>NC_064617.1:578941068-583941068 GCF_023898315.1 Schistocerca nitens
TTGATATAGAAAATATGTATACCTCCATCCCTATCACAGAAACAATAGAAATCATAGAACAAAATCTCTCATCCCACAGCAACCTCACCATAGACGCAATAAAGGAAATAACAGATATGCTCAGACTGACAACTGAACAAAACTACTTTCAGTTTGTGAAAGAATATTATCTACAAACTGATGGACTGCCTATGGGATCCCCAATATCAGGAACACTAGCAAACATTTTCATCAGTCACCTAGAAAATCAGATATTTGAAAAGATAACCACAAATGAACGTTTCAAAATCATATATTGGTACAGATATGTGAATGACATAATTTGTCTGGTAGATGAGCCAAGTGAAAAAATAGATGAACTCCATTCAGAAATAAACAAAGCTCATCAGAACATAAAATTCACACTTGAAAAAGAAAAAGAATATCAAATAAATTTTCTTCACATTACAATTAAAAAAGAAAATGGCAAACATACATTTAACATCTTTAGAAAACCAACAGCCACAGACACAATAATACATTCCACATCCAACCACCCCCACAGCCAAAAACTTGCAGCACTAAGACACATGTTACATAGATTAAACAGAATCCCACTCAGAAAGAGAAACTATGAACAAGAAATGAGTACAATCATACAAATAGCTAGGAACAACGGGTATGACACACATGTGGTACACAGGCTCAATCAAAAAATAAAAACACAAATACAAAACAAACACAACATTCCTAGAATACAAATGAACTCACAAGCTGAAAACTTACAAACACACTCAACAAACACACACAATGACAACACCACACAGAAAAGAACCAGATGGTACACCATGACCTACACACATAAACTAACACATAGAGTTGCAAACATCCTAAAGAGACAGGGTTTCAAAATAGCGTATAAGCCTGGGCAAACCCTTCAATCACACCTAAGCCAGCCAGCTACCACGAGGGACAAATTCCAACAATCAGGAATATATAAACTTGAATGTCAAAGTTGTGATGCAGTATACATAGGCATGACATGAAGGAATTTTGAAACAAGATACAAAGAACATATCAGATGTTGGAAGTATGAAACAAACCATTCCACATTTGCAGAGCATTTGAAACACTATAACCATCATCCTACAAACATGGAACAAGAAATGAAAATAATGAGAATAAGCAACCATAACAAACATCTTATACAAATGCAAGAACACTTTCACATCCAGAAAGCCATAGCAGAAAACAAACATGTGATAAATGAACAAACTCACATCAGCACAGGCTCCCTACTACACTTAGTAAAGGAAATGATAACATAATACCAAAAGACTCTTCCCCACACCATCTGGACACACACACACACACACACAGCCAAAAAAAAATAGTACCACACCATTATACAGACACAAACACATGCACACAACACACACACACACACACACAGCACAAAAAATATATATCACAACAAAACACACAGACACAGCACAAAAAAAATAATAATATCACACCAAAACACACACACACACACACACAGAGAGAGAGAAACGCACACACATATGCATACACGAACAGACCACAGATACTTCAATAGTTACACTCATAGGGTTGGCAGTAACATTCGATCTTTGGCAAAAACATTTGACAGTCGGCAACAGAAACAAAAACATGCGTTAAAACAAGCGTTCAGTTCACAGTGCTGTCGAATGTGAAAAAAACCACAAATTGGCGTTCATAAGAAGAAGAAGAACAACACATAAAATGCAACAGGAGCGTAATATGTAAGAAACTGGCCACGCAACCTGTAGGTACAATTCAAAACATTACTACTTAATAGGAAATACCAACCACCAGAACTGTTTATAACCTATAGGCACAGTGACAAAAATGTAAATTAAATAGCTGACATATGTACATATTCCAGGCCACTGATGATGCCTTGCAGAAAATAAAGGCGAAACGCGTATGGCACTAAAATTGTGTTTTATTCAGTTGCTGTCAGACGGTCCACAAGCAAAAATTATCAATATATCGTAATAAATTGCTTCTAATTGTTTAAATAAAGGCTGGTGTATGATATCGACAGTTGGCGATTAGCAAGTAGAGTCTTTTACATGGATTATTATTTTGACAATTTAGGAGTTGTTTGGCTATATGGACGTAAATGGTGTGCATTGTTTATGAGTGGTTCGCCTGTATGTAGGCCGTGCAATGTGTTATTTTTCACGGTTTACAATTAGGAAGAGTGTGTGTAGAGCTTTATACATGAGTTATGCAGGAGTGGTTTGCAGGTCTGTATGCTGTGGGGCATGTCAGAGCATGTGTTCTGTGAAACATATACTCCTTCCCTAAATAAATTGCTGCCAAATAAATAAAGTACCTCCTTCCGCCCTCCATCAGCCTAGTGCGGGCTGAGTCCTTTTACCACCCGCCCCATAGCAAGTGGTGGTGGTGGAACGCTTTGTTCGCAGCAATTTTCTTACGTTGGTAGCAAAAAGGCAAGTGAGCTTTGTTTACCGGCAGATTTCACACTTGGCGCCTGATACTGGGAGGAAGTCGGGTGGCTGAGGTTAGTACAAGTGCCGTTTCTTTAGGCGCAATTTTCTTAGGTTGGTAGCGAAAGCGCAAGTGACCTTTCTTTACTGACAGAATTCAAACTAGGCGTGGGTTCCTAGGAAGAGATGGCGGTCTGGTCCGTGAAAAGTAGTTCAAAGTAGGTAGTTGAACACCTCTGCATACATATATAAAATTGTAAATTGAATTATTCACTATGATTAAAATTGAAATGGAATTAATTACTTAGGTAACTGATAGGTAGGATACGCGAGGCGGGTGTTAACATAGAAGACTATGTCCGTCGCATGTATGGAGGGGCCGATCGAGGGTGTGTGACGTAAGCGGTCGGACGTCCATGGGGCGGCGGCGCGGTGCGTGTCCAGTTATAATGCGCGCCCACGCGAGAGAGAGAGAGAGAGAGAGAGAGAGTCAATTAACTTAGCAAGGGGTCTCGTGGCGACCAAACATGCTGTTGTACAGTCATGGCGTATTTCCACCCTCGAGCAAACTTCGGCGTCAAAAGTGGACCATGGTGTTCTCGGTCGCACAAAGACACATGTTGGATGGCGAACGGTCGGCATCGACAGGCTTGAACTTGTCCAGCAAACAGATTTGGCCCCAACTTGTCGGTGGGGGCAGACTCCAATGTCTACGAAAATATGTTTACATCGCTGGACCAGCGCGGGCCTGCGAAGTGAGTCGGCGCCAGTAAGCTGTGATGTGAGTGGCCGCTAGACCGGTGGTGTGCGAGGATTACAGCCAATGGCCGTCACGTGAGGCGACCACTCGCTTGCCGGTGGCGCGGGGGCCGGTGCGGGTCGCCGACGACCATATGAACTAATTCAGTTGGAGTGGGGGCCTCGTGGCGACTGGACTGCGATCTCTAAGATGTGTACTAAGTCTGTTGCACAACAAGTGATGACTGTACTGCTTGAAATAAAGACTTCAGTCCATTTTCCTTGCAATATCAGAGGATGTCAATTACGTTAGTACAAGTGCAGTTTATTTTTTGACGAGATTTTGATAGGTTAAGAGTTAAAAAAGATAAGTGACAGTCAAAGTTCGTAGGATGTGGACTATTTCGTATGTGTGATCGATTATGGTGTTGGAATTTGAACTTGTGAGAGATTTTTTGTTATGGATGTAACACAAATGGTTTTCTTCCCACCGAAATCAGGCATCTTGAATAAATAATAAATGATAGTAAATTATGACAATAATAAATGGAAATACAGTTTTCGAGATATTATCGTGTTGGAATTTGAATTTGGTGCAATTTTCTAGTGGAGGTAGGCCAATAATAATAATAAATAATAATAATAAATGATAATAATGAATAATAATAAAGACAAGTACGGATTTTGCAGCCATTATCGTGCTGAAATTTGAATTGGCGCAGATTTTTTCCGGAGGATTGGGCTAGTGGAGGTAGCCCAATTGACCTAATTTCCTGCCAAAATTCAAACTTCCCGCCATTTTTTCTGGAGGCTTAGGTTAGTGGACATAGCCCAAATGACCTATTTTCCCGCCAAAAGCCGCCGTCTTGGATGACGTCATGCGCTGTTGCCAAATCTACATGCCGCCATCTTGAATAAATTTGGCAATAATGGAGAGTGGTCCTGTACGAACCTTGTCCCACTAATCGGGATAACTGACAGAACGGCGTATTAACCCAATTATCATATTCAGTTAGCGCCCATCGCCAAAAACCTTCCCATGCAAAGTCCTGCTCGACTGTTATATTGGCACACGTTTGCAGTCACCGTCGGGAAAGAACGGTATTGGCACCTAGTTTGATGGAGTACGGTAGTGGGAGTCTAGACGAATGTGTTGTACGGCCATAACTGCCGAAAGCTTTGTTTCCTAGCCACGATTGGCCGAGTTCTGGCACAAGCAGTACGGCCGTTCTGTTGCCGCGGGGCGGAAGAGAATTTGGGGATTTGGTACCTGGCTGCCGCAGGTAGCCGGTCGCGTACTTCTCTATCCTTGCTGCAGAGTAATTTCATGCGCAGTTTCACTTTTTCGACCTTCCTGACAGACACTTGGTGTTTTTCGCGCTCGCGTCTTGATCGGTCTCCATCGTGCCGACCTCGAGCCACCGTCATCAGCACGCCGCCTAGCACTGTACTTTCGGGAATATTATGTAGCTCCGGGCTGTAGGATTTCAGTTTATTTTTCAGCCACCCAAAATTCGAAGTCAGGTTTCTCAGCGGTGGCATCTGTAGAACCACTTTGCCTCCTTAGGTGACATAGTAGTACTACATTCGATTACCTACTTGTTTATCATTATTATAAATTTCAGCTGTTGTCTTTGCACCCTCTGCTCGTAGTAGAGAAGCACACTAGATTAGATCCAGTGTCGTTTGTACTAGGTTCTTGCCAGGACTTCTATCAAATGAGGACGATTGCCATATTTGGTTTACGTTAATATGTATGATTGTCCTTTCCGCAAATCCGTGATCAATTTTGTGTTCCATTAAAAGAAAATAAATGTAACTGTAAATTTATAGCACGGCATTAATGTGTTAAACAGTCATTCCCATCATTGTTTTTGGAGGGGCACATTGATCAGTTAATATAATGAACAAATTATCTGAGAGGATAGTCACCCTACATAGGATATACACTCCTGGAAATTGAAATAAGAACACCGTGAATTCATTGTCCCAGGAAGGGGAAACTTTATTGACACATTCCTGGGGTCAGATACATCACATGATCACACTGACAGAACCACAGGCACATAGACACAGGCAACAGAGCATGCACAATGTCGGCACTAGTACAGTGTATATCCACCTTTCGCAGCAATGCAGGCTGCTATTCTCCCATGGAGACGATCGTAGAGATGCTGGATGTAGTCCTGTGGAACGGCTTGCCATGCCATTTCCACCTGGCGCCTCAGTTGGACCAGCGTTCGTGCTGGACGTGCAGACCGCGTGAGACGACGCTTCATCCAGTCCCAAACATGCTCAATGGGGGACAGATCCGGAGATCTTGCTGGCCAGGGTAGTTGACTTACACCTTCTAGAGCACGTTGGGTGGCACGGGATACATGCGGACGTGCATTGTCCTGTTGGAACAGCAAGTTCCCTTGCCGGTCTAGGAATGGTAGAACGATGGGTTCGATGACGGTTTGGATGTACCGTGCACTATTCAGTGTCCCCTCGACGATCACCAGTGGTGTACGGCCAGTGTAGGAGATCGCTCCCCACACCATGATGCCGGGTGTTGGCCCTGTGCGCCTCGGTCGTATGCCGTCCTGATTGTGGCGCTCACCTGCACGGCGCCAAACACGCATACGACCATCATTGGCACCAAGGCAGAAGCGACTCTCATCGCTGAAGACGACACGTCTCCATTCGTCCCTCCATTCACGCCTGTCGCGACACCACTGGAGGCGGGCTGCACGATGTTGGGGCGTGAGCGGAAGACGGCCTAACGGTGTGCGGGACCGTAGCCCAGCTTCATGGAGACGGTTGCGAATGGTCCTCGCCGATACCCCAGGAGCAACAGTGTCCCTAATTTGCTGGGAAGTGGCGGTGCGGTCCCCTACGGCACTGCGTAGGATCCTACGGTCTTGGCGTGCATCCGTGCGTCGCTGCGGTCCGGTCCCAGGTCGACGGGCACGTGCACCCTCCGCCGACCACTGGCGACAACATCGATGTACTGTGGAGACCTCACGCCCCACGTGTTGAGCAATTCGGCGGTACGTCCACCCGGCCTCCCGCATGCCCACTATACGCCCTCGCTCAAAGTCCGTCAACTGCACATACGGTTCACGTCCACGCTGTCGCGGCATGCTACCAGTGTTAAAGACTGCGATGGAGCTCCGTATGCCACGGCAAACTGGCTGACACTGACGGCGGCGGTGCACAAATGCTGCGCAGCTAGCGCCATTCGACGGCCATCACCGCGGTTCCTGGTGTGTCCGCTGTGCCGTGCGTGTGATCATTGCTTGTACAGCCCTCTCGCAGTGTCCGGAGCAAGTATGGTGGATCTGACACACCGGTGTCAATGTGTTCTTTTTTCCATTTCCAGGAGTGTACATCAGAACCATTACAAGATTGCGTTACACACCTTCTGCAAATTCAGTATAGACCCACTTGGATTTGATTTGCATATCATCGTGCTAAACAGTTAAGGGTCCTACGATAGTAAACACGTGGCTCGTTTCCTTCGTATACATTTCTCGAATAAAGGACTATCCTCCGCTAAAGGAATTTCCATTGCTTCGCCATTTGATTTCACACATTACTGGCACATCCACTGACAATCTGTCCATTTCTTATCTTGCGTTTTCAAGTTACTCATCTTCCTCAGTGATCTTACTCTCCACGCTAACGTTGTGCACATATTTCCTTTCTAAGGAACTTGGCAGCTTCCTGTTGTCTCCTTCCAATGATCTGAATGGGGAGCTATTTCGGAATCTTTAACAAGAGACTGCTTCTTCATTGCTAGTATTCCACGTCATGAGAGATTCGTGTTGATTTCTTTTCGCTGCAGCTCGTGGTCTAGTGCTTAGCGTTGCTGTCGTTAGATCATGGTGGCCCAGGTTCGATTCCTGGCTGGATCGGGGATTTTCTCGACTCGAGGCTGCGTGTCTGTGTAGTCCTCATAGTTTCATCTCATCATTCACGCGCAAGTTGCCGAAGTGACATCTTAAACAGAAAGATTTGCGCTAGGCGGCGGAACTGCCATAAACGGTGGCTCCCGGTCGGTAATGCCGTACGATCATTTTATTTCATTTGTGGATCTTTGATGGAATGGTTGTTCGTTACCTTCTCCATTCTATGCTGTTGACTGACTGGTCCATCTACCTTAGGGGCAGTTTCCTACCGCAAGGGCAAGAGGGTGCCTTGCTCTTACGCAGAATTCATTATTTTGACACTTTCATGCAAAGTAAGCTAAAACGAACATTTGTATGATTGTGGTGATTCCTGTACATCTACAGTACTAAATCAGTTTAAATGCAAAGATGCGCTTTAAGAGGTGTTTTGTACTAAATATGCATGAGTGAATATAACCGCCATTTAAATTATCAGTCATTTGCCGTTAGTAAATATGAATAATGAAAGGCATTTACTCAATAACAATAAATACGTAATCACTGTTATTTTCACAAACACAATTTTTATAATGTTTATTTCTTCGATAATCAGTCACCACAAACAGTCTTGGGGTTTGTTCTCCAATACATGCAGCATTATTCCAAACAGATCACTCAGCACACCTGTACCAAAGCTATTCGTCTTTACCTACTTCTTCAAAGGTGTAGCGTAACTCATTGCGTTCTTTAATACGTGAAATGACTGATTTCAGTGCACCAGTAAATTGAATATCATGATCATCATCACAAATGCTAGGAACATCAGATACTTCCAGTGCTTCTCGTGTTTCATCCTGGCTTCAGATCTTTTTTTTTCATAAGTAAGACTAATCATCTCCTTTTCTATGGATGAGTAATTCTTTGCGGGGTTATTTTATTACCTAGAAGCATAGGCTATAAGGTGCTCTGCCCCAACTGTTTCCTGACTTAATACTCACCCTAAGCCGTGGTTGCTTGCATCACAAGATAACATTAATTGTTTCTGATAATCAGTAAACTCTTTATTGCTTTCTTTACCAGATAAGTAAAACATCTCACTACTTCCGCATATTTCGGCTCTAACATCCAATCAGCCAAACCTAAAAAGAGCCGGCCGGAGTGGCCATGCGGTTCTAGGCGCTACAGTCTGGAACCGCGAGACCGCTACGGTCGCAGGTTCGAATCCTGCCTCGGGCATGGATGTGTGTGCTGACCTTAGATTAGTTAGGTTTAAGTAGTTCTAAGTTATAGGGGACTGATGACCTCAGATGTTAAGTCCCATAGTGCTCAGAGCCATTTGAACCATTTGAACCTAAAAAGAAATGGAGCTCTTTTTTTTCATAGTAGGAATATAAGTGCCCGCATAGCTTGCATGAGTTGGAGGTCTGTTCACACACCATTCTAGATATTAACATGAACCAAATAGCGAATTGCCTTAAATAGTTTATGACAGTTTTGCAGACTAAGTGTCAGGTACAGGCATACGAAGTGGGGCCTGGTCAAGCAGGTCGAGGATGGGTGTCAAAAGGGAGCGTCGAAATAAAAGAATGAAACACACACAATCATCTATTCAATATATTCTGTCAGTATTTGATGCAGATGGGTTTATATGGGACAAGAGTAGAGTACAACTGTCCGTATAGGTGGTTAAATGAAATAAAGGAAGCTGGAAGCATGAGAGGAGGCGTGTCATATTGGTTTGGCTGGTGGCCGTCGCTGAAAATGACAGCCACAGGCGGATAGACATCTTACTCTTTTGAAAATGTCAGTGACAAGTGAGACACAGGCAGATGGCAGGAAGTCGTCTGCTCTATCTGAAGGCTGGAAACCAAGAGTGAGACTCATCGGTGCTCTGAGTCCAAGGACACAAGCAGCAACAACCATGTGACTCCATTCTCTTTACAATATATTTTTATATAAATATTTTGAAAAACTTGATAATAACAATGTAGGAATTCGGTATCAAACTAGTTAACGTCTACACAGAAAATAAGCAGCAGTTGTAAATGAACTCAGAGTCATTCTTAAAATAAGATCAAAACACAGTGATGCATTTTTAATCTTAAACAAAACTTACACATTACTTGCATTTATAAAACTCGTATCTGGTAAATATTGTGGCTTTTGCTAAGAGAACGCAATTCCTCTAAAAGAACGCAGGATCACAGGGGACTAACCACCCTCGAAAGTAAGACACTTAGTATGTACCTATATTGACACCATCAGTGTTCATTGCTGAAGGACATGACTTGTGTCCTAGATTTACACAAAGTTCTCATACGAAAATTCCTGGAAAATCAACAACTGTAAAGATAAGAGTACCTTGTTATCCATAATGTAGGCAATGGAATCAGTATACAAAATCAAAAGGAAACGTTTCTGACAGCGGAGTCATGGCGTTATTGTTTCACGAACCCAGAGAGAAACAAGTATCGGTGGAAATATGTGACAGAAAAATCTGCAATACTGGAAGTGGCCGTGCGGTTCTAGGCGCTACAGTCTGGAACCACGCGACCGCTACGGTTCGAATCCTGGATGTGTGTGATGTCCTTAGGATAGTAAGGTTGAAGTAGTTCTAAGTTCTAGGGGACTGATGACCTCAGAAGATAAGTCCCTTAGTGCTCAGAGCCATTTGAACTACTGGAAGCCTTAACTACTCTTCTTTGACAGAAGAGGAAAAACGGAATAACATCAATGGCAGACTAAGAGAGACAATAAACAGGGCAGGCTTGCAATTACCTGGGAAGTGTTGGGTAAAAATCATCCATCGACACAAACATTATGACGCAGAGCGGCAGAGCAGACGATTATAGTTCCACCTCTCCAGCTGTGCGAAGAAACCACACCACCATAAAATGTTCTTGAGCAAGCCAGAATGGTTGCAGGAAAGAGGAGTGAGAAACCAAAGCTCAGCATACATTAATATTGAAATTAATGAGCTATGAACCATAAATGTTTGACTTCCCCACTAAGGGAGGTAGGCTTCCTGATAAGTTTACAAGAAAACTCAATGTTAATAATTCACTATAATCAATACCACCTTCCCTCATTTATTTTTCAAAGAAGTTGGATTTTGTTAAATGTTCTCGTTTATCAGCCAAAGGAATTTCATGTGCATTTCAAAGTATTATGGCCAGCACTGCACACTGCTGAGCCTGAAGCTAGCGTTCATTTTTCTTTAGCAAAATTATATTGCAAGTTAAGTTTGGATTATTCAGAAACATCTGACAACTGAAGTTACGTTACTCTCAGTTGATTCACAAAGAATGATGTCTGAACAGCAAGTATTATCTAACTTCACTAATCCAAAATAAATGTAAATCATCCGATTACATATAGCTCTGTTAACAAACCTTACAAGCATTACAACAGTGAAATATCTAACTAGATTTTTTATCAAAACAGTGTACGTACATTCTGGGGTTACTCAACAATTAAAAATTGTCAGCCAACCTTGCTTGCATCAAGACATCTGCTTCCAGGTTCAACAATATTGACATACCTACATTAATCTAACACTTGGTGGCTTCACACAGCACATCACAAAAACTGCCCACTCCATAGTTTTTCCCTCACAGACAGCTACCTACAACTGTGCACCAAGCGCTCTCTTACTCCAACACTCTCAGAGCAGAAGTAGTATCTCTGGGTCTGCGGTCTTACACAGTCAGCTATATAAAGCATACATCGTTTATAAAGTCATATTCGGGTGCCACATACAAATGTGCCCCAGTAGACTCCTTTCATTCTTGGGTCCAAGATCTGACTGAAACAGAAGAGAGAAGCACTCATGTTTAGCGAGTTGTGCTAAGTGTATCCGAAAGACTGTCTTGAGGCCGGCCAGGGTGGCCGAGCGGTTCTAGGCGCTACAGTCTGGAACCACGCGACCGCTACGGTTCGAATCCTGCCTCGGGCATGGATGTGTGTGATGTCCTTAGGATTGTTAGGTTTAAGTAGTTCTAAGTTCTAGGGGACTGATGACCTCAGAAGTTAAGTCCCATAGTGCTCAGAGCCATTTGAACCATTTGAACTGTCTTGAGCAGCTAACTTGGCAGCTCACTCGCAATGGAAATATCTTAGACGTTGCATCTTCAAATAGGCCGATCTTATCGAAAATGTCAATATAGGTACGGGATTAGCGATCATGATCTCATAATAGCAACTATAGTTATGAAAGAATGCTATGGGAGTGATTCAGCTACATAGAACAGATAAACAGTTTTTAGCATCTCACTTAGAGAGTGAATTGGCGTCACATAGCACCAATAAGATGGACGTAGAGGGATTGTGGCAAAGTTCAAGCAGATTTAAATCATGGTCTGCAGAGTTCAGTGCCTAGTAAAGAGTGCCTATAAAGTATGGAAAGACCCACAATGGTTTAATAATGTAACTCGGAAGATGCTGATGAAGCAGAAGAGAATGTGCAAATGACGAGAAGCAAATGCTAGTAGAGAATCGCGCGCCTGTGAAAAGATCTATCTTAGCAAAAGATCTGGCAGAAAACCAGAGAAATTTCTAATCCTATTGTCCTATGTAAATTGTTAAGTGGGTCTAAGGTTTACATTCAGTCCCTTGTTGACCGGACTGGTGTGGCAGTTGAAGAGAGCAAAACTAAAGCCGTAATTCTAAGTTTCGCGTTCAAAAAGTCGTTCAGCAGGAGAATCGTACAAACATGTCGTCATCTGACCATCGGACGGACTCCCGTATGGATGACATAGTAATAAACATCCCTGGCATAGAGAAACAACTAAAAGGTTCGAAAGCAGGTAAATCACCACGTCTGCATACAACCTCAATTCACTTTCACAAAGAGTACTCTACGGCATTGACTTCTTACCTACTAGCTTGCTGTTATAGTGAATCTCTGGCCCAGCACAAAGTACCAAGCGATTGGAAAAAAGTGCAGATGACTCCTGTATATAAGAAGGGTACAAGAAAGAATCCGCAAAGTGACTGACCAAAATCCCTAACTTTGGTTTGCTGCAGAATCCTTGAACATATTATCAGTTCTAATATAATAAATTTTCGTGAGACTGAGTACCTTATGTTCACGAATCAGCATGGGTTTAGAAAGCATTGCTCGTGCGAAACTCAGTGTGTCCTTTTCTCAAATGGTATACTATGAACAATGGATGAAGAGCAACAGGCAGATTCCGTACTCCTAGATTTCCGGAAAGTATTTAACACAGTGCCGCTTTGCAAAAAATGGTTCAAATGGCTCTGAGCACTATGGGACTTAACTTCTGAGGTCATCAGTCCCCTAGAATTTAGAACAACTTAAGCCTAACTAACCTAAGGACATCACACACATCCATGCCCGAGGCAGGACCGTAGCGGTCGCGCGGTTCCAGACTGTAGCGCCTAGAACCGCTCGACCACTCTGGCCGGCGCCGCTTTTCAGGCTGTTAGCGAAGGTATGAGTATATTGAATAAGGTTAGAGATATGTCAATGGCTCGAAGATTTCTTAAGTAATAGGACACAGTATGTCATCGACGGCGACTGTTCATCAGATATAACGGTATCGTCAGGAGTGCCGATGGAAAGTGTGAGAGGACCGCTGTTGTTCTCTGTATACATAAATGATTGGCGGACGGGGCGGCCAGCAATATGCGGGTGTTTTCTGATGATGCTATGATGTACGGTAAGGTCTCGAAGTTAAGTGACTGTGGGAAGACACAAGACGACTGAGACAAAATTTCCAGTTGGTGTGATGAATGGCAGCTAGCTCTAAACGTAGGAAGATCCTGCTTGACACAGTCACATCGTTTCAATATCTGGGTGTAGTCTGTAGTGTTGCAAAGCATTATGAATTGGAACGAACATGTGAGCATTGTGGTAAGGAGTGGAAAAGGTCAACTTCGATTTAATGGGAGAAATTCTGGGAAGTGTGGTTCACCTGTAAAGAAGATCGCATATAGGACGCTGGTGAATACTTTTCCTGAATAATGTTCGAGTGTTTGGGATCCATACCAGATCGGACTAAAGGTGGACGTCGAAGCAATTCAGAGGCGGGCTGCTAGATTCGTCATGTAAGCATTATGGAGATGTGTCGAAAACCCAAATGGGAATCCCCAGAGGGAAGGTGATGTTCGTTCCGAGGAACACTATTGCGAAAATTTAGGGAACCGACATCTTAAGTTGACGGCCAAATGATTCTACTGCCATCAAAATATACTGCACGTGAGGACCACGAAGATAAGAAATGAGAAATTAGTCCTCATACGGACGAATACAGATAGTCGTTTTTCCCTCGCTCTATTTGCGAGTGGCACAGGAAAGGAAATGAATAGTAATGGTACAGGGTACCATCCATCTCGCTCCATACACTAGCTTGTTGAGTATCTATTTAGATGTAGACGTTGATACAATAAGACTATCTCCCTTTCTACCCAACGACATACAAAGAATGAGAAGGAAAACAAGCACGAAAATGAACTCTCAATAACCCTTAATTATCTAGAAAAAAGACAATCATCTTAAAAAATAATCTAAAAATTTGCTCACATTGTTAATTATTGAGGTGGTCTCACTGCATAAGACATCCTGTGGGCACCTTGATTGTTACTGGCTGGTCCTTCTTTGACTCTTCTAGACTCAGCATTATATAGTGAAGATGATGATGTAACTTGCGGTAAAGCATCTGCAGCTCACCCTAGGTGAATCATAGGAGTTCTCGTCAGTATTTGTAACATTGATGAATGGCGTGGTTTCCGTAACTTGATATGATCTCTGGTTTCAGGTTAGAAATTTCTTCAGATGTAGACGAATTCGTTACCACAACCAATTGGCAAGAGCACCATTGGCGAAGAGAAATTTAGTGATGATAGTGTAGGTGGTGCGACATCAAAGTAATGAGACTGATTTTCTTTGCAAGATGTGGCAACCCTGCAGTCTTGCGTACACACAATATCTTTGACCTTGGTCTATAAGCTGCTTCTAGTCCAAGTGGCACATCGAAGCAACTGCTCAGTCGTGAGTTGTGCTGTAATAAGTTAACAAGTGTTTGTGTCTCTCGTCACGGAAATGGAACCGCATAATATAGCGCTACGGTATGCCATTTCTTTTTGTGTTAAATTGGGTGAAAACGCGATGACAACTTATGGTAAGTTTCAGAAGGCTTTGGAGAGGAGGTTATGTCAAGAGCTCAAGTTTTTCGTTGGCATAAAATGTTTGGTGAAGGCAAAATGAATGTCGAAGATGAAGACCGCAGTGGACGACCATCAAGCTTACGAACGGATGTCAACTTGGCCAGGGTTCGTGAACTCGTATGATCTGATCGAAGATTATCCGTGAAAATGATTGCAGAAGAACTCAACATCAATCGAGAAATGGTTTGCCTCATAATAACTGAAGATCTTGGTATGAGAAACATTTGTGCAAAAATGTTCCCCAAAAATCTCACACCACAACAGCGAGAAACACGGAAGAATGTGGCAGCCGATCTGTTTGAGTCCGCAGCTCGTGGTCGTGCGGTAGCGTTCTCGCTTCCCACGCCCGGGTTCCCGGGTTCGATTCCCGGCGGGGTCAGGGATTTTCTCTGCCTCGTGATGACTGGGTGTTGTGTGCTGTCCTTAGGTTAGTTAGGTTTAAGTAGTTCTAAGTTCTAGGGGACTGATGACCATAGATGTTAAGTCCCATAGTGCTCAGAGCCATTTGATCTGTTTGAGCAATCGGAAATCAATCCAGAATTGTTGAGCCGAGTTATCACTGGTGATGAAAGTTGTTTTTTTCAGTACGATCCAGAGACAAAACGCCAAAGTTCGCAATGACGCTCAAAGGAGTCATCCTGACCTAAAAAAGCTCGCATGTCAAAAGTCAAAAGTGAAATGCATGCTTGTGTGCTTCTTTGATTCCAAGGGAATTGTTGACAAAGAGTGGGTGCCTCCTGGACAAACAGTTAACCAATATTACTACAAAGAAATTTTCGAAAGACTTCGTGAAAGAGTTCTTTGTGTCCGTGCCAACATTGCTGATAATTGGATTCTGCATGACGATAATGCGCCATCCCATACTGCTCTGTCAGTACAGCAATTTTTAACCTCAAAACAAATTTCAGTACTACCACAGCCACATTATTCACCAGATACCGCTCTGTGCGACTTTTTCTATTTCCAAGAGTAAAACGGCGGTCCACAAACACAATTTTCAAACAAGATGTCCAAAAAGCTGTGACGAGGGTCTTGGAGGATATTACAGAAGATTAGTTCCGGAAATGTTACCATCAGTGTCAGAAGCGCTGGAAAAAGTGTGTGCAATCAGAAGGGAACTTCTTTGAAGGAGGCAATACTAAACCTGACTGAAACGGTAAGCAACATTTTTTTCACATCAGTCTCATTACTTTATTGTCACACCTCGTATTGCAAAACTCGACATCGTCAGTGTTTCCCATATATCTCACTTTCTGTCACTCTTGCCTTTCTGTTACATATTCTTATTTCATAACATGAAAATTGGTATTTAGCAGTAATTAATAAATTTCATCCCCCATGATTGATAGATTGGTTGATTGATTTTAACAGGAGAGCTAAAACAGCTTAGGTCTAACACGCCCCTGCTCGCACCGAAACTAGGTTTATTGTGCGGCATCGCTCCCTGTATATCTAGTAAAGCGAACCAATGCGCTTAAATAGTGCAAGGAGTCCCTCTACCAGTTTTGTGTTGGACACAATTTCTTCAGGTCTAGTTGTCCCGAAGATTCTGTATTTTTTAACCTCCAATGCCATGCATTCAAAGATTAGGTGTGATGCAGTTTCTTCACCCTCATCACAGATCCTACATTTAGGGTCCTCTTCCATTATACCCATTGTGTGTAGGTGTTTTTTGAAGTTCCCATGGCCGGACATCAGTCCATTCATGAGTCTGATCTCTTTCCTGTTCGATCCCAGGATTACAGAGCTTCTTTTAAAACATGGCTTGGGCATCATCACCTTACCATGTTTTTGTTTATGGACCTTGGTGCTGTTTCCTAAGCCAGTTCCGTAGTTCTAATTTGATCATAGCTTTGGTGATTGTCAAGACAGGTTCCGGTCCAATAAATGGAGTTGTTGCTCCCATCCTAGCCAATCTATCGGCTTGGTCATTGCCACACATCCCTGAGTGGCCAGGGACCCACACTAGATACACCCTATTGCTTCCCCCTAGCTCCACCAGAGCCCTGTGGCAATCTGCAACAATCTTAGATCTTGTTGCAGGAGCTGCCAATGATTTCAGGGCTGCCTGGTTGTCTGAATAGGTGTAGATGCTACGGTCATTGTAGCACCTACTCATATTCTCCTCCACACATGCCCTGATTGCAGTAATTTCGGCTTGGAATACAGAGGCCAGTTTCCCTAGAGAGATGCTGCTCTCCAGTCTTGGCTCAACCCTGTACAACCCTGCCCCAATGCCTTGATCTGTTTTCGACTCATCGGTGAACCAAACGATGTCCCCCATACGGTGTCGAACTGTTTTCTCCCACTGCTCCCTACTTCCAATTATTATGTTGTAAGGCTTGTCGAAGGATGGGGCCCCTCTACGCCCACACCAACGTGGTGACCAAACCAAAAGTTCTACTGTCACCTCCATATAACATGTTAGTTTTTGAATCAGGAGTCACAGGATGCGGGCTGTGATGTTATCCATGCGTCTGGGTAAAATTACTCATTAACATGGTCCATCAGGAGATAGAAAGTGGACGAAAGCGATCGAAGGGTAGCGGTTGTAAGGGCAGAGGAAAAAAAGTGCCAAGGCAAGCGCCAAGGGAAAAAAACCTCTGCGACAGTAGGACGGTAGTAAGGGCAGTAGCGGCTTGCTATCTGCGACAGTGCATGCAAGGTGTGGTTATGTTAGTGCGAGGTATCGTGCATTGTTACCTTTGTCGTTGCTGGAGCTCGTTGCGGGGCTTGCTGCAGTTGCTGCGTCCCTGCAACAGTTCAACGTCATTGTACATTAGTGGGCGATCGGTCATAGATCGGCTCACAGACAGTGTAGGTGGTGTGTGTTGTTTTTAGGTTGGTCGAACATCTGGGGTTACCAGTAGTAGCTGTGTTGCAGGGGCTCGCCAGTACTGTCGTGTTAGCGTGCTATGGACCATAGATGTTTTGTTCCTAGCCAGTAGTGTCTTTGGTCTGTTATGCTTCCATCTATGGTTGTGGTCGTAGTTACCCAGAGGAAGGATAAACGGGTTGAGCGGGTGTCTCGTGTTATTGAACAGTCGTGTGGAGAGTTTTTGGAATACCTGCAAGATGGTATCTAGCCGGTATTCCCGGTGAAGGTCCGCGATGCGTGTGTAGCGCGGAGCGTTGCTTATGAGTTTGAGTACTTTGTTCTGTATGAGCTGCAGACGGCGCAGGCGAGTGGGCGCAGCGTATCCCCAGACAGGGGCTGCGTACGTCATCAGGGGTCGAATAAGTGTCATGTACATGGACCTAGACACTCTCCTATTCAGTGTGCTACGCCTGTTAAGCATAGGGTAGAGTTGTTTGAGCCTCGCGTTTGCTTTGTTGGTCACGTGTTGAATGTGGTCCCCCCAGAGTAGTTTCCTGTCTAGCCAGACACCGAGGTATTTGACCTTCTCGCGGAAACGTATTGGGCGTGTGTGTAGTGTTATTGGGTTGCAGTGCTGATGTTTGCGCAGTTGCTTCGGTCTTCTAGTGAACAGAACGGCCTCACACTTGTCGACGTTTACTCTAACACGCCATTTCACCTGCCAAGGCTCCGCCGTCCTGAGTGCAGTCTGTGGTCGTGAGTTAATGTTAGACGGCTTCCAATCCTGCGCAAGGATGGCGGTGTCATCCGCGTAGATTGCCACCGTCGTGTTGTGTGTAGCTGGTAGGTCGTTAATGTACAGGTTAAACAGTAAGGGCCCTGGGATGCTTCCTTGGGGTACTCCTGCCTGGATACCATGTCGTGTCGATTGTTTGCCCTGCACGTCTGTGTTGAAACTACTGTCCGTGAGATATGAGTGTATGAGACGTACGAGTCCGTCGGGGAACCGTGCGTCGCTGAGTTTGCGTATTAGGCCGCTGTGCCATAGACGATCGAAAGCCTTTTAGATGTCCAGGAACACCGCCCCAGTCCCTTTGTTTGTGTTGTATAAGTTTGTTATGTATTCAACGACGCAGAGGAGTTGTTGTGTTGTTGAGTGGTGATTCCTGAAACCGCATTGCTCCGGTCTCAGGGTGTCGTTTGTGATACAGTGCCTGGTGAGTCGTTTTAATATTACCTTCTCAACGATCTTGCTGAGCGCGCTCAGCGGACTAATGAGTCGGTAATTTTGTGGGAGGGAGTGGTCTTTCCCCGGCTTCCTGAACATCAGGACCTCGGCTTCCAAAAGGCGGGGAAGTGTTGGTGCTTGAGTATGGCATTCGTGATGTGTGTTAGGTAGTCTACAGCTTTGTCCGTGAACTCCTGGAGGACACGGTTTTGAATGCCATCGAGACCAGGGGCCTTCCTAGCGGTGGTATGCATGATGGCCCATTTGACTTCTGCTGTACTAGCTTGTCGGATGATGTTGCGCGCTGGTTGGGCCAGGATGCGTGTGACCTCCTGGTCGGTAGCAAGTGTGAACGCTGGGTCTGAGGGATCCAGGTTCGGTGTGAATGATGCTGCGAGTGTGAGGGCCATCAGTTCCGCTTTTTCTTCCGCAGAATATGCTGGTCCGTCGGGTCCTTGTAACGTAGGGGTGTACAGTTTCTCCCTGGTGAAGTGTCGGGCCAGCTGCCACACGCCAGGTCGCGTGATGTCCAGCCCTTCGATTTTCTGGTCCCACTGGAGGCTTGTGGAAGAAGCAATTGGGAGTTATTATATAGTCGGCGGCGGGCATTTCCCCAGCCATACCTATATTTACCTCACTCACTATGTTAGTGTGTGATTCTGGATCTCCGAATGAGACCCAATTTTGGCAAGTTTTAAGTCTGTATGCCCCAGCTGCTGCCTCCATCTGAACCCAAAGGTGAAGTGGAGGCATATCCAGCATGGCTTCCATTCCAGCGGTTGGTGTGCTGCTAATTCCACCCGTTATGACTAAGCAGGCCAATCTCTGCAACTTAGCAAGCGCTTTAGCAGCAACCCGCTGTTCTACTTTCTTCCACCATACTACGACCCCATAGGAAATCCTAGATCTAACCACTGTGGTGTATATCCAGTGCATACACCTGGGGCTTAGGCCCCAGTTTTTGCCACAAGCCCTCCTAGTACTCACTAAAGTGCTTTTTGCCTTGGAGCAGATACTCTTAATAGGAGGGGTCCATGTTAGCTTCTCATCCAAGGTTACCCCTAGATATTTCACTATCCCCTTCACAGGTAGATTCCAACTTGCATGCTGAATACCTCTCTTCGTAAATGGCACCACAACAGTCTTCTTAGGATTAACTCTCAGATCCTGTTTAATGCATCATTTTTGCACAATGTCCAATCCTCCTTGTGCCATATTCCTGACTGTGTCAGTGAATTTGCCAAGTATTACTATCACAAGGTCATCTGCGTGTCCTTGGCAGACGCATTGTCTGGAATTTAGTTCCTCAATGAGTTCGTTCACCACTAGATTCCACAATAGAGGAGACAAAACTCCTCCTTTTGGGCAGCCTCTAATGGTCTTAGTTACCATCTTTTCATTCATCATGCTAGCCTCTACCTTCCTTCCACTAAGCATGGCTCTGGTCCACCTACATATAGCGGTCCCCAGGTCATGCACCTCTGATGCCCTTACCATGGAATCGAAGGTCGTGTTACTAAAGGCCCCCTCGATATCGAGGAAGTTGCAGAGGGCAATTTCTTGGAAGTGAAGTGCTTTTTCCACCTTTCCGACGAGTTGGTGGAGAGCCGTCTCACATGATTTACCTGGTTGGTATGCGTGTTGGTTCAGGTGTAGAGTAACCCTACTTAGCCTCCTCTCCCCAACGTATACATTAACCAGTTTTTCCAATGTTTTGAGAATGAAGGAGGACAGACTGATTGGTCTCACATTCTTCGCCTTGGTATGATCAGCTCTCCCTGGCTTTGGAATGAAGACAACCTTCACTGCCCTCCAAACATGGGGAATGATTCCTACTGCTAAGCTAACCCTAAATAGCCTGCATAGGATTCTCATAAGCTATCCTCCTGCCTGTTGCAGGAGAGCTGGAAAAATTCCATATGGGTTAGGTGACTTGAACAGCTGGAATGTTCCCATCACCCACTGGATTTTGTTGAAGTTCACACTCTCCTTGGCCGATTCCCAGTCCTCCCTTCGAGTGTCTGAGAACCGTTGTCTCTCTGTGGCCACATACTGGTCTGTATTATCTGGCAGAGCATATTGAGGAAAGTGAGTTTTGAGGAGCCATTTCTGAGTCTCATGTGCTGTCTTGTTATATTCCCCATCCTCCTTCCTCAATGTACCTCCTGGATTAATTGGTACTCTAGTGAGAATCTTGTTAAGTCTGGATTGTGCAGCCATGCCTTCCACTTCCTCACAGAATGCCTTCCAGGATGCCTCCTTTGCTTGTCTCATTGCAAGATTGTAGCTGACAAGGGCCTCACGATATTTAGCCCATTGTCCTTTACATCTCGCAATATTAAACAGTCTCCGTACCTGTTTTCTTTGCGTTTCCAGTTTGTTATTCCACCAAGGAACACTCCCATTTGTACACTTCCTGATGATTGTGCAGTTGTCCTGATACGAGGTCACTATGGCAGAGGTAACAGCCTCTTCTACTTCCTCAAATTCTACTGACTTCCTTATTGTGGTTTTAATTTCCGATAAGCCTAAGTAAAGGTCCCTCCTATATGTCTCCCAGTCTGTTTACCTGGGATTTCTGTAAGTCATGGTCTGTCTGATTCCCATTTCAACCTTGAATTTAATGTACATGTGGTCCAATGAGGATGACTCCTACACCACATGCCATTGTTTGACATAGCTACCCAAGGTCATGGAACCAAATGTTATGTCAATTACTTCTTCCCTTCTGCAATTCCTGAATGTAGGTCCATTGCCCCTATTCAGGACCTCTAAGTTGTTAGCTAAGAGGAATTCAAGAAGGTACTCACCTCTACTGTTGGTGTCCTTACTGCCCCACACTAGGTTGTGGACATTGGCGTCGCACCCTACAGTTGGTCACCTTGCCGATGACAAGTCCCTACCAGTCACCTCACCTCCAAGGGATGGGGAGAACTGTCTTCGTAAGGAAGGTATGCTGAGGCCTAGATAATTTCCCCCGTGATACCTTCCTCACATTGCTGCATTTTGATGGTCACTAAGTCCCTAGAGCAGAAATCCATCATTGTCATGAAAGAAATACCATTTCTAACATAGATGCATGTTTTGGAGTTTCTTAGATTCCTAGCATAGATCAGCTTACCTCCAGTGCCTCCGTGGCCTGATACACTCCCTTTGTATAAAGAGGTTTCATGTATCAGGGCCACGTCAACTTCCTGTCTCCCCAGGCAGCAGCTCTGGGCAGCAGAGGCCCCTTTACTGCGCTGCAAATTAATCTGCATCACCTACAGGCTCCGTCTTACTCCCTTCTTTGAGGTCTTTGAGAACCCTCATGGTGACCTGCGAGAACCCTAAAAACAGTTTCAGGTCCTACTACCGCATCGCCTTGAGGGACCTCTCACCAACTTCCACCAACAGGGTTCGTCATTCCAGAGCAACCTTCTGGTTAATCACTCCCCAGTCTTCTGTCGGGACGTTTGGGTTCTGGGCCCCTATTTTTCCGAACAGAGTATTGGGAGAGACTTCCTTAAGGATCTAGGGTACCCATAATGATATCTTTGCGGTCTTAAGAAGCTCTGCTGCCATCTTGACCAGCAGCTTCGCATCTTCCCATGGGGATATCATGGGCTGCTTGTCCTGGAGTCATTCTACTGTGTGCACCCCCTCACAGACAAAATGAGTGCACCATGATCTAAATAGACCCTCCTGAAGTTGGGACCTGGGCCAGCGACCCCCCCCCCCCTCAGTCTTTTCGAAGAGGCCATCTGTACTAGTTCCTCCTGCTGCGAGGTAATACCCACCAGCGGATAACCTTCCTGGATAACTGCCATCCTAAAAACTGAGACTGCAGTACTGTTGGTCTGTTTCCCTATTTCTTGCCTTGGTTTTTTCTGGACTCGCTTTTCCAGCGAGGAAGGAGTCTTTGATTCCTCCTTTATCGGCTTACTACCTGTCTTTGCCGTTGTGTGCGTCTGCATGTCCCCTCCAACCTTCCTTTTCCCTCTGTTCCCTGAATAGCTTCCTCCTTTGGGCCCCAGACAAGCCTTTGATCTTAATCTGATCTAGCTTCTTGGTTACAGTTCCCACTTCTGGCTCAGGTCTAGACCCTGATTCAGTAGTGGGAATGCCTTCTATTGGTTCAGTCCCTGATGTCTGGGTATCTGAGGTCTCAATTTGCCCTCCAGTTTCTTTTTCTTTTTCTGTAGTCATGTCCATGTTGGTCCCACGAGATTTGGGGATATAGAAGGTCCACACCACGAATACCCCGTGCATTGTAAGGCTAATTACTCAGGGAGGTCGCCCGGTATCCTTGAGGCTCCATTTGCGCCACATCTTCCTATATGCCACATACCCCTCAGCACGGATCGCATCACACCTTGGTTTGGGTCAGGGAATAGAGTAGGACTAGGAGTGGATAGGGAAAATGGGATGATGAGGGACACTCTTAGTCTGATCCATCAGACTGGCTTTCCGGCAGTAAGTCATCTGCCTTCGGCATAACCCTCAGCTTCCTGCGGATACGCAAGCCTCTCCAATCGCACGGATATTGCTTCATCAAGGTGGTGTCCCACAGAGAGGTCTCCCCCCATGACCCATGGACCTTGCTGTTGGTGGGGAGGCTTTCGTGCCTCAGTTATACATATAGCTGTACCGTAGGTGCAACCACAGTGGAAGGGCATCTGTTCAGAGGCCACACAAACATATGGTTCCTGAAGAGGGCAGCAGCCTTTTCAGTAGTTGTAGGAGCAACAGTCTGGATGATTGACTCATCTGGCCTTGTAACACTAGCCAAAACAGCCTTGCTGTGCTGGTACTGCGAATGGCTGAAAGCAAGGGGAAACTACAGCCATAATTTTTCCAGAGGGCATGCAACTTTACTCTATAGTTAAATGATGATGGCGTCCGCTTGGGTAAAATATTCTGGAGGTAAAATAGTCCCTCATTCGGATCTCTGGGTGGGGACTACACAGGAGGACGTCGTTATCAGGAGAAAGAAAACTGTCGTTCTATGGATCGGAGTGTGGATTGTCATATCCCTTAATCGCTCAGGTAGGTTAGCAAATTTAAAAAGGGAAATGGATAGGTTAAAGTTGGATATAGTGGGAATGAGTGAAGTTCGGTGGCAAGAGGAAGAAGACTTCCGATCAGGTGAATATAGGGTCATAAATAAAAATCTAATAGGGGTAATGCAGGAGTAGGCTTAATAATGAATAAAATAAATAGGAATGCGGGTAAACTACTACAAACAGCATAGTGAACGCATTATTGTAGCCAAGGCAGATACGAAGCCCATGCCTACCACAGTAGTACAAGTTTATATGCCAACTAGCCTCGCAGATGAAGAAGAGATTGAAGAAATGTATAATGAGATAAAAGAAATTATTCAGATAGAGAAGAGAGATGAAAATTTAATAGTCATGGGTGACTGGAATTCGGTTGTAGGAAAAGCAAGAGAAGGAAACGTAGTAGGCGAATATGGAATAGGGGTAAGGAATGGAAGAGGAAGCCATCTGGTAGAATTTTGCACAGAGTGTAACTTAATCATAGCTAACACTTGGTTCAAGAATCATGCTAGAAAGTTGTATACATGGAAGGGGCCTGGAGATATTACAAGGTTTCAGATAGATTATGTAATGGTAAGACACAGATTCAGAAACCAGGTTTTAATCTGTAAGACATTTCCAGGGGCAGATGTGGACTCTGACCACAATTTATTGGTCATGAATTGCAGATTAAAACTGAAGAAACCGCAAAAAAGTGGGAATTTAAGGAGATGGGACCTGGATAAACTGACAGAATCAGAGGTTTTAGGGAGTTTCAGTGAGAGCATTAGGCAACGATTGACGAGAATGGGGGCAAGATATACAGTAGAACATGAATGGGTAGCTTTAAGAGATGAAACAGTGAAGGCAGCAGAGGATTAAGTAGGTCAAAAGACGAGGGCTGGTACAAATCCTTGGGTAACATAAGATATTTTGAATTTAATTGATGAAAGGAGAAAATATAAAAATGCAGTAAATGAAGCAGACAAAAAGGAATACAAATGTCTCAAAAATGAGATCCACAAGAAGTGCAAAATGGCTCAGCAGGGATGGCTGGAGGACAAATGTAAGGATGTAGAGGCTTATCTCACTAGGGGTAAGGTAGATACTGCCTACAGGAAAATTAAAGAGACCTTTGGAGAAAAGAGAATCACTTGTATGAATATCAAGAGCTCAGAAGGAAACCCAGTTCTAAGCAAATAAGGGAAAGCAGAAAGGTTGAAGGATTATATAGAGGGTGTATACAAGGGCGATGTACTTGAGAACAATATTATGGAAATGTAATATAATGTAGATGCAGATGAAATAGGAGATATGACACTGCGTGAAGAGTTTGACAGAGCACTGAAAGACTTGAGTTGAAACAAGGCCCCGGGAGTAGACAACATTCTATTAGAACTACTGATAGCCTTGGGAGAGCCAGCCCTGACAAAACGCTACCATCTGGTGAGCTAGATGGTTGAGACAGTGGAAATACCCTCATATTTCAAGAAGAATACAATAATTCCAAACCCAAAGAAAGCAGGTGTTGACAGATGTGAAAATTACCAAACTATCAGTTTAATAAGTCATGGCTGCAAAATACTAACACGAATTCCTTACAGACGAATGGAAAAATTGGTAAAAGCCTACCTTGCGGAAGATCAGTTTGGATTTCTTTAAAATGTTGGAAAACGTGAGGTAATACTGACCCTACGACTCATCTTAGAGGATAGATTAAGGAAAGGCAAGTCTACGTTTCTAGCATTTGTAGACTTAGAGAAAGCTTTTGACAATGTTGACTGGAATACTCTCTTTCAAATTCTGAAGATGGCAGGGGTCAAATACGGGGAACGAAAGACTAATTACAATTTGTACGGAAACCAGATGGCAGTTATAAGAGTCGATGGGCATGAAAGGGAAGCAGTGGTTGGGAAGGGAGTGAGACAGGGTTGTAGCCTATCCCCGATGTTATTCAGTCTGTATATTGAGCAAGCAGTAAAGGAAACAAAAGAAAAATTTGGAGTAGGAATTAAAAACCACCCAGAAGAAATAAAAACTTTGAGGTTGGCACATGATACTGTAATTCTGCCAGAGACAGCAAATGATTTGGAAGATCAGTTGAACGGAATGGATAGTGTCTTGAAAGGAGGATATAAGATGAACATCAACAAAAGCAAAACGAGGATAATGGAATATAGTCGAATTAAGTCGTGTGATGCTGAGGGAATTAGATTAGAAAATGAGACACTTAAAGTAGTAAAGGAGTTTTGCTATTTGGGGAGCAAAATAACTGATGATGGTCGAAGTAGAGAGGATATAAAATGTAGACTGGCAATGGCACGGAAAGCGTTTCTGAAGATGAGAAATTTGTTAACATCGAGTATAGATTTAAGTGTCAGGATATCGTTTCTGAAAGTATTTGTATGGAGTGTAGCCATGTATGGAAGTGAAACATGGACGATAAATAGTTTGGACAAGAAGAGAATAGAAGCTTTCGAAATATGGTGTCACAGAAGAATGCTGAAGATTAGATGGGTAGATCACATAACTAATGAGGAGGTATTGAATATAATTGGGGAGAAGAGAAATTCGTGGCACAACTTGACTAGAAGAAGGGATCGGTTGGTAGGACATGTTCTGAGGCATCAAGGATCACCAATTTAGTATTTGAGGGCAGCGTGGAGGGTAAAAATAGTAGAGAAAGACCAAGAGATGAATACACTAAGCAGATTTAAAAGGATGTAGGTTGCAGTAGGTACTGGGAGATGAAGAAGCTTGCACTGGATAGAGTAGCATGGAGAGCTGCATCAAACCAGTCTCTGGACTGAAGACCACAACAACAACAACAATAAATTTCTTAAATTTTCTGGTAGTTATTGGAAATATGGATAAGTAACCATCAAGAACACTTCAGTATACAACTTACAAGTAACAATATTGTTGACAGGTCTGATGCAACAGTTAAGTAGTTTAAAACTAACAGGTACGAATAATAACCTAAACGGTAATATTGTTCTAATATTTCGGTTGTCTTACTTTCTCATACTCCTCTCCAAATTTTGTTCTTCTTTATTCATTTCCGTTCTTTTACTCTGACATCTTCTTGTGTCTCAGTTCATTCTACTTCTGTTACAGGGAGGTTCCGTGGACCGTAGGGTCCCATTCGCCATCTTGTCGGCGATGAACCTGCTGGGAGCATTCTCAGTGTCCTTCTTGCCGGAAACTGCGCTGGAGAAGTTGCCAGAGTCGCTGCAGGACGCTGCCATCTTTGGGAGAGGCCGCCCCTACTGGAGTTGGAGACTTACGCCCTCGCCTTCATACGTTCAAGAATAATAGGTTCCCTCGAGTTCGGCACAATCTCCCTTTTTATCTTGCATACTCGGAAATGAAGAACAGTTTGTCTACTCAAATACGGAAAACAGCGTTAGCGATCATGCTCAGACTGGCTGGTCGCACCTGATCAACGACTTTAAACAGGGACGACTCTTGTGTGGGAGATAACGAGGCTGCCAGGTACATCACAATATTTGTGACATTGGAGATACGTACTTTAGAAAAAACTTAGAAAATCTCAATATTTATGTTCGGTACTCGTTGCTTTCCCTCCACGTCACAAAAAAAGAAAGAAATGCTCCTGCTTCAAAGCAGCCACAGCCTACGTCATCATGTAATAAAAGCATTCGATGGCTCTGAACGTCCATGTCACAGGCCCAACGAGCTGGTTCAGCTGTGCCTTCAACAAAAGATAGCTCTCGTATCTGTTGCTAAGATATATGGAAACTGCCTTACCACTTGTGCCCAAATTTGCCTTCCGCCCTGATATTTGTCAACTCACCGTTGCCCCTCTGGTGAGGAGGAACCATCCAATTTGTGCACAACTGAAAGTTCAGATATCTCAAGTTTCTTAGTGGATGCCAGTGGAACCAAAGCTCTTCAGGTACCACAATGTGACTGAAGTCGTGGTCAAACAGCCTGAAACCTCTCGATTACCATTTCTAGCTGCTTCCGAACAGCGGCCAGTTCGCCTTGTAATTGTAGGAAAGAGGTATAGTCACTATCCGTCTTCCGCAACGTAGAAATCTGAGAAGGGTTTTAAGTCGAGTCATCATACAATCAACTAAATAAAGACCGAACGAAGTCTCCTAAAATAGATTAAACTACTGCAATTTGATGCTAATCTACTGAATTTACGAACTAAAAAGAATAAAAAGAAGAAAACAAGAACGAATCCAGGCGTATTTTAAACAGCAATAACATTTTACTCGTATAAATTACAGACACTGAGCACGTTTACACCGAACAGATACACATAGTATGGGAAAAGTTAAAGTCTTACGCAAGTCTGTTAAAAGTAATCTAAAAGTGATGTATTTATCAATTATTCCTGATTGTACACCCGATGTCAGACATATAGAGCAAATTACCGCGATCACTAAAATTGTTTATATTGTCAGATAAACTGTTGGACCCTCCGTGGATACGTCGTAATTAATCAGCTGCAGAAAATGTTACTTGAAGACTTACTTAGACAAGATATGATCATCGGAACAACATGACACCGAAGGAAAGTATTCATAAGAAATTTGGGAATTGTTTATGTAAACCCCTGTGAATTTTATGTTTCTTCCACTTTGAATCATGAGAAGAATTGATCCGCTTCCTAGTGTGTGGAAGTGATCTCTTTCTTATTTTGTGTTGTTCAGTATCTCAGTATCGTCTATCAGATTATTCACGGCACCACGCTAGCCTCTAGAGTCATGTACAACCACCAATAGTAAAATCTTTAAGTAATAGTCTTTGACTAAATGTAACAATGTTCATACTTCTCCTAGATAAAGTTTTTCAAATGTGTATTAGATCACAAAAGAAACGTTCTTCGAAATTCGTGTCCTATGATAACAAGGGCAGTAGCCCATGGGCTCCTTACAAAAAACTCCTCTTTCAAGTTTGTCGTCGGCATTTGACATTGTACAAAGTCAACATGACCAGTCAAACTAGAGTTTAACGTCACATGGATGAGGACATCTTTAGAGGGGGATAGAGGAAGAATGAAGCAGCAAATCTTTCGATCCCTTTCAAAGGAACCATCCTGGTATTCGCCTTAAAAGAATTACGGTAATCGTGGAAAACTTTATCTACCTTAGTCTGGTCAATGAGTCAGATTGCTCGATATGTAATAGATCAATGTCTCCATTCTAATTGTAATAAATGAACTGGAAAATACCGAATAATATTTCAAGAAATAGTTGAGCGATTTGGAGTTTTAGAAATTTTATTGTAGGTGCAGGACAGTTGGTTAAGGAAATTGAGATTTCTGCCAAAACTTACTTGGAGGTAAAGAAATTCGTTCAATTACGAATCAACATAGGAAATCTCTACTGACTCCAAACAAAAATTTAGAGCAAACATATAATACTCTATACTGGACGTTGAGGAAAAATTCAAGTACTATTATTTAATGGTAAATGTGGTAGGTGCCTTTAAGGATCCAATAAAGAAAAGACCCAAGTAAATAATGGACCCTTGTTACTGCTGGGAAAAGCTTTAAGGCAGCCGAAGGTGAGAGGAATTTTTTTCCTATTCCCTTGAAGGACTAGTTGTTGCTGGACTTCGCGCAGAACTGTCATAAGTAACCAATATCATAATAGAAACCAACACTTGAAATGTGGGCTGTTCTATCTGGCACAACAAGTGTAAAAATGGGTGTCCTTATCTGATTATAGTCCTCCACATTTTTAAAGATCTCTATATAACTTTCAAGAGAACGTTTTTGAAATTATGGGTAGTTAAAAAATACCTCCAAAAGCCAGTAAGGCAGCTGGGCACAATCGTCAGTATTAGCAGACAATAACACAATTTGGGAGCAAAGCTCTGAAGTCCCTTTGAAAGATTTTCCCAGCGAGAAAAATACCACTGATCTCTTCATAAAAGTGAGACTCAGAATTTAACGAGTTCTGATTGTTCCTGTCACGTTAGAAGATCATTTTCAACATATCGGTCAAAAATACCGCGTAAATATTATAAGTGCTGAATATGTATATTAAAAGAATTTTCATAGTGTTTCTTAACACTATCCGTTTATTTTCACTTATTTCTCGGATTCTGTTTAGTCCCAGTTATTAATCATGGTTTCCCAAAATTTAGTTACTGTATAATCCTTTTCTTGGTAGCATAAATGGATTTAATTATGACTGGATTCTATTACACGTACGAAGAGACACACAAAATCATTAGGGTTCATCTTTTTGTGTAGGTCATATTATCCTGAAGCATTAAAAAATGACTTCAGTACCCCAGGTCAAAGGAAGATTTTAATGGCTTCCTTAGGTTGTAAGGCAACTGGATATTCTCTCCAAAAAAAAGTCCCATCCGCAATCCCTATGTCCCATTTCCGGCTGAGAGTTGGCTGAAAAGAACAGAATTCTCCAATGAGCCAGATCTAAAACAGTCTACAGTGATACATAGACAAAAAAAACTGAATTCAAATTAGTGACATACATGCTACAAACTCAGTACAATACTACCTACAAACATATGTAACTACTTATCGTGGTAATCGGGATTGGTAGTTTTGTTAAATTCTATATTTACAGTGATAAATCAAAAAATAAATACTGAATCTGCAATATTATTCACATTGTTAAATATTTGGGCTAGCATCGGACTCTGAAATAACCCAATACTACGACAACATACTTACGGACATGGGCTATTCCCAAGTAAGCACGAAATAATATTTAATACACAGCTCGCGACTCACCGCCTTCTATTATGGAGAGAAAATATGCGTGCTTTTACGCAAACTGTAATGATTAATGTGATTTTTAGGGGCTACTGGTCATTTATGTAGCAACTTTCCCAAAGAAAATGAGATATTTTTATGCTTATTAAACGGAATATTTTTCTGTATTTACTGTTTGTTATCTGCAACGCAAAAACTGAGGAGAATCTCATCTGCCGTTTAACGGGCAATCTTAAACACACTGAACTCATTCAGTACGAAAACATTAATGAATGGAATTTGGTACTTTACTAGCTTTGAAACTATTAAAAGATCAAAACAGAGAAGTCTCCCGCATTTACATTTAATATTACAAACTGAATTTCTAACTAAAAAATATCGTCAGCGTAATGCCCGAAAAAAATACTGCTAGGGAAAGAGAGCTTTCCGCAACACGAAGTTCTGAAATAGAGTTATTAATTACAATTAATGGTGGCTATTATGGTAGGTGCTCACAACTTCAATAACCAACACTTTCTAATAACAATTGGACATATATTCTGATAACTTACATTAAATATCCGACTTGCTAAAATGGCGGACATCCGCTGGAGGAAAACAAGCTAGAAGAAAAGAAAATCTAATCCAAAAAAACATTATCTCTGTTCTTCTTCATCACGTTACACAGATACTATGTACAGAAAGGCTATTTGTTAAACGCATCGCTGTTTGCGAACACTACAGATAACAACACTTCTTAATATTTGATATTCATCGCATACACGGACGTAGTCTTTCATATTTTTTAACACACAAAAAACTCTTTTAATTTTTCTCGAAATGTCAATTTATGTGACGTTCCATCACATACTGGAACGTTTTTCAGCATATGTTATAAGGTTTCTCCCTCTCCAAAGAAACAAATCACATCCTGACAGCATAAATGAAACTGACTTTTTCGCCTGCTGCCCCCAGAGCAATTTAAAATAGGGATAATTCCAATCCTGACACCTCCACGGCCCCAAACGTCCATATCTGCTACTGTCCTCGCTCCTAGCTCCCAGTATCTGCACTCCATACAACAAACAGAATTAAACACTTCAGTCATATGATACGATATACTATGGTATACAATTCAATATTGCAGAGAAACACAACGCAGTCCCTGGTCACAACAGCAACCCAGGCCAACAGCTTTGTCCCTTTTTCTTCCAATAAATCCTTGTAATTCTTTGGATCACTGATTTTAACTCTGGGTTGTCAGATAACTTAAAACTAGTTATGCTTCTATATCAGAACTCATGTTCTAGTATTCCTCTTGCTATCGACCCGATAGCCTTACCATATTCTTCAGTAAGGTCCTTGAATAAGTCAGCTTCTAACGCTTTGACATACACCTCAGATCATACTCACTTCATTCCTCTTTCTAAATTTTTGATGGACGTAAGTACTCCCTTTTCCTATGTCTAAGACATTAAAAATTTTGTGTTCATGCATGAGCTCTGTAGCTCAAAAGCCACTCTAACTGTAAAGTTTTTGCTCCAAAACAGCGCTAAGCGTCACTGTTATTGCAAAAATTTGCGTCCATTCCAATCAATATTATTTGAAGGTGACTATTAAAGGTTGCTCTTACCCATGTCGATTTGATAGACGACGAACTTCCATAAAAATCATTTTTTAATAAAATAACATGAGTGGTGATAAGATGTGCCATGCTGGCATCAGTTTTCGTAATTAATATATTATATGAAATATAATTAGTCTAATTTTAACATTACTTTCATAAACGCGAGAACAATCCCCACTAGGTCCATGCTTGGCAACAGTTACCCCTACCCAGATTTTTGATGGCAGTGTCTGAGCAGTCAGTCATTAGAGTAAAAATAGCCCCTATTGTTAGCAACGGTTACTGATTGTGCTATTATGCTGCTATTCGGGAATATTATTCCTCCACAATATATTAAAACTTTTGTGAACTTCCTCTTCAAACTCCACTGGTACACGCTTCCAACCAATTAAATTCGACTAACTGCGTGTTTCTTAACTAGCCTTCCATATTCTGCAACTATGAAAATTAACCACTCATGATTCTTTCACCCAAATTGTTATACATAACTGTCGGCCCAAATCTCTCCCCTCCTACCTACCTATTACAAGACTCTAACAATATCATCTTTCTTGGACCTCATTCACTCACCCCTAACCTGGCACTCCCAGTGACCTCTCCAACTTCATCTCGACAATTTCACTACCAGTTTCAGTGGTACTTTTACATCAACCTACTAAAGACCATCAAGGTAATACTGGTGATAAATGCATTACAATTGCAGGTAATTGGTATTAAAGATAATAACGAAAGGAAAATCAACACAAACATCCATTATCTCAAAGAGCATTATCTTGCAGTCCACAGCCATCACACTCCACCCAAATGCATAACGCTCTTAGGGCTAAAACTATACAAAACAAGATGAAATCCTACTCAGCAAAAGAAAGACCACAGTACAGTAAAATTACTAAGAAACCGAGTATGAGGACCGTATCTCTTGACCTTCTACATCTACATCTACATGGATGCTCTGCAAATCACATTTAAGTGCCTGGCACGGTAAGTAGTAGGACTCGCCTGTTCCGACACCTATCTCTTCCTCAGCCTTCCCAGGCTTGTTTGGCCTACCAGAGTATACTTTCTGGATTTGTAAGGTAGTCTGCCAAGGTTCATTCTATCAAGTGGTTTACTCCACTTTCTTTTGTTGTCTTCAATTTCGTTTATTACATTAAATATGTTCAACCCCTTCTTAAATTCGCTGTTTTTTCGTCTGTCTACTCTGGTACAGTCTTTCAAAGCTCCAAGAAAATTCATTTCGCCTGCAGGATCTTAATTTATTGTTGTCTGTGAAGAACCTACGTATCACATTCCTAGAGTAACGTGAGGACGGCCATTACCTTACAACTTTACAAAACTTCATCGAGTTATTTTTCACGTTTTTTTCGTCTTGTTTTTAAATTACCTGTTTCTTGTTCCTTGCTACTTTCTTGTCTATATCGTTGTCGTGTGATATCACATCCCATTTAATTAAAGTGGCTGACATGCTATATAACAGTTATTTATCAATATCATTGTCTTATAGGGCCCTGTCATGCGAAAGTCATGGTTTTAGTTTTATTTGTGGGTATAAGTAGAAATGTAGTGTATTTTCTGGACTAACAATGACCTTGGAGGTGGTCATTTAATCATCATGTTAATACCCATGACATAACTCCCCACCCTCCTTCTCAAAGACGTCATCAAGTCACGTCTCCTCCTCCCATCTTCTTCCCCTCCTCCAGCCAATCAAAAATCCAAGATGGTGGAAACAGCACATCTGTGCTAGGTGAGAAGTTAAAAACCCTCTCCTCATTTGCAGCCAATCACAGCCTAGAATTTTAGGGCTAATTAAAGGGAACAGTCAATCGAAATCCAAGGTGACGGAACTAGCTCAATTGTGCTTTATATCCCACGACCCCTTCCCCACTTTCCAACCAGTTCAGTGAAGTATTAAAATGCTGTAGAAAATGGTGTCAAGTTATATAATTTCCATGAAATTGCGTATTGTGTAACCACATATACTGGATAATGTAATTCCTCCCTTCGTTATCCTCCCATCACAACCTAGTATTTCAGCCACTGTAAAAATCAAAGCGCCAATCACAATGTAGCCCCATCTCCGCTATGCTAAAGAAACTACGCGATTTGTTTGTTCAAAAATTACGTTTGCAGTATTTCCACATGCAAAATATCTTAGCTGCATAAATGATGCCACAAATATTGTCAACGATGTTTTCATTATTGACTATAAAAAGTTGTTTATGGGCCGGCTCATCAGTCTCACTTGTGGATTTTTTTTCTTTATTTTTATTTCGGTTTCTCAGAAAGGGGGCGGGCTGACAGCAGATAAAAACCGCCCTTCAGCTAAAGGTTATATGTGTTTAAAATATGATTAAAATATAAAAAACGATGTCAATAACCGATTACTTTATAAAAAACACACTGATGGACGATATTTACTATTTTCATATAAAAACGAATGACAATAGGCGACGTTTTTGTAAAAAACACATAAATGGAATATATAGATGGTTTTTTAAATACGTTTGACGAGTGCCGTGGTCTCGTGGTTAGAGTGAGAAACTGCGGAGCGAAAGGTCCTTGGTTCGAGTCTTCCCTCAAGCCCCCCCCATGAACCATGGACCTTGCCGTTGGTGGGGAGGCTTGCGTGCCTCATCGATACAGATAGCCGTACCGTAGGTACAACCACAACGGAGGGGTATCTGTTGAGAGGCCAGACAAACGTGTGGTTCCTGAAGAGGGGCAGCAGCCTTTTCAGTAGCTGCAAGGGCAACAGTCTGGATGATTGACTGATCTGGCCTTGTAACAATAACCAAAACGGCCTTGCTGTGCTGGTACTGCGAACGGCTGAAAGCAAGGGGAAACTACGGCCGTAATTTTTCCCGAGGGCATGCAGCTTTACTGTATGATTAAATGATGATGGCGTCCTCTTGGGTAAAATATTCCGGAGGTAAAATAGTCCCCCATTCGGATCTCCGGGCGGGGACTACTCAAGAGGATGTCGTTATCAGGAGAAAGAAAACTGGCGTTCTACGGATCGGAGCGTGGAATGTCAGGTCCCTTAATCGGGTAGGTAGGTTAGAAAATTTGAAAAGGGAAATGGATAGGTTAAACTTAGATATAGTGGGAATTAGTGAAGTTCGGTGGCAGGAGGAACAAGACTTCTGGTCAGGTGACTACAGGGTTATAAACACAAAGTCAAATAGGGGTAATGCAGGAGTAGGTTTAATAATGAATAGGAAAATAGGAACGCGGGTAAGCTACTACAAACAGCTTAGTGAACGCATTATTGTGGCCAAGATAGATACGAAGCCCACACCTACTACAGTAGTACAAGTTTATATGCCAACTAGCTCTGCAGATGACGAAGAAATTGAAGAAATGTATGATGAAATAAAAGAAATTATTCAGATTGTGAAGGGAGACGAAAATTTAATAGTTATGGGTGACTGGAATTCCAGTGTAGGAAAAGGGAGAGAAGGAAACGTAGTAGGTGAATATGGATTGGGGCTAAGAAATGAAAGAGGAAGCCGCCTGGTAGAATTTTGCACAGAGCACAATTTAATCATAGCTAACACTTGGTTTAAGAATCATGATAGAAGGTTGTATACATGGAAGAACCCTGGAGATACTAAAAGGTATCAGATAGATTATATAATGGTAAGACAGAGATTTAGGAACCAGGTTTTAAATTGTAAGACATTTCCAGGGGCAGATGTGGACTCTGACCACAATCTATTGGTTATGACCTGTAGATTAAAACTGAAGAAACTGCAAAAAGGTGGGAATTTAAGGAGATGGGACCTGGATAAACTGAAAGAACCAGAGGTTGTACAGAGTTTCAGGGAGAGCATAAGGGAACAATTGACAGGAATGGGGGAAAGAAATACAGTAGAAGAAGAATGGGTAGCTTTGAGGGATGAAGTAGTGAAGGCAGCAGAGGATCAAGTAGGTAAAAAGACGAGGGCTAGTAGAAATCCTTGGGTAACAGAAGAAATATTGAATTTAATTGATGAAAGGAGAAAATATAAAAATGCAGTAAATGAAGCAGGCAAAAAGGAATACAAACGTCTCAAAAATGAGATCGACAGGAAGTGCAAAATGGCTAAGCAGGGATGGCTAGAGGACAAATGTAAGGATGTAGAGGCTTATCTTACTAGGGGTAAGATAGATACTGCCTACAGGAAAATTAAAGAGACCTTTGGAGATAAGAGAACCACTTGTATGAACATCAAGAGCTCAGATGGAAACCCAGTTCTAAGCAAAGAAGGGAAAGCAGAAAGGTGGAAGGAGTATATAGAGGGTCTATACAAGGGCGATGTACTTGAGGACAATATTATGGAAATGGAAGAGGATGTAAATGAAGATGAAATGGGAGATACGATACTGCGTGAAGAGTTTGACAGAGCACTGAAAGACCTGAGTCGAAACAAGGCCCCCGGAGTAGACAACATTCCATTGGAACTACTGACGGCCTTGGGAGAGCCAGTCCTGACAAAACTCTACCATCTGGTGAGCAAGATGTATGAAACAGGCGAAATACCCTCAGACTTCAAGAAGAATATAATAATTCCAATCCCAAAGAAAGCAGGTGTTGACAGATGTGAGAATTACCGAACAATCAGTTTAATAAGCCACAGCTGCAAAATACTAACACGAATTCTTTACAGACGAATGGAAAAACTAGTAGAAGCCGACCTCGGGGAAGATCAGTTTGGATTCCGTAGAAATACTGGGACACGTGAGGCAATACTGACCTTACGACTTATCTTAGAAGAAAGATTAAGGAAAGGCAAACCTACGTTTCTAGCATTTGTAGACTTAGAGAAAGCTTTTGACAATGTTGACTGGAATACTCTCTTTCAAATTCTAAAGGTGGCAGGGGTAAAATACAGGGAGCGAAAGGCTATTTACAAATTGTACAGAAACCAGATGGCAGTTATAAGAGTCGAGGGACATGAAAGGGGAGCAGTGGTTGGGAAGGGAGTAAGACAGGGTTGTAGCCTCTCCCCGATGTTATTCAATCTGTATATTGAGCAAGCAGTAAAGGAAACAAAAGAAAAATTCGGAGTAGGTATTAAAATCCATGGAGAAGAAATAAAAACTTTGAGGTTCGCCGATGACATTGTAATTCTGTCAGAGACAGCAAAGGACTTGGAAGAGCAGTTGAATGGAATGGATGGTGTCTTGAAGGGAGGATATAAGATGAACATCAACAAAAGCAAAACGAGGATAATGGAATGTAGTCGAATTAAGTCGGGTGATGTTGAGGGTATTAGATTAGGAAATGAGACACTTAAAGTAGTAAAGGAGTTTTGCTATTTGGGGAGCAAAATAACTGATGATGGTCGAAGTAGAGAGGATATAAAATGTAGACTGGCAATGGGAAGGAAAGCGTTTCTGAAGAAGAGAAATTTGTTAACATCGAGTATAGATTTAAGTGTCAGGAAGTCTTTTCTGAAAGTATTTGTATGGAGTGTAGCCATGTATGGAAGTGAAACATGGACGATAAATAGTTTGGACAAGAAGAGAATAGAAGCTTTCGAAATGTGGTGCTACAGAAGAATGCTGAAGATTAGATGGGTAGATCACATAACTAATGAGGAGGTACTGAACAGGATTGGGGAGAAGAGGAGTTTGTGGCACAACTTGACCAGAAGAAGGGATCGGTTGGTAGGACATGTTCTGAGGCATCAAGGGATCACCAATTTAGTATTGGAGGGCAGCGTGGAGGGTAAAAATCGTAGGGGGAGACCAAGAGATGCATACACTAAGCAGATTCAGAAGGATGTAGGTTGCAGTAGGTACTGGGAGATGAAGAAGCTTGCACAGGATAGAGTAGCATGGAGAGCTGCATCAAACCAGTCTCAGGACTGAAGACCACAACAACAACATACCATAGACACTGATGAAAGTGAATGATCCAGTTGTGTAACAGTGATGTTAGTAGTACATGAAAATATTCATCATGATGAGGGTACAGTGATGAGAATGAGTAGATGGCCTACAGAAATGCAGGTAATCAGTAAATGTCAGCAAGGTGTATGAAGGAGGCAGGAGAAAATGGAAGGATGATGTGAGGTGGAGCGTTATAATTAGGGTTGGAAAGAGGGGTGTCTCTTGGCACTGATTTCATTGTTGGAGAATGGAAGTTTGTTAAAATTCCGGTAGGAGAGGACAGATAAGGCACGAAGGTGCATGGAAGATGGAATACGGATGTAGTGGCTCAGCAGTGTATCTGGTTTGGTTATTAGTGGGTGGAAAATTGGATGCTAGGACTGTGTTTTGCGATTAATGTATCAGATCCGAAGGTGTTCTAGGAATAAAATAAGGTGTGGGAGGTGGATAAGCTGGTATAAGATGCGACGTGGGGAGGGTAAACAGATGCGGAAGGTGAGTTGGAGCGCATGGCTTTCTAGGATTTCAAGGACCTTGTAGAGTTTAGGGGAAGCAGAGATTCAGGTAACTTTAGCGTAGGAGCGGATGTGGCAGATGAGGGCTTTATAGTTGAGGATAATGGCTGAAGGTTGTAAACCCCAGGTGCAATCTGTTAGTAGTTTTAGCAGCTTTAATCAGATTCGGACTTTATGCTGGACGGCAAGGAGATGTGCATCCCGTGTTAGTTTTCTGTCGAGAGTTGCTCCTAAATATTTTACTCTGTTGGTCAGAGAAATAGGTTGGTTGTAGATGGAGATAGAACGCCGGGTGATGCGACCGGTGATGGCGGCTTGGCTTTCTGTGGATTTACCTGAAGTTTTCACACATTACACCACTCGACCAGGAGATTCAGGTGGCGTTGGAGGAAGGCATGGGGGAGTTGAAGGGTGTGATGAGTGGCTAGGGAGGCGACGTCGTCAGCATAGTGCAGGTAGGTTGGAGGTAGAAGTTTCGGAATTTCTACAATGTACAGTATGTAAAGGAAGTGTAAAAGGGTAAAGCATTGAGGAATACCCACAGCAGGGTGAAATATGCAGGAGGAGGCGTGGTTAATTGCAACATATGTAGAGTGGTTGTAAAGAAAGAATGCTATAAGGCTGACATAGCCCATTGGTTTGTAGCTTGAAGAACAATCAAGAGTGTCATACCTGGTCAAAGGCTTTTTGAGTATCATGGGAAACAAATATAGCGAACTTCCGTTGATTCAGAGATGGGACTTTAGGTGGGTAAGGTAAAGAATTTGGTCGTTGATGGAACAGTTGGGACGAAAGATACACTGGGTGTTGGGAATGGGTAAGCGGGTTGCAAGTTGTTGATGTAATCATTGGGTAAGAGTGGTTTCAAAGGTTTTGCTGAAAACTGATGCGAGGCTGATAGATCAATAGGATGAGGTCCGTGAGGGTGGTTTATCAGGCTTCAGGAAGACTAGAACAGATATTTTCCACGAATTTGGGTAATAACAGATGAGCGTGGCATTGAAACTGATGGTAAGGATTTCGTGTTAGGTTCTGGGACATTCTTTGGGGTAGCATGGGTAATTTTGTCACGTCTGGGTGCAGTGTTTCGCTTTTTAGTCAGCATTTATGTAATGTCTTCAGCTTTTACTGTCTTGTTTAGTCCTGTTCCTGTGATAGGTGTGTAAGTACTGGAAGTTTTGTGTGAGACGTGGTACGTCCATACACCGGGGGTGGGGGGTAAGGGGGGGGGGGGAAGGAGGATCCATTGAGCAGCCAAAATTGTGACCATGTGGGATGGTGAATGTGTCTTCCAGGTAGAATACAAAGTGGTTCGCTGTGGAGAAATTGTCCAGAAGCCGTCCGTAATTAGTAGGTTTGGGTGATTTCCGGAGAATCAACGAAATGCTTTTCAATACTTCACAGAGTTTATAGGTGCTTTGTTTAACATAGTGCATGTCATGTGCCAGTCCCGACATAGCTTCGCTTGCAAGTAACTGTGAACATCTCGGCTGGAGTTGTCGGAGGTGTGTAAGGAAAGTGGTTCAAATGGCTCTGAGCACTATGGGACTTAACTTCTGAGGTCATCAGTCCCCTAGAACTTAGAACTACTTAAACCTAACTAACATAAAAACATCACACACACCCATGCCCAAGGCAGGATTCGAACCTGCGACCGTAGCGGTCGCGCGATTCCAGACTGTAGCGCCTAGAACCGCTCGGCCACCTAGGCCGGCGGTGTGTAAGGACATCCCTGCTATGAGAGCAAAGGAATTCTCTGTATGCACGATGAGATTCTTGGAGCAGCGCAAATGGATGTGGAGCGACAGTAGGACGATCATACCAAAAAATTCGGAGAGGAATATGATTGGAAATTGTACCACGACGTGTTGTAGGAAGTCAGTCCAATTTTGCATGTCATCGTGATTTTGAAGGTTGAAATCGTAGCTTTCGATTAAGATATAGATTTTGCCATGGTATTCATTGCAGTCTCCACAGTAATAATCCTGGATTTGTCAGGGTGGTTGATAAGGAGGGGGGCAGGTTGGGTTTGGTACATACTATGAGGTCTGGAGGTGGACAGGTAGTTGATCATTCTCAGTTCGATCTAGGACTTCTACTGTGGTGAACCTCAACAGGTTAGGGCAGACAATAATGGCATCCCTCTCAGGATGGGTATGGACAAGTGTATGGATATCATGGCCATCAGGACTTTCTCAGCTGGTGCGCAGTAATGAAGGTTAAGTTTGGCTGCAATTATATACAGGTTGGTCCATTGATCGTGACTGGGCCAAATATCTCACGAAATAAGCTTCAAACAAAAAAAACTACAAAGAACGAAACTTGTCTAGCTTTAAGGGGGAAACCAGATGGCGCTATGGTTGGCCCGCTAAATGGCACTGCCATAGGTCAAACGGATATCAACTGCGTTTTTTAAAAAATAGGAACCCCCATTTTATGACATATTCGTGTAGTACGTAAAGTAATATGAATGTTTTAGTTGGACCACTTTTTTCGGTTTGTGATAGACGGCGCTGTAGCTAAGCATAAGGTTATTATACACTAAGCTTACCGTTTAGTGGAATTACAGGCAACTATTTGTAAAAATGAATGAAATTCTGCAATGAATAAAAAATGTGTGTTTAACGAGGCGATAGTGATTCCCTCTCGCCACCCCCACCTACCCCTCTCTTGCTCATTTCCACGCAAGTGTGGTCGGTTTGAAGGCTTGTAAGCCTTTGTTAGTGTATGCACGATATATGTTTGTATAAACATCAGAATATTCTTAGAAATGGATTTATATCTAGAATACTCCTGTTCCTGCAGTACGTGGTACCGGCACTAAACGTGACTCTCCCACCCTGCTACTGAGCGTCGGTGTGGCACGTGCACTGGAAGCTGTCCGCCTCCGCACTTGCCTTTTCTACGGCGATCGTCAGGTGTTACAAATATGCTGCAGTCGTCAGTGAAGAGAACCTGTTCAAGGCTACGTTTCAGATGTTTCCTTACTTACCATCTTAGTGCACTAGCATGCGGAGGGTTTTATGCTACTGTTCTCTATGGATGCATAGAGGACAAACAGATATTGTGGAGAATATTGTATGGAGTCTGATAAACAGGACGAGACTTCGCTAGTAGCAGTGGAGACTAAAGTTCAAATTATTGAAGATGACCTCTTAATAAATGCATATAGTCTAAAGAAATTAATATTATCACTCGACCTGACTGTCCTCCGGAGTAATTCATAGCAGACACGCATACCTAACAACGGAAATTCTGTTGACATCTAAACTGATGTACTGTTGATTATGGTGCCCTAACAATGTAACGTTGTCACAGAGCATAATAACGAGACGATGAAACAGCAGTTGTCTCGGAATTCTCGACGTAAACTTACCTCCCATTATCTGAAAACAATTTACTGATACTAAGAAATGTTTGTTATTTCAGTAAACGGCTCTCAATAGAAGTCGTTACAATTGAACTATCGATCGAATTAAAGTGCGAGGATATTTCTGTAATTACCTCTGCATAAAGCATTAGTGCAAAGCCCCTTGAATATTCAGTGTTACTATCTAGCTAAAGTTGTTTAATAATGTTTAGATAATTGATTAAAGGAGCAAAATAGCACTAAAGACATTAAATTTTGTGTTTACCTTCAGTGGTATTACTTGAGCCCAAAAATCGCAGGGATGCTACACCACAATACGAGGCTAATGTTACCAAAAAGGAAAAAAAACAAGACGCACCACTTTGTGGCGAATGACATATCGGCTTTCTATAACCAATCACGAATCAAACTGTATGCAAGAAGAACGGAATCTGCTGCGCCACACTGATAGTAACTGCGACTCTCACCCTGCTACTAATTCGATAGCACAGTCTAAAGAACCACACTGTCTCAGTGTAACTGGTCAAATCGCAAGGGTTAGGAACACATCAGCTAGTACACAGCAGTATGCTGGACGGGAGTGCAGAGCCAAATTTTTACATATTCATTAAAAACCAGTGCAGTTGTTTTTCCCACGGAACGCAAGGGTAACGTAATTAATATAATGGAAAAGCTGGAGATCTTTCGTGCGTTAAGAAAATCTTCAAACTAAACATGAAATTCTGAAACTTAGTGAAGGCATAAAAATATTTGGGCTAACGTTGACTAATAAATCCTTCATTCACCTTCTTCCCCTTACCTCCTCTTCCTTCATGCTTTTACTAGTGCTATTCTCCCTTTTAAGTGATTTTTAAACTCTTCCTCCCTCCCCCGTTGCCCCCCCCCCCCCCCCCGTCTTTCAGGCACGTTCATAATATTTTCTCCAGTTCTTTTTGTTCATAGGTTCTAGGTTGATAAGCGTTTTTAATCCATGACTATGGCTTCTTGCGAAATTTGCTAAATTTTAAAGAAAGGTTTGGGATCGGACTGTACAAGTGGCCTGACTACTTAATGTAAGTATTCAGTTTTCCGGACTTTTTTATCACTGTCGTACGGTCTTTGTGTAATATTGTTTACTAACTCTTTCTTCTTTTTATTCACTTTGGCACCTGATGCTGTAATTTAAATTACGAAACCGGTTCTGCCTTTAATAAAGGATTTGCAGCAGCTGTACCAGTTTTTATTCGACCTTACCCTGCATCGCAGAATAGGCTCGTAGAGAGGCGTTGTAAGTGCTTGTCATAAACACCTCATTAATCGACACCCATTGCTGCTTTGTGCTTTTATGCATGGCACCCTACCTTTCTCTGAATGTACATTAACGCAGCTGCACTCAAAAGAAGCTCAAACGGAAAATCCTGAAGCAGAACACCTAGTTTTCCGTCCAAACCGGTAAGCCACGTGTGGCGACCACGCCCTTGCTAGACACTGGCTGAAGACATTCTCGCCTCAGAGATCTCAGGCAGATCCATTCGAATAGCCAAAGCAGCCGTTAATATGTGGAAGTCTGTCTATGTGTCCCAGACTTAACAGCAAAGATCGCTCGGAGACAAAGCTACGTAAAAATATAATATATCGAAGTTGGCTGATTTTAATGGACACCTTCCAAGGCTGTGACACGTATTTACCAGTTTTCTCCAAAAAGGCAGTGCACAGTTGTGTTTCGTTTTCCTCAGGGTATCCAGGGCCGTAATTTGCGGGTTGCGCTCAGCGGCTGGTGTTTGTGACTGCGGGTGATAATTATTAGGTACATGTTCAATGTTTTGTGCCATTATGTACCGGTCGAAAGCTCATATGACTTCCCCGTGAACAGGGAACAGTAAACAGCAACCAGAAAAGGGTGAATGATAAATGGTGAACGGTTCACTATTTACCCGTCGCTGTGTAGCATTCACCATTTGCTGTTTACCGTTAACCGTTCATCATTTACTATTAACTGTTCACTGTTAGCTGTCCACCATTTACCATTGGCCGTTACCTGCTAATCATTTACCTTGGACCATTTTCCGTTTGCTGTTTAACATCTACCATTTATTATTTACTGTTTATCGTTCACCGTTTACCGCTTCCATTCACCGTTTACCTTTCTTCATTTACCGTTACGTGTTGACAATTACCTGTTTGTTGTTTACTGTTCATCTTTTGCTGTTCATATCCATTCTCCATTAACCATTATTCTCTAGATTGGCCATACCTGTCTCCAATGACTGTGATTCTCGATTGGCTGTCATTTTACAGTGACCGTCATTCTTTCCACGTAATAATATGCAGGTTAATGGTGGCCAGATGTTTCTACATCTCCCTAATCTACTCAACTGCCCCGTCTTTGAATTTAATCACACACATCTGCACGTCACATCACAAACGTTTCGTACAATGTTTCTATCTTCATCATCATCCTCTCTTTGATATACATATCACAGAAAATTAGCTCTCTCTGTTGTGCTTATTTTAAGGAGACAACAACATTACAATTTATTACAGATGGGATACAGTTTTCCACTATGCAACAGTAGTAGATAACAAAGTTCCAGACTGCAAGGTGAAGTTAACAGCCTAGCGTAGGGTCACAAAAATGTTTGACTTTGATATCAAACGAGATTTTTACTTGGGAATAACACTGGCAATTCTTGTTGTATGTAATATTTTCAGTATTTGATATAAATGAATTAAATACTGTAAATAAGCGAGCTGTATATATTTCAATATACAGACAATTTAGGTGCAGAAACATTTAATTTAAAGGTTCACTGTATTTGTAAAGTGTGGTAGGAATACAGAACTTTCAGCGAGTTTTAGACGTGAGAGTAATATTGGTAATTTTCTGTGATTTTTAAGCTTTAAGTTAGATTTGTAGTAGTGCTCATATGTAGATTTTTGCTACCAATTTTCATCTATTCAGATGCATTTAATGTGTGATAGAAACATCGAATTATTGTCACCTACTACTCTATAATTTACTTAAGTAGTGCCAATAACTTGGCTGTGAGATTTTAACAACTTATACAGACAATTTAGATGCCAAAATATATTAATCTAAAGGATCATAGGGCATGAAAGGTGTGGTAAAGCAACCGAAGTTGCTTAGTAGCTAGTTTCGCAATGAAAAAAAAATAGAAGATACACATAGCATACGCAGAAGAATATGGAAACAGAGCAGCTGAGCCGAATTTCGGCCCTCCACCAACAGAAAAAAAACATTCGCGATTGGCAAGCTAGTAAAGAAGAACTGAAAAAATGAGGAAGACTGAATGTGGAAAGAGAGAACTGAAAGCAAAACGGCCAAAACTAGAAGGTGACGTATTGACATGATTTCAAGGACATGGCGTAAATGGCACTGGAATTAACACAAAAACGATTCAAATACTGAATTTTGAAGACTACAAGACGCTACGCACTGAAAGACGCACCTTCATTTTCAGCAATTTTTGTAACAAATGACATTTTTAAATTTTTTGTTATTAGATTGCAAAGCCAGACTAAAAAATTTATTAGTTTATAAAACCGAACTGATCTTTAAAATCCTTGAAAATCGTCATCCAAACTTTCTTCTCTTTTTCTTCTTCTTCCTCTTCGCCTTCATCGTTGTCCTCTTCATATATAAGACGGTATTCACTGCCATCGAGTGTGTTACTTCTGTCGCACCTGTTGAAATAGTTGACAATAATGTCTCCTCTCATTCTGAATTACGACTTTATCCACTGACACACTTGTTTGATTGCAGGCAGGTTTAAAGCTACCTTTGGCTTGAATTGCTGTTGGGTTTCATTCGTCATCCATTTGTTCCATTCCTCTCTCATATGCACTTTAAATGGTGTATTTACCGAGATATCAAGCGGCTGCAGTTGTGACGTAAGTCCTCTCAGAATAAGAGCAAGCTCTGTATTGCCCTGTCTCAGTTTCTCTTTCACATACTTTTTCATATGACTACTAAACTGATGTAGCACAAGAAGAGAACTCTTCTTCAATAAAGCACCTTTTCTCTCTCCCACTCTCTGTTAATCCATAATTTCATGCCAAACCCGCCCATCCAACGTTTGTCAAGTACGTGAACAACAACAGCTGTTGGTATTTCAGGAGGTTATGAAAATGATCACTAGATTAATTTTAGTACCGTCAGCACAGCATGAAAGGACAACCATGCAGTTTTCATGAGTACTTGTTTTCACAGTTACAGTTTTAGCACCTTTCATGGCAACAGTTCTGTTCCTCGGCACATCAAATGCCAGAGAAGTTTCGTCCATATTCGCTTTTTGGCTTAGTTCCACACTGGTTTTCTTCCGATCTTGAAAAATAAAGCGATGTAAAGATGATATTTTCTTTTCAGTGTCTTGCAACATTTCCTGAGATTTTAGGATTTAGTTCTCAAGCTAAGTTCTGACGCTTCATAAACCTGTAGCATCAGCCAACTCCCCCCATAAAGCCTGTTAAGTTCTACTGTAGGGCTATCTTACTAGCGTCTATCTGAATCATTATCGTATTTCTTCCACTATGATTAGACTGTGTCCTTGAACCCTTTTCAATGCACCATCTTATAGTTTTGGCCATTTTGCATTCAGTTCTCTATTTGAACAATTAGTCCTCGTCATTTTTTCTGTTCTTCTCTGCTAGCCCGCCAATCGTGAATGGTTTTTTCTGTTGGTGGAGGGTCGAAATTCCGCTCAGCTGCTTTGTTTCCATGTTCTTCTGCATATGCTATTACTTACAATTTATAGCTCGCATAATATGAATACCTTTAATTTTTTTCGTTTACGAAACTAGCTACTAACAAATATATTATACTGTTACAGACAACACAAATCACTTACAGTTCAAGTTCACTGACACCGTAGATGCAATGACACATCATAGGCTAGACAGTTTTCTGGGTTTGAGATAGAGGAGCTTGAGAGAGGCAGAGTAAGCAAGCTTCTGAATCCCTGGAACTCATGTTAATCACATCGGTGCACTGCTGCTGCTATTTGAGTGCAGTGTTGCATGATGGAGATACGTTTACCGAAGCAACGAATATATGACCATTTTATGAGTGGCGGACATTAAATCCAACAATGGATAGTTTTATATTAATTTCAAGTACACTGCTGGCCACCGTATATGCAACACCAAGAAAGACAATAGGTAGCACAACAAAATTTATTTTGTAGATAACATGTTGACCAAGTATCAAATGATTACTTTTACAGACGTCTGTGACATGTGGTTCCTGCCAGAATCAGTAGCCAGAGTAGCCGCCACTGTTGGAGATCACCGCTGCCACACGTCTCGGCATTGAGTCAAAGAGACGTTGGATGTGTTCCTGGGGTACAGCAGCCCAAGCAGCTTCCACACGTTGCCAAAGATCCTCTGGTGTGGCAGCTGGGGATGTAATCTGGGTCACTCGTTGAGCAACCATGGACCACATGTTTTCTATCGGCGAAAGATCCGGAGAGCGAGCCGGCCAGGGAAGCACTTCAATCTGGTTATTGACGAAGAGCCTTTGGACAATGCGTGCCACGTGTGGTCGCGCATTATCCTGTTGAAATATGGCTGTGGCCGAGCCCTGAAGGTAGGGAAGGACAACTGGCTCCAGCACCTCGGATATGTAGCGCCGGCTATTTAAAGTGCCGGCAATGCGTACTAGAGGCGTGGGAGAGTAATATCCAATACCGCCCCATACCATAATACCCGGTGCAAGACCAGTGTGGCGGTGCATAATGCAGCTGTCCAGCATCCTCTCTCCACGGTGTCTCCACACTCGAATTCGACCATCGTGGTGCTGCAGACAGAAGCGTGCCTCGTCAGTAAAGACAACGTCATTCCATTCTGCCGTCCACATCCGTCTGTCATCACACCATTGGCGACGGAGACGTCTGTGGTTCTGCGTCAATGGTAGACGAAGCAATGGACGTCTTGCGGACAGACCACTCTGCTGTAAACGGCGTCGAGTGGTATGCGCAGACACTGGATGATGCGTTACAGACGCAATGTGCTGTGCTATGGTTCGGGATGTCACTGAGCGATCCGTCACTGCCATGCGCACAATTTGCCTATCAGCACGTGCAGTGGTTCACCGAGGTCAATGCGATCGACCACGTCGGTCCGTCGTAACCTCCTGCATCCAACGGTCACATATCCGCATTACAGTTGTTTGGTTTCGTCCAACACGACTAGCGATTTCTCTGTATGATAATCCACAATCTCGGTAAGCCACTATCCTTCCTCTGTCGAACTCGGATACTTGATCAAAAGATGTTTGCTGTTGTCTACGAGGCATAACTGATCGTCTTGTGAAACAACCACAAGTTAAACACTAGTGCCGAACGTACACTCGTCGAAATCGCCAAGCCTTAAATGGCGCTATGAGGTGGCGCCACAGGCGCGCGTGATGTGCGTCTGCGCTGAAATTCTAATCAGTTGCATATCTCATCGCTGCAAACCCATGGTGTAAATTTCACTTGATTCGGATGCTTCCTTCAGGGTGTTGCATTTACGGTGGCCAGCAGTGTATAAGACGCATCTGAAATTTGAAGGAAATTTTTAGAACAAAAACGTGCGTCTTATAGTCCGTAAAATACGTTACACGCTCGTAAGCTAGCGCTACAAGGGAACTTAATTGATTTTAATGGTAGAGTTGGTTCATGAAGGGCCACGTACTTAGCATGTGGACTAAAACCAAAATACCTCACAAAATGCCACAAGAGTATGAAGAGAAAATATTATCTTTTCATCGCTTTATTTTTCAAGATCGAAAGAAAACCAGTGCGGAACTAAGCCAAATAGCGAATAGGGACGAAACTTCTCTGACATTTGATGTGCCGAGAAATAAAACTATTGTCATGAAAGGTGCGAAAACTGTCACTATATAAAAAAAGTGGACATGAAAAAATGCAGTACACTCTTGTCTTTTCATGTTGTGCTGACGGTACTAAGCTTAACCTAGTGACCATTTTCATGCGTAAAAGAAGGCCAAACCTTCTTAAATAGTGCCCGGTGTTGTTATTATCGTACATGACAGGGGATGGATTGATAAATGTGGTATGAAATTATGGATCAACAGACTGTGGGAGAGAAGAAAATGTGCTTTATTGAAGAAGAGTTCTCTTCTTGTGCTACATCAGTTTAGTAGTCATTTGAAAATTCTTGTGAAAGAGAAACTGAAGCAGGGCAATACAGAGTTTGCTCTTATTCTGAGAGGACTTACTTCACAATTGTGCAGCCTCTTGATGTCTCGATACATAGACCATTTAAAGTGTATATGAGGGAGGAATTGGAGGGCAGCATGGAGGGTAAAAATCGTAGAGGGAGAAAAAAATGGTTCAAATGGCTCTGAGCACTATGGGACTTAACGTCTGAGGTCGTCAGTCCCATAGAACTTAAACCTAACTAACCTAAGGACATCACAAACATCCATGACCGAGGCAGGATTCGAACCTGCGACCGTAGCGGTCGCGCGGTTCCAGACTGTAGCACCTAGAACCGCTCGGCCACACCGGCCGGCTGTAGAGGGAGACCAAGAGATGAATACACTAAGCACATTCAGAACTATGTAGGCTGCGGTACGTACTGGGATACGAAGAAGCTTACACAGGGTAGAGTAGCATGAAGAGCTGCATCAAACCAGTCTCAGGACTGAAGACCACAACAACAACAACATGGCAGGGGAATGGGAGAAATGGTCGATGAATGAAACCCAACATTAATTCACGCTGGAAGTAACTTTAAAACGACATACAATCAAACAAGTGTGTCAGTGGATAGAACAGTCGTAGTCTAGAGTGAGAGAGCAATTTATGGTTAAATCTTTCGATAAATGCGGCATAAGTAACGCTCTCGGTGGCAGTTGAAATGGCTCTGAGCACTATGGGACTCAACTGCTGTGGTCATAAGTCTCCTAGAACTTAGAACTACTTAAACCTAACTAACCTAAGGACATCACACACATCCATGCCCGAGGCAGGATTCGAACCTGCGACCGTAGCAGTCGCACGGTTCCGGACTGCGCGCCTAGAACCGCGAGACCACCGCGGCCGGCTCGGTGGCAGTGAAGACCATCTTATATATGGAGAGAACAACAATGACGACGAAGAAGAAAAAGAAGAAGAAGAAGAAAATTCAGATGGCGATATTCAAGGATTTTAAAGCTCAGTTCGGTTTCATAAACTAAGAATATTTTTTTTAATCTGGCTTTGCGTTCTAATAATATAAATGTCAATAATGTTATTTTGTGAAAAAATTGCTTAATAATTAATTAAGGTGCGTCTTATAGTGTGCAGTGTCTTACAGTTCGAAAAAAACGGTATACAGTAGACCACTTTCTCCTTGTTTCATACATGGCTTCAAATAGAGCATGTCATTTACTATGCTACAAGTGAAAGCATGAAATTTTCGTCGACATCACTCAACATTCAGATAAATAATTACTAAATTGCTTTGGAAGTGGCGCTTAGCAAAGAGTCAAACTGGGGACCTGAGGACAGTCTTAGTTCTGTTATATGCTGTTAAAGCGCTTTTTACATCATACATTTGCAGTGGAGGCTTATCACATGCCACTAGACTAATAGTGGGTCTAATTTATACTGTACACCAACTATCCAGAACATGCAGGTTCTAACACACATTCGTTCAGTTTTAATTACGCCATTCAAACGTTTGTGATTAATATTTTACAAAATCACTATATCAGCAACTTACACCAAATGTTTGAAATAACCTTGTTTGCATAATCACACTATAAACTGTCGCAAATTTGAAACACTCCTAGAACAAGACAAATGGTTTTGTTTTTATCCATGACGGTTTAATGTAGTGTTCCTGTATTGCGAGTGTCTACTGCATATACCAGCTATTTTACGTGGTTCCACACATAATATTCGAAAGTACTGACGTTGGTGAAAAACGCAGGCCATGATGCTAGTCCTCGTCGACGTATCCACGTGTAATCATCGATATCACCCATCACACATTTAACAGCGTGACTTGATTTGTTTCGATATTAACTCTAAAAGAATTTTAAGTACCTTTTGGTGACTATAGTTCCTTAATTTAATCTTGGAACATTGATCTTAACCCTTCGCTTGTGTGTGTGTTTGTGTGTGTATGTGTGTGTGTGTGTGTGTGTGTGTGTGTGTGTGTGTGTGTGTAGTTCGCCCTCAGACCTAATAAATGTGTTTCCTAAACACCCTATAGATGGCATGAAAGCATAAGTTTATTCCCTACTTGTCCATTTTCGATGATTACTTAGAAATGGCATTTTTTATTCTTATTTTGCACTTCTAGTTCCGTAGAACCAAATTGAGGAGAAAATCTCCAAGGTCATGTCAGACGTGACAGTACATGAATTTACAACATAAAGTAATAACAGATAAAATAAAATGTTCATGATCCAGAAAAAGACAAGCCATGAGTTCATGTAAACGTAATCAACAATATAACTCAGGAATAAGCTCAATTTTTCAAGGATCTCTTTGACAGAATGGAAGGAACGACCCATGAGGAAACTCTTCAGTTTCAATTTGAAAGCGCGTGCTAAGATCTTTGAATTTTTCTGGTAGCTTGATGAAAACGGTTTTTCAGCAGTATACTGCACACCTTTCCGCGTAAGGGTCAAGGAAGTGCCATCCAAATGCAGACTCGATTTCTGCCTAGTATTAACTACGTGAAAGCTGCTGATTCTTGGGAATAAGTGATACTGTTAACAAGAGACGACACTTAAGAATATATATGTTGAGAGGCCAATGTCAGAATACCCAGACTAATGAACAAGGGTCGACAAGAGGTTCGCGAAATTATTGCCCGAACTGCCCGTTTCTGGGCCAAATATATCCTTTGAGAATGGGAAGGATTACCCGAAAATACAATATCATACGTCATAAGCGAATGAAAATAAGCAAAGTAGACTACTTTTCGTGTCAAACTATCACTTACTTCAGATACCGTTCGAATAGTAAAAATGGCAGCATTAAGAAGAATATTGTGAACGTGGGCATTCCACGAGAGATTAGTATCTATCTGAACACCTAAAAATTTAATTGTTCACTTTCATTAATCGTATGGCCATTCTGTCAAATTAAAACGTCGGATTTTGTTGGAGTATGAGTTAGAAACTATAAAAACTGAGTCTTAGCATGATTTAGCGTTAGTTTATTTTCTAAGAGCCTTGACTTATGTCATGAAATACACTGTTTGAAACAGTGCCAATGTTTCACACTATATCTTTTACTACCAAGCTAGTTTATCAGCAAAGAGAAATACTTTACAATCAGCTGTAATACTGGAGGGCAAATCATTTATATAAACAAGGAACAGGAGTGACCCCAGCACTGATCGCAACCCCCCACCCCCCCCACCCCCTCCTCATTTCACTGTGCCCAACTCAGACCCCACAACACAGCCATTCTCAACACTGTAAATAATGATCTTTTGCTGTCTGTTGTTAATGTAAGGGGTTGAACCAACTGTGAGGTACTCCCCGTTGACACGTGGTACTTAGGGAAAGGCAGAATCCAGTGTGGACGGGGTGTTACTTAGTTACCGTTGGTGGCTGAGGTTTTTTATTGGGAGCCAATTGCAAATGAGGTTGACAGTAACGAACAATTATCAAATTTTACTATGAAGACACAGTGTCTAACAAAAAATTCTAAAGCAAGTTGCACTCACGGCCACAGCAATAATAATTCAATAAAAAAAAACAATTTAACGGCTGAAGGCCTGGATAGCACATTTTTAAAAACAGTTAAACTTCTCCAAGAGATAATAAAATATTTTTTTAAAATAAAAATCATCACAATCTGATCAAACCAAGAGAGAAGTGGGCCTCAGACAGTGCTCGAAGGATTGGCCTGAGAAAGTCGCTCAACTTTGTAACCGATGAGACAGACAACCAAGAGTTGTATACACTTAACTGGATGGCAACTCAAACTAGTGACAGTTTAAACGCAGATCAATATTCTCGCAAAATCTACCTAACGTCTGGTAACCAACACAACAATGGAATAACCCAGGCAAGGCGGAACCGGTGGACAGCACTGCGTCTTTAGAATCCGGTGTTTAGAACATCCAGAAGCAGAAGGAACCACTACGACCAAGGTAATCCAAAAGAGCAAAATATCCGAACCACAATCAAGGAGGCTGTCAAGCTACACGCCTTACCGGACAACAGCGGCAAGGCGAGGAAAGGTACACTGCCGCAAAGTACGTTAACCTACAGGGCAGGTAACTGGGGCGTTAGCTGCCACTAGGCAGAAAAATACCGCTGTTTGAACTTCTTCAACAAACACCAGGAATTCAATGATTAATAACAAGAAGCCAACTCCAACACTCCGCTCAGTGCTCTTCATCTCAGTGACTCTGCAAGCAGCAACGCGTGAAGAAACAGCGTGATCACAAAATACTGGAGGTTTCACTCTTGGGTTAATGTTGACTCAACTCAAACGTCCTGGGTCCGGTGGACAACGAGGTTGTGGCCCTCGCAACTAAAGCCGCTCGATCCGGCAGTGCCTACGTGCCACCAGCGGTCCTGGCATGTCCGCCCGCTGCCGGACCTCACTGCTACTCCGCCCCAACCGAACTCACGAAACACCTGAACCAGAAAACACTTGACATCCTACCACGGCTTTTTTCGGTTAGTGCGTGTCTAACTTCCACGTCTTGGGGGGAAAAAAAGCCGCCTATACTGTCGCAAGCCAGCACCCAGCATTATGCTAGCAGTAATGATGTAACTTCCTGAAACCATCTGAAGATGAACCTGAAAAGGTTCGAAAATCGGTTCATGGAAGAAAACGTAATTATTCAAAAAAGTGACTGGTTGCAAGTTCGGTAAAACTTATTTACATTCAAGTCCATTTGACTGTAACATAAAAGGCTTTAAGCTCACTGTCCAAGTATTCCAAATTTTCAGAAACTTGGTGGAGTCCCTTACTGCCAGTCCGTCTTTGAACACAACACCGAGTCCAGAGCGGAGCAAATCATTTGCGCATCGTGCCTGTCTAACTTCCACGCATTGGGGGAAGTCTCAAGACAACACGCCGTGGACTAACTATAACCTTTTTGTCCATTGGATCAAGCTGCGCCGGCCGGAGTGGCCGTGCGGTTCTAGGCGCTACTGTCTGGAGCCGCGAGACCGCTACGGTCGCAGGTTAGAATCCTGCCTCGGGCATTGATGTGTGTGATAGTTTAGTTAGGTTTAAGTAGTTCTAAGTTCTATGGGATTGATGACCTCAGAAGTTGAGTCCCATCGTGCTCAGAGCTATTTGAACCATTTGATCAAGCTGCAACGTATTACAAAAAGGAAATCTGTGATACGTAAAAATCTGTGAAGAACTCTACAGATCGTTCTCAAATATGTAGTAACGATTTCAAAGGTTTTCAAATTAAAATAGAAGAACTCTAAAACGTTATTAAATTAAGTATTACAAAATTAAATATGCTGTAAATCACACGCAAACGGACAACATTTGGAGGAGTGGGATAAAACTTCGAACCACCGTTTTAGTAAAATCGGTTGCATCTGATTACAGAATACAATTTACTTCTTACACTCACTTATTGAAGGTGATCTGAATACCTCTTTGACCTTGCTCCTAAACGATTCTAGCAATATTTTGCTTGAACCACTCAAACATGGATTAATAAATTATTCTGTGTCGCCATCCACAAATGGAGTGACCGCTGAATAACTGAAGACCTCACACGATTCGTAGTACTTCATGTGGTACAAAATACAAAAATCACGAGGAAACACACAGTTTGATCAGAAAACGTATGACATAATGATTCGAAACGCGCATGCGCAAAACAATCAGCCTGAAAACCGTTAGGTATAATTGTGAACTAGCTGCTGGAACAAATTTAGAGCAAAAGAGATCCTGCAGACCAATGAATGAAAGTACATTTTAAAAGGCAGTGGTGGTGGGGAAATAGCGAGCTTTTACAATGAAGAATAACAATATACCAGTGATAACAATATATTTCTCATTCATCAAATGTTGATGTAGCGTAATAATAAGATTCTCATTCCCGATGTTTAGGGCGGGGTAAATGAATATCATGTATATAATAGGGATGTGGGGCTATAAACCCATCAGTTTCCCTGCACATGCGATGGTGTATGGGGCATGGGTAATGGTGATCATCTTGACCATGTAATTATTATTCTTATAGACGTGCACATTTCTGCTTACAACGTTTGCGGGCCTAGAACAAAATTGAAATACATCTAGCACTTTTTGACCTACGCTGCTAAGAAAGGATTTCGTGTATGCCTCATCCAAGGTCTGCCGACAAAGCGAAAAATACAAATCAGGGAAAACTGGGACACACAGGACAACATAACACAGCATTTGGTATCGGTAAACAACGTGCGCCAGGTCTGGAACGGAGGTTGCAATACAGCATTAGAAAATTTTCAATGGAGCTTCGTATCCTCTCTCTCTCTCTCTCTCTCTCTCTCTCTCTCACACACACACACACACACACACACAAGAACTTAAAAGCTAAATATCGGTCATTGCTGACTGCTGTAAAGGACCTGTACGAGAAAAACAAAAGTAAATGACTTGTGAATATTCAGCGAGTTCTAACAACATCTCGCAGACGCAGTACTATGTCGTGTGTACTGCCTGGTGGTCTGGTGCTAAACCGCTTTAATGAAATCCAAGAGGTCGTTCCATCGAAATCACAGCTGGACATTGGATCTTTCACTCTGCGATTTAAAGGTTAACTCAAGTCACCTCACAACGATGTCAGGAGTCGTCAGAAACGACTTGTGGCTCGGATTCCATGTTAAACTTGATGACTCCTTTCCCCAATTGGATAAATGGGGGAGGGGGTGAGGACGTTAGCGACATGCAGGTGGCTGAAGTGGCATCCAATGGAAAGACTTGCACCAGGCCAGTGAGCCACGTGAAGTTAATACTATCCTTATTCCAGTCACAACTCAGATAGCCGTAAACGCCCTCAATTTTTTTATCTAGCGAAGTCACTGTTATCGTCAGGACGATAAAGCTATCTTCAAATTCTCAAAAGAAATTAAAAAAAACTAAACGCACCTGATTACATCATGTATCCTTTTATTGATTTGATAGTTCTTGTTATCATAAGAGCTTGAAAGTCACATGTAAGGAAACAGTCTTAAATGTACTTGCCGACTGCTCGCAGTGGAGACTATGTCCAAACCGTTCACTTAAGGCGCCAATAAAACTGGCGACCTCTCAGAATTCTAAGTCTGGCCACGTCCACGATTTGGCAACATTGTAGAATGCAAAAGTTTCTGGAGGGAGTGTTGTCTTCCACACGAACTGTTGCATGCTGCATGTGCTTGTGGTCTAGTGCTAAACGACACTTCACTGCAAACACAAACTCGCGAGCCCGAGTCCAGTCCTTCCTTTTTTAACGCATTTCTTTTGTGTGTTAAAAGTATCAGTCCGCCGAAGTTTCAAAGACAATTTGCTTCACTTTCTAATCCATCAGTAGTAGCAAAAATTTCCAAAAAAAGTTTCCGCAAAAGAGACTCCGGCTATATCAAGATCTGAGCAATTTAGCTCGACCCTTTCCTTTCCATGCAGTAGCCACTGGCCACCCAACTCCTGATGCCAGTCTGCAACAGCTACCGCTCTGTGATAGCGATATGGTGTACTTTGGGAACGTCTCTGCCATTACATTGGCAAGCATAAAATTGTTTATTATCGTAGTTTGTTTCCACGCAAAATAAATCGAGGGAACACATTGGTACAGCCATTCGTCATGCAGCATATGACATGAAGAATATTGAAGTGTGTATACTACCATTATACTTAAAATTTACCTAGTTTAAAGTTCTAAACTTTACTTTGTTAAGTGTATTTCTTGATGTATCTACTCCCACTGTCATATTACCCTACTTAAGTGGTAGTTCCAAATTGTACTTGAGTATGTCACACGATTTCATGTAGATGCAGATTACATTTAGATTAAAAGTGCGTAACATGTTACTAATACGTGAAGTGTTTCATAGGGTCCTATTAAAATACTTTTTCCTCATTAAAATAGACTTCTATTGTCAGGTTATACTGATAAACAGTACTTTATTAGCTTTAGAACAATGGATGTTCCGTTAATATTTTTTAGTTAATTAAAAGTAATGGAGATACATACCAACAAATATTATCTCTCAACAGTCTGACAACGCTTTTGGTTGTTTTCAATACCACGCCCGGAGAAATCTACTGATCGTGAATTAAATATGTGAAGCCCAGTTTGAAGCGAATTAAGCGAATTCATTTCTGGAATGGAATTTCCATGACGGTGGTTAGAGAAGAAATGAAAAGGAAAAAATATAGTAATGGTGTCTCTGGAACACATGCTGCCAAATTTCTAGAAAAAGAATCCCCAAACGATCTGGTTTGCCTACAGCCAAGGGAAGCGCTGCAGTGGAAGGTTGACGTCATCAGTAGCAGAGGGATTCTTCTCGCTAGTGCTGGGTAGTAGAGGGTGCTCTTGTCACACTGTGTCCTGCCAACTTGGTAGAAGAAATATACCCTAATCACCTTTGATCTTTGCCAACATGAAGAGCCTAACGAATGACGCTATCAATGGCGGGGGGTGCTTCTTACCAATGTTACATGGCAACAGTGTAATGACAGGCCCAGTACCACATTGATCTCTTTTGTTTTGAAGTCAATACGGTAGATAACATTCATCCGTAATGGTGTTGGGCAAGGCATCTCGTATTGTTAAGCATTCAGGAGGTACAAGCTTGCAATGTTTTGAATGACTGCTTTTGGATTCCATTTTTATAACTGTTCTAGGTGTTTAATCATATTTAATAATGCCTTTAAATGAATTTAAATATTTTCATGAAAATATTTAGATTTTTATTTACTTAACCACTATCTTGTGCACATAGCTGCCTTCTCGAATACTATTTGTCACGTAACCATAGATCTTTCGTGTGCAAACTCATAAACAATGCAAGTCTCCTCCTAACCATATTCTATAAGAATCTGAGTATACAGCCTTAAGTTTACCACTTTTTCAAACGACCTCTGTTAATTCTACCGATTTTAACTTCTGCAGACGCCTTTTCTGTTGGGAAATGCACAATGTCGCGATCACGACGTTCAGCTACAATGTAACCCTTTATAGTGGAAACCGTATGCACCTTATACCGAATTATACACTGAACAGTCGGTGTATTAAAATCATTTAATACACATCCTTGGTAATCATCAACTCAAAGATCCTTCCCTGATGAGTGCTTAACACCTCTTGCTCTATCCATTACACGTTGTGTTTCAGTTTTATATTGTGAATGCGTAACTGTCAGTCTTTACAGGTTCCAGCAAGCTGATATGTGTTAGTGAGACAAAAAACGCACGCATCCATGCACACACACACACACACACACACACTAAGGCCGCCTGCCATTTAGATAACATATATGTACACCTGCGTGCTAACTGCCAGAGACTTTTACCTTCTGTGGCGTAGTGTAGTATAGGCAGCAGAATTCGGCCTGTGTGTTCAAAATTCGAATACGATCTCTCACTAACTCTTCCCAAGATCTAAACGGTGCTGTTCACTATGTTAAATGCCAGTTAACAATTATGCGAGTGGTTTCCAAATCTCTGAAATATGCAAATCGTGCCTGTTGTGGCTGTCTGTCAACAAACTGAATGTTTCTCTCGTTTTGTAATTGGGTCTTTCACTTCATTTTGCAAAATCTGAAGTTCCTCTTAAGGAGGTTGAATACTCAGTCTTGGGGGTTCAAACAGACATAATAGATACAGATTACAAGGAAAACATTGAAGTATGTACATCAATAAATTGTGCAACAGTATACAGGGTGGTCCATTGATAGTGACTGGGCCGTACAACTCACGAAATTAGCATCAAACGAAAAAATACGAAGAACAAATGTGTTCGAGCGTGACGGGCCAAAACAGATGACACTATGGATGGCCCATTATATAGCGCTACCATAGGTCAAATTGGTAAAAAAGCTGCAGTTTTTTAAATGTGTACCCCCATTTTATTACATATTCGTATAATACGTAAATAAATAGCAATGTTTGATTTCATACATTTGTTTCACTTTGTGATGGATGGCGTTGTAATATTCCAACGCATATAATATGCCTCGCCCATTTAGATGAACAGTTGGTAACAGGGTGGTTTTTCAAATCAAAACACAAAAAGTAATCCGTTTGGACTTTATGTTCTGTTGTCCTAATGTGACACATTTACTTCTGTGACCTTATTAGAAACTACGGGAACGGATGCTGTTACTGCGTGAACAACCGTAATAACCTCATTAATGTAATATATGCTCTAAATGATGTCCTTCAACTTCAATGCATTTGGCAATACGCGTAACGAAATTCCTATCAACAGCGAGTAGACCGCTTTAAGTAATTGTCATACATGCATTGACAATGCGCTGACACATGTTTTCGGGCTTTGTTGGTGGATCACGATAGTAAATATCTTTCAGTTTTCTCCAAAGACAGAAGTCCGGAGATGTAAGGTCCGGTGAACGTGCAGGCCGTGGTATGGTGCTTCTGCGACCAATCCACCTGTCACTAAATATTCTACACACCTGGAAATGGAAAAAAGAACACATTGACACCGGTGTGTCAGACCCACCATACTTGCTCCGGACACTGCGAGAGGGCTGTACAAGCAATGATCACACGCACGGCACAGCGGACACACCAGGAACCGCGGTGTTGGCCGTCGAATGGCGCTAGCTGCGCAGCATTTGTGCACCGCCGCCGTCAGTGTCAGCCAGTTTGCCGTGGCATACGGAGCTCCATCGCAGTCTTTAACACTGGTAGCATGCCACGACAGCGTGGACGTGAACCGTATGTGCAGTTGACGGACTTTGAGCGAGGGCGTATAGTGGGCATGCGGGAGGCCGGGTGGACGTACCGCCGAATTGCTCAACACGTGGGGCGTGAGGTCTCCACAGTACATCGATGTTGTCGCCAGTGGTCGGCGGAAGGTGCACGTGCCCGTCGACCTGGGACCGGACCGCAGCGACGCACGGATGCACGCCAAGACCGTAGGATCCTACGCAGTGCCGTAGGGGACCGCACCGCCACTTCCCAGCAAATTAGGGACACTGTTGCTCCTGGGGTATCGGCGAGGACCATTCGCAACCGTCTCCATGAAGCTGGGCTACGGTCCCGCACACCGTTAGGCCGTCTTCCGCTCACGCCCCAACATCGTGCAGCCCGCCTCCAGTGGTGTCGCGACAGGCGTGAATGGAGGGACGAATGGAGACGTGTCGTCTTCAGCGATGAGAGTCGCTTCTGCCTTGGTGCCAATGATGGTCGTATGCGTGTTTGGCGCCGTGCAGGTGAGCGCCACAATCAGGACTGCATACGACCGAGGCACACAGGGCCAACACCCGGCATCATGGTGTGGGGAGCGATCTCCTACACTGGCCGTACACCACTGGTGATCGTCGAGGGGACACTGAATAGTGCACGGTACATCCAAACCGTCATCGAACCCATCGTTCTACCATTCCTAGACCGGCAAGGGAACTTGCTGTTCCAACAGGACAATGCACGTCCGCATGTATCCCGTGCCACCCAACGTGCTCTAGAAAGTTTAAGTCAACTACCCTGGCCAGCAAGATCTCCGGATCTGTCCCCCATTGAGCATGTTTGGGACTGGATGAAGCGTCGTCTCACGCGGTCTGCACGTCCAGCACGAACGCTGGTCCAACTGAGGCGCCAGGTGGAAATGGCATGGCAAGCCGTTCCACAGGACTACATCCAGCATCTCTACGATCGTCTCCATGGGAGAATAGCAGCCTGCATTGCTGCGAAAGGTGGATATACACTGTACTAGTGCCGACATTGTGCATGCTCTGTTGCCTGTGTCTATGTGCCTGTGGTTCTGTCAGTGTGATCATGTGATGTATCTGACCCCAGGAATGTGTCAATAAAGTTTCCCCTTCCTGGGACAATGAATTCACGGTGTTCTTATATCAATTTCCAGGAGTGTATTTAATACCCTTCATCTGCACACATGCTATGTGTCGGTCATCCACCTTGTTGAAAGTACATCGCCATTCTGTCATGAAGTGAAACATCTTGTCGTAGAATCAGTAAAACATTAATTACGAAATGTACATACATTGAACCATTTAGACTGGCATGGATAAAATAAGGGCCAATTAGGTGTCCTCCCGTAATTCCACACCATAAATTAACCCGCCAGAGTCGATGATGTTCCACTTGTCGCAACCACCGTGGATTTTCAGTTGCCCAATAAGTGCATATTATGCATGTTTACGTTACACCCTTGAAAAAAAAACTGTTACCTCCTCGTAATTTATTTTGAGCCCAGTGGCAAAGATTGACACGACGTTCAAAATCATCAATTCCTGGTGAATAGAGATATGGTAAGGGTGAAATATATGATGATGTAGAATTCTCAAAACCGACGTTTTTGAAATTCCCGATTCCCGCTCAATTTGTCTGCTACTCATGTGCGGATTAGCCCTAACTGCAGCTATTATTTGGGCATCTTCGTTTGTTGAAGTCCTTGGTTGCGTCTTCTTCTTGGGCTGAACACTTTCGGCTACTTTACATACATTAACTACCCGACGAAAGCCCGAGCACTTGGATACTTTCTGTCAGGATAACGATCAACATACATACCATAAGCTTGTTGGGCATTTTGAACACAATAGCCATAAATAAACACCATATCTACTTTTCTATGACTGTTCAACATCCCATTTTAACAAGATCATGTCTGTCCCGTAATTATTATGACTGTACAAGCCTACTATCATACCTAATTTAAGTAATGAATTGCACACAGTGTTATCGGGTGTGTTGCTACATTTGTGAGAATATTACAGCGCCATCCATCACAACGCAAAACAAATGTTCCAAACCAGACGTTCCTATTTAGTCACGTACTACATGAACATTCAATAAAAAACGGGGGACCTATTTTTAAAAAAATGTAGTATCTATCAATTTGACCTATGTCAGCGCCATCTAGTGTGCCATCCATAGCGCCATCTGTTGTCCCCCGTCACGATGTTTGACCCCCATGTGTCCCTGACACCCTTTCTCTCCTCTTCCACTCCCCATCAGCCCCAGCTTACCTGTCGCCCTCCCCCCCCTTCCCCCCCCACGTACATTGCCGTGATCACCAAGATCAGCCTGGTGATCACAGAGGATGAGGTGTCAACTGAACTCACACCCCAACAGGAAATCCACTCTGCCTGCCGTATCCACAATGCCTCCAGTCCCACTTATCTCATGTGGGTCTTTTCCACACCAACAAATACCTACTCATAAACACCCCCTCCCAACACTGGGAAGACACCTTCCTCCGGAATGAAACCTTTCTCCAGCCACACCATACTATCTGCACCTCTATCTCATCCAACAAACTGACGCTCCTGGACCCGAGTGTAGGGTGGAATCGCCATCAGCCACCTTAAGCACATCCCTGTTCAGCCACAATCCCTCCCTCAATGACACCCCTCCCCCCAAGCACCTTATCCTCAGTGTATTCTTCCCCTCCATGACCATCACTTGCGCCACCATGTATGTCTGTTCCACTGTTCCCATTCCCTATGACTTCATCTCCCACATGGACCTCACCTTCTCCACGTATGTGATTGCTGCTCACATCAACATCCATAGCCACTCCCCTGCCGCCCTTAAGTGGTGGCATCAGTTCCTGCTTACAATCCAAGGTTATATTGTTGCCCTTCCCCAGCACACCCATCCCAAAAGCAACACCACCCCTAATGTTGTCATTGCCTTTGCCAACTTCCTTGAGCGTATCGCTGTCAACATCCTTGAATCTACAGGTAGTGACCACTTCCCTACCCTTCTCACCAGAATGTCTGCTCACCACCCACCTCTGGTTCTCTGCCCTGTACACCCTCCCATGATAGTCCATGACTACCATCGCGCCAACTGGGATACCTACCGGGAATCCATCGCCACCAAGGTCGAAAGCCACCCTCTTACCTACCTGTCCTGACGACATCGTCCACGCCTCATGCTTCCTTCAGAAAGCCATTACCGACGCAATGGAGGCCCTTGTTCTCACTAAAACGATCCACTCCCACCGTCCCACTTTCCCTATTGGTCAGCCTTCCATCGCCTTACTGGTTCCCATTCTGCACCCCATTACCCCTTTTCTGTAACAACTTCCCCCTTCCCAACAACCTCAGTGAGGCCAAACACTTCGCTTCCCACCTTTCCGAGGTCTTCTCTGTCCCTCATGATCCCCGCTTTGATTATTCCCTTTTCCCCACCGTCATGGAACGCCCAGATACCTCTGTCGCTCCACTTGCTCCCAGGCTCCAGTATTTGGGGCAGTTGCCCCCTCTAGCATAAACACTCCCATCACAGCACACAACATTAAACTGTTCCTCCAGTCAAAATGCAGCACAGCCCCTGGTCACATCTGGGTCACCTACCGCCACCTCAGATAATGCCCTTTCTCCTTCCTGACTTTCTTTGCCAATTTATACAGTGTCATCCTCTCTGCCAGCTTCTGTCTCAGCCTGTGGAAGACTTCCTGCGTCCTCTTATTCGTCAAACCCAACAAATCCCCTTCCATCGCCTCTTCCTATCGTCCCATCTGCCTCACCTCCGTCTTCAGTAAGGTCTTCAAATCCATCCTCTACCATCATATCCATCACTACCTTAATCAACACCATCTCCTCCCTCTTACCCAGTATGGCTTCTGACCCTCCTTCCCCACTGCAGACCAACTCCTTAACCTTGTCCACCTTCTCTCCCTCCAACTTATCTCCCATCGCTCTGCCATTTTTGTTTCCCTCGATCTCCAAAATGACTATGACCGTGTATGGCGTCCCAGTCTCCTCTTTCAACTCCAAGCCTACGTCCTGCCTATCAGTTTTGTCTGTCTGGTCGCTTCCTTCCTCTCACGCCGTCCTTCCTATGTCATCCTCCAAGACACCAACTCCCATATCATTTATCACACTGCCGGCATCCCTCAGGGCTCTGTTCTCTTCCCTCTCCTGTGCACTGCGGATATGCTCAAGCAACCCTCACATGTCCACCTCCTCCAACATGCTGATGACACCGCCTTTGTGGCGAGATTTGAACCCAAAAACTGTTGCCTGTTAGGACTCTACCTTGAGCATTATGCTATGCAAGCAGTCTCAATAACATTCGTCTTTGAAGCTGTAGCGCAACATATGACATTCCGAAATTTTTCCGTCGATTTCTCGCAAATGATGGCCCACCAAGATGAAAGTTTGCAGAGGGTGGTGCCTGGGTCCTTAACCTACATCACTATACACATTGTTTCAAAAAATTGATCCCACCACTGGGAAGGCCTCCTTGTTAGGTCTTCCAATACTCTGTCAAATTTTTCTCGGATCATATCTCCCAACCCAGTCCTCAATTTTCTATATTCTATAATATGTGATGTTTTTGTAAAAGGCAACTCTGTCCATCCAGAAGATCAGTTCTGATCTGTACGTTGGTGTTCATAATAAGAGTGTTCAGTTGCAATATCGGTGGTTATTAGCTGCTATATTATCATGAACTAAATTGTATCAGTACTTCCACAGATTCAAATGTTCAAATGTGTGTGAATACCTAAGGGACCAAACTGCTTAGGTCATCGATCCCTAGACTTACTTACTACTTAAACTAACTTATGCTAAGAACAGCACGCACACCCATACCTGAGGGAGTACTCGAACCTCCGGCGGGAGGGGCCGTGCAGTCCGTGACATGGCGCCACAAACCGCGTGGCCACTCTGCTGAGCCATAGATTCAATGAGGCCTTTATTTCCTGTGCTGTGAGAATAAATTTCATCCCAAATAGGCATTCGTGGATTGTTATGTTCATATGAAAACAGGATATTCATAATGGGTTAAGCAGAATTCAATACCTGATTTAAATTGCAACATTTATTCTCTCCAATCATTTTTCGAACTTATTCATTACTCTATTTCGTTAAAAGTACTCTCTCTCATCCTATGATCTTCTCTGTAATCTTTAACACTCTCAGGCAAGTTACCAATGCTAAACGTCAAGTAAATAAGGTGTCAGATAATTCGGAAAACAGATTAAATCGTGAACATGTGGGGTTTCAAATGGCATATTCCAGTTGCCACACACTTACTCAATTGGGAAAACCGTTTGTACGTAGGCGTGCTGGAAGGCAATGCCTCTGAATTTTTTATATGAAAAGTCAAAACTTTTTAAGTGGAACAAACGATACTAACATTACACATCTTCATTCTTCATGTCTACTTACTTATTTCTCAACGTATTCATCCTTGCGACGAACATGTTTCTCCCAACGAAATGTCAGTTTGTTGATGCTGCCACTGTAGAATGTGGACATTTTTGACGGAGCCACAGCCTCATCTTTGCTTGCACCGCTTCATCATTGTCACAGTGAAGTTCTCAAAGCAATCCTTCATGTTTATGAAACAGACGAAAATGGGGTGGGGTCAAGTCGGGACTGTATGGAAGATGATCGATGACTGTGAAACCCTAGACCTCGGATTGCTGCAGATATCGCAGCGCTCGTATATGGTCTGGCATTGTCATTCTGAAGGAGAGGGTGGTCCATATGTGAAAGAACTCTTCGAATTCTAAACTTGATTACAGCATGCTGTTTCTCACTCAACGACAAAGTTACGTTGCAGACCGTCATGTTACACACTACAATTCGGAGTGCTGCAAATATGTAGACATGGAAAAGAAACATGTGGCGCGTTAATAAAGTTTGTTATAAGTGAAATCTTTAATAGTTTACCCACAGAAATTATGTGGCATTACTTTTCAACACGCCCTCGTATAAAGCAAAACGTTAATGAATAGCAACTGTCACTGACCTGGATCGGTACGAAGCGAGAATGTGTTTCCTTTGTCCACAGGAGATGTGCTACCTCATGTCTCCAAATTCACAATAAGACGTCGAATTAAATACAATAGTTTCTTTAATATGCCTGTGGTGTGCGTACTGTAAGACCTTCAGTACACACACCATCAGATTATTTGACTTGTCACTCTAACGAAGTAGGCGAGTGTCAGCAATGAGTCTCGTGGCCTTATCGTGGCGTGTTTATCTTCTGCCATTAGGTCAGACAATAGAAATGCCACTTGCACACTTAGAGTAGCAGATTGACGGTGACCAACTTGATTAATTTTCACAAACATTTATTAAAATAATAACAAGCATAAAAATTACTTAACTTGGTTCTGGATGCTATTTACAATTGACAATCTGAAGTTCCTTTGGTATTGGTACGTTAATCTTATTTTCACATATATCTCTGATACTTGACAAAAGTGTCTATACATTTATCTTCATGGCTATGTACAGGAATATGGTAATCTTATTTGGCGCAGACTGAAACTTGACTATAGACTGGTACAGACAAATGTAGAACTCGTACAGACTGTTGCAGACAAATGCAGACTGACAGGTCTGTACACTCGTTACAGTACCTCGCGCGTTCATGTATCACTGTGCGAGTGTGATCTGCGAGGAGAAAAGGTTCTATGTTAGCAGCAATCTCATTGGCTGCATTACATATTAATACGCGGATCGGCGGAAGCAGAATTTGGTCCGTCTCTATGGCAGCGCCATCTCTTAGTGCGGAGACGGACGAGCACTGCGCCGGTGGTGTTGTGCTTAGCGGGCCGCGCTCTAGTGGGATAGTTGTGTACGTGCTGACTACGCTGAACTATGCACACAACAATACCACAACAAATTAACTGTAATATAAGTGCAAACGAAAGTAGCAGTTTTCAGAGTGAGAAAGCAATATTATCTAATCCAGCAGCGAATTCCGAAAGGTGGGGATGGTCAGATCGACGGCAGTGACAAGAGTGCCTTTTGACACTACCAGTCGAAAAACGAACCGTTTCCTCCCACTTTTCATAATGTCACACTGTACTGGCCACTAGCGCACATTCGGTGAATACCAGCCAGCGAAAATTTTTGCTAAAAGTCTAACTTTCTGAAGGTGCCAGCTAAAGAGGTGAATACATCGCTGACCTGATCTTGGCACACGTGGGTGGACTGTTTACATCAGTGGCACCAGCTCATCAGCACTAACTTGGCTAAATATCGCAGTCTGGTATGCTTAATTACAATACTGAGTTAACAGAACAAATACATCTAAATGAATTCCAGTAAAATACAGTGAGATATCCCCTACGATCTAAGAGTCGTTATGTGAGATTATCGGCACTCTCGAGTTCAAGTACACTGCCTAACAAAACTGAAGTACCCACAAAACACGTTTGATGGTCAATGTAATTGCATAAACGTAAGCACCATCTTAATTATATATGTGGTGTCTGTTCTTTCGGACATTCCCACACACCATACATAAATAATTAATTAAGGCCATGACGGCCAATGAGCCCTACAGCGCAGGAGCACATCAACCTCAAACTCTTCAGGCATCGGCGAGATGCAGCGGTTAGTGATGCTAATGAGCAGGGGCACTGTATCAGTACATTGTGGTCTAAGTAGAGAATTTGGAGTTGACGGCGGAGGGGGGAGGGAGGGGGGGGTTGAGCTAGGGTTGTCCATGACGCTGTGGCGACCACTGTGTCCGATGAGTAGTGGTCAGCGCATCTGCCTAGTAGGCAGGAGATGCAGGTTCAAATCCCGGTCCATCACAGATTTTCATTGTGTCCCATGGATATAAATCAATGTCCACTGGCAGCTAATGTCTAATTGCCTTGTGTCTTGGTACGTGCCGTCGGCGGGTATGTAAATGCTTACAGTTGCAGCTCTCTGTGATAGGCACAATAGTCACCAGAATGCATTAGTGTTGTCAATCTTCAGTGTCATTACCAGGTCTGGTACGGAATAGAAGGGACGTGAGTAGTGTCAGATGTTGAGTGATGTCTGTGAAGGACAAGGAGTTGCCAAGTACTATAAGCTCCTGAAAGAGTTTAATGGACCCCCACCATTTGTAACACGCCCAGCGGGTACAAATGGTGGGGGTCCATTAAACTGGTTCTCTTTTAAAACGTGCGCCCTGTCCATGCCATGTACCTGATACTCCCGCGGTGGTCGTATTGTTCTGCTCCACACTGCTGCAGGCTTGTCTGAAATTTACATAAATATGCAAGCGGGTTTAGGGAGGCACTCGACACTAAACACAACACTGTCCTACGTCTGGTATGAATAATTATATTCTGAGACGATAAGAAAATCGCAGGCTGCACTAATTACACTCTAAGTCGTAAGTGTTGATGCCAACTAACATTATTGATGATTATCTGTCCACAATATCACTTGAACGAGCGTACGCGTAACCGACAAGACGCGGGTGATTGTTGATGATGCAGAAGCCGTACGATAGAACGAAAGTTCTCAAGCTCGTTACGTATACACAGGTATCGGGTACCAGTTCTTGACACTTATAAGAACGTAACACTGTTCATAAAGTTAAATTACATTTCACCGTTCTCACTTGTATGAGCGTGCGAGTAACCGTCACGGCGTGGCTGATTGTTGATGATGCAGAAAGACGATGACCGAACGCACGTTCTTACGCTAGCTAAAAGACACTGGCGCTTGATTACTCTCCTTTGTGGTAAACTGTTTTACTGATACCCATTTGTTTCATTCTAGCAGGCCGAATACGGCGCGGATAATTGATGTTATACGGAACGACACGCAAACGGGCGGATAATCAAATATGTTATCGACGGCACTGCTCCTTTTTAATTACTTCTTTACGCACTTTTCACTGAATCCACTTTCATGTCTCATTACTTCAGAATAATAGCACTTGCAGCCACACTTTAACTTCCATAATAATGGCTTTCCCATGCAGAGTTGCCCACAACACAACATAGTATCTCCGTGTCCCATGCTCGACTCTGCAAATGCAGCCGCTCGCAGAGATACTCCGCAACCATGCCAGCGATATGACAATACGCTTACAACATACAGATTGATATGAAAAACAAACAGAGTGATATGAAAAACATACAAATATATATGAAATACAGAGATATATGAAAAAAAACGTAAATTAGTTACAAACTACAGCGTGCAAACACTTTATTCAACATGTAAACGTCAATACAAATATTCGAATTTACGTTATGACATGTTCGATATGCATGCCATCGTCGGCAATGATGTGGCGCAGACGAATAGCGAAATTCTGCATGACCTACTGAAGTTTCAAAACATCGATGCTGTCGAAGACCTACTGAATAGCTGTTTTCAGCTAAGCAATGCCTTTGGGGGTTTTGCTGTACATGTTGTACATAGGACCACAAAAAGGATTCGCATACGTTCAGATCCGGAGAATATGGCGGCCAATTGAGGCTCATGCCCGTGGGCTCTGAGCACCCCAGAGTGAGAATGCGCTCCCAAAAGTGCTTCTCCAGGACATCTAACAATCTTCTGCTTCGATGGAGTCGAGCTCCATCTTGCATGAACCACATCTTGTCGAAATCAGAGTCACTTTGGATAATGGGGATGAAATCATCTTCCAAATTTTCACGTGCCATCAAGGAATATCAAGCCGATTTTTTCGTGACTGGACACTGCACACCATACAGTCACCCTTGAGGGTGAAGACACTTCTCTATCGCGAAATGCGGATTCTGTCCGCCGAAGGCGCCAATTTTGCTTACTGAAGAACCCATCCAAATGAAACTGGGTTTCGTCACTAAACCAAACCACATTCACATCAAAGTTCTGTTCGTCAATTCTGAGGACAATAGTGTTGGCGAAACACAGCCGCTGTTCCATGGCCCTGGGGCTTAATGGCTGATGGTTTGAATTTTGTATGGGAAGAGATGCAGGTCTGCAACAACAATTTGTCTGATCGATTTCCTGGGGCTAGTTTGAAACACAGTGCCTGTGTTCTCGATGTTCTCAGGCGTTTTCACCCTTTTTGGACGTCCGACATTGCCAACACTCTCATCACTAACACTAACCATTCTCTCAACTTGCGAATCAAAATCTTGATTGTTGGCATACTTGTACCGGTTGTCTTCACCTTGAACTGGGTCACAAACATCCTTTGAGCCGTGGTTGGGCTGATACTGCTCGCATAGTGAAACCTCCCCTTAGAAAAATTAATGAATTACTGTGCTGATAAACCTGTTGCGTTATTTGATTTTCAAACAGGTAAGCAGAACTGAACGTACTCAGACATTTCTCTCTTTACTTATTCTCATCAACACTAAACTGACTTAACAATAATCCCTACAAAAGAATGGCCCTGACGAACAATAACTTATACCTTTCATGAATCACTTACCACAGAAAAATCTTCGTTACTCGAACTACTGCAATACAGCGAGCGCCAATACTGCCAGCTAAATAAAAAATTCTAACTACTGAAGGCACTAACTACTGATAGGCATACTTAGCGAATGAAAGATTTTGATTGAGAACAAACGATGTATTTACCTTAATAGTGTTCAAAAGTCATAATATATATATATCAGTTGATGACATCCAGTCTTACAAATTTACTGTCTCTGATGGACACACGTCCAGACCATTCGTTCTCAAAACTCTGCCACCTCTCTCCCCACATCCACCACTGCTGGCGGCTCACCTCCAACTGCGCAACGCTACGCGCTGTTCACATCCAACTTCCCAACACTACAATAGCGACTATTCTAACAATGCCAGCCAGCCACAGACTGCACATAGCACAGTCAGTGATTTTCACACAGAGCGCTACCAACATAAAAACCTAAACAGCCTACTTACAATAGTAAGCCTTCACAAGCGCTATACGCTCAGGCACGCTGTACCGTGACATTTTCAGGTGCGAATGGCAGACAAGACGCGTGCGTGTGCTAATTCCCATCATGCCCCACGGCCAACAGTGCAGTTTGAACGTCCTAACTGAAACCGTTCAGAGGTTAACGACGATTTTATTTCATATAGCTCAGTAATTGTCACCTTGTACCTTGGAAGTTTATTTTCCCTGTTTATTGTGTCTCTAAGGTGAACTTTATGTTTTCTGTAATGTATCTATCTCTGCATGCAGTCGTTCTTTTGTGTGCGTTGATACAGAATCCATCCCGTAGATTTTCTCTCATGTCTTTTTTCAGTAACAGTGGGGTCGTGTAGTCGGTCATACATGACATGTGACTTTTCTTATATCTACGACGTATTTGACGCCATTGTATTTATGCTACAATATTTTATATATACGATCAGTACTCCAGGTGATCTCGCGCTGAGACTTTCATATACAGAGCTTTGACAAAAATATGGAATGTCGCAAGAAATGCAACCTTGAAAATATATGTAGATGCTAGCCAAGCCTGCATGTTGACCACGAACGTCGCTTGTGCAATATCCTCGGTACGTTGCAAAGTATCAGTCGTGCTCAGAACAGTTTTCTGTGTAGTTGTGAGTGCATTATGTCGGAGCTAAGTGTAGTTCAAATGGCTCTGAGCACTATGGGACTTAACTTTTGAGGTCAGCAGTCCCCTAGAACTTAGAACTGCTTAAACCTAACTAACCTAAAGACATCAAACACATCCATTCCAGAGGCAGGATTCGAACCTGCGACCGTAGCGGTCGCGCGGTTGGCGCAAAGAACCGCTCGGCCACCTCGGCCGGTTAAGTGTAGCCGAACGTGAGAATATTGTTGCTGGTCGTTTGGTGGGTATATTCGAAAACGAGGTAGCCGAACTGTTTAATTTTTCAAGAGGCAACTGCGACGCACCTGATTTTAAGATGCAACACTGTCCTTATTAACCACTTGAGCGACTTGATGTAAGTACATACATCATACGTAAATGAACAGTTAAAGTTTTTTAATGCGTGTGCTAAAAATGTATTTTTCTTTTTGTCGGGTTCATGTCGAACGAGCAAATACTTGGCAAGGTGATCCAAAGGCGATCTACCGACACAGTGGTCAGCAGTGCAGTGCACTGAGCGTATGGCGCCGAGGGCCCGTGATGGAGAGAACAGTTGGGGGTGTCTCTTTTGACACAGTACCACACAAGCGGCTTGTAGTGAAATTGCGTGCTTATGGAATATCGTCTCAGGTATGTGACTGGATTTGTGATTTCCTGTCAGAGAGATCACAGTTCGTAGCAATTGACGAAAAGTCATCGAGTAAAACAGAAGTGATTTCTGGCGTTCCCCAAGGTAGTGTTATAGGCCCTTCGCTGTTCCTTATCTATATAAATGATATGGGAGACAATCTCAGCAGCCGTCTTAGGATGTTTGCAGATGACGCTGTCGTTTGTCGACTAATAAAGTCATCAAAAGAGCAAGACAAATTGCAAAACGATTTAAAAAAGATATCTGAAAGGTGTGAAAATTGGCAGTTAACCCTAAATAACGAAAAGAGTGAGGTCATCCACAAGAGTGCTAAAAGGAATTCGTTAAACTTCGGTTACATGATAAATCAGTCTAATCTAAAAGCCGTAAATTCAATCAAATACCTAGGTATTACAATTACGAATAACTTAAATTGGAAGGAACACACAGAAAATGTTGTGGGGAAGGCTAACAAAAGACTGCGTTTTATTGGCAGCACACTTGGAAAATGTAACAGATCTACTAAGGAGACTGCCTACACTACGCTTGTCCGTCCCCTTTTAGCATATTGCTGCGGGGTGTGGGATCCTTACCAGATAGGACTGATGGAGAACATCGAAAAAGTTCAAAGAAGGGCAGTACCTTTTGTATTATCGCGAAATATGGGAGAGAGAGTCACAAAAAAGGATTTGGGCTGGACATCATTAAAATAAAGGCGTTTTTCCTTTTGACGGAATCTTCTCACGAAATTCCAATCACCAACATTCTCCTCAGAATGCGAAAATATTTTGTTGACACCGACCTACATAGGGAGAAACGATCACCACGACATGTTGTTGTTGATGTCTCCAGTCCAGAGACTGGTTTGGTGCAGCTCTCCATGCTGCTCCATCCTGTGCAATCTTCTTCATCTCCCAGTACCTACTGCAACCTTCATCCTTCTGAATCTGTTTAGTGTATTGATCTCTTGGTCTCCCTCCACAATTTTTACCCTCCGTGCTGCCCTCCAATACTAAATTGGTGTTCCCTTGATGCCTCAGAACATGTCCTACCAACCCATCCCTTCTTCTAGTCAAGTTGTGCCACAAACTCCTCTTCTCCCCAATTCTATTCAATACCTCCTCATTAGTTATGTTATCTAGCCATCTAATCTTCAGCATCCTTCTGTAGCACCACATTTCGAAAGCATCTATTCTCTTTTTGTCTAAACTATTTATCGTCCACGTTTCACTTCCATACATGGCTACACTCCATACAAATACTTTCAGAAAAGACTTCCTGACACTTAAAACTATATTCGATGTTAACAAATTTCTCTTCTTCAGAAACACTCTCCTTGCCATTGCCAGTCTACATTTTATATCCTCTCTACTTCGACCATCATCAGTTACTTTGCTCCCCAAATAGCAAAACTCATTTACTACTTTAAGCGTCTCATTTCCTAATCTAATTCCCTCAGCATCACCCGACTTAATTCGACTACATGCCATTTTGCACTCGTTGATATTCATCTGATATCCTCCTTTCAAGACACTGACCATTCCGTTCAACTGCTCTTCCAGGTCCTTTGCTATCTCTGACAGAATTACAATGTCATCGGCGAACCTCAAATTTTTTATTTCTTCTCCATGAATTTTAATTCCTACTCCGAATTTTTCTTTTGTTTCCTTTACTGCTTGCTCAATATACAGATTGAATAGCATCGGGGATAGGCTACAACCCTGTCTCACTCCCTTTCCAACCACTGCTTCCCTTTCATGCCCTTCGACTCTTATAACTGCCATCTGGTTTCTGTACAAATTGTAAATAGCCTTTCGCTCCCTGTATTTTACCCCTGCCACCTTCAGAAATTGACAGAGAGTATTCCAGTCAACATTGTCAAAAGCTTTCTCTAAGTCTACAAATGCTAGAAACGTAGGTTTGCCTTTCCTTAATCTATTTTCTATGATACGTCATAGGGTCAGTATTGCCTCACGTGTTCCAACATTTGTACGGAATCCAAACTGATCTTCCCCGAGGTCGGCTTCAACCAATTTTTCCATTCGTCTGTAAAGAATTCGTGTTAGTATTTTGCAGCTGTGGCTTGTTAAACTGATAGTTCGGTAATTTTCACATCTGGTCAACACCTGCTTTCTTTGGGATTGGAATTATTATATTCTACTTGATGTCTGAGGGTATTTCGCCTGTCTCGTACATCTTGCTCACCAGATGGTAGAGTTTTGTCAGGACTGGCTCTCCAAAGGCTGTCAGTAGTTCTAATGGAATGTTGTCTACTCCCCTGGCCTTGTTTCGACTTAAGTCTCTCAGAGCCCTGTCAAACTCTACATGCAGTATCATATCTCCCATTTCATTTTCATCTACATCCTCTTCCATTCCCATAATATTGTCCTCAAGAACATCGCCCTTGTATAGACCCTCTATATACTCCCTCCACCTTTCTGCTTTCCCTTCTTTGCTTAGAACTGGGTTTCCATCTGAGCTCTTGATAATCATGCAAGTGGTTCTCGTTTCTCCAAAGGTCTCTTTAATTTTCCTGTAGGCAGTATCTATCTTACCCCTAGTGATATACACCTCTACATCTTTACGTTTGTCCTCTGGCCATCTCTGCCTAGTCACGATAAAATAAGGGAAATCACAGCTCGTACGGAAAGATATAGGTGTTCCTTCTTTCCGTTCTTTCCGCACGCTATACGCGATTGGAATAATGGCTCTGAGCACTATGGGACTTAATATCTGTGGTCATTAGTCCCCTATTACTTAGAACTACTTTAACCTAACTAACCTAAGGACATCACACACATCCATTCCCGAAGCAGGATTCGAACCTGTGACCGTAGCGGTCGCGCGGTTCCAGACTGAAGCGCCTAGAACGGCTCGGCCACACCGGCCGGCGATTGGAATAATAGAGAACGGTGAAGGTGGTTCGATGAACCCTCTGCCAGGCGCTTACATGTGATTTGCAGAATATAGATGTAGATGTAGATATAGAATAACAAAATGTTCAGAATGGATTGTTAAGAAATTATGTATTCATCTTGTATCATTTAAGACTCGACAGAATTATAGGCATTGGATGCAAGTTGGCACTGATTGAAATCAATGGGAAAAGTTGAAAATTTGTACAAGACCGGGATTTGAACTCGGGTCTCTTGCATACTAAGCACGTGGTCTGACAACTAAGGCATATTTTCTTTATCTCATTTTGTTCGTCATGGCTCGTTGCATTTGTTCGGGGGCGGACACCCCATGACATCCATTCAGGTTCATCGTTGATCCGTTCACACAGTTTTGTATTACAGAGGGCAGTTAATCCTCTGACCGAACACGCTGAGCTACCATGCCTGCCGGCATCCAGACACAGTGGTCATTGCAGCTACGGGGACTACCCTAGCACGACTCCCGTCAAACCCAAATTATCAATTTATCCGCACACTGCTAATGTAGTGCCCCTTGCCCGTTATCCACATTACTCGCGGTATTTCGCCGATTCACGTAAGAGTTCGAGACTAGGGTGCATTGGCATTGCAGAGATCGTAGGCAGTCTCGCCGGAAGTATACAAGGTGTTACAAAAAGGTATGGCTAAATTTTCAGGAAACATTCTTCACACACAAATAAAGAAAAGATGTTATGTGGACATGTGTCCGGAAACGCTTAATTTCCATGTTAGAGCTCATTTTAGTTTCGTCATTCCAACGTGATCAAATTGTAAATTTTCACAATCAACATGTGTGGACTGACGAGAACCCGCACGCAATTGTACAATCACGTCATCAACACAGATTTTCTGTGAACGTTTGGGCAGGCATTGTTGGTGATGTCTTGATTGGGCCCCATGTTCTTCCACCTACGCTCAATGGAGCACGTAATCATGATTTCATACGGTATACTCTACCTGTGCTGCTAGAACATGTGCCTTTACAAGTACGACACAACATGTGGTTCATGCACGATGGAGCTCCTGCACATTTCAGTCGAAGTGTTCATACGCTTCTCAACAACAGATTCGGTGACCGATGTATTGGTAGAGGCGGACCAATTCCATGGCCTCCACGCTCTCCTGACCTCAACCCTCTTGACTTTCATTTATGGGGGCATCTGAAAGCTCTTGTCTACGCAACCCCGGTACCAAATATAGAGACTCTTCGTGCTCGTATTGTGGACGGCTGTGATACAATACGCCATTCTCCAGGGCTACATCAGCGCATCAGGGATTCCATGCGACAGAGGGCGGATGCATGTATCCTCGCTAACGGAGGACATTTTGAACATTTCCTGTAACAAAGTGTTTGAAGTCACGCTCGTACGTTCTGTTGCTGTGTGTTTCCATTCCATGATTAATGTGATTTGAATAGAAGTAATAAAATGAGCTCTAACATGGAAACCAAGCTTTTCCGGACACATGTCCACATAACATATTTTCTTTCTTTGTGTGTGAGGAATGTTTCCTGAAAGTTTGGCCCCACCTTTTTGTAACACCCTGTATATAGATAGGGTGGTCCATTGATCGTGACCTGGCCAAATATCGCACGATATAAGCGTCAAACGAAAAAACTACAAAGAGCGAAACTTGTCTAGCTTGAATGAGGAAACCAGATGGCGTTATGGCTGGCCCGATAAATGGCGCTGCCGTAGGTCAAACTGATATCAACTGCGTTTTTTTAAATAAGAACCCCCATTTTTATTCGTGTAGTACGTAAAGAAATATGGATGTTTTAGTTGGACCACTGTTTTCGCTTTGTGATAGATGGTGCTGCAATAGTCACAAACATATGGCTTACAATTTTAGACGAACAGTTGGTAACAAGTAGGTTTTATAAATTAAAATACAGAACGTAGGTACGTTTGAACATTTTATTTCGGTTGCTCCAATGTGATACATGTACCTTTGTGAACTTATCATTTCTGAGAACGCATGCTGTTACAGCGTGACCACCTGTAAATACCACATTAATGCAATAAATGCTCAAAATGATGTCCGTCAACCTCAATGTATTTGGCAAAACGTGTAACGACATTCCTCTCAACAGCTATTAGTTCGTCTTCCGTAATGTTCGCACATGCATTGACAATGCGCTGACGCATTTGTCAGGCGTTGTCGGTGGATCACAATAGCAAATATCCTTCAACTGTCCCCACAGAAAGAAATCCGGGCACGACAGATCCGGTGAACGTGCGGGCCATGGTGTGGTGCTTCGACGACCAATCTACCTGTTATGAAATATGCTATTCAATACCGCTTCAACCGCACGCGAACTATGTGCCGGACATCCATCACGTTGGAAGTACATCGCCATTCTGTCATGCAGTGAAACATCTTGTAGTAACATCTGGTAGAACATTACGTAGGAAATCAGCATACATTGCAACATTTAGATTGTCATCGATAAAATGGGGGCCAATTATCCTTCCTCCCATAATGCCGCACCATACATTAACCCGCCAAGGTCGCTAATGTTCCACTTGTCGCAGCCATCGTGGATTTTCCGTTGCCCAATAGTGTATATTATGCCGGTTTACGTTACCGCTGTTGGTGAATGACGCTTCGTCGCCAAATAGAACACGTGCAAAAAATCTGTCATCGTCCCGTAATTTCTCTTGTGCCCAGTGGCAGAACTGTACACGACGTTCAGAGTCGTCGGCATGCAATTCCTGGTGCATAGAAATATGGTACGGGTGCAATCGATGTTGATGTAGCAATCACAACACCAACGTTTTTGAGATTCCCGATTCTCATGCAATTTGTCTGCTACTGATGTGCGGATTGGGATTAGCCGCGACAGCAGGTAAAACACCTACTTGGGCATCATCATTTGTTGCAGGTCGTGGTTGACGTTTCACATGTGGCTGAACACTTCCTGTTTCCTTAAATAACGTAACTATCCGGCGAACGGTCCGGACACTTGGTTGACGTCATCCAGTATACCGAGCAGCATACATGGCACACGTCCGTTTGGCATTTTGATCACAATAGCCATACATCAACACGATATCGACCTTTTCCGCAATTGGTAAACGGGCCATTTTAACATGGGTAATGTATCACGAAGCAAAGACCGTGCGCACTGGCGGAATGTTACGTAATACCATGTACTTACACGTTTGTGACTATTACAGCGCCATCTAACACAAAGCGAAAAAAGTGGTCCAACTAAAACGTTCATATGTCTTTACGTACTACACGAGTATGTAATAAAAAATGGGGGTTCCAATTTTTTAAAAACGCAGTTGATATCCGTTTGACCTATGGCAGCGCAATCTAGAGGGCCAACCATAGCGCCATCTGGTGTCCCCCTTCAAGCTAGACAAGTTTCGTTCTTTGCAGTTTTTTCGTTGCATCTTATTTCATGAGATATTTGGCCCGGTTACTATCTGTGGACCACCCTGTATATGTGGCGGCTGTTCTTTCCGACATAGATATATGAGCAACTGCCTGTACCCACGAGACCTGGGTTCGAATTTCGGTCCGGCAAAAGTTTTCAGCTTTCATCACTGTTTTCAATCAATGTCCGGTCGCAACCAATGTCTGTAATTCCTTTGTGTCTCAAATCATAATAGCTGCTGAATCAATCTTTTCGTATATCAGTCTTGAAAATGTCTTTCGCGTATAATGGTATATGTAACACCTATCAACTTATGATTTTAAAAAAGTGTTTCTCAGTTCATATGCGCCAATCTCATCTTTTGATTAGCACAGTACCTCTACAACGGCAAGGAAAGGAATGTTTGGTTCAAATGGCTCTGAGCACTATGGGACTTAACATCTTAGGTCATCAGTCCCCTAGAACTTAGAACTACTTAAACCTATCTAACCTAAGGACATCACACACATTCATGCCCGAGGCAGGATTCGAACCTGCGACCGTAGCAGTCCAGCGGCTCCGGACTGCAGCGCCCAGAACCGCACGGCCACTGCGGCCGGCTAAAGGAATGTTTGTTCAGTTTACTGAACACTAACGTGATACAAGACTATTAGCGAGTGATCTTAAAAGGTTTTTCTTTATTTATGAACTTACGGCTGTCCGTTTTACTCCTTTAAGGCACCATGCATGTAAGGAATAAGACTGACAGCCTAAGGCAGTTAAAATTGTTCCCTCATTCAGACGATCAAATAATATTGTTGAGTGTACTGATCTTTGGAATGTGACTAATGATTTTACTTCAAACAAATGCAAGCTTTAGTCTCAATACTGACATTTTACATAGTGACAATTTATTTAAAAGTATTAGCCGGGATCCAGTGTGAAAACAATAATTCAGTTAATTATTCAAATTACAACATGAAACAAGTTGTACACAACCCAGTTGGTTTCCGAACATTAATAGTACATTAACTCTGCAACGAAACTTAGCGTCTTTGGATGGCTACTAATGACTGATTTAATGCTCAAAGGTGCTCTGAAGCCAATTAACTAGCAAGCACTGAGATGAATATCAAATATTACATTCTACAGTGAAACTTACAAATTCTAGAAGAAAATTTGTGCATTATCGAATGTTGAGGTGACGCATCATTGTTTTTAAGGAAAAGCTCAGAATTCTACCGCTTCTACGGAGTCTCTGATTACCTTACTGACGCAATTCATTATTTTGAATGCAGATTAACAGCCCTGCTTGATATGTGACGAATTACACTCCTGGAAATTGAAATAAGAACACCGTGAATTCATTGTCCCAGGAAGGGGAAACTTTATTGACACATTCCTGGGGTCAGATACATCACATGATCACACTGACAGAACCACAGGCACATAGACACAGGCAACAGAGCATGCACAATGTCGGCACTAGTACAGTGTATATCCACCTTTCGCAGCAATGCAGGCTGCTATTCTCCCATGGAGACGATCCTAGAGATGCTGGATGTAGTCCTGTGGAACGGCTTGCCATGCCATTTCCACCTGGCGCCTCAGTTGGACCAGCGTTCGTGCTGGACGTGCAGACCGCGTGAGACGACGCTTCATCCAGTCCCAAACATGCTCAATGGGGGACAGATCCGGAGATCTTGCTGGCCAGGGTAGTTGACTTACACCTTCTACAGCACGTTGGGTGGCACGGGATACATGCGGACGTGCATTGTCCTGTTGGAACAGCAAGTTCCCTTGCCGGTCTAGGAATGATAGAACGATGGGTTCGATGACGGTTTGGATGTACCGTGCACTATTCAGTGTCCCCTCGACGATCACCAGTGGTGTACGGCCAGTGTAGGAGATCGCTCCCCACACCATGATGCCGGGTGTTGGCCCTGTGTGCCTCGGTCGTATGCAGTCCTGATTGTGGCGCTCACCTGCACGGCGCCAAACACGCATACGACCATCATTGGCACCAAGGCAGAAGCGACTCTCATCGCTGAAGACGACATGTCTCCATTCGTCCCTCCATTCACGCCTGTCGCGACACCACTGGAGGCGGGCTGCACGATGTTGGGGCGTGAGCGGAAGACGGCCTAACGGTGTGCGGGACCGTAGCCCAGCTTCATGGAGACGGTTGCGAATGGTCCTCGCCGATACCCCAGGAGCAACAGTGTCCCTAATTTGCTGGGAAGTGGCGGTGCGGTCCCCTACGGCACTGCGTAGGATCCTACGGTCTTGGCGTGCATCCGTGCGTCGCTGCGGTCCGGTCCCAGGTCGACGGGCACGTGCACCGTCCGCCGACCACTGGCGACAACATCGATGTACTGTGGAGACCTCACGCCCCACGTGTTGAACAATTCGGCGGTACGTCCACCCGGCCTCCCGCATGCCCACTATACGCCCTCGCTCAAAGTCCGTCAACTGCACATACGGTTCACGTCCACGCTGTCGCGGCATGCTACCAGTGTTAAAGACTGCGATGGAGCTCCGTATGTCACGGCAAACTGGCTGACACTGACGGCGGCCGTGCACAAATGCTGCGCAGCTAGCGCCATTCGACGGCCAACACCGCGGTTCCTGGTGTGTCCGCTGTGCCGTGCGTGTGATCATTGCTTGTACAGCCCTCTCGCAGTGTCCGGAGCAAGTACGGTGGGTCTGACACACCGGTGTCAATGTGTTCTTTTTTCCATTTCCAGGAGTGTATTTAACCGATTAGCAGTTAACACGGGCATAGGAATATTACAGAAAATTCATACCTTTCAGTGAACGTACGATATTTAGCGACGTCACACTACTGCTTGAAGAGAGCCTTTCTATGTGTTATTAGCAAGAAGATGAAACCAAATAACGGAAGATTTCGCACAATATTATCTACGAGGGTGGGAACTTTAATAGTGGCAACTATTTATTTACAGCTCGTACAAAATAGATACGTATTTCAAAATTTTACTGACCTTCAAAGTAGTTACCAGCATTATGTATAACCTGTTTCCAGCAATGTGGAAGTCGTGGGATACTCTTAGCAGTGCCAGTTTTGTTGACAGTTCGAGCGGCGAGGTCTATTTTCCGACGAATTTGTAGCAGTTCTGAAGCGAATGCCGTGAAGTGTTTCCTTCAGTTTAGAAAACGAGTTGAACTCACGAGGGCTTAAGTCAGGGAGTTGCAGTAGGTGGTATAGTATTTAGCAGCTCCATCAGTCAAACAAATCAGTAACAGCCAGCACTGTACGTACTTGAGCATTGTCCTGCAAAATGATGGTTAGGTCCAGAAGAGAGTGTCATCACTTCTGTTTCTAAGCTGCTCGTAGGTTCTGTTCCGAAAATTAACAGCATAGAGACAGAAGTGATGACACTTTCTGCAGGACCTGGCCATCATTTTGCAGGACATTGCTCAAGCACGTACAGTGCAGCTGTTACTGATTTGTTTGACTGATGGGGCTGCTAAATGCTATACCACCTACTGCACTCCCCTGACTTAAGCCCTCGTAAGTTCAACTCAATTTCTAAACTGAAGGAAACACTTCACGGCATTCGCTTCAGAACTGCTACAAATTCGTCGGGCAACAGACCCCGCCCTTCTAACTGTCAACACAACTGGCACTGCTAAGAGTAACCTACGACTTCCACATCGCTGGCAACGGGTTATACGCAATGCTGGTGACTACTTTGAAGGTCAGTAACACTTTGAAAGACGTATTTATTTTGTACGAGCTGTAATGAAATTTTTACCACTATTAAAGTTCCAACCCTCTTATATAGCTGTCATACCTATAAAGGACCGTTAGTGGAGAGATACAGACTGCGTTGGCGAAGAATCACCGGAGATAAAAGTGCATGCTTCAGTGAAGACTATACAGAGGAGTACCACACCACGCTTGGTCCATAATACAAAACGGATGGCTTCTGCAAAACAAAAACTTTCCGGGCCATTGCATCTTCGTGAGTGAGGTGCACAGGATATCAATAAAAGAGAAATGGATCTGCAGATATGAAGCCTTTCGGGCCAGAGCGCTGAGGAAAGGCAGTTTCTGCCATCCGCAGCAGTTCTGATTTATCCAGGTGCAGTTTAGTTGTCCACGCACTAGGTCGGCATGGCAACATATGCGAGTACGACACATCACGAGCAGTCATCTGCAGCAGTCTGGGGGCGGCCATCAACAGACCAACCAGCAGGGTGCAGCTGTGGCGAACCAGAGGCAGCAGTCGCACTGACTGTGTCACCAAGATATATTCTCACCCGCAGTCAAAATATTAACAGTGAGTCGTTTTCAGAACGTTAGTAACTTTTGGTTACGTACTCTCACTATTCAAGCGACAAAGAGCGAATATTAGATGTATGGTGTACCGCTGTTGTAGGACTTCATGCAAAATATTTAGACAATTGTTACATGTATATAGTTTAAGGCGTATCGAAATAATCAGCAACCAGTTGCATAATACAAATTTTATTTCTAAATCGGTTTCAGGTCGTACAGAAAAGTATAGCACAAATATGAACAAATAAAATAAGAATATTAAGGTCGAAAAGTTTAAAAATATTAAACATAAAAAGTGGTACATACTTATGACTATCGCATTATTTTCGAGTGTCAACAATACGATTCTTGCAGCGTATTTCTGTAGTCCGAAAAAGTGCAGGAGCAATAAGTAAGAGAATAATGAATCCATTAATACAATAAGAGATCTTAAATGGTTACATGTTGTTTCCAGCGCCTGGTCAAGAATGGTATACAGAAGCCTAACAACAAGTGCAGATATCGTGCCAGAGCTGGAGATAATGAGCTAATGACATGCATATCTGGAAGCTCATCTCAGGGTGGGGGTAAAAAGTACGATAAAATAATGAAACAAAACCGTAGACATCTCTAGTTGTCATAAATCATAAACAAAAATGAAAGTGCACATAAGCAGCATAATAAGTAATATATAAAAACCTAATGATAAATGAAATAAGTTAATACCAACAACAAGTTATGCTGTGAATGGGAAGTACGGGAACTGATCTCCAGACAGCTGTAGTGAGGTCAGTAGCATGCTGCTGGGGAAAGCAGCGAAAGCTAAGTGCGAAGCGCATCAAGGGGCTCGAATCTGTGACTGGAGTAAGTGGATTGACAATCCTCAATGATTAGTTAGTATTACGTATTGTAAAGTGACTAGAGGAGAGGAAGCTTGAGCAGTCTGCTGAGAAATTTCTTGTCGCTCCACCTTGACAGGATTTCGTCAAATGATGCACAATCGCCCAGTCCGTCCTCCTCCTCCATCTCTGGCCGTAAAACGGTAATCCTCCTTCCTTGCTTATGGAACGCTTGTTCGACCTTTTCTTTTGCATGACCAGTCAGTCAGGTAATCTTACGAGCTGGAATTAATAGAAAAGACAGATCTATCAGGAGCAGCGCGTTTCTTCGCTCCTTCGTTCAGTAAGTGTGCGAACGTGGCGCACAAACTCGTCCAATTCTACTGGCAGATGTTACGACAGAGACTGTTTACATCATGTATATGTTAAAACCTAAAATTGCTACTGTGTACCATCCAACCTGAGCAGTCAAATATAACTTGTTCCAACGTAAATCTGCAGATACGAGCAGAACAGTGAAGGCAGAGCCCATCCAGAGGACCACCGACACTACTCCTCCCCATGCCGCACTTTACAAACGGAACAGGAGTGACAGGAAGATGATGTGGTACACGATTCACTCTGTGCCACCCGCTGAGAGGACCCTTAAGACTACAGATATGAATGTAAAATGGTCATGTTGGGAAAAGGGGGAAAGACGCTAGAATCACTTCAACATCGTTGCTGCGTTACCACGTTCAAGTCTACGGGCACGTGTTAGGTAGTGTGTGGGTAGCAAAGCAATTAATGATAAATAATAATCAAAGGACATGTATGTATGTCACATGATAAGTAGGTAATTTTGCGATGGTGGTAATAGTGAATAAAATAAAACTGTAATGAAAGGTGAACTTCAAAATACTCGTATATAGCACGGCTGACAGGGAACTTACTTTCTAGGAAGAATATTATGCCAAATCAGTTAATACCTTTTAACTTGCTGTGACAGAAAATTTTAGGTTGAAGTTAATGAAATGGAAAATACGAGAAAGGAAAGGTATTCTCTGTGAGAGGATGAGATAGAACGAGCTGTCGTCTTCCCACATCCTGCATTATCAGTTCCTAAGGAAAATTCTTAATGCATTTTCGTAGGAGCTTAATTATTGGCTTAATCGTCAGTTTCTTACATTTCTTTTCCCTTTCATAGTTTAATACATTTACGGTTCCGTCTGCCATGCTACAAATAAGTATTTTTGTTGTAGCGTTCAGTACCAGGACTGTATTCCAGGAGCGTTATGAATACGCGGTTCTTTCACCTGCGGAGCACTTCTGGAACTGAGTCAACGTGGTGCGTATGATGGATGGGGTTTAGGTTTCCAGCTCCAATACCGGCGGCCTTTGCCAAAGAACGCGGCATCCTCCAAAGATTCAGGCAATCTCTGTAATGCAGATTCTGGTAGGAAAGATGCAGCAAAAGCTGCCAGAAGGTTCAGTGCGGAGAGGATGGCGAATGGCAGCCGGCGCTCCACTGATCCTGCCTGTAACAGAAAGTACTCAACTTAAAAACTTCAAACGTGCATATAATAATTTTCAAAGAATTTATTATAATATTTCAGTATTCACATTATACATCAAATACTTTTTCTGTGGTGTTCGATTACGCAAGCTACTTCAAGAAACCAATTCGCTATATGTGAAGACTGCGACACTTAACAAATGGTCGGGAACAAAACGAGTTTAATCCACATAATTATACATGAATACTAGGAAATAAAAAATTAAATAGTCTTTAATGTATTTTCATTCATTCAGTAATTTACTTTTGTAACGTGCAGTCTAGATGCACAAATGAGTTGAATTTCACTGTAAGATCAGCAGTTAGAGCATTGTATGGTTGTGTCACACACACTTTATAAATAATTTGTATCTGCAACTACTGATACTTCACAACGATCTACATTACTTCACTGTGATTAAAATTTAAGGTAAGTATGTGTATTATCGTGTGTGTGTGTGTGTGTGTGTGTGTGTGTGTGTGGTAACAGATCAGACTCGCATTAAGGAGGATGCCGGTAAAAAGTCCCTCTTACGGTCGTCGAGTTCACATTTCTGTGAGTTTTCTAAATCGTTTGAGGCAAACGTTGCGTTGATTCCTTTGAAAGGTCGCAGCCGATTTTAGTCTTCACACTTCCCCCATCCGAGCTTGTGGGACGCGAAATCTAAATCTTCCAGTTTCTTCCCTTTGTACACTACTTTTAATTTCCAAGCGCACAGTGAAAATTTATTCGGATAAATCACTGACGACGTGTTCGCTATGGTCTAACGTCTAATTTCAAGTGTACTTACGACTCAATACAGAACCATGTCACCTTGTCACAGTTCAAATCTGCGTAGATATATGAGATAAGGATGGTTCTGTCTTTATGAAGAGAGTAAAGTCCTTTTCGATTCACCCTGTACTGCAACCCCAAAGTTCTACCTTCCTCCAAATAATGACTCCAATGCTAACATTTCACGAAGGTGGCAAAATTCAGGGGGTAATGATCTGCACATTACAGGTGGCGGCAGCATCGGGTACACACGGTATGAAAGATCAGTGCATTGGCGGAGTTGTCATTTGTACTCAAGTGATTCATTTGAAAAGGTTTCCGACGAGGTTATGGCCACACGATGGGAATTAACAGACTGAACGCGGAATGGTAGTTGGAGCTACACGCATAGGACATTCCATTTCAGAAATCGTTAGTGAATGCAATATTCCGAGATTCACAGTGTCAAGAGTGTGCAGAGAGTACCCAGTTTCGGTCGTTATATCTCACCACGGACCACGCAACGGTCGACGGCCTTCATTTAACGAACGAGAGAAGCGGCGTTTGCGTATAGTTGTCAGTGCTAACAGACAACCTACACTGCATGAAATACAGCAGAAATCAGTGTGGTAGATACGATGAACGTATCCGTTACGACAGTGTGGCGAAATCTGGCGTTAATGGGCTATAGCAGCATACAACCGAAGCGAATGCCGTTGCTAATAGCACGACATCCCCTGCAGCCCCTTTCCTGGGCTCTTGACCATTTCAAATGGTCAAATGGCTCTAAGCACTATGGGACTCAACATCTGAGGTCATCAGTCCCCTAGAATTTAGAACTACTTAAACCTAACTAACCTAAGGACATCACACACATCCATGCCCGAGACAGGATTCGAACCTGCGACCGAAGCAGTCGCGCGTTTCCTGACTGAAGTGCCTAGAACCGCTCGGCCACCACGGCCGGCAGATATGCCACTTTTAGTTTATTTGTATGGTGTCATCTGCTGTACTTTGTCTAGGTACCTTTCGCAGAACCGGGTTTGTGGTTTTACTTGCCTACATATTGGACAATCATCGGCAACAATTAATCGAGCCTTAACAGACAATATCTTATAGTCTGTTGATGAGCTACCAACCCGCCAGTTGTACAATGTGTAACGGGTATAAGTGCTGACATTTTTTATATGTGATACCTTAGTTTGAACACACATCAGTGTGTTGGCTGTGTTTTGTCTTTCTCTGCATCGAATAGTCTTCCGAAAAGCAGGTCACTAACTTAATAACCTAATATTTCCTGTACGGTCGTACTGCACCACTAAGCAGAATACACCTGTCAGTGCAGATTAACTGTTTTCCGTCTACACGTCCATTCTTCAACATCTGACCTGCTGCTCAGTGGAAAGTAAGCATGAATGGTTTGCGCTTGCCAGATGTGCTCGGAGGTTCTAACCAAACTAAGAACATACGACTTGTAATGGCTATAATTATTAGTCTGCGAACGACGTAAAATTTACGTCGTAAATACTGATCTAGCCTTGTTCAGTACTCCGTCCTCGGTCATCATTAGGAATATCTATACTTATACTCGTTACACCCAATGTATTGACAGTGAAGATTCTGCTCTAACCAACCATACTCGCGAGCACACACAGGCTGGTATAACGGCTGGAAAGTCAGAAATCCATCAGGATTAAGTCAGGTATCATGAAAGAAATAGAGGCAATGAAAAACAACATGGCTGAAATTAACACCAGGACGTACTCTGAACCCTTGGCATGTGCGATGAATACGTTGAGATATACTAGACGAGAAAGAAGAGAGTACAGAATCGACCAACCCAAATGGCAGAGGAAAAAATACAAATATGATACCTAATAACGAGAATGAGATCATATTGTTAGGCATGACAAACGTCATTCCAGGAGAAACGATACAACCATCAGACAGCGCACGGAAGGAAATAAATTTCATCAACGACAATAACTAAATTAGTGGCTGAAGGCACGTTATGGATGTAGATAAAAACTACAGTGATTTGAACTCTAAAAACTATCTCTTAGATCAGTATGTAAGATCGGAGAACTACCCGGCAGTCCTTTGTACAGAATACGTACATGAAAAATAAACACCATTCATGCATTCAACGACATAAGTATCTAATGAGGAGAAAGAATAAAACGAGCCATGTACGACTTAATAAAGAAGGTTGCCAGGAAACATGTCTGCTGTAGATGAGTGACAAGACGAAATAAGCAAAATAATAAAGGGAAAAACAGGACTATGTCCCTGAGAAAATAAATACGCAATAGGGGACGACGACGATTAAAGTAACAGACACTCAGAACCGGCCGTGACAAAATAAACAACAATGACACCTGAAGTTCATTTTTCTCTTAGAGGTGGGTCAAACATGGTAATTTTGTGCTACTTAATTGGATTCGTGAGCTGTCAACTTTATTGTTCGATAATTTTCGCATTCAGGTACACTTACCATCTTAGGGACGGTATTTATTTATTTATTTATTTATTTATTTATTTATTGTTCCGTGGGACCAAATTAAGGAGAAATCTCCATGGTCATGGAACGAGTCAATACATGAAATTATAACACGATATTAGAAACAGATAAAATGAAATATAGAAAAAAAAACATATTCAGGTGACAAGTCATAAGTTTAAATGAAGACAATCAGCAATGTAACACTGGAATTTGCTTAATTTTTTAGCTCTTCCAGGAGCTCCTCGACAGAATAGAAGGAGTGAGCCATGAGGAAACTCTTCAGTTTAGACTTAAAAGAGTTTGGGCTACTGCTAAGATTTTTGAGTTCTTGTGGTAGCTTATTGAAAATGGATGCAGCAGAATACTGCACTCCTTTCTGCACAAGAGTCAAGGAACTGCATTCTACATGCAGATTTGATTTCTGCCTAGTATTAACTGAGTGAAAGCTGCTAACTCTTGGGAATAGGCTAGTATTGCTAACAACAAACGACATTAAAGAAAATATATACTGTGAGGGCAATGTCAGAATTCCCAGATTTTTGAATAGGGGTCGACAAGAGGTTCTCGAACTTACACCACATATAGCTCGAACAGCCCGTTTTTGAGCCAAAAACACCCTTTTTGAATCAGAAGAATTACCCCAAAAAATAATACCATACGACATAAGCGTATGAAAATATGCGAAGTAGACTACTTTTCGTGTTGAAGTGTCACTTATTTCAGATACTGTTCTAATGGTAAATAAAGCAGCATTTAGTTTCTGAACAAGATCCTGAACATGGGCTTTCCACAACAGCTTACTATCTATCCGTACGCCTAGGAACTTGAACTGTTCCGTCTCGCTTATAACATGCCCATTCTGTCTGATTAAAATGTCAGTTCTTGTTGAATTGTGAGTTAGAAACTGTAAAAACTGAGTCTTACTGTGATTTAGCATCAAATTATTTTCCACAAGCCACGAACTTATTTCATGAACTAAATTATTTGTTACTGTTTCAATATTACACACAAGATCCTTCACTATCAAGCTGTTGTCATCAGAAAACAGAAATATTTTTGAATCACCTGTAATACTAGAAGGCATATCATTTATATAAATAAGAAACAGCAGTGGCCCCAGCACCGACCCTTGGGGAACGCCCCACTTAACAGTGCCCCATTGGGACTGAACATCACTACCACTCTCAATATTGCGGAGAATTACCCTCTGCTTTCTGTTCTTAAAGTAAGAGGCGAACCAATTGTAAGCTACTCCCCTTACTCCATAATGGTCCAACTTCTGCAGTAATATTTTGTGGTCAACACAGTCAAAAGCCTTCGTTAAATCAAAGAAAACACCTAGCGTTCGCAACCTTTTATTTAATCCGTCGAAAACCTCACAGAGAAAAGAGAATATAGCATTTTCAGTTGTTAAACCATTTCTAAAACCAAACTGAACATTTGACAGCAAATTATGTGAATTTAAATGCTCCAGTAACCTTGTATATACAACCTTCTCGATAACTTTAGCAAACACCGATGGCATAGAAATAGGTCTAAAATTGTCAACATTATCAATGTCTCCCTTTTTATAAAGTGGCTTCACTACCGAGTATTTTAATCGATCAGGAAACCGACCACTCCTAAAGGAAAAGTTACAGATATGGCTAAGTACTGGGCTAACATACATAGAACAATACTTCAGTATTCTGCTAGATACCCCGTCATATCCATGAGAGTTCTTGGTCTTTAGTGATTTAATTATTAACTCAATCTCCCTCTTGTCAGTATCATGGAGGAGCATTTCAGGTAACAGTCTCGGAACACTTTTTTCTAAGAGCGCTATATGATTCCCTGTTGGAATTAGGTTTCTATTTAGTTCACCTGCTATATTCAGAAAGTGATTATTAAATACTGTACATATATGCGACTTATCAGTAACACGGACATTCCCACTACGCACTGATTCTATATCCTCGACCTGTCTCTGCAGACCAGCAACTTCCTTTACGACTGACCATATGGTTTTAATTTTAACCTGAGACTTAGCTATTCTATCTGCATACCACATACTTTTTGCCTGGCCTGAATGATGGCCTTCCAAAAAACCGATGATTCTAGATTCTCCACATTAATTGTTTGAAGGCCACTTCCTCTGGTGCTTTTAAAAATAATGAGAAAATAACAGTTATACCTTTTGACGAGGCTCATCGCAAGTTCTTGACAGCTCTGTCAAAATCTGACGTGAGTACCATGTTCTCTCTGGTCTTCAAATCGACATCCATTTTTTTTTGTTTATCACTTTGTTTTGACGATCCTCCTCCTCAGAGAGGCATTCAATGTTTTCTCCCTATTCGTTCTCTCGTATGCGTTCAGCGTTGGACAATTTTCGATTTTAGAAATGCTGCATCCGTCCTTCCGACAACCAATATATTTCGGTTTCTTCACTTTTTTCCTGCATCCATTTCAACGTAGCTTCCTTGAACATCTCATTAACTTCTTTTCTAAGTGACTTGTAATCCTGTAGTACTTTCTTTCTTGAGGTAATTTAGTTTTCCTTTCTTTCTTTCGTCAGTCAATTTAAGTAAGCTTATACATTATGTTACCCATAATTTATTCGCAGTTAGAGATGTCCATTGGTCCTCAACTGAAGTATGCTCCTACTGTACTACTATTCGTTCCGGTATCTGCAGCCTCAGCCCCAGAGAACGTCGAACGCACATCATTCCTCAGTACTTCAACATTTCACTTTCCTGTGCGAGCATTATTCCTAAGGTTATCTTAAACTTGACCTTGAACGTCATTAGCATATTTTGATCACAGTCTGTTTCTGCTAGTGGTATGACGTAACCGCAGTAAGGGATTTCGAAATCACGATCTCATTATAATCCATGTAATTCAGTTTATATCTCTCTGTGTCTTGTAGCGTTCCTCAAGTATACCACCTCCTCTTCTGATTTTCGAGATGTGGATTTGCTGTTGCTAGCTGAAATTTCTGTCAGAGGTAAAGCAGTCTTACTCACCACTCATTCCTATTAACGAGCTCATATAGTCCCATAGTTCCATCCTCTATTCCATCCCCTACTGTAGCGTACCAGTCACTCACGATGAATAAATCTGCAGCTCCTCTTCTGACTTCCCCGTTCAGTTTCCTCTCTCGCGCCATATTTACTTGCAAAGTTGGGATGCACACATAACATACGGTTTTTAACAGTGATTTGCTTTCCATTCCACTCGCCTAGCTGTTCACACTAACTCACACCATTCTATTCATAATGAATGCGAGTCCCTTCCCGTTATAAAATATTCTGCGGTTTTTGATACTTTCTTACAGTCTTCCGAACAAACATCTTCTTTTTTTCCACTTACTTTCACCGCTTCCTCGTAATCAATACTCAACCTTTGCTTTTCGCCTATCAGTTCTTCCAGCTCCCCTAACACATTTAGAATTCAGACATTGCAATTTCAGACAACGATTTTTCACTATTTTTCTCGCAGTCACTATCCCCTTTGCAGCCCCTTCACAGATATTCGAATGGTAATCTAGAATCTATTGGTAGTGAAGATATCATCATCAGGACACTTTTTTCAATTGTAACCACATTTTGTGTGAATGCAGATTGTGTGGCTTTAGTGCTGTGGTTTGCACTGGCTTCTACATCCCCGTAAATTTAATCACTGCTGATTCTTTTGCCTTTAGTGGCAGTTTATCACCAGTAGGGCAAGAGCGTAACCTAATCCTTTATCCGTTCTTCCACCCTCCGCTGGCGGAATGAGGATAGCTCCTACACCGAATGCCATAGCTGATTCTAAATATAAACAGTGACTAGTATCAAATCCAGCACCCACCACTTTTGAATTAATAGTGAAAGACGCTAGCTGTAGAACACATTCAATGTTAACACGCATGCAGAATATTTGTTTGTATTATTGACGTAATCCGGAATCTTGTTAGAGGATTATATTCTTCATGCCGTTAAGAAAATTCTAATGCTTGTGCCTGTTCAAGTACCTGGAAAACAATGTGTGGCGTAAGTGATAGAAAGATGGCGGCTACCGTCCACTCGACAGAAGCTGTGATCTGCCGCAGACACGTGGGATGCACTTCTAGGCTCTGCAGGTTGGATATAGCACCACTAGCCGTGGTGCAGAACTGCATTATGATGGTCATCATGGTGATGGAGGTGCCGGATGCATCTGCTATAAACAAAATACGTACAGGTTACAACAACTTCGTGGTGTCCTGCCATCTAAGCAAATAAAGAAAACATACTTTTAAAAGAATACATCAGGAATATCTTTGATCCCTCGCCGTTCACAATAGCTTCCTTTTGTCATTTTAGCTGCTTCACGAAATGGCGGCGAATTGAGGACATACTAAAAGATGTGGCAGCCAATCTGGCAATTTTGAAAGTGATATCATGAGTAAATCGTTAGACTTATTTACTTGAAATAAACAAGAACACACAATGAACATAAAAGGTTTTGATTTACAAACTGAACAAACTACAAGCAGTCTTCATTTTCCGAACATAACGTGTTTCAGATGCCCACCATCGTTCCAAATGCACTCGGCATGTCATCTGCTGACATCGCTCCCAACACCTGTTCTGCGGCACGACTTTATTTCGTTGGATTTTTTTCCTGAATTCGATTTTTCGACTCTTGAATTTTGTGTGCTGCTGGAGAATTGAACACTTGTGATTTGAAGGATTCCCACAGCAAAAAGAAAAAAAAAAACAAAAAAAAAACTCACACACACAGGTTCAAAACGCGGGGAATCTGTTCATGCATCCGATATCCCAGTGTCTGAAGATAGATAACATGACTGGGAAAAAGGTTCCTCCCAGTTGCCACGGAGCTTCGCGCGGTGTGATTGGTAGCCTTATGTTCTTGGAAGAACATGTGTTTGTTTACAGGCAGATGAGCAATTGCAGAAGCTAATCAGTTCTCCAACATGTGAACATAGCGTTCCTCTGTCACAGTACAGCCCTTTCTCTCATCTTCAACGAAGAAGGAACCAATAACTGCAAAACAAAATATCGCATATCATACAGTAACTTTCAGGTTGTAGAGTGGTTTCTCATGGATTTCTTGTGGGTTTGTGTTAGAACGGTAAATGAAATTTTGTATGTTAACATGGCCTGACAAATCGAAACTTGTTTCGTCCTTCATGAGTAAAATTAAAATATTTCCACAGTCCTTCTCCTGTAGTGCATGAACAGTTGAATCTTGTAGCCGCTGAAAAGAAGATCTTGGTTGAAGATTCATCGAACTGGGCGGTGTAGAAGCCAAAAAGTCAGAATGACACGGCATGGACTTCTTTCAACGGCTTGTCTCACTGCCGCTATGTTCTCTGGTGTACGCACTCTTTTTCCGCTGCCATCTCTCCTATTTCCTGCCGAACCAGTCACCTTAAAGTTTCGTACTTGACTTGATGGCGTGGGCTGATGGAACAGTATTACTACGACCAGGGCCGGCGCAAGCCCAAGTGCCGCCCCGTACGAGCTGCTAAATTGCCCCAACAGGTTAGGCAGATACTTCTTCAAGACATCCCAACGTCGAACGGAGGACGAGAAGAAGTCATACAAGGTTTTCACTGTCGAAAACATGGAAACAGCATATTTAGAAGATATAGGGGCATCGTTTACAACAAGATTCAATGAGTGACTGCTACATGGTACCTAAAATGCTCTCTTATTCATATCTGAAATTCTTTTCTGGAGACCAGACTTCTTTCCTTTCATGTTTGCTCCGTTGTCGTATCCTTGCCCTCTCATATTACACAGTAGGATTTTTTTATCTTCCAAGAACTTGAGTACGACCTGCGTCAAAGTGGAGCTTGAAGAATCGGACACTGGAAGAAATCCCAGGAAATACTCCCGAATTCGGACATCGTATAACCCGTCAAATCTTGTCTCCTGGACGAAACGTACCCCAACTGTCATCTGCCCAACTTTTGAAATATCTGGTGTGCAGTCCAGAATTATACTGTAATACTTTGCAGATTTCATCAATAATAGAATGTTGTTGGTTATAGATGATCCAATAAGATGAATTATTTCATTCTGTGTTTCTTTTCCAAAATGATGATGACCCTTGTTCTCACCTTGCTTTGTTCTGTGCAGGAGCTCCACCATCACAGTGTCGAACTTTCCGAATAATTCAACGAGATTCAAGAAGTTTCCGTTGTCAGGCTGAAAGAGTGTATCTATACTTCCTCTGGAACCGCGGGACTGCTACGGTCGCAGGTTCGAATCCTGCCTCGGGCATGGGTGTGTGTGATGTCCTTAGGTTAGTTAGGTTTAAGTAGTTCTAAGTTCTAGGGGACTTATGACCTAAGATGTTGAGTCCCATAGTGCTCAGAGCCATTTGAACCATTTTATACTTCCTCTCAAAGGCAGACATTGTCGACCCAGGAAATCAATTATTGCTATTAATCGCTCAAGAACATTTTTCCAATGTTCGCTTTCTGTATTCAGAAGCCTTTGATGATGGGCGTCGACAGTTTGTGACTTTTTCAGTCCCTCGGAAAACACGATCCACTTTTTATGTGAATTCAAATGCTCGGTAGACTTCCCGTGACTTTCAATATACGAAGCAAGGTTCCGCCAGTCACTTATACTGTTCTTTGCAATTTTTACTGTAGATGACGAAAAAGCAGAACACAGCATCCTTGCTCTTTGAGTACACCAACCAATGTCTATCTGCTTCTTCTAAATTCTTCAAAGAATAGCTGTAGTGCACAGGGCTGAAACGCCGGTTGTCCGCGTTTTTAGGACGTTCTTCAGCTTCCTTAATATGCTCGGGAGGGCCTCACATGACCAAAGTCGTTCGAACGCAGTCGGTAATAATTTCCGACCATCTTCCGGGATCTGAGTCAATTGTGTCTTCCGGTTTAGGCCCGCCTTCAATCCCTTCTCCGGTGGTGAGTTCCTCGGCTGATGTTCCTCCGGTATTTTCCGAATCGGGTCCCCTAATTTCAGTTCTGCCGGATGTTTCAATCTCGGAGCTTTCGTCACAAAGCATAACTTGAGTCCAGACGAGGTCTGTTGAACATGTTGTGGATGGCTCACCGTCAGCATTGCTACTGTATGCGGCGGTCGCACTACTGTGTTCGTCAACTTTCTGGTCATGTCCTCAAGATAAAGATGTAACTGCAGTAGCTCCACTAGTTTCTGTACTTTCAGGCTCTATTTTTCCACCTTAGCCGCTGCTAAGTCGTTCTCTCTTTGGTTTGAAATATCGTTGTAGTGCATCCTTTAGCTTCTTATCGTCATCTTCCGTCAGCGCCCGTCTTTTCCTATATTCACTGCCAGACAGTCTTTTTCTACCGTCGGACATGTTTCACTCCAGCCTGTAAAGAACGATTGCGTGAAACTAACTGTTGATGTCAGTGTACTAACTTTATTTGCAACACATTTCACAGGCAATTTCCTGGTATTCCACTGCACGTAAACGGAAAATTATATTACTCTAGGATACACTGTCCAGGAGATGATGTCATAAGAACTGAGCCGCGTGAAATTGAATTTCAGGCCGAATTTCACTACAGACGCAGGTGAAAAGGTCAAAGAGTGGAGCGGAAGACAATGGAGAGAGGAAGAATAAGGAGATGGAGTAACCTAATAATGTAATAAATACACACCCGGACATCGACGGGTACTAATGCTAGTCGAAATACATTAACTCACTGCACTGCGGTTGTTCATTTCAAAGAACTGACACTCGACATCTGTCGTAATTTTCATGTGTTCTTCTCTCGTGTCTGATTATTGAATAAGGGGTAACAAATTAGTCATCGCCGTATCACTTCACTTTTCTTCGCTTTATTTTCATTCTAGATATTGGGACGACGCGTGCTCATTTGCCGACTTGCCAATTTTTGAAGTAACAGATCACAAGAGAAATAAATTTTCCTATTCTGCAATCTTGAAGGAGAAAACTTCTAACTTATGAGTAACGTGTATGCGCAATACTAACTGGACGTTATATGAAAAGCACTTACCTATTACATTCCAAGTTGCAAGAAATTCGGACGCACCAATTCTTCTGTTCTTACCAAACGCAATGAAAGTGCTTCTTACCAATCTTGACTCCCTCGGCCAACTACCGAAACGAATTCTGTAGTTTTCGTTGTAGAGAACGCAACAATACCTATTGCCTGGAAAGGTGAAGTGGTGACGTGGCAGTGCCAGGACCTGACGAGGTACAGCGAGGCTACGGTTAAACTAGTGCTCAAGGAGAAGAAGCAAGAAGCTCACAATAAGTATGTGACCGATGATATGGATAAATGTATTATCAGACAGCAATTTCTATGGCATTACGAACAACAGAAAGAAATAGGAACTTCGCGAAAACTGCACAGCTTTTGTCAAACAGAAATGAGCTTCAAAGCTAGCAAGGAAACCCTTAGAAGCAATGTTCTGTCTATGGATTTTCGTTTTAGAAGGTGTCAAAATTAACGTTTTGTTTTGTGCGGACGAGAGGGCATTGTTGCTAAAAGACCTTACTTTCTCAGGTTTCCATCAGAATCAAAGCTACCAGTTGTTTACTAAGATGAAACATGGATTCACACGCATAATACAGTAAATAAATGTTGGCAAAGTGATAGTGTGCGAGTAGTATTGTCAAACAAAAGTGCCGGTCAGAGTTTAATTGTTGTTCATGCTGGCGGAGACAGGTGTTTCATGGCTCAAAAACCAAAACGACCGACTATCACTCAGAAACGGATTGCAAAAATTTTCAAAAATACTTCAGAACCCAACTCATGCCAGGCTTATTAGAAATATCTTTATTTCTTTTAATTACTCGCAGCGTATTTACCCATTCGGAATACTTCTAGCCATTTGTAGGTGTTGCACATGTTTGACTGTAGTAATGTTCAACCATTTTTTTCCATAATGCGGGAAGAATAAAACACTCGGAAACTGCCATTGAAGCGCTTAGCAAAATTGCTTAAGGCTTAACATGTAACTGCAGTACCGAACACTGCATTCGAATTTCCAAATTAGATTTCGTCTTCTGCCAAATTAGTTGTGAGTAAACGCACGGCGCTTAACAGGCTGGTAGCGCTCCACTCATAAGACTACTGGCTAGACTTGGCCACTGTTTCTATGTTTCGATACAGTGTATCGATACGTGGAACTGTTTCAGTGCTTCGGAACGGCTGTGGTTCACTGTTTCGAAACAGTGGTGTTTCATTCCGCCCCAGTCTCGGATAACCGGACTAGATTCGATCTCGAGCCAGACACAGAAACTGTATCATTATTTCAAAATAAGGCTGTTTCAGTCCACCTGTGCTTAGAACGGACTAATTGTATCGAAACAGTGATGTTTCATTCCGCTCTGTGTCGGACGAGATTCGGGCTCGGCACAGGTACTGAAACACAACATACCACTTCATGAAACACTTTCAAGAGTGTCGACATCTTTTTGACAAGCAATAGCATGAAGCTTAAGATATTCGAAAATAAAGCTTCGTTTCTAGCTGACTGTCCTATTCCGAAATGGCGTAACATCTGCTTTATAAACACTAACCAACAAATAATACAACGCATATTATTCACATTCAAAATAATAAATATGTGAAAATCATTGTTAAATTACACGTTTTTATAACATACGCTTCTCTGTTCATGTGCAGTAATCATATTAAGAAACGCAAGTAAGCCTACACCATTTTGAATAAAAAAGGCGTAGAGTGACAGTTATTAGACAGATACATAAATCTGATGTAGGTATAATTGCAAGCAATCTGTTTGACATATCACTGATAGTGTTATGGTGAACGGGAAGGGCTGGGAGGCATTGTGAATTTATAGTAACGGTTCGAAACACCTTCAAAGACAAAATTTTTTTCTGTTATATTTTGTTATTTATTCGAATTATTTGGCGTTATTTGTGAGTCTATAGTCACTGTGCCTATTATCCACAATGATTCCCTTTGTGTGCATGGAAATTAGCAGGATGGGTATATTACCCATACTAACGGAATGTGGGAATCCCAGTAGCATATCCGCTGTTTCTGCAGTTTGCTCCCATCTCCAGTTCCGTTCGTTGTGGTTCTTCTGTCTTCAGCTATGGCTGTCCTCAGCCAATTGAAAAGCATGAAAGTCACACGACACGAAAGCAGCGCATTTGCTGCAGGAAATACGAAACTGCCAAGACTTTCTGCGATATGATTAGCGCTCTCGCCCCTCATTTGTGTTTATATGGACATATACAGTAGACATTCAAGATGATAAAATGTGTAGGTTTATTAGGTTATAAAACACAAACTGTTTCAATGTTTCGAAACAGCGTATCGAAACATTTCATGGTACTGTTTCATTTGTTTCGAAACAGTTACGTATTTCAGTTTGCCCATCTGTAATACTTGCGTGTACGGCAGACTGCTTCCCCCCCTCTGTTCCTCCGGCAAAAGTACGACGGTGCTGCCACAGTGGCGAGGAAGAAATTAGTCGTCCTCCCTCCCCTTGTTCAACAGGGGCGGGCGGCAGGTTGTCGAGGCGCCATGCCACAGTTCCCGAAGCCGCTCCCTACGAGGTTTTATTTCGAATCCCCTCTTCGGCATGAGTGCTTAGTTTTTAAAAAAAGGGGTGGGGTGGCAGATTTGCCGCCCCTCGGAAAGTGCCGCCCCGTGTGGCCACACGTTTCGCACGTGCCGGCCCTGACTACGATGAATCTTGAACTTTCTCCGAAATTCACGCTGAGCGATCACTTAACCGTTGTTTTTATAAAATATCTTTACAGCATAAGCATATTGCCGTCATGTCCTGTTTCATTGTTGCAAACAAAGCTTTAAAGCAGACATGGGCAACCTTTGGTGACCCACAGGTCTGATTCACCATACTTAAGCTCGCGGGCCGCCTCGTCCCGTGGTGTGCTGTGACGTGACAGCAGCGCTTTTAGCGCATCAAGTCAGAACTATAGCGTCCGGGATATTAACCAACGCCACCTAGGTGGCGTTGTATCAACCCTCGCAATACCAAGAGGGAGGTTACCTGAGCCCACCATTTGAAAATATTGTAGGTACCTTTAAATTTTTGAAAAATATTTATTGTTTTTAGTAATTTCTTCTACCAGATTCCATAATTGTTCTACATTTTTCAGTAAAACTTAACGCAAAAGAACAAGTCTTCGTAGTGGATGTGATTCTTCACACCAAATACCATTCTTATTTTCAGGTTCAGAGCTCCTGTTACACATCAGTATGTCTTTAAGAAGTATGTTCTGAATAAAAATCTACGACAGCTAACGATGTTTAATTTTTTTAATTTTTTGTGGTAGTCAGAAGTACCCCATCCTTCGTAGTACACGTTAAAATGGAAAATGAGTTTAAAACTGTACTAAATGATATTTTCACGTTGTGGACCCTACTTACACATCAGTGCATTATTAAGTTCTATAATTAACAACAATTAACGAAAATAATTCTTTAACTTTTTGTGGTGGGTAAAAAGTAACCCCCCCTCCTCTTGGCAGTACACGATATGGAAAATGTGTTGGTAACGTTAGGGTTCATGTTTATGGGGTGAAGTACCGATATGAATGGCACTCCTTTCCCGATACGCCACGCCAAACAATCATGCTTCAAAACACGCGTTTTTGGAAGTACTTTCATTTTATGTTCACCCGATGTTCAGATGTCTCTTTACTTAAAACGTCTTACAACAGCTGTTTCAAAAATTACGTAAAAATTCTGCAATGCCTTTTTTGAATAAACAATATTCACGCCATATATAATTGTAAAATCTGAAGATGAGACGTCAGGTATCTTGAAATGACACCATGAAAAAATAAACACGTATAAAAGCAACGAGTTTGCAGCTTATTCACTGTACATTACCTTCAGTTTCAACTGTAGCAGTGTTCTAACACGTCTACAATGGACAAGAATGTTTCCCAATATTAATACGAGAAAGAACAGAAAAATAAAATACGGCATTGAGATAAGCAAACACAGTCGACGTGCCATTAGGACGGACTAAGTGATTTTTGATCACAGTCAAGTCATTCAAGTGTTTGAAGTTTATTGTGTTAATATCCAGAAACACCATTAGTAAGCAGTTTTTAAATAGTTTTAGAGAAATACGATGGCCAACTGATCGCACAGGGATGGGTTTTCTCTATAACACTAAATCAATTTAGCTGTCATATCTTTATTGATTTTAAATAGCGTTGTTTCATCGCTTGAACTTAGCATATTGGCTTTATTCTACAGAATCCAAACTAGAAAAATCCGAAACAACAGAATAGCAAATTGTCAAACCGATGATACTCGCCTTCACACGCTCAGTACGGACTGGTAATACTTGAGACTATTTTGCACATCACTGCTGTTGACAATAATACTGAGTGTGTGAGGGCCCCTCATCTCGCACTCTCACCCACAAATTTCTTCCGAGGGCCGGGTTGAAACCAATCGCGCATTCGGCCCGCTGCCGTCGGTTGCCCAATTGTGCTTTAAAGTTTATGAATGATTGGTTCCCACCAAACCAGTATAACTGCTGTTGCCAAATCGTCCGATTCGCTACCCCATACTACAATGCTGGTGCTGGCACAAGACTTTCGAAGCACACTCTTCAGTAAACATTGTTTGACATGGTACTACACGACTGACGATCCCTACGTATTTCCATGTTGACTCAACGACAATTACTATTCCAGTAGCCACAGACTCATCGAGATTAGAGCAGGGTTCAGTGAAAATATGTTACCTGGTCGGATGAATCGTGTTTCTTGTTGCACTGGGTCAACGGTCATTTCTCGACATGTTGAAGTGAACGGCTGCTCAAAACATGCACCACTCGACATCCACAGGATAGTGAGGCAGCATTACGGTGTAGCAGGACATTCACCTGGACTGCCATGGGCCGTGTGGTAGTAATCTAAAGCACCGTTACAGCTGTAGACTACATTAAACTTGTTGCGTGTCTCAAGGTCAGAAACGTGTATAAGCTGTTGGAGGACCATGCTAATAATCTTACGTTGATGTCTTGACCACCAATTCGCCTGGCCTGAAACCGATAAAACTCATCTGAGACACTGTCAGCCACCAGACACATGTCCACAAACCACCCGTTCTTAATTTACAAGAACTTCATGACTTGTGCGTAGTCATCTAATGCAGCATACTTCCACAAACGTATCGAGGACTTATCAAATCCGTACCACGCAGAATCGCTGCTGCACGACGTTCTAAGGGTGCATCAGCGAGCTATTGAGCAGGTATTCATGATGTTTTGGCACATCAGTGAATGCGTCGATACAGCTTCATTAAATTTCATGTGGACATTTTGAAATTTAGAAGTCAGACGAGCCAGGAATGGGGTTGGCGTACGACAGAAACTACTTACAATAACCACGAAGGAAGTTACGATCCTTAATTTGGATAAGTGGGAATTGAAAACGTTTTAAAGGGGTAGACCGAAATCCCTGAACAACTAATTTCAAATTTCTGCTGATATTTTGTTTCCCTGAAGCGCGTTAGAAGAAACTTGTAGACAAAGTCCGGAAATTGACCTGAAACTCAGCTATAACAAGATACAGTGCAAATCAACATATTTAACTGCAGATACCATAAACTGAAATAGAGTCGTTAAAACCACTGACGAGTATTTGCAACGACTGGATGCACACTCAAAGAAATAAATAAAAGATAAAAATCTGTCCTTTTGTGCGTCTGAATTAACAAGTGTGTGAATTGTGTGTGTGTGTGTGTGTGTGTGTGTGTGTGTGTGTGTGTGTGTGTGTGTGTGTGTGTCAGAGAGAGAGAGAGAGAGAGAGAGATTGATTTCACAGGCCAACGAAAATTTTTTTTTGAAAAACTTTGTTTACTATGATAGCTGATCTTTATAGATTTTTATGAGCTGGATCCAAATCCAGCCTTTGTTTGTTTTTTTTTTCGTTTGTATCACCCATAGTTTTAGAGCAATATGCTTTTTATTATATAGTACAAAAATCCTATGCTATACAGTAAACGGGGAAATTAATGGAAAGTTTTGTTACAACATAAGCATGGTTTGTATTTACAGTAAGCTACTTAAAACAATGTCTGTTGATACAGGTTTCACTTGTCAGCTGGAATTGGTTGTATTTTCTTTCTCTTAAGCATCTTGTGTAGCTTTCTCTACGATGAGTCGCTTGCTGAACTTCTCGGTGAAGTGACCAACAGTAGTCCCCCATTCTGTTGGTGTTCCAGCGGCCTTGCTGGCGTTTTTCCATCACTTGAATGTCCTGGTGAAGGAGCTCTTCTTGCTCCTCACTAACATCTCCCAGATTGTCCAGGAAGTAATCGAGGAGACTGTTCAGAAAGTGAACTTCTAGGCTCATTAAACATCCTAAAGTCTTAAACTTCTCTAACATTGTAGCTATAATAGAAACATTCTGGGTTTTCTCATGTCCTAAGAACTTTCTAAGGACTTGCTTGAATGATAACCATGCTTCTTTCTCCTTTAAGGTCATTGAGCATTCGGAGTTAACATCAAACATCAGTTTTCTAATGTCAGGTCCGACAAAGACGCCTTCTTTTAGTTTAGCTCCTGAAAGGTGTGGAAACTTGTGGCAGAGATACTTAAAACATGGTCCATCTTTACGCAAAGCCTTTACAAAACTGTTTCATTCGCCCTAACTTTATATGTAGAACTGGTAGGAGTACGTTTTTTGAATCTACAATGTTTTTGCGTTGAATTTTCTTCTCACCAGGTTTAAAGACTCCCTCACAGGCCAGTTCTTTCTACACCAGTGTTGATCCTTAGCCCTACTGTCCCATTCACAAAAGAAACATGGAAATTTGGTAAAGCCACCTTGCTGACCAAGGATTCTAACCAGGACTAATTATATAGTTTCATCTTTGTGCTTTTTAGTTTTTTAATTTCTGCGTGTTAATTTGGTATTTACTAGACACAGTTCTTGCGTTTTCGTTTGTGTCGGAAAGTAACCCGATTTTTTTACATTTTAGGAGTTGCTAACCAGGAGCGAATTATGTAGTCTGGATGCTTTGATACTTCAGTTTTTGAATCTCTGCCTTTTAATCTATTTTATTGGACATGTTTCTTGCCTTTCCGTCAAAATCTACAGTAGAGCCTGAGCTTGTGTCGATTGTCGTTTGTTTGTCTATGTAGTGTAGCGTAGTTTTCCAAGTTTTAATATCGACATGGACTGTGATTCCTGTGTGCGGATGAAAGCTGAGTTGTTGACACTTCGCAGTCGTCTCCAGGCTTTCTTGGCTTCAGTTACTGAGCTTGGGGCTCCAGTGAATGGGCACCACTTTTGTGGACCGCTCATGGGGATCCAATGAAAGTCCAGCATGACCGGTCCACACCAGTGTCCAGCCCGGTAACTGCTCGCACTGAGGTTGACCCCTCACCTGTGCTCGAGTAGGAGATCGCTTCAGGGCATGGCAGGTAACAGACTTTCCAGGGGTCGAACATAAAGCCTCTCCAGTTATTCTGACAAACAGGTTTCAATTGCTGTCTGTAGCCGACACTGTCGCTCAGCCAGACGCAGTCGCTTGTACTGTTTCAGAGGAAACCTCTCAGCCTGCAAGATTTTGGCAGTCACGAAGGGTGGGATTATTGTAGTTGGGCGCTCCAATGTTAGGCACGTTATCGGGCCGCTGAGGACAATGGCTGCTAAGGAGAGGAAGAAAGCCTATCTGCACTACATGTGAAAACCAGGTGGAGTCATTCCAGATGTGGAACGGGTCCTTCCAGATGCCATGCAGGCTGCAGCCAACTGAAGGTGGTGGCTCACATTAGTGCCAATGATGTATGGCGCTTTGGATTGGGAGGTATTCTCTCTGGTTTCGAGCGACTGTCAGTGACTAATGGCTGCCAGTCTTATTTGCAATATGAAAGCAGAGCTCACCATTTGCAACATAGTCGACAGGACCTATTGCAGACATCTGGTACAGAGCCGAGTAGAGAGCCTGAATCAGAGGTTCAGAGGGTTCTCCGACTGTGCAGGCTGCAGATTCCTCGACTTGCACGATAGGACCTAAACAGGTCAGGATTCTATTATACGCAGGAGGCGACTACACGGGTAGAGAGGGCTGTGTGGCGGGGACTGGGCAGTTTCTTAGGTTAAAGGGTCCGGGGAAACACAAGAACAGCTTCACAGGGTATAGAAAAGGAAGAACATAGATCTAGGAATCATTGGTATAACAGTTGTAAATTATCGTAGCTATGCTGGGAAAGTACCAGAGCTCCAAGCGCTAACAGAAATCACTGATTCTCCAATCGTTACAGGTACTGAAGTTCAACCGAATCTTTTGCGAAGGACTTAACGGCGTTCAGCAAGGGTAGGCTAAAGGGGTACGGTTGGCGGTGGCGTGTTTGTTCCTGTTAGAAGTAGTTTATCTTGTGGAGTAATTGGTAGATAATTTCCTATGAGTTAGTACAGATAGAGGTCGTTCACGGCAACCGGAATAAAATAATAATTGGATCCTTTTACCGACCCCACAACTCAGATGATACAATTGGTGAGAGGTCCAAAGAAAACTTCTGTCTAATTTCAAACACATACCCGACTCATACAATTATAGTTGGTGGTGAATTCAATTAACTCTCGATATGTTGGCGAAAATACATGTTTAAATCTGAGGTACGCACAAAACATCATCCGAAATGGTGCTAAACGCATTCTCTGAAAATTATTTCAAGCACTTAGTTCATTAGTCCACTCCAATAGTAAACGGTTATGAAAAAACACTTTAACTCTTGGAAACAAATAATACTGAGCTAATAACGAGCGGTTAGTGAACACAAGATCGTAACTCCCAAATGAATGAAAAAAATATCTACTCAAAAAAATAGCTAAAAATTCGATTGACAACGTTCCTGGGAGACAATATCCACTTCTCCCAAATTAACAATGTTCAGACTAGATGTGGCTTGAATTCAAAGAAATAGTATCGACAGCATCTGAGAGATTTTTACCAAATAAATTAACAAACGACGGAGCTGATCCCCGTGGTACACAAACGTGTCAGAACACTGTTGCAGAAACAGCGGAAAAAGCATGCCAAATTTAAACGAACGCCAACTCTCCGAGATTGGTGATCTTTTACAGAAGCTCGTAATTTAGCGCGGACTTCAATGAGAGATGCTTATAATAGTTTTCACATCGATACCTTGTCTCGAAACCCGACAGGAATTCCAAAGAGATTCTAGCTGTATGTAAATCACGATAACGGCAAGACCCAATGGTTGCCTTCTCTGCGCGATGGCAATGGAGATACTATCGATAGCAGTGCTGCAAGAGCATATTTACTAAACACAGCCTTCCGAAATTCCTTCACCAAAGAAGTAGTAAATGTTCCAGAATTCGAATTAGCAACAGCTGCCCCCATTAACTTAGAAGTAAATATCCTCGGAGTAGTGAAACAACTCAAATCACTTAATTAAAGCAAGTCTTCCGATCCATACTGCTTACCAAGTAAATTCCTTTGAGAGTATGTTACGTCATATTAAACCGCTCGCTCGACAAAAGATCCGTTCCCAAAGGCTGGAAAGTTGCACAGGTCACATCAATATTCAAGAAAGGTAGTAGGAGTAAGCCATTAAATTACAGGCCCCTGTCACTAACGTTTATATGTAGCAGGATTTTGGAAAATATGTGTTAAAACATTATGAATTATGTTGAAGAGAGACCTCTAAGAGACCGGTCTATTGACACATGGTGAACACGGATTTAGAAAATGTCTCTTTTTGAAACACAATTAGCTCTTTACTCACACGAACTGTTGAGACAAGGGATTTCAGATTACCAGAAGGCTTTCGTCACTGCCTTGACAAACGGCTTGTACTCAAATTGCGGGCTTATGGAATATCGTCTCAGTTATGTGACTGGATTGGTGACTTCCTGTCAGAGAGGTCACAGCTCTTAGTAATCGACAGAAAATAATCAGGTAAAACAGAAGCGATTTCTGGCGTTCCCAAAGGTAGTGTTATAGACCCTCTGCTTTTCCTGATTTACATAGACGTTTTAGGAGACAATTTAAGCAGCCGTCTTAGGTTGTTTGAGATTTGCTGTCGTTTATCGACTAGTAAAGCCATCAGAAGATCAAAAAAATTGCAGAACTATTTAGAAAAGATATTTATTTGGTGCGAAAATTGGCAATTGACCCTAAATAATGAAAAGTGTCAGACCATCCATGTGAGTGCTAAATGGAATCCGTTAAACTTCGGTTACATGATAATTCAGTCAAATCTAAAGGCTGTAAATTCAACTAAATACATGGGAATTACAGTTAGGAGCAGCTTAAAGTGGAAACAACACATAGAAAAGTTGTGGGGAAGGGGATCTAAAGACTGCGTTTTATTGGCAGAACACGTAGAATAGGCATTAGGTCTACTAAAGAGATCGCCAACACTACGCATGTCCGTCCTCTTTTGGAGTACCGTACTGCTGCACGGTGTGGGATCCTTTCCAGATAGGACTAACAGTGTGGTGTCACAGCCAGACACCACACGTCCTAGGTGGTAGCTTAAATCGGCCGCGGTCCTGTAGTACATGTCGGACCCGCGTGTCGCCACTGTGTGATCGCAAACCTAGCGCCACCACAAGGCAGGTCTCGAGAGACTGACTCGAACTCAGCCCCAGTTGTACGGACGACAGAGCTAGCGACTAGACGTACGAAGCCTTTCTCTCTCATTAGCCGAGGGACAGAATAGCCTTCAGCTAAGTTAATGGCCACGAACTAGCAAGGCGCCATTAGCCTTACAGTGATTGTAATTAGTCTCACTTGTGTTCACCATAGAGATGTACAAGAAGAAATTAAAGATAAGTATATGAGAAGCTCCGTTCTTTTCTTCATAGCATTAATTACGTATCCTGTTCCAGTACTTCACGCCCGTCTGCGTTAGTCTAGCGTGCATTAAGCCACCTCTATCTACAAGGTGTTGGCCCAGCTGCCGACACATCAAACAGAATACATCGAGAAAGTACAAAGAAGAGCAGCATGTTTTGTATTATCGAGAAATATAGGAGATAGTGTCACGGACATGATACAGGATTTGGGGTGGACATAATTAAAACGAAGGCGTTTCTCGTTGCTGCGGGATCTTTTCACGAAATTTCGATCACCAACTTCCTCCTCCGAATGCGAAAATATTTTGTTGATGCCGACCTGCATAAGGAGATACGATCATAGTAACAAAGTGATGATGACTGGTTTGCGGGGCGCTCAACTGCGCTGTTATCAGTGCCCATACAAGGTCCCAATCGTTACTCAGTCCAAACTCTCCACATTCATAAACGATGATGAAATGATGAGACATCACAAACAACCAGTCCCCGGGCGGAGAAAATACCCAACCCTGCCGGGCACTGCACTCAGGACCCCGTGATCCAAAGGCAGCAACGCTAGCCACTAGACCACGAGCTGCGGACATCGTAACAAAATAAGGTAACTCAGACCTGGCACGGTAAGATATAGGCGTCAGTTTTATCCGCGCGTTGTCCCAGAGTCGAATAATAGAGAATTATTGTGAAGCTGGTTCGATGAACCCTCTGTCAGGCACTTAAGTGTGATTTGCAGAGTTTTCATGTAGATGCAAATGAGAAATTATTCATTTGTTAAAATTCAAGGCTGAAATGTGTAACACCAAGGCATATCCTCGATATTATTAACCAATTACGATTATCATTGAAGAATTGCATCGGTGTGTCTGAAGTTGCCTCAGTACCGTTACTTTATTAGTAACAATTATTGAATATGACCTCCAAGCACGCTTCTGAGATTTTGAGTCTCACCACTGGTGCAAGTCTGATCTGCCGTGAGACTTCTGGGAAGTCAGTCACATCAAATGTTGAATTTAACCTCTCATTTCGTTTCTGTGTACTTGATGGGTAAAGCATTTTTGGTAAAAATAGGTGACCAAAGAGCTTTTACCTCAAATACCAGTTTCAAGTGACTGAGCTGAAAATATTTGGAAACCATTCTTTGCATCAGACGCATATGGCACTTTCTTTTAACACATTTTAAAATTTGCAGGCGTACTTTCATTGCAGTTTCCAAATGATGATGAATTCTAGATTGAACAGTTCTAAACACCAAAAAAAGTTTTGCATCACCCCAGTTCCCAGAACTCCTTAAGATAGACGTTGACTGTGGATATCGTATCACAGACACAGCCCCTTTGACTGTTCAGATATCCGGGTTCCCGGGTTCGATTCCCGGCGGGGTCAGGGATTTTCTCTGCCTCGTGATGACTGGGTGTTGTGTGATGTCCTTAGGTTAGTTAGGTTTAAGTAGTTCTAAGTTCTAGAGGACTGATGACCATAGATGTTAAGTCCCATAGTGCTCAGAGCCATTTGAACCATTTTTTGTTCAGATATCACTAAACCCGCCCAAAGATGTAAACAAACATGCATGAGCAGCGCCTATTAGACGGAAGGGGTCCGATAGCAGATCAGTTCCTGTCATTCCAGCAGGAAGGAGGTACACGGCTCGTCTTGTCTGTAGTTCAACCATGCCTAGACGCTCAACACCGCAGTTCCATCGCATCCGTATTGTTACTCTGTGACAGGAAGGGTTCTCAACAAGGGAAGTGTCCAGGGGTCTCGGAGTGAACCAAAGTGACGTTGTTCGGACATGGAGGAGATACAGAGAGACAGGAACTGTCGATAACCTGTTCAGGCCGCCCAAGGGCTACTACTGCAGTGCTAGCTACGGAGGAACCCTGACAGCAACGCCACCATGTTGAATAATGCTTTTCGTTCTGCCACAGGACGTCGTGCTACCACTCAAACTGTGCGCAATAGGCTGCATGATGCGCAATTTCACTCCCGACGTGCATGGTGAGGTCCATCTTTGCAACCACGACACCACGCAGCGCGGTACAGATGGGCCCAACAACATGCCGAATGGAGCGCTCAGGATTGGCATCACGTTCTCTTCACTGATGTGTGTCGTATATGCCTTCAACCAGATAATTGTCGGAGACGTGTTTGGAGGCAACCCGGTCAAGCTGAACGCATTAGACACACTGTCCAGCGAGAGCTGCAAAGTGGAGGTTTCCTGCTGTTTTGGGTGACATTACGTGGGGCCGACGTACGCCACTGGCGGTCATGGAAGGCGCCGTAACGGTTGTACGATACGTGAATGCCATCCTCCGACCGATAGTGCAACCATATCGGCAGCATGTTGGCGAGGCATTCCCCTTCATGGACGATAATTCGCGCCCCCCATCTTGCACATATTGTGAAAGACATCCTTCGGGATAACGACATCGCTCGACTAGAGTGGCCAGCATGTTCTCCAGACATGAACCCTATCGAATATGCCTGGAATAGATTTAAAGGGGTTATTTGTGGAAGACGTGACCGACTAACCGCTCTGAGGGATCTACGCCGAATCGCTGTTGAGGAGTAGGACAATCTGGAAGAACAGTGCCTTGATGAACTTGTGGATAGTATGCCACGACGAATACTGGCTTGCATCAATACAAGAGGAGGTTTTACTGGGTATTAGAGGTACCGGTGTGTAGAGCAGCCTGGACCACCACCTCTGAAGGTCTGTCTATATGATGGTACAACATGCAATGTGTGGTTTTCATGAGCACTAAAAAGGACGAAAATAATGTTTTTGTCGATATATATTCCAATTTTCTGTACAGGTTCCGGAACTCTCGGAACCGAGGGAATGCAAAACTTTTTGTTGTGCGTATTTTCAATTACAAGTATCCTGATGTCTCACGGCAGAGAAGTCAGACTTACACCAATCTCTCTTCCTGGTGAGATTGAAAATCTCAAAAGTGCATTTGGAGGTCAGATTCAAAAATCCTTACGAATAAACTAACGGTACTGGGACAACTTCGACACACTGACGCAGTTCTTCAATGATATTTGTAATTAATTGACAATAGACTGGATATGCTTTGACGTTAGACATTTCAGTCTTTACTTTCAACAACTGAATCATTTATCAAGGTAATTTTCCCCACTTGCTTAGAGTTTAATGTGTACTTCGTACCACACAGCTACCTGACAGCAATTTCCCAATAAAAGAACTTTCTCAATAATTTCGAACACGGGTCTCTGACACCGTGTGATTGCATTTAACTGTGATGCCGAGTCTCGATTTCCCGAATTTATTGCTTATAAGTCACATGTGAGCTCATTTTGCCCCTCAAACTGGCATGGTCACACTTTCAATGAAAAAGACCTCAGCAGCTTCCATAATTGCAGTGAATATACAAATGGTCTGCAAAAATGGCCTCCGCAGTTGAGTGTCTCCAACGATTGATATAGAGCAGAGATTCCAGCATTTTAGCTGACCCCTTTCCACCACATTGAATTTTTAACGCTCAAGACTAGGCTAGATTAGCTGTCTTGCAAGAAGGCGAGCATCACGGAAAGGTTTCCCGTTGAAATTCGATGAGAGTACGTTCCAGGGAAAGTTGGACAACTTATTACTTCCTCTCACATACATCTAACGATATTACCACAAAGAGAGATGTCGGGGAATTGGAGTTAATACGGAGGTTTACCGACATTCTTCCCACGCCGCATTCGCAATTGCAACAGGGAAGAGTGGATCAGGTAGTTATACCGGAAGTACCCTTCGCCATAAAATGTTTGAGCATACGACCCACGAAACATGGTGTAGTGTATGCATATCAGAGTAAATGCCCCATCTTCTACCCTGGTAAACGTTAACGAGAACTACTGGTGCCCATTTTACGTGTAAATTTCTCTTGTTATCTTTGTGATTATCACGCGATATTTGTGCTCGAGAATTTAATACATTTTGTGACTTTATTGGAATGCAGGCTCTTAGAATTTTGACCGCAAAGCTCTCCTGAATGCGCGATATCTAACGTAACAGTAACATCACTCATTGTAATTTGGCTTTCTGCTGTGCTCTCGTACTCACTGAACATAATCGTGACAAGACGTTCAGCTGTTATTTCCACCCTCCCATCCCTCCCCCCCCCCCTCTCTCTCTCTCTCAGTTCAACTCGGTAAAGCCGACAATCAATACTCACGACCGGTCGAGGCAGAACTTTACAAGCGGTTTCTTTCGTGCGTGAAAGATACTTCCAATAACGTTCAGCCTGGCATCTGCCTTTACCACTTTTCAGAAGTCTGTTCAGACTGAAATTCATCGATGAGTTCCAGAGAGGGTTATTTCAGCATAAAAACTGTTCGCTCAGAGCCGAGGCTGGTCTCGCTTGTGACAGTGTTTGCACATTGATAACGATAAATTTAGTGCAGTTTGTCACGAAGTCTTCAGTCAAAGTACATGTGTGTTCTGGTCTTCCATAAACAAATACTTTGTTAACTAGGCGACGGTGCGCAACTGTATTTGAGACTTTCCAGTGGTCAAGAAAAGGGGGCACCAACTTGGCCTCCGCCGTCTGAGGCCATCTGGACCTCCTCAGAGAGCTTAAACCTGGCCTACTTGGCAGGATTCATGTTGGTTAGAACAGTTACCATAACACGACACAAATAAATATTGTATCATCCTACAAGGAACGGACGTGAGTGTGATGGGCCTGTAATTGTGTGCATGCGTTCTGTGATTGCTTTAAAGGTTATAACGACCTGCATCTTTGCAATTATATGTGACGTTGCGCTGTTTAGGTCACCTACAGTTGTTGGATAAAAATATGGAAACACCTCGAGAATTGCATTCTTGAACGTGAGTACAGATGTTAACAAAGCTTGCAGAGACGCTGTTGTTAATGGCTACGAGCGGCACCTGATCGATGTCCTCAGCACGTTTTAAGTGTCAGTCACAGTCGAAACTACGTTTTGCGTAGTTTTGAGTGCGTTATGTCAGAGTTAATTGGATTCGAACGAGGGAAAATTGTTGGTGCTTGCATGGTGGGTGTTTCCGTAACCAACGTAGCCGGTCAAGGAAGAGCATTGTGACGACAGCTCCAAAAGTCAATGCAGAATTGAACGTTGGACTGGCAAATCCTGTCAACACCAAACCATCACCTAGGGAGCTCCATAAGCACGGAACTGCATGGAGAGCTGGAATTCAAAGCCACTCATAAATAACGCAAATGCCCGTTACCGTAATCATAACATCCGCGCTTTGAAGCAATGGAAGGAAGTTATTTCATCGGATAGTCTTGTTCGCAGTTTTTCCAAGTTCACGTCGAGTTTACGTGTATCATACGGTTTCCCAAGCCTAAGATGCATACTGCTTGATGCCAAGAGTGAAACATGGTGGGGATTCAAAAAATGGCTCTGAGCTCTATGGGACTTCTGTGGTCATCAGTCCCCTAGAACTTAGAACTACTTAAACCTAACTAACCTAAGGACATCACACACATCTATGCCCGAGGCAGGATTCGAACCTGCGACCGTAGCGGTCGCGCGGTTCCAGACTGGAGCGCCCAGAACCGCTCGGCCACACCGGCCGGCGCGGGGATTCAGTGATGATCTGGGCGGCCATATTGGGGTGCTCCATGGGGCACAGTTACTCCGCAAGGTCATACTACTGCGAAGGATTATGTGACCATTTTGGCTGATGAGCTCAGTCCCTTACCACAATGTTCCCACCATTATAATGCTGCGCTCCAAGACGAAAGGGCGCCTGTTCATATAACTCTTGATGTGGTTTACGAACACAGGGGTAGCGTACCAATAGGGACAAGAAAATAGGTATGAAGGGCGCCAAAACAGAAATAACAATCACCCATTTATTGCACCATTACACACGCACATCATGATATATGAGACATTACAATTGTCATACTTAAATCTATTATAACAAACAATATGTATCACGAACGGCCAAGTAATAGCTACCTGAAACATTTTAATACTTGGAACAGTACACCAGTGATCAGCAAATTAAAAAAAAAAAAAACAATAACATGACAAAAAATACAATACTTTAAGAAAATTACATCATATGACTATGAGCTTAAGGTCTTTCGGTAATTAGCAGATTACGAAACAGGTAAAGGGGCATGTGCCACTATTAAATCTTCCGCAATTACACTACTAAATTTCTCAGTGCCCAAGTTGCAATTAACGCAACAAGAATTAAATCATTTAAGTGATAATGTTACTTAATAATAATAAAATCATGGTACTCCACGGCTCCGAGCACACAGCCCCATACAAAATGCAACACAACCACAGTGACCCGGCGTACTACCAGAACCACCAGGCAGTAAACCAAAATCGTACTAAGCCAAAACAAGGACCGACTTCTAAAATAACGACACCTAGCCCGGGCCGGACAACAGACCAAATGCCGGGATATCCATAAGAAACCCCGGCCAACTTAATACCAAAACAACAATTTATGAACAATATGCAAAACACAAGACCTCTCAGTCCAAAGGCTTCCGTTTAGTCGCGAAGGTGGCTCCGACCCGCCTGCTGAGGTGTCAAGCGTCGTACAGAGTGCCGAATGAAGCTCAACCTTCGTTAACGGAGAGCGGAAGCACCACAAGACAAAATAAACTCCAATTTAACTGCGCAAGGCAAACTCTAGGGAGTGCCACTCGAAGACTATGCACTTGAAGATCAAACATAAAGCACCCAAATTAGCGTGCCGCTGAACGACGCACTTCCATCACCAGCGTCTAGTAGAGTACGGAGAGCAGCGTATCCCATCGATATACATCCATGGGACGGTAAACGAGGATAGCAATCCCAGCGGCGGAGCGACAGGAGGACGAAATGACATCCCGCCGCACATTGAAAGGTATTTCAAACACAGGCTCGACAAACTACAACAGGTGAGATTTTGCTCCCCTTGCGAATCAAGTTAAACGGCACACCACGCCGCTGTCCACACTATTAACCGTAAAATCACGGTCCCGCCTTCCGATCGGGCCCCACTCGGCGTCCAGACGCAAACAACCCCAGCCGAGCCGAACTGTCTCCACGCCAAGCAGCCACCACTTCCCTCCTCACACGCCTCCAGCTAAGCTGTGGCCAGCGATCACACACGGAAACAACCGCCTAACGCCAAATCGCCGTCTCAGTGAAAACTCAGCACTAAGATCGATACGAACTTGGAAATAAGCGAGCACCGTAACAGATGGCTCTGAGCACTATGGGACTTAACATCTAAGGTCATCAGTCCCCTAGAACTTAGAAATAATTAAACCTAACGAACCTAAGGACATCACACACATCCATGCCCGAGGCAGGATTCGAACCTGCGACCGTAGCAGTCGCGCGGTTCCGGACTGAGCGCCTAGAACCGCGAGACCACCGCGGCCGGCAGCACCGTAACAACTCTCATTGTCCAAAACTGGTTTTGTGATGAAATGCCACGTCTCCACTGGGAACCACAAACACCAAATATCGGTTGTTTTGAAGAGAGGTGTGCGTGATCGTTGTCCACCTCCATCATCGTTGCCCCAACTTGCCACTATTCCTGGAAGAGTTGCATAAAATTTCTTTGGAAACTGTACGGGACCTGTATTTATCTATTCAGAGGGACTGGAAGCAGAGTACGAACGTGTTTGTCTCAAATGGCTCGAAGCACTATGGGATTTAACATCTGAGGTCATCAGTCCCCTAGACTTAGAAAAACTTAAACCTAACTAACCTAAGGACAGCACACACATCCATTCCCGAGGCAGGATTCGAACCTGCGACCGTAGCAGCAGTGCGGTTCCAGACCGAAGCGCCTAGAACCGCTCGGCCACAACGGCCGACACGAACGGGTTTCCTACACCATATTGGGCATGGTAATGTGTTGTGGTTTTGGTGTTTATATACTTTTGTTCCCCTGTGTATCAACTTTTAGCCTGCATTTATATCGCTGCTGTCTGTCTGCAACATGAACTGTCGCATGACTGCTGCTGGAAGATATGATCATTTCCCTAGAATCTGACACGGAATCCAACGGGCACGCCGATATGCCAAGTGCTTTTTGCTTATTCAACTCCGTTAGCTGATTCTCCGCGTTACTTATTTGTGTGTATCTTATTTTGGCGTTCGTGTGACGGTTGGACGTAGAAATAGTCTTGTATTCTTCGATGAAGCAATTTCTAAAGGCAGAATGTAGTGTATCGTGACGTATTATACGACTTTCACTCTCTATCGGTTGACAGATTTTAAACAGACTGAGGGGTTTTAAGGGCTTCTCGTCGAGTAAACATTGTCCTTGAGGATTCATGTCATCCTTCTCTTGTAGTTGTTCTTACGTTTGTTTTCGCTTTTTCAGATTTTGTATATCAGTAGGAGTCGCTCGAATTTACTAAGAAACACTCTACTTTCTAATATTGTTATTAAACAATGTTGAATCCTCTCTCCCTCACACTCTACCATGTAGCTTACAACATTCCTTAATTTGTGCCATGGATCCTCCACATGCTTATGCTTTTTCCAGAGCTGATAGTCAGAAGCATCTATGCTCTTTACGATTGCTCAATTATTTTGGAAATGGCTGTATTCCTATATTTTTCAGTACTTCTCAGGCATCTAGCCACTCCAAGTAGTTGCTGGCCTTAGCCTTACCCAAATTGTCCCAGGAGGACTTGACGAGAAAACATGGACTCTACAGTGCACTTGTTCATCTTCACTACTGTCAAACCCATTTATTCTATTGAAGAAGTGCCCATAGCTCTTCAAGGTATGCATTTTAGTGCCTACGTTTATTAGACTTTATCCGGCTGGAATGGCGAGAATGCACAAAGATATCCATAAATAATAACGAATTCGCCGCGATACCATGCATTCATACATTACGACGTTGTCCTTTTGCATCTGCATTCACAGAGTGATGTTAAGATAGAGAGCTGATGTTGACATGTGGCTTACCTGTCATGAGGAGAATGATGGCAGAACCAACGGCAGCGGCCAGCACGGGAGCTGCGACAGCGGACCAGCGGCGGCCGAAGCGGTGTGCACAGTGGCGGACGGCCAGGTAGCCGGGCAGCTGGGCCGCCCCCTGCGCGGCCACCGAGGCGAACGGGTTGGCGCTGACACCGCCCAAGCTCAGCACCAGCGAGAACATCGTCAGCACGTGCACAGACCTGCGCGGTTGCGTCCGTCCGTCAGGTTCTCGAATTACACTCAGTGGTGTTAATACTAAATCCTCCATTACGGTTTTTTTTTTTAATTTGTTAGTGAGTTTCGGCCTCACCCGTACAGCCAGCTTTAGACCATAAAACAACTGAACTTAAGTGAACGATCTAAGTAAGTTCACATATAATAACCAACACTACACATCCACACCCTCTTCCAACGAATAATAGTCTTCCCTTATCCGACCATGAAATCCGCCCCAGTATACATCCATCTCTCTCACTTCCACATCTCCCGCAACTCTTCCCAAACCCTCCTCCAAACATCCACACACACAAACCCCGTTCTATGCACTACTTTTGAATGCGACGTTCCCTTGATATCCTTATCCCTAGAAGTTTACATCCACTCATCTATTCACTCATCTTCATGTCTACTTTAATCAGTCAGCACATTGGCCGTTTTCCTTAATGCTGCTGTCTATCCATCTTCTGTGTCTATATTTAATCAATCACCAAATTAAACATTACATTTTTAACTTACGCAACTGACGAGCTGTCTTGTTACTGTACAAAAGTTCTTTTTTTAAAAAACGCCAAGACCAGTATAAACTTTTACTCTCATTAGGCTAAAGAGTGGCAAATTGTATCCGCTGGCAGCCCACCCCATCTACATGGGTCGGAGGAGGGGGATGAAATAACACTAAAGAAAAATAAATATCTATTATAATGTAAAGATAAAAGGCCACGCACATTGACCTGTATCTACATGCTTCCAGCTGCCACCATCCGGCGCAGCTAAACGGAGTCCCTAAACGGTCCCTAGACCTCGGCACTACTTTAACTAACGTAAACTAACTTATGCTAAGAACAACACACACACACACACACACACACACACACACACACACACGCCCGAGGGAGGACTCGAACCTCCAGCGGGAGGCGCTGCCCAATTCGTGACATGACGCCTCAAACCAAGCGGCCACTCCTCGCGGCAGTGCTTAACACATTGGTACACAAAGCACATAAGATCTCGGACGAAAAGAACCTATCAACGGAACTCAAGTATCTGGAGACTGAGTTCCGCAAGAATGGATATGGTAACCGTCAAATCCAAAGGATCTTTCGATAACAGAAGCGCAGTAGGGACCTAGATGAAAAACAAAGCGAAGAAGGGAAATAAGGCCTGGCGTTTCTACCGTCTGCACGCAACGGGCCGTCCAAAATAGGGAGACAATTGAGGCAACACAAGATCGACACAGTCTGCTGACCGCCGGCTTAGACGCGCGCCATGCTAGGAACGGTGAAAGACGATGTCAGCCTCAAGAAAGCGGACGTATACAGAATTCCGTACGGCTGTGGCAAATCCTATATCGGGCAAACAGTTCCTACAGTGAAAGATCGATGCAAAGAACACCAACGCTATACCCGCATGGGCCAACCAAGCCAATCTGCCCTAGCAGAACATTGCATAAACACTGGACACATGGCGAATTATGATGAGACAAAAGTACTGGCCTCCACAAATAACTACTGGGAGTTCATCTTCAAAGAGGCCATAGAAATTCGCGTAACAAACAACCTCGTCAACAGGGACACTGGTTACCAACTCAGTAAAGCCTGGGAACCAATTCTAATCTCTATCTAGGAGCAACAGTGCAAGCGGTCACGAGATCATTCCGTCATGGCCGCCGAAGAGATCCTGTGCACCACCACCACCACCACCACCACCACCACCACCACCACCACCACCACCACCTACCGCAGACTCCGCTTCCCTCACCTCCGGACACGGAATCGTACCTCGACCAGCGAGCGATAAATACTAGCGGCAGAGAGCGTCAGACCATTGCTTCAGCACCACCTGACTATGGCAGAACGGTTATCCACTGAAATATCGTGGGCACTCCACGATTGTATCCACCTGAAAACCCGAGAATCATTCGAACAACAAAAACATAAAATTCTCTCTTCCTATATTCTTATTTAAACCTCTGTCATAAAACCGTACTGGAGCTTATACACTTGTGTCAGCGTCGCTAAAAGGATTTGTCGGCGAGCCATTTCGAGAGGTCATCGCTATTGCGGTTACACGAAGGACATTGTAAACTTTGACACGCAGAGACGTAGAGATGTTATGAATGTGACCAAACTAAGAGTCCTGCGAGAAAGATGCCTAATGCCTGACAGCCAATGGAGTTGCTGCGGACAGTCGAGATTTCTCTGAACACAGCCAGCTATGTGAGGGACATAAAATGTATTCGCAGTTGCGAATATGGACAACTGTGAGCTGTGTAATGGAATGACGACGACAAAAATTTGTGCAGGACAGGATTTCCCGCTTATCGCGAGCGGGTGTCTAACTATAAGGCTATTCCCGCACGCTTCACGACCAGATCCAAACTTCCGTCTATAACCAGCGCTCTTGTATCCATTGAGTGTATTTCCGTACAGGGGAGACGTTGTAATTGAAAGTCGCTTGGCCAATGTCGACGGATAAATACCATACTTCTGAACACAGGAACTGCAATATCGTATCGTAGCTACTTGAGGAGACCGCCATTAAGGATATTTTAATAGGCTTCCTTTGCCAGACAAAAATCGAAACTGAACGGAATACAAACTTTTTAACTCAAGAGCTGTATTCCTTTTTGCCACTACACAGATACCCCTGTGAGGTGGCTGCACCTACTGTATGGCTACCTGTACGGTAGAGGCGTGAAAGCCAGCCCACCTCAGAAGGTCCATGGCATAGCGTTATTAATGAAAGATTAAATAGGTTTGATGCAGTAAAACGTCTAATAATGAATAAAATGAGGGTGCGCTACCACAGACAGCATAGTGAATGTATTATCGTAGCCAACATCGATACAAAACCAACACTCATAGTAAAATTTTGCGCCTTTGTTAGCGCTGCAGATGAAGTCATTGAAAAAATATATAATGAGGTAAAAGATGTTATTCAGATCGTCAAGTATGACGAAAATTTAATTGTGATGGGAAACAGGAAAAGGTATAGGAAGAAAAATTGTTCAACATGGCGTGGGGGAAAGAAATTAAACGGAAAGATGCATGGCAGAATTTTGCACAGAGCGTAACACAATAATTGCTAAACACATAGGTTAAGGATCATAAGAAAAACGTTGTTTTGGAACAGATCCGGATACAAAGTAAGGTATCATAGTTTAGACAATGGTAATGTAACGGTGATGCAAAGGTTTCTAAACCAAATTTTGAACTGCAAAATTTCTCCAGGTCAGATGTGGATTCTGATCATTATTGTTTACGAACTACAGACTAAAACTGAACAAATAGTAAAACGTAAAAAAATTAAGGAGCTGGGCCCAGAATAAACAGAAAAACCAGAGTTTTTTGAGAGTTTCAAACAGAGCATTGGGCAAAGATTGATAGAACCAGAGACAAGGAACACACTAGAAGACGAATCGGTAACCTCGAGCGGTGAAACAGTGAAGGCAGCAAAGGACGCAATAGGCATAAAGACGAGGTCCAGAAGATATAACTGGATAATATACTACGTTCAGACGTTAAAAAATTACATTCACAGAAAGTGCAAGGTGATGAAGCAGAAATTCTTAGAGTGAGGAAGCAAAGCTCTAGAGGAAGCGGGAAAGGTAAATGGACCTAACAGAAACGTGAAGAAGCCATCGAAGAAAAAAAGTAGCTGTGTGCATATTAAGAGCTCAGATGTCAAGACAGTACTCGGGAAGGATAACGACTGTAATTTTACCTTGCTTTCCGCCGTTAGCAGTTCCAGCCTATCGAGGCCATGTTGGGCAATTTTACAAACCGAGTGAAGAGCCTGCAACCCCTCTTCAGGAATTATGAGTTAGTCTGTCCCCTCAACAGATACCCTGTGATATGGTTGCAACTATGGTACTGCTCTCTGTGCCTTTGAAGCAAGCAAGCAAGCCTTCGCGCTCAAGTCCGTGGTTCGAGGCGGTGAGCGAAAGGGGGAGATCCTAACCTCACAACTTCAACCTGGTAGAACTTTTCTTCTCCTTTCTAAATGCCACAGAAGCTCGCTTTCATGCTCTGCTGGACTTCCGTTCCTGGAAGAAAGGAATGGTGTCCATCGCAGTGTAACGAAAGGCTCCAGTCTGTCATAAAATGTTAATCTGCGAAGAGCTTCCAGTGGTCTAATCGTGTCACGAACGGGTATCGTCCAACGGACAATGAAGCTACGAAAGTGTATTCATGAAAGAAGCACCGTCCGATTCTCATATGGCTGAATTTAATGCTGACTGTTGTCTCTTTATCTTCCATTAACTGTGCTTTTTCCTTTCGAATTTCTAAGAATATCAGGAATCCTTGTACCTGGAATACCAATTTGAAGTTTGTCGGAACAGTGTGAATATATGCAAGCATGAGTTGTATTGCTTTTGTGTGGTGTTTGCGTAATCAATAAAGTGCTAAGTGTTGGCCAAAGCTAGATGAAATTTTAAATTTGCATTGTAATAAATTACTTCTTTTTAGGAGGTTTAACTGCAGCGCGTATAGGAGTACAAGAGCAGTTATATTAGACATTGATGGATTCTTCCCCTACATTTTCTATTGTAAAAAAATGGGCTACTCAAATGTGATCCTGCATGCACTGTAGTTTATGCACGTCCAGGGCACTCACAGAACATCTACAGTGGACAAGAACGTGGCAAAAATTAATAGTGCAGTAATTAGTTGACGTTGCAAAGATCTTGATAGGACCTGTCCACCACATTTCACAGATCGTTCAGGTTATGACAAATTTTTCAGTTCAATGGGTGCCAAGAAACCTGTCGAATTAAAACATTCTCTCTGTATTTCCGTTTTGCTAGTCTTACCCCGTAACCTCAAAAGGTCAGCATGTCAGTTTTCGGATTGGGCAACACTAGACCTGGCGAGTGATTGGATTCCCTTCCAGTCTCCACGACTTCCCGCTGAGACGAAATTTGTGTATGCAACCCATCTGCCTGCGTCTAGTGTTGTTTCACGTGCAAGTATGACAGCGTTTTCTAAATGTCTGCGGATCGTTTGACTAAGGAGGGACGTAGGAACCAGCCTGGTATTCACCTACTCAGAAGTGATTAACAGCCTAAAAATCTCACGCAGGTTGATCAACACACCGGTCCTTTTAGTAACCCCTCAGATGGATTCGATCCAGGGCACCTCCGTGAAACCCGGAGGTCACGTGCTAACGCACTCATCTATCTGAAAGGATCAATTAAAAACATTCACGTTAAAAGTGCTAAAAAGCATTTAGACTTGTTTGATGGCAAATAAGATACATTATACTCATCTGAAATTTGTGTGAATATATGATGCATTAACTAATTATATAATGGGTGGTAAAATGAAAACCAAACAGTGGTCGCAGAGTGTTCATGGTATGGTTCCATTCAAAAGTATTGTTGAGTGGTACTTAAGATAGGTAAATAAATTAGTGAAATCAGTGTGAAGTGAAGTAGAAATCAGAAAATAAATGAAAACTTAGTTTAGTTTAGAAGAATTACACACTGGCAAACAGCGGGCAAAGCAGAAGAGGCAATGACCGTGAAGTCAGCACGTTCAGGAGAAGCCATTGCCCTCCCCACATAAGCGGAGGCTGTCGATTCAGCCGTCAGGGCATCACCCGGCCGGCTCACGTGTTTCTCAGTTGTCACATGTGATCGAAGGCCCTCGCCTACATTCCAAGAGCCAATGACCGACGTTAAGAAGATTCTTCGAGAAGCTTTTCAACGAGACAGAAGAGGCAATGACCGGCTCACGTGTTCCTCAATTGTCACATGTGATCAAAGGCCCTCGCCTACATTCCAAGAGCCATTACCGACGTTAAGAAGATTCTTCGAGAAGCTTTTCAATGTGACAGAAGAGGCAATGACCGTGAAGTCGTTCACCTCCAGTGAACTGAAGTAAATAAATACGCGAGACGCAGTGGGCCCGAGAGTAGTTTTCATTTCAGTTTCGGTGCTGAAGACCGTCATGCAGGAAGAGACTACATCGTACACAGAAGCACCAAGTCCGCCGCTGTAATGGAATAGCAAGCAGCAGTCTCGCCGCCAGAAGACAGAAGTTAGAAGGTATTTGAAGACTGATTTTTACGTACCCATGTGACTCGTGAGGACGGGAAGGAGATGGTCTCACATCAGCAGTCATCTGTGAGCTGGTGATGAAGATCTGACACCCGAAGACTGGCAAGCTGGAGTCCGTTGTTCGAGTCCGGGACACTGGCCTTCCCCCGCCGCGCCGCACCGCTGGCCGACGCACGCGGCCACATAGAGAGAGAAGCACTGGGACGCCACATCCAAGGTGTCACCATCTGATTCACGACTTCGTTCTCAATAATTAAACGGGCCACAGCACGATGCGCGTCTCCAGTCAACTGGGCGAAACGGCGACACGAGATACACACCGCCCGGCGTAATCAGACGCCGCCGCTCACGCAAGCTGAAGGCTTCACAAACGACACAACTGCTGCTCTCCCAGCCAGAACAATCGCGTAAGGAAACCATTGTACAAAACTTTCAATAAAAGTTATCTTATGTAAAAATGTTGTTTCATTCTACCTCATACTCGAGCCAAGGAAGAACACACCCTGCCCACATGTTGTTAAGAGAGAAAAAGTAATTTATTTAGTGTTTTTCACCCTGACATAATGCTTTAGAATCAAATGCCCTTTTAATGCTCATCCTGACAATTGACTAGCATCAAAAGAGAAAACCCAGTTACAGTATACAACACACTCATTAAGACATTTATCCTAGTGGGAGACGAGATGATCAGTTCCTGCTTTGTAGAACACGGTCGGCCCCTGATGGATTCATACTTGCACCCAGTCTTGCACTTCCTCTTCCGACAGAAACGGACGTCCATGCACGTCGTCCTTCAGGTAAACAAAGATATGAAAATCAACAGTGAAAGATCCGGGCTATACGGAGGATGTTGCAGTGTTTCACAACCAAATCGCTGAAGCGTAGCCTCCATCCGATTGGCAGCGTGGGGGCAGGCGTTATCGTGCAGCAAGGTGATTCCATCCGACACGTACCAGCAGCCTGAGGGTAAACAGCAAAGCTAACAGTGGAAACGTCCCATCTCCCTTCCACCAAAGAAATGCAGAACTGTTCACACAAGTCCCGGTAAGGTCAAGATGAGCTACTTTGACTACAGGAACCCTCTTCTCATCGAGTTCCTCGAGCATGAAACTATGGTCAGTTCGCAGCGCTATGAAGTCAGTTGGCAGACCCTACGACCAGCTATAAAGTCAAACGCCCAGGAATGCTGTCTGACGGAATCATCGAAATGTACGATAATGGCCGCCCTCACACTGCCAATTGGACAAAGGCTATGCTTCAGCGATTTGGTTAGGAAATTCTGTAACATCACTTGTCCATCCCGGTTGTTTCACCATGTGATTTTCACATCTTTGGCGACATGAAAAGAGAAATGCTTGGAAATGTCTTAATGTGTGTGGTGATTACTTTTGAATGGAACCATTCCATGGTCCCATTGTGGCGAGTTTTCGGTTTTTATCTGACTGCCCCTCGCACACTATAAACAACGGAACTGGCCTAACCCTGAGTGAAACGGATGGAAGTGCAGCAAAGAAAACAAAATCAGCTCTATCGACAGTAAAAATTCATGGCTATCATTTTATGTAATTCGCTTGATGTGGTGTTCGCAGAAGCACGTTTAAAGCTGCCACATTGGTAATACAATGGACTCGCATTAGGGAGGTACGAATAGATGGTTCAAATCCTCATCTGGCCTTCTAAATTTAGATTTCGTGTGGTTTCCCTGAATTGCTTCTGTTAAGTGCCACAGCGTGTCCTTCAGAAAGGACACTGCGGAGTACCTTTCACAATCTGCGGCACACTGTCTCTGTTAGCTTCTTTAGCCTTGCTAACATCAGTGGGCGACTCTGCCTGTGCATGCTGCCTCCCTGGCGGGCTTGCTTAGATCAGCACACCGGGCTTCTGTGGCCCACATCACCACCTTGGGTCCAACGGCCTCCACTAAAGTAGCGATCTCACGCTCCATTACAGCAATCACCACTCTAAACGCACGTCCACATGAAGGAAGCGGTGGTCGATCCTGACATGTGAACAACTGATTCCTTCCTCACTCCTGGGGGTCACCTTGCAACCCTAACTTTCTCATGGCGGAAGTGTTGGCTGCAACGTCAGCGCCTGCCATTCGCCGAAAAGTGTCCCACTTGTGACGTCAGCACCCGCTCCGGCGCTCAATTTTTTCGGTCCGAGTGTGGTGAGTACGCCTTACATTTTTGGTCTTTTTGTATCTTTATTGTGCACAACAACCATGGTAGGAAGATGTGCACCAGAAGGTGCAATTTACGAAATCTGAAGGACAGTAGACTTGTCGCAATTTAGGGAAAACTATAGAAACAACTAAATATGACCAGTGAGGCGATAACAGCATATTTCATCGGGTCGTGAGTTGCACTGTATACAATCAATAACTGTTACATGTAGTACTTGCCAGCATTATGGACACAAAGCACATTAATGTATGAAATGGAGGTGGTTGGTTATTCGCCATAAATTTTGATATCTTTCTTCTTCTTGTTACACCTTAATGCGTGTAGTGGTTCTCTTTGAATTTTTGGTAAATTTTAAGTGTACAGCATTTTTAGTAGCTGTCAAATGCCTGGATTACAAACACGAGAAATGACTTGTCAGGAAGCGATTGAGTCTTTGATGGAACATATAAGACAGTAATGCAGATTTGCAAAGGCAGATGGATTCCTTGATAGTAGACAGCACATGTAGACATGGGGAACTAGCTGGGACGTAGTAAATTAAGCTTCATTCAGTATACCCACCCGTTTGAATTCGACTGTAGCTAGTCTGGTGACTAGCTCCAGAAGCTATAGGCATCCGAGGAGACAGAACTATGTATGCTGACTACTTGGCGACTTTGCGTCGATAGGTCACTTACTGGGTGATTTTCGTCTTGAGGGCATCAGCCTCCCTAGTGGGACATTTGTTCGAGTCCAGGCTGGTCGATGCCTCGTTATCCTGTCACTGCTTTCCAGTCTGGGCGGATCACCGTGTTGTTGATCACTTCCCAATGTGAGTATATACCTTCGATGATGAGGCAAATGTGAGATTAAATTTAATCATGCGAAAGAGGCAGAGAGAGAGAGAGAGAGAGAGAGAGAGAGAGAGAGAGAGAGAGAGAGAGAGAGGGGGGGGGAGGGGGGGGGGAAATCACATGGGTAAGATTACAGTATTTGACAAATTAAGTACAGAAGTGTGTGCATGAGGGGAGAGATGTTGGTTGTGGGCGTCAGTTGTTGGTTGTAGGTGTGCACACATGTGCGCAATTAAGGGGAAAATAGCAATTTTAATTCTACACTGATTGAAAACAGAGGTTTGTGTATGCACGCAGTTTTACATCAGTATTAATACGATAATATAACTTGATACCATTTTTATGTATCCTTTAACATTACATCAGACCTACTATGAGGAAGCAAGCCAGTGCTAAGGAGGCGAATAAAATATTGATTTTTTTCCAGTCGCTCAGCCAAGTTCAGCCCAACAGAGAACATCACGCATGATGTAAGCCACTAACAAAGGTGTTTCGCCAAATTATTACATGAAATTAGATGATTAAATATTGTTTCAAAAGTTTGTCAGGTTATGTGAGACTATGAAAACAATGATTACGTGAATCTCCACATGGCTAACTAATTAGTTCCCAGAATGAGATTTTCACTCTGCAGCGGAGTGTACGCTGATATGAAACTTCCTGGCAGATTAAAACGGTGTGCCGGACCGAGACTCGAACTTGCCTTTAGAGTCCACCTTGCCTTTCGCGGACAAGTGCTCTCCCGAGTTCGAGTCTCGGTCCGGCACACCGTTTTAATCTGCCAGGAAGTTTCAACTAATTAGTTACTTCGAAATCCCACTTTCTGTATAATTCTTAAAGTGACGTAAAATTGAAGCTAGTAAATTCCTTTTCGGGAATTAGATACAGTTTATCAAACACATGGCAGACGTTTTCAGAAAGCTATCTCTTTTACTTTTTGAATTACTAAGGTAAAACCAATTTTTATACCTAAATTTTGTTCAACAAGTTTGATTAGTTAATCTGTGTCATTAAGCTACAAAGCCAAGACGATAGCATTAAATTCATCATTTCTAATAATAAATTGGTACTAAGTTTCAATATAATATGATAAATTTGAAAAGGTACAAAATTAAAATGGAGACGGTTTACAGTCCACCATCTACTGTCAGTTCCGTTTGGAAAACTCTGGAGTCCAAAATTTATGAGTTATTAACCACAATATAAATAATTTTGCAACCATAAAGGGTGCTGGTTGGGCATTGTTGGCTGAGGTGACAGCAGTTTTGGAACAAGTATTCCCTTCACCGTCTGCACACAGCATATACATTGAGGAGCAAAAGAAACTGGTATATCTGCCTAATATCGTGTAGGGCCCCCACGAGCGCACAGAAGTGCCGCAACACGACGTTTCATGGACTCGACTAATGTCTGAAGTAGTGTTGGAGGGAACTGACACGATGAATCCTGCAGGGCTGTCCATAAATCCTTAAGAGTACGACGGGGTAGAGATCTGTTCTGAACAGCACGTTGCAAGGCATCCCAGGTATGCTCAATAACGTTCATGTCTGGGGAGTTTGGTGGCCAGCAGAAGTGTTTAAACTCAGAAGAGTGTTCCTGAAGCACTCTGTAGCAATGCTGGACGTGCTGGAATTACCCAAGTCCTTCGAAATGCACAATGGACATCAATGGATGCACGTGATGAGAGAGGAAATCGAAATACAATAAAGAAAAAGAAAAATATCTGTGAAGTTATTCGATCGTTCTCAATCATGCGGGAATGTGCTACGTTCCGCCGTGAATCTGTTCGTGTCCGCGTACGTCTCAGATGCCATTAATAATGTTTGACAATACTGTGTTTCATTCGAATGATACATCGCTTGTGACTGGTAACTGTTGTAAAAGTTAAATTACTTCCAATATGTATTTATCTGTAAAACCAGAATTTCGTTCTCCATGTTCTGTTTTGTGTGCCACACGCTGCATTATATAAAACTGCGTGTGAAGTGTCCGAGATTATTCTCCACTTTTCGTAAATGGCAACAGACAGCAGGTATCGTCTCTGTGCTGCTTCGAGTGCTGCGTACGACAAGAAAAAATTATTTGAACAACCATTTTTTTACACGTGCGAACATTGATCACCGGTGTGCATGGGGACAGCTTACGTATTTAGAAAGTTCCAAAATGCCGCGCACAAAAACAGGACTTTCCGGTTCTCATACGTCGTGTTCTGTCGGTGACAGAAAGGTGGGGGTCAAGTGTTTTGAATAACCGTTGGGCTAGGGACCATTTTATCACCGAACAGAAGGAGCTTCTTAGTGTCACTGTCCTAAAGACAAATGTGGCGAATTGGTTGATTATTTTTACGTTTTATGTGACCTACGGTGGACTTGATGGGACGTATGGAGCCACCACTAGGTCATGAGGTGTTCATCAGAAAACCCTACCTTTTTTACTGTATTTTCTACCCTCGGGCATGAATGTGTGTGATGTCCTTAGGTTAGTTAGGTTTAAGTAGTTCTAAGTTCTAGGGGACTGATGACCACAGATGTTAAGTCCCATAGTGCTCAGAGCCTGTATTTTCTACATCACTAGGGGACCAAAATCCAGTCGAGGGTTCAAAGAAGGCTATGCACATCAAATGGCTGAAATTTTTGCGATATATTCGCAAAACCCCGATCTCGAATAACTCTGGAAATTTTCTTGATATCTTTATCCGTTTCCAAGGTACAGAGATCCAAAGTTACCCTACTTGTACAAGTGAAATACGCACATAAAATCCGGTGTAACGCAAAACGTAGTTTTTTAAAGTAACGAGCCGCGCGGAGTGGCCCCGCAGTTTGAGGCACCTTTTCACGGATTGCGCGGACCCTCCCGCCGGAGGTTCGAGTCCTCCCTCGGTCATGGGTGTTTGTGTTGTTCTTAGCATAAGTGAGTTTAAGTAGTGTTTAAGTCTAGGAACCGATGACCTCAGTAGTTTGCTCCAATATGAATTCACACACATTTCAACATTTTTTGATTGTACAGTGTGTCCTTTATGGAATCCCCTTGTTATAGTAATGTAGCACATGCAAAACATTTTTGCACATAAGATCTGGTCTGAGATGTGAAATTAATTTTGCGTTATTTCAGTCTCATATAACTAAACTATCTAAATTTTACTGACCAATACATTTCTTTTAATATGAATTATATGCCCTGCTGCAGCAGGTAAAAGAAGGGGATCCAAGGAAATATGTTCCTATTGAAGTACAAAAGTGACAATATGTTCCTGTTTACTTGAAAGACTGACTGAAAAGTGGGGTACCAGCTGCCTCATTCTACCTTCCTCAGCATCTTTAAAAAATTTTGGCATGTGGACATATTCGAGCTTTTTTATGCTGAGAAAAAAGAAGACAGTGGCAGTAGCAAAGAGATGAGAAAGTAATAAATACTGGAAGATAGGACGCAGTGTGTGTTGTAGAAAGAGCGGAAGAGAGGAAGAAAGAGGGGGAAAGAGAGGGATACAGTGGCAGTGGTACATTGTTGACAGTGACAGAACAGTGCTAGGAATAAAAGTGACGGGGACAGTGTTAGGGGGAGCTCGGAATAAAGAGAAAGTGGCCGAGAGCTAGTGAAGATAAGAGACAGAATACAATATATGGGTATAACAACGAGGAAGAGAGAGAGCAACAGCGTAAGTGATAGCAACAGTAGGAAAGAAGGTGTGGTGTCGATAGCAACGATGCTACGAAATAGTTTCTCAAGTTGGCACTACGAGAGACAGCGCCCTCTAGCCGGTGCTGTCGAGCTCTACGAGCTCCGCGACTGCTTCAGTCCATTTGATCAGGTGCAGCCAGCCAGGACACTTCGCTTCAGCATCGCACCTACGTAAAAAGTTATGTAATCGTTTTATCACCTTGTTTTTGCACCAGTAAACCACGTTCTAGCAGTACCGAATTGCATTACCTTTTCCCGTTCCTACCCACGCGCCGCCTCCCAGGCGGGATATAATAGAAGGAATGAGATAGTAGCAACAAGAGAGAATAAGAAGGAGACAGGAGACAGTAGTTGTGGACAGAACGAAGGGGACTGGGGCTGTGACACTGGAGACAATGATAGACACACACAGCGAGATAATAATGAGTTGGCCTGAATGAATGAGTGAGAAAGGGCAACCGGAGTGGATGAGTGTGAGCGACTTAAAGCGTTGAATCAGTGGGTGGAACTTGACGTCAGTTGCATGTTAGAAAGAGGGCCAATATGTTGGCATGCCAAATGTTTTGGGAAAATTTTTAAAGGTGCTGAGGAATGCAGAATGAGGCAACTGCTACCATACTTTTCAGAGGAATGCAGAATGAGGCAACTGCTACCACACTTTTCAGTCTTTCAATAAAACAGGAGCGTATTAGCTTCTTTCCTACAGGTAATATATTGTTTCAGTAGACGATAGCAGACATTTATCGTCGTGGCTCAAATGGCTCTGAGCACTATGGGACTCAACATCTTAGGTCATAAGTCCCCTAGAACTTAGAACTACTTAAACCTAACTAACCTAAGGACATCACACACACCCATGCCCGAGGCAGGATTCGAACCTGCGACCGTAGCAGTCCCGCGGTTCTATCGTCGTGGTTCCTGATCCTTTTGCACTATGCTTAGAGAGCCCAGAGAGCTGAGAAGTGGTCCTGTGGAATGAAGACTATGGGGAGTACGTTCTCCATCGCTTTCTGGCTGTCTGCACCGTTGTAAAAGACTGTGATATCTAACAATCGCACAAGACGTACCAAATATTCCAACTTATAAATTATAAACTAGGACAAACGACATAAATTTTACCCAAAGCCTCACACAATGTAAAAATCTTTCGGAAATAATGTAACGCGACGCCATTTTAAGCGTCATTTTAATACCTCACTGTGACTAGATAGAGACGAGGCAGAGGGCGGTTGAGTATATAGCACAATTGAGCTAGTTCCGCATCTTGAAACTTTTGATCGGCTGGCGACAGGAATGAGGAGGACGAGAAAGTGAGTGGGTTTTTGATTTCCTACTAACACAATCTTTGATTTTTTTATTGGCACTTTTATTTTTGACACTACACTGTAGTTGACTAGAAAGGTAGATGGGGGAAAGGGCAGAATGTCAGTGCTAAGTATGGTTACATCATAAGATCGATGACCCCGGTAACGTGATGGCACAAATATAAACAAAGTCGTCCAGAATTGCCGTAGATATTGTTATTTCCGCCTGGTTTGGCAGTCTAGAAATGTTCGTATAGATTTGGTAAGAACGAAGTTCATTTAACAAGAAAAAAATGCATGTTCTTCGACGTGAATTTTAATACAATGTAAGAATTAATCGCTTTACAAAGACAGTTACTTCTCGAATAAGGAATTAACAGTATTGAAAAAAAATGTTTTCTGAATTAATGGAGTAAGAAGTAAAATAGTAATATGAGGGAGACCAAAGGCTTGAACAAAAACAGTTACTTCTTGGAAGAACGAATAAACCCTCGGTATTGTCTGAAGACTAAAGGCCTTTAAGAAGAAAATACGCTGCTAGAAATATCACTAATTAGTAAATACACAGTGCACTATCCCAGCAAAAGTTAAAGTCCTGATGGCACGGTAAAAGTTTTGTGCGCAGTACGAGTTGAAGTTTCAACGTTGCACTATGAAGAAACACAGGCAAGTCTGCGTTAGAAGTAAAGACAAGAAATCTTACAAGTCCACTTTCTGATCACCTACATGGAACACGGCGTCGTCGTTGCGGCGGCTCCAGCGTGAGATACTGACTGGCGGAATGCGACTGCATTCAGCGCCTTACACAGAAAGCCCATTCACAGTGGCTTGAGCGCCAGCCTAAATGCAGCTCGGGCACCAGGATACCGTAGGAAATACTTTAAGTGACATGGCCCGTGGAGGAGAATACGACCACGATGCCAGCGACCTCTATTGTCGCCTGGGATACCGTCTTGTGGTCAGGGAGATCATGGTTGAGTTGTTCTGTCTGCAGGAAGGCTGGTTCCTAAAGAGTTATGTAACCGCTTCCCTCAGGTGTAACGTTGGTTTCTGAGTCGGTAGGCGCAAGGTCTACCCATAGGAGGTATACCGCTCTGATTCATGTTCATGACAATCTGAATTAGTTGACGAAAGTCATGGTATAACCCTAAGACTTGGCTCTATGCGAGCTTCTCGACTCCAAATGTCCAAAGCCATGACGTTCCCTTCCCAATATGTGTTCCCAAAGTGGTTGAGGTGAACCTACATTTACTGACTCGGCGATATGAGCCTGGTTTGAAACTCTCATTGACAAGGCTAATTAAGTTAAAGAGATCCGTTTTAATTTTACTAATGATTTATTCAATCCACTACCGGTTTTTGGAGGTTAAACCCCATCTTCAGATACACAAACTTGCACAGAACGGAGTGGAGGTAAGAAAAATAATAATAAATATAAAGTATCTGGAAAACCATAAGAGCAGGCTAATGTAACATGGCGGCTCACTTACTGTATTTGGTCATGCATCATATGTTGTCGGAGCAATGAGTTCAAAGGCTACAAATCACTCCATCTTAGGCAGAACAAGACCTGAGATGGCAGAGGAAAGGACCCAAAAATCAAGCAGGCATAATGTAACATATGAATGAGTGGACAAAGGAGAAAGAAAGAACTGAAAACTGTTCTCACACTGTCAGCTGTCGAACATCTCTGCACGCTATGAAAGCCAACCACGGCTGAGAGGAGGGTCACAGCGCGGGCGAGGCCAATGGTGTACAAGGAAGTAAACTTACGTCGTTATTGGCGAAGATACGGAAAATCTGAACTGATCCGAGTGCTTACAAAATTTAAAAAGATTGTAGACTATGAATGAACTGTAGTAAGCTGTCAAGCTAAATAACTCTCAGACATTTAACAAAGTGTAGCGTTTTAGGCAAAAAGGCAATGGTACATAGACAAAACGAACGAGCAACGGATATTAACATTAAAAACAGAGATAAAAACTAATGCTAACATAGATCAAACTAAGTAAATCATCATAATACAGTGTGTTTCAACATGAATACATAGGATTTAATACTTTGTAACATTATTATGCTGAACTTGTGAAATGAAAGAGCAACTCAGACACGTCAGTGTATCTGGAATAATGGCTGCAACAATGCTGTTTCCATAGTTGGGTAGATCAGCTGGAGCGGTGACAGACACAATGGTCCCTTACGAACCCCCAAAGATAAAAATCGTATGGTGTCAGATCGTGTGTGGACGTGGAGGTCATGCAAAAGAAGCTCTATCATCTGGCCCCTTGCGTCTAATCCAGCGGTCGGGTGCAAAGTCATGTAACCAATCGCCTACTGAGTTGTGCCAGTGAGGCGGGGCACCATCCTCCTGACAAATGAAGTTCTATGGTTCAGGTTCTTCCAATCGAGGAAAGAGCCATAAATCTAGCGCATCAGGATAAGAAACACAAGTTACATTTTCTTCACCGAAAAAGAAAGGCCCATAAACTTTCCGCTGGAATATGGCGCACAAAAACATTCAATTTAGGGGAGTCTAGTTGCCACTGAACCATTTCGTGGGGATTTTCTGACCCCAGATATAAATATTATGTGTGTTCACATTTCCTCTTAGCTGAACGTCGCTTTATCACCGAATGCGATACGATCCAGAAAGTCTTCACCGCCGTGCACCATCATTTCGTTTCAAAGTTAGCAGTTAAACCATAGTCTGTAGGGTTTAGAGCTTGTAACAGTTGCAAACGTTAAGAACGTAGTTGTAATCGTCTGCTTAAAAGTCTCCACATAGTTGTCACTGGAACTGCTAATTCACGACTAACCTCCCCATCGGATTTCTTGGAAGTACACGTGAAAGACTCATTCATTCAACACATTCTTCAGTCGCTCTTGGTCGTCTCGAAGTCCTCCTTTGCACACTGGCATACAAACAAAACTGAAATGCTCTATCATTTGATGTTGTGCAGACACTAAGTCACCACGAGTTGCAACGACTTTAATGCCGGCGTTGCCTCGTCGGGACTTGCTGTGGCGCGGCGCCGAGAGCGGTGCGAGTGTGGCGCCGTCAGCTTGCCGGCCACATCGCGACCTGTCTTGGAATCCAACCGTCCACCTGCAAGGGTCGATGAGTCGACTCGTATTCCTGCAGCACGCCGCTCGCCGCACCACCGCGTTAACCTTTTGGTCGGTGTGTGTGCAAATGAACTTTGTTATGTTTTTGTAAGTGGTTAAGTAAGACTGGTGTTGAAACCTGTCAGGCGATGGTGAGAGACTTACCCGATATATTTTAGGGGACGCTGTGTCTGGTTATTGTACCGGTGCTTTTTCATGCAAGCAAATTTGTTCTTTTGATAAGCAGACACGTAGTGTGGGCTGCCTTGGGTATAGAACTTTTGTGGTAGTCTTGTTCATGACTGAAGGTGGTGCCTTCTCAAAATCATTTATCCGTGTACTAGTTGGGGTGTGCAACTCATTCAGTCATTGGAATCAGCTGTTTGAAATTGTGTGTTATTATCAGTATCATCATTTATTGTGTCAAACATTATATTAACTATTTCTCTTACTAATGACTTTGGGATTTTAAAATCTTTACTGTGTTTAAAATTGTAATAAAGAGAAGTTATTCAAAAGAATGTCACACCCACTTCCTCCTAGCCCTTCAACTTGCTAGTTCTGTTACAGATCTATTATTTATAACTGCAAGCTGAATGTAAGAAATACTGGGCGGCCGTGGTGGCCGAGCGGTTCTAGGCGCTACAGTCTGGAATCGCGCGACCGCTACGGTCGCAGGTTCGAATCCTGCCTCGGGCTTGGATGTGTGTGCTGTCCTTAGGTTAGTTAGGTTTAAGTAGTTCTAAGTTCTAGGGGACTGATGACCTCAGAAGTTAAGTCCCATAGTGCTCAGAGCCATTTGAACCAAGCCATTTGTCGTATTCATGATCTATGGAACAAGTACTAATCTAATCTACTCTAATCTACTGGCATACGCACACAGCCATTTCTTACTTCATCACTGGAGGTGATCACGTGATTACCTGATACCAGTTCTCCGCCATTTACAGTGATAGACCGATGCGCTCGTTTAGGGGGTCGTCCAGTGAACTTATCAGGCGCACCACTGAATGTTCCTTACCTGACGATGACGAGTACTGTTGTATTTTTGAAGAGGTTCCAGCTGGAGAAAATGCTGAGCAGTCCCTTCCTGTCGCGCTTGCTCCTGGCCACATTGCGTAGCACCCTCTGAGTGAACGGAGGCACGGCAGTGCCGTTGGCGGCCGCGATGCGCTGCACCAGGCTGAGCGCCTCCTCCTGGCGCCCCCTGCAGGCCAGCCAGCGCGGCGACTCGGGGAACCACCTGCAACATAGGCGCATAGGCGCTGCCTCCAGGAACCCCTCACTGCAAGAGACAGGTGACACGCGAAAATGAGAATGAGGAGAGGTGTACTGTTGGGCCTGGCTGTGGCAGGGTGACATAGTTCCTGCCCTTCTATTTGAAGATCTTATCCCTGATGCGAAAGCGCAATCATTAGCCTTATATATTTTCAGAATTTTCTGTTATCTTCGTCTTCAGGGGAGCGATTTGGTAATGCTGTATCAATCACTAACTTTACAGGCCCGATAGGCTTTGCAAAATGTGTTACAACTGCCATGTGTGTTTGCAGACTGCAGCACCGAATGAAAATTTGTACTGGGTCTCCTGCTGACTAGGCAGATGTGCTAACGCTGGCGCAGAGGCTTTGCACAGCTGCACGGACTACCCTAGAATGCCTCCTTCCTCAATCCAAATTCCCATTCACACCTGAGCCCACCTGGTATTCGCCCTGAACCGGAACAGGATTGCAGAGGCTCTCCAAATGGGAATTTGGATTGTTGAGGGAGGCATGCTACAGTAGTGTCCATGCGGTTACGCAAAGTCACTCTGCCAGGGTGGTGTAGTGGTTAGCGCATCTGCCTAGTGAACAGGAGAGACGAGTTCCAATCCTGAACTTGGTACAAATTTTCTTTCGTTGCTTCAGTCTGCAAATATACTTCATAGATATTTCAGACTTGAAACAGTCGGTGGAACCAAATCATTTCGTTTGTATTATAAATGATTTCTTCAAATTTTTGACCGAGAACTCTTGCCGTAGGCATATCTGACTGAACTGGGAGTAGGACGGGCTACCACAGTTAATGTGCATACGAAGTTACCCCAAGTGATATGATTTTCTTGTCTCTTATGTCCCTCTTGTTTGGTTTCAATATAACTAACAGGACTTTGATAATGAAACAAACCTGTCCTCTGGATGTTGCTTTAAATGCTAATTGTTATTTTAGTTCAAAGAATAAAACCACAAAACCTCTTCTCAGAGGAATCTCACTGAAGTTTGATCGTTTGCTTTTTCTCTCGTAACATGATTGCGAAATTATAAATCACACGAAAAATATTAGCAGTTGTCTTCCTAAAGTTAATTTAACCTATTTTAAATTTATGTAGCAACAATGGTTAGCGAACCTATCCACAGTTCAACTGTCGCTGGTTAGAATTAACTTGTAGTTCATGTACCTCCCTTTGAATACCACAAATTTTGTACAAAATTTAAATATCCTCTACTTCTAGATTTCTGTAACGTGTTCGGCTCCTAAGCAAAATACGATCGAATATCTTCGCAGATATGTGGCCGAGGAAATTTACATCACTAAACAGCTATCTCGGGACACCGTCACTCCATCACAGTTGTAGGTTACCTATCTAACGACGTCCAGGAGCAACAAGTCATTGATTTTCAATACTTCATATAATTACTGACCAAATTTAAAAAATTAAAATGCTGTTATCATCTTACTCATTAAGAGGTACAATCTAACGGTAAAAGTGTAGCATATTAAGACAATATTACACTTACCAACTGTATGAATGTCTAAGGCTGCGTAATTCTTGATGCAGAAAGGCACTCGGATTTTATAGGGGAAAGTAGTGTAAAACCGGGTATAAAGTGGGTAGCTTCAGATTTCCGTGACTAGTGCTGCCATCAGTTTGCTGACGCTCATAACTAATGGCAACCGTCATTCTTGGAATTCTGATTAACTGCCTGTAATCTGTCGCCTTTTGCTTTCCCTTCTAAACATTCTCAAATTTTTGCTGAAATTTTAATCAGTGTTGGTGCTTCTTGGAGCAGTGTCTCGAAGAGATGTATTACTTCATAAAAAAGTTATCTGATTTTTTTCGGTTCAGCTTGTTTATCAGTGTATTTTAATGTTTGTGTGATGCACATTAACTTAATTCCAACTTTCCAACGCCATGTTATGTTCAGTCTCGCACTATGTGCTCATTCGGATATACTGGCTTTGGCAAAACCGGTTTAGTAAAAACTTTTAAACCTGCCTCAGAAGGCTGACTTGAGAGTAAAGGCAAAGCACGAATACTGACCTCCTCTCCACACAAAAATTATTTGAAAGTTGAAGAAAAAGCTAGAAATGATAGCGAAGATTAGGAAAATTGAAAACTAAAGCTTTTTGTGGGGAATAAATAAAGGCGAAGAAGCAGACAACGATAGGTGGAAGGACTACAACAGCTCAAAAAAATTTAAAGTCAAAGTTCTTCGACTTCATCAGGGGAAGAACACCCAGACGAAGTATGCATAATTTTTAATAGGCTATATTCAGACTCTTTATCAAAGGAAATGTGGAGGGGCGTCTATCTTGTGTCTGGACATATCAACAATGTTCCAGTGCTGAGGAAGACGACAACTACTTCGTCTGTGATTCATGTTCTTAATAAAATGTGTTCTCGGTGTTTTATTATGATCAGTCCTTGAGAACTTCTCTTAAACCAGCAAAATTCTGAATCCTTGAAAAAATTATATTTCTTAAAAACCTGTTTTGGAACTCAAATAGATTTATCGGATCCCTTGGCAGTATATTTAATGACCCCCATGTGTTTTCACATATTTCTGCAGTATAATAAAACATTTTTCTTGTTTTCAGGATTCTTCCATTCATTCGAAGGGGTACCCCATGGGTGAATAACCTTAATTTGCGAACTTATTGACCACTGAAAACAAAAAAATGGTTCAAATGGCTCTGAGCACTATGGGACTTAACTTCTGAGGCCATCAGTCCCCTAGAACTTAGAACTACTTAAACCTAACTAACCTAAAGACAACACACACATCCATGCCCGAGGCAGGATTCGAACCTGCGACCGTAGCGGTCGCGTGGTTCCACACTGTAGCGCCTAGAACCGCTCGGCCACTCCGGCCGGCCCAATGAAAACACGTAAGTGAATTAAAAGTTAAGGTCTCAGGTTTTACCGTACTTTCTCCTCCATCCATTATTTGAGAGTGAGAACACATAGCAACTTCCCCATGAACCATGGACCTTGCGAACGGCTGAAAGCAAGGGGAAACTACGGCCGTAATTTTTCCCGAGGGCATGCAGCTTTACTGTATGATAAATGATGATGGCGTCCACTTGGGTAAAATATTCCGGAGGTAAAATAGTCCCCCATTCGGATCTCCGGGCGGGGACTACTCAAGAGGACATCGTTATCAGAAAAAAGAAAACTGGCGTTCTGCGGATCGGAGCATCGAATGTCAGATCCCTTAACTGGGCAGGTAGATTAGAAAATTTAAAAAGGGAAATGGATAGGTTATAAGTTAGATATAGTGGGAATTAGTGAAGTTCGGTGGCAGGAGGAACAAGACTTTTGGTCAGGTGAATACAGGGTTATAAACACAAAATCAAATAGGGGTGATGCAGGAGTAGGTTTAATAATGAATAAAAAAATAGGAGTGCGGGTAAGCTACTGCAAACAGCATAGTGAACGCATTATTGTGGCCAAGATAGACACGAAGCCCACGCCTACTACAGTAGTACAAGTTTATATGCCCACTAGCTCTGCAGATGATGAAGAAATCGAAGAAATGTATGATGAGATAAAAGAAATTATTCAGGTAGTGAAGGGAGACGAAAATTTAATAGTCATGGGTGACTGGAATTCGAGAGTAGGAAAAGGGAGAGAAGGAAACGTAGTAGGTGAATATGGATTGGGGCTAAGAAATGAAAGAGGAACCCGCCTGGTAGAATTTTGCACAGAGCATCACTTAATCATAGCTAACACTTGGTTCAAGAATCATGAAAGAAGGTTGTATACATGGAAGAATCCTGAAGATACTAGAAGGTTTCAGATAGATTATATAATGGTAAGACAGAGATTTAGGAACCAGGTTTTAAATTGTAAGACATTTCCAGGGGCACATGTGGACTCTGACTACAATCTATTGGTTATGAACTGTAGATTAAAACTGAAGAAACTGAAAAAAGGTAGGAATTTAAGGAGATGGGACCTGGATAAACTGATTAAACCAGAGGTTGTACAGAGTTTCAGGGAGAGCATAAGGGAACAATTGACAGGAATGGGGGAAAGAAATACAGTAGAAGAAGAATGGATGGCTCTGAGGGATGAAGTAGTGAACGCAGCAGAGGATCAAGTAGGTAAAAAGACGAGGGCTAGTAGAAATCCTTGGGTAACAGAAGAGATACTGAATTTAATTGATGAAAGAAGAAAATACAAAAATGCAGAAAATGAAGCAGGCAAAAAGGAATACAAACGTCTCAAAAATGAGATTGACAGGAAGTGCAAAATGGCTAAGCAGGGATGGCTAGAGGACAAATGTAAGGATGTAGAGGCTTATCTCACGAGGGGTAAGATAGATACTGCCTACAGGAATATTGAAGAGACCTTTGGAGAAAAGTGAACCACTTGTATGAATATCAAGAGCTCAGATGGAAACCCAGTCCTAAGCAAAGAAGGGGAAGCAGAAAGGTGGAAGGAGTGTATAGAGGGTCTATACAAGGGCGATGTACTTCAGGACAATATTATAGAAATGGAAGAGAATGTAGATGAAGACGAAATGGGAGATACAATACTGCGTGAAGAGTTTGACAGGGCACTGAAAGACCTGAGTCGAAACAAGGCCCCGGGAGTAGACAACATTCCATTAGAACTACTGACGGCCTTGGGAGAGCCAGTCCTGACAACTCTACCATCTGGTGAACAGGATGTATGAGACAGGCAAAATACCCTCAGACTTCAAGAATAATATAATAATTCCAATCCCAAAGAAAGCAGGTGTTGACAGATGTGAAAATTACCGAACTATCAGTTTAATAAGTCACAGCTGCAAAATGCTAACGCGAATTCTCTACAGACGAATGGAAAAACTAGTAGAAGCAGACCTCGGAGAAGATCAGTTTGGATTCCGTAGAAATATTGGAACACGTGAGGCAATACTGACCTTACGACTTATCTTAGAAGAAAGATTAAGGAAAGGCAAACCTACGTTTCTAGCATTTGTAGACTTAGAGAAAGCTTTTGACAATGTTGACTGGAATACTCTCTTTCAAATTCTAAAGGTGGCGGGGGTAAAATACAGGGAGCGAAAGGCTATTTACAATTTGTACAGGAACCAGATGGCAGTTACAAGGGTCGAGGGGCATGAAAGGGAAGCAGTGGTTGGGAAGGGAGTGAGACAGGTTTGTAGGCTCTCCCCGATGTTATTCAATCTGTATATTGAGCAAGCAGTAAAGGAAACGAAAGAAAAATTCGGAGTAGGTATTAAAATCCATGGAGAAGAAATAAAAACTTTGGGGTTCGCCGATGACATTGTAATTCTATCAGAGACAGCAAAGGACTTGGAAGAGCAGTTGAATGGAATGGACAGTGTCTTGAAAGGAGGATATAAGATGAACATCAACAAAAGCAAAACGAGGATAGTGGAATGTAGTCGAATTAAGTCAGGTGATGCTGAGGGAATTAGATTAGGAAATGAGGCACTTAAAGTAGTAAAGGAGTTTTGCTATTTGGGGAGCAAAATAACTGATGATGGTAGAAGTAGAGGGGATATAAAATGTAAACTAGCAATGGCAAGGAAAGCGTTTCGGAAGAAGAGAAATTTGTTAACATCGAGTATAGATTTAAGCGTCAGGAAGTCGTTTCTGAAAGTATTTGTATGGAGTGTAGCCATGTATGGGAGTGAAACATGGACGATAAATAGTTTGGACAAGAAGAGAATAGAAGCTTTCGAAAGGTGGTGCTACAGAAGAAGCTGAAGATTAGATGGGTAGGCCACATAATTAATGATGAAGTATTGAATAGAATTGGGGAGAAGAGGAGTATGTGGCACAACTTGACAAAAAGAAGGGACATGTTCTGAGACATCAAGGGATCACAAATTTAGCATCGGAGGGCAGCTTGGAGGGTAAAAATCGTAGAGGGAGACCAAGAGATGAATACACTAAGCAGATTCAGAAGGATGTGGGTTGCAGTAAGTACTGGGAGATGAAGAATCTTGCACAGGATAGGGTAGCATGGAGAGCTGCATCAAACCAGTCTCAGGACTGAAGACCACAACAACAGCAACTTTAAACAAAATTTATACATAACTTCAAAGTTTTCGCAACTTTCTCGCTTACGTGCTTAACGACAAAATAGTAAACTGACTAAATATGGCTGCCGGGGTGGCCGAGCGGTTCTAGGCGCTACAGTCTGGAACCGCGAGACCGCTACAGTCGCAGGTTCGAGTCCTGCCACGGGCATGGATGTGTGTGATGTCCTTAGTGAGGTTTAAGTAGTTCTAAGTTCTAGGGGACTGATGACCTCAGAAGTCCCATAGTGCTCAGACCCTTTGTGACTAAATAAAAATTCAAAACCAAGGAGGATTTACGTGACAAACTAATGTCAGTAGGCATGTTTCTACATCTGAAAGATGATATCTATTAAGATTTCGCGCCAATCTCTCAAGAATTGCCCTAGTAGCGCTGCTAGGAGGACGAATATAGGTTTGCTTTAAATATACGCTGAAACGATCGTGAGCGTTAGTGAGCGTTAGTTACCTTTGAGACTAGACGTGCTGAGTTGATGTTAGTTAGGAATACCTTTAAGGCGACGAAGGCGCCATTATCAATACTCCACTGAGTTTGAACGAGCTAGTGTAGGAGGGCTACGAGAAGCTGGAATGACTTGGCAGGGGTGCTGGCAGCAGTTGCCACGAGAAATTACGGTCGCAGGAAAACCGGTCTCCGGACGCCACGTGACACTATCTAGAAGAAAGACCTCCGTGTTTTGTGTATAGCTCTGGCGCGTCGTACCGCATTTGCAGCAGCAATTTGACCATCAGTTGGCGCCACAGTGACAACTAACTGTTACAAATCTGTTACTGCAAGGATAACTCCGTGACACATATCCTGTAGCGTACATCCCACTGATTCCAAACCACCGCCCTTTGCGCGTCAAGCGAGAGCTCAGTGGAGAGCAGGATTGAGGTCTGTTGTGTTTTTGATTACATCTGGTTCTGTCTTAGTGCCAGTGATGACTGTGTGTTGGATAGGAGGAAGCCTTGTGGTATGACCTGTTGTGCTACCGTTCATGCACAGCAGTCCAGGAGGGTATTCCAACAGGATAACGCTCGCCTACATACCGCTGTTGTAATTCAAAATGCTATACAGTTGCTCTACATGTTTTCCTGGCCTGCTCGATCACCAGATATGTCTCCAGTCAAGCACATATGGGACATCATCGGACGACAACTCCAGCGCCATCCACAAACAGCATTTACTATCCGTTTATTAACCGACCAAGCGCCACGGGATGGAACTCAATGCCACAAACTGACATACGGCACCTGTACAACACAATGCATGCATGTTTGCATGCTTGAATTCAACATTCTGGCTCTTACACCGGTTATAAATGTATCAGCTTCTCACATCTGCAACGGCTTTTCTCCTGTGATCTTGTAACGTTAGTTACTTAAATATGTTACCTAGACAAACGTATTCCCGAAATTTCATTACTCTACATTAATTATTTTCTGATGTTGCGATTTTTTTTTCCTTCAGTGTATTTAACACATTAACTCACGAGAACTCTGAAGCTGCTTTATACTCGGAAGTTCGATTCTTTAAAGAATTGGAGGTTTACTGGTATTTGACTAAAAGAACGCATTACTATATACTGAACTGCGAATGTTACACACAAGCGGAAGTAGCATCGGAACGGCCCCAGGAAGTGTAATAGTATCTGTAATCTTTTCAACATACAAAAATGATTTACAAGATAGAATTACCAGCACTGTAAGAGTTCGCTGACATTGCAAGGTTAAGTACCCAAAAGGACCTAATTACAAAACTAGATGTGATCTTCTTGAGCACGTGACATCATATATGTATTGTCTAATACTAATTAGTAATATGAAACGGGACAATCATATAAAAACAGTATTACGCAATGGGAATGGAAGACTCAGAACTGTTGGAAATGTTCTGGGACAATGTAATGCACCTTTAAGGGAAATCGCGTACTAGACGCTAGTGCGACCAATTGAAGAATATTCCTCTGGTATTGAGTTATTATCAAGTAGGCATTACAACAAAAGTCGAAAATTTCAGAGACGTACTGCTAAACTCTTAACAAGTCAGTATAGCCTATAGGGAAGTGTAACAGAAATGATCGGGGAACTGAAATGGATCTCCTTAGAACAAAGACGACATTTCTCGCAAAAGCATGTTAGTAAATTTAGAGACCCTTCATTAGATGATCACTGTGCCATAAAGCTAGTGGGGATTACGACGGTAAGATCAGAGAAACCTGGGGACATACAGAGGCGTTTAGACACTCCCTTTTCCCTTGCTGAATACGCGAATGGAAGAGGAATGAAAATCAACAATATTGGTAAGATGTAACCACAGACGTGCACTGTAAGCTGGCTTGCTGAGTATTTACACACATGTAGATGTAGATACAGTGCAGTCCAAGAAACATATCAGAGCTAGCGTCATCATCACACACAATTTGTAAAATCATCATCAAGCTTTTACACCCTTCTGAGTCCGTCAACTATGTGTGCCTTTCAGCGCGCTTGCTATGCGTACACATCCACTGTCGACCAGCACATCGAAAATGCTTTCGCAATCCGCACACTGTTATTCTAATATCTTCTCTTTTTTATAATTAATAATTCCAGGTAAGCTGCAATAGTTTAATTAGACAGGTTTCTTCTTTGCTACAAGCCTATTTCGGCTATAGCGCCATTCTCACATAAACTTGTAGATGTTGCATTTGGTGAGTGTACTTAGCCTAGATGCCCGTATTGCAGCACTGAGTGAACCGTCGACCGACTATTTGCTGCTAGATCATGATCATCATCACGTTCGTTCTATTGGTACAAAATATTTTCGTGAAACATTTTCGACAGCTGGATTCGAATCCTGCCTCGCGCATGGATGTGTGTGATGTCCTTAGGTTAGTTAGGTTTAAGTAGTTCTAAGTTCTAGGGGACTGATGACCAAAGAAGTTAAGTCCCATAGTGCTCAGAGCCATTTGTTCCTGTTTTCCAAAATGTCAATAAAATCATAATCTGTATTAGGCTGTGATAAAACTTTCTAGATAATTTCTATGTTTGAAATCTATTTGTTCATTAAGGATATCGTTTGACCGATTTTGTGTATGCATATGTATTTATAGTTTTTGGTACTCTGTGTAGAATTTATAATGTTTATTCTCGATATGTTTTGCTGTGTGGTTTTGGTTTTTGAGATGCAGGTAACAGCTTGAGTGATTGGTGTCGCAATTTCGTTCGTGTTCTTTGCATATAATGCTGAAAAGTCATTCTGTTTGACCGATCATAATTTTGCCCAGTCTTTACACGAAATTTTTTTATGTGTGGTTTGGCAAAACCGGTATTTTGGTTTTCCGGATCGAATTTTCGTTTTTAAATTGCTCTTTTTTGGAAAAGCTAGTATTATGGTTGTTTTGTTTAAGATTTGGTTTATTTTATTGGATATTTGTTCCGCGTATATTGTTAGTATGTATGTTGCATTTTGTTTAGTTTTGTTTCCTCTTGTTCATTTTATGTCTTTGTGTATGGTTTGGTTTTTAGGTGTCCCGTTTTCTATACAGTTTCTGACCTATATATTTTGTAGGACTATACAGGGTGTTACAAAAAGGTACCGCCAAACTTTGAGGAAACATTCCTCACACACAAAGAAAGAAAATATGTTATGTCGACATGTGTCCGGAAACGATTGGTTTCCATGTTAGAGGTCATTTTATTACTTATCTTCAAATCACATTAATCATGGAATGGAAACACACAGCAACAGAACGTACCAGCGTGACTTCAAACACTTTGTTACAGGAAATGTTCAAAATGTCCTCCGTTAGCGAGGATACATGCATCCACCCTCCGTCACATGGAATCCCTGATGCGCTGACGCACCCCTGGAGAATGGCGTATTGTATCACAGCCGTCCACAATACGAGCACGAAGAATCTCTACATTTGGTACCGGGGTTGTGTAGACAAGAGCTTTCAAATGCCCCCATAAATGAAAGTCAAGAGGGTTGAGGTCAGGAGAGCGTGGAGGCCATGGAATTGGTCCGCCTCTACCAATACATCGGTCACCGAATCTGTTGTTGAGAAGCGTACGAACACTTCGACTGAAATGTGCAGGAGCTCCATCGTGCATGAACCACATGTTGTGTTGTACTTGTAAAGGCACATGTTCTAGCAGCACAGGTAGAGTATCCCGTATGAAATCACGATAACGTGATCCATTGAGCGTAGGTGGAAGAACAGTGGGCCCAATCAAAACATCACCAACAATGCCTGCCCAAACGTTCACAGAAAATCTGTGTTGATGACGTGATTGCACAACTGCGTGCGGATTCTCGTCAGCCCACACATGTTGATTGTGAAAATTTACAATCTGATCACGTTGGAATGAAGCATCATCCGTAAAGAGAACATTTGCACTGAAATACGGATTGACACATTGTTGGATGAACCATTCGCAGAAGTGTACCCGTGGAGGCCAATCAGCTGCTGATAGTGCCTGCACACGCTGCACATGGTACGGAAACAACTCGTTCTCCCGTAGCACTCTCCATACAGTGACGTGGTCAACGTTATCTTGTACAGCAGCAACTTCTCTGACGCTGTTATTTAGGTTATTGTCAACTGCACGAAGAATTGCCTCGTCGATTGCAGGTGTCCTCGTCGTTCTAGGTCTTCCCCAGTCGCGAGTCATAGGCTGGAATGTTCCGTGCTCCCTAAGACGCCGATCAATTGCTTCGAACGTCTTCCTGTCGGGACACCTTCGTTCTGGAAATCTGTCTCGATACAAACGTACCGCGCCACGGCTATGGCCCCGTGCTAATCCATACATCAAATGAGCATCTGCCAACTCCGCATTTGTAAACATTACACTGACTGCAAAACCACGTTCGTGATGAACACTAACCTGTTGCTGCTACGTACTGATGTGCTTGATGCTAGTACTGTAGAGCAATGAGTCACATGTCATCACAAGCACCGAAGTCAACATTACCTTCCTTCAATTGGGCCAACTGGTGGTCAATCGAGGAAGTACAGAGCCCGCATCTCGTGGTCGTGCGATAGCGTTCTCGCTTCCCACGCCCGGGTTCCCGGGTTCGATTACCGGCGGGGTCAGGGATTTTCTCTGCCTCGTGATGGCTGGGTGTTGTGTGATGTCCTTAGGTTAGTTAGGTTTAAGTAGTTCTAAGTTCTAGGGGACTGATGACCATAGATGTTAAGTCCCATAGTGCTCAGAGCCATTTGAACCATTTTTGAGGAAGTACAGTACATATTGACGAAACTAAAATGAGCTCTAACATGGAAATTAAGCGTTTCCGGACACATGTCCGCATAACATCTTTTCTTTATTTGTGTGTGAGGAATGTTTCCTGAAAGTTTGGCCGTACCTTTTTGTAACACCCTGTATATTGAGGTGCCAATGGCCTTGCCGCAATGGTGACACCGGCTCCTGTCAGATCACCGAAGTTAAGCGCTATCGGGCCTGGCCAGCACTTGGATGGGTGATCGTCCGGCCTCCCGAGCACTGTTGGCAAGTGGGTACACTTGGAAAATTGAAGAGCTACTTGACTGAGGAGTCATACGCATACAGTGATCCCTATAGGCTGAGGATGACACGGCGGTCGGTCAGTATCTTTGGAGCTTCCTTGACATGTTCGATATATATATATATATATATATATATATATATATATATAGTGAAATCTATGAACGAGAAGAGCTGGGAATTTTAAACCAGTTCTATTCCAACAACAACGAGACTTTAGAAAGATGCGAAAAATGCCGTAAACAATATGGGCACTATGAAGTGATGGTAAAGGCGATTTTTTTCCCCCAAACGGGCTAAGGTACGGATCACTGCGGCACTACAACCAGAGTTTGCTAACTCACAGACTGTCACCTTCCAACCTGACCTAAGCCTCAGGCAAAGCTACACATCAGCCTGTCATCACTAAAAGATTATTTTACTATCACGTTCGTTGGCTTCGCCAACTCACAGACAGTTACTTTCCATCCTTACCTATATCTCGAGCTAAGTTACAGATGAGTGTGTCACCACAACCAATTTTATTTTTCCCTTCTTTCAAATTCGTTGGCTTCACCATCTAACCTCGACACTGTGATTATATGCACCAAAAGGTGACGTGACAGTAGCTATAAACATCACCCCACTGACTAAAGCCGACAACTCGTATGAAACATTCCTCTTGATCCGCTCATTTCGAGTGTTGAATTGATTATTCCACTGAGTACTGTTTTGAAATAGACATTTTTGCCATTTTGGATTACAAATACTGTCATTGGTTATGCTGTCTGTAGTAGTTGGTTTTCCGTCAATTTCAAATACGTGATGATTTTTATTGTTGCTGAGTTTAAGGTCAAGCACGTACCAAAAGAACATGCCACGAAAATACTGAAAGAATTACAAATATACATGCACAAAAAAAAATTCACCCGAACTATATCCTCATAATGAAATTAACTTAAACAAAAATTATCTAGAAAAATTTTATTAATATTTTGGACAATGGAACGGATAAAAAACACAGTAAATAAGGAGTAACCATAGACTACGAATCAGAGCAAAATTATAGTATCAGTGAAACATCCCTCACTAGCAAAGATTATACGGTAAACATAAAGCATTAACGACAACAAACTGTCAATCCACCTATTAAAATTGTTTCTCGAAAATATTCTACGCAAATGGAGCTTACGTGATTACAACGATCTAGCAACAAATAGATAGTCAACAGATTACTCACTGACGCATTATGGGCATCTATTCCAACTAAATGTAAGTATACGAGTATATCTGAACTGACCTTTATGTGCAACTTATATTAACGTAAGCTAAGCATACTCGCCAAATGGAACATCCACACGTTTACATGAGAATGCTGCTATAACCGAAACTCGCTTGTAGTAAAAAAGAAACACTACTAATTAAACTATTGCAGCTTATCTGGAATTATTCTTTGTAGAATGATATATTGTGAAACATTGTATGCTGCAGGCCCAGAAGAAAAGAAAATCTTAGTATCTACAAAAGCCACAGAAATCTCACTCAAATTTTTGAAAAATATAAAAGTGGCAGGCATGGTACTCTTTCAGTCAAAGGGATTCATACGTTGCTATCACTCTCTCCCATTTATCTTCTAGCAGATCATTTTGGTTCCTTGTGCACTAACACAACATTGTCATGTTGTATGTGCGCGCATATGTGCGCGTGCGCGCGTGTGTGCGTGCATGTGTGTGTGTGTGTGTGTGTGTGTGTGTGTGTGTGTGTGTGTGTGTGTGTGTGTGTGTGTAGCTTATGGGCGCTATACATCGAAGTTAACAGCGTTCTTACATACATGAAAAATAACTAAAATGAATAAAAAGGAACTGAAAGAAAGGAACTGAAAGAAAGGCATCAGGAAATGTGACTGGCTGACCGCTAATAAAAAACATGGGTGAACCGGTCACCCTCTTAACGTTAGGAAGACCTCCCTATAATTTTCGGAAACATGCTGGATAAAACACAAAACCTTAAAACTCTCACCACATTCGTTTGAAAGTCACCAAACATATAGGTCACATCCGTCGGCAAATCCACCGCTGCCCGCTGGTTGGAAAATAAGACACAGTAAATATAATTTGGCACACAGTGAACTGCACGCCACAAGCACTACAGGTTAGAGGGTCCTCTCGCCATGAAGCCATGCGCCATAGGGCTGTGACCAATGCAAAGACTACTAAGGAAGACCTCGTCCCGTCGACGTGACTAACGAGGTAGGCCACTGCCGCGTTGTGGGCTTTACTATAGGGAGCTTATTGTTATCACTTCCAGATACACACTTCCCACTGACAATATTCTTTGTTTCAACGGTAAGGCGATAGCGTGGTATTACAAGTGTACACTGGCACCCAGTCGACAGACACTTCATTCCCCAGCTGTTGTGGGTGGTGGAGGGCGTCCTGGATATTCTGGACTACTATATCTGCCGGGTACAAGCGTTGTAGACAGTGAAGGGCACTCAGAGGATCTGAAGGAATTTAGGACTTTAAGAACGTCTCATCTGCTCCATCTGCCGCAAGACCGCGTATAATTCCGCTTCGAAGACAGTGAAATCTTGAGACAGTAAAATCTTGCGACAGTAAAATCTTGCGACAGTAAAATCTTGCGACAGTAAAATCTTGCGACAGTAAAATCTTGCGACAGTAAAATCTTGCGACAGTAAAATCTTGCGACAGTAAAATCTTGCGACAGTAAAATCTTGCGACAGTAAAATCTTGCGACAGTAAAATCTTGCGACAGTAAAATCTTGCGACAGTAAAATCTTGCGACAGTAAAATCTTGCGACAGTAAAATCTTGAGACAGTAAAATCTTGAGACAGTAAAATCTTGAGACAGTAAAATCTTGAGACAGTAAAATCTTGAGACAGTCAGACCTTGGGGACACGATCCGGGAAAATAAAAGAACAATAACGGAGGCCCGCAGCTACATACACCGGTAAGCCAAAACATTACGACCACTACCCACTGCGACGTTGGATGCCGCCGGTGGCGTTGCGGGCATGTGACGCGGTAACGAAAGTACGTAAGTACAGCAGACACGGACGGGGGAACACCCTAGCGAAGATATGAGCTACAGATGGGGAAATACATTGAGATCAGCGACTTTGACAAAGGGCGGATTATTATTACGCAGACCCTGTGAACGAATATCTCGAAAACGACGAAGCTGGTCGATGTTCACGACTTACTGTCATGAGCATCTATGGAAAGAGGTATCAGGACAGTGAAACTACTACTAGGCGCTAAATGATTAGACGTCCACGACTCTTCACAGAACGTGGGGTTTGGAGGCTTGTCTGCTCAAAGTAGGATAGATGGTTACCTGTGGCACCTTTGCGGAAAGAGCACAATGCTGGTGTACGCATAAGCGTTTTAGAGCACACCATTCATTGTATGCTGTTGGACATGGAGCTCTGAAGCGTATCACTCATACGCGTTCACATGCTGATCCAATTACAATTGCAGTGGGCACGGGACCATCCGTACTGGACCGTCAATCAATGGAAACGTGTCGGGTCTTCGGGTGAATCGGATTTTTGCTTCACTAGGTCGATATTCGTCTCCACAAACGCCGTCATTGGTGTGAACGGCAGCTCGGAACGTGCAGCACGCAACGGACGCTGGATGGTGGGAGCAATATTATGCTGTGACAGACATTCAAAAAGGACCTACGGTATTAATCGAAGACACGCTGACAGCTGCGGACTACCTGCAGCCCTTTATGCTCTGTGTCTTCGCCGACGGCGATGTCATCTTTCGGCAGTATAATTGTCCGTGGCTCGCAACCAGAACCGTGATGCAGTGGTTTTTGGAGCATTATAGTGAACTCACGTTGATGTCACAAAGATCAAACTCTTCTGTGGAACCCATCTGGGTCGCTATCGCCACCATCACCGCACACTCATATCAGCTGCCCCTTATTTATGCAAATTACATGATCTGTGCGTAAACATACCAACAAACTGTCGGATCCCTAATACGCAAGATCAGTGATGTACTTCTGTTTCCGCAGTGCCGCTATTGGTAAACGACTGTGTTTATTGGAAATCCTCCTGATGGCTTCCCATACCTTTGTAGAACACGTGGAACGGTTCATGGAGTCCAGGAACGCTTTCCATGAACTTTTCTTGCTCTCCTTAATGACATGTCGAGCCTTGGCTCTCCCAACCCGAAAGGCTGTGAGGTTTCCTGCTGTTAAACCGTCAAAGAGGTGTAAGCTTGACCCAGATTGCTGAGTGGCACTCACTGGTCCACGAAGGTACTGGTTGCCTGCCAGGTCACCATTTGTCACCAGTTAGTATGGGGTGACATCCATAAATAAGAGAAAATTGTTGAGGCTTTCGTGGCCACTTGTTGACAAACTGCCTATTGGCTTCTGTCTCGGGTTCTTCGGCCGACGTTCATCTAATGATTTTTCTGACGTTTCGCCAGCACGAGTGGCTGGCATTGTCAAAGCTTCACCCTCCATTGCCGGCAATGGAGGGTGAAGCTTTGACAATGCCAGCCACTCGTGCTGGCGAAACGTCAGAAAAATCATTAGATGAACGTCGGCCGAAGAACCCGAGACAGAAGCCAATAGGCAGTTTGTCATAAATAAGAGGTCAAACTCAGGTAGCGGGGGGGGGGGGGGCTTGTCCAGGATCTTATGCTTCTTTTTCTTCTCTTTCGTAGGTCGAGGAGGGAAGGGCACGAAGGGAGAGCAAACTTCTGCAAGATCTGGAACATCTGGAATGGAAAGACAGTGGGCAACATTGGGGTACACAGACTGTGTGTCCCATAGGTGAGTTCTGGTAGCAGGCCTCTGGCCTGAGAGACTCCTAGGGGAGGGGTCCTGGGAGGAGCCGTATCACCAGCAGTCACTGAAGAAGGGGGACTCTCCTTTGGCTGGGCAGGGTGAACTGCACCCAGAGCAGAGGGCGCTGGAGCCACAGTTGAGGGGGAGAGAGGAGGGGAGAGGAGAAGGGATGGGACTGGGCTAAGGAAGAGGGAGGATGGGGAAAGGGAAAAAGGGGAAAGGATATAACAGAGGCAAAGGTAAGAGTCATCGACACAGGGTGCTGTCGATCATATTTCTGATGAACCTCAGTGTAAGATGAATGTATCTTCTTTTCCTTCTTATAAACTGGGCAATCTGATAACCATGGGGAGTGATAGTCATGGCAATTAAAATACACAGGTGGCAGAACATATGGCACCCCTCATGTAGTGGGTGGCCACATTCGCCACATAGGCAGTCGGCCGTACATTGGGAAGACGTCCCCAAAACGCAGGCATCGAAAACATCTCATGGGTGGTGTGGTGGGACATTTGGCTTCACATCACACTGGTAACACATAACCTCGACCTTTCCCATGAGGACATTTCCCTCAAATGCCAGAATTAAGGCGGCAGTGTTGGCCCAACTGCCTTGATCACTTTCTGAACGCGCCGAAGAAAATGAACGCACTGTCATTCCAGATTGGCTGGAGTTTGAAGGTGAAGAATGTCTCCTTGTACCAAATTCAAAGACTGGTAGGTGAAATGGACACCGAGACGTCGCCAAGAAGCGTGGAGGGCTGCAGATTGGGTGACAGAAGAACTTTTTATCAAGAGTTAACTCGATCGTATCTAACTGAGAAACTTCACTGGACCAAACTTGTCTCCGACGTTTTTTTACAAAAAATTATGGGTAAATGTGTCCCCACATGTCCTAGTACAGATGAGGTAGCAGGAAAGTGTTTAACCCCATTCCAGTGAGCCTGGCCCTTCCCATGATGGAAGCAGGGAAAGGATGGCTCCAGGGTCATAAGAAGCATCATGAAATGATCCATTACCAACCAGAGAGATGGTCATAGAAGAATGGCCAGCTTTTTGGAACTTGATAGTTTCATATGCAAAGCATCTGCCCTGAGGTGTTCCAAGGCTTCAGAATGACAAGCAACCACTCCTAGACATACATGGGGGCACAACAGTTCGGGTATCAGAAGTATGATGCCAGTATTGTCAGGGTGCTCAGCCAGGTAGGTACCTAACAGCCTCACCACACAGACTGGCTGCAAGTGCTGGTGACCTAGCAGGCCGGAGAGTGCTTCAGCAGGAAGGAAGAGGAGAAGGAATGAGGGAGAGGAATCCACATCATAGATGCTAGGAAGAGAGTTCTGCCCCAAATGGCTTACACTATGGAGAGAAAATTTGTAAGCGGAGGTCAAACTCTAAAGGGGAGCCAAAAATGTCAAAAAGGAAGGATCAAAAAGAAAAAGGGGAACAAAATCGCAAGGAATACAGGAAACCAGATGGATAGCCAGGTCAGCGTAAGTAAGAACACTGAGGGGAAGGAGAGGGCAGCGGGAAAGGAGTAAAGACGGGGAAGGAGAGGGTGGGGAAGGAAATATAGCCTGGGAAGGGAGAATGGGCTGCAATAGATCGGGGCCCCATTTGCGCCATGCGGGAACTCACGGAAAAATCATGAGCCCCTCAGGGGTTAACTGGGTGTTGGTACCTACCAGCAACACATCCATTCTGCGAGGAGTTGGAAGAGAAAAAATCTAAGAAACGATTTTGGTTTGACTAGCAGCTACGGAAATTCAGGTTCATTTAGACATAGCCCATATGTCTAAGTAAACATTATGCAACTGAGGTACAGCAAGTTCCCCAGAGGTTGCCCACTAATGACTGGTCCTCCTCAACAGCCATGCATCTCATCAGTGTTCAGCGCACCTTGAGATTAAGGGTTTTTTATATGGACTCCGTGAGAACATTCGTAAATATTTGCGGTACTCTGTGCTGCTCCCACATACTCGTGGTAAATGATGGACGTTCTACAACCCATCTCCCAAGATAATGGCTGGCACGTTCAGTATACCGCACTTCACGAAGTTGGCTACCTCACATTTTCAAACGTCTACCTCCTCTTTTCTGTAAAGAACTTCCACATCTACACTATTATATTTATTTCGTCACTACTAGTTTCTGGGTCGAAGCTCAATATTCAAGGGCTTAAACTCTAGGCCATGTGAGCTGTCATCGTACTACCTGGCATCACTACTAACCAACGTTCAGACCAATTATCTTTGTCATTTGTAAATGTTACAGCATGAAGGATAAATATCAGGTCTGGGTGAACAATGGAACGTTCAATTCACATTGATTTGTGAATATTTCTCTTTGGAAAAACTGAATATTCCCTTAATAGTACCTTACTCAAGCACCGCACTTCAAAGGTAGCGATTAATTGATAAATGACCACAACCAAGTAAACTTAGTACCTCTTACGAGAATTGATCTATTTGAAAAGGTAGTGTTGGTGTTAGTAGTAGTACCAGTTCATTCTATGAATGTAGCGCTCCCGCTGAAAACATACATATTTGTTAATGAGGAAAAAGATAATACATTCATTTCTGTTTAACATTCAGTTCATATCACCTGAAAAATGAAAACAATGCAAGACAACATAATGCAGCAAAGAGGAAGAGAAAATTCCAATAGGGCATGATCCACGCCACCAGGCCAGCCGCCATCATTCCAGCTCCTGCACAAAGGCACGCCATGGCGCTGATAGTCGTACGGTGCTTGATGGTTGTCAGTTCGAGTCCTGAAACCAGAAAAAAATGACCCACATAAGTACTCGTGCATTGAATTATGTATTAAACAAAACGCTTACTTTCGAGACCCCTCCGGTTGCCCTGAAAAATATTACTCGAGAAATCGAACTATAATCCTAACATTAGAACAAAACGGCAGTCTTATGCCTAAAGTACAACGGTATTCGAAGGAGTGAGCGTTGTTACCTCAAGTGCAATCAGGAATGTTTAAATAATAGTTTTAAAAGATTAAGATGTTTAGTAATTCAGTTATTTTGTATACAAAACTAACCGCTAAGTGTTATCAAAACTGATATGTAATTAAAGAGAGTAATGACTAAGGCAATAGCCGTTACGTCAATTAGGGGATTTATGGTTGGACAAAGACGCGATGAAATCCCGCCTTTTCATGATTCTTTCTATGAGAGTCGTTCTATAACTGTCTTGGTGAAAAGTTGCTTGTGTGAACACTTGTAAGCCTTCGTAAACTTTGTAAAAATGCTACTTTTGGAATCAACATTTACATATCAGCTGTGCATCATCGGCGGAGTACGCTGGATCAACTTCTGAAGTACTTAAAAGTCAGTATTTCAACGATAAAATGGACATTAAAATGCATCTTATGGATGTTGATTGGCTACTGGTACAAGGAATTTAGCAGGTTATGTGGATTGCAAATTGTTGTATGGCGCCAAATATTTAAGTGATTCAGCTGTGTGAAATTACGTAGTATTACCAACAGAAGCAAAGTAACTGCTCACTGAAGCAATTACTTGAATATTTTTATTACATGTGTCGTGCAATCATTTGACACGTTCTCAGTAAGCCATTGAGCGAAGTTTTCGTTTTGTGCAGCCGACCTCTCTTAAGTTTGGTGTTTTATTTTGAATAATTGATATTTTGTTCAGTGAATATGGTGTTATGTATTTCATTACGTAAGGAGTGTGTGCAATCCAGTCCTGTGTTCTATGTACCTAAAATTTGTTTGCATATTCAAGAGTTATAACGGAAAGCTGATATAATTTTAAATGAATATGTTCTGAAGTCTGAAATGCAACGGAATCAACTAAATATTATTTCAGCTTAATGTAGAAAATATACCAACTGGCTGAGGAATACACAACAAAGCAGACTTCCAAAGGTAAAGCGCCAAATCACTTATTAAGCAGCATAAGGACTGTGATGACTGCAGTTCAGTGAAAACATTGTTTTTAATGTGTGTGACGAAATTAATGTTATTAAATAACATCAGTACAGTTTTAGCATCGTGTTCAGTTGAATATTGTCTTTCACATATTTACGTTAAAGTGAAAAACTGCTGCAAAAAAATTGTTCAAATGGCTCGGAGCACTATGGGACTTAACTTCTAAGGTCATCCGTCCCCTAGAACTTAGAACTACTTAAACCTAACTAACCTAAGGACATCACACACATCCATGCCCGAGGCAGGATTCGAACCTGCGACGGTAGCGGTCGCGTGGTTCCAGACTGAAGCGCCTAGAACCGCACGGCCACACCGGCCGGCTGTAATTAATTATTGAATATTAATTATTTACTTATTGTTCAATCTAAAGTTAACATATTCAGTGATTTTAAATGAAACCAGACCCAAGTATTTCTGCTCTTGTGTTCCATTTGTTGTGTTAGCGTTGCACCACCAGTCATCTCGAAGTTGTGAAGTAATTATCAGCACAATTATTATCTCCCTTCTCTTCACATTAAAATTCTAATTAAATTTTTGATGTGTGGTAGCTTGTTTTCAGTATTGTTTTGGGAAGTCCATCGCATACTAACAAATACAGAGCAGCTACTGCATGCGATTGGTACCATTTCAAATTCGGATGCCTCATGGTCAAATGGAAGTTGTTACTCGTTTGGAAGTGACTGATTAACTAAAGCGAGACACAATCATCGCCCTCTGCTCTGGAGTCCTGCAAAGACAAGATCTGCAGTCGTAAAACGTCAAGCCTTTTGTTTCGGATCTGGCGACAAAAGACTAATGCTTTAAAAGACTGAAAAAAGTGAGTCGTAATTATTGAAGGACATATGCTTGAAAATCGACGGGATCAAGAACTATAGTAGTATCAAATGGTATCTTCCGCAACAGAAGCTGGTGACAACGTAATGGCAAGACATAGCTGACTAACAGTAAGATAGTTAGGTGACCTTGGAAAGTTCTACTGTCAGTACTGTGAATAATTAATTAAACACATATCCTGCTACTAAACTTCAGGTTACTTATGGTTAACGTCACAGCGTATAATGGCATAGAAAACATTACTCCTCGGTGAGGTAGCTTATCAGTCTCCGATCACAGACATGGTGTTCCATGCACTATGGCACCCCTGATTTTCCATAAACGGTCCGAGATATCTGAACCAGGTTTTCGACAAGCACAGCACTCATACAAAACGATGAATTTTTGTTACAAAGATTTCGAGAGATCTTGAAAGGGGAGAATGCAATGACATTACATTGTGTAACGTAGTAACCTAGTTTTAAATGAAACTTGTAGGTAATTGTGGCTACAGAGGTGTGACAACTCCACTCAAAACGATTGTGCTAACTGTGCTCGAGAAAACCGGCACCACACAATGTTAATAGCCACATTGGGCAGGACGACGTCACCACACCATGGCAAGACCCATGTTTTGAGCTACGTGGCTGGGGAATGGGTAATATTACAATAAATGCGTATCAGAGCTGTGTAAATAGCTGTGAATTTTGAGACAGATTCATTTAGTGTCCAGCACCACCACCACCACGCCTGGGCCGCAACTGGGCACCGCCAACTGCAGCCGTAGGTTTGAGACCAGGTCGGGCCACCCACTTCCTGCTCTGAGTCTGCTGGTGAGTCTTGGTGCCACAGCACTGTCGACTTGCCGCCTATGCCTGCCATCACCAGACTCCTGCTATGGGCAGGGGGTCGTGTACCATGCACGGCAGTCTTTGCTCGCCTCTGTGGTAAGCGTAAGTCCAGCCTTTGTCGGCAGGTGTGGCCATTCTACAATGGCAAACCGTCGTAACAGAAGGAGAGCACACTGATGTCAGGGCCTTGGCCCCTATCAGATTGCCAGCTGTTGCTGAGCCTGATGTCATCAACACAGGATGTCCACGTATGCATCCCTTCGCCTGAGTGGAAGCCAGTGGCCTGCTAGCCATTACCATCCTGAGTCACTTGAGTGGGTTGTGCAGCCCTCACATTGCTAACAAAGTCTAATAAAATATTTCTGTCGACCACCAGTGTGTCACTGGACCCGTCACCTCCACCACTAACCCAATCAAGTGCTGTCAGTACTCTGTAGGTGGTTCCTCTTAGCAGTAAAAGTTTTTTTCTTTAATTAAATGGTGATAAATGTGAGGAGCAAGGCTACCATACAAATCAGTTTTGCCTTAATTGCCATGTAAACGGCCTATTATTGACCACTTCTCAAGCAAACGCACAGGTCAACAGCCTGTTATGTGGTCACAGTACCACAGTGCAGATTTGTACGCAGTGCTCGTTAAAATTAACCAAAGAACCAGTGCAAGAGGCGCCGAAATTACTATCTAAATTATTTAAAGGTAACTATTGTGCTTCATCTCTTTGTAACTTTCTGCGCAGCCTGGGAAATTTGGAAAATAACTCAAATAGAAAGTAATGTGGCATATATCTCAATGCTTTTTTTCCACCAGTTGCTGCCGGTCTTTGATATTGCTGCCCATCAGCAGTTGACTCTGATACTACCTGTCTTAATTTTGTGGCTGTTCACGGCTATTGTCATCCATTGTATTATATTCTGATTACTTCTGCAGCCTATCACTGTCATCAATCTTCTTTATTGTCGTTCACTATCACTCCATACACGTTTTACTTACCTGCTCTATAATATGATTTTTAATCAACTGCTATCCCTCCCTCATTTTACCGCCATTACCACCGAAACGGTGTCACAGTTTAGATACAAAAATACTTGTAAGTAGGCTGTTTAGGTTTTATGTTGGTAACGACACGTAGCAGTCTGCATGAAAATCACTGACTGTGCTGTGTGCAGTCAGTGGCTGGTAGCCATTGTTGGAATATTCGCTTCTGTAGTGTTGGGCAGTTGGATGTGAACAGCGCGTAGCGTTGCGGAGTTGAAGGTGAGCCGCCAGCAGTGGTGGATGTGAGGGGAGAGATGACAGAGTTCTGAGCGAACGATCGGGACGTGTGTCCGCCAGAAAAAGGAAATTTGTAAAGATGGATGTCATGAACTGATGTATAGACTTTTGAACATGATTAAGGTAAATACATTGTTTGTTCTCTATCAAAATCTTTCATTTGCTAACAATGCCTATCAGTAGTTAGTGCCTTCAGTAGTTAGAATCTTTTATTTAGCTGGCAGTATTGGCGCTCGCTGTATTGCAGTAGTTCGAGTAACGAGGATTTTTGTGAGGTAAGTGATTCATGAAAGGTATAGGTTATTGTTAGTCAGGGCCATTCTTTTGTAGGGATTATTGAAAGTCAGACTGCGCTGCGCTAAAAATATTGTGTGTCAGTTTAATCTCTTTAGTAAAGAGAGAAATGTGTGAGTACGTTCAGTTTTGCTCAGCTGTTTGGAAATGAAATAACGTAAGAGGTTTACCAGTACAGTCATTCATAATTTTTCTAAGGGGACGTTACATTATCACTGAGCAAACTCTGCGAAACCTCATCACTCACTGCAACATCAGGAGCAGCACCGTCGAGATCTCCACCAGCATCACCACTACCAGTGGCAGCATCACCAAGGGCGTACCCAGGATCTGAACTAGGGGGGGGGGGAGGGGGGGCAGGCCATACTAGTCTCAGGAAACAAGGACTCGAGACAACATACAGCACTTCGTATTAGATAAAACAATAAACCAGTGAAAAACTGCTTTTAATAAACATTTTAAATAAAAGAATGCACTTATACAATCCGAGAAAACATGCAGCATTTATCATTAAATAAAATAGTGAAAAACTGCGAATATCTTCTAAGGGGGAGGGGGGCAGCTGCCCCCCCCCCCCTGCCCCTCGCTGGGTACGCCCATGAGCAGTACCATAAACACTGTGAAATTCTACATCCAGGAGCAAAAGCTCAATGTAAGTCGTCTACGTTCACCAATTCCCTCCAGTTCCTTAAACACTCTTAACACCTATCACTTATAGAAATGTACAAGAGGCAATACATTACAGGTATACGAGATGGAATTAACTCCAATTGCTTCTAACTGATGACTGCAGAAATTGATTCCTTTATTTTATTCCACCGTGAAGCCAAGTTACATAGTTATAGAGACAGTGTCTTAAAATAAAAAGTGCCTAAGTTTAGTAGTTTCCATTTTTTGCCATGTAAGCAGTAAATCCAGATACATAATGCTGCTTTTCATTACACGAAAACCACATTGTAGTACAAGGTTACTATCCATTACAGACTATTTTCAGACCAAAATCTCACAAACAACCCGTCCTCCTCGCTCCTCTCCAGCCATCAGTTCTGTGATAAGGGGAGAGAATTCTACGACGAGAAAGAAATTTACATAAACCAATGAAATATCCAAAATGACTCGCATTTCATTTTCCTTACACGTACATTTCTTGAATACATTTACGGAATTGGCTATCTTAACAATGAGACACCCTTATCCTACATTCAACTGTAAATTCGTAGTGTGTGTAATCTATAACTGCATTTATCAAAGTCTGCATGAAATCCCCCCTACGCCTCGCAGGAACTACAATCAAGCGTCTGCTATTCCAACATTCAATAGCCATCCATTTTCCATACCATGAAGAAATTCTTCTTTATGTACCCTCACTGTCCCGGTTGGCCCTGCAGTCTTCTTCAAATCAGTTTATTTGTGCACTCCGTATTCCAGTTAAACGCCGAAGTCAGTTACTTTCGGGATGAACTAAGCTCTTTATTCACCTGCCTAAATATTTTCGCTTAAACTCTCCAGCCAACCCCACACCATTATCTTAATCTCACGAAGAAGCTACAGCATCATTCCTCTTCAAATAGCATCAACAGCCAGAACCCAATTTCCTATCTGTAATAACAATCACAATTCTTCCAAATCCAAACGTCGTTATCCTCTGCTACTAACTCAATCACAACTATTCGGTGCTGGACGGCAACACTGGCCCCCACTACATTAACACCATCTGTAGCACTAACACCAATCACATGCTCTGCACTACTACTACTACAACTACTACTACTACTACTACTACAACAATCATCAACAATATGCACGTCCAGAGAAAAACAAAGTTGAACGTGGTGATCATTCACTTCATAAAACGTTAGTCTATAAACGTAGAATACCTTACCGACAGACAGTGATGACTCGAACATTGGTCCACTTGCAGCTGCCACCAGAGACACCCCCACAGCAAATAACATGGGAATCGATGGTGCGAGAATCAGCACGACCCTGCTGATCATGTGGGCTGCCAAGCACAGGAACTGCTGCCAGCGGCGGCCACACCTGCAGCACAAGAATAGATAACAAATGCCGAGTGGACTGCATTCCACTCCTCCCACAGAACGATAATTCTTGGCGTTAGTGGAGATCAGGTCCTGGTCCCTCGAAGGCAGTTACACACTCTGGATAGTCAATCAAAGCATCAGTATTTTTGTGCATATTAGGAAACTCGGGAGTTTTTATTTATCTATTTATTTCTATATTTCATTTTTGCTCAACTAGGCACGTTTGAATGATATGAGAAAAAAATGTAGTATGCGTAGACCTTATTGAAATTAAACAAATTGAGTGACGAAATATAGTCACTGCTCTGCAAAACTTATGGACAAGATAGATGAAGTAACGTAACATATTAACAACTCATTTAAAATGAAAGAATGTGGGGACGTCACATGACATGAGGTCAGTGTGACTGTAGTGCCAAATGGGGCTAGTCCCGCAAGATGAGGCAGTTGAAATAATGAGAACAAACAGTATGTTCCAATCAGTTATAGTGCATTGTGGTGGTGTTCTTCATCACTCATAGCTGAGAGACAACATTTGGATGACTTCACAAGGGGAAGAATCAAGAAACTCTAAGGAGGACGAATTGTGACTAATGTAGCCCAGGAGTACGGTATTGCTCTCAGCATTGTTTGATATGCATGGGGAGACCAAACCACAGAGACAGCTGCTCGAAGGAGATAAGATGGTCGACCACGGCCAATCACAGCAGCAGATGACAACTACATTGTGTAACAAGCAGGAAGGGACCCATACCAACTACTGAATGTTATTGCACCCATATTTAACACGATTGCAAGAGAAGGAATCTCACACTCCTCGGCTGCCTGGCGACTGCATGGGGATGGACTCTCTGTCTGAAGATCAGTAAGTTGTGTTTCATTGAAAGCATCACACCGGCAGTCTTGCTTGCGACTGTTTCAAGAGCATAGATATTGGACCAACAAGGACAGGGGTCGCATGCTTTTCTCAGATGATAGTAAATTCAATATGAGTAGTGGATCAGAGTGTACCCTCATATGGCGAGAATTGAGGTCACGTAATGCACCAAAGAAAATTGTTCAACATGATGTTTTGGTGCTCGTGTTACGGTGTAGAAAGGCATAATGTTGCGTGGGTAAATTGACCGCCAGATCTACGGAAACGGTACACTCGCTGGTCAATGTTATTGTTACACTGTACTACTTGTCCATGCGCGTTTTTTCATTGGTTTATTCGACACTGACCCCATATTTATCGATAATAATGTGTAACCGGATTGAATACCGTAGGTAGATGAGCTCTCGGAACAAGAAAATATTCAAAGAATTGACTGGCCTGCCCACACCCTCCGGCTTAAGTCTCATCGAACACTTGTGGGATGCGTGAGTAGCGTGGTAACACGTTTCAGAATATGGAGCTCCATCCTTGGTGATCACACGCCCTTCTTAATAACAATGTCCCACATTTTGAAATGTCCAGGGGGCCATCATAACTTCAGTGTAATATTATTGTCTTTGAATAAAAGTGCTTTTCTTTTCCTCTCACTGCGTATTTATTTACAGCTACTTTCTGTATTGTAGGAGTTCTTTTTATGTACAGCCCAAGTTTAATCGAGCTATGTTATTTACCAGCGACGCATAATGCAGAAGCTACTTTCATCCTTATCTTTTGCACATCAGTGTATTTTAGCGACTTACAATAATATTAACGTAAGAAAAGTGGTGTACAAGGGTAATTTACACAAGAACGTCAGCATTCTAGAAAGCGAAGGTTATGCAAATGCAGATAAGAAAGGGCAGTTATTCAACAAATCAATTTTTTCAAAAAAAAAAATTGCAGACTTGAAAGAAAGGAATGGAAAAAAGAAAAAGGAACGAAAAAAGAAAAAGGAACGAAAAAAGAAAAAGGAACGAAAAAAGAAAAAGGAACGAAAAAAAGAAAAAGCAACGAAAAAAAGAAAAAGCAACGAAAAAAAGAAAAAGCAACGAAAAAAAGAAAAAGCAACGAAAAAAAGAAAAAGCAACGAAAAAAAGAAAAAGCAACGAAAAAAAGAAAAAGCAACGAAAAAAAGAAAAAGCAACGAAAAAAAGAAAAAGCAACGAAAAGAAGAAAAAGCAACGAAAAAAAGAAAAAGCAACGAAAAAAAGAAAAAAAGAAAAAGGAACGAAAAAAGAAAAAGGAACGAAAAAAGAAAAAAGGAACGAAAAAAGAAAAAGGAACGAAAAAAAGGAAAAGGAACAAAAAAAGGAAAAGGAACGGAAAATCTGAAATGGAACGGAAAATCTGAAATGGAACGAAGCACGCAAACAGGCGGCGACAGTTTCAAGCAACTGCTTGTAGGAACACGATAAAGTTTGCTGCATTAAACATAAATAACTGAAAACAAGTTCGAGAAGATGCACAAAGAAACGATGAAAATTTTGTATGAGAAACAACTGATACAATTTGGAAGACAAGCAGTACACAAATCAACAGTGATCATTCCATGACTGACTTCAATATTAGAATCGTTCAGTTATTGAATCAGTAACCTAATGACGAAGTAAAGTCACATGATGCGTATAAAGCAGTTCTAGATAAAAAAAGAGAGGTGTCTGGAGATGGTAATATTTCAACGAAGGTAATGTGCTACAAAAGTGACTTGTGTCTTTCACAAGCAAGGAGATAGAAAAGACGAAAAAAATCTCTGTCCGGTCTGCCAATTGACTGTGACGTATAAGCAAATCACTGAAATTGTGAACTACTGCAAAGCAAAATACTATTTTTCGATCGAAGTAGGCGAAAGGAAAATGCTGGATTTAGAAGTGGGTCTAGCATGATTGACCAATTTCAAGTGGGGAAATAAATTCTGCATTTAATCGATAAATACTCTGACAGAGAAAAAATCGCAACGCCAAAAAGTAATGTAGAGTAAACAAATTTCGGGGATACAGTTTTACACATATCAGCTAGAACTTTATGACCACCAACCTACTACCGATATGAACACCTCCAGTCGATAGCAGCGTCACCCGGCGAGGAATAACTGCTAGTCGAACACATGCACGGTGCATGTAATATCAGTGAGTGTGTAGAATGGGGAAGGCGAGCGATCTGAGTTTGACCGAGAGCAGATTGTGATTGCCCGGTGGCTCGGCACCGGCATTACGGAAACTGCGCTACTTGTCGGGTGTTCCAGAAGTTCTGTGGTGAGTGTCTTCAACACGTGGCGAAACCAAGGGGAAACCACGTCCAGACATCAAGGGGTTGGGCGGCCGCCCCTCATTTAGATGTCTGACGTCGTAGTCTGGGCAGACCGGTAAAACAGGACAGGCGGCGAACTGTGGCAGAACTAAAATCAGACTTTAATTCTGGGCAGAGTACAAGTGTGCCTGTACACACAGTGCACCAATCACTCCTAACGATCGGTCTCCGCAGCCGACGACCCATGCATGTGCGAATGTTAACACAACGACATCGGCAACTGTAACTGAAATTGGCACGTGACTATCGACCCTGGACGTTGGCGTACTGGCAGACCGTTGAATGGTTTGATGAATCCCGATACCTTTTTGATCATGCCGACCGGAGGGCCCGAATCCATAGTCTTCCAGGGGAACAGTTCCTTGACACCTGTGCCGCTGGACAGTGACAAGCTGGCGGCGGCTCCATTACGCTCTGGGGAACATCCACGTGGGCATCCACGAGTCCAGTGGGGCTTGTGAAAGGCATCAAGGAGTGTCAGACCACGTACACCCCTTAACGACGATCATGTTTCCTGACGGCAGTGGCCTTTTTCAACAAGATACTGCACTGTGTCACAATGCCAGGAGTGTGATAAAGTGATTCGAGGAACACAGGGGAGTGTGTGCTGGCCTCCCATCTCGCCAGATCTGGGATGCGATTGAACATGGCGTCAGAGCTCATAAGCCCTCTCCGCAATTTACAGGAATTAGGTGACTTACGTACGCGCAGATGTGGTGCCAACTGCCTACGGCGACCTACAAAGGGCCCATTGCTTGCATGCCAAGACATGTCGCGGCTGTTGTCCTGGCCGATGGTGGACATAACCTGCAATTAAGTAGGTGGTCGTAATGTTTTGCCTGATTAGTGTATTTAAGTGATTAACAATGCAAGATCACAATCTGACGTAAGCGCGAGATTGGCCATTGTAAATGTGAAATTCTGGTACATTATTAAGTGGTGTGACCGCCAGAGTGTTGAATGCAACCATGCAAATGTGCATGTGCTGTGTTTTACAGGTGCCGGTTGTCAGTTTGTGGGATGGAGTTCCACGCCTGTTGCACTTGATCGGTCAATACAGGGACGGTCAAATGTAGTTGTGGGTATCGCTGTAGTTGTCCTATGATATCCCATATGCGCTCAATTGGAGATAGATTTGATGATAGAGCAGGCCAAGGCAACATGTCTAAGCACTGTAGGGCATGTTGGACCACAACAGCGGTAAGTGGGCCAGCATCATCCTGTTGGTAAAAACACCCCTGCAATCCTGTTCATGAATGACAGCGTAACAGGTTGAATCGCAGAACTGACGTACAAATTTGCAGTCAGGGTGGGTAGCAGAACCTCGAGATGCTCCTGCTGTCATATGAAATCACACCTCAGACGGGTTCAGTCAAATACATGAGCTGTCCTTAAAGTAACCGATTTGTAACATTGCATTGTGTCACTGTCGTGCCAATTGCTACTCAGATTACTGCTGCAGATTCAGTATGATGCGCCAGAGCTATACGCCGAACACGATAGTCTTCCCTCGCGGTAGTGCCATGTGGCCGTCTGGACTCCGGTATTCTTGCTACTGTACTTTCTCGTAACCACTGCTGCCAGCAACGATGTACATTGTCTACGTTCCTGCCAAATCTTTCTGCAGTATCGCAGAAGGATCATCAACCAGCTTCTTATAGCCATATTACACAACCCCGTTTAAACTCGGTGACGTGTTGATAATGGCGTCTTTGTCGACTCAAAGGCATTCTTGACTAGCATCAACTGACCACGTCGAATCTCAAAGGTAACTAATGCTCACGACTGTCACAGCGTGTATTCCAAGAAAACCTCATTTACATCGTTATAGTGACGCTACTAACACCACTCTCATGCGACTAGTCCGAAATTTGAAGAAGCATCATCTTTCATTTACAGAAACACGCCTACCAATTTTTGCTTATGTCACAAAATTCCTTGGTGTTGCAACTTTTCCTGTCAGTGTAAAGTACAATTTTGCAGGATACTCTAACGCTTCGATAAAGCTTTTGAGTAAGTTTCAGCAAAACCCATCCCCATAGCTGTTGAGAACAGTATCTTCATTCAGCTTGCGTTAGTGAACTGAAAAATGCACTAGATTTGTTGTCCGCCACCGTAGCTCAGTGGACAGTGACCGGCTTGTCATGCAGGGGGACCCAGGTTCGATTCCCGGCTGGGTTGGAGACTTTCTCCGCTCAGAGTCTGGGTGTTGTGTTCATCATCCTCATTTCATCCTCATCGACGTGCAAGTCACCGAAGTGGCGTCACCTCAAAAGACTTGCACCAGGAGATCAGGTCTACGCGCCAGCAGGCCCTCGCCACACGGCATTTCATTTCATTACATTTGTTCACGATAGCTGGAAATTCAGAATTACTAGCAGATAGGCGATTTAAGAATATTTCGTATTATCAAAAGTATTCTGTTATCGTGGAATAAATTTTTAGATTCTTAAGCTATGAAAACGAAAAAGAAATACACGTTACTGGAATATACTTGAGGCATCTTCGCAATGTCTATGATACTGTATTATGTGCCTCCAGATACAGTGTTGTTTGTATGAAGTCCAAGAAATTAACAGAGCGAGTTCTAAAGCGTGCGACAATATTAACAACAACAAAAATTAAGGTTATGTATAACATGTGGAAAAGAAAATACTAAAAGTTACCAATGATGTCGAGGACCAGCTGCTGCGTTTCCTTCATAGTTGGGGCAGTTAAGACTACAAATTAATGGACAGCGACACGAAGTAACAAATGGCCTGGAGAGCCTTTACTAAATGAATACCGTTTGAGACGTAAGCATCTAATGTATGCGAAAAGGAAAGTCCAAAATCAGTGTACATAACAAGTTTCGACTGATAGCAGTTGGCAATCGGACATAGCCTTTCAGTACGAAATCTATTGAAAAATTAAGTTTCATTCATAGAGCAGTAGAGAGATGCAGTATGTTGTGTAAATTGTTAGGACAGACAAAAAATAATGTTACAGGGGACAAAATGGAAGACGTAAGTAATTGGGTAGTGGGGTTACAACCGAAATTTTGATATCAAGTTGATATGCAAATTAATTAAATTGATCAATTAATCACCCTAGCACCCCGCCCCCACCCACACCCACACGCGCACCTGGATGACGTCACATGTTTTTCTCAGCCTGCACGAGTGCCCCAGCCCCCTCCTCCCCCCCATCCCAACCTACCCTATTGGCGGGATTTCGAATTTCGGCGGCAGTTAAGAATTTTCGCTGTAAAAATCAACTGGCAGTTCAGAGGACATAATATTTACGGAAATTTTTTATGGAAATTTTTTTTTTATAAAACGGGAATAAGTGGAAGAAATCGGACAAAAACAATTCAGAGAATGGGAAATGAGAGAATTATGCTCTGAGAAGGACATAATTTGCATTTCATAGGACATGGATACTCTTGTTTAACTTCCGATCACTTCACTTCATCGCTTCGTATATTGCGATATCAAAGTCATTAAGACGCTCCACAGTGCGCTGCGGAGGTCGCACTTTACCGCCATCGTCTCGTGCAGGGACTTCGCCATTGTAGCTTCTGAGCGGCCGCCCACATCCCCGCATGTTATCAAGTCCCTTGCCAGCGCTGGAGGCGGTGACATGAAAGGCGCCACGCCACACGAGCTCGTAACACTCAGGCAGCCTAATGACGCAACTGCGACACATGTGCAGCTCAGCTACGTGTCTGGCTGTCTACTGGTGTCCATGGGTCTGCCTCGGTCAGGGGGAGGGGGGGGGGGGGAGGGGGCGGCAGACAGCAGCTGGAAACGGCTTACAGTGTGGCTCTCAAGGCATGCTTTGTTGGTCATTACCGGTTTTGAAGGTTAGAGTCTTCCTCCCCAGCTCTGTCCTAAGGGAAACAGCTACATATATTTCGAGGAGTGCAGTTGCCATTGGGTGTGTCAGACTATCCATCTGTCTCAGAATTAACAGTGTTTTTCTAAACCGAGCAGCTGCATCCAATATTCCATCCACTTGCAGGCAAACACAGGATTATTGTCTCAGATCATTCTTTCCTCCCCCCACTGATGTGATATTTTCCTCAAACAGCTGCACCAAGCCTGCTTGAAGAAAAAAAATAATGGAAGTTTAACTTGCTGGCATGGCACTCTGAGTTCCTATTGGTCCTCTACAAAATAGAGGGTGGAGTCTGAAGTTATATAAAGCCCAATCCGCACCACAATCATCAATCTTTGACAGTGCATAGTTGTGCCAGTGTGATTCCTGCACCATGAAACGCTCATTCAGCAGTGATGCCAGTGGCAATGGGAAACGGCCAAACTTGGGTCAATTGCCATGTAAATGTTCATAAAAAGATCACGAGTTCAAATTACGATAGTTATAAAATTTCATAGCAAAGTATTCAAAATTTTTCGAGAGTGTGATACATTTTCGTAAAAAGTGGTTATAAAAGTTCTTTTGTCTTACTATTATAGCATTCATTCACGAAATGTTGGAATTAGAACGCCAGCTGGAAGCTGAAAGTATCCAGCAAGTGGAAGAGGTTGTGCTACGTTCATTTAAGTACATCTCAAATTCTGTGTGGTAGTTTACATGTTCAGAAAACAGCTCTTGATGTATTCAGACCGCAACTAGTGTTTATAAAACTTTTGATCTCGCTGTTGCAGCATTAGAGCAGCCGCTGATGGACATTGAGCAGCAGCAGTAGCTGCTGCTGCTGCTGGAGTCTGAAATGCATCAAGAAAGTAAGTATAGTTGTAATATATTGCCATTAGACTTTTACATCAAATACAGTTGTGTGAGGTCTATATAAATTCATTGTTGTCGATGTTGCTACTGCTCAAGAGGAAAATGAGATCTCTGTAGGAGCATGCGTCGAGAATAGTGACCAGGAGTCATCAATTCCATCTGATATGATTTTTTACTTATTTAATTTTTTTCTATAGTTATAATCAATATCTCCCTGTAGTTAAATTCAGTACAAATTTTTTGTTGTTGTTTCTAATAATCAATGTCTTGTTGTAGGCGACTTCCATGAGATAGATTGACGGCTCCACAACATCAACAATTCTGGCGAGAGTGAGATGCTTGAGTGGGAGCATGAGGTGGTGGCTGCTGAAAGACAGTGCGAGCTCTCCCTTCTGGAGCAGGCGATGGAGATATTTGAGTGGGTGGGATAACTACCAGAAAGATCGACTGAACTGCTCAATCAGGGATTTTCTCTGCCTCGTGATGACTGGGTGTTGTGTGATGTCCTTAGGTTAGTTCGGTTTAAGTAGTTCTAAGTTCTAGGGGACTGATGACCATAGATGTTAAGTCCCATAGTGCTCAGAGCCATTTGAACCATTTTGAACTGCTCAATCCTGGGACCCAGAATGTAAAACGTGGTTCTAATGTGACCATCATCGTTTAAGCAACATAAGCAGCTTCAAACGCTCCTCGTCTGCCACAGTGATGTGCGGCATTTTCCATGTAAATTTATTGATGATCTGATTCACCTCTTGAGCTCCTTCAATGTATGCCTTTTTATCTGTTGCGCTCCATACCAGAATACGATCCTGTTTAGCATTCATAACAATGCGCTGCATGTCCTCAAAGTACCCCTTAAGTATTTTTAGAGGTATGCGTGCAATAAATCGGAGGTTCTATCCACAGACTCGTCTATGAACCATCCTGCATTTTCTAAGCCATTAAAATCTGAGGGTTGTGATGAGACATATGTTTTAAGGGTTCATACTACGCCGACATTACGTGTACGATCAATCTCCACACCATTACGTTCATTTTCTGGAACAGGAACGCCAAAGCATTACATGTAAACCTTCATCCCACCGTATGACTACCATCATTTTTCTTAAAGGATCCACCCAAATATATGAAGCTCTTGCATGGAAGAGTTAAAGCGTCTTAATGCTGGATGACAACTCTAATTTCATCGTTCTTGTTAAATGTCGCTGAAGCATAAGGTTTATGCGAGAAATATTCCTGGCGTGTGATTCGCTCATCATATTCCACTGGGTGGGATATATTGAGCGACCACGTCATTGTGAGGTTTCAAGCCTAATGATTTAAGAAACTTGTAGTTCGCACGTTTTATAACCGTGCGGTTCTGCTGCGAAGTGCTAGGCTGTGCACTTTTTGAGCTGGTTTTATTCCTTACGCCCATCTTGTCGTAGATGTAGTCGTAAAATGATTTCCTCACCATGAAAGTCAAGTTGGTTATTCTGATCCATAACACGCAGCTCCAGATAGTCCAATGTCTGAACTGTCACTGAAGGTATATAGCGGTGGTAGGAGTCTCAACAATCTTATACCCTATTCCAACTGATGGGAACAATCCGTAAATTGAATGAATCAGTCTATCGTTGAGATATGAGCTCGTTGCAGTGTTTCACTCAACAAGGATTGTACTGACAGGGAGAATATCCACTGTTTGATCAGATTTGTAAAATTTATTGGGATCCGTCTTCAAAACCTGTCCCTTTGTGAAACCAAGTAGTGTGCCTACTGAACCTTTCTGCTTAAAGTCAATCGAAACATTCACCGTACGTATTTCAGATTTATGTGTACTGACGTTAACGCGGAGCTCAATCCCTTTTCCAGGCTGTTTTAAAATTTCGTTTAAATCATCAGTATCGTATGCACCAGGTTCAATTTTTACAATTTCTTCTTTAACATTAATTTCCAGATGCAGTTTACTGTTAGCCTCTGTGATATTTTGGATGGTGTTGTATGTCTCCAGTCCAATCAGCGCGATGCTCCAATCTCCAACGCTTAAATCAATTGGTGGGAAGTAATTCGCACGTAGTACAGACGATCGTTCTTTTAATGTCAGAGTGTACGATATTGCATCTAAACATCGACTGGCGAATGGGTACTTAATACCCGGCCTTTATATCATTCGTAAAAGTCAGAAGGAACGTGATGCATAGATGACCACACAGGTATGCATTAAAGTCTTGGTGGGGTCAAACATTGTAGAACACATGTCTTCTGCCTGTGAAGTATCGTTTTAATTCTTTTGGGGGTTGCAGGTCACGACGTTATTTGTATTTCTTTTTTTTTTTAACATATGCTGCCCATTGAGTTCCAGGTCCGCATGCTACATCCAGATTCACAATTCCGCGTTCTCCTGATTTCCACATAGTCTTCTGTAGTGTATTCCGCATGAACACACCTCGGACTCTCGGAATGTTGAATTTCTTCGTTACAAACGTAAGCAGATCTGTATCTAAGCGCCCTGTCTGGTAGGATTGCTAGGGGTATTATCTTTTTTTTTTGTTTTTTGTTTTTTATGAGAAGCTCTAGTCCTTTCTTGTATGGTTTCAAGTATAGCCCTTTTCCGATAGCTGCTGCCACCACCATGCGGTTATGTCTTCGTGCCTCCTGCAGTTGCTCCTGAGAGCTCTGTGCATTCTTGACTGTCCTGGCAATAGTCGCAGCACCCCCAGCCAGTGAACCCACTGCTGGAAGACCGGCTAAGGCAGGAATGAGGAAGGGAATAATTCCACCCGACGTCTTTGGTATTGGTAGAACCCTGGGTGGTTTAATCGATATTTTTTAAACTCACTTCTTTCTGCTTCAGGGCGCTTTTAGCTGCATACAACGCTGTCAGGATACAGTTTTCCATGTACCCTTTGGTTTCCATCTTCTTCCTTAGCGCCCTACGTTCAGCGCTCTTAACTTGGCTGAACTACTTCAAAGCCAAACCCAACTTAACTTTACCACGCATAGTTCTTTCAACTGCAAATGCTGCAGTGCGTTGACCTACACCAATATCCTTTCTCGTACGTACTGTCCTAGCTTTAACAGCTAAAATTCTATCGGCGGTGTGACTAGCTTTATTTGTTGCGTAAACGATGGGTTCCTTACACGTTTCGTTGGGTAGATTTATTCCCTTATCACTGCGTGCCAATCGATTTTGAAATTTTGTTCCAGTTCCACAGTAGTTACACCCAGGAATGTGTAATTCGACTGGTTGTTTGTCGAGAAAACCGCTTCCTCCTCTAATGCGTCTCCTATCACGCGTGTTATGCTCTGAGGTGATTGTGGCCTGCGCTCCCTATTATATAACAAATCGTCAGCGACGGTTCATATGTTCTGTGATGCGGGAAAACCAAGCCATTTAACCAACGCTCTATTCCCTCAACGCCGTATGACCCTCTCTACGAGATACACACCTGGTTCCGAGCTCTTTTGTACCTCTTGTGCGTAAAAGCATCCTGCAATTTCAGTACCACTGCTGTCCTTTAATAGGTGGGTTCTATGATTCGTTTTCTGCACTTTGTGTATATCTCGGTTGACCAGTGTTGTCTTGTGTTTTGAAATACATACTATTCACCTACATTAAATTGCTGTTTGCTCGGATCTAACATTTTAATACGATTGTATACTGTATCTAGAAGCCTATTATCACGAACATCGATTGGTCTCATTTTTATTGTGCGATGTGTGGTTCGATTATACTGTGCAATTATTTGCGGGAGGATATCGATCCATCTGTGAGAGCCACGAAGATAGAATTTCATCCACATTTGAGTTTTCACTGTTCTGTTCAGACGTTCCACGATACTCGCCTTAAGGTGGGTGAACGTCGAGTAGTGATGTATTCTATACCGCTCCATCACAGCCTTGAAATATTTATTGTAAAACTTACCGCCGTGATCTGTTTGAAGTTTATCTGAGCTTCGATTCGTCCCCGTCTGCACCAATCCATGAGGCACATGCGTGACTTCCTTCCCTGATTTCGCTTTCACAGGTAATGCCCAGGCGTATTTAGAATAACTACACTCCTGGAAATGGAAAAAAGAACACATTGACACCGGTGTGTCAGACCCACCATACTTGCTCCGGACACTGCGAGAGGGCTGTACAAGCAATGATCACACGCACGGCACAGCGGACACACCAGGAACCGCGGTGTTGGCCGTCGAATGGCGCTAGCTGCGCAGCATTTGTGCACCGCCGCCGTCAGTGTCAGCCAGTTTGCCGTGGCATACGGAGCTCCATCGCAGTCTTTAACACTGGTAGCATGCCGCGACAGCGTGGACGTGAACCGTATGTGCAGTTGACGGACTTTGAGCGAGGGCGTATAGTGGGCATGCGGGAGGCCGGGTGGACGTACCGCCGAATTGCTCAACACGTGGGGCGTGAGGTCTCCACAGTACATCGATGTTGTCGCCAGTGGTCGGCGGAAGGTGCACGTGCCCGTCGACCTGGGACCGGACCGCAGCGACGCACGGATGCACGCCAAGACCGTAGGACTCTACGCAGTGCCGTAGGGGACCGCACCGCCACTTCCCAGCAAATTAGGGACACTGTTGCTCCTGGGGTATCGGCGAGGACCATTCGCAACCGTCTCCATGAAGCTGGGCTACGGTCCCGCACACCGTTAGGCCGTCTTCCGCTCACGCCCCAACATCGTGCAGCCCGCCTCCAGTGGTGTAGCGACAGGCGTGAATGGAGGGACGAATGGAGACGTGTCGTCTTCAGCGATGAGAGTCGCTTCTGCCTTGGTGCCAATGATGGTCGTATGCGTGTTTGGCGCCGTGCAGGTGAGCGCCACAATCAGGACTGCATACGACCGAGGCGCACAGGGCCAACACCCGGCATCATGGTGTGGGGAGCGATCTCCTACACTGGCCGTACACCACTGGTGATCGTCGAGGGGACACTGAATAGTGCACGGTACATCCAAACCGTCATCGAACCCATCGTTCTACCATTCCTAGACCGGCAAGGGAACTTGCTGTTCCAACAGGACAATGCACGTCCGCATGTATCCCGTGCCACCCAACGTGCTCTAGAAGGTGTAAGTCAACTACCCTGGCCAGCAAGATCTCCGGATCTGTCCCCCATTGAGCATGTTTGGGACTGGATGAAGCGTCGTCTCACGCGGTCTGCACGTCCAGCACGAACGCTGGTCCAACTGAGGCGCCAGGTGGAAATGGCATGGCAAGCCGATCCACAGGACTACATCCAACATCTCTACGATCGTCTCCATGGGAGAATAGCAGCCTGCATTGCTGCGAAAGGTGGATATACACTGTACTAGTGCCGACATTGTGCATGCTCTGTTGCCTGTGTCTATGTGCCTGTGGTTCTGTCAGTGTGATCATGTGATGTATCTGACCCAAGGAATGTGTCAATAAAGTTTCCCCTTCCTGGGACAATGAATTCACGGTGTTCTTATTTCAATTTCCAGGAGTGTATAAATGACCATTAAAATATAGTTGAATCCTTTATTCACACGTGAATTTTCCCTCATGTCGAAAGATCCACTTGCTACAGGTCATCCAAACCTTTAATTGAAACCTATCTTCGAGGGTATGTTTGGCGTGCTGGTGTGCAGTTCTCTAACTACAGTCTCCATACTTATCCGATAATGCCTCTCTCCCTCTCTCTCTCTAAGCTCGGAAATTACTGAAACAACTTCATTCGAATGAGCTGTATTACCAGCGGCAGCTGATGACATGAGCGGTCGTAGCCGGTATATTAGCTCATTCGGGTCGTCGTAATATACACTCCTGGAAATTGAAATAAGAACACCGTGAATTCATTGTCCCAGGAAGGGGAAACTTTATTGACACATTCCTGGGGCCAGATACATCACATGATCACACTGACAGAACCACAGGCACATAGACACAGGCAACAGAGCATGCACAATGTCGGCACTAGTACAGTGTATATCCACCTTTCGCAGCAATGCAGGCTGCTATTCTCCCATGGAGACGATCGTAGAGATGTTGGATGTAGTCCTGTGGATCGGCTTGCCATGCCATTTCCACCTGGCGCCTCAGTTGGACCAGCGTTCGTGCTGGACGTGCAGACCGCGTGAGACGACGCTTCATCCAGTCCCAAACATGCTCAATGGGGGACAGATCCGGAGATCTTGCTGGCCAGGGTAGTTGACTTACACCTTCTAGAGCACGTTGGGTGGCACGGGATACATGCGGACGTGCATTGTCCTGTTGGAACAGCAAGTTCCCTTGCCGGTCTAGGAATGGTAGAACGATGGGTTCGATGACGGTTTGGATGTACCGTGCACTATTCAGTGTCCCCTCGACGATCACCAGTGGTGTACGGCCAGTGTAGGAGATCGCTCCCCACACCATGATGCCGGGTGTTGGCCCTGTGCGCCTCGGTCGTATGCAGTCCTGATTGTGGCGCTCACCTGCACGGCGCCAAACACGCATACGACCATCATTGGCACCAAGGCAGAAGCGACTCTCATCGCTGAAGACGACACGTCTCCATTCGTCCCTCCATTCACGCCTGTCGCTACACCACTGGAGGCGGGCTGCACGATGTTGGGGCGTGAGCGGAAGACGGCCTAACGGTGTGCGGGACCGTAGCCCAGCTTCATGGAGACGGTTGCGAATGGTCCTCGCCGATACCCCAGGAGCAACAGTGTCCCTAATTTGCTGGGAAGTGGCGGTGCGGTCCCCTACGGCACTGCGTAGGATCCTACGGTCTTGGCGTGCATCCGTGCGTCGCTGCGGTCCGGTCCCAGGTCGACGGGCACGTGCACCTTCCGCCGACCACTGGCGACAACATCGATGTACTGTGGAGACCTCACACCCCACGTGTTGAGCAATTCGGTGGTACGTCCACCCGGCCTCCCGCATGCCCACTATACGCCCTCACTCAAAGTCCGTCAACTGCACATACGGTTCACGTCCACGCTGTCGCGGCATGCTACCAGTGTTAAAGACTGCGATGGAGCTCCGTATGCCACGGCAAACTGGCTGACACTGACGGTGGCGGTGCACAAATGCTGCGCAGCTAGCGCCATTCGACGGCCAACACCGCGGTTCCTGGTGTGTCCGCTGTGCCGTGCGTGTGATCATTGCTTGTACAGCCCTCTCGCAGTGTCCGGAGCAAGTATGGTGGGTCTGACACACCGGTGTCAATGTGTTCTTTTTTCCATTTCCAGGAGTGTATATATACTCGTGTACTGCGAGAATCGATTGCTCACTCTTTTATGCTGAATGTCAATGCCATCAGCGTTGCTATTTTTTTCACCATCCAAAATAGGTCTTATAATGGATTTGTATTTCACATTGCTTAGAGTTTTTGCATTCTTATGCAGATCAGTTAATAGCAATATTTCCAAATCTTTAGGCGAATAATTTACAGTTTTTGTGGGTTCAATAGACCGGATGTTCTTTGAAATTGTTTCTCGCCGATCTGTAGTGTTTCTTCATTTGAAGTTATAGGCTGTGTGCCCAACATGTATGGTTTCTCCCCACTAACACCGAATGTTTTGTCTATCCCAGCGCCGCTGTGACTGTTGATGAAATCGGCAATAGCGTCATCGTCGTTGTTGCGGAATTTCGTTGATAATGCATCGAAAAATACAGTAACTGGTTTGTAGGTTTCTCGCTGTGTCTGCTCCCGCTTCAAATGCCCTAAATTGAGCAACTGTAACTTCTCGCGAACGGCCTTCCGTGGCTCGATGACTTCGTGCTTAGTCGACATCTCTGACACCGTGCAGCATGCGGTTTTATATATCCGCTCTTATTCTTCTTATGCTGCTCCTCCTCCTCGGTAACAGCTGTTTTCCCTTCAGTTATGTTACCTGCTTTCTTTTCAACTGCGTTAACCCGTTCGTACAATGTCCCGTTCTCAATGACAGATGTTCCCTCTTCATTTAAGCTATTTTCTTTCTTCTCGATTGCATTAAACCGATCATTCAGTGCATTGTTCAGTCTCAGAAGGGTTCGAAAAAACGTCTCTAGTTCCTTGCGTACACTTCCAACTTTCTATTCTAGAGATTGAATTTTAGCGTCCACGTATAAGGGGGAAAAAAATCAAATGCGTGTGAAATATTATGGGATTTAACTGCTAAGGTCATCAGTCCCTAAGCTTACACACTACTTAACCTAAATTATCCTAAGGACAAACACACACACACACACACACACACACACACACACACACACACACACACACACACACACACACACATGCCCGAGGGAGGACTCGAACCTCCGCCGGGACCAGCCGCACAGTCCATGATCGGCTAATCCCGCGCGGCACACGTACAAGTGAATGTTTTGTCTATGTACACTCATCCTATCAAACTGAGCTCCCGGCATATGTGGAATTTATCCATGGTGATGCATATACTGATGTACTCATCTATGTCTCTCCTGGAAGTTCCGTCTGTACGCGCCATCATTCATTTTTCTTGTTTTATCAATAACTATAAACCCATACTGTGACTAACTCCAACAATCTGCACATATCTTTACAAAATCATTGAACGACATGTCGGTTCCTACATGAGCCTGCTAAATGTGTTTTAAATTCAGCTTGTCCTGTTTGAATGCTATAATTAGGTTTGAATTATCCCTCGCTAGCTGTTTTGGGATTCTGGAATATGTCTGACTCAGATAAAATACATCAGCCATATGGCGACCGAAACAGAAATATCGCCTAATTTGATCTTTGTTTTGCGCAGCAACACCGTCAAATATGAACACTGTGTTTGACTTTAGTTTTTCCGGTGGAGGGATATCGTTGCCCTCGCTAAATGTGAATGTCACACCGTCTACACCCTGCAGAATCTCCTGTAATAGTTGATATTTGGGCTGAAACAGTGTTTACACATACATGCTCAAAGTGGACTCCATTCGGATGTTTTAGCAGCGACATGAGTACATTTGTCTTGCCGCAGTTGGATGGACCTACAATTATTCCACGTATGTTGTCCGTGAGGAGTGCGTCATTATTCTTCTTCTTCTTCTTCTTCTTCTTCTTCTTCTTCCGGTCTTCTTGTGCACCGTCACAGCTCCAGTAGCTTACAACAAAGTCTTGATGCTTCACCCACCCTGCCATCATACCTACTACGTCAGGTGGCTTGCAGTGGGTTTTTATAGAAAAAATGTACACTGTGCCCCTTCCATGATACCGACCAGTTTAGGTACTGGCGTGCAATGGGATTTTACGGAGAATTTAGTTAAACGAAATAATTTTCTGGTGTTGCATACTTCCAGTGAAAATACTAGGGCAGTAGCTTTAGTACACTGCTGGCCACCGTAAATGCAACACCAAGAAAGACAAGAGGTAGCACAACAAAATTTATTTTGTAGATAACATGTTGACCAAGTATCAAATGATTACGTTTACAGACGTCTGTGACATGTGGTTCCTGCCAGAATCAGTGGCCAGAGTAGCCGCCATTGTTGGAGATCACCGCTGCCACACGTCTCGGCATTGAGTCAAAGAGACGTTGGATGTGTTCCTGGGGTACAGCAGCCCAAGCAGCTTCCACACGTTGCCAAAGATCGTCTGGTGTGGCAGCTGGGGATGTAATCTGGGTCACTCGTTGAGCAACCATGGACCACATGTTTTCTATCGGCGAAAGATCCGGAGAACGAGCCGGCCTGGGAAGCAATTCAATCTGGTTATTGACGAAGAACCTTTGGACAATGCGTGCCACGTGTTGTCGCGCATTATCCTGTTGAAATATGGCTGTGGCCGAGCCCTGAATGTAAGGAAGGACAACTGGCTCTAGCACCTCGGATATGTAGCGTCGGCTATTTAAAGTACCGGCAATGCGTACTAGAGGCGTGCGAGAGTAATATCCAATACCGCCCCATACCATAATACCCGGTTCAAGACCAGTGTGGCGGTGCATAATTCAGCTGTCCAGCATCCTCTCTCCACGGTGTCTCCACACTTGAATCCGACCATCGTGGTGCTGCAGACAGAAGCGTGCCTCGTTAGTAAAGACAACGTCATTCCATTCTGCCGTCCACATCCGTCTGTCATCACACCATTGGCGACGGAGACGTCTGTGGTTCTGCGTCAGTGGTAGACGAAGCAATGGACGTCTTGCGGACAGACCACTCTGCTGTAAACGGCGTCGAATGGTACGCGCAGACACTGGATGATGCGTTACAGACGCAATGTGCTGTGCTATGGTTCGGGATGTCACTGAGCGATCCGTCACTGCCATGCGCACAATTTGCCTATCAGCACGTGCAGTGGTGCACCGAGGTGAATGCGATCGACCACGTCGGTCCGTCGTACTCTCCTGCATCCAACGGTCACATATCCGCATTACAGTTGTTTGGTTTCGTCCAACACGACTATCGATTTCTCTGTATGATAATCCACAATCTCGGTAAGCCTCTATCCTTCCTCTGTCGAACTCGGATACTTGATCAAAAGATGTTCGCTGTTGTCTACGAGGCAGAACTGATCATCTTGTGAAACAACCACAAGGTAAACACACGTGCCGAACGTACACTCGTCGAAATCGCCAAGCCTTAAAAGGCGCTATGAGGTGGCGCCACAGGCGCGCGTGATGTGCGTCTGCGCTGAAATTCTAATCAGTTGCATATCTCATCGCTGCAAACTCATGGTGTAAATTTCACTTGATTCGGATGCTTCCTTCAGGGTGTTGCATTTACGGAGGCCAGCAGTGTACTTGCAATATAATAAGAGGTAAGAAATAAGAAACACATAGATGGTTATATACTTTTTTAATTCAGTAGTCATACACAGGATGCACTACATCAACTGGATCTTTATCTTAACGCCAGAACGGAACATAGAAAATAGAGCATTCTTGTAAGCACAGAATTCACCATGTATTTCTCTCAAACTTATTGGCAGTACATTAGTTTTCGCTGGCACCATACTGACCCACTGTTCGAAGTCGTCTACATGCACACTGTTCATACTCGGATACTCTGCAATGTCTCTATACACAGCTTTAACACAAGGCAGCTATATGTTCAGTCTTTCCAACACAATGGATAGTACCATCTGTAGATCAAAAAAGTTTTAAACGGTGGAGTGCTGTAGATAAATGGATGTGTTACCTGATTTCACACGGAGTGCAGAGTCATTGGACACTGTTGTAATGGGTAGAGTTGGAGCAGCACAGTAAATGTGATTAACTGATCAATTTAATTTACATATCAATTTGATATCAAAATTGTGCTCGTAGCCCCACTACCCTACCACTGACGTAGAGGAGAAGGTCCAAATATAAGCAGTGGTCTAAATATGGGCGAAGAGGCCAGGGGGCACACAAAGTGCTGCCACCTGTCCGTGGCACTTGTAAGTCGTCCTCGGACGACTGTAAACAATTGGTTGTGCGAACGCGTATTGTTTGAATGCAGTGTGATTTTGCGTGTGAAAATCTCAATTCTGTGAACTGCACTCCGACGAGAGATATGCATTCACCCATTTTCTTTAGAATTTTACTTAGGTCTGCCTACAATTCATTCGAAAAACTGTATCACTGATGTGTTAAAGAATCTGTTTCCCAGTTTTCATTGTTCTGTCTGTACCTCGTTTGTCAGGAACCACAATGTGGTCCATATATGGGCTACCACGAAGAATCTACTTATGGACTAGTCCATATTTGGACGAATTTATATTCTTATAATTTTAGTTGAAATCTGCTGAAGATTTGTTTTTCAGTATGACACGTAACAAGCCTTAATACCAAGCCAAGGGCAAAAGGAAGACGTGGGACCCTTTGAAGATGGCTGAAGCCGTCAGTGCTGTGAGGTTAAAGAAAATGGAAACTCTAAAAGGTGCAAAAGTATATGATGTACCTCGCTCTACCATGCAGACCTTAAGTAAGAAAACATATCTTACTCCAACTGCTGCTGTTAGTGCTAAGCTAGGTAGATCTTCTGGTTTTGGACAACGTCCGGAAGAAGAACTTTTTCCTTACTTTCTGTCTATGGAACAAAGGTTTCTTGGTTACACTTTATCCGATCTGAAACGAATAGGGTTTGTTTTAATAGAGAGAAATGACATTAACTCACTTTTCGCCACTAACTCAGCTCGTAGGAGTCAGGCATATCTTTTTCTGAATCGCCATTCATCTCGCCTATCTATTCGTTAACTGTGCGGCACTGCTTTGTCAAGCGCATTGGGTTGCAACAAAGAAAATGTTACAGCTTTTTACGAACAATTCGAATAGGCTTACAATAAACACCACTACCCACCGGATCGCATAGGTAACGTTTATAAGACAGGTTTGAGTACCGGCATTGTGCACAGTAAAATACCGCAAGTAATTGGCAGAAAGGGAAAGCGCCAAATTGCTGCCCTTGCTTCGAGGTTCGACATTAACATTCGTGGTTTGCATGAGTGCATCAGGACATTTTGATCCTCACTTTTTCTGGAACTAAAATTTTGGACCAATTGATGAAAGGTGTTCCTCCAGGAAGAATTGGCAGAGCCCATCCTTCTGGTTGTTTGTTTATGGGGTGGTTCGACCAATTCCTTAAAACTGTCAAGCCAGCTGAGGATTCACCAGTTCTTGTGTTATACAGACACTACACCCGTGCTTGCAACCCTGAAGTAATTCGTAAGGAACAGATGAACCACATTTTTTTGGCACCCCACTCAACACACAAGCTAAAGCCCCCAATAAAACTATCATGGGACCATTTAACGAAAACTAAATGGAACTAGGGGAGTTATATATCCTAGTGAAAGGGAGTAGATTGCCGTAAATTTCTAAACATGACGAGTGATGCAAAGACAGAGGTTCATTCCGCGGATCACAAATCTCTTGCAAGTACTCGACAACTTCAGGGTTAGGGACTTAAACATGCCTTAGGCGACAACATACTGCGCAAATATCAAAGTATTATGACATACTATTGGTATTCTTGTCAGAGTAAACTAAAATTTAAAAAACCTGCCGTTCGACGATAAGCTGCATTGACTTTGATGGAAATAACTGTCTGCCGTCAAGCCGCCGGAGAACGGCCGGGGGACAGATGTCTGTGATGCTAGTGCCACGAAGTTTAGATCAGATTCAGTTTTCGTTCCATAGACCCAGAAAGTGAGACCATTATCGTGGGTGTGGAACATTTCAGAAATACTTACTACCCTGATCATTTGCCAGGAGATAGTCGAAATAGGTTAATACAATGCAGTAAACTGGAACAGCTAATATTTACAGAATTAACACACTGTCAGAAAGAAACACTGTTATGCACTACTAATAAATTTATCATACACAAAATATTCAGCCATGTTTAAAATTTTGAACTACACAAAATACCTATCTTGACTGTTGTGACCAAATGTTGTCAAAACTGAATCCAACAGATATTTTTACTTAAGCTGGCTTAACATTCTCTGTTAAGATATTCATCTATGGAGTAGAAGGAGTTGCCTATCAAAAAGTTTTTCAAACTCTGTTTAAACCATGCTTTATCTGAAACCAAGTTCTTAATGGTTGCTGGCAAATAATAGAAAATGTGTGTTCCTGAATATTGGACCCTTTTTGGACCAAGGTAAGTGATTTTAGGTCTTTATGTAGATTGTTCTTATTCCTAGCATTGATACCATGTATTGAGCTATTGGTTGGAAATAGAGATGTATTACTTGCAACAAATTTCATTAAGGAATAAATATACTGAGAAGCAGTAGTTAGAATACAAAGTTCCTTGAGCAGGTTTCTACAAGATGTTCTTCAATTCCACCACAGATGATTCTTATCACACGCTTTTGCACCCTAAAACATTTTGCTCAGTTTGATGAGTTGCACCAGAATAGGGTCCTGTGTGACGTAATATAATGAAAGTAAGCAAAGTACAAAAGTTTTTTTTTATATTTATATCTCTTACTTCTGACATCATTCTCACGCCAAATACAGACTTGTTTAAGTTAGGCGCTTAAGCAGTGGTATGCCCTTCCAAACTGAATTTATTATTGAGCTGTAATCCCAGAAATTTAACACTGCCAAACGTCTTCGATCTGCACGTCTTCATATGTTATATTCATGGTGGAAGAGAATCTCTTACAGGTTCTGTACTGAAAATAGTGGGTCTTCTCAAAGTTTAATGACAGTGAATTAGCTTTAAACCAGTTAGTGTCAGTGAAAATTTGATTAGCAGCTACTTCTAAAATTGCAATTGACTTGCTACTTATTGCAATGTTTGTATCATCTGCAAACAAAACAAACTTAGCATCTGACAATGTAACAGATGAGAGTTCATTAATGTACACAAGAAAAAGCAATGGACCTAACATGGAACCTTGAGGAACACCACATGTAATTAATTCCGAGTCAGATTAGGACAGACTGCTTACTGCACAGGTATTTCATAGTGACACCCTTTGTTTCCTGTTAGATAAGATTCAAACCATTTCACAGCATTGATAGTGACACCATAATATTCTAATTTACTTAAGAGAATGCTGTGGTTCACACAGTCAAAGGCTTTTGACAGGTCACACAAAATGCCAGTAGTCTCTAATTTATTATATAACGACTTAAGTACATTCTCACTCTAAGTGTAAATAGCTTTCTTATATCAGAACCTTTAAGAAATCCACACTGTGACTTGAACAATATATTATTTGTAGTCAGATGCTTAAGGAGACACTTGAACACAACCTTTTCAAATATTTTTGAGAAAGCTGGCAAAAGGGAAACTGGTCGATAGTTTGATGATATCTCTTTATCCCCCTTCTTGTAAAGAGGCTTAACTTCAGTATATTTTAGCCGGTCTCGATATTTTCCACTGATAAGAGATTGATTAAACAAATAACTTAAGATTGAACTCAACTCGCATGAGAACTCTTTGATTAACTTCATTCATATGTTATCATGCCCACTGGAATACTTATATTTTAAGGATTTCATGATGGATGCTGCTTCTTTGGGAGACGTGTCATTTCCATTTTACTGAAGTTATTTTTAAAAACTTGACTCAGATACTCCATTGCACTGTTCACCAAACCTGAAATCACCAGGCTGTCAGTAACAGAAATGAAGTAGTTGTTTAAGAGGTTTGCAACACTTATTTTTAGAGCTATCTGTTCATCTTCCTTTTTGACCCCACCTGTCTCTGTCTTCGCAATATCCCATACAATTATTTTGTTACCTGATGTAATTATCTTTTTCTCATAATAAAGCTGCTTCGATTTCTGGATTACTTGTCTCAATATTCTGCAGTATTCTTAGTAATACATTACAATTCTAACATCAGAGGTGTTCCTAGATAGTCGATATAGTCTCCTTTTTGCCCTACATGATATATTTATTCCTTGTGTAATACACAGTTTATTTTTTGACTTCTGTGTGATTTGAGTTACCTTTAGGGGAAAACAATTTTCAAAAGTGGAGTCTACTTTATTAATGAATGCTTTGTATTTTCCATTTGAGTCAGACATTTTATAACATTTATCCAGTTCATGTCTTTGAGCAATTTCCTGAATTTCTCAATTTTTGACTTATTTATTACCCTCCTGTACTCAGATTTAATAGATTTTTATTTTGACGTGTTTCAAAATTTAACACAAGATGCTGCATGTCATTATCAGATAGCCGATTTACTATTGGTTTTGTGATATGACTTTTTTCCCTAGATCTGTCTACAAAGTATTATCAGTAGCAGTCACAGAATCCTAGTTGCAAAGTGCATAGTAGGAACTAAATTGAATGATATTGTTACTGACTGCAATAATTGTTCACTGACAGAGCTTTTCAATAAATCCACTATTTCCTTGTTTTTTGCTATGAGATGGGACAGCAGAGCTTCCAGATTTTTTATGAAGAGGTCAAAATTTCCTGAACGAGATATGTATATACCTACTATTATAAAGTACTTATTATGAAATACTGCTTCTGTTGCACAAGCTTCTAAGTGCTGCTCTGAACAAAATTTATTAAAATCAATATTCTTGAAATCAAAACGGGTTCTGACAAATAAGGTAACTCCTCCTTTCTCCATATTTTCTCTACAGAAATAAGAAGCTAACTTAAATACTGTAACATTTAACATATCTATACCAGTGCTCATATGACGTTCAGAGAGGCAGATTATATCAACTGGTTTGCTGAAATCCAATTCTTCAACGCAAATAAGCAACTCATTAAGCTTACCCCTTAGTCCTGGAATATTTGATGCAATAGTGATAACTGATTTTGTGCACTGGCTGAATTACAACTGGATGAACCTAATTTTCCTGCCAGTTTTTTAGGATCTCTAGTTTCAATCAGAGGCTGTTGGCATGAATTGTGTACAATAAAATTTGCTTTCTGGCTGCCTGTTTTATTAATATGAATATCATTTTCATCCTGCCTCTGAACATCTTTTGTACCTGCCCTCCCTAAAAAACTGCTGATCTGTCACTTGTAACCACTGGTACTTTACCACTTGTGATACCGCCCTCCCTTCAATTATTTGCTATTAGCCCATACGGTGTCACGCAAATACAAGGGGCCGTCAAAGGAAAACGAGACAGACGGAAAAAAGTAAGTAAAGTGTTTATTATGTAAAAAGTGATCCCCATAATTGTTAATACATTTAGCCTACTTTGATATTTGACTGTCAGTACCTTCATGGAAAAATGTTTGGCGTTGTTACGGAACCATGACTGTACTCTGGCAGTTCATAAAATATCGATCTCCCCAAGAAATATCGATACGTATCTGAGATTTTCTTAACCTATATATCTATATGTCGATATCAAAATGGCAATATCGAGTGCCGATATTTTTATTTTATATTATATTTTTTGCTATTTTCGGCAAATATTAAAAATTAATTTTACTTCCACTGCTTTTTGAGCTTTCGTCACGTCCAGTCTCTCTCTTTAACTGTGTGAAAGAAGTGTAAATGGCTCAAAAGAGGAAGTCCGATTATACTGGGAGGTAGTGGTGTTAATGAAATAACGGGATATCCGATGTGAAGAAATAGCTCACCAGATGCCTAAATAACAGTTTTTAACGCTACTAGAATCTATTTCTTCACATCGGCAGTCTTCAAAAACAGTTGCTGAAAGTGATGAACAAAAATCTGAATGACAAAAATTCGTCTTTGCCGCGGGTGGAGACCTGTGAGGGGAAATACTGACGTGATAGGCGCTACCAACAGAAACTGCAACGTTTAACTTCACCACGCAGTTTTTTTACATTAGCGTAAAAAAGGTTTATTCCAACAAGTAGCCATTGACAAATTAAGAAAATAAAGTATGACAAATTAACTGGAATGAAATATTGCATTACAATGCAAAAAGTACACAGTTGTTAACTAGCACAATAATCGCCCAAGTAAGTATTTTAATAGAAGCTTTTCATCTGCGCAGTGTCCCATTATTAACTTACAAATTTCAGATTAAGTGTTTTCTTTCAATTCATGCTCTACGGAAGATAGGCTGCTAGCTGCTTGATGTACAGAATGTCGAATAATAAATCAATACTTAAGTATACACATACAACTTCACGTCTACGTGATTACTCTGCTATTCACAATAAAGTGCTCGGCAGAGGGTTCAATGAACCACCTTCAAGCTGTCTCTCTACCTTTCCACTCTCGAATGGCGTGACGGAAAAACGAGCACTTAAATTTTTCTGTGTGAGCCCTGATTTCTCTTATTTTATCGTGATCATCATTTCTCCCTATGTAGGTGGGTGCCACCAGAATGTTTTCGCAATTGGAGGAGAAAACTGGTAATTGAGATTTCATGAGAAGATCCCGTCACAACAAAAAACGCCTTTGTTTTAATAATTGCCACTCTAATTCATGTATCATGTCTGTGGCACTATCTCCCCTACTTCGCAATAATACAAACCGAGCTGCCCTTCTTTGTACTTTTTCGATGTCATCCATCAGTCCCATCTGATGTGGATACCACACCGCACAGCAATACCCCAGAATAGGGCGGACAAGCGTGGCGTAGGCAGTATCTGTAGTAGACATGTTGCACCTTCTAAGTCTTCTGCCAATGAATCGCAGTCTTTGGTTGGCTCTCCCACAACATTATCTGTGTGATCGTTCCGATTTAGGATATTTGTAATTGTAATCCCTAAATATTTAGTTGAGTTTCAGCCTTCAGATTTGTGTGACTTATCGCGTAATCGAAATTTAGCGGATTTCTTATTCAGGGTCAATTGTCACTTTTCGCAAGATACAAATACCTTATCTAAATAATTTTGCAATTTGTTTTGGTCACCTGATGACTTTACAAGGCTGTAAATGACCGCATCATCTGCAAACAATTTAAGACCTCTCCTATGTCGTTAATATAGATCAGGAACAATAGTGGTCCTGCAACACTTCCTTGGGGAACGCCGATTATTATTTCTGTTTTACTCGATGACTTTCCATATATTAGTACGAACTGTGACCTTTCTGACAGGAAATCACGAATCCAGACGCACAACTGAGGCGATATTCCATAGGGACGCAGTTTGGTTAGAAGACCGTTGTGAGGAACGGTGTCGAATGCCTTCTGGAAATGTAAAAACATGGAATCAATTTGACATCCCCTGTCGATACAACTCTAAGACCGGCAGCGTCTTTACAATGTGCTTCCGATATTGTTATAGGTCGATACAGTGATATTTCTTCCGCCGATATATTGATACTTATTGTCGATATGTAGGGAGTCGTTATAAAATATCCTAAATAGTACCAGGGCTTGCACATTTTCGTCCAAAGCAAATCGGCGGCCACAAATCTGTTTCTCTAGAACTTCAAAAATATAGAAGTCACTCGGGGAGAGATCGGGACTATGTAGGATTTGTAAGGACTCCCAGCGAATCTTCTACAGCGTACTCGAAACAAACGTGGCAACATATGGGCGGGCATTTTGTTGGCAGGTTGTTTCGACTATACTGCAAAAGTTTCTCTCACACGTTCTCCATATAGTCCCCATCTCTCCCCATACGATTTCCATAGTTTTGGAGTCCTGAAGGAAGACGTTCGTGGTCGTCGATTTGGTTCTGACGAAGAGGTGCGCCCCTGGGTACAATATTGGTTCAAATTGCTCCAAGCACTACGGGACTTAACATCTGAGGTCATCAGTCCCCTAGAACTTAGAACTAGTTAAACCTAACTAACCTAAGGACATCACACACATCGACGCCCGAGGCAAGATTCGAACCTGCGACCGTAGCGGTCGCACGGTTCCGGACTGAAGCGTCTAGAACCGCTCGGCGGGACAATCATGGTTCAGTAGGAAACTGGTAACAGTTTTCCATGAAGTCTTGTCTCACAATGGAGTAAATGTATTACTAGTTGCGGCGATTACTTTTTAAATAATAAATAGCTGACTTTTTCCATCTCTTTTTCCTTTGCCTGTCCCTTATAACTTTATGAATTTCTGTATAGAACCCTGTGTCGAGATCACACTTCCACGCAGAACTAAGATTACAGTCACCGTCCTGGTTAACTTTACTGTTTCACGCACTGTCCATAAAATGGTTAGGTGCACGGTCTTCACTACAATCCTCCAACAATCATATTTCACTCTTTTACGAATTCGTAAACAATCCACGATGAGTGAAGTTCTATACAAGCGACTTCAGCTCATCTTTGATACAGGCTTCGATGAATGCTTAAGATCATACTGAATTCTCTCATTTACGTGCAGTTCTTTTTCATATTGTTCATGTCGTTCTCAGTCAAATATATATTTGTGTTGCAATCTGCAGGAGTGTTAGCGTGCAATGTAAGTCGACCAGCTAACTGAAAACATTGCTTTTATTCATTATAAGTGGTTTAGTATATAAAAAAATCAACGACGGAATGGTTTTCTTACATGTCTCCCACGTAGCCGAAGAGCAGTCCCATTACAGCAGCGACATATTGTGAATAAAACATTATGTCATTGACAATGTGCTTGTTATTGCACACCCAGTTCATCTGCGATGGCACAGTCATGGAGAACCACGTGTTGTCGTAGGCCCAACCGTGTTGGCAGTTTATTTCTGAAATGTTGGCAGCCTTGTACGTGTGGCTATCGTTGTACATCGTGCACTTGCTGAACGTACCCTGTTCCCTGCGTACAAAGAAAATATGTGATGGTTAGTGTACATATTCATATTACTATTTATGCAAATAAGTACATTCTTAAAATGGAGGTACAAACCGCTAACACAGCAAAAAGAAAGTACAGATTCTCAGTGTGATAAGTGACGATATATTTCAAATAACTAGAAGGTATATATTTCAGTACATTATTTTCCCGTATTTAATCTTGGATGATATATCTAATAAAGCGTACTAGCAGCATGAGGCAAACTTTTTATTTAAGAGATAATGACTGAAATTAGAAAGTAAGTCACTAAAAATCAGGAGAAAAAATATCTCCGAAAGAAAATAACCGGAGCCGACAAATAACTAGAGCCTCCAACATTTGTCGGTGGTGCAAAGAAATGGCTCTGAGCACTATGGGTCTTAATTTCTGAGGTCATCAGTCCCCTAGAACTTAGAACTACTTAAACCTAACTAACCTAAGGACATCACACACATCCATGCCCGAGGCAGGATTCGAACCTGCGACCGTAGCGGTCGCACGTTTCCAGACTGTAGGGCGTGGAACCGCTCGGCCACAGCGGCCGGCGAGATGGAATAGAAGTGACGAAAGTTTATAATTTCAGCGGTACGTTAGCACATCAGAAGTTATTGTTGTGGACTGGATAGTAAACACACCACATCTAGTATTATTTATTGTCTGTATTGGGGTAACTTTTTCGTTGCTTTTGAGTCGTTTTTGCTTTATTTTTCTTTATATTAATGTAATATTTGTATTACGGAAAACATTGCAGTGGAGTTCTACAAACATTCGTTCTAATACTAATACGACAGAGTACTGTACTGTCAAACTTACAGATAGTCGGAAGAAATAGTCCTTATTTTCGTCACTAATGTTGAGCAGTGACCATACGAGTAATATAAACTGTGAAACTTCAGGTCGACGACATGTCTGAAATATCCATACACGACGTTCAATACGTGCAATACCCACAGTTTTAGACATTCACATGAAAAAGTTATTTCTGAACATATATCATACACAGTTTACGTTCACAAATATTACAGTGCTTTCCTGCGAAACTATCAAAAATATTTGTTGCAGCCAATATCAGAAATATTGATGCTGCATCGGAGGGTGAAATTTTTATTGTGAAAGACTTACGAAAAAAAAGAACACTAGAGACGATGTAATTATATGTTAATATACAATCAACGTCTGCAGACAAGATCCAGCCCCTTCGTGACGAAGGAACTGCATGCGGAAGCTTAGGATAACTGAATAATGAGAACAGAATTAAGCTGGTAGGCAATATGCATGCTTATCTACTCTTATTACATTCATTTTTTGAGGTCACACCCTTTAACTTGCAACTGACGCAGAAATCTCTTTTTATGATTTAAGCGTGGTTTTGAATTAGTAACTAGCATGAATAGCGGACATGATTTATTTTTATTTTCGAAGTTAGATAATATGAAATTCCAGTTCGTGAAGCATTCTGGAAAACATCTGCACACCCTTGTTTCGGGCAGACATACAACTTTCTTTTTCCTTTTCTTTTGCTGTAATCAGCACATAAGGCGTCTACTAGATGCTGAAGTAGTTTTTGTAGCGAATGCCGAGGAGGCCCTGCCTGTAGCTATCGAGCGCGCAGGATGCAGCTGTCTCAATGTTGTGGCTACCATCGGCACCAATGATGCCTGTCATTTGGGTTCTGAGGCCATCCTTTGTTCGTCCAGGTGATCGGTGGAAGTGGTGAAGACTCTTGACCTTACTGCAGGGCGCATACAGAGCCCACGATATGCTCTATCGTTCCCCGAGTTGATCGAGAGATCCAGGTCCTTCAGTTTGGAGCCAAATTGAGGGTCTCCATAAGGCTCCGTTGATTCCGTGACTGTCTTGGCTGCAGGTTTCTGGTCCTGTGTTATGGGGTGGAGAATTTTAGGACACCTGGTGATTAGTCAGCGGTTCAATACAGAAAGGAAGAAGCTACTCTGGAAGTGGAGTACTTGTGGAGTACATTTGGGGCTCTCTACGCTAAGCGGTAGTTTTAGGTCCTCTCATGAAAGCTCCGCAATCATTATGCAGAGCGAGAAATCAGACCTAGTACAAAGTAAAGAACCTTCGAATGCCAAATTTTAACAGTAAACTGTCGAAGTATTCGCAACAAAGTTCCCGAATTTACCACCCTCCAGGAAATTTGTCGCGTCCAAATTGTTCTCTGAGCCAAGAGCTGGTTGAAACCTGAAATAGCAAGCTCCTAAATATTTAGTGTGGTGGCGAATATATATCGAAAAGGCAGATGGACGCTCTAGGACGGGATTGTTCATTGCAGTCAGCAAAAATACTGTGTCTATCGACGTCGAACCTGAGTCTAACTGTGGAGTAAGTGGACACGAAAAACAGGCCTAGATTAACTCAATTATCGGGTTTTTTACAGGCCTCCCTATTCCCATGTGAAAGTTTTAGAAACATTCAAGGAAACTCTAGGCTCAGTAGAGTGGAAATATCCAGATCAACCAGAAAATTTTGACCTAACGAGGATATAATGGGACGTCTATGGGGGTCATTGCACGTGGTATGGGCAGAATCTTGTGAAATAATTTTTGAACATGCTTTACGAAAACTGTCTCGAGCTGTTAGTTCGACAATTCACATTCAATAGAAATATTTTATACCGTGTAGCTGCAAACCGATCTCACCTTATCGATATTGTCAACATAGAGACAGATTTGACTTGAGGAGATGTAGCAACGATAGTCACTACAGTAAAAAAAAAGATTAGGAGAGTATTTTTGCTAGAACGAGAAAATAAGTAGTTTTTAGCATTTCATTTAGATAATGACTGACATCATTTAGTTCCAATATGAAGGACGTAGAAGTATGTTTAAACGGATTGTAATTCGCGTTGTGGACAAGTATGAGCCGTGTAAGTGGATTAAGGATAGAAAAGATCCTATATGATTTAGCAACAGAATTCGGAAAATACTGAGGAAGTAGAGACTATTGGCACTCTCAGTTCAAGAAAGAATGCGCAAATGACGACAGGCAAAAGTCTTTAGAAATTTTGCGTCTGTAAGAAGATAGATAAGATAGATGCGTGAAGTGTTCAACATCCATAGTCGTATCTTAGAAAAAGATGTTACGAGTACCCAAGAAAATTCTGGTCCTACGTAGAATCACTGAGCGGTCGAAGGCTACTGTCTAGTCACTCTTTGACCAGTCTGTTGTGGCAATAGAAGGAAGCAAAGGGAAGGCTTAAGTTTTAAGATTCACGTTTAATAAATCATTCATGCAAGAGGGTCGCACTCACATACAATTGTCTGACCGACTCCCGAATGGAAGTCATAGTAATAGGCATCCCTGGCGTTGAGAAGCAAATGAAAGATCTGAAAACAATTAAGTCACCGAGTTCGGATGGAGCCCCAATTCGTTTTAGCAAAGAGTACTCTCGCCCAGCGCAAAGTCCCAAGCAAATGGGAAAAAGCGTAAGTGACTTCTGTATATCAGCAGCGTAAAGAACAGATCCGCAAAATTACGGACCAGTACTCTTAAGATGGGACTGCTGCAGAAGTCTAAGATTTTCTCAGTTACAAAATAATAAATTTTCTTTAGGCGGAAAAGCTTGTATCCACAAATCACCATGGATTCAGAAAGCACCGCGCCTGTGGAACTCAGCTTGTCCTTTTCTCACACGATATCCTCTGACCATGGATGACGGGCAACAGGCAGAGTCCACTTTCCTCGATTTCACGAAAGCGATTGGTTCGGTGTCCCACAGCAGACTTAGCGAAGATCCGAGCAGTATACAGAATAGAGATATATGAATGACTAAGACTTCTTGAGTAGTAGAACCTAGTATGCTGTCATCGGCGGAGAATGTTAATCAGAGACAAGGGTATCGTCAAGAGTGGACCTGGGAAGTGTGGTAGCACCGCTCTTACTCTCTAGATACATAAACGATCTGACAGACAGCGTGCGAAGCAATGTATCTGTGTTTGCCAAAGACACTGTGGTAAACGGTAATCTGTCGTCGTTGAGTGGCCGTAAGAAAATACGTTCTTCTGTTTGATGTGATGAATAACAGCTTGCTCTAACTGTAGAAAAAATGTAAATTGACCCAGTGAGTAGGAGAAACAGTCCCGTAGTGTTCGAGAAAAGCATTGTATATGCGGCCTGACAGTCCTATCAATTAAATATCTAGGTGTAACGTTGCAAAGCGATATAAAATGTAGCAAGCTCACAAGGGCGGTATTGGGGAGGGATAACCGCCGACTTTCGGTTTGTTGGAAGAATGCTAGAGAAGTGTAGCTCACGTACAGAAAATAAGTGCGAGCCATTCTTGATTGCTGCTCGAATGTTTGGAATTCCCACCTGTGAGTTAACGAGCATTGCGCTCTCATTTAAGAATATGACTGAAAGAGTCAGCCTTCAGGAATTGTGAAACGGACCCTGTCGTCCAGAACCGGTTGCCACGAAGGGCGCGGGTTCACCACGAGATTGGAAAACTCACAGGCGTCTATTGAAGCCTAAGCGCTGTAGTGTGCGAGTGAGACAGACGAGACGTAGCAGTGTTAAATATGGCGGACCTAAGATCGGCCATAAAGGGAAACATTTATAAAACTATTTAATTCTGTAATAATTCAGGGAATTAAGCCACAGTAATTTTAATTTACCATCCTTCATAGATTTTCATGGGGGTCCCAATGAAACTTTAATATTGATCATATCTATAATAGTTTATTATTTACTGTTAAAGTGAAATTAACAAGTTTTGTAACAAAGACCTGAATGCTAATGCCTGAACGCTTTGGTCGATCTTAACGATCGATACTTCACATAGAAGAGCATCATTAAAATGACAAACGTTGTAAATATCAACTCTGTAACTTTATTTGTTTAAAAGATATAGTAAATTTAAATTATATGTATTTACATTTAAGCATCAGATCATCATTTCCTCCACGCAAAACACATTCAACGATGACAGCATGACACCTTATTGGATCATTAGGTAATAGAATGTTTGTTGTAAAGGCTGGTGCACAATACTTACTTTTGTACTTTATTTATTTATCAGAAAGCACATTGGTGCAAGGCTACTGGCCGTGGCTTTCAAAGCTAAGAAGGAAATTGTATCGGTTTTATGTAAAAAAAAAAAAAAAAAAAAAAAAAAACTTGACATTTATTATGTAATGGATATTACTGTTACTTTATTTAGAAAGTGAAAGTGGTGAAGCTTTGATTATTTAAATATGTTAAAATGTGAATCAATGTACAATAAGTTGTAGCCAATCAGATGGACGTCTTCAGGAAAGATAACTGCGCTAGTCAGTTGAGCGAAAATGTTCGGTGCGCGGGAAACGCGGTCGGAGACGGGCAGAGGGCAGTTGTGGTCGAGACGCCCAAGGGTACACTTCGGATTGAGACGCGAAAGCGGACAGTCTGTCTTAAGCAGCTAGGAAGTGAAACGACTTAGAAAATTTCGCTTTGTGTGGTATCGCGAGACTTAGTCTCTGAGAGGTGAGCAGCCGCGCGCCTGATGCGAACTTTTCGCGTAGATAACTTGTATCTCGTGATGAGACTGAATGATCGAACTGTGTCAAATGGATATGCGCTCGAGTGTAATAGTAATTCTAAATACTACCTATTTCGCTGTTATTTTGCATTCTGAATAAACATTATTCTAACCAAATTGCAACTGTGAGGCCTACATCATTTATGGGTTGTTCAAATGGCTCTGAGCACTATGGGACTCAACTGCTGAGGTCATAAGTCCCCTAGAACTTAGAACTACTTAAACCTAACTAACCTAAGGACATCACACACATCCATGCCCGAAGCAGGTTTCGAACCTGCGACCGTTGCGGTCACGCGGCTCCAGACTGTAGCGCCCAGAACCTTTATGGGTTGTTAATTTAGTTCCCGATATCATTACTGTTACTATAGTTACATTAACTTTGTATTTAGAAATCTTGTCATCAGCCAGACAATTTAACCAAAGTGTCACGAGTGTGTAGCTTAGGGCGTGTAGTGCGACACGTGCGGTTTAACCCCTAAACGAGTTTCAGCCAAGACATTTCGACTAAAAGGAACCGAATGTGAGCCCGAACATCTCAGGGATGTTAGCTCACACACGACACCGAAATAAAGGAAGACATCGAAGCAATTTAGAGGCGAGCCGCTAGACTGTCAACACGGAGGATTGCAGAGATGCTTCGTGAGCTCAAATGGGAATCCCTGGAGAGAAGACGTCGTTCTTTTCGCGAAACCGCATTGAGAAAATTTAGAGAACCGGCATTTGATGCTGACTACAGAACGATTGTACTGCCACCAACGTACATTTTGCATGAGTACCATGAATATAAGAGGAATTATGGCTCGTACGGAGGCATAAAGATAATCGTTTTTTCCTCGCTCAGAGTGGAACAGGAAAGGACACGACTAGCAGTTGTACGGTGGCTTGCGGAGTGTAGATGTAGGTGTAGAACGCTATTTACCTTAGCTCTTTTCTTGGCTGGTTCTTCCCATTCACCCCTCGTGCTCACCTATCAACCTTCCGCAACTCTTGGCACCCTTTTGTGTATTCTGTGTAAACTGCGTATGTTTTCACAAAGTTACAGAAGAGTGTTAATAATTTATGATGATTATTGGTTTAAAGGGATTAAACAAATTGATTATCAGTTCCTTTTTCAGTGTAACATCCCATAGGAAAATATGAAACGTGAAAAGGAGAATTGGCAGCTCCGGGGCATGTGAACTTGTCGTCGTGGATGAAAATGTGCTTGACAGAATTAATCAGATAGTTAAAAAGTAAGATAAAACACACGCTGCTAAAAACTGCAACTGGTCACTGAAGGCCACGCCAGGAAGAGTCGTCATAGCAAGTACGTCTGAATTGGGGTGAGAAAATGAATACTGTACAGACTAGAGAGCTAATTAGCTTGAACAGTTAGATAAATAAGATTGCTCCATAAAAATTTATAAATGCATGACAGTGCAGAGGGATGGAAGTAGCCAGAGGACACTCGGGTCACACGCCGCAGCGAAAGGCACTCCCCCACTTCAACTCCTAATATCGAAAGTTAAGGTGTATTAAATTTTCTAACATAATCCGTTTTTTCTCAGGAAACTTATGACTTCGTTAGCTGCTATCCCACCGTCCCCAAGTATTTGGGACAGGGAGGTAGACAGTTTGATGGCTCGCTCAGACCAGTCAGCTGGGCACACATTGTGAGAGTATGATCTACTGTGAGGTGACTACTTCAGCAGCATTCGTAGCAGTCCTCTTTACATGAAAGGAACTCGTTTGGAAGTTTGGTGTGGCCGATAAGCAGTCGGCACAGTACAACGTCATCTTTCCGAGAGGGCTAGAGAGAAGGATGTCATTTCTTGGTGGTTCCCTTTAAGGTCGTGATAACCTGCCATTCCATGTCTCAGGATTTCAAAATCTGATGCCGCTGTTGCAATCATCGGTCTGTACCCGGTACTAGAAATTCAAGTTGCCTCCGATTGTTGCTTCTTTAACTAATTTGTCAGAAAGTTCATTTAGCGGAATACCTACGTGGCTCTGTGTCCAGAGGAATGTTACGGTGGTGCCGCAGAGCTGGATGTCAACAAAGATATCTTGGCTGCTAGCTGCAAAAATATTTCTGGGGTAGCACTGTGATTTACCTTGTGAACAGTTCATTAATTCGCTGCTAACCTAGGAGTACTTTGTGAAGAGATTTTTAATGTATTGCAGAGTTCGTGATATGACGACCAACTCTGCAGTGTATACAGTTCATACGACCAGCACAGAGTATACTTTTCGTGGCCCCTTGGGTACGCAGAAAAACGTAACCTACACTGTCTCTGTCGATCCGTCTGTGTAGATGCATGTCTAATTCAGGTCGTCGTAAATAATCGAACGGAATAGGCTTCTGTGAATGGTGTGGTCAGCAATTACCTTGGTGCCACGGAAATATCTATACAAATCGAACACATGACGGTGGATGCCTAGAGGGAACTCTATATATATATATATATATATATATATATATATATATATATATATATTTATATATATTGACAAGAGGAAGAAGAGGAAGGGGAGAGGGGGGGGGCGGCGGCAGTTGGATGTCCTCTTACAGAACTTCCAATCTTATCTCAGCCAGCCAACCCATTTGTGGGTGATCTGTAAACCCTAAAAACTGCTGACTGTGAAAGAGCCAAGTAACATGGATGGGTAAACCACTGACATTGTGGCTGCATAGTTCACTCATAGGCTAGGGGTAGTGGATTTAACTGATAATCAAAACATCCTAGGTCCTATGTTCGCATACAGACATCGCTTAAATTATGAATAGAAATCATCAGCAATGGCGGTCGAAGACTTCCGCCAAAATGTGTCACTCTTGTTCTGCCAACGGCGTTCTCAAGGACGACAGAGGAGCAGACAGAGGTTCAGGCCACTCTCTAGCCCTTGGTGTGGGGAAACTGCCACTAAAAGGTGGAAGAATCAGCAATGATCAATGGTATGAGGGTGCAGAAGGCTTTTGGGGGGAGGGGGGGAGGGGGTCATCAGTCTTCTGACTAGTTTGATGCGACCTGCCACGAATTCCTCTCCTGTGCCAACCTTCATCTCAGAGTAGCACTTGCAACCTACATCTTCAATTATTTGCTGAATGTATTCCAGTCCCTTTCTTCCTTTACAGTTTTCGCCGTCTACAGCTCCCTCTAGTACCATGGAAGTTATTCCATGATGTCGTAACAGATTTCCTATCATTCTGTCCCCTCTAGTTGTCAGTGTACGAGGGTCACTCCAAAAGAAATGCACACTATTTTTGTGAAAATACAGTTTTCATTCTGCATGTGTGAAAGTTTGACAGTGTGTAGATACATCCTTCCCGCTTGTTTTCAAACTTAGTTCAACCTGTTCCCGTGAGTGGTGCCGTCACAGCATGTCTTCAAGATGGCTGCTACACTTGACATTCGTCATAAGCAACGTGCTATCATAGAATTCCTGTGCTGTGAAAACGAGACAGTGGGAAACATCCACAAGAGGTTGAAAAAGGTGTACGGAGGTGCTGCTGTCGATCGCAGTACAGCTAGTCAGAGGGCAAGCAGGTTACGTGATGAAAGCGGGCACGGCAATATTGAGGATTGTCCTCGCAGCGGCAGGCCTCGTACTGCACACACTCCAGACAATGTGCAGAGAGTTAACGAAATGGTGACTGCTGACAGACGCATCACAGTGAACGAATTGTCACGCTACATTGGGATAGGGGAAGGAAGTGTTTGCAGAATACAGAAAGTGTTGGCGTTAAAAAAGGTTTGTGCCAGGTGGGTTCCCAGGATGTTGACAGCGGCTCACAAAGAAACAAGAAAAAAGGTATGCAGCGAACTTTTGGAACAGTAAGAGAATGTTGGAGATGAATTTCTTGGAAGAACTGTGACAGGTGATGAAACATGGCTCCATCATTTTTCACCAGAGACGATGAGGTAATCAATGGAGTGGCATCATACAAATTCACCCAAGAAAAAAATTCAAAACCACAGCTTCTGCTGGAAAAGTTATGGCTACGGTGTTTTTAGATTCCGAAGGACTCTTGCTTGTGGACATCATGCCTAGTGGAACCACCATAAATTCTGATGCATATGTGACGACACTGAAGAAACTTCACACTCGACCGAGTCGTGTTCGACCACATCGGCAAAAGCAGGACGTTTTGCTGTTGCGCGACAATGCACGGCCACATGTCAGTCAAAAAAACCTGGAAGCGATGGCAAAACTCGGATGGACAACGCAAACACCCACCTTACAGTCCTGACCTGGCTCCGTGTGACTATCATCTCTTTGGGAAACTGAAAGACTCTCTTCGTAGAACAAGTTTTGAAGATGACTCCCTTGTACACGCTGCCAAACAGTGGCTCCAACAGGTTGGTCCAGAATTTTACTGTGCGGGTATACAGGCGCTGGTTCCAAGGTGGCGTAAGCCAGTTGAGAGGGATGGAAATTGTGTGGACAAATGAAAATATTGTTCCTCAAGGATGTATCTACACACTGTAAAACTTTCAAACATGCAGAATAAAAGATGGATTTTTAAAAAAATAGAGTGCATTTCTTTTGGAGTGACCCTCGTATTCCACATATTCCTTTCCTCTCCAGAACTGCGCAGAACCTCTTCATTCCTTACCTAGTCAGACCACCTAATTTTCAACATTCGCTTGGAGCACTACCTCTCAAATGCTTCGATTCTCTTCCGTTCCGGTTTTCCCACAGTCCATGTTTTCCTACTATACACTGCTGTGCTCCAAAAGTACATTCTCAGAAATTTCTTTCTCAAATTAAGGCCTATTTTTCATACTAGTACAATTCTCTCGACCAGGAATGATCTTTTTGCCAGTGCCAGTCTGATTTTGATGTCATCCTTGCTCCGTCAGTCACTCGTTTCTTGCTGCTTAGGTAGCAAAATTCCTTAACTTCAACTACTTCATGACCATCAATCCTGATGTCAACTTTCTCGCAGTTATCATTTCTGCTACATCCCATTACTTTCGTCTTTCTTCGATTAACTCCCAGTCCGTTTTCTCTACTCGTTACATTGTTCATTCCATTCAGCATATCATGCCGTTCTTCCTCACTTTCACTCAGGATAGCAATGTCATCAGCGAATCGTATCATTGATATCCTTTCACCTTGAATTTTAATCCCACACCTGAACCTTTCTCTCATTTCCAACACTGCTTCTTCGATGTAGAGATTGAACAGTAGGGGGTGGGGGGTGGGAGCAAAGACTACATTCTTCTCTTACACCATTTTTAATCCGAGCGCTTCGTTCTTTGTCGTCCATTATTCCCTTCTGGTTCTTGTAGATGTTTTACATTACCTGTCTCTCCTCGTAGCTTACCCCTATTTTTCTCACAGCTGCGAATATCTTGCACCATTTTACATTGTCGAAAGCTTTCTTTCAGGTCGACAAATCCCATCAAAGTGTCTTGATTTTTCTTTTGTCTTGTTTCCGTTATCAACCGCAATGTCAGAATTGCCTCTCTGGTCTCTCTTTTCTAAAGCCAAACTGATCGGCGTCTAGCACATACTCAATTTTCTTTTCCATTCCTCTGTACATTATTCTTGTCATCAACTTGGATGCATGAGCTGTTAAGATGATTGGGCGACGATTCTCGCACTTGTCAGCTCTTGCACTCTTCGGAATTGTGTGGATGATATTTTTCCGGAAGCCAAATGGTATGTCGCCAGACTCACATTCTACACACCAACTTGAATAGTCGTTTTGTTACTTCCCCCAATGATTTTAGAAATTCTAATGGAATGTAATCTATCCCTTCTGTCTTATTTGATCTTACGTCCACCAAAGCTCCCTTAATTTCGATTCTAATAGTAGATCCCATATCTCTTCTAAATCACTCCTGTTTTTTCTTCTGTCACATCAGACATATCTTCCCCCTCATAGAGGTCTTCAATGTACTCTTTCCACCTATCCGCTCTCTCCTTTGTATGTAAAAGTGGAACTCCCATTGCACTCTCCATGTTACCACCCTAGCGTTTAGTGTAGCCGAAGGCTGTTTTGACTTTCCTGTAGGCTGAGTCAGTCCTTCCAACAAATATGTCTTTTTAGATTTCTTCAATTTTTTTTCATGCAGCTATTTCGTCCTAGCTTCCTGCACTTTATTTATTCCATTCAGCAGCAACTTGTTTTTACGTTCTCCAGAATTTCCCTGAACATTTCAACACGTCCTCCTTTCATCGATCAGCTGAAGTACTTTTTCTGTTACCCATGGTTTCTTTGCAGTTGCATTCTTTGTACCTATGTTTTTCTTTCCAACTTCCGTGATTGGTCTTTTTAGGGATGTCAATTCCTCTTCTACTATTCTGCCTACTGAGTTGTTCCTTATTGCTTTATCTACAGCATTAGAGAACTTCAAGCGTATCTCATCATTCCTTAGTACTTCCGTATCCCACTTCTTTGCATATTCATTCTTCCTGACTAATCACTACTACATTGTGATCTGAGTATATCTGCTCCTGGGTGCGTGAACAGGTATTCGCTATTACTAGCTGAAACTTGTTACAGAACTCAATTAGTCTTTCTCCTCTCTCATTAGTTGTCCAAAGCCCATACTCTCCTGTAACCTTTTCTTCTACTCCTTCCCCTATAACTGCATTCCAGACCCCCGTGACTGTAAGGATTTCATTTACCTTTTGTGTACTGTATTACCCTTCCAATACCCTCATACTTTCTGTATCTATCTTCAGCTTGCGATGTCGTCAGGTATATCTGAACTGTCGTTGTCGGTGTTGGTTTGCTGTCGATTTTGATAAGAACAACCGTATGACTAAACTCTCCACTGTAACACATTCTTTGCCCTACCTTCCTGTTCATAACGAATCCTACCCCCGTCGTAGCATTTCTCGCTGTGGTTGATATTACTCTACACTCACCTGCCCAGAAATCCCTTTCGTCTTTCCATTTCACTTCACCGATCCCTACTATATCTAGACTCAGCCTTTGCACTTCCCTTTCCAGATTTTCTAGCTTCCTTACCACATTGAAGCTTCTGACATTCCACGCCCCGACTTATCTTTTCGTTGATTATTCAATAGTTTCCTCATGGTCACCTCCACCTTGGCAGTCCCCTCCTGGAGATCCGAATGGGGAACTATTACGGAATGCCAATGGAAAAATCATCAAGACAATGGAAAAATCATGACACTTCTTCAAATACAGGCCACATCTTCTGTGGATACACATTATGTGTCTTCAATGTAGTGGTTTCCATTTCATTCTGCATCCTCATGCTGTTAAATGTAAATGTCGTCTGACCAGGTCCTCCCGTCGTGTAGACCGTTCGCCGGGTGCAAGTCTTTTGATTTGACGCCACTTTGGCGACTTGCGCGTCCATGGGGATGAAATGCTGATGATTAGGACAACACAATACCCAGTCTCTGAGCGGAGAAAACCTCCGGCCCAGCCAGGAAACGAACCCAGTCCCTTAGGATTGACTTTCTGTCGCGCTGATCACTGACCTACCAGGGGCGGACCTCATGCCGTTGATCGTAGCTGATTCCTCCGCCTTTATGGGCAGTTTCCCACCCCAAGGACAAAAGAGTGCCCTGAACCTTCTGTCCACTCCTCCGCACTTTCTGACAAGGCCGTTGGCTGAATGAGGGTGACTTCTTATGACGGAAGTGTTCGGCTGCAGCCGTCAATGAATCAAAATTTAAGCGGTGGCGACTTTCATGCCCGGTTAGTTGGTTTAAAAGAGGAGGGGGGGGGGGGAGGTGGGAAGCGACGAAACTGTGAGGTCATTGGTCTCTTGTTCCCGGTAAAATAATTTCACAAGGGGAAGAAGAAGAAGGAGACGTACAGCACAATAACAGGAGAAAGGAAGAACCAGAAGAACGACAGAAGGACAACCAACACTACTGTGACGAAACAGGAAAAGAAAAGAACAGAGAGAAGCAAGAAACAGGTAGAACGGATAAACCAAGAGACTAGATGACCGTGGCTGGCCGACCACGAGAATAAAATGGAAAAGCCAGTCACTCTGCGACACATTAAAACATCCACCCTAAAAGCATTAGAGTGGACAACGCAAAGGGACAAAGAATGCGCGCTAAAACTTATATAGAATGATAAAACACACAGTCATGTATTAAACGTAAAACTAAATTAGCCGATGAGGCGTTGTCAGATAAAATTAATGGCAACGAGTCTGGTAACTGAAGAGTCCGTCGCAGGGCAGCCAAAGAAGGACAGCTCACCCAGATATGGCCACTGTCAGCCGGGCGCCGCACCGACACTGAGGTGGGTCATCACGGTGCAGGAGGTAGCCGTGTGTCACCCAAAAGTGGCCAATGAGGAGCCGGCACAGAGCCACAGTGTCCCTGCTAGAGGCCCCCATGGAGGACTGCCACACATTCGTACTCTCCTTGATGACGCGCAGTTTGTTGTGCACGCTGAGGTTATGCAAATTCGACTCCCAAAGCCATAAAACCTTTCAGCATAGTACTGAATGCAGGTCACTTGCAGAGAATCAGAGCTCCATAAGCGGTTTCCGTGTAGCCTGTCGGCAAGTTCGTTGCCTGGGATTCCGACGTGGCCTGAGGTCCAGACAAACACCACTGAACGACTGGACCGTTCCAGGGCATAGATGGACTCCTGGATGGTCGCTACGAAAGGATGACAAGAGTAGCACTGGTCGATTGCTTGTAGGCTGCTCAAGGAGTCAGTACACAGAAGAAACGACTCCCCAGGCCGTGAACGGATGTGCTCAAGAGCACGACAAATAGCCATCAGCTCAGCAGTGGAAACACTGCAGCCATTGGGCAAGGAATGCTGTTCAACATGTCCTTCATGGATATAAGCGAAACCGAAGTGAGCATCAGCCATCGAGCGGTCGGTGTAAGCCACTTCGTGGCCGCGGTACATGTCAATAATCGACAGGAAATGGCAGCAGAGAGCCATGGGGTTAATTGAGTCCATATGAAAGGTGTACACAGACCTAGGTGTACACCCTGAAGGTGTACGTGAGTGGACCTCACATATAGGTTGTAAAGGCAAGGACTCCAGTTTGGAAAGAAGGGATCGGACACGAACTGCAATTGAAAGCGCTGAACTGGGCAGCTGATGCGGGAGATGAACCGCCGTGAGTGGGAAAAGGAGATGTTGATTCGGGTGCGCAGGGGAACTACTAACGTGTGCAACGTAAGTGGCCAGCAGTTGTGCAATGCAGGGATTCCAGCTTCCATAAGTACGCTAACCACCGGACTCGTCCTAAAGAGCTCCTGTCGCTGGGCGAACCCCACAGTGGCGTACTGGGTCGAGGAAACGCAACGTTGAGAGCGCCGCCGAACCATAAACCAGACTCCCATAGTTAATTGAATTGAACTGAACAAGGGCTCTGTAGAGCTGCAGCAGCGTAGAGTGATCTGCAGCCCAGTTGGTGTTGCTCAGGCAGCGGAGAGCATTGACGTGCTGCCAGCATTTCTGTTTAACCTGACAAAGGTGAGGTAGCCAAGTCAATCGGGTGTCAAAAACCAGTCCTAAGAAGCGATGTGTCTCCACTACAGTTAGTGGATCGTCATTAAGCTAAAGTTCTGATTCTGGATGAACGATACGACGCCGACAGATGTGCACAGCACACGACTTTGAGGCCGAAAATTGGAAATCGTGGGCTAGAGCCCATAACTGCGCCTTGTGGATGGCTCCCTGTAGGCGCCGCTCAGCAACAGGAGTGTTGGTCGAGCAATACGAAATTCAGAAGTCGTCTGCATACAGAGAGGGTGAGACAGATGGCCCTACAGCTGCTTCTGGACTATTAATGACAACTAAAAATAGACAACACTCAATACAGAGGCCTGCGGGACAACGTTCTGCTGGATATGGGGGGAACTATGGGAAGCACCAACTTTGACACGGATTGTTGGAAGCGACTGTAAGTTTTGGATGAAAATCGGGAGCGGGCCTCGGAGACCCCACTCGTATAATGTGGCAAGGATATGATGGTTCAAATGGCTCTGAGCACTATGGGACTTAACTTCTGAGGCCATCAGTCCCCTAGAACTTAGAACTACTTAAACCTAACTAACCTAAGGACATCACACACATCCATGCCCGAGGCAGGATTCGAACCTGCGACCGTAGCGGTCGCGCGGTTCCAGACTGTAGCGCCCAGAACCGCTCGGCCACCCTGCCAGGCAAGGATATGATATCGCCAAGTGGTGTCATACACTTTTTGTAAATCAAAAAAGGCGGCAAGCAGGCGTAGGCGTCTGGAAAAGGCTGTTCGGATGGAGACTCGAGGGACACATGATTATCTGTGGTAGAGCGACCCTGCCGGGAGCCGCCCTGACATGGAGCCAGTAGGCCACGTGACTCCAGGACCCAACCTAACCGCTGACACACCATATGTTCCAGCAGCTTACAAAGAACGTTGGTGAGGCTGATGGGCTGGTAGCTATCCACATCAAGCGGCTTTTTACCAGGTTTGAGCTCCAGAATGATGTGCTCTCCCGCCATTGCCATGGAAAGACGCCATAACACATGTTCCAGTTGAAGATGACGAGATCTCGCTTGTAGTCAGATGAGAGATGTTTAATCATCTGACTGTGGATCCGATCTGGCCCAAGAGCTGTGTCGGGGTGATATGCAATGGCACTGAGGAGCTCCCACTCTGTATCGGTATGTAACACGCCATTTACGTTAACACAGGGAACACCTGTTGGGGTCTGGTACTCGAAAACACTTTTGGTCTCTGCCCAGACTTGGGAAGGTGACGAATGGCACCCAGTGGTCGAGACATCTCTCTCACAACACTCCTGCTTCCGTCGTTTGATAAGTTGGCGATCGCGGTACGGAGCCGTTTAAAGGTCATGACGTGCTCCACGGAAGGGTCCGCTTATGCCGCTGTAGAGCTCGCCGACACTCCTTAATTGCTTCACCAACTTCTGGCTACCACCATGGGACTGCCTTTCGCCGGGGGCACCCTAAAGAGAGAGGGATCGTGTTTTCTGCTACATAAACGATTATTGTAGGCACCTGCTCAACCATCACATCGATGTTACCATGTGAAGGAGATTCAACAGTGGCAACAGAGGTGAAAGTTTCCCAGTCTGCCTTGTTTAAAGCCCAACTAGGCAGGCGTCCGTGGGCCTAACGCCGGGGCAGTGACAGAAGGATGAGAAGTGGTCACTACCACACAGGTCGTCATGTGCTCTCCAGTGGGTACATGGGAGAAGTCCTGGACTGCAAACTGATAAATCAGTGGCTGAGTAACTACCATGAGCCACACGGAAATGTGTGGCGGCCCCAGTACTTAAAAGGCAGAGGTCGAACTGAGACAGTAAAGTTTCGACATCTCTGCCTCGGCCAGTAAGCATGGTGCCATCTGACAAGGGGTTATGGGAGTTAAAATCTCCCAAAAGTAGGAAAGGTTTAGGGACTTGACCAATCAGTGCAGTTAATACATTCAGGAATACTGCATTAACAGGAGGAAGATTTCCTGTGTCGTCCTCATTCTGACAGCCACAGCTTCAAGAGGGTTTTGAACAGGCACAGGTTCACTACAACATGAGTTCAGGACATAAACGCAATCCACCTGACACTCAATATAGTCACTACGGTTCCTGTAGTATCCCTTATAGCTGCAGAGGACAGGGGTCCACATTGCCGGGAACCAGGTTTCCTGCAGGGTAATGCAGATAGCAGATGTAAAGCTTAACGGTTGCCGTAGCTCAGCCAGGTGGTGGAAAAAAACCACTGCAATTCCACTGGAGGATGACGTCATCGTGAGACTGGGAAGGCATGGAACATTCAATGAGGCGCTTTACGCCTCAGGGTCACCTGCTGCCACCGACTTTTTGCCTGAGCAGTCTATATCCATTCTCTCTGAGGGTCCGGCGACATCTAGGTCCTCAGTGGACACCCAAATCTCCACGTCATCCACACATGCAGAGCTTGTAGGTAGCGGTGGTTTGGGTGCCATCGCCATTGCTTTGGTCTTGGGGACCTTCTTCCTGAATTTCTCTCGCTTCTCCTTGGGTTTCCCTGCCTGGGAGGACTTCACTGATTCAGTCTCCGGGATTGAGAATGAGCATGAAGCCCTACAACTAGCTGCTTTTGGGCTCTTCAGCTACTGGCGGGTGTCATGTTTCCCATTAGCAGGAACCTGGGAAGGGAGTGCCCCAAGGGACCCCTTCCTAGCGAGAGGATGGGACTGATGTCCCCGATGGTTGGGGTGGGGGGGTTTTGCTCCTGAAGTAGGGGGTGCAGGAGCAACAGGGAGGGAAGTGCCCCCTACCATTGTGGGGGCAGGTGTAGTCTTCTGGCTCTGAGAGGCGACAGGAATGCGAGCAACTGATGGCGATACAAGTGTTGTCGTAGCAGCAGTGAAGAGGAGGTCATAATCACAGGATGCAGGTGCTCAAATTTCCTCTTAGCCTCAGTGGTCAGTTGTTCCGGGGTCTTATATTCCATGATTTTCCTCTCTTTCTGTAAAATCCTGAAGTCTGGCGAACAAGGTGAATGATGCTCTCCACAGTTGACACAGATGGAAGGAGGGACACATGGAGTATTGTGATGTGACAGACGACCACAATCTCGACATGTGACGCTGGGAGTACAGTGGAAAGACATATGGCTGAACTTCCAGCACTTAAAGCACCACATCTGGGCAGGGATATATGGCTTGACACCACAGCGGTAGACCATCACCTACACCTTCCCGGGCAATGTCTCATCCTCTAAGGCCAAGATGAAGGCACTGGTGGCAGCCTCATTATCCGTCGGACCCTGATGGTCGCGCTGGATGAAATGAACACCTCACCACTTTAAATTCACGCGCAGCTCGTCGTCAGACTGCAAAAGAAGGTCCCTGTGGAATATAATACTCTGTACCATATTTAAGCTTTTATGGGGCGTGATGGTAACTGAAACATCCCCAACTTGTCACAAGCAAGTAATGCCCATGACTGGGCAGAGAATGATGTTTTTATCAAGACTGACCCAGAGCGCAGTTTGGACAAGCCCTCCACCTCCCCAAACTTGTCCTCCAAATACTCCACAAAACACTGAGGCTTCATGGACATGTAAGATTCCCCATCAACTCTCGTATATACAAGGTACCGGGGCTAATAAGTTTGACTGCCATCCTTAGCCTGGCGTTACTCCCTGGTGTGAGGTCATATTTCTTAGGAATGAAGTTAGACTTTGCCCGCTTGGAGACTGATAGTGGCGGATCACCAGGAAGAGATGAGGTACTAAGCTTCATGGCGTGTCATCTGCCCTGATACCACCCACTCCGACCAGGGGCCCTCCCCATGGGCGCCACCCAGCCTCAGCAAGGGCCACCTGGCAGGATGGTCATTGCCTGGAATCCCGACGCCCCAGGAAGATGGGCATCTACTCCATGGCATATGTGGGGAGTTATGGACGCAGGCATCAGCAGAGTGATCCCTGTGTTGTCAGGGGAATACAATTAACAGGGTACAGTACATAGCGGACTGACTAACATGCTGGATATGAGGTGCTAAGAAGTCCATGGTCATCGTCGGCGCAGAAAGCGACACTGCGTACTGCAAGGTGGAAAACGCACCCAAGAAGGTGCCCTTGCCCAAGAGATGGAGAATCAGCGGGCTTGAAATGCGACGACGAGAAAATGAGCTAAAGATCTCAATGCACGATGGACACAATGCACCATGTAAGGCGCCCTTCCCCAATTGGCTCGGTCTTCGGGAAAATTTAGAAAGATCAAACGGACAGGAGACCATCACATAAAGGCCGAAACGTGTGAGACTCCTTTTAGGGGCCTCTTACGATAGGCAGGAATACCACGGGCCTATTCTAGCGAGGATGTTTTGATGCCTAATTAAAGACGCTGCCCCTATACCACTGGGCCTACTAGGCAATGGATACCAATGCATTAAAGATACAACGTGTACCTATGGGACATTTGAGTAGTATTTGAAAAGTGTCTTTATGTTCTCTCCAATGGCTGAAGACACTCGACTAGTCCCCCGACCGGATTTCCGAGGAGGGGCTGCCAAGGGGGATGTTACCATGAGAAACAGATTGAATAGCCAACGAAATAGTAATCTTATGTGAGTTTGAGCGTGGAATATCACGTGTTTGAACGGGGAAGCGGAGCTAGAAAATCTGAGAAGGAAATGCGAAGACTATCTAGATATAGTGAGGATCGGTGAAGTGAAATGCAAAGAAGATAAGGATTTCTGGTCAAAAATGTATTGGGTAATATCATCTGCACCAGGGAATGGTGTTACAGGAGTAGGATTCGTCATGAATAGAAAGGTAGTGTAAAATGTGTTTCACTGTGAACAATTCAGCGATAGTGTCGTTCTCTTCAAGATCCACAGCAGACCAACACGGACAACTATAGTTCAGGTATACATGCCGAAAATGATATAGAGAAATTATATGAGGATACGGAATGGCCAGTTCAGTGTGTAAACAAGAAATGGTTAAGGAGAATATGGGCTTGTTACTCGGAATGAGAGAGGAAAAGAGACTGATTTCTGCAATAAATTTCAACTAGTAATTGCGAATAATTGGAAGAGGAGGAGGAGGCATACTTGGATAAGGACGGGAGATTCGGGAATATTCCAGTTATATTACATCATGGTCAGACAGAGATTCTGAAATCAGAGAAGTGGGATACGGCAGTACTAAGGAATGAGGAAATATGCTTTAAGCTCTCTGTGGCTATACGTTCTGTGCTGAGGAATAGTTCAGTAGGCAGTACAGTTGAAGAGGAATGGACATCTCTAAAAATGGCAATCACGGAAGTTGGAAAGAAAAACATTGGTACAAAGAAAGTAACTGCGGAGAGACCATGGGTATCGAAAGGAATGCTCGACGAACGAAGGTACTACAAAAATGTTCGGAGAAATTCAGTAATATAGAAATGCAAGTTACTTAGGAATGAAATAAATAAAAAGCGCAGGGAAGTTAAGGCTAAATGGTTGCACGAAAAATATGAAGAAATCGAAAAATAAATGATTGTCGGAAGGACTGACTCAGCATATAGCAAAGTCTAAACAACCTTCAGTGAAATTAGAAGCGAGAGTGGTAACATTAATAAGATTGCAACGGGCATTCCTCTGTTAAATGTAGAGAAGAGAGCGGATAGGTGGAAAGAATACATTAAAGGCCTCTATAAGGGGGAAAATTTGTCTGATGTGAGGAGACAAGAGTAGACTTAGAAGAGACAGGAAATCCAGTATTATAATCATAGTTTAAGAGAGCTTTGGAAGACTTAAGATCAAATAGGCAGAAGGGGTAGATAACATTCTACCAGAATTTCTAAAATCGTAGGGGAAAGTGACCACAAAATGACTATTCAGTTGATGTGTAATATATATAAGACTGGAGATGTAACATCTGACTTTAAGAAAAACATCATCCACACAATTAGCTTAACAGCTCACGCATCCAAGTTACTGACAAAAATAATATACAGAAAAAAATGTAAAAGAAAATTTAGCATCTGTTAGATGACGGTCAGTTTGGCTTTAGGAAAGGTAGAGGTACCAAAGAGATAATTTTGATGTTGCAGTTGATAATGGAAGCAGGACTGAAGAACAATCAAGAAACATTCATAGGATTTGTCGACTTGGAAAAAAGCTTGACAGTGTAAAATGGTGCAAGATATTCGAATTTCTGAGAAAAATAGGGGTAACCTATAGGGGAAGACAGTTAATATGCAATACGTACAACAACCAAGAGGAAAAAAAAAGACTGGAATACCAAGAACGAAGTGCTCGGATTAATAAGGACGTAAGACAGGGATGCAGTCTTTCGTCCCTACTGTTCAACCTGTACATTCAAGAATCATTGATGGAAATAAAAGAAAGGTTCACTAGTGGGAGTAGAGTTCAAGGTGAAACGATACCAACAATAAGATTCGCAGGTGGCGTTGTCACTCTCAGTGGAAATGAAGTATTACAGAATCTGTTGATTGGAATGAACAGTCTAATGAGAGGACAATATGGATTGATAATAAATAGAAGAAAGGTCAAAGTAATCAGAAGTAGCAGAAATGAGAATAGCTTGAAACTTTGCATCGTAATTGACGATCAAGAAGTTCATGAAGTTACGGAATTCTGGTACCTAGGCAGCAAAATAACCTATGACAGACAGAACAAGGAGGACATCAAAATTAGACTAACCCTGGCAAAAAGGACATTCCTTATTAAGAGTAGGCTACTATGTCAAACATAGGCCTTAATTTGAGGAAGGAATTTCTGAGATTGTACTTTTGGATTACAGCATTGTATGGTATTGAAACATGGACTTTGGGAACACGGGAACATAGAAGTATCGATGCATTTGAGATTGGTGTTACAGAAGAATGTTCAAAGTAAGGTGGATTTGTAAGGTAAGGAATGAGAAGGTTCTTCGCAGAATCGATGGGGTTGTGAAATACGGAAAACATTGACAAGAAGAAGGGACAGGGTGATAGGACATCTGTTAAGACATCAGGGAATAAATTCCATAGCACTAGAGGGAGAAGTAGAGGGTGGAAACTGCAGAGGAAGACGGATTTGAATGTACTCAGAGTAACACTTGCAACCTACGTCCTCAATATTATTTTCTGAGTTGAAAACATTGACACTGGAGAGGAATTCGTGGCTTACCACATGAAACCAGTCAGAAGCCTGAGACAAAAAAGAAACTTGTATAACTCCATGAAGTTGGTACTTTGCGGTATGTAATGATGTAGAGCTGTAATATAGGCAAACGTCGTCCACATAAAGTGACTGAGACCATAGATCACGCTGCAACCATGATATCATTGACTGCAATGGTGAAGCGGTTTACGCTCAAAACCGATCCCTGAGGGACCACAGTTTACTGTAAATATTGGTTGCTGAGGGTTCATCTTATCCGGACCTGGAATTGTCGAAGTGTAGGAAATTCTGGACACAACTAGGTAAGCAGCCCCAGAAGCCCCACTCAATCAGTGTAGATAGGATATGATGGCGCCAGGTGGTGCCACACGACTTCTACATATCGAAGAATACAGCGATGAGTTTTTTTCAATGCGTGCAAGCACTGCACACTGCACACTCTGTTTAAATCAATTGCTCAATGGTAGACCAATCGCCCATCGATAATTATTCGAAATTTGAGGGTCTTTTACCCGTTTCAGGCTAAGAAGCTATCGTTCCCGTGAAATATGATTGATAAATTCGAGGTTGTGTTTTATGCTGTCGTTGCTAAGGAGTTTAACCATTTGATTGTGGGTTTTACTGGATCCAGAGGCTGTCTCTCGACATTCTGCTGAAGTGTGGTGGAACTTCCTTGACTAAATGGAATACTGGATGTATCAAAGTCTTGCGTAGGAGGGTAAGTAGTTTGCTCCGCCACGCGTTTCGTAGTCAGCAAAGTGTATCGCGAAGCACTCAGCAATGACTGAGCGATGAGTGCAGATGTCGCCATTGAGGGTGTTGTTAGGAAGTATTGTGGACAGTGGGTGGCGGAGTTCAGTCCATGGTTGAGATGATGGGATGTGGGCCATCATAGACGATACATACTGTTCTCAAGAATCTGCTTCATTTTTCTTTTTGTTAAAAACCGTGACTTCGCTCAAAGTCCCTCAAATGCTATTAAATATTCCGTAGAAGAATGGCGTTTGTATCGTTGAAGCTCCATACGACTCTCTCTCTGTTAGTTGCAGATATTTTTACAGACACCGTCACACAGGTTCCCAGGAGGGCCTGAAAAAATAGGGTATCGTTGCTTTCGCACCGTTTATAATCGTGTCAGAAATATCTTTTACCAATTCATCGATATCTTTCCCTCGTCTGGATTCAGAAGTTGCTTTGGAAGTCTAAGTTTGCCAGTTGTCTTTCTGAAGCTACCATCGTGGTGCATTTTCCCTTGGTCGATAGCCTGAGAGAGTGCTCGCTGTCTCAGGGGAGGCCATGGACGTACTACTGAATCAAGAGTAAGGCGCTCAGGCTGCAGACTGTAATACCTGTGGCTGGTTACGTTTCATAGGTTGTACTGAAATATGTTGCACCCTCAGAACAGACTTCTGGTTCTGAAACTAATTGCGCTATTACTTGGCCCTTGTTAAATGAGTGTTTCAGCATCCCCCACGCAGAGCATTGTGGGTACTGAAGTTCCCTTCTAGGAGTGAGGAAGGAGGCAGGTGTTATACTAGCTTCACCAGCTTGTGATATGGTATTTATCTGTCGGGGATAGATAAATATTACATGGTTTTACCCTGACAGGTAGACACAGCCACAGTTTTTAATGCAGTGCTTAGTTTTTTTTTTTGTTATGGTTTTGGAGCGCAAAACTGCTACGGTCATTAGCGCCCGGTCTGTGACTTAGGAAAAGCTAAAAAACGAAACTGGAAACCAGCAGCACTGGGAGCAAAACTCAAAAAAGTGGGGAAACCAAAAACAGAAAGAAAGCTTAAAAAACCACTATAGAAGGGGGGTTGTCTGTCCCCAAAGAAAAGCTTCAAATTACTGACGTCATCTCACTGGCACTAATGAACTCGAGAACGCGATCGGCTGATCGCGTGTCATCTGCTAAAATGGAAGATATATCAGGCGACAGCTGTAGACGGGCGCATAACGGAGTAAAATATGGGCACTCAAGTAAAAGGTGTCTCACCGTCCACAGTTGAGAGCAGTGGGGACAGTGGGGGAGGATCGCCGCTTAAAAGATGTCGATGGCTAAAAAGGCAGTGCCTTATTCGGAGTCTAGTTAAAATTACCTCCTCCCGACGACGAGTTCGGGAGGAAGAGGTCCAAGCACAGGGAAGAGCTTTCACGTCCCGCAATTTATTATTGGGAAGTGTCGACCAATGTGCGTGCCATAAAAGAGCAACACGGCGACATAAAACACTCCGTGGATCGGCGAAGGGAATCATGCGAATAGCTGGCCGAAGAAGAGAGACTGCAGCCTTGGCCGCTATATCGGCCGCCTCATTTCTACAGATACCAACGTGTCCTGGGATCCAGAGGAACGCCACAGAGACGCCCCTCAAGTGGAGCAAGTGGAGGCAGTCCTGAATCCGGTGGACCAGAGGGTGGGCAGCGTAGAGAGCTTGGAGACTGAGGAGAGAGCTGAGAGAGTCTGAGCAGATAACATACTGTATCCGTTGATGGCGACGGATGTATTGGACAGCCTGGAGAACAGCGTAAAGCTCCGCAGTATAAACCGAACATTGGTTGGGAAGCCGAAATCGATTTGGGGTGTCGCTAACAATATAGGCACTCCCAACACCAAACGATGTTTTTAAGCCATCAGTGTAAATAAATGTGGCATGCTTCATTTGTGCGCATAGAGCAGCAAATGCCCGACGATAAACAAGAGAAGGGGTACCATCCTTGGAAAACTGACAAAGGTCACGGAGCAGGCAGGTCCGGGGCCGGAGTCAAGGCGGTGCTGTACCCCAAGTTGTCAAGAAAGTTTTAGGAAAGTGGAAGGAAAGAGAATGGAGCAGTTGACGGAAGTAGTAGGGAGGAAGGGCGGACAGAATACCCTAAATCCAAGGAGGCGTCGAAAAAAATGTCATGGGCCGGATTTGCAGGCATGGAAGACAGATGGCTAGCATAACGACTCAGAAGGACAGCTCGCCGATTGGACAGCGGAGGTTCAGCAGTCTCAGCATAAAGCCTTTCCACAGGGCTGGTGTAAAAAGCTCCAGACACTAAACGTATTCCACGGTGGTGGATAGAGTCGAGACGCCGAAGAATATACGGCCGAGCAGAGGAGTAAACTGGGCTTCCATAGTCCAATTACGAGCGCACTAAGGCGCGATAGAGGCGGAGAATGACCACTCGGTCCGCTTCCCAAGAGGTGCCATTCAGAACACGGAGGGTGTTGAGGGATCGCAGACAGCGAGCCGAAAGATAGGAAACGTGGGAGAACCAGCACAGCTTTCTGTCAAACATAAGACCCAAGAATTTAGCGACGTCCACGAACGGAAGGTTGACAGGACCTAGATGTAAGGACGGCGGAAGAAACTCCGTACGACGCCAAAAATTAACACAAACGGTCTTACTGGGAGAAAAGCGGAAGCCGGTTTCGATGCTCCAAGAAGGGAGGCGATCGAGACATCCTTGGAGACGTCGTTCAAGAAGGCTGGTCCGTTGAGAGCTGTAGTAGATCGCAAAATCGTCCACAAACAGAGGGCCCGAGACATCAGGAAGGAGACAATCCATAATTGGATTTATGGCAATGGCAAACAGTACAACACTTAGCACGGAGCCCTGGGGTACCCCGTTTTCTTGGGAGAAGGTACGGGAGAGAGCAGTGTTCACCCGCACTTTAAATGTGCGCTCTGTCATAAATTCACGAAGAAAAAGGGGCAGCCGACCTCGAAAGCCCCAAGAGAACAGTGTGCAGAGGATGCCTATCCTCCAACAGGTATCGTATGCTCTCTCCAGATCAAAAAATATTGCTACTGTTTGGCGTTTCTGGAGAAAATTGTTCATGATGTAAGTGGTGAGAGCAACAAGATGGTCAAATGCAGAACGATGCTTTCGGAAACCGCATTGGGCAGGTGTTAAAAGACTGCGGGTCTCCAGCCACCAGGCTAAACGGCAATTCACCATACGCTCCAAAACCTTACAGACACTACTCGTGAGAGAAATGGGGCGATAGCTAGAGGGAAGATGTTTGTCCTTTCCAGGTTTCGGAACAGGAACGACGATAGCTTCCCGCCATCGTCTGGGAAAGGTACTGTCGGTCCAAATTCGATTATAAAGGCGAAGGAGGTAACGCAGACTATGCTATGAGAAATGCAGCAACATTTGTATGTGGATACAATCCGGTCCTGGGGCGGAAGAGCGAGAAGAAGAGAGTACCTGTTGGAGTTCCCGCGTGGAGAAAACAGTATTGTAGCTTTCGCGATTTTGAGAGGAGAAGGCAAGGGGTTGCACTTCCACTGCACGTTTCTTCGGGAGAAACGCTGGCGGGTAATTTGAAGAGTTCGAAATCTCAGCAAAGTGTTGACCCAATGAGTTAGATATTGTGACGGGGTCCACTAATTTATCATGCGCGACAGTGAGCCCAGAGACCGGGGAGATAGGCGCTCCAGATAACCGCCGAACGCGACTCCAAACTTCCGAGGAGGCAGTGAAGGTGTTAAAGGAGCTAGTAAAGAAGTCCCAGCTTGCCCTCTTGCTATCGCGGATGACGCGACGGCATCGCGCACGGAACTGCTTATAGCGGATACAGTTGGCCAAAGTAGGATAGTGTCTGAAAACGCGAAGAGCAAGTTGCCGCTCACGTATTGCGTCACGGCATGCCTCGTTCCACCAAGGAACTGAGGGGCGCCGGTGCAATTCGGAGGTGCGAGGTATTGTACGTTCGGCAGCTGTAAGAATAACTTCTGTAATATGAGTGACCTCATCGTCGACGCTCGGAAAGTGACGGTCATCGAATGTCGCTAGAGACGAAAAAAGTGTCCAATGGGCTTGGGCAAACTTCCAGCGTCTCGGGCGCATATATGGCAGTTGTGGCTGCAATCGAAGGACACATGGAAAGTGGTCACTCGAGTGTGTATCAGCAAGAGCGAACCATTCGAAGCGCCGAGCTAGCGGAACAGTACCGACCGAAAGGTCCAAATGAGAGAAATTAGTCATGGAGGCAGACAAAAACGTAGGGGCCCCAGTGTTGAGGAAAACAAGATCCGCTTGCTGGAAGACGTCTATCAATAGATAATGGACATAGAGTGGATAGAAAATGGAAGAATGTGAACAAGGTTGCCCACAACTCAACGACTGCTCAGAGCTTGCGACCGACAGCGTGGAACGGCATTCAGCTGAAGGCAGAAGATCCTTATCCATAGGTTGTTCGGGAGCAGCTCCTGCGACCAGCGATCGGTCGGTTGATCGGCCGCCAGCAGTGCGCCTCGGCGACACAGAAGACGGCCGAGGGCGGTTCCCGCCAGGCGGTGCTGTAGAGGAGACACGCCGTGGCGGAGAAGGAGAGTAACTGGGTTTCTTATTAGCCTTTTTGGAAACAGAACGTTGAGATGAAGGAGGAACCGATGGTTGAGAAGTTGGGGTACGTAAAAAATCTTCATGAGTAGGCTCTTTTTTGGAAATCCCGGTGTCTGATTTTGGGGCTCGAGATTTAGCAGAACCCGATGAAGGGTTAGCCATAGAGTGAGCAGGTGATAGTGGGGAGGTTGAATGGGCGATCTTTGCGGTGGCCGATCTGCGTGGCTTCCTCCTTTGTTGGCCGAGGACAGTGCTGTATTCACCTGTGTGAGGCACAGTAGTCTATCGACTGGCGAATAACTTTCGAGCAGCAAAAGTCGACACCTTTTCCTTCACTCTGATCTCCTGAATGAGCCGTTCGTCTTTAAAAATGGGGAAATCTCGAGAGGAAGCAGCGTGGTCACCCATACAACGAGGGGATGGAGGTGGACAAGCACCCTCATGGGCATCCTTGCCACACGTAACACATTTGGCCGGATTGGAACAGGACTGGCTGGTGTGATTGAACCACTGACATCGATAGCAACACGTAGGGTTTGGCATGTAAGGATGAACGGAATTTCTCATAGCCCGCTTTTATGTTTGATGTGAGTTGAACTCTGTCAAATGTCAAGAAGACAGTATGGATTGGAACGATGTTCGTGCTAACCCTTTTCACGACTCTATGAACAGCCGTGACGCCCTGGTCAGACAGGTAGTTTTGAATTTCCTTGTCGGACAATCCGTCGAGGGAGCGTGTATAAACGACCCCATGTGATGAATTTAGAGTGCGGTGCGTTTCCACCCAGGCAAGGAAGGTGAGTAGCAGTGAAGTAGGCAGCAATTTTTGTGCCTGGAGGGCACTGACTGTTTCTAACAACAATGTGCCATTTCGTAATCTGGAACAAGACTTTACAGGACCTGCAATTGCATCGACACCTTTCTGAATAATGAAAGGGTTGACCGTGGAGAAGTCTTGACCTTCGTCAGACCGAGAAACAACAAGGAACTGTGGCAACGATGGAAGAACTGTCTGTGGCTGAGACTCATTGAACTTACGCTTGTGAGCAGACATAGTAGATGATGAGGAAACCATTGTGGAAGTATCCCCCATGATTACCGGCGTCTCCAATGGCGCGCTCCTCCCTTGTTGGGGCCCTCTCTGAGGGCACTCCCGCCTTAGGTGATTGTTCACACCTCAGGTCACACCTCCCGAGAAACCGACGGAAGGACCAATCGGCACTTTCGGAAGGTATCACCTCGGGTCATCACCCCTCTCTGGGCCTGGCCATTACCAGGGGGTACGTACGTGTCCTGCCTGTCTACCCGGCGGCGGGGAATTACGCGTTACTCCGTCACCGGCTACGCATGGGATTGCGTGGGTCGGCCTTCAGACACGCACAGGGAGGAAAAAAGGGAAAGACAAAGAAAGGGAAAGGAAAGAAGAGAGGTCTCAAACGCCGCAGCGGAGAAAAGGGTAAAGAGAAGAGGTAAGGAAAAGAGAAGGACAAAGACTTGTCAGCAGAGAAAGCGAAGAAGAGAGATTGTATTACATTTTCGAGCGTCCGTCTCCAGACATAGGCACAAAAAATACTCCCAGGGGGACAAAGGGAAGGAAAGAGGCAGAGGTGAGGGGGGGGGGGCGAAGATGAGGGATGGGGAAGGATGCGGAAAAGGAAGGTATGCAGCCCGGAAAGGAAGGAGGGCCACATTAGCTCGGGGTCCCGTGCTCGCTATGCATGTATCCACAAAAGAGTTGTGGACCCCCTGGGGGGTGACAGCAGTACTTAGCGACACTTGCTCACTGAAAGTGTCAGATCGAATGAGTATGCAATCTCGTCCACAAACTTTGCGTTAACTCGATATTTAAGGTACTATTTGTAATTTTTAATAGTGACAGTCCAGATTCTGAGAATCGTGTCTCCTGAAGTGTCACTTGGACTGTAGAGTAACTGAAGATATCGGGCCACGTGGCAGTGGTAGCCGTTACAGTACCACATGAGGAATGTCAGATGGTCTGATAAAGCAGCGAAGGGGCAACAGGAGTAGTGTACGAATTACTTTGTTGTTGAGTCGTCATCCACCTGAATGTGCCTTTCTTCAACGGTTTTCATAGGCTCGACCTTGGTCGCTGGGGGCGGTAGATCGAAAGGGAGCAGATCGACTGGTGCAGCAGAATTCGTTTTCCCAGCTAAAGCATTTTTCTCGGAGGTGAACTGTGGCCATAGGAGCCTATGTAGGGTCTCTTTTTTTTTGTTTTTGTTTTAGGGCGCTAAAACAACTAAGGTCATAAGCGCCCACGTCAGAAACTTAGAATACTAAGACGAAAAAGGAGTTGAAAGCGGCTATATGTTAAGCCCAATCGATGGAAGAAGAGAGAGCTAAAAACAAGGACCTCCTCTTTGCGAAAGATGCACTAAATACGCTATAGAGACAACCTAGGTACCGAACTGAAGATTAATATCCTTCGCAATATTTCTATGAAGGATAAAACGTATAACGCGGTCAACAGCCCATGCGTCGTTCGCTAAAATGGCCAATAACTCAGATTGCGAACATACAATAGTGATTAAAAGAAGGGTATAGGGTCAGGAAATGACGAACAATCAAAGTTTTTTGACAATAGCAGAAAATGGTGAGAATCACCACTTAATGGCGAAGGCTAAAAAGACAGTACCCAGTACACAACCAAGCTAAAATGATCTCGTGGTGAAAGGACCGAGAGGAGGGCGGCCAAGCACTGGGAGAGGTTTAATTCCCCAGAGCCTGCTCCCATGAAGGGAAGATCAGTGGTGATGCAAAGTGATACCAACTGCTGACAGACAGCAACACGGAGATCATCGGAGGTAAAGGAAGAACTAGCTGGCCGAGGTAGGACGACTGCAGCCTTGTCAGCAACGTCATCAGCGTCGTTTCCCGTCAGACTGGCTTGATCAGGGACCCACAAACACCACAGTGGTTCCCTCAAGAGTGAGCAAGTGGAAGTTTTCTTGGACCCTTTGCGCTAAGGGGTGGACTAAGTACAGTACACACAGGCTCTAAAGAACACTGCGAGAATCGGAGCAGATGACAATTGAAAAGCCTGTGTCGTCGGATGTACGGGGTGGCCTCATACAGGGCGAAGTGCTCTGTAGCAAATACTGACTAGTGATCCGGAAGCCTATACCAAAAGTGGTCGATGCCAACGACGAAGGCACACCCAACACCACGGTCAGTCCGACAGGCATCAGTATACACAAAGGTACTTTCACTAAGTTCTGTGCATGGTAGAGAAACTGATAGCGATAGATAGAATATGAAGTAGTGTCCTTAGGAAGTGAATGAAGTCCAAGGTGAACACGGGCCGCCACACAAAGCCAAGGTGAAGGGTTCACAGCCATTGGGAAAGTGGCGGATAGCATGGAGTTAAGGTGCTGGAGCAAAAGCCGAAAGTGAACTCTGGAGGTAATAGGGAAGATGTATGCACCTCATACTGGTGGTCAAACGAGTCATCAAAGAAAGAGGCATAACATGAGTAGCTAGGCAAGGCACACAATCGGCATGCTTATCTGCTGAGGAGAACATCATGTCAGTGTGACAGCGGAAATTTGGCAGCTTCGACATACGTACTCTCAACCAGGCTAGTGCAAAAGGCAACAGTGGTCAAACAGGTGCCATGATGGTGGATTGTATTTAGACGGTATAACATGAAGGACGTGCAAATGCGTAAACGAAACACCCATAGTCTAGTCTCGAACGGACAAGGGATCGGTACAGATGGAGGAGGGTGGCCCGATCCACTCCCCAGGAAGTACTGCTGAGGACACATAGGGCACTAATAGACTGGGTACATTAGACAGCCAGGTAAGACACATGGGAGGACTAAGAAGCTTGCTATCAAGATTGAGCCCCAGAAATTTTTTAGTTTCAGGGAATGGAAGAGCAACAGGCCCAAGATGTAAAGACACTGGAGGAAACCAATTGCGCCGCCAGAAATTCTTAAGAACAGTTTTTTCAGTGGCAAAGCGGAAGCCATTGTCGATACTCCATGAGTAAAGACGACTGACACACAGCTGGGGACGCCGCTCAAGGAGACAAGTCCGCAGAGACTGCAAAATCGTCCATGAAAAGGGAGCCAGAGAGCCCAGTTGGACGCAGGTCGTAATAGGTTTAATGGTGATGGCAAAGGACGACGTTCAGGACGGAGACCTGAGGCACCCCACGATAAAGGTGTCTGACAAGGCAGAATACAAACGTACCTCGAAAACTCTGTTAAAAGTTCCTGAATGAAACGGGGCTGGTGGCCTCAGAGGCACCATGTGTAAAGAGTACAGTAGGCTTCATCTGGATTAAAAAACACGGCCACAGTCTGATATTTTCGCAGAAAACCGTTCATGAGATGAGTTAACTGCAGAATGGGGCGCTCGAGATCTACATTGTGCAGTGATTAGTAAATTGTGAGACTCGAGTCACCATACCAGCCAGGCATGAACCATATGTTCCAGCTGGTGAGAGAAACGAGGAGGTAGCAAGAAGAAAGGTGTTGGGCCTTACCAGCTTAGCTATGGGTACGATAGTGGCTTCACGCCAGCGTCAGGGAAACGTGCCACCTGCCCAGATGCGATTATACGTATGAAGGAGGAAGTGCTTGCCCGCAAAAGAAAGGAGATGCAACATCAGAATGTGAACATCGTCCAGCCCTGGGGTGGAAGGTCGGGATGAAGTGAAAGCAAAATCTAGCTCCCACATAGTAAAGGCGGCATTCTAGCATTCACTATTCTGAGAGGAGACGAATATCTCCTGAGCCTTCTCCACTAGTTTCCGAGAGAGGAAGGCAGGGGACTGATGACCTTCGCTGTTTAGTCCCCCCTTAAACATCCCAACAACCACCACCAGAGTGATAGTGGATGGAGCTAAAAGATCTCCGCAAAACAGGGGCTCAAGGTGTTGGAGATAGCAATGGGATCCACAATGACATCATCTGCTACGGTCAGACCGGAAACTGGGGAAAGGACCTTGGTCCCAGAGAGTCGTCAGAGGCTGGCACACATGATGGAAGAGCTATAGTGTTAAACTAGTAAATGTGATCCAGCTAGCTTTATTGCTATCCTGAAGAATGCGACGACACTGCGCACGCACCTGTTTATAACGAATACAGTTCTCCATCGTAGGACGATAGTCAAAACCGCGGAGAGAACGTCGCCGAGCGTGAATTGCGCCACGGAACGCCTGAGTCCGCCAAGGGACAGGACACGTCGCACTAAAGGTGAATTGCGAGGAATGGAACATTTTGCGGTGGTAACGATAACGTTTGTAAGATATTCTATCTGCTCATCACAACTGGGCAAATGTTTTTCGACAAAGATCGCCAGGGAGGAGTACAGCCTCCAGCTGGCCTTTGAAAGCCGCTTTACACGTAGGAGAGGTAGGAGTTTGTAAACGGACAGCACATGGGAAAAGGCAGCTCGATTACATGTCAAAGAGAACAGACCACTCGGGACGATGGACAAGCTGGGCAGTGCAGAACGAGAGGTCCAAATGGGAATAGGTGTTCTTTGGAGTCAAAGGAACGTTTGTGTCCCAGTGTTAATGCAGATGAGGTCTAGTTGATTCAGAAGGTCAGACGAGAGGGCATCTCTCGGACAGGTTCGCAAAGGGGATGCTGCCCACTGAAGTCACTGAGCCTGTTGATCAATAAGCTGTAGGGAGTCTGCCCTAGTGCCACTGAATGATTAAGGCATGTCGACAGTGCAAAGATAAAAGGTGAAGCAAGGAGGGAAAATGAGGATTGCAACAGCTTGCAGCCATGTGTTCAGTGAGATGGTTTGTCTATTATTATCATCACAGATGAGCAGGTGGCTCTCCCAGGAGATGGAATGCTGTCCTCAGGGAGAAGGTCAAAGTGGGTCAGAAATAAAGGCAAGAGATCAAAGTGGTCGTGAGGACGCAATTTTGTTTCCTGTAGCCAGAAAGCAAGTTATTGGATATAAAGCTGAAAACGTTCCATTGGAGAAGACTCATGATGTGGAAATGGAAGGAGAGAAAAAATGAAGGGTTGTCTTCTCGGCAGCTGCTGAGTCCTAGCCTTCAAAGACTCACTGCTACTGGCGCAGAGGCTAGAGTATCCTGCTCCTTGAGATCTAGAGGCGTTGGCATTCTCACTAAGTCGATCAGCAGATTGCAGGGCAGAGAAATGGTTGGTGGTGCGCACCGGCGAAACAGAGGTCGGCCAGGTGAGGGTATCACGCTGTGACACTGTGGAAGAGGATCACCGGTCAGCAGAGGAGGAGACTGGTTGCCTTTATTTGGATTCTTTGAACCTTTGCGGTTGACAGATGAAGACTCAGGTGTTTGTTCCCTGGAGGGATGTAAAACGTCTCCACAGTAGTATTTCTTCTGTCCTTCCTGCCCTGCCAGTTGTGCAGCAGGTGATTTTGTCGCCAGAGGCGATAATTTGGTGGTTTGTTGTGCAGTTGGAGGAGAAGAAACATCGGGTTCAGGATGTACAGTCTGACCATGACGACTTCATAGCCAGATTTGATCTTTGATGGAAGCACTACTCTATCCAACGTGAGAAAAAGAGTGCTTGTAGGCATGAAATATGCATCAACCTTTTTCATTACCCAATGGACTGCAATGACGCCCTCGATCTGTTTGCTTTTAGTAGACATAGACTGAGTTGGTGATTGTCTCATTGCAGGAAAAAATCCCCCATGATTGCCAGCGTCTCCAATGGAGCGCTCCTTCCAACTGGGCTGCTGCCCCCCTTCCCTTTGTTAGAGGAGGGCTCACCCGCCTTGTGTTCTTTCACACTTCCGGTCACACTTCGCGAACTCCCGACATAGGGACCAACGGGTAATTTGGGAAGGTATAAGCTCAGGCAATCACCCCTCCCTGGGCCTGGCCTGTATCACGGGTTACATGCGAACCCTTCCTGTCGACCTGGGGCTAGGAATTAAGCGTTACCCAGTCACCTTTTACACGTCAGACACATGGTCTTTGGGAGCGCACAGGGAGGAAGAAGAAACGAAAAGGAACTTCGAACGCCGCAACAGAGGAAGGATAGGAGATGGAGAACAAAGAAAGAATAGAACATTAGAGGGATAGTTTTGATGTCAGGCTACTGAAAACTGAGAACGCATTTCCAGAAATATCCCAGAAATGTTCCCCAAGGGAAAAGAAGAGGAATAGCAGGGGGATAGACATGCAGCACGGAAGGGGAAAGGTGCTGCAAAGGCTGGGGCCCTGTGGTAGCCAAGCACAAACTGAACAACGAATGATGAGCCGCCTGGGGTGGGGAAGGGGGGGGGGGGCTATAGGGTTCCGATGGAAGAAAGGAGAGATTTGTGGAGAGTTGGGATTCGAGCTGGTTTTGGAGACTTTCTCTGATGACTTATAAAGAGCCGCTTGAAACTTCAATGCGATTTATTTATTCACATATATGTGTAGTCAAATCACAGGAGTGTGCAATCGCATCCAATTCATCAAAGTGCTATTGCTAAAAAGAAAAGAAGGACGCTGTAGAAAAAGGACTGTCTGCATCAAAAAGCAATTAAAATAGATTACTGAAGCAGCTGGAAAAGGAGGTAGGGACGAGGGTCCCCAAATCTAGTATGTGACTGCAGATACTGGAAACCCCAGTCACCCTGCCCTCACCCAGAAAGTAGTTTAAAACATTAAACCTGAGAATAAATGCCACTGTTAGTGAGGAAAAAGATAACCAGTACAATTTTCAGTGATTCGTCTGCCAATATTAAGGCCAAAAATCCAGATGACCGTGTCTTGCATGCTCAGCCAGAAGGGGGCCATGCCACCCGGATTGTTACGTAAAATAAAGCAATGGGTTAGCTTGGTATGGCCAATGCGAAGGCTACATTACAAAGTGGATTCCTCCTAGGAGGACTGGAAGGAGGTACCCCATGCACCAGTTGTCTCCTTGATAGTGTGGAGTTGATCATAGGTGGCAGTAGCCCACCAGATAATTTTCAATCTTCGAATGAGAAGATGTTTTCTTGGCACTCACAAATCTGCACATGAGATCGCCAAAGCGAATGGGTTCTAATGGCTCTGAGCGCTATGGGACTTAACTTCTGAGGTCATCATTCCCCTAGAACTTAGAACTACTTAAACCTAACTAACCCAAGGACAGCACAAACACCCATGCCCGAGGCAGGATTCGAACCTGCGACCGTAGCAGTCGTGCGGTTCCAGACTGTAGCGCCTAGAACCGCTCAGCCACCCCGGCCGGCCAAAGCGAATGGGGGTCGAATACTCCCTTCTCTAGCCAAGCAGTCGGTCACTTTCCCTGAGATACCCAAATGACTCTGAACTCATAGAAAGAAACTGAACAGGCAGTACAGCTACGGTCAGAGAAGTGGTCATGAATAAAATATTATCACAAGGTGACAAGAGTAATATCGATCAATAGCTTAGACACTGTTCATTGAGCCACGGGTTAAACGGCGATCAAGGGAGGTTCGTTTCACACCATGTAGGGCTCTTTTAGTGGCTATCAGCTCCACCAAATGAACGCTAAACGTTCCAGGAAACAAATACCGTTCCTGACTGGCGAGAGATTTAACAGCAAATCCCGCACTACCCATGGTTTTACAGCCATCGGTGTACATGACGGTAGTAAACAGATTCTTCTGAAAAAGTGACAGATACCAGAAGGTCATGAGGGCGACTAAACCTTTAGGATCGGTCCTAGTTCGTGGACTGGTTATAAGCCAACACAGGGTTTGCAGGAAAACACGGTGAGCTCATTCAAAGGTGGTTTGGTGGAACTCTTGGCAGAGGGCCTCAAGGACATTCCATCTCATAAACCCACCCGAGGCGGATGTCATTGGTTTGTATGCTAAAAGAATGTGAAACTGGATGATTGGCAAATTGTTGTATGTTAATTGCGTAGGAGATCAAGATTTGACACCATCTAAACTGAAGAAGAAGAATCCCTACTTCGATAAGAAGATTATGAGTCTAGTCCAGAAGGCACTAGTGGCCAATGTTACTCCATTATAAAGGACTGGGTCCAACAGTTTCAAAGCTGAAGATGCCATTGGCAATCTTAGTACCATCTCAAGAAGCCCAGGGCCCAGTAAATACAGAGGAGAGTAAAGTAATCTGCATCCCAAGAGATGTGGTAAGGAAGCGGGGACCTTTAAGTTTCCACATGCAGCTAATTTTTGTTGGCAAATGTTGGACAGCCAAGCCAGCTTTTTAGGAAAAAGGAGTTCCAGAAATTGGGACTGTGCAACAAATTCCAAGCACTTGCCTGTCAGAGTACAGTTCTGGTCAGAATGGATCGTGGGAACCATGCGAAAGGGCCCAAACAGACGCCATTCGGATGCTGCCTTGCAGCTGGGGATCAGCCCAGTGTATACAGTGGGAGCTGTACCAACTGAAAAATATTCGACATATATCCTGGTGGTGACCAGTGGTCCATTCATGGTGATGAGGGAGACTAACACTCAGCACGGAGCCCTGTGAGATCCCAATCTTTTGGACCAGTAAAGAGCCGAGTGAAGTACCAACTTTAACCAGGAACAACAACCTGTGGGAAAAACTGCTAGGGAGACTCGAAAATACCAGTCATTGAGTTAAGTAAAATGTGATGTCAACAAGCTTTGTTGTATACCTCCTGCCGATCAAAAAAAGATTGCTGGCGTTTAGAAAAAGTAATAGTGGGACAATAGGCCCTGTGATTCAAGAGCCCAGCATCCTAGCTGGATGCAAACCTTTCAAGCAGTTTGCAGAGTACTTTTAAAGGCTAACAGATGAACAGCTATGGATGAACGTTAAGTTTCTGCCCGGCTTAAGGATTGGGACCATGACATTATCTCGCCATTGTGAAGGAAAGATACCTTCTAGCTTAGTACAGAGGAAGACTTTGAGTAGATGGAATCTTTAAGTAATATTCAGACGTTGTTCATCTGATTATGAATCGAATCAGGGCCTCGAGACGCATGGTGCGACATGGTGAGAGCCTGAAGCAATTATCAGTCAGTGAAAGGTTCAATACGTAGTTCGACTTGGTGGGTAGTGAAGGATATGGAGATGTCTTCAGTTTGTTTATCCGTTCGAAAGGTAGCTGGGTAAAACGAGATTACTGAAACAGTCGCAAAAGGGATCTCTAGGTGTTCAGCACAAACCGAAGCATTGATACAGATGGGATGAATGGCGAATGTATTTTAAGATTTCACGACAAATGATTCTGGGCACAGTTGGCACTAGTCGTACCAATGAAGTGTTTTACTTGTTGCAGCTCCTTCAAACTGATAATGAATTGAAACGTATGCGTTGCAGAGCAAGATGCGAGTTCAGCTTGTGACCATCACGAAAAAGAAATCCTGCAATCCGTCATATCGCCTGCGAAATAAGTTCATATATTTTCAATTCGTCTTTTTTGTTCTCTAGAGAAAAGTAACCTGATAACATCCCTGTTCTCATTACTGTAAATCTATATTATGGACTTCAAGGAGTTACAATATTCAGTTTCAGATTGGTTCTTACCAATTATTTAAAGGATTGGATTATAATGGTCCATTCAGTGGCTGTGGCAGTGTGATGGCAAAAACCGCCTTTATCTTGGCACCGATCTGTGTCACACTCAGAGAGACATGACACAGCATGTGTGTCTCATAACAAACTTCCGTATGGTTCATATATTATTTTGTATGTCAACATTTTGAAACACTCACGGTTTCTTTCAGGGATTATTTCTTTGCAGGTATATAACTTTGTTCAGCAGTTTCAAGAGATGTATGGTGTATTAACCATATAGTTTAGTACCATTTTTTTTATCTCACAGAGTGCAAGGAAAATTGCAATCAATATATGTAATAAATGCAAGGGCGATATGTCTGTTCATATCACTATAACTCTTCAATCCACCCCCACAGCCCTCTGGAGGTTATAAAATACGGTAGCTCTCTAAACCCATCTATGAAGGACGTTTTGAAGCTATGGGTATCAAAAGAGGGCAAAATAGACTACGGGAAGACGCATTCGTTAGTATACTTTTGGAAATTGATAAGAGCAGACCAAGCAAAAAGTGAAAGTGATAGAAAGTAAAATAAATGTAGGTGAAAGTGAATTACGTAAGGAAGAAAGGAAGATCAACGTTTAACGTTAAAGTCACCATCGAGGTCATTAGAGTCGGAGCACAAGCTATGGCGTTTTCAAAGATGGGGAATGAAATCGGCCGCGACCTTTCAAAGGAACCATTCTCGATTTGCTTGTAGTGATTTAGGGAAATTCCTTCCGTATGTGAGCCCAATCCACTAACCACTGTACCACCTCGCTCGATAATTCCATGAGTTAGTGAACACCGTATTAATTGGAATTTTAGTAATGTTAAGTAATATCATTTAAAAGGCTGCTGAAACACCAAAGAGGACGGAGGAGATCTTGCAAGTGCTGAACTGAAATAAAGGAAAGAACGAACAGTGAAGAAATGAAACAGATGACAAGCGACGAAGCAGACATAGAGAAACTGCTGAAGCAAGATTATGAAATGAACGGAGTTAAAATGAGTGAAGGCAACGTTCGCAAGCGCTTGAACAAAACGGTATACGAGAAGCTAAAGGCAGGAGAAGAAGGCATTACGTTTGACAGGTAGCATTACATTATGATTTCACTAAAGACTACAATAAATATAAACACGCTGTCAATGGCAAAGTGGTTCATGCCCGTCAGTTCTGCAGTGCTAGGAAAATTGGTAAAAGAACACCAGTAATGCGTTGCGTGACTACAAAAAACTGATCGGCACCACTGGAAGTGCCTCTATCGGAACTGCAGGATCGGCAGTGTTCACGCCGACCGTAGAGGGCGCCGCTCCAAATGCAGTCGAGCGCCCCCTGGCCTCTATGGGGCGTCGTGATCAATCCAGATTCTCCGTCACTCGCTGCAGGGCCGACGGTTGGCACTGCCTATGAAGACAGAGGTCGCCGCTAATGGCCAGCCCACCACGGAGAAAATTGTATCCTTTGTAAGCTACCCACTATTTGTTTATGAAATTTCGATCAAATTTACCTCCCACTCTGCAAAAAGTCTAAGTATTACCAAAATTATGTACCTACGACTGTTATCCAACTTAAACTCATATGCTAACATCTGACTAAACAGAATCCAATTCGAACTGAACTGTCACAGTATATATACACTCCTGGAAATTGAAATAAGAACACCGTGAATTCATTGTCCCAGGAAGGGGAAACTTTATTGACACATTCCTGGGGTCAGATACATCACATGATCACACTGACAGAACCACAGGCACATAGACACAGGCAACAGAGCATGCACAATGTCGGCACTAGTACAGTGTATATCCACCTTTCGCAGCAATGCAGGCTGCTATTCTCCCATGGAGACGATCGTAGAGATGCTGGATGTAGTCCTGTGGAACGGCTTGCCATGCCATTTCCACCTGGTGCCTCAGTTGGACCAGCGTTCGTGCTGGACGTGCAGACCGCGTGAGACGACGCTTCATCCAGTCCCAAACATGCTCAATGGGGGAAAGATCCGGAGATCTTGCTGGCCAGGGTAGTTGACTTACACCTTCTAGAGCACGTTGGGTGGCACGGGATACATGCGGACGTGCATTGTCCTGTTGGAACAGCAAGTTCCCTTGCCGGTCTAGGAATGGTAGAACGATGGGTTCGATGACGGTTTGGATGTACCGTGCACTATTCAGTGTCCCCTCGAGGATCACCAGTGGTGTACGGCCAGTGTAGGAGATCGCTCCCCACACCATGATGCCGGGTGTTGGCCCTGTGTGCCTCGGTAGTATGCAGTCCTGATTGTGGCGCTCACCTGCACGGCGCCAAACACGCATACGACCATCATTGGCACCAAGGCAGAAGCGACTCTCATCGCTGAAGACGACACGTCTCCATTCGTCCCTCCATTCACGCCTGTCGCGACACCACTGGAGGCGGACTGCACGATGTTGGGGCGTGAGCGGAAGACGGCCTAACGGTGTGCGGGACCGTAGCCCAGCTTCATGGAGACGGTTGCGAATGGTCCTCGCCGATACCCCAGGAGCAACAGTGTCCCTAATTTGCTGGGAAGTGGCGGTGCGGTCCCCTACGGCACTGCGTAGGATCCTACGGTCTTGGCGTGCATCCGTGCGTCGCTGCGGTCCGGTCCCAGGTCGACGGGCACGTGCACCTTCCGCCGACCACTGGCGACAACATCATGTACTGTGGAGACCTCACGCCCCACGTGTTGAGCAATTCGGCGGTACGTTCACCCGGGGTCCCGCATGCCCACTATACGCCCTCGCTCCAAGTCCGTCAACTGCACATACGTTCACGTCCACGCTGTCGCGGCATGCTACCAGTGTTAAAGATGCGATGGAGCTCCGTATGCCACGGCAAACTGGCTGACACTGACGGCGGCGGTGCACAAATGCTGCGCAGCTAACGCCATTCGACGGCCAACACCGCGGTTCCTGGTGTGTCCGCTGTGCCGTGCGTGTGATCATTGCTTGTACAGCCCTCTCGCAGTGTCCGGAGCAAGTATGGTGGGTCTGACACACCGGTGTCAATGTGTTCTTTTTTCCATTTCCAGGAGTATATATATATATCATATTCATCCTTGCTGTCCTTTACAGTAACTCTTTCTTCGTCTAACAGATGCAATCACAAGTCAACACAGCACTACTGACTGCATAGAGGAAAGACTGTGCCACAATAAGACCTAAGACTGTGTAACAGTAACGTGACTTGCTCTCTCTCTCTCTCTCTCTCTCTCTCTCTCTCTCGTGCACATCGATAACTAATAAAAATCAAAATGACGAGCCCATCTCACACCTTCGGCGCCTCTATTTGTTGGCGCACGCAGAGACAGAGAGATCAGGAGAGCCTTTAAAGCCTGCTATCAACGCTGGCGCCACAAACGTCAATTACTAGTGGCAACTACTCGAACTGAAGACTATTCAGTGAGAGAATCCATTCTAAATCCAATAGCGTTGGCTACACGTAAATATTGTAAATATAAGTGTATGAACTTTACCCATGCGACTGAATGTCTGCTTTTTTAGAATTAGTATCCACCTTGTACCTGCCACTTACAACTGTAGACAAGAATCACTTCATCATTTGAGTGTAGAGACTCCGTAATTCAATCATCTTAATGCAAACGTAAGTGATTTGAGACAGCGTTCTCGGCCGAGTGTTCCAGGCCGTTCTAGAGGTTTCCCAGCCGTTTCCTAGTGTTCCAGTTTTTTGTAACGTTCTAGAATATTTGTGAATGGTTTGGGATGTTCTGTAATGCCTTGGAATCTTCTCAGTGTTCTATGAAGACTTAATTATTGACAGTAGTTTATTGCGAATTAGAATATATCCGAATATTTAATTGGATTTAACAGTACTTCAGAGTATTTTTGAGCGCAGCTAAAGACCAAGCGGAGCTGGTTTCTTTTCAACTGATGTGTTTACTTTAGTATGTCCTCCAGTTTTTCAACTTTCTTACTGTACACCTCGTGGCTACCGTGTGACTTCTATTCTGGAAGTAATTTGTGTTTTTTCCAATGAGTGTTGTACATAAAAATAATGAAAAGACGTGGATGACTATTCTGAAACATTAATTCGCGTTTCGTGTTCGGTCCTGCAAATACTGTGTGCCACATAGAAATGGAGTCCATAATTTAACTACTTGCACATAATTTTGTGTGATTCTTTTTAAGAAAATGTTATCATTCTGCCTTTTTTAGCAGATTTATCCAATAAGTAGTGACTACGCAGAATGCAATAGTACACCAATACGTATCCTTCCCTATTGATTCCTGGGATAATACAGATAAAACGGTTACAAAGGTAGAGAGAGATGGGTTCTGGGATGAAGCTGTGCCTAATAGACCTACACGCAACCAGTTGGATATTTAGCACTTCATTTCTTTAATATAGGATCAATAGTTAGAGGAAAGAAGTCATTGTTTATGGAATAACTAACAATGAGGCAGACATTGCGATGAAATTTAAAGACACATAATTAATAAAAACGTGTGTATATTTAGTAAATCTTACCTGGGTATAGTTAAGTTCTTCCACTCATCAATAGTCAAACCAGTATTCTCTCTGCCAGGAACGTAACACCAATGGTCGGGAGTCTGCATTGCCAGGTAATACAAATGTACACTCATCAGATTGACAGTGGCACCCAAGTAAGTGAAGATTATGTTAAATCTCCTCTGGAACTTCCCTCTTGCGCCAATAGCCTCCATAACTTCCTCAAATGCTGGTGCCGTTACTTGCTCGCAATCTTTTGCTAGTAGTTCCATGTTCGCCTGCAACCGAATGACAACAGTTTTTCTTCACTATTATATCTCCGTAGGTACCTGTAACGATCACAGGTGGCAATGCAGATCCTGAAAATGTCTTTAAACGGGTCGAAGAATCATGTAAATGTATTAAATCTAAGAGATCCGTAATCATGGTTCAAATAATGGTTCATTTGGCTCTGAGCACTATGGGACTTAACATCTGAGGTCATCAGTCCCCTGTAACTTAGAACTACTTAAACCTAACTAACCTAAGGACATCACACACATCCATGCCTGAGGTAGGATTCGAACCTGTGACCGTAGCGGTCGCGCGGTTCCAGACCGAAGCGCCTAGAACCGCTCAACCACACCAGCCGGCGTGGAGCTGTCCAGTCGCTACGAGCTTCGTGGTTCACCGACCCAGGACGTCGAAGTTGAGCAGTGGCTTCAACTACCCAGGCCACGTCCATTCATGTTGTGGTGGTTCGTTTCGGTGGTTAGCTGTTGGGTAGGTTTTCCTGTGAGCAACACAGTGTTTCTACTGCTGAAAGTTAGCTGCCATGCGTTGCAGTTAACTATTTTGGTTGACTTCAATTCGAGTGCACCAGTGGAATGTTCTGCCTTGTGGCCGTTAGTGTTCTGGTTACCTGTCCTGGGCACTGACGTAAATTCAGGCAGCGCTCTTTCCTCACCTGTTGTCGCTGTCCAACATGGTGTGTAACTTTGACAGCTAATACATATTCCATTATGGATTATCACGTCTGCCTTTAAAAGATTGTGGTAATATACTTAAAAATTTTGAAACTTAATTGTGGCCTTCAGCCATTGGTATTGCACCTCGCATGTGTTTGTTCTATCTGCTTTGCCTTGTGGCTTTCCATTTAGCCGTGATGTTTTTTTAATTATTTTATTGCTATTTGAATTGGATTTTTATCTTGTTGATTTGTTAAGATTTCTTGTTTAGAGGCCTTCAGCCGTGAAAGAGTTACATTTGGTAAAGGTTCAGCTTTGTGCCGCTTTGGTTGTAAATATGTTATTAAATTACAATAAATTATAATTAGAAGGAGAAACTGACCCCAACCTTATTTGGCCCCTTTCCACTATCCTAATTACCTGTTCTCCCCAGCGGGTTTAGCGGGCGTATCACAGACTTCTGAACCTTTCCTGTTGAATGCAAATGTCTCATGATGGTTAATTGGTAATACATCACTTATTTTAGTAGTTGACACTTCCTGAATGTGGAAAATCATTCATGCCAGAATGGTCTTTGTTCAAACAAGAATATCTTTTTCTGGCGTATTTTTCCCAAAAGCACTCGCTCCACACAGAATTCAAATCTTTCGAGCTGCTTTTTCCGCATTCACTCCTCTATTATACCAAAAGTAAATAGTGTTGCAGATGTTACACCTTTTTCCACTTGCGACCCAATTTTACAATGCTTAACCGTAGTTCATGATTTTGAAGTATGTAAAATGTCAATGCTTAACTGCAAGATGATAACTAGACCTTCAAATTCGAAAATCACAGGTGATACATACACTGACAGTGTCCACCATGGCGGCGCCCGATTTCAGGCGGCGGGTGGCGTTTGGCCGGTGGCCGGCCACGAGCCTCCTGCGGAATTGTTTCTGGAAGTGAAGCGAATAATCTTCGATGTTCAACCAGACTTAATTTTAGATGAGGGCCGAAATGTGGTAAAAAGAAAAAAAAGGGAGCTATAGTTGGACATGAACACGCGACTATAAGTTCAGAATGCACGACGATCACCATTTTTTTATCTCATTTTGTTCTATATTGTTCTTTGCGGACGTCCAATGACATTTGTTCAGGTTGTTCGTTAATCCGTTTACTCAGTTTTTTTATTACAGATGGTAGCTAAACCCTCTGACCGAATACATTGAGCTACCATGCCGGCCGGCGCCACTAGACCACGGGCTCACACAGCACGACACATCTCGGAAGTAGACAACACTTCCTCATCTTACAATGTTGTCAGATTGTGCAGATTGCCGGACTTGGCATTGTCAGGGGCGGTCGGTTTTATTGGCCACCTTAAGTGAACGACTCTGACTTCGTCTCTGTGGCGGCCGGCTGGCGGTCAGTTTTTATGTCTAAGACTGTACGTACTTACGCAAGAGATGTAAACTTCCTGTGAGCTCGTGTTTTGCTGTTGTGGAGGTTATCAGGAGAAGCTGTTTGGAGCCAGCCAGAGGCGCTGTTACACAGTTCGGGCTGTGGAGTTCACAGTCCGAGGTCTAATCCCTGCATCTTTCTGAAAGTAGTTAGATCACTAGGGAGCATTAATAATTGATTTTGTAGAAGTGACATGTTGAATTCTGTCTCGTTGGTCAAAACGAAGCTCGTGACGCATATTATGACTGATTTTGTAGGAGTATCAGTTCAGAAGATTAATCCAGGTCCGCTAACAAACGTTTCCGATTAAACCTACAGAGTAGCTAGTTGCGTAATTTCTGTCACGCGCCGCACATCACTTAAGAGTGCGTGGTTCCTAGCCAGGGCGAGACGTGAACCTTCGTGAGGGGCCACAAAAGCTGTGAGGGCGGGCGGATGGAACACTTCAGACCCAACGAGCAAGACATTTTCGGTGGTCTAATCTGTCAGTTACTGCGTCATAGAAACCCTTTGGTCTGTAATAAAAACTTTTAAAAAATAGAGTATTTGGAATCATTCTGAATAAAATACATGATTCCATTTTAAAATGCAACAATGCATTGTATGAGCTTGGCCACTAACGTATCCATCCACCATCCTCCTTCCCTTGCCGTGCACATCAACTCATACATGTGAAACCTTTGTCTCACTGAACTGCCACTCACGAGTTCTTTCCATAAAAAGACAACTTTCATAGTATCTAAGATTTTTGGTCCCAGAGGAAACTAAGAACTAAAAGATCTTCACAATCGGCACGATTTCCTACGTCTACGCTACTACCCAGCAGGTCACACTTAACTACCTAGCAGAGGGTTCTCCGAACCTCCTTCAGACTATTTCTCCACCTTTGCACTCTCTAACAGAGCGTGGAAAAATGAACACTTAAATATTTTTGCACGAGCTCTGGTTTCTCTTATTTTATTATGATCATTTCAACCTATGCAGGTTGGCGACAATAAAATACTTTTCACATTCAGTGGAGAAAGTTGTCGATTGAAATTTCGTGGAAAGATCTCGCTGCAACGAAAAGTCTTTGTTTTAATGACTGGTATCCCAATTCGCTTATCATATCCGCGACAAGCTCTCACCCTTTTAGTGATAACACAAAACGAATTTTTTCGGTGTACTTCGTCAATCCTATTTGGTAAGGACCCCACACAGCACAACAATACTGTAGCAGAGAAATAACAGGGGATTCGCAGGCAATCATATTAGTAGACCTATTGACTCTTCTAAGTGTTCTGCCAATAAAACAAGCTTTGGTTTGCCTTCCCCATAACATTATTTGTGTGTTCGTTGCAACGTAAGTTGCTCGTAATTTTAATTCCTGGGTATTTCGTCGAATTTACAGGCTTTAAATTTGTGTGGTTGAACACTTTCCGTTACTGAGAGACAATTGCCACTTTTCGCACCATTCAGATATCACGTATACGTCACCTTGGAAATGGCTTTGATCTTCTGATGACTTAACTAGACGGTAAATGACAGCAGCATCTGCAAACAATTAAGACGGCTGCTGGTATACTATATGGGCCAGAAGACTTGCCTTTATCGAGTGCTTTAAGCTGCTTCGCTACGCAGAGCAAGTCTTCAGTTGTTCTCGATTGAAATTCTGCAACATTTCCTTTATCATCTGTGGTGAAGGACTTTCGGTAATCTGTGTTTCCTAACTCCGCTTTAGTGGTGCTGCCATCGGCAATATTACCATCGGTATCGCGCAGTGAAGTATTTATTGGGCATTGCTGCTGGTGTACTTTAGATACAACCTGAATTTCTTTGGCTTCTCTGTAATGTTTCGAGACAGTTTCATTGTGGGAGCTATTAAAAACGCATCCCACTGGAGCGGCTCTAACTTTCGAGCTTCAGTAAAACATTGCCAAGTCTCGGTCATTTTATGTTATTTTAAATTTGGCAAGCTTTCTTTTGTTGCTTCTGCAACAGTGTTCCGACCTGATTTGTGTACCAAGAGGGACCAGCGCCATTTTTTTATTAATTTATTTGGTGTAAGTCTCTCAAATGCCTCAGATATTATTTCTTTGAATTTAAGCAACATCTTGTCCACACTTACATCGTTAGTTGGAAATGAGTGGAGGCTGTCTCTTAGGAAGGCGTCACACGAATTTTTATCTGCTTTATTGAATAGATGCACTTGCGTTTACTTTTGGTAGATTTGAATGGTATGGTGGTCAGTCTCACTACAGCGATCTCGTGGTCACTAACTCCTGTATCCGTCATGATCCTCCCTTTGTGCTCAGGATTACTTGTTGCTAAGAAGTTTGTTTTCGCAACCATTTACACTTTGAGTGGGCTCCTGAATTAATTGCTCAAAGAAATTTTTAGAGAAAGCATTTAGTACCATTTCTGACGATGTTATATACCTATCACCGGTTTTGGATACGTATGTCCGCCAATAGATCGAGTGTAGATTGAAAGCACCACTAATTATTACTGTAAGAGGGGGGGGGGGGGTACCTATTTGTGATGAGACAAGTTTTCTTTGAACTGTTCAGCAACTGTACCATCTGAGTCTTGTGGATGCGAGGGAGAGGATCAGTAAAAGGAACCAATCATTAATTTATTCCCGGTGTCAAGTACAACCTCTACCGACACTACCTCACAGGAATTATGTGCTCCAAATTCGCTACTAGATAAACTACTTCTAACAGCAACAAAGCCGCCATCACCAACAGTACTTAATCTTCCCCTTCTTAACACTGTTAGGTCCTTTGATTTAATTTCGGTTGAGCTTATCTGCGGTTTCAGCCATCGTTCGGTACAACAACGATTTGTGCTTAGTGCTTGGAGCTCTGGTTCTTCCCCAACAAAGCTGCGACAAAACTACAATATTGATTGTTTCTATGTCCACCCTCTTCCTGTGTTCGTCCTGCCCCCTTTGAAATGAAGCCCTTTTTGCACTTTCCCGACACCCTCTAATCCACAGAACCGTCCAATCTATTCCACACAGCCCCCGCTACCACATTCACAGACCCGTCAGATCCTCTGACTCAGACCCTCCACTCAGCTCAAAAGCAAAAGTCTGCAGTCTGTTCTGTCAACAGTGCTACAAATGGTGAGCTCTGCCTTCATCTTTCAAGTAAGACTGGCACTCTTTACCACTTCAGCTGTCCTCCCAAAACCAGGAAGTATCTCTTCTGATCCAAAACGACAAACATCGTTAGTACCGACATCAGCCACCACCTGCAGTTGGATGCACCCTGTGCTCTTCATGACATCAGGAAGCACTCGTTCTGCATCTGGAATGACCCCTCCCAGTATGCACAGAGACGGGCACACTGAATTTTCTCCACTTCTTATCAGCCATATTACTAAGGAGCACAATTACGTGCATGAAATAGGAGCTCCCAGCCACTAGTAAGACCACTACTGGTGAATACCCAGATCTTGAGGACCGAGAAGCTTCCGCTGAAACAGGGTGAGTGACTGCATTCGCTTCATGGTTTTCGTCAGTCACACAGCTCCCGAAACCTGTTCATCGTACGAACTGGGGGAGGTGAGTCTTCAGTTGCCCCCCCCCCCCCCCCCCCCAGAATTTCTTTCACTATCTGCGACACCTTCAAACAATCTCCCACTCGACCAATGGTGAGGGGTCATGCTCAATGCAGGCAGTACCCAGGACTGTCACAGTAGTGGGTCAGTTGAGAGGGGTGGAAACGAGTGACGTGCTGAACGTACCGTCTATCCCCATATCAGCCCCATACAGAGATGCCCATTGGCAACACCCTAATCTGCTTGATCAAAGCCAGTACTGCCTGTAGCTGGGAGAAAAGGGGGCACCAACTCAGCTCGCATCTGAACACAGAAATCACATACACCATCCATATTGAAAGTAGAGGAACTGTAGAATATAAACTAATGAAAACGCAGAACTATCAAACATAATTCTATGCTCCAACGTGCTGCTGCCTGGATGGGAGCTGCTGACCAACTAACGAGTTCTACAGTTGTAACTGACTACTAAAGCGAAAAAACTCCCGACACAAATATACACTACACAGTATTTAAAACGCGAAACTGCGGCTACTAGAAACACAAATACGCAAGAAACACGATTTTAAACAGAAATATAACAGTAAAAAAAACTAAGTCGCTTCGTTTTATTTGAAGCTCATAACTCACAAACCAAACTGTACTCTGGCTGGACAGGAGATGCTTACTAACTAACAAGTTGTAGAACTGGCCATTTCAATCGCTGAAGACACAAGACATAGGGTTGTATCATCTTCTGCCACTACTAAATGCGTGGGGATCCTAGCTCCATGCAGTGTATGTCACTACATATCGACCTATCCCATGCAGAATGCAAATGGAAGCAACTTCCCAAATTGCCCACATAAATGCACAGATTATTGTATCTTTTTGCAACACTAACGCGGCAGTCCATTAATTTCGTCGTATAGTATTTGCTATCTAAGATTGTTCATAGTAGTGATGAAGTGTAGGAAAGCGTAACCGCTCACCACGAAGGTGGTTCGGCAATATCACAATTGAGAAACATCCTGCTCCGTCGTCCGTGAACTGGGATGTGTGTTTATGTCCATGACAAACCAGTTCATCTCAAGGATACAGCCTGCACAATTCTGCCCACCGGCACATCTGTCATACATCTGGATCGCGGACTAAAGGATAAACACTGTCTCATATGGACGGTGAGCGGAGATACGCCAACTATGTTCGTCTGTGGCATCAGTGTAAAGAACTCAGGCAATCCTAAATTCCTCCAGTTCACAACTATAATTTTATCGATCGAACTATATTACGGAATCTATATTCCACGTAATAGTTTTCCACTGGTTCTTATTGCATCATGCGGCCAAACGATTAAAGCATAAAAATGGTAAATAAATCAGTTTTACCGGGTAGAAACTGAGTAAATAGTGCTGTCATAATATGAATCTATACTCAAGAAGATAAGCAAATAAGTATTCAGGGAATATTTGCAATGCATAGTGAAGATTGATATTTTTGCCATACTTTAAAAATTAGGATGTTTAGCAGTAATGAACAAAAGGTAAGGATTTTAATTGAAATGGCACAAGATTACTGACATACAACGAAATAATTGAGCGACTTTTTTTCTTTTTTGTGTAAAAATTACGAAATGCATGGGACCACTGCAATACTTCCAAGACGAAGTTTGCTGGCAATTGACAAGTGTCTGATCGGACAGATGCACGAGAAGTGATGTGGGATGATGATCAGCACAACCGTGAATAAGGCAGCCTCTAATGTTATAGAGCGGGCAAGTAATGTTTTAAAGTAACGTATAATTGCTCTGATCTCCATACCTTCCTTAAATATTACCAAGCTATTTTACGCCAAGTGACTTAATGGGACACAAAACTAACTCTCTGCAATGATAATTTTGTTGAGCTACACTGAGCTATTTCCCCAAATATAAATTGGATGACTTCTATGCTCCAGCGATCGCGTAAGAAACCAAGAACTGAAATCAGGTAAATGGTACGGTCTCTGATATAAGTTATAAGATACACGGTTATTATTAAGACTCCATTACTGATACTAGAAGGAACAAGTTACAGAACGTATCACGTACCGATCTGACTCTGAAGAAGAATCGACTAAACCGTCAGATCCTGAGAGTACAGCACCTGCGGCCAGTGCCACGACTAGCACCCATCACACGGCAACCCATTGGAAGTGGTTCACGTGGCGACACGCTGTGAGACACAACGCAGAGTAAAGAATCGTCACACCTATAGCAGGTCTGACTCGTTTTTATGCAGTTATTGAGACTTACCGTATGTGGAATGAACGACGAAAGCTGATTGTCACCGTTTGATATCGTTGGTGCGGGGTTCCTTAAACTCGATTTTGTGTGTCGTTAATCTTTAGCTCTGTAATTTGTGTGGGCCTGTTTTATGGCCTGTTCAAGGTAACAGATACCGTGCTAGTTGCATTATCTGTTTAAGTGCGTCAAAAAGTTATACGTTTATCAACAAGCAAATCACGCAGTTTGAGACGAAGCCTGAACAGTATTTCCATAAACAGGCAAAGTACCAGAAATTAAAATTTATTCCTTCGATGTGATACACTGGCAACGGCCTTGCCACAGTGGATACACCGGTTCCCGTGCGATCACCGAAGTTAAGCACTGTCGGGTGTGGCCGGCACTTGGATGGGTGACCATCCAGCCGCCATGCGCTGTTGCCATTTTTCGGGGTGCACTCAGCCTCGTGATGCCAATTGAGGAGCTACTCGACCGAATAGTAGCGGCTCCGGTCAAAGAAAACCGTCATAACGACCGGGAGAGCGGTGTGCTGACCCCATGCCCCTCCTATCCGCATCCTCACCTGAGGATGATACGGCGGTCGGATGGTCCCGATGGGTCGCTTGCGGCCTGTAGACGGAGTTAGTTAGTTAGATGTGATACACTACTTCATACCTTGATCTTCTTACTGCATGGCACTGAAACATCTGAGGCAGCCACCCTCAACTGGGTCACTTCGTGAATCCCAGTCAAACTAAATGTACACTAAGAGACTGATACAGTTGAGGTGTACATAATTTTCAATTATACGCCTTGAATAAATTATCACATTTTCATACAGCCACCAATGTCGTCTATAGTGCCTCTAAAATTTGTTGCTACTTTTGACGATTGGCTGAACCGAGAGGACAAGACGCCATTGCCCACGTAACACCGTTTTTTTCCCCTACCACGCTGACAGCAGTTTGGTTGGTAACGCGCCCATGTTGCCGCTCCGGGGATATACAGTACGACGCGGTCTCGCGCAAGAGATGCATCTACATTCACTAGCTCTTGTTGTGAAGAGGTATTTTTCTGGCGTTGAAGTACTCTGCAGTTGTCATGTGCTGGGCGAACAAGTATTTTGTGGTGGTTTTGCGCTAATAACAGTGCAGCGTGTATGAACAAGAGATTCGCAATAAAAGTGATTGTCCAAGAACACGTTGGGCTGCTCTGAAGATAATGTTCTGCTGCAAAATATGAATTCGACAACAGTAACGGACAACGCGCCATACCACTCCGTTGTGATGGGTAAAGCTCCAACAACGCAATGGAGAAAATTGATATTTTGCTCTGGGCACAAAGAAATGTTCCACTAGATAAAGTTGAACCTAGAATGTTTAGGGCGGAGTTAATGGAATTTGTAGTACTATACAAGCCAAAAACTCTACGCTACCATGTCGTCAGACTCACTAACGCTAAAGGGCATAGCTTAATCAGGCTTCCTCTCTATCATGCTCACTTAAATCCACCTGAAAATATATGGGCCCAGGTGGAAAGTAACGTGGCAAAAACCAAGAAATTGACGCTCAGCGAGGTTGAAATGCTGACAAAAAAGCCACTGCAAATGTTACACTACAGGACTCGTCTCGAGTTGTCAGACATACCACAAAAGTACTTGAGTCAGGAAGGACTGACGAGTTTTCAGTAATACATAACTTTTTTGTCATATTAAAGAACTGCTTCTTTTGCCGAAACACACCAGAGTTTACAAATATTGTCCCACTAACATTCTAATGCAGTTGAAATTGCGACAGAATCCTGAAACAGTATTATTAAACAAGCAACTGAGGGCAAGACAGGTCAGTCGTTACGAAAAGGCCTATTGTCAGTATATCAATAGACGTATAATTTCGCTTATTTTGTTGCAAAACCTACAGCACCTCTCATTTCACCATCTATTAATGGTATTTAAAAATTTCATCAGTTCACTGAAAAAAACTGTAGTTGCTTGAATATAGCGGTAGTCATGGAAGTTTTGCTTTTTAATCATATGGCAAAATACTCTCCTTTTCGTGTGCTATCATTTGCAAAAAATCTTGTTTTGATATCTCAGAGAGTTTGAGATACGAGGGTTTTCTGAATATTTCATTCTGGCTTTTCCACTGGCATGTGCGTTTGTGACGGAGTGCCTTACTTACATTCCATTTCGTCGACACTGGAGGCAGATAACAATATCCTTCCAAGTTTAAAGAATAATTCAGTATCTTATTTAAATTTTACACGCAGCAACATATGCAATTGCGAATTCATAGCAACCCCCATTTTTCACTGCAAAATTTAAGAATTTCTTGCAGTAGTTTACCAAGTATCAGAATATCGCAGTAACTATGGTCATTAACGAAATGAAAGGCACTTAATCATGAAGCTGACGCATTAAGCTATAAGATGTGCCAAAATCAAAGTTTATACCGAATAATTTCTTTAAAAATCTTTTGAGAACGATTGGAGATCGGCCAGCTTGTGCAGCTTGCTGTTCACACAGTCCAACGAGCTCGACATGTCCCGCATCGAGTAGGTCTGGCATTATGGTCACCTGCAGACGTGCTCAGCACTCACTGTCAACTGCGCTTCTCTCTGTTCGCTGCGTCGCTGCGTATTGAAATGTCAAAAGTCGCAACTAATTTTAAACGCACTGTAAACACCGTATCACGGTATTAAAATTTTTCCAAGTCCACGTAAGGAAGTTCTAGACTAATCAATGCCTCAATAAGCGTCTCGGATACACTTCAATGATAAAGTTATCGACCGAAATAAGGTAGCGATAAACGAAATATAACACATTTACTGTAACCTAAGTAATCGCGCAAAATTACTATGATCCTTTCTTTGGCCTCTTTCGGCAGCAACGAAATATTTCCACCACTTTGGAGGGGTCCTCGCTAACGTGACATTGTGGAAAACTATACTTGTTCTATGCTTTAGGACTCAAAACTGGAACCTATTTCTTGGCAAATGACTGGTATTACCTTCGCTGTGCATATTCTTAATGGCCTGCTGCATTCAGAAGAAAAGTATACTTTAATTTATATTCGACGGCCAACTTTATCTTTGGAACCCGCGACATTGCGTCATCATTGAGAAATGTATCCCGATTTGGTTCTCTACAATATAAATTTTAATTTAACTCATGAAATCACGATGACTGCGCTTTATAACCTGTTTTGATTGTCACAGAAACTATGTTCAAATAAAATTACTGCCATGCTAGTACATTAAAAAGTTATTGCACACGCATGAGCTGTTCAAAAATGTTTCATGCAACAAACCGAATATAAATGTGTAGCAGTTGCCACGTGTTCTAGTCGCAGCTGTCTCGAGATAAAAAAAATTATTGCTGCAAAAAGATGGTTTACATCTAAGACTAATGTGCGTTTAAGGCCATGTGTTAACCGAACCTAGAGCGTACGATTTGTTGTAGGTCTCATCGCACCTTATTAAGTTAATAGATAGTTCGAAAGAGGCCAATAGCGCACTATCTACAACAGGACCAGGACTAGGGAAGCTCAGACGCGTGAAACAGTCGTCGTGTTAATGGCATCCCTCATTTCTTCCTGTTGTGGTAACTACATCTGAAAGGATGAAAGTACAAATCAAGGCAGTGAAAAAGCATAACTTCTTAGGAAAAGTCGATATGAATATGCAATAATTTAGAATCACTACCAATAAACAGGGCCAAAATAACTGCCAAACGGAAATGTTCCGTCTATGCAACTGAATGAAAAGCATTTTGTTTTCTACTATACGCATTTCGCTTTTATTTATGAAGCATCTTCAGTGGCCTCTAATACATATTTCTTTTTATACACATAATAAATGTACTATGTAGTAGTTACAATATGTTACTGCGCTACATTCTGTCATGCTTTTCCTCTTCTTTTTCAGATTTGAAACAAGTTCTGTAGCACAAATTACGTAAGGTTAAATTATCGTTTAGTACAGGTAGAAGGTCGAACACCTGATGATACATGTAACACACATGAAAATTACTAGAGCGAACAGTCACAGTAGAAAACTCCTGACATTACAATAAAACTTTCACATAAAAAGCCCTTGGAATGAGAAAGAAAACAATTTACGACTAAATCAATACAAATAACTCCCTGATGATGTTAGCCACTAAAACAATGATAAACAGAAATCTGAAATATAACCAAAGAAAATAATTAATTAATCTCTCTCATATATATATATATACCTGTTCTATGCTTTAGGACTCAAAACTGGAGCCTACTTCCTGGCAAATGCCTGGTATTGCCTTCGCTGTGCATATTCTTAATGGCCTGCTGCATTCAAAAGAAAAGTATACTTTAATTTATATTCGACGGCCAACTTTATCTTTGGAATCAGCGACATTGCGTCATCATTAAGTAATGTATCCCGATTTGGTTCTCTACAGTATAAATTTTAATTTAACTCATGAAATCACGATATATATATTTATTTATTAACTGTAAACATACACATGTTTCTTACTAAATGAAAAGTGCAAGTGATGTGCTGTGATAAATGTGGGTGAAAAACATCGAAAATCGGCTGGAGCATGGGAACTGAGCGGACACATCTACAGGACCACGCATATGGACTTAGCCTCACGAAATTTGTGGTACGGAAGTTTTCTCTAATCTGAAAAACAAGAGGGAAACATGACAAATTTTGACATATTGTTACTACTATGTAACACGTTTACTACATGTATAAAAAGAAACGAATCACATGCCACTGAAGGTGCTTCATAAGTAAAAGGAGCGAAACGCTTGTATCAGAAAACAAGCTACCTTCCATTTACTTGCATAGACGCAACAACCTCCATGAATCTGAAGCTACGAGTACTAAGGATTGACGGAAAACGGAAAAATGACTAGATTGTTCGTTGCTCAAAGTAATGAAATTAACAAAGGCTATAAGTATAACCGTAATACTGGTAGTATCCAAAAGACTAATTTTCCAAGGCATAGGCCGGCAGCTGTGGCCGAGCGGTTCTAGGCTCTACAGTCCGGAACCGCGCTGCTGCTACGGTCGCAGGTTCGAATCCTGCCTCGGGCATGGATGTGTGTGATGTCCTTAGGTTACTTAGGTTTAAGTAGTTCTAAGTTCTACGGGACTGATGACCTCAGATGTTAAGTCCCATAGTGCTCAGAGCCATTTGAACCATTTGAACATATGGTTAGTTACGCTCCTTAGCTTTTACAGTTAGATGAGAAAATAAAAACAATTCAAGTAACGATTAATAACTTTTAAGCGTTTGCTGACAAGTGACAAAACAGAAAACCTCTTTGTACTTCAAAGTGTTTATTTGTTGCTATGTGTATTTTGTAGCCGTTTGAAATGAATAATTTTTAGCGTATAATTATCCGAAAAGTTATCCTCGACTACACGCAAGAACTCTTCTTTGGGGGAGTGTTATTTCTGCCTGGGACATCACAGGTGCTGAAGTGGTAGTGAAGTGGCAAGAAATAGCATGAAACGGCATGGGCAGTACGGACAGATCACTTACTCGTACGAGAGTTACAGAGGACAATTTAAAGTTGTCTATTCACAGAAAATATCCTCGTATTAATCTGTAGTGATGTACGTAAACCACTCCATATCTAAATGTGGACGACTGCGCTTGGATTTGAATTCAGCTCTTTCTCAATACGAGTGATGTGTCTCCAGTCACTAAGTGTAAGCGGATTAGTGGTTGGATTAAGTCTATGTGGTCAACGTTGCCACAGAGCACTGCGCATCGCAGGAACACTTTTCAGAGGTATAGTAGCACATATCCGGACGCGCTTTGACCACTAGTAGCTGCTATGTGAGAGCACACGATCACTAACTTTCGATACCTAGCGGATTTATTGGTTATTTCTCTTTGAATGATGTTAAATGTAACACAGATGTTGCAATCTGAAAGATACGGCACTTAAACCTACCGCGCTACTGCTCCTATGGACTCCGTAAAACCGAGCGAGGTGGCGCAGTGGTTAGCACACTGGACTCGCATTCGGGAAGACGACGGTTCAATCCCGCGTCTGGCCATCTTGATTTAGGTTTTCCGTGATTTCCCTAAATCGCTCCACGCAAAAGCCAGGATGGTTTCTTTGAAAGGGCACGGCCGACATCCTACCCCATCCTTCCCTAATCCGATGAGACCGATGACCTCGCTGTCTGGTCTCCTCCCCCAAACAACCCAACCCCAACTCCGAAAACTTCGCATCAGGGTCTCGAGCACACCTTCAGTTGTCCACTTTTTAAGGAGCTTTTGCGCATGCGCGATTGGCCTGAAGTAATTGCCTTACGGCCAAATCCATACGGATTTGCACCGAGCGAGGTGGCGCAATGGTTAGCACACTGGACTCGCATTCGGGAGGACTACGGTTCAATGCCGCGTCCGGCCATCCTGATTTAGGTTTTCCGTGATTTCCCTAAATCGCTTCAGTCAAATGCCGGGATAGTTCCTTTGAAAGGGCACGGCCGACTTCCTTCCCCATCCTTCCGTAATCCATGAGACCGATGACCTCGCAGTTTGGTCTTCTCCCCAAATAAACCCAACCCCCCATACGGATTTGATAAACAACGTGTACAGTTCACGATATGCACACGTAGCCCTTGCCACCCAACTAGAAGTTTACTTCAGTGCCACCAGGTGGTAGCACACTACAGCAAATTTTTAACCCCATTTGCTCATCATATATGATGTGTTGGATGCGTCTTGAGCGATGTGTGGCTGTGTTAGATGATACGGGTGCTTGCCATGTAGTGCCTTCCCCTTCCAATTTACTTTCTTTGTATTTGTTGATGTTATGTGATCTAAAGGGTTGTAGAAGTGGTTATGAAATTGCAGTGGTGTAGCCGATGTATTTATATGAGTGATTGCTTTGTGTATTTTGCTAGTTTCTGCTCGTTCTAGAAAGAATTTTCTTAAATTGTCTACCTGTCCATAATGTAGGTTTTTTATGTCGATGAATCCCCTGCCTCCTTCCTTTCTGCTTAATGTGAATCTTTCTGTTGCTGAATGTATGTGATGTATTCTATATTTGTGGCATTGTGAACGTGTAAGTGTAAGTGTATTTAGTGCTTCTAGGTCTGTGTTACTCCATTTCACTACTCCAAATGAGTAGGTCAATATTGGTACAGCGTAAGTATTTATAGCTTTTGTCTTGTTTCTTGCTGTCAATTCTGTTTTCAGTATTTTTGTTAGTCTTTGTCTCTATTTTTCTTTTAGTTCTTCTTTAATATTTGTATTATCTATTCCAATCTTTTGTCTGTATCCTAGGTATTTATAGGCATCTGTTTTTTCCATCGCTTCTATGGAGTCACTGTGGTTATTCAATATGTAATCTTCTTGTTTAGTGTGTTTTCTCTTGACTATGCCATTTTTATTACATTTGTCTGTTCCAAAAGCCATATTTATATCATTGCTGAATACTTCTGTTATCTTTAGTAACTGGTTGAGTTGTTGATTGGATGTTGCCAGTAGTTTCAGATCATCCATGTATAGCAAATGTGTGATTTTGTGTGGGTATGTTCCAGTAATATTATATCCATAATTTGTATTATTTAGCATGTTGGATAGTGGGTTCAGAGCAAGACAGAATCAGAAAGGACTTAATGAGTCTCCTTGGTATATTCCACGCTTAATCTGTATTGGCTGTGATGTGATATTATCTGAATTTGTTTGGATATTAAGTGTGGTTTTCCAGTTTTTCATTACTATGTTTAGGAACGGTATCAATTTAGGATCTACTTTGTATATTTCCAATATCTGTAGTAACCATGAGTGGGGTACACTATCAAAAGCTTTTTGGTAATCAATGTATGCGTAGTGTAGCGACCTTTGTTTAGTTTTAGCTTGATATGTCACCTCTGCACCTATTATCAGTTGCTCTTTACATCCTCGTACTCCTTTGCAGCAGCCTTTTTGTTCTTCATTTATAATTTTGTTCTGTATTGTATGTGTCATTAGTTTCTGTGTAATGACTGAAGTTAATATTTTGTAGATTGTTGGTAGGCATGTTATGGGGCGATATTTAGCTGGGTTTTCTGTGTCTGCTTGATCTTTAGGTTTCAGATAAGTTATTCCATGTGTAAGTGTAGCAGGGAATATGTATGAGTCTGCAATGTAACTGTTAAATAATTTAGTTAGGTGTGAATGTGTTGAGGTGAACTTCTTCTGCCAGAAATGTGCTATTTTATCATTTCCAGGGGCTTTCCAATTGTGCGTAGAATTAATTGCTCGGGTGACTTCATGTTGCAAAATTATCACTTCAGGCATTTGTGGTATCATCTAGTATGAGTCTGTTTCTCCTTGTATCCACCGAGCATGCCTGTTATGTTGTACCGGGTTTGACCATATGTTGCTCCAGAAGTGTTCCATGTCTGTTATGTTTGTTGGATTGTCTATTTTTGTGAGTGTGTTATCTATTGTTTGGTAAAATTTCTTTTGGTTTGTGTTGAATGTTTAATTTTGTTTCCTTCTATTTTCACTTTTTTTGTATCTTCTAAGTCGTTTGGCCAATGCTTGTAATTTCTGCTTCTTTTCATCTAATTGCTCTATTGCTTCTTGTTGTGAGACTTTACCTAACCTTTTTCGTTTTTTTTGTCTGATATTTCATTTCTTATAAATTGTGTTAGTTGTCCGATGTCCTTTCTCAGTTTTTCTATTCTGATCTGTAGCCTGTGTTGCCATGCTGGTTTTGTGGGTTTCTTCTGTGTGTTGGTTGGCTCTGATCTCTGCCTAGTGTGTATATTTAGTGTAGTGAGTGCTCCTACATAAACCAGTAGTTGTAACTCTTCCATAGTTGTGTATTCATTTATTTTGTTGTGTATGATTGTGTTGATAGTTTTTATTGTTGTTTCGACTTGTGGGTTATTTGGTGGTCTATGCAAGAATGGTCTAATGTCTGTATTTGTGTCTTTGTATTGTATATATGTCAACTGAAATTTTACTTCTACATCTAACATGTGTGTCACTTCATGTTCTATTTGTGCTTGTGCTGGTGGCTATCTTAAGATTTCGTTTTCCTCTGATTGTTTAATTGATGCGTGTTGTTCTTTGTTTGTTTGCTCTGGGTTGTTTGAGTCCATTACTGTATTTTCTTCTTCTTCTAATTGCACATTATTTTGTTCCAGTATTTGTTGTACTTGTTGTTTGATGTTTTCTAATTCTGACTGGGGTATCCTGTTATTTTTTATTATTACACGGATCTGATCAGCTAGTCGTTGTTGTGTTAAAAATTTTAATTCCGGGTATCTGGTAATAAATGTTGTGTATACTTGTGATCTGTATCCAGTTGTGTTGGTTCCTAGGTTTGTTGCTTGGTAATAACAGAACATGAGGTGTCGTTTAACTTCATCTGACCATCTCATCCTCTGTCTTTGTTTTCCTTCTAGGGTGGTTGCAGGAAGCATATCCTGCAAAACACCTCTATTTGGATTTAAATCATTTTCCAGTTGGCTAGCAGTTTATTATTATTATTATTATTATTATTATTATTATTATTATTATTATTAACGGCAGTGGCTGTAGTTATATGAACTTCTTGATAACTGTATAACTGTTATACAGCAGATGCTATTAAGTTCACTGTCAAATTTAACTTAATCTGAAAATTTTATCAACACCCAAAATTCATACTCACGAGGCGCCACTGGCTCTGACCCATTATGAGTATTATTTCTATGGAATACATTGCGTAAATCTCACCTGTTACGAGCGTATGCGTATTGCATTCTGCTTATCAATTAATTCAGTTTTTCTCCTTACTTTAGACCAGCATGCGCGTGCCATTTTAAAAACCTATCGACCTAATAGCGTGTGCCTAAAAGACTAGAAAGATGACCGTTGGAAGGGGGGGAGGGGCTTTATTAGTGCCTAAGACCTAAAGCGTCTCATTCTGTAGTGGCTGTTCTCCGTACAAAGTCCTATTTTGCTTTCCGTTTTCCATCAACACACAAGGCGTCACTACGCAGCTAACCTAGGCAGGAACAGCACTTCGCTAGAACTGCTACATATTTTTATGAATGTGTTGCGCCAGACCGGGACTAAAACTCTGATCACTCGCTTATTGCGGGGAATCTGTCTACTAACATTCTGCAAAATTTACGATTTATTGCAGATACTACCTATTCGCGGTTCCCGCCAATCTGGTATTGTCAGTATAAGGCAGTGGTTCTCAAAGTGTGCGCCAGGGCGCACCGGTGCGCCCTAGAACACTTACGGGTGCGCCCTGTAGTATTTTAGGAAACCATGTGGACAAATATAAAAGAACATATAGCTACTAGATTTTATCCATTTCACGACAGGTATAAAACGGAACGAGTGCTTAAGTTTTGTCGAACAGTTCAGTTTGGTTAAGGAAACAGGGTGGCTTATTCTGCTTGTAGAGTAGACAGTATTCGGAATGTTTCATGCCGACTGTATTCTCTCTTCCATTGCTGCTTATTTTAGCTATCTAACAGTAGCGGCTGTTTGGGAACTGAGCAAAGGTATTTCAAAATAATGAGTGATGATAAAGCCATTGCCGGCCGCTGTGACCGAGCGGTTCCAGGCGTTACAGTCCTGAACCGCGCTGCTGCTACGATCGCAGGTTCGAATCCTGCCTCGGGTCTGGGTTTGTGTGATGTCCTTAGGTTAGTTAGGTTTAAGTAGTTCTACGAGGCGGGGCGTGGAATGTCAGAAGCTTGAACGTGGTAGGGAAACTAGAAAATATGAAAAGGGAATTGCAAAGGCTCAATCTGGATATAGGAGGGCTCAGTGAAGTGAAGTGGAAGGAAGACAAGGATTTCTGGTCAGATGAGTATCGGGTAATATCAACAGCAGCAGAAAATGGTATAACAGGTGTAGGATTCGTTATGAATAGGAAGGTAGGGCAGAGGGTGTGTTACTGTGAACAGTTCAGTGACCGGGTGGTTCTAATCAGAATCGACAGCAGACCAACACCGACAACGATAGTTCAGGTATGCATGCCGACGTCGAAAGCTGAAGATGAACAGATAGCGAAAGTGTATGAGGATATTGAAAGGGTAATGCAGTATGTAAAGGGGGACGAAAATGTAATAGTCATGGGCGACTGGAATTCAGTTGTAGGGGAAGGAGTAGAAGAAAAGCTTACAGCAGAATATGGGCTTTGGACAAGGAATGAAAGAGGAGAAAGATTGAGTTCTGTAACAAGTTTTAGCTAGTAATAGCAAGTACCCTGTTGATGAATCACAAGAGGAGGAGGTATACTTGGAAAAGGTCGGGAGATACTGGAAGATTTCAATTAGATTACATCATGGTCAGACAGAGATTCCGAAATCAGATACTGGACTGTAAGGCGTACCCAGGAGCAGATATACTCAGATCACAATATAGTAGTGATGAAGAGTAGGCTGAAGTTCAAGACATTAGTCAGGAAGAATCAATACGCAAAGAAGTGGGATACGGAAGTACTAAGCAATGACGAGATACGTTTGAAGTTCTCTAACGCTATAGATACAGCAATAAGGAATAGCGCAGTAGGCAGTACAGTTGAAGAGGCCATTACAGAAGTTGGGAAGGAAAACATAGGTACAAAGAAGGTAGCTGCGAAGAAACCATGGGTAACAGAAGAAATACTTCAGTTGATTGATGAAAGGAGGAAGTACAAACATGTTCCGGGAAAATCAGGAATACAGAAATACAAGTCGCTGAGGAATGAAATAAATAGGAAGTGCAGGGAAGCTAAGACGAAATGGTTGCAGGAAAAATGTGAAGACATCGAAAAAGATATGATTGTCGGAAGGACAGACTCAGTATACAGGAAAGTCAAAAGAACCTTTGGTGACATTAAAAAAAACCGTGGTAACATTAAGAGTGCAACGGGAATTCCACTGTTAAATGCAGAGGAGAGAGCAGATAGGTGGAAAGAACACATTGAAAGCCTCTATGAGGGTGAAGATTTGTCTGATGTGATAGAAGAAGAAACAGGAGTCGATTTAGAAGAGATAGGGGATCCAGTATTAGAATCGGAATTTAAAAGAGCTTTGGAGGACTTACGGTCAAATAAGGCAGAAGGGATAGATAACATTCCATCAGAATTTCTAAAATCATTGGGGGAAGTGGCAACAAAACGACTATTCACGTTGGTGTGTAGAATATATGAGTCTGGCGATATACCATCTCACTTTCGGAAAAGCATCATCCACACAATTCCGAAGACGGCAAGAGCTGACAAGTGCGAGAATTATCGCACAATCAGCTTAACAGCTCATGCATCGAAGCTGCTTACAAGAATAATATACAGAAGAATGGAAAAGAAAATTGAGAATGCGCTAGGTGACGATCAGTTTGGCTTTAGGAAAAGTAAAGGAACGAGAGAGGCAATTCTGACGTTACGGCTAATAATGGAAGCAAGGCTAAAGAAAAATCAAGACACTTTCATAGGATTTGTCGACCTGGAAAAAGCGTTCGATAATATAAAATGGTGCAAGCTGTTCGAGATTCTGAAAAAAGTAGGGGTAAGCTATAGGGAGAGACGGGTCATATACAATATGTACAACAACCAAGAGGGAATAATAAGAGTGGACGATCAAGAACGAAGTGCTCGTATCAAGAAGGGTGTTTGACAAGGCTGTAGCCTTTCGCCCCTACTCTTCAATCTGTACATCGAGGAAGCAATGATGGAAATAAAAGAAAGATTCAGGAGTGGAATTAAAATACAAGGTGAAAGGATATCAATGATACGATTCGCTGATGACATTGCTATCCTGAGTGAAAGTGAAGAAGAATTAAATGATCTGCTGAACGGAATGAACGGTCTAATGAGTACACAGTATGGTTTGAGAGTAAATCGGAGAAAGACGAAGGTAATGAGAAGTAGTAGAAATGAGAACAGCGAGAAACTTAACATCAGGATTGATGGTCACGAAGTCAATGAAGTTAAGGAATTCTGCTACCTAGGCAGTAAAATAACCAATGACGGACGGAGCAAGGAGGACATCAAAAGCAGACTCGCTATGGCAAAAAAGGCATTTCTGGCCAAGAGAAGTCTACTAATATCAAATACCGGCCTTAATTTGAGGAAGAAATTTCTGAGGATGTACGTCTGGAGTACAGCATTGTATGGTAGTGAAACATGGACTGTGGGAAAACCGGAACAGAAGAGAATCGAAGCATTTGAGATGTGGTGCTATAGACGAATGTTGAAAATTAGGTGGACTGATAAGGTAAGGAATGAGGAGGTTCTATGTAGAATCGGAGAGGAAAGAAATATGTGGAAAACACTGATAAGGAGAAGGAACAGGATGATAGGCCATCTGCTAATACATGAGGGAATGACTTCCATGGAACTAGAGGGAGCTGTAGAGGGCAAAAACTGTAGAGGAAGACAGAGATTGGAATACGTCAAGCAAATAATTGAGGACGTAGGATGCAAGTGCTACTCTGAGATGAAGAGGTTAGCACCGGAAAGGAATTCGTGGCGGGCCGCATCAAACCAGTCAGTAGACTGATGACAAAAAAAAAAGTTCTAGGGGGATTGATGACCTCAGGGGTTAAGTCCCATAGTGCTTAGAGCCATTTGAACTATAAAGCCATTGCTGGCCTATCGAGGTCATCCCTTACATCACCGAGAAGTGTAAGGAATTCTAGGGAAACTGTAATTCGCAGAGGGGCGAGAAAACTAAGTATTCGGGTGGCAGAATGCTGCGATCTGGAGAAACAGAGTGGTCAGATAATTGTCACATTGCTACAATCATAACAATATGCAGTGGTGGGAGTGATTAATTCAATTAAAAATCGTTGTAACTGTATTTATAAATGTAACACTTTTTCCGTAGTAAAGTTTGGTGTGGCCGACACAGTAACTTATTTGATGTGTTGTAAAAAACTTGCAGTCCAAGACTGCAACCATGGACTGCAAATTTCTTACAACATAATGCTTCATGGTCATTCATAATTAATACACGTCTCAAATGCTTCTTCAACTCCTTGCACTAGAACTGTATTTCAAATTCCTTACCTTAATTTCACAATTTTTTATATAAATCATGTGTTTTCAGCGAACCCTTTGTACTTTTGTGTGTAAAATATAACTATCTGAGTCACTGGTCGGTACCAGGCATACATATATCCGTGGATGACTAGTACTGGTCGTGAAATTTTCCTTATCTCCCCCTCTCACCACCCTTCGCCCTGTAGACGCCGTGAAAATTATTTTCGCAAGCCTCGTTCCGTGCCTTCTCCTTAACCAAACGGTATGACACTTGTGTCGCTCTTAAAGTTTGTAAATAAACAGAGTTAATTCACAGTGTTGTCAAGCGTTAATGGATTTCTGGTCAGATCCAAAAGTGCAGAATCAGGATAAAACGGTGAAAAAATATTTGATGACACGGATTTTTCCGATGGAAACTCTTACGGATATTACCTGGTCGTGTCGTGCTTTTGTTTCGCAATTGATTTGCCTATGGACGTTTTTCTTTTATGATAGTAGCCAGGCTGAAGTTGAGACTTGTGAGCTATGCATGTGGTTACAACTTGTCCATAGAATTCGGAAGGTTTCGTGTCACTCCCGATGATTGCGAGCCTGTCCCACCTAACTCCGAGTGGCGCTGCAACAGCACTTAGGAAGTGGATTACATATTATTATTATTATTATTATTATTATTGGCCATTACCGCGACAGTGTGTCAAAAAATTATAAACAACATCCGCAACCAGTCATTTTTGAATATTTAGTTGAAGATGGATATCTTTCTGTTCTCAATAAAATATTATTGAAAAGATAAACTGGAAGAGGAAATTATCTATGAGTGCTGCTTATTGTTTGACATCGAGCTGTCCGTGATTAAAAGAATTTCAATTCATGTTCTTTGCTACAGATGAGTAGCACATGTGAACATGATCGTCATTCATGAAGCCTTGCTACTTCTGAGCGTCATTTCCACTGCAGTTTAGGATCCAGTGGATTCATGATAGAATTTCCAGCAATGTTAACGGAACTTGAAAATTGTCGTTGGCAGCACAGTTAACCCATGGAGGCACAAAAATCCAGGCCCAGAAAGAAAACGCGTTTCCATTGTTGTGCGCTTGACGTTATCGCAGAGCTTTCAGGTTATATGTCAGTGAGGTGGTGTTAGCGCATGTGGGGCTTGTGTTTTGTCTACAGCTTACTGCTTATTTCCAAAGCGCTAGAAGTGAATCTTACACGCAAAATACAATCGAATAAAATGGGAAGAGTTCTGAAAATTCAGCATGCCGTCGAAGAATCCAATTTTGGAAGTGAACAACAGCTAAGTGCAAGTGAAAAAGCGGAACAGCGGTCTACTCGTAAGTACAGTGACAGCTACTTAAGCTATGGTTTCACTTGGATTGGGAGTGAATATTATCCTTCCCCACTATGCTTAGTATGTAGGGATAAAATGGCAAATGAATCTCTGCTTCCTAGTAAACTGAGCAACGTTGTAAATCAATGCAGTCACATTTTCGAGATAAACCTGTAAGCTATTTCAAGAGATCGGCTGAACAGCAAACAAGGGCAGCAAATTCTTTTAGAAGTGTAATGTCTGTTTCTGATAGATGTCTGTCTGCTTCCTACCATGTCTCTGAACTAATAGCAAAGAGTATGAGAGCTCATACTACCTGGTATTGGTGAGGCACTTATTTTGCCTGCTTGCAAAAAAAAAGATCATGACGATGCTAGGTAATGAAGCAGCCATGAAAATTAGCAAAATTCCTTTCTCGACTGATACAATTCACAGGAGCATTATAGAAATGTCTACTGATATTGAGAAAAATGTATGCAATAATAAACTCAAGCACTCAGACTTTGCATTGCAAGTTGATGAATCAACAGACGTTACCAGGCAATCCGTTCCGTTCCGTTCCGTTTCATTAATCAAGATCAAATAGTAAATCAGTTTCTTTTTTTTAAAAAAAATAAGAATAAGTGTGTGTACTAAAAGTGAGGATGTTTTTAACATTTTAAATTATTATCTTAATAAATGGTAGTTAACATGGAAGTCGTGTGTAGGCATTTGTACAGATGGCGCCCCTCCAGTGGTAGGCTGTGTTAAAGATCTTACTTCTTTAGAAAAAAAAAAACTAAGATGTTATCGTAACTCAGTGCTTTCATCATGTGGAGGCCTTAAAGCAAAAACATTGGGAGAAAAATTGAAAGCAGTCTTCGATCAAGTTGTTCAGATGGTAAATTTTACTAAATAAAGACCTGTCAGACCCCGTTTATTCAAAAAACTTTGTATCGATATAGAGTCAGAACATAGACTGTTGCTTTTACGCACAGAAGTCAGGTGTTTGTCGAGGAAGTAGTACTTACTCGTGTGCGTGAGCTACGACGAGAACTTCTCGTGTTTTTCGTAGAAATGAAACATTTGCATTTTGCACCCCCCTTCGAAGTGAATTTTGGATTGCTAGATTGCAGTATTTGGCCGATATATTTCAGCAATTTATTATTTTGATTGCTACATTGCAAGGAAAAAGAGGAAAATATGCTCATATCCACCAACAAAATTAAAGCGTTTCACAGAAAACTACAATCATGGAAAAGAAAAGTTGTTCAAGATAACTTGGAAATGTTCCCGTGGGCAGGAAGCACATACATAAATGAAATACTTGCAATAGTAGTAGATCATTTAATAAGTTCAGAAGAGAAACTGAGTTCATATTTACCATCCCACGACGCTGAACAGTACGATTGGATTCGAAACCCTTTCATGGAAACTTCAGGTGATTTCGGCTTAACATTAACAGACGAACTGGCAGCTATATTTACTGATCGTAGACTGACGATAAAGCATAAGGAATTCTCTCTCTAAGCCTTTTGGATATGTGACGATATCTAAAACGTCTTTGAGCATTTTACGTCAATTTTCGACGTCATATTTATGTGAATTAAGATTTTCTGCCCTCAACACAATTAAATGTAAAAAGAGAGGAACTCTTCAATGTATTGACTAGGAAATGAGAATGTCTTTCAGATATACCTCCAAATATTGAAGAAATCGCGAGGAAGCATCTGGCTCATGTTTTTCATAAACACTAGAAAGAGTAGACGTAAGGTACGTTTCATTTGTATTGCATTTTTACTTTTCTCTATAACTTGAATTAATCGTTAGTTTTATTGCATTATTTCATTTCATTACGTTTCACTTAAGTTTCTCTTGCCTTTCGTCTTGGCAGGATAGGAGGCAACATGGCGCTCGGCCGTCGCATTTTGGTGACTATCGAGCTTCATGAATCATTTTTCATACAAAAATTATTTGTTCACATTGTAATAATGTATGTTTTTTATTAATATAAGTTGCATTTTCTGTAGTCTGGACGCGAAATTCAAAATAAAATGACAATTTTTATTTTATCACAGTGTTTATTGCCTGTATTAACTGTTGTAAAATATTCCTCAGTAATGTGTATGTAGTGCACCCACAATTATTTGCGGCCTTTTAACTGCGCCCGAAGCTCAAAATGTGTGAGAACCACTGGTATAAGGTGTAAAACAGGACTTTTGCACTTCTTTATATGTGACATACCACTCAAGAACTTATAATTGTTACAGTGCATAAACTATAAATTATGACGACCTCTTAATAAAATATGGTCTAGTAAAATTTACGATCGGTTGCCCCCCCCCCCCCCCCTCCTTTAGTGTTAGAGTTAACCACCATTCTATCTCGTCTCCACGGCTGAAAAAACAATATTATCAATTATATTTACTCCTATCACTTATGAATACTATAAAAAGAGTTTAAATTAACCATATGATGGTGTGTCAACGAATGACAGTTATTACAAAGTAAATTTCGGTTACAAAAACAAACACCTTTTACAACAGTTGTTTGTTGGTCATTTCGTCTCCAGCTAGCCAGAGAGAAAAATGATCACTAATGCGGCTATATGTTTTCTCCTAAAACTCCTGAATATTATTTCGAAGGGATGCGTAGAATAACACGACTGGTTGGATTCCCGGTATGCAATTTTTTTAAAGTATTTATTACGTAGAAGAATCAGAATATTTGAACAGATATCACTTATTTCACGTCACTGCATCATAACTTATTTCATCCACCTTGTGTTCAATGATTTCGTATCAGTGAATTAAATTTGTTGCTTTATATTTCTGTAAGAACAAAGAACGCTGGACATACTCATTTCATAAGAATACCTAGAACCAACGCGATGTGGTTATGTACAGTGAAAAGAGTACCTAGTATCTATATATGCATAGAAAATGGTAGGCGCGGAGAGGATTGTACGAAACTACCTTACTCATACTAACGTACTTAATAACACTCTTGTACAGTCCCCCGTCAGAATTCGGTTCGCGTGTTTAGGGTCCGTGCAAGTTAGACTGTTTAACCACCACGAAAGATCAAGAGTTTTAGTAAGACTGGCAACGCTAAAGGCTTATTTGACCGACGGGAAAGTAACATCTGTGCTGCACAAGCTGTCTTGGCAAATGGACAGATGATGAAAGATGCCCACATTGTAATACGAGCAGTAATTTTTTTTCCACTCTCCATTTCTGAAGGTAACGGAAGTTAAATATTTGCTTCAGTTTCGAAACAATCAAAATGGTTCAAATGGCTCTGAGCACTGTGGGACTCAACTGCTGAGGTTATTAGTTCCCTAGAACTTAGAACTAGTTAAACCTAACTAACCTAAGGACATCACAAACATCCATGCCCGAGGCAGGATTCGAACCTGCGACCGTAGCGGTCTTGCGGTTCCAGACTGCAGCGCCTTTAACCGCACGGCCACTTCGGCCGGCTCGAAACAATCCTTTGACAAATATTTTGCAAAGTGCAGATATACAAGCAGAATAAACTTCAAACATTAAATATTACACGCTGCATCGAAAAGTGGCCAACATGAGACAGAAATATAAGAAAAACTATTTTGTTTACGTAACAAAGCTCTAACATAATTCAATCTTGCTGGAACGGATCCACACGCCTACAATATTGTCAGCGGTTTTTTCTTTCACCTACTTAGGGTCGCCTGTCCTATTACGCTAAACAGAAAGAACGCCCAACACTTACAGGTAAGATGTATCTGCGATGTAGCTCCAGTGCTTGCAGTCTAACTACACTCCTGGGCCGCAATATAGCTCGGGGTTTCTCGCCGAGGTCTTCACGTCATAACAGCGATTAACTGCGGCGTGTATTCTAACGTACTGCTTATGTTCTTCAGCATGCAAGCGGCTCTACGACGTCATACGACGCAGCTTCCAATGCCACATTCTCGCTTTGATACGTGTTACGCCATAACCCCATTCTGCCATGATGGCGCCATCTTGGCTGTTGCCGAGCGGGAAGGGGCTGTGGTAAAGGAACTCGATAATTAGTTATTTAAAATTGCCGTTCCACAGCTGTTTACGTGAATTTTTTCCGTGTCCTTGTCCTATCCTCCACCTTTAGTGGCCTTGTAATCTCCAAGGTATTGATTCCCAATTATCCGCATTGTTTTCCTTCTAATATGAATTTACGCTTTACACGTCCGGAGTTCATTTCAGTAAGGTTCTACTGTGTCTGTGCGCGCGTCATTATAATACGATAAAAATACCGACATTTCGGTTACTTTTGCAGCCACTCTGATTAAGGCTGCTTGTAATAGTGGAAGAAACGTCGGTAGTTTTATCATATTATTAAGACGCAGTCACAGACATAGTAGAACATTGTGAAATTTATTCCTCCTTGCTTGCTGGCAAAATGTGTTTTGTGCTTGTTAGCCTCCACATGGCGACCGCAAGTCTTGTCCAGAATGGCAACTGCGTCCCGACTGTCACGTGTTGGTCTAGTGACAATTACACGTTGATCGGCACTTTTGCTTGAGAACAGTACTCGCACACTATTCCTTCGACATCATATATTCGCAGAGAAATACGTGGGGATTCCCAATTCTTTTAAATAAACCACAGGCCTATTAAATATAGATTCTCCATGTTTTTGTATAACGTGATTTGGTATGGACTCTTCGCACTGTCTTCTGTCATTTCACACATGATAGACGTGTTAATCACAGATTTTGATGAGTCTTAGGTATGTTGCGGAGGCACCTATTCTGAGTCTCTGGCTAGCTGTTTTTCATACGACGGCTGGATGTTTCCGTGAAAATCGATGTTGAAATCTTGAGTGTTCCTGCTATACCTTTAATGTTATCATGCATCATGTTTTCAAACAAGCGAAAGTAGCTCAGCGGCCTAAGACTCACTGCTCTCACGCTGACGGTACAGGTTCAAATACTACCCGTGTTTGTGACTTTTTTTTCATTTTCATCGTTCAAATTATTATTAAATGGTGTATATTAGGCAAAGTTATTCATTTTCCCTGTAGTAATTCGATTAATATATCAATCATTACATCAAATTTTCTTCAGATGTGTATTCCGTTTGTGTTTCGCAATTTGGATAATGTTCGCTTGATTGATAGGAAGGTTAGACTGATCAGACACTTTACCATCAAATCTTTGTATATGACAGGAATGCGTGTATCTATACCGTAAAAATTCTCATCCAAATGTATTCCATTTTGCCAATCCTTTGATGTTTGTTTTTACAGGAAGGTTAAAATATTTACGAAAAATATTCAAAATGTTCCGAGCCTGCTAAAAGCTGATAGAGAAACCACTTCGGGAGGACATTTCATAAAAATACACTATTTAATTCTGCATCCGTTTGGTGCATCTGTTTTCACAGGAATAATCCATGCGTGGTTCGCGTCGAAGCTAATCGACGAAAGAACAATCTTTTAGAATCCAAACGAACTGTGTTTCCCATTGTCGCTTCTGAAAAATTCGTGTGCCAGCAATGCAGTAGCTTTCATATGCGTGTTTCTCTATGAATTTGTGTTTTGGTTGCTTCTACGGCAAATACCATGCGGAATTCTGTAATAGCACAGGAAGCAATGTAAGCGATAGCGAATAAGACGATACTGTTATCTGCTCTGCGACAAAAGGAATACGCCTTTGAAGAAAGTTTTCTGTAGTGTCTGAATATTATTAGTCTGAATCAATGGGAAAAAATAAATAACAAGTAAACGAAAAACACACTGTTCCATACTGCGACACAAATGGTGATTCAACCTTACATAACTGCATATTTCAGAAATTTTTCTTTTGTCTCTCTACATGTTTTCATCTTGGATTATTTGTGATGCTGCGTGGTATGATATAGCCAAATTCTTCCTTACATTTGGTATCAGGATGTAATGACTGAATGTCCCTTGAGCCAATAGACGGCATTTCTTTCCGTGTTCGGGTATGCCGCTCCTTCTGGGTATAAAAAAGTCCACTCATGTGATACTGTTTGGTGTTACCCTGCACGTGCAAGCTAATTACTGCCTAATTGTTTGCCACATGTCCTGTACTTTAACGCACACTAATCTGTGCTCCTCAGAATTAATTAACCCTCGAGATGCGAACAGTGGAGACTCTGTTTCGTGTATGGCGTGAAGTTTAGAGTTGGTAGGTAGTTTTCTCTTGACAGCCTTGTACATATCGCTTTCACATCCGAAGGTAAATTCTGGTGGCTACTGTTTCTCCAAATCTCCTACCAGTCGTAATGTGGATTTTTCAGTTCTGTCATATTTCTGTTCTTACCTTCTCTTAATTTCTGATGTACATCTTTCACTGTTGTCATACTTTTAGCGGTGAGTTTCAGTTGGATATAACTAAATTCTATTAAAAAACCTTAAAATGATAAAAACCGTTTGGAATGTGCTGCACATCTGTGGGCGGGTACAGATTAACAGCAGTGATCTCATACAGTAAATGGGTCGTTAAACTACTGGGCGACTTTGTCCACAGTTTGTTATACCTATACTCACTCAATGCCTAACGTATGCATGTGGGAGTCCACTTTTACTTTCCCGGTGTTTTGCGTGGGAAATCCTCGTCCTTCATTCATTATACCTGATTTTATTTTGTTCAGTTTTGCACCTGATGCCAGTTCGTATCTGCGTATAATTTGTAGTGCGAGCTGTATGTCGTCTCCGTTTATTACTACAAGACCTACATCGTCGGCGTATGCCTTACAGCCAATGTTTTGGCTATGTATGTGTAATCCTCTAAGCTTTTGCTGCAGAGTGACGAGCAAAGGATCAATAGCGATGGAAAACAAGGCCAGCGACAATGGGCAGCCTCACCTAACTACTAAAATCAAAACGCCTCGATAACTGACCGTTGATCATAATTCTTGATGACCCGTTCTCTAATAGTCAATGTATCACGTTGAGCAACCGTAGTAGAAAGCCCATGGTACTCATTGTCTCTAGGAGGTACTGGCAGTTGATCATGTCAAAGGCGTTTTCAAAATCTAAAAAAATGGTTCAAATGGCTCTGAGCACTATGGGACTCAACATCTTAGGTCATAAGTCCCCTAGAACTTAGAACTACTTAAACCTAACTAACCTAAGGACATCACACACACCCATGCCCGAGGCAGGATTCGAACCTGCGACCGTAGCAGTCCCGCGGTTCCGGACTGCAGCGCCAGAACCGCTAGACCACCGCGGCCGGCAATCTTCAAAATCTAATGACATTATTGCACATCTATGGTCAAGGTCGCTTGCTGTAGCTATAGTGTCTATATAATTACACGCGATGTGGAGGATTGATCTGTCCATACCAGTTTGATAGGCTCCGGTGATGTCATGTATTACCCTCTTGGTCCTTTGTGCAAGGATGCGGGCCATTATTTTGTAGTCAACTGTTAAGCAGTGTGATGGGTAGCAGCTTCTGAGAGACCCACTGTGTGAGGTTTTCAAAATGAGCACAACCGCTTCTTCCATATTTGTAATAATTTAGGTGTCAACTGTGCATGGAAAATCTGGTAAAACGCTGAAGGCACGCCACCTGGACCAAGTGATTTGCTTTTCGGACTAAATGATATTGCAGCATGTATATCGTCTTCATAGATCTTCTCTATAATACCGTGGGATGTTGTAATACTGAGTTTCCTTCGAATATTAGTTAACGGTTCTGGCGGTGCACCGAGAGAGGTGGCGCAGTGGTTAGCACACTGGACTCGCATTCGGGAGGACGACGGTTCAATCCCGTCTCCAGCCATCCTGATTTAGGTTTTCCGTGATTTCCCTAAATCGTTTCAGGCAAATGCCGGGATGGTTCCTTTGAAAGGGCACGGCCGATTTCCTTCCCAACCCTTCCCTAACCCGAGATTGCGCTCCGTCTCTAATGACCTCGTTGTCGACGGGACGTTAAGCACTAACCACCACCACCACCACCTGGCGGTGCCTCGTTATCAGTAGCAATGGGGGACATAAGTTGTGCAAAATGTCTGTATATTTCTTTTCTAATTTCCAGTTGGTTGATTAAAACGGCTTCTTCATTCGTTTGGAGTTCCATAAAATTTTTCTCTTGCCCCCTCTTCTTTTCGCGTGCAACGTGAAAAACTGATGTTTCGAAAACCGCGTCCTGCCTTCTCGACAGAACTTGTGTTCTTCTAATTGTCTGCGCTTCAAGACAATATTTTTGCTTTTATTTTTCTCGATATGGATATAGTTCCCAATTGCCGATGCATCTGGTTTATGGAGATCCCTCAGACACTGGTAATAAATTTCAACAGCTCTCTTATACCAGAAACTTTATCCGTGCGAATAATCCATTAACGGTTTCCGTGGTTTCGGTTTGAAATATTGAAGCCACAATGACAAAGCAGACTTATAAGTAGTAAACTTCCTCTCACATTCTCCCGCTGCTCGATGGGTTTTCTGGCTTTTATATTTGATGTCATTATATATGCAGCATGGTTGGAAAAGCTTGTAGGCCACAGTTCCGTCTGCAGTACTCTGTTTTTCAAGGTGCTTAAGATGTAGATCCTGTCTACACATCTCGCTGAAGTGTTCGTAATGAAAGTAAAGCCAGGTGCTTCACCCGTGTTAAGCTTCCATGTGTCAGATAGTCTAAACTCTTTCACTATTTATGCTAATACTGTGGACGTGATAAAATTGGGGACTTGATCTTTGGGATTTAAAACACAGTTAAAGTCCTCCGTAGTTATGATGTTGCCATGGTGGACACCGAACAGTGGAGCAATTTCGTGTTTGAAACACTCTGCTCTACTGCATCGATTGCTGCTTCCTGACGTTGCCTAAATAGTGATGATTCTCGTGTTATAGAATGCGCAAGCAATCCCTCTACTATTAGGAAGAGTTTCAATGCCGTTAACGACAGTTCCTCCTTTCGTTAGCATCGCTGTCCCTAGTTCACTTCCATGTCCAGAGTTAACATAGCATTAAACCCATTTATGTCATTTAATTCGATGTCTTTTACTTCTTCAAATAAGGCAAAGTCGATATCGGCGACATAAAAAATCTTTAAGGCTACTGAAGTGAATTTCGAATATTGTTTACGTTCAAGGTTGCAATTCCATAAGCATGAAAGGGGTCACAAATTTGTGAGCATTGTTACGAGCTATCGTCGCTACCAGTTGTTATCATTCATCAGATAGCCGTGGAATTCTTTGCAACTAACGGCCTTAAAATTATGTTCTAGACTCTATACTCGTCTTCAAATTCATCCCTCCTACGTCTGAAACAGAAATACTTTCCCTGCAGTTCTTTAATAAACTTGCAATTTCTGTCAGGCATGTTAGCATTTAATTTAATAGCTTACGCAACACCAATTATTTACTTGAAAACACGGCCAAACAATGACAGGGCAGTACAGAATGTGCGCACGGAGAGCAGCAGTGTTGGGAAAGAATTTCGACATATTGCGCAGCGCTAACAACCCAGGGTTTTCGCTTCGTACCGACAATCTACTATGGTAACAATTACACATGAAAGCAGCAAGGTTTCGAGAGAGCGCAGTTGGGGTTGGGTTGGGTTGGGTTGTTTGCGGGAAGAGACCAAACAGCGAGGTCATCGGTCTCATTGGATTAGAGAAGGAAGTCGGCCGTGCCCTTTCAAAGGAACCATCCCGGCATTTGCTCATAGCGATTTAGGGAAATCACGGAAAACCTAAATCAGGATGGCCGGACGCGGGATTGAACCGTCGTCCTCCCGAATGCGAGTGTAGTGTGACAGCGCAGCATAGAACGTTAATATTCGTAGCAATGAATATAATTTGAAGGTGTGGTGTCTGTCCTTCGGACGTGTCCGAAAGAATAGTCACCGCGCAGGATCCGCAGCTATGATACCTATTATGTAAATTGAAGGGGCGGGGGGCAGAAAGGAAAGGAGAGGGCGGAAGCTAATGATCGGGACTTTGATGAGTGAAAATGTTTGCCAGACTGAAACTCAAACCCGGCACCTCCTACGTACTAGGCAGTCACGTTAACCACTGTTACACGCAGACACAGTGTTTATAGCAAATGACCAGGTGAAGTGGCACAGTGTAGAGCACACTGGACTCCCATTCGGGAGGACAACGGTTCAAGCCCGTGTCCAGCTATCCTGATTTAGCTTTTCCGTGATTCCCCTAAATCGCTTCAGGCAAATTCCGGGATGATTCCGTTTGCTTCCCCATCCGAGTTCGTGCTCCGTCTCTAATGACCTACTTATCGACGGGACGTTAATCTCCTTGCCCTCCTTCATCGCAAATGCGCGGACTATCTCACACGCTCCACGGCCGACTTACACTCCCACCTAGCGCCAGCTATCCGCAGTCACAGCCGATGTCCTCCATGCTCGCTAATTTTAGATTCCTCCTGGAGGGCGAACGTAAATGTGTATCATCAGCGAAGGTTGTAGATTCATTGCCCATCGAAGTCGCCGCTGATTCGGCATCAAGTCCCGATGGAGCTGATATCATTTGCTCCTTTCCTTTCCTTCCCTTTCTCCGCCCTCCCCTTCAGTTTACGTAATATGTACCACAGCTGCGGATCCCGCTCGTGGTTCCCGTTCTTTCGGACACCGTGTATTGGTTCAAATGGCTCTGAGCACTATGGTCATCAGTCCCCTAGAACTTAGAAATACTTAAACCTAACTAACCTAAGGATATCATACAACACCCAGTCATCACGAGGCAGAGAACACCGTGTATTCACATAACTGATTCGCCTCGGTGGGAAATGAATCCACAACCTTCAGTGTGAATGCAGATTTACGTTTTTCCTCCAGCGGGAATTTAAAATTAGCGATCGTGGATGACATGGACGGGACGGGTGGATAGATGGCGCTAGGTGGGAGTGAGTGTTAGCTGGGGAACTGCCGAGGTAAAAAAAGTGGTTCAAATGGCTCTGAGAACTATGGAACTTAACTTCTGAGGTCATCAGTCCCCTAGAACTTAGAACTACTTAAACCTAACTAACCTAAGGACATCACACACACCCATGCCCGAGGCAGGATCCGAACCTGCGACCACTGCTGTCGCGCGGTTCCAGACTGTAGCGCCTAGAACCGCTCGGCCACCCCGGCTGGCCTGCCGAGGTAATCCACGCATTAGCGATAAACACTGCGTACAGGTCGCTGTAGGGGAAACCGGAGCAGAAGAGAATCGACGAATTTGAGATGTGGTGCTACAGAAGAATGTTGAAAATTAGGTGGACTGATAGGGTAAGGAATGAGAAGATTCTACGCAGAATCGGAGGGGAAAGGAATATATGGAGAACACTGGCAAGGAGAGGGGAAAAGATGGTATAGCATCTGTTAAGACATCGGGGAATGACTGTTGCCGTATTAGAGGGAGCTGTAGAGGGCAAAAACTGTAGAGGAAGACAGAGACTGGAATACATCCAGGAAATAATTGAGAGAGTAGGTTAGATGTGCTACTCTGAGATGAAGACGTTAGGAGAGGAATTCGTGGCCGGCCGTATCAAACCAGTCAGAAGTCTGATGACTCAAAAGAACGCTCAGTGGCTAGTTTGCCGGCGGTAGCGCTGGTGAGTGGTTCTCTGCGGTGTGCTGCTGTTGACATCTCTCGCGGCTTGGTGAATTTGTGTGATTAGCAGCCAACAGCTGTCTGTATTTGGAACCGTTTGAATAGTATAAAATGGCGCGATGTCTCAGCCAAGTAGGAAAGACACTTCGAAGTTCACTTTCGATGGAAATTCTATTAGACCGACTTCCTTTGTGGTTGAAAAGTTTCTACAAAAAGAACTGGAACTGGATTTTGACGATCTTATTGGAATTAATTTGTCGACTGTCAGCATGGCTGTATTGGTGACGCCGGCCAGAGTTGCCGAACGGTTCTAGGCGCTTCAGTCTGGAACCGCGTGACCGCTACGGTCGCAGGTTCGAATCCTGCCTCGGGCATGGATGTGTATGATGTCCTTACGTTAGTTAGGTTTAAGTGGTTCTAAGTTCTAGGGGACTGATGACCACAGATGTTAAGTCCCATAGTGCTCAGAGCCATTGGACAGATACCATCCACCTCGCATCGATCCCGACTTACAGTGTTAGTGAAAGAATCATTCCGAAGGAGACCACAGATACTGCGGAGGTGTCCCTGACCACACTGCAACTGACAGAACCTGTGACTAATGCTCCAACCGCTAACATATTAGAAAACACCACAGCAGCGGCTAACACTATACGGGAACCACCCACCCCGATTTCAACAACACTCAACAATGGCAATGTTAGTGCAAGTGACATCCCAATGACGAACACCGAAACAGCAGTGGAATCCTTTAGCAAACCACAACTCACAGAAGCTGTAACGAAATCCCCCATCACCAACATCCCAAATGACTCGAAAGTTACTGAAGTAGCATCTGCTGACGATAACATTTCCGATCAGGACCAGGAAACTGCAGAGGGGTCTTCAGAGACTACACGGAAAAGCTTTTCCCTAGAGGGAAAAAAAAAAAAAAAAAAGCGAAAGCTTGCACGTGTAGGAGCTGAGCAAATTGCTTCGCTAATGCGTACAAACACTAAAGAAGTAGCTAATAAAATCAATGAGGGATCTGTGGGAACCTCTGTCTACAGTCCACCTGTGCCGTCCATCAAAAATGCCTCCACCCCTGCTAAACCGATCCACATTGCCAAGTGACAGAACGGACACTATGGGCAGCATACCCAACATACGAACAGCCCTACCACTCAAGGGAATTGCGCAACGAACCAATCGAGGACGCAGAGATAAACAAAATACCCGCATCCACTGACGAACGAATGATAGATGTGTCAATTATTGAGAAACATAAACTCTACAGAAAAGTATTCATTGTCTGCTGTTAACTAGTAGCAAACTGCAGGAAACAAACAATAGTACTGTAATTGTTTCTAAATATAGAAATCTAGAAATACAGAATATCTACTGGTTGTCGATGTTCTCTTGACCCATAAGCCCCACAGTTCTGATCCGTACTTGTCGGTAGAATTCACAAGACTGTGTGCCGCATGCAGCTACTACCAAACTGTACGACCTTACAGCAACTGTGTTAAAGCAGTTGGAGTGTACTCCGGGTCAAGGGAAGAGAGGATCGAAACTGGAAACTGAACTGAGCTAAGTGAACTAACGGAACGGTTTCGGTCTTCGAATTAGACTCATTTCACACACTTCACCATCAGAACAATAGGCTCTTAGATCCTGGGAGTGAGATGTACTCAGTATCAAAGGAGGGGAGATTCATCCATGCGTATGATAAGTTTCACTACGAAAGGGAAGTAGAAGTAAAAGAACGATGTTGTTGTTGTGGTGGTCTTCAGTCCTGAGACTGGTTTGATGCAGCTCTCCATGCTACTCTATCCTGTGCAAGCTTCTTCATCTCCCAGTACCTACTGCAACCTACATCCTTCTGAATCTGCTTAGTGTATTCATCTCTTGGTCTCCCTCTGCGATTTTTACCCTCCACGCTGCCCTCCAATACTAAATTGGTGATCCCTTGATGCCTCAGAACATGTCCTACCAACCGATCCCTTCTTCTGGTCAAGTTGTGCCACAAACTTCTCTTCTCCCCAATCCTATTCAATACTTCCTCATTAGTTATGTGATCTACCCATCTAATCTTCAGCATTCTTCTGTAGCACCACATTTCGAAAGCTTCTATTCTCTTCTTGTCCAAACTATTTATCGTCCATGTTTCACTTCCATACATGGCTACACTCCATACAAATACTTTCAGAAATGACTTCCTGACACTTAAATCTATACTCGATGTTAACAAATTTCTCTTCTTCAGAAACGCTTTCCTTGCCATTGCCAGTCTACATTTTATATCCTCTCTACTTCGACCATCATCAGTTATTTTGCTCCCCAAATAGCAAAACTCCTTTACTACTTTAAGTGTCTCATTTCCTAATCTAATTCCCTCAGCATCATCCGACTTAATTCGACTACATTCCATTATCCTTGTTTTGCTTTTGTTGATGTTCATCTTATATCCTCCTTTCAAGACACTGTCCATTCCATTCAACTGCTCTTCCAAGTCCTTTGCTGTCTCTGACAGAATTACAATGTCATCGGCGAACCTCAAAGTTTTTATTTCTTCTCCATGAATTTTAATACCTACTCCGAATTTTTCTTTTGTTTCCTTTACTGCTTGCTCAATATACAGGTTGAACAACATCGGGGAGAGGCTACAACCCTGTCTTACTCCCTTCCCAACCACTGCTTCCTTTTCATGTCCCTCGACTCTTATAACTGCCATCTGGTTTCTGTACAAATTGTAAATAGCATTTCGCTCCTTGTATTTTACCCCTGCCACCTTTAGAATTTGAAATAGAGTATTCCAGTCAACATTGTCAAAAGCTTTCTCTAAGTCTACAAATGCTAGAAACGTAGGTTTGCCTTTCCTTAATCTTTCTTCTAAGATAAGTCGTAAGGTCAGTATTGCCTCACGTGTTCCAGTGTTTCTACGGAATCCAAACTGATCTTCCCCGAGGTTGGCTTCTACTAGTTTTTCCATTCGTCTGTAAAGAATTCGTGTTAGTATTTTGCAGCTGTGACTTATTAAACTGATAGTTCGGTAATTTTCACATCTGTCAACACCTGCTTTCTTTGGGATTGGAATTATTATATTCTTCTTGAAGTCTGAGGGTATTTCGCCTGTTTCATACATCTTGCTCACCAGATGGTAGAGTTTTGTCAGGACTGGCTCTCCCAAGGCCGTCAGTAGTTCCAATGGAATGTTGTCTACTCCGGGGGCCTTGTTTCGACTCAGGTCTTTCAGTGCTCTGTCAAACTCTTCACGCAGTATCATATCTCCCATTTCATCTTCATCTACATCCTCTTCCATTTCCATAATATTGTCCTCAAGTACATCGCCCTTGTATAAACCCTCTATATACTCCTTCCACCTTTCTGCTTTCCCTTCTTTGCTTAGAACTGGGTTTCCATCTGAGCTCTTGATATTCATACAAGTCGTTCTCTTATCTCCAAAGGTCTCTTTAATTTTCCTGTAGGCAGTATATATCTTACCCCTAGTGAGATAGGCCTCTACATCCTTACATTTGTCCTCTAGCAATCCCTGCTTAGCCATTTTGAACTTCCTGTCGATCTCATTCCTTTTTGCCTGCTTCATTTACTGCATTTTTATATTTTCTCCTTTCATCAATTAAATTCAATATTTCTTCTGTTACCCAAGGATTTCTACTAGCCCTCGTCTTTTTACCTACTTGATCCTCTGCTGCCTTAAGTACTTCATCCCTCAAAGCTACCCATTCTTCTTCTACTGTATTTCTTTCCCCCATTCCTGTCAATTGTTCCCTTATGCTGTCCCTGAAACTCTGTACAACCTCCGGTTCTTTCAGTTTATCCAGGTCCCATCTCCTTAAATTCCCACCTTTTTGCAGTTTCTTCAGTTTTAATCTACAGGTCATAACCAATAGATTGTGGTCAGGGTCCACATCTGCCCCTGGAAATGTCTTACAATTTAAAACCTGGTTCCTAAATCTCTGTCTTACCATTATATAATCTATCTGATACCCTCTAGTATCTCCAGGGTTCTTCCATCTATACAACCTTCTTTCATGATTCTTAAACCAAGTGTTAGCTATGATTATGTTGTGCTCTGTGCAAAATTCTACCAGGCGGCTCCCTCTTTCATTTCTTAGCCCCAATCCATATTCACCTACTATGTTTCCTTCTCTCCCTTTTCCTACACTCGAATTCCAGTCAGCCATGACTATTAAATTTTCGTCTCCCTTCACAATCTGAATAATTTCTTTTATTTCATCATACATTTCTTCAATTTCTTCGTCATCTGCAGAGCTAGTTGGCATATAAATTTGTAATACTGTAGTAGGTGTGGGCTTCGTATCTGTCTTGGCCACAATAATGCGTTCACTATGCTGTTTGTAGTAGCTTACCCGCATTCCTATTTTCCTATTCATTATTAAACCTACTCCTGCATTACCCCTATTTGATTTTGTGTATATAACCCTGTAGTCACCTGACCAGAAGTCTTGTTTCTCCTGCCACCGAACTTCACTAATTCCCACCATATCTAACTTCAACCTATCCATTTCCCTTTTTAAATTTTCTAACCTACCTGCCCGATTAAGGGATCTGACATTCCACGCTCCGATCCGTAGAACGCCAGTTTTCTTTCTCCTGATAACGACATCCTCTTGAGTAGTCCCCGCCCGGAGATCCGAATGGGGGACTATTTTACCTCCGGAATATTTTACCCAAGAGGACGCCATCATCATTTAATCATACAGTAAAGCTGCATGCCCTCGGGAAAAATTACGGCTGTAGTTTCCCCTTGCTTTCAGCCGTTCGCAGTACCAGCACAGCAAGGCCATTTTGGTTATTGTTACAAGGCCACATCAGTCAATCATCCAGACTGTTGCCCTTGCAACTATTGAAAAGGCTGCTGCCCCTATTCAGGAACCACACGTTTGTCTGGCCTCTCAACAGATACCCCTCCGTTGTGGTTGCACCTACGGTTCGGCTATCTGTATCGCTGAGGCACGCAAGCCTCCCCACCAACGGCAAGGTCCATGGTTCATGGGGGGGATTTCACCATAAATTTCTTAATTCATATTACGTTATACCCATTACTTCAGAAAATTGTGCTTCATCTGTTCTTTTCACTTTTTGTTCGCTTCTGTGACACTATATCCCGCATACTACCGATTATTTATTTCCTGGTTTTGGTTAAATGTTTGAGAGGAGCGAAAACAAAACTCCCTAAATATTATGCAGTAGGTTTTTGTCCGAATTTTCATAGCAAAAGTGGGAAGTGGATAAATGGAGCATGGAAATGGCCAGGTCACGTCTACTTCAGCAAAAAAATAATATTTGTTTGAAAGTGAACAGGAATGTTAAGAGAAACTTAATTAATGACTGGAGGGAGAGCTGAAATATTTCACGAGTATCTGCTGCCAGATACGGAGTAAGTGAACTGTGAAAATGTTCGTCTCTTTAACGCATAGACATTTCGGGTGAAAAATTTGTATTTGTGTGATGTTTCATCTTCCTTCAAATCAAGTACTAAGCTTAGATCATTTCGAGAAAACAGGCACCAGGAAGACCAATGAAATATCAGAAATGCATTTCAACTTCTCACAGCTTAGTGTATAGTCCATTAAATTTCGGGCATGCACCCACGCAAATAAAATTTCTTCGACGAATTTTTCGGCCACTTACCGTCCGGCCATCCTCGGAGTGAGTTGCAAGACTTGCAGCTCACTCTGAGGATGGCCGGACGATGATAAGCGGCCGAAATATCAGTGGAAGAAAGTTTATTTGCGCCACTGCATGCCCAAAATTTAATGGACTCAATACCAAAAAGTTTATCTTTTCAAGGCCCAGCTATTTTGGCATAAAACGTTTCAATACTGTAACACTTAACTGTCAGAAATATTTCTTCTGAATCAAGTACTAAATTCAGGAAATTTCGAGAAAAGAAGACACTTGGAAAGCATACGCTTTCTGAACAAAACTTGAAAATAAAAAAAAAATGAAAAAAGTCGGGCAAATGTACAGTAGAATTAATTATCTACAAGTAAGAAATAAAATAGACTAGAGGAACATTTGACGCGCCTTTGAATGATATTCGAAATAATGTACAGAGGAAAGGTGCTCTTCAAAAAATGGTTCAAATGGCTCTGAGCACTACGGGACTTAACTTCTGAGGTCATCAGTCCCCTAGAACTTCGAACTACTTAAACCTAACTAACCTAAGGACATCACACACATCCATGCCCGAGGCAGGATTCGAACCTGCGACCGTTGCGGTCGCGCGGTTCCAGACTGTAGCGCCTAGAACCGGTCGGCCACCCCGGCCGGCTGGAAAGGTGCGTCCAATATTTTCTAATCCATGTTATTTCTTACTTTCAGACAAAACATTTTACAAAATATTTGACCGATATTTTTCAGAATAGTTTTTTATATCACTGTTGACGTTACACACACTTCTATGCAGTACTGAATTTGAAATATACAGTTCACTAAATTACATTTACTTTCGCTCCTAATGCATTTCAATTGTACAGCTTCCGAGGATCAATTTAAATATTGTTTTGTACACTCTAAGATACAAAAAAAATGATGCACCACCACGGAATTATCAGAATGGGACGAAAATCGGTAGATGTGATATAAATGCAAGACAAAGAAATGGTTACGATTTCATAAAAAAAAATGGATGATTTATTCAGGAGAACCAGCTTCGGAAATTGAGCAAGTGAATAACTCGTTGGTCCACCTCTGGCCCTTTTGCAAGCAGTTATTCGTCTTGGCATTGATTAATAGAGTTGTTGGGTGTGCTCCTGAGGGATATCGTGCCAGATTCTGTCCAATTGGCGCGTTACATCGTCAGAATCCCGAGGTGATTGAAGGGCCGTGCCCATAATGCTCCAAAAGTTCTCAGTTGGGAAGAGATCCGAACACCTTCTTGGTCAAGGTAGTGTTTCAAATCAAATGTGTCAATTCCTAAGTGACCAAACTGCTGTGGTCATCGGTCCCCAGACTTACACACTACTTAAACTAGCTTAAACTAACCTATGCTAAGAACAACATACACACCCATGCCCGAGGGACGACACAAACCTCCTGCGGGAGGGGCCGCGCAGTTCGTAACATGGCGCCTGTAACAGCGCGGCCACTCCGCGCTAGGTAGTGTTGGACAAGCACTAAGACAAGAAATAGAAACTTGGTCAGCAAGGTCGCCAATTGAGATTGGTTTGTGCATTATGGGCAGGGCCCTCCAATCGTCTCGGGATTTTGACGTTGTAACGCGCCAATTGGACAGAATTAGGCACGATACCCCTCAGGAGAATATCCAACCAGTCTATTAACCACAGCCAAGCCGAATAACTTCTTGCATAAGGGCCGGAGGTGGACCAATGTGTTATTGACTTCCTCAATTTGCGAAAATCGCTCCCTTAAATAAACCATCCAAATTCTCTTAAATTGTGATCATTTATTTGTCTGTGCATGTACATCGCATCTATTAATTTCCGTCCCACTCCCATAATTCCTTCGTAGTGTCTTTATTTGTGTCTTGGAGTATGTTATCTGAGATTTACTTACGGTGATTCAGGTTAATACGCGAGCAACTCCGTATGATGTATCTTTTTGAAATACATTTATCTCAACCGAAACATTAACACGCAATTTGTGCCTGCGTTTATGGTGATACTGCATCTCATCTACATGAGTAATCAGCAACAAACACTGATAGAAAAGAAATTCACAAAATCAAACTTCATAAATTAGAAAAGAGAACATAATTCAGCGTCGGCTTAAATTTCGGTCGTTTTGATTTGAATGAAGCACCGATCTAATAATAATAATAATAATAATGAAACTGCTTCTTATTACCTGTTTTCGTAAGACGTGACATCACTAGGTTAGGGACACACTGCGATCTACATTATTTATTGAAGATGATAATGGTCGTGATCGCTGTATAATGTAATTATCTATCATCTAGCTCTAATTACATTATGTTACGATCAAACCCACTAAAATTTGTCATGTTTATTATCTTGTTATGTAGAATTTCCGTTTCTTTTAAACTTCCTTGCATTTTACCTTTATTCATGCTGAATACTTGGCCACTCTTCCATCAAACCTTCCTCAGCTCTCTCTTAACGAAGTTGACCTTCGCGCATTTGATCCGTCAGAATTTTTCATAAATAGTTAATACTAACTAAATTAGGATTGTCGTGATACCAGGGTAGGTCAGAAAGGTCACAGTTCGTAGTAATAGACGGAAAGTCAGCGAATAAAACAGAAGTAATATCCGGCATTCCCCAAGGAAGTGTTATAGGCCCTCTATTGTTCCTGATCTATATTAACGACATAGGAGACAATCTGAGTAGCCGTCTTAGATTGTTTGCAGATGATGCTGTCACTTACCGTCTTGTAGTCATCAGATGATCAAAACGACTTGCAAAATGATTTATATAAGATATCTGTATGGTGGGAAAAGTGGCAATTGCCCTTGAATAAAGAAAAGTGTCAAGTTATTCACACGAGTAATAAAAGAAATCCTCTAAATTCCGATAACGCGATAATTCACACAAATCTGAAGGCTGGAAATGCAGCTAAATACTTCGGGATTACAATTACAAATAACCTAAATTGGAACGATCACATAGATAATATTGTGGGTAGAGCAAACCAAAGACTGCGTGCGATTCATTGGCAGAACACATAGAAGGTGCAACAGGTCTACTAAAGAGACTGCTTACGCCACGTTTGTCCGCCCTATTCTGGAGTATTGCTGTGCGGTATGGGATCCGCATCAGGTGGGACTGACGGATGACATCGAAAAAGTACAAAGAATGGCAGCAGCTCGTTTTGTATTATCACGAAACAGGGGAGATAGTGTCACAGACATGATGCGTGAATTGGAGTGGCAATCATTAAAACAAAGGCTTTTTCCTTACGACGGGATCTCCTCATGAAATTTCAATCATCAGTATTCTCCTCCGATTGCAAAAACATTCTGTTGGCACCCACCTACATAGGGAGAAATGATCATCACCATAAAATAAGAGAAATCAGGGCTCGCACAGAAAAATTTAAGTGCTCGTTTTCCCCACGTGCCATTCGAGAGTGGAATGGGAGAGAGACAGCCTGAAGGTGGTTCATTGAACCCTCTGCCAAGCACATTATTGTGAATAGCAGAGTAATCACGTAGATGTAGACGTAGATAAACATATTCAGAAGGTACGACAGGGGCTCGATACATATGGAGCGTCTTAAATGAACGCAAGTGCTTCATGGTCATGAGTCTAATTTTTCTTGGCTATATAGCCTCAGCCGACGATATACAGCCATTATCGGAGAAGGTCGACGTTTTGCTCAACCTACCCAAACCTACAGACTACAAACAGCTTAGGCAGTATGGTAAATGTTTTCCGACGTCATTTACCAATTACCGCCGAAACACAGGCACCGCTTACGAATGCACTGGCTGGCAAGAATACCACAGGAAAGCGAAAGCTGCAGTGGACACTAGAAATGACCAAAGCTTTTGGAAACTTACAAAGAAGCCTAGAGGCAGTGATACTCGCGCACCCCATACCTACAGCACCGTTGGGTATTCTAGTAGAAGCCAGCCGGAACGCAATTGGTGCAGCCTTGCAAAAACAGGTCGATGGACATTGGCAACCTCTTAGTTTCTTCTCAAAGAAGCTGCAACTTCGATAGACAAAATGGAGTGCATATGACAGAGAATTGTTGGCAACAGAAGAAAGCGTCAAACATTTCCGCCCGCGTATTGAAGCCAGGTCAGTAACAATTTTCACTGATCATAAACCTATGGTGTCAGCTTTCAACAACACTTTCGTGCATTAGGTGTTGACGAACTGTACACATGTCATACTCCGCACAGACTCAGTAAGAGCGCCATATACCTGGAACTTATCGAATAGCACGACGCAACACCCAGACTATGGACATCTCACAGAACGACAAAACTATTAGAGTGTCCATAGAGAGCGGGTTTCTATGGCCGAGCGGTTCTAGGCGCTTGAGTCCGGAACCGCGCGACCGCTACGGTCCGGCATGGATGTGTGTGATGTCCTTAGGTTAGTGAGGTTTAGAGGTTTACGTAGGTCTAAGTTCTATGGGACTGATGACCTCAGTTGCTAAATCCCATAGCGCTCAGCGCCATATTTGTCCATAGAGAGGGTAAAATCAGCATGGGTCTTGCCGGGACCGGAGTATGATGACACTCAACAGAATGAGAAGGACCGAAGCTTGGAACTCACTATGAATGATATGGTTTAGGTTTAGGAAGACGTTCGGGGTTTGATGAGGATCGTTTAAACGCATTAATCCACAATGATCAACGTGCTCGAGAACTGGCGAATATGATGAATTGTGATCATTCCACCATTGTGCGGCATTTGGATGCATTGGGGAAGGTTCAATATTGGGTGTGTGGGTACAGCAGGCTCTAAGCCAAAATCACAAAAATCAGCAGGTGGCCATATGTGCATCACTGCATGCTGTTACGTTATATAAATTTTATTTTTTTAATTTATCAGGTGAATATTTTTTGTTAGAGCATGATTCTTTCTCTCAGGGATATTATCTTTTCTTATCACATTTACTTACGTGCATAAGTAAATATGAAACGGGTTCTTGAAGGGCCGCTGTTATTCAAGTACCATCTTTAGATTTTGAACATGATGACTAAAATATAGTTGCCGTTAACTGAATTGAACGTAATTTTGTTAATTTCTATTTATTGATTGCAAAGCAAGGCTCGAGAGAATTTCGATTGTTGCCGTGGAGCGACCAAGATAAAACTTACTGAACTCAAACAATATGTATAATTTAAAAAATGAACTTTAACATTATATTAATTATCTGTTGCAATTTAGAAACGTTCTTACAACGAAATCTCTCGCATTTACAGTTACTGTTAACACTTTGGAAAATAAATTAATACTTCGGCGCGTAATGGCCGACCAGAGGCTGCATCGGAAGATGAGCTTCCAGCAGCGCAAATTACTGAAAAATTGCTTGAAGAATCCATTATTCTACACCACAACGGATCATCATGCTGCATGTGTGTGATCTCTCGATACATACGCACATATTTGTTCCGCCGGGTGGAATCTCCCAGTACCAAGATTTTAAATTCTGTAGATTGTTCTACAAGCCCTGCAAATTCTGGTAATGCTCGGGGTAATCCAGACAACGAGTCTGCCACAACATTGTCAGTCCTTACACATGTCTGATTTGAAAATCGTAGTCCTGTAGAGCTAAAATCCACCTCGTGAGTCGCTTGTGCAACAAACGGCACGTAAGCACGTAGCTGAGCGCCTGGTGGTCGCAAAAGATTATGACTCTTTTGCCATATACATTGTAGTGAAATTTCTTCAAGGCCCAAATTACTGCAAGCGCCTCTATTTCAGTTGCAGAATAGGACCACTCACGTGAATTTAACACTCGGCTGGCAAATCCTATTATCTTTACTTCTGTTTGCTGGCCATTGTTGTGTACTTGGAATAAACAACATCCCAGCCCGCAAAAAGATGCGTCTGTTGCTAGATAGAAATCTCGTGACATGTCAGGATGGAGTAGGATTTCTGCATTCACTAATGCGGCTTTAATTTGGTCATGGGTTCTCTTGCATTCTTCCGTAAAATTCCACGGCCGATTCTTTCTAAGCAGACGTAGTAAGTCCTCACTGTTTAGCAACTGTGCCGGTAAAAACCGCCTAAAAAAGGAGGCCATTCCAAGGAATGATTTCAATTTCTTTTTCGTCTTGTGGTACGGCATCTGCTCTATCGCTTTCACCAATACGTATTTTTTTGTTTGTGCCCAATTTTACTTTTAAGGGGTGAAACACACCCGAAAGGTACTTTGGCTTATTAGGTTTAGAGGTAATGTCTTCGAAATGATTGTATTGCACAAAAAATGTTTCTCATATAGAATTCTTATGTAATTAACTTTCTTGAAAAGTGTATAATCGAATTTTGTAATAATTTAAAATTCTGCAAAATACTCCACCGCCATTAATTAATTTTGAGAAACGAAAACTTTTTCAAGCTATGTACAACCCTGTACATCCTGGTTTCTAGAATACCATTTATGGACAACATGAGTAGTCTGTATACAATGTGCAGTCAGAGCATTTTCAACATAGTTAATTAAAAATGTAAACATTCATTATTAGTCTAGTTGTTAATTTTACTTATATTTGTTTTATGTTTTCAATTGTTACTTTAAGTTTCACGTTTTTCTGTTTTTTTTTTTATTTTACCATTTTACATCCGTGTATTATGTTAATTGAAAATAATAAGTAACTGATTATGAAACAAAATCATTACAATAATGGTAATCTTTAAATAAATGCTTAAAACATAACGTTTTCTTATTCCATGCACATAAAATAATCGAAATTTCAACACATAATGTAGACAACAGAGAACACAATATAAAACAGTATTCAGCAGGACTTCAAATTGTTGCGGGTGATCCTCTAAATATCTAGATTTATATCAGACATATTTCAGTTCATTGGTAAGCCTTGGCGAAAAGAATTGGTTATGTACTAGCGACTGCAGCTGAATTGTATTGTTTCGCAAGTGGAGACTGACATCAAAATCATTCAGTAGAACTAGATCTGAAAATCTTCTCGCAAGGTTCTTCCAACATCGAAAGTCATACAGGTACCACATCTATACCTATGCCGCCGAGTCCTCTGGGATCACCATGTCAGGCAAACGTGAAAGGCAGAAAACCAATCATACTTGTGCCTAGGCAATGTCCTGCTGAAATGCAGAATGTGGAGCAGCTTGAAAAAGAAGCAACACCTCAAGCTTCAAACCATACGTGATGTAACAGTTGCTGTTCAGATTACTCCCAATACGTAATAGACGAGACTGCATATTCTATCCAGGGGCACTCTAAACCATCAGTGTACACGTTTGGACGTTACACTCTTCGAAAAATCCAGGTTTCTAGATTACAGTCACCACTGTAGCAACTAACACATGGGACAAGTAGAAGCGAGACCTGCGTAGAAACACATTTCGTCACTCATAGTACCAGATCCCCCCCATTAACGATGGACCTTGCCGTTGGTGGGGAGGCTTGCGTGCCTCAGCGATACAGATAGCCGGACCGTAGGTGCAACCACAACGGAGGGGTAACTGTTGAGAGGTCAGACAAACGTGTGGTTCCTGAAGAGGGGCAGCAGCCTTTTCAGCAGTTGCAGGGGCAACAGTCTGGATGATTGACTGATTTGGCCTTGTAACACTAATCAAGACGGCCTTGCTGTGCTGGTACTGCGAACGGCTGAAAGCAAGGGGAAACTACAGCCGCAATTTTTCCCGAGGGCATGCAGCTTTACTGTATGGTTAAATGATGATGGCGGCATCTTGGGTAAAATATTCTGGAGGTAAAATAGTCCAACCATTTGGATCTCCGAGCGGGAACTACTCAAGAGGACGTCGTTATCAGGAGAAAGAAAACTGGCGTTTTACGGATCGGAGCGTGGAATGTCAGATCCCTTAATCGGGCAGGTAGGTTAGAGAATTTAAAAAGGGAAATGGATAGGTTAAAGTTAGATATAGTAGGAATTAGTGAAGTTCGGTGGCAGGAGGAACAAGACTTTTGGTCAGGTGAATACAGGGCTATAAATACAAAAGAAAATAGGGGTAATGCAGCAGTAGGTTCAATAATGAATTAAAAAAATTGGAGTGCGGGTAAGCTACTACAAACAAAATAGTGAACGCATTATTGTGGTCAAGATAGACACGAAGCCCATGCCTACTACAGTAGTACAAGTTTATATGCCAACTAGCTCTGCAGATGATGAAGAAATTGATGAAATGTATGATGAGATAAAAGAAATTATTCAGGTAGTGAAGGGAGACGAAAATTGAATAGTCATGGGTGACTGGAATTCGAGAGTAGGAAAAGGGAAAGAAGGAAACATAGTCGGTGAATATGGATTGGGGGTAAGAAATGAAAGAGGAAGCCGCCTGGTAGAATTTTGCACAGAGCATAACTTAATCATAGCTAACACTTGGTTCAAGAATCATGAAAGAAGGTTGTATACATGGAAGAATCCTGGAGATACTAGAAGGTATCAGATAGATTATATAATGGTAAGACAGAGATTTAGGAACCAGGTTTTAAATTGTAAGACATTTCCAGGGGCAGATGTGGACTCTGCCCACAATGTATTGGTTATGAACTGTAGATTAAAACTGGAGGAACTGTAAAAAGGTGGGAATTTAAGGAGATGGGACCTGGATAATCTGACTAAACCAGATGTTGTACAGAGTTTCAGGGAGAGCATAAGGGAACAATTGGCAGGAAAGCGGGAAAGAAATACAGTAGAAGAAGAATGGTTAGCTTTGAGGGATGACGTAGTGAAGGCAGCAGACAATCAAGTAGGTAAAAAGACGAGAGCTAGAAGAAATCCTTGGGTAACAGAAGAAATATTTAATTTAATTGATGAAAGGAGAAAATACAAAAATGCAGTAAATGAAGCAGGCAAAAAGGAGTACAAACGTCTCAAAAATGAGATCGACAGGAAGTGCAAAATGGCTAAGCAGGGATGGCTAGAGGAAAAATGTAAGGATGTAGAGGCTTATCTCACGAGAGGTAAGATAGATAATGCCTACAGGAAAATTAAAGAGATCTTTGGAGAAAAATGAACCACTTCTATGAATATCAAGAGCTCAGATGGAAACCCAATTCTAAGCAAAGAAGGGAAAGCAGAAAGGTGGAAGGAGTATACAGGGTGTTACAAAAAGGTACGGCCAAACTTTCAGGAAACATTCCTCACACACAAAGAAAGAAAATATGTTATGTGGACATGTGTCCGGAAACGCTTACTTTCCATGTTAGAGCTCATTTTATTACTTCTCTTCAAATCACGTTAATCATGGAATGGAAACACACAGCAACAGAACGTACCAGCGTGACCTCAAACACTTCGTTACAGGAAATGTTCAAAATGTCCTCCGTTAGTGAGGACACATGCATCCACCCTCCGTCGCATGGAATCCTGGATGTTGATTGTGAAAATTTCCAGTTTGATCACGTTGGAATGAAGCCTCATCCGTAAAGAAAACATTTGCACTGAAATGAGGATTGACACATTATTGGATGAACCATTCGCAGAAGTGTACCCGTGGAGGCCAATCAGCTGCTGATATTGCCTGCACACGCTGTACATGGTACGGAAACATCTGGTTCTCCCGTAGCACTCTCCATACAGTGACGTGGTCAACGTTACCTTGTACAGCAGCAACTTCTCTGACGCTGACATTAGGGTTATCGTCAACTGCACGAAGAATTGCCTCGTCCATTGCAGGTGTCCTCGTCGTTCTAGGTCTTCCCCAGTCGCGAGTCAGAGGCTGGAATGTTCCGTGCTCCCTAAGACGCCGATCAATTGCTTCGAACGTCTTCCTGTCGGGACACCTTCGTTCTGGAAATCTGTCTCGATACAAACGTACCGCGCCACGGCTATTGCCCCGTGCTAATCCATACATCACATGGGCATCTGCCAACTCCGCATTTGTAAACATTGCACTGACTGCAAAACCACGTTCGTGATGAACACTAACCTGTTGATGCTACGTACAGATGTGCTTGATGCTAGTACTGTAGAGCAATAAGTCGCATGTTAACACAAGCACCGAAGTCAACATTACCTTCCTTCAATTGGGCCAACTGGCGGTGAATCTAGGAAGTACAGTACATACTGACGAAACTAAAATGAGCTCTGACATGGAAATTAAGCGTTTCCGGACACATGTCCACATAACATCTTTTCTTTATTTGTGTGTGAGGAATTTTTCCTGAAAGTTTGGCCGTACCTTTTTGTAACACCCTATATAGAGGGTCTATACAGCGGCGATGCACTTGAGGACAATATTATGGTAATGGAAGAGGAAGTAGATGAAGATGAAATGGGAGATATGATATTGCGTGAAGAGTTTAAGAGAACGCTGAAAGACCTAAACCAAAACAAGGCCCCGGGAGTAGACAACATTCCATTAGAACTACTGACAGCCTTGGGAGAGCCCTGACAAAACTTTACCATCTAGTGAGCAAGATGTATGAGACAGGAGAAATACCCTCAGACTTCAAGAAGAATATAATAATTCCAATCCCAAAGGAAGCAGGTGTTGACAGATGTGAAAATTACCAAACTATCAGTTTAATAAGGCATGGCTGCAAAATACTAACTGGAAAAACTAGTAGAAGCCAACCTCGGGGAAGATCAGTTTGGATTCCGTAGAAACACTGGAACACGTGAGGCAATACTGACCTTACGACTTATCTTAGAAGAAAGATTAAGGAAAGGCAAACCTACGTTTTTAGCATTTGTAGACTTAGAGAAAGCTTTTGACAATGTTGACTGGAATACTCTCTTTCAAATTCTAAAGGTGTCAGGGGTAAAATACAGGGAGCGAAAGGCTATTTACAATTTGTACAGAAACCAGATGGCAGTTATAAGAGTCGAGGGGCTTGAAAGGGAAGCAGTGGTTGGGATGGGAGTGAGACAGGGTTGTAGCCTCTCCCCGGTGTTATTCAATCTGTGTGTTGAGCAAACAGTAAACGAAACAATAGAAAAAATTCGAGTAGGTATTAAAATCCATGGAGAAGAAATACAAACTTTGAGGTCCGCCGATATCATTGTAATTCTGTCAGAGACAGCAAAGGACCTAGAAGAGCAGCTGAACGGAATGGGTAGTGTCTTGAAAGGAGGATATAAGATGAACTTTAACAAATGCAAACCGAGGATAATGGAATGTAGTCGAATTAAATAGGGCGATGCTGCGGGAATTAGATTAGGAAATGAGACACTTCAAATTGTAATAGAATTGGGGAGAAGAGGAGTTTGTGACACAACTTGACAAGAGAAGGGACCGGTTGGTAGGACATGTTCTGAGGCATCAATGGATCTCAAATTTAGCATTGGAGGGCAACGTGGAGGGAGACCAAGCGATGAATACACTATGCAGATTCAGAAGGATGTAGGTTGCAGTAGGTACTGGGAGATGAAGAAGCTTGCACAGGATAGAGTAGCGTGGAGAGCTGCATCAAACCAGTCTAAGGACTGAAGACCACAACAACAACAGTACCAGATGGAGAATTCATCCATCCGTTTCAGCCTGAAGCTTTTGTAGTTTCTGCAAAAAGAAATTTGAGGCATACATGTCGCCAGTCCAATCAGCAGCTGACGGTGTCTCAGCGTCGACGCTGACAGGTGCACACACACGCCTTTCGAGAGTGGAACGATACAAAAATAGCTTCACATGTGCCTATCGAACAAGTCCGAGATATTATTAGGTGCAAAGTTATTAAACATTGTCCTCCAGCAAACCTTACTGATATTCAGTGGTCTAGCGTACAAACTACAGGACAGAAATTCACCAGCAGTAGATGAACCCTTTGCCAGATACTTAATTGTGAGTTGCAGATTATTAATCATGTAGATGTAGATGCAGACAATCGTTAAATTGCTCTAATATCGACCCACAACCGTGCTGTGCTGTGCTGTCAATTACTGACATGCGGACAGCTCGGAGATACATGAAATGTATTCGCAGTTACGAAAACGAACAACCACCGGTTTCATGAGGGAATGACGACAGCGAAAATTTGTGCCGGAGCGGGACTCGAACCCGGATTTCCCGCTTTACGCTACCGGTCGCCTTAACCCTTTAGCTATCCGTACGCGACTAACGGCAGGCCCCAGACTTTCATATGTCGTCGTTCCTGCATCGTACCTTGTACACGTACACACATTATGTAATTCCCGTACAGGGGAGGACATTTTAATTGAAAGTCGATGCCTGTCATTGTCAGATAAATACGATATCGCAGTGCCTGTGTTGTTAAGAAGAATGATGTAGTACCGTAAGTTGGAGAGAGTCTAATGCTCTTGTCATGTCACCATGTCCAGCACGTCTGTTTTCATTGCATACAATTTTCTTGAACCCGCTCATTCAAAAAGCGAATCACTCTCTCACCAGTCGGTTCTGTACGAGAAAAATGTCGCGTTATCTCAGTCCCATTTGCCAGATACCGATAATTACGAACCGTTTGAATTCACTGACTTGCTGAATATTGAACCCACTTATCAAAGATCCGTAACAGTCAAAATTTTCATTTTGTCACTTGCCACACTGTTTATTGATAGGAACCGCCTTACGCGTTTCGATTATATATCATTTCCAAAGGTTAAATGAAATGGTTCAAATGGCTCTGAGCACTATGGGACTTGACTTCGGAGGTCATCAGTCCCCTAGAACTAAGAACCACTTAAACCTAACTAACCTAAGGACATCATACACATCCATGCTCGAGGCAGGATTCGAACCTGCGACCGTAGCGGTCATGCGGTTCCATACTGAAGCGCCTAGAACCGCTCGGGCACAACGGCCGGCAAGCCAAATGGAAAATATATACATAATGTCATGAGTGAATAAACGGTTACATTGAATCTACAACGGAACTGAAACATTCAGCGTACGCTGAACGAATGTCTACGTAGTATCTAGTCATCTGTAGTGAGCAACAGCCTGTGTAAATTAACACGTTGCTCACAACAAATGACTAGATACAGTGGTCTAGCGGTTCTAGGCGCTCAGTCCGGAACCGCGCGACTGCTACGGTCGCAGGTTCGAATCCTGCCTCGGGTATGGATGTTTGTGCTGTCCGTAGGTTAGTTAGGTTTAAGTAGTTCTAAGTTCTAGGGGACTGATGACCACAGATGTTAAGTCCGATAGTGCTCAGAGCCATTTGAACCATTTTTGAACTAGATACAGTGTACCCAAACGTTTATGCAGTGTTTTTAATATGCGTAAGTCAGTTCCAGTTAATAAACAGTGTGGCTAAGACAATTTGAAAATTTTGAGTACAACAATGCCGCTACGCCTCTTACTCCATTATTGCAGATCATTAATGAGTAAAAGTGTTTAACTTTCACATGTTCTGATGGCTCATTGCTGGCTGAGATCGCCATGGCATTGACTTCTTTGGTAACACAGAAGAGAGCACGATTGAAAGAGTGGAGGGGGGCGTATGTGTACGCCATCTCTGTACTGTCTCAATCTCGTGTGGTTGTCGGAGCTGCTTTCGCCATTCAGCAGGCCCGCATGTGCGTTGTCCGCCGACGTTTGCGCATGCCCAGAGCCGCTGCGTCGCCTGCAATGCGCTTTCCTCATCGACTCGCACCGTGCGTGCTCTTCCCGACTTCCGCGATCACGACTTCCCTCCATACCCGGTGTTCGCTTTTATACCGTCACTTCCGTAATTCAATAGTGGACGCCACCCACTAAATTGCGAAATATCCTCAGTATTACAGCTTGTTACTGCGTAAGTTGTGCTGTTTGCAAGAATTGTCACAGTTCAGTGATGGAATGCAAAACTAAAGATGATGTATGTTGTAATTTTCTTCAGGGCTAGTTTCACCCGGCATTAGTTTTCACTGTTATTATTTAGTATGTCCATAGAATAATATTGTCGGAAGTTTTATCCATGTTCTAATGTAGTATCTTTTTGCTTAAGTCAGCTGGCCTGACGTATTTTTTACACTATGACATTAAACATTTCTGCCTCTTCGTGAGCCTTGTAGTAGTCTGTCACACTTATCCAAGGGTCGTTTCATAGTCACGGGCGTAATATTTGTGCAGTTTACCCCGAAGTATTAACACACAAATAAAGAAACTGAAAGACCTCATTATGACACTATATACATCGTAGTTCTAAGGATGCGAGTTGTGTTGATTTGCCACTAAACAAATCAACAGGAAGTGTTACGGACGTAACAAAATCGCGTTTCACGGAATGACTCCGAAGTATTATTCTCTTTCGGGTAGACACAAAAATGGTTTAATGGCTCTGAGCACTATGGGACTTAACTGCTGAGGTCATCAGTCTCCTAGAACTTAGAACTACTTAAACCTAACTAACCTAAGGACATCACACACATCCATGCCCGAGGCAGGATTTGAACCTGCGACCGTTGCGGTCGCGCGGTTCCAGACTGAAGCGCCTAGAACCGCTCGGCCACTAGGGCCGGCGGGTAAACACAAACTGCTAAACAACTTCGTTTATCTGCCCTTCATTACTGTGATCTCCGGATTATTTCGGTAATTTTTTTTTATGAACACAGGGTGAATCACCGTAAACTTGCACCGAAAATACGGCGGGAATGGAAAATGCTATTGATGTTTGGTTTTCACTGAATGGATTGTTAATCAGGGGTTCATATTGTTAGCCAATCAACAGATTGTAACAATACTTAGAACGAGCAATTTTTGTGCAAACATAAACTTTTAAATGGAACGATACTCATTGACGCTAGAAAACTAAAAGTAGGATAAATTAGAATGTTATTGGTGTGTGCTGCAGCATTCTAGTACGAGTCGTTTACTGGATACCGTATTTTGAAAGGTTCCCTCCTGACACTTGTACAACCCCTGTAGTAGCACACACTAAAGAACAACATAAGTTGTTACGGCGTAAAGTCAGCGCTGGCACGCCAGTCGGGAACGACAGAGAAGAGACGGCTGTGAGAATAGATCAGCCAATCGCACACTGACCGACCTCCCTCGAGGACGACAACGTGACGAGTGGCCCCTAGCTGAAGAGGACATAAGCGCCGCGCCCGACTGGTGGCAGCATCCCTCCAAGACCCAGGCGGTCATCATAGGCTGCACCACCCGTTCCTTCCGCCTCCATGATTTCTACCTCACAATTTATGGCCGTCCTATCCATCTCACTCCTACCCTCAAATACCTTGGCCTCACACTCGACTGCCACCTCACCTTTACTCCCCGTCTCCTTACCATCCAAAACAAAGCTCACAACCACCTCTGCCTCCTCAAACTCCTGTCTGGCCAGACGTGGGGTCTGCATCCTTCCACCATCCTTCACACCTACAAATCCTTGATCCGCCCCATCCTCTGTTATGCCAGCATAGTTTGGATTTCCGCCCTTCCCCGGTTCTATAAAACCCTCCAAATCCTCGAACGCCGTGCGCTGCACCTCGCCTTCCGCATCCGCCTTCTGTCCCCCCACGCGCATCCTCTATGACCTCATCCCCTTCCCCCACCTTTTCCTTGAACACATCCGCACACTATATATTGTCCGCCGCCTTGATCCCCCTCACCCCTGGTGTTTCCCTTCCTCTCCACCCCCAACCGCCGCGCCTTTACCGTTGCGTCCCACCCTCTCTCCATCTCCACACCCTCCATCTCCTTTCCCAACGCAACTTCCATCATCTACCCCTCCCGGATGATGAGCTTCGCCCTGACATCTACCCTTCCTACCAACTCTAACCCCATCTTCCTGCCTCCTCCTCAGGGCTCCCTCTCCTCTCCCTCCCTCCTCCTGAGCGGCTTCCCCCTCCTACTCCCCCTCCATCTCTTGTGCCTCCTTTCAGTGTCTCTGCGCTCCCTCCTGCCCTGTCTTCCCTCTTCATCTGCCGCCCCACGTTTCTCCTGCCTTTTCGTGTACCCACTGATGCCCCTCCTCTCTTCATCCCACTGCTTCCCCTGCTGCCCCTTGCTCTCCCCTACTTTTCCATCCTCTCTGCCCTTTCCCTCGGCAGGTCCCGCATGGCAGTTTTATTCTTCGTCATGTGTGCTCCAAGTGGGTTTTTTAAGTGTGTTGTTCCGGAGTGTTTTTACTACTGGGGCCGACTTTTAACCTGTGCATGTCCATTCAGTGTCTTCTCTGAGTTCTGAAGAATCGCCAAATGTTTTTTTTTAACTTTCTGGTGACTTTTTTAAACTGTCCTCCATGAACCCATGAACGTCTCCGTGTCAATCTATTTTTTACCTCCATTTTCTCCCATTATTCTGTTTTAAGTTCCCCTTTATCACCTTATGTATGTAACATTTTATTCTTCTTTTAAGTTGTCATATCACTCGGCTGAAGAGCGGCGGATTGTGCCGCTGACAGCCCTCCCCTGCCCCATATGAAATCACAATAAAGAAAAAAAAAACTGGTGGCAGACCATTTCGACAGCAGCTTCAACGTTAGACACTTTGGTAGCCGAGACATCGTAGCCGCTAGCATTAACAATATCTATGTAGCACAGACTTGTTTGTCTATTGTGAAGAATACTATTTTGTATGTCGCCCTTTTCTTGCGCCACATCTATCAAAGTTAAGTAATTATATGTCATCTTGTTGTAATAAAACTCATTAATACGAGTTGTCTGATTGTTATCCTAGCGAACTGAGTATGCAGTATTCCTAGACACAACACAAGTTATGTCGGATCTGACCAGTTACATGAATATTGACCATTACAGGTTTGTTGAAAATGACCACCGACAGCAGCAATGCATGCTCCCAGTCTGATATGGTACGACCACCACACGTGTGATATCAATTCAGTGGAGATGTTCGAGCAGACTGTAGTAGGTCGTTGCATATCATCAGTTATAGTTAGTATATTCTTGAAGAAGCGTCTTTCAGCATTCCCCACAGAAAACAGTCTTCAGGTGTCAAATCTGGGGAACGGGCCGGTCAAGGCACGGACACACTGTGACCAGTCCAATGATTTGGAAACAATTTGTGAAGACATGCTGCAGAACTTCGTTCACTGTGGGCTGGACAGCCATCATGTCGGTATCACAGAGGAATGTCTTCTAGTATCCCTGGAAGATGGTCTGTTGGGCGGCTGCAGTACTCATGCACATTCAGTGTTCCGTCTATGAAAACCGGCTTATGAGCCGATGCTTCACTATACGACACCACACGTTTACACTCCATGGACGCTGAAGTTCCATCTGACGAAACCAACGAGGATTGTCAACAGACCAATAGTGCATGTTTTGGCGTTTTACCTGGCCATGATTGGTAAATGTGGCTTCATCATTGAACAAGTTACATGGTACATCTGGTGTATCCTGTCTTAATGCCCATATACAGAAGTTAACACAATTCTCATAATTGTTGCCATGCAGTTTTTGATGGAGGGAGATGAGATAGTGATGGAACCTATATCGACGAAGAATGCGGAGGGCACTAGCCCGACTCTGCCCCATTCTCGTGCGATTGCGCGGAAGCTAGCGTGCGGGTCAACAGCAACAGCAGCAACAACATTAACTTCCCCCTCTTCTGTAGTAACTTTTTTCTTTCTGTTACATTGTCTAGGTGCTACACTACCACTTTCACGTACATGGATGAAGAGGTTGATAAATAATTGCTGAGATAATTAACGTCTATTGATATATCTTACCGCATATACTGTACAAAAACGAACTGCATTCTTCCTACACTCTCCATAGGTCATGAGCATGTCGATCTTTTTCCATTTGTTTTTCCACTCACAACCTACTGCTTGGACTGTCACACACTAACTGACTAGCAAGTCGCAATGCACTCAAGGAACACACAAGCACTCTGTGAGCAAACATAACAGCGTCATATCTAGCAACTACACAGGCTAATGGCACATACAAGTGTCAGCGAAGAAACTGTTCAAAATACAATGCTCACACAGCAATCCTGCAAAATCAGCCTCTGACATTCTAATTTATCCTACGTTTAGTCTGTTAATGTCAATAGGCATTGTTCCATTTAAAAAGGGTATGTTTGCACAAAAAATACACTTCCTAACTGTTATTACAATCTGTTTACTGGCTACCAGTACGAGCCTCTGACTTCCAATCCATTCAGTGAAAACCGCACATCAATAGCACTTTCCAAAAAATGGTTCAAATGGCTCTGAGCACTATGGGACTCAACTGCTATGGTCATAAGTCCCCTAGAACTTAGAACTACTTAAACCTAACTAACCTAAGGACAGCACACAACACCCAGCCATCACGAGGCAGAGAAAATCCCTGACCCCGCCGGGAATCGAACCCGGGAACCCGGGCGTGGGAAGCGAGAACGCTACCGCACGACCACGAGATGCGGGCAGCACTTTCCAGTTCCGCAGTATTTGCAGTACAAGTTTCAAGTGTTTCACCCTGTATACTTCCTTTTTATGTAACTGCATAGTTGGACGATATTTGGGAAAATTAATTTTGTGAGTCCACAATGAAATTTTCCCTCTGCACGAAGTGTGCGCTGATATGTAGGAGTATGAGAACTTCTGTGAAGTTTGGAAGGTAGGAGACGAGGTAATGGCTAAGCTAAAGTTGTCAGGACGCGTACTGAGTCGTGCCTGGGTACTTCAATTGTAGAGTACTTGCCCACCAAAGGCAAAAGTTCCGAGTTCGAGTCTCGGTCCGGCACTCACTTTTAATCTGCCGGGAGGTTTCACATCAACACACACTTCCCCAGAAGAAGGGAAAACCCTCTTCTGATGCGCGACGCACAACCTGGAGCGATCGCAGCTTATCATGAGTGTGCCTGGATAAACAAAGATTTGTTTTTGATATGGTTTCAGAGGTTTGTAGATTTTGCAAATCCTTCAAAAGAAAAACCTGTCCTCCTAATACTGGATGGTCACAGCTCTCATGCTAAGAGTATCGATTTAATTGAATTAGCAAGGCAACATAACGTAATTCTTTTTTGCTTTCCCCCTCAAACAACCCACCATCTTCAACCCCTCGATGTTTCTTTCATGGCCCCCTGGAGCACTACTACGAGCAAGAGGCCAGGCAGTGGATGATTTCAAACCCTGGTAGACCGGTAACTATTTACCAAATAGGAAAACTATTCAAAGGTGCTTTTACAGGTGCAGCTGTAAAGCAAACCGGTGAGAAAGGCTTTGAAAAGACTTTAGTATCCAGCTCTTTAACAGACATGTTTCCCCAGATCATCTATTTGCGCCGGCAGATACCACCGATCGGCCTGCGCTCTTCAAGATGTGCCTCACCAACTTTTGCAAACCTCTGTACAAGCTGGCGAAACTGAGGTAGAAACGCCGAAAGCACCTCAGTCCCTAGAAGGAGAAGATATTCCAGAAGAAGCACCCACTGAACAGCTAACGGTAGTAGAGGCTGATGACGGCCAATTAGAAATTTCCCAGCAAAACTCAAAGAATATACAAGTTTCTGGACCTTCACGAGTGTCACCGTTTCCATCCATCTCTCCTAAGCTGTTAATGCCTCCTCCAAAAGTAAATTTGGAGGCGAGAACCAACAGACCAGTAAAAGCAATAGGAAAGAAAGGTAAAACAGCGATAATAACTTCTTCACTATACAAAAATGATTTGCAACAAGATGTAAAAAATAAACAAGAGCGAGAAGAAAAAAAAAGTTTGAAAACAACACTTTTCAAGCCTAGTAGACTTATATGTATTAGTAGATCTAAAACAAAATTCCAGAAAGGCAATAATGTTCCAAAATGATAAAATCTGTGGAGAAGCTATCAATCTCAGCAACACGTAGCCTGGTGAATAAAATCAATGAAGATGTTTGATGAGAGTTCTAGCTCTTCAGACGAAGACAACCCTAAGGAAGCTTGTATATTTTGCAACGAGTTGTATGCACAGTCTCTTTCGAAAGCAGGATGGATTCAGTGCATTTCCTGTCATGTTTTGGCACATGAGGTGAGCTCCAATGGCAAGGAAGAGGATGACACATCTGTTTGTGACTTCTGTTCTTAGTTGATTAGGGCTAAGTTTTGTTTGCAAAACTTGTTCAGTTCTTCAAAATTAATAACTAAATTTAAAGATTTTTAAAAATACGCCAATTATGTTTCTTTTATAATATTATAAACTGACAATTTACCTTGTAAAGTAAAATTTGCCTAATAACATTAATTTTTAAGTACTTTAGGCCGAAATATTTAATAAAGTAACTTGTGGGAGTCTAAACTATTACATTTACTGACAATTTCGAAGTTAGTATTGAGTTAAAAGGTTTTCAATAAAAGTTTTACAATAGTGTACATTTTTTGTATTGATTTAAATGGGTACCCAATTTTACCCAACCCATGGGGTAAAACTGGGTTTTTGCACCTGCTGAACAAAAATATTGTAAAATATTGTGTGTTAATTTTAAAGTAAAAACATAATAATATGTTGATAACAAATAAGTCAGAAACCTAAAAAACTATGGTTTGTTGATCTATTGCTAATAGATATATTTTTATATTAATTTTAAGTTATGGTACCCAGTTCTGTTTGACTCTTCCGTATATCCAAACATAAGGGGCGATAGATTCATTTCATAAACAGCTGCACAGTTAGCAATGTGAGGGTTCAACTGGATCTGCTACAGTGTACAAAGAGGACAGGCACAGTGTGTCCCCTCATCGGCTCCCTTACACATACTCTCACGTTTTCTTTGTTGCACTATTGACTGCGATGTTGATTACAGTGCACGAACCCATATCGGTGATGGCTTTCCAACCCTTTTGTCCGTGGGAGCGCTATTGATTATCACATAGTGCTGGATGCCTGTGCTTTATAACACTTGTTTGAGAGAGTCTTGGCAGGATGCAGCACCTTCCAGAAGCGCTGACAGGGAGACTTAAAAATCAAATGATTTTCTAGAACGTCACAACAAGTAACGATACTTCAGTGATGTGAAAACGCGTGAATGCCTCGATTTCTTCTGTCTTCGAAAATGACTTGTATAAAAGGGGGGAAATCCAGATTTCGAGTGAGAAATTCGAGGGATATGGTCAACAACATCACTGCCTCAAGTTGACTAATGTGGATTATTTTAAACTGGAGGGGGTCTATGCCGGGGTGGTTGGTTAGAACTACTGTATACACCCAAGCTGCAGCTCTTTGTTTTGCCGTGCACCATAGCTGGCTGCAGCGGCAGTCACGAGGAGTTGGCAACAGGAAGTTACGGATTAGCTCAGCCTGTGACGAGTACAATGTGCCGAATTGTCTGGTCTTGCCCACAGCAGTGAGGGCTGGCGAAGCAACCACTGTGCTGGGTAAGTGCGACAGAAGCAGACGTGTGTGTGTTGCCTGAGAGAAGATTCACGTGACACATGTTTGTGCTGGGCATATTGATAACATCTGAGTTCCTACCACTCCAGTCATCCCTGGACGCCCACCATGGACGGACGTAGTGCACTCTGGCATACACACTCATTCATGACTATGGCTGAGGCCACATCGGTAGTTTTCACCGACCTCTGAACGTCGGTGCTGGGGGCGTATGAGGGGGTTGGCATGCAGCGTGTGGACCTCAGGACATGAGTGCATGGAATGTGTGGGTGTTTTCAACCATCTCCAACATATGGTCGTGGCAACTACTGCTACAGACTGGATCGTGGTGTAAGGGTGTCATGTTTAGTGCTTCTGAATTGCAGTGGTATTTGCTGTTTTCTCCATCCTATCATGCAGTATACCTTTCTCCTTCCATCTTCATCCTGGTGTAGCTGAGAGAACCAGTCAACTTTCGAATTCTATAGTACTTTTAAAAAAGAAAATACACTTAGCAGATCCATAGTGAATGGAAGCTTTATAACTGTGATGGTATAAATTCGTGTCGAAATTTGAAATTCCAGCTATCATTTTATACGTTTATCAGATAATTTAGAATTTTGCACAGAGCAGAACTTAATCATAGCTAACACTTGCTTCAAGAATCATGAAAGAAGTTTGTATATACTGAAGAGACCTGGAGAATATGGAAGGTTTCAGATAGATTATATAATCGTAAGACAGAGATTTAGGAACCAGATTTAAAATTGTAAGACATTTCCAGGGGCAGATGTGGACTCTGCCCACAATGTATTGGTTATGAACTGTAGATTAAAGCTGAAGAAACTGCAAAAAGGTGGGAATTTAAGGAGATGGGACCTGGATAAACTGAAAGAACCGGAGGTTGTACAGAGTTTCAGGGACAGCATAAGGGAACGATTGACAGGAATGCCGGGGAAGAAATACAGTAGAAGAAGAATGGGTAGCTTTGAGGGATGAAATAGTGAAGCCAGCAGAGGATCAAGTAGGTAAAAAGACAAGGGCTAGTAGAAATCCTTGGGTAACAGAAGATATATTGAATTTAATTGATGAAAGGAGAAACTATAAAAACGCAGTAAATGAAGGAGGCAAAAAGTAATAAAAACGTCTGAAAAATGAGATCATCAGGAAGTGCAAAATGGCTAAGCATGGATGGCTGCAGGACAAATGTAAAGATGTAGAGGCATATCTCACTAGCGGTAAGATAGATAGTGCCTAAAGGAAAATTAAAGAGACATTTGGAGAAAAGAGAACCACTTGTAGGAATATCAAGAGCTCAGATGGAAACCCAGTTCTAAGCAAAGATGGGAAACCAGAAAAGTGGAAGGAGTATATAGAGGGTCTTAACAAGGGCGATGTACTTGAGGACAACATTATGGTAATGGAAGAGAATGTAGATAAAGATGAAATGGGAGATATGATACTGCGTGAAGAGTTAGACAGAGCACTGAAAGACCTAAGCCGAAACAAGGCCCCGGGAGAAGACAACATTCCGTTAGAACTACTGGCAGCCTTGGGAGAGCCAGCCCTGACAAAACTCTACCATCTGGTGAGCAAGATGTATGAGACAGGCGAAATACCCTCAGACTTCAAGAAGAATATAATAATTCCAATCCCAAAGGAAGCAGGTGTTGACAGATGTGAAAATTACCAAACTATCAGTTTAATAAGCCATGGCTGCAAAATACTAACACTAATTCTTTATAGACGAATGGAAAAACTAGTAGAAGCAGACCTCGGAGAAGATCAGTTTGGATTCCGTAGAAATATTGGAACATGTGAAGCAATACTGACCGTACGATTTCTCTTAGAAGATAGATTAAGGATAGGCAAACCTACGTTTCTAGCATTTGTAGACTTAGAGAAAGATTTTGACAATGTTGACTGGAATACTCTCTTTCAAATTCTGAAGGTGTCAGGGGTAAAATACAGGGAGCGAAAGGCTATTTACAATTTGTACAGAAACCAGATGGCAGTTATAAGAGTCGAGGGGTGTGAAAGGGTAGCAGTGGTTGGGAAGGGAGTGAGACAGGGTTGTAGCCTCTCGCCAATGTTATTCAATCTATATATTGAGCAAGCAAAAGAAAAAAACAAAAAAAAAAAGAATAATTCGGAGAAGGTATTAAAATCCATGGAGAAGATATAAAAACTTTGAGGTTCACTGATGAAATTGTAATTCTGTCAGAGACAGCAAAGGACTTGGAAGAGCATTTGAAAGGCATGGACAGTTTCTTGAAAGGAGGATATAAGATGAACATCAACAAAAGCAAAACGAGGATAACAGAATGTAGTCGAATTAAGTTGTGTGATGCTGAGGGAATTAAATTAGGAAATGAGACACTTAAAGTAGTAAAGGAGTTTTGCTATTTGGGGAACAAAATAACTGATGATGGTCGATGTAGAGAGGATATAAAATGTAGACTGGAAATGGAAAGGAACGCGTTTCTGTAGAAGAGAAATTTGTTAACATTGAGTGTAGATTTAAGTGTCGGGAAGTTTCTGAAAGTATTTGTATGGAGTGTAGCCATGTATGGGAGTGAAACATGGATGATAAATAGTTTGGATAAGAAGAGAATAGAAGCTTTCGAAATGTGGTGCTATAGAAGAATGCTGAATATTAGATGGGTAGATCATGTAATTAATGAGGAGGTATTGAAGAGAATTGGGAAGAAGAGAAATTTGTGGCATAACTTGAGTAGAAGAAGGGATCAGTTGGTAGGACATGTTCTGAGGCATCAAGGGATCACCAATTTAGTATTGGAGGGCAGTGTGGAGGATAAATACCGTAGAGGGAGACCAAGAGATGAATACACTAAGCAGATTCAGAAGGATGTAGGTTGCAGTAGGTACTGGGAGATGAAGAAGCTTGCACAGAATAGGGTAGCATGGAGAGCTGCATCAAACCAGTCTCTGGACTGAAGACCACAACAATAATAACAACATCAAAGATTATTTAATGAAAAAATTGGTTCAAATGACTCTGAGCACTATGGGACTTAACATCTGAGGTCATCAGTCCCCTGGAACTTAGAACTACTTAAACCCAACTAACCTAAGGACATCACACACATCCATGCCCGAAGCAGGATTCGAACCTGCGACCGTAGAGGTCGCGCGGTTCCGGACTGAAGCGCCTAGAACCGCTCGGCCACTCTGGCCGGCGTTATTTAATGAAATTTCTAATCTAAAACATAGTACTGTTGTTTATGCATGCAAGCTACTGTGCAGTGTCGATGTTTTTTTTATTTCAAGTAGTTTTAAACTGTGTGAAGCAAATTGCTTAAACACCTATATTAACGATTTAATTAATATTTCCTGTGACACACCTTCTGAACTATTTGTGACATCTTAAAGATGTAATATTTCCGAAGGAGATTTAATAACTCCTGAAGCAGTTCGGGAAGTGTACCACAAGAAAAGTGCACCTGGAAGGCTGGGGCAGTTTAGAGTCCATGGCGAAATGAAATATCTCACGCTAGTTCCTATGTCATCTGCAGAGCAAACTACAGCTCTCTCTCTATTTCTCTCTCTCTCTCTCTCTCTTTATACAACGATCATTTCTGAACTTTATTTCGAGTCAGCTTTCTACTACTTTTATGATATCGTTAATCAGTGTGTGCGAAATAGCTACCACATCCGCGTTATGTCCCCCACATCACGATCATGTAACCGGAAATTAACTATTTACTAAATTCAGTAGTATTTTTGGATCGATTCCCTGTCATGTATTTGATTTGGAAGGAAGGCGTCTCTCGTGTGCCGGTATCCGACATGTTGGTTCATGAATACAGACCACTTGAGATGGCTGTGGGGCCGACAGGAGGTATGGCGCGGCCCCGGCAGCCAACGTGGGCCCTGAGGTACGCGCTTGGGGCAGCCTGCAGGGTTGGCGAGACGCGAGCAAGTTTTTTAGATATGTTTAAGCGATCTGTGATGGTGTAATTACATGTTTCCTTACGTGATCGGAATAAAAAAAACGTCGCAGTTGTTTAAATATTCCACACACTGCAATCGATTTCCTGATAAATTCTTTACATAAATTATATTCCATATACCACCTTGTATCCCCTTACTTTTTTAAATAAACGATATTCTACACATTGCCTAAGTTGATTGAACAATATTCCATACAATGCAATCGATCAATCACTATTTCCAGAAGGGATCGGGAGGCAAGGAAAACTGAAGAATATCGATTAAATATTTAATTAATTACCAGTAGTTAGTCAAATTGATAAAGTGGGAGGGTGGGGGAGGGGCAATTCGAATAACCCGAGGCAACTCATGAATACGGAAAGTGACACAACTGAGCTATTTCTTACCATTTGTAATCAATTCAATTAATTAGTCAATTAATGTCATATAAGAAGTGATACCAGGTTCCCAATAGGTTAAGGATCTGTCAGTCAAAAGGATGGATTATCTCCAGGGGGTTATAATCCTCTTAGCAGAATAACAGGTTGAGGACCTTTCAATCAAAAGGGAGCAATAGCTTTACCCGTGAATGTGTACTTGGCCCTGGTGCAGGCAACCCATAATGTGGGGCGACCTGAACTTCGTCCCACTAATACAGATGGTTGTTAGCATCCCACTTAGACAATGAATTGACATCATTTAGCTGCAGTACGATGGACGTACAGTAATTGTGGGGAAAGTTTAAACGGACTGTAATTCATACTCTGGAGAAGTATGGGCTGAGTAAGTGGATTAAGGACGACAAAGACCCACTATGGTTTAACAACAAAATTCTAAAAATGCTGAGAAGCAAAGGCCGTTGCACTCTTGGTTCGAAAAAGAACGCGCAAATAACGACAGGCTGTGTTTCAGTTGCGTTGCATGTTTGTCGCCAATAGAAACAAATCGTTGAATTTTACATCGCGATGATTACTCCCTTCACCATGGACAATATACTTGGTGTTACTTGTACAACGAATTACCAAAAATACTTCCGTGTGTGTCAGTAGCAGACGATGCATTGTTACCTCTACTGTTCGCCTGCGGTAGCCACATTCCGTAAACATGAAACAGCTGACTGTTGCGCGGGTTGCGCTGACAAGAAGCTTTCTGCTGTCACATCAAATACCAAAAGTTAGATTTTTATGTTTTGTGGAGAATGGAAGTGTGCTGTGAATGACTGTTCAGAATATGGTACAGTAGTTGTTAAGGCCGGTGTACTGAAGTGTACGTGGCAAATATGGAAGGACACTCGTCCGTATCGTCAGCGTAGATATGAGCCTTTATCGCACCTTCAGTAGAACGATTCCAGTTTTTGTCGTTGTAATTCTGTATCTGTTAAAGTGTTACTGCCCCGTGAATGGTTTTGGATACAATACGTCACGGCTGACTGCGCCTTGCAAGTAAGCATTTTCATAACTTTGTCAATAAAAGGCATTCTCAGATACTAACGTTATGATTACCAGACGTTGTCTTACGATTTTTATGAACTTGTTGTTAAAATTGTTGCTCTTAACATAAGTTGCAGTTCGTTCGTAATATGTTCTTCGTAATATGTATAAACCCATACTTCAAACACATGTTATATTTGTTTGTTAAATGCGCGGAAGTAAATTTTGAAATCACGATGCTGTGTTTACTTAGTAATAAAGACACGAACTTTGGTAATTTCTGTCACATCAAATATGTAGAACGAAACAACTTTATTTTACTTCATGTTTAGAACTGCTTCGAAGCGTAAGAAAGCGGTACAGGGCAAAATGATTACGAATCCGAAAATCTAACACAATAGCTATATTCAGAGAAATGAACGTTGTACCAGATGGAAATTGCAACTTGCTCAAGTCATACATTGACAGTTACGTATCTGACAAAAGCGAAATCTGTGTAGAGATAATGGATTACACACCTCAGAGCAAAGCAGGGTAACAACAGACAGTTTAAATCGATTTTCGGTGGGTTAATAAAATTTTTAGCCGACGTACCTGTATCTGATTTTGATATTTCATGTTTGCTGTGAATAATCACACACACATTTTATAACAGCCAATGTCTGTTGTCAAGAAATCTTCAGGGAACATTGGAAAATAAGTATTCTCATGCAGGCTGATTGAAAGTCACTGACACTGCAAATCTTTGTTTGTTGCAAAGCAATTGTTCATGCATACCATTAGTAAAATTTAAATACTAGTTACTGATGCAAAATGGGCTTACAGTAATTTTGAAAATTATGCTGTATGAAAAGACATAAGCCATTCATCAGTAAGATGCTCTGATAAATACCTCCAAACAGGTGCATCTGTTTACAGTATTCCAATAAGTTTCCTATGTTTCATCCTGTAGTACTACACTGCAAATGATTAGTAGTAAGCACATTATAAGAAGCTGTAGGAATGGACCTCAGTTGTGCAGTAAAAATAGTTGAGTCATGCTTTTGGAATTGATTAAAACTTGTAATTTATCATTTATCATATTTAATTTATAATTATTATATCATTATGTTGTTTGGCAACTGATATTTAGCTCTTTTAGTTGTGCTCTTAGCTATGTGTCTCTAGTTCTGTCAAAATTCTGTTGGTCAACCCAATTCACCCACCCTGTTGATTTCTCGGTTTGATGTTCGCAAGTAGTATATTGCCACACAGTTTTCAGGGCATCTTTCATATTGCCATTGAAGCCTATATTGTACTTTGTTGTTCCTCTTTATTCATTTTTTGTGCTGGATACAGATATAGGAGAAACTAATTTAGAAATAGTATGATAATGTAGGCCTACATCTTTTATAGTTAAAAAAACATGAATCATTTTAAAACTATACTGAACACCTTGTTTCTGTTAAGTTAGTATACAAATACAACCACAAAAAATACTCAGTTAATTTCAAGTGAATTCTTAAAATTACTGTGAAATAGTTGACATTTACCATTAAATCCTTAAACATTTCCGTATGTTTCTCTTCCTGAGGAATTCCTCTAAGCTGTTTATAGACTTTACTTTCTATTTGACTTAAGAACTGTATCTGCATATTTTATTTCTTGGATCAACCAAATATAATGTAATGCTCTCAGGGATGAAAGTGTTAAATTTCTTTATAAACCAATATGAATTAGAAACCTGCCAATTTTCAATGAAGGAATGTTGATAAAAATATCAAACAATTAAAAGATGCATTTATGAGACAGTAGATGAAGCACTGGGTCAACAAAGCGAAGAAAGGAAATAAAGCCCAGAGTGGTGGACAGAGGACACAGGAAAAAAGACAAAAGTAGAGAAGTAAATGCAAAACATGGGTGAAAACAAGAGACCCAGAGAATAGAAAAAGATAGGCCTTTGTGAATACAAAGAAGGAGGTTAAAGAAAATTGTTAATAGGAAGAATGAGACAGGGAGGAAGGAGATATGAGGAGAAGGATGTACGGGGCCACAAAGGTGGGAGAAGTCTGGAAAACAGTGAAGAATTTAAGAAGAAATGTGAAAGAAGGGACAAATATAATAATTATTGTAATTACAGAATGGGGAAAATCATTTCAAGGCACAGCTTGTGAAAGAGAGAACTAGTTATAAGGCATGGACCTGGGTTTGGGGAATGAATTTTGTGGAAATGTGGGACCAATAATGATTTGATTTGATTTATTATTGGTCCTGTAGATCATACAATTTGTACAGCAAAGCACATCATGATATAGGACAAGTCAATTTGAAAAATTATGTTAAGATGGTATATGACAAAAAACAACAGTAGTGGCACATAACTCACATAGCAGAATACATATAGGATATATAGACAAATTATAAAAAAAGGTGGTGTGTGATGAGAGATGACGGTGGTGCATACAGCACATAGCAGAATACATATAAGAGATACAGACAGAATATGAGTGACAAACAATAATTAAATTATCATACTAAGTAGAAATATCTACAAGTGAATATACAGCTTATTACAAGTAATTAAAATATTGTGGCACGTAGTTCACATAGTGAAATACATATATGAGATACAGACATAATATAGATAAGATACAATAATTATCTTACTAAGTAGAAACATCTACAACTGAATAAACAGCTCATTGCAAGTAATTAAAATTTTGTTTCAAGAAATTCATGTACGGAATAGAAACAGTGATTTAGTAGCAATTCCTTTAATTTAATTCTCATTATTTTTGGATTTTTGCTTGTTTTTTATGCCTGTTGGTCGGTGGTTGTATATTTTAATGCCCATACATTTAACCCCACTCACATATAACTTTGTGTTGTGGGCTATAATTTGTAACTGTGTTTTGTTTCTGGTGTCGTGTGTGGCGGTCTGCATTTCTGTCGAGGGCGTCCAAGTGTTGTACTGTAAAACAAGCTAGTTCCAATATATAGAGGCATGGCAGTGGCAGGATTTTTAGCTGTTGAAATAGTGGTTTACAGTGTTCAGTTCTTTTTTTACATTTCATTATTCTTACTAATTGCTTTTGTAGCTTGAAAATTGTGAGGGAATCGGAGCTCTTTCCCCAGAAGATTAGGCCATAGCTCAAGACAGACTGAAACAGGGCATGGTACACCAGCTTCAAGGTATCTACACTGGCTGTGTCTTTTAATGATCGTAATAGATAGCAGGTTTTACTAAGCTTTTGTGACAATGCCTCGATATGTGGTTTCCTATTTAGTGTGTTACTGATGGTAAGTCCAAGAAATTTGGTGTCCTGCCTGTTCGTAATGTTATCTTTGCTGATAACTATAACTGCATTGAAGGTGGTTAGATTTTGTCTAGTATATAAGTTCATACTTACAGTTTTTTGAGTATTTATGAGTAGTCTATTTGCTTCAAACCACGATTGTAAATGACAAGTAGTTTCATTAACTGCATCTTGCAATGTGTCACCTCTACAAGTTATCAGGATATTTGTGTCGTCTGCATACAGAAAGAAGCTGGCATTTGGTATGTGTTCTGGGAGATCATTTATGAACAATATGAAAAGAACAGGGCCAAGGACAGATCCCTGAGGGTCGCCATTTGTTGTATGTAGTATATCTGACCTGCAGTTCCTGAATGTCTCTGATTTTCTTATTTCTGCATATTGCTTTCTTTGACTAAGGTAGCTATGGAACAAATTGTGGGCTACACCTTTAATCCCATACTTATGGAGTTTCATAAGCAGCAGCTTGTGGTTGACCATGTCAAAGGCCTTGGACTGATCAAGAAATATACCGACAGCAGGTTGTTTATGGTCAGCGAAACTTTAGCACTTTTCTAGAAATGCATACAGAGCATGTGTGGTGGACATATTTTTCCGAAATCCGTATTGGGAAGATGTGATTATGGTGTTAGAATTTAAACGTATTTCTAATCTAGTTAACATACAGTATTCAAATATTTTTGAGAAGGCAGATAGTATAGCAATTGGCCTATAGTTTGTCATGTCCGTTTTCTCTCCCTTCTTGTAGAGAGCTATAATTTTAGCGAGTTTTAGCTGATTTGGAAATGTTCCCTCTAGAAATGAGGTATTTATGATATTTGACAGGGGTCCACTGATGTAATTTGAACACTTATGAAGTAAGAAGCAAGGTATTAGATCATGCTCTGCAGAATAAATCTTTTTGACTCTTTTTTTGTTTTAATAATATCTTCAATTTCATACGGTGTTGTAGGAGATAGGAAAAAGGAGTTCAGAGGAGTATTATTTTTGAGACAAGAGTGCACAGTGTTTGGAGAGTTAGTCAGGAGATTTGTGGGAGGAGAGTGAACAGTATTTGAAGAGTTGGTTAGGAGATTTGTGGAAATATCTGAAAAATAGCTGTTGAATTTAGTGGCAATTTTATGTACATTTTCAGTCTTTTGTCCTTCTATATTTAGTGTGATTTTATCCTCTATCCTTAACTTTCTGCCAGTCTGTTCATTTACTATACCCCAGATGGTCTTGCATTTGTTGGAAGAGTGCCTAATTGTTTTTATCATTATGAGCTTTTTTAGCCCATTTGATAACTCTCCTGTATGTGTTTTTGTAATTTTATTGTATACCTTGAACTCAAAGCAGAAGTAGGGAGATGTGTGAAAGAAATTGAATGTGGCAAATCTCCTGGACCAGAAAACATACTAGTAGAATTAGTGATATATGGACTATGGGTGCCTTCCAGAATGAGATTTTCACTCTGCCTTTTATGTGTGCCTTGTTTTGCAAGTTGTTTAACCCATGCATGTTAAAGGGAGAGAACATGCACAAGGTATGGAGTCTGAGTCATGTTTATAAGAAAGGTAGTAGAAGGTATGTAGAAATTATCAAGGAGTCAATGTTACAAACTCTGTTGGTAGATTCTATGGTTGAGCCTAAAAGGATAAAGGGAATGTTGATGGACGTTGAAGAGCAAAGTGGATTTTGGAAGGAACAATCTGATCATGACAATATTTTTACTTTAAAATAACTAAAGGAAAAGAGACAGGAAAGGAATCTGAGTAGTCATTAACTATCACATTATTTGCGATTGTCAGCGGTAACATGCATGCATACATGCAGCACATTGCTGTGATCGTGTGATTGTAGTGGCTGTACAACTGGTTAAGGAAATAGAAATCCTTTTATGCAACTGATTCCTGATTATTTCAGTAATTACAAATACAGTTGCTGCAGATGGATAAAACACTAGCCATTTGATGTTCATAGATCTCGAGAAGGTGAAAGACACTGGGCTGCTGAAGAAACAGCTTGAAGTCTTGAGGGAGAGTGTGTGTGGAGAGAGATATGTTAGAAGTATATACAACCTATACACATTTGCAGAGTGTGTTATAAAAATGGGGAATAAAATTTCATCATAGCCTTTTAATATTTCATAAAGATTGAATCAGGGAGCGTAATAGTAGATGATCAGCACATCAAGGCATGTCAAGAATTTAAGTGTTTGGATAGCATCTTGTCAGAGGAAGGAACAAGTAGATGGGAAATGCAGCAATTAGTAGTCTATGAGAAAACAGTAATCCAGAAGCTAAACCCTCTTTATGCTAGCATACTTAATAGGTTTCCAGATACATTGACAGGAAAAAAATTGCAATGCCAAGAAATAATTAATGAAGGGTAATGAAATTTCAGGAGTACATTTGTTTAGGTAACATAGTTAAGTGATTAACATACAAGATCACAGGTTAATGTACATGTGAGATAAGATGTTGCAAATGTGAAATGCTGGTACATTAATAACTGGTGCAACTGCCAGAATGTTGAATGCAAGCATGCAAATGTGCGTGCATTGTGTTGTACAGGTGTCAGATGTCAGTTTGTGGGTTAGAGTTCCAAGCCTGTTGCACTTAGTTGGTCAATACAGGAATGATTACTGCTGTTTGTGAATGATGCTGGGTTATCGTCCAATGATGTCACACATGTGCTTAATTGGAAACAGATCTGGTGATAGAGCAGGCCAGGGCAACATGGTAACACACTGTACAGCATGTTGGGTTACAACAGGAGTATGTGGGTGGACATTATTCTGTTGGAAAAGACCCCATGGAATGCTGTTCATGAATGGCAGCACAACAGATCGAATCACCAAATTGACACAAAAATTTGCAGTTAGGCTGTGTGAGATAACAATAAGAGTACTCCTGCTGCCATACAAACTTGTATCCCAGACTATAATCCAGGTGTAGGTCTAGTGTGCCCAGTGCTGCAACAGGTTGATTGAACTGGCCTCCTCCTCAATCAACACACATCCGTCACTGGCACGTAGGCAGAACCAGCTCTCATCTGAAAACACAACAGACCTTCATCCCATCCTTCAATGAGTTCTCAGTTGACAGCACTCAAGTCACAAAAGTAGGTGGTTTGAGATAATGGAATGCACATGCAGGGATGTGGCTTTGAGATCCTTGAAGTAACCATTTGTAACAGTTCATCTTGTCACTGTGGTGCCAACTGCTGCTCAGATTGCTGCTGTGGATGCCGTTTGATGCTCTTGAGCCATAAGCCAAACACGATGGTCTTCACTCTTGGTAGTGCCACATGGGTGTCTGGAGCACTGTCTTCTTGCGACCATACATTCTCGTGACCACTGCCTTCAGCAACCACATGCAGTGGCTACATTCCTGCCAAGTCTTTGAACTGCAATATTGCTGAAGGAACATCCAGCTTCTTGTAGTCATATTGCACGACATCATTCAAACTCAGTGAGGTGCTGATAATGAGGTCTTAATCGCCTTAATGGCATTCTTGACTAACATCAACTCACCAAGGCCAATCTCAAAGGCAGCTAATGCTCACAACCATTACAGTGTGTATTTAAAGCAAACCTGTACTCTCACTCTTAAGGGACTGGTGGTAAATTTGAAGAGACATCATCTTTCAGATATAGAAACATGCCTACCTCCTTCAGTTTATGTCACACAATTCGTTCTTGGTGTTGGGATCGTTTTGCTCTCAGTATGTGTGAATGGTTTGAAGAGTGTTCATGAGAGACAAGGGTGTCATCGGGAGTGCCGCAGGGAAGTGTGAAAGGGTAGAGTGAGCAGCTGTTTGTGACAGCTTGCTGGTGACACTGCAATATGTGGGAAGGTATCATTGTTGACTGACTGTAGAAGGATGGAGGATTACTTAGAAAGAATGTCAGTTTGGTGTGATGAATGGCAGCTTGCTCTACATGTAGAAAAATTTAAGTTAATGCAGATTCATAGAAAAGGCAATCCTTAATGTTGGAATAACAATATTAGTGGTACGCTACCTGACAAAGTCACATTAATTAAATAGTAAGGTGTAACACTGCAAAGCAGTTTGAAATAGAACAAGTATATAAGGACAGTAGTTGGGAAGGCAAGTGGTCAGCTTTGGCTTATTGGGAGAGTCTGAGGAAAGTATAAATTATGTACAAAGGAGACCATGTATGGAACACTAGTGCAACCCATTCTCGAGTATTGTTAGAGTGTTTTGGATCACCAAGTAAAATTAAAGAAAGGCATCGAAGCTATAGAGAAGCGCACTGCTAGATTTTTTACCAATAGATTCGATCAACACACAAGTATTACAGACATTTGCTGTAGGAAAAATGTGACATTCTTTCTGTGAAACATTACTGAGAAAATTTAGAGAACTAATGTTTTTGGGTGATTGTAGAACAGTTCTACTGCCACCAACATACATTTCACACAAGGATAATGAAGACGAGATAAGAGGAAGTAGAGCTCATTTGGAGGCATATGGATAATCTTTTTCCTCCCATTGCATGTGGAACAGGAAATAAAATGTAGTAGTAGTAGTAGTAGTAGTAGTAGTAGTAGTAGTAGTACATTTTACCACCCTCTGCCATGTACTGTAAGGTGGCTTTGGAGTATGTATGTAGATGTAAATGTACTTTGTTGAACATCCAAAGCAAGTTGCTAAGCTTTACACCATTTTCAACTATTTTCATGATTTACAGTAAGTCAGAGTTTACTACCAACATTGTAAATCAGGCCATTAGTATGCAAGATTGACAGCCATGATCACAACATACTTCTTTAGGAGACACCGCCAGCCAGTGTGGCCGAGCGGTTCTAGGTGCTACAGTCTGGAACCACGCGACCGGTAGGGTCGCAGGTTCGAATCCTGCCTCGGGCATGGATGTGTGTGATGTCCTTAGGTTAGTTAGGTTCTAGGGGACTGATGACCCCCATAGTGCTCAGAGCCATGTGAACCATTAGGAGACACCGGAAGTTACTTCTACATCTGTTAATCCCCCATTAATCTCCCCATTTAAGATAATGTTCTGCATCATTCTTTTCAATCCAGTCATAAATTTCTTTGATACTCCATGTCATGCTACTTTTGTTAATAACCTTTGTTGTGGAACTGAGTCAAATACTATATCTGAAAGACTGCCTTGATCCAGAGCTTTCAGGATGTTATTTGGGAAACGCGCAAATTAGCTTTTGTGTTACTGGGTGGGGTAAGAAGAAACAAACACAAGAGAACAGTTGCAAGGTAACAGTCTAAACATACTTGTTCTTTAGAATAAATTGAAGAATTAGCATGCCGTTTGTTTCACCTGTGCCATCCAGTCACATAATTTGTCATCTTCTTAGCTTACTCTTTCCTGGTATTCCTGCTTCCCAAAAGTACTGTGATAAGTATTTCACAGCACATGATAATGGTGATAGGCCTATATCTTATCACATATGACTGTAGCAGTATTTTGTTGGTAGCACATGCTATCTAAGGCAAATAATATTTTTCCTAAGAAAGAAAGTGAACATCAAATCCAAATGAACATGTTATAATTTTCACCACACCGTAACTCCACAGTAAGTTACTGTCTTGAATAATAAACCTCACTTGATTTGTGTATATCATATACTACCTCAGTAACAATTTGTTGATATCATATTTGGAACTTGGGGAAAATTGTATTAAATTACATCAGAACAGATGTTTAAAAACAAATACTGATTTAATTCTTATTATATTTGGAACATAAATTACAGATACTAATGTAACTGTTGTCTGTGATTATTTGTTACTAGTAATGAGGCAAGAGAATATTATTTCTATCTCTCACTGTTATTTGGTCCAAACAACCAATACCATAAATTTCAGTGTGGCCATGACTCTGTTATTTCTGATATTTATCAATGCTGGTAGAAAATACTCAACCTGTCTACGTTATCAACGTAATTGGTCTGTGATGGTGAAACACTGTGCGTCATATTAAAAATCGCCTTCTTTAATTGTACCAGTACAGATCTCCATAGTAACTATTTATGCTGAATGTGTGCTACTTGCCAAAGTGGGTGGAGAGGGGGTGGGGGGAGGAATATTTTGTATAAAAAGACACCCTTGTTAGTGGGTGACTGTTGTACTAGACTTGTTCGTGTAAGTGAGACTTTAGATGCTGACGTGTATTTTCCTCACTGCTCATTGGAATTCCATGAATGCCAGTTCTCAATCTTTTAAAATTTCTTGTTTCATGGATGGACTGCTTGAGTCCTATCCATCCAAGCAACAGAGTTCTTATAGATCCTCAAACAATAAAACTAAAATACAGCAACTGGGCACCACTGTAATCAATATCATTTGGTGGTCTGAAGGAGAGAAGATAGTTTTGAGAAATTCTCCTTGTTACAGTGATACTGGTTAGAAGATATCATGTAATACTCAAATAGTGCTACAGGTGAGAAAACTGCAAAATTACTGTCATAAAGGAAACTGGATGACACTCTTATCATTTTTAAACTGTGCAACACACTCAGCCCATGGTAGGAGGCTGTGACATGGCTGCAAGATCACAGACATGATGTGAAAGAGTTACCCTGCTAACTGATGAAAAAGTTGAGTTTTTGGCCGTAAAAAATAGCTTTGCTAATCAATCAGAATAATGTTAATGGAAGGGTGTTTGTTTGTTTGGGCATGCATTTTCTCGTTTTATGAAGGTCAGTTCCTTTACATGTTCAGAATCCTTTTTAGCACAGAAACAAAACTGCCATTTAGTTGTTTCTGCATTTTGTTTTTTTTATTCCAGGGTAGCAAGACCGTATTCGTGAACTGAAAATTGTTGAATGCCATGGAGGCCTGATTGCTCGTCTTTCACATTGAGGAGTCACTTATGGACTTCATAACAGAACCTTTTGAAAATTTCTACGATGTGTTTGAGGATATTGGAAAGTAAGTTTTCTGTGTAATCTTACACCTTGCACCTAGTAACATTCATTTACTTTGAAATACAAATACTAGATTTCTATGAAGTCTCCTTCAGTACAGATTTGTTGATATACAAATAAAAAAAAGACAGAATAGGTCTTTTTTTTAAGTCACTTCTATACCTTCCTTTCCTAAGTAACTAATGAAATATTGACATGAAATTTGTTATTGAACATATGATACATGACCGAACATTTCATTATGGAAATCATCTTCACGAAGCAAAAATTTAACAGTGAGGACAGCTTCTGATTGCCTGCAATGTATCTCCCTGCTCTTGATCTGATAACAGATTTTCTGAAGCATATGTTGTTATGCCTGAGAAAAGATGTGAACAAACACGGTTGTGCCAAACTTGTGTGACACTCGTTATCATTGATTGCAGGTGCTTTGATGATAGAACATGTTTTCCACCAGCCCATCCAGTTTGTCTACCCCTCTTGCACATGCTTTTCTTACTGTTAACTCATGTAATATGCATGGATCAATACCATCTCCTAGGCAATGCTTTTTACATGTGTGACAATCATTGTCACACAACAAAATATCCTCATACTGTGAGACTGTGTAACAGGTCCCCCCAATGTAATTACCTTTAATGTATTCATTTCCCAACACCACAAATAGTTTTCCACAACTATTTTTACATCTCAGGTCTTTATTTGTTGATCTGCCTGGGTTTATTTAGTTTGTTTCCATTTAGCAAGTGTCTTTTAGGTTTATTTCCAGTGTTATCATGCAGTGCTTAATCCCCACACCCCCAAGCAAAGTGTACCACCTGTCACTACTAGTCATTTCCATTCCTATTCCAGTCGCAAATGGAGCAAGGGAAAAACAACTCAGTATGCCTCCGTATGAGCTCTAATTTCTCTTATCTTGTGTAAAACATAGTACCATATAATGTTTATGAAATGCAGCCTCATCAGTCAAAATCACCTGCCCCCAACCCCACAAGTGAAATGTCATAACCAAAAAATTTCTTTTCCTCATGTACCACCCCTCTTTTCACAATGATCTCCATGTCTTTGGAGTACAACAATCCATATCCCTCAGAAAAAAAATTCCTTGGGAAAGTTGCCCCTGAATTATCTCTGCTCTGAATTCAGTTATGCACTCCCAATTCTTTGCACCCTACCTTCCAAATTGAAATTATTGCTCTCTAATAACTGGAAGACCACTCCAAAGACCATTTCTTAAAGTTATCTAATTTTCTGTCATTCATCTCCTGTCTCAGAAAATCACTGCCCAACAGGATGTATCCTACCCCAATGAGACCTCCTTGTCAACCTCACGTACAACCTGAGCCAGTCTTGCTGACCTCTTCCATCTGCAAAGTCCTCCAAAATGCTCTCCCAACATCACACAAATCCCAGAATCCAAACAAACCCAGTAGTCTGTTGTCAAACTACTAACCAAGAACTTCAGTCCCACAGAGGATTCAGTCACTGTCAATGACATGCCCAAATTCAATCATGTTGGACTAATCAAACATCTACTATCACCTAACCCGTATATTGTAAACACGTAATTGCAATAATTCCTTTGACAAAACCTGACTAACAGCTAACGTTGAACCTTGACTCTCCCATTTCTTACCTCCCCTTCCCTTCCCCCCTCCCCCCCCCCCACACCCCCTGCCATCCACTCTACCAGTTACTTTCCAGGAATACCTTACTTGCAGCCTGGCCACATGTCTCTTCAAAAGAGAACACAAACCATTTCCCTCATTGCCTCTCCCTCACTCTCACTCCCTTTCCACCTGGATTCTTTTTTGTCACTGCCAATGTAACTTCCTCATAAAACAACATCCCCATATCCAGTGCTTTGCTGTCATTGAGCATTACTTCTTGCAGTATCCTGCTGGCTCCAGACACACCTGACTAGCTATGTTGTTACCTATAACTATTTCTCCTTTGATGAGAAAGTATGTAAAAATCTGTGACATGGCAATGGGCAGCCGTATGGCACCCTCTTGTGTCAACCTGTTTATGGGCTGTCTAGAGGAAGCTTTCCTAGCTACTCAATATCTTAAACCCTTTATCTGGTTCAAGTTCATTTCTGACATAAGGGACAAGATACTCTATCCTCTATCCTCAATCCTTCATAGTGTCAACATGTTCTGTGTCCATTTCACCAGATCTTCTTTGACTCATTGTACTACATTCCTAGAAGTTGACCTCCAACTTTCAGATAGCCTTATGAAAATCTCCATCCATGTAAACCCCACCAATTATCAACAGTATCTCCACTATGTCAGATGTCATCCGTTTCACATTAAAACATCCCTCATAAAAAGTCTAGCCAAACATGGACAGAACATCTGCAGTGCCAAGTAGTCCATTGCACATATGTTGTGATAGTCTTCAAAAACTCCAAATTTAGTCCACAAACAGATCTCCTGTGCCATAACATGTGCCCCTAGTTCTCCAACCATCCTCACAAACCAGCTGCGGAGGACAACTCCCAAGGCTGAACAGCAGCAACATGTATTTTGCCAGGACTTCTACCACTTTTCATTGTGCCCTGAAGTGAAGAGCACCCTTACCAAAATTCTCCCCACCTCCCCCAAAGTCTAATTCTGTGGAATATCCAGGTCCTTCCATGTGCCACGCCTGCACACAACCCCTTGCTACATGTAGTATATCCCTGTGGAAGACCATGTTGCAAGACTGTTCTCCGCACTCACCAAGAACATCCTACTCTAGTCCTCTCATACCAAATCTGCTGTATCTCAAGCACCACCACTAATCAAGGCAGTCCGTGGAAAAATGTGGCACTGAGCACAACATGCTCTATTTAAATGTCTGCTACACAATTTGTGCCATCTAGATGCCATCCCCCTACTCCCTCCCTCCTGCAGCTGTCCCACAATACCAGCTTTTATTTTCCGAATTACTTAGATGGGAAATGTCTCAATTTTCAGTAACTCTGGTGCCACGTCGATCTTCATCCTTATCCTCATGACATCCACTTTTCTCTGTGAATCTACTACCACAGAATAAATTCTGCTGTCTTTCTCTCCCTCTGTCGTATACCCCCCCCCCCCCCCCCCAGCCCACTCCTTCACATCATCGTGTGCTGCACACATCTTCCTCTTTCTCTACCAGGGAAAGTACACTAGTGTCATGTACCTTATCCATTTTCTTGCTGCCTCTTGCTCCCAGACATCAGCTTCCCCTCGTGCCCCTCCAACTCTCTCTTCCCTTAACCACCTCCTCCAATGCAAGCATTCACACCATACCTGTGACAAATGTAGGAATACCTGAAAAATATGCTTGCAGTTGACACTTTGAGACATTAGAAGAAATGAGACAAAAATGCAACCACGGATGAAGTTTTAAATGAATAAAACTAAATGCTTGGGATGAAATAAATACACATTTTTAGTAGGTACAATACAAATGTAGAAGTATACACTTTTTGTTTTTTATTATTTTTGTCTTTGCTGTCTGTTTAATTAGCATAATGTTGTGGAATTTCCTTAGCACATTTCATCTTCCATTGTATTTTTAAACTGTGTTTTTAGTTTTTTCCTATCCTAAAATCTACAACTGATGTTATACTTCTGATGTATGAATTGATACTATTTAAGTATAAGTACCATTGTTTTGTGTTCTGATAAACTTACAGCTGTGTACATGTGTTCTTCCTTAGAGGCCAATTTGCAGTGGTGCGACGCTGTCAAGAGAGGTCAACAGGACGGCAGTTTGCTGCCAAGTTTGTCAGAAAACGTCGTGTATGTCGAGGAGTATCCCAGGAAGACATACGACGTGAAGTGCACCTCTTGCGTCGCCTGGCTGGCCATCCACACCTTGTGACATTGCACCAAGCTTTTGACAGTCCTCGACATGCTGTCCTGGTTCTTGAGATGTAAGCATGAATATTCAAAAAACCCAACTACAGAAGTCAAAAATTCAAAGCTGCATTTATTTCTATAACAAAAATATTTGTCAGTGGTATCACTTGTGTGTGCATGCATGAGAAAATTTATAAAAGAACTACTTGGAACAAATATTTAAGACATGCTATACACATTGTAGAAAGTTAAGTTTTATTTTGTCCTGTCCATGCTGAGAGAAGATAATTGATCCTTGACATTGAGCTTGCAGGACTCTGCAGAGTTCTTAATGACATTGCTGCCTGATGACTCTGGCTTAAAAAGAATCAGAGAAACCTAGAACATTAAGGAAAAATATGAAAGACTACAAGAAAATTACAGTGCAGAATTTCTTTTTATTTAACAGGAAGTGTGCATGTCCATCAAACATTTGAAACAGTGAAAAGTGTGATAAATAGGTGGGATAAAAATAGAAATCTTTCAGGATATAAAGAAATAAGGAATGAAATCATGAGGAAAGAAATCACTCCCTACATGACAAAAATTGAAAGCAACATCTTACCCCATGAACTTGGAAAATGTGAGAAGCTGTAATTCCAAGGAAACAGGAAGACTGAACACAGCTAAAGTCATAATGGCATATATGCTTACTGAACATATTGGGCAAAATTCAAGAAAAGTTATTATTTACACACTTGACAAAAGCAAGCTCGTGAAAGTGTCTGTTGTAGCTTCATGGACTACTGCAAAGACTGAACACTGAAGTGATCCATTCCTTATACCCATCTGCAGAAAAATAAGTATAACAAAAGGTTAACCATAGGATTCTACTCATGAACCAACCTTCCGAGATATAAGTAAGGTGTTGCATCTGTAAAGATTTGAACAAACAGCACCAGTTTTTAAGGCTTCATAGACAGTGTCTTAATTACAGTTGCAGGGTACTTAAGAATTGAATATTAGTAATCTGGCACTAAATATAGTAAGTAATGCTTTGAGAATAAACTAAAAGTAGCTACTAACGAAATTACATATGTCTTGCTGAAGAGAAGGTTTTCCAAAACACAGAAAATTCGCATTACAAATGAACAAAGAAATTCTCTCTTGCATGAGATTGTGCCAATACCTTGACATTATTCTGTACAAGAAACAAAAATTTCAGGTCCTTACATGAGAAAGTGAGAAAGGAACTAAAATAATGAAAACATTGCAAATGTCCGTGTAAAAAACTTGTGGCTAAAACTGAAATATCATGAGGCATAATTTTCGACTTTTGTCACTTTTGGAGCATGCACATCTGAAAAAGTAAAAACTGATAGAACCCATATCGCCCCAGTATTGAATAAAAAGAGAGTGCTGCTGCAAATTGGTTATACAGTGTGTTTGGAAAGTCACTGTGAATTGGACTGTGGACCGTGGATGCAGATTATGTTGGAAGTTCGAAACAAAGTTGGCAGAATTCTTTCTTTCTTTCTTTCTTTCTTTTTTTTTTTTTTTTTTTAGATACACAAATGTTTTTTAAATTAATTTTGCATTTGCTTGACATTTAACTTTTGGTCCAGTAGATGAAAGCTACTGATAATGCAATGTGTAGTGTTTGTAAGTTCAAATTGTTTTTAAATTATGGTGCTTTCAACTGAGAAATGTAGTTTTCTTGTTGAACATGTGTTTCAACATTGCAATAAACATCAGATTTAGTGCAGGAGTCATTTGCTGAAAGAGTCTTGGAAACAGTTGTATCTTATTGCTGTTCAGTCAGTCATCTTATTGAGAAATTTTGAGAGACAGACTCAGTGTTAAATGACAAATGAACTGGAAGACTACCTAAACCAAATGAACAGATGTTGATGAATATTGTTGACTATATGCAGCGGAGCCCAGCAAAATCATGTGCATGTTGGCACAAGATAAAGATGTTGAGCTTACAAGCACACATAAAGCAGTTAGGCAAACATTGAAATTGTTTCCTTTGAAAGTGATAGCCATGCAAGAATTGCAAGATGCTAATAATGAAAAGAAAATTGGTTACTGCAGATGGTTTACATCTTTTACTGAGAGAAATACCATTAATATTATTTAGTATTCTTTATGTGATCTTCTGTGCAGTTGAACCCTGATTTTACTGGTCAGGCAATGTTAACACACAATTATGGTCAATGAAGAATCCTTGTGTAGTGCTTGAAATGCCATTTCATAATCAGAAAATTGGAGAATGGATAGCATTATCGAAATGGTGCAATATTGGGCCTGTATTTTGTGAAGAAACTGTGGGCAGTGACATTACTGTTTATTGATTCATGTTTCATTGGCCAACTAGTGGAAAATGAAATCAACTACTCATGGTTTCATCAAGATTCCACTACTGTGCGCACAACTACTGCTATGTGTCTTCTGGAAGAGCTTTTTGCAGAACAAGTCACTCAAAAAAACCTATGGCCCCTTCACTCCCTGGGCTTTACTCCACCAGAAATCTGTAGTATGTAGCAATCTCCCATGCACAGTTTGTGATTGAAAACAAGAAATAACTGTTTACGTAAGAAGTGTCAGATCTACTGAAGGTGTTTTCCAATAAAATTCAGCTGCTCAAACCTATGTATCCATCCACAGGTGTCATTTCCAACATATGTTGTAACTGCACAGTAACTTTCTGTTCATCCTGTGCCATGCAGGACAATATGAATTAAAATTCTGCTGAGAATGCTTGCATTCAACCCGTAGCCTTATATGCGCTTAAGAAGGCAGCAGCTTACTGTTTAAATAAAGGGAACCAAAAGAAAGTAGATAACATCTTTGGTAAGTTGGTAACATCAAAAGCTGATATTTATAAATGCTTGACAAAGAAATGGCAGCAGACATAAGAATGAAGACCCCATTAGCACCAGTCAAAGATACAAGAAAGTCAGACCACATTAATCTGACAAAAAGCTTGATACACTTTCTGCCTGAACATGATTCCTTCTCCTTTTACACTGTCTGGTCACACCAGTATGCCCACCTGTCAGAAGCCTAAATGATCATCTTTTGGAGTGCAGACCTCTGCAAGATGTGTAGGGAGAGTGTCAGTGAGGTTCTGGAAGGTACCAAAAGGAATGTGAAGCCATGCTGACTCCAGTGCCACGGCCAGCTGTGCTGAGTTTCTTGGCTGGGGTTCCGTAATGTGAACAGCCTGACTGAGGTGGTTCCACACTTTCTATGTAAGGTTTAAATCCAGACAGTTGGTGGTCAGGGACATATGGAAAATTCATCCTGATGCTCCTCAAACCACACATGCACACTGTGAGATGTTTGACATGTTGCATTATTATGATGCCATTTTGCTGAGGAAAATCGAACTGTATGTAGGATGGACATGGTCCCCAAGGATAGATGCATACTTCTGTTGCTCCATTGTGCCTTCTGTAAATAGGAACTCACCCAAGGATGCCACGAGAACATTTTCCAGACCATAAAGCTCCCCCCTTGTTTGCTATAAGATATTTCATGCCATACACACCAATGGCAATCTCTGTCCAATTGACCATAAAATATGGGTCATTTGAAAGGCCAACTGTAGCCACTCAGTGGACATCCAATTGTGGTAATGGCACATAAATTCCAATTTTGACACTGATGAACAGCAGCTAGCATGAGTGTCCAAAGCAGGCATACACAGCACTGTTCACTGGACGCTCATTAAGGAGATGCTGTTGCTAGTCTCTTGGTTCATCTGGGCAGTAAGTTGTTTAACAGTTGCATATATATTTGCCTCTACACATTTCCACAGCTGTCATTCGCCCCTGTCATTTACAGCCTGTGGTGCACCACAGTTGCCTCGGCTTGGCTTTGGAAAGCACCATTTTGCTGTGCACAGTATACTCTAACCATGTGAACAGTTTACAAACTGAGCCATTTCAGAAATGCTTTCGGAAATACAGAAGCGTCCGATCTTACCCGTCGGCTTTGACCCATGACGTCACAAATACCGCGGAAACGACCATAAACAACAATTCCAATATGGCGGATATAAAAACATCGAATACGTATTGTAAACACTGAAATACACAAGTTTCACAAAAAGCCTAATGAGTGTAACGGGACAAGCGTGGGAAATTGGGGGTTTTTGGGTGGGGAGAAACTAAATATGTCGTTATGCGGTGGGGGGAGTCTGCAGTGCCCCCCCATCCCCCCACAGGCTTCATTAGTGTCAAATCAATATTTTCGAATCATAGGCGGCCGCTGCCGCGGCCGCATTCCAAAAAAAAAACTCCCAACCTAACCTCAAGTGGGCTACGCTACAGATCAATATGTTCATCAAATTGCTTCATATTACGTATACATGTTCTTTAAACAAGAGTACATCAAACCATGTATTAGGTTTTCCGCGTCGTAATGACGTCACACACCACAACACGCTTACGTCACGGGTCAAAGCCGACGAGTAAGATCGGACCTTTCTGTTGACCCATGCTTTCACACTTATTCCAAAATCCAATCTTTCTAGGTGTTAGATAAACCGCTCCATTTCCACACTATGATAACTGCACTGTTTTCTACGTGCCCCAACATGCTTTGTATACCCTCCACTACTACTGCTGCTACCTGTTGTCTGTGAATAGTTATAGCACATTGACATTGAACATAGGTGGTGGTTGTGGGGTCCTGCCCACTCTTCTCTTATTGGGAGCCTAAAGGATGCTGCATTCTCGGATAGCTAACAACAATTTAAGCAAAACACATTAATAGTTTTTTATGACAATAAAGATGGTTGACAATAGTTAACTTTGGATATACAGTGAGTTGTTGTAAGCGATGGGCAACATGCAAACATTCAGTGTCATTTGCTATATGCAATGTTCATGCAAATTTGTCACACAGTTTGTGGATCTCTAATAATGGCTTTTGTGGTGCTCTAGTCTAAGGCGTGGTTTCTACTAGTGTCTGTCTTCTACTCTCCACCGAGGCTAGTAGGAGTGGCACTTATATTCTCCCCATATAGAGGCCGCTCCTGTCGTGGTGCAGTCCTAGTTAGCGGGCTATTGGCTGATGCCATCTCACAGCCTTCTTGTGCCTGTGTTTGTTGTTATGCTTGAACAGTGGTCACATTAATTTAATTGGGCCGTGTATTTTGGATGAAGGAAGAGAACAGACACAGCATTCAGTAAATGTGGAGTAAGCTGAAATGCCGAAGTAAGAATTCCATCAGATCCAAATGACATAGAAACAAGCATCTTCCAAGGAGGCACTGTGTATAACATAAGAAGAAATTAAGTGCTATGAAGAGAGTTGAATGAAATGGATAATAAATATTCTTTGAGACTGTTGGGGACCTCAAAGACTATGCTGTTCACATCAGCAAGTAGGAACTGGACAGCAACCATTAGCAAAAGGAAGACAGACCAAAGGCAAGACTGCTAAAGACATGCTACCAGCAAAGAGATGTACAAGAAGAAATTGCTGCTGTGAAGACATAGTATGCAAACTGGTAGGCAACATGGTTATGTAAAAGAACTCCTTGTACAACATTAATTTATTCTGTATGTCGTATAGGCCTAAACATCTATCTCAGGCTGCAGTAATCCTAGTCAATTTAAGTCATGAAATTATGACACAGAATTGTTGGGCAGTGCTTGCCTATATGAGAAATTACAGTACTGCTGATAGACACATGTACAGTACGTATGCTATACTAGCATTTGGAACTAATAGTTCCTTTCTCAAGAATAGAAGGGGGGTAGGTTGGGGAAAAATAAAAAGAAAGGCCAGTTCATTCAGAACCGAGGATGAGAGCAACCTCACCTGTCAACAAACTGTTAGATCTATACGTATTTACGAAGGCAGCAGCTTACTGCTTAAAGAAAGGAAACCAAAAAGAAGTTGAGGACGTCTTTGGGAAGTTTAAAGCTGAGATTTATAAATTACATGACCATAATGCAGATAAACTTCAACAATTACGGGAAGGACTTATTACTGTAGACCTAAAATCAAACTGTAACTTGACTAAAGTGGTGTAGAATGAATACACTGAAAAGAAAATATTATATATTTGCAATGAAGCTGCAAAGCCAATTAATGAGTGTTGCTATTTAAAAAAGCTGGAGACAGGGATTAGCTGGGTGACGAGAGAAGTCAGAAGATTAAAATGTCTTGCAGTACTTTTGGTTAACTAAATAGCATCCAAAACTAAGCTTACACTGTGTCTGAAACACGAAGTAATCATTGTTAATTAACAGTTTTGACTAATAGTAGTTAAGAAAACCTTTCTGTAACTGAGTGTTGCTCAGTGAGCATTGGAGATATCCGTGTCAGGAATTATTAGGAGCAACGGGAAAGCAAACAAATGGATCTTGAACAGACTAGAATGGAAGACAGTTATGACTATAATGAAAATGTAGTGGAGATTGGTGAAGCCAGGTTAGACCGTCAGTGAGAGAGCACTTTGATTTCCTGCTGCTAATAAGGCGAGTACACCGTTCGCTTGTTACACATTTTTACGAGCTTCAAACAGGTACAACTTATTTCAGTTATCTGGGTAGTTACTATTTTATTTTTGTAATTTCTTGCGTGTTTGAGTGCCTACTAGACACAACCTTTTATTTTAATAACAGTGTAGTGTACAGTATCGCCGTTGCTATCGACCCTCGTATCGTACAGGCTTTTGTTTGTTTGGTTAGAACAGCTCAGTGTCGGTTAGACCGTCAGTGAGAGAGTACTTCGATTTCCTGCTGCTAATAAGGCGAGTACACCGTTCGCTTGTTACACATTTTTACGAGCTTCAAACAGGTACAACTTATTTTCAGTTATCTGGGTAGTTACTATTTTATTTTTGTAATTTCTTGCGTGTTTGAGTGCCTACTAGACACAACCTTTTATTTTAATAACAGTGTAGTGTACAGTATCGCCGTTGCTATCGACCCTCGTATCGTACAGGCTTTTGTTTGTTTGGTTAGAACAGCTCAGTGTCGGTTAGACCGTCAGTGAGAGAGCACTTTGATTTCCTGCTGCTAATAAGGCGAGTACACCGTTCGCTTGTTACACATTTTTACGAGCTTCAAACAGGTACAACTTATTTCAGTTATCTGGGTAGTTACTATTTTATTTTTGTAATTTCTTGCGTGTTTGAGTGCCTACTAGACACAACCTTTTATTTTAATAACAGTGTAGTGTACAGTATCGCCGTTGCTATCGACCCTCGTATCGTACAGGCTTTTGTTTGTTTGGTTAGAACAGCTCAGTGTCGGTTAGACCGTCAGTGAGAGAGCACTTCGATTTCCTGCTGCTAATAAGGCGAGTACACCGTTCGCTTGTAGGGTAAACATAGTCATGTGTAGGGACTGTGGTTGTTGTGAGCGGACGCAAGGAGAATTGGCCACTCTTCGGGGGCAGGTGGAGGCTTTGTCTGTTAGGCTCATCGAGCTCGAGGCGCAGGCGTCGGCTCGTAGTGGCGTTGGGGCAACTGTGGTGAGACCTATGCCTACTTCGGTGGCCTTGGAATCGCATGGAACCCCTGATGTCGCTGCGTCTTCCGGCAGTGAGCATCTTACCGGTCAGCCATCACTCCAGGGTGAATGGCGGACAGTGGTGGGCTCGCGCGTGCCTGGCCGAAAGGCGAAGGTGGGATCTGGCCGCGTGGCAGCTGCCTTACCCCTTTCCAACAGGTACGGGGTACTTCCTAGTGGTGATGACATCGTTTCCGAGCCACCACAGGATGCCTCGCCTGTTGGGCCAGTGGCCGATTCTCCGGCAAGGTCCCGACAGTCACAGAGGGCGGGCCTATTAGTTATAGGGAGCTCCAACGTTAGGCGGGTTATGGAGCCCCTTAGGAAAATAGCGGGTAGGTCGGGGAAGAATGCCAGTGTGCACTCGGTGTGCTTGCCGGGGGGTCTCGTCCGTAATGTGGAGGAGGCCCTTCCGGCAGCTATTGAACGCACTGGGTGTGACCGGCTGCAGATAGTAGCACATGTCGGAACGAATGACGCCTGCCGCTTGGGTTCTGAGGCCATCCTTGGTTCCTTCCGGCGACTGGCTGATTTGGTGAAGACAACCAGCATCGCACGCGGAGTGCAAGCTGAGCTTAATATCTGCAGCATAGTGCCCAGAGTCGATCGCGGTCCTCTGGTTTGGAGCCGTGTGGAGGGTCTAAACCAGAGGCTCAGACGACTCTGCGACTATAATGGTTGCAAATTCATCGACCTCCGTTATTGGGTGGAGAACTGTAGGGCCCCCCTAGACAGGTCAGGCGTGCACTACACACCGGAAGCAGCTACTAGGGTAGCAGAGTACGTGTGGCGTGCACACGGGGGTTTTTTAGGTTAGAGGGACCCCCCCTTGGGCGAAACGATAAAATACCTGACGGCTTACCAGAGAGGACATCATCATCGTTGATAAAGAACGTCCGTCCTCAGAGACCAAAAACAGGAAAAGTCAACGTAATATTGGTAAACTGCAGGAGTATCCAGGGCAAGGTTCCTGAATTAGTATCTCTTATTGAAGGAAATAGTGCGCATATAGTATTAGGAACGGAAAGTTGGTTAAAACCGGAAGTGAACAGTAACGAAATCCTAGACACAGAATGGAATATATACCGCAAGGATAGGATAAACGCCAATGGTGGAGGAGTATTTATAGCAGTAAAGAATTCAATAATATCCAGTGAAGTTATTAGCGAATGCGAATGTGAAATAATCTGGGTTAAGTTAAGTATCAAAGGTGGGTCAGATATGATAGTCGGATGCTTCTATAGACCACCTGCATCAGCAACCGTAGTAGTTGAGCGCCTCAGAGAGAACCTGCAGAACGTCGTGAAGAAGTTTCGTGATCATACTATTGTAATAGGGGGAGACTTCAATCTACCAGGTATAGAATGGGATAGTCACACAATCAGAACTGGAGCCAGGGACAGAGACTCTTGTGACATTATCCTGACTGCCTTGTCCGAGAATTACTTCGAGCAGATAGTTAGAGAACCAACTCGTGAAGCTAACGTTTTAGACCTCATAGCAACAAATAGACCGGAACTTTTCGACTCCGTGAATGTAGAAGAGGGTATCAGTGATCATAAGTCAGTGGTTGCATCAATGACTACAAGTGTAATAAGAAATGCCAAGAAAGGAAGGAAAATATATTTGCTTAACAAGAGTGATAGGGCACAAATCGCAGAATATCTGAGTGACCACCATCAAACGTTCATTTCTGAGGAAGAGGATGTGGAACAAAAATGGAAAAAATTCAGAAACATCGTCCAGTACGCCTTAGATAAGTTCGTACCGACTAAGGTCCAAAGCGAGGGGAAAGATCCACCGTGGTATAACAATCATGTACGAAAGGTACTACGGAAACGAAGAAAGCTTCATCATAGGTTTAAGAGTAGTCGAATCATAGCTGATAAGGAAAAGCTGAACGAAGCGAAAAAGAGCGTAAAGAGAGCAATGAGAGAAGCATTCAACGAATTCGAACATAAAACATTGGCAAACAATCTAAACAAGAACCCTAAAAAGTTTTGGTCATATGTAAAATCGGTAAGCGGATCTAAATCCCCTATTCAGTCACTCGTTGACCACGATGGCACCGAAACAGAGGACGACCGAAGAAAGGCAGAAATACTGAATTCAGTGTTCCGAAACTGTTTCACTGCGGAAAATCGTAACACGGTCCCTGACTTCAGCCGTCGCACGGACGCCAAAATGGAAAATATTGAAATAAACGATATCGGAATTGAAAAACAACTGCTATCACTTAGTAGCGGAAAAGCATCCGGACCAGACGAGATACCCTTAAGATTCTACAGTGATTATGCTAAAGAACTTGCCCCCTTTCTATCAGCAATTTATCGTAGATCGCTGGAAGAACGTAAAGTACCTAGCGACTGGAAGAAAGCGCAGGTCGTTCCCATTTTCAAGAGGGGTCATAAATCAGATGCGAATAATTATAGGCCTATTTCGCTTACGTCAATCTGTTGTAGAATAATGGAACATGTTTTGTGTTCTCGTATTATGACGTTCTTAGATAATACAAATCTCCTTCATCATAACCAACATGGATTCCGCAAACAGAGATCATGTGAAACTCAGCTCGCCCTATTTGCCCAAGAAATTCACAGTGCCGTAGACACTGGCGAGCAGATTGATGCCGTATTCCTGGACTTCAGGAAGGCATTTGATACGGTTCCGCACTTACGTTTAGTGAAAAAAATACGAGCTTACGGAATATCGGACCAGGTTTGTGATTGGATTCAGGATTTCCTAGAAGAAAGAACACAACATGTCATTCTTAACGGTTCAAAATCTGCAGATGTAGAGGTAATTTCGGGAGTACCGCAGGGAAGCGTGATAGGACCTTTATTGTTTACAATTTACATAAATGACTTAGTTGACAACATCGGTAGCTCCGTGAGGCTATTTGCAGATGACACGGTTGTCTACAAGAAAGTAGCAACATCAGAAGACTCATACGTACTCCAGGAGGACCTGCAGAGGATTAATGCATGGTGCGACAGCTGGCAGCTTTCCCTAAACGTAGATAAATGTAATATAATGCGCATACATAGGGGCAGAAATCCATTCCAGTACGATTATGCCATAGGTGGTAAATCATTGGAAGCGGTAACGACCGTAAAATACTTAGGAGTTACTATCCGGAGCGATCTGAAGTGGAATGATCACATAAAACAAATAGTGGGAAAAGCAGGCGCCAGGTTGAGATTCATAGGAAGAATTCTAAGAAAATGTGACTCATCGACGAAAGAAGTAGCTTACAAAACGCTTGTTCGTCCGATTCTTGAGTATTGCTCATCAGTATGGGACCCTTACCAGGTTGGATTAATAGAAGAGATAGACATGATCCAGCGAAAAGCAGCGCGATTCGTCATGGGGACATTTAGTCAGCGCGAGAGCGTTACGGAGATGCTGAACAAGCTCCAATGGCGGACACTTCAAGAAAGGCGTTACGCAATACGGAGAGGTTTATTATCGAAATTACGAGAGAGCACATTCCGGGAAGAGATGGGCAACATATTACTACCGCCCACATATATCTCGCGTAATGATCACAACGAAAAGATCCGAGAAATTAGAGCAAATACGGAGACTTACAAGCAGTCGTTCTTCCCACGCACAATTCGTGAATGGAACAGGGAAGGGGGGATCAGATAGTGGTACAATAAGTACCCTCCGCCACACACCGTAAGGTGGCTCGCGGAGTATAGATGTAGATGTAGAATGGATGGCAGATGGATAGAGGATATTTTTTTGCTGGATTCCAAAAAGCGATAAAAATGACATTTTGTTCATTCATTCTTAAACCTATTGTATTGTATACATTCCTTAAAGAAGGAGAAGAGCCTTCAGGAATGTGTAAGGAGTGAAGATATACATTAATTGGCAGAATTAGCCATTGCACACTTCTGTAAAGTGTACTAACAACCAGTTTCACTTATTGCTGATCTAGTCACTTTGATAAGTGTGGGAATTAACTCTTAATTACTCTTTTAGATTGAAAAGCAGCTACTTAAAAAAGAGGCCACAGTTCTTCGTCTTTCACTACTCAGCTGCTATTGTTATCTAAAGTTTCACACCAAGCTGTCAGCTGTCTATATATTGGTAAAATTAAAGCCTGTTTAATGCGAAAAATACTGTGATGTAAAAATAATTGCAACACCAAAAATTGATTAATGTAGAGTAGTGAAATTTCAGGAATACATTTGTCAAGGTAATATATCTACGTTATTAACATTGCAAGATCACGGGTTAATGTAAGTGTGAGATATGAAATGCCAGTATGTTAATATCTGGTGTAACTGCTAGAATGTTGAATGCAAACATCCAAATGTGCATGCGTTGTGTTGCACAGATGCCAGATGTCAGGTTTTGGGATGGAGTTCAATGTCTGTTGCACGTGGTTGGTGAATGATGCTGGATTTGTCATCCAATGATGTCCTATATATGCTCAATTGAAGACAAATGTGGTGATCAAGAAGGCCAAGGAATCGTGTCGAGACTCTATAGAGCACGTGGGCGAGTGTTACCCTGTTGGAAAACACCCCTTGGAATGCTGTTCATGAATGGTAGCACAATATGTCGAATCACCAGCTTGACATACAGATTTGCAGTGCAGCTGCCTTAAAAAAAAAAAAAAAAAAAAAAAAAATGCAGGATGCATGGGATAGCCGCAAGAGTGCTCCTGCTGTCATACGAAATCGCACCCCAGACAATAATTCCAGGTGTAGGTCCGGTGTGTCTACCATTCCGACAGGTTGGTTGCATGTCCGCAACTTGCCTCTTGTCTGCAGCTCGTGGTCTCGCGGTCGCATTCTTGCTTCCCGAGCATGGGGTCCCAGGTTTGATTCCTGACGGGGACAGGGATTTTCACCTGGCTCGAGATGACTGAGTGTTTGTGTTGTCCTCATCATTTCATCATCATTCATGAAAGTGCTGAGATTGGACTGAATGGAGGTTGGAAATTTGTACGGGCGCTGATAAACGCGCAGTTGAGCGTCCCACAAACCAATCATAATCATCATCATCATCATCATCATCATCATCATCATCATCATCATCATCAACTGGCCTCCTTCTAATCAACACACGGCCATCACAGGCACCGAGGCAGAACCAGCTTTCATCAGAAAACACAACATACCTCCATCCGGCCCTCCAATGAGCTCGCACTTGACATCACTGAAGTTGCAAAATAGTGGTTTGGGGTCAATGGAATTCACTCTACAGGGCGTCTGGCTTGGAGCTGTCCTTGAAGTAACCGGTTTGCAACAGTTTTGTGTCACTGTGGTGTCAACTGCTGCTCAGATTGCTGCTGCAGATGCAGTATGTCGCACCAGTGCCATATGCCAAACACAGTGGTCTTTCCTCTTGGTAGCGCCATATGGCCATCCGGAGCCATGTCTTGCAACTGTACATTCTAGTGACCATTGCTGCAAGTAATCATGTACAGTGGCTACATTTCTGACAAGTTTTTCTACAATATCACAGAAGGAATCCAGCTTCTTGTAGCCCAATTACACAACCTTGTTCAAACCCTGTGAGATGTGGTCAATGGGGTCTTCGTTGCCTTAAAAGCATTCTTGACCAACATCAATTCACCACGTCCAGAATGTATTTAACGCAAACCTGATTTGCTTCCTCATATTGGCACTACAAGCACCATTCTTCTGCAACTGGTGTGAAAATTTAGTAGATATCATCTTTCAGATGTAGAAACACACCTTCATGGTGTTGGCAATGTAGCATTAACTGAAACTCTCATTCCCAAATTCAACCATTCTGGTAACATGCAGAAGGATTGGGCAAATAGGTACTCTTTTACTCAAATAAAGTAGAAGCACCTAATGGAAGGTGGCCAGATGACATTCGGAAACATGCAACTAGTTCTGTAGGAGGTCTTCATCAAGCAACAGATGTCAAATGTTTATGGTTTTTGTAGTCATTAGATTAGTTTTTATTATTTGTGATAGTGGTTTTTTACTAACAACAACAACAACAACGACGACAATATAATAATAAAACCAGGTCCATGGGCCAGACACAAATGAAACTGCATACACAGTAAATCACCAGCTATACATTGCAGGAATTGAAACTGCTTCAGTGAAAAGACTAGAAAAACACCTTGGGAATATATTCATTCAGACGCCAGACCACACATATGCTCCTGAACATGAAACGTTTTCATGTTTCATTTACTGTATTTGCAATAACTTTCTATGGTGTAGAATGTAATTGGCTTACAAAAGTGAATGTGTGGTAAAATTCTTATTATTTACATAATTGGTTGTACGCTACATTCACATATTGCATAATTTGGGTTTAATGAAATGCACAGTCTGTGTCATAGATAGTCTTCCCACCAATTCCAGCTTTTCTGAATTGCACAGGTGGGAACTCTCCCTGCAGCATGTCCTTCATTCCCATAATCTTCTTGCTACAACCTTCACTTGTCCCTGTCCTCCATCTGCCTGTCCTCTTCCTTAGTCCCACTCCAGCATTATACAAGCCTTCTATCCCACAACACACCGGCATACACCTTTCCCCTTCTCTGATCTTCTCTTCTCCCTTTCCCCTCTCCAATCATAGCCTCCTGATGCTGCACTTAGCAGCCCACTATCCTGTCCCATATTATCCCTATAGGCCCCTGCAGGCAGCACTTAGGCCTTCCCTCACCCTTATCCAATATCCCTCCCCATCCCTGCCACACTTCTTTGGTATCCCCACTATCCCCTCCAGCTAGATTGGTGCTCACCTCAGATACAGTCACATTTGGGCCTAACACCAAGAGACAACAGTGACCATGTATGTGTGTTTTCTATATCTGATGAAGGACCTAGTCCAATGGGTGAATAATAACTAGGAGTCTTTTTCTCATTCTGTCCGTCTGCCACTCAATGTCTCCTGTATGTGGTGTGTAGCATCTGCCCATTATTAATATTGTTGTTCCATACCATGTTTTTCATTGTTTAATCTTTAAACACACACACACACACACACACACACACACACACACAAAAAAAAAGAGAGAGAGAGAGAGAGAGAGAGAGAGAGAGAGACTGTACAATGTTTGTTTTTTTTGTTTGTTTTTTTTTTTTCTTTTTTTTTTCTTTTCTTGTGTGTGTGTGTGTGTGTGTGTGTGTGTGTGTGTTGAGAAGGAAAGTCGAGATTCGAGAGAAAGTTTTTACATTGTGTGAGCTGTGTTGAGTGAGTTGTGTTGAATAAGAAAATACCTGGAGGATTGAGTCACTGGTCTGGGTGCTGAAGTGGAATTGGGTGTAAACAGGAGAGTGGGTAAAGGCAGATGAAGGGTAGGGATTAGCAGATATTAAGATGAGGTGTTCTTGGAGTGATAGATATGTGCGAGAAGATTTCCCACTTTGCAATTCAGAAAAATTGTTGTTGGGGAGAGACTTAAAATATTATTGCTTGTAATGCATCTGCTGGAGTCAGTGACATTATTTTCAGAATGAATCTTTCATTCTGTAGCATGGTCTGTTTGGTTGTTGTCATTTGTCTACTTGGATAATTTGTGCTCTGATCGGTGTAGAACACCGGGCTGTGGTTGCAGTGAATTTGGCATTTTATGTAACTGATTTTGAGGGTGGCTTTACCTTTGGTAGGGATAGGAAATCCACTGTCTCTTCCATGGGAATAAGACCTGTTTAGCAAAAGACTAGGAACAGTGAGGCTGCATGGGGCTTAGATATGGACAAGGATATTGCATAATTTGGTTCAACAGTGGAATACCCTGAGATGTATGGACAAAGTTTGTGGGGAAATATTCACAATGGGGTGTAATCAGAATCCTGGAGCAGTATCTTATTTAGTCATTCCAGTTTTGGATGATATTGAGTGATGAAGAGGCATACTTTTGTGCTTGGCCAGTAGAAGTACGGCCATAGGCCATAGATGATCTGTTTCTTGACAAGATTGGGAAGGTAATTTTTTCTTCAAAGTTCTTGGGAAGACCTAACCATACTTGCCACTTTGAGTACCTTTCCCGTAGGTGGCTGTCCTGCATTGGAGGGACATTTTTATGTGGGATTGACAATAGCAGTGAAAGTGGTTAATAGGTTTGATCAGAACATCTTCATTTGGATTTCCTATCAATGCAAAGAGACAAAAAAGGGGGAAGAGCAGATTTCCATTTTTCTACTTATTTTATCGTAGAACTGTTGTCTTCTTCATTAATACATTGTTGGAAACTGTCTATGGCATTTATTTTCCTGAAACATGGAACATTTTGTGAAAAGAATTTTTATGTCACACACTATAGTTTAATGTAAATGAATAAATAAACCACATAATTTTCAATATGCTGCATAGTGTGACGAAAGTCTAAACATTCTAGTGGGAAAAATGTGATTGTATTCTGAATGGAATGTAACAACATGAGAGAAGGAAAGTTGCTACTCACCATATAGAGGAGATGCTGAGCCGCGATAGGCACAATATCTTTTTATTGTGCGTATCGCGACTCAGCATCTCCGCTATATGGTGAGTAGCAACTTTCCTTCTCTCGTATTGTTGATTGTATTCTGAAATGCACTTCTGATTGTAAACTTTTTTCTCCTTTAGGTTTTATGGTTCTTGACGGCTGCGCTTCATTTCATCTATGAATTAGAATTAGAAACTGTTATTCCATTTCATTTGAATTAAAATTTGAATCACATTTACACTTTCATTGCAGGTCTCAAGTGCCTTGCAGACTACTTGTAGTAGTCACCTTCTTTCACCATTTCAGCATTTTTAATATGCATAAGATATTTTTCATTACTCAGAACTGATAAATGTTGAAAACTGTGTTTTCAACTACCATTTAACTACTGCTCAATGCTTTTAACTATGTGATATTTGTCTTTATAGATTGCAATAATTCTACTTGAAAAACCAGTACATGCTACCCTTTATTGTGTTGCCAAATACAAGATGTAATTGTTTTAGGTTCTGGTGTTATAAAGCAGTTTTATTGCTCTAAGTTGAATATTGTGGTATGTTGTTGTTGTTATTGGTGGTGGTCGTGGTGGTGGTGCAACACTCATCATTTCTTTCAATTGTTACATAATTTCGCAAGTTTTGCTGCCTGTGTTCTGTCCTAAGATGTTGTTGTTGTGGTCTTCAGTGCAGAGACTGGTTTGATGCAGCTGTCCATGCTACTCTGTCCTGTGCAAGCCTCTTCATCTCTGAGTAACTACTGCAATCTACATCCTTCTGAATCTGCTTACTGTATTCATCTCTTGGTCTCCCTCTATGATTTTTACGCCCCATGCTTCCCTATAGTAATAAATTTGTGATCCCTTAATGCCTCAGACTGTTTCCTACCAGGTGATCCCTTCTTCTAGTCAGGTTGTGCCACAGTTTTTTCTCCCCAGTTGTATTCAGTACCTCCTCAATAGTTATGTGGTCTACCCATTTAATCTTCGGCATTGTTTTATAGCACTACATTTCAAGAGCTTCTATTCTCTTCTTGTCAAACTATTTATTATCTATGTTTCACTTCCGTACATGACTACACTCCATATAAATACTTTCAGGAAAGGCTTCCTGACATGTAAATCTATACTAGACGTTAACAGATTTCTCTTTTTCATCAGAAACACTTTTCTTGTCATTACTATCCTACATTTTATATCGTCTGTACTTTGACAATCATAATTTATTTTGCTGCCCAAATGGTGGAACTTGTCTACTACTTGAAGTGTCTCATTTCCTAATCTAATTCCCTCATCACCACCTGATTTAATTCGACTATGTTTCGTTATCCTTGTTGTGGCTTTGTTGCTGCACATCTTATGCCCTCTTTTTCAAAACACTATCCTTTCTGTTCAGCTGCTCTTCCAATCCTTTGCTGTCTCTGACAGAATTACAATGTAATCGACAAACTTCAAAGTTCTTATTTCTTCTCCCTGGACTTTATTTCCTTCTCTAATTTTTTCTCTTGTTTCCTTTACAGCTTGCTCATTATACAGATTAAATAACATCAGGGGTAGGCTACAATCCTGTCTTACTCCCTTCTCAACCACTGCTTCCATTTCGTGACCCTCAACTCTTGTAAAGGCCATCTCGTTTCTGTACAAGTTGTAAATAACCTTTTGCTCCCTGTATTTTATCCCTGCCATCTTTAGAATTTGAAAGAGAATATTTCAGTCAACATTGTCAAAAGCTTTTTCTAAATCTACAAATGCTATAACCATTGGTTTGCCTTTCCTTTACCTAACTTCTAAGCTAAGTCGTAGGGTCAGTGTTGTCTTGCATGTTCCTATATTTCTCCAGAATCCAAACTGATGTTCCCCGAGATCAGCTTCTACCAGTTTTTCCATTCTTCTGTAAAGAATTTGCGTTAGTATTTTGCAATTGTGACTTATTAAACAGATAGTTCGGAAATTTTCACATCTGTCAGCACCTGCTTTCTTTGGAACTGGAACTATTATATTCTTCTTGAAGTCTGAAGGTATTTTGCCTGTCTTGTATGTCTTGCTTAACTCTAATGATTTTAATTTCTCGTTTGTTATTCCACATTTATATTAATAAAACTGCATGAATTATGTGAGAAGGGGTAAAATTTTTAAGGGACACAATATTGCTATAAGTTGGCATTACAATGTTATATTGAATGGACACTTGGCAGAGTTCATGCCACCCTTTTACAGATACAAAGATATTATGTCTTCACCTTACGTAAACATAATTGGTTGAAACATTTTTTGTACATTTGTTATAGTTTTTTTCTTCTGTCACACATTTAGCAAAGTAATAAATACTGTGCTAATAGAATAGAGCTGCTTCAAGAGTTTATATATTTAATGTTTATTGTTTGAATTCTAACAGGCTGGAGGGTGGAGAACTGTCCTCTCTCCTAGAATCTCGTGGTCATTTGGAGGAAACTGAATCAGCTTATTGTGCTCATCAAATACTACTTGCATTACAACACATGCACAGTCAAAATATCGCTCATCTTGACCTCAAGGTATGCGAGAAATAGCAATACTTCCGAAGCACTGTCATAAAATTTTGGTTTGAATTATTTCTAACATGAAATCATCAAGGTTAGTAAGTTTATATGAAGTATGGTTCTTCATTTTCAGTGTTTAAGACATAGTCTCACATACAAACTGTGTGGACAGAGATCCCCCACGTAGCTTTACTGACCTAGAATTATGCCTATGACACCTCATAACATACCTTGTTTTATTGTTTTCCTACTATTAATGGAATTGATGAATATTTATTAAAGTACACAACACTGCACAAGTTGATTTTTGATCTCTTCATGTTTATTGACGCTCGAAGTTATCTTTTATATGGTCAGCTTTGTAACCTGCAACAGCCTCAGTAGTTGACATAGAACAGCAATGAAACAATGAAACATAGATTGTTTTCGTAATGATTGCTAGCTTTTGACTGAATGAGAAGTACATACTGTTTACATTATAAAATGGATTCACAAATTGTAAATATATTTTAACATCAGTTGTACATTTTATTAGTGACACATGAAAATTTGTGCCGGACCACTTGAACCTCAATTTCCTGCTTTTTGCAAGAGGTTGCCTTTACCACTGCGGCTGTCCATGTATGCCTCCCACACTGACTCAGAATTCCATGTGTCATGTTGTCCATATCCCCTATGCTCTACTTTGTGATTCCCACACAGGGAGAGAGAAAGTTTTTTGTCATCATCATTTTAGCCTGTCGAGGCATCTATACCACTGATTTCCACAATGTCTGTGTTTACACAGTGCCTGTATGTTATATTACAGTGTTCATGCATGTCTGAAGACACGGACACTGATAATTCACAGTTGTTGTAAATTTTACGAAATGGATTTACAAATAGTGAATATGTTTTGATGCCAATTGTACATTTTATTAGTGACAAAGTTATGCCAGACCGGGAGTTGTATATGGATAGCCAGAGTGGTTAAGGTGACTGCTCGTGATAAGCAGGAAATCCGGGTTTGTGTCGCAGTCCAGCACAAATTTTCATGCGTCACTAATATGTACAGCTGACGTCAAAATGTACTCGCAGTTTGTGAATCCATTTTGTAAGATTTACAACAGCTGTGAATCATTAAGCTGTGTCTATTCCTTCATGAAGGACACTGTAATGTAACATACAGATACTGCATAAACACAGACAGTGTGTAAATCATTGGTAATATTCACAATTCCAATCCAACAACCTGCCTCAAAGGAAACGTACACTTTAACTGGATAGCAAATATATGGCAGGGCCTCCTAAAGAATTAATAAAATGAATAACATAGGAGGTCAGATTTTTATTATGGAACATGAACTAAGTGTGGCCTTATGTGTGATGTACATACTACAGGAATCACAAAATGGTAATGTGTGCACTTATTAACATAAAAAACAGGAGAATTACAAGTGACTAAGGCAGTGTCCCATGAACTATGAACCATGAACTTTCCCTTGATGTGGTGGCTTGTGTGCATTGGTGATACAGTTGCCATACTGTGGATGAAGGTGTAACTGCAATGGAGGGGTACCCATGGAGAAGCTTGATGAATGGGTGGTTCCTGAAGAGGGACAGCAGCGTTTTCACTAATTACAATTGCAGTAGTCTGCATGATTGACTGATCTGGTCCTGTAAGATAAATGGACACAGCTTTGCTGTGCTGGTACTGCAAATGACTGAAAGTAAGGGGAAACTGCAGCTGTTATTTCCCAGAGAGCATGCAGCTTTACTATATGGTTAAATGTCGCATAAAATATTTGGATTAGTGGGTGGGGCCACTCAGGAGGATGCCGTCATCACAGAAAGCAAAAACAGCATTACACAGGCTGGAGTGAGGAACGTTTGATCTCTTAATTGGGCAGATTAGTTAGCAAATATAAAAAGGGAAATGGATAGGTTGAAGCTAGATATGGTGGAAATTAGTGAAGTTCTGTGGCAAGAGGAAAAGGGCTTTTGGTCAGTTGAGTGCATGGTTATAAATGAGTGGTTCCAGTAATAAATAAGAAAATAGAAATTTGAGTAACCTACTATGAACTGCATAGTGACTACATTATCACAGCCCATATTGACGCAAAGTCAACACCCACCACAGTAGTACAAGTTTATATGCCGACTAGCTTTGCAGATGATGAAGAGATCAAAAAACATTTATGATGATGAGATTATTCAGATAGTTGAAGAGGGGCAGGAAAATTTAATTGTGGTGGGGGGCTGGAATTCGATAGTAGGAAAAGGAAGAGAAGGAAGAATGTGGTCTAGAAGAAAGGAATGAAAGAGGAAGCTGCCTGGTAGAATTCTGCACAGAGCATTATTTAATTATCACTAACACTTGATTTAATAATCATTAAAGAGGGTTGTATATGTGGAAGAGACCTTGAGACACTGGAAGTTTTCAGATTGATTATATAATGGTAAGACAGATACATAAGAATCAGATTTTAAGACGTAAGACATTTCAGGGGCAGATGTGGGCTCCAGCCACAATTTATTGGTTGTGAACAGGTAAAACTTAAGAAATAGCTAGAAGGTAAGAAATTAAGGAGATGGAACCCAGGTAAGTTGAAAGAACCAGAGGTTGCTGAGAGCTTTATAGGGAGCATTAGGCAACAAGTGACTGAAACAGGGGACAGGAATACAGTAAATGGCAAATGGGTAACTTTGAGAAATGAAATAGTGAAGGCATCAGAGGATCAAATAGGTAAAAAGATAAGACCTAGTGGAAAGTGTGAGATATCACAGGAGATATTAAATTTAATTGTCGAAATGAGAAATATAAAAGTGCAATAAATTAATCAGGCAAAAGAGAATACAAATGTCTAAAAAATTAGATTGACAGTAAGAGCAAAATGGCTAAGCAGGAATACTTAGAAGACAAATTCAAGTCTGTAGAAACATATAACTAGGGGAAAGATACGAACTTCATAAAGAAAACTTAAAGAGACATATGGAGAAAAAAAAAACTGCTGTATGGAGATGAAGAGCTCAGATGGAAAATCAGTATTGAGCAAAGAAGAGAAAGCTGAAAGGTGGAAGGGGGTACAGTATGTAGAGGGGTTACACAGTGGAAATGAACTAGAAGGCATTATTATAGAAAAGAAGAGGATGTAGTTGAAAATGAGGTGGGAGATATTATACTGCAAGAATAATTTAACAGATGCCTGACTGATCTAAGTCGATACCAGGCCATGGTGTAGACAACATTCTGTCATAACTAGTGATATCCTTTAGAGAGCCAGACATGACACAACTATTCCATCTAGTGTCCGAGATGATGAGACAGGCAAAATACCCTCAGACTTGGAGAAGAATGTAATAATTCCAGTTACAAAGAAAGCAGCTGCTGACAAGAGGTGTGAATATTACCAAACTGTCGGTTTAATAAATAACTGTTACAAAATGCTGACACAAATTATTTAAAGAAGAATGAAAAAACTGGTAGAAGCTGATCTCAGTGAAGATCGGTTCGGATTCTGGATAAGTGTAGGTACCTTCAAGGCATTACTGATGCTACAACTTCTTTAGAAGAAGGGTTAAAGAAAGGCAAACTTAAATTTATGGCATTTGTGGACTTTGAGAAAGATTTTGACACTATTATCTGGAATACACCCTTTGAAATTCTAAATGTAGAAGGGGTAAAATACAGGGAGTGATAGGCTATTTTCAACTTGGACACAAACGAGAAGGCAGTTATAAGAGGGGCACTGATGACCTCGATGTTGAGCGCCCATAAGCCCCAACACACACACACACACACACACACACACACACACACACACACACACACACACAGTTATGAGTCTAGGGGCATGAAAGGAAAGCAGTGGTTGAGAATGTGTGAAAAAGAAAGCTGGGATCTTCTTTTTCCTCTCTTGTTTTGCCATCTGCCTCCTTAAATTCAATTTTTCAATTTTAACTAATTACCATTAACACACATAAGTATAATCTGCATTTTCATAAAAGGGAAAGGTTGGCCCTCAGTTTTAAAGAATATAACACCGTATCTTAATTTTGTGCTTAGTTTTGTGTATGTAATTAATTTCCTGATTTATTTTGACTATTCATAGTTAATATCTTTCGTTATAGGGTGAAATCAATAATTGTTTCGTAACTTAAATTCTGTTATTGACTTATAAACAAATATAAGTTCTGTACTAATTATAAACATTTGGAAGACGAAACACTGGCATTCTTTAAGTATTTATTTGGCTCTATTCGAAAACATATTCCAGTTTTGTCAAAAGCATTGTTTGCATAACTGTATCTGTTAACTTCATCATTTAAATAAATAATTTGCCTTAATCCTCGTGGTAGAAGAAGTTGTTAAAGAGAACCAATTTTTCAATTTATTAAGTTAATTTAATGAGTTGAGTTTTAATTGTAATTTCTGTAAATTAAACATCAAACAATGTATAGTTCCAGTACCTATTATTGTGATGATATATAAAGGCCCAATTTTTGGTCTCGAGACAGTCAGTCCACTGCCGATTTTCTGATGAAGAGTCTGTGCTGGTTAGAACAACTACTATGTATCAATTGAACAGTGGAATAAGTGTAACACAATTAGGCCATGTGTTAAAACAATAACAGTGTCTGTCCAATACATACTGTATTATTCTGCAAGAAGTGTGAACTGTGTGGTTAGGTTTTTACCGCTGATAGATATTCAATAGTAAACTGTTGTAGTAGTATGCTAATGTTTGCCTGCAACCTATTAATGGGGCTTATCAAAATCTGACAATAGTTAACTGGCCATATAACTGTGTAATATTGGGGATTGTGAACAGTGAAAGTAAAGAACTGTGAAACGCAACTGTGCAACTGTTGGCTACATCATTTACAGTAATCAGTTTTGAACTTTCAACCCCCAATTTTCAGCCAGTATAACAACGCAGTACATCGACATCGAGGACTAACAGTGAAGAAATAAGCAGGTGATCGTCACAAAGGGAGTGAGACAGGGCTGTAGCCTGTTCTTGACATCATTCAATCTGTACATTGAGGAAGAAGTAAAAGAAACCAAAGGAAAAATTTTAAGAGGTAATTAAAGTTCAGAGAGAAGAAATAAAAAGCTTAATTTTTGCCGACAACACTGTAAGGCCGTCAGTTACAGCAAAGGACTGGGGAGGAGCATTTGAACAGAATGAACAGTAAGTTGAAATGAGGCTATAAGATGAACATCAGCAAAAACAGAATGATTGTCATGAAATGTAGTCAGATTAAAGCTGGTGATGCTGAGAGAATTAGATTTGGAAAAGAGAGAATTAGATTTGGAAATGAGACACTTAAGGTAATACATGAACTTTGCTGGTTGGCCAGTAAAATAACTGATGATGCACGAAGTAAATAGGATATAAATGTAGACTGGCAATAACAAGGAAAGTATTTCCAAGGAAGAGAAATTTGGTAACATCGAATGTAGATTTAAATGTTAGGAAGTCTTCTCGAAGATGTTCATCTGGTGTGCAGCCATGTATAGAAGTTGAAACATGGACAATAAGCAGTCCAGATAAAAAGAGTATAGAAGCTTAAAAGTGGTGCTACAGAAGAACACTGAAGATTAGATGGGGAAAGGGCATAATTAATCTACATCTACATGGTTACTCTGCAATTCACACTTAAGTGCCTGGCAGAGGGTTCATCGAACCATTTTCATACTACTTCTCTACCTTTCCACTCTCAAATGACACGTGGGAAAAAGGAGGTACTGAATAGAACTGGCTAGAAAAGAAACATGGCATAACTTGGCTAAAAGAAGGGATAAATTGATAGAACCCATCCTGAGAAAGCAATGTATCACCAGTTTAGTGTGGGAGGGACGTGTGAAGGGTAAAAATCATGGAGGGGGAGGTAGAGATGAATACAGGAAGCAGGTTCAAAAGGAGTACTATGTTGCAGTACTTATTCATAGATGAAGATGTTTGCACGGGATAGAGTAGCTTGGAGAGCTACATCAAACCAGTCTTAGGAGTGAAGACCACAACAACAAACAAGATAAAATGAGCAGTGACTTAAGGTTGTATAACTAATAGCTCCACAATTATGAAATGGCAGAAGTATCACTACTATTTTATAGGAGAGCAGTTCACTGTGAAAAAGGATTCCCTAAGTTTACTTAAAAATATCAAGGAAATGAAATATTCTGATTGGAATAATTAACAGACTAATGGACTATTTTAGTGAAATTATTCATTTTTGGAAACAGATTTTGGAAGTAAACTGCCTGACACAAAAAATGAGCACCCTGAAGGGGAGAGGGAAATGAAATAAAGCTTCACCAAATGAGAAAGTATGTGTGTTATTTAAGTAATTATAAACTCAAGTCCAATAAACATCTAGTCCATGTATATCTTCAATTGATTTTTAGGATGACATGAGGAATTCTTCAAAGTCCCCACTGAACATTGTAGCACTGCATTCATCTCTGATGTGTTGGATGGTCTGCTTAGGCACACCACAGTCACACGCTGGAGAAGACAGCAGCCCCCATTTGAAGAGTGGGTCAGCACATCTTCCATGGCCAGTTCTTAGTCAGTTCAGAGTTGACCAGATCTTGCGGGGCTGATCAAACCCAGGAACTGCCTCAGTAATACAAGCCATTAGGTGGCAAGTTGTTGGAGCATTTTGGAGCCATTCTTTTCTCCAAGAGTTGATGTCAGTCCCAATGAGGCTGTTGAGAGCAAGAGGAGGATGTCTTCAACGAAACCTCTTGATACTCAGATCAGGTATATCGATGTGTACCGGTAGTTCAGGGTTTGCTTCGATCTTGCTGTATTCCCTGACCAAGGCTGGTTCTCATCATATTTTTGGGGGTGGTATATGACTCAGGACAGGTATCCATATGTTAGGTGTAGACCCAACAGTTCTTGAAATAATGCGCATGGTGTTGTGAAGTTCAACATTGATTTTGTTCACATGGCTACTGTTTAGGCGTGCTGGTGCACAGTACTCCGCCGCAGAGTATACTAGGCTCAGCGCAGACATCCTCAGAGTTGTTGCTGTTGATCTCCAGGTGGTTCCATAGAGTTTATGGATGAGGTTGTTTCTTGTTTTCACCTTGGCAGCTGCTTTTGTAAGGTGTGATTTTAAATGACAAGATTCTGTCTTATGTGACCCCCTAAGTACTGGTGCTCCTTGGTGTGGTTGAGGTGTGTGTCGCCAAAGTGTACTTCCAGAGCTCTGTCGGTTTCTCTGTTATTGAGATGGAAGCAAGTTACCTCTGTCTTCGTGGCATTAGGCCTAAGCCTCCATTTACAGAAGTATGCTGCCTGTGCAGACAGTTTGAATGTCACGGTTTCTTCCATTGAATCAGAATCGGTGTGCTTTGTTGCAATGCCCCAGTCATCAGTGTAGCCAAATTTCCCACAAGCTGTTTCTGGCATGTCAGCAATGTATAGACTGAAAAGCAGTGGGGCTAATACTGAGCCTTGAGGTAAGCCATTTTGAAGGAATTTTTGGCTCCTGACTTTATTTCCCATGATGACTTGCAATCCTCTGTTACTAATCATATTACCAATAAGCTTTGTTACTTTTTGACAGGGAATTATTTTCATCAGTTTATAGAGTAGGCCTTGCCTCCAGATGGTATCATAGGCTGCTGATAAGTCAATGAAGGCCACAGATGTTTTTAATTTCTTTTGGAATCCTGCTTCAATATGTGTTGTAAGGGCCAGGACTTGGTCTGCACAGCTTTGGTTGGGATGAAAGCCGGCTTGTTCGACTGGGATGGCCTTGAGTATTGTCTGACCAATCCTGCTAAGTAGTACTCATTCCAGAAGTTTATACACCATTCTAAGCAGTGCTATGGGCCAGTAGTTTTGCGGAAGATTTCCCGGTTTACGTGACTTTAGGAGGGAGATTATCTTGACACATTTAAGTTCTTGTGGTATGTTTCCTGTCTGCAGTAGTGATGTGAAGAACTTTGCTAACCATATTTTCGTATATTTGCCATACTCGATAAGAAACTCTGGGAGGATGTCATCTGAGCCAGGTGCTTTACCTGGTGTTGTGTCCTTTATTGCTGCCGAGATCTCTTTGGGAGTGATGTTGCATGAATATTTTGTGTCATCACTGGCTGTTGCTTTTAGCTTTCTAAGTTCACTTTTAATGCATATTGTTGCCTCTCAGTGGTTTTCCCCTTTAGATGTTTTAACAATGTGCACAGCAATTTTGTTAGGTGTTGTGGGGTTTTCTTCTCGAGTGATACCGCTGGCTCCTAGTTTTCAAAGCAGGAACCTTGCTTTTCTGGTGGATACTTTAAAGTCCATAGCCCGAGTAGTTTCCATCCACTTCTGCCGTGCAGTATCAAGGCTGTGTATGAGTTTATCTGCTATTTCTCTGTCACCACTGCTTTGGTAGTCATTATACAGTTCCTCACATTTCTCATCCCAGACTGGAATGTATTCTTTGCGGTATCCCCTAGGTATATGCTTATTTGCTGTTCTGATGACTGCTCCCACAAATCTTTTATAGCTATCAGCAGATCGATGGATCCATCCCAGGCATTTATCGAGGTCTTCAGAGTAAGCTTTCCAATCTGCTTTTTGTAGGTTCCATCTAGGTCGAGGAGCTAAGGTTATCAATGGAATACTTGTGCCGATTTCTACTAGGACTGGATGGTGTTGACTATGAGGGAAATCTGGCAAAATATTTTGGCTTGTGTTGACCAGCTGGTGATTTTCATCAGCTGTGACAAATCATAGGTCTGGGTCATACTCACGTTTCCAAGCTGCTGAGCTAAAGCAACCGTGATCTTTAGCATCAAAAATGAGATGGATGTTGTTTTCTTCTGCCCAGTTTCCTAAGGCTCCACCATTTGTATCGGTTGTTCTGTATCATCATTGCTTGTGGTGGCTGTTGAAGTCTCCCACAAAGACCATCGGATGGTGGTGTGATTAGAGAACATCTGCTGGCCATGCAGATCCTGGTGGTTTGTAGATGTTACTTATGGCTAGTTCACCAATTTTGATTATCACAGAGTAGATTTTGTCATTTGTGGAAGTGGATATCAGGTGACTGTTCTCTGCGTTATCTGTGTGGGTTTCCTGTAGGGCAACCACATCAATGTTGTGCTTAGTCAATAACTTTTGAAGAATTTGGCATTTAGGAAAGGGCATTTAGGGAAGGGTGTCATAAAAGTGTTGTATCCCCTCCTGAGGCAAGAGAATGTACAACCGTTGTAACTAGTCATTTCTATCGTTGATGGTGGCTCTGGGATGGAGGTGATGTTCTGGTTCCATATGCACTATCGGAGAGAGATTTGGAGATCTTGTTGACCACAGGAGTACCTCAACTTTACACAGACAGTTCATAGAGACGTGCTATGTGTGGACAAGCATTGTCCTGTTGAGAAATGGCACTGCAGTAGTGTCACTTGAAGATGACAACATACTGTTATGCCATCAGAGTTCCATCAGTCACAACTATGATCTGAATTCATATTCTGTGGCTCCCCACACTATGTTGCAAGAAATAATACAACTGTGACCCTCCAAAACATTGGAAGTATGGGACATCTCCTCAAGTCGCTACCATACTTGCTGATGATAGTCATGTGGGAAACACACTTGATCATTGAACACAACGTGAAATCGTTAATAAGCAGACCTCGCCAGATGCAGCTGTTTGCATTGTGGTGCTAATGAATTGGGATAGTAATTCTCTGGTCCCACTGTTAATCTCTGACTAATGATATGAAATGACACAGAATGCTGCAGGGAGTTACTTGTTCTTGGATGCCCGGCATAGACGTGAATTGTTTATGATGTGCTTGATGCTCAGTATGGTGATCCTCTCTTGTGGTGGTCAGACGTGGTCGACTGAAACCTTGACGAGTACATCTGCACTCGTGTGCCCATGCAGTCCAACATTGGGCCACTGTCACATCCAAATGCCCCACCAATCTGGATATTGCATAATTTGATAGCTGTCCAAATGAAGACGCACAATAAGGTGAAACTCTTGTCAGGTGCTGATAACACTATCTAACATGAGTATGCAGAATTTCCATGTTGTCCACTATGATCCCCCAAGATCTGATGCTGTTCATGTCCCTTGTATATCCTACCAGGCCTGGTAACAACACTAGTGCATTCTGGAGGCTGTTGTATCTGTCGCAGAGCATTGCAGCTCTAACCATTTACATACCTACTGATGTTGTGTACAAGTATGAAGTTACACAGTAGTCTGGGTGCTTAGTTTTCTTTTTCCAGTCAGTGTAATTACATACTAAGATGGTAACATTATAGAACACAAAAATTTTAAATGTGCATAGCTTCTGAAATATGAAGTTTTTGGAAAATATTAGTTTGTTGGAAAATGAGGGCTTTCACCTTCTCATGATCTGCATGCATATTCAATGACAAATATTTGTTTAAATAAAATATTTTGAGTCAAAATAACTACAGTATGTTGCAGCTATCAGTGATGGGAAAATTATACAGTGAATAATAACATTTTATGAGACCTTGCTTGAATAAGAAATTGAATATTTAGTGTAACTATTATATATTAACGAGACAAGGAAAAAACATTATTGGCATCAGAAGTAGTGTAGGAGCAAGTAGTATAGCCCCACTTTTCTCTTTTACAACTAGGAACACATGATTCTGTGTCATGGGCTACTTCATCTCAGAGCATAGTCAGTCCTGAGTGCAAAATCATGTACAGTTTTGGAATAACAATCGTACATGTATTGTTATGTACTTTATCTGTTGTACAAAGTTCATATCAGTCACATGTATCCTGCTTGTTGTTGCACTTTCCATAAAATAGGTTTATATTACACTATTCATAACATTTATATTTGTAACTTATCTTTTAGTTGTGAGTGTTAGTTTACAGAGAATATGATGTTTATTTAAGAAGCAGGTAAATTACTTTTTGTTTCACTGATATTTGTTTATTGCTACTAGGCTTTTGACTTATGAGGTCATCATTAGGGAGCAACTGACCACGGTCCACAAAGTCACTAGCATACAAAAAAACAAACCTTGAAAACTGAAGATATAAATTAACTGCATGGAATCTTTAGCCATGAAATTGTTTAGCAAATGTAAAATCGAGTACTCATCAATCACGAAGTGTGCCATATATGTTAAGACAGTTAGCGGCTTTTAGTTACTCTGCTGTGGTACAATAGCATAGAGAAATAATTTGGAAGTGGACAAATTACAGTGTAAATGGTGGGCACTATACATGTGACACATTTCAGTGCTAAAAACACATGGATTCTAATACAACTTAAATATTGACACAGAATTTTTGCTATGATTTTGTGCACTATGTGGACACAAGTAACTATATACTGTGCTGGATGATGGTACGGATAAAAGAGTATTAAATTATGGTTTACAGAATTAATGACACCTAAACGGTACAAAATGAATGAAGACTGTATGAATTTAGTATGCTATCTGGAGGGAGAGTCCAAAACGTATAAATTCTGTTGTGAATATGCAACATTGACGTTGAGATCCAGCTTTATGCATGTGACTGATTTACTGAATCACGTAAAACTTGGAAGTGAGGATGTGGTCAGCAGTATCTGATCAATTAGAACCAAGAGAGGGTTTTATGCTAAAAGCTTATTTGTTACAAATATTTTCTTTCCTGTGTTGTCTAATGTAGAACATGAGAGTTTCCTAACACTTGAAGTCAGTAAGAAAATGACACAAAACTCTCACCTGATTCATAATGATCAATTTATAACTGAGCACATACCCACTCTTCAGCTTGACATGACCTAATAAACCAGTCACCACACTTCAAATACACTGGTCTATATTCATCCCCACATACCACAAACTGATACTACAAAGTTGTGTCATTTAGGTTTTGTTTTGTTTTCCATTCAGTCTCTCATCATATTATTATGTGCTTATTGTGCCTTTGCTCATTTTGGAATGTCCAGACTTTCTTTTCTAGAATTCAGTTTTCATACATTTTGTAGGTCTACTGTAACTAGTGGTTATCATCCTTTATGATCCTTCATATTACCTGGTACCATGATGTAAGTGTCTTTTATGCCTTACATTGCTTTCTCTGCAAACCTTTGCCTTGAGGTACCTGTTAGCCCACAGTATTGCACTATCAGACAAATTTGGCTACACACTGCCTTATTTACTTGTTATTGCCAAAAACATATCCATGTTAATGTCATATCTTTCATCTCATCCCTGACACTTAATGTAAACAATGCACATCTTTGTTTTGTAGCATCATTGTAAGGTGTCAGTGTATTTGAACATGTGAAGTCATTGTGTAATCAAAGTGTTCAATGGAAAACTGATGATGGTAATCCACCTTTGATGCTGTGTTTTTGTAATTGTGTTTGTAACACTGGGATATGTTTATCATGATGATAATGTGTGTTACATGTAAAATAATGAAAATGTAAGCAGTTCAAAGCAATGAGGACACAGTCACTGTAAGTACTTGTGCTATAAGCTCCAATGCAATTTCCAGCTTGTATTTATCTTTATTTCCTTCTGAATATTTCTCAGTTAAAATATTTTCTCTCTAGAGCACAATGGCATGCAAAGCACCCAACATCTGACTAACAGTTCATCCTGTAATGCAGCTCTCTGATGATGAACAGAAGTTCAAAACCAGTAATGGCAAGGAGCAATAAAACATGTTAAACAAAAACGTTCTCAAAATTATTGTTTGGTGTCTGTTTCTATAACATATCATATATTTCAAGCTCAATTGATTTATATAGGTGGATGGCCAACTCAACAGATCTACTGCCATCTCTGCGTAAGGGTTAGTTTTCACTAAAGTGAGGTGTCACAGGATGTGGGTACTGCGATGTTTGCGTATGTCTGGTTAAGGGTAACCATTAATAAGCGCTCATCTGGAGATACATTCGGCCTAAGTCGAATGAAGCGTAGCAGTTTGAAGGGCAGAGGAAAAAAAGTGCTAATGCAAGAGCCAAGGGAAAAAAAACCTCTGCGATAGTTAGATCAGGGGGTAAGAGCAGTAACAGATGTCTTGCTGCATGCGATAGGTCATGCAAAGCTAGGATTTGTTAGTAGTGGGTATCATGCATGTCGATACCTTTGACATTGTGCGGTGGTGTTGTTCGGCGGCTGCCGCTGGGTGCCAGTGTTGAGCTCTCGTCAGCAACCTGCAACAGTTAAGTTTATTATCGTTTTTGTGTCCGATAGGTCATATATCGGATGCACAGTGTAGGGTGATGTTGGCGAATTGTTTGTGCGTCAGTGGGCGAGTTGTCTGTGTCCCTGCTGTGGCCTGTTGGTTGGCTCCAATAGCAGCTGGTAATTACCAGTCAGTGTTGCTGATATTCAGGGGCTTGCCGACATTTGTCGCTTGTTAGTGTATGTTAGCTTACCTTAGGTGGCTATGCCCTAGCTAATAGTGTCTTTGGCTGCTTGTGCTTCCACCTATAGTTGTGATCGTAGTTTCCCAGAGTGAGTATGAAAGGATTGTTCGAGTGTCTCGAGTTCCTGTATAGTCATGTGGCAAGTTTTTTTGAATACTTCCTTGAGGGTTTCAAGGCGGTATTCTCAGTGCAGAACCACGGTGCGTGTGTAGTGTATAGCGTTGCTAATGATTCGTAGCACTTTGTTCTGTATGATCTGCAGGCAGCGCAGTCGTGTAGGAGCTGCATATCCCCAGACGGGAGCTGCGTATGTCATCAGAGGTCTAATCAGTGTCATGTATATGGACCTTGACACCCTCCTATTCAGTGTGCTTTCTCTGTTGAGCATTGGGTAGAGCTGTTTGAGCCTCGTGTGTGCTCTGTTGGCAACATACTCGATGTGGTCCCCCCATGTAAGTTTCCGGTCCAGCCAGACACCTAGGTATCTGACTTTCTCTCGGAAACGTATTGGGCGTGTATGTATTGTTATCGGTCTGCTGTGTTGCTGTTTGCGCAGTAGTTTCAGTCTGTGTGTAAACAGAACTGCTTCGCACTTGTCGACGTTTACTTTAATACGCCATCGCTCCAACCAAGGCTCGGCTGTTCTGAGTGCTGTCTGTATTCGTGAATTAATGTTCGACGGTTTCCAATCTTGCGCAAGGATGGTGGTGTCATCCGCGTAGATGGCTAACGTCGTGTTTTGTGTTGCTGGGAAGTCGTAAACGTACAGGTTGAACAGGATGGGCCCTAGGATGCTTCCTTGGGGTACTCCAACTTGGATACCATGTTGTGTTGATTGTTTATCCTGCACGTTAGTGTTGAAACATCTGTTTGTGAGATATGAGTGTATGAGATGTACGAGTTCGTCTGGGAAACCAGCTTTGCTTAGTTTGCGTATGAGGCTGTTGTGCCAGAGAGGGTCGAAAGCTTTTTCGATGTCCAGGAACACGGCCCCTGTGGCTTTGTTCATGTTGTAGCCATGTGTTACATGTTTGACTATGCAGAGGAGTTGTTGTGTTGTCGAGTGGTGATTCCTAAAGCCGAATTCCTCCAGTCTTAGGGTATCATTGGTGATGCAGTGCCTAGTGATACGTTTTAATATTACCTTCTCAACAATCTCGCTGAGCAAACACAGCGGACTGATGGGTCAGTAATTTTGTGGGAGGGAGTGGTCTTTCCCTGGCTTCCTGAACATCAGGACCTTGGCCACCTTCCAAAAGTTAGGGAAGTGTTGGTGTTTTAGGATGGCATTCGTTAAGTGTGTAAGGTATTCTACGGCTTTATCCATGAACTCCTGGAGGACATGGTTTTGAATGCCATCAGGCCCAGGGGCTTTCCTAGCGTTGGTGTGCTTGATAGCCCATGTGATTTCGTTTGTGCTAGTGCGTCTAATTTTGTTGCGCGAGGGCTGGGCTACAAGTTGTGTAACCTCTTGGTCCATTTCAAGTGTGAATACTGGATCTGAGGGAGCCAGATTCGGCATGAAGGGCACTGCAAGTGTTGTGGCCATAGGCTCTGCCTTCTCCATTGCAGAGTAAGCTGGGCTGTCTGGTCCTTGCAGCGTGGGAATGTAATGTTTCTCCCTGGTGAAGTGTCTGGCTAGCTTCCACATGTCAGGACGTGTGGTATCTAGCCTAGCGAGTTTCCGTCCCCATTGTTCGTTTTTAATCTTTGTATTTTATTCCGTATTATGCCATGGAGTCTGTTGACATGCAGTTTATAGAACGGGTGCCTGGTATGCTGTCAGTATCTCCTGAGGCGGTTCCTCATTGAGATAAGGCCCGGGATCTCCTGGGGCAGGGCCGTCAAGTGTTGTTTTTGGTGTTCTGTATGGAATGGCGTCAGTCATTACATCTTGGACGGCAGTTGTGAGAGCCTCCACAGCCTCATCAACTGATATTTATCATAGGTTTTATAATTTGTAAGGTAGTATGTCTGCTATTGAAGGACAATGTATTCCAGGGCTTTAGATACAGTAGATTTACTTCAGTGTAAGATTGGTTATGCATGAGTTTGAAAAACAGTCCAACTTTGTCTGCATTAAATATGTCACATACTTGTATTGTGCTGTCAAACCTACTAAGACACCATTTTCCTGGCAGGTACATTATCTTTGTAAACAGATGCAACCTCATCACAGATTTTATGGTGTACAGTTCCAGGATGTCCTCCAAACCTATGTGGAGCCACCCCATTGTTCTAGTAAAGTTTTCTGTTTTCATCTTGCTCACAATGTCTATAGCCTTTGCTTGACTTACTGCGCAACACCAAACAAATCTAGGGTGGCTTCATTGTGTATTTTTGATGTCATACTCTGTTGCCATTATGCTATACAGTCACAAAATACAAAAGTAATAAAATGATAGCAGTATTGAAAGGAAAGATTGCTGCTCTCCACATAGAGGAGGTTCTGAGTTGGAGATGGGCACAATGGAAAAGAATGCTAGAGATACTAAGCGTTTGGAGTAACTCCTTCATCAGACATAGAAACCTCACATATATGCACACAGGCACAACTCACACGTACATCTACATCTAAATCTAAATTCTGCAAACCACTGTGAGTTGCATGGCAAAGGGTACATCCTATTATGCCAGTCATTTCTTCGTGTTCCATTTACGTATGGAGCTAGGAAAGAATGATGTTTGAATGCCTCTGTACATGCAGTAATTATTCTAATCTTTTCCTCACAATTCCTGTATGAGTGATACATAGGGGTTGTATTGTATTCCTAGAGTCATCATTTAAAGCGTGTTCTTGAAACTTTGTTAATAGACTTTCTCAGGATGGTTTATGTCTATCTTCAACAGTCTTCCAGTTCAGGTCCTTCAGTATCTCTGTAACACTGTCCCATAGGTTAAAGAAACCTGTGACCATTTGTGCTGCCCTTCTCTGTATCCATTCAGTATCCCTTGTTAATTATACTTGGTATGGGTCCCACGCACTTGAGCATTGTTCTAGGATAGGTCCCACGAGTGATTTGTAAGCAATCTCCTTTGTAGACTGATTGCACTTCCCCAACAAACTGAAGTCTACCACCTGGCCACTGTCATCTCTGGTAGCTAAGGCTTGACTGCAACTTTGTCTGAGATGGATAACAATCTAGCTGGTATGGTAGAGGTATGGGCAATGCATGGGGCAGGGAGGCAGAAGTATAGCAGGATAGGGGTGGGGTGAGGCAGAAGCTAGTGTTGCAGGGACAGGAAAGGTCTGTTATATACAGTGTGGGGAGGCGGTGCTTGGAGTGGGGGGAAACAGAAGAGAAGATTAGAGAAATTGAGAAGGGATAAGGACTACGCAGTGAGATCAGGAAAGAGGGATAAGCAGATGGAGGACAGGGACTTGTGAATACTGAGGCTAAGAGGGTTGTGGTAATGAAAGATATTTCTCAGAGGGAGTTCCCACCTGTGCAGTTCAAAAAATCTCAGGCTGGTGGAATAATCCAGATGGCACAGGTTGCGAATCATGACACAGGTTGCGAATCAGTTGTTAAAGTAACACACATCGTGTTGGGAGGCATGCTCAGCAACTGGCTAGTCCAGCTGTCTCTCGGGTACAATTTGGTAGATAATGGTAGATCAGATGTTTGCTTTCACAGGTGGTCCTGCCTTGATGTGGTAGGAGATGCCCGTGACAGGACTGGAGTAGGTGGTACAGGAAGATGTGTGGGACACGGAGCAGGGATGGAGTAGGAACAGATGGAGAAATTGCGTAGATGTGATGGGTGGTGGAAAACCACACTGGGAGGGGTGAGGAGGATATTTTCACCCAGAATCCTAAACCATCAACCCCCCCCCCCCCACCTACCCAGCTAGATTACCGGACGCAGTTTCAGTGTGTGTGTGTGTGTGTGTGTGTGTGTGTGTGTGTGTGTGTGTGTGTGTGTGTGTTGTTTTTCTACATCTGACAAAGGACTTAGCCTGAAAGCTGAATATTTCTAGCATTCTTTTTCAATGTGCATGTTTGCAACACAATGCCGTCTCTATGTGGTTAGTATCAACCTGTCCTTCCCATATGGTTTTAATCCATCCTGTATCTTTCCTTGTTTGAAAATAATAAAAGGAATTACTGGAGACCTAGGTTGTTCTATCCACTGTATTAAAACATTTTCCAGCTCAGTACACCCAGATTTCACTTTATGCTTTAAAAGCAATTTGTTAGAGATACTTCAGTTTCCTAACATTCCCTTCTAATATCAAAGATGGCATCCCAAGAGACAGCTTGAATCCTTTTTATAACAACATCTTGTTTTTGTTGTACTTCTGTATGATATGCAGTTTCTTGGCCCCTGAAAGTGTTTTTTTTCTTTCTTATTTCATGTAGCCATTGTGTCACACTCTAAACACATTTCTGTACAGTAAAGAAACTTTGTTCCGTGGCTAGCAATACGTCACAACTAGGCTGGTGGTAGGAACCCTCATGTGACATAAGCTTTATGAGGTGTATGACCAGCAGCTGGAAGTTAGGAATGCAGCTAGGAGGAAGGTTTCCCACGTCCAGTTGTTAACAACAGCCCACCATTTGTCTTGTGCAACATTTTAAGCCTCCCGGCATCTGCTGACAGCTTTTATGAGCCTTCTCGTGCTTCATGGAAAAGTGCCATAAAGGAAGTGGCAGCATGTGTTATACTAAAGAGAAGTGCATCAAAATGGGAGATATGTTACAAGGGTGTCATGTGGAAATTTTTGCAGCACTGAAGCAAAGGAGTGTTTTACATGGGTGTGTGTTTAGAGGTTTCGCCATACTGCATTCACACTACATGTATGCTGTAATATAATGTGTGTTTTTTTGTACAGTTTTCATAATAATCAGTCTCTAAATGGTAATTTAATAAGTTTTATGCTTTGCTACCGTTATTACACTAAAAAAAACTATGTTAATGTCTATGGTTTGTTAAAAATTACAGTTAATGTGATATTTGTATTTAAGTGATTCTCTCATATGGTGGCCACTATTCACATTGACATTTATACATTTTCAACTTCTTTATTTATACACTTATGCCACAGTATAGAAAGTAAAATCTGTTAACCATTGTGATGTACTGTATTTGACAGGTAACACAAAAAATGAGCACTCAATGTAACACTTTGTATATGATCTCACAAGCAAAGATTCTAAGCAGTTGGTTTTTATCTTCAGTTTCCAAGGTTTAGTTTCTTACACATTAAAGTCTTTGTGAATACTAGACCTTATCTGATGATTGCCTAGTCAACTTCTTGCTGAAAAAATTAAAAAAAAAAGTTGATCAAAGCAGTCTGTTTGCTTTTCACCCTGCAATATTAAATTGTTCTGCCAGGTAGAGACCAAAAAATCCGTTAACATGACAGAATTTATTTACAGCCTGAAAATATACTTCTCGTTGGTGGAGGACTACAGCTGAAGTTGGTGGACTTAGGACTTTCACAGGAACTTGAGCCTGGTACACATCTACGAACCACTCTGGCAACCCCAGAATTCGCAGCACCTGAGATTGTCAGTTACGAGCCTCTCTCCTTAGCTACTGATATGTGGGCACTTGGTGTCATCACATACCTCATGTAAGTTGCAGGTGTTGCAGTTTCTTAAGAAAGTTTAGAAATAATGCAAATTTAGGAGACAAAAATAATTTTTCGTTCTTCCTCCCACATTGGTGAATGAATCTTCTAACAAGGAAGAGCAACAGTATAAGATTTTAATTTAATTTATTGAGTTGCTTCAGTTCTTGTGTGTTTCAGTATCATATCTGTGATACCTTGTTATGATGTGGAACATGTCAGTCATTTTACATATATGATAAATTTTTGTAATGAAAATAAAGCTGCTTGCTGACCATTTGCATTACTGGCTTTAACATTTATCTTGTTTATATTCAAGTAGCGTAGTGCCCCACTGCTTCATTCACATATACTGTATGGTCTGAACAGACTTTTTCTGTTTCTGTTTAATCGAGTTTTTATGTTGTTCCAAAATTGCAACACCTTCTAAACTTTTTACCCTAATGAAGGGCATAGAGGCATGGTCTTTTCCAAATTTACATCTGACTAAAATGCAATTCTGGCAGCTGGAGTCAAAGTCTCTTGTTAATGATGCTTTTGCATTCTTGTGGTGATATTTGTGTAGAACTTTCGTCACCTAACACATATTTCTTTACATCTAACTGAGCAGGGAAATACCAGTTTTCAAAGTTTAAAAATGTTTTAATTTTATGAAATATTTTCCTAAAAATTTGCATTCCTTACTTCACCACCTTAGGGGTTAAATTTCCAAAAATACTTAAACTCATATTTTTATTGTTATTTTTAACTGAGAAGTCAAATATTGATTTTCATAGAGGTAGCTTTCAAAATGCTTTAATATTTGTTTAGTAATCATTTACTTCTAAAAATATTTTTCACCCACAGTTTTACCCCCTTAATAGTTGAATTTCCAAAAATGCTGAACACATTTTTTTTTAAATTTCTGTCAGTATTCAAATACCAGTATTTGTAGTTCTAGGTTCAAAATTGGCTTAATAGTGACGGACCTTCAAAAATCCTTTCATTCCCTATTTAACCCCTTGGAGCGGAATTTGAACAATCCATTTGTAAACAACACCTGCAGTATAAGATCCACACCCTCTATAAATTTCAAGTTTCTATCCATGGCGTTTTGGGCTGGGCAATGATGATAGATATAGATAAACAATGGCCAATGTGAGTTTTGAGAAAGGCCATCAAATATTATCCTTACAACTTATTTCTGTGCAATGAATACTATATATTTGTAGATTTGCCACAGAACATTACAGTATTCTTTATGACAGTAGTGAATGAAAATATGCAAAGTAAGGTAACCTTTTGCCCACTTTCATAATTGAAATCAGCATGCACATAGAGCATAGGTAGTTGAATTAGTGTTTGATAACATCTATAATACAGCATTACTAATTCAGGTTCTTACAAATATGCACTCCCAGAATGTTTTAATATTCAGTTTTATGTACATTTCACACATTATTGTTATCAGTTGTGTTATGTCTTGCATTTTATTGAATTTATTTCACTGTGTATTTTCTAAGTTAATCTATAGACCATTTACAGAAAATGAATTGATATTTTTTTGAAACATTTCTTTGGTCATTCACTCTGCTAGAGAACTACTTAGTGTGGAAAATGTGGTGGCAATCAAATGAACTGGTAAACTAAGTAGGGATAATTAATAGGCTGATAAACTATTGCTGCCCTAGAACTAAGGAAATGGTTTAAGCAAACATAGAAATGGACACAAATCCCTAAACTTGAAAAAGCATGATAATAAACAACTTTGAAAGAGTTATAGAAAGTAGAAAAGGTATCTTTGGAATAAGAAGAATTGTTTAAGATTTTAAAGTTAAACAAAATATTAAAGAAATTAACTGTCCCTTTTATTGTTCTCTTAACCATTTTTGAATGCTATGTGATTACCTCCAGATTTTGTTGGAATACTGTGCCTTGATGTATCATATAAATTCTATTAAAGAAGTGGTACCTGCTAATCTCAAATGAAAGGAAAAGTAGCTTCACAGTATAGGCAAGTAGAAAGAAGTAGCACAGGAATTCTTTGAGCACTATAAATTACCCAAATGATACATCATCTCCCACAGATTTTATGAAGATGTATTAAAGTGAACATGAAAACCATTATCTTCAGTGGTGTAGCTACAGTTAATAATAGATCTAAGTTGTCATCCTACAAAACCACCAGTTTTAAGGTCACAAAAGAAAGTGAAACACTCAGGAGACATCGTCAGATGTCTACATCTACATCTGTATCTATACTCTGCAAACAACTGTGATGTGCACATCAATGCAACTTCGTAATGTACACATCATCAGCTGGTGTTATAACTAGGAATAACACAATTAATATATCACCATTCCAAGGTTTATTTTCACAGCACTGATACAAATGCTTCTGTTACCAGGCACAAAGTTGTAGATGAACACTTTATGGAAAATTATAGAAATTGATGGTGGTTATACCAGTGTCAAGGAAGTGCAAGTGAAATGCAGAATTCTGGTGGAAATCACAAGTCCATTTCATGCTAAGCCTTATGAACATTGAAGTCCAAGTTCCAGTATAGCAATTGGATTCTAAATCCACAGCGCAATCAAATCAACATCGAACAGCAGATCTACCGCAGCATAGCACTTCTGAGTTGTGGAGTGGGAACATGGCATGATGAGAACTGACTTGTAGACTTCAGGAGCAATGTTAAATAAGGCTCCATAGTTAATGGAGCCAGTGGCTGGGGTCCCTGTATATTCTGGGCAGTCAATCGCTGAGTGTTATGGGAGGCTGTGTTTTGAAGCACGCATATGCTAAGGCAGCCTGTGATGTTAGCAGTGGGCTGCGCAGGGAGAAGTGCAGTGAATGATGCATTTCTTGGCCTTACGTAATGGAGCACACACTGCTCGGTGTGGAGATTTAATAGTGGTGGATGCCACACACCTCACCCCTAGGGGAAGCAGGGAAGCACCTGCTGTAAATGCAGCAGTGTTGGTGACTCGGAGCACAGAAGCATATGGACGAAAACGCCCCGGCCGGGAGTGAAGGTTGTACCATGTGGACCTCAGCAGCAGAGCCAGTGGAGTAGGAGCAGCCAGTGGCATGTCTTCATCTTCATTTAGAATTACTCATTGTTGGTGGCAGGAAAACATCTCATAGGCCGGAAAGTGCAGCCTGGGGGGCTGGGAGATGTCTGGGATAAGATGCTCTTTTTGGGGTGTGGTGTTGATCAGCTGGATGTAGACAAAAGGCATCTATAAGTCTGGTGTTACTCTGGATGTGTGACTTTGGGTAGGATGGGAACCAGGTAATTGGTAATGGTGGTTCTGAGACGGGGACGGAAAAACTGTTGGGAAACTATTTTGGGGTGAAATTGATTGGCATGTCGCAGAACCTCCTGGTCCAGGAACTGCACTCCAAAGACCTTCTGGCCCTGATGCTGGACAGTTGTTACCGGAATCCAGGGTGGTTGCCAGCCAAATCCTTTTGTCCTCACTAAAGTCTCAGGATGGAACTTGGAAGCAGGCAGTGGTGGTGCTGGCCTTGGCATCGGCGTGATCAGGCTTAAGAGGGCTGCAATCAGTGTAGAAGTTCCACAAGAATTTTGTATCTGATGGGTGTGGACCTGTAACTGCTCAAAAAAAAAGTTAGTGATGCATCAGTGGAGTGATCCTGGAGGTATTTCTTCATCTGAGTTTTGAAATTGCATACCATCCTCTCGGGTTCTCCATTCGATTGTGGATGGAAGGAGGTTTTGGAATGTGGCGAATGCCATGCTGGTCACAGAAACCACAAAACTCCTCGCTATGGAATTGTGGACCATTGACTGTTACGAGCACTTCCGGCAGATCGGCAAACACAAATTTTTTTTTCTAAGGCCATGATGGTGTTGTCATTGCATTGGACAATGTACAGAAATTGGGAGTAAGCATCAACCACTATCAAGAACATAATGTTAAACACTGCACCGGCAAAATCAGTGTGTACCAGCTCCCAAGGATGAGCATATGGTGGCCAAAAAGCAAATGAATGTTGTGGGGGTGCCTGCTGGCTTTGGCAGGATGAACATTTTGGGGTGAGTTGTTCAGTCTCCTGGTTCATGCCCGGCCAGTAGGTGAACCTGTGAGCCAGCAGTTTAGTTCAGGATACCCCCTCAGTGATGTTGGTGCAATAGTGCAGGACGTAAAGAATAAGGAATGACTATTCATGGGTGTCCCTTGTTAGAAACAAGTATAATTACTCCCTTGATCAACATGAGCTGATGGCAGGCATTAAAAGAACTGACGGAATGCTGCAGAAGCCTTGGGAGATTGTCGTTCGGGCCATCCATGAAGTATGTGACTCCAGACTTGTTGAGAATACCTCATCACTACCGGTTGCGTCTGTGACCCGGGAGCTGGTAATGGGAAAAGAATCTATGGTGGCTTCTGCTTCTTCATCAGTGTGAAAACACAGAATTTCTTCTTTGTTGAACTCTGTATCGGGTCCCCATGGAAGATGGGAGAGGACATCAATGTTGGCATGCTCAGTCGTGTTGCAGAAGTGAATCTCATACTGGTAGCATGCCAGAAATAAAACCCAGTGCTGGAGGCAGTGAACAGTCCTGTCTGGAATCTTCACTGCTGGATTGAATAAGATGATCAGCTGTTTATGGTCTGTGATGAGGTGAAACTTTGTGCCAAACCAAAATGTGGTATTTCTATAATACGAAGATGATGGCCAGCATTTCTTTTTCTATTTGGGAGTACCTGTGTTGTTTGTTAGTAAATGTTTTCGATGCACCTTCCTGTGTGCCAGGACCACCCTGACACCTGTATCAGGTGCGTCTGTTGCAATAACTATCTGCTTTCTGGATAAAAACGTGCAAGGCACAGCGTCGTCAAAAACTGGGATTTCATCCTGTGGGAGGCATGCTCACAAGCTGATGTTCACCGGAAAGGCAAACCTTTTTTGCATAACTGGGACAAGGACACAGTTTCTGTTGCTGCTGCGGGTAAGAACTTTTGATAATACAACATCATACCCAGAAAGGAATGAAGTTGCTTTAGTGATATTGGTCTGGGAAGTTTGATTCTGGCTTCGACAAATGCCCAAGATGAAGATTATGTGGCTGAGGTACTCAGTCTCAGGCTGGAAAAACAACATTTTTCTTTCCTGCATTTTAGCCCAGTCGTCCTTAAGATCTGAATAAAGATTTCACATTGTGAACGTGTTCCTCTGTGGTTCTTCCTGTTTCAGTGATGTCATCCAAATAGTTAATGCATTCATCTTCATTAAGTATTAACTTTTCCAAGAATCATTTATAAATGGCAGGAGTACTTGTTATACCAAACATTAGGCATTTCAAACTATGAAGCCCATGCGGCATGTTAAGTGTAAGAAACTATTGAGATTCTGCATCAAGGGGAAGTTAGTGGTATACATCCTCTAGGTCTGTCTTAGAGAAGAAGTTTCCATCTTTCAATTTTGACAGTAATTCTTACGGCTTCCAAATAGGATATGTCTCAATGTCTGACTGGGCATTGACAGTTACTTTAAAATTACTGCACAGGCGGATCTTCCCTGATGGCTTTCACACTATGACTAATTGGGGAGCCCATTGACTAGAAGGAATAGATTCTAGAACTCCAGTTGCAATTAGACAATACAATTCTTCCTTTACTTGGTCTGTGAGAGCTAACCTAACAGCATGGGCTCGAAAGTACCAAGGCTGTGCATTGTGTTTCAGAGCGATGTGCACCTCAAAATCCTTTGTGGTGCTGAGTTCTGGGGTGAACAGGTCCTCATAATCCTAGCAAAGTGTCTGAGGTTGGAACATCTTTAGATACTGAATTCACAGAATCTTCTATTGAAAATCCAAATTTCTGGAAAGAGTGGAGTCCAAACAAGTTCTCACTGTTAACGACTTAGAGGGTAATTTGGTGGGTGACGTTATGAAATGTCATCAGCAGTTCAACTTGGCTATGTACTGGGATGGTATGTTCATTATAAACCATTAGAAGTCTCTTTGTTTTTTCCAAGGGAGGAGGTCCAAGTTTCAAATAGGTACAATAATTCAGAATGCTCACAGCTGCACCAGTGTCTACTTGTAATATAAATGGTTTCTCTGCAATTTGCACTTCTGTTAAAAGCTTATTGGAGATCTCTTGATGGTCAATAGTGGCTACCAGATTAACAGTCATCTGTTTGGCAGGAGGTTGTCTTGCCTGACGGAAGTTACGACATACAGAAGTTGAATTACCATTGGTAGAACAGGTTTTGGAATAGGCCCATCTGTCAGGACAGTCTTTGCATTGATGTTTTCTAAAACAATCAGGACATTATGACAATCATTTCGGTACCCAAGACTGGTTTGATTGACTCGAGTGGGGTGGAGTACGTTGTTGGTTAATGGTACGGTGTCCTGCCTGTAAAGTTGCTACATCCAAATCACCATTAGTATGGCCATTGGCTGTTGGCTTGAATGAGTTTACATTAACAGCTGCTATGTCAATCCATGACTCCAGTTTCTTGCTTGCTGCTCAGGTCACTTCAAAGCTTTGTGCTAAGTCCAAAACTTTGTCTAATGACAGGTCTTTGAGTTGAAGTGCCTTGTGCTGGAAATCCCTGTCTGGAGTACCCCGGGTGATCATGTCCCTGATCATTTCTTCTGCACATGACTCCATACTTTTAGGGGTAACAAAATGACATTTTTTCCCTAAAACGCCATGGCCCATTCTCTAAGAGTCAGGTTTGGCTGTTTCTTGCACTGGTAGAATGCTACCCAGGAGTAAATAACATGGGTATGCCACTGGTAATATTTAGTCTGCAACGAATGAATATTTGGGAAGATGAGCTCTGAAGGCTTAGATAAGGGAAATAATTTGCACAGTAGCCAGTCAGTCTCAGGTTTTGACCATGACGAAAACAAAGATTTCATGAGGCTGGCATCAGTTACCCTGAATGCATGGAAATGCTCCAGTAATCTTGACACATAGGCTTCCCAGTCCCCTAAAGTCTCATCAAAGGAAGGAAAAGGCAGCACTTGTTGTGTTGCTTGCGCCTGCAGTGAGCTTTGAAGAAGTGATTGGAGGGTATTCAGTAGCAGCTTCTGGTGCTCTTCCAGCTGATGAATAAATTGTGTGAGTAGAAATTCCAATGTAGATGATTGCTGGCTCATCTCCATTTCATTGTGTTATACTTAGGAATAAAACACATTATCACCATTCTATGGTTTATTGACACAACACTGATACAAACAATTCTGTTACCAAGTGCCAAGTTGTAGGTGAACACTTTATGGAAAATTATATAAATTGATGGTGGTTATACCAATGTCCAAGAAGTGCAACTGAAATTTGGCGGAAATCACAAGTCCATACTAAGCCTAGTGAACACTGAAGTCCAAGTTTGAGTTTAGCATTCAGATTCTAAGTCCAGAGCGCAGCTGAATCAACTTCGAACAACAGGTCCATCGGAGCGTAGCACTTCAGAGTTGAGGGTTAGAATCAAAGCTTGATGATGACTGGCTTGTAGATATCAGGAGCAGTGTTAAATAAGGCTCCATAGTTAATTGAGCTGGCAACTGGGGTTGCTGTATATTCTGAGTGGCTAATTGCTGAGCGTTATGAGAGGCCAATCGCTGTGTTTCGAAACACGCACACATGAAGGCAGCTTGCGATGTTAGCAGCGGGCTGTGCACAGAGAAGTGCAACCAACTATGCATTTCTCGGCCGCATGTAATGGAGAGCACCACTGCTCGGTGCGGAGATTTAATAGTTGTGGATACCATAGTTGGTAAGTAACTGATTAGAGTTGCAATTGTCTGAGACAGAATGGCCACCACCAGTGTGCATAAGTGTTGTTCATGTTCATTGTTGTTACTAGACCTGATGTGCTGTATAAGGGTTATGAACAGTGTCAGATGCTGAGTGGCCACTGCAAAGGACACAGAGATGCCACATACTTGTATGATACAGTGTTATCAGCTCCTGATAGAGTTTGAAAGAGGCATTATTGTGGTTCTCCATGTGGCCAGCAGATCGAATCACACAATGTCCAGATTTTTGGGGCATTTAGATGTGATAGTGGCCCACTGTTGTACTGCATGGGAATATGAGCTCTGGCATACTCGTCATCAATGTCCTGGTCAACCATGTCTGATCACCACAAGGGAGGATAACCGTATTGTGCATCAAGCACATTGTAAACCATCCCCCTGCATGTGCTACCAAAAAATGAGTAATGGGCCCACTGCAGGATTCTGTATCATCTTGCACCATGGGTTGGATACAGCAGGAGCCACATTAGTGAATTAACATCCCATGAATAGACATCTGTAAAAATCATACAACGACTATGTTTGGAGCAGTGCTGTGACTGTGAAGCATGGACTGCTGATGCAAGGCATCACATTGTCTTCACTGATGAATTAGAATTCTACATTAAGCTGGATGACCATCATTGGCGAGTATGGTGGCAAGCTTATGGAAAGGCTAGTTCTTCCACAGTTTTGGAGGTGTACAGCAGTATGAACCATGGACCTTGCCGCTGGTGGGGAGGCTTACATGCCTCAGCGATACAGATGGCTGTACCATAGGTGCAACCACAACAGAGGGGTACCTGTTGAGAGGCCAGACAAACATGTGGTTCCTGAAGAGGGGCAGCAGCCTTTTCAGTAGTTGCAGGGGTAACAGTCTGGATGATTGACTGATCTGGCCTTGTAACATTAACCAAAACGGCCTTGCTGTGCTGGTACTGCGAACGGCTGAAAGTAAGGGGAAACTACAGCCGTAATTTTTCCCGAGGGCATACAGCTTTACTGTATGGTTAAATGATGATGGCGTCCTCTTGGGTAAAATATTCTGGAGGTAAAATAGTCCCCCATTTGGATCACCAGGCGGGGACAACTCAAGAGGACGTCGTTATCAGGAGAAAGAAAACTGACGTTCTGCGGATCGGAGCATCGAATGTCAGATCCCTTAATTGGGCAGGTAGGTTAGAAAATTTAAAAAGGGAAATGGATATAGTAAAGTTAGATATAGTGGGAATTAGTGAAGTTCGGTGGCCAGAGGAACAAGACTTTTGGTCATGTGAATACAGGGTTATAAATACAAAATCAAATAGGGGTAATGCAGAAGTAGCTTTAATAATGAATAGGAAAATAGGAGTGCAGGTAAGCTACTACAAACAGCATAGTGAACGCATTATTGTGGCCAAGATAGACACGAAGCCCACACTTACTACAATAGTACAAGTTTATATGACAACTAGCTCTGCAGATGATGAAGAAATTGATGAAATGTATGATGAGATAAAAGAAATTATTCAGGTAGTGAAGGGAGACAAAAATTTAATAGTCATTGGTGATTGGAATTCAACAGTAGGAAAAGGAAAGGAAGGAAACCTAGTAGGAGAATATGGATTAGGGCTAAGAAATGAAAGAGGAAGCCGCCTGGTAGAATTTTGCACAGAGCATAACTTAATCATAGCTAACACTTGGTTCAAGAACCATAAAAGAAGGTTGTGTACATGGAAGAATCCTGGAGACACTAAAAGGTATCAGATAGATTATGTAATGGTAAGACAGAGATTTAGGAACCAGGTTTTAAATTGTAGGACATTTCCAGGGGCAGATGTGGACTCTGACCATAATCTAATGGTTATGAACTGTAGATTAAAACAGAAGAAATTGCAAAAAGGTGGGAATTTAAGGAGATGGGACCTGGATAAACTGACTAAACCAGAGGTTGTACAGAGTTTCAGGGACAGCATAAGGGAACAATTGACAGGAATGGGGGAAAGAAATACAGTAGAAGAAGAATGGGTAGCTTTGAGGGATGAAGTACTTAAGGCAGCAGAGGATCAAGTAGGTAAAAAGACGAGGGCTAGTAGAAATCCTTGGGGAACAGAAGAGATACTGAATTTAATTGATGAAAGAAGAAAATACAAAAATGCAGAAAATGAAGCAGGCGAAAAGGAATACAAACGTCTCAAAAATGAGATTGACAGGAAATGCAAAATGGCTAAGCAGGGATGGCTAGAGGACAAATGTAAGGATGTAGAGGCTTATCTCATGAGGGGTAAGATAGATACTGCCTACAGGAATATTAAAGAGACCTTTGGAGAAAAGAGAACCACTTGTATGAATATAAAGAGCTCAGATGGAAACCCAGTCCTAAGCAAAGAAGGGAAAGCAGAAAGGTGGAAGGAGTATATAGAGGGTCTATACAAGGGCGACGTACTTGAGGACAATATTCTGGAAATGGAAGAGAATGTAGATGAAGACGAAATGGGAGATACAATACTGCGTGAAGAGTTTGACAGGGCACTGAAAGACCTGAGTCGAAACAAGGCCCCGGGAGTAGACAACATTCCATTAGAACTACTGACGGCCTTGGGAGAGCCAGTCCTGACAAAACTCTATCATCTGTTGAGCAGGATGTATGAGACAGGCGAAATACCCTCAGACTTCAAGAAGAATATAATAATTCCAATCACAAAGAAAGCAGGTATTGACAGATGTGAAAATTACCGAACAATCAGTTTAATAAGCCACAGCTGCAAAATACTAACACGAATTCTTTACAGACGAATGGAAAAACTAGTAGAAGCCAACCTTGGGGAAGATCAGTTTGGCTTCCGTGGAAATATTGGAACACGTGGGGCAATACTGACCTTACGACTTATCTTAGAAGAAAGATTAAGGAAAGGCAAACCTACTTTTCTAGCATTTGTAGACTTAGAGAAAGCTTTTGACAATGTTGACTGGAATATTCTCTTTCAAATTCTAAAGGTGGCAGGGGTAAAATACAGGGAGCGAAAGGCTATTTACAATTTGTACAGAAACCAGATGGCAGTTATAAGAGTCGAGGGACATGAAAGGGAAGCAGCGGTTGGGAAGGGAGTGAGACAGGGTTGTAGCCTCTCCCCAATGTTATTCAATCTGTATATTGAGCAAGCAGTAAAGGAAACAAAAGAAAAATTCGGAGTAGGTATTAAAATCCATGGAGAAGAAATAAAAACTTTGAGGTTCACCGATGACATTGTAATTCTGTCAGAGACAGCAAAGGACTTGGAAGAGCAGTTGAATGGAATGGACATTGTCTTGAAAGGAGGATATCAGATGAACATCAACAAAAGCAAAACGAGGATAATGGAATGTAGTCGAATTAAATCAGGTGATGCTGCGGGAATTAGATTAGGAAATGAGACACTTAAACTAGTAAATGAGTTTTGCTATTTGGGGAGCAAAATAACTGATGATGGTCGAAGTAGAGTGGATTTAAAATGTAGACTCGCAATGGCAAGAAAAGCGTTTCTGAAGAAGAAAAATTTGTTAACATCAATTATAGATTTAAGTGTCACGAAGTCGTTTCTGAAAGTATTTGTATGGAGTGTAGCCATGTATGGAAGTGAAACATGGACGGTAAATAGTTTGGACAAGAAGAGAATAGATGCTTTCGAAATGTGGTGCTACAGAAGAATGCTGAAGATTAGATGGGTAGATCACATAACTAATGAGGAGGTATTGAATAGAATTGGGGAGAAGAGGAGTTTGTGGCACAACTTGACAAGAAGAAGGGACCGGTTGGTAGGACATATTCTGAGGCATCAAGGTATCACAAATTTAGCATTGGAGGGCAGTGTGGAGGGTAAAAATCATAGAGGGAGACCAAGAGATGAATACACTAAGCAGATTCAGAAGGACATAGGTTGCAGTAAGTACTGGGAGATGAAGAAGCTTGCACAGGATAGAGTAGCATGGAGAGCTGCATCAAACCAGTCTCAGGACTGAAGACCACAACAACAACAACACAGCAGTATTACTCCTGGTGTCACAGTATGGCGAGGCATCGGTTATGATATCATGTCGCAATTGGTAGTGACTGACAAACTGTGGTGGCACAACAGTACAACAGAAAGATCCTGTGCCTCATTTGTTACCTCTCATGACCGTGCTTGTCGACACTTGACATGTGTCTCTATGAACTGTCTGTGTAATGTTGAGGTACTCCTGTGGCCTGCAAGATCCTGATATCTATGCATGATAGAACAGGTTTGGAATTCTGTCCCAGTGCCAGTAACCAGTATATCAAAGACCTGTTAAAACACTTGAGGGCCGGCCTGCCTCAGAAAGGATAGAACAGCTTTGACACCCTTAATACCCATATGAATCAGTGCATTCATCCATGTCACAGGGGCACATCATCATACTGATAGGTTGGCTCACAATGCCAAGTTCTTTGCAAATTTGACTTGATTTTGTAATCACTGAAATAATGTCCCTGAAATAACATCACATCTCCTCTCATCTTACGAAGTTTTATTTCATTTCCTCCTCTCCTTGTCAGGCAGTGTAGTTTTCACCTTGCCATTGGTGTTAAAGTCAAGAATAGCGTTTTCTTGCAGTGACAGTTGTATACATTGATGTTCCTAATCGAATTGGTAGCATTGTAAGATATTTTTACTTTGTGTACAAACATTCCTGCAAATTTCACCTTACATATATACATGGTGATTCTTATTAACGTTTAAAAACACCCGAAGTGATGTAGATGCCACTGTGGGAAGTAATGTAACATGAGACACAGGGGAGTCACAAATGTCAGGAAATACCCCAAAAGTGGATGACAAATGTTGAACATGTGACATCATGAGATGACAAACCTCGCCATACGTGCGTCTGTTGGGCTTATTGATCCTACACTTGCCAAGAGCATTGCTAGATATCACTGCAAGACGGTGCAAATTTCAAACACCTTTTGTAAACGTTATCTGTAGTAAGCATAGATGTTACAAAATTATTGCCCTTGCTGTAACCAAGTAAAAGCTATTCTTATTTTATGTTTCCGTCCTGTTGTCCTTTCTTTTTTGGGTACAGACGTTATTTAGTAAAGAAAACATAGATCGGTTACTGGTAATGGTGAAATTTGGAAGCTTATACTCATTTACACGTGACGCGGTATGGTAGGGTTTTGGTACTGTACTTTGCAATAAACTTGCGGAGACAGCGAGATCGGTAAATAAAATAATAACTCTTACTGCAGCATAAACACATGATTTTCAAATGCAATGCAAGAAAATACTGCCTGCCAGATGCAAAACTCAAACCCTGAGCCCCAAAGAGTAAAGTCGTGCACATAGGCCTGGAGCCTCACCAATGTGCATCCTTAACGTGGGTTGAGGTGGCCAGGTGCAGCACGCTGACAGGCTCAGCTGCTGCATGGGTGGTATCATACGTCATCTGGCAATGTCACATGTTTGAGATTTGTCATACACTTTTGGGATATTTCCTGACATTTGCAGCCCCATGTATCGTGTAATAAATCACTTGTCTCAGTGCCATCTACGTTGCTTCAGAGGTTTTAAATGTTCATAAGAATCAACCTGTACACTAGGAAAGTTCTAATGGAATGTAAATAATTTAAAAGTGAAGGAGACCAATCATTTTTTCTTTTTTGTGTGTGGCTGTTGATTACTCGTCGCTTATTCCTATGTATGGTAGATAATTATCTGGGGGGGGGGGGGGACAAAAAAGAAAAAAAACACCATGAAACTGAGGAACTTGTTTGGAGGTTGTTGTGTGAGGTGTATAGATCAGTGACAAGATAATTTAGCCACATAGAACTGTCTATGTTCCATAGGTCATTTGAACAATTTTTGTATTGAAATGACATAGAACTAGTCAGTTTACAGTAACATTAATAAAAACAATATTTTCTAGACTTATAAATGCAGCTACACAAGAAAGTAACTCTCTTTTCTTCAGGCTACCAGTTTTCTAATTAAAAAACTCATCCTTGGAATAGAAGTAGTTGTCGAAGAGCAGTGATTTCATGTTAGATTTATAACTTGCATTGCCATTTAGATTTTTCAATGTAGACTCCACTTGCTAAAATGATAATATGCTTAATATAAATCTAGTATATCTAATGTTAGTTGGGAAGACTTGTGGGGAAAAAACAGGCAAAATATTTATTTTATTTCAGCATCATCAAACAGTATAACGTATATATTACAAAGAATAAATGAACACAAAAATTAATAGTACCAAAATATTAGAGAAGTTGTATAGTCATTAGTTTGGAAAGGACTCAACTTCACAATTAATTTGCTGTTTGTAAAACAAATGTAGACTACATTGATATATGAATAATTAATGAATATTTCAGTGGAGGAAAGAATATAAGAAGCACCAAAATTATAGTAAAAATTGTTTTATTGGAAATAGCAATAGCTCAATGCAAGTTTTACCACTAAATTTTAATACATGCTTGAGACCTGTGTGGATGTAAACAAACTCACACGATTCACTGGAAGTTATGGCACTATGTGTGTAGCTGGTTCATTGGGGTCAAAGGAAAGCCTAAGTGGGGGGGATATGACCAGTTGCAAATGAAATACATTTCAGAATCACGATCAGACAATGCATTAACTGCATGCTTATCATTTATCTTCTCATTATAAACTTCATCAGTGACATCAATTAGAGGTTCTTGCTGTTGCTCAGTGTCTTATAGTAAATTTAATACTAATTTCAAATTGTAGGAAACAATTACAGTTGCAGGTAATGTGTGTCATAATTTTTTTTCTGTATTGAAATCATGTGTTTCTGTTTGACGAACTATGTGGCAAATCATTAATATCCTTAATAAACTCCTACTTTTTCTAACAGTGAACAGAGGAAAGGGTAGATGAAAATTATATCTTTATTATTGTTTTAGATTTTTGTTGTAATTTGCTTTTATTTCAATTTTGCAACAGACTGAGTGGAATATCTCCATTTTTGGGAGAAGACAAGCAGGAGACTTACTCTAATATAGCTGCTGTGTCATATACGTTTGAGGAAAATGCTTTTTCTCGTGTCTCGACAGCTGCCAAAGATTTTATTACCAAACTCCTTTTGAAAGATTCTTCGAAAAGAGCAACTGTTACACAATGTCTAGATCATAGTTGGATTCAGGTATGTAATTAAACAATAAAAAAAGTAGATTCTTGTTCATTGAATCACATTTTGCTTACATGTTTTAATTACTTTTATATCTGAGTCCTGTGTAGGCTCTGGAGTTCTTTACAGCAACCAGTTTCTACAAAATAAAATGATGAAAGCACTAGATGTATGTTTTGTTTGATATTGACCAGTGTGTTTGGTACAAAGGAAAAGACATACTCACATCCCTTCATGTGCTTTCAGGCATGCAGCTTAAGCTTGTCAATCGTAAAGCCTAAAATAGAAGATAATATAAGGAAAGTGACATTGAAAACTAAAAAACATTGGAAGGTAAGACATCCTTATGATTTGGTCATAATTTTATTATATTGTTTTATGTTTTGCCAGAAGACACACAAACTGATAAAAAATTTGGCCTTATTTAGATGTTTAGTGTGGAACATGAAATTGTTATCTGATGAGGGGCACGATGCAGTTACATTATACACAGACTTAATTTGTATCATTAGTATATTATAACACACAATTGCCTAGACCTGATATGTGAGAAGATGGGGCTATGACCGAGTGGCGTCAGAATTGTTAGCATACTGGACTTACATCCAGGAGGACGATGGTTCAAACTTGCATCCAACCATCCTGATTTAGGATTTCTGTGATTCCCTAAATCGCTTCAAGCAAATCCCAGAATGGTACCTGTGAAAGGTTACAGTTGTGACTTCCTTACTCATCCTTTCCTAATCCGATGGGACCGATGAACTCACTGTTTCATCTCCTCCCCCAAATCAACCAACCAGCCACTGCTGTGGAACACATGCAGCCATTGCACAAAGAAGCAAAGGGGTGCATGCATTGGTGCAAAGTTATTCAAGCCACTGATTTGTGCACGAGTCACCATGCATAGGTGCAGGAATCTCTCTATCCCAAATCATGAGACACTTCTAATGGTTGTGCATCTGTCTGCAATTCTATTTGGTGCTTTGCAATAATACATCTCACTGCTAAGAGTTCAGTTTTTTGCATGCATTCAAATTTTCCTTTGCTTTAACACTTTGGTTCAGTGTCTAAAAAAAATGCATTGTATTTGGGGAGTATTACTGTGTGTTTCCTTGTCTGTGGTTCATTGAATCACATATACCTTTACAAAAACAGAATGATACAAAATGACAGTCTGTGAGTTCCTCACAAATAAGAACAACCTGGAACAAACAAAGGCAAGCCTGAACCAAGTAAAAGGCCTTTTGAATACATTCTGAGGCCTTTGATGTGCCAAAGCCATCCTGGGTCCTTTATGAGCTGCTTTGATCAAAAAATAATTTATGTCAATGAAAGCAAATAAAATAACTACAAAATCATGCTTATAAGTGAAGTAGCTGTGTCCACCATTGTATGTGAACTGCAGAGTAATATATTTCTCATCAGAGGTCACCAAACAGTCCAGCAAATTCCACTGCAATTCAAAATCTGGCACAACATCCAACCATTCGTCTCGATTTTGGAGGTGCGCGCCCACACACACACACACACACACACACACACACACACACACACACTCTCTCTCTCTCTCTCTCTCTCTCTCTCTCTCTCTCTCTCTCTCAATCTCTCTCTCTCTACTGTATCCTGCTACTAGTGAGTGTGAGTGTGCTGAGTGTAGTGTTGCTGTGCATGTGTACTTAAATTAGCTGCCAACTGTATCAGGATGGGCCAGCCATGTATCCCTGCTGTGCCGACTACCAGCAACTTGCACCTGTATATGTGGGGAGCAGCACTGTCCCACACTCACAATGTGTTTTGAGTTGTTACTGCTCACATCAGTTGTTCTATGTATCTCTTATGTTCCGCCTTCTGTATGATTCTTTTGTCGTGTTACATGTGGAGTCATGAGAGGTTTATTTCCATTATTGTTCAGAGTTTATGAATAGAGCCATGAGGTTTATGAATAATGTCATATTTGTGTTACTTGGATCAGTTTCATGTATTACTTGGCTACTATGTGTTTGGCAGTGCATTTGTAACAGTTTCCATGCGTGCAGTCTTGAAGTGTGGTTTCGTCAGGTCTAGTCATTATGGATGCTGTGCTACCACCATGATTAAACGACTTAGCTGAGGATTGGGAAGCTTACAAAAACAGACTCAAGACGGCATGTTTTGGCTTTGAATTTTTTGGCTTTCAGTGTGACAGACTCGAATTTGTACAAAGCCTTATTCCTTTCATGGATCCACCTAAGGTGTATAATTACTGTGTTAGCTTGCCCCTTTACAAAAATTGGCAGTTCTTACTTTTGATCACATGTGCTGTTTATTGTCCAACTGCCATCGCAAATGAAACATGTCATAGTGACACGAGTTGAATTCTACCGGTGCTGCAAGAAACCGAACCAGTCCTCCAGGGCCTGGGCAGCCGAACTTGACAGCCTTAGCAGTTAGTGTCAGTTTGTTATTGATGCCCATAATGACACTTATGCAGATTCTACAGTGCACAACACAATTATCTGTTTAGCTCTGGACAAGGAAGTGCACCAGAAGACTTTACTCTGTTAAAAACCCCTATTGGCATAACTTTTGCAAATAGCACAATCTTTTCATGTTTCCATGTTTCTCAGGCAATGGTGACCAAATTAAGCATGGGGGATGATGTGGCAGTAGTGTCACTAGGAAAAAAGATAGCCTGCACAAAGAAGTGGCAGTAGCGGCTGTTAACATGTGGGCCCAGCATCAAGTAGACCAAGACAGCTCAAGCAGCCACGACCACCACAGCATCAGCATTCTCTGTTTCCTTGTTGTCCTTCTGTTTTGTTCAGCAAACATTTGGCATGCCCTAAGCACTGGGCTACTTACAGTGCTTGCTAGAAGAAAGGCAGTACCGTCCCTGTGTGTCGTTCACTGAAGGTTGCTCAGGATATGGACATGGATGTAAATTGAGTGACTTCAATGCTTGTGACTTCTCATAAGTTGTGTATTGAGTTAAGTGTTTTTCGCCAAGTGCTCCATCTACAGGTTGACACAGGTTCTACAGTGACGTTATTGAATTCTCAAACCTATGTGAGTTTAGGCTCATTGCCTTTGATTCTGGTCAGTTATAACAAACAGAACATTGTGCTGTTGGGTCAGTTTATAGCATGTGCCTCTTACAAGTCAGTGGTTCATTCCATTACAGTTTTGGTGGTTGTTGTTGCCGGTATAGAGAATTCGGTTGAGATCGATGCATTTCGGGCATTTGGACTTTCTACCACCAGTGCAGTGGATCAGGTACCGTATTCTCAATTGCAAACACTGTGTAAGGAATTTTCAGACTTATTTTTTGAAGTTATATGGTGTGCTACAAACTTTTCTGCTCACATTTCTTTGAAATCCGTGGCTGGGCCTCATTTGTATCATGTGCATCCTATCCTGCCATCCAGAAAGATCACGTGAAAGCAGAGTTGGACAGACTTCCATCTCTAGGGGTGGTACGACCTGTTACAGCTACTGAGTAGTCATCTCCACTGGCTGTACTCTGGAATCCATCAGGGAAATTTCACCTCTGTGGTGACTTCAGTACTATTGTCAATGTGCTGTTGATCATGTATAAGTATCCTCTCTCAAACCAGAAGGAATTGTTGGTGAAAATATTGGGTGTCCAATACTTTTCTAAAATTGGTTTGTCTTGAAGCATAAGTGCAGGTTCCTCTGGATGATGAGTCTCGGTGATTTCTGCTTTTAAACACTCCTTTTGGTCTCTGTCAATATTTGTGCCTGCCTTTTGGTGTGAGTAGTGCCCCTGCTGTTTTCCAACATTTTTAGAGCATTTTGCTATGCCTGTCTTGGGTTGCATTAATTATGTAGATGATATTGTTCTCACAGGCTCCTTCATGACCGATCACTTGAAAACTTATGCACTTTATTTTCTGTTTTACAGTCCACAGGCATACACTGTAATCTCATGAAATCTCAGTTTTTTCAACCTTCTATTGTTGTTTGGAGTTCAAGAGCTTGTGGGATGGGCTTTGACCTTTGTCAGACCACATCTCCACTGTTACACCTATGCCTCGCCCCTCGTCCACAAAGGAGCTTCATGCCTTCCCAGGGAAGATAGCCTACTACCATAAATTCCTGCTGTGGTGACAACATTGGCCCACCCATTGTATGCCTTGTTATGCAAGAATGTGCCTTTTTGCTGGAACTCAATTTGCAGACATACTTTTCAAATGTTGAAATCCAGACTACTCTCAGCCCCTGGCTTAGCTATGCTCTCTCAGGACCAACCTACTATTTTGGTAACTGACACCCCTCAGTACAGCCTCAGTGTGGTCCTAGTGCACCAATATGTCGACAGCTCTGAATGACCTGTTGCTTTCGCCTCTAAATCTCTCATGCTGACCCAGCAGCATTACTCCCAGATGGAAAAAGAGGTTCTTATCATAGTCTTTGCTCTCCAGAAATTTCATGGTCTTTTGTATGACTCCAAGTTTCACCTCATTACTGACCATAAACCCATGATTCCCTTGTTTCACCCCCACACTTCCTTGCCTGACAAGGCAGCACACCACTTACAATTACAATTACAAAATCCATTTTCGATCTACGTAGTAACATGCCAATGCGGATGCCTTGCCCTGCCTTCCTGTGGGTCGTGATCCCGACTTTGATCATGAAGAATGGCTTTGCTTCCATCTTGATACTGAAACACAGGCCGTGGTGAAAGGTTTCCCAATTACGAGCTTACACATAGCAGCTGCTGTTGCCACCAACCCGTATCTCGGCCAGGTGGTTCGTTTTGTTGAACAGGGCTGGCCAAATAGACTGCCAGGTCAGGCTTCAGACTCGCCGTGCATCTGTTTTTCCTTATTGTATCACCTCTCAGTTTTTGACAGTGTTTTGCTTTTATGCTTAGAAGACCTTGCTTGTGGATGCATTTTTCCAGTTTCCTTCTTTCTCCAGTGTGCATCAGCATAGGCTGAGGTCAAAATTTGTTTCTTTTTGAGGGTTTTTTTCTATTGAGGGATTGCCTTAAACTTGAGTTCCTGTTAATGGACCGTAGTTCATTTCTCACACCTGTCAATTGTTTTTCCTGTCACAGAACTCATCATGTTATGGCTTGGCCATTCCACCCTCAATTACATAGTGAGGCGGAATGACTAGTGTGTGTGTTCAAGTCCCAAATGATAAAGTTCGAGGTGGATTCTTCGCCGGATGATGCCCTTCTCCAATTTGCTGAGCACCTATCGCTTCATGCCTATGGGGTGCAGAGTCCACGAGTTGCTCACAAGAGGTAGGCGCTTATGCTCCTCCACCTTCTGTAGCCTGTGCTGCACCTGCTGCAGTAGGGTTCCTCCGGCTGCTTCATGCTGCGATTGCCGGTATGGGTATGAGGGGTTGGTCATAGGTCCGAGTGGAAACCAGCCACTGCTGTCTGCCGTCGTGGTCGCCATCTTTGTGATGTCTAAATGGCTGATGCCCCCACTCATTGTGGGTGTCGCCGATCACCGCAGCCCGCATCACTGCTCTCCACCTCAGGCCCATTGTTGACTGCTGTGGAGGTGCCCCGTCATATTGGCTGCCTCCTCTACATGTGGTGCCCTTAGGCTTCAGCTCCCTGGTACCAGGTGCCGGTCTGTCTCCTGCCTGGGGTCCATTGCCGCAGCCTGCTGTTCTGGTCAGGCCACCTCCTTTGGCCCCGTTATCACCTTTGCCTCAGCCATCAGTGCCAGTGGGTTCAGTCCCGTGTCCACCAAACTACAATCTTCCTCCTGATGATGACACAGAGATGGTGATGGCACGCTCCTTCCCAGTGCTGTCATCGGGCACCGTGTGAGCCAACCACCTTGGGCATGCCTGCATCTCAGCGCATTCCATCCATATAGTAAGTGCCTGATTGGCACATAGTCCCTCCCCTGCCATCGGCACCAGCTGCTTCCACTCGAGACCCAGTGGATGTGTCTCTTGTCGGATCTCCGACGTCTCCTCTGTCCCCTGAGCACTCTCTTTGCATGAGGAATAGGTATGCTGTATCTTGCTACTAGTGTGTGTTAGCATGAGTGTGCTCAGTGTAGAGTTGCCGCGCGTATGTACTTAAATCAACCACCAACTGTATCAGCGTGGGCCAGCCATGAGAGGCCACCTGTAGGAAGCGTGCACATGGCATGGTCTCCGCCTCGCTGTCTACCAGTGACTTGTGCGTATATATGCATGTAGCAGCATTGACTAGCCCTCACTATGTTATTTTAGTTTGTACCACTCACGTCAGTTGCTCTGTGTGTCACTTATGTTGCACTTCCTGTATGATTCTTTTGTCTTGTTATGTGTGGAGTCACGAGAGGTTTATTTCTGTTATTGTTCAGAGGGTTATGAATAAAGCCATATCGTGTTACTTGGATCGGTTTCGTGTATTACTTGGTTACTAGACACACACACACACACACACACACACACACACACACACACACACACACACACCAGTGCTGATGAGATTTGACTGCTGGACATTTAAACAAAAATGTATTATCCTTTCTAAATACCTCTACAGTGTTGCAAGGTCAGAAATATACAAATATTTGTTTATTCTTGGAATGCTGACTGTAAATTTTAAGATCAAATAACTGTTTTGTGTTCCAGAGAAAGAAACATTATACGGTAACAACATAGCTTAATGTAGTTCTCCAGGGATATTACCAGAGCCTGGACAACTTTTGGGTGGTTGATAGATTTTGCTGTGGTAGATACCTTGAACTGGAACTTCAAACAGGGATAATTGTCCCTGTCACAGCAAACCTCGTCACCACTGGTACAATATCTCTGTATTTTGTTTTTACCTTTACCATCAATGGCTCATTACGATGAAATCACAAGAACAGATATTAAATAGAATACTTCTTGCCACTTGTACCTCTTCCACTATACTCATGCTTGCATTATATGACAGGTATTAAGTATCCTATTACTTGAGCTTCTTTTTATGATAGTGACTTTGTCTCAAAATATACTGAGTGGAGTGTCAGTTGCTGCTAACAAACTGGACATCTTGATCACTGTAATAGTGTCTGCAGTTTACACATGCCTCTCCTTGCATGTGAGGCAACACAGGTGCACAGTGACTAGGTACAAGGCACAGAGGTGTAAATGCACCATTAGATGGCTGAGCAGTTTAGAGCAAGTTTTCGTATTGCAAGAAGTTAGGAATTTTTCTGCATTCCATATTCACATGAGAAGTTGTGGTTCTCTGGGGGCAGATGAACGAGATGTATTAATGACAGACAACATCATGTCAGTAACTGATATCTAAATTGGACTGAGATGATGAAGAAGAAGAAGATTTATGCCTACATTCACATACGTACTCTGCGAGCCACCACATGGTGAATGGCAGAGGTTACCTTGTACCACTACCAGTCACTTCCTTTCCTGTACACTTGCAAATCCCAGCAAGGGAAAAATAACACTCTAATGCTTCCATATTAGTCTTAATTTCTCATGTGTTCATGGTTTTTGGGCAAAATGTGCCGTGGTGGCAGTAAAGCCATTCTGCAGTCCACACAGATGTCAGTTCTCAAAATTTTCTTAGTAGTATTTCGCGAAAAGAATGTTGTCTCCCCTCAGGGATTCTCACCTGAGTTCACGGAACATTTCTGTAACACTCCCATGTTGATCAAACCAGCTGATGACAAATCTAGCAGCATGCCTCTGAATTGCTTTAGTGTCTTTCTTTAATCCATCCTGGAGGGATCTCAAACACTGGAGAGCAGTACTGTAAAATGGGATGCACCAGTGTTCTATTTAAGGTCTGCTTTATAAATGAGTTAGGCATTCCTAAAATTCTTCCAATAAATGAAACCATTCATTCACCTTTCCCACTAATTACCCTACTTGCTTGTCCCATATAATATTACTTTTCAACATTATGCCTAGATGTTTGATTGACATTATTCTGTCTAGTAGCACACCCCTAATACTTTACTGAGCATCAGATAGATTGTTGTTCCTACTCATCTGCTTTAACTTTTATTTTTCCAGATGTAAAGCGAGCTGCTATTCACGACACCAGATAGAAAGTCTAAGTCATCCTATATCCTCCTACAGCTACTCAGTGTTTATATTTTCAGGTATACAGCAGTGTCATCAGCAAACAGTTGCAGATTGTTGCTCACCTTGCCCATCAGAATAATAGCAGTACTATCACACATCCTGTGTGTGTGTGTGTGTGTGTGTGAGAGAGAGAGAGAGAGAGAGAGAGAGAGAGAGAGAGAGAGAGAGAGTGAGGGTGTGTGTTTGGGGAGAGGGGGGGCATATTACCTGATGTTACCCTATTACTTAGGAGGTTTTTGAGCCACTCACATGCCAGAGAACATATTTCGTGTGCTCAGACCTTCATTGACATCTGCAGCTGGACACTGTGTCAAACACTTTTCAGAAATCTAGGAATGCAGGCTCTGCCTGTGGCCCTTCACCCATGGTTCGCAAGATACTGTGTGAGAAAATGGCAAGCTGTGTATCACATGACTGTAGTGATTTGTAGACCAATGCTTTTCTCCCTCAAGGAAATTTATTGTATTGGAACTTAAAATATGCTCAAGGATACTGCAATAAACCAGTGTTAACAATATCGGTCTGTAATTTTACAGGTGTGTTATTTTACCCTTTTTATGTACAAGATCACTTGTGTGTTTTTCTAGTCACTTGGGAAATTTGCCTTAAATGTGAGCTAAGTAAGGGACTGTTGCCAAAGAGTACTCTCTGTAAAACCGAATTCAGACCTGGTGGCTTGTTTGTTTTAAACTCCTTTGTGTTGCTTCTCAGTGCCAGGGATGCCTATGTCATGTACTCGATATGGGAATTTATGTGACTGTGAAATGATGGTATGTCTGTACAATCCTCCTGCATGAATGCTTTTTTTTTTTTTTTTTTTTTTTTTTTTTTTTTTTTTTTTTTAATGCAAAATTTGAAACTTCAGCTTTCCTTTTGCTGTTGTCTATTGGCACATCAGATGATTGACAGGTAACTGAACAGAAGCCTTTGACCTGCCCAGTGATTTTAAATAGGACCAGAATTTTCATGGGTTTTAAACAAGATCTCTCACTAATGTATTACAGTGAAAGTTATTGTAGGTATCATGCATCATCATTTTTATAGACGCATGAGTTTGTACTAACTTTTGTCTGTCGACATTTGTGCATTTGTTTTTTAACCTAGAGTGCAACAACGTCTGTTTCTGCAGCATTTTTCAAATTTTGTCAATAAACCATGGTGGTCTTTTGTGTCCTTAATCCACTTACTAGACCACGTATTCCTCCACAGTGTTGTTTGTAATTAGTTTCAGCTTTGCCGATAATTCATCTAATTCCATCATATTGGAACTAAATTATGTCCATTCATTGTCTAAGTATGATACTAACAGCAGCTTATCTGCTCTTTCCAACAGTTAAACTCTCCTAGCCTTCTTAAGGGATTTATTAACTTTAGTAATCCCTGTCGCCGTGATGATGTCCCGACAACTAACCCTTCTCTCTATACTGTCACTGTCAGTAAGATCAAGCATGTTTGTACCTACAAGATTTAAAATATTTCCATTGCATGTGGGTCGCCAAACTAGTTGTTAAATATATTTCTCAGAAGAAAGGCCTTTGCGTGTAAGAAAGACAGTGTAAATTGTGGAAAATTTAACTCGTGCGATCCTACATATTGTCAGTGTATTTTTTATTTTTCTTTCAACTTTTTTATTATTAGCTATGAATGTAGATGTGGATGCATATTTTTGTCATGTGACACTTCATATTAGTGTGGTAACATTGTGTAAGGGTTTGAGAGAAAAATAAGGGTAAAAATCACTATTCTCAAAGATAAGGGGAAATTGTGCATACAGTGATGACATCTATCAGAAATGATGGAAATGACAACCTTTGAACTGTAAGTGATGTGCATAGCATTGCATCCTGTTTGCACTTCCCTGTTAAATACAGGCTAGCTGTGCACCACCAGGGATTTATATTTTGAATTTTCAAAACATCAACTGCAAGTTTAAATATTTTTTCCCTTTACATGTCGACAGCTGCATTCATTACTAATTTGTTTTTGTTGTTGTTGTTGTTGTTTTTCGTCGTCTTCTTCTTCTTCTTCTTCTTCTTCTTCTTCTTCTTCTTCTAAGCTTCAGTTCATAGACTGGTTTGATTCAGCTCTCCACTCCAGTCCATCCTGTGCAGGCCTATTCATCTCTGAATAAATGCTGCAACCTACAACCATTTACACACACACACACACACACACACACTCTTCCCCCTCCACTTCCCAAATTGTCTGTACCTAGATGCCTGATGATGTGTCTGATCTACCATTTCCATCTTCTAATTAAGCTGTGCCTCCTCATTGGGTATTTCATCTACTCATCTAAATTCTTCTGTAGTACCACTTTTCAAAAGCTTCTATTCCCTTCTTGTCTGAACTGCTTATTGTGTGCATTTCACTTCTATAAAAGGCTGCATATACCTCCAGAAAAGACTTACTAACACTTAAATTAGTATCAGATATTAACAAGTTCCTTATTTTCAGCAAGGCTTTTCTTGCTGTTGCCAATCTGCATTTTATATCCTCTCTACTGTAGCCATTATCAGTTTATTTTCTACCGAAATAGCAAAACTCATATAGATTTCGTAACCTAACTCCTTCAAAGCCACCTGATGTAATTTGATTACATTCCACAGTGCCATTGGCAAAACCTCAAAATTTTTATTTCTTCTCTCAGAACTTTAATTCTCTTTCCATATTTCTTCTTTGTTTCATTTACTGCTTGCTCAATGTATGTACAGGTTGAAATACATCAGGGATAGCCAACAACCCTGTCTCACTTCTTTCTCAGTCAGTGCTACACTTGCATGGCCTTCAACTCTTATAACTGGAGTCTGGTTTGTTCTATATAATTTTTCAATCCCTGTATTTTATCCCTTACACCATCAAAACTTCAAAGAGTGTTGTCCTGTCAGCTTTATCAAAAGCTTTTGCTAAGTCTACAAATGATCTGAATGTAGGTTTGCCTTTCTTCAGCTCATCATTTATGATAAATTGTAGGGCCAGTATTGCCTCATGTGTCTTACATTTCTCTGGAGCCCAAACTGCTCTTTCCCAAGGTCAGCCTCTCCTAACTTTTTCATTCTTTTGTAAATAATTTTTGTAATTATTTTCAACCTTGGCTTATTAAACTGATGCTCTGGTAATTTTTCACACTTGAGAGCACCAGCTTTATATGGAACTGGAATTATTACATTCTTCTTGTAGTCTGAGGGTATTTCTGAGTCTCATATATCCTACTTACCAAGGGGAATTTTATTTTATTTTTACATCTGGTTTCAAAATTTTCATCTTCCCATTATATAATCAATCTGAAACCAACCATTATCCCAGATCTCTTCCACATATACAGCTTTTAAAAAATGGTTCAAATGGCTCTGAGCACTATGGGACTTAACTTCTGAGGTCATGAGTCCCCTAGAACTTAGAACTACTTAAACCTAACTAACCTAAGGACATCACGTACATCCATGCTCGAGGCAGGATTCGAACCTGCGACTGTAGCGGTTGCGCGGTTCCTAGAACCGCTCGGCCATTTCGGCCGGCTATACAGCTTACTTTCAAATGTTAGTGCTGATTAAATTATGCAATGAGCAAACTTCTGCCAGGTAGCTTCCTCTTTCATTGCTTTTTCCCTGTCCATGTGCTACTTTTTTTTTTCTTTTTTATCTCCACTAACTACCTGAATTAATAATTCATATCTAAGATTTTTCTAGATGCCCCCACACTCAAAACCCTTTTTTTTGAATCGTGTATATTCTTAATCAGACTGTTATTGAACGTCATGTCTCATTGTATCTTAGCCAGTAGATCCACTCTCCAGTTACCTCACAACTTTGGAAAATACTGTCTATTTTTATGCAAACATTAAAGTTCACTACAAGAGTAGAATCATTTGTTGGCCCTTTCATTTCTGCTATTGCTTGGAATGTTTTGAATGATGTTACATTTAATACAATGAATAAGTCTCTCATAATACAGCTTAAACATCGAAAAGTAGCATCTTGTCTCTATTTAAGTAATATTCAGTAACTTTATCGTTGAATAATGACAGCAAAATCAACCATGTGGTAATATTACTCTTTTAAAGAAAGTAGTGGAATTTTGAATGCTGTGCACATTGATACACCCTTGAATTCCATTTGCCAACTAGATCGTATTCTAAAAATTGTTCTCAGAGTGGTAGCAGCATCTCTTTACGTTGGAGATGACCTTTAAAATATCACATGCTTTGTTAACAAACATCTCATTTTAGCTCCAGTGTGAATGATTTTACAATTTGTTATTGTTTTGTTAGAATTTTATTCTATTTTATTGTTATAAAGTGTAAATAAAAAAATCTGTTGCAGCAATCACTTCGTGCTGTAAAACTCTGCCTGCAGCTGCAGGCAACTGGCGGTGATTGCAGTGTATATACTGATGTAAGTTGCTCGTGCTTGTGTGCTGCTGGTTGCAGTAGTAGATTCATATGTTCCAGCATGGCTTTCAGAGGGTAATTGTTTCATTGTTTCACTTGCTTTAAGTGTGCATGCGAAAACACTTGTTAATTTACAAACAAAATTTATTTGTATAGGTTATTCTTTCATTAATATTCTGGAAACGAATCAGTTTGGATGAAATCTTGTTTTTTATGTTTTTAATTTCTTGTTTAAAGGAGTAGTTAACTGTTTCACCAAAAAGCTGTCTAGAAGATTTTAGAAGGCAGTAGTATTGCAAAAACCAGCATTTAAAATTGCTACTCTTGTTACATATTACTAGTAAATGATGATATGAACAGTCATCTTTATATTGCTGTGAAACTACTGTACAGGGTACACCAGAATTAATTTTACAAATTTAGAAATGCTGGAGATAACTTCTCACTACAAAAAAAAATAAATAAATAAATAAATAAATAAATAAATAAATAAATAAAATAATAAAAAAATTCATATAAACGAATATTTGAAAAAGCTTCATTTTTTTAGTTGTTAATGGAACATCATTTAACAATGTTCTCAGTTTAGAAACTAGTAGCAAATTTTCCACTTCCACCCTCACAAAATGTATGGGTAGACGAGGAACCTCATGGCACAGTTCAAATTAGACACCAGTAACAGTTGATATATGGGCCAGAATTGTAGGTGACTGTGTGGCAGGCTGACACTGTGGTAGGCCCATATGAGTTCCCAGAATGTACTATATTGTTTATTTACAAGGATTTTATTCAGAACATTCCGTATGATGAGGCTCGAATACTTCTCAGTGACAATTTTGTATGTGTAGTAGGGTAATATCTACCTTGACACATGAAACATGCAGGGAGAACCAATTCCATGCCTGCTTGTTCCCCATAACTTAGTTCTTTCAATTATTATTTATGGGGCTACTTTTATTCTTTCAGCTATTATTTATGGGGCTACTTAACACAGTTGTTTTATGTAGCAGTCATGTTTCATCAGCAGAGGTGTTTTATTGGTGTGTCATGGAGCCCTGTCAAACCAAGAGGCACTCTTTGGGGTTAATAAAGTGTGTGTCAGTTCGTACTCTCATTAATGTGTGTATGTGCAGAAACAAGTGGAGGGCATTCTTTAATATTTGTTGCAGATTTCTGACTTAAGATCTTAGTAAATTGTCCTTGCAAAAATAACTTTGAGATGAGGTATTTTTTGGATATGTGTTCATACAGAGGCTTTTTTCTCATTTTGTTGTTCAAATCTCTCTTCCCCCTCCTTCTCATAGGTTGTAAAACAGGTTCTGAAACACACTGTACTGTATATTTCCCAAGGGAATCATGGATAAGTGAAAACTGTCACATACTCTTCAGCATTGCACATTTATTCCATTCAGTAAATAGGCTACTCTGTGCTGCTACAATGAGAAAAATAACATAATTAGTTCATTTACTTACTGACAGATGATTGGTAAAATCAGTTTGTGTTTTTTCATAGGTTTCTTATGGGCAAATTAGCTATTGACTGCTTAACAAAACATGCATTTCTACCTGCTGACTACTGTTGATATGTTACCTTCTCACTTCAGGAGATAAATATCACTTATTCATTTTATCCAATATGAACTGATTCATTCTTTGAGTAGAATGATATAGGGCCTTTATTTCAGTTTTCTTCTTCTTGAATTGACTTTAGCATACTATGAAGCACCCAGATAACACTTAATGATGTCAAACAATAGAGATTCCATAGTGTGCAAAGGATAGGTTGATACTCAAACACACACACACACACACACACACACACACACACACACACACACACAGAGCCACCATCTTCCCGGATGCTACAGCCCGTAGCTACCAGCAGTACAAGGATGGTCCCATAAGTACCTGACCCAACAAAGAAAACACAAAAATTTTGGAAAAAATGTATTTATTTTTCATCATTATCTCTTTCATCTCTGTACACTTTTACCAGCGATCTTCAATAAGTTCAATACCCTTCTTATAATCAGAACTGTCTAACTCCTCAAAATAGCCATTAACTGCCGACATCACGTCTTCATTTGTTGAAGATCTTTGACCACTACGCCATTTTTTCAAGTTTGGCAATAGAAAATAATCCAAGGGGGCTAAATCTGGTGAATAGGGCGTATGAGGAAGCAATTCAAGCTTTAATTTGTTAATTTTGGCCATTGCAATAATGGACTCATGAGCTGGTGTATTGTCCTGAAGAAATAACACTTTCTTCTTGGCCAAATACTGTCATTTTTGCTTGATTTCTTCGCCCAAACATTGCAATAAGTTTGCATAATACTCACCATTGATAGTTTTTCCTTTTTCAAGGTAGTCAATGAAAATTATCCCACGCGCATCCCAAAAAACTGACGCCATGACCTAGCCTGCAAATGAAACAGTCTTTGCCTTCTTTGGAGTTGATTCCCCAATTTATGTCTTTTGTTTTGATTGTTCTTTTGTCTCAGGTGTGAAGTGGTGGACCCATGTTTCATCCATGGTTATGGAACGGTGCAAAAAATCAGCTCTGTTGCTGCAAAACTTTGCGAAACACTCATTTGAAACATCTTCACGACACTGTTTTTGCTCGAGTGTGAGCAAATGCGGCACAAACCTTGCACACAGTTTTCTCATGTCCAAAGTTTCAGTTAATATGTGATGTAACACACTTTTTGAAATGCCTACTATGCCTGCTAGCTCGCGCACTTTCAGTTAACGAACATTCAGTACCGCTCTGTGGATTTTCTTCAGCATTTCTGGAGTCGTCAACTCATTTGGTCGACCACTGTGATGCTTGTCTTGGCAGATCAAATGGCCTCATTTAAAATCAGCTGCCCAATATTTTACTGCTCTCAACGAAGGAGCAGACTCTCTCAAAGTAGAATCTAGCACATCTTTAATATTGGTTGCACTGAGGCCTTTCAAAAAAAATATTGTATCACATAATGATGACCAATTTTCTCCATTTTCACTCATAACATTCACTATTGATGGCTGTCAAACAAATACTAAACAATGAAATGGTAGTTAAATCAAGACCCTAAGCTGCTGACAGGTATTGGTATACATCAACAGGGGTAGTTGAAAATGTGTGCCCTGACTGGGACATGAATGTGGAATCTCCTGCTTACATGGCAGACCCTCTATCCATCTGAGCCACCAAGGGCACAGAGGATACTGCGACTGTTGGGATTATCCATTGCACGCTCCCCATGAGACTCACATTCCCAACTTAATGGCCACACACTACGTTCGTAGTGCCCCTGCCCATTACACTCTTTACTCGTGGCAGACAATCTTACAGAGACCCGTAAGAGTTTTGGCAATGCATATGCATCCGCACAGAAGAAGGTCAATGGCTGGTTAGCCTTAACTACATGAAGATGGTATCTGTTCTTTTTGAAACTTGAAACATATGCTTCATAGATCATATACTTTCTAATCCAGAGACGTTTTTCAACAACAACTGCCATCTCTCAGTCAGGCCAGGTACTTACATGACCAGCATCGTAGTGCCTGAAGACAGTGGCCGGCCATATGCGTGTGTGGGTTGTGCTTTTTTTGTGTGCGTGTGTGTGTGGTTTTTTTTTTTTTTTTTACATTTTCTCCTTCTTCTGCTTTTGAAGGACTTTCTCCAAAATATGAAATATTTTTAACATTCTTTTTCACTGTACCTGTCTGTCACTCAACACCTCCTCTTTGTGGTTAGTTACAATATATCCTTCCCATATTGTTTTTATTGATTTCAGTTTTCTTTGGTGCCAACACAACTTAATTTCTATGACTTCTGCTTTTTTCTTGTCTCAGTCCATATGACTTGCCTTTTCTACGTGAGTTCTTTAAGTGATTAAAGATTATCTTAGTGAGTCTAGTGTCAACCATGCATGAGATGTGTCCAGAGAATTTCATCCTTCTGTTCTGCATCACCTGTGAGGCTCTGTTACATCCCTTGGTTGCTGCAGAGACGCTCATTATCACTGATATTTCTTGGTGCAATATTTTCTCTTAATATGTTCTACCCCTAATTCTCTCTCTCTCTCTCTCTCTCTCTCTCTCTCTCTCTCTCACACACTCACTCACACTCACACTCACACTCTCCCTCGCTCACTCTTCACTATATCCTCCTGTTGCCACTGGTAATTTGTTAGCTTGACATTAGTCGAGATCGCTTTTGAAATGTGGGTGTTCTTTGTGAAAAAGAATTACTTATCCATTTTCTTGACTCTTTCATAGTTTGCATTCATGTCTAAACTGTGTTGTTATATAATCTAACTGATTTATTTGATCTGGCCAATCCTATTGATTCTACCATTCCTTGTGGAGATGTATTTCAGGCATTTATTTAGTACTGGATATGTACTTTGTCTTTCCAAAGAAATTTATGTAATAAGTTTTGGTGTTACCTCCTCGGGAGTGTTAATTTGTCTAATGGTTGAACCAGTGTGCCGCGATAACGCTAAAAGATCATAATCAAATGTTACGTAGTTGAGAGAATGTTTCCTTTTTTATGATCTATTACAATTTATTCTTTAATACCATCTTATTCAAGTGTTTTTTCCAATTATTTGAGAGCTTTGTCCTTGACACAGGTGACAGGTATAATATAAATAGGTCAATCTTTTGTCTTATGTGGGATTTTGCTTTAAATGGTTCTGAAATCTCACCCATGAACTTAATTTTCGAGCTGTTTAGATGATTAAGAGTAACATGGTTTTGTTCACCCTTATTTCTTTGAGAATGTCATAAAATTTGCTGCTTATTAATTGAATCATAAGTTTCCTTAAAGTCCACATATACTGATAAATATTTCTTGCTTCTGGCAATTATGTACTTTGGTAGTGTTTTGAGATTTCACATTTATTCCACACAACATTATCCTATTCAAGAAACAGCCTCATATTCACCAATCGTGTGCTCCACTTTCTTCTTTAATCACAGGAGCAGTGCCATCAATAAGATCTGGTGTTTCTTGGGTAGAACTGGGCTGCCAGTGTCTGTTTACTGTAGCAAATATACATCAGCGCATTTTACAGTCATTGTGAATCTTGGATGTATCATATACTGTATTTATCCAACTATAAGATGAAGCTTTTTCCCCGAAATTCTTCATTCAAAAAGTACAGGGTTGTCTTATATTTGCAAATTAAACTATTGCTGCTGAGGTCAACGTTTTTACGCATTAATAGATTAATTAGTGGTCATCTTAGATTTACAAATGAAGCTTTGGCTTCTGAGGTTTCGTACGAATTTATTTTGAAGAATTTTGATGGGTAGGACTTAGCAAAAAATGCTTTCGTTGTAATAGGCTCGAGAACATCTGATATGCCGATATACTTGATACAGTGTCAACCTTGCTCAAAGAGTCACAGGATATTTGACTCGCAGCACTAGTACAAGGGATAGATGAGAATGAATTAGCCACAACAACCATCTAATGATCTGCTTAAAACATTGACAATTTCTTGAAACACAGGAGGAAATAGCATCAAATTCTATCAACTTACAAACATTTTTTTTGGTATTTAACAGGTTTACATTAAAAGTTTTCATTCATGCATGAATACCATATACATACATTTTGTGCTGTTTTTAAGTACAGTTAACATTCAAAGGTGAAAATGTTGTTCTTCAAAACCCTTACTTGTTTCTGCACCCAAATATTGATGAATTGAAACACAAAAATATGTATGTATATTTTTATTAGTTTGGAATTTTTTGTTTGTATGTATAACAGTTAGGAATGTCTTTTAAAGGAAATTAAGAAAAGAGCATAAAACAATTTATTCATCATCATCTTCGGAATTGTCAATTGACAGATTAGAGGGTGTTGAAGTTGCCCCAAAGTTGAAGTTGATGGCTGTGCATCACTATCATCTTTGATATTTCTTGAAATATGTAACATATTGTACCAGCTCAAATTTCCAGTTTGTCCTGCATGAATTCATCCACTGAGTAATAACATTTCAGTGTCAGTACATCATATAGCTTTCTTTTAAGTGGAGGTAAATTCATCTGCTTCAACTTGTTCCCTGTTAATTTATTACAAATTTTCATTCCTGTGTATTGAGGTCCCTGGGCATACAGTCTGAGGTGGTGGGTGGGGAGCATAAATATTTCTTTGTTTTTAGTATCATGTGGATGGACAAAATGGTTTCCCTCAAATAATTCATATCTGATGTACAAAAATTTAATAAATCTCAAATATGTATAGGGATGGCAAAGTTAATATTTTAAGTTTTCTAAATAATGGGCAACGTGGTTCTTCATGATTTGCAGTGCACGTATTTTGAATGTTTTTTCCTTGTGTTTTTAGTATCCACACCGTGTTTCTCGAGTTACCCCAAAAAACAATGCCATACCTAATAATGGATTCAAAGTAGCTTGTATATGCTACTTTTTGTATGTCTGTGTCAGTTGCAGTTGATAATATTTGCATTGCAAATGCAAAGATGCTCAGATTTTAGGTATTTAACGTGTGGCTGTCAGCTCAAATTTTTATCTACATTTATATCTTGGTTGTTGTTGTCGTGTCCCACTGATGTGTCCTGAGAGGGAGTGGAAGGACTGTGTTGGTACGCGTCAGAGAACTTACTTGGCATGAGGTCTCGGTGGTGTGGGCCGCCAACTCCTCACTGCTCCATTGTAGAGAAGGCTGCAAGGTGAGCTAGAGTACGGAACTCGGATAGGATCTTAGGGAAGCTTTCATGTATGAACACTCGATGCATAGAATGATTATACTGGAAGTACCCCTGGCACTTTTGATTTAAATAAGATTCTATATACAGTCTCCAATGATTGTCTATCTGGCTATGCAGTTGCCATCCCTAACTTCCCAAACCTAAGTCCTAATACAGCAGAGGCGAGCGCACCAGACTAAGTGTCAGCTGTGTCGATTCAGCATAAGTCCCTACTTGTTGCTGTGCTCAATACTCTCCTGCAACTCTTGCAGCATCCCGACGCAGACTAACGTGGACCGGCGTCCTAAGTACCTCACTCCATCACTGTCCTTCGATCTAGCGGCTATCTGCTTTTATAGGGGGTAGTGCACCCGGCACCACTTGTTCTAGAAGGTTCGAGCACCCCCAAACTTTGAGCCCTGAGTAGGCTAGTCACGCAGCAGCATGTGACGCCTACGTGATGAACTAGCCATTCTCCACTGTTTGCTGTGTCCAAGGGTTGCCACTAACTGTGCTTGAGCCTCGTGATACTGCATACTCCGCTCTTGTTAGTCGAGTACACATTACACATTACACATGAGATAGTCTGGTCACGTCCGCCTCGCTTGATCTGTAGCAATAATTTTCCAGCCTACAGCCTACATGATATTAATTCTATCTTCTACTATTCGCGACATGTGAACAATTTGAATCTGCTCATATTTTGACTGTTTGGTTTTGAATTGCATCGTGTGAGTCTTAGATATGTTTAGATTCAACCCATTTATCTGAAACCAAGTTTCTAAGGTAGCAAGGGCACTGATCACAGATCTGGGAATTTTTTCCGAATCCTGATCTTCAACTAAGGCAGAAGTATTATCTGTGAACAGAACTGATGGGGATCTGATATTTAGTGGTACGTCATTAACATAGAAGAGAAATAGGACAGGGCCTAATGTGGAGCCTTGTGGAACAGCCTGAGATAATTTTTTTTTCCAGTCAGAGAAATTGTATGTGCCATTTAAAGAGATGCTAACTCTTTGATTTCTGTTTGGTAGGTAGGATTTAAGCTACTGAAGGGCACTGCCACTAATGCCGTACTTATCAAGTTTTGTGTACCCCGTAGTTGTAGATATTTCCCAATACATTGATATCATTATATCCCATTTCTTTTGATAGATGGCTGACATCTTAGTACTTGTTACAGACCATTTTGTTCATCTTGATTAAAATTTTTGTTTTGTAATTCTTTTATAAGCTTCACTCTGAAGTCAATGCATTGTTTTGTTACCAATTTGACACTGTCCTCAGATAAGTTGAACTTCCTAGCATAGGTTTCAAAAGCATAGCTGAGTGAAATATAGGATTAGGATGACTTTCTTGATCAGATGTAGTTAAGACGTTCACTGTAACAGCAGTCTCATAAATCACTCTTTTACAAACAGATTGCAAACGAAAAGTAAATGTCCAGCAATTTTGTGGGATCAGTGTTTCCACCCTCAAATGCTTTCATGACTGTTCGAACTTCACCTAAAACACTTTGTAAATAAGTTAAGTACAGCAAATTGTTTGTATTTTTTATCATAGAATGGAGTAGTTCCACTGTGGAACAATTTATTTAATTTTACATCCCATTGTTGTAAAATACAACACTTCCGAAATGACATGAGACAATTACAGGTTCCAAGCTAAACTGAAGAGTTTCGAAGTGGCATGGCATGAGATTAATGCTGACTTGAGAGTGACTTGCTCTGGATTTTTGAAGTATCAAACAGCTGTTCTTTTCAAGTTTGGTTAGTGTTTCCCTGTAGAGTTAAGAGTTACAGCATGTATATTCCAGAGAAGTTGCATGTGGTAGTTGAAGAAACATACTTTAAAAAGTCGCTGAATAAATTTAGTCACTAAACAGTTTTAAAATGTCACTTTTGATGTCAAAATGTTCCTTAATCTAGTGAAAAACTCGCTAAATTGGCAACGTTGTGTGGGAGGAGGGGAGTGGTGAGTGGGCAGCAAATTTTGTTGTGCTGCCAACCACAGGAATGAGTACTTTATATACTGCATTTTTTGTCTTTTTATGAACATCTACCATGTTTAACTTCAATTTGCCTGAATCCATTTGTACAGGGAATTGAACTGACTTCAAAATTGGACAAACAGTCAACAGTAGCATACATGTCTGCAGATGATGCAAAAAATGTAGATTGGGTCCAGTGGTGTACTTCTGTATATCATGCAGCAATGTTGTCGATGCACACCATTAGGTGTGACGGTAACAGTTGGGGGTTGTGTCAGCTGCTGGTTCAACACAGGCAACGAGAGAGCAGCATGGAGAAGATATGTTTGAAAGCAAGGGATATTTTAACGTTCACGTCAGTATAGAAGCAAAATGCTCTATGTGCTCAGAAAAAAAGACAGCAGTGTTTGCAGGTCCCACCTTACCAATAATGTCAGAAATAGCAACTTATTTTGAATAAATAGCCAAATATGTGTGACAATGAAGTTGTGTCACAGCTGCCCTGTTAGGGTGATGATGGTGATGGTGATTCAGCGCAGATGACAGCAAACAAAAAGGGGGATAAAAATTTGTGATTTGGTTAGTTAGAATATGTTAAAAAATAAATTTTTCTCTAGGAACCTCTTAAAAAAAGGGGATGATCTTATTTTCAGGGTCATCTTATACTTGGGGAAATGCAGTATCTTGTATCACTGTTGTAGATTTTTGACTACTTGCAGAATTGCATGTTTTCATAGTTCAGTTGATATTGAAACCTCACTGGATGCTTCATCATTCTTGAACTTTGTTATTGCTCCGTTGATTTTGCATTCATCTGGTGGTGTGAAATCCAAGTTTTGTTGTGTGCTTTTTGTATTGAGCCTTTTTTTCTGTTATGACCTTTGAAATTGTTTTTGCTCTATTCCCAAAACAGCAGTGATCCTCCAGTTTTTTTAGGGCACCATTTTTTGTGCTTGCAGCCTATTATGTGTTCACTATTATCATCTTACCATGGATGTTTGCAATTCTTTGTGAGTGTTGCTTTGTCCTTATAAGCTTCTATCAAAGTCTGTTTCACCTGAAATCTGGTGGAAGTTTTAGTATTGATTTATTCTTGATATCCGTTGCTCTTCTCTTTCAAGTTCATCATATTGAATTTAAGTAACAATATTGTGAAAAGGAAAGTTGATACTCACTATATAGCAGAGATACTGAGTGTAAGATAGGCACAAATATAGCTTTTGGCCAGTAAGACCTTCATGAAAAGTAGGCGACAAACATACACACACACATTCACGCAAATGCAACTCACACGCACATGACTGCAGCCATGTGTGTGTGAGTTGCATTTGCATTATTGCGTATGTGTGTGTTTGTCTTCTAATTTTGACGAAGGCCTTATTGGCTGAAAACTAAATTTGTGACAGTATTTTTGTTGTGCCTATCTGCGACTCAGCATCTCCGCTACATAATGAGTAGCAACATTCCTTTTCACAGTATTGTTACATTCCATCCTGAATTTTCCATTGTTTGAATTTAAGTAACATGTAGGTGTGGCATTTACTTTTACTGTTAAGGATATATATTACCTAGACAATTGTTAATTAGTGATCTGTTTCTATGTTATGTTTTATTAAAATATTAAACAATTTTTATACATACAAGATTTCTGTGATACCTGATTTCATTGTCATATATTGTGGCTCTTAATTATTTTTCAACCGAACTTTGTCATACATTTCTATGTCTCATCAATGTGGGGCACTATTACTTTGTTGGTTTATATGTTCTTTAATATCAATGTAAATGTTCCACGTATAGGAATTATGCAAGTTCAAATTAACATAATGTCAACAAATTTTCGTAGGATGTCAATAAATAACTATACAGCCAACCTGTGAAACTTTGTACCCCTTTCTTCCATTTTTTGAAAATACTGTATACAAAATACCACAAATTACACACCACAACAGGCATTGTAACAGTTTACATTTATTGTTCCGTAACCTGTACAGAAAATTGGGATAGAGATCAACATAAACATCATTTCCTCCCTTTTTATTGCTCATGAAAAATACACATTGCATCCAGAATGAGATATTCACTCTGCAGCGGAGTGTGCGCTGATATGAAATTTCCTGGCAGATTAAAACTGTGTGCCAGACTGAGACTCGAACTTGGGACCTTTGCCTTTCGCAGGCAAGTGCTCTACCAACTGAGCTACCCGAGCTTCGGTAGCTCAGTTGGTAGAGCACTTGCCCGCGAAAGGCAAAGGTCCCGAGTTCGAGTCTCGGTCTGGCACACAGTTTTAATCTGCCAGGAAGTTACACATTGCATGTTGTACCACCATACAGCGAGACTTTCAGAGGTGGTGATCCAGATTGCTGTACACACTGGTACCTCTAATACCCAGTAGCATGTCCTCTTGCATTGATGCATGTCTGTATTCGTCATGGCATACTATCCACAAGTTCATCAAGGCACTGTTGGTCCAGAATGTCCCACTACTCAATGGTGATTCGGCGTAGATCCCTCAGAGTGGTTGGTGGATCATGGTGTCCATATACAGCCCTTTTCAATCCATCCCAGGCGTGTCGATATGGTTCATGTCTGGAGAACATGCTGGCCACTGTAGTCGAGCGATGTCTTTATCCTGAAGGAAGTCATGCACAAGATGTGCATGATGGGGGCACGAATTGTCGTCCTTGCCTCGCCAGTATGCTGCCGATATGGTTGAACTATCGGTTGAACGATGGCATTCATGTATCATACAGCCGTTACACCACCTTCCATCACCACCAGCAGCGTATGTCGGTCACACATAATGCCACCTCAAAACAGCAGGGAACCTCCACCTTGCTGCACTCACTGGACAGTGTGTCTAAGGCATTCAGCCTGACCGGGTTGCCTCCAAACACATCTCTGATGATTGTCTGGGTGAAGGCATATGTGACATTCATTGGTGAAGAGAATGTGATGCTATTCCTAAGGTGGTCCATTCAGCATGTTGTTGGATCCATCTGTACCATGCTGCATGGTGTCATGGTTGCAAAGATGGACCTCGCGATGGACGTCGGGAATGAAGCTGCAGTTTGATTCATAACACGACCTCCTGTGGTTGCACGAAAACCATTATCCAACATGGTGGTGTTGCTGTCAGGGTTCCTCTGAGCCATAATCTGTATGTAGCGGTCATCCACTGTAGTAGTAACCCTTCGGCGGCCTGAGCAAGGCATGTCATTGACAGTTCCTGTCTCTCTGTATCTCTTCCATGTCTGAACAACATCACTTTGGTTCACTCTGAGACACCTGGATACTTCCCTTGTAGAGAGCTCTTCCTCGCACAAAGTAACAATCTGGATGCGATTGAACTGCGGTATTGACCGTCTAGGCATGGTTAAACTACAGACAACATGAGCCATGTACACCCTTCCTGGTGGAATAATGACTGGAACTGATCAGTTGTTGGACCCCCTCCGTCTAATAGGCACTGCTCATGCATGGTTGTTTACATGTTTGGTCAGGTTTAGTGACATCTGTGAACAGTCAAAGGGACTGTGTCTGTAACACAATATCCACAGTCAACGTCTATCTTCAGGAGTTCTGGGAACCGGGGTGATGCAAAACTTTTTTTGATATGTACATATAGTTGCAATACAAACTAGAAATCATAGAAGTAATGAAACTGTTACATTTAATACAAAATAATGCAAGTTTGTGGAACATTGGTCATTTCAAAGAAGAAAAAAAAGAATGAAATAAAGGAAAGTAGTAGATCATACAAATATACCCTGTCTGGTAAAAAGTTACCCCGATCGACTGTATTGAAGCCATGAAATTTCCTGCATTTAGATAGTAGTGCTTGTTTAATAATCTGCCAGAAAATGAACCAAGATCTAATAGAAGTATATGTTAAGCACAAGTACTAGTTCTTGTATATTATGCATTGTTTTACTTGGTTATCAAATGCCATTTTGGCTAATGATCTTTTATGCTCAGGTGCATATTCTTTTGTACTTCATAGAGGATGTAGGATTGAAGGGGGTCAGTGGATGTTGTCCATCATGAACTGATTTTTTGATTGCTCGTTTGTCATATTGTAACAGATGACTACTGCATACTTTAATGGAGCTAAAGGACATTCTGAAAAATTCAAAGAAAGAGAACGTAAGACCGGAAGTACAGTGGCAATTATTCAAGGGTGATTACAAAATAGATTTTCTTATGACTGTACTTCTTTTCTACTTATCACAGGCCATCTTCATAAACAATGTCTATACGTATGAAACATAAAACTTTCCCAGTGTTCCATCATGAACTGATTTTTTGATTGCTCGTTTGTCATATTGTAACAGATGACTACTGCATACTTTAATGGAGCTAAAGGACATTCTGAAAAATTCAAAGAAAGAGAACGTAAGACCGGAAGTACAGTGGCAATTATTCAAGGGTGATTACAAAATAGATTTTCTTATGACTGTACTTCTTTTCTACTTATCACAGGCCATCTTCATAAACAATGTCTATACGTATGAAACATAAAACTTTCCCAGTGTTTGAAGTGTTTCCTGCAGTTTTGGGCAAACTGCCGGATGTCAATAACTTGTTGCCCCAATATTTCAGTGCAGAGTCTTCTGACCACCTTCAAGTGTATAATGGTGAAAGCACATGTAGCTCCCTTGTTTAAAACAGTGTCAGTGCATGTGTGGTAAACTCACTTGTCATGTTGCACATGTGTCTTCTGACAACTGAGTACACCAGGCACACAGTGGTGCAGTTTTAAACAAGGGATTTCAGTGTACTTTCAGCAGTATTGACTTGAAGGTGGTCAGAAGGCACTTCACTGATTTATCATGGCAGAAAGTTATTGAAATCCGGCAGTTTACCTGAAATTTCATGGAATTATGCCTATATAACTAACTATCTGAAATTGTCTAATGATAACCAGATATCAATTGAAGACATTGTTGTGGACTGGCAAGACAGCCAATCCACTGTGACGGGTAGCCGAAAGGCACGCGTTTAAGCTCACGCAGGCTGGCGTGAGGTCTGGAAAATGACAAGGTCTTTATAGTAGCAAAAATAGTACGTAGCTTCTGGAATACTTAACTTTAATCCATAGTTGGTGAACATCTGTCTGACGGTACATGCATCACAAGATAAATAGCAAATGATAATGGCGCCTTGCTAGGTCGTAGCAAATGACGTAGCTGAAGGCTATGCTATCGTCTCGGCAAATGAGAGCGTAATTTGTTAGTGAACCATTGCTAGCAAAGTCAGCTGTACAACTGGGGCGGGTGCTAGGACGTCTCTCTAGACCTGCCGTGTGGCGGCGCTCAGTCTGCAATCACTGATAGTGGTGACACGCGGGTCCGACGTATACTACCGGACCGCGGCCGATTTAAAGGCTACCACCTAGCAAGTGTGGTGTCTGGCGGTGACACCACATTCCTCCCCCGCAAATCGGCGGACGGTTGTGGCATAAGGCTTCCGCCCGCCGTGAAGAGGACCCCATGTTGACGCATGCGACGAGGTGAGGAGCCTAACAACAGGCGAGGCTGTGCCACCCGCACCCTGCCATTCGGTCCGAGGGGAGCTAGGAAACGCCTGAAAACCTAGTCTAGGGTGCACGCCAACATGCAGTGTAAGCGCCCTTAGAGAGACAGGAGGGGCCGAAGGGTCGACCTCCATCGAGCCGGGGCACCCTACAGGCGAAGACGACATATGGTCCGGATCGGGCAAGAATTCCATGGCGGAGGACAACTGGTCATGGGAAGCGATCGGCGGCGCGTGACCCATGGAGGCGCCCGGCGGGTGCAGCGACGCGTCCACTGCGGGCGTCGCCGGCGGGAGAACAGGCGGCGGCGGCGGCGCGTCGCCATGGGGCAAAATGGAAGGCAGCGTCAGTAACACCTGGGGCTGAGGCGAGCCAGTAGATGGGTCCCAAGGGCGCTGACCAGACGGCACCGTCGCTGAAAGCAGACGGGGAGCGGCAGATCCCGTGTGACGACAGAGGCACAGCTGATTGAGATGCCGACGCACCTCACCAGAGGCCCCCAAAACCAAATACATCGCGCGGCCGAGGCAGCGAAGAATGCTCCCTTCGAGCCAATGCCGTGAACCTCGATAGTTGCGATAGTATACAACGTCGCCTGGGGCAAAAGCAGGTGTCTGCCGCTGCACAGGAAACTGATGCGGCGGATGTAGCAAAGACATCAAGGGTCGATGAGGACGACCGTAGAGCAACTCAGCCGGCGAGCGACCATCTCGGGACTGAGAGCGATACGAGGACAAAAAGAGCAATAACGCGTCCTCCCGAGAATGCGACTCTTTCAACTTCAACATCTGTGACTTGAAAGTCCGGACCAATCGTTCAGTGGCACCGTTTGAGGGTGGCGAAAACGGCGCGGTTGTCAGATGTTGAATACCATTGGCCTTGCAGAATGACTGAAATTCTGCAGACATGAATTGTGGGCCATTGTTGGAAATAATAGTCTGTGGAAGACCTTCAATGCAAAAGATAGCGGATAACGCTTGGATGGTGGCAGATGACGCCGTGGAAGACATCCGGACAACAAAAGGAAAATTACTGAATGAATCTACCAGAACCAACCATCGAGCATTCCAGAATGGACCAGCAAAATCGATGTGTAAGCGTTGCCAAGGGGTAGTGGCTTTCGGCCATGCAAAGAATTTCCGTGGTGGTGCGGATTGTTGTTCGGCACACGCCATGCAAGAAGAGCACATATCCGTAATCGCAGCATCGATTCCGAACCAAGTACAGTGCTGACGAGCAAGTTGTTTCGTTCGCACTATACCCCAATGTCCTTGGTGGAGAAGCCGTAAGACAGTGGACTGTAACGAACGTGGGACCACGACCCTGGACTGATCATTATCAGAACGCAACAGCAAAACACCACGTCGAACAAAAAGTCTCTCCTTGTGAGCAAAAAATCGGCGAACCAACGGATCCGCGATCCGTGACTTTGACAAGGGCCATTGCATAGCAACAAAACGCAAAATGGTAACAAGGTCAGGGTCAGCAGCTGTGGCTGTAGCTACACGACGAAAATCAATCGGAAACGATTCGACCACATCATCGGTTTCCGCATCAATGAACATGCAAGCAAGTTCGGAAGAATCGAATGCTCCATCCTCAGCAACAGGCAAACGGGACAATGCATCGGCGTTTCTGTGCTTAACAGTGGACCGGTACAAGATATCGTAGCGGTACTGCGAGAGGAAAACAGACCAGCGAATGAATTTTTGCGCTGTATGTGGAGGTACAGGCTTGGTCGGATGAAAAAGCGATGTCAAAGGTTTGTGGTCTGTGATGATGGTAAAGTGACGACCATACAAGAAATCATGAAACTTTGTAACACCAAATACGAGAGCCAATGCTTCTTTCTTGATCTGTGAATAATTTCTTTGTGCAGACGAGAGCAATTTGGACGCAAAGGCAATAGGGCGATCATGCGAACCATCTTTGTGCGCAAGCACAGCACCGATCCCGAAATCTGATGCATCCACGATCAACAAAAGGGCCTTCGGGGGATCGAATGGCGTAAGGCAAGTAGGGGAAAGCAACGCCGATATCAAGTGTTGAAAGGCGCGTTCGCATTCAGTCGTCCAGACGAACGGAACACCTTTACGGCATAAGCGATGAAGCGGAGCTGAAATGGAAGAGGCGTGGCGCACATAGCGATGATAATAATTGATTTTTCCCAACACACTCTGTAGCTGCTTCAAATTCTGCGGCGAAGGCAAGTCTTGTATGGCACGGAGGTGCTCTGGACTGGGATGTATGCCTTGGGCATTGAGTACATGGCCCAGATAGGGTAAGTCACGAGCAAAAAACGCACATTTGTCCTTCCGCAAGCGAAGACCATTTTGTCGCAAGACCTGAAATAATATTCTGAGATTGGCTAAATGTTCTTCTTCCGTCTTTCCGGAGATCACAATATCGTCCAGATAGTTTGCTGCAGTAGGGACCGACTCACAAACTGTTTGCAGATATTGCTGAAACAATGCAGGGGCGGATGCACACCCGAATGGCAGTCGTTTGAATCGATACAAACCAAGATGTGTGTTAACCATCAAAATGCGCTGGGATTCTTCGTCCACCGGTATTTGCAAGTACGCATCTGCTAGGTCCAACTTCGAAAAATATTTTCCCGGACACAGTTTGTCAAAAAGATCTTCCGGGCGGGGTAAAGGAAAAGTTGCAATCACTAGTTGTGGATTCACTGTTGCCTTGAAGTCCATACAAAGTCTCAATTTACCGGAAGGTTTTGGCAAAATTACTAAGGGTGATGCCCAGAGAGAAGCCTGCACACGTTCAATTACACCTTGTGATTCCAAATCGTTTAATGTTCTTGCGACCTCATCACGCAATGCGTGGGGAACATTGCGCGCTCTGAAAAATTTCGGTTGCGCATTTACTTTCAGTTCCAAATGTGCTTTATAGTTCTTAGCGCAACCAAGGCCCGGTGCACAAATGTCTGCAAACTCTTCACATAGACGAGAAACACTGTCTGAAGGCACAGTCTGGTTCACTGATAGGACCTGATTGACTATAGACAAGTTAAACAACCGAAATAAATCTAAACCAAACAAGTTCACTGCAGAAGAAGAACGAAGGACGTAAAATGACACAAGTTTTGTTTGTCCTTTGTATGTTGGAAGAAGGCTGCACTGTCCTAACACAGGGAGCCCGTGACCTGAATATGTAGTTAGCTTAACATTTGCGGCACGCAACGGAGGTGTGCCCAGCTGTTTGTACGTGTCGTGATTGATCAAGGAAACTGCAGCTCCGGTATCGAGCTGGAATGGTATCACGTTGTCATTAATGTCCAAGTCTACAAAAAGTTTATTGTCCTGTTGACGACAAGAGCGACTGTCTCGTGCAACGTGAACTGACACTGGTACAGAATCACTTACGACTTGATGGGATTTCCGGCGATGTCCACGCACACTATTCGTGGGACGAACACAGTCACTGTTAGAGAGAGTGGCACTGGGCGGAGTGGAATGAACTACCTGAATTTCCATGGGCGAAGGTTCACGAGCCTGAGTATTCGGGGTTCGATTCCGATTCCGGCACGAAGCAAAAGGCCTGGAATGGTTGTGAGTGTCCGTTCTGAGCTTTTTCTGGCAAACACTTTGAACATGTCCTTTTTTATTACAGAAAAAGCAAATAGCCTGGCGTGACGGGCAATTCTCACGCGAATGTCTAGTAGCACACTGCGGGCATGATTTTAGCACTGCATTTGCTTGCCGGCGCGGGACACGCAGCTGAGAGCTTGGCGGCAGCTGTGTGGACGGGCGCGAGGGCTGTTTACTGTTCCGTGCAGCGCGCCCGGTGGGGCCGGTGAATGTGACACACGGCCGGTGAAGTTTCAAATAATTCCTGAGCGAAGTCAAGAGTGTCCTGCTGATCCAATATGTCCATCACCTGTTGAAGGGAGGGATTGACTAGTTTCAAAAATCTGTTCCCGTATACGAACATCAGAAACGTTCTGTGCAATTGCATCACGTACCATAGTATCTGAATAAGGGAGTCCACATTGACACTCAAAAGCACAATCCCTAGTAAGGCCTTGCAAGGTTGCAACCCACTCCCTATTAGTCTGACCGGCCGTACGTTTTGTACGAAAGAACGTATACGGTTTGGCAACTACATTGACTGATTCTTTGAAATATGCATCTAATGCAGACAAAATTTCTTCGTAGGACAGAGTTGCTACGTCGCGTCGGGGAAATAATTTCACTATCACACGGTAGGTGGACACTCCGACACAAGAAAGCAGAAAAGGCTGCCACTCATTACCTTGAATTCTGTAGGCGGCGAGATGGAATCCAAATTGGTGTGACCACTCCGTCCAGCTTTCCAGTGCAGCATCAAAAGGACGAAAAGGTGGTGCAACTGCGTGTTGTGGCTGCGGGAGTGGTGGAGCGGCGGCGGCCGCATTGTTTTGCATTGCACGTTGACCCTGGACGAGCTGTCCAAGGTCATCCAACAAGGCCTGCGTCTGCTGATTCTGTAAGCGATAAAATTCGGACAGTACATCTGGAGATTGTGGCGAAGCCATTACACAAGTAAATCAGTCTGTAGAGATACGAACACGAAATCCTCGTCGTCAACTGTTGTGGACTGGCAGGACAGCCAATCCACAATGACAGGTAGCCGAAAGGCACGCGTTTAAGCTCACGCAGGCTGGCGTGAGGTCTGGAAAATGACAAGGTCTTTATAGAAGCAAAAATAGTATGTAGCTTCTGGAATACTTAACTTTAATCCATAATTGGTGAACATCTGTCTGACGGTACATGCATCACAAGATAAATAGCAAATGATAATGGCGCCTTGCTAGGTCGTAGCAAATGACATAGCTGAAGGCTATGCTAACTATCGTCTTGGCAAATGAGAGCGTAATTTGTCATTGAACCATCGCTAGCAAAGTCGGCTGTACAACTGGGGCAAGTGCTAGGACGTCTCTCTAGACCTGCCGTGTGGCGGCGCTCGGTCTGCAATCACTGATAGTGGCGACACGCGAGTCCGACGTATACTACCGGACCGCGGCCGATTTAAAGGCTACCAACTAGCAAGTGTGGTGTCTGGCGGTGACACCACAGACATAAAGTCTGTATTTGAGTCTGCAATCATTTTATTTTTAGCACTTTTATTTTCACAAGTCCATCTTGATCACATAATTTTTTTACGCTTTATGACCGGTTTCGGCTTATTGCCATCTTCAGATCAGATAGTAGCAGTTTTCTAGCATGGCTCTTAAACCATGGTGAGTCTTTCTCATCCTTTATGACCTTGCCTGGAATTAGTCTAAGCAATATTGATTGATGCTTCTGGATTTTTTTCTATTAATGCTCTGACATCTTTGTCCTCAGCACTGAATATTTGATGCTGACTACTCAGGTACTCTACAGAGTGTACCCTGTCATTCTCGCTAAGCCAAAATATTTCACAACCTCTCTCAACATTCCTTGTAACTCATATAGTCGTAGATGATATCACAGTCTTAAGATCACTGACATCCTACTCTATGTAAACTGGTTAGAAAAACGCAGGTCTGTTTGTTTCTGGGGGGAGGGGTCTAAGATGTTACCTTAATGAGTCCATTCTCTAACTATCTGTCTGAAACAATTTTCAGACAAAATATTCACAATAATGTCACATGAATCTCTGTTTCTGGCACCAGTTTTGATCTCATGACTTACCTGTTCTATACCTGAGAAATTGGAGTCTCCCCCTATTACAATATCATGATCAGGAAACTTATAGAGGAAATTCTGCAAGTTGTTTCTGGAGCACTCCACCATTACAGCTCCTGATGCAAGAGATTTACAAAAGCATCCAATTACAAATTTTGACCCTTCTTTGGTGCTTACCATTAGTGAGATTAATTCACATTTGGAATCCATGGTAACCTCACTGTCAGTCAGACTCATGTTTAGTCAGGCAGTTTTGAAATGCAGAAAAAGATTATCCTGTGCAGTGTTTGGGAAAGGTATGATAAATGATGTAAAAGTATGTAAGTGGTGCAGACTTCGTGATGAAGGAAGGAAGAATGTTAATGATGAAGATCGATCTCAGTGGCCTACCTTCATCAGTCGTGTGACTAGGGCCTCCCATCAGGTAGACAGTACGCCAAGTGCAAGTCTTTCAATTTGACACCACTTTGGCAACTTGCGCATTGATAGGGATGAAATGATGATGATTAGGACAAAACAACACCCAGTCCCTAAGCGGAGAAAATCTCCGACCCAGCTGGGGATCGATCCCGGGCCCTTAGGATTGACATTCTGTCGCGCTGACCCCTCAGCTACCGGGGGTGGACATCTTCATTAGTGAACCGTTGACACAAAAAGTTGATGAAGTTTTTTGAAAACAGACACTTTAGTACTGATGGTTTTCAGCAGCATGTACCTCAAGTTTCAAGTTCAGTAATATATGCGATTGTTACTGACAAGCTTTAATACAAAAAAATAAAAAAGTAAATAATGTGCAAGATGGGTCCCAAGAATACTGACAGATGAACACCAAAAAAAGCTTCTGGTGTGTTCTTTGTCATTTTGGAGTGCTAAGGCAAGGATGGTGATCAGTTTTTGAGTCACTTTGCAACTGGTGATGAAACATGGTTTCCTTACTACCCTCCAGAGACTAAACAAGCCAGCCAGTGTCATCGTTCAAATTTTCTGACAAAGCCAGTTTTCTGGGACTGAAAAGGTATTTGTGTTGAAAGACTTCCTGCCAAGAGGACTGACATTAAGTGCTGAGAGGTTTTGTGTAATCTTATTAACTTTGGTACAGCATTTAAAACTGCCAGTGGGAACTATTCTCAAAGGGCATCGTTCTGCTTCACAACAATGCTCAGCTTCACATTTCAGCAAGGACAAGGGTGCAACTGGACAAGTTTCAGTGGGAATTACTGGATCTCCTGCTCTACAGTCCTGATCTGGCACTCTCAAACTTTCATGTTTTTCAAAAACTTAAGGAATTTCGTGGTGGACAGTGGTTAGAGAATGGTGACATGTCAAAAGCAACTGTAACAGGCAGCAGAGTGTATGATAACAGTATCCATAACTTGGTGCCCTGACTGAACAAGTGTTTTAGACATTAATGGTGATTACATAGAAAAATAAACTAATGTTCATGTTTTAATTTCCTATAAAAGTTATGACCATAAATAAAATGTTCATTGTGCTGTAACAAAATGGTTTCATGTTTTTTTTTTTTTTTTTTTAAATACTTGTTTTATCGAATTCTTTACTGCCTTAAATATGCCACCACCTATGGCATCCACCTCTCCTTAATCATATTCCAATTTGAATTTAGGATGTTGTTGCTGTTCACTTCAGCTTTCAACCAACTCTCTGTTCCTAATACTATTGGGGTGCTATTACCTTTAATAAACAATGTTAATTCTGGGGCCTTACCAATGGTGCTCCTGCAGTTTACCGATATTGTATTTTCTACCTGTGAGGACAAGCTTGCTCTGATTATAATGTGGCTGAAGCATCTTTGATTTTGTCAAGCAATTCGTCTTCATCCCTAGAGGGTTCCTCCAACAAAAAACCTCCCATGTTGCATGCCACCTACCACAAGTACTCCAATCTGATTTTATATTTATAACAATGTATTCACCTGACCAGAAGTCCAGTTCTTCCTGCCACTCAACTTCACTAATTCCCACTACATCTAACTTTAAACTATCCATTTCCCTTTTTAAATATTCTAACCTACCTGCCAGATTAAGGTATCTAACATTCCACGTTCTGATCCTTAGAATGCCAGTTTTTTTACCTGATGGTGATAAAAGATATAAGTCTGAATTCAATCTGCAAACTTAGTGTTTAGGAGACCACTGCAGAGCAGATTTTTATGTTCGTTTATGTTTGTGTACATCTCAAACTCAGTGGTGCCATAGTTGAGTAACTTTCTCTCCTCCTCTGATTTAGTCATGACTTTATTGTTGTATTTTTGATGTTTTATGAAGTGTTAAAAAGAAAGAGCAACAACAATAACAGTATGAAATGGATAGGGGCAGTGCTTCTTGTTTGCATAAACAAGGAGAACTGGCTGCTGTCCATAAACAGCTGGAAGCTGTGTAGACCATGTTGGCCATCGCCAATGGGCTTCACACTTCTGCCCAAAGTCACAGCGACATCAGGGCACTAGTGACAAGCTCTGTGATACTTTTGGTGTGGTTGGAAACCCATGGTAACCATGTTGTCGCTCTGACTTCCGATAAGCAACATCTGACTGGTCTGTCTTCAATTAAGAGAGAGTGGTGAACAGTGGTGACTTTGCATGTCTCTGGGCAGAAGATGAAAGCAGGAACAGGCCGCACAGCTAACTCCTGAAAACTTAGCAAGAGGTATGAGGTGCTATCCAGTGTTGGTAACACTTCTAAGCTGGCATGGTATGCTCACATGTCAGGCCAGTGACTGATTTTCCTGCCCAGTCTGGACAGTGCAGAAGGCACATATTCTTATCTTTGGGAGCTCCATTGTTAGGCACGTTATGGACCCCCCCTCCCCCTCCCCCAAAGGATATTAGGAGATAGGTTGAGAAAAAATGCCAATGTCAAATGTCAACTCAGTAAGTTTGCCAGAGGGTCTCGTTCGAGATGTGTAGGAGGCTCTGTCAGCATCTATCAAGCACACTGGTTACAACTGTTTGCAAGATAGTCAGACCTGCACATGGGATACACTCTAAACTCACTGTCTGTAACATTATACTCATAATCAATTGCAGTCCTCTAGTTCAGAACAGAGTGGAAGGTCTGAACCAGAGGCTCGGATGATTCTGTGTCTGCATCAGATGCAAATTTCTCAATCTCTGCTACCAGACGGAGAATCATAGGGTTTCTTTAAATAGGTCAGGCACTACAGCAGTACACAGCTACTGGGATAGTGGAGTACATGTGGTGGGTGGGTGGCACGCTACATGGGAGGTTTTTAGGTTGGAGGAACCTTCCCCCCCCCCCCCCCCCTCCCCCACCACCACCACAGTAGTACAAGTTTATACACCAATTAGCTTCACAGATGATGAAGAGATCAAAGATATTTATGATGAGAAAAAAGAAATTATTCAGATTGTTAAATGAGACAAAAATTTAATAGTCACGAGGGACTGGAATTTGATAGTAGGAAAGGGAAGAGAAGGAAAAATAGACTGGGAGAAAGGAATGAAAGAGGAAGCTGCCTGGTAGAATTCTGCATGGAGTATAATTTAATCACCACTGACACTTGGTTTAAAAATGATGAAAGAAGGTTGTGTACATGGAAGAGATATGAAGACCACGGAAGATTTCAGATTGATTATATAATGGCTAGACAGAGATTTCAGAACCAGATTTTAAACTGTAAGACATTTTCAGGGGCAGATGTGGACTTTTACCACAATTTATCAGTTATGAACTGTAGATTAAAACTGAAGAAATTGCAAAAAGGTAGGCAATTAAGGAGATGGGACCTGGAGAGACTGAAACAACCAAAAATTGAAACAACAAAAAATTGTTGAAAGTTTCAGAGGGAGCATTAGGCAATGATTGACAAGAATAGGGGAAAGGAATGCAGTAGAAGAAGAATGGGTAGATTTCAGAGATGAAATAGTGAACACAGCTGAGTATCAAGTAGGTATAAAGACAAGGGTTAGCAGGAAGTTCTGCAGGACTCTGACTGGTAATCCTACTAGACATCTAATCATCTTCTTCTGCCATCTGAAAATATATTTAGCTCCTGGTAAATTGCCTTTGCTGTACAGACAATTTGGGTACTCTTCCCAAGAGTGTTTTTGGTCTATTAACAGTCCAAGAAGTTTTACTGTTTTATTTTTGGTTACCTTTATTTCTTTTGTTTGTTTATACACAGCTGATTGGCATGTCACCAGTGATCAGTAATTTGCATCATTTCTCTGTTGTTAGCCAGTACACTTTGTAAATTCTCACACGTGGTTATTAATGTCATGTAATCATCATGTACTATATTCCTACTTGGTATATAATTTGAAAAGTCATTAATGTAGGCAATAAACGGGAAAGACCAAAGAACAGAGCCTTGTGGTATTTCTCTTTTTATTGGGAGTATTGCTGATATCTGCTTATTTTCATACAAAAGCTGTAACCTATTGCTTAAATAAGATTTGAATAAATTGAGTGATTTACCTCCTATGCCATAATATTCTGACTTTTTGCAGATTATTTCATGTAACACTGATTCAAATGCTTTACTTAAATCAGTAAGTGTCCCAGAAATAGATAGCCTTTTTCTGTGCTCTTCATAAATGTTATTCACCAAAGCTTCAACTGCTTTTACAGCTGACGGATGAGACCTAAATCCGAATTGTTGCAAATTTAAAATTTTGTTCCTTTGAAAATAGCTATATATCTGTTTATCTAGGATATGATTGGTACTATTGAAAAGGGCCTGTAGCTATTTGCGAGGTTCTCACCTTTTTTACACATAGGTAACGTAACTATGAGCTTAAGACATTCTGGGAAAGTTCCTTCACCTAGTACTGTTGGGCTGTGGAAGAAAAGAAGCGTTATTTTAATTTCCTTTGCTATACACTTTATGACAAAATTACTGAGTCCAAAATGGTCTGCCGGCCGGTGTGGCTGAGCGGTTCTAGGCGCTTCAGTCTGGAACTGTGCGACCGCTATGGTCGCAGGTTTGAATCCTCCCTCGGGCATGGATGTGTGTGATATCCTTAAGTTAGTTAGGTTTAAGTAGTTCTAAGTTCTAGGGGACTGATGACCTCAGATGTTAAGTCCCATAATGCTCAGAGCCATTTGAACAAAATGGTCTTCTGTTGTGGAATTGCTTAGTTTGTGTATCGATTTATGAATGTCATTTAAAATGATTAGGGTCCACATAAATTTCTCACTTGTTTGTTTTGCATGACCTGGCAGGGCTTCTGCACCTAATGGAGAAATATTGAGTGGAGTGGTCATGCTGATAATATTTAGAAAATATTTATTGAATGTATCACAGTCAATAGGGATACTGTTATCTTTACAGATATTATTAATTTTCATTTTGATTACATTCTAGGCTGCTTTACATTTACTTTTGCAATTTAAAATTTACTCACCATCTGCACTCCACTTAGCATTTTTTATTTCAGATCTGTAGAGTTTTTGTCATATTTATATAAAAGTTAGGAAAGATAGCTTGCCACTTACCATAAAGATGACACATTAAGTTGAAGACAGTTACAATTATAAGACACTTACAGAAAAATTTCAGCCACAGCCTTCATCAGAAAAAGAGAAACACACACCAATCGCTTGCACAAGAAAGCACATCTCACGCACACATGACCACCAACTCTGGCAGCTTGGGCCAGAATGCAACTATCACATGGGATGGTAGCAGTGGGTGGGGAAGAGGAAGAGAGAGCAGTGTTTGGGTGGGGGGGGAGTGCTGTCTGGCAGGTCTGTTTTAGATCTGCCTGGATAGCCGAGTGCATTGAAGTGCCCACTTCCGGGGAAGGGGGAACTGCTGACCCTGTATTGAGTCTCACACAAAGGGGGCTGGCATGTCAACTAGTCAGGATGTGGTTTTACACAGTTTTCCATGCCCAGCTGGTTCCATGTCCTGTCTCAAATACACAATGCCCAAACACTTTCAAAAATGATGTGACATTTGAACATGCGATTAAATTAGACACAAAAAGAAAGAAAGGGTACACAGATCCTTCTTCCTGGGTAGAGCGGCGGAGGGGGAGGGAGGGTGTGAGGACGTATTGGCAGTAGCTTTGCCTTTGGAAGTGGTGACCTAATCATAATAGTACCATGTACAGGGGTGTGCCAGATTGGAAAACTGTGAACACATGAATGTTACCTGAAAATCCAAAGGTGAAGACAGTTAAAGTGTGGACCCAGGAGAGAAAAGAACTACATCGGAAATGAATGGAGGAGCATTGCACATTGTCAAAGTTTGGGAAAAGAGACAGTTGAATTGACATGGTCCGATAGTTGGCTGGAATAATGAAAGAACAATAGCAACATTTGAAACCAAGATCACAGGATACCAACCACAAAATCCGTGTTTCAGATTAAAGTGTGGCGAACTGGCACTGAATGACAAAGAGAAATTTGAGACAGTGGTGAAGTACTTTGGTGGACTATTGAATTGAGTCGAACAGGTAGAGAGATTCCCAAGAAGCCGAGAGAAAAAGAGAAATGGTATGTCAAAACATTCAGATGAATTGGAGATTAGATGACAAGTCAAGAAAAATGGTAGAACAGCAGGAGAAGATGACACCATAGCTAAACTACTTTCAAAGCTGGGCTAAGCGTCACCAGAGAAATAACAAATATCATAGAAGACATATGGGATACTGATGTAATACCAGAAGACTGGAAATGTCTCTACATAATAAAGGGGTAGGACTGTTGTTAACAGTTACAGAGGGATATCTTTACTGCCCATCAGATACAAAATTCCATCACAGTGCCTGCCCAGTAGGACACAGCTCCAACTGTAAAACAAAGTAGGAGAGTATCTTGCAGAATTCAGTGTGGAAGGATTCTGTGCTGAAATATTCCTGAGACACCAAGCATTATAAGCAGAGAGACCGTATGTACCTTTGTAGAATTCAAGAAGGCATATAACTATATAGATAGACCATCATTAATCCAAGGATTGGAACAGACAGACCTCAGCGAGAAGACAGTGAACTTTATGAGAAAGAAACTAACGAACACCAAATCCTAAATTAAATTTGTGGGAGAGTTATCAGAGTCCTTTGAGATAAGAAAAGGGTGTAACAGGGCAATGGTAATTCATCAGTATTGTGAATTACATCGGTGTCAATGTACTGCATTGCTATACTGGCTGAAAAATTGGGGGGGGGGGGGGTGTATGTGGAAGTCAAACATGGACTACTTTAAATGATGTAGCCGACAGGTGCACATTTGCATTTCACAGATGTTTACTTTCACTGTTCACAACCCCCCAATAAGTCTCATTAATAGATTGCAAGTGAACATCCACATACTGCTTCAATAGTTTACTGTTGTACATCTACGAGCAGTAAAAACCAAACCACACAGTTCACAAGTCTTGCAGAATATTGCGGTACGTATTGAACAGACACCGTCATTGTTATAACACACAGCCTAGTTGTGTTATACTTATTTCACAGTTAATTTGATGCATTGTTGTTGTTCTAACTAACACAGGTTCTTGTCTGAAAGTCGGGCATGGACTGACTGTCTCGAGACTAAAAATTGTGCCCTTCTTTATCCTCACAATAATAGATGCTGAAACTACACAGTGTTCGAAGTTAAATTTACAGAAATTACAATTAAAACTTAACTCAATAAATTAACTGAATAAATCGAAAAATTGGTTCTTTTTAACAGTTTCTTCTACTACAGGGGTTAAGCCGAATTATTTGCTTAAATCATGAAGTTAACATATATAGTTTTGCAAACAATACTTTTGACAAAACTGTTAATTACTTTCGAATTAATTAAGGGCTGGCTCTGCTAACATGGTTTTGAATAGAGCCAAATAAATACTTAAAGAATGCTAGTGTTTCATCTTCCAAATGTTTATAATTATTATATAATTTATATTTGTTTATAAGTCAACAGTAGAATTTAAATCATGAAAAAATTACTGATTTCTCCCTATAATGTAAGATACTAACTAGGAATAGTCAAAATAAATTAGAAAATCAATTACATTCATAAAACTAAGCACAAAATTAGATCTGGTGTTATATTCTTTAAATCTGAGGGTCACTCTTTCTATTTTATGAAAATGCAGATTATACTCACCAATGTTAATGGCAATTAATTCAAAAATGAGAAAATGAATTTTAAGGAGGCAGATGGCAAAACAAGAGGCGAAGTAAAAATATCCCAGCTTGCTTCGTCACAGAAGGAAAATCAATAGACAAGATATTGGCCGTCTGGCATTTGTTGATAATCTTGCTATGCTCACAGAAACTGCAGTAAAGCAAATCAAGGTCCTTAAAGAGAATGTCAAAAGATGATACTACAGGTATCTTTCAAGAAAACAGGATTCATACCAAACCAAAATGATGCACAACAAAAGAATAAGACAAAATATGCTGAGATTAAGAGAGTTCACACATTCAAGTATGAGTGGGAGATGATACAGGCAGATGGGATAGGGAAAGAAGCTCAAGGACAGATAAATTGAAAGATAAATAAAGCATTCTGGAAGATTGTAAACATCTGCAATAAATCATGGCGATTGTGTAATGTAAAGTGAGACATTACAACACTACCATCAAACCAGTAACCTCATATGCATCAGAAATGTCATGGATCAGAAGGGTACACTAGAAAATACAAGAACCTAGAGAGAAGAATCATCAGACAAATCCTAGAGCTCAATAGGACAGGAGGAGGCTACAGATTGTGGAGTAGATGAGGGATGGACAGATATCTAAAATAGTACATGACTTGAAAAAACATTAACTGAAATTTTACGGGCATATCAAGAGAATGCCAGGACACCCAACATATTAAACAAATCTTGGATTACACAAAATGCATTAAGAAAATGAAGTGGGTCACAGAAGCCAGGGAAGACCTGAAGGATGCCAGCATAACAGACTCAGATATAGAGGATAACCACACATTCAGCCACAAAGTACTGAAGTTGGAATGTGAGGCAAGAGGTCGAGAAATTCCAGATTGGAACAACTTGGTCAGGAGAAAGAAAGATAGTGCATGGTGAGAAGATGAAAGAAGTGTGGCACCTGAGAAAATCTCATGTCAAGTTAGCACTTTGTGTGATCCTCTAGCCGCCTATGTGTTTATAGTAACACTATCACTAACACTTACGCACATAAAGGCAGGAATATGCATGTGGGTAAAAGAAAAAGAAATGAATTGTATCGTGTATAAGTCAGAAATAGTCTCCTTTTTTAAAATTTTAAACAGTTTAGATTATTACAATATGCCAGTGTAAATTTATTATAAAATATACTACCATACAGAATGAAATAAATATTAACTGCTAGTGAAATAAATATGTGAATTTTGTTAATATGCATGATTTTTCCACATTAAATGAACAAAGAAAAGTTTTGTGAAAATTAGGATAAGCTTCAGTCTGATTCTGCAGATTTTTAGTATGGAGACTTCAGCACACACCTACCAAATCCACTTGCCAATCAGTTGCAATTATTAGGGTTTGAGTGACTCTGTAAACTTCATTTTCTTGACATCTATAGTGTGTTAAACTAAAGCTGAAACAGTTGTCATCCCTTCATTCCTCCCAAACCCCTTCCAGTGACGGAAATGCGTTTAGACTTTCTTCCAAATCCATGACTCACAATTACTGGCCTCAGTCTCCTTTAAAAGTGGCCTCATTCTGTTACATTTATCTGACAAGAAGCTGTTCCCAGCATGCAAAGTAAATTTCTTAATTCATCAAAAAAAGTTTAATATCAAGTATAAAAAAATATTTATGTAATTATTTTCTTTCCAAACAGGATGGCGATAATTTTGTTGTGTCTGCACTGAACAGTGCTGCAGCCTCTGGTAATGTGGAAGGTCTTCAGAAATTAATGAGTCTTACAAAAATCAGTTTAAATGTCTCCAATAAGGTATGAACTCTGATAAACCTTTACATTGTGTTGTTCTCTACTGTATTTTAATTTTAATTTTGACAAGTAAATTTCTCTCTCTCTCTCTCTCTCTCTCTCTCTCTCTCTCTCTCTCTCTCTCTCCACACACACACACACACACACACACACACACACACACACGTACACAAAATCACAGTGTTAAGTGTATGTTCACAGTTAAATGTTTTTTTTACCAATTGTAGATCAGTTATTCAGATAGGTTAATGCAATTTATATTTTCAGGATAGCGCAACTATTGACTTGTCCATGTGTACACAAACATTTGTGAAAACTGCAACATTTGCAGGTGATGAACATGTGATCAAGATTATAGAACTGCAACCGATCTCTTTGAGAAATGAATACTTTGTTAAGTCCGTGTTTATTGGAATCTGAGTCTCTGAACGTCATGGTATGGAAGCAAAGAAAATCGCTGATGGTCTTGGAAAATATCACTCCATGATGTTTGTAATCACCATTGGTTGCTGGAGAACTGTGATAAATAAATTTCCATCCAACCATATACAAGATATGACTGATGGGCAAAATGTCTGGCAAACATATAGCTCAAGGAGAAAGTGCTAGGCTAGCTGTCATTCTGTGGAAGAGGAGCATTGTCGTTCTGAAGTACAGTTTGTGGATGTGGTTGAAGAAATTGAATTTCCTTGGGCTCTGAAGCATTTCATGCAGAGTTAGTTGCTGCTGAGATGACATACAATGTGTAAAAGTGAAGACAATAGTGCCACAATCTGTTGCTCTCAGCATATGCTCACAGCTCCACAAAAAAGTGAAAGCCACCAGAACGTAATTCATCACAGTAGCTTCGTACACATTTGTGGTCATCATCATCATACAGATTAAAGTGACACATACATTTTGTCACTTAATTTCACAGCAATCATATTCCCCTGTCTGTTACAGTCCAGTGCATGTGTTATTTCTAGACAGTGTCAGTTAATGTTGGTATATATCCAGCTCACAACAGATTATACAAAACAGTCAGTGCAGACAGCATACACGTTTTACAGTGTTTTAGCATAAAACCAATACTATAGATGGAGTTACAGTCTTGCAGATAAGAGGTGAACATCCCTCATGATGATATGATTACAGTCATGGTTAGGCATTCACTCACTGATGTATGTAAGTTTCTTCATTCTGCTGCCACTGTACTTGTACCACTGTTGTAGAAGTGTGCCATGTACAAACACAAATGTTACAGGATGACATAGCCATTTCCTGGAGGTCAATCATTCTGTCCCATTCAAACTTGGCCCCATACTGATAATGCTTCTGTTTGCACTCTAGGCACTTGCGTCCCCTTCCCCCTTTTCACTGTGTTTGAAAGCTAATAAATGAAAAAACTTAGTGTAACATTGACATTTCTGATAAAACTGTAGAGGTCTTTGCTAGTCCTATGTGTACACCAGTTCTTTTGCACCCTTAATCACTCACTCACGATACACAGTTCAACACATCATCTGAGTTTCGCTTCATTGTCTCATTCTTCCTGACTCTTACAATTTTCACAAAAATTGGTGTATACACAAACCAGTGAAGTTAGTTGTTATTGTTATTTTTTTTTAAACTGTCTTGCATAATGTAAATCAGAGCATCCTACTGCCTCACTAAGCTTAATCCTATTGAAGGGGGTATGCCGTTATGCTCCTCATAGCTCTGAAATGATATAGACAGCCAGTTATAAGGGGACTTCCATTTTAATGTGGACAAGGAACCATGCTGTAACTTGGCATCATTCACTGACACAAATCAGTCTCACAGATGAAGTAAAAAAATGGGACCATTGATGACTGAACCACAAACTTTTGGATTCAATGTCTGACGCTTATGTTCTCAGCCACCAATTCACATATAGCAACAGTATCATCATCAGGATTTCCTTCCAGCGAGACAGGTATGGACTTTGTGCGCCATATATTGTATAGACATTGAAAGCAATAACATGTTTTAGTCCTGTGCTGGCCTACTAAGCCTAACACATCTGAGGATTTTCTTTCTGGGCTAACTCCCGTAGCCTTTGAAGATCCTCTGTGCCCCTAGGTAGTGGTTCCTCTCTTCATTAGCCCTCATAAAGGAGAGTGTACCTTCTCCACCAATTACGCTTTACCAAAGGTATTGTTTTCTGCCGAAGTTGCCATTAAGGACATCACCATAACCATGGCAAGGAACCTGTTTTTGGTCCATGAGAGGTATTTTATTTCCCTATTTCCCTCAAATCCTCTGGACAAATCCAGTCAGCCTCTGCCCCCACCCACCCAATCTGCCACCTGGGATGCGCCATATAGTGGAATAGATAAACCCCAATGGGATAGCAGCACCAGACAGCAGCAATTTTTTGGCCTTTGGAATTGTTAAAAAGTCAAAGTTTTAGAGAAGAAGATAAAAATATCTATAAGAAGATTAAGTCTACCAGAATTCAACAGTTAAGTGCGACATGACCGGCTAAAGATTAGCCACAGCTATGATCACAGGAATATCAGTATATCTATGAATATCTGTTTCAAGACTATACAACTTCTGCTGAAAGATAGGCCTTAATAAAAAATCTTAACAGTGTTTTATAACAGTGTATTCAGTTATACCAATTTAACTTCTGTTAGCCCCTTGTGTACGGTAATTAAATCACGGACAATCATCCAAGGTACTCTGATTTGGAGCCAAATGGAAAGTTTAAACCAGAGGCTCAGACAATTTTGTTGCAATCTTGGATGCAGGTCCTGACCTCTCCTGTCTGGGAGAAAATACGAGGGCCGTTCAGAAAGTAACCTCCGGTTGATTTAAAAAAATACACCAAGTTAAATAAAAATATTTTAATATATACATCTTACAACTACATCTTTGCACTATGTTTCTACATAGTCTCCATAGCGATTGAGGCACTTATCGTATCTCTTCACAAGCTTTGAAATTCCTTCTGCATAAAAATCACCCGCTTGTGCCTGGAGCCAGCCTGTGACCGCATCTTTGAGCTCTTCGTTGTCATCAAATCGCTGTGACCCGAGCCATTTCTTCAAATGCATGAAGAGGTGATAATCACTTGGCGCCAGGTCTGGGCTGTAAGGTGGATGGTTGATAACGTCCCACTTGAAGGACTCAAGAAGGGCCGTTGTTCTGCGAGCAGAGTGAGGACGGGCGTTATCGTGCAAAAAAACTATACCGGAAGTCAGCATACCACGGCGTTTGTTCTGTATAGCCCGTCGTAACTTTTTTATTGTTTCACAGTACACGTCTTGATTAATGGTCGTACCACGTTCCATGAATTCAACCAACAACACCCCTTTGGCATCCCAAAACACCGTTGCCATTAGTTTTCTGGCAGAAAAATCTTGCGAGGCTTTTCTTGGTTTGGTAGGCGAATTTGAATGTGCCCACATCTTTGATTGTTCTTTTGTCTCAGGGTTCACGTACTTAATCCAGGTTTCGTCACCGGTCACGTTTCTGTTTAACAATGGTTCTCCTTCGTCCTCATAACGTGACAGAAAGTCTAATGCAGAGGCCATTCTTTGAGTTTTGTGGTGGTCGGTAAGAATTTTGGGCACCCATCGTGCACAGAACTTACGGTAACCCAATCTTGCTGTCACTATCTCGTACAAGAGAGTCTTAGAAATCTGTGGAAAACCAGTAGACAACTCCGACATTGAGAAACGTCGATTTTCACGAACTTTTGCATCAACTGTCTGAACGAGTTCGTCAGACACCAATTATGGTCTACCACTCCTCTCTTCATCATGAACGTTTTCTCGTCCACTTTTAAATAAACGGACCCATTCACGGACAACTCCTTCACTCATAACTCTTGGTCCGTACACGGCACAAAGCTCACGATGAATAGCTGCTGCAGAATATCCTTTGGCTGTAAAAAAATCTTATGACAGCACGCACTTCACATTTGGCGAGGTTTTCTATTGCAGCACACATTTCAAACTGCCACAAAAACTAAACTAGCGCAGGTACGACATTCACTCGACCACGGCTTGATGCCGACTGACCTGTTGAGTGCGTGAACGCACAGATGGCGTCGCTACTCCCCCCACAACCCGCACTGTGACCAATCGGAGGTTACTTTCTGAACCGCCCTCGTAGTTCAGGTGTGTGCTACATGTTGGTAGGAGCTACTATGGTAGCAGAGTGGATGTAGCATGCACACATAATTTTTTTGATAGTACAGAAATCACTCCACAGGCCTGACAAGACACATTCTGGTTTGAGACAGGGAAGAATAGCATGCTCATTAATTAAAGAGAATAGCATTTATCATGGCATATCAAGGGTAGGAAACATCAATATAGTATCAGTTAATGGCAGGAATGTCTATGGAAAAGTCCCAGTACTAGTCTTGCTTATAAACGGTAACAATACCCATGTAGTACTAGATGCAGAAATATGCTTGAAGCCAGGTGTTAATATCAATGAAATTTTAAATTCGGACTGGAATGTGTATCTCAAAGACAGGCTGAACACCAGTGTTGGAGGATTATTTTAGCTGTAAAAAGTATTATTGTATTTAGTGAGATTAGTAAGGATTCCAGCTGTCAAATAATTTGGCTAAAGATAAGTGTTAAAAGTGGATAAAACATGGTCATCAGATGATTTTATAGACCCCCCTGCCTCAGAAGGAGTTGTGGTGGAATGTTTGAGGGGAAACTTGGAGAATATTTTGTGTAAATTTCCTTGTCATGTCATTATATTAAGCGAAGATTTCAACATACCAGATATAGATTGAGACTAAAGTGATTAAGGTAAGTACAGGGTGTATACGACCCGGGACAACCGGGAGATCCAGGAAAAACCCGGGAATTTTTTCATCCGGGAGGAAACCAGGAAAAACCCAGGATATTTTTAGAATTCCGGGAATTTTTCATTGTTTGAGTTTTCAGTTAAATTTTTGTAATTTTGGCTGCTAAGAACCGATATTCTAACAAAGGATATTACTTATCCCGCTACTGCAGAATAAAACTTCAACAATAAAACATAAACGAGAGAAAAAAACGAAAATAACTTAAATTGCAAAGGAAATGCGCCATATACAACAACGACACACAGTGCTCATGCAAGCGTCTGCCAATCGAAAATGTGTCAAAGGCTTTAGGAAGACTATGCAGTGCTTCATAACAACAAATTGCCTCCAATGAGCGTGATGTCGAAACTGTTTAAATTCGATTTGTTTTAGCATTTCGCGCGCGCTCATGCACATGCGCAGTTGAGTCACGTTTGAGTAGTGATTCTCCCGCTTCTGGCTACAGGAATGTGGCTGTTGGCTGTGCAAGCAGTCGCAGCAAGCAGCTAGATGCTACGGGAAAAGGGGGCGCCAAATTCATATTCTTGGGGAAAAAAAAACTTGTTTCACAAAGCGCCTAGCATCCAGCACACGTTTGTCTATCGATTATTGATATGATTTTGAAACACATCCCTGTTGGTTTTTGAACATTTTTGAACACATTTTAACTTGATTTCTGAATGAATCATAAGTTGACTTTTGAATCCATGCATAGTGTACGTGATGTTTCTGTCAGGAGAATCCTCGTCGCATCTAGAAATAAACTTTCCACAGACAAAAGGGGCCGGGGCAATACGAGCTGAGGGAGTAAAGCCGAACAGATGAATGCCAATCGCTGCCTGATTATGTGGTTGATTGGGTTTGCAAATGATAAGCATTGTTATAATTACTAGCGAAATCCATAGATTCAGGCTACCAGAATGGAAATAAATGACTAACAGGAATAACAGGTGAGAAAGATTACGTATTATCTTCTCGGTGTATCCAAGAAAATCAAATTTTGACAGAAAATTTTTGGCCAGATCGCTACACTGGTAAGGACCAGTTGTAAGTCCCCGGCTAGCAGACGCATAGGTTCTATTCTGGAAGTAACGTGGAAAACGTGTTGTTCGAACACATAATAACGCCTAACCGAAAAATAATCGCGGGATAACTAAACTTGTGATTCTGACAGGGTTAGTGAAGTCAATCAGCGAACAAATTTTGACAATGGCAGCAATAGCTACAGAATTGGTGATGACAAGATTGTTAGAACGAGGAAGGAGAAGAAACGGGGACATCACACAAATTATAGAAGAATAAGATGATTCCAAATTTATATGAAAATTTTGTAGTGAAACTATTTCCTAACATAAAGCCTTTTGCTTGTAGTAGGCCTAATAGACATTTGATATTGGTACTTCGTGGATTATATTCTGTCGTGTTATAAAATGGCCATTTGTGCCAAAACAGTCTCGTTTATTTGGTGTGTTTCAAAATTGCTGCCGTATGAGAAAGGCCTATTTTGTGTTTATCTAGCAGACAGTTACAAAATAGACGTAATCAGATCAAGAAACCACACCAGTCTTGGGTATTATTTGTATTAACAGCTTTTTCAGTATTAGATAACAACATTTCGATTTTTCATGTAGCAAAACGTAGCAAGATTAGAAAGAAAAAATGCTAGGATCTAAGGTTTGAAGAAATGTGTAATTTCTTGCTTATCTCTTGTCAGTATTGGTTTTATATAGCCTATATTTAATTTTATGTCACACAAAACAGCAAGTTATTAACTAATATGCAATAAAGAGTTCAGATTTTCTGAAGAGTTCTTGTTCTCTCGATTACAAAAAAATCCCATCCGCTATTAATTGTGAGATTTTTTAAAGAGAGGCAGGCTGTCAAACCGACCGACTGGGAGCAGAAGAGGCACCACAGGACATTTCAATGTCCACTCTCCTGAATATAGTTTGGACATGCGGTAGAAAAATGCTTTATGAAGAGGCGTGGCACTGCACTTTGGCATACTTAAGACCAAATAATGTGTCTTACATTTCCTCGAATGCTTATGTTTTATGTTTCAGACTTCTCAGAAAGATGTGCGCTACAAGATGAACATATTTTGAAAATTCAATTTTTTTTAGAATTGACTCGGTTCGCAAATGTAGATCCGGCGCTGATGTGCAGAGCAGTCTGAGTTATAGTGGGTAGTCTCCACATGACCCGTGTTTACATTTAGTGATTTTGCTGTTTCCCCTTCGTTTACTCTTACATCAAATGAAAACAAAACAGGTATCTGTGGCCGGGAGCTATCAAGTGAATTAAAACACATTCACATAATTACGGAAGGCTAAAATATGTCATTAGTTTCAGATTTTATTTTATTTCCACCTTTCTGACAGTCAAGCATTAATCGCCTTGAGGAACAATGACGTTATTTTTGTCTGTTCGCTAAGGAAATTTGACTTTTGTTAACCTTTTCCGCAGAGGCAGTCAATGTATTTGAAACGAAATGTTTAATTCCACAGTATTGGCTAGTTTCAACTGTTTGCTGCATTTCAAGTGCACGTTTTCATTTTCTAGCATGTATGGCATTATGTCATAATAAAGAACCAAACATGATATAATTCAGTACTGATGCTCCAAGAAAATTTACATCCCAAATACCACACTGAAAAGCTTAATATTATGTCGAGGTCTACATCATTTAGAATCCGGACATACAAATGTGCCCTTTCAGTATGCACTTTAAATGTGCACATTTTAATATTGTTCACAAAATTCTGATGTTCTTGTAGTATCCTCTGATGTCTTGTTACTTTGATGACATAATGTATGATCTTTCAATGTTTTACACGTACGTACATACGGGCTTCTTACGTCATGATAGCTACCAAAGCGCGGTGTCGCCTATCTGTGTTTTCTGGCAACTGCTGAAACGGATCTGTTTCTAATAGATCGCGGGAAAATATTGCGAATGGTGGTTGGAAAAGCGTTACATTCAAAGTAAATATCCTTTTACGTAAGTTGAACTATGTGCAAGAATGTACCATGAATTTATTAAATCACAGAGCGTTTCCCTCTCATTTAAAAATCAACTCTTTGAACCCTGCGATCAGACATTGTCATTATTAAAAATTTTACTGGCATGTTTGTGTGATATATCTTGAAGTGTAACACACGCAAAAAACATCAACAGTATATGCGAAAGCTTAGCTTCTCTTGCAGCTTGAGAACAATATTATATGTGAAAACTTTGCTTTTCTTGTAGCAACACTATATTAATTTAAACTATTAACTTTCCCTGTTTATGTGTTCGTGCTACTTAACAGTGATGTTGCTGTTGGCTGACTACATCACGTGTACTATGCTCTGAATATACGCTGTCATCGACTGACAAGATCACGTGACATGAGCTACGAACGGCCTACAAAAGTGCATCGAAATCTCGATTTCAATGATTCGGAAAGTAACATGCGGTGTTTGGTGGAATTCCAGTGTATACTTTCGTAATGCGAAAATACGCAGCGTACATGTTGCTGCACATCAAAGATGTTTTTCCAAAACGTGTCTTTTCCCCTGAGTTTAGTTTTCTAAAGTGCCGGGATATTGTACGCCCGGGTATAAAACAACCATTCAAAGGACTGATAAGGGAAAATATACTGTCACCCAGGAGAAACTGTATTTTGAACCGGGAAATCTGGGAAAAATCCGGGAATTTTTTTTTTTTTGTCCACGTATACACCCTGTAAGTAGTACAGGCAGGGAATCATGTTAAATTGTTCCCCTCTCTTACACAAAAGTTTGAGCTGATAATCAGAGAAACAACTTGTGAAGGCCACATATTAGCTCTCCTGGTCACTAATGGGCCTGAAGTTTATGACTCAATGTGGAACAGGGAAGTAGTGCTCATAAGACCATTACAGCATCACTGAGTACAGTTGTAACTTAGGATATTTCTGCTAAGCAAGAGTGACAAAAACAGATTTCAGATTACCTGAGTGGCCAACATAAAAAATTCCTCTCCAGGACCAAAAATGTAGAGCAACATAGGACAGTGTTCAAGAGTATTGTGTAATATGTCTTAGACAGGAATGTGTCAAGCAACGCTGTGAGGGATGGGAAAGATCATAAATTACCTCTTATATCTGTATTGACGAATGCCTTCATAATCTGGTTGGAGGATGCCCCAGTTTACGGTGATTCCGGCTTATAGGTAATCATATTCCTAGCTATAATTGAGTGTGTTTGGGGGTCAGATAAAAGACACCTGTAAATTTAAGTGGGGAGTTGACATGTATTTTACGTGATGATGAGATGAATGTGTTAAGCTTTTAAATCATTATCAAACAATGAAAAATCCAGGATGGAATGTAATAATATTATGAAAAGGAAAGTTGCTACTCACCATATAGCAGAGATGCTGTGTCACAGATAGGCACAACAAAAAGACTCAATTAAAGCCTTTGGCCATTAAGGCCTTCATCAACAATAGGCAACAGAAACACACACACACACACACACACACACACACACACACTCACTTTCTTTGAAGTATATGTTTAAAAATTTGTTAAAAATTTCTAATATTATTTTTGATAAAAAAGATAAGATTATTCTGGATTTTTTGATGTTTCTTTTCTTTGTTGTCTCAGATCTTCTAGATGTTCTTTTTTTTGGACAACTCTATTTTCTGAATTTTTGAGAACTTTTTTCTAGTAATTATTCATTCTCTTTGTCCCACCATGTCTTCTTTTTAACTCCTGACCAATTCTAAAGTTTTCTCTACTGATTTACCAATTTGTACATGGAATTCATGCCAAACCCATTTTTTGTTGTCTCAATTTCTTCTCTGATTTTTTTCTGCATTTTCTGTCGTCATATTAACTGTAGTGGAGTTGTATCTCATTACTGTCTTGGTTGTATTTTTTGTTTTAGGTGGGAAAATCATATTTTAATCATACAGAGATAATGATCTGAATTAGATTCCCCATTTCTGATCACTTTAACATTCATAATTTCTGTAACACTCCTTTTAGATATGGCTATGTGATCCAGCTGAATTCCCCAAAGTTTGGATTTGTAGATATCTAGGTTTCGGATTTTCTTGGTAGTTTGTGAAAGTGTGTGGACATAAGTTTTAATGGGAACATTTTACACATGTTGAATGCTCTTTCACCATTTTGTTCATTCTTAAGCATGTTGGATATTCTTATACAATTTTTTTTTATTTTTTTCCCCCTAGCTTGTGCACTGAAGTCAATAAGAAGTATCTTAACATTATTTTTAGACACGTTGGAGATTTCAGGTTGTGAGACATCCCAAAATTGATTTACTTTCTGCAGATTACTACTACTACTACTACTACTATACCTAAATTGCTTAAGGCAAATGCTGGTATTATTAATTTAAAAATGATTGTCAGTTTCTTTCCCCATTCTTCCCCGATTCAAGTTTGAACTCCATTTGTTATGACTTTGTTGGCAACTGGATGTTAAACGCTAAGCTTGGTTCTTCCTCCCGAGTGAGGAGGTGCAATGGTTAGCACACTGGATTCATGTTCAGGATGATGATGGTTCAAATCTGTCTGGTCCTCCAAATTAAGGTTTTCCATGATTTTCCTAAAGCATTCCAGGCAAATACCAGGATGGTCCCTTTGAAAGGGCACAGCCAATTTCCTTCCCATACTTGAAATATTCCAAGCTTGAGCTACATCTCTAATGACCTCTGTGTTGATGGGATGTTAAACTCCTAACTTCCTTCCTTCCTTATCCATCTTTTGTTTCCAGTGTAAGCATTTAGGGTGGATAATTTGTTGTCATGTTGATTGGTTGGCACATCCAGTTTTAACCATATTTATCTCATACCATACCAGTTTAGAAAAACAGACAACAAAGACCTTTGTGTAATCTAATCAGAAAACCTATCATCATGATTGTCTGTGCTGCTGATGATTAATATGCTCCTCTTTTGTAGAGCAGTTCTCATGGACTCAGATGCGTTTAGTGATCTTCAGGTATTTCATCTGATGTGTCCCACACAGTTAAAGGTCCAAAACACTATAATTTTTTAATAACAAACTAGTGTAAGTTGTGCAAGGTAAGTAACCACTCTGGGCACAAAACTATTTTCCTTTGATTTTTCACCGAAGAAAAAAATCCGTCATCACATGATGAATCGCTATAAGTGGGGAGGAAGCTGTGTCTAATACGGTGTTCACTTAAGTGACAAAGATAAACCGCCTTTCTATCCCATAACAGAAGGTGGTGATCGTAAGCCAGCTACTGTAGGTATGATGCATAACTATGATTCCTGATAGACTCCTCTACCAAGAGAACAAAGTGAGTGTACAGGGTGTTAAAAATAGTGTCGAATACTTTGAGAAGTGGCAGTACTGATTGAAACAAGAAAAATGAGTCCAGTAATTATGGGTCCAGAAATGCATAATTTCTACAATAAACACATGTTTACAGGAGGTATTAAATGTGGCATCCATTCATGACAGTGCATCCCTCTGCCTTCCGGCATAAGGAATGACACACCCATTGGAGTATTTGGAGTATACTTGGTTGTTATTGTACCTGCTGGCATGCACTGAAGATGCAACCCTGTAAGTGTCCACACATCTTTGATTGGCATTGCATAGACCAATTCCTTCAAGTGTCCCCAAAACCAAATGTCTAGGGAATTGAGGTGTGGGCTATGAGCAGGCCAAGATGTGTGGTCTCCTCGACTACTCCAGCGGTCCTGAAATGTCTGCATCAGATGTTCACGCACATTGTGACGAAAGTGTGGTGGTGCACCATCATGCTTGAACTACATTTGTATTTGCTGCTGCAATGGCAAAGCCTGAGCAAGATAGACAATACAGTAATGAGAAAGTCCAGATACGTGCCCCGGTTAACCTTCGCGATAGCATGTATGGCCATATTACTCTATCTCCAAGTACACTTGCCCATATGTTGATGCCCTCTTTTTTGAAATGCTTCGGGGTTTACATCTGCTCAAACAAGCTGGCTGTGGAAATTCGTAACACCTTCTCTTGTGATTCCCACCTCATCAGTAAATAAAATCTTGGATGTGAACAGTGGATCTGCTCCATACATCTGCCATCTACCATGATGATCCTGTGGCCTTGGGGCCGGAAGACATTGCAGATTATATGAGTACAGCAGTTGTTCATGAAGAACCCTCTGCCCTGATAATTGAGTGAGACATGCCTTCTGCTGCTGATGCTGCTGCTGCTGCTGCTAATTGTCACACACTAGTTGCACACTTTGTTCCACTGTACATAGCACATGCTCCTCTATGTTGGGTGTGTGGCTTGTTTGGAGCCTTCCATTCTCAGTCTTCTGAGGTGCAAGGGTACCTGTGTCCCTCAGATACTGGAAAAGTTTCCTGAACAGTTTATCAGAGGGCACTCTGCACTGTGGATATTTTGCATAGGCTACATACATACATTTGCTAAACCATAGCAGAATATCATGTCCACCATTTCACGTTTTGAGTAGTAAGCTTCCATTGCTAATAAGTGGTGAAAGAGAGAAAATGTAAGTGTACTATACCATTTGTGTATATAAATAGCGCAATGACAGTAAACACATAAGATAATTTGAGAATCTGGATTTGGAAGAAGGTAAAACATCATGATACATATCCAGGATTGACAGTTCTGTACAACAATGCAGACTGATATGACGAAAACTAATGTAGCCTACAACACCACTCAAACCACACAACTGACTGCAGCCCACCTAATGGTAGGTAGAGTACTGCAAGTAAGACATCATAACATCCTGCTGACAAATTTGACAGTGTGCCAGTCCAATGATTGTGTTAACACCCGCAACCCAGCATCATGCAACCCTTCCTATAAACACATGATTATCTCAGAAAGTATCCGTTTCTGTATCCATGTTTATTGGACTTATTTTTTGTGTTTCGATAAGTACTACCACAACTCAAAGCATTCAACATAAACATTCTGTACATAGCATGCAATAATGTGTGACACCTACACAAAAAAGTGCCTCAGTCTTACATCTTTTGTGTTACAGGAGAGAGTCAGTCCTGCACATGTGGCAGCAGGCTGTGGACAAGTAAGTGTACTGGAGTTACTAAACACATCTGGAGCGAATCTACAGGCCAAAGATGACTCTGGTGACACACCACTGATTTGGGCAGCTCGTCATGGACAAGAAGATGCTCTCAGCTTTCTTGTCAATGCTGGAGTCAATGTCTCAACACAAAACTTAGTGAGTTAATGTTGGAATATTACTGTGCATATTAAGCAAGCATGTTACTTGGTACCTGGAGACATTATATCAACGAACGTAGTCAATTTTTGAAACTATAATGTCATTGGATAGATAGAAAATCTACTCACCAAGCCACTGCTATCCAGTTACATTAACTGGAAACATTGTCAGACAAAAATGATTTATTCTGTGAATATATACTCTGTACTTAGATAACAGTTCTCAAGAGATTGGTAATGTAATAACTCATGTAAGAAGCTGAGTTGAGTTACTTTGTGTACACGTAATACGGGAGGATACAATAGAAGAGTTCTTGGCCTGGGGCAGAGATGGTATTGATATCAGTAATATTGTACAATTGTCTGAAGGAGGCATTGAGTGACAGGCAGTCACAGTGAAAAAGACTATTAGATATTATTCAACTATAGACTAAGTTCTTTGTCACACATAGAAGGCAAAACCATTACACAATTACAAGAGCAGAACTGACACACACATGGCCAATTTTATCTCCAGGTGCTAAGGCCTTGTCCCAGGCCTAGAACTTTTCTCTGTATCCCCTTATATTAACTCGGCATCATAAATGAATTGTTACATCACCAGTCTCTTGAAAACTGTGATCTGTGTGGCGAGTATCAATATATCCTTTTAATATAAGGTAACTGGATAGATAAAAAAGTCTACTCACCAAGCGGCAGCAGAACTCACACACAAAAGATTACAATTAGACAAGCTTTCAGAGCCAGAGGCTCCTTCTTCAGGCAGAAGAGTTGAAGAGGAAGGAAGAGGGGTGAAGGAAAAGGACTGCAGAGGTCTAGAAGAAGGGGTAGATTTTGGGAAAGTCACTTGAGCTGTGTGTCAGGGGAGACTTACCGGACAGGATAAGAAGGAATGACCGATTGTTTGGACATGCTCCAGATGAGATTTGAAAACCTGAGAGCTTAAAGGTGGAAGACAGGGTAATATGCAAGACAGAGATTTATGCTTAAACATTGTGCACGAGTTAATAAAAGTGAAATGCTAAGTGCATTGTAAGTAACAGATGAGGGGGGAGGGGGGGTGCGAAAAATAGACAGATAAGAAAATGCAGGATGTAGAAAACTAAAACGAAGTGAAGAAATGAGTAGCTACTGTGAAAAATGCTGAGGCAGAAAAAATTAACACAAATTAAGACCAGGTCAGTGTCGAGAACCAAAGACATGCTGTAACAGTAGTTCCCATCTGCAGAGTTCTAAGAAACTGGTGTCTGGGGGAAGAAACCAGATGGCACGTGTGGTGAAACAAGCACCGAGGTCACAATTGTCATGTTGTAGAGAATGCTCTGCAACAGGATATTGTGTGTTGCCAGTATACACCCTCTGCCTATGCCCGTTCATCCAAAGTGATAATTTGGTGGTAGTTATGCCAATGCAGAAGGTCGAACAGTGTTTACATAACAGTTGATATAAGATGTATGTTTTTACAGGTTGCTCTCCCTCTGATAATATATGTTTTGCCAGTTACAGGGCTGGTATAGGTGGTGGTAGGAGTGTGCATAGAGCAAGTGTTGAATTGGGGACGGTCACTGGGGTAGGAGCCATAGGGTAGGGAGATGGGTGCAGAAGGAGCATAGGGCCTGACAAGAATATTGTGGAGATTGGGAGGGCGACAAACAGCTGTTCTAGGTGTTTGGATTAGATTAGATTAGATTAGATTTACTTTCATTCCAATTGTTCCGTAGTGAGGAGGTCCTCCAGGATGTAGAACATGTCAGAAAAACAACAATACATGACAAGTATTTACAACTCAAACAAATAAGATAATGTACCATTCCACAGGTCCCAAGTGGAATGATCGTCATTTTTTAATGAACACTATATGAAAGGATCATTTTACAAATACTAATGCACTGAATTTAAAATAAAAAAAGTTTTTTATTAATGATATGAATAAAATAGGAAGAAACATTCCACATGGGAAAAATATATTAAAAACAAAGATTCCATGACTTACCAAACGGGAAAGTGCTGGTAGATAGACACAATAAAAAAACACACAGACAAGATTTCAAGCTTTCGCAACCAACGGTTGCTTCGTCAGGAAAGAGGGAAAGAGAGGGAAAGACAAAAGAATGTGGGTTTGAGGGAGAGGGTAAGGAGTCATTTCAATCCTGGGAGCGGAAAGACTTACCTTAGGGGGAAAAAAAGGACAGGTAAACACACACACACACACACACACACACACACACACACACATATATATATATATACAGACACAAGCAGACATATTAAAGGCAAAGAGTTTGGGCAGAGATGTCAGTCGAGGCGGAAGTGCAGAGGCAAAGATGATGTTGAATGACAGGTGAGGTATGAGTGGCGGCAACTTGAAATTAGTGGAGGTTGAGGCCTGGTGGATAACGGGAAGAGAGGATATATTGAAGGGGAAGTTCCCATCTCTGGAGTTCTGATAGGTTGGTGTTAGTGGGAAGTATCCAGATAACCCAGACGGTGTAACACTGTGCCAAGATGTGCTGGCCGTGCACCAAGGCATGTTTAGCTACAGAGTGATCCTCATTACCAACAAACACTGTCTGCCTGTGTCCATTCATGCGAATGGACAGTTTGTTGCTGGTTATTCCCACATAGAAAGCTTCACAGTGTAGGCAGGTCAGTTGGTAAATCACGTGGGTGCTTTCACAAGTGGCTCTGCCTTTGATCTTGTACACCTTCCGGGTTACAAGACTGGAGTAGGTGGTGGTGGGAGGGTGCATGGGACAGGTTTTACACCAGGGGCGGTTACAAGGGTAGGAGCCAGAGGGTAGGGAAGGTGGTTTGGGGATTTCATAGGGATGAACCAAGAGGTTACGAAGGTTAGGTGGACGGCAGAAAGACACTCTTGGTGGAGTGGGGAGGATTTCATGAAGGATGGATCTCATTTCGGGGCAGGACAGACCCAGTCTCTCTCATCTACTCAATCTCCCACTTCTAGCTCCACTCCCCCCAACACCTCAAAATTCTAGTCAACACAATCTGGAGCCACAACACCCCAATTCAGTAGTTAACTTTCCTCCAAACCTCTCTCCCAATCTGAAACATCTGTCCTATCCAAAGGCCTCACCTTCAGCCCCACTCCCAGATTCAACCAAACTGCCCTTGTCAAAGATTTACTGTCGTACACTCATAGTCTCTGCTGGAAATATCACTTTGCCACGAAGAAAAATATTCCTGATCCTTCTCCTAATGATCCAACTCCCCAAGACACTATCCAAATTGAACCATGCCTGGAACAGTTCCGTCCTCCATCACAGCAGGACCCACCTCCTCTTCCTCAAAATCACCCTCTCCAATCCTTCCAGGAATTTCTCACTTCCAGCCTTGCCTTTCAATCTTTCTTGAAAAACCTTAATCCTACTCCCAACATCACCACAGCCGAAGCCCAGGCTATCTGTGATCTGAAAGCTGACTGATCCATCATCATTCTTCCGGCTGACAAGGGTTCCACCACCATGGTACTTGATCGTCGGGAGTATGTGGCTGAGCGACTGCGTCAGCTTTCAGACAACACTACATACAAAGTTTGCCAAGGTAATCCCATTCCTGATGTCCAGGCGGAGCTTCAAGGAATCCTCAGAACCTTAGGCCCCCTACAAAACCTTTCACCTGACTCCATCAACCTCCTGACGCCACCGACACCTCGCACTCCTACCTTCTACCTACTTCCTAAAATTCACAAACCCAAACATCCCGGCCGCCCAATTGTAGCTGGTTACCAAGCCCCCACAGAACATATCTCTGCCTACGCAGATCAACACCTTCAACCCATTACATGCAGTCTCCCATCCTTCATCAAAGACACCAACCACTTTCTCGAATGCCTGGAATCCTTACCCAGTCTGTTACCCCCGGAAACCATCCTTGTAACCATTGATGCCACTTCCCTATACACAAATATCCCGCACGTCCACGGCCTCATTGCAGTGGAGCACTTCCTTTCACGCCGATCACCTGCCACCCTACCTAAAACCTCTTTCCTCATTACCTTAGCCAGCTTCATCCTGACTCACAACTTCTTCATTTTTGAAGGCCAGACATACCAACAATTAAAGGGAACAGCCATGGGTACCAGGATGGCCCCCTCGTATGCCAACCTATTTATGGGTCGCTTAGAGGAAGCCTTCTTGGTTACCCAGGCCTGCCAACCCAAAGTTTGGTACAGATTTATTGATGACATCTTCATGATATGGACTCACAGTGAAGAAGAACTCCAGAATCTCCTCTCCAACCTCAACTCCTTTGGTTCCATCAGATTCACCTGGTCCTACTCCAAATACCATGCCACTTTCCTTAACGTTGACCTCCATCTGTCCAATGGCCAGCTTCACACATCCGTCCACATCAAACCCACCAACAAGCAACAGTACTTCCATTATGACAGCTGCCACCCATTCCATATCAAACGGTCCCTTCCCTACAGCCTAGGCCTTCGTGGCAAACGAATCTGCTCCGGTCCTGAATCCCTGAACCATTACACCAACAACCTGAAAACAGCTTTCGCATCCCGCAACTACCCTCCCGACCTGGTACAGAAGCAAATAACCAGAGCCACTTCCTCATCCCCTCAAACCCAGAACCTCTCACAGAAGAACCCCAAAAGTGCTCCACTTGTGACAGGATACTTCCCGGGACTGGATCAGACTCTGAATGTGGCTCTCCAGCAAAGATACGACTTCCTCAAATCCTGCCCCGAAATGAGATCCATCCTTCATGAAATCCTCCCCACTCCACCAAGAGTGTCTTTCCGCCGTCCACCTAACCTTCGTAACCTCTTGGTTCATCCCTATGAAATCCCCAAACCACCTTCCCTACCCTCTGGCTCCTACCCTTGTAACCGCCCCCGGTGTAAAACCTGTCCTGTGCACCCTCCCACCACCACCTACTCCAGTCCTGTAACCCGGAAGGTGTACACGATCAAAGGCAGAGCCACGTGTGAAAGCACCCACGTGATTTACCAACTGACCTGCCTACACTGTGACGCTTTCTATGTGGGAATGACCAGCAACAAACTGTCCATTCGCATGAATGGACACAGGCAGACAGTGTTTGTTGGTAATGAGGATCACCCTGTAGCTAAACATGCCTTGGTGCACGGCCAGCACATCTTGGCACAGTGTTACACCGTCCGGGTTATCTGGATACTTCCCACTAACACCTACCTATCAGAACTCCGGAGATGGGAACTTGCCCTTCAATATATCCTCTCTTCCCGTTATACACCAGGCCTCAACCTCTGCTAATTTCAAGTTGCCGCCACTCATACCTCACCTGTCATTCAACAACATCTTTGCCTCTGCACTTCCTCCTCGACTGGTATCTCTGCCCAAACTCTTTGCCTTTAAATATGTCTGCTTGTGTCTGTATATGTGTGGATGGATGTGTGTGTGTGTGTGTGTGTGTGTGTGTGTGTGTGTGTGTGTGTGTGTGTGTGTGTGTGTGTGTGCGCGTGTGCGAGTGTTTACCTGTCTTTTTTTCCCCCCTAAGGTAAGTCTTTCCGCTCCCGGGATTGGAATGACTCCTTACCCTCTCCCTTAAAACCCACATCCTTTCGTCTTTCCCTCTTCTTCCCTCTTTCCTGACGAAGCAACCGTTGGTTGCGAAAGCTCGAAATGTTGTCTGTCTGTTTTTTGATTGTGTCTATCTACTAAAAGTTTTTTATTTATTTATAAGGTAATAAACATGTAACACAACTACTATAATACTTATTTACAATGAACACTTTACTGCACTGAAATTGTGCAGAAGTTATATAATAAATCAGTTGGTTCTACTGAGAAATTCATCAGTGGAGTAGAAGGAGTTGGCCACCAATAAATCCTTTAGGCTTCTCTTAAACTGAATTTCATTGGTTGTTAAGCTTTTTATGGCTGCTGGCAAGTTATTGAAAATGTGTGTTCCTGAATAATGCACACCTTTTTGTACAAGACTAAGTGACTTTAAATCCTTGTGAAGATTATTCTTATTTCTAGTATTGATTCCATGAATTGAGCTGTTGGTTTGAAAAAGTGATATATTTTTAATGATAAATTTCATTAAAGAATAAATATATTGGGAAGCAGTAGTTAGTATCCCTAGTTCCCTAAACAGGCTTCTGCAGGATGTTCTTGAGTTCACACCACATATAACTCTTACTGCGCGTTTTTGTGCCCGGAAAACTTTAGCTTGGCTTGATGAATTACCCCAAAAAATAATCCCATATGACATTATGGAATGAAAGTAAGCACCAGCTTTTTCATTTTTATATCCCCTAAGTCTGACACAATTCGCATTGCAAACAGAGATTTGTTAAGACGCTTCAGCAGTTCCATGGTGTGCTTTTTCCCAGTTGAATTCATTATCAAGCTGTAACCCCAAGAATTTAACACTGTCCACTTCTTCTATCTGCTTGTCATCATATGTTAGGCATATACTCGTGGGACACCCCTTACAAGTTCTGAACTGCATGTAGTGTGTTGTTTCAAAGTTTAGTGACAAAGAATTGGCTAGAAATCAGTGATTAATGCCCACAAATATTTTATTAGCTGATCTTTCTAAGATTTCTCTTGATTTGCTATTTATTGCAGTGTTTGTATATCGGCAAACAAAACAAACTTGGCATCTGGTAATGTTACTGATGAAAGGTCATTGATATACACAAGAAAAAGTAAGGGCCCTAAAATGGAATCTTATGGGACCCCACGTGTAACTAGTTTCCAGTTGGATGATGCCTGATAGCTTGATACATGTCTCTTTCCTAATAACACGGTTTGTTTCCTGCCAGAGATATAAGATTTGAACCATTTTGCAGCATTTCCTTTTACACTATAATATTATAATTTGCTTAAAAGGATATTGTGATTTACACAGTCAAATGCCTTTGACAGATCACAAAAAAATACCAGTTGCCTGCAATTTTTTATCTACTGAATTAAGCACATTTTCACTGTAAGTGTAGGTAGGCTTCTCAATATCAGACCCATTTAGAAAACAGAACTGTGGCTTTGACAGTATGTTATTTGAGATGAGATGGTTATAAAGCCAATTGTACATTAATTTTTCTAAAATTTTTGAGAATGCCGGCAAAAGTGAAATTGGACGGAAATTCAATACTATTTCTTTATCTCCCTTCTTAAACAGTGGCTTAACTTCAGCATATTTTAACCATCCAGGAAATATTCCACTGTTAAATGACTGGTTACACAGAAAGCTTAATATGTTACTTAACTCAGAAACACATTCTTTAATTAGCTTTGTTGATATTTCATCATACCCACTATATGTTTTTGATTTTAAAGATTTTATGATGGACATTATTTCTGCTGGGGTAGTGAGGGTCAAAATCATATTATGGAAGTTACTTGAAATGTCTGGTCTGAGGTATTCCATAGCAGCATCTACACAACCTGACAACCCCATCTTTTCAGTAACAGTTATAAAATGTTTGTTAAAAAGTTCTGCAACACTATACACGTCTGTCACCAATGTATCATTTACTCTTAATGCTATTTGTCCCTCTTCATGTCTGGTTCTACCAGTCTCCTCCTTCACTATATTCCATATTGTCTTTATTTTGTTATCTGATATGACTATCTTGTAATATATTTGCTTTGATGTCCGTTTTACAGTCTTTAATATTTTGCAGTATTTCTTGTAATGTGCTATAGCACCAACATCGGAATTGTTTCGGATTGACAGATACAGTTTTCTCTTTGTTTTACAAGATAACCCTATTCCTTGAGTAATCCATGGCTTCTTTGTAGACTTTTCCCTAACCTTGGTAAGTTTTTGGGGAAAACAGCACTTTATTAGCAAAAGTGTTATATTTTTCATTCATGCCATGAGCACTGTAAACATTAGTGCCGTGAATGTCTCTGAGGAGTGTCCTAAAATAATCAATTTTTCGCTTATTGATTACCCTCTTGAGCTCAGATTTAACAGATTTTATATCCTATTCAGTATTAACATTTAACAGAAGGAACTGCATGTCATGATCTGAGAGGCCATTGACTATTGGTTTTGTAATGTAATTTTGTTCATTGGACTTTTCTATAAAGATATTATCAATGGCTGTTTGTGGGCAATTGGCTACCCTAGTGGGGAACTTTACAGTGGGAATTAAGTTGAATGATAGTGTTACTAACTCCAATAATTTCTTATTGGGAGAGTCTTTAAGGAAATCTACATTGAAATCACCAGCAACCACTATTTCTTTGTTTTTGGCAGTTAAATGGTCTAGTACAGCTTCAAGGTGGTTTATGAACAGATTAAAGTTACCTGCAGGTGGTCGATATACACTTAATATTATGAAGGATTTTTTGTGAAATTCTACTTCTGTTGCACATGCTTCCATATGCTGCTCTAGGCAAAATTTATGAATGTCTTATGTTCTTAAATTTATGACAGTTCCTGATGAATGTGGCAACTCCTCCTTTCTCCATTTCTGATCTACAAAAGTGAGATGCTAACCTAAACCCTGTAACACTTAAAAGTTCTATACCATAGGTCACATGATGTTCAGAGGCAGATTATGTCAGCTGGGTTTGAAGACTCTAATTCATCTGTGGTGTCACCGCCAGACACCACACTTGCCAGGAGGTAGCCTTTAAATCGGCTGCGGTCCGTTAGTATACGTCGGACCCGTGTGTCGCCACTATCAGTGATTGCAGACCGAGCGCCGCCACACGGCAGGTCTAGAGACACTTCCTAGCACTCGCCCCAGTTGTACAGCCGACTTTGCTAGCGATGGTTCACTGACAAAATACGCTCTCATTTGCCGAGACGATAGTTAGCATAGCCTTCAGCTATGTCATTTGCTATGACCTAGCAAGGCGCCATTATCAGTTGCTATTGATATTGTAAATAATGTACAGACAAGAGCTACGTTCAACATTAATGGATTTAAGTTAAGTATTCCCCCATCTGCATCCGTTTTTCTAAGTTCTAGTTTCCTTGTCCTGTTCCAGACCTCACGCCAGCCTGCGTGAGCTTGAACGCGTGCCTTTTGGCTTCCTCTATTTGTACAGGTTGGCTCTCCTGCCAGCCCACAACATCATCTCTGCAGATAATTAATTCATTAATTTTATTTCTCAGACCTCGAATATTTTGATGCAATAAAGATAGCTGACATTTCACATTGACTGAGTTAAAATTGGTTAGAGTTAAAATATCTGCTGACTGTTGAAAATTCTTAATCAATGGCTGTTTATGCTGATGTAATAAGCTAGAATTGTGTTTTTTGGTTTCTTTCTCAAACTGAAGGTTTGTCTCAGTCCTAACCTCTCTTAAAATTTGGTTTCTTTCTGACCTCGCTACCCTAAAAAAGGGTATTTTCTGAACCCTATAACCACTGGTATTTTATCACTCATGACAGTGCCTCCCCCCTTTAACTTTCCTGCTATTTTCCCAGCCAGTTTTCCCTTCCCCTTCCTGTTGAGGTGAAGGCCATGCCTAGTATAATCCCACCTATTGAGAGAATCAACAGGAACCACACCAATGTGTGATCCTACACCCAACATAAGCAACAATTCCAACTCCAAATTAACTCTCTTGACAGAAGAGTTCAAATGAGGTCGGTCATGGCGCCCAAGAACAGATACAAACTCAACACTCGTATGCTTCAATGCTGTTGCAATCTTTACCAGGTCACATGCTATACTGTATCCAGGATATCTGTCAATACTATTACCTGCTCCACCCACTATAACCACGGTGTCTTCCTCAGTGAAATCTTTGCAAAGTGTTCCTAAATCCTCTGTCACCTGCTCCAGACCAGCACTAGGTTTAAAAAAATTGATAACCTGGTATTCTGATCCTAGTCATCCTGCAAAAGTTGGCCAACACCTCTGCCATGGGAACTACCTAACAACAACATTTTCTTTTTCTTTACTGATTTCCCTAAATTCTTACTTTTCAATTTGCTGCTGAAAGTTTGTTGTGCCCTGTCTACACCTGCAAGTGCTTGAGGCTCACCAGCTTCTAACTGAAGCAACAGGTCAAATTCATTTTCCACATTCTCCACGAAACTGTGAGACAAAGTTCTAGGCCTGTTCCTCCTGTTGCCTGTTGCTACTTCCCACCTCTCTTCATGCTTCTCTCTCCGTAACCTGTCAAGATCTCCCTTGGCCTTGTCTAACTCAGCCTGAAGGGCAGCAATTTTCCCCTCCTGTTCTAGTAATTTCCTATCTCTACTACAAATCCTACAAAACCACTGATGAGTCTCATTTACTTCCCCTATTCCCACACCACTATAGTCACCCACATGGAAAGAACTACAGCACCCATCACAACAAAGCCCCGACCTAACAATTCTACAGCAAGTCACACTTTTAATTCATGATAAACGTGATAGTTTATTAAGAATAAGTCAGTTAAATTACAGATAAACAAAAAAATGTGGTTCCACAAATTTGGCCTATACGCAACTGTGTGTAAACAAAAACAACAGTGCAAAGTTTCTGAAACAACAACTTAAACTTTACGCTACTTTCCGGAAATGCTAGTTAAATAATGAAGAGGTACGCTACAGTTAAATTGCTGGAGAGAGCAAAGAACAACTAAATGAAATTCTATAGATTTTCTGTGGCAAAACGTAAACAGAAAATACGACTGTACAATCTTTTCGTGTTTTCTGCTATATTATGTAAAGAAAAATGAAACCTTTAATGCTACACTTAAAAGGCACACTAATACACCTATTTACCACGTAATCAGTAGTAAATTATATGTTTTATAATCTAAAATGACTTATCTGTACCAGAACACCAAAACTCATGCAGTCGCCTGGCTGCAGGGCTGCCAACAGTGAATGTGGGGGGCAAAATCTCAGACAGAATTGATCTCATTCAGGGCATGATTTTAGGAAGTCATGGACTTGTCAAAGTAGCTGATTAATACATTTCAGACCAGGAATATATTGAGTGAGCAGAGGTGTGCTCCAAAGTTGTTTTTTGGAGGGATCAGTAGCATCTGGATTGGATGTGATGCCATGGGAAATACGCTTTTGAACGAGGCTGGTGGGGTACTTACATCCAGTGAAGGTTGAAGTGAAATGGTGATGTATTGCTTTAATGAGTGTGCATCCAAACAAATATGTTTGCCTTGAATTACAAGGCTGTATGGGAGAGAATGGTTGACATGGAAAGGATGGCAGCTGTCAAAATGTAAGTACTGTTATTTGTCAGTATGTTTTATGTGGATAGAAGCTGGAGGAGGATGAGATCAACATCATGGAAAGTGGCATGGGGTTTGGAATATGACTGTGTGAAGGTACTCAGAGATTCCAGGAATTTTAACAGGTCAGCCTCACCATGAGCCATATGGTAAAGATGTCATCAATGTATCTAAACCAAACCAGGGGATGAAGACTTATGGATCCCAGGAAAGCCCCCTCCAAGTGAACCATGGAAAGGTTGGCATAGGAAGGAGCCACCCTGATTCCCATGGCTATCCCCCTTTCTGCCCCTCAAAGGTGATGTAGTTGTTGGCAAGTATAAAGTTGATTAAGGTGATTAGGAAGTATGTCATAGATTTGGAATCAAGTGGGCACTGACTAAGGAAATGTTCAGTAGCGGACAAACCATGTGTGTGGGGGTTGTTGGCATAGAGGGGTGGCATCAATGGCGACGAGCAAGGTGTGTGGTTGGAATGGGAGAAGGATGGACACAGGTTACAGACAATCTAGTAAGTGGTTGGTATCTTTGATACCAACCATTGTATTTGAAGCGATTGACTATAGGATGATTGGGTTTTTGTATCTTAGGGAGAAGGTAAAGGGGGGGGGGGGCATGGTTTGGGTGGGATGAGAAGTTCTATGAATTGAGTGGTTAGTTCTTTTGAGGGGCCTGAGGTTTTAAGGAACAACTGCAGGTCAGTATGAATCACAGGGATGGGATCTTGATGGCAGACACTGTATGTAGTGGTGTTAGACAGCTGGTGTAGACCTTCACTACCATACTCATTTCAGTCAAGTACCACAGTGGTAGGTCCTTTGTCTGCTCGGAGGATAATGATGGGATTATCTGCTGACAGCTTTTAGGGAATGTAGGGCCTGAAGTTCTGCAGAGGACAGGTTAGGGTAATGTTGTAGGGACATGAGGAAGGGTTATGAAGCAGTGCTGGATGTGTGTTGTCAAATCTCGCTGATGCAGTCCCCAACAATCAGTCTTTCCTTCTTATCCCGTACAATAAGTCTCCCTGACCCGAGGTTGTGGGTGACTTCCCGATATCTACCCCTTTTCCTAGACCTCACCACTACTTTTCCTTCACCCTTCTTCCTTCCCCTTCAATCCTTCTGCCTGAAGAAGGAGCCACTGGTTCCAAAAGCTTACCAATCACAACAGTCTTTTATGTGTGTGTTCTGCTGCCACTTGGTGAGTAGATTTTTTTATCTATAATTAAATAATCCACCCCCCCCCCCCATCCCCATGAACCATGGACTCTGCCATTGGTGGGGAGGCTCGGAGGCTTGCATGCCTCAGTGATACAGATAGCCGTTGGTGCAACCATAATGGAGGGGTACCTGTTGAGAAGCCAGACAAATGTGCGGTTCCTGAAGAGGGGCAGCAGCATTTTCAATAGTTGCAGGGACAATAGTCTGGATGATTGACTGATCTGGACTTGTAACGTTAACCAAAACGCCCTTGTTGTGCTGGTACTGCAAAACGCTGAAAGCAAGGGGAAAGTACAGCCATCATTTTTCCCGAGGGCATGCAGCTTTACTGTATTGTTAAATGATGATGGTGTCCTCTTGGGTAAAATATTGCAGAGGTAAACTAGTCCCCCATTCAGGTCTCTGGGCGGGGACTACTCAGGAGGACACCGTTATCAGGAGAAACAAAACTGGCGTTCTATGGATCGGAGCATGGAATGTCAGATCCCTTAATTGGGCAAATAGGTTAGAAAATTTTAAAAAGGAATTAGTGAAGTTCGTTGGCAGGGGGAAGAAGACTTCTGGTCAGGTGAATACAGGGATATAAATTTAATCTCAGATAGGGGTAATGCAGGAGTGGGTTTAATAATGAAGAAAAAAATAGGAGCATGGGTAAGCTACTGTGAACAGCATAGTGAACGCATTATTGTAGCCAAGATAAACACAAAGCCCACGCTTACTACAGTAGTACAAGTTTATATGCCAACTAACTCTGCAGATGACAAAGAGATGGAATAAATGTGTGATGAGATTAAAGAAATCATTCAGATTGTGAAGGGAGACGAAAATTTAATAGTAATTGGGGACTCGAATTCGATTGTAGGAAAAGGAAGAGAAGGAAAAGTAGCAGGTGAATATGGAATGGGGGTAAGGAATGAAAGAGGAAGCTGCATGGTAGAATTTTGCATCATGCACAACGTAATCATAGTTAACACTTGGTTTAAGAATCATGAAAGAAGGTTGTATATGTGGAAGAGGCCTGCAGACACAGGAAGGTTTCAGATAGATTGTATAATGGTAAGACGGAGATTTAGGAACCAGGTTTTAAATTGTAAGAAATTTCCAGGGGCAGATGTGGACTCTGACCAAAATTTATTGGTTAGGAACTGTAGACTAAAACTCAAGAAACTGCAAAAAGGTGGGAATTACAAGAAATGGGACCTGGATAAACTGAAAGAACCTGAAGTTGTAGACAGTTTCAGAGAGATCATTAGGGGAACAACTGACGAATGGGGGAAAGAAATTCGGTAGGAGAAGAATGGGTAGCTTTGAGAGATGAAATAGTGAAGGCAATACAGGATCAAGTAGGTAAAAAGATGAGGGCTAATAGAAACCCTTGGGTAACAGGAGAGATATTGAATTTAATTGATGAAAGGAGAAAATATAAAAATGCAGTAAATGAAGCAGGCAAAAAGGAATACAAACGTCTCAAAAATGAGATTGTCAGGAAGTGCAAAATGGCTAAGCAGGGATGGCTAGAGGACAAATGTAAGGATGTAGAGGCATAAGTCGCTGGGGGTAAGATAGATACTGTCTACAGGAAAATTAAAGAAACCTTTGGAGAAACAAGAACCACTTGTATGAATCTCAAGAGTTCAAATGGAAATCCAGTTCAAAGCAAAGAAGGGAAAGCAGAAAGGTGGAAGGAGTGTATAGAGGGTATATACAAGGGCGATGTACTTGAGGACAATATTATGGAAATGTAAGAGGACAAAAGGTGAAGATGAAATGGGAAATATGATACTGTTTGAAGAGTTTTAGCTTCGGGAGAGCCAGCCCTGACAAAACTCTACCACCTGGTGAGCAAGATGTATGAGACGGGCGAAATACCCTCAGACTTCAAGAAGAATATAATAATTTCAATCCCAAAGAAAGGTGTTGACATGTGTGAAAATTACTGAACTATCAGTTTAATAAGTCACAGCTGCAAAACACTAAAACGAATTCTTTACAGACAAGCGGAAAAACTGGTAGAAGCCAGCCTCAGGAAAGATCATTTTGGATTCTGTAGAAATGTTGGAACACGTGAGGCAATACCGGCCCTACGACTTATCTTGGAAGATAGATTAAGGAAAGGCAAATTTACGTTTGTAGCATTTGTAGACTTAGAGAAAGCTTTTGACAGTGTTGACTGAAATAATCTATTTCAAATTCTGTAGATGGCAGGGGTCAAATACAGGGAACGAAAGGCTATTTACAATCTGTACACGTATTAGATGGCAGTTACAAAAGTTGAGGGCCATAAAAGGGAAGAAGTGGTTGGGAAGGCAGTGAGACAGGGTTGTCGCCTCTCCCCGATGTTATTCAATCTGTATATTGAGCAAGCAGTAAAGGAAACAAAAGGAAAATTAGGAGTAGGACTTAATATCCATGTAGAAGAAATAAAAACTTTGAGTTTTGCCGATGACATTGTAATTCTGTTAGAGACAGTAAAGGACCTGGAAGAGCAGTTCAACAGAATGGACAGTGTCTTGAAAGGAGGGTATAAGATGAACAACAACAAAAGCAAAACAAGGATAATGGAGTGTATTCGAATTAAATCAGGTGATGGTGGGGGAATTAGATTATGAAATGAGACACTTAAAGTAGTAGATGAGTTTTGCTATTTGGGCAGCAAAATAACTGGGGATGGTTGAAGTAGAGAGGATATAAAATGTAGACTGGTGATGGCAAGGAAAGCATTTCTGAAGAAGAGAAATTTGTTAACATCGATTATAGATCTAAGTGTCAGGAAGTCTTTTCTAAAAGTATTTCTATGGATTGTAGCCATATATGGATGTGAAACATGGAGGATAAACAGTTTATAGAAAAAGAGAATAGAAGGTTTTGAAATGTCCTGCTACAGAAGAATGCTGAAGATTAGGTGGATAGATCATGTAGCTAATGATGAGGTACTGAATAGAATTGGGGAGAAAAATTTGTGGCACAACCTGACAAGAAGGGATCGGTTGCTAGGACACATTCTGAGGCATCAAGGGATCACCAATTTAGTATTAGAGGGAAGCATGGAGGGTAAAAATTGTAGACGGAGGCCAAGAGGTACATACACTAAGCAGATTCAGAAGGATGTAGGTTGCAGTAGTTACTCAGAGATGAAGAGGCTTGCACAGGATAGAGCAACGTGGAGAGCTGCACCAAACCAGTCTTTTGACTGAAGACCATACAACAGCAACAACAACATCAACAACATGAGGTGCGATCAAGAACTACTAGGAAATTTTTTTTTGTAAAGAATCTTTATTTATTAGTCAGCATCAACTTTTTTCCATTCAAAGCAATTCCCCCCCCCCTCTCCCCCCCAGATATAAAACTCTTTTGCCAGCCCTTTTTTTGGTCTGGGAAGCACTTCTTTAACTCCTTTTTCGTTATGGTGTTCATATTCTTCAGAGATTCTGTTTTTATGTCACCAATGGTGGCAAAATGGTGTCCTTCCGTGATTCTCTTGAAGCCTCAAGAATAGAAAGAAGTCACAGCGGGCCACGTCCAATGAATACACTGGCCGAGGCTAAATAACAGTTTTCTTTTTTGCCAAAAAATCGCAAACAACCATTGAGAAGTGAACGGGAGCATTATCGTGATGCAATTTTCGTGAGTGATTTTGCCACAATTGTAGTAGTTTTGTTTGGATTGCTTCATGCAAATGGTGCATAACTTACAAGTAGTATTCCTTATTGACCATACAACCATAAGACAGGAATTCATGATGCATTGTCCCATCGCTATTGAAGAAAACAGTGAGAAGGACCTTCACATGTAATCAAACTTGTCGAATTTTTTTTTGTCTTGGCTCTTCATGCATTTTCCATTGGGATTATTGGGACTTGGTTTCAATAACATACTAATTTACCCATGTATCATCTCCTGTTGTAACTTTCTTTAGAATTTGTGTATAGTTGTCAGCTCATTCAGCAATTCCTGAGCAACATGTATATGATGTCGTTTTTGGTTGAAATTCAACAATTTTGGAACGGACTTTGCTGCTACATGTTTTAATCCCAAAACATCTGAAAAAATTGCTTGGCATGAGCCAAAGGATAAGCAACCTCTCTGATGGTTATTCTTTACTTCTTCCACATTGTTGTCAGTAATTGACGTGCTAGGGCACCCAGGCTGGTCGTCATTTTCAACATCTTCTCAACCATCTTTTAAATGTTTGTGTTACTTGTAAACTCTTGTCTTACTCATAGTAGATTAACCAAAAGCCACAGTCATCATTTTGAATGCAGTGCTGCACGTTATTCCATTGTTTATGCAAAATTTAATGCCAATTCTTCGCCCCACATTCTTTGAAAGTAAAAATTTTTCTGAACGTCAAAAACACTTGTATCCTTGTGTACTGTCAGCAATAAACTAAATAAAGTTAAAAATCTTCTCGGTTGTTAAGCTGCATCGTATTTCATGAAATAGTTTCGATCCTTCTTCTGCGACCTTCTTCAGGGTCTTGTGGTGTCCGCAGTAGATAGGGCCCAATCTACAGTGGACACCACAGGATGATCCACTGTAGATTGGGCCCATTCTACAGCGGCCACCACAAGATCCTGAAGAAAATTCCAGCAGAGACATTGAAATGTCGATTGTGTGAAGAAATGTGACGAGGCCAAACAATTCAGAAGATTTTAACTTCAGTGACAATTGACATGGAAGAAGCATGCAGACTCACATAAATAAACTAAATATTCAAAAAAGCTGAAAATGCAAACATAAATGAAGAACATGTGTACTAATAAGATAAAAAAATTGGAAAATCGGGTGTATAAAGCCCATTGAATTAAAAAATTCCCATTACTTTTTGGTCACACCTCACGTTGTTTAGATAGATTTTTAAAGCAATTGCTTTTTGTGTTTTTGTTGTGTATATTTGAGTTACTGTGTTGATTAAGGTTTCCAAGTAGTCGTCTTCTCCAAGTTCAACGTTATAGAATGAGCAACTGATTTCAACAGGCCTGTACTGTTATTGAAGATCATGTGTGTTAAATATTTCATTAAACTGCCATCACAGTTGTAAACATGATGAAAGTGCACATCACATTACTAGATAGTAACCACATGAAGGGATATTTAGTAGCTCACATAATAAGCTTATGAATAGAGGGAGTGCAATACATTTTACACGAACAATTAACTTTGAGTTACCATTTCGTAATACAGTATGTGTTCCACATCTTACCAGATGTGGTGAAATGTGCTTCTTTATTGTTAACAGTTCAGAAGTACACTGCAAAACTTCAGCCACAGATATAAACACTGGAAAAATGTGCAGTTGAGTTGTCGACCCTTCACTCACATCTTCAGGCTGCATTGGCTTCCACCACACAGCTTGAAGCTGCTGCCTAGGGGCATCACTGTGGGGAGTCAGACGCGGGGATGCAAGGGACGTCAAGCACGTCCTATGTGTCCCCTGGTCAGTCCACTACTGTGGTCGCCCTGGGTACTGGCTGCCCTGAGGTTGACCCCTCACCCATGGTCGAGTGGGAGATCATTCCAAAGTCTAGCAGGCAGCGAAAAGCTTTCTGAGGGGCCGATCGTAGGGCCTCCCCAGTTCATTTGATGAACAGGTTTTGGGCATTGTCTATGGCTGACAATGTCTCTGAGCTGGATCCAGTCGTTCACCCTGTTCCAGAGGAAGCTTCTCAGCCCGCAAGATCTGGGCATTCACAGAGGGTGGGTTTTCTGGTAGTTGGGAGCTCCAATGGTAGGCATGTAATGGAGTCCCTTAGGAACATGGCTGCCAAGGAGGGGAAGGAAGCCAGTGTACACTCCGTGTGCATACCAGGGGGAGTCATTCCGGATGTGGAAAGCCTGCTTCCAGATGCCTGAAGAGTATAGGGTGCAGCCAACTGCAGGTGGTGGCTCATGTCGGTACCAATGACATACATCACTTTGGATCCGAGGATATTCTCTCTGGTTTCGGGTGGCTAGTGGAAATGGTAAAGACTGTCAGTCTTGCTTGCGAGATTAAGGTTGAGCTCACCATCTGCAGCATCATCGATAGAAGCAACTGTGGTCCTTTGGTGCAGAGCCGAGTGGAGGGTCTGAATCGGAGGCTCAGGCGGTTCCATGACCATGTAGGCTGCAGATTCCTTTACTGGTGCCATTGGGTGGTGGGTTTCTAGGTTCCACTTAATAGGTCAGGAGTCCACTACACACAGGAAGCAGTTACATGGGTAGCAGGGCTGTATCGAAGAGACTGGGCGATTTTTTTATGTTAGAGGGCCTCACACAGAAAGGGCGTCTGCCTGAGAGAGGGCAGGTAAAACACAGTAAGTTACTTGTAGAAACGATCGGTATTGTTGTTGTAAATTGTCGTAGCTGTGTTGGGAAAGAACCAGAACTCCAAACTCTAATAGAAAATACTGAAGCTTAAATAGAGGTACAGAAAGCTGACTAAAGTCAGAAATAAGTTCAGCAGAAATTTTTTCAAATGATCTAACACTGTTCAGAAAGGATAGATTCAGTACACTTGGTGGTGGACTATTTATTGCTGTCAGAAGTAGTTTGCCTGGTAGTGAAATTGAAGTAGATAGTTCCTCTGAAATAGTGTTGGTAGAAGTTATACTTGACAATTGGACTAAACTATTAATTGGATCGTTTTACTGACCCCCTCCCCCCCGACTCAGAAGATATAGTTGCAGAACAGTTCAAAGACAACTAGAGTCTCATTTCAAATAGATATCCCACTCATACAATTATAGTTGGTGGTGACTTTAATCTACCCTCAATATGCTGGAAAAATTATATGTTTAAAGCAGGCAACAGGCATAAAACGTCATCCAAAATTTTACTGAATGCTTTCTCAGAAAATTATTTTGAACAATTAGTTCATGAGCCCACTTAAAACGTAAATGGTTGCAAAAGCATTCTTGACCTCTTAGCAACAAATAATCTTGGACAAATAGAGAGTATCGTGATGAATACAGGGATTAGTGACCACAAGGCAGTAGCTGCTAGGCTGAATACTGTAACTTCTACTAGCGTCAAAAAGAAATGCAAAGTATATCTATTTTAAAAAAAACTGATAAAAATGCTCTTAACACCATTTTAAAAGACAGTCTGCACTCCTTCCGATCTGAACATGTAAGTGTAGAAAAGTTGTGGAATGATTACATAGAGATAGTATCAACAGCAATTGAGAGATATATACCTCATAAATTAATAAGTGGTGGTACTGACCCCCCATGGTACACAAAATGGATCAGATCTCTGTTGCAGAAGCAGCAAAAACAGCATGCCAAATTTAAAAGAAGCAAAATCCCCAAGACTGGCAAACTTTTGCAGAAGTTTGAAATATGGCATGTACTTCAATGTGAGATGCTTTCAGTAATTTCCACAATGAAACTCTGTCTCAAAATCTGGCAGAAAACCCAAAGAGATTCTGGTCATACATAAAGCACACCAATGGCAAGAAGCAATCAATACCTTCACTGCGCGATAACAATGGTGAAGTCACTGATGACAGTGCCACTAAAGCAGAGTTATTAAACATGGTTTTCTGAAACTCCTTCACCATAGAAGACGAAGTAAATATTCCTGAAATCCAATCGAGAACAACTGCCAAGATCAGAAACATAGAAGTAGATATCATTGGTGTCACAAAGCAGCTTAAATCAGTTAATAAAGGCAAGGCTTCTGGTCCAGATTGTATACCAGTCAGGTTTCTCTCAGAGAATGCTGATACAATAGCTCCATATTTAGCAATTACACACAAAAGCTTGCCCACTGAAATATCCGAACCTAAAGACTGGAAAATTATTCAAGTCACACACCAGTACCCAAAAAGGGAAGTAGGAGTAATTCGTTGAATTACAGGCCCATATCACTAACGTTGATTTGGAGTAGGATTTTGGAACATATACTGTATTTGAACATTATGAAGTACCTTGAAGAAAATGATTTGTTGACACATAGTCAGCACGGGTTCAGAAAATATCGTTCTTACGAAACACAACTAGCTCTTTATACTCATGAAGTAATGAGTGCTATCGACAGTGGGTGTCAAATTGATTCCATATTTTTAGATTTCCATACGGCTTTCGACACCGTTCCTCACAAGCGTTTTCTAACCAAACTCCTTGCCTATGGAATATCACCTCAGTTGTGTGACTAGATTTGTGATTTCCTGTCAGAAAGGTCACAGTTCTTAGTAATAGACGGAAAGCCATAAAATAAAACAGAAGTAATATCAGGCGTTCTCCAAGGAATTGTTATAGGCCCTCTATTGTTCTTGATCTATATTAATGACATAGGAGAAGACCTCAGTAGCCGTCTTGGATTGTTGGCAGATGATGCTGTTATTAACCATCTTGTAAAGTCATCAGATGACCAAAATTAATTGCAAAATGATTTAGATAAGATATCTACATGCTGCAAGAAGTGCCAGTTGCCCCTGAATAAAGAAAAGTTTGAAGTTATTCACATGATTACTAAAAGAAATTCGCTGAATTTTGTTTACGCGATAAGTCACACTAATCTTAAGGCTGTAAGTTCAACTAAATACTTGGGGGTTACAGTTACAAATACCCTAAATTGAAATGGTAACATAGATAATGTTGTGAGTAGAGCAAACCAAAGACTGTGATTCATTGGCAGAACATGTAGAAGGTGCAACAGATCTACTAAAGAGACTGCTTATACCGTGCTTGTCTGCCCTGTTCTGGTGTATTGCAGTGTGGTGTGGGATCCACATCAGATGGGACTGATGGATGATATCAAAAAAGTACAAAGAAGGGTAGCTCATTTTGTATTATCACAAAGTAGGGGAGATAGTGCCACAGACATGATATGTGAAGTGGAGTGGCAATCATTAAAACAAAGGCGTTTTTCATTGTGACGTGATCTTCTTAGGAAATTTCAATTACCAGTTTCTTCCTCCGATTGTGAAAACATTCTGATGGCACCCACCTACATAGGGAGAAATGATCATCACGATAAAATAAGAGAAATCTGGGCTCGCACAGAAAAATTTAAGTGCTCGTTTTTCCTGCACGCTGTTCGAGAGTGGAACGGTAGAGAGACAGCTTGAAGGTGGTTCATTGAACCCTCTGCCAGTCACTTTATTGTGAATAGCAGAGTAATCACATAGATGTAGATGTAGGAGAATCAGTTATTAAAAGTGTATGGATAGCTGACACCATAGGTAAATCAGAAAAATTGCTAAAATATGACTAGATAGATAAGAAAATCTCCTCACCAAGCAGTGGCAGGAGAAAATACATGTAAAGGTTAAAGAAATATGCAAGCTTTTGGAGCCAGTGGGCTGCTCCTTCTTTGAGAAGGACTGAAGGTGAAAGAAGAGGGATGAAGGAGAACGACTGGAAAGGTTTAGGAAATGGGGGAGGGACTACTCTGTCTCATCCTGTATTCCAGAATGAGATTTTCACTGTGCAGTGGAGTGTGTGCTAATATGAAACTTCCTGGCAGATTAAAACTGTGTGCAGAAGTAAAGCTGTGAGGAAGGGGCGTGAGTTGTGCTTGGGTAGCTCAGTTCGTAGAGCACTTGCCCGCAAAAGGCAAAGGTCCTGAGTTCGAGTCTCGGTCCGCCACACAGTTTTAATCTGCCAGGAAGTTTCATCCTGTATTGTTGCACACAGAAGGGGGAAATATAAGAAAGATTATGATTATTTACAATACAAAATAAATTTGAATTATTATTTACTTATTAAACTCAAAGAAACATTTTCTATCATTTAGGATGTAATGCAAACCATTGTTTTCTCCTTATTTAAACTTACTTTCTGAATGACAGTTCTTGTCATGCCACTTGTCCTTTTGTGTCTGTAATTTGCCAGACAGAGTGATAAATTTTTACTCTCAGATTTCCGTACATCTGTATTGGGAACTGGAACAATCTACAGCATGACATGAGTTTTGTTATATGTGTATTCTCTCATCCACAGGATGGCGGAACAGCATTACATGAAGCAGCATTACATGGTCGTACAACGTGTGTACGTCGACTCATCGCGTGCCCTGACATTTCACTTGATATTCCAGACTGTAATGGCCGAACACCTCTTCATGTGGCTTTGGCCACTGTTCGTGAGGACTGTGCGTTACTGCTCTTGCATGCTGGAGCTGACGTTGATATGTGTGATGTGGTAAGACATCTGCTACTAAGGTAATATTTTTTTAATTGCATGTAATTTTGAGCAGGTATTACATAAATTATAAAGAAACAGTAAGCCATTTTGTGAAAATATCATTACTGTAACACTTATTACCAAAGATAGATGAAGAGTATGTCGATTGATTAAAATTGCAGTGAATAAACAGTATAATTGGCTTAAGCTGACTTTAATGAAAGTGCTTCTTTTATGTAACAAATCTCTTTATAACATAATTTTAGTACTGTTCTTTATTACTATTCCTAAATTAATCAAATATATTTTAAATCGAATGGTGCTGTGGTTGTTTTTATGTACAATGGCATCAAACTTAAGAGTCCTTTTAGCACAAAATCATGTGGATTTTCCAACTTCCTTACCTATAAAAAAAATAATAAATCATCATCAGATACATCAGACCATTAAAGGAATTGATTTTCTAATAGTCATATACTCTTCATTGTTGATTCTTCAGTGGAACATGATTGATTACTTACTCTTTTGTGCTTCAGCCCATGTAGAGCCTGAAATATGCTCACGATTTTTATTTACTTAAATCTGGCATATTTCGTGATAGTACCTTTTCCGTGAAATGTTTACAAGATGATATTTGTCTTGGTTTCAGTCGTCTAGTGGAAGTATGATTCCACGATGCAGTTTCGTCGGCTGCAGAAATGACCTGGTTCAATGCGTTTGCCTCATTTTTGGTGCTTCAGATACCATTTCTTCGAATGTGGTTTCTTCTTAAAGTTTATATAAAAAAAGTAGTAACATAATTCATTTTTTCCTGTTCACTAGAAAATATTTATAACGGTGACCTGCACATTGTTCTACCGTCAACACACACCAAAAGACATTTTACACAACCTTCCACTAGTAATCAGTCTCTTTGATATTGTTCGTCACATCTACTAATAGTAATCAATATGCTGTCACTCTCAAAAATATAAGTAAATTAACATAAAATAAGGCAAATTACAATAAAAAAATTCTGACAAAAATATAAGAAAACATTTACAATTTGGCATCGACAACTCCGGTAGAAAATAACACATCTCCCAGATCCATTACAAGCCTTAGCCTCTCCAACAGTTGCAACCCAGTCTTAATGATCTGCTTGCCATATCTTTCTCAGATCATTCTGCACATCATGCAGCCATAGTTTCCATGGTCTTCCTTTGCACCTTCCTTCTGCCACCTGTATTTCCTCTGTAGACCTTCATGACGGATTTCTCCTCTGACATTCAATCTACATGGCCGAACCATCTTAATCTGTTACTCTTGATTTCCAAAACTAGGTCATTATAACCATATAGTTCTTCTAATTCTTTGTTGTTGCATATTGTCCATTGCCCTGCCTCACCCATTGCTTCAAAAATCATTCTTGTTGTTTTCCTCTCCAATTTGTCAGGAACTTCTCTACTGCCGCAGTTGTCCACATTTCGAGCCATTCATTACCATCAGCCGTATAAGTGTTTGATATATAGTCACCTCCGATTTTCTGCTCAGGCTATGTGACTGAATAATCTTAGTTGGGGTCCAGTAAGCTTGATTCCTATGGCAATCCTTGCTTTCATTTCTTCACACATGCTGTTATCATCACTTAGCAGCACTCCAAAATTCTGGAAATCCTCACATCTCTCAAAGTTGACTCCATTCAACTGGCATTTGTCTCTAACAGCAGTGTTACTTCTGGGAGCTAAAAGATATTGAGCTTTAATGTTGTTTACGCGGAGTCGCAAGATGTCTGCCCCCTTTTCTCGATTGCAAAATCCTTCTCCCGGCTCTTTAAGGCTTCAATACAGCTTAGAAACATCATTGGTGTATGCTAGGTTTTCGTTCATTTCATGCCAGTGTGTGTCATTTGTACCAATCTGATTAGTTTACATGGAAATTCCATGTCTATTTGGGTCTGATACAGACCTTTCCTTTTGATGCTGTCATGAGCCTGTGTAAAATCTACAAAGAGCTGATGCACATCCACATTATATCCATAGCACTTTTTCATTGTTAGCTTTACAGGGAAGATACGGTCAGTTGTTGATTACCCTGTAGAAAACTACCATCTTTTCAGCAAGTGGAGCGATCCCATAGCAGTGACTTTGGCTAAGACTTTGTATATAACGAGTAAAGTGATGCAGTGGTAATTTTCACATATTGCTTTGTCCCTCTTCTTATGAAACAGGCAAATGATGGCCATGTTCTGCTAGTTCAGCTCATAACTCATTAAAAACAGTTTAAATTGTTTCCATGGCATGATGGCATCCCAGTTAGGATTTAGATCTTGTGACGGTGAGAGACTACATAAGATTCCTAATGTTAGTGGAATGTTCTTCAAATTGTGCTGACACATTGTAATAACATCAGAGTGTTACAATTCTTGTTGGAGGTGCAAGTCACCTCTGGTTCTTTTGTATGCAAGCAAACAGCAAACAGGTGCACATAGTCAGACTGTAGCTTGCTGTATCATTTACCATCGAGAGCTGATGTCAGGTGTATCATACACCATTCCTCTCGTCTCATACAGAAGTCCTCTGTATAAGAACATGTATTACTGTTGCCTGAGGAATGTTCTGTTGACAAGCTGGATTCACTGTCTCAGTGACAAGTGTTTCTCCTGCCAATGGTGTGCGTCAACTTCTGCTGGAACTCATCAGTCCAGATGACCTTTTCCAGTGTTCAAGCAACTAATGGCAATGTTCCTGCATCCATACCTATTTCTGCAACATGCAGTGAGCATTGTGAGAAGAGGTACATGTGGTGTAGTGGCTTCAGCACCCATTAGTGAGAATGTGATTCTGGATGGTGTGGCTGCTCACTTGTTATTACTGTTAAGCATTGAATTTGGGGGAGGGCAGGGGTTACACTGTATTGTGGCATGTTTATCTGCTGTTAGTCTGTAATAGTTGATGATAATCTCTATCACCAGCAATTGACTGTGTCTACAGCGGTTTTCCCAGAATAGAGATGTTTACACTACATGTGTAACGCCAATGGCATCTGAAAAACCCAGTGGCTGTCCAGCAATAGGGATTGAGTTCTCCATGTGTCTGGCACTCATAATGTGATCATAATCAAATGTACTGATATTGTGGGTCTTTCCCATCCTGCAGTTGACTGTCCCAATGTTGAACAGTGCAAGATATGACATCCCAGTCACATAACATACCAACCTACTCTGTTGCCATCTTCACAGTAGCACAAACTGTCAAACACAGCAGCTGCCTCGCATACAGTTCATCATGACTGTATACTTTATCTGACAGTCATCATATTCTAGTTCCTGTACTTCTAATACTACATTGAAACAGTGTTCCTGTTTAGTAGTTGGTGCTGAAGGACTCATACTGAACAGCAGTTGTGTGCAACATAAAATGTAATCGAAGGGAAAATTTTTAGGTAAAGTATTCACTGCAGTAGGGATAACTTGATTAGTCCTGTTGTATTTAAAATATGTTTATTTTCATGCCAATATGATAACCTAACAATGAAAATTCCAGGTAGGAATATCAACCATGTAGGAAAAGATAGATTGCTACTTGTGGTAAAGAATATATGTTAAGTTGCAGACAGGCACAATGAAGACACTTACCAATCCTTTGGCTCACAGCCTTCTTCAGCAAAAGAGAAACACACACCATTCATACACACATGCTAGCACATCTCACATACACACATTTGAGTGAGGTGGTGTAGTGGTTAGCACACTGGACTCGCATTCAGAAGTACAAGGTTCAAACACACATCCAGCCATCTTGATTTAGGTTTTCCATGATTTCCCTAAATCGCTTCACGCAAATGCCGGGATGGTTCCTTTGAAAGGGCACAGCTGATTTCCTTCCCCATCCTTCCCTAATCAGAGCTTGCGCTCCATCTCTAATGACCTCGTTGTCGATGGGACGTTAAACACTAATCTCCTCCTCCACACACAACTGCCAACTCCGGCAGCTCTGGCCACAGTGCCAGAAGGTGCAAGCTGCTGTAATTAGCAGTTGTGTATGCATGAGGTGTGCTGGCTTGTGATGAGGTGTGCTGGCTTGTGTGTATGAGTGGTGTGTGTTTCTCTTTTACTGATGAAGGCTGTGGCTGAAAGCTTTATGCAGATGTCTTTTAATTGTGCCTGCCAGCAACTTAATGTGTATAGTAAATAGCAATCTATCTTTTTGAACATTGTCAGTAGGATAATCTTTATGGCCAAAGAGTTACTTTCTGTAACATTGTAAATATTTGTAAACTGGGTCAGTAAAAGAATTTCAATGTTCACCAATTGTAAAGGATGCTGTATGAGGAATGTACAGCATTTTATGAGATGATTTTACTAGGGCAAAGGAAACCTAATATCAGCATGTGTTCTGTGCATTTGTTGAACCATAACTGTTTGAATGTAAAGTAACTGAACTGTTGTCTGTTTCTCTCTGAGGTGAAAGAGATCTGCTTCAAAACAAAATCTTTTTGTTTTACATCAGCAGATTTCATTACCATTAAATTGGTAGTGATGTGTGGCCTTGGAAGCATGTTAACTCTAGTGTTTCACTATTGAAATGTATTTTACAGAGATCAGTGATGTGAATTGTGACTGGGAATGCTATAGTGAACTACTGGAATAGTTTAATGACATAATGGATAATATTTGATACACCTATCCGTGGTAGCTGTTTACAGATTCATGTAGTTCCACATGTACTATGGAATAGCACCACTGTGTAACACACATATTATTCACTACAAGTGACAAATTCCCTTAGTATATGCTCAAAAGTCACTGAATGATTGTGTTCACATATGATGAAATCTGTGATAGCAAAAATAATGATAAATGACAAAAACAGGTGACTATTGTATGAATTCTTGGTTTCCTGGTTTACAGATGTGGACACAATATAAATTCAAAGAATCTCAAATACGAATGAACTGACCAGAATCATGGTACATTAACTATGAAATAGTGAAAAATAGAATCAGGGTGAAAGTAGACACATACTTGTATTAAGTGTTTTATTTATTAAGAGCAATATTATCTTCTCCAAGAATATTGCAAATTACCCTAGAGAAATCTTGCATAAACATGTACTGTTGTTCAGTAATTTCTGACCTTTGGTATAGGGACTGCAGAAATTGATAATTACCCTTATAATTACATTCGAAACACTGTGTTTATAGGAGGGTGATGCACCTATTCATCTCGCTTCACGGACTGGCCTGCTGACTGCTGCTCAAACTTTGTGTGCTTTTGGTTGTACGGTTGACATTGCAGATGCAGATGGTCTGTATCCTATTCATTTAGCTGCACGCTATGGCCATGGAGAAGTCGTTAGGTAAGAGCATATTTTAATATGAGAATTATTAAGAATTTAAAATTCATTGTAATAATGAAGGTTATGATAATGTAGTGGTGGCAGTGCTGGTGCTGGTGCAGGTGTTGCTGCTGGTGGTGGTGGTGGTGGTGGTGGTGGTGGTGGTGGTGATGATGATGATGATGATGATGATATGATGATGATAATGATGGTGATTGGGATTGGAATCACTTCTAATTACAGAAATGATTATGAGCTAAGGATTTTAGCAGATTATTTATTTGCTGATCGTGGAGTTTTTAGAGTGATTTGTTCTGTGTCTTGATTCATACTTGGCAGGCCTCCTTAAGGTGTGTGGCTGAAATAGTTTTGCTAGGACTATCATTTCCTCCTTTTCCTGTTCCATTCAGTACTGGCGGAGGTTCGAGTCCTCCCTCGGTCATGGGTGTGTTTGTCCTTAGGATAATTTAGGTTAAGTAGTGTGTAAGCTGCTTAGGGACTGGTGACCTTAGCAGTTAAGTCCCATAAGATTTCACACACATTTTAAACTTTTTGTTTCCATTCACAAACGGAAAGATGGAAGAACAACTGTCGATTTATATCCATATGAGCTTTAATTTCTGTGTTTTTCTCATCATGGTAATTTTGTGAGGCATTTGTGGGAGGAAGTAGTATGTTGCCCAACTCTTCTTGACGTGTATAGCAATAATGGAAATACCTGATGGAGCAATATGTATAATAAGGGAAAGGCAGCCACTCGTCTATAGTGGATTGATGCTTGGAACACAGAAACACACAATAGAAAATGGAATTCACACTAGCTCTTTTTCTAGCAAATGTGCACACCTTCACATGCACAACCACACAGACATTCAAACGTATACTCCCGTGGCCATGGCAAGACTTGTTCACGTTAAAAGTCTATGTTTCATTGCTGCAAATCAAACCTGGGAATATATACTGATTGTGAAGTTGTTTTTTGACATATCAAAAGGTTAGTTCTGAAAATCGTATTTAGTTTATCAAGAGCACTTGGTCGTTTGTATTCTCCTGTTTATTTATTTTCTTGTTTTTCCCATCGTTGTCCTCCATTGCCATAGACACAAAAACTAATCACCTGATTTGCTCACATCATTCATTTGGTTTGTTCTAGCTTTTCTGTTTTGATGTGTTCCTTATACATTACATTAGTTTTGTTATAATTCATTTTCAGCCTACTTACAACTTGCTCCATTAATTTCTTTCATGCATTGTTGAAGTTTGTCTCCATTAGAACCGAAAAGTACATTGTCAGGAACAAAATGAATGTAGTTATAATATAAAATATTTCTTCTTTGTTTTCCCAGATTAAAAATCTGAAATCTTTTTTTAGGACTGTTGAGAATATTTTTCTGAAACTAGAATATCTCTGCCTGACTCCTTTTTAAATGCTTAATTTATCACTAACCTGATAGAAACTAATGGAAATTGGTAGCATTGAGATGTATCTTTTTCATTAGATGTAACATAAGATAAATCTGTGCCTTGTTTCTCAAGGGCTGAAAGTACAGATTCTGCCAAAACTGAGTAAAAATATTTCTCATGATCTGTGAGTCCCAAACAGTGTGCTTATTCATACTCATTGTTCAATTCTATATTTTCATTCATTACTTGCAGATGTTCCATGGTGCTGTATGTTCCTTTAAAAACACATTTTTTGTTTATTTTTTTCTTGCTTAAAACCAGTCTTTCCTTTTTTTCCTTAAAATCAGTCTTTCCTTCTCGTCCATCTGATAAGGCTCCCCTGTCCAGGGGTTCTGGGTGACTTATCTAAACTGTACCCCTTTCCCTAAACTTCTCCATTCCGTTTCCTTCACCCCTCTTCCTTCACCTTCAGTTCTTCCGCCAGAAGGAGCCACTGGCTCCGGAAACTTGTAAAAGTTAAATCCTTTTGCAAATGTGTTCCCCTGCCGCTGCTTGGTGACGGTATTTTTTTTTATCTGTCCATTTACATTATATTATCAATAATTGATTATTTTTGTTGTTACATATTTTTTGTTTGTTTGCTTGCTTGCTTAAAACAAAATAAATTTTCCTCTGCAGCAGGTACCAAACTTAGTTAATATCTTGTACATTATGGAAAGGAGAATTACTGGACTGTAGTTTTTCATTTATTGTTTATTTATTTGATTAATCAATTTGTTTATTCATATGGGGATTATCTCACAATGATATAAGATTCGCCATCATGATGAAATGCCGGCCAGTGTGGCCGAGTGGTTCTAGGCGCTTCAGTCTGGATCTGCCCGACCACTATGGTCGCAGGTTCGAATCCTGCCTCGGGCATGGGTGTGTGTGATGTCCTTAGGTTAGTTAGATTTAAGTAGTTCTAAGTTCTAGGGGACTGATGACCTCAGATGTTAAGTCCCATAGTGCTCAGAACCATTTGAACCATTGAACCATAATGAAATGAAGATAAATAACACATACAGAATATTCAAACAAATTTCGGCCTTGCAGCCGGTCGTCGTTCAATACTTCGCACGATATTTCAACTGGGCACCTGCCAGTCATCTTCAGGTGAGCCGTCGCAGACTGGTGGTAACGTCCTCTGCTCCGCAATATATAACGTACTGTAACTATTCTGCGCATGCGTCGAAAATAAAGTGAATAAAGAGGAGAACATGCCAGAACAATCTTTAGCTTTTCTTCCTCTCGTTGGCAACACTTCGTTTAAAATAGCAAGAATCCTCCGAAAATTTCAGGTAAGAGTGGTTTTCTGCACACCATCGAAGATTGCGGACCTTGTGGAATCAGTTAAGGACAATCTGTTACTACGAAAGGCCAGAATTTACAAGATACCATGCCAATGTGGTATGGCTTACATAGGTCAAACCACACGCACCGTGAAAGAATGCTGCACTGAACATCAACGTTACACCCGCCTTTTGCAGCCAAGCAAGTCCGCTATTGCTGAACATTGTATTTCTACTGGACATTCAATGGCGTATGAGAAAACAATGATTTTGTCCACAGCAACGTCTTTCTGGGACTCCATTATTAAAGAATCCGTAGAAATACGACTGGCGGAAAATCTGTTAAACCGTGACAGCGGCTACTAGCTGGACAGTGCATGGAATCTCATCATCTCCACGATTTGCTCAAATCGAAGACGACAGAGTGCGTCGACGGCCGTGGCAAACAGCAACGCATAGGGCGACTGAGTTCCGCTATTCCACCAACGAGGGCGCTGCCGGCGGGCAGTGTTGGTTCAACTATCAAGTTTTCGACGCATGCGCAGAATAGTTACAGTACGCTATATATTGCGGAGTGGAGGACGTTACCACCAGTCTGCGACGGCTCACCTGAAGATGACTGGCAGGTGCCCAGTTGAAATATCGTGCGAAGTATTGAACGACGACCGGCTGCAATCCCGAAATTTGTTTGAACAGTCAATTCACCGGGAAAATTTTAAAGTTCACACATAAAGAATTTATTAGTATGGTTTTATGAGGATAGTATAAGTTGTCGGCTGTGGTCTTGATGAAGGAACCATCCCAGCATTTGCTTGAAAAGTAATGGAAAACCTAAATTAGGATTGCCAGACAGAGCAAACATGCTTGTCAATATAAGTGTTTTAACAACTGCAGTGACTCAATTGATTGGTCCCTGTTACACAATTTGGTCAAGATAACTTAAAATATGAGACATAGTTTTGCAATTCATTGCTGCACACCCTAAAGACAACCTCTGGTTACTTCTGGCACTTAATCATGCTGCTATGCCCTTTGCACTAATTCCAGTTTGTTGGGAAACTGACTGCAGGGCCATAAACATGCAACTATTATGTATTGTTGAGGTATGCATGCTGTCTATACACACATTCAGAAAGTAGACTGGAACTTCGTCTATGGCTGCTGATCTCTCCATTTTTTAGTGTAGTCTTGCTGGCTTCAAGCTCTGTTGTGGGAAACATCTTTGTGCTTGCTGTTTAAGTCAAAGCGGGTGGGGCATGTGTTTAGGAAGAGCTTGTTGCAACTTTGTCACAATATCAGGTAAACAGTCATTTACAAAACAACAATTCCTGATGATACTCTCTTATTCTACCAACATATATGATTTGTATGTTGTTATACTTGTGTCTGCCTTTTCCAGTTTCATGTTTTATGATATGCTTTGTATTACTTTGAACTATTTTTTGCAGCAAGCAGTACCCTCCTGTAATTTTTTTTTCCATTTCTTTACCTTTGATAGTAATCTAGGAGCTGTGGAATAGTAATGCTTTTGTAAAGACTGAGAAATTTAAGTGTGTGAGAGTACTTTATAACACTGACAGTTGTCCCTCTAGTTTCCTTAGTTGCTGCTGTTGAAGTGGCTACCTTTTAAAATGTCTCTCAAGAATTAATTTGAACATTGTGCAGACTTTAGGGAACTTAGCATGTACCTTGTTTTCCATGTACACTACATCCCAGGTTTGATTTGCCAATACCATAGAAACAGTATGTATTTTCTTTTCTGAGAAGTTCTGTGGGTTTTACCAAGATTGTCTTTAGCTTTATTATCTGACAATAAGGATCGTGAAGGCCAAGACCCCTTACACATACTTTATAATTCTCTGTGTTGATATCTGTAAGTACATAGTTTAAGATTGATGGTGAACTTATTGATACCCTAGTTGCAATATTGTTTGCCATTACTGTCATGCCAAAAATGATCAAAATGTGTAGGAAGTTATTACTAATTTCTCATTAAACCTATGTTAATATTCATGTCTTCACTTGTTGTTATGTGAGATTTTGGGGCTGAGACTTTTTCAAGGACTCCAGTTAATTTGTTGAAGAAAGTGTCCCTACCTTTCGTGTACCTGTGAAAGAAATGTCTAAACTGGTTCAGATATTTTCAAGGAATGAGTTCCTGTTATCATGATTTATCCCCGGGGGGGGGGGGGGGGGGGGTGTAATCCAGCCCATGACAACAGTTATCTGACGACGTGTGGCCCCACACTTACCTGCTATACTCTCACTAATTAATGCCACCAACCTCCCTTTCCCAGTCCTGTTGTCGTGCAGATTGTACCTAGTGTAGTCCCATCTCTAGATAGTCCTTACTGGCGTAATGCAGTGAGTGCCCAGTCAACAGTCATCAGTGCCATCTCCAGCAACACATTTATTCACCATAAAGCACTGCCAAGTCATGATGTTAGGACAGCCCAACCATGCTCACATTTTTGCTACTGTTTAGTTGGCTCACAACCTATGATGTATTTTCAGTCTCTATCCAAGCTGTTCCCAGCCCCACACATTGTCACTATCAAATAATCTTTCATGAAATCCTTCCGCAAAGACCCTAAACCCACCATCCGATACAACACAGCGCTTAGACTGAAAATGCTGGTGATCTGATACTCATCTCCTAACACCTCCGGTAACTGAGGGTTGCTACCTAGCAGAAATATGCTCTTTTCCCTAATGTTAATGTTATTCCTAACCTTCTTACTCATAGGCAGAGTCTACTGCACATCTCCTACTGTTACACAATACTGAATCTCCTCTCCTTTCGTCTCTGTTACTGGCAGACTCAACAGAACTATCATAGTAACTGCCATCTGCTAGACTTCTGCCAAGTGCAACTGCCAGTTCCCAGCCCCCCCCCCCCCCCCCCCACTAATGCCTTTTTTTCCTTCATTAGCTCTCTCCCAGTATCATCGAGATGTACCCAAAGAGCACAGATCTTCCTTCCAGCTCCTCTATTAACCTGTAACTGCTGCAGTTTCAAGAGAGGGCTTCAGTGACCTCTCCAGAGTTCTCCCCACTACATCCTCCCTCCCTCCCTCCACTCTCCTTGAATGATGCTGTTTGGTACAGTTCTCACAATGCATCCCATTATTTATTTTCCTATGGCAACTCTCACAGTTTCCACTCATGGTCAACTAAAATAGCTATAGCAAAGGGAAAATAATCTCTCAATACACCCTTGCGAAGTTGAATAATTAGAGCATTATTTCAGTTTCTGAGAGACTCTTCCTCTGCAGACATTCTTTAAACAATTTTGCGAATTCCGTTCATATCACTTTACCTCCAACTTTATGTGTTTCTGTTGAAACACATTATTTCCACATTCTTTTCCTTTCTCCATAGCTCAAATGACTTTATACAGCTCATCTTCATTTACTTACAGAATGTTGTTAGTTTGGTTAACCATCCATGTTTCTGATTCATGTCGTCAGTTATATAAATATTTTAAAAAATGCTAGAACAATTTTCTCTCTTTTGTTAGTTAGTGTGCTATCTGGCTTTTGAACTGATGAAATGTGGTGTTTGCCCAATACAGTATTTTACTTTGTTTTTCTGATGCCTTTGCTGTTTTCAGTTGTTTCTTTTACCAGATTTTCATTGTATTTCATTACAGCCTCTGTAAGACATTTCCAAATAGTTTTTTTGTAATTAATGTTATCATTTGCTTGAAACTCTCTCGTCCTGTGTGACAGTTGCTTTATTCAGTTGGAGATTCTTTTCTTTTGCGTTCTTTGTGTCTGCAAATACCTTTGCTATTTGCATAAGTAACTTTGTTACATAGTTACTTCTTTTGTCTATATCTGTAAAGTCTTTAGTTTCTAAGATGCAGAAATTGCTGCTTAATTTACTGTTGTGTACCTTCATATTCTTAGCTTTTTCTGATCCACTGTCAGACTACATCCAACATTACAATTTTCCGCTACAGCTCCGATGTGAGATGATGCCTGAATCGTTTCCATTATTGTGCTCTCCATCTGATCCAGTGTTGGGATTCGCTAGACACATGGCAGCACATAGTACAAAAAGGTGACAACACAAAGCATATTGTATTCACAGATTTCTAATAGGATAATGACTAGTAGAAAACATGTAAGTGCTGATGATATTGTCAGGTGGCTTCTCGAAGACAATCTACCAATGGAGTGGAAAGTGATGAAGAGACACACCCTGTAGGAGATACCTGGAAAGTTAATCACGATGGCGAGGGTGATCTTCTGAAGTTTCTTTTTTCTGTCAAGCAAGAAGGTTTCACCAATCCTCGTGGTGTTCGATCAAAATCAGAACTTGAATATTTCAAACTCTTCTTCACTGATAATCTTACTAGCAAATCTGTGAATGCTACAAATGTGTATGCTACAGAAAAGATACAGAAAGTCACTCCACTTACAAAACTTTCAATGTGGCAGTCATGGAGGGATGTTTCATTAGAAGAACTGAAGTCTTCTCTTGGTGTAGTATTGAACATGGTCTTGAATTTGAAGGTAGAATTAGTTGACTGTTTTATGTAAGACTGGCTAGAATCAACTTGTGATAGGACATACTGTGGGGACCCTTATATGAAGTATTTCTTACCGCACTTTCACATTTTACTTATTATGCAATACACATTACACAATATAGCAAATACAACTTTGGTGCAGTGTATTGTTTCAGGTAACATTGCACATGAGATATATAAAATTTAACACAGGCATTTATTCAACTACAGCTCATTGAAATACAACTACCAGAAATCTTTAATTAATGGAAAAGTATGTTATTGTAATCATCAATTGTACAAAATTTACAGAGAAACTAATTATTTCATTTCTGTAACTATCAGACAATAATCACATAGAAATGGTAGTGTTAAAATCAGTTCACTCATTAAATGGAAAATTCAGTTATTTAATAAAATGTGAAAATTAATGTTTTGGGTAGATTTCTGGCTAACTTATGCACTGAAAGTTACACACTCTCACGAGATTACGTTTCTATAAAAACTCAAATCAGATTCTTTGTAATTAATTTTATAATTATGAGTTCTAGAACTTTCTGTCATAAACAAACTATTATTTTCATCATTTGATCAAAACAAAATTATTATGTAAAATTTGAACCTCAAAATCCATTTCTACATTATGTAAAGTATTCCAAAATATGTTAGCATCAAAATTCCTACTGTAGTTAATGAGGTATTAATTATTTTGTATCAAGTATTTTTAGTCAAATATCTCAAACAGAATTTCAACACTAAATCTGAAAAGCAATTTTAGAGATCAAATTTGTTATAATCAGTCATTCATTATCATCAAAATTGTAACTGTAATTTTGTGTGAAACATCTTGATTTTAATTGTAACTCAATTAATGTGACAATATTATGAGAAGGAAAGTTGCTACTCACCATATAGCGGAGATGCTGAGTCACAGATGGGCACAACAAAAAGATTTTCACACTGAAAGCTTTCGGCCAATGGCCTTTGTTGACAATAGACACACACACACACACACACACACACAGACATGACTGCAAATGACTGCAGTCCCAGGCAACTGAAACCATACGTAATTAATGTGACTCTGTTGAACAATACTTTCAAAGAACTTGTATTGTTAAGAAATTATACAAGCAGGGAGCCTAAGAGCCTGTGGGAGGGGGGGGGGGGGGTAGTAGTTTTCAGTTAGTTTGAGTACATGATCTTGTAAAGTCAGTTTCTGTGAGCTGTGCACTGTGTGAACATCCTGGGACAATATAAACATTAACACAGAATGCAAACTCTTTGTTGGTGTAAATTATTTAATATTATCGGTTTTTCAAATTGACTCCTGGGATTTCTGCAGTGAAGTAATTAATATCAGTCACACCATTTAACAGTGAATTGATGGAGAAAAGTCATTGAAACCAACGAGATAAGTACACAATCACAGCATTTCATTGAACTTAACGAACTCTTAATCTACGAGTACGTTAATCAAACATTTTTAGCTAGAACCTGGTAAAAAGAGAGTGTTAGAAACTCCTTTTTTCAAGGATGTTTCTTCTTATTATTCTTTTTCTTCCAGCCCAAATATTTTGGATACTGCATTTAGTTCCAGCTGTCAGAGCTCAGGTGTGTCAATATATGAGAGGGAACAAGATGAAGAACATTAGTGAGTATATTGACAGTAAATGCAAAGGACTTTATGTACCAAAAAGAAATGTGCCTATAGATGAGAGCGTAGTAGGATTCAAAGGAAGAATTCAATTCAAGTGCTACAATCCAAAGAAGCCTACGTAGTAGGATTTACAAGTTTTCTGTCTGTGTGATTCAGAAAATAGTTAAGCTGTTTGTCGCATTAAATATTATGGAAAGACAACAACAGAAAGTCTAATTTGTTCTGATTTACCTTTTGCAACCTGAATAATGGTTCAAGTGCTACCTTGTGCAGATGGTTCAGGCTATCACGTCTTTACTGACAGGTTTTACAAATGCCCTCAACTTGCTTCATATTCTAATGGGTACAGTTATGCCTTCTAAGAAGAAGATGGAACTTGCTGAATATGAGTTATGTGCATATCAAAAGCGGGATGAAAATTTTACACTAATGTTCAGAAAAAAACAGAACACCTTGAACAACTATATATAGAACATTCATACTCACAGGATATGTACGTTAGTATGTTCTGCAGGAATGATTAGCATTTCAGTCACCTTGATTCAGCATGTCTCCTGTTGCCTAGTAGGCCCTGATATATTTTTTCCAAGCATGATGACACCAACGCATATAAGATGTGAATGGTGTCCTGTGGTACAGCCATCCATGCTACATTCACCTGGTTCCAAATTTCATCTGTGGTGGTTGGGATTGGGTCACAGCACTGCACCCATTGTTTCACCATATCCCACACATCTTCGGTTGGCGATGAGTCTGAAGATCAGGTGGGCCAGGGCAAAAGGCTGACATCCCATGACCCCAAGAAGACATGTGTTCATGCAGCAATATTTGGTCATGCATTGTCGTGGTGAAAAAAATGCGTATGGGGTGTTGTGCAGAAAGGCTATAGCTACGGGTCATAGGATGTCATTCACCTTGGCCACACTGATCACAGTGCACTGGACACGCACAAACTGTGATTTGTGGTTGTACCCAATAGGACCCCTCATCATAAGGCCTTGAGTTGGTGCTGCTCTCCCTGTCTGAGGCAAAGCATAATGTGGCCCTCATTTTCCAACAAACAGAACCTGGATTCATCTAAAAACACTATCTGATGCCGTTCCTGTCCACAGTGGCATTGTTACATACACCATTACCATCTGCCATGTTTCTGCACATTCATGAAAGGTAGGTGGGGAAGTGCATAATCCGTGCCTTAATAAACAGTGATGGACAGTCATCCCCGATAGTGTATGACGTGTTAAATTGTTCCATTGTTGTGCCAGAGCTGAGAAGGAAGCAGATCTGTACTGCAATGCCAATCAGATGAGGTATTGATCTTCTTGGTGGGGGTGGGGGGTGGTCTGGGTGGTGTGACCTAACCTGTCATCATGTTCTACAGCCTTTCATGAGCCATTATCCACACACCTTTTGCACTGCTGAAACACTTCATCCCCATGAGCAACAATTTTCTGGATGGATGCATCGAATTCTCACATGCCAGTAATGCACCCTCTTTCAAACCCACTGATTTGACGGTACAGTTTGTTTCATTTATACATCTGATAGGCATCCTGTACCTCTGCTCAAATCACACTGGCCCATTACCTGTAGTTTGTAGTGACAACGAGAGCCACAGGCACATTTTATAGGTAGGTGGTGTTGAGCCATGGTATCGATGTTGACCTCGAAACCGTGGGCCAACATGATTCAAATGTTAATCATGTCTGCAGAACATATTAATGTACATGTCCTGTGAGTGTGAATGCCCTATCTCTAATTGTTCAAGGTGTTCTGCTTTTTTTCTGAACTTGAGTGATGTTCTTCATTCCATCAGAGATTAATGTTGAGTACATTCTTTGGTTCTCAGACCCAACTGATTCCTGGTTATAGAAAGAAAGAGCTTGTGTGGTTGCTGAAACCCACTGTTACTTTGGAATACACTAAATTTATTGGAGCAGTGGACAGGGCTGATCAATACAGTAGTTGATATGGTTTTACAAGATGATCATACAAGTGGTGGGAAAAATTTTTCTTCTGTCTGATTGAAGTTGATGTAGTGAACAGTAATATTCTTTACTCAAAAGACAAAAACAGATGTGGAGAACAACTGCAGATTCACTTTTCCTATAGGATAAATACTGTCGGCTAGCTAGTCGGCCAAGTGGGAAATACAATTTCAAAGAAGAGAGGAAGACCATCATTGCCTGACACCAAGTAGAGACTTATAACGCAAATTGAAAAGAAAAAAAAGAAGAAGAAAATCAATGAAGGACTGCATAGTTTGCAGCAAACACAAGGAGAAAGAGGAAGAAGTGAAACAATTTTCTAGTGCGAAACATGAAAGAGCAAGTGTGGACTCACCCACAAGAATGTTTCAAGATGTACCATACAGAAAATCTATAAACAACCATAAATAAAAACACCATATGTAGTTGCAAAAACTGTTGTTGTTGTTGTGGTCTTCAGTCCTGAGACTGGTTTGATGCAGCTCTCCATGCTACTCTATCCTGTGCAAGCTTCTTCATCTCCCAGTACCTACTGCAACCTACATCCTTCTGAATCTGTTTACTGTATTCATATCTTGTTCTCCCTCTACAATTTTTACCCTCCATGCTGATCCCTTGATGCCTCAGAACATGTCCTACCAACCGATCCCTTCTTCTAGTCAAGTTGTGCCACAAACTCCTCTTCTCCCCAATTCTGTTCAATACCTCCTCATTAGTTATGTGATCTACCCATCTAATCTTCAGCATTCTTCTGTAGCACCACATTTCGAAAGCTTCTATTCTCTTATTGTCTACACTATTTATTGTCCATGTTTCACTTCCATACATGGCTACACTCCATACAAATACTTTCAGAAACGACTTCCTGACACTTAAATCAATACTCGATGTTAACAAATTTCTCTTCTTCGGAAACGCTTTCCTTTCCATTTCCAGTCTACATTTTATATCCTCTCAACTTCGACCATCATCAGTTATTTTGCTCAACAAATAGCAAAACTCCTTTACTACTTTAAGTGTCTCATTCCCTAATCTAATTCCCTCAGCATCACCCGACTTAATTCGACTACATTCCATTATACTCTTTTTGCTTTTGTTGTTGTTCATCTTATACCCTCCTTTCAAGACACTGTCCATTCCGTTCAACTGCTCTTGCAAGTCCTTTGCTGTCTCTGACAGAATTACAATGTCATCGGCGAACCTCAAAGTTTTTCTTTCTTCTGCATGGATTTTAATGCCTACTCCGAACTTTTCTTTTGTTTCCTTTACTGCTTGCTCAATATACAGGTTGAATAGCATCGGGGAGAGGCTACAACCCCGTCTCACTCCCTTCCCAACCACTGCTTCCCTTTCATGTCCCTCGACTCTTATAACTGCCACCTGGTTTCTGTACAAATTGTAAATAGCCTTTTGCTCCCTGTATTTTACCCCTGCCACCTTCAGAATTTGAAAGAGAGTATTCCAGTCAACATTGTCAAAAGCTTTCTCTAAGTCTACAAATGCTAGAAATGTAGGTTTGCCTTTCCTTAATCTTTCTTCTAAGATAAGTCATAGGGTCAGTATTGCCTCACGTGTTCCAACATTTTTATGGAATCCATACTGATCTTCCCCGAGGTCAGCTTCTACCAGTTTTTCCATTCGTTTGTAAAGAAGTCGCGTTAGTATTTTGCAGCTGTGACTTATTAAACTGATAGTTCGGTAATTTTCACATCTGTCAACACCTGCTTTCTTTGGGATTGGTATTATTATATTCTTCTTGAAGTCTGAGGGAATTTCGCCTGTCTCATACATCTTTCTCACCAGATGGTAGAGTTTTGTCAGGAATGGGTCTCCCAGGGCTGTCAGTCGTTCTAATGGAATGTTGTCTACTCCTGGGGCCGTGTTTCGACTTAGGTCCTTCAGTGCTCTGTCAAACTCTTCACGCAGTATCATATCTCCCATTTCATCTTCATCTACATCCTCTTCCATTTCCATAATATTGTCCTCAAGAACATCGCCCCTGTATAGACCCTCTATATACTCCTTCCACCTTTCTGCTTTCCCTTCTTTGCTTTGAACTGGGTTGCCTTGTGAGCTCTCGATATTCATACAAGTGGTTCTCTTTTCTCCAAAGGTCTCTCTAATTTTCCTGTAGGCAGTATCTATCTTACCCCTCGTGAGATAAGCCTCTACATCCTTACATTTGTCCTCTAGCCATCCTTGCTTAGCCATTTTGCACTTCCTGTCAATCTCATTTTTGAGATGTTTGTATTCCTTTTTGCCTGCTTCATTTACTGCATTTTTATGTTTTCTCCTTTCATCAATTAAATTCAATATTTCTTCTGTTACCCAAGGATTTCTACTAGCCCTCGTCTTTTTACCTACTTGATCCTCTGCTGCCTTAAGTACTTCATCCCTCAAAGCTACCCATTCTTCTTCTACTGTATTTCTTTCCCCCATTCCTGTCAATTGTTCCCTTATGCTCTCCCTGAAACTCTGTACAACCTCTGGTTTAGTCAGTTTATCCAGGTCCCATCTCCTTAAATTCCCACCTTTTTGCAGTTTCTTCAGTTTTAATCTACAGTTCATAACCAATAGATTGTGGTCAGAGTCCACATGTGCCCCTGGAAATGTCCTACAATTTAAAACCAGGTTGCTAAATCTCTGTCTTACCATTATATAATCTATCTGATACCTTCTAGTATCTCCAGGGTTCTTTCACGTATACAACCTTCTTTCATGATTCTTTGACCAAGTGTTAGCTATGATTAAGTTATGCTCTGTGCAAAATTCTACCAGGCGGCTTCCTCTTTCATTTCTTAGCCCTAATCCATATTCTCCTACTAGGTTTCATTCCTTTCCTTTTCCTACTGTTTAATTCCAGTCACTCATGACTATTAAATTTTCGTTTCTCTTCACTACCTGAATAATTTCTTTTATCTCATCATACATTTCATCAATTTCTTCATCATCTGCAGAGCTAGTAGGCATATAAACTTGTACTACTGTAGTAGGCGTGGGCCTCGGGTCTACAATAATGCGTTCACTATGCTGTTGGTAGTAGCTTACCCGCACTCCTATTTTTTATTCATTATTAAACCTACTTCTGCATTACCCCGATTTGATTTTGTATTTATAACCCTGTATTCACCTGACCAAAAGTCTTGTTCCTCCTGCCACCGAACTTCACTAATTCCCACTATATCCAACTTTAACCTATCCATTTCCCTTTTTAAATTTTCTAACGTACCTGCCCGATTAAGGGATCTGAGATTCCATGCTCCGATCCTTAGAATGCCAGTTTTCTTTCTCCTGATAACGACGTCCTCTTGAGTAGTCCCCGCCCGGAGATCTGAATGGGGGACTATTTTACCTCCGGAATATTTTACCCAAGAGGATGCCATCATCATTTATCCATACAGTGAAGCTGCATGCCCTCGGGAAAAATTATGGCTGTAGTTTCCCCTTGCTTTCAGCCGTTCGCAGTACCACAACAGCAAGGCTGTTTTGGTTAGTGTTACAAGGCCAGATCAGTCAATCATCCAGACTGTAGCCCCTGCAACTACTGAAAAGGCTCGTGCCCCTCTTCAGAAAATACATGTTTGTCTGGCCTCTCAACAGATACCCCTCCGTTGTGGTTGCACCTACGGTACGGCTATCTGTATCGTTGAGGCACGCAAGCCTCCCCACCAACAGCAAGGTCCATGGTTCATGGGGGGGTTGCAAAAACTAACATAAAAGAAAATATAGTTGTCAAGTGCCTCATATCACATTTTATTTTCTTAAAATACTAGCGGAATAATCCATAAGCCCTGCCATTGTTAACTGCATAAAATAAATAAGGTTTGCAGAGAATGCAGTGAGTAGAAAAATTGGGTTGGATAGGGTTAATTGAATTATCAGCATTTGCATCTCTTGACTTCATGTCTGATTAGTTGGTTTCTTTCGAGTACAGTACATTTGACAAAATAAAACTGCTCCCATGAAGTATGACTAAGTCCCACACGAGACATTGTTTGCCTATACAGCCACATCACAGTTTGTGTAAACATTTCTGCCCCATTGATGCGCATGTTGCGTTATAGCGGCAACATATTACTGTGTCAGTGAAACACACTGTACACAATATTGGAAATTAAAATCAATTAAACATTATACACGGAAGTATAGGATCTGACAGAGATTGCAAAATATGTAGTTGTTTGAACGACAGAGCTAGGTGTGATCTAAAGGTGGTGTTAGCATTGCTGTGCAATTAGCTCATGGTCAAAGTGTCTGATCATCACCCATAGAATGAGAGTTAGGTTCCACCATCTTCTCAGTACTATTATATGCCCCATCACGGTAGGTGCCAATGCCTTTCTGTGGTAGTTTCTCTTGCTTCAAAAAGTACAAAACTGGTGTATATTATTTGTAGCCTTAGGAGAACTATTATAGTATGAGCCGAAAACAGTATCAAAAAACTCCCAAAGTTTTAAACAAAGTTCATCCAAGTTATTTTAAGGGCATTCATTTTATAGGAGTCAGAGAAAATACTATTGTGTGGAGAGGAGTAAGTTATTTTAGATTAGTCAGACTTCTAGCAAATTTTTGTCTTTCTACGAGGCTCATATTTCAAATTTCTAACTGAACTATTATTCAATTCTTTGCCCAAATGAAACAGGTGGTGATATATTTTTATTAAATTAAACACTCAAATGTAAGCACCAAGCGCAACAGCAAACCTTACGCCCTTTTATCCAGTAACACTGAAGCTTACTATCACTCCCAATTTCAAAAACAATTAAGTCCAAATTAAGTTGCCAAAGATAAAGTTTTGTCTGTCTGCATAAAACTATTTATAGAAGTAGCAGGCAGAATGAAAAAGCAGGTGCAACAGAAAAAATCATTAAATTAAATCAAGTAAGATAGAATACTTGTTTAACGATGAGCTCATGAAATTTTGTCTCAAAATTACAAATGAGCTGGGAAAAATAAGTTCAACTATTAAGCGTAGTGGGTCTGAATAAGATGCTTACATTCTGTCAGGCAGTATTTATTAAAATCCAATGGAACATGTAGAATGATCCAAAAGAGGTAGTCAGGTAAGAAATAGCACAACCTTCCAATTGACAGGACAAGCAAAGAATATGGTTTTCCAACATAAAGTGTGGTTTATTTCTCCATAGTTTGTAAGAAAAATTGAGTTTAATAATGTTAGTGGTCTGTGGGTATAAAACTTCAGATGACAGAATGATGAATTGCACTGCTCTCTGCCTTACTGCAATTACAATTTAATTTGAGAAAATGCGTATTCATGTTCTGATTTGACACAATTTTTAATGTACTACCTTAATATCTGAAGTTGAGTAGCTGTTGCAACAATATTCATTTGATGCTACTCTTCACAAAGTAATCTTTCATTTGCTACAATGAATTGTTCTTCAAACTGAGCAGCATAACTAGGAGACTAGGTTTCTAGCATAAGATGACTTATTACTAACATGTGATAGACTATGTGTACTTATATGTGACAGTATCCAATACTATGGTAACTTTGTCTTGCCACCCTAGTAACTGAATTAAGACTCATATTTTTAATAAGTGTTTTGACAATTGTGTGAACTTTGTGAAGACATCAGGTGATGACCCTGTTGTGCTAATACTTGATGGACATCATATAAAATTTGTTTGATATACAAAGCAAGAGGAAAATGTGTCCATGTCATCTGTTTATCACCTTATTCCACACATAAAATACAGCCTCCTTTGTAGAATTCATGAGACCTTTTAAAATGCATTATCTTCAAGTGTTGGATGGCAGTACATATAGCAATATTATGAAGGAAGCAATGGATCAAAGGAAATAGAAATACACAGGACCTGCTAATATAGCAGAAAACTGATGAAGTTGATCCGCAAAAAACAGAAACCTGATGGGCAAGTAACCCAGCTCAAGTAGCAACCTCATTTTCGATCACGAGGTTAATTGGAGAGACTTGCTCATGAGCAGTAACAATGGAAAATGCTACAAATGGCCTTTGGAAATCGAGACGTTTCCCATGAAACAGGCATATACATAAAATAATGACAATGCAGTACACCAGGAGTTTGGCATACAAGATAAAACAATGAAGTTAATGTTTAGTCCAATTGGTATCCATCCAGCTCCCAAAATCATCTAGCCACATCAAGAGCCACCTGATCTTGTAAAATCAATGCTTTCTGAAACTGTTAAGTAGCTAACATTGTCACCATACTGGGAACATTTGAAACAGTAAAAAGAGATGAAAGCTGTAGTGGAATCAAAGGAGACAGAAACAAAATTTTTGTTTTTGAAAAAGAGAAAAACACAGGAAACAATCTTGCAGTCGTCCTTGTGTCACACAAATTCAGTCGAGGAAAATATTTCAAACGTGCAATCTGAAGAAGATGGAGACACTGAATGTATATTCTGTGAAGACTCTAACAAGAGAAATGGGCACAGTGTATGAAAAAGAGTTTTCGTATTACCTGACTACACTTCTGTTGCACAATAAACGCAGAAAATGTTGGAGAGGCAATAAGGAAGACAAGCATTATTTTAGTGTTTACCTGTTCGTATATTGGTGGATATCAATGTTTTCTCTGACTGTCTCATATTAGGACACCATTTCTATTTCTATTCAGACTGACTTGTGAAGTGGTACAGTTCGCTGATTCTTGATGCAGTAGTCCTGCTATGCCATACCACTAATGGTAACATGGTATTTCATTTCGAACTGCAGCAGGTCAAGGGCTGTAAGAGAACAATACATTATGCTTTACTCTATTGTCAACAGTGCCTGTGTTACTAGCTGCAAATACTTGTGAGTTGTTATTTACTTTATTATTTCTCATTCTGTTAGTTCCAGTGTTGTGCCTCCTATCTGTGTAACAGAAATTACTTTCTTTTCTACTTGTAAATTTTGACAGATAATGATTACCTTTACTTTTTTCTGTGTGTGTGTTTTCTGTACAGCAATTTTTCCCTGATTAAAATCTCCTCTTTCTCCATTTAATGTATCCAGACCTACTATAAATGTTAATTGATTATCCACACTTGTCCATCCACTATACAAGATTTCTTTCCACATGAAGTAAGGTGATCTCTTCGCCTGGTTCATGAGTCATGCTTGGGTAGCTCAGTCTGCAGAGCATTTGGTCATGGAAGACTACGGTCCTGAGTTCAAATCTCAGTCCAGCATACAATGTTAATCTGCCAGGAAGCTTCATATAAGCGCATACTCTGCAGCAGAGTGAAAATTTCATTCTAAATGAAAATCATGTTCCTCCACAAAAATCTGTCATCAATATAGCAGGAAGAAGGGAGACATATTAAATAACATTACCACAATGCTTGTTCGAGCATTTTGCAAATTTCCTTGTATTAAGTGTTAAATAGGATGAATTCAATAAATAAAATTTAAAGTACAGTAATTTCACTTAAATTTCTAATTAATAAAGATGAAGTATCAAATGTTGTAATGTGAAGTGGTGTGAGACGAAGGAAGTTTCACATCAGTAATGAAGGTAGTATGAGGTACACCCATAGTTGGCATCAGTTACCTGCCTCATCCAAGGAGGCACAGAGGCAGTCGGCCTCTGGAAATATGTCTCATCATTCATGAGACTTGCCCGTGTATCTATGTCTGAGGGGCAGGTTTCGGCCAGTGTAAGTTCATGTGACACTTCATTTTTGGCCCACAAATTTGGAGTGGAATTCAAGTCTGGAGCTTGAATAGGCCAAGTCCTGAGCTTGAATAGGCCAGTTGATAAGGTTGACGCCAGCCTGTTGCAAAAACCATTGTGAACAATTTGACTTCTGTGAACTGATGAGTGGTCTTGCAGTAGCTGGATCACCTGTTGTTCTCAGAAATCAACCATTGTCCTCACTACTGATGGGTTCTGCTCCTCCTGTGATTTGAGTGACCTGCCATTCATTTATGACCGTCCCCAACTTGCCCCTCTATCCTCACCAAGGAAGCAACTAATAATTCCAGAAGGTAGGATAATGTAATCAGCTTTATTTTATGTGGATCATTGAGATTGTTAAAAGTTTTGCCCCTGATGGTAAATAATGGCTAGCATTTCTGTCTCATAATGTAGTCAAATATGACCTTTGTCAAATCTGGTATGGTATCCTAAATTTTCCGTAGTTAATTGGTCTTTAGTTTTTGTCCTGCTTTTGCATTCATATCCCCTTCAGTGACAGCAAATACCTCTCCAAAGGAATACAGTACAGTTTTTCTAGTTTGATTGTGGGGCAAGTTGGTACTAATGTTTATTCTAGTAACTGCCCTTCAGTTATTTTTTCTCAACTATTAGGCAAGGTGACATAGTGCTAAAGGCAGTGGACTAAATTTAGTAGAAGTAAGGTTCAAATCTCCATGTAGCTATCCAAATTTAGGATGTCAGTGATTCCAGGGTGGTTCATACGAAGTAGCATGACCAATTTTCTCCTCAATCCTTCTTAAATCCAAACTTTTACACTGTATCCAATGAATTTGTCGTAGATGGATGCTGAAGGCCTACCACCACACATAATTAACTGTTAGCTTGGCATGATAGTTGTTTTTCTGCAAGCCCATCAACACTATGTTAAAACATCCAACTTATTGTTCTACAATAGAGTGAATGGAGATAGAAGTTTCAGATGGGGTGTCCTAGATTGATTGGTTCTTTATCTCACAAATTTCCCTAATATCTAAAACTTCCAGTTTTGGAAGCTTAAGTCATAACCACTAAGGACCGATTTTACCATGCTGCTTCATAAAAGTGCTGGACAGATACAGTGCATCATGATTGTAGATCTCAGAACAAAGATGCTTCTCACAAAGCCAACTCCTCATGTTCCCTCCTGCGTCAGAATGATTGTACAGGGTGACACAGAAAAACGAAAACATTTCCACAATCCAATAAAACTAGAAGTGATGAAAGAAAGAAATTGCATTCATAGTAATTGAAACCTTACAACTTTGCCATTTATGAAACATTGATGGCATTTATCGTTTTTAAAAAATTGCGTCCTTTAGATGGCTTCCTCCTGCATGAATACATTTGTGAAATTTGTGTTGAGATTCCTCATTGACCACTGCAACATCTCAGTTGGAGTACTGTGAATTGCATCCTGAATTCTCTGTCTTAACTCATCCAGGGTTCTTTGTCGAGTCGTGTAGACTTTGTTCTTGAAGTAGCCCCATGAGAAAAAATCACAAACGGATAAATCTGGCGATCTAGGGGGACAGGGAATGTTACCAATCCTGAGATCAAATGGTTGTCAAACAATTCTCACACATATGCCACTGACTGCCAAGCAGTGTGTGATGTCACTCCACCCTGTTGATACCGGGCTTCTTGAATGTTTGGAACGTTGTCCAATGCAGGTGTAATGAAAGTTCGTAACATCTCCATGTAACGATCGGCATTGACAGTTATTGTGTTTTCTGTTTCATTTGCGAAAAAATACGGTATGTTAATCCCCTGTGATGAAACACCACACCATACTGTCACTTTACTAGTGTGTATAGGGCACTCATGAATGTCATTAGGATTTGTGTTTGCCCGGTAACAGTAGTTATGTTTATTCACATAACCTGTGAGATGAAAATGTGCCTCATCTGACATCCACAACTTATTTAGAAATTTGTCATCATTGTTTATTTTTGTTATCATTTGATAACAGAATCTAATCATAACCGGTAATCGTTGTCCTTCAATTGTTGCACAATCTGTAGTCTGTATGGATGAAATTTTACATCAAGATGGAACATTCCAACCACTGCTGCTTGCTTACGAATTGAATGCTGTGGGCTCAGTAAGACAGATTCATGTACAACATCAATTTTCGCTGGAGAATGCACACTTCTTGGTCATCCTGCTGGTTTCTTCTTGAGGGCAGATCCAGTCTCTTCAAAGTTATTAATCCTACATTTTGTCGCATGTTTTGACGGAGCGGCATCATGACGTCCTAAATAGTAAAAACGTCGAAACTCCCTCTGCGCTGCTACCAAACTATAATTGTTTTTATAAAACATTTTTGTGACTAACACACACTGTTGCCCGTTTCACTGATCCACAATTACTGAAATGGTGGAGTATTTACTCGCTAACTTTCACGAACCCGCAGTGCTGCCGCCTGCCCATGGCTGCCACTACTCATTTCAAACATTCCTGTTATTCTGTGACACCCTGTATATTTACATGTCTGTATTGAAATAACATTTGTAATCAAACTTTATAATACTATTCATTTTTAATTGGAGAGTTCCAGTATATATTCCGCTTTTCAATGAATGAAATTTTTCTGTATGTTAGCTGTGTAAACATGCAGGAGAAAAGTCTTGTGAAGAAATAAATAAAGAAATGAGAATTTATTAATAATCTTAAAAAAATGGAAACTACAGGCAATTTTTTAGGATTTCATGAATGAATGATGAGCATAAACAAGCATGTCCTTGATGAGAACTGATAACAAAGATGAAATAGCTGTTAAAAGCAGATCCTATTTTTTCTTAATATATGGCATTTGAAGTTATTAATTACAATGATGTTTAACAATCATTGCTGAGGTGAAGCTCACTGATGGTGTCTGGGAATTCAGAAGCTTTCAGATTGCAGAATTTACTTTAAGTTCTGTTGAAGACTCCTTGTAACTCTGCATTGTGTGTACCATGCAGAGATTGTTTTGGCTAGTGATATGCAACATCTGCACATAATTGTGAGCTGTGTAATAATCATTACATATGTTTATAAATATGGCCACCCTTTTCCATCTGCAGCAGAATAAATATGTTGGGGTTTTAAGGAACCCCTATAAAATATATATTTAGGAAATGTAAGAACATCAGGTATTTACAATCAAATCTCACCGATTTAGACAGTGAATGAATTAGTGTTTCATGTGATGAAGAGTTAAGTTGGAGATAGTCAAGACGGGAGAGGAATTAATTCAACTGATGTAACAGTTAGAACTAGTGTTCCGGATAATGCCCCTCAAGCCTCCACGATAATGTTGGAAGTGTAAGCAACTAGCGTCTGCTTATTATTTTCAGCAGTGGCAAATTTCTATGAAAAAGACTTACAAAACTGATCCTATAGTTGAGTTGGCATAAGTTGATCCCTGACAGTTTCAGTGTGTTGGGCACAGCAGATTCACGGATGTACCTCAACAAATAACGTAACGCAATTATGTAAATGTCTCTATGGCAATGCCTCAGTGTTGTCACAGGCACAGGCCATACCCATTTACAAGAAGAGTAGTAGAAGTGATCCACAAAATTACTGCCCAATATCCTTGACATTGATTTGTTGTAGAAAGTTACAACATATTCTGAGCTCAAACATAATGAGGTATCTTGAACAGAATGACCTCCTCAAAGCCAACCAGCATGGTTTTAGGAAACATCGATCATGTGAAACCCTACTCGCACTTTTCTCATTTGACATACTGAAAGCTTTGGATCAAGCAACCAGCTAGATACAGTGTTTCTTGATTTCTGAAAAGCATTTGACTGAGTACCACACCTACACTTATTGTCAAAAGTACAATCACATGTGGTATGAAGTTAAATTTTTGACTGGATTGAGGACTTTTTGGTAGGGAGGACACAGCTTGTTATGTTGGATGGAGAGTCACCGTCAGGTGTAGAAGTAACTTAAGATGAGCCCCATGAAAGTGTGTTGAGACTGTGGCTTTTCATGTTTTATATTAATGACCTTGCAGACAATAGTAAAATGAGGCTTTTTGCAGATGATGCAGTTATCTGCAATGAAGTACTATCTGAGGTAAGCTGCGTAAATATTTAGTCAGATCTTGATAAGATTTCAGCATGGTGCAGAGATTGGCAACTTGCTCTAAATGTTCAGAAATGTAAAACTGTGCACTTAACAAAATGTAGTATCCTGTGACTATAATATCATTGAGTCACTGTTGGAATCGGCCAGCTCATACAAATACCTGTGTGTAACGAATTGTGGGGATGTGAAATGGAATGATCACATAGGTTCAGTCGGGTTAAGCAGGTGGTAGACTTCAATTTATTAGTAGAATACTGGGGAAATGCAATCGGTCTACTAAGGTGATTACTTACAGATCATTTGTGCAACCCATTCTTACCAGGTGGGACTAACGGGGGAAATTGAATGCATACAAAGAATGGTAGCATGAATTGTCACACGTTTATTTAATGTACGGGAGAATGTCATAGAGGTACAGTGAACTGAAATGGCAGACTCTTGAAGACAGACATAAATTATCCCGAGAAAGTCTATTAAAAACGTTTTAAGAACCAACTTTAAATGATTACTCTAGGGATATACATAACCCCCTGTGTGTCGCTCATACAGAGGTTGTGAGGGTAAGATTAGAATAATTACTGCACGCTCAGAGGCATTCAGACAATCATTCTTCCCACGCTCAGTATGTGAATAGAATGGGAAGAAACCATAATAACTCGTACAGTGGGGCATACCCTCACAGTGGTTTGCAGAGTATACATGTTGAAGTATCTTTGTAGCTGGCTACTGTTTTTACCTGCAGCCATTAATGCTTCACGGTAGGAAGCAGGCAACAGCAATACAGGCTGTCAGGGATCTTCTCATGCCATCTCGACTGTACACTACAGCAGTTATCTGAAAGTCATAGACACATGTGGAAAAGTAATGATTGACAAATACATGTAAATGTAATACACTGTTGTAACTGTAATAGTTTTTAGTTATTTCTTGGTGACTGTCATAGATTTACAGACTGCTTCTGTAAAGGGAAGTATGATTTATTGTGAAATAAATATTTAAAGATTTTGCGCACTATCACTGCTAAGGTAAAGCAGAGTCAGGAAGAGGACGCCACAGACGGCAACTTGTTGACAAGAATAGGAACTCTTAAGATTTTTAAAATCAATAGAATGACAAAGCCAAACTCTTTGAGAACTGCAGGGGAGTAAAACACAGAATAATAGAGAGATAGCGTGCAAGCCATACACAAAAATCGAGTATCAACAATTACGTTACATATTTTTAGAAGCATTTCTGTAAATTATATTCATTTTGGAAATAAGGAAAGCAGACCATTTCAATGAAAATAGTATTTTATACAGATCTTAATATAACTGAATGCAGCCCATTTACATTTTCTCATTTGTTTCATAAAGTTGTCCAAAATGGTTCACTCTAGCCCCATCTAAATTTTCTTTGGTGCCTTTTCCATATACCTTGCTTAAACTTTCTTTCGTTCTTTCCTTTTTCAGATGTTTGTGCCTTGCTGGATGTAATACTGATCAGAAGAATACTGATGGAATACGAGCTGAAATAACAGCTTTAAAACATGGTTTCAATGATGTTGCTAACCTTCTTGCTAAACTTAAAAATGTAAGTTACAAATATTAATTCATTAATTAAAAAACTTTCCACTACCAAAGTTTTGTCTCCTAATATAAATTAAACATAATCAATCATGGGAGTTTCTTTTTTGCTGTGTTGTAATAGCATCAGTGACCTTTAGCAACATATAATTGTTTTCAGAACAAATTTTGTTTTAAAACCCATCTTTCATAAGTTTTTATGATATGTCAAAACTAAGTTGTAACTACAGTATGTAATGACTGTCAGAGCATCCATTTTATTGGTATTGAATGTCTTTTTTTCTTGTTTATTTCAATATTTAGAGGGATGAACTGATAAGGCAGTTGATTCCAACTTCAAAGCCCCCATCTCGACTTAGTGTAAAGTTTCTAGGACGCACCGGCTCAGGCAAGACAACACTCATCAGTTCTCTGACAGCTGGTCTTATCACAGGCCTTCTTCGAAAAGCCAGACTGTCTCCTTCTTCAGCACCATCTCGTACAGGTGAACATTTGTCTTTGTCATTGTTACTGACAAGGTAAAACTCATTGTATTTTGTTACTAACTGCTGTTATTTTATGCAGATTTTAGTGTTATTTTTTCTCCTCTTTGTTCTTTGATTTTTGTCTTACTTTATTGATTTTCAGCATTGTATCTGAAGAAACTATTTACTTATCATTTACATTATGTGTATGTCAGATTTCTTTATAGCAAGTCCATGCAAACAAGTATCTGTAAACACTGGGAATTGATACTGATGCAGCTGACTTTTCTTCATCCTCTACAATTTTGTGTGTGTGTTAACATAAAAGATATTGAATATGGAATGCTTCCTAGATAGTGCAGATGTATGCATTACTGTAGTTTTGTGTTTTTCACCATAAAATGCTCAGATGACTAAAGTTCTTTATCTAGTAATGAAAGGAAGCATCAAGAAAGAATAAACAAATATCAAAATCCAACAACAGATGCAGGTGTTGTAGCAGAGCAGTGATATAAATAAATGGCAAAGTCAACATAATTGAAAACAAGTTGAGCGGAAAGGATCACATGACCATTAACATCATAATATTCTCTCTGAGGATATCGGCATGGCTGAAATTGATGTCCCATTCCAATGACACATTGACTTGAGATTGTGAATGGCACCATTTAAATTCTCATAGAGAATATTTGACACTGCAATTCCACCCTGTTGCTGATCTGACTTTCAACACTTGATTATTGGTCATGATTAATAACCTCCCTTGCCTAATATCATTGGTCAAATTGTTTTATTTTCTAAATAAAATGTTTGGAGGCAGAAATATTGTCCACATCAAAATATTTTCCAACTTTTGACCATTTACTTAATGTTCCATATCATGCAAAACAGTTTGATACCTTGCCATCAGTTTCCAACAAAGATTAATTCATTCAGAGACAGATCATTATACACCGCCAGAAAAAAATTAGTACTCTATATTAGAGATTTCCAATTCACTCAAGATTTATTGTTGCAACATGGCATATGGAGTACATGAAATGGTTACATCTACAGATCAGTAGCAAAAGCAGTTCTGGGTATGAGGTATCGACGTCTGCAGAAACACCCACATTAGCACGTGTTGTAGCAGCCACAGGTGGCAATGCATACACTGACTCATGCATCCAATTGAACGTATAGGTGGCTAATACTGTCCTGGGATACGTTTGCTCGATGTGTTCACGTAGTTCTGAAAGAGTTGTTGGTTGCCGAGTTGCATAAGTCACTCTCGCCCCATCAAGATTTCAAAAAGCTTACACTTTGTCTGAAGCTTCCCATTTGGATTGCATTACATTGGGGGGAAGGGGGAGGAGAAAAAAAATGAGGTAATTTTCAACAATTTTCGAGATACTAGAAAGAGAATGTATCTTTATGGGGAAAAATATTTAATAACTGCTTGACTTGTAGCAGTATAGAAAATCAGCTTAAATTGTTATGGCTCGAACAGTGGTTTCTGAAATATTGAAAATAATTTTAGATGGAGCTGTTACCAGGGCAGTTTTTTTAATTGAAACTGAAATAAGATGTGATTAAAAACAAGAAACACTGTTGTTCTGACAGACATAGGATTTTCATTTGTATATTAAAGTATCTGTAACATTGTTCAGAAGGGCTTTTAAAGCATATTATGTAGACTGTGAAGCTGTAGTACATGTCTCATGTTTTCTTAAAATAATAAAAGTACACAGCCAAAAGTTATAATTTTAACTGAAATATTTTTATTACTAATATTAAATTTATTTAAGGGTCTCAAAGGAGCATATTTAAATAACAAATTTCTAGGTAGACAAATGTTTAAACTTAAAATGTACATGTTCAGCGGTGAAGATCTGTGGAGTTCTCAAGTGAGAGTTTTAATAGTGTGGAAAATCAAACTATGAAAACTCCAGGTAGGAATATCAACAGTGTAGGAAAAGACAGATTGCTACTTACTGTAAAGAAGACATGTCAAGTTACAGACAGGCACAATTAGAAGACACTTGCACAAAGCTTTTGGCCACAGAATTTGTCAATAAAAGACACACACACACACACACACACACACACACACACACACACACATGATACCAAACTGTAAATGTTTTCTTATATTTTTTGTCAGAATTTTTATTATAATTTGCCTTATTATATGTTAATTTACTTATATTTTTGAGAGTGAAAGCATATTGATTACTATTAGTAAATGTGTCGAAGAATAGCAAAGAGACTGATTACAAGTGGAAGATTGTGTGTTGTGTAAAATGTCTTTGACGCTGGAGTCATCTTTGACTATAGTCAGTCGGCAGTTGACTCTTGGTGTGTATCGACGGTAGAACAATGTGCAGGTCGCCGTCATAAATAATTTTGAATTATGTTACTATTTTTTTTATATAAACTATAAGAAGAAACTACATTCGAAGAAATGGTATTTGAAGCACCAAAAATGAGGCAAACACATTGAACCAGGTCATTTCTGCAGCCGACAAAGATGCATTGTGGAATCATACTTCCACTAGACAACTGAAGCCAAGACCAATATCGCCTTGTAAACATCTAACGGAAAAGGTACTGCCACGAAATATGCCAAATTTAAGTAAATAAAAAATAGTGAGCATATTTCAACTTTGTGTCTTAGCCGGGATATCATATTTCACAGGGAAGGTGAAAGTATAGAAGTGCATGGATGGGGAGAGAGATGAACACAGTCTGGTGGAGCGAGTAGGGACTAGACTGCTAACAGGTGCAGTGTCAGGAGGCTGCGGGGCAGGTAGGTGGGGAAAAAAGGAGCAAAAAAGGGGAGGAGCAGGGAAAGATGGGCAGGTGGTTTGACAGAGGGCTGCACATGAACAGAGTGGGAGATTAGAATATGGAGGAGATGATAGGACAGAAGGGGTGGAAATTTCTGTGGAGAGTGTAGGTACAATATGTTGCCATAGGTTGAGTCCAGGATAATTACGGGAGTGGAGAATGTGTTGTGAGGATAACTCTTGTCTGTGCAGTTCTGAAAATCTAGTGGTAGAGAGAAGGATCCAGATGGCTTGGGTAGTGGAGCAGTCATTGAAATCAAGTGTGTTATGTTAAGCTGCATGTTGTGCCACAGGCTGGTCTACTTTGCTTTTGCCACAGTTTGGCGGCAGCCGTTAATCCTTGTGAACAGCTGGTTGGTAGTCATACCAATATAAAAATCTGTGCAATGATTGCAGCAGAGCTGGTAAATAACATGGCTGCTTTCACATATGGCCCAGCCCCTGAAGGGGCAGGATAAACCTGTGACAAGACCGGAATAGGAAGTGCTGTGTGGGTGGATTGGGCAGGTTTTGCACCTGGGTCTTCCACAGGGACATCATCCTGTCCCACATTTCAGGCCATGATGATAGGTAATCAAAGTCCACATGAAGGATGTGGCTTCAGTTGTTCCAGTCTGGGGTGGTATTGGGTAACGAAGGGGGCACTCTTTTGTATCTTGTTCTGAGGAGTGGTTGGAGGCTTTGGGTTATATGGAGGAATGGTATGGGAGATCTGTTTGTGGACTAGTGTCGGGCTAGTGTGTGTCTTTGAAAGCCTTGGTATACCTTCAGCATAAAGGCCTAGGGAATTCTTGTCACTGCAGGTATGCTGTCCCCTGGTGGTTTCCAATTTCTTGCAATGATACAAAAAGTTCTTTCTTATTTAACAAATTTCTTATATTTTGATCAGTTTCTCCACTGGTTTTTGTAATGGTGTCTCAAGTTATTTGCCAACTCTGTCTTTCAGAAATACTTTCTGTAAAACAGGCCTAGTGAAAATATTGGAAATCACAGGGATTGAACAAACAGTGGCCTGCCTGACTTAGTTGGACATTTCTGGACATTAGTAATGCAAGTGGCCTCTTACCAGATACGTTCAGTTGTAGATCGTGTTGTGTGATGTGTGCCAAAGCATATGTGGTCCTCCAGAGCACGTGGAGATGCACATTCGCCGTCGCCCCTTGTCAGTGTCCTGAGCTGACAGCTTTCACATCTCATCTGTCCATATATTAAACCAAAGTGTACACAGTTGGATGTTCTGTACTTAAAGACTACCTAAACAATGTGTTGGGTTTCCACAAACATCTTTCATTGGCCTAAGTGCTTAGTAGCAGCACATGTTTTCCGTAGGATTGACGTGTTACACCATAGAAGAAACACTGATACATGGTACAACAGGATGTGCCCTCTATGATGCGCTTTACAATGATTTGTGAAGTATGAATGCAGATGTAGAAACTCATGCATTCATTTTAATTGTTTTTTAGATCAAATTGAATGTTATTGTTGTACAAAAAATGATAGTTCATGTGAGAGACCTTTAATGTGGTGCATAAATTTCCATACAATTATAAATGTGAAGAACACCAAATACAGCAAGTTAGTTTTGCACACAGGTAAATCAATCTAATCATCTTTCTACTTAACCTAGACCATGGGCTATGCAACAGGTTACATTGTCACCACACATATCATTCACAAAACAGTAAAAATAATATTGAACAAATATTGAAATAAACATGCTCAGTGTTCCATTTTAATGTCAGAGAGACATTGTCATGATGTCATGTGTCAAACAGGTGCCAAGTTGATTAACATATTAATGTAGCTAAAGTCCCATTTTTGGTGATTTGTAGTACTTGTGAAGTAGACAAATATGCAGTTTAGCTTATATATTGTGTTAAAGATCTCCCCAGACCTCAATGCATTTGGTAACATCTGTTTTGCAAAAATATCAGAAAATCTAATGCCTCCAGATAAGACCATAACCTGTATTCCAAGTTAAAAGTGGATATTGCTTCATAGTTATTGGAAAATTAATGTTTGACAATTAAACCATCAAGATTTTGAAATATGTACAGTAATGATTACTTCAGGCAGAAGTGAAGGAAATGCTGAAATACACTGGCCTGTACCTTTAAACTGGGCTATCAACATTTATGGCCACCAATCCATGTAAGTCTGTGTTAAAAGTCTAGATTCTTGCTTCTACCATGGAATGATAATGAACTCTGTTAACACTGAAATAGCAAAGAGTCTGTTACATGCAACTAGAATGGCAGGTCTCAGCCTTGTAAGATATTCTGAAGGGATTTGTTTCAGTTCACAATTTGATGGAAAAGTAACTTTCCATCTCAGCAGAATATGAGGACATTGCCAAATGTTAGTTGTTGTGATGGAGGGACTGTTTTTTGTGATCAACTTTACACTCTGGGTAGCTGTTCTGACACTATATTGAAGTGTTAATGGATCAACAACATAATGTTTCACAATCAGAAGAAAACTTTGTAGTTATAACAATGCTTAAAAGAAAAGAAAAAAACTCAATGGTGTATGGTTCCAAAGTCACTTTTTCTTTCTTTAGTTGGTTAGATTTGATGAGTTTAATACACAGTAAATAAATTATTCTTAATAATGTACAAATTGTGTCTGTGATGTCAATAAATATAATGTAATTTTAAGTATATTTTCATTCTCAACATAACACAGAAAAACATTGAAATAAAAAAAAGTAAGGAACATACAGTACTTCAAAAATAAGCCATTAATAACTGCAAGAGTAGCTCAATAAGTAGTGCCCCACAATTTTTTTCTCAGAATATATTTATTCTTCAGTGTTAGAATTTGATGACAATGTCAGCCAACATTTGTTTCACATGTATTATTTTCCTATGCAGTTTCCAGCATGTTCTATGGCATTGTGCCTTAATTTTGTAAGAGTTGTATTGCCTGTTGGTAAAAGCTCTTGTTCTGCGCTCATAATCATGTTTTCACTACTTGAATTATGTTCTCATCATCCCAAAGTGTGTCTGACTTAGAGAAACTGTAAGTGTTCCAAACACGTGGAAGTCTGATGGCACCATGTCTGGGCTATAGGGTGAATGAGGCATTGATGTCAAACCCAATTATGTGTTGTGCACCCAAGTCTTGACACTTGTGTGTGGGTGTGCATTGTCTTGTTCGAGCAAGATTTCTCTTGGATTCTTGTTAGACCAAACACATTTGAAATGGTTCTTGAGTTTGTTCAGAGTCTTCACACAGACTCTGAATTAATAGTGGACTCTTTTGGCAATAAATCCATGAGAATGATACTATCACTATCCTAAAAGACTGTCGTAATGATTTTGTCAGCAGAGGGAACTGGCTTGAATTGCTTCTTTTCGGGTGATTGCAGTTGGTGTCACTCAAGAGATTTCCCTTTTGTTTCCAGCATAAAGTATGTACCCAGGCTTCATCATCTGTAATGACCTATGGCAGGAAAGCCTCTCCATTGGCCTCAATCTGCTCCAACAGTTCAGCAGAAATAGCTCGTCTTTGAATCTGGTGGTCTGTTGTGAACATTCTTGGAACCCATCTTGAGCTTGCATATCCAAGGGTTTGTCATTTGTACACACACTTCCAATGCTCACCGAATGCTGTAGAACCAGTTGTCTAATTGTGATGCACGTATTGAGAGCAGTGGCTGTGACAGGATGTCCTGAACATGGCCAGTCACGGAGCTCAGTTTCTGCACTTCCTGGTGCTTGAATGTCTGTACCCATTGCCCAACAGCACTCCTGCCAACTGCGTCATTACCATACAATTCACACAAACATTTACTATCAACACTGTGCACTAATGTTTATGGATGTTCACGATGATTTCTTTTTCCACAACTAAGAACAGCACGTTGCTTGTAATGAGTGTCTTGCATAGACATCATTTTGATGGTACACTATGGCCCTGCCATCTGTTGGAATTGTTAACAAAAGGAAAACCTATTTGAGCACTATTTATTGAACAATCCTCATAATACCAAAATTGGCAAAAACAATGTTAAATTTGGTGAAAATAATACCAAAATAGGCAGAAAATAACACAAAAAATGGGAAAAAAGCACTGCAGTTGGCCATGAAATAAAATAAATTATCTCTGTCCCTACTGACTGCTCAGTTATTTAATTGGTTAGCAAGTTGTGTGTACTATGAGTCACTTACCTTTCCCATAATATATAATGCTGAGTTTAGTTTCAGTGCATTATTTGGATCTTCCGTGGATCATAATTGTGATTTCTCAATATAAAATGGAACAAGTCAGTTAGTTTAAAAGTATAGCACAGTTCATCAGTAAGAAATATGAGAACATACTGACCATTCATATTATTGTCTTTCACATTAATCATAAGTTACCTTTAATTTCTCCTTTCTTCATGTGGTGCACTCTCTCTCTCTCTCTCTCTCTCTCTCTCTTTTTTCCCAATAACATTTCCATAGATAAACGGCCCACAACACACAAATAACTTTGAGTAAACAACTAGCTGCCAAACTTGAATTTCTATGACTGTCAAAATAATAAAAAACGTATTATAATATACATGCAACATCAAATCATTGAACAACTTTAAAATGTTACTGAAAAAATTATACATCCAATAACTACAGACAGCAGTAATAGTTTACTCAAATTTCGTATATGCCCCTCTACATGTCAGGATGTGAGTACAATATCCAATGTAAAAAGCCTTTATAAATTACATAGTATGTAAAATTTAAATAAATATGATTGTTTGCAGATGTACTGATGAAGGCAATAAAGCCAAAGCTAGCTTATATACAAAAATAAAATATCAAGCAGTGTACTGTCTTACTAATTATTGGAACAGTGTCCTACTGTGGATAATAAGCAAACTAAGTTAAGTTACTGATTTGCTTCTTGTATTTTTACAAAGTGAAATAGTCACTGAACTCAGTTTCTGTAGTAAAAATAGCATTAGCACAATTACTACTTGTGTTTCTAAGAATAAAGTATTATTTTCTCCACTAGCACATTATCTTCTCCAGAATTTTGTCAGCAGTGAAACTATAATTATTGGCATCTCTCACTTCACTTTTCTTATAGAGCAATCTAACAACAGCCTCTCTCTCTCTCTCTCTCTCTCTTTTTCCAGCCTATGTGGGAAATTGAAAGGGTGGTGCATATTAGGTGAGAACAGCTCGTTAGTACTTTATTTGAAAAATCAGCTCCAGAGGAGCTTTAATTTTTGAGAGTGTGTGTCATTTCTTTAATTTCAGAAAATGTGGTGAGAGTGAGATCCAACTCAGTAAATTTTGTGAAAATAGTACCCTTTTTTTTGGGGGGGGGGGGGGGTGATTCGGCAGTGTGTTCTTCAACTAATTTTCGTAACACACTTGTGTAGGCTGTAAAAGTTAAAGAGTTTCCCCAAAAAATAATTCCAAAACTTACTAGTGAATTAAAATGTGCAGAATAAGCTGATTTTGTCATTCTTAAATCGTCTATTCCTGGAATCATGCATGCTACAAATGTTCCTGAACAAAGGAACTATATTGATATTAAAGTGGGGGTTTCCAATTGCAGACTGTGAGGTACCTGTAGTCCCAGAATCCACTTGTCTTTAATTGTTTGTACAGAAAATGTGCAGTGGCTGGAGATCTATGACAAGCACTGAGGCTTCCCAAAATTTAATGTTAATCAATTTACCTTACAGTTTATTCAGATGTGGTTGTGGTGGTGCAAGACTTCCCGAATCCAGCACTAGTATGAGCAGTTGCTGCTTTTTCCCCATTGTCATGAACCCACTCTACTATGCTGGAAAAGTTATCTCCATAAGGACACCGTTACGGTGTGGCTAATGGCTGTATAGTGTATAGTACTTTGAGTCTGCATTGTCCATGTGGCTTCTTGTTGTCTAGGCAATGATTCCTTTGCTGCTCTGGGTCCAAGAAAAGGTGTGGGGTTTTTAATTATCACTGGACTCACGAAATCATGAAGCAGTATTCCATGGTTTATTTGTAACAAAAACACATATTTAATGCCAAAACTTGAAAACAACTACACTCAACCATGGCCAAAACTCAAGTGGCTGAAAACCCGTTGTAGACCAAAGGTCACGGTCATAAGCTACAAAGAATGTACAGTTTCAGCATCGATTATTGATCGCAACACCTAACCTAGTATTATATTAAAAATTGCTTTTTAATGCAACTATAGTGTACCGTATAATATAACAAAATGAAGTCTATTTGTCAGTTCCATTACAATAGCCCCTCAAGAATTTTGTAAGTATGAACATGCAAACAAAATTCTGACACCAGAATAATGGAACTGCCAAGAATATGATTTTAAATAAATTAAAATTCTTAATAGGTCTATTTTCTTTGAATTACGCTAACTTTCCGCGGATAGCGATTGGCATGACATTTGGTTTAACACTGAAATTGTTACACAAAGTAAAGGAAAACATACAATTGTTAATCTTAAGGTAAATGAAATACAAAAGAAGATTTACAATGCTCACTTAGAAGAGTCCCTAATGCTGTAGCACGTCACATTAAACCATTGAAAAATTGTAACTTTTAACTACTGGTTTGTTTTATTTTCTTTTGTTGACCACTTTTCTCACTACTCACAGTAATGTCCTACAGTGTTCATCTGCACTTAGGTGACTTCCATTAGTAGGTCTGATTTCTGCTCGTCCTACAGTATGTTCATTTCCACAGCTTAGCTCTTTGTATTGCTTCATTGATTATAATGCCATGTTATCTAAAAATCACATACAGAGATCACCTTTTGGTTACATAATGTTTATATGGAAGTACATGGCTGGATTACATATTTATCCTTCTGGTAATGTTTGTCTAGTAGGAGAAGTTTACACAATCTGTCTGAGTGATACTACACAGGTATGGATGGACTGGTCCAAAGAGGATCCTTTAAATAATAATAAATTCAATAAAAATGTAATACAAATGCATTAACATATTGGGTGTAAAATGTCTTATCACAAACTATATCACATACTCCAAGGATAAACAAAAAATTAAATTGTTTTCAAAAGTAAAGTTACAGTCAGTCTGTTACAAGGGTTCATATTCACAGTAAAAGTGCAAGGGTAGAATCACGGATGAAAGTTTTAGAATGGTATGTATATATAAAAATCAGAAAAAATATTACTGCCTATGCTTTGCAGTGGTTGAGAAACAAATATACAGTAATTCATGTGGTTTATTAAAAACAATTCTCTCCTAGTATAGTTGGACATTTCAATTACTTAGGTGTGTAGTAATTAGGACTCTGCCTTTAAGATTAAAAAAAATGAAAAGAAAACTTAATTGTTGCGATACAGATTTCGTGCTGATTAGTGGTTTGGATTTTAAATGATGTCTCAACGAGTGTGGTGTAAGAAGGTTACACAAACTATCAAATATCATTCAAATTGCATAAACATATTGAAATATCAAGAACTAACACATTAAGCATATTACACAGAGAAAATTCATTGCAAACACTTCATACAGTGAATACATTTTAAGCAAGTAATAAACATTTTCAAGGACACAAAACTGTATCAAAATCAAACAATTTTTATACATAACATTTCATAATTTCCAGTGTTGAGTCACCTTTTAACTTTCTCAGAATAGTTTTACCCCTTTTGTTTATACAAATTGAATGAAACAAAATTCCTTAGCCCGAGAACTCTCCTGATACACCAACCGGTATGCATTAGGGTGTGGATGCTCTACAATCTCAAATGGACCCATGTATATATATCAAAGAATTTCTTTATTTCAGAAGTTAGAATTTTTGATTTCTCATGTGATTTTACTAAAACATAATTCCAACTTTAAACTTGGTTGCTTTGATCTTGCCATCATGTCGTCTCTTTCTAATTTCTCCGTTTTATCATGGTTTCTTTGACTATGGCCTCACGTTCACGCATAGTCATCATTGTGCATGGTGGAAATTCTACAAGATCAGTGATAATGTTGTCTGGTTTTAGATGAAACATAATTTCATAAGGTGAAAATCGTGTGGAAGTGTGTTGCAAACTGTTCATGACATCTTCAAAGTCTCATACATGGTTGTACCATGTAGGATGTTTTATGACTGCAATATGCACAACATAAATGACCAATCACGCGCATATACCTCTCAGCTGGGTTCGACGACGGATTATATACAGATATTTGAACATGTTTGATTCCCAATTTATCAACAAAGGCTTTCCAAACTTTTGACAAAAACTGAGAACCGTTATCCGACAAGATTGCTTTTGGTTTCCCCACATTTAAGAAATAGTCTTTCTCAACTTTTGTAACTATCTCTTTACCTGTGGCTTTTCTGATAGGATACAACTTGATTAGTTTAGAAAACACATCCACCATGACAAAAATGTAGCAGTGGCCACTCCTACTCTCTGGAAGAGGCCCATAGAAATCAACAGCGACTAAGTCTAGAGGTTGTGCAGGGGTAATGTTTTGCATTTCACCTTGACATTTTCAGTTACTTACTTTGACTCGTTGGCACTTATCACAAGTTGACAATTCTTTTCTAACTTTCTTGGCCATATTGTACAAGTATATGTTTTCTTTTAATTTCTGCATACACTTCTGAATGCCACAATGACCATAGGTCTCATGAGTATACCTAATTAAACTCTCAGCTTCATCCTCAGGCCAGCATAGTTTACAATTGTCAGAGTCTTCATCAGTTCTCCTAAAAAAAGTACCTTTAAACACCTTATAGTAATTGTCTAATTTTTCATAGTTCTTTTTCCCTAAGCAGCTCTTTATTAATTTCCAATTTGTATCACAGTTCTGTCTCCTCCTGATTTTATCACACAATGATGTAACAACTTTTTCATCTGTGACCCCTTTAATATACCTCATTTTAAACTGTTTTTCTTCATTCTGATCAAAAATTTCTGTTTCCCCTCCTATTGGTAGCCTTGATAGAGCATCTGCAACTATGTTGACAGTGCCTTTAATATACTTAATTTCAAAGTTGAATTGTTGTAAATACAATGCCCATCTTGTAAGCCTATCATTATAGAGCTTGCATTCAAGTAAATAGCTTAACGCTTTATGATCGGAGTACACTATTACCTTGTGTGCAAGTAAATACGTCCTGAATTTTGAAAATGACCGCTGTATGGCTAATAACTCTCTTTCTGTGACTGTACAGTTCTTTTCATGCTTCAGTAACATTCTGCTTTCAAATGCAATTGTGGAATGAACTGTCTCCCCATTGACTTCTTTTACTTGAAATAATTCGGCACCTAGCCCATAATCACTACTGTCAGTATGTAAACAGAAAGGTAAATTGAAATCTGGTCTCTGTAACAGGTTCTGGTTATTCAGTTCCTTTTTATTCTGTCAAAAGCCTCTTGATAATCTTTACTCCATATCCAAACAGTGTCCTTCTTTAACAAGTTACTTAGACAGGGTGTGTTTAAGCTTTGTTTGCTTACAAATTTTCTGTAGAAGCCACATAGCCCATAAAACGAAATGCAGTTGTTTTCTGTTATGGGGTATAAGAAACTCTGCAATAGCTTTAATTTTATCTGGATCTGCCAAAATTCCTTTTTCTGTTATGACATGTCCCAAAAATTTTAACTCAAGTACTGCAAATTTGCACTTTTCTAGTTTTAGTGTCATGCCCTCTCTTCTAAGTTTCTCACACACCTGTCTCAAAAGCTTAACATGCTCATTCCAATCTTGTCCAGTTACTAAAATGTCATCTACATAAATCACTAATTTGGATACTAGTTCCTGCCCAAGCACATGGTCTAAAGCTCTAATGAATTCTGTTACCGATGAGTTCAGGCCAAAAGGGACTACACAATACTGATAGCAACGGGCATTGTATAGAAAGGCAGTGTATTTGCTAGAGTTGGGTGCTAGGGGTACTTGGTGAAAGCCTGAGGTTAAGTCTAGACTAGATATTAATTTTATATCCTTGAACTTGTGCAACAGCTCATCGATGTTTTCAGTGTGGTCTGTTTCCCTGTATAAGATCTTGTTTAAAGGCCTGGAGTCAAGAACTATTCTCACTCCCCCATCTCCATTTGACACAACTATTCTATCGTGTGCGCCATGTCCCACGGTTACACAGGGTTGGCTATGGTTAATCGGATTTGGAATGTTAATTTTAAGGGGTGGCTGGATGCCCTTCCCGCTGCCACCCCGTACCCCCCAGGACGGAAATAGTGTACCCCAACTGTTTGTGTCTAGTGGAATCCGTAAATAATGTGAATGTGTTCAGATGTCTATGAGCTGTGTAACTGAGACGGAATGTGGGGACCAGCCCGGTATTCACCTAGCGGGATGTGGAAAACCGCCTGAAAACCACATCCAGACTGACCGGCACACTGGATCTCGTTGATAATCCACTGGGCGGATTCGATCCAGGGGTTGGCGCGTCTACCCGAGTCCAGGAAGCAGTGCGTTAGCACTCTCGGCTACCCTGGCGGGTCTCTCTTTGTCACAACTACCAGTGGGTTATTATAAGCGCTGATACTCCTTTCAATAATGCCACACACTTCCATCTTATGTAATTCTTTCTCAACTGATGTACATTTTGCTGTGGGAACACCATATGGTTTTATGAAAAATGGGTCATGGCGTCTTAATAGCAAAGTACATTGGTAACCACTAACTTTCCTTGTAATGTTGCTAAAGACATCAGTGTATTCCCATAACAAAGACTCTAGTTCCATTTTTTGCCCATCGTTTAGACCACTAGCTTCTGAAATCTTGGTGTTTACAAGTGTTTTGAAATCTACTTCACTTAAATCTAGCTCTGTTATGTGTTTGTCAACATATCTTTTCTCTTTTACAAGATTTATAGTATGACATTTATCATTACACAAAACTGTATTTGATATGACAAACTTGGTGGAGATAAAACCCCCATTTGATGTTGTTATGACAAGTTTTTGTCCTCCCCAGTCAAATCTTGCATCTACACTCCGAATCCATGACATCCCAAGAATACAGTCCTCACTGAGTCCTGGTATAGTTAGGCATCCAAGTGTAAATGTGACTCCCTCAATTGTAAAAGATAACGAAGTTTGACTTTTCACAGTTTTACTATGTTTTTCTGTAGCACCTCTTATTTTCACCCCAATGACTGGCATTTCAAAGTAATCTTTCTCGCACTTCAGCTTTTTGCTTAGTATTTCAGATATTCCCGACACTTGACTCCATGTGTCTATAAGGCACTTGCCTTCCCAGGTACCATCTTTTACTCTAATGAATGGACTACATATGTAATCACCTTTTTCAGGTTGAACATATTCATACAACAAATAATTTTCAATTTCACTAAAACAATAACTTCCTGACTTACAATTACCTATATTACTGTCACCTTTATTACTTATGGTCATTACATTAACATACACATCATTAGCACTGTCACTTTCATTGATAATTTCATTAATCCAAACATTTTCATCTGTATAACATTGTTCATCACTAAGACACAGTTGTTCAACAATAATATGTTTAGTATTTTGCCACCTATCAGGATATAAAATTTGAGACATACTAAGAAACATTTTTCTAAAATTGCTATCATTTCTAATTGCATCACTATTTAGCCACATATTATAAAGAAATAATTCACCTTTGTTCACTGCAAATGGTAGACTACTTACACAGTCAGTTTTACTGTTCAGGGAATCTTTATCATCTACCTAGGTTCCTTCATAAGATGTTGGATTACAGAACCTGTTGCTTGTGACACTTTCATTAACAGCACTTAAATTGTTAACAACATCCTTGAGTACATCTACAACATGTATATAATTTTTTCCCACACCTAATGCTTCCATTTCCTCTTTCTAGCAAACAATATATGCCTCACCATTAGCATGTATTATTAAAATTTCATTTTCCCAAATACTACAATCATCAACCTCTCTCTCCTGAAAACTTAAAATGTTGCTTTCACAGCCAAGTGTATTTAATTCTTTGCTCATTAAATCAGTGTCAACAATTTGCTCGCCTGGTTCCCTCAACAGTGCTTCAATTCCTAAATCATGTAAATCGTTAACCTGCAGGTCCTCTGACAAACAACAAGTTTCTGCCTATTCATAAAATTCAGCTAAGTCAATTACTTCCTCTGCCTCTTTATTACAACCAATGTGTTCATTCTTAACAGGTACTGTGTTTAGAGGGTAGTACATATTCATAAGATAACTACTCATTACTTCAGATGTATCTTTTGGTACAGTGTAGTCACTGTTATTCGTCCATCTATTATCTATGCTTTTTGCCCTTACCTTGTGGACCGACAATGGAGCGCATGCTAATTTTTTACTTCATGACTTCCCATGGCATTTTGAATCCTGGTGTCACTATGTTCACACCAATTCCTGTTTTCAGACTCCCGGTGATTAATTCTGTTCCAGTTGTTCCCAGATTGTCCTCTTGAATGGAAATTATAGTTTTCCCTTGAATGGAAATTAATATTATTATTGTGACTGTTTTGTTCCCAATGATGAAAACTATGGTTGTTGGACCTACTGTTTTCCCTTCTGTTAAAATTAGTGTTTCCCCAACTATGATCCCAAACTCTCTGTGTGTAATTGAAATAGGTTTTTGGTATCCCCACTTTGTCTATAATCCTGTCTAGTTTGTCCACGTAGTTTAGAAATTGTTCAATGTTGTCATCTGGTCCATAAACTATGTCCCGTTGCACATCTGTTGGCAACCTTCTCTTTAAAGCATCTATCTGTGTGAGCTCATCAAAGGGTTTCCTCAAATGTACAAGTTTCTTCAATTGATATTTACAAAACTGTTTCATAGTCCCTGTAGTGTCGGCAGACTTGCCAACACTACGCACACTAATTGAAAGAGGCGGCCAAGATGCACGCGCTAACTCACGAAGGATGGAGTGAGGTCTGAAACAGGAGACTTAATGAATGTGATAAAGAAAATACGTATCTTTGGAATATACTTAACTTTTAATACTTCCTTGTATACATCGTTCTTGATGAGACATCTGGAGATTGTGGTGATACAAGTGACTCTTTATATACAAGCTATTTAAGGCTAATGGCGCCTTGCTAAGTCGTAGCCATTAACTTAGCTGAAGGCTATTCTAACTGTCTCTCGGCAAATGAGAGAAATGGCTTCGTCCGTATAGTCGCTAGCAACGTCGTCGTACAACTGGGGCGAGTTCTCGTACGTCTCTTGAGACCTGCCGTGTGGTGGCGCTCGGTCTGCGATCACACTGTGGCGACACGCGGGTCCGACATGTACTAATGGACCGCGGCCGATTTAAGCTACCACCTAGCAAGTGTGGTGTCTGGCAGTGACACCACAGTCCCCTGTGTTTCCCTATAATTTTGTCCAGTCAAGAACTTGCTCTTTATCCTGGCTTGTTCAGTTTCAGACCAGAATTGTTTTAAGAACTCCATTTCAAATTCTGCATAAGACATGTCCATAGAAAAATTTTGATTGGCCCATGACAAAGACTCCCCCTCCAAATTTTTTTTTTTTTTTTTTTTTTTTTTTTTTTTTTTTACAAATTTAATTTTGAAACTTTCACTCATATTGGGCAAAAAGTTGTAGAGACAACTCTGCAGAAAGTCGACAGGGTGCAAACTACACTCATTAGAAAAGTTTTTAACTGGGATATTGGATAATAAGGTACATCTGTTCATAGAAAAATTTTTGCTAGCTACATCATTTCTAAATATTTCAAACTTCTGGTTCAACTCTGATGCTGTACTCTTTAGTTCACTAACATTTGTCTTAGTTTCAATCTCGTGGAGTTTTACTGTGTTACTGACGGTTTCCACTTTGTCATTCACAACAGTTAGTTTTGAATCTACTCTACTTTCAAGATCTGTCACCATAGCTTTTACATTCACACATACTGTATCTATTTGACTATTAACATTAACAAAACACTTAGCATTTTTCTCTCTATCTGTGACCAGTTCATTTTTTACAGACTGAATTTTGTTACTCAGACTAGATTTACTTCTCCCACTTTAGATTCTATCGCCAAAATCTTTGTTTCTGCCCTGCTAAGTATCTTGTCTGTCTTGGTTATATTGTTGCGAAGTTTTATTACCCCAAAGTAAGACAATATCAATTTTTTTGTTCATCACTCCCTCTAGACGCGATGTTTTCTGTTTATGACCCGAAGACTGTCCACGTCTGTCTGAATCATGTTTTGTAATTGTTCTTCATTAGCTTGTAAGCATGCTGCAGCTGTTTGATTTAAAGCTAACGATTCTTCCATCATTTGTAACAGTGATTTAATGTCCAACATCTCACATTCTGATGAATGAAGACTTTGATCCACTTCTTTGAGTGACTCATCTTCCATTTTTATTGGCATGTCTACGTCCCCAAAGACTAACAAATTTTCACAATCCTGCTCGGATTTAGCACCACTTTCCTCTTTTACAATGGTCATTTTTGTAAAATTTCACACACAAAATAATAAAAGAAATAAACAGCACTACACAGATGTACTTATCTTTTCAGTCTGGGTACTCACTCGTGTGGTCTGTCCACTTTACTGTTTCGTTTCATCTCCCTTGACTTCCATGTATTGCACTTCTTTGTACCACATGGTCATTTGACACAAGAAAACCAATTTGTTTTTTCTAGACATCTTTAAATGTCTTATCCCAGCACAGAGCCCCCAGTTGTCATGAACTCACTCTACTGTGCTATCTACATAAGGACACCGTTACGGTGTGGCTAATGGCTGTATAGTGTATAATACTTTTGTAGAGCCGGCCATGATGTCTTCATTGTTGATGCTACTGAGTCTGTGTTGTCGATGTGGCTTCTCGTTGTCTAGGCAATGATTCCTTTGCCATTCTGGGTCCAAGAAAAAGTGCGGGTTTTTTAATTATCACTGGACTAACGAAATCATGACGCAGTATTCCATGGTTTATTTGTAACAAAAACACATATTTATTGCCAGAACTCGAAAACGACTACACTCAACTGCGGCCAAAACTCAAGTGGCCGAAAACCCCTTGTTGACCAAAGATCATGGTCATAAGCTACAAAGAACATACAATTTCAATATTGATTATTGATCGCAACACCCAACCTAGTATTATATTAAGTAAATGCTTTTTAACTCAACTATAGTGTATAAAATAACAAAATGAAGCCGATTTGTCAATCCCATTACACCATCTAGATCACTGCTAATGATGATCTTTCCATACTTACCAGAAACGTTATCTAATGCCCTGACCATGATCACTTGATCCTCATCACCATAGTCTTTCACAGTGGCCCTATGTCCTTTGCCACCAGCCAAGGTTTGTGCTTAGCCTCACAATACATGTAATATGCTAATCTGTTCTTAATTTATCCTATGCCATCTGATATACATCCCTCTCATGATTTCTACCTGGTAGCACGCCTTTTTTCTTTACAGTTCATTTTATTTCTGACCTAGTGCTGTTTGTTTTCATAGCAGTGTGTTATATTCTACGTCCTTGTACATCTACTGTTGCAGGTAATAATTCAGACTAATTATCTAATAAAATCTTGAAGGCTGGTTCAGAACTGTTCAGTTTTCTTCCTTTTCTTACTACCTTTCCCAAATTTCCATAGTCTTTTTCCCTATTACATTTATTTAACTCATATTTTCAAGATGTAAGACATCCAGTATAGCACAAAACTACTCTCCTGCTCAGTAATTCTCTTATCTCACAATGGAAAGGCTGTTATACATTTAGATTTCAGCCACAACCTTCTTCAGAGAAAAATAAATAAATAAAATAAAATAAAAATATATCTAAAAACAAAGATGAGGTGACTTACCCAACGAAAGTGCTGGCAGGTTGATAGACACACAAACATACACACAAAATTCAAGCTTTCGTAACCAGTGGTTGCTTCATCAGGAAAGAGGGAAGGAGAGGGAAAGACGAAAGGATGTGGGTTTTAAGGGAGAGGGTAAGGAGTCATTCCAATCCCGGGAGCGGAAAGACTTACCTTAGGGGGAAAAAAGGACAGGTATACACTCACACACACACACACACACACACACACACACATATCCATCCGCACATACTTGTGTCTGTGTATGTGCGGATGGATATGTGTGTGTGTGCGAGTGTATACCTGTCCTTTTTTCCCCCTAAGGTAAGTGTTTCCGCTCCCGGGTTTGGAATGACTCCTTACCCTCTCCCTTAAAAGCCACATCCTTTAGTCTTTCCCTCTCCTACCCTCTTTCCTGATGAAGCAACTGTTGGTTGCGAAAGCTTGAATTTTGTGTGTATGTTTGTGTGTCCATCAACCTGCCAGCGCTTTCGTTTGGTAAGTCACCTCATCTTTGTTTTTAGATATATTTTTCCCATGTGGAATGTTTCCCTCCATTATATTCAAATAAAATAAAAAAAAAAACGCACATACAAGGTGTGATTTAGAAGTTTCAAGACTGATTCATTTCTGAGGAGGAGAGCACGCGCGGACCAGTACCACCGGGTAGGGGAAGTAGTGGGGAGTCTCAGGGAATGAACTCAACTGACGCTGTGGCAGTTGCCTCCGGAACGCTGGAGAGAGCATATCGCTTGCAGCGTGAGTGCATGTCATTGACCTCGGTCGAAAAGTGGGAGAGGCGAAAATGGAGCAGCACTTGGAGCAGCATTATGCGATTAAGTTTTGCATGCAACTGAACAAAACCGCCATGGAGACTCTCGGTACGATTCAAGAGGCCTTTAAGAAAGAAGCCATGTCCCGTGCAATGGTTTTCATGTGACACAAACGTTTCAAAGATGGCCGCGGGAATGTTGAAGACAATGACCACTCTGGGAGGCCATCGTCAAGCCGAACGAATCAAAATGTGGAGGGAGTGGGGAACTTTCAAACAATGACCGTTGTCTTAGTACTATATTAATTTCCAATGAACTGGGACTCAATCAGAGACGGTGTGGAGGATTGTGACAGAGAATTTTATGATGCAAAAAGTGTGTGCCAAACTGGTGCCAAAAGTTTTGTCGGTGGATCAGAAGAAAAAGCGCACGACTGTTTTCCAGGAAATGCTCCAACGGTTGAATGTTGATCCAAACCTTCTGGAGAAAGTGGTTACTAGTGATAAGACCTGGGTCTACAAGTACGATCCTGAGTCGAAATGTTAAAGCTTCCTCGCCGAAGCCCAAGAAAGCTCGCATGAGCAAGTCATGTGTGAAGTGCATGCTGATTGATTTTTTTTTTAATGGTAAAGGAATGATTCACAAGGAGTTTGTAGCTCGTGGACAGACTGTCACATGTGACTTTTATGCTGGATCGCTCTGTCGCTTGAGGGATCGAGTTTGCTGCGTCCGCCCAGCAATCAAGGGCGATTGGATTCTCCATCACGACAATGTGCCCCTCACACGTCAATTTCAAGGTGACAACTCTGCCACAGCCACCCTACAGCCCCAACTTGGCTCCAAGTGACTTTTTCCTCTTCCCCCGACTCGAGACAGGCCTAAAACAAATCAAATCGACTCCATCGATGCCATCCAGTAGGCTTCGACGAGAGCCCTTGACAGCATGACGCCCAAGGCCTTCCAGACGGCTATGAACAGTGGAAGACGTGCTGGCAGCACTGTGTTGGTGCCGAAGGAGCATATTTTGAAGAATTTTAGTCCGCTGTACTTAAATGTCCAATAAATTTCTAGTTCTGAGTTAAGTCCTGAAACTTTTGAATCACACCCTGTATATTCATACAAGCAAGCACACCTCTCACACAATGACCACCATTTGTGGCAGCTCAGACCAGAATGAAACTGTCACATTGAATGAAGGCAGTAATGTGGAGTGGGGTGGGGAAGGGAGAGGGATAGCTGGGTTCAGGTGAGAGGAGAGAGAACACTGTCTGGTGGATCATGTAGGGACTAGTGGAGACATTACAAGACTGCCAGGTGCAGTGTCGGGATGCTTTGAGGCAGAGGGAAGAGGAAGAGGGGGGGGGAGGAGGGAGGGCTGAGCAGGGAAGGGGAAAAACGGGCAGATGCATTGGCACAGAAGGCACACAATGATGGTGAGCTGACGTGAATAGGGAGGCGGTGATAGGGACAATAAGATACCATATGTTGAAGCAGGCATAATTTTGAGTGCAGAGAATGTGTTATAAGGATAATTCCCAACTACACATTTTGCATTTTTAAAAAGCTGTTGGTGGAGGAGAAACACTCATTTAAATCAAGCATGTTATGTTCAGCTGCGTGTCATGCTATAGGGTGGTCTACCATGCTCTTGGCCATCCTAGTGGACAGCTGGTTGGAGGTCATACAAATATAAGAAGCTGTGCAGTGATTGCAGCAGAGCTAGTATGACATGGTTGCTTTCACAGGTGGCCCAGCCTCTGATGGGGCAGGATAAGCTTGTGGCAGTACTGCAATAAGCAGTGCTGGGTGTGTGGATTGGGCAGGTCTTGGCACCTGGATCTTCCATAAGGACATGGTCCCTGTGGCAAGGGATTAGGACTGGGAGTGGCATAGGGCTGGACTAGGATATTGTCGGGGTTAATGGACAATGAGAACACCATTTTAGAAGGGTGTAGAAGGATCTGACATAAGATGTCCCTCATTTCAGGGCAAGATAATAGGTTATCAAAGCCTTCACTAAGGATGTGGTTTCAGTTGTTCCAGTCTGGGGTGGTACTGGGTGATGAAGGGGACACTCTGTTGTAGCTGGTTCATGGGAGTGGTGGGTGACTTGTGGGTGTGTGGGGGAATGGTATCGGAGATCTGTTTGCAGACTAGTCTGGGGTAGTGTGTGTCTTCCAAGGCTCATGGGGTCCTGGGTTCGATTCCCAGATGGGTTGGGTATTTTCTCTGCCTAGGGACTGGGTGTTTGTGTTGCCCCCATCATTTCTTCATCATCATCATCATCATCATCATCATCATCATCATTCGTGGCAGTGGCTCGACTGGACTGTGTAAAGAATTGGAATGTGTAAAAATTTGGACTTTATATGGGTACTGATGACCGCACAGTTGAGTGCCCCACAAATAAACAACATTAACAAACATCTTTGAAGGCCTTCAGCATAAAGGGCAAGGGAGTTCTCGTCACTGCAGATTCTCCAGCCCTGGGTGGACAGGCTCTGTAGAAGGTAGCTGTCAAAATGCTGGTACTGTTAGTGGTTGGTGGGTTTAATGTAAACGGAGGTGCAGTTGGAGCCATCAGAGAGGAGGAGGTCAGCTTCAGGGAAGGGGGCATGCCAGGTTGGGGAGGATCAGGAAAGCAGATGGGAGAGATGTTGAGGTGCAGATCATGAAGATACCATCAGTGAACCTGAACCAGACCAGGGTTTTAGTGTTTTGGTAGGCTAGGATTGTTTCTTCTAGATGGTCCATAAACAGGTTGTCATGTGAGGATGCCATGCAGGTGCCCAAGGCAGTGGGATGTTTGGGGGGGGGGGGGGAGGAATGACACTGCATATCTGTCTGCACACCAGGTCTGAGGGTAGCGTGTGTGGTCTACCGTGCTCTTGGCCACAGTTTGGCAGTAGCTGTTCATCCTGGAGGACAGCTGGTTGGTAGCTATACCAATATAAAAAGCTGTGCAATGATTGCAGCAGAGCTGGTATGATGTGGCTGCTTTTGCAGGTAGCCTGGCCTCTGATGGGGCCACAGATTTGTTCATATACCTTCCCTTCAAAGGAGTAGTAGTTTTGTGTTAGGATAAAGTTGGTAAGGAGTATGAGGAATGAGGTAGTGAGTTTGGCGTCTGAGGTATGTTGGGGGAAGGGAGTGCTCAATAGTGGCAAGAAGACGGGAATGGGGGATATTGGTGTATGGGGAAATGGCATCAACAGTGAGAAGTGGGGATCCAGGGGTAAAGGGGTGGGGATGGTGGAGAGTCAGTGAAGGAAATGGTAGGTATTCTTGATGTGGGAGGCTAGATTTTAGGCAATTGGTTGGAGGTTCTGGTCAACGGGGGCCAAAATTCTTGCAGTGAGGGTTCAATAAGCAGCTAGAATGGGGCTTACAAGATTGTTGTGTTTGTGGGTTTTGGAGAGCATGTAAAAGGTATGTGTTTGTGAGGTGACATAGGGTGAGGAAGGGAATGAATTTAGGGGAGAGGTTCTGGAGAGGGACTAAGGCCTTAAACAGGGATTGGGGGCTATGTTTGATCTCTGGAATGGGATCACTCTGACAGAGTTCCATACACTTAGTCTTATAATTATTGTGTAATATTTGTTCTTTGAACTCTGAATTGTGCAAATGCAGCTTATTTCACATATAGCATAGTAGCATATAGTATACTCTTTTCATTCCAGTTCTCTCTCACCCTCCCCCCCCCCCCCTCCCCCGCTCTCTCTCTCTCTCTCTCTCTCTCTCTCTCTCTCTCTGTGTGTGTGTGTGTGTGTGTGTGTGTGTGTGTGTTTTATACAGTCTGAGTAACTTATTTAACCCATTTATCCTCAAACATATTTTCCGTATTTCATTATTGTATTTTTATATTCAAGTCTGCGTGAAAAAAATCCCTGTTTCTCAACAAACTATGTTTTGTTTCTGAACAAACTGTGTTTTGTACTGAGTTCTATATGAAAATTATCTCTTGTGAAAGTATCATTGTTTCCATAATATTTTATCTGACAATGTAATTGACTTTTTTTTAAAAAAAAAAAAAGATATGTGTAATACAACATATTATATTTCGTGCAATCTTATGGCAGGTTCGACATCACCAGGAAGCAAAATGCAAATAGAAATGGATGTAACTTCCTGCCGTGGTCAGCCTGTCTTCGATGTCTACAATGAACATTATACAAGAGGAATTGATGTACAAGAGGTTTGTAACACTCTGTTCTCTTTGTAGAAAAATTGTTCTCATGGGCTTCTTGTAAGTACTTTGTCCATAATGGACTCAAACACTATTAATGAAGGGCTACAGCTAATTAGATAATTGAGAAAAAGATAATCGGTTTTCTCCTCCAGTTATTTTTATTGTGAACACAACTTCATGACGCCATCATGTGATGGATTAAGATTGTTTTTATTTTGAGATGTGCATGTGTTGTATATTTAGCAGACAGTTACGTGGAAAGACTCATAATGAAACCAAACAGGAATAGTCCTTGTTGGAAATTTGTGTAAGCCATAGTAAAAGTTAATATGAGAGAGTCGCTGATTATGTTTGAATAAAATCCTACCACTACTTAGCTGTTACACATGCATTCAGTAAGGTTGATATTAAACAAAGCTCCATTATCCCTTTCGGTGGTAGAAACCACATGTCCCTAAGTTGTACAACTAGGCACGCAGATTTATAATGGTTCTGGTAAACAGTTGCAATAGTTGGAGATCACTGGTAGAAACAAGGTGGATAAGACAACTAAGTAGAGACGGCCACCAGCCAGCCTTATATTTGTCTGCTAATGAAATTTGAGAGACCAGCCAGTGATATTGGGCAGTGCTCCTACTACAGGTTCCCTCACCAAACATGGGCAACACCATCAGTACGTCTGTAGGGATTACTAAATTTAGCTTGTATTTAAATTGTAACATCTTGGAACAAAGTTGCACAGATGAAGCACCATCTGTTAATTGTTTATGAAGCCACTGAAGCCAAGGTTTTGATTCAGCAGTCATTTCTCTGTCAGTGAAAGCAGACGATAATGAATTTGAAAATTATTGGTCATGCTAGTGTGAAGCAAGATAAACTACCATTCTCTGGCTGATTTCATGGAATTTGGATGAACAGTTACATTTGATGTGTACTATCAGATGTTCATCAAACAGATGTGCCATCAAAAATTAGCAGTGCGGAGACTGGTTGACTGGAGTAGCCTTCACTACAATAATGTGCTTCCTTACACTGCAGGCCATACCAAGAATAAGATTCATAATTTATGTACATCTACATATACATCATCTTCATTTAGATTGGGAGTTACCCAAGAGTGCACTTGAAATAATGGTTTGGTGAACATCTGTTTGAAGATGACAAGGGATTCAAGACTGCTGTCATCTACTGGTTCAATTCCCTTCCTGAGAGCTTCTTTGCAGAGGGGCTAAAGAAGCCCATGTAATATCATGAAAATTGCTTAGAAGTAGAAAAGTGAAGTCATAAATTAAAACCCCTAGTAAAAGCTTATTCTATTTTTTAAATGATTAAATGAACCTTACTTTCTGAAAATGCCCTGTAGTTAATAAAGTAGATGTTGTACACAGACATTGATTTAAATTTTACTAATACATCATCATGTAAAAGTATGAAAATCAGCATTATATAATTTCTTCTTTTCCTCTTTCTCCTTCTTCCTCTTCTTTCTTCTTTTTTTTGTACAAAAATTTTGAAAAGACAAATCATTGCTGAGTATTGTTTCTTTCTGCCACTAATCAGCAGGTCTGAAATCAATGTTTTCACTGACTAAAGCTTTTATTCATACTTCCAGTTATATAGATTCTGGTTATTAAAATGTGATATTGCAGTATGTACTCTGTTACAGTGTGTTTGTTTAGAGGTGTGTAATTATTTTCTGTTTCCAAGTTGTTAACATCATTGGTTCTTGTCAGATATACTGTTGTATGACTTCTTATATACTTGGCTTTAGGGGTGCAGTTTTTTTAAGCATTTAATGTCTGTCTGCAGATGTTGAGATGATTTTTTTCCACAATGGGCGAAAGAACACCCTGTCTTGTATATTACTGTAAAAGGAATTGTAGCAACCAGTCTCTGTTTATGCCATCAAATTTATTATATTTTATCAGTTTTGGGTGTTTTCACAGGAGGTCATTTTTAGGTTATTACATAAAACAAATAGCATCTCTAGATTTTGTGCTTGACAATCACATTTTTCCTCACATTTCTTAATTGTAACTACATAATATGAGCACAATACATCATAAACACAGTTTGCTTGTCTTTTATTCATGTGGTTACAGCATGATAACACACATCTGAGAGGAAACACACCACTGCAGAGTGGAAATTCATAGAGGAAACAATCCCCTCAACTATGACTAAGTCACTTCTCTGCAATGTACTTTCATCCAAGAGTGCTAATCCTGCAAGTTACGTGAAATTTAGAAGGTAGGAGAGAGGTACTAGTAGTGTTGGAAGTAAAGCTATGAGATCAGGCCATGAACTATGCCTCGAAAGCTCATTCAGTAGAGCACTTGGAGGTGAAAGGCAAAAGTTCCATGATTGAGTCCTGGTCCAGCACACAATTTTAATTTTCCAGAAAATCTTGTTTTATGTAATTTCGTTCTATTTTATGTAGTATTATGTCTGTGAGATTGGGTTGCATTACAAATTTATCTTATCTTATATTGCTTTCTACATATTGCGAATTTCATTTAGAGAGGCTATGATAAATGCAAAACCTCTAACAGTTATTGTGACATTATTGACAGATACATGATTAAGCTTAATTTTTTCAAACACATTTTAATTAGTATGCTTTCTTGTCTGTCTCTCCTCCAGTATGGTAAAAATTTTGCAATTAATTTTAAACTAACTTACCAGTGAGCTAGAGACTTTAAATTTTAAACATGGCATAGAACTAGATGTCAGTGCAGTAGTGTGGGAATAAGAACCATCCACCTTTAATAGGGGAGAAGTTGAAATGGGGTAATAAAGAAGCATAACACAGAGTCCTCCCCCCATGAACCATGGACTTTGCTGTTGGTGGGGAGGCTTGCGTGCCTCAACGACACAGATAGCCGTACCGTAGGTGCAACCACAACGGAGGGGTATCTGTTGAGAGGCCAGACAAACATGTGGTTCCTGAAGAGGGGCAGCAGCCTTTTCAGTAGTTGCAGGGGCTACAGTCTGGATGATTGACTGATCTGGCCTTGTAACACTAACCAAAACGGCCTTGCTGTTGTGGTACTGCGAACGGCTGAAAGCAAGGGGAAACTACAGCCGTAATTTTTCCCGAGGGCATGCAGCTTTACTGTATGGTTAAATGATGATGGCGTCCTCTTGGGTAAAATATTCCGGAGGTAAAATAGTCCCCCATTCGGATCTCCGTGCGGGGACTACTCAAGAGGACGTCATTATCAGGAGAAAGAAAACTGGTATTCTATAGATTGGAGCGTGGAGTGTCAGATCCCTTAATCGGGCAGGTAGGTTAGAAAATTTAAAAAGGGAAATGGATAGGTTAAAGTTAGATATAGTGGGAATTAGTGAAGTTCGGTGGCAGGAGGAACAAGACTTCTGGTCAGGTGAATACAGGGTTATAAATACAAAATCAAACAGGGGTAATGCAGGAGTAGGTTAAATAATGAATAAAAAAATAGGAGTGCGGATAAGCTACTACAAACAGCATAGTGAACGTATTATAGTGGCCAAGATAGACACGAAGCCCATGCCTACTACAGTAGTACAAATTTATATGCCAACTAGTTCAGCAGATGGCGAAGAAATTGAAGAAATGTATGATGAGATAAAAGAAATTGTTCAGGTAGTGAAGGGAGACGAAAATTGAATAGTCATGGGTGACTGGAATTCGACAGTAGGAAAAGGGAGAGAAGGAAACATAGTAGGTGAATGTGGATTGGGGCTAAGAAATGAAAGAGGAAGCCACCTGGTAGAATTTTGCACAGAGCATAACTTAATCATAGCTAACACTTGGTTCAAGAATCATAAAAGAAGGTTGTGTACATGGAAGAATCCTGGAGACACTAAAAGGTATCAGATAGATTATGTAATGGTAAGACAGAGATTTAGGAACCAGGTTTTAAATTGTAGGACATTTCCAGGGGCACATGTGGACTCTGACCACAATCTAATGGTTATGAACTGTAGATTAAAACTGAAGAAATTGCAAAAAGGTGGGAATTTAAGGAGATAGGACCTGGATAAACTGACTAAACCAGAGGTTGTACAGAGTTTCAGGGAGAGCTTAAGGGAACAACTGACAGGAATGGGTGAAAGAAATACAGTAGAAGAAGAATGGGTAACTTTGAGGGATGAAATAGTGAAGGCAGCAGAGGATCAAATAGGTAAAAAGACGAGGGCTAGTAGAAATCCTTGGTTAACAGAAGAAATATTGAATTTAATTGATGAAAGGAGAAAACATAAAAATGCAGTAAATGAAGCAGGCAAAAATGGAATACAAACGTCTCAAAAATGAGATCGACAGGAAGTGCAAAATGGCTAAGCAGGTATGGCTAGAGGACAAATGTAAGGATGTAGAGGCTTATCTCACTAGGGGTAAGATAGATACAGCCTACAGGAAAATTAAAGAGACCTTTGGAGAAAAGAGAACCACTTTTATAGATATCAAGAGCTCAGATGGAAATCCAGTTCTAAGCAAAGAGTGGAAAGTAGAAAGGTGGAAGGAGTGTATAGAGGGTCTATACAAGGGCTATGTACTTGAGGACAATATTATGGAAATGGAAGAGGATGTAGATGAAGATGAAATGGGAGATACGATACTGCGTGAAGAGTTTGATAGAGCACTGAAAGACCTGAGTCGAAACAAGGCCCCGGGAGTAGACAACATTCCATTAGAATGACTGACAGCCTTGGGAGAGCCATTCCTGACAAAACTCTACCATCTGGTGAGCAAGATGTACGAGACAGGCGAAATACCCTCAGTCTTCAAGAAGAATATAATAATTCCAATCCCAAAGAAATCAGGTGTTGACAGATGTGAAATTTACCGAACTATCAGTTTAATAAACCACAGCTGCAAAATACAAACATGAATTATTTACAGACGAATGGAAAAACTGGTAGAAGCTGACCTCGGGGAAGATCAGTTTGGATTCCGTAGAAATGTTGGAACACGTGAGGCAATACTGACCGTACGACTTATCTTAGAAGAAAGATTAAGGAAAGGCAAACCTACGTTTCTAGTGTTTGTAGACTTAGAGAAAGTTTTTGACAATGTTGACTGGAATACTCTCTTTCAAATTCTGAAGGTGGCAGGGGTAAAATACAGGGAGCAAAAGGCTATTTACAATTTGTACAGAAACCAGGTGGCAGTTATAAGAGTCGAGGGACATGAAAGGGAAGCAGTGGTTGGGAAGGGAGTGAGACAGGGTTGTAGCCTCTCCCCGATGCTATTCAACCTGTATATTGAGCAAGCAGTAAAGGAAACAAAAGAAAAATTTGGAGTAGGTATTAAAATCCAGGGAGAAGAAATAAAAACTTTGAGGTTCGCCGATGACATTGTAATTCTGTCAGAGACAACAAAGGACTTGGAAGAGCAGTTGAACGGAATGGACAGTGTCTTGAAAGGAGGATATAAGATGAACATCAAGAAAAGTAAAACGAAGATAATGGAATGTAGTCAAATTAAGTCGGGTGATGCTGAGGGAATTAGATTAGGGAATGAGACACTTAAAGTAGTAAAGGAGTTTTGCTATTTGTTGAGCAAAATAACTGATGATGGTCGAAGTTGAGAGGATATAAAATGTAGACTGGAAATGGAAAGGAAAGCGTTTCTGAAGAAGAGAAATTTGTTAACATCGAGTATAGATTTAAGTGTCAGGAAGTCGTTTCTGAAAGTATTTGTATGGCGTGTAGCCATGTATGGAAGTGAAACATGGACAATAAATAGTTTGGACAAGACGAGAATAGAAGCTTTCGAAATGTGGTGCTACAGAAGAATGTTGAAGATTAGGTGGGTTGATCACGTAACTAATGAGGAGGTATTGAATAGAATTGGGGAGAAGAGAAGTTTGTGGCACAACTTGACTAGAAGAAGGGATCGGTTGGTAGGACATGTCCTGAGGCACCAAGGGATCACAAATTTAGCATTGGAGGGCAGTGTGGAGGGTAAAAATTGTAGAGGGTGACCAAGAGATGAATACACTAAGCAGATTCAGAAGGATGTAGGTTGCAGTAGGTACTGGGAGATGAAGGAGCTTGCACAGGTTAGATTAGCATGGAGAGCTGCATCAAACCAGTCTCAGGACTGAAGACCACAACAACAACAACAACACAGAGTGCCACTTGTCCAGTTGGAGTTCCTGCACAGTGGTTGTGCTTAGAAAATTCCATCACAGTCACTACAGAGGGCACTATGTATGTAAATTACTGGTACTTGATGCAGACAGTGAGCAGCGCCTCATTCAGTTTATAGTCGACCATTTGTAATGCCTGAAGTAATTTCTGCTAAACTGAGGACACAAATCACTTGCAACCTAGGAAAAAGAAAAAAAAAAAAAAAAACTGTGGCTTTAACCCCTACCACCACCACCACCACCACCACCACCACCACCACCCATACAGCACATGTGGTTGCAAATTTATGTATACATGACTCATTATATTGTTTTTTTATTAAGTTATTCTCTTGTCACTCTGCCGGCCGGAGTGGTCGAGCGGTTCTAGACGCTACACTCGGGAACCGCGGGACCGCTATGGTCGCAGGTTCAAATCCTGCCTCGGGCATGTATGTGTGTGGTGTCCTTAGGTTAGTTAGTTTTGTGTAGTTCGAAGTTCTGGGGGACTGATGACTACAGCAGTTAAGTCCCATAGTGCTCAGAGCCTTGTCTCTCTCTCTGTTCGGTACAAGGTTGCAGTTGATTTTGAACTAACTTCCCGATGAGCTAGAGACTTGAAACTTTCAACATAACTCAGAAGTGTATGACAACACAATGTTAACAAGCATTTTGTCTGGTGTGTGGTGGATGGTACTTTGTGTAACACTGCCATTTCCCCCTTCTCATGTTCCAGTCATGAATGGTTCACAGGAAGAACGGATGCTGGTAAATGGTAAATCTCTGTGTATGCTAGAATCTCTCTCATTTTTACCTTATCAGACTTTATACGAGTTATAAATAGGAGGAAGTAATATTTTAGGTCACTCAGGTAAAAAGAACTGAAGTAAACCTGACATTTTGTCATATGTCTCTGTTGTAATCTCATCAACATGTTTAAAATCGACTGAAAAATTTCACACACACACACACACACACACACACACACACACACACACACACACACAAGATTAAAAAACATAAAATAATTGTTTAAATAAAAGTGTTTTTAAATATACTGCATTTTCAAATCGGACTTGAAAGTATAAAATAATTTGTCCTAGTCCCATATACATTCCTAAACTCATACAGATTGTTTTGAAAATTTGTTATTGTGAATTTTTAATAGCTATGAAAGTACATACTATACATAATTGGTGCATGAATAGTTCACCTCCAAAATATTTTCAATTGCATGTACCCCAATGTTTTTGATTATAAATCTTATTGCCGGCCGAAGTGGCCGTGCGGTTAAAGGCGCTGCAGTCTGGAACCGCAAGACCGCTACGGTCGCAGGTTCGAATCCTGCCTCGGGCATGGATGTTTGTGATGTCCTTAGGTTAGTTAGGTTTAACTAGTTCTAAGTTCTAGGGGACTAATGACCTCAGCAGTTGAGTCCCATAGTGCTCAGAGCCATTTTTTTATAAATCTTATTAGAGTATTTACATAGCTATTAGTAATTCACAGTCACAAATTTTCAGAACTATGTGTATGGTGTTAGAAATTATGTCATACCTTTTAATCCAATATAAAAACGTGTTGCATTAAAATTTATTTTTATTTAAATAATTAATTCTGTGTACAGGTTATGACACATAATATTTTAACAGTTATTATAGAGTCACGTACGGGTTCATTAATTTATATAAATTTTTTGTGTGCTTTTTTATGATGGTCATTATGTATGGCAATGTACTTCTTAAACAATACAGATATCCAAAGCCAGCACTAGTTCAGGATAACGCTGTCAGGACTCATAGCTTGCTTTTCTCACACAGTTTCTTGCAAGTAGCAAAAGCGTGTGAACATTTAGAAGCCATTTTGTGGAGTTCAAATCCATTCAACACTTTTCCACATTGTCAGCTAGTAACTGGGATATAACCACACAGAGTATTTTCTGGAATATTTAATTATTCAGATCGACCTATGTGTATTACACCGACTATCAAATATCCATCAGAAACATAAGTCACATCAGGTGCGGTGCAAGAAAGTGCAATAGGGCCATTTGTGTTCTCAGTATACATAAATGAATTTGTCTGATAGTATCATCAGCACTGTCAGATTGTGTCCTGACTGTTCTTTAGAGTATAGATAGTAAGGAAACACAGAAAGACTTAGGCACTATTTCCACTTGGTGAACTAAATAAAACAATATGACTAGTAGATCGTTACTCACCACACAGATATGTTGAGTTTTAGACAGCCACAATGAAAACTGTACACATTGAGCGTTTGGCCAAAGCATTCTTCAAAAAAAAAAATAAAAAAGAAAAACACACACACACACACACACACACACACAACACTCACATACACACACAAACACTCACTTCACACACTCATGAGCACTATCTCCAACTACTCCAGCCAGAATGCTGTGTTGGGAAAAAGCAGCAATGCGGAGTGGGGCAGGGAAGGGATAGGGGTGGTGGGATACTGGTGGGGATGGGAGAGGGGAGAAGTGAACGCTACCTGATGGAGTATATGGAGTATGCATGGGCTTGATGGTGGCAGGACAAGACTGCTAGGTACAGCTTTGGGGGCTGTGGGGGGAGCAAGGGGAGGGGGCGTGAAGCAGAAAAGGAGAGTGGCAGAGAAAGGGAAAACACTGGTGGGTATCTTGAAAGAGAGCGGTGCACAGGGGGGGTGAGTGGACATGAACTGGGAGGAGGTGATAGGACAAAGGGGCAGTAACTGTTAGTTAGAGGGTGGGGGACAATAAGTTACCATAGGTTGAGGCTGGAATGATTTTAGAAGTGAAAATATGTTGTAAGGATAACTCACATCTGTGCAGTTCAGAAAAGCAGATGTAGATGGCCTGGACTGTGAAGTAGCCATTGAAGTGAAGCATGTTATATTAGCTGCATGTTGTACCATAGGGTTGCCTACTTGGCTCTTGGCCATAGATTGGTGGTTGCCATTCATCTAGTGGATTGCTGATTGGTAATCATACCAATATAAAAAGCTGAGCAGTAATTGCAGTAGAGCTCATATATGGCATTGCTGCTGTCACAAGTGATCTGGCCTCTGATGGCATAGGATAAGCCCTGACAGAATTGGAATAGGAAGTGCTGGGTGGATGGATTGAGCATGTCTTGCCCCTCGATGCTCCACTGTGTTAGGAGCCTTGTGGCAAGGGGCTGGAATTGGAGGTGGCATAGGGGTGGACAAGGATGTTGTGGAGGTTGGAACCCCACTTTAGGTGGTTTGGGAAAGATCTTGGGCATGATGTCCCATATTTCAGAGCATGATGATAGGTAACCAAAGCCCTGACAAAGGATGTACATCACTTGTTCCAGTCTGGGGAGCTATTGGGTGATGAAGGGGACACTTCTTTGTAGCTAGTTCTTTAAGGTGGTGGGAGGATTGTGGGGTGCATGTGGAAATCGCATGGGAGGAGATAATGCCTGTCTGTGAAGGCCTTTGAGAGACCTTCAACATACTGGGCAAGGAAGTCCTTGTCATTGTAGACATACCATCCCCAGCTGGCCATGCTGTATGGGAAGGGTTTTTTGGTGTGGAAGGGACAGCAACTGTCAAAATGCTTGTACAGTGGTGTGGATGAAGCCATCAGAGAGGAGGAGGTCAACATCCCAAGAAAGTGACACTGTGGTTGAGGAGGACAAGGTGAAGTGGATGGGATAAAAATGGTTCAAATGGCTCTGAGCACTATGGGACTTAACAGCTGTGGTCATCAGTCCCCTAGAACTTAGAACAACTTAAACCTAACTAACCTAAAGACATCACACACATCCATGCCCGAGGCAGGATTCGAACCTGCGACCGTAGCAGTCGCGCGGTTCCGGACTGCGCGCCTAGAACCGCGAGACCACCGCGGCCGGCTGGATGGGATAGGAGGTGTTGAGGTTGTGAAGCAGTGTAGTTAGGGTGTGTTGGCCCTGAGACCAGATCATGAAAATATCATCAATGATCCTTTTCACAATATTGTTGGTATTCTAACTTGGACTTTCCATTGTTTGAACTGAGTAACTGTTGTGTTTAAATGTTGGGAGGATTATAGGAAAGTTTAGTGCATCTGTTGTGGAGGAAGCATACAATATGCTAGTGAAAACTGTCCAAGAGCTCTGCTCCAGAATGTTGGGTCTTTATGAAGTAAATCTGTCACTAAATGTGAAAGGAATTTTGGGATACTCTGGTAGGGTCTTAACAAATTTGTATAGTCACAATAAATAATAACAGAGCTGTTCAGGGAATCATTGTAAGAACTCTGGCATGGTTCTCATGAAATCATGTTGTGCAGCAATTCTGCTGCTTCCATCTAATACCTTGCGTATTCAGAAGTAATGTGTGACACTATACAGTAGCTTGCAGAATGTGTATGTTGATGAAGTACAGAAAGACTAGAATAATCTTAACTCTCATACAACCCATTTTCCACTAATATCTTAATGGTTTTCTGTATACTGAATGAAAAAAAAAGTTGACAGTGCTTGTTTTTGAAGTTACTGTTGTCTTTGTGGCCAAAAAACAATTTTCAAAACTTAGAATGGGTTGATGAGCATTCACTATGATATGGCATTTCACCATCTAGCCTGGGCTTACTCTCTTTCTAATCTCCTCAGTGCTTTTAGCTCCATATCTGAAATGGTAACAAAAATTCATAGGACTGCCCTTATCTGACTGAGGAAGTGTGTGGAGAATGTTGTCTGAAAGATCATGATGCTGATGGTTCAGATGTCTGACAACAAAAGGAGATGGCTAAGTCACTGGCTTCAGTATGAGTATTAAAGATAACATATTTCATGTGATTATCCCCAATGCTGGACATTGTCTTTGCATATATTTGGATGAATTTTGTTTAATCTGGTTTTTAAATATTTGAAAGCAGGTGTGTGTATTACTTTGGTGTAATGAAGAGAGATTCATTTTGAGTGTTGATTTAAATACTACAGTAATCTAGAAAACTGAAGAAAGTCCATAAAGATGTTACAGAGACCCTTCTCTTGAGTGATGTAATCTACAAACAGTTCACTAATCTATAATTATGATGATACAACTGTGGGTGGTTCATAATGGCTTTGGCCTTCAGAGAAGATTGTAACTGTTATATGACCAGCAAAATTCATGATATAGTGTAGGATGAATATCCAATGAAAATCTTTCAGGTATCACATTAGAAAAATCTCAAGTTAAGAGCTATTTAGTACTCTGCCTAAGTGTTTGCGTGTGATGAAGCTGAAGATAGTTATCATAATCAGCCAATCCAAGCAAGAGTAGAATTCCATGATTTGTCCAGGCTCAAACCACTATCATGGTTAGTTAAATCCTTCACCTTGTAAATTGCAATTACTTCCTTCACAAAAGAGTCCCAAGTTCTCAACACATCACAAGGTCACCAAGATGATTTTAGAGTACCACTAAAAATTATGATCAATATCTAACATCTAATTCTGGATTCCATGCCTTGCCCAGTTACAGGAATTCTGTATTAACTTCGTTGATGTGCAGCAGATGTATCTGGGTCATCAGTACCTCTGGCATCATTTACCGTGGTATGGACCTTAGGTTTAAATTACTCTTACATGTGCTGTTGCTTCAGCTGAAGCTCAAGTTGAAGAAATATCAGTGGAAGAAATGGAGTTTCTTTGGCTGCATGCCTGAAATCTAATTAATCAGTCAATGAGTTGTGAAAACATGAATATTGACATTTTGGACATTATTTATTGACCATAATGGAATGAGAATGTTCACAAGATCATATTGTGCCTTGATAAGGGTTGCATCCTGCACGGAGTTGACAAAGAAAGTCATATTTGGTGAAAACAAATAGTATCTCTCATTAGGATTGTAACCTATCTTAAATCTGCAGTTGCCACAGCCAAAATCATGAAGTTTCAACATGTATTGGTACCTTACCACCTTATTTCTCCTACTCTCTAAATTTTACACTTTACAATAACACAAACTACATGAAGAAATCAATTAAATTTTATTAATAAGACCCCTGAAGTATCAACTTTCCAGGCACCCTTCTCACGCATGTTGTTTATTGAGATGAATCTCATTCTGAATGGTTATAATAGTGCACAGTATTTTGATAAATTGTTGTTTAGTCCTAAATACCTGTCAGATGAAAGTACCGGGTGATCAAAAAGTCAGTATAAATTTGAAAACTTAATAAACCATGGAATAATGTAGATAGAGAGGTAAAAATTGACACACATGCTTGGAATGACATGGGGTTTTATTAGAACAAATAAAAGGAGCTGCAATGAGAGAGAGAATCAGATGCGCCAGCAGTCGCAGCAGGTTGATGTTACCTGAAAAGGCGCTTTTAGTGAAGCTGTATTATCAGAAGGGGGAATGTGCTAGTTCAGTGTTACGATCCTATCGCCATAGGAAGGGGATTCGAATAGGTAAAGGTCCGTTGACAAATGCAGCTGTGGCGAGAATGATTTCAAAGTTCGAAGCCACGGGGTGTTTAGACAATAGTCCCCATAGTGGCCGACCGAGCACAAGGCATAATGCTGCTGAGACAGTTCAGTAAGAAATGGAGACTGTAGCGGGTTCGTCTATCCACGGGGAAGTCAGCACTCGTGCAGTCGCATGTCGAACCGGCATTCCATACACTACTGTTTGGTTGGCACTGAGGCGTACCCTCCGATGCTAAACGTACAATATCCATCAGCATCATGAACTGTTACCTGGCGATTTAGTGAAGCGGAGGGCATTTGTGGTGTGGGCGTTTCAAAAGATGGTGGAAGATGACGATTGGTTGAGTAACGTGTTGTGGACCGACAAAGCTCATTTCACACTCCGAAGGTCTGTCAACGCCCACAACTGCAGAATTTGGGTTACCGAAAATCCTAGAACTGTCGTGGAAACTCCATTGCACGATGAGAAAGTCATGGTATGGGTTGGATTTACCACATCTAATGTTATCGGGCCTTTTTTCTTCGAGGAAATGCGTGATTCTGGTTTTGTAACTGCTACCGTGATGGGTGAGAGGTACGCCTATATGTTACAGAATCGTATCATCCCCAGCCTGGCTGATAAACACCTGCTGGATCGTCCGATGTTTATGCAGGATGGCGATACACCCCATATTGCTAGATGTGTGAAAGATCTCTTGCGGGCGTTGTTTGGTGATGATTGTGTGCTCAGACGCACTTTTGTCATGCTTGGCCTCCCAGGTTCCCAGACCTCAGTCCGTGCGATTATTGGCTTTGGGCTTACCTGAAGTTGCAAGTGTATCATGATCGACCGACATCTCTAGGGATGCTGAAAGACAACATCCGACACCAATGCCTCACCATAACTTCGGACATGCTTTACAGTGCTGTTCACAACATTATTCCTTGACTACAGCTATTGTTGAGGAATGATGGTCGACATATTGAGCATTTCCTGTAAAGAACATCATCTTTGCTTTGTCTTACTTTGTTATGCTAATTATTGCTATTCTGATCAGATGAAGTGCCAACTGTCAGACATTTTTTGAACTTTTGTATTTTTTTGGTTCTAATAAAACCCCATGTCATTCCAAACATGTGTGTCAATTTGTACCTCTCTATCTATATTATTCCGTGATTTATTCAGTTTTCAAATTTATATTGACTTTTTGATAATCCGGTACATCTACATTGATGATACCCTCGTCTGCAAAGGAAGAAGACTAGTCTGTAACACAAATAGTACCAGGAGACATTGGAATTAAAGGAAATTACTTATCAGTGAGGTCAGTAATTGTACACTACAATTCACTGTTTGGTGTCTGTGCTGGCTGTTGTCTTATTGATCTCAAAAATAATATCTTTGGCAATGAGCTGTTGGTTACAACTGAACACACTAAGTTGCAAGTTGTTTGACCTTTTAAACCAACATGATAATCTTGTTTCACTCACTCAGAAAAATAATGTCCACTGGAATATTGCTTCCCTCATCAATAAGAAGATGAATTGGTGTGTATTACTTGACATCAGTGTGTTTCGGTATACTAAAATTTAAATAGGACTCCTTTCTTTGTTGAGAAGTTTGTTTTACGAGTGAGATGAGAAAATTTTTGAGTGAATTATATAGATATCTGTGATGCCTGTGATCTTTTCTAAATAAGTAATTCTTTACTTGGTTTATATTCTCATTTTTAGGGATTCAAACCCCAGTGAGTAAAAAGGTAGCCTTTATAGGATTACTTTGTTTGTCTGCCCGACTGTCTGACTGTCCCCTTTTTGTCAGCAATGGGGAGATGCATCAAGTTGAAATTTATGTCAAATGCTAATGTCTAGGCTCCTTGGTGGTGTAATAAATTTAAGCTTCAAAGTGGATGCAGTCAAAAGATATGCCCATTCATGACACATATTTTGATAGTCACAAATTCACTTATCAAAACATATAGATAAGCTGCTTATAATCATGTCAGGCCTGGCAATCAAGTGGTAAAGTGCATGCCTGGAAACGAAGAAGTCGCAAGCCTAGCATTCACCTTTGACCTATGTGAGTAGTCACCAGAAATTACGAATACATAAGTCACTGAAGTGGCATCCAATTTAAAGACTTACACTAGGTCCTTGAGCCACACAAAATGTTTATTGTTATATATGCACATAAGTTACAGGAGTCTACATCTACATCTACATCTACATGGATACTCTGCAAATCACATTTAAGTGCTTGGCAGAGGGTTCATTGAACCACCTTCACAATTCTCTTTTATTCCAATCTCGTATAGTGCATGGAAAGAACAAACACCTATGTTTCCGTACAAGCTCTGATTTCCCTTATTTTATCATGGTGATCGTTTCTCCCTATGTAGGTTAGTGTCAACAAAATATTTTCGCATTCGGAGGAGAAAGTTGGTGATTGGAATTTCGTGAGAAGATTCCATCGCAACGAGAAATGCCTTTCTTTAATGATGTCCAGCCCAAATCCTGTGTCATTTCTGTGACACTTTCTCCCATATTTCGCGATAATACAAAATGTGCTGCCCTTCTTTGAACTTTTTTGATGTACTCCATCAGTCCTATATGGTAAGGATCCCACACTGCGCAGCAGTATTCTAAAAGAGGACGGACAAGCATAGTGTAGGCAGTCTCCTTAGTAGATCTGTTACATTTTCTAAGTGTCCTGCCAATAAAATGCAGTCTTTGGTTAGCCTTCCCCACAACGTTTTCTATGTGTTCCTTCCAATTTAAGTTGTTCATGATTGTAATACCAAGGTATTTAGTTGAATTTATGGCTTTTAAATTAGACTGATTTATTGTGTAATCGAAGTTTAACGAATTTCTTTTAGCACTCATGTGGATGACCTCACACTTTTCGTTATTAAGTGTCAACAGCCAATTTTTGCACCATTCAGATATATTTTCTAAATTGTTTCGCAGTTTGTTTTGATCTTCTGATGACTTTATTAGTCGATAAACGACAGCGTCATCTGTAAACAACCTAAGATGGCTGCTCGGATTGACTCCCAAATTGTTTATATAGATAAGGAACAGCAAAGGGCCTGTAACAGTACCCCAGGGATCACCAGAAATTCCTTCTATTTTACTCGATGCCTTCCCCCCCTCAATTAGTATGAACTGCGACCTTCTACTTGCACTTGTCCAGTGTGTTTTTTTCTTGTAATTATGTTATTCTTTCATTTTGTGGGTGTGGTTGCACTGAAACTATCCTTTGTGTGTGTGTGTGTGTCTTTCATGTAGTTATTAATTGGGTTTCTTTTTATTCTTGGTAACTTCTCTTTTTACTCCTTATTAAATTTGAATAGTAAGGTGATAATTATCATTTGACCCGTTCAACTCGATTCATTTGACAATATGACATTACATGTTCACATTTTGTAAATTTTTGTGTCTAATCTTATGTGTAGAGTAAGATTTGAGTAAATATAAAAGTATGTTGTATTTTATGTTTTATTTCTGTTTAAGGTCTCTGTCTCTGGTTGTGGTGGAGATTTGACGTTATGGGAACTTTCTGGACAAGAGACCTATTTTCTGATATACCATCATTTTCTAGGCTCAACAGCTTGTCTTCATGTTGTAGTTTATAGTCTGGCTGACCCACCAAGCGCTCAGCTTGAGCAGTGTCTCTTCTGGCTTACCTTTCTCCAGGCACGCACAGTACCACCACTTGAACCACTTGGTAAGATGTTTGGTCAGTATTTCTTAATCTTGTATATCCCATCAACAGTTCTCCAAGCAACAGAGCATTTTAGATTTACTCTTTAATTTCAAGTTTTTAGACATTTTCTTAATGTTTTATTCATTTCTTTTTTTTTCCAAAAGGAACATCCAGCTGTCCTAGCTTTTGATACAGTTAATTCCTTCCTTAGCAAAGAATGAGGGATGTATGGGGGAAGATTAAAAACTAGGGGCATTTCGTTCAGACCAAAGACAAAGACTCAGATGGTTCCAGCTGTGTGTGTAATGAAGTACCCTCGTTCTCACAACAAGATGGTTTCAGCTGTGTGTGTAATGAAGTACTCTCGTTCTCACAACAGGTCGAGTCCTCTCAACCTGGGGTGTGGGTGACCTGCCATTAGTTTTAAACTTTCCCAAACCTATCCCTTTTTATTAGAACTGGCCTTTTAGAATGTCTAAGAAAGGGTAAGGGGGAGAGAGATAGAAATATGGTAATTGATAACAGTGTGTGTGGTTTTTGTAGCTCCAGGAAAAAGAAAGTGGAGTTCTAGCAAGTGATCATTGTAGTTTCTTGCATTTTCCTTATAACACAACAAAGTCAGATAAACTACAATGGATTCTCGATGAGCCTTCAATTTTGACACGTTTCCATGCTCTTCATTTTTTAAATGCATTTCAGACTGCATCAGAAATACATAAAAAGACTGAAATCTAGACTTTTAAACTGAGAGTTGCTAATTATTTCATACTTCGTGATATGATCCTGTTTTTATTATATTATATTAGAACTGATGATATATTGAGTAGCTCAGGAGATCCTTGTCATGTTTTTTCTCTAACTGGTTGTTGGAATGGTAGTAGGGCTTTGTTTAAGTGTACACATTTATAGATTTGTTAGTGTTAGTTAAGGATAATACTGAATTGGTGTAGTGACCCACATAAGATTCCAAACCTGCGACCCGAGCTCACAGCTGTACAGCATGCCACAGAAGTCACAAGACACGAGCACCGACAGAGGCCCCACAATCTTGGATGCACATGCATCCTCTCTGTAGTGCACTCTACTGGCTGGCCAACAGCTTATAGAGTTGGAGCTGGCCAGCCTCACTCTCAGTCAGATGTTTACTTCAGCCACGGGATGATTAGGACTACCAGGGCAGCCACTCCGTAGCAGGTCTTTTTTCTGTGCCTATATTTGTGAAGTAATAAAGTGTTGTGTTCGTTATTACCTGTGTGTTCTTGTAGACAGGACATATTGGTGATGAGTATGGTCATTTTTCATGTCTTACATGGTGTGTTTGATTTTCGCACTGTGTTGTGACATTTCTCTTGTTGTGACATGGAAGCTCTGCTTCAAACGTTGGTGCAACAGCAGGCGGAACTTCTTATAATCGTACAACAGGCTGTGATGGCATTGCTGTCTCCATCTTGTCTCCAGCTATGTTTCCTCCTCCATTTATCGTTTGACAAGGCAGTGGAAAATTGGGATGCATATGAACACCGCTTATGGCAATGTTCCCTTGCCTTCCATATGACAGATGCAGAGGTATGCTGTGCACTGTTTTTGTCATGGATTTCTCCCACCTTGTATCAGGTGTTGCAAATATTGACCCCATCACAGTAACCTCCTTTGTTGTCTTTTGACAATGTATGCTCAGTGTTGTTTTCCTTTTATCACTGTCACACACACGTTGTGGCTGCTAGGGTTGGATTCTACCTGTGCAAGAAACAGACCCATCAGTCTTATTGCGCCTGGGCCGTAACTGTTCACAGCCTTAGTTACAAGTGCCATTTTGTCATTTCCAAGTTAAAAAGAGACATGTGTGGATGACTTGGTTTGCGATGTTATAATCTGCTTCGCCCCGGATAAGGAAGTCTGGCAATGGCTCCTCCAATTAGAAAACCCTTCCCTTGGTGAAGTGTTGTCCATTGCCCAGTTATATGAGGTCTCACATACTGCTGCTCAGCAGCTGGAAGCATGGTGCGACATTGTGCTGGTGCAAGATGGCCTGGCTATGTTCACTTCAACTGGGGAGGACGACGTAGCAGCGGTTTTATTTATTTATTCTAAGATGATACAGAGATTGTATCAAATACATAATTTTAAGAGTATACAATGTAAGAAATGACAAGCAAAATAGAGGTACAGAATCAAATGTCCCAAGTATTATGCTTAATTATGTACCCATTACACAAGTTTTTAGATTTCTAAGTCCAATCTGTTGATCCAGTTGAGCCCTTCAGGTGATGCATGGTGGATGTTGCTCCCTCTTGCTGTCATGTGAGTCTTGTTACTCCCAACACGATAGAGCAAATTGTCCCCAGCACTGGGCTGTCTGTCATAAGTGTCAGAAAAAAGGCCACATTGCTGTAGTCTGCCAGTCAACAGCACAAAACACTGTATGAGAGTACATGGATATGGATATACGGAAGTGTCATCATCCAGTTCAGTACCCAATCAGATGTCCAACAAGTGTTTTGTTGATGATTTGGTTCTCTCTCAACAGCTGCACCTCCAGGTGGACAACGGTGTGACAGTTTTCCTCTTAATGCCCAAACATATTAAGATCTCGGCTCTCCTCTGCTACACCTACGAGTATATGGTAAGCAGCAAATCCCTTTGCTTGGTCACCTACAGATCAGCAACTCAGCCTATTACTTTTATTGTTGTTCGCAATTCTAGTTCAGCAAACCTTTTCAGGTTTGATGCCTTTCAGACCTTTGACTTTTCAGTAACAGGCTCCATGCAATTGCTACCTGCTGTCATCCCCTATCAATCATTGGAATCTCTGTGTTCCAAATTCCAGGATTTATTTGTGGAAATCGTAGTGACCAGCACAGACTTTAAAGCCCACATAACATTGAAGCAGTCAGCTCATCCTAGATTTTTTCATGTTTGGCAGGTTGTGATAGACCTCAGCTCCCCAGTCAGGGCAGAGTTGGACCAGCTTGCATCTCTTGAGGGTATGGTTCCCATTTCATCTAGTGAATGGGGCGCACTTCTTTTTGTAGTGATTAAACTCCCTGATAAACTGTGACTTTGAGATGATTTTAATGTCACTGTAAATTCACAGTCCGTGGTCAACACATACCCATTGCCATGCCTGGAAGAGATGTTTACACACTTAGTGGGGGTAAATTCTTCTCCAAACTTGATCATTTTGAAACATATCACAAGTTACCCTTGGGTGAGGAGTCCAAGCATATCGTGGTTTTTAATATGCCTCTTGGCCTATATCAATACCAGTAGTTAACGTTAGGCGTAATAAGTGCCTCTGCAATTTTTCAGTTCTATGTGAAGCTGGTCACGTCCACTGTTCTGTGATGTTTCAACTACCTGGACAACATTGTCATTACCGGACATAGGACGAATAACCACCTGCACAATATCTAGTCCCTTTCCAAAAAATTTTAGATCCTGGGTTTGTGTTGCAGCCTACAGAAGTCTAAATTTTTCCAACCCTCTCTTGAGTAACTGGACCACACCATCACAGCAGCAGTGTGACCAACCTCTGGCGAGTCTGGACAAGGCTGTTACAACCTGCTGTGTCCCTTTTCATTGCACAAATTGCAGGCTTTCTTGGGTAAAATTGTCAATTACCATCGGTTCATTCCCAGGGCATCCATCATTCCATGCCTTCTCTACCTTCTTCTCCTTAAGAATGCTTCCTTTGTCTTATTATAGTAGTAGTATAGTATGAGATTGTCTGGTATAAATATAGGGCCAAGATGCGCTGAAGAAATGGCGTACCTTTGTCCTCAGCAATTTTCAGTTTTTAATAATGTAGAGTGACAGTGACTCGTGATGTATCTGCACCATCATGCATATAATTCACCCAATGTTATTCTCAAGAGTAGAACTGTAGCATACACCCAATGTATAGACACATTTTATTTTTATCCTATCTTGAAAATATTTTGACATTGTGATTCATTGCTAAAACTTGAATTATTTATTGGAAAATTTTGTACACAGCTGGAGCAACAACTGTAGAATGAAATCTTCTTGTAGAAATTGTAAACAGCCCATCAGTTGCAAATTGGAATGTTTATTAAAACCCGTTTACCACGGTTTCAACGTTTATAAAAAGTCTTCTGCAGTGGGAAATATAGACAACCTAAGCAAGTTAACAGTGAAAATCTGTTAAGATATTTGCGTGTGGTTCAGTCATGTCTCATTAACGAATACAAAAACAAAAACTTATTCAGACTTATAAGATTACATGTTCTGGCAGAGGTACATTAAAATATAGTTGAAAGGTATCAGTCAAATATAAAACATTACCTCCACAATAAATTAAAACATGCACAACATGGTTGTTGGCATTTTGTATTTCCACTCCAGTGTTCAACTAGTGCACTAACATCACATACCCAACGCTTGTGCTAAGGAAAGCCTCTGACAAGAGTGGGCATTAATAGTATATACAAGGAGGGTGCGTAACAGTGAAAGAAATCTCATCGTGCTAAAGAAATTTTGTATTTGGCTGACGCCCTTTGGCTGTATTTTAACACACCTCTGCCACAGAATGTAATTTAGTAAGTCTGAATAAGTTTTTGTTTTAAATTTAAGGTTTCATTTTTATATTTGTTAACAAGATATGATTTATATTGGTTTACAAAATGTGATTGTACCTGTGTGTTTATTTACCTCTTAAAGTATTTGCACTGTTAACTTGTTTACATTGTCTATATTTCCTCCTGAGGAAGATGTTTTTATAAGTGTTGAAACCATGGTAAAGGGGTTTTAATAAAGCTTCCAGTTTGCAACTGATTGGCTGTTTACTATTTTTACAAGAAGTTTATTGTTTGTATTCTTGTCTCTAAGGAGATATGAAGAACCTATCTTACAACTTTATGTTGCAGCACACACATTTAGTGTTATAAATGAAAATAAGGAAATGTTATTCTACTGGTTGCCATGGGTTGTCATTGCTAATCACAACTGCTACAAACTTAGGTTACTCTCAACAGAAAGAATCCTCTCAGAAGGTTGTAAAATTTGAAATCATAACCTCTGTTCAGCAGTGTTTCAAAAATAAATACCAACAAGATAATTTTCATCCATATAATACCAATAATACCTGCAATTCAGTAACATGTGTTTACTTTTCAACCTGTGTTTTTGCCAGACGTACTGGCCACTGAAGAGAAATGGCTTATATAATCACTTGGTGACTACCTGCATCAGGAATAAGTACTAGTGAAATGTGGCTTGGGGTTAAAGCAGACTGGCAATAATAGCTGTAAAAGCATCAGTAATCTGATTTGATGAGTAAAAACTCATTTCTGCATATGCTGTCTTCACAAAACATTGTGTTTTGACCAATGTATAGGATGCCAAACATGGAAAAACCAGGATGAAATAATGACAATATTATGAAAAGTATTGTTGCTACTCACCATATAGTGGAGATGTTGAGTCGCAGATAGGAACAACAAAAAGACTGTCAGCAAGTAAGCTTTTGGCCACACGTGACCACCCCCCCCCCCCCCCCCCCCAACACACACACACACACACACACACACACACACACACACACACAAGGCTTGCTTGCTGCCAGTCTCTTGTTGTGCCTATCTGGGACTCAGCATCTCCATTATATGGTGAGTAGCAACTATCCTTTTCATAATATTGTCAACGTATTACTGTATTCCATAGTATATAGTTTACTCTCTACTAAATATTTGTTCAAGGGATTTCATTGTTGTTATGTAATAGTATATTTCTGAGCTTAAATAATTTTATTTGTAAAATAGTGAATCCGGAAATACAATTGCTAAATATGTATGGAAATTGCATATACATCCTATGATCCTTATCCCTACCCCACTCTGCCCATCTTCTCATCCCCCTTCTCTGTGCCCATCTTCTCATCCCCCCCCCCTCTCCTCTCTCTCTCTCTCTCTCTCTCTCTCTCTCTGTATATCTCCTCCTCCCCCCTCACTCTGTCTCCTCCTCCACTCTATGTTTCATCTGAATATTCAGTAGCTTCACACATCTCCTGCTCCTCCCATCTCCGTGTGCATCTCCCTCTCACCCTCTTTATGTCCATTTTCATCTGAATGTTCATTAGAGTATCACATAAAAATGTGAAGTAAATCTATCAAGATCTACCAGAGATTTTTGGCAACAGTGTTTTTCCTTTATATGTTTCATATATATTTATATATGTAATATATTACAAAAATATATATTCTGTGTCCATCAGAAAGTTCATTAGAGTGTTGTGTAAAAATTAGAAGTAACTCAATTGAGAACTTTTTGAGATTTTCAGTAACAACATATTTAATTTTTATAGTACATAGCATTTATATATTATGTATATTAATGTTAAACTGATTTTTCCTTATGAGAACATGTGAGCAGAATTGTCAAACTGAACACAAAAGAAATAACTGATCAAATCAGTAGAGCCATTCTCAAATGTTGATCTTTCACAGCTGATTTAAATTTCTAACTTTTCCAGTGCATTTTTCAAAAAATTTTTTTCATACAAACCGTGCCCTGACAATTATGAACACAACAAAGACAAAATCAACCAAATCTGCCAAGTCAGTCTTAATTTATGATATTTCATACAAGTAGCAATTGATGTTCATTTCTGACTTTTCTGTTAGATTCTCCAAATTTTTTTTCCATATGGACCTTCTCCTGACAATAATGAATACTTTTAAAAAAATCAACCAATTCACTGACACTGTTCTCAGGTGATGATCTTTCATACATGCAGCAATTAATTTTTATGTATATAGATAAGCTGGTGAACATTTTTCATGATGATGCATTCAGCTGTGTGTGTGTGTGTGTGTGTGTGAAATAACAAATCTGTTAAATTTTTATCAGTGAACCAGTCTGGCTTGAATATTGCATATTTAAACATTGTACTTATGATACTACTACAGTACTCTTCTTCCAGCATATTTATTTCAGTTATACTCTGTACAGGTGAAGGGGGTGTAGCTGGACGACTTCCCCTAGTACTTCTTGTTGGCACACATGCAGACATGGGTGGGCGATATGCAGATTCAGCTGCAAGACGTTTAATTACGCAGCTTCGCACAAGGTTCCGACTGCAGCTAGAATTGCTGCCTCATACAATTGTGTTAGATGCTCGCATTCCTGGTAGCCCAGGAATACGTCAACTAGAGGCAGCCGTAGCAGGAGTGAGACAGCGACTGTTGCTGGTGAGTGGGACTACATTTTGTTATTTTTGTGGCACAAGTATTGTTTGAAGATGGGATCATTTTACCCAGCACAAGGACTATCCGTTATTCTTTCGCAGTTAACAGACAGTATGAAGAAGATGGTCTTCCCATGAAAAAGATGAACAGAGAGATGAGAAATGCAGATAAGCAGTAGAATGCATAATGATAACTGTGTCGTGAAGTAGAGGCATTTAACTGTAGACAGATCATCCTTCATCCATCTATCCATCCATCCAGTTTTAGGATTTTCTTGCTTTCTCTTAATCAGTTGAAACAAATAGCAGGATGGCTATGTTGAAAAGGTCTCAGCCAATTTCCTTCCCTAATTTCATCTTGGGCCCTGTCTCTAATAACCTTTTGTTGCTTATGTTCCTTCCTTTCAGCAAAGTTTATGTTGGGATGGGACAAGGACCCAAATGATCCTAGTTGTGAAGTAGCCATTGAAATTGACCGTTGTTGCTCAGAGTCATTTTCTGCCAGTTGATGGTCAACTTTCCCTTTGGGTGCAGTTTGACCTTAGCCAGTTATATAAGTTGATAGCGTATTAGTAGTCACATCTACATGACAGACTTGTGCAATAGTCACAATGAAATTGATGCATGATGTGGGTTCTTGCACAAGTGTTCGTGCCATATTCTTGATCAATTTGGAACACAATGTGTTAGATGGGTCTTTTACTCAGTCATGACACATGTGGCAGTAGGGTTATAGGTAAGGACAGATGAGGACAGTGGATAGGTTGAATAGCAGAATACTACTTTGTGAAACGTCTAAATGATTTTGGAGGGAAAATTCTTCATTCTAGAGTACCATTACATATACTCAAAGTCTTGGCAGAGGATGTGGTTCCAATCGGCAGTGATATTGTGTAATAAATGAGATTCTCCTTTGCAACTGGTTAATGGATGTGTGTGGACTGTTGGGACTAGTAGATGATGTAATGCACAAGATTTTAAAACAAGAGAGGTGAAAACTGTGAAACCAGGAAATTTCTGAAGAATCTCTTCCAAGATTTGAGGTCTATCGGTTTCCAGAATAATTATGTTGTTAATTTGTCTCGAATCAAGAACAAGCCTCAGTAAACCATATTTCTTCTTCACAGTAGGAAGTGGACTGCTGCCTCACCAATACCTTGCTGAACCATGTAATTAATTTATTCTTTAACTTTCTGATGATAAACAAAAGGAATGGTGTAGTGTCGTCTAACAAAAGTATTGTGTGGCTTAACTTGAAATTTGTAAAGAAAACCATGAATAGTGCCAGACAGGTACATTATCAAAAATGTAAGCATGAGTTTTTAGATTTCCTGTAGTTGCTGTTTATGAAAATCAGAGGTGGCTTCACAATTGTCAACTTTGCTCTAAATCATATCGAAAATGTCAATCACAGCGTTGTCATTGTTGTGCTTGTAGTACAGGTCAGCTGAAGTAAATTGTGTGGTGTACCAGTCGATATTTGGCTGGCTCTGAGCACTATGGGACTTAACATCTGAGGTCATCAGTCCCCTAGAACTTAGAACTACTTAAACCTAACTAACCTAAGGACATCACACACATCCATGCCCGAGGCAGGATTCGAGCCTGCGACCATAGCAGTCGCGTGGTTCCGGACTGCAGCGCCTAGAACCACGTGGCCACCGCGGTCAGCAGTCGATATTTCTGTTTGAAGAAAGGAAATGCAGGCAGTTAATGTCTTGTTCCTCACTAGAGAGGCTCTGATATGTTTGTGATTCTGGCTTGCAGTGGTGCATGTCTGTTAAGACCTTGGTGAGACTTTCGGAATAGGGATAGGATGTACTCAAAAGATGTGAATTGTTTTCTAAAAATTCTCTACCAAACATTGACATTGATAAGCTGTTTAAACATTTGCATTAGAGAACTACACAGCAGAGCATATTGCAGTGCAATCATTTACAACTCGTTAACAGTGCAATCAATTGCAATAAAACAACTATTCACATTGGTGTGTAGAATGTATGAGACTGGCGATGTAGCGCCAGACTTTCAGGAAGGATGTCATCCACACAATTCGAAAGATTACAAGAACTGGCAAATGCAAGAATTATCACACAATTTGCTTAATAGCATCCAAGTTGCTGACTAGAATAGTATACAGAAGAATGGAAAAGAAAATTGAGGATCTTTTAAATGACCAACAGTTTAGCTTTAGGAAAGATAAAGGCACCAGAGAGGCAGTTCTGACATTGCAGCTGATTATGGAAGCAAGCTGAAGAAAAATCAAGACACACTCAAAACATTTGTCAACGTAGAATATGTGTTTGACAATGTAAAATGGTGCAGGATGTTTTAAAGTCTGAGAAAAATAGGGGTAACCTGTTGGGAAAGACAGGTAATATACAATGTGTACAAGAACCAAGAGGAAACAAGAAGAATGGAAGACCAAGAACGAAGTGCATGGATTAAAAAGGGTGTAGGATGAGGATGTAGTATTTCACTGCTAATGTTCAATCTATACATCGAAGAAGTGATGACTGAAATAAAAGACAGGTTCAAGAGTGGGATTAAAACTCAAGGTATATCAGTGGTACAGTTTGCTGACAACATTGCTACTCTCAGTGAAAGTGAGGATCTGTTGAATGGAATGAACAGTCTAATGAATACAGAATATGGATTGAGAGTAAATTGAAGAAAGATGAAATTAATTAGATGTGGCAGCAATGAAGTAGTGAAAAAAACTTAACATCACAATTGGTGACCATGAAATAGCTGAAATTAAAGAATTCTGCTACCTAGGCAGCAAAATAATCCATGACGGACAGAGAAAAGATAGCATAAAAAGCAGACTAGCACTGGAAACAAGGGAATTCCTGGCCTAGAAACGTCTGCTAGTATGAGACATATGTTGTAATTTGAGGAAGAAATTTCTGACAATATACATTTGCAGCACAGCATTGTATAGTACTGGGGCATGGACCATGGGAAAACCAGAACAGAAGCGAATCAAAGCATCTGAGATGTGATGCTACAGAAAAATGTTGAAAAGTGGGTGGGCTGACAAAGTAAGGAATGAGGGGGTTCCTTACAGATTTGCTGAGGAAGAGAATATATGCAAAACACTGACTAGAAGAACGAACAGGATGATAGGACATCTGTTACAATATCTGGGAATAATTTCCATAGTACTAGAGAGAGCTATAGATGGTAAAAACTGTAGAGGTAGACAGAGGTTGAAATACATCCAATAGGTAATTGAGGATTGGTTGCAAGTGCTGCTCTGTGTTCAAAAGGTAATGGGCTGCATCCGACCAGCCAAAAGACTGGTGACTCAAAAGCAAAAGAAACATACTTTAATGTCTATGAATGGCAATTCTTTCAAGGTTACGATTGAGAGCATCTTGAAGAGGAATTTTGTTTTTCCCCCAATCAGTCTTCTGACTTTTGATGCGGCCTGCCACAAATTCCTCTCTTGTGCCAACCTCTCCATCTCAGAGTAGCACCTGCAACCTACATCCTCAACTATTTGCTGCATGTATTCCAATGTCTGTCTTCCTCTACCGTTTTTGCCCTCTACAGCTCCCTCTAGTACCATAGAAGTCATTCCCTTATGTTGTAACAGATGTCCTATCATCCTGTTGCTTTTCCTTGTCGTGTTTTCCACATATTCTTTTCCTCTCCGATTCGGTGCAGAACCTCTTCATTCCTTACCCTATCAGTCCACCTAATTTTCAACATTCATCTGTAGCACCACATCTCAGATGCTTCGATTCTATTCTGTTCCAGTTTTCCCACAGTGCACATTTTACTACCATACAGTGCTGTGCTCCAACATACATTCTCAGGAATTTCTTCCTCAAATTAAGACCTATGTTTGATACTAGTAGACTTCTCTTGGCCAGGAATACATTTCTGGCAGTGCTAGTCTGATTTTGAGTCCTCCTTGCTCCATCTGTCACAGGTTATTTTGCTGCCTAGGTAGCAGAATTCCTTAACTTTACATGCTTCATGACAATCAATCCTGATATTAAGTTTCTTGCTGTTCTCATTTCTGATACTGCTCAATACTTTTGTCTTTCTTTGATTTTCTATCAGTCCATATTCTGTACTCATTAGACTGTTCATTCTGTTCAGCGGATCATGTAATTCTTCTTCAGTTTCACTAAGGATAGCAGTGTCATCAGCAAATCATATCATGGATATCCCGTGACCTTGAATTTTAATTCCACTCTGAACCTTTCTTTTATTTCCATCATTGCCTCTTCAGTGTACAGATTGAACCATAGGGGTGAAAGACTACATCCTTGTCTTATACTCTTTTTAATCCGAGCACTTCATTCTTGGTTGGCCACTCTTATTATTCCCTCCCGGCTCTTACAAATATTGTATATTACCCATCTCTCCCTATAGCTTACCCCTATTTTTCTCAGAATTTCAAACATTTTGCACCCTTTTACAAATACTTTTTCCAGGTCAACAAATCCTATGAACATGTCTTGATTTTTCTTTAATTTTGCTTCCATTATCATCTGTAACATTAGAAATGCCCCTCTGGTGGCTTTACCTTTCCTAAATCCAAACTGTTAGTCATCTAACACACCCTCAATTTTCTTTTCCATTCACGTGTATATTATTCTTGTCAGCAACTTGGATGCATGAGCTGTTAATCTGATTGTGTGATAACTCTCGCACTTATAAGTTCTTGCAGTCTTCAGAATTGTGTTGATGATATTTTTCCGAAAGTCAGATGGAATGTCGCCACACTCATACATTCTACACACCAATGTGAATAGTTGTTTTGTTGCCACTTCCCCTAATGACTTTAGCAATTCTGATGGAATGTTATCTATCCCTCCTGTCTTATTTGTTCTTAAGTCCTCCAAAGCTCTCTTAACTTTTGATTCTAATACTGGATCCCCTTTCTCCTCTAAAAGCAACCTGTTTCTTCTTCTGTCACATCTGACAAATCTTTCCCCCCACAGAGGCCTTCAGTGTACTCTTTCCACCTATCCATTATCTCCTCTGCATTTAACAGTCAAATACCCCTACCACCCTTGCTTTTAATTTCACCGAAGGTTGTTTTGACTTTCCTATATGCTGAGTCAGTCCTTCCAACAACCATTTCTTGTTCGATTTCTTCACATTTTCCATGCAGCCTTTTCATCTTAGCTTTCCTGCACTCCCCATTTATTTCATTTCTCAGTGACTTGCATTTCTGTGTTTTTGTATTTCCTTCTTTCATCAATCAACTGAAGTATTTCTTCTGTTATCTATAGTTTCTTCGCAGTTCCCTTCTTTGTCCCCATGTGTTTCTTTCCAAATTCTGTGAATGCCCTTTTTAGGGATGTCCATTCCTCTTCAACTGTACTGCCTACTGAGCTATTCCTTATTGCTGTATGTACAGCCTTAGAGAACTTCGAGCATATCTCGTCATTCCTTAGTGCTTTCATATCCCACTTCTGTGCATATTGATTCTTCCTAACTAATCTCTTAAACTTCAGCCTACTCTTCATCACAACTATATTGTGATCTGAGTCTATATCTGCTCCTGGGCACGCCTTACAATCTAATATATGATTTCGAAATCTGTGTCTGACTGTGATGTAATCTAACTGAAATCTTCCCATATCAACCGGCCATCTCTAAGTATATCTCCTCTTCTTCAGATTCTTGAACAGAGTATTTGCTATTACTAGCTCAAATTTATTACAGAACTCAATTAATCTATCTCCTCTCTCATTCCTTGTCCCAAGCCCATATTCTCCTGTAACCTCTTCTTTTACTTTTTCCCCTACAGTTGCATTCTAGTCCCCCATGACTATTAGATTTTCATCTCTCCCTTTACATACTGTATTGCCATTTCAGTATCCTCATATACTTTCTCTCTCTCTTCATCGTCAGCTTGCAGTGCCAGCGTGTATACTGGACTATTGATGTCTGTGTTGGTTTGCTGTGAATCCTGAAGAGAACAACCCTATAGCTGAATTGTTCACAGTAACACTCTCTCTGCCCTACCTCCCTAATCCTAATGAATCTTACTCCTGTTATACCATCAGGGATCAGTAATATCCCTTTAAGCACTACTTAAAGGCTATGCTTTGAATGGAAGTTTTTGGAGACTTCTGGCGATGTGCACACAATTTAGTAATATTTTTGTGACTTAATGTGCTATCCAGTGATAGACACAAAGTTTGTTCTTTTTGCCACCCAGAATTAGATGTTCATTATCTCACTCCATACACGCACAAATCATTGTTTTAATGTCCTCGTCACAGTGATGAAAAAAATATACTTATTCTCAACTGTTGATAATTCTACCATCTGAGTTTTTGAAAGCGAGACCTAAGACAATTTTTTTTTTTTTAGGAGAAACGAAATTTAGTCAGAATTTCGTCTTGTAAGATATTCCTTGTTCAAAAAATATATATTTCAAAAGTTTGCCGGATATGCATCACTGGAGGAGTGTGTTCCTATATCTAAGGATGGTGACGTTTGATTACTCAGTACATTGTGTAATCACACCTCTTTTGTTTTTAATAGTAATTCTAAGCATGTTGTGTGACATTATCTGCATCGTCCGCAAAGTATTGCCAGTTCTGTTTATTTCATTTCCATGTGACCTTTGTATGATTAGGATCACTGAACTAAAGTGTTGTCAAAACACTTTTATATTCAGTGCCATAACGAAATGAAAAGTCAGAATGGAGGTAATGGTATGTTACTTTTAATTATTTCCTCTAATAATCTGGAAATCTCTCTGTCATGTGATGTCTGGATTGCACCAGTTTGCAGAACTACACACTCAAAAATATATACATAGAGAACAAAGTGATATAAATCTCAATATTTAAATCGGTTATATTGTTCTATCATTTTGTAGTAATACGGTTCACGTTTTCTGTCCCACTTCAGAGTAGACAGGGAACTGTCTCATAGCTATGCCCGATGTGAACTGACTGGGCACGGCCCGTGTTGCCTGAGTTGTTGTTGTTGTTGTTGTTCCGCTGGCAGAGGTCGCTGCCAAATTCTCGCGTGCCCTCTGGTGGACGGGACTCTATTTGCGGCAACTACCATCCGTGACGCACCGTACCGATGTGCGCCTCCCGCGGTCTTTCTGGTGGCTACTGCACTCCGCCTCCTTCGGTGGGTGAAGCCACTGTGATCCACTGAGTCGGAAGGTGGAGCGTCGTGCAGGAGTGATGACCTCCACGTCCATCGGAAGGCTGGAGTCGGGGGGATCTGCCAACCCTCGAGCCGGAACCTTCGAATATGGCTGGAAGTGACCCACACGAAGAGGCCCCCGTTGTCCCACCACCGGTACCCGGGACAGAATGGGAAACAGGCCGTCAAACTCTGGATCCTGGTCCACCCCGGGAGGGGCAAGACCCCGTGGCAGGGACGATGGGGAAGGGATGACCACAGGTGAACCAGCCTCCTGAGAAACCGGCCCTGCGAGGGGGGCCGGCTCTCGCTGGGGCATCACTAACGATGGCGATGCCGGTCCTGGAGCTACTGGAGGCTGCCAAGGCTGAGAGCCATCGCAGTGTGGCGGAATCACAGGGGGGAGGGGTGGTAGCGTCCCCTGAGAAACCAACACAGGTGCCGGCAATGGGGAAGCCGGTGCCCAAGGGGTCGGAGGGTGGGTGCCCAAACGTGGACGTAGCTGATTTTGGTGACAACGTACGTCCCGGTCCCCCATCTGCAAGGTATAGAGCCGGCGGCCATTTCAGCGCAGGACCACCGCCGGTATCCAACTTGGATTGCGACCAAACCCACGTGCCCAGACCGACATACCCGGTGGAAAGCCGGGTACTCCGTTTTGCGAAGACTGGCGAGGACCGGGCCGAAAGAAGTGCGGCAGAGTCCTAGGTTGGCGCCCGTGGAGGAGCTCTGCGGGGCTGCGTTCTCCGATGGGTGTGGTCCGGCATGCCTTCAGGAAAAACGTCAACGCCTCCTCTGCAGGAAATTCATGCACATACTTTTTCATCTGTGTCTTAAATGTGCGCACCATGTGCTCGGCTTCCCCATTTGATTGTGGATGAAAGGGGGGAGAGCAAATGTGCCGAATACCGAAGTGCCTACAAAAATCCTGGAAGATCTGCGACATAAACTGAGGTCCATTGTTCGAGACCAGGGTGACTGGCAGACCTTCCACAGAAAAGATTTTTGCTAGTGCCTGAATTACAACCTCTGAAGTGGTTGAGGAGTAGCGAACCACGTATGGAAATTGGGAATAAGCATCAATGACAATGAGCCAAAAGCCATTGAGAAACAGGCCTGCAAAATCGATGTGAACACGTTCCCATGCCTGGGTTGCAGGCGGCCATGAAGAGAATGCTGACCTGGGAGATGCCTGTTGGCTCACACACTGGGAACAGGCGGCCACCAAGTGCTCAATTTCTCTGTCAATACCGGGCCAGTACACATGTCTGCAAGCCAAGGTTTTAGTACGGGAAACACCCCAGTGCCCCTCATGTAATAACGTGAGGGCTTCCCTTCGCAAACTTGCAGGAACAATCACGCGAGGAGCTGTATCATCGGTAGCCAGAAGGAGAACTCCTTCCAAGACGGAGAGGCGGTCTCGTAGAACAAAATAATTACGAAGAGGGTCCGAGGCCCGGCCTGGAGGTCGGGATGACCACCCCTGCTGAATGAGGCGAACTACTTGCCTGAGAACCGGGTCAGCTGCTGTTTCCCTGGCGACTCTAGAACTAGTGATCGGGAAGCCATCAACAGCTTGGCAGGACGCCACATCCAAATGAAAACACATAATCTCCTCTCGATCGAACGTAGGATCCGGGTCCACCGGAAGACGGGAAAGAGCGTCTGCGTTGGCATGCTGTCCGGTAGGGCGAAAATGAATGTCATAATGGTACTTAGACAGGAACAAGGCCCAGTGCTGTAGTCTGTGGGCCCCCCTATCCGGAATCTGAGAGGCGGGGCCAAATAACAATATTAATGGCTTATGGTCAGTGATTAACTGAAACTTCATGCCGTACAAGAAAGGGTGAAACTTAGTAACTGCTTAGACAATGGCCAAAGCCTCTTTTTCCATCTGGGAGTAATGGGCCTGTGCGGGACTAAGAGTTTTAGACGCAAACGCCAGTGGCTGCTCAGAACCATCTGCGTTGCGATGGGCCAGGACCGCCCCCACCCCATACTGCGAAGCATCTGTAGCCAGGACCAACGGCTTATGGGGGTCAAAAGTAGCCAAACACGGCGCTGACGTGAGGAGGCCTTTCAACGAGGTGAACGCTCGCTCGCATGCAGGCGACCAATCAAAAGGAACACCCTTGCACAGAAGGCAGTACAGTGATGGTGGAATCCCTGGGAATGAACCGGTGGTAATAGGCAATCTTGCCTAAAAAAGCTTGTAACTCCTTCAGTGAAACGGGCCGCGGAAGGTCGACGATACCTTGGACCAAACTTCCTAGCGGCTGGACACCGTGACGAGAGATTGTGTAGCCCACATACTCAATGGACGGTTGGAAGAAGTTTGACTTACGCAGGTTGCAACGCAAGCCCATGGACCTGAATTTGAGAAAGAGGGTGCGAAGGTTGTGCAAGTGTTCCTTCGTGCTGCGGCCCGTTACAATTATGTCGTCCAGGTAATTAATACAATGAGGGATTGTCGACGTGACGTGCTCAAGATAACGCTGGAATATCGCCGGGGCACTGGATATTCCGAAGGCCAACTGCTGGTATTGGTAAAGGCCAAATGGGTTGTTGACAACTGCCAGCCCTTTGGAGTCCTCATCAAGAGGTATCTGATGATAAGCCTCTGAAAGATCGATTTTCGAAAAATATTGGCCTCCCGCCACGGCAGAGAACAATTCATCAGCACGAGGCAAAGGATAGGTGTCCACCACCAATTGCGATTTAATGGTGGCCTTGAAATTGCCACAAAGACGTTATTTTCCCGAGGGTTTCCTGACAATAACGAGGGGCGAAGCCCACTCACTAGAAGAAATGGGAAGAACGACCCCTAGGGCTGTCAGCCGGTCTAGTTCTTCTTTTACCTGAGGGCAGAGAGCCAAGGGGATCTGCCTCGCACGTAGAAAACGCGGGCGAGCCAATGCCTTCAACGTTAAGTGAGCTTCAAAGTCTGAGACACGCCCCAGGCCCTCCTCAAAGATACCCGGAAAGTCAGAGATCAAAGATTCTAATGATTGATAGGGAATGTCTTCGGAGACCAACTGTATGGTATCAGTGATAGAAAACCCGAAAGCTTGAAATTCATCCAAGCCAAAAAGGTTAGCAGAGCTTGCATCACTGACAACAATAAAAGTAATAGGCCGAGTGACTGATTTGTAAGTCACGTCGGTAGTGAATTGACCCAGTAGGGGAATGAACTGTTTACCATAACCGTGTAGACCCCGGTAAACTGGCGCCAATGTGGCGACCCAAGGTCGGAATAAGTTTGTGCATTCAACAAAGAAACTGCCGCGCCCGTATCTACTTGCAGTTGTAATCGGCGCGACCAAAGCTACACCTCGATAAAGAGTTCATGTGCCGATGCGTCGGGAGCTGATGAAACTTCCTGAATCTCCACGTCCATGTCCTCTGTAACTGCTTCCTTCGATTCTTTCGAGGCTGAGCGGCAAACTTTAGCAATGTGTCCTTTTTTATTACATTTGCGACAAACGGCTCAACGCTGGGGGCCCTCCAACCGATTGTGATGTATATAGCACGACGCACAGGACAGTAACAGGGGCCGGCTGCCGGAACTCTGTTTACGTGCTGTGCAGGAGCAGCCGTAACGGCTGGATTGTACCGCTCGCACGTCGTCCACCCCGGACACAGTGGACGCGGCCGTGCCGCCATGAACCGCCGTGACGTCGCACCACGCTTCCAACTGTTGACCTGCAGCGTGAGAGACTTCATACGATTGAGCAATGGACAGGACTTCATCGAGGGAAGGGTCTTCTAACTGCAGGGCCTGTTGCCGGACCTCCCTATCAGGGGCCGAACGAACAATGACGTCGCACACCGTAACGTGGGCATACGACTCTTGCGACTGCTCCGTGACAAAATGACACTTGCGACTAAGACTGTGCAGGGTAGCGGCCCACGCCTGGTAAGACTGATGGGGCTGCTTCTTGCATTGATAGAACTCGACCCTAGCCGCACAACATGCGTGCGGCAGCGATAATATGAAGACAGTAATGAACACAATGCGTCAAAAGACAAGGACGAGGGTTCCTGCAACGGCACTAGCTGCCGCAAAACTTGATACAGCGAGGGAGATATCAAAGACAAGAAAAGAGCACGACACATCTCCGCATCGGCAACATGAAACGCCTGGAAATGCTACCGAAGGCGATGTTCATATGGTCCCAGTCCTCCGCCGTCTCGTCATACGGGGGAAAGGGAGGAGGGAACGGCGCTGGAGCAGACGGCGTGGAGAGCAACGCCGGAAGCACTTTTTTCATGGTGGCCATGAGCTCCGTCTGCTGCTCAACCAAAACCCGCACTAAATCCTCCATGCCGCGGATAAGCTGCGAAACCGGGACGACGACGCTACACGCGAAAGAATGACCCTACTTGTCACCAGTTGTGTAGTAACACGGTTCACGTTTTCCGTCGCACTTCAGAGTAGACAGGGAACTGTCTCATAGCTATGCCCGATGTGAACTGACTGGGCACAACCCGTGCTGCCTGAGTTGTTGTTGTTGTTCTGCTGGCAGAGGTCGCAGCCGAATTCTTGTGTGTCCTCTGGTGGACAGGACTCTATTTGCGGCAACTACCGTCTGTGACGCGCCGTGCCGATGTGCGCCTCCCACGATCTTTCTGGTGGCTACTGCACATTTGCTTATAACCATGTAAGAACAATTGAACACTTTTTTCATTATCTGTGCTCTCTACTAATGTACCATTCTGCAGACTATTAACTTGTACTTCAGCCAAAACTTTTGTGAGAAAACTGTTCAGAGCCATAACATTAAGTACTGATAACAAATGCAATCCTCTATGGCAAATCAAAGTTCCATCAGCCCAGTCAGAAAGGTGAAATTCGTGACATGCTGTTGTGTATCATCTTCCCATTCCTACTTGAACATACTGGTTGAGATTGCTCATCATTGTAGATGCATAGAAAAGAATTTTTGCTAGATAAGACTTTATTTTCCCTTTCTCTTTTCTTTGATTCTTCTCTCCTTTCTTATCATTTTTTCTCCATTAGATTATGACTTTATGTTTACTTATACCACTGTTTGTACAACAACAACAACAAATTACTTATTAACACACTTCCGTTTCTTTTCTCAATACAACCTGCAATTCCTTCAAGTATTTTCTCTTGTTTATCATGTATTCTCTCAAGCAAAGTCTTAATGAGATTTTTAGGATGTAAAATATTGCCAGCTGCAATCAGTTGTTGACAGTCAGTCCACTTAACAGCTGTTTAGCCAACTAAGTTCTGATTGATATATTCTTCCTTTTCCCAGTTTTTCCCAACCTTGCATCTCCTCTCCTTTTTCGCACTCTTTCCACCTCCTCTTGCAGAATGAATTAAAAACTGCTGTTTCTCATTTCTGATTATTGTTCTAATTGTCTTACACAACAACACATTATTTTGTATGTGCATTGCGCCCAAGTTACTCTTGCTTAGCGACTTAAATTTTTTTTTTTTTTTTTTTTTTTTTTCACTTTACACCAAGCATTTTGCTGCTATTGTTGATTATCCTGTGGGATGGTCTTTATTTCTCTGTCAAAAAAAGTGTCATCTGACAACCACAGGTAACTATAATTACATTTTCTATGAGGGGTGTGGGAGGAAATCTAATCATGTGGCTTGTATTTTAATGGAGCAGAAACATCAAACTACCGTATTCAGTATTCTGTTGCGTTGTGAACCATAACTCCACCAACAAACTTTCAGAGGTGCCAGTATTGATCAAAACAGTAAAAGGATATCTAGTAACTTGGGCTCTAAAATGCATAACTTACGAACTGTGAGCACTTGTTCATCTTTGCTGTTGTGAAACACATCTCTTCTACTGAATAAGTACTCATAGCTCTTAAGGTTATTTTAAAGACCATGTTTACTGGACATTTTTTCATGTTTTGGTCTATACTACCTTCTCTCAAAATATGGAAAGCAAAGAGCGTGCAGTAGAAGAGGTGTGTTTCACAGTACCAAAGATGAACAAGTGCTCAGGGCCCATGTTATTAGCCACATCTGTCTTGCTTTGGCCCAAACTACCACCTGTGAATGTTTGTCAAGGAGTTCTGTTCACACTGTATAATGAAGTGCTCAGAATGAATGTCTTTATATGTATAGTCTGTGCAATGTAAATGTAAATTTATTATAAATGTTTCTTGTTTAGTAAATTTGTACAACCTGAGATTTTGAATCTCTCTCATTTGTTTTTCATTCATTATTGTGGAATCTGATTGTGCATACTATTGTCAAATAATGATGATTTTTACATGAAGCTGCTGTTATATTTTCACATCTGTTAGCCACAGTTGTATGAAATATTATATATTTACCCTTGAATTGTAAATGTATTTAGAATTTTGTTCCTAAAGGGGATAGACATTAAGAAAAACAGAAAGTTATTGAATGTGTCAGGTAGTACTAGCATAATTTTCCAGGGCAAAGGGACATCAGTATCACACCTACGTCCACGAAGTTGTGGGCGTTATGCGCTGCTTATAGAGTCTCCTGCTGCTGAACGCAGGGTGCTGCAGTTAAGTAGTATCTTGTTGCACAACAAAGAACATGCTGTGAATGAAATTTCAATGGTCACACTTTTTTACTTATCATTTTTATTTAATTAATTTACATGGATGCATTGTTTTCAGCCATCTGACATGCTGCCATGACTGACAGGTTGGCAATGCAGATGGCGTTACCATATAAATCAATCATGGTACTGCTTTATGTGGGAATCACCAAGCAAAATAGCAAGACCATAAAATTTTGTTGTTGTTATCATTTCACCAACATTAGATGTGTATCTTTGTTGACAACACCTTACTATTTGTAGTTTTGAAAAATTGTTTTTCTGTTGTCACTGTTGTCGTACTACTACACAAAAATGTACAATATCACTCTAAAAAAAATAGCCTTCCTCGAGCATAGGCTGTCCACTGTTCAGTTTTAAAAGTATTTTACACTTTTCGCCTATGGTATGTATTCAGAAAATTATGCTCACTTTTGCACAGCTGCTGCACTTCTATTGCATTATTCCTCATTTTAAAATTTTCATTTTGTTTGATTCGAAGCTTACTGTGTGTTGTTGTTTTGATACTGAATATTATTATCCTGTTATTTCAGTTGTTGGTATGGTGAATGTCAGAATGATAACATTCTGTCACACTGGCTGACATGTGGATTTAAATAACTCTCTGTTTTGCTTCCATTACTGCACTTTTTGGCTGTGATACCATTTTCGAGAGATGATCTGAAATACATATGAAGGGCAACATAGTTAAAATATAAAACAGCTATTACTTGTTTGATCAACAGAAGAAAAAGATGAACTACTTAATGTATCCTGCTACAGTCAATATACTATGGTTAGACTCCAAGCACTCAGTAAACCACATAATGGTAAGGATGTATAGGGGATTTGGCTTAGTACACAATAAAATTTGTTTACATAGTCCTTTGAATCATGTCCTGTACAAGACATGCACATGGTAATGCCCAAAACATACCTTTGGTGTTGGACAACTCATTGTATGGAGTGAGGGTTTGATGATATGAGGTGGTGTGATTAGAATTTTCAAAATATGATTTTCAGTGTTATTATTAGAGTTTTATTTTATTTTCATGTTGCTGTCACACAGATTCAAAACAACTATCTGGTTGGCATAGTTACGGCTTACAACAATCGATTTCACATTTCTTCGCACAAATATGGCCAAAACTTTGGATACAGTGTAAAACCAATGATCAAGAAGGAACATTTTCAGATTCTTATGAAACAATATCAGAGAATACCTGTTTTATATATCAGATGGCGTTGACTGTTGTAAAGTTGAATGTCTTGGTTAAATGGTGAATTTGTAAAGGCAGAGGTACACATTTTTTGAACATGCAGTTTCACTTTCTGTCTCTTACCATGACCATGGACATTCACATGTTTGCTGAATTTTGCAATATTATTTTTAACAAACTTGTAAATTTCTGATATGTGAAGACTGCCAAATGGTAGAATGAGTGATTTTTGGATGAGCATTCTGCAATCAGTTGGCTGTGCCCTGTTCCTTACTCTCACAGTTCTCTTCTGTGTGAGGAAAATATCTGAGCTCTATTGTGCATAGTAAGCAGGGAATTCTCTGGGCTTGTGTGGTATGTGAGGATGTGTAAAGCATCTCACACTTTGTTCACCTTACTGTTAGTTTTACTGGTGTGTGTTTGCCATTTTAAATTGTCATGGATCTTGTTTGTGATGAGGGAGATATTTTGGGGCCATGTTATTTCATGACAGCATAAATTTCTTGGCTCTCAGAGAAAGTTCAGGAAGGTTTCTTTTTTTCCCCACCTTGACTGTCAGGTTACTTCTGTCAAAGCAACCACACAATACAACTGTACTTCCAGTTATGGTCTCATAACCATTTCTGCCAGTAAGAGGGATACAGCATCATCTGCAGAGAATGTGCTGGTAGTACTACTGATTTTGAACAGTAAGTCATTTATGTAAAGAAGAAACTGAATTGATCGAAGCACTGAACCTTCGTGCACACCTTATGCAAAATCACCATAGTTGACTGTTGTAAAGTTGAATGTCTTGGTTAAATGGTGAATTTGTAAAGGCAGAGGTACACAGTTTTTGAACATGCAGTTTGTGAGATATGAGCTGAACCAGTTTAGAGGGATGTCTCTGATGCCATATGATGTCGGATACCTTTGTCAGTTCTACTTAGATCTCAAGTTCTCTCCATTTTTTGTCTAGATCATCCTTTGTGGAGAGTGTGTACTCAAATATAGCAGTTGTCATGGATTTGCAGTTCCATTTTGCCACTGTGCTTATATTGTTTAATTCCTGTATCGGAGTAAAAGCTGTCAATTCTGGGCAGAAGTATTTCAAGTCAGATTGTGTTGAGACAAGGCCTGAACATGATATAGTCCATCAATTAACTGAAGAGCGATTAAGCAGATCGCCATTCTACCTTCTCTACTATGTTACAAGGAGCAACTGTAGGCTGTTTCCCAATGTTATATAATCTCTTCTGCAGCAATCCTTTTAAGTGAGTGGTAATGCAATGTTCAGACAACCATATGAGTGGTTATTTTCCTATAAATGTGTTAATGATATACAGAATACAGAAATTAGTAGTAATATAACTCGCACAAAATACACAGAATCTGATCACTGTGCATCACACAGCATTGCTATATGGGAAACTGATTATTAGTCATCCTCTGCAGCAGGTAAGAGTTTCTTCTGTAAAAGACAGCTTTCCCCACCACAAGTTCTGTTCACACTTCAGTTTACAGACACACTGCATATTTTAAATGGTTAAAACTGAGAGACAATTTTTATGAAAAAGTGCACACAAGAGGCCAGTAGAATCAACCAGGTCAAATCCCAGCCCATAACCATACATACACTGATCAGCCAGAATATTATAACCACCTACCTAATAGCTAGATGCCCACATTTGGCTCAGGTAACAGCAGTGCCACACTGTGGCATGGAAACAATGATGATATCCCAGATGTGTTTGATCGGGTTCTGATCTGATGAGTTGGGGGCCAGCACGTCAATGGGAACTCACTACAGTGTTTCTTGAATCACTCCATCACACTCCTGGCATTGTGAGATGGTGTGTTATCTTGCTGAAAAATGCCGCTGCTGTCGGGAAACACGATTGTTGTGAAGGGTATACATGGTCTGCAGATAGGGTACAATTCTGCTCAGCTGTCATGGTGCCTTGCATGAGCTCCACTTGTCCCATGAATGCTCACATGAATGTTCCCTAGAGCATAATGGAGCCACCGCCAGCTTGTCTCTATCTCACAGTATAGATGTCAAGGAGCCGTTCCCCCATAAGACAATGGATTTGTGCCCTCCCATCGGCATGATGAGGAAGGTATCGGGATTCTTCAGACCATGTATCGCTCCGTCATTGCGCCAGTGTCCAATGCCAATTCGGCACACTGTGTCTTCAGATACACTTGTACTCTGCCCAGCATTAACATCTGATGTTAGTTCTGCCACAGTTTGCTGCCCGGTGTGTTTTACCAGTCTGCCCAGCTATGTGTGACTTCTGTAATTAGGGGTGGCCACACAACCCCATTACGTCTGGATATGGTTTCACCTTGCTTTTGCCATGTGCTGAAGACACTCAACACAGCATCCTGGAACACCCAACAAGTCATGCAGTTTCTGAGATGCTCATGCCAAGCCTCTGGGCCATCATAATCTGCCCTCGGTCAAACTCGGATAGATCATGCAGCTTCCCCAGTCTATACATGGATAGCACACTCACTGATACTACGTGCACCGTGCATGTGTTTGACTAGCAGTCGTTCCTTGCCAGATGATGCTGCTATCGTGTGGACAGGCTTATATCGATAGTAGGGGTGCTCATAATGTTTTGCCATCCTGATTTAGGTTTTCCGTGATTTCCCTAAATTGCTCCAGGCAAATGCCGGGATGGTCCTTTCAAAGGGCACGGCTGCCTTCCTTCCCTAATCCGAAGAGAATGATGACCTTGCTGTCTGGTCTCCTCCCCCAAAACCACCCACCCACCTTCATAATATTTTGGCTGATCGGTGTATACTGCCTGCAACAAGAGTATTCAAGAGTCCAAAAACATCCAGACATTTGTACCAAACACAATAGCAACAGGTTGGAGTAGTCTCTATAATACTTACACAAATCAGAAGTGTGTGAACAAGTGAGATGATTGTTCTTGAAGCGCATTTTTATTGTGGCAGTGTGGGTCCAGTGGTTGCTTCAAGTGATCTTGTTTTCACATGACTGCTGTGTGATATACAGTATTTGCTCCAGTTTCAGTGTTCTCTGCAGTTGGCTTCACCTGCTGTCTCTGGCAGCTGTCCTCAGAGTCAGATCAGGAGGCACGATATAACTGAAAGAAGGGCTATCCACAAACTCAGTATACAATCTGATAGAAATGCCATCAGTCCCTGGAGCTATGTTCAGTTTTAATGATTTCAGTGGTACGAGGGTTAAATTGGAGCAACTCTCCTGTGGGATTTTATTTGGAAAGGAAAATTTGAAAATGGAGTTAAGCCATTTCTGCTTTCCTTTGCTACCATCAATTTCAGTTTCTGTCTCATTTGCGCGTGATTTACTTATGTGTCACAGACGGCATTTACATATGATAAGAATTACTTTGGGTTCCATAAAAATCATTTGACAAAATTCTGCTATGGCAATCATCAAAGGCTTCACGCATTGCTTTCTTGACAGCCAAACACATTTCATTCAGTGTTTTTCTGTTTATAGTCCTGTCGTTTTTTTTGTTACACCTATTAGCAGTCGTGTGTGTTTCTTAAGAATTTACTTTGGAGTGACTGTGTATGATGGAGAGTTCCCTTCACTTTATGAACTGTTCTACTGGGTACATATGTATCCACTGCATGGTCGACTATTCTTTTGAACTTCAGTCATAACTCTTCTACTTGCTCCTTTCCTGCACTAAAATTTCTAGTTCCTCATTTGTATATGATATATTGTGTTTTTATCCAGTTTAATGAACATATACATTCTTCTACTTTTTTGGTTTACCTTTGTGCTTTGGTAATCATTATTCCCACTACCACCCCATGGTCTTAGATACCAAATTTGATGGACATCTTCAAAGAGGTTAGGTGTATTTGTCGCCATTAGATCTCATACATTTCTATCATTAGTGGGGTTCCAAACCATCAGTTCAAGAGTGAAGATATTTAGTAATGTTTCACAGGAAGTCTTGTCATGCCCACCACCAACAAAACTTTAATTTTCCCAGTTTTTGTTGAATGATTAAAATCTCCACTGGTGGTTACAGTATGTTTGGGGAACTTAAATACAAGTGAACTGAAAAAAGTTTTCAGTTGCATCAGAAGATGAATCTTGTGTTCAATAGAAGAATCCAATTAAAATTTTATGTCCACCTCTGATACTGAGTCTTGCCCAATCGATCTCGCATGCAGCTTTAATTTCTCTCTTGATGGATTTGAGTGCCTTGTCTATTGTGACAAATACGTCACCTGCATTGCCCAGTAGCCTATCCATTCGACATACTCTTAAATTTTACTCCAAAGATCTTATGACTATCAGCTTCAGGTTTCAACCAACTTTCTTTATCTAGTATTATGTGAGCTTAACCACTTTTCAGGAGTGCTTCAAAATCTGGTGCTTTGTTGCAAATGCTTCGGCAGTTAACTACTAGGAATTTAAGATTCTTGCCTGTGGCGGGGGATCACTCCTTAGGATCATATACTAATACTCCCATGTCTCCCTATGCACAGCAGTCAGCTACCTGGGTAATAGTCTCTCATGTGTAGTACACATGTGATTCCTTTAAGGGGTCCCTACGGTTATCAACTCATGGTGCAAGTCTAGGAAGTGGCTGTCTAGATTCTCACAGAACCTTTGAAGTCTCTGGTTCAATCCTTCCACTCCACTCAGAACTAAGGGTTCATGATCAGTTCTGGGACAGTACTACAAATTGTTAGCTTTGGAAACTTTATGTGCAAAGTTGGTCTTTTCAGCCTTCTCTACCAGTCACTGCAATCATCCAAGTACCAAATCAGAGCTCAGACAACAGGCATCGTTTGTTCCAATTTGTGCCACAGTCTGCATTTGGTTGCACCCTGTTCGCTAAGTGGCTACTGGAATAGCCTCTTCAACATGTTGAATGATGCCCCCAGGCATATACGCTGAGTGCTTTTTCTTTAACAAGGCTGCTCATAGTTGAACAAGTTTCAAGTTTTAACAGTGTTATATCAGTAAAATGGCTCAACAATAATTACAGTGTGAAAACAAATGTGATACTGCATAGAATAAAGTTTTATCTCTGTTAATAAATGAAACTATATCGGATTCTTGAAACATAAAAAACTGCTGTAAAATGATATTTTGATGTGGTGTCATAAAACAGATTTAAGTAATAGCTGTCCATAGTGACACTAAATGAGTCTTCCAAAGTGAATGAAAATATTCAGTGAAATAAATTTAATGTTGACTGCAGGTGGAATTAGGATACAATCCAGAAAAAGCTGGACTGGATACGCTTATTAATGAAAGTGTGACAAAAAGTTGATGTATGTCCACATACAGCTTTTGGCCATTGAAGCAAATAGTCTTCTTATTTAACCAGGTTGAGTGGTTCTTCATTGATAAAACTGTTACCCTTTTTTCCTCTCATTGTCCTGTTTGCGATAATTCACTGTATGTTTAATTATATTCATAGTATAAACATACCTCTAGCAAGGTCAATTGCTGTGGCCTAAGATTATGTTTTGCACATATTAGAACTGCCTTGACGTGTTCCATTTAGTTTTTCTCTTCAAAAATTCTTTATATTACCCATGTTTATAAAAAATTACTACTGTTTTTCAGTTTCTTACCCAGATCTCTTCGTGAGCAAAACACAAAGAAGAAGTTGAAGACACAGTTATCTTAAGAGAATTTGTAATATTTTTCCCAGATTTTTCCCTTGTTGTAACATAAATCACTTTACTGGACATTCTAGCTTCAGTTCTTCATTATAGCGTAACAAATCCTGAAATTAAAAGAGAACCAGTGAGGTTAATTTAAAGTGATTTGTTTATTGTTAAGAAAACATTGCAGCAGCCATGACGCAGCCCCATTGTGAATATTGTTCTTTGTTGTCGATTCACCTTAGGAACATAATGCAGTGATTCTGCATGCGTTGGATTTGGTAAACCCTTAGTAGTTTTCTGCAGGTATATGGCACCAGATGTCAATGCACAGGTCACGCAAAACCTGCAGATTATGGATCAGTTGTTTATAGGCATGGAGCTGGTTCCCCATACCATTCCAGATATCTTGCATCAGGTTCAGATCAGCTACAATATTGGGAAACTAGGCAAACAGAAGAGAAAACATATGCATGAAGAATATGTATTTGAAGACAAATAAACATGTTTAAATTTGGTAACCTACAGGAGGTTCCACGCTGGACAGGATTCCTCGAGGCATCCCTGTCATGGTTATCACAAGCTCGTCGCCTGCTGCCCTTTCCAGTGATGCCTTGGTCTCAGTTTGTTGCTGCTGTCCGTGATCGTGTCAATCCCTTGGCTGGAGAAGAACATTTGCGTGAGCTAGCACACCAACTAGAAGTTACTGGAGAGGTTTGCCATCACCAATTATTGTAAAACATTTGCTCTTTACATTCTCTTCATAATTAAAATCTACTTCCTTATGTAACTTCACTCTTTCAGTGTTATTGTAGTGTAAATATTCCATAAACGATTGAAGTGATTCATTTTTTATGAAAAATTGCCTTTCTTCTGCTGCAGTGTAATAATAGAAACACTTGTTAATTTATTTCATCATGTTGTTCTGAGGAAAATTATTATATACTTGGTATACCAAACCACAAGCATCAGACTTACGTGACAGTAAAGGTTCCTAAAATGATTGTTTTGGAACCAGGAAACCATGGTAAAAAATGAATATTTCAGGCACTGTGATGTTAAATGAGCAATGTGTGTGACACATGAGTTTGTTAACTGCTTGTCTTTCTGCATTGATAGTCATTGACACTATCTGGAGACAGTGATATATCCCTGTTTGACTTTTTCCAGTTATGTTGCATTAAAGTGGAAATGAGCTGGTTACTAGGATCCTAGCTGCCTCATACGTTGTACGACAGTCATCGATGATGTTTATGAGAGGATGGCAGAAATGCGTGCACTGTTGCAGTGTAGTAGACTGGTAGTCACGACTGTTGATGGTTCCTGTAAGGTGTGGGTTGTTTATTTCATTTAAAAAAACTAAATATTAATTTCTAACCATAGTGTCTTATCTTAAAGTACTCACTTTAGCACCCTCTTCCACATGTATAATTTTGACCCTAAAGGTTTAGGGTACCCTATAGTTGATGCATCACAATAGTTACAAATCTGACTTGCTATTAAACCCTTACTTCAAAGAAGCAAGTCTGTACAAAGAAATACGTACCAGTAAAGTCATCAGAGTTCATATTTTCACTTCCTGCCAATTCTGAGGATTCTGAAACAGAAATTGATGAAAAAATGATGAATCCATTTCAGACATAGTGCAGGACCCCAACCGATGTTTGGTTCCACAGCCTAGTAACAGTAACAGTCGGAACAGTGTCTGTGCTGTGGATCTTGAGATTTCTAGTGATCGTACTTTAAGTAAAGAAGGGAGGTCAACAAAAGAGGAATGAGGCATACAGTATGTTTTCAACTTGTTTGATTCAGTAGGAGAAACAGTTGTCAGTTGCTCATTGACAGAATACAATGGAGAAAGACACTACTTCCTTTCTTTACTTACCACTGAGATGTTAGAACATGTGGTTCTGGGGAAAAATTGGTATGCAGAGCAATTGAGGCAAAAAATTGTCAGACTGTCAGTGAGATGACAAACAACTGGAAAAATTACAGGGTGTGTACGACCCGGGACAACCGGGAAATCTGGGAAAAACCCGGGAATTTTTTCATCCGGGAAAAACCTGGGAATTTTTCATTGTTTTAGCTTTCGGTTAAATTTTTGTAATTTTGACTGCAGAATTGATTCTCTAGCAAAGAATGTTATTGTTTCCTGCTACTTGAGAATGATACTGCAGCAATAAAATATAAACGAGAAGGAAAAAAATAAATCTTTAGTGGCAAAGGAAAAGTGCAATTTACAACAATAAAACTCCGTGCACGCACAAGCGTGTGCAAATAGCAAAAATATGTCAAAGGCCATAGGGCACAGACTGTAATTCTTCGTAACAATAAACTGCTTGCTATGAGCATGACGTCACAACTGTTCACATTAGGTTCGTTTGACCAGTTGCCAGCGGTCGTTGCGCATGCGCATTTGATGGCGTATAAGCAGTACCTTCTCCCGTCTCCCACTACTTGAAGTTTGGCTGTTAGCTGTATCGGTAGTAGCAGCAAGCAGCCAGATGCAAATGAGAAAAATTTTTCTCACGTGCCATAGCTGCCAGATTCGCGCTTTCACAGAGTTGTCTGAGTTGTAGTGGGGAAGGGGTTAGTCTCCACGTGACCCGTGTTTACGTTAAGTGATTTCGCTGCTTCTCTTCGTGTACAGCTCCAACGTCAAATGAAAACAAAATGGATTTCTGTGGCCGGGAGCTATCAACTGAATTAAAATACATACACATAATTACGGAGGGCAAAAATATATTATTAATTTCAATTTTCTGATTTTATTTTATTTCCAAGTTAGGAGCAGTCGAGCATTAATCACCTTGCAGAACAATGAAGTTATTTTTGCAAGTTTACTAAAGAAATTTGGCTTTATTAATCTTTCTGCTGAGGAAATCATTTTATTTGAAACAAAGTGTTTCATTCTACAGTATTGGCTAGTTCCAACTGTTCGCTGAATTTCAAGTGCAATTTCAAGTGCACGTTATCATCTTCTGCCATGTATGGCATTATGCCATAATAAAGAACCAAAAATGAGATCGTAGAGTACTGGTACTCCAAGAAAATTTACATCCCAAAAACCACACTGAAAAGCTTAATATCAGATGGGACCTACTTCATTGTGAATCTGGAAAAAGCCAATTTGCACTTCAAGCCGAATTATGCATTTTAGTATGGTTCACGAAATTCCAATGCTCTTTGGAGTATCCTCTGATGCCCTGTTTCTTTTATGGTGTAATGTAAGCTCTCTTAGTGCTTTATACACACGAACATGCGGGCTTCCTACACCACTGCAGTTGCACACGCACAATAATGCCTGTTTTCCGGCGCTCTCTGGCAACTGGTAAATTGAACCTATTTCTAACAGTCTCCGGATAGTACTGCAAACGCTGGTTAGAAAAGCGTTACTTTCAAAGTAAATTTCTTTTTACGCAAGATGAAATAAGTTACGTGTGAGAAAGTGGGATGGATATCTAAATCACAGAGCGTTTGAAACTGAACAGTTTGAGAACCAGCCACTTACAAGAATTTCGAGCCGAGACATTTATGTCATAATTTTAAATTTACTGGCACAGTTGTGTGATGTATCTTAAAGTATAACACACGCAAAAGAGATCAATATTACATGTGAAAGCTTAACTTCTGTTGTAGCGTGTTAATGTTAGAGACCAATATTATATGTGAAAGCTTAGCTTTTCTTGTAGATATACGGTACTGTGTACATTAATGTAAACCATTAACTTTTCCTCTTGTGTGTTCGCACTATGTAACCAGTGATCTCACTATTGGCTGACTATAACATGTGTCCTATGCTCTGAATAGCTGCTGCCATCGGCTGGCAAGACCTCGTGGCTTGAGATATGACTTGCTTACGAAAGGACATCACAACCTCGGTTTCAACGCTCCGGAAACTAATGCGCTGTGTTTGGTGCAATTCGAATTTATACTTTCGTAATACGAAAATATGCAGTGTACATGTTGCTGCAAATCAAAGCTCCTTCCAAAACTTCTTTCATTTTTTGAATTAAAAGTCTCTCCATACTTCTCTCTCCCGTCTTTTCTTTTTTTCCCAGAAGTTCTACGCGATTGTATAAAATGTTAACCATTCAAAGGATTGATAAGTTTTGCAGTTCCGAGGGAAAATCTACTGAAAACCTACTGTCACTTAGCACGGAAAAAGTGTATATTCGCCCGGGAAAAAGCATATTTTTTAAATGGGATATCCGGGAGAAATCCGGGAATAATCCGGGAATTTTATTTCCTTGTCCCCGTATACACCCTGAATTATCTGTAGCAAAGTTATACCTGGATTGGTATAAATGTGTTGATTGATATCGTTGCATTACCAGAAGGAGTGCATTACTATAGTACAGTACCTACTCTCTGTCAGCCTCATATATTGAAGCATATGACATGAAATAGTTTCAAAAACACATGTCAAACTATTCTCATAAATGACCATAGGATGAATCATCCCAGAGGGCATCCAAATCATGATGAATTTAATAAGGTCACACCTCATATAATCTTTCTGAACAACATGCTTTGTAAGCCATATACTGCCAGTAAGGTGTTGGCTGTTGATGAAAGCATTATTCCTTTCAAGAGATGGGCATCACTCAACTGGTATACACCCATGAAACAGTCAAATGAGGATACATAGTGTGGTGTTTAGCTGACTCAGACATTTTATGTCACAAAATTTATATGTACACTAGAAAATCAGATGATTGGTCAACAGAAATTTCTCTGGCAGAGTCTGGCCCAAGACCTGAAACATAGTGGCAGTGTTGTAGCATTTGGCAACTTCCTCCCCACTGTGAATCTGATGCAGATGTTGTTGAGCAATGGTATCTGTTCTGTAGGCACAGTGAGAGCAAATGTTAAAGTACTGCCTTCAGTAGTGACAAAGTAATCTACCTTTAAATGAGGAGAATTTCAGCTCCAATGCAAAAGTGATAGTGCTGCTATAAAATGGATGGACAACAAACCTATCACTATTTTGACAACTGCAGAGAATACTAGTGATACCACACGTATCTCAAGGAAGACTAGGGATGGTACTATCAGCAGTAATAGTTGTCGAACTGTTGTAGCAACATACAGTAACATAATTGGAGGTGTAATCACATCAATCAGTTAAGAGAACATAACACATTATGCTGACATTTTCGTAAGAGGTGACATTGGGTTCTTTACTTTCTACTAGATGTGGCAACTGTAAATACCTTTACATTGTAAAAAAATGAATAAAGGACAAGAAGGATACCAAAATCTGTTGAAGTGTCAATTACATCTTGCAAAACAATTGATAGATGGCTTCTCATCCTTAACAGACAAAGAATGCCCAGTAACCTTTATAACTGAGAGAAAAGTACAACCTGTTCGACAACATGTTTGACTGGCGAAAGATCATCATATGTGTATTCTGGGAAACACACACAGATGGTACTGAATGTATTCTGTCCCTGTATATTGATTCTGGCTTCTGCTGATGTCTCGGGGAAAAAAAAAGTTGGGTGAGTGGTTGTGCCGTACCAGTTATATACTTTTACATGTTCATATATGAAAACAGGAAATTTTTCACAGATCTTCACACAAACATTTTAACTTCCACTCATAAAAAGAAGAAAGGATTAAAATAGGACAATTACCAAACACTTACACTAGTTGTCCATGCATCAGAAATAATAACTTCACCCCATGGAAGAAGTGAACACTCATGCTCAGAAAATCAGCTTATCAGCTTTGTTTCGGGGTGGGGATTGAATAATCAAATGTATGAGATAGGAATATTTGCTTGTTTATCTGTTGAGACATTAAGGGCTCCTAAAAACAATTAGAAATGGATATTTCAATGAAAATAGAACTACAGGAAGACTATGACTGAAGTGCATCAATCGAATTATATAGGATAATGTAATAGGATATGTTCCATGGATAGTATCATCCACCAGGCCAACTTCAGACTGCAATAACATGCCAGACTTCACCTCAAAAAGCTATCCTACCTTCTCTAAAACTCCCTTCCTGTCCCTCTGCAGCACCCCAAAGAGTCACGTCATCAACCACCACTCCTCTCCCACAAACCGAGCTTGGCCAACTTCCTTAACATCGCATAGCCTTCACCAGTGCTTCCCAGACCAGTAATAACTCATAATTACAAGAACCAGTCACAAAAGTACTGTGCTCTCAACTTTCCATCCAAAGCACTCTCCCCTCCTGAATTATCTGTATTAACCAAGGGCTCCACTTTGAGTCCTAAACCATCATTTAGTCATGCCTTGAACAGTTACAATCACTATCCCAGTGTGATCCACCACCTCTACCTCAAAATCACCTCTTACAGGCCTTTCAAGAACTCCTAACATCTAGCATTGCTTCACAACCCTTTCTCTGGTCCCTGCAACATAACTCTAACCTGTCCTCTGCAGAACTCCAGGCTCTTCATTCCCAAAAAGGTGATGACTCTGTCATTATTCTCCCAGAGTACAAGGGATCCACCACTGTGATACTTGACAGATGGGTGTATGTAAATGACGATCCACGCCAACTGTCTGACACCTCTATATATACAGCATCTGCCATCAAGACCCCATCCCTGTGATGCAAAATGAACTACATTCACTTCTTAAAACCTCAGTCTGCTCATAGGCACTTACACCTCAACCCATAGAACTTCTTCCTAAGGTCCACAAAATCCAATCACCTGGCTGCCCCGTAGTTGCTGGCTTCAAAGAACTCATCGAATGTATATCCGCCTTAGTTGATCAGCACCTTCAACCTATAGTACAGGAACTTCCATCCTATATTAAAGACACCAACCACTTCCTAGATCATCTGAAATCTGAGCCTTTTCTGCTCCCATCACATACCTTATTTATCACTATTGATGTCACCTCCCTCTATGCCAACTCCCTTCTGTACATGTTCATCTGCTGCTGAATATTAACTTGACTAGTGGCCACCCGATTACAAAGCTATGTTGTACTTTGTGGTGAACTTAGTCAACTTTGCACTGTCAAGGACCCTCTCTACTATGATGCAAAGTTATGTCCATAAAGACACTGTTACGGTGTGCCTATGGATGTAAAGTGATTTATAGACATGATCATCGTGTCACTTATCTTGATGCTGCTGAATATCCATTGTATATGTGGCTTCATTTTGACAGTTTCCATCCTTTCCATGTTAAATGTTCCTTGTCATATAGCCTTAACATTCAACACAAATGTATTTGTTCAGATAAAGAAAAAATGAAATGAAATGATCAAATGGCATTGTTGGCTGGGAGGCCCCATGCAGGGGAGTTCGGCTGCCATATTGCAAGTTCTTTTTAGTTGATGCCACTTCAGCAACTTGCAAGTCAATGATGATGAAATGATGATGATGGACACACAACACCCAGTCTCTTGAGGCAGAGAAAATCCCTGCCCCCGCTGGGAATCGAACCCGGGACCGCCGTGTGCTGGACTCTTTACATCAATACACCACCTCAGCATTTACTGGGCATAATTATCCTACCAGCCTCATTCAAAACCATATTTCCCAGTCCATCAATCCAATCCTGGTACTGCTGATGCCTCCTAAAAGTAGCTTAAGAATACCACCTCTTGTCACTAAGTATTATTCTGGTCTTCAGTGTATTATTTAGCTACTTTGATTAGGCTGTAATTTCGTTAAATCATGCCCTGAAATGAGCTCCATTCTGTCTGACATTTTTCTCACCATACCTAGAATAGCTTTCATCCTCCCCCCCCCCCCCCCCCCCTCCCAACGCTCACAATATTGCAGAGGCCAGGCCCTGTGCTCCTTGTGCACCCATTTCCCTCCCCTATGTCTCCTACTCCTGTGATCATCCTCGCTGTAAGACTGCTGGAAAAAATAATACACCTGGAAAGATGATGTCAATTTTGATCTGATGATGGCAGTGCAACCTGCAGGATAGTAGATGTACTGATAATGGTTTCAACATCGTCCACTAACAGATAGCATCGTGTCATAGCTACCAGACTGCCCTCTGAGTTTACTCTTTAATAGGGAATGCTCACAGCCAGAAGGCTCAGTGTGGTACAGATGTATGAAGCAAGCAGTCAACCATGCCATGGAGACACATTCATGCTTTCTACAGCCATATAAGCGAGTTTGAGAGCGGTGGAATTGTGACTTTCCAAGTGGCAGGATGGTCCTTTCGGGCAACTACCACACAAGTTGGATGTGCTGTGTCAGTCATGCAATGCTGCTGGTATTGGTGATCACGTGAACATTCTCACACCTGTAGATGAGGTTCTGGATGTCCACACATCACAGATGCCCAACAGGATACCCGTATTGTAAGGGCATTAGTGGCAACTTGTACAGCTTTCTCTCGTGCCACAGCATTGGCGTGCATGGCTTGACTGGTGCCATCAGAGGATCACATGGAAGATAGAATGGTGCACTGTGGTCGTCAGCAAAGAAAGCAGATTCTGCATGCTTGCAAGGGATAATTGATTGTGTGTACGGGTGTAGACCTGGTGTGAGTTGTCTCGTAGAGTACATTTGTCCATGACACACTGGCCCTATCCCAGGCCTTATGGTCTGGGGTATGATAAGCTACACATCTGGTGTTTCTGGAGGGACGCTAACCAGTGCTCAGTAGATGCAGAATTTTGTTAGACCTTTCCCTTGCCATTCTTGCAACAGGAGGGTGATGTGTTGTTCCAACAGGATAATGGTCACTCACACATTGCCCATGAACGTCAGTGTGCTCTGTAAGCATGTAGCAAATTCCCTGGCCATTCCCTGGCCTGCATGATCTATGGACCTGTCTCCAGTTGAGCACGTGAGGGATATTGTGAGACAACAAGTAACCCAGGGAACCTTTCAACCAACAACTCTTACAGAGCTACATGAACAGGTCAAGCAGGCATGTCATATTGTATCCTAGGATAGTATTTGTCATCTGTTCGATCGATTAATTGCCAGAGTCAGCACTTGCATTGTCACCAGTGGATGCTACACAATGTAATAATATGGGTTCATGTGAGTCTGGTGATGTGTAAATGTTATCATTTCATGTACGTCATATGCACCGTCGCAACAATAAATGTTGAGAGAATTTGAAACCTCTAAAATGGGGTCCTAATTTTTTTCTGGGAGTGTATTTTTTAAAATTAATTATGTTTATTGACAAATTATGAAGGCTGTGGTCTACAACTCCTACACAGTAGTGAAGGAAGAAGGGAGAAAGATGCTAAGGCTTGAGATCTGCTACCAAGTGAAGAAGAAACCCTTGCATACTGTCTTGGATGGGCAACTAAGTGCCAGTTACTGATAATGCAATAGTTTACTTTTTTCAATTCACATACTAACTTTATGTATCAGATCTTGGATTTTCAATGCTTCTCATCCACGTCATGATCTGTGTGTTTATAGCAGCTCCATTGTTATTCATCATGAGTACACTGTGTTTGGCTTAATGCCTCATCTGTTACTACATAACTACCTGCAATTATAATTTCTCCATATTTATGTTTTTAACCTTCCACAGCCCATATGATGTTCATGTTCACTGTCTCCCATCCAAAGCTAGAGTCCCTTTGTGGCTGACTACCTTTGTCTGCAGTTAGTAAGGGCAACTGTGAACAGGAATGTAATTGCCCATTTCATGCTCCAACAACTATCTGCAAGGAATATCAGCACAAATATAGACCATTGTACAATGCTAAATATATGTCACACTCCCAGAACGATCTCTCAGTACTATTTAGTGCATTAAATCTGTACCTGTCCATAGTACATGATGCAAATTTTCTGCTTAATATTGGTGTCTACATTTAGAGCAACTTTTATACAATAACACTGAGTGCTTTTTCTTTGCCTTCTTTGCAAGAAGAATGAACAATTGTCTCCAGTTAATGGTAGCTTTTTATGGTCAGTAGAATCAATTCATACTTTATTGTGAAGTATGTTATTTTTTCTATGAAATAAAGAAGTGAAAAAGCATAATTAAATTATACTGCTGTAACTAATTGTCAGAACCCCAATAATACAAATTATGTCACCAATTTGAAAACTCATAATCAGAGCTCTGCTGCAAGATTGCTATTAGGAAAACATCTGGGTCACTCCCTCCTTTCCCATAGCTCGTTGCCTGTGTTCAGTGCAATGTAGCAAAAAGGTGAGGGGTCTCATGAATTCTGTCCATGACTGTACACCAATAATCCCCCCACCATTCCCTCCTGAGCATGTGGTACAACTAACATTCCTTAAATTGCAATGGTCTACCATGTAATACAAAAGATAATATTGAAAGGTTCGTGATAAAATAACTTATTTATAAAAGTATATTTAATAGAAATATTAAAGGTTTGCTGTGGGCTGAGCAGGAGATATATTGGGAAATTCTGAGAGAGCTGATAGACCGCTGTTTCTATTGGCTTATCCAAAAAAGTCCTCAACTACAAAAGCTCGTTGATCAGTTGTAAGAATCATTGTGAGCTGTGCAGCCTGTATCTGACAGCAGAATACTGATCGCAGCACACAAGAGAGAGGCACTGGAAATGTTAAGACCACAATTCTAATACGATGCCAAGAAAATTAACTTCACTGAGTTGCTACAAAAATCTCTCCTGCAAAAGGATTAAAATAGCTATGGCACTGTTTCCTTGAAGTTTTTAAGGAAAATATTCAAACAGTTCCTTAGCTAGGTTCACTTTTTCTCAGTTTTTGTCAAAATTTCCAGTTCTGTGTTTAACATGCAATTAAACATAAACATAAAAAAAAACCTTATTTCAGTCTATATGTTTTATCAAGCTTTGCAGCTATAGTCACTGCCTTCTTTGTGTAATCACAGACATATTATGTTTTGCTGTAAAGTTGTAACTGGAGGGTGTAATTGTAAATGCTAATTTCTTTTTTCAAAACTTTATATTCTAAATATGTGAGTCACAAATGACTGATGAGAAAAAAAGAGTTCAAGTGAGCACTAGTTTCTGAAGTTTGGAGATTCGAAATTTTATGACAGATGTGGAAATGGAAACAGTGATTTTTGACAAATAGCTCACTTTGGTGGTGGAGGATAGGAGAAGTTGCATGAAGCATGCATGGACTCTGGAGGGAAAAGGAGAGTGGGGAGAGAGACCATAAAATTTAAAGAAAATTTATGAAAATGAAGAGAGAGGTTGATATAAAGGCTGAGAATGAGAGAGAGAGAGAGAGAGAGAGAGAGAGAGAGAGTGAGTGAGTGAGTGAGAGTACAAAGAAAACCAGTTTCATTTCTTGCAGATAGTCCAGCTCCGTACTCCTGCTCAAGACGAATTGGTGGTTTTGAGCCCTCGCTGGCTGGGTCAGTTAATAGGCCAGTTACTTTCACCAGACTTCCTCGTGAAAGCTCGTACAACAGGGTGCTATTCCTCTCATGACTTCCAAGCAGCTGTTCCACAGGTAAGATGTAACTTTTGTACTTAGGTTTGTGATGTTCTCCTGCTTTATTTCATCGTTGATTGTCCTCAATGTCGACGTACTGTGTTGCTATACTTACTGAAAAATGGGAAAAGGGGGGGGGGGGGGATGGAAATTCAACACTGACTACTTTAAAGGATGTAGCCAACAGGTGCACATTTGCATTTCACACTTCTTTACTTTCACTGTTCGCACCCCCTCCCCCCACCCCCCAGTAATTCACAGTTATATGACCAGCGCGCTATTGTTCAACTTTCGATAAGCCTCATTATTAGGTTGCAGGCAAACATCCACATACTGCTACAATAGTTTACTGTTGAACATCTATGAGCAGTAAAAGCCTAACCACAGATTTCACAGTCCTTCAAATAAATTGAACAGACACTGTCATTGTTTTAACACATGACTTAATTGTGTTACACTTATTTCACAGTTAAGTTGATGCATTGCTGCTGTTCTGACCAACACAGGTTTCTTGTCTGAAACTCGACCGTGGACTGACTGTCTCAGGACCAAACATTGTGCCCTTGTATATAATCACAATAATAGGCACTGAAATTACACATTGTTCAGTGTTTAATTTACAGAAATTACAATTAAAACTTAACTCCTTCAATTAACTGCATAAATCGAAAAATTGGTTCTTTTTAACAGTTTCTTCTACTACAAGCGTTAAGCCGTTATTTGTTTAAATTATGAAATTAACAAATATAGTTATGCGAACAATACTTTTGACAAAACTGGAAATTACTTCGGAATTTTGAGCTGGCTTTGCTAACATATTTTTGAATAGAGCCAAATAGATCATTTAAGAATACTATTAGTTGTTCCTCCAAATGTTTACAATTAGTACCATATTTATATTTGTTTATAAGTCAACAACAGAATTTAAGTTATGAAACAATTACCGATTTCACACTATAACAAAAGATACTAACTAGGAATAGTCAAAATAAATTAGAAAATCAATTACGTACATAAAACTAAGCACAAAATTAGATCTGGTGTTATATTCTTTAAAACTGGGGGCCAACCTTTTTCTTTTATGAAAATGCAGATTATACACATGTATGTTAATGGTAATTAGGCAGACATGAAAAAAATGAATTTTAAGGAGGCAGATGGCAAAACTAGAGGGGAAGAAAAAATTACCCACCTTGCTTCATCACAGGTTGTTGATTTTGGCTAATAAGAGGTAGGCTCCATTGAGATCAACACTTTATATGCTCAAATAAACACAGTGATTGTAATTGTTTTTGTAAAGGGGTGCATTAAGGAAGTAACATTATGTAATAAGATCAGCTTCTGCTCACATGTTTAAATTGTGGAAGGCTGTGACACAGCACAAGTTGGATAATATTCTGGTTGTTTCAGATTAAATGTTGGGGAATTGTCATGTGTAATTACATGATGTACCACCCCTATATTTACAATTCTATAAAATTTACAAACATGTTAATTATTCATTATTATTAGTGCAACTTCATTGTTCACACATCATATACATTTTCACTTCAGTGATAAATGGAGATGTGTTGTTGTTGTTGTTGTTGTTGTGGTCTTCAGTCCTGAGACTGGTTTGATGCAGCTCTCCATGCTAATCTAACTGTGCAAGCTCCTTCATCTCCCAGTACCTACTGCAACCTACATCCTTCTGAATCTGCTTAGTGTATTCATCTCTTGGTCACCCTCTACAATTTTTACCCTCCACACTGCCCTCCAATACTAAATTGGTGATCCCATGAGGCCTCAGAACATGTCCTACCAACCGATCCCTTCTTCTAGGCAAGTTGTGCCACAAACTTCTCTTCTCCCCAATCCTATTCAATACCTCCTCATTAGTTATATGATCTACCCAACTAATCTTCAGCATTCTTCTGTAGCAGCACATTTCGAAAGCTTCTATTCTCTTCTTGTCCAAACTAGTTATCGTCCATGTTTCACTTCCATACATGGCTACACTCCATACAAATACTTTCAGAAAGGAATTCCTGACACTTAAATCTATACTCGATGTTAACAAATTTCTCTTCTTCAGAAACGCTTTCCTTGCCATTGCCAGTCTACATTTTATATCCTCTCTACTTCGACCATCATCAGTTATTTTGCTCCCCAAATAGCAAAACTCCATTACTACTTTAAGCATCTCATTTCCTAATCTAATTCCCTCAGCATCACCCAACTTAATTCGACTACATTCCATTATCCTCGTTTTGCTTTTGTTGATGTTCATCTTATATCCTCCTTTCAAGACACTATCCACTCCGTTCAACTGCTCTTCTAAGTCCTTTGCCGTCTCTGACAGAATTACAATGTCATCGGCGAACCTCAAAGTTTTTATTTCTTCCACATGAAATTTTGTTTCCTTCACTGTTTGCTCAATATACAGATTGAATAACGTCGGGGAGAGACTACAACCCTGTCTCACTCCCTTCCCAACCGCTGCTTCCCTTTCATGTCCCTCAACTCTTATAACTGCCATCTGGTTTCTGTACAAATTGTAAATAGCCTTTCGCTCCCTGTATTTTACCCCTGCCACCTTCAGAATTTGAAAGAGAGTATTCCAGTCAACATTGTCAAAAGCTTTCTCTAAGTCTACAAATGCTAGAAACGTAGATTGGCCTTTCCTTAATCTATCTTTTAAGATAAGTCGTAGGTTCAGTATTGCCTCAAGTGTTCCAATATTTCTGCGGAATCCAAACTGATCTTCCCCGAGGTCGGCTTCTACCAGTTTTTCCATTTGTCTGTAAAGAATTCGCGTTAGTATTTTGCAGCTGTGACTTATTAAACTGATAGTTCGGCAATATTCACATCTGTGAGCACCTGCTTTATTTGGGATTGGAATTATTATATTCTTCTTGAAGTCTGAGGGTATTTCACGTGTCTCATACATCTTGCTGACCAGATGGTAGGGTTTTGTCAGGACTGGCTCTCCCAAGGCCGTCAGTAGTTCTAATGGAATGTTGTCTACTCCCAGGGCCTCATTTCGACTCAGGTCTTTCAGTGCTCTGTCAAACTCTTCACGCAGTATCGTATCTCCCATTTCATCTTCATCTACATCCTCTTCCATTTCCATAATATTGTCCTCAAGTGCATCGCCCTTGTATAGACCCTCTATATACTCCTTTCACCTTTCTACTTTCCCTCCTTTGCTTAGAATTGGGTTTCCATCTGAGCTCTTGATGTTCATACAAGTGGTTCTCTTTTTTCCAAAGGTCTCTTTAATTTTCCTGTAGGCAGTATCCATCTTACCCCTAGTGAGATAAGCCTCTACATCCTTAAATTTGTCCTCTAGCCATCCCTGCGTAGCCGTTTTGCACTTCCTGTCGATCTCATTTTTGAGACGTTTGTATTCCTTTTTGCCTGCTTCATTTACTGCATTTTTATATTTTCTCCTTTCATCAGTTAAATAAAGTATTTCTTCTGTTACCCAAGGATTTCTACTAATCCTCGTCTTTTTACCTACATGATCCTCTGCTACCTTCACTACTTCATCTCTCAAAGCTACCCATTCTTCTTCTACTGTATTTCTTTCCCCCATTCCTGTCAATTGTTCTCCTTAAATTCCCACCTTTTTGCAGTTTCTTCAGTTTTAATGTACAGTTCATAACCAATAGATTGTGGTCAGAGTCCACATCTGCCCCTGGAAATGTCTTACAATTTAAAACCTGGTTCCTAAATGTCTGTCTTACCATATATAATCTATCTGAAACCTGTCAGTATCTCCAGACTTCTTCCATGTGTACAACCTTCTTTTATGATTCTTCAACCAAGTGTTAGCTATGATTAAATTATGCTCTGTGCAAAATTCTATCAGGCAGCTTCCTCTTTCATTTCTTAGCCCCAATCCATATTCACCTACTACATTTCCTTCTCTCCCTTTTCCTTCTACCGAATTCCAGTCACCCATGACTGTTAAATTTTCGTCTCCCTTCACCATCTGAATAATGTCTTTTATTTCCTCATACAGTTCTTCAATTTCTTCATCATCTGCAGAGCTAGTTGGCATATAAACTTGTACTACTGTAGTAGGCATGGGCTTCGTGTCTATGTTGGCCACAATAAGGCGTTCACTATGCTGTTTGTAGTAGCACTCCTATTTTTTTATTCATTATTAAACCGACTCCTGCATTACCGCTATTCGATTTTGTATTTATAATCCTGTATTTGCCTGACCAAAAGTCTTGTTCTCCCTGCCACCAAACTTCACTAATTCCTACTATATCTAACTTTAACCTATCCATTTCCCTTTTTAAATTTTCTAACCTACCTGCTCGATTAAGGGATCTGACATTCCGCGCTCCGATCCATAGAACGCCAGTTTTCCTTCTCCTGATAATGACATCTTCTTGAGTAGTCCCCGCCCGGAGATCCTAATGGGGGACTATTTTACCTCCGGAATATTTTACCCAAGAGGACGCCATCATCATTTGTAAAGCTGCATGCCCTCGGGAAAAATTACGGCTGTAGTTTCCCCTTGCTTTCAGCCGTTCGCAGTACCAGCACAGCAAGGCCGTTTTGGTTAGTGTTACAAGGCCAGATCAGTCAATCATCCATACTGTTGCCCCTGAAACTACTGAAAAGGCTGCTGCCCCTCTTCAGGAACCACACGTTTGTCTGGCCTCTCAACAGATATCCCTCTGTTGTGGTTGCACCTACGGCATGGCTATCTGTATCGCTGAGGCACGCAAGCCTCCCCACCAACAGCAAGGTCCATGGTTCTTGGGGGGAGGTGGTGAATGGAGATGTATGTTGTATATTTTTAAACCTACAATGTGAGGACTTTATTTTGTGATGCCTGTCAGAAATTATCAGGTAACCATTATTTTCTTTGATTGCTTCCATAGTAGGTTTTGTGCTATTGGTTACCCCACAAGAACTACCATGTAGTCATACAACAGTTCTGCTCTACATAAACTTTCAATTATTGTTTTGTGTATTCTTTCCATATTTTCTGTGGAAATGATTTTAAGGTAATATACAGGTGTTGCACACGTGGATCCCAGTGTCAGGAAGATTACTAAGAAAGTGAGCATTTCTACATGTGAGGAAAGAAAGTTTGCAAGTAGTACTTTCTTTGTATAATTAAAACTGTCCATTCAAAATGTTCCTGTTGCTTCATCCTTGGAGGTCCCATGGCACTGTGCGAAATCCCACTTGAGACATCCACACAATCTTTCAGTGAAATTCAGCATGTGAGACAAATGATGTGACAACTCTGCAAATTTATTCCGAAACATTTGTCGGCAGACCTGAATTTTTATCTGCACCGCTGCACTATTCACACAGTGTAAATAAAAGTCAGTAGCTTCACTTTGACCTACGAGACATGATTAAAATTGTCACTACCCCTATATCTTTAATAAATTCCCAGTAGCAATCTTTCAGAAGGACTCTCAGATCTGACCAACAGATTGGCAAATGTACACCTCAACTCGTCAGTACACTGCATCCGTCTGATTTCAAATGACTTTCACCCATAGCCTCCTAAAAAACAAAGCTGGGTGAAGTTCAAAGTAAAAGGGAGTGAAAGATACACCAGAAAACCAAACTTCGAGTTTCCATGGCAACAAATGACATTTATTACTTTCAATTGGACCTCATAAAATCTACCTGGTTGATTAAATACCACCTTCAGGTAGCTAATGACTCCTACCTTCTCAACCTCCATATTCATTTAACTTTGACGCATGCCTAAAAAACAGGAAGACTAAGCAGAATTTAATGCCCGTGCAGAAGCACACACTTGCAAACTCTTTCAGAGCTTTTCATACTGGCAGAACAACTTTCTTGTTTACTGAGGATCACTTCTCCAAAGTTAATCCATCGCCTTGTCTTCAGAGGGCCCACAGCTTGCCTCCCACACTTGTGAGGGCTGCTTACCAACTATAATTTAATGAGCTCCATGGAATTGTTTCAACATTAACTCCTTTCTGCTCTGTTCTGCCTCTGAGCACAACCCATTTCATTTCTGGCAGCAGCAGCAGAGTTAACATATGTTGTAGGTGTAGATTTTTGTTGCTACAGTAGCATTAGCTGTCAGCTGGCATTTCAGGACTGCAAACTGTAAATTGGTAATATCTATTTATAACTCTCATATAAAAGGGAGCACTTCTCCTGTTTGTCATTGCAAAATCTTCTTCTTTTATGCTAAGCTATTCTGAGGTACTTAAAATGCGTATAAAATTTAGAAGGTACTATTTTGTGAAACATTGCATAGACATTTGTGAGATTTAGAAAAGGGGCCTCTTGTCAGACCATTTGCTGATAATGACAAGACATTCTTTTTCAGAAGACTGACATTGATTGCTTTTAATAATATCATTGAGTCCTGTTGGATTAAAAAAAAAATTTAAATTGATACGAGCATGCACAGAATGAAGTAAACTACCACAAAAAAATACAAAAATAAAAAGAAATATAAAGAAAGTAGATGTTTTACATCTCCGACAAGATATCCCTTTTCACTTTCTGTCTCACATACACCAGTTGTGTTACAGAGAAATAACAGGGTGTGGGGCATACCAAACTTCCCATGAAATACAATGTGTGCGTTATCATTTTAAATGTTCCATGAATAGTGTTGTGCATATCATCTGGAATGATGAAAATCCCTATTTTCTAGCCTCTGATCATTTGTTTTTAAATTTCTTTGACAAGGGGAAAGATTTGAAATCAGTCACTATGGTCCAGAAAGATGTCTTATTAATATTGAACACAAATTTTCATGTAAACCTTAAAAGCGTTTAGCTATCAATAATGCACAGTTTAAGAAGCAACTAAGGAATTTATTCATAGCTAACTCCTTGTACTGCATTGATGTATACATTATTATCCATGCATATTTGAGTTATTAGTGACTACTGCACATAGGCAGTACAATAATGCAATATCTGTAAATTAGCATTGAAAACTGTATCCACAATTTCCTGTTATCACACAGTTTTTAGTAGTAAGCTGTTATATCTAGGCTATCTTTTGGGTCAACTTACGTTTATATCTTCAACTACAAGTGTGCTTTCTGAACAGAATTAATTCTGTTCCTAGCTACCTGCTTCAGATGTACTGCCAGTATTGGAGGCCTTAGGGCTTTGCGCTCGGTGTTACGAAGATGAAGACATTGCTGGTGAATTTGAAGATTGTGATTGTAGTGGAAGTGAATGTGAAGATCCTACTGTGAAGTCCAGCTGTGCCACTTACATAGAACCAGAATTTGAATTTCCATGTTTCAATTTTGTTGAGACTTTAGATGGTTTGTGGGATGCTCGCTACCATGCCACTTGCTATGGAGGCTTACGCCTTCGTGCACCTGCTCCTTCATCATGTCTGCTACGCTGTCTGTTTCCCCGTTTCCAGGTTAGTTACATTCTAATTAGTTTCAATAATTTTCATGTTATATTGAAGTAACTTTGTGTTGCATTGTCAGTAACTTTCTCATTATTGTATAATGACTGTAAAGTTAACCAGATATAAAATATTTCTTATAGTGGTTGTCAACCTACATTTAAATGGCTGGTTGCCTAAGCTCCCCCCCCCCCCCCCCCCCATGAGCATGAGCATCTCTGTTCAGTCTACAATCATACACTTCCCCCTTCCTCCTTTCCTGTTGCAGTTGTCAGCCTTATTCCATTCTTTATATCTCAAAAATGTAACATATTTCTTCATACAGAGCTTTATTCAGTTTATTTTCTCTGATGTTTGACCACTTTTGGTCATGTATCTTACTTTCAGTAACAATTTTATGAAAAGAAAGTTGTTACTAACCATATAGTGGAGATGCTGACTCATAGGTAGGCACAACAAAAAGTCTGTTACAAATAAGCTTTCAGCCATTGAGGCCAGTGTCAAAAATAGACAACATGCACATGCACACAATCACACACGCACAAACACACATGGACGCTCGCGCAAACGCAACTCACACACACGATTGCAGTCTCTGGCAGCTGAAGCCACACTGCGAGTGGTTAATTCCAGTGACAGAAATTTACTGGCCACCCATTTCACTTTTTCCCTTAATTGCAGGGTTGTGACTTAACAGAAATGAGAAAAATTTTTGCAGAAAAAAATTTTCTTTGGCTCTTGCCAAATTTGAAATCAAAGACTACTGCAAGCCCATCGAAGGTCATTGCTTGTTTTGCTTTTGTCTATAACAGGAGCAGCCAAGATTTCAGCTCACAGGCCATGCCCGAGCACGATTACCATAGCGCTCAGCTTTTGCTATGCATTTCCCTCACTCTACACTGTATGAGAGTGAGAAGGGAGATGAGGGTAATCTGCGAACATGCCACATTTGAATGGCATTGCAGTCACACTGCACCTTACTTTGTTTTATATTTCACATTTATCACAAACATAGATCAGAAACAAAACAAATTTTCAATGAAAATAATCAATTATTGCTAATATGATGTAAATGAATAGATAAAAAATCTACTCACCATGCGGTGGCAGGGGAACACACACACACACACACACACACACACACACACACACACACACACACACACACACATGAAAGTATTTAATGTTTACAAGCTTTTGGAGCCAGTGGCTCCTCCTTCTGTTTGAAGAGTTGAAGCAAAAGGAAGAGAGGTAAAGGAAAAGAACTAGAGAGTTTTAGGGAAATGAGTACAGGTCAGAAAAGCCACCCAGAACCCCGGGCCAGTGACAACTTACCAGATGGGATGAGAAGGATATTTTCATTATTATTTAATTATTTTTGGCATGCTGCAGACATAGTGTAATTTTTATCTAGTACATGTTGTTGACATATAGACATACACAGAAAATTTCATAGATTTTCATGCTCAAGTTGCTACATAATCTTGACTTATTTACTTTCATTATCAGAAACAGGTCTTTCTCACAAATATCTCAATCATTATGGAGATGTGGAAAATATACCTGAGGTAAGCAGTATAGACATCCTGGACAGTTTTAACGCAAAAAGGATTTGTTATTAAAATGGATAATTACGTTGCAGGTCAGTCAATTACATCTACACATGCACAGGGGTGCTTCCAACTGAAATGGCAAATCGTATTGAAAACATGTGTAAGGCTGACAGTGTTGTTAAAACGTTGAGGAGACTGTGCTTTGTAATTCTTTCAATGCCACAATGAATTCTTCAAACCTCACATTTTCTTTAAAGGCAGTGATCTTAGGGAACTGGACTGTGTTTATCAGAAGGCGTTCTCTCTCATAACGCTGTTTTCTTTTCAAACGTAGTGTCTTACTATGCACACTGTGCATTGAAGTTCACTTAAAATGCGAGGTTGGCAGTCCATTCTGGATGTTTTAATTTTCATTCCTTCTCTCCTTTTTCCTTCATACATCCAACAATAGTGAGTTTTAAATTGAAAAATCATTGTGGAATGCACTTTTACTTAACCAACATACTTCACAGTAATATATAAACTCTCCATACTCTTTGTTTAATTCCACTGAAGACCGTCGCAACTGACAATGGAATAATGTGTGTGACTTCATAAGTTTTGCTATTCATACCACCATTTTCCTCACTTACTGCAAGCTGCAAATTTAGCATAAAGTGCTTCTTGACATAATGAACCATAATCCCATCTGTCGATTGTTGTAATTTTTTGCTCTTTCATTGTCTAAATTTTTAAATTCTTTCTGTGTGGTCTTTTAATATCGTTCCATAACAAATTTGCAATACCCACCGCCTGTGTGATTGCATAATAGATATTGATAATTCTAATCCTTTCTTCTGTTATTCCCATTCATTTTTAAATGTTCATGGCAACATAGTGCTAAACTGCCTCCTTTTGTGCAAACATCCACTGAACCTGTGAACATCCTTCATGCTACAAACAAATAGTGAAGGGTAAACGGCACTGACTCCACAATTCTGCTGAAGTAAAGAGAGTTGTGCCAATCGAAAAATGCCACACCACAGTACTAAATGAAATGTGACTTCTGGGAAATTATGAGCAAAGCTGAGATAGTCCAAGATGTGACCTGCACACCAGACACACGTGAAGTTTGGCATGCTGTGGTCAGCTGTTGTGTAGAAGTATTGTGTACAACAGTAAATGATATAGACTTAACTGTTTGTTAGCACTGAATGCCATTTACAATTTATAAAACATTACTTACATTGTCGTTAGTTGTGGAAGTGGACCAAACACTTACATGCTGCAAACAAAATTTTTGATCTCTTGCCCAGTGATATGAATTGTGTAATGAGAGTAAAGTGAAACTGAAAATAAATTAAAAAGGTTTCTTCAAAACAACTCCTTGTATTCCATAGAAGAATTTTTATTGTTGTAATGTGTAAAAGGTGGTGGGCAGGAATTGCTGACTCGCATCTGTATGTCTAAAAAAATGTAATAGATCAGCGTGTATGCATATGTACAAAATAATACGGTTTATTGTGCAAATAATCCATGGAACATGAGACAAACAAACTAAATTCCCATAGTCAACAAATTTAGAATAGAGCTAAATTGCTCAACTCTACCTGTATCTTCCTAAAATTGTCCAGCCCTTACAAGTCAGTGAAAGTGGAAATAGTGTATATGTAGTATTTTTCTGTTAATAACTGTTAAAAGTATATTGAAAACTATAGACAGGAAGTCACAGGATTTGCGTGTTTGTGGATTACATCTGATGTATTGTTTAGTGGTTTCTATTCAAATTATCTTCATTGCGTCCTACGTCTACACTACCAACACCTGAATTCCTCTCTTTGCCTCTCCCTTCTTCCACCTTTCCCCCTCCCTTCCCCCCCCCCCTCCCCCTCTCCAGTATTCTTTAAAGCAGAAATATTGACAGGTACATTTATTTTATTCTTTGTGCCATTGATCCACAGTGTCATGTCATTCAAAGACAAATATGTAAAGTTTCTCTGCATTACGTGAACCAAGAATTAAATGGATTGAATAACATTAATGGTGATGATAATGATTTTGTATAAGTTTTTATTTCTAATAACGGGTATGAAACGGAAAGTATAATGACCAAGGCATGTTGCTAGGAATGATCATGGTATTTGTCTGAATTAATTTGAGAAACCCAGGAATGATAACGGTATTTTCCTGAAATAATAGGGAAAGCCATAGGAAATCCAAATCAGGATGATTCAGTTAGTAGCAGTCCTAATTGTACTATTGTGGCTGAATTTCTTAAGTTCCATTCACTTTAGTAAGACTACAAAAATCACATTTAAGTCAATATTACATATTCCTGTGGGGAAAGAGAAGTAATTCATGGGGAGAAAAGCTTCAGCTTGCCTTTGAAGATGTGCACATCAAAACTGATTGCATTCAATCTAAAAACCTATTGAAAATGTACACTTACGCACAACCACATGGGTTTTAGAATTGAATAGAACTTGTTTGCCACTTATTCATGTGCTCATTAAATTGATGCACTGTTCCTTTTGAACAACAGAATTTTGTCAATGGCAGATACTGTATGGTGGTAGATTTTACTTTCAATTTAAGGATCTTCTACAATGATTCATGATATAACACCGCATCTGGTTCAAATGGCACATTTTTGTACTAAAAATGTTCTTTGCACTTCAACTGCATTCACCAGAACTGTTATTCACATGTAAAAACACTGTTAACTTACCTAATTCTGTTGTATAAAAAAAGGCCATGTTTTTTCATTGTATTTATAGGTTCAACTGAGGCGCTGCACACAGCAGTTAAGTGATCCAGACACAGACCTCTACCAGTGGATGAATGGCTCAAAACTATGCACAGGAGCAGTAGAGTCTCAAGCAGTCCTAATTGATGAGATGGAAATTGATGATGACAGTGATGAAGATGATGATAGTGACAGCAAGAGTGGCTTAGGTCAAGATGAATGGCTTGAACTGAAGGTGCGGGGACCTCCAGGGTCAGCTCTGGCTTGTTTCTGTTTGCTAGAAGAGCTGCTGGCAGTTATTGATCAGGTAACTGTCAAGTGTTGAAGTATATCAAATTTTGAACACACAGATGTACATGTAACACTGACTAGCATTATTAAGTTAGAGGGAGAGGATGGGATACTAGTGAGACAGCAAAAAGGGGGAACAGGAGGACATATTTGGTAATTGAAGACTGTGAGGAAGGAAAGAGATAGAAAGATGTTGTTCAACAGCAGTGATGAAATGCATGTTGAAAGGGATATCTGTTACAAGACTATAGAGTGGTACATGTACATACAGCAGTTAGGAGGAAAATGACAGGAAAAGGAGATGGCGAGGGACATAAGATAGTTTCAGAGATGGAACAATCAGGTTTAGAAAATGCAGGGACAAATATAAGGTGTTCTGGAGGAATATTTAGGTCCTGTTGCGTTTTTGCCATCCTAGTCTGCACCTCCATTACTCACCATATTTGAAGGCACTTCTCTAGCACTCTTCTCACTCTTAAAACTCCGCCAACTCCCTATCCACTTGCCCACTCACTCTCCGCATGCCCGCTCCCTGTCTGTTCGCCCCCCCCCCCCCCCACCCCCGTCCACTACCCCCCTCCCCCATTTGCTCGCCCCCCCCCCCTGTCCGCTCGCCCGCCCCCTGTCTTGTCTGTCCACTTGCTCACTCCCTGTCTGGTTTGGGTAATTAAATTACATCAATTTGTAAGCCACACTGCTACGTTAATAGAATATTTTCAATGGAGCAGAACTTAGAGACTGACTGATGATTAGTCGATTCACAGCTCAAGTGCAGTCTCTCACTGTTGCTTTGAATGACACAACTTGTACTTTACCTTACATACCTCAACTAGTGTATTTTGGGCTATAGTCAGTACTAACATGGTGCAGAGAAGCTTATAGTATGTGAAAGCCCATTGTTCAACAGTTTTAATATTTATTGAAATGAACCATTGTGAATTTTATTTACTGCCTTCCAGTTCTTTATTTAACTAATTGTCTTTTCCTCAGGGTCTGCTAGCATACCTGTAAGTCGCACACAGTGCACAAATGCCTCCTTCTCCTCCTCCTCTCCCCACTCTCTCCAGCCAGCTATCCCTTGCATCTGTCCACCTCCTCTTCCTCTCTCTGTCTTTCCACCTTCTCATCTCCCCTCTATACACCCTACCCCTCTTCAGCCTGTGTCTGTCCATCTCCTTCTCTGCCCCTTCTCTCTCTATGTTCATCTCCTACCCCCTTCTGTTTATATCCCTCCCCCTCTCTCTGTCCATCTCCTCCTCTCCCCCCCCCACCCACCCTCTCTCTCTCTCTCTCTCTCTCTCTCTCTCTCTCTCTCTCTGCTCATTTCCTACTCCTCCTCTCTGTCTCTCCACTCCTTTCCCCCCCCCTCTCTCTCTCCATCCTCTTCTTCACCAGTCTTTCTCTATCCATCCACTCCTGCCCTTGCTCTCTGTCTATTTCCTCCTCTATACATCTATACATCTTTACCTCACCCAGCCATGCCCATTGCCACATGTAGCTCCTGCAAAGCAGTTTGATAACCAGGCCAGTACTAATCCCACAACACGCCTGCTGTACAGGGCAGGGGATTAAAAAGCTCTTTTTCCCCTGGCATATAGGCTACTAAACAAAAACGGTTGAGGGTGGCCAACACACCCGTCTTGCTGGGGCTGAAAAAACATGCTTTTACCTGTATCTCTGCTCCTATTGGAGCTAAGAGTTTATAAATTTAGGAGTTTAGTTATGAAATTTGCTGCTTATGTGTCACATTTGTGTGAAATCAATCTAGATGTTTTGGAGGATATCCTGGACATAGTTACCTGCATGCATACATACATACATACATACATACATATGACCCTACACCATTCTGTTTTGTGTATGCTGTATATACTGGCATTTTCTGTGCAGCTTTGCCCATGTGTGGCTCAACATATATATTCCACATATCTCCTCCATCATCCTCTTTGTGACCACCTCTTTCTCCCCCATCTCTCTGTCCACCTCATCCTTCCACCTCTATCTGTCCAACAAATCCTTCCCACTAGTCCCCTCTCCTTCTGCCACCTCTCCCTACGCCCATTTTCTCCAGCTCCTATCCTCTCTCTCTTGCCCCCCCCCCCCCCTCTCTCAGTTCATCTCCTCCTCCATCCATCCCTACCTTCCGCAGCCATGCCCATCCACATTTGTAGCTCAGGTCAATAAAACAGGCCATTACTACTACCACAAATGCTTGTCATCTATGGCAGCTACGTGTCATCAGTTTGAAAACCTTTTTTGCCCCCGACATACAGGCTACCATCCGAAGCTTGATGATAAAGAAGGCTGATACTGCTCCAAGACAACATGCCTATTGTGCAGGACAGCCTACATGTCAGTGACTGAAAAACTGTTTCTTACCCCTGATGCTTAGGCTGCCCTGTGAAGGAGGCTGATACGTCAAGCTGATACTACTACCACACAACACATTTGTCATGGAAGGCAACTTACACATCAGAGCTTCTGATGTGTAGGTTGCACTACCAAGCAGGTCAATAACACAGGCCAATACTACCCCAACACGATCAACTTGTCTTGAAGGTCAGCCTACATGTCAGGGGCTGGAAAAAAGTGTATTGCCATTGACACATAGGCTGCTGTGCAAAGGAGTTCATGAAGGAATGCTGATATTATTCACATACTACATGCCTGTTGTGTAGGGCAGCCTGTATGGCAGGGGCAGAAAAATGGGTTTCTGCCCATATCTCCACTCCAATTGGAGCTGGGAGGCTATAAAACCCATACTGCTGATACTCATAAGGTTTGCTCTTTGTGTGCCAAAATTGGTCGAAATCGATCAAGGGGTTTGGGAGAAGATCACGGACGAACATACATATATACATACATGTTGCTTTGTATATAAATAGACTAGCCCCTTCCCACAGCTTCACTCATGTAGGCATTTGACAGATATATTGCACACAACTCATCCTTCCCCCTCTCTTGGTCCATCTCCACCTCCCCCTCTCTCTCCCTCTCTCTGTCCAAATTCTTCTCCCCCCTGTCTGCACATCATCTCCTCACCCCCTTTCTGCCCATCTCCTTCTTTCTCTCTACCTCCCTTATCCTCTCACTCTCTGTGGCCATTTCCTCCTTTCCCTCTCTCTGTCCATTTCTGCCCACGTGCTCTTCCCTCCCCACCTCTTCTTCTCTCCCCTCTTTGCCCATCTACTCCTCTTCCATCATATTTGTGTTCACCTCCTTCTCCCACTCTCTGTCCTTCTCCCACTCTCTGTTTTCATACATCTCATCCCTTCTCCATCTGTTCCACCCCGGTAAATCTGTCCATTACCTCCTTCACTCCTCTCTCTGCCCATCCTGTGAAGTTTGTTGTTTGTGTGCCATATTTGAATGAAATCAATCCAGTGGTTTGGGAGGAAATCCTAGACACGCAAACTTGCTTCTTTATTTATGCCCATCTTCTGCTTCCCCCTCTCTCTGTCCATCCTGTCTTTCCGTATGTCCACCCCATCCTCAACCCTCTCTGTGTCTATTTCTCCCACCCATTCTCTATGTCTTCTTCCCACCATCCTGACATGCAACTCCTCCTCCACACTATCTCTGTCCGGGGTGATTCTTCTCAAACAACATTTTGGTAGTGCAGTACAGCTTATACTCTGGGAGCTGGAAAACCATTTCTTGCACATGACTTGTAGGTTGCCCTGCAGAGGAGGTTGATAAGGCAGGCCACTACAATTCCCACACAACACACCTGTCATGCAGGGCAGCCTAAATGGCAGGGCCTGAAAAAGCACATTCTTGCCCATACCTCCCCTACTATTGGAGCTAGGAGGTTATAAAACCCACAGCGCTGATACTGGTGAAGTTTGCTGGTTGTGTGCCAGATCTGGTTTACATCGATCCAGTTGTTTGGGTGGAGATCCCCAATATACATATACATGAGCGCGTGCACCCCCCCCCCCCCCCCACTCTCTCTCTCTCTCTCTCTCTCTGTAGCATTTTACCCGCTGCTTCGCTCATGTGCATGTTCAGCACGCGTATTCCACACATCTACTCCTACTTCCTCTCTGTGTCCATCTGTTCCTATCCCTGTCTGTCCACCTCATCTTCCCCATCTCTCTGTCCGCCTCATCCTCCCGCTGTCTGTCTGTCTGTCTGTCTGTCTGTCCATACATCTCCTCCTCCCCATCTCTCTGTCCATCTCCTCCTACAACCCTTCCTTTTCCACATGCATAGTCTACATCGGCTCACAACAGCTGGACAGAAGTTTGCCAAGTCTATGCAACCCCTTCTCCACTAGACGTAAAATAACAGTGACAAATAAAATTTTTACCAGAGGTGTAAACTTGCACCTTTCTGCCATACTGTAAGGCTTTAATGAAACTATCAGGCATTTGACAATTTTCACATCTGCTAGTATAAAACTTCATTGGTGTTGAAGATTCTTGCTCATTTTCCTGCAGATATTTTATAGTAAAAACCTTTGTAAGCATAAAATATATGTGTTAACAAATGTGCCTGGAGCTTTGCATGATATTATGCCATATTATTAATTATTTTGTGCTAGGTTGTGAGTGAAGTTAGCCCTGGAATGGCACTGGAGAAGCATGCATTAAGCCCTGCCCAACTCCGTTGTCATACCAGTGACCCCTACTGCTGGGCCCCAGAACAGCTCATGAAGGCTATACTGAAATCTGGTCTCAGTGCTTCATTGCGCAATCCACGAACTGGGGGAAGTGAATCATTGCTTGACATTATTGGTTTTGGAGAACCAGAAGTAAGTACACATTATGTAAGTCCAAAAGTTGATTCTTGTGTTGCCATAAATTAATAAATTTTATTTCCATCATGCATGAAGTCTGTGGCAGCAATGGAAATGAACTTTGTTCAAATGTTGATGGTGTTAGGACAGCAACCAGCCACTTTGTTCGGTATAGATTTTGTGTCATCTGTTCATGACACTTCCGTGCTCGCTGCTTTGTGGATACATTTTCTCATACAAAATATAAAAATAAGTGGCTCTGTATCTGAGTGCGTGTTCACAAGAAAAGCTTAGCTGTAGTCATATAAAGTGGTGGTCGGGAACAAAGAGGAAGCATTTTCTGTTTAATGGAGGCTGTGACGAGATAGAATGAAGCAAAAGAGGGATATGTTCTTGATGTAGTAAAATGAAAGATGTGAAACACATGTACCAGGGCTAAGAGGTTGGTCAAGATGGTACATAGAAGAGAGAGAAAATGTGCTGATAAATGAAAAAGAGGTACAGATAAAGAAACGAGAGCCATAAAGAAATGGGAAATAGATAAGCATGCAAAGGAAGATCAGTAAGGTGTGGACGAGGACTGTTTAATTGTTGGTGATTTAAGATTAAGGAATAATGGAGAGAAATATGTGATTGAGACAGAGATCTTTCATACATAGGACACTTGCCTGACATCACTAGAAACTGACAGCACTTTTACAGATAAATCAAAAAATAAACAACAGATCAATTTTTGCTTTCCCATCAGTAGGTGACAAGTGTCATTATTTGTGTTATATAAGTCAAAACTAGTGGCTAAAAATGTTTCTCGAGGCATTGTACTGTCTTATTTTATCCATGGTGGATTTGGTAAACTCTTGGCCATTAATGATTGTTGGGGAACACCACCAATTTTACTGTCTTTTCTGGTCTGCTTTTGCACTTCTCCCAGAAACATACATTTGTATTTGTGTTTAGTTCTAGAACTTTTTCTGCTCTTCTTAATTCTTTCCACTATCAACTATGTTGTATGTATGTTAAAATGACAAAGTCTATTATAGTTTGAATTCCTCATTAAACTCACTGGATAAGTCAGGACAGGACTGAGGAAATTCTTCTTCTTCTTCTTCTTCTTCTTCTTCTGCATCATCTTCATCCTCAGCCAGTTACCTAAATGTTATAAGAACTCAGCACTTTGCTTATTTCAGTAATATTCAGCTATTATCTGTGCTTTATGATTTTCAGGTGCAGAAATTATTCTTATAATTCTCATTGATGTTCCTCATAGTATGTATTTGGTGAAGGTACACCCTTTTTGTGTATCATAATATGGACTGTAATGTTCTGAAATTTTTATATTTTATTGATATGTTGAAGAAAAAACTCTTGCTGATCAGTTACCACCTTTCTCACATTCTCCAAGCATCCATTTTATTTACATATCATGAACTGGTATGTTATGCTATCTGCCTTCCCAAAATTTTCACTCTTTCTGTGCTTTTTTGCAGTCCATGCATCTCAAGAAACATTTACTTAGAAACTCTTGAGTTCTCTGACATGTTCATGACAATGTTCAGTTCAGCATTATCTTGTCCTGCACCTTATTTTGTGAAAAGCACTTATAAAGGTAACTCTTTTGAGAATCGTTACTTCTAGTGCAAGGAAAACAAGAAATATTGTCTCTCTCATTTATTCAACAAACAGCCGGAAATTTTTCTTTGTTCAGGTACTGTCTTGAAAAGGAGAATGTTTTCAAGCTGTGTCAGAAATGTCAGCACCCCTTATTGTATTTAATGTTACATTGTGGTGGTTCATCAAAGAAATTCGCCATCATAGGTATAAGGCAAATGTGATGAGATAATTCTGTTTCCAAGCCATATAGCTCTTGGTGAGACACTGATGCCATCAATATTCAAATAATGCAGTCTGTAACATCAAATATGCTATAGCAATCAGTAAACAAAAATGACTGCATGGAGCAACAGATGGTAATGAAAAGACTTGATGGCAACCAGAGATATCAGTGCTCATATCGTGCGACAATGTCAGACAAATATTTAAAGGAAATTCCCGTAGCAATATGGTCACATCGTCAATCAGATGAAGCACTACTTTATACAGTCTAAGACAAAGAAAATGCATCACAAAGCAATTACCTAAATTGGAGTGAAATCCAGAGATGTGATGTACAAATAGCAAATGATTACAATTTCATTAAAAAACTGATGATTTATTCAAAAGAAAGAGCTTCGCAATAATGTGTTGGTCCACCTCTGGTCCTTAAGCAAGCAATTATTCGGCTTGACATTTATTGATAGAGATGTTGCATGTCCTGCTGAGGGATATTGTACCAGATTCTGTCCAATTGGTGCATAAGATCACCAGAACCCTGAGTTGGTTGGAGGGGCCTGCCCATAATGCACCAAAAGTTCTCAATTGGGGGGGGAGATCTGGCAACTTTGCTTGACAAGGTAGAGTTTGGCCAGAACAAAGACAAGCAATAGAATCTCCTGCTGTGTGTGGATGAGCATTATCTTGCTGAAATGTAAAAGAATATTAACAACGGTCTGCTGTGCTGTAAGTGTGCCACAGATAACAACCAAAGAGGCCCTGCTATGAAAAGAAATGTCAACCCAAACCATCACTCTTGGTTTTATGGCCCTATGACAGGTGACTGTCAGGTTGGCATCTCACCACTGTGCACAGTGTTTGAAGGCACGTCTATGCTGAGTGATTGGGGCTCATTTTGAAGTGGGACTCATCACGGAAGATAGTTCTGCTACAGTAAATGAGATTCCAGGCCAAAGGCCTGCCTCGGATGGTGGTGGGATATCAACCTGACTGTCATCTGCCATAAGGACTGACAATCAGGAGTGGTGGTCTGGGATGCCATTTCTTTTCTTAGCAGGAATCCTGTGGTGTCATCTGCAGCAACTGTATAGCACAGTGGTATGTGAATAATATTTTATATTCCATTTTGTTGCCCTCCATGGCAAGCCGTACTGGACTTACGATTCAGCAAGGTAATGCCCACCCACACAAGGCGATAGTTTCTACTACTTGTCATCATACTTTCCAAGCCCTAGCTTGCCCAGCAAGGTTGCCAGATCTTTCCCCAATCGAGAGCATTCTGCGCATTATGGACAGGGCCCTCCAACCAGCTCAGGATTTTGAAGATCTGACACACCAGCTGGGCAAAGTTTGACACGAGGACATCCAACAGTTCTACCTTGCATAAGGATCAGAGGTGGACCAACAAGTTACTGATATGACTGAATTTGTGAAACTGTTTCTCTTGAATAAATTTCCTGAAATTGTAATCTTTTGTTTGTATGTGATGATGCATGTTTCTCTCTCTCTCTCTCTCTCTCTCTCTCTCTCTCTCTCTCTCTCTCTTTTTTATGTGTATATTTTTACAAGCAACAGTATCCGCAATGGGCCTCAGTAATTGTTTTCTCTGTAAAATATATTGTACAGCATGCATTTGTGTATCAATCACATTTTATTACCATAACAACAAATCAACAAATACAGTCTGCATACATAAATAGAGAGGTAAAAATAATTCATATGAAGACCAAAATTTACAGTGCTATTGCTATTCTCCAGTCTTGTTGCTAATAGGACTCTAAACCCTAATTTTCCTTTCTTCAGATTTTGATAAGTCTCCCTGAAATCCTTTTACCAGCTTTTGCTGCAGTTACCACAAAACAGGTCTGTTCCAAATCAAGAAATGAAGTGTGCATCAAAAGTTTTGGGAAGTTTTGCGATTTTGTAGGATCCCCTCTTCTCCATGTTTATAATTTTATATATCAATATGCCAACTGCATCTGAATGACCATGAACATCTATTTTTATTTTTGGTATTTGCTACTGCCTATGAAGCAACTTATTTTACACACTGCAGAGAGTCTTGTCTCTCTCCCTCATCACTTAGTTAATTTAGTGATTGAATGTGTACTTGATAGTACCTGAAAACAGCTCTGAATGAAGCCAAGCTGCTAAACCAGCTGTGTACCATAAATCTTCTTGCTCTTCTTCATTGGCCATTTCCAGCTTACTGGGTCAGTTTGTGAATCAAGAACCTTCATTGTTGTATGTGTCTCCACCACTCCTCTCCTTCTTTAAGTATATCTTCTGGCTTTACTCCTCTTGTCTCTATAGACTTCATCACAGTCCTGCCCATATCTTTCTAGTTCTTCCTCGTAAGTCTCCTGTTGACATTTTCAAGAACTTCTCTTTTTGGCTCTTTCTCATCTTCTATTCTTATCATATGTCTATACCACCTCAGCTTTGTTGTTCTGTCTTTTCTCTTGTCTGAAGCTTGAGCTGTCCCTTAGTCTTTTTCCTCATGTCCGATTCTAAGCTCTCTTGTTTGGACTTCGACACTTCTTAAAAACTTTATCTCTTCTGCCTATGTGCTACGCTCCTCCCTTGTTCTCCACTCCACGTACCAGATGCATATGCTAGATTGGATTCATAATTTGTTGAATACAGAACTCATTTAAAAATTCCTTTGGGACATCTCTGTTCCACAGAATACATCTTACTCTCTGGGTTTAGCTACACTGCTCTGTAAAACTTAAAAGCTGGGTAGATAAAGTAACATAACATTGGAAGTGAATAAAAGTATGAGAGCATATTACCAGTGGTGTCCCAGTCATACATAGAAAGTTTGATGTCACATTGCATGAGTTCAGTATTACTGTAGTGCCAAATAAGACTGGCTCCACAACATGACACAGTTCAACGAACAGGAAGAGACTGTGTGTGACAATCAGCGAGAAGTTGTGGTACCCTGTGGTGGTGTTCTTCATGACAACGTGGTACAGAGACAACATTTGGATGACTTTACATTAGGTAGGATCATTGGGAAATTGGAAGGAGGATGAAGTGTGACAAGAGTAGCCCAGCAGTTTGACATTGCTCACAGCAGTTTTTTGAGTGTGTGGAGAGCATTCCAAACTACAGGCATTGCTACCCAAAGGAGAGATGAGGTGGTCAACATTGGTCAACTACAGTAGCAGGTGAGTGCTGCATTGTGCGGCAGGCAACAAGCGACCCACATCAAACTACTGGTACAATTTTACCCACATTTAACAAGATAGCAGTCTCACATTCCACAGTGCCATGGCAACTGCATAGGGTGGTCTCTTCACTCTTCTATCAATATGTTGTGTTCTGTTGATACTCACACATCGATGACACCATTTGCAATGGTGCCAAGAGTAGAGTGACTGGACCAATGAGCAGTGGGGCTGCAAGCTGTTCTCGGATGAGAGCAGTTTCAGTCTGAGTAGTGATTGAGGATGTGTCCTCATATGGTGAAAGATTACAACACATAATACACCCAGGATGACTGTCAAAATGAATCTTTTAGTGACCCAGCTGTTATAGTGTGGGAAGGCAAAATGTTGTGTGGATGTACTGATCTCCAAATCATTGAACACAGTACACTGACCCGTCAGCTTTATTATGACACTGTACTCCATTCCCAAGGTTGTCTTTTTCAGAGGTGCATTCAGCCCTAACTTCATTTTTAGGGTTCCATAACTCAACTAGTAAATACAGAACCTATATAGGATCACTTTGTTGCCCATCTGTGTATCTGTCTGTCTGTCTGTCTGTCTGTCTATGTGTCTGAGTAACTGTTTGGACTCCTTTTTCTCCGGAATGGGTTGAAGTATTAAGTCAAAATTTATGTAACATACTATGGTCTTCAGTTCCTTGCCAGTGTGAAAAATTCAAGCTTCTAAGTCAATGCAGTCAAAAGATACGGCCATTTATGTCACTTATTTTGATACTCATTAACTCGCTCGCCAAAACATGTAGATGAACTATCTGTACACATATCGAGCCTGGTAATAAAAAGCTGAGAGAAATTCTCATCAATGGAATTTGAAAGATGTTCAAATGGTTCTGAGCACTATGAGACTTAACTTTTGAGGTCATCAGTCCCCTAGAACTTAGAACTACTTAAACCTAACTAACCTAAGGACATCACCCACATCCCTGCCCGAGGCAGGATTCGAACCTGCGACCATAGTTGAAAGAAGTCCTGTGACAGCCACACAGAACCACTGTTGATAAAAGAATGATGAAAGTGATCAGATAAAGAAACCAAAAAATATATGTGAAGTTGATCTAGTGGTAAAGTACATACCAGGAAACCAAGAGGTCGGAGAATTGAATTTTGGTCAGACCACGGACTTTTAGTTTTCTTTTCAACCTATCCTTTACCTCTCAGTGATGTGGGGAGTTGCCAGAAACATCATATATTCCGCGTTAAACTATAGGCCTCCTTTCCCCTTTTGGATAATGTGTAGGTTAGTGTGCCATGTAATAATTATACTGTATTATACTGTAATTTGTTTGTTTGCTATTCTGTTTGCTTGGCTTAGCTAATTCTTTCTGTGTATTTGATCAGCTGCAGCTGTTATCCACTGGCCCATAACCCTGTGAGATTAAGTGTTTACTTACCTTTCTCCATTCAAACAGGCCTCAGATGGCTGAACGATACTGACCAGCTGCCATATCTTCTTCATCTGATAGGCTAACTGGTTGCTGATATGAAAGGGCATACGCATTGCTCTCCCAGCCATAGTCAGTTTTCACTATGGGAGCTGCTACTTCTCAATAAAGTAGCTCCTCAATTGGCCTGGCAAGGGCTGAGTGCAGCCCACTTGCCAACAGCTTTCAACAGGCCCACATGGTCACGCACCCAAGTGCTAACTAAGCCTGACAATACGTAACTTTGGTGATCTGATGGGAACTGGTGTGTTACCACTGTGGCAAGGCCATTTTGCCTAACTTTGACTTTCTGTATTTCAGTTTTATATGATACTGGCCAGGCAGCCTTTATATTTACAATTAGGTGTGATTATGATTTACTACAGCTGACTCCTAAATCCCTTTTAAGTAAATGTAAGCAACACAGTCTAGAGGTGCCTTGTAGTGTAAGCATGGTTCATCCATTTGCATCAGCCTGTGTGCTCTAGGAAGTTTGCTATCCAGCTGTTTTTTGGATCACACTTTCTGCCATAAGGCTCACTGTGTTTACAAGTCTGATAGCCTGCCTGTCCCATTGTGGATACATGTTTGGATGTATGCTTAAGGTCCGTCAAAATAATTACTTGTAGGCATCTCATATTCTTAACTATATTCTGTGTGCACCCTAAAGCACCTTCATCCAGAATAAAGCTAATTTGCATGGCCATTGGCAATTGATTCTATTATCTTGTATCTGTCTTAGATGCTATTGAAGTATTTTGTGTGGTGAAATTCTGTTCACTTAAGATTGTTCAGTGTTGCTGTAACCTGGTCCTTAGGGGTGAGGCATCTTGTTCCTCAGAGAAATTTGTGTGTCACATTTAGTTACTAGAAAGGGGTTCGCTGTGGTAGTCATTTAGCATTGAGCCTTAAGCTGTTAGTTGAGTTGCTAAGTGTTGCTATTTGCTTGGTCAATTGAAGTTCTTGACCTGTAATTGCCTGTTAATGAGAAATGATGTATGGCAATTAATAATTCTGGCTGCAACTGCTTAGTTTAAATTATTTTGATTTTTGTTAGTTACATCTTGCACCCGTGCATTTTAAGAATTGTATTTATTGACGTGGTAAGCCATGGGTTGAACTGCGTTATTTACTAATCATCAGTGCTCCCACTATTAAGTTATGTGTTTTGCTAATTGTAAAGTGTTCACTTCTTTTCGATAGTATGCTACCTTTAAAATATACAATTTAGCTGACCTAGCACCTTACCACTCCCCAACCAGCTCCCTACCACCTCAGTTAGGGACACATTACTTGCCAGACTGGCATCCAATGAAAAGGTTTGTACCAGATCATTCAACCACACAAATAATAATAATAATAACATTATTATTATTATTATTATTATTATTATTATTATTATTATTATCATCTGTGCTGTGTGAGTCGGGAGGAAAGGTACATGCTTTGATTGGAACAAAAAAAATTATGTGAACATATGTCCTGTTCTTTACAGTTTACAAGGAAACGGATGAAGACAGTGGGGAATTGGAGAAATGCAGGTGATAGTAAATGAAACATTGTGATCTAATGTTTAGTTTAACTGTGAATGTATCCTTACAAAAGATGTTCAAAAAGTCCACCGTCAACTGCAGTACATTTCCTAGCTCTTGTAGATTGCTGCTATGTTACTGATCTGAGCTTATTTGTATGGTCCTATACTTGAGCACACACATGCAAAATACAAGTGAGAAGTTCCTCCTTTGTATCAACACTGTGCTCATAGACTTTGCTCTTAAGCCAAACCCACAAACAGTAATATAATGGAGTAAGATTAGGTGACTTCAGTGGCCAAAAAACGACTCCACAGTGACCAATCCAATGCACAGGATACATATCAGTGAGGTACTGTGTCCCTGGCCATGTGGAATGTCCAGTAGCTCCATTGTGGTGAAAGTGCATATGACAACCAAGGAATACTCTCTAATTACTCTGTTAACACATTTTGAAGGAAATCAAGATATCATGCTCCATTAAGACAGTTATGTAAGACAACTGGACTGATGAGTTGGTCATCATCATATCACATATTCACTGAAAATTTGTTTCCAAAACAGTGTGCAGATTTTCATCTCCCACATGTGAGAATTGTGTTGCTGTGGGTAATCATTGACTCATCAGTGAACTGAATATGTAGAATACAGCATTCATTGGCAATGGCCCATTGACAGAATTCCTTTCATATGGCATCATCTCCTATATGCAGATGTAGAATATTCCATCGATGATAATGATGCAGCCCCTGCTCATGTATTGTGTGAATCACTTGTGTACATCAATATTGTGAAAAGGTTAGATTACTGCTCACCATACAGCAGAGATGTTGAGTCACAGACAGGCACAACAAACAAACTACTAAACTCGTAAGCTTGCAGCCAGAACGCCTCCTTCTGAAATAGACAACATACATAGGCCTCTGTCACTGGCTGTTGAGGCCAGGCAGTAAGTCTGACCTTGACAGCCATAGACAGTGGTCATGCATCTCCGAGCTATACAGAGTTCTTCTAGAGCTGTTAGATACGTACTACACTCATGTAATCTGTTAAAATGCCTGCTAAGTAGCTGCTATCTGGAACTCTGTGATTAGGAACTCATAGTTCACATTTATGGACAGCAGCTGTGCAATTCCCAGTGCAAAACCAATAGATGAAAATCATGTCACCATACTCCACGTTTGTGAAGACCTGTGGCATTTTCACTACACTGACCCGTACTGTTTTGACTGTACATGTAACAACACTGTAATACAATGGTGCAACCTCTGTAGTACTGAAACATGAAGTAAAAAACTTCTACACTTGCAGGACTCATTTCCCTACCATGTGCAAGTGAATTGCTCAGTTAAGACAACACTACATAGCATAATGTCACATGAGAGTTCTGGTGAAGAATAACTTGTGACTGATGCCCGTGATTTTTCAAATAGCTGTATGTCAGATATGATGAAGAAAAGAGCATATGTTCATTTGGATTCTTTTGTTCAGGACCATCAGTAATATCACCCCTCAAAGCATATACCTTTCCTCCTGACTCACCCTGTATACTTACTTAAGTTTGTAACAGCACAGGTGGAGGATCTCTTGTAATGTGAGGATTTTCAGTGGAGGGACAGGCCCGCCCATTAATGTGGCTTAAATCCCATTAAGCATGTGTAGTATGCATTGGAGAGACAAACTGTGACATGTCTACATGCACCAATAACCATCCAGCAGTTGTCATCCAGTGTGGTGAAGGAATGGAATGTCCTACCACAAGAACTCAATAGATCACATGGCCAGCATAGTAGAAGATTGCAGAGCAGGTGGCCACCATGATTTGCCGTGATTTCACTGTAATGATGTCTTCAAATAAAAGTATTATTTCTGTTTGTCTTGTTGCATATTTCTTTCAGTTATCTTACGTACTGTACAGTAGCAGTTCTTTCTATGCATGATCCAAGTTTCATCAAGCTATGTTACTTAGCAGTAACATATGATATGTAAGTTACTTTTGTCCTTAAGTCCTGCACATCAGTTTATTTGTTGGCTATATTTTTTCCGCCAGTTTTCTCGGCTATCTTGTCAGTATTTGTGATTTAACTTCCACATTTACATTTGCATCCACATATACATACATACTCCACAAGCAATGTATGGTGCATGGCAGAGAATACCTTGTACCACAAGAAGTCATTTCTTTTCCTGTTGCATTCAAAAATACAGTGTGGGAAAAATGACTTTCTCTAAACCTCCATACAAGCCCCAATTTCTCTTATTTTATCTCTGTAGTCCTTACTTGAAGCATACTTAGGTGTCAGTGTAATTGTTCTGCGGTCAGCTTCAAGTGATAGTTCTCAGAATTTTCTCAGTGGTGTTCCTCGAAAAATCATCCTCCCACCAGCATTTCCCATTTAAGCTTCTGAAACATCTCTTTAACACTTGCACATTGATTGAACTTACCAGTAACAAATCTAGCAGCCTGGTTCTGAATTGCTCCAATGTCTTTCTTTAATCTGACTTGGTGGGGTCCAAACACTCGAGCAGTACTCAAGAATTGGCTGCACTAGTGTTCTTTACGTGGACTCCTTTGCACTGTCCTAAAATCCTTCCAAGAAACCGAAGTTTACCATTCACCTTCCTTACTACAATCCCTACATGTCAGTTCCATTTCATATTGGTTTGCAGTGTTACTCTTAACATAATTAATTGACCTGAGTGTGTCAGGAAACACACTACTAATGCTGTACTCAAATATTAGGGGATTTTTTTCCTTATTCATCTGCATTAACTTAAATTTTTGTACATTTAGAGCTAGCTACCATTGATCACACCAACTTGAAATTTTGTGCAAAGCACCTGTATCATCCTATAGGCCTCAACAACACCTTCTCGTACACCAAAGCATTATCAGAAAACAGCCACAGATTGCTGCTCACCCTGTTTGTCAGATCATATATGTTTGTAGAGAATAATAGTGGTGCTGCCACACTTCCCTGGGGCATACCCATGTCTGTGATGAACACGTGCTGTCGAGGACAACATACTGGGTACTTCTACTTTAGAAAGCTTCGAGCCACTTGCATATCTAGTCTGTATGCTTGTACCTTCGTTAGGATGCTGTAGGGGGCCAACATGTAAAACATTTTTTGGAATTCTAGGAATATTAAATCTGCCTCTTGCTCTTCATCCATAGTTCACAGGATTCACATGAGAAAAGGGCAAGCCGAGTAACGCTAGAGCAATGCTTTCTAAAACCGTGCTGGTTTGTGGACAGAAGCTTTTCCGTCTCAAGGAAATTTATTGCATTTGAACTGAGAATATGTTCAAGAATTCTGCAGCAAACCAATGTTATGGTATTGGTCTGTAATTCTGCGGGTCCGTTCATTTACCCTTCATATATACATGAGTCACCTGCACTTTTTTGCAGTCACTTGCGACTTTGCGCTAAGCGAGAGTTTTCTCGATAAATGCAAGCTAAATATAAGGCCAATGTCATGGAGTTCTCTTTGTAAAACTGAACTCCATATGGAACTGGTGACTTAACTTGCTTTCAACTCTTTCAGTTGTTTCTCTGCACCAGGGATGCCTATTACTGTGTCCCCTGTATGGGAGTCTGCACGATGGTCAGACGACAGTAGATTTGTGTCATCCTCCTATGTGAAAGACTTCTTAAACACAAAATTTGAAACTCCAGATTTCTTTTTGCTACAATCTGTTGCTACATCAGACTGGTTAATGAGTGACTGGATAAAAACCTTCAATCCCTTTAATGATTTATGTGGGGCCAGAATTGTCTCACATTTATGGTAAGATTTTTTTTACTAAAGTGTAACAATGATAGTTGTTGTTTGCTTCATGCATCAGTCTTTTTATGGAGGCACAAATCTCTAATAACTTTTGCCTATTGTCATTTGCATATTCTCTTTTGAATTAAGAGTGCAATAGTCTTTGCTTCCTCAGTGTCTTCCAGATTTTGTTATAAAACCAATATGTTTTTTTTTCCGTCTTTAATCTAGTAGTTACTCGACACATACTTCTCCAGAGCACGATATACGATCCATTTAAACTTTGCCCATAATTCCTCTTCCTCCATCATACTGGAACTAAATGCCATCTATTCATTGTCTAAGTGTGACACTAGCAACTGCTTACCTGCTCTGTCTAGCAAAAATCCTCTCCTAGCCCTCTTGATTTATTGTCTTTAGTAACCATCATCATTATGATATCATGCTCACTAATCCCTGTTTCTACACTGACAAATTTGCTAAGGTCAGGTTTGTTTGTAGCTACTTGGTCTAAATATTCCTGTTGTGTGTAGCCTTCAAACTAGCTCATCAAGACATTTTTGGAAAACGTATTTAGAAGTCCAGAATGAGATTTTCACTCTGCAGCGGAGTGTGCGCTGATATGAAACTTCCTGGCAGATTAAAACTGTGTGCCGGACTGAGACTCGAACTCGTGACCTTTGCCTTTCACAGGCAAGTGCTCGACCTACTGAGTTACCCAAGCATGACTCATGCCCCGTCCTCACAGCTTTACTTCTGCCGGTACTTTGTCTCCTACCTTCCAAACTTTACAGAAGCTCTCCTGCGAACCTGGCAGAAGTAAAGCTGTGAGGACGGGGCGTGAGTCATGCTTGGGTAGCTCAGTTGGTAGAGCACTTTCCTGTGAAAGGCAAAGGTCCCGAGTTCGAGTCTCGGTCCGGCGCACAGTTTTAATCTGCCAGGAAGTTTCGTATTTAGAAGTATTTCACAGACTGCCTATCTATACCTCATGCAATGTATCCATAGATGTCCCAGTCTATACCTGATAGGTTAAAATAAATGAAAAGCACCAGTTTGCTTTTGTTCTACAATATTGGGTATTGTAGAACAAAAGCAAACTGGTGCTTTTCATTTATTATAATGTTGTTCTACCAAGAACCAACGGAAGATTCTGTTAATATGATAGGTTAAAGTTTGCCTCTGACTAATATTGCATGATCTGCGTATTTCCACACCACTGAGTGTAGACTTTCTTTGAATGCCTCTAAAACTGTCGCAGCAGAATGGAGTGGCTGGTAAAAATTCAACAGTTAACTTGATTTCACCTAGACCAGTTACATGTATACAGATAACTTCGTAGTCACACTCAAATTCAATCTCAGTAGAGAATATTTTTGCAACTGCAACAAACACTCCCCCTCCTATGGTGTCTAATCTGTGTTTCCGATGTACATTCCTTGGCTCACTAAATATTTCAGAGCTTTCTACTTCAGGTTTCAGCCAGCTTTTGGTCCCTGTAATAATTCGAACACGGCAAATTTCCTGGAGGGCAGTAAATTTTGGAACTTTGTTATGAATACTTCTACAGTTTACTGATAAAATTATGACTCTGAGTGAACATGATCTGATTTCACTCTCTGCGTGTCGACTGGCGAGTGTTCATTAGAGTACCTCAAACTACTGTCTAGCCATTTCTTCCACGAGCCAGTCATATGAATTGAGGATTGCCTCAGAACCCAAGTAAAGGCATTTAGAACCCAAGTGACAGGCATTATTTGTGCTGATGTGAGCCACAGCTTGCAGACAACTGCACCCTGCATGCTCAATAGATGCAGGCAACGCAAGGCAGGTAAGGCCTGCCGGCAGACATATCGAGTGCACATTGGCTTTCTTTCCAGCCCATGCTCTTGTTCCTAACATTGGAGCTCCTGATAAGTAGCAAACCCCTCCTCCGTTTGCCTGCTCAGACCCTGCAGAAGAAACATCCACCTGTCACTGAAAATGTTAGTGGGTGAGACCATAAGGCCAGCCTCCAAATTGGCCTTCCACCTCAAGGGACACAAACAAGTTATCGCTCACCCTGCAGAGAGATTGGATCCATTACATCGGGTACCTTGGAAGATGCCCCAGTAGCAGAGCCCGTTGGTGAAACAAGCAACACCTTCAATGTCCCATGTGACACGCCAGATTCTCCACCACTACTACTTCCCAAGGCAGCAGCCTACAGACAATTGACTGTAGCCAAAAGTTTCAGTTGATTGTGAACTGCTGTCACCTCCTCCTGTGTCTGCACACAGGATCCATCCCAGCATAACTGACTTAAGGAGTAAACTATAAAAGCATACAAGGATACCTAAATTACCAACTTGATACTCTCCTGGTGTTTCGTTGTTGGAGGCTGCCTTATTGAGGTGTAGCTATTTGTTGGAAATAAGTGACAACTATGCTACAGACTGCCTGAATTTACACTTTACAGTTACAATACACAAGATTACACCTATAAAATAGAAAAACACTCATGGAATTGAAGAATTAAACTCTAAGAAAACACAGATAGAGCTTAATACGTAACTTGCTGCTCTGCAGGTTCATAACAGGTGACTTGACTTCCTAATTACTTGAAACTTTTGATCTCTTACAAAAATTTTCTATTGATTTTTTACTTTTTCCATTTCCACTTCCTTCCTTCTGATTGCCATCACTGCTGTTTTTATCTTTTCTGTGCTTATTCTCCTCCAAATTGTTTCACCCTCTTGGTTCCATATTTCTACTTCCTTTTGCACTTCATTTTGTGCTCATCCCATATCACCATGTCTGCAAACAACATGGCGTTCATTGGATTTCTTTGATCTTAACCCTTTTGCTGCTGTGGACATGTATACATGCCCTATGCGCTGTTCTGCTGTTCCCCAGGTGCTGTGGACATGTATATGCACGCTGCTTGGGTTTTCCTACAGTAATATTGACTTTTGTATGCTTCCTCAGCCACTGACCTCTCACTGCGGCAGACAAGCTACTTCCATATCTTGGTGAATAAAAAGGTTTCTGGTATTTATAACATAACAGATGTGCCTCTTTGCAAAAAGCCTCATTTTGATATCTTGAATGATTTATGACGGTTGTTATGACCATATAATTACCGATGTGCAGGAATAGGAATGAGCAAGTTGCATGGGACTGCCCATTGGGTATGAAAACCAATAATTTGAGAATGATATGAGATGTCATTCTACTCTCAATTTTAAATAAAATTTCAATATCTTACCTACATTTATGTACTGCAACTTATGAGCTGAACTCAACCGTATGCAAATTTTATGCAATGCGTTTTTTTCCTCTGCAGTCTTCAAAATTTCATGCAATGTTTTACTACTTTTGATGCAGCACAATAACTATGATGTATAATGAAAAGAAATTCAAAAAGCGAGTGAAGTTATCAAACTGTAAGTTGAGCAAAAGTCAATTTTTTCAGCAAATAGTTTTCTTAAAATCAGATGGTAAGTATTTCATAACAGCTGGAACACCATCTCTCAGCACTGGTTTCAGCATTTTGTGTGCAGTACAGCCACAACAAAGCCACTCTCAGCACAGAATGCAGAGGGCACATCTGTAGGAATGAAAGGGCTACATAAAAGAAATAATCTTAAAACAGACACCACTGTTTGGTCACCGCAAGTCCTTTTTATTCTTTAAAAATAAGGTTTTTTGACAACATTACCTATAACTGCAACTGAAATTTAGCACCAGTTTACCTTATGGTAAGGATACATTCAGAATTTAGGTACTTAAAACAGTCTCTGGAAAGAGTGAAGTTACAAACAACTGTTTTGGATTATACTTAACAAACTAAATCCAAAAGCGATGGTGAATAATTCAAATTATGCTGCAAAAGGAAAAAATTTTAGTGACTGGCGTGGAATCACAAATAATGCCTCCTGCCTGAATTCAGAGAACATCATCAGTTCCTACAGGCAGCTGACTGCTTTGCTAAAGACAGCTAGCCTCATGCATGGAGTGGAAGTGGAGCTAGTGTTTTGCAGCATTGTTGTCAGAACTGATTGCAGCCCTCTGGTTTGAAGCCAATTGGGAGGCTTAAACCAGGGGCTGAGATGATACTGTGATGATCTTGGATGTGGATTTCTCAGCCTCCGCTTTTGGATGGAAGTTTGTTGGATCCATGCCCCTTAATAGGTTAGGCATGTATTAAATGCAGAAAGGGGTACTAGGGTACCAGAGTAGGTGCAGCATGCACATGTTGGTTCCTTTATGATAAACAAATCCCTCCACAGCCCCAATAAATGCATTCTGCTTTTGGATAGGGAAGAATATTAACCCCATTATTTAAAGAGAGTAGCATTTGTCATTGCAGATAGAAGGAAGAAAACTTTGATATGGTATTAGTTAACTGCTGGAGCATTTGTGGAAAGGTTCCAGATCTAAACGCCCACATAGTATCAAAGTTAGCTGAAGCCAGATATGCTATCTAGTGAAGTTAGTACAGATAAAGGTGTATAGAACATGGCCAACAGATGCTTTAGTATACCTGTGCCCTGAAGACCAGTAGTGGCAGAATATTTTAGGGGAAGCTTGGAGAATATTTCACCACATACCTCCCTGACAACAGCCAACCAAAACCTCCACATATAACCTGGTTTAAAATAGTTCCAACATCCCTCCAATAGTGATCCCCCTCCCCTTCCACCCAGTCATCTCTTGGTAACCCTTTAGGAATTTCTCTTTCTGCTAACCTGGCCTTACATTCCTTTCCTAAATCTCTCCCTAATTAGTCTAGCAACATGTCAGTGGAACACGTAGCTATCCATAAGCTGAAAATCAGTCCAGAACTTATCATCTTTCCTGCAGACAAAGGGTTCATATATCTCCATCCCTCCTTCTCCCCCTCCCTTTTCCACCCCTCTGCCTTTCTTTCTTCCCTTCCTGTCTCCTTCTTCATGTTCACCTTTCATTCCTTTCTTCCTTCCCCATTCCCACCTCTCCCTCTCTCTACCTCTTATATTTTCTATGCTCTCTGAACGCTCATCTTGTGGAGCCATGTCAAAAGACCTGCCTCACACTATCCCATTTCACTCTCCTTGCCTCAGTCATCTTTCCCTACCCCCTCCCCACATCCATCAGCCAAGGTAACTTCCACTCTTGCCACAGCTATGTGCATTTTGATGTCTATGTGTTTGTGTGTGAATGTGAGAAACAGCAACAGCTTGAAAGCTACTGTAAATGTAGCCATGTAGCCATGACTTATTAAACTGATAGTTAGGTAATTTTCACATCTGTCAACACCTGCTTTCTTTGGGATTGGAATTATTATATTCTTCTTGAAGTCTGAGGGAATTTCGCCTGTCTCATACATCTTGCTCACCAGATGGTAGAGTTTTGTCAGGACTGGGTGTCCCAAGGCTGTCAGTAGTTCTAATGGAATGTTGTCTACTCCCAGAGCTTTGTTGCGACTCAGGTCTTTCTGTGCTCTGTCAAACTCTTCACGCAGTATCATATCTCCTATTTCATCTTCATCTACATCCTCTTCCATTTCCATAATATTGCCCTCAAGTACATCGCCCTTGTATAGACCCTCTATATACTCCTTCCACCTTTCTGCTTTCCCTTCTTTGCTTAGAACTGGGTTTCCATCTGAGCTCTTGATATTCATACAAGTGGTTCTCTTTTCTCCAAAGGTCTCTTTAATTTTTCTGTAGGCAGTATCTATCTTACCCCTAGTGAGATAAGCTTCTACATCCTTACATTTGTCCTCTAGCTATCCCTGCTTAGCCATTTTGCACTTCCTGTCGATCTCATTTTTGAGACGTTTGTATTCATTTTTGCCTGCTTCATTTACTGCATTATTATATTTTCTCCTTTCATCAATTAAATTCAATATTTCTTCTGTGACCCAAGGATTTCTACTAGCCCTCATCTATTTTACCTACTTGATCCTCTGCTGCCTTCACCACTTCATCCCTCAAAGCTACCCATTCTCCTTCTACTGTATTTCTTTCCCCCAATCTTGCCAATTGTTCCCTTATGCTCTCCGTGAGACTCTGTACAACCTCTGGTTTAGTCAGTTTATCAAGGTCCCATCTTAAATTCCCACCTTTTTGCAGTTTCTTCAGTTTTAACATACAGTTCATAACCAATAGATTGTGGTCAGAGTCCACGTCTGCCCCTGGAAATGTCTTACAATTTAAAACCTGGTTCCTAAATCTCTGTCTTACCATTATATAATCTATCTGAAACCTGTCAGTATCTCCAGGCTTCTTCCATATGCAATCTTCTTTTACGATTCTTGAACCAAGTGTTAGCTATGATTAGGTTGTGCTCTGTGCAAAATTCCACCAGGCGGCTTCCTCTTTCGTTTCTTACCCCCAATCCATATTCACCTACTATGTTTCCTTCTCTCCCTTTTCCTACTGACCCCATGACTATTAAATTTTCATCTCCCTTCACTATCTGAATAATTTCTTTTATTTCTTCATACATTTCTTCAATTTCTTCATCATCTGCAGAGCTAGTAGGCATATAAACTTGTACTACTGTGGTAGCTTCCCCCATGAACCATGGACCTTGCCGTTGGTGGGGAGGCTTGCGTGCCTCAGCGATACAGATGGCCGTACCGTAGGTGCAATCACAACGGAGGGGTATCTGTTGAGAGACCAGACAAACATGTGGTTCCTGAAGAGGGGCAGCAGCCTTTTCAGTAGTTGCAGGGGCAACAGTCTGGATGATTGACTGATCTGGCCTTGTAACATTAACCAAAACGGCCTTGCTGTGCTGGTACTGCGAACGGCTGAAAGCAATGGGAAACTACAGCCGTAATTTTTCCCGAGGACATGCAGCTTTACTGTATGATTAAATGATGATGGCGTCCTCTTGGGTAAAATATTCCGGAGGTAAAATAGTCCCCCATTCGGATCTCCGGGCGGGGACTACTCAAGAGGACGCCGTTATCAGGAGAAAGAAAACTGGCATTCTACGGATCGGAGCGTGGAATGTTAGATCCCTTAATCGGGCAGGTAGGTTAGAAAATTTAAAAAGGGAAATGGATAGGTTAAAGTTAGATATAGTGGGAATTAGTGAAGTTCGGTGGCAGGAGGAACAAGACTTTTGGTCAGGTGATTACAGGGTTATAAATACAAAATCAAATAGAGGTAATGCAGGAGTAGGTTTAATAATGAATAAAAAAATAGGAGTGCGGGTTAGCTACTACAAACAGCATAGTGAACGCATTATTGTGGCCAAGATAGACACAAAGCCCATGCCTACTACAGTAGTACAAGTTTATATGCCAACTAGCTCTGCAGATGATGAAGAAATTGATGAAATGTATGACGAGATAAAAGAAATTATTCAGGTAGTGAAGGGAGACGAAAATTTAATAGTCATGGGTGACTGGAATTCGAGTGTAGGAAAAGGGAGAGAAGGAAACATAGTAGGTGAATATGGATTGGGGGGAAGAAATGAGAGAGGAAGCCGCCTTGTAGAATTTTGCACAGAGCATAACTTAATCATAGCTAACACTTGGTTCAAGAATCATAAAAGAAGGTTGTATACCTGGAAGAATCCTGGAGATACTAATAGGTATCAGATAGATTATATAATGGTAAGACAGAGATTTAGGAACCAGGTTTTAAATTGTAAGACATTTCCAGGGGCAGATGTGGATTCTGACCACAATCTATTGGTTATGAACTGCAGATTGAAACTGAAGAAACTGCAAAAAGGTGGGAATTTAAGGAGATGGGACCTGGATAAACTGACTAAACCAGAGGTTGTAGAGAGTTTCAGGGAGAGCATAAGGGAACAATTGACAGGAATGGGGGAAAGAAATACAGTAGAAGATGAATGGGTAGCTCTGAGGGATGCAGTAGTGAAGGCAGCAGAGGATCAAGTAGGTAAGAAGACGAGGGCTAATAGAAATCCTTGGGTAACAGAAGAAATATTGAATTTAATTGATGAAAGGAGAAAATATAAAAATGCAGTAAGTGAAGCAGGCAAAAGGGAATACAAACGTCTCAAAAATGAGATCGACAGAAAGTGCAAAATGGCTAAGCAGGGATGGCTAGAGGACAAATGTAAGGATGTAGAGGCTTGTCTCACTAGGGGTAAGATAGATAGTGCCTACAGGAAAATTATAGAGACCTTTGGAGAGAAGAAAACCACTTGTATGAATATCAAGAGCTCAGATGGCAACCCAGTTCTAAGCAAAGAAGGGAAGGCAGAAAAGTGGAAGGAGTATATAGAGGGTTTATACAAGGGCGATGTACTTGAGGACAATATTATGGAAATGGAAGAGGATGTAGATGAAGATGAAATGGGAGATAAGATACTGCGTGAAGAGTTTGACAGAGCACTGAAACACCTGAGTCGAAACAAGGCCCCGGGAGTAGACAACATTCCATTAGAACTACTGATGGCCTTGGGAGAGCCAGTCATGACAAAACTCTACCATCTGGTGAGCAAGATGTATGAGACAGGCGAAATACCCACAGACTTCAAGAAGAATATAATAATTCCAATACCAAAGAAAGCAGGTGTTGACAGATGTGAAAATTACCGAACTATCAGTTTAATAAGTCACAGCTGCAAAATACTAACGCGAATTCTTTACAGACGAATGGAAAAACTGGTAGAAGCGGACCTCGGGGAAGATCAGTTTGGATTCCGTAGAAATGTTGGAACACGTGAGGCAATACTAACGGTACGACTTATCTTAGAAGAAAGATTAAGAAAAGGCAAACCTACGTTTCTTGCATTTGTAGACTTAGAGAAAGCTTTTGACAACGTTAACTGGAATACTCTCTTTCAAATTCTGAAGGTGGCAGGGGTAAAATACAGGGAGCGAAAGGCTATTTACAATTTGTACAGAAACCAGATGGCAGTTATAAGAGTCGAGGGGCATGAAAGGGAAGCACTGGTTGGGAAAGGAGTGAGACAGGGTTGTAGCCTCTCCCCGATGTTATTCAATCTGTATATTGAGCAAGCAGTAAAGGAAACAAAAGAAAAATTGGGAGTAGGTATTAAAATTCATGGAGAAGAAGTAAAAACTTTGAGGTTCGCCGATGACATTGTAATTCTGTCAGAGACAGCAAAGGACTTGGAAGAGCAGTTGAACGGAATGGACAGTGTCTTGAAAGGAGGATATACGATGAACATCAACAAAAGCAAAACGAGGATAATGGAATGTAGTCAAATTAAATCGGGTGATGCTGAGGGGATTGGATTAGGAAATGAGACACTTAAAGTAGTAAAGGAGTTTTGCTATTTAGGTAGTAAAATAACTGATGATAGTCGAAGTAGAGAGGATATAAAATGTAGACTGGCAATGGCAAGGAAATCGTTTCTGAAGAAGAGAAATTTGTTAACATCGAGTATAGATTTAAGTGTCAGGAAGTCGTTTCTGAAAGTATTTGTATGGAGTGTAGCCATGTATGGAAGTGAAACATGGACGATAACCAGTTTGGACAAGAAGAGAATAGAAGCTTTCGAAATGTGGTGCTACAGAAGAATGCTGAAGATAAGGTGGGTAGATCACGTAACTAATGAGGAGGTATTGAATAGGATTGGGGAGAAGAGAAGTTTGTGGCACAACTTGACTAGAAGAAGGGATCGGTTGGTAGGACATGTTTTGAGGCATCAAGGGATCACAAATTTAGCATTGGAGGGCAGCGTGGAGGGTAAAAATCGTAGAGGGAGACCAAGAGATCAATACACTAAGCAGATTCAGAAGGATGTAGGTTGCAGTAGGTACTGGGAGATGAAGAAGCTTGCACAGGATAGAGTAGCATGGAGAGCTGCATCAAACCAGTCTCAGGACTGAAGACCACAACAACAACAACAACACTGTGGTAGGCGTGGGCTTCGTATCTATCTTGGCCACAATAATGATTTCACTATGCTGTTTGTAGTAGCTTACCCACATTCCTATTTTCTTATTCATTATTAAACCTACTCCTGCATTACCCCTATTTGATTTTGTGTTTATAACCCTGTAATCACCTGACCAGAAGTCTTGTTCCTCATGCCACCGAACTTCACTAATTCCCACTATATCTAACTTTAATCTATCCATTTCCCTTTTTAAATTTTCTAACCTACCTGCCCGATTAAGGGATCTTACATTCCACGCTCCGATCTGTAGAATGCCAGTTTTCTTTCTCCTGATAACGACATCCTCTTGAGTAGTCCCCGCCCGGAGATCCAAATGGGGGACTATTTTACCTCTGGAATGTTTTACCCAAGAGGACGCCATCATCATTTAATCATACAGTAAAGCTGCATGCCCTTGGGAAAAATTACAGCCGTAGTTTCCCCTTGCTTTCAGCCGTTCGCAGTACCGGCACAGCAAGGCTGTTTTGGTTAGTCTTACAAGGCCAGATCAGTCAGTCATTCAGACTGTTGCCCCTGCAACTACTGAAAAGGCTGCTGCCCCTCTTCAGGAACCACACGTTTGTCTGGCCTCTCAACAGATACCCCTCCGTTTTGGTTGCACCTACGGTACGGCTATGTGTATCATTTTGGCACGCTAGCCTCCCCACCAACGGCAAGGTCCATGGTTTTTGGGGGTTTATCAAGGTCTTGAAACACTTGGTTCAAGAATAATAAAAGAAGATTGTATACATGGAAGAAGCCTGGAGATACTGACAGGTTTCAGATAGATTATATAAAGCCACATAAAGTACAGAATTACAGCCCCAGCCTAGTGTATTCTGCTGCAGTATGTATCCATACGTGTGTGTGTGTGTGTGTGTGTGTGTGTGTGTGTGTGTGTGTGTCGTCCTGCTAAAAAAGGATTCACCTGAAAACTAGCAAAATTTTCAGACATGTTTTTGTGTATGTCAGTGCCTCTTCTGTTTGGCGAATTGTTACCTTTACTCTTAAATTATTTTCTTACTGCCAGGACTTCCATTAAAATATTTGTAGTACAATTAGTTTCACATGCCACATAATAAAAGGCATGTATAGCCATGTTCTCAGAAAATTTAAAAGAAAAATCAAGGGAAGTACCGCATAGGAGAGGATCAATTTGTATTCAGGAAAGGAAAAAGACCAGGAGATATTATTGAAAGTTTTGAGAATGATGCTACAAAGAATACAGGTATATGTACAGCTGTTTTATTAAGTGGGAAAAGGTGTTCAGCACAGTTCAGTGGAGTATCCTCCTGAAGACCTTGAAAGACCAGAATGAGATTTTCACTGTGCAGCGGAGTGTGCGCTGATGTGAAACTTCCTGGCAGATTAGAGCACTTGCCCACGAAAGGCAAAGGTCCCGAGATCGAGTCTCGGTCTGGCACACAGTTTTAATCTTCCAGGAAGTTTCACCTTGAAAAACATTGGTATAGACTTGAAGGACAGAAGACTACTGACAAAATTGTACAAAAGGCTAATATTGATAACAAGGAATAGCCGTGAGGAAACAAGAGAGACAGTTATTTGAAGAAATGCTTGGCAAGGGTATTCCTTTGTCACCATCACTTCCCAGTTTGCAACAGTGTGTGCTCCAGCAAACAAGATGATGGAAATGCACTGGACGATATTTCTGATGACACAGGGATACGTAGGGGAGGACAGTCTCATGACCTGCAGGTCTTCCTGACTTCAGTTGTTTGGATTATTATCTGTTGAGCTATTTAGGGCAATTAGTATATGCGAAATAAATTTCTAACGCAGAGACACTTCATCAAAGTGTCTTGGGAACTTGTAAAAACATTTGTCACAATCCAGGAATGTTGGAAAGTTTATGGAAATCCATGGTCCAACAAATGTATACGTGTATCTAGAATGAATTTCCACTCTGCAGTGGAGTGTACACTGTGACTTGAAACTTCCTTCTGATTAAAAGTGTGTGCCGGACTGGGACTCGAACCCGAGACTTTTGCATTTTTTGGGTAAGTGGACTACTGACTGAGCTATCTGGGCATGTTCAAGACTTCGAAACTTTACTCAAAGAAAAGATCTCAAAGCTTTACTTCTGCCAGTACTTCATCTCCTACCTTCCAAATTTCACAGAAGTTCTTCCACATCCTTCCAGGACTAGCACTGCTGGAAGAAGGTATATTGCTAAGTAATACCTAGTGATGAAAGTTTCAAGCAGTTTTGTTTTTCACTTCTAGCATAGAAAATGGCTCATCTATTTGCAGCTGATGCATTTGGATTAGTAGATGAAACGTACAAAGCAAACCTACTGTATCAAATGGCCTGTCCTTCAGCTTTTACTACAATTGCTCTGGTACATAAAACTCAATATAGTCTCAAAAAGCCACCGCAGATGTAGGTTGTGCATAGACAACATGTGTACTGCTGGGCTGCTAAATTCTGCAGGGATCAGGGGTAGGAGTGTTCTACTGGGAATTGTGACAGGTGTCTGCCAAGTATACTACAGGCATGTTTGTTTGGTGCTGTATGGAAGCAAAGAATGACTGCATGTTCCGGTGTCTTGGATTGGTCCATTTCTGGAATTCTATGAGTGTGTATACAAGGATGTGACAGAAGAAAGTTCAGGACTTCACTTACTTACTGTTATAGTTTGCATCTATCTTCATTATAGGCTGATGCTTCGACCACCGAGACAAAAGGAATGGCATAATGTACCACACATACCATATTAACAAAAAAAAGAAATTATATCTAAAAACAAAGATGATGGGATCACAGTGTAGGCAGGTCAGTTGGTAAATCACGTGAGTGCTTTCACACGTGGCTCTGCCTTTGATCGTGTACACCTTCCCGGTTACAGGACTGGAGTAGGTGGTGGTGGGAGGGTGCATGGACAGGTTTTACACCGGGGCCGTTACAAGGGTAGGAGCCAGAGGGTAGGGAAGGTGGTTTGGGGATTTCATAGGGATGAACAAACAGGTTACGAAGGTTAGGTGGATGGCGGAAAGACACTCTAGGTGGAGTGGGGAGGATTTAATGAAGGATGGATCTCATTTCAGGGCAGGATTTGAGGAAGTCGTATCCCTGCTGGAGAGCCACATTCAGAGTCTGGTCCAGTCCCGGAAAGTATCCTGTCACAAGTGGGGCACTTTTGTGGTTCTTCTGTGGGAGGTTCTGGGTTTGAGGGGATGGGGAAGTGGCTCTGGTTATTTGCTTCTGTACCAGGTCGGGAGGGTAGTTGCGGGATGCGAAAGCTGTTGTCAGGTTGTTGGTGTAATGGTTCAGGGATTCCGGACTGGAGCAGATTCGTTTGCCACGAAGACCTAGGCTGTCTTGGTGAACTGTCCATTCGCATGAATGGACACAGGCAGACAGTGTTTGTTGGTAATGAGGATCACCCTGTGGCTAAACATGCCTTGGTGCATGGCCAGCACATCTTGGCACAGTGTTACACCGTCCGGGTTATCTGGATACTTCCCACTAACACCAACATATCCGAACTCCGGAGATGGGAACTTGCTCTTCAATATATCCTCTCTTCCCGCTACCCACCAGGCCTCAATCTCCACTAATTTCAAGTTGCCGCCACTCATACCTCACCTGTCATTCAACAACATCTTTGCCTCTCCACTTCCGCCTCGACTGACATCTCTGTCCAAACTCTTTGTCTTTGAATTTGTCTGCTTGTGTCTGTATATGTGTGGATGGATATGTGCGTGTGTGCGAGTGTGTACCCGTCCTTTTTTCCCCCTAAGGTAAGTCTTTCTGCTCGCGGGATTGGAATGACACCTTACCCTCTCCCTTAAAACCCACATTCTTTCTTCTTTCCCTCTCCTTCACTCTTTCCTGACGGAGCAACCGTCGGTTGCGAAAGCTAGAATTTTGTGTGTATGTTTGTGTTTGTTTTTGTGTCTATCGACCTGCCAGCGCTTTCGTTTGGTAAGTCACATCATCTTTGTTTTTAGATATATTTTTCCCACGTGGAATGTTTCCCTCTATTATATTCATAAAAAAAGAAATTATATGGATATTATGGATATTGTGAAGACTGAAGTATTCCTGATCGCATTAAGTAGTGTAACGGCAGAAAAAAACTTACTTGCAGTGTAGTAGAGTCTCAGACAACTATATCTAGGTATGTGAGAGAATTCTGCAATGGAAGAAAAGTTTATGTTTAGGTTCCAGAGGAAGAACCCTTCCCCTTCAGGCACCAAAGCACCACTTGGACACCACATAGGAACAATTATTTTTTTGAAAATTTATAGTCATTGGTATTAAGCCAATGTCTATACCACTTTGTTCGTTTCAGTATCAATATTTATACAGTCATACAATATCACCTGGTACACGTTTCGTTCTGGAACAATATTGATCAATAACTTCTGAGTTGAGCTGAAGTGTTTGGATAATGTGTGTGTGTGTGTGTGTGTGTGTGTGAGAGAGAGAGAGAGAGAGAGAGAGAGAGAGAGAGAGAGGGGGGGGGGGCAGTGAGAGTTATCTGAATATCTGTACTGAACATTGTCTCCCACAGGGAGTTCTTCCTTTCATGTGTATGTAACTGAAAGGGTTTGTGATTGCACGTAAAATTTTCTATGGAGATCATTTTTTGTGTGACTTTCGAATGTAACTAATGCATTCAAATGAATGTTATGTTTCTCTTTCCAATAATTTTATGAGTATCCAGTCGACTAAACATAAAACCAATGCATCACCAATACTTGAACTTCATTTTTTTCTAGGTCTTGCAGCTGCTTGTGACAGCAGACAGATTATCAGTATCAGCACTTTCAACATTGTGTCGCCAGCGTCTGTGTCTTCTGTTAGATCCACCTGATCCTCTTGGACGTGACTGGTGTCTCCTGGCTGTCCGTTTAGGTCTACTTGATGAACTCGCTCATATTGATGGATCTGCCTCAACTGCCTCTGTGTCACGCACAGCAGCTCTTCTTGATGCATGGGGAGGAACAATAGGTATTATTTAGTTTTATTTTACTCTTGCACTAACTTTGTTAAATCATTGATACAAAATACATATTGAAACAAGAAGAATCATTGTGTGAGGATAAGTAACCAGTTGCATTCCCATGAAGTAAATATATTTATATGGTATCTTTTTATTACTTTTTTTGTAGAACTGTTACATTTGAGGTCTATGGAAACAGGATATAGCATAATTGTTACAGATTACGATAGGAAACTCAATTATAATTCAAAAAAGTGCTCTAAAATTAGTTCCTTGTTGAAAGTAATAAGCTAACTCTTCATTTCAACAGGACACAAGACATTTAGTTTCTCAAAAATAGTTTTATTCTAATTTTTGTAAATGATGTCTAGGGATTGTTTCAAGATTTAGCCTTCCTGATTTGTTTCTTCCCAAAACATTATAAGTGAATGTTAGAATGGCAACGACAAAAGACCATAACCAAAATTAGTGTTTTAGGTTGCTGTTCAGTTTATTCATTGTTATCTTATAATAGTGATATGTAGGGCCCAGATTGTAACGACAAGTCATGTGAACTTTAGAGTGAATTTTACAACAATTTATGCACGAATCCTGATATTGTAGTGTAAAAAAATGTATTTTTATTGTGCATATAATGTCATACTTACACCGTTTTTTAATGATATATTTTGGCCAAATTTTGACGTAATAAGTGATATTTCAGCCAACTTTTCCCATAATAATGCATATTTCAGTCAATTTTTGCCAAAAATGCATTCATTTGTCTTATCTTTTTTGGACACAAAAATAAAAACATGAAGATGTTACTCACAGGACAATATTTCAGGTGTGATGTCACAAATAAACTCGACAGTTATTACAAAGCTTTATTTATTAGAAGTACAGTACACAAGTGGCATAACACACTAGTTGGTTCGCTGATGTAAGACATTGTTGCATGGGGTCAACAAAATTCTCTTGAAGCCAACCATGCTGGATTCTGATGTAATAAACATTGCACATGTGGTCACACAATTGGGTTTGAGTACAAACTTGTAGTCTGGTTCAATTAAAATGCTCCAACAGCATGTTGCTGTGAGGTTTTGTTCTTGATTTTGGAGAGAAGTTCTTCAGGACTGATGGGAAATTATTATTTTGTAGGCTATATAATGTTAAAGTTAATGCAGAAAAGCACTTTAATGTGCAATGACATCGTAATATCTCAAAACACAGCAGCTATGTAAAGGGAAGTGATGAAAACGACAGCAGACAAACAATGTTATTTGAACAGCCAGGTCCATCATCAACTGTGCAATCATTCTTTCAGGACTTATGTGAAATGATGGCATTGTGCAACATCCCATTGGAGAAGCTGAAGAATCCACACATCAGACAGTTCTTGCAGACGTACTCAATACATCCATTTCCAGATGAAACTTTGTTAAGAAAGAACTATTTATCCATGTGCTATGATGAAGTACTCAACAACTTATGAATTAGTATTACTGATCAAAAGGTCTTGGATATCCATAGATGAAACCACCAATGTGTATGGGCGTCATGTTGCAAATGTTGTTGCTGGTGTTCTTAAAGTTGACAGGCCTGGAGAAATGCTCTTCCTAATGTGTGAAGCTCTCAGGAGAGTAAACAACATGACAACTGCCACTTTGACAACTCTATGAAGCTACTGTGGCTGGATGGTGTGAGCAGAGCTAACATTTTGCTGCTAGTAACAGATAGTACTTCATACATGGCTAAAGCAGCCAAGGGGTTCCCGATTATTTATTGCAGTATGGTGTATATCACTTTTGTTGCTTATGCATTACACAGAGTTGCAGAGGAGGTGCAAACAAATAACATCATATAGTAATACAGAACTGAGGAAGAACTTCCTTAAAGTATATGTCTGAGACTTAGCATTGAATGGAAGTGAAATGTGGACCATCAAAAATTTGATGAACAAACAGGAAGTACTAAAAATGTGATGCTATTGAAGAATGTTAAAAATTAAATTGGTGTATAAAGTGCAAAATGAAAAAATTCTAAATTGAATAGGGAAGGAGAGAAGTCTATGGAAGACCCTTACCAAAATAAATGACACATTTGTGGGACATGTACTACTGCATCCAAGAGTAGTTAATTTTGCACTGGAAGGAGCAGACAAGGACTAGCATATGCAAAACAAATTGTGATGATGTTTGATGTAAAAATTATTTGGAGATGAAAAACAAGAGAGTTTCAAATCAGTTGTAAAACTGATGACTTAAAAATAGAAGGGTAGAAGGTGGGGGAACAGACAGTGACAAGCAAAGTCATGTGACAAAGGGACAGAAACTGTGCAGAAATCATGGAATAAATGGTTTATGTCCTGGATATAGGAATATAGGTTGTTGTCGATAGGTTGAAGGTTTTGGTCCACTTTTAGTGATAGTGAGGTGTCCTATTTGGTTGATTATATGGATGTTGGGAAGCCTCTAAAAATTGGGGGTCTGGTGAATGGTGGGTGTGAGGAAGGGTGTGACCTGTGGAAAGAAATTGTGGGAAGTCTCAAGGGACTTGCCAAGGGATTGGAGATGACTGAACACTTCTGGGATAAGAAAACAGTAGCAGAGCTTCTAGGTGCTGAATCTGAAAATTGTCAGAGGACCTCTGCCAAGTAATCACTATAGTTCATAGCCTTAAGAGTAGTCTCTTATGCAATGAGAATTATCTGATAAGAGCCTATTTTGAGGAAGTGGATAGTGACAGTTTCTGTGGTTGTGAGAATAAGGTCACTTGGGAGGAATGCAGGGAAGGAATGTGAAGCCAATTTGTTGGACTATGAATTTTACTTTTTATTGACAATCCCACATCATCTTGCTGACGTATTAAGTGATCTAGGAAACAAAAATGTGTAGCTTGACAGTGAAAAAATGCTCTTATTTTTTTTACATAGCCCACTTTTATTTTAATGGGCTTTGTCCAATGACTTTCCAGAGAGTATATTCCATTCGTGAGCTGTAATTCTGGAAGACCTGCAAAATACATCATAATTTAATCAGCCAAAAAATTCTGCTACATGCAAATTTATTGTGATTTGAAGAACAAGTGGGAGCCAGAGGATGCCACATCTGACGAACAGGATTGATCTTTCAGTAATTCATACTTTAAATATCTGTTTCTGAGCTGTATTCCATCCACATCACAATAGGTGTTCAAAGTGACCCAAAAGGGATTGCAGGTGGTAGGGATAGAAGCAGTTGTCATGCAGAATACACATAATTGTACTTTGGCTTACATCATGTTGATGGACCACTTGCCAGGACCTTGTATTATGGTTAGTCTCAATATCCTGTAGAACCTGGTCCTCGAAATATGGTGTACACACAGTCTGCCATCTCCCTGCACATTTGTCTATCTGAAATGACCCATGATCACACAAACACCCAAAAAGGGCTAGAAATGTTGTGTGATGTGGTTGGTGCCTGTGAGGGTACTTGTTTTGGTATAGTGGTGCTGCCTCTCGACTGTTCCCATCTGCTTGGCCATACACAAACACCATCTCGGCTTGTTCTGAACATGAATACTGAACCATTCTGCTGCTTACAGTACACTGCATCAGTTGCAGAGCCTGCAACACACAAGGAACACACAGCACATGGTAAGATGAATTGTCATTCATGAATGCCATCTACTGTCACAAAGATGCATTTCCAGACACATGTTCACAGGATCTTTTTTCCTCCATTTCCGGTCAGGAATCCATCGTTGCAGTTTGTCAATTTTATTAATGTTCATCCTGCATAACAAACATGTTTCTGCCAGGCCAACAAAATTTTCTTCTTGAACTTCTACTATTCTGTTCCACCTTAACACACCTTTATCTTCCTTTCCTGATCTTATTCTGTAACTCAAAGTCCTTCATCTTCCTTCTGTACAATTTTCACAGCATGTTTCCTATTGGGCACCTACTCTGGATAGGTGCCAGCCACTGGGATGCCTCTGTCAGGCTTTTCTCTCGTTTCATCAAGAATTTAGATGTCAGCTGCCACCCATTATTTTTTAAACTGGAGAAACATCAGGATAAATATCGTAAGTTGAAGCAGTATAGAAGACTTTCAGTCTATGTAACTGATAATTTTGTATAGCTGATCACTTAAGTTTTCAGAAGTTTGTAGTAAGCATATAACTTTCCTTTACCCCTTAGCTTCCAAGCCCTGAATCAAGCAAGGTGGCACAGTGAAAAGACAGTGGACTCATATTCTAGAGTACAGTGTTTTGAATCACTATCCAGTCATCCATATTCAGATTCTCTGTAGAATTGTGGTGTGTGTGTGGGGGGGGGGGGGGGGGGGGAGGGGGGGGGGACCACTCTTCTCTTTGCTGCTGTGTGACATCCCTTCAAAAACACAAAATTAAAAATATGACCATGATAGTTCAGATTTTCAAGCAATGAATAATCAAGGATGGAATAATGAGACTCACTATATAGAAAAGACGTTGAGTCACAGACAGTCACAGTGAAAAGAGTGCAATACATTTGAGCTTTCAGCTGAAAGGCCTTCTTCTAAAGTATAAAACGCACCACACTCATGCAAGCGCAACTCTAGCCACAAAGGAGCACTCTTCTTGTGACTCATGACCCAGGACTGGAGCCGCTGAATCACATTCTCCACCAGGGTTTCAATTACCTCATGTTGTGCCTTGAAATGAGGAATATCCTACCCACTGTCCTCCATACCCCTCCCACAGTGATATTGCACTGCGCCCACTGAACCTAAGCAATATCCTTGTCCATCCCTACTCCACCCCTGCTCCCAACCCCTTGCCTCATGACTCATATTCCTGCAATAGTCCTTCCACCACCACCACCACCTACTCCAGTCTGGTCAAAAGTATCACCTACCCCATCAAGAGCATGGATACCTGAAAAAGCAGTCATGTGATCTACTGACCAAGCAGTAACCACTATGCTGCTTTCTTTGTGGGCATGATAACAAACAAGCTGTCTGTTCACATGAATTGCTACTAACACTGTGGCCAAGAGACAGTTGGATCATCCAGTTGCTGAACATGCTGCCAAACACAACATGCTTCATATCAGTAACTGCTTCATGGCCTGTGCCATCTGGACCCTTCGTGCCAACACTGTTTCTGAACTGTGCAGGTTGGAACACTTCCAGCAATATATCCTACATTCCCATAACATTCCAGGCCTCACCTCCACCCACCTGCCCTGTTCACTGCTTCCACTCCAGAACTACACAGCTTTCTATTCCACCAACATACCCATTAGTCATTTTTCCCCCTCCTCTACCTATCTCCTTTTCTGCTCTCCTTCCCAATTCCCCCCCCCCCCCCCCCCCCCCCAACACTCAAACCTGGACCATGAGCCTTACACTGTCCTCACTATATCACAAGCAGCACTACACCCTACCCCACCGCTAAACTGGTATCTCTCTGCCTCCCTGCCCCAACCTCCTCCTTACTACCACCACCCACAGGGTGCTTCTCCCATCAGGTGCAGTTGCTCATAATTCAGCCTCAGTCGCCAGAGACCATGGTCTTGTGTATGTGAGTTGTGCATACGTTAATATGGGTGTGTTTTCTAGTTCAGAAGAAGGTCTTTTGCCCAAAACCTCAATTGTATAGCAGTCTTTTCATTGTGCCTGTCTCTGACTCAGCATCTCCTGTATATGATGAGTAGCACTTTTTAATACTTTTATAGTTAAGAGTTTCAAATATAATTAATTCCCCAAATAAATACTACACATTTTATTTTACACATTATATAGAAGAGGTTATTTGTGTTTTAATGTTGTTCATTTTGAATTTCCATCTGTTGTAGGCCAGTTGATAACTACACTGGAAGAACTCGGACGTCAAGATGCAGTTGCAGTATTGCTAAACAATGCCCCTTTGTACCGCATTACTTTGTCATGTCAGTCACCAGCATCTTCTGACTCTAGTTCACGACTGTCTCGCTGACCACAGCTGTTACCTAAATCAGTTATATATGATCTCACAACAGTAATGTTGCATCAGCCCTAAGGAATTGTAAGGGCTTGTAAGAAGTATTGTTGATTTGCTGCACTGCACTCAGTGAGGCAGGGTTTGGAAATGTACACACTCTGTTGAGGATAAATTGTGTGATGTTGTACAGTGCTGTTAATTGAAGTCACTTTGTTTTTCTTTCTTCTGGAAATATAGGTATTGGTATTTGGAAAATGCATAGATCACAGTCCTTGACTGTTATACTGAACAACATACATTTTTCTAGAAGAAGAAAATGAGAATTTAGAAGTCAGTCAGTCTTAAGTTATTAGACTTTTGTTAGTCTACTGAGATTGAGAAATAGACCAAGGTAGAATATGGGACAAAGAGCAGCAGACCATGAAGCTGAATGATAATGAAACAGCATCATTTATATTATGATTTTTGTTGCTGTGATCTTTGACATATTGCATATTTATGCTTGTAGAACTCATTACGATTTCATTTACATACAAGCATTCCTGCGTGTGCATTTATAGACAAGTAAACCTTTTTACTGTAAGAGATAGCTTTCTGTCTGAGTTAATAATGCATTTTCTTGCCTTTTCTGGCATGCTTCCTGTTCTCTTCTCCCCTGTTCTCTTTGTTTTAGTGTTCATTTACTGTCAGTATTGTTGTGTGCTGCTATCTGCTCAATGATCTATGTGGAAACAGTATTTTTTCCTTTATAAGTAATCATCTTTATTTGCATCATTGTTCTTGTATGCTGATATAGTTACATAATGAGGATAGCATCCATATTTTATAAAATAGGTGTACACATTGTAAGAAATGTCATCTGCCAATATATTACCTATTTTTGTTGTATAAACTCTTATTTCAGTGCTTTATTTTTAGTGACTAATTTTGTTGACTGTGGTATTTAAAATAATCTTGTGTAAGTATTGAAACTATTCTCTGTTTCTATAAATGTACTAAGTGAATAAGTTTCTAGATTTTTCAACAAAACCACTTAAACAGTCCATACAAATGATAAAGTTCCTCCAGTGAGGCATTTGCTACCTGTAGGACTGACTAAAAGTCACAATTTGTTCTTTGGTCTGCAAGAGTTTTTGCAATATTAGTTTTAGAAGAGGAGCTGCTACAGCTTTGTATCAGACAATATGGTGTAATTTTTTGGATGGAAATATGGAATACCATGGATGATGTAAAATAACGGAACTACGATGAGCAGTAGGTGAAAGGTAGTAAAGAGAGGATGAAAACTTACACATACTTCATTCTGGCACTGATTTTGTGCAGTACTTTATTCTATAACGACATCTCATGTCTTAAATACCTTTGTTAAATTACACACAGTACTCTTTCCATTTACTACATTATATTTTTTTAAACTTGATTTCATTTTCTCCTGTTCCACTCAAACGATACTGCATACTTTACTCTCAGTAGAATGGTTCCATTGCACCTAGTGCAATACTTTCTTAATCTTGCTGACACACTGTCTGCTAACTTTGACCTACCACTCTCTCTGACTCTTCAGCCCTTTACTGTCTCTCATCTTTTCATACTCATCCCATGGGAGAAAACTAAGTTTCTTGAACTCAGGGAAATACGTAATTTTGACTGTTGCAGTGATATCTGTGTATATGACACTGTTAAATTGTATTATGTTAAATGTATGTATATTGTGAGCATTTGTTAAATTTACATTTATGAAATGTGTACTGTTGTAAGGTTGCCTTTTCAATTCAGTCATTCTATAAAAAGTATTTTTGTTGTTTTGCTATTAAGTCAAAGTACAATGTATTTGATATAAAATATTATATCTCTTGCAAAGGTTGGACCAGCATTTCTTTGTATGGGTTCTACTATCAGCATGAAAACAAATTTGGATAGCACAGGTTACTTGATTAATTCTATTTTAGTCAGCATGTAGTTTTATCATTAAAAATACTGACCTGCAAGTAAGAATTTCTAGTAATATGCAGCAACATAAGCAATTAGATGATCAACAGATCTAATTAACCACTACTTAAGATCTCCAGTGGACATTTAGGGGCAAGTCTGATGTCTGAGACATAGTCACCATATTGGATGACTCCATGACTGATGATATGCTTTCCATTTTATGGATCTTAAATAATTCTTTTATGAACAATAGTTTCATAGAGGCAAAATTTTCTGCTGTTAAAATATTCCAATCCTTGTTTGCAGATGCTAACATACTTGGGAAATCAACATTTTAGTTCTGTAAATAGTGTAAAACTTAGACACTTGTGCTAATCTCATGTATCTACTAAAATTTTGTTACTGGTGGTTTGCAGTTAGATCCATTGGAATTAATTGGAATTAACATAGTTTTTTGATAGTTCTATATTTAATGATGTTTTGGGGTGATATGAAGAATAAATTAACTCTTCATTATTAAATCATTAATTTATGTTTTGATCCATAATTCATAACAAGTAAATTTTTTGCTCTATTGTTGATAGGTATGTTACAAACCTGTAAACATGAGACACAAAGCATAAGTTATAAATATACTGTAAATTTCAATTGGTTGATAGTAGCAGTTCCAACAGTTGCTGATCAAAATTTCAACAAAACTATGTATGTAAACATAGCAGTAGATAGCAACCAGTGTAACTGTAGACAAATCTCTTCAGCAATAGCAGTATTTCTGCAGATTATTACCGTCTTATTTTCTTTCTGTGAGGGGATAAGGCTATTAATTCTTTCAGATTTGTAATATAGAATTTTTATTTTTAGGTTTGTAATATAGAATTTTTACTTTTTGCTTTGTAATATTTATGTAGGTAGAGTCTGTGATAGAAAACTGTCTGCTGGGCAATAACCAAAGTGACCAAGTCAAAGTCGACTGTTTAATGTGAGATAAATTTGACTGCTTTCAGAATTCAAAGTCCAGCAATCTGCAAAAGCTAGCAACTGTGAGATGCTGTAGTTTGTGGAACAAATAGGGAAGGTGGAGCACAGTGTAACTGAAAATTTGCTTTCTTAAATTTTGGAAATCAAGTTTGTGAAGATATTGTTCTTTTTATCTATTTTTCTTTAAGGACTATTCAACAATCATTTAAGGCTCACAGACTCATTGTGCCTTTGAAATTGGCTTATTTATTGAGACTATTAAGTATGAGTGAAAACTGTTACTGTGTACCCCACTGCAGGGCAGTGTAACACGTATTGGCGGCATGGTGTAACAAGTATGAAAACCTAGATTCATGTTGGCATTAGTTATATGATTCAGCTGCTTCAGAGTACAAGCTACAATTGAATGCTAGATGAAGTTAGTACGTAGAATCTTTAAAATTGCCAAAAGTGGCAACTGGTGTGATGACTTAGACTCAGATTGAAGAGTGCCCCATGCTACACTGTACTCAACCTTTTTCTGTTATTTTCCATTTGAGTTGCCCTTTGCTGTAAGTGAACATGGTCTTGTGGTAAATCCAAGTGAAGTGGAATACAGAGTCCACTTATGGTGTATTATTTTGATTCTGCATTTTGTGTTTATACTGAAATTAAATATCCCATTTAAACTCACTGACTATTTATCTCACTTTCTGAAATTTCAGCTGTTGCAGATATATCCAAAAACATTTTCATAACAAAGTTCTTGGCTAGTTGTCAATCCTGAAACATTTTGTGCCTGTGTTCACCCTCAACACAATGGGTGCCAGCTGATGGTCAATGGCTGCAGCTGCTGCTGGCAAACATAAAGTTATTCAGTGCTGTGAGTCTCACCGTAAAATGTTTACTATACACCAACTGGACAGAAAAGCATATACGCTGTCTGATTCTGATCGATGGAATTCTGGAGATATTAAGCTGATTAAAAATAATGTAATAAGTGTTTTAAAACTGCCTTAAAAAAAAGCTTCATGGTGCAGTTGGGTGCGAGAAGTCAGTGGCTGCTAAAGCAGGTTTAACGTCTTTTGACATACAAATGGCAAAATTAGTACTGTGACGACCACCCATGTAGCGAATGACACAAGAAATGCGGAAGTATATAACTTACTGTCCGTAGTAAAATTTACCCACAAATAAAAATTAATTACATACTTACCATGATGAGCCTGTATCGAAGGTTTATTTGAAAGATAGAAAGAAAGTGTTGGTGATTTATTTGGGTATAATATGCAACCAATAGCTGTTTTGAATTTTTGATACTATTTATTTTGTGTTCCAGCAACTAGTTTTCAAGCCACTGCAGGCTCACCATTAGATGGACATTTTACAGGAACATCATGTGGACCATGTGCAGTTAGACACTGTGATAATGCTGCTGTTGGAATTAATAGACATTTAGTTACCAATAACAAAAAGTTTATGAACGTTTTGTTTCATAAACTTTTTGTTACCTGTAGCTAAAATTCCATTATGTCCACCACCACCACCACCACCACCACCACCACCCCCACCACCACCACCACCACCACCACCACCACCACCACCCCCACCACCCCCCACCCCCACCACATAGTCCAGGTAATGTTCCTGTAACACCTCCACCTGATGATGAGCTTGCAGTGGCTTGAAAACTATTAATGGTACACAAAATAAATAGTATCAAAAATTCAAAAAGTGTCTAGTTACATGATATCCAAATAAATTGCCGGTTTAAATCACAGTTGCATTTCACCATCCACAATGGATGTAGTGAAAGAAAGTGTAACTCCAAAAACTGGAAGCTGGGCCTGGCACCATGTTGTGAAAGGAATGGTGGCCTTGACTGTTATTTGCCCCCTTCCCCCATAAAAAAAAATCTTTAATCAAACTTTAAATTACTGCATTTAAGAAAATCTCTCTGCTGCTGATCTTCTTGTAACATTTATTTAGTACCTTTACAGATGCCTGCTTTATGAATTTCAAAAGGAAAAGTCCCTCTAAAGATTATAAGATACTGATAATTACATTGATTGTGATTTTTGTCATTATAGAGGAGCAGTCACCTTGGGGAAAATGTAAAAAGAAATACAAACTGTTTATTTTTATGCCTCTGTGATAAATCTGGAGATCTAAAATGTACAAGAGAGTATAATTACAGATGTTTTCTTATCTGTATTTTTGTTTTTGTATCAGCCTCCATATACTCAGTTTTATTCATTACTGTGCACCATCAAATTATTTGTAACTTGGGTTTGCTTCTGTCTACCATCACTGCAATATTTCAACATTTTCATAGTGTTCGTGAAATTCTACTTATATGTGATGGAAGACTGCACATATACATTATCTATTTCAGAATAAAAAGTTCCTATATATTTGTGTTCTGTAACATTTTAAGCAAGCTCATTTAGCAGTAACTTTTTCTATCATTAAAATAAAAATTCATGGTACACTAATTACATTTTCATCCCTGTGTTGAAATTTTCTGACCACAAAGTTTCACCTCCTCCCAAAACAAGTAGGTTTTGACAAAACACAGATTTTATATTTTTGTTCGCATTTAGCATGAAGCCAGCAGCTTATTACATAGTAGTAAATCTGAAAACTAAAAAACAAAACAGAAGAATAAGGACATACATAGATCAATATAACCCATCATGATAAATGCCTAAAAATATAATTGTAGTAATTTTTGTAAGGTAAAGATTAAACAGTACATACATATAGCACTACCTCTTGATATGTTCCATGATTTTGTGCAGAAGCTACCCACGGGAATAGAAACTTAATGTGCAGGTTACAAATGCTTGAAAACACAGGTTACAAATGCTTGAAAACACCAAGATGATTTTGTAAGTTTTATTTTGTTTTGTAAAGATAATGGTGACACTAGTCATACATCTATTAAATCACATATGGTCATCTTAATGTCTTCACGACTTCATTAAGAAAAATGAAATGAGATGACCCGTGTTTTTCCATAAAATGTACACTGCATGAAGTTCGCTAGGTATATCACAGACATTTTCTGTGAGAACTCGCATATGAACAATAACTGACATTATGATTTCCTAAGTGAAAGCAGTAGCATGCCATGTAGGCCATGGAAGTTGCTGCTTTATGAGGAGAATACATGGGTGATTGTCAAGGCACTGTGTAAGAGGTAATCTCATGAGCATGAGATGTTCATATGTGGATGACCAGACACAGCTCCATTGTGAAAATATTTCTGGATAAATCTGCTCTTACTGACCTGTTATAAAGTGAAATAACATTTCACTGTGACTGAACTTAATTTAAACATACATCTTTATTATGCAGTATAAAAAAATTATACCGTGAATGACCTCGTATGCTAGCCATCATGTTTCTATTCTGCCCAGCTGTCCACTTCACTGTGAGCGTATACAGAAAACTGCAGTTCTGCTAGCTGTTTTAACTCCTGAATTGGGAAGACAGTTCACATTTAATGTCATTATGGACTTAGTCACTGAAACTGGCAGTGCAGTTCTTTTTTTTCTCAAAGACTGTATGTGGAATTCTGTAGGCAGTGAGTTCTGTGTTCAATATTCCTCGCACACATCGAAAAATTCCAGTTTCCTGTGTGTTTCACCTGTGTGGGGCATTAACTGTCTCAAAATTCTAATTGTTGATGCTCAAACATTTTGATGTGACAAAGTCTGTTATTTATTGTAGTAATTCTTGTTGGACGTTTGGTCTAATAAATTGAGGAAACATTTAAAAATCATTCTCTTGTGATAAACATATCATAAAGTTTACTATTTACATTGTGTAGCACTGATTACAGTTTTTACTTAAGTTTTCCTGTATTGAGAAATGTGAAAGTTACCAAAATGACTTGTTGAAAATGATGACTGTCATTAATGTGATGTGTGAATGTGCTATTGCATTTGAGTAATACTAACATGAATATGTCACCTACAAGATGACTAAAAATATCAAGAGTGTTTGTTGATGTCCTTATTATATATTTATAGAAATGTGATGAAGCATGTAAATGACTTGGTGAACATTCAAATGTTGAGTGAACATGAGTTGGACCACCAATTACTTATGTAAACTTGTAAGGGGATAAAGAGTATGATACTATTTTATTTGAGCTCTCATGCTTAAATGCACTCTGTGATATGATTATATTTATTCATTTGTTTTGTAAGTGCTTCTGCCTTTTCTCCTGTTACATATTAACAAGTATTTTCGCTGCATCTTAAAAGACAGAGTTCTGTACCTCGCACATTGTACATACAAAAAAATGTTGTCTGTCTTGGAGATTTCTTTTGTACTTACAATGCTAATATAAATATGTATGTTTTTGCATTGCTTGTTAAAGTTATTGAGTATAAACAACATTCTTGATTCACGACATTCTTAGTTAAGTTTTATAATAAACCATTACGGAATAGTTGAGACAAAATTTTAAATTATTACTCTTGAGAAGAAAATGAATCACCATTAATTTTTTAATTTGTACAACCAATAGATTAGAACAATCAACTTATGATTTGTTGTTGTTGTTGTTGGTGGTGGTGGTGGTGGTGGTGGTGGTGGTGGTGCTGGTGGTAGTGGTAGATGTAGATGTTTGACCTGAAAGGCATCCATGGAATTGAAAACATGAGAAATTTTGTATCTCAGTGTTTCAGCCTTAGGTAATACATCTGAATAGCTAATGGCATCAGGCAGTTTAGTCCCTCAGTGTATGCAATAACAGGATTTCAGTTCTTAAAATTTAGATGAACAGAGACCTAAAAACATATTCAAGAGTATTCTTCTTCATGTGCTCATAAATTTCAACACAAGTGTGAGCATCCTCAACGTTCAAAGTGATGAACGGTTCCACCCTTGCTTAGTACAAATAGTTGATCCAAACCACAATGCCACCAATTCGTCGATTCCACGTATTCTTATTAGTCTTTTTGCTTGTGAGTGAATCACAAGAAGATGCTGCATTGGAAGGTGAGCAAAATGTGGAAGGCTCATGACTGGGAGATTACAGATTACTCTGTTCTTAGCACACATGAGGTGAGGTTGCCTGATTGCAAGTAGCAGCTCTTCAGACTCAACACTGGTAATAGGCTGTTTCCATCATAATCCTCTCGTGGTGAATAGTACTGACAAATTTTAGGCATGACTGTTCATCTCACACACGTACTGAGCATCTGTAATCCAAGTGAGATAGTTCATCAGCCTTGAAGTGAAGCATTAAACACACTCAGACAGCCACTTTTCTCCCATCTGGTATGCGTCAGACACACTCACAAATATGTTTAGTGCATTGTTATCCTTTTGCTTTCAGATGTCTCAGGTGTGGAAAACATCAATTTTTTATTTACAACTAGGCCCAGATACCTGGCTGAACTTTTTAAATTTGAGAACTGTTCACATGACTTGAAAATGTCACAAGAATGATTAAGGCTAACACAAGCAGTTTTTCTAATGATACTTGGACGACTGTTCCTTCAACTTGTTAATCACCACCGAAAGCTGATAAGTCATTGTTATTATGCTGGAAAGATACAGAAAATGACCAAATCATTTGCAAAAAGCTAACATTGCATTTTGGGTGGTACTCCTGTCACAGCTATCGAAAATGCATTTAAATGATGTACACAGTTCACTTGTAGGCCTCTGGTCCTGTATTGGTACATGTAAATTTGGTGTGTGCAGTGCAAGACGACTCACTGCCCTCCCCTCATTTCCACTCTACAATCAGATGGAACACAGTTTGTTATACTGTATAAAAACACTTGATTTCATATTACTTTACAAGGTGCTCGCAAACTGCAGCCCTTGGCTGGTCAAGACATACGTCTGCTTGTTGCAATGTCTGCCTGAGGCATCTGCCTTCAATGGCAATCAGCAGTACTGCTTGCACAAAGGACCCTAAAAGTTCAGTTCTGCACACACAAAGTTACAATATTTGCTGATAGGGAGTCAATTATACGGGACAGTCTCGTCCAATTTGCTGAATGCCACTAGATGACAGAGTGGCAAAGGAGTTACCAAGGTCAGCCTACTCCTCCTCTAACATGAGTCTTCACATTTTAAAGGTAAACATAAAGCTAACAAGCAATAAAATGAAAATGGGAATTCCAAACAAGGAAATCAATAAAAGTATACCTAGTCACAATATTAGTGCATATAAAAATGAAATACACTAACATTTAGAAACACAAAACCAACAAAATCAAAATGTTACTGTCATACTGCCCATGAAACATGAAGCAAACTAATATGCGAGACGTAAAAAAAAAAAAAAAAAAAAAAAAAAAAAAAAAAAAAAAAAAAAAAAAAAACAAGAAATATTAATGTCACACTGCATAAGAGACATGAAATGTACTAACATTCAAGACAAAGAAGCAATAAAAATATTACAGTGACACTGCATGTGAAGCCTAGGAAATCAATGCCGACAGCAGTCAGTCCACAAGGAAACAGATACAGCTTCTCAAAATGAGATTATGAATTAAAATTTTGTTGCTGTAAATAGAAATTTAGCTAAGAGGTTTTATCATATACCATAAATGAGATGGAACACATCACTGGTTCACTGCTCAGGCAGGGGGTTCAATTTAATTAATAGATCTTTTTATTGTACCAGTGGCAGTTTTTAGCATCACTACACTTGCGCGCACACACACACACACACACACACACACACACACACACACACACACTCTCTCTTATCAGGACCGTGAAACAGCTGATCAATGACACCCAGCTTCCATACTATAGGAGGCAAGTTGTCCTCCTTGATAAGCACATTGTCACTGATCTGGGGCTAACATGCTCTTTCCAATGTCCATTTACTTTGTTGCTGCAGGTACTCTGTGGACAATTTCTTCCAAAAGGGCTGATGCAACTTTTATACAAGTTGCCGATTGTTCGCCCTGTTGGCAGGAATCTCAAAGATAGAGTGTTTAGGACGGGTACAAAGCAGGTTCCCCATTAAATGTCCGATGTTCCAGTCTTTGAGTGGCTTGTCACAATTTACCAAATGGGACAAGAAACCTCTGATTTCTATCACGAGCTGTTTGTTGGTGAATGTGTGCCTCACATGATCTATTTTGCTTGTACATAGGCTTGCATGGAATTGGAGGAATTGTACCTGATAAAAGAGTGATTTCTTTTCGAGATGCCATCCATCTCGATGACGGCGTTTGTGGAGACGATCGTCGACCTAGTGTAGTGAAAAAGTGATTCACCCTAAGAGTTGGCACGCTTCCATTGATCGACAGTCGAATCCCGATGGTCCCGTGCCCACTGCAGTCGTAATTGACGATGTCATTAGGTCAGCATGTGAACATGTATGGTTGATCTGCAGCGGAGCTCTATGTTCAACAATGTGCAATGAACAGTGTGCTGCGAAACACGTGTGTGCACCAGCATTGTGCTCTTTCGGCAGAGATATTGCAGATCACCATCTATCCTGCTTTAAAGAGCAGACAAACCTCCGAACCCCACGTTCTGTGAAGAGTCGTGGACGTCGAAACATTTAGCGCCTAGTGGTAGTTTCACTGTCCTTCTACGTCTTTCTGTAGATGCTCGTGACAGAAGCACGTGAACATTTGACCAGCTTCGCCATTTTCGAGATACTCGTTTACAGGCCGTGCGTAATAATAATCTGCTCTTTGTCAGAGTCGCTAATCTCAATGGACTTCCCCATTTTGCCTCGTGATGACTGGGTGTTGTGTGATGTCCTTAGGTTAGTTAGGTTTAGGTAGTTCTAAGTTCTAGGGGACTGATGACCATAGATGTTAAGTCCCATAGTGCTCAGAGCCATTTTGAACTTCCCCATTTTCAGCCCATATCGTCGCTAGGGTGATCTCTCGTCCACGTTTGTTCCGCTTACATACGTGCCCACAACGCCACTAGGCAGCATCCAATCTCGCGGTGGGCAGTGGTCATAACTTTTTGGCGTATCAGTGTATACAAACTTCGAATATCCGTAACGCTGGTATTTATAAAAACTTCGAATATTCTAGAATATAATAACATTGCAGGCAAAACATATTTCAAGAACTGATAACTAATTAAAAAATGAATATTTGCTGGAGGTCGGGTTTGAATTAGCAGCACTCCAGATGCGATGCTGATAACTATACCATGATTCGCAGCCATTGCATAACAACCAGCAAAAACTAGCCGAGACTCATCTGTTAAGCATGAAAGAATGTAGTAACAGAAATAAATTAAAGATTCGACTAATTATTCAGCAGCAAAGTGAGCCTGATTCATCTTTTTGTAAGTTGCGGATCCTGTGTTTATTTTTTTACGTGCTTGTCTTTCTTTTCTTGGTTTCTTTGACGGTTCTGTTGTGTATTCTTATTATGATACACACTTCCCTTCTAAGGCAATAATTCTGCTCGGAGTCTAATGATTTGCGTATTCTTACACTTTGCTCGATTTTCCAACACACAGATATTTTTATTTAAGCTAATTGTTTCATATTCAGAAGACTTGCGTGTTGAGAGTGCTGACGTCGTAGCTCTGTTTCTGGCTCTTATGAAGCAACAGTCGTGGAAATTGGTCTCCTCCGTGACAAACTATTTTACCGATTTTGACCTTTCTTCAGGCGTGTGTTTCTGTTTACTTTTCGACAACAGCTGCACTCTTATTTAGTACGTTAAATAATATACAGTGTCCTAACTAATGAGGTCTATCTGCTATTCAATACCGCTTCAACCGCACGCGAGCTATGTGCCGGACATCCATCATGTTGGAAGTACATCGCCGTTTTGTCATGCAGTGAAACATCTTGTAGTAACATCGGTAGAACATTACGTAGGAAATCAGCATACATTGTACCATATAGATTGTCATCGATAAAATGGGGGCCAATTATCCTTCCTCCCATAATGCCGCACCATACATTAACCCGCCAAGGTCGTTGATGTTCCACTTGCCGCAGCCATCGTGGATTTCCCGTTGCCCAGTAGTGCATATTATGCCGGTTTACGTTACCGCTGTTGGTGAATGACGCTTCGTGCAAAAAATCTGTCATCGTCCCAGTGGCAGAGCTGTACACGACGTTCAAAGTCGTCGCCATGCAATTCCTGGTGCAGAGAAATATGGTACGGGTGCAATCGATGTTGATGTAGCACTCTCAACACTGACGGACGTTTTTGAGATTCCCGATTCTCGCGCAATTTATCTGCTACTGATGTGCGGATTAGCCGCGACAGCAGCTAAAACACCTACTTGGGCATCATCACTTGTTGCAGGTCGTGGTTGACGTTCCGCATGTGGCTGAACACTTCCTGTTTCCTTAAATAACGTAACTACCCGCGAACGGTCCGGACACTTGGATGATGTCGCCCAGGATGCCGAGCAGCATACATAGCACACGCCCGTTGGGAATTTTGAACACAATAGCCATACATCAACACGATATCGACCTTTTCCGCAATTGGTAAACGGTCCATTTTTACACGGGTTGTGTATCACGAACCAAATCCCGTCCGCACTGGCGGAATGTTACGTGATACCACGTACCTATACGTTTGTGACTATTACAGCGCCATCTATCACAAAGAGAAAAAAATGGTCCACTAAAACATTCATATTTCTTTACGTACTACACGAATATGTAATAAAAAATGGAGGTTCCTATTTTTGAAAAAACGCAGTTGATATCCGTTTGACCTACGGCAGCGCCATATAGCGGGCCAACCATAGCGCCATCTGGTATCCCCCTTCAAGCTAGACAAGTTTCGTTCTTTGTAGTTTTTTCGTTTGACGCTTATTTCGTGAGATATTTGGCCCGGTCACGACCCATGGACCACCCTGTATATCTGGTGCTCCCTCGAGTTCTAGTTGCAGTTCACCGCGTTACCTCGGAAGATGTCTCCTGCTGTCGAAGCTGAAATGTTAGGAGAAAGTTTTACGCATTGACCACGGCCTATTAGCCCAGAAGTTTAAAGTGAAGTCAGTACCGGCCGTGAAAACCTACATTTATTAACGTTTATAAATGGGCTTTCTCGGGACAGTTTGCGTCTATCTTCAAGTATCTGCTAGTTCAGTTTCTTCACCATCTCGATGGCACTGCGACTTCATGGAATGTTTGTTTGGCAAAATAAGGGTAGCAGCTTACTGATATCGGACGAGAGCAACATGTCCGACTGTAATGAATGTGTATTTGCAACAAATGCTGCTAATTTGTTGCCTGGGCACAAATTTTTATTGCCAAGAAATTTTTGTTCCGTAAATTTTAGCTCGTGAGCCCCCATGTGCACCTGCACGAATGACAAACTGAAATTAAGCTGAAAGTCACTGTTCACGGGGCCTCCGAAGGCGAGTTTGGATTTCTAAGAGTTGGCTATGCTTAAGGCTCATGATGAACCAATGTATTTGTCATATTTACCCTAAAAATCTAGTGAACTAGTTAAAAATATATACAAGCAAAACTTTGTGGTGAAAAAATGTGTTTTTAAGATCTAGCAAAAAGGCGTTTAATCACTTTTTGCAGCACCTATCACGAACAAGTCGTCACTAAAGATTTGAGGAAGCGCACGTACGTAACAAACAGAGACGCACTGTTGTGGGGCCAGGTGGTATCTACTGTTTCTTATGTTAAATCTCGTGGTTTTGTCGTTTTGATTATAAGAAATCATGTATTAAAACTTGAGCTTCACAATATTTTATAAAACAAGTATCCTCATTAAGTTTAATCACGAGTTTTAAAAAATCGGAAATTGTGATTTATAAGGCTGAAGGGGAGAGGAGGGGGGGGGGGGATTGCATGTTTGAAGAAGTGCGTTCTGCACCAAAAATTTTAGAAATTAAGCACTCGCCAACCGCTCCACGAATACTGAACGAAATGGTGAATGCCCTACACAAGATTGTTGCCAACTGTTTTAAGCTCTAGCTTTCCCGTGAGTCAAGTGCACAGATTTCCGACTTCCGAAATATACTTAAAATTATAGTTTTAATGTTATACATATGTCTCATACATAGTTTGCATGTAAATATCCGCAGATTTCCATTGTTGTTCTCTTTATTTTTCATAAGTTAAATGGTTTGTAGGAAATGGAAGATTTTGTCAAGGAAACACTGCTTTATGCTGTTTTATTGCTAGTAATTAAGGGGCTCCGGAAAGGCTCAAAATCATGAAAAGTTCAATTTTTACTTTTTTGCGTTTTCTGAATCTGCACACTATTACCTTTTAATAGATATATAATTTATTCAATTCCGAAGACAACTATTTTTAATTTTTTTTAAAATGTGTTCTACATGGACGTGACCCACTGTGGCGCTGTTAAACTGCTGTCAAATGGTGTTATTATTAACGTCCGTGTTCATCAGGTACATTTTAGTGACGTGAGATAAAGTATGTGTTGTGGCTAACCCGTGATGGTTCAATATACACTCCTGGAAATTGAAATAAGAACACCGTGAATTCATTGTCCCAGGAAGGGGAAACTTTATTGACACATTCCTGGGGTCAGATACATCACATGATCACACTGACAGAACCACAGGCACATAGACACAGGCAACAGAGCATGCACAATGTCGGCACTAGTACAGTGTATATCCACCTTTCGCAGCAATGCAGGCTGCTATTCTCCCATGGAGACGATCGTAGAGATGCTGGATGTAGTCCTGTGGAACGGCTTGCCATGCCATTTCCACCTGGCGCCTCAGTTGGACCAGCGTTCGTGCTGGACGTGCAGACCGCGTGAGACGACGCTTTATCCAGTCCCAAACATGCTCAATGGGGGACAGATCCGGAGATCTTGCTGGCCAGGGTAGTTGACTTACACATTCTAGAGCACGTTGGGTGGCACGGGATACATGCGGACGTGCATTGTCCTGTTGGAACAGCAAGTTCCCTTGCCGGTCTGGGAATGGTAGAACGATGGGTTCGATGACGGTTTGGATGTACCGTGCACTATTCAGTGTCCCCTCGACGATCACCAGTGGTGTACGGCCAGTGTAGGAGATCGCTCCCCACACCATGATGCCGGGTGTTGGCCCTGTGTGCCTCGGTCGTATGCAGTCCTGATTGTGGCGCTCACCTGCACGGCGCCAAACACGCATACGACCATCATTGGCACCAAGGCAGAAGCGACTCTCATCGCTGAAGACGACACGTCTCCATTCGTCCCTCCATTCACGCCTGTCGCGACACCACTGGAGGCGTGCTGCACGATGTTGGGGCGTGAGCGGAAGACGGCCTAACGGTGTGCGGGACCGTAGCCCAGCTTCATGGAGACGGTTGCGAATGGTCCTCGCCGATACCCCAGGAGCAACAGTGTCCCTAATTTGCTGGGAAGTGGCGGTGCGGTCCCCTACGGCACTGCGTAGGATCCTACGGTCTTGGCGTGCATCCGTGCGTCGCTACGGTCCGGTCCCAGGTCGACGGGCACGTGCACCTTCCGCCGACCACTGGCGACAACATCGATGTACTGTGGAGACCTCACGCCCCACGTGTTGAGCAATTCGGCGGTACGTCCACCCGGCCTCCCGCATGCCCACTATACGCCCTCGCTCAAAGTCCGTCAACTGCACATACGGTTCACGTCCACGCTGTCGCGGTATGCTACCAGTGTTAAAGACTGTGATGAAGCTCCGTATGCCACGGCAAACTGGCTGACACTGACGGCGGCGGTGCACAAATGCTGCGCAGCTAGCGCCATTCGACGGCCAACACCGCGGTTCCTGGTGTGTTCGCTGTGCCGTGCGTGTGATCATTGCTTGTACAGCCCTCTCGCAGTGTCCGGAGCAAGTATGGTGGTTCTGACACACCGGTGTCAATGTGTTCTTTTTTCCATTTCCAGGAGTGTATATCGCTGGTGTGATTGTCGATTGTTTCATCTTTATTTACTCTGTCGTTATCTCGAAAATATTCGTAATTAATTCTGTTTCTTGAGTCTCTGTTTTGTTGAAGTATAATAATGAGTAAAAGTAAAGTTATTAGAAATCCTCTGAAGGCTTTTCAGAAAAGGAGAAATGTTGGAAAGCCAAAGGTATGTGTTATTACTGTAAACAATAAAGACGATAACCAAGTGAGTGAACCTAACCTCTCAAGTACACCTACCCATAGCAGTCAAAGTGGGAAAGAAAATACTTGCTAACTGGTGAAGTGTACACTCATAAGCATAGTCTGCCTCATGCAATAATGGAGGTGATAAAACCTATTTTCAGAGACTTAGCAGCACCTGAACTGTTGAAAAAGTGTATTCACAGAAAAACTCAAAACCCCAATGAAAGTGTAAATAGTGTTATATGGTCGAGAATCCCCAAGACTGTATTTGTTGGAATAGAAACACTTCACTTTGGTGTCTATAATGCTGTTGCAACTTTCAATGATGGCAACATTGTAAGGTGCAAGGTATTTAGAAATATGAGAATGAAGATAGGTTCTAACATGGTACGAGCGATGCTTGCTTTAGACAAGGAACGCGTTCGGGCTGCAGACAGGGCTGTAAAGAGTCTAGAAATACAAGCAAGAGTAAACAGGAGGAGGAACAAGAGGAAGCTGGAGGAGGAGTTTGCAGAGGATGAAGATAATCCATCCTATGCACCTGGAATGCACTAAAAAGATAATCCAATCTTTGTCGCTCGATTCCCAAAACTTTTATTTTCTCATACTAATTACATGTTTTCTAAGGATCTTCCAAACATATTTGTTTCAAACTTTCAGTAAATGTTACACAGTACCTTCTGCATAATTTAACACAACCTTTTTCCAAAAAACTGTATATTTTTGAATATATAAATAAAAAATTGCAAAAAAATGTTGTGAATTTTCATTACAATTGAAAAAAAATCATCTTTAATAACCGAACTAAAATTTTGTAAAATCCCTGTGGTAAGTTGTACCCCATATTCCAATAAATAATCTGTAAAAAGTTCAACTTCCTACCTCAAATACTTTGTGAGGAAACATGAAATTTATAAGCGTTATTTTAACATTGCAAGTATAGGGCGTTACGGAGCCCTTTAAAATCAAGTATATTCACACGTCCCTATCTATATTTACCTCGTAATGCTGTCTCTGCTTTCAAAGTTTAATTTTTATTTAGGTGAAAATTCATGTTTTTGTGTGTGGAATGCACATATAGGCCTGTAATTTAATATGTTGTTGTTGTTGTCTTCAGTTCTGAGACTGGTTTGATGCAGCTCTCCATGCTCCTCGATCCTGTGCAAGCTTCTTCATCTCCCAGTACTTACTGCAACCTACATCCTTCTGAATCTGCTTAGTGTATTCATCTGTTGGTCTCCCTCTACAATTTTTACCCTCCACGCTGCCCTCCAATGCTAAATTTGTGATCCCTTGATGCCTCAGAACATGTCCTACCAATGGGTCCCTTCTTCTTGTCAAGTTGTGCCACAATTTCCTCTTCTCCCCAATTCTATTCAATACCTCCTCATTAGTTATTTGATCTACCCATCTAATCTTCAGCATTTTTCTGTAGCACTACATTTCGAAAGCTTCTATTCTCTTCTTGTCCAAACTATGTATCGTCCATGTTTCACTTCCATACATGGCTACACTCCATATAAATACTTTCAGAAACGACTTAAATCTATACTCGATGTTAACAAATTTCTCTTCTTCAGAAACGCTTTCCTTGCCATTGCCAGTCTACATTTTATATCCTCTCTACTTCGACCATCATCAGTTATTTTGCTCCCCAAACAGCAAAACTCCTTTGCTACTTTAAGTGTCTCATTTCCTAATCTAATTCCCTCAGGATCACCCGACTTAATTCGACTACATTCCATTATCCTCGTTTTGCTTTTGTTGATGTTCATCTTATATCCTCCTTTCAAGACACTGTCCATTCCGTTCAACAACTCTTCCAAGTCCTTTGCTGTCTCTGACAGAATTACAATGTCATCGGTGAACCTCAACGTTTTTATTTCGTCTCCATGGATTTTCATACCTACTCCGAATTTTTCTTTTGTTTCCTTTACTGCTTGCTCAATATACAGATTGAATAATATCGGGGACAGGCCACAACCCTGTCTCACTCCACTCCCAACCGCTGCTTCCCTTTCATGCCCTTCGACTCTTATAACTGCCATCTTGTTTCTGTACAAATTGTAAATAGCCTTTCGCTCCCTGTATTTTACCCCTGCCACCTTCAGAATTTGAAGGAGAGTATTCCATTCAACATTGTCAAAAGCTTTCTCTAAGTCTACGAATGATAGAAATGTAGGTTTGCCTTTCCTTAATCTATTTTCTAAGATAAGTCATAGGGTCAGTATTCCCTCACGTGTTCCAACATTTCTACGGAATCCAAACTGATCTTCGCCGAGGTCGGCTTCTACCAGTTTTTCCATTCGTCTGTAAAGAATTTGCGTTAGTATTTTGCAGCTGTGACTTATTAAACAGATAGTTCGGTAATTTTCACATCTGTCAACACCTGCTTTCTTTGGGATTGGAATTATTATATTCTTCTTGAAGTCTGAGGATATTTCGCCTGTCTCATACATCTTGCTCACCAGATGGTAGAGTTTTGTCAGGACTGGCTCTCCCAAGGCCGTCAGTAGTTCTAATGGAATGTTGTCTACTCCTGGGGCCTTGTTTCGACTTAGATCTTTCAGTGGTCTGTCAAACTCTTCACGCAGTATCGTATCTTCCATTTGATCTTCATCCACATCCTCTTCCATTTCCATAATATCGTCCTCAATTACATCGCCCTTGTATAGACCCTCTATATACTCCTTCCACCTTTCTGCTTTCCCTTCTTTGCTTAGAACTGGGTTTCCATCTGAGCTCTTGATATTCATACAAGTGGCTCTCTTTTCTCCAAAGGTCTCTTTAATTTTTCTGTAGGCACTATCTATCTTAACCCTAGTGAGATAAGCCTCTACATCCTTACATTTGTCCTCTAGCCATCCCTGCTTAGCCATTTTGCACTTCCTGTCGATCTCATTTATGAGACGTTTGTATTCCTTTTTGCCTGCTTCATTTACTGCGTTTTTATATTTTCTCCTTTCATCAATTAAATTCAGTATTTCTTCTGTTACCAAGGATTTCTACTAGCCCTCGTCTTTTTACCTACTTGATCCTCTGCTGCCTTCACTACTTCATCCCTCAGAACTACCCATTCTTCTTTTACTGTATTTCTTTCCCCCATTCCTGTCAATTGTTCCCTTATGCTCTCCGTGAAACTCTGTACAACCTCTCGTTTAGTCAGTTTATCAAGGTCCCATCTCCTTAAATTCCCACCTTTTTGCAGTTTCTTCAGTTTTAATCTACAGTTCATCTCCAATAGATTGTGGTCAGAGTCCACATCTGCCCCTGGAAATGTCTTACAATTTAAAACCTGGTTCCTAAATCTCTGTCTTACGATTATATAATCTATCTGATACCTTCTAGTATCTACAGGATTCTTCCATGTATACAACCTTCTTTTATAATCCTTGAACCACGTGTTAGCTATGATTAAGTTATGTTGTGTGCAAAATTCTACCAGACGGCTTCCTCTTTCATTTCTCTCCCCCAATCCATATTCACCCATAATGTTTCCTTCTCTCACTTTTCCTACTCTCGAATTCCAGTCACCCATCACTATTAAATTTTCGTCTCCCTTCACTACCTGAACAATTTCTTTTATCTCATCATACATTTCATCAATTTCTTCATCATCTGCAGAGCTAGTTGGCATATAAACTTGTACTACTGTAGTAGGCATGGGCTTCGTATCTATGTTGGCCACAATAATGCGTTCACTATGCTGTAGGTAGTAGCTTACCCGCACTCCTATTTTTTTATTCATTATTAGACCTACTTCTGCATTACCCCTATTTGATTTTGTATTTATAACCCTGTATTCACCTGACCAAAAGTCTTGTTCCTCCTGTCACCGAACTTCACTAATTCCCACTATATCTAACTTCAACCTATCCATTTCCTTTTTTAAATTTTCTAACTTACCTGCCCGATTAAGGGATCTGACATTCCACGCTCCGATCCGTAGAACGCCAGTTTTCTTTCTCCTGATAACGACGTCCTCCTGAGTAGTCCCCGCCCGGAGATCCGAATGGGGGACTATTTTACCTCCGGAATATTTTACCCAAGAGAACGCCATCATCATTTAACCATACAGTAAAGCTGCATGCCCTCGGGAAAAATTACGGCTGTAGTTTCCCCTTGCTTTCAGCTGTTTGCGGTACCAGCACAGCAAGGCCGTATTGGTTAGTGTTGCAAGGCCAGATCACTCAATCAGCCAGACTGTTGCTTCTGCAACTACTGAAAAGGCTGCTGCCCCTCTTGAGGAACCACACGTTTGTCTGTCCTCTCAACAGATAACCCTCCGTTGTGGTTGCACCTACGGTACGGCCATCTGTATCGCTGAGACACGCAAGCCTCCCCACCAACGGCAAGGTTCATGGTTCATGGTTCATTTAATATAGGTACCGTTGTACCGTTTATAAAAATCTGTCTCCGTAGCTGAGCGGTCAGCGTAGATGACTGCCATGCGAAACAGTCGGGTTCGATTCCCGTCACCGCCGTGGATTTTTCCCTGGTTAGTGGATGGTACGAGATGTACTCAGCTTAGGTGCCAACTGAGGAGCTGTGAGCAGTAGCAGCTCCAGAGTCTGGAAAGTGTGCGATAAATTCGCGAAAAACAATTCCTCGTGGTACAGTAGACCCTCGAAAATACCACTAATTGTTTAGATTCTGGCGTAGTCACGATGTATACCAGCAGTAACGTTCCAGAACAATTTGAATACACCACCGGCAGGACGGTACAATGGTCAAGCCCAGTCAAACATGGACGCAGCAATACATGCGCGGTCACCTGCGCTTATTCATTCCGAAACGACGATATACTGTGGCGACACTAACCGAAAATTACATTCGTTGAACAATGTCCTTGCAAAGAAAGCACATATTCCTAGTCACTAACAGGTACAAATTTAAACAGAGGTCTCGACAGTAGAACAAAGCACTTGAAGTTATGAGAGCAGGTGACAATTTTTTAAGCAATAAACAGCGAAACGTTTCAAAAATTAATTTGTTTGTTTATTTTCTTTGACATGTGGAAAAAAATAATTTTCTCTGGAATGTTCTAGTAGAGCGATTTCTGTGCTGACATGTATTCAAAAACATGTACCGTATCAAATTACCGTGATAACATCTGTTTATATTTTAAAGTTTATCCAGAAACATCATTTACAGAGTTTACTGGTATAGTCGCTGTGCTCACCATATAGGGAACACTAAACTGCCGATATTGGGTGAACCGTAGAAGATAAACATGTACTACCACATTGTTTTACGTACATTTTTGGGATTTTACGTGACTCTTAGGATTTAGCCATCATATTGTAAAATAGTGCGCGGGCGCCAAAATTTTCTCTGAATTCATTCATTTAAATTCACGCAGCGTACTGGTTGTGTTCCCTGCAGCACTAAATTACATAAGATACTAAATTGTAGACCTCAAAAAAGGTCTACATAACAGTCCGCGACATCACATATTTATCTCGTGCGGTTCACGCACAAGCACAGTTTTTTTCTGCTTGGCAATTATGCGACCCACCTCGCATGTAATGCATATGTCGCCAAAGTCACGACCATGAAATTTTACACACCTCCCGAAAGAAGTTTCACTTCAAACAGTGGCCAAGTCTCTAGGATCGTAAACTGCATGCTGTGGTTTCAGTTCCAGCGGCGTGTTAAATTTTTCAGTCGTGTTATTCGAAATGCAGCAGTCTTTAATTTTATCCGTATGATTTCGTTTTCAATATAATTACTTTTTATTTCATTTATAGTTCTTCCCCGTGTCGTGTTAATCACTGTATGGAGTTTTTTTTAATTTTGTCCTTTTTCTTCCTTTTACTCTTTCTCCATTTGAAGTCTTTGCTTATGACATTATAGTTACGGCAACTTATTAATCTATCATAATACTTAAATTTTTAAGAGATTACCAGTCTATCGATTAAACATAACAGGCGAAACATTCTGTCTATAGTCTCTAAAAATTTTCGTAAGTCTTGCACAGAGGGATATATGAGAAGAGAAGGAATAAACTTTCGTGAGGCTGACAACATATCTTCGTGACGACCATCTGCTATGGTAGAAATGTCACACGGAGGTTAAAAAGTTTCGTGGAAACTCATCATAAAGACCTCACGTTCATATGTGGTTCTTATTTTTAATAATGCATATAAAATTAAAGTGTCAGAAATTAAATTTAAGAGAAGAATTATATTTAGAACTAAGTTAAACGAATAAAAATAAAAACCACAATCATTTTGACAATGATTTTTTAAAAAAAAAAACTCTGTTCTGTAAGTACTGAACGCGTAACCTTTAACTTACGAGCCTAGAAGCTTAGCCATTACGCTATGGACACATTTTCACAAACGATGGTCCACCAGAAGGTTGGTAGCACGGTGGGAAACCCGGTACCTAATCCTATACCACTGTATGGGTGGTTTCAAAAAGTCAGTCCCTCCCCTGAAGTCTCAATGACAAATAAATTTTTATTGTATTCGGAAGTAAATTAATTATAACGATAACATATTATTATCAAATCAAACATCGTCAATTGATACCACTGCTTTATCGCAAGCGCAGTGCGATCATAAATGAGTGTGTTACATCAGATCAATTTTCTCGAGATTGATGACAGATAGAGACCTCCACCTAAGTCTAAAGAAAAATTCAATATGTTAGCTAAATTTCGTACGCCAAAACATATTATGTAATATATATCAAACGCAAAATCATAGCGACCTCTATTTTTCATTGCAAACTTTTCCGAATTTCGCGTAGCGTCTTACTTTCACATAAATATCACAATAACTATGAACATTAACGCAATGATGGGCATGTCATCATGAACCTGGCGTATAAATCTATAAGTAAAGCAGAAATGAATTTTTATACCGATTAGTTTCTTTAAAAACCTTCGAGAAAGATTGCAGGGCGTGCGCCTCGATTCTGCCATCGCCGACCAGCCGAAAGATTTCAGACACTATCGGTCTTTCCTTCCGAACAAACGAATGAACTTGCACAGCGCTTTGGACGAAAACTGGTCACCGCGCATCGGCCACCGTATACTGCACGGTCCACAGTTGCAGGGGCAACAGTCTGGATGATTGACTGATCTGCCCCTGTAACATCAACCAAACGGCCTTGCTGTGCTGGTGCTACGAATGATTGAAAGCAAGGGGAAACTACAGCCGTAATTTTTCCTGAGGGCATGCAGCTCTACTGTATGGTTAAATGATGACAGCATCATCTTGCGTAAAATATTTCGGAGGTAAAATAGTCACCCATTTGGATGCAGGCGGGGACTACTTAGGAGGAGGTCGTTATCAGGAGAAACAAAACTGGCAATCTACGGATTGGAGTGTGGAATATCAGCTCCCGTAATCGGGCAGATATGTTACAAAATTTAAAAAGGGAAATCGATAGGTTAAAGTGAGATATAGTGTGGATTAGTGAAGTTTGGTGGCAGGAGGAACAGGACTTCCGGTCAGGTGTTATAAATATGAAATGAGAATAGACCTGGAAACACTGGAAGGTTTCAGACTGATTATATAACGTTAAGGCAGATATTTCAGTATCATGTTTTAAACTGTAAGACATTTCCAGGGGCAGATTTATTGGTTATGAACTGTAGATTTAAACTGAAGAAATTGTAAAAAGGTAGGAAATTAAGGAGATGAGACCTGAATAAACTGAAAGAACCGGAGGTAGAGTTTCAAAGAGAGTATTACGAACCGATTAACAAGAACAGGGGAAAGCAATACAATAGAAGAAGATGGGTAGCTTTGAGAGATGAAATAGTGAATGCAGCAGAGGATCAAATAGGCAAAAAGACGAGAGCTAGTAGAAATCCTTGGGTAACACAAGAGATACTGAACTGAACTGATGAAAGGAGAAAATAAGAAAATGCAGCAAATGAAACATGCGTAAGGGAATACAAACGTCAAAAAAATGAGAATGACAGGAAGTGCAAAATGGCTAAGCAGAAATGGCTAGAGGGAAAAAAACCAAAAATAGAAGCATGTTTCACTTGGAGAAAGATAGATACAGCCTACAGGAAAATTAAAGAAACCTTTGGAGGAAAGAGAACTACAAATATTAATAACAAGAGCTCAGGTGGAAACCAGTCCTAAGCAAAGAAGGGAAAACTGCAACGTGGAAGGAGAATACAGAGGATCTATACAAAGGAAATGCATTTGAGTTTTATACAAATGGAACAGGGCGTAGATGAAGATGATATGGAAGATATGATACTGCGAGACGAATTTGACAGAGCAATGAAAGTCCTAAGCCGAAACAAGGCTTCATTAGAACTACTGATAGCCGTGGGAGAGCCAGCCATGACAAAACTCTTCCATCGGGTGAGAAAGATGTATGAGACAGGCAGAGTATCCTCGGACTTCAAGAATAATGTAATAATTCAAATTCCAAAGAAAGCAATTTCTGGTAAATGTGAAAATTATGGAACTATCAGTTTAATGAGTCATCGTAGCAAAATACTAACGCGAATTCTTTAAGAAGAAAGGAAAATCTGGTAGAAGCCGACCTCGGAAAAAATCAGTTTGGATTCCGAAGAAATGTAGGAACACACGAGGCAATGCTGACCTTACGATGCCTCCTAAAAGATAGGTTAAGGGAAGGCAAACCTACGTTTATAGCATTTGTATACTTAGAGGAAGGTATTGACAATGTTGACTGGAATATTCTCTTTGAAACCTGAGGGTAGCAGCGGTAAAATACAGGGAGCGAAAGGCTATTTGCAACTTGTGCAGAAACCAGACAGTATTATAAAAATCGAGGGGCATGGAAGACAGGCAGTGATTGAGAAGGGAGTGAGACAGGTTTGTACCCTATCCACGGAGTTATATGTGCATTGAACTAGCAGCAAAGGAAACGAAAGAAAAATTAGGAGTAGGAATTAAAGTCCAGAGAGAAGAAATAAAAACATTGAGGTTTACTGATGACATTGTAATTCTGTTAGAGACAGCAAAGCACTTGAAAGGGCAGTTGAACGGAATGAACAGTGTCTTGAAAGGAGTATATAAGATGAACATCAACAAAAGCAAAACAAGGATAATGGACTGTAGTCGAATTAAAGCAGGTGATGGTGCGGGAATTAGGTTAGGAAACGAGTCACTTAAAGTAGTAGATAAGTTTTGGTATTTGTGCAGCAAAATAACAGATGATGGTCGAAGTAGACAGGATACAAAATGTAAACTGGCAATGGCAAGGAAAGTTTTTGAAGAAGGGAAATTCGTTAACATTGAGTATAGATTTGTCAGAAAGTTTTTTCTTAGAGTGTTTATGTGGAGTGCAGCCACGTATGGGAGTGAAACATGGACGGCAAATAGTTTAGGCAAGAAGAGAATAGAAGCTTTTGAAATGTGGTGCTGCAGAAGAATGGTGAAGATTAGGTTGGTAGATCATGTAATTAATGAGGAAGTACTTACTAGAACAAAAATTTGTGGCACAACCTGACTAGAAGAAGGGATCTGAGACATCAAGGGATCGCCAATTTAGTACTGGAGGGAAGTGTGGGGGATAAAAATCGTAGGGACAGACAAAGAGATGAATGCAGTAAGCAGAATCAGAAGAATGTATTTGGCAGTAGTTACTCAGAGATTAATAGGCTTGCACAGGATAGAGTAGCATGGAGAGCTGCATCAAACCAGTCTTTGGACGGAAGACCACAAGAACAATACGCCACAGAGTGAAAAATATCAGGTAAGTTCTATGTGCAACAGATGTAACGGCTACCCCGTGCGGCTACTGCTTGGTTGTCTGCCATCACTCTCTCACCGCAGAGGCACTGCTGGAGGCTGATTCCTTTGCTAAAATTAATGGTTAGTTTTACTGGTTCATGGCCCACTTGTTGTGTCAACACACTGTTTCCAGTCATCCATAGCTCAGCAATGTAGAAATCGCTTGACTCTTCCTCCAAGAGATCCATTTTACTGCTGTGTTGCATTATTGCAGTGCTTGCCTAGTCTGTCTTGTGCTGCACAAACAGCCCCAATGCTGCATCTGGCATGCTGACACTTTTACTACCCATTGGCTGCTTCCAGCTCCTGTGGCTGAACTGCTAGTTTCTGTGGTGGCACCCAAAAGGAAATGGCGGCGGCACTAAGCATCACAATGATATTTGTCATCTTGAGTGAGTACTCCCACCATTGACATGTCATTAATTAATAATTGATAGCATATTCAATATCACAAATCTCGTAGTAATAGTTGAAATTAAAGCGCAGAGTTTCAATGTATGTGGTATAGCATTTTTATTAAAACAAAGTACTGTTTATAATCCAATGTTAGCCCTGGACAGTTACAGCACAGTATCTGCTGAAGTTCCCCGCACACACTAATTCTTATTATATTGTTTCCAAAGTACGACTTCTCAAAGCTTATGAGACCAATCATATTTCCTCCGAACAGATGTATGAATTGATCAAGACAGCTAACCTATCACAAGACATTGAAGCTGATGTAACATTTTGCAGCGTCATCCCCCGAACCAACCCCTGTCCTCTGTTTGGTAGTGGGTGGAAACTTTAAACCAGAGGTTCAGATGATGTGATGACATTGGTTGCTGAGTTATCGACCTCTGCAGCTCAGCGGAGAATTGCAGGATCCTCTTTAAGGGGAGCCGGAGGTGGTCAAATCCAAAAAATTACGATTTTTTTTTTGCTACCGAAAATTAATTGGAACATTCCTCTTTAATGTAAACTTTGAATTATTGTTCTACTCGCCCTAGAAGTGGAGTTATTACCATTTTCCCCCACGCCTGCAGAGGAAATGGGCGGCCGCTGAATGCATCTAACACCCTATCGTGACTTCCTGGCGAACTGCTTGGGATTTTCTCAGCCTGTTACGCATAGAGCGCCTTATGTTACGCATACAGCGAGTGTGCAAGGGTTGGCTACATTGTTTTCTGTGACAAATATTACCCGTATTTCCTTACAGCTTACTCCTATTTTCCCTAGAATTTCGAACCTCTTGCTCCATTTAATATTGTCGTACACTTTTGTTCTGGTTATGATGCCACGTTTTAATAACCGTGTATGTTTACGATTTTTTTTGCTACCGAAAATTAATTGGAACATTCCTCTTTAATGTAAACTTTGAATTATTGTTCTACTCGCCCTAGAAGTGGAGTTATTACCATTTTCCCCCACGCCTGCAGAGGAAATGGGCGGCCGCTGAATGCATCTAACACCCTATCGTGACTTCCTGGCGAACTGCTTGGGATTTTCTCAGCCTGTTACGCATAGAGCGCCTTATGTTACGCATACAGCGAGTGTGCAAGGGTTGGCTACATTGTTTTCTGTGACAAATATTACCCGTATTTCCTTACAGCTTACTCCTATTTTCCCTAGAATTTCGAACCTCTTTCTCCATTTAATATTGTCGTACACTTTTGTTCTGGTTATGATGCCTCGTTTTAATAACCGTGTATATTTACGATTTTTTTTGCTACCGAAAATTAATTGGAACATTCCTCTTTAATGTAAACTTTGAATTATTGTTCTACTCGCCCTAGAAGTGGAGTTATTACCATTTTCCCCCACGCCTGCAGAGGAAATGGGCGGCCGCTGAATGCATCTAACACCCTATCGTGACTTCCTGGCGAACTGCTTGGGATTTTCTCAGCCTGTTACGCATAGAGCGCCTTATGTTACGCATACAGCGAGTGTGCAAGGGTTGGCTACATTGTTTTCTGTGACAAATATTACCCGTATTTCCTTACAGCTTACACCTATTTTTCCCTAGAATTTCGAACCTCTTGCTCCATTTAATATTGTCGTACACTTTTGTTCTGGTTATGATGCCACGTTTTAATAACCGTGTATATAAGATGAGGAAGAACGTAGGGAAAAGAAAATTAACACTAACACCAAGTTGCGATACTACAATGAATAAGAGCGCGGAACATCGTCTCTTTGCAGTTTACCGTTTCGAATTAGTTCAGTGTTGCGCCTGTTGTTGGTAGTACACTCCTGGAAATGGAAAAAAGAACACATTGACACCGGTGTGTCAGACCCACCATACTTGCTCCGGACACTGCGAGAGGGCTGTACAAGCAATGATCACACGCACGGCACAGCGGACACACCAGGAACCGCGGTGTTGGCCGTCGAATGGCGCTAGCTGCGCAGCATTTGTGCACCGCCGCCGTCAGTGTCAGCCAGTTTGCCGTGGCATACGGAGCTTCATCACAGTCTTTAACACTGGTAGCATGCCGCGACAGCGTGGACGTGAACCGTATGTGCAGTTGACGGACTTTGAGCGAGGGCGTATAGTGGGCATGCGGGAGGCCGGGTGGACGTACCGCCGAATTGCTCAACACGTGGGGCGTGAGGTCTCCACAGTACATCGATGTTGTCGCCAGTGGTCGGCGGAAGGTGCACGTGCCCGTCGACCTGGGACCGGACCGTAGCGACGCACGGATGCACGCCAAGACCGTAGGATCCTACGCAGTGCCGTAGGGGACCGCACCGCCACTTCCCAGCAAATTAGGGACACTGTTGCTCCTGGGGTATCGGCGAGGACCATTCGCAACCGTCTCCATGAAGCTGGGCTACGGTCCCGCACACCGTTAGGCCGTCTTCCGCTCACGCCCCAACATCGTGCAGCCCGCCTCCAGTGGTGTCGCGACAGGCGTGAATGGAGGGACGAATGGAGACGTGTCGTCTTCAGCGATGAGAGTCGCTTCTGCCTTGGTGCCAATGATGGTCGTATGCGTGTTTGGCGCCGTGCAGGTGAGCGCCACAATCAGGACTGCATACGACCGAGGCACACAGGGCCAACACCCGGCATCATGGTGTGGGGAGCGATCTCCTACACTGGCTGTACACCACTGGTGATCGTCGAGGGGACACTGAATAGTGCACGGTACATCCAAACCGTCATCGAACCCATCGTTCTACCATTCCTAGACCGGCAAGGGAACTTGCTGTTCCAACAGGACAATGCACGTCCGCATGTATCCCGTGCCACCCAACGTGCTCTAGAAGGTGTAAGTCAACTACCCTGGCCAGCAAGATCTCCGGATCTGTCCCCCATTGAGCATGTTTGGGACTGGATGAAGCGTCGTCTCACGCGGTCTGCACGTCCAGCACGAACGCTGGTCCAACTGAGGCGCCAGGTGGAAATGGCATGGCAAGCCGTTCCACAGGACTACATCCAGCATCTCTACGATCGTCTCCATGGGAGAATAGCAGCCTGCATTGCTGCGAAAGGTGGATATACACTGTACTAGTGCCGACATTGTGCATGCTCTGTTGCCTGTGTCTATGTGCCTGTGGTTCTGTCAGTGTGATCATGTGATGTATCTGACCCCAGGAATGTGTCAATAAAGTTTCCCCTTCCTGGGACAATGAATTCACGGTGTTCTTATTTCAATTTCCAGGAGTGTATTAGCCCTATACTTCTTGTGTAAAGCGGGTAATATGCAGTATGTACAAGAATCAGGAGGGAACAATAAAACCAATTTTTCATGACTTAGCACAGCCAGAATTGTTACACAAATGTCTACATGGAAAGACGCAGAATCCTAATGAGAGCGTAAACAATTTGATTTGGAAAGTGATTCATAAAGGGTGTTTGTAAGCATAAAAACACTGCACTTTGGCATTTATGATGAAATAGCAACCTACAACCAAGGGAACAGTGTGAAGTGTGAAGTTCTAAAGGCATTAGGATTTACAGCTGGGGTGAACACTGTATGAGCACTAAGAAATATTGACAGAGAAAGGATAAGAGGAGCAGAAAGAAGAGAAAGGCACATGAAGTATGATGGAACAACAGGCCAGAAAAGAAGACAGAAGAGGAAACTTTTGGAGGATGAAGAAGAAGAACCTGATAATCCATCCTATAGTGCAGGAATGTATTGAGAAACTTTGATAGCCATTTCCCGTAAATTAGAATTTTTCGAATATAAGGAACATTTTCTCAAAATCCACTCAAGCTAGAGAGATGAAATTTTTATACAGCACTCCCAATGGTCAAACTTACATTGTAACACAGCCATTTGGCAATATGTTCAGTAGTTTCATTTCAGTTTAATTATAAAGCAATTATTTGTAAAAAAATTGGGTCATTAATAAAAAAAATAATTGGAAGGAAACTAGAAAAGATACTCCAAAATCCCTCTGTCATAACTGCAACACTAAACCACTCCATATGTCAAAAAAATTCAAAGTTTTCTATTTGGTAGTTTATTCATAAATGTTCCTCAAACCTAGTGATTTTAACATGGGCAGCATAGGCACGTCCGGCTCCCCTTTAATAGGCCACAAGTGTATTACAAGCAGCAAGTGGTTCCTAGGATATGAAGAAAGACCCAGAAATGGTCAGCACATTTCGTTATGGGTTGCTTTAGTATGACCAAAATCATCAAGGCTATGATCAGTTAACTCTCCTAGCAAATTTTGAAAGAGATGTACAGGTTTGCACATAAAATCTATCTGCCGCAGAGACTAAGTCAGACTCACGCACTTAAAACACGCTGCCATCGTAACCGGCCGCTCTTCAGAATTCTAAGTCTGATCATATGTACGATCTGACTCGCTATAGGATGCGGAGGTGTGTAGTGGAAATTCGTGAACCATTACAGATCTATATCTGCACGCTGTGTAGTGGACAGTCTGCCTTCAGCAGTGCTACGGTGCGGATACGTGCCTGTGTTGAGCATGTGAGGCAACGCTCGCCTTTGTTTGTGTTTATATTGGCCCTTTGGCTACGTTTTCCTAATTACGAGAACTTTCCGCAGCATTCTGCGCTTACGAGACCGCGGTCCCCACTTTACACAATGCATACATACCGGACCTCTTCCTAGGGTGCGCACAGCGCAGCGCCACTGCTGGCTCTACCTGCAGGGAGGGAACACTTGCGTGCTTGGTGAGCAGTCTGTCCCGCATGTCGCGACGATTTGCTTAGTTAGGCGAAAACCTGACAGCTCTTCTCTGCTCTTACATGCGTCCGTAAAAAAATAATAAAGAAACTTGTGAGCAACAGTTTAATAGAGGAACTTGTTAAAGATCCTCGTGAGGACAAACAGACTTTTTCGAAATTTATGGACAATTTATTGGAGCCTGAAACTGAGGAAGAACCTGATTTGTTCTTTAAATTCATGGCGACAAAAGTCAAAAAATTTGCACCGAACCTTACATGCGAAGCCAAAAGACAAATTTGTTACATTGTGATGTACTTGCAAATCATAAACGGGAGAGACCTTGGGTATACCAACAAGGCGACGTTTCAGTACGAAAACAGGGATCGTCTTTTGCCCTCCTGTTTCTATCTCAAGTGCCGACAGTGAGCAAGACTCTACTTTTTAAGAAATAATGTCGATACCTACAATAAGTAAAACATACTTTCTATTTTATGCCATGTAGTATTATTTTATTTCCTTCTGCTACAATCTATTTCATTCAAATTACAGAATCAATATTTTATTATTTTAATCATGGCAGCAACACCAGCAACCCTTACGAAATTGTCTCGAATGGAAAACAGCCCACAGTTGCACTGATTATGTTTATTCTAAACCTTGACCATGGTTTCAGCTACAATAATATGGCCTTCTTCAGAAGTCCTAAAAAGTGATCAAACCAACATCTAGACGAGTAATACAATTTATACATAAATTTCTAAAATTACGTATGTGATAACATATTACTTACATAAGCTTTTAAAATGAAAAATGTCTTAGCCCACTGACTGCGTCAAGATCAATAACACAAAATAACTTCAACAGACATAATCTTGTTTCCCACTACATCTGTTATACTAGGCGCGCGATCGTCAAGTGTGCTACATCATGCGCGCCATAGGTGGCGCTCCCCACATTGAGCTACATAGCGCCGTTTATCAGGAAACTAGTTGATATCTACGATAAAATATTAATAACAAGCCTACAAGTGCTACTGAAGGACCATATACTTATTAATACGACTGTCCAACAGTTAAAATGCTGTTGCGTACGATCATTAAAGTGGTCAAACATTAACAAATCCATATAACAACGTTTCCATCACTATTTAAAACATCATTCAGATTCGGGGCTATTATATGCAAATATAGCTCCAGCTTACATTATACGCTCTAACGGTTTATAGGGCTAATTCTACCAGCCGACCTTAGTCGATGTACATAGGGACACTACTAATGATTGACGATAGTCCTACGAATAGCAGTGTAGTGCATAAGTGCGGTAACATGGTACAAGACAATGAAAGGCACATTAACATAACTGTCTCAACACAAACTGTTGTTAACATAATAACAGCTCATGGCTCTTTACGACAATTTCCTACTGGAGCATTGTCCTAAAACAGTAGTTTATCTCAAATAATCATATGATAGTATGGTGAAATCGAGTCACCACTAGTGCCTACTTGCTATGCCCAATACGGGCTGAAAACCTTCAAGGAAGCTGGAACTTTTAGAAGTTTATGTATAGATTGTATTACTGGTCTAGATGTTAGTTTGATCACTTTGTAGGACTTCTGAAGAAGGCTATATTATTGCAGCTGAAACCATGGTCAAGGTTTAGAATCAACATAATTAGTACAACTGTGGGCTGTTTTTCATTCGAGACAATATTTTGTCCCATTCCCTACTTTCGTAAATAATAAAAAGTACATGTGTATGGATTTAATTAGTGAAACATGCTTTCTATTTTATGCATATAGTATTATTTTACTCCTTTCAGCTGCAATATATTTCATTAAGATTACAAAATCAATATTTCTGTCCTATTCCTTGCCTTCAGAAACAATAAAAATTACACATATATACCCTTAATTAGTGTGCAAGGAAAGCAATCCAATATGATCCAATAAGGTCAACACTTTCATCATACAAACAGAAACTCCAGAAATCAGCATTCATTCTACTGGAACAATGACCCAGCAGTACATGTAACAGTCGAAAATACAAGATATCACATGACAACATTCACTAACGTCACTTATTAATGAGAAACAGACCTAAATGTAAATGCAAGCTATTCTGGTGGTGTAATTGATTTCGCCACGCGGTTACAGAAATTACTTCTCAGTTTGTCTTCAGTTAACGAAAGAAGATAAAGAAGCTAGTTGGGTGTGAATCTGAAAAACGCCTTCAACTCGTCTGCATCGTCGATCAAATGTTTTGTTACAGAAATGTTACATGTTTCTTCTACTTCTCTAACTTACATGTACTTTCGGAGTGCCAAAATTTACTTTTTTATATATCGAACGTTGCACTATAGACTTCCAACAAACTATAAAAATAAATTCGAACTTCTATAAAACTTATTCTCGCTTTCAGCAGCACAAAAAAAGTTTGTCGCTTACTACATTTCGGATATTTGAATGTAAAAGTTCCGCGTCAGAAGCGAGAATTGGCTCTTTGAGCACTATGGGACTTAACATCTGAGGTTATCAGTCCCCTAGAACTTAGGACTACTTAAACCTAACTAACCCAAGGACATCACACACATCCATGCCCGAGGCAGGATTCGAACCTGCGACCACAGCGGTCGCGCGGGTACAGACTGAAGCGCCTAGAACCGCTGGGCCACTCCGGCCAGCGCGAGAATTTAATTTATTACTTTCACTATTACGGACTCTATTTGCCAGAAAGTTTGCAGGCGTTATCGGCATGTATATTGAAGGTAGCTATAAAATTATGTTGTACAACACATAGTTTACGAGATATGGCGTGATAACTGTTGAGTAGTGTGAAAAATCAACTTTTCTTAAAAGCTTAAATATTTATTTACTTTAAAATCGCAAACTTATATTGAACTATAAAAAGGTGTCAAAAGGTAGTTTTCGTATCAGCATTTTATGTACACCATTTCCATTTTTTATGTTCTGATTTGCATGGCCCCGCGCATAGGAAAACGTTTCGTGCAGCGTCCTCCGGTCTGCAGTGTACAGCGGAAGATGCAAGCGTTTTCCGCAACACGCTGTGATATTTAGTTTTAAGCGTGCACCAGCTGTACTAACAAGACCACATGGCCAACCAATACCGTAAAGCAAAACTACAATTCCTCTTTTGTCGCCGGCTGAGTCGGCCGAGCGGTTCTAGGCGCTACAGTCTGGAACCGCGCGACCGCTACGCTCGCAGGTTCGAATCCTGCCTCGGGCATGGATGTGTGTGATGTCCTTAGGTTAGTTAGGTTTAAGTAGTTCTAAGTTCTAGGGGACGGATGACCTCAGAAGTTAAGTCCCATAGTGTTCAGTGCCATTAGAACCATTTTTGAACCTCTTTTGTGCTGACTCTGCACGATCCAAAACACTCAATGTGGAATGATTCTTAAGAGACGAGGTACAGATACCAGCATGGGACATTATAAGTATACGTTTTTCCATCGTCAGCAGCACAGTGTGCGTGAAGAATATCAGTGACGCCACACACGACAGGATCATGAGGTAGGCAAGCCAAGGACTTTGATTTCACCATGCAGATGGTAACGTAGGGACAGTGACTGACAATAACATAGGTTTGGACGTCTGAAGAATTAAGAGTTTTCTAGCTGCCTTTTGAAATACCTATTGAATCTCTAATAACCACCCTCCACCACAACTGCACGGTTCTCGACCATGCAGGCCCAAGTGAATACAGTTTGAGACATATCCTTGCTTGAATGGTGTCCAACAAGTGCTTATTTATCTTCATAGCCACATACCCTCTTACCTCCGCATCGGGGGCTGCAGAGCCATTATCATATACGACAACCAACCCCACGTATGCTCCAGATGTGTACAGGACGGACGTTGATGGATAAAGGAAGGACATCTTCGATCAGAATGCATACAGGAGCTGAGAGCACAATTACCACCAGCGGATGTTACACACCTACCCAAACCAACCACTCTGCTGGTAATGTATGTAGTGGTGCTTACCACCACCACAATTTCATGAGCACTGCAGGTTAGCCACTTCAGCCCACAACAGCCACCAAGAAGTGATGGTTTGGATGAAGGGACCAATAGATAGGAAGGCTACCATATGACAGCCTCCTCCCTCCAACAGCACAACCAGCATCGCCACCATGTAACCATTTATCTCCCTTGTGGTGTCATTGGAAGCTTTCGAACCCAAATGTCAGCACTCATTCCCATCATATGATGCAGAAGAACATGTTCGCAAACAATGTTCACCATGACGACACAAGTGGAGGCATAGGTTGATACCAGGAACTAGTAACCATCTCAGACCCAAGTATAATATCACACATGCAGATAATGCCCACTTCCTGATGTCAGCTGATGGTAACAGTGATGGACAACCCTGCTTGATGGTCACGCCATTGCCCGTCCACTCTATGCACGGCATAATGAACAACATGCAGGTGGAGACAGTCATTTCCTCACTGGCATTATACACTACTGGCCATTAAAATTATTACACCAAGAAGAAATGCAGATGATAAACGGGTATTAATTGGACAAATGTATTATACTAGAACTGACATGTGATTACATTTTCACACAGTTTGGGTGCATAGATCCCGAGAAATCAGTACCCAGAGTAACCACCTCTGGCCGTAATAACGGCCTTGATACGCCTGGGCATTGAGTCAAACAGAGCTTGGATGACGTGTACAGGTACAGCTGCCCATGCAGCTTCAACACAATACCACAGTTCATCAAGAGTAGTGACTGGCGTATAGTGATGAGCCAGTTGCTCGGCCACCATTGACCAGACGTTTCAGTTGGTGAGAGGTCTGGAGAATGTGCTGGCCAGGGCAGCAATCGAACATTTTCTGTACCCAGAAAGGCCCGTACAGGACCTGCAACGTGCAGTCGTGCATTATCCTGCTGAAATGTAGGGTTTCGCAGGGATTGAATGAAGAGTAGAGCCACTGGTCGTAACACATATGAAATGTAACGTCCACTGTTCAAAGTGCCGTCAATGCGAACAAGAGGTGACCGAGACGTGTAACCAATGGCACCCCATACCATCAAGTCGGATGATACGCCAGTATGGCGATGACGAACACACGCTTCCAATGTGCGTTCACCGCGATGTCGCCAAACACGGATGCGACCATCATGATGCTGTGAACAGAACCTGGATTCATCCGAAAAAATGATGTTTTGCCATTCGTGAACCCAGGTTCGTTGTTGAGTACACCATCGCAGGCGCTCATGTCTGTGATGCAGCGTCATGGGTAACCGCAGCCATGGTCTCCGAGCTGATAGTCCATGCTACTGCAAACGTCGTCGAGCTGTTCGTGCAGGTGGTTGTTGACTCAGGGATCGAGACGTGGCTGCACGATCCGTTACAGCCATGCGGATAAGAGGCCTGTCATCTCGACTGCTAGTGATACAAGGCCGTTGGGATCCAGCACGGCGTTCCGTATTACCCTCCTGAACCCACCGATTCCATATTCTGCTAACAGTCATTGGATCTCGACCAACGCGATCACCAATGTCGCGATACGATAAACCGCAATCGCGATAGGCTACAATCCGACCTTTATCAAAGTCGGAAACGTGATGGTACGCATTCTCCTCCTTTCACGACGCATCACAACCACGTTTCACCAGGCAACGCCGGTCAACTGTTGTTTGTGTATGAGAAATGGTTGGAAACTTTCCTCATGTCAGCATGTTGTAGGTGTCGCCACCGGCGCCAACCTTGTGTGAATGCTCTGAAAAGCAAATCATTTGCATATCACAACATCTTCTTCCTGTCGGTTGAATTTCGCGTCTGTAACACGTCATCGTCGTGGTGTAGCAATTTTATTGGCCAGTAGTGTACAACCACCCCCTTCCATAGTAAGACATTATGGACACTGAACACTAGCCCCCCTCCCCCACAGTCGAGAGGAGAGATGATGAAGAAGACACGTCGGAAGAAGACACTTCAGCAATCCCACTCGGATCGACATGTTCAGTTAGCCCCATCCACCAATAACTTACAAGTGTGCCTCCTGTGCCTTGGGCTGGTCTCACGCATTCACTACACCCACTTCCTCTCCCAACGATGATAGATTAACTACAGTAATACTGTGACAAGCATACAGAGTGAGCACAGTTAACATCAATATGATTCGCAGTATGGTAAAGATACAACTATTTCAAGACATGATTCGCATGTTGGATGTTGACATTGCCCTATTACAAGAGGTGCACACTGTGACAATTCCAGGTATTTAGGGATACGATTTGTAGCAGTCTGTTGGAGATCAGTCTGTGTGCGGGGTGGCGATCTGTGTCCAAGAAGGGCTTCAGGTCATAGGCATAACCATACTCCCATCCACATGGGGCATGACCTTACCATATTTGGTACGCATATCATCAATCTATACACCCTGCGAGTCATGTCAAACCGACGTAAATGTTTTGGTTTTTGCTCTGAAGATGCTGCCCCACTGTTTCTCGGTTGTTTCGATCACTCTATAGTTGAGGCGAAAGACCAACACCCCAGCTACTCACCATGGCAGGCCCTACGTCTAACCGTGAAACAAATCTGCCTTGATGATGAATGGGAGATGGTCTACAGCGACGCCCCCAGCTACATACATCTTACAAGACATTCAGAAAGCTGTGAGTGTATTTTCAACCGTTATTTACTTATTTACAGCTATTGTATTTATCTTGCAGTTAAATATTGGATTTTTCATGTCTGATACTTATGAATGTTGTTCAAGATTTGTAAAATAATGTTGAAAGTGGAGCAAGGTCTAAAATTTGAAACATAGTATTCACTATGGATTTAATAGAGGAATTAAGGCAACATAGGCAATGCGCAAAGGAAAGGATTTTCTTGTTTCAAGAAAGATCGTTCCACCATGAATGATTTTCCACATTCAGGAAGCCTCAATGACTGACATGTTATGTGGTGAACCGTGACGCATTGGCCGGCCGGGGTGGCCGAACAGTTCTAGGTGTTTCAGTCTGGAACCGAGTGACCGCTACGGTCGCAGGTTCGAATCCTGCCTCGGACATGGATGTGTGTGATGTCCTTAGGTTAGTTAGGTTTAAGTAGTTCTAAGTTCTAGGCGACTGATGACCACAGATGTTAAGTCCCATAGTGCTCAGAGCCATTTGAACCATTTGAACAGTGAGCATTTAAACATCGTGTGACATTTGCACTCAATAGAAAAGGTTCAGAAGTCATGTGTAGGATTGCTGTTGTCATATGTCTGAGCTTTGTAATTGCACAGTGAATGTACTAATGTGGGCATACATAGCTTACCACAAGCGTGCAAATTGACAAAACATCTGAACTGTCTTCTCAAGCCCAGGGTATCAAATAGACATTCTAAATAAATATGACCCTGGACTTGTAAGGCAGCTAATATCAGGTGCAGATCGTAACAAAAATCATTAGAAATACTGCTGTCACGCAACTAGAATGCATGAACTAATAAAAGTGAAAGTTTGGGGTCTATTCTAGAAAGACAAAACAGCTATTCCCTTTTTTTCTACATATAATTTATCAACTGTTGCTTTCAGGAGTCAAGTGGTCAACAACAATCATGTTCAATTACTTTTGACACTCAATAATAAAATATTTTATTCTTGGGCATATTGAAATGATGCTTACTGAAATCGTTATCTCTACACATGAAAATTTTTTATCAGAGGAAAGAATGATTATTAAAACTCCTCATCTGGTCGTTTAAATCTAAGTTGTCATAGCTGGTCAATGAACTGGATTGGTGCAGAATAGATTTAGTTTTTGAACTAATAAAAAAACTCTCATGTACTCCATGTGTGGGTACGTTAGTAGCCTAGCTTTTAATATTCAATGGTCAAAGTGTACACAAGCTGGAGTGAGCAAAATCTAGGCTCAACATTTACTATGGCCTAATGCGCGATGCTACTTTATCAAGCGGCATCTGGAATGGCGTTGTCTCCATGCTGGATCTGAGGCGCTAATTCCCTACTCTGGCGTTGACTGAATTCATTCAGTCACAACTTTCTTGCATTGTGTAGAACGTTAATCTTTCCTTAGTCGAAATAATGGCTACTGCACACTCCATATGGGTTGCAGCGACGTGCACAACTTCTTTGCCCGCAAAAATTCCTGCAGGAATAATTAACTTCAGGTAACCCTACAGGTAGAAATGTAGGCGATCAGATCAGGTGAATGTGGCGGCCACTTCACGTGGCCATGACGCCCAAGTCAACAACCGGCAACCTGCGTGTCAAGCCATTTCCGTACACAGGCGCTCTATCCTACTGAAAGTACAAAGGAAATATCCCGTCTTTGATATGAAACTTATCCTTTCTTTCAGGAGTGCTAGTTCTGCAAGGTTCGCAGGAGAGCTTCTGTAAAGTTTGGAAGGTAGGAGACGAGGTACTGGCAGAAGTAAAACTGTGAGGACGGGGCGTGAGTCGCGCTTGGGTAGCTCAGTCGGTAGAGCAATTGCCCGCGAAAGGCAAAGGTCCCGAGTTCGAGTCTCGGTCCGGCACACAGTTTTAATCTGCCAGGAAGTTTCATATCAGCGCACACTCCGCTGCAGAGCGAAAATCTCATTCTGTTCACATTTTGTTTCTGTCGTTACAGGTCTGCCGTTAATGTGAAGGAGACCATGTCACTGACCAAAGAAAAGATGATCAAAATCATGCTGCTAGCTGGAGGCCTGAGTTGCATGGCGATATACCAGGGACTTCAACCAGCAACACCCTGGCAGGGAACACGTCACAGAAAGTCCTGTCAGGAAAATGATTAGAAAGTTTCAACAAATGCGGTCAGTGGCAAGTAAGCCCCATATTGGCAGTGCCTGCACAGAAACGGATGAGTCTACGAGTGTTCACAGCAGAGGCCACGAGTCTCAGCCAAGGTATCAGGAGACTCGTCCAACGGCATGGCGTTCACTGGAGCAATATCCATCGAAGCCTTGACAAGAATGGCATCCATACAAAATATAACTCCAACAAAGTCTAGTGCAAGACGACCTTGATTGAAGAATGCAGATTTTGAGTCGGTGTTAGTAAAACACATCACCGATCACGATATTGCTTACAATATACTCTTTAGTAATGAGGTGACGTTATACGACACTGGGCAGGTCAACAAGCACAACTTGTAATACTGGTCATTGGACACCTCAAGGTGGATACCTGCCTTTAGGTTTCAAGGACGTGCCAAAATGACGATATGGTGTGGCATATGGGGAATAGGTCTCACTGGCCCTATCTGTCTGACGGAAACCGTCAGTGCTGCAACCTGTCTGCAGATGGTGGATTAGGTGGTCATGTCTATAGTTCCCAACAAAGACGGGATATTTCCTTTGTACTTTCAGCAGGATAGAGCGCCTGTGTATGGAAATGGCTTGACACGCAGTTTCCCGGTTGTTGGCTTGGGCGTCATGGCCACGTGAAGTGGCCACCACATTCACCTGATCTGACCACCTACATTTCTGCCTGTAGGGTTACCTGAAGTCCCAGAAACGCAGATCACTGAGGCCTGTGATGCTGTCAAACCTGCTTTGTTGCGCTGTGTCGATGCAAGCTTTCTCTAATGGATATGAAACAACTGCAGGTATACAGAGATCATGTAGAACACATTCTATAAAGTATACTTTGTTTTGCAGTGTGTTGGGTTTCATTCGTTTCGTGATTCATGGCAAATTAAAAATGTAGTAGCAAATGATGGATAACTTTCTACCTATAAAAGATATTGTGAAACCGACTTCACTATGTGTTACTCATCAAATTCTACCATTCAAACATGTATGACATGACCCCCTTTCTCACTGACGACATATGAGCTGAATCCATTATACTGGATACCAAGATGGCGGACAGCTCTCGCAGGTCACCCAAATAGTTCCCCCCCCCCCCCCCCATCCCTTTGCTTACATCCATATCCACCCTGTCCCTGCCTCTTACCATTTTCGCGACATTTAGCTTGGTCCTGATTTTTAGAACGCACTGTATATAAAACCCTTTCCAGAAAATGTTTGGCGACTGAGTGATAGTCGACAGACGTTCAGGGTAGGAACTGATTTATCCTACTGCATTAGCTAAATATTTATTGGTAACTTCGATGAAATATTCTGAACAATCCGTGCATAGTAAGTGACAGTGAATTGAAAAATGGCGTTCTTGACAGAAAGAAGGTTATTTTACGTGTAAATTACAATGTAACTTTTTATTTACGTTGCGGGAAACTTGTTTCTCCCTACCTTTGCCTAACTTACAGCAATGAGAGACTGTTCACATTGCTGGTGCCTCACTTGCTGGTTTAATTTTCAAAGGTTTTTTGAGTCCACATTTTCTGTCACTGATTGTGGTTCCCTGCACAGTAACCTTTTTTGTTTGGAACTTTGTCCCTTGTGGCTTACGAAGTCTTCTTGTGGATGTTCGCAATCAGTAGTCAATGGTGTGTTGTCATCTCTTCATTCCTCTCTTTTGAGGATATTGCTAATGACAACGGTCCCAAGAAAAATATTTTCTGTTAGTATAACAAGATGTGCTGCCTACTCATAACGCCGACAACATAAACGCTGGACATGCTCCAAAAATGTGAATCACACATGGTGATGACCTCTTTAGTTTTCAGTATACTTAGGCCAGAAAAACACTGTAATTTTTACAGATACTGATGTATGATGTTTGGTTTGTCAGTGCATCTGACTAGTATTAGTCACTATGCTCTAGTCCCCAAACCTAGTTACAGAAATGCGATTAAGACTCAGTGACATATACTTTTGGTATTCCAACCCCTGGCAGTTGCATCTTTGAGTCAGAATCTGTAATCACTTTGCAGCTGACTCAAGGAACACATCAGATGATATTTTTGTTACTAGTGGTATAACTGAATCTTGGCAAAATGCACGATATGTTTGGCAATTCTGTGAACGACAAGTACACGCACGATGGCAGAATACTATCCTGCTAAATTCACTTGATCTGTTCATATTATTTTCATTGAATAATCTAAGTGATTTGCTCATGAGATGTGAAGTAAGGTAAACAGTTCATGGTTTTGAGTCCAGGAAAGTCGTTTCATGCGGAAATTGCAAATAATCTCATCTTCTACATTTAGATTTAGTTGCCATAGCCACCATGGGGCAAAAATGGAAAGACAAATACTGTAGCTCTTCACTAGTTCTGAAGTTTTGTGGTCGTTTGTGTAGCAAATGTTGCTTTGGCTCATGTTTCTAGTCTTTCTGAAGGCCACATTTTTATCAGTTTTGTAACAAGGCTACAGGGAGCAAGATCGAAAATCAAGAACGTAAACTTATTTCTTTTATTTATGAATTGCCACGTTTCTATACCACTTGAGAGTAACGGGACAGCAAATAAACACAGACCATTTCTAAGCCCAGTGTAAGTACTGTTTTGCTAATCTGTGCTATTATAGGATCGTTTGTGTTACAGCTATCTTATATTTATTACAACAGACCTGCGGTGTGTGGTGATTTGCAGTATTTCATTTGTATTAGTACAGTGGATAATCTAATAGCAGTGAGCAATATGCCTCAAATGTTAGACCTTTTCCCACTTGCATTTGTATTTTACAGGTCTCAAACAACGTTCGTAAGTTTCAAGGATGTCAAATTCAGTACGTAACTGCAAGATAAATACTAGTGCTCCAAATAAGAAAATGACTGTTGATAATGCACTCACAGTGCCGTGCTCACCTGGTCGAATGGCGCCTGGTGTTAGGTGGTGGGTGGCATATGGCCAGTAGCCATTGGCTGGTGGCAAGTGAAGAGCGAAGAAATTCTCGAGCGTGAACTGTTCTGACTTTGATGGAGCCATGAACTATTTGGCGGAATTGTTTATGGAAGTATTTGCTAGTACTGGTGGGATAGAGGGTGAAGCGAATTACCTTTGAAGACCCATCAGACATAACATTAGTAGACACCCAAAATACGACTAAAAATGGTTTTGAGGGGTCTCAAACTCGCAACTGTATAACTACACTGAACTATATTTACCACTAGATAACAGTCAGACATAGCTCTGTAATGGCTCGCAAAGAATGACAGCACTTCCTCTATACAATTCCGCTTCTTCCGCTGTTGCCAGATGGTGCATATGGCCGTACTTAGTTTTATGAGGGGCAGCCAATTGTACTGTTCGCCTTAAGCGAACGACTCCGAGTTTGTCCATGCGGCGGCTAGCAAGCGGCTGGATCTTGTGGCTAAGAATGTACTTGATGGTGTATTTATTGTCGCCTTCCTTGAAGAGTCGAGCAGCTTTTTGCTTGCTCCTACAATCCTACGTACATTTCACGTAAGTCCGTTACAGATACTCAAGCTCATACGCAGGCTCAGTGACGCCTGACATGGTCAGGCTATTTGTAACACATGCAGGAAGCATAGCCTAGGAAAACTGTGTACAATCAAGTAGAATACGAAAACATCGTATACCAACCGAGCAAAAATAATGGGGAGCCAATTATAGATGTAAAAGTGAGCATTTGATAAAGCCGTTTGACAGTGTAGTATGAACTATGTTAAGTTTATCAGGTAACATAGCGTTCAGAATATGAAAAGGCGGTGGATAAGCATTGGAAAGCATCTTTAGCTCTAGTCATGCAACAACATGAATTCGTAGGTACGAAAACAATAACAGTACGTAGCTGAAAACGTCACCGTGAGCAAGCCAGTTTGTAGACCTGTCGAAAGAATTGTAGACCAGAAATCTCAAAAAAAGCATTATATGTCCAAATGGATTTTAAAATATAAAGACAAGAATGGCATACAGCTAAGATTACAAGGCGGAGGTCTAGACTACGTCCTGAAGTGGCAACATGCCGTTTGTGGGAAGCAGATACTATGTAATTGGGATTAATTCATGAATAAATTCCAAGGAGCTTGTGCCTAAGTCTATCTAATCCTAAAACCATGAAAGTAACAGGGGAATGAAGTTAAAAACTACAACACAGGGAAGCTGCCTTTTAAGGTAACTGGCAACGTGCCATATTTAAAAGATAAAACATATGTGAGAGTCAATTGATAAAAACATAAAAGTTCAGAATAGCGCTAACAAGTGTAAATAACAAAATAAAAGATCATAAATGAGAGTCAAATGATAAAAACATCAAAGTGCAGTGTAGCGCTAAAATATGAATAACATACGGTAATTTCGCACGTTGACGACCACACAGGAAACTTTCCAGTTGCATGAGTGAAAGTTGGATCAAAATCTGATTACTTGCTATAGTATAACACGTATTTTCGCGAGAGCAGCATATGCTTCAGCTGGTCCTCAGGTGAAAACATGCAAGCACATACAATTGTTTTTTTCGTTATTGAGTTTCGATTCCCCCCGAAGGGGGCGGGCTGGCAATAGCTTAATACGCCGCTCTTCAGCCTACAGAGTTTGTTTTAAAAAGATGAAGATAATAAATAAAAGCTGGCGATAAAATCGATGACTTAAATGGTCAAATGGCGGAAAATCGCAAGCACATACAATTCGTAGTAATTTTGTAATAAAGCCAAGCGATCAACAGTCATAAAATGAGAGGGAAATTCCATTCCCTGGCTTACGCAAGAATGATCCTGCGTGGCGTATAACGTAGTCATCTTTGTAAGATATGTGCAGATCAAAGGATAATGTGAGAACGCCGCACGCCACCAATCTGACACGACATGTCAAAACGAACTGAATTATGCAAGGGCTCCTACTGGCCAACCGAAGTAGCCAACACTAGCGATAGATGGCGCGAGAGCGCTTGAGTTTACAAAGACTGGCACAATTAAGTCGTATGTATACTGGAAAGGAACATAGTACCTAAGACTAAAACTGATGGTAATGTCTAACACATTCCTAATGTAATAATGCAAAGGAATAATAAAACATGATGAGAGATCCAATCGTCATCAATAAAATGAAAATATATACTTGTATATATACAATGTACATCGAATAATAAAATTTAGAATACACAAATGGTCTTAGGCATCTCCGGCGGTAGCTCGGAAGAGTACCGCCCTTCGATAACTGCATTGCCATTTATCGAAGCGTTAGGTGTTGCAGAAGCAGAAGCAGCAGGAGCAGCAGCCGACCAGCGATCCATCCAGCCAGCCAGCCAGCCAGCCAGCCAGCCAGCCAGCCAACTAGCGATCCAGCCAGCCACAGCGATCCCGCCAGACAGCAATCCAGCCAGCAGCAGTGGCAGCCGTCCCAGCAGCCCAGCAGCCCAGCAGCCCAGCAGCCCCTGCGGTCGCCCTACCGCCGGCGGCAGCGGGAGTGGGGCTTCGGCCCCAGTCAGCGTCTTCGTCCGTTCCTTGTCTTTTTCTTCTTCCTTTTTGTCCAGTCCTGTACTGTTCTTTTCCTTCTTCTCTCCTTCTAATCGTGACTACAACAACCACCACCACCACCACCACCGCCGCCATCATCTATACCTCACTGTCCGCCGCCACCACCACAATTACGTGCAGTGCCCAGTCGTCCCCCCCTCATTCCATCCCCCCACTTCTCACCCTTCCCTCTCCTGCACTCTTCGTCGCCCCATCCCCGGCTCCTTCCCCCTTAGCCTCCTCCCCTGATCCCTTTTCTCTCCTCCCTCACCCTGTTGCCACCATCCCAACAGTCCCCGTCAGTGTGGTGGCCTGGAGGGCCACAGGCCACGTGCAACTGTCTCCATTGCCATCGCCATCACCATCAACATTGCCTTCGCCTTCGCCGTCGTCTTCACCATCACCATTGCCAACACCAGCACCAGCGCCCACACGAGGACCTGCCACCTCCCGCCATCTCCCAATTTCTCCTGTCCCCCACACCCCTACCCACCCTTCTGTAGCAGTTAAGCGTCCCAGCAGCACCCTGCCTCCTCTGCTCCCAAAAAGTCCCAGCCTCTTCCTCCTCCCACCCCAGTAGATGCCATGGATCTCCGCCCACCTGTGTCTTCTACCACCTCCTCTTCCTCCTCCTCCTCCTCCTCCTCCTACAAATACTGCCTGTCCCGTCCTGATCCCTCTCTCCTCGAGGCCTGGAAACTCACACTGCTCTTCCGCCAGAACTTTCTCAGAGCCCCCACCTCCCTCGTCACTCCCCTCCGAGACTCCATTCTTATCACCTCCCCTTGCCCCACCCTTCACTCTGACACCCTCTCCAGAATCTCCATTACCCACTTTGGCCCCTGCTCCTTCCCCATCCCCCTCACACCAACCCCAACCCCTGCATCACCTGCCAACCCTGACCACCGTGATCACTCGGCTTAGTCCGACGATCAAGGAGGAGGAGGTGTTGGTGGAGCTTAAGGTGCACATGTACCTGGAAATACGGGCAGTACACCAGATTTTCAACCCTGCCGGCGCAACCCACCTTATGCGGGTGTTCAGTGAACATGCCCCTTCCATCAACCTTCTCCTGAAGGAGGGTGCCCTCCTTTCCCATCATTGGTACGAAGTCGACCTCTCTCACTCCCCTCCTCAAACCCTCCGCTGCCAGAGGTGCCTGCGTTATAATGGACCTGACATCTGAGCACTGCGAGGCCTCCGTCTGCCCGCACTACAAACAGGCACACTTCCTCCAGCAGTGTCCCAACTTCCAGTCCCCTCCTTCCTGCAATGCCTGCAACCTCCTGCACCCTACCTACTCCCAGAAGTGAAAGGCCCGACCCCCCACCACTCCTGAACTCACTGTCCCTGTCTGCCCTCTGGACGCCCCCACCCCTCCTAGCAATTCCATTTGTCCTCCCCCCCCCCACTGCTGATGACATCATCAGGTTTGTCACCAATGTCCTCCAGAACATCCACCCATTCCAGCACCCCCACACCCTCCAACAGATATCCCTCACTACCCGATCCGTCTTCCACCTCAACACCTATGCCACCTATTCCCATAACCAAACCCACTTCACCTTCTCCCATCTCGACACCGTTGTCTAAATCCCTGTCATGATGCGACAGCACATATCTTGTTCAATAACGTCCGTCCCCTTTCCGCAAATAAGAATCTCCTCCTGCACACCCTCATGACCCACCGTGTGGATGCCTTCCTCCTCAACGAAACCTTTCTTCAGCCCCAACATACCATACACACATCACCCTACCTCCTCCAACACTCCGATAATTCCTTCCCGATAGCATGTGGTGGAGTAGCCATCGGCCACCACCGCCAGATCCTTGTTGGGCTCCAACCCCTCCATCCCGACCCCACAGAACACCTGCTCCTTAGTCTCCTCTTCGCCGGCATTACCATTACCTGCACCACTATCTTTGTCTGCCCTAACACACCTATTCCTTTTGACCGCCTTTCCCACATTGACCGCACCTTCTGCTCCTATGTGATCGCCGCCAACCTCAACATCCATAGTCGTTCCGCCGCCCAGTTACGGCGGTGGCACCGGTTCCTCTCCTCCCTCCAAGATGATCTCGTTCTCATTCCCCAGCAAACCTGCCCCAAATCCAATACCACTCCAGATGTCGTCCTCTCCTCCCCTAACCTCCTTGGCCACATAGCAGTGGACGTCCTTGACCCTATTGGTAGTGACCATCTCCCTGTCCTCCTCACCGTTTCAGATGGTTGTCGCCCCCCCCCCCCCGTCTCAATCCTCGAATCAACCCTCCCCCAAAATATGTCCATGATTATTCCTGTGTCGACTGAAATGCCTACCGGGATACTCTCTCTACCCAGATCAATAGCCACCCCATCACCTACCACCAACCTGATGATGTTACCCATGCCACCTCCTTTCTCCAGCAGACCTTGTCTGAGGCTGTGGAGGCCCACGTTCCTACCGTCGCCATTCACCAGCACCGTCCCACTTTAGCCCACAGGCCATCCTCTTCCTCCGTGAATCCCACCATCTCTACCGTGCCTTCCTTCACATGCCTGACCGGGACACACTACAACGCCACCGGCAACTATAACGACACGTCAGAAACTGCGCGTCTCGTCCAAGTACTGGTCAGCCTTCTGCTGCCTTACTGGATCTAACCCCCCCCCCCCTTACTACCCTCTCCTCCATGATGACCAACCCTTCCTTGACAACCTTAGTAAGACCAATCACTTTGCCTCCTACCTCTCTGATATCTTTACCCTCCCTGACGATCCCCAGTTCGATTACTCCCTCTTCCCAGATGTCCGCGATTGAACTGACACCTCTGTCCCTCCCCTCGCCTCTGGCTTCCAGTACTTGGACAACATTACACACAACGAACTCAATGGCCCCATCACTACTCAGGATATCATCACTACACTCCACACGAAAGGCAACACCACTCGCGATCACGATTGTGTTACCTATTGCCACCTCTGTGAAGCTCCTGCCTCCTTCCTCTCCACCCTGGCCAGGCTATATAATGTGGTCTTGTCCACCGGCTACTACCCCAACCTGTGGAAAACCTCCCATATCCTGATGTTCCTGAAACCTGATAAACTGCCATCCGCTGTCGCCTCCTACCATCCCATCAGCCTTACCTCGGTCTTCAGCAAGGTCCTGGAATCCATCCTTACCTAACGCCTCCACCAGCATCTCCACCAGCACTGCCTCCTTCCCACTACCCAATGTGGCTTTCGACCGTCCTTCTCTGCCAATGACCTTCTCCTTCACCTCACTCATCTCCTCTCTGAACAGCTCAACTCCTGTCAATCCGTCATCTTCCTCTCCCTCGACCTTGAGCCTGCTTACGACCATGTATGGCATTCCGGTCTCCTCTTCAAGCTCCAAACCTTCGCCCTTCCTATCAACTATGTCCGTCTGATCTGGTCCTTTCTTTCCCAACGTCCTTCCTAGGCCACCATCCATAACATGGATTCCTACACTTTCTACCCCTCCGCCGGTGTGCCCTGAGGTTCTGTTCCCTCCCCTCTTTACTACCTTCTGTATACGGCGGACATGCCGCCACCTCCACCCCCCATCCACCTTCTCCAGTACGCCGATGACACTGCCTTCCTTGCCCTTGCCCCCACCGAGCAACGCTCCCAACACCTTCTGCAATCGAATCTTGACCAGTTCACCACTTGGTGCAACCAGTGGTTGCTCAAGGCCAATCCTTCCGAGACCGAGGCAATCATTGTAGGCAAAACAGCCCCTTCCTTCCGTCTCCTCGACTCCTATATCACCATTTATGGCCGTTGTATCGCCCTCACCACCACCCTCAAGTAACTTGGCGTCACCCTTGACCGTCGCCTCTCCTGGACCCCTCCATCTCTGGACAATCCAAGCCAATGCACATTTCTGACTCCGTCTCCCCAAGCTCCTTTCTGGCTGCACATGGGGTCTGGATCCCACCACCATCCTCCACACCTATAAATCCCTGATCCGCCCTAACCTCTGCTATGCCCACCCTGCCTGGATCTCCGCCCCTCCTACCTTTTACAAATCCCTTCAAATCCTAGGACGCAATGCACTCTGCCTCGCCTATTGCATCCGTCTCCCCTCCCCCACGCGGATCCTTATGACCTTATTCCGTTCCCGCACCTCCTCCTTTTCCTCGGACGGATATGGATCCTATACACCTCCTGTAAACCTGATCCCCCTCACCCACTTGTCTCTCCCATCCTCTCCCACTGCCGTCCGCTGCCGCCCCTGTATTCACATGTCCCACCTGCTCTCCATCTCTCCACTCTCCATACTCTAGCCCAAGGTGGCTTCCACCAACTCCCCCTCCCTGATGATGTCCTCATCCCCTCCATCTACCCCTCCTACCAACTTTGATCCTCCCCTACCACACCCTGTGTTTTCTCTCCCTCCTCCCTTCCCTCTCCCTCCTCCCCCCAGGCTTCACCTCCCCTCCCTACCTTCTTTCCTCCCCCTCCCATCACCTCTGCCACTGGCATCTACACCCTCCTCTCTCACTCCTCCCCTACCTTTTCCCCTTTTTTGGCAGGTCCCAGGATTCGTACATGTAAAATGAACAGTCGCACGCCGGGAATCGTCGCCAGTGTTTTGTGTGTGCCATCGTGTTAGTGATTCAGTGTTTCGTTATTTGTGTTCCTTCATTCACGTGTGCCATTTCTGTCATCTCTGTTAGTGTCCGAGTGCTGAACGTTTTTATTTGGACGCTGCACCTGTGAACGACTTCATGTATTTTAAATTTGTGTGTCTGCTGTTGTCTATCCACCGTGTTGTTTCGTTTTTCGATGTCTCCACTTGTATTGAATGTATTGTCTGTGGCCGAAGAGCGGCGTAGTTTTGCCGCTGCCGGCCTACCTTGTATGAGGTTTCAAAATAACAAGGCTATAAACAGCAGATACAATGTTGTTCATCATAAAATTTAACAATGAAATGTTATGAGAGATGAGACGACAGCTGATGGTGACGAGCGCCACCTCGCATGGAGCAGGTGTTCCGCTAGCAGCGCTGCAGGCAAGCGTAGCTAGATAGCGGATGTCGGCAGTGTTACGACTGCCTAGTCCGGAACACGTGCGGTCAGAGATTAGCAACAACTACTTGCTGTATAATATTTCATCGAAGATGCTGAAGAAATAATTCATGCTGATTTTTTTCTGTTTATTCAAAATCTTATCTGGGGCGTTCTTCATGCTGGAATAAATCTCTAATTCTTCGAGCAAATCAAGGTTTCCTACCCTTTGGCGCATAATGTAATATTTCTAGCGCTTGATTAGAGTCTTGCCCCATATGCCGTTCAGTGGTAATATACGATCCAAAAGCTGTTTCATTTTGAGAGTAGTTGTGCTCCATGAAACGTGTATCAAAAAATGTCTATCTGTCCAATATCGTAACAGCCGCAGCTGTTGCAATTGATTTTGTACACACCTGATTTATGGAACTTATTAGGTTTTGGCCCTATCCGGTGTCGTACGCGTCTTTTAAGCGAGTTAGTAATCTACATAGCAATTCTAACAACCGTTTTGCGAAAGCACTGCTCAATTTTTTGTAACACATGGCCATTATAGATCATACTGTAAATTTAACTTTATTCATACGATTACTTTTGACAGATCTGAAGATGGTTAATGATAGAAACCGAAACTAGTTATCGAACTTTAATTGTGATAGGAAAATTGCGATCTAGGCATTAAAAATTTTACTTTAAAACATTTTTATGTAATAAACATACGCAGGTTGTCAATACGCGTTTTTCCTGCACACCATTAGCGACTGAAACAGGTTGTTGTTGTCTTCAGTCCTGAGACTGGTTTGATGCAGCGCTTCATGCTACTCTATCCTGTGCAAGCTTCTTCATCTCCCAGTACTTACTGCAACCTACATCCTTCTGAATCTGCTTAGTGTATTCATCTCTTGGTCTCCCTCTACGATTTTTACCCTCCACGCTGCCCTCCAATGCTAAATTTGTGATCCCTTGATGCCTCAGAACATGTCCTACCAACCGGTCCCTTCTTCTTGTCAAGTTGTGTCACAAACTCCTCTTCTCCCCAATTCTATTCAATACCTCCTCATTAGTTATGTGATCTACCCATCTAATCTACAGAATTCTTCTGTAGCACCACATTTCGAAAGCTTCTATTCTCTTCTTGTCCAAACTATGTATCGTCCATTTTTCACTTCCATACATGGCTACACTCCATACAAATACTTTCAGAAACGACTTCCTGACACTTAAATCTATACTCGATGTTAACAAATTTCTCTTCTTCAGAAACGCTTTCCTTGCCATTGCCAGTCTACATTTTATATCCTCTCTACTTCGACCATCATCAGTTATTTTGCTCCCGAAATAGCAAAACTCCTTTACTACTTTAAGTGTCTCATTTCCTAATCTAATTCCCTCAGCATCATCCGACTTAATTCGACTACATTCCATTATCCTCGTTTTGCTTTTGTTGATGTTCATCTTATATCCTCCTTTCAAGACACTGTCCATTCCGGTCAACTGATCTTCCAAGTCCTTTGCTGTCTCCGACAGAATTACAATGTCATCGGTTAATCTCAACGTTTTTATTTCTTCTCCATGGACTTTAATACCTACTCCGAATTTTTCTTTTGTATCCCTTACTGCTTGCTCAATATACAGATTGAATAACATCTGGGAGAGGCTATAACCCTGTCTCACTCCATTCCCAACCGCTGCTTCCCTTTCATGCACCTCGACTCTTATAACTGCCATCTGGTTTCTGTTCAAATTGTAAATAGCCTTTCGCTCCCTGTATTTTACCCCTGCCACCTTTAGAATTTGAAAGAGAGTATTCCAGTCAACATTGTCAAAAGCTTTCTCTAAGTCTACGAATGCTAGAAATGTAGGTTTGCCTTTCCTTAATCTATTTTCTAAGATAAGTCGTAGGGTCAGTATTGCCTCACGTGTTCCAACATTTCTGCGGAATCCAAACTGATCTTCGCCGAGGTCGGCTTCTACCAGTTTTTCCATTCGTCTGTAAAGAATTCGCGTTAGTATTTTGCAGCTGTGACTTATTAAACTGATGGTTCGGTAATTTTCACATCTGTCAACACCTGCTTTCTTTGTGATTGGAATTATTATATTCTTCTTGAAGTCTGAGGGTATTTCGTCTGTCCCGTACATCTTGCTCACCAGATGGTAGAGTTTTGTCAGGACTGGCTCTCCCAAGGCTGTCAGTAGTTCCAATGGAATGTTGTCTACTCCGGGGGCCTTGTTTCGATTCAGGTCTTTCAGTGCTCTGTCAAATTCTTCACGCAGTATCGTATCTCCCATTTTGTCTTCATCTACATCCTCTTCCATTCCCATAATATTGTCCTCAAGTACATCGCCCTTGTATAGTCCCTCTATATACTCCTTCCACCTTTCTGCTTTCCCTTCTTTGCTTAGAACTGGGTTTCCATCTGAGCTCTTGATTTACAAGTGGCTCTCTTTTCTCCAAAGGTCTCTTTAATTTTCCTGTAGGCAGTATCTATCTTACCCCTAGTGAGATAAGCTTCTACATCCTTACATTTGTCCTCGAGCCATCCCTGCTTAGCCATTTTGCACTTCCTGTCGATCTCATTTATGAGACGTTTGTATTCCTTTTTGCCTGCTTCATTTACTGCGTTTTTATATTTTCTCCTTTCATCAATTAAATTCAGTATTTCTTCTGTTACCAAGGATTTCTACTAGCCCTCGTCTTTTTACCTACATGATCCTCTGCTGCCTTCACTGCTTCATCCCTCAGAACTACCCATTATTCTTCTACTGTATTTCTTTCCCCCATTCCTGTCAATTGTTCCCTTATGCTCTCCGTGAAACTCTGTACAACCTCTCGTTTAGTCGGTTTATCAAGGTCCCATCTCCTTAAATTCCCACCTTTTTGCTGTTTCTTCAGTTTTAATCTACAGTTCATAACCAATAGATTGTGGTCAGAGTCCACATCTGCCCCTGGAAATGTCTTACAATTTAAAACCTGGTTCCTAAATCTCTGTCTTACGATTATATAATCTATCTGATACCTTCTAGTATCTACAGGATTCTTCCATGTATACAACCTTCTTTTATAATCCTTGAACCACGTGTTAGCTATGATTAAGTTATGTTGTGTGCAAAATTCTACCAGACGGCTTCCTCTTTCATTTCTCTCCCCCAATCCATATTCACCCACTATCTTTCCTTCTCTCACTTTTCCTACTCTCGAATTCCAGTCACCCATCACTATTAAATTTTCGTCTCCCTTCACTATCTGAACAATTTCTTTTATCTCATCATACATTTCATCAATTTCTTCATCATCTGCAGAGCTAGTTGGCATATAAACTTGTACTACTGTAGTAGGCATGGGCTTCGTGTCTATGTTGGCCACAATAATGCGTTCACTATGCTGTTGGTAGTAGCTTACCCGCACTCCTATTTTGTATTCATTATTAGACCTACTTCTGCATTAACGCTATTTGATTTTGTATTTATAACCCTGTATTCACCTGACCAAAAGTCTTGTTCCTCCTGCCACCGAACTTCACTAATTCCCACTATATCTAACTTCAACCTATGCATTTCCTTTTTTAAATTTCCTAACCTACCTGCCCGATTAAGGGATCTGACATTCCAAACTCCGATCCGTGGAACGCCAGTTTTCTTTCTCCCCATAACGACGTCCTCGTGAGTGGTCCCCGCCCGGAGATCCGAATGGGGGACTATTTTACCTCCGGAATATTTTACCCAAGAGGACGCCATCATCAATTAACCATACAGTAAAGCTGCATGCCCTCGGGAAAAATTACGGCTGTAGTTTCCCCTTGCTTTCAGTCGTTCGCAGTACCAGCACAGCAAGGCCGTTTTGGTTAGTGTTGCAATGCCAGATCAGCTGAAATAGGTGCAGGAGGAAATGACAGTGACACAGGGAGTAACCTGCATTTCACGCTACAGGTTAGAATCTGTAAAAAGGAAAGGGATAGACGGTCCCGATTATTCTGGGACCATTATTTACGTGCACATTTTGGTGGGACTATAACAGATTGAGGTAGTATAAAACAGTACGTGGGAAAGAAGTAGTAGTTCCAAATAGACAGAAAAGATACCAGAGAACCTTCCACATAGTGAAAGAATATCCCTGAAACGTACAGGAAAGCATGCATAACTATATTCTGCTTTCCCAGCACTTTTCAAAACACTCATTTGTTTTTCAAGAAAAGTGCATTAATGGGGGCCCGTGTCAAATAATGAATCTGAACTAAAACGTTAAAGTTTTTCAGAAATACTAATATGAAGATACAAACGTAATACTTTTCTTGCTTCCTGTTTTCCAAACTTACTACATATCTCCCCATAATGAAAAATTTAAAGCGACCCTTACGTCTGAATTAGTGCGAAGTCAGTAGTTGTGGCCCACCCTACGAGATGGTCCTCAGGGCGCGCACTAATTTCGCCCACCCAGGAGCCGCCGCTGTTTGTGATACAAGAGAAACAGCGTGTTCAGTCCCACTGGCCGTCAACAGTGGAATGTACTGCGACTTCCCGCCCTAAATCTGTCAGCCAGGGCTACTTGCTGCGACGTCTATAGGGAGACACGGCGGCAAACCGGCCACTGTAGCTTGCTGTAAAAAATAGTTCAAATGGCTCTAAGCACTATGGGACTTAACATCTGATGTCATGAGTCCCCTAGACTTAGAATTACGTAAACCTAACTAACCTAAGGACATCACACACATCCATGCCCGAGGCAGGATTCGAACCTGCGACCGTAGCAGCCGAGTGGTTACGGACTGAAGCGCCTAGAACCGCTCGGCCACAGCGGCTGGCCCTCGCTTGCTGTATCCTCGAAGAAGTATTGACTTCGTGTGCGCGTAATGCTATGATTTTGTGTTGCTGTCATTTATTACCTTTCTAATAAGTAGTGAACTGCCAGAGAGATAGAAATAATAGTATTGACTTCGTGTCGAGGTAGTGCTATGACTTGTGCTGCGATCAATTATTACCTTTCTAGTAAGTACCGCATTGCCAGTGGGATAGATAAGAGGAGACGCAGTTGTGGCATTGCTCATTATAACGACAGTCCTGTAAAATCCGACATATTACGTATCTTCGTTTACCGAAAAACGTTTTCATTCAGCGCACGTGAGTATCTTGCAGAAAACGAGTGGGTAAAGTGGAAGTTCGTAATGCAAGGATATGCTCAGAACATTACGTCTCTGAGGATTATGTGCTGAGTCAGAAAAATGAGGTCTTAGGTCTGCCTCTAAGTAAGACAAACTGAAAACTATGCTTTCGCAGAAAATATGTAATTGGGAGATAACACTCAGAATGCTGTAAATACTGTAGCAGTGCAGGATATAAAGGAACTAGAAGAATGGGAGAGGAAAAAGAAAACTGAACTGGGCATGATCTAAGAAATTATGAAGTACTTTTGAGTATGTGGAGCAGAAGAGAAGGTAATGACGGAAATGACTCAGAACATTAACAATCATCTTAATGGGTGTCAATACAACAACTTGTAGAAGGAAACGATCGGCAGCATGGAATGAAGGAAATAAGAATCGATCGTAACTGGGTTCAGAAATCATTTCCGTTATAACTAAAACTTCCATATCTGTAACACGCTTTTTTCTTTGAGTCATCAGACTGACTGGTTTGATGCGCCCTGCCATGACTTACCCTTCTATGCCATCATCTTCATCCCAGAATAGCAATTATATCCAGCGCTCTCAATTTTTTGTTGGATATATTCCAATCTGTGTTTTCCGCCTTAGTTTTGACCTTCCCTCTAGTACCCTGGAAGTTATTCCCCAAAATCTGAACACATGTCATATCATCCTACTGCTTCTTCTTGTCAGTGTTCTCTCAATATATACCTTTCTTCGCCAATTCTGTGGAGAACATCTCATTTCTTATCTTATCAGCCCACCTAAGTTTCAACATTCTTCTATAAAACTACACTTAAAATGCTTAAACTCTATTCTTTTACGGTTTAGCACAGTCCATAATTCACTACCTCATAATACTCTGCCCCAAACGTACGTTAAGGAAGATGTTGGCTACCAATAGACTCCTCTTGGCTAGGAATGCCCTCTTTGCCTGTGCTAATCTGCTTTTTATGTTTTCCTGCTTTGTCCGTCATGTGTTATTTCGCTTTCAAGGTAGCAGGATTCCTTAACTTCGCCTATTTCGTGTTCAACAATTTTGATTTTTATCGCAAATCTCGTATGTGCTGCTCCTCATTAATTTCGTCTTTCTCCGATTTACTCTCAATCCATTTTCTGTGCACACTAGACTGTTCCATTCAACGGGCCGTGTGATTCTTTTTCTATTTCACTGAGTATTGCAATGTCATCAGCGAACTTTATCATAAGTATCACTTCATCCCAAATTTTAATCCCACTCTTGAACGTCACTTTTATTTCCGTCATTGCTTCTTCCATGTATAGACTAAACAGTAAGGGCGAAAGATTGCATTCATCTCTTACAACCTTTTTAATCCGAGCACTTCGGTCTTGGCCTTCCACTCTTATTGCTCCATTTGGTTCTTGTACATACTGCATATTATCCTTCTTTCCTTATAGTTTACTCCTATTTTTCTGAGAATTTTGAATGTCTTGCATCACTTTACAACGCTTTTTCTAGTTCGACAAATTCTATGAAGGTGTCTTATTTTTCTCGTCTTGCTTCCAGTATCAAGCACAACATCAGCATTGCCTCTGTCGTGCCCTTTCCGTTCCCAAAACCAAACTGTACATCATCTAACAGATCCTCAACTTTCTTTTCCATTCTTCTTCCAACCCGCAACTTTGGTGCACGAGCTGTTAAACTGATTGTACGATAGTTTTCGAACTTATCTGCCCTTGCTTTCTTCGCGATGATATGGGTGATATTTTTCCTGTCTCATATATTGCAAAATCAATTTCAGAAAGCATTTCGGTTTCCACTTCCACCAATTATTCAAGGAATCCGAAGGAATGTTATTTATGCCTTCAGCCTTATCTTACCTCAAGTCCTCCATAACTCTGTTAAAATCTGACTCCAGTACTGAAACCTCTATATGATTTATATGGCCTCTCATTTCTCCTTCTATCACGTCATCAGACAGTTCCTTCATCTCATACAGACATTCACTGTAATCTTTCCGCTTATCTGCTCTTTCATTTGCGTTTATCAGTGGAATGCCGCTCGATGGTGTTGAAAAGCAAGCTTGTCTGGCCAAAAATTCAGTTTTGCAGGAGAGTGGAAAAAGCGTTATTGTTATCTCGATGTCAAAGAAATGTACAATTAGTATAATCATAAAACATTTCATTAATAGACTATTAGATAAAAAACACTGGAAAATAAGTTTCAAGCCATACATTAAATACCAATTGAAATACGATGTTGCTGTATGAGCAGACTGATATACGATGTTACTGTATGAACAAACTGATATATAAGGTTGCAATTCGACACCATCGTCTTGCACTCATAATGTTGACGTCTTTGCTTTTAATTAAACCGAAGGTTTGATGTTTCTATATGGTCAGTCAGTTCTTCTGACAATCATTTCTTTCTCGAGATCTTCACCTGCTTCCTACATCTATTTTACCTAGGCTTCATTGCACATCCTATTTCCTAAGTTACTTATATTGCTGAATTTCAACATTTCCTGAACATTTGTGTGCTTCTTTCTTTCATTGCTCAGTCGAAGTGATACTTAGTAGTTACCTTCCTCGTACATCTATTTTTACGGCCAGCTTATGTGAGTGCCCTTTCTGCTGATGTCCATTCCTCATCAGGTTAACCACCTACTGTGGTATTCACTACTTAAAAGTCTACAGCCTTAGATAACTCGGAAAGGTTCAAATGGTTCAAATGGCTCTGAGCACTATGGGACTCAACTTCTGAGGTCATCAGTCCCCTATAACTTAGAACTACTTAAACCTAACTAACCTAAGGACATCACACACATCCATGCCCGAGGCAGGATTCGAACCTGCGACCGTAGCGGTCGCGCGGTCCCAGACTGTAGCGCCCAGAACCGCTCGGCCACTTCGGCCGGCAACTCGGAAAGCACGTCACCACTGCACAGTAGTTCAATATCCCACTTCTTTCCACATTGATTATTCCCTTAAATTCAACCTACACCTAATTTCTTACTTAAGTTAAATTCGCGTTAACACACACTTTCCTAAGTTAAATTTCTCTTTTTTTGTCGTCAGATGTGTGTGTTTTACTTGTAGGGCATCAGAGAAAGTGAGCATCACTTGGATCTGAGATCTGTGAGAAAAAAAATACCTTAACCAGTTTACATTTGAAGGGGTCGAATGATTCAAGCCTATGCCTCACTGTCTCGAAAAATGAGATTTGACTATGTATCGACTGAGTTCTTCTACTGGTGAAGACGTTTGTCGATTTTTCAACAGCTGGTGCAATAATGTAAGCACACTTTAAATCGCTAAAACTTATCAAGTTGGTGTATAGATAGTTCCATATCTTTATTTTACTCTCCTGTAAAATTTACGCCTTGTGACTTAGGCTTGAATCACTCTGACCTCTTCATTCGTTAAAAATGGTAAATACCGCTAATGGTTGTCTGAAATATTTATTTATTGGAACTCCAGTTTCGAGAATTAATCATTTTCTAGCAAAAGTCTCCAAATTGCAATCGCACGTCAAATTACCTTTTTAAACTGCTAGAAGAGTTGCTCCTATTGTTAAAAACTCAAAGAAACTTACAAAAATATTATTCAGATATTATTCCAGTTTTTTAGAGTGAAATATTATGCACTTCTCAGAGGAGTATTCTTATCTTTTTGATATCTTGATTTTAAAACTTGTTGTTTAGTATTTCATTCAAAATGACTTCATTTTCTTCAGCACATATTTCACAGCTTGCGCAGTGCGATGTAAAAGTAACTATGGTTGTGCAGCTACTCTCACACTTCGGTGTGCTCTTCCAGTAACATTCAGATAGTCCTCTGAAATATGAAACGTAATTGAAGGACCTGCCTTATGATGTACCTCAGATCTTGTATTGATTTCTTTGTCACGGTCATGACTGCTGGCAAAACGAGTCCCTAGTTTCATAAATGGTTTCTTAACAGTTCCATCAACAAGTACATTATAGAGTATCCTTACTATCCTGTCACAACACGCAGGGTCTGAGAAATTCGTTTTATTTGTGGCTAACACAAGTTCCTTCCATATTCTCAAATGACTGATTTCTTAGTTGCAAGCAAAAGCTACAATGTGTAGTCCAGCTCCTTCCTTTCTTTTTATTAAATCTCTTAAGAACTCACTAGTCACCGTGACGTCAAAGTTGTAATATAAAATTTGCTTCCCTGTTGCAAATAAGGAAAAGCCCATCATCACCTGATATTTTAGCGAAGGTAAGAACCTCATCGAATCCTTTAAGCAGGTCAACTCCAGTTCTAATTAATACTGTTATCTCTTTTACTACACTCAAGCTGCTTGGGCCGGCGGTGTGGCCGAGTGGTTCTAGGCGCTTCAGTCTGGAACTGCGCGACCGCTACTGTCGCAGGTTCGAATCCTGCCTCGGGCATGGATGTGTGTGATGTCCTTAGGTTAGTTAGATTTAAATAGTTCTAAATTCTAGGGTACTGATGACATCAGATGTTAAGTCCATAGTGCCTTATTGGCACTTGCGTCCATAGGTTCGTGGCATCTGAATCATACTGGAGCCCGACCATAAGCTCTTACCAACTGAAATCGGGGCTCATCTGACCAGGCCACGGTTTTCCAGTCTTCTAGGGTCCAACTGATGTTGTCACGAGGCCAGGAGAGGCGCTACAGGTTATGTGGTGCTGTTAGCAAAGGCACTGGCGTCGATCATATGCTGCCATACTCCATTAACGCCAAATATCGCAACACAGTCCTACCTGATACGTTCGTCGTAAGACCCACATTGATTTCTGCGGTTACTTCAAGCAGTGTTGCTTGTCTGTTAACACTGACAACTCTAAGCAAACACCTTTGCTCCCGGTCGTTAAGTGAAGGCCGTCGGCCACTGCGTTGTCCGTGGTAAGAGGTAATGCCTGAAATTTGGTATTCCCGGCAAACTTTAGATACTGTAGATCTCGGAATATTGAAGTCCCTACGGTTTCCGAAATGGAAACTACCATTCCGCGTTCAAAGTCTGTTAATTCCCGTCGTCCGGCATAATGAAGTCGGAAATCTTTTCATATATATCATCTGAGTACAAATGTCAGCTCTGCCAATGCACTACCCTTTCATGCCTTGTGAACGCGATACTACCGCCATCTTTATATGTGTATATTGCTATCCCATGACTTTTCTCATCTCAGCGTAAGACAAAGGCATAAAGTCTGCATCACAATAATATCTCATACAAGAGACGGAACAGAATAAATCAGTGGCATATACCATGTACGTAAAACATTAGGTGTACAAAGCCATCCTTAAAAGTCCACATTTTTATGTATACGATCTCGTTACAGCTGTAGCTTGACAACAACATACGGAATATGGACCGTTCGGAGATATCTGCCTACACCTCTGAATGGGCCACATACGAACGCTGCAGGTAAACTAAATGGAATTCTCAACTCGGAACAATGATGAAAGTTCACAAGGAGGATGAGGCCGAAGTGGCCAAGGCAGACCTAATCACTGGGAGAGCAACAGGAGAACAGCAGAAGGAAAGAAGAGCAAGAGATACGAAAACACATATGTGAAGGGCCGCACCCACGTCAAATGAGAGCCAGAGTCAACCAATTGGTACATACAGCAAGGACAACGTAAGGAATACAATGGAACCAAAGGAAGAAACAAACGTTACAGGTGGACAGCAAGCAGGGGTAATCGACAAAAAACATTCATGACAACACATAGCGATAGCAGGAGTAAGGAGTAGAGCAACGATGTAAACAGACGGGCGATTTCATGGCAGCAAAGTAGATCGAGGAGTGACAAACAGAGGAGATGGAACCACTGGCGCGAGGCCCACAAGTGCTGACGTCACGTGCATGTGCCAGATGAAACAGCCAGTGAAGAAACCAAAGCTGACACTTGGCAATGTATGAACACGTAATGCATGGAACTGGACAGATGCGGGAGAAATGGTGCCATCTGTGGAGCGCAAATTCATTGTAAATCAAGGCTTATGTATTGCTGCGAACTAGTCTTACAGGGAAATTATTATTTTTCAACAAAAGTAAGGAAAAGTAGCACGGAAGCGCTCTAGAGCGCTGCGTTAACAGCTGCAGCGTTACGGCATGTGCAACACAATAACAGATACGCCAGTGGACTGCGCACCGAGAGTAACCGAGCTCAGTGGTAACCGGTGCTGCACAGCCGTAACTACGCAGCATATGGAACAGTGTCACCACACCAAGGCAAACACTTGTTTTAGCAACGTGACTAGGTGCCGGAATTTAGGCAAACAAATTTGCACTGGAGGCATATAATTACATCTGAATTTTAAAGCAGGGATCACTTGTCATAGACACTAGCCAGCAGTACCACCACGACGCCAGAGGGACGCCGGACAGTGAGACGACTGGGCTCCGACAGCTGCAGCCGTGGGTTCGAGACAGAACTGCGCCTGCCGTCTTCATAAAGACGGTCACCAGACTGGGTGTCTCAACTCTGCCGATCTGCTGTCTGCGCCTGCCGACTCCGACGCTGGGTTCCTAGTGGGACTCGGCGCCTCAACGCCAGCCTGTTAGCCGTCTTCTCGTTCCGTCGCGGTGACACGAATGGGGCGAGGGGCCGTCTTCCGAGTGGGAGGCCATCGCAGCGCAAGACGAGGCGCCGCTGACGCCAACACCTGTGGCCACAGACGTTGCTGGCCTCAGCAGTGCGAGGTGCCGGCCCAGCAGCACAAGGCAGAGGCCGCCGCCCTTCATCAGCCCACCCAGGGTCAGAGAGGCTAGGCGTGCCTGCCTCACTACGCCATGTACCAGAATTGATAAAGGTTTTAACAGTGCTTGTCCTGGGCCCTACGGCCAGTCATCGCCACTTTCTCATCCCCCAGTTTGCCCAGCATGCTACACGTTAGACGGGAGGAGATCGCACGTGAAAGATATAAAAGAGGGTAAACGAGAGTGAGCCTTGTCGCAAATCGACCTATCACACGAGGTTTTTGTGCGTGCTTGTCTTTGGCTAGAGGCTAATATCAAGATATTAGCAGTAAATTTTCAGAGTGTTCGGAAAAAAGTTCCTGCATTTACTGTCCTCCAGGAAGCGTGTGGTGCGCTAATTATTCTCGGGGCTGAGACCTGGCTGAACCCTGAGATAGGAAGTTCTGAAATATTTAGTGAGGGTTGGAACGTGTATCGGAAAGACCGATTAGACACCGTAGGAGGTGGTGTCTTCATTGCAGTTGACAAAAATATTGTGTCTACTGAGGTCGAAGTAGAGTGTGATTGTGAAGTTATCTGGACACGTTTAACAGGGCTAGGGGAAATAAAGTTAATTGTGGGGTGTTATTACCGGCCACCAGGTTCCACCGCGACACTTCTAGAATCATTCAAAGGGAGTCTACATTATGTATCGCAGAAGTACCCGGATCATGCTATATTAGTCGGAGGCGACTTCCACCTACCTAGTATAGATTGCGATGTCTATGGATTCATTACAGGTGGTACAGACAAGCCGTCGTGTGAATTACTTTTGAACACATTATCCGAAAACTGTCTTGAGCAGCTAAATCGACAGCCAATGTGTAATGGAAATATTTTAGATCTGGTAGCCACGAACAGACCAGACCTCATCGACGGTGTCAGTGTTGAGACAGGGATTAGTTATCATGATGTTGTCATTACGAATATGGTTATGAAAGTTAAAAAGTCGGTCAAGAAGGCAAGGAGAGTATTCTTACTAGAAAGAGCAGATAAGCAGTTGTCAGCATCCAACTTAGTAAATGAATCTACTTCATTTACTTACCGACGATGGACGTGGAAGAATTATGGGCAAATTTTAAACACATTGTAAATCACGCATTGGAGAAGTATGTGCCGAAAAAGTGGGTTACGGACGGAAAAGACCCACCGTGGTTTAACAGCGCAATTCGGAGAATGCTCAGGAAACAAAGGCAGTTGCACTCGCGGTACAAGAAAGATCGGGAGAATGAGGACAGGCAAAAGTTAGTAGAAATTAGTGCTGCTGTAAAAAGAGCGATGCGCGAAGCATTCAACCACTACCACCGTCATACCTTAGCAAAAGATCTTGCTGAAAACCCAAGGAAATTCTGGTCTTACGTAAAATCGGTAAGCGGGTCGAAGGCTTCCATCCAGTCACCCACTGATCAGTCTGGCGTGGTAACGGAATATAGCAAAACGAAAGCTGAAATTTTAAATTTAGCATTTGAGAAATCTTTCACGCAGGAGGATCGTACAAACATACCGCCGTTCGAGTCTCGTACAGATTCCCGTATGGAGGACATAGTGATAGACATCCCTGGGGTTGTGAAGCAGCTGAATGGGTTGAAAATAAATAAATCGTCAGGTCCTGATGGGATTCCAATTCGGTTTTACAGAGAGTACTCTACTGCATTGGCTCCTTACTTAGCTTGCATTTATCACGAATCTCTTGCCCAACGTAAAGTCCCGAGCGACTGGAAAAGAGCGCAGGTGACGCCTGTATATAAGAAGGGTAGAATGACGGATCCTCAAAATTACAGATCAATATCCTTAACATCGGTTTGTTGCAGGATTCTCGAACATATTCTCAGTTCGAATATAATGAATTTCCTTGAGACAGAGAAGTTTCTGTCCATGCATCAGCACGGCTTTAGAAAGCATCGCTCCTGCGAAACGCAACTCGCCATTTTTTCACATGATATCTTGCGAACCATGGATAAAGGGTATCAGACGGATGCCATATTCATTGACTTCCGGAAAGCGTTTGACTCGGTGCCCCACTGCAGACTCCTAACTAAGGTACGAGCATATGGGATTGGTTCCCAAGTATGTGAGTGGCTCGAAGACTTCTTAAGTAGTAGAACCCAGTACGTTGTCCTCGATGGTGAGTGTTCATCGGAGGTGAGGGTATCATCTGGAGTGCCCCAGGGAAGTGTGGTAGGTCCGCTGTTGTTTTCTATCTACATAAATGATCTTTTGGATAGGGTGGATAGCAATGTGCGGCTGTTTGCTGATGATGCTATGGTGTACGGGAAGGTGTCGTCGTTGAGTGACTGAAGGAGGATGCAAGATGACTTGGACAGGATTTGTGATTGGTGTAAAGAATGGCAGCTAACTCTAAATATAGATAAATGTAAATTAATGCAGATGAATAGGAAAAAGAATCCTGTAATGTCTGAATACTCCATTAGTAGTGTAGCGCTTGACACAGTCACGTCGATTAAATATTTGGGTGTAACATTGCAGAGCGATATGAAGTGGGATAAGCATGTAATGGCAGTTGTGGGGAAGACGGATAGTCGTCTTCTGTTCACTGGTAGAATTTTGGGAAATATGTGGTTCATCTGTAAAGGAGACCGCTTATAAAACACTAATACGACCTATTCTTGAGTACTGCTCGAGCGTTTGGGATCCCTATCAGGTCGGATTGAGGGAGGACATAGCAGCAGTTCAGAGGTGGGCTGCTAGATTTGTTACTGGTAGGTTTGATCATCACGCGAGTGTTATGGAAATGCTTCAGGAACTCGGGTAGGAGTCTCTGGAGGAAAGGAGGCGTTCTTTTCGTGAATCGCTACTGAGGAAATTTAGAGAACCAGCATTTGAGGCTGACTGCAGTTCAATTTTACTGCCGCCAACTTACATTTCACGGAAAGACCACAAAGATAAGATAAGAGAGATTAGGGCTCGTACAGAGGTATTAGGCAGTCATTTTTCCCTCGTTCTGTTTGGGAGCGGAACAGGGAGAGAAGATGCTAGTTGTGGTACGAGGTACCCTCTGCCACGCACCGTATGGTGGATTGCGGAGTATGTATGTAGATGTAGATGTGGATGTAGGGTGTCCACAGGCAGCTTTTAAGAGGTCTCTGGCGAGCTCGCTCTCTTGCAGACAGCCGCCGAGGTGGCGGCAGTGGGCTAGTAGGAAAGCTCGCGGGATGTGCGGGGCACCTGGAAGCCCCGGACTGTCGTCTGTGCTTTAGACGACGGGCAAGCAGGCCGCACTCCGCCGTAACTGATGGTATAGCGGGGAGAGGCGCCTATTACACCGCGGACTGTAACCGGATCAGAATAACAAAGTGATTGACAGCGAAGCATAGTTGAACGCGGAAAGGGGCGATGTCTGTTTGCCGGTGCGTGCGCGAGCATTATGGCTGTAGCAGCAACATCCGTGCGGTTCCTTACTGGACTACCTTCTCATGCCGCCTTTTAGTGTGCAGTATTGAGTTCACTTTACAGGCTCGTTATATCCTTGTGGCTTAGCAAACACATTCCCGTGTATAAAATAATACCGTGTTCCTATCATTTGTGTATCTCAACAAAAGCAACAGGAAGAGCACTGTTATTACAAAAATCGGAATGAATCACGTTCAGTTTTTCTATTCGATACGTACGGTGTGTTAAAATGGATCTGCATCGTTCATGTAAATATAACAACGAACAATAATAAAATAACATAAACTGCTTGCGTATTTACCAATCACTGTAGTGTGCACGCAGTGTCGTTCTTGTGCAGACGAATATTCCTTAACAATGGCATGAAATTTATTGCCCAACTGCAGTAAACACCATTCAGTCAAAAATACGAAATATAAACACAAAAATAAAGATGAATTAAGGCAAAGCGTAAATGCCACTTGGCTCAGAATGACTTTCTTCCTCGATACTGTCGTTATCTGAACTCTGATCCGAGGAAGAAAAAAATGGTTCAAATGGCTCTGAGCACTATGGGACTCAACTGCTGTGGTCATAAGTCCCCTAGAACTTAGAACTACTTAAACCTAACTAACCTAAGGACAGCACACAACACCCAGCCATCACGAGGCAGAGAAAATCCCTGACCCCGCCGGGAATCGAACCCGGGAACCCGGGCGTGGGAAGCGAGAACGCTACCGCACGACCACGAGATGCGGGCCCCGAGGAAGAGCCACTGGAATTTTCCAAGGATATAATTATATTTTCTATATTACTCTCGACACTCACTTCACTTTCCCACGCTGCTTTAACAATAGTTTCTTCGTGGCGTACAACATTTCTCTACTCCTCTGGCGTTATTTGTGCCACTGTTTCCTCTAACAGTCTTTAAATTTCAGCCACAGTGAAACTTTTGTTATTTGTTGCCTCATAATTTTTAATTTGTGCCCAAATCATTTCGATGGCATTATGTTGCTGTGGTATGGAGGAAGCCTGCGAACCCTGGCCATGTTCTTTAGCTACCTTGTCCACAACTCACTGCTGAAAGTGTGGCCTATTTTTCTTTACTATTTCCAGGAGCCCTGCCTTACACAAGGCATATTTCAGTCGACGCCACATTGAGCGACTTGCGTGCCGGTGATGAGGATGAAATGATAACGAGGATAACACAACATCCAGTCCAGTCCCCGAGCGGAGAAAATCTCCAACCCAGCAGGGAATAAAACCCGGGCCCGTTTGCATGGGAGGCGAGCACGTAGCACGTTACCACACAGCTAAGCACGCGGACTGCCTTACATAGATCGTCCTGAATTTTCACGTTGTAGCATTTAAACCGTTCAACAATGTCGGCTTTTTTCGTTGCCACCGTTGGAGCTTTAATAACGGAATGGTATGCGGTATTATCCATTACAATGACTAACGGCTGATTTAAGTTTTCCAGTAGTTGTCTCTTGAACCAATTCACAAAACTATCATGGTTCGTCTCCTCATGGTAATTGTTTTGCTCGATCTGTAAACGAGGAGACAGTTAGGCAAGTAACCACTTGCAGTTCCAGCATGCAAGATTATAATTTTTGAATCCTTTCCCACCAGAACAGCAAAACTTCCACATATGCTGTGATCTGTCTAGTCTTTCCTGACAAAATGACCGGCGTTTATCTGGGTTTCGTCGAGCCACACTATATCTTCAAGCAACACTTTAACAAAAGTTCTTAAAAATCGACAACGCCACGCTACGTTGTAGCCTCCCTCCTTTATAATTTTCGGTCCATTAATTTTTTTATACCGAAAACCGAGGCCTCTGATAACCAGCAACAAAGACGTTTTGCTGCTACTGAACAGCTCTCCCTCGCGAAGACTTCCCTCAATAGTTGGATGTTCTTTCCTCTCGTAATATCCATATGTATGGCGACAAGCAGCATGTTGTAAAAAACGAGTCCAAACTTGTTACACGTGGTTCTGTCCTTCTCTTCTTTACGGGTATACGCAGTTTGTATGAACCAGGCTCTTCCAGTTCTGCACAATATTTCTCCTTACAAATTTTGACGACAGTATTTTTGTATATATTCAAGGCGTCTGCAGTTCCTTCGATTACCTCCGTTAGAGACAATAGCGTTGCACCCACCAATGCCTCTTTCTTTCTCGAAATATTCTCGCACCGAGCACACAAACTCACGTGTCTGACCACGCAAAATATGAGTGGATCGCTGGACTTTCGGTTTAGCTGCCACACTTTTGCGTACTTCCACTTCAAGCTTCAGACATTCCGTAGCGCAAAATAAACTTGCCGCACAGAGAAACAAAGCATACAACAAAACGTACCACGATTGTTTATGTTACCGGCCGCGAGCGTCGTCTACAACTGCCCACAGTCGCCGTTACCTGCAGTAACACAGATATTTGACAATGATGAAGCGAACAGGAGGCGTGGCCAAGGGCATTCTCTGATTGGCTGTTGCTGTGGTAACAGCCTTTTGAACAGATATACGTCCAGCTCTTTGTCGTTCTGATCCAGATGTAGGGAAACTGCGGTATGTGCCTGAGTTCTACTATACGTGCCACAATGGGGCCGCAAGCTGCATGTTTACGTCTCTCCAACAACACTCGGTGAGAAGCTTCTGAAGTTGTTGCGCCCGCATCTCGTGGTCGTGCGGTAGCGTTCTCGCTTCCCACGCCCGGGTTCCCGGGTTCGATTCCCGGCGGGGTCAGGGATTTTCTCTGCCTCGTGATGGCTGGGTGTTGTGTGCTGTCCTTAGGTTAGTTAGGTTTAAGTAGTTCTAAGTTCTAGGGGACTGATGACCATAGATGTTAAGTCCCATAGTGCTCAGAGCCATTTTTTGAAGTTGTTGCTTACATTTAGCAGTGCAGCAGCGATGATCTAACTACCGAGTGTCTTGTAAGATGCGCTAACTTCGCTAATACTCGTTAACTGAGCGGACCTCTGAGAGAATCTGATAACCATTAATTATCATCTAACCATTTAAATCACTTGATCTGTTCGACAAGTTTCAGCCTCTCGTAGTGAAGCTGCCTCCTAATTACTTGCTTATTGCCTATTGTGCTGGTCCTTTGGTGAAAGGAGTGGATAGGGACATACGGCCATATATTCATTAAATTTTCCCACTGGAAACAGTGTAACGTTTTGGTGTGACTTTTAACGCTCCACTTGTTTTCCTTGCGGATGCTCCTTATGGGGTTGGCCCAGCCTGGGCCCCCGTAAGCCATTCCTGGTACCAAGAATTTTTACTTGTCCGTTCTTATACTGTAAAACAGAGTAGTACTGAAGGAAGGGGAGCAGCTAATCCCTAAATCTAATCCCCAGAGTGCGACATTCAGATATTTGTTGCCACGCTATGTTGCGTGTATTAATTTTATTGTGTTTGTAATAATAGTATTGTGTATGTCTTGGAACCAGTTAATATGGGTTACTAAGCCGTGTTTTTGTGGAGTGTCACGCGTTCTACCGCCCTGTGCGAACCGCTTAAAAAATAAGAAGATTGCTCAGAGTATTTTGTAAGAGTTTCAACTTCAGATTTCTTATTACAGTTTTCTTAAAACGTTCTTTAGATTGATTTAAATGTCACAGGATGTGTACAGTTAAGGTTCAGCTGGGTGTTCGTGTGAATTTATGTAAATTATTTCACGCACTGCTAAAGCTTTTAATTATTGTTTGATTTTATTTAAAGGCCTACACCGTTAAGATAATGTAATTTTACTCTCAAACGCTCCTTGGTGTAAAAATGTTTGGTAAATTTCATTACACCTAAATCTTTGCGTTGCACTGGAAATACCCTTTGGTTTTGCGGCCCATCCTTTTAAGTTTTCTGATTTGGTGATGTATTTGACTTTCTGCAAATTTGTATAAATTGTAGTTCAAATGTGCGTTAGCGAATGATGATCACTCCCCGTTTTCCCAGGCCTTCCTTGTCCTTCTTAGTAGATGCGTACAGAGGTGTCTCAAAGAGAATGGAGGTTCAGCACCTGGATATAAGCGATAGAAGAGGTCAGCAAGGTGTTAATTCCAACGTTCATAAGACACGAATAAAGTGTATGAGAAAAAGTTACTATTGAAGAAAGGTAAAAGGAGAAAGAAATACTGGGAGAAGAGACAGACGCAATAGGTCAGGAAGAAAGGAAGGAAGATGATGTGGATGAGAAGGAAGAAGAGGCTAACAACGGAACAGTAGAAAACTTTGGTGACGTGTAAGAAGAGGAAACGGAGGAAGAGGGAAGAAAAGGAAGAGCAGAAGAGGAGGCAGATAAGGATGGCTGGGAGAACGAAGACGTAGCAAGAGACGCTGCAGTGAGGAAACTGGAATCAGCGGAATGTTTATTTATTGAACCTACACACATGAAGAAACAAGATCTGATAGAAATGCTGAACACTGGGAGGCAGTGTGAAGAAAGAGACGTTGTAGTGAAGAGCCGGATGCAGTAGGTGATTTGGTCAGTGAGCATGGACGTCTGAAGAACAAGGTTCGCTGGCAGGTGGAGTGAAGCAAAGGTTCTAGTGAAGAGATTAACACTAGTAGAAGATCTAACAATAGGTATTTACAGCGAAAGAGAAGACTGGACATCATAGAAGTACAACCTTACGAGTAAATCAGAGTTTTCTAATAAAACTTATGCGTTTTCAGGATTTGTGTACCGGCTGCAGGTTCCAGAATTATTTTGTTAAATAATCGGGAAGAAGTAGGAGATAAAAGAGCAAAAAGCAGCACACAGACAAGGCAAGATGCCGATGGGTGTACCGAAACCAACAATCAAGAAACCACCAGATAAATAGCAAGCATGAAAGTTCAATTAAGAAGGGCAATTTACGAAGAAAACTTTTTATTAAAAGAATTTGTCTAAGAGAAAGAGCTTTACAATGTTATTTTATCAGATCAACAATTTCGCGAGAGAGTGAATGAAATCTAGTGAGATTAGGGCTAGTATTGCAGTTAAAACAGTCAGCCCGACGACGAATATCAGTAATTGTTGGAAGTACCAAATGCAAGTGTCGAAATTGACAGAGCGGTTTATCCGTGTGCTGAAATGCCAAAATCAGCTACTGGGGAATGTTGATAAGCACAGAGATCCGGACTGTGAAGCACGTGCTACTGCTTGACAAGGATAACAGAAGGTAGTTCATAACATGATGATTATAAACACTGAACAAGGCAGCAGACGAGTGATTTGGCATGGCGTTCTGGCCTTCACTGCGATGTGAATGAATGGAAGAGTGATTCTGCGAATTTGTGTAACTTAATTTAACTCTTTAAATCTATAGAACAAACAAATCTGACAGCTATACAGGGTGCTCCCTTAAGAGCGTGCAAAAATGTAAAAGGACAGAGGGAATGCTCCACTGAACAATTTGAGATAGGGAACCTGGTGTCGGAGAAGCTAGCTTAAGGAGATATGGAAGTAAACTTGTCTACCGCTTTGTCCAGCATTACTGTTTTCCAGCTTATTTACCACTACCATGCGTACAAGTTTACTGTGCTGTTTATTTACCTATACATTCCTTATTTCCTATAAGGAAACGGGGAGGACGAGCCTGATTACCAGGAAGTCACGATGTAGTAGGCCGTCTGAATGGCCACATGAGGTTCGCGCAAAAGAGTTCTACCTGAACTATTTGAGAACGTTCCCTTGGCTGTTCGTGAGAGGATGTAGATATAACATGACGGTGCACCGCCCCGCTTCACTGTGGGTGTTCGCAACTATCTCAATGCTGTATTTCCGAGTCGCTGTATTGGAAGGAAGCGTCCTATTCCATGGCTTGCATGGTCACCTGACCTGACCTATGGGGATCCCTAAAGTCACTTTTGTATGAGATCCCAGTGGATACAGAGATGGAATTAGTTGTCAGAATTGTACTGCCTGTGATGTGATTCGAAACACATCACGGATATTTGTTAGGATGCGTCAGAGTCTTATTCGCCGATGTCAAGCTTGCATTGAGGCTGATGGCCATCAGTTTCAGCACATTTGGTAGGACACGTTCATTGCGTCAGTGAGGGTATTTGCAGTTAACTGTAACTAACGTAAATAAAACAGTACACAGTAACGTGTTTTTATTCCTATTATATCCTTAATCTGGCTTCTCCGACCCCATATTTCGTCCCTCAAATTGTTCAGTGGACCATCCTCTATTTTCTGTTAAATTTTTACACGTTCTTACGGGAGCACCTTGTATATCGCTATAAGTAGAGGGTATTCTGACAATGATGATTACATATTCTTAGAATCTTGGCGACGGGTGTAACGGGCATATTTTCGGTTCTTCTTTTATCATAGGGCAACGTAACATCACTTAAATGTTTAGCTAAAATGTGTAACAAAATTGTGCTAGTCATTCATTTCAATTCCTTTTACTTATTTGAAGTTTTAGTATGGGTGAAAAGTAATACGTTATATGAATTTGTTTTCTTATTTGTAAATGTAAGTAGTATGTAAATGTATGTAGTTTTTGTGCCATCTATATGTAAATACACTTTGTTCCGGTAGGGAAGATCCTCATATGTGATAAATTTTGTTAATGTGGAACGGCAAATGAGAGAAGAAAGTCTAAGCTGGGACTCAGAAGTGCTTTGATTAATCGAAAAGTAATAAATTCACCGAAGGAGAATAGGTTTTCGTTGTGGTGGAAGCTGGATGAGTTTAAGAAGAAAAGACAAGCACTGTATTGAGACGAAGGAATTCATGTGTGAACATGGGCAGACAGAAGTTTCCAGAAAACTACTACACTGATACTGTTTCAGTAAAACGCTAAATTTTCGAGAAGAGTCATCATTCTGAAATTCGAAGAAGAAGAGGAATCACAAGATGCAAAGATTTAGAAGAGAGAAGAAAAGAAAGATACATGATTTTTTAGAGATAAGTTTTACCACTACAATGGGAAATCAGAACTAATCATATGTGAAGAAGCGTAGAACCAGAAGCCGTTTCATCAACTAAATGCTATTATATTGTGGTCTCACTATGTCAGTGTACTGATCAGTTTTTCTGCCTTATTTGATAAAAGAGAGTTTGAATTATGCCAGCATTAAAGATTGTATTACAAAGACTGTTATCAAGTATTTTCGTGTACTGAACTGTGAGGAAGTTTACAAAAGTTAATCTGATTAGTGTGAGGAGAAAAGCGGACTTGATTTATAAGTGTCACGTTACTAAAATGATCATACGCTACTTAGACACCACTCAACAGTCGTCGATTCCTGAACGCTCAGAGGACTGTATGTGCATATCATCTCAGATCAGACCAGTCGCTCATTCTACCTAAAGCTTGTAGCAGTGAGCAACACAACGGAACGGAGTAGCAGAACAGTGCCAGGAATTTATTTTGTATCTTTTGAAAATTAATTCTGTCATCGACAGACAGCACCTCCCATATTGTCGTGCTACAGCGATCGTCAGATATCTGCGGCACATCGGCACCACAGATTATCCGACCCATTGAGAATTCTCCAGCGATTTGTTCACAACACCAAGCATTGTTTTGCATCAAGTGAACAGGTCATCAAAGACTGTCATGTAGATAAAAATGTTCAAATGTGTGTGAAATCTAATGGGACTTAACTGCTAAGGTCATCAATCCCTAAGCTTACACACTACTTAACCTAAATTATCCTATGGACAAACACACACACCCATGCCCGAGGGAGGACTCCAACCTCCGCCGGGACCGGCCGCACAGTCCATGACTGCAGCGTCTCAGACCGCTCGGCTAATCCAGCGCGGCTATCATGTAGATATTTATAAACTCCTGAGAACAGCAAATTCGAATTTATTAACTAAATAAATGCTCGGGGTTCTATTACACCTTATTTTACTATCAGCTCAAAACCATTTCGCAGCTAGAAACTTCTATTGTACCAGTTGAGAGGGCTGGTGTCTATCTGTCTGACGGGAACTTGAACTTCCGTAACATCAAAGACGAAATGGGATTTCAAACAGGCTTATTAACTCTCCATATTCGCAGCTACGCACAAGTGTTACTATAACAAGGGTCACAGAATCTCTACGGCGCGTGGCTGCAGGCGAATCACCGCGCCCCTAGCGGCGAAATCGCTCGGCGTAAGGACGGCACTCTACTGTCCTCATTCCGCACGCGCGCGCGAACTTCGACACGAGTGACTATCGAACGCGCCGACTGCTGTGTCAGCGTAAGGACGGCGTTCTATTGCCTTCATTTCGCACTCGCGTGCCAACTTCAACCGAGTGACTATCGAAAGCGTTTACTGCGGTGCCAGTGTGTGGCAGTCGCTACATACCCTTCGATGGTTTAGTTCTCCTAAATTTCGACACGACTGTAGTGAAATCAGACTTTTTAGAGACAATTTAGAATGTTAAGCAACGTACCGTGTAAGCAACCAGCATTGAAAGAGACAATGCTTGTTATTTACTTAATTTAGAATGTCTCACAATATACTGACCGATGAGGATGTTTCTATGTATTCTTCGGTAGCTTTGCTTTTCTACAGTTGTTCACATCCGTGTGCAATCAGTATTTTAAGAGACAATGCTTATTATTTACTGAATTCAGAATGTCTAACAATTTACTGATCACTCAGGATACGTCAACAGTTCTCACGTGTTACATTCTCTTAGCTTCACACCACTTAAGGCATAATAAAAACGCTTACCCGCAACAACACTCTCGAGAGAAAACAGTGGAACTTCTAGGGAGTTGCAAATACTCTAGTCATTCTTATTTACGTTTCGGTGAGACTGAGGCAGATTATGGAGGCATCATTTTGAGATAAGGTCCAGTTCGAACAGTTCAACTGTAGCATTGCAGAGTACATATGTATCAAACATCTGCAACAGCGCGTTATATTTTGATCATATATTTATTACAGACTGTGAAGAGGTAACATTGTTATTAGTTGTCACGTTCAGTTATTGCAGGACGCATTCTGCCATTAACCAGGGGTTATTCACTGGTAACGGTATCATATCATATTCTCCGAGACAATCACTTACGTTAACAGTCGGTGAAATAATATTTACCGTTCGCTCGCCTGAGAATTCCTATTAAAAATAATTTTTCATTTACTTTAATAGAAAACCGTCGTGTCAAGATCATATGATTTCTTTTAAGTCGTAGCTCTCACATTTCAAGGATTTATAATGTCGCAAATGAGGTTCTGCATACAAAGCAAAATTCGCGAAGGGCCTAACGAGTTTTTACTCCAGGCGAAAATGGGTCGGGCAAGCATATTTTTAAAATCATGCTTGGGAAAACAGCAAAGCGGGTCTAATTGCTGTGTAGGAATATAACGTGTACTTCCGGCGTCGTTACATGGCTTGAGACGAAATGTGTCTCCACCATTATACATCGGAAAGAAAAGTAAATTCACAAAAGTGAGTTGCTGAAGCAGCAGTTTCACCTAAAAAGGAAACAGCGTTACGTCGGCGAAGAAAGTGTTAGCGACTGATTTTTAGGGCTGCCATGGTATCATCGTGATTCGATATCTGGAAAAAGATAATACAGCGACCGACTCATATTTACTGGACCGTTTGCTTAGTGAGTTAAAGCACAAGGAACTAACATTAACGTGCAAAAACGAAGTCTTGCGTCAAAAAGTATCCCTGCTGGGCGTTGCGATGTTAAATGCGCACGAATTTCATTTCAAAACAATCCGATTCTCACAATATTCGCCAGATATTTTGCAAAGAAACCTTTCTGTTTCCTACCTCCCCCCCCCCCCCCCCCCCCCCGCCCCCCAAGAAACAGACTGGAGCGGAGAAATCTCCGTCGGATCGGATCAAGATGTTATCTGGGCTTTAAGTAAGCATTTAATCGGAGTTGAAAACAAATTTGTTTACGGGAGGGGTTGGAACGTTGGTTGATCAAATGCACTGAATTTACTGGAAGAGTATTTCGAGAAATATTTTTGTGTTTCTTTCGCAAAATATGTTATTTACTCTTCTTTATAAAACTTTCCAGCCACCTGCCGCATGTTTCTGACGAAGTAACACCCACAGATAGCTGTGTTTTCACAAGAGCACAAGAGAGATCATTGTGATAAAATGCTGAAAGCTGTCTGATTTATTTCCGTTTCCTGATCTATGCAGTACATATTTTCGATAAATTTCTTGCTCACTGCATTTGAAAATGTTGGACTCATTCCACTTCAGACCGCTAAGCCATAAATGCTGGGATGTTGCACACCTCCCCTTGCCAACAAGACCACAAAGACACTGCTCGTTGCATCAAATGTGAACTCTAAGGCAGCTATGGCTGAAATGCTGGTGCTGAGAGAGTACCAATGGGACGGAATAAAAGATCTCCTTATCAGCACGCCGCTGAACTTCCCCATATGTCTTCCGTAGAAAATAGCCACCATACTTCTCATGTCTCATGACTCTTGCGCTTCAAACGAAAGGCCAGTCATATCAGTGGCTGTGGCGTCGTCCCGTTGCGGGAGCCTGAAAGAAAACAAGTGGCTCGCAATAGCGGGGAGAAGCAGCAGCAAATAAAAAGAAGATGCCACTCTGTCCACCGTATGTCCGTGACTCCCATCAAATCGAAGAATTGTTAAGAGAAAAGATGGCCTCCAGTTCTCTTATACAGAGTATTATCTATTGAATGATGTTGCTTCCTTTCAGTGTACATGCCTAATAATCTGATCGGACATTCGATGCCACCAGCACATTTTTGTGCAGTGAATGAAAAGAGAAGTCATACTCTTTGCTTTGATGCCAAGTACAAATATTATACTGACTGCTAGAATGAAAGGAATTACATTTTTTTAAAGACATCTAACGTAAAATCAAAAAGAGTCTCTTCAGACACAGCATCGAATGGACGTAGGAACAAGAATAACTTTATATACTCGGTTTCTTGCATTACGTCTCAAAGCAGTACACTATTTCCAGGATCCCCAAATATCATTCTCGTTAGTAGAAAAACATACTTCAACATTAAAATGTAACCGATATTACGAGGGATGTTCAATAAGTAATGTAACACCCTTTTTGTTCGACCAGTTTGTGTCGAAAAATACGGAATTTGGTGTGGGGCATCAGAGAATACTCGCGCTTCAGCCCCTATGGTTTCATAATGTTCCGATAGGAGGCGGCGCTCAAAATGGCATCTGCAAAGGGGGTGCATTCCAAACAGAGAGACGTAAACCAGAACATCGCAGATATTCATAGGCGTTTGCAGAATGTCTACGGAGGCCTGGCAGTGAACAAAAGCATGGCGAGTCTTTGGGTGAGGTGTCTGCGATCTCTGCAACAGGATCGCACAGACCTGTCCTATCTTCCGCGTGCCGGCCGACCGCACACGCTTGAGACCCCTGCAATGTTAGAAAGTAGGACGCTCCCATTCGAGATTATTGTCACAAAAATCCGGCGAGGTTCTCCTTCACCATGAAAGCGCGAGGCCTCACAGAAATCTGCGCACCCACGCAGCATACAAAACTTCATCACACTGTACTTTCAACATTGCAGCACAGTCAGCAATCGTGATAATCTAATATACAAGAAACTGTCAGCCTAGATTGCGGTAGTGAAACCAACCTTTACCTAGGTTTCAGCCCAAATAATTGAGCCTTCTTCAGAAGATATACCTGAATCTATAATTTGTCTAAGTGGGCATGGTCTAGAAATAAAACTAAAACAGCCTGAATAGGCGTATTCACATTTTAAAAATGCGGTACATAAGTACTAAGTCAACACCAAGACTTAAGCTCTGGCGTGCGGTGGGCCTCGGGAGCTCACGAGGAATTTCAGTTGCTGTATGAGACGCTGAGGCACATTCCGGAAAAGCTGGTTGCTCATTTGGTTGATGCTGCAGACATTATTATTGAAAAACTGATTTTTTGAGTGTTTTATACAATTTTTAGCAGTTGGCACGCAAATGCTAGTTGTAAAATAATGTAAGCGAGCGACAGTTTCAGCAACTTTTCTCGTACAATATTCATCACACTGCAGTTTTAACACCGTCCCTGAAAATCACTAGGGACAGAACTTTCTTGTCCCCTAGAGCTGAAGCAGTTTACCTGTGACATTTTTGTAGCATAGAAAGTGTTTTTTATGTTCTCTACACAGTCTACAATTTTGAGTCGGTAGTTTATTCGCACCCTACCTATTACCTTTGCATGAAAATGACGTCATTAATGTAGGCCTATATATCTGTGCCTCGGTCTTATAACCATTCTTATGCGTTGGAACCAACTGCGCCTTTTTTTCAGTCACGTGACGCAAGTATGGTACAAGTAGAGGGCCAGTTCCTCCGCATATTCAAAATAGAGTCTAACGGGCATGCTGTCTGGTCCTGTGGCCTCTATTCTATCGAAAATTCTGAGATGTTTCTCAATTTCACGCTTACTTCTACGTCAGTATTCTTGCATCCGTGTGACCGTCGAAAGTAGGATACGTGCTGTGGTCTTCTTCAGTGGACCAATTTCAGAAGGCAAAATTTAGTATTTCGGCTTTGATCATAATATTTCGTTTCGTTGACGTTAAGGTCAACGGACACATGGACGTACGATTTTGTTCCACTGAGAAATTTTAAATAGGCCCAAAACTTTGTAGTGTTTCTTGACGCTTCAGCAAGCAATTTCTTAGTTTAGAATTAATTAAATGCTTCTTGCATAGCTGTCTTTGTACTTTTTCTACTTTCTTTTACCTTTGATTTGTCAGCAACGGTTCTCCTACGTATCTGTTTTTCAGTTCCCACAGCTTTCGTAGCAGATTCCTAAAGGCATTACTGAACTATGATGAGTTCTTCCCGTGCATTACTTTCTTCAGTAGCATTTATTTACTCAGCAAATGGCCTACAATAACTCAGAATTACTGCTAGAGATCCTCCACAATCTCTTCTTGAGAGATAATGTTGGCTGTTTACTGGTCTGGTGATTTCTAGTAATTTTTGTATCACACTTGTGAAGCAGCGATATCTTTCTATCTTTCTTAATTTTTTGTTTAATGCCAATGATCCACGGTACTGATTGCAGTTGAAACAGGTTAATAAGTTCAGTTTCATAAAATTTCCGAGTGTGTTCACGACACAATTCACGCCGTACGCTAGTAACATTCCTGTGGAGGAAATATGTCTAGGAATATATGAAGGGATTATTACAATAGTGGTACGAGTCCATTTTTGTTCATATTGAGATACAGAGTCCTAAAGTTTAATGAGCGCTGAAAAATCTGCAATTGAGATTCCAGAAATATTCAAGCATATGGCTTCTTGTTAGAGACGAACCTTTCTTTCTGTCTGTTTGGCTCATTAATTTCAGAAGCAAAATAAACAGAAAAGTGGAGGTAATGGACTTGTACCACTATTGAAATAAGCCCTTCATATATATTTATTGTGTTTATGTATCTCCATTTGTTTCCTGTTGTTTCCTATGAACGATTTTGAATGGATGATTACGTGAGTGAGCTGTTCTGAATGTTTCACGGGGAACTAGAGTTAACAGTATACGGACTAAGTTTTGCCTACTTAACAGTTTATCATATGGACGAGGATAGTAGAGAGTGAGGTCAGTGTTAGGGATGTACCGTTTCCACCGGACGCCTTTGGGTAGGTTTGGCGAACTCTGCAGGTGACGAGTATTGTTTCTCTTTTCCTTCCCTGTTAGGACTCTACGTGCGAAATCGGGCAGCGGCCTAGTGCCTTGTCTTCGAGAGCGTTGAGCTTACCTAATACGTTTTGGAGTCTGGTATTTGAATGAATAATCTTAACCCATAATGCCTCTTAATACACATGTTTCAACAGTGTTATGTTGTAGAAAACGATTCACTGTCAGATTTCTAGTTTTTGCTATTTATTTTCATTTACAGAGAGTGACTTAGCATTTAGGATTCTGCTGATTCAGATGCGCAACCACGAGGGCCGTCAACTTTTCGAGCGTCAACTTTCATGGACAGTTTAATTAGTAATTCAATCACGTATTTTCTCGCGAAGTTTAAAGGTGATTAGTCTGCTGGATTTGCCCAGTAGCTGGTGTATCGAGTCTTTGATCTTTTGTTTGTTAGACCTCAACGTGGTTTCTAAGTAAAATTAAATTCACTCCAACCTAATTGAATGTGTAGGGACAAAAACCTTCAGCGATCCGTCTTTACTGATTACTTAAGCCCGATTCATATTTCTACAGGCGAATTGCGATATTTTGATTGATTTAAACTTAGTCTTGAGTTACAGATCCCGACACTTCTTCCTCGTTCGAGACCAATCCGCTAATACTGCAACTCATCTTGTAACACGCATAACTACCCGTGGAATGACTGCTTATGTGTGTCATGAATTTATGTTCGGTTTCTGTTTATAGAATTCAACTTGTTTTGCTATCACGTATCTAGGTGTGATACTTACCCTCATCGCCCCTGCTTAGTCTTTGATGGCTTTGTTTGTAGTGGTTTATGAGATAAATACCATTCGTAGCATCCGTGTTTGTTTGATCTCTTGAATATGTGCGTGGAAACCGCTTCATCTTAATCCTACCATGCCCATCCACTCCCATATCCAACGCATGAGTCTAGCGCTGCTTATGACACCACTGAATTCATTGTTTCTTGTTTTTTTGAGTGTAATATACATCCCCCTATTTAGATGATTTTATGTGAGAGGATTTCAAATTGAATTCCTGTACCTTACGAATTGTATGAATACGTTGTAAAAAGTTAGTATCCTTGTTTGTAAATATCTGTGGCAATTCCATATCTTTATCAAATAAACTACCAATCTTTATCCTAATGAAACCCTTCTTTTTCTATTATACCACACGTTTCCAATCCAGTTTCATACGGTAGCCCCAAATCACTAACGAAATCAGTGTGTTCTGACGGAGGAAACGAAAATATTTGATTAAAGTGGACCCAAAGCTTAAATATATACCACGTTGCAATCCACTACTTGCTCATCTTAATCCACTGAACTTATCTGTTACCCATATCATTACCGTTTTATTAGCCATATTCAATTCTACAAATTTTTTTGGAATGATACAGGCGTGTTAGACGATGAATATGACATGGACAGAAAATTACTGCTACGTGAAAGAAAGAATTGTCGATTTTGGTCCAAGAAAATGAATATAAGCTTTTCAGTAGAGCCGCTGCTATATGGCATGCCAATCTAGACTAATTTTTCTTTACTACCAAGTAAATTTCATCCTTCTTACGCTGTCTTTCTGTTCACTTAGACGAAAAGTTCTGAGATCTCCGTTGACAGATGACCCACAATGTTTTCCTCGTGGATGGGCTGTCTCACCAACTGTTCTATATAATTTTCAGAAAATGAGTTTTGTACGACGTCAAAAGATTCTTCGCTCCTGTTCCTCTTTCTAAACGCTTGTGTGTTCCTGTCTATAAATGGCTCCTATTACTGTAATATAGTCGGGGTATTTAAGCGCTGTAGTTAGCGAGCTTTCGCTGAAACATTTCACCTCTTTGATACATGATGTAGTGGTCGACAGTAACATCCAGTCAATCCATGGCACCTTTGGCGATTATTTTCATCCACATTATCTTACATGCTTACTCGTTTTTTTTTGTCTTGCTGCAGATTACGGAGTTCTTTATCGCAATAAATACACCATTATCATTGGCTTTCTTTCTATTATTTCGGCGTACATTCCATCATGAATTTAATATTTAGTTATTATTCACTTCTGGAGACAACAAACTTTCAGTAACAGGTATTATAGGTGTGTTATTACCGTTATGAACAACAGTACACGTGCACCTTATTCTGAATGCTTCTGTAGTTACTTAATATTAGGTTTACATTTTTCTGTCTTGATCCACAATCGTGTTTATTCTCTTTAATAACAACTTCATGTGTCTTTCGCATGGTTCCTCTTTATTCTGAAGCTAACTACCCGTCTGGTGCTCTCTAACGTGATTAAATACGCACGCCACAATTACTCTGCTGTCCAAGTTGCTGCCTCTGGAGTGTAGCGCTTCCCTGACGTGTTAAAGGGGACCCTGCAGTACTCCGGCCCATAGTGCAGGTCAAGGAATCTGAACTTTAGATCACTGCAAAATCGATGGAGCCTCTGGTTTAATCCCGCAACATGATTTCGAACCACAGGACTAGAATCGATACTGGAGACGATGCTGCACATTGTACTATGTGATTTCACCCATTGAGCCAATCCCTTCATCCAGCCACTGAAAAGGCTTCGGTGACCTCTGAAAGCAGGCGACAAGCATAATTGAGCCAACATGATTCACTATTTGCAGCTGGTAGCACCCAATAGGTAGTAGCAGACCATCCTCCAACTTGTTAGAGACAGAGAGCAAAACTAAAAAAAATGGCAAGGTGTAAATCAGGTTATCCAAGGAAGAGTCCATTGAAACTGAGTTCCATTTGGCACTGGTTCCATCACACGAATTTCCCGAAAGAAATGATATTGTTAACAGCTGTTCGCAGTTCTTTGAAGTAGAAATAAGATAATTATTTACAGTTTGTAGTACTGCATTCTACCAGAGATACGAAAGCTAAAATTTCAGATAGGAACATTTTGTGTATTAATCACTTTAGACGTAGAAACATATATAAATCTAATATTTATCCATCCGCCATTTTTCGTCTCCCAATGCAACGCAATTAAATTGAATGTCAAAAGCTTTTACTATAGTGAATCCATAGCAAAGTCTCACCTTATATTAATTTCTTTTCCTTTTCTAATTCTATATACGAGATATACATTCTAGTTAATGATAAGATATGTACAGGACTTAATTGCAATGCAATGTGTGAGCTACTGTAAGATCATAGCAGATGGCTATCTTGTGTTGTCGCTCATCGCCAAGAGAAAAATTGTTATCCATTTGGAGTTTTCTGAATGTAGATAATTAAAATCATATGAGCCTCCGATACTAGGCTTGAATTGACGCTAGTCATTCTATCTCACGTGAACTCCATCGCCTTTCATTCGCAACATTGACGCCATTCAACAACTGGCATTTACTTGTCAAAAAAGATAGAAACTAGTATCACCACCATTTCAAAAACGTTTTTGTTCTTTTAGCTACATTTCACTCGAAACAGTGTATGGTCTAAAATGTAGCAAATGGGAAGCTACACACAACCAAATCTTTTCAATACAACATTTTGAAATCAAGTATACTTGCTTGACAAACAGGGTCATTTCACAATGATTGTTACACGTTAAGGAAAGGTAAATGATATGTTAAGAACGTAAAACCTCACACTACCACATGTGAAAAAATCTGATTTATAAACCGAATACTTTCTTCAAACTCGATTGAGAAACATCACACAACCAAAATAACCCCTGAAAAAAAAGTAGTTGTTTTCTTTTTCATGAGAAAAATAGAGCTTTCGATGGAAAAACAATTCCAAAAAACGGTGTGGCGTAGTCTTACACAACTTTAAATGTTTTTCGGCGTGAAAATTCGAAAAACGGTGTTTTCCACTTCTTCAAGCGGTCGCACAACCCCCCCTCCCCCCTCCTGGCGTCTGGTGTGAACATTCTGGTATGAATGAGGTCACACCTACATGCACGCTTCCACTTTCATAGGGTAAACACAGGCATATGGCGACTAGGTGCAAAGCGCACACGTGTAAGCGCACCTCTTTTGGCGACCTGAAACTATACTTCACAGTCTGCTCATGCACACTAACGCTCACCAGGTATGCAAAAAATTAAAAACAAGTTAACAGAAACTACTAAACACACACAAATCTACAGTTACTATTCACTTCTAAAGAGAAACACGAAACAATTTTTTAAATAAAAATAAATTTTTAATATAATATGTTTTTAAATCGGACTAAAACGTACAGAATAATTTCTCCTGCTCCATACAGCTTCCTAACCCCATACATATAGATCTGGAAAGCGGTGACGGTGAAATTTAATAGCTATGAAAATATTTGTAAGATTTATAACGAAAAGCATGGGATGTATGCAGCAGATAGTAGTGAGGAGGTAATCTATATATGCATCAACCGTATATTGCTTGCACCTCGCGATTTTCATTATAAATCTTACAAGTATTTTCATAGTTATTAAAAATTCACTGATTTTCAGAACTGTTAGTATAGGATTAGTAATCTGTGTGAGGCTAGGAGAAATTGAGATACTGAGAACCATAACGACATAAAACACATCGTCATCGATTTTGAGAGAGCGTGGTCCTGACATTTTTTTTATCTTATTGTGGACCTGTTTTATCGCTACAGGCCCATATTGTATACATGAACATTCACGTAAAGCTGTCTCAGCGATTTCTTTGATATTCTCTTCCATATTGGCCCAAATTACAAAGGATAATTTTGTTGCTCTGAGCTGCTTCGTTGTTATCTACAGTTGCCAACATAATTTGGTGCGTACATCACGTATATAGTATAAGTCTACTACTCAAGCACTAGCTGTAATGATACAGGTTCCCTGGACTTTTTATCGAAGAAAATCCCACAAACGTCCGGGAGTTGCCAGTTACATCGAGGTAGACCACAATTTGTCATTTCCCAACAGTCTGCAGATGCCTTGCAAAATCTAGTGCCCATATACGTAGGTGGAAGGCAAATACCAATATTAAACATAAAGACTTAACAAAACTACTAGTCTTCATGCCTGAAGTGGATAGATAGTCTTGTCTGAAAGTTAAGCCACAGAATGTGCATAATGGACCTTATGGTAACAATGACCATGTTGTGTTGGAATAGGTCATTATTGTGTGTTGTACATTTGGTCTGTTCTTTACGTTCTTATTCCAGTTTCACATTATTGACAATCTTTACAGCTGTCAAAAAGTCACTGTTCTCACTAGCCTACATATGAAAAGTGTGTGAATTAACAGTAATAATAATTATAAACATTAATTAAAATTTCATGACGTGAAGTGGGTATATTATTTTGATATGGGAAATCTAGGATATTGAGGTTTGGTTAAAAAACAAGTCAAACCTTTGAGACTGGTTTGCCTACAAATTAAATTTTCAGACATATATCTATTTTTCTCGAAACTTCGTGTCTGTGTTTTTGGTCCTTATAGTTCTCAGTACCTCAATTATTTTCTAATCTTTACTCCTATTTAAAACGTGATGTATTAAACCTTTATTTTTAAATGTTTTCTGTTCTTTAGCCTTCTGTGGATGAAATTTCTTAATGGGTTTTGAACATTGTCATGAGATTGTAATAAAGACATACGTTCAATTTCAGTTTTATAAAAGTGTCTTTTCACTTGATCATACTTGAAATGCAGTGGTGTTACACCTATCTACTAATACACTGGTGCGGGAAACTTAGAAGGCGAAAGAAACTACGACTTGTTACTGACAAGTAGTAAAGGTCACTCAAATTTGGACCGTACACAGAAAGAACTGCTGCAGTAGAGTACAGAAGGTAACTGAAAGAAATATGCAATGAGTCCAACAGAAATGACACAAGTATGCAATTAGTCCAACAGAAATGACACTTTTATTCAAAGACAATAATTACACTAAAGCCACCGCGATATGTGATGGCCGCTGGGGCATTACAAAAAGTGGAGCGTGGTTTTTAATAGGGTGTGTCACCATCACAGGGGGCAAAGCATGCTCTGCAACGTGCTCCCATGCCGACCACGAGGTTGATAAGCATTACTTGTGGTAGGGTTCTCGGTTCCTCCAACAGCACAACTTGTAACTGCTGGCTGGCCGTTGATGCATGTTTTGACCACTCACTCTCATTGAACTATTACAAATAATGTTAGATAAATCTTCTAACCTACAAGTTGCGTTTAAGCTGGAATCAGAAGATGATCATCTATGACGAGCATGACATGAGCAGGAGTGAGCAGGACAGTTAATTGTCTTTAGCAATTTTAGTAAAAATTTGGACAACTCAGCTTATTTCTTGACGATAATTGTAGATTTTTTTTATTCTCGCAGATAATTATAAACCAACGGCAACCACAGCTAAAATACTTATACATAGTTTATAAAACTTTCAAATAGTAAAATCAAAATGCTGAAATGAGTAAAACTGATGATCATGTAGCTGAATTCAAGCTCATTAAACCGCTATAGCTGTATTTATCTCGACTATGTAATTATTTATTCGCTGTTACAATGGTATTGCTAATTTTTATACAGAGGTGCTGCAGAAGATGCTACTAAAACGTTGCACAACATGTAGTGAGAGTCTGTGAGGATTTCAATAAATACAGTTACAGTGGATCAACGAACTTTCATTCAGCTATATGTTAACAGTTTTACCCATAATAATATCTGGATTTTACTGTATGAAAGTTTGAAAAATATGTATTTTTTTATTTTTGTTTGTGGCACAGTAGTCTTAGCTAACGATTCCTTTCTGCAATGGCTACAAAATAAATCTCCAGGTTTTTCTAATTCCATACATAAATTTAACAATGAGTCGTTGCAGGATTGTACATTTTCTACAAAACATGTTTATTGCATATTTCATTACAGCACAGTCCTTCCAAATCCATACTGCATCTAACTTACAACTTAGGAGACCAACTCTGCTACAGCTGACTCGTGTCAAAACTTACACATATTACTTGTTCACAAGGAAAGACGAACTGGTTAAATAATCTACTAAATACAAACATACAGGGTGTTTCAAAAATGACCGGTATATTTGAAACGACAATAAAAACTAAACGAGCAGCGATAGAAATACACCGTTTGTTGCAATATGCTTGGGACAACAGTACATTTTCAGGCAGACAAACTTTCGAAATTACAGTAGTTACAATTTTCAACAACAGATGGCGCTGCAAGTGATGTGAAAGATATAGAAGACAACGCAGTCTGTGGGTGCGCCATTCTGTACGTCGTCTTTCTGCTGTAAGCGTGTGCTGTTCACAACGTGCAAGTGTGCTGTAGACAACATGGTTTATTCCTTAGAACAGAGGATTTTTCTGGTGTTGGAATTCCACCGCCTAGAACACAGTGTTGTTGCAACAAGACGAAGTTTTCAACGGAGGTTTAATGTAACCAAAGGACCGAAAAGCGATACAATAAAGGATGTGTTTGAAAAATTTCAACGGACTGGGAACGTGACGGATGAACGTGCTGGAAAGGTAGGGCGACCGCGTACGGCAACCACAGAGGGCAACGCGCAGCTAGTGCAGCAGGTGATCCAACAGCGGCCTCGGGTTTCCTTCCGCCGTGTTGCAGCTGCGGTCCAAATGACGCCAACGTCCACGTATCGTCTCATGCGCCAGAGTTTACACCTCTATCCATACAAAATTCAAACGCGGCAACCCCTCAGCGCCGCTACCATTGCTGCACGAGAGACATTCGCTAACGATATAGTGCACAGGATTGATGACGGCGATATGTATGTGGGCAGCATTTGGTTTACTGACGAAGCTTATTTTTACCTGGACGGCTTCGTCAATAAACAGAACTGGCGCATATGGGGAACCGAAAAGCCCCATGTTGCAGTCCCATCGTCCCTGCATCCTCAAAAAGTACTGGTCTGGGCCGCCATGTCTTCCAAAGGAATCATTGGCTCATTTTTCAGATCTGAAACGATTGCTGCATCACGCTATCTGGACATTCTTCGTGAATTTGTGGCGGTACAAACTGCCTTAGACGACACTGCGAACACCTCGTGGTTTATGCAAGATGGTGCCCGGCCACATCGCACGGCCGACGTCTTTAATTTCCTGAATGAATATTTCGATGATCGTGTGATTGCTTTGGGCTATCCGAAACATACAGGAGGCGGCGTGGATTGGCCTCCCTATTCGCCAGACATGAACCCCTGTGACTTCTTTCTGTGGGGACACTTGAAAGACCAGGTGTACCGCCAGAATCCAGAAACAATTGAACAGCTAAAGCAGTACATCTCATCTGCATGTGAAGCCATTCCGCCAGACACGTTGTCAAAGGTTTCGGGTAATTTCATTCAGAGACTACGCCATATTATTGCTACGCATGGTGGATATGTGGAAAATATCGTACTATAGAGTTTCCCAGACCGCAGCGCCATCTGTTGTTGAAAATTGTAACTACTGTAATTTCGAAAGTTTGTCTGCCTGAAAATGTACTGTTGCCCAAGCATATTGCAACAAACGGTGTATTTCTATCGCTGCTCGTTTAGTTTTTATTGCCGTTTCAAATATACCGGTCATTTTTGAAACACCCTGTATATACAACAGAAACTTTTACAAAAGGAATTTTTATGATAACTGTACCTGTATTTGACATACAATGCTTTAGTGTTCATTAAAAATACAACTCGCTTTGAACTTTTCACAAAACATTTTTTTTTTTCACTTGCACTTCAATGTTCAGTACCAGTTGTTGACCACTTTCAAATTTAATAGTGTCTTCACTTGGTCCATTATTACTTTCCGTGTAGGATAAATAAAATTTTCTTTCACATTTTCCATGCTGAATTTACATTTTCCTTGTATACTTCTTTTACATCAACTGGACATGATCTACAAAATACGCCCTCGAATTAGTTTTTCGTTACATTAAAAGACATACAGAAGTAAATGGCTATCATGTTTAAATTCCAGGGGTTGCCTTATTATTTGAGAGAATAGATTAATGTGAACGTTTTCTGAGTGAATATGCAGCCAGAAAGAATAAGTCAAAGATAAAATAGCAGTAAACTTAAATATTTACACAGAATCCTTAATATCGCAACATACGAATCCAAAAATGTAAGCAGTATGCGATTATCGAACCTGTACCACACAAGCAGCTTGTAGTGAAATTGAGTGCTTATGGAATATCGTCTGAGTTATGTGACTGGATTTGTGATTTCCTGTCAGAGAGGTCACAGTTCGTAGTAACTGACGGAAGTCATAGAGTAAAACAGAAGTGATTTCTGGCGTTCCCCAAGGTAGTCTTATACGCCCTTTGCTGTTCCTTATCTATATAAACGATTTGGGAGACAATCTGAGCAGCCGTCTTAGGTTGTTTGCAGATGACGCTGTCGTTTATCGCCTAATAAAGTCATCAGAAGATCAAAACAAACTGCAAAACGATTCAGAAAAGCTATCTGAATGGTGCGAAAATTGTCAGTTGACACTAAATAACGAAAAGTATGAGGTCACCCACATGAGTGCTAAAAGGAAAGCGTTAAACTTGGGTTACACGATAAATCAGTCTAACCTAAAAGCCGTAAATTCAACTAAATACCTAGGTATTACAATTACAAACAACTTAAATTGGAAGGAACACATATAAAATGTTGTGGGGAAGGCTAACCAAAGACTGCGTTTTATTGGCAGGACGCTTAGAAAATGTAACAGATATACTAAGGAGACTGCCTACACTACCCTTGTCCGTCCTCTCTTAGAATACTGCTGTGCGGTGTGGGATCCTTACCAGATAGGATTGACGGAGTACATCGAAAAATTTCAAAGAAGGGCAGCACGTTCTGTATTATCGCGAAATATGGGAGAGGATGTCACAGAAATGATACAGGATTTGGGCTAGACATCATTAAAAGAAAGGCGTTTTTCGTTGCGACGGAATCTTCTCACGAAATTCCAATCACCAACTTTCTCCTCCTAATGCGAAAATTGACACCGACCTACCAACGATCACCACGATAAAATAAGGGAAATCAGAGCTCGTACGGAAAGATGGAGGTGTTCGTTCCTTCCGTGCGCTATACGAGATTGGAATAATAGAGAATTGTGAAGGTGGTTCGATGAACCCTCTGCCAGGCATTTCATGTGATTTGCGGAGTATCCATGTAGATGTAGATCGAAACTCAGACATATTATTAAAATCTCAGACTGAAAAATTTACCCTGTCGTCATCATATTAAATAAAATCATCCTGTAGGTTGACACATTACAAAACATTGCTGTTTCAAAATTAAACCTAATTCTCTTTCAAATAATATTGATAATAGTATTCTTATGTCAGAGTTGTTTCAATATTTTTGTATTATCAAATGGTCAGCAGCATCATGATATTACAGATATTTCTCACACTCTGTTCTTCTATCACTTCCATCCTTTCTATTGTCCCAAGATTTATCGTGATAATTACTCTATGTAATTTTCATGCGTTTCTTTCAGCTATGAGAACCATAGGAATCATTTAATGAGCTTTCAAGATATACTCTTCGCCTTAGTCAGACACATCACTACCATACAAAATAAAGTTACCTTGTCCTAACTTCATCTCTGCACCATCACCAACCTCAACAGCATGATCATCACAATTTCATAGAAATTCTTCTCCTATGAACATCTCAAAGGCCCTGCTTCAACGTAATATCATCACGTCATTTTCCTCGACCTATCAACTTCAGATAGTGAAATCACTCTGTACATAGTGCATGTATAGGCAAACTACTATCAATTCCAGTTCATTGTCTCTGCTGCGTGCATAAACATGAGATTTGCAAGGGATTTCATGTTCAGATTTATTTTACTTCCAAACGGTATATTTTCGTACCTGAATCCCTTATCAAAACTTTTTTTGCTATGTCTACTCTACAACCACTAGAAGCCTTTAACAGGGATCTGTAAAATACCCGATATAAATGGCCAAGTGAAAAGCATAGATTTTACAGAATTTTACAGATTTAATCGATACACTTGAAGCGATTGTCATTGTGCTTTGCTGATGGTCGTTGAGAACGATAGGCGAATGGTGAACTGTAGTCCTTTGACAGGAAATACCATGTCAGTGGGAATGATAGGAATACTTGGTAGGAGCATATCTTCTCAGTCTGATTTGCCATTCAGAATAGGCTGCTCATTTCGGCTGCACAAACTGTTATCCAGGACTACTAACAGGCGAGAGCTTAGTGAAATCGCAACGTATAAAAGATGTCGAGAATTGCAGCATTGTCTTTCTCGCAGTCGTTTTAACGGAAAACGATTGCACTGTTGCTGGAAAACTACATAGCTATAAACCTTCTCCAGACAATGACGATCATTCTGTAAAAAATCGCACATGAATTAGCCCATTATTTTCTGAGATCATATGTTCCAAACAAACAGAAAAACCAGTGTGGCTGATTAAAACTGTGTGACGGACCGAGACTCGAACTCGGGACCTTTGCCTTTCGCGGGCAAGTGCTCTACCAACTGAGCTACCCAAGCACGACTCACGCCCCTCCCTCATTCTGGAGAAAAACAAGTATTTTTAGGGTTCCGCATTTCAGTCGGTAAAAACGCTAAAAATATCTAAGAGTGGAAGATCACCTCGCTGTTCGTCCGTCTGTTAAAAACCTTTTTTCTCAGGAAAAGGTTAACACATCAACTTGAAATTTATGTCACATATTAAGGAGTATGGTCTTTGACAGTCTAAAAAGTTGAAGCTTCTAAATTAATTTACTCGAAAGATAGGGCCATTTAAGGCACGTATTTTGATACTTGCAAGTTCACTTATCAAAATCTATAGGGCACTTCCCATTAACCTAGATCATGAAATCCGGCAAGAACCAAGGATTCACAGCACAACAAAAGGAAAACAAATCCGAAAATTGTTAATATGTAATTATGACACACGAAAAATATCTTTTAGTGATTTGTTATCTGACCATCTGTCTGTCCTTGCGCCTGTTAAAACCCCTTGCTCTCAGGAACGGGTTGACGTGTCAAGTTTAAACTTGTGTCGAATCCTGAAGTCTAAAGTTCTTGGCGATGTAATAAATGTGAGCTTCTAAGTCTATGCAATCAAAAGATACGGCAGTTTATCTCATATATTTTGATACTCAGAAACTGACTCATCAAAACCAGTAGGGTACTTTCCATTGACCTAGAATCGCAAAATTTGACAAGAAACGAGGTTTCAGAATACATGTAAAGGAAAAAATCCGAAAATTCTTAATCTGTGATTACGAGTATATCATACCAAAAAATAATTTTTTTGTGATGTCAATTGTCCTTCTGTTAACATCCCCTTTTCTCAGGAATGAGCATACATATCTCGCATGTATCGATATTGATAATAGGCAAAAATCGTCGAGATTCTATAGGCTTTGCATGGATGAACTATCTGTATGCATAATTTAAGTTTTATGGAACCGACGGTACACGAGTACTACTCGCGCCTATCTGGATTTTTATATAGATAAGAATTCTATGAATATTCCATGGTTCGATGAAGCAGGAGAATAATAAATAAACAAATAACTTGATATCGTAGATATGAAAAAATCTTAAAATTAAATTTAATCCATGTTGTGTACATAGTTCCGCGTAGTCAGTGCGTACACAACTTTCCCACTTGCGCGGCCCGCTAAGCACAACAGCGCAGGCACAGCGCTCATCTGTCTCTGCACTACGAGATGGCGCTGTCTTAGAGACGGACCAAATTCTGCTTCCGCCGATCCGCATATTAATATGCAACGCAGCCAATGAGATTACTGCTAACGTAGAACCTTTTCTCCTCGTGGATTACATTCGCGCAGTGATACCTGAACGCTCGAGGTATTATAACGAGTGTACAGACCTCCGATTAGTCAGTCTGCATTAGTCTGCATTAGTGTGCATCAGTCTGCAGTCAAGTTTCAGACTGTGCCTAATAAGATTATCATGTTCCTGTACATAGCCATGAAGATAAATGTGTAGACACTTTGTCAAGTATCAGAGATATGTGAGAATAAGGTTAACGTACCAAGACCAAAGGAACTTCAGATTGTCAACTGTAAATAGCATCCAGAATGAAGTTAAGTAAGGTTTATAATTGTTATTATTTTAATAAATGTGGCATTTATATCGTCTGACCTAACGGCAGAAGATAAACACGCCACGATAAGACCACGAGACATATTGCTGACACTCGCCTACTTCGCTAGAGCGACTAGTCAAATAATCTGATGGTGTGTGTACCGAAGGTCTTACAGTACGCACACCACAATCCACTTTATCACTCACATGACATTCCACGCTTTACAATTGCGACAGTTTTCTTGAAACGTCGGCGTAAATTTCTTTATATATTTTAAGTCGTGCTGGTGTTTAGATAGACTTTTTTCTTCTAAATAATATTTCCGAATTTCCACGGTAGGATGCGCCTGAGGTTTCCGCAGCAGACACAAGCCAATGTCATAAGCCCTTCGTTTTGGCGACTTCTGTTATTTGCACGAAATTAGAGCTATTTGTGCTCATTTCGTACTCTATTGAGTGAAGTGCGGTTAGCCAGAGGCTACGAACGGTCCTTGATCCGAGGTGGGGATCACGCTTGTTTGTGCTCCGAGTTTAATTTGGGGCTTTGTAGGCGAGACGGCGCCGTGCCGTGTTTGGCGTCAGCAGAGTGGACGCCCGCAGGGGTTTGGACGCCGCGCTGCGCTGACGTTGACGCTGCGGGCCGCGGGCGTCGTTGCGACCGCCGCGGGTGCAGCCGTCCGCCCTCTGTTTGGTCCCCGTTACAGCGGCCGCGTCAGTGTTTGTTGACATGCGGCCGGCGACACCGGCCGCCTGTCGGCTTACCTACGGCGCGCTTAGTGGGCGCGGCCGCCACCGCCGCCACAGGGGCGCCGCTACTGCAGGGGGGAGCTGTGACCAGGTAAGTTTGCACCTTTCGCGCGATTGTAGTAATCACGTAGATGTAGCTAATGACCCTCTAGTACAGAGTGGGACAAATAAAAGTGGCACAGAGAACAGAGTCCCAGGCTACAAAGAAACGCAGCGGAGGAAAGGAAATACAGTACTAACCTGAACGTAGCAGATGTTGAAAATGACCACCATTCACCTCTTGGTACAGTTTTGGGTCCTGGTCAGCAAGTTGCTGAAGGCGGATCGTAGCTGGACTGGTGGAATAGCCGCAGTCTCGTCCGAAATGTTCTGCTGCAGTTCTTGAAGGCTAAGAGGTTTTTTGCGATACACGTTAGACTTGAGCGCTCCCCACACGAGGTTATCGCACACTGACAGATCAGCTGACCTGGGTGGCCAGCTAGGGCCGCGACCAGACTGGCCTCTGCTAACAACTCTGTCGGGCGTGAAGATTGTGTAAATTGCTGCGAGGTTCGGCTGTCTTTATGGCAGATACTCCATCCCATTGGAAGTAGCTGGTCTTTTCCTTCGCCGTCAATGCTGCCAGAAATGATTTCAAAATGTTGGCAATGTAACTAGCCGAACTCAGTGTGTGACGAAAGAAGATCGGACCAATAACGCGGCGTGCAGACACTGCACACCAAACAGCAACCTTTTCATCATCCAATGGTGTCTCGTGAAGTTATGCGGATCCCCACTGCCGGGATCCAGTGATTTTTTGAGCTGACATAACTACTCAGGTGAACCATGCTTCGTCAAACTTAAAAGAACGGATCCATGTGCAAGCCATTCATTGTCATCTCAGAGAACAGCCACTCAGAAAACTGGAGGCGGTGAGGAGCATTTGTTGAATTGAAAGCATGAACAACGGACACTTGGTAGGGATGCCTGTGCTGGTCCAGGTGGAGCGTTCATTCATATGATCGAAGTGAGATGCCAGGCATCGGGTTGATTTGGTAGGACTCTGAAGCATTTTCTGGTGAACTGCAGCCACGTTTACTGGTGCGCGGGCACGTTCGGAATGTTGCTTTTTTTTCTTTTGATTTGTTCAAAACAGAGCGTGTCTGACGCTATTTTCGAACTAAGCGTTGCATGGCAGTCTTTGTTGGCACTTTGACCCCATTAAACTTCTCAGCAAACAAGTGACCACACCGTTTCCACGACTTTGCTGTCACGTAACATTCCAGAACACACCCGTTGCTCCTCTATGAGCTCCATCATGCACTGACACAGCCCGCACTATGCTCTGAGCTGGTGTGGATCACGTGCCGGGCGTACACGTGATGGGCCTGTCAGGGGGTATGATTACACGCAGTTTTATTTGCTCGACTAGGTACGATGCGTTTCTTTATCTTTTTCCAGAAATCGAGGTTGTAGCTTTAAACCTTTGAGTCCCAGAGGTTTTTACGTCTAACCACCATTTTAATAATGTGTTTTTGAAGTACCAGTGACTTTCGCGTGAAAACACCGAGAGATTCAAAGCGGTAAACTGAGGTACGTAATAAATTTCTTCTACTTCCGTGAATGGTCACATAACCTCTGGTCCCTGCACTTGACAATTTTCTGATACACAGCAGAATCTGGAATTAGAAAGCAGGGCGAGTCTCGAAAGACGCCCGGGATGGGTCCGCGGGTCGAGCGGCGCGTTTTCTGGCTGTTACCACTGCGTCTGTCACTTGTTGCTATGCGTAGTTCTTGGACACCAATATTTCGCGCGTGTCCCCTACACTGTACTACTGAGCGTATTGGTGTTTTCTTTTCAGTTTGTCAAGTTAAATCACTTCAGATATTGTTGCTGGACGTCATTATTGGTTTCTCTGCCCGTATGTTGCTGGGCCCGGTCCTCAGACGGAATCAATAAAAAATGGTTCAAATGGCTCTGAGCACTATGCGACTTAACTTCAGAGGTCACCAGTCGCCTAGAACTTAGAACTAATTAAACCTAACTAACCTAAGGACATCACACACACATCCATGCCCGAGGCAGGATTCGAACCTGCGACCGTAGCGGGCGCTCGGTTCCAGACTGCAGCGCCTAGAACCGCACGGCCACACTGGCCGGCACGGAATCAACAGTCCGCGTGTCTTCAGTACTGTGCGACTGGCTGTTAAAGTGTTTTTTTTTTTGTTTTTTTTTTTTTGTTTTGTTTTTAGTTTCCTGCTGAGTTTCTATTCGGCATGGTATACACGAAGAATAACGAGGTGTTTCATGTGTTGAACTATGCAAAAATAGCAGCGTATGTAGTTGTCGGCATGAATTCATACGAAATTTTCCTAGTGTGCATGTTCCAAATGATTCCACGATACGCAAATTAGTGGAGAAATTTCAAGAAACTGTATCTATGTTACACAAAGGAAAGCCTAGAGAACCTGGTGTTTTAACCGAAAATAAACTAGTCGAGATAGGGGAGGCCTTGGAAAGGAATCCGAGAAAATCTCTGCGCCCCTTGGCACTTCAGACAGGTGTGTCAGGAGCATGTGCTCACAGAGCTGTGCACTAACTGAAATTGAAACCATACAATATAACGATGGTGCATCAGCTGAGCTGTTGCTCGCCTCGTTATTGCGACTGGCCTTTACAGTTTGTGCACGGCGGGGAAGTAGATCCTGAAATTTTTTTCTGATGAAGCATGGCTGCATTTGCCAGCGTAGGTAAATTCTCAGAGCAATCTTCATGAATTACATCAACAACATCTGCATGATGTGAAAACAGGAGTGTGGTGTGCAGTCAGTGCAAGACGAATTATTTGACCAATCTTTTTCCACGAAACAATACGTTCTGACAAGTATGTGAACGATACACTGCATCCTTGCTTCGAGAATTAAAACCTAACGAAAAGATGTACGATTATTTCATGCAGAACAAACCACACATCACCAATGCTTCTCTGACAATAATACGAAGTGTTTTTGGTGACGGGATATTTCACTGGCCTCCTTGTTCTCCAGATCTAAATCTATGTGATTTTTTTATTTGGGGACCGTTTAAAGACAAGGTGTAGCCAACCAGTCCCCACTCGCTCGAAGAGTTGGAAGACAGGGTTCGGCTAGTCATTTCCCAGATTTCGGCAGCCGAAATTCGTAGAGTGTTTGCTAATCTATTCAGATGTCAGGCTGCTCTTACACAGAGCGACATCATTTTGGGCACCTACTGTAAATAAAGGTAAGATTAAGTTAATCAGATGGCATCGTTGTTTATGCTTAACTTAGGGAAAGCGCGCGCGAAGCTGAACTACCAGCAGATAAGTTTCCAAGAGTCGTTCGCGGTGGCGGGTGGCGGTTTCGGTGGCGGCAGCCGGCGACCGGACACCCCCCCCCCCCCCGCTCCCTTTCCCCGGGGCGTACAGTTTTATAAGAGACGAATATTAACGGTACACGCATACGATGTGGCTACTGTACTGCAGGTTCGTATTAACAGTAGCACTATTGACAATATGACTCCGACGGCACTGTGCTCTTATTTACACCATATTTTAAATATGTGGGACGATTTGCCGGCCGGGGTGGCCGAGCGGTTCTAGACGCTACAGTCTGGAACCGCGCGACCGCTACGGTCGCAGGTTCGAATCCTGCCTCGGGCATGGATGTGTGTGATGTCCTTAGGTTAGTTAGGTTTAAGTAGTTCTAAGTTCTAGGGGACTTATGACCTCAGCAGTTGAGTCCCATAGCGCTCAGAGCCATTTGAACCTTTTTTTTTTTTTTTTTTGGACGATTTTAAGCTGATTTTGTGAATGTTTTGTGACAATTACAATATGGCTTCGTTATATTAGGACACATTATAAAACAGCTACGCCTTGTCATATTCTAAGCGCATGTTTCCCCATCCATGAACGTAATAATTTTTCGTTAAGGCGTACTTTATTCTTTTAAGATGTGGTGAGTGGTAAATTCGAGGGCGAATTTCTCCAAAGGGTGGAGGAATGTTGAGTGGTACTTAAGTAAATAAATTAGTGAAATCAAAGTGAAGTAGAAATTAGAATATAAATGAAAAACTTGGTTTAGTTTAGAGAGTTACATACTGGCAAACAGCGGGCAGAACAGCAGAGCAGAAGAGACAATGACTGTGAAGTCAGCGAGTTCCACATAAGCGGGCGCTGTCGATTCAGCCGTCAGGGCATCGCCCGACCGGCTCACGTGTTTCTCAATTGTCACATGTGAGCAAAGGCCCTCGCCTACATTCCAAGAGCCAATGACCGACGTTAAGAAGACTCTTCGAGAAGCTTTTCAACGTGACAGAAGAGGCAATGACCGTGAAGTCGTTCACCTCCAGTAAACTGAAGTGAATAAATACGCGACACGCAGTGGGCCCGACAGACGAAAGAGACGAAGGAAAAGAGAAGAGTAGCAGTAGTTTTCAGGCAGTTTCGGTACTGAAGACCGTCATGCAAGAAGAGACTACGTCATGCACAGGCGCACCAAGTCCGCCGCTATAATGAAATAGCAAGCAGCAGCCTCGGCGCCAGAAGACAGAAGTTAAAAGGTATTTCAAGTCTGAATTTTACGTACCCAGGTGACTCGTGAGGACGGGAAGGAGACGGCCTCACATCAGCAGTCACCTGTGAGCTGGGATGAAGATCTGACAGCCGAAGACTGGCAAGCGGGAGTCCGTTGTTCGAGTCCGGGACACTGGCCTTCCCCCGCCGCGCCGCTCCGCTGGCCGACGCACAACACACGCGGCCGCTTAGAGAAGAGAAACACTGGGACGCCACATCCAAGGTATCACCATCCGATGTACGACTTCGCTCGCAGTAATTAAACGGCCCTCCTCACGCTGCGCGTCTCCAGTCAGCTAGGCGAGACGGCGACAGGAGACACTGCCACGCGTAATCAGACGCCGCCGCTGCGGCAGCAGAAGGCTTCGCAAACGACACAGCTGCCGCTCTCCGAGCCAGAACATCGCGTAAGGAAACAGTTGTACGAAACTTGCAATAAAAGTTATTTTATGTAAAAATGCTGTTTCATTCTACCTCATACCCGAGCCAAGGAAGAACCCACCCTGCCCACATGTTGATAAGAGAGAAAAATTAATTAATTTAGTATTTTCATCCTGACGGAATGCTTTAGAATCAAATGCCCTTTGCAGTAAAGCTCATCCTGGCAATTGACTAGCATCAAAAGGGAAAACCCAGTTACATTTAATGACAGAACTATTACAGATGTAATCTGTCCCTTACTTGAATTTCATTTCCTACGGTTCGCTGCAGAAGCTGACCGAAAGCTGTAATCTAACGATCAAAAGTTCTGTGATCACTGACCGAAAAAGAAATTTATTCTACACCTCCTGGATCACTGTTTTAATCCGCTACCATGTCGCAGCTTGTGTCGTTAGCGTACCCCTAACAATGCAGTAAATTGTAGAAGTCGTTTACAGCGTTCAAAAGCAGCAGTCGGCGTGGAGATTTTGCTACGTGGTTGTAGGAGATTTGTGTCTGTACATTTTCGTTACATAATTGAGCTGTCGTGTGGTTTTTGCATAGTGATCATATTTAGGAGATCATAAACCAAGCTTATCTAAATTCAATGTAACATAAATTTGAGTTTGTAACACAGTTTTTACGAGTGGTTTCGATTGGAAACCACCACTGTTGCATGTACTTTCGTAATTAATTTTTTAATTTAATGTAAATTTATTAAATTTCAGACACGTTTACTCCTTGTTATTTAGGACTATAATTTGGTGTAGGCTTTATCTGTTCATGGAAGTGTCGAGACGTCACCCGTCATCTAAACGTCCGTCTCTTAGAAGAAGATATTCAGAGTGATTTGGACACAGAGACATCTGAGGTAGAAAATGACCCTGAGGATGCTTCTGTGGATATTCTCCATCAGGTAAGTGCGTCAAGAACTTCAACTCCTTTGCCAGGTCCTGACATACTTACTGGAAATGCTGTTCATGACGCTGTTAATGACGACAATGAAGATGAGCCTGCCACGACAAACTCAAATGTCCAAATGTGTATGAATCCCTAAGGTACCAAACTGCTGAGGTCATCGGTTCCTAGACTTACACACTACTTAAACTAACTTACGCTAAGAACAACTCACACACCCATGCCCGAGGGAGGACTCGAACCTCCGACGGGAGGGGCCGCTCAATCCATGCGTGGCGCCTCAGACCGCCCGGCCACGATAAACTCAAAAGTAACATTGCTCACGTCGTCAGAGTTAGTTGCTGTGCATAACATCTCTGAAGAGGTCGAAACAAACGTTGATGTAAGCCGTGAATCACCAGCGGAGGCATTTCTGAGCTTTTTCTACAGGAAATTATGAAAGATTGATAACTGTATGCTCCAGTGGTTCCAAACTGAAACCACTTCCATAAATCAGTTGGTTGTTTACGTTCTGAAAATTTCTACTTGTATTCGTAGCTTACGATGACAATACAGGTTAATTACGTGAAAAAATTTAAAATTATTATATTTTTCATAATGTTGTGACTCAAAAGATTAGTGAGCTTCAACAATTAAAATAAAATTACCTTGCAACTGAAGGCTGAAAAAATTGTTTAATTGTTGTACATTTCACAGTTGCTGACACGCTGCAATATGTTAAAGATTTGTAAATTAGTGAGCTTGTTGAATACCGTACGATAGCGCCAGACGTCCAGTATCGGATTTAGGCGCAACAGCTGAGGACGGCAGACTAGACGTCTTTCTGTGCTGCATTAGTCACATCACTATCATATTTTTTCTAATCTTCCACCAAACACTCGTATCGCTACAACAACTCATTTTTCTTCGGAAAGAGGCATAGCATTAATGACAGTGATGATAATCAATATACATTGTTGGTATGCGTACACTATTCAAATCTCGTATAGCTCGGAATGACTTCATTGCGATACGCACATAAATACATCGGTTAATTAACGTACATTTCGTTTTTATATCTCGATTATACCTCACCACGAATGTACCATAGTGATTATAGTTATTATTATTATTGTTATTATTATTCTTGATAATGATTCATTACGGCTAGAAGAAGTGTTCTGAGTATGACTGCAGAAAGAGACAAACCGAGAAGGAAGAAAAAAAAAGTGGTGTGACTCGAAAGCACTAACAAAACGCTTCCACTCTCCCACCTTAACCAGTTACACAAATGCCGCAGCCCGACGGCTGGACCTCTGGTATTCGATATGTTTATAAAACTTTGTGTAGTTCAGTTCTTTGAAAACCCTTGAGACGCGCTACGTACTAGGACAACGTTTGTTAGATCTGTTTATGTGCTACAATGATGCGAAAGATGAGTAAAATCACTGACCCGTTGACGTATTCATACCTTATGTCAATGATGTCCTTCAAAGTGTTGCTAACAACAGGGCTTGCCACTTTGTATAAGAATGGGCTCAAATAAAAAGTCAGCTGACGACAAACATGAATTTAAAACACTTTTCAAATTACACGTCTTGGTACATCGGGAAATATTTGCATTGTTATACAGAAAAAATAATAATATTTGTCTTCGTGATGTCACGTTTACGTGAGTACCATTATTGGAAATGGAGCATGACTGTTACTGACCAGATGAAAAGAACCTTCTGTTGGTTTAATTTACAAAAACAGATTTCTGTTTCTGTGGTGTAGCGTCCTTTTAACATGGCGTAGAAAAGAACCATCGGCAAAGTCTTCCATTCAGCATTGGAGTAAAGCATCACAAAATAACTCAAGTACTTCGGAAGACAATACGTATCCAATCAGAAGGTTTTCTTGCGTCTTAAGCAGTAACCAAAGGAGTCAACAACACAGGCAAATCACACTCTTAATATCTAAAAAACCTTGTGTTAGATCAATTTGTGACTGCTGTCCTTAAATAGTAACGTTGTAATCAGATTTAAAGTTGGTTGAAACTTCAGTGATTTAGGCGTGGATGAAGGTAATAAGTCCTAGTAGTTATTTCAGATAGTTACTTTACTTATTTTTTAACATACTTGAGAGTCTACTAACAAAATTTGGGGGGGGGGGGGGGGAGGGCTGGGGCTGTTGTAGAATCTTGATCTTTTCGCCAAATATCTCAGAAGGATGGGAGTGGCGAATGAGGGCTCACAACTGGGAATGTGTCGACGCAGTGGTGGCACCCGGGACGGATATCGGTGGTGTCACCCCACTAATAAAAACTTTTCAAATCAATAAAACTGGATACGTGTCAATTATTAATATGAAAAACACATATCATCAAAGTGCAATACATAAGAGTATTCTTTTATTACGCATTGTACATTAGTACATGTCATTATACACTGTACATTAGTAGATAGTATTATACTTGTATATTAACATACATTTTTCATAAAACTATTTGCTAAAACGAAATGAAATGAAATGAAATGTCATGTGGAGAATGCCTCCCGGCGGGTAGACCTGGTCGTCTGGTGCAAGTCTTTTGTTGCAACGCCACTTCGACGACTTTCGCGTCGATGAGGATGAAATGATTATGATGAAAACGTCACAGACATCCAGCCAGTCCCTGAGGGGAGAAAACCGCCAACTCAGCCGGGAATCTAACCCCCCCCCCCCCCCTCCACGCATGACAAGCCAGCGAGTGTCCACTCAGCTACGGTGGCGGCCTAAAGCGAGATACAGACACTGATACAAACGCTTGAAGTTCCTTTCTAGCTCCAACAGCCGCAAACTCCAATATCACATCTTCAAAATTAATATTTTATGTTGCCTCACGTTCGATAGTTAGTCATTTAGCCTTGTGTTGCTCATTGTTGATCGTACGTAATTTTTAATTAATTTTAATTTACTAAAGCTCCTCTCACATGAAGCACACGCGAATCGTCATAAATAACTTTAGAGAGAGCATAAGGTTTGGAGAAGTCTTCAAAATCCAGTTCCAGGATGAATTTCAACATTTGCCGCTTTTAAAATGTCTACTCAGCCTTGGAATCTCTCCTTCTGATACTTCGTCATAAAAACCAGTGAATTTTGAAACAGCCAATTTCATCTCCTCACTGTTTGCCAAAAGCAAGGAATTTGGCTGCACAACCTCAAACAGTAAGGCAACATCTTGAATGGACTTTGATTTGGTTCGGAGTTCAGTACTGGATCGCTAAAGACATTTCGATATATCCTTTTGATGCTCAGCTCTCAGTGTAAGTGCTGTATCGGTGGTCAGTTCACCAGTTATTCGTTTTTCACAACCAATTCTTTTTTCTATTGGAATGTCTTATTCCTCCGATTTCATCACAGCAAAGCGCATTGCCTCTTCTACAATATGACCTCGTTTTTGTTCAGTATGAAAACGAAGTGGCTCTATTTTTATACTAACAGATCAAGACTCAAGGTTCTACTTTGCAATGCAACCTGAGTACAATTTACTTGTCTCATTACATCAATCCACAAGTGAAGAGCACAGAAGTGTGGAATTACAAGGACCAGGCATAAGATTTTGTATAGCACCTCTGATGTCAAATTTTATTCGTCATCACATAATTCGTCATTTGCAGCGACAAGCCTAACAATTTCTGCCAGTACTTTTACTGCAGCATAATAAGCACTGAAACGCGTAGTTGAGAGCCATTTAACAGATGCTTTGCTGTGATGGATAAGCATCTATATTTTTTATTTGCATTTATTTGCATGTAGGACGAGGAATTTACTATGGATCTTATATGCATATGCACACCTGAATAATTGCTACAGTAATTCTATTCTTAGTTATAGCAGCTGCATTTATAGGATACGTTTTACCTTGAGGTCAAATATCATTCTGAGGTGCAACAGTAATTAGCTGAAATCGTTATAGGTACGGAAAGCTGGCTGAACCCAGAGATAAATTCTGCAGAAATTTTTACAAAGGCATAGACGGTGTTTAGGTAGGATAGATTGCATGCAACCGGTGGTGGCGTGTTTGTCGCTGTTAGTAGTAGTTTATCCTGTAGTGAAATAGAAGTGGATAGTTCCTGTCAATTATTATGGGTGGAAGTCATACTCAACAAACGAGCAAGGTTAATAATTGGCTCCTTTTACCGACCTCCAGACTCAGCCGCATTAGTGGCAGAACAACTGAGAGAAAATCTGAAATACATTTCACATAAATTTATAGATATAGACTGGGACACTCAGATGTTTAGGACGGATGTTAGGGGCAGAGCAGCGAGTGACATTATACTGAATGCACACGAAAATTCCCTCGAGCAATTAAACAGAAAACCGACTCGTGGAGATAACATCTTGAACCTACTGATAACAAACAGACCCGAACTTTTCGACTCTGTAAGCGCAGAACAGGGAATCAGTGATCATAAGGCCGTTGCAGCATTCCTGAGTATGGAAGTAAATAGGAATATAAAAAAGGGAGGAAGGTTTATCTATTTAGCAAGAGTAATAGGAGGCAGATTTCAGACTACCTAACAGATCAAAACGAAAATTTCTGTTTTGACACTGACAATGTTGAGGGTTTATGGAAAAAGTTCAAGGCAATAGTAAAATGCGTTTTAGACAGGTACGTTGAAAGGTGGCTACACTGAGTCACAGCGGCAGAGATTGCGCCAAAGAGTTTTATTCCGCCGCCCCCACTGGCAGTGCTTGTTCAGAAGTTGTGGTAGTTAGTGCTTTGCTGAGAGGATGTCGATAGCTGTACTAGTTGAGGACATGTCGTGTGCAGTTGTTTTGTTGGGCTAGACAGATGTTGTTCAAATGGAGATTTTGTAATGATCAGAGTGTATTTTTAGTCAATATATATGAAGGTAAAAAACATTTTTTAAAATTTTTTTTTTTAAATTTCCTAACTAAGAATGCCTCTTGGTCACAGGTTCAGTCAACAAAGCATCTGGCTTGTGTTCATGTATTAGAGTGTAATTCTGGTTTTTATGTGCAATTACAGTATTTCTGTTTTTTTTTAATTACTGCATTGTAAATGGCATTTAAATATCTTGTCTTATTGAGGAAGAACCGTGCCAGATGTGTACGTTGAATCACACTTCCACACACAGAACAGCTACACTTGTGCCTTGTTGTTTCGTAGCTTTTATAGTTGCTGGGGACTTAATTAATTAATTGTGATAACGCAAATTTCCTTCCATTCTTTGTTGTTATTCTATGCAGTCAGATTGCGGAGTAATACTAGTCAGGGCCAGCCGGTTACGAGACTTCGAAATCGTACATACAGCTACTAAAATTAAAAATTATTTGCATTATATTTAATTAAGCCCCCATGTACGTGGCGACCGCTGCTTCGGATCGTCCCTTGGAATTCTTTTGATAGTAAAAATAGCAGACAGTAGTATTGTTGAAGTAATTTGTAGTTTAGTAATTGTAGTCTATATTGCATGTGTAGATTTGGTAATTGAACATTTGTAGTTGTCTTGTCATTCTTCTAACAGTATTTTTGCAGAATTTTACTCTTGATGTCTTGTATACGGGTTTGACAATTTTGTGCAATTATGAAGATTTCAATTGTTCGTTAATCGTGTTTGTCGGAAAGCATTTCGTGTGAATGGTATTGTTGGAGATAAAGTGTCATTGTGTGTAATTTTCGTATAGTGACGAGCTTTGTATGTTTTGTAAATGATTACGCGATCGATGAAAAAGGCAAAAATGATGGATAGTCAGAATGACGAAATTGTTAACATGGCGAACTCGCCAACACAGGAGAACAGTATGATGAATAATGAAGTAGAAAACAATTTAATAAGCAGGGAAAATAGTCCGGAACCAGTTCAAAACTTTTCACAATTAAAGAATTTTCAGAATACGAGATTAACGACAGAAGATTCTGGAACAGTATCGAACACAGATAGCTTTACAGCTATGACGAAGGAAGCTGGTTTTGCGGGAAATGTTAGGGGCGAAAAGAATTTCGAACTAGTTAATGTGGAGCAGTTGATGAGTGCAATATTTAATTTGGGATCTGAATTAAAAACAGTGGGATCACAGTTACGATCTGAATTTAAAACAGAGATGGGAACTTTGGCAACACGGCTAGACTCACAAATAGGAACAATTGAAACAGATATGGGAACATTGGCAACACGGTTAGAAACTGATATGGCAACAATGGAAACACGGTTAGACTCACGAATAGGGACATGCTTTAAAAACATGAAAGATGAATTAAAGAGAGAAATTAGAGAAGAAGTACAACCGATTCTGAATTCTCACAATAATAGATTAATTTCAATAGAAATTAGACAAAAGGAACAGGATACAGAACAGGAAGAAAGAGATCGCGTGATAGTACAATAATTCTCAGAGTTAAATTTACAACGTGCACACGATAAGGAAGAAATATTTGGAAGAATCGAGGAATCCGTACCAAATGACAGAAGAAATAACCTAACACAACAGTATGAACAGTTAACTACTAAATGTGTCAATACCGAAATCCGAGTCGCGACACTTACGGAAGACGTAAATAAACAGAAAGAAAAATAGGTGACTTATCGGAAAGAGTTGAGGAGATTTCAGATAAATTGACAAGTCTTAGTTTAAATGGGGACAGAGATTCAGATGATACAGCTCCGTTGCCATTTGCAGAAACCGAAGAGTACCAGAACATAAATAAGCATGTTGAAAATCATGGAAAATTCAATGAACGCGTTAAAAGGGAATTTGAGGCGTTACGAAAGCAAGTCAAACAAACTGAAAGCGAAATCGTAGGAAAAGACGGTAGAAGAAATTTGGAATCACCGATAGCAGCGGGTTTTGAAGATAATAATTTATTTCATTTACGAGATGCAACAAGAGAGCGCCAGGCGCGCGAACTTGACAATAATCGACATTCGGACTGGGACAGACGCGGTAGGTCTTTGTCGCCACGAGGCGAAAACTTTAAACACTTTTTAACTGTTCTGAAATTTAAGATCTTTCGCAATTCTAAGAATGACATACATCCATGTTCATGGTTAGATCAATTTATGTACGCACTTCCACCAAATTGGCCACTAAGTCACAAACTGGAATTTATGTGTGGATATTTAGAAAACGAACCGGCGACGCGCATGCGCGCACTTATTAGAGATTGTAATAATTTAAATGATTTTTATCATGCATTTCTATCGGCATATTGGTCCGAAAACAAGCAAGACAGAGTCCAACTTAGTCTTATTATGCAGCGTAATTTTAAACAGTCGGAGTTCCGCACGCCGGCAGAATACTTTGAAGACATGATTCGAAAGAATCAATTCCTTTCCAACCCTTATAGCCCGACTGAATTAATTCGCATTTGTTTAACTAAGCTGCCACAATCGATCAGACAAATTGCTTCAGCCGGAAGATCTAAAGACGACATTGGGACTTTTAAGACTTTGCTACAAGAACTTGAGTATGACAACGATGACGGGACTTCTTGTAATTTTTTTAGTAACGGTAATCACAATAGATTTTCAGACAGAAGGGATAATGATCGGAACGGCCGTTATAGCGGTAATTTTGAAAATGACAGACGAAACAGACAGGACAATAGATACCAGCCTTATGACAATAACAGACGTTCTAACAGAAATTATACAGACAATTATAATAACGGAAATTCCTACCGGAATGATCAATCATATGGAAACAGTAATCGGTATCATCAAGACAGAAATTATTCATACAATAATAGAAATTCTTACTACAGAAATAACCAGGGTAGTAGATATAACAATAATTTCAGAAGTGACAGTCGAAATTACACAAGAAATAGTCATGCAGATAGACAGGAAAACAGAAATTTTTATAACAGACACAACCAAGAATTTACATGTAACAGACAGGAGGGACCTAATTGGCATCCTCCGCGTGACAGAAATTCAGAGAGACAAGTGCAAATCGTAGAAATTGATCCGCGAAATAACGCGAATAATCTAAGACGTGACCCAAACAATCGACAATGACTTGTAGCTTCGGCTTCTGGCACTAATATAGACGGTTCAGAAAGTAATGACACTACGACTTTACACTACGTACGCCTGGAAGACGTAGAGACATTTTGCTAGACGAAAAGGAAAATAATGTAGACGCATTTTTACGTCCTGTTATTGAGGTATGTGTGGGTAAGAATAAGTTCACTGCGGTTTTAGATTCTGGGAGCTCATTGAATGTTATTAGTGAATCAGTTTTTAGTATATGTGTAAGAACTATTGCTTGTCCTGTGTTACCTGTTTCTAAAACTACAATTCGAGGAGCTATTTCTGGAAAAAGTGTGGAAGTCAAACAACAGACCAACCTAAATTTCATTTGTCAAGGATACAAATTTTCTGCTAATTTTATTATTGTTCCATTACTCAATACACAAATTATATTAGGTACGGAGTTTCTTAACACACATAAGGCAATTTTAAACTTTAAAGAAGGAAGTGTGAATTTGACTGTTGCCGGAATGTCGAGATGTTTGAAATTTTTCGAGTGTTTAACGAAATCTGAATCAGACACAAAATGTTTAAGGTTTCTTACTTCTGATGTTTTCGCTGAGTATTATGACGACAATGTGTTCATTCATGACAACGACAATAGATACAGAGACGCGATGGATGATATAATTAATAGCGAAGAATTAATTAATGAAAAGGTTAAGAAAGCTGAAGTGCCAGATGACGTTGCAAGAGAAGAATTGCACCAAATTTTGACTTCACATGCTACAGTATTTAGTCATCACACAGGAACTATACAAGGCTTACAATATTTATTTAAAGTAAAAGAACACACACCATTTCGGGGGAAAACGTACGCTATTCCTTTGGCTTACAGAGACAAGGTTAAGAGTGAACTTCAATACATGTTAGATCAAGGCATTATTGAGCCAGCAGTCAGTCCTTATACCAGCCCATTACATGTCGTTCTTAAAAAAGATGGGTCAATTCGTTTGGTTCTGGATTCCAGACAGATAAATTATATCATCATTCCTGAAACTGACCGTCCACAAAATTTAGATGAACTTCTTCAACATTTCCATGGAATTAAAGTTTTATCCACGATTGATATGCGCGCAAGTTTTTGGCAAATAGAACTCCACCCTGATTGTAGAAAATACACTGCCTTTTTAGCCTTTGGTAACTGTTATCAATTTCGGAAATTACCGTTTGGACTTCTCTATCTTCTGCAGCATTCATTCGTAGTTTAAACGAAATTTTACCTGTTTATCTTCGTGACAATATTACTTCATATGTTGACGATATTCTTATTGCTAAACGTTCTTGGGGCGAGCATAACAAAATATTGGATTCATTATTACGTATTTTTGCAAGAGTTGGCATTACAGTGAACTTGGAAAAATCTGAATTTGGTCGTTCTCGATGAAATTTCTTGGTCATATTATTTCTACAGAAGGTATTCTTCCTGATCCAGAGAAACTAGACGCTATTCGTAATTATGCTGTTCCTACTACAAAACGTGATGTTCGTAGTTTCCTTGGTGTCTAATTTTCTTAGACGCTTTGTTAGATTGGACAATTTGGCCACACCTCGTTTATGTGAACTATCTGGAAAGAATTCTAATTGGTGTTGGGATGAGGAAGCTCAATCAGAATTTGAACAACTTCGTGATGCTTTAGTTGCTGCTCCACTTCTTTCACATCCGGATTTATCTAAAAATTTTTGTTTGGCGGCGGACTCATCATACAAAGGCCTAGGCGCACACTTATTTCAAGAGATAGAAGAAAACGGCGTTGTAGTACAGAAAACTATTGCATTTGGAAGTCGTGTTCTCTCTAAATCAGAAAAGAATTATTCGATTACGGAACTTGAAGCCTTGGCTGTTGTTTGGGCTTTCACAAAATTTCGGACATTTTTGTTTGGCAGACATACTAAGGTTTACACCGATCACCGAGCTCTGGAATTTCTTATGTCAGCAAAATTAACACATGGAAGATTGTCACGATGGGCGCTGTATCTACAGGAATTTGATTTTAGTATTGTTTACATACAGGGTTCTTCAAATATTATTGCTGATGCTTTATCACGTGCACCTATGGGTTTGAAACAAAGTGCTGAGGAGGACTGCAAGGAACACAATTATTGTTTGATGTATATTCAAGGTGTTGCGTTTGAAAATTTTATTTCGTCTTCGCTCCAGGACATCGCTAAGGAGCAAAATAAGGATCCAATCTGGAAGGACATTAAGGAGAAGTGGAGGAGAAAGGAAAGCGTAGCGATTAGACAGTATTATTTAGTTCGCAATGATATTCTTTTTAAACGAAAATCGGTCGACAACTCTGGTTAATTTGCATTCCTGATGAGTGGGTTAATAAATTGATTTGGTATAGACATTTCAGTTATGCACACTTTGGTCCCAGAAAATGCTTTGATAAATTACGAGAAAATTGCTACTTCAGTAATATGGAAAAACGTATTCGATCTGTTCTTGCCAAATGCAAATTATGTCAAAAGGCTAAGCCGCCAACTCTTTCTCACAGAGCACCGTTGTTTCCTATCATTCCAGCGAAATTAAAGGACATGGCTGCAGTCGATTTGTTCGGTCCAGTCGTTCGTTCTACTAATGATTTTGCGTACATTTTGGTAGCAGTGGAATTGACATCAAAAAATGTGTGTTTTACGCCTTTACGCATAGCAACAGCTCGTTCAGTATCTAATGCTTTCATCAAACATTTTCTTAAAGAAGTGGGTCATGTTGATAAGGTTATATCAGATAATGGATCATAGTTTCGCTCTAAAATTTGGCTCCGTACTCTACGGCGTCGTAAGATTAAACCAATTTTCATTTCACTTTTTCACCCTCAATCTAACGCTTCAGAGAGATGGATGAAGGAAATCAATAAATTGTGCCGTCTTTATTGTCATCAGAATCACAGAACTTGGGATCAGTATCTTCATATTTTTCAAAACATTCTGAATGAACTCCCTAATGACTCAACTTCTTTACCGCCTATATTGATATTAAAAAATAAAGCACCGACAAATCGCATTTCTGAAATCGTTCCTATTCCGCCTACACGGAAACTGCGGCATTCTGAAGTTGTCAACCTGGCTCTATGAAATATTGCATCTGCGGCTGCTGGAAGAGAGAAATCAGCTAAACGTCCTGGTCGTTTAAAAACCTTGTCAGTTGGTCAAAAGGTGTTAATTAGGCTTATGTCGCAAATTTTTTCTGCTTTATAACGGTCCATATAGGGTTCGCAAAATCATTCATGATAATACTGTCGAAGTAGAAACTCTTAAATCTCGGCGCTCTAAGGGAATACATCATATATCGAACGTTAAAATTTTTGTGGTATGACATACTTTTGAGAGACTAACAGAGAATACAAGGATACCGCGCCGTGTTTTGGAGGCGGCACATACTCAAAGCAACAGTCAAGTCTGCGCGGCGCACAAGGCAGTCGTTGACCGCAAACAATTACTTCCTACGTCACGCGTACCTACAGCTGATCGAGCGCTCAGTGCGAATGCACTGACAGCCGTAAACAAATACACAGTCTAATTTCTCTGATTAAATTCAGTATAAAGCTATAGTGACTTGATAAATTATGTTATTAACGTTCAGTATTTTTCAGGATACGGTTGCATAAAATATTTAAGAACTTCAGGTGAATTCTGTGTGTGTCTGACATTCAGAGGACTTGCTATCGAGAAATTTTCAGGAAGAATGTAATTTCGAAGAAGAAACTAATAAACTAAAAAGGTAACTATTAATTGAGTTTATTTTTCAGGTAACATATTTCCACTTAGGTACGTACTTTAGACGTAATTTGCTGCTCGCGATTACGTGATTTATACTTTGTGCTAAATTTTATGTTCTATGAATTTACTTGGGAAGCGACGTGCTTGCGTACATTTGCTGATTTTGACGATGTTTTATTAATGAACAGGGTTGTTACTTGCGTATATTATGCATCGCTTGGCTGCTATGCTTTTTCACTGATGTCATATTTTTTATTATGTGCCTGCTGTGCTTATTTATTTAAATTATAATTGTCACCTGATTAATTGTGCTGACTGTGGTTATGTATGTAAGTTATACTTTGTGATTTATCTGCTTGCGCCTTCATGTTTACTTATTAAGATTACATATGAACATTTATTTGCTTATGCTGATATGATGCTAATGACCTGTTTATTATGTAAGATACATATTTGCTGCTTTGCGTGTGGATTGCATATTTATACATTTCTGTTTGTTGTCATAACTACTCTTTAATTTGGTATATAGAAATGCTGATATGCGATGTACGAACATGGAGTTTAGGTTACACTATGGTATTAATTATAGATTGTTTGCTTGGCAGAGCCTCGTTGTAGGGATTGTGCTACATCCATGTGTTGACATTCTGTTCTCTACTGGTATATTTACTCACTATTGCATGTTTTGCTTACGCTCAGTGCCTTATATTTTAAGATAAGAAAATGAACTACTGTAATGCTACGAACGACATTAGTACAAGAAACTTCATTGAAGTCACATGAGCTGGAGGTTTTATGGAAGCTGTATAAATTTATGCTAATAGGAAGGAAGCTAACGACATGAAATACCAACACTAGGTTTAGACCATTGACAGTTATTACACAGCATTCTTCGTGAGCAATTGAAATAGTAAGTGACACTTGACACAAGAAATACTCCACATGTTTGCTTCTGTTTTGCCATGATTCTTGTAGTGGTGTACACACTGTGAAATATTACGATCATTCACACTCCGTACTCATACTTACTTACTGAGAGTTATTCAAACTAAAGGCTGTTAGAGGTCATGTATGCATTTCTTTTATTTCATGATGGACAAGGTAACCAAAATGTATTTTATAATTCATAATGAGTAGAAGATTTGGGTCAGATGGATTACACAGAGGTTGTGTGTGGACATTGTGTCTTCGGATTGTATGGGATGATGAATTGAGGTCTGCACTAGGATTTTATCTGTACTTGTTCGAGGAGACTGACTAGAGGAAAGAGTTGTTATGGAAGTGATATTAGCGATAAGGTTTATATGTGTCGACGTATTGAAGAGGTATTATTGAGGTATTGAGATTGTGTGAAGTTGATGATTATTGGAGTTTTGGTGGACAAGAGGTAAGGTAAATGATATTGATGATAAGATTTATATGTATCGACGTAAGAGGTATTATTGAAGTATTAAGATTATGTGATGCTGATGATTATTGGAGTTTTGGTGGATAAGAGGTAAAGTAAGTGAGGAGCATATTTTTTTGTTGGTTTATATGGAACAAGGAGGATGAAGATGGCAGACTCGAACACTCAAGTGGAAGGAAAATTGTCTACACACACACTTTGTTAAATCAATAAGCAGTATATACTTTTTTTTGGAGAGAGGAAGCATTTGCATATCTTGGCACATTGACAGTTGTTCAGCAGCCCTACATTTCATTTGGCTTGGCAAACATTGGTCTTGACATGATAACTGTGACGTTGACTAATTATTATTGACTGTTATACATTGCTGTCACTACTACTTGATACACATGTCGAACATCAAATCTTTGACAGAATTGCATTTACACAGTTAACACTATTCAATTACACAGTAGTACTTAATGTGGATGAAAGATGAGTGAGTGTGTTTTGTGTGTTTTCCGTCCCTAATCCCAAATAATTGGTACCGACCTATCTCCTAAATATTATTTTATTTGTTTTTTGTGGCTTGCACTGACACCCATAAATATTACAGGTTTACTGATATTTGTGTATTTGTAATATTTAATATGGCAATTATCTGATATCATTTGTGTGTTTATTATAATTTGTATGTTTAGTGTAAGAACATTGATATAAGTTTATAAAAGCAATTGTGTGTGCATTCAAACTGTTGTTCGTGCTTACACGTATTAACATTGGTGGGTGCCACTTGGAAATGTTTAATTTGTGCTAATGAACTCTGATGAACTATCTGATTAATGATAGTGAATATTATGGACTTTTACGTGCACTTGTTCAACATGATGGGTGCCACTTGGAAATGTTTAATTTCTGCTAATGAACTCTGATGAACTGTCTGATTAGTGATAGTGAATATTATGGACTGTTACCTGCACCTGTTCAACATTGCTAGGTGCCACTGATGGAACTGCTTCTACTGAAATGATGTCACTTGTTAGTGTCTGCACCTGTCAACATTACTGGGTGTCACTAATGGAACTGCTTCTACTGAAATGATGTTACTTGTCGCTGTCTGCACCTGCTCAACATTGCTGGGTGCCACTGTTGGAAATTCTCAACCAGTGATGAGATGTCACTTGTTTCTGTCTGCACCTGTCAACATTACTGGGTGTCACTAATGGAACTGCTTCTACTGAAATGATGTCACTTGTTGCTGTCTGCACCTGTTCAACATTGCTGGGTGCCACTGATGGAGCTGCTTCTACTGAAATGATGTCACTTGTTGGTGTCTGCACCTGCTCAACATTGCTGGGTGCCACTGTTGGAAATGCTCAACCAGTGATGAGATGTCACTTGTTGCTGTCTGCACCTGTCAACATTACTGGGTGTCACTAATGGAACTGCCTCTACTGAAATGATGTCACTTGTTGCTGTCTGCACCTGTTCAACATTGCTGGGTGCCACTGATGGAACTGCTTCTACTGAAATGATGCCACTTGTTGGTGTCTGCACCTGCTCAACATTGCTGGGTGCCATTGATGGAACTGCTTCTACTGAAATGATGTCACTTGTTGGTGTCTGCACCTGCTCAACATTGCTGGGTGCCACTGATGGAACTGCTACTACTGATGAGGTCACTTGTTGCTGTCTGCACCTGTTCAACATTGCTATGTGCCACTGATGGAACTGCTTCTACTGAAATGATGTCACTTGTTGGTGTCTGCACCTTCTCAACATTGCTGGGTGCCCCTGATGGAACTGCTTCTACTGAAATTATGTTAATTGTTGGTGTCTGCACTTGTTCAACATTGCTGGGTGCCACTGATGGAACTGCTTCTACTGAAATAAGGTCACTTGTTGGTGTCTGCACGTGCTCGCCATTTCTGGGTGCCACTGTTGGAGCTGTTTAAATACTGCTGATGAAATGTTATGAGACTGCTATTTGCACCTGTTGACCATTTCTGGGTGCTACTGTTGGAACTGTGAACTACTCTGAGGAGTACTACTTGTTTATTGAACTATTGACAATATTTTATGTGAATATTTGTATAACCTGATTTTTTGTGTATTTACTGTTTATGAAATGTTATGACACTCTTACCTGCACCTATTCGTCATTGCTGACGCTATTGATTGAATTGTTTAACCACATGATACTTGTGTAAACTATTATGTAAAATCACATGGATGAAAGCATTTGTATTCCTTACTGTATTTTATATATTAGGTTACTGAAGGGTCAGTGCAAAGCCAAAATTTATCTAGTTATGTGATATTTACTTATTAATATTATATTTTATTTTCGTCCGTATTTTTTTACGAATTTGGTGGTATTTTCACCACCAATGCTGGCAAAAATACCATCAAATTCTAGCCCGTGGAGGAGGGGCATATGAAAGGTGGCTACACTGTGTCACAGCGGCAGAGATTGCGCCAAAGAGTTTTATTCCGCCGCCCCCACTGGCAGTGCTTGTTCAGAGGTTGTGGTAGTTAGTGCTTTGCTGAGAGGATGTCGATAGCTGTACTAGTTGAGGCCATGTCGTGTGCAGTTGTTTTGATGGGCTAGACAGCAGATGTTGTTCGAATGGAGATGTTGTAATGATCAGAGTGTATTTTTAGTCAATATATATGAAGGTAAAAAACATTTTTTAATTTTTTTTTTAAATTTCCTAACTAAGAATGCCTCTTGGTCACAGGTTCAGTCAATAAAGCATCTGGCTTGTGTTCATGTATTAGAGTGTAATTCTGGTTTCTATGTGCAATTATAGTATTTCTGTTTTTTTTAATTACTCCATTGTAAATGGCATTTAAATATCTTGTCTTATTTAGGAAGAACCGTGCCAGATGTGTACGTTGAATCACACTTCCACACACAGAACAGCTACACTTGTGCCTTGTTGTTTCGTAGCTTTTATAGTTGCTGGGGACTTAATTAATTAATTGTGATAACGCAAATTTCCTTCCATTCTTCGTTGTTATTCTATGCAGTCAGATTGCGGAGTAATACTAGTCAGGGCCAGCCGGTTACGAGACTTCGTAATCTTACATACAGCTACTAAAATTAAAAATTATTTGCATTATATTTAATTAAGCCCCCATGCAACGTGTCGAGTAAAACTGTGAGGGACGGCAGAAACCCACCGCGGTTCAACAACAAAGTTAGGAAACTACTGCGAAAGCAAAGAGAGCTTCACTGCAAATTTAAACGCAGCCAAAACCTCTCAGACAAACAGAAGCTAAACGATGTCAAAGTTAGCGTAAGGAGGATTATGCGTGAAGCGTTCAGTGAATTCTAAAGTAAAATTCTATGTACCGGCTTGACAGAAAATCCTAGGAAGTTCTAGTCTTACGTTAAATCAGTAAGTGGATCGAAACAGCATATCCAGACACTCTGGGATGATAATGGCATTGAAACAGAGGATGACACGCGTAAAGCTGAAATACTAAAGACCTTTTTCCCAAGCTGTTTCACAGAGGAAGACGGCACTGCAGTTCCTTCTCTAAATCCTCGCACGAACGAAAAAATGGCTGACCTCGAAATAAGTGTCAAAGGAATAGAAAAGCAACTGAAATCACTCAACAGAGGAAAGTCCACTGGACATGACGGGATATCAACTGGTACCTACACAGAGTACGCGAAACAACTTGCCCCCCTTCTAACTGCCGTGTACCGCAAGTCTCTTGAGGAACGGAAGGTTCCAAATGATTGGAAAAGAGCACAGGTAGTCCCAGTCTTCAAGAAGGGTCGTCGAGCAGATACGCAAAACTATAGACCTATATCTCTGACGTCGATCTGTTGTAGAATTTTAGAACATGTTTTTTGCTCGCGCATCATGTCATTTCTGGAAACACAGAATCTACTCTGTAGGAATCAACATGGCTTCCGGAAAGAGCGATCGTGTGAGACCCAACTCGCTTTATTTGTTGATGGGACCCAGAAAATATTAGATACAGGCTCCCAGGTAGATGCCATTTTCCTTGACTTCCGGAAGGCGTTCGATACAGTTCCGTACTGTTGCCTGATAAACAAAGTAACAGCCTACGGAATATCAAGCCAGCTATGTGGCTGGACTGAAGAGTTTTTAGCAAACAGAACACAGCATGTTGTTCTCAATGGAGAGACGTCTACAGACGTTAAAGTAACCTCTGGCGTGCCACAGGGGAGTGTTATGGGACCATTGCTTTTCACAATATATGCACTACTGGCCATTAAAATTGCTACACCAAGAAGAAATGCAGATGATAAACGGGTATTCATTGGACAAATATATTATACTAGAACTGACATGTGATTATATTTTCACGCAATTTGGGTGCATAGATCCTGAGAAATCATGATGCTGTAAACAGAACCTGGATTCATCCGAATAAATGACGTTTTGCCATTCGTTCACCCAGGTTCGTCGTTGAGTACACCATCACAGGCGTTCCTTTCTGTGATGCAGCGCCAAGGATAACCGCAGCCACGGTCTCCGAGCTGATAGTCCATGCTGCTGCAAACGTCGTCGAACTGTTCGTGCAGATGGTTGTTGTCTTGCAAACGTCCACATCTGTTGACTCAGGGATCGAGTCGTGGCTGCACGATCCGTTACAGCCATGCGGATAAGATGCCTGTCATCTCGACTGCTAGTGATACGAGGCCGTTGGGATCCAGCACGGCGTTCCGTATTACCCTCCTGAACCCAACGATTTCATATTCAGCTAACAGTCATTGGATCTCGACCAACGCGAGCAGCGATGTCGCGACACGATAAACCGCAGTCGCGATAGGCTACAATCCGACCTTTATCAAAGTTGGAAACGTGATGGTACGCATTTCTCCTCCTTACACGAGGCTTCACAACAACGTTTCACCAGGCAACGCTGGTCAACTGTTGTTTGTGTATGAGAAATCGGTTGGAAACTTTCCTCATGTCAGCACGTTGTAGGTGTCGCCACCGGCGCCAACCTTGTGGGAATGCTCTGAAAAGCTAATCATTTGCATATCACAGCATCTTCTTCCTGTCGGTTAAATTTCGCGTCTGTAGCACGTCATCTTAGTGGTGTAGCAATTTTAATGGTCAGTAGTGTATAAATGACCTAGTAGATAGTGACAGACGATCCATGCGACTTTTTGCGGATGATACTGTAGCATACTGAGAAGTTGCAGCATTAGAAAATTGCAGCGAACTGCAGGAAGATCTGCAGCGGATAGGCACTTGGTGCAGGGTGTGGCAACTGACCCTTAACATAGACAAATGTAATGTATTGCGAATACATAGAAAGAAGGATCCTTTATTGTATGATTATATGATGGCGGAACAAACACTGGTAGCAGTTACTTCTGTAAAATATCTGGGAATATGCGTAAGGAACGATTTGAAGTGGAATGATCATATAAAATTAATTGTTGGTAAGGCGGGTGCCAGGTTGAGATTCATTGGGAGAGTCCTTAGAAAATGTAGTCCATCAACAAAGGAGGTGGCTTACAAAACACTCGTTCGACCTATACTTGAGTAATGATCATCAGTGTGGGATCCGTACCAGGTAGGGTTGACAGAGGAGATAGAGAAGAACCAAAGAAGAGCGGCGCGTTTCGTCACAGGGTTATTTGGTAAGCGTGATAGCGCTACGGACATGTTTAGCAAACTCAAGTGGCAGACTCTGCAAGAGAGGCGCTCTGCATCGCGGTGTAGCTTGCTGTCCAGGTTTCGAGAGAGAGCGTTTCTGGATGAGGTATCGAATATATTGCTTCCCTCTACTTATACTTCCCGAGATCACGAATGTAAAATTAGAGAGATTCGAGCGCGCACGGAGGCTTTCCGGCAGTCGTTCTTCCCGCGAACCATACGCGACTGGAACAGGAAAGGGAGGTAATGACAGTGGCACGTAAAGTGAGCTCCGCCACACACCGTTGGGTGGCTTGCGGAGTGTAAATGTAGATGTAGATGTAGAATATCCCAGCATCTAGTCGAAGCACGATACATTTTGTACAAAGGAAAGTTGGCCACATAAGTTAATTGAATGATCAATACATCAAACAAAAACAACTTTACTGTCTTTTGCTTTAGTAATAGCTTGTACTCTGTACACGCCGCTCATAATAGCTGCTTTCTTATAACCTTGGGAATGACGCATTAAAACGTCTAAACCGTCATTTTAAAGCTTCTTAATAATTTCGTCACTTAGATCAGAGGCTTTTTTTCCTTCCAGAGGACTACTTCATTTACTTCCACTATCTGTTATCGGTTTTCACAGAATAAATCACTTCAGGGACCTGATCAATATGCGAAATATCAGATATGCTATCAAACATAATACCAAAACATCAGGTCATTTAATTTCATTGACAAGCTTACCACTTTTTGAGATTTACCATGTTCCAAGTTCAACATGCGTTCTTTCAACACTACATCATACTCTGACTGCAGTTTCACTGGTTGGAAGAAACTACCTTTGTAGAGCCTTGCCGCGCTAGTATTAGTCTTAGTCGTAGGAAAGAGGAAATTTTATTAAAAGTCAATGAACGCACGGTTGGACGATGGAATCTGGGGCCGCTGGCAGAGTGTTGAAACAGTCGACAGCTAGTAGGCCAGGAAATGCAAACATGGCACTCACGAACGCGGTGCTGCGATGGCGCTATGGCGCGCACGAATTGGTTTGTGTGTAGCAACAACGAGGTAGCACACTGCAGCGTTGCTCGAAGTTATTGCGATATGAGGCGAGGAACTAGGCCAGTGCCAAGTCGAACTTGTAGATGGCTGACGTTTGGGAATTTATCTCTGCCATAGTTTCTGTCTCTCTCTGACACTACGTCGGAGGCGAGGGGAAAGGCAGTTTAAATAGTGAGCTACTTTTACCTTGGGAGAGTGTGTGACAGGTCAGTCGAGAGTCGGGACTGTGCTGGTCTACGCTTATAGGGGCCAGTCTAGTAGCGATGTTGTAAATATACTGTGTAAATCTGTACTTTGTTTCCATGTACTTGTCCGAGCTGTGTTCTGTCTCCAGGGACACAACACCGAGGCTGGACGGAACGGCAGCCGGGTACTTGGAGATTGCACGGTCTGCCTGAAGGAGGGCAGTGACAGCGGTCTGCAGCGGGTCCAGGACGGGCCACGTTCGCTTCCCACCTGGCGTACCGGGGTCCGGGCGAGGCGTGCGCTGCAGGAGGCGCAACGGCGCTGGAGCAGCATCAGAGACGGCAGCAGGTGTTGCAGTCCGGCAACCACCACTAGCGGCAAGTTGCGGCACAGCGTCCAGGAGGGCACGGATTCGAGTCCGGTCCTGTCCTGGGAGCAGCAGCAGCCGAGGGCCACGGGTGACCAGTACATCCACATTCGTCCCATGGTCGGATAGAGCAGGCCAAACGGGTTGGAGGGCGGCGAGGACCAGGGACTGTAGCAGTCTCCGGAAATGCGGCAGCTACACGGCGCCAGCCGCTACGCCTCGGCAGGCGACGCGACGACCGGGCGAGCGCGGCTGAGTTCGAGCTGAGCGTCCTTGCTGACGGCAGCAGCGGTGTCGGCACACCAGGAGCTGCTGAGATGTCTGGACTCGCGGGCGGGCAACACACCGACGCTCCGCTGCACTCTCCGAAACATTGTAAATTATGAAAATAAAATAATGCTTCCAAATACCGCTGTATCACTCTGCACTGCCTCTTGACGCTATTGAACTTGTTCGGCCTCCTGACTAAAAGCGGCGCGGTGGGTCCCGACTTCAGCTCGGCCATCTGGAGTCACGGATTCGAGCATCGCGACACACGCAACAGCCTTGTCCTTCATAGCGCCCACGAAATGCTAGGTTTTGTTTAGCCAGAAACGAAGTTCTATCCAACAACCTTAATAAAAGATACTTCCATTTCAGTTTTTCAGTATCCATTAATTGGGAGGCTGCATATTGTAGTGTTTTATGCAGTTTTAGTCTCATCTACAAGGATCTTCCAGGTGTTCGTTTGTAGTTTCACTGTCGGCCACTTTAGGATTCAGTTTTCTGAAATGCAGTCACAAATGTATATCTTGCATTTGTACTACTGGTAATAGTAAACAAACGACAGCAGAAACACTAGAAGTTCATGGAGAATAAACCATCCAAAACCGCAGAAGTTTTTCACCAGTAGGCATCGCCTTGATCCATGCCTAGATACTGTGCCAAATGGCCCTTCTCTGTGTTGGAAATGTTTAATTATTTTTTTATGATCGGAATGCGAACATTATCAGCATCAGGTATGCTCCAAAGGGAGATATCTCTCAAGTTGTAAGTAGGCTGTTTAGGTTTTTTTATTGATAACGCCACCTCAGTATGAAAATCACCGGCTGTGCCGTGTGCAGTCTGTGGCTGCTTTACATTGTTGTAATACTCAACCATTGTAGTGTTAGGCAGCTGGCTGTGAACAGCGCGTAGCGTAGGGCAGTTGGAGGTGAGCCGCCAGCAGTGGTGGATGTGGGGAGAGAGATGGCGGAGTTTTGTAATTTGTCATGATATCAAGGTAAATACATTGTTGGTTCTCTATTAATATCTTTTATTTGCTAACTATCCCTATGAGTAGTTAGTGCCTTCCATAGTTCGAATCTTTTATTTAGCTGGCAGTAGTGGCGCTCGCTGTATTGCAGTAGCTTGAGCAGCGAAGATTTTGGTGAGGTAAGTGATTTGTGAAAGAGATAGTTTAATGTTAGTCAGGGCCATTCTCTTGTAGAGAATTTTGAAAGTCAGATTGCGTTGCGCTAACAAAATATTGTGTGTTGAAAGTCAGATTGCGTTGCGCTAAAAAATATTGTGCGTCAGGTTAAGCACAGTCTTGTAAAATTATTAAAAGGGGACGTTTCAAAGTCCTACAGTGATTCTTTTATGTTATTACAGTCTTTCATACTAATAACATTATCAGTATTATCACAGTCATTTCCAATATTTTTTCTGATTCTCGGGTTATCATTATATCTGTATTGTCGCAGTTACCTTTTGACTATGAGCTGATATTATGTCAACTTGAGAATCAGTTTCTTTTGGTGAAATCTGGCTATCATCATTATTTGTAAAATACCTGAATATGGTGCCAAACATGCTCTGAGGTGCGTCAGTTTTAGCCTGTATGTTTTTTTCTTTTTTTTGCTGAAATTCACATTTTCTTTTAGATGTATGAACTCCTCGAGGCATATTTATTTTTTGTTAGCTATTTGGTACATGTACCTAAAGAAGTATTGTCATTTAGTATAGCCGACCTCATATTTATGTTATTTTGTGAAAAAAGTGCTTAAAGGCAGTGACAGACAGATACTATTTAATGTTATTTAGTTTCAACAAAATTATTTGCGTGGTGCATCATCAAAGTTTCCTAACTGCTGGACTATGACCTCTCCTGAGAACTACCTACACTATATGATCAAAAGTATCCGGACATCTGGCTGAAAATGCCTTACAAGTTCGTGGCGCCCTCCATCAGTAACGCTGGAATTCAGTATTGTGTTGGTCCACCCTTAGCCTTGATGACAGCTTCTACTCTCGCAGACATACGTTCAGTCAAGCGCTGGAAGGTTTCTTGGGGAGTGGCACACGGTTCTTCACGGAGTGCTGCACTGAGGAGAGGTATCGATGTCGGTCGATGAGGCCTGGCACGATGTCGGCGATTCAAAACATCCCAAACGTGTTCTATAGGATTCGGGTCAGGACTCTGTGCAAGCCAGTCCATTACAGGGATGTTATTGTCGTGTAACCACTCCGCCACAGGCCGTGCATTATGAACAGGTGCTCGATCGTGTTGAAAGATGCAATCGCCATCTGCGAATTGCTATTGGACAGTGGGAAGCAAGAAGGTGCTTAAAACATCACTGTATGCCTGTGCTGTGATAGTGCCACGCAAAACAACAAGGGGTGCAAATCCTCTCGATGAAAAACACGACCACACCATAACACCACCGCCTCCGAATTTTACTGTTGGCACTACACACGCTGGCAGATGTCGTTCAGCGGGCATTCGTCAGACCCGCACCCTACCATCGGATCCCCACATTGCGTACCGTGATTCGTCACCCCACACAACGTTTTTCCACTGTTCAATCGTCCAGTGTTTACGCTCCTTACACCAAGCGAGGCGTCGTTTGGCATTTTCTGGCGTGATGTGTGGCTTATTAGCAGCCACTCGACCATGAAATCCGTTTTCTCAACACCCGCTTAACCTTCATAGTACTTGCAGTGGATCCGGATGCAGTTTGGAATTCCTGTGTGATGGTCTGGAGAGATGTCTGCCTGTTATACATTACGACCCTCTTCAACTGTCGACGGTCTCTGTCAGTCAACACACGAGGTCGGCCTGTAGTCTTTTGCGCTGTACATCTCCCTTCACATTTCCACTTCACTATCACATCGGAAATAGTGGATCTAGGGAGGTTTAGGAGTGTGGAAATCTCGCGTACAGACGTATGACACAAGCGACACCCAATCACCTGACCACGTTCTAAGTCCGTGAGTTCCGCGGAGCGCCCCGTACTGCTCTCTCACGATGTCTAATGAATACTGAGGTCGCTGATATGGAGTACCTGGGAGTAGGTGTCAGCACAATGCACCTAATATAAAAAACGTATGTTTTTGTGGGTGTTCGGATACTTTTGATCGCATAGTGTATCTACTATTGCGAAGTCTATGTATCTTGGGTTTGCATGCATTTTAAGTTAATACGAATATATTAAGTAGTTTCATTTTAACGTTAATCTCACTTGTACGTTTATTTTATCCTCCACCTTCAAACATGTATAAACGAGGTTCTACTGTATACAGTAAAATTGTCCGCATAAACTAGTTTTCGAACACCGATTTCCCCTAATTGGCTCGGCTAATCGACGCCCTTCTGTAGTTAGTCCAGCAATGAAATATTCCTTGCTACGCATGTTTGCAAAGCTTAATATTACTTACTAAAAATAGTACAGCAATGTTACAACCAGTTTCGGTTAGCATAAGCTGTCCATTTTCTAAAGTTACATGGGATGATTTATGACATGTTTGCGCTTGGATAGCGTAAGTCGCTTACATAAACCGCTTACCTAAATCTTAACAGAACTGGTACTGTCTGCGGGAACGAACTGACAGCACTATGATTAATTGACAAGTGATTATTACCACTTCTGTTACGATTTGTGTATGTGACATGCTGCCCGCACTCAAGCATGTCAGAAGTATTTCTGATGCAATGATGACTTATGCTAACCGAAAGCAACCAAAAATAAATTCCCTTCGAAACACAACTGGTGGCTGTATTTTTCAGCCTGAATTATATCACAGTTCCTATCACAGTTCCTGTGGTGATGGCAATCATCTCCACAATATTGATATACGTTGTTACAAGTTATTAAACTATGCTATATCCATTTATTTTGATTTTAGTTTTTTCACAAGATACCTTGTCAGCACTTTTATAACACGCTTTCGAAATAAGAAAGATTCACTTCACGCCAATCAGAGTTCACAACACGAAATAAACGAGAAATGACACAGCCGACAAGCAACGGCGATTTTGGGGGAACCCCAATTGAGCCGCAGAGCTATGAGAATACAAACGACAGAAGACGGGTCTAAAACAGTCCGTCCAGTCCATAGTAGCTGAAACGCTGAAGCTGAACTTCGTAGAAGTCGCTGTATTTCATGCCTTCTGACACAACTACCAATCCTAACGATCTACTGTTTGGTAGGAAGCTCGGTTACTGTAATCTATTCCAACAGTGGCGTCCGATGGCATTTAATGTTAGGTGTTGCAATGAAGTGTCAACGGAGAAAATTCCCTATCTCGGCGCCTGGGTCCCGACTTCTTTATTCACGACCGACAAAAATATAAAATGCACTTATGCTGATGAGAATATATTTACTCCGAATTTTTACAGTCAAAACAAATATGCAAATGAAGCAAAAGTATTGTGATTGCTGCTGAGATATCAGTATCGGTCCTACTCTGGGTGGCATACCTTAGCGGCTAGTATAACATATTAACGTTGCGGGAGGAGAGAATGCTGCTGCGCGGAGCATTTCGAACTGTTTCTAGTCTACTACAACACCCAGTAGATTCGCCTCAGAGCTACCAGGTGCTGCAAACAGGCCTGTATTCGATCCTATTCCAGTTAAATGGACCGCGCAGTCTGCCAGAGAGACACCGTAGAACGGCAGGCCCCTTGAATTTGCTTCAAGACCAGCTGCGTTTTTGAGTCCGTTACGAGGCAATAGAGCATTGGGCGACCAAAGATGATATATTTCACGGTACGTTTTAGGCTTCTCTCTCTCTCTCTCTCTCTTTTTTTTTTGAATCATCAGTCTTCTGACTGGTTTGATGATGCGGCCCCCAACGAATTCTTCTCCAGTGCCAACCTTTTCATCTCAGAGTAGCACTTGCAACCTACGTCCTCAATTACTTGCTGGATGTATTCCAATCTCTACAGCTTCGTTTAGTATCATGGAAGTCATGCCCTCATGTCTTAACAGATGTCCTAATATCCTATCCCTTCTCCTTGTCAGTGTTTTCCGCACATTACTTTCCTCTCCGATTCTGCGCAGAACTTCCTCATTCCTTACCTCATCAGTCCACCCAATTTTCAACATTCTCTGTAGCATCACATCTCATATACCTTCTCTTCTGCTCCGGTTTTCCCACAGTGCATGTTTCACTACCATTCAATGCTGTGCTCCAAACGAACATTCTCACTTCCTCAAATGAAGGTCTCGGTATGGGCTTTTGTTGAATTTCACCGAGGAGTCAAGCGGTATATTGCCCCTCCTACATATATCTCGCGAGGAGACCATGACGATAAAATCAGAGAGATTAGAGCCCACACAGAGGCATACGGACAATCTTTCTTTCCACGAACAATACGAGACTGGGATAGAAGGGAGAACCGATAGAGGTACTCAAAGTACCCTCCACCACACACCGTCAGGTGGCTTGCAGAGTATGGATGTAGATGTAGAGATGTAGATATTTGATGCTAGTAGACTGCTCTTGGCCAGGAATGCCTTTTCCGCCGGTGCTAGTCTGCTTTTGATGTCCTCCTTGTTCCGTCCATCATCGGTTATTTAGCTGCCTGCGAGGTAGAAATCCTTAACTTCATCTGTATATTACCCGTCTCTCCCTATAGCTTACCCGTATTTTTCTCGGAACTTCGAACGTCTTGCAGCATTTTACATTGTCGAACCCTTGTTCCTAGTCGACAAATCCTGTGAACGTATCTTGAGTTTTCTTTAGTATTGTTTCCACTATCAACTGCAACGTCAGAATTGCCTCTTTGTTAGAAATGGAAATGAACGTATGGCATTGCTGGGCGGGAGGCCCCATCCGGGGAAGTTCAGCTGCCAAGTGCAAGTCTTATTTTAGTCGACGCCACATTGGGCGACTTGAGTGCCAGTGATGAGGATGAAATGATGATGAGGACAACACAACACCCAGTCCACGAGCGGAGAAAATCTCCAACCCGGCCGGGAATTGAACCCGGGCCCACTTGCATGGGTGGCGAGCACGTTACTAAGCTAAGCAGGCGGACGCCTCTCTGGTGCCTTTACCTTTCCTAAATCCAAACTGATAGTCATCTAACACATCCTGAATTTCCTTTTTCCATTCTTCAGCACATCATTCTTGTCAGCAACTTGGATGCATGAGCTGTTAAGCTGTGTGAGATAATTCTCGCACTTGTTAGCTCTTGCAGTCTTCGGAATTGCGTGAATGATATTTTTCCGAAGTCAGATGGTATGTCGCAAGATTCATATATTCGACACACCAACGTGAATAGCAGTTTTGTTGCCACTTCCCCCAAATATTTTAGAAATTCGGATGGCATGTTATCGAGCCCTTTTGCCTTATTTGTTCTTCAGTCCCCCAAAGCTCTCTTAAATTCTAATACTTGATCCCCTATCTCCTCCAAATCAACTCCTGTTTCTTCTTCTGTCACATCAGATAAATCTTCCCCCTCATATGGGCCTTCAGTGTTCTCTTTTCACCTATCCGCTCTCTCCTCTGCATTTAGCAGTGGAATTCCCGTTGCGCTCTTAAAGTTACCACCCTCAATTTTATTTTCACCGAAGGTTGTTTTAACTTTTCTGTATTCTGAGTATTTCCTTCCAATAATCACTTCTTTTTCAATTTATTCACATTTTTCATGCAGCAATTTCGTCTTAGCTTCCCTGCTCTCTCTGTTATTGTTTCATTCGTCAGCGACTTGTATTTCTGTATTCTTGAATTTCCCTTAATATTTTTGTGCTTCCTTCTTTCATCCATCGACTGAAGTATTTCTTCTGTTACCCATGATTTCTTCACTGTTACCTTCTTTGTACCTATGTTTTCCCTTCAACTTCTGTGACAGCCTTGTTAGAGATGACCATTCCTCTTCGACTGTATTGGCTGTTGAACTATTGAAGTATTCCTTGATACTTCCGTATCCCACTTCTTTGTTTATCGATTCTTCCTCACTAATCTCTTAAACTTCATCCTACTTTTCATAACTACTGAAATGTGGTCTGCTTCTGGATACGCCTTACAGTCCAGTATCTGATTTCTTAATCTCTGCCTGACCATGATGTAACCTGACTGAAATCTTCCCTTATCACCCGGCCTTTCCCAAGTATACCTCCTCCTCTTGTGATTCTTGAACAGTGTATTCGGTATTACTAATTGAAATTGATTACAGAACTCAATTAGTCTTTCTCCCGTCTCATTCCTTGTCCCAAGCTCATATTCTTTTGTAACTGCTTCTTCTAATCCTTCCATTAAAACTGCATTCCAGTCCCCCACGACTATTAGATTTTCTTCTCCCCTTACATACTGTATTATCCTTATCCTTTCAATATCCTCGTATACTTTGTCTCTCTCTTCCTCTTCAGCATGCGACGTCGCCCATGTATATCTGAACTATCGTTATCTGTGTTGGATTGCTGTCGGTCCTGATAAGAAAAACCCTATCACTGAACTGTTTACAGTAACATACTTTCTGTCCTACCATCCTACTCATAACGAATCCTACTCCGTTATACCATTTTCTGCTGCTGTTGATATTACCCTATACTCTTCTGCCCCAGAATCCTTGCCTTCTTTGCATTTGGCTTCACTGACCTACTATATCTAGATTTAGCCTTTGGATTTCCCTTTTCAGATTTTCTAGCTTTCCTACGACGTTTAAAGTTTCTGACATTTCACGCCCCGACTCATAGAATGTTATCCTTTCGTTAGTTATTCAACCTTTTTCTCATGGCCCCCTTGGCACCTGGAGTTCCGAATGGGGGACTATTACGGAATCTTTTGCCAATGGAGAGACCATCATGACAATTTTTCAATTGCAGGCCACATGTCCTACGGATACACGTTATGTGTCTTTAATGCAGTTTTTTCCGTTCCCTTCTGCATCCTCAAGCCGTTGACCATTGCTGATTCTTCTGCCTTTAGGGGCACTTTCCCACCTTAAAGAAAAGGCAGTGCCCTGAACCTCTGTCCGCTCCTCCGTCATCTTTGACAAGGCCGTTGGCAGAATGAGGGTAACTTCTTACGCCGGAAGTGTTCGCCAATGCCAATTATTAATCAAAATGTAAGCTGTGGCGGGTTTATTTATCAAAGACGCTACCCCTAGACCACAGCTTCTTACTAAGACGTAACACCCCCTTTATTCCGGGGCCGATTGCACGTATCGTCATGCGGTTTTCGGCGAATCATAGCGGACTATGGGGCACATACGTTGGTACAGGCACAATAATCACAACGTTTATACTGAACGATCTCGTGATGACTGGGTGTTGTGTGATGTCCTTAGGTTAGTTAGGTTTAAGTAGTTCTAAGTTCCATGGGACTGATGACCATAGATGTTAAGTCCCATAGTGCTCAGAGCCATTTTTTTATACTGACCGAGATAATGAGGCAAGTACATGTTTTATAAATGGGACGCTATACTATTTTTACCATCATCCGAAATCTCTGGAAAAGACGCCTATAGTGATGTAACGCATGTTGCTATTGTGATTCAAACTTTGCTTAAAAGACGCTGGGAAATTGAAGGTCGAGGCGGTCGGAAGCGCTGCAAACTGTAAACACGCCTCGCGCGACCCGGAAACCAGGCCGCGTCGTACAACTAGCAGGTCGTGCGACGTTGAACCAGTAGGACGTGGGTCTCCTATCCAGACGTAGATGCTGCTGGAACATTATGTCCAGATATGTAGACAAATCAGGAGAAGGTAGACATGTTACTTCTGTATGGCGAATGTCGTAGGAATGCTGTTGAAACCGTACGGCGGTACAGGGATATGTGTCCTGATCGTTGGTGTCCTACTCGCCAGGCCATTGCAAGAACGATTAGTACACTAGTGCGAAGAGGCAGCTTCAACAGCAAACAAAGGAGGGGGAAGAAGACACAGAGACCTAAAGAGGCTGTTCTGGCCGTGACGTTTATCGATCCTCATTGTGGCACGAGACGTATTGCCGCGGTTTGTGGGGTCAGCCAGGCGAGTGTCATGCGCATTCTACACCGGCGTAAGTTCCACCCATATCACCTTTCACTCCACCAGGCACTCGAAGGAGGCAATTTCGAACATCGTATGGAATAATCTCGGTTTGCTTTGCGACGCCTGCTAGATGATAATACATTCTTCAAACGTGTGCTCTCCACCGACGAAGCAACATTCACTAATCACGGGAATGTAAATTTACGTATCATGCACTACTGGGCAGCTGAGAACCCACACTGGCTGCATCGGGTACAGCACCAAAGGCCATGGAGCGTCAACGTGTGGTGCGGCATTGTAGGAAATTACATAGTAGGACCTTATTTCGCTGCAGGAGTATTAAATGGAAATAACTATGGGGACTTTCTTAGGAACATTCTACCCGTTCTGCTAGAGGAGATACCACTCAATGAGCGCCTGTGTATGTGGTTCCAACGCGACGGCTGCCCAGCTCACTCCCCACGTGTTGCAAGTCAAATATTGAACGAGACATTTCCTGACCGCTGGATTGGACGGAATGCTGCACTACAATGGCCTGCCAGGTCCCCCGATTTGACTCCACTTGATTTCTTTTTGTGGGGAACACTGAAATATGCGGTCTACCGCGAAGCCCCAACAACGCCAGTTGACATGCACAGCCGAATCATCACTGCTTGCTCCACCGTATCAATCACTGACTTTTCATCTGTTACCCATTCTCTTGGACGTCGATTACAGATGCGTCTTGCAGTCGAGGTTAAACCGTTTGAGTACATGCTTACGTAAAGTACAACGCCATGTTTTGTTAAGAACACTATGAATTGTGAAGGTTATCAAATGGTTCAAATGGCTCTGAGCACTATGGGACTTAACATCTATGGTCATCAGTCCCCTAGAACTTAGAACTACTTAAACCTAACTAACCTAAGGACATCACACAACACCCAGTCGTCACGAGGCAGAGAAAATCCCTGACCCCGCCGGGAATCGAACCCTGGAACCCGGGCGTGGGAAGCGAGAACGCTACCGCACGACCACGAGCTGCGGACTGTGAAGGTTATCAGTAGGTACTAATGTATTATTGAACGATATGTGTCAATGACCAGTAACATCTTTGAAGTATAAATGTAACGTGAGTGGACAGTGTGTATACCACGTAGGTTGTCCTTCTGTAGCATTGTTTGGTGGGAGGTGGTCAGCATATGAATGTGAATAAAATGATTATCCCATCAAATGTGTATTCTCTCTAATTATAATGTCCAATACTATCTGTGGAAACAGTAGTTTCACAGCAGACACTTTGTTACCCCACAGACACACTCAGACGTCACCCTGTGAAGAGTTTCCCACGAAGCATCCATCAATACCATTATCAGCGGTTTACTGTGCGTCAGGTGTAACACGTAAGCAGGAATGGGGCAAAGCTTAAATGAGAAACTGCGTGACAAAGCGGTTGCTATGTTCACACAATAACTATTCATTTCAGCCTGGGAATGTCCATGCATTTGTCATAGTTCTCATGATCCCCTTTTGATATGCAATTAGCTAGCATGTGCCACCCTTGTACCTATGGTGTATCGTGAAGAGGTCGGATGAGGATTTACCTACGCAGCGTAGGCCGTGCATGCTGCATAGAGCACGGCAACTCGGCCTGCGGGTCGCGCGAGGCGTGTTTACAGTCTGCAGCCGCTTAGACCACCTCGACCTTCAATCGTACAATATTTCCCAGCGTCTTTTAAGCAAAGTTTGAATCACAATAGCAACATGAGTTACATCACTAAAAGCGTATTTTCCAGAGCGTTCGAATGATGGTAAAAATAATATAGCTTCCCATTTAAAAAATATGTACTTGCCTAATTATCTCGGTCAATATAAACATTGTGATTATTGTGCATGCACCAAAGTATGTGCCCCATAGCCGCCTATGATTCTCCGAACACCATTTGTCGAAACGTGCAATCGCCAATCGCCCCTGGAATAAAGGGGGTGTTACGTCTTACGCGACTCACTCTGTATATGTTTGCTCAAACAATTCCAGAACATTCGTAATTTCGTGCCAATGGTGTGTTGGAGCGAAATGCGGTTGGTATCCCTGCACACACCTGGGTTTAATGTGTAACTACCGGAAATTTCATTGTTAGATGTTTGTTGGCTATTGTTGAGTGCTGCTGTAGAACGTTGTGTCGCACAGTTTGCGAATTTCGAGATGGCAGAGTTAGAGGAGCAACGCGTATGCATTACATTTTGCGTGAAAGTCAAGAAAACCTTTAAAAGACACACCAGATGATGCAGGAACCCTACGGTGATGAGTGCTTAAGCAGTACTCGGTGTTACAAACGGTTCACACGATTTAAAAATGGCCGGACGAAAGTTAAATGTGACCCTCGTTCAAGACGACCTTCAACGTCTACCGACGACGCTAATTTCATGAACGTCAACGAAATTGTGCGTACCAATTGTAGAATGACTGTCCGAGAGAATGCAGAAGAATGTAACATTTCAGTTGGATCACGTCATGAAATCTTCACACAGCATCTTGGAACGCATCGTGTTGCCACTAAACTTTGTCCCACGGCTCATGAGTCAAGACCGGAAAGACCTTCGCCTCGCAGTCTGTGAAGAGGTTTTGGATCTCGCAAATGAGAACGAAATGTTCTCTGAAGAACCATACTGACGATGAGATGTGGTGTCGCGTCCCGGCACAGATCCAGGTTGCCAATATAGTGTTGGTACAGCCTGCGTGGCGTAATCAGGACGTTAACGACACTGTGAGTCCGTGATTGCCTCAATGAATCTTTATAACGGAGATGAGGGGGAATAGAATCTCCTTGGCTACTTAAGGTGATATACGCAGTCTAGGTGCAATTGAGAATTTCTTGTCAGAAGGGGCATAAGTTAGGATACAGGCAGTGCTGGTCTACCAAAGTAGTGAGTTACAACTTTTCCCTTAAACCAGTTAATTTGACGATTAACATAAAAGATATGTGAGATGTCAGGCCCTTTCCCTTTCTTCTATATACAGTTTCTTACAAGTCCCTTCAGGATCAGCCAGCTGTTTCCTCAGCGTGCTTCTTGTGCTTTATCACTATCGACAGCCGCGCGAGATTAGCCGAGCGGTCTCAGGCGCTGCAGTCATGGACTGTGCGGCTGGTCCCGGCGGAGGTTCGAGTTCTCCCTCGGGCATGGGTGTGTGTTTGTCCTTAGGATAATTTAGGTTAAGTAGTGTGTAAGCTTAGGGACTGATGACCTTAGCAGTGAAGTCCCTTAAGATTTCACACACATTTGAACACACACACTATCGACAGAGAAAAGTGTCTTTGCTATCACTTTTCTGTGAACTACTGGATCATTGGCCACCTGGCCTAAATAATTAATCACTGGTCCTTTGGCCTAACTATTCAGTCACTGTCTCCTTGACCTAAATAATCAATCACTGGTCCTTTGGCTGTCACTGTTCAGTACTATTCAAATGAAAAGAAAAAGTTGCTGCTTATCTAACAGTTGCAATTGTGTCTACCTGAGTACAACCGTCTTCTCGTGGCCGAAGTCTTTATCGTCTCATCCGTAGCGGCTGCTACCCTCTCGAGGCTGCTCGGTGTTGCACCCACTCGTGCTTTTTTTAACTTCTGCGCCGACTCTTTACGCTGCTCCTCGATGCCCTTCATATTGAAAGTTGGACGTCTGTGATTCTGCTGTGTACATACAAAAGCTGTGAGATATTATTATCGCGAGTAGTGGCGAGCGAGCAGTTGTCGAGGGGAGTCGAACGCAGGGTGCGGTGGAGAGAAGCCGCGCGACGTGAGAGGTCGCAGCCTGCCATGATCGTGCTAGCAGCGCCAGAGGAGACTTTGGTATTAATTGAAGATTTTTGGTAATTTGCCTTTTCGCACGTAGTTGTTGGTTGTGCACTGGAAAGATTTTGTCAGATTTTTGTATGGATACATTCAGAACAATATACGTATCATTATTGTGGTCAGAAACGTGTTTATTGAGTATAGACATTATGGAATAATTAAAAGTCTGTATAAAACTCATAAGTATTTAAATCATCAATTTTCTGAATATAGCAAATTAAAAGTTTTTATTGGTTTCTTTTATTTTTCATTACATCGTTTAGGGTTTATTGACCAAACGCCTCCTGATCATTTAATTTCTATGTATAAAAGTATGGCAGTAATTATTGTAATTGGACCTTGCATGTATCGCAGTATTGCTTTTTGAAATATTTCAGCATGTTGCTGCTCACACAGTTGCAGCGGCAAGACGAGGTAAGTTGTCTCTTGAGTACAGGAGCATTGCAGAACAGTTGTTAGGAGACGTTTATGCGATATTTTAAAACTCGCAGTCAGATGGTTCAGAATTGATTTTTTCTAAAAAAAATTATCGAGTTCAGCCTCTATGGACTGCGTGTAGAAACCAATTACATTTTAGTGTATAAGTCTTGTTCTGAAATCTCACCCATAAATTTTATTTTTGACACTGTGTTAGTGAGAGTTTGTTTGATCACCGTTCTTGATGCATCATCCAAACTCTTCTAACATATTCATCAACGCTTTTCGGTCGATGGACTTATACGCCTTCTGGAAGTCAGCAAACACTGCCACATAGTTATTTCCTCCAGCTTTTTTGTACCTGATGATGTTCTTCTGGTTAAAGATCTATTATGGGCAAGAACGGCCCTTTCGGAAACCAGCTTGATATTCCCCAGTCAGTTGGTCAAGATGACCTTCTATTCTGCTTTGTATTGGTTTGGAGATAATCTTATATCGAACAGATACTAATGAAATGCTCCTATAGCTATTAACATTCTTTTTATCGGCTTTTTTGTGCAGAGGATGTATTAAAGTTGACTGCCATTCGGTTGGTATCATCCCAGATCTACTCAAAAAGTTGGACTAGTGCATCTAGACTTTCATTATTTGCCACCTTCAGTAGCTCCGCCACTATTGAATCCTCTTGGCTTCTTTATGATTTGGGGAACGAATAATTAATTTTCTGTTCAAATTTCTCTCTCTCCTCTTTTCCACATTTCCGAACGTGTTTCACCTGTCGACCTGCCTACCAGGATTTCGTTTCGTTGGACGATTTCGCATTTAGAGATGCTTCGACTTGCTACTGAATTTGAAAAATTTTATGCAATAGTACATAGGCAGTAGTCGTAGCATAGCATTTTCTGTTGCTTGCGCGCTGCTTTGCATTAATTCAAAACTTTTATTTCAGGAATTCTGTAGTTCAGTATTTATTTTGTAACAGTGAAGTTAACAGTTTTGTGTTAAGTTAGTTGTTTTGCTATTTTGTGCCATTTTCTGTATTGATACAACGACAATTAAACCTAAAACACAGACAGGAATGGCTAAGAGAGTAGAAGTACGGTAGCTTCAAATGAAGATTCGGAAAATTTGAGATATGGTGTAGAAAATTCTTCTCAGGATAATGAAGTCATGGCACTTTAAAACAGTGCTGTGAATAATCTAAGTATAGGCTATAATCTGCCGATCATGCGTGATGAATTGCAGCGAACTACATGCAATTCAGGTGGTCAGAATATCGTAACACAGTCCGATTTTGTTATGAGAGACTGAGGTATTGCTGCTACTTATACAGAGCAAAATAATTTTTTCTTCCCTTCTTTCAGTAGTAATGTTACGCAATTAATACTAGCTTGGTGAGATTAAAAAAATCCAGTGACGAGATAAATGACAAAATCAACGAATCTAGTAGCAAACATGAACAAAATTTCAAGTTATAGGAAGATAACTTCAAATTGTTTCGGGATGAGATTAGTGACAGTTTAAATTGTAATTCTAGGAAATGTCAGAACGGTTGAAAATTCAGGTACGTGAGGAACTCAAGTCAGATATTAATATCTTGAGTCTAGACTTGATTATGTACAGTCTGTTGGTATTGTTGAGACAAGACAAAAGACGTCATAACAGGAATTGCAAATAGAGAAATTAGCACAAAAGTTAGAGTCATTATGGTTACAAACTAACTGCGAAATTTCAAAGACGTAAAATCAATTGATCCCTGTTCGCAAAACGAGTCGAAGAATGAGCAGAGAGAGTGACGCAAATGAACAATAATTCAGATAAAAAGGTGAAACGATACTGAGCCGGTTTCATTCACTGATGCCGAAGAATGTCAGTCTGTGCAACGTTTTATGGAAGGGCACATGGCTATTAATCAGCAAAATAAATGTGATGTAAGAAAGATACAGGAACAGCTTGCCAGTATCGAAGAAAAGATCAGTTGCGATAACGATACCAGTAGATTGATTCAGTCATTCTCATTTTGAAAATGCTAATCACTTCTCTCGTGAACGTGATATGTTTGCAGCACGCAGTGGCTGGAGTGCGAGTACAGTATGAGAGAAAACTCATCCATTCAGAAAAATGATGGTTTTAATCACAGACATTTTCTCGCAGTTAAACAATATGGAAAAGCGAATTCGTACTGTCTCAGCGAAATGCAAACCTTACTTAAAGGCGAACCCATCTATCATTAAGCGTAGAACACCACTATTTTCAACGACTCCTGTGAAACTAAGAGAATTATCTGCTGTTGATGTTCTCGGTCCTCTTACGAGATCTAAATGTGGTCATTAATTTCTTATTGTAGCTGTTGAGCTGATCACAGAATTTCCCTTTCCGGAAAGCCACTGCAAAATCTGTTTCTACAGCATTCGTAAAGAATTTTCTGAAAGAAGTGGGGCATGTTGACAAAGTAATTTCTGATAGTGGCCCACAGTTCGTTCTAACATATGGCTAAAATCTTTGAGACGTAGGAGAATTAGATCAATGTTTATATCACGTTTTATGCTATCTTGTAAGTCTTCAGAATGCGTTATGAAAGAATTAGGTAAACTTTGCAGATTGCATTGCTATTGTCAACACAGAAGTAGGGATTCACATCCATTCGATTTTCAAAATATCATTAACGAACTACAGAATGATTCTACAAGAGTAACCTCCATTCCTTATACTACGGAATAAACCACCACCAGATCGTATAAAGCAGTAGCCTTCACGAAACGACGACGTTTAAGATACCATGAAATAATTAATTTAACATTGAAAAACATCAACAAAGCCCCCGAGAAAAGGAAGAAGCTACAGAATCCACGAGTGAACATCAAGAGTTTACAGATAGGTCAGAAAGTGTTGCTCAAATAGCATCGTTTATCTCACAAAGGAAAGTCTTTAAGTAGCAAGTTTTTCTTGCTGTATGAAGGTCTTTTCCGCATCTGAAAAGCACATACAATATTGTGGAACTTGAAACGATAAGCAGACATAAATCAAGATGTCTTTATCATGTAGCGAATATTAAAGTGTACAAAGAATAGTACGCTAGGTGGTATACTGCACTTCGGTAAACATGCAGTGGCGAGCATGCGTGCCCCAGCTGTTACAGTGCACTTTCGTACTTCAGCTTTCAGCACTGTTTCGTACTCTTCAGCTAAGCTGCGTATTTGTAGATGTGTCTCTTACTGTCATATTTCTTGCGTTTGGAATTTTTCTTTTGAGATCTTGGGATAGTAGAGTAGACTTCGTTGTGTGGTTCTGAGATATTCATTTTTTTCTTCAGGAAGATAGTTTGCACATATAATGAAGTTTTTTCTGTCTTGTGGTAACTTGTGGTGTACATTTTTCCATAACCTTTACCAGACAGAATAATGTGTTATCTTTGAGGAAAGTGCATGAGATGACTTTTTCTGTAGGTACATACACTCCTGGAAATTGAAATAAGAACACCGTGAATTCATTGTCCCAGGAAGGGGAAACTTTATTGACACATTCCTGGGGTCAGATACATCACATGATCACACTGACAGAACCACAGGCACATAGACACAGGCAACAGAGCATGCACAATGTCGGCACTAGTACAGTGTATATCCACCTTTCGCAGCAATGCAGGCTGCTATTCTCCCATGGAGACGATCGTAGAGATGCTGGATGTAGTCCTGTGAAACGGCTTGCCATGCCATTTCCACCTGGCGCCTCAGTTGGACCAGCGTTCGTGCTGGACGTGCAGACCGCGTGAGACGACGCTTCATCCAGTCCCAAACATGCTCAATGGGGGACAGATCCGGAGATCTTGCTGGCCAGGGTAGTTGACTTACACCTTTTAGAGCACGTTGGGTGGCACGGGATACATGCGTACGTGCATTGTCCTGTTGGAACAGCAAGTTCTCTTGCCGGTCTAGGAATGGTAGAACGATGGGTTCGATGACGGTTTGGATGTACCGTGCACTATTCAGTGTCCCCTCGACGATCACCAGTGGTGTACGGCCAGTGTAGGAGATCGCTCCCCACACCATGATGCCGGGTGTTGGCCCTGTGTGCCTCAGTCGTATGCAGTCCTGATTGTGGCGCTCACCTGCACGGCGCCAAACACGCATACGACCATCATTGGCACCAAGGCAGAAGCGACTCTCATCGCTGAAGACGACACGTCTCCATTTGTCCCTCCATTCACGCCTGTCGCGACACCACTGGAGGCGGGCTGCACGATGTTGGGGCGTGAGCGGAAGACGGCCTAACGGTGTGCGGGACCGTAGCCCAGCTTCATGGAGACGGTTGCGAATGGTCCTCGCCGATACCCCAGGAGCAACAGTGTCCCTAATTTGCTGGGAAGTGGCGGTGCGGTCCCCTACGGCACTGCGTAGGATCCTACGGTCTTGGCGTGCATCCGTGCGTCGCTGCGGTCCGGTCCCAGGTCGACGGGCACGTGCACCTTCCGCCGACCACTGGCGACAACATCGATGTACTGTGGAGACCTCACGCCCCACGTGTTGAGCAATTCGGCGGTACGTCCACCCGGCCTCCCGCATGCCCACTATACGCCCTCGCTCAAAGTCCGTCAACTGCACATACGGTTCACGTCCACGCTGTCGCGGCATGCTACCAGTGTTAAAGACTGCGATGGAGCTCCGTATGCCACGGCAAACTGGCTGACACTGACGGCGGCGGTGCACAAATGCTGCGCAGCTAGCGCCATTAGACGGCCAACACCGCGGGTCCTGGTGTGTCCGCTGTGCCGTGCGTGTGATCATTGCTTGTACAGCCCTCTCGCAGTGTCCGGAGCAAGTATGGTGGGTCTGACACACCGGTGTCAATGTGTTCTTTTTTCCAATTCCAGGAGTGTATTTTGTGAAATAGGTCATGAATTGTATTATAACTGCTGACTTTATTTTGAACGAGAGACTGTGTATCAGTGTTTCTGAATTGAGGAAAGTGTTTCTGATGGGCAGTGGTTTAACTACGAACATTTCTGACTGATGATGTTCTACTATTTATGAAGTATTTTTGAAGAATGATAATTTCAGAGTTGTATGCAAACACATGATGAATCTAGGGAATATTGTGCGATATAGACATGGAATATGATGAGGAATTTTGCTTTAGGATTGCCATGTGAGGCTTATGATGTTAATATGGGTTATTATGGTGCAAGTATTGCATATTTTTGGTGGAGTTATGGTATATTACGTGAAGTGGACTACGAAACGTAGGATATTATGCTGAAGGTTAATTAAATATGTTGTTCACAGGAAGACAAGCGAGACATTATATATGACTTAGTGAGGAAGCAATTTTTGCAGCTATTTGCGGAACAAGACAACATAAGGAAAGTAGGCCTACACTCTTTAAACGAAGCAATCCACAGCTGTTTTAGGTACAAGGAGGTTCTGTTTGTGCACATTTTATATTATTCGAAGATAGAGTCAGAGTGATATCTTCACATGAGATTTATTTTGTCATGAAAGGATTTCTGAGAGGACATTACTATTAAAGTTTTGTTGCTTCTAACGAGATGTATTATGGCGTTAAGAGTTATCGATTATAGAAAGAAAACGAATTACAGATACCAATCATACCGCCTATAAACATTTTAAACTCTAGGAAACACGAAACGTTTACCTGTATAAAACACCAGCGCTTGCAGATGACAGATTACTTTTCACCTATATGGACCTATTTGGAGATAATAGTGCATGTGTGGCTGTGTCTGTCGAGTAATGAGCATCGATACTTTTACATAGATTTTTTATCTACTGCTGAATTATGTGAGGTATGCGTGAAATGAATTTTCTAGCTTTGCGAAGTTTTGGAATGAAATTGTCTCGGTAAGAAAAATTTGTTTTTCTACTTATTACTGTTTACACTCATTCTATTTTTCTGTGTGTGGCATGACTATGATGAATTATTCTTTATTACTTAAGTAATAAAAGGAACACAGAGCTCTATGCATTTGTAGGAACTAAAAATATTTTTCAGGTCAGAGTATAAAGTACGTAGCGTGCGAGTTACATTCTAACAATACGAATGTTGCAGTGGTCTGTTACAGAGAACTAGACATTCCAGAAGTACCCAGTCGTGCTAAAAACATTGTTTCATGACGTGTATGTAAATATGTTATGCATTTTGACACCCTTTTCTTTTCAGCGTGTAGCATTTTTATGCCGTGATGCAAGTTGATCATTTTATTCATGTTGTAAATAATTGCGTAAAATAAGTTACTCCAATACATTAGTGTCTTTCTATTTAAACAACTTTATTTCAGACTTTCTCTTATGACTCTGTTACAGCAGTGATGCAGTGCCGATTGTGTACGCTATGTTAATGATTGTAAGATGATGACTTTTTTTCTCTTGTCATTAAGCAATACTGAAGCTCAAGAGAGAGAATTTAGTTCATTTTCAGTTAATAAACCATGTCTTTCAGCTGCTATTGGACAGTTCGAGGATAAATCTTTTTTGTGTTTCATCTTAGAGTAAGTTATGTCATAATTAGTTACTTTATAAGATATGTATTTTGAATGTCGTATTTATTTTGCTGTTGTGACTAACTTCATATAGCTGTACAATTCTGACTTCACACACAGACAAGTTGCATTTGAAACATGACGATATTGACATTGTGTTGCAACCTGCTCTTGTCTGTTCGATGATCATCATGTGAACATTAATGTGATTTTTGAGAAATGAAATAATTATCTTGTAGTAATAAGGAATTACTTGTGATAATCACAGGCCCATTACTCATTGATTGGATGTGTAATAAGTTATGACAACTAAACTGAATATGCAGTCATAAGAAATGACATTCTTCATTAACTTACGTTGACTGGAGCTCAAGACAGTTATAGTGTAGAAGTAGGAATTACATATACACTCACATACATTTTCCTTAAATATCTCCCACAGAAATCGGATTATATGAACTTCATATTTTGATTGTTCACCTGTAATTTTACTGTGTATGTAAATGTATCTTTGAGCAATGCTAATTTTCTATTGTATGATAAATTAAATTACATGTAACTACTATGTATATATCAACTTTGGGATCTACGATTAATTGTAACGTTTTTTGTAGATATGTGACCATTAATGTCTTTGGACACATCTGTATGTCATTCAGTGATGTTATGAGTCATGTATTTTGTATATTCTCGATCAAGACATATACTTTGTGGTAGGCTGAGTACTGTGTCATTAGAAAATGAATTTGTATAGAACTAGTTTGCCACTATGCGATTGGCCTAAAATTCATACCTGCAACTGTATTTCAAGGATTGCCACACTTGTGGTCATGCACGTTTAAGTCACTTACTGAGCACTGAGCCTATGTGCCTATTCATGTAATGTTGATTTTTATATTCAAGTGCATAAATCTTATGCTTATTGATTTATTCAATATTATTTGTTTCTGTTATTGTGTCATATATGAGACTTTTGATCTCCTAGGTCAATTATGAGAACCTGTTTTCTCAAAGCGATACGACGTCGATACTTTTATGATCATCATGAATTCTTTGGTACTCAACAAGGTATACAAGGAATGCTATTACTACTGATTCTGTACTACATCTCTAAATGAATAAGAAAAGGAGTGACACACTAAAATATTTTTGGTGTGGTTGTCAGTGGACATAATGTGTATAATGCTTCCCTGAGTCTGCTTACACCTCAAACTTGTGTGTCGTCAAATGAAAATATTATCATTTTTGGTGTGGTTGTCAGTGTACATAGACTCCCTGAGTCTGCTGCACCTATAACGTGTTTCTTTACCTGGCTTTGAGTTGCCAGATGATTTTTATTCAGTTGAAGTACTTTATATAACATTTTGCTGTCTTGCCAAATGAACTACCGCCAATGTTAGGTAGATTTGAGTGCTCACCAGCACAATGATATCTGTATATTTATTTTCTCCTCTCTACACTGTTTGCAATTCTATGTAATATTTGTATCTACTCAACTGAAAGATGTGTATCTACTCAACTGAAAGAAGTGTGGTTTCAGTTGCCTGAGACTGCAGTCGTGTGTGTGAGTACAAGTCTATTTTTGTTCATTCTGAGATAAAGAGTCCTAACGTTAAATATATACTTGAATATTTCTGGTATCTCAACTGCGGATTTTTCAGCGCTCATTTAACTTTAGGACTCTGTATCTCAGAATGAACAAAAATGGACTTGTACCACTATTGAAATAAGCCCTTCATATCATAAATTTTCTGAATATAGTAATTTAAAAGTTTTTATTGGTTTCTTTTATTTTTCTTTACATCGTTTAAGGTTAGTTGACCAAACGTCTCCTGATAATATAATTTCTATGTATAAAAGTATGGCAGTAATTATTGCAACTGGTCCATGCACTGCAGTATCGCTTTTTGAAATATCTTAGCATGTTGCTGCTCACGCAGTTGCAGTGGAAAGACGAGGTAAGTTGTCTGTTGCGTACAGGAGCATTGTAGAAAAATTGTTAGGAGACGTTAGACGATATTTTAGAACTCGCAGTCAGGTGGTTGAGAATTGAGTTCTTTACAATTAGGGGGACGAGAATTAATTTTGTGTTAATTTTTTTTTCGTTTGGCAGAATTCTATTACTGCCAGAGTTGGAACTTAACACATTTCCGCACGTTCTTTAAAAGTAGCTACGAACACGTTTCAGTATACACACTCTGAAGGCCTGCCCTTCTCGGACACTGTACCTAGCATCCGCTTTCCCCTAGCTTGTTTTTCCTTGTTCCAGAATATTTCTCTGCTTTAGATCTACACTGGTTTCCTCTCTCATATAAAGATCCACGGTGGAATATTCCTACTCGTCCTCCAAGGTCCGGAAGCTTCACTGCTAGTGGCTGCCTTAGTGTTGACCCGTTCGTGCAATTCCCCGCTGGCTCCTCTTCCTCTTGCCGTGCGCTCGCTCGGACGCGAGGCGCTGCCTGAGAATTGCTGGCTGAACCTCTACAATACGCTTTATTATATCTTTGTGATAGTTAAGTAGTCTGGGGCCCTGACATTTGGTCTACGGTGATGATTTGAGACGAAGATTCAATCTTCACAATGGGTTGGGAAGGGTTCTTCAAGACCAAAAAACCTTCGCAGGTCAGGTTAAATGTCAAAGCCATGATAATAGTTTCTTTTGACTTTGAAGGATTAGTTCATCGTGAATTCGTGACACAGGGACAAATTTTTAATCAATGTTACTATAACGACGTGTTGCGACGCATGCGAGAAAATGTGAAGAGGAACGCCCTGAAATGTGGCGAGACAATTCATGGCTCTTGCATCATGACAAAGCACCCGCACATTCATCCCTGTTGGTGAGTGATTATTGCACAAAACACGAAATCACTGTGTTGCCTCATCCTACGCACTCTCCAGACCTGGCTCCTTTCGGATTGTTTTTCTAAAGTGAAAACACCGTTGAAAGAACGAAAATTTGCAACGACAGACAGATAATGAAAATTCGCAGACGGCCTTTCACGCGATATAGCAAGAGGTGTACTAAGACAGCTTCCGGAAGAGGAAACGGTGTTGGGAGCGATGTATCAATTCTGGAGGAGAGTATTTCCATGACGATGCATAATAAGTAAATGCATAACAAGTAAAAGGCAAGAGCAGAAAAATTTTTCGGGACAAAATTCCGGAATTTTTCGAACAGATCTCGTGTATAAGAAAAGGGTACATACGAAGTGTAAAATCATTGGGAGTTGTCCAACACTGCAACAACCCCACACACTGCCACTTCAACGACTGAATTCCAATAACTGTGGTACGATGAACTATTGCTGCCATATTGTACCACATTTAAACTTAAATTGCGCTTACACAATTATTCTAGTTCCGTGAGATATTTCTATCACAGCAAACAATCAGCACCAAAATTGAGTTGTCAGTACTGTACGAGATGCTGTCCCCTGCACCCACTGTCAATTCTCACCTGGAAGTTGTCCTACCCTTCCTCCGCAAACTTCTCTGGGGTGACCTCATTATAGATACATGGACTATATATTTGTGTCAGTATTCTACATAGTCTCAAGGTCACGGACAGAATTTTAATCAAAAGAAAGAAACCGTCCACCTGTTCTAACTTTGTTCCTCCTATTTGGCACTCAATCCGTTTATACTTCTGTCAGTGGGAAAGAAATATAAACGGATTGAGTGCCAAATAGGAGGAACAAAGTTAGAACAGGTGGACGGTTTCAAGTACTTAGGATGCATATTCTCACAGGATGGCAACATAGTGAAAGAACTGGAAGCGAGGTGTAGCAAAGCTAATGCAGTGAGCGCTCAGCTACGATATACTCTCTTCTGCAAGAAGGAAGGCAGTACCAAGACTAAGTTATCTGTGCACCGTTCAATCTTTCGACCAACTTTGTTGTATGGGAGCGAAAGCTGGGTGGATTCTGGTTACCTTATCAACAGGGTTGAGGTTACGGATATGAAAGTAGTTAGGATGATTGCAGGTACTAGTAGATGGGAACAATGGCAGGAGGGTGTCCACAATGAGGAAATCAATGAAAAACTGGGAATGAACTCTATAGATGTAGCAGTCAGGGCGAACAGGCTTAGATGGTGGAGTCATGTTACACGCATGGGAGAAGCAAGGTTACCCAAGAGACTCATGGGTTCAGCAGTAGAGGGTAGGAGGAGTCGGGGCAGACCAAGGAGAGGGTACCTGGATTCGGTTAAGAATGATTTTGAAGTAATAGGTTTAACATCAGAAGAGGCACCAATGTTAGCACTGAATAGGGGATCATGGAGGATTTTATAAGGGGGCTATGCTCCAGACTGAACGCTGAAAGGCATAATCAGTCTTAAATGCTGCTGCTGCTGATGATGATGATGAGAAAGAAGTAACAGTGTTTAGTTACTATTTATAAAAAAAATTACGCGAGCAAAATTCTGTATACTTTTAAAACTAATCAAATCACGTATGGACGGTTGCGTACCATCTTGTACCTTGAAACGGTAGGTTTTCTACAATGGAACATGTGATATTTGTAATGAACAGAATTTCTTTAATGTTTACACAAGTTTACCTGTCCTTAAATGGAAATTTTTGTTAATTGCCAGTAGCTTGTAATTCAAAATGTATTTAACTAGTAATTGGGTTCTGATGATAGTGCTAAGCATTTTGATTTCACTTATTTAGTGATTATTGGTGTGTAGTAGAGTAACAATGTAACACATAGACTATTACACAGACTACTGACAAAGTTCTCTAAATCGCAACAGTTTTATATAGAATACTAGCCACGTTGTTAGAACATGTTTTCACATTTCGAAAAATCTTACTTTACCAGAGTTAGTTTTCTAATTTAAGAAAAGAATGCATGCAGGAGACCCAAGGTGAATGCCATCATTTAAGAATGGAATAAGAAAGTTGAAAAGTGTTCAAAGGTGTCGTGCAACAATTCAGTTCTCTCACAAAGAATCTGTTAGCCCATAATTGTTCAAAATGTTCAGTCTTACATGCAGAAGAATTTCAGTCACGTGGCACAGAGATACCACTGGCATACTGAGATTTTGCTTACTGTGATAGGACATGTTGAACATTAATGTAACTCAGCTGTTTGACTCAAGTTCATAAAATGGAATATCACGCAGTTATATAATTCTTTGTTTCGGACGATTTATCACCAATAGAATTTTAGAGTCTTCTACTTTATTTGTGAAATTATTAAATGATTGACAAAATTCAAATTTTCTCTTGAAATTGGTTCCTGCGAAGGACGCACCAGAGCTGGGACGACTTACGAAAATTGAAGACAGTGCACAACTGGTATTGGACAACCGGCGGTTGAAGATTGTAATGGAATGCAACGCATATCTAAGAAAACAAGTTTAATGTTAGTTGCTGTGGGTACGCTAAAAAATGGTGTGAGTGCTGGTGCAGAAGTTAAAAGCAGCGAGTAGGCAGGCCATGGTGACAAAACACTTGGAGAGCAAGAATACCTCTATTTTTACGTGTCTCGGTGGAATTTCGGCCAGAGGAAGGCCGGCGCCAGGCAAATCTGTTCATCCTGCTGAGGTTGGAGACAACGTTCCACCCGACCTTGCTCGCCTAAAAAAGTAAGACAACATATCGCAACCCAGCACTTAAATTGTGGGTGTTCTGTTTAATATAAAAACTACAGCCTAAATTCAAAACATGTAGAAAAAGTCAGCTAGCCTATCTTGGGGTCGCTTGGAAAGATTAACTACTTCTTCATAGCCACAGTTAATATAAAATAGCATTAAAAGATAAATTAACACGAAAGGAGGTACCGACCAGTGATTATCTGACACAGAATTAGTAGTTCGAGCTCGTCAGAAGACAATACTGAATGCAAAAGCACTACGCCCTGGGCACTCAAGAGTGGCAGACGTGCACGGGTTCTTCCTCAGTACTCATCAGCTGGCGGATAGGTTTGGCTATAATTTGGCTTCAGTACTCGTATTGCCCAACTTCAGGCCATGGTAATTTAAGGTACTCTTGAACTGATCACGAAGAAAGTTCATAGTGACAGTCATTTAATTCATTGAACCCTGAAATTGAAACCATAACATGCAAATACTGACTCTTTATGTAGTCTGTTCTTCCATAGTACTCAACAGCCCATAAAGGGAGAAAATAATGTTACACAAGCATTTCTGAGAACAGCTCATCGAATATATTAAAACTAAAAACATATAAACTTCTCCATACCATAAATTCCGAAGACCCCCCCCCCCCCCCTCCGACCCCCCGACTTAAAATTAATAAACTGGCAGAAGTGACTCTGCCGTAAAATAACAAACAATGACCTTATTTCCTATTACTAAAACATCTGTTAACAAATCCTAACAACTATATACTTAAGAAACCAATAAAACAGACCGTGAATTACTCAACGTATCTTTTACTGATGAGACGGTGCTTTCGGTAGAATTCCATAACCAGTTCCACAACCGTGTCTCTGAGTGAGAACATTTCCAAACATGCCATGCATCCAATTGATCAAAAACCAGTGGGCCTTCACTCGTAATGCTGAGATGTTCGTCCTGTCATCTTCCTGTTGCAACAAGGTTGATCGAAGATTCGTACACAAGAACTCATACGGCACGTGCTCAATATAGCAGTCAACTATGGCACCTCTCTTGGAATGTTGTTATACTGCGTTCATCATAAGAATAAACCTGATATATTACACCACGTATTCTTCCACGTTTGCTGGAATCTCATTGCATTTAATTTCACGGGGAGCGGAAGGCAAGCTGATCTGAGTACAGTCAGGTACGACAATAATGATACGTTTTATGCTGTGCGTTACGCGTACATCGACTGAGCGACAATACAATAGTTTTACCGGCGCATTTAACTTGGACAGCATTGGCTGGCAGCCTCTTGCTACTAACCTGAACTGATGTGAGAAGTTGAAGTTACGAACTAAAGAGACGAACAAAGAAACAATACAGCTTCGAACGTCATTTAATTTTTAATGAGAAAAATATTCTGCGAATATCCAGCAATACTTCATGCTTCCGGGACGGAAAGCGTGACATACCATCGTTCTTAGATAATATAGTACAATTAAAAATAACAGTGATGAAAATTCTTAACTTAAACACAGGGTAATTCTACTGCGCGAGATGTGTTGACGCAAAAGCGTATTACAGGGATTCCACCGTATAGTTAAATATTGAAGCCACTGAAGGTATTACTTATGGTCATTCGTCTGGTATTCTCTCAATTCCTTCCATATCGAATCCGAGAAATATATTTCAGTACTGGAACTGTCATCTGCTACATAGTAGTAGATCAACAACAGAATCCACATCGGCAGCCAAGCGCCACATTTTCTCCTCTTTCCTTTGATGTAGCCTAGCGTTATGTATCCCGCCAGTGATGCGTGACAGGCCTTCGTACGTTAGTTCCAGTACGTCTGATAGTTTAAATGTCTTATTTTTTCTCTCGTCAAATCAATTAACTTGGCTGTAGGTTAGTTCTGCGCCAACTGTAAAAACTGCAGCATTTGAACGGCGCGCTCAATGCTGTGAAAATTGTTGTCAATGTTTCCACGACCCTTATTACTCTGACTTATGTGAGACCATATCTGTGACATAAAACGCTGGACGTACCGCTAGTCCGCATAAAAAGTATTTGATTTTCATTTTTGTCCAAAAAATTAATTTGCTGTGTTTTCTTAATTTAGAAAGCTTTATAACAAAAAAGTCCTCAACTTTAGTAAATAAAGTTCCTCGGAAAAATTCAAAGCTGATTTTTTTTCTGTAAACTTGTGAAAAACAATAACAACGTGTTTTTTCGCCACTTTCTAACGGTGTTTTACGCGCGTGTTTCACTACGAGAGCAGGCAGCAGCGTCAATTATTTTGACACTACCTATTAACAGCGCGACGATCAGAGGACAGCAGTACAGCGACTGCGACCGTGCACAATTTTTGAAATAAAAACTACATAGCTAAAATATGATCAATAAAGACGTTGATGACTGTTATACATTGTGTTGTTGCTGTTGCGGTCTTCAGTCCTGAGACTGGTTTGATGCAGCTCTCCATGCTACTCTATCCTGTGCAAGCTTCTTCATCTCCCAGTACTTACTGCAACATACACCTTTCTGAATCTGCTTAGTGTATTGATCTCTTGGTCTCCCTCTACGATTTTTACCCTCCACGCTGCCCTCCAATGCTAAATTTGTGATCCCTTGATGCCTCAGAACATGTCCTACCAACCGGTCCCTTCTTCTTGTCAAGTTGTGCCACAAACTCCTCTTCTCCCCAATTCTATTCAATACCTCCTCATTAGTTATGTGATCTACCCATCTAATCTTCAGCATTCTTCTGTAGCACCACATTTCGGAAGCTTCTATTCTCTTCTTGTCCAAAGTATTTATCGTCGATGTTTCACTTCCATACATGGCTACACTCCATACAATTACTTTCAGAAACGACTTCCTGACACTTAAATCTATACTCGATGTTAACAAATTTTTCTTCTTCAGAAACGCTTTCCTTGACATTGCCAGTCTACATTTTATATCCTCTCTACTTCGACCATCATCAGTTATTTTGCTCCCCAAATAGCAAAACTCCTTTACTACTTTAAGCGTCTCATTTAGTAATCTAATTCCCTCAGCATCACTCGACTTAATTCGACTACATTCCATTATCCTCGTTTTGCTTTTGTTGACGTTCATCTTATAGCCTCCTTTCAAGACACTGACCATTCCGTTCATCTGTTCTTCCAAGTCCTTTTCTGTCTCTGACAGAATTACAATGTCATCGGCGAACCTCAAAGTTTTTATTTCTTCTCCATGGATTTTAATATCTATTCAGAATTTTAGGATATCTTAAAATTTCGCTTACCACAACATAGTAATAAGGTATGGAATATATGAGTAGGACATTCTTCCAGGAGCGTAACAACACAAGTGTACGTGTGTTACAGCTGTCGACCAATCATCACGTTTGTGATTGCTTACATCAGGTTTATTCCCGAGATGATAAAAGTGTAGCAGAGCTTCAGAAACCGAGAGACTGCTCGGCACCACTACACTGGACAACGTTATAAAAACCAAGTGACAGGAGGACGCTCGTCAGACACAACTCGTATATACCGCTGGCCAGAACCAACAACATCCATGCTAGTGCCAATTCAGGTTCGTAATATTTTTCTAAAATTCACGTATCATGTGATTTCATAAAATTTCGATTCTGCAACCTATGAACATGCGGTGACGCTTAACGGCTTACGGCAGCACCTCATAACTATTTCACATAGCGAAATGAACGTGTTGCCTCATTTTGCCGTTACTCGCCAGAGTGCGGCAAACACGTTTTCTGTTGTCGTCACTCGGCGCCTGCTTCTCCGTCTGCCAAGCCGCCTCGCGGCTCCGTCCCTGAGAAAAATGACGCTAGACACTAATCGGTAGTACAACCCCAGTCGATTCGCAGAATCGTGCAAGTCGGCATTACTTTGATGAGGTGTTACGTATCAGTTACCTTGAACCATTGACGATTGCTTTCCCGGTACAGGAACATTTCGTTGCCTAGCCGTTTTAGTGCAAATATTGGTAGTATAAGATATAAAGAGTGTTTCAGCAAAGTTAATAAAAATGTTTTGCAGGTGGGATGCGATAATAGTACTAAAAAAAGTCTTATCCTGGCATAGCTCCGTTGGTCCGGTTGGGAACCCGGTGACGACCTTACTGTTCTGATCAGATCCTGCTGATGTTGCACATGCTGTAAGCACAGTCTGGGTATCCGTTGTGCGACTGGACACAGTGATGAAGATACAGGTGAGAGTCAATAGCAGATTTAAATCCACTTGTTTCCACAGGTTACGAAATCCGCATACGCAAGCACAGTAGAATAACAGTATTTTAAAAAACAGTAATGCACACGCCATATATCCTCGCAAAGTGTTTGCAAAGTCTGAGACCCTAGAGATGTCAGAAGAAAGAGTACGGCTCATTTTACATGAGCGATAGGTCACTAGGAAGTCTTGGCAAGACGAGTGCTGAATTTCCGCAAATTCCGACCAAAAGCAAATATTATATTTATTTAGCATACGGCAACAATAAAACAATGAATACATAATGCAACGCGTCTCCAAAGTCACACTCTCGTTATTTGGCTCCCATTCATAAATCATTAGACAGATGCAATCTAGAATGGCATGTATCAATCACGAAGTAAAACCAATTGGGCAAAAAGTCCTTGACTCACATAGTAAGCATGAAGTAAAACGATTAGCACGAAAAGCGCTCGTTTTACATCTTCATTCATGCACGTGCATCCTTTTAGTTGCATCACACTACCTTTCGACTCCCACAGTGCCCAGCAGTCTTCAGCAAGCCTTCCGGCTACATCCTCTTGTTGCCCTTCCAGCTGACTTCTCCCAAATGATTATACAGTGACACTAACGTACAGAGTCACGTGAGAGCACTGAATAACTGGCAGTGCTTTTGTGTTCCGAATGCTTATTATGGGTGAGAAATGTGTCGGTCACATCACGCCAGAATCGAAACACCAATAAAACTAATCGCTGATAGCTAGAGGCCCTACATAAAAAAGGAACATGAGTCTATTTCATTTTCTGGGAACATTATAGCCAGTGATTTCGCGGGTACAAAAGGGATTCATGTTTATATCCATTGCTGGATGAAGGCCTCCTTCAGATTGTCCTTTGTATTGCGGTTTCTGTTATACGAATCCATGTCTCCTAATTTCACGCACTAACCTCCCATTAGAACTTCGCCTCGGTCTTTCCTTCTGTCTTTCAATCCAGCAGATTATTTTCTTGGTCCATCTACCATCTATTCACCTCGCTACAGTTACCATAACTTCTAATCCATTTTTCATTACAGTTGTCAATTACGTGTTCCATTCCAGCCTACATCCTAGGCCATTTGCGTGTTTACCTATCTCTCCAGGTGATTTTCAATATGCATCCCTATCCGTTGCTCATGGAGCACGCCTTAGATTTTTAATGGTTTCGTTGGTGCATAAGACTAGAATGATTTCAACAGGATTCATTTTTATAATAACTTCCGCTATTCTCAATGAGATTTTTCAACAACTGGAATATTGTTCTTAATTTTATTCATGTAATAATGTGTACACCTGAATATACTCCCCACTCTGTGCACCTCTAAAATTATCCTAATTTTTTTCTGCTTGATCTTCATTTACTCGTTGCACTTGTAATATTCCCACTACCTGAGGTGTCCAAAGTCATAGGATAGCGATACACTCATATACAGATGGCAAAATCATCACGTACACAAGTTACAGAAGGGGAGTGCATTGGCACAGCTATCATTTGTACTCAGTTTGTAAGGTAGCAGAAAAAATGAAGGTCAATTTCACACCTTACATAAGAGTTTTATACATCTTAACGGGAAGGTGAATACGACCCCTAACTTACTTTGGTGGTAATGAGCAGATTTGCCTATAAGTATGTAATGCAAAAGGGATGACTCTCAATTGGTGGTATTAACACACCACTCCTATGTAATGCATGTCAATGAGCAGAAGGTGAAACAAGGAAACGTTTTGTGTGGAAATAGCGCGGGCAGAAGCAGAGGCCGCACCACAGGTGGCACCACCAAAACCTCTTAGGGGGCGTCCTGCAGCGGGAGTTGGTGACCGGACAGTTGACGCATACTGGAGAGCAAGTAATTGGCCACCAGAAGTAGGACAAAAAGAAGCTTTAGAAAACTGAATTCCAAATTGATACAAACAAAACCAGTTATGCAGTTGATCACATGAACAGCGAGTGGTACACATGTGACGTATACATGTAACTTTTAGGCGTCTGGAGCGGGTACAAAACGTCCGATTTTTGTAATTTCCTGCGTGTTCGAGTGCTTACTACACACAAACTTTTATTTTAATAAGAGTGTAGCTTGTCGTACCGCCGTTGCTCGGATCGTACAGGCTTTTGTTTGTTTGGGTTAGTGTAGCTCACGTCAGTGTCGGATAGACCGTCAGTGACAGAGCACCTCTCGTTCCTGCTGCTAAGAAGGCGAGTATACCGTTCGTTAGTTGGACATTTTTACGAGCTTCAAACGGGAGCGACTGCAGTAATGGATAGGAACTGTGACTGCTGTGCACAGATGCGAGCTGAGTGGGCGACCCTTCTCTCACAGCTGCATTGGCTTCCATCACACACCTTGAGGCTGCTGCCAAGGGGCATCACTGTGGGGGGTTGGATGGAGGGATGCGAGAGTCGTCGAGCACATCCCATGTGTCCCCCGCTTGGTCCACTGCTGTGGCCGCCCCGGGTACTGCCTGCACTGAGATTGATCCCTCACCTGTGGTCAAGTGGGAGATCATTCCAAAGTCTGGCAGGCAGCGAAAAACTTTTCGAGGGGCCGATCGTAGGGCCTCTACGGTTCATTCGATGAACAGGTTTTGGGCGTTATCTGTGGCTGACGATGTCTCTGAGCCGGATGCAGTCATCCACCCTGTTACAAAGGAACCTTCTCAGCCCATAAGGACTGGGCGTTCACAGAGGGTGAGTTTGCTGGTAGTCGGGAGCTCCAACGTTAGGCATGTAATGGGACCCCTTAGGAACATGGCTGCCATGGAGGGGAAGGAAGCCAGTATGCGCTCTGTGTGCATACTGGCGGGAGTCATTCCGGATGTGGAAAGGCTGCTTCCGGATGCCATGAAGAGTACAGGGTGCAGCCAACTGCAGGTGGTGGCTCATGTCGGTACCAATGAAGTATGTCGCTTTGGATCGGCGGAGATTCTCTCTGGTTTTGGGCGGCTAGCGGGAATGGTAAAGACTGCCAGTCTTGCTTGCGAGGTCAAGGCGGAGCTCACCATCTGCAGCATCATCGATAGAACTGACTGTGGTCCTTTGGTGCGGAGCCGATTGGAGGCTATACTTGACAATCAGACTAAACTAATAATTGGATCGTTTTACCGACCCCCGACTCAGAAGGTATAGTTGCTGAACAGTTCAAAGAAAATGTGAGTCTCATTTCCAATCGGTACCCCACTCATGCAATTACAGTCGGTGGTGACTTTAATCTACCCTCGATATGCTGGAAAAATTATACGTTTAAAGCTGGCGGCAGGCATAAAACGTCATCCGAAATTGTACTGAATGCTTTCTCAGAAAATTATTTTGAACAGTTAGTTCATGAGCCCACTCGAAGCGTAAATGGTTGCGAAAACATACTTGACCTCATAGCTACAAATAATGCTGGACAAATAGTGAGTATCGCGACGAATACAACGATTAGCGACCACAAGGCAGTTGCTGGTAGGCTGAATACCTTAACGCATACAACCACCAAAAAGAAACGCAAAGTATATCTATTTAAAAAGATGATAAAAATGATCTTAACGCCTTTTAAAGAGACAGTCTGCACTCCTTCAGATCTGATTATGTAAGCGTAGAAAAGTTGCGAAATGATTTCAAAGAGACAGTATCGACAGCAATTGAGAGATATACATCACACAGATTAATAAGTGATGGTACTGTTCCCCCGTGGTACTCAAAACGGGTCAGATCGCTGTTCCAGAAGCAGCGAAAAAAGCATGCCAAATTAAAAAGACCGCAAAATCCCCAAGATCGGCAAAGTTTTCCAGAAGTTCGATATATAGTGCGTGCTTCAATGCGAGATGCTTTCAATAATTTCCACAACGAAACTCTGGCAGGAAACCCAAAGAGATTCTGGTCATACCTAAAGCACACCAGTGGCAAGACGCAATCATTACCTTCACTGCGCGATAACAACGGTGAAGTCATGACAGTGCCACTAAAGCAGAGTTATTAAACACGATTTTCCAAAAGTCCTTCACCAAAGAAGACGAAGTAAATATTCCTGAATTCCAATCAAGAACTACTGCCAAGATGAGAAACATACAAATAGATATCCTCGGTGTCGCAAAGAAGCTTAAATCACTTAATAAAAGCAAGGCTTCCGGTCCAGATTGTACACCAGGCAGGTTCCTCTCAGAGTATGCTGATACAATAGCTCCATATTTAGCAATTAAATACAACCTCTCGCTCACAGAAACATCCGTACCTAAAGACTGGAAAATTGCTCTAGTCACACCAATACCCAAAGAGGGAAGTAGGAGTTATCCGTTGAATTACAGGCCCATATCACTGACGTTGATCTGCAGCAGGGTTTTGGAAAATATGAACATTATGAAGTACCTCGAAGAAAATGAATTATTAACACATACTCAGCACGGGTTCAGAAAATATCGCTCTTACGAAACACAACTAGCCCTTTATACTCTTGAAGTAATGAGTGCTATCGACAGTGGATGTAAAATTGATTCCATACTTTTAGATTTCCAGAAGGCTTTCGACGCCGGTCCTCACAAGCGTCTTCTAACCGAACTGCGTGCCTTTGGAATATCGCCTCAGTTGTGCGACTGGATTCGTGATTTACTGTCAGAAAGGTCACAGTTGGTAGTAATAGACGGAAGGTCATCGAGTAAAACAGAAATAATATCCGGCGTTCCCCAAGGAAGTTTTATAGGCCCTCTATTGTTCCTGATCTATATTAACGACATAGGAGACAATCTCAGTAGCCGTCTTAGATTGCAGATGATGCTGTCATTTACCGTCTTGTAAAGTCATCAAATGACCAAAATGAATTGCAAAATGATTTAGATAAGATATCTGTATCGTGTGAAAAGTGGTAATTGACTCAGAATAAAGAAAAGTGCGAAGTTATTCACATGAATACTAAAAGAAATCCGCTAAATTTCGATTACGCGATAAGTCACACAAATCTGAGGGCTGTAAATTCAACTAAATACTTAGGGATTACAATTACAGCCGGCCGAAGTGGCCGAGCGGTTCTAGGCGCTACAGTCTGGAACCGCGCGACCGCTACGGTCGCAGGTTCGAATCCTGCCTCGGGCATTGATGTGTGTGATGCCCTTAGGTTAGTTAGGTTTAAGTAGTTCTAAGTTCTAGGGGACTGATAACCTCAGTAGTTAAGACCCATAGTGCTCAGAGCCATTTGAACCATTTGAATTACAATTACAAATACCCTAAATTAGAATGATCACATAGATAGTGTTGTGGGTAGAGCCAACCAAAGACTGCGATTCACTGGCAGAACTCTTAGAAGGTGCAACAGGTCTACTAAAGAGACTGCTTACACCACGCTTCTCCGCCCTATTCTGGAGTGTTGCTGTGCGGTGTGGGGTCCGCATCAGGTGGGACTGACGGATGACATCGAAAAAGTACAAAAAAGGGCAGCTCGTTTTGTATTATCGCGAGGTAGGGGAGATAGTGCCACAGGCATGATAAGTGAATTGGAGTGGCAATCATTAAAACAAAGGTGTTTTTCGTTGCGACGGGATCTTCTCATGAAATTTCAATCACCAGTTTTCTCCTTCGATTGCGAAAAGATTCTTTTGGCATCCACCTACATAGGGAGAAATGATCATCACGATAAAATAAGAGAAATCAGGGCTCGCACCGAAAAATTTAAGTACTCGATTTTCCTGCGCGCCGTTCGACAGTAGAACGGTAGAGAGACAGCTTGAAGGTGGTTCATTGAACCCTCTGCCAGGCACTTTATTGTGAATAGCAGAGTAATCACGTACATGTAGATCCACAGTGCGTAACAGCGGTTACTGAGTGGAGCCGATGAAAGCCAGGCAGAAGAGGGCAGCCAGGCCACAAGCGGTCGTCCGACCCGAATGTTGCCAACCAACCGACGGGATGTCGGCCTGCTGCTTATAGCCGACGCTGACCCGGTGAAGTACTTGGGTATCTTCGCTCTGCGCAGGCCCTCCCTGCGCAGCTCGTGACTTCGGCCGCTCGGATCTCGTGACCACCCCCAGTCGCGACGCTACCGCCAATCCCCAAACTTAGCGCTTCCTCCTCGGGCCAGCAAACCCCGTATATATATCGGCAAGCAAATACCTTCTAAGGACACAACCCACAGATACCAACTCTTCCTCATACATACTGGCATTAGTGCCGCAAGAGGGATAGTCGACACTACCTGAGCGAGTGTACTAATTCAATGGCGCAACGGCTCAACGTAGCCCATAAACAACCCTTTTCAATCTATCCCAGGCATGTTCGATAGGGTTCATGTCTGGAGAACATGCTGGCCACCCTAGTCGAGCGATGTCGTTCTCCTGAAGGTAGTCATTCACAAGATGTGCACGATGGGGGGCACGAACTATCGTCTATGAAGACGAAGGCCTCGCCAATATGATGCCGATATGGTTGCACTATCGGTCGGAGGATGACATTCACGTATCGCACAGCCGTTACGGCGCCTTCCATGACCACCGGCGGCGTACGTCCGCACCACGTAATGCCATCGCAAAACAGCAGCGAACCTCCACTTTGATGCATTCGCTAAACAGTGTGTCTAAGGCGTTCAGCGTGACCAACTAGCCTCCAAACACGTCTCCGTCGATTGTCTGGTTGAAGGCATATGCGACGCTCACTGGTGAAGCGGACGTGATGCCAATCCTGAGCGGTCCGTTCGGCATGTTGTTGGGCCCATCTGTGCCGCACTGCATGGTATCGTGGTTGCATAGATGGACCTCGCCATGGAAGTCGGGAGTGAAGCCGCGCATCATGAAGCCTATTGCGCACAGTTTGAGTCGTAACACGACGTCCTATGGCTGCACGAAAAGCATTATTCAACGTAGTGGCGTTGCTGTCAGGATTTCTCAGAGGCATAATCCTTAGGTAGGGGTCATCCACTGCAGTAGTAGCCCTTTGTCAGTCTGAGCGAGGCGCGTCATTGACAGTTCCTGTCTCTCTGTTATTCCTCCATGTCCGAACAACATTGCTTTGGTTTACTCCGAGACGCCTGGACACTTCCGTTGTTGAGAGCCCTTCCTGGCACAAAGTAACAATGCGGACGCGATCGAGCCGCGGTATTGGCCGTCTAGGCACGGTTGAACTACAGACAACACGAGCCGTGTACCTGCTTTCTGGTGGAAGACTGGAACTGATCGGGTGTCGGACCCCCTCCGTCTAATAGGTGCATGGTTGTTTACATCTTTGGGCGGGTTTAGAGACATCTCTGAACAGTCAACGTCTATCTTGATTTCTGGGACCTGGGGTGATGCAAAGCTTTTTTTGATGTTTGTATGAAGCATAACTGAGGTTAATTGGCCATTATCGTTAACGGAACATTACATGCAAATAAATCTATAGTAATGTAGTCTACTTTGTTAGATACCTTAGGCTGGCGCACCTTTATTAAACTATAAAGGGCGATCAAAAAGGGTTCGGTTGAAGATGTTGCTGAAGGGTATATACAACGTAGAGTGACTCTAATGCGGGTGTATAAGCACCAGCATGTACACAAGCTGTTAGTGTGGCATTCGTGTCTTCATGGCGTGCGAGGTGAATGCGGAAACGTAACTATGGCGACGTTATTATCAAATAGTCCAGACAGGACAAGCGTGCTTTTATTCTTTTCTTGGCTTGGCAGACACCGGTAGACATACTAACGGAGAATGATGAATGTGTATGGGCAGTATGTCTGTCGGCAAGTTCTGCGCTGGTCGCGATTCGATACAAGACGCTGGTCGATCTGGCAGGATAGCGTTATCCATTATGGACAAACAGGAGACACTCGAGCATCCGCCCTATAGTCCTGATCTCTGCCCATGCGACTATCACGCCTCTGGCCCCTTAAAAAAGGCCTTGAAGGTCGACGACTCCTGTCGGATGAAAATGTGCAACAGGCAGTTACGGACAAGGTGGTTTACCAAACGGTTATCTTCAGCCGGATGCGTCGCTGGGATGATCGCCTCAATGCTTACGGCTATTTTGTCTAATTGGCATACCATTTATGGATTGTACCTTTTGATCAACCCTTATATGACAAACACATACTCAAGTGCTTTTGAATTACGATTAATAATGTATCAGTATTAAATAACGTCACAACATGTGGCCATAGTTGCGTCACTGCGTGCTTTGAGGTCGCGTGCCGCTGTCGTCTTCTACGCCACGCCGTCTGGTCTTACTCTCAATAATATCCCTGTTATTGTTCGATTAGAAAGGTGGTTGAATATTGCTGAGTGCTTTTCAGGAGAAAATATTTTCTTGAGCTCATTTAGGAACTGGTGGGAAGCACGTTTAACATCTGCACAGCTAGGCTGTCTTAAATAGGCAGTGCGCAAGGAACAGAGCATGGGTACAGATCAGTAAAGGTGCATGACGCTTAATTTGTTAGAACCTTTGGGGATACTCAGGCAGCAGTTAAGGGCAGTCAAATAATAACTCGAATGAAAATGCATACTTAAAGAGTCAGGAACAAAATCAGTCAAAAAGCTTTTTCCACAAATACGAACCCATATTTATGGAGGCTCTGCATGTCTACTGAGATTGTAGTGTTACAAAATGTGGACAATGGCAGTCACATTTGTTGCTCAGAAGCATCACCCGGTAATGGGTACAAATATATTGTATTTCTAGGTTTATTAATTTTTGTAGAGTGCTGGAATCGATATCTCAGTTTGATTTCTTATATTTCATGTCCATCGAAAGACTTTATGGATGAGTGAAGTCGGTCGTTCATAAATAAAATACAGTCTGCAGAACAGACAGTTGTATCACCGCACGCTGCAAATCAACGATCGCAAGAGGATCGACACAGGCCAATCGTTAGTGGACGTAATTAGCTTATAGCTACGAAAATGAAATGATGCTTTTTGTATTCAAAATCAGTTGTTTTTGTGTGGCTTTCGAGTTACTGTTGTGATACCATCAAGTACCGCTGTATTTGAGATTGTAATGTACGGCTATTGCTGTCACTGTTGAAACTTTATTCGCTAAAAGAGCCAAAATACGAAATAGCGTATTTCGTGAAAGTGCATACGTACAGTTTCAAGAAGTATACATGAACACTTTCCAGAAGAAGTATACCTATCTTTGAAGTATGGATTTTTAGTGATTGTGAAATTATAGTTTTCTTTAATTACGAAGGAGATATTGCAAAATGTTCGCCGTCGTATTAGTAGCAATAAGCTCTTATGACTGTTTTACTAAGACAACTATCGACTTCCTTCCCTTTAGAGATCACCAAATCTAATCTAGTCAATCGAATAAAAGTTTTTCAAATTTTAATGGGTCAAAAGGAAACAACCGTTAAGGGAATAATGGACGAATAGTTACTTATCAGTACCAACGTTATATGTTTGTTACATGAAAACCTTTTTAATTGAAAAAACTTTTTATACCAAGAGCGCATTTTAAGTTTACAGTTACAACATAATGACTCATTTCTGTTGTTTTCTGTATCCATCTACATACAGCAGAATATACAACAGTATATGCAACGGCACAACTGTTCTCCCTACAGTACCTGCTGCCGTATTACAAATCACGGGCTTTTGATGCAAGTTTTACTAAGGCAACTCGCTGTTTTCCTTCTTTATTACCGCCATTTAGCGAGATTATGGTTTACAATGTGGCTCGCTCATAATGAAGTTTTTAACTACGTACTGCCATAGTCTTGTTGGCCCACAATACGAATGCATTTCGTTACATGACTACAGTTAATGACGATTTTTAAAGCATATTCACCGCTTCTTACGATCTGAACGATCTGAAGATGGTTCTGGAAAACAACTGAAACTAATCGTGGAGCTATAATTGAATAGTGAATATTGCGATCCAAGCGTAAAAATATTTTTTTACAGTAAATGTTTTTATTTAATAAATTACCTCCTCCACACTGTCAGGCTTCGCTGGTTATATTTTTGGTTTATAGAGAGCTTTGGAGGACAAAAGCTGTAGTGTAACTTCCGTGAAAAACGATATTATCAACGAACTGGGCAAGTAACACTTTTTAATGCATTCGTCGAGGATCCATTGCGGATTACGCGCCTACAGCAGTTTAGTGATATTATTAATCTGTGAATAAGAATACAATAAATGCTTTATGCGTCGTTTTTTACGTCGCTACCGTTATTACGACTTGAGACAGCACCAATACTTACACGGATTGATGAAATTAATACATTATATACCAAGACGTCACCTAAAGACTAAAATCATGGCCAGCCGTGGTGGCCGAGCGGTTCTAGGCGCTTCAGTTCGGAACCCCGCGACTGCTACGATCACATGTTCGAATCCTGCCTCGGGCATGTATGTGCGTGATGTCCTTAGGTTAGTTAGGTTTAAGTAGTTCTAAGTCCTAGGGGACTGATGACCTAGGATGTTAAGTCCCATAGTGCTCAGCCGGCCGAAGTGGCCGTGCGGTTAAAGGCGCTGCAGTCTGGAACCGCAAGACCGCTACGGTCGCAGGTTCGAATCCTGCCTCGGGCATGGATGTTTGTGATGTCCTTAGGTTAGTTCGGTTTAACTAGTTCTAAGTTCTAGGGGACTAATGACCTCAGCAGTTGAGTCCCATAGTGCTCAGAGCCATTTGAGCCATTTGAACCATAGTGCTCAGGGCCTTTTGAACCATTTTTGAACTAAAATTATGACAAACATTCAACACATATCAAGTACATCTACAGAAGCTTCTAGCTCATTGTTAGGATTGCTAACTGCTAAATGAGCTATATTAATTTTGATACCATCAGCGGTAATAGCAATTACCGAGAAATTGTTCTTCATATAAAAAAAATTAAATTGTGATGGTCGGAGCTGAAGCAGATGAGTTAGAAAAAGAATAATGTGTTTCATCTTATGATGGAACACAGACAGCGAAACTTGTGTAATTATGTAACAACTGAGAGAACGGTGAGTGTTGCAGCTTTTTCTTCTCTTCTTTGATTTACCTGAAAGTACTTGGTTCAAAATGGCTCTGAGCACTATGGGACTTAACATCTCTGGTCATCAGTCCCCTAGAACTTAGAACTACTTAAACCTAACTAACCTAAGGACATCACACAACAACCAGTCATCACGAGGCAGGGAAAACCTCTGACCCCGCCGGGAATCGAACCCGAGAACCCGGGCGCGGGAATCGAGAACGCTAGCGCACGACCACGAGCTGCGGACATTGAAAGCACTTCTTTCTCTCTGTGGCTTCTGAGTTACTACTGATGTGGAGAGTCATTGCGGTACATTATTCTCACAGTGCTAGTCCATTCATCGTCTTGTACAACATACACCGAAACGCCAAAGAAACTGGTATATGCATGAGTATTCAAATACAGAGATACGTAAACAGGCAGAATACGGCGCTGCGGTCGGCAACGCCTGTATAAGACAAGTTTTTGGCGCAGTTGTTTGATCGGTTACTGCTGCTACAATGGCCGGTTATCAAGATTTAAGGGAATTTGAACGTAGTGTTATAGTCGGCGCACGAACAATGGGACACAGCATCTCCGAGGTAGCGATGAATTGGGGATTTTCCCGTACGACCATTTCACGAGTGTACCGTCAATATCAGGAATCCGCTAAAACATCAAATCTCCGAAATCGCTACGGCCTGAAAAAGATCTTGCAAGAACGCGACCAACGACGACTGAAGAGAATAGTTCAGCGTGACAGAAGTGCAACTCTTCCTCAAACTGCTGCGGATTTCAATGCTGGGCCGTCAACAAGTATCAGCGTGCGAATCATTCAACGAAACATCATGGATATGGGCTTTCGGAGCCGAAGGCCCCCTCGTGTGCCCTTGATGACTGCACGACACAAAGCTTTACGCCTCGCCTGGGCACTTCAACACCGACATTGGACTGTTGATGACTGGAAACATGTTAACTGGTGGGACGAGTCTCGTTCAAATTGTATCGAGCGAGTGGACAAGTGGGGTATGGAGACAACCTCATGAACCCATGGACCCTACATGCCGGCAGGAGACTGTTCAAGCAGGTGGAGGCTCTGTAATGGTGTGAGGTGTGTTCAGTTGGAGTGAGATAGGACCCCTGATGCGTCTAGATACGGCTTTGACAGGTGTCACGTACGTAAGCATCCTCTCTGGTCACCTGCATCTATTCATGGTTCAAATGGCTCTGAGCACTATGGGACTCAACTTCTGAGGTCATTAGTCCCCTAGAACTTAGAACTAGTTAAACCTAACTAACCTAAGGACATCACAAACATCCATGCCCGAGGCAGGATTCGAACCTGCGACCGTAGCGGTCTTGCGGTTCCAGACTGCAGCGCCTTTTACCGCACGGCCACTTCGGCCGGCATCTATTCATGTCCCTTGTGCATTGCGACGGACTTGGGCAATTCCAGCAGGACAATGCGACACCCCACACGTCCAGAATTGCTACAAAGTGGCTCCAGGAACACTCTTCTGAGTTTAAATACTTCCTCTGGCCACCAAACCCCCCAGACATGAACGTTATTGAGCATATCTCGGGTGCCTTGCAACGTGCTGTTCAGAGAAGCTCTCCACCCGCTCGTACTCTTACGGATTTTTGGACAGCCTTGCAGGATTCAGGGTGTCAATTCCCTCCAGCACTACTTCAGACATTAATCGAGTCAATGCCACGTCGTATTGTTGCACTTACGCTTGCTCGAGGGGGCCCTACACGGTATGAGGCAGGTGTACCGGTTTCTTTGGCTCTTTAGTGTATGATCATATTACGGAAGTCTTTAGTCCTGGCAGGCGAAAAAATATCGTTGCACTAATTTTAAATCAAATACACAATAATAACTTCACTCGTATAGGACCTGCTTTCAAGAACTTCAAGACTTGTCCCTGCTTTACTTTTCCATTGAACTTCGAGCTGTTATGAAACAATTGTTACAGCACCTGAAAAATTTCATTATTTTCATATTGAAAATGATCTTGTCTTGGTATTAATCTGTTATCGCTTTTAATACATCTTAAAAACAACTGAGCTACGTGACATGACAAATATAGATTTTTTCATTTGTTGGTAACCATTGCTTTTTATGAAATTTGATTATAGAAACTCATCTACAGGATGTAGAATACCTCATAAAAAAGTAAGAAAGAAGCAATACTCAGCTGAGCTGAACGACTGTTAACAATAATTAAGTTGGAAGTTACTGGTCCGAAAAACTGAATAATGCATAAGATATGTGGCTATGCTACGACGTAGTGGTTCTCAGAAGAAACAGAATATTATGAAATAATTACTCTTAGTCTGCTAGAAAAGACGAAAAATTTAGTTCATTAAAAAAAATTCACTGGTAGATGAGGGCAGTTATTCACTAATAAGACACTAACTTACACGAAGGTTTATTTTTAGACAGCATTGACCAGTTCACCGATTTTTGATTTGTTTTAACGCTCGTGATGCAACACTGTACAGAACGCCAACTTGCACAATCGGTTACATATATAGTGAAACAATAAAGCGGAAAGTTTACACGAGATATTGTGAGTCGAAACCGATATTTTGGATTAACGGCGCCGTCGGTTCAGAGCCGATTCTGTTTTTTTGCAGTCAAATTTAATCGCATTTAGAGACTGCGTGGATCCGTTTTTAACGTGTGAATAACGATTTCCACTGAGCGATGACGAGATAAATTTGTTCAGAGTTTTTGTTTGCACACCAGTGGTTAATTAATGAACGAGTTTGAATGGAGAATTACAGGAAAGAGGACAGATTCAGCATGGACAGCTTTTCGCAACTGGTAGCTTGTGGTTAAATTGTATATGGGAAATTACTGCTGTTTTTCCACACACGTATGCACCGACATAGCATGTTATCAAAGTAGGACCTACACACATTCAGCCACGACGAGTATTGCAACTTAACAATATAATGGAAGAGCTAAGTAGAAGAGGCGAACGATAGTAAACAAACTAATTAACATGTCGAAGAAAGGTTATACCTAACCATCATAGCGTTACAGTGCATTATTTGATTCAGTAATTTCCTAAAATAACTTTTTTTAGCAGCATATGCGCTGCTGTTCAGCCGGAAGACATTAATTATACAATAGAAGACATTTAAATTACAAAGGAGAAAATATGGCGCACATAAATATAAAAGGGGGGAACATAATGGAAGAGAACAGGCAAAGAGGGGGCGACTGTAAAATGGAGATAAAAACCTTAAAAATGTATTGCGCACAAAAAAACTCACACTGGGCGAAGTATGGCCGGAGCATAAAAGTAGCGACGGACGGCGTAGCACATAACGATCACTAATAGTAACACTATGAAGAAACCAACGTCTGAGTATGCAGATTGTATAGAGTTTGTATTCTCATGATTGTGAGGACAAGGTACATCTCCTTAGTACTGTAGTGAAAGACTGTATTTTATTAGCTCAAAAATGTACTTATTTTTCTCGTAACCTTTAACCGTGAATCCTCATTCTTCAATAGTTTTCCATTAAGTAGACTGTATCCTCGAAATGCTATTCTGCAACTGGAAAAATACCCATCTACAGCTGTCTCAAACTCTTCAGTGGACTCAGTATAGGATAAATGCACATAAGAATGTACAGTCCTAAAGAGAGCGTAGCTTGTCTTCCTGACAGTTAATTAAAATCATCTGCTCGCCACTGAACTAGTTGCGTTCAGAATGGTACCAGAAGCCCCTCGCAGAAGTTGTGTGAAGAAATCCCGTGTTTTCGAAGTGAAACAGGTAAGAATCACTTTTTAGCTTTCTTGACGTAGTTCTAGTACTCTGTTGCATAAGTTGTACACAGAATATACGAGCAATGGCCTTCAATAATTGATTGCATTTAGAAAGGCTGGCTTGTAGTCTACCACACTACATCCACATACTTTGCAAATGTGACGTGTGCTGCAATCTGTTGGCTTCGCCTGGAATCAGTATACCTGTTATAAAGAGAGCGCATATAATGTCCCCAAAGAGTAAGTGCGTTCTCTTTAGGGCACAGCTGCAAATTAGTACCTCTTGAGTGTGTTGTGAAGTCCGAAGGATAGGTTTTGTTTTTCAGTGACTTCAATTAGGTTGCCGCTGCTCTTGGTACGAAAGAGTCTGCTTCAAGGAAAAGACTGAAAGGAATTGGAAATTTGTGGAAATTTGTGGTAAGATCTTATGGCACCAAACTGCTGAGGTAATCGGTCCCCAAGCTTACACAATACTTAATCTAACTTAAACTAACTTACACTAAGGACAACACAGACACCCATGCCCGAGGGAGGACTCGAACCTCCGATGGAAGGAGCCGCGCGGACAGTGAAAGGACGCCATAGACCGCCCTGCTACCCCGCGCGGCAGAGAACATAGATTTTAGCGTTTCCAGCGGACTGGATCCATTGTTTTAAGTGTGGGAGATGGTGGCACGAACAGTGCTCTTCATTTGAGGATGATATTGCGTTCATTTGTGACATTTAATAAATAAGTACTCTTTTGGCATATTTTGCGTACTCTTAAGCGCAGGTGGACGAAAGAGTACGTATTTCCTGTTTTTTGTATTTTTGAAACGTTCAATGAAAGTATTATCTCTCTGCTACTGTAGTCTTCTGAACAGATGGATTTTGTGTTAATACACATAAACCTCACTTCCTGGAGAGCTATATCTTGTAACTTGTACCTCCCTAGTTTATCTACCAGGTACCTGAGCACATCATGATTGCTCTATACTTCTGGCATTCCAAAATTAAAAACTGGAATCCCTACAACATTGCTAGGTTTTTCCAGTGAGCTCTATTCCGTTTCTGAGACATATATTGAGTGTCCTGACCAGTTAGTATGTTTGGTGAGTGAGCTGGCGACACTATGCACAATCTCCAAAATGGAAGACCATGAGCTTTCATTTTGGGGCTCCCTTCATCATTGCTTCATGGGTTTCTTCTACCCACGATACTTTTTATCCAATGCAGGTATATTATTTCTCCGATGCCCAAAGTTACTGATGAAAATTCTCCTGTCCACCGACTGGAAAGGAGTCAAATGGAGCACTAGAAACTGTACCCGAGGAAATGGTCGCAATAAGGAGCATATAAAGTGCTCCATAACAGTACAACAGATCAACGTAATCGGTATACATCTGTCAATATGTGCATCTATGTGACATCTATTCTTGACGACGGGAGTGTCCTGTGCCATTTTCAGTCGCGTGGAACTCTTCGTTGCTCCAGCGACCTAAGATAAACTTTATGTAGAAAGGAACAAATTCTTTCGTGTAATGTATACATAATCGTTCACTTGTCTCAACAGGCTCTACCATAGTGTGAGCTTAGTTAATTTTATATTCTGCAGTAATTTGCCTCAATGTCTAACGCTGAAAGGACTAACCTTCTTATAGTCTCAATGTCTAACATCAAACTCGTCGAAACCTATCCTGAAAGCCGACCGATGTGGCCAAGCGGTTCTAGGCGCTTCAGTCTGAAACCGCGCGACCGCTACGGTAGCAGGTTCGAATCCTGCATTGGGAATGGATGTGTGTGATGTCCCCCTTAGGTTTGTTAGGTTTAAGTAGTTCTAAGTTCTAGGGGACTGATGACCTCAGGTGTTAAGTCCCATAGTGCTCAGAGCCATTTGAACAATATGAACTATCCTGAAATTTTTTATACAGATAGAATACACCGAAAGAAACCCAATGTAAAAGTTTTAATTTGTGAGACACACTGAAAATATATTAAAATGGGAGAGATTGCGAAATTACATGTAGTAGACAGCGCATGCACAAGTGACGCTGACGGGCGCATGTCCTTGGTTGACGACACGTTGGTAAACAGTTAACACGGCACTGCGTGATGGTAATTTGAAGGGAATTTCAGTTTCCGTTGTTAGTTTCTCTGGCACAATTCTTCACAGTTACTATTCGTCCGATTTTGCAACTCGTTTAATATCCATAATAAATAGCAGTGGTTGCTAATAACATCTGTTTTTCTGTGGGTTCCGGAGTTTCACAGTTATGCTTTCAACCTTTCGAAGAAGAAATGTGAGTAACGTGGTGTGCAAACGAAGTCACCTATTTTTCATGAAGACCTACATGTCTATTATTCGTTAGTTAGTTTCGTGGACTTTCATTCGAATGGTGTCAACATTTCGCTGGGAGTTGTGGAAACAGAAGAAACATTAAATAACTCGAACGTTACCATGAACTGTAGTTCGAACGATGATTGTTGTGCTAATTAAAGTCCAGAATAAAAACAGGCTACCTCCCAAGCCCAAAGAAAACACGTGTGTAATAAATTTCAGTGACAAAGAAAATGCTGCGTCTTCCGAACAAGGCACAGCCAGGGCAAAAGCACCACAGATGCGAAGTACGAGCTGGTGCCAGTGCCATAGAGACTCGCCACTTGAGCGAGTTGCACTAGCGCCACGGGCGGCGCTGAGGATGAAGACATCGACTTCGCCTCGGCCAATTTCCGGCCGAGTACAATCCGCCAATGACCGGACGACAAGGGAAAGGATCCTACTCGGAAGATAGAAGAGCAACTCTCGCGCATTTGGTTATAGATCGTCGTCCAGGGCTGACTTACACAGGGAACGTCGGTTAGGAAACTCTTAGAAGTGAACAGACAGTTGCTGTAAATTGCATTTTCTATTTTCTGTGAAGTTTATGTACGATTATTTACACTTAGCCATTGAGGGCCTTTTTTGTGTTAATTATATACAGTGTTACAGACTTCATATTTCAGCTAGTCACAAAGGTAGGTAAACCTTTTAAATCATTTATGTGACTTTGTTACTAATTTTCTGGAGTGCTGTAGAACCTTCGTTCTCCTATCCTGTTACCTGACCATGCGTATAGCTGTGTAATAGTGGCAGGGAGAAATTGTCTTGGGTGTGCTGCACCAGAAGCCGTTTCACGAACTCACAAACTCGGCCTACTGTTTCAGTGGCAACTCGGCCTCCACAGCAGTAGCAACGAGGCCTTTACAAAACTGGCGACGAGGCTTTACAAAAGAAAAGGCTGTATATTTTTTGCTTAAAAGAAGAGGGGAGAAACGCTTCAGCTTAAGCACTGTGCAAAGCCGGTTTCGTTTGTCACATCAAAACCTGAATTGTATAAATGGAAGAAAGATCTACACAAAGTACCAAATATACCGATGAGCCAAAAAATTATGACCACCTGCTTAACAGCTTGTTTGTCAGTCTTTGGAACGAAGTACTTCACTGATTCTGCGTATCAGGGATCCGACAATATTTTCTTGATAGAGCTTGTCGCTGTTTCCCATTATGTTGAGCCAGCTGGGTGATGGTACGTATAATTCTTTATAGAACGTGACGCAAATGTTCCTTCTCTTTATCCTGCAGATCAAGGCCAACTTGGTCAATACCATTTTTTGTTTCAAACGTATCTCTAATTCTATCCATTTTTTTACAGTTTATGTTGTTAAATAATTGTTCATGCTTTTGAAGACGATTTTCTAACTGAACCCAATCACAGAGTCCATCACTTGACAGCTTGTTTGAAGGAGATCCAAAAAGTTTATAACATAAACCAAAAACTTTGTCGGTAGATTTCGAATACACAAGTCATTTATGATCTCTTTTTCTCTCCACTTGGTAAAGTTCTTACGTAAAAATGAGTTAAAAATTTTCTTCTGTTCTCATTTAAGGGATACTCAAAATTTACAATTTTAGTACTGCCTTCCTGTACAATTTCATATATCATGGAGGATGTTAACGTATTAGACCAAGTGCCTGCGTCCGAATTGTCATTACTTCACAATTGCTGCTGCTAGGCCTACCCGAATGTGCTATAGCAGGAGGTCCGAATTCCAGTGCGTCATGTTCACTCGTATCAAAAGCACCACACGTTGGGAGGGTACTTTTAATGCCATAGTCCTTTAAGCACATTTTAGTCTAAAAAATGGTTCAAATGGCTCTGAGCACTATGCGACTTAACTTCTAAGGTCATCAGTCCCCTAAAACTTAGAACTACTTCAACCTAACTAACCTTAGGACATCACACACATCCATGCCCGAGGCAGGATTCGAACCTGTGACCGTTGCGGTCGCGCGGTTCCAGACTGTAGCGCCTAGAACAGCTCGGCCACTCGGGCCGGCACTTTAGTCTCACTGTCTGAAGTTGTTGGTCGAATAAATTTTTCGAAAGGGCTTCTTTGAGTTCAAAAACTGTTCGTGTTGTAGCTTTTTCTTGATCTTTTGAGCACCTGAATCGTATTTTTTAAATCTGCCCCTTTCACGAGACGTTTCCTTGTTGGCACTTTGAACTTCACAGGACAGGCAAAAACACTGTGCCTTGACAGACAGCGCACACACAACACGTGAAGCAGCGTGAGCTGGAAATGTATCCTACGTTTAAACTGACGACAATGAACAAATCATTCTGTGGGGGAACACCGCGTAAGGGAACAATGTAATGCTTGATAGTTAGCCACAGCAATGAGTAGAAAGGTCGCGGAGAGGCGTTGAGAAACAATGAATCGCTTACCTTATAATTTACGCATGAGCGATAGTCATGTCTTGACAATAGAGCGCATCACCTTCATTGTTCCCCGGTTCCCTCGACTCCTCGGAGCGATATGGCAGTTGTGAGGCGCGCACGCCTTGTTTGCGTGTCGCCTATTGTGCTGTTTGCGAGTGAGCGCGCTTTTGTCTACTTCCGCGTAGCGACTTGTCTCGGATTCCGACTCCGGCTCGTCTCAGATTCCGACTTCATCGACCATCACGGCGTTTTCTTACCACCAAACCACAATTAAACTAACTTTTCCTTTGGACCACGAACAATCAAAGGCGTATAAATTAGAGCATTTTATTCGGGATGAAATACGTATCCCGCGGCGAGATGTTCCTGGAATTCATTTCTCGATCCTCATTACTACTGTGTACATAAAGCTGGCGAATGAGAAGCTATGCGTCGACGTAGTGCGACGCCACGCTAGCGCTCTCAAGTTTTGATGGTTCAAATGGCTCTGAGCACTATGGGACTTAACATCTGAGGTCATCAGTCCCCTAGAACTTAGTACTATTGAAACCTAACTAACCTAAGGACATCACACATATCCATGCCCAAGGCAGGATTCGAACCCGCGACCGTAGCGGTCGTGGGGTTTCAGACTGAAACGCCTAGAACCGCTCGGCCACAGCGGCCAGCCAAGTTTTGATACTCTGACGGACATATAGTGACTGTCGTGGTTGATCACGTTGGTTTTGGCCTCCGAACGTTTCGACTCTTCGAACTCCCATTTCAGATAGCGTCTGATGTTGTGGAGGCCGCCTTTAAACGTTACGGCGACGTTGTCCGTCACATTGCTGAAACATGGAAGACTTTCGAAACATACTGTGTCCTCAATGGTGTCCGTCAGATAAAAACCGAACTACGGGAACACGTGCCTTCCTACTTCTTTATTGCCAGCTGCAGGACTGTCATCATGTACGATGGCCAGCTGCGCACCTCTTCAGGTTGTGGCCGGGAAATCCATGTCCGTTCTGAATGTCTCCGATGTAGACTGGTTCAGACGCCGATCGGAGACGTCGCTCTTCCTGCGGCGCCCAATGTGTTACTTCTGTCTTACACGTCTGCGGCTGTGTTACCTGCTGCGTCCTCTCTGAATCAGTCGGTATCGGTGTCGACCCCTCTCGACGACGCAATGGACATTTTGTATGTCTCTCCTGACTACTGCTGGAGGCAATAAAAAAGAACGATGACTTTCAGCAGGCACAAGCTGTCTGTCCGAACCCCATGGCTGTTGATGATGGAGTTGTAACGACCTACGCTTTTCCGCCACATGGTCACATGTCGGAACATAGCTGTCCGCCATCCGATACGGGACAGTACGCTAGGAAGCAACGGTCGCCAAGGAAACAGAAGAGACAACGCCATATCCCTTCCAATGACTGCCTCCATCGGTAGTGTGCACCGGATGACGACCCTGCTACTGATGGTGCGCTGTCCTATGACGGCCTGACACCTGAAGATGCGACGTCCTTCCCCGCCTCCATCTCCGGCCAGCGTCCGCCTCCAGACACCGACCTTCCCCCGCCTGCGTCTGATGCGGCTAACTCCCTTTCTCTGTCGGACACTACCTGTGAGTGGACCTCTGATAGCGTTCCACTGCACTGGCCCAATGAGATGTCTTCTCCTGGGCGGACGACGTCGATGCTGAGGCCGAACATTCTGGAGGTGTACTGAGCGATGGAGCCCCCTTGGTGGGGTCGACTCCCTCCCAGTTACAACGATCTGCCTCCCATGGGAGCCTAACAGGGAGTTCCCTGTGCTTCCCCCGTGTTAGAATCGCTCGTCCTCCTGGCGGTGGCAGCTTTCCAGAATTATCGCATAGCATGGTCAATGTGGATACCATTCGCGTATGCCACAAACTGGCTTTACTGTTTGAAATGCTGTATACTGCCGACGTTGACGTTGCTCTCCTTCAGGAGGTACACGTTTCTAGTTTCTTTGCTTCCGCTGGTTTTACAGCACATGTCTCTCAGGCTTCCTCTACTGGTAGTGTGGTGGCGATCCTCTTACGTGACGGTATCCTCCCTGATGCAGTTGCCAATGTCCCTGATGCCAGAGGTATGGCTCTCACGTTTAGTGGTGTCAGTATCGCCAATGTCTATGCGCCATCTGGTTCGGGTCGCCGCTGTGAACGCTCCACCTTCTTCTCAGAGACAGTCACACCTCTTTTCCTGGGTCAGCAGGATGCATTGATCATGGGAGGTGATTTCAAGTGAAACCAGGCACCCAAAGGCCAACTACCACCTCACCCTCCATCCGCGGAGCTAGCTACAGTTCTACAGTACCTCAGCCTTGTGGATCCTTGGGAGCATTTTCATGGCGATCGTCTGAGGTTTATGCATTTCACTAGCCATTCTTCCAGCCTCTTCGATCATGTTTACATTTCCGTGATACTGTCAGTGAGATGCAGGCCCATGTATTCTCTGACCATGATGCATATATCTGCGCCTTCAACATCTTCTCCCAAAGGGTATAGCACAACAGTAGACCATGGAAACTGAACACGATCCACCCTACTTCACCTGACTGCCGGCAGCTCATCGAGACGACGTGGGCAGCTTGTCGACGCCGTCTTGCCTACCAGTGTGCCCTGCTATGATGGGTGTTCTGTGCAAAGCCTGCCCTCCGCAAGGCCTTCATTGGTTACGGAAAGGAGGTTGTGGCGTGGCGGCGACGAACTCAGGCACTCTAGTTTACAGTTCTCTGGGAATCTCACAAGATGCCATATTCTTCAGAGTGCCAGACTGTGGTGAATCGTGCCAAGGCGCAGCTCACATCCCTCTCACCACCTTAAAGGAGCGCACACACGACGGGTTAGGGCGGGAGCATCCATCTATGTATCACATCACAGCGGAACGCCGTCACCATCGGGGGTCTTTGCTTAATGTTCTTACAATCGATGATGGGCAGAATTTTAATACCCAACGTGATATAAGGTCTGCCTTCCACGCACTTTATGTTGTACTGTACTCCGAACAACATCACCACACTTCCAACAATACAATTGTCTGCAGACTCTTCTTTGGCTCGGTTTGCTTGGATGCGGTAATGGATCTGCTTGCTAACATCACAGAGGACAAAGTTCATGATGCTATCCAGGCAGGTTCTAAGAACAGGTCGCCTGTCCCTTATGGCCTCCCACTTGAGTTTTATTAGACATTTCGTCCCCTTCTGGTGCCAATGTGAACAGAAATTTGTCAAGAGCTTATATCACATTTCGTGCCGATTCCAGACGGTTACCTCGATGGTTTTCTCATTCCCATCCACAAGCCTCAGGTTACCTCATGGATATGTGATTAGTGCCCCTTGCCATTACTCGACAGCGACTCAAAGATCTTTACCTGGCTGTTGGGCTGCGTGGCTTAAACTGACTTCTCGGTACGTGTTCATCCCCCGAGGCGCCAGTAGTATCCGCATTGCCTTCTGTCGCTGTCGGGATAATCGCTCTTGCTCACGCTTGTCATATCCCTGGACTTTTGGTAGCCCTTGACTTCAGCCAAGCCTTCGATGTCGATCACGACTACCTTGACACTACCATCGACGTCGTAATGCGTCTCCTTCGTGGAGCTACGTCTCCTGCTCTCTACAATGTCTGTCTCACTCCTCTCATCCAGATCCGTCGATCCGCGCGTCAAGGCTGCCTGCTCTCTGCACTGTTGTATGCTGTCGTCATGGAGCCATTGCTCTGCGGCCTCCGTCAATGCCTCTCTGGGATGTCTCTCAGCGACCACATACTCAGCTGCACTGCTTATGCAGACGATCTCGTCATCGTTCTTCGTAGCGGTGCTGTAGTCATGGAGTCACTGGCATAGGTTACCACCTACGGCGAAGCTTCCGGTAGCTTCCTTAACATCCTCAAATCTAGCGCCATGGCTATAAGTACGGGGCTTCCTGCAGACAGCACTGCAAGTAATCTACGGCTCACGATTGCCCTCAACTACTGGCGCCTACTTTTAGAACCACGAGCTGGGCTCTCAGATCACTGTTACGAGCACTCAATCTTCTGCAACGGACACAATATGTAAATGTATATTTGGTGTCACATATCCCCCACGTGGCACAGACACTTCCTGTTCCGCCATCCATGGCCCGCCGCAAGCTAGCGGAATTGGTTTCGTTTGTTTGCCACGGCTTGCTGTTCAAGGTACGGTACGAGACCCTCACTCTCCCACGGTGCAGGAGCAGTTTAGGTCTGTATCATGTGGCTGACAGAGCGATAGCCCTTTTCATTGGCTCTCATATGGCTTTGCGGCGCCGTTGTCCTACGTGCCTCACCAGCCTATTGCTGGAGGCCTTGGCACCACCCTCTCTCTCAGCACCTGTCACGCTTTCGGACGTCCCGCTGCCCTTCTTTTACTTTCGCCATTTTTTCCTCAACCTGAGCTACATCCGTGCTGCGATAATGCCAGCGCACTTGACATCCACGAAGGCGATGTATGGCTTTCTTCAGCAGCACAATTCACGAATGTGGCTGAGGGGAAGCATCCCTATGTCGACTGGCGTGCTGTTTGGCGATCGGTGCGCGGTCCTTACAGTGACACTGACTTCGAATCTGCATGGTACCTCATTGTCAATGGGAAGCAAGTATGCCGGACACGCCTTCACGGAATTCACCTCGCTGATACCCCATTGTGTGTCGCCTGTGATGTTTTGGTCACAGACGAGCATCGCCTGGTGTACAGATCGGCGAGAGGTGTCTGGTTATTGGTGCGACAGATGTTGTCCCTAACTACCCGTACGATTCCTCAACAGATACGTACTCAACTGCTCCTCATCCGGACGCGGGATAGTTCCCGCAAGCACCGAGCGAGGTGGCGCAGTGGTTAGCACACTGGACTCGCATTCGGGAGGACGACGGTTCAATCCCGTCTCCAGCCATCCTGATTTAGGTTTTCCGTGATTTCCCTAAATCGTTTCAGGCAAATGCCGGGATGGTTCCTTTGAAAGGGCACGGCCGATTTCCTTCCCAATCCTTCCCTAACCCGAGCTTGCGCTCCGTCTCTAATGACCTCGTTGTCGACGGGACGTTAAACACTAACCACCACCACCAGTTCCCGCAAGCGAAGACGAACTGTGCGAAGTGGATTTGTGAACACGCAGCTTACTACTTGTTTGCTGATAGCCAGAAAAGTATCCTTGATTTTTGGCAATTCCTTAATGAATGCCATTGTGCAGTTGTCCACAATCCAAAACACAATTTTTCTGCACTTTCCTTTGCAGTGTCTTCCTTAACGACCCCAGAAGCTGAGATGTTCGTGTCATCAGGAGCTGATCCCCGCCTCTTCCACACTTAGAACTGATATATTCTCTGGTCATCGGAATGTTCTCCTCGGAAAAACTATACGTCGATAGTCTCAGTGAGTCTTACGTCTTGCTATGCTCTCCTCCCCTCGACGCCGGTTTCCCGCTATTCTCGGTGGTATTAACGTTAATGTGAGAAAAAATCTCTACTCAACGTTACCTACACTTTCCTTGTTTACTGGAGGGTGGGAACAAAACATGGTGGCCAGGCCTCGGGTTGCGATCCCTGCACACTTTGCCCCCCCCCCTCCCCTTTTTGTGCCAAGAAGGTTCCTTTTTCATTTTCTATTAAAAAAAAAAACAGCTCAGCGAGGAGCGTGCTAGAATGTCACACGCTCGATCGATCCGAGCTCGATCCTACCTGCAGGCTCGATGTTATACTCGCATTCGGCGGGAGGACAACGGTTCAAACCTACGGCTGCTTTAGGTTTTCCGTGATTACTCTAAATCGCTTCAGGCAAATGCCGGAATGGTTCCTTTGAAAGAGCATGACCGCCTTCCTTCCCCATCCTTCCCTTATCCGATGGGACCGATGACCTCGCTGTTTGGTACCCTCCCCCGAATCACCCAACCAACCATCTCTCGACTCCGATGCAGGCATAATTTTCTGAGACGTACTCCAGTGACTACAGTCGTGTCACAATGGGTATATAATTGAATTACATTACGTTAAAAGTATTTTCAGAAACACCTCACTTTTTCTCGTTAAATATGTAATAACAAAGTTACGAGTGATAGTTTTCAAATGACATTATAATTTATTGCGTGGCGTCCCTAGAAGCTTGGGGCCCTGTGCGGTGGCACCGTCTGCAGATGCATAATATCAGCCCTGTGGATAGACGTTAGTTTTCAACATATACTTCGTTAGGTGTACGCAAAAAATATCAAGCAGAATTGGACATATAGTGAACTCACAAAAGTTGCGTCTTTAAATCACAATTTTCGATCAAATATCAGCAACTAGTGAAGAAGATTAATAGTGCTCCACAGCAATAAGGGTAAGGAATTTGAAGGTTGTCAAGAAAAAGGTTCGGAACACGAAAATGTGCTTATGCTTCGTAAATGAAGTTATAGAGCGACCTCCGGCATGTGACCAGATGAGAGGAAACGCAGATGACAAGCAGAAACACGAATAACTTCAAGTAATCAATTACGTAACAAATGAGACGGGAACTGTTTTATAATTTACAGATATCACACACAAAAAAACTGTATCATTCTAGTCCCGCTGAAGTTGAATTAAAGGAAAAGGCGAAACGCGTTTGGGAGAAATAAAATACGTTGCAACAAGAAAAAGCGGTTTTTATTTACAAAACAAATATTTAAGTGCTTGCTGCTCATGATCGCCATGCAAACAACTTTTTAGTGACCCTTTGTTTTACACAATATATCCCGATCTACCGGAAGCCCTTCAGTGGTAGGGTTAGGACAGGTCATATACGTGTTCATCAACACTCCGGAAGCCCCACTTGACGGTGTGTGGTGGAGTGTATTCCTGGAACCACTAACTGATTCCCCCTCCGCCACTACTCTTTTCCACTGCGAATGACAAGTGCGAAGAATGATTGTCGGTGGTTTTGCGAGATATATGTGAAATTAAGTAATATATTGTCCGGTTCTTCCCGGAAAGTACTCTCTCGAAATTTCAATAGTAAACCTCTGCGTGATGTGCAATGCCTCTTTTGTAGAGTCTGCTAATGGAGTTTGTTGTGAATCTCTGTAACGCTCTCGCACCGACTAAACGATCCCGTAACGAAACGCTTCACTCTTACTTGCACCTTCTCTATCTCTTCGATGAGTCCTACCGAATAAGAGCCTCAGGCAGGTGAACAATACTCAAGAATCGGTGGAAAAAGCGCCTTGTAAGGCACTTCCTTCGTGGTCGAGTTAAATTTCCTTGAGCTTCTTTCTATAAACGTCTATCTGGCGGCTGCATTTCCTACTAATTGGTTTTTGTGGTCATTCCACTTAAGGTCGCTTTGGATAGGTACTCTTAGATATTTTACAGTATATCTAATGTGCCCTTGAATTTGTCATCCATAGGGTAGTTGTACAGCAGTGGATTATTTTCGTATGTATGCGCAATATATTACATTTATTTACGTCACGAGTCAACTGCTAGAATACGTCATTCATCAGTTTTGTACAGGCCATTCTGCAAATCGATACTGTCTTCTGGCGTTGCCCCTTTCTTACTGACAACCGCATCATCTGCGAACAGTGTTAAAGAGATTCCGACGCCTTCTGTCCTATCACATTTGCTTAGTGTACTCCGGAATAGACGTCTACGTCTGCAGATTTTGTTTCGTTACGAGCGATTTGTTGATAAGTATCAGCAATAGTCCTGAATTCAATAACAGCTCTGCTCAGACACTCTGTAAGTTCATAATTTTTTCACTCAAGTCAGTGAGGGACGCTGTCAAATGCGTTCCTGAAGTCAAGAAAAGTTGTGTCGACCTGAGCGTCGTTCTCTCACTCGCCTGTGCATCTCGTGGAGAAACAGACCGTGCTGAGTTTCGCAAATCTCTGTTTCGTCTACAGTACTGAATATTTGTTATTGACTTATCAGATACTCTGCAATTTATATTCTGTCACTCACAATAAGCAAACGTATGTTCCTATCTCTCTTAACATTCCTTGTAAAGACGCAATAAGGATGTTATACAGCAGTTGCTAACGACTTGTTTTGTAGTGCCTGTGTTGTAAGGACAGCACAGCACTGACTTGTTATTCAATGTGTCGTAATGTGTTTCATACACCCAGCTTTGCCCTCAAGTAGAAGAATACGATGCTAGTGTTTCACCATAATCATGTAAGATACTCATTTGATGCTTTTTGTTAGAAGTAATGTTTTAGAGTTACGAGTCTTAGAGTGAGGTGTTATGTGATGAAGATATCGACATGTATGCTTATTACTACTTTTTTAATGTTTGATTAATATTTCAGTGTAGTTTATATTTATTATTTATTTTTGAATTTATTGATTTATATTTCGTCAAGTCTGAATTGTGATTCACTAAGGGGAGGTAAAGATCGCTGTGGTGTTGTCTTGTCTTTGTGTTGGTGAAGCAGCAGCACCAAAGAGCTGGTAAACCGCTAAAAATGTGTTGCTAGTGATGCACTGTGTCGATGTGATGCAGTGAAAAAAAAAAAAAAACCCTTCGACTAAGTGCACTGAGACCTAGCTGTAGCGTGTGTAGGTCTGACGAGCGTTTTATATGAAACGGAAAGACCACAGGCTATTATCCCTTAACGCATGCGAACTAATCTTATCGTGTGTCCATGGAGTGTAGCATTCTACAATGTTGTTACGAAGTTCGCTGTAAAAGACAGTCCGTTAGAGCTCTTTGCATTATCTACGGAAGAACGCGTTTCATGTTTAGATCAATTAAAAGACAGCGCCGCAGTGAAGTACCACTGCAGGAAAAAAATAGTACACGCAAGCATTAGTAACTACTCCAAACTTACCAAAAAGCGGAATAAATATTTCAGTGAGTGAGAAACGAAACCAATAAAAATCTGGAAGTGTTGAGCAGGGCGTCGAATACAGAAGACGTTTGCTGGTTGGCGACAAATACACCAGTAAACCACGGTCGAAAATGTAATTGAACTGAAAACAGTGTCACGGCTGTAAAATATATAAAGTAAATAAAACACGCATGTAAAAGAGAAAACTAGCGATAGTTTTGCAAAAAAATGAATATACAACCTACTAAAAATCAAAGACACTTCTCAAACAAAGTTTTACAGCTAAGGTGCCAGAACCGATATTGGTTCAGATACATGGTAAGTATGGACTCTGACAAACTTTCAGTGTTTGATCAGGGTAACTGGCCGAATACTTTGACGTGATGAACTCACAATCTCCAGTTTCTCGCTACAGAGTAACTCGTTTACTTTATTAAACCACTCACCTTGCTATTGTGTTACACTGACAATGGTAGCAAAGCATCGACTCGCAATAGCCTGAGACAGGATTGAATAGCGGACAAATGAGATCTGAGAGCCAACAAAAAGTGTCTAACAGTAAATACAAAGGACTTTTTTCGAATCTACATCGTGAGGACGAAAGTAACTTTCATACGATGTGTCACTGCCAAGTAAAACGGCTCGATAAAACTTGGACCATACGTCGAAAGAACTGCTAGAGTATATCACAGAAGGTAAATGATAGAAACACGCAATGAGAGGAACAGAGATGACACTTTTATTCAAAGACAATAATTACACTGACGTCACCGCGATTTCTGATGGTCCCTTGGACATTACATTAGCCGGGACGTGGTACTTATCACGGTGTGCGATCACCACAGACGGCAATGCATGCTCTACAACGTGGTCCCATATTGCTGACAAAGTTGGTGAGGAGTTCTTGTGGTAGGACGTGTCGCTGATCCTCCAGCGAGATTGACAACTGATGCATGTGGGCATGCTGCAAAATGTCTTCCCAACGTATACCACACGTCCTCGATGGGATTTAAGACGGAGGAACTGCCAGGTCATGCCATTCGTCGATTGTCCTCTCGTTCGAAGAACTCCACCATATACGCTGTTCGATGCGGTCGCGCATTGTCATCCATAAAAATGAAATCACTGCCAAATGCACCACTGACTAAAGCACACGAGCTAGTGCGTGTATCGTGTTCAAATATTTGGAGTTCAGCAGTCCTATGCGACATTACGGCTCCCCACATCATAACACCAGGACTACTAAAACAATACTGTTCGACAGTGTTTCTGGGTGCATTACGTTTTCCTATCTCTCGCGATAATACACTACTGGCCATTAAAATTGCTACACCACGAAGATGACGTGCTACAGATGCTAAATTAAACCGACAGGAAGAAGATTCTGTGATATGCAAATGATTAGGTTTTCAGAGCATTCACACAAGGCTGGCGCCGGTGGCGACACCTACAACGTGCTGACATGAGGAAAGTTTCCAACCGATTTCTCATACACAAACAGCAGTTGACCGGCGTTGCCTGGTGAAACGTTGTTGTGATGCCTCGTGTAAGGAGGAGAAATGCGTACCATCACGTTTCCGACTTTGATAAAGGTCGGATTGTATCCTATCGCGATTGCGGTTTATCGTATCGCGACATTGGTGATCGCGTTCGTCGAGATCCAATGACTGTTAGCAGAATATGGAATCGGTGGGTTCAGGAGGGTAATACGGAACGCCGTGCTGGATCCCAACGGCCTTGTATCACTAGCAGTCGAGATGACAGGCCTCTTATCCGCATGGCTGTAACGGATCGTGCAGCCACGTCTCGATCCCTGAGTCAACAGATGTGGACGTTTGCAAGACAACATCCATCTGCACGAACAGTTCGACGACATTTGCAGCAGCATGGACTATCAGCTCGGAGACCATGGCTGCGGTTACCCTTGACGCTGCATCACAGACAGGAACGCCTGCGATGGTGTACTCAGCGACGAACCTGGGTGCACGAATGGCAAAACGTCATTTTTTCGGATGAATCCACGTTCTGTTTACAGCATCATGATGGTCGCATCCGTGTTTGGCGTCATCGCGGTGAACGCACATTGGAAGCGTGTATTCGTCATCGCCATACTGGCGTATCACCCGGCGTGATGGTATGGGGTGCCATTGCTTACACGTCTCGGTCACCTCTTGTTCGCATTGTCGGCACTTTGAACAGTGGACGTTTCATTTCGGATGTGTTACGACCCGAGGCTCTGCCCTTCAATCGATCCCTGCGATACCTTACACCAGCAGGATAATGCACGACCGCATGTTGCAGGTCCTGTACGGGCCTTTCTGGATACAGAAAATGTTCGACTGCTGCCCTGGCCAGCAAATTCTCCAGATCTCTCACCAATTGAAAACGTCTGGTCGATGGTGGCCGAGCAACTGGCTCGTCACATTACGCCAGTCACTACTCTTGATGAACTGTAGTATCGTGTTGAAGCTGCATGGGCAGCTGTACCTGTACACGCCATCCAAGCTCTGTTTGACTCAATGTCCAGGCGTATCAAGGCCGTTATTACGGCCAGAGGTGGTTTTTCTTGGTACTAATTCCTCAGGATCTATGCACCCAAATTGCGTGAAAATGTAATCACATGTCAGTTCTAGTATAATATATTTGTGCGATGAATACCCGTTTATCATCTGCATTTCTCGTTGGTGTAGCAATTTTAATGGCCAGTAGTGTATGAGGCTGCGTCGAGCGTTTGATAAGTCTGGTAAAAAGGCAAGAACAATGTTTGTTTCTTCTAACAGTCGCCTTCTTTCTCCATATAGTCTCCTTTGAGGGATATGCACTTGGTCCAGTAGTTCTCCAGCTTTTCCATCCCATCGGAAAAATAGGTTCTGTCAAACTCTGCAAAATACTCGTTGACTGCAACTATCACTCCTTCATTTGAAGAACATTTCGTCCCTGGAAGTCAAAGTTTCAAGTTAGAGAACAGGAAGTAGTCACTAGGGACTGAGTCTGGTGATTAGGGTTGACGAGGAACCAGCTCAAAGCCCAATTCATGCACTTTCGCACTTTGTTGTCGCTGACGCGTGGGATGGTGCATTACCCTGATGAAAGAGCATTCTTTTACCTGCCAACCTTGGTCTTTTCTCAACCAACTTAAGTTTCAAACGAATCAACAATGAAGCATAATAGGATCCAGTTATGGTTCTGCCTTTTTCCATGTGATCTATGACGATTATTCCTTGGGAATCCCAGAAAACTGTGGCCGTCAACTTACCAGCTAAGAAAATGGTCTTTGCCTTCTTCGGTGCGCTTTCACCAGCCTTTGTCCATTGTTTTGATTGCCGTTTCGACTCTGGTGTGTAATGATGGGTCCAGATTTTATCAACATTCACAAATCGACGTAAGAAGTCTTGCGGATTGCAATTAAACATCTCCAAATGTTTTGTAGAAAAGTTATGCAGGACGCGCTTTCGGTCGACTGCCAGAAATCGCGGCACCTCCACCCACACAGCTTCTTCATAGCCAAATCTCCTGAAGGATACTATGCACTCACTCGGCTGAAAAGCCTATACTCTCAGCGTTGTTACGAATTTTTATTCAGCGGTCGCGTCGTATCATTGACTTTGTCACTGGTTTTCTTAGTGGTGATCTGAACTGGACAGCCAGAGCGCGCTTCGTCCTCGGTGATCGTCCGACAACGTTTAAAATTTATTAATCCAAAAGTAAATGGTCTGCAATGTTGGTGCAGAGTCCGCTTGAACTTAATCTAGTTCCGTTTTGATTTGTGCCGCAGTCCAACCCTTCAAATGAAAATGTTTAGTAACACTATGAAACTCGGTTTTCTTCATTTCCAATCGCAGTCGACACGCTGACCGTTTCTGACGGCTGTTAACAACGACCTATTCGCTGTACATTACTGAAATTTTTATACGATTCCTGGAATAATGAAGGCGTAACATAAACATTCCATTTTTTCATGGATATTACCTGGCTTATTACATTACTCTAGTATGCTGACATAAAGCCGATTTAGCTTGCTTGGGACAGGTTGAAAATTAGTGTGCCGGAGGAAGAACATTCCATACACACTGAATGACCTCATCGAAAAGGGCGATTATTGACCACCTAGTTCCCTAGCATGCCGATTGAGGATTCAAACATGTTATACCGAATTTGGTCCCATCTCTACATCTATTGGACACGTTTTTATCAGATAACTTTCTTGTCTGTCTGCTCGATACAAATTTTGCAATTGATTTTAAACTAACTCCCCAATAAGCAAGAGACTTGAAACTTTAAACATTGCGCAGAACTAGATGACAGTGCAATAATAATTTGTTTTCTTCTCGGTCTGTTTGGTAGGAGTGTTGTTAGCGGGTGAAAAATTTAGTAACTTACTGATTACTTGCCCCTTAAGGGCGATTGATTAACAGTCGACATGAAGGCTATACTGATAAGACACCCCAACTGCCAGCTAGCAATCCTCTGTGGATCACGGGTGTTATTCATTGTCTTAGACACATGCACAAACAAACACGTACACACACACGCACACACACACACACACACACAGCACAATGGCACACGCTGAAAACATCAGGAACATTGTACTAGGCGGACTTACAACTGTGAGTCCTTAGCCAAAGGACCAATTATATTCAATTAGATGATCCTTTCATTACTGCCCCTACTGTCTTTGGTTGAATACATCCTTTGGATCTCAGTTTTTCCGGCATCTCTGCATCTCTCACGACTAATACTTGTTTAGAGGAATACTGCTTTCTTATTGTTGACTGATGATTAACTAGAGAGACTCTAGGCTGATTTGTAACGTTAAACGATGAGGTGACGAAAATTTGCCGTAACGAAATTAATTTGCCTTTTAATGATGAAAAAAAGCACTCCGTCGTCGGGCCACAAGTGGCCTATCGGGACCATCCGACCGCCGTATCATCCTCAGTTGAGGATGCGGATAGGAGGGGCGTGTGGGCAGCACACCGCTCTCCCGGTCGTTATGATGGTTTTCTTTGACCGGAGCCGCTACTATTCGGTCGAGTAGCTCCTCAATTGACATCACGAGGCTGAGTGCACCCCGAAAAATGGCAACAGCGCATGTCGGCTGGATGGTCACCCATCCAAGTGCCGGCCACGCCCGACAGCGCTTAATTTCGGTGATCTCACGGGAACCGGTGTATCCACTGTGGCAAGGCCTTTGCCTTTTAATGATGAGCAAGGAACAAATTTCCTCTGTACTGATTTATTAGCAATACGATGGTAAGCCACTGATACGTTAATAACACTCGACTAGTTTGATAAACCATCAGCTTATTGACAGTATCCACCTATTACATTCCCGATCATATTATTGATATGTGCAAGATTGTGTGAAAAGTGGAGTACAGACATTTTTTTCATTTTTGTTAATTATTGTTTCTTATAGGTGGTACAGAGATAGACTGGTGAGCATATTTCCCCGCCATCTGTGCCAGATTTGTGTGGTTGTAAGAAGTGAGACCTCCTAGTGCAGAAACATAACAGGCCATGTCTACCGAATGTTGAATGTGGCGGACTGCGATTTAGAGTTTCACGCTTACAGTAAATCTGGAGATGATAAAAATAAGTAAAACCACGACATAGTCGTTCATACTTCTGTACTTCAAGTCTTAAGTTAAAATTTATTTGTTCCGAGATAGGAAATACAACGATAATTTTAGCATATCACTTCATATTGAAATTATTCGTATTTTTGATTTCTTACTGGGGGGAAATGGTTGCAGCCCGTTAAGGAATGGCCCTACAGATAATGTTTCAGTGAAAGTTTGCTATCTTTCTTCCCATATTTCAAAAAACTATATCCGCCAAATATGTGATATATTTTAAACTGATACTCAGATTGCAAATGAAGGACGAAAGGAAACATTGAAAACTGCACGTAAGCTGAATAAATGGAAAGCACAGGCAGAAAGAAAGGGCCTCAGCAAAGATAAATTATCTCAAGGAACTCCTTCCTTACGAAGCCCCTTAGTTGTATGCCTTCTACCTAAATCTAATTTCAGAGGATGGAACTAATGAAGATGGTGAGGGACATGTTGCTTCAGAGCTCGCAATTAATAAAATGTTGTGGTTTCGTAAATATTTAGGCGTTTTGTCCATATAAGGTGTTTGTTTCAAAAGTATTGCTATGAAAAAGTAAAACGTTGACAATGGCGAGCTTTTTTCAGTATCCCAACCGCTTTTCCATAAGAGCTCTCAGCTTTTTTTCTGGAAAAGCAACGACTGGAAGGCAAACGTCATTGCCACAGTAGTTTTATAATTTTAATTATATTATTTGCAATCAATAAAGAATAGCACACAAATATGTTTTTGTCCGGCTACAACAAATATGTTACAGCCGGAAGATGTACATGGTCCTTTTTTTATTCAAGAGTCTTTTTGATACTGCATGGAGATGTATCTAAAAGTCAGATGGTCCAGAACAAGAAGGCCTTCATGTTGTTTACAAAAACTACCACACCTGTCCTAGGGCACCACAGCATGCTGACTTCATCCACAGCCACTGAACCGTGCTGTTGTAGAGGTAAGAGGTTAACACAGCGATCTCCCGGCTGTTAGGGATACCTTACAAACTGGTGCCTCTGCTTCTCCTCTAAGGCACTTTTTTACAGTACTTACTTTTTATAGACAAACTCTTAAATGTATAAACAGAAGAATGAGATGGCTCAAGAAATGAAAAAGCAATACAAATTTTTCTTATAGGTACTGGTAACATCAAATTATCTAAATTTTTTTTCTTTTGATACAAAACCTGACTTTCCATGTTTGTTAATGAAGGGCGCGTAGTATCGTCCTGTCATGTTAGCTCGAAGACTCGAATTTTCCTGTGAATTCCAGTATAGCATTTTCTGAAAAGCGCTAATTTGTATACAACAACCCTTTTCAAAGTGACATCCTGTCGACAGCGAAGAAGTCATAGTGCTTGTGGCTGTACCAAGAAAGAGATGCCACGTTCGGAAGCTGTGATTCACTTCACGCTAGTGCGGAACTTGAATCTCCCTCGAAAATACGAGACGCCTTTGAGGTAACACGTCTTAGCACGTCAAAATATCGACGGAAAATTTCTATTCGAAAGGAAATTGAAACCGTTAATCTCCGCTCGTTGCCTGGCGCCTTTACACTTATCAAAGAGGAGGAAATGATGTTTACGCAAAGAGGGAATGGGGAGGAAGGTGGAAGGGTGGCGTGTTAAGCGGAGCCATGACGAAGATGGGCACCTATCTCCTTTTAAATTGAACGCTGTGCTTTTTTAATTCAGTTTGAGCTTATGTATCGCCTCTGTCAATGGTTTTAGAGCCCTTTTCCTCAGGTCGTGTCTAAACTAAAAAGGGTAACTTAGTTGTATCGTATATTATCGGTGACACGGAAATATCCCCTGCGGTGGTCCACGTCGCTCCAGCGATATGCATCGCATGTGATTTCCTTTCGTTACATGACTATCCCATGTTCGGCCAGGAAAACATTTCATCGGCTCACGTTGATTCACCTTCTGTAGTCCTACACTTGCGATTTTGTTTTAATAAGCGTCAGAAAACTTACTCTGACTTCTGAAACAATCTACTGTAATGCTGACTGTAGTTCTGTTTGCTATTTAACTGCACCTTAGATCAGAACACTGATCCAAAAACTAAACACTACAAAAGGTCTGCACTTATTCACCATCCGGGTTCACAGCGACGTCCCGAGAATTTCATAAGAGAAAAGTCTCAAGATAATGGCCACATACACGAGAATCAGAAAGTTCTCAAACAAAAGCAAATATTTTACTTTTCCACTGAAACCATGAGATTTATTTCTGCCTGAACAAATCAACAAAAATCACAGTCTTGACCAAACCAATTTTCAAGTAGCTCTATAAGCTAAAACTGGTCACTGAGAAATGAAACACTCCTGGGATAAATCACAAAAAATCTCTGCCATCAGGCGCAGAGAGCCTCGCGTTGTTGACAGGCTGCGGTGGTATCCTCTACCAAGTGGCGTGATTCGGACGCGGTATGGAGGGGCGTGGGCCCCGTTCCAATCCTCCCATCACAGAAAAATTACTGGTAGTACTGGGAACTGAAGCCGGATCATCCTGATAGCGGTCGGATGTGCTGACTACTCAGTTAACAGAGGTGGACTATTACTCGCCACCAAAATCAGAACAAATAACAAATCAGGCGCTAGCCTTCGTTTGCGAGCGACCAGGAGAGCAGCAAGTTAAATAGTTTCATTTTCTGCCACCTTTACAGGCATCTCAGTCAGGCTCTAACTCCATTTGTGGCCAACCACGAGGATGGTAAGTTATATATTTTATTGTCTCTGCATGCCTCTGCATGATTTTATAATTTAATTCTTAAACTCCCTCCGTGTTTGTGTGTTTCAGAGTTATAGCCTCGCGTTTGAATAACTGTGTAATGCAGATTTTCACAGTCTGTGGTGCAGTAGGTATTTATTTGGAACAGCCAGCGAGCAAAGCAGACAGCTCAGTCAGGCGCTAGCTTCAGTTTGTTACTCGTCAGGAAAGTAGCCTGTTACATAAGTAACCTTTGTATGTGTGCTTTTATGGCTTAATTCTTAAATTAGTGGTAGTAGGATGGGTAGGCTGATTGCATTCTGCGTGGATGGAGGAGAGCTGGCCACAGTTCACGGAGGCACTGTTGGCCGTGGTCAGTCGTCTGAATGCCCCTGCCTCAGGTTGTAGCGTTGGCGGATAACTCCTGGCAGGGTGCAAACTTCGTACCCAGAATTGTTCGGGGTCCTTTGGTTTGATGTAGTGGAGGATCTCAAACAGAGGCTAAGTCGATTCTGTGACGGGCTGGGCTGCAGACTTCTGGACCTGCTTTATGCGACTATACTTCAAGGCCCAGTGGTACACTAAACAGCAGAAGCAGCTACTGTCAAAGCAAAGTACTTGTGGAGTGTTCAAGGGGTATTTCTGTGGACAGGTGACAGTTTGAGTTCCTCTTATATACGCTCATCAGTAGATATGCAGAGAGTGAAATCAGGTCACGTAAAAGGTAAAGACAACTTGGCTGTAAAATTTTAATTGTAAATTACCGAAGTATTCGTAAAAAAATTCTTGAATTTAATGACCTCCACCTCCGGAAAAGTTGTCGTGCTCAAATTATTCTCGTAACCGGAATCTGGATGAATCCGGAATTAGAAAGCTGAAAATATTTAACGAGGCATGGAAAGTATACCGAAAAGACAGATTAGATGCCAAAGGAAGGGGAGTGTTCACAGCAGAACACAAAAATATTACGTCTCTCGAGATCGAAACTGCATCAATCTGCGAAGTTATATGGACGCGAGTAACCAGCCTAAGCGAACTCAGTCATCGAATATTTTTACGGTCACCAGATTCCACCTTAATAGTTGCAGACCAATCAAAGAAAGTCTACACTTAGTAGAGTAGAAATACCCTCATCATGTAATATTAGTAGGCTGAGGACACAGATGAATTGATGACATTAGCTGCTAGCAAGCATTGATTTAAATCAATGGGGAAAATTGAAAATTTGTGCCAGACTATGATTCGAACACTGATCTCTTGCTTACAAGGCAGATGCGCTGACCACTGCACCATCTGGAAACAATGGTCATCGCAAATGCACGGACTACTCCGGCATGCATCCCGTCACACCCAATTCTCAACTTATCCACACACTACTAAGGTACTGCTGAGAGAGGACATGTTACTCTCTCACCTATTTTTCGCATATGTAGAATTATTAGAGATTTCATTACAACCTGACACACTTTTTAGTAAGACTCTAGAAAGTTAACGGCCTGAGCAGACGTTGATGGAGCCTGGTAGGGCGCTAAAAGCATGAGGTATTTTTATGATTCTTAGCTCGTAAAAACGGCTTGTTGGGAGTTGAAAGCAATTGGCGGCGAGGCCATCCCTTTGTAAATCTTGCTGGACAGGCCCACAGCCATACAGGGCAGGCAGGGCAGCCCCTCATTGAGGCAGGACTGCAGCAGAACAATGCTGCGCTACCTGCCGTACTGCCAGCAGAGCCCTGGGCTGGCAGCGACGGTCTGAAGGAATGCGTACACAGTGAAGCTGTAAACTGGGCATTGTGTGCAGAGCCACATGTAATAAATATTCACAAGTTTTCGTTTTTGCTGATAGGATAAATAGGCCAGTGAACCAGATTGCGTTATCCACATTTTTAGGGCCAGAGTACTTGACTCACTCCACTAGTTATACTGTATTATACTATCTCTGCCACTCAGTGTCCAGTGTAGTCTTGAATCACCTGTTAGTTGTTTACAGTATTCAATCAGTAACTTGTTTAGCATAATTTATATCTGTTTTAAAGAAAAAATAAATGGTGCTAGAACACTAAAATTATGCCAACATCCTCAATCAATTTATATAGTCCCACTAGGGTTACCTTTCAGCGCACCAGGAGAGCAGCCATTTCGACAATCCACATGCAGTGGAAAAATTTTAGACACTGTAGCCGGTGTAGCATATTGAAAGTGAACGCGGAAATGTCGAGAGGCAAAGTTAGTAGAAATTTGTACATCTGTAAAAAATCGATGCCCATAGCATAAAACTTCCACCATCATAAACCGCCGAAAGATCTTGCCGAGAACACGAGAAAATTCTGGTTCAACGTAAAATCACTCAGCAAGTCTAAGCTTTCTAACCAGTCAAACGTCGACCAGTCTGGTGTAGCAACGGTAGACAGCTAAAGAAAAGCTGAAGTTTTGAATTTCGAGTATAGCGAATCATTCGCGAAGGAGGACAGTCCCGTAGACTCCTACATGCAGAATATAGTAGTGGGCGTCCCTGGCAGAGAAAAGCAACTGAAAGGATTGGAAAAAAAGAAAATATAAAATGCCAGGTCCGGATGGAATCCCAATTTGGTTGCACGAAGAGTACTCTACGTTATTGACCCCTTATTTAGTTCGCATTTATGGGGAATTTCTAGCCCAGCGCTAAGTCCCAAGGGACTGGTACAAAGCGAAGGTGATTCCAGTATACTAGAAGCACAAAAGAGCGGACCCGGAAAATTACAGACCAGTATCGTTAACACCGGTTTCTTGCAGAATTATTGAATCCGTTCCATGTTCGAATAGAATAAGTTTCCTTGAGACAGAAAAGCTTGTGTCCAGGAATCAGCGCGGATTTAAAGTATCACCCGTCGTTAACACTGCTTGCCCTTTTCTTGCATATTCCTGCGAAGCACGGATGAACGGTTACAGATATATTCCATATTCGTAGATTTCTGGAAAGCATTCGAGACGGTGCCCTATTGCACACAGTTAACGGAGGTCCAAGTGTGCGGAACAGATTAAATGTATTCGCAATCATGATGGACAAACATCAGTTGTAGAATGGAATGAAGACAATGAAAATTTGTTCCGGACCGGGACTCGAACCCGAATTTCCCACTTATCGCTATCCGTGCACGACTCACAGCCACAAATGAACTTCCATATGTCGTCAATTATCCGTCTACAACTGGCACTGGTACATCCATTATATATATTCCCGTACAAGTTATACATTTTACGTAAAAGAAGCTTGCCCGGTAACGTCGAATAAATATGATATTGCAGTACCCGTGTTATTCTGAATTACGATGCGAAGTTCCTACGGACATGTAAGCGTATCGGAAGGAACTTTGCACCGTAATTCAGACTAACACAAGAACTGCAATATCGTATACACGGAATAGGTACTCAGGTACGCGAGTGGTTCAAATGCCTCTAAGCACTATGGGACTCAACATCTGAGGTCATCAGTCCCCTAGACTTAGAACTACTTAAACCTAACCCACCTAAGACATCACACACATCCATGCCCGAGGCAGGAATCGAGCCTACGACCGTAGCAGCCGGGTGGTTCCGGACTGAAGCGAATAGAACTGCTCGAGCACAGCGGCCGGCTGGTATGCGAGTGGCTCGCAGGTTAAGAGTAATATAATAAGTGCGTTGCCCTCGACGACGAGCGTTCATGAGAGACAAGGCTATCATCAGGAGTGCCGTGGGGAGGTGTGATAGGACCGCTCTTGTTCTCCGTGTACATAAAATATCTGGCGGATAGTGTGTTTAGTAACCTGTTATTGTTTGCTGATGAGGCTGCAGCATAGGAGGAAAGCATTGTTTTTAAGTAACTGTAGCGGGATAGAGGATGAAAGGCAGAATTTGTGTTTGGTGTGATGAATGGCAGCTTTCTCCTCTTTTTTTAAAAATTTGAGTCATCATATTTCTGACTGGTTTGATGCAGCCTGCCCCGAATTCCTCTCCTGTGCCAACCTCTTAATCTCAGAGTAGCACTTACAACCTACCTCCTCAATTATTTGCTGGATGTATTCCAATCTCTATCATCCTCTACAGTTTTTCCCTCTGCATCTCTCCCTAGTGCCATGGAAGACATTCACTGATGTCTAAAAAAATATCCTACCATCCTGCCTGTGGTGTGCGTACTGTAAGACCTTCGGTACACACACCATCAGATTATTTGACTTATCGCTCTAACGAAGTAGGCGAGTGTCAGCAATATGTCTCTTGGTCTTGTCGTGGCGTGTTTATCTTCTGCCGTTAGGTCAGACGATAGAAATGCCACTTGCACGCTTAGAGTAGCAGATTGACGGTGACCAACTTTAAACAGAACTTGATTAATTTTCACACACATTTATTAAAATAATAAAAGCATAAAAATAACTTAACTTGGTTCTGGATGCTATTTACAATTGACAATCTGAAGTTCCTTTGGTCTTGGTACGTTAATCTTATTCTCACATATCTCTGATACTTGACAAAGTGTCTATTCATTTATCTTCAGGGCTATGTACAGGAATATGATAATCTTATTAGGCGCAGACTGAAACTTGACTATAGACTAATGCAGACTGGTACAGACAGGTGCTGATAAATGCAGACTCGTACAGACTGACTAATCGGAGGTCTGTACACTCGTTATAATACCTTGAGCGTTCAGGTATCACTGCGCGAGTGTGATCCGCGAGGAGAAAAGGTTCTACGTTAGCAGCAACCTCATTGGCTGCATTACGTATTAATACGCGGATCGGCCGAAGCAGAATTTGGTCCGTCTCTTAAGACAGCGCCATCTCGTAGTGCGGAGATGGACGAGCGCGGCGCCTGCGCTGTTGTGCTTAGCGGGGCGCGCTCTAGTGGGAAAGTTGTGTACGCGCTTACTACACGGAACTATGTACACAACACTGCCCCTTCTCCTTGTCAGTGTTTTCCACATATTCCTTTCCTCTCCGATTCTGCGCAGAACCTGCTCATCCATTATCTTATCAATCCGTATAATTTTCAATATTCGTCAGTAACATCTCAAAACCTTAGAATCTCTTCTTTTATGATTTCCCCACAGTCCATGTTTGACTACCATGCAATGCTGTGCTCCTGACGTACATTCGCAAAAATTTCCTCCTCAAGTTAAGGCCTACGTTTGATACTAGTAGACATCTCTTGGCCAGGAATGCCCTTTTTGCCAGTGCTAATCTGCTTTTGATGTCCTCCTTGCTCCGTCCGTCATTGGTTATTTTGCTGCTCTAGGTAGCAGAATTCCTTAACTATATCTACTTCGTGACCATCAAACCTGATGTTAAGTTTCTCGCTGTTCTCACTTTGCTACCTCTCATTGCTTTAGCCTGTCTTCGATTTACTCTCAGTCCTTATTCCTTCACTTATGAACGAGAGCAGCGGCGTTTGCGTGGAGTTGTCATTGCTAACAGACAAGGAAGACTGGGTAAAATAAGCGCAGAAGTCAATGAGGGACGTACGACAACAGGACAGGGCGGGAAAATCTGTTGCGAACGGGCTATGGTAGCAGAAGACCGACGGGAGCGCCTTCGCTAACAGCACGACATAGCCTGCAGCGCCCCTCCTTGGCTCCTGATCTTATCAGTTGAACCTTAGAGACCGTAAAACCACGGCCTCACCAAATGAGTCACAATTCAAGTTGGTTAGAGCTGAGGGTAGGATTCTAGTGTGGTGCAGACCACAAGAAGCCGTGGAACCAAAAGTTTCGATGAATGTTAATATGTAAAAACAATTTTACATTAAGGAAATAATAAGTGACCTACTGAAGATAGCACAAAAAGTACTGAAACACGTCTGGGTAAAACAAAACTGAAAAGGTGTCTTGCATAAGGTGGAATGCGTGAATGATATTCTTTCGAAAGTCTGATGGTCTGTCGCCAGACTCATACATTCGACACACCGACGTGAATAGTCGTTTAGTTGCCACTTCCCCCAATGATTTTAGAAATTCTGATAGAATGTTATCCATTCCTTCTACCTTATTTGATCGTAAGTCCCCCAAAGCTCTCTTAAATTCTAATACTGGATCCCTTATCTCTTTTAAACCGACTCTTGTTTCCTCTTCTACCACATCAGACAAATGTTCCTCCTCACGTAGCCATTCAGTGTACTCTTTCCACCTATCCTCTATCTCTTGTGCATTTAACAGTGGAATTCCCGTTGCGCTCTTAATGTTACTATCTTTGCTTTTCATTTTCATGCAGCCATTTCATCTTAGCTTCCCTGCACTTTCTGTTTATTTCGTTCCTGTTTATTTCTGCTGTTGTTGTTGTGGTCTTCAGTCCTGAGACTGGTTTGATGCAGCTCTCCATGCTACTCTATCCTGTGCAAGCTTCTTCATCTCCCAATACGTACTGCAGCCTACATCCTTCTGAATCTGTTTAGTGTATTCATCTCTTGGTCTCCCTCTACGATTTTTACCCTCCACGCTGCCCTCTAATGCTAAATTTGTGATCCCTTGATACCTCAGGACATGTCCTACCAACCGATACCTTCTTCTTGTCAAGTTGTGCCACAAACTCCTCTTCTCCCCAATCCTATTCAATACTTCCTCATTAGTTACGTGATCTACCCATCTAATCTTCAGATTCTTCTGTAGCACCACATTTCAAAGGCCTTTATTCTCTTCTTGTCCAAACTATTTATCATCCATGTTTCACTTCCATACACGGCTACACTCCATACAAAATACTTTCAGAAACGACTTCCTGACATTTAAATCTATACTCGATGTTAACAAATTTCTCTTTTTAAGAAACGCTTTCCTTGCCATTGCCAGTCTACATTTTATATCCTCTCTACTTCGACCATCATCAGTTACTTTGCTCCCCAAGTAGCAAAACTCCTTTACTACTTTAAGTGTCTCATTTCCTAATCTAATTCCCTCAGCATCACTCGACTTAATTCGACTACATTCCATTATCCTCGTTTTGCTTTTGTTGATGTTCATCTTATATCCTCCCTTCAAGACACTGTCCATTCCGTTCAACTGCTCTTCCAAGTCCTTTGCTGTCTCTGACAGAATTACAATGTCATCGGCGAACCTTAAAGTTTTTATTTCTTCTCCATGGACTTTAATACCTACTCCGAATTTTTCTTTTGTTTCCTGTACTGCTTGCTCAATATAAAGACTGAATAATATCGGGGAGAGGCTACAACCCTATCTCACTCCCTTCCCAACCACTGCTTTCCTTTCATGTCCCTCGACTCTTATAACTGCCATCTGGTTTCTGTACAAATTGTAAATAGCCTTTCGCTCCCTGTATTTTACCCCTGCCACCTTCAGAATTTGAAAGAGATTATTCCAGTCAACATTGTCAAAAGCTTTCTCCAAGTCTACAAATGCTAGAAATGTAGGTTTGCCTTTTCTTAATCTAGCTTCTAAGATAAGTCGTAGGGTCAGTATTGCCTAACGTGTTCCCATATTTCTACGGAATCCAAACTGGTCTTCCCCGAGGTCAGCTTCTACCAGTCTTTCCATTCGTCTGTACAGAATTCGCGTTAGTATTTTGCAGCCGTGACTTATTAAACTGACAGTTCGGTAATTTTCACATCTGTCAACGCCTGCTTTCTTTGGGATTGGAATTATTATCTTCTTCTTGAAGTCTGAGGGTATTTCGCCTGTCTCATACATTTTGCTCACAGATGGCAGAGTTTTGTCAGGACTAGCTTTCCCAAGGTTGTCAGTAGTTCTAATGGAATGTTGTCTACTCCCGGGGCCTTGTTTCGACTTAGGTTTTTCAGTGCTCTATCAAATTCTTCACTCAGTATCACATCTCCCATTTCATCTTCATCTACATCCTCTTCCATTTCCATAATATTGTCCTCAAGAACATCGCCCTTGTATACACCCTCTATTTACTCCTTCCACCTTTCTGCTTTCCCTTCTTTGCTTAGAACTGGGTTTCCATCTGAGCCCTTGATATTCATACAAGTGGTTCTCTTTTCTCCAAAGGTCTCTTTAATTTTCCTGTAGGCAGTATCTATCTTACCCCTAGTGAGATAAGCCTCAACATCCTTACATTTGTCCGCTAGCCATACCTGCTTAGCCATTTTGCACTTCCTGTCGATCTCATTTTTGAGACGTTTGTATTCCTTTTTGCCTGCTTCATTTATTGCATTTTTATATTTTCTCCTTTCATCAATTAAATTCAATATTTCTTCTGTTACTCAAGGATTTCTACTAGCCCTCGTCTTTTTACCTACTTGATCCTCTGCTGCCTTCACCACTTCATCCCTCAAAGCTATCCATTCTTCTTCTACTGTATTTCTTTCCCCCATTCTTGTCAATTGTTTCTTTATGCTCTTCCTGAAACTCTCTACAACCTCTGGTTCTTTCAGTTTATCCAGGTCTCATCTCCTCAAATTCCCACCTTTTTGCAGTTTCTTCAGTTTTAATCTACAGTTCATAACCAATAGATTGTGGTCAGAGTCCCCATCTGCCCCTGGAAATGTCTTACAATTTAAAACCAGGTTCCTAAATCTCTGTCGTACCATTATATAATCTATCTGATACCTTCTAGTATCTCCAGGGTTCTTCCATGTATACAACCTTCTTTCATGATTCTTGAACCAAGTATTAGTTATGATTAAGTTATGCTCTGCGCAAAATTTTACCAGGCGGCTTCCTCTTTCATTTCTTAGCCCCAATCCATATTCACCTACTATGTTTCCTTCTCTCCCTTTTCCTACTCTCGAATTCCAATTACCCATGACTATTAAATTTTCGTCTCCCTTCACTACCTGAATAGTTTCTTTTATCTCATCATACATTTCATCAATTTCTTTGTCATCTGCAGAGCTCGTTGGCATATAAACTTTTACTACTGTTGTAGGCGTGGGCTTTGTGTCTATCTTGGCCACAGTAATGCGTTCACTATGTTGTTTGTAGTAGCTTACCCGAACTCCTATTTTTTTATTCATTATTAGACCTACTTCTGCATTACCGCTATTTGATTTTGTATTTATAACCCTGTATTCACCTTACCAAAAGTCTTGTTCCTCCTGCCACCGAACCTCGCTAATTCCCACTCTATCTAAATTTAACCTATCCATTTCCATTTTTAAATTTTCTAACCTACCTGCCCGATTAAGGGATCTGACATTCCACGCTCCGATCCGTAGAACGCCAGTTTTCTTTCTCCTGATAACGACGTCCTCCTGAGTAGTCCCCGCCCGGAGATCCGAATGGGGGACTATTTTACCTCCGGAATATTTTACCCAAGAGGACGCCATCATCATTTATCCATACGGTAAAGCTGCATGCCCTCGGGAAAAATTACGGCCGTAGTTTCCCCTTGCTTTCAGCCGTTCGCAGAACCAGCACAGTAAGGCCGTTTTGGTTAATGTTACAAGGCCATATCAGTCAATCATCCAGACTGTTGCCCCTGCAACTACTGAAAAGGCTGCTGCCCCTCTTCAGGAACCATACGTTTGTCTGGCCTCTCAACAGATACCCGTCGGTTGTGGTTGCACGTACGATACGGCTATCTGTGTCGCTGAGGTACGCAAGCCTCCCCACCAACGGCAAGGTCTATGGTTCATGGGGGGGGGGGGGGTGTTTATTTCTGTAGTCCTGAATACTCAAAATGTAAGTTAATACAAATGAGTAGTAAAAACAATCCTGTAGTGTTCGAATACAGTGTTAATAGTGTGCTGCTTGACGCTCACTTCTATTAAATATCTAGGAATAATGTTGCATTGCGATAAAAAAAATGGAGGAGAACGTGAATTTCATAGGAGGGAAGGCGAATAGTCATCTCTTTACAAGTCCACGAACTATTGTTTGTTTCGTGGCAAACACGAAAGTTTCCACTGACATCATGAAAATGCTCTGAGAAACTAGATCGACATAGAAATACATAAGAACGGCACTCTGCAAATACTGGCCCAGTTCTGGAAGGCCAGCGCTGAGATACTATTATCAAGTCAAATTATTTGTAAGCTTCCTACAGATACAGGATGCCAAATATACCCATTGTAATTAATCTGATGGAAGAATGGTTTGATTTTACTACGAAATTGTGAATTGATATAAGGAAAGAGTAGAGAAGCTGAGAGCGGTAGCATTCTGCAGAAATACGCTGTGCTGATGTGTTGGTATAAACTGGAGACAGAAAATCACGCCACTACCTACCAAAGTCTTGTTTTCAGTACTTTTTCGACATGTAACAATTATTTTCTGCCAAGCTGCTAGGCTCCTTCTCTCAGCCACAAACGAACGGCATCTGCACATACGAGCGCACAGTTACGAAAACAGTATTCCAATATTCAGTAAAACATTGGGGAAGGTCTCATGAGAGTGGTTCTCATACTTTATTGAAAACCCTTGTTTCTGAAATGTTAACCAAATATTAAAAATGAGATTGTTGGTTTCCCGATACATATTACCGAACCGACTTGTAAACACCCGTAACATTAATTCTACAACAGGCAGCATGGAAGAGAAAGAACAAGGATTAGAAATCAGCGTCGTATAGACGACGAGGTTATCAGAGATAAAAGTATGAGCTCAGACAGGGTAAACTGGCGAAGGAAAATGATTATGTCGTTTTTAAAGAGAACTAGAATGGCAATGCCTTTAAAGATTTATGGAAATCATGGAAAATGTAAATCTTGATGAGTGAACGTGAATTTGAGCTCTGTTTGTTCCGAATGTGAGTCCAGTGCCGTAACCCGTGCGCCACATCAATCGACAGGTAGACGTGGAGATATAATAAGGATAAGAATAGAGTCTCAGTTTCGTCAATAGCTTTTTCTGTGCGAAGAAAAATTGGTCAGCTATCTCAAAAGTAAAAACGTAGCGAGCTTGAAAATTACAGCATCAGAGTGATATCATTCTTTGCGAAAATTCAAAACCACTGTATAATTTCTTGAAGTAAATGACATGCCCTTCACACAGGATTTACAGTGACACAAATCAATCAGACTTATGATGAATGTGTGCGTAGTTGACGGCATCCCATATACCAAAGTTCAACTGCATAGGTTCCAGGATGAGCGTCGACATTTAGACGTATTCAGTATGATTTTTATACAAGCTAATGGATAAATAGGTAGGCCGAACTGAAAGACATCGACTTCAAAGTTTTCCTGGAGGCCAAACCTGAAGCTTTCAGCCGGTCTGACGCCTCTTGGACACTCGGACATTATTGTGGCGCAAATTGAAGTGGCAGTCATTGTGAAAGATACTTCGTTGCTGATCTACGCTTGACAGTTTGTAATGGCTATCCCATTGCAGACAGAATCACAATTTATGCTGCATGGATGGTGCACTGAAAAAAAGAAAAGTATAATGCGCTACTGTTTATGAATACTACAACCAAGGGAATGTGCTACGCCATTACCAGTTAAAATTATAGATGCGATATCGTGATCATGATGATGGCCCATCAGGGAACACTAGATCAGCGTTATAAATGCCAGTTAATTATAGATACAACACAAAATACCGCGCCTAGTGGCTGCGCGGTTTGAGGAGCCATATCACGGATTGCGCGGCCCGTCCCGCCGGAGGTTCGAGTCCTCCCTCGGGCACGGGTGTGTGTGTGTGTGTGTGTTGTTCTCAGCATATGTTAGTTTAGATAGTGTGTAAGTCTAGGGACCGATGATCTCAGCAGTGTGGTCCCTTAGGAATTCACACACATTTGGACATTTTTGAACACACAATGAAAAATTATTAAGGCATTACTGTGTTCAAAAATGTGTGTGAAATCTTATGGGACTTAACTGCTAAGGTCAACAATCCCTAAGCTTACACACTACTTAACCTAAATTATCCTAAGGACAAACACACACACCCATGCCCGAGGGAGGACTCGAACACCTCCGCCGGGACCAGCCGCACAGTCCACGACTGCAGCGCCTTAGACCGCTTTTTTTTCCACATTTAGTAATTGGTATTCTATTTGGATACAAAATTAGGCAGTTCACAAACACGAAAAAAAAAAATTTAAAGGAACAGGGATGTTGTTTTTAGTTATTTATTTATTCATTTTCCATAGAGATCACTCTTTTTAAAAGGAACATGTAGATCATTTCATGATATAGTATGTGCATTACATATTGAGTGGTGAGAGAAGCGTGAGGTTCATTATCAGCTGTCAAATGTGCACACCGACTGCACCCGGCACATCCCAACTGCGTGGGGGGTCGAGGAAGACTGCCTGAAGATAGTTGGCAAAGGTTTTCCGATAGTGTGACCATCTATGAACCTCATTGTTGGCTTGCTGCAAGAAATACCAAAAGTCAAGTCTCGTCTTGGCAGCATCCCCATAGAGGTACGCGATCGTCCAACCTTTGACCCAGATGATCAACTGTGATTTAGTCGCCGGAAAGTAGTCACTCTCCGGATGTAAGAAGGAAGCAGGTGTAATATGTTGCGGGGTCACACGGAGGTAGCAAGCCACCATCTGTCTTCCTAGGAGCCATACGTCCTCCACCGCGATGCATGTTAAGCGGTGACGGTCGTCATCCACTTGGCGACATTTCGGGCATAGTGGAGTGTCCACTAGCCCAATTGCATGGAGCCGTTAGTTGGTGTTGAACTTGCCACAGGCGACAGAGAACCACAGAGCCCGAACGTAGGTAGGAAGGAATTTTTGGTGCACATGTCTCCAAATCTTCGGCCAATGCAACTTGGGGTGTTTGAGTTCAATGACATTACGACTTATCCATCGTAGCAGCCAAATATAAAAATCCTTCGCTCATGGCGGTTTCGTGCGCGGAAGCTCGTCTCTGATATAACTAAGTTCCACGATAAATGTTGATACATGCGCAAAATGTGGCGTAATGTTGCCCACCGCCACCGGAGGTGTAAGGGACGCTGGAACTTGGAGATCCAGTAGGCGGGATGTAAGGGAATCACGCCCGCTACGCCATTGCTTATACATCGTGGCTAGAAGGAGCGCCGTCGCTCGGCAGTGAACATTCGTAAGTCCGAGTCCCCCTTGTCCGTAGGGAGCGTGAGCGTTGCGTATCGCACCTTGAGGGGCGACCCAATCATCACAAAATAGCCTAGTGCTGATTGAAGTCGACGTCCGAGCGTGAGTGGTAGGGGCAGGATCTGCGAAATATGCACCATTCGAGAAACCACATAAGTGTTCAAATATTCGACTCGCTGCAAAGGATCAAGGCACCGTAGGAGATGTTGTCGGACCATGGTACGTGTTGTCTGTAAAATACGTCGGTAGTTAACTGCTGCAGTATGTTTTACAGATGAGGTAAAGTCTATGCCGAGATAGCGGAATCGTTGCACATAAGGAAACGGACTGATTTCTTCCGGCGTAAGGCCCCTTCCAACCGGCATTGCTGCCGATTTGTTCATGTTCACTGCAATACCCGCCGTCACACTGTGGTCCAACAACAGTTCAAGGACCGTCTTCACCTCTCCCTCAGAACGAACGAGCAGCAGGAGGTCGTCCGCATAGGCACGACATTTGAAGGTGTAGCCCCACAGTTCCATCCCAGAAAGAGAATTTGTTAGCCTCCCAATTAATGGTTCCAACGCTATCGCGAACAGCAACATCGAAAGAGGGCAGCCCTGGCGAATGGATCGTCGAATTTGAATGGGCCCTGCTATACGCCCATTAACCTGTACCAAGGATTGTGCGCCAACATAAATTCTTCTAATGAGACCAGTAAAACGGTCTGGAAATCACATTTGTTCCAGTACAGCGTACAGATAGTTGTGGCGCACCTTATCAAAAGCACTGTGAAAATCAACCGCCACCATCGCCGCTTTAAGCCGGCACTCCTCCGCCAGCGCTATCACATCACGGCGTTCGCCAGTAGCTGTTTGCACATCCACCGATCCACCCGGTGTCGTCTGTTCTGGAGAGAGAACGCTACGAATTAAAATACGACATCGCGACTCTAGCAACCGTGCAAAGATCTTATAGTCGGCATTAAGCAGGGTGATGGGGCGATAATTTGTGACCGTAATTCCTGGCTTCGGTTTATGTACTGGCACCAAGAGGCCTTCCATAAAAGCCGGTGGAATAGGCGCATCGGAATTTAACATCTCGTTGTACATTTCCGTCCATCGCGGTGCCATTTCGTTGCGAAATTCTCGATAAAATTCAGCAGGAAGTCCATCAATGCCTGGGGACCGATTCAACGCACCCTTTGCGATCGCATCATGTACTTCCTCACAGCTAATGGCTTCCAGTAAGGTTCCCGCGGCTTCCACCGTCAGTGTACGGGAGACGTACGTGGCTATACGTTCGAGGCCATCGACAGGGGCTGCTTCTTCCCGATAGATGTGTTGGTAATAGTCGACGAATGCAGAGACAATGTCCGCTTGACGCGTCACTCTTCGGTCTTCGCGGGTAATTAATTCCCGTACCAAACGCGTCGTCGGTGTTTTCGTTCATTCACAACGTGGTGCATGGAAGGAATCTCTTGCATTATCGTATCGTGACATCTGGCGCGCACCATGGTTCCCTGAAGATGTTTCCGAGCTAAAGCCACTAGTTTAGCTTTTATCCTTTTGCGTTCGATCCAGATGTCCTGTCCCGGCGGACCATCATCCAGGTCGCGCAGCGCTGCAAAATAAAAGTCGGTCGTACGGTGGTACCATTCTGCCATCTCCCTGCTATATGAGATGAACGTACGGCGAAGCGCCGGTTTAGCACAAGTCAGCCACCACTCAAACTTCGTCGCATACCTTCCAACCCTTCGCTTGCACATCGTCCATGTCTCAAGGATCCGTTGACGGCATTCAGGATCATGTAGATGTTGAATGTTTAATTTCCACGGGGCCTTATTGTTTCACACCTCTCTACGGGGAAGAAGCACCGTACAGATGTAAGCGCTGTGATCGGAAAATGCCAATGGCCAGCGTTCCGCGTCCTGGACATCATTTGCATGAGCCCGTGAGATATAAATGCGATCTAACCTGCTCGCCGAGTGACTTGTCACATAGGTGTATCCCGCTGCATCTCCATGTCGTAATTCCCACGTGTCACTAAGTACAAGGTCGTTGACAACGATTCGAAACTCCTGGCTGATGTTTGCTTGCGGCCATTGGTCTTTCTGGCTGAGAACACAGTTGAAATCTCCACCAATTATTACACATTCATAACGTCCATGGAATAGTGGGGCAATGTCTTCTGCATAAAATCGCGCCCTTTCCCGCCGCCGATTATTTCCCGACGGTGCAGAAAGATTGATGATGCGTGTCCCAAACGTCGTGAAGGCCATTCCCCTGGCCGACGGAAGATAACACACGTTTTCCACTGGGAACCCATCTCTCACGTAAACTGCCACCCCACTCCCATTGTGATCTCCATGTGACGAATAGGATTGGTAGCCTGCGATGTATGGGAGTGCAGCTATGTGGACTTCCTGCAGCAAAGCAATTTCCACATCAGATGCTCAAATCGTTTCCTTCAGTAGGTGTATTTTGGCCGGTGAACGCACGTCATTTATATTTAATGTCGCAATACGGTTCGCATGGCGTTGAATCCCACTCTGTGAAGGCGCGACAACATCTCCCTGCATCGGCGCTGGGGGCTGAGTTAGAAGACGTTCTCTCGCCCCTCTCCCTTCACCTTCAGCAATTATTAGGCCGTCTTCGTGAGTGCCTGCTGCCTCTGTATGACGTCCGGCGCCTCCTCAATATCGTCGTACCACATCTTTGCAGGCAGTGATATATTCGTGTCCATAGCCACAGCATCTGCGTCTGGAAAGCCAACTGGTTGTGATTCCTCTTCAGCATCACCACGTCCTGGTACCGTCAATGTGACAGACCGCTGCGGGTCTGATCGAACAGTTTCCATTGCCTCATCCTGTTTCGTAGAGGCTGTTGTGTCGTCTTGGTCCACAGGCACTTCGTCGTCGGGGCAAGGGGAGTCATCCCTAGGAGATGTCGTGCGACGACGCTGTTTCCTCCTTTTCGGGGAACGTTGTTTGCGTGATCTTCCTTCCGTGTCCTCAGATTGTGGGGAATCACGGCTGCCCGACAAAAAAGCATCCGTAGGAACTGGAAGTGTTTCGAGTCCCATCGTTGTACTTGGCGGAAGTTCGGTCGAAACTGATGTTGTCGTCACAGAGTGCGTTCCAGACGGAACAGCATCCGTAGTGGCTGGAACTGCTTCGTGTACTATCGGTGTGCTTGGTGGGAGTTCGGTCTCATCTGATGTTGTCGCCGTAGATTGTATGCTCGTTGGAGCAGCATCCTCTGTCATCCCGACGTCTGCTACAAGGTTTCGGAGAGTGCCATCTTGATCTTCCACCGGGGCTGTGTCCTTTCGGTCATCAGCGGACGCAGTGAGGGCTTTGGCATAGGTGATCGGTAGTACTGTCATCGCCGGCGACGGCTCCCGCACATCTGAAGGCAGTTGCGTAATCCGCCGGTGCATACAGTTCGACCTGAGGTGTCCCTCCTGGCCACAGCCAGAACATGTACGTGGTTGACCGTCGTAAATCACCACCGCCCGACAACCACCAATTGTCAGATAGGACGGTACATGCTTCTGAAGATCAATAGTGATCTGTCGCACTCCGTTAAGAACGGGGTACGTGGCGAATTGTGTACAGCGTTCTGCTGTGTGACCATGTACCGTGCCGTATGGCTTAAAAGCCTCGATAACTTCGTCAGCCAGGAGCTCAAATGGCAGCTCAAGAACACGTATTGTCCGTACACCCAGACCAGCATGTTCTACAGTTACAGTGCCGACATTCCCGTCACTATGGCAAAATCGGAGACCTGCTTTTGTCGCCTGTAGAATTCTCTCACACGCCGTGTCATTTACCATCTTAACATACACCGTGGGACTAACGATGGACAGGTGAATTTCGACAATATCGTTTGGCGGTGTCTTGACGTCCTCTCGAATGAATCGTTCCACTGCTAAAGCCTTTGGTCGTTCGTAGTCTTTGCAGAAATTGAATCGTAATGTAGTTTTTCTGTACTTGTTCGCCATGATCGTTGTTACTAGCCCGCGCGCAGACCAAGTCCACAAGTAAATAAACACTCGCACACGCCGCACAGGCGGAAGTATCGCACCTCCGCTTCGCACGGCCGCTAGCGCCGAACTGTACCGCTCGGCTAATCCCGCGCGGCTAAGGCATTACTGTACGCTGTGCAATTCGTGTTCTAAAGTGGTTTCGTTTATCCCCTACAACTTGAGGCTCATTTCAGTTAATTGCGTTCGGAGACCCAAAAAACTAGCTCAGAACAAAAGCCTTCCGGTGTGTAAGAAATGAAAATATTAGTTTGCCACTAGCGCCAGACCGTGATATACACTTAACAGAAGTCACTGGATGACACTGGATCTAATGTTATGTCGTCGTCCCCTGAAATCTATGAGGTTTACTGGTCTCAGTGCACTTGTGGTTTCATTGCTTTTACGGTGTTGGAGATACACTCTGCACAGTGTTGACCTCGAAACATAAACTCTTCTTTAATCTTAGCTATGCTATGGCTTATACTTCTTACACCGATTATCACTCCACTTTCAGGCTGGTTAGCTTAGGTCGTGCTGCCGTATTCACTACACACTTCTGTGTAACTAAACTGCTCAGATAATGTGTCGACACAAGCGGCATACACCGCATCTAGGCTCAACGTTCGGGAATCATACACGGCACTTCTTCAAATGGGACAACCCCTCCCACAGCTTGTGCCCACTCCAAACTAAGCTTAGTGAAGGCTGATGGATTTGCCTTGAAAGTTCTACCTACACCTCTGGAAATCACAAACATAATGGAAGTTGTACACATACATTAATTTTTATATAAAAACCATCACACTTGAATGCTTCCTAGAAAAACACCTCATGTGTAATTCTAAAGCTAAACACTAATGAACGTGGTGGTGTCCACTGAAATCCGACTCTTTCCCTGCTGTGGAAGTTTTGTTATCGTGTGTGCCGGCCGGAGTGGCCGTGCGGTCTTAGGCGCTTCAGTATGGAACCGCGAGACCGCTCGGTCGCCGGTTCGAATCCTGCCTCGGGCATGGATGTGTGTGATGTCCTTAGGTTAGTTAGGTTCAATTAGTTCTAAGTTCTAGGCGACTGATGACCTCAGAAGTTAAGTCGTATAGTGCTCAGAGCCATTTGTTATCGTGTGGCACCTGGAACGACACTAGTGCCTCTTGCTCCGAGAAAGTTATCCGTAAGAGTAAAGTTTATTTTTAATTATTTTGCCACCTAATTAACGAAGCAGTGCTTACACAGAGGTGAAAAGGTCAAGGGATAACTCTAATATGTGTCGGACCCCATTTCGCCAGACGTAGTGCAACAACTCGACGTGGCACGGACTCAACAAGTCGTTGGAATTCCCCTGCAGAAATACTGATGTATGCTGGCTCCACAGCCGCTCATATTTGAGACAGTGTTGGCAGCGCAGGATTCTGTGCACGAACTGAGCTCTGGATTCTGTACCATAAGCGTTGTTCGATGGGATTCACGTTGGGCGATCTGGCTGGCCGAATCATTCCCCCGAATTGTCCAGAATGTTTCTCAAACCAGTCGCGAACAATTGTGGCTCGGTGACACGGTGCATTGTCATCCATAAAAATTCCAACGTTTTTTGGGAACATGCCGTCCATGAATGGCTGCAAGTGGTTTCCAAGTAGCCGAACATAACGATTTACAGTCAATAATCGGTTGAGTTGGACCAAAGGAGCCAGTTCATTACATGGAAACACAGCCCACAGCATTACGGAACCCCCACCAGCTTGCACAGCGCCTTGTTGACAACTTGGATCCATACCTTCGGGGGGTCAGCGCCACACTCGAATCCTACCATTAGCTCTTATCAACTGAAATCGGGAGTCATCTGACGAGACCACGGCTTTTCAGTCGTCTAGGGTCCAACCAGCATGGTCACGAGCCAGGGAGATGAGGTGGTGCAGGCGATGTCGTGCTGCTAGCAAACACACTCGCTTCTGTCGTGTGCTGCCATAGCCAATTAATGCCAGTTTTCGCCGCGCACTGTCCTAACGGATACGTTCATCTACGCTCCACAATGATTTCTGCGGTTATTTCACGCATTGTTGCTTGTCTGTTAGCACTGAAAACTGTAAGCAAACGCCGCTGCTCTCGATCGTTAAGTTGCCCTTGGTGAGAGGTAATGCCTGAAATTCGGTCTTCTCGGTACACTCTTAACACTGTGCATCTCAGAATATTGAATTCAATAACGATTTCCGAAATGGAATGTTGCATGTGTCCAGCTACAACTACCATTCCACTTTCAAAGTCTGTTAATTCCCGTCGTGCGGCCATAATTACGTCGGAAACCTTTCCACACGACTCACCTGAGTACAAATGACAGCTCCGCCAGTGCACTGCCGTTTTATACCTTGCATACGCGATACTGCTGCCATCTATGTGCATTCTCTATCCCATGTTTTCGTCAACTCAGAGTATATTTTTACGTTCCAAGCATTAGTGAATAATCAAGAGACATAAATGATAGAGAAAGAAATGTGAAAACCACCAAATCTCACTGACTGAATGACGTAAGCTACAACTTATTCATGAAGACATATTTGAATAAGTATGTAAGTAAGCTTACTATACTGAAAGGAAGAGAATATAAACACCTATTTCAAGCATAAGAAGCATATATTTCTGTTATTTCTGTTCTCATTATGAAAGGCACTTTCCAAGACACGCAACAATTTTGTGTGGAATATAATGATCCGCACATACATACATTTCACTCGACTTTGTAATAAACGAATATTTTGCTAAATATCGTTATTCACTTCAGAAGATGATGTGTTGAAGATTCTTGCCGTGGGTGCGCAGGTATAGCAACAATTGTGAAGTTGATTTTTTCTGTGTTAGGAAAGAGTTTAACTTCTTTTGACGTTTTATTATCTAATGTGTGCGGTTTTCCCTCCAGCTACAGGTGTGACGGCTTATTTCGTGCCCTAAATAATGTAGAAGTTGCATTTCATACAGGTTTCCTACGTTCCACATTCATTAACTTGACTTGAAGCGTAGTGAATAAACTTTCACGTTGTTCTTCAAAAGTTCGGGTTTTATGCCGTTTATTAGCCATTTTTTCCTCAAACAAAACGACATTCTTCAGTAAACATATCTAGTTTACAAGAGATTAGTACACATACCAAAAAAAGTTTTGCATCATCTCGGTTCCGAGAGTTCCGGAACCTGTACAGAAAATTGGAGCAGACATCGACAACATAAACATCATTGCTGCCCTTTTTATTGCTCATGAAAACTACACATTGCATGTTGTACCACCGTACAGCGAGACCTACAGAGGTTGAGATCCAGATTCCTGCACACACCGGTATCTCTAAAACCCAATAGCACGTCCTTTTGCACTGATGCATGCCTATATTCGTCGTGGCATACTATCCACAAGTTAATCAAGGCACTGTTAGTCCAGCATGTTCCACTCCTCAACGGCGATTCGGCGTAGATCCCTCAGAGTGGTTGGTGGGTCACGACGTCCATAAACAGCCCTTTTCAATCTATCCCACGCACGGTCGATAGGGTTAATGTCTGGAGAACATGCTGGCCACTCTAGTCGAGCAATGTCGTTACCCTGAAGGAAGTCATTCACAAGATGTGCACGATGGGGGCCGAATTGTCATCCATGAAGACGAATGCCTCGCCAATATACTGCCGATATGGTTGCACTATCGATCGGAGAATGGCGTACGTATCGTTGAGTCGTTACGGCGCCTTCCATGACCACCAGCGGCGTACGTCAGCTCCACATAATGCCACCCCAAAACAGCAGGGAACCTCGACTTTGTTGCACTCGCTGGACAGTGCGTCTAAGGCGTTCAGTGTGACCGGGTTGCCTCCAAACACGTCTCCGACGATTGCCTGGTTGAAGTCACACGCGACTCTCATCGGTGAAGAGGATATGATGCTAATCCTGGTGGCCCATTCGGCATGTTGTTGGGCCCATCTGCACCGCCATGCATGGTGTCGTGGTTCGAAAGATGGACCTCACAATGGGCGTCGGGATTGAAGTTGCGTATCGTGCAGCCTATTGCGTACAGTTTGAGTCGTAACACGACGTTCTGTGGCTTCACGAAAAGCATTATTCAACGTAGTGGCGTTGCTGTCAGGGTTCCTCCGAGGCATAATCCGTAGGTAGGGGTCATCCACTGCAGTAGTAGCCCTTGGTCAACCTGAGCGAGGCATGTCATCGACAGTTCCTGTCTCTCTGTATCTCCTCCAAGTCCGAACAACTTCACTTTGATTCGCTCCGAGACGCTTGGACAGTTCCCTTGTTGAGAGGCCTTCCTGGCACAAAGTAACAATGCGGACACGTTCGATCCGCGTAATTGACCTACTAGGCATGGTTGAATTACTGACAACAAGTGCCATGTACCTCCTTCGTCGTGGAATGACGCCAAAAGAAAGACACTAAGCCTAAGCGCAGCAAGGAAGACACTAAGTCCAAGAATGCCTTCAACTGCCTCTTTGTTCGGGGTGATGGGAAGCTCTTTATGGCCTGCATCTTTTTGTCATCTGGGACAATGCCTAAAGGTGAGATGACATGTCTCAGGAATTTAATTTTCTCTCTCCCGAACTGACGGGCTATGGGTTCCCCTCCGTTTAATAGGAGCTGCTCATGCATGGTTGTTTACATCTTTGGGCCGTTCAAAAAAAATGTTCAAATGTGTGTGAAATCTTATGGGACTTAACTGCTAAGGTCATCAGTCCCTAAGCTTACACACTACTTAACCTAAATTATCCTAAGGACAAACACACACACCAATGCCCGAGGGAGGACTCGAACCTCCGCCGGGATTAGCTGCACAGTCCATGACTGCAGCGCCCCAGACCGCTCGGCTAATCCCGCGCGGCTGGGCCGTTCAAAATGGCTCTCAGCACTATGCGACTTAACTTCTGAGGTCATTAGTCGCCTAGAACTTAGAACTAATTAAACCTAACTAACCTAAGGACATCACGCACATCCATGCCCGAGGCAGGATTCGAACCTGCGACCGCAGCGGTCGCTCGGCTCCAGACTGTAGCGCCTAGAACCGCGGGTTGGGCGACATCTCTGAACAGACAAAGGGACTGTGTCTGTGATATAATATCCACAGTCAACGTCTATCTTCAGGAGTTCGGGAACGGGGAAGATAAAATTTTTTTTTGATGTGTGTAAATATATTGTTCTGTTATGTATCGTTTTATAACTCCCAGGGTCCCTAGGAAATTAATGAGCAACGAATTTGGTGTCATTTTTTAGTTATTGCGATTTTACGGCACTAAATACGCTCCCTATCGTGAGAAATATGTTACAAATCAATATAATCGGCGCTCTTCGCATTCATCCGACATCATAGTCAGGAGTGTGGCTTACTGTCCGCTTGGCTCGCTGCCGTCGCACTGTTTGGCTGTCATTGTTTTGTATCCTTTGTATCAGAGTGAACGAACTGTTTACAATCATTAATTACAGATGCAAAGAATGAACTATTTAGAAGTGAAACAATTCAAAACGTACAGCTGTGTGATGCAGAATAACCCATTACGAGAGTTAATTATAAAACACTAATTATCACCTTGAAAAAGTAAAGTTACGTAATTAACTTTTTTTCTTAACAGTCCTGGTAATCGCTGAAATTGTCGCGTCTCACAAAACAAAACAGGACTGCCAATATATAAAGTTGAGTATAGTTCGGTAATTCGTTTCCTGTGCTTGAAAGGGAACCACGCTGCAGCAATCCGTGCTGAAATGAATGAATTGTACGGCCACACCATGTGACACAATCGCTAGGTGGCGCAAGCGCTTCCAGTGCGTTCAAACAAGAGTGACTGACGAATATCGCCACATATTCGGAAATAAACTGCGAAATATTTATGACAAGGAAGAATATGAATGTAACTGATCCTCGCCTCACTCGCATCAATTTAAACTGTCCTCTTGGTTCCTGCCAAACTGCACACTCGGAAATCGCCGCATATTCTGAAATAAACAACCAAATGTTTATTTCATCGTTCGTTCTCTAATCAGACGAAAATGTTGAATAACATCGAATATTGCAGAACGCACTTGTATTACGTTCATAAGAAAGTCCCAGAGCGTGTTAACAACGCTAATATGAAAAAATATTAATATATAGGGGAATGCGAACGTATATCCTCTGACTCTGTAAACCACGATATTATCCATTAAGCTAGTTTTCCTCTCATTCGATATTTGTACTGCGTAGTGGATGTTACTTCATGCCTCTGAAATTCCATCGATGAAAAGTTCACTCAGATAATTTTATTATATTATTCATTTTGTACAGATGTTTTCCAGTCCTCTGACCGAACATGCGGAGCTACGTTGGTGGCAGGGTAGGGCTGAGTCATGTAACATTTGTGTCATGTCTCGGTTACTGTAGTATCTATTGAAGGTTATATTAATGATGCACTATTAACTGACATTTAATAATAAGGGTGATGTGCTTGTGATAAATGTTTAGTGCAACGTTGCCTTGAAACGGCCTACTGCAAGTTATAACACAAAACAACTGAAGGTGCCGAAATGAATATGCTGTCTACCGGATCGACTGTCGACACTGACGTCGCGTTTGCAGGAAGTTTTGTGAGATGAGTGTTGCCCACAGATCTCTAGTAAATGCAGAGAAAGTGTATCGAAATCGCTGCTGGAAAGACTGAGAAAATCGTAAAAGAAATTATCGATGAACAGACTGCACCTTCGGTAAACCATACAACCTGGGTGGTACTGCCACCCCTGGAACTCCTCTTTGTGCTATCGTTAGTAATTTGAGCGCTCCTACTTATAATGTAGCTAAATATCTTGCTTCCGTCTTCAGCCCTTACGTTGGGAAATGTGAACATCATTTATCCAACTCGACTAATTTTATTCAGCGTTGAAGTCTTTACGCATTTGAACATCTGACCTTTTCGTTGGTTTTGATGTGGTTTCTTTTTTCACCTAGGTATCTTTTGAAGAGTCATTGTTGTTAATTGGTCAGCTTTTAGATGATAAAACTAATGAGCTGTGTCGCCATTTGTTGCCATGGACATATTTTTTATTTAATGACGTATTTGTTGAACTAATTGACGGTATGGATATGTGGAGTCCTCTTTCCCCTATTGTCACCAATGTTTTTATAGAATATTTTGAAGATATGTTCAGAATGGTTCAAAAGGCTCTGAGCACTATGGGACTTCTGAGATCATCAGTCCCCTAGAACTTAGAACTACTTAAACCTAACTAACCTAAGGACAGCACACACATCCATGCCCGAGGCAGGATTCGAACCTGCGACCGTGGCGATCGCGCGGTTCCAGACTGTAGCGCCTACAACCGCTCGGCCACTCCAGCCGGCTTTGAAGACATCTTACTCAGGAATTCTTCTCTTCAACCTACATTTTTTTTGAAAAATACGTGGATGATTTTTCATTGTTTGGCCACATGGAATGGATGCTCGTAATCAAAAAAATGGTTCAAATGGCTCTGAGCACTATGGGACTCAACATCTTTGGTCATAAGTCCCCTAGAACTTAGAACTACTTAAACCTAACTAACCTAAGGACATCACACACACCCATGCCCGAGGCAGGATTCGAACCTGCGACCGTAGCAGTCCCGCGGTTCCGGACTGCAGCGCCAGAACCGCTAGACCACCGCGGCCGGCCACTGCTCGTAATCGGTGTTTAGATCATTTTATTTGTCTTCATCTACGGATCAAATTTTCGATGTGAATTGAAAAAGGTGGCGAATTACCTTTTTTGGATGTTCTAGTATACGAAAAAGAAAATGGTACCTTGGGACATGGCGTATACTATAAACCCACACATACGGACCGCTACTTTCATTCTACGGGCTGTCATTCACCACATCAGCGCATGGGAGTTCTACGTACTTGTACACTGGTCAAGAGAGCTTATGCCATTTCTGATTCCGAAAATTTGACACAGGAACTGGATCATTTTAAGGCTGTCTTCAAGCTCAACGGATATAACCGATCATCAAATTAATCGTGCTTTTCATCAAGTGAACCAGCGCCGGATACTAATAAATCAGTTGCTCTTCTATCTCTTGCTGGAAGTATTTCTTCAAAAATTTCTAGAATTCTCAGGAAATATAATATTAAAAGTGTTCTTTTGCCTTTGGCCAGGACTATAGTCCTGTTTGGATCTGTTAAAGATGATTCGGGATTGAGAAAGCCTGGAGTTTATAAAATTCCCTATCATTGTGGAAAGACCTATATTGGACAGACTATTCGCACTGTTCATGACCGATGTGTGGAACATCAGCGTCACATACGTTTTCTCCAGCCTGAAAATTCTGCCATCGCGGAACACTGTCTCAATGAAGGGCATAACATGTCGTTTAAAGAGACGCAAATTATTGCTTCGGCTTCTCGTTACTGGCATTGAGTCCTCAAGGTATCCATCGAAATAAGATTATCTGATGACATTATTAATAGAGATAAAGGTTTTCATTTAAGCAAGATATGGAACCTGAAACGTCCCCTTGGAAAAATTATACATGACTTTGCTTAAACTGACACACAATATTTTTTAGCGCAATGCAATCTGACTTTCAATAATCCCTACAAAAGAATGGCCCTAACATTAACCTATACCTTTCACAAATCACTTACCTCACAAAAATCTTCGTTACTCGAACTACTGCAATACCGCGAGCGCCACTACTGCCAGCTAAATAAAAGATTCAAACTACTGAAAGCACTAACTACTGATAGGCATAGTTAGCAAATGAAAGATTTTGATAGAGAACAAACAATGTATTTACCTTAATAGTGTTCAAAAGTCATAATATATATAGCAGTTCATGACATCCATTCTTACAAATGTACTGTTTCTGATGTGGACACACGTCCAGATCATCCGCTCTCAAAATTCCGCCATCTCTCTCCCTACATCCACCACTGCTGGCGGCTCACCCCCAACTGCGCAACGCTACGCGCTGTTAACAGCCAACTGCCCAACACTACAATACCCCACAACAATGCAAACCAACCACAGACTGCACACAGCACAGCCAGTGATTTTCATACAGAGCGCTACGTGGCGTTACCAATATAAAAACCTAAACAGCCTACTTACAAACCTTATTTTATCTGATATAAAACAATTACGGTCTGGTTTTCGACCCGCTACATCTTAACTTGCGATTCACCACTTTCGCCAGTTTCTACCCCCGGCGGCGCTGTAATTCTTCGCCTCACAGGGGGCAGCTCTTTAGCTCTCGCACAGGCGCAGCGGCCTGGACCAGGGGTAGAACCCGCCATTTCTGATGTTCATACAGTTCCGGCATGACTGTGTACTCGGTGATCGCACTGAAGATGGCGGCCAGATGGATCGCCGAAATATGTGAAGACGATCATATCCGGCAGCATACACGTGAATAGCATAAACACGGAAAGTAATTACCGCACGAGCACCAAACTTTGGAAGAGTAATGTACAGAGTATGGGTTGCATGATTTCCATGTGTCACAGCGTCACCGTCCAGTTCCAACTACGGCCACCAGGTGCCGTGAGCAGTCATCGTGATTTATACAGTCATCGTGATTCATGCACACCTGACGGGTCGCAGTGTGCTTCTTGACGTGTCAACATGAGTTTGGACAAAAGGAGCAGGACATTTATGGTGAAGCTCTATTATCAAAACAACATTAATGCTGCAGCTGCACTTCGAGGATATCGCCAGATGAAAGGATTACGGAAGGGTCCTCTTTCTCCACCTGCTGTGCGGCGCATGATGAAGTTTGAATCAGCTGGAGAACTGGGCGTCGGTCCTGGAAGAGGCCGACGACAGGTTGCACCACAGGTGGTTGATGAAATCGCTGTTGCTATGCAGACAACGCTGCACGCAATTCCCGATCGTCATGCAGTGCGCATGCTGTGTCACAACAGTTGAACTTTCCGTGGTCCACTGTACGGAAGGTGCTTCGAACCATTCTCAAATGGTATCCGTAGAAGATCCATATCGTATAGCAGCTTGCACCACAGGGCGCATAACAACTTGTTGACCTCGCTCTCCACTTTCTCACAAGGATTGAAGCTGATGAGGATTGGGCCATGGACCATCCTATGGGCAGACGAAGCTCATTTTTCTCTGACGGGTAAGGTGAACGCACAGAACTGCCAGTGTGGGGATCTTCACCTTCAGTCACTGTGCATGAAGTTCTTCTCCTTGGTGAGCGTGTCACCGTATGGTGTGGCTTCACGGCTATGTTCAGCATTGGCCCATTCTTTTTTGAACAGGTTGGCGCTCAAGGACCTAAGACGTGCAGTGTGACTGGCCGGCGTTACTGCGATATGCTTGGCCAGCATGTCACACACGCCCTACAGGAGAGAGACGCATTTAACTGAATAGTTTTTATGCAAGATGGGGTCCCACCGCAAATCGGTCGTGAAGTTCATCTGCGCCTCTGAAACGGATTTGGAAACGATCGAATAATCAGCTGATCGTTTCCAAATGATTGGCCGGCACGATCACTTGATCTCACTTACTGTGATTTCTGGTTGTGGGGCTACCTGAAGGACAGGGTTCACCAGAGGAACATTCACACATGTGCTGATCTGAAGCGCAGCATATCAAGAGAGATAGCCAGCATACCTACGGATGCTTCGTTTTCCTGTGCAAAATGCAATCCTGCGCTTTCAGACTCTTCTGGACACTGATGGGCGCCATATTGAGCCCCTTTTGTAGCAGTAATGGTACCGGTATGTAACGGAATCATGTACTGTAGCAGAACATTAAAAACGTTTCAAGCCGGCCGAAGTGGCCGTGCGGTTAAAGGCGCTGCAGTCTGGAACCGCAAGACCGCTACGGTCGCAGGTTCGAATCCTGCCTCGGGCATGGATGTTTGTGATGTCCTTAGGTTAGTTAGGTTTAACTAGTTCTAAGTTCTAGGGGACTAATGACCTCAGTAGTTGGGTCCCATAGTGCTCAGAGCCAAAAACGTTTCAGCTCAATTGATTCTGCATTATTTCCCTTCTGCATGTCCTTGACATTATTGCTACCAAGTTTGGCCGTCGTACGGTAATTAGTTTCCATGTTATAAAGTGTTAAATAGAAAAGGTTAATAATAACCACCCGGTATTTGAATTCCTCAGGTAGGTAACTATACGCTCTAGGGAAATATGGATAATGCAGAATACGTACAAGAATGTGAATGGATCAATAAGAATGGAGGACCAAAAGAGAAGGGTTCGTATTAAAAAGGAATAAGGCAGGACAGTATTTATTTTTTCCTCTACTGTTCAACCTGTACACTGAAGGAGCAATAACGTAAACGAAAGAAAGATTTAGGAGTAGGATAAAAAATTCAGGTGAAATGATAATGGCCAGATTCTCTGGTGATATTGTTACCCTCTATGAAAGCGAAGAGGAACTGCAGCACCGACTCAATAGTCAGTTTCTGAGTACAGATTGTACACTGAGAATAATAAGAAGGAAGACGAAAGTATTGCGCAGTAGCATAAGTGAGTAACTTTGCACCAAAATAGGGGCCCTCGTGAGAGACGAAGAGAGAGAGAGGTTACGGAGTTGGGACGGGTGGGGGGGGGGGGGGGGGGGCAAGGAGATACGGTACTTATTCGAGCGCAGCTGCCATACTGTGAATGGTGAGCAACCGCTATAGTAAACCAGAGGACCACCTGCTTAAGACGGAAACCGTGTGCGAGTTACGGCAGTGACGGAAGATCGGAAGCGCGAGTCCACGGCCTCAGGGCCTGCCATCAGAATTCCAGCGGCAGAGCGCCGAGGGCTAATGGAGCGCCGTCCGCTCGTTAGAGCCCATCCGCTGCGCTGATTGGCCTGCAGTCGCCGCGCGCGGCCAATCACGACTGCCGCCGGGCTGGCGTCGCTGAGTGCCATTACGCCAGCAGACTGCTCCAGATTGTCCCTGCCGGATGTAACAGTGCAAATGGGTACCAGCCCGGAAGTGTGCCAAAGGGCGCAAAATGTGCGATATCGCGCTGGGATCTCGTTTTTCTCGTATAAGACAGCGACATCTGAAAACGTTGGACCAGCAATGACAAAGAAGAGGATTTATAATGATGCAATGACTAGTTTGTTCTGTCCCACGATTTTAAGATTGTGACATTATTAACTCCGTTATTTACTACGATGCTTTGCTTTTGCGTGAATATGCGGGCGCTTGCCCACATTTTAGCTGTTACAGTACGCCCTCTGATAACACCATAGATACGCTGAACGTTGAGACGCACCGTCCATACATCCAAGGTACAATGACATAGAAAATTTTAGCTTACAATTAGCAGCATTGTCACCCTCAGGATAGATTTTCACAGAAGAGTCTAAAGAAAAAGACCGAACAGGGAGTACATCCGTAAATGGTAAGACCAGTCGAGATGCAAATTTCAGCTCCTCGCAGAAGTATCCACTCTAACTGCAGGACTTACAGATATTTTAGAGGTCCTTACATGCAAAATAAGTTCAAGAGAAAAATGTCATTATTTTATCAGACTCACACTCAACATTGTTGCTGTTAAAATGTTACCATATAAACAACACCAAAATTATCTAGTTTGTCACATATTAGAGACATATAAGGAGATGTCACACTATTATTGTGCTCTGGGTGAAGGCCCACAGCGCTAGAAATTGGAATGAAAAAGTTGACGCCCTGGCCAAGGGAACTGTACACTTGTTTATTGACGTACCATTAAGTGTCAACCGACTTCCTCCCACATACCATAAGGACTATTTTAAAAGAGTATATTACTATATTTATCTTTTGTACTATCTAGATTTCGGCTTTTATTCCATTATCAAGTACAGTGCTAAAAGTTGTTAGATCATTATTATGTAATATCTGTTGAGGCAGTCCAAAACAGGTAAACAAGACGCAGGATTACCTGATTTTGACTGCCCTAACAGATATGTCATAATAATGGTCTAACAACTTTTAGCATTGTACTTGATAATGGAATAAAAGGCGAAAACCCAGTGCAACGAAACCTACAGCAGTCCTATGATGTTAAAGGGGCACCGTATGCTGCAGTGGTGCTGTATCTCCCATTTTTTTGTGGTAGCAAAATTGCAAATGCAGCCGAAACTTTATAATGACAGGGCCACACTTCGAACTTAATCACGGTAGATTCTAGCAGCGTCTCAACGTTTTCTACATGATCCATTCTTCATCCTGAGAATGCGGCAGTGAGAAAGGTGTTAACCATGTTCACTTCAGCTGCAACAGAACGTATTAAGGAACCACGATACTATGCAGCTTGTGGTCAGTAACCTTTCTGGTTCTTGGCAGCATAAAGTTGTTATCACATATCACATCTCAGCTGAGCAGAGATAAAGTAGTTGGCACATGACGTCATAAAGTGGAGCGAAGTAAGAATCACACACGAATCGACTTGTCTTCTGACTGGCTGCCATAATAAAAGCTGCAGAAATTACCCGCTGGTCAAGGCTCAAAAACTTTTTATTTCTTTTATTAATTATTATTGCTAAACTAACACTCAGATTTTACTAATATGAGTTCGGAATCCCAACACCCCAATGAGGCGAGGTGGCGCAGTGGTTAGCACACTACACTCGCATTCAGGAGACGACGGTTCAAATTCGCGTCCGGCCATACTGATTTTGGTTTTGCGTGATTTCCCTAAATCGCTTCAGGCAAATGCTGCAATGAATCGTTTGAAAGGCCACGGCCGATTTCCTTCCCCGTCCCTCCCTAATCCGATGGGACCGGTGACATCGCTATTTGGTCACCTCCCGCAAATCAAGCAACCAGCCCGAGCATCTCGCCTACACTGCGTCACAGCCAGATCCGACGTGTTGCTGCGCCCGCAGGCGTAAACGGCGGAAAATAAAATTACTTCTACTGGCGGGCTTGAGGTACGTTCCGCGCTAACCCACGACGCCAAAGTCACCACTGGGCGTGCTATTTTTTTTTTTTAAGGGCCATCAGTCTTCTAACTGGTTCGATGCGGACCGCCACGAATTCCTCTCCTGTGCCAATCTCTTAATCTCAGAGTAGCACCTATAACCTACATCCTCAGTTGTTTGCTGGATATTCCAGTCTCTACAGTTTTTGCTCTCTGCAGCACCCTCTAGTACAAAGGAAGTCATCCTCTGATGTCTTAACAGATAACCTATCATCCTACCCCTTCACCTTGTCAATGTTTTCCACATATTCCTTTCATCTCCCATTCTGCGCAGAAGCTCCTCATTCCTTACCTTATCAGCCCACCCAATTTTCAACATTCGCCTGTAGCATCACATCTCAAATGATTCGATTTTCTTCTGTTCAGGTTTTCCCACAATCCATGTGTCACTATCATACAATGCTGTGCTTCAGATATACTAATACATTCTCAAATTAAGACCTTTATTTTATAGTAGTAGACTTTTTTGGCCAAGAATGTCCTTTCCGCCAGTGCTAGTCTCCTTTTTATGTCCTCCTTGCTCAATCCATCATTTGTTATTTTGCTGCCTAGACAGCAGAATTCCTTCATCTACTTCGTGACCATCAATCCTGAAGTTAAGTTTCTCGCTGTACTCATTTCTGCTACTTCTCATTACTTTCGTCTTTCCACGATTTGCTCTCCATCCATATCCTCTACTCATTAGATTGTTCATACCATTCAGCATATCATGTAATTCTTCTTTATTTTCACTCAGGATAGCAATGTCACCAGCGAATCGTGTCATTGATATCCTTTCATCTTTAATTTTAATTCCACTCCTGAACCTTTCTTCTATTTCCATCATTGCTTGTTTGATGTAGGGAGTGAACAGTAGCGGGGGAAATCTACATCGCTGTCTTACACCCTTTTTAATCCAAGCGCTTCGTTCTTGGTCGTTCACTCTTATTTTTCCTTCTTGGCTTTTGCACATATTGCATATTACCCGTCTCTCCCTGGAGTTTACCTCTATTTTTCTCAGAATTTCGAACATCTTGCTCCATTTTACATTGTCGATAGCTTTTTCCAGGTCGACAATGTCAGATTGCCTCTCTGGTGCCCCTATCGTTCCCAAAGCCAAACTCATCGTCATATAGCACATTCTCAGTTCCCTTTTACATTCTTCTGTGCATTATTCTTGTAAGCACCTTGGATGTATGAGCTGTTAAGCTGATTGTGCAATATTCCTCGCACTTGTCAGCTCTTGCTTTTCCGAAAGTCTGATGGTATGCCGCCAGACTCATACATTCTACACACCAACGTGAATAGTTGTTTTGTTGCCCCCCCCCCCCTCCCCAATGATTTTAGAAATTATGGTGGAATGTTATCTATCCCTTCTGCCTTATTTGATCTTAAGTCTTTCAAATCTCTCTTAAATTCTGATTCTAATACTGGATCCCGTAACTCTTCTAAATCGACTCCTGTTTTTTCTTCTATCACACCGGGCAAATCTTTCCTCCTCATAGAGGCCTTCACTGTACTCTTTCCATCCATCCGCTGACTCCTCTGCATTTAACAGTGGAATTCCCGATGCGCTCTTAATGTTACCCCCATTACCTTTAATTTCACCGAAGGTTGTTTTGAGATTTCTGTACTCCTGAATTTCCCTGGACATTTTTGTACTTCCTTCTTTCATCGATCAATTGAAGTATTTCTTCTGTTATCGATGGTTTCTTTGCAGTTATCTTCTCTGTACCTATAGTTTTCTTCCCACCTTCTGTGGTTGTCCTATTTAGAGCTACAGAGATATTCCTTATGCTGTATCTATATCCTTAGAGAACTTCATGCGTATCTCGTCATTTCTTAGTACTTCCGTGTCCCAGTTCTTTGCGTATTGATTCTTCCTGACCAATCTCTTAAGACATCACCCTACTCTTCATCACTACTATATTGTGATCTGAGTCTATATCTGCTCCTGGGTATGCCTTAAAATCCAGTATATTATTTCGGAATCTCAGACCATGATGTAATCTAACTGAAATCTTCCCCTATCACTCGGCCTTTACCAAGTGTACCTCCTTCTCTTGTGATTCTTGGACAGAGTACTCTCTATTACTAGATGAAATTTGTTACAGGACGCAATTAATCTTTCTCCTCTCTCATTCCTTGTACCAAGCCCATATTCTCCTGTAATCTTTTCTTCTACTCCTTCCCCTACAACTGCATTCCAGTCCCCCGTGACTATTAGATTTTCATGTCGCTTTATATACTGCATTACTCCTTCAGTATGCCACGTGTACCTGAACTATCGTTGACGGTGTTGATTTGCTGTGGAGTTTGACAAGAACAACCCTATCACTGAACAGTTCACTGTAACAACTCTTTTCCGTACCTTTCTATTCATGACGAATCCTACTCCCGTTATACCATTTTCTGCTGCTATTGATATTACCCTATGCTCATCTGGCCAGAAATCCTTGTGTTCTTTCCATTTCACTTCACTGACCACTACTTTACCTAGACTGAACCTTTGGATTTTCCTTTTCAGATTTTCTAGCTTCCCTACCACATTCAAGCTTCTGACATTCCACGCCCCAACTCGTAGAGCGATCCTTTCATTGATTATTCAATCTTTTTCTCATGGTCACCTTCCCCCTGGCAGAACTATAATCACTGAATTATTTCTGTGACTGGTCAGCATTTGCCTAGGAAGAGGCCGAGTAGCCTTCGCCAACGAGTGTGTAAGTGACCGCACCGCGCCTCGCCAGCCAGGTCCACTTGAATAGCAAGTCATGAATACTCTCAACTCCATCACATCCAGCGGGCAATCAAACCGTCTGCAATGTGAAGTCATCACTCTCAACAGTGACCATTGCCTCGTTGGACTTTGCCGCCGAAGGAACAGTAAACGTTCTACTCGGTCTTAGTGTCTCAGTGATAAAATTTCTAGTAGGGCTCAGTCGCTCAGACATAAAATTCCTGGATGAAATTAGTCGCTGAATGACGAAATTTCAAGTTAGTCTTAGTTTCTCAGTAATAAATGGAAATGTCGTGTGGCTAGGGCCTCCCGTCGGGTAGACCGTTCGCCTGGTGCAGGTCTTTCGATTTGACGCCGCTTCGGCGACCTGTGCGTCGACGGGGATGAAATGATGATGATTAGGACAACACAATACGCAGTCCCTGAGCGGAGAAAATTTCCGACCCAGCCGGGAATCGAACCCGGGCCCTTAGGATTGACAGTCTGTCACGCTGACCACTCAGCTACCGGGGCGGACAGTTTTTCAGTGATTAATTGATTTACTTGCGCTTGGCAGAGAAATGAAACTTTTAGGTTCTACTGCTTCTCTGCGTGAAGAACGTTCAGCTAGTCGGCTTGCATCCGAAACTAACTGTTGTGTTTGAACCTTATGCTCAATGATTTAAATATGTTCTTTTGTCCATTGTTACCTGAAGACAACCATTATTAGTGTGTGTTGTTCCACTTCGGTGCCTTCCGTCATAACATTATCAGAAACACTTCATACGTCACTTTCACTACGTAATCAAAACATTGGTTTCCACCAAGCAGTTCAGTTTTAGTTTGGAAGGCGGACAGTTAGATTAGATGGACTACAGTCCACCTCTAAGACAGAATCTGCAATCAATCCGGAAGTTTAGTGAGTAAGGAAAGTCTAATTTACCTTTTGAAATGTTGATGTTTGCTACTCTGTTGGAAAGGGGGAAAGAACTACTTTGACCAATGTAAATTATTAGTAACTTTGCATACGAATCCAGTAGGTGTACGGATTACCACGCTACGTCATTATTCAGTTTGATGTTTTACCTTGGGAGATGTGTATAATAAGAGATAGCTGGTATCCCTACATATTATCGTAACACGTTATTTCAGTCAGTTAGTCTTCCTAGTTCCATTATAGCATCACAACAAAAGGAGTGGACTCGAGATCTACATGCTACCTCTGTGATTGGAATACGGCATCAGTTGAAGACACCAGCTCGGTGGACATTCTAAGGATTTTGTGCTTTGCTTTGTCTTGGCAAGACAGAATTAGGCTCCTTACTGAGTCTACTGTAGAAAAAATAGGGATGCTTATGCGACATCTATTGTAATAAAGAGAAGGAAATCACATTCGCACTGACGACTGACTGTCTTCATGTTCAGTTGTGGCTGATTTCAGCTTCCCATGTGGAGAAAGCTTTTAAGCTTGTAATATTTGGAACTGCTAGATAGATAAGTGAATGGTAATGACAATGACAGAGAACTTTGTGGAACTACGTAACGAACTAAATATACTTTATGTTATGTGGAGTATGTCAAATTAAAGCCTAAAACTGTGTCGAACTACTATTGTTACAAACAGGATATTGATTACGTGTATTCTGTATGTATGAAGAGCTCATCACGTAACGACACCAAACAGCTGTAAGGCCGCATCCACGGAGGCACTGACAATGGTCAGGCAGATACAGTCATCAGAGGACATCTGATAATGTCAGCCGACAGCTTGGTTACAATGTATCCGATCTTCTTCCTCAGTTTTTGGCGGGATGCATGCCACTATGCTTACACGTTTAGAGACGAGTCCTGCACTGCTGCTATTGCTATTAAATACAACGAATTCATGTGAACCAACTATATCTGTCTCAAGAAGAACGTGACAGATACCATACGCTCTTTCCTTTGTTACTAGAACAATCAAACAAGTTTTACGAATACATGAGAATAAAGAGAGAGACAATTTATTACACATGATTTGTGGTGACAGTGAATAGCAAACCTACCTCAGAAAATGCATTTCACTATAAGAAAGGCTAGTTGTAATCATACCGTAACCGTTTTTATTGTTCAAAAAATTGAGTTTGTTCTGTGTTCCGGCGTAACGATGAGGGACGGCAAGAAGATGAAGAACGCAAGAGCAAAGAAGGCTGTGAGACGATGTCAGCCAATAGCCCACTGACAAGGACCGCACCACGACAGGAGCGCTCTCCAGCCGAAGAGAATATAAGCGCTGCTCCTGCCAGCCTCGGGCACAATAGTAGACAGCACAGTACTAGCCTGGCTCTAGAAGAGCACAACGATAGCCGTTATTAGTGATCCACAAACGGTGTGACAAACTTGCATGAACTTTGTATATAGCAAACGACTCTGACTTGTTTTCATGTCGCCCATTGCTTGCGACACCGTTGTAAATTCAAAGTATTGTCAATCTTACTTTACTGTAACAAAAACTATAAATGTGATTTGCTTGCATTGTTGAATAGCATTCCGAAGACGCAGCACCCTATACGAGACGACGCATTCTGCATCTTTTATTAAATTCACTTATACTGGAATACTACTCAGTGGAGCACCTCACACTAAGCCTGGTGAAATGATATAACGAGCAGAAGATATGTTTCTTACTAAATTTGCTCGCAAATCATCTAAATTCTTCAATATTGAATCAATTAGTTTTAAGTGAATTATTTTAATTGGCCATTGCTTGACATATACTTCATAGTCAATGAAGAAATAAGATTACAGATCTGAGATGACAACGTAATGAAAATAGCTTTACTACAAAAATATTAATTACCTTTTACAAACTATTTTTCGAATGCAGAAAAAAGATATTTCTTACTCGGCCTCAGTCAAGAAACGTGTTACACCGTTTAAGCCAGATTTTGGAACCTTGTGTAGTGTAACTGACGTTCCTGAATTTTTGTGGACCTCAGCCTCATTGAAATACCGCTTTTGACTCAAATTTTGTGAGGCTAATGGTTTGGGTGAGGAGGTGGTAGGGTGAAATGAACAATGTAATGAATGTGGAAATTTTTCAAACTTCGCCTGAATTTCAGTTATGGCCTGTTGCAATTTAACTCTAGTGATTAATTTCAGGTGCTGCGGTATCACAACGACGTTGTAGCGAGGGGAAGAGTGGACTAGAGACGTCTGTGTGCCACACAGAGTGCAGAGACAATGATAGCAGCGGCACGAGACTTTACGTCGGCAGTACGCTGCCACAGAAAATGGGAGTTTAGTGTTAACCTGCATATTGTAGTTCAATGCGTGCAGTTGCTGGTAGGTAAAAAGAATTGAACTTGGATTAATAGAAGAGTATTCTGTAGTGATTTGTGTTTTGGGACGGCTTTGAAAATTATAAACTGTAAACTAGCAAATTAAAGGGAGATGAGACATGTTATAGAAACAGAGAAATTGTTCAAGTTGGTAATGTTAGGAGTGATCGATCAAATTAGGTACAAATGAAACGTAGTGTCGCTAGAGATAGCGTGTATGAAAATCTAAATTACGAGGGCCTGCTGAAAAGTAATGCCTCCTAATTTTTTATGTGAAAATTCCCGAAGTTTTTTTAGATAGAAAACGTTATTAACTTTCTATATCGTCATACCTCATGTCTACATATTTGCAGGTCTCTGTCGCTAGAGGGCTCGGAATTGTAGCGTGTAATATGGCGGTGTGTGATGTAAATACGTCGGTATGTGAGAAACGGCATAGTGTAATCGACCTTAGAATTGATCCATACATGGAGCAGCCTCTCCCACGGCACGAAATGTCAGACCGCTCACGAATGTTGAGACATCTGCGACAATCTCACGCCTTGAGCTCATTTTCATCGATTATCCTCAAGATAGTGATGCAGCAGTGCAAGCAAGTGAGGTTATGGCCCTGTCAACAAAGTCAAACACTCTACACTTGCGGTATCAACAAACTGGTCTCTCGTTGGGAGAAATGTGTTCGTCGCCAGGGTGCTACGTTGAGAAATATATTTATAGATACGAAGAATAGAGATGTGGAATGTCAATAACGTTTGTTTTATTTAAAAAGCCTTAAGAGTTTTCGTACAAAAATTTGGAGCCATTACTTTCAGCACATTTTGGTATGTCGTGAATGATCACATTTTATGGATAAATTTGAATGAGGACGACAGACAAATGGAGTCTGACCTCATAATTTCAAATGAACCGATAGAATGTTTACGTAGATTAAATAATGACACTGTATCAGCTGATTCTTTATCAAATGAGCGTAATGGTGAAAATATGCTGTTATGGTACATAACTAAAATCGATCACCAGAAAAAATGAGGTATGCAGCACCACAATATTTGTCAAAAATGGGAAGTAAAAACTATAATTTCAGAGCAACTAAACACAGTTTAAAAAAGATTGAGGCAAGGCCGACAATATTAATCGAAATTAAAGAAACTAAAAATAAGATTGGAATAGGAATAATATATGCTGTTTTGTCGAAAACTGACGTTTCGAGATAGTGGCTGTGTACAAGATACAGATTGATTCTTACAAAGAAGAAAGCAGCAAGCAACCACAGTTAATAATGTTATCTACTTACACAAATAGCTCCTTTACTGGTTTCAAACTGACAGGATCATACACTGATATGAAAAAAAGTCTTGGGATAGCGATAAATACATATACAGATTGCGGTAGTACTGCGTACGCAAGGTATAAAAGAGCAGTGCTTTGGCGGAGGTGTCGTTTGTTCTTAAGTGATCCGTGCGAAAAGGTTTCCGAGGTGATCATGGCCGCACGTTGGGAATTAACATACTCTGAACGCGGAATGATAGTGGCAGCTAGCCCCTGGGACATTCTATTTTGGAAATCCTTAGGGAATTCAATAATCCGAGTTCTACAGTGTCAAGAGTGTGCCGAGGACACCAGATTTCAGGCATTACCTCTCACCACGGACAACAAAGTGGCCGAAGGCCTTGACTTAACGATCGAGAGCAGCGAAATGTGCATAGAGTTGTCAGTTCTAACAGGCTATTATCACTGCGTGAAATAACCGCAGAAATCAATCTGGGACATAAGACGAACGTATCGATTAGGGTAATGTTACGAAATTTAGCATTAATGGGCTTTGGCAGCAGATGACCGACGCTAGTGCATTTTCTAACAGCACGACATCATCTGCAGGGCGTCTCCTGGGCCGGTCATGAAATTGGTTGGACAGTAGACGACTGGAAAACCGTGACCTTGTCGGATGAGTACCAATTACAGTTGGTAAGAGCTGATGGTAAGTTTCGAATGTGGCGCAGATCCCACGAAGCCGTGGACCCAAGTTGTCAACAAGGCACTGTGCAAGCTGGTGGTGCCTCCTTAATGGTGTGGGCTGTGTTTACATGGAATGGGTTGGGCCCTCTGGTCCAGCTGCACCGATAATTGATTAGAAATGGTTATGTTCGGCTGCTTGGAGACTATTTGCACTCATTAGTGGACTTTATATCCCCAACCAACGGCCGCACGGGGTAGCGCCGCGGTCTCAGGGGCCTTGACAAGGTTCACGCGGTTTCCCCCTGTCGGAGGTTCAAGTCCTACCTCGGGCATGGGTGTGTGTTGTCCTTAGCGTAAGGTTAGTTTAAGTTTGATTAAATAGTGTGTAAGACCAGGGACCGATGACCTCAGCAGTTTGGTCCCATAGCAACTTACCACAAATTTCCAAAAAATTTTCCAACCAACGATGGAAGTTTTATGGATGACTGCCGTATGTCACCAACTGACAATTGTTTGCGACTTGTTTGAGGAACACTTTGGATAACTCGAGCGAATGATTTTGTCACCTAGATCGCCCGACATGAAACCCATCGAACATTTAAGGGGCATAATCGAGAGGTCAGTTCGTGAACAAAAGCGTGCACCGGAAACGCTTTTCCAATTATGGATGGCTACACAGGCAGCTTTGCTCAGTATTTCTGCAGGGAACTCCTAACAACTTGTTAAGCACATGCCACGTCGAGTTGCTGCACTACCCCGGGCAAAATGAGGTTCGACACGAATTGTGCGGTATCCCATGACTTTTACCACCTCTGTAAATTCAAACTGCTTTTCTCGTTGACATATGTGTTTGTTGTTTTAACATTAGTTATTGGGTCTTCATTCCTCCTTGTGATTAATTTTGGGGTTGTGGTGACCTGCAGCAACAAACGATGAGACGTACAGACTATATAACTGTTACTGTACCAAATAACTAATGAGCACGATGTAAATAAATCTTTAACACAGAGCTACTTCGTTTTTATGTTACTTACACCGAAAATATCGCGTTATTATGTTGCAAAGGTCACTGCTTGTGTTAAACAAATGGTGAAGAATATGTAAAATACTTTTTGATGTATGAAGTGTAAAACACCATACACACACCAAAACGTGTGTGACACATGGAAGCACTCACTCCGTCTTCAGGCTACAAGTGGTCCACCGGGACCATCCGACCGCCGTGTCATCCTCAGCTGAGGATGCGGATAGGAGGGGCGTGTGGTCAGCACACCGCTCTCCCGGTCGTTATGATGGTTTTCTTTGACCGGAGCCGCTACTATTCGGTCGAGTAGCTCCTCAATTGGCATCACGAGGCTGAGTGCACCCCGAAAAATGGCAACAGCGCATGGCGGCCGGATGGGCATCCATCCAAGTGCCAGCCACGCCCGACAGTGCTTAACTTCGGTGATCTGTCGGGAGCCGGTGTATCCACTGCGGCAAGGCTGTTGCCTGTCACATGGAAGACTGTATACAAATATGGTAATATCACAAATGTATTTACATTCAGTGAACACGGATTACAATTAAAGTGAGTAATGAAACCAGTTTGTCATATAATGTTGCTGAAATGATATTATGTGAACGTTGTGGAATATACAGGGAACAAAATAAATGATGAGAAAGAATTGTATAGAAATAAATATTACGAAAGTGGAAATTACTTTAGTGTATGATAAATAGTTAAATATTTAACAATTTTAGTTAATTTAACTGTTGTATTAATGTAAACAGGTTGTTATATACTAGTGTAGTGTTTCATTTGTATTACTGTTGTTATTTCCAAAAGAAATAATGTTTCAAACTAGAAACCAGGTGAATAAAATCTAGTAGAAAGCCTGCATTGGATAACTCAGTTTGGTCATTGAGGAGCTGGTGTGGTGATTTGACTTTATGTGCATATATTTCTTTCTCTTTGTGTAGACTCATAAGGCTACTTGCTTCAGCATGATGCAGTATCTGGACGTGGTCTTAACTTTTTTTCTCCACGTCTGTTAGAGTTGTGTAATTGCAAATGTGGGTTTTGATACGTTGTTCAAACATATGGCAATTAAATGCTTTCTGAAGTGATTCTCAAGATTCTCCCAGTTTGTCCTGTATAATAAGAGGGGCAACTGTTGCTGCTGAGTTTTTATGTCTCGCCTTTTGTATGGGGTGTTGTTATTTTTTAAGTTATGAATGGTTATCTGCTGACGCTTGCTGTTTTCGGGGAAGTTTGTCTTCATGTTTGTATTTTTAAGTGTTTTGCTTATTGTGTAGAACACGCTTCCAAAAAACAGAAAGTGAAATGATTTTCTGCTTCTTTCTACACTCATTGGTTTTAAATGCATGGATTCCTTATGTGAAGATTTATTATCTGATTTTTTTTATTTTTTATGACAGTTTAACTATAACCAGTGGGTTAATTCATTGTTTGAAGCTTTAGTTTTAATGGTATTGATTTATTCATTTAATTTAAAGTTAAACATATCATTTTCGCTGAGTCTGCCTTCTACGACTGCAGATTTGTCCATTTGGCTGAGGCGAAAGCTTCTCACGTGTTCTGAGCGACAGTGTGAAATACACTACTGCGTCTGGAGGTATTGAAAGAAATGAGGAGAGAGACCTGCAGGGCCCCTGATGAAGCTAAAATGCCGAAAACTAACATCTTGGCGCCAGAACGCAGGGCGATACGTGATCTCTGAGAAGACGAAGACAGTCATTCTAACAGTGGTAAAGACAATGCAACGTTACTGCTACGATCAATTGACTACTAAGAGAAGAATTCGACGGTATTACGAGACCCAGCCAACAAGCAAGTAGAAAAGGCTCCTACAGTAATGGCAACAAGTAAGACCATTTCGCACCCAAAGAACTTAGGAATGGACAAGGATACGGTCAGAAGGCTGTTCCCAAAAGCACCGATATAACCACGGTTGTATGGCCTCCCAAATAGGCACAAGAAGGCAGTTCCACTACGTGGACACGATAAAGTCACCAGCACTTGATGCAACTACTAAGGCTTCTCATGGGTCACTGTTCACATCAAGTCAAAAACTCAGCGGAGTTTGCGAAGGTGCTTCAGGAAAAAGTATCTAGACATGGGTGATCTCCTGGTCAGTTTCGATGTCACGCCGTTTTTAACACGGCTACCACTAGAGGACTCCTTGACATTACTAGGGAGCCACTTCGACCAAGACACCATGGAACTGTTTCGCCACGCGCTCACTACCACCTACTTCCAATATGGCGGAAGCCTCTACGAGCAATTAGATGAAGTCGCCGTGGTATCCCCCTAGAGCTGGTATTGCAAACCTACATAAACGGGGCACTTGAGGAAACAGTTCTTGAAACGGCGCACCTGAAACCAAAGGCGTTCTACCGATATGTGGACGACACATTCATGGCGTGGCCACATGGCGAAGTAGATCTGCACGAACTTCTTGACCACCTTAACACGACAATATGAAGTTCACCACGGAGGTAGAAGAAGACGGATGCCTACCTTTACTCGATATCCTGACAAAGGAAAAAAAATGAGGGCACACTTGGACATTCTGTCTATAGAAGAAAAGACGTACCCGGACCTGTACCTAAACGGCAGTAGCTGCCACCGACCAGCACAGTGGAAAACAGTGCCCATCACTTTGGTGCGCAAAGCACGAGACATCTGCGACAAGGAGAGTCTATCCATTAAACTGCAGCCTCTTCGGGAAACTTTTCGCAGGTACGACTACTCGGTCACACAGATAAGACATGGTCTCCAGCCCAACATGAAGATGAACGAAGACACCCGGAAGCAGACAAAAAGCGCCTGGTCTTCCTTCCATACGCTGGACCCCCAACGGCCAAGATTACCAGGATTCGTCAGAACCATTTTTCGTTCATCGGCTAAAATAAAAAACATGCTCAGCTAACTGAAAGATAAATTAGGATTACGTACACCTGGAGTCTATAGCATCAGTTGCGAATGTGGAAAACAGTACATCGGCCAGACGCAGCAGTATATTTCGCAGCGCCGCTCGGTCATATGAGAAGCGTTCGCCTCGGCCAAACGGACAAATCTGCAATCGCAGGGTACAGCCTCAACAAAGATCATTTGTTTAACTACGAACATACAACGGTGCTGTGCCGGGCGAACAGGTTCTGGGACACGATCATCAAAGAGGCAGTGGAGATACGGGACCATGATTATGTTGTCAGTTGGGATAGCGTTTTCCAGCTGAGCTCCGCATGGGATGTAGTTGTTGCAGAAAACGCCAAGAGCACTCTGATGTGAAGGTGACGAAAGCAGCAGATAGAATAGACAGGCAGCTCCAGAAAATCACTGTCCGTGAATCTCCGCACCACCGTCCGCTACAACCCTTCCGGGGGCGCGTGATTTGCACAGACGTTGCAGACGAGGCAGAGGAACCTGTGATCCAACGGCTATACAGACGCACAATGGACAATAAACCCGTCACTTCACCTTACTATGACGGTAGGCAACTCGTAGAAACGTTGCCGCAGAACGGCGCTTTGACTTGGATGGCAACCGGAGAAAACTTCGTCATTGAGATTCGCCGAGAAAGCCTGCAGTCCCAGATATTAGTGTATTCATTACCTTATCCTTGACCACAATGAAGAGCAACGGTGAAAGCACACTTACCTGTCTGAAGCCAATCTTTTATTCCAACCAGTCTAATCTCTCTTCTTCCACTTTCACACAGCTCACACTCCCATTGTACGTTTCTCTTATCCTCCATCTTTACTTCCCTGTTCTCCATGGACATATATTGTTTCCACTCTCAATACCACACGCTTTTTCATAGTCCAGTAAGGTCATTAGTTGATCTAGTCTATATTTCGGCATACAGCGAAAATTAGAGCTACTGCGGACCATCGTATTCTGAAACCATGTTGTTGTTCTTTCATCCTTCCTTCTATTTCTTTCCGAATTCGTGTTGCCAGAACTTTCTTAAAGATCCTTGCCCAATGGATCATTAGTGTGATTACTCGATAGTTTTTACATTTTTTCTGTTACCTTTCTCGAAGGTCGGAACACTTATAACCTTCATTTTAGTCTTCTGAGGACCTCGACTATTACCACAAAACTTTCGTCACTTGATAGAGCCGAAGTACTAGGGAAAAAAAATTGTCATGATGACTTTATTTCTTAATATTTGTATACCAAATTTTGATTACCTTCGGATTATTCTCCATTGACCACAACACACTTCTTCAAATGATCCTTCCATTGTTCAAAACAGTCTTTAAATTCAGTTATTGGGATATTCTTTATGCCTTCCAGCGATTTTTGTTTTACCACCTTCACAGTGGTAGAACGATTTCCTTCCATGTCCCTTTTGGGTCTGGGAAACAAAAAGAAACCTCAGGGGGCTACATCCAGTGATTAGTGTGTGGGGGGGAGGGGGGGGGGGGAGGGTGGACAAGCGGTGTTTTTGGTCAAAAACTGCTTTACGGAGAGGGCGCTGTGGGCTGGCGCGTTGTCATTATGGAAGAACCAGTCACCTGCGCGCCAAAGATTTGCCCTTTTCTTCATGGCACTCTCCCTCAATCTTTCAAAACCTTCAAGTACAGCTCCTGCTTGACAGTTTGACGTGGGGGAACGAACCCCGCATGCACAACACCTCTGCAGGTGAAGAAACAAATGAGCATTGTCCTGATGTCTGACTTCATTTGGAGAGCTTTTTTGAGACGAGGAGAGCGTCTTCCAGTGGCTTGATTATTACTTTCAGGGTCCTCTTTGAACTGATTTGGAAGTCTGAAGTCGAATCACCCTATGCTCGTCAGTGAGAAGGCAAGGGACAAATTTGGCTGCAATCCTTCTCATGTGCAAATCTTTGGATAAAATCGTCTGAACTCCGTGATATTCGAGGTGTCTCACAGAGTTGATCAATGGTTCAGCGACGATATTCACAAACGAGGTCATTGATTTTGTTGACGTTTTCGTCATTTCTTGACGTTGAGGGCATACTGAACGGGGTTGGTCTTCAATTGACATTTATCCATTTTTAAAGCGTGAAAACCACTCGTAGACTCTGGATTTACTTAGGGATGCATCCCTATAAGCAGTATTAAGCATTACAGTAGTTTCCGTAGCCGATTTCCCCAACAGGAAACAAAATTTCACAGCCGCGCGTTGCTCTCGACAATCTGCCATAACGTTTTCGCCGAAATGGAAAAAGCTGTTTTACTAAAAAGCCTCTCATGGGAGAACCCATGCACTCACAGTGACATAACGTCGCGCACTGACTCAGGTGGCGTGACCGTAACGAAGACGTTGTCGAACAATGGGTTCCCCCATTTTCCCTCCCCACCACTACCCAGTTCCTGTTACTTTTGGATCCCCTCTCGTATTCCCCCCTCCTCCTCTTTTACTGCTTTCCCCCTCTGTACACTCAGCTCATGGGCAGATGTTGCTAAAACATCGATTTCATAGTACTTGGAAAAGAAAGATGATTAATTACAATTATCAGTAGAAATGTGGCACCCCAGAAACCATTTCGATACTTCAAATGCTGACCCTAGTTTTCACAGGTTTCAGTTGATATTAATGCTCAGGATATTCGGCCATACAAACACGATTATTTATGTGAAAGGAAGCGTAAAAGCGACTTGCACTGGGACAATATTTGAGTATTCCAAAGAATGAAATTTGGGAGAAGATTGGTGTCCAGCCCAACATACTTTGAGGGCTGCAAGGGGTTGAATTTACAGACGAGTATCAAAAAGTATTATTACTGTTAAAAAGAATGACAAAAAACGTCTATTTTAATGAAAATGCTGTTATCATTACTTACCATCAGAAAGTGGCGTGAGACATTCCCGACAGTCGTGGTCCCGGTAATTGCTAACGTTGAAGGAAGGCATTGGAAAAATTTGCTGTTGCCTAACTATTGGATAGGGATTTCTTCACTAGCATTTTCAAGGCTTCCAGATGCTCTGCCTCGACACCTCCAGTCTATGTACGTGTTCGAATTGTATTCATGAGTCCACATACAAGATGGCTGCGAACTCCTCAAAAGCATCTTTCTCGCGATGAAACGACACAATGGAGATGGGTCTGGCGTGTGTTGTTCTTGTCTCTTTGTACTTGTTAACTTGGTGACTGATGACGATGACAGTCTGACAATTGAAATCGAAAAATATATCCGTTTGCATCAGAAAGAGGTGGTTACAGGCTTGGAGCAGTAGCATTAGCTTGATGCCAATGAGGTAGTTCATTCGTTATTCAGTATGTACAGGTACATTATTCTAGACCTGTATAATAACAGTATTTTCTTTATATTACATGTAATGTAACACATTGTTTTTTAGATGACTGTATACTGGTGCCGAATATGGTTGATGTTTTATTACGTATTTTGGAAAGTGAAATTCCAAGAATCTTGTGAAGGCTGGACAAATCCTAAGCGGTTGAACTGTTTGACACCGAGTATACGAGTAAGTATCAGTTCCTGTGTTACCTTCTTTTTGCTTGCTGTGTAAGATGATATTTATGTTTTTGTTTGTATCTTCTAAAAATTTCGGAATTGCCAGAGCCTGGCTTTTTATCTACAACTCATGTCTAGCCCACAGCTCTTCCTACCACTGCCATTACAGTCTGGCCTTTCATCATGAGAGCCTGCACCTGCTTCACAAGTGTTGCCATCCCACGATGAATTTCTGAGAAAGAATGAGTCAGTGTGTTATATGAGTTGTTAACCTCTTTTGTGTTCAGTGCGATAGTTATGTGCATGTGTTTGTTTCCTTGTTCTTGCTCATGGCTTTTCAACACCACAGCCAGTGCATACTCCACCACTCCTGCCACATAGTCTTTCTTGCCCGGCATCTCGCGATATTACATCCTCCTGCTGCCTCGGCGCGTGGCTGGTCACAGCTGCCCTCCCGCCTGGCTTTTTATTGCTAAGACCCGGCTGCTCACTGTGGGCGCTGCCACAACCTACACACATCAGTGTACCGTCGCTGTAGCCCAGCTCTTCACGGCGGGCACTGTCGCCGCAGCCTGCGTGCACAGGTGTCTTGTCGTCCAGCGTCTCATTACAGGTCGACTCTTAGCACAACCTGGTTGCTTGTGATGGCCTCAACCAGTCTTATGCAGCACCATTGGTAGTGTACTTATTTTTAATAGCAATAGTGCCAAGAGTAGTTCTTCTGCCCATTCTACTAATGAAGTGCCTGAGATAAACCGAAGTACAGATTTTCAAATGAAATGGCAGAAGTGGGAGGGGAGTGGTAAGGTGCCAAGTGACTTTACAACCATACCTTAAAAATACTGTTAATCTCTTCAGAACTTTAAACGCTTGAACACAGATGGTCAGTCCAGAAAACTTTAAACAAACTCTGATAACCATCATTTACGTGCATTATTAACTTTACAACTCTGGTTGCTGAGAGCAAAATAATATTGACAATGAACAATGTGTACAAAGAATTCCAAGAATCTTCAAGTGTGACTTTTCTCCTTCAAACAGATTATTACTACTCTCAATGTCGTAAACAGCTGACTCGAGAAATCATTCAAGACAATCAATGAAACAACAGATACAATCCTTGCCAAACCATTGACAACCAAGGAATAAACTACAGTACTTATGTTGTGTGTGTGTTTGTGTGTGTGTGTGTGTGTGTATGTGTGTGTGTGTGTGTGTGTGTGTGTCTGTAGGGGGGAGGGGGGTTATGCACCACGATACTGATAATAGTTTTATAAATGGTAGCTCCTTAGTGCAACATTTCTTTTTACAATAGTCCACGTCTTAGCTCTTCTGATTAGAATAACTTATGATACCTGTAACATAAATTTGTTAGAGCCAGACGCAGACAAGAAGTCACAGCGCTTAATTAAGATATTTAATAGCGACAACAAACATACGTAACCCCTCGCGTGCACACATAGAAAATACGCAGTGAAAAGCAAAAAAATGGTTTAAATGGCTCTGAGCACTACGGGACTTAACGTCTGAGGTCATCAGTCCCCTAGAACTTAGAACTACTTAAACCTAGCTAACCTAAGGACATCACACACATCCATGCCCGAGGCAGGATTCGAACCTGCGACCATAGCAGTCGCGCAGCTCCAGACTATAGCGCCAATAACCGCTCGGCGACTTGAGCCGGCGCAATGAAAAGCAGCTACACGTATTAGAAGTATCCCTTGGCATTAACCGCACAACCCATTTTATTTAAACCTTTTAATTTAGCTGTCTGTGAATTAAGCGAATAGACGTTCGCTCCCTCTCATACCAACTTAACAAACCAATAATGTGAGTGACTTCGACACTTCAAGTAAGTAGTAATTATTTGACCAATGCAAGCACTTAACTTTATGAAACAATTCCGGAGCTACCTCAGCGCAAACAGTTCAAACTATTATTCGTATTCCACACGCAATCAGTAGGTCAACACTTCCTCGGTTTACGAGAGAAAGCAAGTTCAGGCCACTTAACTGTTATAGAATTATGAACAATTCAGTAATCATCCACGCAGCTAATCTTTAAGTAATAATTGAATAGAAAGGATTCCCTTCAAAGCACAAAATATCTATAGTACCTTAAGACAACAACAATAGCACGTGACAGTTCTTTAAATATGAACACCGTATTAAATTAGAGCCAACTGAATTTAAGACATTCCTTAGTGGTCAAAAGAAATTTAAACAGTAAAACGAGAGTAAGTTACAATATCGTATCGATTAGAGCAACCAGCTAATTCATAACATATACGCTCAGTAGTGAAATCGGGTTACTGAATAGTGTATAACAGCGCAACTCGTACTGGACTGACTAATGTTTTAAACATCCTTTTAGCCACCAAACCAGTCAAACTAACAAACGGCCACCGCTGTTTATCAACACCAGTGCAATTTGGCCCCTCAGACTCGAGCACAGTACTCTCGTCGGACTCGTACACAGGGACCACGCCGGCTTCGCACAATCACAGCGGATAACACGCCCCCTCGTTGAATATCCTCGCACCACCGAGGAACCAAATTTGAAGGACTCAAGAGCAACCGAAACGACACGGCGCTTAAGTAATCTTCCTGTCAAAGACCCTCAGACCAGGGTCTATGATCGGAAGACTAAACCACGGACGACTGTCGATCATCAGAGAGGCACTATCTGATCACGAAGCTGGCGCGCACGGCTCGAAAGTGTTCAGTGACTCAAGGTGCGCTTGGGGATACAATATGACATGCCCAAATGAAGAATATGGACGGGTATCACGACCTCCTCAATCCCTAATTGTGTGGAAATCCATTTCGAATGGAAGTTACCAAGATCATAAATAACTCTCAATATTTCGCCATACATGAATAATCCATGTAATGAGCGGCTTTGTGTCTTTAGCTTTAATAAAGAGCTATCATTAATGTTCATAATAACGATGAACTTTGTTTTATATGGTCCGTTATGTCATGTAAGAATACTTTCGAGAAACATGCACAATGTACTGTCACATATGACATGTATTACATTTCCGCATATTATAAACATGATGACATAGAATTTCTGCTGGCCGGTGTGGCCGAGCGGTTCTAGGCGCTTCAGTCTGGAACCGCGCGACCACTACGGTCGCAGGTTCGAATCCTGCCTCGGGCATGAATGTGTGAGATGTCCTTAGTTAGGTTTAAGTAGCCTAGCTCTAAGTTCTAGGCGACTGATGACCTCAGATGTTAAGTCCTATAGTGCTCAGAGCCATCTGAACCATTTTTGAACATATTCCTCATGAAATTCAAGACCATCGGTAAGACTGAACGACAGAATACGCTCATATCTGTTCATGTATATGGCCTGGGTGAATACAAGAATATTGATAATAAGATTGCACATAAGGTTGTCAGCCCGCTGCACTTTTCCAATTTCGCTGGCGTGTGGCGGAAACATGTAGATTTATTGCTCGCCTCTGATGTCGACAAACAAAATGACTCGTGCATAAAGGACATATAGTGCCTTACTTCACCCCAGTTAAATGGACATGAGTGACATATTGGCCGCAGGTGCCTGAAAGCATTTTATACGAGTGATAAATTAACTGGGTATTAGTGGGATTGCTTACAGAAGTCCTAGTACGTGTACATATGATTAAAGAGGCGAATAAATTCATAAGAGTAAAGAATCTTCTTTGCAAGGAGTAAGTACCATTCGTTGTATGTACCGACTTCGAATGCTTGCTCGCTCCTCTGGAGCTCTGTGAGGGTGAGCCCACTACCCCACGTACCACCGTCACAGAACGGCTAGTACCTTCTGCGACTGCATATCATGTTGTGCGCGCATACTTTTCAACTCTTAATCGTTATGGATCCGGCAAGATGGCTGCTATATGAGCTTGAATATCTTGCAAAGGAGGTTGACGTGGTTTATCCCACCAAATAATGTGCAATCTTATTATCAATATTCTTGTATTCACCCAGGCCATTTACATGAATACATATGTGCGGATTCTACCATTCAACCTTACCGATGTTATGGAATTTCAAAGGGCATTCTATTCCATCATTTTTGTAATATGTGGAATATGTTATATGTGCCAGTACACCGTGCATGTTTCTGAGCCAAAATCTTGATATCGTGTTGTGATCCATTATATCCTCAAAAATCCTTATCCATTGTTACTACAGTTGCTTGAATCGCTTAAGATGTCAGTGAGACATTAATTTTATAGACCTTTTATATCCAAAACATTTAACATTTAATAACTAGCACAGTAAATCTGTTAGTGAGGGTGTGTCTTCATTCACACACTGGTCTAATTTTTTTCTTTGAGACCATGGGCTGTTTTCTTTGTCATTGGTTTGGTATAGGTTTTATTTAGAGTTTTCTACTACCATTTGCAGTTCGTTCAAGTGGTCGTGATGTCTCTACTACGTGTTCAGAGCATCAGGCTAGCTGACCTGCAGTGAGGCTTTGTCAACATTTGAGCTCTGTCAGTCATTACGCGTCAAAGGTGCTGCCACCTATTGACCAAGCCGCAAAGTTCGTCAGGCCTAGCATGGCATCCTGGTCGTCACAACTCCGCCAGAATTACGCCAGGGCGCGCGTTCACGGCCGCGTATGTTCTTAAGGTTTTCATAGACATTTTCAGGATGTACCGTCTCACACATAAAGTCAGTACTGAATCGAGAAAACATGCGATGCATACTTCATTGCAGCTGAGGATTGTACAAGCGTGAAATGATGAAGGGCTTGTTTGTAAGACTGATGTTGAAAACATACCATACACGTGCTGTTCACTGAATGAGTAAACGTAAGTATTGTGTGTGTGTGGGGGGGGGGGGGGGGGGGGATGGAATGATCTGTTTGCTAGGTTGTATGTATCTTGCATGCTATGTATGCATTAACTAGAGCGATATTAGTTTAGATTTACTGCTACTGGTCATAAAAGTCACATATTTTTTCTATGTAAATAAATATTGTAACAACATATTGCCAGTTCAAATGGTTGAAATGGCTCTGAGCACTATGGGACTTAACTGCCGTGGTCATCAGTCCCCTAGAACTTAGAACTATTTAAACTTAACTAACCTAAGGACATCACAAACATCCATGCCCGAGGCAGGATTCGAACCTGCGATCGTAGCGGTCACGCGGCTCCAGACTGTAGCGCCTAGAACCGCACGGCCACTCCGGCCAATATTGCCCGTATAAAATGTTTTATCATAATTGTATTTAGATATTGCTTACTACACTGGTGTTCAAAACCGAAGGAGGAAAGTAACTTCCTCATTATGTGTCACTGTCAAGTAACACAGCTCGATGAAACTTGGACTATACATAGAAAACATTGTTATAGTAAAGTACAGTACAGTACAGTACAGCACAGCACAGCACAGCACAGAAGGTAAATGAAAAGAATACGCAATGAGATAACCAGAAATGACACTTCTATTCTAAGACAATAATTACATTGAAGTCACCGCGATTTATGATAGTCCCCTGGACATTACAAAAGGCAGCACGTGGATTGTACATCTACATCTACATCTATACTCCGCGAGCCACCTTACGGTGTGTGGCGGAGGGTACTTATTGTACCACTATCTGATCCCCCCTTCCCTGTTCCATTCACGAATTGTGCGTGGGAAGAACGACTGCTTGTAAGTCTCCGTATTTGCTCTAATTTCTCGGATCTTTTCGTTGTGATCATTACGCGAGATATATGTGGGCGGTAGTAATATGTTGCCCATCTCTTCCCGGAATGTGCTCTCTCGTAATTTCGATAATAAACCTCTCCGTATTGCGTAACGCCTTTCTTGAAGTGTCCGCCACTGGAGCTTGTTCAGCATCTCCGTAACGCTCTCGCGCTGACTAAATGTCCCCATGACGAATCGCGCTGCTTTTCGCTGGATCATGTCTATCTCTTCTATTAATCCAACCTGGTAAGGGTCCCATACTGATGAGCAATACTCAAGAATCGGACGAACAAGCGTTTTGTAAGCTACTTCTTTCGTCGATGAGTCACATTTTCTTAGAATTCTTCCTATGAATCTCAACCTGGATATTTGACCACCACGGACAGTCATGTGCGCTTAGCAATGTACTCCCATGCAGGCCTCAAGGTTGGTAAGGAGTTCATGTGGCAGGACGTTCCAACCCTCCACCAGCGCAATTAACAATTTCTGGATGGTCGTTGATGCATGCGGGCGTAGTGCAGTACGTTCCCTGACGCATCCCACACGTGCTCGATGAGATATAAGTTGGTAGGACGGGCAGGCCTGTCCTTTTGCCAAATATACTCTCGTCCTAGAGTTTCTCCACCTATACTGTTCGATGCAATTTCGCATTGTCAGCCGTAAGTATGAAGTCAGGGCCGAATACATCCCTGAAAAGACGCAGATTGGGAAGGTGAATAGTGTCACAATAAATTTGGCCGGTGAGTTTATTGTGTGCGTAGATATGGAGAACAGTACGTCCCTACAACATTATGCTTCCCTCCAGCATAAAAGCTAGCCCACCAAAACGGGAATGTTTCACAATGTTTCTGGGTATACTACGTGTCCCCACCTCTCGCCTTATAGATGCATGTTCAGCATTGTCAAATATAATCTCTTTAGTGGTCTAAGTGTTATGGTGTAGGAAGGCATAATGCTGCATGGGCATTGAAAATTCAGGCGGAAAGCATTTCAGGTCGTTCGGCCTATTTTGAGCATGACAGTTCGTATGATTCTGTGTCACTCATTTCTCTTCATACTTTTAATGTGTTACAAAACTGTAATCACTTAGGTTCACAAAATTTGAAGAGATGCTAGGCATTTGTCATGTGTCTGTCATATGAATTAAATGGAAAGAGATGTAATGAAACACATAAATAAGGTCTTGGAATTGCAATGACAGTTTCTGTACCTTTCTGTGGTACAAGCTGACCTGTGGTTTGCCCCTGTGATTCCCGAAGAAGGATCCAATAGGAGTGGATGTACAGCCCAGATCTCTGTTGGAAAAATATTTCTGGTGGTGTATGAACATTGTTAAATGCGGATCCCCAGAAAAAGACAATTGTTATCACTGTTTTACTGTAGGCAATCAGATTTCTTAACATAGAAATCACGAAAAAATAATGTACGTTATTATCTTGAAGCCCGATTCTATGGAGATTCGGGTACACATTATCAATGGGACGCAAACGGCTTGAGCTCCGGACCTGAGTATGGAATGAAACATCACATGACAGTTTCTGACTAAACATTTCTCTTGTTGACTTCAAATTGATTTCACTGGATTATTTTGAGCATAAAAGACTGCATATCATTTCATTAAAAGGGAAAGCTGTATGGTTTTAAGGTGAATAAATTATACACGACATTTATAGATGAAGGCAAAATGTATCTACGAACTGAAACATTTAGTCTCCTCAGTGTCATTAACGAACTCTCCTGTCGTTTCCTCCACAAAGGACTCGCGCCGAGGATTACTGCTAATTAAGGATTTGCAACCAATTGTGCGGATTTTCAACACTGCTGAGGACCTGACTACTGTCAATGTTATGAATATTAAAGCTAGAGTGAAAGCAAATGCCGCTCGTAACGAAGAGAGAATCAGCTTTCAGCACCTAGGGTGCGTTTATCTGTTCTTTGAACGCATCAGAATACCGGCATATTGTTTTTTGTTCAGAGATCTCATACTGGCTGCATGGTTACTTCTCGGAAAACCCAGTCACAGCCAACTCGATAATTGAGCTTGCATTGAAATAGTACTCTTTTCTTTGTATTCTAAGACAGAAGAGTTGATCATGCCTAGTCGGGATGTTTTATGACTTAACAGGCCTATGAGGGGAATATCATGCCTTCTGTATGATATCTATTATTGCTGTCAAGGTTACAGTAAGCGATTTTCCGCATTTCAGATATAGTCATTGTCTTCCCTGTCAAAGGAATATTACTTCTCAAACAGCCAAGTCCCCGAAGTACCCGTGTCACTGTCATCAACGTTTATCGTGAATGGGCCAATGGTATTAATGAAAATGGGATAATGGTTTAAACTGCAGATTATTTCATGCTACCGACGTCCGACGACGGACGGGCCGTGAAACCAATAAGTGTTCTAGATTGACGTAGCTCACAGTTTAAAGAAAACCTAGGCAAGGTATGCACCACAACAATTTGAAGCGTGCCGCATGTGGGGCCTTGAACGGACGAGGCATACAGCAGTAAGGATTTGAAGTTGCTAGACAGAAACTTGAGTATTACTAATAGGAAAAACACGAACACCTGCCTTTCTGAAGGTAAACACTCTGCAACCGATGCATGACAAGATGTAAGCGTTATTGTGTGGGTTATATTTAGCGGCATGAAACAGTATCTTGGTCGATCTGATTTCTGATCCATTCACGGAGACCAAGTTCATCGGTACATAATAATTGACTTCCGTGGTTGGGAGGAGATTTATAAAGAAGATAACCCCTCTTGCTATCGAAAAACCAATCGACGCTGATGTTTAATTAGAGCTGTCCGACTTTCAGTTGTCAAAGAGACTGAATAATCCATTTTATTCCCTACTTTGAATTTATGTTTGTGCATGGAGTTTGAAAAACTGCTCAAATTCCACAAGAAGATCACTTTCACCATCAGCTCTCAAAGAGGTTTCCACTAAAGTCGGCTAGATGTCTTCCCAGCTCTAGTTAAAAATGAATTTCGCCCTGAGAGTAAACAAAGCTGGAAATCTATCAGCTAAAAGCCTGTAGGGCTACAACGTACTTAAATTTCCCCAGGGCTTATATGTCCCAAGAGTAACAGAGCACGAGAGGTCTAAGGCTCTGCAGTCGTGGACTGTGCGGCTGGTCTCGGCGGAGATTCGAGTCCTCCCTCGGGCATGGGTGTGTGTGTTTGTCCTTAGGATAATTTAGGTTAAGTAGTGTGCAAGTTTAGGGACTGATGACCTTATCAGTTAAGTCCCATAAGATTTCACACACATTTGAACAGTAACAGAGCAATAGCGTTGTTCATCCTCCTAGATACATCCAAAATGGTGGTGGTCTGAATTGTAAAAGCTAACGACTGTTAAACTAGCACAGTCATGATTTGCACACCCTCTAATGTCACAACCATTATGGAAGAACTAGCCCGCCTGTGCTAGCAGAAAATTCAAAAATACGTTTGTTAGCACAACTAGCCCAACTGTCCTATAAAATGACATTTTACTGGCCCTTAAAATGAAACAGCCAGTCACAGCCTAGTACGTTACTAAGCCATTAAAACAAAACACCCAATGAGAAGGCAATATTTTACCAGCGATTAAAACGAAACCGTCAATCACTACGTAGCTCCAGACCCACCATCCTCGACCACGTTCAGCAGTATGCATCTGAATTGAATTGCGTAAAAGAAACAACTAATCCGTATGGACCCACAAGGCTGCTATCTTGTTCTATTAGCACCAACCTCAGATGTAACCAAACGATCTGAGTCATGTATGCGAAACAGGAAGTCAATAAGTAGCACCAAAATTCTGTCTTGTCCTATAGGCACTATGCTCGGAAGTATCTGAACGACATGAATTGTGCAAACTAAAAGCCAATCCATATGTAACCCATAGCAGTCAAGTTGTTCTATCAGATCCATGCTCAAAAAGATCCGAACGATCTGGACTGCATAAATGAAACAACAAATCAAAGTGTAGCTCTGGGGCTGCCATTTTGTTTTGTTGGAACCGTAGTCAGAAGTATCAAAGTGAGTTGAATTGTGTAAACAAAACACCCGGTCAGTACGTACCCTAAATAACAACTGCATGTGATTGTCAATAGGTACTGGTGGCATGTAGACGTGGCATGCTTTATCAGTAGAACCACTGGTTTGTCGAGTCCTGTCTTTAAAAAATCTGACAGAACTTTGTCATTAAAACACAGGTTTGTCAAGCCTAGACTTGTCTCGCCTCAAAGAAGCTTAAAACACACACACACACATTAAATCTTTCAGTCACAGCTCATTATTTTCCAGAGATAAAAACGAAACAGCCAATCGCAATCCGTTGTTATACCAGCTGCTAAAATCAAACAGCCCATTACACCCCAGTATTTTATTGGCCATTAAAACGAAACAGCCAGTTGGTATGTACACCCAATATGTTCTCTGTGCTTCCCATTTGTCAACATGCAATGTTTGATGTTTGTATCCCACTTAGTCTAGATCTAAGGCACAATGGACCACCAAATTAAATATTTCCACATCTAGATTGTCTGTATTGTTTACCAAACACACTTGGCTAAAATACTATGCTAAGTAGACAAGACAGTATTAGGTGACAGTCCCAAGCAAACACATAGGTATTTTGTGTTATTGTTATATAACTGTACAAAACACTTGTTGTTAATATAATATGCTAAACATCGATTTTTGTACCACACTTAGTGCAAGACACAATGGACCACCTAAATTAAATATTTAGTTATAAAATAGTCTGTTAATATACAAAAAATGAAGATATTGACACTACTGATCTGACTTATAGGTGAAACTGCGCTTGACAATGAGCAAAGCTTGATCTTTGTACCAAATTCGGTACAAGGCAAAATGGACCCTCATTTAAATATTACCACGTATGAAGTGTCTGTATTATTCTTCTATAACTGTACGAGGCACACGTGGCTAAAATAGCGTGCTAAGCATGCTAAGGCAGAGATAGATGAAAATTTCTTTTAGGCCTAACTAATGCTGTATTAATCTTACTAGTTCTACACCAGTAAAGTTATAACTGACGTTACTGACTGGCTAGTATAGCTTTGGGAACTTCACTCCGTCCGTTACTGGTTATTTTACTGCCTAGGTAGCAGAATTCCTTAACTTCATGTACTTCGTGATCATCAATCCCGATGTTAAGTTTCTCACTGTTAAGGCTTGAAAAATTCATATATATGTGTGTGTGTGTGTGTCTTTTCTGCTGGCCAATCTCTGTTAGGTTCCTGCAACGTCAGGCAGAGATGTGACACTGTGGTTTGGCTAAGAAACGATGCCAATGATTCTCTTCACCTCCACAAGTGACAAGCGGCTGAAGCTAGCTTTCGCCAATCAAACGGATACGTTTGTGTGGGTACGGACCAATTCAGGTCGTTTGGATACTTTTGAGCATGGTGCCAAGAGAACAAGATGGTATCTCTGGGGACTACATACTGATTAGCTATTCTTTTTACCTAATCCATGTCGTCTCAATAGTTTTGAACATGGCCAAGATGGCAGCTCAGGGACTCTATACTAACTGGCTGTTTCGTTTTCATAGCTTCTAAAACATTTCACTGTTGTTGGTTGTTAGATTGTAATGGGTTGTAAAATACTGGGCTGTAATTGTCCATTTCATTGTAATGCCATTTTTTGGGACAACTGGGCCAGTCCCCCCATGTTAGGTACCTTTTAATTTTATGCTATCACAAAGGGCTAGTGCCGTCATTTTGGATTTTTAGAGGTGTTGCAAAACACAACTGGGCTAGTTGCGCCAACTCATACTCTTGAATTTCTAACTAGCACAAATGAATCTTGGAGTTTTTAATTGCCGATCACCGACATCTTGGATTCCGCTATCTGTAATTGCGACATCATCCTCTCATGTGATAGTCACATGAATTTGTCCCTGAAAGTACGCTACTGTCCAGCTCCGTAGAGTTAATCATTTTATTTTAGCATGCCTGTTAGATATTGAAATTGGATCTATCTTGTGCAGTATCAATTTTGTCTAATTGCTGGAGGGCATGAGACTATCATTGATGTCACCATCGATGTTCAACATGAATGTCATATCTGGCCAACTTTGTTTACATGACGTGAAGAAAAAATATCATCGACTGTTCTATGGACTTGGTTGCTACTTGGATTGTTCTTGGTATGGTTTTGTGCGTGCTTGCACTGGACTTCACTTGTACTGGTTCTGATTTAATTCACGATTTACATAGATCATTAGACATTACCATACTTCATGTTTCTCACAGTGAAGGACAATGACAATTTTTTAATTTGCATATTTGTTTTGGAGAGGGTCCGCCTTGACGCAAAACACCATTTTTCTTTTTATTTCCCAGACATGTTTCGCTGAAGTTTGAGCATCATCAGCGGATTTTTTATTACCTTCCTGTAAAACAAGGAAAATGCTCTTTAATATTTGTATAATCATAAATTTGACTTTTTGGGACAGTATTCACTCAGTTATTTAATTCTTCTCCAAATTAAAGTCATTAGCACTTCATTTGTGTAACCAAACTCGTTCAGCCAAAGTATCAATAAAGTCGAAAGACAGATTTAAAAGGTTGTTGTTGGTGGAAGTTTCAATAGTTAAACAAACACTCAACTAAACTACATGTACATTACCCCATAAGAAGCACAGGCTGAATAATTAAAAGACGTTTCACTATTCGCCAACATTTGCATAAAGAAGTACGCATGGGAGTTGTCTGTCAGAGTCGCCTGCAGCATACTGAGGCGGTTCACCCACGGAGGCACTTTTGTGTAAACAGAACAGTTCCTCTCTCAAAACGTGAAAATTTAGCACCGAGAAAATTGATGCTGACACTATCGATAAAAAAATAATGGTAAAAACTTTCAAGTTGACACAGGAGCCTCAGTGTCTTTAATCAGTGAAGAATTCTGTATTTCGTAATAGCCTCCATACAAATGCATCGAAATCACAGGCAAATGGTCACTTACAATGACCATGAAAGTATTTAAATAGGTCAAAGAATGTTAGTAGGAATTTTGCTTTTATAGCGGTAGCAATTTTAATAGGTTCAAGTAAACGCAAGTTAGCGATGCCTGTTCAGTTATCGGTTTCCAGATATGAGAGCCATTTAATGTGGTTTCATTACCATTGCGCAGTTTTCCGATGCGTTTCTTAGTCAAGTTGTTGATGATTCCAGCTGGAGGTTAGCCTTCAATAAATGTTTAACAACTGCCCTGTTTAAGCAATATGAAATGCTCTGTAAAACAAAAAAATTACATACGACGAAGAAATTATCCGAATGGGGCGAAAATCGGTTGTAGTGATGTACATGTGCTGAAAAACAAATGATTACAGTTTCAGAACAATTGGATGATTTATTCAACAGAAAGAGCTTGACAAATTGAGCAAGTGAAAAACGCATTGCTCCACGTCTGTTCCTTATGCAAGCAATTACTCGGCTTGAAACTGATTGAAAGAGTTGTTGGAGGCCTTCCTGTGGGATATTGTGCCAGATTCTGTCCAATTTGCGCGTTATATCCTCAAAATCTTGAGCTTACTGGAGGGCACTGCCCATAATGCTCGAAACGTTATCAACTGGAGAGAAATTTGGCTGGACATGATAGGATAAGGAAAGTACGAAGACAAGCAGTAGAAACCTCTCCATGTGGGGCGGGCATTGTCTCGGTGAAATGTAAGCCCAGGATGGCTTGCCATGAAGAGCAACAAATCCGGGTGTAGATACCGTCGGCGTAGCGCTGTGATGTAAGAGTGCCGCGGATGACGACCAAAGGGTCCTGATATGAGAAGAAATGGCACCCCAGATCGTCAAATCTGTTTGTAGGGCCATATGGCGAGTGACAACCACGTTGATATCCCACTGCTGCCCGGAACGTCTCGAGACAAGTCTTTGCTGGTCGTAGGGGCACAATTCGAATCGTAGCTCATCTCTGAAGACTGTTCTACTCCAGTCAATAAGAGGCCGAAGATGTGTCTGGAGACGCCCCAGACAGTGGTTGGGTACCAACCTGACTGTTGCTCAACTTCTGCACTGACAAGGAGTGGTGGTTTGGGGTGACGTTTCTTGTCATAGCAGGACCTCTCCGGTTGTCATCCGCGGCGTCCTTGCAAAAAAATGGTTCAAATGGCACTATGGCACTATGGAACTTAAATTCTGAGGTCATCAGTCCCCTAGAACTTAGAACTACTTAAACCTAACTAACCTTGGACATCACACACATCCATACCCGAGGCAGGATTCGAACCTGCAACCGTAGCGGTCGCGCGGTTCCAGACTGTAGCGCCTAGAACCGCCTGGCCACTCCGGCCGGCTCGCCCTTGCAGCTCAGCTGTACAAGGACTATATTCTATTCACCGTTTTGTTTCCCTGCGTGACAAGCCGTCCTCTGCTTACATTTACCAAGATAATACCCACTTGTCCACGGAGAGAGTTTCCACTCCTTGTCTTCCTAATTGCGAAACCCAACCTTGGCTGGCAAGGTCTTCAGACCTCTCCCCGATTGGGGAAGTGTGGAGGATTGCGCGCAGGGTCCGCACAACCACCTCGGTTGCATAAAGGCCAGATGTGGACCAACGCGTTATGGACTTGTTCAATTTGTCAAGCTTTTTTTCTCGAATGAATCATTTAATTTTTCTGAAATTGTAATCATTGTTTGGCTGTTTGGCTGTTGGTTTGTTTCCCGCAGAGCGTGGCTGTTATGCGGTGCTGCCTGCCATTTAGGGGAGAGGAGAGCGACGTCGTCCTGCTCGGCCTTGGCGGCCTCGTGGAGGTGGCGGTGAAAACTCGCCCCCGCAGAGTAGGGCGCGGCGTGGCGGGCCAGACGGGCAGAGCTGCGTCGCGGAAGAGGCGGGGAAGCCAGCCGCGATGGCGCCAGGGGCATAGGTTCATCGACGTCTGCAGGATGCTGCCCGGAAAGTGGACCATGCGGGCGTCGCTGGCTAGGCTGCGACATCGGCGGCGGGAGTGCCAAGGGCATGGGGGCATGTCAATGATGGCAGATGGCGCAGCCGGTCGGGCCGGCAGAGGAGCCGGTGGAGCCTGCAGCCGCTGTGGAGACGACGGTTGTTGCTGCTGGATGGGGTCTGGCGCCCTTGCACGTCGACCATGGTTGGAAGGAGCACATCCGGGCGGCCGGAAGAAGTCGGCGGAGCAGCTTGCCGGAAAGAAGGGGTGGTCAGAAAACCCTGATACTGGCGCCGGAGTTGGTTGTGGTGCCAGAAGACCACTGTGTCGGTGATGCGGACGTCAAAGAGCTGACGGCCTCGCGGCCGGACGATCACCCCCGGAATTCATCTGGCTCTCCGGCCGAAACCTCGCGCCCAGATAAGGGATCCCGGAACAAAGGGAGCCTGTGCAATCGGAACCCGTTGTTTAGGTCCGGGCCAGAGGAGGTGCAAACGGGTACGAGGTTGCCGGCCATGCAAATGTTCCACCGTACTATGGGAGCCGATGGGCCTCGACCGATAGGAACTGAGGAACAACATCAGCGACTCATCCAAAGTGTGGCCGGAGGCATATTTTGTCTTTTGGGCCTTAAATGTCCGGATGAGGCGTTCGGCCTCGCCGTTCGATTGCGGGTGAAAGGGCGGAGTGAGGACGTGTTGGATGCCGTTGGCAGAACAAAACGTCGGGAATTCCTGGCTCCGGAATTGAGGGCCGTTATCGGTAACAATTGTTAGCGGCAACCCTTCCAAGGAAAAAACTTTCTGTGGAGCAGCGAGGGTCGCTTCTGAAGTGGAGCTGGTACAACGGGTAACGAACGGAAAATGTGAAAAGGCATCGACGACAAGAAGCCATTGGTAGCCGAGGAAGGGCCCGGCGAAATCCAAATGAATGCGATCCCAGGGACCCGCCAGCTTAGGCCAAGAGCGGAAGGTTTGAGGGGGCTGGGACAGCTGTTGGGCGCACGTGGAGCAATTCTGAACCATATGAGTGACATCCCTGGTAAGCCCAAACCAAAAGACGTGACGCCGGGCCAACGCCTTGGTGCGAGCAATTCCCTAATGGCCTTGATGTAAGAGACGCAAGACTTCGGCCCGTAGATGCTGCAGAGTGGATGTAGGGACTACCCACAATAGGACACCAAGGACACCATCCACCGCCGACAGCTGATGGCGGATAGAAAAAAAGAACCGAAGGTGCTGCTGGTCGCTGGTAGGGGCACAGCTGGGCGACCCGTGCTGAACATAGGAGCGGACATGGCGCAACAATGGGTCACGGGTGGTCACAATTGCCACCATGGAGGCCGTGATGGGGAACCCGCGCAGGGTGTCGTAGATCGCTTCACCAACTTGGAACACGAGGACGTCGAAAGAGTCAAACGAAAGGTCGGGACCAAGAGGAAGGGGGGAAAGAGCATCTGCATTGGCGTGCTAGGAGGTGGACTTAAAATGCAAGGTGTAACGGAATTGCGAGAGGAACAGGGCCCATCGTTGAAGCCTCTGAGACGTCTTCGTAGGAAGCCGGGCCTCTGGGGCAAACAGGGAGAGGAGGGGCTTGTGGTCAGTGACGATATGAAAGGCCCATCCATATAAAAAAAGGGATGAGTTTGGAACAGGCGAATATGATAGCCAATGCCTCCTTTTCGATCTGAGAGTACATCAGCTGGGTGACAGTTAGGGTCTTCGATAGAAAAGCCACAGGACGTTCTGTCCCATCCAGAAGCTTGTGGGAGAGGACAGCCCCGACCCTGTAATCACAGGCGTCCGTGGCCAGGAGCAACGGCAGAAACGGATCATACGGCATCAGACAGGAGGCTGATTGCAACTGGCGTTTCAGGGTGGAAAAGGCCCTCTCACAGGCCGGGGACCAACTGAAGGGGACATTTATGCGGCATAAGTGATATAAGGAGGCTGCCACCTGAACGGCCGATGGAAGGAACTTCCGGTAATACGATATTTTTCCAAGGAAGGATTTCAGCTGATGGATGTCCCGTGGGGGAGGCAGACAGTGTATGGCGTCCACATAGGAAAATGATGGAGAGATGCCTTTATGTGAAATAACTTGTCCTAAATAGGAAATAGAAGGTTGAAAGAAGGAACACTTCTCATTATTGCATTTTAGCTCAGCCTGGCGGAGGCGAAGAAACAGCTGACGCAAGTTGGTAAGATGGCCTGCAGCAGTAGGGCCCGTAACGACAATGTCGTCGAGGTAATTAAAGCAACCGGAAATGTCCTGCAGAAGTTGTTGCAAGAAGCGTTGGAAAATGGCCGGGGCGCTAGCCAGGCCAAACATGAGGCGTATGACTTGGAACAGGCCGGCGGGCGTATTCAGAATGGTGAGGGCTTGAGAAGCTTCATCCAAAGGAACCTGGAGGTACGCCTCAGCGCGACCAATTTTCGTAAAGTAACGACCATCAGCCAATTTACGGAAGAGATCATCAGGCCGAGGGAGTGGAAAGTCGTCCTCCTGGAGCTGGCGGTTGAGGGTCGCCGAAAAGTCCCCACAGTGACGGAGATGCCTGCCTGGCTTCTGGACGATGACGAGAGGCGTGGCCCAGGGGCTGAACTGAACAGGCCGTAGCACCCCTTCCTGTTTCAGACGGTCCAATTCGTCGCGCAGCGGGTGCTGGAGAGCGACGGGGACCTACCTCGCCCGGAAGTATCGAGGGCGGGCTGACGGCCTGAGGTGGAGGGTCGCTGCAAACCCCGTGGCGCACCCGATGTCGGGGGAGAAGAGATCCTGGAATTCGGTGTAGAGAGAGTCAACTTCGTGAAACGGCACCTGTGGAGAAAGCAGATGTATATGATCGTCGATTGTGAACCCGAACATTTGGAAAGCATCCAACCCAAACAGATCGGTAGCATCGGAACTGTTGACCACCAGAAAAGAAATCGTACGGCTGACAGATTTGTAAGAAACCACCGTAGTGAACTGCCCCAACAAAGCGATTTCCTGTCTGTTGTACGTAAGGAGGCGGCGGGGAGCCGGTTGAAGGCTTGGCGCTCCAACCTTAAGGCGTCGTGGCGGAAAGTCGCCTCTGGGACTGCTTGGATCAGGTGATCCCGGACCATGTCATCTGCGTAAGATTCCCGGGATATGCGGGTGACAAAGTTGCACTTCCGAGCGAGACCTTGGAGTTCAGCAACCCATTGTTGGTACGTCTGATCGGGTTTCTTTCGACTCTGGTGAAATTCCACTCTTGCTGCCATGACGTGATATCTGCGGCGATAGTAGAAGGTGAGACACTCACGTATGGCGGTGAAGGTAAGACTGTCAGGCTCACGTGGCTGGAGTTTCGTCGGGAGCACGTACATATGGGAGACATTCCAAGAAAGAAAATAGGCTCTCTGATCATTTTCCTGGGATACCTGATGAACCCGGAAATGTTGACGAATCCTCTTTTCGTATGTTTCCCAATCTTCAGCGTCTTCATCGAATGCCGGGAACGCTGGCGGTGTCGGTGGACGGTGAAGACTTTGAATTTCGGCAATCAGTTGCTGCTGCAGTATCGCGAACTGTTGATAAAGTTGATTCAGTACCTGCTGGACTGATAGATTCTGCTGTTGCAGTTGTGGTTGTGCTTGTTGTTGTAGTGGTTCCATCTTCTTTGGGTTGTCGAATCCTTACTCGTCGCCACTGTTGTATTCTCCAACAGTTTATTGAACGTAACTTCTTCTAAAATACAATAGCTGGTTGTACAATAGATATAGACGTCCGTCGATCTAGCCGGAGATGTGGTTCCTCAAGGTCGGCTGGTACTTCGATCGGCGGTGCAGTACAGCGGCTTCGGTGATATCTTCTCGGAGACTCTACTATAGCGGTTGCCATTAGCAGCAGACGAAGACGGGTCTGCCTTCAACCGGCCAGGCCTATTAGTGAGCTGGAGCCAATATAAACCCGGCGTAGGAATCCGTGGCCGGATACGTCGCGGCGACCTCTGCAAGGAAATCGACTGGAATCTTCGGCGTGTTTACCTGATGTCTTCGCCTGTTTGGCTGTTGGTTTGTTTCCCGCATAGCGTGGCTGTTATGCGGTGCTGCCTGCCATTTAGGGGAACCCGATGGCAGGCAGTACACATTGTATCAACTCTCTGACGACAGCAAATACGGAATGCAAGAAGGGCATTCCAGACAGTCTCCGTCAAAGACATTTCAGTGGCGCGATCGGTTGATGATGAGCCATATGAAGCTACATCCAGGAGGCACGGCTACTAGCCGACTGTGTACGCTAACACAGACTGTACAACTTACAAGGCGCACATTTGAACATCATGAGACCTTAAATGTCTCAGGTCCTACGCAATTAATATTTATTTTCATTCGACACCATCGACGCAAGATTTATCTAATTGTGCTTCTTGACTAATTGTGTCACTCAAGAACAGAAAAAAATCTACAGCTGGTTAATGACAGAGAAACAATAAAATTACTTGTTCCCTATCCACGTGTAAGCGCTTGAATGTAATAAGTTCCATATAAGATATGATTTGACTCACTGACCTCGTTTACGATCGGTATAATAAATTCGGAGTTAAATTGACACAGATAAAAAGCCAGAGTGGCAAATAATGAACGCCACTGCCTGTCTAAGTTCCACTTAGGAGTACTACCGGTCCCTAGGGGGGACAAGTAGGAGGAGTTCCCAGGTCGACATCTTACTGGGCGTAGTGACTGTGGTGCAGTGTCCTCGAAGTCGGGCTGCTGCTGGAACTGCGCGGTGTACATTCTGGACGTCACTCAGTGTCGGAAATGCTTGTGTTGGCTCAGTGAACTGAACAGCCCTAGAGCAGCCAGGCAGATCTAAATAATATTTGCTGAATACTTGGATAGCACGTGATTCACGGAAGTGAGGTAATGCTCCCGATTGTGGCGCTGTTTTCGCAGATGCAACGGTCCTGGTGTCAGGCTTGTGCCTCTCGTGGTGAAGCTAGCGCCTCGTATTTCCATGTTCCTTGTTGGAGTTCTGCTTCAAAACAGACGCTGTGTTTTGGGCACAATAAAGCTTTTTGTGGTTGATACGTCCTACATCCTATACTGTTGACGTCTAGGTTGCCAAGCAAGTATCCCCTATGGAGCCAGTCCCCAGGCAACTTTTCGATCATTTCTGTAATGCGGTAACAGTGATTATGGGCGAAGGTCTTGCATACTTCAGCCTGTGACAAGCAACGCCATACAGACAGACAGCACTCTTTCTACATGAAGCATACCGGTGTCACAGATTTGAACATAGTATCGACAGAGCACTGCTCTCAGTTGCTGTTTGAATTCTTTTTAGTACGTTTCTGTATGTGTCTGCAAAGAGCTAGGCTTGATGTAGCGGTTTTGACTTTCAGAGATTAGCGTTTTTGAGTTATCTGAAATGTAGCTACACCGATTATGTACATTTCTCTTGCACAGAAAAACTTAGTGTCGACCGCGACGTTAATATGTAGTCTTTCATTTCATTACAGGTGGAGCAGCAACGCAAAGAACTAGGAAGGGAGACAGCATCAGCCTTGACAATATTGAAGCAGTTAGCGCTTAACACTGATTTAGGCTCATCACGTAAAACATAAATAAGGATGGACAATCGAATATCCTGATACTTTTAATTCCCAATTTAGGTATTGTGTTTCAGTCCCTCATGATTTTATAATACTGAATTTTTGTGCTTTTCGACAAGGTGACTTCAAAAAGTATAAAAATTTATTGATAAATATGTGGTATTGTCATTGGGATCATTATACCTTGCACAGATTCCAAATTATTCTTTAACTGCCTAGGAATTATTGTTTATTTTCTATGCAGGCCATGTATGGAATATAATCTCATTGTGTAACTAACTACGAGACATTTTTCTGATCTGACGACACCAAATCTAAAATGGAGTAGCATCTCCAGGCTAATTATCTGACCCACTTCCTGGTAAATTCTTGTTGGAATCTGAACTATTTATTAATTAGTTCACAGACACCATAATAATGTTTGAAAATCTTCATTAAGACTTATCAGTTTTTCACAATGTGTACTGCAACAATGATGACTGTTATTTACGTAGCAAACTTCTTGTGATTTCTTGATCAGTGCCAGTATACAATGTGATAATACTCAGTGTTGTGTACCGACATCTTTCAGTTTTACAGCGGTTGATTTTAATAAATTTTTCCGCAACTTATTGAAGTAACAGTGTAAACACCTACGATTCTAAAATTGGTTTTGATTTAAAGATTACAGTTGTGCGAATGGGTAAAATATTAGACTCATTATCACAATAAGCGGGTTTTAAATCCATTTCTGGCCGTTATGGTTTAGATGTTCCATAGTTTAAACTTTCTCCATATAGACTTGTGTGGAGTCGTTGATGATTTCTATGGTGATGGGCTTTAATTCATCGTTTCTTTTCTTTGTCTACTGATCCAGGAATGAGTTAACTGTGGATTAATCTGTGTTAGGGTGCATATGTTTAAGAAGTTAAACTGCAATGATTCTTCTCACAGACGACAGTGTGACATTATTATTTTTCTCTACTATACACAGCCACATTGTAGGTAACTCACTCTCCACTTTGATCAAAGGTAGTAAGTTACCTTGTTTACCAAGGCTCTAAGATGTTTTGGAGAATTTTTGTTGCTTCAGCGACTGAAATATCCTGCGGGTCACAGTTAGCTGTAAATATTCCGGTAACAAACATAATGAAAATTGCCCACAATAGGGGGAAACTGCGACGCCCCAACACTCTTCACGTCTGCCAGACAACTGGAACTAGAAACTCCATCCAACAGGATGTGTAGACCTCCGTCCCAAGGATACACTTTATGCATTCAGATCCGTGGCCAATTATCGTGGTCACAGATTAGAAATGACATAGGTCTCTGTTAGATTGTACAGATTATAACAGTCAATATGTGTGCCACATCGTAGCAGTCTCGCAGCATCTAACCGCTGGGCGAAGCCACCGGGTAGCAGGACTCATAAAAAGTAATTGCCAGACGATCATATAGATAACGGTCCAGTCACACACTGATGTGCCCATCTGTCAAAAGTCTGAATAACCACTTTTGCAGCGTGGACCGCTGCGAGATGTTCAAGAAGAGAGGCAGTGAGATTCTGGAAGGCACTGACAGGAATGAGGAGCCATGCTGACTCCAGTGCCGTGGCCAGCTGCTTTAGGTTTCTCAGTTGAGGCTCCATGCCACGAACACCCCGATCGAGGAGGTCCCATATGTTCTCGATTGGGTTTAAATCCTAGGGGTTTGGTGGTCAGGGGAGTACGGAAAACTCATCCTGGTGCTCTTCGAGCGACGCAAGTACAATGCGAGCTGTGTGACATGTAGCATTGTCCTATTGGTAGACGCTATCATGCCAAGGAATAACAAACTGAATGTAGGGTTGGCAAGGAACCCAAGGATAGCTTCGTGCTAGTGTTGACCCATTGTGCCTTCTAGAATGACGAGATCACTCAGGGGATGCCCCGAAAACATTTTCCAGACCATAACGCTCCCTCCTTGTTGCTTTCACACTTTTCACGCCGTACACGCCGATGGCAATCTGTCCGATGGGGCATAAATCGCGATTCGTCTGAAATTATCACCTGTCGCCTCTCAGCGGACGTCCAGTTGCGGTAATGGCGTGAAAATTCCTGCCTTCGTCGCCGATGAACAGCAGTCAACATGGGTGCGTGAACCAGGCGGCTGCTGCAGAGGCCTACACGCAGCAACGTTCGCTGATCGGTCGTTGCGGAGACACTGTTGGTAGCCCGTTTTTTCATCCGGGCGTTCTGTTGCTCAAACTTTTCGCGTCTATTCGACCGTGCACATCTCTTTGGTGCACTACAGATGCCTCGGCTCTTGTTTTGGATAGCGCCATTTTGCCATGCACAGCGTACTTTAACCATGGTGGCATGCGAAATGTTTACAAATGTTTCTGAGCACTATGGGACTTAACATCTGAGGTCATCAGTCCCCTAGAACTTAGAACTACTTAAACCTAACTAACCTAAGAACATCACACACATCCATGCCCGAAGGAGGATTCGAACCCGTTGCTCGGTTCCGGACTGAAGCGCCTAGAACCGCTCGGCCACCGCGGCCGGCAACAGTTTACAAACTTAGCCTTTTCAGAAAAGCTTCCACCCTCGGCCGAAAGTCAATAATCATGCCCTTTTGGACGTCAGAGAAATCGGTCCATTTCCGACAATGACTACAATATTTAGTGCGTCCTACTCTATCCTACCGCCACACTCTATATATAGCCTCTACTATTGGTGCTGCCATCTACCATCTGTAAGTGATTATTACAGGTTGATGCCGAACATAGGCGGTGGTCATCTTAATGTGACTGGACCGTGTGTAAATGGCGGTATTATTCGACAAGTCCAGCTAAGTTACTAATTTCCTGTTTTAGCAGGAACCAAGTAGTTCGTGAAGCGTACAGCGACTTATCAATTATACATACCGTCTGTTGTTATGTTGACCGGCCGGTGTGGTCGTGTGGTTCTATGCGCTTCAGTCTGGAACCGCGTGACCGCTATGGTCGCAGGTTCGAATCCTGCCTCGGGCAAGTATGTGTGTGATGTCCTTAGGTTAGTTAGGTTTAAGTAGTTCTAAGTTCTAGGGGACTGATGACCACAGATGTTAAGTCCCATAGTGCTCAGAGGCATTTTGAACCATTTGTTGTTATGTTGTAATAGAAACATGGAATCTTAGAGAGAAAAATATTTTTTCAGCAAGTGGCGACTGCTTGTTGTAGAATGTGATCTTATGTCAAATCCCAGCTAGGTGACACTGGGACAAGTTAAACCTCATCGGGGGACACTTCGGAGGGGAGATCCAGTTATGGCATTCACCTGATAACCAAAAGGACGATGGTTTAATCCCACGTCCGGCCATCCTGATTTAGGTTTTCCGTGATTTCCCTAAACCGCTTCAGGCAAATGCTAGGATGGTTCCTCTGGCAGGGCACAGCCGACTTCCTTCCTCATCCTTCCCTAATCTGATGAGACCGATGACCTCGCCGTTTGGTCCCTTCACCCCAAATCAACCCAACCCAACCCAAAAGAAATCTGCTGACGCACCAATTTTCAGTTTAATTTGTGGTAAAGTTAATCACTGGTCTACACAAAGAAATAAGATTGTATTATAGTGTATTTATGCAGAGCCATAAGTGCTGTTTTGTTCTTTGTTGGTACGGCGTTCCGGCTGGGGTGGCCGAACGGTTCTAGGCGCTACAGTCTGGAACCGCGAGACCGCTACGGTCGCAGGTTCGAATCCTGCCTCGGGCATGGATGTGTGTGATGTCCTTAGGTTAGTTAGGTTTAAGTAGTTCTAAGTTCTAGGGGACTGATGACCTCAGCAATTAAGTGCCATAGTGCTCAGAGCCATTTGACCCATTTTGTGCTACGGCGTGGCCTGGTTGGTTTACTATGAACACTCTCGATATTTAGTACCTGATTAAAATCTCATTACCTTTATTTAAAATCTGTAAATTGAATGTACAGAGCCTTAAATGTCTTAATCTGCTTCAGCGACGTCGATCTGTGGTAGATCACTGCGTGGTAGTTTTGGATATAGTCTGAAGTCAGAAGCGTTGGACTCTATTCGTTGTATCTCGCTTCGAGGCTTTGGAGATCTGAGACCAGAACCAGGCCAGCGGCGTCTTAAGAAGACGTGCAGGGGGATATATTGACAGGCAGAGAGTGGAATCGAAGGCGACGTCGCCTGGTTGCGTCTGTAGCGCCACGCATAGAAGTACGGTGAGCACTGCGGCCGGTGTGACTCGCGTTTGCACCAGGTGGCGGCTCCTGTTCGTGACGTGTTCTGCTGAGACGTGGGCAATGCGCAGCGCTCAGTGTGCGGTATTCGCAGATACAGTCGATATCGGACATGCATGTATGTAAGAGGTATATTAAAAAGTGTCTGGAATTTTCGTTTTTTTTAAATACTGTCATTTAATCACTTGCGAGGGACGTTCAATACGTAACACAGCAGACATTTTTCTCGGCCAATTTTGACTGAAAAAATGCGGAATTTGTTGTAGAATATCGTGGAATATTCCTGCTTCAACCCCTATAGTTCCATGAAGTTCCGATAGGCAGCGGCACTATAGGTGGCCTTCAAAATGACTTCTGTAACAGAGCTGCATTCCAAGAAGAGAGCTGTTATTGAGTTTATTTTGGCGGGAAATCAGATCTTCGCTCAAATCCATAGGCGCTTGTAGAAAATTTACGGAGACCTGGCAGTGAAAAAATGCACGTGAGTCTGGAGAGACGTCTGTCATCATCGCAACAAGGTCACTCAAACCTGCCCGATCTCCCACATGCCGGCCGGCCGCACACAGCTGTGACTCCTGCGATGTTGGAACGTGCGGACACTCTCATGTGTTGTAATCAACAGATCGCAATCAAAGTAGTCTTCTCACCCAAGAGGAGCTCAGAAAACTTTAAAAAATGGTTCAAATGGCTCTAAACACTATGGGACTTAACATCTGAGGTCATCAGTCCCCTAGACTTGCGGTTCCGGACTGAAGCGCCTGGAATCGCTCTGTCACAGCGGCCGGCCACAAAACTTCATTCGACTGTTCTTCCTCATCCACCTTACAGCCCGGATCTCGCACCTTCCGACTTCCACCAGTTTGGCCCAATAACGGATGTACTCCACGCGAAGCGCTACATCGATGTTGCGGAGGTTATTGATGCATCAAGATGTTGGCTCCGACGTTGCCTAGTAGAGCGCTACCATGCAGGCATACGAGCCGTCCCCTTTAAAGTGGCGTAAGGCCGTCGCATTGAACGGAAATTATGTTGAAGTGTAGGGTAGTGTAACCAAAAGATTGGTGAACAATATGGTGTATTGAAATCCAATCTGCTTTAGAAAAAAGCGTGTTGCATTACATATTGAACGCCCCTCGTACATTACTGTTATCGCCTTCAAAATAATCCCCATTAGGTGTCACAAGCTAATGCCTGCGCTTCTTCCGATCCCAGAAGCCCTTCTGGACGTAGATCTCTGGGATAGTTCTTAGCTCTTTCAGCGATGCGCTTTTAATCTCATCTAAACTTATAAAACGACGGCCCTTTGCGGTTCTCTTTGTTTTTGAAAACAGAGAAAAGTCACACGGGGTCATATTTGGCTATTATGGAGGCCGGTGCGTCATTACAGTGTTGTTTTCCACTAAAAATAAAGGAACAAGCAATGAAGTGTGTGAAGGTCCATTATCGTGGTGCAAAAGCCGTGAAATGTTCGCACAAGTCCGGACATTGTTTTCGGATTGTTTCCTGAAGCAGTTTTAAACTTGTAAGTAGTACTCCTTATTGAGCGTTCCACCTTTTGGCAATAGCTCATCATGCACTACGCAGTTAAAATCGAAGAAAACAGTGAGCAGAACCTTCACATTCAACCGCACTAGCTGATCTTTCTTCGGTGCTGGCGATCCAGAATGCCTCCATTCGCACATCATACCCGAACACCCATGATTCGTCACCTCTTATGACACGTTTCAGTAGTTCTGCACGGATGTTGACTTCATTTAGCAATTCCTGAGCAACTTCCATTCACTGCTGTTCAACACTTTGGTGCAAATTTTGCTCTCACATGTTTCATAGCCGAAACATCCAAAAACATTTCATGGGATGACCCAGTTGATACGCCAGAATCATCAGAAATTTCTCTGATTTTGATTCGGCGATGTTAAGAATCATTTCTTTCAGTTTTCACCGATTCATAATTGTCAGCTTCTTCAAGGCAATCTTGGAAACGCTTATAGCATTCGTAAATCCTTGTTTTACTCATAGCACACTCATCTAAAGCCATATTTTCTAAAACTTTCCAGAGGTTGAAAATACCGCTACAGTTGTAAAGTTATTTTATTATCACACGACCAGTACTGTACAACCTCTGGTATAATGTTCATTTACGGATGTTCCTCCAACAGGATTGTTTGTTCTAAAATTTTGTTAGATTTTGTTCCATTTTTGTAGCAAAATTTAACGCAGATTCTCTGATCAATTCCTAAATCAAATCAGTAATCGCCACTCGCAAGCAAACACATGTAAATTTCTTGACAACTAACGAAAGAATAAACATCCAATATGACTATCAGTGTACATGTACGTTTCAGACATGTTATTCAATTATTTAACTTCACATAATCTTTTAGATGAAAACCAGTCTTGTTTCTGGCAAAATCGCAGCACGATGACTGCTCTATTAAAAGTGACTGACGATTTAAAACGAGGCACGGACAAACAGCGAGCGACTATTATGTGCTTTTTAGATTTTACAAAACATTCTACACGGTGGACTTTGATATTTTACTTGCGAAATCTAAAAGCCTAAACTTTTCTTCCAGTGCTGTACAATGGTTCCACTCATACCTTACATCGCGCCAGCAATGTGTAATGATTGAAAAAAGGTCACAGAGGGGGAATGTAGTATCAGGAGCCCCTCAGGGATTAGTATTAGGCCCACTACTATTCTCATTATACGTTAATGACGTCTCAACAGTTCTCTCCCACTGTAAATATCACTTACTCGCTGATGGTTTCCTCCTATATCTAAGTGCAAATCCAACAAATTTGTGCACAACCGTCCAGCATGTAAATGCTGATTTACTTGCCCTGTCAGACTGGGTGCAGATATTAGGTCTGAAACATAACCCATCTAAAACACAAGCAATCTTAGTCGCTCATAAAAGATTCATTACCCCTCGATATAGAGAATCTCTTCAACCATTAATCCTAAACGGCGCAGAAGTAACCTTTTCTTCTTCTGCAAAAAATAATCTTGGACCATCACCTAGACTGGACTTAACACACAATTGTAGTCTGTAAGAAGGTGTCTGCGTCAATTATTTACCTACAGAAATATAAAAAAGTGTTTCCTTTCGAGCTTAAAAGTAAACCTGTGGAGTCACTTATACTCCCTGTTCTCGACTATGGTCATGCTATTCTCCAAGGACTTTCATACGAAAGCTCAGGCAGGTTGGAAGTGGCGCTGAATGCTTGTGCGCAATAAAGTTGTGACATTCGCTTTTTCGACAATATCACTTCTGCCTACAAACAATTATCATGGTTACATGCCAATAAGCAAAGAGACTATCATGCCATATGCCTGCTCTATCGTCTTCTCAATCACTGCATTCCATCTTATTTATCTTACTATCTGAACAGCACAGCAGAAACGCCCGCTCTCTGTACAGCAAAATCCTGTACCAGCATATAACACTGCCAGATTCTTTAAATCATTCTTCGTATCAGGAATCCACTCTGCAACAATCTTCCACAACATATCAGAGAAACCATATCCTTTCCATGCTTCAAAAGACAGCTAATGGCCGAACTTCTATCACAGCAACCTTCAATCCCATATCCAGATCCGCAGCTTAGTCTCGCAAACTCTCTCTACCCCACAACTCCCCTCCCCCTCCTCTTGTTAGCAGAGTTCTCTATTTGTATTTTATTGTTTTCTATCTTCTACTGTCATGTCATTTCAATCTTCTCCATCTATATTCTTTTCACTTTTGATAACTCATCATATAATTCCTTACGCCATTCGCTATTTTTTTTATTATCATTATGATTTATATTATTAGTGTCAGCTGTTACTATTATTACTATTATGATTGTTAACAGTGTTATGAATACTGTTACTGTGCACTTTCTTGTGAAATTTTTGGTGCATGTTGTTCCTGGTCAGATGTAAGAGAGAGCCTTAAGTCCCTAATCTAGTACGATTAAATAAGTTAATAAGTGAATATATGTTTACGAACACAGCAACTGAAAACCGCATGAATCTGCTAATACAACCCTCAAAATTACAAAACTGCCGATACTTTTTAACTCACCTCATAATAACCTGTTTATAGCTTTTGTTTGCTTGTTTGTACTCTCATTCTGTCTTTCAAGGGTAAAGTGGACTGTTGGAGAACTTGCCCATTATAGACCCTCAGTTCTTTTCAGGCAGATACCGGTTTCACTGGTACTGAGGTAAATGTTTCTCCAAGAGGAAATAAATTGCGGGGGATTTGCAGTTCCGGAATTTGTCTTACAACTACAGAAAACTGCTCGGACATGGGGACTAAAATCAGAACTGTTAATAATTTATTTCTCAGAGTGTAATGTATATATTAGTGCATTAACATAGTTTCTTTGTTTTCAGTCTTTGCTCGAAAGAGTAAGAGTGTGTTGTTTAAGGTTTGGTACACTTAGGGAATCGCAATTCTTTTCAGACATTTATAAGCCGAAATGTTAGTGACTTTGAGAGGTTCTCAAGTGGGATTAATAATTCCGTGTGTGTGTGTGTGTGTGTTTGTGTGTGTATGTGTGAATAACTGTACGTTAACCATGAGTAACAATGCGTCAGTCACGTTATTTTCTGTTTATTTCATGTGTACACTACTGCTATTAAAACAACAAATGCACGTTCCGTCCGCGAGAGCAAACATGAATGACAATCACAGATAACGCAGTGGTGGGAGTCGCTTCTGTGAAATTAACTCGCGACCAAAAGCCCTCGTATTTCACTGTGTTTTCCACTGGGACGTGGAAGTGGAAATGCGCCCTGCAAGTAAACAGACGAACTGAATTTTAAGCATGGCAGTCGGTTCTGTTCTAAGACAGCAATGGGAATTTCATTATAAATCAATAAGTATAATGTTACGGACATATCTACATGCATTTCTGGTCCTAAATGGAAATTATCGTCGGACTTTTTTTCTGTTTCACTACTACCTCAGGTAATTGTGTTGTGATTTCATAACGGCAGTCAAGGAAATACGAAATATAATATTGCTAAGAGCATTCCACCAAAAATATACAATTTCTATGAACTACATTGTACAGTACAGTCGGTTTTAAGTATTACTGTTCTTCTATACCTTTGGCAGATCTTGCGCATGTGTTACCTGTACTAAATGTTCATATCTGGATTGATAACTTTGCTCATCTTGCAGCGCACACAGAACTACGTTTCATACTTCCTTGACACTTACTAAAGCTGCGTCTAGTCTTACTTACGAGGCGATTCTGCGTCTGTTCGAATCTAACACGTAAATGGTTTTATTAGTACAGTTCTCCACGAACGTTCTATCAAGAAAATTAATTAATTTGCCATTTAACATTTCTGCAATGACGTTGAACTAGAACTTGAAGGTGAAATCATTTTAATTGTCCTTCATGAATTTGGAACAAGAATCAGTTTACTACTTCTGACCGACATAACAGACTAAATAAGTAGCTTCATAAAAGTCTACGGGCCTGATTTTAGACGTTATTGTATGTAAGAATTCGCTTATGACATTCAAACTTTCACTTAATTATGCAAGCTAACACTCTAGCTGATTGAATTGGACAATGAGCTATCTTGAACGTTTTTTAACAATCGGAATATAGCTAAGGCATGGGAACGACGTTTATATTTTCTTTTGGGATCATCCAGTTAATATTTATATCTGCTGTATACACTTACAGGGTGTGTCGCGCCAGTGTCGTGCCAGTATCGTGCCAGAGATAGCTTCGCAACAATTTGTGGCCCGCTAATAATCCGACTAGGCATATCTCCATGTGCCTGTGGGATTCGGCACGCTAGTCCTGGGTTCACCGCTCAGAGCCAATCCGTCCTTCACAGGCTGTAGATAGGTTTACCACAGTACCATTTGCAGGCCCGTAGTTGCGTGAAACCTACAGCCCTAAGATTATGAGGCGCATTTTTAATTCACTAACGAAAAACTGCAGTTTGAGAGAGCAGGCTGGTCCGTCGGATTTTACATATTAACAAAGAAAAAACGATTCTTCTCCAAGCTTCTGGGATGTCTCCCTAAAAAGGATGTTGAACTACAGCTGTCCGTGTATACGGGTCAGACATTGTCGTAATACGGTTCTTATTTCACTGTAATATGGAGAACAATAAGTGTCACTAGAACGCAAAAGAAACTACTTACGGTTTCCATCCCATTATTAAAGTATTAAATTAGTTTTTCCCGACTTCATAAGAACAAAGTGAAACTATTTTCAAAACTAGTGAAAAAATGGTGACTGGTATGCTGTATCAAATTTCGGCTGTCAACAGGACATTCAAAAGATGGCAAGAAAATTGATTCTGCTTTATTCGCATGTAACCGTTACTCATTTATACCGTTGGTTTTGCAGAAATACCGCGATGACTTGCAGCTCAAGTCGATAAATGAAATACTGTATTAGCCAGATTTTTAAGTCCGCGGATTTCATAGAATCAATAATATTCCCAAACAACGCAGACATCTCTCGAACAACATTAACATTAATTTCTTGTCCATCATATAGAGCATGTTGATGCAAGTGCCGCAGCTGTAGTATAACATCGTCTGCTCGGACATACGAAAATACTCCTTTCGTGGAAGCTGATATTGGCATGTGAGCAACTTTTCAGCTTAAAGCGAGATGCTACATACTCTCGCATGTTATATACTTGATATCTTAAGTAATGTGTTGCGTACCAGCATGAATGTTGCCACAGTGTGGCGTAACATATGCTGCAAATGTTCAAAGTAATTTTCTCTATTGTAGGGTCTAAAATGTGGAGTTTTTGGAAAATATTCTGCACGTTTGGGTAACTGTGTCGACTTTTACAACAGAATGCTATTAGCAGGAAAAATATCACAAGCGGATTGCACAATGCTTGACTTATATGAAGGAAGAAATTATTCAGTTTCTGTGGGGTCCATCTAATGAAGTATTGCAATACTATGAACAAAAAACAGTATCATGTGCTCTTCCATTATAACTGTTGACGCTGTTTTTGTCTGTTATAATCATGGGACAGTGAGCCAATTATAACATGAGTGTACTCGTGTTTTCACTCTTTTTAAACTTCACAGTGTTACTTTTAAATTTTCATTTGTGCAGCCGATTTTTGTGTTTGTTCATACGATGTTATTCGACTGCAATGAAATGTTAGTGAGGGAATCTGCGACATGCCAACATCAATGTTTATCATTCAAATTCCTGAGCTTTTATTTGATATAGTTTCTATGTCGAAGAATTTTTCTGCTACAAATGTGCATAATCTGCTTTGTGTTACCTTCGTGATAATGGTGACCTCTACATGAGCACATCTGTCTTTTCTTGACGCTGATTCGTAGGTACATGATTAAATGAAATAGTGGACCTATAATTATTCCTCTTGAGTTGTAGCTTATCTTTACACTGAAGAAGCGCTATAACAATGTGAATAGACCGTGTGCAGACTCAAGGTTTGGGGGTGGGTGGAGCGTCTTGTCGATTGGTTCCAATCTGAGCTAAGAACACAGGGTAAAAAGTTTTTGGGTTATCCCAGACCAGCGGCCATTTGTATACCCATTCGAACTGTCTTATAGTACATATGTTACAGCGTATTCAGCAATGCTTGAACGACGAATCGGAGATGGCGCCCAGTTAGTAAGGACTGCATGTAGGAAATTCATTTTAACTGTCAAGGGTCCGCCTTGAGCAAAACACAATTTTTCTTTTTATTTTTATTTCCCAGACATGTTTCGCTGAAGTTTCAGCATCATCAGCGGGTTTCTTACCATCTTTCTACAAAACATGAAAAATGCTTTATACTACTTGTACACATATAAATTTCATTTTTTAAGATAGTATTTACATATTTGAAAAACGAAGTTTTGTATATGTATCTAGTTATGATATGCTGTCGATTTTCTGCATTTTTATGTTATTTGACGTAGTTTTGTTTCACAGTTCGTTATCTGCAGCCATATAGGACATAATGTAGAACAGTTGTTTACTTCGAAATTTTACGCATGGGAATGTTATGGTTATGCCTGCCATTAACTAATTCTGTGTGGAAGATTACGTATGCGTGTGTATGTGTGTGTGTGTGTGTGTGTGTGTGTGTGTGTGTGTGTGGCTTTGGTTGCAGGGGGAAACAGCCCCATCTAACAAGTCGAAATGAGGTCAACGCCCATTATTTTAAACTGAATGTACTAGCTTGAAAGCGGAGAGAACTACTCATAGTGCGCCAAGTCCGTCGGCTAATTTGTCTGGTGTGCCACGTGTTGATAAGAGTGAGTGGATTCTGGTCGTGGCCGGTAGGAACTTTGCTTGATCCATCAAAGGTTCAGTTGACAAACCGAAGGAGATCCAGAGTTCTCCACCCAGCTACTATAGAAATTACTGCTAAAATCGAAATGGTCCAGCTTTTGCATTTCATAAATTCAGTTCTTCTTGGCTGGTCATTTTGTATTACACATTTTCGCGCTTCAGTTGCTAAATACTGACATGAATATGTGGTACTATATTTATAACATATGAAAAATAATTAAAACGTTATATGATATCCAATACTCTGGTCCCTATACCTTTGCTCTGCCTCAGTTGGTCAAAAGTTTGCGCATTGTGCAGCACCTCTGTGCTCTGCACTAACGACCTTGCTACCCGTGCTAGAAATAACTTTTCTGTCTGTAACAACTGTTGTGGCTCCGTGAACTTACCCAGCGTAGTAACTGTTGATATGTATGTCGCGCCTCCATCCGGAGCATATCGTCAACTTGACACAATATTTGGGCGGTCCACCTAGCCGGATCTTTAGGTGAGTAATCCGTCGCACTGACTCCAATATCATGTAACAATTGTTTATGAGACGAACCCCATATGATCTGAGATCCTGCACAAACGCCAACACATTCTCAGATGCTCTACCACAGAATGGAAAAAAAAGCTTATCTACTGCTGGATCCATTCCTCGAGCCTGTGACCTTAACAGCTCTACTTTTTGACCTTCTGAGTTACTGTGTGCGAGTACTTCATCTGCTCTTAACTGGGCCATCTGATTCACCAACAACTGTATAGTCTCCTTATTGGTGATACCTTGTGACTCCGATTTTACCACTGTCTCCTCCTTACCCATCTTTATGATACATAATTAATAGCTCAAAAAAAACAATAATCTACTAATAACCCAGATAAAAAAGATATTCTTGGAGTGTTCTATTGAACTACTTCTTCCTAATCACGAGCCAACTGGACATTCCACATTTCGTGGCCATTTGCCCCAAATGATTACACATCTGTTACAGAACCGGCATAAGGAGCAGAAAACCCAAGCAAATTGCGCTTCATACAATACACAGGTACTAACCGCTTGTCTCTAGAACTCCCCTCAAAAATAAATTCACTGGTTGCTCCAGTTTCATAAAGATAACCCTTCTGTCGTGTGATTAGGGCCTCCCGTCGGGTAGACTATTTGCCGGGTGCAAGTCGTTGGATTTGACTTGCGCGTTGATGGGGATGAACTGATGATGATTAGGACAACACAACACCCAGTCCCTGACCGGAGAAAATCTCCGACCAAGCAGGGAATTGAACCCGGGCTCTTAGGAGTGACAATCTGTCGCCCTTACCACTCAGCTACTGGGGGCGGAGAACCGTTCTGGAATCACGCCCCATAAATTTGGATCCCATGACTCTCACCACACAAACTGAAAAACTATATTACTCATCCCAAACGAAGACTACACAGACAGTGACTCAGATGCCACATTGCAGGGTTAGCACACTCTCCGCTGCTGATGGCAGCGACGCTGGTACTTCTGACACAACTCTAAAGGTTGTGGGGTAGGTGGTGAGGCCAAATTCTCCAGCGGATACTCTGTGCACAGTTAAAAATGACTTGTATTGACATTAGCATATTACATGCTGAGACAGGCACACCTCTCTCTGTTGCCCTGGAACTGTTGAACGGGCAGAGCTACCGCCCATGGCTGCTTAGTTGGCGGCCTGCATTGCCGAGGCTGGCGGTCTTTCAAAACTATGTGTTGTGCATTGTGTTCAACCTGCTGCCCTCGATCAGGCGTCAGACCGCAGCTGGTGCTATGGCACTGACTCCCACTAGGAACTCAGTGTCAGTGGCGACAGACACAGATGACATGCCGTGGGGGCGTAGCAACGTGTCCCACGAAGGCAGATCCCGAACTCAATGCTGCTGCTGCTGCTGCTGGGCCGAATCGTCTCGCTGTCTGGTGTAGCTCTGGCACTGTGGTGGTGCGGCGAGAAGTGATCCATTTCCCAAAATGCAGGCCTATTTAAATGTCTTTGAAGGGCATTTGTTGTACTGAAACCGTGCAATTAGTCATGTCGCCCATAAAAAGACACCTGCACTGGTGTGGTCATTTCACCTCGCTGGCTACACAGTTACTGCTGTGCAGTACTGTTTACTACTGTGCTCAGCTACCCTGGCTTCACAACACACTTGCGTGGCCGCGCGGGGTTAGCCGAGCGTTCTGAGGCGTCTTGACACTGTTTGCGTGGCTAACAACATCGGAGTTTCGAGTCCTCCCTCGGGCATGGGTGTGTGTGTGTGTGTGTGTGTGTGTGTGTGTGTGTGTGTGTATGCGTGTGTGTGTGTGTGTGTCGTCTTTAGCGTAAGTTAGTTGAAGTTAGATTAAGTAGTATGTAAGCCTAGGGACCGATGACCGCAGCAGATTGGTCCCATAGGAACTTACCACCACACTTGCGTGTATGTTATTACGACCGACATGTCGTCACACTGGCAGCTACCAGCTCACAACCTTTAATCCAACACTTCACGGTGGTTTTCACACTACGTTTCATTGCTTTTGTAAGGACTTAAAGCAGCATTACTCTTTTATCTGCAGTAACTTTAGTTTAGTTCCTGTACAGATAATAAATGGCTTTATTGTAGTTTCTACACAATGCTTCAGAATGAAGGTTGAATCGTAACCTTGAGCATAATGAGCTATAAATATATAATTCTTATTAATAACTTGAATACAAAGTATTAATGTTCCACAATAATATTTATTTAATAATTCGTTATGAACCAGCGTTCGGCTTCTTAGGCCATCGTGAGATAACTTAATACTAAACAAATAGTTCACACAACTTCAGCGAGAAATCATAGCTGTACAAAGATTGCTCTACAAAGATATGCGATATTTCTTGAATATATCGATATAAACACAAGCATAATGTAAGATATAGGGAGGCTCTGTGAAAATGAATGTTATATTATAGTGTATTCATATACTGAAACTATCTGAATGTATAACCCACAAATATTCTTCAAGTGAGTAATGGCACAGGCTACTGTGTGATACGGATAAACTGGTCAATGTGACGAACAGACCAAATGAAAGGATGGGAAGAAAGAAGTATATGTGAGTGTGGAACAGTTATAACAAGCTTATTATTTAATGGTGAGAGCCAGTTATTATTTCTCTCATCATAAGCTAATAAGCTTGTTATAATTTTTCCACGCCTACATTCCATAGACTTCATCCTCCCCCTGGACACATATGTGTCCATATGACACAGTATCCTGTGCCATTACTCGCTTGAAGAACATTTTTGACTTACACACTCACAAATTTTCAGTATTTGAATATACTGTACTATAAGGTTTATTTGATCAGAGTCTCTGTAGGCCCTACATTATAGTTCTGTTTTGTATTGATACAATCATAAAATATCCCATACCTTTGCATATCAATCTTTGTAAAGCTATGAATTCTCGCCGAAGTTGTGTAGGCTATCTGTTTAGTATTAAGATATCTGACGATTGCCTAGATTAGATTAGATTCAGTTTTCGTTCCATAGACCCAAAAATCAGATGATTCTCGGTTGCGTGGAACAAGTCAGAAAGTATAACATAAAAAATATAAAACATATGAATATAATACTCACTACCCTGATCATTTGTCACGCTCCTGTCAAAATAAGTAAACACATTACAGTAAACTGTACCTACTGATGTTTACAGAATTAATGCTCTTGTCATTTTTTTGAAACGTAGTTATGCACTTTTAATAAATTTATCATATACAGAATACCTAATCCTGTTATGAACAAACGCTGTAAAAATTGGAATCTAACATTTTTACTTAAGCTGGTTTGACAGTCCCTGTTAAGATATTCAGCTAAGAGTCGAAGGAGTTGCCTATCCAAAAGACTTTCAATCTCTGTTTAAACTGTGCTTTACACGAAACGAAGATTTTTTTATGGTTGCCGACAATTTATTGAAAATGTGTGTTACTGAATATTGGACCCCTTTCTAGATCAAGGTAAATGATTTTTGGTCTTTATGTAGATTGTTATTATTCGTAGTATTGATAATATCTATTGAGCAATTGGTTGGAAACAGAGACTATTTATTGCAACAAATTCCATTGAGGAATATATATACTAAAAATCAATGGTTACAATACAAATTTTTTTGAACAGGTTTCTGCATGATGTTCTTGAATATACAACACAAAAGAGTCTTTACAAGTTTTTGTATGCCAAAACATTTTGTCAGTTTGATGTGTTAGCCCAGAAAATGATTCTGTATAACATAACAGAATGAAGGTAAGCAAAGTATGCAAGTTTGTTTTAAACATTTATGTCTCCTACATCTGACATCATTCTGACTGCATATACAGATCGGTTTATGAGCTTCGGCAAATCTGTGGTATGTCCTTCCCAACTGAATATATTACCTAGTTGTAACCCCATAAATTTAGCACTGTCAACCTCTTCGATCTGCCTGTCTTTGTGTGCTATCCACCTATAGGAAGGAAATATCTTACAGGTTCTGCACTGCATGTAGTGAGTCTTTTCAAAGTTTAATGACAATGAATAGTTTTAAACCATTTATTAATGTCAGTGAAAATTTTACTAGCGGCCATTTCTACATAAGTACTTGACTTGCTACTTATTGCAATGTTTGTATCATCTGTAAACAAAACAAACTTATCATCTGGCAATGTAACAGACAAGAGATTAATAATGTACAAAAGAAAGAAAATGAACCCAAAATGGAACCTTGAGGAACACCACATGTGATTAATTTCCTGTGCTTACTGCACAGCAATTTTGCAATGACATCCTTTGATTCCTGTTAGATAAGACTCAACTCAGTTCTCAGTATTACTGGTGACACCATAATATTCTAATTTACTTAAGAGAGTGCTGCGATTCACACAGAAGCTGAAAGCTGGTTCATAATGAACTATTAAATAAATATTTTTGTCGAGCATTAATACTTTGTATTGAGGTTATTAATATGTCTATGTTCCTCCAAGAACTGACAGAATTTCCAGAAATATTATAATCCTTAAGTTCCTTCAATATCATCAGCTTACCGAAGTAGGTAAGCTACAGTACGAAAAGCGCACCACTTTTAGAAACACGAGAAAAGCATTAAAAACTGAATCAGATCACGTAAATAGTAATACTTTAAAAATCATAAGAATATTACATCAGATTATGTAAGTCGAATATACCTAACATATTTATGGTAGTTGATGACATAATGTATTTATATTTCAGTTATGAGAATAAACACAAAGAGATAGATTGTTATACCAATTAATATCCATGTGGAAGCATTTCACAATCTTCTTGAAATATTATTTATTGTACTGAATTGAGAATTCATCTTCAGTTATTTGCTTATTAAATTTTTAGTATTAATATCTTTTGTTATCTGACTGCGCACTAATTATGTCATTTGTTCAACCTCATACTCTATTAATCTTACCAAAGGTTCATTATTGAACTTTTGAGTGTTCTTGTGGTTTAAAGTAAATCCCCTTTTCTTTCATTACATTGTTTCTATCATTTTTCTCAAAGCAATAACTCTTATGTCCCAATCTAAGCCTTGCATTTGATGTAGTGAATATTGCTGTTAAGATATTTATAGCTATGTTGTTTTCTACATAATAATCCTTGGAGTTGTACTTCATCTGAACAATTTTCTCATTAATAAACTTCATATCTATAGAGTCTAATCAGTTATTCAAAATGATCTTATAGAACTTTTGTAGATCTTTAACACATCCAGTTTTACTCATATTCTGTCGTTTTCCAAATTTTCTCCATAATGAATTCAGACAAATCTTAGGAACCTCACATTTTCCTAGGTTCTTCTTCTATCTTATCAGTCTATAATTCAGTATCTATTTTTTCTTTGATTATTTTTATATACAACTCCTTGGTTTCAAAATCATGTATGCAGGATTCTCATTTTCGTTTTTAAATAAAATGTTGCTTTTGTAAATAAAGCATCACGCTTCATAGGTCTCTAAAGCCTTGTATTATATTTCTGTCGCTTCATTTACTTCATCAGTAATCCAAGTTCAATCGAAACCTTCTTTTTTTATTATTGTGGTTACAATTGTGTGTTTTATTCTGCACATTTTACGTATAAACGACAGCAGATTTTCATTTCCATCGCTCTTTAGGCAGAGCTGTATGATAAATCGTTTAGGTGCTGATAGTTACATTTTATTATTCCATACCCTTCTTGATTATAATATTTCGGTTTATTTTTGTTGGATGCCCTACAGATTATTATTATTAATAATAATAATAATAATATAAATTAATAATTAATAATAATAATAAAGTCTGAGTACTGTCTAGCCCCTCTGTCCACCACACAAGTGACTTCACCTCCCCTGTTAAACGTAACTTCGCTATGTGTAACAGTTATTCATCAGACCAACCCTCTATGTTAGAGCTAAGATTCAGATGCTCTACCTGATAAGTGAGAAACAAGGTTAGCAACCGCCAGATCCACTCCAAGACCTGATGACCTTAACATCTCTATTGCTTGACCTTTCACTGTCAGCTTATTGTCTATGGCCACTTTATCTGTTCTTACTTTAGCTACTTGTGGCCATTATGCAAGCAGTTATTTGACTTGGCATTTACTAACAGGATTTCTGAAAGTCCTCTAGAGGGATATCATGCCAAGCTCTTTCCAGTTGACATGTCAGACTGTCAAAATCCCAAGCTGGTTGGAGGACACTGCTCATAATGCTCCAAACGTTCTCAATTGAGTAGAGACCCGGCGATCTCGCTGGCCAAGGTTTGGTTTGACAATCACGAAGACAAGCAACAGAAAATGTCGTTGAGCCATGCGTTGCTCGTGTTCATACCATTTATTGTTTTCCATCTTCTTTTACGGTACTGCCGCCTCGTTTTCTTATTCCATTTACTGGTTGGCAGCAGCAGCGCTTATCGATAAGTGCACTGTCGTACCATCTCTGGAGCGACCGATAGTATTTCCGGGTCGTCGTATGTCTGGAAGTCGGTTGGAGATGGACCAGGAGTGCAGTCGGGCAGAGAGCAGCGTTGGAGGTTGGGGACGGAGCGCCAGTGAGGTGCTGACAGACACTACTTGCCGACTGCTGGGGACACACGTGCACTGTCCGAAGGAAGGAGACTGGAGCGGGGACGACTGTTGGTTGGTCGTACAGTTGGTCGTCTCATCGGCCGACGTGTATTTGGTTTTTTGACCTTCTGCGGGGGTGTGGCAGTCAGTCGGTTGGGGCAGAGCAGCGAGGAAGTCTCCATGGCGGCTAGAATTACAGCCAATTTAATTCATTCCTTCATTAACGAAGTGTACCAGCAGTATCTTCTGCCTTGTGGCTGTTGATGTTCCGGTGACCTGTCCTAGATGTTGATGTAGTTTTTGGCAGTGTGTTTTCCTCGTCATGTTGATGCTGTCCAGCGCGGCGTGTAGTTCGACAGCTGAGGTGTTGTTGGTAGTCTTGGACGTTTATTCTGACTTGGCTGGATTGGGCACCAGTATCCAGACTGTTGTGCTATTGACATCTTGTTGTCGCTTTGTTGGTCGGGTGGAGCATAACTGATGTTGTTGGTTGGTTCGTTGGCTGGCTTTCGGTTGAGTTGCCTTCTGAATAAGAGGTTGTCGGTCTGGCTGCCTGTCTCACCTAAACGTGTGTTAGTGTTACCTTCCCAGGTCGATCCTTGGAACCTTCTGAGCGCTGCTCCTTGTGTTTTACATAGTGATCTCCTTTTTAGTTTACGTACTCTGTGTGCCCTTCAGGCGAGTTTAATCTCTCTTAAATTAAAAATTCAAAATCCTTGTCTTGCCCTTAAGTCATAAGATTGTTATTCTTTAGTATGAGGCCTTCATCCGTGTTTTACACGAAATATTTTAAGATAAGGCCTTCAGCCTTTCAAATTGAAAGCTCCTCTTCCTAGGCCTTAAGCCGTTAAATTGTTTTGTTGATATGTGGCCTTCAACCGAGTGTTCAGCCTATTTGGATTAATATTGAAAATCTTTGTCTCGGCCTTCAGCCGTAACACTATTCTTGATTAATGTGAGGCCTTCAGCCGAGTTCTATGGGAAAAATTTAAGCTAAGGCTTTCAGCCAATTTATATTGAAGATAAAAAATTTTTTCCTAAGGAAGTGAAGTCTCCAGAAGAACTCCTGTACCTCAAATCCTTGCTTATGCCTTGTGCCTTGGATTTTCGATGTGGCCTTCAGCCTATCTAAATTTGATGGTCTTTCGTTAAAACCTTGAGAGTTTTTGATTCTTGCTTGTGTGATTGTCTGTCTTAAGAAATAAAGTTTATATGTTGAGTGAAACTGACAGAAACATATTTTGGCCCCTTTCCACAAATATAACCTCATTCGCTATGTCCTGCTGGACCAGGGATTTCAGTCGTCATGTGTGGATTGGCGTTCTCTTGCTGGAATATTATCCCAGGTTTACTTTCTATTGAGAGGAACAAAACGGGGCATATAATATCGTCGACATACTACTGTCCTGTAAGGGTGACGCAGATGGCAACCAAAGGAGTGCTGCTATGAAATGAAATGACGTCCCAGACCATCACTCTGGCTGTCAGGCCTTATGGTGGGGGGCAGTCGGGTTAGTACCCCACAGCTGCCTGGGGCTGGTCATCACTAAAGATAATTCTACTCCACTCAATGAGATTCCAAGCCAACGACGTGTCTGGGGACAGTGACGGGATAGCAACCTGACTGTCACCCGCCATATGGCCTGACACACACGCGTGATTTTCTGGGATGCCATTTCTTTTCATAGCAGGACCCCTTTGGTTTTCATCCGTGTCACGTTCACAGTACAGGGGTACGTCGACGATATTCCACGTCCCGTTTTGTTGCTTTTCACAGCAAGCTATCCTGTGGCTATGTTTCAGCAAGATAATGCTTGCCCACACACAGCCAGAGTTTCTACTACTTGTCTTCGTATTTGGAAACGCTACCTTTACTAGCAAGATCGCTGGACCTCTCGCCAGTTGAGAGTTTTTGGACTATTATGGCAGGACCCTCCAACCAGCTCGGCACTTCGACTATTTAACTCACCAATTGGACAGAACGCACGATATACCTAGGGAGGACATCCAACGGCTCTATCAATCAGTGCCAAGCCGAATAATTGCTTATATAGGAGCCAGAGGAGGAGCTATGCGTTATTGTCTTGCTCAGTTTGCGAGGTCTTTCTCTTGAGTGATAAGTCATCCAATTTTTTTTTGGAAATTGTAATCATCTACCGTTTTCTGTTTCAGTATTATAATTCTTTCGTGCTGCGATGTTTTTCTTTTTTTGTTGTAGGATGCCTTTGTGAACTCATTTCGTAGGATCGAATCTTGGTTAGTTGTTCATCGCGTCGAAAGCCTTTCGGATATAAGGTGTGATAGTATCCACGTGTTCACCTGTATCTACTTCTTATAAGTGTGAGAACTTGCTGACCTTTCCCTTGGAATGTCTGTGGAAGTAACCAAATCAATGTATAAAGTGTTTCCCTATTGTTTTCAAGAACGACAAATTCTAAGCAACTGAGTGCATTTTTTATTGCGGAATATGTACGAACACAGCCGATTGTGACAGTGTAAGGATACTTTGTAATACAATCAGTTACTGATCCTAAAGGTACTGCATGTTAATTTAACTGCGACAGATTCGATTCGCAGGGAGTACGCGTTCCTCCAAAATCTGGTCGTCCACTAATGCCGTAGGAGACAGTGAAGATGTTCTGAGAGGCGCATGTAAGGAACCTCAACAAATCGACGACGTGGGTTAATAAATATTTCGGAGGGACGTTCAGAAAGTAAGTTTCATCATTTTTTTCACACTGAAACTTTATTGCCAAAAACAAATACACAATGACGTCATGAACTATGGACTTCGCACAATTTTACGACATATTCGCCAACGACATTGTGACATTAGTCGTATCGTGAAGTGAGTTTGAAGCAATCAGTGTGGTAAGACTTGATGTATTGTGGTGCAAGGAATTGTCGCACAGCCCGTTCCACCTCAGCATTGGTTCGAAAGTGATGTCCTGAGAGTGGGGCTTGCTGTTCAGGTAATAGGTTGGATGATCTAATCTCTCACATCCGAAGTGACGTATCTGATCCTGTGAGAGCCTTGTTGTGTGTATGTTTGCGTTGTCGTCCAAGAGCACAGCTCCTTCAAACAAGAGATTTGGTCTGTTTCGTCGAATGGCGGACCTAAGCTTCATGAGGGCGTCGTGTAGTGGGTCGCACTGATGATCTCTTGCTGGAGGAAATCTAGGGGAATCACACCAATCATCTTGATGCAATAATTTACCAACAGCCGTATGTATTGTAGAAATGTATTTTATTTTATGAACTTCTATGTGCTACCGCCGGCCGGAGTGGTCGAGCGGTTCTAGGTGCAACAGTCTGGAACCGCGCGACCGCTACGGTCGCAGGTTCGAATCCTGCCTCGGGCATGGATGTGTGTGATGTCCTTAGGTTAGTTAGGTTTAAGTAGTTCTAAGTTCTAGGGGACTGATGACCCCAGCAGTTAAGTCCCATAGTGCTCAGAGCCATTTTTTTCTATGTGCTACCAGTTTCGGCATTACATTGATGCCATCTCCAGGCCCCACTTGTCATAGTCGTAAAATCGCTATACACGGAAGGAGCTATATAATTGGATTCGTGAATCAAATCGTCCTGCAACAGCTCTTGGTGGCCTGGCCAGTTATATGGCTCCTTCCGTGTATAGCGATTTTACGACTATGACGAGTGGGGCCTGAAGATGGCATCAATGTAATGCCGAAACTGGTAGCACATAGAAGTTCATAAAATAAAATAAATTTCTAGAATGTATACGGCTGTTGGTAAATTATTGCATCAAGAAGTTCATGCGAGCCGTCGTCCCACGATCCATAATGGATCAACGAAGATTTCTCACCAAACATGTCCGAAAACACTATGATCGTAACCTTTCTTACGGAAGGTGACAATTTGAATTGTTTCGTCACTGGTTAGCTTGGATAATTCCGGATGCTTCCAAGTCACTGAGGTGGCCTAGGATTCTGGGGTAAATTGGTGCACCCATGTCTCATCGACTATGATGATTCTGAACAGGATCTCATTTCCCTCTCGTCAAGTGATCGAGCCTGATTTACATTATTGCGATCCGAGGTTCAGTCTTCTCTGCACTTTTCGGTAACCTAACGCATCATGGAGTATGTAACGGGCCTGAGAACCGCCAATACTCACTATGGAGGCCATATCTGACACTGCTCCATGACTGTCCTGCACTCTAGCAATGTTGTTTTCTTTCGTGGGTGTGGAGGGAGGCTCACTTCGACCTTCATCCTACACGCTCTGCCTTCCTTCTCTGAACATACGACACCAGCGACCGACCATTTAACGAGACATGACCTCTTCACCATAAACTGCCTGTAGGCGTTCATGGATGATGGACACACTAATCCCACGTGCCCATTCGTAACGGATAATAGAAGCACTTCATTGTGGACCACGTTGGCAACACACGTCAGTCTGCCATCGTGATGTATATTCGAATAACCTAAGGCACACCGGTCTCTTGCTACTCTCTCTTCTTCGGCGCTCCGCGCATGCGTCCTTCCTCCTCCGCTAACGTCCCTTCCGTCACTGAACAAACAAAGGGTGTAGATTGAAATGCCATTTTTTGTGTTACCTAGTGTGCCATCTTCTCTTTCAAAAGCAATGGAGGGACTTACTTTTGGAACGTCCTTCGTTCATTTGTTACAGCTCACTGTATGGAGCATTCGTCAGACACAGCGTTAGGTCGGCTTGTATACCGAAATGAAGAACCTGTTTCAACAGTGTGGACAGGCTGACAGGATACTGATCAGATGAGCGAATGGGCTCTACATAAAGTTAGTTCCTAATTGTGTCTTTTATCAGGATATTATTCTTTGTTATTTCCTCAGTTATGTCCGTAAATATCTGAACGCAAATCTACCAAAATGGTGGCTCGACTGTGTCGGGTACAATGCCTCTGCTCTTCTGATCTAAATGACCATATGATTAAACAGCTATTGGTTTCTTCCTGTCGGGATCATCGACGATATTACTGCGCATCACCTCTTACCAGTCAGTATATAATTTGTAGAACCACAATCTTCCATTTAGTGAGCACATATTTTTACTTTTTGAATTTTTTAATTGCTGTTTCTACATGAGCCTTCCACGCTAGAAAATACTGCAGATTATACGTTTCAAATTTTATAAAAGCAACTGATTGTCAAACATGCATTTTATACATTACTAGACGGTTGTTGACAGTTATCTTCCAAAAAAAAAAAAAACAGTATAATGTTTGTATGAACGACAGAATCATTGGTTCTGCTTGAGATTGCACAAACTTCACAGGAAATCGTGAAACAAACGAATAGCGAAGTATAAAGGTCTCTCTCACTGTACACTGTATACCGTTATGGGAAGCACATCACGCCAATATAAGCTTCACTGTCGTTCTGCAAACTCGGTGAACTTTATGCACCTTATTGTATTTGTAACAATTCACTGATGTACACGATAAATGCAATTCTAAACAGTAAGAGCCACAAAAGCGCCCATATTTCCTGTATTACATATTCGGTCGTCTTAGATGCGCCAATAACAGACGTGGAATCTGCGTCTGGAGTCTTTCTGGAGATATGATGACCAATATTGCCACGATTTTTCCTGCACCTATAAAAACAACTTATCTTCTCCTGCCTCCGATTCGCTCAGCCGTTGCAGTTTCGCAAAGGTGTTGCTTATTTCTGACGTATGTGGACAAGTTAAATCATTCGGGTATTGTGAAACTCATTCGGCACAATTTTGTTTTCAGGAAGTCCCGCGTTTCCTTTGGTTTGCTACCCATAGTCGTACTTGCAAAGCTGGCAGAATCTCAGTCTCCTATTTCGCCACTGACGGTGCATCATTTCATGTTAGGACACTGAATTTCTGAGCTAGATATTCGCAGTGTGCCCAGAGGAAATACAATATAGGTCAGACAAAAATACTGTGGTTGTAACTAGAAATCGGCAGAAGATGTGAGGCTCTAACCGTTTATAAGAGCCAGGTTGTCTTTGATGAGATGTCTGATCACATGTGCTTTACTATAACAAAACTAGGGAAATGATTGTTACTCCACTAGAGCACAAATGTCGTAATATAATGCTCAACGAGAACTGCCACGTAAGAAAATGGTCTTTCACTGTGTCACTGGATACTATCGAAGCTGTGTTACAGTTATCGTTGTTTCGGAAGGTCTGTTATCTGTAGGTTTCCTAAACATAGCAATACAAGCGTGGAGTACGGCGTACTGTAGACTATTGTTAAAATCTTAACCATACAGACTAGATACTTTGCATTTATTTATTCCATGTAGAGATATAAATTCTGGAAATCTATATCGTTGTCACCAGAACTTAACTATAACTATCAGAACGTAACAGCGAATAACTATTTAATCATACAGCCAGAGGACAGGTGGCGCTGTCTATCTTATTTTTTCATTTAATAAAGTAGATTATAATATGCTCATTTAGTAACGTACTTTTTACTTTTAAAAATCTTTAAATCAATGTATTATAGTTTTCTTACGCAATCACGTACATTTCCTCATGGTTTCTATTTTAGAAAATGTTTGAAACTTTCGATCAGCGTGAATGTAATAACTTTTAAATGAATTTGAGCAAACTAAACCAGAAAGAAGTTTGAAAAAAAAAAAGGGTGAATACGGAACAAACTGCGCGAGCTCGATCTTCATACACATATTTGAGGAGCAAGTGCTGTATCATTTTAGCGTTATCACTACAATTTGAGGCGGTGTCTGAAGCGATGAAGTGGAAGCGAATGTATGAGCTGGCAATATCAGAGTGTAGATTAAGCTAACAAATATTAACTTTCTCTTTAAACATATGATGAAAATAAATTGTTTCTGGGCTTTGGAGGGTGCCGAGTACAAAACTTCGCTGAAAGATCTTATTATGGGCTATTTCATGTTTCTGAATCACCCTTGTACCGTTTGTGCATTTCTTTCCCTTCAAAGAAGCAAAACTGGCGAAAGCATAACCACATTCCCTACTGTCTGAACATTTTTCCTGGTGACTTTGGTGAGTGTCTAAAGGAAAGGTTAATTGTGATAATTGCGCCATAATTTTGGAACGTGAGCAACCAGTCTCTTACCTTTTCTGATCAAGAATCAGTAAAATAAACATTATTGTTCCAGACATATTTTATTTATAACATAATATGCAGCCTTCAAATATGGAATACTTCAACTGCATTTTCTTCATATTGAAAAGTTAAGGTAAATAAAAGAATGAAAAAGAATGTTTGGTGCTGCTAGAAAGTGGTGTAACTAAGTCATACGAGTTAGGTTTCTCGAAAATTATTGTTGTTTAAATTGGGGTAAATGAGCTTGTAGGAAAATATATGAAGAAATTTGGGATGAGAAAACTTTCATTAAGGTACAAGAGGTAAATTAGATGAATAATATCAAAAAATTGATAAATACACGATAAGTAAATCAATTTATTAATGAAACCGACCTGCTCTTTGAATCTCGTGAACTGGTTTTAATTAACGAGCTTTCACAATCATTCAGAATGAATGAGGTTTTTTTTGCCTTTTTTTTATAAATCATATGTCTTCTTTCTGGTCTGATGTGGCCCACCACGAATTTCTCTCCTGCGACAACCTCTTCATCGCTGAGTAGCACTTCCACCCTACGTCCTTAATTATTTGTTGGATGTATTCCAATCTCTATCTTCACCTACCGATATACCCTTTACATTTATATTTAGTGATATGGAGATTATCCCCCGACACCCTAACACAAATCCTATCATCCTGTCCTTCCTTGTTGTCAGTGTTTTCTATGTGTTCTTCTCTTCGCCGATTCTGCGGAGAATCTGCTCATTCCTTATCAGTACACTTGATTTTCTGAATTCTTCTGTAGCCTTACATCTCAAATGCTTTGCATTTCTTCTGTTCCAGTTTCCCCACTGTCCATGACACACTACCACAGAGTTCTGTGCTCCAAAAGTACATTCTCAGAAATATCTTCTTCAAATTAAGGGCCTTGTTTCGTACCAGTAGACTTCTCTTGGCCAGAAATGCCCTCTTTACCCGCGCTAATCTACGTTTTATGTCCACCCTGCTTCGTCTGTCCCCTTATAACACCGATAACTCGAAAATTTACTGCTTCAAAGTAGTAGCTGCAATTTTTTCAAATGTAGGAATCGCCTTTGGTTATGCATTAACTTCGTTTCTTACGAATAACATTTGAGAAATGATATCCAGCTTGAAATTTAAACTTAATTTTGATTTTCCATAAACTTTTGCAAAACAATAATCACGCACTTGTGTTGAACTCATCTCACGTTCATCTCTTCCGTCATCAAAGTCACCAATCAGATCGTCATCTTCGCCACGTTCACATAATGGTTACATACTTTTGTCACTTACAGCGTCATCATTATTATTAAGTTTCTTCCTTTCTACTTTGTTCTTGATGTGGCGGCTACAAATGTACACTTTTCCCAACACTTTCTTCTTTTCTTTTCGTACCTGTTTGAGTTTGTTTCTGTTTGTTTGATCCATATTTTCTTTATCTTCAGTTTCTCTCATTAATAAATGTTCTTTTGATGTGATAATCTCAGTTTGTTGTGGCGGCGCGGCCACATACGCCACCATCACGTCCGTGAGGTTTGTATTCGGTGCCGCCCGCGAGAAGCCAATAGAGGGCACCTGCTTCACACGATGGCAGCGTCACCGCCGGACGAGTGTTCTGGCTTTACGCCGCCAGCATGATCTCTCTCTCCTGTTCTTCGGATGTGCTAAGTGTAAGTTCAACTCTGAGACTTGGACTGTTACGTATTATTGTGGACAAACATTGAATGTGATCGGACTGAACCTACTCTTGTATGCTTCACGTAATGTTCTCTCATTGCTTGACTAACTCCGGCACTCAGGAGGTGGTTAGTGTTTAACGTCCCGTCGACAACGAGGTCATTAGAGACGGAGCACACGCTCGGAATAGGGAAGGACTGGGAAAGAAATTGGCCGTGCCCTTTCAAAGGAACCATCCCGGTATTTGCCTGCAACGATTTAGGAATATCACGGAAAACCTAAATCAAGATGGCCGGAGACGGGTCGAATGCGAGTCCAGTGTGCTAACGTCACCTCACTCGGTCCGGTGCTCAGTTCACCGGTGTTGTATATAGGGCGAACATTAATAAAACCGACATGTTGCAGGGTAGATTCCTGAAAGGAAATTGAGGAAAAAATGTCCTATGAACGTATGTCCGGAAAAGCATCGATGCCATTGTAGATGGTGCTGACGAATGACAGTTCCTCTGACCATATGCGTGTGTTCCTCGTGAGTTGTAGGCCGTGTGATTGACGCAGCGTACTGTAAGCAGCAGAATCGTCCCGTTGCCATGTCGGCAACAAGTCAAGATGGTTTTTGTGTGCGGACAAGCAGATGGAAACGGTCGAGAGGCAGCACGGTTATACCAAAACAAGTACCCTATGAAACACCAACCACATCACACAGTTAAAGTGCTTTTTGGGCGTGTGTGTAATCATGGGTCCATCGAGACAAACGTGCAGGGAGGCGGCGGACTGTGCGTATTCCAGATTTCAACGGACGGGTTCTACGGGGTATTGAGACGAACCCTAGCACAGGCTCCATGCAAGTGGCCCACCAACGTGGTGTAAGTCAAAGTACGATTATGTGTATCTTGCATGACAACCGCTACTATCCCCATCACTTGCAGTCCCATGTGGAGGCCACTCTGAACGTCTGTTGTGGCGTGGATGTGATGCAGCGCTGTACTGTCTCGTGATGATTTTTTGTCATTGCACGCAATGCGTCTATTTTCGATCATATGTTCACAGGACTTTTTTCCTTCATTTCCAGTCAGGAATCCGTCCCTGCAGTTTGTCGGCTTCATTAATGTTCACCCTGTATGAATGCGAGTTGTTGTTGTCAATAAAGAACTGTAGATGCTGCATTTATCACAAGACTTTTAAGCCTCTCATCGACTGTTTCAACTTCTTGTTCATTGTTGAGTATGTCAAAAACCAGTTACTAAAAGTATTTGAAACCTTTTCCTCTGGTTACTCTTGTGTATGCATTACTCTGATCTACCTACAGGGAAACCTGGCCCAGAAGAACACCTTCTTCTGGTGTCGCTGCGTGTATTATCCCACAGACTACTTCCAGTGGCGCCGAGGCGGCTGCGGGTAGAGAACTTCTCCTGTGGCACAATGTCTGTAGGATAAGTAACTATTTTTACAGGAAGCGTGTTCTTAGGATGGTACTCCATTTATTACGGTACTGTAGCTGCATCTGGCAGGAAAGCATCAGAGTACGGAAAATTTTTCTTGTACCTCTCCACGTCAGTTGCCTTGAAAACTGAATTTGGAGATATTTCTTTGTTTACTCATGTACTTCACAATAGTAAATTCCAACAATCTTAAATCCATTAATGATAACTCTACTGGACACTTCACAGGGTAGTCTCGTTAATAGAGACACAAGTTCCTCTTTAGAGATTTTTGGCACAGATTTACCATTTGCTGTTTACACAGTTTGCTGTCCCAGTTAATCTTGACGCTTTCGAAAGATGTCACACTCAGAGGCTGCAGTAGATTGGCGATACGGGTGGGCCACTGGTCTGGGTTTGGCGTCTTTGACTACTGATTAAACCGGCCTGGGTCCCGGGTTCGAAAGCAGCCTCGGCTAAAAGTTTGAATAAAATCAGCAATGACGACAGAAGACTTGGCAGGAGAACTCACCCTTGTTCTGTCAACGGCATTCTCAAAGAGAACACAGGTGTAGAAAAAGGTTCAGGCATTTTCTCGCCCTTGAGATGGAAGAATCGCCAATCGTCGACGCCATGAGGATGCAGCAGGCAATGGAAACCACTGAATTCGAGAGACATAATGTGCATCCAAAGTACTTGTGGCCTTTTTTGAAAAAGAGTCCAGATGATCTAGTCATTGGCAAAAGGTACAGGATTAGTCCCCCCATTCGGATGTCTGAGAGGGGCTGCCAAGAGGGAACTGACTACGAGAAACAGTTGGAATAAGCATCGACAGGATAACGTTACACGACCCGCAGCATGGAATGTGAGAAGTTTGACCGTTGTAGGGAAGATAAAAAACTGAAAAGAGGAATGCAAAGTTCAGTATAGATATAGATGGCGTCAGTGAAGTAAAATGCAAAGAAGGCAAGGATTTATGGCGAGATGAATATGCGATAACATCAACAACTGCAGAAAATGGTGTAGCAGGATAAGGCTTCGCTACGAATAGAAAAGTAGGACAGAGAAAGAGCTAATGTGAAAAGTTCGGTGATATGGGGCAGAAAGACAAAGCCGACAACGATAGTTCAGATATATACGCCATAGTCGCAAGCAGCAGATGAAGAGATAGAGCATATGAAGATACTCGATGGGAAAATTCGTATGTAAAACGAAATGACTGTTTAGTAAGAATGGGGGAGAGCGACACTCACAAACAGGGTTGGGATAGCTTTAAGGAAAACACGTGGAAGGTGGACCCACATATATCGTCATTTGCTGTTTCATGTAATACTCTTTATTACATAACAACAATACCATCATTAGAGTTTAAAAACTTATTAAAAGAGTCAGAATTCTCACAATCAAAACTTGAACAATCTCAATACATTAATAATAATTTTAACAATTGTATCATTAAGAGCTGGACATGAAATCGGAAGTACACAGTTCCCAAATAGAAGGGAGGTCACACCAACTGAGCGAGGCTGCAAGCAGGTTCAACAAACAATTTCATCAGCCACATGAATTACAATGACAGCCATTAAATGCACTAACAATTTGCAAGCTGAGGTAACCGTTACACAATTGGATAACATTCATCCCGATTGCAGGAAGCGTCATAGGTCACCCACTGGCTGTAGCTGTTGGAAGGCTGCTTAGCAAGGTATAACCCGCAATAAAAAGAATGATCAATTAAGCAACAAAATACACAGTCGCTCAAAACAGACAATCCGGGAAGGTATATAATTTAAATATAAATTTCAACCTGTACATTTCAATCAAACATTTAAAAAATGTTCTTTAATAAATATACAATTAACAAAATTCAAGGTAAGCTAAAAGTATATGCAACTGATATGTACTTCCAACAGGTACACATCAGCAGAAATGTTGACACAACCTTTAATAAATATATAACTGCCCAAAATTCGAAGTAAGCTGAGAGCTACAGCAGACGATTATCACAGCCAACCTTATTGGAAACAGCAGCCAAACTTCACAACAAGTGGAGTTACCTAACAACTGTGGACCAAGACAAGGTTCGACACTTATACTGATAAGCAACAGGTCAAACTTAACGTGCTGAGCAGCAGCAACAAGATTGCAAGGTTTAAACGAGTATTTGTAGACGTGTAATGTCTTTCAGGATACCAGCCAGGGTGTTTTTGCCTCCAATGCTTACAGGCGATTCTAGGCAGGGTGTTATTGCCTCCATTGCTTACAGTCAATCGTCTAGGTACCACAACATTTTAAACTCGTTGGGCTTGACAAACACGCCTTAACTTCCTGAGCGCATTAAATTCACCAGACAGAGGGAACTGCCGATTCCAGTTTAAACAGTGACACTCTGCCGTGGTCTGCATCAGAATATCAACTTAACTTGAGCCATCACGACGCTACTGGTAGGGGCGGCAGGCTGCCGGTCAACACAGACGCCGTGCGATGGAACTGCCGCTGCGGCAAAAAACAAACACGCCTCTGCTCCGGGCCCAGGGAACAGGAACGTGCCGTTTGCCGCCAAAGCTATCCTGCCAACACGCATCAAAAGGGAACAGTAATCTGCGCAAATAAGGCTTTACACAGGAATGGCCAAGAAGAAGAAAATGTGAACTAGTGGCACAAGCGACTACAGATACAGGTTAAGTTTAACACTCCTTGAAATTACTGTTATTCAGAAGTGAAAATATCAGCACCTGCCGATGCAATAATTCAAGCATACACACGTAACAAAACTGCTTTGCCTCCAGAACAGATCATGTTACGATTGATTCCCTTCAGGGACTTCTAACAGGGAATACTCTTACACTTGTACGACATATGACCTGGAACACAAATAGCAGTATCACTGACCGATGATCATGCGCCCAATCACTCGTAGCTGCGTTAATACAACAGTTACAATTCCAGATAACACAGACAAGGCCTTACAGTATCATGTACTCAAAAGCAAAAAAGAAAAGAAAAAAAAACTGAACTCCATTCAGGTGAAGAATCCGTGACTTTCAGGATACCAGCCAGGGTGTTTTTGCCTCCAATGCTTACAGGCAATCGTCTAGGTACCACAACATTTTAAACTCGTTGAGTAAGCCAGAAAATTGCTGACCAGGTTGCACTCGACGTCTGTAGGTTTTCGCGCAGCCCGCCGCTATTAATCTTTAAGCGAGCCGGCCATGTTTGTCATCGACCGATCTAACCTTTCGCAGCTTTTCCAGAGCATCGCCGGACAGCCGGAGTTCCTCAAAAGCCACAACTTGCCAGCCACGTGTCCTCTAGCCAACTCTCTCTCCAGGCCCCACCAAGCCAACAGCACATGCATCGCAACCAAAGACCTTAGATCGTGACATACGATCGAATCGATATCGGAAATCTAAGTAGTCGCGCCAGTGGATTGTCATGCCACCAAGACTGGAGCCGCCACGCTCAGACAGGATCGCAGTTGTAGGGGAAGGAATAGAAGAATGGTTTGGGGAAGAAAATAAGCTTCGCAGTAGAAATGAGAGATGAGAATGCCTAATCGAGTTCTGCAACAAATTTCACATGGTAACAGTGAATACTCTCTTCAAGAATCACAACTGGAGGAAGTACGCTTGAATAAGAGACGGGGACACAAAATGGTTCCAGCTAGATTATATTATGGTCAGATAGAGATTCCGAAATTAGATATTGGACTGTAATGTGTACACAACTGCAGACACAGATTCATATTATAAATTTAATAGTGATGAAGAGTAGACTGAAGTTTAACAGAATCGACCGGAAGAATCATTATGGAAGGAAGGAGATACTGAAGTACTGGCGAATGATGAAACACGTTGTTGTTCGCTAATTATGTAGATACTGCGATAAGTAATACCAGAATAGGCAGTTAAGAAGGATAATCCCCAGAAGTTAAGCCGGCCGCTGTGGACGAGGGCCTCTAGGCGCTTCAGTCCGGAACCGCGCGCCTGCTACGGTCGCAGGTTCGAATCCTGCCTTGGGCATGGATGTGGGTGATGTCCTTAGGTTGGTTAGGCTTAAGTAGTTCTACGTTCTAGGGGACTGATGACCTCAGAAGTTAAGTCCCATAGTGCTCAGAGCCATTTGAACCACTTTTTGTGTCAAGCATAATGATAAAGCAAAAGGCTAACCTAACCTTCCATGAGACACACACTGAACTGTTTCCTTATATCTGTTCATACTACAGCATAGGAACCTAACCTTGCGGATAAATGTGATACTAACACACAACTGGTCAGTGAGATAGTGAACAGTAACATATGCCTCTCAACAACACGTAACTTAAATGAACTAGGTGTAACAGTTTGTAAAAACAATTACCGACACACATGAAACTAGTAGCAATACCGAACAGGAAGAGCTTGAAATTATTCAGAATTTAAATCACGGGGTCTGCTAATGATCATAACTATAACTTCATTGCTTAGTACAGGGTCTCTATGCCTGTACATTAACCAACTTGCATTAGAATAGGTAACACAGTAAATAGTTCTTTCTTAAACTCGGTTTGAAGCACCTATCAGAATGTAAATCTAACTACACTGGCTGTGAAGGAATCTTTGTATAGCATCATTAACTAACTAACCTACTACATGAGGACCGTTAAAGTTCTATGGTTTGAAGAACGATGCTGATTAACAAAACTACACCAGTCTGTATGAGAAATGGCAATTATTCTTATCATTAATTATTAATAACGTAAAGAACAACTAACTATAACTCTTTAAATAACAAATGTGCTTTGAGAAGCTGTCTTTTGACCTACTCAAAAGCATAACTGGCTATGCAAATGACAAAACAACATTAAATTCAAATTCGACCACTTTCTCATAATAAAATAGGCCATTCCGAATTAATTTCACTTGGATAGGATTCCTGTCGAGGTTCGTGATTTAGCATAATCACGGGTGTAAGACAGAGTTTTTAGCAACACCACGATCATTACTAAAATCAACCAAATTTCGCAAATACCTTATCCATTTACAGAGTACCATATTTATCCGAAGACTGGTGGTACTGGTGGCGCAATCTGCAGTGGCTATTAACATGGTGGCGATGCAATCATAGCAATCTTGGAGACAGAATTATATTTATAGGGACAGAGACAATGCCATGATAATGGTATGACCGACTGCAGCATCCGAGGCCCATAAACACTGACCTTAAGCTCTTCTGGCCTCTAAACTCCATGAATATGAGCCACATTAATCCGCTACTGCTAGCGAGGTGTTAACCACAGCACTGCTCAGCCCAGACTCCTTACCCGTCACAAGGGACGAGTTACCACTTGCATGCCAACCACACCTTTTCCACTCCGCCAAGCTACTTCCGTAGCTACGAGGCTTCGCTTCATCTTTTATCATCTTTTACATTCAACCCTATAGTCCCTAACTATGGACCATGTCATTTACAGTACATTACATAACAATTATTCCAATAGTTATTTAAATCCACAACATCGTTCAAAAGTTTCACATAACTGAAATATGTATACCAAGTCAAATAATTTCCATGACAGATACAACATTTTATATAAGCAACACTACAAAATGACAATGAAGTATCGATACAGATACAAAATAGGTCGAAAATAGGTGTTAAACACTCAGGAATGAAATATATAGGAAGTGTAGGGAAGGTAAGGCCAAATGGCGGCAGGAAAGCAGTGTAGAAATCGAAAAAGAATTGATCGTCGGGAGGACTGAATGAAATTAATAGCAATGGTGGTAACATTAAGAGCGAAATGGTAACCTAACTGTTAAACGCAGACGAGAGAGCGGATAGGTGGAAAAATACAATGAAGACCTCTTTGACGGGATGACTTGTCCGATGATGTGATAGAAGAAGAAATTGGACTCTATATGGATGACATATGGGATGCATTACTACAGTCAGGGTTTCAGGGAACTATGGAAGACTGGAGATCAAATAAAGAAGAAGACATAAATAGCATTCCATCGGAGTTTCAAAAATGGTCGGGGGAAGTGGCGACCAAACGGCTATTCAAGTTGGTGTGCAGAAACTAAGACAACGAAACCGTGAAACCTGGGTTGGTAGGTACTCAGAGAGCGCACAGGATAAGGTTACGATTGTGGATGCGGCCGTAAACAGTTACTGTGAGTTGGACAATCAAACACACAAATTTATTTTCGAAGAATCACTTACTTACACATTGCTTTAAAAGATCATAATTAGCCAATACGGCTGAAGACCTAGTTAAAGAAAACTTGAGATGCTTTCTGGGCTGAAGGCCCAAAACCAGACCAAAAACAAGAACGGCTGAAGGCCAGGCTTAGAAATCAAAAGCATTTTAAAATAGAATGTAAATTAAAAAAAAAACATGCAATTGAAAACAATTAGCGGATGAAGGCCTACACTACACGTCTGAAGGGCAACTATAATTAAAACACATTAATAAACAATTTTTTTTCCTAACCAGGAAATTTCTTTTTAAACTTACAACAGAACGGCCAAAAGCCTAATTAAAGAAATATTAACTTATTGCATGGCTGAAGGCCACAAACAAATTTGAAGCAACGGCTGAAGGCCTGAACAACAAGTCAGACAAACAATTTAAAATAAGCCCCTTCCTTCTTATAAAAAGTTTTCCTTTAAAGAATACACATGGCTGAGGGCCTTATTGAAAGGAGTTCACGTAAATCCTCAGCTGAAGGCCACACATAACACATCGAACAACTGACAGCTTAGGACCTGGATTAACAACAATTTCAGATACAACAAATTTTAAGGAAAATATTTCTTATTTTTAAAATAAAATCAATCTTCAAAAATTTAACATAACTGAATTAATACTTGGCCAAAGGCCTCGCACAATACTTCAAACAGAAATGAAAATCACCATATAAAACAAACAGAACAAGTGGTGCTCAGAAGTGTTCCAAGGGTCGGCCTGAGAAGGTTCCTCAAACGTAAGGTGGGGTGAGACAGGCAGCGAAGAGTTGAAGTTAAATAATCGGATGGCAACTCAAACTAGGGATGGCCGAAGGACCTACCAACAAGTTAACCAATTCCTTTCTGTCCGACCAATGGCACAACGATGGAAAACATCGGCTGAGGACGAGGACATGAGCAGCACTATGTCTTCAGAAATTGGCGTCTAAAAACAGCCAAGGGAACAATAGCCCCTCTAAGCAAAATATGAACCAAACAATTCAAAAGGTGGTTGAACTACACGCTGTGCCAGACACCATCAACACGACGAGGAACGGCACACTGCTGGAAAACTACGCTAACGACCATGGCAGGTAACTGCTGCGTTAACGGCCACAGGGCAGAAAATACCGTTGGTGCACTTCACTGGCCAGTAAAAGTCAATTTAATAATTAATCACAATATGGGAAGACGGCTGCAAGATTTTGCTGACTCCAACACATCATACGTTGCTGCTAGCCTGAATGGCCCAGGGAGAAACAACCCACAAATGAAAGAAGAGATGTCACAATAGTTGAGGTTTCATAACAGATTAACTGATCACTCAACTTCAGCGTCCACGTTCGGTGGGCAACGAACTTTGTCGATCTCACAGCTAGCGCCTCACGATCCGACAGCGCGTGCACACTGCCAGCTGTCCCAGCCTAGCTTCGCGTCATGGAGCCTTCGCCGCTGCTCCGTCCCAACCCACTGACTCACACACACACACCACCACCACCTGGAAATACTAGCGGTCACACCAAAGATAGTACGACAGTACTAGAATCGATAAGCGCTGCTGCTGCCACTCAAGGAGGCAAGCCAGCAACTTCGTTATGCTAGTAAGTAAGGAAGAAACAAGACGCCACTCGATGTGCAAAATGCCAAAGAACAAACGGCATGAACGCGAGCCGCACATGGCTCAAAGTGTACAATCAGGTTTCTGGAAATAGCCACAAAATTTCGAAGAAACTATCGCATAATCAGCTTAACAGATCATGTACCCAAGCTACTGACAAAAATAATATACAGAAGAATGGAAAAGAAAATTGTGGGTCAGTTATATGACAATCATTTTGATTTTAGAAAATTTAAAGATACCAGATAGGCAGATCTGATGCAGCGCTTGGTAATGAAAGCTAGGGTTTAGAAAAGTCAAGACACGGATACGTCGACCTAAAAAAGGCGTTCGACAGTGTAAGATGGCGTAAGATGTTAGAAATTCTGAGAAAAATAGAGTAAGCCATAGAGAAAGGCCGATAATATAAAGAAGAAGGAACAATAAAATTAGAATACGAAGAACGAAGTCCTTGGATTATAAAGGATGTAATATAGGGATGCAGTTTATAGCCTCTACTGTTTAGTTTATACATCGAAGAATTAATTACGGAAATAGATGAAAGGTGTAAGAGTGGGAATAAGATTCAGGGTGAAAGGATGCCAGTGATAAGATTCGCTGATCATATTATTATGCTCAGTGAAAGCGAAGAGTACAAGATGGGTTGAATGGAATCAACATTCTAATGAGTACAAAAATGGGATTGAGAGTAAACTGGAAAAAGATAAACTGATGATGCAGAAATAAGAATAGCGAGAAACTTAACATCAAGATCCTTGATCATGAAGTAAAGGAAGTTAAGAAATTCTGCTATCTTGGCAGCAAAATGGCCCATGACGAACGAAGCACAGAGGACATAAAAAGCAGATTGGCACAGCCAAAGACGCATTCCTGGAGAAGAGAAGTATACTGGTACGAAGCATAGGCCACATTTTGGGGAATAAATTTGTGGAAAACTGGAACGGGAGCTAATCGAGGTGTTTGAGGCATGGTGCTATAGAAGAATGTTGAAATTTAGGTGGATTGATAAGATGAGAATGTTCTCCGCAGAATAGGTGAAAAAAGAAATATGTGAAACTTACTGACAAGAAAAATGAACAGGTCGTAGGGCATGTGTTGCAACATCACGGAATAACCTCCATGGTACTAGAGGGAACAGTACAGGGTAAAAACTCTAGGGGAAGGCAGGGATTGGAATACATCCTACAAATAACTGAGGGTAATTGAGAAAGTACGGTGCAGATACTACTCCGAGATGAAGGGGTTAGTGCAGAAGAATTCGTGGTGGGAGGCACCGAACCCGTCACAAGACTGATGATCAAAAAAGGGACGGGCGGGATATAGCGTCATGATGCTAAGTTGCTTTTCCTGGATTCGTCTAATCAACTGTGTTGAAATATGAGTGGCATGACCACCATAGATTAACAATACTGGTCTATCTTCACTTATATTCAGTAAAAATTCATCACGAAACTGAAGAAGAAAGTTATTTCCATTCATCGCTTTGGAGCTGCTGAAACAATAGTTTGTGATGAAGAGTCTTGATTAATTCAGTTCTACGTCGCATATTTCCCTTTAAATAGAAACGATAATCTAACTATTGCTTCAGAACAGCATAAGAGCACCCGTTTAATTTCGCTCAAATGGTCACGAAAGCTCAGAGTTTTGACAGCTTATGAGAAAACGACATCTCATTGCAAATGAAGAGCCTCACTGGTTTTCCCTCAAGATCTAGTTCTTGAAAATTTTTGCTAATACTTCAGAGAAGTCGCAGACTACCAATGGATTGATCTGATCTTGGATTACCTGTTCAATGAGTGGCGCTTTCTTTTCAGACAAGCGATGTCTCTTTCTAAGAGCTATAAACCATTCTGGGTCAGGCCTCTCCTCTACGAATCTACATCGTATGTCCTTTTGTATAGTGTAAAATGGAACGAGGGCTAAACCTTTGTGCCGAGATAAGCGAAACCCATTTTTGTCCATTACTTTCAAACAGTTCTCTTCTATATCAATAACAACTGAACACCACCGTCGTCCTTACCATCTCTTGAAGTGAATCATTTACCAACTTTTCCCCGAATATGGTGTTTCAGTGTGGACCTGGAAATATTGCACAATGTAACTAATTCTCCTCCAGTGGTCCTGTTGCCGTTTGTAACATCTTCGACGACATTATTCAAACATCCCTCTGAGTTTATCTATTTTTCTCACCATTATTTGAAAAAATAAGTTTACGCTAATTTAAAGTAAGGTTGTATTAAATACAAGGAAATTATATTGAAGTACTAGACTCTAAGTAAAATTAAGACATACAAAACGGTAGGAGACATACTTTTCACAAGTATACAACTGTAATAATGCACTGTTTTACTTTAAATTTGAAGAACCTGATGCAACTGATGCACAAGTCACCACCCCACCAGCAAACTAAATACAGGAAGCAATAACGAAATTAAAGAATGGTGAGGACTGTCGTGAAGACCAGATGTACTCTGAGTTATGAAAGAATGGAGGACTACAACTGAATTTAGAACTACAGTTTGTAATAGAAACAATTTGGATGACAAAAACCGTACCGGCAGAATGGGAAAACAGTAATTTTATGCCCCATATTTAAAAGGAATGATCCCCTTACGTGCGATTATCACAGAGGAACTGTTGTACTGGATGTCATCCATAAAACCTTATCGATATGCCTATTAAACCGAATGATCCCAGTAACTGAAGAACTAAATAAGAACTATCAGTGCCATTCCACAGAAATATGTAGATCCACATTAGATCATTTCTGTACAGATGTTCAGATGTACAGATGTCCACATATTATCTCGATAGTTTTGAAAGACCTATGACAGTATACGGCGTCAGAGACTCCTAGGTAGCATGAGGGATTCTGAAATACTCTCAAAGTGAATCAGATAAGTTAAAATGTGTGTAGATGAAACTTTCTGCCGTTAAAAAAAGCCTGTAGAATAAACTTAAAGTGTTGAGGTGTGCACTGGACTGAGACAAGGAGACACCAATTTTACGTATTCTAATTAAGCTCGTCTTAGAGAAGATCGATAGAGAATTCACTACAACTAATCCACAAGGGATCCAACTGAAGGAGGTGAACATTACTGGGATTGCCAATGCAGGTGATGTAGCATTAATAAATAGTTCCAAAACAGAATTAATCAGAATGATTCAAAAGTATTTCAAATTACTGAGAAAACAGGGTTACGTATTGATGAAGAGAAGACAGATAGCTGGTCATAATTAAGAAAATAAGTGATGAACCTTTGACTGCAGGTGGATTCACTTTCAAGGCTGTTAACAGTTTCAAGTAGGTAGGGAGTCTTTTTAGTGAAAACAATATAATGCAGGTATAGAGACAAATGCCCGTGTAGCACTTTTTAGTATCATAAGAAATTATGAAGAAAAGCGCCGTCAGTACTAACTTCAAAATCCCCTTGTTTCAGTGGCTGTTATGAAGACAACATAAGGTTGTCTAGCATTAATATTTCGAAACAAATATGAAAAAACTGTTGACATTCGAAAGAAAAATACCAATGAAATTTTTGGACCTATATACGATGAAAACAACATGGACGTTGTGATGTTCTCCTAACTCCCGCATTGGCATGATACGATTTTATCAATTGAATTATTTGGAATTATTCTGAATGAATGAGTTAGCTGTTATCGTGGGCACCATAGTTAATTTACAGTCAACTGTGACAGCTTGTTCATGTGAAAAGTAGTAGATACTCTGAGCGCTAGAGCGTAAGCTTTCGTTCATAAAACCACGTGGAGTACTGCGCGAATGTATGGACCTTTGATGGAGCACTTTATTTCCAAAAGGCTACTGGTAATACTTGTAGCATATTCAGGCTCATAAATTTGAAGAGAATCAGCAAGCTTAGAATAAACTTACTTGTTTAATATCCTGTAAAATATCGCACCAGCCACCAGTTACTTGTTTACTGTTTAAAATATTGCACCGGGTATAGTGCAGCACCACTATGCTTGCTGTTCTCGGGCAGAGAGTGAGTTGGTTCCTATCTGTAAACGGCAGGAAATCGCCCTTTCTGCTGTGAAGTGATTAGAAGCTGCTGCGGATGTGTGTGTGGGAGAGCTACCGAGAACTGTGTACCAGAGATACCAAAGGTAATGAAAGTACTAACCTCTCCTGTGGATACTGTCTCTCCTGCAGGAAATACGGGCCCCCTCATTACTCTTCCAATTGACTGTCAGTGACGTGTCAGTGGTCGGTCTAGGATAAGGGAGAACTTAGGCTTTGCATCTATTTAACTAACCAGCAGGTTCGAGGTTTCGCACCCATTCAACTAACCAGCAGGTCCGAGGTGCTGCATTCCACTGAAACCGGAACTGAGCCAGTGACACTCACTTACACTATTGGTGAACCACCTGTGTCCACGTCAAGAGGCAGCGAACACAAACGGACAGGGGTATATTAATCGTCGGCAATTCAAACATATGGCCAATAATGAAACACCTTAGGATACGGCAAAAAGGGATGAGAAGGAACACCAGGTACACTCAATGTATATGTCTGTGAGCCTAATCCAGTATGTTGAAGAGGCTATTCCGGCACCAACTAAGAAAACAGCGTGCACCCGACTGCAGGCTATGGCTCACATTGGAATAAACGATGTCTGTCGCCTGGGCCCCGATGTCATACTTGGAACATTCCACCGACTAGCAGAGGAGGTTGAGAATACCAGTCTGCTCAAAGCATCAACGAAGCTCACAATCTGCAGCATTATCCCCCAAACAGATCGTAGCTCTCTGCTTCTGAAGAAAGTTTTTTTTATAAATATCGAAATCTAAGTCAAGGGCTAAATAAACCTTTGGTTTGCAACTAATGGGATGATTTTTTCAAGTTCTTCGAGTCGAAGGCTTGAACCAGAGACTCCGAAGACCCTGTGACAAACTAGGCTGTTACTTCCTAGACTTGCACCTTATGGTTAAGAGTCGTAGGGTTCCCCTAAATGGGTATCGTATGCTGTATACATCAGAGGCGGCTAGACAGGTAGCTGACTGTGCATGGGGTGCACAGTAAGCCTTTAGATTAGGCGATCTCGATAAAATACAGATAACGATAGGTGTAGGAAACCTAGAATTATCAGCGTAAGATCCAAAGAAATACCCCCTCCCCCAGGTGGGAGTATTAAAATCCCAGTAGTTAAATACTGAGCTTGAAACGCTCCTAAAAAACACTGAAGACCATATAATACTAGGCAGAGAAAGCTGGTCAAAACCTGACGTTAGCAGGAGTGAGACCTTTTGGGAAAATTTCAGTACATACTGAGACGGTAAGGCCGGCCGCGGTGGTCTCGCGGTTCTAGGCGCGCAGTCCGGAACCGTGCGACTGCTACGGTCGCAGGTTCGAATCCTGCCTCGGGCATGGATGTGTGTGATGTCCTTAGGTTAGTTAGGTTTAAGTAGTTCTAAGTTCTAGGGGACTGATGACCAAAGCAGTTGAGTCCCATAGTGCTCAGAGCCATTTGAACCATTTTTTTGAGACGGTAAGGAATTGAGAAATGGAGGTGTTGTATTCGTAGCAGTATACAGAAAACTCAGATTCATCGAGATAGAAACGGAAGCTCGATGTGAGACTGTCTGAGCAAGGCTCAGTATCAAGGGTGAGTATAAAATTATAACATGATCTTCTGTCGACCACAAGAGTCAGCTCCTGATGTAATCGAAAACTTTAGAGGAAACCGTAGTTCACCTGTACGCAAGTTTTCTAAGCATACTTTAATCACTGGAGGAGAATTTAATAATCAGAAATCAATTGAGAAAATTACAGTTCTGTTAGTGGTGAACGTGGCAAGACATCCTGCGAAATATTACTATGCGCCCTACGAGAAAACTACCTGTAACAGATAGTTCGAAACTTCCTCATGATGGAAATATATTAGATCAACAATATATATTAGATCAACAAAATGCATTAGATCAACAACCAAACCTGATTTTTTGAGGATATCAACATCGTAACTGGTATAGGCGACCATGAGGCAGTTACAACAATAGTGAATAGCAAAGTACAAAGGTCAACTGAGACAAGTAGAAAGATTTACATGTTCAACAAACTAAACAAGCAAGCATAGTGGCGTATGTCAATGAGGAACCTGAATCTTTTAGCACGTTCAGGAACATTTAGAAGAGTTAGGGCTCAAGTTTAAAAGATTAGTTCTCCATTGAGTGGATAGATATGTACCCAACAGAATACTTAATCATGGGACAGATCCTCCACCATATACACTCACTGCAAAGAAACGTCTACAGAAACGAACATTAATACATAACAGGTATGAAACAAAGCGTAGGGCTACAGACAGAGAGATACTGAATGAAAAGCGTTTGACAGCCAAAAGAGCAATGCGTGATGCCTTCAACGACTACCGTAGCAGAAAATTGTAGACACAGTTTTCACAAAACCAAAAGAAATTCTGCTAAAGGCGCTTAATGAGAACAAAGTTAAGAGTCCAGTTACCCATGGACAAGGCAGGAACTGAGATTGAGAGTATCAAATCTAAAGCAGAACCGCTTAATTCTGTTTTCAAATGTTCCTTTACAAAGAAAAACCTGGGAGTATTGCCTCAGTTTAATTCTCTTACCACTGGAAAGATGAGTGAAATAGATATTAATGTAAATGGCGTTGAGAAACAGCTCAAATCGTTGAAAAGGAACCAAGACCCAGAGTCCGATGGAATCTGGCTCTGATTCGACACCCACTTTGCGGCTGAATCACCCCCTCTGTTATCTATAATCTATCGTAGGTCCTTAGAACAAAAGCTGTGCCCAGTAGCTCGAAGAAAGTACAACGGTCTGTCTAAAAGAGGAGTAGCAGAAGTGATTGACAAAACTGCCGTCCAGCAGCGTTCACAACCATTTGTTGTTGAATCTTAGAACATATTCTGAGCTAAAAAATAATGAGGTATCTGGAACAGAATGACCTCATGCTTGACAATCAGCACACATTTCGAAAATATAGAACATGTGAAACCCAACACTCGCTTTTCTCATATGACATCCTGGAAGCCATGGATCAAGGGAGTCAGGTAGATACAGCATTTCTCGATTCCGAAAAGCGTTTGAGTCAGTACTTGTTATGAAATGTACGATCGCATGAGGAGTCAGAAAAAATTTATGACAGGACTGAGGATTCATGGTAGGGAGGACGCAGCATGCTACCTTGCATGGAAAATCATCGACAGATGTAGAAGTAATTTCGAGTGTATCCCAGGGAAGTGTGTTGGATTTTTTACTGTTCAAGTTGTATATTAATAGCCTTTCGGACAATATTAATAGCCCCTTAGACTTTTGACAATTATCTGCAGTGGAATACAGTCTGAACCAAGATGCACAAATATTCAGTCAAACCTTGGTAAGAGATCGAAGTGGTGCAAACATTCGCAACTGGTTTTAAATGTTCATAAATGTAAAACTGTACACTTCATAAAACGAAAAAACACATAGTAAACCGTGAATATAATGTCAGCGATTCACAGCTGCATTCGGTAATCGTATATAAATCAGAAGGGTCAATAGGTGGTAGACTTCGGTTTATTGGCAGAACACTAGGAAAATGCAAGCAATCTCCAAATGAGATTGCTTACAAATTACTTGTGTGAGTAGTCCTAGAATATTGCTCAAGTATGTAGGTTCCATATCAGATATGGCTAACAATGGGTACTGAAAATATACAGAGAAGGGTAACACAAACGTTCACATGATTGTTAGATCCCTGGGAGAGTGGCGCAAAGATGTTGAAAGACTTCGCCAGACCTTTGAAGATAGGCGAAAACTATCTCGAGAGAGTCCATCAACAAGTTTTAAGAACTGGCTTTAAACGATGACGCTAGTAATATAATACAGCCCTCTGCATATCACACCCATAGGGATCGCGAGGACAAGATTCCATTAATTACAGCAAACGTAGAGTCATTTAAACATTCATTCTTTCGCACTGCATATTTGCGTGGAACCTTCTGCCATGCATTTCACATTGATTCGCAGATGTAGGTGTAGATGTAGAGATACATTTAAATGCCGAATACTGATTAATAGTTACTTCATTGAGGTTTATTGGCACATAGAGATTGCATTTTCCTTGTTTTTGTTGCAGACCAAACACTACATTAACATCACTTGTTAATTCATGTCTACACTTCATAGTTTATCCCTTCCCCGCGGTGAGTGCTAAAGCCTTACACAGGATGTATTGAAAGGTATAAGGCGTAGTGGACGATAGATGGGTACCATGTGAACATATTTTGCTAACCAAAGTATGCTCGAAAATGCATCGTTTGTGCGCTGTGGATTCTGAAATGTGGAGGAGGACGTACGCAGTTTGGACCAAACACGCTAGGGATAGGAGTAAAGGAGGAAATGTAAACTGCAATCACTCTGAGACTTTTGACGCCATATGGTCTAGAGGCTCCGAAACAGAAGTTTAGGTAAACAAACCAACACGGACCATCAGGAGACGGAATACCGCGTATGTACCATGACACACACCGCACTCGAGAGTCTAACCGGACAGGTGATTACGTGAAGTGGGCAGCATACGTCCTAATGGTCACCATCCTGGATGCCCAAGGACACACCTTGCATCAGAGTTTGAAGAAGCTGTACATCATAATTGTGCATAGCAGTCTTGTACCAGCTCCATAGCTGTACCATACACGATGGTTGTGGACCACAAGAGAGTATGGCACGTTCTGCACGATGAGCCCTTTCATCCCTACAACTGCAGAAGACTCATGCGATCACTCAGGACTTGTGATGTTAGAGTTGCATTTGGTACATCTGGATATTATTCGTTACTAAGTTTTAGACTCACAGAAAGGCGAATAAAACTCATTGGCCTATACTAGACATTCCTGTCTCCAGTCAGCGAAGTGGTAGCTGGTGCCATCCCATTTTGCAGAAGCGAGCTCAAGAAACACATCAGGTGAGTAGAGGTATTCTAACCGTCTGTTCTACCTGTCGTTTGTCTAATGGAGATCTGTATACATTGTAGAATACGTTTGGCAACTATGTGGTCGTCGATTTACTACCTGGAATGGCTCAGAATTTTCTGGTAAGATCACTAAATTTTTCTTGTCATTTATATTAAATATTCTGAATTATTCTCACCTACCATATGACATAAGAGACATAAAATTTGTGATTTTGAGTTCACGAAGCATGTTTCAACAGAAAATGCAGTTTACTTTGCCATTTACGTTGCTAATTACTCATCATTTGGGCGACAAGGGAGCGATATCTGATATAGCTTTGTGCTAGTAGAGTGGTCAAGTGTTTGACCTTTAAGCAAAAGACTGCGTTAGTTTCCGATTCTAATCTGGTTGGAGAGGACATTTTTTGGTCATCTGTAAAGAGCCACTAGCAGACAGATCGACGATTGGTAAGGAAATCCTAAAACAATTTCTCTTTCACTATCTTTATTCAGTACCATGTAGAACTAAAAGTGAAGAATTTTCTGAATTGCACACTTGTTCAAATTTTGTTCTGCTTCAGTCAACTGTATTGATTTTAATTGTGGCACTAAACGGTTTATTATCTGGTTCAAGTGGTTCAAATGGCTCTGAGCACTATGCGACTTAACTTCTGAGGTCATCAGTCGCCTAGAACTTAGAACTAATTAAACATAACTAACCCAAAGACATCACACACATCCATTCCCGAGGCAGGATTCGAACCTGCGACCGTAGCGGTCGCTCGGCTCCAGACTGTAGCGCCTAGAACCGCACGGCCACTCCGGCCGGCGGTTTATTATCTAGTTTCGTTTTGTATCAACTCCTACTTCTGCGTTTTCATACTTTAGTGGTAGTCCTGTAACATTTCTGTAGAATGACTGTCGACTGAACGTCAGTAGAGACTGTGCGTTTTATCCTGCTAATTCGTGATAATTTGGGATACTCTGTTTTATTAAAGAAAGACTTCTTTCTTAATATTATCATGATAAGTTGTAATTCATTTTTATTAGTAAAGTGGATACTTAGCAGCGTTTTTCCGTTAGTTTATCGAATACAGCATATGAGCATAAGCGATAAATTATTAAGCAGCAATAAATTCTCCCCTTTTATCTAAAATATTCTGACTATGCTCGAATAGTTTTTGGAGTTTCTACCTGTAGGTATGTTGCATGCTGTACTGTGTTAACTGAGGGTAAAGCTGCACAAGTTCAACGTGATGATGAGGGGAGGGTTCTCATGAATTCTGTCGTTGATTGTGCAAGCATAACTAGTAACAGGTATCGTTGAACAGTTGTGAGTGTGTCGGTGGACTTTTAAGTAAATGATGATAACATTCACTATTGCTTCAAGTAATTGAAGTTTAAAGCTATTCCTATTTATTTTTATCTTCCTTATGATAAATGCTACAATATAAATACACAACAGTTACACTTCGGCTTCGTATTCTATGAGATACCACATACTGGTGAGCAATACCAAAAGTATCCGGACTCCTGGCTCAAAATGATTTACGTGTTCGTGGCGCCCTCCATCGGTAATGCTGGAATTCAGTATGGTGCTGGCCCACCCTTAGCCTCTCGCAGGTATACGTTCAATCAGATGCTGGAAGGTCTCTTGGGTAGTGGCAGCCCATTCTTCACGGAGTGCTGAATTTGAAGACAGGTATCGATGTCGATCGGTGAGACCTGGCACGAAGTCGGCGTTCCAAAACATCCCAAAGGTGATCTACAGGATTCAGGTCAGGACTCTGTGCAAGCCAGTCCATTACAGGAATGTTATTGTCGTGTAACCACTCCGCCACACTCCGTGCATTATGAAAAGGTGCTCGATTGTGTTGATACAATCGCCATCCCCGAATTGCTCTTCAACAGTGGGAAGCAAGAAGGTACCTCCAGCATCAATGTAGACCTGTGCTTTGATAATGCCACGCAAAACACGACCACACCATAACACCACCGCCTTCGAATTTTACTGTTGGCACTACACACGCTGGCACAAGACGTTCGCCGAGCATTCACCATACCCACACCCTGCCATCGGATCGCCACATTGTGTACCGTGATTCGTCACTCCACTGTTCAATCGTCCAATGTTTACGTTCCTTACACCAACAGAGGCGTCGTTTGGCATTTACCGGCGTGATGTGTGGCCTATGAGCAGCCGCTCGACCATGAAATCCAAGTTTTCTCACCTCCCTCCTAACTGTCATAGTACTTGCAGAGGATCCTGATGCAGTATGAAATTCCTGTGTGATGGTCTGGATAGATGTCTGCCTATTACACATTACGAACATCTTCAACTGTCGGCGGCCCATGTCAGTCAACAGACGAGGTCGGCCTGTACGCTTTTGTGCTGTACGTGTTCCTTCATGTTTCCACTTCACTATCACGTCGCAAACAGTGGACCTAGGGACGTTTAGGAGCGTGGAAATCTCGTGTACAGACGTATGGTGCAAGTGACACCCAATCACGTGACCACCTTCGAAGTCCGTGAGTTCCGCGGAGCGCCTCATTCTGCTCTTACACGATGTGTAATGACTACTGAGGTCGCTCATATGGAGTACCTGGCAGTAGGTGGCAGCACAATGCACCTAATATGAAGAACGTATGTTTTTTGGGTGTCCGGATACTTTTGATCACATAGTGTATCTGATATGTATTAGTTATTAGCGTCGCACTCAGTTGATTACTTGTGTATGGCCTATTTTTGATGAGTTTACATTAGCGCAGCATAGTTTAATTGATTTATAATAACAGTTAAACACAGTTTTTCCTATTTTTTATAGTTTTATTTATAGTTAGTGCAAGATAACACTGATACAGCATGTTATGATGCACAGTTCGACCACAATTACATCGCTGATTATTGTGAATGACTTAAGCATGTATTGATTAATCTCACTTTACGTATTTCAACTACCATTTTTTGTCCAAACAAGCTTGCTTAATTCAGGAAAAACCTACCACTTAAGGAATTTACTCTACTCATTGTGTACTACAATTACGGTAGCCTCTCTTAGTTTGTGAATTATTACTGCTGCTCACTAAAACCAAAGATATAATTCAACACCTTGTCAACGCAATAGTATCAGTCGACAGTCCGCCTGCTTAGCTGGGTGGTAACGTGCTCGCCTCCCATGCAAGTGGGCCCGAGTTCGATTCCCGGTCGGGTTGGAGATTTTCTCCGCTCGGGTACTGGGTGTTGTGTTGTCCTCATCATCATTCCATACTCATCACCGGCGCGCAAGTCGCCCAATGTGGCGTCGACTGAAATAAGACTTGCACTTGGCGGCCGAACTTCCCCGGATGGGGCCTCCCGGCCAACGATGCCGCACGTTCATTTCATTTATCAGTCGACAACATGTTATCTCTATTTTCTGTCAATAAACATACCATTTTTGCTATGAAATAGTTCTGTGGACTCAAGAACCTATACAAAAATACGTATTTTCTTTTTTATTCACTTTATTTTACCACATTGCACCCAAATAATACCGTCAGGTTAGAAGTATTACTAATAAATTGCCTCTCTGAACTTTTTCCTTCATTCAAATAATTAGCAGCGAACTAATAGCATCTATACGTCTACATCTTTCTTTTGCTAACTTTTTAAAGTTTTGTTTCTTGAATTTAATTTTATTATTTTCTCTCTTTTGGGACGTAAAATGTTTTGGGGACAATTCAATTTTCCTCCAAATAATACTGGAGAACTATTTCACTTTTTTGTGTTTGTTTGCATCAGCAATTGGGGCAGTGGACGAGTGCCAGCAATTCTAGGTCACCAAGTAAAGCAACTGAAATCATAAAAATCACACAGAAAAAAACCTGAGTGCCATCACCACTTTGGGCCCTGAAGTTAAACAATTAAAGCAAAATTAAGCCTCTGCAGGTGTTGCCGAATCGCGACCCACTGTCGTTTCCTATGTTAATGGTCACTCGTAACTTGAAAATCTGGAATGGATGACAATACGATATGTTTGCGTAAATGGTTCAGTGGGTTACTATTTATTCAGTTTATGTGCAATCCATACTGTACGATCTAAACCGTAGTTCAGTTAGAAATTCTCTAGTGCCTACCTAATAAAATATTTTGCCAACTACGTCGCTACCACTCAATGCAAACCACCAATCAATTATCTACACAGACAGAGCACCACACTCTCACCTGAGTGTGTACTAATTCTCCAAATATGTATAGCAAACACTCAGTTTTCTCAGAGCATACAAAATACATATCCACAAAAGCAGCAAACACTCAATTACCCAGTGTGTCCTAAACAGGAAAACCAGACAAAAACCGAAACAATTCCGATTAGTATCCGACCGAAATTCGATTCACGCCAACAATGAATGCTAGACCTCAGTACAAGTCTCTCAATGGAATGCTGCTACTTTCCAACGAATTATAAACACCTGCTCTTTACATCTTTATTTAGCAAAATCTCCTTCGCTACCAGTTACATTATTAATAGTGCGAACCAAGTAAACAGTAATTCATCAGCAGAAACAAGCAGTGTTAAACAAATCGAATGATAACTTTCTGGCAGATTAAAACGGCGTGGCAGACCAAGACACCAACTCTGGACCTTTGCTCTACCGACTAAGCTATACAAGCATATGACCTATCCTCACAACTTTACTTCCGCCAGTACCTCATCTCCAAACTTTACGGAAGTTCTACTGCAAAACGTGCAGGACTAGCACTCCTCGAAGAAAGGATACCCAAGTTTCACATCAGCACACACTACGCTGCAGGGTTGAAATTTAATTCTGTATACATTCTCAGGCTGTGGCTAAGCCATCTGTCCACAGTATCTTTTCTTTCAGGGGTGTTAGTTCCGCAAGTTTCGCAGGAAAGTTCCGTGATACTGACCTTATTGACCACAGCTCCTGCTCACTTTTACTTCTTCAATATCTTCATGTTCAAAGCGTAGCTGCAAGCAGCTCACTGGAGTTTGTGGTCGAACAGCTTGCTCCTCAAAATGGATGTGTACTTTCGCCCCTGTCCGTAAAATGACCTCCCCATAGCCTAGATCTAATACTCCTTGATTATAAGTCCATACGTAGTACTAAGTGGCTCGCTAATTCAGGCTCCACCAAGTAGTTTCCTGTTAGAATTTGTCCCTCGCACACAAATTCTAGTCCAGTCTTTTAGTTCAGTTCTGTGAATATAGCCACTATGGCTCCTATGGATCTCGGTTTCTTCGATGACAGCACTGGTGTATTAAATACCACCGAAATTTGACCCATATTGTTGAGTATCTCTTTTATTCTGCATCTTCTGGTGTTAGTTTAATCACTGAATGCATATCTTGCACTGTGATTCCTTCAATTTTGTCTAGTAGGATATCTGCACTTTTCTGCAGACAGCCTCCACTGCAGCTGTATGCACTGTTGTACTGGGACAGCACCACACCGGTTATTCCTTGTATTACGCGATCTCATTTAAATGATTTGTGCCTGTTCCCTTTCTCGATATGGTGTGGGGCCATTTTGCACAGATCGCTGTTCATTGTTATTATTCTCGTAACTATTCCATCCTCGTCTCTGTGGTGTGTGCTTATGCAAGTGACTAACTCTGCTGGTCCATCCATTCATGTTATAATGTGTGGTCTTATAGCAATGCCATGATACATTAGAATTACTTTCTTGTTCTCTTCTTTTCTTCCTCTCCAAAAGCAAATTCTAATTCATGAAACACACTTTTAAATTTTGAAACATATCTCCCACATCTTGCTGCAAGCACTTACTGCTAATTGATGGCCAATTTCATGTAGCTTAGTCGAATGATTTCGCCTGGTTTACAAGGAACAGTTAACACTTGATTTTCTCTGAGCATTGCTTCAGAGAACGTCACGGGAGCCTAGAGAGTTAGATGCTACTAAATATTTGCGCCTAATAATTTCTTGTTTTATCAGTTCCTGCACCTCTCATGACCAATAACGTATGACGGAGGTATGTATAATTTCTCAGTATAAGGTTCAGTTACTGCTGTCTCTCCCATCTTTTCTGCTGTTTCTACATTGAGTTATAAGCAAGCGGATTCTAGCTTGTATGTCAAAGGCCATGAAGGTGGTAATGATAGACTGAATTGAGCTATCCATGTTTTGGAATGAAGTGCGTTCCCATCATCCTTATAATTTTGGAACTTTCGCATCAAGATAAAATGTATGGAGTTACACAGTTCTTCTTCTCTTATGCACGACCTAACTGCAGTTTGTAAGCTTCTCATTATTTCTTTATTTCGTAAATCAGTGTGAAAGTTGTTACTATTGCTGTGTCCAGAACTACTTTTGCTTCTACCTTAAGTGTGACTGTTGCTCAGTGGTATACAATTATATGTTTCACCCATCTGTTTTACCCGCTTAATGCGTGTGATATTTTTCCTTGAAGTCTGTTGTAGTTCCTATCTGACTTATCGTTTCTTCCCCATTGCCACTCATTGATGCTTTCTTGTATCTTCTGAAACTGTACTGTACCTCCATGGTTTCTGCTAACGACGCCGGTCTTCTGTAATTTCACAGATTTGAATCTTCGATTGATTTTTGACTTTTTTGACTTCTGATTGATCTGTTCTTTTATCTTCCGAACTCGATCCTCATCTTATCAACATGATTCTTCTCATTTTCCTACCCCTAACACAATAGCATTTGATCATGTTCCAAACTCGACATTTTTTCCTGTTCGTGTTCAACATTTTTAGCCAGGTTACTTTCTTCATATCATCTAAGGACTCCTTCATTACTTTTTTCATTTCGTCGATTGTTTCTTGCAAAGTTTTCCAGGCTTCCTGTGCTTCTTTCAATGCTTGTCCTGCTATTATTATAGTATCCTATGGTCTTTTTGCTTCTTGTGTTGTTTCTTTTACATCGTCCCCCATTTCATCGGTTTATTCCGTTATTTACTCTGTCATCTTCTTTGCTTCTGCATCCATTTTCTTTAAAAATTTGAATATTACAAAACTTACATTTTCAGTTACAGTTCATCTGTTTGGCAAAGAGGCGAACTAATTCTCTTCTCACTGGCATATTTGGCTTACTGCTATTTTTTTACCTCAGAATTTCTGTTTCAACAGCTTCAATGTGTCATTAAGTGGCCTCAGTTTCTTATTCATTATTACTACCGTTCTCAACCTTCAATTCATCATCTGCTTGTGAGTTATCTATACAAAATATTTCATTATTATCAAAGTTCAGCAAAGTTCAGAGTTGACTGTTCCACATGAAAGACTAACTGTCCCTCTCCTGAATCACTATAAACCCTATCTTCATTTTGCTCCATAATATCTATTGATTTACTCCTACCTCGTTCTTGTTCTAACCACATCTTACTTCTCAGTCAAATTACATAATGAACATTAAGTTTTGCACAAAGAAAAAATTAATCACAACACAACACAGATCGAATCACCCAACAAATCCCTTTAATGTAAAGCACAACACTTCCAACATTTTCAACTCTGATATGCCGTTTACAACCAATCAGAAATTGAACAGAATCTAAGGAAACATAGAAATAAACCTGAAAGGAAAGTACACATGCCTGTTATTTGTGCATGAGTCGTTATAGAGAACATTGAGGTTGTAAATATTCACATTCTCTCTAAATGAGTCGTTAAAAACAAATCTCCAATTGTAATTTGATCCAGGCACGATCCAGCAATTTATTCAAAACATCATGTGTGTGTGAACGAAGTTAACCATATCAAAACTAATTGTGATGCTTGTCCATTCCTATGCCTGTTTCTAATAAACTAAAGAGGTCACTTACATCATGTAGTCTCACCCTGGTCATGCATATTCCCCACCTTAAGAAACGCTGCTACAGCCGTGATCTTTTATAGGGTTAATCATTCCATTGTTAACATTTACAACCTCAGTGCTCTCTAGAACGATTCATGGCCCAAATAACTAACATGTATACTATATTTTCAACTTTATTTCTACGTTTTCATGAATTATGTTCAATGTCCGATTATTTACCACCGTCATATCAGCGCTGAAAATCTTTGAAGCGTTATGTTTTTTGTAAATGGGCTTTCTTGGGTGATTCGATTTGCTTGAAACTTTAGTTTTGATTTACCTTTTCCTTTTTGTAAAACATAATGTTCATTATTTAATTTGAATGGAAAGTAAGATGCAGTTAGAATAAGAAGCGGGAATACACACTTTACTGAAAAATGTTATATATGACCAGGGTATTAATCTAAGTAAGTAATGATCCCACAAAAATTACAGACGTAGAATATTAGTTGTAAGAAGTAGATAAGTGAACTTTTGGTTACTTGGTGGGAGTCGAAATCAGCTCATTGTTCTGTACCTGAGTTTGTGAAATTTAACTTGACCTGCATACATAATTACAGTGATCCATTATCTGAATAGAGAAATCAAGAAGTCCGTCAATTGACGAAACACTGATGAATGGGAAAAGTGATCCCAAACACGATTCTGAATTTCTAATTTGTGATGCTCTTAACATGCCGAAGCCGCAAGTTACCCTCCCCACTAAAGCCTGTGCGAAATGAGCAGGTCAGTGGCACTGTGTCTGGCTGTCATCAAGTACATTGCTAGGTTCCATACAAATTACTGAAACTCTCTATGCTGTTTTGAGTTGATTAATGATTTCGTTCAAAACAACCAAATGAGTAACATGACACCTATATTACAAATATAGCATTGCCTAATATGAGAAGGTGTCTGGTTTAATTAATTAATTATTCTGGTTTTGATTAGAGTTTTGTGCTGATTTATATTATCACACCCCATTATGGAGGAGGGGTAACTCGCATTTCTCAACGATACACATAGCTGTAGACACAACCATAATGGAGAGGCCATCATCTCTTTGGTGTTGCCATTACTATGTGGGTTATGTTTTTTTAGCAGCAGTAAGTGGCCAGTTTCTCTTCCTGACGCCATCATTCCATCTGGCACGGAATCTGTTTATCCAACTGCCTGAGGCTTGAGTAAATCTCATGCTCAAATGTGAAAACGTTTTTTAAACGTTTGTATGGTGTGCATATGAAGTGGGGTGTGGGTCCAGTCTGGTATTCATCTAGATGGACGTGGGATATCGCCTAAAATCCATATTCAGGCAGCCAGCTTCACCAGCTCCCAAATCCCCAGTGTCGTGCTGCTAGGCGAGTAGATTGTTTAATGATGACGACATGCCCTTGGGTAAAAACAATCACAGGTTGAGAGTTTTAAAAGCAGCTCTAGGCAACGATGGATTGATTGAGAAATGAAAGAGTTCAAGTAATAGAGGATCAAATTGGTAATAAGAGAAGGCCTAGTACGAATCCGTGGAAAGTATAGGAGATACTGAATTTAAGTAACGAAAGGAGAAATACAAAAATGCAGCAAATAAAGCAGCAAAAGAGAATACATATATATAAAACCTGAGTTTGACAGAAACTGGCTAAGCAGGCATGGCTAAAAGATGTATGCAAGGCTGTGGAAGCATCCACGATTAGGGGAAAGATGCATGTCGCTTATAGGAAAATTAGAGACCTTTGGAGAAAAGAGACGCAGCTTTATGAATTTCGAGAGCTCAGTGGCAAACACTTACTGGGCAAAGAAGGGGAAGCTGAAAGGTTGAACGAATCTATTGATGAGCCGCATAAGGGGAATTAATATGAAAATAATATTATAGAAGGGGTAGGTGTAGTAAATGAGAATGAGATAAGAGATATGATACTGCGAGAGGAATCTGACACAGTCCAGAACGGTCTAAGGGAAACGAGGCTCTGGAGCAGACAATATTCCAGCAGAATTACGAGGGCTTTTGGAGAGTCAGCATCATTATTCCATCTGTTGTGGAAATCTATGAAATAAGCGAAACACTCTCAGATTTCAAGAAGAATATAATAATTCAAATTGCAAAGAAGGAAGGTTCTGGCAAGTGTGAATACTGCAGAACCATCGGCTTAATAACTCATGGTTCAAAGCACTAACACAAATTATTTACAGAAGAGTCGAAGAACTGGTGGAAGCCGACATCATTGAATATTTTTTTATTTTTTTTTTTTATTTTACACTTGAAGTTACGTAGGATCAATTGACGAGCGAATCTCCAAGGTCATGGAACGTGTCAGTGCATGCAATTAAATCATAGAAGTAATAACAGATAAAATAAAATGTTTATGAACAAAAGAAGAAGACAAGCCATAAATTTATGTAAACGCTATTAACAATATAACACAGGAATCAGCTTAATTTTTAAAGAAAATCCTTGACAGTATAAAAAGAGTGAGCCATGAGGAAACTCTTCACTTTCGATTTGAAACCACGTGGATTACCGCTAAGATTTTTGAATTCTTGAGGTAGCTTACTGAAAATGGATGCAGCAGTATGCTGCACACCTTTCTGCACAAGAGTCAAGGAAGGGCAATCCGAACGCAGACTGGATTTCTCCACAGTGTTAACTGAGTGAAAGTTGCTAATTCTTCTGAATAAGCTGATATTGTTAACAAGAAACGACAGTAAAGAATATATATTGAGATTCCAATGTTGGAATACACATACCAATGAACAGGGGTCGACAAGAGGTCCACGAACATACACCACTTATTGCCGAATAGCTCGTTTCTGAGCCACAAATATTCTGAGCCAAAAATATTCTTAGAGAATGGGAAGAGTTATCCCAAAATATAACACCATATGTCATAAGCGAATGAAAATAAGCAAAGTAGACTAACTTTCGTGTCGAACTATCATTACTTCATATATCGTTCGAATAGTAAAAATGGCAGCATTAAGTCTTTGAAGAAGTTCCTGAACTTGGACTTTCCACGACAGTTTGCTATCTATCTGAACTAGAAAATGGAACTGTTTCGTTTCACTAATCATATGCCCATTCTGTGAAATTAAAACGTCGGATTTTGTTGAATTGTGTGTTAGAAACTGTAAAAACTGGGTCTTACTGTGATTTAGCGTTAGTTTATTTTCTACAAGCCTTGAACCTATATCTTGAACTGCACTATTTTATACAGTGCCAAAGTTGCACACAACACCCTTTACTACCAAGCTAGTGTCATCAGCAAACAGAAATATTTTAGAATCACCTGTAAACTAGAGGGCATATCACTTATATTAATAAGGAACAGGAATGGCCCCAGCACCATTGATCCCTGGGGCACCTGCATCCCTCCCCCCTTTTAACTGTGCCCCTCTGAGACCCCACATCATAACCATTCTCAACACTGTGAAGAATGACATTTTTCTGTCTGTTGTTAAAGCAAAAGGTTACCCAACTGTAAGGTAATCCCCGTATTCCATATTGGTCCAACTTATGGAGCAATATTTTGTGATCAACACACTCATACGCCTTAGTTAAATCAAAAACGATGCCTAACGTTCGAAACCTTTTGTTGAATCAATCCAGTACCTCACAGAGAAAAAAGCATATCTCATCTTCAGTTGCTAAACCACTTCTAAAACCGAACTGCACATTTGATAGCAAATTATGTGAAATAAAATGATCAATTATCTCTACACACACAACCTTTTCAATATCTTTAGCAAACACTGATGTCGTAGAAATAGATCTAAAATTGTCTACATTATCCCTTTCTCCCTTTTTATAAAGCGGCTTTACTACTGAGTGCTTTAATCGTTCAGGAAATTCACCATTCTTAAAAGAAAAATTACAAATATGGCTACGTGCAGGTCTAACATGTGCAGCACAGTTCTTCAGTAATTTGTCCAATCTTCAGTAATGTCCATGAGAATCCTTAGACTTCAGTGATTTATTTATTGACTCAATGATCGCTTGTCAATATCAAAGAGGTGTATTTCAGACAACTGTCTCGGAAAGTCATTTTCCAAGAGAGTTATTGATTCCCTGTATAAAATAAGTTTTTATTTAATTCTCCAGCAATGCTCAGAAATTGATTGTTAAATACTGTACACATATCTGACTTATCAGTAACTGAAACATTTTCACTATTAAGTGGTTTTATATCATCGACTGTGCTGCCGATCAGACACTTCCTTTACGACTGACCATATTGTTTTAATTTTATCCTGTGAATTAACTATTCTATTTGCGAACCACATACTATTTGCCTTCCTAATAACATTTTTAACCACCTTACAATACTCTTTGTAATGGGCTACTGTAGCTCTATTGTGACGACTTCTAACATTTCGGTATAATTCCCACTTTGTTCTGCATGATATCCTTATCCCACTATTCAGCCACCCAGGCTGCCGTTTACTGCTAATAGCCTGTTTAGAACATTCTAACGGGAAGCAACTTCCAAAGAGCATGAGGAACGTGTCAAGGAAACCATAATATTTATCATCTATGTTATAGGCACCATAAACATCCTGCCATTCTTGTTCCTTAATGTTGTTTAAAAAAGTCTCTATTGCCGCTGGATTAGCTTTTCTACAGAGTTTGAATTGTATATAACATTTGTTTAAATACAAATACCTTTTAGTGTTAAAATTTGTGCATCATGGTCTGAAAGGCCATTCACCGCTCTGCTAACAGAATGCCCATCTAGCAATAAAGAATCAATAAAAATATTGTCTATGGTAGTGCAACTGTTCCCCTGCACCCTGGTTGGAAAAAAAACAATGACTACATCAGATCATATGAATTTCGGAGATTTTCCAACATCTTTTTTCTTGCACAATCACATACAAAATTAATATTGAAGTCACCACATAATACAACTACTATTTGATATTTGCTATAAAGTGAACCAAGCTTGAGCAGAAATACTCTGATGTGAGAGTTAGGGGACCCATAAACAGCAACAATTAGATGTTTAGTTTCACTAAATTCAGCTTCTCCTGCACAACAGTCAAATAATTGTTCAGTGCAATGCCGTAATATGTTTACAGACGCGAATGGAATACTGTTTTTTACGTACATGGCCACTCCCCAACTCTGTACACAACTCTTTGAAAAACAGCCAGCTAACCTTTATCCTGGTAAAGGAAGCCTCTGAACTGTCAAATTATTTAAGTGGTGCTACGATATACCAATAATGCCAAATTCATCATCTATAAGCAGTTCGCTAATTTTATTTCTAGTACCTCTTATATTTTGAGGAAATATGCTACACCACATACTCTTTATGAGAGGGACTTCCTTTAAGCAGGGATACCTATCAGCTGACTTCAATCTACAAAAGGTTCAGCTCTAACACCAGCTGCAGGAATTTTTCCATGAGTGATCCCCTACGCCGCACACTATACTGTCACCTACAAGTTTTGCCAACTTCCCCTTACCATACCTGTTGAGGTGCAGGCCATGCCTGGTGAAACCAAATCTAGTGATAGACTCAACTAGCACCACTGCAGTGCGAGCCCTGCCCTCCGCCATCAGTGCTTTCTCCAGCCCCATGTTAAGACGGTCAACAGCAGCATTAAGATGAGGCCGATCATGACGCTGAAACAGTTGCACGAAGTGCACATTAACGCCACCAGTTTGAGTAGCTATCTTTACCAGGCCACCCCCTACATCATACTCCCTGTCCCTATCAAAACTATTCCCAGATCCACCCACAATCACTATCTGACCCTCATTCGTAAGATTCGCACGTAACTCCTAAGTGTTAATAGTCACCTGAACCGACGCTGAACTAGACTTCACAATGCTGGTTGTCTGGTACTCACTCGCCAACACTTCCTGCAACTGCTGGCTCACACCTCTGCCATGAGAACTACCTAGAAGCAGAACCTTCTTTCTTTTAGAATTTTCAACTGCTGAGGACTGTAGCACAATGGGTATGCTGGGGGATGAGTGAGTGGAGTGACAGGCCGTTGGGCCCAGGACAAACACTGCAGAAAATTAAAAAAGAACGTTACTGATCTTGATACATGGCGTAACGGGGGAGGCACATCTCTCCTCGCTGGCTCTGGCTGATTCTGTTCCACGGGTAGTGTCTTCCGCATGGCGCTGCTGCTTATCCAGCTCCTCACACTGCTGAGGCTGTCAGCCTCTGTAGGATGCGGGGATTGAAGTAAATGGCGCATCGTGTTATGCTGCAAAGGCGTCCCACTCAGGAGGCGGCCGCTCGGCTCTGCAAGCGGCCACGGCGGCGGTGCAGGGAGTCTCCTGTGCAGGGGATTAAATCTGCTGTTCACGGACAGAAGTCGCCTGTTGGCTGACGTTGTGGCGCCGTGTCCCACTAGCAACTCAAAGTTGGAGTCAGCAGACGTGGATGATAGTTCGGCTGAAATGAGACATAAAGTCCTGCAAAGGACTGTGAAGGACTTAATGCAGACAGCAGGCACAGCCCAGTCTAGAACCCATGGTCGTATGTTACTTCTCCTTGCTTTTGATAAGGACTGATGATTGTCTGACCAAAGACTGGGTCGCCTGCCACTGGCTTTACATCAGTGTGTGGAAAGACTGTTGTAACTAGGTGCTGAGAGAGCATTTCACCAATAGCCCGTGCGTGTCTTGGCCATCAGGCAACAAAACAACTTGGTGCAGGGACAGCATAGACATGCCGGCTCGAGGACTTATTGCCAGCAGAGAGTTGGAAGATGGAGCTCAACGGAAATGTGTATTGGATCAGACGGTCTCCACCAACCACACGCCAGTCATGCTGCTTGGCGTCCGAGGTTCGACGCCATAGGGATCTCCATCGAACCTGTGAATGCAGTGGATTTTCACTGTGTCGACAACGGTTCCGCTGACCACAGCTCTGACTGCCCGCAAGAACGCTGCATTGGGTTCAGATGCCTATCATTGCATCGCGGCACCTCGCAGCAGTGTACACAGTCTTCAGGTCTCTTCTACACCTGGGTACAAAGAAAGCTGTGTATTGCTACTGGGCACCTTTAACATCACATAACAAGAAAAAGTTTTACTGTATTTTGTCTACTATCTTCAATGGACTATTGACTTCCTCACCCACTGATTGAACCCACAGCGCCTGGACTGGAGAGCGGTTACACATCCTGACAGACCATAGACAACACTCCATTACCTTTCAACAATGGGCTGTGGAAGTGACCCATTACATATAATACTACAATAAAAATCAAAACTGACGATGGGACAAAAATAAAAACACAACTAAAAAAGAAGTTGTGTATGAACCCAGTGAGAAGTAGAGTAGGCTAGCAGCTTCAAGACAAACTCCATTTGTTTCTTTTTGGAACCAGGCGTATAACTTCTCCGCTTTTGGGGGATAAGATTATACTACAGTAGAGTATTTGCAACACAGAACTTCTTGATGGAAAATCTAGTAACTGGGAGGGGGAAGAGGGGATCAACTGCCTCTCGAAAGTTGTTATTGCTAGTGTTCTTGCAATAGATTTCTTGTGATCAAGCAGCAAGAGATAACGAAAATGACGCCGACTGTGTAGGGCTACATAATCAGGTTAGATCTCAGTAAGAATTAACTATGAAATTATTAGATACGATGAAGCAATGCTGAACTAGAAAATACCATAAAACATAGTGCACAGAGAAATGAATCCAGAAATTTAATAATGTGAACAATTTGTTTATCTGTAGAACTTGTAGGTTCTAATGTTTAACTGCAACAATTAAGAGAGATTTTACAGCATATTCAGTAGAATAGTGAAATATTATCTACAAATATGCAACATAATAAAATTCATGAGGTAATCAGATTATCACTAACAAATTCATAGTCTTTGATAAGTTACCATTTTATGCCGTGGAAACTAATTGGGACACAATCGGATTCACGTGCAGATTTTGTTTCTAATATTTAGAAACTAATTAATGTAATACTTAACAAACCTTACAAAAGCTCTCAGTCAAAACGTTTACAACCAAAATTGAATAACTAATTATAATTTAATAACTTGAGCTTTGACGAAATCATATTCACACCACTGGAAGGACCAGTCTTAACGTTTTGGTCGCTCAATATGGTTGTAAAAACCGTTGTTTTATTGGAAACAAGTTGTTTGATTCCGTTACTGATCATTTCTACGATTTAGTCGATTACTGCATGAACGATTTTAATATGTTAGTCTGGTGGTTCTGCACATGGCTCCAATGCTACAGCAGTTGACATTCTTGAAACGTAATTCCAACGCACGAGATTCGATAGCAAGAACCCAAGATGATTTTAAAATTGATATTTATGAAGTGTTCCACGTGAGGCAATACTGACCTTACGACTTATCTTAGAAGAAAGATTAAGGAAAGGCGAACCTACGTTTCTAGCATTTGTAGATTTAGAGAAAGCTTTTGACAATGTTGACTGGAATACTCTCTTTCAAATTCTAAAGGTGGCTGGGGTAAAATACAGGGAGCGAAAGGCTATTTACAATTTGTACAGAAACCAGATGGCAGTTATAAGAGTCGAGGGACATGAAAGGGAAGCAGTGATTGGGAAGGGAGTAAGACAGGGTTGTAGCCTCTCCCCGATGTTATTCAATCTGTATATTGAGCAAGCAGTAAAGGAAACAAAAGAAAAATTCGGAATAGGTATTAAAATCCATGGAGAAGAAATAAAAACATTGAGGTTCGCCGATGACATTGTAATTCTGTCAGAGACAGCAAAGGACTTGGAAGAGCAGTTGAACGGAATGGATGGTGTCTTGAAGGGAGGATATAAGATGAACATCAACAAAAGCAAAACGAGGATAATGGAATGTAGTCGAATGAAGTCGGGTGATGTTGAGGGTATTAGATTAGGGAATGAGACAAAGTAGTAAAGGAGTTTTGCTATTTGGGGAGAAAAATAACTGATGATGGTCGAAGTAGAGAGGATATAAAATGTAGACTGGCAATGGCAAGGAAAGCGTTTCTTAAAAAGAGAAATTTGTTAACATCGAGTATAGATTTAAATGTCAGGAAGTCGTTTCTGAAAGTATTTGTATGGAGTGTAGCCATGTATGGAAGTGAAATATGGATGATAAATAGTTTGGACAAGAAGAGAATAGAAGCTTTCGAAATGTGGTGCTACAGAAGAATGCTGAAGATTAGACGGGTAGATCACATAACTAATGAGGAGGTACTGAATAGGATTGGGGAGAAGAGGAGTTTGTGGCACAACTTGACCAGAAGAAGGGATCGGTTGGTAGGACATGTTCTGAGGCATCAAGGGATCACCAATTTAGTATTGGAGGGCAGCGTGGAGGGTAAAAATCGTAGGGGGAGACCAAGAGGTGAATACACTAAGCAGATTCAGAAGGATGTAGGTTGCAGTAGGTACTGGGAGATGAAGAAGCTTGCACAGGATAGAGTAGCATGGAGAGCTGCATCAAACCAGTCTCAGGACTGAAGACCACAACAACAACAACATTTATGAAGTTTGGAAAGAATACTGGAAGACAAATATAGTACTTCGGGTACAGAAGAGGTACAGAATCACGTTTCGACTTGTACAGTAACAATGAACGTAGAGGTATCACAGAATGCGTTCTCTCGATGTGCAAATAATTCAGATTCGTCACGGAAATTAAACTTTTCAAACAGCGGTTAGTTTTCGCCGTCAACCTTGCATGATGGATAGATCCGGGAGCTGGGTCGTTATGCCGCGAGGCCGAAATTCGCCAAGAACAGCACAGTTAACGTTGCTCTTTGCATCGATATCTTGAAAACATGAGAACTGTAAGAGCAAATCATCAAGATGTCTAACTAACGGTCGTATGTTTCGAGCTACACCCGAAGATAAAAAAATATGCAGTAAATCAGTGAAAACGAAAGGATTGTATTTGCTGACTTAGTTTTCGAAGTTAGCAAATGGAAAGTTACGGTAGACAAGTCCTGATATCGGCTGCTAGTGTATATGGTGTTATAATATTAAATACGTGTGTGTAGTAAAGTGTAAGACTGATAGCGAGAAACGAATGAACAATGTAACACTAGCCTTTCACTTAATTAAAGAACTGCTTTGCAAAACAATATTGTATACTAGAGCTAAGGCGAATGAGGTAGCATTTTTTTAAACAGACTGACTTGTATTCCGAGGATGGAGGTTTCAGTCTTGAGTCAGACATAGTAATTTATGTCAAATGGCGCCCAGGCGCTCGGGATAAATTACGTGGAAGGACTGGAAAAGGGTTCGGTTAAATATCATTCACCATTTCTAAAACATTTATTATAAGCGATTGTAAAGTGCAAATATCCAATTTTACAATAGACAAATTTTCTGAATATACCCACATGCTTTTGGCGCTTAATAAATTTAAAATAGACTGAATGGAAGAAAACGTCTTTAACTATTTAAGAACAAGCCCACAGGGCATTTAAATAAAGCTTCAACGAAAAAATAACCGAATTTACTCTAATTCCGAGTTTACACAATTAGGAAAAAAGGAGAAAAAGCTATCAGTGCCAACATGCGGTGTAGTTATTCTTATAAACAGGACCAGCCGGCCTTCAAGAATCTTATACCACAATTCAAATCTACAGATGGCATCCTGACTAATATGAAACCATGAACAGGATGGATAGTAAGACAATTACTTACAGATGCGTCCCATTACCACACTGCCTCTACATCTCAAAAAGGACCGTTAATTAAAGGAACTTTGTCAGTGCATTAAAAAATTTAACAAATCAAGAAACGGTCCACCACAGCTCTTGAAAAAGTTAAGCGTGGCCAGCAGTAGATACTAAAACTTAAGAAATTGAGTAAACTGGGCAACGGCCGTCTACGGCCCTGCAAAATATTAACAAAGCAGATTGAAACGAAATAGGATAACATCTCTTTTAAAAAACGAAAATAAAACAAAAATATTAAAATTGCTGCAACATGAGCCGGCAACAATGTTATGTCACTCAATTCTCTGCGGCGTGAGGTGGCAGGCGGTAGGCTGAGCAAAGAAGATGTTAGTAGCCGATGCATGCAGCCGGCTGATCCACAAGAGAACTGAAGGCCCAACACGTTCGATATCCTCCGTGTGTGTCGCAACAGCTGTAAGACTGGAACAAACTAAGAGAGCATCTACGTTGCGGCACCAATCGGGTGTTCAGACAGGAAAAGGTTCCCTTAGCGGGCACCGGCTCTGCAAAAGTCGACAGTTCTCCACACAACGAGTCAGCAGTCATTTATACAATTTTAAATATTTTTATCTCGTCAGATTTACTGCTGACGGTAAGAACCAACCACATCTCAGCTATTGCAGCCCTTGAGTCTGCCCAGCACCGAGAAGCAAGATACTGGGACAGGAAACAAACTCAGACACCACCAATACCGCGTTCTTCTGACATATCCCGTGCCTGACCTGCTCTAATCTCAACGGGTTGATAGACAAGACGGTAATCCCATAAGGCCGAGATCCCAATGAATCAGAGTCTCCAAAACATCAGACTCCCCGTTCATTAGTTCACACAAACTGAATCCACAAATGAGAGGAAAATGACTGGAATGTACAAATAAAATAAGTTTCGGCGCTGAAGGAATACACAGGGCCAAAATCGCTTACAGCAATGCGTACTCGGGAATAACGTCGGAGAACCGCCGTGTCAACAGGCCTCATACCAAACGCTGACAGCAAACGTGACCAAACCCTGGCCGCACACAGCGTTTCGCTCCCGGCCCAAGCGAGTCCGACTTGATGCCGCAAACCACACTGCCGCTGACAGCTGCCTCTCAGACGCTCGCGACGGCAAGGCCGCTCCCCGTATTGGAAATTGCTCTCTGTGACGAGGAATCGGTGGTTCTCTGGTGCGCACGGGAGCAGACCTGAAAGGAGGAAACCGCCACTGCTTATTACGGTTTCCGTTGCTTTCTCAGATTACATCAGGCAAATGCTCGGATGGTTCTTATATAACGTCATGACCGATTATCTGTCCCATCCTACTGAAACTGGACAATAAGTACGTAAATTCCGGTGTATACACAAAAAAAAAATTCCATCACCTCGGTTCCGAGAGTTCCGGAACCTGCAAAGAAAATTGGAATAGAGATCAACGTAAATATCATTTCCGCCCTTTTTATTGTTCATGAAAACCACACATTGCATGTTGTACCACCATACAACGAGACCTTCAGAGGTGGTGGTACGGATTGCTGTACACACCAGTACCCCTAATACCCAGCAGCACGTTCTCTTGCATTGATGCATGTCTGTATTCGTCGTGGCATACTATCGTCAGGTTCATCAAGGCACTGTTGGTCCAGATTGTCCTCAACGGCGATTCGACGTTGATCCCTCAGAGTGGTTTGTGGGTCACGTCGTCCATAAACAGCCCTTTTTAATCTATCCCAGGCATGTTCGACATGCTTCATGTTTGGAGAACGTGTTGGGCATTCTAGTCGAGCGATGCCGTCATCCTGAAGGAAGTCATTGATGAGATGTTCACGATGAGGGCGCGAATTTTCGTCCATGAAGACGAATGCCTCGGCAATATGCTGCCGATATGGTTGCACTATCGGTCGAAGGATGGCATTCACGTATCGTACAGCCGTTACGGCGCCTTGCATGAGCACTAGCGGCATACGCCGGCCCCACATATTGCCACCCGAAAACAGAAGGGAACCTCCACCTTGCTGCACTCGGTGGACAGTGTGTCTAAGGCGTTCAGCCAGGCCGGGCTCCCTCCAAACACGTCTCCGACGATTGTCTGGTTGAAGGCATATGCGAGACTCACGGTGAAGCGAACGTGATGTCAATCCCGAGCGGTCCATTAGGCATGTCGTTAGGCCCATCTGTACCGCACTGCATGGTGTGTGGTTGCAAAGACGGACCTCGCTATGGACGTCGGGAGTGAAGTTGCTCATCATGCAGCCTATTGCGCACAGTTTGAGTCGTAACACGACGTCCCGTGGTTGCACGAAAAGCGTTATTCAACACGGTGGTGTTGCTGTCAGGGTTTCTCCGAGCCATAATCCGTAGGTAGCGATCATCAGCTGCAGTAGTAACACTTGGGCGGCCTGAGCCAGGGCGGTTATCGACAGTACCTGTCTCTGTATCTCCTCCATGTCAGAGCAATATCGCTTTGGTTCACTCCGAGTTGCCTGGACACTTCCCTTGTTGAGAGCCCTTCCTGGCACAAACTACGGTATTGATCGTCTAGGCATGGTTGAACTACAGAGAACACAAGCCGTGTACGTCCTTCCTGGTGGAATGACTGGAAATGATTGGCTGCGGGACCCCCTCCGTCTAATAGGTGCTGCTCATGTATGGTTGTTTACATGTTTGCTGGCCGGAGTGGCCGTGCGGTTCTATGCGCTACAGTCTGGAACCGAGAGACCGCTACGGTCGCAGGTCGAATCCTGCCTCGGGCATGGATGTGTGTGATATCCTTAGGTTAGTTAGGTTTAATTAGTTCTAAGTTCTAGGCAACTGATGACCTCAGAAGTTAAGTCGCATAGTGCTCAGAGCCATTTGAACCATTTTTTGTTTTTTTTTTTGTTTACATCTTTGGGTGGGTTTAGTGACATCTACGAACAGCCCAAGGGACTGTGTGTGATACAATATCCACAGTCAACGTCTGTTTTCAGGAGTTGTGGGAACCAGGGTGACTCAGAATTTTTTTTTATGCGTGTATGAATTATGTTATTTTTGTTAATCTTAAATTGTAATTCCTTGGCATCTCCCAACATGCGTGTAACAATTATCCACGAATGTTTAAAACCACTACTGCCACTGCTACTACTATTACTACTACTACTGTCCGCCTATGTAACGAAGTGGTCAGCGTAAATGGCTGCGATACGAGCACTCGGGTTCGATTCCCGGTGCTGCCAAGGATTTTCCTTCGTGGGAAGACGGGTACGAACTCCAGTCAGCCTCGAGAAACAAGCGGAGGAGCTATTTGACCGAATAGTAGCAGCTCCACAGTCTGAAAAGTCTGGGAAACGGCTGGGAGAGCGGTGGGCTGACCATATGACCCTCATACCGCCACCGCATGACGCAGAGAATGACACGGCGGCCATTAGGCATCACCTGGGCCTTCACAGACTTTCTAAGAGCTAATTTTTAGAACTACAACGATTACTAATGCTGCTGTTAAAAAGACAACTGAAGACAAGTAAAAGGCAACTGGATCGCAAGAACAAACAGTCGGATCACTATTATAATCGCGATCTGTGACATGAGAACGCATCAAGTTAAGGAAACTGATGGAAACAACACGCCCAAACAGATAATGAGTGAATCTGTCACACAGAAGTAACATTTTGCGAAGTTGATGTCCTATTTCGAAATTTTCCGATTTTGAAGGCGCTGGGGCTGCGTGTTCCCATTATGGTACTGAGCCTAGATTTCACGCAGCACGTTTTTACACGGGATGTAAGGACACTACGGAGTAGCCCAAGGGAAATTAAAAGTTTAGAAGAGTGCCCTATGAAAGTCACTGTAGTGTTCGCCACCAAATGCCGATTGCTTAGCTGTGGGCTGTTTTGCTGGACGGCCTGACACACAGTATGCTGAACCGATGTGCATGCAGTATATCAATTATTGAGTATAACATCCAGTTATGACTTTCTTTCTGTCTCCTGCACATAAGCATCGCACAATCTGAAGGCCACTTACACCCCACGTTTTGTTTTCCGATATACTTTGTAATTGTATCAGTAGGTTACGAGGTCAATGAATAAGTTCTCTCTGTGCTTCAAGTTATTTCTTGGGTATCCAAGATTTTTTACCTGATTGATAGAAGTGTACACACAGCGTTAGTCATTTAAATTACGGAATCCACAATATTCTGTAAACGGTTCTGCAAATCGAATCAAGATTTTCGGCAACTGGAGGGCTCATATTATGCTGTACAGTTAATACTCGAAACGCTTTCGTCTGCCGAAGCATAGAAGTCACTATGGTTTCGTTTTCTTTACTAGAATTATAAACTTCAACATGGTTCGATATCTCGCGAAAAAAGGAATGCAGTGAAACAAGAAAAAGGCCTACCATATATGAGCGTAATACAAACAAAAAAAGTAAAATTAAAGAACAAGATGGGAAACATGCCAAATGTGAAACTTAAGGTCACTTACATTGTTATTTCAGCTGAATTTCTTTACAATCTTGCCATTGCTGAAACTGAGCAATGCCAACTAGAATTTCTGTCGCATTTGGCAGAGCCACCAATTTCTGTTATGTGTGAAGAGGTGAACAGATTTCACATACCCTTGTGGGCATCTTTAAATGTACTATTACCTTCTCTTTTGATAAATGTGACGTTTGGACACTTTTACTGGCGAATATGTTGTCGTTGGTTAGCCCAGATGTTCCACGAGAAATGTAGCAGCTGGTGTAAACGAAAATAAATAATTTATTGTAAAAATTTGTCACTGAAAAATTTATCACGAAGGTGAGTAGAGCATATTGTAAAGAAGAAATGTGTACCATTCTTCAATAAGACATGTTACCTTGTTTGACGCATTGAAGATTTTTTTTTTTTTGAAATTTTCGCATATAAAGACTTGGTTGGAGACCACAGCTGTTACGTGAAATAATATGTTGTTAGCATGCAGCAACCAGCGACAGATTGGTTTTAAGTTACTTTAGTCAAAAAGTACCGTTACCGGTTTCGAATTTATACAGCTTATCATCAGACGGCTTTCATGCTTTCGCCAAAATATATGATGCGTTGATTTACTCACGAGTTGCCCTTGGATGATTAATAATTCGCAGTTACAAACATTTAACAAAATTTATTGTGCTACAGACTTTCGTGAGAATGCAACTTACATTAAATGTCTGTCTGGAGCATTTCTTTTCACAATTTCTCCCCCAAAGTATCGTATTAGTAATGTTGGCTGTATTTTCACAATCACAGAAAGTCGATTTGTATTATTAACACTATAATTTGGTTACAAAATAAATTTCCAGTTCGTCCTGCATGTTCTGACTCACTTACAACGTATGAAACCAAGTCTGAAATGTTTACAAATTACATGAGTGTCAAAGATGCTTGGATACAATGATACATTTAACATACAGTATTCCCAGAAATACATTTTTTTAAAATGTTTTTGGGTCATCAGTTATTAGACTGGTCTGTTGCACCCTATGTATATTACTGACGTTAAATTGAAAAAGTTGGAAGGGTACAGTACCGCCCGACATTGAAAATAGGTACAACATACTTCATTATTTTTGTCAGAACAACACATTTTTTTTGTAAAATAACTCAATTTCAATTAATACAGTGAAGCCAGATACCAGTGTGGGAAAGAATGACAATTTATTTATTTAATTGATCACATGTGCACTCCCACAAAATAAATCCCTACATTCAGTTTGGTGAGATCTGTGAAATGAATGAATGCATGGTCGTCTGCTAACCGCAGATGGTGAATGTGAATATATGATCAGCTTTAAGACGATCCTTTGGCCACCTTTGGTGGGACCAAAGAGATGAAATTTACCTGAGCTTTGAGCGCCTGAAATGTGGCTGACCAATACGGTAGCAAGGTGCTCCCCCACTTCAGCAGAGGTGCGAGAGGACCTCGAGAACGGCCATGTTTCAGCACTGTGCCGCTGGATCTTGTGCTGTTAAGACCTTTTTTAGTTGTGCTCCGTAATGACAAAAGAGTGGAGACATGGTATGCATGTGGAATATTTAAGAGTAGTTAGAAATAATAATTTCTCTATTTCAGTAACTTTTGTGGGGAGAATTAAATGTCAGGCAGGTAATATTAATGGGATTGTAGTAATCTTCGGAAGTGACCAACGGTCACAATGAAACCACGTGTAGCAATAAGTAGAAATACTTCCGTGTGCTTAAGTTAAGCTGAATTACTAGCGTGTGTACAATAAGTTGAAATATTTAAGAAATAGCGTGTGTACCAGAAGTTGAAATATTTAAGAAATGGCGTGTGCAGGACTTGAAATTAGAGACGAGTACTTCCACGTGGTGAGTACTGTATGAGTCTCAATCTGTGTATGAGACAAAGGATAAAGAGAAGTACTCGTCCATGGTATCGGTTGAGGACTCGCGTGTGTGATGAAATATGTTCTTAATATTACTTTGCGTGATATGATTCCGTGTGACGCTAGATTCAAACTCTGAGAGAGAAGCAAGGTGAATCGGCCGTCTATCCAGCAACGGCACTTGGCTTGCGTGATATGATTCCGTGTGACGCTAGATTCAAACTCTGAGAGAGAAGCAAGGTGAGTCGCCCGTCTATCCAGCAACGCCACTTGGCTTGCATTGCACAGGAAGACGTGCAAATATCTCCAGAGTTCATAGTAGGAAAGTAGCCGGGACTAGGTCAGGTATGCAGTGATAGTGGAGCTACCCTTAGCGAAGCTACGGTTTCTCAGGGGAATGAGGTGAGCGCACCGAAAGTAGCAAATGACAATGTGCTACTGCAGTTGTTACAGAGGATGGATAGAGATAATAAGGAGAGAGATAGGGAGAATAAGGAAAGATTTGAAGCAAATAAGGAAAGATTGGAAGCGATGGATAGAGATAATAAGGAAAGATTGGAAGCGATGGATAGAGATAATAAGGAGAGAGATAGGGAGACTAAGGAAAGATTGGAAGCAAATAAGGAAAGATTGGAGGCAATGGATAAGGGAAATAAAGAGGCAATGAGGAAGCTACACACAGTTATCGATGAGCGTCTGTCCGCAGTTAATAATCGGTTAGACGAGGGAGAGAAGAATCTGGATGCGTTGAAGCAAGTATGTGATGTCGTGAAAGAAAAAGCCAATGATTTGGAGGTACGAATAAGTGCAATAGAGAGCGATATTACAGAACGTAGGGACGTGTTGCCGAATGAGCGAATCAAAGAGGTAGTGGAGGACTTACTTGCAGATAAACAAGGGGCATTAGACAGCGTGGAAGCTCAAACCACCCGGCAAGAAGTGGCGCTAAATAAACACAGGGATGAAGTTGCGGAGGTAGTGGTCAGAAAGAATACGATTAGCCCAGATGTAGAAAAGATCAGTATAAGAGACGAAACAGGCTCTGACAGTACGCAGCGAGAGGTTTATGCCGACCAGGAGGAGATACAATCACCATTACAGTTTAAAGAGGCACAATTAGAAATAAATAGGAAACATAGGGAAGAACTAGCACAGTTGCAATTAGCGTGCAGTAGCGAAGGTGACACACCACCAGGTAGATTACAGAGGGAGAGTGAGATAAATTCAAAAAACGAAAATAGGCAGAAAGAGGAAGACGAACTCAGAGAGTTAGAAGAACGGTTGTGTCGGATAAAACAGGTGGCAAACCCAACTGGGTATAGCCCAAGGTCGGAAAACATAAATGCGGAAGAAGAATGTAGGAGGCACTTCGTGTCGGTACAAACGTACACTTGTTTTCCGGATCCTGATAATTACCAACATCCATGCCTTTATCGTGGGGGCCGCTCCTCAAAATGAAGTTTGTGTGTAACCATTTGAGGGACGAGGCTAGAGCGAAAATGCAGGAAGTTATTAAAGACTGTAGTAGCTACAAGATATTTTGTGACAAGTTTTTAAATGAATTCTGGTCGAAAAGTAAGCATGACCAGGTTAAGCAAAGCATATTGATGATGCCAAATTGTAACGAAGGTGGTACAAGGGATTCAGTGTCGTGCTATCAGGAAATGCTGAGACGAAATAGGTATTTGGATGTGCCATACGAACCTGGGGAGCTCATTAGGAACTGTATAGCGAAGTTGCCAGTGAAATTGCGCAGAGATATAGCGATAGCAGGCAGAGGCGTAGACGATTCTGCGTCATTTCAGCACTTGTTACAAGGATTGGGTAATGAGAGTAATATCGTGAACGGAGACACGACTCATAGGTCAGATAGTGTCGAGGATAGGAACGGCAGAAGCTATCAGAATGACAGGAGAGCATTGAATCCTCGCATTTCATTCTTGTCATAATGGATTGGAGGATAGGAGAAACTAATCCAACATATCAGCCGTTAGCATCTTGCCTTTAAACACATGCAGCTGTCACTGAAAATTGTCTATGTAACAGACATACTCTACTGATATTTAGGAATGCAAATACCATACTTCTGATCAGAGAATAAAACACCACTAATGGCATCTGTTAGGCTGGTCTCTCAGAGCAAAATTTGCAAATTTTTATATCGAACACTAAAGTAAAAGGACTGTTTTCTCAAAACAAACCAGTTGCTAAAAAAAAAAAAAATGTTATGTAATAATGCCAATGAGTCCAGTTTAATTAGTGTGATTTGAAAAAAAATGGTTCAAATGGCTCTGAGCACTATGGGACTCAACTGCTGTGGTCATCAGTCCCCTAGAACTTAGAACTACATAAACCTAACTAACCTAAGGACATCACACACATCCATGCCCGAGGCAGGATTCGAACCTGCGACCGTAGCAGTCGCACGGTTCCGGACTGCGCGCCTAGAACCGCGAGACCACCGCGGCCGGCCAGTGTGATTTGACTATTGCAGGTACATAACACGTAATGTAAAAAGTAAACATTGTGATCTGTATGGAATAGGGTACGTCTATACTTCTGTTACAGGTAACATCAGTAATGTGATCGAAGTTTTTAAATTAGATGCCATCTGATCTATAGTATGTCATAGTCGTGGTGACAGTTATAATGAGGTGCTGTGTGTGGTTGTTCGGAATCTGGTGTTAGTGAAAGAGGCCACAAGCACCAAAGTTTCTATCACTTGGGCTGTCCCATCTCTCCCAGCTTGTATATTCTCTGCACACATTTAATTTTCATGTAAGCTTAGATTCCTAACTAGCAAATTCTTTACGGTGTATAGTGGACCATTCAGAGTGAGGCGGATTGTCCATGAAAATGCTGTACTGATTGAGACGATCAAGGGAAAACAATCTCGTGGGCTTCATCACATTTCTAACATCAAATTATGGAAAAGTTAAGGATAGATCGAAAGTAGGCAATTTATGGTAGATAGTCAGTGTATTTATTTGCGGTGTGTAACGTTGTGCAGGGTCAAATCGAACATAAGAATTTTCAGGCGGGATGTCAGGAAGTATGACGGAATAGACTGGTAGAATGAGTCATGAACAGGAGTCGACAGAGTGGTGTATGTACGTATTTTTTGTCATATGAATAAGGATCAAGCAGAAACAACGTGATGATTAATGAGTGGATAAAGATGGTAGATAGAGAAGCGACGTGATAAATAGTAGTGGATAAAGGTGATATTTAAGGAGAGAAGCGACGTGAAGCAGTGTGATTAATAAAGAGAGATTCGACGTGATGAAACAGTGGTAAATAAAGGTGAGTAGAATTAATAATGTGGAGATGTCTTAGATGTATGTTACAGAGAGGCCTGTGTATGCTGCAATAGAGATTGATGCCAATGGCGAAGGAAGACCAGGAAATGATGGAGTAATGGACGGACGGAGAGCCGAAATACGAATGAAGAGATGAGGACAACTGCACAATGTGAGAGGACATAAAGGGAGTATGAGATCCAGATGGTGAACGTTGTGGAATACTGACGTAGGATGTAACATAAGTGTAAATCTAATTCTTACCATAAGATTTGCAATTTGGCAAAAATAATTTTTTTGTTGTTGTTGAAGCCTGGTACCAGTATAACTAATCAAAACGGTACCAAGAATGTGTACAGTTATTTTGCAGGATGAATAATTTGTGTATTTTTTGTTCTTAGATGATATGTCGCAATTCTAAGTTGATATTTAGCAGGATGAATAATCGGTAAAGTGAAATCAGAGGTAAGCCGATGGAGAGAGGTGCCAGAGTGGAAGGACGAGTTCGGAGACTGGAAAGCTATCTCCGAAACAGCTTCATGTGTTATGTGGTTGAGTATAAGGGAGCAAAGGTATAGTATGTTGTCGTGAGTGTGGTGGTGTTAAGGTTAGCTGACTTCTAGACCTATTCTGTTAGTGTATTAATGGGTTGAATGAGAAGGAAAATGTGATGTCTGGTGAGTGAGAGTCATAGAGTAGTGTGATCAATGCGCACACTCCTGTAAAGGGGATGCTACCGATTCATAACGAAAACATTATTGTGTTATTGTTTGATTCGGATGAACCTCGATGGCAGGTCAGGATCTGACATCATGTGGGTGGTACATACATGTCCTAGAAATGTTGTTATATATAATAAAAAGGTAAAATATATAAAGAGATATTAATTTCAGTCTGTCACAAGCACAAAGGTGCATTGTATGTTGTAGATTTAGAGTCATCAGTTTCTAAAATGTTTATTGTGTTAGGATGTTAAAGTAGTTTACTATTTAATAACATGTGGTAGGTAATTGTGAGCTGTGTAGATCATTTCTTATTTTTTTATTAGAACAGTTTCAAGGGGTATTAATTTCAGTCTGTCACAAGCACAAAGGTTCACTGTATATTGTAGTTTTAGAATCAACAGTTTCTGGTATTTTCACTGTGATAGGATGTTAGAGTAGTCTACTATTTGATATTGTAATTATGAGCTGTATAGATTGTGTCTTATTCCTTTTTCTTTAACACTTTCATGTTTTGTATGAGGGACAATAGGTTCAATCAATAGCACAAGTGTGGGCTGTATATAGAAAAGAGATAAATGTTGATGTTGTATGTGTAGAAAACTAGGGTGTATAATTTTATGTTTTTTAGAACAAAGATTCTTTTATTACCAATGTATGTAATAGATCATACATGTAATCAATGAGTATTTAAATACTGTAAGAATATCCTTTTGTCTGTAATGTTGCGGGATGCACGGAAGGGTCTGACTGAGTGGGTGTCGTAACGCCCATACCGCTAGCGGGGCGAAGCTGACGTCGCCATGGGAGAGGTGACAAAGCCGTGGCACTCCCCACTCCACTGCCGGTCGGGGTACACTCCACACACCCGCTACAGCAGGTCAACGGCCTGGGGCAACACGCATGTACCACTGGCCATTCATAAGTTCCGCCACCCTTACGACTGGGGAAAGTATCCTGCGGAGGCAACAGCAGGTGGTTTCTTCTGCTCAACGGCGGAGCGACGGCAGAATGAACGGTGCACGGCAGAGTCCGGAGGGCATTTTTTACCAGGAACTATTAACTAGTACTGGACTGTGGAGCCGTGAAACAAGATGACTGCTCGTATGTCTCCATAAGGTGGAAAGTGAAGGACTGGTGTTCCCACGTTGTGAGTGGTGGAAAAGATTTTGTTGTTTTGTTTTGTCTTGACCACTGAACGGTGGGATCCATAAACTTTTGGCAGTGACTTGTTAAGTGTGCTTTGTGAATTGCATGTGGGACGCTTGGTATCCTTAAAGAGGACAGTTGTCGTTTGGTGACTAATTATTGTATGAACGCAAGAAACTAGAGTGGGACATTGACATTTGCGTCTGTAGTAGGAGACATTTCTTGAATTGGTGCGGGAATAAGTGCTGTTTGTTGGAACTTACGACTTTTAATTACGCCATGAACTGAAAGGACAGAACCGTGGGTAATAGTAGTTGTAGGGACATTTCTGGATGACCAGATTCGTGTGGATGGTACGCTGAGAGTGACTATGACATTTGTGTTTAATGTGCGATACAGTTTACTGTTCAGTGCGTGTTCAAAATGCCGATTTGAGTGACTTAAAGACTTTCGTCCGGGTAACCATGGGAGAGCTTTGACACCAAGACAGTGTTTCTAGGGAACCTGTCGGCAACTTTTTAGACCCCAAGAAAATCACAGAAAGAAATGATTCCATGTGACTCGCAAGATAGGGAATAATGTAATTGTACTTGTAATTGTGTAAATTTTTTTATATGTTTCATTCCTGAAGGGACAGCAAGTGTAATTGTATTTCATTAACATTTGTGTTTAGAATAGTTAGTGTTTGTTTTTTGTTTGTTCTGGGTTATCAAGTTCACGTAGCATGTTTATTAGAATATTTGGTACAATGATGCTTTAATTATTAGCCAGTGGCGTAAAACTAACATAGCGGCTCTTGTTGCATTGATCAGTAAGGTTGTCACAGGGGACAAGAGTTTGCATTGCACAACAAATATCGGAATTAACTGAGGTATTTTGATGTCGTGGACAGTAATAATCTTGTTGGTGTGTTGACTGAAGCCACTTATTTGCATTATCACAGTGGTGATATTTCACATTAAAGTGTAACGAAGGCTAGTCGAAATGCAAGTTCTTGTCGTCCAAATGTGTAACAACAAAGAAATGAGCAGTAGAGTAAGATACGAGAACTACTGGTGGATTCAAGCACTTATTGCTAACTATTTATTGCGTGTATTGATATGGAGCCTGTCTTCAATGTGTAACTAGTGTACGAAATTTTTTTCTTTTGTTGATTTTGTTTTGTATTTAGACATTGCCGTGTAAAGATTATTACAACGCAATTTATGAATGTCAGAATACTTGTTCTGTGTTTGGACGGTGAGCTATTTAAAATTTCATGAGTACAATTAGTATTTTTCTTATTTGTCATAGAATTAGTGAAGTTTGGATCACACCTAAAAATAACGGAGATCCCGGTAACTAAGCAAATTTTTATCTCACCATTATTTTTTTATTATTTGTATGATGTAATGTTTTATTTGTCATTTGGATTGATGTAAATTTGAATGTGTACGTTACTCTGGATTGTGGAGAGTAAAATAATGCAACAACTGTGTCAATAATTTGGTAAAGTAACAGCATTTGGTCGTCTATTTGAGGTCACCAGGGGCTAAGGTCTCCTCCTGGTTATTTTGATGACTTGCTACGTTTGTTCTAATACAGATTTCTTAAAAAAACGTTCGGAACTACCCTCGCATTGCAAGGATAGTACCGTGCCATTTTTTTTCTGCATGGGTAGCCGGTGGTGAAAGGGTACAGTACCGCCCGACATTGAAAATAGGTACAACATACTTCATTATTTTTGTTAGAACAACACATTTTTTTTGTAAACTAACTCAATTTCAATTAATACAGCGAAGCCGGATACCAGTGTGGGAAAGAATGACAATTTATTTATTTAATTGATCACATGTGCACTCCCACAAAATAAATCCCTACATTCAGTTTGGTGAGATCTGTGAAATGAATGAATGCATGGTCGTCTGCTAACCGCAGATGGTGAATGTGAATATATGATCAGCTCTAAGACGATCCTTTGGCCACCTTTGGTGGGACCAAAGAGATGAAATTTACCTGAGCTTTGAGCGCCTGAAATGTGGCTGACCAATACGGTAGCAAGGTGCTCCCCCACTTCAGCAGAGGTGCGAGAGGACCTCGAGAACGGCCATGTTTCAGCACTGTGCCGCTGGATCTTGTGCTGTTAAGATCTTTTTTAGTTGTGCTCCGTAATGACAAAAGAGTGGAGACATGGTATATATGTGGAATATTTAAGAGTAGTTAGAAATAATAATTTCTCTATTTCAGTAACTTTTGTGGGGAGAATTAAATGTCAGGCAGGTAATATTAATGGGATTGTAGTAATCTTCGGAAGTGACCAACAGTCACAATGAAACCACGTGTAGCAATAAGTAGAAATACTTCCGTGTGCTTAAGTTAAGCTGAATTACTAGCGTGTGTACAATAAGTTGAAATATTTAAGAAATAGCGTGTGCAGGACTTGAAATTAGAGACGAGTACTTCCACATGGTGAGTACTGTGTGAGTCTCAATCTGTGTATGAGACAAAGGATAAAGAGAAGTACTCGTCCGTGTTATCAGTTGAGGACTCGCGTGTGTGATGAAATATGTTCTTAATATTACTTTGCGTGATATGATTCCGTGTGACGCTAGATTCAAACTCTGAGAGAGAAGCAAGGTGAGTCGGCCGTCTATCCAGCAACGCCACTTGGCTTGCATTGCACAGGAAGACGTGCAAATATCTCCAGAGTTCATAGTAGGAAAGTAGAATTACAAAGTGGGGCAGAGTCGTGTGAAACTGGGATAAATACTAATTGTAGTGGGAAAGCTGAAAGTGATAGTGTTGTGACTATGTAGTGATTTGTATTCCATGTCGTAGTGTGGTGTATGTCATGTAATTTGGGTATGTGTGGTTTGCATGGGAGAGTAGCAAGGTAGTTTCAAAAGATTAGTGGGTTATGCTTGTTCCTTCGGTACCGCTCGGTCTGGAGGAAAGTTTCGTGATGATGATTGTGAGAGTCGAAGTGTGAGGTGTAATAAAAGATCCACCATCCTATCCAGAAAGTGCACCGTAGCGTTAAATAATTACGAGACCATAATATAGAGATTCACCAATGTAAAGCCATGCCCACTGGGCGGAATTTCTCATGTGTTATTGTTGTAGGTTATAGAATTTGTGTGTTTAGGTTAGAGAATTTATCGGAATAAATAAGATAGTGAAAAGAAAAAGATTGGTGGACTTTTCGTTCGAATTGTATGTTGTCATAATGTCCCGAATTTATAATGTGTGCGCCATTCATATTCAGTGCGGTGGCCACGTGTTGACAAAAGCTGTTAAATAAAAAAGAAAGAAAATGTGGTATTGCCAGTGCGTAGTGTACAGTCAGAGTTCTGTAAATTACTGATAGTCAGATGCGTGTTTCCGTTGCGTATTAATCAAATAGGACGATAACTTGTAACTTAAGTGTGAGTACTAGAGTTCATGTTACTCGATAAATAAGAATGAATCCACTCGCTTGGCAGACCACTCATCTTGCAGGCCTGACTGCTTGATGCCACAGTATGAGCAAGGCATGTGGGTGCCTCTCAAAGTATTTCACATTAAATGTAGGGTATTAAATACAAAAAGATAAATGGGATTTTGTGAATTACAACGTAACAAATTTATTTACTAAACGCCAGAGAAATGAATGTGGATGAAGTAGCATGTAAAATTCTTATATTCCTTTTGAACAGTAATGATGACAGTACATTAAGCTTTATTCATATTTAGCAGCAAGAAAATTATTGACTGCTGTCTCTACGTACAACATTATAAGATATCTTATTTGATCCGCAGATAGGCGTAGAAATATTATTTGTATAGGAGTGTGGAAAGTACTTTTTGGGAACTTTGCAACAGTTAGCCAGATTAGTCTGCTCATTTAGGACACAGTAATTGGAGAGTTGTTTTTGTGTATGTTTATTTCTAAGTTTCTAACGTACTGATTCACCAAATTCCCCTTTTCTCTCTGTATTTAATGCCCTACGTTTACTGTAAAATACCTTTTAAATTTAACAAAATAATACTATACGCTTCCTTTCCCGAATTATTATATTTTTGAAATGTAACACTGGATAGCAGCGTCTTTGACATTCATGTAATTTCTAAACAGTCTCTACTTGTTTTCCTACGATGTGAGTCAAAACATGCGGTATGGATCGAAAATTTGCCTTGTGACCAAATACATAGACACATGTGTGATTACGAAAATACGCCAACATTACGAGTATGACTCGTTGGAGGGAAACTGTGAAAACAAATACTCCAGATGGACATATCACGTAAGTGGTTCAAATGGTTCAAATGGCTCTGAGCACTATGGGACTTAACTTCTAAGGTCATCAGTCACATATATCTTAGAACTGCTTAAACCTAACTAACCTAAGGACGTCACACACAGCCATACCCGAGGCAGGATTCGAACCTGCGACCGTAGCGGTCGCGCGGTTCCAGACTGTAGCGCCTAGAACCGCTCGGCCACCCCGGCCGGCACGTAAGTGGTATTCTAACACAAGTCTGTAGCGCAACCATCTTTACTACAGGTTTGTAGCAGTGTATTGCTGATTATCTCAGGCTAACTCACCACTTAAACAGTGCATGCTTTGTTTTGACGTAATTATGAAAGCCACCTCTTGATGAATTGTATGAATTCGAAACCGGTAACGTTACTTTTTGAATAAAGTAAATTAAATCATTTTGTGGCTGGCTGGTACACTCCACAAAGAAGTTTCATTTGTCTGACTTAACTATTTCAGCGGAGCAGAATTCACATATCTTAATATTTCGAATAATTAATGTCATTGCATTAGACATGATTGTAGTTTATTTGAGCTGCATCCAAAAATTCTAAAGCAAGACTACTGTAGTTTGGAAGGATGGGGCAGGGGCCAGAAGAGACGTTTCAGGCAGGATTTGACTGGTTCATTGTGCACCTGTAATTAGTTTGTAATAGTAACAATAGCAACATCATCTAAGGACCTCGGCTGCCACGGAGAGATATTCCGTCATATTTCGATATGATCAACTTGAATGTTTAGCGCTTGGTACTATACTTCTCATATGTAGGTTTCAGATTCTTCAGTTATTTCAACCACAGTAACCCAAATATTGGATACAACGACTTTTTCCACTGAAGGAAAGTAAGTAAAAGGTACGAACATAAAATCTGCTAACGCATCCTACAGTGGTGGCATTGTGTAACTATTCTGTCTTAAATGTGGAACACAAAAGAGGATAATAGTAATTTTCGTCCCACGATCCATCTTAATGATTTTCCCTCTATGTCTACTCGTCTCTGATAAGCATCTGGTATGTTAAAATAATAGCAAGAATAGATCAATAAAAATGTTGTGGGATGACAGAGAAGCCATTCCCCCTCAGAAACTGATAAACTACTGGTTAAAAATTCCATTAACGCCCTAACAAGGATCCTCCCTTTTAAGCAGCTTGATAGAAAGGCTGCCAACGTTGATTGAACTAATTAAGAGACGTGGACGGTACAGCTGACGGGACCGGCATAGCAAGCGTAATGGGAAACCTGTTGATTACTGTTCGTGCGGAGGACACAAAATGCTGTGAACAAACAGGGCATTAGACCGGTAGAGTAATGTAATAGGTTCCGCTTCGATCAGCGAGATTAATATTTTACTCCATGTCCCAAAATATTCCACGTTGTGGTGTCTCCATTTCATATTACAAAATTTTAATTTATTTAACTGTTATTTAATATTGCTTCTAATACCGAGCGCTACTGTTCCGATAAGCGTACGAGCGTGTTATAATTTTTCACAGGTGAGCCACAACTGTAAGGGCCCTAAATAAAACTCCCTTCGAAAATGTAAGTCACCGGCATAACTGGGGCCACCGCGACTATGGGCGCCGATGTCAAAATAACCGAGCGCTAAATATTAAAACATTACATGTAGCTACCGAAAATAGATGGGCCCATTTTCATGTAAATTCATTCTGTAAATTAAACCATTGTTCACTGAAACAAAAAGTAATATATCTCGCCAATAAATTATAGGCACTGCAATTCGTACTAATAATTTACTAAAAGTCTTTAAAAAATATTAGTAGTAGGCTAACTGCAATGTCCCTGGCGCCGTTATAGAACGGCGAGTATAGAATGAATACGATACGATCACTGACTATTACAATCTCACATTTGTCTTGGTTCTTCAGAAAAAGGGCTAATTGTGGATGTGGAATTGTGGATGTCATATTTCGTAGATCATTCATCATTCACATCAGTTCCACAGGAACTGTATTTCCGCAACGCGAAACAAGATGACGGGTCAGACGTTTTTCGCAATGTAGATGTAAAAATTCTTTTCAAAATTATTGATAAAAGGATTATTTTCCCACTTGTTGCCCTTCTCCCTTCACTCAGCAGCAGTTTTAGATTCACTACCCTAGTTTTTACATTTGAAATTTATATTTTATTGGGGAATAAAAAGAAACTTATGTAAATGGACCGTTACAACGTGTATTCTGAGTTACAAAAGTCATGGTTGTTAATACCTTCCCTAACCAAGCTTGAGCTCCTCTATTAAATATTCAAATAGAAGTTGATTGTAACAAAAATATACAAAAATTAAAAACAATGGACAGACAAAGAGAGAACCATACCAAAACACAGCAGACGATACTTAGGGAATGCACATAAAATGTACAGTTCCTAGTCGAAGAAAAAAATTATCTATTGCGAATTAAACCACTTTATACGTGCGACCTTCTGGTCAAAATCGAGTATTCGAAATGTGTGCGCCTTTGGTGTAAATCAGCAAGCAACCACGTCACTGGTAAGTGTGTAATCAAAGCAATAGGAAAAACAGTATTACAGAGAAAGTTTAAAACTCTATTGGTTGGTAGGTGCTTTTGCATAACACTGATTATAATTACATTAACGAAAAGGGATCAGTAGTATGATACTATAACAAATACAATTCCGATAAATACAAATAAATATACACGAGTTACTAAGTGCCTATTTAATAAAGGGTAGTAAACGAAATATTATTTTCTCAATTATCTTTCATGAAATATCGAACGAAACGTAAATAGGATACCCATGATTCAGTGGGAAAAATACCATTGCTTGCTTGTTAAAAAAGTTAAGGAACAAAAGACGGAGTAAGTCTACCAAATTTTGTGGAAAAGGTGATAAGCAAGGAAGGCCTAGGGAGGAAGGCGAGAAAGGAAGTACTTTGCAAAGGGGTATAATATTAACTCACTTTCTGTATAACAAATGACATTGTACATAACAATATAAACACAGAATTTGTTTTGTGTGCCATTATAGGAAGCGTTGACCATTGACAAGTGCTCGGATTGAAAAAGGTTGTAAGACAGGAGTGCATCGATCGCCTTTATTGTTCAATGTATACGTCGAAGAATAATAACAGAAATAAACGAAAGATTCAGAAGTGAGATTAGAATTCAGGGTGAAAGGATATCAATGTTAAGATTGGATATGGAGTGAATAAGTTATCCGCAGAATGGGCAAAGAAAGGAACGTATGGAAAACACTGACGAAAAGAATGTAGGACATGTGTTAAGGCCCAGGGAATAATCTCCATGGTGCTAGAGGGAACTGTAGAGGGTACAAACGGTAGAGGAAGACAGACATTGGAAAACATCGCGCAAAGTAATTGCTGATGTATGTTGCAACTAATACTATGAAATGAAGACGTTGGCGCAGAGGAATTCGTGCCGGGCTGCGTCAAACCAGCGGGAAGAGTACAGACTAAAAAAGGTAAAAGAACACCACCGATTCCATTCAACTCACCACGCAAGTTCTTTAATGTCTGTACCAGAATTTCATTTTTCCTGGAATTTAATTCCACTTTCCAAATTTCTCATCGATTTCCTCCACAGCTTGTTTACAGTATAGACTGAATAACATTCTGTGTAGGGTACAACCCTATCTTACTCCCTTCTGAACAACTGATTTTCTTTCATGTCCTTCGACTTTACAAATACAATCTGATTTCCGTGCTAGTTGTAGATAACCTGTCGCTCCCTGTTATTTTATCCCTGCTAGATACAGAGAGCACTGAATGTGGTCCAGACAATATTCTGAAATGTTCAACAAACGCTATAAAGTAGAATTTTCTTTCTTTATCCTTTCTTCTAAGATAGAGGCGTAACCGGCTGGCTCGTTGGCTCTCCCAAGCACCTAATATTTCTAAGGGAAATGGCCTTATTACGACTTAGGCCTTTAAGTGCTCCGTCAAAGACTGAATAGGGAAGCGTTCTGGGACCTCTGCTGTTCCTGATTTATATAAATGACCTGGGTGACAATCTGAGCAGTTCTCTTAGGTTGTTCGCAGATGATGCTGTAATTTACCGTCTAGTAAGGTCATCCGAAGACCAGTCTCAGTTGCAAAGCGATTTAGAAAACATTTCTGTATGGTGTGGCAGGTGGCAGTTGACGCTAAATAACGAAGAGTGTGAGGTGATCCACTTGAGTTCCAAAAGAAATCCGTTGGAATTCGATAACTCGATAAATAGTACAATTCTCAAGGCTGTCAATTCAACTAAGTACCTGGCTGTTAAAATTACAAACAACTTCAGCTGGAAAAGCCACATAGATAATATTGTGGGGAAGGCGAGCCAAAGGTTGCGTTTCATTGGCAGGACACTTAGAAGATGCAACAAGTCCACTAAAGAGACAGCTTACACTTCACTCGTTCGTCATCTGTTAGAATATTGCTGCGCGGTGTGGGATCCTTACCAGGTGGGATTGACGGAGGACATCGAAAGGGTACAAAAAAGGGCAGCTCGTTTTGTATTATCACGTAATAGAGGAGAGAGTATGGCAGATATGATACGCGAGTTGGGATGGAAGTCATTAAAGCAAAGACGTTTTTCGTCGCGGCGAGATCTATTTACGAAATTTCTGTCACCAACATTCTCTTCCGAGTGCGAAAATATTTTGTTGAGCCCAACCTACATAGGTAGGAATGATCATCAAAATAAAATAAGAGAAATCAGAGCTCGAACAGAAATGTTTAGGTGTTCGTTTTTCCCGCGCGTTCTTCGAGAGTGGAATGGTACAGAGATAGTATGATTGTGGTTCGATGAACCCTCTGCCAAGCACTTAAATGTGAATTGAAGAGTAATCATGTAGATTTAGATGTAGATGTAGATGAAAGACTTCTCACAGTGTCGTACTTTCCATTTCATCTTCATTTACTTCCTCTTCCATGCCTACAGTACAGAATTTTAAAATCAGTATCACATTTAATCTCGTTCTGAATGTTCGCGGCTACTGTGCACCTCATGCATTATGGCTGAAAGCTGAAACCTAAAATCCTTCAAATATTTTTGTAAATGATTACGAAAATTGTTCCAAAGCTGAGACGTAGATGCCAAGCATGTTCCTTATCCCTCTTCTGATAAGAGTCTAAAAATGTGTGTCTCTCCTCTCCGTTTGAGGAGAAAAATAATTTATGTAGTTGGTTAGGTTATGAAGTATATTTATTTCTTTGCGTGTAATCTACGTTTTGCAGTAGGAGTCATACATTTAGGGCATTGTGCTGTATAAGACAGCGGAAGTGGCACAAACGGAGAGATATTCCATGCCGATTTCACGAATTACGAAGGGTAGGTTCAAGAGGAAAATAAATAGCAGTTACGGTATCTAGATGACTAGCGCACTATTTTAGAATTACTGAGAATCCCTTCCACCAGAGCGTATTCCGAAAACATTGTTTAAACTTTCAAGGAGATGGACGGGTCGTTATAATCCCCTTCAAAGGGAAATATTTATTAATAATGCACTTCTTCTCTTAAGCTACATTTATCATTAAGCTATGGCAAAGTTACGACCCATGTAATAAGTACGTTAATTGCCTTCAGTGTAGAAAGGAGGAATAATTTCCATACGCAATATTCGTGTAGTTAAACGAAGGAAGCAGCACTTAATAAGAGAATGCCAATTACTGGGTAATTTAATGTAGGTGGTAGTTAGCGGCTAAACTAATTTTACTCGTGCTGGAGCGCATGTTGCAACGTAACACAAAGTTAGGAATATTTATCTGCGTCACAGTATTGAAGAGTTTGATGATGGTTGTAGTACTGAAAGGGAACAGGAGAACCTCTTATATTCCTGTGTCACATACCCTAAGCAAGAAAGCAATGTCTTAAGAACATCTACTCTTTGTGGCGGCTGGTATCTGAGTCGAAAATTCAGCTCTCTTGTTCACTAAGCAAACGTTAAGAACAAGTCTTGTATATACCCTGCAACTTGAGGAATGATGAAGTTTTATTGGAATTGAGTTTCAGAAATGTGTTACAGGAAGGCTGTAAAACTCGGGGCTTTATATGTTCCTCGACGCAGCGTTTCCCGATGAGACTAACCATCAAAATCGAAGGTATATCTGCATAAGGGATGGAGAACATCTTAGAGATGGATGGGTTCAAAACTCTGATTAGCTATTTTCGAATCGCAGTGCAGTTTTTCTTACACTTTGGACAGACCCATTACAACGCTAATACAGAATACTCCGGTCCGGAATTGTTGCAACAGAGTAGGAAGCATTTCGTTGTGTAAAATGTTTTACTCTATTCAATAAATTTCCTTTACTTTACGTCTATGACCACAAAGTTTTTGTCATCAGACTACCGGTTTCGGTCTATAATGATCATCTTCAGATTATAGACCGAAACCGGTAGTCAGATGATAAAAAAATTTGTGACTACAGACGTAAAGTAAAGGAAATTTAATTCATATTCGGGTCACTCTTTTACTCGCGAGCATGTCGCAGCTTGTGTTACTGTATTCATTTTGTCACCGATTACATCAAACTCTGCGCCGAATTCCTTTATCAGTAGAATACAGCCAGGCGTACGCCACGTGTAAACACATCCAACAGAGAGGCGCGTCCCCAAGAAACCTTCTTTCAACTGTTTCACAGGCCTTTGATAGCCTTTTCCGCACAATTATCTACCGATGTCGAGTATTTACTCTTATAGCGATTTAATTTTGAGCTGGAAATCGAGTCCTACTGCGTTTAGTCCTGCCGTCTGTAGTGATCCAGATTATACCAGCGGGAAAACGTCTCGATCATAGCACAAAAAGGTAAATATATACCTATTTAAAAGACTCTAACGGAAAAGTGAAGTAGTGAAACTATGTCTTTACTTATTTTTATCATTCAAACACTGAACTACAAAATATTCCCTGACAAAGGCAACTCAAGCTTAACCTATTCATTTATTACCCACAATATACAAGCCCAACGTAATCTGTCTGCTATACAGTGACAACATTACTTCAAATAATTAACACAAAAGAGTGGCCCTGAATTGTAAGAAATCCTAACAATAATAAAAATCCAAAAAACACGAAATTAAAGAAATATGAAACTACCTACAACTCTGTTAATTGCCTAAACTCACTTCAGTCACGAATCCCCACAGTGGAAACCCCCTTACCTCACAGAAAATCTCCATAACACGAATGACAGCAATTACAGCAAGCAGCAACTGCGGCCAGCTTAATTAAAAGATTCTAACTACTGTAGACACTAAATACTAGGAGACTTATGGTTAGCAAAAGAAAATTTTTGTTGAAGAGCAAACAATATATTTAAAAAACTGTACCTTACTCATGTGACATCCAGTCCCAAAAATTCTATAGTTGTCAGTAATTCTACAACCAAAACAGTACCGAAAACATCCATCCTCATTTTACATTTCCTTACGTCCCACTTTAGAATGCATGTCGTACCAGCGCAGAGTCTCCACTAAGAAAGGCATGTCCATACAATTCTCTATCCACTCGCTAAGTGCTGGTCCATCCAACCACAGAATCTCTTGCCAAGGGAGCAGAGCGCTGTCATCGATATTAACAGAGTCTATAGCGCTGCCAACATACAAATAGCTACTTACAAAGCCCCCCTGCACCCCTCAAAAAAATTTACAAAGTGTTTTGGGCAGTGGCCAAGATTAAATTGATAAAATTTTTATATTAACAATATCAAATAGAGCAGATGCACACAAAGGTTAAGTAATATGCTGTTGTTCAATAAAGTAAAAATTCTCTTCACAGTACCTAAAGGCAGTCCTAATAATTCATCAGAAGAAAAGTCTACGCAGTTTCACGCACAAAAGGCTGAGCAGCATATGAAAATGCACAAGTAAGTAGTGGTCAACCATGCAGCCTTGAAGAAGTAGTGTTGTCCTCCCCACGGAAACAGACTGTTGACTCTTGACATGAAGATTTCAGTTGGTATCGGAACATTGGTAATGGGCCACAACAGAGCAGACCCATAGCAGTATCAGTCGAAGTCTTGAAGAATATTGGTAGGGTTGGTGGGTCACCACTGAGCAGACCCACTATAGTATCAATCGAAGTCTTGAAGAATATTGGTAGTATTGGTGGGTCACCACAGAGCAGACCCACTACAGTCTTAGTAGAGGTTATGATAGTAGTAGGCCACCAAAGGTGCAGACCCACTGTTGATCTTGTAGAACCAACAATGTTGTTAACCAGTCCGTTGCTGAATTATCAACACACACGCAAACACTAACACAGTCATAGTCTCTGAGATTCAATACATATAGTATGACCAACAGATAAATGTGTGCAGTAAAAAGAATCCCCACTGTTTACCTAACTTGAAGAACTGGTGTCTATACAATTACAATTTTACAACATAAGAATATAATTACAAATGTAAAGAAAACATCATTATAGTACAGAACATGATAATACAAATAACATTTGTAGTAATACAGGCTTTACAAAAAGGACAAAGTTAAGTGTATATATGAGTAACAGAATAAATAATGTCTAAAAATCTTTCCTAAAATAAAGAACAATAAGTACAAAAACAGAGATTAGGTTTGAGGATAATAGTACTTCTCATCATAGTGAAAGCAGCCTAGTATTAGAAGGAAACAAATTCTACCAAATTTATCTTATCAGGTAAACACAAAGAGATAGGAAGAACACAGAGACACAAGGGTACACATAAACATAGTGGAATAACACGAAGGAAAGGACGGGATCTGTTTTCATGTGTAAATGTGTCAAAGTATAAGTTGATACTGCAGTTTTTTCCTCTGATTGGGAAAACATTCTGTTGGTAACCACCTACATAGGGAGAAATGATCATCACGATAAAATAAGAGAAATCAGGACCCGTACAGAAAAATTTAAGTGCTTGTTTTACCTGAGCGCCATTCCAGAGTGGAACAGTAGACAGATTGAAGTTGGTTCATTGAACCCTCCGCGAGGCATTTAATTGTGAATAGCAGAGTACATTTTATACCTAATATTTTCTTGCTCATACATCCTTTACTTTTAACCAAAACTACTTCATTTGCATCCAAAACTTCATTTAATTCTCGCAGACCTCTCTTACTTCAATATGTTTCCACAAAAATTCTATCTAAGCATCTATGTTTATACTTTCAACCAGTGCTTATACGAGGGTCACTCCAAAAGAAATGCACACTATTTTTATAAAAATACAGATTTCATTCTGCATGTGTGAAAGTTTTACAGTTGTAGATACATCCTTCCCGATTGTTTTCAAACTTAGTTCAACCTGTTCCCGTGAGTGGCGCCGTCACAGCATGTCTTCAAGATGGCTGCTACACTGGACGTTCGTCAGAAGCAACGTGCAATCATAGAATTCCTGTGCTGTGAAAACGAGACAGTGGGAAACATCCACAATAGGTTGAAAAAGATGTATGGAGATGTTGCTGTTGATCGCAGTACATTAGTCAGTGGGCAAGCAGGTTACGTGATGAAAGCAGGCACAGCAATATTGAGGATTGTCCTCGCAGCAGCAGGCCTCGTACTGCACACACTCCAGACAATGTGCAGAGAGTTAACGAATTGGTGACTGCTGACAGACGCATCACAGTGAACGAATTGTCATGCTACGATGGGATAGGGGAAGGAAGTGTTTGCAGAATACTGAAAGTGTTGGCGTTAAAAAAGTTTTGTGCCTGGTAGGTACCCAGAATGTTGACAGTGGCTCACAAAGAAACAAGAAAAACGGTATGCAGCAAACTTTTGGAACAGTACGAGAATGGTGGAGATGAATTTCGTAGAAGAATTGTGACAGGTGATGAAACATGGCTCTATCGTTTTTCACCAGAGACGAAGAGTCAATCAATGGAGTGGCATCATGCAAATTCACCCAAAAAAAAAATTCAAAACCACACCTTCTGGTGGAAAAGTTATGGCTGCGGTGTTTTTCGATTCCGAAGGAATCTTACTTGTGGACAATATGCCAAGTGGAACCACCATAAATTATGATGCATTTGTGACGACACTGAAGAAACTTCAAGCTCGACTGAGTCGTGTTCGATCACATCGGCAAAATCAGGATGTTTTGCTGTTGCACGACAATGCACGGTCACATGTCAGTCAAAAAACCATCGAAGTGATCACAAAACTCAGATGGACAACAGTGAAACACCCGCCTTACAGTCCTGACCTGGCTCCATGTGACTATCATCTCTTTTGGAAACTGAAAGACTCTCTTCGTGGAACAAGGTTTGAAGATGATGACTCCCTTGTGCACGCTGCCAAACAGTGGCTCCAACAGGTTGGTCCAGAATTTTACCATGCGGGTATACAGGCACTGGTTCCAAGATGGTGTAAGGCAGTTGAGAGGGATGGAAATTATGTGGAGAAATGAAAATACTGTTCCTAAAGGATGTATCTACACAGTGTAAAACTTTCAGACATGTAGAATAAAAGATGGATTTAAAAAAAATAGTGTGTATTTCTTTTGGAGTGACCCTCGTACTTCCATATTTTTCTTACCCCATCATTCGTTTCCAAGAAGATCTTACCTAAACCTTTCACTATACCCTACTTATATCTGTTCATTTCCTCTTTCAAAATAATTGTTCGTCATTATACAATACTCTTTGTCCAGACCTTTGCCTTATAGCTTCTCAGATCATTTCTTACCAATTCATCACAGCTCGTTTTCTTGTATAGCGTACCCCCTCTTAAGCTAACTTAAATCTAATGAGCTCAGACACATAAACTAGAGAATGAGGCAATGCAGCAGAAGAAAAAAATACCATAAACAACAATGACAAAAATGAAAAGTGGAAAAGCAAACAACAGCATATCCAAATTAGCAAGCAAATGCAACATCACAACTAATATAAGGCAATATGCAGCAAACAAGAAAAATAAATCAGTCGTAAAACTGGCTTAGCACAGTAGTAGAAAGTAAAATTCAGTAGGACATTACCTGACAAATAGCAGCAGCAAATGCAATAACTTATACCGAAACATGACAAAGCACAAGCAGAAAAATATTACAGTAAATACAGCAATGCAGATAAGGGAAATATATGTATAAGCTTACAATAGCATGTGTGCATCTGTGATCATCAAAACTATATGCAAAGCAACAGCACAAGGAACAAGATTAATACTATCTCCCATGCGAAATGCAATGATTCTGTGACACATCTTAGCGCTAAAGTGGGGCACCACAACAACTTATTGTACCAAAAAAAAGAAAAAAAACCTTACCTAGTTCTTGAAAGGAAAATTATGTACGCAGTTCCTGTTTATAGTCCCTTCTGCTTGTTATTGTTCTTTCCTTTCCAAGTGCTCTTGTTTAAGAATGTGGATCATAAAATTATTATTTAATGGATCTGTTGACAGAAAGTCTTCACATTAGCATATGTATTGAATTTTGTTTTGTAAAGCCTATGCTGCACCATAGCTAGAAAGCAGATACGAAATAAAATAAGCAAATTTGTACAAAGCAAAACATACAAACATCATTCAGTAGCCATGTGGCATTTCATAAGTCAGTAGAAATTCTCTCAACGCTCGTAGAGAGACACTTTTCATAATCAGGTGTGTAAACATAAGAATATTTCTCATCAGTTCATAAGCACATCGGTAAGTAGCAAAAAGTTCAAACTCCAAAATGTAATCATTTGTTTACAAGTAATAGCGTACGTCGCGTTTATGGTGTGTCTGCAAAGAAATGTCAATAGCAAGGTCAACAGCCTCTCTTTTCTAGAGCTATGTGAGTGCCTACGGGAGTGCGGCGAGCTTCAAAGTGGCTTAAGGGGAGACGGTGGCAGTCTTGCACTGCTATTTTTGTAAATCCATATCTCTGCCATTTTTTGTTCAATCTCATTGAAATTTTGCACACTTATGTATAGAGATCTAATATGATTTTTTTAAATTCAGAATTTTTAATAACAATATAATGCAGTGAGGTAATTTTGAATTTTTTATTGCATTGTTATTTTAAGGTACCGTTTTTCAGAATTTCGAGGCAAATTTGGCAAATTTTTTTAACGGTAAACTAATCTACACTAATAGGTGTACAATTAAGTGCAGTAAATTTTTGGTAAGTTAATGCTACTATTTTCTGTGATTTTTTGGATTCGAACATTTTTTACAAGCAAACTTTTCAATATATTATCAACCACAAACTGAGTATAATATCTCGATTAAAATTTTGTTCCACTTAAATATTGCTTCAAAGTAAAAGAATAGGTGTGCCAAATTTCATTGCAATCCTTCCAGTGTGTTCCTGAAAGCAGAAAACCTTAAGCTGCAGGAAAATCATTTTAAAGTTTGGAAGAAATGTAAAAAATAAAATAAAATCGATCATACCTTAGCTAAAACTGCCCATATCCATATTCCATTTCTTCCTCATCATCCTCTACAGCTCTTTTAGCTTCTCTGCTCCTTTGCCTAGCAATTTTTTGTATGTTCTGGACTGAAGTCTCCACCTTCGAGATTCTTTGCTTATCGATGATCTGCAGTATCTGCTCAGTGAAGACTCCAGGTGTAAAGACCAACTTGCTGAGGGTGTGAAGTCTTGCCACATTCCCATCATTAAACACTGTTGCAGCTCACAAAGCAGAAATCTTCACCACCAAATTGGAAACAAACACAGTCTTTGGACATCTTTTCCAAATAAGAGCATTGAAACTTTCATTTGGGTTCTGTGTTTTCCCATGAAGATATTTTTTTAGCAGTTCTGGTGATGCCAGTGCTCTAAAAGTTGGCTTAATGGCCATGGAAACCTCATAAGGAAGGTTATTTTTATGGGTATAAGCTTCCCCACTTTCCTTACTTTTCAAAAATTTGCACCATTCATTAGAACAGAGGCCATGTCTGTCAACAAATAATGAAACCAAATGGCCCATACTGCTTTCCTCATACTGTCCAAGTTGTGAGGTTACTTCTATTTGCAGCACCATAATAGACTTGTAGGCTGTCAATTCTCTTCTTTGTAGTCTTTTTTTACCTCCCAGTGGCATCCCATCCTCTAGTAGCTTGCCCTTATTGTCTGCAATAAGTCTTCGGAGTCGTCCACCCATCCTCTTCTGAATATGGCCTAAGCACTCCAGTTTCTCAATAGTGCAATCTTTTCCATAGCGCTGACTTTCAACTACATTCTTGAAAGCACTAGAGTCTCCATCTACGAAATACTGTACGTATCTTACTCCATACTTTTGCAAAGATCTATGGAAAATGAATTTCATACTTGTAACTTCCATCCCACCACTGGAGCCTGCATAATTTCTGCTACAAACAGCTTTATGGGCTTCTTGCTATTCTGTTTCTTTACCTCCATCAATATATTTCTTGTGCAAGGAACATGCAGAACAATATTTAGACATCACCTCTAAGTCTAATACTTTTCCAGTGTCGACACTAATGACTGATGAAACTCCATGCAGTGAAGTACGCCCCCTCTTCATACAGGAACTGTCACAGGAAACTGCTTTATCGTTGCTATTAGTTGCTTTACAATTTTCTTGAACTGCCCCCAGGACTGCCATTTTCATGCTCTCTTCACTTACTTCTGCAAGTGCATTGAGGAGAGCAGTATGCATTGCAGAAAATTTTAGGGGAGAACCAGGCATGTTCATAATACCACATAAAAGGATTCCACCATCTCTTCCAATCCCTATACATCTTAGTCCATAAGCAAATCTCATATTGGCTTCATAGATTCTACTACTGACCTTTGATGTCTTGAATGGTCTGTCAGCATCACATTTTTGACACAAAATGTGCAATGTGCAAACCAAACCATCTCTGAAACTCTGCAAAACCTTCTCTCTTTCCATCATCAACCAAATCCAAATTTCCTCCACAAAACGAGCACTTGCAGGCTTTTGTAAGTGCTTCTGCCACCATTTCCAGATCCACAATTCTGAAACCTGTATTTCAGTCATGATTTGTTTCTTCTGACACAATCCCTGTCCCAAGTATTATTTTAGATACACTTTGAGACAAGCTAATGTTTGCATCTGCAGGCCCGACCCTAACCTCAATGTCAGTTCTTTTGCTTTATATTGGAAATATGGGGCCTACTATACTTTTAAATACTTTACCAGGCCTAGGCATTGTAAAAAGGGATCAACAAATTCAACCTCGCACAAAGAATGGCACAATAAATCAAGTGTCACTCGAATACACTGAACAGCACAAAACTTGTTTACAACACTCCACAGCCTTCTATACCACACTGGTTGAACCAGAAAATGGCTCCACAGCCTTATTTACAACACTGCTGTTATGTATACAAAAATCACAGCCTTCTAAAGCTATATTTTCTTGGTTCACAGGCCAAATTCTGCAATAAAATTTTTCCTTCATTTGGTACACTAAAAAGCGGGCTTGGCGCATTACACTGCTTAGGGTTTTAATTTTTTTGTGCCATTTGTAGTTCGAATTTCAAGGAAAAAATTTGGGATAATAGTCTCAATAGTATTTACTATCAAATAAGCAAATAAAAATAATTTGTAAATGTTCCATTATTTCTGCCACCGTCTCCCCTTAAGCAGCACCAGTAAAGTTGAAAGACAACACGATAATGGGTATATTTCAAGGAGGCTAGCGCACAGCCCAGCACACCAGAGCATTACGTCGAGGTCACTTATACTCCTTACCGAAATATTTACCACAACAGTTTCAGCTACAATGACAGCTTCATACAAATAAAAAATCTCACAGGTTGAAAAATTACAGGAGAAGTGTGGAGAAACGAAGTCTCATCAATAACAGTGTCTAAAAATTTCCGTTGGCATTCTAGTTCTCACATTCACATATATACTCAGTTTTCATATTGATCATGACTATATCTAGACATCATAGTACCCATCATCATCGTAATAATATCATCATAATACATCAATTAAATCTCAAAATCGTCACAGCTTCCTTTAATAATCTCAAAACCTCTACAAAATATGGTCTCTACCCGTTTCAGTAGCGTCATCTACCTCAGTCGTCTTCAAAAATCATGATCACATACAATATACATCACTCAAAGTTCTTGGAGTATCATAATAATTCCAAAAATATATGTGAACAGTTCACAAAATGCAGACAAAGTACAGTTTCATAAATACGAAGTAATCCAACTGTGTAATTACCTTGACATGTGTCAGAGACGTAGTAGAAAGTTCATTTCTCTCTGTTAAATGACCAGATACCTGTGTAATTCTGTCTTAGAGAAATGTGGTACTGATGTACAAAACTGTATAAGCAAATACCATATCAGCTAGGGTTCTTTGAACCTTGCCACACGCATGGTACACAAAGTAGGCGTACCTCCATTAGGGATAATGTAATTATACCTCAGATCCTACAGACTAAAACTGCGGAATGAAATGTATCATCGAAAACCTTCTCTGTATCATTGCAGTTCAAATACATTTCTTATAATGTTTCAAGTACAAAATCACTCAGATGCATGTCGTGTAGCGCTAAACTGTACTTCTTGCCGTAAGAAAATATCTGTTATTGCTTAAGGGTAAAAATGTGCCAAGTGTCATAGCTGTCGTCGTCCAGAAGCAAAGTTCTCAAAAAATCAGTGCATTTACCTAAAGTGCTATGCATATAAATGTCGTAGCTATTACTTTCATTGCGGTGACCTTGAAAGTATTGTACTGTAACGTATTGATGTGAGACTGTGTAGACATAAACCAGACACAGCGTAAAAGCAATAATGAAAAGTGTGTCGCTCATAAGTAGCGTAGTAGAATATTCATGTAACTATCAAACAAACCAAATACTGTGTCATCTGTGACCTCTCCGAAAGTACTTTAATTAAATGTGTCTTTTCAAGTGAACCAAAATGGTGCAGTAAAACCTCATTAGCAGTATATGTTCCAAGAATGTGAGCATTATAATCATGATGTAATCGTTCAACGGACAAGCGAAAATGTGCTCACAATAAGAAAGTGTCGTCTGTTCCCTGTAAAAGTGTACTCGTAAAATTACTGTCTTAATATGTACCATAGGTTCTTGACTGGATGGTTAACTTCAAATGTTGCTACATGCTAAAAGTTTCTAAATGTGACAACGCGTAATAGTAACCTGAAGATAAAAAATTTCATAGCAAAGACCGAGTCAGAAAGCAAATTATTTCTCAATAAACGTTTTTACGCGAGAAATGCGGTGTAGTCCTTTACTTTTCTTAGAACGCAGAGATTCAGCTTCAATGCTATAATCATGTGGTATACGTCGGATCCTCGAAGGTCCATTGTAAATCAGGAAGAATTTGTGACTCAAATGTTTCTTCTTATTTGGCAATTAACTTTTTGACCAATGTGTAGTTTCTTTGCATTTGTCTCACCGCGTAGTTTTCTCCTTTTATCTGCAGCAGAATTTATATTTTTAATAGCCAAATCAGTTATGTCTTTATGTCGAAGTTTACTTGTACTCGAAAAAGGTACAAGCTCTCTGATTCTGTTTGGTGGTTCTTCATTCTTCAGTACAAGAATAGGTGGTAAAGCAGTGGAGTCATGAGGCATTTGATTCAGTACATTTTGAAATACGTCTAAGTGTCTGTCCCAATACTGATGCTTCCTGTAACAATAAAGTCTGCAAAGCTTATTAATTTCTTTCATAATGCGTTCAGACGGGTTACAATGTGGAGAGTACAATTAAATAAAACAGGTTTGATTTTACGATTCTGAAGCATGCGTGACCAAATAGCAGATCTGAATTGGGGTCCGTTATCTGAAATGCCCGTATCAACGTGTACAACTTCACATAAGAAACTTTTAACAATTGCATTGGATACAGAACGTCCAGTGACTTTGCGTACCGATGTGAAAGAAACAAATTTTCAAGTAAGTTGAACGTACGAAAATTCATTCAATGTTTTAACAAGGGGTCCCAGAAGATCAACTGCAGCTAATTCTTTTAATCTAGTAGGAATAATAGGAAACAATAGAGCATGATGTGAGATGGTAGACAGTTCAGCTTTTTGACGAAGTTTTCAAATAGACAAAACTCTCGTAAGTCTCTTTTCCATGTTGTTGAAATAACAAGTTGTCCGAAAAATATGATAACATTTTCGTGGACCAAAATGTGCGTAGGTGAAATGAATGCACCAGAGGAGCTTATTGCCAAAATCCTCAGGAATACAAAGTACCCTTAGCTTATCATCAACAGTGCATCGTTTGAAGAGTATGTTATTTCTAACCAGTTAATAATGACGAATCTGCGTGTGTGTCTTTTCATTCCATTTACTTTTAATATCTTTCCAAATCGAATCTTCGTCATCTTCATGAGCAATATCCTTTAAAGATGCTGTGATGAAGTTTCCAAAAGCTACTTTTTAAATGTAAGGAATACTGAAATATTTTTCAAGTTTAGCTTCTGTGTTGCTTTTTTCAAGGCCAGCCGGTGCACGTGAAAGTGCGTCCGCAGCAGTGTTTGCTGTGCCATGAATGTAGACTATGGTAAAGCGGAATTCTTGGACAAATAATGCCCAATGTTTTCTCAGATTTTGTCAGCACCCTGCTAGCAAATGCGATGGTTTTCTGAACAGTAGTATCATTTTCTCTAGCTTCTTGAAATAAATGGGCACCAAGACCAACTTTAGAAGAATCCGTGCTAAAACAGTAATCCCGTGACAGATCTGGGTGAGCTAAGATTGGCAGGTTAAGTAGCGCTTCTTTCAAAGAACCAAATTCCAACTGTGCCTGTTCGTCCCAGTTCCAAATAGTTTTTTCCAGTGAGAGAACAAAGTTTTGGAGTTACATATTCAGGAAACGCCGGTAGAAATTCACGAGACCTAGAAAACTGCGAACTTGTCTTTTTGTGGCTCGAACAGGAATAGCTCAGATTGCTTCCAACTTTTCAGCATCAGGCTGAATGCCCTCAGAAGAAACAATGAGACCCAAACACTTCACATTTGTCCTGTCAAATTCAGATTTTTCCAAGCTAACAGTAATACCAGATTCAGCAAAAGTACGTAACAAACTGTTAAGTATACGATTACGTTGTTGCCAAGAGGCTTCTGCTATTAAAATATCGTCCACGTACGAGGTGATGTGTTGTTTTAAGAATTCAGGTAATATGGAATTTATCCCACGAATGAATGCTGCCGAAGAAATGTTCAAACCAAAAGGAAGTTTCCGAAATTGACAACAAAGGCCGAAACAAAGAAAAGAAGTATATTTTCTACTTTCTGGATGAGTTCAATTTGATAAAAGCTGGATCTGAGATCAATAGAAGGTAACACTTTTACGCCATTGAAACTTTGAAGAAGTGCTTCCAACGTTTGCGGCTTGTCTGTTGCAGGAATGATTATGGTATTTATTTGTCTCGAATCTAAGACAAGCCTGATCTATCCGTTTTTCTTCTCAACAACATGTAATGGATTATAGTAAGAGCTAACCGCTGGTTCAATTATGCCCTCGTCAAGCATAGATTATATTTCCGTTCTGACGCGATTCCTATAATGTGCCGGAATTACTTATGGTCTGACGCAGAATTTTGTATGCTCACGAACAGGAAATTTGTACTAAAATCCTTTAATTGTTCCCGTTTTGTGAGTAAAAACAGTGGAATGTCATTGTAAGATGTCATAAAGGTCCTGCCTATCAGTCTCATTACAGTTCTCAATTGTTTGAATTTTTTCTGAATTAAAACGTTAGTACCTAAAACGTTATTGATATCATCCTTGTCAGGCTTGAAAAGCGATCAATAGTGTCAAATTCCGTCGAAAGTTCCAAACTGTGATCTGACAAAAGCCAATTGATTTCCTCATTACGGTTTGAAATACAATCTACAAATTTCAGTGCTATTGACTTACCTTCTTTCTCTAAACTTATTTCAGCGCCGAGAAAGTTTAAATTTCTTTATACTCATTCAAGAAAATATACATCTAATATAATCTCCGTCGACAATAATGGAACAATAAAAAAATTCATAATAAATCCGTGGCTTTGTCAAAGGAATTCGAAGTTAGTTTTTTGGCGTACATCTACACTTTTTCCAAAATTGCACCTTGTAATTTAATCTTACGTAAAGGAAGTGTTGGGCAATCGTTCGATTTATTGCATTTACCGAAAGCTGTTTCACTAATTACCGAAATAGGAATGCCAGAGGCAAGTACTGCCGTAAATTTTATGTCATTTGTTGTGATGTGAATCACAGACTATGCAGTATTGTTCTGTTTCATGTCCTGTTCCTGGAGTAAAATAGCCCTAAAGGCCTCCATTTTCACGCAATTGATAGTCATGGCAGCTACGTCGTCAGCTTCATAAGTACGTTTAGTGGCTGCCTGTGGTGCGAGTCATTGTCTATTTTCTCTTTGTTGTCGTGCGTCGTTACTGGGATTTGGAGGTCTAATTTCTGCTACAATTTCAATTTGTCGAGAGGTTATATCAATCACGCCAGTTCTGATTAAATTCAGGTCTGTTGTCATGACTATAACGTCTGTCGTCTTGTCGGAAACTTCTGTAATTTCTTTCTTGTCGATTAAGTGGTGAATAATTTCTCCCGGAATCGTAATTACTAGGTGGACTGTTGCGACTGAAGTAATTTTGTCTCCCTTGATAATAATTACTCTGGTTCCCATGTTGTTGTTGTTGTGGTCTTCAGTCCTGAGACTGGTTTGATGCAGCTCTCCATGCTACTCTATCCTGTGCAAGCTTCTTCATCTCCCAGTACCTACTGCAACCTACATCCTTCTGAATCTGCTTAGTGTATTGATCTCTTGGTCTCCCTCTACGATTTTTACCCTCCACGCTGCCCTCCAATGCTAAATTTGTGATCCCTTGATGCCTCAAAACATGTCCTACCAACCGATCCCTTCTTCTAGTCAAGTTGTGCCACAAACTTCTCTTCTCCCCAATCCTATTCAATACCTCCTCATTAGTTACGTGATCTACCCACCTTATCTTCAGCATTCTTCTGTAGCACCACATTTCGAATGCTTCTATTCTCTTCTTGTCCAAACTGGTTATCGTCCATGTTTCACTTCCATACATGGCTACACTCCATACAAATACTTTCAGAAACGACTTCCTGACATTAAGTCTATACTCGATGTTAACAAATTTCTCTTCTTCAGAAACGATTTCCTTGCCATTGCCAGTCTACATTTTATATCCTCTCTACTTCGACCATCATCAGTTATTTTACTCCCTAAACAGCAAAACTCCTTTACTACTTTAAGTGTATCATTTCCTAATCTAATTCCCTCAGCATCACCCGACTTAATTTGACTACATTCCATTATCCTCGTTTTGCTTTTGTTGATGTTCATCTTATATCCTCCATTCAAGACGCTATCCATTCCATTCAACTGCTCTTCCAAGTCCTTTGCTGTCTCTGACAGAATTACAATGTCATCGGCGAACCTCAAAGTTGTTACTTTTCTCCACGAATTTTGATACCTACTCCGAATTTTTCTTTTGTTTCCTTTACTGCTTGCTCAATATACAGATTGAATAACATCGGGGAGAGGCTACAACCCTGTCTCACTCCTTTCCCAACCACTGCTTCCCTTTCATGCCCCTCGACTCTTATAACTGCCATCTGGTTTCTGTACAAATTGTAAATAGCCTTTCGCTCCCTGTATTTTACCCCTGCCACCTTCAGAATTTGAAAGAGAGTATTCCAATTAACATTGTCAAAAGCCTTCTCTAAGTCTACAAATGCTAGAAACGTAGGTTTGCCTTTTCTTAATCTTTCTTCTAAGATAAGTCGTAAGGTTAGTATTGCCTCACGTGTTCCAACATTTCTACGGAATCCAAACTGATCTTCCCCGAGGTCCGCTTCTACCAGTTTTTCCATTCGTCTGTAAAGAATTCGCGTTAGTATTTTGCAGCTGTGACTTATTAAACTGATAGTTCGGTAATTTTCACATCTGTCAACACCTGCTTTCTTTGGGATTGGAATTATTATATTCTTCTTGAAGTCTGTGGGTATTTCGCCTGTCTCATACATCTTGCTCACCAGATGGTAGAGTTTTGTCATGACTGGCTCTCGCAAGGCCATCAGTAGTTCTAATGGAATGTTGTCTACTCCCGGGGCCTTGTTTCGACTCAGGTCATTCAGTGCTCTGTCAAACTCTTCACGCAGTATCTTATCTCCCATTTCATCCTGGTTCCCATATTGTCTATTAATTGTGGTTGTTCTGCCAATGGTTGTAATAAGGGCGGTGTCTGTTTTGGTCACGATTCGCGTTATAATGGTAGACTTGTCATGTATGGTTATTGTTTCTGTCGTCACAGAATTGTGACGGATGTGTCCTGTAATTGTTGTTGTTTTCCTGTTTTCGCATCATGCGATTGTCTGTGTCGATTTCCAGTTTTTGCAAAAGTCCCTGAAAAGCTTCGGTATCATCTTTACAACGTCAAGCCAAAATAATATGTCTTAAGTAATCAGGCACTTTAATTAAGCAAATGCGAATAAGTTCCGAAGGGCTGTACGGGTTTGACAAATACTGACTCTTGGGTAACATATTTCAAAAATATTTTACAAGCCTGGAAAATTCAAACTGTTCGAAATGCTTCATTATTATAATACTGTGTTTCACTCGATCTTGTGTAGCCTGAGACCAATATGCAGAAAAGAAGGCGTGAATCACTGTGACAGTCGCGAATAATCGATCTCATTCTTACAGCTGGTTCATTTTCTAAATAGCCACACATAAATTCTAATCTATACTCTAACGTCCAATTAGGAGAAAAAAACGAGAAAATTGATGAAGCCATGCTTGTGGATGTATGTCATTACTAGAACTCTTGAATGTTTTAAATTTACGCGTTGTGATGAAGAGATTATAGTCGAAGTCATCGTGTCGCCGTGTCGCCAGTCGGTCATTGTTACGTCTTGTCGGTGGTTCCATCTCAAGGCTCGGTGCACCCTGCCACCTCCTTTCATGATCTCGGAAAGACCATGTATTATTACCCTGTGACTTTTCCGAATCTCTGAATTCCTCTTGCCAGGTCTGAGTGCGAGTATCCTTTGAAATATGTAGTTTTTCTATCTCGTGTGCCAAGTGTTCTTGTACATGCCGTATTTCTCTATCGTATTGCGTATTAATTTGTAACTGACTCTGTTTAAATTTCCTAATTTCCAAGTACTCTTCTGTGTCAGTAAAGGCTACCGGTCTTCTATCATTCAAATCAGCATCTACCTTCGTAGATAAATTTGTTAACTGATTCGAAAGTTCGGCTACTTTTTCCGATAATGTGCTGATTTTCTCCGTGTGTTTTTCTGAGCCAAGTTTTAGAGTGTCCATTTGCGTCGTAATCCTATCTACTGTGTCCTTTAAGTTTCCCTGATTTTTTACAAGTTGTGCGACCGTAACGGTAGAAGCAACACAGTCAATTTTAGCCTGCCAAGATGTCGTGATTTCGTGTACAATGATCTGCAGTTCTTTTATTGCTGCTTCATGGTTCTGTAATGTGTCTTCATGTCACGAAAAAATAGGCTGAAAATGCACACAAATTTGTGTTTTTACCTCTTCAGAAATGTTCTGATATTTCGATTCGATTCTGTGTATTTCAGCGGTTAAATCTTCACGTGTTTGTTCAAGTGTTAGTTTAATTTCGTCAGTCAGTTATGTCCAACTTTGAAGTAGTTGATGTGTTTGTTTCTTATTTTGTTCCATTTTTTGCTGTGTTTGTTTCTGATTTTGTTCCATTGTGTCGAACTTTTGAAGTTGTTTCTGTGTTTGCTTCCCTGTTTGATCAAATTTTTGAATTAATTGCAATAACAATGCCCTAGTGACTGAAAGATGTTCCTTTTGTGTTTCTTGTCATTGCGTTTGCGTCTGCAATATTCGTATTCAGAAAATCAGAGTGTCTGTCTTCTCTTATTTAGGAGAAGGGTATTGATGCAAAACCTGAATGTACGGTACTTTCAAGATTTCGTTCTGTTATTTCGCATTCCTGTGGCGAACTGTTAATGACCGATCGATCGTCAGTAGCTCCCTGTTCACTAATTGTTTCAATTTCTACCCCGTTATTTACTGTCTGTTCCATGTCCCTATGCAATATCACCAAATTATTGACTTGGATATTTGTCGATTCGTTACTAGGTGCTGCTTACAAGGTACATTCGCCGTCACTGTCATTTCTCAATGTACTTTGCAGCCTAGTGTTACGCTTTTCACTCACCATGATTATCACACTACTTTAGACAATTACGTACAAGAAAATTAGACGAGCAAAAAGAAGAAGAAACACTGTCATTTCTCAATTTACTTTGCAGCCTAGTGTTACGCTTTTCACTCGCCATGATTATCACACTACTTTACACAATTACGTACAAGAATATTAGAAGAGTAAAAAGAAGAAAAAAACACTAAAATAGCACTGAAAATGACAAATATCTAATTAGTTGCAAAAGCGACTGCAAGATACTTAGTGAGAATCCACATGCATGCTCATCACAATACAGTAAAAAAATAAGAAACTACAAAGGAAGTTCCATACATACAATTACGCGCTAGCAGTAAACAATAACTAATTTCTAATCATGCGCTAACTATTCAAACTACAAGATTCCAGTGAACTATCCTCGACCAAGGGTCGATAGGTGAAACTACGTCTTTACTTACTTTCGTCATTTAAACAATGACCTACAGAATTTTCCCTGACAAACATAACTCAAGCTTAACCTATTCATTTATTACCCGCAATATACAAGCCCAAAGTAATTTGACTGCTATACAGTGACAACATGACTTTCAATAATTAACAAAAAAGAATGAATAGCCCTGAGCTGCAAGAAATCCTAACAATAACAAAAATACAAAAAGAAATATGAAACTATCGCCAACTGTTAATTATCTAAACTCATTTCAATCACGAATCCCGGAAGTGGAAACCCCCATTTTTTATACGTCACTTACCTCACAGAAAATCTCCATAACACGAACTTCGGCAATTACAACCAGCAGCAATTACAGCCAGTTAAACAAAAAGATTCTAACTACTCTAGACTCTAACTACTATGAGGCATATCGTTAGCAAAAGAAGAATTTTGTAGAAGAGCAAACAATGTATTTAGAAAATTTTACCTTATTCATTTGACATCCAATTCCAAAAATTCTATACTTGTCAATATTCTACAACCCAAACATTACCGACAACATCCATTATCATTTTACATATCCTTGTATCTCACATTACAATGCATATCCTACCGACACAGAGTTTCTACTAAGAAAAACATGTCCGTTTAATTCTCTATTCACTCGCTAACTGCTGGTCCTTCCAACCACCGAATATCTTGCCCAGGGAGCAGAGCGCTGTCAGCGATATTGGAACACAGTCTATAGCGCTGCCAACATACAAACAGGCTACTTACAGTAGTAGCTGCCTCATTCTACCTTCCTAAGTACATTTAAAAAATTTCCCAGTAATATGACACACGAACATATTCACGCTGTTTTTAACATGCAGCTTACCTCTCCCTACCAAGACACTGCTAACTGTAACTCGCTCACACCCACTAGTCGCTCATAGCCACCCACTCCCCCTTGCCCACTCTCACTCTCTCATTCAGCCAATTCATTACCTCTTTGTGTCTCTCTGTTACTGTCTGCTGTCTCACTGTCACTGTCTCCCTCTTGCTCTCTCTTACTGCTACTATCTCAGTCATTCCTTCTCGCTGCTGCAGTCATTTCTCACTGTCATCTCTCTGTTCTTCGTTGTCAGTTTTACAGACTGTGTCTCATTATCACTGGCTCTCAACCACTTCCACTTTCTCTTTTTCTTTATTAATATCTCAATGGCACTATCTCCTTCCGGGGCGCCTCCAGACACGTCTTCGTTCTGGAATCTCAATGACTGGAGTAGAATTATCCTCAGCGATGGCCGGCCGGAGTGGCCGAGCGGTTCTAGGCGCTACAGTCTGGAACCGCGCGACCGCTACAGTCGCAGGTTCGAATCCTGCCTCGGGCATGGATGTATGTGATGTCCTTAGGTTAGGTTTAAGTAGTTCTAGGTTCTAGGGGACTGATGACCTCAGAAGTTAAGTCCCATAGTGCTCAGAGCCAATTGAACCATTCCTCAGCGATGAGTCATGCTTCCAACTGAATCTCGATGATGTTCAGGACAGCGGTAGTATTAGTTTACTACCGCTGTCCTGACTGTCGCTCACCATATGACCCGACAACCAGAAGTGATGGTCTGGGGTGCCATTTCATTTCATAGCAGGAACTTTTAGTTATCATCCGCTGTATCGTTACAGTACAGCAGTACGTCGACGATATTCCACGCGCCTCTTTGTTGCCCTTCATGGCAAGCCATCCTGGGTTACATTTCAGCAAGATAACGCGTGCCTGCACACGCTGTGAATTCTACTGCTTGTCTTCGTATTTGCAAACCATATCTTGGCCATAAAAGTCACCAGAACGCTTGGAGCATAAGGGGCAGAACCTTCCAACCAGTTCGGGATTTTGGTGATCTAAGCAATTGGACAGAAACTGGTACGATATCCCTTACGAGAACAGGCAACAAATTTATAAATCTATACAAAGCCGAATTACTGTATGCATAAGGGCCAGAGGTACGTTAATGCCTAGCACAATTTGTGAAGCTTTTTCTCTTGAATGAATAACTCAATTCTTCTGAAACAGTAATAATTTCTTTGTCTGTACGTGTACATCCCTCTGTCTATTTCTGTTCCATTCGGATGCTTCCGTCGTGGTGCATCTTTTTCTGTCTAACACCGTGGTTTTTCAAGTTCATGCATCTGAACACTAACTACATTGCAAAGAAAATCTGGAATGTAAGGAGGTGAATTGTTGATGACTTTTATAATCTGTGAGGCGAGGCAGGAGATTATTACATGCTTCCTCTCCTGTTTAAACTGATGCACAATAAATTCTTCAATGGAAAGGCTAGAGGATTTTTACAAGAAGGAAACAAACACTGCTGTGGCTGTGGAAAGCTTTTTTTATTAAAAGAACCCTGAGTGACCTACTGATAACAAACAGACACGAACTTTTCGACTCTGTAAGTGCAGACCAGGGAATCAGTGATCATAAGGCCGTTGCAGCATCCCTGAATATGGAAGTTAATAGGAATATAAAAAAGGAAGGAAGGTTTATCTGTTTAGCAAGAGTAATAGAAGGCAGATTTCAGACTACCTAACAGATCAAAACGAAAATTTCTGTTCCGACACTGACAATGTTGAGTGTTTATGGAAAAAGTTCAAGGCAATCGTAAAATGCGTTTTAGACAGGTACTTGCCGAGTAAAACTGTGAGGGACGGGAAAAACCCACCGTGGTTCAACAACAAAGTTAGGAAACTACTGCGAAAGCAGAGAGAGCTTCACTCCAAGTTTAAACGTAGCCAAAACCTCTCAGACAAACAGAAGCTAAACGATGTCAAAGTTAGCGTAAGGAGGGCTATGCGTGAAGCGTTCAGTGAATTCGAAAGTAAAATTCTATGTACCGACTTGACAGAAAATCCTAGGAAGTTCTGGTCTTACGTTAAATCAGTAAGTGGCTCGAAACAGCATATCCAGACACTCCGGGATGATGATGGCATTGAAACAGAGGATGATAAAGCTGAAATACTTAACACCTTTTTCCAAAGCTGTTTCACAGAGGAAGACCGTACTTCAGTTCCTTCTCTAAATCCTCGCACAAAGCGCGCAGTCCGGAACCGTGCGACTGCTACGGTCGCAGGTTCGAATCCTGCCTTGGGCATGGATGTGTGTGATGTCCTTAGGTTAGTTAGGTTTAAGTACTTCTAAGTTCTAGGGGACTGATGACCACAGCAGTTGAGTCCCATAGTACTCAGAGCCATTTGAACCAGTTTTTGAACCTCACACAAACGAAAAAATGGCTGACATCGAAATACGTGTCCAAGGAATAGAAAAGCAACTGGAATCACTCAACAGAGGAAAGCCCACTGGACCTGACGGGATACCAATTCGATTCTACACAGAGTAAGCGAAAGAACTTGCCCCCCTTCTAACAGCCGTGTACCCCAAGTCTCTAGAGGAACGGAAGGTTCCAAATGATTGGAAAAGAGCACAGGTAGTCCCAATCTTCAAGATGGGTCGTCGAGCACATGCGCAAAACTATAGACCTATATCTCTGACGTCGATCTGTTGTAGAATTTTAGAACATGTTTTTTGCTCGCGTATCATGTCCTTTTTGGAAACCCAGAATATACTCTGTAGGAATCAACATGGATTCCAGAAACAGCGATCGTGTGAGACCCAACTCGCTTTATTTGTTCATGAGACACAGAAAATATTAGATACAGGCTCCCAGGTAGATGCTATTTTCCTTAACTGCCGGAAGGCGTTCGATACAGTTCCGCACTGTCGCCTGATAAACAAAGTAAGAGCCTACGGAATATCAGACCAGCTGTGTGGCTGGATTGAAGAGTTTTTAGCAAACAGAACACAGCATGTTGTTATCAATGCAGAGACGTCTACAGACGTTAAGGTAACCTCTGGCGTGCCACAGGGGAGTGTTATGGGACCATTGCTTTTCCCAATATATATAAATGACCTAGTAGATAGTGTCGGAAGTTCTATGCGGCTTTTCGCGGATGATGCTGTATTATACAGAGAAGTTGCAGCATTAGAAAATTGTAGCGAAATGCAGGAAGATCTGGAGCGGATAGGCACTTGGTGCAGGGAGTGGCAACTGACCCTTAACATAGACAAATGTAATGTATTGCGAATACACAGATAGAAGGATCCTTTATTGTATGATTATATGATGACGGAACAAACACTGGTAGCAGTTACTTCTGTAAAATATCTGCGAGTATGTGTGCGGAACGAATTGAAGTGGAATGATCATATAAAATTAACTGTTGGTAAGGCGGGTGCCAGGTTGAGATTCATTGGGAGAGTCCTTAGAAAATGTAGTCCATCGACAAAGGAGGTGGCTTACAAAACACTCGTTCGACCTATACTTGAGTATTGCTCATCTGTGTGGGATCCTTACCAGATCGGGTTGACGGAGGAGACAGAGAAGATCCAAGGAAGAGCGGCGCGTTTCGTCACAGGGTTATTTAGTAACCGTGATAGCGCTACGGAGATGTTTAGCAAACTCAAATGGGGGACTCTGCAAGAGAGGCGCTCTGCATCGCGGTGCAGCTTGCTCGCCAGGTTTCGTGAGGGTGCGTTTCTGGATGAGGTATCGAATATATTGCTTCCCCCTACTTATATCTCCCGAGGAGATCACGAATGTAAAATTAGAGAGATTCGAGCGCGTACGGAGGGTTTCAGACAGTCGTTCTTCCCGCGAACCATACGCGACTGGAACAGAAAAGGGAGGTAATGACAGTGGCACGTAAAGTGCCCTCCGCCACACACCGTTGGGTGGCTTGCGGAGTATAAATGTAGATGTAGATGTAGATGTAGTGATATAAATTGTGTCTACAAGATTACTGTACGCTTTGCTAGATCCTCTGCCCTTCCTTCACGTAGTTGAAGGCCCGCAAGGAGAATGATACGAAAGGGAGTGTGAAGCAAATAGCTATCCCGACGAGAGAGAGAGAGAGCTTTCTGATGATGACGATGATGTTTGGTTTTGGGGCGCTCAACTGCGCGGTCATCAGCGCCCATACAGAGTCCCAGTTTTAACACAGTCCGATGTTTTGCACAGTGCAATCTAGCCACCGTCACGAATAAGGACGACGATGATGATGCTGATGATGATGAAATGACGAGGACAACACCAAGACCCAGTCCCCGGGCAGAGAAAATCCCAATCCGGCAGGGAATCGAACCCGGGACCCTGTCGTCCAGAGGCTGCAACGCTAGCCACGAGACCATGAACTGCAGACGAGAGCTTTCTGAAGGTAAACGAGTTAGGAAGAAACTTCGTAGGTTTTCGTGGCGTACTAAGTCTTGAAAGTCTGTTCGTGTTTGCTGCCGGATCCTAAAATCAACTCTATTCAATATTTCGGCTATCCAACTGTTCGCCATCTTCAGGAGAACGGTGCTTCTGCTGATGAGCCCTCCTGAGAACTGATGCTAGGCTGCCAATCGCCGTCCTATATAGGCCTCCGTACTGTACACTTCGCATCTGCCGCCCCTCACAGTTGCTGCCCTCCAACACTGGGCAGGTAGAGCTGTCCTTAGTAGAACACCGGCGGCAACGATATATCGTGCTCAGGAGATGATTTTCTAACACTCGGACTGGCAGCACCGAAGAACGTTCTGTTCTGATGCGGCTTAGTCAGGATTCCACGTCTTGATAAGATGAGACCCATTGTGTCTATTAATTAAATTATCCGCCAAACTCATTTAAACTGCCTCTTTATAGACAATGTCCCAAAAACCGGAAGTGCTGGCAACTATCACAGTTTCGTCAAATTTCATACCGTGTCCCTCGTTTAAGCAATGTTCTACTACCACCGATTTTTCCGCCTGTTGTAACGTTTGTAAGACGGTGATTTTCCACACACCTGTCATGAACTGTGCGAATCGAACGGCCGATATAAGCCTTCCCACACTGACACGGAATTTTGTATATAGCAGGCTTCCTAAGCCGCAAATTATCTTTGCATAGCAGAGTAGTGCCTAAATTGAAAGGTGGCCGGAACACACATTTAATGTTAAAACTCGTTAAAATTCTTGCAATCTTGACCGATATGCCCCCAGCATAAGGAATAAAGGCCACCGATCTATGCTCCTCTTCATGCACCTCCGGTGATGGAGAAAACTCGACAGCCCAACGTTTCTACTTCTCTGAGTATCCATTTTCCTTAAAAGCAGCCGTCAAATGCGCAAGTTGTTGGGTTAAACTGCCCGCGTCGGAAATGACAAATGCTCTGCCTACCAGAGTCCTAAGGACGCCGCTGCGTTGGCATGGTGGATGACAACTCGTAGAATGCAGATATCGATCTGTGTGTTTCGGCTTTCTGTGAACGGTATACTGGGGAATACCATCTGATTTTTTTGTAAACCATAACGTCCAAGAATAGAAACATACCATCACTTTAAACCTCGTCCGCAGCTCGTGGTCGTGCGGTAGCGTTCTCGCTTCCCACGCCCGGGTTCCCGGGTTCGATTCCCGGCGGGGTCAGGGATTTTCTCTGCCTCGTGATGACTGGGTGTTGTGTGATGTCCTTAGGTTAGTTAGGTTTAAGTAGTTCTAAGTTCTAGGGGACTGATGACCATAGATGTTAGGTCCCATAGTGCTCAGAGCCATTTGAACCATTTAAACCTCGATGGTAAATCTAACGCTGGGATAAAGACGCCGAAGTGTCCAAAAATATGTTAAGAACATCACGTCCATATGGCCAGACGAAAAAAATATCATCTACATACCTCAATAAGCACGTTGGTGGCAAAGCCGGACTCCTCAGTGCCATATCTTCGAAATCCTCCATAAATAAACTGGCGACTAAGGGTGATAAAAGCCTATCCATAGACACTCCGTCATTCTGCTCACAAACGTTGTCGTTAAATGAAAAATGCGTGCATGTCAGCACATGACGGGAAGCTTCACCAACTCTTCATCTAGTTTTTCACTAACCAAACTACGGGGGACTCTTCCAGAGGGACTCGTGTAAACAGAGATACCACATCAAAACTCACTAATAAGTCTGAAGGACCCAGCCTCAAAGATTTCTATCGTCGAATAAAATCCACCGGAGATATGTTGTTCACACTTGGCAATATATGGACTGAAAGCAGTTATTAAATACTTAGCGAGGTTATAAGTGGGTGCACCCAAATTTCTAACAATTGGGCGTAGAGAACGCCCTTCCTTGTGCAACTTAGGCAGACCATACCGGAGTTTGAACCATCACCGGAAGAGCATAGATCAGTGGCCTTGATTCCTTATGCTGGGGACATATCGTTTAAGACTGGAAGAATTTGAAGGAGTTTTAACATTAAGAGTGTGTTTCGTCCACCTTCCAATATTAGGTCAGTACTCGGCTCTGCGAAAGATGGTTTGGAGCTTAGGAAGCCTGGCACATGCAAAATTCCCTGTCAGAGCGGGAAGGCACACATCGGCTGTTCGATTCGCACACTTCACGACATGTGCGTGGAACACCGCGGTCATCCGAGGCTACAATAGCCGGAAAAATCGGCGGTAGTAGAACATTGCTTAAACGAGGGACCCAGTGTGAAATTTGTCGAAAGTGTGATAGTTGCCAACATTTCCAGTTTTGGGAACAGTGTCTATAAAGATGCAGTTATAATTAGGTCGGCACATAATTTAAATAATAGAGACAATGGGTTTCCTCTTATCAGGAAGAGGAATCCTGTTCTAACCTGCATCGAAACAGAACGTTCTTCGGTGCGGCCAGTCCGAGTGTTCGAAAATCGTCTCTGAGTGCGATATATCGTTGCCGCCGGTGTTCTACTAAGGGCGGTGCCAACTGCCCAGTCTTGGAGCGCAGCAACTGTAATGGACGGCAGATGCGCAGTGTACACTACGGAGGCCTATACAGGACGTCGATTTGCAGCCTGGCATCAGTTTTCGGGAGGACTCATCAGCAGAAGCAGCGTTCCCCTGGAGATGGTGAACAGCTGATTTTAGGGTCCGGCGGCGAGCACGAAGAGATTTTTTTCGGCGCCTTTCCCCTGCATTATAGCAGCAACTTTCCTCTCTCCCATGCACTAAAACGAACCTGCACCGAGACTTAATAAGATCTTAGCCCTACGACAAAGTCCGAGATATCTCATACGTGGCTCACGTCCGTGATACGATTGAGCATCAGCGTATCGCTCCATTCATGTCTACTGTTGACGAGGACCACGGAAGAGATTGTTATAAGCAGTGTGCACATGTAGATGATTTACATAAGAGGTAACGGGGGGAGTTAGTGGTCCAGAGCTCGGACGGAATCAGCTGCGGCTGCGATAGTGGTTTCTGTAGCGGCTACCTATGTCGAAGCCGTTGTTGCCACTACTGACCCGCTGCCGTAACGGCGGTTGTAGATCATAGCCTTTGATGGGTTAGTGCCGCCGCCGCGGTTTCTGCTGTTACTGCGGCCCCCGGCTGCTGCAGCTGCTGCTACTACTGATAACTCTGCCTCCCCCGCCCCCTTCACCCAACTTTGCACCCCCCCCCCCCCCCGCATCCTCACCCCAGGATGCCGTCGACGCCTCCTTCGCCGCTGCCGCCACGGTTTCTGCTGCTGCCGCGCCGTCCCTGGACGCGGTCTCCGCTCTGCGGTCTCTGCTGCTGCCGCCTCCGCCGCCTTTGTGGTATCCGCTACTACTGCCACCTCCCAGCAACCGCGACCGACGACACCGCCGTCGTCGCAACGTGTAAGGGGAGCTTAGAGCACCAGTGGTGGCCATAATAATAGAGGAAATCTGTAGATTGTGTAGTAAATGACAGTGCAACAGTCTGTTGATGTTATACTAAACCCATCATTCAACTAGTGCAAAAAGATTACAGATTTAAGAATTGAAGTTACACAATGATGAAGTTGATTCCTGCTACTACCTCTGCCAGCAATTTGTGTTCGTCATTATCTGCGGCGACGTCAGACCGTGTATTTGCTATGTGTGGAATGGTACTAAGTGCAGAAATTTGTTCACGTATAAATCGGCGCTATGGCCAAGATAGAATGGAAAATAGGTATGCTGCTACTAAATGTATTTCACAAAATGAATTTACATGGGAGAACCATATTACCTGAACGGGAATGTGCAGTTCCACTATAAGTATTACGTAAATATATTCTAAAAGAATCACAGGGAAGAGTATCTAGAATAGTGGACTCGCTTAAACATGTTGGTTCAAAACATTACGACTGAAATGAAAAAGCTTAAGATTATATTGAATCATTAGTAGAAGTATTTTATCAACTCAGTGTTGATGTAGATCGTAGATTAGATCGAGAGTCATAACCGAGATGTAAAACAACAGTTCAGTGCGACCTAAATAACAAAGCCGTGGAAGTTAGTTACAGATTACTGGATAGTCTTGCAGACGATAGTGAAGTCCAGAAATTCTCTAAGCAGAAACTCGGGACGAAAACAGTTTCAAAATAAAATAGTAGACAGTGCAGATTATGTTTTGAACATCATAGGTCAAACAAAACCGTCGAAGCTCGTACTAGTATCAGTTAACTATACATAATGGCAATAAGGATCTCTATAATTAAAGGCCGAAAGCAAAAGAATCAGTAAGAAAAGCCATAAATGACCACCATATGAATATAAGCAGGTGATGGGAGGAAGTGCGAAAGATTTTACGGAAATAAAAGTAAACTGATAACGAAAACGCATGTGGACGTTAACGTTGGTTCACAGCAGATATCTTTTGAGAGGAAAGCGACCAACTTCCAAAAAACGTTACAAAAAGTGTAAGAGAGAGAGAGAGGTCAGTTTCGGAGGACTTTGATGCGTATGGGTCACTTACTCCCTAAGTCACTGTCTTCTCATTTGGTTGCTAAAGACATTCGCCTGCGTAAAGTGATTGTCAATTTTCTTAAGAGTAAACGGAAATTTTCGTTTATTATTAAATTTAAGAAGTAGTGTGAAGTGGAAAAAGTTGATGGCTTGATATTTCAATTCCGCAAATATGCATTTTTTTATTTTCTTTGTACGATTACGTATTCTGTGTACACATGTGATCTCGATGGCTAAACAGAGTATAAACTCTGAAAGCCATATAAAACAAAACAAAACAACAACATTATTGGTTCACGGACGCCGTTCAAGGCGTAACATGTGGTCAAAACGCTTTTTTCACAGGTACAAAGGACCGAAGCAGATCGTCAAACCACTCCATCCGACAGAAGATCGATTTAACCATTCGAAGACGGGAAAAACAAAGGGGCCTTGTAATTTTGATCACAATTGTGAGTTTCGTGTATTCCATACAGGGAAAAAACCGGAACCGACGCAGAAACACGAAGGAGAGTGTCGTGTATTCCATATGTGCAATAAAAAGGTAGAGCCGTGGGTCGAGGAGATGCTCAGTTTTTTGTTTGGTGTTAATAAATCACACACTGGTGCATAGGTGGGCTATGTAAGCCATATGTTAATTTTTTATATGAAGAGAGAGTACAAAGGCTTAGAGTCGCAGACAATTGCTGTTAAAAAAGAATTTTTCCCAAGAAAGAAGTTGGAGGGGTGAGTCACACATTTTCTAGCAATAAGAAGGCGACGGAGGATTATGTAAATAGTAACTACACTGACGACAGAAAAAAATCACAAAACCAAGGAGTTTTGTGGCATAAACGAAGGTTGGTAGGCTGTTTCTACATCTGGAAGATGATGTCTATTCCAGTTTCGCGCCAGTCGCAAAACATTGGCAGTAGTAGCACTTTATGAGGATGCAAATCAGATTTGCTTTGAATACACGCTGTAACGATCGTGAGCGTGTTTACCTTTGAAATTGGACGTGGTGAGCTCATGTTAGTCAAGAATGCCTTTAAGGTGACAAAGACGCCATTATCAACACCTTACTGAGTTTGAACGAGGTCGTGGAATAGGGCTACGAGGAGTTGGACGTACCTTTTGTGATTTTGTAGAAACGCTTGGGAGGAAAGCTGCCGCTGTACAAGATTGCTGGCAGCAGTGGTCAAGAGAATGTATGGTCGCAAGGAGACCGGGCTCCAGACGGCCATGTAGCACTACAGAGAGGGGAGACCATCGCGTTAGGCATACGGCTCTGTAACATCGTGCTGCGTTCTGCAGCACCAATTTGAGTAGCAGTTGTCACCACAGTGACACAAAGAACCGTTGCAAATCGGTTACTTCAAGGACAGCTGCTAGCCAGACGCCCAGTAGTGTGCATTGCATTGACCACAAACCACCGCCGTTAGTGACTTTTGATGGCGTCCGGCAAAAGCTCATTGGAAGACAGGGTGGAGCTTATGTTCGCTTATGAAAGATGGCTCTGCATCGGTGCGAGCGATGGCCGTGTCTTGATTAGGAGGCCAACGAAGGACCATCCATCAACCTGTGTGTATGCTAGACGCACTGGACCTACAAATAAAGTTATGGTCTGGGGTGCGATTTCGTATAACATCAGGTTATTCCCGGCATACTGCCTATTAATTTTTTCGTCAATCTGGTGATACGACTTGTGCTGAGATTCGTGAACAACATTCCAGGTGCTGTTTTCCAACAGGATAACGCTCACCCACATACCGCTGTTGTAACCCAACTCCAGAGAGAGTTTACATGTTGCCTTGGCCTGCGCGATCAACAGATCTGCCTCCGATAAAGATAGGGTAGACCTGATCGCCCGGTGCAAGTCTTTTGACGTGACGCAACTTTGGCGACTTGCGCGTCTATGAGGATGAAATAATGATGAAGACGACACAAACACCCAGTCCCTGACCGGAGAAAATCTTCAACCCAGTCGGGAACCGAACCCGGCCCCCCCCAATGATAAGCCGGTGTGCTGCCAACTATTTTTTTTTTAATCTCATTTTGTTCCTTTTCGTGCGTTGCATCTGCTTGTGGCGGACGTCGCAAGACACCCGTTTCAGTTCATCGTTGATCCATTAACATTTTTTTTAATTATTATGTAAGAGGTCCACTCAGCTACTGTGGCGGACCATTTGGGACACGATCGACCGACAATTCCTGTGTCATGCACAAACACTATTAATGGTCTCTGTCTTGATTGGCCAAGTGCAACAGACATGGAACTCCACCCACAACTAACATCCGGCGTCTGCGCAACACAATGTACACACGTTTGCATGTTTGCCTTCAACATTCCTGCGGTTGCACTGGCTATTAATGTACCAACATTTCACATCTGCAGTGGCTTTATCTCGCGGTTATGTTAACGTGTGATCTTGCAATGTTAATCACTCAAATATATTACCTAGACACATGAATTCCCGATATTTGATTGCTCTACATTAATTATTTTTTGGTGTTTTGACCTTTTTCTCGTCAGTGTAGTTTCTACAGCATTGCATTGTAGTCAACTGATATGAAGACGGAACAAGTGGATCTCCAGTATGCTGGATTAGTTGCAGGACAGCAGATTGCCTTAACCATTTTGGTATAGAACACCAGCCAACGTTTGAACATTCACTTTTTATTTAATTGATGACTAGTTTGTGTATGAGTTGGAACAAGTGTTCGACAATCTTTCACACTCTTTCGGTGTCGGCAGCGACATTGGCATTGTCATCAAGGTAACCCTAGTTTCAATGGCGCTAAATGAACGGCTTAGTTTATGTGTAACCTCTGAGATACTCGGAGATCCAGTGAAGGTGTTTCGCGATACTGGTCAATCATACAAAATTTGACAAAGCAATTTATTTGTTTGCAGGTGAAAAAATGATGATGATGATGATGTTTGGTTTGTGGGGCGCTCAACTGTGCGGTTATCAGCGCCCGTACAAATTCCCAACTTTTACTCAGTCCAGTCTCGCCACTTTCAGGAATGATGATGAAATGATGAGGACAACACAAACACCCAGTCATCTCGAGGCAGGTGAAAATCCCTGACCCCGCAGGGATCGAACCCAGGACCCTGTGCGTTGGAATCTAGAACGCGACCGCGCGACCACGAGCTGCGGACAGGTGGAAAAAAAGGGATATTGTGTAGTTTGGGGATAGAAAGAGATCTTGGGGAAAGTGTACAAAACGACGCACCACAAAGGAATTATCCGAATTGGATGGAAATAGGTCGACAAGATGAGATGTGCAGACCAAGACATGATTACAATTTCAGAAAAATTGGATCATATATTCAAGCGAAAAAGCTTCCCGAATAGGACATATCAATTACATGTTGGTCCACCTCTGGCCCCTATGCAGGCAGTTGTTCAGCTTGGCACTGATTGACAGAGTTTTTGGATGTTCTCGTAAGGGATACATTCCTAATTCTGTCCAATTAACGCCTCAGATCGCGAAGGTCCCGGCTGCTTGGAGGACCCTACCCATAATGCTTCAAACGTTCTCAGCAGGGGCGCGACACGCAGCGACCCTGTTGCCAAAGATAGGGTTTGGCAAGCACTAAGACTAGCAGCAGAAACTCGCCTTGTTCAGTTTCCTACCAGGTGACACGGGTAAAACAAAGTCGTGGTAAGACCGTCAGACAGGCGTACTGAACGAAAGACGTCCCTCGTAATACAAACGAATCTCAGGTATTACTCGAGAAATTTTCGATACACAATAAACAGTAGTTATTCGTATTGAATACATCCGTTACCTTTGGAATAAATCAGTAACGAAAATATAGATTTTGGTACATTTATTGCTGGTTATATTTCTTAAAGTGACTAGCTGCCGTTGGGTAATGCGCTGCATCTAGATTTTCGGCACATTGTGTGTGTGTGTGAACACCCCTCTGTAACGGCTAATAAACTTAACTGTGTAATAATTATAAACAGCGATCGCAGTGTGAATCGAAATACTGACATGGATAGTTTAGTAGGGGCTACCTGTATAGGCAAGCGTTTATGCCTTGCGTCTTACTTTATTGGCTGCTCTTCTACAAACCTTATCCCGCGACACTATGCAGTCTCATTAATGTGAGCACTTGTCGGAAAGCTAAATAAGCCGTTTCGCAGCGCGGACCACTGCGAGATGTGCAGAAAGAGAGTGAGTGGGGTACGAATGGGAATGTGGAACCAAGCCAAGTAGAGTGCTGAGGCCAGCTGCGCTAGGTATCTCGGCTGAAGATACATGGCGCGAACAGCCCTATCGAGGAGGCCTCACTGATTTTCGATTGCTTTTAAATGCGTGAAATTTGGTGGCCAGGAGAGTACAACAAACTCATCGTGGTGCTCTTCGAATCACGCGGCTACACTGCGAGCTGTTTGACACATTGCATTGTCCTTCTGAGAGATGCCATCTTGCCAAGGAAAAACAAACTGTATGTAGTGGTGGATGTGGTCCCCAAGGATAAATACGCACTTGTGTTGATCGATTGTGCCTTCCAGAATGATGAGATGACACAGCAAATGCTCTCCAGCTTGAACCCTTTGACGGTTGCTGTAGCGTGTTTGCTTTCAGACGTTTCACGCCGTACACGCCAACGGCCATCTGTCCGATGGAGCATAAAACGTGATTCAGCTTAAGAGATCACGTGTCGCTATTTAATGGACGTCCAGTTGCGGTACTGGCGAGCAAATTCCAACCTTCGCTGCCGATGAATAGCTGTCGGCATGGGTTCATCAACCAGATGTCTGCTGATAAGGCCCCTAAGGGAAAGTTCGGTGAGTGGTCGTTGAGGAGACATTCTTGGTAGCCCCTTGGTTCATCTGGGCGGACGTCTACTCAACAGTTGCACGTCTATTCGCCTGTACACATCTCAGCAGCCGTCTTTCACCTACGACATCTACGGTCCGTGGTGCACCCCAGTTGCCACAGCGCTTTCTTTGGATGGCGGCATTTTGCCATGCACGGTCCACTTTAACCACGGCAGCACGTGACGAACAGTTTACAAACTTAACCGCTTCGGAAATGCTTCCACCCTTGACCCGAAAGCAAATGATCTACATCTACATCTACATTTATACTCCGCAAGCCACCCAACGGTGTGTGGCGGAGGGAACTTTACGTGCCACTGTCATTACCTCCCTTTCCTGTTCCAGTCGCGTATGGTTCGCGGGAAGAACGACTCCCGGAAAGCCTCCGCGTGCACTCGAATCTCTCGAATTCTACATTCGTGATCTCCTCTGGAGGTATAAGTAGAGGGAAGCAATATATTCGATACCTCATCCAGAAACGCACCCTCTCGAAACCTGGACAGAAAGCTACACCGCGATGCAGAGCGCCTCTCTTGCAGAGTCCGCCACTTGAGTTTGCTAAACATCTCCGTAACGCTATCACGCTTACCAAATAACCCTGTGACGAACCGCGCCGCTCTTCTTTGGATCTTCTCTATCTCCTCTGTCAACCTGATCTGGTACGGATCCCACACTGATGAGCAATACTCAAGTATAGGTCGAACGAGTGTTTTGTAAGCCACCTCCTTTGTTGATGGACTACATTTTCTAAGGACTCTCCCAATGAATCTCAACCTGGTACCCACCTTACCAACAATTAATTTTATATGATCATTCCACTTCAAATCGTTCCGCACGCGTACTCCCAGATATTTTACAGAAGTAACTGCTACCAGTATTTGTTCCGCCATCATATAATCATACAATAAAGGATCCTTCTATCTGTGTATTCGCAATACATTACATTTGTCTATGTTAAGGGTCAGTTGCCACTCCCTGCACCAAGTGCCTATCCGCTGCAGATCTTCCTGAATTTCGCTACAATTTTCTAATGCTGCAACTTCTCTGTATACTACAGCATCATCCGCGAAAAGCCGCATGGAACTTCCGACACTATCTACTAGGTCATTTATATATATTGTGAAAAGGAATGGTCCCATAACACTCCCATGTGGCACGCCAGAGGTTACCTTAACGTCTGTAGACGTCTCTCCATTGAGAACAACATGCTGTGTTCTGTTTGCTAAAAGCTCTTCAATCCAGCCACACAGCTGGTCTGATATTACGTAGGCTCTTACTTTGTTTATCAGGCGACAGTGAGGAACTGTATCGAACGCCCTCCGGCAGTCAAGGAAAACAGCATCTACCTGGGAGCCTGTATCTAATATTTTCTGGGTCTCATGAGCAAATAAAGCGAGTTGGGTCTCACACGATCGCTGTTTCTGGAATCCATGTTGATTCCTACTGAGTAGATTCTGGGTTTCCAGAAACGACATGATACACGAGCAAAAAAACGTGTTCTAAAATTCATGACCTTTCTGGACGTCAGAGAACTCTCTCTGTTTCGGTATTACGACAACGACTGCACTATTTTCGCGTCCCCCCCCCCCCCCCCGCCCCACGTACATTATGTACTCTCCAGTGCTAGTGGTGCCACCTGCCGTCTGTGAGTGGTTATTGTACGTTGACGTGTGACATAGGCAGTGGTCATGTTAATGTGACTGGACCATGTACAATATGTTTGGAGTCACGCATGTGTCTTATTTCAATGTATTTTTATATTTTCTTAGCACTGATGGTAGCTACACAATAGTCGATATATGATTACATCTGCAACAAACTTTAGTAGCGACTCATTGTTGTACATTTCTCCGTCGTAATGCTGGGGTACGCTATAGGGCGACATGACAACGGCAATTCGCTGTGGGGCAGCGACCATCGACAGTCACCGACACCACCGTAAATGTTGACGCCACCGCAGCCACAGGCGCCGATGTTTACGCTACCGCTGCTGCCACCTCTGCCTCCGCCACTGCCGCCCCTACCAACGACGATGACACCAACGCCGCCACCGCCATCTACATCGCTGCATTTTCTTCGAAACAAGAGACCAGTATCGACATCCAGTGTTCAGATGCTTCTACTTTGGTGGCTATAATGGCCGTACTACAATGCCAAAGTTCACAGTTTGCAGCTCTAAACGGTGGTCTTGCAACTCAAAGGGCTGAATTTAACGTTCTACGGGCTGAACCGAATGCAAAAATTGAGCGATGTACTGCGGAGTTGAAGAATTTAAAATCACATCTTGACGCATTATTCTATTCCTTGAGTTAGCAGACACGTAGTCGGTGAGTAGACAAGGACAATCTGCGCCAAGGGAAGGACAAACCTGGCGAGTTATGTCGACACAAGGCTGGACTATATCGGCAAAGAACTTGACAATCGGGTTAGTGAAGTAACTGATAGTCAAGCAACCAAAACGTTGTTTCAGCTGCTTGAGACCAAGTGTCTGCTATACAAAACGAAATGAGCAGCACTTCATCTGCTGTAGCGCCGCATTCTGAATAGGCATTGCTATGGGGACCAAGCTTGGCAGTCTCATTGCACACTAGCAGCACAGGAACAAGTACTCGGGGACTTCACCACCCACATTCAGACTGTGTCGTAGAATGCAGATCAGCTGGCGTCGGAAATGAATAACTGGAAGAGTCGATGTGTTGTTGATGGGCAAGTTTCTGTACCTGCTGATCGGGTGCTGAGCCTATCGTATGTGTATTGATGTTACTTCACGGCAAGCCCCAGAGAGCGTGGGCAGATTCCAATGTGAGTTTTTCGGGCAGTTCTGTACTACAGCCAACCATCCCAGTGATTGCACCGATAACTGACCTGCGAGAGGGAATTTCGTCCACCCGCGCCAGCGCCGGACAACAACCAGCAACCAGTTCCTAATCCAGCACCGGGTCTCAAGTGGCCAGGGTTCACAGTAGGACTGTCGACATTTTTAAAAATATCGGGAATCTGATACATCGATATTTAATAAAATATCCTTATCGGCACCCAATATATCTAAAAATATATAGAAAGATCCATATATCGATGGAAAGAATATCGATGTACCGGCCTATAAAAATATAGGCTGCACATTGTAAATATACTGCCGTTTTTAGAGTTGCATATTTTTGATTTACTATTAGATATTCCGTACATCAACAAGCTAGCAGTCTACTTTCACCCTTAGAGTGAGAATTGAAAGGAAAACGTGGTACGTTCACGCTTGGCGATAACCACTTTGCTAAAAATGCGTGCAAATGGCACAGTAAAAGGTGACCAATAGGTCCGTCATTCGGTTTCGTCACATATCGGGTTTGTCTGGAACACTTCATGTCAACTTCCATGTTTTTTCATTTCTACAAACGACAGCGAACTAGCAGTTGTGTCCAAAATTGTGTGGTGGAGTTAAATGTTACAGTTTCTGTTGGTAGCAGCGAGCGTCGATTACGTTATCGTTTTCCCTCACACGTCTCCGCCCACCGGAAAGACCAATCTCGTCATTTAGATTTTTGTTCATAATTTTCAGCAAACGTTTTTGAAGAATGCCGATGTGAAGAAATAGAAGCTATGCCTTAACTACAGTTTTTTAACGCAACTGGTGCGCTATTTCTTCAGATCGGAAATCTTATTATTCCATTCATACCGTCATCCACCAGTGCAGTCGGACTTTTTCTTTGTGCCATCTGTATTTGCTTCACACAGTCAAAGAAAAACACTGGACTTGATGAAAGCTCAAAAAGTAGTAAGACTTCTTCACACAGTGAAAGTAAAATTATGTACTACTACAATTTAGAAAGAAAAATTACAAATATTTACCGATAATTGCTAAACCAATATAATATAAAAATTCCGGCGCCTGATATTGCCATTTCGGTATCTATTTATAGATATATCGATGAAAAATATATCGCCGACATATATCGATATCTTTGGGAATATATTGATTATTTCGTCTACATCCCTAGTACACAGTTCTCAGTAGCCTGACGTAAGCTATGCGCCAACTTTTGCTTGTGGGTAACCGCAACAGTATTGTTGTCCACCCCTACAGGCAGTTCCCGTGAGGCAGAAATTCGGTGTTCTACTGTCCGAAATAATCATCGTGCAACTCATGAAAAGTTTAGTGAATGGTTTACATCAGTAAAAGTTAATGAGCCCCACAAACTGAGCTGTGTAAGACATCTTTCAGAGGCTGCGGGTAGGCTGTGGTGGGATGCCCGTGAGAAGCCTTGCAAAACTTTGCAAAACAGAATTTCCCAGGCAGTACCGGGGGCGGAACCAGCAGCATCTATTTAAAACACAGAGTCATTACCAGGCCTCAGCAAACACCCAATTAGGAAGCAAGTGCGAGAGATCTCTACTGCTCAGAAGTCTCTGATGCTCAGTATTTGGATCAACTACTTGAACAAGAAGAGCTCGTGGCACTCATCCGTCAGCTGATGCCCAAGTGGGTAATGAGTTAGTCAATCTCCCATTAAACTTGGTAAAAGGGTCATAACAGATAATTTCAGTCATAGACGAGTTCCAGAGAGAACGCGACAGAAATAATTTATAAATTTTAAGTGGCCAAAACTCACCTCCGCGGCGAAGTGGGAAAATGGAAATGGAAATGCCATGTGGCTAGGGCCTCCCGTTAGGTAGACCGTTCGCCTGGTGTAAGTCTTTCGATCTGACGCCACTTCGGCGACTTGCCCGTCGATGGGGATGAAATGATGATTAGGACAACACAACACCCAGTCCCTGAGCGGAGAAAAATCTCCAACTCAGCCGGGAATCGAACCCGGGCCCTGAGGATTGACAGTCTGTCGCGCTGACCACTTTTTTTTTTTAAGTTTCATGTTGTTCGTTTTTAGTTCGTTTGTAATGTGTTCTGGGCGGACGTCGTAAGACATACATTTAAGTTCGTTGTTGATCTGTTAACTCAGTTTTTTTATTATAGAGGGCACATTACCCTCTGACCGAACACGCTGAGCTACCGTGTCGGCTACCACTCAGCTACAGGGGGCGGACCGCGAAGTGGGCAAGACAATAGATGCACTACTTGGAAACATAGTTAGTAGTAGCAGACTGACGAACATGGAGACCCGCGTCACAGTGGTGTAAGAATTTTGCATGCAGACAACGTAGGAACCTCCACTTCTGCCATAGTCTAGTGAAGTGCGACATTGATAGCACATCTGAGTAAACCGCAGCGGTCTAAGGCGCTGCAGTCATGGACTGTGCGCCTGTCCCCGGGCGGAGGTTCGAGTGCTCCCTCGGGCATGGGTGTGTGTATTTGTCCTTAGGATAATTTAGGTTAAGTAGTGTGTAAGCTTAGGGACTTATGACCTTAGCAGTTAAGTCCCATAAGATTTCACACACATATCACAGTAAACCGCAATATTATAAACAAGGTTGGCAATAAGAAAAGCTGAGTCGAAAGCCCTAGGCCAGGAAAAAGGGGACCACATTTTATCATTAGGCAGAGGGATGCAGTGCAATACCGAAAGCCTTGCACCAAGGGAATGGAAGATAATACACCTCCGCTGCCTTCGGCAGTACACGGCCCCGTTTTGACAACTGTAGAGGATGCTCGCCGTTAGCAATGGCAGAAGAGAGCCAGGTTCTTTCAGGTCATTCCCGCTCGTGCTGGTAGGTGGAGCCAGATGATGTGGACCTAGCTCAACAGAAAAATTCGAAAGGCAAGTCTTTGAAGCTGCCAACATCTGCATCGATACTCTGCAAATCACATTTAAGTACCTGGCAGAGGGTTCATCGAACCACCTTCACAATTCTCTATTATTTCAATCTCGTACAGCGCGCGGGAAGAAACGAACCTGTATCTTTCCGTACGAGCTCTGATTCCCCTTATTTTATAGTGGTGATCGTTTTTCCTGCATTCGGAGAAGAAAGTTGGTGCTTGGAATTTCGTGAGAAGATACCGTCGCAACGAAAAGCGCCTTTCTTTTAATGAAGTCCATCCCAAATTCCGAATCATTTCTGTGACACTCTCTCCCATATTTCGAGATAATACAAAACGTCCTGCTCTTCTTTGAAATTTTTCGATGTACTCCGTCAGTCCAGTCTGGTAAGGATCCCACTCCGCGCAGTAGTATTCTAAAAGAGGATGGACAAGCGTAGTGAATGCAGTCTCGTTAGTAGATCTGTTACATTTTCCAGGTGTCCTGCCAATAAAACGCAATATTTTGTTAGCCTTCCTGACAACATTTTCTATGTGTTCCTTCCAATTTAAGTTATTCGTAATTGTAGTACCTAGGTATTACAATTGTTCTCCCATTGTTCTCCCTCAGTTTTACGCAGTCCTTATTGGGCATACACAGCTATTTGCGGCCCGCCTATTCAGCCGCTGATGCTTCGACACGAGACCTGTTTCCAAGAGATCATTACCCTCCCTTGCAGCAAACTCCAGAATTTCCTCTTGCATTAGACTGTTCTTAAAGTGATTCATAGGTTGATCTGCTAGGGTGGGCGGGTAATGTGCTGCATCTGACTTTTCCTCTACTGTGTGTGTGTGTGTGTGTGTTTGTGTGTATATGTTCTTTGTAATGTTACACGGAAGTTCAGGCCACTGTTTGCCCACAGCTAGGTGCTAACTAAAAATACTGAACATGTTTCTGGTAGCCTAACGATGTACTCTTTATCAGACTCCGTAATAACCTTCTAATACTTGTTTTTCAATGAGAAGTTTACTTTGTTATTAAGTACCGACAATAAGTAGGAGTTACACTAGCCTTGCAAGACACAGTCACTGTCAGTAAAGTATGAACTGTCAGTAAAGTATGAAGGCATGATGAAAACTATTGCGTACAAATCTTTTACGTGACACTCTTTAAGTTTTTTTTTTAAATAAAACAAACAGAGCCGTCCAACGACCATCGATAGTCGTGTCACATCTTAAATGACATCTCTGCTTAAGTGAGGCGTAAGTTGTCTGGGGCAGCGAGCAGAGGCGGTGGCTCTCAGTTGGTTCTTAGCGGTCTTGGAGGAAGGAGGGCGGACGCAGGCATGGGTACGCTGTGTGCGCTGAGTTGGCTGGGCGGCGCCGGCAGTGGAGCGTCTGGAGTCTGTTATTGAGTCGAGGGATGCGGGCCACGACTTGGATACGCGCGGAAGTCTACCTCGAAGGGGCTTGGGTTACTCGCACTTTTCCAGTGGAGTTTCCAGCCGTCTTTCGCCGTGGCTTCTTGCTGGCAACAGCATCTCCCTAGCGCCTGTGACCGTTATGGCAACTGCACCGTTCTATCCTGACTTATGTGAGTACCGTCATAGCCTCTGATTATTTGGAGAGCGGGTTTTTATGTACTGTTTGGTGATTTGTGAGCTGCTTTATCTTCTCAAAACTTCGGGGAATATGTGCTGTCAGCCTGTCAGTCATTTCGTTGCCGTTTGCAGTGGTCGTAGTGTTGAGTATCTTGTGCATTTGGCCCCGTATTTTCTTGTGTTGAAACTGACTGTCGAAACCTGGTACTCTGCTCAGTCCCTTGTTTCATAAGCCAGCATAATCTGGCCTTGCCGGCCGGAGTGGTCGAGTGGTTCTAGGCGCTACAGTCTGGAACCGCGCGACCGTTACGGTCGCAAGTTCGAATCCTGCCTTGGGCATGGATGTGTGTGATGTCCTTAGGTTAGTTAGGTTTAAGTAGTTCTAAGTTCTAGGGGACTGATGACCTCAGAAATTAGGTCCCATAGTGCTCAGAGCCATTTGAACCATAATCTGGCCTTAAGGAACAATTAGATAGTAGAAGGTGTTAAATTTTATGAGTTGTCCTCTCTGAATAAGTCGGATCTGGAAATTACTGAATTGTTTCCTATCAATGAGGCCCGATTGACTTTTTATTCTAAGAACTTGTATTCGTTAATGGTTTTGATATACTTCTCTTGTTTCCTTTTTGTGTGATGTGGATTAAAAGGCTGTCTTATATTGAGGCGGATGGTTTCGTTCTTTGGGCCCACTATTCAGCAGATTTAAAGGGGCTATTGGCTTGCGCCATTTTACTTGAGTTGTAATTTTGTCGTTTCAACTTAAGGGGGAACTAAAGAAGTGCTTTAGACTTGTAATTAATATGTGCTTTGAATTTCTTGCATTTCCATTGGCCTTTTATATAAAGATCGATGTGCTTTAAAGGATATTTTAATGTATATTGCAGAAGCGGGCACCCCTAGTTCTTCCAGGTTGCTCATGCTAACTCGGTATTTTCAGATGACGTCGGACTGTACGTATAATCCCGAGCATTTCGTTCTTTGTAAGAATTAGCTCTCATTCTGACAATACGATTCAAATAGTCACGTTTCTTGTAAATTTTACGATTAATTAATTTCATAATGTCAATTGAAATTTCAAAAGGTTGCAAAATTTCTGTTAAACTTCATTTTATTTTTTTCTTCCTTTTTATTTAAAAAAAAAGCAAGAAAAGAAGGGCCAGAAAGGAAGCTAGTCGTTTGTTTGGGTTTTTAAATTACTTCATTGATTGATTACAAGTAGTATTCAAATTATACTTGATAATATTCTTAACTGAATCCAATCTACGGTAATCAGAAACTTGTGATGTTATTAATAAATATTTGTATGTATAATCGTTACCAATAAAGTTCAACGCCTGGGCCTTCATTCCAAGTCAACCAGTACTCAAGTAGCGTGTTCCACAAACGTTAGTAACATTTTGCATATTTATTCTTCACGTCGAAATATTTATTTCTCAAAATAGACACCATGGCGAGGAGAGACCAGTTTGTTGATACTGTCACTGTAGAATGTATGACTTTGCTGGCGGAGCCACAATTTCAACTCCGCTTTGCACCGCTTCATCACCAACACTAAACCCCGTCCCAATAGGCCTTGAAGGCCCAACGGTACCGACCAGCCGCCGTCTCATCCAGAGCCCAATGGCGTCACTGGATGTGAATATGGAGGGGTCGTTGTCATTTTCGTGACTGGAGCCGCTACTTCCCAGTCAAGTAGCTCCTCAATTGGCCTCACAAGGGCTGAATGCACCCCGCTTGCAGCAGCACCCATCCAAGTGCTCGTCAAGCCCGACTTCGGTGTTGTCCGCAGCTCGTGGTCGTGCGATAGCGTTCTTGCTTCCCGCGCCCGGGTTCCCGGGTTCGACTCCCGGCGGGGTCAGGGATTTTCTCTGCCTCTTGATGACTGGGTGTTGTGTGATGTCCTTAGGTTAGTTAGGTTTAAGTAATTCTAAGTTCTAGGGGACGGATAACCATAGATGATAAGTCCCATAGTGCTCAGAGCCATTTGAACCATTTTGAACCGACTTCGGTGATCTGACGGGAACCAGTGTTACCACTGCGGCAAGGCCGTTGGCTTCGCTTCATCACTATCAAAGTGAATTCGTCTAAGGTGTCATTTACTTTTGTAAACAGATAAAAATCGGATGGAGCCAAGACGATCGCCGGGAGCTGTGGCCGAGCGGTTCTAGGCGCCTCAGTCCGGAACCGCGCTGCTGCTACGGTCGCAGGTTCGAATCCTGCCTCGGGCATGGATGTATGTGCTATCCTTAGGTTAGTTAAGTATAAGTAGTTCTAAGTCTAGGGGACTGATGACCTCAGATGTTAAGTCCCATAGTGCTTAGAGCCATTTGAACCATTTGAACTAAGACGATCGGATGTTACAGATGTCCCAGCGCTCATGTGTAGTCTGGCATTGTCGTGCTGAAGGAGGGTGTGCTACATATGTGAACGAAATCTTCGAATTCGACAGCACGTTGTTTCTTATGCACCGCCAGATTACACAATGCGCGACACTCTACTGTCAGAGGGCCGGAAATATGCAGAATGTTCATAACTTTTGCTTCTTTTAAGAAACTTTAAGAGTTTTCACATTACAAATTCGGAGGCATTACATTTCAACACGCCCCCGCAATTACAGGACATTAACCTCTCCTACAAGTGTGCTGACCGCCGCCTAGAAACGCCACGACTGCCGTATCTTCTGCTCGCAATAACCACATCTATGAAATTAATATTTTTTATAATTGGACATCGGACGTCCTCTTGGTACCTATCCACCACATCACTGCAATCATATCCAGGGAGGAGAGCTGAAAGTATTCCTGACTACTAGCAGCCCGGCTCCACCAAACTCTGTAGTGGTCATTCACCGCCGGCCTCTACTGTTTATATAGTTAAAGGATATTTGTGTATGTCAACAGTAAACTGTGGTGATGCCCATGATGTAAGATCCAGAGGGTACTATTCACAATAGTGATATCGTGTCTGCCAGGTTCGTAGAATTAGTGTGCAACAATTCATAGTAAGGTGCTCCAGTTACCTACGATGGTGGAAGCTTAGGGCCTAGGAGATACTTAGCAACGATTCTGAGTTAGAATTCATGAATGAACTTTATTGGTGATATCTAACGAAATATCGTATGTGCGTACTCATATTCCAAGATGTGACTATTCAGACTTTTAAAACAATCATCACATATAAAATAGCCTACGTTTGCGAATAACACTCCTGTTTAAAAGGCAAGATTACCATTTTGATGAGGTAAAGAGCTGCACACACTCTATATGAGTTACATAACAGATAGTTCTAGTACCTACACGTTCTCGAGGTGATAATTATGTGGAATGTAGAGTAACGACTATATGTGGGCGCATTAGTGTGAGCCTGAGCGGTGTACCGCAGCAGTGCTCACAGCAGGCGAACACAGGATGTTGTGACTGTAATAATTTCACAAGACCAGCACAACGTTTCGAGGCACATTAAGTTGCTGAAACAGCGAACTCAGAGGTACTGCAGAGGCTAGTGCATCAAGGGACAAGGCAGATTTCCAAACTGACGGTGGCAACGGTGTTCCAGGATACACGCCTGGCTGTGATGCATAAGCACAACAAGTGCGCCACTGGCGACTAAAGGTCCTGGTCATTTTTGTAATGGAGTTATTCTGAGTGGTACAGCCCAGCCAGACAAGGACGACGCCACGTGGGCCTGCCGGTAGAAGTGACCACTACGAGGCCATTGCAGGGAAACAGCTCTACGAACGAAGTCCCTCTCTGGTGCCATGGTGCAGCGGGGCTGACCGGGTCTTCTCTAGCAGCATGGCCGACTCCTGTCCAGGGGGTAGTGGATCACAGCAGCTGTCAACACAGTCCAGACATCTCCACATGGTGCACATCCCCTCCTGTGATGCAGCCGGGTGTCGCCAGTGGTCGTAGCAGATACGTCATCATCGAAAATACCGCACTGGCGCGGAAACCTCGCGGTCGGTTTATGTAACAAGGCTGCCGGCGAGATGTAGTACGGCTTCAGCATTGGGGCTGCGCAGACAGCCGCCCAGCGGAACTCAGCGTCCAGCTGGTCAATGTCCGGGTATCAAGCAACACAGATGCGTCGATAAAAGAACTTGTCACGTTTGCAGTTGCCTCTCCCTGGGGCCTCCTGATCTTCCACCTCATCTCCATCACCCATTCGCACCATCCTGACTCACAACCACCCCACGCTGCACCAGAGAGCGCTTTAGTTGGGTGTCAGAATTTGCAGTGTCGTCTTTACTCCGCATGTCGTTTGGACTTATCTGAGTTGAAGGGTAATTTTCGTAAGCAGTAATTGGTGCCTGTAAGATCTACACAACGTAACGTACTTCGGCAGATTGCACCATGCATGAAGTCAGTAACTCTAACCTGTTATACGTGTCGTCGATATTATCATATTGCAAGGTGGTGTAGAGAGTCTAAGTGGCTCATGATACCATATATGGACTAATTTGTAGTGATGCTTTTGGAGTTTTGATTTCTTGTTGTGTTATGGTGTGTAATGGACAGTCAGAGACAGAAGGTTCGCCTAAGCCAGAAGCAGTATAGATGTTAGAAAAGGTAGGGTGGCTAACAGCGGATAATGCAGAGCTACATCGGCACGTTAGACTAGGCGTCAGCAGTTAGCAATGATTAAGGTACCACAGCATGTAGTGGATCCACCTGCCACCGGATTAAATGTTCGCTGTTCTGGAAAATTAGGGGACCATACGATGTGGCGGAGATGGGTGTTTTGACTGATAGCCAATTGTTGTGAGTAGCGAAACTGCAACTAGCGGGAGAAAGTAATATGTACGTGAGGTGTATGGAAGAATGAAAGCATACACGAAACTCTGAACAGATGGGTAAAGGGATTTTGCTAAGTTAAAAAGAACACAATAGTAGGAGGCACTTTCGAGAGCAGCTGAACAATGTTGTGAAGAGGCATGAGGAAACAGTGGAAGATTTCATGGACAGGATAAGGACACGTAATGAACACAGACACGAGCTGGGACAGAATGATGCAGCAAACACAGTTTTGCTGCAAGGAGCTGAGCAGAGACCGCTCGATGCTTTTCTGAGGGGATTGCCGTCGGACATGTCAAGAAAGAGGTGTGCGGGTGGATCAAAATTTCTGTATTCTGTTATTAGCTTACGATGGAATGCAAAGAAACTGAAATACCAATAGGTGTATGGATAGGCGTGGCGTATTTGCTATCAACATTAAGTGTCACATTTGCAAATGTGTGAACAGAAGAGGGCTTTACAGTAGCAGAGTCGCCAGTCACAGGTAATTAGAGGAGCTACAAGGTGTCAGCATCAGAATTCTGGTAATGGACGTATGGGAGGACGATGAAGTAGTAAGCAGCTATTGAAAGCAAGAGGGAACACGAAGTCCACCTAAAGGCATTCCTGCTAAAAGCAGATGCAAGAAATACATATGCAGAGGTGGAGTGTGCAGTAATAGGGGCTGTAAGAGGTGGAGAGTACAAGTTTTTGTTGGACACAGGGATACATGTGTCGGCTGCTGATTGTGGGTTGAAGGCAATGGAACTCACCATGCTATAGGCACCGTGAGGTTGAAGACGATGTTGGATTTTCGTTTAGGGACTCTTCGATTTATGCGTTGTGAACAGATAGTGCCACATGTAAGCCGGGTCTACAGCGTGATCTTATGGTTTACCTTTTTACTGAAACTGACCTTCAGCAATGTACAGTAGAACTTAACAGAGAGACGTTCCAGCTAGTGGGAGCTGTTGCTAGTGTATAGCTGTCGCGAGGGGCATTGGCCAAACCAGTTAAACCGCATACAATTGCACGAATGCTTGATTCACGTGACTGTGTGCCAGGTGGCAACTGAAATTTGTTTTCGAGTGAATGTGTAATAGGATCTACCTGTGGTTATCTTATGTGTTGTGGAGGAGAATCATATACTGGATCCAGCAAGTTGTTTTATTAAGAGAAGGTGTACAAGAGAGGTATGTTTGGAGAGGGGCACTGTAAATATAGATAATTTTGGCAACGAAGAAGTGAAGAAAGGGGATGCTGATAGTGAATTTAGACACTCTGAATGAGGATGAGTGGTGCAGAGGAGTGTGAACTACAAGCAACCTTGAGCTCCCATTGACTCTGTGTTACACAGGAAATTGGAGCATCTAAAGGGAAAAAGAGAGTCTGGATGGAAGAATTGCTGTTAGAATTTGAGGATTTAGTTTCCCTCGGAATCCGTTGCCAGCAATGCTCGTGACTCAACACCGAATTCCAGTAGGGAACGAAGAAGCAGTGTATCGGAAAGTATATAGCATTCTTAGGTACGTGCAGCTGATTTCACCAACAGCTAATTGAATGCATAATAGAAGAGGGCAGTAGTCCATGTTTCGCATGAATAATTGTCGTACCAAAAACGTCAGTGGATGGGTTTTGGCAAGTGTTCTGCTGCGATTATCTTCAGCGAGGCGGTAATGGATGCGTACCCCATCTCCATCCAACATTACTGAGACAGTCCCCAACTTTGGAAAATATTGGTACTTTTCGACCATGGATTTGAGGAGTGTTTACCGTCAATTGGAGGTTGTTACTAAATACCGGATGAAAAGAGAATTTCCGATACCTTGGGGGCACTAACCGTTAAAGAGAAAACATTTTGAATTAAAAAATGCACTTGCGACGTTTCACAGGTTATTGGACGATGCGTTGATAGGTTTCAAACTTTGTCAGTTCCAGTTTACACAGATGATATCATCGTATACTCAAGAGACATGGAGCAGCGTAGACAACGTCTGAAGGAGGTGTTTAAGAGACTGAGAGTTGCACATCTGATGTGGAGCATAAAAAAGTGGCATTTTGCAATAGAAAAGGTGGGGTATTTAGGCCATGTCATTAGTAAAGATGGAATTAGGACAGACTTGAGGCTAGTACAAGCTGTAGAAGAACTCCCAGTGCCTAAGTCGATTAAGGAAGTACAGTCTTTTTTGGGGATCTCAAATTACTACGGAAATTTCTTGAAAGGGTTTGCTGAAATAGCACGATCACTCAAACAGTTACTTGGAAAAGGATTGAAACTCATATGGACAGATGAGTGTCAGGGTTTGTTCGAAGAATGAAAGAGAGTTTTGACATCCAGCCCGTTTCTAGTATTTCCAGATTTTCAGAAGTTTATCCTTTCATGTGACACATTTAATCATGCTTTGGGATGTGTTTCAAGCCCGGAGATTAACGGAGAAGAACATCCTTTAGCCAACACATCGAAACAGCTAAATGCAGCGGAGAAGAACTATTCAACAGAAGAGAACGATATGTTGAGCGTCATATATGGTGTAATGTATTTCAGATGCTATCTTTACAGGAAAAAATTTCTGCCAGTAACCAGTCACACTGCTTTGAAGTATTGACTGGGAGTGAAGGATCCGTCTAGCAAGCTAATACGTTGGGCCCTGAGACTACGACGTAGTGCACAAGCCACGGAAGAAGCACAGGAAGACCGCTACGTTAGTGAGGCAGACAACAGTGTTGAAAGTCGTGGTCTTCCTTCGTGGCATGCAGTACAGAGCACTTATAATGACTGTAAACAGTACAGCATGCTATCCCAGTTTAGCCCATGTGATCGGGTAGCAATGCCAGCGAAGTTTAAGGCGGAGATTTTACAGGAAGCATGTGATGATGTGTTATGTGGTTATGGAGGGTGCATAGCAACATACTGGAGAGTGGCAAGAAATGCTGTTGGAGAGGAATTGGATCAATACGTGAGAATTTGCGTGCAGTGTACACATCGAGCTGACTTGAAACGCAAACGAGTAGTATCATTGCAGATGCTACTAGAAGCATCAAAACCGTTTCAAATGTTTGGGAATGATGAGAGCCTTCAATCGTTCACCAGCAGAGAACCTATTCGTACTAACAATAGGAGACGGTCGCACAAGCAATGGATGGCAACAGGCCGTTTGAATTTGGAGTACAGGGTACGATAATTATGGAGCAGAGTGCGAATTTCGCGTCGGGTTTATTGAAGGAGCTGTGGCGGACATGTGGAGAAGTAAAGAATTAGTCCTCTTCATCCACAGGCCAATGGTAGAATGGAACGGGTATATAGAACATACGCCAAAAAGTTAAGTTACTAAGTGAACCCACACATGTAAGGCATGTCGTGTCAGTATAATATTAAAAAGTACTCGCAAATACTGGGTTGTCCCTACATGAGGTGGTGCATGGTTGGAAAACGCTTCACTGTTCAATTTCATAACGGAAGAGAAAGGTAAAGCAAGAGAGTAAGTAAACAAGGTTGTAAAACAATAAGAGACATATGGAAACAAATACAGAAAGTGAATACAAAGGCGTTAGAGAAGCAGGAGGAATCAGTGAGAAGTACGGCAAGTTTACCGTAGTATAAAGTGGGACAGTAATTTTTTTTCAGTCATCAGTCTCTTGACTGCTTTGATGCGGCCCGCCACGAATTTGTCTCCTGTATCAACCTCTTGATCTCAGAGTAGCACTTGCAACTTAACACCCTCAATTATTCTGTCCCTATGTGCCGGTAGCGAAGATGCCGGTAGTGAAGACGAAGAAGTTCTTCATAAGTTATCAAGGTATCAAGGTGGCGGAGACTACTTCGCCAGTCAACATAGAGTTCCAGTTACCAACAAAAACGACGACAGTACGATATGGACGTCTACGAAATTCTCGGGGTAGTCTAGAGTCGAGTCCAAGTGTGTCAGGGATGGAGACGGAGAAGGATACGAGGAGAAGGAATCGGAGGAAGAGACAAAAAAACAAGACTGATATTACAGAATGAAACTAAAGTGCGAATTAAGTAAAAAAATTGGAAGAGGGAAGTAAGTTAGAAGAAGAATGGCACGCTATGCAAATAGCGAATTAGTAGAGTGAAATGCTTATCAGTGACCAGCTGTTACGGAAATTAACAATCAGAGTAATGGATTACGCTAGTTCATCAGCGGACTGATGAATTTGAATTTGGAATTACTGGTAGAAGTACTTGACGACAGAACTACAGCGACGAAGGGTTTACAAGTATTAGCGGTTAGGGGCACAGGATGTGTGACCAGTAAGTAAAAAAGTGTCATGTTGATGTCTCCACTGGCGTAAGATTCCGGACTAGTCCCCAATTCGGATCTTCGGGAGGGTACTGCCAAGGGGGGAAGTAACTACGAGGGAAAGAAAAAAATGGTTCAAATGGCTCTGAGCACTATGGGACTTAACTTCTGAGGTCATCAGTCCCCTAGAACTTAGAACTACTTAAACCTAACTAATCTAAGGACATCACACACATTCATGCCCGAGGCAGGATTCGAACCCGAGACCGTAGCGGTAGCGCGGTTCCAGACTGTAGCGCCTAGAACCGCTCGGCCACTCCGGCGAGGTAAAGAAATGGGGCGTGGAATGCCAGAAGTTTGAACGTGGTAGCGAGCTAGAAAACCTGATAAGGGAAATGCTAAACAGTGGGAGTCAGTGGAGTGAAAGGCCAAGAAGACAAGGTTTTCTTGTCAGATGAGAACACGGTAATATCAACAGCAGCAGAAAATGGTATAACGGGAATAGGATCATTATGAATGGGAGGGTAGGGGAGTGAATGAGTTACTGTCAACAGATCAATAAAACAGTTTTTGTCATCAGAATCGACAATAAACGAACACCGACAACAATATTTGAGGTATACAAGACGATGCGACATGCAGAAGATGTAGAAATAGAGAAAGAATATGAGGATATTGAATGGGTAATTCAGTACGTAAATGAAGATGAAAATCTAATAGTCATGGAGGATTGGAATGCGGTTGAAAGGAGGGAGTAGAAGAAAGGGTTACGTGAGAATATGGGCTTGGCAGTAGGAATGAGAGAGGAAAAGATTAACAGAGTTCAGCAGTAAATTTCGACTAGTAACAGCGAATTACATCATGGTCAGTCAGAGGTTCCGAAATGAGATATAGACTCAGATCACAATTCAGTAATGATAAGGTGTAGGCTGAAGCTTAAGAGACTAGTCAGGAAGAATCAATGAGCAAAGAAATGGAACACTGACATATTAAGGAATGAAGACTTACGCTTGAAATTTGCTGACGCTATTGGTACTGCGATAACGAATAGATCGGTAGGTAGTTCAGTTGAAGAGGAATGGACGTCTCTAAAAAAGGCAATCACAGAAGTTCTGTTAAGCAAGATCGTGATTGGGTTAGTTAGTGAAAAAATGTATTTGACAACAAACTAAAACATATACATAAATCATATATGAACAAATGAAAAATGCGATTACTATAATACGCCCAGTAACCCGTAGCGTCGATAATTGCTTGGCAACTCCGAGGCATGCTTGAAAGTAAGTTCCCTGCGTATTCACGTGGAATAGATCTCCAAATGCGTCGAATATGCGTTGACAGCTGTTTCAAAGTGAAGCACTTTTTTCCTTGTAAATTCATTATGCGGTAAGACAATATAGTTCCAATAAGATTAGGGTAAGACGTCTGTGAGGGTCAATCCAGTACCTGCACACCTTTCTCCTTTTTCCAGTCGCTGGAAAGCCCTCTGGGGTGCTTCGGCTCATTGTCTTTCTACAGTATCCAATATTCTTTTCTCTCGGTGAACCAACGTTTGACAGTTGAAAAATTTGTAACATCCTCTGTGCGTTTAAATTGCCGATAAACACTTACAAATCTCAGTCAATAATTCAGAGTAAACTAATGCTTTTATGGGCACGGAATGAAGGATAAAAGTTCCCTCTAATGGACTGTGAAAGACCTGAGGCGATATGTTTTACCAGCTGTTTGTAGTGCCAACCACTCCCTTACTTAACAGACTGTACAGGAAGCCATGGGTAAGAGAAGATATACTTCAGTTGACTGACGAAAGAAGTACAAAAAAGTTTAAGGATATTCAGGAATACATAAATAGAAGTCACTTACGACTGAAATAAATAGGAAGTGCAGGGAAGCTAAGGTGAAATGCTGCATTAAAAATACGAAGGGCACAAGAAAGAAATTATTTTCGAAAGGACTGACACACTATATAAGAAATTCAAAACAACCTACGGTGAAATCAAAAGCAAGGACGGTAACATTAAGAGTGCGACGGAAATTCCATTGTTAAGTGCAGAGGAGAGAGCAGATAGGTGGAAAGAGTACATTGAAGGTCTTTATTTTAGATAGGAGTTATCAGATAATGTTGTAGAAGAAGAAGCAGGAGTCGATAGGGTGATCCAGTATTAGAATGAAAATTTAAAAGATTTTTGGACGACTTAATATCAAATAAAGAAAAGGGATTAACAACATTCCATCGGAATTTCTAAAATCATTATATGAAATGGTAACAAAATTACTATTCACCTTGGTGAGTGTAATGTATTAGATTGGTGGTACACCGTCAGACTTTCGGAAAAACATCATCCACACAATTCCGAAATAGCAAGAGCCGAAAACAGTGAGAGTTATCGTACGATCAGCTTTAAGATCTCATGCATCCGAGTTGCTAACAAGAGTAATATGAAGAAGAATGGAAAAGAAAATTGAAGATGTGTCAGATGACTATCAGTTTGGCTTTGGGAAAGGTAAAGGCACCAGTGAGACAGTTCGGAGAGAAATAGGGGTAAGCTATAGGAAAAGACGTTAATACACTAGAAACTAGAACAGCGAGAAACTTATTATAGGAATAGAGGATCACGAAGTTACGGAATTCTACTACCTAGGCAGCAAAATAACCCATGACGGAGAGAGTAAGGATGACATAAAAAGTTGACTATTACTGCAAGTACAGGCACTCCTGCCGAGGAGAAGTCTACTAGTATCGAATATAGGACTTAATTTGAGGAAGAAATTTCTGATAATGTATATTTGGAGCACAGGTAGTGAAAGATGGACCGTGGGACTGAAGAGAATCGAAGCATTTGAGATGTGCTGGTACGGACGAACGTTGAAAATTAGGTGGGCTGGTAAAGTGAGGAATGCTGAGGAGGATCTCCGCAGAATTGGTATGGAAAAGAATATAAGGAAAACACTCACTAGGAGAAGAGACAGGATGATGAGATATCTGTTAAGAAGCTGTAGAGGCTAAATTGTAGGGGAAGACACTGATTAGAATACACTCAAAAAATAATTGAGGGCATAGGTTACACGTGTTACTCTGAGATGAGGAGGCTGGCGCAGGGGAGGAATTCGTGTCGCGCCTCATGAAACCAGCCTGAGGACTTGATCACTTAAGCTTGCATGGACAACTGAGTGCTAATATTTCGTCGATTGAACAGTGGTTGTCGGTGTTACAGAACATACGATGCGTGCTAGTGCCTTAGTTGAGCCTTGTTATGGAACCCCGTAGACAAAACCTCCTTTCTATTACCACGCAGCATCGCTAGAAGTGCAAACTGGCAAAACAGTATTGTACGTTTTTTAATTACTTACTGTGTAACCTCCCCACACACAAAAAAAAAGAATGAATGAAAATGGCCCATGAACCATGAACCAAGCGTAAACTCCCCACAAAATTAACAATTAAATGAATTTTTCTAATATTGTAACCTCTGAACAAAATTGGCTCCCATTTATAGTCTGTGGGCAGAAATGCATTCACATTTAATGTTCCCACAAAATTCTTTTCTCATTTAATGTTAAGTTCGATACAGAAAAATTCCTAAACACCAAAAATAATAAAAAAGTTTAGTAACCTGATAAATTGTATGAGGACAGCAGCGCTGACCTTCGGCCCTGTATTCTGAATAAAAAAAGCAAAAAATTCTTACCTCAATAAAAACTGCAAATATATCTGCTCTTAAGTAGAAATTTTTCGACACAGCTTCGTGCAATGCTGGCGTATATTTTTTTTTTGATTCTTGGAAGGAATGATCATGCATTGGAAATATTCTTTAAATTGAAATGAATGCTTTTCTTTAAAAGAGTTACTTTATATTATAAAAATTATTATTGGGGCATTTTTTTGAAACAAATTAAATGACAATTAACATACATTATTAAATATGCGCAAGGCTGCTTCTTTACCTTCTACAACAATACTCATCCTCCAGAGTCCTGACCAGAGTCCCGAGCAGAGCACACAGCTGACACATGCCGACTCCCGCCGACTCACGCAGACTACTCCAGACTACTACTGTCGACTCGCGCAGGCAAGCGCAGACTAGCGACAAGCAACAACTAACGACAAACTACTCTCTGGTCAGAGACTCTGTCATGCCTCGCCCATCGCCGGCAAAGCATACGTCTTACATAACCCTCCACTGGGGGGGGGGGGGGGGGCAAAATATCATCGAGTGAAATAAAGTGCACACGCACTGTATAAGTCTTTAGCATTTTTACATAACATATCATCGAGTGAAATAAAGTGCACACGCACTGTATAAGTCTTTAGAATTTTTATATAACATATAATCGAGTGAAATAAAGTGTACACGCACTGTATAAGTCTTTAGCATTTTTAGGACAACTGATCTTGTTAACAAATGAAATGAAGTGCACACGCACTGTATATGTCTTTATCATTTTACAAGAATTTAAACGCATTGTATAAGTGTTTATCATTTCACAAGAACTAGGAAAGGAATGGGAAGGATTGCGTCGTGGTTGTATCACTTTAGGTTGCACGCAGCTGCACTGAAAGTCCATATCTTTCTATAGAAGCACAACACCAAGTGAGACAATCTGAAGTTCTTTTCCTTGAAGTATTAATCAGTGTAGCCAAGACACTGAAATGTCGTAATAATATTCCATGCTACCATTTTGGAAGTACACTAGGTACACCAAACAGTGGGACCATAATAACATCTCCATCGCTCAAGGTGGTGGACAGCATGTCGTGTCAACACCACGTTCTTGTAAAGTATACCAACGTAGAATTAGTGCAAAAACCAAATATAGTGCTCCATGATCATGAGGATAGACAGGACAAACGGATATTGCAGTAATTTCTGGTAATTAGGTCAGAAGGTGAAGGACATTAAGTCACATACTAGTCTTCATTGAGAATTACACTAGTCTAACAACTGATTTGAGTAATTGGTGGCACTCATCGCCCAGTTACTGAACATTTCTGTACCATGAATGAAGTACTACAGAATAATGTTCAGAAATTATCTGTTTACAGAGAACATTGGCACTCATTGGCCAGTTACAAACCATCAGAGGTCATCATTCAAAACAGGAGCTAATGAATGGCATAGTATTAACATAATTCATTTAATTATAGTAATCATTGGCACTTATTGTCCAGTTACAAAACATGTAGCAAGTATTGAATAGTACAAAACATTTTTCATCATTCAAGTGACATACGACATATTTAAAATAATTATTGGCATTCATTGACCAGTTACAAATCATCAGAAGTCATCGTTCAAAACAGGAGCTAATGAATGGCATAGTATTAACATAATTCACTTAGTTATAGTAATCATTGGCACTCATTGTGTGGTGTCACCTCCAGATACCACACTTGCTAGATGGTAGCCTTTAAATCGGCCGCGGTCCGTTAGTATACGTCGGACCCGCGTGTCGCCAATGTCAGTGATTGCAGACGCAGCGCCGCCACACGGCAGGTCTAGAGAGACTTCCTAGCACCCGTACCAGTTGTACAGCCGACTTTGCTAGCGATGGTTCACTGACAAAATACGCTCTCAATTGCCGAGACGATAGTTAGCATAGCCTTCAGCTACGTCATTTGCTACGACCTAGCAAGGCGCCATTATCATTTGCTATTTATCTTGTGCTGCATGTACAGTCAGACCGATGTTCACCAAGTATGGATTAAAGTTAAGTATTCCTGCAACTAAGTACTTTTCTTGATAGTATAATTACTTTACCTGTTCCAGACCTCACGCCAGACTGCATGAGCTTAAACGCGTGCCTTTCGGCTTCCTCCAAACCCCGTGAATTGGGTCCTGCCAATTCACAACACATTGTCCAGTTACAAAACATATATCAAGTATTGAATAGTACAAAACATTTTTCATCATTCAAGTGACATACGACATATTTAAAATAATTATTGGCACTCATTGGCCAGTTACCAAGTATTCTTATATTTTTATAAAACCTTATTCAGTATTATTCAGAAGTTATCATTCAAAATGAGAGTCAATTATTGACATAGCATTTATAGAGTATAACAAAATATTATTTACAGAAATTATGGGCATAGTATTTATGCATTGTTACAAAGCATCATTCAGTATTACTCAGAACTGATCACTCCAGTGACATAGGACATATTGAAAATGTAAGATACTGTAAGTATTATTCAAGGTCTGTGACTAGAAAACATTATTCAGTATTACGCAGAATTCATCATTCAAATGACATAGAACATATTGAAAATGTAACATATTGTAACTATTATTCAACGTCTGTGACTAGAAACATTACTCAGAATTACTCAGAACTCCCCCTTTTTTGTGCTAACAATGCATTGCGTTGAGATCGATAGTTAATTACTGGGGCATAACAATATTTGCTTTTGAGTTATTGCTGCAAATGAAGATGTGTAACGTGATACGTCATGAGTCAGCTGTAGCAAGGTTATGAAACAAGTAGAGTATATGTGATCACATTCATAAATGACATAGGTTTAATGAACAACTGCTTATAGCACATTAATTTCATGAATAATTTCTCCTGCAAAATATACAAAAATGGATTATTGAACTGAAAGAAGAAACGCATATTATGCTGAAAAGCAGTGAACTTCGAATTAACAGGTAGTGAAATGTGTATAAAATATATGTTCTCTAGCTGTCCTTTCCAAAACCTTCAGTCATCATACCATGCAACATAAGACATACTGTCAAAACGAACTGCAACAAATACTTAAATAACTACATAGCATAAATACATAAACTTCAACATTATCCTCATCCGCAAAGAAAAAACTTCATTATCCATATTATCATAACTCCATTATTATCATCACCTGTAAAGAAAAACTTCATTATCCATAGTAGCATATTCTTCATCATTATTCATCACCATTCATTATCATCTGCAAAAAAGTCACTTCATTATTCATTATACAACTATTCCTTATTTCTAGCATATTTCATCACTAAAACTGTCTGACAGGCTGCATCAATCGCCTCGTATTCTGAAAGAAAAAATTAGTTAAGACTGCTATTCTATGATGTGTATAGTATATTCTTGTTAATGGTTGTTAATTCTGATCCATTTACTCTTCGTCACGAGGTATTGCATCTTCTTTCGTTCATTCCGAAGGTGAAATTCCCATTTCTGTTTAATTTATTTCTTTTACACGTTATTGCTTTCTGAAATTGATGAACAAAGATTAATGTCTTGCATTTAAATCATATATCCACTAAATAAAAACTGGTTTATAGTAACATAATTGAGCATACAGCATAGCATGACAGAAAACGTAATATGTCAAAAAAATAGACAGTGTGCATGTGCAAAAAAATGTACACAGAGTATCACAATGTAGCAGAAAAAAAATGTAAAATAGTCACGATGTTGAGATATCATAAGGCAAAAATGTCGAAGTCAACTGGTGTTTGTTATATCTTAAATATTTCATAGTGCATACAAACAAAACGGGAAAACAATTATATATACATTAAAAATGGAAAACATGTATTCGGTCTGATATATAACGACAAGAAATGTGACCTTCTTTGTGTTCAGCTTGTATGTTGTGTAGTTAATAGAGGCGAGAATTGAAGACTTTAATGGAGAGGAAATTTAATAAAATTAATATGTCACTAGATAGAATTGCATAATTATTCATAAGATACGTAAGTTTATCTGGAAAAATGTGCACGGTCTGATGTGTAACGACAAGAAAAGCGACCTGCTAACCTTACCTTGCCGGGCATTTGCCAAGAAAAAATACGACAATCATCAGTAAGTAGTCACATAAATATAACTGCATAAGTGGTCATAAAATGTGTAAGTTCATCTGGAAAAATATGCACGGTCTGATGTGTAACGACAAGAAAAGCGACCTGCTAACCTTACCTTGCCGGGCACTTACCAAGAAAAAATACGATAATCATCAGTAAGTGTTCATGTGAATATAACTGCATAAGTGGTCACAAAAAAATTAGGAAATGGCATTACAGTGTGATAAATCATAAAGTATGTTCATTCAATAAAAGGTTTGATGTTGGAGACGTGGTGGTTCCCTTTGGTTTTTCTAGTTCTCAAAGTTTCGACGTGTACTACATTGGGGTGAGGAATGCTGCGAATTCGATATGGACCTGCGTATAGAAGGTCAAATTCACTGCATCTACTCTTTCCTCTGTTGGATAAATAGTGTGTACGTACTAATATCTTCTGTCCAATGTGAAAGTCACGTCGTGTACAAACCTGTTTTTGCTGTCTTCTCCGGCGCTCTGCGGCACGTTTGATGTTGTTCAGCGCATTGTCAATTATTTCATGGTGTCGTAGTCGACGAGATGTAGGAAAGGTTACTAATTCTTTAATTTTGTTAGGTGGTTCAACATTTTTCAGTATAACAGACGGAGATAGCATAGTAGATTCATTTGGTATGGAATTAACTACACCCTGGAATGAGAGTATGTATGTGTCCCAATCAATATGTCTTTTATGGCAGTATATTCTACACAGTTTACCAATTTCTTTCATTAATCGTTCACAAGGGTTCAAAGAAGCATGGTACCTGGATATATAGATCGGAGAAATGTTTCTAGCTCGTAACATACGTGTCCATATAGCAGATCGAAACTGTGATCCATTGTCGGAAATTACTTTCAACACATGCCCTATATGAAATAGAAAATGTTTTACAAATGCTTTCGAAACAGCTTTAGCAGTAGCTTTGCGTAACGGAGTGAAGGTAAAAAATTTTGAAGTGAGTTCAACAGCGACAAAGATGTAGCAAAAACCTCTATTAGTTCTGGGAATCGGACCAAAAATGTCTACAGCGGCCATATGTCTCAATTTAACAGGTACAATGGGATGTAATGGAGGAACATGTGAAGTCGTGTCTGATTTAGCTTTCTGGCAGATTTTACATGACGCTAAAACTCGTCGTATACGTTTCTCCATGTTGGTAAAATAACAGTTCTGTCTCAGTATAAGAAAACATTTTCTGGTTCTGTAATGTGCGTAACTTAAATGAGTATACCAGATTAATTTGTTAACAAGTTCGTCAGGAATGCATAATAACCAATTGTTGCTGTCAGGATGAGAGCGGCGAAACAGAATATTATTGCATACAGTGTAATGGTTTCTAATGGTAACATTATTCCTATCTTGCCAAAGGTGTTTAATTTCTTTCCACACGTTGTCTTTACTCTGCTCTTATGCTATGTCTTGTAATGACGACGAAATGAAATTTTCAAATGCAACTTGTTGAATGTACATGACGCTGAAATTTGCATTGCAGAAGTTGGTTGCGATGTCTTGCTGATTGTTGTTAAGAGAACGGGATAATGCGTCTGCTACAATATTTTGTGTGCCGGGAATGTGAACAATTGTAAAATTAAATTCCTGCAAATAAAGTTTCCATCTACTTAATCTGTCGTGTGTAAATTTAGCCGAAAGTAAAAATTGTATCGCTCTATGATCTGTGTAAACGGTAGTGTGTCTTCCATAAGGAAAATGCGGAAATCTCGTAAATGCCCATACAACACATAATGTTTCAAGTTCTGTAACAGAATAATTTCGTTCAGCAGGTGACAGAATGCGACTCGCAAAGGCTATGTTTTTAATTACTGTAGTGCCATCTTCTTCAATTTCCTGAAAAATGTGTACGCCTAAAGCGGTGTTAGAACTGTCGGTGGCAACGGAAAAATTTCTAGTAAGATCTGGGTGCGATAAAAGTGGTGCATTTAACAAAGCTTGTTTCAGGTTCACAAATTCAGAATGTGCTTGCTTATCCCAGGACCAAATAGTCTTTTTACCTGTCAATTGACATAATCTAGGGGTGTCTAAAGCAGAGTAATGAATAAATTTACGAAAAAAGTTAATTAAACCCAAAAAGCTACGTAGTTGTTTCTTCGTCGTAGGAACAGTAATGTCACGTAAAGCTTGAAGTTTTTCCGAGTCAGGCTCAATGCCTTCTGCTGAAATTACATGACCAAGAAATTTTATAGAAGTTTTACCAAAGTGCGATATACTGAGATTAACTGTGAGTCCTTGTGCACGAAAAGTTCGTAACAGTTGTTCAAGAATCAGATTGTGTTCAGACCAGTTAGCTTCTGCAATAAGAATGTCGTCTACATACGTTGTGATTCTGTCTTTAAGTCCTGTCGGAAGTATTGTATTCAAACAGCGAATAAATGGTAACAGTCACCAAAACAAAGAAAAGCCGTGTACTTTCTGCAGTCCGGATGGAGTTGAATTTGCCAAAATCCCGATTTCAAATCTAATGTGGAATAAATAGCAGTACCATGAAATTTCTGTAGAAGTTCTTCTAGTGTTTGTGGGCGATCTGTTTCATTAATAATAATGTCATTGATGTGACGCGAATCAAGTACGAGGCGAAGTGAACCATCCTTTTTCTTAACAATATGGAGCGGGTTTATGTACGGACTAACTGCCGGTTCAATAATTCCTTGGTCAAGCATAGCTTGCAATTTTTTCTTAACTTGTTCTCTGTGAATATACGGAATGGGATAATGCTTGGCTTTAAATGTGTCGTGCTGTTTAACTTGAAATTCATACATAAAACCGGACATAGTACCAGGCACGTTGTCAAAAACTGGAGCTTGCTGTAAAAGAATTTTGCGTAGTTGCGTGCGTTCGTCGTCTGTATTTGCACTGCTCTGTTTAACTTTATCAGAAATTATCTGTATAACGTCATAGTCGGCTTCGTCTGGAGTATTATAGTTGTGTACGTACGTGTATGTGAACAATGTGGAATTACAGTCTATGTTACGTGATGCGGAAATGACCTATGTACGGTTAATTGTTTGTTCTTCTGCAGATAAAGAGTGCTGAAATTCTAAAGCCAGTTGTACATTTTCATCCTTTAACATTAAATAGGAGTTTTGAAAGTCAATAATTGCGTCGTGTTGTACCAGAAAATTCGTACCTAAAATAACATCTGTTGTCAATAAGGGAACAATCCAAAAATTTGAGTGAAATGACCTGCAATACAAAATGATAAATGTGTCTGTAATTTTACATCTACTCCTTTACTAGATACTGCTCCTTTTACTTTTGTTCTGCCTAATGCTAACGTAGGATAGGTATTCTCTTTGTTACACTCGTTGAAAGTTTCTTCATTTATAACTGACATAGGTGATCCAGAATCGATTACTGCTGAAAATTTCGATGATCCAATTTTAACTTCGATGACAGGGTGTGAAATGGTTTTTTGAACAACTGGTCTTTCCTGCGAAAGAGTGTCTCGGATGTCGTCAAAAGTAATAACATTTTCGTGAACAAGATTCTGTGTATCTGATGTATTGCTTACGTTGCTGGAAGATGCAACCTGTAATGTATCTAGTCAAATTCTGTCTGACGTGTTATTATTTTCAGGAGGATGCTGTGGCATTTCCACTATTTGTACTGTTCTATTATTTCTTCCTGACGTATGACGTTCTGGATGATACCTACTGTCTGGTTCATTCATGATATGTTGTTGCTGATGTTCTTGCTGCTGATGATAAGACCGACTGTTATTAAATGTACGCTGAAAATTGTGCTCATTACTTTTACGTCTCTCATGATAGTCATTTCTATACGGCGCATTGCGATAGGAATTGAAATAGTGTGTTTTCTGTACGTACTGATTCCCTTGTTGCTGTGCGTTACTATTTGTTGGAGCTGATGCTATACGTGCACGCGGCGAAACATTAAAGCTTGGTTGACCTTGTACATTACATTGTTGGTTAGGTATGCTAACCGGTTGGTTTTGTTGCTGTTGCCGAGAAAAACGTCTATTGTTACTAAAATGCGTTTGCTGTTGCTGATAATTTTACACATACTGATGATTAAAATTATGCTCTTATTTCTTTTTATTTCGCGAGTGTCTAATGAAAAATTGTCACTTCGGTAAAACTTGTCATATCAGGTTTTCTTTACTCATTCTTAATCCTAGATAGAGCGATAGTTGAAGAGCTGTTTTAATAGATATCAAGGATAGTAGAAGGAAAGGCAGCAGTGCAGAAAACTAAAGATGAAACAGCACTACTATGGCTCGGGGCCCTGTGCACGCTACAGCACATATTCATCGAAGTGTAATGATTCCCCTGAGGTCAATTACGCGCTGCAAATAAATTTTAGTTTCTGCGTTACAGACAATGGCGGTGAAAGTACAAAAATAAATTGTCGTATCCAGTTCAAAGCATGTACCTGTGCTCTGTCATTTCTAAATACCTTAGATTTTCTTACGGATAAAAATTGCTTGTAATTAACGTTATCGTCTCTGAATGTGTGAATAGGTTCAGGATTGAATGAGAATCTGTTTGTCTGCGTCTCTTCGGATTCTAAGTCGCGTGGTCTCTGTAAATTACTTAAGTTATACTGGCTGTGTGAGTGTGACAAATGTTCGGAATGTGCCGAATGCTGTGACGTGTTAGTGACCGAAACATTTTTCATTTCTGTCACTTTAAAACGTTCGTCAATTTGGCTGTTCTGTTGTTCAAATTTCCTATCGACTTCCGTATCCAAAGTGTGTGAAAGTTCTGGTGACTTTAAATTAAACTCGTCGCGTATCTGTACTGCGTTTTCTGAACATTGTTCAGTGACTGCACTAATTTCATCTCTAAGTGATTCTGTTGTGGCTACATGTGTATTATTTAATTCTTGTGCAACAGATCTAACTTTTCCACTACTGTTCTTAACACAAGCCTCAATTGCGTCACGTAATTGTTCTTTAGTATCATGACATTGCGCGGCAACGGTTGCAATCTGTTCACTAAATTGTTTGTTCTGTTCGTTAAGGTTGTCGTGTTTTTCATTTGACTGTTTGAAACTTTCATTAAACTGTTTGAAATTGTTGTCTAGTTTTTCATTCCACTGTTTGAGTTTTTCATCAAGTCGTAGCAATACTGCCATAATTTGATCCAAGCCAATATTACCTACTCTATTCTCTGTGCTGTTTGATGGCATACCTGCAATTGTCACGTTTTGTGTAACCATTTGGTCATTCTGTGATTCTCGAGAAGGTTTGCCAATCGGATGTGCACTGTTGGTCACTACACCGGAATTAAATAAATCTGTCGTACTCTGATTACACTGTTCATTTTCGTTAGAAAAATTTGTCTGTTGATTACGTAAATTTTGCAAATCGGGCGTGTCGAACTGGGCAGCGTTCATTGTAACAGAACGTCCCGCGTCATCAATTGTCGTTAAATGAACAGAGGACACAATTGAATTTATTTGTTCATCATTAGGATCAAAATCATTACTAGTGGTCGGTAGGCACTGATTGTCTACAATTAGGGGATTATCATCATTACACTGAGTGTCGCAAGTATTATCGGTCAAATTATTAGAGTCGGCTATTTCACTCATTACACATCGCGATGTATTGTTAACAGTTTTTCGCGGCATTTTCACTAATCAAAATTAAGCACAAATGAAACAAGGACAATGCAAAAATACAACAAACACAATTACAAGAAAGAGCAACAAGTTGCCGATGATCTGTGAAAGAAAGAGTGACAAATTAGTAAATGCGTTGCGCCAGATGCAAACTTCATTTAAGTAAATAAGAGCAGATATATGACTACTTATCAGAAGATTCACAAAGAAATACGATCCTGGCCGGATGTCGCCAAGTGTAACCTCCCCCCCCCCCCCCAAAAAAAAAGAATGAATGAAAATGGCTCATGAACCATGAACCAAGCGTAAACTCCCCACAAAATTAATAATTAAATGAATTTTTCTAATATTGTAACCTCTGAACAAAATTGGCTCCCATTTATAGTCTGTGTGCAGAAATGCATTCACATTTAATGTTCCCACAAAATTCTTTTCTCATTTAATGTTAAGTTCGATACAGAAAAATTCCTAAACACCAAAAATAATAAAAAAGTTTAGTAACCTGATAAATTGTATGAGGACAGCAGCGCTGACCTTCGGCCCTGTATTCTGAATAAAAAAAGCAAAAAATTCTTACCTCAATAAAAACTGCAAATATATCTGCTCTTAAGTAGAAATTTTTCGACACAGCTTCGTGCAATGCTGGCGTATATTTTTTTTTGATTCTTGGAAGGAATGATCATGCATTGGAAATATTCTTTAAACTGAAATGAAGAGGTTCGCCAACTTAAACCACGTATTGCTCGAACCGCTCGTTTCTGAGCCAAAAATATCCTTTTAGAGTGGGAAGAGTTACCCCAAAACATAATACCATACGACATAAGCGAATTAAATTAAGCAGAGTAGACTAACAAATATCGTTCGAATAGTAAAAATTGCAGCATTAAGTCTTTGAACAAGATCCTGAACGTGGGGTTTTCACGACAGTTTACTATGAATCTGAACACCTAGAAATTTGAACTGTTCAGTTTCACTAATCATATGCCAATTCTGTGAAATTAAAACGTCAGGTTTTGTTGAATTGTTTGTTAGAAACTGTAAAATCATAGTCTTACTGTGATTTAGCGTTAGTTTATTTTCTACAAGCAATGAACTTAGGTCCTAAACTCCACTATCTGAACCGAGTCAATGTTGCACACAACATCCTTTACTACCAAGATAGTGTCATCAGCAAATAGAAATATTTTAGAGTTATCCGTAATACTATAGAGCATATAATTTATATAAATAAGGAACAGGAGTGCCCCAGCAATGATGCCTGGGGCACCCCCCACTTGACCATACTCTACTCAGACCACACATCACAGCCATTCTCAACATTGTGAATAATGAACTATTGCTGTCTGTTGCTAAAGTAAGATGAACCAATTGTGAGCTACTCCCCGTATCCCGTAATGGTCCAACTTCAGGAGCAATATTTTGTGATCAACACAATCAAACGCCTTAGTTAAATCAAAAAATATGCCTAGCGTTCGAAACCTCTTGTTGAACCGTTCCAGTACCTCACAGAGAAAAGAGAATATAGCATTTTCAGTTGTTAAACGACTTCTGAAGCGAACTGTACATTTGACAGCAAATCGTGTGGTGTAAAATGATCAATTATCCTTAAGTACACAACCTTTTCAATAACATTAGCAAACACTGATGGCACCGAAATAGGTCTAAAATTGTCTACATTATCCCTTTCTGCCTTTTTATAAAGCGGCTTTACTACTAAAATCTTTCAGGTTCGTTTGGGGTATAAAGGGACCAAACTACAGGGTCATCAGTCCCTAATCTTTCAGGAAACTGACCATTCCAGAAAGGAAAAATTACAAATATGGCTAAATAAAGGGCTAATATGTGCATCACAGTACTTCAATATTCTGCTAGGCACTCTATCATATCCATGAGAGTCCTTAGTCTTCAGTGGTTTAATTATTGACTCAATTTCCCCCTTGTCTGTATCACAGAGGAGTATTTCAATCTCGGAAAGGCATTTGCCAAGGAACTTATGTGATTCCCCGTAGAAACAAAATTTTTATTTAATTCACCAGCAATGCTCAGAAAATGATTGTGAAATACTGTACATATATCTTATTTATCAGTAACAGAAATATTTTTACTACGAACTGTCTTTATATCGTCGACGTTGTGATGCTGAACAGACACTTCCTTTACAAGTGACCATATGGTTTTAATTTGATGCTGTGAATTAACTACTCCATTTGCGTACCATATACTCTTTGCCTTCCTAATAAGATTTTTAAGCACCTTACAGTACTGTTTGTAATGGACTACTGTTGCTTGATTGTGACTACTTCTAACATTTTGATATAATTCCCGCTTTGTTCTACATGATATCCTTATCCCACTAGTCAGCCACCCGGGCTGCCTAATACTGCTAGTACCCCGTTTAGAACGTTGTCGAAGGGGGGAGGTCACAGTGCTTCCGTCCACGGTAATACAAACCAGCCAGAGCACGTGCCAGTTGCAGTTGTTCTTAGCTAACAGAGAAGGACTAGTTTGTCAGAGACGTGTTGAGGAACCGATACTACATTTTCAACACGCAAGTTTTAATTGGATTTCCTTCACTTACGATGACATGGTAATAATGGTAAGTTGTTCGAGCAGGGAAAGCTCACGGAGATCAGACAGATAGAGCTTAATGGTAGAGGGCTGTTAATCAATGAGGCTACATGGGACGGAACAGGGCCCTACCAGCCACGATTATGAGAATCAAGCATGTGAACATCTCATAACCTATTTATTGCTGTTGAGGAAGAGTGTTTTCAGCTGAGCAGCTATTGCAACACACAGAGCAGTTCAGAGTAGGACAACAACGTGTGATGGTGATTTTAAATGCCGCAATTCCGAGTGCCACAGTGGCTCTAACTCTGCTATTCGTAACTTTGTATTTTTTTAGGAAGAGAGCTGCTCGTCAGCATAAACCACCAATATTCCAGTAAATTGGTTCCCTAGAGTGTAAGAGAGTCAGAGTGTAACAATGTAGTGTGTACGCAGAGTATATGAAGATTTAGAGTTCAGAGAAAACGGAGTGATGGTACAACCGATAAAGGTTTAAACTCTCAGAAGCGAAAATAAGTATTGTTAAGTAGACTCGTAAGCAAATAGCTTAAGCAGCAAAGTAATTAAAAATGGATGCAATATATCTAAACCATGTGGGAAATTCACCAGTTGCTTGGATACAAAATTTCTCCGCATTTTGTACGAACTAGTTTAGGGACCACGTCTAGTCCATAGAGGGCAATAATGTGGCGTAACGGCCATGTACGGCAATATTAGTGTGAGCCTGAGCGGTGTATTGCAGCTGTGCTCACAGCAGGCAAGCACAGGATGTTTCCACTGTAATAATTCCACAAGGCCAGCACAACGTTGCGAGGTACGTTAGCTTGCTGAAATAGCTAACTTAGCGGTACTGCAGACAAATGGAGCAAGGGGCAAGGTAGATTTCCTAACTGACAGTGGCAGAGGTGTTTGAGGATACATGAGAGGTAGTGGTGCATGTGCAAAATAAGGTCCCTGCCGGTAACTAACAGTACTGGACATTTTTGTGATAGAGTTTTCTGACTTTCACAGCCCAATCAGGACATCAGCGCTGTGCCGGACAAGGACGCTATTAGGACCTGACAGTAGAAGTCACTAGTTCGAGGTCATGACAGGGCAACAACTCTTACTCGCGAAGTCCATTCCCAGACATAGAACCACATTGCAACTGGCAAGACCAAGTCATACCCAGTATCACAGCTGCCTGCTGCACATGCTGCAACGGTATGTTCCCCACGCCCACAAGCCGCCTCGCGCCATCACGGGAAAGGGTCTCCCCGTGGTGGGCATCCCCCGGCGTGATACAGTCAGTCTATTTATGTTATGAAGTAACACTAAGTAACGAGTCCTACTGAGTGCCTATTTTTAGTTTTCTAGAAGGTTTTTGACTCCATTCCTCACAAGCGACTTCTATCAAATTGCATTCCTATGGAGTACCGTCTCAATTGTGCGACTGGATTCGTGTTTTTCTGTCAGAAAGGTCACAGTTCATAGTAACTGACGGAAAGTCGTCGAGTAAAATAGAAGTAAGATCTGGCGTTCCCCAAGGAAATATTACAGGTCCTCTGTTGTTCCTCATGTACATAAACGATTTATAAGACGATCTGAGTAGCACTCTTAGGTTGGTTACAGGTGATACTTTCATTTACCGTCTTGTCAGATGACCAAAGCAAACTGCAAAACTGCTTAGACAGGATATCTGCATGGTGCGAAAAGTGGCATCGACTCTAACTAAAGAGGAATGTGAAGTCATTCACATGAGTACCACAAGGAATCCACTAAATTTCCGTTACACGTTAAATCACACTCATCACAAACTAAATACATAGGGATTACTGTGACGAATAACTTCAGTTGGAACGGTCACACAGATAATGTTTTGGGGCAAAGCAAACCAAAGACTATCGTTTACTGGCAGAACAGTGAGTAAATGCAGTAGTTTTACTAAAGCGACAGCCTATACTAAGCTTGTACGTCCTCGTTTAGAGTATTGCTGTGAGGTCGGATAGCGTCGACGGGGGCATCAAAAAAGTTCAAAGAACGGCAGTTCGTTTTCTATTATCGCGAAATAGGGGAGAGAGCGCAACGGATTGAAACGTGAATTGCCGGCCGGAGTGGCCGTGCTGTTCTAGGCGCTACAGTCTGAAGCCGAGCGACCGCTCCGGTCGCAAGTTCGAATCCTGCCTCGGGAATGGATGTGTGTGATGTCCTTAGGTTAGATAGTTTTAATTAGTTCTACGTTCTAGGCGACTGATGACCTCAGAAGTTAAGTCGCATAGTGCTCAGAGCCATTTGAACCACACGTGAGTTACTGAGGCAATCATTAAAACAAAGGCGGTTTTCGTTGCCGCAGGACCTTCTCCTGAAATTTCTATCACCAACTTTCTCCTCAGAGTGTGAAAATATTTTTGTTGGTGCCCACCTACATCGGGAGGAACGCTCATAACAAAACAAGAGAATTCAAATCTCGCACAAAAAATTTAAATGTTCATTTTTCACGTGCGCTGTTTGAGAATGGAACGACAGAGAAATAACTTGAATGTGGTTCGATGAACCCTCTGCCAAGCACTTAGCTCTGAGTTGCAGAGTAATCATATAGATGTAGATGTCACCAGGAGCCGTAGCCAAGGGCGTCATGCTCGTTGGCAAGGAGGGCTACTCCCCGTTCCACCAGCGTTTATTCTCAGGAAAAAAATATAGTGTAATCAAGTGTTTTTCTATCAAGAATATTATTTAGAAGTCGGTGTTACGTAGGTTTTTACCTGGGTCGTAACTGAATCTTTTTGATGGCTACTATTGAGAATCCATTCCTCTTCCGAAATATTAAATAAACTCTAAGCCCCCAGGTCTAGCTCCCTTTCCCTACAAACTACCATACGGGCGCTCAGGGCTGTAGTAGATACGCGATCTCGCCTCCACCATCCGCTTACACCATCCTGGCACATAGCCGCCCCATAACGCAGCAGAGCGCTCTACAGGAGTGTACTCGTTTATTATCCTTCCAGTGGTAACGCCTTCTACTGACAGTATGTCGTCTCTTTCCTTGAAGTCGTCGACTATCTTCAGAAAACATACTGTGGTGTGGCAACCAACCTCTCTTCCATCGAAATTTGCCCCAACGTACTACACTGGAGAGCCAAAGGAACTATTACACTCGCCTAATATCGTGAAGTGCCGCAACACGACTTGACGTGGACTCGACTAATGTCTGAAGTAGTGCCAGAAGGAACTGACTCCATGAATCCTGCAGGGCTGTCCAGATATTCGTAAAAGTACGACGGAGCGGAGATCTCTTTTAAACAGCACGTTGCAATGCATCCCTGAAACGCTCAGTAATGTTCATGTTTGACAGGGTTTGGCGGCCAGGGTAAGTGTTTAAACTCAGAAGAGTGTTCCTGGAGCCACTCTGTAGCAATTCTGGACGTGTGGATGTCGCATAGTCCTGCTGGAATTGCCCAAGCCTGTCGGAATGCACAATGGACGTGAATGGCTGCAGGTGATCAGACAGGATGCTTACGTACGTGTCACCTGCCAGAGTCGTATCTAGACGTATCAGGGGTCGCATATCACTCCAACTGCACACGCCCCACATCTTTACAGAGCCTCCATCAGCTTGAAGAGCCCCTGCTGAAACGCAGGGTCCATGGATTTATGAGGTTGTCTCCGTACTCGTAAACGTCCATCCGTTCGATACAATTTCAACTGAGACTCGTCCGACCACGCAACATGTTTCCAGTCATCAACGGCCCAACGTCGATGTTGACGGGCCAAGCCGAGCCGGAAAGCTTTGTGAGGTGCAGTCATCAAGGGTACACGAGTGGGTCTTCATCTCCGAAAGCCCATATCGATGATGTTTCGTTGAATAGTTCGCACTCTGATACTTGTTGATGGCCCAGCATTGAAATCTGCAGCAATTTGTGGAAGGGTTGCACTGCTGTCTCGTTGAACGATGATCTTCAATCGTCGTTGGTCCGTTCTTGCAGGATCTTTTCCCGGCCGCAGCGATGTCGGAGGTTTGACGTTTTACCGAATTCGTTATATGGTCGTACGGGAAAATCCCCACTTCATGCTATGTCCCATCGCTCGTGCACCGCCTATAACACCACGTTCAAACTCACTTATATCTTGGTAACCTGCCACTGCCGCAGCAGTAACCGATCTAACAAGTGCGCCAGGCACTTGTCTTACATCGGCGTTGTAGACCGCAGCGCCTTATTCTGCCTGTTTGCATGTCTATGTATTTGAATACGCATGCCTGTACCAGTTTCTTACACGCTTCAGTTTATGTAGCCATGTGAGTGAGCTCAAATAAGAACGTGTTTATACTGGATCCAGAACCTCACACTTAAAGAAAAATGTCTGGTAAGAAATACTGAATTGTGTGATCAGAATCATAAGTCTGAGTCATATGTGTGCTATGTTCATAAACCAGCTGTTAAAAAGGATATGTTCTTTGAAAAATATATTGATTGGATCATGAGACATCCTGTTTACTGTCGATTTCTTTGGCTGTCACTGAGCATTGTTGGTCACCTTTGGATATTCCCATCTCCTTGTGTGTTTTTGTATTACTGTAATGTCATGTTTTTCTAACACTTTTTGGAAGATGTAATTAACGTCCTTGACAGCGGGTAGAAATATTTTGGATTTTGCAGACTACTCTTGTCTCTTCATGTCAGTCGTAAGGTCTTCTCATCTTAGATAACAATTATTCGTTATTTATCAAAGTGCTAGTGAAATATTTAATTTCTTCTGGAAGGTTCTGTAGTTAACAAAATTTCTACGGTCTGCCCGCTGTTACATTTATAGTGACATGTTGACATGTTTATTCTGTGGGTATCGATTTGAACTCCAGCGTAAGCGATGGACAGTACACGTAGATTTACAATAAGCGCTCTGTAGTACGAGATAGCTTCTCCATTTCTGTAGACCAACATATTCAAAAATATGATCAGCTACCATCCTCCTCCGTGGCAAACTGAATTTTCAATGTGGCCCCAATACCAAACTAAGAAGAGTGTAGAAACACAATGGGAACTGTCGAATAGTGAGACGGGAATGGAACCATGGCCGAAATCGCTTTATGATCAAGAAACTACAAGATTCTACTTGATGAGACACAAATTACAACAACTTAAGATAGCAAGATAACTTTTACAGAGAGTCAACCGAACTGCTAATTACGTCAATAACTGTTATAAAACAAAGAGAGCAGTACAGCTTAATGTGTCATATTTCCGACAAAAATGGAGAAGTGCTTATGTTTGACACCGTGAAACGATAGTGAAAATGTCAGTAACCACAACAATGACAAAAATAAAATAGCGAATTGCTCAGGAATTTGAAAACAAAGATGTTGCACTTTTGCCTTGATATTCACCAGGCACGGGCAACCTTTGCTAAACCGTGGGCCTGACTGACATAGTCACTTAAGCTCGCGATTCACCTCGTTACGTGACGTGACAGCAACACTCATAATGTCAAAACTGTATCACCCGTGTTAATGTTTATGGAGTAACACAGCGATATGAATGCACCCATTTGCCCACAGGACACGACAGCAAATTGAGTATCGAAACACGCGTTTCTGAGAACACATTCATTTCATGCTCACTCAATCTTCGTATGTTTACATTTATTAACGCGTGGTGAACATTGTTTCTTTACTTACAATGTTTTACAATAGCTTTGTGAGAAATTCCCGCTGCCAAATTCTGCAACGCCGTTAGTAAAGAAATGATGTTTACAACACTAAATAAAGGTAAAGATCTGTAGATGCGATGCCAGGCATCTTAAAATATTACGGTAAAATAAACGACTATAATAGCAACTGCTTGCAACTAATTTATTCTGGATTACCTTCCGTTTCAACAGTTGCAGTGTTCTTATACGTCCACAATGAAATAGAAAGGAAAAACATGGTAATGAGATAGGCATTCCCAGTCGACAAGCGATTTTTGGCCACAGGCAAATCATTAACTAAACTCCTCCCGAAAAGGCCATGAAGGCCCAACGGAACCGACCGGCCGCGGTTTTCATCTTCAGCCCATGGGCTTCACTGGGTGCGGATATGGAGGGGCATGTAGTCAGCACTCAGCTCTCCCTGCCGTATCTCAGTTTCCGAGACCGGAGCCGCTTCTTCTCAATCAAGTAGCTCCTCAGTTTGCCTCACAAGGGCTGAGGGCACCCCGCTTGTCAATAGCGCTCGGCGGACTGGATGGTCACCCATCCCAGTGCTAGCCCAGCCCGACAGCGCTTAACATCGGTGATCTGACGGGAACCGGTGTTACCACTAGGGCAAGGCCGTTGGCACAGGCAGATCATTACAGTGTTTAAAATTTAGTGCATTCATATCCACAAACAATACTACCAAGTTTTTTTTACGTATTTGTGCAAAAATAATTTTGATGACCACATAGGTATGGGTTGTTTCTGTAACTTAAATAAATTAAGGCATCATTTCTTTGTTCATTTTATAAAATTTAAAGATCTAAATTGCTTGAAATTAGCTATATTACATAGAAACCAAACTAGAATAATGGAAATGGAAACGAGCGTTTGGCGTCATTGGCCGGGAGGCCCCTTGCGGGACATGACGGCCGCCTTGGTGCAGGTCTTATTACATTCGACGCCACACTGGGCGACCTGCCCCCCCCCCTCCCCCCCATGGGGATGAAATATGATGATGAATACAACACAACAGCCAGTCCCTAAGCAGAGAAAATCTCCGACCCAGCTGGGAATCGAACCCGGGCCCATAGGACGGCAATCCGTCACGCTGACCACTCAGCTCTCGGGGCGGACGACTAGATTAATCAGAGCAACAGAATGACGAATATCCGAAAATGCGTCAAAGGCAGAGTGCAATGTGAGCGCCTATCTCTTCCTCTCCCTACCACGATTTTATTCCATGGGCAGATTTAAACCAATCATGTGCCAGATCCAGGCTGCGGGTCACCAGTTGCCCATCTTTGACGTATTCCATAACAAATATTCACTAACTAGCTACAATGTGTGAGTGTACAGGGTGGTCAGAAACAGTCTGAAAAGATCTTGAGGGTGTTCCAGGATTGATTGGGCTGAGGAATAATTGTTAGGAAAACAGAGCGATACGTTGCGCCGTTTCTGAGTTAATTAGTGACACTTGGTTCAAGAATCATAAAAAAAGATTGTATAGATGGAAGAAGCCTGGAGATACTGACAGATTTCAGATAGATTATATAATGGTAAGACAGAGATTTAGGAACCAGGTTTTAAATTGTAAGACATTTCCAGGGGCAGATGTGGACTCTGACCACAATCTATTGGTTATGAGCGGTAGATTAAAACTGAAGAAACTGCGAAAGGGTTGGAAGTTAAGGATATGGGATCTGGATAAACTGACTAAACTAGAGGTTGTACAGAGTTTCAGGGAGAGCGTAAGGGAACAAATGGCAGGAATGGGGGAAAGAAATACAGTAGAAGAAGAATTGGTAGCTTTGAGGGATGAAGTAGGGAAAGCAGCAGAGGATCAAGTAGTTAAAAAGACGAGGGCTAGTAGAAACCCTTGGGTAACAGAAGAAATGTTGAATTTAATTGATGAATGGAGAAAATATAAAAATGCAGTAAATGAAGCAGGCAAAAAGGAATACAAACGTCTCAAAAATGAGATCGACAGGAAGTGCAAAATGGCTAAGCAGGGATGGCTGGAGGATAAATGTAAGGATGTAGAGGCTTATCTCACTAGGGGTAAGACAGATACTGCCTACAGGAAAATTAAAGAGACCTTTGGAGAAAAGAGAACCACTTGTATGAATATTAAGAGCTCAGATGGAAACCCAGTTCTAAGCAAAAAAGGGAAAGCAGAAAGGTGGAAGGAGTAAATAGAGGGTCTATACAAGGGCGAGGTACTTGAGGACAATATTATGAAAATGGAACAGGATGTAGATGAAGATGAAATGGGAGATACGATACTGCGTGAAGAGTTTGACAGAGCACTGAAAGACCTGAGGCGAAACAAGGCCCCGGGAGTAGACAACATTCCATTAAAACTACTGACGACCTTGGGAGAGCCAGTCCTGACAAAACTCTATCATCAGGTGAGCAAGATGTATGAGAAAGGCGAAATTCCCTCAGACTTCAAGAAGAATGTAATAATTCCAATCCCAGGTGTTGACAGATGTGAAAATTACTGAACTATCAGTTTAATAAGTCACGGCTGCAAAATACTAACGCGAATTCTTTACAGACGAATGGAAAAACTAGTAGAAGCCGACCTCGGGGAAGATCAGTTTGGATTCCGTAGAAATACTGGAACACGTAAAGCAATACTGACCCTACGACTTATCTTAGAAGCTAGATTAAGGAAAGGCAAACCTACGTTTCTAGTATTTGTAGACTTAGAGAAAGCTTTTGACAATGTTGACAGGAACACTCTCTTTCAAATTCTGAAGGTGGCAGGGGTAAAATATAGGGAGCGAAAGGCTATATACAATTTGTATAGAAACCAAATGGCAGTTATAAGAGTTGAGGGGCATGAAAGGGAAGCAGTGATTGGGAAGGGAGTGAGACAGGGTTGTAGCCTCTCCCCGATGTTATTCAATCTGTATATTGAGCAAGCAGTGAAGGAAACAAAAGAAAAGTTTGGAGTAGGTATTAAAATCCATGGAGAAGAAATAAAAACTTTGAGGTTCGCCGATGACATCGTAATTCTCTCAGAGACAGCAAAGGACTTGGAAAAGCAGTTGAATGGAGTGGATAGTGTCTTGAAAGGAGGATATAAGATGAACATCAACAAAAGCAAAACGAGGATAATGGAATGAAGTCGAATCAAGTCGGGTGATGCTGAGGGTATTAGATTAGGAAATGAGACACTTAAAGTAGTAAAGGAGTTTTGCTATTTGGGGAGAAAAATAACTGATGATGGTCGAAGTAGAGAGGATATAAAATGTAGACTGGCAATGGGAAAGAAAGCGTTTCTGAAGAAGAGAAATTTGTTAACATCAAGTATAGATTTAAGTGTCAGGAAGTCGTTTCTGAAAGTATTTGTATGGAGTGTAGCCATGTATGGAAGTGAAACATGGACGATAAATAGTTTAGACAAGAAGCGAATAGAAGCTTTCGAAATGTGGTGCTACAGAAGAATGCTGAAGATTAGATGGGTAGATCACATAACTAATGAGGAGGTGTTGAATAGAATTGGAGAGAAGAGAAGTGTGTGGCACAACTTGACTAGAAGGAAGGATCGGTTGGTAGTACATATTCTGAGGCATCAAGAGATCACCAATTTAGTATTGGACGGCAGCGTGGAGGGTAAAAATCGTAGAGGGAGACCAAGAGATGAATACACTAATCAGATTCATAAGGATGTAGGTTGCAGTAGGTACTGGGAGATGAAGAAGCTTGGACAGGATAGAGTAGCATGGAGAGCTGCATCAAACCAGTCTCAGGACTGAAGACCACAACAACAACATAGTATTGAAGTCAGACAATCAAGCTGTTGCGCGCATAAATTCAGCAGCCCGCCAGAGTTTGTTTCTTCGAGAGACGATTCCTTATCTCTCTGTAGAGTTTGACTGACATTCAAGTGCTTATTACTGGAGAATACTTGAACGAATTTCTGTTCTTGGCTAGAGAGCGAACAGAAATCTTGACTTGTGTTCTGTCTTTTACTGAAGTAACTGCAGCCATAGTTCGTGGGCGGTATATTGTGTCCACTGAGAAGGCAGAAAATTGCAGGTACCCCACGTACATCATCTGTACACCGACCATTGGCCCAACGAGCAGTTCATCGGTGCAGTACAAATGCTGTCCGTACTTCAATAGATGATATGCGCCATGTGCTTCGGCGGATAGGGAGACACTCACAGTAAATGCGTTTAGTTCCATCTGCTTGTATTACACTGAGCTTTTTCTGAAAGTTCCAGTCAGAGCGCAGTCTGTTTCTCTCCGCTAACAGCATCAGCCAAAGACTGTGGCCATTTAATAATGGGAGGCGCAGCCTAAAGTCAAACGTAAGGTAAAATACAATATTGTGTATTTCATACTTATACAATTTATTGCACTCTACTTGTTCTTTATTTTATTTTTTGAGAATAAAGAAGTTACAGTATCACATTGAGATTCATTCTAATAGCATACCGATAAGAATGTCTGGTTTGATGTGCTAAGCTGAAGTAAAATAAAACCACAATAAGATTCTTCATTTTAGAGAAATCCGTAGGTGTTGGCTGTCAATGGGTGGGTCATTTTAATCAATTGCAGGCACGAGAATCCCATTGCGGAGAAAGCCAGACATACATGCTTGATATATGTTAAATATGCCACGAGGGTTTACAGTTTCAGTGCTAAGTAACTCGGAAACGGTGCAATGTATCGATTTTTTTTATTAGTTATTTCTCAGCACGAACTACCCTGCAACATCCTTAGAAGGTTTTCACCTCCGTATATGTTCTCTGGAAACCATGTCCAAAAATTGAAAATAAAAAAGAAATCGATGTGACAACGGTTTAATGGCCCCGAAAAACTTTGGCAATGAAAATAAAAAAGAAATCGCTGTGACAACGGTTTAATGGCCCCGAAAAACTTTGGCAATATACAGGGTGATTCAAAAAGAATACCACAACTTTAGGAATTTAAAACTCTGCAACGACAAAAGGCAGAGCTAAGCACTATCTGTCGGCGAATTAAGGGAGCTATAAAGTTTCATTTAGTTGTACATTTGTTCTCTTGAGTCGCTGTTGACTAGGCGTCAGCGTCAGTTGATGCTAAGATGGCGACGGCTCAACAGAAAGCTTTTTGTGTTATTGAGTACGGCAGAAGTGAATCGACGACAGTTGTTCAGCGTGCATTTCGAACGAAGTATGGTGTTAAACCTCCTGATAGGTGGTGTATTAAACGTTGGCATAAACAGTTTACAGAGAATGGGTGTTTGTTCAAAGGGAAAAGTTCTGGACGGCCGAGAACGAGTGATGAAAATGTAGCACGCATCCAGCAAGCATTTGTTCGCAGCCCAGGAAAATCGACTCGCAGGGCTAGCAGAGAGCTGCAAATTCCACAATCAACTGTATGGAGAGTCCTACGAAAAAGGTTAGTTATGAAACCTGAACGTCAACTACCCGAGGCGATGGATCGGCCGCCAGGCAGCCCGTGACAGAGCACTTCATCACTGGCCTCCAAGAAGCCCTGATCTTACCCCCTGCGATTTTGTCTTATGGGGGTATGTTAAGGATATGGTGTTTCGGCCACCTCTCCCAGCCACCATTGATGATTTGAAACGAGAAATAACAGCAGCTATCCAAGCTGTTACGCCTGATATGCTACAGAGTGTGTAGAACGAGTTGGAGTATCGGGTTGATATTGCTCGTGTGTCTGGAGGGGGCCATATTGAACATCTCTGAACTTGGTTTTGAGTGAAAAAAAAACCTTTTTAAATACTCTTTGTAATGATGTATAACAGAAGGTTATATTATGTTTCTTTCATTAAATACACATTTTTAAAGTTGTGGTATTCTTTTTGAATCACCCTGTATTTTAGATCAAATTCGATTACCTGTAAGTTTGGTATATTTAAATACTTTCTTCATAACGGAATTGTTAGAAAAGATAGGGTACGTGTTGTGCAGAAGAGTGGAAGGCTAACCTAGTGAACAGCAGTGGAACGTTCCTCTTCGCCGTATGAAATTTACATCGACCGTGAGACATCGGCAGACAGCTGTGCCTCGAGGAGGAGGCGGCAGTCAGCGGTACGCAGCGAACCGCTTCCCCCCGACCGCCTCCATTCCCGCGTCACGGGCGCCGTAAGCTGCGTGCCAGTCGCCCGGAGTGGCAGCTGCTGAGTATCTGCCTGAGTGCAGCCGCGAGGGGCGCGGCAGGCGACGCGGCCCTATTTACTTTTTCGTCCACCGCGCCGGGGCTGCGGCAAGCCGGGTCTATTTCCTTGCAGATGAGACAGGAGACCGCCGGAAGTCTCTCGAGAAAAACTGCCTCCACGTCCCACGTTTGTTAAACCAAGTGTTACTGCTCAACCACCGTGACGAGACACACTCACAACGCCTCCTATCAACTCTGCAATTAATCAGTGTAGCTAGATACTACCTCAAGCAGATCAAAGATTTAAGTAACTTCTAACATATAAAAGTGGGTTTCATATCCGTCCGTGAAAGCTACGGTGCGGCTTCCATAAATCTGTTAAGTGTTGGACGTCACTATTAAGGTTATTACAGAAAATAACAGAACGGAAGATTAAAGGCATTTCATCCTCTCTGTAGCGGAAGATATACCGTGTGATCAAAAAGTTAGTATAAATTTGAAAAAATAAACCACGGAATAATGTAGATAGAGAGATAAAAATTGACACATGCTTGGAATGACATGCGGTTTTATTAGAACGCTCGCGTCGTTTGGTCATGATCGTGTGCTCAGCCACCACTTTCGTCATGCTTGGCCTCCCAGCTCCCCAGACCTCAGTCTGAGCGATTATTGCCTTTGGGATTACCTGAAGTCGCAAGTGTATCGTGATCGACCGACATCTCTAGGAATGCTGAAAGACAACATCCGACGCCAACGCCGCACCATAACTCCGGACATGTTTTACGGTGCTGTTCACAACATTATTCCTCGACTACAGCTTTTGTTGAGGAATGATGGTGGACATATTGAGCATTTCCTGTAAAGAACTTCATCTTTGCTTTGTCTTACTTTGTTATGCTAGTTATTGCTATTCTGATCAGATGAAGCTCCATCTGTCGGACATTTTTTGAACTTTTGTATTCTTTTGGTTCTAATAAAACCCCATGTCATTCCAAGCATGTGTGTCAATTTGTACCTCTCTATCTACATTATTCCGTGATTTATTCAGTTTTCAAATTTATACTGACTTTTTGATCACCTGGTATGTTTTGGCCCGAGCATGTCATTTTTCTTACGTTACTCTTATATACTGTTTCTTTCTTTCTTTCTCGGGGCTTTTGTCCCACTCCATCGTTGGCTTTGTTAGTACGGATTTGGCAGTGTTAATTGCGGAGGGTGGCCGGATGCCCTTCCTGACGCCACCCCGAAACCCCCGGGACGGGGGTCATGATCGTCTGCGTCTAGTGTAAGTCATGAAATAGTGCGAACATTTTCAAATGTCTGTCAGTCGTGTAACTGAGGCGGAACTTGGGAACCAGCCCGGTATTCACCGAGTGGGATGTGGAAGACCGCCTAAAACCCACATCCAGGCTGGATGGCATACCGGCCGTCGTCGTTAAACCGCCGGGCGGATTCGATCCGGGGCTGGCGCGCCTACCCGAGTCCAGGTAGCAGCACGTTAGCGCTCTCGGCTGCCCTGGCGGGTGTTACTCTTATATACTGTACAGACACTTTAATGTGATCACCAGCTAAAAGCCTGAATAACCACCTGTTGCAGCCCAGACGTGCAGGAATACAGCAGACCAAGTACTGGAAAGCATTGCCAGTGATGCGGAGCCTTGCCAACTCCAGTGCCCTGGCCAGCTGTACCAGGTTTCTCGGTTGAGGACCCATGGCGCGGAAAACCTAATCGAGCTGGTCCCACAGATTTTCGATTGGGTTATACTGCGGGGAGTTGAGTGGCTAGGGAAATACGGTAAAATCACCCTGCTGCTCTGCGAATCACGCACATATATTGTGAGCTGAGTGGGTTCGAGCTGAGCGGGTTCGAATCCTGCCTCGGGCATGGATGTGTGTGATGTCCTTAGGTTAGTTAGGTTTAAGTAGTTCTAAGTCTAGGGGACTGATGACCTCCGATGTTACGTCCCATAGTGTTTAGAGCAATTTTTTCAGACGATTCAGGCGGTACACACCAACGGACATCTGTCCAATAGAGCATAAATCGTGATTCATCTGAGAAGGCCACCTGTCCCTACCCAATGGACGCCCAGTCGCGATACTGGTGTGCAAATTAAAGTCATCCTCGCCTATGAACAGCAGGCAGCAAGGGTGCAAACAAGGCGCCTGCTGCAAAGTGCGATGCGCGGCAACGTTCGCTCAAGGTCATGGAGGAGACTCTTTTGGTTGTCTCTTGGTTAAAAAATGGCTCTGAGCACTATGAGACTTAACGTCTGTGGTCATCAGTCCCCTAGAACTCAGAACTACTTAAACCTAACTAACCTAAGGACATCACACATATCCATGCCCGAGGCAGGATTCGAGCCTGCGACCGTAGCGGTCGCGCGGTTCCAGACTGTAGCGCCTAGAACCGCTAAGCCACTCCGGCCGGCAGTCTCTTGGTTAATCCGGGTGGTCAGTTGATCAGCAGTTCCACGCCTATTTCGCTGCTCATATCACCACATTCATCGTTCATCCCTGCCATCTATGGGCTATGGTGTTCCACAGTTACCTCGGTGCCAGTTTTGAATAGCACCATTTTCCCATACACGGCATACTTTAACCACGGGAACACGCGAAAAGCTTACAGTCTTGGGCTTTTCGTAAATGCTTCCACTCTTGGCCCGAAAGCCAATGATCATACTCTTTTGGACGTCATATACGTCACCGAGAAGAATGTGTGTGGATACGACCAACATAGTTGCAAGAGACTTGCAGAAGATAGGGAAAAATGGAGAACGAGAATTGCAATCGAGCAGTCAACGGCTTGAGCACAAAAGCGGAAGACAGCATTTCGACTGGTTTAACCTGATCCTCCTTATCTTACCGTCATGTGCCAGTCTTTTCACCTCTTTGTGCGTGTTACACCTGTGATCTGTGATAATGTTCTACATTTCCTGTTCACCCTCTGCCTTACAACACGTCGCTTCTACTAATTCTTACGGTAACAATTTGCGAAGCACCAACTTAGCTAAACCATGCTCGGGGTGGCCGAGCAGTTCTAGGCGCTACAGTCTGGAACGCGGGACCGCTACGGTCGCAGGTTCGAATCCTGCCTCGGGCATGGATGTGTGTGATGTCCATAGGTTAGTTAGGTTTAAGTAGTTCTAAGTTCTAGGGGACTGATGACCTCAGAAGTTAAGTCCCTTAGTGCTCAGAGCCATTTGAACCTTGCACATCTTCCAGCTACTTAGTCTCTGCAGCAGCTGAGCTACTTAGAGGCACGTCAGTCCCGAATGACCTCAGATACTGAAAGAAGAACTGTGTGCAACGTACTTAACGATATCAGAGAGGTTGCTCTGGTGAATCAGACCTTCAGAAAAATAGTTTACGGTATAGTGCGTGAAAAAGGGATTCGATAACTAGTGAATGAAATTACAGCCGAAGTGAATCTAAGTTTATTATAATCATTCTCTGTATCCAGGATTCAGATAATGGCGTTAACATGTGTCTTAATTAAGCACATGGCTAACAGAACATCAAATTAGAACAAAGCAATGAGGTACAACTAGCACTGATTACCTTGGCAAAATTTCATGAAAGGAGCCGGTATTCGGAAATACGTATCATCCTTTTCACGAAACGCAGGATAAAAAGTGACTGTATGATTGTACCAAATGGTGAAATGCCAATTAACTGCAACTACCCCATGATCACTTGGTCATGAATGAGTCGTCAAGACTCTAAATAAGTGTCGAAAAGCGCCCAACTTCACTCATTCCTGGCTAACTGATGTTGCCAGATAATCTCACCACAATCGTTGTGTAGGAATGGAAGCTGTGTACCTGAAGGTGGTTGCTCCTGGTGCTGATCAGGCAACGCAGAGACTGCCTCTCAGAGCAGAGGTTCCGCTCGCTGCTGTAACCGTCCTGGAAATCTGAAGTCTCCAGTATAGACACTTAGCGTGTGTACTGCTTCGAGTCACCACCCAGTCGCCTCTGAACCATGTCGAATGTCCCTATTCAGAGCATATTACGTGCCATAACACACAATCCTCCAATGAAAACGGTACGCCAAACTCTGGGCAATGTTGAAACAGTTAAACCACTGTCCGTTCTCCCACTAGGAGCTATGTGAAACATGTTCTCCAATCAGCCAGCTTCTGATCGACGCCATTTCTAGAGCGTTCTAGGTCGCATTCATATGTCGTCGATTTCCTTTCTAGTCAGCACCGTCTTCCCTTTAACAAACTTGCCAGAAAGTCCACTCCTAGTATCGCATTCTAGTATTTTTTAAGAACAGCCAATGAGCTCATCCCCCACCTTTTGGTGGAAGAATGTCTCATTCCACATGGGACAGAGTCAGGCTAGTGCAACTCGCCTTCGCTGGTAACCAGAAAACACGTTACACATAGCTGAATAGCGCCGCTTCCTTCGGGGGGTGGCAAGAGATAGGGATCAGTCCAAAATGTTCCCCCACTACGGCTGTCTTCCGAGGAGTCAACAGCTCTCTGCAAAGCGCACTTTAACTATATTAGACCTGGTTGTAAAATGACCATTTACTAGCTATGGGTGACTCCACTCATGCTGAATTATTCTAGTGTTCTGGCTGGACCCATGCTGAGTGCACTACACGCTTATAGCTCATGGAAAAAATTCGTGGGGACTGCCAGGATGGTGCCCAGCAGAATAATCGGGGTCAGCAAAGTACCTTTTGGCCAGAGACCCTACCCCTCCACTTGTCAGCAGGTGGAAGTCAGTCCCTGTCCCTTAGGGAGTGTCTCTGCAGGGATCTCGGCCTACAGCCTTCGCTGTGGCTTACCAGTAGTAGTAGTAGTAGTAGTAGTAGCAGCTTTATTCATCCGTTGATCTCCTTTTACAAGGATATAGGACATGTCAAAGTAATTTCAAGTTTAGATCAATTTAAAATAAGCTAATTCGTATACACATATATTTACAGACGTCTACTTAGTACAATCATTAGATTTACTCCTGGTATACAATCCTTTTTTACAAATAACTTATTAAATAATGTAACGCCACATTATTCACTCATATCTCACTCATCAGTCACTACACACACTATACACACTTTGTTTCATAACACTTCACTCGCTACACACACACACACACACACACACACACACACACACACACACACACTGGTGATCTCTGGGCCATTTTCTGTACCGCATCTTCCCATTTGCTATCCTGAAAAACTGAGTCAGCATCCCTCCATAAGGAGTGAGATGTTGAGCTCAGAAAGAGGAAGAGATGTTAGTATTGTGCCATGCATAGCTTTTGGGTAAGTATTTCTAGAAAGGAAAAAAAAGGAAAAAAACGTAAAGTGAAGGTGTTATGTGGAATGTTGGATATTTTATAATCATTACTATTATTATTTATTTGTATAACATTTTTATCAAACCCCTACTCTGTTTTAGCAAAGTAATCCTTCAATGTATAAAATGTATTACATAATAGATACTTTTTAGCTGCCTTTGTAAATAAGTGTATTTTTGCAATTTCTTGTCTCTTTTGGTAATTTATTGTACAGTTTTATTCACTGGTAGAAAATGCTGTTTTGTGCTTTATGTTCATTTTTCTTGGTAAATGTAAGTTGAGTCTATCTCTTGTTGCATGGTCATGGACAGAGCTGTTTGTGCAGTAATTACCAATGTTTTTTTGATGTGTACAACTGGCTCACAAAACCATGGCTCACAAATGATGTTTACCATTCCGCAGGCAAAAATTCACAGTAAGAACAGAGAAAATTAATAGAAAAAGATGATTTGACCTTTACAGACACTGATATAATTACCATAATTAGCATCAAGCATAAAATTATCAGTAGAAACAAGATTTTAATTGTGTTTAATGAAATTTACGTAATAAATATCAGAATTTTCTGGCCGTTAATGGACTGACATCTCTCAAATTGTTGGTTAGCCAATTTTATGATATTCCATTGAATTATCTCATCAACTATTTGAAAAATACTTCATGCCAAACTTAACGTAATAACTTATTTAACTTTCTACTGCAGCACCACGTTTTAAACATTTTTAGTGCCTTAGTTCTGTTTTTTTCCCAACAGATAACATTTAAACCATTCTCTTGGCAAACGGTGCACTGTCTCACGCCAACACATGAGTCAGTGTGTAGTGCAGACAGGGCATTAGCGTGATATTTCTCTCGCCCACTTCTCTCATTAGGTGTTTGAGAATTTATCAAATGTTATCATTTATTTTGTTATTCAACGGTACTACAGAATTGACACTGGTCTAAGTAATATCGCCTAGAATCCCCACCTTTCGAGAACGTGAATATGCACGACTACCTCACAAGTGGTGCTAGAATAAAGAAGGTGTGAAAGGAGGATTGTACCGCGCGGCGGCGGTACAACATTGCAGACCCAGATCTTCTGAAAGAAAAGAAATTGCAGATGTCTTGTCCACAGTTTACATGATACGGAGTGACAGATTCACTTTAGAAACTAAAATCTGTGGCTACCAGCAGATTAATGTTTTGAGTCGAGGTATACTCGAAGGGCCCAGTTGGTAGAGTGGTGTACACTACCATTTCAAAGGTATCCAGACACCTGTTAGTGGACGTTAACATGGGATGTAGCCAGACTTCGCCTTTATGACAGCTTAAATTTCTGTTCGGGACACTTTCCATAAGGTATCTAAATGCCTATGAAGGAATGGCAGTCCATTCTTCCTTGAGAGTCGAAACCAAAAAAGGTTGTCTTGTTGGACGCTCGAATCTGTCAACGTCGCAACTCATCCCAGAGATGTACCACTGGGTTCAGGTCAGGAATCTGGACAGGCCAGTCCGTTTCAGCAATGTTATTGTCCAAAACCCAATGTCTCACATATGCTGCTGGGTCACAGGGTGCATTGTCATGCTGAAACAATCGTCGTCTCCCAAGTGTTCCTTACTCTATGCACTATGCAGTGCTGCAAAGAGAGTTCATGTACTTCCGTATTTAGAGTTATCTTAAACGCTATAAGGGAAAAATATTCTAACCACGAAGAATACCCTCATACCGTACCATCATCTCCATGGTACTTCAATCTTGGCACTCACATGGTAACGGGTTACGTTCTTCAGACACTTGCCAGACCCAAACGCTTTTACTTAATCACTTAGAGTGATTGATCACTCCAAAGCACCCATTTCCAGTCATCCGCTGCGCAGCAGTGTCGCTATTACAGCACCTCAACCGTACTTTAGCAGTGACTAGAGAAAGGTGTGGCTTAATGAAGCTGCTCGACTATTGCACCCAATTCTTTTTAACTCGCTGAGCACATTCATTGTGCTAGCTTGACTGCTGGTAGCGCATTGCAGATCAGCAGTGATTCCTTCCACTGATTTTATGCGATTTTATACGAGCGCTCTCGGCAGTGCCTACAGTGTCTGTTCGTCAGTGCATGAGATCTGACTGATCATGGTGTGATTGTTGTTTAGCGTCTCCACTTCACAATCACATCCTCAACAGTCGGAAGGATTTAGAAGCGCTGAGATACCTTTCATGGACCAGTTACTACTATCTATTTCTACATCTACATGGGTATTTTGCTAAACACACTTAAGTGCCAGTCAGAGGGTTCATCGAACTACCTTTACAATAATTCTCTATTACTCCACTCTCGAACAGTGAGCGGACAAAACGAAGGCGTACAAATTTCTGGGCGATCTTTGATTCCCCTTATTTTATTATATTGATCATTTCTTCCGATGTAGGTCGGCGTCAACACAGTATTGTCGGAGGAGAAAGTTGGTGTGGTGTGCTACTGTAATACCTTCAGTACACACACCATCGGATTATTTGACTGGTCGCTCTAATGAAGTAGGCGAGTGTCAGCAATATGACTCGTGGTCTTATCGTAGCGTGTTTATCTTCTGCCATTAGGTCAGACGATATAAATGCCACTTGCACGCTTAGAGTAGCAAATTGACGGTGACAAACTTTAAACAGAACTTGATTAATTTTCACAGACACTTATTAAAATAATAACAAGCATAGAAATTACCTAACTTGGTTCTGGATGCTATTTACAATTGACAATCTGAAGTTCCTTTGGTATTGGTACGTTAATCTTATTCTCACATATATCTCTGACACTTGACAAAAGTGTCTATACATTTATCTTCATGGCTATGTACAGGAATATGGTAATCTTATTAGGCGCAGTCTGAAACTTGACTATAGACTGGTACAGAAAAACGTAGAACTCGTACAGACTGGGACAGACTAATGCAGACAAATTCAGACTGGTGCAGACAAATGCACACTGACTAATCGGAGGTCTGTACACTCGTTATAATACCTCGCGCATTCATGTATCACTGCGCGAGTGTGATCCACGAGGAGAAAGGGTTCTACGTTAGCAGCAATCTCATTGGCTGCGTTATATATTAATATGCGGATCGGCGGAAGCAGAATTTGGTTCGTCTCTCTGGCAGCGCCATCTCGTAGTGCGGAGACGGACGAGCACTGCGCCTGCGCTGTTGTGGTTAGCGGGCGCGCTCTAGTGGGAAAGTTGTGTACGCACTGACTACGCGGAACTATGTACACAACAGTTGGTGATTGAAATTTCGTGAGAAGATTCCGCCGCAACAAAAAAAGCCTTTATTTTCTTGGTGTCATCCCAAATCCTGTATCATGCCCGTGACACTCTCTCTCCTGTTTCGCGATAGTACAAAACGTGTTGCTCGTCGTTGAACTTTCTCGATGTACTCCGTTAATCCTATCTGGTAAGGATCCCAGACCCTGTAGCAGTACTCCAAAAGAGGACGGAGAAGCCTAGTGTAAGCAGTCTCTTTAGTAGATCTGTTACGTTTCCAGTGTTCTGACAATAAAACGCAGTCTTTGGTTTGCCTTTCCCACAAAATTTTCTATGTTTCCTTTCCAATTTAAATTGTTCGTAATTGTAATTCCTAGGTATCTAGTTGAATTGAGGGCCATTAGATTTGACTGCACCGAAGTTACTCATGTAGATGACCTCACACTTTTCGTTATTTGGGGTCAATTGTCAACTTTGCACCATTCAGATATCTTTTCTAAATCGTTTTTCAATTTGTTTTGATCTTCTGATCAGATAACTAGACGATAAAGATAGCATCATATGCAAAAAACCTTAGTTTCTGGAAAATATATAAATGTACAATTACTACCTTTCCTGCTTTCGGTTTGACTGTCCAGTTCCGAAACTACAAGCGTGAGTGCATGATCTTCTAACGGACACAGCCAGAGAGAACCATTTTAGATTGTGGTCGAAGAAAGTGGTGGTATTTCGACATCGTGATTACATGTTAAGTAGCTGCCATCCACAAATAAACTATCTGGCCGTTAATTCCGTAATAAACTTTCCTTTAGAAGAGAAAGCACATTGAGATAGCGTCTATGACCTTTATCTGTTCGTGATTTTTACATTATACCAGCCTAATATATGCGATATAGCATAGTAAAAACTTTTATTATGGTGTTCCCCGTGGCTGAGACTTAATATCGCTTCCAACATATCTCTGTAGGTAGGTGCTATTTACTATATGACAAGCTAAACGTGCCGGATTAGTATTCACCGCGAGCCATGTTCTCTGCCATTAGTGAATTATCGAAAGCACTAGCCTAGCCCACCTTTCTGACAAGGGTGTTACTTGCGTTAAATAATTTGACTTCTTAGTAAGAGCACACACTGAGACTAACCTTTGTGGAAAGTTACGTTTCTCTGACAGGTGCTAGAACGATTGTGGAGTCTGAAAGATATGAAGGAAAATTGGTGGCAAATTGGGGCTTAGAGTCCATGTGTGTGACGTGTTTGAATCGTTCAGTTGCTGGCGCACAGTCCTCGAAATCTACTGACGTTGGTCAGCGTCTTGGTACGGGACACAGCTTCTGCTTGATACAATCATTATCTCAACGTTTACTGCGCTGAGAAATGAGAGCTTGTTATCCTACACATCTATGATTTAGTTGATATATAGCATTATTGCGAGAAACTGCAGTAACTTCCTTCGGATGACTATTCGTTATTTCGTGTAGTTTATTTCCTGCTCCACACTCTCACCGCTCATAAATACTGCGGACGATAGAGACAGAAGGTAGACTTTGATGATGTGTTCTAGTTTTACATACTCCTACAGCAAAATATATGGTTACTTCAAAATACTTTAGTTAATAGAGGAATTCTGAAATGGTCTGAATATCCATTTGTGCTCTAAGAGGCCCCTACATTTACAAAACAGCATACCGTAAATTGGAGTGTTGCTGTGACGAGAGAATCATACACTGGTAGTTCCCGGGCTCTTACCAATTGAAATGCTTAGCATACTGCCTGTACGTTTTCCGAGGAAAAGCTCCGGGTGTCTTCGCCGTGTGAACTCTGTAAGAAATTGTATCTGCAGTTCATGCTATAATTAAGTTTTCCAGGAAATAAAGTGACAATGAGTCCTGGCAGTAGTAACTTACTCAGTATTTAAATACGTTACGACACGACAGTAGTGACTAAGGTGTAAGAAAAAGCCAGAAATTCTGCAAGTTTTTAAACGATGTAGGATATACTGTAGAAATGGTACGTGATTGTACTAAAATGATCAGGATTACAAAACTATACCTTTTTGAGAATTCACTATCATATGAAGTCCTCGTGTAGTGTAGTGAGGGCCTTTAATCGTCGTGGAATGCAATGAAATAAGGTCTGGTAATATTCCTGTACATTATCTATCCATGTAGGTTTTGTTCGAGTTTACGGAGTATGGATGCTGGTTTCTGAAGTGCAATGACAAGAAAAATGTCGACCAATCATGTCCCAGCTATGTTCTATGTACGAGATGTCAAGAAAATATTCAGGCTGGGCAAGAAGAGATTAACTTCGTTTTGAACATGGCACTTGTGTTTAGGCACTGGATTCGCATTCGGAAGGACTGGGAATCAGATCTCAGCCGGTCATAAAGATTTAGGTTATCCCTGATTTCTCTAAAACACTTAAAGCAAATGTCAGGATGGATCCTTAGAAAATCATACGGTCGATTTCCTTCCTCATAGGTTCATACTCCAGCTATTTCTCCTTCTGTAATGACATTGTTATCGGCGGAATATTCACTAGTAATTATCTTTTCCCTGGCTCCTTGTAGATGACCTGCTCATTATTTTAGTTCTTTATTTACTGGTGTGTAATTTACATAATACTTAACTTGTGTAACTAGTGATTAAAAAGGTGTGTAATGCAGCAGTCGTAGAAGCTAATAGTTGATGACTTCATGGAAACAAGGAAAAATATAATTTTATACGTAATAATTTATGGAAACAATAAAAATTTTGATACTATTAGACTACTGAGGAAAGAAGTTAGAAAACTGTAGAGTTACTCTTTTTTGTTCTGCAATGATACTAGACCATTACCTTCAGGTTCTGTGGCGGCTTCCGTAAGGTCAAAGAGTAAGCAATACCTAGGTATGGTCCTGACAACCCATGAAGTGGTACAGTAGCTCTGCGTGCGAACAGGGACTCTATTGCAGGCATCTGCATTCTTACTGATATTTGTTAAAAGGCCATTAGGCCGTGGTCTGTGTTATGTTTCTGTGCCTAAGGATTTGTCACTTGATGCTGGATTCATCACCAGAAGTTACAGTATAAAGATTTGAAACAATTGCTCAAAACTGACACAAGCATTGGCATCTAACGTTCAGTTGCATGAACCAGCTGAGTGATTTTTAACGCCTATTCTGTGCAGGAAATTTCCGTGATTTAATCCCATCTTTATGATTGACGTTAAGTATCATCTGCCTTTCAGTCCCTAAACTATGAAATCCTGGAGGGAACACGCTGCAGGTTACAGAACTGGCGTCATATCTGCTGTTGTTTTTTTCCCTATGCTTCTTTCCGTGCTCTGTATGCCCCACTTTAAGTTCAGGAATTTATCGATATTGAGATTGATCGCCCGTTATGCGTTACACCCTTTGACAGGAAGTCAACATATAAAATTTGTGACAGGCTCTGGTGCGATGGTATGTAAGAAAAACTGAACAAGTTTACATACCGATATAGATAAACTATTTTGTGTATAATGTTCGTAAAACAGTTGTTGTCCCCTCGTATTGCTGGAATGCTGAGAGATTGTGAGTGAGACTTTTCTGTCAGCAGCTCGTGGTCGTGCCGTAGTGTTCTCGCTTCCCGCGCCCGGGTTCCCGGGTTCGATTCCCGGCAGGGTCAGGGATTTTCTCTGCCTCGTGATGACTGGGTGTTGTGTGATGTCCTTAGGTTAGTTAGGTTTAAGTAGTTCTAAGTTCTAGGAGACTGATGACCATAGATGTTAAGCCCCATAGTGCTCAGAGCCATTTGAACCATTTTTGAGACTTTTCTCTTATAAGCACAAGGCGTGGAGAAGCTGTGACTGAAGCCTGTCTATCTCCTAACAAAGAGAGTGCTCCTAATAAAATTTAGTTTACGGTTCAGATCACAGATTCGTATTTCTTGTGAAATTACGAACCAAATAACATCAATCGCCAGGTTGATCGAGCTACTAATTTGAAGGACAATAAAATAAATAATGAATACAAGGTAGTAAATCAGTTTAACACTGGCAGTCTGAGACCAGCGATGGCCAGACTGGATAGGGAACTGGAGAAATTTTGAGGAGCTCAGGTTAATTAGTGTTAATTATGGACAAGATGTGCGAAGTTCTGCAGAGGTTCCGTGACGTTACTTTACATTTTAAGCCTTGGATACTTTAACGTGCAGGGATAAATGGCCTGTCCGATTTCGTAGAACTGGCGTCACCTCAGTCTCTCCAACTCTTGAACTGGGAGGCGAGGCCGTCACTGTCCGGAACAAATTATAACCTCCAACGCCTGTTAGATTGGCTGCGGGAACTCCTTTCTGCCGTCGGACGCCTACTGTGGAGGGATATCCGTATTGACAAAGTGCGGAGAGCCAACCCAGCAGCCCTTTTCGCTGCAGTACTGGTTGGAGTTAGTTCGTGATAGAAGCAGAGTACGTGTTGCCACCATTTCTCGGTATGTATGAACTTGTTTCCATAACTTGGTAGCGGCAATGGTCCGAGCAGTTCGGTTTAGTGCCGCGATTCTTCAATAATACGCTAGTAGCAATATCGGCCACATTTTACAAATTATGCTACCATTTTCATCTCAGTCGATGGACATGGCGACTTTTTACACGATGACGTGGTATGCTAGTCGTGCAGCCTGTGCCTGGGCTTTTTTCAAACGCAGATCTCATGGCAATTGACTAGTTCCTCGTTTGATTTCAAATTCGAAAGTTTTTTCATGATTTTCTGACTCAAAAGGGCTGGACGGATTGTTTCATGTTTCATTCCTGTTTTAAGCAAGAAATTTTAAAACTTTCATTTATTGTGAGAGAATCGATCTTTTATTGCATGTAACAAGCCACCACCAGTGTCTTTTTCTTCGGTGAATATATCTAGTTTCTATACTAGGTCTGCCTGTCTGCTGGACTGTAGCATTCTTCTGTTGCCCCAAATCGGTAATTTTTTATTTAGCTGTCAGAACCACTGATAGACTGTGAAAAACATAAGATTGGCAATGAGGTTAATGATCCAACTAATAGAGAATCGGCGGCACACAGATAATTCATTTCCTTTCGAAACATACCATGCCCACTAAAGTTCAATAGCAGCAAGCTGATAGTATTTTTACGAGTCGGATGTCATGAAAATCTTGTTCACTCCAAATTGATTTGTGAACTAAAGTGCTTTCACGACTGATACTGCATCTGTGGTAAACACTGACATGTTGTTTGGGGAGGAATATGACAACAATTTTTGAAAACATTTCTCTTGAAGAACAGCGATTATCCTTAGTACTTTAAATTGAACATCCATCGACTGCGGTCGAGACCGTTTATCTTCATTTTAGAATACGACGTATGTCCTTGGAGATATGGGCCAAAGAAGATGCTAAATGCTACATTTATATGATGGGTTAGTTACATACGAATCGTCATGGGATATTGTAACCATATATTCTCTACGCTTGTCGCTAATATGATACGGAAATCGTACGAAGTGAATATTTGCGAGAAAGAAATTTCGAAGTGTTTTCTCGTCTAGTGAACTATTTAAACAAGAGGCGTTTCTGTCAAGCAGCTGTTACTACTCGGCAATGCGACAATTAGTCTGAAGAAGCTCTTGTAGTTCAGGTAATTTCTTAACAACTGGGGCTCTAGAGCTCGAATTCTCCAATATATAAATTTATCCGCCAGGACCGGGCTTCAGCGTTGACTAATGGCGTCCTGGCAGAGGTACTAAGCAGCAGATTTTCCTCCATATAGCACCCTTCCGTTTGTGAACTTCGGAAGAAACTTCCATAACGCTAACTTCAGATTCAAGGTACCATCTTGGCACTTGTTTTGTGATACTGGACAATAACAGTTGGAGTATTAATGCACCACTTATGTAAAGCATACACGTATCCTATACGACAGGGTCTCATCATAGGAATTTCAAGTTTACTCTTACCAGTCACTGTTTATTTATATCCACGACGCGTTTCGAAGGTTTAAACCTCCATAGTCAGGTGGATTTACATATGTTGGTATAACATATGTGTGTGTTGTGTTACCATTTTTGAGTAACTTGTAGCACTGTCTAGTGGCGAAACGAAAACACTGTTTCATAACAGGGTTTCTGGCTGTTTTTGACAAAAAACTAAACGTATATCTAACGGTGAAAATAAAACAAGTAAAACAGAACACCTCCAATGGTAACAAGTTCCTTACTCTGTCGTACCACATCACATATAAACTGTAATGTTAACTACAGAGAAAGGAACCTGTGATTGCTGGAGGTATACTATTTTATTTGTTTCATTTTCACCGTAAGCTGTACTTTTAGTTTTTAAACAAGAAAACCCCCAAAATCATATTCTGAAATAGTGTTTATGTTTCTTCACTAGACAGTGCCACAAGTTACCCCACAACACACACACACACACACGTCACACTAATACATGTAAATCCACCTAATGAATGAGGTTTAAAGCTTCGAAACGCATCGTGTATATAAATAAACAATGACTAGTGATAGTGAACTTGTTGTCTCACTCGATATCAAAAACAGTCACTGTAAAGCCTAACCTAAAATGCTCTCATTTAAAGATAAGAATTTCAATTCCAATTGACAAACGTCTCAAACATATGTGCTTTAAAAGACAATTCCATTTTTCATCTTAACTGTTATGCAACCACTGTCATTTATGTGGGACGATCAGCTGATTTAGATGATAGTCGTTTTCAAGTGCCATTATTATCGTAATCTTCCACCGTCACCTTACGTGGGTGTATGTATATAAATACGCGTCTGTCATTTGAACTATACAACAGCTGTCGGAGTAGGCTCGAGCGACAACAACGTCCCATATTCGTCAAAGATCTGTAGTAACATTACTGCCCTATTGACATACGTACTGAAACATAAAATCTCGTAATACAATTCACAGAATGTTGCTCTGCTTCCGTTGATTTTGTACTCTCGACGAAAGGACTTAAAATGGCACCTCATCATAATCAGCCGATCGTGGTATGTAAATGAAGATTGATTGCGTAACAACAAACGTGTTGTAACGCGCCCCACCGTATGCTGCCTACCCGGTACAATTTCCTTCGCAACGATAGGCCCAACACTTCCGCCGTTCGTGAAACAACCGACACATTTCTGACTTTTGGATATTGTTACGCATTATTATTATTATTATTTAATATTACAATTACATATTTTGCATCGCACACTGGTGTAATCACGTAGTTTCTAATAGTGAGCACTCATGAAGATATTGCAGATCATATAATACAAACACATACACACTCATCTTTTGGATTTGAAGTTCTTGTATTTTTTCCGTGCCTGCAGTTGAAGCTGTTGGATATAGGTTCCGCCTTGTATGCAAAACGGTGTTTTTTCTTGTTGCCCAAACACATTTCGGTACATTTCTGCCTTCATCAGCGTGTTCTGTTTATTGAAAGCTTGATTTTACATTAAATGATTTCGTAGGACCCATTTATATAGTGTCCTGGACTGATAGCTTTTCATGTTTGGTTGTGACTGATCAGTCTTCATTCGCATTCTGAGAGGCGCTGTACACAGCAACATCGTCCGCACCACGTTTTGTGAAGTGGAAAGGCGTTTGTAAAATCGATATTGCACGAAGTACATTTAGTATACATGTGCAGTGCCCTCACAACGCGAAAGAAGTAGGATCATTCACAACAAAACATGCCAAGCTATCAGTGCAGCACCTGCAAGGCCATATAACGTAAAATCAGGATTTCCAACAAACGAAACCCACTCTTGATTGCACAAAGGTACCGAAACGTGCTTAAGTAATAAAAAAACAGTGTTTTCCATGAAAGGTGGAACCTATATACAACAATATACACACAAGTTTAAAGAAAAAGCGTATGTTCTAAGTTACACAAACATCTTTGTCTGTTCACCTAGAATTCATTCTAGCCAGTTCTCAAACACAGTTTACACACACATCTCTGCCTGTTCATCTAGAATTATTTCTAGCCAGTTCTCAAACACAGTTGAACCACAAACAAAACAGTGATCCGTTAATTACTTCATGACGGTGAACGATTGTAGCCTGAAAAATTCTATCTAAAGCATGTTAATTGTAGTACCATTAAAAAAATCGTGCGTATTGGATCAGAATATACTGGCCAGATGGCATCACTGTCAAAATGATGAACCTCGTTGTTGGCCCACTACATTCCACTATAACAGATGTCTTCAACCAGTCCTTAATCACAAGTGTTTTCCGTGAAGCCTGTAAACAGGGACTAGTTAAGGCACTACCTACTAAGGACGTTGCATCAGCACCCTCTGATTACCGACCTATTTGCATTCTGTACTGTCCAAGGCCTTAGAATATACAGGGTGGATCACTTGAAACTTGCACCACAAATATTGCGGTAATGGAAAGTGGTATCGATGTGTGGTTTTCAGAAAATGAATTGGTTGTCAGGGGCTCGTATTGTTAACCAATAAACAGATTGCAATAATGCTTAGAAAGTGTCACTGACACTTGTTTGTGCCATTCAACCTGCGTAGTTGCTGGGTACGATGTTGTTATGTTTGCTTACGGTCTGGTTGTTCCTTGAGTGCACTGCGACTTGCTACTCAATTAGTGTCTTACAGTCCAAGCAGTAGGTCATGAATGGACTATGAGATTTACTTAATCAGAAAAAGCTGACATGCTCATGGTGTATGGAGATTGTACGAAGAATTCAGTTCACTCATGAAGGTGTATGCTGCTAGATATCCCAATAGATGTCAACCATCTCGGCAGGTATTTATCAACTCCTTCAACCAGTTACGTGAAATGGTAGTGTATCCCCTTGGCAACATAACAAATGGTTGAAATGGCTCTGAGCACTATGGGACTTAACAGCTGTGGTCATCAGTCCCCTAGAACTTAGAACTACTTAAACCTAACTAACCTAAGGACATCACACACATCCATGCCCGAGGCAGGACTCGAACCTGCGACCGTAGCAGTCGCGCGGCTCCGGACTGAGCGCCTAGAACCGCTAGACCACCGCGGCCGGCGGACAACATAACACAACGAAACATGTTACGACAGAAGAGGGGAGGGGGGGGGAAGGAAATTAATGTTCATGCTGCTGTTGCAGTTGATTCGCACGTTAGCTCCCGCACAATCGCACGAGGGAGTGTCCTACGCATTCTCCTATGACATAGGTTTCATCCTAACCACATCTCTCTCCATCAAGAGCTGTATAGATACAATCATGAGAATCGTGTTAACTTCTGTACATCGGCATTAAGATAGGATACTCCAGATGTATCATGTATCTTGTTTAGTGATGAAACCACATTTACTAATGATGGCCAGGTAAACTGCCGAAACATGCGCTATTGGTCTGTTGACAGTCCCCGTTGGCTTCGTCAGGAGGAACGACAGCGTCCATGGAGTGTAAACGTGTGGTGTCGTACAGTGAACCATCAGCTCAGAGAGACCCGCTTCTCAAAGATGGAACACTGAACGCACACAAGTATTGCAGCCTGCTAACAGATCGTCTTCCACGGATACTAAAAGATGTTCCTCTGCAGACGAGGAGGAACCCATGGTACCAACACGATGGCTGTCAAGCCAATAGTGCACGAAGTACTACAGCATGTTCTCACGTATTGTTTCCAAATCGTTGGACTGGATGCAGAAGACATGTATTTTGGACGGGCTGTTCTCCGGATTTGACGCCTGTAGACTTTTTTCTGTGGGGAAAGCTGAAAGACGTTGCCTATAATTACATACCAGTTACATCTGATGATATGCAACGACGTATTGCTGCAGCTTGTACGGACATTTCCGCTGAAATGATAGCACGTGTGCAGACTGGTAGCTTGTATTGCCGCTACCGGTGGTCATTTTGAACACAACCAATGGGTCAATTGTCTCGCTACTAGTCAGAATCCACATAACTAATGTATGAACTTGTTTTGTTCTTTAGCGTGTGTTACCACACATATTATACAAGTATCAGGGGGGGAAATTTTAAAAATAAGATTTCTTGTAAACTAATCGCACTAGAATCCTGCAACAAACACCGATTACATTCTAATTTACTTTACTTTCAGTTTATTAATGTCTATACGCGTTTTTCCATTTAAAAAGTGTATGTTTGCACAAAAAATACCCTTTCTAAGTGCAGTCTCTGACTACCAACCCATTCTGTGAAAACCATACACCATTAGTACTTCGATTTCCGCATTATTTGCGGTGCAAGTTTTAGGTGATTCGCTCTGTATAGTCCACGACCAGCTAACAAATTACCTTACTACAAACAGCCTACTAGATGAACACCAATTAGGTTTCCGTAAACATCACAGGACATCACCTGCCTTAGTAGAGGTTGCAGATAACCTGAAGCCTAACATGGATGCACGAAAGGTGACTATCACGTGCTTCGTAGACTTCAGCAAAGCCTTTAACACTGTCGCCTTTGGCATTTTACTTGCCAAAATTAGCAGACTTCATTTCTCGCACAGTGCAGAGCAATGGTGTCACTCATACCTGACACCTCGACAGCAGTGCATCATGTCCGGCACAATAAAGTCACAGTGGAGACAGGTAGTATCAAGTTTCCACCGTGTCCTACACTCTTTCCATTGCGTGTCAACGATGTGTCATCAGTTTGGTCCAGCTGAAAATACTACATGTACGCCCATGACGTCCAGCTGTATATAAGTGCAAAACCAATAAATCTGAAGACAGCTATCGATAACCTCAATACCGACCTGTGTCCACTATCACTATAAGCAAAGAATATAGGATAAATCTCAAACTAACCAAAACCCATGCAGTACTGGTTGGTCATTCTCGTTTCTTAGCCCGACATACCGGGACTCCCTACTATATTTAAACCAAAATGGGACAAATATCAACTTCTGTGCATCAGCAAAGAGTCTAGGAGTAATAATAGATGAAAATTTCTATTGGACTGTACACAGAACTGCAATCTTCGAGAAGGCATCAGCATCCCCCCATGCCCTAAAAAAATATAAAGAGATCTTCTTCTTGACCTGAAAAAGAAGTTATGTAGACCCTTCCAATTATTGATTACAACGAATGTTATCCTGTAATGTAGTTCTGAGGAAAGGTCATGGTGTCTGAAACTGGCTACGAAAGCCCGAGTTTATGATATCTATGATAATCGACTCTTTGATCATATTTCACCATCACATGCACTGTTATCCTAGCTGCGAGCAGAGAGGAGCAGAGACTGCCGTACCCTCCGTCTTTTCAGCTGTCTTACCAATGTATATTATCTCTCATCTCTTTCCTCGACCTTAATGCTTCTGCTGAACAACATGGCAGAAACACCCTTTTTCTTCAGAGCAAAATCCTTTTTGTCCCGCTCCATTGTCCAGCCGCTGTATCTAAGTCCTCAGTCGCAGGAACTGACTGTGGAACAACCTCCCACATTATATGAGAGAACTGAATTACATCTCCAGCTTCAGAAGACAGTTAATGACATATCTACTAAAGCAACAAAACTTATTACCAAGCCGGCCGAAGTGGCCGTGCGGTTAAAGGCGCTGCAGTCTGGAACTGCAAGACCGCTACGGTCGCAGGTTCGAATCCTGCCTCGGGCATGGATGTTTGTGATGTCCTTAGGTTAGTTAGGTTTAACTAGTTCTAAGTTCTGGGGGACTAATGACCTCAGCAGTTGAGTCCCGTAGTGCTCAGAGCCATTTGAACTTATTACCATTTTCCCTGTACGCAATCGTCACCTCTGTACATCTTTCTTTCCAACCAGATCTTCTACATTTCCCAGAATTGTTAGCTGGTGCAGTCTTCTTAAATTTCCTTTCCCAGTAACTTGCTGTATCAGACATCTATTCCGTACGCCTATAAATTCTTTTTATATCTGCCGCTATCATTATTATTATTACTATTATTATTAGTGGCAGCAGTTTTAGAAGTACTGTCAGTATTAACTTAATTAGTTCGTAGTTAGTATTTCTTAGTCAGATTATCAATATAGATATTCAACTCAGTTTACTACTATATTTAATTTTAAAATGGTTATTTCTTAGGTGATTATGACGTAATAAAGTACTGCATATGTGAAACCCTGGTAAGGTGTGAGAGAGGGACTGATGGCCCTACTCAGATCAGGTTAAATAAAGAAATAAACTTCGTGAGTCCAGAGACCTTCGATGTGGCTCATACAAAAAGCATATTCTCATAATTCTCACAATTGACACATATTTAATTTGAAGTTAATACGTACAAGAAAGGTGTGTAATGAAAAAGCAAAATAATTCAATAATTAAAGAAAACAAAAGCAAAAAATCTAGTGTACTGAATCACCGAAAAGGCAATATAAATGACAAATCGTTTCTTGTTTTTCCTTTCTATTTGGCCGTCTTGTATCCCAGCACCTTGCGTTTCTCTGCGACGGTCTGTACAGCTGTAGACAGACTAATGATCTGGAATGTGGTTGTACTTAATTACGGTTACGAACGTAGCATTCCTGGACATGTTTCACCGCCGTATCTGCGCGGCTGCCTGGAGCTGCTCCGTCTACGGTTTATACTTCTCGAGATAGCTCTGGTGGTCCTTCACCAGTAAAAAGTGAACGAGTGTCTTGCAGAGTTGGATGTACTCTAAACCAAACCACTGTTTCGTATCCGCGAGGAATCTCTAAACTCGTTTTTCCTGGGTGGTTCCTTAAGTAGGTCACTGCGGATTTCCTACCTCTATCTTCCCTTATACGAGCTTGTAATCCGTCTCTAACGACCCTGTCGTCGATGGAACGCTTAACTCTAGTCTTCCTTCCATCTTAATTACTCGCCTTCCCATTACAGCTGTGTCCCAGGAAAGCTTTTAATCTTACCAGATCCGTCCTTTAACTTCTTTTTTGGTTGACACAAGCAGGCGAAAAGCGTGATTTACGATTGGGGTGGATAAGTAAAGGATGATCTAGACAGTTCTATGATTGTGTAAGAGCCCTATAATCGATGCCTTCTTTCAAGATTTTGTGTCTTTTTTAATCAGCCGAATGTATTTTTGCAGTTAGAAGAAGTTCTTATTCGCCAGTTAAGTCCATGTCAGGCTTCGCTCTATGAAATTCACCTTAAAGTAAGTTCACACTTCACAGCCAGCTTTCTTCTCTTTAGTTATATCCCTGTTGCGACTTTTCCGTTACACTTTTAAAGGTGGTGATGCACTAACCCATCACAAATAGAGGCAGGTCGCAGGAGCCATACAGAAATGAAGAGGTTTCCACAGAACAGACAACTGTAGACAGCAGCAAGAAACCTAATGACCACAACATAAAAATCATCATCATCATCATCATACACTATTTTGACGACTCCATCCGGTCATCCGGCCAACAGGAATGTTCACTACACACAACAATAACGCATTGCAGTAGTTTGCTGCTGTCTATGACAGCCTCCTGGGTTTGTGCCCCTCACATTGACTGCAACAAATGTAGCGCTAATGCATGTACCTCTGTGGCGAACCGCTTGGTATTGTTCTGTACCAATATCAAGCATATACATCAGCACAGAAAAGATAAATATGTGACACTGTTGTCGTTATCTAGTTTATTCAGACGAAGGCACAAATATTCATGTTTTACGCTCAATAATTATGAAGTTCTTGGAAAATGAACATCTCCTCTATAAGAATCAACATGGATTCCGCTAACAGAGATCCTGTGAAACTCAGCGCGCTCTGCTACTCCATGAGGTCCACAGCGTAGTGGACAATGGCTCTCAGGTTGATGCCGTGTTCCTTGATTTCAGTAAGGCATTTGCCACCGTCCCGCATTGCCGTTTCATGAAAAAAATATGAGCTTGTGGAGTATCGGAGCAGACCTGCGATTGGATTCAAGACTTTCTTGTAGACAGAACTCAACACGTCGCTATTACCGGAACTAAATCGACAGATGTAATATCCGGAGTACCACAGGGAAGTGTGATAGGACCGTTCTGTTTACAATATATATTAATGATCTAGTATAAATCATCGGATGCTCTTTCAGGCTATTCGCAGATGATGCAGTTGTTTATATGAAAGTAGCAACGGCAGAAGATAGTAAGAATTTGCAGAACGACCTGCAGGGAATTGACGAATGGTGCAGACTCTGGCAGTTGACCCTGAACGTAAATAAATGTAACATATTGCGCATACATAGGAAAAGAAATCCACTACTGTACAGCTACACTATCGAAGACAAACAGCTGGAGACAGCTTCTGGCGTAAAATATTTAGGCGTAACTATCCAGAGCGACCTTAAATGGAATGACCACATAAAACTGATGGTGGGAAAAGCAGTCACCAGACTCAGATTCATCGGAAGAATCTTAAGGAAAGGTAACTCATCCACGAAAGAAGTGGCTAAGGCGCTTGTTTGCCCGATTCTTGAGTATTGTTCATTTATCTGGGATCCCTATCAGGTAGGACTGACAGAGGAGTTAGAAAAGATCCAACGAAGAGCGGCGCGTTTCGTCATGGGATCGTTTAACTGGCAAGAAAACGTTACGGAGATGCTAAACAAACTCCACTGGCAGACGTTACAAGAGACGCGTTGTGCATCACGGAGAGATCTACTATTGAAATTTTGAGACCGCACTTTTCAGGAGGAGTGAGACAACATATTACTTCTCCCCCCCACACACATCTCGCGTTTTGACCACGAGGAGAAAATTCGAGAAGTTAGAGCCAACACAGAGGCTTACCGACAATCATTCTTCCCACGCACTATTCGCAAGTGGAACAGGGTTGGAGGGATCGGATAGTGGTACCGAAAGTACCCTCCGCTACACAGCATTAGGTGGGTTGCGGAGTATGATGTAGATGAAGATTCGTAAGAATTCTTGGTGTAGTGATAAAAATGACCATACTTAAAAATTCTTCCGGGCACCTATTAGAAAAAAAGAGTAAAAAATCTGATGTGACCATTGGATGTCAGTATTATCCACTGGTGAATCCTGGAGGGTTGGCCGAATTGTTAGTTTTATTTTGTTTTACTACTTGACATACAATTACAATCACAGTGATTTTAATGAACTTCATAATGATCGCAGAGGTCAAACATTTTATAAAAGTTAGCATTCTTTGAGTGTAGAAGTAATATTTTACAAATTTTCCGCTGCGAACGGGCGTGCTAAGAGAGTTTGTTCGAATCTAGGATATACAATCCAGTATAATGATTAACAGGAAATCTGGCTCTTGCAGGTCCTTAGCGATAATGTGACAGTAACAGGAAGTTTTCATCTCTCGTTAGGAATATTAGCGTTTCCGATAAAAAGTTTCATTCCGTAGAAAAGGAAGGAAATGCATTTCCATTCTCAATAGCAGTAGTTGTTATGTAGATAGCACACCGAAAGCTCGTTAAAATTCAACATAACCACGAGTAGAACTTTTAATGAAACCAGTTTTGTTGAACATCGTAACCAAATCCTTATCTCCACTGAGTCCAAAGTTCATAATTAGCTGCGAAACGTTTAATACCGGTCACAAATACAAACATACCATGGAATTTCGGAACGAAATCCTTCTGGGGTGCGGACGGATCATGATGTGATACGATGAGGACTGAATCTAAATTAACTCCAGCCTTGAAAATCTGGCGTACGTAATTGAATATTTCCACTGTAGTCCAGCAAGCAGCTACACGTTTTGCTTTATTACAAGAGCAAGGTCACATGTTCTCGGCAGGGCAGTGAAAAGCTGTATTTGCAGGTAAAAGTACACTTGCTTTCGACGTTGCTCCCTTGCAGTAAGTGCACTGTGGGGAAGAGTTTCCAGTGAATGGTTCAGTCACGGAGGTGCGTTTCTGGAAGATCTGAAAAACACAGATTAATAGTAATAGTAGTAGTATTAGTAGTAGTAGTAGTTCTTGTTGTTCATGGTGAAGATGATGATCATGATGATGATTTTTATGTTGTGGTCCTTAGGTTTCTTGCTGCTGTCCACAGTTGTCTGTTCTGTGGAAACCTCTTCATTTCTGTATGGCTGCTGCGACCTGCCTCTATTTGTACCTTCTTACTTCCTCTACAGTTTGTAGTCTTCCCCCTTCACTTATGTCCACTACCCGAGTCACAATTCCTAGACGCCTCAGGATGTCTCCTACGAACTGATCACTTCTTTTAGTCTAGCTATGCTTTAAATTTCTTTTCTCTGCAAATCGGTTCAGTATTTCCTCATTAGTAATTTGAACTATTTATCTCACTTTCTGCATTCATCTGTAACACATTGCAACACCGTGGTACAGCTACCAAAACTTCTACTCTTTACAATACACTCAAGAAGTTCTGCAACCAAAAATTTCTTTAGCTGTTGGACTAGGTAGTGGCCAGAGCGTGCGAAGCCTGAGAACTGAATGGATATTATAGTCTGCACTTTTCATTCCTAAGTTGTCCCATACCCAAAAAGGCTGCTGGGGGCAACTGCGTTCTCATGATCAGAGATGACAGAATACTTCTCACGTATCTCTCATCCAGTTGTTTAGAGTAGATAGTTTCTTGTCAGTTCTCGGTATTACGAATTTAAACTTACATCTTTCACAAATCAAATTTTGAGGAAATTTAACGGTGTGGAGCTGCTGCAAACTAATACAGCTTACGTCGAATGCGGCAGTAATTAAGTCTCAAGGTTAAGGACTGTGGTCACAAATAGGCACCATTCAGTGCCCTCTCACAAGGCGAGAATCGCGCTGCAGTGGTTTTAGGAGCATGATACTGAACTCACTTTGATGTCTTGGCCATCAGATTCGGCTTATCTGAATCTTATGAAACCCAACTGGGACTCTATCGGGAACCTGCTCCGCACCCACAAACCATCCGCCTGTAACTTGCGGGAAGTGTGTGACCTGCGCTTAGGCAGCTGGTGCCACAAACCTCTGGAAACGTATCAAGTGCTTGTCGAATGCATGGCACGCAGAATCACGCTGAACTGCGTTCCGAAGATGGACCAAGACGCTTTTAAGTAGGTGGTCATAATGCTTTGGCCCATCATAGTATGTGAGAGACAAATGTAACCAGGTAGCTCAGAAAAATTGCAATATTTATAACTTTAGACTTATGCGTTTTGAACACCAGACAGACTGCTATCTTACGCTGGGGTTTGTGATTCATATCAAACTGTTGCAACCGGTTGATGGTTTGCTCCAGCTTGACATAGCTGAGATGATGATGATGATTTATGGTGGAGGGCGGACACAGGTGAGAGGACTCGAACCTGCGACCGTAGCAGCAGTCTAGTGATATGTATGAAGCGGTAGGCAGCTTGTAGGATGAGAGGTACAGTGCTAGGCCAATCAAAGCATATAAAATTGTAACCTTTCAACGTTCTCGAAAAGCATCTTACAAGGCGGAATAAATAAATATTGCATTTCTTTACCGAGAAAGTAATTTAGGAGGACAGTTCTTTTAGTACCACAGACAAATACGTGTAATACCAACTTGAAAGCCTCACAACAATATTAAAAAACAACAACATAGAAGTCAAAATTTTAAAAATAACCAAGGCCTTCTAACAAATCATTAATACTAATTTAAAAAAGTAATATTTATAGCCAACGGCAAGTTATAAGTTTACAGTAAGTGGGACGTCTCACCATTATACTTAACATACACTGAATACCAGAAGGAATGTAGGCGAGGTCCACTGAGGGTAAGAAAAGTTATTTTAAAGTCAGAATTCGCCGACAACGGTCTCTTACAAATTACAAACTGAAAATCGCTTCACAGCGGTAAAAGCAAACATTTATTTTATATTTTTTAACCAAAAAGCAACATAAAATTAGGCGTAGGACAAGTGCCTTAGAACAATAATAGCCAAAAATTGAGTAGTACATACATGGCATTAAGGGGATATTACAACCTAGATATTCAAGAAAAACGCCTTCTGGCACCAAATTAATAAATCAGGTGAAACGTCTTGTGGCAACAAGTAAATTTTCAGAAATAAAAATAAATTCTTGATAATTAGTTAAAAATATACAGTTAACGCTGTTCAATACAACATTCTTAGAATATTTTTCGACCACTGGAGCAGCCGAATGAGGCAGCACAGTTGATAACATCATAAAATGGTGGCAATCTGGCAAAGGATCAAGCATACGAAAAATATCGCTCAAAGAGTCAAAAATTATCATAGAAGCACACAAATTTAACTAGCTGGCCAGCTGCTTTAATAAAAGCAGACCGGTACCTGCATTCATTCTGGGCTTTGTTACCACGTACAACAAGAACAATAATAATCGTATGCTCCCCTGCAACATACGAAATTTTATTAATAAAATTCTTACTAAAACAGGCACACAAGAACAAATCAACGTGACAGCATAGACCAGAAAAAAATGCAAACCAGCAGGGAAATTTCGAAATAAATCTCTTAAGAGCGTGGTTCGCTAAAGAAATAATAATATAACATATGAACTTGTGTGAGCACCAACGTATTACACAACTTAATTAAGTATGGCAACCACTCGCCTGAAGCAGTTAACGAGGAAATACAGTAAGTATCGCATGCATGAGCAATTCGCGATACATGATCAAAACGGCTACAAACATCCTAATACAACTAACTGATAAATGCATTTTCGTTCGGTTTTATGTACAGAACAGAAAACGCTTGTGCAAGGCGTGACATAACCATCTTGACGGGTGCTCAGGTCATATTTTTAATACATATCGCTGCCCAATGACTGAGGTAGATGGTAGCCATAAAGATTCCAACAATTCTCAAATTAGAAGAAATTCCAGGGCAAGTTCCCATCTGTCACGTGGCTGAGTGGCTAGAGGTTCTGATTCAGTTAGGCATCTCTACACCAACAGTCCTCACCCCAGATTGCCGCTTCTGCCCCGGTGGTCAGCCCACCACGAAGGTAAACACGTCCACAGCAGCAGCGAGCCCTCAACAACACACTGTGCCTCCAACAAGCAAAGTACCCTAACGTATAACGTGCATGCCTATACGTCGTCACTCGGCGCCACACCGCTGCCCCCGTGTAGAAGTGCATCACCGGTTACCGAGCAACCGGTCAGAGACATTCCCACAGAGCGACAGCTATCGATACCGTATCCGAGTTAATGGTTATTACCGTTTTATTTCTCAAATTTGTTGCACTATCAGAATAGACGTTCAAGAAATATTAGGTTTTTCCTTTGACTCTCAGAATTTATAGCGAAAGCTAAGATTCATATGAAGTGGCTGCCGCCTGTGATTAACACAGCACGTAATTTATTGGAGTCTAGAACTGTTTGACGAAATTATTACGCAAAGACTGGTGCATGGGAAACAGCGTTTCTTATAATGAGCAATCTGAGGATGGGAACAGATACTCCTTACAATGGGAACCTCATTAATTACTGTTTTTGTCAATAGAGAATGGTATCAGTCAAACACTTTCTCTAAGTATCGCCTTTCTGGACCTGCATTTCTCAAGATCATTCTGTTAAATCTGTAGTTTCCCTTAACCATTTGAGATGAATTGTTTCTGTAAAACCAGACCAAATTCGATTTCCTTTGGAATCATTGAGAAATCAAGGAGTTTTTCACCGTCCAATCAAGCTGAAATATATGTGAACGCTCGAAAAGGTTAATCTGCGCTGCTTCATTTGAGATTTTGCGTAAAATGAAGTAAATTACTTTGAAGAGATAAGGAATGAATCGCAGTACTGCCAGGTGTCGTAGTAACTGTTACTAAGTTTTTATATTCTTAATGTCACACATGGGAACAATAAAAACCTTTAGGGCATTTGAGTCGTTTAAAAGAGAAATCTGTGTCACTGATTTAAAAAGTTGGTATACAGTAACAGAAGTGCTAGGTTAATAAAAATAATTTTTTTTCTCGTGGGTACTGTTATATATGTACCTTTTGTTGGAATATGAATTAAATGGATATAAATGATACATTTTCTTGTGGCTCACTCAGTAGATGTAATCGTAGTGAATGTATATGGCATTTATTATGAGATAAATTCCTTCAGTTGTTATCGTGGATTTAAATGTAATCACATTAAACGACAGTGTCAAAACCAGCGTAACCAATAGCGAGTGTTCGAAGTTAAGCTAGAAGCATGGGACGTTCCACTTCGTAAATCGTTAGGGAATTCAATTTCCAAGATCCATAGTGTTAAGAGTGTGCCGAGAATACCAAATTTCAGGTGTTAGGCCCTACCTCTCACCACAGACAGCTCAATGGTAGACGACCTTCACGTAACGACCGAGAGCACCGGCGTTTTTGTAGAGTGGTCAGTGGTAACAGACATGCAACACTGCCTGATACAACCACAGAAATCAGTGTAGGCCTTACGACGAACGTATCCGTTAGGAGAGCGCAGCGAAATTTGGCGTTAATCGGCAATGGCAGCAGACGACCGACACCTATGCCTTCGCTAACAGCACGACGTCGCCTGCAGCTCCTCTCCTGGGCTGGTGACCATGTCGGTTGAATTCTAGGCGGCAGGAAAACCGTGTCGTGGTCAGATGAGTCCCGATTTCAGTTGTTGACAGTTTACGGTAGGTTTCGAGTGTGGCGCCGATGATGCCATGGATCCAACATGCATGTTCCCAAACAACGATTGAATTTTTATGACTGACAATGCGCCATGTCGGCCACAATTGTTCGATATTGGTTTGAAGAATTCTGGCGAATGATTTGGCCACCCATCAAACATTTATGGGACTTAATAGAGAGGCTGGTTCAATTACGAAATTCTGCACCGGCAACACTTCCACATTTATGGACGGCCATAGAGGCAGCATTACTCAATATTTCTGCACGGGACTTGCAACAACTTGTTGACTCTATGCCGCGTCGAGTTACTGCTCTATGGTGGGCAGAAGGAGGTCCGACACGCTATTATGAAGTACCCTATGACTTTTTTTATCCAAGTGTAAATTAAAGAATTATCATAGAAAGTGACAGGAATGAAAAATTATAAGGTGTTCAAACTCACGGAAGTAAGCGCTTAACCCGCAGATCCGATTCGGCACTTAATAAAATTTCCAACAGTTTCCGGCAGTCTTGAGGTATTCCTTCGAATTAGTAACAACTTCGGTAGATGCGGCGAGACCAATATACTCGCATTTGGGAACGAGATATATCTTTCCTATTCTGAGAGGTATAGCTTCGTTATGTAATCGGACTATCTCACAAGGCCTTCAGTGCTGTTTTAGATATTTCAGATTTTCAGAACTGACAGAAAAAGCTACAAAAGCAACAACGCTACACACCAAGATGATTGATATCAATAAATGATTATTCTTGGAAAAGAGAATATTAAGTACTTATACATAGCGTGCATAAAAAGGTATATTTGTGTGTGTGTGTGTGTGTGTGTGCGCACCTAGACAGTGTATGATATCAGTTAACAAATCAGTGCCACAACATGCCTGTTAAGTAGAGGTCCTGTCTCTATCGACTGTCAGTGAGTTTGGTACGCGGTTGCTCATATTCCTCCTACATGTGAGGACAAAAGTTGTATGTGATTTCTGTAACTCATTTGAGGAGAATGATATCTGAAATACAATCTAAATACCAATTTATTTTATCATTCTAAAGTGATCAAAGATTTCTTTCGTTTCTAATGGCTTCACCCGTTGTCATCCGTGGTCTGGGGATGCCGTCTTTGATTAATAATCAAAACTTACTCGGTCCCCGGTTCGAAGCCCGCCAGACCTTAAATTTTGAATAAAAATCATCAATAATGGCAGCCGAAGACTTGCGGCATAAGAGGTCACCCCCATCCACCCAACGGCCTTATAAAAGAGGGCGGAGGAGCCGACAGAGGTTCAAGGTACTCTTTTGGCCTTGAGGTGGGAAACTGCCCTTAAAGGCGCAAGAATCAGCAATGGTCAACGGTATGTAGAAGGCAATGGAAACCACTGCATTAAAGACGTAATGTAGAAGTGTCATGGTGATCTCTCTACTATCAAAAGATACCAGAATAGTCCCACATTTGGACCTCTCTGGAGGGGGGGTGGGGGACTGTCATGGGGGATGTGACAGTGAGAAAAAGATTGAATACACAACGAAAGGATAACGTTCTGTGAGTCATGGCGTGGATTGTCAGAAGTTTGAACGTGATGGGCAATTTAGAAAACCTGAAAAAGGAAATTCTAATACTCAATCTACATATAGTGGGGGTCAGTGAGGTAAAATGGAAAGATGACAAGGACTTCTGGTCAGATGAATATAGGGAAACATCAACACCAGCAGAAATGGTTAACGGGAGTATTATTCGTTATGAATAGAAAGGTGGGGCAGATAGTTAGTTACTGTGAACAATTCAGTGATAGGTTGTTCTCATCAGAAACGACAGCAAACCAACACCAACAACTGTAGTTCAGGTATACATGCCTAAGTCGAAAGCGGAAGATGAAGAGATACAGAAAATATATGATGATATTGAATGGGTAATTCAATACGTAAAGAGAGATGAAAATCTAGTGGTCATGGCGGACTGGAATGTAGTTGCAGGGGAAGGAGAAGAAGAAAAGTTTGCAGGAGAATGTTGACTTGGGACAAGGAGTAAGAGAGGAACAGGACTAATTGAGTTCTGCAATAAATTTCAGCTAGTAATAGCTAATAATCTGTTCAAGAAACACAACATCACGATCAGGCAGAGATTCCGAAATCGGGTACTGGATTGTAAGGCATACGCGTGAGTAGATATAGACTCAGATCGCAATTTAGGGAGTGGTGAGGAGTACGCTGAAGTTTAAGAGAGTAGTGAGGAAAAATCAATACGCAAAGAAATGGTATACAGAAGTACGAAAAAATGAAGAGATACGCATAAAGTTCTCTACAGCTACGGATGCTACGATAAGGAATAACTCAGTAGGCATTTCAGTTGAAGAGGAATGGACATCTCTAGAAAGGGGAAAAACAGGAGCTGGAATCAAAAACATAGGTACAAAGAAGGTAACTGCGTGGATATCATTGGTAACCGGAGAAATACTTCAGCTGATCGATGAAAGAAGTACAAAAATGTTCATGGAAATTCAAGAATACAGAAATTCAAGTCACTTAGGAATGAAATACATAAGGAGTTCCGGGAAGATAAGACGAAATGGCTGCATCAAAAATGTGAAGCCATCGAAAAAGAAATGATTTTCGGAAGGAGTGACTGTATACAGAAAAGTTAAAACAAACTTCAGTGATATTAAAATGATATTAAAAGCAAGGGTGGCAACATTAAGAGTGCAATAGAGTTCCACTATTAGATGTAGAGAAGAGAGCACATACGTGGAAAGAATACAATGAAGGCCACAATGAGGGGGAAAAAGAGACAGGAGTCGATACGGAAGAGATAGGTGATTTACTGTTAGAGTCAGAATTTAAAGGAACTTTGGAAGATTTAAAATGAAATAAAGCAGAAGGGTGGATAACATTCTATCAGAATTTCTAAAATTCTTGGGGGAAGTGGCAACGAAACGACTATTCAGCTTGATGTATAAAATACATGGGTCTGGTGATATACCATTTGATGTCATTCACACAGTTCCGAAGATGGCAAGAACTGACAAATGTGAAAATTATCGCACAATCAACTTCACAGCTCACGCATCCAAGTTTCTGACTGGAATAATAGACAGAAGAATCGAAAACAAAATTGAGGATGTGTTACATGACGATCAGTTTGGCTTTAAGAAAGGTAAAGACACCAGAGAGCAGTCTGACGTTGCGGCTGATAATGGAAGCAAGACTAAAGAAAAATCAGGACACATTCATAGGATTTGTCGACCTGGACAATATCAAATGGTGCAAGATGTTCGAAATTTCGAAAAAAGTAGGGATACGCTATAAGGAGAGATGGGTAATATATAATGGGTAATATATAACACGTTCAACAGCCAAATGGAACTATAAGAATGGAAGACCAAGAACGAGATCGGATTAAAAAGGGTGTTAGTCAGGGATGTAATCTTCCGCCGCTTATGTTCACTCTTTACAGCAAAGAACCAATGACGGAAAGAAAAGGAAGGTTAAAGAGTGAAATTAAAACTCAAGGTGACTTTGCTATCCTCAGTGAAAGTGAAGAACTACTACGTGATCTGTGGAATGGAATGAACAGCCTGATAAATGCAGAATATGGATGAAGAGTAAATGGAAGAAAGACCAACGTAATGAGAAATAAAAGAAAAGGGAACAGTGATAAAGTTAATATCAGCATAGGCGCTCACAAAGTAAATTAAGTTCAGGAATTCTGCTACCTAGACAGCAAAATAACCCATGAGGATGGAGCAAGGAAGACATCAAAAGCAGACACACTGTGAAAAAAGGCATTCCTGGGCAAGAGAAGTTTACTAGTATCAATCATAGCCCATAATTTGACGAAGACATTTCTGAGAGCACAGCATTGTATAATAGTGGGTAGACCAGAACAGAAGAGAATTGAAGCATTTGAGATGTAGTGCTACAGAGGAATGCTGAAAATTGGGTGGTCTGGTAAGGTAAGAAATGAGGATATTTTTCAGCGAGGAAAGTAATCTGTGGAGAACGTCAATAAGAACAAGGACGGGGTGGGAGGACATTTATTAAGACATCAGAGAATAACATTCATAGCACTAAAGGGAGCTATAGACGGTAAAAGCTGTAGATGGAGATAGAGACTGGAATACATCCAGCAGATAATGGAGGATGTAGGTTCTGAATGCTACTCTGAGATGAAGAGATTGGCACAGGAGAGGATTTCCTGGCAGGCTGCATCAAATCAGTAAGGAGCCTGATAATAAAAGAAGTGATGTCAACCTCACAGAAACAGTAATCCATAACATTCTTTTCCTTCATATTGCCTGTTCAGGAAGTGAAGACCTAAATAAGACTAGCCAGACTATGAGCAGCGGCAGCAGCTCATGATGGGAGAGACAACTGGGTTAGGTAAGGTGGTGGCCTGGCTGGGGAGGGGGAGGGATAGCAGCAGTCGGGACGTTAGACGGGGGGGGGGGGGGGGGTGGAGAAGAGAAGCGGAACTGGAAAAGGAGAGAAGTAACAAGACTGGGTTCCTTGGTAGAATAAAGGGCTGTGTAGTGCTGGAAAGGGAACAGGGAAGGATATAGATTGGTGAGGACCGTGACTAACGAAGGTTGAGGCCAGGAGGGTTATGGTAACATAGGACATATTGCAGGGAGAGTTCCCACCTGCGAAGTTTAGAAAAGCTGGCGTTGGCGGGAAGGATCCACATGGCACAAACTGAAAGAGCAGTTGTTGAACTGAAGAACATCGTGTTTGGTAGCATGTTCAGCAACAGGTAATCCAGTTGTCTCTTAGCCACAGTTTGTCAATGACCATTCATATGGATGGACAGCTTGTTGGTTGCCATGTTCACATAGAATGCAGCACAGTGATTGCAGCTTAGTCTGTATACCACATGACTGGTTTCACAGGAAGCCCTGCCTTTGATGGGATAGGTGATGTTTGTTACCGGACTATAGCAGTTGGTAGTGGGAGGCTGTGTGGTAGAGGTCTTGCATCTAGTCTATTACATTGATATGAGCCATGAGGTAATGGGATGGGAGCAGGGGTTATGTACAGATGAACATGGATATTGTGGAGGTTCTGTGGATGGTGGAATATCACAGGGGGAGGGGGGGGGGAAGGATAGAGGGCCAGAAATTTCTCATCTCTCGGCACTACAAGAGGTAGTTGAAATCCTGGCAGAGAATGTAATTCAGTTGCTCCAGTCGTGGGTGGTACTGAGTTACGAGGGCAATGCTCCTCTGTGGCCAGATGGTTGGACTTTGGGAGGTGATGGGTGACTGTAAAGATAAGGCACAGGAGATCTGTTCTTGTGCAAGGTTGGGAGGGTAATTATGGTCTAGATTTTTAGAATCCTGGTGGATTTCTGGAATGGGTTCAATGTGGCAGGGTTTTTAGGTGGATGTATCTGACAGCTGGCTGAGTCCATCTGCCAGGTGGTCCTTGCAGGTGAAAACAACTGTGGTGGAGCCTTTGTCAGCAGATAGGATTATATTATAAGGTCTGGATTAGTTTTTAAGTCGTGGACTTCAGTTCGTCCTGTGGATGTTGGGGAATTTGGGGAATGATGGTGAGGCAAGGTTCGTGGTTAAGAAATTCTGGAAAGTCAACAAGGGGTGATATGGGGGCAGTGGGGGGGGGGGGGGGGTATCATGGTTGGATGGAGGAATGAACTGAGTCAGGCAGGTTCAATGTTGGTCTTGGGTTGAGTCTGATTGGTAAGGTTGGTGGCGAAAATGTGTTTCCGCTGTAGGGACTACGATGAGGAGAGATGGTCCTTTACAAGTCCTGCATGACTGAATTTGGGAGTGGGGCAAAAAGTGAGGCCTTTGGAAAGGACCAATATGTCTGCGAGGCTAAGGTTTTCGGAAGAAATGTTCGTGATTGTGTTTCGGGTCTGTTTAGGTTGTGGATTCTGTGTGATGGTGTGAAGGAGTTTTCGTGGGTGGGGTAAATGTTGTAGGTCTGTGAGACAGCTATGGGAGACATGTGGGAGGTTTGGAGGTAGTTGTAAAGGTGGTGGGCAGTGGTACTCCAAGGCGGGAGTAGGAATTGAGCAGGGTGGAGAGATTATTGACGTGGCGTTGTGCACGCTGCTGCAGTTCCTGGAGGGCAAGAATTTCAATGTGTGTTATGGGTTCCAGGAATTTGGGATTGCATAGCATGAGAATTTTACAGATGGAGAGAAGGTATTGCAAGGAGATTTGGGCTTGATTGATATGGTTTTGCCGCCATGTGTTGGTGAGGGCTAAGTATTAGCGGAATCTGAAAAGATGGAGCTCATTGCGGAAGGAAGGATGGCAGTTGGAGATGGGTAATTTTAATGGAAGGCCATTTGGGGAGGGGGGATTCTGTGTGCCAAGCAGAAACGCAGGAACAGTATGTGGAATTGGGTTCTGGGATAAGGAGCAAGGATACGTGGTGGTGGAAAAAATACGAAAAAAATACGAAAAGAACGTCGAACTACATACTAAAAAGTTCACGAAAAAACACCCAAAATACGGGGGAGTGCACCTCTCTCCTCACCTCTACCACTCCCCGCACTCCTGCCTTCTACTTTACTTTATTATAAATAAGTTAATCATTCACGAAAAGTCTGACGTTACTATTAGCATTGTCCGCAAGGTCATTGATAAATACGGACAGTGAAGGAACCAGCGCAGTTCCGTGGGGCACACGCAAAGTCTCGTCTACATCCGCCGAAGTATCTCCATCCAAGATAACCTGCTGCGCCCTCCTACCAAATTATCCCCAGTGCAGTCATAAATTTCACTTGATACCACATTCGATCGTACTTCAGAAAATAAATGTAGGTATGGTACCGAGCCAAATAATTTTCGTAAATCGAGAAATACTGCATCAACCTGATTGCTTGATCCATGGCCTACAGTGTGTCATGTGACAAGAGTGCGAGTTGGGATTCAGATGATCGATGTCTCCGAAATCCATGGTTGTTGGCACAGAGGAAGTATTCTGTTCGAGACACTTCATTATATTTCAACACAAAATACGTTCTAAGATTATAGAACAAATGGATGTCAAGTATGTTGGACAACAGATTTGTGAATCTCTTCCACTAGCCTTCCTTGCGCGTGCGCATCTGTTTTGTTCCATATTCTGGGCACGGTTTTATGTTCGAGGAATCTACGATTATATTTTACAGAGAGGCTAAATCAGCTGCATATTGAGTATATAATCTGATAGAGATTCCATCGGGCCCTGGGGCTTTGTTCAACTTTAACTATTTCATCTGTTTTTCAACATCACTGACTCTAATTTCTATTTCACTCGTCTTTTCACTGAAATGAGAATTAAATGGGGACAGCATTCCTGGGTCTTCTTTTGTAAAGGAACATTTGAAAAGGGAGTTAAGCTTTCTGGTTTTGCTTTGCTACTCTCAGTTTCAGTTCCTGTCTGTCCGTGAGTGACTTGACACTAACCTCGGGGCCACTAACAACCTTTACATACAACCATAATTTCTTTGGATTCCGTGAAACATATTTCGACGATACTCTGCTACAGTAGTCATTGAAGGCTTCCCACATTGCTCTCTTGGCAGCCAAACTCGTTACATTCATCATATTTCTACATGTAGCCAACTGTTTTGTTGTATTCGTATTATGCAGTAGCCTCGGTTTGTTAACTAGTTTGTTTTCGCTTGTTAAATATCATGTAGGGACTCTCCCATCACGAAATTTTCTACTGGGTAATTATATACACCCAGTGCATGGTAAACTATTCCTTTAAACTTGAGCCATATTTACTCCATATACTCCTATCTGAGCTAAAAGTTTTAAGTTCTTCGCTGAATATGACATTACTGATTTTTAGTGTCGTGTTAAATATATAAATCTTTCTACTGGTTCAGTTGCTGTTTGTACTTTAGTATTCGTCGTTGTATGACTGCCTCATGGTTACTGATGGCAGTTTTGATTTCAAAGCGCTCAGACCTATTTCTTGCCATTGATCAAATATATATTCATAATGAGTGGGGCTCCAAACTATCCATTCTGAATAGCTTTCAGAGAAGGCACCTTGTAATCTTTCACGAGATGTCTTGTCATGCCCATCACTAAGTAAAATGTAATTATTCTATTTGAGTGCTGGATCATTAAAGTCTCCTCCAATTATAATAATATGATAAGGGAACTTATGTACAAGTCAACTAAGGTTTTCTCTGAAGTTTTCGGTTACATCAGGAGGTTAGTTTGGTGGCCGCTTGAAGGACTCATTTAATCCCTTGATAGGTTACAGAGACTTGCCCAAAAAATCTTACATGCAGCTTCAGTTTCTAACTCGGTGGATTTCTGTTTCTTGTATACAGAAACAAATACACCATCTCCATTTCCCATTAGCCTGTCCTTTCACTATGTGTTTAAATTTGCCCCCAAAATCTCGCTACAGGCAACTTCATATTTTATTTGATCTTTACCTAGTATTATATCAGTTTCAAAGCTTTTAGGAGTGCATCAAACTCTGGAACTTTATAGCAAATGATTGAGCAGTTAATCACTAGGATGTTAACACACTCATCTGTGGGGAGCAAGCCGGCAACTGTGGCCGAGCGGTTCTAGGCACTTCAGTCCGGAACCGCGCTGCTGCTACGGTCGCGGGTTCGAATCCTGCCTCGGCCATGAATGTGTGTGATGTCCTTAGGTTAGTAGTTCTACATCTAGGGAACATAGTGCTCAGAGCCATTTGAACAATCTTTTTGTGGGGAGCGTTTCCTTATATCTTAAACTGATAATTCCGGGCCTATCGTTATTTGGGTTGGATGGGACTTGCTTAACCCAAATAAATATTGTTAGCACCTTGCACACAGTCAGCTAAGTGGGTAACTACCTCTGATTTGTAGTGAACACTTGATCCATTTAGGTAAATCCTACAGTTCTCAAATCTATGGCGCAAGTGTAAGAACTACAGCCTCTTTTCTCCCAGATCTTCGCGCTAGCTGGTTCGAGCCTTCACTCGACTCAGAGCCAGGGGACCACCATCTGTTCTGAGGACAATGCTACATATCGTGAGGTTCGTTGAAACTCAGTGTGCAAGGCTATTCTTCTGAACCTTCTATGCCAGTCGCAGGGATGACGCAAGTACGTCCGTGGAACCCAAATGACAGGCCTAGTACGTTCGAATGTGTTTCACAATCTGCAGTTAGCAGCACCCTGTTCCGCCAATGGTTGCCGGAACATCCTCTTTAAGGTGTTGAATGAAGTCTATAGGCATGCACTGAGTGCAACTGGTGTTTCATCGCAAATTTTCGCTGCTTGAACTACCTCCTCATGAATTATCACCTTAAAGTTGGTGGGAAGGTTGTGTATCTCAGCGATCCACAGAGCTATGCTGACGGGAGCTGTGCTCCAGGTAGGGCTACCCATGTCAGATGGTCTATTGGTGAGAGATCAGCCAAATAATGGTGCCTCCAGGGGCTGTCATCTTGGATGTGCCTGGCAACCATATGGGTGCTTAGCTAAGTCTGGGACTGTTTCTACCTACTTGTGTCGGACTTCTTCTTTTGTCTTTTCTGTATACCTCCATCGACCCACTCTTGTTTTATTCAACCATGATGGTACTACGTTTTGAGACCTGAGGGTGAATTTCTGTTTTCTCTTCATCATCTACTGTCCCATGTTCTACCAGGAAAGACTCCCTTGCCCAGGGTTAAGGGAGAAGACTTCAATGGCTTGCGAGGCGAGTGAGAGAATGTAATCATCACCGTGGTTAAAGGACAGAGGAAACTGCTCTTTTCACGTTTTTTTATGAATAGGCGAAGAAGGAAACTCAGAAGGTAACCCAAGAGGAGAATTTCTGCACGCATAAGGAAAGCAACAGTCTAAGGTGGGTCTCAACAAAATCTCCCTGTACCTCCAGGATGGGTTCGGACCTCTGGATTAGTATCCTATCCACATAAAGAGAACTTTATTCATAAACCTAAAATAATAAGAAACCCGGACAGATTTATCGGATACAATCTCGGCAAGGATAAGGCCAAACAATGTGGAATAGCAAACAAACTCAGTTTAACAACCTGGAATGTCAGTGGTATCTACAATGAATTACGAAAGAAGAAGATAATGTAGTCTTATTGAGTGAAGCCAAAATTATGGACAACACCAGGCCTACAAGATTGTATACTACTATCCCGTCAAATCGGAATGAAATATAAGACCTAAAACAGGAATTGCCATAATAGTAGTCAAGAAACAGAAAAAAACGGAATAACAATGTACACTTTATACAGTAGCAGACTTAGGTCAGCTAATTTCAAAATACCCAGACATTCTATAACAATAGTAGGGCTTATAGTCCAAAAGAAGGCAGAAAAGAAGAAATTGATAAATTCTGCAATAGATTACAATTTGTCATCAGAAAGAGTCATAAAACAGACATACTACACCACTCTGAAGACTGGAATTTTCGAGGAGGGAATGTTCCTACTAAGGATATTGTAGGAAAGTTCGGTGAAGCCAGAATTAACACTAATGACGAAAAGATGGCAGAAGTTTGCACGTTTAATACCTTGGAGGTAATTAATATATTCTGTAGGAAAAGAGATATTCATTAGCATACTTGGGGCGATAGAGGTTCTTGATCAGTCACAGAATATGTGGAAGCTAATGGAAAGGGAATATCTCTAGTGAATAATGTAACAGTATGCATAGCATTAGGCATATACAATGACCATAATCTGCTCATGACGAAAATACTTGTAAGAAGTAGATGTTAAAAACTAAGAATCAAATTAGTACCAGAAAATAAAATGAAAACATTATATAATCAAACTGTTGAAAGGAAAATTAACAGCACAACTCTATCTGCAAGGATTAAACACATATTTGGTAGCAAATGGCAAATGAAAGAAAGAAGGATATTAATGAAAACTGACAATGGAAAAAGAACTGCATAAAAAGAGCATCAGGCGAAGTATTGGGCAAACAAACCGCCGGGAAACGAAAGAAAGGCTTGTGAATATGGAATGATGAAATAGAAAAGCCCTCATTGACAAGCAAATAGCCTATGCAACGTACGTATAGCTAAAACCAGATCGCACGAGACAAAATTATATAGCCGCCACACATACTGCATAATCTCTGAGAAGAATAGCACAACGAGACAGTCGGAAAAATTCGTGAGTGATGTGGAACACGATGTACACGGGAGACAAGATTTTTCCTATAAATTATTAAATAATTTGAATACGCTAGATAGAGACAACGCTCAAATAAACATATGACACATGATGAATCGACAGAACATTATAAAAGTATTTAGTTTAACCCTCAGACAGGTATTTATAGCAATCCTTAAGATAGGACAGGAAAATTAATTAAAAATATTAACTTACTTACTTTAGGAGAGGTATAGGGAGTTATTAAAAAACGAGAGAGTACAAATTTACTCTGACCACAGGGCATAAATGTAGAACTCATAACGAATTGAGGGCTCTCACTCAAACTCCCCCTTCCTCATTTATTTAATACCTGCTTGCGTACAATGAGGATACCTGACGGATGATACCGGCTACTATGTCTTCTCTATTTAAGGAAGGGGGTGGATATAAATCCACAAACCACAGAGAAATAAGAACACTCAATTTAACCTATAAACTATACGCCGATACATTGAATAACCGATTGAAGCTAATAGTAGATCCACTCTTGCAAAAAGGACAGCATCGTTTTCGAAAAGGGAGAGCGTGTATTTACAATGTATTTATTACGAAACAGCTAACAGAGAGAATTGGCATTTATAGACTTAGAGAGGGCCTTTGATAAGGTATGCAGGCACGAACATTGGAATATAATGGCTAAACGGAGCTACCATCAATACTTGGTAATGTGTTTAAAAAGTTGAAATCTGTTTCAGATTCAGTTCATCTAATTGCCACGGGGAAAATACAGTATTAACCAGGGAGTAGACAAAAGTGTATATTATCATCCACGCTTTCGAAGATTTATACGGATGATATCCTACACAGCTGGCAGGATCAGACACCACGTGGCATTAAATTAGAAAGAACCACTTTAAATGTGCTAGCATATGCTGATTAATTAGTGATTATGCAAAGTATTGAAGATAATCTTCAAAGAGCTATTTATTTACTACAAAAGAGTTGTAAAGAGTACAACTTTAAAATTTCTACCTCAGCATCAATAACCACGGCCCACCAGGGAAAACATCTAATAAGAGGACACATTATTTGGATAACAAAATTTTAGGACAGGTTCAACGATTAGTTATTCAGGCAATGATATCTCGTATGATTACGACAGAGATACAAATAAAAATTAGGAAGGTGCCAGGCAATGTTTGAAACTATTTAGAGAACACTGAAAACAACACGGACAGAAACACAGCTGGAGCTGAAAAAAAATGCTCGCAGTGCCGGTTATTATATACGGCACTGAAACATGGGCATTAAGACACAAAGACGGCAGCCGTATACAAGCCCCCACAAGAAATCAGGATACACGAACTCAGTTACAAATATTTGCAATGCGGGATGAAATGGACGGATATAAAAGCATGTGGGAAGAGGATTTAGAAAGAATGGACAATACAAGGCTTCGGCGAGTAGTACTGTGACACTGACCTATTGACTGAAGAGCCCCCGCAAGACCGAGGCAGTGATGGTCAGAGCCCAGAACAGGACGAAAAGCCGTATCCCTGATAGGATGATGATGATGACCATTGAACTGCTGACGATTTTACATCCCAACACTTTCGCGTTTGATTTTTCTTGACACAGAACACATTAGATTTCCCAAGAGGCGAAGTGAGTTCTTGTGAAAACAGCACGTCGAACAGGTTGCTTCTATGTGAGGTTGTAACATCCTGGATTGTCCCTGATCTCTGTCTCTCCTCTACAGCATGCGTAGATCCACTCACTGTCAAGTGGCGCAGTAATGATGGACCCTGTATTTCCTGGAGAGAGACAGTATCCACAGTACAAGATAGTACTTGAGGTACCTGTGGTCTCTCTGGTGCATGATTCTCAGTAGCGCTCCCCAGTTTCTGGTCGCTTGAAGACAGTGTAATCGATTTCCAGTTGCTTACGTATAGCAACTAACTCGTCCGCTGCCAGAGAAGAGCAAGTACAGTGCAGCAGTGATATGCCTGGTGCATTATTTTACAGAGTGGTAAACGAATACCTGATACGTAATGCAATACTTCACAGAACTAGTACCTTTAGACAGCTTTACTGATCCTCTGCCCTACAAGTAATACCAGTAACCTTTTAGAACTAAGGCGATTGACAGCCAAAACGGGGTATGTGTTACGACAGCAGTAAAGCTGAAACAAGTTTTACTGTTTCTCTGAAATGTTTTTCAGATTTATGGTGACTAACAAATTCGACAATAGCCGTACTTTTATAACTGTGAATCAGAATGCCGATTTACTACGAAATATGTAATACAAAACACTCTTAACTTTCGAAAATCTTTGCATGCACCTGAAAATTCTCGAAAATATTTTCACTTAAATGTGTGATGAGATTCGGGAACTGTGGGTTCTGAACGATGACACTCTGGTCAAATTTTTCTGGAAAGCATGGATTAAGTGTACAGTTCACGATATACCGTACCCAATCACATTAACGTGACCACCTGTTAAAAGCCTAAATAACCACCTTTTGAGACGGCCACGGTGGCCGAGCGGTTCTAGGCGCTTCAGTCCGGAACCGCGCAACTGATACGGTCGCAGGTTCGAATCCTGCCTCGGGCATGGATGTGTGTTATGTCCTTAGGTTAGTTAGGTTTAATAGTTCTAAGTTCTAGGGGACTGATGACCTCAGATGTTAAGTCCCATAGTGCTCACGGCCATTTGAACCACTTTTTGAAGCCCAGACCGCCGCGAGACGAACAGGAAGACAGTCAGCCACCGCGGCCGGCTTAAAAGGTGGTTATTTAGGCTTTTAACAGGTGGTCAGATTCTGGATCGTACCCAAAGGGATATGGAGCCATGTCAACTCCAGTGCCGAGGTGGTTTAAATCCTTGAAGTCTGGTGGCCACTGAGTGCAGTAAACTCTTCCCGTTGCTCTTTGACCTTGCACTTACACTGCGAGCTGCCTGGCACGTTGCATTGTCTGCTGGTAGATGCCATCGTGCCGAGGAAAAACAGACTGCATAGAGGGGTGGACATTGTTCTCAAGGATAGATGTATACTTATGTTGATCCATTGTGCCTTACAGAATGACGAGATCACCCAGGGAGTGTCATGAAAACATTCATCAGACTATAAGGCTCCCTCCTCCATACTCATATCCTTCCGACGATTGTTGCAGGGTCTTTGCTTTCAGATGTTGCGCGCCATACATGCCAATGGCCATGTGTTCGATAGACCATAAAACGAGATTCGTCTAAAACCGCCACTCATCACCACTCAGAAGACATTCAGTTGCGATACCGACGTGCAAACGCCAAACTTCGTTGACAACGAACAGCAGTCGGCATGTGTGCATGAACCAGGTGCCTGCTGTGGAGGCGGCCGAAGTGGCCGTGCGGTTAAAGGCGCTGCAGCCTGGAACCGCGAGACCGCTACGGTCGCGGGTTCGAATCCTGCCTCGGGCATGGATGTTTGTGATGTCATTAGGTTAGTTAGGTTTAACTAGTTCTAAGTTCTAGGGGACTAATGACCTCAGCAGTTGAGTCACATCGTGCTCAGAACCATTTGAACCATTTTTGAACCTGCTGTGGAGACCCATAAGCAGCAGCGTTCGCTGAACAGACGTTGAGAAGGCACTGTTGGTAGCCCCATGGTTCGTCTCGGTGGTCCGTTGCTCAACAGTTGCACGTCTAATCGCCCGTATACATCTCCGAAACCGTCGTTCACCACTGTCGTACATGGTGCACCACTTTGCCTCGTCTCAGGTTATGGATAGAATAATTTTGAAATGCAGGGAAATCTTCAACCACGATGGCACGCGAACAGTGAAGAAACTTAGCCGTTTCGGAAATGGTTCCATCTTTGTCATGAAAACCAACGATAATTCCCTTTCGGGCGTCAGATATTTCGTTGCTTTTCCGCATTACGAAAATAACTGCACCGTTTTCCGCGTCCCCACGACGCTCTTTATGTAACCTCCACTGCCAGTGGTGCCGCCTGCCGTCTGTGAGTGCTTATTGCACGTTGACGGCGAACACAAGCGGCCGTCACATTAATGTGAGGGCATCATAAAGGACTACAAAACGTAACAGGTTTCGGACAAGCGCTGGTTATGTTTAAAATTTGTAATAAGGTACTACATAAAATACCGCGACACTTTTTCGATGGTATCAACAAGGAAAACAAGTTTAAAATTTACGACAAGATATAGGACCTTAGTTCTCGAGATGATTCCATGTGAAACACATGATTTTACTCAGAGACAAAAGAAATGCCGGGAGTCGCATTATATATGTAAATATAAGGAAATAAACGTGCGAATTGCCCGGATTTTGCAACTTGGCTGATTTTTTTGTTCCCTTTTACATCAGCGTGTCACAGATGAACACTTTAGCGTCAGTATATTTCGAAAAATAGGACGTAAAATGTGGAGCACAACAAACGCACGTCCACTTTGGGCGGCCTATCCTCGATCTTCGTCCCGTAATTTCTATTTTTCGTTTATTATTTGTTGTTCTTCATATTTATGTTAGTAGCAGAGTCTAAAGTATCATACAAACATAACCTACACAGAAAATTTTCGACATAATTAAATGTAACCAACAGTAACAAGTGAAAAGCACTAAGTAATTTATGTACGGAAAAAGGCCATGTCCACTGCGAAAGTACAAGTTGGTATAATTGAAATGCAGCTCCTAAAAGAAGTCCAATGTCGGCTATAATTATCGTATGGCAACGAAAGTGGATAGACATGCTATTTAATGTGGATTTTATTATTAACAGGCGCTAACACAGTTAGTTCAATATGAGCACCAGAGAAGTCGAAGAGATGCTGCGTCCCTAAAGCGATATGTTCAGCAATTGCTCGCAGCATTTACGTTCGAATTTGAGCAGTGTGTTCCTGTACACTGGCCTTCAGATCAGCTAGAGACCAAACGGGTCCCTGGTAAGCGTGTTCTTTGAGATATGCCCACAGCCCAAAGTCACATGGATTCATATCAAATGATCTTGCAGCCCATGCATCTGGAAAATCTCTGGAGATAGTACGTTCGTGGAAGATTGCATTAAACAGATCTTCCACATGGCGAGTGACATGAGCTGTGGCCCCATCTTGCATGAAGACAGTGCTTCTACACAGCTGCACTGATTCAAGTATCACTTGCTGTACGAGGAGGTCTCTATAAAGTGCAGACGTCATGGTACCCCTGATAGGCCCTCTAGGTATATTCTCTTCAAAGAAGAACGGACAAAAAGTAATGGCGCTTATGAATTCATGCTACACAGTCACATACGGCTAGTGCAAAGGTCTTCGTGCACAACAGGCGGTTTAACAGTACCCCAAATTCGGCAGTTCTGTGTATTACTGCACCCTATAGCGTAAAATGTGCCTCATCACGCCATAGAAAATTCTCCTGCCACCTGTTATCAACATCGATCCGTGCCAGAAACCAAAGAGCAATTTCAGAACGTCGCTGCAGGTCATGAGGTTTCACTTGCTGCACCGTCGGATTTTGTACGGGTACCAGTGTAAAATAGAGCGCAAAGCTTTCCGTACTGTCGACCGTGACAACTTTCGTGACGCTGTAAGAGCACTAGCACTATCTCGCGGCAAGTGCCGAATGGTATATCATCTACTTTAAACTATTTAATGACATATGGCCTCTCCTCAGACATTTCAGCTGGCGACACTCGCAGTGGAGTACAGTAATTGCAACCGTTCACATAAAAGAGATTCACTAACAGCACACTATGCCTTTTCTCTTTAGCCACACTGTTCTTTCACGTTATGGCTTTTCAAATAACAGCATGAATGACATGCCGTCATGCAAACAGTGTACATCGCCAGATCTGCACTTGGTCGCTAAAATTTACAGCTACCAGAGTCAATGGGTTCCGCAATGACGCATTAGCTTATCTAGCAAGTTTCGCTGCCATAATATACTTACAAACCACGTTGGATCTTCCTGAGTAGTTTCACTTTAATTATAACAACCCGGTATGATGTACTCCCAGAAACGTTGCACAGGGTGCCGGTGACACGAGTACATGCGGGTCACCACGAGAACACCGTTTGAGGTAGAAGAATCTGCAGTCGTGCAGAATTTCCTTGCAGTTAAAAAATGGCTCTAAGCACTATGGGACTTAACAACTGAGGTCATCAGTCCCCTTGTCCTTAAGTAACACACACATCCATGCAAGAGGCAGGATTCGAACCTGCGACCGTAGTAGCAGCGCTGTTCCGGACTTAAGCGCCTAGAGCCGCCCTGCCACAGCGGCCGGTTCCTTGTAGTTAACAACACCGATTCGAAGACAATTAGGTAACGTGCATTTGCTCCAACAGTGCCTCTATTTGACAGCGAGTTCCTCTATGGCTCGTGGACATCATACATTTTGTTAGCGCCATGGGCCGGCCGAAGTGGCCGTGCGGTTAAAGGCGCTGCACTCTGGAACCGCAAGACCGCTACGGTCGCAGGTTCGAATCCTGCCTCGGGCATGGATGTTTGTGATGTCCTTAGGTTAGTTAGGTTTAACTAGTTCTAAGTTCTAGGGGACTAATGACCTCAGTAGTTGAGTCCCATAGTGCTCAGAGCCATTTGAACCAAGCCATTAGCGCCATGAAGATCTTTGTAGTAAAAGTCACATCATTTTGAAAGACGTACGTTGGTTTTAGCACCTCTTTCACTATACTAGAACTCGTTAACTTGACTATATAACATACTGTTTTCCAGTCTATTTCTAAAACACTAGATAATACCGATGCCCATAGGAAGTGGTATGTGAAATCCTGTGTTTTATTTTTAACTTAAGTGCCCTGTATCGTCATCAGTGTTAGGCGCCTCAGTTGCCTCTACTTGAAATGATAAGTAAGGCCTGGGCAAGTGGGGATTAAACATCATTCGTTAATGCACATTTGAACTACAATTTACTAAAATTACAAAAATTTACTAAATTCACCAAATCAGCAAACTTAAAGGGATGGGCCCCAAAACCAAAGGGTAAAGTTATCTGTTTGCAAACTGAGAGCACTTCAAAGTAAGGACTTAGATATGATAAAATTTACCAAATGTTTTTACACCAATGAACATTTGAGAGTAAAATTACATTACCTTAATAGCGTAGGCCTTTAAATAAAATCAAACAAGAATTAAAAGCTTTTAGCAGTCTGTGAAATAATTTACATAAACTCACGGTTACACCCAACTGACCCTTAACTGGGCACATCCAGTGACATTTAAGTCAATCTAAAGAATGTTTTAAGAAAAGGTATATACAACATCCGCAACAAGAAATTTGATGGTGAAACTTTTAAAAACTACTCTGAGCAATCTCCTAATTTTATAAGCGGTTCGCGCTGGGAGGTAGAACACGTGACATTCCATAAGAACGCGGTAAAGTAGCCCAGATTAACTGGTTCTAAAACATACGCAAGAGTATTATCATAAACACAATAAAATTAACACACGGAATATAATTTGTCAACAAACACTCTGGAAATCAGACTTAGGGATTAGCTGCTCCCATTCCTTTATTACTACTCTGTTTTAAAATACACACACCAAAAAAGTTTTGCATCGCCCCGGTTCCCAGAACGCCTGAAGATAGACGCTGGCTGTGGATATTGTATCACAGACACAGTTCCTTTGACTGTTCAGAGATGTCACTAAACCCGCCCAAAGATGTAAACAACCATGCATCAGCAGCGCCTATTAGCCGAACAGTCATTCCAGCAGGAAGGAGGTAAATGGCTCGTATTGTCTGTAGTTCAACCATGCCTAGACTGTCAATACCGTGGTTCGAACTCTTCCGCTTTTATGCCAGGAACGGCTCTCAATAAGGCAAGTGTCCAGGTGTCTTGGAGTGAACCTAAGCGATGCTGTTCGGACATGGAGGAGATACAGAGAGACAGGAACTGTCGATGACATGTCTCGCTCAGGCCGCGCAGGGGCTACTACTAAAGTGCATGACCGCTACCTACGGATTATGGTTGCGAGGAATCCAGACAGCAACACCACCATGTTGAACGATGCTTTTCGTGCAGCCACAGGACGTCGTGTTACGACTCAAACTGTGCATGACTCGCAACTTCACTCCCGACGTCCATGGCGAGGTCCATATTACCGAACACGACACCATGCAGCGCGGTACAGATGGGCCCAATATGCCGAATGGACCGCTCTGGATTGGCATCACGTTCTCTTCACCGATGAGTGTCGCATATGCCTTCAACCAGAAAATCGTGGGAGACGTGTTTGGAGGCAACCCGGTCAGGCTAAACACTTTAAACACACCGTCCAGTGAGTACAGCAAGGTGGAGGTTCCCTGCTGTTTTTGGGTGGTTCAGATGGTTCAAATGGCCCTGAGCACTATGCGACTTAATATCTGAGGTCATCAGTCCCCTAGAACTTAGAACTACTTTAACCTAACTAACCTAAGGACATCACACACACCCATGCCCGAGGCGGTCGCGCGGTCTCTCGGTTCCAGACTGAAGCGCCTAGAACCGCTCAGTCACAACGGCCGGCTTTTGGGGTGGCATTATGTGGGGCCGATGTACGCCGCATGAATGCCATCCTTCGACCGATAGTGCAACCATATCGGCAGCATATTGGCGAGGCATTCATCTTCATGGACGACAACTCGCGCCCCCATCGTCCACATCTTATGAATGACTTCCTTCAGGATAACGACATCGCTCGACTAGAGTGGCCAGCATGTTCTCCAGACATGAATCTTAACGAACATGCCTGGGATAGATTGAAAACGGCTGTTTATGGACGACGTGACGTACCAACCAATCTGAGGGATCTACGTCGAATCGCCCTTGAGGAGTGGAACAATCTAGACCAACAGTGCCTTGATGAACTTGTGGGTAGTATGCCACGACTAATACATGCATGCATCAATGCAAGAGGACTTGCTGCTGGGTATTAGAGGTACCGTTGCGTACAGCAGTCTCGATCACCACCTCAGAAGGCCTCGCTGTAAGGTGGTACAACAAGCAGTGTGTGGTTTTCATGACGTATAAAAAGGGCGGAAATGATTTTTATGTTGATCTCTATTCCATTTTTTTGTATAGGTTCTGGAACTCTCTGAACCGAGGTGATGTAAAACTTTTTTGATGAATGTATACGAAAGAACGAGAAAAATTACTGGTACCAGATGATATAACGGAGGATTACAATAAGGTAACATAAATGTGCTGCATTCGGAAGAAGTAGATTGTTTTTCGTTGCAAATTCCGAATTATGAGGCCTAGTGAAACAATCTTATTAACAGTTTATGGCGCGCTAAAAGCCACACCAAAGCTTTACGCTGATCATAACGGCAAAATTTAGTTATGGCCATGACACCTTATTGTCTTCTCTCACTAAAGGAGTCTGGAACCGCGCGACCGCTACGGTCGCAGGTTCGAATCCTGCCTCGGGCATGGCTGTGTGTGATGTCCTTAGGTTAGTTAGGTTTAAGTAGTTCTAAGTTCTAGGGGACTGATGACCTTAGAAGTTAAGTCCCATAAGTGCTCAGAGCCATTTGAACCATCACTAAAGGATCAACGCAATAAATAGCAAGCACGTAAGTACAATCAAGCAAGACTGGACCATGTCGAACAAATCACGTGATTTAAGTAGCAAGATGACAATTATTGAGTATGAGAGTCTCTCAGAGGCCCACTCAGTGCACCTTGCAAGACACTTGGTTGGTATAACATGCCAGAAACGCAGTTAGAACAGCCCGGCTAAATGTAAGCAATAACTTCAGAAGCTTCTCACCGTCTATTAACGTAGAGAGTTAAACATGCAGCTTGCAGTCCCACGGCAGCACGGAGAGTAGAACTCTTACAAAGACGGCGGTTTGCAGCACCAGTCTTGAGGCCGCCGTGTGGTAGTCCCCTCTTCCCGCTATACCATCATCTACGGCGGTGCGCGTCCCAAGCGCCCGTGGCTAAAAGCACAGCCATCAACCAGGGACTTCCAGGTGCCCCACATACCCTGAGAGCTTTCCTGCTGGACCACACCTGCCTCCTCGGCGGACTGCCTGCGAGAGAGGAGCTCATCAGGAACCTCTTAGAACCTGCTCGTTGACGCCCTCTAACCACAGATAAACGCCCACGAAAGCATGGCGTGGTAGGACGATTCGCGACACGACTCTCTGCGCTTGTTCACTGCCATCCATGAACACACATAAGATTAGCTGGATGTTGGGACGAAATTCTTCTCTGTCTTGTTGGAGGAAGGTAGGAACAGAGTCCGTTAGTTTTTCGAGGATGGAGAAGCTATGTAGCGCAGATTTTGAGCGATTCGTTTGACTGGCTCCAGGGATCTCTTACTGAAAGCGTCGAGAAGGAATACAGTGTATTCCTATGCGCTATTGCTCGGATTCTGATTGGGATAGTCCGTCACGAGCATGACAGTGGGTTGGTCAGAGAGATATCCAATATCACGGGCGAGAAGTCGCGTTTGACAGAAGCCCAACGGGCGGATAGAAGCGAAGAGAGATGGAGATGAGATATGTTGGACGTAAGTGAACGCTGGTGTAAGACTTCAGAGGTTGCAGCCACGCAGAGCTGCCGCTGTCTGCAATCTGCGATGGTATATAATAGTAAGTAGGGTTTGCCAGAAGGTAGGCCACAGTGTAACTTGATAGAATCAGTGCTTTCGGGAATACAGAAAATTCTATGTTGCTCAATCTCTTTTGCGTGTGAATACACACATAGTTAGTCAATATGACGCCATACTTTCAGTTTCTTAAGTGACCGTGCCGCTCTGTTACAAAAGTAGGGTCCAACAGTGGTTCATTCTGTTATTGTCTCTCAAAGCTTTAGCTAACGGTACTATACGTCACCTTAGCTTCACCACTGCGATCTTGAATTGAGATTGTTTAATCGAACTTTCTGCTAATGTTTCTGCATATTCAGCCATGTTCATTATCGTGTTTAACAGAGCATGTCTAGTGCCAGCAAGCCTAATGACACATCCAATATTTGAAATCATCCCTTTAATGCACAAACGCCCCATATGCTGATCCATTTGTGGATTATACTTCCTTCTGATAACGAATACCTACAGGACAATAGTGCTTAGCAATCCACCATAATTTTGTAGTCAAATGTCATATCAAATATCCAAAAAAATGCCAATAACAGTTTGTTGCGGACCTTTTTAAATCACCTTGAGTGCTGGTCCAATGCAGTCTTAGTAGTATTAACAAAATCTGTAAGGTGCAAATACCATTTGAAAACGAACCCATCGTCTCCATAGTGCTGTACCGAATTAGCGTTATCTTGCGCAGGGTTAGTTTGAAAATATTTTCTCTTGATTTCTGGACTTTGATGCTTCATACTTTAGGTTGAACCTGGTATAGCCATTGTACTTATGGTAGACGCTCAACTAAGTACAGTAAAAGGGGGGATATCTGGTGGGAGACGTTTATAATATGTTCTAGTAGGGCAAGATCCGTTCCCTGTTACTAGGTCAGAAGTCACTACCGATTCCGCCCCCTATATACGCCAAATTTAATGCACCCAAGAGTCAGCTCCTTACATTGAAGGCGACCCAGACAGGATAGTGTTTCGTGACACTTTCTGATTTCCGCAGTCAAGACAGGTAAAGTAGAATAATTTAGACTTTAATTTACTAATGAGATGAATGTTTTTATTTCCAGTAGGCGTAAGGCAATTCTGTTATGCCTAGTCTGTGTCATTCTGCGTCGTACTACAGGGCTGGTGAGTATGCGGCATTGTTTGTGACTTTTTTTTTTTGTCCAGTGTTCGTATTTGTTTACGCAATCTGTGATTTAGTAGCACACTGATAACGGTTACATGGTAAAATTCATAACAGTGGGGGATTAGGAAGTTAAATCATCTATTAGTCTAAAAAGTGTTAAATGTAGACATCCACGTTGCAACGAGATCGCTATCAAAAAGCTCTGCTTGCACAGTTTCTGAAGAGGCTGAAGTCTTCAGACAATGGTGTTGGGCCAAAGTTCTGCCAGCGCAGATGGGGCTGAAGCCTGTCCAATCACATTCCGCAAGCGTGTAGCGACGGAGAATGCCCGAGGGTACAAGGCACAGTAGAAACGAGGAATGCGATAGACATAGGCCTGGGAAGCTGTTCACCTCCCCAGTCCGGCCACAGTTTACAGCTCAGTCCTTCGAGTAGCAGAGGACGGGGTGAGGTCAGTCACAGGGCAAATTCCAGCGCCAGTGCTAGAGTTTAATAGGCTGCAATCCATGCCGTGGGATATAAAAATGCGAGGATACTTAAAAAAATAGACGATACTTATAAAGAAGAGCAGAAAAATTCCAAAAAAATAGAGGTTACTTCCGAAACAACAGAAGAACAGGGAACTAGTAGTAACGAGAGGTTACATACATTTATAACCGATAGTAAGGCAACTGCTCCAAGGGGGCAGTTGCAGAGGGTTAAATCTGGTTTAGGCACGATAAAGCAGTGGTGTGAGGAAATGATGAAAAACAATTCGAAAGTGGCAGAAAATCTCGAAGACCGAATTTGAGCTATCGACGATAAAGGAGGAACCTGAGAGGGAATCGTTACAGTTGATCCTACCGTTACACAAGCATTACTGGAGGAAGTCAATAAGGAACGAACGGAAATGCTACGCAAAGTCTGCCAGAAATTGTCGAGACATGAGCGGGTTTTGGGCCTTGGTTTCGAGAATTCCGGAAACTACTGAAAATTGGAATAGACATCAACATAAACATAATTTCCGCCCTTTTTATAGCACATTAAAACCGCACATTGCATGTTGTTACACCATACAGCGAAACCTTCAGAGGTGGTGGTCCAGATTTCTGTACACGCCGGTACCTCTAATAGCCAGTAGCAAGTCTTCTTGCATTGATGCATGACTGTATTCGTCGTGGCATATTATCCACAAGTTCATCAAGGCACTGTTGGTCCATATTGTCCCACTCCTCAACGGCGATTCGGCGGAGATCCCTCAGAGTGGTTTGTGGGTCACGTCGTCCATAAACAACCGTTTTCAATCTATCCCAGGCATGTTCGATAGGGTTCCTGTCTGGAGAACATGCTGGCCGTTCTAGTAGAGTGACGCCCTTGTCCCGAAGGAAGTTATCTCGATTATACTTTTATCCTCTCTTTCCGCGTGTGGCAGCAGCGGTGTGTATCGCTATTCGCACCTTGGATCATCTTTGGCCTGACAGTTATAGTTTCCAGCTGGGCTGTGTGCGGGCAGTTGTTTGGTTGGCGTGGAGCAGCGAGGAAATCTCTGCGGCACGTAGTTTGGCCGGGTCCGCTGGCAGCCCCCATGCGGTGTCAGAGTGTGTGGTACTGTTCCCATTGCTACGAGGTTCGTACCTCACCAATCCTGGACATGAAAGTTGAGTTTTGACTTAATCTACCAGTAAGTCACGACTGTTCACATTGTGTCGTTTGGAGTTCGTTGTCGGCTGTTGGGATATTCCCGCACGCAACAATGTGTATTTTCAAGTTGGCTAATTTTAGCCACCCTCCAGTGGAGTTTAACTGTACTTGGTTATTTGAATTGAAGTGCACCAGCGGAATCTTCTGCCTTGTGGCCGTTAACATTTCGGTTTCCTGCCTCTGTCGTTGACCTTAATTCAGGTAGTGTATTTTCCTCATCGTGTTGTCGCTGTCCAGCACAGTGTGTAGTTTGAAAGCTCAATGTATAATTGGTTGTGGGCACCAATTTCTTCTTCAACTCTCTGTTGCGTGCTGGTCGGGTGAAACGGAGGTTATCTTGTCGGTGGGTTCGTTGACTGCCTGTCGGTTGGGTTGTCATCGTATCGACAATGGTCGACTGCCTGTCTTACCTAAGCGAGCATTAAGAGTTTGAATTCCAGGAACTTCTGAGCACCCTCGGATGTACTGCCGTTTCTTGTTTGTTCTTGTTGTTTGTACTTGTATGGCTCCTAGCCAATTTTTAGATTAAAGTTGTTTTGCCCTTAAGGCGTCAGATGGTTTGGGCCTTCAGCCTAATTTAAGAACTGTTTTACGTGAAGCCTTTGGCATTTTTAAAATTAATGTTATTGAGTCTTAAGTGTTGGGCCTTCAGCCGATTTTGAATTTAAGTTGTTTGCTTTTAAAGTGTCAGATTCTTTGGGCCTTTAACCTGATTCATGAACTGTTTTTAGAGAAGGCTTTGCCTTTCAATTTTTTAATTTTGGTTGAGGTTTAAGTTACTGGCTTTCAGCCGTTTTTAAAATAAAGTGGTCTTGCCCTTGAGGCATGAAATTGTACGGCGAATTCAGCAGCTAATTAAGTTCCAAAAGTAAAGCTGTGTTTTTAAATTTTTTATGGCTCTTGTAATATTTGATCAAATAAAAAGTTGTACGTTTGAATGTACTGACAGCCGCTTGTTTTGGCCCCTTTCCATGACTTAAAATACCTGTTCTGTCCTGCGGGTTTAGCAGGGCGTCTCAAGAGTAGCAGACATTTCTCGATGGTCCAAAAGTACAGCCTGTTCCTAGATCCAACAAAGAGTTTCCCCTTCCGAACGGGTTATAGAACAATTTGAGAACTCGTTTATTTTGTCCTAGAGCTCATAATTAAGTATGAACTTTGTGTGTGTGCACACCCGAGAAGCGACGCAGCGGCACGAATGGCTATACTTACGCAAGACTGGAAAAAGCATACAGAATTCTGAACAGCTTCCATGGCTGTATATTGGACACAGAGTGCACAGGACCAAGTAAAACTCGGCATCCTAGTGACGGAGGCATATCATGATGCAAGACGTCAGAATCCGATGCTCTGTTTTACGGATGTGTCGCAACAAACCAATGTCTTGATGCGCCAATCGTCCCTCCCGAATTAATCAGGAGTTACTTGACCATACTGCCACACGCAGTACAGAGAGAGATTATGATTGCGGGCATTAGTGTGGAAGATATTCAAGGTTTTCAACCTTTATTGCAAGAGTTAGGCTGTGTCCTAAATAAATTACTGTGCCTACCAATACGACCAGAAACAAATCAGTTCGGTTGTTACCGTCAATTATATGAAACACAAAGAGGTCATCAGCCGTATTATTCAAGAAGTAATAATGGGCGACGAAGTCGAATTGCATGAAGAGACTCAGGTCCACTGCGAAACAAGTTCAATGAGCAAAGGAAGTTGAACCGATCTGGGTCGGGACGAGCAGAAGAAGGAGAGAGAGAGAGGGGTAAATATCAGAGGCACAGAACCCCATTATAATGTTCCACGAGATAGCAAAATAATATAAGAATTGGACTAGAAACATTAGGAGAGGGATGTCGTTGTTTTGCTTAGACACTATGTTTTGTGTATAAGCTTTGAGGACTTAAGGGAAACCCTATTAAGAGGACGTAATCCACAGTAGCTACCCGATATTGTGTGTGAAAATAGGGGATAAGGCTTTTCAAGGGATTATAGGCACTTGTAGCCAGGCTTCCGTAATAAGGGAGATGGCATTTTAAGATTATGCAAGGACCATTAAGGAGTTCCTCCTGTGCTTTCATGGTGTGAATGTGATTACTTCAGTAGATCTAAAATCTGGCAGATTGAACTTGATGCGGATTGACAAAAGGACATGGCGTTTCTCTGTTTTAGTCACTTCTATAAAGTTCCATGAGCTACTGTTCTGTCCAAACGTGTCATTTACGGCTTTTGTAAGAGGACTTTGCACCATTATTGCAGAAGATATTAAAACGAAGTGTACCACATGCGAATATGGAGCGACATCCGGCTGAATAATGTGCAGAATGACAATTTGATACGTTTATTAACGTCATATACACTAAAATAATAAATAATACTCTTAAGGACTTGTAAATAAATTCACATCCAAGTCAAGAGTGACCAATCAACTGTACAACACGTTAAGACATGATTTAAAGAAAACTGTGAAATCATAATAAATCTTTACTTTGTTAAGAATTAACTTTGGGAGAACTAAAACATGATAAAAGATTTACTTAAATAACCACTTGTTTACACTGTATTTAAGTGTGCGGACATATCAGCTCAATGCTTTACCACAGTCCAAATACAAAGGTAGTTAAGAAAGGACTGCAATATGAAACAGTGGCTTGAATTTAAATTAAAAGAAATTGCAACTCAATTATTTACAGTTAAAATGACTTTAATCTCAACTAGTAGTGAAACTAACAGTACTAAAATACTGCCGGCCGGGGTGGCCAAGCGGTTAAAGGCGCTACAGTCTGGAACCGCACGGCCGCGACGGTCGCAGGTTCGAATCCTGCCTCGGGCATGGATGTGTGTGATGTCCTTAGGTTAGTTAGGTTTAAGTAGTTCTAAGTTCCAGGGGACTGATGACCTTAGAAGTTAAGTCCCATAGTGCTCAGAGCCACTAAAATACTTAGATGCTTCACTTAAGTTTCACAGTTACAACACACAAATTATTCCGAAAAATAAATTCCAGCAATCAGTTCATTAATTCTGTCGTTGGGGAATACATCTTATCAACTGTTGAAGTGTGACATTATATTACTAAGTGGAACGCATCGTAGGCGACAATGGTTCAAATGGCTCTGAGCACTATGGGACTCAACTGCTGAGGTTATTAGTCCCCTAGAACTTAGAACTAGTTAAACGTAACTAACCTAAGGACATCACAAACATCCATGCCCGAGGCAGGATTCGAACCTGCGACCGTAGCGGTCTTGCGGTTCCAGACTGCAGCGCCTTTAACCGCACGGCCACTTCGGCCGGCTCGTAGGCGACATGGTGCTACAAAACAATGTAGACAATGAAACAGCTCAGGTAATCTGGAAAGAAACTGAGTTAGTGCTCAACAATTACCGTTGCAATTCTACTTTACCAATCTGGGCTGGGTTTATTATGTTTTATACCGCAAGGTTCACAACGCTTAGGAATAACCAAAAAGAGAAGACAACCATACCTAGTTTACAAAAGGCACAAGCTGTTTAGCATCTCGTGAAGTACCATAACCTACTGTATATACTACACAGCTCATTCTGGTCAGCAAAGTACTGACAATTTTAAGAACTACCAGCCAACCGTATTACACAAGTGCTTTAACAGAACTCGCCCTTAAATTCACTGAAACTAGGCTCACTTTCATAAATAAATGATATACTAGTCTCTGCCATCTGTACATAATGTCACTTATATATATATATATATATATATATATATATATATATATATATATATATATATATAAAACTCCCATCAAGGAGTTTTACCTGTCAATGAATCTACTATCACTGGGTGGTCGTTTCCACATCTGTCAAGACAATGTACACAAATACAAGTGTCAGTGACTATTAATTACACAAATCACCTAGGGATTAAATGGAGGCGCTGCCTGTCAGCACAGTACCAGAATCATTTGAAATAACAGTCGGAACAGTCACACGTCTCAGACGCCGTTATTGCAGTTACTAAGTGGGCGGACAGCACTGGACAACTCTAAATATGGAAGAAACGTACCGTTACTTTTGCTGTTCCTGTTACTGTCGTAGGCTGTATACGAATATAACTCCCATCAAGGAGTTTTACCTGTCAATGAATCTACTATCACTGGGTGGTCGTTTCCACATCTGTCAATAGTAACTACGAAATCCAACATAGTTCTGTGCCTAAGTCACCAGACCATATACCGGACGGAGTACAACACTTCTTTACTGTTACCGGTTCAGTAAATCACGACCCGCATTCGAAGTTCTTGGCGAACTAACTCGTTCTCAGCACATCACCGATTGCCTGATTCCAAATTCACGCATCCTCACCAAGGCTTACAGGTGGCGGCACCAGTGCAACCAAAAATCTCACAGTTTCGTCGATGTGCCAATAGTCAGCACAGAAGATGCCTGTTTATGTGGGTGACGTGCGTATCCGTAGAAGTCGTGGGCGGCACATTATCAGACTTTGTATCATTTGCTGGCAGTATTCCAAAAGCGTGCGATTACTGTAAATCCATCTAAAAACGATTCTGGTTATTCTGAACCGAAATTTATGGGGAATATCATCATCCCTGTAGGGATCAGACGAGGACCCGACGAGCTGCATTCCTTAAGAGACTATGCAGCTCAGAGATCATAAAAACACGCCCGGGAGTATATCGACTTAATAAATTTCTATAAAAGATTCATTACAAATTATATGGAGACACCGCAGTTTCGCCGCCTCAAGGGCAAGATTAATACATGAAAGTGGAGTGAAAAGGCACAACGCGAATTCTAATAGCTAAAGAAGGATCTCTTGCAGGCACTCATTCTAGCCCACTAGACTTAACCTCTTCAGTTCCGCTTGTAGAAAATTATGTTTAGCCATCTAATATTTCAGTTACATGTCATAGACGACACAGATCGCTGAAAATTGTGGCAATAGGTAAAGACACATTTCTGAAGGTGATCAAAGTATTGGTGCATGTGTATGCGGCGTTACTTTGGTTCTTTACGCAGACAAAAGTCACCAGTTTCATTTGTTGTATAGTACGACACGCGGGAAGAGAAGAGATTACGTAAAAATTTTTGCCTTATCACTCATGGGTTAGTTCTGGTGTGCATCTACTCCAGGAGGAGGTGCAGAATTACCAGGTTGTGAATAAGACAGTCGCATTTGCCACAGAATGTTGAACAAAGCAGCATTAGACTAATTGGTGACAGAGTTAGAAGTTTTATCGATTGTGCGGGGTTTCCCATTTTTGCTGTTTCTTGTTTGGAAGAATTACAAAGGTGTGTACTGACCACCATGCATTACAGTTTTTGATGTCTGCGAAGTTGTCACTTGGATGAATGAAGCGTGAGTGTTATTGCTACAAGAATTTCTGATCACATATGAACGGCTTATTTCAATAGTGGTACAAGTACAATTTTGTTCATTGTGAGATACAGAGTCCTAAAGTTAAATGAGCGCTGAAAATTCTGCAGTAGAGATACCAGAAATATTCAAGCATATGGATGCTTGCTAGAGATGAACCTTTCTTTCTGTTTGCTTGATTCATTAACTGCAGAAGCATTATAGGCAGAAAAGTGCAGGTAATGGACTTGTACCACTATTGAAATAAGCTTTTCATGTATGGGAAAGAAACTGTTGTAGCGAAGCCCTTTCATGAGCTGTGACAGGCTCAACTACGAAAGCAATTGTGACTTAAGAGATAACTATGTCGGTGTAATGTACCTCAAATGGGTCGCCAATCCTCGATTCAACGAATGTGCTGAGACCGTCACAAAGATAAAAGTTTATCATTAACGTATTAGCTGGAACGAAATATCGTATCACAATGATGGAAGCAGGTATGTCTCAACGCTCTCATTAGCAATGCAGCATGCTATGTTGTTAGATCTTAAGTATTTCTGTAGTGATGTTAGTTTTATTTCATGTTATCCACAGCAGATGTATTCGTTGACAAATAACAAATTTTGCAGGTCTAGTGGACGTGAAAACGATAACCAATATGGTGCGATCAGTGCCGATCATCGAAGATATGAAGACAGCAAGAATTGGTGGTGGTGGTATACAGTGATATGTGTGTTCCCACATTAGTTATATTTGCTTTTTTGGGAGCACGATTTAGGGATTTTGTAGTTGGACTAGACTCTCCTGCACGAATGAGAGGGTAGTTTAATCATAATATGGCGGGACTAGTAGGTTGTGGATAGCATAGCACGTGTTATCGTATTGACAGGAGGCAAGCATAAATTTATTGCCCAATAATGGCGTGGTAGTAAGCCAATAGACTGATGTAACACTCTCTCGAACAACACTAGTAATGGACTAAACCCTTGTAGACACACAAACACATAAGAAAATGTTGTATATAAAAAAAATCAATGAAAATCAAAATGTTGTTCATAAAAAAATCAATGAAAAATTTCACCTTAATCTGTCATTTAAAATATACCTTGATTAGCAGTATTTCTGTAACAACTTTCGTTATTTAAATGAAGAGGCAACACATATTGTAAAGCATACTCTGCCATTTTGTACTTACAACTTTGTTTTTAACATTTTATTGCATAATGAGAATTTCACTTAGGATAATAAGTGTTTATTTTGTCACTCTTTTTTTTGTCATCAGTCTTCTGACTGGTTTGATGTGGCGCACCACGAATTCCTCTCCTGTGCCAACCTCTTCAACTCAGAGTAGCACTTGCAACTTACGTCATCAATTATTTGCTGGATGTATTCCAATCTCTGTCTTCCTCTACAGTTTTTTCTCTCTACAGACCCCTCTAGTTCCATGGAAGTCAATCCCTCATGTCTTAACAGATGTCCTATCATCCTGTTCCATCTCCTTATCAGTGTTTTCCTCATATTCCTTTCCACTCCGATTCTGCGTGGAACCTCCTCATTCCTTACCTCATCAGTCCACCTAATCCTCAACATACGTCTGTAGCACCACGTATCATACGCTTTGATTCTCTTCTGTTCAGTTTTTCCCACAGTCCCTATTTCACTACTATGTTGTTGTTGTTGTGGTCTTCAGTCCTGACACTGGTTTGATGCAGTTCTCGATGCTACTCTATCTTGTGCAAGCTTCTTCACCTCCCAGTACTTACTGCAACCTACATCCTTCTGAATCTGCTCAGTGTATTCATCTCTTGGTCTCCCTCTACAATTCTTACCCTCCACGCTGCCCTCCAGTGCTAAATTTGTAATCCCTTGATGCCTCAGAACATGTCCTACCAACCTGTCCCTACTTTTTGTCAAGTTGTGCCACAAACTCCTCTTCTCCCCAATTCTATTCAATACCTCCTCATTAGTTATGTGATTTACCCATTTAATCTTCAGCATTCTTCCGTAGCACCACATTTTTAAAGCTTCTATTCTCTTCTTGTCCAAACTATTTATCGTAAATATTTCACTTCCATACATGGCTACACTCCATACAAATACTTTCAGAAACGACTTCCTGACACTTAAATCTATACTCGATGTTAACAAATTTCTCTTCTTCAGAAACGCTTTCCTTGCCATTGCCAGTCTACATTTTATATCCTCTCTACATCGACCATCATCAGTTATTATGCTCCCCAAATAGCAAAACTCCTTTACTACTTTAAGTGTCTCATTTCCTAATCTGATTCCCTCAGCATCAATCGACTTAATTCGACTACATTCCATTATCCTCGTCTTGCTTTTGTTGATGTTCATCTTATACCCTCCTTTCAAGACACTGTCCATTCCGTTCAACTGTTCTTCCAAGTCTCTTGCTCTCTCTGACAGAATTGCAATGTCATCGGCGAACCTCAAAGTTTTTATTTCTTCTCCATTGATTGTAATACCTACTCCGAATTTTTCTTTTGTTTCCTTTACTGCTTGCTCAATATACAGATTGAATAAAATCGGGGAGATGCTACAACCCTGTCTCACTCCCTTCCCAACCACTGCTTCCCTTTCACGCCCCTCGACTCTTATGACTGCCATCTGGTTTCTGTACAAATTGTAAGTAGCCTTTCGCTCTATATTTTACCCCTGCCACCTTTAGAATTTGAAAGAGAGTATTCCAGTTAACAATGTCAAAAGCTTTCTCTAAGTCTACAAATGCTAGAAACGTAGGTTTGCCTTTTCTTAATCTTTCTTCTAAGATAAGTCATTAGGTCAGTATTGCCTCACGTGTTCCAACATTTCTACGGAATCCAAACTGATCTTCCCCGAGGTCGGCTTCTACCAGTTTTTCCATTCGTCTGTAAAGAATTCGCGTTAGTATTTTGCAGCTGTGACTTATTAAACTGATAGTTCGGTAATTTTCACATCTGTCAACACCTGCTTTCTTTGAGATTGGAATTATTAGATTCTATTTGAAGTCTGAGTGTATTTCGCCTGTCTCATGCATCTTGCTCACCAGATGGTAGAGTTTTGTCAGGACTGGCTCTCCCAAGGCCGTCAGTAGTTTTAATGGAATGTTGTCTACTCCCGGGGCCTTGTTTCGACTCAGGTCCTTCAGTGCTCTGTCAAACTCTTCACGCAGTATCGTATCTCCCATTTAATCTTCATCTACATCCTGTTCCATTTTCATAATATTGTCCTCAAGTACCTCGCACTTGTATAGACCCTCTATATATTCTTTCCACCTTTCTGCTTTCCCTTCTTTGCTTAGAACTTGGTTTCCATCTCAGCTCTTAATATTCATACAAGTGGTTCTCTTTTCTCCAAAGGTCTCTTTAATTTACCTATAGGCAGTATCTATCTTACCCCTAGTGAGATGAGCCTCTACATCCTTACATTTGTCCTCTAGCCATCGCTGCTTAGCCACTTTGCACTTCCTGTCGATCTCATTTTTGAGACGCTTGTATTCCTTTTTGCCTGCTTCATTTACTGCATTTTTATATTTTCTCCTTTCATCAACTAAATTCAATATTTCTTCTGTTACCCAAGGATTTCTACGAGCCCTCGTCTTTTTACCTACTTGATCGTTTGCTGCCTTCATCACTTCATCCCTCAGAGCTACCCATTCTTCTTCTACTGTATTTCTTTTCCCCATTCCTGTCAATTGTTACCTTATGCTCTCCCTGAAACTCTGTACAACCTCTGGTTTAGTCAGTTTATCCAGGTCCCATCTCCTTAAATTCCCACCTTTTTGCAGTTTCTTCAGTTTTAATCTACAGTTCATAACCAATAGATTGTGGTCAGAGTCCACATCTGCCCCTGGAAATGTCTTACAATTTAAAACCTGGTTCCTAAATCTCTGTCTTACCACTGTATTGTCTATCTGATACCTTCTAGTATCTCCAGGCTTCTTCCATGTATACAACCTTCTTTTATGATTGTTGAACCAAGTGTTAGCTATGACTAAGTTATGCTCTGTCCAAAATTTACCAGACGGCTTCCTCTTTCATTTCTTACCCCCAATCCATATTCACCTACTATGTTTCCTGCTCTCCCTTTTCCTACTCTCGAATTCCAGTCACCCATGACTATTAAGTTTTCATCTTCCTTCACTATCTGAATAATTTCTTCTTTCTCATCATACATTTCATCAATTTCTTCATCATTTGCAGTGCTAGCTGGCATATGAACTTCTACTACTGTAGTAGGCGCGGGCTTCGTGTCTATCTTGACGACAATAATGCGTTCACTGTGCTGTTTGTAGTAGCTTACCCGCACTCCAATTTTTTTTATTCATTATTAAACCTACTTCTGCATTACCACTATTTGAGTTTGTATTTATAACCCTGTATTCACCTGACCAAAACTCTTGTTCCTCCTGCCACCGAACTTAACTAATTCCCACTATATCTAACTTTGACCTATCCATTTCCCTTTTTAAATTTACTAACCTACCTGTCCGATTAAGGTTCTGACAACCCACACTCAAATCCGTAGGATGTCAGTTTTCTTTCTCCTGATAACGACGTCCTCTAGAGTAGTCCCCGCCCGGAGATCCGAATGGGGGACTATTTTACCTTGGGAATATTTTACCCAAGAGGATGCCATAATCATTTAACCATACAGTAATGCTGCATGCCCTCGGGAAAAATTACTGCTGTAGTTTCCCCTTGATTTCCGCTGTTCGCAGTACCAGCACAGCAAGGCCGTTTTGGTTAGTGTTACAAGGCCAGATCAGTCAATCATGCAGACTGTTGCCCCTGCAACTACTGAAAAGGCTGCTGCCCCTCTTCAGGAACCACACGTTTTTCTGGCCTCTCAACAGATACCCCTCCGTTGTGGTTGCACCTACGGTACGGCCATCTGTATCGCTCAGGCACGCAAGCCTCCCCACCAACGGCAACGTCCATGGTTCATGGGGATATGTTCTGAGGCATCAAGGGATCACAAATTTAGCTTGGAAGGTAAAAATCCTAGAGGGAGACCAAGAGATGAATACACTAAGCAGATTCAGAAGGATGTAAGTTGCAGTAAGTACTGGGAGATGAAGAAATTTGCACATGATAGAGTAGCATCGAGAGCTGCATCAAACTAGTCTCAGGACTGAAGACCACAACAACAACATAGTAGTGAAATAGGGACTGTGGGAAAAACAGAACAGAAGAGAATCGAAGCATATGATAATTGGTGCTACAGACGTATGTTGAGAATCAGGTGAACTGATGAGGTAAGGAATGAGGAGGTTCTACGCAGAATTGGAGAGGAAAGGAATATGGCTGTCATTTTGTACTTCCAACTTTGTTTTTAACATTTTATTGCATATCGAGAATTTCTCTTACGATAATATGTGTTTATTTTTGTCACTCTTTTTTTTGTCATCAGTCTTCTGACTGCTTTGATGCGTCGCACCACGAATTCCTCTCCCGTGCCATCCTCTTCAACTCAGAGTAGCACTTGCAACCTACGTGCGCAATTATTTGCTGGATGTATTCCAATCTCTGTCTTCCTCTACAGTTTTTGCCCTCTACCGCTCCCTCTAGTAGCATGGAAGTAAATCCCTCGTGTCTTAACAGATGTCCTGTCATCCTGTCCCTTCTCCTTATCAGTGTTTTCCACATATTCCCTTCCTCTCCGATTCTGCGTAGAACCTCCTCATTCCTTACCTCATCAGTTCACCTAATTCACAACATACGTCTGTAGCACCACATATCATATGCTTCGATTCTCCTCTGTTCTGTTTTTTCCACAGTCCCTGTTTCACTACTATCTTCTCCAGACATACATTCTCAGACATTTCTTCCTCAAATTAAGGCCGATATTTGATATTAGTAGAGTTCTCTTGGCCAGGAATGCCCTTTTTGCCACTCCTATTCTGCTGTTGATGTCCTCCTTGCTCCATCTGCCTAGGTAGCAGAATTCCTTAACTTTATCTACTTCGTGACCATCAATCCTGATGTTAAGTTTCTCGCTTTTCTCATTTCTACTACTTCTCATTATCTTCGTCTTTCTTCGATTTACTCTCAATCCATACTGTGTACTCATTAGACTGTTCATTCCGTTCAGCAGATCATGTAATTCTTCTTAACGTTCATTCAGGATAGCAATGTCATCAGTGAATCGTATCATTGATATCCTTTCACCTTGAATTTTAATTCCACTCCTGAACCGTTCTTTTATTTCCATCATTGCTTCCTCGATGTACAGATTGAACAGTAGGGGCGAAAAGCGTCTTACACCCTTTTTAATGCGAGCACTTCGTTCTTGGTCGTCCACTCTTATTTTTCCCTCTTGGCTGTTGTACACATTGTGTATGACCCATCTCTCCTTATAGCTTATCCCTAGTTTTCTCAGAATTTCAAACATCTTTCACCATTTTACACTCTCGAACGCTTGTTGCTGGAAGACAAATACTATGAACGTGTCTCGAGCTTTCTTTAGTCTTCCCCAATGATTTTAGAAATTCTGATGGAATGTTATCTATCCTTTCTGCTTTATTTGATCTTAAGTCTTCCAAAGCTCTTTTAACGATTGTAAAATATAACTCATGAGGTGCTTGGAAGCACTTTTGATAATAGAGACAGAATGATACATTCTGTCTTAACCATGTTCACGTCGTGTTGGTGTGGTATAGGAGATGAAAATTAGCCTGTGGCCTCGAGGAGTGTGACAGCTGTCCCCCCCCCCCTCCTCCACCAGCAGCAAGGGTGCAGTCGAGGTCGAGGTGAACGCGCTCTGCCGGCACTCCTGCTGCTAACCTTCAGCTATATTAAACTCCGGTGCCGCCCTTGTTGCTGCAAAGCCACTGCCACTACTCCTTTTGGGCCGAATCAACGAGCACTCTTCAGAGGAATCAGCTGACTTCCACCCCGTCTGTCGTCTCCCAACAACTGCGGGATTGCTGCCTCTCAAAGGACTTTGGTTGTAAATGGGCTGGATCTACTCTCATGGAGCGCACCTGCTCGACCAATACCATAAATTTGTCAGCTGTAGACCTACGAGGTGCATTCAAGTTCTAAGGCCTCCGATTTTTTTTCTAATTAACTACTCACCCGAAATCGATGAAATTGGCGTTACTTCTCGACGTAATCGCCCTGCAGACGTACACATTTTTTTACAACGCTGACGCCATGATTCCATGGCAGCGGCGAAGGCATCTTTAGGAGTCTGTTTTGACCACTGGAAAATCGCTGAGGCAATAGCAGCACGGCTGGTGAACGTGCGGCCACGGAGAGTGTCTTTCATTGTTGGAAAAAGCCAAAAGTCACTAGGAGCTAGGTCAGGTGAGTAGGGAGCATGAGGAATCACTTCAAAGTTGTTATCACGAAGAAACTGTTGCGTAACGTTAGCTCGATGTGCGGGCGCGTTGTCTTGGTGAAACAGTACACGTGCAGCCCTTCCCGGACGTTTTTGTTGCAGTGTAGGAAGGAATTTGTTCTTTAAAACATTTTCGTAGGATGCACCTGTTACCGTAGTGCCCTTTGGAACGCAATGGGTAAGGATTACGCCCTCGCTGTCCCAGAACATGGACACCATCATTTTTTCAGCCCTGGGGGTTACCTGAAATTTTTTTGGTGGCGGTGAATCCGTGTGCTTCCATTGAGCTGACTGGCGCTTTGTTTCTGGATTGAAAACTGGCATCCACGTCTCATCCATTGTCACAACCGACGAAAAGAAAGTCCCATTCATGGTGTCGTTGCACGTCAACATTGCTTGGCAACATGCCACACGGGCAGCCATGTGGTCGTCCGTCAGCATTCGTGGCACCCACCTGGATGACACTTTTCGCATTTTCAGGTCGTCATGCAGGATTGTGTGCACAGAACCCACAGAAATACCAACTCTGGAGGCGATCTGTTTAACAGTCATTCGGTGATCCCCCAAAACAATTCTCTCCACTTTCTCGATCATGTCGTCAGACCGGCTTGTGCGAGCCCGAGGTTGTTTTGGTTTGTTGTCACACGATGTTGTGCCTTCATTAAACTGTCGCACCCAGGAACGCACTTTCGACACATCCATAACTCCATCACCACATGTCTCCTTCAACTGTCGATAAATTTCAATTGGTTTAACACCACGCAAATTCAGAAAACGAATGATTGCACGCTGTTCAAGTAAGGAAAACGTCGCCATTTTAAGTATTTATAACAGTTCTCATTCTAGCCGCTGGCGGTAAAATTCCATCTGCCGTATGGTGCTGCCATCTCTGGGACGTATTGACAGATTAGAGATTAGATTAGATTAGATTAGATTAATACTAGTTCCATGGATCATGAATACGATATTTCGTAATGATGTGGAACGAGTCGAATTTTCCAATACATGACATAATTAGGTTAATTTAACAACATACTTAAGTTAATATAACAACTTTATTTTATTGTGTTTTTTAGTTTTTCTTTATTTTTTTTAATTTTTTTAAATATTTTTTGTTTTTTTTTTCTTAATTTATATCTAAAAATTCCTCTATGGAGTAGAAGGAGTTGTCATTCAGAAATTCTTTTAATTTCTTCTTAAATACTTGTGGGTTATCTGTCAGACTTTTGATGCTATTTGGTAAGTGACCAAAGACTTTAGTGCCAGTATAATTCACCCCTTTCTGTGCCAAAGTTAGATTTAATCTTGAATAGTGAAGATCACCCGTTCTCCTAGTATTGTAGTTATGCACACTGCTATTACTTTTGAATTGGGTTTGGTTGTTAATAACAAATTTCATAAGAGAGTATATATACTGAGAAGCTACTGTGAATATCCCTAGATCCTTAAATAAATGTCTGCAGGATGATCTTGGGTGGACTCCAGCTATTATTCTGATTACACGCTTTTGTGCAATAAATACTTTATTCCTCAGTGATGAATTACCCCAAAATATGATGCCATATGAAAGCAATGAGTGAAAATAGGCGTAGTAAGCTAATTTACTAAGATGTTTATCACCAAAATTTGCAATGACCCTTATTGCATAAGTAGCTGAACTCAAACGTTTCAGCAGATCATCAATGTGTTTCTTCCAATTTAATCTCTCATCAATGGACACACCTAAAAATTTGCAATATTCTACCTTAGCTATATGCTTCTGATTAAGGTCTATATTTATTAATGGCGTCATACCATTCACTGTACGGAACTGTATGTACTGTGTCTTATCAAAATTCAGTGAGAGTCCGTTTACAAGGAACCACTTAGTAATTTTCTGAAAGACAGTATTGACAATTTCATCAGTTAATTCTTGTTTGTCAGGTGTGATTACTATACTTGTATCATCAGCAAAGAGAACTAACTTTGCCTCTTCATGAATATAGAATGGCAAGTCATTAATATATAATAAGAACAACAAAGGACCCAAGACTGACCCTTGTGGAACCCCATTCTTGATAGTTCCCCAGTTTGAGGAATGTGCTGATCTTTGCATGTTACGAGAACTACTTATTTCTACTTTCTGCACTCTTCCAGTTAGGTACGAATTAAACCAATTATGCACTGTCCCACTCATGCCACAATACTTGAGCTTGTCTAGCAGAATTTCATGATTTACACAATCAAAAGCCTTTGAGAGATCACAAAAAATCCCAATGGGTGGTGTTCGGTTATTCAGATCATTCAAAATTTGACTGGTGAAAGCATATATGGCATTTTCTGTTGAAAAACCTTTCTGGAAACCAAACTGACATTTTGTTAGTACTTCATTTTTACAGATATGTGAAGCTACTCTTGAATACATTACTTTCTCAAAAATTTTGGATAAAGCTGTTAGAAGGGAGATTGGACGGTAATTGTTGACATCAGATCTATCCCCCTTTTTATGCAAAGGTATAACAATAGCATATTTCAGTCTATCAGGGAAAATGCCCTGTTCCAGAGAGCTATTACACAGGTGGCTGAGAATCTTACTTATCTGTTGAGAACAAGCTTTTAGTATTTTGCTGGAAATGCCATCAATTCCATGTGAGTTTTTGCTTTTAAGCAAGTTTATTATTTTCCTAATTTCAGAGGGAGAAGTGGGTGAGATTTCAATTGTATCAAATTGCATAGGTATGGCCTCTTCCATTAACAGCCTAGCATCTTCTAATGAACACCTGGATCCTACTATATCCACAACATTTAGAAAATGATTATTAAAAATATTTTCAACTTCTGACTTTTTGTTCGTAAAGTTTTCATTCAATTTGATGGTAATACTGTCTTCCTCTGCTCTTGGTTGACCTGTTTCTCTTTTAATAATATTCCAAATTGTTTTAATTTTATTATCAGAGTTGCTGATTTCAGACATGATACACATACTCCTGGATTTTTTAATAACTTTTCTTAATATAACACAGTAGTTTTTATAATTTTTGATAGTTTCTGGGTCACTACTCTTTCTTGCTGTCAGATACATTTCCCTTTTCCGGTTACAAGATATTTTTATACCCTTAGTAAGCCATGGTTTGTTACAAGGTTTCTTACGAGTATATTTAACTATTTTCTTGGGGAAGCAGTTTTCAAATGCATTTACAAAAATGTCATGAAATAAATTATATTTTAAATTGGCATCAGGTTCACGGTACACCTCATCCCAGTCTAACTGCTGTAGGCTTTCCCTGAAATTTGCAATTGTTAAATCGTTGACTGAACGTACTACAATGAACACGGCCTCATTTTAAAACAATGCGCATGTTTCTATCTCTTTTCAGTCCGGAGAAAAAAAATCGGAGGCCTTAGAACTTGAATGCAACTCGTACAACAAAGCTTGTAACCCACCTAGACTGAGCTGAGTTGCTGGTGCAACATGTCCACGTGGACGTTAAGCGTTGACAGTCTTCAACACGTCAACGAAGAAGATTTAAGTATGTATCAGTTAACAGATGTTACTCAGCCTCTTTGGTCAGTGGGAAGCGTAATATCTGAGCCATTCTAATTTTTGTGCTTGTACACACTGGAGAATTAGTCACTTAGAACCTTGTTATACTCAGTACAATGAGCGATTTGCAATGAGGAAATTTAATTTAGCTGCCAATGTCAAATGCTAGTGCACAAGAAGAGCCTCTGTCATAAGATCAGTTGGGTTTCTTTTAGAATAGATTACATCTGCCACCAATATGAGTTACTCTTTGGTACATCGAAGTGAGTAGTCTTCACACCACAGTAATTTAGGACAAGCAACACTCTTACTAGTCTTGGATGAACTTCATTGAACTTACAACAGTCATAATAAAAAACTAACTCCGTCTACAGGCCGCAAGCGACCCATCGGGACCATCCGACCGCCGTATCATCCTCAGGGGAGGATGCGGATAGGAGGGGCATGGGGTCAGCACACCGCTCTCCCGGTCGTTATGACGGTTTTCTTTGACCGGAGCCGCTACTAGTCGGTCGAGTAGCTCCTCAATTGGCATCACGAGGCTGAGTGCACCCCGAAAAATGGCAACAGCACGTGGCGGCGGGATGGTGACCCATCCAAGCGCCGGCCACGCCCGACAGCGCTTAACTTCGGTGATCTCACGGGAACCGGTGTATCCACTGTGGCAAGGCCGTTGCCTAACAGTCGTAATAAAAAAAAAAAAAAAAAAAAAAAAAAAATCTGCCGGCCGAAGTGGCCGTGCGGTTAAAGGTGCTGCAGTCTGGAACCGCAAGACCGCTACGGTCGCAGGTTCAAATCCTGCCTCGGGCATGGATGTTTGTGATGTCCTTAGGTTAGTTAGGTTTAACTAGTTCTAAGTTCTAGGGGACTAATGACCTCAGCAGTTGAGTCCCATAGTGCTCAGAGCCATTTGAACCATTTAAAAATAAATCAATCAGTCATGGGTAGTAGGAAGTTTACAAAATTTGCAGCTGTTATGGACACTTTCTGAATTGTAATGCTAGCATGGTTAGTTGTAGCCATATGGAAGATGATGTGGAATGTGTTATCAAGGTAAACTTAGAATATTTAAGTGGTGATGAACATCTGGATTACTGAATATTAATTTCCAGTTTTATTCTTGCTCCATCTACAGTAATAGTTACTCATACTTATTTCGACTTAGTTTGACTCAGTATGTATCGTTACATTTTTAGGCACTATAATAGACACTCTTATTTCAGGTAATTTGTATGTGTTAATTTCATCTTTGTTTTACACTTCCTACATAATATTGTATCCACATTTGTTTCGACGCAATATAACTACAGCTGTGGTGATAGGTATATTTACACAGGGCATTATACACGAGTTTTGACAATCTACAGGTGTTAAGTTCATTTTGTATCACACTATTTACACTCTTTGTTATTAAAATTGGACCCACCATAACCTGTTCTAGTTATATGTTGTGATCCTGTTGTTCGAGAATAGCGCCCCAATTTAAGTGTATCCTCCACCCTGTGTAGTAGTACTAGTTTGATAACTCCCAGAAACGGTTTGTTGAATTGCCCCTCGATGTTTGGAGAAAGTCATGTCTTTGCCTTCAGTAATAATTCCGAGGTATGCCCGTTGATGTCTTTATTGGTCATCCCTTCATGTGATATTTCAAGTATCTAGGCAGACACACCATTCTGTATTATACAAACTGTGCTTCCGAGCCGATATGCGATAATACTAACAAAAGTATGCTCACAGCTATTTTACAGGATCTTAGTAGGGTATAATTTGTATCATTTGAGATGATAATTTTGTTGGCTTGGAGCTAGTGCCCTCAAATGCCATTACTTATGAGACGATACTTAAATATCTCCTAGGCCTAAATCTTCTTGTCCCTAATCCTTTTGCGAAACCGATGAGTCCCTACAGAAATTTTCTCTTGGCAACAGGGTGATGAAAACCGTTTATTGATTGTAGTACCTCTTACATTAAACCAGGAGTCATTAACTTGACTTGGTAACATAAGGTTTTTACATCTGTTTCTGATACAACTAAATAACCCCGATGCCAGAGGAAGTGCTCTGTGAAATCCTCTAGTTTACTTTTATTTTAAGTGCCTTTTATGATCTCCCGCCTCTAATATGTACTTGTTCACTGCCATGATGAAAGCACATGTTGTAAGTTTAGCAGGATGTGGGGACTAACTTATTGCCTGACTTACTGGAGGAAGTCAGGGACAGAGTCCGCTCACTTTCACCGAATAATGGCAGGATGGGCGAACGAAAAAACGGTTGGAATGAACACTGCCACATTCCTTTAGTGGAATACATTGCTTGCGAGAGGTACGACGATGGAGAGGCGAGCTTTCCCGCCGAATTTTAGGCGAGACGCGTCACTGGCACCTCTTATCTCTTGGTGAAAGCTTTGATGAGGTTCGAGTACTTTTTTCTGTTCCCCAAGCGCTCTGATTGGGCTAGTACATCACTCCGTGGGGTGTGACAGAGGACTCGTCAGAGAGGTCTCAAAAATATATTAGCGAGAAGGCATGTTTGAGGAAGGCCGATGGGCAAATAGACATGGGGAGTGGTAGAGATGATACGTGTTGAAAATAGCTGAAGGCTCTTGGAAGACTTCCGAGGTTGCGGACACGTGGTGCTGCTGCAGCATGCAGGCTGGGATAGTAAATGAAAATGTAACTGTAAGTGGGGTTTGCTGGGACGTTCTACCACGTTGTAACTTGATAATATCAGGGCTTTTGGTAATAGAGAACGTTCTAAGTTATTCAGTCTTTGTTTGCATGTGAATAAACATATAATTAGTGAACACGGCGCCTTTTTTTCAGTTTCCGAAAGTGACTATTCGACTCTGTTAGCAAAGTGGGGTCCAAATGAGGATCATTCCCTTATTATTCATAGAAACATTATTTACGTTCCTCTGGCCTTGGCAAAGCACCTCGATCTTAACCTGCTCTTCTTTGGCCGTACATTCCACTAATGGATCTGCACAGTCAACCATTTTTCTTACCGTCTTCAACAGAGCGTGTCTAGTGCCTGCATGGGTAATATTCCATCCAGTACAAGAACCCAAGCCGTTAACGCACAGAGGTTCCCCTCATGCTGATCCTTTTGTCCATTATTCTTCTTTCTGATAACGAATTCGTGCAGAATGATAATGCTTAGCATTAAATCATAATTTCGTACTCAAATCTCATCTCAAACATGCACTACTATGGAAATAAAAGTGTTAGTTTCTTATGGACCTTTTTAAATCAGCTTGTCAGCAGTCCGAATGCAATTTTAGTCAGCAGTATAAAAAAGTCTGTAAAGTGCAAATATCGTTTGAAAAGCAAGCCGTCATCTCCATAAGACTGTACCGAGTAAGTATTACTTTGTTCAGGGTTAGCTTGAGAATATTTTGTCTTGATTCCACGGCTTAGATGACCCATGCTTTAGTTAGAATCCCGTATAACCGTTGAACGTACGGTACACTACCAACTAAATACAGTAAAAGAGGGAATATCTGGTTGGAGGCGTTCCTAATGTGTTCTAGTAGGACAGGAGCCGTTGGCAGTTACTAGGTCACTCTCGATTCCGACTCCTATTCACCCACCGAAAACGACAAGCACCTTATATCTCCGAATATGTTGGTGGTCTCCTTTACAGTTTTTGTGTCCGACTCTTTCTGACTGCTTTAACATTTAACATTCTGCTTGTAGTTGCACTATCCAGTAACACCAGTTCAAAGAATCATTAGTGTCTTTAACACACTAAAGTTTTGAACAATATCGCGGTAATAACTATGTAAGCGTCTCATAAAGTGGTATTCTGAAAATGTATTGTTTGTGGCTTTGTGGACGTAGTGCAAGTTTTGTGGCACATTGTTGGAGGCTGCCGTAGAAACAGCACAATATTTTAACGAGGTAGCTTCTTGTCTTCTTCAGGAACAGCCGTCACAGTCGCACCTAAAATGAAGAGTAGCTGCCTGGTTAAGAGACTGTGCAGCGTCCACCATCCGATATTTTCCTTGAGAAACTTAAAGCAATTTAGAAAATGCATAGAAGATGGAAATCCAATGACACAAAACTAGCGATGTTTCTGAAATACAATATGCTTTTCTGGAATTATGTTTTGGATCGAAAACATGTAGATATAAAAGCAGCAAAGAATAATCGCGTCGAAGAGATTAACAGGCGTAAATAATAGTATATGCATATACAACGATATTTCGTAGTTACCGAGGAACATAGATTGGTGAGACGGAAGACTATTACGCATTATGGTGTATAATCGATTTTTTCGTTGAGGCATCAGTCTTTTGACTGGTTTGATGCAGCCTGCCAGGAATTGCTCTCCTGTGCCAGCCTTTACATCTCAGAAGAGCAATTACAAAGAACGTCCTTAATTATTAGTCGGATTTATTCCAATGTCCGTCTTCTTCTACAGATTTTACTTACTCTCTACTGTTCGCTCTAGTTCCATTAGAGTTATTCCCTGATATCTTAACAGACGTCCGATCATCGTGGTCCTTCTTCTTGTGAGTGTTTCCATATATTCCTGTCCTCGCTGATTCTGCGGAGAACATTCTCATTCCTTACCTTATCAGCCCAGATAATTTTATTCGTCTGTAGCAAGACATCTCAAATGCTTTGTTTCTCTCCTGTTCCGGTTTCACACAGTCCACGTTTCACTAACATACAAGACTGTGTTCCAAAAACGCGTTTTCAGAAATTTCTTTCTCAAATTAAAGTCTATGTTTGAGAGTAGTAGACGTCTCTTAGCCAGTATACCTGATATACGACATAAAATGTTATTTACGATCGGACAGAATGAAAGAGCGTTCGTCACATCACAAAATGTATGAGCTTTTAGTTCAGGCCTGAAGATACGTAGATAGATAGATAGATAGAGAGAGAGAGAGAGAGAGGGAGAGAGAGATAGGGAGGGAGGTAGGGCGAAAGAGGGTACCAAGAAAGAGTGAGAGATATGGGAGGGGGCAGGACGAAAGAAGGTTAAAAGGAGAGTGAAGAGGAGTTGAGGACAGCTAAAAGGCACTACCAACAAAATGCCTTTTTCTCAAGGCATCAGTGTTTGACTTGTGTCATACATTATTAGTAGAGATAATTACTATCCATTGCTCTTAAAACATCCACTATTTATAAAAATGCCTTTCAAATACGCTTCAGACTTCTAACACTCTTACTTTGTATCGAAGATATAAAAGTTCCGGTGTTCTCCCAGGGGTTCAACACTTTGCTGGAGCTACGGAATAGATGGGAAACGGTGGGCGTCAATTATCGAGCGTACCTGTCAGATATCAGTTCATCGGTGCTGCTCGTGACAGGCCGGTTAATTGCTGGATCGCACCCGGATAAATGGGAGTGCACGAGGAAAGAAGAGTGGATGACAAAGCCAAAGCCCGCTTGTTTTCAGAGCCGCAGAGACAGCGATCACTAATCCAGTGATGGCGTGCCTTCAGTAGCAACAAGTGTATGTTGTCGCATACGTAAACCAGGTCAGAATGTGTACGTGCACCGAACAACACAGGTCACACACTGGATGTTGTCCCGTCCAGTTTCACTTATATTTATAAATAGTGCAGTTTTCATGCCACTGTGTGAACATGTAGATTAGTTGGATCAGCGGAGATACAGGGCTGGGAAAGCCAATGTTATTTCAATGGCAAGAAAAAGAGCGCCCGTCACCACACACAATGTATGAGCTTTTAGTTCAGCGGTATAAACACACACACACACACACACACACACACACACAAATACAATCGCACACCTGGAGGTAGGTTGAGAGATAGGGAGAGAGCTAGAGAGAGAGAGAGAGAGAGAGAGAGAGAGAGAAAGGGGGGGGGGGAGTTAGAGCAGGGGAGGGGATACGAAAGAGTGAGAGATATGTCATACTCCATTATTTAGAAGAAAGTTGGCTTCAGGCGCTCTTTAATCTTACATTAGGCTGGTACGGAGCGGTAGTCATTAGCATAAAAGGAGTATAGAACTGGTTCAGTTGCTTTTGGGACTTAAAGGAGACTGCAGATGCGCCAAGTTTGGTCCTGACCGTCATAAAGATAACGACCAGTTATGAGGATGCGGCAGTTATATAAAGTGGAGCCGTCTCCCCTTATTGCACGTTTGTTCTGACCGTTCCACACTTATAACTCATCAAAATGTCGCCTACACAATGTTTCTACCCTCACTTCCCCCCCTCCCCCCAGTACACCACACTACACTAAAACTCCACCCCAATACACCACAATACCTTACAACACCCTCCCCACCCTGCAGGCCGTCGATCCAAAACGTGAAACACTAAAAGTACCGTAAAAAGGACTTCATTTTTAATACTTCCATAAGACAACAAACAGTTTTTACAATTTTCCCAATTTATTCGTACATGAGACAGCTACGTGTCTGGATCATTGCACATAACAATTGCTGCACACAACCTAACTGTTTATTATGAAAATCTGTATTTAATCGGTATTACAACATTTTAAATTTGGAATAAAACATGAAAATGGTTTGTTATTTGCAACCCTATAGCATATGACAATTGTGAACTAACCTGACGCCGTATTGCAAGACAAAACATGGACAGACAGATAATTCCAAAGGTGTAAATATAATCTCACAAACTGTAGCACTTTCGCCATTCTTCTGGTTTTAATGAAATCTAATATACACAGTATTATCTAAATGTAATGCTAATAATGTGTAGCCAATTTTCTCAAATACATGTAGCAAAAGTTTCTAAAATAAATCTTCTAAAATTTAAAACATATAACCAACAGATGGGGAAGTGCAAAGTCGTACAATTTATTAGCTGATCTTGTAGATTCTACCACTGGAATCAAACATCATACGACCAAAGACTTCCTTGACTGTAAGAATAAACACATAACTTTGGTGAGTATAACCAATATTAATTTTAATTTTTTTCTCGTTATCTAATAAATCTGAACCTATGATACATATTCAGTATCTAAAATACTAGGCTGCTTTTGGACTTACACTGAACAGTCTGAACATTAGTTACTCATTCAGGTTTGCAGCTATCACAATAAAATACTTTTTTCATCATACTTACTTTCGCACACTGGCGTGGAACCACACACAACATTTGAGGAACTTCGTCATTATTTCGTCCTGCCGAACTTCACAGATATTGCAAGATCAGCTTTAAGACGTATTTCCACACCTCGTTTTGCTTCTTTTAATTTTGTTAAACCTTATTTGGTTTTCCTTGGAATTTTTGTCAACAAGGAGGAGTTCATGAAAGTACTGTTTTCAGCAGCATATGACTTTGCTCTGCTTCTTTTTCCTTTGTTGGGATGTATCTTGTGGGTCTATTGGCACTCTCCTACCACTGATCGTGATGTGAGAATTGAAGGATTCAACAATGCATAATTTCCATTAGTGTATCTTGCTTTTAATGGGAATTCTTGAATTGTCTGCCCATTCATTTCTTCTTTCTCTTTTCTGATTCAGGATCGAATTTAGTCGCCGAAAAGTCCGAATCTTGAAAAATGTGTGGATCCAAATGCCAGATTCCAGGTTTGGGGTATTCTCTGATCGTTTTTAGTACGGTCGCAGCCCTGCCATATGACTCTTCTAACAGATAAACAAACCTTGTCTGCCATTAGGATTTGTCAGTTGCTAGGCTGTAATAAGTCGCAAAGGATCAAAAATGTACCTCTACTCATTGTACCCTGTAAGTGGTGTGCGGCAGGCAAAGGATGATTACACCGTTATATCTAGCTGAAGTTTGCAATTTTTTCTGTGTTTTATGTCTGTCTAACAATAGCAACACTTTTCGGTTAGAATAAGATTTTACAGTGTCGATGAAGCTCCATTCTCAGATCAGGCAATTCACTAGCCATCCCACCGCCTTCTGGTTGGTTAGTTGCTTGGTTCGTTCGGTTTAAGCGTCTAAACAGGGAGACCATCAATCTCAAACAACTTACATAGCAAATTTCGTGATAGGTGGAGCTGAATGTCATAAATCATCAGAAAATCGGATCAAGTAGGTAAAAAGACGAGGCCTAATAGAAATCCTTGGGTAACAGAAGAAATATTGAATTTAATTGATGAAAGGAGAAAATATAATAATGCAGTAAATGAAGCAGGCAAAAAGGAATACAAACGTCTCAAAAATGAGATCGACAGGAAGTGCAAAATGGCTAAGCAGGGATGGCTAGAGGACAAATGTGAGGATGTAGAGGCTTGTCTCACTAGGGGTAAGATACGAGGGCAGTTCAATAAGTAATGCCACACATTTTTTTTTTCTCGGCCAATTTTGGTTGAAAAAACCGGAATTTTCTTGTGGAATATTTTCAAACACTCCCGCTTCGTCTCGTATAGTTTCATTGACTTCAGACAGATGGCAGCGCTGTACGGAGCTGTTAAAATGGCGTCTGTAACGGATGTGCGTTGCAAACAACGGGCAGTGATCGAGTTTCTTTTGGCGGAAAACCAGGGCATCTCAGATATTCATAGGTGCTTGCAGAATGTCTACGGTGATCTGGCAGTGGACAAAAGCACGGTGAGTCGTTGGACAAAGCGTGTGTCATCATCGCCGCAAGGTCAAGCAAGACTGTCTGATTTCCCGCGTGCGGGCCGGCCGTGCGCAGCTGTGACCCCTGCAATGGCGGAGCGTGCGAACACACTCGTTCGAGATGATCGACGGATCACCATCAAACAACTCAGTGCTCAACTTGACATCTCTGTTGGTAGTGCTGTCACAATTGTTCACCAGTTGGGATATTCAAAGGTTTGTTCCCGCTGGGTCCCTCGTTGTCTAACCAAACACCATAAAGAGCAAAGGAGAACTATCTGTGCGGAATTGCTTGCTCGTCATGTGGCTGAGGGTGACAATTTCTTGTCAAAGATTGTTACAGGCGATGAAACATGGGTTCATCACTTCGAACCTGAAACAAAACGGCAATCAATGGAGTGGCGCCGCACCCACTCCCCTACCAAGAAAAAGTTTAAAGCCATACCCTCAGCCGGTAAAGTCATGGTTACAGTCTTCTGGGACGCTGAAGGGGTTATTCTGTTCGATTTCCTTCCCCATTGTCAAACGATAAACTCTGAAGTGTATTGTGCTACTCTTCAGAAATTGAAGAAACGACTTCAGCGTGTTCGTAGGCACAAAAATCAGAACGAACTTCTCCTTCTTCATGACAACGCAAGCCCTCACACAAGTCTTCGCACCCGAGAGGAGCTCACAAAACTTCAGTGGACTGTTCTTCCTCATGCACCCTACAGCCCCGATCTCGCACCGTCGGATTTCCATATGTTTGGCCCAATGAAGGACGCAATCCGTGGGACGCACTACGCGGATGATGAAGAAGTTATTGATGCAGTACGACGTTGGCTCCGACATCGACCAGTGGAATGGTACCGTGCAGGCATACAGGCCCTCATTTCAAGGTGGCGTAAGGCCGTAGCATTGAATGGAGATTACGTTGAAAAATAGTGTTGTGTAGCTAAAAGATTGGGGAATAACCTGGTGTATTTCAATGCTGAATAAAACAACCCCTGTTTCAGAAAAAAAATGTGTTGCATTACTTATTGAACTGCCCTCGTAGATACTGCCTACAGGAAAATTAAAGAGACCTTTGGAGAGAAGAGAACCACTTGTATGAATATCAAGAGCTCAGATGGCAACCCAGTTCTAAGCAAAGAAGGGAAGGCAGAAAGGTGGAAGGAGTATATAGAGGGTTTATACAAGGGCGATGTACTTGAGGACAATATTATGGAAATGGAAGAGGATGTAGATGAAGATGAAATGGGAGATAAGATACTGCGTGAAGAGTTTGACAGAGCACTGAAAGACCTGAGTCGAAACAAGGCCCCGGGAGTAGACAACATTCCATTAGAACTACTGATGGCCTTGGGAGAGCCAGTCATGACAAAACTCTACCATCTGGTGAGCAAGATGTATGAGACAGGCGAAAAACCCACAGACTTCAAGAAGAATATAATAATTCCAATCCCAAAGAAAGCAGGTGTTGACAGATGTGAAAATTACCGAACTATCAGTTTAATAAGTCACAGCTGCAAAATACTAAGGCGAATTCTTTACAGACGAATGGAAAAACTGGTAGAAGCGGACCTCGGGAAAGATCAGTTTGGATTCTGTAGAAATATTGGAACACGTGAGGCAATACTAACCTTACGACTTATCTTAGAAGAAAGATTAAGAAAAGGCAAACCTACGTTTCTAGCATTTGTAGACTTAGAGAAAGCTTTTGACAACGGTAACTGGAATACTCTCTTTCAAATTCTGAAGGTGGCAGGGGTAAAATACAAGGAGCGAAAGGCTATTTACAATTTGTACAGAAACCAGATGGCAGTTATGAGTGTCGAGGGGCATGAAAGGGAAGCAGTGATTGGGAAAGGAGTGAGACAGGGTTGTAGCCTCTCCCCGATTTTATTCAATCTGTATAATGAGCAAGCAGTAAAGGAAACAAAAGAAAAATTCGGAGTAGGTATTAAAATTCATGTAGCAGAAGTAAAAACTTTGAGGTTCGCCGATGACATTGTAATTCTGTCAGAGACAGCAAAGGACTTGGAAGAGCAGTTGAACGGAATGGATAGTGTCTTGAAAGGAGGATATAAGATGAACATCAACAAAAGTAAAACGAGGATAATGGAATGTAGTCAAATTAAATCGGGTGATGCTGAGGGGATTAGATTAGGAAATGAGACACTTAAAGTAGTAAAGGAGTTTTGCTATTTAGGGAGTAAAATAACTGATGATGGTCGAAGTAGAGAGGATATAAAATGTAGACTGGCAATGGCAAGGAAATCGTTTCTGAAGAAGAGAAATTTGTTAACATCGAGTATAGATTTAAGTATCAGGAAGTCGTTTCTGAAAGTATTTGTATGGAGTGTAGCCATGTATGGAAGTGAAACATGGACGATAACTGGTATGGACAAGAAGAGAATAGAAGCTTTCGAAATGTGGTGCTACAGAAGAATGCTGAAGATAAGGTGGGTAGATCACGTAACTAATGAGGAGGTATTGAATAGGATTGGGGAGAAGAGAAGTTTGTGGCACAACTTGACTAGAAGAAGGGATCGGTTGGTAGGACATGTTTTGAGGCATCAAGCGATCACAAATTTAGCATTGGAGGGCAGCGTGGAGGGTAAAAATCGTAGAGGGAGACCAAGAGATGTATACACTAAGTAGATTCAGAAGGATGTAGGTTGCAGTAGGTACTGGGAGATGAAGAAGCTTGCACAGGATAGAGTAGCATGGAGAGCTGCATCAAACCAGTCTCAGGACTGAAGACCACAACAACAACAACAACAACCAGCATTTGAGGCACATACATGCCATAACCACTCAAACAAAAAACACATGTGGTATTTGATTCCTGCACTAGTTATAGCCCAAACGTGATGTTTCTGTCTTGAAGTAACCATCTTTGGAGGTTTCTGTACCATGGGTGGGTTAGTGTCGTCCATATTGAAATGTGCGTCTGGAAACCATGTTTCTACAATAAATCAGAAAGAACACGAAACAATTTCATGACCACTTCTTTGTTAATGCCAAATACTATAGCTGCTTAAGTAGCCTCTGGCAGATACAGAGATAATACAGGATGCCGATACATGAAGCTACGAGTACTATATCATTGCCCACCGGCCATGCGATTTTTAAATCTATTAGTAATCCCATTCACTTCAAATCAAAGGCTAGATTTATAAGGCATTTCGGAAACATCCAGATTTGCACACTTTTACTATCTAGTCTCCTCTTCAGTGTGGGCTTTGAAACGCCATATGCACTGCATATACCAGCATCACCATTTACAAAAACAGAAACAGCCTTCTTCATGTCTTCTTGGGACCATAAACCATATGTATTAGGTACTGCTATTGGAAAATGTACCACTATAATATGTAAGAAATATTATATTAATAACGAAAACACTTCCTAATATTCTGAAATTATTTTTGTGAAATTTTTTATATCGGACTTAAGTTTAAAACTGGCTTTCTTTTTTGGGATATAATCAAGCTCTTTCGCTAGTAGGTAACATCGAGCAGAAAAAGATGACACTGTTGGGAATATTGGATCGCTGTCCTTATGTGATTTGGGTAAGCCACATAATCTAGGAAGCATGGGATTCGTGTTATTACTACATGGCTGTTGGTTGCAGATATAATGCTTTTACTTTGATTTGGTGGTAGTTTTTATTTATTTATCGAAAGCTGCAATCGGATATTTTTGTAGATGTTGAAAGTCGAAACTATCAAGGAATTGGTTCACTTTTGTAACGTAATCACGTCTGTTCAAAAGAACTAAACTGTTTCATGTATCAGATTTGGTAGCGGTGACATTATTGGAGATTATTTTCTTTTTGAACTTGCTTAACATACCGATTATTTTGCGTGAGAGTTAGTCACTGACAGCAGCATCAGTTTTTAGTTCGTAGCCTACCAAATGTTTCATAGTAACATCGTCACCTAACACGAGCTCAAGATCTACTTTTAGCACATGTAGTTATTTTTCAGAAATTGTGCATGATGAAGCATATTTGATACCTTTATTTAACTCTGAGCTCATCCACAGTAATTGTTATATCCTGTAAGTTCGTTATTCGATCTGAAAACTGTTGATTGGGAATAGGTGTTGTCAAAGGTTTATACGTGGTTAATTGCAAAGTTTTTTTTTCACGTTCTATATTTACCGGATAATTGTATTTACCTGTTCGCGGACATCGCGATCAAATCTGTTGAACTCGCACGGAGGCGTGACGAGAGTAATATACATGTGAAAAACTTTTAAATGTGAACTTATGTTGTAGTGGATTCTGTACCATTACGGTATATTGATAATTTTTACTTATGGACCGTCTGACAGCAACTGAATAAAACACAATTTTAGTGCCATACGCGTTTCGCCTTTATTTTCTGCAAGGCATCATCAGTGGCCTGGAATATGTACATATGTTAGCTATTTTATTTACATTTTTGTCACTGTGCCTATAGGTTATAAACAGTTCTGATGGTTGCTATTTCCTATTAAGTAGTAATGTTTTGAACTGTAATATTACACGCAACTGAGGAAGACAGGACTAAAAAAGTTGAGGATTCTGTACCAGTTTCGCATTCTTCTCTTACCACGTTCTCTCGCCGATCTTGATAGCTTTCGTTGCAGGTAACAAAATACACTTTGGTTTAATGTTGAACCAAATATGTTGCGTGGCCGTTAGCTTCTCGTTCAGTAACCTGCTGTACATAACGATTAACTGCACTATGTTAACACACTTTGTAACATTAACCGAATCTTCTGACGGTGCTTGGCAAACAAGATATACATATTAATAAGTAAAACCGTAATGTTCTAAACAATTTTGCTGAACATTAGGGAGTTTTCCTTACTGATATGATTATCATGTGTTGCCAAGCACTGATGGTGATTTTAAATGTTACTACATTACAAGAAAAAAAAAGGTTCAAATGGCTCTAAGTACTATGGGACTTAACATCTGTGGTCGTCAGACCCCTAGAACTTAGAACTACTTAAACCTAACTAATCTAAGGACATCACACACATCCATGTCCGAGGCATGATTCGAACCTGCGACCGTAGCGGTCACGCGGGTCCATACTGAAGGGCCTAGAACCGCACGGTCACACCGGCCGGCTACTACATTACATTATCACTGAATAAGTGTATGTAATGGTGTAATACTTTAGCCTAAATATGTGAAACCACCCAAGTAAAAATGTAAATATCCATAAAATATATATTCTTAGCGACGTTAAGTCTTACCAAACATAAATGCGTTTTTCTTCGTTCTAATTAATGTTTCTTTTTTTCATTTCCTATGTATACATCTACAGCTATACTCGGTAAATAAATCCCTGTAAGCTGTGTTACATCGGAACTTTTTACTGAACCATACATTAAGGTCTTTTCGTGACTGCGAATTGTTATTCGTCTAGATTTGCAAGCTCTACAAGATAGTAGCCAAGGAACAAAGGTAGTTTTTGTGCTGAAAGACAAGACCTGCAGTTTTCCCACCAAATTTTTTTTGTGACGTATGGCGTCGCGCGTCCATTTCTGCTCGTCAAGATTTCTCAATGTTTTTGTTGCTCACCCTTTCCAGCCAAAGTATCTAAAAGTTGTCACCCTCATCTGGACCAGAGTCAAGGAGAGGAAATGCAATGGTAGTTATAAAACAAATCTTTCATCAAATAAGAAGAGCCACCGCAGTGCTTGTTCTTTTCTCTGAATTCTTAATACAACTCATCACTGAGTTTGGCCACTGTGCACAACGATAGCGCCGTCACGGTGAGAAAAACAAGCTTAGGTGTTCACTACGCTATATTTATTACTAGCGGGTCGTCTAACCGTGGAAAAATTGTGGGAGAGTGTAAAGGATCTTGCAGTCTAAGTCAAGACTGATAAAGTCAAAATAAAAATTAATACAAATCTAATTTCTCTAAAATTCATAATAAATTACAAAATGGCATGAACAATACCAAATCAAGGTTAACGAGACAAGATACTACTAATTATAACAAAATTAAGCAACAAAAGTTTGTGGTAAAGTAGGCAAGTAACGAACTGCTCAGAATATAAATCGCGCTACCACAGTTCCAACACTTATATTACTCCAAAATCAGGAAACTGTGCAACCATCAGTATCAAAAAGCAGCTAGCAGACGAGTGACCCTCACAGCGGGCGGCCGTCAAATGACCGTGGAACATAGATCACCCTCCACAACTTTCTACTTTCAAAAAGCGCATTACAGAGAGGACGATTCCGTGCTGTTCATGGGCGTACCCAGCGAGGGGCAGGGGGGGGGGGGGGCAGCTGCCCCCCTAGAAGATATTCGCAGTTTCTCACTAGTTTACTGTTTTATTTAATAAGAAATGCCGCATGTTTTCTCGGATTGTACAAGTGCATTCTTGTATTTAAAATGTTTATTAAGAGCAGTTTTTGGCTGGTTTACTGTATTATTTAATAAGAAGTGCTGTATGTTGTCTCGAGTCCTTGTTTCCTGAGACTAGTATGACCTGCCCCCCCCCCCCCCCCCCCCCCCCAGTTCAGATCCTGGGTACGCCCTTCGTGCCGTTGCCAATGTGACTCCCGAGAATATCGCTTATTTCACAATCTCATCAGAGTATTCATGCCACGATTCTCCTATTGATAGTATCAAGATGGGTGACAGTTTTAGACTCAGTGCATAACATAAATTCTTTCTTTCTATTTTTAACTTGCAAAAAGAAGCTTGCTGCAATCACAGGTTCTCGTAGACACACGAGAATGGCTGTGCACAGATCAAAGTAACTCGATGTCAGCTATGCCAAGTGCACCACACAATATTTTTTTTATATTTGATCTTTAAATGAAGTTTTTATCAGTATTAGCAGCCCTTGAAACAGAAGAGAAGTAAATGATATTGAAAAACTGAAGTGCTGGATGTTTAAGATCATCGTAAAGGCGGAAGACTGAAAAAGAAAAAAATACCAGTTGTATTGTTACTTATTCGTCTGTAGCTTACTTCATTCCATAAAATTAGCTTTTTATTTGAGAATAAATGTTGTCATTCATTAAGTAAATAGACGATGACTTCGTCTGGTTTCGGTTTCCATCAGCTTCTCGTCTTCAAAACACTTGTCGAAAAGCTTTTTTAGTATTATAATTCGTTAGGCTATTTACAGACGATGCCCCATATTCCACGGAGTTCCATGAAATAGTTTGTCGAATGATTCTTTGATGCTAGCTACTTCTGACAATAACCAATGGAGGGAGGGGGCGGGGGGCTGGTAAGACAACTGACTCGCTTCCGGGAAGACAGTGATTCAAATCACAGCCAGTTTGGGTTTCTCGTTGACTCCCCCATCCACTCACCCGAAACGTCTTGTAAATCGACACCGTCGATTCCGTTCCCATTTTCGAGTTTGCGTTGTATCATCGACGAGATGTTAAACCTAGACATTCCTTCCTTTATTTCTGACAGTGCCATTACTAACAGGTCATATCCAGTTCCAATGCCCTTACTCCCAGGTCGCAAAGCCCTAGGTAATGGGTACGTCACCGGCGGCCCTAGGTCGGGATTTGACACGCGGTTGGTGTCAATACGGCTCGTCGAAGAAATTTGCAGGACCACTCTTCATTGTTTGTCGGCTGAGTTTGCCAGTTTCATTGCCATATTTTTTCCATACTTTTTCGTACTAAATAATTCTCGTCCGTAAATTAGATAATTCTTATCCATTGTAGTCGTATGAGGCGTGTTTTTTAAGTAAGTATCTTTTTGAAATTATTAAAAAGACGTGCTAAGATTTCTCAATAATTTTATTTTTACATGAAAGCTTGTACCTTAATCTACTTTTCTATATAGTTTCCGTCAATATTGAGGCACTTATCATAACGTTGTACCCTCCTCAAAGAAGTCTGCCGCCTGACTTGTTAACCACTGCATCACCACTGTTTTGATTTCGTCATCGTCTTGAAGATGCTGACCGCCCAGGTGTTTCTTCAAGTGCAGAAACAGATGGTAGTCACTGGGCGCAAGATCGGGGCTGTACGGAGGATGATCTAGAGTTTCCCATCGAAAAGATGTGATGAGATCTTTGGTCTGATTCGCCACATGCGGACGGGCATTGTCTTGCAGCAAAACGATGCCCTTGCTCAACTTCCATGGACGGTTGCTTTGATTCTTGTGTGACGGAGACCACCCATGCTTGATCACCCGTAACAATTTGGCTTAAGAAATCATCACCGTCGTTGTGGTACCGCTCAAGGAAAGTCAATGCACTGTTTAAACGTTTGGTTTTGTGCACATCCGTCAACATTTTCGGTACCCAACGTGAGCACAATTTTCGGTAATTCAAGTGCTCGGTCACAATGCCATACAAAACACTACGAGAAACATTAGGAAAGTCATCCCGCATGGAGGAAATCGTAAAGCGTCTGTTTTCTCTCACCTTATTGGCCACTTCCTGCATCAAACTTTCATTAACGCAGAAGGATGCCCACTCCTTTGTTCATCATGCACATTTGTGAGGCCATTTTTAAATGCTCTCACCCAATTTCTTACCTTTCCATCACTCATAATGTTTTCTCCGTAACCTGCACAGATCTCACGATGAATATCGATCACTTTTAGGCCTTTAGCACTAAGAAATCTTATAACAGCCCGTACTTCAAAGTCGGCGGGACTCACGATTATCGGAGGCATCTTAAACACTCAGTACACAACGTAAACAAGGAAGAATCAGACTATAATGGCGTCAGTGCATGGATTAAGGTACAGGCTTTCACGTAAAGATAAAATTATTGAGATATCTTGGCACGTCTTTTTTTTTAAATTTCAAAACGGTACTTACTTAAAAAACACACCTAGTATTAAAACACTACAACTGTTGAAATTGAAAGTAATTTATAATGGATTAGCTGCAACTGTTGCTTTCACAACCGTCTTGGCATCTTCAGATGCTGACATTTATTCTCGTCTTGTGTACATTATTTATTTACTAACTGCGTTGCAGAATACTGCAATGCAAATTTTTAAAACACTGTTGTCAAACGTCGTAAATAAAGATACAATGTTCACGACGTGTAAGTAAATGTCTACATCTGAACACGGGGCGAACATATAATGAATGCATTCTCAAAAATTCGCGTTTTGAGGCACAATTTGTTGGCGTGGCGTTTCGGGGAAGGTGTGGTATTCATATCAGTGCGTCGGGGCATGGGCATTAGTCACGGACGCTGTAGTTTTGACTTTATGTGGTAGAAGCACTGCTGTCACGTCACGTGACGAGGCCGCCTGTGAAAGTATGTATGTTTGTGAATCAGGCCCGAAGGTCACCATAGGTTGCCCCTTCCTGTCTTAGGAGCTGTACTGATTCATTCTAATACATTAGATTGAATCTTAAAAAGGTATCAAAGCTGTAGGATTCAGTCATGAATTTAAGAACTATTTATATTTGTTTGTTATATTTTTCATTCGTACGAATTATGTTTGTACAAGGTATTAGAACGTCGATGAATTTCTCTTTAAGTGTATAGACAGTGCCATATCTGTCACCATAATGCGTTGAATTTAGTGTCTTTATCGTTTCCTTGGAAATCCTCCCGGAAAATCCTCCCGATTTGGCATATAGTGGTCGTAATCAGATGTTCTTAATGTTTTGGAAAAAAAAAAACAGAGCTGTTTCTTGATGACTCTCTTACCTCCAGAGTGGCTTTAAGGACTAAACTGAAATTGCGACTTGATTATTTTTTTGCACAACGTTGTGTACTCCACTTATGACGGATACCCTCTATTGGTCTTGGCTAAAACATTCGACCAGATCTAGTCACTTTCGCTCTAAAGTCAGTTGATGGTCGACTTCTAATGCAGAATGGAGTTTGACTTGGGTAAGGATGATAAATGATTGTCATATCTTAACGTGTCAAGGACTTCCAAAACCATGCTGGATTAAAAAAGCAAAAGACGTCATTTGACAGTGGGATTTTGCTCATTTTTACGCAATTCTCCTTACCATTTCACTTTTTCCTTTATTTTTCTCCTTTCTTTCCTTCCTGTGCCAGAAACACTTTATCAAAGGCAGCACTGCGCCGGTCGCCTCAGCCTGTTACGCTCCTGTTACCGTCGCTGGACAGTATGCTTAACTGAGTGGCCATATTCTCTTAAGAGTGAATAAGAAATCCCGCTGGCTCTGAAAGACACAGGGGTGTCTGCAGCGACCCACACCGTTGGCTAGCACCAGTTCGAGACGAATCGAATGTCGAGCCGAGCAACATGACTGTTTCTGTCTCCTTTCAGCAAATCTTAAGAAAAGTGCACTATCCAGTGAGAGAACGGAATAACGATAGCAGTAAGAATGAAAACAATCAGCAAACATCTGAGTTCTTCCAATTCGTGGCACCCATAACACAGACGTCAAGTGGTGTCAAATCGATTGTACTTTTCCGTGGGCGCATAAAATAAATTCTTACAGACGTGCATGTTTGTTGACTGTGGAGATCTATGACACCCACACGATTCATCACCGTCTGATTTAAATAAATTTTGTAATTACACGAAAACCTGAATACTATGCGTTATGCGTTTTCCAACGCCGTTCCTATGACCAAGTACTCTCTGCATTCAGCGCTATGATAGACAAGTTGAAAGTCTTGAACCATACGTTTAGCGTGCACATGTCAAAAGAAATTATACATATTTATAATATTTTTATCAGTAATTTAGTTTTCATTTTAAACTGGTACGAATTCCGCGATCAGATGTAGTGGCTTTTCATATCATTCATACTATCCACGGTCCTATAAGCATATTTCCGTTCAGCGATTGATTGGATAATGAAATACCCTGTAAGTGAGACGATATTTAAAATGATGAATTACACACACAGAAAGCGATAGACCGAACAATGACTTTAACTATCAATTAGCTGTGATGTTATAAACAAAAAAAAAAAAAAAAAAAACAGAGCAACAAGCTAGGAACAGAGATGAGATGATTTTAGAAAGGAGTCAACAAAACAAAAATGTATAGATCTGTAGTTTCCACACTGGCGTCAGATTTCCGATAAGTTGTTTGTTTCGGAAAACTAGGCTGCAAATTGGCAACCAGACAGAAAACACTGTATTGTCAAGCTTGATACACAACGTGGATAACATTCAGAAATAAAACAAGTGTGGCGTATATAAAAGAAGGTGTAGTGAAGCTGATAAGATTTATATTGGTCAAACCGAGATAAAAGAGGTTTGAAGAACATCAGTATTTAGTTGATCATTTAAGAGAGAAGATATATTCTTTCAGGAGTGCTAGTTATGCAAGGTTCGCAGGAGAGCTTCTGTAAAGTTGGAAGGTAGGAGACTAGATACTGGTAGAAGTAAAGCTGTGAGGACCGGGCGTGAGGCGTGCTTCGGTAGCTCAGTTGCAGTCTGCGTTCGGCAGGGCAGCAGTGCGCACCGCGCTCGGCCGTCCACGCCGCTGCGCGCGCGGAGTGTTTTGTTTACTTCCTCGTCACAGCGCTTCTCAGTCGAACACGCTCTAATGGCCAACTCTTACAGGAAAACTCTCTGAAGTTTACCTTCGCAAATGAATACGCACGACCCAAAGCACTGGCCGTCGAACGCTTCCTACGCGAAGACGTGAAGATCCCCCGTGACGAACTCATCGTCATACACCTATCGATCATTAGCAGCGTCGTTTATGTGAAGATGACTTCCGACGCTGCCTGCAACGAGATTATTGAAAGGACGCGACATGGACTAAAATTTCGGCACTCCGACGGAAACGTCGGGCCTGTGGATGTCGACCATGCAGGACTTGGCCTTCGGACGATCCGTGTGTTCGAACTGCTTTTCGAGGTGAATGAAGATGAAGTCATCGCGGCGCTAAGCCCGTTCGGAAAAGTCCAGAGCCACGTAGCCAAGACATGGGCACAGTTTACGACGTATCCGGTGCTTAATGGTGTGAGACAAGTCCGAATAGATCTCAAACGGCACGTTCCATCGTAAATTTCTATCGGCGGCTGCCGTGCGGTGGTCATTTACGTCGGACAACCTCGAACATGTTCCGGTTGTGGCAAAGAAGGCCACGTCCGTAATGAATGCCTGCAACACCGCATCACACAACTAAGGCACGACGATACGAACACCGACAGAAGCACAACCACCCTTCCAGTCACCTATGCGGCGACACTGCACGTCCAGCCCTCACAAGACGCCGTTCATGAGCGTCTCTCTGGTCCGATGCACCCGGAGGCGTCCCAGCACCTTTACACCGGCGATGCCGCCCGTGAACATGTCCAAAAGCCGGACACACCCACGCTAGACGATCACAAGGATACCAATGAGAGTGTTCTGGAGATGACGACCGCATCATAGCACCCGCGGCTTTTGTACCAGAACGACGTGAATCTCTTCCTTCCTCAGACACCGAAACTCATTGGCGTAAGCAGAAGTCGCCCAAATGACGAAAAAAACGCCGCAAGACATCAGAATCGACCATTGAGCCCCCTCCGCAGGACGAAGAGATGGCACATCACTCTGACGGAGAACACGATAACCCTTTCTCCTCTGCCACGGAGACGCGTCATCCATAAGACGGTGATCCGTCCAACAGAGATCGTGCGCACGCCCCGCGCCCAGAAGCCATGGAACATAGCACGCCAGTTGTCACCGACGCAATTGAGCCGACTCGGCCAGCGCTGCCACCTCTCGCCGATGTCAAACCTGTCGGACATTTTTCATGGGCGGATGACACGGATTTCCCACCTCCATCTGATGCGGAAATGAGATCTGTTACTCCGTTAGATCAACACTAAAATGTGGGAAGTTTCTATGGCGAGTCCTGCGACTTCTATGGACTTCCAGCATCCACCACGACAATCTTCACCAGCTACGAACCTATCGGCAGCACGGATCTCTCATCAGGCGTACCGAATAGCTACTATCAATACTAATAACATCGGCTTCCACGTTAAACTTCAACTGCTCCGTGACACGCTAAGAGCAGCGGACATCGACATCGACCTGTTACAAGAACTGAGGACAGCAACTTGGACTGGTTGTTATGGATATGAGACGTACGCCGCCCCTGCAGCTATGGAACACACAGGCGCAGCCATCCTCCTACGAGAATGGATTGCAGTTTCCGATGTCGCATACCTCCCAACGGCGATAGGGGTGGCCATAACAGTTGAAGGACTCAAAATCATATATCTCTACGCCCCACCGGGCACTGATAAACGGAGGGATCGCTCCCAGTTCTACGCAGAAGATATCACGCCTTTATTCCTCGATCGATACGATCATCTCATCGTAGGTGGAGATTTCAACTGTGTTCTCGAGCGCACAGACCAAAACCCCCACTTCACCACATGTCCGGAACTTCGCTTCCTCGTCCGCCGCCTTCGTCTCCTCGTGACTTGGCGAGTGGTACACGGCGACCGCCCGGGGTATACACACGTCACGAGCCACTCCGCCAGCCGACTTGATAGAATATACATCTCTGACGCTCTAAAATCAGTTCTCCTCGAAGCGGAACGTTGGCCGTCTGCCTTTTCGGATCATGACATCTACTTCTGTACCATGAACCTACGTCGTCAATCTATATGGCGCAGTGCAGGACCTTGGAAACTCAATGTCACGCTACTGCGGGACTCTGAATGTCGACAACAGGTCACCGACACGTGACACGCCTGTGTTCAACGCATCATGCGTTACGAGACCACACTGCAGTGGTGGTTGCTGTGCGCCAAACCGGCCATCCGACACACATTGACACACTACGGCAGAGCCAAAGCCAGGTGGAATCACGACACAACTGGATTTTACTAAAGCGCTCTACGTGAACTCATGGATCATCCTCCATCCCCGGATCGTCTAAAAGAAGCTCAACACATCAAGGCGAAGATTTTAACCTTGACCAGATGCCGTCTAGAGGTAGCCATTGTACGAGCATGCAGCCAAGATAGGATTAACGGTGAAGAACCTTCTATGCATCACATTGTTCAAAATGTTCGTCGACGCCGACAGGCTTTAATGACAACTTTAGATCTACCTGATGGTCGACGGCTGACTTCGCAAGCTACCATTGCGGATGCATTCACAACGCACTGTAGAGTTTTCTATCAAGAAGTACCTGTCGGTGCAGAGGCCATTGCTGAGGTTGTCCAGGAGACACTTGGTACTCTAAACGCAGCAGCTGCAACCCTCCTGACTTCTGAAGTGACCACCGACGACGTCCAAGGCGCTGTGGCCAAAGGGCCTCTGAATCGATCTCCCGGCCCGGATGGTTTACCTCTCGAATTTTACAGAACCTTCCCAGATTTGATGTTGCCACGATGGAGGGACATGTACTGGGAACTTTTGTCCGGCGCGGCGAACCCGCCACCAATGTTCATGGAAGGCTTACTTGTACCAGTCCCGAAACCCGCAGGAGGAACACGACTCGACAGCTATCGTCCGATCACGTTACTCAATTCCGACTTCAAGATTTTTACACGCCTTCTAGCAGTGCGACTCAAACATGTCTTACGAGACATTGTTTCCCACGAACAAATATCCTTAGGCGGCGATCGTAATATACAGACAGCCCTCAGTGAATATCGAGATGTGATCGCTGTGGCAACACACTCGCGACTGCCAGGCGCTTTAATCTCCATCGACTTCAAACAAGCGTTTGACTGCGTCAATCATGCATTCCTCAACGCAGTGATGGACCGAATGGCAATTCCCCCGACGTTCACGCAAGTGATTATGCGGCTCCTTCGTGGAGCAACGTCCAGGCTTCTCGTCAACTGCAGACTTACAGAACCTATACGGATTGAACGCTCAGTACGGCAGGGTTGCCCTTTGTCGACAGTGCTTTATGCCATTGCGATGGAACCACTCATTTGCGGATTACGGCGCCGTTTGACAGGTATTCCACTCCGGGATCATATGTTCCGCTGCCGAGCTTACGCGGACGACTTGGCCCTCGTCGTACGTTCAGCGGCCGACGTACAAGCTGCGATGCAGTGGATTACCCGTTACAGTAGGGCAGGGAGCGCTCTTAACGTGTAAAAATCATGCACCTTGAAGATCGGCCGCGGCCTTCCCGCAGACAGCGTAGTTCCGTTTCAACTGGTGGACACCCTTCGTTGTCTCGGATTAGTGTACACGCGAGACATTCGCCGCACCTCGGCGATCAATTTTCGGGCACTACTGCATCGCATCCGGGCCAACATACAAAATCACACACTACGCCCGCTGAATATGTGCCAGAGAGTCACCTTCGTCAACACCCATCTGGCAGCCCTGATACCCCATATAGCGCAGATTCTGCCCATCACTGCGACAATGTCGGCCAGATTACAGGCGGCTTTCGGCTATTTTATTTGTTCTGGACACATCTTCAAAGTCCAGTATTTAGCTCTCACCTTACCGAGCGGGACAGTGGCCTCGATCTGGTTAATGTGAGAGCCAGGACTACGGCACTTTACACCAAAAGTCAAAATGCTAGTTTTACTGGAATGTTGATCACCGACCTCGCACCTGTTTCGAGACGCCCACCGATGTCTCTGGCACACATCCCACCTCCGATGTCACATATTCTTTTTGGAGTACAGCTACATATGCACCGAGCTCCCCAGGACCAGGAAGACGACCACCCTCGACATCTATTGCCTTCTCCGAAAGTCTCCACCCCGCAACCCCGTCGAAACACGTCACCCCCAGGTTTCATGGCCTACAGTTTGGAAAACGATCCACCAACCATATCACACTACTGACACCACCTCTATGTGGTACCTTCTCGTCAACGGCAAATATACTAAAAGACAGAAACTGCATCGCATCGCACTGGTGGACTCACCCCTGTGCCTCAAGTGCAATGTCGAAGATACAGATTTACATCGTTCTGAGTGTGGGCCAGCAGCAGCTGTCTGGACCCTCGTACAGAAGATTGTGGCTTTCTACCTCCGAGTACCACCACATCACGTTTCTCCTACCATGACCTACTTTCCATCGGCTAAGTGGCACGCAATCACATGGATCAGTGGCATGGCTATCAACTACCTCTTCCGAGACGATATCGTCGACCCGGCGACTTTTGGACACGCCTCCAAGTACATCACCACACCCTTCGCCAACATCGACGCTATCGGGCCACTTTCGCGAACTATTTACAGAGTATTTTCACCAACCCGCCTCAAAGCTGGAATCTTAACGAACCGTGCCAGCCAAGACTGGACGATCCGACGTTCCCCTTTGATTGTCAATGATGGAATGCATTTTGTTCTGCTGGCGCGCCAAAGTGGAGCATGGCGCGGAAAGTATTCCTATTTGATTTCACTTCTCTTTTCTCCTCCTCTTCTAAGTTTGTTTTTCCTTACACATGTTTATCCTTTTCACGCATAGCTTTCTAAAAAAAAAATTGGGTTGCTGCTGATGGTGAGACTATATACTCATATATGTTAACAAAAAAATAAATAAATAAATAAAATTAAAAAAAGAGTTCGAGTCTCGGTCGGGCACACAGTTTTAATCTGCCAGGAAGTTTCAAGATATATTCTGTTTACGACAACAGTAAGATAATCACCATTCCCCACAGGGGAGATAAAGGTAGATTATTGAATATCCTTGAAGGAACAGAGATACATAATCATATGGCGAAAGACACAGTCAACATCCTTAATGAATAGACAGAGTTATACATAAGATGTATATACAGAAATTTAACAATGTTTTAAGTAGGTACTTTTAGGCTAGATGTTTATCAGTCTTCCTGCACATAAATTGGCTAAACAATGACAAGATACGTTGGTACGTTGAGTTGGTAATATCATTACCTAGTACATACGGATTTTATTAAATTTGCATTTATCTTGCTGTATATGTCGCCGGCCGCGGTGGCCGTGCGGTTCTTGGCGCTGCAGTCCGGAACCGCGGGATTGCTACGGTCGCAGGTTCGAATCCTGCCTCGGGCATGGATGTGTGTGATGTCGTTAGGTTAGTTAGGTTTAAGTAGTTCTAAGTTCTAGGGGACTGATGATCTAACATGTTAAGTCCCATAGTGCTCAGAGCCATTTCAACCATTTTTTTTGTATATGTCGTTCGTAACAGACGTCAATAACTTTTGTCTTTCTGTATATTCTGTTCTGTCGTTATATGGTAATTGAGCTTAGGCGATAGACAGTGTATGTAGTTAGTGCGTACCACATATCTATTTAGCCTCTACGGCCCCAGAGGTACAAGGATGTCGTACTATGAGACACTCTGTCCTGATCAGTACTTCGGTGTTTTCGTAGTGTGTTTCGCTTCGTAAGCTCTTTTCTGTTTATTTTGTTTTATTATTATTATTATTATTTGCGAAACAACGCATATACGAAAAGAGCCGCGAAATACCTTTTAGTAATGCTGTGCCATGAAGTTCTGTATAATCATTAATTCTCAACAAAACAGAATATATTGTATTCTTATTGTTCTGTATCTGGCTTCCGATTAAAGGAACATTTTTTTATTACTGAAACTCACTATAAAACTCAACATCTCTTCCCAACTTTATAGTTATTGAAAATGTTAATGAAAATTACTTTGTTATGAATACTGATGTTACAGTTCGCAATGATTGTTCAACAACAAAATTTTGCAGTGGATTTTTGTTATCAGTAAAACACCAATAAGTACCACGACTAGCACAAGAACATGAGACTATTATCGGAGAAAAATACGTTTTTTACTATAAGGTTAGCCAGACCAGAACTAAGCACAGCAAGATTCCTATTATATTACGAAGGTAAATTATTTTTTTTGTACTGTTAGTAATATATTATCAGTAGCCCGCGTCAACCTGCAAAACACATCACAAAATCTGCTGCTCTGCTCTGCAAGTCCGGAAGCTGAAAGAAATAATTTTATTTCACTATTACCTTCCCGCTTCTTTGCGGTATGATAGATTTCCTTTAATGCAGTTTGAATACACCGCGGCAGCGGCTCGTTCGTTCGTAGCGCAACTCTGCACCACAGATAATATTTAAATAACTGAAAATGTCTTAAAGGGATGGGATAATATGCCAAGCAAGCTACTACAAATAATAATGCAAGGTTCCATTAAATAACTCTATTCAAAACATTTAAATATGTTAATTATTACACACCTTTAAAATGACTACGTAATGGCGTATATCTCTCAGTCTCGACAAAAGAATGCTACGTTAGCATACAATACAACGTCACAGGCTATCCTACTCACGTAACTGAAGACAGAGAAATTAATGTTCGTTCTGTATTATTTATACTAGTTGCATATTCTCATCTTTGTTTGATATTTATCGTCTGTGGCGGTTTCAGTACTCGCCGACACAGATATTATCTAAAAAAAATATTAAAGAATACATAATTCAATACAATAACAAAACATGATACACAATGTTTTCTCTTTATCACATAATATGTCTTTTGCTAAGAGACGTTACAATGCCCCCTGGCAGCAATTGACTAACGTTAAGAATGTTCGGCAATATGCTGCCACTAACGTCCGTTTTGTCATTGTCTGTCACCTTATTTGGAATATTCACTGTTCACTTCTTTGCTCTTTTGCACTATAGTTTTAATTACACTCTTTATAGTTTTCTCACACTTTGCGAGGTGACCGTAAACCTAGTCCCAGGGTCATTACAATTTTCTGGCTCCCCCATTCGGGCTACGTGCGGTCAGAAAACCTGGGGAAACTGCGCCGGAGCCATGGTCATCTCGCCTGGTTTGTCTTAACACACAGTTTGATTGTTCATCAAAAAAGGTTGGACTTTATCCAATGTTCACAGATAACAAAGGTTATTTATGACAAAATGTTAAACCTTTAGTCTCCTTGTTAAAAATGTACCTTCTACACTCTTTCACATTTGTGTTCTGTGTCACACTGAAGTCAATCATTAAACAGTTTTACAGTAATGTAATGGATTGTCTCTACACTTACTCACGACAAATGTTCCACCATGGTATAGCATTCGTGTCAGTTTGCTTCACAAATGTGGCGAAAACATATAACAGATATCACTGAACCAATGAATATTTTGAGTCTATACACAGTAACTAAAGAAAAAAAATGTTTGTCACGTAATTTCGTGTCCAATAAATCATTTTCATATTAGTAGATTAACAACGTAGTTGGTAATGTTTGGTTGAATGTCAATAATGTACGGAGCGGGCGGCGCGAAGCAATTGTTGCGTAGCGTCGTCTGGAACGCGGCGTGCCAACGACCGCTGGGGTCGACGACCTGCTCGCAGTAACAGCGACGGCGTGCTGGGGTGGCGCTCGAGTAGTCGCGGACCGCTCCGAACCATTCACCAATATCGGCGTGTTGCAGTGGTTTCCCGCGACCGGCTGGCTGGCAGCACGGCACCCGTCTCTGCTTCTCCGCATGGCTCCCCGTCACAATGCATGAAACAAATATTCCACAACGGTGTACTGTCTTTAAGGATACAGATTAGTAGCTGTGGAAGTAAATGCGACTTGGTTAAAAACGTTTATTGTTCAGTAAGCCGTCGTTTCGCTGGTATGCACAGGATGTTTTGGCGTGATAACGGGTTTCTTGTGACTTCACAAGTGAATCGCATTGTGACACAAGTATTCAGGGTTCGTCACACGCACGTTGTACTACACACTTTCACTTGTTCTCACGGTTGATACGCTGCCAGAGCGTCTCTCAACACGCGAAAATGTTTCGGTTCACACACACTAAATGTTTCCGTTGAGCGATGTTTGTTTGCATCGTCTCCGAACGGATCCCTAACTACCGTTTTTACACACAGTATATTGTTCGTTGAGCACTGCACTATGACAGTTAGTCACTCAACACTTGACTTATATCGACGTATATATTGGTGCAGATACAACAGTCATTTTCTGTCCCTACTACACACAATATTCCGTCCTTTCCGAGATTGTTTACGCACACAGTTTATTTTAAATGCATATCAAATGTTCTTAGCATAATCACTCTCATCTACATTGAGTCCATTGTGTTTACCTTGTCATTACACACTTTTAATACTATTACTAGGCATATATGGCTTTTTTTAATTATTTAAAGGTGTGTGATTTTTGGTACATAGCTTTCTTTTCCTTTTTCAGTGTAGCTTGCCAGGTTACCACCCATCTAGCAAACAGATTTTACTATGTGCATGACAGCTTGACTTGGGCATATTGCTCAATAAATACTTCATTTAGTACTAGTATTATTTTTAATGATCTGTCCTACAGGACTACAGTGTAGTTTCCGCGTTGATTGACTTGATTCGCGTACCGCGTAATGAATATTCAAGGATGTGTACCAAGTACACAGGCTTCAATTGAAGCATCGATACATACAAAACGTAGGTTACACGGAACGGGTTTGTTTTTGATTGAATTCTGCTCCAGTGTCGTTCTCAGATCACTATTGGCAGTAACATTACATCACATAATTGTTTCGTACTACAAAGTCAATTTTTGGCCAGTAGAGACTTTCTCTCAGGGTTCCTTAATTCTAACACAATTACATCTGTTACATTACTATATGAGATTTCATCATTAATTGCACTTACTTACTACAAATGAAAAATGATTCAAGAAATTAATCCTTATTTTATCAACAAAAAGCTTGTTCATTGCTTGATGAGCATGTAGTATTTTAATGACACTAATTGTCTGTAAACAAAGTCTTCCATTTGCATGCTGTTACTCAGTTTACTGATTCTACTTCCTCAAGGTTTAATTACACACAAATTCTTTCTTACAACTAACATACTTATCCTCTAAAACACAACTGAAATCTTCTCATAACTACTACTATTTACATCTGACACGTCACTGAATAAATAATTTTACATCTTTACGTGGATATAGTCCTTTTATTTTCCCCGTCTGGGGATGTGCTAACAAATAGCTACATTCGTGTGGCACCTTTATTACTTCAAAGGGCCCTGAATATACCAATTGCCACTTACTATTTTGCTTTAGGGTGGCTGAGGATTTGGGGTGGTTACGAATAAGCACCATGTCCCCTACATTGTATTTGTGTTTGTTAGTTACACCTCGGTCGTACTTCTTTTTTCTCTTTGCAGCACAGCTGGTTAGGTTATCCCATATCTTTTTTATCTTTTCCTCTCTTGTTTCTGCCCTGGCTGGTAGTCTCGGTAAAGGCGTGAGCCATTCATTCTGTGTCTCATTAACCCATTTCAATATCTCTACCGGTGGGTATCCTGTACTTGAATGGGGTGTTAAATTGTGTACCTCTACAAATTTAGGGACCAACTCAGGCCATTTTGTGTGTCGGTTCCCTATGTAAATTCTAAGGAACTGATTCAATTCTCTGAATGTTCTTTCGACTAACTTGCTTCTGGATGTTGTTCTAATAGGTAATTTTTCCAAGTGTGACCCGTGAAATAAGTGGCATTGTCAGTCGTTATGGCTTCAGGTTTCCCCACTTGAGGTAAGTATTCTTGATTGATCCGTCTGACTACGGTTTTGGCAGTAGCTGATTTTATACAATAAATTACCAAGTATTTGGAAAAAATATCGTACATGGCCAGTATATATTTCATACCTCCTCTGGCCATGGGATAGGGACCTGCTACATCCAAAGATACTAATTGAAGCGGCCGGAGTGGAACTATGGGATGAAGTTCAAATTTTGTGGACCTATTATAGTGTTTTGCTTTCTGACATATAGCGCAAGTCCTAACTGTTACCTGAATTTGCTGTTTCATTCGGGGAAAGTAGCAGTATCTCGCCATGATTTCTGCGCACTTCCCGATCCCTGCACGGCCCCATGCCAAGTGCGTGTGCCATATTATGACTTCTACGGACTGGTTAGGTATGCATACTGCCCAGCAGTCTTCTTTCGTGCTAAGTTTATGATACAAAATATTGTCCACAATTTTAAAACCCTGCTCATCTCCATTGTTGGCACCACTTTCAATATTGTTAATGATTTTTGCCCACATCGGGTCTGATCTCTGTAGTTCAAACATATTTTTACATATATATAGAAAATCCTTCCTGTAAGCATTGTCTCGTACTAAAAGCACTTTATACTCGGCGGATTGTTCTAACATTTCTGCTAACTCCGGTAATCCTACCGGCAGTCGCGACAAAGCATCCGCTACTATGTTATCATGGCCTTTTATATACATAATCTTTATTCGGTATTCTTGTAAGGTAAGCATCCATCTCCTTAGTCGGGTATGGAATAGCTTGCATGACATCAAAAAACTTAACGCCTAAAGATTCACCATTGTTGCGTCGTGTATAAGTTTGTGCGTTGCCAAAAACATTGGCTGTCGGCGACATAGTTTCATGTTCAAGAGGTTTGCTGCTCTGTGCTAAACCCTTTTCCAAGTCGGATATCCGTTTGTTAATATTCACTTGCCACTGCGGAACATCCTCACTGAGTATTTGTTTGATGGTTTGCACGTCGTTCTGTACCTGACTATTTACTGCGGTACTGAACGATTCGGAATCTCTATCTGCCATGGCTGCTTGTACCTTAGAATTAATATTTTTGTCGATCTCACTCTCCTTCGCTTCTAGCCATGAGTTGAATTCGGTTTCAATTTTAGTCGCTTGTTCGTTCCACTTCTGCTCTACAAGCTGAGTGGAATCTATTTCTAGCTTTTCTAATCGGTTGGCTAAGACACCTATCTCGTCTACCCTGTTAGTGTTTGCTACTTGCAGGTTGTTGACCTGTCCAGTCAACTCCTGCACGGCCTTAGGTATCGACTCATAATTCTGTTTCATACAGGTAATCTCTTTTTTCATGTTTTCTAACGATTGCACAAGTTGCTGGTCCCGCTCAGCTTGCTGGCGATCCCGCTCAGCCTGCTGGGCAAGAAACATTTCCTCTAACCGGCGATCTCGCTCAGCTTGCTGTGCGAGAAAGATCTCAATTTTTTCGTCCTTTTCAGCGTGTTGTTGCGCAAATTTTGCCTGGTAATCCAGCACGCGCTCTAATATCGCCTGAAGTGAATATCCACCAGGCAGATTACCACTCTCTGGTTCCTGCTTTTCTGTAGGTGGTGCAATTTCTTTATCTACCTCTCCTTGAGCACTGGTGGGCGGTGGCATCACTTCCTGTGTTCCTGCCCCCACATTTTCGCATGGTATATCCTCAAAGAGAGTACTTGTACTGCTTAATGCACCCGTCTCTACATTTCCTGCACTAACTAATGGCTGTTCCTCAGTATCCATATTGCTCGGACGTTGACTACGCAATTTAACCATATTCATAAATTACCTACTCGAACACAAGCTCTGACAGTTTTTCCACTTGCACACAAAATATGTTAATTTATCTACAATACACTGCACACTAAAAATTACTATCTACAATCAACTTTGCCCTGTCATAAACACTAACGCCAAACTACGCACACCACTAGCGATATGAGATCACTTCACTGGAGTTAAGCTTCTACAAACAGGACAACTACACTGTAGTCTTACCTTTAGTTTATCTGATTTCGGGGTTCGGCTGCCCCCGGATTATGTAGTCGTTACTGTTTCTTAGTACTCTCAGGATCGTTTCCTCTGACTCGCTTGCAGTAGTGCGTTTTTTCATGAAAGAATGTTTGTACATTCATTAATACATGGCATTAATCATGATACACATACATACATTTATCACTAAATACATACATATATATAACAATAGACACTGAAAAAATACATAAAACAATTATTTTCGTGGCCACTGCAAATTCGGGCCCCGCGTTTTTGGGCAACAGTTTCGCTTCGTAAGCTCTTTTCTGTTTATTTTGTTTTATTATTATTATTATTATTATTTGCGTAACAACGCATATACGAAAAGAGCCGCGAAATACCTTTTAGTAATGCTGTGCCATGAAGTTCTGTATAATCATTAATTCTCAACAAAACAGAATATATTGTATTCTTATTGTTCTGTATCTGGCTTCCTATTAAAGGAACATTTTTTATTACTGTAACTCACTATAAAACTCAACATCTCTTCCCAACTTTATAGTTATTGAAAATGTTAATGAAAATTACTTTGTTATGAATACTGATGTTACAGTTCGCAATGATTGTTCAACAACAAAATTTTGCAGTGGATTTTTGTTATCAGTAAAACACCAATAAGTACCACGACTAGCACAAGAACATGAGACTATTATCGGAGAAAAATACGTTTTTTACTATAAGGTTAGCCAGACCAGAACTAAGCACAGCAAGATTCCTATTATATTACGAAGGTAAATTATTTTTTTTGTACTGTTAGTAATATATTATCAGCAGCCCGCGTCAACCTGCAAAACACATCACAAAATCTGCTGCTCTGCTCTGCAAGTCCGGAAGCTGAAAGAAATAATTTTATTGCACTATTACCTTCCCGCTTCTTTGCGGTATGATAGATTTCCTTTAATGCAGTTTGAATACGCCGCGGCAGCGGCTCGTTCGTTCGTAGCGCAACTCTGCACCACAGATAATATTTAAATAACTGAAAATGTCTTAAAGGGATGGGATAATATGCCAAGCAAGCTACTACAAATAATAATGCAAGGTTCCATTAAATAACTCTATTTAAAACATTTAAATATGTTAATTATTACACACCTTTAAAATGACTACGTAATGGCGTACATCTCTAAGTCTCGACAAAAGGATGCTACGTTAGCATACAATACAACGTCACAGGCTATCCTACTCACGTAACTCCAAGAAGAAGACAGAGAAATTAATGTTCGTTCTGTATTATTTATACTAGTTGCATATTCTCATCTTTGTTTGATATTTATCGTCTGTGGCGGTTTCAGTACTCGCCGACACAGATATTATCTAAAATAAATAATAAAAAAAAAATACATAATTCCATACAATAACAAAACATGATACACAATGTTTTCTCTTTATCACATAATATGTCTTTTGCTAAGAGACGTTACATGTGACAGTAGTCTCCGATACCAGCTGGAAATGTGGCTGAGACAAGTGACATTACACTTCGCACACAACTGATAACAAACAGTATCAAGTGATCATGCTTGCAGGCATTTGAAAGAGGTGGCTATTTTCATTACGTTTAGTTTCAACATATACATGCGACAATATGTGTACCGCAGATGTAAGAAATTACTGCAGGATAATAGATCCTATGGTGGTTACTTATGGATGGTTACGCACTGAGTTATAATCATATTTGTAATTTTCACGAGGCTACTATGTTCGTAGATCGAAAAAATTATGACAGTTCTGAAGGTTTAATGCCTGAAAGGAAAGTCATTTAATGTAGACATGCATTGCACGTAATCTATTTTGTACTTTATTGTATACAAATTATTTTTGTCTAATAGACATAATTATGTATGGATTTGTTGTTTATCTTCTGTATCAGAAGCCATTGATGGTGGGCTAATTGCCCGAATATTGGTTCTCGCAAGTAAATAATTCAGGAGAGCAGCTCATGGTGTACAACAAAATGTCCTTTATGAAATAACTACAGAGTGCAGACCAACCAGCATACTATATGTTTCGAATGTATTTTCTGTTTACTATATTACTCAGAAAACAGTTTAATCACATTTTGTTAACAGTAGTCATTATTCCTGTTATCTGGTATATTATCTTCTATAGTTCCCATGCTTCGAATAATTTCTCCGAATGCAACAGATGGATACAAGTTACGTAGGGATCTGACAACATCGTGGTTATGTTGGTTGTTGCATACGGCAGTGAGGTCTTTATTTATATCACATTTTTACACGTTTGTGGATGGTAGCATATGTCTTGCTGTGTTAGTATTTCCATGGATCGCAATTGTGACCTCTCGTTATGATTTGTATTGAGTCAGTTTTACCTTAAGGCGCAAAAGTATGGCAACATGCTGCCCATTTACATGGTTCTTTAAGTTTCGCTTTTCTATTAGACGAATAAGTGATTTTTTACTGAACTATGGACAGTCTTTCTCTCCTCCGCTTAAAAACCACACACACACCACATACACACACACATGTGGAGGAAGCACTGGTCAAGGAGATATGATATCAGTTTGTGCTTAAAAGTGATTTAATCATTACTAGACTCTTTGTAGCACTAGGTGTCAAAGGTTTTATTGTTAAGTTCCTCGTTGCTTTTTGTGCTGCACTCATTGATAGGGGACAGTGTAAACCATTTTTACATCTACGTGTACATCCGTAATCAGTCATCCACTGTGAAGTGTATGACAGAGGGTACTTCCAATTGTACCAATTATTAGGGCCTCATCCCGTTACATTCGCGTATGCAGCGCTGGATTAATTACTGTTTGAACGCCTCTGCACCCGCTTTAATTAATCTCATCTTGTTCTCTAGATCCCTACGTTTTCGAAATGTAGTGAGTATATTCCTAGGTTCCCAGTTGTTGGAAATTGGCAAGCAAGCTTTCTCGAGTTAGTTTCAAGTCTACTATCAAGTGTCTGCCAGTTCAATCTCTTCAACACTGTGACACTTCGCCACGGGTCAGATAAACCTGTGACTATTCGCAGATCTGTGAGCATTTGTGAGGTCTTCTCTATGTACGCTCAATATCCCCTGTTGGTCGTATTTGGTATGGGTCGCACACATTTAAGAACTATTCTAGGGTGGTTCGCACGAGAGATTTGTAGGCAGGTCTCCTTTGTACACTGGTTGCATTTCCCCAGCATTCTAAAAGCGAACCGTAGGAAATGCAGAAACGTTCAACTAAATTCAGGAATCCAGAGATACAACTCACTTAGGAATGAAATGACAGACAGTGCAGGGCAGCTAAGACGAAATGGCTGCATGAAAAATGTGAAGAAATCAGAAAAGAAATGACTGTCAGAAAGACTGACTCAGCAAGTAGAAAAGTCAAAACAACCTTCGGTGAAATTAAAAGCAAGGGGAAGACTTGTCTGATGTGATAGCAGAAGAAACAGGATTAGATACAGAACAGATAGGGGATCCAGTATTAGAATCAGCATTTAAAAGACCTTTGGACGGCTTTAGATCAAATGTGGCAGAATGGATAGATAACATGTTCTAAATTCTGAGGAAAGTAGGGGTAAGCTATAGGGAGAGGCTAGTAATACACAACATGTACAAGAGCTAACAGGGCATTAGAAGAGTGGAAGACCAAGATCGAAGTGCTCGGATTAAAAAGGGAGTATGACAGGGATGTAGTCTTTCACCCCTATTGTTCAATCTATACATGGAAGAGGCAATGATGAACAAAAGAAAGGTTCAGGAGTGGAATTAAAGTTCAAGGTGAAAGGATATCAATGATAGGATTCACTGGTGACATTGATATCCCCTGCGAAAGTGATGAAGAATTACAGGGTCCGGTGAATGGAATGAACAGTCTAACGAGTACAGAATCTGGACTGTAAGTAAATCGAAGAAAGACGAAAGTAATGAGAAGTAGCAGAAACGAGAACAGAGAGTAAGTTAACATTAGGGCTGATGGTCACGAAGTAGATGAAGTTAAGGAATTTTGTTACCTAGTCAGAAAAATAACCAATGACGGACGGAGGGAGGAGGATATCAAAAGAAACAAGGGCCTTCCTGGCTAAGTGAAGTCTACTATTACCTATTTCGTAATATCTGACCTCTAACTTTGAGCTCATATCCTGGTCACATCGCTTGACGAACATCGATGCGTTATACATTGCCGAAATTGTGAAATATCTACTTTTATTTGGTTTGTGAATATTACATTTTATTTGAAAATGGGTTGGCATACCTGTAATATGCAAGAGAAAGAGCGCTTTGTCGATCAGTTTTTGGCGAGTAACAAATCTGAGGATTGCACTTGCTTACTTTGAGGCCCAAAAAGAAAATAGCGCGAGCAGTCCCTTATCACAGTCGGTAAAGTGAAATTCTTAATGTCTCGGTATTAGTGAAAGTACAGTGAAGCGAATTTTGAGAGAATATAGAGAAACTTCAGGTCTTGTATTATCAAAATAGCGTTGTTGCAGACGACGAAATTTTGTTGGGCACGATTACACAAGGAATCATGAGAATCAAAATCCATGAAACCAAATACACAACTTCTACGTGAAAAAGCAGTTTCCAACAGTGTCAGCCGTGTTGGAAAAGCTGAAAACTGAGGTGGAAGGTTTTCCTGAACTGAGTAAAACAACCCCTTGGGGTGATATTCGAAAGTTGGGCTTCAGGTACAAAAAGTTGAACAGAAAACCCGTGGTAATGGAAAGTAACCAAGTAGCAGGAAAAAGGGACTTGTTCTTGCGGGAATTAAGACAGTTGCGCAACAGTGGATGGACTATTTATTATACTGATGAGAGTTGGTGCTGTGCAGGAACAAGAAATGCCTTATGCATCAGAATACATATGATAAAGTGATCAAGAGTGGAATGGCTGGAAATGAGGAATTCAAACACAGTCCGGTTCTGGAAAAAGGATTATAGTGTGCCACATTGGGAACAAAAATGGGTTTGCCCAAAATTCTGGCTTATGTTTTATTGGCTAAAAAAGAGGTGCAAATTATCATTCTGAAATGAATTCCAGACACTACGAAGAATGGTTTAGGAACGTCCTCGAAAAATTACCAAACAGATCTGCTATTGTTTTAGATCAGGCTCCATATCACACAATGACAAATTCAGTATCACGAAATCCATTTAGGGAGCTTGTATCTAATGCCACATCATATTAGGAATACACTAAAGCTGGCCTACTGCAAGACGCGCGACTGCACTTCAGGTGCAGGAATAGCTGTCTGAAAGTGTACTGCGATCAGTGAGCAAGGGAATTAAACTTCTGTGGTTACCTGTAGCGCACTGCGATTTGAACACCGTTGAACTTATTTGGGCGTTTGTCAAGAACAAAGTAGCAAAGGAGAACAAGAATTTAAAAATAAATGATACTTTACAGTTCTTTCGCTCCGCTCTGGAGTAATTCAGTGAGTCATGTATACAAACATGAAAACAGTTGTGCACAAAGAGCCCATTGTCTTGACATAGCAACAGAACCGTTGCTGCTCCAAGCAGACGACTGCAATAGCAACAGCGAAACCTGAGCCAGCAGCGAAAGCGATTAAGGTTGGTTTCATTTCCGTCATTAGTGCAGAGTTCATTCGAGCTAATCGACTTTTCCATTTACTGTTGAAATGTGCTGTACAAATGTTCATTTATTGTGCGCTGCTTTTATATCGAACATTTATTTGCAGTTTCCCATATTATTTCCCTCTGCTCGCAACAAAAAGGGAAAGCGGCAATCCTGAGGTAGAATGCGACTACGAAGTTGCCGTTCCGCGCTGATGAACAGGCGCTTACGGCGCATTTCAACAGTGGCTGCGCGCTGGTGTGACAACCACGATCCACCACAGCCTCGCATAAGTTCCAGCTACTAACACAACGCTTTTGGTAACTCTTAACTAACAAACACGAGGAGTATTCATTAGTAAAGGCATACGACGTAACTAGCAAAAGTTCAAGCTTAACACCAGTGTCTTCTCCGTTGCAATAGCTACAACGGTAAACTCAATCGCAACGTCCTGCGTTTGACGTTATAGCGATGAAATGAGTAATCAGATAACATCGAAAATCCCGCCTTTAAATAGAACAGGGTTGTGTCTTTAAGATGTGCAAAGGAAATTTATCTCCTAATTACGAAATGATTTTTATGTGTCCTTAAAGTTGACACTCGCCGAAAAGGCTAGAAAAATAGCGGTTAAATTTTATTGCGGATGTCGCCCACATTTCAGCTAGGATGTAATATTCATACACTAAATCCTACGCTTCCGGCAAGGTATAATGTATCGATGATCGTAATGCAATGTGAGCAGATTATGAGCTGAATGTCAGAGTCGATCATTATGAAATGGGCAATAATAACAAACATAGGCCCTAATTTGAGGAAGATGTTTCCAAGAATGTACGTTTGGAGCACAGAATTGTATGGTAATGAAGCATGGACTGTGAGAAAACCGAAACAGAAGAGAATCGAAGCTTTTGAGATGTGGTGCTACAGACGAATGTTGAAAATTAGACGGACTGATAAGGTTCTGCACAGAATGGGAGACGAAAGGAATATGCGGAAAACACTGGTAAGGAGAGGGGACAGGATGATAGGACATCTGTTAAGACATGAGGGAATGACTTCCATGGCACTGGAGAGAGCTGTAAAGGGCAAAAACTGTAGAGGAAGACAGAGGCAGGAATACATCCAGCAAATAATTGAGGAAGTAGGTTGCAAAGACTACTCAGAGATGGAGAGGTTGGCATAGGAGAGAAATTCGTGGCGGGCTGCATCGAACCAGTTAGAAGACTGATGACTTTCATTTAAAAAAATAGCATGTCGCCGTCCAGTTAATACTATAACTCCCCCTGTACGACCGAAAAGAAGAGTTACATTGGCAAACTAAATTATTTGAGAATGAAGATATATGTAGACTCATATGTCGCTGTAGGGATAACTGGCTCATAATTTGTAATTCGCGGCCGCGTAAATATTAATAATTATAGCCGCACCAATTTTATTCGCGCTTACACATCGCACATCATAATGAAATAATAGCTACAGACTCGGGAAAAGTTTGCTACCGTTAACAGCAATCTACATGAGATGTAGAAAACGGTTGATAGTTATCCGTCGGCAACCGTTATTCCTGAAGCCGTTACAAGTACTTACAGGATTCGTCAGATGTGAGAATGGTCATTATTCTCTTAAAATAAACACAGTGCACTATTTCCAGTTTATGCAATTATTATGAATTGTGAACTACAAATGCTTACAGCAACGGCCAAGGCAGGAGACAGTAGGCTAACTGAAACAGAAGAAAGAAAAGGAATGTATAAAAGCAAATGATGAACAACTTACAAAAATTCAGAGATAACATTCTGTTGATTTCTATCGCAAGTAAACCGTTAAGAATCCTTTGATATACATAGCATAAGAAATCGGTGCATAGTTACACCACCCCCCTTGATCTAGACAAGGAATTTTCTTAATGAAATTACTCGGTGGAACAAATGTTCCTTTCACTTTCTAGGAGTATCTAATTATATGTTAAATGAAGAGACTAAAATAGAGTGGAATTCACTGCATTTCAGTCTCTTCACTTAAAATATAATATAAAGTTACACAAAAAAAATTACTTGGAATATTTTTGTAGAAAGAGAAAAAAAATTGTAAAATAGTCACTTTGTCATTTATTTGAAGTAAAATGTAGTTCATTCATATCTCCATCTGTGAGATCATGAACGAGAATTACAAGTACAATGATGGAATGACCAACGACCTTTTGTGTGGACCACGAACTTCCAGGGAGGTCTTTCGGGACAGTCGGGCTCGGTAGTTCCAGACCTATTAGTATAGGACTCAAAGCAGTCGCATCTACGTCCAGAATTGGCGGTTTACTTAGAAAAGACGTAGACATGGGAATTAGAGGGACTGCACACGCCAGTTACTAGCACGTGCAACAAAACACATATTCCCACTGAATTATATGCTTGGCCTTTAGTGATGTTAGGCACAGCACCTTGTTTTTGATGTACGGATTGATCTGTATGTGATTCTCGTGAGTGTAGAAGAGACCGTTTTACCACTAGGTAATAGTGGTGGTCTCACACCGAACATATACAGGGTGAGTCACCTGACATTACCGCTGGATATATTTTGTAAACCACACCAAATACTGACGAATCGATTCCACAAACCGAACGTGAGGAGAGGGGCTAGTGTAATTGGTTAACACAAACCGTAAAAAAATGACCGGAAGTATGTTTTTTAACACAAACCTACGTTTTTTTTTTAAATGGAACCCCGTTAGTTTTGTTAGCACATCTGAACATATAAACAAATACGCAATCAGTGCCGTTTGTTGCATTGTAAAATGTTAATTACATCCGGAGATATTGTAACCTAAAGTTGACGCTTGAGTACCACTCCTCCGCTGTTCGATCGTGTGTATCGGAGAGCACCGAATTGCGTAGGGTACAGAAGAGACTGGAACAGCACATTACGTCCACATACTAACACCTTTTTATTGGTCGTTTTCACTGACGCTCAAGTACATTACCATGAGGGGTGAGGTACACGTACACACGTGGTTTCCGTTTTCAATTACGGAGTGGAATAGAGTGTGCCCCGACATGTCAGGCCAATAGATGTTCAATGTGGTGGCCATCATTTGCTGCACACAATTGCAATCTCTGGCGTAATGAATGTCGTACACGCCGCAGTACATCTGGTGTAATGTCGCCGCAGGCTGCCACAATACGTTGTTTCATATCCTCTGGGGTCGTAGGCACATCACGGTACACATTCTCCGTTAATGTACCCCACAGAGAGAAGTCCAGAGGTGTATGATCAGGAGAACGGGCTGGCCAATTTATGCGTCCTCCACGTCCTATGAAACGCCCGTCGAATATCCTGTCAAGGGTCAGCCTAGTGTTAATTGCGGAATGTGTAGGTGCACCATCATGCTGATACCACATACGTCGACGCGTTTCCAGTGGGACATTTTCGAGCAACGTTGGCAGATCATTCTGTAGAAACGCGATGTATGTTGCAGCTGTTTGGGCACCTGCAATGAAGTGAGGACCAATGAGGTGGTCGCCAATGATTCCGCACCATACATTTACAGTCCACGGTCGCTGTCGCTCTACCTGTCTGAGCCAGCGAGAATTGTCCACGGACCAGTAATGCATGTTCCGTAGATTCACTGCCCCGTGGTTTGTGAAACCCGCTTCATCGGTAAGCAGGTAGAACTGCAACGCATTCTCTGTTAATGCCTATTGACAGAATTGCACTCGATGATTAAAGTCATCACCATGTAATTGCTGATGTAGCGACGCATGAAACGGGTGAAAGCGGTGACGATGCTGTATGCGCATGACACTACTTTGACTCAGTCCACCGGCTCTCGCAATGTTCTGTGTACTCATGTGTGGGTTCATGGCAACAACAGCTAACACACCAACTGCACCCGCTTCTCCTGTGACGGGCCTGTTACGGACCCGTTTGCGTGCTACGACCATACCTGTTGCATACAGTTGGCGGTAGATGTTTAGCAATGTGCGGCACGTTGGATGCTCTCTGTCCGGGTACCGTTCTGCATACACCCTGCAGGCTTCAGCTGCATTTCGTCGACACTCGCCATAGATGAGTATCATCTCCGCCTTTTCAGAGTTCGAATACACCATGGTCACAGTTCCTACAACACTACACTATCACAGACGTCTGGTAACACGGTCTGCGTGCGGAGACGAATGCAGAATAACAATAGCAGCAAGTGCTACATGCGGACACTGCGACAGCTAGACCAAACCACAACAGTGCACTACAGCCACACTCGTAAACACGGTCGTCATCGTAAACATGTCCCTGCAGATGCTGCTCGCCGACCGTGGCCCGTGTTTGTTACAACACGCAACTGAACGTCGGAGGTTTCAAGCGTCAAATTTAGGATACAATATCTCCGGATGTAATTAACATTTTACAATGCAACAAACGGCACTGATTACGTATTAGTTTATATGTTCAGATGTGCTAACAAAACTAACGGGGTTCCATTTAAAAAAACGTAGGTTTGTGTTAAAAAACATACTTCCGTGCATTTTTGTATGGTTTGTATTAAACAATTACACTAGCCCCTCTCCTCACGTTCGGTCTGTGGAATCGGTTCGTCAGTATTTGTATTTGATGTGGTTTACGAAATATATCCAGCGGTAACGTTAGGTGACTCACCCTGTATATTGTTTACAATATGCTGCACATAGGTGTTGCAGTAGTTCATTCACTTGATAGCAGACAAATAGAAAATAGCAACACATATGCTATAGTTGGCATCACCTTAATACATCGTCTCTTAGATTACAAAGTTATCTTCATTCATCCTGTAAACATAAAAAATGCGGATCATGTCTTAAGGCACCATGAACAATTATCATTAAACCGCGTGAACGGCCAGTTCGTTGCTCGCTCTCCCTTGTTGCTAGTCAGTAGCTGCACTCGGACTGCATGAAACACTCGTGGAGTTTTGTATATGCGCTTTACAGGAGGAGCTTTTACTGTGACATCAACTGGATGACGAGAGGCCACCTCAAGAGCACCATACCGTATTACAGATACTCAAGGGCACATTATTGTTATTTACTATAGTCTACGCTTGTACCAATTACCCTGCTAGCTTTTCAAGTCGATTTTCATACTGGTAGCTTGAATGTGATTACTCCTTGCTTTATTTATATATTATTTTGAATACATGTTTTAGGCCTCATTCACGAGACATCCGACTGGACAATAGTTACTGACGAACCTAATGCCTTTACATTTCATTACAACAATTTGCGCATTTACAGACTTCCTGCATATCTCATTCTCGCTTTAAAGAAACACATGTTTTTTTACAGATAGTGTTATCGCCAGTTGTTCCAAACAGAGTAAAATCACTCTATAATGTTTGACATCCCTGACCAATTGGTCACGATCACTTGAGTCACGCTATGAATGGCACCATACGTGAGCAAGAAATAAGTCTCTGCATCAGAGACACGTAGTGAAATCACTATTTAAGTAGTTCTTTTGGAAAAAGAAAAGAAAAAATCATAAGTTTGAGACTTATTTCACAGTAGACTCGATCTTGGGAACAGTTAACACAGTTTTTTTATACATAATAATACCCGCATTCAAACGTTTTTAGAGTGCATGCTGTATGACATTTCTTTCATCTCTTTCTTTGCTTTTGTTATATGAGGTAACTGACTACCGTGCGTGGTAAAACTTACTGCTACTGCATATACATGTATGCACATACTAACGTAGAAGGACATAAGATAAATAAAAGAAATTCTTTGTTATCACTACATGATTACTCCAACAATACAACAATGATATTCTGCGATCTACCGTTATTGGTAGTACAGTTAATTTTATTCATGAGCTCAGTCATAACCACGTGGTTAACATAGTTTACTTAATTTCAGACACGGCGCACAATTCGTTAAATCATTTAAGTAATAATGGTTAGTTTTAGTCTCAAATCTCTATCTATATTCAGCATATTCCTGTACTTATTTCTTACAAAAGTAATGTTGAAAAGGTGAGTCCACATATGCTGGTTGACGAAAAGGTCAGTGCACTTTTTCGCAAATGCTTGATACTCTTACTGAACACTTATCCAAAACTGGGCCAATGGAGCTGTTTTAAAAACCGGTTTTAGGCTGTGGACACACAGTTCAATTACCGAATTTTCTTTGCTCTATAAAATTTTTATCTTTTTAAGTAAACGTCTTTAAAAGGATTTTGGTCCATTGGGTTTCGCTGCCAGTTTTAGTAAAGCAGTTCTAAAAGAAACACGAAAAAAACTTAGATACTGCTCTAGTAAACATACTTAGTAGCTTCCTGATTCGTATGAATGAAGAATAAAATTCATAATCACAGTATAAGACAAATAACCTAATAAATTATGATTAGTTTTAAAAATCGGAGTGTTTTAAACATTAACTGTTTTAGATAAAGTTAGTGCTCAAAGAATATTAGTTTTTAAAGAATATTAGTGTTTAAATTAAGGCTATCAAAATATTTGCATAAAATTTAGTAAAATATATAATTTTAACTATCTGAGGCATGAGAACTAAGGTTTGAGGTGTTTTTTTATGGCAGTCGGTGCTGTTTTATGAATTTTGATTTTGTTGGTTGCCAGAAAATCATGTAAAACTGTAAATACGTCGAATGACTCTTGTTCCACTTTTTGAGGTCGACGTTGAAGTTTCATTACCATTGCATCTACTTTATCCTCCACACAAAACTTACGAACGTCCTTGTCCAGCAGAATTAAAGACTTTGAGGTGCGATGGTACTGCTCAGTAGTTGCTCTTCCTAAAGCGTCCCATACGAGCAAACCAGTTGTATATTTACCTTTAGTTACTCGTACTTTAGTTATCTGGGCAATGCACAGGTTTAAAAAGAATAGCTCGATGTATTCATAGGGTCTACCTACACAAGTCTGCTTTCATGCCCCGCAGCTAACTCGCTGTAAATAATAATTACCAGTAGCTGTGGTCCTGAAGACAAATAGTTTATGCACTGCCTAGAACTGCGAGTTAATAAAATACACAGATATTCAGACTGAAAGTTGAATGGATAATTTAATATTAATTCTTCTATTATAACGTCTGTAATAGATGGCGACAAAGATTTATGTTGAATAATATTTCTTCATGTAACGACATCTCAAATAAACGGGAAATGGTTCCACGACATTTAATTAAAATACTGACAAAAGTATCCTTATCAATGCATTGCGAGCATAGTAGCAAATTCCCCTTAAACAGTCATGAACGAAACGCAAAATATTAGTCCATTTCGTAATCACAGCATTCGCAATATTCACCAGCTCAACACAGTTCGGTATTCAGCATAACAATTTACAAATTAATACTCGCGATACAAAGAATAGTAACTCATATTCTCTCTATCCGAAATATCGTAAAATCATCGGAATAAGTTGGAGTCATACTCTCGAGCACATTCAGACCTCTCGAAAGTACGTTTAACGTCTCTTGTGGAAACAAAGTGTGATAGTTGCTGTTAACCGCCAAGCATCAGTCTCTTATACCACCGAATCACGAACGTTACCTCCGGCAGCTATGCTTCTTCAAGAACTCGACATCAAGTCTTCAAAATCGTTTCCTTGTGCTCGTCACTCGAAAAGTCCCAGTTTACACGTGATTACCGTAGTGTTCCACTACCATCTTCTTTTCCATAGGCTGAAGATCATTACCACCAGAAATACATCTTTCTAAGGTGCAGCAGACTGATTGAACTCATCGTCACCACTTCCCACATTAAACTATTATATTATAATAACATTTGAGTAAAGAAGTGTCATAAACATTCACTTACACTTAGATCATTTACAATCAATATAAGTATAAGTGGTTCATAAATAAATATGCCAGCATTCCTGCGCAAGTGCACTCACGTTAAATGACAACAAAGTGTCGTAAATTTTGTTTAAACAATTATTTATACCTTCCTGACAGAGGTGACTTTGGATTCCTCTTTTCAGTTGTGGTGCACACTAACACATGCATCTGAACACTTTTAAATTAGCTCATTTTTTAAAAGCACTTGCAATCAAAATCTGAATAAAGTTACTTGCGAAATAGTAAATTGTTCATTAAATAAATACGCAAATATGAGAATATATGAGGTACTAATGCAGTGTTCATTTGCTGTGTTAATGGGGAGACTGCGCTGTTCTGACAAAAATTTGCATAGTAAAAAAGATATAAATGACATAATTAATCAGTAAATAAAATAGATACAGATACGTAGATTTCAGAGATGATGGCTATAGTGCAATGCTGTCAACTGAGATATCTTTAGTAGAAATCGCATGAAGCGATCATAAGTTGTTAATTCGAAGGTTCATAGTGAAATATTAACTCCTGTAGTTCTAAAGGTGTGTCACTGGATGGGCCTCATTTTTCTATGACTCCTATTGTATTCATATTTGCATTAATAGTCGCTTGTTAATTATTATAGACTCTCAAGGAGCTGCAAGTTGTCACCTTTCAGCTTCTCTGGCACCCCACCATTTGTTGGAGCATTGTCTCCTGCACAGAGGCCACGCGAGCGGCAGCCGTCCAAATTACCAGCGTTGGGATTTACTCTTTTCCGGTGACGCTGCTCCTCTCTGCACGTGGCTGGAACCGGTCAACTAGGCAGGCTGGCCGCGGCGCGCCCTGTGTCTTGGGCCCGCTAGCCTTCAGCCGTACAACACATTCATCTCTCCTCAGTACGAGGCCTGTGTGGATCAGTAACTCGCCCACATACTCGTTACACTCCTTCAGTTAATGTCGCACATTAGATCGCTAATCTGTCACATTAAGTCACACCAAATATGCCATCCTTACATAACGTAATAAATACATACATACGTAACATATTATACTTGTTTGTCACAACTGTAACGTAAGTACTTTTGTGGTGGTATATGAAACAACATGAACCTTCAAGGATGTGATATTATCGTGTTAAATCTTATAAACACAACACAAATTATAAAATTATGGCTTATTAATTAAATGCCAAAATAAACACATAGATTTAAATAAGCCTTAGAGTCAGGCTCATCTACCTAGAGAGCTTTTACTGCTTTTGTGCTCATCTGATAGCACTTAATTGCGTTGAACACATCGGAGAAATTCATTATCACAGACACAGCACACGATCGGTATTATGGAGTCGAAGTTTAGGTGGTTCGTAGTCCAGCCGCCTCTGCCTAAGTTCATGACGCCTTTGGTCATGCACTGCGCCGAAACATGCATCAGTCCACAGTCACCGTCAGCGCTGAAAGACGATAGACGTCGAAATACGGCTGCGGTATAGTTACGAATAATCATGGAAATTCCAGAATCCTTATAGATCAGGTACTGGACGCGTTCCCCAATGGAATCGCTGTATTCAGGCAGGATAGGCGAAACACGTGATTCAGCTTGACATTTTAAACATCCGTCCATGTTTCACGTCTCTCGTGGTATGAAATTTGTTCGACACCATAAGTAAAACAATATTTTATTATTCCACTACAATTTTACCACGTCTTGTTAGAAACTTTCAAAGCAATAATATCCTGTGCAGAAATCGCGCATTTAGTTTTTCATTTTAAATTAGCGCATAGCTGTATCATAATTCATCAACATCTTATTTCCATAATAAACCATTCATTCAGTTAACTGAAACATTTACTTACATAAATCTATAAAAAACCCTTCCAAAATAGTATGTATTATGGAATAACTCAACGAAATATACCCCAAAACTTTACTTTTCACCCAAACACACGTTCCACTACCACAAGCAATTAAAATTTTACTGAGATCTGATGACTTACAACACCAAATTTTGTGTGAACAATAATTATAGAAAAATAATACATGTTACACGAGAAACCCATCCAAAATGCTACAAGTAACACATATAAATAACCCCTTTACTTTTCACTCCAAATCTTACATACAGAGCAATTTATATTCTTTTAATACGTAAATAACTAAATTAATTATCTTTTGCTGACCTCCGTGAATCAAGAGTCGCGCAGCCAATGTGGATACTCTCCTTGCATTGAGCTGTGCCTCCATACATCTTGCATAGATCTTAAATTCACCATTATTAACCTTTACACAAGTAATGTTATCCTCCAAACTTCTTATATACTACACATGAAATTACAATTAGATACAGACTCATATCAATGCAAGCCTTGTTTTTCATTCACTATGGGCAACTGCAACCATCGCCTCTTATAACATTTTTCTCGCCAGTGTGAGATTGTGCTGAATCTTGAATCTCCCTTTTTCCGCTTTTTCACGTGGTCAAATTCGAGCCCAACAGACTCTGACAAAATTTGTGGCCACAGTTCGAACAACAGTTTTAGATTCGAGAAACGCAGACTTTCTTTCTGTATCAACATCGTTTGTTTCACTCACACGCTGCACGTTCTTAATTTAACCCCTCTGTAATGACTGCGCACTGAAATGGTCATTTTCAACGTACCTTCCTTTTTCCTCCATATTTATGGTACATATTGTAATTTCTGAACAACTCTCAATCTCATTGTCCATACTTACATTCTCCTTATCTACCTGCAACTCAACTGTAGGGTTTAAATCATCCTCAAAACCCTTCGTTCCATCATGCTTGTAAACATCAAATGTACCGTTCGCTTTCCTCCGAATTAACGATATCAACAGCTGTAATATTCTCACAGTTAACTACCCAACTTAAAGGGTCGTCTCTCTTAAGCAAATACTTGCTTATTTCCGCCGAATCATTACAAACTTTATAACAATTAACTCCATTAACACTCGCCGATAGCCCATATCATTCATTTCTTAAAACGTCCATTATATCCGTTGATACACTGAAGAAATCACCACCAATAACTCCGTCAACCTCCGCCGATACACCATATAAATTGCGCTGTTTCATCGCTTCGCATTAGAATTCACAGTGCACTTGAATTCCGCCAGACTTGGATCTAACCGTTTCTCCTTTACATTTTCTCCCCTATCAGACGCCTCCAACACTTCATGGTTTAACGTACCGTCTAACACATCTTCACATTCATCCTTCAACGTCCACTTAAAATTCATGTTTTCATCAAAAGTCATTGTTTCATTTCCATCAACAGAAATAAATGCACAAACTCCTTCCTCCGAGATACCTAAATCAGTAGTTTCAACTTTCGCAACTTCAATACCGATAACATAATCTTTACCTGCCTTTAACAACAAATCACGCCAATACTAACAAAATTCATCACCAGCTGACGAGACTATTGCTACGCAGTCTTCACCAATACCTTCACATACCTCAGTCAGTACACCACTAAGATCTTCTCCAACAGACGAGACTACAGTTTCGCCGCCTTCACTTGAAGCTTCGTTTACTTCCTCCGATCAAAATCGTCTACTTTACTTTCACCTAAATTTTTATAGTGCCTCATGAGAATTAGTCACACATCGGATCTCCACCAAATTCAGCCTTTCTTCTGATCACGGAATTTCTTACCAAACATACACTCCTGGAAATGGAAAAAAGAACACATTGACACCGGTGTGTCAGACCCACCATACTTGCTCCGGACACTGCGAGAGGGCTGTACAAGCAATGATCACACGCACGGCACAGCGGACACACCAGGAACCGCGGTGTTGGCCGTCGAATGGCGCTAGCTGCGCAGCATTTGTGCACCGCCGCCGTCAGTGTCAGCCAGTTTGCCGTGGCATACGGAGCTCCATCGCAGTCTTTAACACTGGTAGCATGCCGCGACAGCGTGGACGTGAACCGTATGTGCAGTTGACGGACTTTGAGCGAGGGCGTATAGTGGGCATGCGGGAGGCCGGGTGGACGTACCGCCGAATTGCTCAACACGTGGGGCGTGAGGTCTCCACAGTACATCGATGTTGTCGCCAGTGGTCGGCGGAAGGTGCACGTGCCCGTCGACCTGGGACCGGACCGCAGCGACGCACGGATGCACGCCAAGACCGTAGGATCCTACGCAGTGCCGTAGGGGACCGCACCGCCACTTCCCAGCAAATTAGGGACACTGTTGCTCCTGGGGTATCGGCAAGGACCATTCGCAACCGTCTCCATGAAGCTGGGCTACGGTCCCGCACACCGTTAGGCCGTCTTCCGCTCACGCCCCAACATCGTGCAGCCCGCCTCCAGTGGTGTCGCGACAGGCGTGAATGGAGGGACGAATGGAGACGTGTCGTCTTCAGCGATGAGAGTCGCTTCTGCCTTGGTGCCAATGATGGTCGTATGCGTGTTTGGCGTCGTGCAGGTGAGCGCCACAATCAGGACTGCATACGACCGAGGCACACAGGGCCAACACCCGGCATCATGGTGTGGGGAGCGATCTCCTACACTGGCCGTACACCACTGGTGATCGTCGAGGGGACACTGAATAGTGCACGGTACATCCAAACCGTCATCGAACCCATCGTTCTACCATTCCTAGGCCGGCAAGGGAACTTGCTGTTCCAACAGGACAATGCACGTCCGCATGTAACCTGTGCCACCCAACGTGCTCTAGAAGGTGTAAGTCAACTACCCTGGCCAGCAAGATCTCCGGATCTGTCCCCCATTGAGCATGTTTGGGACTGGATGAAGCGTCGTCTCACGCGGTCTGCACGTCCAGCAAGAACGCTGGTCCAACTGAGGCGCCAGGTGGAAATGGCATGGCAAGCCGTTCCACAGGACTACATCCAGCATCTGTACGATCGTCTCCATGGGAGAATAGCAGCCTGCATTGCTGCGAAAGGTGGATATACACTGTACTAGTGCCGACATTGTGCATGCTCTGTTGCCTGTGTCTATGTGCCTGTGGTTCTGTCAGTGTGATCATGTGATGTATCTGACCCCAGGAATGTGTCAATAAAGTTTCCCCTTCCTGGGACAATGATTTCACGGTGTTCTTATTTCAATTTCCAGGAGTGTATATTCATTCCATCATTCACTTGCCTTTCACAAAATAAAACTTTCAGCAACATATATTCATTCCATCATTCACTTGCCTTTCACAAAATAAAACTTTCAGCCAGATATCCTCATTATCAAATTTCTCTACACATTTTGCAACCATTCATGCGCCCTCTTTATGCGTGTGCTACTTAAAATAATTCTCCATTGTATTCTTACTTGTTATAGCCTCCATCTCCAATATTTGATCTTTCTTTGCCGAATTTTCGACGCCTTCAGAATTTTTAAAATAGCTTGTCCTTTTCAACGCCAGTTTATTTTGCCATCTCCGGAGCTGAGATGCTGCTATCTCTAATTTCCCGACCTCGAATTCTGATGTTACATTTCGTGAGGCTCCTTCCCCTCAAATCTTCGATCCCGATTTTGAATTTCGTTATGAAAAATGCAGTTCCCATTTCCCCCGTGAAAATTATTGTTACGGTGCTAACTAGCTTGGTTAGTATTATAAACCCCATTCTTGTACCCAATTCCGTCTGGTGTTCCCATATCGTGGCTTGAATTTCAACGCCTGTTCGAGTTTCTCAATAAAATCTAAAAACTTGTCAATGGAACTTGTCGGACTGTAGACAAGACCCCATTGTAAAAATTCCAGTACTCGTCTCGAGAGCGTCGTAATCTACGTGAACACTCCCAGTGGACGATTTATATGCGTCAGCTTAGCAAGTTCACTCACAAAAAAATCCTTGTTTGAAACATCGTCCGTTTTAGAACTCATTCTCAAGTTGCATTTTCTTCGCTTCACTCCATAATTAATCCTGGAAACCACTCTCAAACCTTTCAAAGATAATAAATTAAGGACTCATTAAATTTGCCCATGATTTGGCGTTGCCCTCAAAATGTCTTTCCGCGAATTAAATTTTTGCCTTTTCCGCTGTTCCTCGCCAAAACCAAGAAAATCAACTGGATGGTATTTTCCATCATCTGCAAAACACTTTGTCGTTCCTGAACTAACTTATCTAGCGCCTATCACAGTAGTAACCTGACACGCTGATCCTGCTGCACATATTCTGTAAATAATACGGCTTCAGAGTGTTCTCTTTCTCACATTCTGTTACTCTATCTGAAAAATTGTTGACAGAGGTATTCGTCACGTACTCAAGCGCATTTTCCGTCTACACAGAAATTTTCGCTGTGTCATCCAGCTCGTAATGTATCCTTTCCAGCTTTTCCGCGAAATCTTTTTCCACTGTGTCGACTATGGCGTTAACCATGCCAACCTCTTCAGAAATTTTACCTACATCTGCTCTTACAGCTTCTAATTTTGAATCTATCATCCCTCCTATATCGCATTTTTCTTCAAATCAGCTTTTACATTTTCTGCTACACTTGTCTCTACTGCACCCATCTCTGTTTTTGTTGAACCTTTGTCTGTACCTAATACCCAAATTTTAGAGTTCAAGTTTGTCAGAATTTCCGTTAACCGCGCCATTGAATCACTCGCAATTACGAGGGCAGTTCAATAAGTAATGCAACACATTTTTTTTCTGAAACAGGGGTTGTTTTATTCAGCATTGAAATACACCAGGTTATTCCCCAATCTTTTAGCTACACAACACTATTTTTCAATGTAATCTCCATTCAATGCTACGGCCTTACGCCACCTTGAAATGAGGGCCTGTATGCCTGCACGGTACCATTCCACTGGTCGATGTCGGAGCCAACGTCGTACTGCATCAATAACTTCTTCATCATCCGCGTATTGCGTCCCACGGATTGCGTCCTTCATTGGGCCAAACATATGGAAATCCGACGGTGCGAGATCGGGGCTGTAGGGTGCATGAGGAAGAACAGTCCACTGAAGTTTTGTGAGCTCCTCTCGGGTGCGAAGACTTGTGTGAGGTCTTGCGTTGTCATGAAGAAGGAGAAGTTCGTTCTGATTTTTGTGCCTACGAACACGCTGAAGTCGTTTCTTCAATTTCTGAAGAGTAGCACAATACACTTCAGAGTTGATCGTTTGACCATGGGGAAGGACATCGAACAGAATAACCCCTTCAGCGTCCCAGAAGACTGTAACCATGACTTTACCGGCTGAGGGTATGGCTTTAAACTTTTTCATGGTAGGGGAGTGGGTGTGGCGCCACTCCATTGATTGCCGTTTTGTTTCAGGTTCGAAGTGATGAACCCATGTTTCATCGCCTGTAACAATCTTTGACAAGAAATTGTCACCCTTAGCCACATGACGAGCAAGCAATTCCGCACAGATGGTTCTCCTTTGCTCTTTATGGTGTTCGGTTAGACAACGAGGGACCCAGAAGAATAAGTTCGTTCTGATTTTTGTGCCTACCAACACGCTGAAGTCGTTTCTTCAATTTCTGAAGAGTAGCACAATACACTTCAGAGTTGATCGTTTGACCATGGGGAAGGACATCGAACAGAATAACCCCTTCAGCGTCCCAGAAGACTGTAACCATGACTTTACCGGCTGATGGTATGGCTTTAAACTTTTTCATGGTAGGGGAGTGGGTGTGGCGCCACTCCATTGATTGCCGTTTTGTTTTGAATATCCCAACTGGTGAACAATTGTGACTGCACTACCAACAGAGATGTCAAGTTGAGCACTGAGTTGTTTGATGGTGATCCGTCGATCATCTCGAACGAGTGTGTTCGCACGCTCCGCCATTGCAGGAGTCACAGCTGTGCACGGCCGGCCCGCACGCGGGAGATCAGACAGTCTTGCTTGACCTTGCGGCGATGATGACACACGCTTTGCCCAACGACTCACCGTGCTTTTGTCCACTGCCAGATCACCGTTGACATTCTGCAAGCGCCTATGAATATCTGAGATGCCCTGGTTTTCCGCCAAAAGAAACTCGATCACTGCCCATTGTTTGCAACGCACATCCGTTACAGACGCCATTTTAACAGCTCCGTACAGCGCTGCCACCTGTCGGAAGTCAATGAAACTATACGAGACGAAGCGGGAATGTTTGAAAATATTCCACAAGAAATTTCCGGTTTTTTCAACCAAAATTGGCCGAGAAAAAAAAGTGTTGCATTACTTATTGAACTGCCCTCGTACATCTACTTTCTCTAATTTCCAACTATCTGGTTCACTAATATCGTCCCTGTCAACATCAACACCTTCAGATTTTGGACTAAATGGCCCATTTTCACTATCTGAACCACAATCTGAACCACACTTGTTGGGTGATTGCTTAATTGCTGAAAGCTCTATCACTGACAATGGCGCTGCGTGTTCACACATTTTAAACCTATCGACAAAACTTCTTAACTTATCGGCCATGCTGGCTGCTTCTACTATACTGCTGCTGTCCGAACTGTCGATGCTGCCGCAACCCACTCTCAAAGTCGCTGCTGTTAGTCTGCGTTGTCATGGACGCTACTGCTGCTGTCCCGACGTTGAGGTCTCCGCTGCTATTGGCAGGCCCGAACTAAGAACCCATTTGCATAGCCTTCTTCTTCTTTCTTGAAGTCTCGCGGGTAGCTTCTACATCTACATCTGCATCCCTACTCCGCAAGCCACTTGACGGTGTGTGGCGGAGGGTACCTTGAGTACCTCTATCGGGTCTTCCTTCTATTCCAGTCTCGTATTGTTCTTGGAAAGAAAGACTGTCGGGCTCTAATCTCTCTGATTTTATCCTCATGGTCTCTTCGCGAGATATACGTAGGAGGGAGCAATATACTGCTTGACTCCTCGGTGAAGGTATGTTCTCGAAACTTCAACAAAAGCCCGTACCGAGCTACTCAGCATCTCTCTTGCAGTCTTCCACTGGAGTTTATTGATCATCTCCGTAACGCTTTCGTGATTAGTAAATGATCCTGTAACGAAGCTCGCTGCTCTCCGTTGGATCTTCTCTATCTCTTCTATCAACCCTATCTGATACGGATCGCACACCGGTGAGCAGTATTCGAGCGGTGGGCGAACAAGTGCACTGTAACCGACTTCCTTTGTTTTCGGATTGCATTTCCTTAGGATTCTTCCAATGAATCTCAGTCTGGAATCTGCTTTACCTACGATTAATTTTATATAGTCATTCCATTTTAATTCACTCGTAATGCCTACTCCCAGATAATTTAAGGAATTGAGTGCTTCCAGTTGCTGACCTGCTATGTTGTAGCTAAATGATAAAGGATTTTCCTTCTATGTATTCGCAGCACATTACACTTGTCTACATTGAGATTCAACTGCCATTCCCTGCACCATGCGTCAATTCGTTGCAGATCCGCCTGCATTTCAGTACAATTTTCCATTGTTACAACCTCTCGATATACTACAGCATCATCCGCAAATAGCCTCAGTGAACTTCCGATGTTATCCACAAGGTCATATATATATAGTGAATAGCAACCGTCCTAGGACACTCCCCTGCGGCACACCTGAAATCACTCTTACTTCCATTCAGAATGACATGCTGCATACTTTTACCTAGGAACTTTTCAATCCAATTACACAATTGGTCTGATAGTTCATATGCTCTTACTTTGTTCATTAAACGACTGTGGGGAACTGTATCAAACGCCTTGCGGAAGTCAAGAAACACGGCATCTACCTGGGAACTCGTGTCTATGGCCCTCTACCCGTGCTGATTCCTACAGAGTAGATTTCTAGTCTCCAGAAAAGTCATTATACTCGAACATAATACGTGTTCCAAAATTCTATAACTGATCGACGTTAGAGATATAGGTCTATAGTTCTGCACATCTGTTCGACGTCCCTTCTTGAAAACGGGATGACCTGTGCCCTTTTACAATATTTTGGAACGCTAAGCTCTTCTAGAGATCTACGGTACATCGCTGCATGAAGGAGGGTACGTTCCTTCGCGTACTCTGTGTAAAATCGAACAGGTATCCCATCAGGTCCAGCGGCCTTTCCTTTTTTGAGCGATTTTAATTGTTTTTCTATCCTTCTGTCATCTAATTCGATATCTACCATTTTGTCATCTGTGCGAAAATCTAGAGAAGGAACTACAGTGTGGTCTTCTTACATGAAACAGCTTTGGAAAAAGACATTTAGTATTTCGGCCTTTAGTCTGTCATCCTCTGTTTCAGTGCCATTTCGGTCACAGAGTGTCTGGACATTTTGTTTTGATCCAACTACCGCTTTGACATAAGAACAAAATTTCTTATGATTTTCTGCCAAGTCAGTACATGGAACTTTACTTCCGAATTCGTTGAATGCCTCTCGCATAGCCCTCCTCACACTACATTTCGCTTCGTGTAATTTTTGTTTGTCTGCAAGGCTTCGGCTATGTTAATGTTAGCTGTGAAGTTCCCTTTGCTTCCGTAGCAGTTTTCTAACTCGGTTGTTGTACCACGGTGGCTCTTTTCCATCTCTTACGATCTTGCTTGGCGCATACTCATCTAATGCATATTGTACGATGGTGTTGAACTTTGTCCACTGATCTTCAACACTATCTGTAATGGAGATAAAACTTTTGTGTTGAGCCGTCAAGTACTCTGAAATCTGCTTTTTGTCACTTTTGCTAAACAGAAAAATCTTCCTACCTTTTTTAATATTTCTATTTACGGCTGAAATCACCGAATCTGTGACCGCTTTATGATCGCTGATTCTCTGTTATGCGTTAACTGTTTCAAATAGTTCGGGTCTGTTTGTCACCAGAAAAAATGGCTCTGAACACTATGGGACTTAACATCTATGGTCATCAGTCCCCTAGAACTTAGAACTAATTAAACCTAACTAAACTTAGGACATCACACAACACCCAGTCACCACGAGGCAGAGAAAATCCCTGACCCCGCCGGGAATCGAACCCGGGAACCCGGGCGCGGGTTGTCACCAGAAGGTCTAATATGTTATCGCCACGCTCCGGCTCTCTGTTTAACTGCTCAAGATAGTTTTCAGATAATGCACTTAAAAAAATTTCACTGTATTCTTTGTCGCTGCCACCCGTTATAAACATTTGAGTCTCCCATTCTATATCTGGTAAATTAAAATCTCCACCAAAAACTATAACATGGCAGGGAAATCTACTCGTAATATTTTCCAAATCCTCCTTCTGGTATTTTGCCACAACAGCTGCTGAGCCAGGGGGCGTATAATAGAGACATCCAATTACCATGTTTGAGCCTGCTTTAACCGTGACCTTCACCCAAATTATTTCACATTTCGGATCTCCATCAATTTCCTTCGATACTATTGCACTTTTTATCGCTATAAAAATGCTTCACCCTTCACTGTCCAGCCTGTCTCTGCGGTATACATTCCAATTTGAGTTCAGAATTTCATTACTGTTTACATCTGGTTTCAGCCGACTTTCCGGCCCTAGAACTATGTGGGCATTCTGCCGTTTATTAATGAGAGCAGTTCTGGGACCTTTCTATAGACGCTCCTGCAGTTTACTGTCACCATATTAATATTGTCATTACCTGTTGCGTTTTGCCTACTGCTACCCTGACGCGTCTCAGGCTGCGCCTTGTCGGGCCTAGGGAGGAATTCTCTAACCTAAAAAACCCACATGTGCACTCCACATGTACTCTGCTTCCCTTGTAGCCGCTTCCTGTGTGTAGTGCACACTTGACCTATCCACCCGATACCTGAGGTCGAGAAATTTGCACCCCAGATCTTCGCAGAAGCTTCTGAGCCTCTGATTTAAGCCTTCAACTCTGCTCCAAACCAGAGGACCGCGATAGGTTCTGGGAACGACACTACAAATAATTAGCTCAGATTCCATCCCGCGAGCGAGGCTTTCCGCTTTCACCAACTCCGCCAACCGCCTTTATGAACTGAGGATGACCTCTGAACCCAGACGGCAGGAGTCATTGGTGCCGACATGAGCAACAATTTGCAATCGGGTGCACCCAGTGCTCTCTATCACCGCTGGTAGGGCCTCCTCCACATCTCGGATGAGAACCCCCGGCAAGCAGACAGAGTGAACACTGGCCTTCTTCCCCGACCTTTCCGCTATTTCCCTGAGGGGCATAATCATCCGCCCAACATTGGAGCTCCCAATCACTAATAAACCCCTCCCCCCGTGTGCCTGCTCGGACCTTGCTGAAGAAGCGGCCACATGTCCACTCACAGGCAGAGCGTGCGATGCCACACGGCCAGCCTCCATATTGACCCTCCGCCTCGTGCGACGTGAACGCCGTTGAACCCGCCACACCTATCGTTTGCTACCAATTCTCATGCAAAAAACTGCTGAAAATTTTATGCTCGGAGCCCCCACTCAAACTGCCTATCATGCAACAGATTGGGATCTGGGTCAGAAAATACTGAAATATGCTAGAATTACAGTTGCAATTCTAAAGCGATTAGGAGGAGAAAGCCCCAACTGCAATAGTAGCTAACGGTTTCTCTTATAAAAAGCACCTGATATGAGCAAATCAGTTGCCTCTTGGCCTGTAGTTACTCGTACTTTAGGTACCTAGAGTATGCACAACTCTATTTCAAAAGAATAGCTCGATGTAGTCATAGGGGATAACCGCACACGTCTACTTTCATGCCCCGCAGCTAATTCGCTACAAATAATAATGTGTAGCTGTGATCCTGGAGTCAAATAGTCTACACAGTGGCTACGATTGCGAGTTAACAAAAAACACACAGATATTTATTATATATATATATAGATTGAAATATGAACAGATATTTTAATAATAAGTCTTCTATTACAACGTCTGTAATTGATACAGGCGATAGAGATTCATGCTGAATAATGTTTATTCAAGAAACGACATCTCAAATAAACTGGAGGTGATCCTACGATATTCAGTTAAAATACGGACAAAAACACGTTTACCACATCCTGTAAAGGTACCTTGAGAGCATCACGAAGAATGGTAGCAAAATCCTCAAATTAAACAGTCACCAAAGACATGCAAAAAATGAGTCCATTTCGTTATCACAGTATACGAAATATATACTAGCTCAAAAGAGTTCAGAATTCAACATGATGATTTATAAATTAACATTCTTGATACAAAGGATAGTAACTCATATAATGTATATCTTCAGTTCAGTAAAACAAATGGAATAAGTAGAGTTCTGCTCTGGAGCACGTTCAGACCTCTCGAAATATAATGTTCCTTCAGAAAATAAGTGCAGCAGCGGCTGCTCACTGCCAATAATGAATCACATTTACCACCGAATTATTTCAGGCAAGTCTACCTTGTTCAAGAACTCGACATCAGGTCTTCAAAATCGCTCCCTTGCGCTTTTCATTCGAAAAGTCCCAATTTCCACGTGCTTCCCGTAGTGTTCCACTAGTATCTGCTTTTCCATAGGCTGAAGGTCATTATCACCAGAAATACGTCTTTCTTATTTGCACCAGACTGATTGGACTCATATTCACCACTTCCCACACTTAACTAATATATTATAATAACATTTAAATAAAGAAATCTCATAAACATTCACTTACACTCAGATCAGATCAGAACTTGAACTCGGGACCTTTGCCTTTCGCGGGCAAGTGCTCTACCATCTGAGCTACCGAAGCACGACTCACGCCCGGTCTCACAGCTTTACTTCTGCCAGTATCTCGTCTCCTACGGCAGAAGTAAAGCTGTGAGACCGGCCGTGAGTCGTGCTTCTGTAGCTCACATGGTAGAGCACTTGCCCGCGAAAGGCAAAGGTCCCGAGTTCGAGTCTCGGTCGGGCACACAGTTTTAATCTGCCAGGAAGTTTCATGTCAGCGCACACTCCGCTGCAGAGTGAAAATGTCATTCTAGATTTTAAAATCTGTGGACAAATTCATGAAGGAAAATGGAAGTACATTCGACGAAGTGAGACAACTGATAGGGCAAGTGGTATGTCTGGTATTCATACTCCTTAGTCGCCAGAGTTAGGTCAGAAACTCCCTTGGCTCAAAGGACACATTGCAGCACACATAGAGAGTCCCTTGCAACGAGAGGTTTGGGCAAAAGTGTCAAAAAACTCTTGACAATGTAGTAAAAAACGTCAACTTTATTAAAGTAAGGCCAAAAATCTTAAGATTGTTTGGCGCTTTGTGTGGTGAAATGGGCAGAGAACATACACTGCTTCTACGAGCCTACCTAGTTGACTGGTTCCAGCCACGTGCAGAGACGAACAGCGTCACCGGAAACGAATAAATCCCAACGCTCGCATGGGCAACGCTCACATGGCCTTTGAGCAGGAGACAATGCTCGAAGAAATGGCGGGGTGTCAGAGAAGCTCAAAGGGGACATCTTGCACTCTTCAAGAGACTGCAATAATTTACAATCAAGTATTAATGCAAAACTGAATACATCAGGAGTCCCAGGGAAATGAGGCCTGTCCAGTGACTCAACAATAATACCAGTACCTAAAGAACTACAGAAGTTAATATTTCACTGTGAATAAACATTTTTATAATGAACCTCTGAATTAACAACTTTCTATCGCTTCATGCGATTTCAACAAAATATATCTCAGTTGACAGCATTGCACTATAGCCATCACCTCTGATAGCTACCTATCTCTGTTTTATTTATTGATTAATTACGTCTTTTGTATCTTTTTACTATCCAAATTTTTGTCAGAACATCGCAATCTCCACATTTACACGGCAAATGAACACAGCATGAGTATCTCTTATTTTCTCATACTTACATGTTTATTTAAGGAACAATTTACTATTTTGATAGTAATTTTATTCAAATGTTGACTTGAAGTGCTATTAAAAAACTGTGCTATTTTAAATGTGGTTAGTTTCATGTATTAGCGTACACTAAGATTGAAAAGAGAGCCAAAAGTCGCTTCTATCGAGAAGGCATAACCAATTGTTTAAACCAAATTTACCGACTGTCATTTAACGTGAATGATCTTGAGGAAAAATACTGGCTTATTTATTAATGAACCAACTATACTTACATTGATTGTAAATGATCTGAGTGTAAGTGAATGTTTATGAGATTTCTTTATTTAAATGTTATTATAATATATTAGTTAAGTGTGGGAAGTGGTGAATATGAGTCCAATCAGTCTGGTGCAAATAAGAAAGACGTATTTCTGGTGCTAATGACCTTCAGCCTATGGAAAAGCAGATACTCTTCACCAGTCGTTTTTGTCGAGAAAGTTTTCGAAAACGACAATTCTTCTTCAGTATTTCCATTCACCTCGAAGCTCAAAGCTACCAAAAGTAATATGTAAACCTGGCCAGAAACTTTTGTATTCTTATCCACCAGCAACAAAAAATAATCACTTTATTTAAAAGCAGTAGTGACAAAATCTCTATTACTGTTGGATGTGTTATGACACACTGGGAAATTATGACTTTCAGTTTAAGTGTACGACAAGTGTACCTCAATTGTTACAGACTTTTTCTGCCTCCATTGTTATTGGTGATTTATCCACCGAAGCAAGGCATTTTGAACAGGGAAAATAGTATTTCCGAATCAGTACAACTTTAGTCATTACTCTCATTCATGCAGGTTCCATTATGTTTCTGCTGTCTGTAAACTTCATTAAATAGTGTCTGCATACACAAAATTCTGGCGTTAATTCTTCCTCTCTTGTAGTTTTGTATAAAACTGTGGAATGCAGAAGAAGACTTTGTTATAAAAATTAATGAATCTCATTAAATACGTATCTGCGTACACAATATATAGGCGTTAATTATTCCAGTGTTGCAGTTTTGTATAAAACTGTCGAAGACAATTGAATGATGCTTCATAACACTTCTATAGAGAACTTCAACCATACGCAAAATTGTAACAATAAGAAGCTACACAGTTACAAATATCAAAAATTGTATTATCTTAAAAGTAGGCTTTTATCAGTCTGCCGTTGATATATATTCTCATTTCCTCAATATCTTTCCTCAAAACAAATATCATTTTTAAATAATGCTACCTCCACTACAAAGCGGGCCAGTTCCATACTTTTCAAATAAAGTACATTCCCAGGCTGTCCAACACATGCAGACACTGCTACTCTGTGACTTACTCTGACCAACATCTCTGGTCTTAAACACAGTCTCAAAAAGAATATGGCTAAATCGATATTACAGAGGTATAGAACATTTATGAAATTCACAATTTCATTCACATTTATGGCCGAAACTTCCTGAAAATCCTGACAGTCCCCTTTCAATTTACTGAACAGATCATGTCCATTGAACCCGATGCCCTAAATCAATAGGCAGCCTACGGTATCAGTGGTCATACTGCTCAAACGTTCTCCTGTGACACATCAAGAGCATTTTTTCACTTAAACGGGAGACAAGTCTTCTATGTCCTAGGTCTTGTTACTACACCAATAACATTTGCTTTGGATTAGATATACATTCTGATCTACTTGCAGCCAAGGCATTTCCTCTACGAAAGATTAAACTTAATTGGTGGTGGTAATTAACATTCGTCATTTCTTAATTATACTCAGTATAATCAGTGCATTACTAAAGCCTGTGATCATCTTATTTTAATATTTCAAGTCATGATGAGGGTACAAACCTTTAAATTTCCTAGTAGTCAGGTAGGACAACAGGAAATATAAGCCAACAATACATTTAACGGCCTCACTCCATCCTATGGTCAACATAGCAGGGGGGGGGGGGTTAAAGTTGACAGACACTAGTTTGCTGAACTAGCCACTACAGGAGGAGTCTTACTTGTGACGTTGAGGAAATTCATTGGGGGATTTTGATTATTCCAACGAATGTCAACATTACGATTTACTTGATGATTCTGTTGCGGGTAACTGTTACTGTTTCCATTAAAGAGTGTTTGATTCTGCTGATCGGGATGCCATTGGTTGTTTGCGTTACTTAGTCTTGTACTGAACAATGACGTGTTTTGAGGATTGGAGTACCACTGATCACAACTATTGTGATTATTCCAAGGGCGAATTCCTTTATTTTGATAATCCGGATGGTGCCTGTCATCGGTCCTCCTCTTATGATTTGGAGAGACAATATTTACAGACCCACCAACACCTGACATCGGAGGCGCCGGCGGCGGGGCAATAAATCCGGCGCTAGCGTCAGATGATCGATCGTGACTGTTGCCGTATAGCTAACGCGGCGGCGTTGCCCGTTTCATTCCATTCCCGTTCCATTTCCATAATTACTAGACCTTGCATCTTCATTTGTTAAATGAATGGAGTCGATAACAAATAAAAAGCATTCCAAACTGGTTTCGGGTACCTGCACTAGCTTTTCCTAATGTGAATCGGCAACTTGCTTTCCAGAATACATAACACATCTTTAGCTGATCTAGGTTCATCCCAGGTGCAACTCTTGTTCAAATATTTCTCAAAATACTTACTTAGACTGCCATTTCTAGGATAATTCTGAAATAATGTGATCTTTTCTCAATTTTGCTTGGGCGCATTTTGACCATTACTTTGCTTAAAAAAGGCATTTTCGTACTGTTCATATGAGTACCAATGTTCTGCAGTCGTGGCAGGTCATAGGGCAGCCTCGCCCTCGACAAAGCCTGTAATGAACTGAATGTTTTGTGGGTCAGACAAAGTTTGTGGCAATATATTTCTAATAGTTTTAATGAAAATAAGAGGATGTGTAGTTTCCTTTTCTGCTATGAAGACCTGGTCTATTTGAGGAAACTTTCCTTCAACAGGATAGAGGTAAGGATGCGCCCTTCCTCTGAACTCCTCCTACTGGTATAGTTTTGTGGCAATTGTCTACCTGAGCATACGTCATCAGTGTGTGCACTGTTTTGCGATATCGGACTATGACGGTTGTCAATGGCTCAATGTACTTGGTGTATATATGGTGTGTTATCACCACCTTGCTTTTTTACTGTATTTAATACATTCCCACCCAATCAGTTTGAGCAGTTAATTTGTCTTGAACCTCTTGGTGCTATTCGGGCAGATCATGAGTCAACGTTTTCCTCACGAAACTAAGTACATTTTTGGCAGCTTGCACTGTAGTGTTTGTTCAGCGGGTACTTCAGTGACAGTCTGATCTATTGCTTTCTATAGCTCTACTTGGAATTCTTCAGTTATTTGATCAACCTTTTGTTTTCGAAATTTCTCTATTTTACTTTCGGTTCAGCAGATAGATTTTCTAGGCACAGCATTTTCTTGTTTCACTTTTAAACTTCAGATTATTTTGCTCTATTACGTTGTGTCAAAACTTTCGGATAAATCTTTTATTTTTCAGGAAGGCTCTTAATGGTTTCCTGCAAATCTGATAATTCGGTATTTAGGTGACCCAAATCGGATCTTAACTCTTCTGTCACGTGATTTGCCAGTTCCACTTTCAACTGTTCGGTTTGACTCTTAACTTGTTCACTGACGTGCTACACTTGTTATTCCAACGTAGAAAAATCGTTAGACTTACTGTCTTGCTTATGACCCATGTCGTTTACTCTTTGATTCATATAGGATAACTTGCTTTTCATGGTTTCCTGTTTCTGACTCATGATCTCTTGTTGTTGGCGAAGAGAAAGGAACAAACAATTGTTGAATTTAACAACACACTATAAATCACAAGTTCGAGTGCCAGGTCTTCGTCTTAATAGGTTGCAAGTCCTTGTGTGGGATACAAGGAGATGATACTTAAAAAAAGAAAGAAAAGAAAACGATACTTACCATGAAATAGAGAAGTATTCCAAGAAAATGAATCTTCTTCCAAAAAAATAGAGAATACCGTCAAAAAATAGAGGAGATTTCCAAAAGAATAAAGGAACTAGGAACTACGATGAACCAGCAGTTAGATGCATTTATAACGGAGAGTAAGGACATACCTGAAAACCTCCAATAGGAGAGTGGGTCAGAAAAAATATAGTAAAATTGTGAAGGAGGCTCTTTAAGTTATTTGCTCAGATTAAAAATCTTATGAATATGTTTGTGCTTGTAAATTAATTTTCCTAGCGGACCAAAACACTTAAGTGGCTATTTCTGGTCCGAATAATGTTTCTGGCGCTAGCTTCGTTATACTACCACTATGCAATAGTTTTCAGGTCCACTGTTCAAATCAGAAACGCAGATTTGCTTCCACGATTGCCAATAAGGCAGGACAAAAATTTTCATTCTTTCAGCAGATGAATGTTTTTCTTTAGATTTAACCAGTCAAGATACTGCTGATAATTTCCAATTGAATTCCAATTTAAACAAAAACCTTGTATCAAAGGACCTAGTTTTACTTAGGATTAAAGAGTACGTTCAGACAGAGTGACCTTTAAATAGATAGTTTATAACTTCATCCGACATTAAATCATACAGGCGTGAGACACAGGCACTCACAGTTTACAAAGATGTTTTTCTGCTACATTCAGAATCATGAAAGTCTTGATTGGTTATTCCAGAGGTACTTGAATGCAAAGTACTTCAAATGCTACATCGATGCCACTGAGGCGCTGTCTGCACCAAGCGCAATGACATAGAGCATTGCTACTGGAAAAATGAAATAAGGGCATGAAAGTGCTGCTTATATAAAAAATACCAAAAGTTTTCGCTCCCAAGGGCATCACAAACTTGGTCACATCTACATGTAGGTTTTACAGGGCCAGTTTTTGGGGAAGCCACTGGCTCATTGTCATTGATACAGTTATAACACTCCCGTATGCTACTGCTGTACCATAACCTTAAAGCTGGAGGCAGGTTGTGAAATAAAACTGTCTTGTTAACGCAGTTATGGTATAACGCAACAGAGCAGTGTTACCCTCTGAGAGGAATTTTGTTACGTTGACCGTGTTGTACCTAACGGAGGTGGCTTATCGGAAGTGAAAGTCAGAATTGCGTAAATATTTAAGCAGTAACAAACAATATTTAACCTATCCACACTGTTTAAAGGATAAAGAAAACGGTCGCCAGCCTAATTTGGCAAGAGAATGGTTAACATTCTTGTCCAAGAAAATAGTTATTAGTAACTTTAACGGACAAACACAACCTATATTTTACCACACGCGAGTGCAATGAACTCTGACACCTGCATATGTTCACAGTTAAGATTGGAAGCTGACAGAGCCGGACAGACTATTTGCATTAATGTAACAGATAACGGAACACATTATTACTTTCAAGGCTTGTTCAAACCGAATAAGTTTTATAACGTTACTATTAACATTCACTGCAGAATCATAAATTGGACATAGGTTAAGTCTCTCTCAGTTAAATACTTTACTATTTAAAATGAAAGTTAATTGGAATCCACTAACAGGTTGCTTCTCACTATCTATTGAATAAAGAAATTATTGTTTTCATAAATAGTGGTCTTCCCGTTACTTGTTACCTAGCATTAGCACAATAGACAAACTGTGGATTCTGTTATACTATTAACATGCACTTCGAATACACAAGAGATACAAACACTTAGCAAACATGAATATATAACTATCCACTATTGCAGTTTTCCACTTTTACTACAGTGAAACATAATATTGACAAATTTGCAAGAACTGACTCACCTTTTAAAATATACTACAGGCAGCACTATGATCATTAACTGAGCAACACTTTATAAGCCTCAGTTTCAAGAGCTTTCAATCTTTAAAAGAAACTGCAAATTGTCTTTATTACCACAGTCTTCTACTTTCAAGTAAATGATTAAATAGGTGACTTTGAAACTCCACAAGACTTTAAATTAGACTGTTTCCGTCCCTGGGAGGCTTTCACAAGACTACATTTACCGTCTCCCACAATTTCACTAAATCCACAGTAAATCTGAACACTCCCTTCTTACCAAAGATCAAACAACATTATTTAATGTTCTGTGGCATTCATTTTTTCCACAAACTAGGACACTCGATAATCATAGTTTAAATGGAGAGGAACCTGAGAGGTGTTATGATAAGGAAAAAAATCAAGGTAGGTACATAAATTCAGTTATAAATTACCTTATATTTGAGCACACTAACATATCCAATAAGCTGATCCTTCACTGTACATTATTATAGTATTCCGTTACAGTGATTGCGCAATGTGGTGGCAACTGCATATTGGTAGGTGGATTTGCAGGCAGAATTGCTGGACTCTGCCCCTTCTTGTTGGCGATGATGGATACCAATTCCAGAATCGTTCCAGCTATTTATGCATCCATCCGAGGCATTGGAAAGTGGCAGAAAAAGCCTCTCTCGGAACCAGCACAATATACAACTTTAACATGGCAGTGCACAGTTTGGTAGCTCGTCCCGGACTGGCTCTTGTTCCACCTTTTCTACCTAGGCCAACCACAATTTGCGCGCGCTACACAGTTCCGTTCCCGAGGGGAACCATAACACCTTTTATATATAAGATAACTAAGAACCCTAAGTGAAGGTCAGCGGTTTACATAACAGCAAACAAACAATAAAACAGAACATTTGCATACATTGGTAGCTCTATACAAAATAATTTAAACAAATTCCAAATATATACAGTAAGTTTTTGTCTCCCTCCAATTGGGACAAAGAATTTAAATGACAGATACACTACTTTGCATAGAATCAAACCACGACATCAAAGTTTTTACAAAGAAAGGAGTATACAATTTTATGTTATCTATTCAATCAAACACATTTACAGCAGCTCAACTATGTAACATTAAATAAAACAAAAGGCAAAATAAATCAGTAGAGTATTAGAGCTATGGTGTTACACAGTCTTCAGTTTTCCATTTGTAATTCAAATGACATTTCAGGCTTTGTGAAAGGCTTTCTCCATTGAAGGGTTGCTGAAAGCAGTTGTCATGGACGATGGCATTCAATTTTTGTCAGAAGCTCAGATATTTCTGTGAAGGAATTGGTACTGCACTCTTCAAAACCGCACCTCTACATCCTGAAGGCAATGGACTTGCAGGATGATTTGCACGCCTTTTCAAGTCTCACATGACAAAGCTCCTTCAGCAAAACAAAAACGATTGGTTTTTGTTTCTCATTACAGAGCGTCTCCACATGATCCAAAATGCCCAGTTGAAAGACTGCATGGAAGACCACATCGAACTTTAATGTGAATTTAAAGTAAATGATCCGGGATTCGTTATACTGTACATGAATGGCAATAAATCTTAGGGACCAAGCATGGTCATACATCAGCTTTGCAATGTCAGGCTTAAAATACATTGTCAACATGGCGTCGTCATTAGAATCAAATAACGCCATAACGCACTGACGCACATACAGGCAGAACTCCTTGGCTGTTCTCCAGTTCAGAAACAGAAGATTTATGTGCACCAGCGATCTGGTTAACCTAGACATGTATCCGGAAGCCATTCCCTACTTCACCACCAGTAGTGGGGCAGAGGGGCAGCCTATTAGTGACGCCCAAGTCTATGTGAACATCGCACATCACCCCACAGACGAGCCTATGTGTTCCATCACGTAGCTGTCGGCCCCCTGGGGTGCGGTGTGCTTTTCTTCAGCGCACCGGGCAAATGTGAGGTGGAGCATCATGTGCGCACTCACCATCTTTACACATTGGTAAGTGAAGAATCATGAAGTAATGAAACCTGATTCGTTACTTCCTTCCCCATCCCTGGGGAAGGGTGGAGGGATGTTGTGCATATAGCTATATGGTATACAGCAATATCCTGAGAGGGCGCAGTCTGTACCCCTTGGCGTCACAATGAGCTCTGACATACCGTCGCCTGGGTAGAGCTCATACCCTAGAAACAATTTCTGCTTCCGTCCTGAAAGCTTCGAATAGTCAGAGCCATCCGCCCCTATATTCGTCAGCTGCCAGAGGGGGTGCTGAAACGAGAACGACTTTCCTACTTTTGACAACGAGATTACAGGCGCAAGACTAGGCAGCCGATCGGATAAATAAAGACGCGCGACGACACTCAGCCAGTTCCTGCAGTTCCATGATTGCGAATCCAGTTGCTGTTGAACGGTTCTTGCGTGCTACAGTTCAGATCATTAGTTCCAGCTGACGCAGATCAAAATTTTCTGCTGTTTAATGGCACGCCGCTAATTAGGAGTGTGTAGTCAAATTCAGATTCTCTATTTATTAACTGTCATAGACATCAGTCCTCACAGAAGTCTATTGTAGCGACATTACATGTTGTGTCACGCGAAAGAATACGAAAGTGGAAAATGTGATGGACCTGATCACGCAAAGAAATTATTGGACGTAAAAGGAAGCTATCTGGAAGCGAACTGCAATATGGAGAAAAATCGGCATAGTCTGCTGTTGAGGCAGTTACGTAATTGCTTTATTTTTAGCAAAATCTCTGCGCTCCTTCACCGATGTCGATTTGATAAAAGCCGGCCGGTGTGGCCGAGCGGTTCTAGGCGCTTCAGTCTGGAACCGCTCGACCGCTATGGTCCAGGTTCGAATCCTGTCTCGGGCATGGATGTGTGTGATGTCCTTAGGTTAGTTAGGTTTAAGTAGTTCTAAGTTTTAGGGGACTGATGACCTCAGATGTTAAGTCCCATAGTGCTCAGAGCAATTTGAACAATTTTTTGGTGGATTTGACCGACGAACACGCGGTGGCAGCTCTTTTGTCCCCCACTCGAGGCTCCATTTGGCTCCCCAGTCTCCGCCATGAGGCGATAGTGGGATCACCGTGTTCGCCACTCTGCTGCTCATACCTTGCTCCACGAAGCACGTCTGTTGTGAAGCCCTCAGTGCCTCGGCAGTGGCAGTACGTCTCACTCTCCACAGGATATCTGCCCGACATACAGAACCTGTAGTCGTTCGTCTATGCCGTAGTACAGCCACAGCAGCAAGCTGCCCCTAATCCAATGGCGGCAGAACTGCTGGAGCAGAACACGGAGGTGTTCCAGGACATACTACTGCCCAAGCCACAGCTGCAGCCTTCTGCATAAAGACATGGCAGATTATTTGGACTGCCAAGCAATCAGCAGGAATACAGCATGACAATGTGTGGCTCTTCCAGTAACTGTCGGCTGTGAACTGGCGATATATGCATGTTGTCTCTCCTGTTGGCCCTCAGGCGCATTTGCTCTGATGTTTCAGCAGATATTAGCGATTTCGTTTATTCAGTAAGTAGCTAGAGTGGCCAAACAAATCTTGCACATGAAGTCTTTCATACGGCGTCCAGCATCGACAGGAAGTCTCGGGTTGTTTCCCTCCAAGGTATTCCTTATCTGCAGATAAGAGTTGCTATTTCATGTAAATCAAGTGAATGTGTCAGTGCTAGGAAAGTACGGAGTAAGGAGAGAGCGGTAGGTTCCCACGCTGGCTAGCAGACACGGTTGGCCTTCTGGTGCTCTCAGAACCAGTGGGATGAGGTGCCGATGCGGAGATCGCTAGTGACCTCAGCAAAGCGATACCTAGGAAAAGTACATTTATTGTGGTGTGAATGAAGTAATTGTTATTAATAAATATTTGCTAACAAAAATCACATTTTGCCACTCAGACATTATGAGGAGTCTACAGTTCATAAATACGATTTCCAGCAATTTTACAATGCCAGGAAACGTTGACATTAATAAATAAATGAATAACTTTTGCGTAACCGAATTTGTACGATGTTATACGAACTATTCCCATTCTACGCTCCATAGTCGGCAGTTGTCGATAGTTGTTGTTGTTGTCTTCAGTCCTGAGACTGGTTTGATGCAGCTCTCCATGCTACTCTATCCTGTGCAAGCTTCTTCATCTCCCAGTACTTACTGCAACCTACATCCTTCTGAATCTGCTTAGTGTATACATGTCTTGGTCTCCCTCTACGATTTTTACCCTCTACGCTGCCCTCCAATGCTAAATTTGTGATCCCTTCATGCCTCAGAACATGTCCTACCAACCGGTCCCTTCTTCTTGTCAAGTTGTGCCACAAACTCCTCTTCTCCCCAATTCTATTCAATACCTCCTCATTAGTTATGTGATCTACCCATCTAATCTTCAGCATTCTTCTGTAGCACCAAATTTCAGAAGCTTCTATTCTATTCTTGTCCAAACTATTTATCGTCCATGTTTCACTTCCATACATGGCTACACTCCATACAAATACTTTCAGAAACGACTTCCTGACACTTAAATCTATACTCGATGTTAACAAATTTCTCTTCTTCAGAAACGCTTTCCTTGCCATTGCCAGTCTACATTTTATATCCTCTCTACTTCGACCATCATCAGTTATTTTGCTCCCCAAATAGCAAAACTCCTTTACTACTTTAAGTGTCTCATTTCATAATCTAATTCCCTCATCATCAGCCGACTTCATTCGACTACATTCCATTATCCTCGTTTTGCTTTTGTTGATGTTCATCTTATATCCTCCTCTCAAGACACTGTCCATTCCGTTCAGTTGCTCTTCCAAGCCCTTTGCTGTCTCTGACAGAATTAAAATGTCATCGGCGAACCTCAACGTTTTTATTTCTTCTCCATGGATTTTAATACCTACTCCGAACTTTTCTTTTGTTTCCTTTACTGCTTGCTCGATAAACAGATTGAATAACATCGGGGAGAGGCTACAACCCTGTCTCACTCCCTTCCGAACCGCTGCTTCCCTTTCATGCCCCTCGACTCTTATAACTGCTGTCTGGTTTCTGTACAAATTGTAAATAGCCTTTCGCTCTCTGTATTTTACCCCTGCCACCTTTAGAATTTGAAAGAGAGTATTCCAGTCAACATTGTCAAAAGCTTTCTCTAAGTCTACAAATGCTAGAAACGTAGGTTTGCCTTTCCTTAATCTATTTTCTAAGATACGTCGTAGGGTCAGTATTGCCTCACGTGTTCCAACATTTCTGCAGAATCTAAACTGATCTTCCCCGAGGTCGGCTTCTACCAGTTTTTCCATTCGTCTGTAAAGAATTCGCGTTAGTATTTAGCAGCTGTGACTGATAGTCCGCTAATTTTCACATCTGTCAACACCTGCTTTCTTTGGGATTGGAATTATTATATTCTTCTTGAAGTCTGTGGGTATTTCGCCTGTCTCATACATCTTGCTCACCAGATGGTAGAGTTTTGTCATGACTGGCTCTCCCAAGGCCATCAGTAGTTCTAATGGAATGTTGTTTACTCCCGGGGCCTTGTTTCGAGTCAGGTCTTTCAGTGCTCTGTCAAACTCCACACGCAGTATCATATCTCCCATTTCATCTTCATCTACATCCTCTTCCATTTCCATAATACTGTCCTCAAGTACATCGCCCTTGTATAGACCCTCTATATACTCCTTCCACCTTTCTGCTTTCCCTTCTTTGCTTAGAATTGGGTTTCCATCTGAGCTCTTGATATTCATACAAGTGGTTCTCTTTTCTCCAAAGGTCTCTTGAATTTTCCTGTAGGCGGTATCTATCTTACCCCTAGTGAGATAAGCCTCTACATCCTTACATTTGTCCTCTAGCCATCCCTGCTTAGACATTTCGCACTTCCTATCGATCTCATTTTTGAGACGTTTGTATTCCTTTTTGCCTGCTTCATTTACTGCTTTTTTATATTTTCTCCTTTCATCAATGAAATTCAATATTTCTTCTGTTACCCAAGGATTTCTATTAGCCCTCGTCTTTTTACCTACTTGATGCTCTGCTGCCTTCACTACTTCATCCCTCAGAGCTACCCATTCTTCTTCTACTGTATTTCTTTCCCCCAATCCTGTCAATTGTTCCATTATGCTCTCCCTGAAACTCTGTACAAACTCTGGTTCTTTCAGTTTATCCAGGTCCTATCTCCTTAAATTCTGACATTCGATAGTATGCCTTTCGATTTAGTCATGTGGTGGACCATGCTCTCTTACCGTTAATAATTAGCTTATAATCAGTGTAAACAAGTTCATTTTACGGTGTTTCTTAAATAAACGCACCATAATGGCATACTGTGTAAAAGTTATTTACACAAAAAAGTTCTTCCTACTTAAAGATGAAAGATAGACAGTAGTATTGCACATTCAGATTCCGACAGCGCTGCTACCGGTCTGTAGGGGGGCATAAAAGTACGAGTGGATCTTCACATAAGAGGTGGGAAGAAATTCTGCGAGGCGGCTTACTAAGCCAGTTCAGCGATGGACTGGCGTAATTATCGCAAAACTCGGGAGGGATAGCGTGGACGGTAATACTGTACGCCCCTTATACCACCATCCAGGGGCTCGCCGGCTATATTGAAACATTTATAGTGGTTTAGTACGAGTGGGGTAGGGGGTGGGGGGTTCTTGGATCCTGTTACGAAGAAAATGATTTCTGAAGATGCATTTTAAGTGATCATTGGACAGAACTAAATTTAGTCTAATGCGATATTAATTTTTTCAGTATGCGTTAGCTGGGACAGTAAAATACGAAGAATAACCACTACACCGGCAGCAACAGCATCGTCATTGCCCACACTGACTGGCACCGCCAGTTTCTTAGTGTTTCATGGTTCCTGCTAATACATATAAATAAACCGAATGTACTCGTAGCACTAGGTTAGTATGGGGCCAGTCAATCGAATGGTGACGTAACATTCCGCCTTAAAAACGATTTTGACAGTAATGGAAAACAGACTAAAGCTTTCTGTTGGCTCTGCTTGTCACGTGAAACACTTGATGACCAATAGTTTTTTGGGCTCACTCCAGGTACACATTGCAAGAACGAAATTTCAGATATCTGTCCAAACACCAGAGCAAATATGAATTACGACTCTTAGGAGAGACAACATGTATGTATATATATATACAATAAATTTCTTTTCTCCGGAATGAAATTTTCACTCTCAGGGGAGTGTGCACTGATATGAAACTTCCTGACAGATTACAAGTGTGTGCCGCACCGAGACTCGAACTTGGGACCTGTGCCTTTTGCTGGCAAATGCTCTATCAACTGAGCTAGCCAATCAAACTCACAAGCCGTCCTCATAGCTTTACTTCTGTCAGTACCGCGTCTCCTACTTTCCAAATCTGGAAAGTTATAAAATTGTCTGTAAAATTGATAACTTGGTAGATTGCGAAATCTACAAATTACAAAGTGCAGATGTAACAGCCAAAAGGAAATGAGCATATTATACGTGTGTATGTGGTTGCCTACTGTGTAAATGCATCCGTTCTTGCAGAAAAAGATGTGCGCAGTGTAAAATTAGCTGCCTGATGGTAAGTGAAGGTCTTCGCCAAAACAGCAATAAAGCGAGAGCTACTAATAACAATGTCACAATGCAGCCTGTACTCAAAAGTATTTAAACAATCACAATTATTTATCAATCACTTCTTCTTGCTCTCTGTCCAATAGCTGTAGGGCTCCATTGTTCTTAGGCAATATGCTCTCCATTCTAGGTCTGTGATCTCTAGTAACACGGTTGGATATGGGTATTGGTTATAAGAAAATCACTCTAAATACGATATTGAAACACCTGTACCTACACTCATTCATTTCTACTGTCAGTGATTGCTTAAAGTATTAAGTACTTCTGGAAGTCCCAAAATACCGTATGCTGGTCGAAACGGATCTTAGGTATTAAGAAAAAAAAAACAAGCATACCAAAGAAACGTTCATATAGCTGTCTACAGTTTCAAGTACTTGACAAGGAAATCGAGACACTGTTGTAGCATGTCTTATGGCATGTGGTTGATCAATGTCGTGTGTTAAGTCTCGATTTATAACTACAGTATTTACCATGCACATCCGAGGAAGAAGACGTGGTGCTACTGCACGGAAGGTGCACCAAAAATTACATTAAGAGTGTCCACAATTTTAACAGTGTCCTCAGTTTTCCCGCTGAATAATAAGCCCCAAATCACGGTAAATGTCTTATTTTTCCGAAAAAAGGAAACTTGAAATTGAGGACATCGAAATTAAGAAAAAGAAAACTGGAGTATATGATGTAGAAAACTGCCATAAGGAAACTAAAAGCGATGTAATGGTCATGTGATCAGCTTATAAGTTTTTAACAGGTAATATCTCCAGTCTTCTTGACACACTGAATCCTTTAGATATCTATCTCTTTGCCTGCGGGACAGTTAGGTCTCTTGAGATGTTTTACTGTTCTTTGATTCCCATAGTTAATGTCACGCAGACCAGGACTCTTATTACATTTTGTCCTTATTCTTAACGCTAGCAAAGATAACAACCGGGAAGACAATGCTTTTGCTGACCATAGCAGCAGAAAATAGCCATAAGTCAGAGCGCTGGTCGAAAAAGATATTTCAGGATCGAAGTCATTTACTGCATTAAGTGGTACAAGAAAAAAATCTGTTATATAAAAGGGTGGTTACATTGCATCTAAAGATGGCGAAAACGTGTGGTTAACCCTGCGAAAAGACCAATAGACAGCATTTACAACTGTACTCTATAGCAATCACTTCAACGTAATACTAAATAACAAACTTATGGAACAGCTGCTGTGTGTGACGTTCAACATTGTTCTGCAGTTTGTCTATTGGGTAATAAGCCCCTAAACAGGATTAATATCATGTGTGTACGGAAAAAAAGGAAACTCGAAATGGAGGACACTGAAGTCAAGAAACGAAAAACAGCTGTAATGTACGGCGTAGACACCTGCCATAAAGGAAGAATATAAACCACAATTCAAAAAAGTTGCTACTGGAAATGTGGAAATGTGGAGGCGAGGATTTTATACCGCTTTAAACAGAGGGAGATATTAGCACTTACTGTAACTAGCAATGACGAGTAGCGGTACGTTGTAATAAGCGAAAAAATTTCCGGAATCGAGACTGTTTATTGCATTAAGGGATACACGAGAAACTCTGTTTATTAAGCTCTTTTCACATCCGGAGCTGCTTAGATACTGTACACATAGCAACATAACAACTAGTTCTGCAGAATTTAAAACCAATGAGTGTAACACCTTTTAACGTTAATTCATTTGAAAAATTGATAACTTGAAGTTCAATAAGAAACTTCCTCAATAATGTGGAATAGAAGAGCTTACACCCGTGCAGGTGAGTCGTGTTTCAACAACAGCCTTATGAAGGAAATGTTCTGCAGTGGCAGACCCAAAAACATGCGTTGTGTTTAGCGCGGACTCTAATGGCTGACTGCATTCCTAATCCCATCCACACATAATACTACTTATGTTGCAAAAACTCAGGTGTGATTTCTCAATAGTACGTGACGTGATGGAGTTCCCAAAATTACGTGTGTGCACTTCGATGTACGACGAAATACCATTATTCAGTCACACATTTTTACAGGACCCAGACTGCCACCAAGCTGCATATACATAATTTTAGGAACCCGATCATGTCATACACTACTAATGGATCGCAGCAGCGTCCTCGCAGCATCAGCAGTATCACTTGCGGAGATGGGGGTGTGAGGGTGGCGTCAACTATCAAGGTCCACGTTAAACACAATGCTCGTGCTCCGGGTTGCCAGTTCGGAGCATTTTCTGCTTGAGCTGCTGTTAAAACAGCCCATAGCTGTCTGCGTATATGCTACTAGCTTATGTATTCCACATTCTTGCTGAATTTCTGTATAGAACTTCAAGATGACAACATTTACAAACGAAATATCGTTATAAGCAGGTTTTCATCGGTTGTTATGCTGTTGGGCATTCAACACATAGCGCACGAGCTTTATAAACAAATTTTCTTGTATCCTCTAATTCAGTAAATGGTCTCTGTTCCAGTATTGTTTTGGACCAGTACACCAATGTATGGCTTCCAAGCAATATGTAAACCTCGCGTACACATTTGCAGTAGCTTCGTCTTTCTTCCAATTACAGTTTATATTTCTCCTTTTTGACAGATTCCTGCGCCTTGTACTCCAATTATTTTTCGTTTCTTGACTCCATTTACAGTTTCCTGTATGCATAAAAGGTTGATGTTGCTTAGGGACATATTACCCAGTAGAGAAACTGTAGAATACTGTTGAACATTACACACAGCAGCTGTTCTGTAAGTCACTAGTTAGTTGATGCTACATGTAAGTGATCATTCAGTACAGTTGTAAATACTGTTTATAGGTCTTCGGACAGTATCAAACACACGATCCATTCTGGTCCCAGCTATGAGATACTCGCCGCATTTATTATTTTATACAGATATTATCCCTTTATGCAGTAAACACTTTCGATTCTAATTTACAGCTATCTGGGGTTACTATATCCAGTAACGCACCCCATCATAGCCGTCTTCATTGCTAGTGTTAAGACTAAGGACAAAATAAGATGAGAATCTTTGTCTCCATACAGTAGCTATGGGAATACAAAGAATAGCTACACATCTATAGAAACCTGACTGTCTTACTGGCAAGGAGTTATGTGTCGATCAGACTTAAAGCATTAACTGTTACGACGTATTGCCCTAACGGTTACAGATAACATCATATGTGTAAAGGCGCTACAAGTGCACCATGGTATGTGAAAGTCAGTAAGCATTCATAAAAATATCCACGATTACCATTCGTTTTTCAGTCCAGTCTACAATTATTTATTTATCACCTGCACAACACGTGGTGGATTTTCGTGTTGTGTTATATGTAGAATACGGGATTTGTTTATGTGCCTGGGACACTTACCTGGTTGCAATGATCTATATGGGGTATAATCTTCGGTTTAATGTGGACTGTATTAGAGTACCATCAAAAATCAAACTACAAAGTAGTGTTCTGCACTTCTTATGTCTATCAAAGGCTTTCCGATTTGATCAATAGATTTAATTCTCATATAATGTCCTCATACTTGTAGTTTATGTGATTTGCACATCGCTAAACTGGAACAAGAGCGCAGTGTATCTAGATACATGGGTAGGCACATGTGGTATCTGACACTCATTGCCAAGGATAGTGACATCTACACTCCTGGAAATTGAAATAAGAACACCGTGAATTCATTGTCCCAGGAAGGGGAAACTTTATTGACACATTCCTGGGGTCAGATACATCACATGATCACACTGACAGAACCACAGGCACATAGACACAGGCAACAGAGCATGCACAATGTCGGCACTAGTACAGTGTATATCCACCTTTCGCAGCAATGCAAGCTGCTATTCTCCCATGGAGACGTTCGTAGAGATGCTGGATGTAGTCCTGTGGAACGGCTTGCCATGCCATTTCCACCTGGCGCCTCAGTTGGACCAGCGTTCGTGCTGGACGTGCAGACCGCGTGAGACGACGCTTCATCCAGTCCCAAACATGCTCAATGGGGGACAGATCCGGAGATCTTGCTGGCCAGGGTAGTTGACTTACACCTTCTAGAACACGTTGGGTGGCACGGGATACATGCGGACGTGCATTGTCCTGTTGGAACAGCAAGTTCCCTTGCCGGTCTAGGAATGGTAGAACGATGGGTTCGATGACGGTTTGGATGTACTGTGCACTATTCAATGTCCCCTCGACGATCACCAGTGGTGTACGGCCAGTGTAAGAGATCGCTCCCCACACCATGATGCCGGGTGTTGGCCCTGTGTGCCTCGGTCGTATGCAGTCCTGATTGTGGCGCTCACCTGCACGGCGCCAAACACGCATACGACCATCATTGGCACCAAGGCAGAAGCGACTCTCATCGCTGAAGACGACACGTCTCCATTCGTCCCTCCATTCACGCCTGTCGCGACACCACTGGAGGCGGGCTGCACGATGTTGGGGCGTGAGCGGAAGACGACCTAACGGTGTGCGGGTCCGTAGCCCAGCTTCATGGAGACGGTTGCGAATGGTCCTCGCGGATACCCCAGGAGCAACAGTGTCCCTAATTTGCTGGGAAGTGGCGGTGCGGTCCCCTACGGCACTGCGTAGGATCCTACGGTCTTGGCGTGCATCCGTGCGTCGCTGCGGTCCGGTCCCAGGTCGACGGGCACGTGCACCTTCCGCCGACCACTGGCGACAACATCGATGTACTGTGGAGACCTCACGCCCCACGTGTTGAGCAATTCGGCGGTACGTCCACCCGGCCTCCCGCATGCCCACTATACGCCCTCGCTCAAAGTCCGTCAACTGCACATACGGTTCACGTCCACGCCGTCGCGGCATGCTACCAGTGTTAAAGACTGCGATGGAGCTCCGTATGCCACGCAAACTGGCTGACACTGACGGCGGCGGTGCACAAATGCTGCGCAGCTAGCGCCATTCGACGGCCAACACCGCGGTTCCTGGTGTGTCCGCTGTGCCGTGCGTGTGATCATTGCTTGTACAGCCCTCTCGCAGTGTCCGGAGCAAGTATAGTGAGTCTGACATACCGGTGTCAATGTGTTCTTTTTTCCATTTCCAGGAGTGTATGTGTGGGTGCGGAGTGGTTGACGAGTTGCGAAATAGGTGGAGGATACTGCATCCTGCAAAATGATTCAGTATAGAGCTGGCAAGATGTGTAGCTTCCTAGTGGTGTTTAGCCTCTTCAAATGGTTCAAATGGCTCTGAGCACTATGGGACTTAACATCTGAGGTCATCAGTCCCCTAGAACTTAGAACTACTTAAACCTAACTAACCTAAGGACATCACACACATCCATGCCCGAGGCAGGATTCGAACCTGCGACCGTAGCGCTCGTGTGGTTCCAGACTGAAGCGCCTAGAACCGCTCGGCAACAGCGGCCGGCCGTTTAGCCTCTCTCTACGTTAACTTTTATAGGTATGCGCTAAGACGTGGTGCTGATGTACATATGGATGCAGGAAGTGCGCTATTCCGGTATTCTGGAAAAAAAAGTTTACAGTTTTATTACCCATCTGGAGGAATGTCTAAAGCGGGTAGCTCAGTTGGCAGGTTTGGTGGGCATGTCCTATGCGTTTGGTGGGGGTGTCACTTGACAGTTCGAATCTTGTTGCAGATGTAGGGAACATTTTTTTGGTGTATGAATCGCTTTACTGTGTGAGGATATAAAGACCGGCGGTGGTTGTCTTTTGTAGTTTTTACTGACAATGAACTGATTCTTTGGTTGTAGTAATCGTTTGCCTTTCTTTATTGTGACAACATTGCCTCTACTCGTGTTAAAGGCACCCATGCAGTTGCGCAAGAGATGAGTCATCTTAACATCAGGCTAGTAATTCTACCATTTTTTTACGCTTGGGGTTTGGTCTATACACCACTGTTTACGTCTGCTTACATTTCACAAGGGTGAAATGTGGACATGCTTTTGTCAATCTTGGTGCAGTTACCATGCAGTAGTACAATATCTGTTTCCTCATATCTGTAGGATAAATAATGAAGCTGGATATCGAGGCATAACACACAACGTATATGCATCAACCACAAGATATGGTACAACAGTGCCTCAATTACCTCATTAAACCATTAAAATTACAGACAGGTAGAAAATAGTTTGCATTTGATACAGTGATCCCGTTTCTTAACTTGTTTCCTTATAGCGATGGTTTTGATCTCATGCTTAGAGTGGATTTCTTATATACCCACTTCCTAACCTTCTCACCACAGACGTAGAATGGAGAGCAGATTGGCTAAGAGCGATGCAGGCCTACAGCTATTGGCTGAGAGCAACAGCTAAGTGCAACAGCGCATTAGTGCAGACAGTTAGATGGTAGTATCTGTTTGATAGACTAGTTCTTTTCTCTTAAGACTGGAAAAAACATTGATTGATGGTTTCATGGTGATATTTAGTCAATACTTTTAGCAATCGCCGATTCACTAAAAAGCCAGTGTCAAAGTGTCTCACCTCACTTTTTGTGTTTTATGTTAGCTGCTAATACTCTTATCACTAAGATGAATGATAAAAACTAATGTGAAGCGATTCCAGGAAAGCTGATGCTGATGTCACCAATTTCATGAACGGCTCGTTCTATACTTATGGCTCTACTGCAGTGATGCTGTAGTGTGGTTTGCTTCATGTAACGAAATATATAGTTCTACAAACGGTACACGATTATGCCAGAATGAACAGTGTCAAAAGAAGGAATAACTGAAACACATGGAAGTAGGCGGTGTTTCCTGATGTGAGTGAAAAGCAGGCATAAAATTCTGAAAATAAACTCATTTTTGTGACGAACTGTTTTTCGAACTAGATACTAAGCCAATTTGTGAATATCTCTCATTATAGACCACTGATGATCTTTATTTCGATAAAACGAAACACATTTGGTGACAAAAACAAGAATTTTGTTGTAGTTACAAAGACGGAATTAAGATACATTCAAAAATTACTTCAAGTGAGTTTTGTTTGGTTATTAATGTTTTGTTGCGGAGAATACTGTGTATATTAAGGTACTAAGTATCTCTGACATTACAGTGAACTTTTGTTATCAGTGCATTGTAGACAGCGTGCGGATCGTATTGAATTCTCTCACGCCGTCGGAGGTATCATTGATCATGTCTGCGATTTACAAGATTCACTAAGTTTTTGCAGAACTGTCTTAATCAAACAACAAGGAACAGTCGCGACAGTTAGCGAGATGGAAAGTAGAGCCCTTAGAACCGTTTTACAGTACCACGCAACCATCTATACTAAAATCTGAGTATTGTATGTATAAATGTATTATATTAATAAATTTTTAATACACGTTTCATATAGCGTTGCCAATATTAATTGTTTTAGAGATTACGACCTGTGATCAGATATGTTACAAAGCGGGCAAGACAGCTAACTTTTAGAGTAACGAATGTCCTGTGGTAGGAGGTTCGTTTCCTGCTGCTTTGGACGTTGGGTGCTAAACTAACTTTAGAAGTAAAACAGAGAGAATAAAAGTTGACTGTCACAGACAACTGTTTTAATTTATCTTTTATATCGTAATGAGTCTCAGTTTGCAAACTACAGTCCAACATGTACTGCATAATACACTCCTGGAAATGGAAAAAAGAACACATTGACACCGGTGTGTCAGACCCACCATACTTGCTCCGGACACTGCGAGAGGGCTGTACAAGCAATGATCACACGCACGGCACAGCGGACACACCAGGAACCGCGGTGTTGGCCGTCGAATGGCGCTAGCTGCGCAGCATTTGTGCACCGCCGCCGTCAGTGTCAGCCAGTTTGCCGTGGCATACGGAGCTCCATCGCAGTCTTTAACACTGGTAGCATGCCGCGACAGCGTGGACGTGAACCGTATGTGCAGTTGACGGACTTTGAGCGAGGGCGTATAGTGGGCATGCGGGAGGCCGGGTGGACGTACCGCCGAATTGCTCAACACGTGGGGCGTGAGGTCTCCACAGTACATCGATGTTGTCGCCAGTGGTCGGCGGAAGGTGCACGTGCCCGTCGACCTGGGACCGGACCGCAGCGACGCACGGATGCACGCCAAGACCGTAGGATCCTACGCAGTGCCGTAGGGGACCGCACCGCCACTTCCCAGCAAATTAGGGACACTGTTGCTCCTGGGGTATCGGCGAGGACCATTCGCAACCGTCTCCATGAAGCTGGGCTACGGTCCCGCACACCGTTAGGCCGTCTTCCGCTCACGCCTCAACATCGTGCAGCCCGCCTCCAGTGGTGTCGCGACAGGCGTGAATGGAGGGACGAATGGAGACGTGTCGTCTTGAGCGATGAGAGTCGCTTCTGCCTTGGTGCCAATGATGGTCGTATGCGTGTTTGGCGCTGTGCAGGTGAGCGCCACAATCAGGACTGCATACGACCGAGGCACACAGGGCCAACACCCGGCATCATGGTGTGGGGAGCGATCTCCTACACTGGCCGTACACCACTGGTGATCGTCGAGGGGACACTGAATAGTGCACGGTACATCCAAACCGTCATCGAACCCATCGTTCTACCATTCCTAGGCCGGCAAGGGAACTTGCTGTTCCAACAGGACAATGCACGTCCGCATGTATCCCGTGCCACCCAACGTGCTCTAGAAGGTGTAAGTCAACTACCCTGGCCAGCAAGATCTCCGGATCTGTCCCCCATTGAGCATGTTTGGGACTGGATGAAGCGTCGTCTCACGCGGTCTGCACGTCCAGCACGAACGCTGGTCCAACTGAGGCGCCAGGTGGAAATGGCATGGCAAGCCGTTCCACAGGACTACATCCAGCATCTCTACGATCGTCTCCATGGGAGAATAGCAGCCTGCATTGCTGCGAAAGGTGGATATACACTGTACTAGTGCCGACATTGTGCATGCTCTGTTGCCTGTGTCTATGTGCCTGTGGTTCTGTCAGTGTGATCATGTGATGTATCTGACCCCAGGAATGTGTCAATAAAGTTTCGCCTTCCTGGGACAATGAATTCACGGTGTTCTTATTTCAATTTCCAGGAGTGTATTTTCTTCTGTTTCTGCTACTCCAAGGTTATGTCTTGGGCCTGTTCCGTTCTCATCATCTGATCCTCGGTCTGCACACACTTCTCTTACCCCGTTGTTAGTTCTCTCAATGTTTCTTTGTATTTGATTGCCTTTTGGGTTTTTGATTGCGTCACAAATGCTTCCGTTATTACTTCGTTTCCAGTTTTGTCCTTAGTGCAACGTTTCCCAGCTCCTGAAAATTAGATTTCTGATGCTTCTATCTGGCATAAGTTTTTATTTCTGGGTTCCCAGCTTTCTGCCCCATATAAAATGCGAACTGTCATGACTATAAAATGTCAGTTGGTCTCTTTCCTTGTTTTAAACTTAAGTGTTTTCTTTTTTGTGCCACATATACTCTGGCAGGTATTAGTTTCTTTCTGTATATCCATACCTTGATCATTATTTATGTCACATCCTAAATACCTGAAATGGACTAACTCTTCTAATGATTTATTGTTGAGCCCTATTTTTGTTCGTACTGGGTGAATACCTAGAAAAAAACATGCATTTAGTTTTTTTAGATGCCGTCAGTCCGTAGCTTGCATATTACTCATTTACATAGTTTATAAAATGACGTTGGTAATCTATTTCACTGCCGTGTATGATGATTTGATCATCCGCAAATAACATCGAGTTAATGTGTTAATTCCTCCCAGTACTTACGTAAGGTATTGTTATGTCGCTTTTTCATTTTCTAATCATGTCATCTATACAGAGTGGTCCATTGATAGTGAGCGGCCAAATATCTTATGAAATAAGCATCAAACCAAAAAACTACAAAAGAACGGAACTCGTCTAGCTTGAAGGGGGAAACCAGATGGCTCGATGGTTGGCCCGCTAGATGGCGCTGCCATAGAGCAAACGCATATCAACTGCGTTTTTTTTTAATAGGAACCCCCATTTTTATTACATATTCGTGTATCCCGTAAAGAAATATGAATGTTTTAGTTGGACCACTTTTTTCGCTTTGTGATAGATGGCGCTGTAATAGTCACAAACGTATAAGTACGTGGTATCACGTAAGATTCAGACAGTGTGGACGGCATTTGCTACGGGATACACAACCCGTGTTAAAATGGACCGTTTACCAATTGCGGAATTGGTCGATATCGTGTTGATGTATGGCTATTGTGATCAAAATGCCCAACGGGCGTGTGCTATGTATGCTGTTCGGTATCCTGGACGACATCATCCAAGTGTCCGGACCGTTCGCCGGATAGTTACGTTATTTAAGGAAACAGGAAGTGTTCAGCCACATGTGAAACGTCAACCACGACCTGCAACAAATGATGATGCCCAAGTAGGTGTTTTAGGTGCTGTCGAAGCTAATCCGCACTTCAGTAGCAGACAAATTGCGCGAGAATCGGGAATCTGAAAAACGTCGGTGTTGAGAATGCTACATCAACATCGATTGCACAAGTACCATATTTCTATGCACTAAGAATTGTATGACGATGATTTTGAACGTCACCACTGGGCACAAGAGAAATTACGGGACGATGACAGATTTTTTGCACGCGTTCTATTTAAATGGTCTAAATGACTCTGAGCACTATGGGACTTAACTTCTGAGGTCATCAGTCCCCTAAAACTTAGAACTACTTAAACCTAACTAACCTAAGGACATCACACACATCCATGCCCGAGGCAGGATTCGAACCTACGACCGCAGCGCTCGTACGGTTCCAGACTGAAGCGCCTAGAACCGCTCGGCCACTCCGGCCGGCCCCATTCAATTTAGCGACGAAGCGTCATTCACCAACAGCGGTAACGTAAACCGGCATAATACGCACTATTGGGCAACGAAAAACCCACGATGGCTGCAACAAGTAGAACATCAGCGACCTTGGCGGGTTAATGTATGGTGCGGCATTATGGGAGGAAGGAAAACTGGCCCCATTTTATCGATGGCTATCTAAATGGTGCAACGTATGCTGATTTCCTAGGTAATGATCTACCGATGTTACTACAAGATGTTTCACTTCATGACAGAATGGTGATGTACTTCCAACATGATAGATGTCCGACACATAGCTTGCGTGCGGTTGAAGCGGTATTGAATAGCGTATTTCATGACAGGTGGATTGGTCGTCGAACCACCATACCATGGCCCGCACGTTCACCGGATCTGACGTCCCCGGATTTCTTTCTATGGGGAAAGTTGAAGGATATTTGCCATCGTGATCCACTGACAACGCCTGACAACATGCGTCAGCGCATTGTCAATGCAAGTGCGGACATTACGGAAGGCAAACTACTCGCTGTTGAGAGGAATGTCGTTACACGTATTGTTAAATGCGTTGAGGTTGACGGACATCATTTTGAGCATTTATTGCATTTGTGTGGTATTTACAGGTAATCTCGCTCTAACAGAATGCGTTCTCAGAAATGATAAGTTCACAAAGGTACATGTATCACATTGGAACAACCGAAATAAAATGTTCAAACGTACCTACGTTCTATTTTTTAATTTAAAAAACCTAATTGTTACCAACTGTTCGTCTAAAATATTGAGCCATATGTTTGCGACTGTTACAGTGCCATCTATCACAAAGCGAAAAAAGTGGTCCAACTAAAACATTCATATTTCTTTACGGACTACACTAATATGTAATAAAATTGGTGTTCCTATTTTAAAAAAAGAAAAACGCAGATGATATCCGTTTGATCTATGGCAGCGCCAGCTAGCGGGTCAACCATAGCGCCATCTGGTTTCCCCCTTCAAGCTAGACAAGTTTCGTTCTTTGTAGTTTTTTCCTTTGATGCTTATTTCGTGAGATATTTGGCCCGGTCACGATCAATTGACCGTCCTGTATATATACTGAATAATGTTAAAGGCTAGCTACACCCTTATATTACTCATTGATTTGTTTGTGTTTCAGGTGGTAGCTCTTATCTGCGTCAATTTTAATTCTGTTGTTCATATATAGCCTTTTTGCCTTTTGGATCGTATGTTTAGGGTTTCCTCTTTCTTTCGTTATTGGCCTAGCTTGTTTCTGTGAATTCTGTTGAATGCTTTTTCATAATCCACAAATGCTACGTGTGTTACCAGATTAAATTGCTTCCAGATTAAACTGTCAATATGTTTACGCCGATAACGGGCTGTCTATATAATTTAACGTGTAACAATAAGAGCTAAGTGAGTCATTTCAGTAGGATGTTTCACGATGGGCAGTGGGAAAGGATTTAAAGCGCCTTATTATGTCGCATACAAAGCTCTCGCCCTTTAGACTGACAAAAATGCATATTAACGCAGAGTGAGTATTATTGCGTACTAGCGATGACTAAAATAAGTTTCCCACAACATTGTGCTCCAGACGGAAGCCAATAACTATTGAGTTGTCAACATTCCTCTCGACATGTCTTAAAATAGTTCAGAGCCTAAGCTATCTGTCCCGTTGTTCCCTCTTGATTGTCTATGCAGTACGTCAAATGGAACGTAATAAACGAACACTCAGTGATACTGGATGTTTCGTTTCGAATACAGAGAGTTTGTACAATTAGTTGGTAGAACTACGAACTAAAGTGTTTCTGGGATTTTCTGACTACATATATAAACATTGTGTCTCATTTATCTTTGATTTAATCACATATGATATTTGATTGAACTCGCCAGGTCCGGAAAAATCAAAGAAACAATACGTGCGTCTGTCTCCCCTTCGGATGAATCTCAGAATATTCTGAGGCGGTTTGCTCTACTTTTCACTTCTGCGTTTTACTTGTTGATGCGCTCGTCAAACGTAACAGCGGCAAACAAACTGCATCGTTCAGTTGTTTCACAACAATATCTTTCTAGTAATATATGAATTACGTAGCAGAGGCAGCGCGTAATGGTAGCTTCGTATCTCTCAGGTACCAACAATTCCTTTTTTTACGACTAGGTAAAAAGAACTTAAAATGGAAACCAAATAATTCTGAATGAATATTACGAATATTGTAGATTTAATCCGTATTCGAACTAAGGGAAAAATGTAAATCAAAGGGAGAGTATTGTGTATCGAGTCGAGTTAATAACGCAATAAATGCAGCAAATACCGTTTTTTGGGTCGACTTTGTAAGTCACTATACCAATACTACTGGGGATGCAGGCACTTCCACTATGAATTGAATTTCAATTGTGTTAGCAAGCAGGAATGAAATATGAGAATTCCGCTATTGGGGACGATATTGCGAGATTCAGCGGCAAGAGAAGTTCCTTTGAATGCCGAGGCACACTGTCCGCATGTTACCGCTCAGTATTTCCGTACGGCGGGAGACCTGATTCGAATGCAGAGAAATCTTAGCTGCTCCTAGTCTCGAGACCGACCGGATGTAAGAAGAAGCCAATATGGAAAGCAGTGTAGTCTGCGAACCAAAGGGTGCAGTTACACAGCCGCCGCTTGTTTAGTTCATACACTACTTCGACAATATAAAAGAGTTTTCTCCATTCCCTTAATTAGTGTAATAATATATTTTCAATGTACCTGAGGAAGGAAATTCGCGATCTTTATTTCCTTGTAGATGTATTCAGTTTTTGTTTCGTTACACCTGAGTCGACTTTCTGTCGTTCTCTTAACAAACAGCAAAAGAAATTTCAGTTGATATCGGTTACGGATATTTCATTTTCAACCCGACAAGCAGTTAAGTCAAGCGACGTATTAATTTGTGATTTCTTCTATATTTTCATTCATGAAGGCAAGGTTTGAAATATTATCCACAAAAATTAATATATCTGCCGGTAAAAAATACGTTAGATCACCTTAACTGGATATCCCTCTTAATGATGCCTCACGTTAACTACAAATTTGTCATGATCTAGACTTAATAAATTGGGACTGCAGCCGAGATTTTTTGTAAACCTTTGTAAGCCACTGCTATCAACTGCACCAAAATCCTTACACTCTCAGTTGTACCAATCTACTCTGAGAAGATATACACAGAGAACTAAAGATGTGAAAAAAATGGTTCAAATGGCTCTGAGCACTATGGAACTCAACTACTGAGGTCATCAGTCCCCTAGAACTCAGAACTACTTAAACCTAACTAACCTAAGGACATCACACACATCCATGCCCGAGGCAGGATTCGAACCTGCGACCGTAGCGGTCGTGCGGTTCCAGACTCGAGCGCCTAGAACCGATCGGCCACCCCGGCCGGCTAAAGATGTGAAAAAGTAGCCAAACACATTTCCGCTTGCTAATTTGGCGTCGCATGAACCAGTAAAATGTGTGTCTAAAAGACTAAGTGTACAAAATTGTTGAGTGTTTAGAGGAAATAAAAAGAAACTTGATTATGTGACAAAACATAAGATGTCAGAGTTTCGCCTCTAGGGTCCATGGACGTTAGCGAAGTTCAGAGACGGTTTTCAGGCTGCCGTGTGATAAATACTGTTTTAGAGATGCTGTTGACCTCGCATGAGTACATTTTTTTAAGGGGAAATGAAGTGTTTGGTGTACGATACACCGACAGACACTCCGGAAGAGCTGGTCGCCTGTTTGACTGAAGGAACAGGCACTAGGCGCGGAACACATGGTTGTTTTAAGGGTGTTAATCATTAGTATGCAGATGCCAGTTGTGCATGCATATAAACAGACGACGTACTGAGCAACAACTCTGAAACAATGTTCAGCATACGGCAATTTGAACACGGTCTGTGAACATCACTAGCGTCAAAACCTTCATGAAACCCTAAAAGGGAAACGGTGCCCCTGTCACATTTTTGTCGCATTAACAACGTTTTTTATTTATATCTCCTCTAAACACTATAGAATAACCTTTTAGAACCTATATATGTTCTGTAGAAGAGGTCAAAGCACTCGCTAAAACAATTAGAAACTAATGGCAGAATTTGACACCAATAATCACCAACAGCTTCTTCAGCCATAGTAATATACACGAATTTACCTGGTTAGCACAGTACTCCATGCTCTAATACAGAAGAAGTTATGATGAAAACTTACTACAGGAGTGTGGATTCAAATACCTATATCAAAATAGGGTAATTCAGAAATGTCACAAACTTGTGATTAAACTATATAAATAAAAAAAGTAAATGTTTGTTCGTCTAAAATCTTAAATAGCCGAAAGTTCTTCACCAATTTCTTTGAAGCTTTGACACAACGTTGCATTTGAATATGCGCCTCTTTTTATGCTTCTATAGTAGGGCCGTATGTTATGTATATTAATACATCATGTAGCACGACTGTAGGTATATAAAAACACGCGCGTATTCCAACGCAACGTTTCGTCAAAATTTGAAAGGAATCGGTGAAGAAGTTTTGGAGATTAAAGGTGTTGAACAAAGAACATGAGAATGAAATTTTCAGTCTGCTGTGGAGTGTGCGCTGATATGAAACTTCATGGCAGATCAGAACTGTGTGCCGGACCGAGACTCAAACTCGTGACCTTGGCCTTTTGCAGCAAAGGCTCTACCAAGTGAACTACCCAAGCACGACTCGTGTCCTGTCCTCACAGCTTCACTTCCGCCAGTACCTCGTCTCCTACCTCCCAAACTTCACAGAAGCTCTCCTGTTTCGCAGGAGAAGTTTCGTGGGACACTTACTAATATTGACGACTTGGCAGATAATGTTGACAGTGACATCGGAATTTTCTTAGATGATGCAGTGATCCAAAAGTAAGTGCACAGTGAAAAAATCTGTAGAACTAGATAAGATTTCAAAGTGGTGCAAACATTGGCAACTTGTTTGAAATGCAAAATTATGCACTTCACAAAAGAACGTAGCATCCTATGATTGCAATGTCAATGATTCGAAATCAGAATCAGTCAACTCATACAAACAGTTAGATATAATAATTTGTTACGATGTGAAATCGAATGATGACATTGGCTAGGCAGTTTTCAGACGTAGTTTTGTTGCCAGGAGGTTGAGAAATGCAGACATATCTAATAAGGAGATTGTTAACAAATCACCAGGGTGTCCCATTTCAGAATATTGCTCACGTTTGTGTAGCTTATAAGGAATACCACAAACGGGAAATTGAACGTATACAATGGACAGTAGGAATGGCGCAGCTTTGTTTGATCCATTGGAGAGTGTGAAAGAGACGCTGAAGAAGCTAAATTGGCAGACACTTGAAGACGTATTCAGATAATCTCGAAGAAGCCTACCTCCAGTGTTTCAAAAATATTTAAAAGATGATTCTAGGAAAATACTAAAGCCCCTGTGCATCGCTTCCGAAGACATCATGACGACAAGGATAGGTTAATTGCAGCTAGTCAATAGTCGTTTAAGGGCAGAGTTTGATCGAGAAAGAGGAGAAAAAACTATTTTCTTACATAATTTGTATCGCTGAAGTATACAGATTGCGCCTGAAAAATAATTGTTTGGTTGTTAAAGTATTTTAGAAGTTATAGTGTGTTGAATATTACCGTGCGCCAACTGAAATGTAAGAAGTTGTAGACGCTCGATGAATTAGTTCCAACAAAGATTTGATCATTTTATGAATTTCTGTCGAATGAAGATTTGTTTAAAAGGTGCACCGGCATCAGTGTACAAACAGACATCGAGAGCTTCAATGCGTGCGTATGGAAAGTGGTACCGAAACATGTTCATTGTGAGTCAAAACTGTTGAAACAGCAGCATATATAGCTACAGATATATTCAATGAAATTTTATTCATTTATTCTGAAGGCCGTGAACGTGTTAAAAATCGTGATGGGGACGAACAGCAAAAGCTTTGCGGACTTATCTCGCAGGAAACGCATGGTCGCTGCGGAGCAACAAATGTCTCAGTTGTTAAAAGAGTCCGGACTGGAAAAAGAATACAGCACCAAATTCAGAACCAGAGCTTGTTTGCGGAATAATAAGGATACAGCTATGACCCTCGGATCAGAGATTAACCAAAGTTTTGAAACACCATTTTTATGTTAATCCAACAATTAAATCGTATTTCTCGAAACAACATTATTCAGTTCAGGAAGCGCTCTTAAGCCTTAGCAGATTTACCGAGTCATTTGATTTTTTTAACGAAAGGTAATCGAATTTAGGGGTCCTTAGATGGAGGTTATTTTATTCGAATTTTAAACATTTTTTAAACATCTGAACGGAGAAAACATGTCAGGAAATTGATGGGTTTTCAAACAGATGCCATTTTTTCCATACCCGATTGTAATTCCCCCGCCAAGTTATTCTAATTTAAGATTATTCTATTTTAATGGGTTTCAGAAACTGAGTCTGTACAACACTTTGCACAAACCAGGACATGCCACCATTTTTAATTTCTTACGATATATATATATATATATATATATATATATGACTGTATGTATAATAAAGTAGTCAAATCATTATTTTAATTATAACGATCCTTGTAGGATAAGAAAATTTCTAAACTTCTCCCATTCTTCGAGGCAGTCGTCCACAATGGGGAGTAAGAATGCAGACGTAGAGACAAGATGCTGGTGTTACCAATTCTAGAGCATTGTTCCAGTGTCTGGAGCCCTGATTAGCTACGCCCAAAAAATTCAACGTATTGAGACAATTTCTGTTAGGATTGTAACAAGTCGATATAGTCCTTACGAAAGTGTATAAAACTGCTCGCGGAATGTAAATGGAAATCTCTGGAGAAAGATAAGGCAAGTTTAGCGAAACTCGGTTGAGTAAATTAAGATAAGCTGTATGCCAAGAAGTTTTCGCGATCATTCCGCTTTCACCAACGCATGTCTTGCGCAGGGATATTGAGAGTAACATTAGTAGAATTAGTATGTGTACAGAGTCATGCTGACGTTGCGGTATTCAGTCAGAAGACTAATTTAATTGCAGTTCTCCACGTTACCTTTTGCTGTTCGAAGCTCATCATCTCCAAACAACATCTTTAACCTACACCCATTTGTACCCGGTTACTGTATTCGCCTCTTGGTTACACTTTACAAATTTTGCTCTCCCCCCCCTCCCCCCTCCACCACACACACAAAAACACCCACATACTTCCAGCACTAAAGTGATGGATGGTTTGTTCAGAACGTATACTATTAACCGAGCGCTTCTTTTAGTCAACAAGTGCCACACATTTCTTTTCTCCCCAGATCTGTTAAGTCCTTCCTCATTAGTTACGTGACCTAATCAACAATTCGTCAAAATTTTTCTGTAGCACCACATTTCAGAAGCTGCTCTTGTGTTCGTGCCTGATCTGCTGATGTTACACGTTTCAGATCCGTGCAAGACACACTCCAGAAAAATACCTTCAGAAAAGACATCCTGTAAACAAATTACTCTTCTTCAAAAACGATTTTCTGGCCATTGTCAGTCTACATTTTATATCCTTTCTACTTCGGCTGTAATTTGTTATTTTACTGCCCAATAGTGAAACTCATCTACTCCTTTTTATTTTCATTTCCTAATTCCCTCAGCAGCGCCTGATTCAACTAGAATACATTTCATTAGCCTCGTTTTATCTTTGTTGACGTTCATCTTAGATCTTCCTTTCGAGACACTGTGCATTCCGTTTAGCTGCTCTTCCAAGTTCTTTGCTGTCTCTGCCATCGGAAAAACTCAAAGTTTTTATTTATTCTCCCCGGACTTTAATTTCTTTTCCAAATTGTGCCCCGACCCACTCTCTTCTCAATCACTACTCCCCAGGCCGCGCGGAGTGTTTGCGTGGTTTAAGGAGCCATGTCACGGATTACGCTGCCCCTCCCGCCGGAGGTTCGAGTCCTCCCTCGGCCATGGGTGTGTGTGTTGTTCTTAGTATAAGTTAGTTTAAGTAGTGTCTAAGTCTAGGGACCGATGACCTCGTCAGTTTGGTCCCTTAGGAATTCATTTAAATTTATTTGAATACTACTTCCCCTTCGTTCCCTTAGACTCTCATAACTGCCGTCTGATTTTTGTACAAGTTGTATACGATGTTTCGCTCCCTGTATTTTTTCCCGTTGCCTTCAGAATTCGAAAGAGTGTTTCCTTGCCAACATTTTCGAGAGGTTTCTCTAACTGTGCAAGTAATATAAACGTAGGTTTGCCATTCTTTAACCTATCTTCTAAGGTAAGTCTTAGGGTCACTATTGCCTCGAGTGTTACTACTTCTGTCTGGAATCCAAACTGATCTTTCCCGAGTTTGGCTTGTATCAATTATTCCATTTTTTAATAAATAATTCGTGTCAATATTTTACAGCCATGCCAAATTAAAGTGATCGTTCGGCTATTCTTAGCTCTCTACACCAGCTACGTTTGGAATTTTAATTCATCTTCAAGTCTGAGGAGATTTCGTTTGCCCCCATACATCTTGCGCATCAGGTGGAGTCGTTTAATTACCAATGGCTCCCCAAGGGTAACGGTAGTTCTGAGGGAATGTCGTCTAATCCAGGGTCTTTCATCTACATCTACGTGATTACTAGGCTATTCACAATAAAGTGCCTGGCTCTGAAATTTTTCCGTGCGAGCCCTGATTTCTATTATTTTATCGTGATGATCATTTCTCCCTGTGTACGTGGGTGCCAACAGAATGTTTTCGCAATCAGAGGAAAAAACTGGTGATTGAAATTTCATGAGAAGATCCCGTCGCAACGAAAAACGCCTTTGTTTTAATGATTGCCACTCCAATTCACGTATCATGTCTGTGAAACTATCTCCCGTATTTCGCGATAATACAAAACGGGCTGTCCTTCTTTGTACTTTTTCGATGTCATCCCTCAGTCCCACCTGATGCGGATCCCACACCGCACAGCAGTACTCCAGAATAGGGCGGACAAGCGTAGTGTAAGCAGTCTCTTTGGTAGACCTGTTGCACCTTCTAAGTGTTCTGCCAATGAATCGCAGTCTTTGGTTTGCTCTACCCCCAATATTATCTGTGTGATCGTTCCAATTTAGGTTATTTGTAACTGTAATCCCTAAGTATTTAGTTGAATTTACAGCCATCAGATTTGTGTGACTTATCGCGTAATTGAAATTTAGCTGATTTCTTTTAGTACTCATGTGAATAACTTCGCACTTTTCTTTACTCAAGGTCAATTGCCACATTTTGCTCGATACAGATATCTTATCTAAATCATTTTGCAAGTCGTTTGGATCATCTGATGACTTTACAAGACGATAAATGACAGCATTGTCTGCAAACAATCTAAGACAGCTGCTCAGACTGTCTCCCATATCGTTAATGTAGATCAGGAACAATAGAGGGCCTATAACACTTCCTTGGGAATGCCGGATGTTAGTTTTGTTTTACTCGATGACTTTCCGTCTATTACTACGAACTGTGACCTTTCTGACAGGAAATCACGAATCCAGTCGCACAACTGAGGCGATACTCCGTAGGCACCCAGTTTGATTAGAAGACGCTTGTGAGGAACGGTGTCGACAGCCTTCTGGAAATCTAAAAATATGGAATCAATTTGACATCCCCTGTCGATAGCACTCATTACTTCATGAGTATAAAGAGCTAGTTGTGTTTCACAACAACGATATTTTCTGAATCTGTGCTGACTATATGTCAATAATCGTTTTCTTCGAGGTATTTCATAATGTTCGAATACAGTATATGTTCTAAAACCCTACTGCAAATCGACGTTAGTGACACAGGCCTGTAATTCAGCGGATTACTCCTACTTCCCTCTTTGGGTATTGCTGTGACTTGAGCAATGGTACGTATCTTTCTGTGAGCGAGTGTTTGTATATAATTTCGAAATATGGAGCTATTTTATCAGCATACTCTGAGAGGAACCTGACTGGTATACAATCTGGACCAGAGGCATTGTCTTTCTTATGTGATTTAAGCTTCTTTGTTACACCGGGGATATCTACTTCTATGTTTCTCATCATGGCAGTTGTTCTTGATTGGAATTCAGGAATATTTACTTCGTCTTCTTTGGTGAAGGAGTTTCGGAAAACCGTGTTTAATAAGTCTGCTTTAGTGGCGCTGTCATCAGTGACTTCACCGTTGTCATCGCGTAGTGAAGGTATTGATTGTGTCATGCCACTGGTGTGCTAGATGTATGACCAGAATCTCTTTGGGCTTTCTGCCAGACTTCGAGACAGAATTTCGTTGTGGAAATTATTAAAAGCATCTCGCATTGAAGTACGCGCCATATTTCGAACTTCTGTAAAACTTTGCCAATCTTGGGGGTTTTGCGTTATTTTAAATGTGGAATGCTTTTTTCGTTGCTGCTGCAACAACGATCTGACCCGTTTTGTGTACCATGGGGGATCAGTACCATCACTTATTAATTTATGTAGTATATATCTCTCAATTGCTGTCGATTCTACCTCTTTGAAAACATTCAACAACTTTTCTACACTTACATGATCAAATCGGAAGGAGTGGTCTCTTAAAAAGGCGTTAAGAGCATTTTTATCAGCTTTTTTAAATAGATATACTTTGCGTTTCTTTTAGATGGTTGTAGGTGTTACGGTATTCAGCCTAGCAGCAACTGCCTTGTGGTCGCTAATCCCCGTATTCGTCACAACACTCACTATTTGTCCAGCGTTATTTGTTGCTAAAAGGTCAAGTATGCTTTCGCAACCATTTACGCTTCGAGTGGGCTTATGAACTAACTGTTCAAAATAATTTTCTGAGAAAGCATTCAGTATAATTTCGGATGATGTTTTATGCCTGCCGCCGGCTTTAAACGTATAATTTTTCCAGCATATCGAGGGTAGATTGAAGTCACCACCGATTATAATTGTATGAGCGGGGTACTTATTTGAAATGAGACTCAAGTTACCTTTGAACTGTTCAGCAACTATGTCATCTGAGTCGGGTGGTCGGTAAAAACCATCCAAATAATAGTTTAGTTCGATTGTCAGGTATAACCTCTACCCATACTATTTCACATAAACCATCTACTTCAATTTGACTACAAGGCAAACCACCTCTGACAGCAATAAATTACCACCAACTGTATTTAATCTATCCTTTCTGAACGCTGTTAGATCGTTTGAAAAATTTCGGCTGAACTTATTTCTGGTTTTAGCCAGCTCTACATCTACATCTACATTCATACTCCGCAAGCCACCCAACGGTGTGTGGCGGAGGGCACTTTACGTGCCACTGTCATTACCTCCCTTTCCTGTTCCAGTCGCGTATGGTTCGCGGGAAGAACGACTGTCTGAAAGCCTCCGTGCGCGCTCTAATCCCTCTAATTTTACATTCGTGATCTCCTCGGGAGGTATAAGTAGGGGGAAGCAATATACTCGATACCTCATCCAGAAACGCACCCTCTCGAAACCTGGCGAGCAAGCTACACCGCGATGCAGAGCGCCTCTCTTCCAGAGTCTGCCACTTGAGTTTGCTAAACATGTCCGTAACGCTATCACGGTTACCAAATAACCCTGTGACGAAACGCGCCGCTCTTCTTTGGATCTTCTCTATCTCCTCCGTCAACCCGATCTGGTACGGATCCCACACTGATGAGCAATACTCAAGTATAGGTCGAACGAGTGTTTTGTAAGCCACCTCCTTTGTTGATGGACTACATTTTCTAAGCACTCTCCCAATGAATCTCAACCTAGCACCCGCCTCACCAACAATTAATTTTATATGATCATTCCACTTCAAATCGTTCCGCACGCATACTCCCAGATATTTTACAGAAGTAACTGCTACCAGTGTTTGTTCCGCTATCATATAATCATACAATAAAGGATCCTTCTTTCTATGTATTCGCAATACATTACATTTGTCTATGTTAAGGGACAGTTGCCACTCCCTGCACCAAGTGCCTATCCGCTGCAGATCTTCCTGCATTTCGCTACAATTTTCTAATGCTGCAACTTCTCTGTATACTACAGCATCATCCGCGAAAAGCCGCATGGAACTTCCGACACTATCTACTAGGTCATTTATATATATTGTGAAAAGCAATGGTCCCATAACACTTCCCTGTGGCACGCCAGAGGTTATTTTAACGTCTGTAGATGTCTCTCCATTGATAACAACATGCTGTGTTCTGTTTGCTAAAAACTCTTCAATCCAGCCACACAGCTGGTCTGATATTCCGTAGGCTCTTACTTTGTTTATCAGGCGACAGTGCGGAACTGTATCGAACGCCTTCCGGAAGTCAAGAAAAATAGCATCTACCTGGGAGCCTGTATCTAATATTTTCTGGGTCTCATGAACAAATAACGCGAGTTGGGTCTTACACGATCGCTGTTTCCGGAATCCATGTTGATTCCTACATAGTAGATTCTGGGTTTCCAAAAACGACATGATACTCGAGCAAAAAACATGTTCTAAAATTCTACAACAGATCGACGTCAGAGATATAGGTCTATAGCTTTGCGCATCTGCTCGACGACCCTTCTTGAAGACTGGGACTACCTGTGCTCTTTTCCAATCATTTGGAACCCTCCGTTCGTCTAGACACTTGCGGTACACGGCTGTTAGAAGGGGGGCAAGTTGTTTCGCGTACTCTGTGTAGAATCGAATTGGTATCCCGTCAGGTCCAGTGGACTTTCCTCTGTTGATTGATTTCAGTTGCTTTTCTATTCCTTGGACACTTATTTCGATGTCAGCCATTTTTTTGTTTGTGCGAGGATTTAGAGAAGGAACTGCAGTGCGGTCTTCCTCTGTGAAACAGCTTTGGAAAAAGGTGTTTAGTATTTCAGCTTTACGCGTGTCGTCCTCTGTTTCAATGCCATCATCATCCCGGAGTGTCTGGATATGCTGTTTGGAGCCACTTACTGATTTAACGTAAGACCAGAACTTCCTAGGATTTTCTGTCATGTCGGTACATAGAAGTTTACTTTCGAATTCACTGAACGCTTCACGCATAGCCCTCCTTACGCTAACTTTGACATCGTTTATCTTCTGTTTGTCTGAGAGGTTTTGGCTGCGTTTAAACTTGGAGTGAAGCTCTCTTTGCTTTCGAAGTAGTTCCTAACTTTGTTGTTGAACCACGGTGGGTTTTTCCCGTCCCTCACAGTTTTACTCGGCACGTACTTGCCTAAAACGCATTTTACGATTGCCTTGAACTTTTTCCATAAACACTCAACATTGTCAGTGTTGGAACAGAAACTTTCGTTTTGATCTGTTAGGTAGTCTGAAATCTGCCTTCTATTACTCTTGCTAAACAGATAAACCTTCCTCCCTTTTTTTATATTCCTATTAACTTCCATATTCAGGGATGCCACAACGGCCTTATGATCACTGATTCCCTGTTCTGCACTTACGGAGTCGAAAAGTTCGGGTCTATTTGTTATCAGTAGGTCCAAGATGTTATCTCCATGAGTCGGTTCTCTGTTTAATTGCTCGAGGTAATTTTAGGATAGTGCACTCAGTATAATGTCACTCGATGCTCTGTCCCTACCACCCGTCCTAAACATCTGAGTGTCCCAGTCTATATCTGGTAAATTGAAATCTCCACCTAAGACTATAACATGCTGAGGAAATTTATGTGAAATGTATTCCAAGTTTTCTCTCAGTTGTTCTGCCACTAACGCTGCTGAGTCGGGAGGTCGGTAAAAGGAGCCAATTATTAACCCAGCTCGGTTGTTGAGTGTAACCTCCACCCATAATAATTCACAGGAACTATCCACTTCTACTTCACTACAGGATAAACTACTACTAACAGCGACGAACACTCCACCACCGGTTGCATGCAATCTATCCTTCCTAAACACCGTCTGTACCTTTGTAAAAATTTCGGCAGAATTTATCTCTGGCATAAGCATACTCTCTGTACCTATAACGATTTCAGCTTCGGTGCTTTCTATCAGCGCTTGAAGTTCCGGTACTTTACCAACGCAGCTTCGACAGTTTACAATTACAATACCGATTGCTGCTTGGTCCCCGCATGTCCTGACTTTGCTCCACACCCTTTGAGGCTGTTGCCCTTTCTGTACTTGCCCGAGGCCATCTAACCTAAAAAACCGCCCAGTCCACGCCACACAACCCCTGCTACCCGTGTAGCCGCTTGCTGCGTGTAGTGGACTCCTGACCTATCCAGCGGAACCCGAAACCCCACCACCCTATGGCGCAAGTCGAGGAATCTGCAGCCCACATGGTCGCAGAACCGTCTCAGCCTCTGATTCAGACCCTCCACTCGGCTCTGTACTAAAGGTCCGCAGTCAGTCCTGTCGACGATGCTGCAGATGGTGAGCTCTGCTTTCATCCCGCTGGCGAGACTGGCAGTCTTCACCAAATCAGATAGCCGCCGGAAGCCAGAGAGGATTTCCTCCGATCCATAGCGACACACATCATTGGTGCCGACATGAGCGACCACCTGCAGATGGGTGCACCCTGTACCCTTCATGGCGTCCGGAAGGACCCTTTCCACATCTGGAATGACTCCCCCCGGTATGCACACGGAGTGCACATTGGTTTTCTTCCCCTCTCTTGCTGCCATTTCCCTAAGGGGCCCCATTACGCGCCTGACGTTGGAGCTCCAAACTACCAGTAAGCCCACCCTCTGCGACCGCCCGGATCTTGCAGACTGAGGGGCAACCTCTGGAACAGGACAAGCAGCCATGTCAGGCCGAAGATCAGTATCAGCCTGAGACAGAGCCTGAAACCGGTTCGTCAGACAAACTGGAGAGGCCTTCCGTTCAGCCCTCCGGAATGTCTTTCGCCCCCTGCCACACCTTGAGACAACCTCCCACTCTACCACAGGTGAGGGATCAGCCTCAATGAGGGCAGTATCCCGGGCAACCACAGTCTTAAGGTACGTTGTCCAAGACGCGACGCACACTAGCGACTGCGACGGGTCGCTACGTGACGTCAGAAGTTGCCTGCTGGCGCATGCGCAGTTCGAGTTTGGGATGCGACGCGCGACTGTTGCGGCAGCTGTCGCAGCACTGCACCAGTGAGCAGTGTTGCGACGGAAGTCGCACGACACAAAGACGTACGGCTGCCAGAAAGCCACTGAAGGAAAACTGAAATGAGCCACTCACAGGATGTGATGCTCTGTGAGCTGGTCTCGCAACATCCTTGCCTTTACGATTTGAAGAACCCTAAATATAGAGACACTGTGTTCAGAGACAGAATTTGGGAAGAAATTCGTGCACAGTTGAAACTGGCAGGTGAGTGAAATATATAATATTTTCCCATTAATGCAAATTTTTCAGGCCTGTTATGAAAATCATATAATCCATGCAGATGTAGAATTAGAATGATGAAAATGAACTTGAAGGTCAATTTTCGCATTACTCTTTTTTGTGACGATAAAAATTGAAAACGGCAAGTACATTATAAAATGAACAATCTAAAGTATAACGCGAAAGTTACATTTTACAATACCTTCACTTCGAAAGTAAACGGTAGATTGGTGTCTTGATGATACCTTCTAGTTATGAAAAACCACCACCAGATTGTTCTACAGCTTTCTGTAATCAATAGATGTTTGTTTTTGAGGAAGGCGTTTCTCAACAGATTGCGCAAACAGTTTGCTGCAATAAGTAATTTGTCACATTCACTTCAATTCATTGGTAGAAGGTGGTGCTCAAAAAACTTGTGCCAAAAGTGCACTACTGTTTTACAAGGCCCTTCTGGTCTGACAGTTCACAATTGAAATTCGTCTTTTGTAAATCCTGGAGTCATCTTTTGAGTGCAGCTTGGCAAGATTAAATGTTCATGTCATCCATAACGATGTATGCTGTCAGAATATAAGAATATGGAAGTTCATTTGGATGGGAATAAAGAGTCAGTCGGCTATGAAAGTTGCCTTAGCTTGTTCCAAAAGTTTCTGCATGGGAGAAACTGACAAGTATAATTTGGGGAAATTTTGTGAACAAGCACGGACATTATTTCTTCCACATTTCTGCTAGTGTATACTGTAGACGTTCAGAATGAAAATTCTAGAGATGTTTAAGGTGAAACCCTATCTTGTTGTCAAGAACTTGAAACAATGCAATGACGCTAGCGTGCGCTTATTGTTAATAAACTTATCTTTCATTGGAATTTTAGGTGAAATGTGCAAAAACACATGGGGGAATATTCGGGACTCGTATCAGAGAAATAAACGAGAAAGAAAGCTTGGAACAGGTTCAGATGCCTCAGCAAAACCAAGAAAATGGGTTCTGCTTGAACACTTGGCTTTAAGAAACCTACATTTCGTGGCATTTTAAATGAAATTGTCAAGAGCATATGGAGAAATATTAGTAACTCATACCGGAGAAATATATGACATAAAATGGTTTCATTAGGTCCAAATGTGTCAGCGAAACAAAACAAATGCATTCTCTATCGTGTGATGACCACACGATTCTCGTTGCGCGTCGACAGAACTGGCGGCTAGTCGCGACGCTCCCGGAGATATATGAGCCCAAATCTCGGAAACGGAGATCGATATCATTCTGATCTCAACTTTAAAAATAATTTCGATATGTTAGCTTCTTTTCATCGCCAACGATGTATGACCTAACGTGAACCATACGTAAAGTAGCCAGCGACCACATTTTTCACTGTACACAATTCAAATTTTATGCAGTAGGTTACTTGTAAATTAAGTATCGGAATAACTGTGACGAATATCGGAAAAATAGACACCTCATTATCAAGCTGTGATGTGAAACTGTAAGATACGCAAACATCAATTTTTTGTGCCTTTTACTTTCCTCACAATTGATAGAGAAGTAATATACAGCGAAAAAAACACGCAAAACCGGAAGAGATACTTTTCAATTTTTTAAAGTAAAAGGAGAATCTGTATCGAAAAGGTAACTCTGGGAGCCGATGTAACTTTGTTGCATTAACATACAGTATTTTTTACAGCAAGAAAATCGGAATTCTTATTTTTCTTATGTATTTGAATCCGCCGCCGCCGACCGGAGCTTGGGAAACGGCGACGACTCCAGTCGTGTTGCGGCCGTGTCGCCGTCTGCCAGGGTGGGAAAAGAGGAGGGGGCAGCGTCGCAGTCGCAGCCAACTGTCGCGTCTTGCACAACGTAACTTTAGTCCGATCGGGGGATGCGAGGGACGAGCTGGCCGTCCCCGACAAACCCCCATCCGGACCCCCACAATGATGCCCATTGGCAACAGCCTCAAGCTGTGTGACCGAAGCCAACACTGCCTGAAGCTGGGAGCGAAGGGATGCCAACTCAGCCTGCATCCGAACACAGCAGTTGCAGTCCCTATCCATGCTAAAAACTGTTTTGCAAAGAACGTCTGAACTAATCTACAGACAGCGCAAACAAATCGACAAAATTTAAACGGTTATTAAAATACAAGATTGCCTAGTAAATGCAGTAATGCTGCTACTTGCGCACTGTGCTCGGCAGCGGAAGGAGACTACGCGATTTTACACTATTCAGGTACTAAAACGCGATGCTACAACTCTCAAATACTATAATACGCCCGAAATTTATGTATCAAACAATGCAAGTACCAAAAACACGCAAAGAAATTAAGAATTAAACTATGTAAGAAATGAGTGAGCTAGGAGTATACGACTTGCTGCTGCAGCTGCTTATCCAACGGCGGCAGGGAGCGCACTGACTGTGACCAACCGACACTGGCCGTTCAAAACAAAAACAAAAGACAAACGACTACGCGAATTTACACTATTCAGGTATTAAAACGCGATGCTACAACTCTCAAATACTATAATACGCCCGAAATTTATGTATCAAACAATGCAAGTACCAAAAACACGCAAAGAAATTAAGAATTAAACTATGTAAGAAATGAGTGAGCTAGGAGTATACGACTTGCTGCTGCAGCTGCTTATCCAACGGCGGCAGGGAGCACACTGACTGTGACCAACCGACACTGGCCGTTCAAAACAAAAACAAAAGACAAACGACTACGCGAATTTACACTATTCAGGTATTAAAACGCGATGCTACAACTCTCAAATACTATAATACGCCCGAAATTTATGTATCAAACAATGCAAGTACCAAAAACACGCAAAGAAATTAAGAATTAAACTATGTAAGAAATGAGTGAGCTAGGAGTATACGACTTGCTGCTGCAGCTGCTTATCCAACGGCGGCAGGGAGCACACTACAACTATTTGAGCTTCAGTGCTCCCTATTAGGGCTTGGAGCTGTGGTTCTTTCCCAACACAGCTACGACAATTTACGACTACAATACCAATCGTTTCTACAACTACCTAATTGTGTTTTACCTGCCCACTTTCTGACGGACGACCCTTCTGTGGTTCCCTGAAACCCTCTAACCTAAAAAACCGCCCAGTCCCTTTCACACAGCCGCCGCTACCAGTGTAGCCGCCTCCTGTGTGTAGTGGACTCCCATAGTTGACTCCTGACCTATTAAGCGGAAACCCACCACCCTATGGCGCAAGTCAAGGAACCTGCAGCCTACATGGTCACAGAACCGCCTGAGCCTCGGATTCAGACCCTCCACTCGGCTCTGCACCAAAGGACAACAGTCGGTTATATTGATGATGCTGCAGATGGTGAGATTCGCCTTAATCTACGAAGCAAGACTCACAGTCTTTACCATTTCTGCTAGCCGCCCGAAACCAGACAGAATCTGCTCCAATCCAAAGCGACACACGTCATTAGTACCGACATAAGCCACCACTTGTACTCTTCATGGCATCCAGAAGCACCCTTTCCACATCCGGAATGACACCCCCCCCCCCCAGAATTCACACAGAATGCACACTGGCTTCCTTCCCCTCATTGGCAGCCATGTTCCTAAGGAGCCCCATTACGCGCCTAACGTTAGAGCTCCCAACTACCAGCAAACCCACCCTCTGTGAATGACCAGACCTTTCGGGCCGAGAAGCTTCCTCTGGAACAGGATTGACGACTGCATCTGGCTCAGAGACATCGTCAGCCACAGATAACACCCGAAACCTGTTAGTCAAAGGAACCGGGAAGGCCCTACGATCGGCCACACGGAAAGTTTTTCGCTGCCTGCCAGACTTTGGTTTGGAATGATCTCCCACTCGACCACGGGTGAAGGGTCAACCTCAGTGCAGGCAGTAACCGGGGAGGTTACAGCAGTGGGTCGAACGGAGGACACGTGGGACGTGCTTGATGTCCCTCGCATCCCCGCGTCCTATCCCCCACAGTGAGACCTCCTGGCAGCAGCCTCAAGCTGTGTGACGGAAGCCAACGCAGCCTGAAGCTGTGAGCGAAGGGTCGCCAGCTCAGCTCGCATCTGTACACAACAATCACAGTTCCTATCCATTACTGCACTACTACTGTTTGAAGCTCGTAAAAATATGTAAAAAGCGAACGGTGTACTCGCCTTAGTAGTAGCAGGAACTAGCGATGCGCTCTTGCTGACAGTCTAACTTGTTGTTTCGACTTAGATCTTTCAGTGATCCGTCAAACTCTTCCCCCAGTATCAGTTCCCTCATCTCATCTATATCGAATGCCTCTTACCTTTTAGTTCATTTCCCTTGTAGAGCTCCTCCACATATTCCTTCCATCTTTCGGCTTTTGGCACTTAGTTTCCATCTTGATATTCATTCAGCGAGCACTCATTTCCCAATTGTGTCTTTAATTTTGTTATAGGCGGTATCTATTCTCTCTGTAAATGTACATGTTATTGAGGGCCATATTGACCCATGTGGTGACCCAGGTATATAAAAAAATGTGTGGTGCTTTCTTGCTTCACGTAGGCCCAATACCAATAAAATTCTACGTAAATACGATAGGAAAGGTTAGGAAATGCATGTTGTTCTACGACTTCAACCATGCCACACGTTAGATGATATTATACCTAATGGAACTCCCCAACTGGATTTTAAAGCACAGTCACCCTATAATATAAATGTAAAAAATGAAAAATGATTACCTCAAAAATTTCTGTTCCTCACATACGTCTTAGCGGAGTCTTCTCCCACATCCTGAAGTCAAGAGAACTGATCATCTGATGTGCAACTGATAATAAAGCGGGAGCGTTAATGCGTTCTTTCTGCACTATAGCACGTAATTTGTTCTTTATAAGAGCTAGTTTAAAGAGCCCGTTCTGCTTCACAATTTGCAATTGGCATTGAGAGGAAAATTCGGTAAGTAATCATCACATTTGAAAAAACATCACTAAGATCATTTTCAACCTTTAATTCATATAGTTCGACTTGTGAAACGTTTAGCAGCCTTTCTTTTAGGGAACACTTCAAATATTTACCAAAATGAAGAACTTCACATCTGCATCAAGATCACTCCGATATTTTTCACGAAGTTTTGACATTTCTGTTAGGAGTTCTTCAACTTTTTGCTTTATTGTATTGTTTGTTAGGGCAGGAAAATATCGACTACTTCACATACTTTTCTTATCGCTTTTTCAGTTCTGCTTGTTGTTTATCAACAAATGCAATAAGTACTATATGAAATTTATTGCGTTCTCTCAATTCTTCTGCTTTTTTCCATAAAGGAATATTCTTATTTTGCGTTTCTTTTCACCGCTACATTCTTGATATACATGCTCAATTAAGCTCCTAGTTAATTTTAATATTCGTTAAAATTTTCCCAAACAGCTGAAAAAAAAACGGAATCAATGATTGTAACGCGTGACTCCCACTAATTAAATCCAGTCCAGGCTTTTGCAAATATTTGTTAGTTTTGTCCATTCGACATAATATGTCATCCAAGAAAACACCCAATATTGCCATCTCCAGTTTTTTAATTTTTTTTCTGAGCATGTAACACAGACGGGGGTACAAATGGGTGGGGTGTACCTTAAACTGGTTGTCGTTCCTGCTTTTCTTGACTGTGCCCCATCCCACGGGTATATACCATTGCCACATTATGGACCAGACATGAGTTACACATAATCATGGAAACATAAATGAACAGTTGTATAACATGCAAAATTTTGCATAATAAAAGAACCCTACCTACAGTGCAACCTGTACAGCCAAACAGTTACAATAGAGTGGATAAACAAGCAGTTAATACAATAAGACACAAAAATATTAAGTTCCTGAAATAGAAAAGTTTACAAATACAATAGGCTAGATATGACAGACAGGTGCCTGAAAGAAAGAGATAAAAAAAAGTAGAAAAACACACGCATTCACTGCTACTCTTGGTAGACAATATCACTGGTGACACTATTAGGCAAAAAAACTGAAGAACCTCCATCAGCACTAGGCTGTCAAAATCCAGGAAAAAAGAATTACTTCAGTACTCACAACACTGCATCACAAGGGATCGTTCTTTGCATTGAAACGGGTGGGGAGTGACAGTAGTGTCGATGCTGCACCGACCGCAGATGTGCAGTATAGTCGTTAGCTCGCCACTCTCACCTCGCGTTATCCGTCCATTGGCGAACATGAAACAGGTTAACGGTGCTCTCAGTGTTGCGTTAGCAATGTCTATTCAACTTAGCCTTAGTCTGTTACTACCACAGTACACATTACGATGTTCTTTATGACATGATAAACACATACGCTATTGAGAAGAAAAATATACAGATGTCCACTTAATAAACACATAGGCTATTAAGAAGAAAAAATATATATGGATGTCAACTAAGTTAACTTTAGTTACTATGTGAATGGTACAAAAAATAATAGCAATCATTTAGCAGGAGTAGTAAGGAACCCATAAATGAAAAACTTTTTGATAGCACAACCCATATACACTAGACGCTTGTAATCACTCAAATCATATCAATGTGTGGGCAAGAAGAAATGTAATACATATAATCTAGGTTAGGCAGATAGAAGGTGAAAAGAAAGAAAAAATTTGCATATGGCTGTAACACATCCTAGTTAAATCTCACTCGATTAGAGAGTGCTGTTGAAACCGCATAATAATCAGAAATTAATGTCTGTACTTAAGCACAATAGCAGTTGACATATATACAGATTCAGACACATGTCACACAGAACAAACAGTCATTAATCTTGCTCACCATAATACGGTTTAATGTTTTCTACTTGGTGTTTTCCCACGTGGCATGAGGTATGCTGTTGATTGCACCCTCAAAATATGTTATATACGCTTACCACTTGCTATGTTTCCAGTTTCGCACCTGGTCATCCGATGCATTGTGCCTTGAATTCTGATATCCGTAGCCAACACCGTCGCTTCTGTGACCACCATGGACACAGAAACCACCGTAATGTCTCTTGTCATTATTATTTTTCCAATGTCATCCACTATGCCTACTGTCATGGTTTGAATGGATATCTGTATGGGGTTCATTGTTCCCTGATACTCTTCTATCATCTTCTCCTCCTCCTTTTCCTTGTGACTCACACAACGGGTTTAATTGTCCTGAGATTAATTTCATTGCCTCTACATCATATTTAGGGATAGCTAGCAACTTATCCTGAAATCTAGTTGGTAGCTTACTTATGGTCAGGGACACTATTGCTTCTGTCGTCACTGGTTCACCTGAATACAAGTTCCTCTCACAATAATCATGGAAAAACTTCTGTAAGCTCTGGTAACGCCCTCTCTCAAACCTTCTACCCTGGTATAGACTGTGTCGTACTTCATTTTGCTTCCGTCTTGACCAATATTGTTGCAAAAATTCCTTTTCAAATTCAACAATGGTTGTACACTTATGTCCTATTCTCATACCCCAGGTACCAGCTTCACCTTCCAATCTTGCTGCAACGAAGCGTACCTTTCTTTGCTCGTCCCATAATTCAGGTAACATCCCCTTAAATTGATCTAAGAAATCTTTAGCATGCCATCTCCCATTTGGTTCGAAGTTCTTAAAATTCCCTACGCCAAGGAAGACCTCATCATTTTATATACCAATTAACCTACCTCCAGTAATGCTTCCATCATGTAATAGTGATTTCACTTCGCTCTTCACCTGCTGACCGACCTGTTCCATAGTCTTGCCTACCTCACTGTACACCTCTTCTATTCGCCTTGTGTATGCATCCTGGTTTAGCGCAACAGCTGATATCCTGTGTTTACAGTGTTTTACTTCCTCATCCAGTTGTTCGAAATGCTCATCGTAAACCCCAAACTTCCTTCACTTTTTTGACTTCCGATTCTACCTTTTCAAAACGTTTAGTATTGCCTGAAACGTTCTCTTCAAACCGAATTGTAAGTTCATCTATCCTTTGATGACTTGACTCAGCCAGCTTCCTCAGAGCCTCATTAGTCTCGTCAATCGTTTTACTGAGTCGTTCGTTAATCTACTCTACCGATTTCCTAATATCTTCAGGCTGATGCCTACTATCTTCCCTTAATTGTTTGTTTTCATGCCTCTGGTGCTTAATGTCTTCCTCTATTTGTTTGTTACTATTCAATAATGTTTTGAGCATGTCAACGATAGACAGGTGAAGCCTAAGTATATAATCACCTCGTTTGGGCGTCTCCATGATTGGTGACGACACTGAATTAGGACTTCCCATCTCTGTTAATAAACTACAGTCACCTATACCGGAATCCTTCGACATTTCACTACTACTTGCTTCTGTTTCTGTCTCCACCTGATTACGTAAAGAGACTGCTTTCACATCCCTGACTACAGCAGTTGCACCAAGCTCATTGCTTGCCATATTGAACCACAGATAAGTCACCCAAGCGTGCAATAAACGAATCACAACAACACTCGTAGCACAGAATGGATGCCGATAACCACAACCAAACTAGCGTATAGTTGTGAAATTGTATTAACTGTTGTTAAAAATTTAGACTACTAAGTAAGCAGGGTCTGATAGTGACATTTACTTTACTGTACGACCGGCAAGGTAAATATTGTCTCGTGACATTAATTTAATGACAGAAAAGAATTTTAACTGTCACTGTTTGCAATTACGTAATTAGAATGCAATCTGCACTGCCAGTTAATTACTCTCGTTGCTTCAGTTGCGTGAAGTAACTTTGTGATACGCGACTTACTTTGCGTTGTGTTCTGGCTCCGTAGCCGCGGCTGCTGCGTAGCGCCGACTCAGTTGACGCCGTCCGACTGTCAGCACTGCACCCTCTCTTTCAAAGCGTGGTAATATTTGCAGCGTCGCTCCTAGGCGCCGCTCACGTCGTACGCGGTGACGGCTGCCAAAAAGTTTTCACTTTCGCCCATAGGTGCCACTGCGTCGTCTTCCATAATGGCTGCCAAATAACTGTTCCCTTTCGCACATAGATGCCGCTAGCGTCGTCAAAAGCGCACCACCGTGGAGTAAGTTTACTTTGTAGCACTAGCGCTTTGCATTGTCATGGATCAGACGAGTATATACACTGTGTCACAAGTTCTTCGACGTACACATCCCAGAGCTCGCGTGACGTCACTCAATAATATAAACTAACAATCAGTGTTTGTACACAAATGGTTCACTCTCCTAATAAATTATACGGCACTTCTTATCCGAAAATTGCAAGTCCTGAGTACACGTCGCCATGTAACACACACGGAAGTACTAATGGGTGGGGGGTACCTTTTATACTGGTTGTGCTTCTGGACCGTGCGCCCTGTCCACACCACGTAACTGGTAATCCCGCGGTGGTCGTACTGTTCTGCTCCACACTGCGACTGGCTTGCATGAAATTATCTATCGAAATATGCAAGCGGGTTTAGGGGAGCCACTCAACGTTAAAACACAACACTGTTCTACGTCTGGTATGAACATCTATATTATGAGATGATATGGAAACCACACGTTGCACTGTTTACACTCTAAATCGTAAATGTTATCACAATTAACAATATTGATGATCAACAGTCCAAAATATCATTCGGACGAGCGTACGCGTAACCGACACGACGCGGGTGATTGTTGATAATGCGGAAACGCGATGATCGAACGCACGTCCTCACGCTCGCTACAAGACACTGATACTTGACTGCACTCGTTTATGGTAACTAATTTCTACTGATTCACATCAATTCATTCTGAGAGGCCGAACACGGCGCGGGTGATCGATGCTGTGCGACACGCAACGAGAGGATTACATAAATATGTTATCGACGGCACTGCTCATTTTTTCATTACTTCTTGACACACTTTCCTCTGAATCACTTCCATATTTCATCACTTTACTGTAACAGCACTTGTAGCAACACTTCAACCTGAATACTAACAATACTTCTTACATGCAGAGCTGCACACTACACAACATAACAGTACCGTGTCCCGCGCTCGACTCTCTATAGACGCGGCTGCCCGCAAAGATACTCGACAACAAAGCCAGCGATATGACAATACGCTTACAAGCGATTGTGCCTCATTCATCGTCGCTGCTTTTTCTTTATTGTTATCGACAATTTCTTCAAGTGACACGAAAACGGCATTGAAATTTTGTCGAACAGCTGATATTGATTCTTCGTGGCACGACAATCTTTTACCGGACAATGTCTTACGTCGCCCACTATTTTTCAAAACGATGTGCCAACAATGAGCAGAAGCTACAAAAAAGTTATATAATCGTGCAAACGTCGAAAAAACTGATTCAAACTATTTCTCTACACAGTTTTGGACCAAGAGGATTAACGAGAACGCAACACAGGGTACATAAAAAACTGATGAATTCAGTTCCATTACTTTGAACTTAAAACTTAATATTTCACACTCATGTTAGCGTCATTGTCATAGGATTGCGAATGACAGTCTTCTGTCCCGATATGGTCTTGGAGTTATTTTGGTCTAAACAAATCAGTTCGGACCATCAGGTTGCGGATTGAAACTGGTGACCTAATTATTAACACACAGAAAATGAAATGGGTTAGGAGGAATGTGTTGTCAATAGGATAGGTAGTAGAAGAACCAACGAGGTTCTTTTCTGGATTCTAAGATACTAGACAAGATCAAAACGATGGCCTAATTTAAGACAGGCTGAATATATTTGAAAACATGTAGAGGCACCATGGGAGAGTACATCGCGGGACTCTCAAACATATCAAATGTGTAACGATGAAGTCTCCTAATAGAGTTTGTAAAAGAAATACTGATGTACTTACTAAATGTTTCGTTTTTATATTATTTAAGCAGTATTTGATATTAGCAAAGCAGCTGCTACAAAGGAATATCAACAAGCTAGATCTCACTTTTACATATACATATTAGCTGCTGTAAGGGAATATCAACAAGCTAGATCTCATTTTTACATGTACACCGGTAACTGAAAACAAAATAATGCAAGTAATCGAGGAATTTATTGTGTACATAGATCATGAGAAAATGTTCATCAATTTAGGAATGCAGTTACTTGGGGTAACATTGGTAATATTGGAGTATGATCGGACACTATCTGTCGATATGAACCATTATACAAGGATAATAGGGCAAGAATTCTGGTTGTGATATGCAGAACAGTCATTATAAATATAAACCACTTTTTAATGTATTAGGTGTAGATTCCACTGTAATTGGGGCATACGAGTAGTTTTTCTTCCCAATCGAAAATCTCAGGTTGACGGTCTAACACAATCTTTTTACTAGGTTCTAGCTAAAAATGGTAGATTAACATATTTGTAGATTATGAATCTGTGTTAAGATCAATGAAATGCTTGGGGTGTGTACTTATCTTGTAGGTTTAGGCGACTTTTCTTCATCAGTTCAATGTTTATTGAGGTGAGAATACCAATTACTTCACTGCAGAAAACCCAGGAGTCAATGTGAAAGACTGATAATATTAAATAATTTATACCATCAGATTGTTTGTATTTTGTGTGAATGTTTATATTGATCCAGAACATTCGTACAATGCACAGCTCAAAGAAACTGCCTTTACAGATCATCATATCATGCACTCGAACTAATTGAAAACAACTGCCACACTACTGCCCCCGTGCCCCCTTCCACGAGCTCCCTGCTTATATAGTTTCTTGAGAATACAAGTTCTTTGAAAGCACTGTTTAACAATGTCACATTAATTGAGTTACAATTAAAATCGGTTGTTTCATAAGAACATTCAGCTACAGTGTCGAAGATAATAAGTGGCTGGTTATAACAAATGTGATTTCTAATATTGCTTTTCAAATTTAGTATGGAAATTCTGCTTGAGAAATGTGACTAACAATACTTGATACAAAGTAATTAATATCATTAATTACAACAGGAATCTTGATGATAACATATTCTGCAGTACTTTACATTATTAGATTTTGAGTTTCAAATTTTAAGTAATAATCTCGTTTTGACCAAATGATCGAAATAATAATTTGTTTATGACAGAAAGATCTAGATCTCCTAATTATAGAATTAATTACAGAAAATCTGATTTGAATTTTTATATAAGCATAATCTCTTGGCAGTGAACATAACTGTTAGTGCATCAGTTAGCCAGAAATCTACCCAAAACATTAATTTTCACGTTTCAAAATATAATCAAGTGTTGACAATTAATTTCCCCAGAATGAGATTTTCACTCTGCGGCGGAGTGTGCTCTGATATGAAACTTCCTGGCAGATTAAAACTGTGTGCCCGACCGAGACTCGAACTCGGGACCTTTGCCTTTTGCGGGCAAGTGCTCTACCATCTGAGCTACCGAAGCACGACTCACGCCCGGTACTCACAGCTTTACTTCTGCCAGTACCTCGTCTCCTGCCTTCCAAACTTTACAGATTGAATTGATTTTACCACTAAGATTTCTACGTGATTATTGTCCGATAGTTACACAAATCAGATAATTAGTTTTCTGTAAATTTCGCAAAAATACTTGTCTACTAAAAAAAAGTTCTGTAAAACGTATTTAAATGAGCTGTAGCTTAATAAATATATGTGTTACAATACAGAACACCAAGAGTTGTATTTTAACGTCTGTTATGCGGTGAAATGCGTGTCGCTTAATACATAAAAGCATGGTACCGAGTATTTCACATAAAGGTCCCCATAATATGTCGTACCACAGTGGAAGGGGAAATTAATGTACGGTGTATTGAATAGTCTCCTCTGCCAAAAAGCTTCATGAGGTGTCACGGAGTGTAGATTCAAATGTGAGTCTGAAAGTCTACATTACCTTCCAAAAGTATGTACCGAATGTGTTCGACAGCTTCACATCTTTCTGCACTGTCTGATTGAAAGTATCCGAACACTTACTAGTGGACATTAATATGGGCTTTATCCAACCTACGACTTTATGAGGGTTTTAAGTCTGCTAGGGACTATTTTCAATGAGTTTGAACGCCTGTGAAGGAATTGCTGTTCATTCTCTGTCAAGAGCTGAAACCACTGACATTGGATTCTGCGCTCTGAAGCGAAGTCGACGTTCTAACACGCCGCAATGGTGTACACTGGATTCAGTTTGGAACTTGGTGCAGGTCAGTCTGTTTCTAGAATTTTATTGTCCACAAATCACTGCCTCAGTGATTCTGCTTTGTTATAGGGTGCGTTGTTATACAAATAATTATCGCCTCTGAACTGTTACTCTAATGTATGCAGGACACAGTACTGTAAAAAACGCGTTCATATCTTCCCGCATTTAGCGTTTTCTTAAACACAGTAAGAGGATCGAACACTACAGACCACAAAGAAAACCAATGCCGTAACACGACCTGCTCCGTACTTCTCTGTAGACACTACATATGATAGCGGGTAACGTTACCCAAAGCATTCGCCAAACGTAAACGCTTCCATCGGACTGCCGCAGCATATATTGTGAATCATCACTCCATATCACTCGTTTCCAGTCATCCAGCGTCCAGTGGCGTCGCTATTTGTACCACCTCAAATGTGGTTTAGCGTAAACTATGTAAGTGTGTGACATATGAGCAGTCATAGTGCTAGCTGGGCTACTGGTGGCACTTTGGACCTCTCGTGGACTTTCCTTGATCTGGTTTCGTGCGATACCTTACAACCTGCCTCAGTACATGAGCTTTGCCTGGTCTTGAATTAGCTGTAGTTATTCCTCTGACTATATATTTCACCTTCACGTCATCAAGAGTCCGCTTGGGCAGTTTTAGAAAGGTTGAAATGTCCCTGATGGGTTCATTACTAAGGTGACATCAAATGACTAGTCCACGTTCGAAGGCAGTGTGCCCTCCTGACTGACCAATTCTGCTGATACTGCCTCGCCGGCCGGAGTGGCCGTGCGGTTCTAGGCGCTACAGTCTGGAGCCGAGTGACCGTTATGGTCGCCGGTTCGAATCCTGCTTCGGGCATGGATGTGTGTGATGTCCTTAGGTTGGTTAGGTTTAATTAGTTCTAAGTTCTAGGCGACTGATGACCTCAGAAGTTAAGTCGCATAGTGCTCAGAGCCATTTCTTTTTTTTTATACTGCCTCCGTACTGACAACACAACACTCCCCCCGCCTCCTTTTTTACTGGCCAGTATGCCTCTCGTAGTCATTTCCTCATTACACAGAGGTGTCTCGATACATTTCATCAATTAGAGTACTTCTCGTTTCCCATGCATTAACATATTAGTTTCACCTACCACATGTTAATCTGTGTCTGTCAGCTAGCCCGCCCAGTTAGCTGTGGGGTCTAACGCACGGCTTTCCGGATTAGGAAGGAGCGCCTGGTCCCCGGCACGAATCCGCCCGGCGGACTTGGGTCTAAGTCCGGTGAGCCAGCCAGTCTGTGGATGGTTTTTAGGCGGTTTTCCATCTGCCTCGGCGAATGCGGGTTGGTTCCCGTTATTCCGCCTCAGCTACACTATGACGGCGATTGCTGCACAAACAAGTTCTTCACGTACACGTACACCACCATTACTCTACCACGCAATAATAGCGGTTTACACTCGTCTCGTGTGAGACTTTACCTGAGGGGGTCCAGCGGGGGCCCAACTGCACCAACTGCACATTAACCCGGAAAGTGTGGTCGGTGTGAGGCGTCGGAGGGGTGAAGTGGACTGCGGTAGTCGTCGAGGGGTTGTGGACCACTGCAGCTGCGGCGGGGACGGAGCCTCTCCGTTGTTCCTAGGCCCCGGGTTAACATATAATACAATAAAATCTGTCAATTAGTGCTATACAGGGTGGTCAGAAAATGTGTGGGATGCTTGTTGGGATTTTACAGGGCATGTTGTACTGAGACATAAATGTTAAGAAAGAAATTCGATACGTTGCTCCGTTTCCGAGTTATTTAGCATAGAATTAGGTCAATCGGGGCGTCGCGCGCTCGCATTCAAGCGGCCTGCCGGGGGCGGTGTTGCCCAAGGACTGTTTTGTCTCGTTAGCTGAAACTTGAATTTAAGTGCGTGACGATCTGATTGGCTAACTTCAATGCTAAATAACTCGGAAACGGCGCAACGTGTCGAATTTTTTTTGGAACATTCATATCTCAGCACAACCTACCCTGCAACATCCCTACAAGCGCTTCAGACATTTTCTGACCACATTGTATATATATATATATATATATATATATATATTCAAGAATCATAAAAGAAGGTTGTATACATGGAAGAAGCCTAGAGTTACTGGAAGGTCTCAGATAGTTTATATAATGGTAAGACAGAGATTCAGGAAACAGGTTTTAAATTGTAAGACATTTCCAGGATCAGATGTGGACTCTGACCACAATCTATTGGTTATGAACTGTAGATTAAATCTGAAGAAACTGCAAAAAGGCGGGAATTTGAGGAGATGGGGCCTGATAAACTGAAAGAACCAGAGGTCGTAGAGAGCTTCAGGGAGAGCATTAGGGAACGATTGACAAGAATGGGGGGAAAATACAGTAGAAGAAGAATGGATAGCTTTGAGAGATGAAATAGTGAAGGTAGCAGAGGATCAAGTAGATAAAAAGACAAGGGATAGTAGAAATCCTTGGGTGACAGAAAAGATATTGAATTTTATTGATGAAAGGAGGAAATATAAAAAAGCAGTAAATGAAGCAGGCAAAAAGGAACACAAACGTCTAAAAAATGAGATCTACAGGAAGTGCAAAATGGCTAAGCAGGGATGGCTAGAGAACAAATGTAAGGACGTAGAGGCGCCTACCACTAAGGGAAAGACACATACTGCCTACAGGAAAATTAAAGAGACTTTTGGAGAAAAGAGAACCACTTGCATGAATATCAAGAGCTCAGATGGAAACCCTGTTCTAAGCAAAGAAGGGAAAGTAGGAAGGTGGAAGGAATATATAGAGGGTCTACACAAGGGCGATATTCTTGAGGACAATATTATAGGAATGGACGAGAATGTAGTTGAAGATGAAATATGAGATATGATACTGCGTGAAGAGTTTGACAGAGCACTGAAAGACCTGAGTCGAAACAAGGCTCCCGGAGTAGACCACATTCCATTAGAACTACTGACAGCCTAGTGAGCAAGATGTATGAGACAGGTGAAATATCCTCAGACTTCAAGAAGAAAGAAAGCAAGTGTTGACATATGAGAAAATTACCGAACTACCAGTTTAATAAGTCACAGGTGCAAAATACTAATGCGAATTCTTTACAGACGAATGGAAAAACTGGTAGAAGCCGACATCGGGAATCAGTATGGATTCCATAGAAATGTTGGAACAAGTGAGGCAATACTGACACTACGACTTATCTTAGAAAATAGATTAAGGAAAGGCAAACCTACGTTTCTAGCATTTGTAGACTTAGAGAAAGCTTTTGACAATGTTGACTGGAATACTCTCTTTCAAATTCTGAAGGTGGCAGGGGTAAAATACAGGGAGCGAAAGGCTATTTACAATTTGTACAGAAACCAGATGGTAGTTATAAGAGTCGAGGGACATGAAAGGGAAGCAGTGGTTGGGAAGGGAGAGAGACAGGGTTGTAGCCTCTCCCCGATGTTGTTCAATCTGTATATTGAGCAACCAGTGAAGGAAACAAAAGAAAAATTCGGAGTAGGTATTAAAGTCCATGGAGAAGAAATAAAAACTTTGAGGTTCGCCGATGACATTGTAATTCAGTCAGACACAGCAAAGGACTTGGAAGAGCAGTTGAACGGAATGGATAGTGTCTTGAAAGGAGGATATAAGATGAACAACAACAAAAGCAAAACAGATTAGGAAATGAGACACTTAAAGTAGTACAGTAGTTTTGCTATTTGGGGAGCAAAATAACTGATGATGGTCAAAGTAGAGAGCATATAAAATGTAGACTGGCAATGGCAAGGAGAGCGTTTCTGAAGAAGAGAAATTTGTTAACATCGAGTATAGATTTAAGTGTCAGGAAGTCGTTTCTGAAAGTATTTATATGGAATGTAGCCATGTATGGAAGTGATACGTAGACAATAAATAGTTTAGATAAGAAGAGAATAGAAGCTTTCGAAATGTGGTGCTATAGAAGAATGCTGAAGATTAGATGGGTAGATCTCATAATTAATGAGTAGATGTTGTTGTTGTTGTGGTCTTCAGTCCTGAGACTGGTTTGATGCAGCTCTCCATGTTACTCTATCCTGTGCAAGCTTCTTCATCTCCCAGGACGTACTGCAACCTACATCCTTCTGAATCTGCTTAGTGTATTGATCTCTTGGTCTCCCTCTACGATATTTACCCTCCACGCTGCCCTCCAATGCTAAATTTGTGATCCCTTGATGCCTTAAAACATGTCCTACCAACCGATCCCTTCTTCTAGTCAAGTTGTGCCACAAACTTCTCTTCTCCCCAATCCTATTCAATACCTCCTCATTAGTTACGTGATCTACCCACCTTATCTTCAGCATTCTTTTGTAGCACCACATTTCGAAAGCTTCTATTCTCTTCTTGTCCAAACTGGTTATCGTCCATGTTTCACTTCCATACATGGCTACACTCCATACAAATATTTTTAGAAACGACTTCCTGACACTTAAATCTATACTCGATGTTAACAAATTTCTCTTCTTCAGAAACGATTTCCTTGCAATTGCCAGTCTACATTTTATATCCTCTCTACTTCGACCATCATCAGTTATTTTACTCCCTAAATAGCAAAACTCCTTTACTACTTTAAGTGTCTCATTTCCTAATCTAATCCCCTCAGCACCACCCGATTTAATTTGACTACATTCCATTATCCTCGTTTTGCTTTTGTTGATATTCATCTTATATCCTCCTTTCAAGTCACTGTCCATTCCGTTCAACTGCTCTTCCAAGTCCTTTGCTGTCTCTGACAGAATTACAATGTCATCGGCGAATCTCAAAGTTTTTACTTCTTCTCCATGAATTTTAATACCTACTCCGAATTTTTCTTTTGTTTCCTTTACTGCTTGCTCAATATACAGATTGAATAACATCGGGGAGAGGCTACAACCCTGTCTCACTCCTTTCCCAACCACTGCTTCCCTTTCATGCCCCTCGACTCTTATAACTGCCATCTGGTTTCTGTACAAATTGTAAATAGCCTTTCGCTCCCTGTATTTTACCCCTGCCACCTTCAGAATTTGAAAGAGAGTATTCCAGTTAACGTTGTCAAAAGCTTTCTCTAAGTCTACAAATGCTAGAAATGTAGGTTTGCCTTTTCTTAATCTTTCTTCTAAGATAAGTCGTAAGGTTAGTATTGCCTCTCGTGTTCCAACATTTCTACGGAATCCAAACTGATCTTCCCCGAGGTCCGCTTCTACCAGTTTTTCCATTCGTCTGTAAAGAATTCGCGTTAGTATTTTGCAGCTGTGACTTATTAAACTGATAGTTCGGTAATTTTCACATCTGTCAACACCTGCCTTCTTTGGGATTGGAATTATTATATTCTTCTTGAAGTCTGTGGGTATTTCGCCTGTCTCATACATCTTGCTCACCAGATGGTAGAGTTTTGTCATGACTGGCTCTCCCAAGGCCATCAGTAGTTCTAATGGAATGTTGTCTACTCCCGGGGCCTTGTTTCGACTCAGGTCTTTCAGTGCTCTGTCAAACTCTTCACGCAGTATCTTATCTCCCATTTCATCTTCATCTACATCCTCTTCCATTTCCATAATATTGTCCTCAAGTACATCACCCTTGTATAAACCCTCTATATACTCCTTCCACCTTTCTGCCTTCCCTTCTTTGCTTAGAACTGGGTTGCCATCTGAGCTCTTGATATTCATACAAGTGGTTCCCTTCTCTTCAAAGGTCTATTTAATTTTCCTGTAGGCAGTATCTATCTTACCCCTAGTGAGACAAGCCTCTACATCCTTACATTTGTCCTCTAGCCATCCCTGCTTAGCCATTTTGCACTTTCTGTCGATCTCATTTTTGAGACGTTTGTATTCCCTTTTGCCTGCTTCATTTACTGCATTTTTGTATTTTCTCCTTTCATCAATTAAATTCAATATTTATTCTGTTACCCAAGGATTTCTATTAGCCCTCGTCTTTTTACCTACTTGATCCTCTGCTGCCTTCACTACTTCATCCCTCAGAGCTAACCATTCTTCCTCTACTGTATTTCTTTCCCCCATTCCTGTCAATTGTTCCCTTATGCTCTCCCTGAAACTCTCTACAACCTCTGGTTCTTTCAGTTTATCCAGGTCCCATCTCCTTAAATTCCCACCTCTTTGCAGTTTCTTCAGTTTCAATCTGCAGTTCATAACCAATAGATTGTGGTCAGAATCCACATCTGCCCCTGGAAATGTCTTACAATTTAAAACCTGGTTCCTAAATCTCTGTCTTACCATTATATAATCTATCTGATACCTGATGAGTAGATATTGAATAGAATTGGGGAGAAGAGGAGTTTATGGCACAACTTGAGTAGAAGGAGGGATCGGTTGGTAGGACATGTTCTGAGGCATCAAGGGATCACCAATTTAGTACTGCAGGGCAGCGTCGAGGGTAAAAATCGTAGAGGGAGACCAAGAGATGAATACACTAAACAGATTCAGAAGGATGTAGGTTGTAATAGGTACTGGGAGATGAAGAAGCTTGCACAAGATAGAGTAGCATGGAGAGCTGCATCAAACGAGTCTCTGGACTGAAGACCACACACACCCACACACACACACACACACACACACACACACACATATATATATATATATATATATATATATATATATATATATATATATATATATATATATATATATATATGCTAAAATTACTACACCACGAAGGTGACGTGCTACAGACGCTAAATTGAACCGACAGGAAGAAGATTATGTGATATGCAAATGATTAGCTTTTCAGAGTATTCACACAAGGTTGGCGCTGGTGGCCACACCTACAACGTGCTGACATGAGGAAAGTTTCCAACCGATTTCTCATACACAAACAGCAGTTGACCGTCGTTGCGTGGTGAAACGTTGTTGTGATGCCTTGTATAAGGAGGTGAAATGCGTACCATCACGTTTCCGACTTTGATAAATGTCGGATTGTAGCCTATCGCGATTGCGGTTTATCGTATCGCGACATTGCTGCTCGCGTTGGTCGCGATTCAATGACTGTTAGCAGAATGTGGAATCGGCGGGTTCAGGAGGGTAATACAGTTCGCCGTGCTGGATCCCAACGGCCTCGTATCACTAGCAGTCGAGATGACAGGCATCTTATCCGCATGGCTGAAACGGATCGTGCAGCCACGTCTCGATCTCTGAGTCAACAGATGGGGACGTTGGTAAGACAACAACCATCTGCACTAACAGTTCGATGACGTTTGCAGCTGCATGGACTATCAGCTCGGAGACCATAGGTGCGGTTACCCTTGACGCTGCATCACAGACAGGAGCGCCTGCGATGGTGTACTCAACGACGAACCAGGTTCTGTTTACTGCATTGTGATGGTCACGTCCGTGTTTGGCGATATCGCGGTGAACGCACATTGGAAGCATGTATTCATCATCGCCAGTATGGCGCGATGGTATGGGGTGCCATTGGTTACACGTCTCTGTCACCTCTTGTTCGCATTGACGGCACTATGAACACTGGACGTTACATTTCAGATGTGTTACGACCCGTGGCTCTACCCTTCATTCGATCCCTTCGAAACCCTACATTTCATCAGGATAATGCCCGACAGACGGTTGCAGGACTTGTACAGGCCTTTCTGGATACAGAAAATGTTCGACTGCTGCCCTGGCCAGCACATTCTCCAGATCTCTCACCAATTGAAAACGTCTGGTCATTGGTGGCCGAGCAACTGGCTCGTCACAACACGCGAGTCACTACTCTTGATGAACTGTGGTATCGTGTTGATTCAGAACATGTGTATGCCTCTCAGAAACTGTGACGGAAAGTAGACGATTACAGCTGTCATACATATGCGTCATTGCCTGCGGAGTCAGTCACAACTATGTTTTATTCATATTGCTGCTGCATGACACAGGCAACCAGTGACCAAATGAAAACTTTAAAAAACACATCAGAGTTGCTCTTCCGAAGTCATATAATTTTAGACAGTTCTTATTTTGGTTGGAGACAGTTTGAGACTCTTTATCGCGGCGACATGCTGCAGACCTCCCTCGTGAACTGTTGTGAACACCTGTGTCCCCGTGCTCTGGCAGCGTGCGCAAACTTACTGCTATAAACTGGTACAGCTGCGTTCCCTTCCAAAAAATGGCTGAAATATATGCAAACGACTGAAGTTTCCTTGCGTGGGGAAATGAGTGGAGCTTACAGGAGAACGCTGTATCTTAGCTTCTAAACGTCTGAACGTCATATGCCACACAAAATACGCCAGATACGAATTACGAGTCATTACAGAACCTTTGAACTCGACCTTAAACTACTGACGATATAAAACAATCGTAGTCGTAATCCTCACTATAATGTAAACCGAGGAAATTAATATCCCCATAAAATTTTTATGACATTGTTCATAGAGCGTTATAATATCAACTGAGTGGTTTTATGTACAACTTTCTAAACAGCACCGAAGCTGTGAATTTTGGCAGACATATTGGTTTCAACGATTGAGGTGGATAGTGTGAATATTCCTGTCAGCTGAGACGCTGTAACTCCTCTTAGAGGTAACTGACACGTGATATGAGACAAACACAGAGTCTAAGGCGAAGAAATGTTCAAAGTCTGAATAATCTAAGTGTGCCTGTCTCACTCCCTATCGTTATTCGCCGGCCGCGGTGGCCTCGCGATTCTAGGCGCTCAGTCCGGAACCGCGCGACTGCTACGGTCGCAGGTTCGAATCCTGCCTCGGGCGTGGGTGTGTGTGATGTCCTTAGGTTAGTTAGGTTTAAGTAGTTCTAAGTTCTAGGGGACTGATGACCACAGATGTTAAGTTCCATAGTGCTCAGAGCTATTTGAACCATTTTTTATCGTTATTCATTAAAAACATGAAAGAATCTTTTACTCAATTAACGACTGATGATGATGAGCCCAGCCAGCCGCAGTACTTCTTAAAAAGTTTTATTTCTTTGTCGTTACCGGTTTCGGGCTATCATGCACACCTTCAGACAACTACTCTACCTTTACTACAGTATTATATTCAGTAACAGTATTTCGTTCGGTCCTGCACTAAATAAGATTGTTGTCTACTTCGTTTGCTGTGTGGATGAATTGAACAATGTAGAAAATATTCTAATATGCTACAATTGGATAATAACTTTACCACACACCTAGATTTACCAGTCTGTACAGATATACTTTGGCTCTGAACGTTAACTTTAACGTACAATGGCTACAGGATTTGAGAGGGTGTGCGATATTATTTCAGTGATAAGAAATTCGAGTCAGATTTATAAAGAACTTGGCAGTATGAGCCAAATCATCAGTATGGCAGTGCACTCCGTCTGGTCTGGATGCATGCTCTGATTCGGTTAGGAAGGCTATCACAAAGTCGTTGTATCCTCGCCTGAGGCAAGGTGGCCCGCAACAGTTGAAATAGTCTTTTGATATTGTGGGTACAGCCACTGGGACGGGATTGACGGTCCTGCTGGTCTGACACATGTTCTATTGGGGACAGTTCTAGGAATCTAGCTGGCCACGAGAGTACTCCATCATTACGCAGACTGTTCACAGAGACACGTTCCATGTGTGGACGAGCATTGTCCTTTTGACAAATGGCATATACAGTCACATGTGGGGTAAAACTTGCAGACGTAGGATGTCCGTGATGTGCATTTGTGACATCACAGCTCTCTCTATCATGACCAGCTGAGCCCTGAAGTCATAACCGATGGCTCCCCATTCCATACTGCCAGGAATAAACTGCTGTGCCTCCCAAAAACAATGAAGGAATGGGACCTCTCCCCTGGTCGTCGCTATAGTAGTCGACAATGATTATCGGAGATAGTGCGGAACGATGATTAATAGATGAACACAGTGCGACGCCATTTATCAAGGTTCTGTGCTTCCCTACCATTTCAATGGCACCCGCTTTGGTTCTAGTGTGCACGGTAGCCTACACATTGGTCACTAATTCCCTTCTTCGAGCCGGCCGCTGTGGCCGAGCGGTTCTAGGCTCTTCAGTCCGGAACCGTGCTTCTGCTACGATCGCAGATTCTAATCCTGCATCGGGCATGTATGTGATGTCCTTAGGTTAGGTGTGAGTAGTTCTAAGTCTAGGGGAATGATGAACTCAGATGTTAAGTCCCGTAGTGCTTAGAGCAATTTGAAGCATTTTAACCTTCTCCAGTTTCTGCTAGACAGCTGTGGCAGGTTGACACAAAATTTTGCCGGGAATCCGTTTCTTGTTCTTGAATAGCAGGGCAGATGCGAAAGGCCTACGACGTGCTTTGGTGATCAAAATGGTTCAAATGGCTCTGAGCACTGTGGGACTTAACATCTGAGGTCATCACTCCCCTAGAACTTAGAACTACTTAAACCTAACTAACCTAAGGACATCACAATCATCCATGTCCGAGGCAGGATTCGAACCTGCGACCGTAGCGTTAGCGCGGTTCCAGACTGTAGCGGCTAGAACCGCTCGGCCACCTCGGTCGGCAGTTTTTATTAATCCTTTTATAACTAGAACGAGTTGATGGATCTTACAAAGAAAATCACAAACAAAGATCAGAGGAATGGATGGTGCCTGATCGGCAAAGCATTCATTGGGGTGGAAGCTATACAAATTCTTCTCTGAATTAATCCCTTTTATAACGAAATATGACTTTGTTTACATGAATGAGGCCTAGTTCCATTCAAGTCGAATCAACTACGATCAAGTACACCACAAAATATGGTTCATGGAGTACAGGGAACTGTGAATATAATTTAAAAACCCCTTCCCCGTGCAGCAGTACTTTACCGTTTCACTTTGATTCAGGCGGCAACAGAAATCGGCGCTCTGCGGTCGAGGAGCGGTGCACTGCGCCAGCTGTTATGTTCTGATGCGTCCGCGAAAATATGCGAACTACGAGGTCTGGGTTTATGATTATGAGAACGCGGGAAACTTTCCTATCAGAGTCCTGAAACCCTGTCAGGTTTCAGTGTGAGGTGCACCTGTTTGCTGCTCTGGCCAAACCAATTTGACTCACAGGCACGACGGTGCGTGCTGGAATTATCAAACGCCACACGACTGACTCAGAACGAATTAGTTTACCCTCGTGACACACTATATGTCCGATATGATATGCAGTTCCTCTGTCGGTACAGTTGTAAACTGCCACTGGCTGCTAGTCCATCACAAGTTACAGACCACAAGTCTCACCCACTAGGGAAAGACGTGAAGTTCTCCACCAGAGGAGGATCAGAAGACGAAGAAGGCCAAAAGTCCCAACCACTTTCTACCAAGACTAGGTACGGTAACCGAACCAGCAGAAACGAAAGTGCCTACACATTGTACAAGCCAGTCGAACTATCCTCTGTTCATTAAATATCCCCTCTTGACTGTTCTGTTGGGGTGGTAGCCAATCCAGACACAGCATCAGGGTTCGCTCACTGAGGCAGGAAGCCTCTACTTAGCATATTCTGAGAGGAGCCAATCAGCAACTCAAAATCTCTCTTGTCTGAATAAAGAAGATTTTAGCCTAGGGAGGTGTTGTTTTGTGTCATTAACTTCTTGTACCTCCTACAAATAGTTTTTGCTTACGTTAGGTAATTCCGATATTCGGCTGTTACGAAATGAGTCTTTTTTTTTTTTTTGCTTTCTTCGTGTAGTAAAAACGAACACCAAATTTAAAGCAAATTTCTGCAGCTGCAACAAATATGACAGAATCTGTGAAGTGTTTGTGGGCGACAGTGTTTGCATGTTATATGTGTGGTTGCTGCCACAAACGTATAAGTAGTAAAACGAGACGGAATTACGTTTATTAGTACAAATTTAAATGCATATAAATATTTCACTTTACTTGTTAAAAGTTGTAGCACATTTGTGTATTTTTCTGCAGTATGAAAGTCAAATAGCTTTTATAGGGGCGCTAATTATACAGGCATGCTTATTCAGTGCAGCAGCGGACGATATGCTGTTGGCGAATATAATACCATAGCGAAAGAAATGTAGCCATCTGAAACTGTAATGAGATCAAATTACAGCTTTCTTGAAAGTACAATGCCTGGTTCCGTCCCCATCAACAATACTTAACTGACTAACGACAAACTGAATAGGGGTTCTACAAGAACCACCATGAATATAATAACCTTTTTACTCACTTTCTATTATCTTGTATATATTATCATCACACTGCTACCTTATAAGTAGACTGAGGCGACAAAACTCGTGGGATACCGACGTGGACGTGCGCAGATGGCGGTAGTATCTCACACACAAGGTATGAAAGGGCAGATCATTGGCGGAGCCGTCATTTGTACTCAGGTAATTGATATGAAAAGGTCTACCACGTGATTATGACCGCAAAACGGGAATCGACAGGCTTTGAATGCGGTAGATGTAGCTAGATTTCCATTTCGGAAATCGTTAGGGAATTCAAAATTACGAGATCCACAATGTCAAGAGTGTGCCGAGAATACCAAATTCCGGGCAGTACCTCTCTCTATGTACAACACAGTGGCCAACGGCCTTCAAGAGAAGCGGCAATTGCATAGAGTTGTTTGTGACAATAGACAAGAAACACTGCATTAAACGACCGCAGAAATCAATGTAGGACGTACTATGAACGTGCCTGTTAGCAGTGCGGTTAAATTTTGTGCTAACGGGCTGTGGCAGCAGGAGACCGACGTGAGTGGCTTTGCTAACGGCACGACATCGCCTGTAGCGCATCTCCTGGGCTCGTGACGATATCGGTTGGACCCTAGACGACTGGAAAACTGTGGCCTGGTCATATGAGTCCCGATTTCAGTTCGTAAGAGTTGACAATAGGGTTCGAATATGGCACAGCCGCACCAAGTCATGAACCACAGTTAGCAAGACACTGTGCGAGCTGGTGGTGACTCCATAACGGTGAGGGCTGTATTTACATGGAATGGTCCAACTTAACCGATCGTTCTACATCTTCGTCCACATCCCACATCTACATCTACATGGATACTCTGCAAATTACATTTAATTTCCTGGCAGAGGGGTCTTGAACCTCCGTCACAATAATTCTCTATTATTACAATCTCGTCTCGTAAAGCGTGCGGGAAAAACAAACGTCTATATCATTTCGTGTGAGCTCTGATTTCCCTTATTTTATTATGATGATCGTTTCTCCGCATGTAGGTCGACGTCAACAAAATATTTTCGCATTGGGAGGAGAAAGTTAGTGATTGAAATTTTGTTAGAAGATTCTGCCGCAACGAATAACACCTTTGCTTGAATTATGTCCACCCCAAATTCATTATCATTTCAGTGACACTACCTCCCATAATTCGCGATAATACAAAATGTGCTGTCCTTTTTTGAGCTTTCTCGATGTACTCCATCCTATCTGGTAAGGATCCCACACCGCGCAGCAGTATTCTAAAAAAGGACGGACATGTCTCTTTGGTAGATCTGTTACAGTTTCTAAGTGTCTTGCTAATAAAACTCAATCGTTGTTTAGCCTTCCCCACAACATTTTCTGTGTGTTCTTTCCAGTTTAAGTTGTTCGTAACTGTAATTCCTAGGCATTTAGTTGAACTTTCGGCCTTTAGAGATGACCGAAGTTTAACGGACTGCTTTTAGCACTCATGTGGATGACCTCTCACTTTCAGTTATTTAGGGTAAACTTCCAATTTTTGTACCGTACAGATATCTTTTCTCAATCTTTTTGAAGTACGTTTTGATCTTCTGATGGCTTTACTAGCCGATAAACGACAGCGTCATCTGCAAACAACCGGAAACGGCTGCTCAGATTGTCTCCCAAATCGTTTATATAGATAAGGAACAGCAAAGAGCCTTTAACACTACCTTGGGGAACGTCAGAAATCACTTCTGTTTTACTTGATGACTTTCCGTCAATTACTACGAACTGTGAGCTCTCTGACAGGAACTCACGGATCTAGTTACATAACTGAGACGATATTCAATAAGCACGCAATTTCACTACAAGCCGCTTGTGTAGTGCAGTGTCAGAAACCTTCTGGAAATGTGGAAATACGGAATCAATTGAAAAGACTTTGTCAGTAGCACTCAGCTCTTAGTGTGAATAAATAACAAGTTTTGTTTCAGAAGAACGATGGTTTTTATATCCGTGTTGACTGTGTATCAATAGATCGTTTACTTCGAGATAATTCATAATATTTGAACACAATATATGTTCCAAAATCCTGCTGCGTATCGATGTCAATGGTATGGACCTGTAATATAGTGGATTATTTCTATTACCTCTCTTGAATACTGGTGTGACGTGTGCAGTTTTCCAGTTTTTGGGTACGGATCTTTCTTTGAGTGAACGGTTGCACATTATTGTAAAGTATGGAGCTATTGTATCAGCATACTATGTGAGGAACCTATCTGGTATACAGTCTGGACCGGAAGACTTGCTTTTGTTAAGTGATTTAAGTTGCTTCACTACTCGGAGGATATCTACGTCCTCATTACTCAAGTTGGCAGCTATTTTTGATTCGAATTCTGGAATATTTACTTCTTTGGAGCAGGAATTTCAGGAGGCTGTGTTTAGTAGCTTTGGCAGCGCTTTCGTCGATAGTATCTCCATTGCTAACGCGCAGAGAAGGCATTCATTGTGCTGCTAGCTTACTTCACATACGACCAGAATCTCTTTGGATTTTCTGCTAGCTTTAGAGACATTGTTTCCTTGTGGAAACTGTTATTATAAGCATCTCGCATTGATGTCCACGCTAAGTTTCGAGATTCTGTAAAAGATCGCCAACCTTGGGGATTTTGCGTCCGTTTAAATGTGGTATGTTTTCCTCGTTGCTTCTGCGATAGTATTCTGACGCGTTTTATGTACCAACGAGGATCAGCTCCGTAGTTTATTAATTTATTTGGTACAAACCTTTCAATTGAAGCCGATACTATTTCTTTGAACTCAAGCCATACCTGGCCTACACTTATGTTGTTAATGTGGAGGAAGTAGGAATTGTCTCTCAGGAAGGCGTCAAGTGAATTTTTATCTGCTTTTTTGAATAGGTATATTTTTCGTTTTGTTTCTGGAGCATTTGGGGATTACAACATTCCACCTCGCTACGCCAACCCTGTGTTCGCTAATCCCTATCCGTTTTGATGCATGTTATTACCTCTAGATTATTTGTTGCTAAGAGGTCAAGTGTGTTTTCACAACCGTTTACCATTCCTTGGGATCATGAACTAACTGCTCGAAATAATTTTCGGAGAATGCATTTATCACAATTTTGGATGATGTTATATGCGTACCTCATTGGCTGGAAATGGTAATGTTCGACTGCTTGGAAAACATTTGCAATCATTCTTGGACTTCATGTTCTCAAACAACGGAAGCATATTTATGAATGACAATGCGATATGTCACCGGGCCACAATTGTTCGCGACTGGTTTGAAGAACATTCTGGACAATTCTTGCGATTGATTTGTCACCAGATCGCCCGAAATTAGTCCCAGCGAACATTTATGGAACGTAAGAGAGAGTCAGTTCGTACACCAAATCCTGCACCGGCTTCGCTTTCACAATTATGGTCGGCTGAAGACTTGTTGAGTCAATGCCTCGTCAAGTTGCTACACTACGTCGGGAAAAAAGGAGGTCCGACACGGTATTAGGAGGTACGAGGGGCGTTCAGAAAGTAAGCTCCGATCGGTCGCGAAATGGAAACGACTATGAAAATCCGATAAAGCTTTGCACAGATGTGTTGGGTAGTGTCTCTAGTATAACCCCAGTTAGCATCACGTCGCTCTTCTCATTTATGAGCTCGCAGTGAGTGCGTAAAGATGTCTAGAAAATAGTGTCTGCCGCCAAGTACGAGGGCCTGGTGAGAAATTTCGCCTGAAGCTATGCAGCTAACATTACATAACTGTCGTGCTGTTTCTTCTTCAAGACAATTCTCAGCCGCATTCTGCAGGGGCAATGAAGATGCTCCTGCATCTTTTTCAAATGGAAATGTGAGATTACCCTCAATACAGTCCGCAATTGTCTCCCCCTGAGTTTCATCTCTGGTCACATGAACCGCTGTCTTTGAAGACAACATTTTGACACAGACAACGAGGTGTAGGCCAGCGTGGAGAATTGGCGGAAAGCACTGGCGGCTGCCTTCTATGATGAGGCTATTGAAAAGTTGGTACAACGCTATGACAGAAGTCTAAGTCAGAACGGCGACTACGTAGAGAAGTAGCTGAAAGGTGTAGCTAATTGTTACAAGTAAAACATTTCTGATGTTCACTGTGGTTTCAATTTGGCAATCAATCGGAGCTTACTTTCTGAACAGGCCTCGTACATTATGACTTTTGTTACCTCAGCGTATTAAGTACCTTTTTTCGAGTAGATAGAGCCTAAAAAAGTAGTGGTTTTCATTATAAAAGCGACGCTGTTTCGAACAAAGTCATATCCAATATAACCATAAGATGTCTGATAATACAGGGTGTTTCAAAAATACTATATTTCAGAGGCCTATATCTTCTACACGGCTGAAGATAGAAGTAGGGAACGTTGTTCGGCTTACGCATATGCCAACAAAGTTTTTATACTCAAATTACCCAACCGATTTTACAACAGTATATTCCTTACATGTAGACACATACAATCTTGGGATGCTTTTTACAGATACATTCAGCATCAAAGTTTTCATTTACCTTCCTTGAATATTCAATGTAGCTTCCACCGGCCAAACAACAAAAATACAGACGATAGTCCTATTCGTCTCATGGAAAGTCGAGGAAGGGAAGATTAACAGACGGAGATGTTTCCGAGATCTGTTCTACGTGTCCCTCCTCCCCCCCCCCCCCGGCACCCCAAAGGCCTGAATATAGCATGTCTAGGCAAGTTAATATGTGGCACTTTTCTCGGGACCAGCTGGAAAATGCATGAAGTTTTGGAAACTCTTTCGCGTGGTCGATTACAGTATGTGAACACTTTATTCCCCATATACTTACGTCGTAGCGGATCACTTTACCACTTAAAGGAAAATAGCACTATCACTGAACGCCAAGTGAGAGAGAAAATTATTTTTAATTTCCACGCCCACAATGAATTCACAGAACATCACATATTGCACCTTGTATCAATAAAGTCCCCATATCATTTCAAAAAATCATAACTTGAGAACTGTTGGCGAGCAAAATAAGGTGATTCAAAACTTTGAAGAGACTTGGCCATGATTCAAGAAGCTATACGGTCCATGATGTTTTGTCCAGAGCTGCACTGAACACTTTCGGAGTGCTCCTGACGACCTAGAGACTGACAGTCGAGTCGGAGGTTGGAGAGCTACATAAATACTGTGTAAAATGGGGGTAGCCGAGTGGTAAATAAAATTTTATTTACAATGATAAACCATTATCCACAGCAATACAGAGAAGCCGTCGAAATATATGGGCATATGGACAATTTTAACAGAAAAGAAGAAACTGTGAAACTTAGTGATACGTGAACAATGGCCCTGCAGAATCGATAGATAAGTTTTATGTCTGACGAAGATTATCTCCGCTGATCACGCATAAGCTCGATCAGGCGCATTTTAAAGAGCATTTACGTCACCCTCCAGCCTACGAACCATCTGTCGACAAGACTCGTGTCGCCAGGGGCACTTCTGATGATGTCCAGTGCGGGTCTGGATGAAAAGTCAGGGAGCATGACCATACAACCTGGAAGGTTCACCAGCAACTGAGACATCCATTCGTGAAAGAATTCATTATTAGAGTCACAAGCAATGTCGAAAACGTGGACGTCCCCAGTGTGTCTCAAGAACGTGTTGACCAGAACCAGGATGCATTTCAATGCAGCCCCAGAAGTCAATTTGTTGTTTGAGGTGTGCTGAATGACACATTTCCTGAGAGGTGTATTGGTCATGATGGTCACATTGCTTGGCCCCTGAGCTCTCCCGGTGTGAAACCAATAGACTCCTTTTCGTAGCGTTATGTAAAGGATCGCATAAAGGCAACAACAGTCAATGACATTGCTACCCCTTGACGCATGAATTAATGAAGCCGTAAGACTACCGATGCTGCAATGATAACCTGAAATGGGCAGAACTAGAATATCGCTGCGATTTTCTTTGAGTGGCATGTTGGGTGCACACTGAAATACTGGCATAACATAAAAATACCTTGAGAGCTTCTAAGCGCTTTCTAAAAAACCATGCTGCTCTATCTTAGCGTCGGTGAAAAATTTTGCACACCTACATCTATATCTACATGACTACTCTGCAATTCACATTTAAGTGCTTGGCAGAGGGTTCGTAGAACCACAATCATACTAACTCTCTACCATTCCACTCCCGAACACCTAAACCTTTCTGTTCCAGCTCTGATTTCTCTCATTTTATTTTGATGATCATTCCTACCTAAGTAGGTTGGGCTCAACAAAATATTTTCTTATTCGGAAGAGAAAGTTGGTGACTGAAATTTCGTAAGTAGATCTCGCCACGACGAAAAACGTCTTTGCTTTAATGACTTACATCCCAACTCGCGTATCATATCTGCCACACTCTCTCCCCTATTACGCGATAATAGAAAACGAGCTGCCCTTTTCTGCACCCTTTCGATGTCCTCCGTCAATCCCACCTGTTAAGGATCCCACACCGCGCAGAATATTCTAACAGAGGGCGTACGAGTGTAGTGTAAGCTGTCTCTTTAGTGGACTTGTTGCATCTTCTAAGTGTCCTGAGTATGAAACTTAACCTTTGGCTCGCCTTCCCCACAATATTATCTATGTGGTCTTTCCAACTGAAGTTGTTCGTAATTTTAACACCCAGGTACTTAGTTGAATTGACAGCCTTGAGAATTGTACTGTTTATCGAGTAATCGAATTCCAACGGATTTCTTTTGCAACTCATGTGGATCACCTCACACTTTTCGTTGTTTAGCGTCAACTGCCACCTGCCACACCATACAGCAATCTTTTCTAAATCGCTTTGCAACTGATACTGGTCTTCGGATGACCTTACTAGACGGTAAATTACAGCATCATCTGCGAAAAACCTAAGTGAACTGCTCAGATTGTCACCCAGGTCATTTATATAGATCAGGAACAGCAGAGGTCCCAGGACGCTTCCCTTGGGGAACACCTGATATCACTTCAGTTTTACTCGATGATTTGTCGTCTATTACTACGAACTGCGACCTTCCTGACAGGAAATCACGAATCCAGTCGCACAACTGAGACGATACCCCATAGGCCCGCAGCTTGATTAGAAGTCGCTTGTGAGGAACGGTGTCAAAAGCTTTCCGGAAATCTAGAAATACGGAATCAACTTGAGATCCCCTGTTGATAACGGCCATTACTTCGTGCGAATAAAGAGCTGCGTTGCACAAGAACGATGTTTTCTGAAACCATGCTGATTACGTATCAATAGATCGTTCCCTTCGAGGTGATTCATAATGTTTGAATACAGTATATGCTCCAAAACCCTACTGCAAACCGACGTCAATGATATAGGTCTGTAGTTTGATGGATTACTCCTACTACCCTTCTTAAACACTGGTGCGACCAGCGCAATTTTCCAATCTGTAGGTACAGATCTATCGGTGAGCGAGCGGTTGTATATGAGTGCTAAGTAAGGAGCTATTGTATCAGCGTAATCTGAAAGGAACCTAATCGGCATACAATCTGGACCTGAAGACTTGCCCGTATCAAGCGATTTGAGTTGCTTCGCAACCCCTAAGGTATCTACTTCTAAGAAACTCATGCTAGCAGCTGTTCGTGTTTCAAATTCTGGAATATTCCATTCATCTTCCCTGGTGAAGGAATTTCGGAAAACTGCGTTCAATAACTCCGCTTTAGCGGCACAGTCGTCGGTAAGAGTACCATCGGCACTGCGCAGCGAAGGTATTGACTGCGTCTTGCCGCTTGTGTACTTTACATACGACCAGAATTTCTTTGGATTTTCTATCAAATTTCGAGACAATGTTTCGTTGTGGAACCTATTAAAGGCATCTCGCATTGAAGTCCGTGCCAAATTTCACGCGTCTGTAAATTTTAGCCAATCTTCGGGAATTCGCGTTCTTCTGAACTTCGCATGCCTTTTCCGTTGCCTCTGCAACAGCGTTCGGACCTGTTTTGTGTACCATGGAGGATCAGTTCCATCTCTTACCAATTTATGAGGTATGAATCTCTCAATTGCTGTTGCTACTATATCTTTGAATTTGAGCCAAATCTCGTCTACATTTGCATAGTCAGTTCGGAAGGAATGGAGATTGTCTCTTAGGAAGGCTTCTAGTGACACTTTATCCTATAGTGGCCTTTCATGCCTGCAGAGCTCTCTCATCTGACAGCACACTTCCCTTACTACCATACCGTGCTCTCTGAGTGGGAGGAGGAGAAAGATGGGGCAAGCATAAAAATACTGCATTAAACTGGCAAGGCATTGGCGCAATGAATAATGTATGGCTTGCATGCTGCTTGGTTTCGTATTTGTCAACAACATATCACAAACAAAAGAAATTAGTAGTATTACTCAATAATTTTTGGCTTCCTAAGGGCATAATAAAACTTCGGTATGATAAATGCAGTCGTGTACACACTTCACAGATTTTCGTCACACAGGTTTCCATGTAGTCCTGTATTATTTAGTTTCATAGCCTAAAAAAGCGTTTCACGTAAATATGTTGATCGAAATATTGTATCATGTCTGCAATCTCATCACGTAGACAGGGAGACTTTTCCGAAGGAAAACAACGTAGACGTCTTGAACAGTTTTAACACAAAAGAAGCACTCTATTAAACAGGAATTACGCTGAAGGTCGACCAGTTCCGTCTGAAAATGCACAGGACGCTTTCAGTTGTAACGGCAAACAGTTCAGAAACAGATGTAAGACCGCCAATGTCCTCGAAACGTTTAGAAATATATAGTTGTTCTTCTTTCAATGTCTCAGGGCATTACTGAAAATTCGCTTTTTCTTTGACGCCATTGAGCTTAGGGTAATGGACGGTGCTTTCTGTTAGAATTTTTTCCTTCCGCAATGCGATTTTCCTTTAAATGCATTATCATCAAATCAAAAATAAGTTGTTTCTCACATTGTAACGTCTTACTGTGGACAGTGTGCAGTAAAGTCCACTTAAAATGCGAGGTCTGCAATCTGTTGTGGATGTTCTAATCTTGGTTCCTGCTTTCCTTTTTAGTCCAAGAAGTTAAACAACAGCAGATTTTCAATCAGATAGTCATGCTAGGGATGCCATTTGACTTATCGAAGTATTTTGCAGTCACATATAATTTTCTAATGTTCTAATTTTCGTTTTTTGCTTTCATTGTTAGCTCAGAATGCAACAGCGCGTTTTAAATAAAAATCGTTCCAGGAATGCCCCTTAACTAAACCACAGTACTTTGCAGTCATATATGATGTTCTAATGCTCTAATTTTCTTTCCTGCTTTTCTGTTTTGTTCAGAAAATCAGCAGTAGCAGTTTTTACATAGAAAAATCGTTCAGCACATTTTCCTGGCCTAACCAAAGTACTTTGCAGTAGTGTATTAAGTCTGTTTCCATAGCAAACTGTTGAAACTGACAGTGTAGTAAGGGATACCAGTTCAGAAAATTTACTATTCATACCATCAATTGCCATGTGCTCAATGACTGCTTCCTGATGTGAATAACAATGAATCCCGTGCAAATCGTCTGCCTATGGTAATTATTTGCTCTTTCCACGCCTGAAAAGTCTTTAAATTCTTTCTGAATGGTGTTGTAATGTCGTTCGGTAACAAATTTACGGTAATCATCGAAAATACGAAAGTTTTGACGATATAGTGACTCTTTCTGTGTAAACAGCAACTAGACCTGCGAACTTCCTTTACACCACGAACAAATAGCTAAGGACAAACAGCTCTGACAGCATGATTCAGCTGAAGAATGTCACCCCAACCGAAAAATGCTGCACGGCAGTGGTAAATGAGATGTCGCGCTGTGTCTAGAACTTGTGCGAAGGACCGAGCAGAGCCGAGATGTACTGTGTATTGTCGAGGTAGGGCGTGCCGCTTCGGACCGCACGAATGCAGCACATCATACACGATTGCAGTTTCTCAGTGTATGGCTGACCCTTCTCCACCTCTAATAGGGTCCAGGCTATGATTTCTGAAATGATAACGGGGCATTGTGGACACCCGGTTCTTTATTACCATCGAAGGGGTCTGTAGCAGTTGAACCCTGCATTGTTTTGAAAACAAACTTTACTCCTCCAAAACCTGCCAAGCGGACACACTGGGAATGGCTAACCCACAGCTGGTATGACAAGCAGACTTTTTGTGGACTACGGGTAGAACTCTACTTGCCTTTGCATGAACTACCAGTGTCCTGACTTCATGTGTCATCGTCGAATGCTTTGACATGTAGGAGAAGCAGCACCGTACTCTCTATGAAATCATGCCACCCAATTGTAACTCAAGTGCACCTGTTGAAACAGAGATATCAGAATGCTTTCTACTGCTGTTCCTTCGCCATCTCGACTCGAACACGGTGGGTAATAAACAAGTTCGCGCGTGATCGAGGCAGCTGAAAGCTGCACTAAGCAGAGTCCTACCGGCACCTACATGAACTGGCAACTGACAGCTGTCGCAAGGATAAACTTTTAGTTTCGACCTTTAGGTCAAAAACCCACCAAAAGTTTCTATCTTCATTGATGTTCTCTCATGAAATCGGACAAATCTCTTTGAAGTACTCTGTATTTCGAGAAAAAAATATGAATTAGCTATGTAGAACGTCATTTTACGCTGTTATAGTAAGCGAAACATATGTTTACAAAAGAATGGGGGTGTAGTGAACAGTATTAGCATGAAAATGACCATAAGGAATAATGTTCACTGAATATTCAATAAACAAACACAAAAAAAAAATTACAGTGGCACTAGAGCCAACGTTTGGTATTCAGTATGTGGCTCTGTGCTATCAATGCGTACAACTTGAAGCTCTCGAAGTTGAAGTACTTTATTTGTTGGTAACAGATGGGGTATTAAAGGAAGGAGGCAGCCAGTAGCTCGTGAATATCACTGTTTCGACGCTAATGCTTTAGGCTATCCAGCTATCGATATGTGGTTTTGTTTTCTACATCGGTTTCAGAATTATCATTCATTCTTTGCTTCCATCTTTGAAATTCCATGCAGCGCGCTGAGCTAAAAGCCTTTCATTAGCGGCACACAATGTATCGGTGTTCGATTGATTGTCGTCACTAAACGAATCTTTTCAGACCCGAATTACGCAAAGATAACGGTTGATAATTTCACGAATATTTCAGAGCGCATAAAAAACGTTACACGGTAAACAGAATTTGGTGTCGCGTGTTTCGAAGTAGCCAGTGAAACAAACGTGAATGGAAAGTGCTAAGCAAGCAAAATATTCCACTGCACTGTCCGGCCCCGGTAGCTGAGTGGTCAGCGTGACAGAATGTCAATCCTAAGGTCCCGGGTTCGATTCCCGGCTGGGTCGGAGATTTTCTCCGCTCAGCGACTGAGTGTTGTGTTGTCATCATCATCATCATTTCATCCCCATCGACGCGCAGGTCGCCGAAGTGGCGTCAAACCGAAAGACCTGCACCAGGCGAACGGTCTACCCGACGGGAGGCCCTAGCCACACGACATTTCATTTCATTTTCCACTGCACTGGTTCTCGCCATTTCTCCAGCTGATATTAAACAGTTCTTTTTACAATTATTCTTTTTACAGTGGCTTATATAACAGCTGTTAGTAGACTATGCATAACAGAAATGAAAGACTCTGTTTGTACTCACATAATTGAACCTGCTCGACATACATGTAAGCGGCAGGGACAACTGTTAAGCAGTGGCTTTCAGGCAGTGGATAATTGTTACACTTTACACGAGCGCAGGCCGCACTCATGTCATACGTACAGTAAACACATGTGTGTTAAGTGGAAATTTCCTGTAGAGAGAACACCCTCTCATAAACATTAAATACGTGAATTATATAGCGCGGTTCTTAACTTTACTCATTTTTTAAACAATAATTGACCTATTTTACCCAATTATCTCTTCCATTCTTAAATATACAATTTACGTTCCAGTTTTTTCTCTTATATGGTTTCTTCAAATGCCAAGATAATTAAATTTCAGTCCTTCATTATATGATGCACTTACGTGTCCTTTCAAATCATAAATAATTTCCATACACCGCATGCCTAATTTAGACTTTTTAGTACCCAACATTTCGAACTTCATCTGTGCACTTTATCTTAAAGGTCTTTCTTGAACAACAAGATTTATTTCTTGCGCAGGTCACGTTCGCTTACTAACAGTAGCCTAAGGCGTTTGTGTTCTCCTGTCATTGCGCTAAATATACGCAGAAATTGTAATTTATGTAAGACGTGTCTAGCAGCCCTCGCTCCTGCGACGTGGTTAAGGCCTACGCTAGTGGTTTCGTAGCTCCCAGAAAGCGTACTCAAACATATATTTTTTTTTAGGACTGAAAACAGAAATTGGAGACAGCAAACACTAAGTTGAGGTAAATCAGTACGTCTGGAGTCTTTCGGTTCACATGTTAAGACTCTAATGTATATCGAATAGACAGGCATAAATTTCAGTATTACATTTAGTAAACACAAAATGACATTCAAAAGTAACAACAGTCATTCTGCATTTGAAGATAAGCTTATGCATATAAATCACAGGCCGACAGACATAAGAACTGACCTAGAAATTCTTAAATACAGCAACCGCCCTTACACAAACTTACAATAGAACAAAATTTACATATGAAGTAAGTCACCGTAATGGAATGGAAAAAATACCACCTCGCTATCTAATTTTGTTCTAAAATAACTGTCAGACAGATGGACCAACACGCGCGCGCGTGCGCGCGCGCGCGCCCACACACACACACACACACACACACTCTCCTCCGAACCTGCTGTTATTCCAAAGTTCTATTTTACCGCCCAGAGGACATGAAACAAGATGGCGGAACAGCTGACTACCTAATCGACAATGACTTAATGCATGTTAGAAAGTGTAGTTTACACAGAGGCATGAGAAAGCGGGAACAACGAAAAGTAAGTATATAGAAATTTCATATAAGCCACTTCACGCCCATTTCACTAATTTACCAAGCCCATCATAAAAATAGGTCTTCACAACATATTGGAAAGCCATGATGTTCACCTATCAAAATAATGACAGATTAAGAAAAAATAACGGTGCTGAGAGCAGAACGTAAGGTAATGACAGTACAATAACCTAACAGTAGCAAAATGGAGAAAAACCTAACATTTCGTTAAATATTCGTATGTACTGTTGAGAAATTCTGATTAACTGCAGATGACAACTGGAGAAAAATGTCACCTACGCTTCAAATGACACACAGCCAAATGAACATCAATATGTGAGGCTATGGTACACACTTTTGTTAGTTTTGTTACAAATGTAAATATCATAATTCCAAACCTGTATATATTGTCTTGCAATACTTTTATGTATTATTTGATACAAAATAAATTAATACACTGGTAATGATGAAACTTCACCGAAACCTGTTTATATGTTAAAAGTAATTGTTGTATTTTCTAAAATCAGAGCCATTTTCCCATACTTATATACGACCAGGCCTCGTGGGACCTGCAAAGACGTGTGGAACGTCAGAGAACAAATGGAATGGTAGGAGGCATGTTCTATGTAGGCCGTAATTGAGACGGACGAAGCATAGATGGAACCACGTTTTAAAGGCACATTTGCATGCTGAGCTTTTGCTAGCAGAAAACGTAATTATAAGTTATGAAATAAAGAAAAATTTCAGCCATAGATATAGCCCAAGGTTGTAAATATTGTATGCAGCTACTGGAAACATTCAAGATTTTTGATCGTCGTATTATTGGCGAAAGAGCAAGAGCCACATTTTATTATCTAGGTGTTGTCCAGATCCGACGTATTTAGTTGCACCGCCATTAATACTACATTATTTTATTTATATATTCACGAGTTGCAACCAAACGGAACTTGTAATTGCATAATGTAAGTGTCCTAGATTAAATTGGGTTTTTATTTCAGAAAATACTGTTATTACTAATCCATGTAAGTTTAGTCACTGTAAGAATATACGGTTATTACTAATCTATGTAAGTTTGGTCACTAAAAGACAGTTGGGTGACTTGGCATGGCAAAAGGTTCCGTACTTCTAAGCAAAAAGTCAGTCACCTCGGTCCATCGTGGTCTTAGGGTGCTGTGTCATTAGGAAGTCCGATTTACCACAAAGAGAAGAAACACGGTGAAAAATACTTTAACGGATCTTTAATAAAAAAAGCCATGCTCAAGTGCCGAGAGTTTGTATGAACTTTTACCATAGTCATTACTATAATTCATTGTATAACCTCGATGCAGGAACGAATGAGCCAAAAGAAATTATTAGAACATCACAGTAGTAAATCCGACTTACATACTGAAAAAGCCGGCCGCGGTGGCCGAGCGGTTCTAGGCGCTTCAGTCCGGAACCACGCGGCTGCTACGGTCGCAGGTTCGAATCATGCCTCGGGCATGGATGTATGTGATGTCCTTAGGTTAGTTAGGTTTAAGTTTAGGGGACTGGTGAGCTCAGCTGTTAAGTCCCATAGTGCTTAGAGCCACTTGACCATTTGACATACTGAAAAATAGGAAAGTAAGAAGGATTTTCAGGTTTACTGAGCAGAACTAATCTATTCTAGTGTTTAGTGTACGTTCACCGCATAACTCTGGTTGAAGGGAGGAAGCGCAGACAACAAAATCTTTCGTCTCTGAGGCAGTGTATCGTTAGTGCCCGTGCGGTGAGCACATAGCAGAATTCGCGGAGCGCCCTCTGGGGATACTTCCGGTTGCTAGCAGCCCTTACACAGTTAAACTGCATGGAATGCAACGAAAAAGACCTCGAAAAGGAACGACGTGAGATCAAGAACGTAGTACAGATAAGGACTCATAGCGGATTCCGAATGGCTTAGGTTGGAAATGAAAGAATTACCGACTTAAAATTAGCACTTACATGGTCCGATATTTTACAAGCAAATCGGTTTAGTTTTATTTGTTGAAATTATCGTTATATATTTAACAGTAATCTTGCTTATTTAATGTATGGTTCTAAGATGCTTAGCTCCTTAGTTGCCAACGATTATCTCATCACGAACAAAAAATAAAATTATAAAATCTATATTGGTAATGGTAAAGTATCGTTATTGCTGTCAACTAATGCTTCGCAAGTAGTGGTATTTAATTGACCTAGGTAGAATATGAATTCGAGCGAAACTCATGAGTAATCAAAGATGGCAGACACGGATTAACTATCTCACGTTTCTCCGGGCCGTCGGTTTCATCGGCTTTGGATGAGTATTCAAAGCAGCTGAAATTCGGTATCACGTAAATGACACAATCGTAAGTTCGTAGTATAAAGTGACTGATTTGCATAGTTGCTACGTAATAAACCGGCGACAAAGAAATGCAGCCATTCTGTTCAAAGAGTTGCCAGATAACCGCGTAGAAAAAAAATAGAGATTCGAAAATTTAAAGAGTGTCATTAAAGAGACATGGATTAATGACTATGGTACTAGCATAGCTACGACGATCACGAAAGGCGAAAAGGTTGTCAAGAAAGCTAGGCATTTTAGCATCTAACGTAAAAGACGAACTAGGAACGTGTAGTTTATATTCAAGCGCAAAATTTGTTGTTACAGCTCCAACACAAGTCACGTTCTAAACAAATGCGTACCGATGAATGTATTAATAGACGGCAAGGATTCATCTCTGATCCCATGCCAAGATTTTTCGAGGCTTAGATTGCAGCACATGAGAACGTAGCACTTGGGAACGTCATTTTTAATTAATGTCTCAAAGTTTGAGATAGTGCATAGTTCTGTTAAGTTATTCATCTGTATATTATCATGCACTTAACTTGTGGCAGGAAACTCCTTTCAATTATATGTATTTTTCTCACCGTTGCAATTTTCTCAAATGTTATTAGTTTTTCATATTGTGGAAGCTTTATTTCGCTCACAGGAAACCTGGAAACATTATAATCAAGACTACTTAACGTTATTAAAATACTGCTTAACATAAAAGAGCTTAGCACATTCAGCGACTATTCCGCACTCAAATTATCAGTCAGTAGGCAGAATATTTTTAAATCTGCAGCAAATGTCGCCAGGGCGTTCCAGAAGAGACTGGGCCACATTTGTCCCGAGGCGGAGCAAATGAATCGCGTAGCAGAATACGGGGAACGCATTCCTACTTCACTGCGGCAAGTAATACGCTGGCGCAGTAAACTGCCATTCCTGAAGCTCTCTCTGCGTCGAGAGTCAGTGAAGGAAAAGAAATTTAAGCTACAGGCGGGAAGTTACTGAAAGGAGGAATCGACTTTTCGTCCCAGACGCACAAGCGCGAATTTCACGAACATGAGTTGATCGCCTGTTATTCCGAGTCTCATATTCATGGTGTTGTAGCGCTTGATTTTTCTTTTTCTTAGAACAGAACACGTTATTTGGAGAATGTCATCTAACATTTTTTTCTGCTTTTGTTTTGCATGTGTTTCTAGCTCTTCATGCAGATGTTTTGCTTTACCAGGTAAGAATAAAAATAACGTAGGGTATAAATTTTATACTTTTACTTTTAAATTAGATGTGGAGCGCGAGATACAGATGTCATACTGTGTTCTTTTATTTCATGAACTACACGAAACGCAGCATCCGAGCCATCTGTCTGTTGTGATCTAAATCCAGTCGTGATATGTTTGTTGTGGTGCGACAGATATGGCACAAGAGAATTATAGTGTCTATTACTACACACGCATTATTCACTATTTTCGGCGTTCCGTTTAGAGAGGGATACAGCTGCATACTTTATATTTAAACATTTAATTTTAGAAAATTGCAATAAAAGGCCAAGCAAACACACGGTCTCTTTTCCTCTCTTTTTATCGCTTCATACTTGGTGGCCCCTACAGGGTTATTCATAAGTACTTTTGAGGTTTCAGAAGATGACTGCTCGAACACTAGAAGATACACGGAAAAATGACAAACATAAAAGGCTAGATCAGCTCTACAAGTTCTTAACTCACATTGCAGGTGCTCGTTGTGGGCAACGTATGTGATGCGGTAAAAATCAATACGTGCTTGTAATTAATTGAAGTCGCTGCTGTGTGAGGGCAACATAGCCCGCTCTGGAAATATGTTCATTTGGTTGCCTATCTCTAGGCGTTAACTAATTTTGTGCGACAATACGGTGCACATGATTTGTCTAAATGTTCTGATATGCCTGCCCCCAACTGGTACGTTGTGCAACTACGCCACAGCGCGTATAACGAATCGAAACAAGGTAGCATGCTCTATCCTCTGATATGTATTACCTTCGTGTGTCTGGTATTTTTCACGCAGGCGTCTTCTACAACCCCCAAGAGATTTCCGAAAAATCTGTGTAAAATTGTGTTGTTTAAAAGTAAGAATTACATAAGAAAGATAGAGAGTTACTTCATTTAAGCCATTACACTGTGATTGTGTAATGAATAATTATCTGTTTGAGATCAGGATTGTTCTTAGGAGGAGTAACATCAAATTTAAATCATCACCTCGAAAACATGGGCCTGCGACCACGAAATTTTATGATGATTTCAGTCCTTCTCTGCATGTTCTCCCTCCAATGAGACACATTGTTCCCTATGATGGATGTCTTGGTGGAGAATTATACTTTGATTATTCAGTAAACATATACCTCATGGTCATTCTCTCACGTAATGCTTCTTCGTTCAAGGAAAGAGGAAAGTGTCCCTAGGTGCCATGTGACATGAACTCAGGGGCTGAGGCAAAATTTAATCGCCCAAAGCAGCTGAGCGTCTTTGTCTTGTGTAGCATGACCTGGGATGTGGTAATGGAGCAGAAATATATCATCCGACGGCGTCCCTTGATGCTTAGTCTTGACATCCACTCTCTCGTTATGAGATTTCGGTTGTATGCCGCAATGAGAGTGTACCCATTATGAGCTCCACATCACGACAGTCATAAAAAAACTTAGCGCCACCTTGCCCAACCTTCTTCAGCGATGGTGACTCCACATGTTTGAACTGCTTGCTCTGCGCCATTGTCTTCGTGGTGGTACGCCCACCACCTGTTGTGAGGTTCCTTTTACGTTAGACAGTATTTTATTTTCTAAATTTTACATTTTATTGGGTCACTGCAACCAGCAGTAGCCTCTTAAGCGGCACTGGAGAGTACAGCAGTAACGAGTGGGAAGCTGGTTCTCACGCAGACATCGGTTAAGAACGGATCGTATGATGCAGTTTTGTGTCACTGGAGCGAGGACATCTATAAGTGGCACGAGAGAGAATGTTGCTTGGCGATCTGCACACAGGGAAACCACACAAATATCATCGATAAACTTAGAATTTTATTAATTAAATATTAGTTACAAAGACCGCTTTCGTCGCAGCAAGTACTGAGGGGAACCTACGTGTGATCAGAGCTTTAATACGACAACACTAGTATGCAATGAACTAGTTAAAATAGTAAATGTAAGTTGATAAATTATCGACGATGATTGAACAGCTACGAAGTTTTACGAAGTATGCAAGAGATTTTGACTGAGCACAATTTGGATCACAGCTATGTATGAAAGTGGGTCATGGCTGTGGGAAAGCCACAGAGAAGCGGTTTGAAGCGTCTGAGATGTGATGCTAAAGAAGGTTAAGGAATATAAGGTTGACTGTTACGATAAAGAAATGAGGAGGTTCTCCTTAGATTCAGTAGGAAGAGGAACATGTCGAAAAATTACAAGCAGAAGGGATAGAACGATAGTACATAAGGTTGATTATCTTATTTCATTTTTAAGCGTATTCTGCCAGACGTTTGATTATCTTATATCATTTTTTGAAGCGTATCGTCAGAAGTTAACGTTTCCAGTTAGTACCCTACGTCAATGCCACGGGCGTGATATGCCAAGGGACAGGCAAAAAATGAGATACTCTAGCAACTAGTTAGTCTGAACGCAGTAGAAGACTAATACATCGAAAAGGAGACAGCGCACTTGATGGGTATTTGCTAATTTTGGGGATCGACATGGCTGTTATTGATTTTGGTTGCCAAGACAGCTATATTAAAGCTTTTTTATCACGCAAGTTTCCCCCATGAACCAAGGACCTTGCCGTTGGTGGGGAGGCTTGCGTGCCTCAGCGATACAGATGGCCGTACCGTAGGTGAAACCACAACGGAGGGGTATCTGTTGAGAGGCCAGACAAACATGTGGTTCCTGAAGAGGGGCAGCAGCCTTTTCAGTAGTTGCAGGGGCAACAGTCTGGATGATTGACTGATCTGGCCTTGTAACATTAACCAAAATGGCCTTGCTGTGCTGGTACTGCGAACGGCTGAAAGCAAGGGGAAACTACAGCCGTAATTTTTCCCGAGGACATGCAGCTTTACTGTATGATTAAATGATGATGGCGTCGTCTTGGGTAAAATATTCCGGAGGTAAAATAGTCTCCCATTCGGATCTCCGGGCGGGGACTACTCAAGAGGACGTCGTAATCAGGAGAAAGAAAACTGGCATTCTACAGATCGGAGCGTGGAATGTCAGATCCCTTAATCGGGCAGGTAGGTTAGAAAATTTAAAAAGGGAAATGGATAGGTTAAAGTTAGATATAGTGGGAATTAGTGAAGTTCGGTGGCAGGAGGAACAAGACTTTTGGTCAGGTGATTACAGGGTTATAAATACAAAATCAAATAGGGGTAATGCAGGAGTAGGTTTAATAATGAATAAAAAAAAATAGGAGTGCGGGTTAGCTACTACAAACAGCATAGTGAACGCATTATTGTGGCCAAGATAGATGCGAAGCCCACACCTACTACAGTAGTACAAGTTTTATATGCCAACTAGCTCTGCAGATGATGAAGAAATTGATGAAATGTATGACGAGACAAAAGAAATTATTCAGGTAGTGAAGGGAGACGAAAATTTAATAGTCATGGATGACTGGAATTCGAGTGTAGGTAAAGGGAGAGAAGGAAACGTAGTAGGTGCATATGGATTGGGGCTAAGAAATGAAAGAGGAAGCCGCCTGGTAGAATTTTGCACAGAGCACAACTTAATCATAGCTAACACTTGGTTTAATAATCATGATAGAAGGTTGCATACATGGAAGAACCCTGGAGATACTAAAAGGTATCAGATAGATTATATAATGGTAAGACAGAGATTTAGGAACCAGGTTTTAAATTGTAAGACATTTCCAGGGGCAGATGTGGACTCTGACCACAATCTATTGGTTATGAACTGCAGATTGAAACTGAAGAAACTGCAAAAACGTGGGAATTTAAGGAGATGGGACCTGGGTAAACTGAAAGAACCAGAGGTTGTGGAGAGTTTCAGGGAGAGCATAAGGGAACAATTGACAGGAATGGGGGAAAGAAATACAGTAGAAGAAGAATGGGTAGCTCTGAGGGATGAAGTAGTGAAGGCAGCAGAGGATCAAGTAGGTAAAAAGACGAGGGCTAATAGAAATCCTTGGGTAACAGAAGAAATATTGAACTTAATTGATGAAAGGAGAAAATATAAAAATGCAGTAAATGAAGCAGGCAAAAAGGAATACAAACGTCTCAAAAATGAGATCAACAGGAAGTGCAAAATGGCTAAGCAGGGATGGCTAGAGGACAAATGTAAGGATGTAGAGGCTTGTCTCACTAGGGGTAAGATAGATACTGCCAACAGGAAAATTAAAGAGACCTTTGGAGAGAAGAGAACCACTTGTATGAATATCAAGAGCTCAGATGGCAACCCAGTTCTAAGCAAAGAAGGGAAGGCAGAAAGGTGGAAGGAGTATATAGAGGGTTTATACAAGGGAGATGTACTTGAGGACAATATTATGGAAATGGAAGAGGATGTAGATGAAGATGAAATGGGAGATATATTACTGCGTGAAGAGTTTGACAGAGCACTGAAAGACCTGAGTCGAAACAAGGCCCCGGGAGTAGACAACATTCCATTAGAACTACTGATGGCCTTGGGAGAGCAGTCATGACAAAACTCTACCATCTGGTGAGCAAGATGTATGAGACAGGCGAAATACCCTCAGACTTCAAGAAGAATATAATAATTCCAATCCCAAAGAAAGCAGGTGTTGACAGATGTGAAAATTACCGAACTATCAGTTTAATAAGTCACAGCTGCAAAATACAAACGCGAATTCTTTACAGACGAATGGAAAAACTGGTAGAAGCGGACCTCGGGGAAGATCAGTTTGGATTCCGTAGAAATGTTGGAACACGTGAGGAAATACTAACCTTACGACTTATCTTAGAAGAAAGATTAAGAAAACGCAAACCTACGTTCCTAGCATTTGTAGACTTAGAGAAATCTTTTGACAACGTTAACTGGAATACTCTCTTTCAAATGCTGGAGTTGGCAGGGGTAAAATACAAGGAGCGAAAGGCTATTTACTATTTTTACTGAAACCAGATGGCAGTTATAAGAGTCGAGGGGCATGAAAGGGAAGCAGTGGTTGGGAAAGGAGTGAGACAGAGTTGTAGCCTCTCCCCGATGTTATTCAATCTGTATATTGAGCAAGCAGTAAAGGAAACAAAAGAAAAATTCGGAGTAGGTATTAAAATTCATGGAGAAGAAATAAAAACTTTGAGGTTCACCGATGACATTGTAATTCTGTCAGAGACAGTAAAGGACTTGGAAGAGTAGTTGAACGGAATGGACAGTGTCGTGAAAGGAGGATATAAGATGAACATCAACAAAAGCAAAACGAGGATAATGGAATGTAGTCAAATTAAATCGGGTGATGCTGAGGGGATTAGATTAGGAAATGAGACACTTAAAGTAGTAAAGGAATTTTTCTATTTAGGGAGTAAAATAACTGATGATGGTCGAAGTAGAGAGGATATAAAATGTAGACTGGCAATGACAAGGAAATCGTTTCTGAAGAAGAGAAATTTGTTAACATCGAGTATAGATTTAAGTGTCAGGAAGTCGTTTCTGAAAGTATTTGTATGGCTGTAGCCATGTATGGAAGTGAAACATGGACAATAAATAGTTTGGACAAGAAGAGAATAGAAGCTTTCGAAATGTGGTGCTACAGAAGAATGCTGAAGATAAGGTGGGTAGATCACGTAACTAATGAGGAGGTATTGAATAGGATTGGGGAGAAGAGAAGTTTGTGGCACAACTTGACTAGAAGAAGGGTTCGGTTGGTAGGACATGTTTCGAGGCATCAAGGGATCACAAATTTAGCATTGGAGGGCAGCGTGGAGGGTAAAAATCGTAGAGGGAGACCAAGAGATCAATACACTAAGCAGATTCAGAAGGATGTAGGCTGCAGTAGGTACTGGGAGATGAAGAAGCTTGCACAGGATAGAGTAGCATGGAGAGCTGCATCAAACCAGTCTCAGGACTGAAGACCACAACAACAACAACAACAACAAGTTTCCTTAAAACATAACAGTTAGAGATATAATCTACTTTTTGTAAACAATTTTCAAAGATATCAGCGTATTCTTGATAACATTGTGATATTTATTAATTTTATTTAAAAATCGCTTTCTCGCACAGCTACATGTATGCAGTCAAGTTGTAATACACGCATACATGATTTGGTATTGCTTAGTATGTCACCTCTCTTGTAGTATCTAGCGCTAATGATCTTCTTTCGTGCAATAATATGTTTTGCTGTAGTTCCTTACGAACGCTACCTACAGCATATCACTGCTTATTATGTCCGCGTAAGTTTCATTGTATTGTTGACAGACATCTTACGCCGAAATATAGTAACTACGAACGAAATCTCACTAACAGTTCTAAACAACTTTTCTAAAGAAAGAAAATAAAGGAAATAATTATTTTTATTAATTTAGTTTTCACGGCCAGTTAATTTGTCCATCGTAGAAAAGTTGCCGCAGCAAGAAATTTTTTTCAATGTTTATGAATGGAAAGTTTATATGTAATTTAAAATGAAAAGTCTGTCGAATATCAGTAAATGTCAGGTAAGTGGTTTGCTGAGAACAGAGGAGTAATTTGGGTTGATTCGGCTCGGAGCATGTAAGGTTATCTCTAGAAGCCTCAATAATTTCTTCATTTGATGCGGATGTTTAGTTGAAATGTGAAGGAATATTGAAAGCCAGAAGTCGTATGTGTGTTACATTCTGTTGAGCAGCTTAGTCGTGTGGTACCGTGACACAAGTGGGTCGGTGGAGCGCCGAGTTAAGCAACACGAAAGGAAAACACTCTGTCACCGACCAGTGGAGGACGTGACAAGAAGCAGCTTGCTGCATGCCAAGGTGTCAAAACCGTGAGTGGTAATTGGGTCAATTATGCCAACCAAGAAACACCAGACAATTCCACCGATCTACTTGGGAGGGAGAACCGCAGACATCAGTGGCAGAAAGCCATATTTAAGGACTGGGAGCCAGCTCATCATCATCGACCATCGTGAGGCGTTGGAGTGATGCGGAACCAATATGACTCAGCGCTGTCGTCGCAGTCATCGTAATAGTCACCGTCGTAATCCAGGTCGCCGTCTAGGAGGCGCCAGAGTGACACTGCTACTGTAGTAATCACCGTCATTATCACTGGACGCCGTCAGCAGGCAGCTGCCTGTAATGAGAGTCATCGCCAGGGGTGCACTGTGCAGATGCGCTGTCCCCATCATCTTGAAACGCCGCCTCCACAAATGCCGTGATCGGCCCTGGGCCCAGGGATCCTGGCCCCATTCCAGCTACGCCGTGGGCACATGTGTGACTGTATGCTCGCCATCATCGTCGCCTGCGAGAATATTACGAGCGGAAGCAAGTCCTGCCTAGAAGGAGAACAACCAATGGACTACAGTTGATCAATAAATGTTGTTATTCTTTCATCAGGAGCCATCTGTGGACATACTCCCACCATCCTCTTCTCACGTCCAGCAGAGAACCCTTGTCCGAATCCGGCGATTGGCGATGGAATGCTGTGCCTGTTTACAGCAAGCTTATCCCACCCTTTTATGTCATTAAGAAGTAATAATAGTATGGCAATAAGTAAACAGGCTTCAGAGGTCACCACTTTGTAGTGGGTTCAAACGGGAGATCTGGATTGGCAGAGAGATTGTTGGCCTGAGAAGTCAAATCTTTCAGCTGTATAACAGAGGCTAATAGGAGTCACGTGGTTGAAAGAGACCGTTGAGTTTTGTCTCACTGTGGGAGTGGCGATGCCTCACGTTAAGAAAAATATATAACGTAAAAATTAAAATAAAAGGAGCGGGCATACGCCCTTGAGGTCGTCTCCAAGATGGATGTACACCGGTAAGCTGTGAATATGGGAGTTTACGATGGAAGGCTAGATAGTTGCAGTTAGCAGTTTTCTGGACTTCTGTGAGTGAAGATGGTTCAAATGGTGTGGTTAAAATACTACTGCCATTTCTTGTGTTATACGATAAGACTTTGTGATTGCTGCCACGTGTGGTTAGGTGGGCTTTTGTGATGAGTTGTGGAATCAGTTACGCCAGTACACTGTTTATTCTCTTGAACGATTTTTATGTAACATTTATGATAGTGTGCGGTCTTGGTCTTTGCGCTTTAACCAACCTCCCTTTGTCGACTCTTTCAACGTGGAACTAACAAGCGTTTCGTGGATCTAATGGTTTTCTATCAACCCACCGAGTTTGCTTTTTCGCGGGGCGCTCCGAGACGTCCAAGAAGCGAGTCATTGAGGTTCTGGATGTTACCGACAGGGATGTGAAATCACACCGACCCCAGTGTTGCGGCCAGCTCCGCCAGGTTTTTCGTTTGCGGATTCATGGAGCGTACAATCCGATCGAGATAGTCCTATAGATTTTCTGTCAGGTTTAAATCTGGTGAGTTTGGTGGGCAGGGGAGTACGGTAAATTCATCCTGGTGCTGTTCCAACAACACACGTACATTGTGAGCTATGTATTACTTTGCATTGTCCTGTTGGTAGTTGCCATCATGCTGAGGAAAAACGGATTGCATGTAGGAGTGGACGTGATCGCCAACGATAGATGCCTCTATGTGTTAATCTACTGTGCCTTCCAGAGCGACGAAACCACCCGGGAAATGCTACGAAAGCATTTCCCAGACAATAGTGCACCCTCCTGCTATCTGGGCCCTTCGGACGATTATTGCAAGATGTTTGCTGTCAGATGTTTCACGTCGGAAAAGCATAAAACGTGGTTAATCAAAAAGTATCACCTGTTACCACTCAGTGAACATTCAGTTGCGATACTGGCGTGCAAATTCTGGCCTTCGTCGCTGATAAACAGCAGTCACATGGGGGCATAAATCAGGCACTTGCTGCGGAGACCGATAAGCAGCAATATTCACTGAACGGCTGTTCAGGAGATACTGTTGGCAGCCCCTTGGTTCATGTGGACGGTCAGTTGCTCAACAGTTGCACGGTTGCACGTCTATTTGATCTCAGTAGCAGTTGTTCATTTCTGTCACCTCTGGCCCGTACTGCACTACCGTTGCGTTGCGCCGGTTTTGAACAGCGCCATTCTTCCATGCACGGTATACTTAAACCACGGCGGCTGGCGAGCTAGTTACAAACTTAGCCACTTCGGATTTACTTCCACCAGAGGCCCGAAAGCCAATAATCTTGCCCTTTTGGATATCAGATAAATCGCTTAATTCTTGTGTATTACAACAACAACTGTAGCGTCTTCCGCTTCCCCTCGAAAAGCTTTATATACCCTCCACTGCTAGTGCTGTAACTTGCCGTCTGTGAGTGGTTAATAACACGTTGGCGTCGAACATAGACGGTAGTAATATCAATGTGAGTGGACTGTGTAATTCCCCCTAATACAAACAAATATACGGGGTGGTCCATTGATAGTGACCGAGCCAAATATCTCACGAAATAAGTTTCAAACGAAAAAACTACATAAAACGAAACTCGTCTAGCATGAAGTGGGAAACCAGATGGCGCTATGGTTGGCATGTTAGATGGCGCTGCCATAGATCAAACGGATATCAACTGCGTTTTTTAAAGTAGGAACCCCCATTTTTTATTACATATTCGTGTAGTACCTAAAGAAATGTGAATGTTTCAGTTGGACCGCTTTTTTCACTTTGTGATAGATGGCGCTGTAATAGTCCCAAACGTATAAGTACATGGTATCACGCAACATTCCGCCAGTGCGGATGGTATTTGCTTCGTAATACATTACCCGTGTTAAATTTGGACAGTTTACCAATTGCGGAAAAGGTCGAAATCCTGTTGATGTATGTCTACTGTGATCAAAATGCCCAACGGGGGTGTGCTATGTATGCTGCTCGGTATCCTGGACGACATAATCCAAGTGTCAGGACCGTTCGCCGGATACTTACGTTATTTAAGGAAGTGTTCAGCCACATGTGAAACGTCAACCACGACCTGAAACAAATGTTGATGTCCAGGCAGGTGTTTTGGCTGATGTCGCGGCTAATCCACACATCAGTAGCAGACAAACTGCGCGAGAATGGGGAATCTTCAAAACGTCGGTGTTGAGAATGCTACATCAACATCTATTGCAACCGTACCATATTTCTATGCACCAGGAATTGCATGGCGACGACTTTGAACGTCGTGTACAGTTCTGCCACTGGGCACAAGAGAAATTACAGGACGATGACAGATTTTGTACACGCGTTCTACTTAGCGACGAAACGTCATTCATCAACAGCGGTAACGTAAACCGGCATAATTTGCACTATTGGGAACGGAAAATCCACGATGGCTGCGACAAGTGGGACATCAGCGACCTTGGCGGGTTAATGTATGGTGCAGCATTATGGGAGGAAGGATAATTGGCCCCCCTTTTATCGATGGCAGTCTAAATGGTGCAATGTATGCTGATTTCCTACGTAATGTTCTACCCATGCTACTACAAGATATTTCACTGCATGACAGAATGGCGATGTGCTTCCAACATGATGGATGTCCGGCACATAGCTCGCGTGCGGTTGAAGCGGTATTAAATAGCATATTTCATGACAGGTGGATGGGTCGTCGAAGCACGTTCACGTTCACCGGCTCTGACGTCCCCGGATTTCTTTCTGCGGGGAAAGTTAAAGGATATTCGCTATTGTGATCCACCGACAACGCCTGACAACATGCGTCAGCGCATTGTCAATGCATGTGCGAACATTACGGAAGGCCAACTACTCGCTGTTGACAGGAATGTCGTTACACGTATTGCCAAATGCATTGAGGTTGACGGACATCATTTTGAGCATCTATTGCATTAATGTGGTATTTACAGGCAATCACGCTGTAACAGCATTCGTTCTCAGAAATGATAAGTTCACAAAGGTACATGAATCACATTGGAACAACCGAAATAAATTGTTCAAACGTACCTACGTTCTGTATTTTAATTTAAAAAACGTACCTGTTACCAAATATTCGTCTAAAATTGTGAGCCGTTTGTTTGTGACTATTACAGCGCCGTCTATCACAAAGCGAAAAAAGTGGTCCTACTAAAACATTAATTTTTCTTTACGTAATAAAAAATGGGAGTTCCTATTTAAAAATTCGCAGTTGATATCCGTTTGAACTATGGCAGCGCCATCTAACGGGCCAACCATAGCGCCATCTGGTTTCGTCCTTCAAGCTAGACAAGTTTTGTTCTTTGTAGTTTTTTCGTTTGACGCTTATTTCGTGAGATATTTGGCCCGGTCACGATCAATGGACCACCCTGTACACATTAACCAATAAATGCAGACATTCACAACGTCTAGGCATCAGCCGAGTCAATTGCCACTGTAAGACCCTTATCAGACGTAAGTAAATCCTTTCGCATCAGGCATGAAGGTCAGATATTCACTGCCTTACTGGGTAGACACAGTTGGTACGCTATAATTCCTGCGACATTTATAAAAACATTTAAATTCACCCATTATGCCGCTGCTGCGACATGTTTCTGAGCTGGGTAGTTTGCCCTCGCCGCTGGATTTTGCAATGAGAAGAAAATTAGGTGTTGCAAAAAGCACGCAATTTACGCAGGTACCTATAGTAACCAACTGCCATTTCTCTTATATTCGTAGGCTTATAGCTGTGATGAAGGAACTGTTTATATAAGAAAAGTCATGAATCATCTGATGGATCAAGCTTATAATTCACAGAAGAAAGGAGATTACATCATCGACATTCTCACTGGAAAATAGGGAAAATCTGGTAGAATCACAATACAACTACACGATGAATGTAACGTGGAGAGCAGACTAAACTATAACAAACTATGACCAAGTGGGTGTAAAATGTTGCAAATGGAGTCCTGATTTTAACATACGAAGATTGGCTTTGTTATACACAAACGTTACATGGATCATCGACGGGAGATAAAAATTACGGCATAACTAAAGCAAATTCGGCGAATCAGCCACAGAGGACACGGGGAAGCTGACCGGCCGCCGAGTCATCGTCTGTCAATGGAGCCTTTGGATGAGGAGTTACCAACCTCTGTCAGCTTTCCAACTTGGAGCCAGTTATTCTCCTTCAAGAGGAGCGTTACTTGGTCTCAGGCAATGTGTGCACCCCGTTTCAGTCCTCTCACCAAAGATAAATAACTTAGTATCAAGGGTCGAAATCGCCTCCTTCGTATGGTAAATTAGACACTTTGGTGATCGACCAATTTTTTATTCCTTGGGAAAAGAGTTCCGTCCTTGAATGGTATAACAATGCAGAACAGGTGGATTTCCATATTCTTGTGGAATGACTGCTTCAGTGCACCCAGGCACGAAGCAAATAGGTCAACGCCGTATGTGACATAGCAGTGATCACAGTGGTGCAGATGTCAAACTCTGAACCTACAGCTGCCTTACGCTATTATCGCTTTGTTGGAATTAGCATAGAATGTGCGTTATTTTACTTCTCTTACCTTCTGTAACTACGTTATTTCAGTTGAAATAATAAGCTCTACACTTTTGTGCAAAGATTTGTCTTTAACGGCACATAATGGAGTTTAGAGGTTGCCGAGATGGTAAGAGGTTACTGAACAATCAGTGCACTCTCCTTAAGATAGCTATTACTCGTTAGAAATATGTCTCAAAAGATCGCGAGCAGAAGAGTTAGAAAGGTGGGATGAAGGTTTTTGGTTTATTGTATTGCCATGAGGACATCTGCCTCCTTGCTGTAGCTACACTCCTGGAAATTGAAATAAGAACACCGTGAATTCATTGTCCCAGGAAGGGGAAACTTTATTGACACATTCCTGGGGTCAGATACATCACATGATCACACTGACAGAACCACAGGCACATTGATACAGGCAACAGAGCATGCACAATGTCGGCACTAGTACAGTGTATATCCACCTTTCGCAGCAATGCAGGCTGCTATTCTCCCATGGAGACGATCGTAGAGATGCTGGATGTAGTCATGTGGAACGGCTTGCCATGCCATTTCCACCTGGCGCCTCAGTTGGACCAGCGTTCGTGCTGGACGTGCAGACCGCGTGAGACGACGCTTCATCCAGTCCCAAACATGCTCAATGGGGGACAGATCCGGAGATCTTGCTGGCCAGGGTAGTTGACTTACACCTTCTAGAGCACGTTGGGTGGCACGGGATACATGCGGACGTGCATTGTCCTGTTGGAACAGCAAGTTCCCTTGCCGGTCTAGGAATGGTAGAACGATGGGTTCGATGACGGTTTGGATGTACCGTGCACTATTCAGTGTCCCCTCGACGATCACCAGTGATGTACGGCCAGTGTAGGAGATCGCTCCCCACACCATGACACCGGGTGTTGGCCCTGTGTGCCTCGGTCGTATGCAGTCCTGATTGTGGCGCTCACCTGCACGGCGCCAAACACGCATACGACCATCATTGGCACCAAGGCAGTAGCGACTCTCATCGCTGAAGACGACACGTCTCCATTCGTCCCACCATTCACGCCTGTCGCGTCACCACTGGAGGCGGGCTGCACGATGTTGGGGCGTGAGCGGAAGACGGCCTAACGGTGTGCGGGACCGTAGCCCAGCTTCATGGAGACGGTTGCGAATGGTCCTCGCCGATACCCCAGGAGCAACAGTGTCCCTAATTTGCTGGGAAGTGGCGGTGCGGTCCCCTACGGCACTGCGTAGGATCCTACGGTCTTGGCGTGCATCCGTGCGTCGCTGCGGTCCGGTCCCAGGTCGACGGGCACGTGCACCTTCCGCCGACCACTGGCGACAACATCGATGTACTGTGGAGACCTCACGTCCCACGTGTTGAGCAATTCGGCGGTACGTCCACCCGGCCTCCCGCATGCCCACTATACGCCCTCGCTCAAAGTCCGTCAACTGCACATACGGTTCACGTCCACGCTGTCGCGGCATGCTACCAGTGTTAAAGACTGCGATGGAGCTCCGTATGCCACGGCAAACTGGCTGACACAGACGGCGGCGGTGCACAAATGCTGCGCAGCTGGCGCCATTCGACGGCCAACACCGCGGTTCTTGGTGTGTCCGCTGTGCCGTGCGTGTGATCATTGCTTGTACAGCCCTCTCGCAGTGTCCGGAGCAAGTATGGTGGGTCTGACACACCGGTGTCAATGTGTTCTTTTTTCCATTTCCAGGAGTGTATTTTATAGTGTATTAAGCACGGTTTGAACGACGAATCGGACCTAGCGCCCAGGCTGATTGTGTGAGTTGATGAATTCCTTTTGCAAAAGATTTTAATTGGATTCAAATTAATGCTCGCTAATGGCACCATTTGCATTTGCACTGTTCGAATAGTATGTACAAAAACAGTCACCTTTAAATAACTCCGGACTGGAGCGAGACTGATGGTTAAAATTAGGTTCACCGGTGTATCGGACCTTGCCCTGTGACAAGTTTTAACGGTTTGAAAAAATCTTGCTCACTTTGGAATTTACGTACCAGAAGACACGTTTTTATTGGAGGGTTTTGAAGCGCGCGACTTCGGTTAAAACTTTGAATGGAGGAGGATAAATGGATGAAATTAAAACGATTCTTTTGTTATCCGTAACCTTTGCCTGTTATCGAGGAACGATGGTTTAAATTCGAGCTAAACGTAACACGGAAGATTCGTCCTTGTGTGAACTGGATGCGCGGAAACACTTTAAAGTGAATCAAATAAATAACAAATGCATTCTTACTTTAAAGTTGAAAACTCGCATTCAAAAATCTAAATTCATTCCGACTTTACATCTAACAAAGCACGTTTTTTGTGAGTTCTTTTACTCTCGATACTTCTATGTTTCAAACTTGTGGAAATCGGTTCAAATTTTGTAAGAAGGTTGAAAAACACCTGTACTTCATGGTCTTTCTGTTGTTTTTTGAAAGCCTTATAAGTTGTCATGACATAAGAAACACGTTTCAAAAGGCAATAAAAAAAGCTGTACCAGATCAGTGATCACCCGAGTCGAAGAACAAGTAGTTGCCGGGTTATGGTGGTCGTACCAGAATCACGGAGAAGTTGGAAATCTGATTGAAAAATGATGCTTTCGTGGCACAAAAAAGGCGAAAATGTGTTGTGCAGCCGGCCTGGGTGGCCGAGCGGTTCTAGGCACTACAGTCTGGAACCGCGCGACCACTTCGGTCGCAGGTTCGAATCCTGCCTCGGGCATGGATGTGTGTGATGTCCTTAGGTTAGTTAGGTTTAAGTAGTTCTAAGTTCTAGGGGACTAATGACCTCAGCAGTTAAGTCCCATAGTGCTAAGATCCATTTACTTGTCGTGCGCAGAGTTAGGGGTGTAAAAGAAGCGAACCAGCTTTTAGGCTTACCTGGTAGCTTTAAAGACATTTAAATCAAAACAACTTGACATTTCGCGCTTTTTTACGAGTTAATCCTGTATCCACACCGTAGTGAACTCTCTTAGACCGGCCTCTTGTTACATATATGATAAGGGGTGTAAGAACAAATAGACAAAAATTTATGTGCTTCTAGAGAGTGGGACGTATCTACAATAGGAAATATCCCAGAGGGGATTGCTTGCATCCTAAATTGTAATGATACGTGTCATATCGCACTACATGGTAACTGCTACGTTGGATGACATGATGGCATGTGTCATGCTATACGACATCACATCATGTCTCATGTTACTTCACTTGACAGGATGTATTACATTACATGATGTAGATACTGCTATTAACAAGTGAAAATGGGCGAGTATGTCAAGATGTTTTGATTTAAATGTCTTCGAAGCTGACAGACAAGCTCTGCGCAAGGTAACTCTGCCCAGGACATACTCGCCTTTTCATTTGCTACAGTAGGAGCACTCCTCATTCTGGTAGCAGGGTTTCTTGCTTACTCTCGGGAATCAAATTCGTGAAAATACCCTTACATGAAGTAACTGAGTTTTGCTGTTTTTTATCGGAGGTGTCAAATAATTTAAGCAGAAATACGGAGACTGGATATTTGTTTATGACCTGTCGTGTTCTTCTAAATTCAGTGTGCATGATGTAACAGTCTCTTTTTTTCCCTAGAAGTGGGAATAAACGCGAATGATCTTTGATGACAGTGAAAGAGACGTAGCATATTGTTGTAAATCATTATCTAAGTTCTCAGGATTTAGCAGTTAAATCTGCTGATATATACGTCCCATCTCCCACGTCGTGCTGCTCACCTGAGATACGCTTAGGTGGCGACTCAGCCATGTCCAGACACTGGTACAAAATGCTGGAATTGAGGTTACCGTTATGTAACGCGTGGCAGCCTCGTCCATTCCCCAACATGACAACCAAATTTGCACCGAGCTGGTATTGTATAGTGCAGCCACGAATAAACACGTTCCAGTCCGATGTTTCATTAACAGGTCCCGTAATTTACTCGCGCGGCAATCTAAACAAGTGCTGTGGCGTCAGATACCAATCATTCGTTTTTCTACCACATTGTGCGAAAATTTCATCTGTATGCATTCCGAGGTAAATCAGTGATTGAGCCAGGCGTACGTGTAGCCGTCTGGGGAATTGAATTATAGAAATGAGTGATCAGGCTTTGACGTGCAGAGGTTTTTCAAAACATGTTAAAGTGACAAGCATAGATTTAAAGCATCAGTGTACCCGAAATCACAAGTTCTCCAGCGGCAAAATAAAAAAAAAAAGAAAGAAAGAAAGCGCTAGGAAGTGTTTGCTAATTGAATGTAGTTGCAATGATCGTTTCATTCTGAATGTCAAAATTTCACACTCTTAGAAATCTATAGGTGTGACCGGAGGACAATAATTGAAATCAGTTTTAATATTTATCCAACGAACCAGTAGTAATTTGTTCCAAGCTTTAGGAAAGCTAACTGATGAATCTGTCGTATTGACTCAGATTTCCGATGTTCATGCACCGTTTTATCTGGTATAAAGAGCTGTGACACTTGTGACTGTGTATTGCCGGCTCAACTGCTTCTTGCGCAGTTAGTACAATTTCCCATAAATCTTGTAATCCATAAATGATGTTTACAAAACAGTGTCTGTACTTAGAGAGGTGGCTGTACTCTTGAAAGAGGAAACCAGATCTAGTAAACATGAGCCTGAAAATGTCTGCTGTTTGAACTGTGAACATTTCTTCGTAAGAGGGCTGAAAGGCATTTACTGTTATTGTACTGTTTGTATATATGAAATGTTCACTCCATTTTCGTTTGTCTTATTTCTTGTTAACAATACAAGCCTGCTGCTCTACAGGTGATGTGTCGCATATGATTCTCTTCTAGGGTCTGTCCACTGCAATTAGCTTGCGAGTCCGTGACCTAGGTGCTGAAAACTATACATTTCTGAACGTACCACCGGACAAGCTGTGAGGTCCAACTTTCCATAGCCTAATGGGCACAGGTGTTCTAACACCGCAAACGAAAAATGGTGGTAGGCTTCGCTCTATTCGCACGTTTACGATCCGAGAGTGTGCGCTACGTTTAGTGGACGAAACTTTCGGCACCAGAGTGCGTCGGTTCGGAGCAGCGCAAGTCGTGAGTCATCCTGCTGCATCCATACCATCTTCAACGAGTCCAGGTTAAAGCCCAAAACAAGATCGTGCCCGATTACAGTTCAGTCATGGCTCTTCCAAAAGTGTGACGGCGCTCCACTGATAACGTCTAATATTTTATGGACAGACGAGACAGGTTTAACAAGAGATGGTGTTAAGACTTCTCATAATCAGCATGTGCGAGATGTCGAAAAATCCTTTTCAAATTCTAAAAGAGGGTATGAGCTCCTTTCCTCGTTTACCGCAAGAGCAAACAATCTTTACGGTACACTGATAATGCCATATGTGCTACCCCTATGATTAATGGGGCTCATTATCAGAACAGTCTGATTAACTCTAGCACAATTAAGCTCGGATCTTTTACATGGATGTCTAAGGGGCTGGGGGGCGGCAAAAATTTCCCTCTCATTCTTTTCCCTTTTTAACATTTTGTTTTGTTTTGATTATTTAATGAACTAGGAATTTCTTTACTAGGTTGCAACACACTTTCCATTGTGATTAGGTTCATTATAACATACACAACTACAACAAATAAAGTAATGAATATGAGAAATATTATTATATTTCTATCAAGAAACTAACACTTTCATATACATCAGGCTTATATTAAGAAATCATAAAGTAACGTACAATAGCAAACCACAAATAAGAAAACAGAAAATCAAAGTCAGAAATTACAGTTGAGTTTTCCCTTCCTACTCACTTCCACTTTCAATTTCATAACCTTTACACATGATTGTTTTTGCAGAATGAGTGGAACACACATACTTGAAACACCTACAACAAAATATAGGCACTGTTCTCATCTTGTTTTTTTTTTTCTTTTTAGAGTTTTTACTCTTGAAACAGATGTGACATCTTCCTCTTGAATAAAATTCAAAAGATTGAACAGTTGCAGTAATGCTGGACAGCGTTTACCCTAGAACACTTTCCATTGCAGAGATGATAGGTTTTTGTAAACCTATGATATTCTTTGCTCTCACTTCCACAGCTGGCCTAACGAGGTGTTGAACTAATTCTAGCAGATACAGCCTTTTTACATTATGCTTCTTCTTATTCCAGGTTGGTTTGTTTACCATGAAAATTGTTGCAGCATTGAGAAAGGCAATATCTACCAAGGTGATAATGAGAGATAATGGCCACCTTCTCGTCCCTCGTTTTACTGAATGATGTCGCGTCATTTGATCAATGCTGTCTATGCCCCCTTTTGTTTCATTATAGTAGAGATTGATGTTTGTCTTTTTTTCTCTGTCGACTCATCCACCTTGTTATCATTGTGTTGTGTGGAAAGAAGCAGGAGATTCTTAGTATGCTTCACTTTGGAGATGTATGAAACCAAGGTAACTGGTGAGTTGCCTGTTTTCGGATCTGTGAATAAGAACTTAGAGGAATATAGCTTTCGACCCTGCATCTTCTTTAGCTGTTCTAGTATGTGTTTTCTTTTACTCCTCAATGTTCCCACCAAAGTTAACTTGTCATCATAGTAAAGCTCCTCGGCTAGGTCTATGGATGAATAATAACGATCTGTCGTTGTATTTCTTCTACCAACTGCCAGCTGATCCACTAGGCTTCTAACAACTGCCTTTGCACTCCATTCCTCGGCAGGTCGTTCATCCATCCTTGCACAGACCTCCATTTTTAGTACATAGGTGGTGTGTGCATCTGATAACATCCTAATCAATATGCCATACTTCCCAGGCTTGTCTTTCATAAAGACCTTAAAGGGACATCTTCCTCCAAATAGGGAGAGCATTTCATCGAGCGTTGGATCTGCACTTTGTATGTAGTATTTCGAAAACATTCCGCCAATTTTGTCGAAAGCTTCACGAAGGGGCCAAACTTATCCTGCTTTCGTCTTTTGGTTCTTGTTTCTTTATCATCAAATCTAACCAGGGACAGAAGTTCCCCACATCGAATACGACTCATTGTAGCTATGTAGATATTCTTTCCCAGTATTTTCCTCATAAGTCTTCAAGAGGCAGTCTAGTGCATTATTTGTGCCCATGACTATGAAAATACCAATGAAGGCATACATTTCTTCTATGGTTGTAAGTTTTAAGTTCTTATTACGAGCTTCTTGGTTTGCATAGTCCACGATAATCTTCATCATTTCGGGAGTTATAAACATTTTGAAAGATTCTAACCCGCTAGAGGTCAGCATTCGTGAGTCAAACCTTCGCGAAAGTTCACTATATTTAGTACTGACCTGCACACTTGCCTTGGAGGCTCAGTAATATACTCCCGACCGCTTTTTGCTGTAACAATGAGGCTGGAAGCAGCTGCATGCTGTTCATCAGGGAATTAACTGCGTGAACGTGACTCATTTTCAACTGCTGTGTCACTAGCGTATGTCACAACTGTATCATCTTCTTCTGGACGACTTTCATCACCTTCACTTGCTTCATTTACTATAGCTGACACATTTTCATCTGTGAGTCAAACCTTCGCGAAAATTCACTATATTTAGTACTGACCTGCGCACTTGCCTTGGAGGCTCAGTAATATACTCCCGACCGCTTTTTGCTGTAACAATGAGGCTGGAAGCAGCTGCATGCTGTTCATCACGGAATTAACTGCGTGAACGTGACTCATTTTCAACTGCTGTGTCACTAGCGTATGTCACAACTGTATCATCTTCTTCTGGACGACTTCCATCACCTTCACTTGCTTCATTTACTATAGCTGACACATTTTCATCTGTGAGATACTTCTGATACTGACGAGACATTTTATTAGAACTGCGAGTAATGTACAACTGTTCGAAAAACAAAGGAGATTTATTTCAAAACAACAATGGCAACACAATACAGTGGTACCAACAGTCAGAAACTGCATTTCTTTCTGCCTTATTGAGAAATATTTTAATGAGGAAAGTTCTCTCAGCGATGTCTAAGAGGGAGGAGGTGGGGTGGCGGGGGCAATAACTGCCCCGCACTTAAATTAAATCTAATAGACAGATTTAAATAATTCACAAAAATTATAAAACCATGACAGCACATACTCTAGATTTTTTTTACAGCTACCTAAATTCTTGCTTCTTCACTCCAACAAATAGATATATTACACAAATAAAACAAATACTGCTGTACTGTTGGCAATTTTTGCCCCCCCCCCCTCCACCTTAGTCGTGCTAGGGGTAACTTACTGTGTACCTTGCTAGAAGAGGTACAGTGTCAACAAAGGCTATACTTGTGGTTCATGTATGATGGTGCACCATCATATTTTCGCAGCAGTGTGCGTAGAATTCTGACGCCGAAATTCCAGGACCACTGAACTGCTGCGAGCGGGCTTATACTTTTGTCTGATGTGTCGACAGAAGTGCCGACACAGTGTGATTTGAGGGGACCGCAATGCACGCTATAAACACACGAAGGATGGCGTGAGGTCTGAAACAGGATACGTAATGAATGCTATAAAGAAAAGTACGTAGCTTCTGGAATACTTAACTTTAATACATCCTTGTTGTATACATCGTTCTTGATGAGACATGCTTTATACGATAAGTATCAATTGCTATGTAAGGCTAATGGCGCCTTGCTAGGTCGTAGCCATGGACTTAGCTGAAGGCTATTCTAACTATCTGCTCTGCAAAGGAGCGAGGCTTCGTCAGTGTAGTCGCTAGCAAAGTCGTCCGTACAACTGGGGCGAGTGCTAGTCCGTCTCTCGAGACCTGCCGTGTGGTGGCGCTCGGTCTGCGATCACTGCCAGTGGCGACACGCGGGTCCGACATGTACTAATGGACCGCGGCCGATTTAAAGCTACCACCTAGCAAGTGTGGTGTCTGGCAGTGACACCACATTGTCCTCTACATTTCTGGTTTAAGGGGGCAGTTGAAGGAATTGGTCTGCACCACTGCAATCAACGATGTGCAGACTGAGCTTTAGTTTTAATACCATTGAGCTAAATCGTCAATTACTCTTAATTACGACGTGGAAGGATCGTGGACACAAACCCAAAGCAAACACAAATAACTCCACACATATATTTTGCGGTAAATTACAAATAAATCTGTAAGTTATGACAAATATACCATATAATAGTTTGAACAATTTATAGCAATTTCAAGTGACACTGGCGTTCCAGATGCAACGGACGGGGTAACCTTCACACGCAAACGGCGCCTACAGCATTCCTAACAGCTGCCTTCACAAATACGAGGGCTTTTCAATAAAGAATGATTAGAATTTATTTTGACAAATACCTTCACTCACCTTCGTAATTTTGATGGTCCTTCTCAAAGTAGTCTCCAATAAATGCGATGCACTTGTCCCAGCGTTTCTGCCAGTCTGCAAGCACATGCTGGATACCATTTTTTGAGAGGTCCTTCAAAATCGCCTCTGCAGCCTTCACCACAGCTTCAGATGATTGACAGTGCCTCCCACGAAGGCGTTCCTTCATGTTTGGGAATAGAAAAAAGTCATATGGCGATAAATCCGGACTATAGGGAGGGTGAGGGATGCACTTCACGTTGATTTTTGCAAGATATTCAGCAACAACATTGGCAAAACGCGGATGCGCATTATCGTAGTGCAGCATTCAGCCTGCTTCACAGAAATGTGTTTTTTTGCGTCTGATACGGACTTGCAATGTTTGCAGGTCATCCCCGTAGTATTGTCCAGTTACTGATGTGTGTACAGGTACAACATACTGATAAACCATTCCATGAATATCAAAGAGTGAGATGATCATAACTTTCCCAGCAGAAGCGTCCAATTTTGCTTCTTTGAGGGTTGGTAATGACGGAGATTTCCACTCTGAGATTTGCTTTTTCCTCTCAGGATCAAAATGATGTAGCCAGGTTTCATCAGTAGTGATTACATTTGAAATAAATTCCGGATCTTCCTCTAACATCAACTTTAACTGCATGTACACCTGCACGCGAATGTCCTTTTGTTCGAGAATCAACACTCTTGGAATTCATCGCTTACAAACACGTGCCATGTATAATTTTTTTGTCACCTACGTATGTGTGGCACCTTATGAAATTTTCAATATTTGAGAAAGTGATCTTAAGGCAATTCGTCGATCTTCTCTCACAATGACACGACCAGTGTTGACGTCTTCTTCCGTAAGAGTAGTAACTGGAGCAACAGGTCCACCTACCTTTGAAATTGTCTCCCCTCTTCAAACATTTTAAACCACCTTCGAGCTGTGCTGTCGGGAAGAACAGACTATCGATAGGCCTCCTGTAACATTGTACAGGCTTCAGCTAAAGATTTGTTGAGACGAAAGCAGAATTTCAAAGTCGCATATTGTTCCTCGATTGTTACCTCCATTGCAGCAGTAGGCGATACTGAACATGTCTGACATTGCCTGCCTTTCACAGGCGGGAACCATGAGTCCCAACAATGAAACTACTACGGCGTGTTTGTTGCACATTAAGCTAACAGAATCTGATAAGATTAAATTTCAGTGCGAGAAATTATGACCACAAAAATTATGATCATTCTTTATTGAAAAGCCCTCGTACATTGACAAACACAAAATTCAGAAGAAATCTAAAACACATGTAGCAAATCATTACAGAACATAAGATTAATAGACAAAGTGGTTAATAACGCCGCAATTCAGAAACTGATTGAAAATGATCAAAATTGACTCTGCCAATCTTGCCATAATAAGAAAAAACTACAATCAATAAAACTTAGCAGCCAATAAATTAACCATGTAATATAAACTGAATTAACTGCATGCTTTTACAATCCATACTGATCAATGAACTGTTTATTTTATTTCATTGATCAGTATGGTTTGTGAAAGAAAAGCAAACCTCTGCCTTATAATATGTAAAGGAGGGCTTTTAGGAAGACACAAACGTAAAAATTGCAAAGATGTCAACGCTACTGCCTGATGGTACTACAATAATGTAATTAAAAAAACTTGTGGCTGGTAGCAGTATCTCCTACAGTATAAGTGTATAAACAATCGAGTCTAGAGTCTGAGAGTATTCAGTCATGCCGCCATTCTGTCTTCTTCTTGAAACAGAGAGGATGACAATCTGTTGAGTGTTAGAGAAACCACAGCTAACACTGTGTTGATGAGGATCTACTGGCTGCTTCTCCATTGGTCAACTTGTCAAGTTGTGGCCCGAGGTGCGTCACACAAGTGGAGTAGCAGCTGTTGGTCATGGGAACTTCACCGATGTGAGCAGCTGGTGTGCCGCCAGTCTCTGCACGCTGAGGGATCTCAACCAATGGACTGTAGGCTATATGCCATCTAGCTGGGGTTGGTCCTCGCGGCCCAGTAGCGACATAAACGGCACCGGCCAACATCCTGGTCAACCCCTGGTGGGTGACTGGGGCCACTACTGCTCTACATCGAACATCTGATGTCAGCTATTCCACCCAAGTGTACGACATTGAGACCACAAGTAAGCACGTATAAGCATAGCCGACCAAACTCTGGCGATGCTTAGTGGGCCACACCCGTTTCTTGATCTTCTTATGGATCATACAGCGCTGCGGTATCAGCCGTCGATTACTCAGGACAAAGGACGGGCGCCGTCAGAATCAGCGCTTTCTGTAGCTAGCAGCGCTTGTACGCCTGCTGGGTGGCTTAGAGGAAGCCTATCATTCTGTACATTGCTGCTAGAAATAAGCACTTGTTAATGGTACCACTGTCTCCCTGTACATCCCGGCGTCAATAATCACTTTACCACACCATTTCTGTCCTCAATCCTTATGCGTAGTGTCCATAAACAGGCTGGGTCTGTGCTGTGCCTTAAATTATGTCCATTCACTTGGAAAGAAATTGTGCAGTGAGAAGCTTAAACACATTCACAGTTAAGGGTCTCCTAAAACGTTCAAAATCATTAACTGTTCAATTTTTACTTTTCTGCGTTATTTTTAAAAAAAATCTGCGGACTTTCCCTTTTCAATTGATATATAATTTATTCAGTTCAGAAGGCTATAACTATTTTAAAATGTGTTTGAAATACATTCTGCATGGGCGTGACCCACTGTGGCGCTGTTAAACTGCTATCAGATATTGCACTCATGAATATATATGCTCATCATGTACATTTTAGTGATGTGAGAGAAAATAAGTGTTACAAAATAAGTGTTGTGCTTAACATGTGATAGTTCGATATATATCCCTCGTTCGATTGTCATGTGTTTCATGTTTATTTACTCTTTTGTAATCTTGAAGATATTCGCATTGCCTTATGTTCATTAAAGTCTCTGTTTGATTAACAGATAGTCATGGGTAAACGTAAGGTGACTAGAAATCGACTGAAGGCTTTTAAGAAAAGGAGAAATGTTGGAAAGCCAAAGGTTGGTGTTATTACCGTAAACAATAAAGACGGTAAGTGTGTGAACCTAACCTTGTTTGTACACTTGCCCATTTCAATGAAAGTGAGAAATGAAGTATTTCGGATAGCAAGCTTGATTCAGTTAGCGATAAGTACGAATGTTTTATGGCCGAATCGGATGTGAATGAAATATTTGGTATGTCAGTTCTCAATAGAATTTTTGCAAACTGAGTAAGATGTATTCAGCGTAGTGAAATCAGTCTGGAACGATCTATAAAAAATCACGTAGGACTTGCCAGTGAAATGGAACTGAAGGCTGGTAAGTGTTCATATGTGACCACCTTTTGGAATAGTGTTGCAGTAACTCCAAATGAAGAAAACTGTAGCAAAATATATAAACACAACATTAGATTTGTTTATACCTTGCCTAAAATTGGTAAGGGTGCTACTTCAGGTGCAGCTTTCTGTGTGATGCTGAATTTTCCAAATCCCCCAGACAAGTTTACAAACTATAACAGATTTATCGGGTCTAAATTAGAAGATGTCTGCATAGAACCTACGAAGAAAGCTGGGGAAGAGGCAGTAATAGAAAACGGTGGTAATAGAGACTTGTCTGCAGCATTCTACGGTACCTGGCATAAATTGGGACACACATCTCTTCGTGGTGTAGTATCTGTCACGGGGAAAGTTTTAGATGTAGCATTAATATTTAATTATTGTAGGCATCCACCAAAAAATAAAGGTACACATGAAAATAATTGCACAGCTAACTGTAGTGGCAGTAGTGGAGGAATGGAAGTGTCTGGTGTCAATATACTTCAAAGTTCTGTGGCGTGTGATAAAGTGTGATACGTGAATTACCTTGGTGACAGTGATTCTAAACGTTTCAGACATATTCAATAATATATATGGTGATGATGTTGTAGTGCAGAAATTTGAGTGTGTTGGACACGTACAAAAACGAATGGAATGAAGACTTTGGAGACTGAAATCTTCATATAAAAAACAAAAACTCAGTGGTGGTAAACGGCTGGATGGGAAGAGAAGGTTGACTGAGAGTATAATTGACAAAATACAGGACTATTATGGAATGGCTGTTTTGCAAAACACACACAGTGTCGATGAAATGAAGGGGCCATTTTTGACCATTTTTCTCATACTCTTTCGACTAACGAAAGGCCCCATCATTACTTGTGTCCCAAAGGAGAAAACAGTTGGTGCAAGTACAACAAGGGATTGCCAACTGGTGAAGTGTACATTCATAAACATAGTCTGCCTGATGCGGTAATGGAGGTGACAATACCTATTTTCAGAGACTTGTGTATTGACCACGTGGAACGAGATACGACCGCAAATATGCCCAGCAGAGGCAAAGGTGTGGCCGGACGCCTATCACAGATTTGGGCTGGATATCAGCAAATGGTTGAGGCGTGCTGTAGTGGCACCTGAACTGTTGAAGGAGTGTCTTTATAGAAAAACTCAAAACCCCAAGGAAAGTGTAAGTAGAGTTATATGGTCAGGGCGCCCCAAGACGGTGTCTGTTGAAACAGAAACTCTTTACTTTGGTGTGTGTGATGCAGTTTCTACTTTCAGTGATGGCGGCGTTATAAGGTGCGAAGTATTTGGAAACGTGGGAATGAAGATAGGTTTCAACATGGTACGAAGGGTGCTTACTTTAGGCAAGGAACTTCTTCGGGCTGCTGACAGGGCTGTAAATAGCCTAGAAATAAAAGCCAGAAAAAACAGGAGGAGGACAAAGAGGAAACTGGAGGAGGAGCTTGCAGAAGATGAAGTTAATCCATCCTATGGACCTGGAATGCACTAAAAAGATAAACCAAATTTTGTCGGCCGACTCCGAAAGGTTTTATTTTTTCATACAAATTACGTGTTTTCTCAGGATCTACCGAACCAATTTGCTTCAATTTTTTAGAAAATGTTACACAGTCCCTTCCGCGTAGCTTAACACAGCCTTTTTCCAAAAACCTGTATATTGTTGAATTTACAAAAAATATCACACAAAAAATAATGAATTTTCATTACAATAGAAAAAAGTAATCTGTAACAACTGAATACAATTTATTAAAAATACTCCAGTAAATAACCTGTAAAAATTTTCGACTTGCTTGCTCAAATAGTTTCTGAGAAAAAATAAGATTTATAAGCCCTATTTTCACATTGGAAAGATATGGCTTTCTGGAGACCCTTAAGAGTTACTTTCACTGCAAGAGAAACTTAAATGTGATCCTTTTTTATGTCTGTATGAAACTTTAAAAATCCGACAAACATATAAAATAAAATCAGCCTTCATCATGTTTCTGCATTTTCAAATATGAAAAGTAAAATCGAGAATTTACTTCAAATTGAAAAAAAGAACAGTCTGGGTTTCAAAGTTGTTTAATTTCAATAATATGTTTCGTCCTTTTGAGACATCATCAAATTGTCTGCAAAACAAGAAAACAGTCCATTAAGAACAAATAGAGGTAGGGGTATGGTCCTCTTGTGTAACCTAATGAAAAGAAAGGAATTACGATAATAATCTTACACCTATAAAATTATTAACAATCTTACATCTTTTACCTAATGAAGATTAGTTGTATTAAATATGGTATGCTTTTTTTTCTCACATAATTTTGTGGAATTTACACCAGCTGCTACAATCAAAATATCTGATCGTGAGAAAAAATTCGACATGTGCACCAACTCTCTAAAGTCTGACATATACATTCCTGTTAGAAATATTTCATCTAGCACTTACTGATCCTTCTCCTTACTCCTTAAACGTTTCTGATTGTGTATTTTGCTGAGAAAACCTTTTCCAGTCATTTAGTTTCTCCTGCAGGATTTTGTTACACAGGATCTCCTTCCTTTTGACTTTTTCCAGTCTATTCAGACCTTCCCGCATGTACGAATTGAACTACATTGTATCTCCTAAGCCACACTTTGTCTCATTCAATGTTGTAGAATCTGCAAGCAGATGGATAAAGTAGTAACTGAAATCTCGTGGAAAAATACAGTTGATTGAGCATTTGGTAACCTGATCAAGATGAAGAGAATTTGCAAAGCAGCTGTCCAATCGAGCAGCAGTTGAAGAACTGCAGTACCTAGTATCAATGGACAAAGGACAAGCCATTGGAGAAGTCACTGTTTGAAAATAGTAATACTGTGGCCTTTGTGTCAAGTTAGCAATGACTGATGAACCAACACCAAAATACACTGAATTAGATGCAAATAATTGTTTTAAATGGGTTGCTTTTGACTCTATAATTTGAAGTCGAATATTTAGAGGTGTCGTAGCTAATGAGATTGTGTTTAAGGATCAAAACATTCCCTGGATGCCTGTTTTCATATTTTTAAGAACATAGTTCATCTCATTAAAATAAATTTTTCACGAGCCTGCAACTTTCTGTTGCCCAAGTAAGTTAAAAAACATAAAGTGTAAAGATAATCAAGAGTATCTCAGTGCAAATAATGCTAGTTTAATGCCACCTGAAATTAGTGATGATTAGCAATCAACAAATTTTATTTATAAGTTGTTTAACAAATGTAAAGTTTTGGTAGGAGGTATTCCAGTTAGCTGTTAATACGAGACTGGAATAGAAGGGAGAACCGATAGAGGTACTCAGCGTACCCTCCGCCACACACCGTCAGGTGGCTTGCGGAGTATGGATGTAGATGTAGATGTAGATGTAGATGTAGAAGTAAATGAAAACAAAGGGTTTTATGCAGGACTGTAAACAAAACTGCAAAATGTGACAGCAAATAAAAGTAACATTGTGCACATTAAGTCAAAGGATGATGCATGTTTGTATGTGACCAATTGCAGCAGGCTTATATGCTATAAATAAGCGTGAAGACCACTAGTCTAAGTATTGGCAGCATGCAAACGAATTAAGCTTTACCAACATACAGTGTCCTGCGTTTTCGAAAAACAGATTGAAGACATCTCCTTAAGCATCTACATCATCTAATATTCAGCTTACGTGAGGTTTTCCAGAAGAAAATCGGGATGGTAAAAAATTTCAAGTTATGATGTGACATGTCACAAAGCACTGTCACGATAAACAGAAGAATCTATTAAAGTGGGATATTGCTAATACAGATACATGTCTTTCGTTGGTTAAAATTGTTGATACTACCAACCAGCTGCATTGTTGCCCATCAACAGTTATTTGTAGTATGTGAGCATATTATGTTATTACAAAAAAATTCTTGTTGTCAGGTATATTTGAATGTGTACTGGGTATGTTCGGTATGCTGAATCTGAATCTGAAAACGGATTTCCCCAGTTAGCTCTAGTTTCTTAGATACAGGCTATCTCTGACTTGTAGCATTTTATCGTTAAATTATCAGTAAATTGGCTGTGAATTCCATAATTCAGTATGCCTGTTCATTCTATATTTTGTGATTGGTGTACAAATGTAATATCTTATATGTTATAGTTACAGAGGAGAAGGTGAGATTATGGGATGTGGTAGTAATTTGAGACACCCTCTTATCTCACAATTTCAAGCAATAAGTTGGTCACACTGCTGCATTCAAGGTGAGGGTCCCCCATCCTGCTGTTTGTGCTCAGAGCGGCAGTCGAGTGAAGTATAAGTGTGTGAGAGAACGCGATTTTTGTAATAGCTCTTAAAAGTTTTAGTTAGTGAAGAATTTCTCATTCATTGAAAAAGGTATGTCACAATTAGTTATTACATTATTGTTAGTTAAATGTAAGTTATAAATCATATTATAATATCTATTGTCTTATTAGCTCCAACTTATCACATATATAATAATATATGTTTGCAAATATAAATTTTATTTTATTTTATTCTTTCCATAGGTAAATATGAGTTCTACGTGTAGAGGTTGTTTCAGCTCTCCTGTTGTGTTTTGCCATATTTGTGGAGAATATACTCAGCAAGAGCAAACGGACGAACATCACTGCCTTTGTGAAACAGGCCTATCGAGCGTATTTTGGGAATAAACTGGGAGACCAAGATAAACATTGGGCTCGTCAAAGTTTGCAAAAGCTGTGCCGTGTCTTTACGACTGTGGACTAAAGATAAACGAAGGAGTTTAAACGTTGGAGTGCGAATGGTGTGCCAAGAGCCAAAAAACCACTATAATGCTTGTTATTTGTGCACTGACAATGTAAAACATTTCAGTCGCTACAAGAACCGTAGGTGGCAGTATATCCATTTAAAATCAGCAAGGCGACCTGTGCCATATGGCGATGACATTCCTGTACCAGTGTGCATCACTCTGCCAAAACTACTTCTTTCAGATGATGATGATTTGAACGCTAGTAGTAGTGAATCTAAATACGAAGGAAGTTCCACAAGACATCAGCTCTTCAGTCAGGAAGAGCTTAACAGTTTTATAAGAGACCTCGGTTTTATAAAACAGTCTTCTGAACTCTTTGCATTCAGACTAAATGAGAAGAATTGTCTACCACCAGGAACTACAATCACAGCTTACTGGACAAGAGAAGAAGATCTACTTCCATTACTTCTATATGTCAGTCAAGACGATGCAATTGTTTACTGCAGTGACGTCCCTAGTTTACTACTAAAAGTGGGACTACCAAAATATCAATTCAAGTCTGGAGGCTTTTTATCAGTTACTCAACCAGAAACCTAAAATGTATGTTGCTGGATAATGGTAAGTGCTATCCACCCATTTCAATTGGACACTCGACGAAACTTAATGAGGAATACGAAAATATCCAGTCGATTCTGCAGAAACTTCGTTATCGTCAATACCAGTGGCCTATTTCTTCGAGAGCAGAGTCGATACACAAACGTCCCTTGTTTTATATGCATGTGGGACAGCGGAGCAAAGCATGATCACTAGGAAAAATTTTCCTAGCCATCTAGAGGTAGCTGTACTGTAGGAGCAGCTAATATCCTAAAAGAACCATTAATTGACAGGGACAAAATGATTCTTCCACCACTTCATATTAAGCTTGGTACTATGAAGCAATTTGTGAAAGCTTTGGACAAAAATAGTCACTGTTTCAAGTATATATGCCAACCATTCCCTGGACTCAGTAATGAAAAATTAAAAGCTGATATATTAGATGGTCCCAAAATTTGGAAGCTTATACATGATTTGGAATTCATTAAAGTTATGAATTGCACTGAAGCATCTGCCTGGAGCAGTTGAGGAACTGGTGCAAAACATGCTCAGGAACGTCAAGAGCTTTGGGGCTAATATGAGCATTAAGATTCACTACCTCCACAGCCATCTTGATAAGTTTGAGGACAATTTTGATGACTACAGCGAGGAACAAGGTGAAAGATTCCATCAAGATTTTCAGGTGATGTAAGACCGATATAAAGGTAGATGGGACAAGCACATCATGGCAGATTACTGCTGGAATCTTCACTATGAGTGTCCTGACGCTCAACACAAGAGAAAGTCACACAGGCGGAGTCTTTCCATATGCTAATTGTTATGTTTTTTAAAAGACTGTCTGTTTTTCCCTTTCTTCTTATAATACATGTGAATCAACAATGAAACAGCATTTTTGCGATCCTTTTCATATGTTTTTCTCATTTTCATTTGACTGTGTAGACAATGGGTCTCAATTTATATTTTGAATCTTTGTTTAACTACATATCTACATTTATCTACCACAATAAATAGAGCAAATCTAGCAGCAGGAGTGACATACTGGAATTCAGTGCCATTAACGCACCCTAAATTCTCTGTTGATTAATAGCCAACAAAATCACTATTGACCAGTCTTATCATTCCAAAGAATAGTTGGATGTACAATTGGTTGACTACACGCTGTTTGAGCTGGTCATCAGAACCATGCCCAAATCGGAGAAACTGGTCATATAATTCGAGTCATATAAGGAACAATTACAATTGCCATTTGTCGTGTATGCAGACATCGAATGACTCCTGCAGCCAGGTATTTATAACGACGTTCATGTACATAAACCGTAATGCATTGCATCTTAAATGTACTGCAGTTGCAGTGAGGAAAATTCAGTGGAATGGTTTAACAAACAGCTGCATGAGAGTGCTGAGTGAATAAGGTATTATATTATGCTAAAGAAGCACATGGTTATTAGTGCAGAAGCATTTTGAGCTGCATAAATTTCTTTAATCTGGAAGAAACACTTCAAGCACGCAGATGTGAAACATACCAATCATCCATTTCATATGCAGATTTCGTGGAGCCGTGCATGAAAGCTGCAATTTAAGTTATAAACCTAATTTTGTGATGCCTATCGTGCTTCATAATCTAACGAATTATAAAACAGTAGATCTGTTTGAATTAGGGGAAGAAACCACTAAAATAAAGCCAGGTCACATTTCTATGGTTATGGTGAATATGGATAAATACAAAACATTTACTAAATTTATTTTCGTGGGATACCATAGTACAGCGAAGTGTTGGTCTATAGATTCCTTCTACTTTGTCATGAGCTTTGTGAAAAAATGAGTCTCATATTCGAAGACTGAAGAACTGATAATAAGAAAAGAGTATTTCCCTGGCAGCGAGAGTTTAATTTAATCAACAAGAAATCCTTCTGCCTCACAAGTAAGAAACGTGTGAATCTGTTTTGTTATAAGAACAGTAGCTGCCGACTAATGCATTCAAAAGCTGTGAAACATACTGAAGTAATTTACCAAAAAGCGGAGTTCATCTGAATGGAAGCCATTAGGAGATTACTCTGACATATATTCGAAAATCGACTCATTTCTGTTGCTTGTTGTATTTGAAAGCTTCCACACACTCTGTACTGAGATGTGAAAACTAGATCAAGCATTTTATGTGACTTCACTTGGTTTGGTATGGGATGTGTTAAAACTGCTAATAGAAACCTGGAGCTTGCTGTGGACATAAAAAGATTACAATTGATTGCGCACAGTGTCATAGGTGGTATTGTTCACTGCCGGTGTAGACATGCAGCTGCAAACAATACTTTCATAGCTGACTATAATGAAAATAGGGATGAGTTTTGTGTTGTATATGAGTACTTAGATGTTAAAAATCTATACATCTGGACATATAGCTATACCTAACAGGTCTCTCATTTTGCATTGATGTAGTTGATAGTTATGATGTAATGAGCATACCATATGATTCAAAGACAGGCTACATTTTGTAAGTATATTTTGAGATTCTGGAAACTTTTCATGATGTCCTCTCTTTAACACCACCTAAAATCAATGAGCGACTTCCAGATAGCTCATTTGCACATTATGCAATAAAGAACACTATGTGATTAACTACAGAAATTTAAGGCAGTACCTGAAGAATAATTTTAAACTAAACAAAATTGTTCAAATGGCTCTGAGCTCTATGGGACTTAACAGCTGAGGTCATCAGTCCCCTAGAACTTAGAACTACTTAAACCTAACTAACCTAATGACATCACACACATCCATACCCGAGGCAGGATTCGAACCTGCGACCGCAGCGGGCGCGTGGTTCCAGACTGAAGCGCCTGGAACCAACTGGCCACTCCGGCCGGCTAAACTAAACAAAATTCATAACATATTATGATTTCATAAGTCTCCCTGGATGGAATCATACAGTGATATTAATATTGAGAAAGATGTGAATGCAACAAATGATTTAAAAAATAAAAGTCTTGCAATTCATAAATAATAGTGTTCCCAGCAAAATAATGCAAGATCTGTGAACAGCGAGTGACTTGAAACTGGTAACGAGTTGGGAAGGTACATATGTAGCCACTGCACTGATTGGAAGACCGAATTTTAAGTGCATTCTCATGTTTAATGAAAATTTTGTAGCAATTGCATTAAATAAACTTAACACTGATTTTGATAACCATATAACTGTAGGAATGGATATTTATGAGATTTCCAAAACATTGCTTTTACATTTTCATTAAGGCTATATGTTGAATAAAATTTGAACAAAAATGTTAGAAAGTGTTACACAGGCACAGATAACACGATATCTCACGTAAATACGCCAAATACTTACGATGTTACTGAAAGTGTTGTGAATAGGTTTTGTGTCTCTTTGGCTTACACTGATAATAACATTTATAGCATCCCATGTGTCAATAAAAAAGGTTCTTGAATAAAGGAAGAAATGTTAGAGAGTACATAGAACTGAGAGCAGACATGTGTACTCTAACAATTGAGTCTCATAGAGGAAAAGGTGTGAAATGCTCATCAGCAAAAGAATTTACCTTTGATACTTTCTGGGAATATGTGTTAAATGAAACTGAAAAATCAGGTATGCGTAATTCAGTCTGAGCTACACTTAGATTTGGGCATAACCCAAAGAGATTAGCACTTTTGGCTAAATATTACCAGCATTTCATACTTTCAGATAAGGTGAATATTTTAGCGTGGGATCACTACCACCTGAAGAATTATGATGATCATGACTGATTTTACTGTGTGTGAAAAGAATGTCAATTGTAGATGGTAGCTGTAAATATGAATTGTAACTTGAGGGCACTACTGCCTTTGTAAATGATTTGAATTTATGTACTACTTTTTGATTGGCTAGATTAAATTCTCACTTGCCAGGAAAATATGTTCTCATTATCTTGAGTCCAAGTATCATATATACTTTTCGACGAAAGTCTGTATAATTTAGTTTGTTCATGATCAAGACATGCCCGTCGTAACTGTTCAGATAATGGAAGTGTAAAAACAAAGATGTAAAACGCTCTTCTGGATGATGAATGTAAATATGTGCAGTCATGAAAGTGTGCATGTAATCTTTTTATAATACTTTTTAATATATAGAGTATTTTTTCTTTGAGATTTTCCTTTCCCACCCCTTTCAAATATGTTACAAAGACAAATATGAAATTTACTGATGATTAGGCAGAAAAATATTTACCATAAACAGAGAGAGCCATGAAATTTATAGATGATGAGGCAGTACATTAGATTGATAAAAATTTTAATGGAGTATGGAAAGAGAAAGAGATGTGCTGACGTTACACTATAGTAATTGTATTAAACATTATTACAAAAAGGAGTAAAACATGAAACCAAAGAAATTTGCTACTGAAATACTGGTAATACTTCTTTTTAACATGACGCCAATACAGGTGAAAAAACCTACATTATTTTTTATGTAGAAATACTGTATTATATTTTCATATAATGTAGAAATATGGCCCTATAGCTGACTATTTCATTTTAATAGAATATTTTCCTGCCATCGCCTTGTTGAATTTTTAAGTGGTGTGATTGGCTGATGATATACTTCTTGCCACCACCCTCTTGCATTTTTGAAACATATCACCCTTCTAAGTCTTCAAATTTCCCACCATCCACGATGTTTAATTTTCTCACTTCCTGATATTTGTCATCTTCAACTTTTGAATGTCCCACCATTTACTATTTTGATGACGTCACTGAGAAAGGAGCATGGTTTTGATGCCATAATAATGACATTATAGATGTGGATAGTAACATTATCGGTAGGGCAAAGCCCTGCTCACGTGACTACCCAAATTTAAACCCAGCATTCATACTGAACTCCAATCGAAGTTTTTTGATGAATTTATCATTTGAGATCATGAATCTGACAATTACTCTTTCACTGGACACATCTAATTTTCCAGTCATTTCTCTCATTGGCTGGGGACCAGTGGTTTTCATCAGGCTCTGCAGAGGGAGGGGATGCAGGCGTCTGAAGAGAGAAGGTTCTGGATTCTTGCTGTGTTGAGAAGTGAAATTTTGATATTCCAATTTATGCCATGTTATGCTATGTCTTAATAGTTTTATGTATATGCAGTATGTCCCAGAAATGTTGAGACAAACTTCGTTGGGCTATAGCGGGTGTCTTGAGATACAAGTCGAGGATAGGAACCCACGTTCAGAAAACCTAAGAGATGGCAGGGCACTCTCACTTTTGATACTTTATCATGCTGCTTCATGTTCATGGGGAAGGTGACCTTTATTACTTGATTTCTACATTTGATATGATCTGACATCAGTCATATGATGAAATCGTTGGCAGTAATTAACGCTCTTGCGTGTGTGCTCTAGAGAAGGCATAGCAGTAGGGTTTACCTGTGTTCAAAGGAAGAGGGTGGCAAGTTACTTGACAGTAATAAAAGCGTATGGCGGCTGAGAGCCGAGGGGAGCTTTCATCTGCAGAACCTGAGTGAAAACGTTTACCAACAGCCAAGTTCCCTGTCCCCATTGTATAGTCACGGGGGGTGGCACCGATCAGTCGGTGGCTACATACAGGTAGGCTGACTACTCCTGAGGAGTCATTGCAGCTCTGACTTGCACATTGTATGACCTGACGGCCAGCAATAAAACAGAGTATGTGCCCTTGTTAGGTAGAAAGCGGATGAGGTGGTTGAGAGATTTTGCGAGTGCAGTGGATCAGGGCAGTGGCGCCCAGGTGTCCAGACTCTGCTACAAAACATATTTGTGAAGCCACGAGGCTTTCAGTGAGATTATGCCCGTTCTTTAGAAAGCTCGAAATGGATGCAGCAGGGAGATAGCGATCTTTTTATGGAGATCTGTGGATACACCCAAGTCATGCTTTCAGCAAAGACATGGCATAAACACATGGGAAAGAGAGTGCGAAGCAGAATCTTTTTTCCTTTTCTGGCAATTAATTTTTAAAGTCTCTGTTTGGTAAAATCTGTGTATTCAGAGCAGAGGGGCGGTCACCCAGCTTCGATTGCCGAGCTCTAGCTCGTGATTGGCTTGTGCTAAAGTGCGTGTGTTCTAAGCATGCGAATGTGCTATGCTACTGAGCTGTGGAGGAAAACTGTAGAGAAAGAGAAGATCACTCTTGCACTTGCACTTCGCTAGTAAAGAATGGTGGGTCCTCACCTAGAGTGTGCCACTTAGAGCCTGTACCAGTTATCATCTGAATCGTCAGAGGTACAGCTCCTTGCATCACACACACGACGAGTTGTGTGTGGATGTACTTATTTGTTTTGAGTCGGCCATCTAAACATTTGGCATATTCTGTCATGCATAGTCATGTCACGGAGTAAAATCCGTTTGGTAGGCCAGCAAATGGGTCCACCTGCACACTGGAATCCACTGGGGTTTCAGAGGCTCTTAGGGAAGTATCTGCATTCCGAATCAGCCGAAGGCGAGACTACATTCTTGCATCTGCCAGACGCGCGCCATTAATAACAGTTTGACGCTGTCCACGACTGCTCTCGGCCTCCTGTAACAGCACCCTATTCGTCCGCCCATTCGGTGACAGTTCGAACGTTTGTGCATTCAGCTTTCGAATCCATTCTGAGGAAACCTCACAATCTCATTTATTCTCATAACTAACGCACTTAATTTCTCCCAAGAAAAGTGGTACTATTCTGTTTTTGGTACCTCTGGCGTAACCCAGCCTCAAGTTCTGCAAACGTCCCCACATTGTTCAGCGTTTCATGGTACAGATCGAACGATTTGACATCCCCTACCAAGCATAATTTCGCCACTCTTAACATTACAACATCCGACCACCCATTGGCCTCAGCCATTGTGATAATGTCATTAACGAATACACATACATCCTCCGTTGTTTTACCCAAAAAGGGGTTCATCAGTGCCGTGATTGCTAGGTCAAACGGTCTATGACACTCCCCGACGAGGAATTTACTTTCACCCGACGTCCCTTCCCCTACTTGCAGTGCCTCAAATCTCCCTGCTAATTCTTCATATTTTTCTTTGTCCCTTATGCTTGCCTCCAACAGTACCCGAATTTGCTCAGTTAGAGCGTCTACAGCTTCCACTGTAGTCACTACCGCAGCTTCTGCTGCTTGCCATGTTTCCACCATTCTTGCTTATAGCTCTACTGTTAGTATTAATTCCAACCTGCAACCCCTAAAACTTAGTTCTTGCGGCGAATCGTCGCCCATATACATTCTGAACAATTACGCACCAAATGTCCAAATCTGTTACAAATAAAACAACTCTTTGGTGCCCACTTTGTACACGGTAATCCGTGGCCTGACAGATTACAAATATTACATTGCCAGGGCGCTATGTCGTCATGTCCCCCATTCAGATAAATTTACAGGATCCTCCGGCCTTACAAAAGACACCTTCAAAAAGTCGATCCTAATTGACACTTAACCCCTTAAAACACAAAAGAATGCCACATAAACAATAAATCAAACGTCACTCACCCATCCCCATTGTACTCGTGCTCAGGTGACAGTCCTGCTTTCCTCCCTATACAGGTATGGACGAACACTTCCCGTCGACAAGACATAACAAGATGTGTACGACCACCAATCACGAACGCAACCAAACACCTCAACTACCCCTCTACATAGACACACCTGAAACGCTCCTTGCTCGCCATAAGGTGTGGGAGTGGACATCAGGTACCAGTGTTGTAACCATCACCACTTCTGACACCACTGTTGCGGCCCATCGATGGTCGAACCCAGGACTCCAGTTGCCAGAGCTGAAGCCTTGGCCCACAACATCAATTCCCGTCAGGAGGCCGAGCTAGTTCAATAGCATCAAGGGGCAGCGCAGAGTGATACAGTGGTATTCAGAAGTATTCCTTTATTCAGCTAGTTTACAGAATCGTAATGCTGGAGCACTGCCCACGCGCTGTTCCACGAGTCCAGCTGTCTCAGAACTCCTGGACTGCCGACACCGCTGCTGCGGTAATCAAGGCCACCCGACGATGGAAGTCACCTGCACTAGACCTGTCGCCGCCTGCTGAGTTGTAGCAACAGGTGCCGCTCTACTGCCCGTGATTCTGGAGACTGTTACAGTCCCTGGTCCCCGCAGCGCTCCGCCCTGTTTGGCCTGTTCTGTCCGACCATGGGGCAAAGGCGGTTATACTGGTCACCCATTGACCCTCAGCCGCTGCTGCTCCCAGGACTGGACCGCACTCGAATCCACACCTTCCAGGACGCCGTGCTGCAACTCGCTGCTATTGGTGCTTGCCGGATGGCAACACCTGCCGCCGTCTCATGTGCTTATGCAGCGCTGCTTCACCTTCCACAGTGTACGCCTCCCCCAGACCCCGGTAAGCCGGGTGGGAAGCGAGCGTGGTCTGTCCTAGAACCGCTGCAGACCACTGTCACTGCCCTCCTTCAAGCAGAACATACACTCTCCAACTGCCCAGCTGCCGTTCCATCCCACCCCGATGTTGTGTCCCCAGAGGAGGAATACAGCCCAAACAACTACATAGAAACAAAGTACAGGTTTACGCAGAATATTTAAAACATCGCTGCCAGACTGGCCCCTATAAGCATAGACCAGCACAGGTCAGAACCGACTCTCGACTGACCTGGGACACCCCTGAAGCTAAAAGTGCCTGACTATTTACACTGCTTTTCCACTCACTTCTGACGTAGTGTCAGAGAGAGACAGAAACTATGGCCCGGGTAAATTCCCATACATCAGCCTGTAATGGTACTTGAATTACGTAATCATTACGGCACCTCACCTCAACCTCTGGATACCAGCAATATTCTACTGTTTTTGTAAAATAGTTAACGTATTTCTGTGACAACATTAAGATTTGATTTCATTAACGTAGTGGTACTTCGATACATCGATATGTAAATATTGCAATGATATTATTCTTATGTGTAGTCTTTCTTTTGTCACTATGGTCTTTGAGGTACTTGTAACTCTGATTTTTGTGCGCGCAAGCGGTTATTAGAGAGTCAAGTTTTGGTCGTCATGTTAAAAAGACGCAAATTGTAGTCAGTTTATGAAATGTGAACTTTAACAGTGAGTAAGATATTTTCAAATATGTTTTATACTGTGAAGTGATGTGTGGGAACGAGTTACGTGATATTGCAACAAAAGTAATAAAAAAGAAGTGTAACTTAAATTCGGAGTGCTGATTACTTTTTTACATCACCATTGTCCTAACTTGCAAAAGTTAAATCTTCAAGAACGGTTTATGTAACACATCTATAAAACTTTTGAATATCGCAGAATAACACCTAGGCCTCTTTGCATCTGAGCTTGGAATCATCACTACCTAGATTTTCGACGATTGAGCCATGAGTTCACAACGAGACGAGCGTGGGAAAACGCGAAAAGATGAGTGCCTAGTTTATCCATTATTTCAAGAAATGACTTTATTAACTGTGCTCTAACGACACCTGCCACATAATATAACTTTGTTGTTGCCCGAAAATGCAATATTTAGCAGCGTGAGCAACACTAAAATCATAATTAATTTTTGACCTTTGTTGTGGTAGGGTTGTTAGAAGCCGCTTACACATCGCCACTCCCGGCTGTGGCCTACTGCCTCGCCTCGTACATCGCAATAACTTAAAGCAACGCTGCAGTTCCCTGCTTCGCTGTTGCTACACTCCAAACAAATCGTACGTGCAATACGCTGCTGCAGCTCCGCACCATGTTTCCCTGCCTGGCCTACTGGCTACCGACTATTACCACGCACTGCCATTGCCCCGGACTTCATCGCCCAACCACGCCGTTGCTGAATTTTAACAAAATTCCCCTTTCCTACGACTATGACTAATACTAGCGCACCACCCTGAATGTGAATAAGTTTGGCAAAGGCAAAGTGTGCAAGTCAGTTCAGAGAGGTCGCGAAGGCACGAGTATATGCTCTGTCAGGTTGGCGAACCAACCCTCACCACCCCTGCTTTGGGACATGCAACAGTTGGGCGATGTGGACCATAAGACAATGGTTCCTGGGTAGCGGCGCTGTGCAGATGTTACAGACTTAGTTCTCGATTTTACGGTAATATTATCAAAGTTATTAGAATGTTTCAAATCTGTTCTTTACTAAGGTCCAGAAGCTGAAATCAAGTGTGAGATTACCACGAAACCCCAGTAAGGGAGTTTATATTCGTAATTTGATTAAATTTTGAGTAAGAACTTTGCGTTTGTTCCGTGGTCAGGCCCGTACCATGGGCCTTGAGCTCATGGTCGTATTTTTGCTCTGAGCTTAGCAGAAGTTAACTCATTTAATGTATTCTAATGGGGTATTTCTGTCACAGTGATATTTTGGGGGATATTTTGTTTCTGATGTGTTTTCTTTGTTTATTTGATTTCCAGTCACGTGGTCGGTTGGAGGCACCGCCAGAGTAGTTAAGTGCAGTTTCTTACCAAAAATGTGTAGTAGCTTCACTACAGTTTCGTGTAGCTCAATTCCAAAATAGTAAATTTCTGCGGAGAATAAGAAATATGAATCATGAAATGTGCACGTATTCAAATTGTGTCAACGGTCATTAATAGAAAGGTGGCCCTCATCAATAGATACAAGGCACGAGTAAATAATTACACTCTAGGGCGTGAGTGTAAGACAGGGAAGAAATAATCTTGTGTGTCAAAGTTTTTCATTTCTGTTGGCTATTCCAACTTGTCTATGTATGTGAACTAGTATCAAGGTCATAATTATTAAATGTTTCTTGTCTCCCCCACCCCATAACTATTTGATTTGCTTATAATTAAGTGCGTCACATAAAATGTGGGTTAAAATCTTGTATCTATGAAGAGTTCAGATTTGAATGCCCATTGATGGAATGTAAACTTGCAAATTTTCCCACCACATGATAGTAAATGTTCCTGTGCCCCCAGCTCCATGGTTCTGTTTCGGAACGCAGGAGTAAACCAAACTCGGCATTCATAGTCAAGTGGACCACTTGCTACTCCTCTTCAGCGCACGTTTTAATGGAATTTGAAATATTTAGGTAGATACTCTTCTGCCCTTTCTGAGTTCACTTTTAGTGTCTTCTGCTGAACTTGTTCTGCGTGACCTATAGTAATTAAATGTAATATCAATAGAAGGCATGGGTTTAGGTGTAATTGTGTGCCTGCATAAAATTCCACTGAAGCCAGGTCTGCACTCCCTTTCCATACTTACGTGGTGAAAGTAAATCCTGTTGACTAGAGAGACCATTTGGCGTGATGCATAATATGAGAGCCCATGCTGTAGCATAAGAATAGTCAGTAACTATTCCAATAGATACATGGCTAATTGTTCAAGTGCTATTGGTAGGTAATAAATATCAGTTAATTTAAATCCTCTACTGATTATTTCCTCCCTTTATCATTAACAACTCAAAGAATAGGTGAAACCTAAAGTATCCAAACTTTCCTAGAATATGGAAAATATGATTGACAAAATATATGCCTTAGACATGACATGCAAACCCCCACAAGTTAGTCCCTACCTCAGTTGCATGCTGGGTCAACAAATAAAAATAAATAAAAGCTATATTCTTCCTATTAAGCCCTGCATAGGTGCCTTCTGTAGTGGTTATAAAGATTGCGTTATCCGTTGCATTCAAATTTTTACCGGTAGGTTAAGCCCAGCCCCTAAAAGTTACTAATATCCAAGCAGTAACTCGCAGGGGCCTGTAATTTCGTGGAGCACACGAATTTTGTAAACCAGTACTACAGAGGGTAACTTGCAGAAGCAGTATGACACGATAAGCGACTGTAAACATTCTACCTTGTCGAATTTAATCAGTAACGTCTGTAGGCTGGTTACGTTGCACCACGACTCCTCCCAGTGTTCTGATTTTCATTACCTTTGCCGTTCTGTTAAAGTCAAAATCATCGTTTTGTTAAAGTCAAAGTCAAAATGTCATAAATCATAGTTCAATCATAATGAGTTTGAATATACTCATTAACATTTTTTGATATTTTTAATACGCAAAAATGTTATATTTATTCAAGGCGTTAATTTTCAATGGTACCCTGCCAGTCAGATCACCAACCAACAGCTTGCAATTGTTGACAAAAACAGCCACCATCTTACAGGTGGCAACTACTGCCAGAATCTTCCAATTGATAGAACCCGGAAGTTTACAAAGTCATCCATCGAACCTACGGAGTGTAAAAGATATAGGCGCAGGCACATGCCGCCAGGTTACGTTTTGGGCAGGAAACGTGACTTTGTACAGTAAAGGATTGTACGCAGAATGTCGGACAATGTTTGTTATTCTGTGATCGTGAGTAACTGACACTGTCGCTAGGAGAGAAGATGGAGCTGGCTATTGTGGAGAAAGGCCTTGTCTCCTATGAAGGCGACGCTATGTTGCCTCGATGGATGACGGTTTCGGTTCAAAATGGCTCTGAGCACTATGGGACTTAACTTCTCAGGTCATCAGTCCCATAGAACTTAGAACTACTTAAACCTAACTAACCTAAGGACATCACACACATCCTAGCCCGAGGCAGGATTTGAACCTGCTACCATAGTGGTCGTGAGGTTCCAGACTGTAGCGCCTAGAACCGCTCGGCCACTACGGCGGGCGACGGTTTCGGACATGGGTTTACATCTGCAGATTATTGTTCTCCTGGGACAATCTAAAATCTCCGTTTTTTTTCGTTATACAGGAGAAAAAAAAACTGCAGATGGAAACCCGTGTAGAAACCGTCATACACCAAGGTAAGAGAGCATTGCATTCATAGAAGTCAAAAGTGAACTACGCAGCAGCTAGCTCCATATTCTCCCTCGGAGATCGCCGCTGTCAGTAACGATCACTGAAAAACAGACAACATAGTGAGAGGTTAAACCTATGGTTCGTCAGATTACCGAGTTCGGTTTGCTACCGAAGGGCTGGCCTAGTTACAGGGGCCGGCGCCTGTAAATTCTACACTACGTTGCGTCGTCGGATGACGTTCCCGCAACAGCTTCCTATTGTCAATTTGCTCCACACGTCACCATCTAGAACCCCTCGAAGATTGTCACAAGATTTCTGGGACAACCCCTCTAGTTTTAGTACGAAGTGTTAACTGATACAGCCATCGTACACTTCCTCAACTAAATGAAACAGAAGCAACCATCCCTGATGTTGAAAAGCAACTGAAAGAGTAAAGATGATTTTCTAATTCGATTTTACGGAGAATGCGTTTTACCATTACCGTTTTCCTTTGGTTACTTTTGTGGAAAATCTTTTCTCTGAGACCATCACCAAGTGACTATAAATTGTCGTACACATGATCCTATTCTTCATTTGCATAGAGTATCAACTAGGGTGAGCACTCTCCATTTGATACTGACACTAGTGTGTATGAGAATGTGCCATTGTTGAATGACTGCAGAGGGACTACGATGAACGATAGCTTGCTTTAAATGTTGATGAATTTAAGTTAATGTTCATGGGTAGTAGAACATTTCACATAATGTTGGAATACAAGAACTAGAAACAAAAATCGGGGAGCTGTTGTTCAAATGGCTCTGAGGACTATGGGACTTAACGTCTGTGGTCATCATTCCCCTAGAACTTAGAACTACTTAAACCTAACTAACCTAATGACATCACACACATCCATGCCCGAGGCAGGATTCGAACCTGCGACCGTAGCGGTCACGTGGTTCCAATCTGAAGCGCCTAGAACCGCACGGCCGGCGGAGCTGTTGTACACTCACATATCACTATAGCGTAGTGGCCAGTGTTGTTGGATAAGGTGCTGCGGGCCATCAGTTAAAATTAGACCACGAGCAGTTATTGGTTATTAAGTGTTTACCATTTCTCGAATGTCCTTGAAATATCTTACCTTTTATAATGATAACAGTTGGAGTCTACCGTAACTACATTTAGATAGTTTTGATACAGTACACAACTGGCGTAGTAAATGACAGCGTTAAGGGTAGTATTGGTAGCACCAACGGGGAAAGAAACATCGCTGTATGCGTAAGAGGGAAACTAGAAGCCGACGATTTCTGTTTTTTGTTTGTTTGTGTGTTTTGCACATCGTTCAGTGTTTGCACATTGGGTATATTATATGCTTAATTCTGCTGTTTCCCTTCAGTCACCAGGACGAATACTCTTGACGATAATTGGTTCTGGTTTACTGACAATGAAATTAGTCACTTGGTATATGAGCACATCTGTCCAGCCATCAGTGACAGCTTTTAACGTTTAATCTTACCTGTGACAACAGCGTGAATATGTTGACGTTCAGCGTTGAGCAGCATGGTACCCATAACATGGTGGTTAGTTGGCTCATAGCCAGGACTAATTAAACGAAAATCTTTCCTTCAATATTGGGTTCCTAACATCGGTAATTAGGCTCCAGAAGCATAAATAGCTCTAGCGACGACTTCGTCTACATCTGTCAGAAATGGTTGTAAGAATGCCCGATGAAACTGATGATGTTGCGTTCGAAAGGCTGAACAGCTCATCAGGTAAGGTGACAGACATAGCAGACATCGACGTTTCATTAGTTGTTGCAGACGTGGTTCTCGAATTTTTCCCCTGATGTCTGTAAACGTTGATGAGCCACTCGTATGATGAATTGTCAGCAGTGTCTACACTTCTGGAGGTTATCTCGTAGACGAATAGCCATTGCATTATGATATGGGTATGGTTCTGCAGTACTAACACGTGTCTTCTGACTCGTTTGCGATGGTGCTTGTATTGTACAATTCCCACACTTGCAAACGACGACAAATGCCGAAGAACGCTTGCCACTTACTAACGTTCCGTAGGATATGCGACGATGTACATATCATCAAACAGTCTCTAGACTCTTCATTGCTTGCGGTTTCGAGGGGAATCTAGTAGGACGCTGATCAGATACGTAAACAAAGCGACCGAAATGAAGTAACGGCCTGGGTAACTTAGAGTTTCCGTGGTTTCCCTAAATCACTCCAGGCAAATGACGGAACGGTTCCTTTGAAAGGGCACGGCAGACTTCCTTCCCCGTCCTTCCCTAATCCGATGAGACCGATGACCTCACTATTTGATCTCCTCCCCCAAACAACTGAACCCACTGACTTGTCTTCGTTTAGCTGGGGTTGTTCCTTCACGCATCCATTTCTAAATCTCATCACCAATAGTCGACCTGGGCAAGATTGAAATGTACCTGATGGACTTGTTACTTAGGTGTAATGCAAAGACGACTCCACTGAACACTCCTGGCCGACTCACTGTGGTGTTACTGCTTCTCTGCTTACAATACAATGCTCCGCGTCTCCTTTTATCCTATCGTGACATATAGTGACCAATTCTGCAATGTATAGGGGTTTCCGAATACTGTCGATGAGACAGTGTATATCATATTATAGTTTACCTAAACACACACACACATCATTTCGCTACATATTCCACATGCCACCTTCGAAATGAAAATTAATTGCTTAAATTAATAGTGCTACAGCGTGTTGTAGGAAGTCTCCCATCAACAAACTTAGCGATGAAATGAAATGTCGTTTAGATAGGGCCTCCCGTCGGGTAGACCGTTCGCCGGGTGCCGGTCTTTCGGGTTGACGCCACTTCGGCAACCTGCGCGTCGATGGGGATGAAATGATGATGATTAGGACAACACAACATCCAGTCGCTGAGCGGAGAAAATCTCCGACCCAGCCGGGAATCGAACCCGGGCCCTTAGGATTGACAGTCTGTCACGCTGACCACTCAGCTACCGGGGGCAGACAAACTTAGCGATATGTTTGCGATGGTTGCTCTTGTTGGAGCCTGCATCGAAATTCTGTTTAGGCTTCTGCTTCAGATTTCTCCTCAGTATGTAATTACACGGTAACTCAAGTTCACTTGCTCGAATGAGTTGTGTTGCACACTACCACACGAAGCGTTTACTTCATAGTAAGCATTAACAGCTTTTCATAAATTTGATCAGAAACTGAATTTCCGTTCTATTGCAGTAGATACAACGCTGTATTTCTTGTGCCTCCTTGATAATTACGTTTGCCTGTTGTGACTCCTTGGCCCATTTCCAAACTCGTGTCGTTGAAAGCAGCGGCGGGCGAGCGACATCTTGCCATAAGTGTTGCTCGGGTCACAGCCTCGTTGTGGAGGCCTGCGTAATTGGTTTCTTAATTAGGGCGTAACAATCGGGCTCAACCACCGTGAAGCCGCAATATGCTACGTCGTTGCCGTATTTCCATCTTAAAGGGGAAGCCCCGCGAAATACGGCCGCCAAGACGGTAGGTGACTTTCACTTAATCCCTTTACGCTAAAATAGCTTCCGCTAGCAGTTGCTGCATACAGACGAGAGGGGAAACTAATTTCTGGACAATGTAATCATTTGAGCTGCAAAGTGGTCGTAGCTAGTAAGTGACATCAGATTGTGATAGTTGCTGTGTGACGTCCATTTTGAAAGTCATACGCCGCCAATCACGTCGTACAAATTTTGCAGCAAAAATTTAGTAATTTAAAAAATTGTATACCAAAACATAAACGCGGCAATCGCTCTATCATTTATGTATTTTGGGAGTGGAACGCTCATCATTCTAGGAATAATTGTTTGTGTACCTGGGATCCAAGTACGTGAAGTTGTTATCGGGTTAATTGCGTTTTTTTTCTGTAAGCAAGCTCTGAAGTAAATAACTAAAGGTAAAGACATTGAAGGATTTTTGAGAAATGATATGGACTACGTCACAAACTGATATTTCCTGAGTTATAGATCTGTAGATCGTTGATGATTACAAATGTGTTGATTTATCGCGTTTACTAAAGCTGGTATGAATTCGGAGGAATTTCTGTCTTGCGGATACTTATTGGGAATTTTAATAGTTATGGAATTGGATCTATGGTTCGATCGTAAAAATTTCTTTAGTCAAACTATCACGTAATAATTTTTTTCAGTTCGTTACTCTTTATGATCATTTTCCAGTATTGCTTTAAGTTTCTTTTCTTCCTGTCCTTTCTTAGAAAAGTTTAAAGATTCCGTTTCGTTGGATGACAGTCAAAGAAAAGCCGAATCAAAATTGTATCTTGAATTACCTCTTTTAACAAATATAGGATTTGTTATGGTGGTAGCCAATTGTGTTAGAAATATTTTTATTATATCTTTTCTTTGATTAATTGGTGATCCTTTTTCCGCTTTATTGTGTGCATCAACTTGGATACGTTGACGTCCTTGTCTGAAGAGAGGTCATTATGTATCTACAACATTCACGATACATTATGCTGTTATTTTGAACCATCACAGTATTGTCTGTGAATGTTATCTTTGGTGGTCTTTACAACGATGTGAAATTCGCTTGTCCAGAATCATATGGAAGTTGCCAGTAATCAAGAAGCCATAATCCAACAACAAATCAACGCTGATTTATTTGCAGGATGCACCGACTGGATTAATATTAGGATGTAACCACCATTATTCGCCACGTTGGTTCTGACACAGACTTTAATGTGAGTACGCTACTATCCTCGATTGTGAGGGCTAATGTATATATCGATGTAAATCTCATGTGTATACAATGATTAGAACTAGCGACTATCACATAACAAAATACACCACTTAATGCTATTTCATTCTCGTTCCTACAAAAAAAAAAAAAAAAAAAAAAAAAAACCACGCACAAAACAATACCCATAAAATAAGTAATTTTTTTAGTGACCCAGCACTTCCAGCCATGGTGCATTTTGTTTTTTAGATAACAGTGAGAACACAGTCGGCGTAAGACTGGATTACCATCTCCACTGCTCATATTAATATAGGGTATATCTTAATCTTGCGTTCAATCGTTCTTAGGTCTTACTTATAATTTAAATTTTCTATAAATGTGGTGGTCGTATGAAATAGTATTGTAGTTGAAAGCTAAATAATATCCATTAAATCGATTCAGTAATCTTCGCACGCTCCCGTTATTCTGTTATTTCTTTTTAAGAGTCATTTAGGATACCAGGGCAGCTTATTTGTATGCCCATGCTGTAAATGTATGTCGTGTCACGTTAAGTTTAGCAAGGTGCTGAAAAGGGGCTTCTGCTACATGATATTGTACCCTTTCTCCCCACGCCGTAAATATCATTTTGCTCCGCACCTGGCACAACTCCATCTAGAGTTTTTGAGGCCAAATAATGGTCGAGGAAAAGTGTAAGAAAGGCGAGGACCAGTGTGATTTATGGCGTTTGCTGGCCAGACAGTAGTTGCCCAGCAAATGAAAAAAAAAAGAAAGAAAGAGAAGTAACTTTTTCTTCCAACATCTAAGACCATGTGAGAGAACCCATGTTAGACGGTTGCAAAGGAACTATAGGGGTTCATATAACCAGGATGCGTAGCTCCTGCAATAAATAATTATCTTTGACGCCACAATATATTTTATTTGTAGCTTTGAGTTTTCTTGGAAGTGTCGCTGTTACTTAGATATATTTACGAGACTTTTTGCAGGTTATGTATTAGTGAACAGTATTATGTCGTATATGAAGATATGAGGCAGCCTTTCCTTAATGCAGTATACAAATACATAACTTTCTTAAGGCAGTGCACTATGATGTAGCTCGACAATGATTTCAGATTTCGAATGCCATTTACGACTGTTGAAATGTCCCCTTAGAAAAATTAATGAATTACTGTGCTGATAAACCTCTTACGTTATTTGATTTTCAAACAGCTGAGCAGAACTGAACGTACTCAGACATTTCTCTCTTTACTTATTCTGATCAACGCTAAACTGACACACAACATTTTTAGCGCAACGCAATCTGACTTTCAACAATCCCTACAAAAGAATGGCCCTGACTGACAATAACCTATACCTTTCATGAATCACTTACCTCACAAAAATCTTCGTTACTCGAACTACCGCAACACAGCGAGCGCCAATACTGCCAGCTAAATAAAAGATTCTAACTACTGAAGGCACTAACTACTGTTAGGCATAGTTAGCAAATGAAAGATTTTGATAGAGAACAAACAATGTATTTACCTTAATAATGTTCAAAAGTCATCATATATATATATATTTATATATATATATGCACATGTCCAGATCGTCCGCTCTCAAAATTCTGCCATCTCTCTCCCCACATCCACCACTGCTGGCAGCTCACCTCCAACTGCACAGCGGTAGCGGCTGTTCACATCCGCTGCACTACACTACAATACTACACTACACTACTACACTACAATACAATACACTACAATAGCAAATATTCCAACAATGCAAACCAGCCACAGACTGCACACTGCACAGTCAGTGATTTTCAAATAGAGCGCTATGTGGCGTTACCAACATAAAAACCTAAACAGCCTACTTACATAGCCCCCATGCTCACCACAAAAAATTTTACAAATTGTTTTGGGCAGTGGCCAATAATGATTTGATAAAATTTTTCATAATTGCAATAACAAAGATATCAAATGCACACATTTATTGATACACTGTTGGTCAAAATCAAAAATTGTTCTCATAAATACAGTCCTGATCATCCATCACAATAGTAATTAAAGTTTTCTCTTTTTTTTATCAAAGTCTGAGCAAGAAGAGAAAGTGCACACAGAAGTAGTGGATGACCATGAAGTCTTGAAGAAGTAGTGTTGTTCTTCCAACGGAAAGACAGTGCTGTCTCTTGACATGCAGGGTCACAACAGAGCAACCCCCAACAGAGTCAGCTGAAGTTTTGAAGAATATTGGAAGGTAGGCCATCACAGAGCAGACCCACGATAGTCCTGGTAGAGAGTATGGTATTGGTGGGCCATCAAAGGTGCAGACCCACTGCAGTCCTTGTAGAGACAGCCAGCAGCCATCTGTTGCAACTGTGCAGGTGCACAATCACCATCGAAGAGTCTTGTGGACAATATAGCAAGTACCTAAACCACCACTTGTGCACTCACAAAGTTTTTGGAATTGTCCTTAGAACCAGCAATGCTGTTAACCAATCCTTTGCTGAATTATCAATACACCTGCAAACACTAACAGTCCCAGCTTCTCACATTTTGTGCATATACTATGACCAACAGAAACGTGTGCAGTGAAATGTAACTTAATTTGAAAAACTGGTGTCTATACAAATATAAATTTACAACATAAGAATACAATTACAAAGGTACAAAATACATCATTAAAAAACATAATAGTACAGATAAAATTTGAAGTAAATTTGTAGTAATACAGGCTTCACAAAAGAATAGAAATAAACATGGACATCAGTGTTACAGGTATTATGACATACGCAAATACATAAAAGATCAGAATAGCTTTCGAAAATAATGTCTAATCATCTTTACAAAGTAAATAACATATTATAAATGCAAATTATATTTGAGGATAACAGTATTCTTCATCATAGTGAATGCAGCTTAGTATTAGAAAAATTCTACAACATAAGTCTTATTAGCTAACCACATAAAGACAGGAAGAACACAAATACACAAGGGTACAAAACCACATAGCGGAATAACACAAAAGGAAAGGACAGGGTTTGTTTTACTGCAGTATTTTGCTAACAAAACTTTCTTTACTTCTTGGAGATCTCCCTTTGTTCATCATTATTCCCAAAAAGTCCTATCTATACCTGCTTTCTGTATTCTATTCATATCCTCTTTCAAAATAAATATTCTTCATTGTATAGTACCTTTTTTTGTACAAACTTATTTCGTATAACTTCTCAATGCATTTCTTCCAATTCATCGCAACTCATTCTCTTATATAGTCTACCCCCTCTTAAGCTAACGTGATTCTACTGAGCTGAGATACATAAACTAAGGGACGAGGCAATGCAGCAGCACAAAACAATTAACACAAACAGCAATGACAAAAAAATGCAAATTGGCAAAGATAGCAGCAATAAATAGAAATTAGCAAAGCAAATGCAACATTACAACTAATATGAGCCAATGTGCAGCAACAAGAGAAATAAATCAGTAGTAAAACTGGCTTAACAGAGTAACACAAAGTGAAATTCAGTAGCACTATGCCTGGCAATCAGCAGCAGCAAATGCAATAACTTATATCTAAACATGACAAACCCACAAGCAGAAAAAAGTAGTACTCTAAAGACAACAATACAGATAAGGGAAATGTCTATTCTCATCTTAATGTCTATGTCATTAAGTGTTGCGGCACAACTTATTCTACAAAAAAATTACAAAGTACTTGAAAAGAAAATTATGTATGCAGTTACTGTTCTTAATCCCTTCTTATTGTTCTTTCTTTTACAAGTTCTCCTTTTTTGAAGAATGTGGATCATAAAATTATTATTTAACAGATCTGTTGACAGAAAGTGTTCACATTAGCAAATGCATTTAATATTATTTTATAAAAATAATGCTGCAGCACAGCTGGAAACCAGATATCAAATGAAATAAGCAACTATGTACAAAGGAAAGCATAAAAACATCATTCAATAGCCATGTGGCATTTCATTAGTCAGTAGAAATTCTCTCAACTCTCATAGAAAGACACTTGTCATAATCAGGTGTGCAGGTGTAAGAATATTTCCCATCAATTCATAAGCATTTCAGTAAGTAGCGCAAAGTATGAGCTCAACAAGCAAGCAATATAAGCATATGTTCCCAAGTAATAGCGTGTCATATTTGCGATGCTTTCTACAAAGGAATGCAATAGCGAGGTTAATGGCCTCTCTTTTCTCCACCTAATGGCTTTTTCTTCAGGCGACTGGCACAGCTGGGGGCCCATAATGCATTACGTGTTGGTCACTTAACTTTCTTACTGAAATATTTACGAAAGCAGTTTTGGCTACAGTAACAGTCTCTTATGAAAAAAACTTTGACAGATTGAAAAACTACAGTAGAAATGCGTAGAAACGAGATCTCATTAATAGCAGTGTTGTGATACATTCACGTATGGACAGACAAGTCATAACTCCTAAAGTACGATTCTTGGTTTCCAACATCCTTTTTCACAAACCAGAGTCCCTAACCACTACTCATTATTCCATTCCTTATTATACAAATACATATTTGTCGACACTTCTTCAATATATTCATCATAATAAATACGTGGCATAATCAAATTCCTCATATAGCATCAGCTTATTGCTCATAAACATACCTCAACAGCATAATACACATTGTCGTCGTAATAATATCATCATAGCACATCAATCAAATCTCAAAATCGTTGTAGCTTCCACCAATAATTTCAAAATCTAAAAAAAATTCTCTGTTCATTTCAATAGCGTCATCTACCTCAAACGCACTTTAAAAATCATGATCCCATACCAAATACATCATTCAAAGCTCTCATAGTATCACAATGGTTCCGAACAAATATGAACGGTTCACAAAGTACAGACAAAATACAATTTCATAAGTGTGAAATTATCCAGCTGTGTAATTGCGTAAACGTGTGTCACTGATGTAGTAAAAAAATGTGTTTCTCTCTCAGTTAAATGATCAGATAGCTTTGTAATTCTGTGTTAGAGAAATATGGTACCGATATGTAAAGTTGTATAAGCAAATACCATATTAGCTAGGGCTCCTAGCGCTCGCAGCACACATGGTACACAAGTAGGCGTGTACCCCCTGAGGATTAATGTAATTATATCCTTAGGTGTTACAGATTACAGCAATGGAATGAAATGTATCATGGAAAACCTTTGTATCATTGTAATTCAAAAATCTTTAAAAATAAATGTTTTAAGTACAAAATTAATCACTGAAATACGTGTATTGTAGCGCTAAACTGTGCGTCTTGTTGTAAGATTATCTCTGTCATTACTTAAGGGTAAAAAATGTGCCAAGTGTCGTAACTACCGTCGTCCATAAGCAAAGTTCCGTAGAAGTCAATGTACTTACCTCGTAGTAAACAGAAGTGAAATGCTATGTGGATAGATATCGTAGTTATCACGTACAGTACCGTGATCAAGAAAGTACTATACTGCAACGTATTGTTGTGCTACGAAAAGGCTGTCTCATTGTAGCTATACCACAAAAGTTACTACTAAAACATGTTTTACTTTCCAGAATAATATAGAAAAACTGTGCAAATATAAAACAGATACACCACAAAAGCAACAATGTAAATTGTGTTACCCATTAGTAGCATCGTGATATAATCGTGTAGCTGTCAAACAGACCAAATACTAAGTCATCTGTAATCTCGCTGAAAGTACTTTACATAAAAAATGTCTTTTCAAGTAAATCAAAATGTTGCATTAAAATCTCATTAGCAGTATATGTTGTAAGTATGTAAGGCTTATAGTCGTTACGTAATCATGCAACTAACAAGCAAGAATGTACAAACAACAAAACTGTGTCGTCTGTTCACTATAACAATGCATTCATAATTACTGTTTAAATAAGTTCTCTTGGTTCTTGACTGGATAGTTAACTTCAAACATTGTTGCATGTTAACAGTTTCTAAGTGTGACAAAGCGTACTAGTAACGTGAAGTGAAAAATTTTATTGCAAAGACTAAGTTAAAAAGAAGATTATCTTTCAATAAACGGTTTTACGTGTGAAATGTGCTGTGAACCTTTACTCTTCCTAGTACACAGAGTTTCAACTTCAACGCAATTATCATGTGGTGTACGTCAGATTCTGTAAGGTCCATTGTAAACCAGACAGAATTTGTGACTCAAGTGTTTCTTCTTAAGTGACAATGAATGACCTTTATCGAGATCTTTCTGACCAATATATAGTTTCTTTGTATTTGCTTTACCGCGTAGTTTTCTTCTTTTGTCTTCAGCAGAATTTATATTTTTAATAGCCAAATCAATTATGTCTTTGTGTCGAAGTTTACGTGTATTCGGGAAAGGTACAAGCTCTCTGATTCTGTTCGGTGGTTCTTCGTTCTTCAGTACAAGAATAGGTGGTAAAGCAGTGGAGTCATGAGGCATTTCATTCAGCACATTTTGATATAAGTGTAAATATCTGTCCCAATGCTGATGCATTCTGTGACAATAAAGTCTGCAAACTTATTGATTTCTTTCATAATCCGTTCAGAAGGGTTACAATGTGGTAAGTAAAATGAAATAATAACAGGTTTGATGTTATGATTCTGAAGCATGCATGACCAAACAGCGGATCTGAATTGAGGTCCGTTATCTGAAATGACTTTACTAACATGTCCAACTCCACGTAAGAAATTTTTAACAAAGGCGATGGTTACGGACCGTCCAGTGGCTTTATGTAACGGCGTGAAAGAAACAAATTTTGAAGTAAGTTCAATAGCTACTAGAACGTACGAAATTCCATTCCATGTTCTGGAAAGGGGTCCCAAGAGATCAACAGCAGCAAATTCTCTTAATTTAGAAGAAATTATAGGAAACAACGGAGCACAATGTGAGATGGTAGTTGGTTGAGCTTTTTAACAAAGTTTACAAATAGACAAAACTCTTCGAATTCTCTTTTCCATACTGTTAAAATAACAAGTCATCCGAAGAATATGATAACATTTTCGTGGACCAAAATGTGCGTAGCTGAAATGAATGTACCAAATGAGCTTATTAACAAAATCGTCTGGAATGCAAAGTACCCATAGCTTGTCACCAACAGTGCAGCGTTTGAAGAGTATGTTGTTTCTAACCAGATAATAATGCCGAATCTATGTGCATGTCTTTTCATGCCATTTAATTTTGATGTCTTTCCAAATCGGATCTTTAGCTTCTTCATGAGTAATGTTCTTTAAAGACGTGGTGATGAAGTTTTCAAAGGCGACTTTCTGAATGTAAAGAATACTGAAATTTTTCTCGAGGTTGGCTTCTGTGTTACTTTTCTCAAGTCCAGCCGGTGCGCTTGACAGTGCGTCCGCAACAATGTTCTCCTTGCAGGGAATGTAGACTATTGTGAAGTGGAATTCCTGCAGAAACAATGCCCAACGTTTTAACGTGTCATGATTTAATTTTGAAGACATAAGAAATTGTAATGCGCCACGATCACTGTATACTTTTACGTGCTTACCAGAAAGAAAGAAACGGAACTTGTTAAATGGCCAAACGATAGCTAAAGCTTCTGATTCAGTAACGGAATAATTTTTTTCAGATTTTGTTAGCAATCGGCAAGCAAAAGCAATGGTTTTCTGAATGGTAGTCTCATTTTCTATGGCTTCTTGAAATAAGTGGGCACCAAGACCGACTTTAGAAGAATGCGTGCTAAGGCAGAAATCTTGTGACAGATCTGGGTGAGCTAGTATTGGCGCGTTAAGTAGCGCTTCTTTCAAAGAATTGAATTCCAACTGTGCCTATTCACCCCAGTTCCAAACAGTATTTTTTCCAGTAAGAGAACAAAGTTTTGGTGTAACTAGAATTTGCATATTCAGAAAACGACGATAAAAATTTGCGAGACCTAGAAAACTGCGGACTTGTTTTTTTGTGGATGGAACTGGAATGGCTCTGATTGCTTCTAACTTTTCAGGATCCGGCTGAATGCCTTCAGAAGAATTCATGTGTCCCAAAAACTTCACTTTTGTCCTATCGAATTCAGACTTTTCCAAGTTAACTGTAATTCCAGATTCTGCAAAAATACGTAACACATTGCTGAGGATGTGATTATGTTGTTCCCATGAGGCTTCTGCTATCAGAATATCGTCCACATATAAGATGATGAGACATTTTAAGAACTCAGGTAATATGGAATTTAGCCCGCAAATCAATGCTGCTGAAGAAATGTTCAAACCAAAAGGAAGTTTCCGAAATTGATAGCAAACGTCGAAACAAAGAAAACCTGGGTATTTTCTACATTCTGGATTAAGTTAGATCTGATAAAAGCTGCATCTGAGATCAATGGAAGACAACACTTTTACACCATTAAAATTTTGAAGAAGTTCTTCCAACGTCTGCGGCCTGTCAGTTTCAGGAATGATGATAGTATTGATTGGTCTCGACTCTAAGACAAGCATGATCGATCCATTTTTCTTCTAAACAACATGTAGTGGATTATTGTATGAGCTTACTGCAGGCTCAATAATGCCCTCGTCAAGCATAGATTGTATTTCTGTTCTAACACGGTCCCTACACTGTGCCGGAATTACGTATGGTCTAACACAAATTTAGTATGCTCACGAACACGAAATTGGTATTTAAATCCTTTGATTGTTCCTGTTTTGTGAGTAAAAACTGTGGAATGTGCTTCTAAAATCTTAATAAGGTGCTGCCTATCAGTGTCATTACAATTCTCAATTGTTTGAATTTTATTCTGAATTAACTCATTAGTATCAAGTACGCTGTCGATATCATCCCTGTCAATACCTGCAGAGTGATTGTTGGTGTCAAGTTCCGACGAAAAATTCCGAACTGTTTTCTAACAGAAGGTAAAGCCGATTAAGTTCCTCGTCATGGTTTGAGAAACAATCTTCAAATTTCAAACCTATTGACTTACCTTCTTTCTCTAGACTTATTTTAGCATCGTGAAAGTTTAAGATTGCTTTGTATTCATTCCAAAAGTCTACTCCCAATATAATTTCTGTTGAAAATAATGGAACGATAAGGGAGTTCATAGAGAAACTGTGGCTTTGACAAAAGAATTCTAAGTTGGTTTGTTGGCGTTCATCTACACTTTTTCCAACGATTGCACCTTGTAATTTAATCTTACGTAAGGGAGGTGTGGGGCAATCGTTCGATTTGTTGCATTTGCTAAAGGTTGTTTCACTATTTACTGAAATGGGACTGCCAGAGTCAAGTACTGCCGTAAATTTTACATCATTTACTGTAATGTGAATTACAGGATATGCAATATTGTCCTGTTTTTCGTCGTGTTCCTAGAGTAAGATGTCCCTAACGTCTTCCATTTTTACGTAATTACCAGCCACGGCAGCTACGTCGTCAGCTTCATAAGTACGTATTGTGTCTGCCAGCGGTGTGAGTCATTGCCTACTGTCTTTTTGTTGGCGCGCGTAGTTATTGGGATTAAGAAACCTAAATTCTATAAATTCAACTTGCCGAGAGGGCCCTGCCCTGTTTGAATCCCACCAGTTCTGATGCAATTCAGGTCTGTCGTTATGTCGGTAGTTTCAATGGGTCCTTTTTTGTCAGTCATATGGTGGAGAATTTCTCCCGGAATCGTAACTGCGCGGTGGAAACGTTGCGTCTGAAATTGTTCTGTCTCCCTTGATAATAATTATTTTGGTTCCCATATTGTCTATTTCTCTGAATGTCTCTGTCATAGTCATTACCACGGAGAAGTGATCTTTCCCTGCGATCATTATTACTCTGCCAGTGGTTGTCATATGGGTAGTGTCTGTTTAGGTCACGATTTGCGCTGTAAGAATAGCCTTGTCGTGACCAGTTATTGTTTCTGTCGTCACGGAATTGTGACGGATGTGACCTGTAATGATTTTTTTCCTGTTTTCGCGTCCCGCGATTGTCAGTGTCAATTTCCAATTCTTGTAACAGTCCCTGAAAACCTTCAATGTCGTCTTTGCAACTTCCTGCCAAAATAATATGTCGTAAATGTTCCGGCAATTTGATTAAGCAAATGCGGATGAGTTCTGAGGGGCTGTATGGGTTTGACAGGTACTGATTCTTGTGCAATATGTCTTCAAAATATTTGACAAGACTGGAAAATTCAGATTGTTCAAGGCGTTTCATCATCATGATGCTATGTTCTACGCGATCTTGAGCAGCTTGAGACCAATATGCTGAGAGGAAGGCATGATAAAATTCTCCTTCACTGTGACAACCGTTAATGACCGATCGCATTCTTACAGCTGGTTCATTCTCTAAGTAGACACACATAAATTATAATCTGTGCTCCAATGACCAGTTGTGAGGAATACAATGAGAGAATTGATGAAGCCACACTTGTGGATGAATGTCGTTGCCAGAGTTCTTAAATGTTTTGAATTTGCGTGTAGTAATGAACAGCTTATAGTCAAAGTCATCGTGACGGCGAGTCGCATATTGGTCATTTCTACGTCGCGTCGGTGGTTCCATCTCAAAATTCGGTGCACCTTGCCAATTTCTTTCATAATTTCCGAAATGCCCTGTGTTATTATTTTGTGGGTTTTCCGTATTTCTAAGTCCCTCTTCCCGTGTTGGAGCGCGAGTATCCTCTGAAATATGTAATTCTTGTATTACTTGTGCCAACTGATCTTGTACTTCCCGGATTTCTCTTTTGTACTGTGTATTAATTTGATTCTGGTTTTGTTTGAAAATCCTAATTTGTTCGTACTCTTCTGTGTCATTAAAGACTACCGGTCTTGTGTGATTCAGATTATCATCTACCTTCGTAGATAAATTATTTGGCTGATCCGAAAGTTCGACTACTTTCTCTGATAATGAACTAATTTCCTCCATGTGTCTTTCTGAACCAATTTTCAGAGTTTCTACTGTGTTCTTTAAGTTTTCCTGAGATTTTCCAAATTGCATAACCGAATTGGTTGATGCAGCTGAATCAATTTTAGCTCGCAAGGTCTCGTGATTTTCATGAACAATAGTTTGCAGTTCTTTTATGGCTACTTTGTGATTCTGTAATACATTTACATGCCGCGAAAAATTAGGTTGAAAATGCTCACAAATTTGTGTTTTTACGTCATAATAGACTTTTTGACATTTCGCTTCGATTTTAAGTAACGCAGCAGTTTAACCTTTACGTGTTTGTTGTTGTGTTTCTTTAATTTGTTTCTGATTTTGTTCCATTTGTTGCTGTGATGGTTTTTGATTTGGTTCCATTTGTTGCAATAATTGCCATAATAATAATAAATGAAAAGCACCAGTTTGCTTTTGTTCTACAATATTATTTTTATTGCTAACCGGTTTTCGGCTTACAAGGCCATCTTCAGACATTGTCTGAAGATGGCCTTGTAAGCCGAAAACCGGTTAGAAATAAAAATAATATTGTAGAACAAAAGCAAACTGGTGCTTTTCGTTTATTATTGTAATGTAGTTCTACCAAGAACCGACGGAAGATTCTGTTAATATGCCATAATAATGTGTTAGTGTCTGGAACATGTTCCTTTGTGCCTATCGACAGTGCATTTGCACCAGCAGCATTCGTATTTTGAAAAGCAGAAAATGTGTCTTGACTCAATTGAGAAATACTTCCCTGTTCACTAATTGTTTCACTGTCTACACCATTATTTATTGCCTGGTCCATTTCGCTATGCACAGTTACCAAATTACTATTCTGAATATTTGTTAATTCATTAACCTATACCTTTCATGAATCACATAGCTCACAAAAATCTTGTTTACTCGAACTACTGCAATACAGCGAGCGCCAATACTGCCAGCTAAATAAACAAATTTACTCTTTCTGATGGACACACGTCCAGATCGTCCGCTCTCAACATTCTGCCATCTCTCTCTCCCCACATCCACCACTGCTGGCAGCTGACCTCCAACTGCGCAACGCTACGCGCTGTTCACATCCAACTGCCCAACAGTACAATAGCAAATATTCCAACAACGCAAACCAGCCACAGACTACACACAGCACAGTCAGTGATTTCCATGTAGAGCGCTACGTGGCGTTACCAACATAAAAATCTAAACAGATAACTTATACTTTCTGTATGTTATATTCCTTGTGTATGATAGTATGATAGTTATACCTACGTGCCATTAATAATACTTTGGTTGGGAACTTCGTTACTACTATTCTTTAAGGATCACGCTACATCTTCATTATTTCGTTTGTCCCACGTGGTCACCATTTCGAATACTCCTTCATATGATCGTTGATGATGGCACTTAGGTATAACTATCATACTATCATACACAAGGAAAAGTACATAGAGACAGTCGTAAATGGCATTGGAAATCTGAAATCATTGTCGAGCTACATCACAGTACACGGCCTTCAGAAAGTTATGTATTTGTATACTGCATTTGTTCCTCCGTCAATGTTCTTCCTTTCTTTGTAGGTCATCTTTCTGTATGAAACCCTTCCAGAACGTGTATGATGTTTCTACACTTGATCCGTTTTAACACGAGCGTTTCCGGGTAGTTGACCCTGTCAAAGTCTTTCTGAGCTTCATTAATCCACACTGTGGTGATCTTCCAGAGAAAATCAAATATTTGTTTGGATAATCTGTTTTTGTCCATTTTGTACAGGTGTCCTACATTTTTTCAGCCTCCCTTTCTTCACAGTCTTCGAGATCTTCTCCACTTTGTGGTTCAAAGAAATTTCCATTTGGCCTCAGTCTAGACTACACCCATGATTCATTCATATAATTTTTCATAAGATGTTTTGTCTGCTTATCGACTTCCCTAGTTCATTGAGAGGCTTTTAATAGCGTACAGACATTCTGTTTTGACCACACTTTTGCAGTGTATCGATCTGGCACCAGTGAAGCCCCGAATCATTGAAGCGTCGAAGTGTTGTTTATGAAACTATTTCAAACGTCTGATTACTTTACAAATGAGTTAATGTGTTAAATGTTTGACGTTAAGTTCAAATGGTTAAAATTTCTCTGAGCACTATGGGACTTAACTTCTGAGGTCATCAGTCCCATAGAATTTAGAAGTACTTAAACCTAACTAACCTAAGGACATCACAGACATCCATGCCCGAGGCAGGATTCGAACCTGTGACCGTAGCTGTCGCGCGGTTCCACACTGTACCGCCTAGAACCACTCGGCCACCCCGGCCGGATGACGTTAAGTGCTTGAGAGAGAAAAGCTTTAGGTATGATTCGAAATTACGTTTAAAGATTGTGGGAAGTCCCCTTAGTCTTCTCATTGTCAAACACTGGATGAATACAGTCTGGCTAATTTGCACCCCATTTTAAGCAAGACATAGTTTTTCACGCAACCTAATGCTTATGCCGTCATACCTCCTGAACTATCCGTCGAACAACGATATAACCTGCAGCTGCATTGAGTACTATAGTGTCTGCAAAATGCGTTTGGGACAGAGTTAGTAGCAAAGACGTAATAAATTAAAACACCTTACCGAGTGCTTAATTGTCACTGCATCAACAGTGGAAATGTAGTGAATCATAATCTGCTTTCCATTCGTGAGGGATGCCAACTAGAAAAAGTTAGGTGAATTTTTGAAATTACGTATTAATTTTTTTGGAAGTCGTTAAGTGCTGTTATTCTCAAATACTGGGTGAATGTAACACTGGGTAATTCGCGCGACGCGAGCTATGCTGCCTCAAGATTTACAAACAGTTTGTAATTGCTATAATATCTACGTGACAATGTAAGCCTTAAACATAATATTATGTTAATAGATTATGACAGCATTTTAGTAAGTTGGTATGTTTCTTCTGGTCAACAGTGCAAGTTTCCACCCCTTGTCGGGGCTGCTGTCACTGAAGAATCCAAGACGTTGGTGGTTGGAAATTCAAAAATTCAAATTGGCGAAACTATTGCGCAGTTGTAAAATGTTTTAGGCAAGGATTGCGTATGGTGCGAAAAGTGGAAAAAGAAAACGTTAATGCATTATGAATATTAATAACAACTCAGTTACACGATAAAACACATAAATTTGAAGTTCAACAACATGCCTAAGAAGTACAATTACGAAAATCTTTTATTAGAACTGTCGCAATAATAATTTTGTTGGGGAAGACATATCAAATACTACGTTCTATTGAGAGAACACTTGATAGATACAGATAATCTATTAAAGAGGCAGGCTGCTACGCTTGTCTGACCTATTCAGGGGGGACGTTGAGTAAATTCAAAGTCGTCCAGCTAGTTTTCTATTATCATGAGAGGGAGGGAGAGAGAGAGAGAGTCAGCCAAGGACATGACGAGTGGGGATGGCATTCATTAAAAAAATGCGCTTTTAACTGCGGTTACGGTTTTTCGAAAAATTTCTGTCATCAAATGTCTCCGAATGCGAGAATATTTCTTGACTCCTACCTGCGTATGAGGAAATTACCAGAGTAATCATATCTTACGTGGAAAGGTTTCGAGAGTCAGAAATATTCTTGGACTTTGCATTGGATTTGAAGAGATACAGTCATCATTGTACGATTGACATAATAAGGGTGTTTCCATTGGTCCATCTTTCATGAGGTAAGACGTACTGTGAGACTCAGTCCCACAGCAAACTGCATAAAGCCATCCAGCATAGCCTGACCATTAGCTGTGTGCGTGCATGTTAACCAAGATCATCTTCATGTAAGTCCAGAATACATGAAACAAATTTACAAAGGGATTAGGTAACTAGCTACATCCATGTTAATACCATAATGCAATCTATGTACTTGCGCCTTATTCAAGCATCCTTATTTGATACACATACAGTAGAAATGGTTAACTCATACATGTAAAGCTTGTCAGTAAAGTTCAGGTGCCATTTCAACCAGGTCCTTAAACACATAAACAGTTAATCAGCAATCTCGTATCAAATTTCAGTCTTGAATACGTTTCTCCATTTTTAAAGTACCTCTCATAAATGAAAAGACTCCAATCCAGTTTCTTAAGTTACATGATTTATCTTCCTGGACAGAACGGTAATACCACAGATCTCATGTACAATAAGAATCAGGAATAAGTGTGGTGACAACCAAAATCGTTAATTATTGTATACACGCTCTTAGAACAGGAAACGTTATCACATTACAATTAATGTCAGTCATGTGTCAATCAACATCTTATACTACTGGAGTAAAAATCTTATGTGTAACATGATCTTAACTTGTGTCAAATTCACTGTCATCATTACAATTAGAAAACCGTGGTCATTCCTAGGGATAAAAGCGTAACATGTTAATTAAATTTTCATTAAAAAAGTGCAAGTTCCTGAAAATTTAAGAATCTGGTATCAACCACAAAGTAGCCCTATTATCTGTTGAGTAAATTTCTCATAAATACATACACACAGAGCACAGTTCTAAAATAAAATGCTCCTGTTACATATATTTTGGTCATTGTTTATAATGGAGCACAGCGTAACTGTAAGTTTAATATTAAACCACATAAAATTCTTTACTGAGATAAAAATCTTCCTTTATCCCTCATTGGCTGCCTGAAATAATAACCCATATAAACATCCACATATATCATCACTACTGAAATAACATCGTCTTCTACTCCTCATTGGCTTCCTGAAATATTTATTCTGATGAGCATCTCTTCAACAAGGTACACTCACTGTTCAGTACATATTGTTCCTCCATTTCAGCTCAGCATTAATAAGACATACATTATTGCATAATATCAACATACTTCATCACAGAAACACAGCTACATCACAAGCACATCATGTCTTACCTTCTGATCTTAGTATTTCTTAACCTAAATGTGATACTATATCCTTTCTAGCCGCGCATAGTGGCCGCGTGCTTTGAGGCGCTATGTCACGGATTACGCGGCCTCTCACGCCGGAGGTTCGAATCCTCCCATGGGCATGGGTGTGTCTGTTGCTCTTAGCATAAGTTAGTTTAAGTAGTGTGTAAGTTTAGGGACCCATGACCTCATCACTTTGGTACCTTAAGAATTCACACACATTTAAACATTTTAACATGCCCTTTCTCTGTCGTTCTTTAAACTGTATTGAGTTTCTCACAATATACACACTCATCTGGAATTTTGAATTCATATATCTGCATTACCAGTGGGCAATAGTTGACAATTGTTAGCACCAGTAAACTATTTTCAAATATCTCAAAAATGGCACCGATATAGTAGACTTCTGAAACATCATTCACTAATTACCAAACGTTCGTAGCAAATTACATTCATCATCTGTTAGGGAAACAATTTCTTGAAGTGGAAGGTCAACCAGTTCACTATAGTTACACTAGGACAGTAGGAGTGAGTTATTTACACTTATTACCTAAATAGATCAGTAGACGAAGACGTGTGGATCATGAATGCAAGAAGGAACAGTAATAACCAGCTGGGGGAGACATCAGTCGCCAGTTGATGTACCCATCATAGACAGGTGGATCCTCTGCCTACATTACTCATCATATACCTTGACAATAGATACATGATGAACATCTCACGATTTAGGTGTCCTCAATGTTTCCCTTTCCACAGCATTTTCGTGAACAATGCAATGTATGCAAAATGGTCCACTGTATAGAAGGAAGAACTGATGACTGAGTGATTTTCCCTTGTGAGATTTCACCAAGACCTTCTGACATCTATGTAACTATTTGATATTTACACATCATTGCAACTGCTTCCTGTTTTCAGCACCTCTCTTCATCTTAGCTAAGGCAATATCAATCACTTCATGATGACAGAGGCTGCTTACTCTTTAACACCAGAAGAGGGGGCAAAGATGTAGAATCATTTGGTAACTTATTCAGTACATTCTGAAACAAGTGAAGGTATCTATCCCAAGAGTTGTGTCTGCGGTGTGAATACAATCTGCAAAGTTTCCTAGCCCTTTCATTAGGCTCTCGCAAGGGTTTGAAGATGCATGATATAAGGAGATTAAGATAGGTTTAATTTTCCTACGGTGTAATGTACTCAACCAATGCTGGGATCGGAACGCAGGCCTGTTGTCAGATTTGTCTTTGCCTATGTGACCCACTTATTTCAGAAAGTGTTTAACAAATGCTGAAGATAAGATTTTGGTGCAGCTCCAAAGAGTGGGGTAAATGACACAAATTTCGACGCCAGTTCTACTGCCACAAAAAAAAGCAGTAATCATAGTTTTTCTGGGAAGGTATCCAAATAAATCGACAGTTGCGAGTTGTCTTGTTTTAATAGGGATTATGGGAAACAGTGGAGCAGAGTGGAATATATAGGAGGCTTTCACCTTTGACACAGATTACACCTTGAGGGTCTGTAGGGATTTTTTCCTCCATATTTCAAAAATAGCATGTGTCACTTAACTTGCAAAAACATTTTGGGGCCCAAAAATGGGTGTAACTAAGGTGTATGTACCACACAGGGTTGCTCACTATGTCATCAGGAATATGTACTACCCAGAATTCATTATTAGGATTCCTTAGTTTGAAAAGAATATTGTTCCTCATCAGATAAAATTGTCTCACAGGTACATTGTCCCTATCATCCCATTTCTTTTTTATTTCCCTCCAAGTAGCATCCTTACCTTGTTCCTTAGCGATGTCAGCAAGAGTTAATGAAATGTAATTCTCAAATGCAACCTTCTGAGTGTATAAGGTACTGAAGTTATTTCCCTGACCGTTTTTTTTTTTCAATTGCTTTGTCAAGACCAACAAGTGAACGAAACGAAGTGTCTGCTACTGTTTGTTTGCGTTTCTGAAATATAAACAATTTTTGCGTTTCTGGAATATGAACAATTACCATCCTGCAAAGTTAAGGCCCGATGCTTAAGACGATCATGACTTTACTTATTAGTCATCAGAAACTGAAGGGCTCGGTGATTGGCGTATACCTCGGTATGCCCACCATACAAGACATATCGGAATTTATCATTGGCTCAAACCCCATCCAATGCCTCCATTTCGCTCACAGAGTAATTAAGCTCTGATTTAGATAACATGCGCCTTGAAAATGCAATAGTCCTTTGGTTAATGACACCATTTTTTGAAATTCTTGAAAAACGTGCATGCCAACCCACATTTGAAACTGTCAGTAGAAATGCAAAAGTCGTGTGACAGATCTGGATGATGTAATATAGGCGCAGCAAGAAGTGCATCCCTCAGACTTCGAAATTCATCCCAGTGCCACACAATATTCTTAGCAGTCAACTTGTACAACATGGGAATGGTCAAGTATTTCAAATTAAAGAAGGGACAGTAGAAACGAATGAGCCCCGAAAGCCCTCTGAGTTGATGTTTAATTATAGATACAGGTATTTTTGCAATAGCTTCCAACTTTTCTCGATCAGGTTGAATTCCTTCATTAGGTATAATATGACTAAGAAATTAAATTAGCGATTTGCCAAACTTTGACTTTTCCAAATGAACTGTGGTACCAAACTCAGAAAATACTTGTAGCAATGAATTAAGAAGACTGACCTAACCACGACTTTTCTGCAATGAGGATATCGCTGCCATAGTTGGTAATGAAATTAAATGATCATATGGCATTTATTGTCTGGGATATTCTCTTTGGAGTTCGGCCACCATATTGCAAGTCATTTTAGTTAACGCCACTTCAGCGACATACTTTTCCATAATGATGAAAATGGTGATGTAGGACACACAACACCCAGTCCCCTGCCAGGAATCGAACCCAGGCCCCCTTGCATGGTAGGTGGTAATGCTATCACTGCCCTATGGATAGGTGCTAACTCTTTCCTTCAAGAGTTCAGGAAGAATAGAGTTTAATCCCCAAATAAAGGCAGAAGATGAAATACTAATTCCAAAGGGCGAATTACAAAACTGGTAAGATGAAGTAGTATTTGCCAAAAGCTGAACTGAGATCTAAAGTAGACAACACCTTAACATGATGAAATTTCTGTAACAATTCCTCTAATATCTGAGGATGATCTCTTTCAGGAATGATAATGGCACTGATTTGTCTGGAATGTGATACCAAACATATATTCTGATCTCTTTTTTCAACAATATGAAGAGAACCGTTGGAAGCAATCATAGCAGATTCAATGACACATTGGGCTAATATGAACTGGATCTCAGTACCTAATATTTGCCTGTATACCAATGGAATTGCGTTAGGTCGAAAAAAAATCTTCGTATGTCCGGTATTAAATTCATACAGAAAATTTCATATGTTATCCGAGCTGTTGATAAAGACTATAACATACCTGCAACCAATATGTAATGTGGCTACAGCCAATATTGCCTATGTCTGTCTGTGAAAACAGGCTTGATATGCAACCTGAACTATCAGTAAATGGAATGTAACCTGCATAATACTGTGTGCATGTTGTATGAGTGTCAGTTTCACTGTCATTTAAGCCCTCAACAGATCGTTATATGAAAAACTTAAAACTAACATTTCAGTAAGCTGTCTGACTGCATATTTGAATATGAATTTACAAGGAATTTACTGGAGTAGAGTACATGACATGTTGTGATGTGTCAGCAACTCTGTTTTAACTTTAAGTTTAACACTAACCTCTTTAGATCACTGCCTTTTTCCATGTCGTTTACAGCAATTCGCGGCAGCATGCACCAGCAGCGGCTAAAGCTTATTGTTACTAAGAATGAATTTAATAAAAAGGAGTTTGTTTGGATCCTGTTAACTACTAAATAACTTGTGAGAAGGTATTTCATAAATTAAGTCTATATAAAAACTTCAGAATCATCATAACCCATAACCAATAATAGATAAAGGAAGTTACTATGACATAGGTATCAATACTGGCCGAGTGCCAGATTAACGAGTTATTTTAATTTCAAAGTTCCATTAACATTTAATAACCATAGCATTTATATATTAATTAGATGTGGAGAATAATTATTATTATTTGGAGGATAAGGAGGTTTCTTTAACTGACAAAAAAACATAGGATTATTGCAAACACAGACTAGCAATCACAAGCCTAACCCTGCAATTTCTTTTGAGCAATGCTTCCAAATTTTATCTTGAATTCCATCTTCAAGCATACTTAAGCCATCTCCTGACTATATTAATGAAATAAGTTCTTGAGTGTGGTAAGATCTGCTATCAACGATATGAGGGAGGCATGACACGTCTTCTGTCTCTGAACTCTCGACTGACATTACTACTTCCACTCTCGCAGATAGACCTCATCTAACAACAATGCTTAGAATCGCAGTCCCATGTTCCACCCTCAGATTGATACTATCGATATCTGAATGCTTACGCAATTCAAAGAATAGCGTTAAGTTGGATATATTGTTTTCAGTGTAATAGAGAGCTCTGACACACTCCTTACATAGCTTCCCAGTCGCTTCTTTAAGAATTTGTATGAGGCTTATGTACAAATAGGTCCAAAGGAGCTAAGAATTCTTAATTATGAAACATATGTACTGTATATATAAACATATAGGTTAGACAGTAAATATTGTTTTTACAAAGAATATAGTGAATCATTTCTTGTTTACTACAAATGTTGAAACATTCAAACAAAGTGCTTAAAGATATAGAAGATCTATTAATGTTAGAATGATTTTTAATTATTAGCTCAATTATCTTGTGACCAATTTGTGAGCCTTTTAAAATAAGTAATTAGGCACATTTTAATACATGAAACGTTTCAATCTCTGAAGTTTAGGAATATAATAAGAAACACATGTAGAATGTTAACTGCACAGGGAGTTTTGTATGGTTTTGCCCTTTGCACACTTGTAGAAATATGAAATGGGAAGCAAAGTAATTGAGAGATGACAAGATACTCTCTCGCCTATCTTTCACATATGGAAAATTATTAAAGATTTTTATTCCAACCTGACACTCCTTGAGTGAGACTCTGGAAAGTTAACGGCCTGAGCAGACATTGACGGAGCCTGGTAGGGCGCTAAAAGCCTGAGGTATTTTTATGTTTCTTATCTCATACAAACGGCTTGTTGGGAGTTGAAAGCAATTGGTGGCGAGCCCATCCCTTAGTAAATCTTGCCAGACAGGCCCACAGCCGTACAGGGCAGCCTCTCCTCGAGACAGGGCTCCAGCAGATCAATGCCATGATACCTACCACAGCACCAGCAGAAGCCTGGGCAGGGGCAACGGTCTAAAGGAATGCGTCTACTCAAGGAGTCATAAACCAGGCATTGTGTGCAGAGCCACGTGCAATAAAAGTTCACTTGTTTCCATGTTTGCTGATAGTGCAAGGAGGCCAGTGAACCACTTCCCTCGGCCTCCTCTGTTGTATAAGAAAACTCCAGTGACTGAGAAACGTTGAAAGACAGAATCTTTATTGCACTTCTTAACTAGGACTAACGAGCTCCAAGGCGCAAGCGATTTAGATAAAGATCTTTGAGATTGTATCTGTACAATTGTTGCCTTGGGAAGTGACACGACTTTGGAGGAAATCATCTCCTTCTCTCTGTGGAAGCTTAAAAAACCCAGTAATTGGTGGTGACCAGCAAACGGATGTGTCAAACACTGAAATCTACCGAGATTTCTGGGCTCTAGTAGAGAGTAAATTGCGATCTGTCTTCCTGATCGCTAGACCATGAGATTTTTGCATTTCTTTCGTGGCGCGATCGATTAATATGTGCCACCTCCACATCTCACCTTCTCCGCCACACACATCTCCCCAGCTGCAAGTCACGTCGCCACATGAAGTAAACAGAGTAATACACTGCCGCTGTGGCACTGGCAAGGCGAACAGATTTCGATCTCCAGTTTCTCTCGGCTGCACACACGTAGAAAACTTCAGTGGGTTTCATCAATCAAAGTCTGACCAGCGTCAGATAAATTTAGCGTGCATTATCCACATTTTTAGGGCCAGAGTACTTAACTCACTGATCACCTAGTTAAACTGTCTTAGCCAACCAGGATCCACCCAGTGGTGCATCAAATCACCAGTTAGTTGTTTAGGGTATCCAATCTATAGCTTGTTTAGCAGATTTTATGTCTTGTTTGGGAAATAAATGTTGCTAGTACACTAAATTTGGCCAACATTGTCAATATATTGACTAGTCCAAACAAGTTACCTTTCATTGTGGCGTCCCACGCCAGGAGCTCTGATTGATGGCACCTTCTGTGACCGTCAGATTGCTTTGCCTAGTCTAGTCATTCAATTTGACGTCCCTTGCGCAGAATTTTGAATTGATTGCAGATAGTGTTCCTGTTCCCCATGTTGGATGTGGTGCACTGGCTGGAGTAGATTCGCCTTGCTGGCGCCTAGACATCGTACTAATATTTAATTATTGTATGTATGTAATTTCATGTTGATGTTGTGATTTCAGAGTCACTGGTTGTTTGTTTCTAATGGCGAATGGCGTTGTGCTGATTTGTTAGGACTGATTGAGATTTTTGTGTGTGGAGGTGTGTTTAGTGAGTCTATCAATAACACCTCAATGTAGAAACGTAGAGTGTAGAAGAATCATGCAGCAGTGTGTACAGTGTCTACCTCACTGACACCTTACTTGGAGAAATTGCATTCCTGATGACACAGCGTCTTGTATTGTCAGTGTCCTTTCACTGAGGCAGCACTGTGTAATTGGGGCTCTCATAGGCAAGCTGAGCCTTGTTCACTGATTATCACTGAAGAACAGGTATTTATTGCTGGCATCCTTCATTATGACAGTCCTCCTTGGTTGCTGTTCTCATTGAAAGTGACATGATTGCTGCAGGCATAAAGTGTGCATGTGCATTTTGTAATTTGTCTGTGCCTTGAAAGATCCTAGTTGCTTGGTACTCTATGGAAAGGAAGTACTTATTGTAAGAACTTTACAAATTTTTTTACATACTCCTGTAAACATAAGTGAAGTAAGTAACTGCACATGCAGTTTATATGAATGAAAATTTGTAAACTGTTTCATATGAAACACAAATATATTAACATGAAACTAAAATTATTGTACATAAAACTTATATGTGTGCATTATGAGAACTGCATAGTTACTAATTAAGATATCTGCTCATCAAGCTTATTAAGGTAAACATAAAGTATAAATTGAATTTAAAGTAATTCTGCATAGGCAGTGCCTCAAGCAGCATATATGTGCATTATGAGAACAGCTTAGTTACTAATTAAGACAGCTGGTCGTGAAGCTTATTAAGGTAAACATAAGGTATAAATTCAATATTAAGTATTCTACATAGGCAGTGCCTCAAGCAGCATATCCTATGTCCATATAACTATATATATATATATATATATATATATATATATATATATATATATATATATAGGATATGCTGCTTGAGGCAGCTATATGCAAGAAAGGTAAAAAAAAATGTTCTTTGCAGGTATTATCTGGTACATATTGATTAAAAATCTTAACAATGATGTATATCAGTGTTTTTCTTAATAACCTTAATGTCTTAATAGTCATATATTGAATATATTCTAGCAGTTATTTGTATGAACAGATGTGCACTTCTGTTGGGGAATGGAAGTACTGTCCTACCATCACCCTAACTACCACAAAACCCACAGGGATCTATACTACACATAAATCGGATCCATCTTTCTACAGCATATGGACGGTAGTAACAGGGATTGGGATAGTTAGGTTTTTCATTGTTGTATTCACTATGGAATAATGTCCAATGTATGTTGTCTCCAGTCTTTTCATCTGAAAAAAATTGATTAGTCCTTATACTAACAGTAGTGTAAATGTTAGTATAAGTAGTGTAAATGTCCCCCCCCCCCATTGAACCATGGACCTTGGCGTTGGGGGGGAGGCTTGCGTGCCTCAGCAATACAGATAGCCGTACCGTAGGTGCAACCACAATGGAGGTGTATCTGTTGCGAGGCCAGACAAACGTGTGGCTCCTGAAGAGGGGCAGCAGCCTTTTCAGTAGTTGCAGGGGCAACAGTCTGGATGATTGACAGATCTGGCCTTGTAACAATAACCAAAACGGCCATGCTGTGCTGGTACTGCGAACGGCTGAAAGCAAGGGGAAACTACGGCCGTAATTTCTCCCGATGGCATGCAGCTTTACCATATGGATGATGGCGTCCTCTTGGGTAAAATATTCCGGAGGTAAAATAGTCCCCCATTCGGATCTCCGGGCGGGGACTACTCAAGAGGATGTCGTTATCAGGAGAAAGGAAACTGGCGTTCTACGGATCGAAGCATGGAATGTCCGATCCCTTAATCGGGCAGGTAGGTTAGAAAATTTAAAACGGGAAATGGATAGGTTAAAGTTAGATATAGTGGGAATTAGTGAAGTTCGGTGGCAGGAGGAACAAGACTTTTGGTCAGGTGACTACAGGGTTATAAACACAAAATCAAATAGGGGTAATGCAGGAGTAGGTTTAATAATGAATAGGAAAATAGGAATGCAGGTAAGCTACTACAAACAGCATAGTGAACGCATTATTGTGGCCAAGATAGATACGAAGCCCACACCTACTACAGTAGTACAAGTTTATATGCCAACTAGCTCTGCAGATGACGAAGAAATTGAAGAAATGTATGATGAAATAAAAGAAATTATTCAGATAGTGAAGGGAGATGAAAATTTAATAGTCATGGGTGACTGGAATTCGACTGTAGGACAAGGGAGAGAAGGAAACGTAATAGGTGGATACGGATTGGGGCTAAGAAATGAAAGAGGAAGCCACCTGGTAGAATTTTGCACAGAGCACAACTTAATCATAGCTAACACTTGGTTTAAGAATCATTAAAGAAGGTTGTATACATGGAAGAACCCTGGAGATACTAAAAGGTATCAGATAGATTATATAATGGTAAGACAGAGATTTAGGAACCAGGTTTTTAATTGTGAGACATTTCCAGGGGCAGATGTGGACTCTGACCACAATCTATTGGTTATGACCTGTAGATTAAAACTGAAGAAATTGCAAAAGGGTGTGAATTTAAGGAGATGGGACCTGGATAAACTGAAAGAACCAGAGGTTGTACAGAGTTTCAGGGAGAGCATAAGAAAACAATTGACAGGAGTGGGGGAAAGAAATGCAGTAGAAGAAGAATGGATAGCTTTGAGGGATGAAGTAGTGAAGGCAGCAGAGGATCAAGTGGGTAAAAAGACGAGGGCTAGTAGAAATCCTTGGGTAACAGAAGAAATATTGAATTTAATTGATGAAAGGAGAAAATATAAGAATGCAATAAATGAAGCAGGCAAAAAGGAATACAAACGTCTCAAAAATGAGATCGACAGGAAGTGCAAAATGGCTAAGCAGGGATGGCTAGAGGACAAATGTAAGGATGTAGAGGCTTATCTCACTAGGGGTACGATAGATACTGCCTGCAGGAAAATTAAAGAGACCTTTGGAGATAAGAGTACCACTTGTATGAACATCAAGAGCTCAGATGGAAACCCAGCTCTAAGCAAACAAGGGAAAGCAGAAAGGTGGAAGGAGTATATAGAGGGTCTATACAAGGGCGATGTACTTGAGGACAATATTATGGAAATGGAAGAGGATGTAGATGAAGCTGAAATGGGAGATACGATACTGCGTGAAGAGTTTGACAGAGCACTGAAAGACCTGAGTCGAGACAAGCCCCCGGAGTAGACAACATTCCATTGGAGCTACTGACAGCCTTGGGAGAGCCAGTCCTGACAAAACTCTACCTTCTGGTGAGCAAGATGTTTGAAACAGGCGAAATACCCACAGACTTCAAGAAGAATATAATAATTCCAATCCCAAAGAAAGCAGGTGTTGACAGATGTGAAAATTACCGAACAATCAGTTTAATAAGCCACAGCTGCAAAATGCTAACACGAATTCCTTACAGACGAATGGAAAAACTAGTAGAAGCCGACCTCAGGGAAGATCAGTTCGGATTCCGTAGAAATACTGGAACACGTGAGGCAATACTGACCTTTCTTAGAAGAAAGATTAAGGAAATGCAGACCTGCGTTTCTAGCATTTGTAGACTTAGAGAAAGATTTTGACAATGTTGACTGGAATACTCTCTTTCAAATTCTAAAGGTGGCTGGGGTAAAATACAGGGAGAGAAAGGCTACTTACAATTTGTACAGAAACCAGATGGCAGTTATAAGAGTCGAGGGACATGAAAGGGAAGCAGTGGTTGGGAAGGGAGTAAGACAGGGTTGTAGCCTCTCCCCGATGTTATTCAATCTGTATATTGAGCAAGCAGTAAAGGAAACAAAAGAAAAATTCGGAGTAGGTATTAAAATCCATGGAGAAGAAATAAAAACTTTGAGGTTCGCCGATGACATTGTAATTCTGTCAGAGACAGCAAAGGACTTGGAAGAGCAGTTGAATGTAATGGACAGTGTCTTGAGAGGAGTATATAAGATGAACATCAACAAAAGCCAACCGAGGATAATGGAATGTAGTCGAATTAAGTTGGGTGATGCTGAGGGAATTAGATTAGGAAATGAGACACTTAAAGTAGTAAAGGAGTTTTGCTATTTGGGGAGCAAAATAACTGATGATGGTCGAAGTAGAGATGATATAAAATGTAGACTGGCAATGGCAAGGATAGCGTTTCTGAAGAAGAGAAATTTGTTAACATCGAGTATAGATATAAGTGTCAGGAAGTCTTTTCTGAAAGTATTTGTATGGAGTGTAGCCATGTATGGAAGTGAAACATGGACAATAAATAGTTTGGACAAGAAGAGAATAGAAGCTTTCGAAATGTGGTGCTACAGAAGAGTGCTGAAGATTAGATGGGTAGATCACATAACTAATGAGGAGGTATTGAATAGAATTGGGGAGAAGAGGCATCAAGGGATCACAAATTTAGCATTGGAGGGCGGTGTGGAGGGTAAAAATCGTAGAGGGAGACCAAGAGGTGAATACACTAAGCAGATTTAGAAGGATGTAGGTTGCAGTAGGTACTGGGAGATGAAGAAGCTTGCACAGGATAGAGTAGCATGGAGAGCTGCATCAAACCAGTCTCAGGACTGAAGACCACAACAACAACAGTGTAAATGTTACATAAAATTCTTTCTTCTCATGGAGATCATCACCTCCAGTTATTTGTAGAACTTGTTGTTATGTCCTATTTCCACATTCATGGTTACGTTGCAATGGGTGCTGGAATGTTAAGTGTCATCATTTTGATTTCTAAAGGAAGAAATTCGTTAGTGTCTATGCTAACAAATAATAAGTTTTTTTCTTTCTGGATTGGCTGCCAACTTCAGTGTCCTCTGATACCTGCAAAAAGTTTATTAGTAAATGAAATATTCATATATTTTTAATTAACCCTTTGTGGTTCTCTTGCTTTCATTTTATTATGATTGGCTCCCATCTCTGGTCCTTTCCTTCCTTGTTTGATTTCTATTACTATCTGAAAAGATTATTAGTGGCATACATATATGCATTATAAATTCTACAGCGCTGCATTTGTCTATGTTTACTTGTGACAGCGAAATACTATATGAGACTAACCTGAATGTTACCTTGTTCCACAATTTTAGTTATACCTTTCTACACATTTTGCATTGTTAGCATTTCTGCCTTCTTTTAGAGCTATTCGCTGAACTACTTTTCTGTGAGACTCCACTGACTCCACAGAAAAGTTTGCTTAACCTAGAATAATAGTAACAATGATGATTTATTAATAATATAATAATCGAAGTGTCTTCCCCAGACCTTCTTACAAAATATTTGTTATTGGAGGCATCTGCAATGGACCCTCAAGGCATCTCACCTTCATATACTTATTTTAATATGGAGGAAATCCTTTGAATCCTCTTGTATTACTTAACACTAATCCTATTCTGGGAGTGGTGTCATGTTGTTATTTTAATTGTGATTTCCACATCTGTTCCTACTGGCAGCTCATCAACTGATAAGTGTTATTATGCATCAACTATTGGAGTGTTCTGAAAACTAACATTATGCTTTAGCAAGTACAAGTTTCTGTACATAACACGTCTCGTCGTAATATGTGAAGAATAATCATTTCATCACTTAGTAGGCGCTGAACTATTTTATTAAGCTAATGATACAACAGTCAGTATCGTTTATTATTTAATAATTGATTGGCAGTTGAAATATTTTCCGTGAAGGCAATGGCGACCACTTCTTTGCACAGTGTAGTAAATCTCTTTGTCTCTTAAAAGGAAAGCTTCAGCTAGGGCTGTGACGTATTTTTACGACCTGTCTGCTGGACTTACACACAAACAAAGGTGAACTGGTAACAGCGTCCTAAGCTGGGCAACGAACTCCCGCTCATGAATTTCGCCTTCACCAACCTTGTGGCCAGCTGTGTCAAACTAAAGAAAAAATAAAATAGTTCACTCTCGCTTCACTGTCTGTCGGAAGCGTATTGCGGCGTCGTAGTTTGTTACCTTGAGTGGAAACTTGTTTTTAACATGAAGAAAATACATCTTAAAACTAACACATGATATAGAAAATATACATAAAAGAATGCACTTGAAAATACACGGATTATTCAGTGAATGGCTGTATGTCTATGTCATAGGCCTTTAGTCATGTGAGTACGTAAAGTTTCCAGTAAAACCGCATTGTGGTTTCTACTATAGCATGCTTTTGTTACTGGCTGTGCTAGTCACAGTACTACTTCAAGGGAATTGTTTCGAGGATCTGGTGACCTTATTTTACAAATTCGCAGTGATTTTGCTGCTTTACATCATCACTGGGTTGCCAGTCTGAAACTGGTAGTTGCCGTTGTCTGACGAGAATTATTTCCCTGGAAACTATCATTGTTTCTTCTGTTACCTGTGTTTCTAAAGTTTTTCTTAGCATTAAAGTGTCCATTCTGGAAATTTCCATTGTGTCTGTTTCTTTCAAAATTAGCAGAGTTGCCATTGAATAGTTGATTGGGCACACTATCTTTATCATAATGTGTTTGCTGATGGTTTTTCTGGTCGTAATTGTTGCAGTTGTTAGGACTACTGTTAAAACCTTACATAGGCTTATTGTTCTGCGCCAACTGTGGGTTCTTTGGAAACTTGCGAACAGTCATGTTGGTATGCAAGATTTTCGTAAATACAATGGGCATTTGAGTGGCCATTTTGCAGTACTGGTTCACAGGAGCTTACATTTGCCTATTATTTCTACTTCTGTAATTATTAGAGCCCTGTCTATTGAGGTGATTGTCGTCATCAACTTCCAGATCTTGCAATAGACCTGTGAACTCGTCAGTATTTTCTTTGCATCTACTAGCTACAGTGACATATATTATCTAAGTGGACAGTTTTGATATGCAAATACCTATAAGTTCTGCAGGACTGTGGAGATTGTCTAAATACTGGTTTCTGCGCACCATGTCCTCAAAGTACAATGTGGGGGTGGTAAATTCCGATCTTTCGAACGGTTTCTGGTTTAATATGCTGGTTTTTACGCGTGACTGCGATGTGAGAGATCAGTATGCCGTCAAAAATGCGTGCTGAAATTCTGTCAATGATCGGCATTGTTGCGCTATTGAACGCTTTCTAGAAGCCAGCTGATTTTCCAAATGAGAGCAGATGATTTCCAACTTCTTTGCAATCGGCCTTCCAGGGGGCAAGACTAATGGAATTGATCAATCCAGGCCCTTGCATTTATTTATTTACTAGCATTATGAAATATTTTAAATTTTCATACGTGAAGGAAGTGTTTGTAATCGATCCTATCGTCCCTTCTTGGTTCAAAATTGTGGGGATGGAATTTCATGGATTGTTCTGGTTGTTGCTGTTGTGACTTGGCAAGACAGCCAAGCCACTATGAGGTAGCCGAAAGGCACGTGTTTAAGCTCACGCAGACTGGCGTGAGGTCTGGAACAAGGTAAAGTAATTATACTGTCAAGAAAAGTACGTAGCTGTTGGAATACTTAACTTTAATCCATAATTGGTGAACATCGGTCTGACTGTACATGCATCCCAAGATAAATAACAAATGATAATGGCGCCTTGCTAGGTCGTAGCAAATGACGTAGCTGAAGGCTATGCTAACTATCGTCTCGGCAAATGAGAGCGTAATTTGTCAGTGAAGCATTGCTAGAAAAGTCGGCTGTACAACTGGGCCGAGTGCTAGGAAGTCTCTCTAGACCTGCCGTGTGGCGGCGCTCGGTCTGCAATCACTGACAGTGGCGACACGCGGGTCCGACGTATACTAACGGACTGCGGCCGATTTAAAGGCTACCACCTAGCAAGTGTGTCTGGCGGTGACACCACAGTTGCCAATTGTAATATTCAGGCCGGTGGACACTAGTGCAAACGCACTTGCAGGCCTTCTATTATTGTTTTTGTGTCCTGCTTAGACTCCTTAAACATGGTTTCTAACAATGTTTGCAATGAGCCATTCGTAGAAAATTGAACATTGCTGATATTGAAACAATCTGACGTGCTTCTTGTACCTCAGAATGACTTACAGAACCTGAATTTACTGTTTCTGAAAAGATTTGTCGTTGTGTGTCACTGTGCTGTGATACTTCACTACTTGTTAATTCGGCAGTGCGTTCTACACTGCCACTGACGTCATCCATTACATTGTTTGACCGGCTGGAAATATTCTGGAGAGTTAATCTCGTCATTAGTGGTGTCTGCATTTGGAAGTTCTCTGAGGTCCCTAATGCGATTAGCGGATGTCGTGTTGTGAACCATTGTTAGTAATAATCAAAAACGTATGACAGAAAATAATTTCTCACCAACGGATCTATCTCGTTAAAAATCACTTACAAAACAGAGATAATGATTTCTGCTAACGCAAGATAAATTGTCTGCCACTTAGTATCAGTAATCTCACACGCAAAGAAATGATGTTCCTAACTCTTAGCACCTTGAGAATGAGTCATGAAATATGTCACATTCAGTTCTTATAATTAACATACATGGACAATAATACGAGTTTATCACTGAAAAAGAAAGTACATATATAACTGGTAACATGGCAGTGCAGCTGTAACCACTGTAAAGAAGACCGCTTATAAAACACTAATACGACCTATTCCTGAGTACTGCTCGAGCGTTTGGGATCCCTATCAGGTCCGATTGAGGTAGGACATAGAAGCAATTCAGAGTCGGGCTGCTAGATTTGCTACTGGTAGGTTTTATCATCACGCGAGTGTTACGGAAATGCTTCAGGAACTCGGGTGGGAGTCTCTAGAGGAAAGGAGGCGTTCTTTTCGTGAATCGCTACTGAGGAAATTTAGAGAACCAGCATTTGAGGCTGACTGCAGTACAATTTGACTGCCGCCAACTTACATTTCGCGGAAAGACCACAAAGATAAGATAACAGAGATTAGGGCTCATACAGAGGCATATAGGCAGTCATTTTTCCCTCGCTCTATTTGGAAGTGGAACAGGGAGAGAAGATGCTAGTTGTGGTACGAGTTACCCTCCGCCACGCACCGTATGGTGGATTGCGGAGTATGTATGTAGATGTAGATGTAATGTTGATCTACGTCTATGGGTACTCTGCAAATCACACTTAAAGGCCTAGCAGATCTTACGCTGTTTCTGTAATTTCCAATGGTGTCCAGCAACAGAGTTCGCCATGTGTAATGTATAATGCAACCAATATGTAACGTAGCTACAGCCGATATTGCCTATGTTCATCTGTGAAAGTAGACTCGATGAGCAACGTGAGCTATCAGTAAACAGAATCTAACCTGCTTAATATTGTGTGCGTGTTGTATGAATGTCAGCGTCACTGTCATTTAAGCCCTCAACAGATCGTTACATGAAAATCTTGAAACTAACGTTTGGATAAGCTATTTGAATATGAATTTACAAGTGATACAGAATCTGGCTTGTGCAACGGGATTTACTGGATTAGAGTTGTGGTGTGTCAGAGTCTGTATTTTGGCCCTAAGTTTTGCTCTCACCTCTTTAAATGACTGCCTCTTTCCACGTGATTCACAGCAATTCGCAGCAACATGCTGCAGTAGCGGTAAAGCGTATTTTTACTAAGAATGAATTAAAAAAAAAGAGTTCGCTTGGGCCAGTTAAGTACTAAATAACTTGACAGAAGGTATTTCATAAATTACGTCTATTTAAAAACTTTAGAATCATCATAATCCATAACCAATAATAGACAATAACAATTACAATGACATAGGTATCAATAATGGCTGAGTGCCAGATTAACAAATTATTTAAATTTTAAAGTTATATTAACATTTAATAACCATAGCATTTGTATATTAATTAGATGTGGAGAATAATAATTATTATTTGGAAGATAAGGAGGCTTCTTTAACTGACAAGCAAAACATGGGATTATTGCGAACTCAGACTAGCAATCACAAGCCTAACCCTGCAATTGCTTTTGCGCAATGCTTACGAATTTTACCTTGAATTCCATCTTCAAGCGCAGTTAAACCATCTAAATCTCTCCTGGCTATATAAATGAAATCAGGTCTTGAGTGCGGTAGAACCTGCCATCAACGACACGAGGGCAGCGTGACACGTCTTCTGTCTCCGAGCTCTCGACCGATGCTACTACTCTCGCAGACAGACCTCATCTTACAACAATACTTAGAACTGCGCTCCCATTTTCCGCCCTCAGACTGTTACTATCGATATCCGAGTGCTTACATAATGCAAAGAATAGCGTTAAGTCGGATATATTTTTTTCATTGTAATGGAGAGTTCTGACACAATCCTTATAAGACTTCGGAATGTGACTGTAAGATATCGAATAACCCTCGTGTATCTAATTCAGAGGTATCCTCTACACTGTCTACTTTCTCATGTACAATTTCAGTGATATCAAAAGACTGTAGCGTCTCCTAAGAAATATTTGATTTATGACCAATGGCTTCAGGGGAAGTTTGTGCTTTTGGCGAAGATAAAAATTTCAAACAGTTGATGTCTTCTTCCTCCTTTGAAATCCAATCCTCGAACCTCAAACAGGCTAGCTTGCCATCGACTTCAGCTTTCGCCTTAGTATCATTAAAGTTTTGAATAGTCTTGTTTTACGACAAGAAATCAACACCTAGTGTTATTTGTGTAGTAAGAAGGGTCACAATTGAGAAGGTAGCAGGAAACTGATGACTTTGGCAAACGAAATCCAAACGTGCTTGGTTTATGATCTCCAGCCTTTCCAGAAATCGCAGCCTTAATTGTGGTTCATTGCAATGAAAATGTTGGACAAACAGTTAATTCCTGACATCTATGAAAGAGGCCTCACTGATAACCGAAGTAGGATTACCTGAGTCTAATACTGCTGATAAAGACAACAGTCCAACATAAACTGACACTGTAGGATGGATTAAGATGTTCGGATTGTCCATCTTCTCTTCCAACAAGGGATATGTAATATCATGAAACTGGACAAAATTTTTTCTACTCTTCTGTGGATCCTTGTCGCTTTCCTCAGAAAAGTGTCACCAAAATCCAGTACCATATCATTAGATATGTTATCTACAGCTTGTCGACGTGCATCTGTTTCGCATTCACTATCACCATCCGACTAAGGCATGTAAAAGTTACCCAGTCAAAAACGCTAATTCCCTTTAAATTTAGCGCTTAGTCCTCAGTAGTATGTATATTAATTGGATTATGGTCAGCTTCACCTAACATCTGTTCCTCATTTAGATTACTAATAGGCAACCACTGTTCATTTTGTTCACTAATGGGTTCACAATGTATGATTTTTATGGCACGAATGGAGGAATTCCCTGTATCGAGAAACGATTGGTTTCCCTCATGTGCCATCAGACATCCCTGTGATGGCCTGTCACATTTAACATTATCACGAGGATTAGGTGATATAATCCCAACTACTTCGGCACGTTGTTGAGGACCAAAATTTCTTCGTAAAAGAAATGTTATGGTCATGCGAAGTATCTCGTGTTTGGTTGTAATGATAGTTATGTGATGTGAAACCAGTGTTCTCAGTTTCTCGATTTGAATTAAGGTTTCGTCTTTCACGCCAGTTACGGTTATTTCTTTCATTATACTGCTATCTATTGGATCGACATTATTGCCGGAACTTATTTAGTTCCTAAAACTGCGATCTCTGTTACTGCCTCTGAAATTGCCACGATTGTTCGACTGTTCTCTCGGATGACAATTGCTGAATCGACTGTTAGAGAAATGATTGTTCTGTTCATAATTATTGTTACGATTTGAAGAATATCCTTCATCTGATCTGTTACACTGAGATTGGAAATTTTCTCTGTTGCTGTCTCTGTATTTATTTTTCGAGTAAAATTCCTCACTGTCAACTTCGAGTCCTTGCAATAAATTTTGAAAAACCTCATGTCATTTTTTGTGTCGTCCTGCAGAAAGGAAAATGTCGGAAGTGTGTCGGTAGTTAAGTCAAACAAATTCTTAATGAGTCAGGGGTACGGATTCGGAAAGAACGGACTCTTGCCTATCATGTCCTGAAAATAGTCTGTCGGGCTAGAAAAGACTTATTGTTCAAAATTCTTTAGCATAATGACAATTTTTTTACTCTGTCGTGTATGCTTCAGACCAGTGTGTCTACAAGAATGCATGATAAAATTCATCTTCCGTTTGGCATTCTTGTGCGATTGCTCTCATTCTTGGGGCTGGTTCAGATTCTAAGAGGCCGCACATGCATTCAACTTTATGACCAATTGGCCATGAAGGTGGCAAACAGTACTGGAATCGTTGTAGCCATGTAGCCACTCTCTGGGCTGCATGTCACTGGAAGAATTCCGAAAACCGTTGAACTTCCGAAATCTAAAAAAACGAAGTTAGTAATCAAAATAATAGTTCTGGTGAGAGGGCAAATTATTTTTCGCGCTATGTAAGGTATCCGCGCTGTCTTGTCTACGTAACGCACTGCGTTCGAGTGTCAGTTCACCTACATACCAGGGGTCAGAAATTTCGTCAGAAGTATTAAAACGCAAAGTGTGACTAAAGGCATCATCATGCCTGTCACTGATTTTCCGTACAATTTGCGAAATACGATCATCAAGTTTCTTTAAATCAGACTTGTGCTGTTGGTTAATGGTTATTGGCCCTGTTTAAAACGTTTAAGACAAAGATATTCTGCCGAATAGACAAAGGGACAAGCTGTGTTACATCATAAATTTTATCTGCATCCGATTACAGAAAGTTCGTCTACCTGTTTGGTAAGGATATTTAACTGTTTTGATGGCTTTAAGCGACGCACACTGTTCTTGAAGACTTGTACCTAGGTTTTACATTGACTATTCCACTGTTTTAACTGTGAAATTTCGGTTGTCTCAATGTGTTCAACTCTCGACTTTAGATTATTTACTACAGGGTTGAACCCCTTACATACATCTTGCTTAATCTGTTTCATCTCCTACATGAAGCACTTAATCTCTTCCCTCTCACTTTCTTTAATCTCTTCTTTGAGGCTTTTATTGTATCCCTTAACGCTTTTACACTCTGATAATAGTATATGCAAAACGCCGTTGTCCTTATCTTTCGAACTACTACCAGGAGTGGAGACTGGCTTAGTCTGATTAACACTTATGGATGCAAAGCAAGAAACTGACTGTTGTGACAAATTACATCCTACAGCCTCAGTTTCAAAAGCAAAATTCCCATATGCACTTTCCTGTTCCATGGTTGATACCGAAAAATTGCCATGATCAATCCTGTCAAGCATTGTTCCATCTGTCTCAGTTACATCAATATTATGAGAGGGTCCCTATTCAGTTGTCCCTTTCCTGTCTACAGAATTACCAACACTCACATCAGCTGCAGCTCTAGCATTTGACCTAGCTCTGGTAGCTTCGAAATTTTAATGCAATTACAGTAATACAGCAAGAAAGAAGGAAATATCGCAGACACTGAAGATCAACACTAATCATAAAACTACTAAAAATTATTTCGCATAAACCTTAACGAAAACAGAAAAATGTTTAAATTACCACTGGTAGAATTCACTGAATAAATGCAAGTACGAACTTGTGATAATTTCACTGTGCAGTGAAGTGCATAAACTTCAGTAAAGAACGCAAAATAGCTTATACCCAGAAAAAAATACTGTCTGTCTAGCCATAGAACACTTCAAAGTTCAGTAAACAAGAATACTTTTAACTGGGAGTACGTAATTGGCAATAGCAAAGATAAATTGCAAAAATTACTCATTATAAACACAATATAACACTACAAATGCATAAAATGAAAGAATCTCAATTCCAATACACTCTGAAATACTTCTCGCAAATCAGTATTAAAAACTGCAGAAAATACACAGAACTTTATTCCTGCTCAAACAAATTTTAACCGTTCTCCTAAAAATTGGTCTATATTGTTCACTGGTAATAAATATTCAAAACAAACTGTGTTGCTGTAATGGCATACAGTGTATAATCAATATAATTGTTGCGTCACAAACCGTGAAAGTAAGTGCTACGTCAAAGCCTATAACTGAAACTTTAATTTGTGGTTGTAGAACGAGTCCTTATCATACTGCAAAAATCAGCAGATTGCCGTATAAATACGTGTACTAGCAGAAAAGATCGACAGGTGAGACGTTTCTCGTTAACGCTTCTAAACTCGTGTTGCAATACTGAGTACTCCAAACAACTGAGCACTGTTATTACTTCCTTGGACCTCACTATTGTTGCCCAATTTCCGCAATTGAGCATTGTACTCTGTCGTAGGGTTCTCGTAGAAGAGCCTTCACAAGTGTCACCATGGCCTCTGAAATTGTTTCTGTTTACCTTCCGTGATTTCTTGTATACTGCCAAAGAACGGATGTACATCACTTTATATCTTTCGTGGTACCAAGCCGGTAAATCGCGCCATAGAGCATGTGTGTCTCTATTTTCGGATGAGTTTTGTATGTTGTTAGCGGTCCACGCTTTGGGCGCGTGTCGAAGCTAAGACTCAGTGTGTTATGAGCATGTGAGTCTAGATTTTCGGATGTGTTTCATATGGTGCTAGTGGTCCACGCTTCGGGTGTGATATGAGCCCTCGCCGGCTGTGCAATTTAGCTTGTATCATAGTGGAATTTTTGGAATTTTGCCAGCTCCATGTGAGCGCCGTTGGCGAAACACACACACACACACACACACACACACACACACACACACACACACACATATATATATATATATATATATATATATAAAATTCAGTAAAGTCTTTTTTCATTTCAGTAGCAGTAATCCTGACAGAGGACACAGGAGGCATCCTTGTACTATGTAAAATTACGTGTACAATCATAAATGCCACTACAGAGATTTCAGGCAAATCACCAGCACCTGTGTGAGTAGAAGCACTTCCTGACCACTTCAGTGTCAGCAGACAACACAGCCGGACAGCGAGAAATAAGAGAGGAGTATACAAGGAATAAAATGCATGAAATTTCGCCTCGGTAGTATTAGCAAAGGCATAGGGTCGTACAATAAGTTAGTATTTAGTAATGGGAGAAGTCTGCACGTTTGGTGGAGGTATAGAGATAGCGCCGGCGTAAAATTAGAGTGCATGACAGGAGTAGAACTAACCAAAAACTAACAACATGTGCACACACAAATAAAAACACCTCACACTACATAATTTCCGTCCATACAACGTTAAAAGGGGCTTGCAGTCATTAAATTTCTTTTTGGACTTGCATCCTTAGTAATAAATAAATATATTAAGTATAAAAATTTTGTATTCATAATTACTTTCTTTTCTGTAAATTGATTATATCAATGTAATGACATCTGTGAGAGAATATGGCGCTGAACCACACTTGAGGACTGTGCAGGTTCCAGAACCAACACGGCAGACTGGACGTCACGGCCCCACGCCAGCCAGTGAGAGGCAAGTGGAGGGGAAAGCCCCAGTGGAGGCGGCACATCACAAGCCAGCTCAGACAGTGGGACGCCACAACCTGCCGGCAGCAACATCCTAGCAGCCAACGACCCACCAGGGTGCTAACTAAGGGAAAAGCGAGTCATGTGGCACCACAGTCGATGCGTGTGCTGAGCCTTACCAACTCAGGAGGGTGATGAGAGTGATGTGTCCCGTCGACAAAGGGCTAGCTAATCCAATGTCCCGTGCGTCACTATGCGGAGGGGAACATGAAAAACAGGGCTGTCCCACGTCCCACGTCCCACTAATGCCGAATGGATTTCTACGCCAGGGGGTAGGTAGCACGTCAAATGGATTGCTGTCATGCCGGTCACTGAGGGCTAGCTGCTGCCTGACCAGGATGACGCCAAGGGTCCAGCTGTGGTCTGTAAGCTGCCCAAGATTCTGGATGTTGCCCCAACACCAGATACTGGCCTGAGAGGAGAGGAAATGCCAGAGATGTCTGCCACTACTTTTGCCACGTCATGTGCTGAGTGAGAGGCCATTCCACTCTGGCGCAAATTGATGTTCTTCAACCCTACCAGTCACGGTTTGTGCGTATGCATTAGAGCAATGTTCTCAATTTGTGTGAGATTTTCAATTGTAAATTTGTCTCCCCAGGTACCCTTGTGGAGGGAGCAATGGGATACCTTTCTGTAATATCATTATGTAATACTGTTTTGTGTTTTTGTATGTATCAATTGAACTGTCTTGATTGTGATGTATATGTATGTTCTGCACATTTATTAATGCCCTGGTTACGTGCCTGTATTTCTTTTCATGTTGTAGAAAATAAGACACAAATTTACAAAACTTAGGTAATAAGGCAAACAGGTTAAAAAAGTGATTTTCTTGCTCACTGAGAATTTTAGAATGTATGTGTGTGATGATTGAGACCAAATGAGTGATAGAGAGCTGTACGGGATTAGCCAAGCGGTCTAAGGCGCTGCAGTCATAGACTGTGTGGCTGGTCCCGGCGGAGGTTCGAGTCCTCCCTCGGGCATTGGTGTGTGTGTTTGTCCTTAGGATAATTTAGGTTAAGTAGTGTGTAGGCGTAGGGACATGACCTTAGCAGTTAAGTACCATAAGATTTCACACACATTAAAAAGTGATAGAGAAGGGCTAATCAATGAGCTGAGAACCGTTCATACTCCAGGACATTGTAAATGAACAGGGACAATAGATATCTCTGACCTCAGAATACGGTGTGAACGTGTATATTTATTTTACAAAATGCCTTTTAACCGCATATCAAGTGTTCATCGGAGGTCTGTGATGCAGCAATGACCGCTGGGTCAAATGTAATTCATACTACTCACAAAAAGTTTTCAAGTACACTCACAGGCTTGTAGCTTCATGTGAGTGAATGACTCCTGGAATGAATGAGATCAAACTAGGATATGTTTTAGCCATGGCCAATCCTGATTGGCAAAGTTACCTTTTCACATATATATCTGTTATCAGGATGAGATTCTCCTACTATTTTCAATCATTCCCTCTAGTTCGTGTCGCTCTTAACAATACTGAAGTGAGACACTACCCACACAGAAATCAATGGCAGGTAGAGAGCAGTGAGAGAGGACAAGTTACTCTCTCGCCTATTTTTTGTGTATGGAAAATTATTAAAGATTTTGTTACAACGTGACGCAGCATGAGTGAGACTCCAGCAAGTTAATGGCCTGAGCAGATGTTGATGGCACCTGGTAGGGCGCTAAAAGCATAAGGTATTTTTAAGGTTCTTAGCTCATAGAAACGGCTTGTTGGGAGTTGGGAGAAATTAGCAGTGAGACCATCCATCAGTAAATCCTGGCAGACAGGCCCACAGCCGAGCAAGGCAGTCAGGTCAGCCCCTTGTCAAGACAGGGCTCCAGCAGAACAATGCTGAGGTACCAGCAGTGGTGCCAGTGGAAGGCTAGGCTGGGGGCGATGTACTGAAGGAACGCATTTACGCAGTGGACTTGTAAACCAGGCATTGTGTGCCGAGCTACGCGTAATAAAAATTCACAAATTTTCGTGTTCGCCGATACTGCAAATGGGCCTGTGAACCACTTCCATCAGCCGCCTCAGTTGTATAAGGAACTACGGTGTTTGACAAATGTTTAGAAATACAATCTTTATCACACCTCTGGACTAACAAGCTCCAAGGCCCAGGCGATTTAGATACAGATCTTTAAGATTGTATCTGTTCGCTTGTTGGCATGAGAAGTGACACGATTTCGGAGAAAATCATCTTCCCTCTCCACAAAAACTTTAAAAAGACACTGATTGGCGGTTTCTTCGTTTCCCAGGGATGCACGTTTCTTATCTCTTGCCCTGGTTCGACGTGAGTTTGTGCTGTCGTGTGGGAGGGGAGATTTAGCGCATCTAGTGCCCTGTGATTGGCTGAAGACGGCGTGAAGGCAGTGTCGTTCGTGCACCATGTGGGAAAACTGTTTTTTTTCTGGAGGTGAGAAGCACTTGGGTGCTGGACTTTGGTCTGGTAAGCAGCTCTGGTTGATGCTCTGGCATGTGTGGCTGGTGCTTGGGACCTTTCCTAAGACTGACTTCACTTGTGAGTAGTATAGCTTCAGAAGCCTGTGGTGAAATTCTTACTGTATCAACAGTGTGACTTCAAACGCCTCGGACAACTCGTTTACCGAGGGCACACTTATTCGTTTTTGGTTTACCAATCTTGACGTTTGGTATCCTAGTGTGCTCTGTCGTTTAAGTGAACCGAATTGATCCTTGGTACGACCAGAGAACGGGTGTGTCACACACTGAAATCTACCATGATTTCAGGTCTCTGGTAGAGAGTGAACTGCGATCCGTCTGTCTGATCACTACACCGTGAGATTTTTGAATTTCTTTCACGGCTGCGATCGATTCACAGGTGCCGCCTCACATCTCGCCTCCACCACACACATCTCACCAGCTGCAAGTTACATCGCAGCACGAGGCAAACAGGGGAACGTACTATTGCTCCGACATTGTCAGCAGATCTCAGTCGCCACTTGCTCTCAGCTGCACCTATATAGAGAAACTTCCGTAGATTTGATCCATCAAAGTTTGCTCAGCGTCGATCAATTCAGATTGCGTTATCCACATTTTTAGGGCCAGAGTTCTTGACTCACTTCTGCCACTCAGGATCCTTGTCCATTGTGGTCTTGAACCACCTGTTAGTTGCTTATGGTATTCAATAAATAATTTGTTTAGCATAATTTTTTTTCTTTTGAAAATTAAATGTTGTTAGACCTCTATAACTTCTGCCTACATTCTTTATCATTCATGTAGTCCCGACTGGGTGAACTTTCATTGTGGCGTTTCCTGCCAGGATCTTCGATCGATGGCTCCTTCTGTGTCTGTCAGATCGTGTTTCCTAGCGTAGTAATTCAATTTGACGTCCCTTGCGCAGAATTTGGAACTGATGGCACCTTCTGTGACCGTCTGATAATAGATAGTGCTGCCTACTGAAGTTTCTGCTTTCCATGTTTCATGTGGTGGACTGGGAAAATAGATTCGCGTTGCCGGCGCCTAAACATAGTTATAATACTTAATTATTGTATATGTGTATTTTTCACGTTGTGGTTGAGACTTCTGTGTCGCTTGATTGTTTGTTCCTAACGGAGAACGCGCGTTGTGCTGATTTGTTAGGATAGATTGAGATTTTCGTTTGTGAGCATAGACAAGCGTGCTGTTATTTCAATTCGTTGTCAGGAACTAGGAATCAGTATCTCACGGGAGCGTAATTTAGAGTAGAATCTGTGTGGCACAGGAGTGTGTAGGTTTTAAATTCTTTTGGGTCAGAATTAGAGAGATTGCTTACAAGAAGCAAGGCACGTTTGCTACAGAGTTGCAGAAGTAATTGTACTTTGTTAACCATGGATCCACGTCAGATTATTAGTGGTGACCAGGCAGATATTACACATGATACTCAGGTAAATGCAGCTGCAGACCGTGCAGAAATATCGAACGTTGAACCTGCAGAGTATGACGGCATGTCTCAGTCAGATGACGAACGTGAACGGGAGACCGCAGCAGACCGAAATGTAGGCGCTTCTGGTGCGAGACGCACCATCATTGAGACTGGCAGACCAGAATCACGAACGAAACGTCACATCATGATGAAATCTCGTTCATCTAGTCCAGAAGGTGTTAGCGGTGGATCTCAGTTTGAGGCTGTCATGCAATTCATGCAAGAGGCAGAAAGGAAGAGACAAGAGGCAGAGAAAGAGAGACAGGAGGAAGAGGAGGAAAGACACAAATTAGTCATAAGAACGGTCACAGACGCTATAGATGGAGACAAGAAAGAGATCGCAGTAATCCAAGAAGAACTAGAGAATGTCAAGAAAACGAGCATAGAAACATGTAAGGTCGCGGACCAGGCGAAGCACGATGCCAAAACAGCGCGATTGGTAGCGCAAGTAGCACGAAAGGACGCATGTTGGCCAAAGAACAAGTTAAACTGGCAAGAACTGGTGTGTGTAAGACAAAAAATGCTCTTGCAACTCTCCAAAAGCAAGGAAAAAAAAAAAAAGGCTGCGAAGCGAATTGAACAGATAGAAATCAAACAGGCCGAAATCTCTTAAATGAAATATCAGCAGAACCGAGTCGTCGCGCAACAAAACGAATTGGCTACGGACGTTCGGCAGGTACATGAGCGATTCGCGCAATTGCAGACGCAATCTCGTCCTGTAGAGCTCCATAAAGAGCATCACAGAAGTGAAGAAAATGTTTTGTCACTCTCCGAACCGCTTTATTAGGACACATCCCCTGCAAATGGGCGAATGCAGGAGGAATATGCTCCTGCCGCGACGGAACGCGTAATAGAAAATGCTCCGTCGGTTACACGCAGCTTGTCAGAGACAGAGCCGGAAAACAATTGTACACGTCTATGGAGGTCAGAAACGTCATTACGTGAATCTGACAACACGAGGCAATACCGTAACATTTCAGGAGGGTCGTTGAAGCACAGATACAAGGAATCACGCGCCGCAAACCAGAGGGAAAATTCGTACTGCGAATACGTCGAACGCAAACTTTTCTTGGCCATCCAGAATTTTCAAGTCTATAAGGAGGCCAACAACGCATTACATGCAAAGACCTGGATGACACAGTACGATTACGTGCTACTAGAATATTGGCCACTGAAATACAAGCTCCAGTTTCTCTGTTTCTTCTTATAGCGGTCGATTGCAGAGGAATTGCGCGGAGTTGTAGCTCCTACCAAGAATTTAAGGACACATTCCTTAGACATGTTGGTCGCAAGACACTCTAGCGTTAAAAGGTTTTTTGGCTTTTCACATTTAACCAAATACAACATTGATGATGATAACTTATGGCAATGTTTGCCGACAAGATAAAGAATGCAACCTTTTAACACTAGATTGCGTACTCACGGCAGTTCTCCTTGACGGTTTTTTTTTTTTTTTTTTTTTTTTTGTACGACTTGGAAAGAGAGAAAAATTAATGAATGATCGACGATGCGTCGGTTCTCGATTGTGTTCAGGAGACGTACAGATTGATTGCGTGAAAATAGTTTCTCAAATGACCTCTTAACCCGGATTGCTTTCACGTAATCAGACTCTTCAATGAAATTACCTAAGGGACCTATTTGAATAATAAAAAAATGCAAAACAGTGAAATTTTGTAAAAAAAATTGTCAGATCGGAAACTGAACACATTAATGGTCTCCCAAATACAATCGAGACACCGCGATAAAGGGCGAACCTGTAACAAAGTTCATTTAAACATAAACATTATTTGTGGTTAATTTAAAGAAAAGAATAAGCATAGATTTTCTGTACAGTGAAGCATCAATATATTCTCAAAGAACAAAGGCGTTAAAATACAAACATTAACAAATTTACAATGAATACAAAACTTACTTTTTTATGTTTTTCTCATACATGGAGCAGTCCAACAATCGCTGCTTTTGTATGTGTGATATTTTGTAAAAGTTAAATGTCCTGGCGTGTGCGTAAGTATTTTTATCGTCACAAGGTTTACAAAAGCGTTTCTTTTTCCTTGGTGATAACGTGGTTTTTCACACTAAATGAAATATAACTTGTAGCGGTGCTACACAACACGTCTTAACAAGTCGGCGACCAAACATCAAAGGTAATGAAGTACATGTTAACATGTCGGCGACCAGAAGTACAACTGACTATAAAGACTCTAGAATTTTCCTAACAAATGATAAATTGTTCTTTCTTCTGTTTCGCAGCTTCTTGCTATCAAGCGCTGCGGCAATGATTTTAAATATCTGCGCCCAGCGAGTCATAGTGTTCCTTTTAAACGCTGGCCGCGCGTCTTGGTATAGGCGCACGTTATAAACAGATTTCATTTCTTTACTCTCGCGTTGTCATGCTTAGTATCATTACAAACTACAGCTCGGTGGCTATCCTTTTCTCATATGCAAAATGTCTGAAATCCAATAATATCACAACACACAGGAGAGGATACAACATGAGACCATGTTAGGAAATGACTTAGAAGCGTCAGGATTCCGCTGTCCTGTCAAATTCTTCGAATCCCTGGCCAGGAAGAACAGATTCTTGGATCAACCGTACAGTCCCAAGGAAATTATAAGGCACTGCTCTCTCAATATGAATAAGGTTACATTTTCTAAACACATTGTTTGCTCTTCAACAAAATCTTTCTTTTGCTAACCATATGTCTCCTAGTAGTTAGAGTCTGTAGTAGTTAGAATCTTTTTATGTAGCTGGTTGTAGTTGCTGCTTCCTGTAATTGCTGTAGTTCGTGTTATGAACATTTTCTATGAGGTAAGTGGCTTATAAATAAATGGGGCTCATGACTGAAATGAGATTAGGCAATTAACAGAGTTCTAGGTAGTTTCATATTTCTTTAATTTCAAATTTTTTGGAATTTTATTATTGTTAGGATTTCTCGCAATTCAGGGCCATTCTTTTGTGTTAATTATTGGAAGTCATTTTGTGACTGTATAGCAGTCAGATTGCTTTGGGCTCGAATATTGTGGGTAATAAATGAATAGGTTAAATTTGAGTTGTCTTTGGCAGGGAAAATTCTGTAGGTCAGTGTTTAAATAATAAAAAAATTAGTAAAGACATTAGTTTCACAACTTCTTTTGTGTTTGAAGGAGAACATTATGAACAGACCAACGGCGTGGCGATGGTTAATCCTTTATCGCCATTGTGGGTAACCTACACACGGAATATTATGAAGCAAATGGATTACAATCCAATAAGTTCAAACCAACGCGTTACTATCAATTTCTGGACGACACGTTTGTGGTGCGGCCACATGGATCGAAGAAATCTGAAGACATGCTGGAGCATTTATCTATACTAATACAACATCCCCAATTGTACTGGAAAAAGAAGGCCAGGTACCTTTCGTCGACCGTTAAGAGAAGAGCACACGGATCCGTGGGTCAAAGTGTAAATCCTCGCACACTGACGTCTATCTCCACGCCTCAAGCCATTACCAGCCCTCACAAAAATTTTAGATGCTAACACACTGGTCCCTAGACCGCGAACACCTTTAGGCAAGGAGAACCTCGCCGAAGAACGATACCTGCGAACATTGTTCCGAAAAAATGGGTACTCAGACCGTCAAAGTGAGTTGGCGCTGAGGCCAAAATCAAGAACGCCTGCCAGAGAGTTTAACTCTGAATTAAAGAAAGAGAAGACAGAATCTTTTGTTTACATTATGCTGGCTCAATATACGGGTCCATGGGTATACTTTAACGGAAACATCGCATCCACATTATTTCACCCCTAACAACAAAAAACGGTCTTCATTGTAATATGGGCGATATATGTCTCCGAAATCCGGGTGAATATAACATTGCTTTACAATGTGGTATGTCTTACATATGACGGACTATTAGGACAGTTAGGAGGATGCATGGAGCGTCAACGACACACCCGACTGAAACAATAAAGCAAATCAGCAGTCGCCGACCGCTGCCTCGAATACACTACTGGCCATTAAAATTTCTACACCACTAAGATGACGTGCTACAGACGCGAAATTTAACCGACAGGAAGAAGATGCTGTGATATGCAAATGATTAGCTTTTCAGAGCATTCACACAGGGTGGCGACACCTACAACGTGCTGACATGCGGAAAGTTTCCAACCGATTTCTCATACACAAACAGCAGTTGACCGACGTTGAGTGGTGAAACGTTGTTGTGATGCCTCGTGTAAGGAGGAGAAATGCGTATCATCACGTTTCCGACTTTGATAAAGGTTGGATTGTAGCCTATCGCGATTGCGGTTTATCGTATCGCGACATTGCTGCTCGCGTTGGTCAAGATCCAATGACTGTTAGCAGAATATGGAATCCGTGGGCTCAGGAGGGTAATACGGAACGCCTTGCTGGTTCCCAACGACCTTCTATGACTAGCAGTCGAGAGGACAGGCATCTTATCCGAATGGCTGTAATGGATCGTGCCGCCACGTCTCGATCCCTGAGTCAACAGATGGGGACGTTTACAAGACAACAACCATCTGCACGAACAGTTCGACGACGTTTGCAGCAGCATGGACTATCAGCTCGGAAACCATGGCTGCGGTTACCCTTGACGCTGCATCACAGACAGGAGCGCCTGCGATGGTGTAATCAACGACGAACCTGGGTGCACGAATGGAAAAAAGTCACTTTTTCGGATGAATCCAGGTTCTGTTTAGAGAATCGTGATGGGCGCATCCGTGTTTGGTGACAAGGCGGTGAACGCACATTGGGAGCGTGTATTCGTCATCACCATACTGGCGTATCACACGGCGTGACGCTATGGGGTGCCATTGGTTACACGTCTCGGTCACCTCTTGTTCACGTTGAGACACTTTGAACAGTGGACGTTACATTTGAGATGTGTTACGACACGTGCTCTACCCTTCATTCGATCCCTGCGAAACCCTACATTTCAGCAGGATAATGCACGACTGCATGTTGCAGGTTCTGTATGGACCTTTCTGGATGCAGAAAATTTACGACTGCTGCCCTGGCCAGCACATTCTCCAGATCTCTCACCAATTGAAAACGTCTGATCAATGGTGGCCGAGCATCTGGATCGTCACAATACGCCAGCCACTCCTCTTGATGAACTGTGGTATCGTGTTGAAGCTGCATGGGCAGCTGTACTTGTAGACGCAATCCAAGCTCTGTTTGACTCAATGCCCAGGCGTATCAAGGTCGTTATCACGGCCAGAGGTGGTTGGTATGGGTACTGATTTCTCGGGATCTATGCACCCAAATTGCGTGAAAATGTAATCACATGTCAGCTCTAGTATAATATATTTGTCCAATCAATACACTTTTCCATCTGCATTTCTTTTTGGTGTAGCAATTTTAATGGCCAGTAGTGTGTAATGATTCGGTGAAATATGACACCAGTGTCACAGAGCAAATGCAAGTTTCCGGGACAGCATATAAGGACAGTGTCGAAATAAAAATGTTAGAAAACCGAATAAATCGGGACGGAGACTTCAAATTAGAAGTCAATTTAGAGTCAGGTACCGTTTTTTTTTTTGGTCATCAGTCTACTGACTGGTTTGATGCGGCCCGCCACGAATTCCTTTCCTGTGCTAACCTCTTCATCTCAGAGTAGCACTTGCAACCTACGTCCTCAATTATTTGCTTGACGTATTCCAATCACTGTCTTCCTCTACAGTTTTTGCCCTTTACAGCTCCCTCTAGCACCATTGAAGTCATTCCCTCATGTCTTAGCAGATGTCCTATCATCGTGTCCCTTCTCCTTATCAGTGTTTTCCACATCTTCCTTTCCTCTCCGATTCTGCGTAGAACCTCCTCATTCCTTACCTTATCAGTCCACCTAATTTTCAACGTTCGTCTATAGCACCACATCTCAAATGCTTCGATTCTCTTCTGTTCCGGTTTTCCCACAGTCCATGTTTCACTACCATACAATGCTGTACTCCAGACGTACATCCTCAGAAATTTCTTCCTCAAATTAAGGCCGGTATTTGATATTAGTAGACTTCTCTTGGCCAGAAATGCCTTTTTTGCCATAGCGAGTCTGCTTTTGATGTCCTCCTTGCTCCGTCCGTCATTGGTTATTTTACTGCCTAGGTAGCAGAATTCCTTAACTTCATTGACTTCGTGACCATCAATCCTGATGTTAAGTTTCTCGCTGTTCTCATTTCTACTACTTCTCATTACCTTCGTCTTTCTCCGATTTACTGTCAAACCATACTGTGTACTCATTAGACTGTTCATTCCGTTCAGCAGATCATTTAATTCTTCTTCACTTTCACTCAGGATAGCAATGTCATCAGCGAATCGTATCATTGATATCCTTTCACCTTGTATTTTAATTCCACTCCTGAACCTTTCTTTTATTTCCATCATTGCTTCCTCGATGTACAGATTGAAGAGTAGGGGCGAAAGGCTACAGCCTTGTCTTACATCCTTCTTAATACGAGCACTTCGTTCTTGATCGTCCACTCTTATTATTCCCTCTTGGTTGTTGTACATATTGTATATGACCCGTCTCTCCCTATAGCTTACCCATACTTTTTTCAGAATCTAGAACAGCTTGCACCATTTTATATTGTCGAACGCTTTTTCCAGGTCGACAAATCCTGTGAAAGTGTCTTGATTTTGCTTTAGCCTTGCTTCCATTATTAGCCGTAACGTCAGAATTGCCTCTCTCGTCCCTTTACTTTTCCTAAAGCCAAAGTGATAGTCAGCTAGCGCATTCTCAATTTTCTTTTCCATTCTTCTGTATATTATTCTTGTAAGCATCTTCGATGCATGAGCTGTTAAGCTGTTTGTGCGATAATTCTCGCACTTGTCAGCTCTTGCCGTCTTCGGAATTGTGTGGATGATGCTTTTCCGAAAGTCAGATGATATGTCGCCAGACTCATATATTCTACACACCAACGTGAATAGTCGTTTTGTTGCCACTTCCCCCAATGATTTTAGAAATTCTGGTGGAATGTTATCTATCCCTTCTGCCTTATTTGACCGTAAGTCCTCCAAAGCTCTTTTAAATTCCGATTCTAATACTGGATTCGCTATCTCTTCTAAATCGACTCCTGTTTCTTCTTCTATCACATCAGACAAATCTCCACCCTCATAGAGGCTTTCAATGTATTCTTTCCACCTATCTGCTCTCTCCTCTGCATTTGACAGTGGAATTCCCGTTGCACTCTTAATGTTACCACCGTTGCTTTTATTGTCACCAAAGGTTGTTTTGACTTTCCTGTATGCTGAGTCTGTCCTTCCGACAATCATATCTTTTTCGATGTCTTCACATTTTTCCTGCAGCCATTTCGTCTTAGCTTCGCTGCACTTCCTATTTATTTCATTCCTCAGTGACTTGTATTTCTGTATTCCTCATTTTCCCGGAACATGTTTGTACTTCCTCCTTTCATCAATCAACTGAAGTATTTCTTCTGTTACCCATGGTTTCTTCGCAGCTACCTTCTTTGTACCTATGTTTTCCTTCCCAACTTCTGTGATGGCCCTTTTTAGAGATGTCCATTCCTCTTCAACTGTACTGCCTACTGCGCCATTCCTTATTGCTGTATCTATAGCGTTAGAGAACTTCAAACGTATCTCGTTATTCCTTAGTACTTCCGTATCCCACTTCTTGGCGTATTGATTCTTCCTGACTAATGTCTTGAACTTCAGCCTACTCTTCATCACTACTATATTGTGATCTGAGTCTATATCTGTTTCTGGGTACGCCTTACAATCCAGTATCTGATTTCGGAATCTCTGTCTGACCATGATGTAGTCTTCGGCCGCCAATGATGATTATTTATCAAAATTTAGGCAGTGGCGGGGATCGAACCCGGGACCGAAGACGTTTTGATTATGAATCAAAGATGCTACCCCTAGACCACGTGTCCAACCTCAGGTACCGTAGTTTATAAAAATATCGCCAGCCATCACTTCCACCAGAGCTGGGAAAGCCAAAGAGAACGTGCTCTGGAAAGCCAAAGGCCGTAGTGGGTGTCGAGAGTCGATGTCACAATCACCTGTTAATAGCAACGCTAATCCAGCAGTAGTCCACACTGTTGATTGTGTCCAGGTGGCGAGCACCCATAACAGCGCCACTCGCGGCACCTGAAGCAGATGGCTGTGTCGGTCGGACAAATATTATGCACATTATCGAAGCAACAACCCGAAGTACTCTATTGATCAAAGACACCGATTAAACGTAACAGAGCACATCCAGTTGACAATTCAATTCCATCGACCCCTGCTACTCTAGTTCAGCCAGGTTCGTTTCGAACCCCAATAGACATAATGTTTCCGTTCGTAGCTATTAACATTCATCCTCCTTAGGCGTCTATTCTCTTACCGCTATACGTTCCACACGTTTCGAATATTTGCATGCTCTCTGTTTGTTAGAAATAACTGTCAGATCCTAGCGTGATGTACAGGTAACTAAACAGTAGTTACCTGTGAGGTCTGGAAGCATTGTATCAGCTAATGTACAACTCACTCCTCGAATTTGCTGTCCACTCTACTGTAATAATTGCTCATCACGGTACCGACGAAGTGTCTAGTTTGGATCCTCTAGTCGGCTCCAGACCAGGGAACTCAAGTCAGTTCTCGGAAGGATGCTGCAGATCGCCAGCCGTGCAAAGACCTCGCGTAGAAAGTCTCAAAATGAAAAAAAAAAAAAAAAAACGTAAATATTAGATAACTTAGAAAATACAGCAATTTTAATAAACAAGACATGGATTTAGCGGTTGTCAAAGCTTAACTAGTCAGATTTTCAGCTTAACAAGTGGGAAGCTTGTAACAACATCCTAGATGAAAGCGTAAAAAAAAATGATCCAAGGCGAAAAATAAAGGTTGAATAAAAAAAAGTAACTGAAATAAACTGAGGGACTGATACATAGACATCCGGAAAGAAGAAGCAGGTAGGGAATGAATGAGAGTAAGGATACTGGTGGAGGAGAAGAAAGAAATAAAACCTTAAGCATTTAAAATGTACGTCCGTAGAAGACTCAGAGAGAAAATTAAGTTGATAATAAGAGGGTACACTTAATTTACAGCATTTACAACAAAAGGATGCTACAAATCATTAGCAAAACGTTGGTGTCAGGTACCGTATACATTTCCTCTGGACGTTCTGCAACATTTCAAGAATAGCGATCAAAAAAAAGAATAAAATAAAAGCCACTAAGCACAGTGCTTGTAGCTGCAAAATTTACTGCATTCACTGTTGGCAAAATTATCTTGACGCTGTAAAAATCTGACGAGTGAACGCTCATTGTTGGAAATATGATCAGTTCTATTAATGTGAATAATTTAATTTGATGTGAAGGCACTTTGTATTCTTGAACACTCTCACTCGATGGCTACAGTTTAGGGTCGCACCTTTAAAGGGGTTCTTTATGGTGTGTCATTCTACATATGCTCTCTTAAGTGGAAGAAGCTAAGCGCTTTTCTAAGTAATCCCGGTAGGAGCCAGCTATAAAAGACGAGAACAAAATAGGAAACTCACGATAGCCTCGGTAAGCTGCCCAAGCGAGCTTAGAGCGTCGCTATTACTTTGCCAAACAGCTTAAGTATGAAACATTCGAAGATTAGGCTAATTCGCTGGCGCTGATCCTGCAGTGTAGCCCAGAATGTAAGGTGAATAGCGCACGAGCTGGATAGCGCTCTCGCAAGCGTCCTCGCATGGAAATAACTTCCATAGGATCGACGCCGTGGTCGCCAATGCGCTAGCTGTGCGCCGTATGTGGAAAATGTGTCGTGGGTTTTTGAGACCTTTTTTTTACCAGTTGAGTAAAAACTTATCATGGCTATAAAATGTATGACGTTACAGAAACTAACACCATAAAAGTTTGCGAAGAAAAAGTCTTCAGAATAGCCTGAAAGCATGGTATGGGTCATTAGATTCTGCTACCTGCAGAAGGAGCGGTGAAAGAATCATGTGAGACATTGGACTACACAAGGAACCACTATGTCGATCAGTTGAGCCCCTTGCCATAGACATGTCTAGCATTAATGAAAGTGCCTTTGACGATTTTCCTGGAAGAAACCACCAAACGAATAACCCAATATAGGACACTAGTGAAGCGTAGTTGGCCACTTCAGAAGACGAGGCTGCTCATGGAGGTATGTTGAGACTTTGAAACTGGACGAAAGGCTTTTTTTTCTTTCTTTTTTTTTGCCAGACGCATTTCGCTTCTTTTATTTATGAACCAACTTAAGTTCCCCGTAATACTTGTTTATCTTTATATGTACGATAAGTGCATTACGTAATAGTTACAAGCGTGTTACTGCTACACGTTTTCTCCTGTTATTCTCCTGTTTTTCAGGTAGAAAGAACTTTTGCAGTACAAGTTTCATGAGGCTAAATTATTGTTTGTGTTACTTACGATTTCCAATGTTGTTAGTCTGCGTGTGTTGCCCTGGAGATGTGTTCATTCGGCTGCATCTCTATCTCTAGGACGACACACATGGACTATTAACAATGGAAATCGTAAGTAACACCAAACGATAATTTAAATGGTTTAAATGGCTCTGAGCACTATGGGACTTAACATCTGAGAACTTATAACTACTTAAACCTAACTAACCTAAGGCAGGATTTCAACCTGAGACCGTAGCAGGAGCGCGGTTCCGGAATGAAGCGCCTAGAACCACTCGGCCACAGCGGCCGGCTCACCCTCTCTTTTATCCCATCATCTCGAATGTTACACTACACCATACACATACCAATTACAGCCACCTAAAGTGAACAGATACACTTACCAGCTCTCTGAACTACGCTAAGTAAAGCTACCTGTGGGAGCGAAAGATAGGGATATCCATTCCAACTAGGCGGCTGAACCTGCTCTTCGGAGTCTCCCAGCCATTCATGCCACAAGAATTTACTATTTTTTCTTGTACTTCTTCTCTATACGTTACGGAAGGACTTCCAGGATGTTTTTACTCTTCTGCTCACTGTTCTTGTTGTCTTAAGCTTACAGAGATATCCAAAACCTGTATGACTACACCGCTAATTACACAAATAACGATGGAAGACACTTGGATAAGTATGGCAGAAGTAAGGTATATCTTTGTATGGCAAATCATTACTTGTATTTTTTACAGTATGATTCCGTTTGCTAACAGACGCTCGAAGTTCTGAGAGGCAACTTATGTCGATTACGTGGCTGTCACCTGTCTGGACACTATAGCTGATGCGGAATTAGTGGGGGGCTGCATAAAACGAATCGCTAGGGACAGCTGAATCATCCTACATAAAAGGTGGCCAGGGGAAGCGGAAAATAGTGCAGTCGTTGTAGTAATGTGGAAATGATGTGATTTATCTGACGTTCATAACCGCATGGTCATTGGTTTTTGGACCTCGAGTGGAAGCATTTCCGAAATGACTAAGTTTGTAAATTGTTTCCGTGCCACCGTGGTTTGAGTATGCCGTACAAAGCATATGACGCAATCCAAAACTGGTGCTAAGGGAAACATGATGCACCACGGATCATGGTTTGAAGGTATGGACGATGGTTGCGGAAATGTGTACGGGCGAATAAGTGTGCCAATATTGAACTACTGACCTCCAATATGAAGCAATAGGCTACCAACAGTGTCTCCTGAACGACCGCTCTGCGAACGTAACTGTGTACAGGCCTCCGCAGCACACGCCTGGTTCATGCACGCAAGTGAACACTCTTAATTGGTGACGAAGGATGGAATTCGTACGCCACTACCGCCACTGAACCCATTGACTGACGGCAGGTAGACCTTTTGGATGAGTCACGTTTTTTGCTCCATCGGAGAGATGACCGTTGGTGTGTACGACCCTGCAACACTCATGGTAATGATCTAGGCCGGAAGAGGGAGCGTTGTAGGCAAGGGATTGTTTTCGTGGCATTCCCTGGGTGATCACGTCGTTCTGGAACGAACAGTTTATCAGCACAACTAAGCATCTACCGTCGGGGATCATGTTCACCTCCACAAGGAGTTTGTGTTTTTCATTGGCATGGTAGCATCTACCAGCAGGACAGAGCAACAACGTGTCACACAGTTCACAATGCACGTCCGTGGCTTGAAGAGGATCAGGATGAGTTTACTGTACAGCCCTGGCCACCAAACTCCCTGGATTTAAACTCAATCGATAACCCGTGAGACCACCTTGATGAGACTGTTTGTGCCATGGATAATCAACCGAGAAGCCTAGAGTAGCCGGTCACAGAACTGGTGGCGGCATGGCTCGTCATTCTGTCGGTACCTCTCGTTACGTCACTGGCGCTCTTCCTGCACGTTTGCGCTGCAAGAGGTCGTTACCTGGTTGATTGACAGGTGATCACATTATCGTGACTGGGCGTGTAAAACTGTGCGCGGGACCGAGACAGAAAGAAGTTAGCACACAGGACTCGCGTTCTGGAAGACGTCGGTTCCAGCCTCCAATCCGCCCAGCCAGATTTAGATTTTTCGTGATTTTCATAAGTACCAGATGATTGCTTTGAAAGGGCACGGCCGATTTCCGGTTTGTTCTTTCTTAATGCAAGCTTGTGCTATGTCACTTGTTGTCGATGGGACGTTGGACTCTAATCTTCCCACCTGTCTCCTTTGGAACTCAAGTCGGAGAACCTCTGAGGTCTTCTGACTGGTGCTATAGCCACTGACTACTCAGGCACGATTACGGCACGCTCTTACTACTTTTCTTCCGCTGTTACCCCTCTTCTACCATTTAAACTACCAAACTTCAAACGTGCCTGGATAGCTAAGTCAGCGCAGGAAGACTACGGGTTGGAGTCCCAGTCGAGCACACACCTTCAATCTGCCTGAAACTTTCAATAAGCGCACATTCCACAGTAGGGCGAAAATTCATTCTATGGTTGCAGGTTCACACACACACAAAAAGGGACTTTTGTATGTGTGAAGCGACATCCATAGCGTTGCCCGTCAACCGACGGTCGGCAACAGGGCAATCCCACGGCCAATCGGAGAGCGTGGTGCCAAGTCTTCGTACTTCAAAAATGATGCTTTGTCGACCTAAACAACATTATTAATTTTTGTTCCTACTAGCATCAGATATCCAAGGTTAAAATTTTGTGACACAATTTTTCTCCACTCTTTGTGTTAATATAAATTAGTACACAACCAAATAGTATTGAAAATTCAGTAAAAAGTCATACAATTTACATGTCGTTTCATCATATTACCTTTCAGATGTAATATGCACGAAAAAATATGACTTGTGCTGACAAAAATATAAATTAAAAGAAAATGAGCGAGAATCGATCCAGTATATGAACGCTAATCACATGACGGCCGCTGTGTTGTGCTCAGAGACGCACATGTACGTACATCACTGACGCGTAAAACTTCTCGAGTAATTTCCTCGAGATTCGCCTAAGTAGTACGCCTTACTGGTTCCACATTATGTTATTCTAGTGGACTGTTACAAGTGTTTTCAAATTTTGAAGTAAATTCGTAATCCGAATGTTATAGTCTCCTCTTGTCAGTTGCGACTGCACAGTGAGATTGATGTGGTCAATGTACTGTCTAAGATTTTAGAATAGCTCTCTGAAATCTGTAGAGGGATATCGTGGGCGTCGCTTGTATGCCCTAGCACTGACAGAAGATTAATGGTCCGCAGCTCGTGGTCGTGCGGTAGGGTTCGATTCCCGGCGGGGTCAGGGATTTTCTCTGCCTCGTGATGACTGGGTGTTGTGTGATGACCTTAGGTTAGTTAGGTTTAATTAGTTCTAAATTCTAGTGGACTGATGACCATAGATGTTAAGTCCCATACTGCTCAGAGCCATTTGAACCATTTTGAACAAGATTAATGCAGAAAAATATAGTTAGCGGAGAGGCAAGTTAGCGAAATTAAATAAAGTAAATGACAAATAACTGGATAACGGCTTAATGTTTAAATAAATCCTTGTTGATTAATAATGTACACTAAATCAGCTTGTTTTTAATTTTGAGCAAGATGTTTATTTATGCATTATGCACATGAATATGATAATGGTGGCCATACATAAGTAAATTCGATAAATCAGTTGCGTGATAACTAAATCATCAACAGAAGTGTTGTTACATAGCGCAAACAGAGCATTTGCGAACAGTAGCATGTGCAGAACAAGTGTGTATAGCCGTACATTAATTCACGAATAAGCAGTAGCAAAATCTCAGAGTCTGTTGGCACAAATTGTTACTGACATTCACAGCAAAATCTGTATATCATAACGATCAAGACAATCGCTACTAATACAAAACATATTCTCCACCGAATCTGAAATAAAAAATAAAGAAAATTCACACCTGCTTATAAATAGTTAAATAACGATAAAGTTCGCAAGGTCTCCACAGAATTAGCCACAAAGAGAGTATTGAAAATTCTACGTCCCGTCCAACTTCAAAGTACTGAAATGTTTCCAAGTATTCAAGTTGCAACACAAGCTGTCTTAAGCGCAGCAGCACTTTGGCCGCCCAAGTACACTCGCCAACCTCTTGTACTCTGACAGCTCATCGACAACAGACACACAGCTCTGCTGTAGACGCAGACGCACATTACGGAGGGTTGTACCCTCAGCGGTGGGCGAAGTTCTAGCGCAACTGGGGCGCTTATCCCTCTTACATGAAGATTGGTGTGGAATGTCATGACGGTTAGATGTTTGCTTGACTTTTGTGCTGTTTTTTTTTTATTATTAAAGGTGAAGGGATAGTCAGAGCGATAGTGGAAGAAATTGGAAAACGAATGGCCCAATTGAGTGGCCAGCCGTTTTTTTTTTTTTTAATGAAAGAAGACAGGACAGTAGAAGGGACAGTAGAAGTGTGTGGAAGACGAATGGCCCATTGGCTAGCCAAGAATTATAACTAAGTGATCGAGTAAAGGATAGGAGAAGGAACAGCATAAGTTGAGAGAAAACGAAAGGCCATTTCCCTGGCCTCTTCTTCTTCTTGGCGGCATCTTTTGATGGTGGTGGCAGACAGTCTTGAGGTGGTGAAGTGGGGTGGGAAGAAAGAGAAAGAAGTCTGAGAGTGACAGATGAAGAAGTGAAAAAGGAGAGCCTGTCATGATTAGGCCGGTAGTGGGGAGGGTGTGGGGCTGATGAGGGTGGCATTCTGTGGAGGGTGGATGACATGACTAGGGGAGCTGAATCGATGATATGAGATATAGTAGTCTGCATTAATTGAGGTGGCTAGTGTGTGCGAGGTCATGGGGGGCGGAATAGAAGATCAGGCCATCGAGAGGTGGCTAGACGATGGACACGGGTGCCCAAGGAAAGGATTAAGGGATTAGGAGAGTGGCTCTGCTGTACATATGCGTGCTTATTTAAAGACTCAGTCATATGAGCACTACTCTAGTCGACGTATATACTTGTAACACGACAACCATTCAGGTGATCTTGACATGAATTTAACCTACATGTGTATTAGTATACACAGTAAATACTCTCGGTCAAGTTGTGATCTCCTGCTAAAACACTGGTATTTTCATTTTGTAGCGATCAATAATTTTACGAAATTCTTGCCATGTCCAACACTGCAAAGTGGTTCCAGTCAGTTCACACATCTTAAAAACATGATAAACACCTAGGTATGGTCGACTAAACATAGGAATTACTCGGATAATGAACTGGAATATAAATGTTGATTTTACGTAATATGTTCATGTGGGGAAATACATACTTGTGGGCACAATTTGCATAAAACTGAAGTAACCTGTTTATAGTTATTAAAAAATTTGCTTAATAATAAAAGTAACTTGTTGTGATTGATGGCATCATGAGTTTTCATTTGATATATCGCACCTGTAAACTGCGTAATACATTCAGATATTATTATTTTTCATAAAGCGTAGTAATTATAAATGTAAATAATTTTATTAATATTGTGTTTATAAATATGGTTTGAAAACCACAGAAATATTTGCGTGCCTGTCTCATTTTTATTTTGCCATGGATTTGATAATCTAAAGAAAGAGAACAATGGAGATTGCTATGAACATGTGCCACAATATCTGGTAGCACGGTGCCCTACATACCCTCCTCAGATCCTCTACCCTCTAAATTTAATTTTGCTAAAAAAAATTGCGTTTTATTTGATGTTATGGTTGATATTAGCAAGGAAACGTTGTTCTTTAAAAAATTTTTTGATTGGTTTTTTTGAGAATCTGATGTGTCCTATCCGACACACGTGTACAAAGCCTTTTGTAGAACAGTGAAAAATATTATTTCGTGGTTTTAAAATGCTCACATACCGAGCATTAGTATTTGCGTCAAACATTATGCGCGTTAAGGTAACACAAAATGTAAATAACTTTACATAGATGGGTACTTACAATATCTCGACACCATTTTGTCCGCCTTTTCACGCATGCACTCAGGAAACAAAGCTCACACTCGTCACTTTACGCGCCAGACCGCTAAAACTCACAGGAATCCATGCTGACATCTCGCAGACGTCTGGGAAACAACTTAGACATGTGTCTCTGGCGTTACATCGGAGCTGTGGCTAAACAAAGTTCACCAATTTGGTGTGTCGTATACGACACGCGGGATCTGAGGAGGATAAACGTTCTTGCCTCTAATATGATGAAGCACTCATGCGTTTTGAATGTTTTTCGCGTTGTGAGAAGACGTAGTGCAATGGAAGCAGGGAATGTTGCCAAGAGCGGCAAATTCTGGGAACCGGGGCTGCCGAGGTGCCTTGGGAGAGCGCTGGGCACTGTCTGGTGTCAACATCTCTGGCTGCGTGTGGAACGCCGAGGGTGGAGGCCGGGACGAGAAGGAGGCCTGGGATGTTTCTGCATGTTTTTGCAGAGCAGCTTCGGAGACAGCCATCGGCTGCATTCGAAAACACGAGGCTCACAAGATAACGGGCTAGGCTCGCGAGCAGCGTTTTCCTCATATTGAAAGCCCTCGGGTGCAAGGTGCGGGATTTGAGTGTCTGATTGTGACGTCGTGGGCACAGGGTCGAGGGCGCTCGTATTTGAGTAGTAGGGAAGCGCTGTGTAACTTGATTGGCATCGGTAGACGATGTGCTACTTTCAGTGGAACTCTGTTCTGGAGGATACCTTCGCTATTGGGCTGCAGTGTTTCTGCAAATTTTTCTATTGGGGAAAGACTTTGCTCAGAGGGAAACAGAGTCCAGGCAAGAGAAGAAAGTGAGACATTTTGGAACGATTCGGTCGCCGACCGTAGGCGAGAGTACTGAGACGTTCGGTCCCGGACCAGGTGTGAAGTCGGAGATTCGATTACAGACTCCAGCTGCACGATTAAACAGACGAGCAGGGAATATAGTTGCAGATATCGCTACATGTCGTAGTCTTCTTAGCAAAGCCACATCCACGTTAGCGCCGTTCCCCATGTCGTACGAGAATTCATGGTTAGCACTGCAGGTGGCACGGGCCAGATAGGTCAGTTTTTACAAAATTGTTGAGGCTTTCGTGGCCACTTGTTGACAAACTGCCTATTGGCTTCTGTCTCGGGTTCTTCGGCCGACGTTCATCTAATGATTTTTCTGACGTTTCGCCAGCACGAGTGGCTGGCATTGTCAAAGCTTCACCCTCCATTGCCGGTGGTGAACTGGAGCCGAGCTCGCGGGCGCCGGCTATATGTACCTGGCGCGCCAACGTCCGAGGGCTTCTCCGCGGTCATTTCCGGTGCGGTTCTCCTCTTGCTACCTGCGACGGTCGTTCGCTGCAGTACGGGAAGCCAGGATCCGTTGACCTTAAGGCTCTCCTCTTTCTTGTTCAAACTGTTCGCGTGTTTTTGTATTTCTACAGCTTCTCCGAACAAGCGCGTGTGATAGTGCTTCTCTACAGCCAGAACTTCCGTGTCGGCGAATTTTATTACATGGTCGGTCTCATTCAGTGCGTGCTCTGCCACGGCCGATTTCTCCACCTGCCCCAACCTGCAATGTCGCTTATGCTCTTTGATCCTGGTGTTAATGGATCGTCCAGTCATTCCGACGTAAACTTTTCCGCATGTGCATGGTATGCGGTATATTCCCGACATTGCAAGTGGGTCTCTTTTCTCCTTCGCCGATCTAAGACACTCTTTGATCTTCCTTGTCGGTTTGATAATCGTCTTTACGCCATGTTTGCGCAATATACGGCCGATTCTGTCCGTCACTCTGGGAATGTATGGCAGAAAGGCCGTACCCGACAATTCTTTTTCCGGTTCCTTACTTCGCCGAGGTTTGGGCTCTGTTACACTTCTAATATAATTTGTGGAGTAACCATTGCTCCTCAGGACAGTTTCCAGGTGTTGCATTTCTCGTTTGAGGTGTTGCGGCTCACATATTCGTCCTGCTCTCGTTACGAGCGTACTAATCATGCCTCTTTTCTGGCTCGGGTGGTGGTTTGACAGTTTGTGCAGGTATCGGTCCGTGTGAGTCGGTTTTCGATACACGCCGTGTCCCAGATCTTCGCCGTCCCTTGTGACCAGAACATCTAGAAATGGAAGTTTCTTGTCCTTTTCTACTTCCATGGTAAATGTTATGTTGGCATGGAGGCTGGTCAAGTGTCTTAGGAAGTCACTGAGCTGTTCTTCACCATGGCTCCACACCACGAAAGTATCATCGACGTACCTGTACCACACCTTAGGTTTGCAAGTCGCCGAGTCCAGTGCCTGTGCTTCGAATTGTTCCATGAAGAAGTTGGCCACCACTGGACTGAGAGGACTACCCATGGCGACGTCTTCCAGCTGTTCGTAGAAATCGCCATTCCACGTGAAATAGCTCGTGGTGAGACATGCATGGAAGAGCTTTCTGATGTCTAGCGGAAAAATGGAACTGATGTGCTCCAGAGCGTCACTGAGTGGCACTTTCGTAAATAACGAAACAACATCAAAGCTGACCAGGATGTCGTTTGGTGCAAGTTTCAGTTTCTTCAGCTTCTCAATGACATGTCCTGAGTCCTTAATGTATGTGTCGGTCTTCCCCACGTGTGGCTGGAGCAGAGAGGCCAAGTGTTTTACCAGTTTATATGTCGGTGATCCAGGAGCGCTAACGATCGGTCTCAGTGGAACGTTGTTCTTATGGATCTTGGGTAATCCATACAGCCGAGGTGGTAGGGCTTCTGTGTTGCGCAGGTTTCTCTGTATGTCCGCCGGCAGAGAAGACGCCTTGATTAATCGATTCGTATTCCGTGTGATACGTTGCAAAACCACCAGCTTGCAACCTGAAGAAAGAAGAGGTACAAGCCATTAAGAATCTCAACGCCGACACGGAATTGGTACTGCCTGCCGATAAGGGGAATGCGACCGTCGTAATGAAGACCGAAGATTATGAGCAAAAGATCCGAGACCTATTAGATCCGACGACGTACCGAAAACTAAGCGCAGATCCGACGCAACGTATCACACGGAATACGAATCGATTAATCAAGGCGCCAAACAAAAATGAATTCTTACCTCTTCAGCCGTTGCCTTCCTAACTATACGTAACCACCCCCCCATCGAAAATGTGTAGACACTACACTATACGGGACTAACGTGTGTGCATCAACCCATAAAAACACGATGAAAGGAATGGGGGAAGGGTATTTCTAGTAGGATGCGGAAGGTATTTTTTAATTATTTTTTATTATTTTTTATTTTTATTTTTGTTTTTTATTTATTTATTTTTTTTATATTTTTTTATTTATGTAGATATCAATGTGCGAACAGTCATAGTTAATCAAGCCTGGAAAACTAAAACAGAATGAAGACTCCATCGAAGATAGTAAACATAAATGACATGAAAATAAAGCCACCACTTCGTAGTTAGGCTTCCCAGCGACTGCGCCCACTGATAAAGATTGTTCAATATATGATCGTTTGCATTTCGTTCTGACCTCATCTACCACTGCGTGGAACATTCCAGCTACACGGCGGGCACTCCAAAGGTAGTTTGCGAAGCATTGTCGATATCTGGTATGGCCGGAAATAGCATGATGTCTTTCTTGCAAATAGAGCCAGAAGTCAAGTAAATTCTTGTGTCCGCCACGACAGAGGTAATGGACCGCATGTCCACGTATCCAGGTGACAGAGTTGGTTCGAGTCGTGGGGTAAAATGTCTCATCCGGAAACATTAACGTGCGTGCAGATATATGCTCAGACCTAACTCGCAAGAGATAAGCCAGCATCTGCCGCACAAGGTGCCAAACCGGTTCCGCCTCTCCACAGTTGAGGTGGTGCTCGTCAGAATCTACAGTATTACAACCCACACAATTGGGAGATTCTGCCATGTGGATATTGTAAAGACGTTCTTGCGTCACCAGCTTCCCATTAACGACTATGTACCATTGGGAAATAACACGCCGTGGTTAGCATTCGGGAGGACGACGGTTCAATCCCGCGTCCGGCCATCCTGATTTAGGTTGTCCGTGATTTCCCTAAATCTCTCCAGGAAAATGCCGGGATTGTTGCTTTGAAAGGGCACGGCCGAATTCCTTCCCCGTCCTTCCCTAACCCGATGAGACCGATGACCTCGCTGTTTGGTCTCTTCCCCCAAAAACAACCAACCAACCAACCAGGGAAACAACATCGGAATCAAGCATGGCATCGTGTACAGTCTTCCACACCACGCGCCACCGTACGTCAGGATATTTTAGTTCGACCACATTTAGGGGGCGGCGTTGCAGCATGTCGTGTATAGGCGTCTAGTTGTGGCCATTCGCGGTGTCGTGAGCGCTACACTGCAATTACTTTGTTCTAAATAGAAACGTCCTATATAAAAGAGGGGCGCTGGGATGTCCTATAATGGCACGGGCGCTCTTAGTGAAGCAGGTCGTAGCGCCGTCAGAAGCAGACTCGTGAGGCTCGTAGCACAACGGCGCAGCAGACATGAATGTGAGCTAACATAGAGGGCAATGGCCCTATCATGGACGTTAACTAGGCCGAGACCACCTGTTTCCTTGGGGAGGGTAAGAGATACGTATCTGATCTTCAGTAACATACCAGCGGTGACGAAGTATCCCAGAGCTGACATAATGCTACAAGCCAAGGGTTTCGGAATGGGTAGTGTTTGGGCGACGTGCGGTATGCGGGACGCAAGGTATACATTGGCATAATACGCCCGCTGAACGATGTTGATAGATCGCAAGCGCTGATTTGCAATTCCGGCCCTAATTTGGTGAAGAAGGCGTCGATAATTGAGCGTCGTCGCGCGTTGCATGTCGTTCATGAAATCTAAGCCCAAGCAGCGTACAGTATCACTGAAGCGTAAAGAGGCAATGTGTTCCTGCGGGAGCCCAATCCCGATGCTCAAGGCGACGGACTTGTCAACGTTGACTTGGCTACCAGAAGCTGTACCGTAGGTTGCAATCCAGTCCAAAGCCGCGGCCATATCGTCAGCTCCACGTATGACGATCATCAAATCAGCCGCATAGGCCGTGCAGCGATAGATGGAGCCACCGAACGGTATCCCAGTGAGCCTGTCTCGGAGACCACACAACAGAGGTTCTAAGGCCAATGCAAATAACAATGTTGATAATGGACATCCCTGTCGTTCTGATCGGCGGATCGGCAAGGGTGCCGTCAGTCTTCCATTAACAAGAACACGAGAAGTAGCACCATGCAGAAGGCGCGTCAACACTGTGATAAAGGTGTCGGGGTATTCCATGCGCCGTAGAACGGCCGTGAGGAAAGTGTGGCCCACTCGGTCGAAAGCCTGGCTAAAGTCGATAGACCCCAGAGCTGCCGGCAAACGTCTCATCCGTGCAAGGGAGATGAGATCTCTGTAACGACATAACTCAGTTTTGTTCCACCAAGGACGTCTGATCGCTGGACAGGACGTGCAATAGTTGCCGCGAATACGTTCTGATAGCAGCGTCGAAAAGATCTTGAAGTCGCTGTTCAATAACGTTAAGGGGCGATAATCGCGGACATGATTCCGTCCATTCGGCTTATGGATGGGGACAATCAGACCTTCCAAGAACGGTGCATGCAATGTTATACCCGGGGACATCAATTCCTGACAAATTTCAATCAAACACGATACCAACAGTTGTTTAAAGGCTCGATAGAACTCTAATGGTAATCCGTCGATTCCTGGTGATTTATGGGAAGCACCTTTACCAATGGTTTCTAGCACTTCCTCTTCTGTCACGTCTCCCAGTAAAGTCGGTACCATGTCTGGTAGAACTGTACCGTGGACATGTGCTGAAACGGTGTCTACCGTCGCCTTGTCAGGGAGCACTGCTGAATAAAGTTGAGCGTAATGCCCATAGAAGGCTTCTGCTATATCTGCTTGTTCTACCACGTGTCGACTGTCGTCCGTTATCATGACGGTTACCAGTGCCCTACGGCGCCTCCTGCGTTCTAGGAGCACGTGGTGCATAGATGGCCTTTCTGATTGTATCATATCTGGAGCACGCGACCGTATAACATCGCTCTGGAAATGACGGCGTGCTAAGGAGACGAGCTGCGCTTTCGCGAGATTGACTATGATCTGCCTGTCTGGTGTGGGCTCCATAGCAAGACATTCCCGTTGGACGGTGTAATAAAAGTTTTCCGTGCTCCTCCCCCATGCCGCTGCTTCCCCGACCTAAGCCATGAAGGTGCGTCTAAGAGCAGGCTTCGCACATTCAATCCACCAACTGAGGGTCGATCGGTAACGACCACGACGCTGTAAGGACGCGTTCCACGACTCTTCGATAGCACCTTTACATGCCGGCTCGTCCGGATGGGCGACGTTCAGTTTCCATGGGGGCCTACTGCGCCACACACGTGCATGTTGGAGGGCAATGGTGCAAATATAGGCTGTGTGGTCGGTGAATGCAGTGGGCCAGAGCTCTGCTCCTCTCGTCGCCGTCGAAAGGTTGCTTGTGACATAAATCCTGTCTAACAGACTTGATGAATGACTTGTATAATGGGTGTAACCAGGAGCTGGGCCTTGGATGTGGCGCCACGTGTCGATCAGGTGGAGATAACGCACTAGCATTTCCAATTCCGCACACGGGACGTGATGTGGCTGCTGATCAGATGGAAATAATGTACAGTTAAAATCTCCTCCGATCACCATATCGTCTATGCGGCCCATAAATAGAGGCGTAATATCTTCCGAAAGAAAGCGGGCCCGATCTCTCCGTCTCCCTGATCCTGATGGGGCATATACATTGATGAGTCGTACACCGTTGACAGTTACTGCCATGGCTCTTGCACTCGGTAAGTACAGTACGTCCGTAGCCGCCAAGCCGTCCCGTAGCAGGACAGCCACACCACAATCGGTAGAAGAGGCGTGGGATATGTGGGCGGTATGTCCGTAGAAGTCAGGGAAACTAGCGACACATACTTCCTGCAAGAGGGCCACATCGATGTCCGCCGCATCGAGCATGCATTGTAGCATTGTCTGTGTGGTGCCCTTATCGCGTTGACATTGATTGTGGCAAGGCGAAAGGTGTGCTGCCTAGCCTCTTCACCTAGGGTAGACGCCATGGCAATCGAAGATAACCGCAAGAGATGCCAGACCCACCGAACCCGTGACAAATTATGAGTCTTTCACTCTAGGAGTGGCATCCCCAATGCCACCCCCTCCCCTGTCACCGTGCCCTCTCCAGGAAGTTCCTCAACATCGTCCGACCACAATGGGTGCAACACGATGCTGTGTAGCTGATCGGCACCGAAATTTCTCTCACGCACGTCGTCTTTGGTAGAGGTAGACGGAGCGCCATCCATCGACGCGACCTGCTGCATCTGTGGTGCAAGAAGTAACTGGGCACTCGTAGTATGGGCAAGTGAATCGTCTACACCACTTAGATCCTCAGCAGGCGCAGCATCAATGCCGTCTGACGAGATGTCACCTTCTTGACCGGCCGTGTGTAGGAGGCAATCGCCAGAAGGGGTCCGCCGACGTCGCTTGCGTCGTCGAGGCGAACGTTGCTTTCGAACGTGGACATCCGTATCCGAATGCGGGAGACAATCCAGCGTCGTATCACCTTCCGCTAGGAAAGCTGCGGTCGGGACAATGTTCGCGTCCACGTCCATCTCTTTCTGATTGTTATGTTGCGTCTGGATTCCGTGGGACTGTTGCTGCTGTTGTTGCTGCGGAGGAGGCGACATGTGGGTTGGCATCTGGGGTCCTTCCTCTTCCTCCCTTGGTCCTTCTGACGTCGATGGATGTGCCCGATCGCCCGTGTCGTCCTCATCTATGGTGCGCATCGTCATCTGAGCGTACGTGAGGTGCAGCATTGTCGTCTCCGTCGGGGAAACGGAGTCTCCCACTGGTGTGTACGTAATTCTACGTTGTAAGCAGCTCGGTCGAACATGGCCTTCCTGCCCACATCCGGAACAGGTATTCTGTTGACCGTCGTACATTATGATTGCACGACAGCCACCGATGTTCAAGTAGGACGGCACATGTTTCTTGAACTCAAGTTTAATTTGGCGAACACCATTGTAGACCTTATACGTCGACAAAGTTTGCCACTTTTCTGCAAGGTGACTGATGACATCGCCATATGGTCGGAAGGCGTCCTTGACAACTTCCTCTGGGACCTCGAAGGGGAGCTCAAAAACCCGTACAGTCCTTAGGCCCATGCCTGCATGATCCACCGTCACTGCACCGATATGCCCGCCAGAATGTTTGAATCTGAGTGAGTTCGAGTATTTAGACACCACTGCCGCGTAGACCTCTGCACTGGTCACTTTAATATAAACCACGCTCGCCGTTATAGAAAAATGTATTCCGACTATAGTCGCCGGATCTAAACATAGATAATTGCGTATGAACTGTTCTATTTCATAGGCTCGAGGACGCGTGTGATTTGGTTGGAAAGTAATTTTCATCGTATCGTGGCGCCATGTGTGTGCCATAGTCGTATTGAACTTGGAACAAATACAACTCGCGCCGCGAGAAGGTAAACACAAACAAGCGCTCACGGTCGCTCACGAGGGGGGGGGGGGGGGGGGGGGCGCAGCGGAAGTCCTCGTCTTCGCCCCACCGCAGCCGAAAGCAGACTAAACCACTCAGCTACCGGGGGCGGACCTTGAAACCATCAAGAGGGAGTTGTCAGGTTTAATTTGCAATGAACTTGTCTCACCGCTGCAGTTCATAGCTGTTTTAAGTTTTTTTTAATGTATCTTCGATATCTACTAATATCCTGTAATACGACAACTGGTCTATAAGACAAGAAACACGTCTTTTCCGCGAAGACATATCATGCAGATAGTTCAACATGCACTTGAGAATGGCTATAAAGCTAAAGTCAAGATTGTGTGAAATAAGTCAACAGTAATTTACAGTCAAATGGTGAAAATTTCTGTCAAAAAGATCTAAATGACTGTGGCCTTCCGTGAAGGAAAGATCATTAACTGTTTTAAGTTTTCTCGTAGCATGTCTGTAAGTCGTTTGATTTATTTCCAGTAAGTATTAAACTGTTGTCTGCGTTGTCTAAGATACTGTAGACTAGGAATTAGCTCCCTCAGCGAGCACATCGCTTGCTGTTCCCACGCCACCACGTCCACTTGGGAAATTCCCGCTGACCGCTCCTTGCTGTCTGTCTGCTTGAGCCCGTCTCCACTCGGCTGCGCTTGCGGTCCTCCCGGCAAATTACAGCCATCTCACTCCCCAGTGGCATCCAGCCGTCTCGTCAAATAAAACCTAGAGTTACCAGTGTTCCAAGCAAGCTAGCTACTCGTAATGTCAAAATCATAATTGGGGCAAATGTGAGTGCCATCGTATGTAACAAAGGAACTAACTTCTAGAAAGTCTCGTGCTTCGTGCAAGAAACTAAAACTTTACAACACTTTTATTCTTTTGCTCTGCAGATAGTGAAAGAATTAAACTATGATGAAGAAGAAAAAATAAAACTAGTATTTTCTCTTTCATTCTCCTTACCGCTACTCAGTTATGTCTGTGTTACACGAATGAACCTTCTTGCTCATCTGTCTTCTGGTGACTTTACTGAAATGCCTACTATATCATTACCTGTTTTATGGATGCGAGAGCTAGTATCAACCATTCATCTACTTAAAAGAAACTCGTTCGTGTGAACGTACTTTTACAACGATACAATGTGTACTCTCCCTTTTGCCTTATATACAGGGTGTTAGAAAAAGGAACGGCCAAACTTTCAGGAAACATTCCTCACACACAATGAAAGAAAATATGTTATGTGGACATGTGTCCGGAAACGCTTACTTTCCATGTTAGAGCTCATTTTATTACTTCTCTTCAAATCACATTAATCATGGTACGGGAACACACAGCAACAGAACGTACCAGCGTGACTTCAAACACTTTGTTACAGGAAATGTTCAAAATGTCCTCCGTTAGCGAGGATACATGCATCCACCCTCCGTCGCATGGAATCCCTGATGCGCTGACGCAGCCCTGGGGAAAACGGCGTGTTGTATCACAGCCGTCCACAATACGAGCACGAAGAGTCTCTACATTTGGTACCGGGGTTGCGTAGACAAGAGCTTTCAAAAGCCCCCATAAATGAAAGTCAAGAGGGTTGAGGCCAATAGAGCGTGGAGGCCATGGAATTGGTCTGCCTCTACCAATCCATCGGTCACCGAATCTGTTGTTGAGAAGCATACGAACACTTCGACTGAAATGTGCAGGAGCTCCATCGTGCATGAACCACATGTTGTGTCGTACTTGTAAAGGCACATATTCTAGCAGCACAGGTAGAGTATCCCGTATGAAATCATGATAACGTGCTCCATTGAGCGTACGTGAAAGAACATGGGGCCCAATCAAGACATCACCAACAATGCCTGGCCAAACGTTCACAGAAAATCTGTGTTGATGACGTGATTGCACCATTTCGTGCGGATTCTCGTCAGCCCACACATGTTGAATGTGAAAATTTACAATTTGGTCACGTTGGAATGAAGCCTCATCCGTAAAGAGAACATTTGCACTGAAATGAGGATTGACACATCGTTGGATGAACCATTCACAGAACTGTACCCGTGGAGGCCAATCAGTTGCTGATAGTGACTGCACACGCTGTACATGGTACGGAAACAACTGGTTCTCCCGTAGCACTCTCCGTACAGTGATGTGTTCAACGTTACCTTGTACAGCAGCAACTTCTCTGACGCTGACATTAGGGTTATCGTCAACTGCACGAAGAATTGCCTCGTCCATTGCAAATGGTTCAAATGGCTCTGAGCACTATGGGACTCAACTGCTGTGGTCATCAGTCCCATAGAACTTAGAACTACTTAAACCTAACTAACCTAAGGACATCACACACATCCATACCCGAGGCAGGATTCGAACCTGCGACCGTAGCAGTCGCACGGTTCCGGACTGCGCGCCTAGAACCGCGAGATCACCGCGGCCGGCGACCATTGCAGGTGTCCTCGTAGTTCTAGGTCTTCCCCAGTCGCGAGTCATAGGCTTGAATGTTCCATGCTCCCTAGGACGTCGATCAATTGCTTCGAACGTCTTCCTGTTGGGACACCTTCGTTCTGGAAATCTGTCTCGATACAAACGTACCGCGCCACGGCTATTGCCCCGTGCTAATCCATACATCAAATGGGCATCTGCCAACTCCGCATTTGTAAACATTACACTGACTGCAAAACCACGTTCGTGATGAACACTATTCTGTTGATGCTACGTAGTGATGTGCTTGATGGTAGTACTGTAGAGCAATGAGTCGCATGTCAACACAAGCACCGAAGTCAACGTTACCTTCCTTCAATTGGACCAACTGACGGTGAACCGAGGAAGTACAGTAGATACAGACGAAACTAAAATGAGCTCTGGCATGGAAATTAAGCGTTTCCGGACACATGTCCACATAACATCTTTTCTTTATTTGTGTGTGAGGAATGTTTCCTGATAGTTTGTCCGTACCTTTTTGTTAACACCCTGTATAACAACTTGAATTATAAAACCAAAGTGACGAGTTGGTTGTAAGGTAGCGAGAGACGGTAATTTGTTCGCCCACGCTTCTAAAAGACATACTATTTTTTTTAACAAGAGAACAATCTTTCTTCAACTTCCCTTTCTGTATGTTTGCGCCGTTTTCTCATGTGAGCTATAACTGTACACTGTTATTAGCAATTCCTGTTACTGAGCTGAAACGTATCAGATTTTAATTATAACTTTTATAATATTTATTTCAAAGGCACTCTATCTTTTACTGTTGGTTGCTTGTAAATACCATTTTATATGTATTTGTATCGTTTCAGTGGGCGCACGGAGAAGCTTGAGAGCCGATCGTTCGGTGATATAGCGACCGGATATGTTACGTGTTCTTTCGTTATCTGTTCATTATTAAACAGCAGAATCGCCCTGAGATTTTTTTACCGATCATTTCAACTTTCTTGCGTACATTTTCAACTAAGAGTTTCGTTAAACTGATCTGTCAACTATCACTGAACAATGACATCATCAGTCGCTTCGCTGGTCTGATGTACCATCATGTAAGCACGTGCTGGCTTCTAACTGTTCTGAACGTCCAACGTACTATTTAGAAAGACTTCTCTTTCTCGTTGCAGTATTCGAGTTACGCATAACTTTTTTGCACGCATAGCTTTTTTAAATCGCCACTTCCTGAGGAAAATTTTTAATCAAATACCTCAGTCAGTAGACTGACAAGCAGGAAGGCTGCGCTATTCTCATCGTCTTTATCCCCGTTTTAGCCCTTTACTTATCTTTACTGAAATTGTAAATTAGTATTTTACATGATAACTGCATTTCATTTCGTTCATATTCAGGAGCGAATTAAATTTCAGAACCATAGTCTACTCACACAAAGATAAAATACTGGAACGTGCCGCGGTTCCTCTGGAAACACACGTTAACAGGAGCCATACTGTCATGTGGCATTTCGTGGAGCGAACTCTAGGCATCAGCTTTAGGGACGCATTCTCCTTAGTTTATTGCTATTTTCGCTTTTAGTGGTTATAACGGCAGACCCCGTTCCGAATTAACCATAAACTGCCAATTTCCTCCGCATCACACGCCGGAACATTTGCGTCGCTCTCGTAAATCGAAAGTATTTGCATAATGGAGTATACTTCATGCTATAAAACTGATGTCGTTATGAAGGATGCGCCACGGCTTACTGTTTACAACAAGTGCATTACATTCTGATATTACACCTTTACAGTGTCGTATTCTCTCGTAGTGTGATCTTGTGACGGATTATGTTTCATGACTCTTCTTTGAGGCAGTGTACTAGCTCTCGCCTGGCCTTCGATGATTGCCGTGTGTACCGGTGTCGTCAGAATGTGCAATGTTCGGTGGCAGAATCGTTGCCTACGTCAACTTCACACGAATGTCCTTATAACCTAATAGCAGATAATATTCGAGTATTGTGACAGTTTCTTCAGCGTTCACTGCGCGTTGATTTATATATATAATTGTTTGATGATTATATCTAAGTATCGTGGTGCTTTCACATTCAAATAATTGATAACTTTTCCTTCAATTTTTACACACTTCGAGAAACCCTACCGATACTGCTAGCACTTGCAGAAAGAACCACAATAATAACAAACTTTAACAATAAGGGACTGAATTATCAATAAAATTCGTTATGAGGTGAAATTACAGCAAACTGCGTGCACGTTTTGTGCCTCGAACATGAATGCCAGTGATCAATGAAACATGCTTAAGAGCTTTATTGTTTCGTGCTAGTGTTCTGATGCTTTCTGACTAAAGTGTTCTCAAGATGCTGTGTATGCTTTGTAATGATATTAGTTTCAGTCTTGTTTCTTTCTTCTTTCTCACGATTCAGTGAGTAATACATTATGTCATTGTAATTAGCACCAGTTTCTCTTGATGCCTTATGGAATCATCCTTGTGGAATCTGTTACTTGTTTGAAGCACCGTGAACTGGAGACAACATTTTTCGTATTCATGCACTGAACTAATTTTCTTTCTATTTTTTCGTAACGAAAAAAAATACTATTTAGAATCTACATTATAACTCTGACAACGCTAAAGATCTGCAGTTGAATGTAAAACTTCTTATTTTCACTAGGGCTAGGAGCAGTTTGAAAGACGAAAGAAGATCTGCGCCAGTCTGAACTGAACACTGTAGCTGTCTGCGAAGAGCCGAAGCAAAGGACGCTAGTATACCAAATCCAGTGCGGAATTACGACCATATGATATCCGCTGATCGATAGAATGATCAGTAAACATAGTTTGCTATTAGCGACCGACTATCTTTCAAAAAACGTACTTTCTCTTCGAAGCAAATACTCAAAACGAGCTCCCTGCCACTGCCAACATTTATATAATCGATGAATAATGCTTCTCTGAACCGTTTGCAACACAGCTGCATTCACTTGTGTAACATCATCGTGGTCGTGCGTGCGCTACTTCTTCCACAATCATCGGCTCAGAACAATAAATGTGCAGCTTGAAGTTTCCTGACTGGAACGCACGTCATAAAACTGCACTTCAATAACCGTTCAATTTCCCGGGCAAGGAAGTGTGCATGTGCACCATCACGTTGAACCCATGTCTCTTCTGAATATGAACTTTAATAAATTCCTTCTAATGTTTCGGTTATATTCTTTGTGATAAATTCACGATACTTTCGTGCAGTGAACCGATTCAGCAGGAAATCATCGTCGTCATCATCACCATCATCATCATCAGTGCCACGACATCGCTGTTTGAGCCTTGGCGTTCTGTACGAGATTACTCTATTCTTTCATATCTATTATTATTTTCGGCCCATACCTTTGAAATATTCCTCCTTTACTAAGGTTCAACAGTTCGTAAGATTGCTATCGGTTCCTATAAGCGGTAGGAAGTTAAGTATCTTTTGGAACATTGTTCCTGGGAAAATAGCGATCAAAATTAAAATAAGAGTTAATAATAGTCTAAGATCATTTGGAGGTTGTTAAAATTTAACGATTGATCAGGTGGCCGGTTTAGATCATGTTACGATCATTTTCAGACCATTAAAACTTTAAGTCCGCGATAGAGTAACGTATCTTCGTCTGTGCCGACTCATGACCGCTTAAAGTTAAGTGGCGGAGGCTCCACCCACTAACTCCCGCATAATATCATTTACAGCAAATGGTGACAGAGTATGACATAATTTCGTAATAAGACTGCAATAAAGTGGAATTGTTTAAGGTATAACAGCAGAAAAAACATAAATGTAAGATGATGCGTGAATAGTAGCATGAAAAGAAATTTTATTTACGACATAGAATCGAAAGGAAGAAATATCACGAAACATACGGTATTTCGTCGTGGCCTCTAATCTGTAGGAGGCTGCAAAAGCTACACGTAGTCCAAAGATGGCTAACAGGACAAGTGGTTACCAAGGAGACGAAACATCAATCAATACATAGAGTACTGTTACCGATCAACGATATTATGGAAACAGACACAGTCTGAAGCAAGCTAAAATAAACAGGAAATACGTCGACATCACATATGATCGTATGCCGTTACTAATAACAGCGTTCAGCTTCGAATGTGCATTGAAATACGTGATACAGCGTAAAATGAGAGTGATGTTGCGTAAGCTAAAATATAATCCGTAACACTACGAGCAAATGTTCCGGTTACATATTCCTCTTTCAATTTAATAAAACATGTACAATGAAATATACATGAGTATTTGAAATTTTACACTCAGAAGTGGCTACAACAGTTTAAAATGTGCGGCAAAATATGTGATATATCGTAAAATGAAAGTAAAGTCGGGTAGGTTAAAAAGAAATCTAAAATTATAAGCAGAAGTGCAGACAACCTATTCAACTTCAAATTAATAAAATATTTATAATGAAGTGTACGTAAGTATTTGACAGTGTAAAATAATAACAAATGACAGTAAAAGAAATCACCGGGACATCAACCATCATTTAGGAAGCAAGAACTAAAGTAAGTGGATAAAGGGCAGAAAAGGGTTGGGTTGATTTGGTCATCGGTCTCATTGGATTAGGGAAGGATGGGGAAGGACGTCAGCCGTGCCCTTTCAAAGGAACCATCCCAGCATTTGCCTGAAGCGATTTAGGGAAATCACGGAAAACCTAAATTAGGATGGTCGGACGCGGGATTGAACCGTCGTCCTCCCGAATGCGAGTCCAGTGTCCTAACCACTAAAAGGGCGAAAAGATCCACAGTGATTTAATAATGAAATTCGGTGGATGTTGAGGAAGCAGAGACTGATGCATTATCGGTTGACCAGGGAACACATAAATGGCGACAAGCGAAGGTTAATAGAGAATCGTTCGTCTCTGATAAGATATACACGCGAAGCATACAACGACTACCATCGTCACACTTTAGCAAAAGATCTGTCAGAGAACCCGAGAAAATTTCGGTTGTATGGAAAATCCATTCAGTTCCTTGTTGACCAGTGAGGTGTGGCCGTTGAAGATAGCAAAATGAAAGCTGAAGTTTTAAATTTAGCGTTCAAGGAATCGTTCACACAGGAGAATCGCACAAACATACACTCACGTGACTATCGTACACATTCTAGTATGGACGACGTAGTAATAAGCATAACTGACGTAGAGAAACAGCTGAAAGATTTGAAAGCAAATAAATCACCAGGTCATGATAGAATCCCAGTTCGATTTTACAAAGAGTACTCTACGGCATTGGCCACTTACCTACCTTACATTTATGTTGAATCGTCCAGCGCAAAGTCCCAGGCGACTGGAAAAAAGCGGAGGTGACGACATTATACGTTCGTGCGGAACTCAGCTGTCTGCTGTTGTTTCCTGGCGATGCCGTGGTGTACGGTAAGGCGTCGAAGATGAGTGGCTGTAGGAAGATACAGGACGATTTGTTATGACTGGCAGCTGGCCTTAAGTTGTAAAAATGTAAGTTAATACGGGTGAATAGAAATATCAAGCCTGTAATGTTCGGATACAGTATTACTAACGTCCTTCTTGACACAGTTAAGTCGCCGGCCGAAGTGGCCGTGCGGTTCTAGGCGCTGCAGTCTGGAATCGCGAGACCGCTACGGTCGCAGGTTCGAATCCTGCCTTGGGCATGGATGTGTGTGATGTCCTTAGGTTAGTTAGGTTTAAGTAGTTCTAAGTTCTAGGGGACTAATGACCTCAGAAGTTGAGTCCCATAGTGCTCAGAGCCAGCCACACAGTTAAGTCGCTTAAACATCTGGCCATAACGTTGCAAAGGGATATGAGGAGGAAAGGCCATGTGAGAACTGTGGTAAGAAAGGCGAATGGTCAACTTCGGTTTAATGGGAGAATTTTAGGAAAGAGTAGTCCAGCCTGCTTTGGTTTATTGGGAGAATTTTAGGAAAGAGTGGTTCACCTATAGAGGAGACCGCATATACGACGCTGGTGCGACCTTCTCTTGAGTACTGCTCGAGTGTTTGGGGTCGGTACCTGGTGGGATTGAAGGAAGATATCGAACTAATTCAGAGGCGGGCTGCTAGATTTGTTACTGATATGGTATAACAACACGTAAGTGTTACGGAGATGCTTCGGGAACTCAAATTGGCGACGTTGGGGGGAAGGCGACATTCTTTTCGAGAAATACTATTGAGAAAAATTAGAGAACCGGCATTTGAGCCTGACTGCCGAACGATTCTACTGTCGCTGACATACACTGCGGGTAAGGACAACGAAGTTAAGATACGAGAAATTAAGGCTGATATGAAGGCATACAGAGAGTCGTTTCTCACTCGCTCTCTTTGCGAGTGTAACAGGAAAGAAAATGACAAGTAGTGCTACAGGGTACTATTCGCCACGCACAGTACGCTGGCTTGCGGAGTATCTATGTAGATGTAGAATATCCACTTACAGGTGTCCGGTTACATGTGATCAGTGTATATGCTATATGAACTCGTTTTTGAACCATTAACCATCATTATTTTTCTTCAAAAGGACATTAAAACTGTTCTGATACTGCTTCTTATCGATTCACAGAACATCTACGGTGAAATTTGTGTAAGTATTGTATGAATTTTATGATTATGGAATCATATACTGAAGAGCCAAAGAAACTAGTAAACCTGCCTAATATCGTGTAGGGCCCGCGAGCACGCAAAAGTGCCGCAACACGACGTGGCGTTGACTCGAATAATGTCTGAAGTAGTGCTGGAGAGAAGTGACACCCTGAATCCTGCAGGGCTGTTAATAAATCCGTATGAGTACGAAGGGGTGGAAATCTCTCTGAACAGCACGTTGCAAGGCATCCCAGGTATGCTCAATAATGTTCATGTCTGGGAGTTTGATGGCCATAGGCATCCCAGGTATGCTCAATAATGTTCATGTCTGGGAGTTTGATGGCCATCGGAAGTCTTTAAACTCAGAAGAGAGCTTCTGCAAACACTCTGTAGCAATTCTGGACGTGTGGGGTGTCGCGTTGTCCTCCTCGAATTGCCCAAGACCGTCGTAATGCACAATGCATATGCAGGTGTTACGACAGGTATGTGTCACCTGTCAAGAGTCATATCTAGACATATCAGGGGTCCCATATCACTCCAGCTGCATACTCCCCACACCATTACAGAGCTCACAAGCTTGAAAAGTTCCCTGCTGACATTCAGGTTCCATGGATTCATGCGGTTGTCTCCATAGCCGTTGCATGGGGGCTTAATTATAATGCAATAATTTTAGTAGCTGTGTGTCCGGTTACGAAGTGTCGTAACCGGTTGGCCCTGACTAGTATTAGTACGCAATCTGACTGCATAAAATAACAATAAAGAATGAAAGGAAATTTCTGTTAACACAATTGATTAATTAAGTCCCCTGCAACTATAAAAGCTAAGAAACAACAAAGCACAAGTGTAACTGTTCTGTGTGTGGTAGTGTGGTTCAACGTACAAGTATCAGGCACGGTTCTCCTCAATACGACAAGAAATTTTAAACACCATTTACAATGAACTACTTGAAAAACCAGAAATACTATAATTGTACATAGAAACCAGAATTACAAGTCTAATACATGAACACGAGCCAGATGCTTTGTTGACTGAACCTGTGACCAAGAGGCACTGCCATTAAGGAAATGTGAAATAAATTTTTTTTTACCTCCATATACAGGATGTAACAAAAAGATACGGCCAAACTTTCAGGAAACATTCCCCACACACAAATAAAGAAAATATGTTATGTGGACGTGTCCGGAAACGCTTAATTTCCATGTTAGAGCTCATTTTAGTTTCGTCAGTATCTACTGTACTTCCTCGATTCACCGCCAGTTGGTCCAATTGAAGGAAGGTGACGTTGACTTCGGTGGTTGTGTTGACATGCGACTCATTGCTCTACAGTACTAGCATCAAGCACATCAGTACGTAGCATCATCAGGTTAGTGTTCATCACGAGCGTGGTTTTTCAGTCAGTGCAATGTTTACAGATGCAGAGTTGGTAGATGCCCATTTGATGTACGGATTAGCACGGGGCAATAGCCGTGGCGCGGTACGTTTGTATCGAGACAGATTTCCAGAACGAAGGTGTCCCGACAGGAAGACGTTCGAAGCAATTGATCGACGTCTTCGGGAGCATGGAACATTCCAGCCTATGACTCGCGACTGGGGAAGACCTAGAACTACGAGGACACCTGCAGTGGACGAGGCAATTCTTCGTGCAGTTGACGATAACCCTAATGTCAGCGTCAGAGAAGTTGCTGCTGTACAAGGTAACGTTGACCACGTCACTGTAAGGAGATTGCTACGGGAGAACCAGTTGTTTCCGTATCATGTACAGCGTGTGCAGGCACTATCAGCAACTGATTGGCTTCCACGGGTACACTTCTGTGAATGGTTCATCCAATAATGTGTCAATCCTCATTTCAGTGCAGATGTTCTCTTTACGGATGAGGCTTCATTCCAACGTGACCAAATTGTAAATTTTCACAATCAACATGTGTGGGCTGACGAGAATCCGCACGCAATTGTGCAATCCGTCATCAACACAGATTTTCTGTGTACGTTTGGGCAGGCATTGTTGGTGATGTCTTGATTGGGCCCCATGTTCTTTCACCTACGCTCAATGGAGCACGTTATCATGATTTCATACGGAATACTCTACCTGTGCTGCTAGAATATGTGCCTTTACAAGTACGACACAACATGTGGTTCATGCACGATGGAGCTCCTGCACATTTCAGTCGAAGTGTTCGTACGCTTCTCAACAACAGATTCGGTGACCGATGGATTGGTAGAGGCGGACGAATTCCATGGCCTCCACGCTCTCCTGACCTCAACCCTCTTGACTTTCATTTATGGGGGCTTTTGAAAGCTCTTGTCTACGCAACCCCGGTACCAAATATAGAGACTCTTCGTGCTCGTATTGTGGATGGCTGTGATACAATACGCCATTCTCCCCCGGGCTGCATCAGCGCATCAGGGATTCCATGCGACGGAGGGTGGATGCATGTATCCTCGCTAACGGAGGACATTTTGAACATTTCCTATAACAAAGTGTTTAAAGTTCTGTTGCTGTGTGTTTACATACCATGATTAATGTGATTTGAAGAGAAGTAATAAAATGAGCTCTAACATGGAAAGTAAGCTTTTCCGGACACATGTCCACATAACATATTTTCTTTCTTTATGAGTGAGGAATGTTTCCCGAAAGTTTGGCCGTACCTGTTGGTAACACCCTGTATATTGACGAAAAATGCACTGTGATCATTGCAACACCTTCTATCTATACATTACACCAACCGAACAGCATCTACTGTCTCGCCGAACAGAACAACAACTGCACACGACATCCTCTGAACTACTACTGCCCACGACATCCTCTCAACAAGCACTGCCCACGGCAACCTCTCAACTACTACTGCTCCAGTGGAGGCGGCGGAATAATAATCTTTGGCGCAATCTCTGACGCTGTGACTCAGTGTAGCCACCTTTCACCGTACACGTCCATCCGCTGGATACAATCTGAAACGAGACTCGACCGACCAGGCAATATGTTTTCAGTCATCAAGAGTCCAACGTCGGCGTAGACGTAAAGCTTTGTGTCATGCAGTCATCAAAGGTATACGAGTGGTCTTCGGCTCCGAAATCCCATATGGATTATGTTTTGTTGCGTGGTTCGCACGCTGACACTTGTTGATGGCCCAGCATTGAAATCTGCAGAAATTTTCGTAAGGGTTGTACCTCAGTCACTTTGAACGGTTCTCTTCAGTCGTTGGTCCCGTTCTTGCAGGATTTTTTTCCGTCCGCACCGATGTCGGAGATTTGATGTTTTACCAGATTCCTGATGTTCACGGTACACTCTTGAAATGGTCGTACGGGAAAATCCTCATTTCATCGCTACCTATAAGATGCAGTGTGTCGACTGAACACCACTTTCAAACTCACGTAAATCTAGATTACCTGCTATTGTAGCAGCAGTAACCGATCTAATAACTGCGCCAAACACTTGTTGCCTACTGCAGCGCCGTATTCTGTCTGTTTACATGTCTCTGTATTTGAATACGTATGCCTATACCAATTTCTTTGGCGTTTCAGTCTATAAACGCCAATGGGCTATCTAAGCAATAAGGCACAAACATTCACTAATCATCATAAATATTTGTGCAAAAATATAGATCCTGGCATGATGAGAAGACTCCAACTGGTGTCAAAGCACTGAGTCACGATCGACCTGTGTGAACTTCAGTCAGCGAAATTAAGTAACTGTACAACCTGAATAATACGAATGATGAGATTTTGAACATAACTGTTGTTCCACATGGTGAGTGGAAATGAATGATTCGAGAAAATCAGTCACCGGCAACTGATTGGATGATTTTCTCAAATGATTCAAATATGAAACATGTTTGTTGCTAGTAACATAAATGTATAAGATATTTAGTGAAAATTTTTTCTGTTTGGATGGTACAGTTTTCCATTGTATGAAAAATGAAGTAGTCTCTTTCGCTTAAGGAATATAAACTGAATGTAATTAAAATTGATGAAGTTTATAAAATGTAGTAAAGAAGTAGAGGTTTACTGTGGCACAATACGAGCAAATGACGTGGAAGAGCTGGAATGTTGTGTAAGAACTTCTCCTGAAAGCTCAAGGAAAATCTTTTCTTTGAAACGTAATTGTTCGTTGCGGAGAAGTGTAGGTTTCATTATCAACGTATGTATAAAAGAGGCACTCTCTGCAGAGGTGGCCATTATTGTTTCTGGTACGCCCAAGAACACTGTTTTACTGTATTAGTTCATCTGACGTTGCACTCCTTACGGTGCACACATGCTTTCTTTAGGATGAATGACAGGCCAGGGAAGAGGTGTGTTAGACTATAAGCAAATACCCGACTAATCTGATAATAAGAGACGATATTGTTGAGACCACATGCCTAAAGCTAAATCCACACAAATAAGTTTAACGTCTTGCTCAAGGTAACTTGTGATCTACACAATAACCCAATAAACTTTCAAGAAAACGGCAAAACATTGTATTCCCAAAGTACTCTCTGAGAACTCGCAAAATCACAGTATGCGTATCTTCGATGTTGTTCATAAGAACGGGTGCAATCGCCCACTAACAGGGTCTCATCTAGGGAAGAATAGACATAAGTGACTGAAGAGTAGTTGTTTTTAACGGGTTACATCTAGAGTACAGTAGACGTAATTGGTTGAAGAGTAGTGGTTTTTAAGGGCAGAGGGAAAAAAGTGCCACAGTAAACGCCATAGGAGACAAACCTCTGAGACACTCTGGACTGGTAGCAGGTCTGCTAGTGGACTGTACAAGCAGCGACAGTTCATGCCTCGATGCAGGAAAGATTAGTAGAAAGCTATTACCGTTGTGGTTGGCGTCCGATGATGTCTCCTTGGCCAGCTACAGCGTCAGCATACCTGTAACATGCCAAGTCGTCATCTCAGTAGTCAGCTGATCATAAATTGACTGCTCGTCATGTAGAGTTTGTGTTCGAATTTCTCGTCTTTGCCGTTTGGTTGACTGTATGGGCGCAGCTGGCGGTGCCAGTCATCTTGCTGTGACAGAATCGTTCGCCCGTATTGTATTGTTTGTGTTCTTAATTTAAGCCTGTCAAAAGTGGTTAGGGAAAAGTATTTTCGGGCTTCCACCAAGGTTGTGGTCATAGTTGCGCAGATTCAGCATGAATTGGTTATTCGAATGTCTCGATTTTATTTTACGGTCACGTCGTGAGTCGGGACTAGTTATGTAACCCCGCGAAATCCATGAACAGTTAAACACGTAGGTGGAAGTTAGAAACTGTTAAAATATCACTACCACTCGGGGCTGTACTCATAAAAATGTCAAGACACTGATTCACTGTTTTGGCACCATATTAAACCAGAATTATTAATTTCCCTGTGTTTTATTTACTCACTCGTTGCGAGACCATTACAATAGCGAGAAAGGGCGCAGGGGAGTGGCGTAAGCTGTGTTAAGCATTGTCTGATCACATCTAAATCTGAAAGTAGTGTTATCACAAAAGTCAAACGTTTATTAGCAATGTGAAAAGTCACTTCCTACGCCATCTGACATATTTCACTGGTCAAAGACAATCAAACTTCCATCACAGATCCCATCGTCACAACCGACATGATCTGTTCTCCGGAACACGGTCACAATCTCTTCTGAAAATAGGGCTGCTACTCTTATAAGAAAATTTCCTATCGTCTTCAGCGGCAATTATATAAATTTTCTTGCGTAATACAGACTTTATAGTTTTGCTAGGGTAAAATGTGACGGATCTTTATTCTCACTTGAAACAAGCATTACCAAAACTTTTTTATGTATGCTTACCTTTCGAATATTAAAGTTTTTGGCAACCTACTTTGTTTCCTGCCCACTTCAGCAAATTGGACGAGTCTACTTCTCCCTAGTTTAAGGGTTTTCCTTCATTTAAGTTGCGTCTTGTTTCTCTTTAAACTGGAAGTATATCTATAGGGCGTAAAAGAACCAAGTACACAAAATATTAGAAGGTTTACAAGAAACGAAAATAACTACTTTGCTATGTGACCTAGATATCACACATGCATCGTTTGACCGCTGCGGCTAATTGAAGGTTTTGACGCTAGTGATATTCAGAAACGGTGTTCTAATGACAGTGTTGTTTTAGAGATGTCGCTGAAAATGTTTACATTTATTTACAACTGGAATTTGAGAGCTAATGACGACCTAACACGCCAAAAGAACCAGGTATTTCGCGAATGGTGACTACAACTTCAACCAAACTGGTAACCCCCTCTTCTAGAATGTCGTCGGTGACTCTTAACAAAAGGAAATCCTTAGGAGTGACTTAGGGGAATCGTGTAACTAGATTACCTGCTTACTCCTCCCAAACCAACACTTCGCGTAAACATTGCCTAAACGTTGTCTGAGATGTGGTCTCCTGTAATTTAATTTGTAGATGTGGGTTTACGAATATCAGACCTGATTTTGAAATTGAGTATTAAATATTGGCCTCACAATGTAAACAGTAAAATATTTTCAGAATTCTTTTGATGTCCTTTTGAGGAAAAAGAATAATGATTAATTGTTCAAAAAAGGGTTCATGCAGCATATACACTGATAACAGTTAACCGGACATCTGTTAGTGGATACTCTACTTCTACATCTACACAGATATTCCGTAAGCCACTGTACGGTGCGTGGCGAAGGGTACCCAGTACCGCTACTTGTCATTTCCTTTCCTATTCCACTAGCAAAGAGAGCGAGGTAAAAACAACTCTCTGTATGCCTCCGTATGAGCCTTAATTTCTCATATCTTATCTTCGTTGTCCTTACCCGCAATGTATGTCGGCGACATTAGAATCGTCCGGCAGTCAGCTTCCAATACCGGTTCTGTAAATATTCTCAACAGTGTTTCTCGAAAATACTTCAGCTTCCCTCCATAGACTGACATTTGAATTCCCAAATTATCTCCGTAACACGTACGTGTTGTTCGAACCTACCGGTAACAGATTTAGCAGCCCGCCTCTGTATTTATTCGATGTCTTCTTTCAATCCGACCAGGTACCGATCCCAAATACTCGAGTCGTACTCAAGAACAGGTCGCCTCAGCGTCCTATATACGGTCTCCCTTGCAGGTGAACCACTCTTTCCTAAAATTCTCCCAATAAACCCAAGTCGACCATTCGCCTTCCTTACCAAAATTCTCACATGATCGTTCCACCTCATATCGCTTTGCAACGTTATGCCCAGATATTGAAATGATTTGACTGTGTCAAGCAGGACACTTGTAATACTGTATCCGAACATTACAGACTTGATCTTCCTACTCATCCACATTTACTTACATTTTTTCACATTTAGGACCAGCTGCCATTCATTGTACCAACTGGAAATCCTTTCTAAATCGCCCTGTATCTTCCTACAGTCACTAATCTTCAACACCTTACCTTTCACGACGGCATCACCAGCAGACAATAGCAGATTGCTGCCCACCATGTCAGCTAAATCATTTATGTGTACAGAGAACAACAGCGGTGCTGTCACACTTACCAGGGGCACTCCTGACGACACACTTGTCTCTCATGAACACTCGCCGTCGAGTCACATATCTGTGAACTTATTTCATACGCTCGTACCTTCATTAACATCTCGCAATGGACCACCTTGTCAAATGCTTTCCGGATATCTAGAAATATGGAATCTGCCTGTTGCCCTCCATCCATAGTTCTCAGTATATCTTATGAGGGAAAGGCAAGCTGAGTTTCGCAGGAACGATGCTTTCTAAAACCGTGCTGATTCGTGCACATAAGCTCCTCAGTGTCAAGAAAGTTTATTGTATTCGAAATGAGAATATGTTCAAGGATTCTGCAGAAAACATAAGTTAGGGATATTAGTCTGTCATTTTGCCGATCCGTTCTTTTACCCTTCTTATATACTGTAGTCATCTGCGCTTTTTTTCCAGTCGCTTGAGACTTTGCGCTGGCGAGAGATTCACGATAAATGCAGGGTAGGTAGAGTTTGTCCCTCTTTTGACTTTGCTTCGGACACTTACAATATTTCTCAGTTTATGGTTGCCCATTCTTCCTCAGGAAACGGAACCATAGAAGGTAATGATGTTGGGCGGCTTTTTAGCTTATTCCACAGCTTTTCCATCGTCTTCAGATCGGGACTCTGGGCAGGTAAGTCCATTTCAGTAATGTTACTGTCCACAAACCATTGCTTCATAGCTGCCTTGTCACGCTGATAGGAACAATCATCGTCTAAGAGTTTTTCTTCTGCTGCAATGCTGTAAAATATGTTTATGTCATTTCGCATTGACCATATTTTTAAGCACAATAAAGGGACCGAAAATTAACGACGAAACACATCCACTTAGCCGTAACACAAACTCCTATTTATTTCTATTTTGGCACTACACATGACAGCAGGTAAGATTCCCCAGGAAAAATTTCCCCATGAAAAATTTAAACCCTTCCATACGATAGCCAAAGGGTGTAGCGTGATTCGTCACTCAGTGTCACTCCTTTCCAATCACTGTCCAGTGGCGTTGCTCTCTACTCCGCCTCAAACGTTGTTTAGCATTGCCTACAGAGATATTCGGCATATGAGGTGCTACTCGACCTTGTGCCCCATATCTTTTAACTCCACATCCACACCATTGTCTCGATAGACTGCTGGTACCACTTTAAGACTCACTAGTGCTTCCTTCCGCTGATTACAAGTGACATTGTCGTGAAAACGTCTATTCGTTCGTCGGTCAAACTTCCTTGCATGATACAATACAATTTGAATCGCTAATAATGCGTAATGGTTTCGCCCCCAATGGACAGTTCATGGTTGGATGTCATCGTCACGAAGTATTTGTTTTGGGTTTGACATCATCGCAGCAGTGTAAGCGCGTACGCATGATAATCATGAATTAGCTTTGTGTAAATTGTAAATTGGTGTAATGTGGAAAAGCATTTAACTAGAACATTGATTCTGGTGTGAGGAGCTCCGAGGTAGCGTAGTGATTAGCACATGACTCGAATTCGGGATGACAACGGTTCAAACCCGCGTCCAGCCATTCAGATTTGGGTTTTCCGTGATTACCCTAAATCGCCAAACCGAATGCCGGGATCATTCCTTTGAAACTCCTGGGCTGATTTCCCTAATCTGAGGTTGTGCTCAGTCTGTAAGACATCGTTGTCGACGGGACGTTATACACTAATCTCCTCCTCAAGCACTACTAGGACTCAAAACGAGACAGCAAAAATATTCTCCAGAATGTAAGTGAAAATCGGTATTAAATTCAAAATTACGAAATAACGAAATATATCGTCTCACATGACTAATAAATGTGCAAGGAATTACATCGAATGTAAATCAGACAAAAGCTCGAATCGAAGGGAAAAAAGCGTAAAAGCTCCAGTGGCTAGCAAATGCGAGAGATATGACAGCGTCGGAAAGAAACCGTAGCTGAGTCATCAAGCATGCAGAGGCCAGCGGCTCTCCAGACCTATGAGTTACCTATTCTGAATGGTGCTGCATAAGGTACGTGTTTTTGTGTGAAGGTTGCCGCTGGCGGTCAGCACTTTGAAATTAAATGAAGTTATTTTCCTCTGTGGGCATAATGACACGTACCGGGTCCTTGGAAGCACAATCTTATAAATGAATCGCTAATAACTCGTATGATGAATAATAATTCAGACACCTTAAGTAAATACGTTTTGGCTGACAATTAGTTGATAATTTGGAGGAAAGGAGTGGGGACATGTCTTTGATCAAAACATAGTAATGATTATCACCTTCTGAGAAGAGCAGCATGTTTACATGCAGCTCTCGCTCACCTGCAAATTTCGAAAACTGGAGGGGGCCGACGACGATGTGCTTTTCTTGCTCATCTGACTTGCTTTTCATCTTCAGGCCATAAACGTGAACCGGTATTCCAGTATTCTGCACCTAAAATTTAGCTATGTCCTGGATCTTAACAGGGAGCTCTATTCCATCGAAATTATAATATGTCTAATATCACGGACTTTGTAACTGTTTGGACACTGCGGATGACCTGTGTCTTTGTATTTTCTCTAGCAAGCAAGGATTGACCATGCAAAACAAGCTTGAAGCTTTCTATTTTCGACATTAATGCATGCCTTTTTGTTAGCTATATCTTGAGGGAGCTTGACATAACGAGACCCTCCATTTACCGGATCATAGACATTTATTTGGATGTCAAGGTGTGGTATATTGCTGAGCGCTTTAGAGGACCCTCTTACTTCCATCTTGGAAAATAGGGCCATAATAGCGCTCAAGGTGGATTCATGATACCACTCAGTAATGGAAGTGCTCCGAGAAATAACGCCATTATCACCCCACATATAGTGCAGAATTGTATCTTTTGCATCACCTGGATGTTTAGGGGGGAGATTCAACTCGCAGCAGAGTACTGCCCTGCATTTAATGGCGTTAAATCTCGGATCATCTAGGACTTTGAGGAGCTCGGTCTCCAAGACAGGGAGGCACGCTTCTAAAAACCCTGTAGGGTCGTGATACCTCCCTTCCGGATTCTCGATCCTTGTGAATGAGATGCGCCCCTCAAAAGTCCTAGCAACTGCTGAGTATTCTATAGGGGTCATTATACCGTTATTCTGATGGCATTCACTATCAATAGAACGGGGGAGAGTACTACCATTAGCCATAGAATAATCAATATTACTATTACTACTTCTACAACTAGGAGGCCATCCCGTCGATGACAGGGCTGGTGAGGATGCGTCCGCTGTTGGGAGGGGTATGCGCCTTACTATACGCACCTTTCGCTGATGGTGGACACGAACCGTCTGAGGAGGCGGAGGAGGTGATGGTCGGTGGGAAAAACGGGGCTGCGGCGATGGTTCCCAGGGCCTGATGTTCCCATTACCGACCTGTGGGGTGGGAGGTAGATGCCCTTCTTCTTATTCTGCCAGCCGAGCTGCACTTGGGCGCCAGAGGGTTTGCGGCGTTGCGTGGGCGGGTTCTGCAGCTTCTGCCTCTCGTGCAGCCGTGATCAGCGCTATACATGATGGTGCGTGTCTCTGTGGTGTGTGGCCAATTCCCGCCCCAGCAACCACCGCTCTACATACACGGATGTACTTTGTGTGATACGCCTGTAACATAAATATAAAAAATAAGTTTAATGATCCAGATTTATAACAATAAATAATAAGACTAAATAATGGTAATTATTTGCTGTAATGGTAAAGTTCGAAAATATTCACCTTCTCCACTCTGGCTCCATGGCTTAAGCAACTATTCAGCACACTCAATGAGGTCTCCCACCCACTCTGGTATCTCCTCCGCCTCATCTAAAAGGGTCATAAGCTTGCTCCTGTAACGCCGGAAATGCATATCCTCCTGTTTACATCTATAGTACTATCAATTTTTTCCCTTATTTTTACCTGAAGATATGACATTTCTGTGTCTTTATATATTGTAATTGTTTTACTGTTTGTATATATATGCATTTGTGTCGATGTATAATTGGTTTGTTTTGTGAATATTATTTGTATTTATACGCTGGGTCTTGCCTAGGGAAAACTATGCTATCGAACGATTACATCGATAGGTCGTGTGGAGAACCAAAGTGTTTAAGATCTTTGGTAGTGTTAACTCTGCCGCATGGAGCGCGGGCAGAGAGAGTCTGGCTGGAGTAGTGCAGTGGAGCAGGTGTGTTTTGTGACGCTCCCGCGAGTTGCCGCGCTTTCGGGGTTTGGCAGCATGTAATTGCGCTCGAATTGCTATGATAGTTTCTGACACGGTGTCGCGGACGGGAAGCGTTAGCTGGCACACATCAAGAGCCCGTTCTGGCTGGAGACCGTGTCGAGAAGATGGCGCGCCAACATCCAGCTTCTGCAACAGCGACGGCCGACAATGAGTGACTGTCGCCACCTCCTCGATCGCCGACTTCAAGCCTTCAATCAAACAACAAGGAAGACTGGTAGCACGTAAAGTTTTCGAAATATATGGCAGACCTCAGCTTTTCAAACTTAAATTTTTCTCACTAAATTACAGCAACGTAGCATGAACCTTTGTTCCTCATTGTCCCAATTGCATTACCAAGCAGGGTCCCTTCCTTTTCCGGAATGAACCCGAGTGTCGTTGAAATTCAAACGCCAGCATTAAAGTAATATCATTCGATTTCACTGCTTTAATTTCAAAGTTCAGTTAAGGTCTTCATAGCTGGCTACAATATTTAGATTACACAAGCACAAATTAAGAGTGCGAGTTTTGTTACCGTATTTTAGCTTACCTGTGAGTGCAGCTCAGCTTGGTACGTACTAAATTTTACTATTGTTAATTGTTCAGAATCATTTAATTCAAGTTCAAAGTTAAATCTCTTGCTTCTAAATTGCGTAGATTCAAGTAGCTTTGGAAATGATTGTTGAGGTAGCCCAAGACTAACCGTATTTTACTGAATTTCGTAGTGCTTCAGAAACAAAGCTCACTATTAATTTCAGTCACTAAATTAACTTTCAATTTTCCGGTGTTATTAATTCGTTTGCTAAATTAAGTAAGAGTGTAGCGAAATTTATTACTTCTGACAAACTTTCAGTTTTCACACTACACGTGTCAATCTTCACTTGCCACACTTCTAGTGCTAATTATATGTGTAATAACCTTTCTTTTTCAGTTACTATAGTAATTGTCCATAGGACTGGCGACCGTAATTTCCCCCAAATCTCAAATATATAATTACCGCTATTTAATTGTTAACGTAACGGTCGCACATTTACTTTCTTTATTAACTTTACCCCTTTTCAAAATTAATTTCCACCAATTTCATTTGCATTTTTCCTTTCATTTAGATGTAACCCTTTCCTCCCTCTTTACCGACAAATTAACTTCGGTGACGATTGCTTTTCCCAAATTTCCATAAGGTGCACGCGGTTTAATTTTTCACTGTCATTAAGGTCGATAAGTGAGGGCGAGGTTACACTCCTTTCGGATTCTTCTTCATCTGCAGCGGCGGCCATCTCATGAAAACAGGGATTTCACCACCTCCTTGCTCTGATTGCATGACACCCTCGGCGACTCCCTCCCTATCTATAAAAAAAAAAATGGTTCAAATGGCTCTGAGCACTATGGGACTTAAGATCTATGGTCATCAGTCCCATAGAACTTAGAACTACTTAAACCTAACTAACCTAAGGACATCACACAACACCCAGTCATCACGAGGCAGAGAAAATCCCTGACCCCGCCGGGAATCGAACCCGGGAACCCGGGCGCGCTAAGCGAGAACGCTACCGCACGACCACGAGCTGCGGACGCCTATCTACAGAATCATCTAGAAAGAAAAGAAAAGGTTATCTCTCAGACAACTCAATCTAGGCATTTAGAACACCAATATATATTACACGAAAATATTTTATCTAAGAACTACATTTTCCAAATGTACTTACATTCGCGCTGTGCTCCAGCCCTCTTGACCTCTAGCTGATGGGCTAGCTCAGCTAACATGCGAGGGATGAATTCTAGAAAGACGTAAAAGGCTGAGTATAATATCCAGTATGGAAATACTCTCTGTAGCAAACACACACACACACACACACACACACATACACACACACACACAGAATCCGCTAAAGGGCGCAGCAGTCTGTGGACTGTGGCTCAAATAGATATTCGACAAACACAGAAATCACATAACACAGAATCCATTAAAGTGTGCAGCAGTCTGTGGACTGTGGCACAAATAGATATTTGACAAACAAACATTTAACATAAAAATGGTTGGCTCTGAGCACTATGGGACTTAACTTCTGAGGTCATCAGTCCCCTAGAACTTAGAACTACTTAAACCTAACTAACCTAAGGACAACATACACATCCATGGCCGAGGCAGGATTCGAACCTGCGACCGTAGCGGTCGCGCGGTTCCAAACTAAAGCGCCTAGAACCGTTCGGCCACTACGGCCGGCACATTGAAAATAGACACAAAATCCGTTAAAAGGCTTAGCCATCTGTGGTCTGTGGCCAAAACAGATATTTAACAAACACAGAATACACATAAGACAGACACAGAATCCGCTAAAGGGCGCAGCAGTCCGTGGACTGTGGCCTAAACAGATATTTCATGAACAAAGGCGTGCAGGGTTAGCCAAGCGGTGTAAGGCGCTGCAGTCATGGACTGTGTGGCTGCTCCTGGCGGAGGTTCGAGTCCTCCCTCGGGCCTGGGTGTGTGTGTTTGTCCTTAGGATAATTTAGGTTAGGTACTGTGTAAGCTTAGGGACTGATGACCGTAGCAGTTAAGTCCCATAAGATTTCACACACATTAAAACATCTTTTTTTCATGAATAAACACATAACACAGACACAGAATCCGTTAAAGAGCGTAGCAGTCTCTGGACCGTGGCCGAAAAAGCTATTTGAAAAACAAACGTTGAAAACAACCACAGAATCCGTTCAAATGGGGCTGCAGTCTGTGTACTGTGACTGAAACTGATATTTCAACATAGAAAAAGTACTTACCAGCTAATTGATCTTCATCTCCTTAGCGGCGCTTGCCACTGCTGCTGCTGTCGCTGCTGCTGCTGTTGGCACGCTTCATGATGATGATGAAAGTACAGTTGATAGACCTCTGAGAAACTTGTAGAAGTACAGAAGCAGACTGACGGCGATTTCAGTTATGGCTTGGCTTATATTGCTTCTATGACTCCGAATAACGTCACTGATGCAGTAGCCAATAGGAGCGCAGCATTCTAGGGGTGGGGGCGCTGCGTCATGAATGAAGGATGACCGCACTCCTAGTGGGAAAACCCTTGAACTTTTCATTTGATCATTTAATCTCTGAGTGATACAGTCAGTTATCGAATATCATTAAAATTGGATTGGAATTAAGTACTTAGGGAATTCATATATTAGATGCGCTATGTGTCACATGTGTTTCATTAGAATTGCTAGCATATTTCTAGAAGATGATCTGTGATGTCAGTATGCGCGTGCAGGCTACATGCTGTGACATCAGCATTCGTGCACTCGTGGGCTATACACATGACACATGCCCTGTCAGAACTGCATGAGAGAGAGAAAGCATTGCAACATCTCTCTCTCAGTTCTTGACTGCTGGTAGGGGGGGGGGGGGGGGGGTGACGTGGCTTTCACATACTGCAAATGGCGATCTCAGATTACATGATGGGAGTGCGCTCTCATGGTGTTACTGTGTACTAGGTCAGTTGGAGTCTGGACCTCATGGTGAACACACTGTTTTCCGACATCTTAGGAAATGGTACTCACATCATCAGCTGACATAATGTCAGGACTTGGTGGCGATCGGATGACTTAGGTTAGTGGAGGTAACGCAAGTGACATATCTTGCTGCGATTTCCTTAGGTTAGTAGAGATAACCATGGTGTGATGATTATCCTGTTGGAATTTGAACTTCCCGCCATTTTTCTGGGGGAGGGGAGGAGAGAGGGGTGTTAGGTTAGTGGAGGTAGCCCAGTTGACATTCCTCCCACCAAAATTCAAACTTCCTGCCAAAATCCGTGTTCTTGGATGACGTCACGGCCGCCATCTTGGATGTCGTCATGTACTGTTGCCAAGTCTACACGCCGCTACCTTAGATGACGTCGTCGCCGCCATCTTAGTACATCTGGCAACAATGCAGAGTGGCTCAGAAACAGCTTTGCTCCATTACTTACGTAGAGGGTCTATACAAGGGCGATGTACTTGAGGGCAATATTTTTGAAATGGAAGAGGACATAGATGAGATGGGAGATACTGTGTGAAGAATTTGACAGAATACTGAAAGATCTAAGTCGAAACAACGCCCTGGGAGTAGTCAACATTCCATTAGTACTATTGATAGCGTTGGGAGTGCCAGCCCTGACAAAACTCTACCAACTGGTGGGCAAGAGACAGACGAAACACCGTCAGACTTCAAGAAGAACATATTGATTCCAATCTCAAAAAAGGCAATTGCTGACAGGTGTGAAGATTAGTGAACTATCAGTTTAATAACTCATGTCTGCAAAATACTAACACGAATTCTTTACAGATGAATGGAAAAACTATTAGAAGCCGACCTCAGGGAAGATGAGTTTGGATTCTGTAGAAATGTTGGAACATGTGCTGGATCATGTGATTGAATACTGACTCTACGATTTATCTTAGAGATAGATTAAGGAAAGGCAAACCTACGTTTCTAGAATTTGTACACTTAGAGAAATTTTTTGACAGTGTTGACTGGAATACTCTCTTTCAAAATCTGGAGGTGGCAGGGGTCAAATACAGGGAGCGGAAGGCTATTTACAATTTGTACAAAAAGCAGATGGCAGTTATAAGAGTCTAGAGGCACGAAAGGCAAGCAGTGGTTGAGAAGGGAGTGAGACATGGTTGTAGCCTATCTGGAACTTATGGGACTATACTGCTGAGGTTATCGGTCCCTAAGCTTACACACTTACACTTAATCTAACTTAAACTAACTTACGCTAAAGACATCATACAAACCCATGCCTGAGGGAGGATTCAAACCCCCGAGGGGGGGAGCTGCGCTAACTGTGACAGGATGCCTGAGATCACGCTGCTACACCGTGTGGCTATGCCGTGTGGCTACCCCACGCGGCTACCCTTCACACTTGTTGTCGCCTATCTCCGATGTTATTCAACCTGCATATTGAGCAAACAGTGAAGCAAACAAAAGAAAAATTTGGAATAGTGGAGGAGGAACTGAAATCCATGAAGAATAAATAAAAACTTTGAGGTTTGCCGACGGCTTTGTAACTCTGTCAAAGGACCTGGAAGAGCAGTTAAACTTACACTTGAAGTACTAATGAGTTTTGCTATTTGGGGAGCAAAATAACTGATGATAGTCGAAGTTGAGAGAATTAAAATGTAGACTGGCAATGGAAAGGAAAGCGATTCTGAAGAAGAGAAATTTGTTAACATCGAGTATAGATTTAAGTATCAGCAAGTATTTTCCTAATGTATTTGTATGGAGTGTAGTCATGTATGGAATTGAAACATGGACGATAAATAGTTTAGACAAGAAGAGAATAGAAGCTTTAGAAATGTGGTTCTACAGAAGAATGCTGAAGATTACATGGGTAGATCACGTAACTAATGTGGAGGTACTGAATAGATCTGGGGAGAAGAGGAATTTGTGGCACAACTTGACTAGATGAAGGGATAGATTGGTGGGACTCGTTCAGAAACATCAAGGCATCATAAATTTACTATTGGAGGTAAGCACAGACAATAAAAATCGTAGAAGGAGACCAAGGCATGATACAGTAAACGGATTTAGAAGTATGTAGGTTACAGTAGTTACTAAGAGATGAAGAAGCTTGTGCAGGATGAAGTAGAATGAAGAGCTGCATAAAACTTATCCCTGGACTGAAGACCAAAACAACAACAGCAGTGCAACAACTTGACGTGGTATGGACTCGACAAGCTGTTTGAAGTTCCCTGCTGAAATAGTGACCCATGCTGCCTCTGTAGCCATCCATAAATGCGAAACTGTTGACGGTGTAGGATTTTGTGCATAAACTGACCTCTTGACTGTGTCCCATAAAGGTTTGATGGGATTCATGTCAAAGTATCCGGGTGACCAAATCATTCACTCGAATTGCCCAGAATTTTCTTCAAACCAATCACGAACAACTGTGTCCTCGTGACAAGGCGCACATTCATCCATAAAAATTCCTTTGTTGTTTGGGAACATGAAGTCCATGAATGGCTGCAAATGCTTTGAACGTAGCCGAACATAACCATTTCCAGTCAATGTTTAACTCAATTTGCCCACAGCACTATGGAGCCATTACCCAATTGGCCAGTGCCTTGTTGATAACTTTATACCATGGATCTGTGAGGTCTGCTTCATACTCGAACCCCACCAGCTTTTACTAACGGAGATCTGGATTCATCTGACCTGTTCCAACCGATATGGTCACGAGCCCAGGAGAGGCGCTGCAGTCGATGTCGTTCAAGAAACTCGCATTGGTCGTCTGCTGCCATAGCCTATTAATCAAAGATCTCACTGCGCTGTTCTAAAGGATACGTTCGTCGTACGGCCCACATTGGTTACTGCGGTTATGCCCCACAGTGTTGGTTGTCCGTTAGCACTGACAACACCACGCAAACGCTACTGCTTTCTGTCATTAAGTGAAGGTGGCGGACCGCTGAGTTGTCCGTGGTGAGAGGTAATGGCTGACTATTGACCTCGGAATATTGAAATCCCTGACGAATTCCGAAATAGAAACTGTCTAGCTCCAACAACCATACAAATGACAGCTCCGCCAATGCAATGGACTTTTATATTTCCTGTACGCGATACTACTGTCATATGTATATGTGTATATCGCTATCTCATTATTTTTGTCACGCCAGTGTAAATCAGGCGGTCCTGATGGGATTACAGAAGCAAGTGTCAGTTTGGAAATGAGGTGGCTAGGGGGTAAAAATGGCAGACGGAAAATTTGCTTTGAGTGCTGCAACCAGGTGAAAGTGATTGTAGACTCCAGTAGTTATGCAGAGATGAAGAGGCTTGCACAGAAAGAACTAGCGTGGACAGCTGAAGCAAACCAGTCTACGGACTAAATACCACAAGAACAACGATCTACCACATACAGACTGCTAGCTGTTAACGAAGCGAAATCATTAGGAAGGCTCCTACAAATGTCACTTTGGCAAGATACGGTTTGATATGGTATTTTGAATTGTAAGACATTTTCGGGGGCAGATTTGGAGTCTGGTTATGAGTTGTATATTAAAATTAAATAAATTGAAAATAAGTAGTAAATTAAGGAAGTGCGATCTGGAGAAGTTGAAAGAACCAGAGGTTGTTCAGAGTATCAGAGAGATTAATAGGTAAGGACTGACTAGGACATATGAAAGGAGTACAGTAGAAGGAGAAGTGTAGCTTTGAGAGATGGAACGATGAAAACAGCACATGACGAAATTAGTAAAAAGACAAGGTCTAATACAAACCCTTGTGTAACACAGGAGATATTGAATTTAATTGATGGAACGGGAAAATAAAAAAATGTAGCAAATGAAGAGGGCGAAAGGGAATACAGAATTCGAAAAAACGAGATTGTGAGGAAGTGGAAAATAGCAAAGCAGCAAAGGACAAATGAAAGGATTTAGAAGCAGATTTACCTAGGCGAAAGATAGCTCCGCCTTCAGGAAAATTAAAGACGTCTTTGGAGAAAAGAGAAGCACATATATAAACATCTAGAGGTCAGACGGAAAACCAGTTTTAAACAAAGAAGGGAAAGCAGAAAGGCGGAATTAGCATATAAGGTGTCTCTAAAAGGGAGATGTACTTGGGTGCAATATTATGGAAATGGAAGAGATGTAGATGATGGTGTGAAGGGATTTATGATACTGCGTGAAGAATTTGACAGAGGCATGAAAGACCTAAGTCGAAATAAGCCCCCGGGAGCAGAGAACATTCCTTAGAACTACTGAAAACATTTGGAGAGCCAGCCATGACGGTAATCTTCCACTTGGAGTGCAAGATATACGAGACAGGTGAAATACCCTCAGGCTTTAAGAATAAGGTGATAAATCCAATTCAGAAGAAATCAGGTGCTTTCAGGTGTGAATATTAACGAACTGTTAGTTGAATAGGTCATGTTTGCCAATTACTAACGCGAATTCTTTATAGGAGAATGGACGCTACGACTTATATCAGAAGATAGGCTAAGGAAAGTCAACCGTTTATAGGATTTTTAGACATAGAAAATGCTTCTGACAATGTTGGCTGGAATACTTTCTTTGAAGTTCTGAAAGTTGTAGGTGTAAAATACAGGAAGCGAAAGGATATTTACAACTTTTGTAGTCACCAGACGGTAGTTATGAGTCGAGGGGCATGAAAGGGAAGCAGTGGTTGAGAAGGGAATGAGACTGGATTGTGGCCTATTGCCAAGGTTATTCAATATGTACACTGAGCAAGCAGTAAAGGAAACAAAAGGATAATTTAAACTAGGAATTAAAGCTCAGGGAGGAGAAATTAAAAACTTTGAGTTTTGCTGACGATATTGTAATTCTATTAGAGCAGCAAAAGACTTGGAAAAGCACTTGTTCGGAATGGACAGTGTCCTGAAAGGAGGATATAACATAAACATCATCAAAAGCAAAACAAGGATCCTGGAACGTACATGAATTAAATCAGATGACGCTGAGGGAATTAGATTAGGAAACGAGACACTCAAAACACTAGATCATTTTTGTTATCTGGGCAGCAGAATAGTCGATGATGGCTGAAGTGAAGATGATATAAAGTGTAGATTGACAATGGCAACGAAAGCTTTTCTGAAGAAAAGAAGTTTGTTATCATCGAATTTGATTTAATCGTTAGGAAATCGCTTCTGAAAGTGTTTGTAGGAGTGTAGCCACGTGTGTAAGTGAAACGTAGATGATTAACAGTTTCGTCAAGAAACGAACGGTGTTGCTATAGAAGAAATTCTGAAGATTAGGGGGGTAGATCACAAAGCTGAGGAGGTACTGAATAGAACTGAAGAGAAAAGAAATTTCTTCCCCAATTTGGCCAGAAGAAGGGATTGGTTGATAGGACAAATTCTGAAACATCAGGGGATCACCAATTTAGTACCGGAGGGAAATGTGGGAGGTAAAATTTGTAGAGGAAGACCAAGATATGATTGCATTAAGCAGACTTAGGAGGACGTAAGTTACATTATTGTTCTGAGATGAAGAGGCTTGCATAGGAAAGAGCAGAATGGAGAGCTGCATCAAACCAGTAGGACGGAAGACCACAACAACAACACGTGGAACAGACGTGGAACAGGTTATACGTTCAGCGTAACCATACAAAACATGTACATGTGATGCCATCCACTTTCTGTGTATGTGTAGGGATTGCGTAGAGGGTTTTTTCATTTAGAATTTGCATCAGAATGCTTCTTGTTTCTGATAAGATTATATTATGACCCTTAAAACGTGGAGAAACATCGACCATCACTGTTGTGTATCAAGAAGGCGGTTTTATTTATTGTCCCGCGTTTTTACTGCTCGTGTAGGTCGGGATACCACGAGTGTCATGCCTATATGAAAGTGATGGGTTCAGGAGGACCATGCTAAGCGCCATGCAGGATCTTAATGGCTCCACATAATTAACGTCCAACAGGACAGACATATTGATCCATTGGCCATAGAGGCTCGTACAGCAACGACACACACCTTGAATATGAAGATGAGCTTCTTTGCTCTAAGACAAGTATTCATACAGGCAGAGCGACGACGTATAGAATACCACAATATCTCACAACGGGGACTATTCTTGTGGCTTCCCTATCATATTAGCTGCTCCAAGCAGAAGATGTGCTTTGTTGGTACTTCAAAATTTTCGCAGTTTTGACTGAGATAAACCGAAGAGGCAGTGTTCATCTTCGGCACGCCAGTGCAGAAGTTATCACAGGTTCACCTAAGTAAGAGTAATCTGTGCAGTTCACATGTTTACTTACATATCTAAGTCAACTTCGGAAATTTCATTTATGTTAGACCGAATGTGCCAGACTCGTGTGTCGATTCGAAAGTCTAGGTTCTATCAATTAGCTGCTCACGTCCTTCTTCATTATCTTTCGTTGATTGTTCAAAACCCGTGTATGTTGCGAAATTTAGAACATTTGCGAGTGCCGCAGAAAACCTGCAGTATTATCGTCAACTACAGAGGTAAACTTAAATTGTGCTCTTTATAAAGGGTTTGACAATAGCAGACCTATCCTTGCTCAAATACAATCGTTCCCTAACTTCATTTCATAATTACGCGTGCAATAAACAAAAGCAAAACGAGAATAATGGAATGTAGTCGAATTAAATCGGGTGATGCTGAGGGGATTAGATTAGGAAATGAGACGCTTAAAGTAGTAAAGGAGTATTGCTATTTTGGGAACAAAATAACTGATGATGGTCGAAGTAGAGAGGATATAAAATGTAGACTGGCAATGGCAAGGAAAGCATTTCTCAAGAAGAGAAATTTGTTAACATTGAGTATAGATTTAAGTGTCAGGAAGTCGTTTCTGAAAGTATTTGTATGGAGTTAGCCATGTATGGAAGTGAAACAAGGACGATACATAGTTTAGACAAGAAGAGAATAGAAGCTTTCGAAATGTGGTGCTACAGAAGAATGCTGAAGATTAGATGGGTAGATCACACAACTAATGAGGAGGTATTGAATAGAATTGGAGAGAAGAGAAATTTGTGGCACAACCTGACTAGAAGAAGGGATCGGTTGGTAGGGCATATCCTGAGGCATCAAGGGTTCACCAATTTAGTATTGGAGGGCAGCGTGGAGGGTAAAAATCGCAGAGGGCGACCAAGAGATAAATAAACAGATTCAGAAGAATGTAGGTTGCAGTAGGTACTGGGAGATGAAGAACCTTGCACAGGATAGAGTAGGATGGAGAGCTGCATCAAACCAGTCTTTGGACTTAAGACCACAACAACAATTACGTGAGAAATAGGTTTATCGTTGAAACTTTTCGGACTCTTACAAGTATACACTTCTAAAACTTTCGTAAGGTACGAGTGTTGTGATTAACATATTTCGTAGGAAATCAGCGTTTGTGATCCACAGTTACTCTCAAGGAATACTTCACCCCTAATTCCAGTGCGTTGCCAACGTCCAATTTTTAGAATTTCCAGAAGTTATGACTGTATTAAATCGAGTTTTGTGATTTAGTTAACGTAACACCTGTTATAAGATACTGTGTTACAGCTGGTTTTCCATTTCAAAACGGGTGTATTCTCTACATTTATTGTAAATAAAAGCTGTTTTAACTTTGTTAGTGACCATCACGAAAAGTTTCGGGAAACTAATAATTTTCAGTACAGGTTTTTCTGTTGCCTTAACAGAAATCTCTTTTTGAGTTTAATTGCTTCAGTCCGTAAAGGAAATCAGTAATATTTTTAGATCAGCAGATAGCAAAATCAGCAAACTTAGTTTAAACTTATCTACTTACGGTCCTGTAAAATATTGATTGCACCAGCCACAATTCTACCCCACAGTGACTGCTGTTCTCCAACACGAGAGTACCTGGTTGACGTGCATAAGCAGCTGGAAATCACCCTGAATGCTCTCAGACGATTGGCGGCTGCTGCAAATCGGTGTACTGAGAGAAGTCCCCATAGTCAAGTACCAGAGTTACCAAAGATACGTCCAGTACTTTACTCTCCCACGTAGTCATTACCTTTTACAGGAAGTACAGAACTGTTACTACTCGTCCACTTGACTGAGTGGCGTATCAGTGGTAGGGCTGGACTCCCTGTACAGTGGAGACACTTACCAAAGGGGACAAAGCTAGAGGAGTTGTCTTTCATTGAAAGTGAAGCAGTGGAACCCTTCCATCTATAGGTAAACATGCTGTCCCCTGTGTAAGGAGGAGAACAACTCAGAAGAGTAGGGATTAACTGTCGGCAGTCCAAACATACTGGGAATGGTGGTACCCCTTAGGGAAATGGCAGCAAGTAATATTAAGTGCACTCAGTATGTATGCCTGGGGGTGTCATTCAACATACTGATTCCGGCTGCCATCGAGGAAACAGGATGCAACCAACGTCAGATCGTGGTGCGCATTGGAACAAACAATGCATGTCGTCTTGTTCCATAGGTCATACTTGGAACATTCCTGCAACTGGCACAGAAGACTGGGAACCCTAGCTTTATGCATGGAGTTCCAACGAAGCTCGCTGTTTTCAGTGTTGTCCCCAGAAATGATGGTGCCCCCTGGTTACGAGTCGAGAGGAGGATTGAACCAGAGACGTTGCCACTTCCTGGACTTGAGCCTTAGGGTTGAAAACTGCAGGGTATCCGTAAATTGATCAGCTGTACACTACGCATCCGATCCTGTATCCAGGTAGCTGACTGTGTGTGGGGTTCTTAGAAGGGTTAGATTAGGCTAGTCCATCCAAATAACGAGAGTTGTAGGAGATCCGGACCTACTAGTGTAAGATCCAAAGAAATCCCTCCAGCTCCCCTTTTCAGGTGAGAGTATTAAAATCCTAATAGTTAACTGCCAGACCATTCACAACAAACTGCCAGAGTTTGAAGCGCTCCAGAATAGTAGTGAAGCTCACGTAATATGAGGTACAGAAAGCTGGTGGCAGCCCAGAGTTGATAAGGTAATGGAAAATCTAGGTGCTATATTTGTCGCAGTAGACAAGAAAATCAAGTCCACTGAAGTAACTGCTTGCACGTATGTCTGGGCAAGACAGAGTTCACGTGCTGGAATAAAATTGTAATTTTACACTTGTGTCAACCACGAAACTCACCTGGTCACTTCTAAGAAGACCTCAGTTCGCTAGTACGTAAGCTCCCCAGTCACACAGAAATCATCGGTGCTGAAGATTTTAATCATCAATTAATCAAATTGGGAAAATTAAAGTTTTGTTAGTAGCGAATGTGACAAGACTTCCAGTGAAACATTACGAAATGCCTCCTCTGAATACTATTTAGAAACCCCACACATCATGGAAATAGACCTAATGACAACCAACAAACCTCACCGCTTTGAGGATGTCCACATCGAAACTTGTATTAGTGACCATGAGGTGGTTTTGGCAACAATCATTATAAAACTACAAAGAGAAACTGAAACAAGTAGAAAGATTAATATGCTCGATAAACTGGATGAAAGTACTTGTGTCATCTCAGTGAGGAAAGAGATCATTTTAGGAGACAATGGGGGCATGTAGAGGAATAGTTGAGCATGCTCTGGGTAGATGCGTACCTATTAGAACAGTTCATAATGGGAGGACCCTCCAAGTATACAGTCACCGTAAAGAAACTTTTACGGAAACAGATTACTGCATAATGTCTGTAAAACAAAGCAATAGATTGAAGCTAAATGAAGTGCGTCTGGCTATCAAGAGAGCTATGAGTGAAGCTTTCAATTACCAAAGTAGAAGAAGATTAATATATGATCTTTCACAAAACAAAAATTCTGGTTGGTTGTATGTAAAGGTTGTCAGTAGCACCAATATTAGCATTCAGTCACTCGTGGACATGACAGGAAGTGAATTTGAAGGTAGCAAAGCAAAGGCGAGAATGCTGAACTGTGTTTTCAAATGTTCCTTCACAAACGAAAACTCAGGAGTATTAACCCAATTTAACTAACTTACCACTGAAAAGATGTATGAAGTTGATATTAGTGTCAGCACTGTTGAGAACCTACCCCCATGAACCATGGACCTTGCCGTTGGTGGGGAGGCTTGCGTGCCTCAGCGATACAGATGGCCGTACCGTAGGTGCAACCACAACGGAGGGATATCTGTTGAGAGGCCAGACAAACGTGTGGTTTCTGAAGAGGGGCAGCAGCCTTTTCAGTAGTTGCAGGGGCTACAGTCTGGATGACTGACTGATCTGGCCTTGCAACACTAACCAAAACGGCCTTGCTGTGCTGGTACTGCGAACAGCTGAAAGCAAGGGGAAACTACAGCCGTAATTTTTACCCGATGATGGCATCCACTTGTGTAAAATATTCCGGAGGTAAAATAGTCCCCCATTCGGATCTCCGAGCGGGGACTACTCTAGAGGACGTCGCTATCAGGAGAAAGAAAACTGGCGTTCTACGGATCGGAGCATGGAATGTCAGATCCCTTAATCAGGCAGGTAGGTTAGAAAATTTAAAAAGGGAAATGGATAGGTCGAAGTTAGATATAGTGGGAATTAGTGAAGTTCGGTGGCAGGAGGAACAAGACTTTTGGTCAGGTGAATACAGGGTTATAAATACAAAGTCAAATAGGGGTAATGCAGGAGTAGATTTAATAATGAATAAAAAAATAGGAGTGCGGGTAAGCTACTACCAGAACCATATTGAACGCATTATTGTGGCCAACATAGACACGAAGCCCACGCCTACTACAGTAGTACAAGTTTATATGCCAACTAGCTCTGCAGATGATGAAGAAATTGATCAAATGTATGATGAGATAAAAAAAAAGTATTCAGGTAGTGAAGGGAGACGAAAATTTAATAGTCATGGGTGACTGGAATTCGAGAGTAGGAAAACGGAGAGAAGGAATCATAGTGGGTGAATATGGATTGGGGGAGAGAAATGAAAGAGGAAGCCATCTGGTAGAATTTTGCACAGAGCATAACTTAATCATAGCTAACACTTGGTTCAAGAATCATAAAAGAAGGTTGTATACATGGAAGAATCCTGGAGATACTAGAATGTATCTCATAGATTATATAATGGTAAGACAGAGATTTAGGAACCAGGTTTTAAATTGTAAGACATTACCAGGGGCAGATGTGGGATCTGACCACAATGTATTGGTTATGAACTATAGATTAATACTGAAGAAACTGCAAAAAGGTGGGAATTTAAGGAGATGGGACCTGGATAAACTGATTAAACCAGAGGTTGAACAGAGTTTCAGGGAGAGCATAAGGGAACAATTGACAGGAATGAGGGAAAGAAATACAGTAGAGGAAGAATGGGTAGCTCTGAGGGATGAAGTAGTGAAGGTAGCAGAGGATCAAGTAGGTAAAAAGACGAGGGCCAGTGGAAATCATTGGGTAACAGATGAAATATTGAATTTCATTGATGAAAGGAGAAAATATAAAAACGCAGTAAATGAAGGAGGCAAAAGGGAATACAAACATCTCAAAAATGTGATATACAGGAAGTGCAAAATGGCTAAGCAGGGATGGCTAGAGGACAAATGTAAGGATGTAGAGGCTTACCTCACTAGGGGTAAGATAGATACTGCCTACAGGAAAATTAGAGAGACCTTTGGAGAAAAGAGAGCCACTTGTATGAATATAAGAGCTCAGATGGAAACCCAGTTCTAAGCAAAGAGGGGAAAGCAGAAAGGTGGAAGGAGTATATAGAGGGTCTATACAAGGGCGATGTACTTGAGGACAATATTATGGAAATGGAAGACGAAGTAGATGAAGATGAAATGGGAGATATGATACTGCGTGAAGACTTTGACAGAGCACTGAAAGACCTGAGTCGAAACAAGGCCCCCGGAGTAGACAACATTCCATTAGAACTACTGACGGCCTTGGGAGAGCCAGTCCTGACAAAACTCTACCATCTGGTGAGCAAGATGTATGAAACAGGCGAAATACCCTCAGACTTCAAGAAGAATATAATAATTCCAATCCCAAAGAAAGCAGGTGTTGACAGATGTGAAAATTACCGAACAATCAGTTTAATAAGCCACAGCTGCAAAATACTAACACGAATTCTTTACAGACGAATGGAAAAACTCTTAGAAGCCGACCTCGGCGAAGATCAGTTTGGATTCCGCAGAAATGTTGGAACACGTGAGGCCATACTGACGCTACGACTTATCTTAGAAAATAGGCACACCTACATTTCTACTATTTGTAGACTTAGAGAAAGCTTTTGACAATGTTGACTGGAATACTCTCTTTCAAATTCTGAAGGTGGCAGGGGTAAAATAAAGGGAGCGAAAGGCATTTTACAATTTGTACAGAAACCAGATGGCAGTTATAAGAGTCGAGGGGCATGAAAGGGAAGCAGTGTTTGGGAAGGGAGTGAGACAGGGTTATTCAATTTGTATGTTGAGCGAACAGTAAAGGAAACAAAAGAAAAATTCAGAGTAGGTATTAAAGTCCATGGAGAAGAAATAAAAACGTTGAGGTTCGCCGATGATATTGTAATTCTGTCAAAGACAGCAAAGGACTTGGAAGAGCTGTTGAACGGAATGGTCAGTGTCTTGAAAGGAGGATATAAGATGAACATCAACAAAAGCAAAACAAGGATAATGGCTTCAAATGGCTTCAAATGGCTCTGAGCACTATGGGACTTAACATCTATGGTCATCAGTCCCCTAGAACTTTGAACTACTTAAACCTAACTAACCCAAGGACATCACACAACACCGAGTCATCACGAGGCAGAGAAACGAGGATAATGGAATATAGTCGAATTAAGTCGGGTGATGCTGAGGGAATTAGATTAGGAAATGAGACACTTAAAGTAGTAAAGGAGTTTTGCTAATGGGGGGAGCAAAATAACTGATGATGGTCGAAGTAGAGAGGATATAAAATGTAGACTGGCAATGGCAAGGAAAGCGTTTCTGAAGAAGAGAAATTTGTTAACATCGAGTAACGATTTAATTGTCATGAAGTCGTTTCTGAAAGTATTTGGATGGAGTGTAGCCATGTATGGAAGTGAAACATGGACGATAAATAGTTTGGACAAGAAGAGAATAGAAGCTTTCGAAATGTGGTGCTATAGAGTAATGCTGAAGATTAGATGAGTAAATCACGTAACTAATGAAGAGGTATTGAATAGAATTGGTGAGTTGCGGAGTTTGTGGCACAACTTGACAAGAAGAAGGGACCGGTTGGTAGGACATGTTCTGAGGCATCAAGGGATCACAAATTTAGCATTGGAGGGCAGCGTGGAGGGTAAAAATCGTAGAGGGAGACCAAGAGATGAATTCACTAAATAGATTCAGAGGGATGTAGGTTGCACAGAACAGAGTAGCATGGAGAGGTCCATCAAACCAGTCTCAGGACTGAAGACAACAACAACACTGTTGAGAAATTGTTGAATTCGTTAAAACTGAGAAAGCTCTAGAGCCTAATAGAATTCCTCAGATTGTGTACTGAATTGACGGCTGATGTAGCCTCTCTTTTAACTATAACCTACTGTAGATTCCTCAAACAGAAAACCGCGCCCAGTAATTGGAAGTAAGCACAGGTCAGATCCGACTACAAGAAGGATAGTAGAAGTGATCAAAGACACTGCTGTCCAATATCCTTGACATAGGATCTTACAAAATAATCTGAGCTCAAACATAACGTTGTATCCCGAACAGGATGATCTCCGTGCCAATCAATATCAATTCCGTAAACACTCATCATGTGAAACCTAAATTGCACTTTTCTCACTTGCATGCTGATAGATGAGTGTTACTAGATTTCCAGAAAGCACTTGACTCACTATCACGTCTACATCAGCGTCTATATTGATATTCCTCAATCCGCTGTACGGCGTGTCGCGGAGGGAACCCCGTAGCACTACTACTCGTTTCCATACCGTTCTACTCGCAAACACATCGAGGTAAAAACGATGTATATATGACTCCATATGAGCCCTAATATCTCGTATCTTCTCTTCGTGGTCCTTATGAGCAATGTATGCTGGGGGCAGTAGAATTGTACTGCAGTCAGCTTCAAATGCCTGCTCTCTAAATTTTCTCAATAGCTTTCCTCGAAAAGAATGCTGCCTTCCCTTCAGAGGTTCCCTTTTGAGTACCCGAATCATCTCCGTAACACTTACTTGTTGGTCGAACCTACCGGTAAGAAATGTAGCAGCCCGCCTCTAAATTGATTCGATGTCTTCCTGTAATCCGACTTGGTATGCACCCCAAACTTTTGAGTAGTACTCAAGAATAGGCCGCACTAGCGTCCCATATGAGGTCTCCTTTACACATGAAGCACATTTTTCTAGATATCTCCCAATTAATCGAAGTCGAGCATTCGCCATTCGCCAATCTCCTCACAAGATCGTGCCGTTTCATGTCGCTTTGCAACGTTACATCCAAATATTTAAACGACGTGACTGTCAAGAAGGACACTACTAATGCTGCGTACGATCGTTAGCCGGTCTATTTTTTCTGCTCATCCGCATTAACTTACATTTTTCTACATTTATAGCTAGCTGCCTTTCATCACAGAAACTAGAAATTTAGTCTAATTCATCTTGAGGAATCTCTAGCACGCTGGAGTAACTTGGGTCAGCAGCTTTTGTTAATCAGTAGAACGAAAAACCAGTACAAATTGCAAATTTTTACGTTTTATTCATTCGATGACTAGTTTCGGGCTGAGGTCCACTTCCAAATCACCTTAAAGAAGTCGAAAACAGCTTTTCCGGAGATGTCAAAAAATGTACAAAGAACATTTACGGCATGCACTGTAAATATTAGTTGTACATTTTTGACATCTTTCGGAAATGCCATTTTCGACTTTGTTAAGATGATTTGAAAGTGGGTCTCCGCCCGAATTTGAAAGTGGGTCTCCGCCCGAAATTAGTCATCGAATGAATAAAAAGTAAAAATTTTCAGCTTGGGCTGGTTTTTCGTTCTACTGAGTCATCTTGTACCGAGCAAGGTGGCGCAGTGTTTAGCACACTGGCCTCGCATTCGGGAGCACGACAGTTCAAAGCTGCGTCCGGCCGTCCTGAATTAGGTTTTCCGTGATTTCCCTAAATCACTTTAGGTATGTGCCGGGATCGTTCTTTTGAAAGGGCGCGGCCGACTTATTTTCCCATTCTTCCCTAATCCGATTTGACTGATGACCTCGCTGTTTGGTCCCCTTCTCCAAATCAACCAACCAATCAACCTAAGTCATCTTGTAGCTTCCTACAATCACTTAACTTCCACACCTTACTGTATACTACAGCATCATCAGCAAACAATCGCAGATTGCAGCCCACCCTGTCAGACAACTCATTTGTGTGTGTAGAGAATAAAAGTTGTCCTATTTCAAGTAGGCCAAGTAGCTTTCCAGTTGGCTTCCCAGGGGCTGAGAGCACCCCATTCAGTCCTCCCAACAACGAAAAATCCCTGACAGTACCAGAAGTCGAACCTTGGCCCCTCACATGACAATCAGCCTCGTCATATACAGAAATGTCCATTTACCCGTGTCACAAGCAGCTAAAAATGGATATTTCTCAAACTTAGTTGGAAATGTTACGTATTATCCAACTATGGTATTACTATCGCTTGAGTCGCTCTTCACCTACCCAACAAAATTATTCTACAGACTTTAGAGGAAGTAGCAAATGATAGTATGAAAAATGCTGTTCAGGAAAATGTAGACATGAATGACAGCAATGTATGTACGAGAGTAATCCCAAAAGCAAGGTCTACTATATTTTTATAAGTACATAGACCTGTTTATTTCTATAATGGTTTACATCAGTTTACAGGTTGAACATTTAGCTATTTTTCGACGTAATCACCATTTCTGTCGATGCATTTTTGTAGACGCTGTGGCAGTTTTTGTATGCCCATGTCACACCGGCTCGCAGCCATTGTTATGAACCTCTTCTTTCACCTCGTCGTCGGAGCTGAATCTCTGGGACCACTATTAACGCTGACAGGTACTGAGAGATTCTGAAGAAACTCAAATGCGCAGTTCAGAACAAGACAAGAGGAATGTTGAGCAAGGGCGTACACATTCTCCGTGACAACGCTCGCCCACACATCGCTCGGCAAACCGTTGCTCTCCTGCAATAGTTTCAGTGGAACATACTCACCCACCCAGCCTATTGTCCTGACTTTTCATCCAGTGACCATCACCTGTTCCCTATGTTAAAAGAACATTTGGCCAGAAAGCGATTCAGCTCCGACGACGAGGTGAAAGAAGAGGTCCATAACTTTCTGAACAGCATGGCGGCGAGCTGGTATGACATGGACATACAAAATTTGCCACAGCGTCTCCAAAAGTGCATCGACAGAAATAGTGATTATGTCGAAAAATAGTTAAATGTTCAAGCTGTAAACTGATGTAAACCATTGTAGAAATAAACACATCTATGTACTTATAAAAAATAGGAGTATTTACTTTTGGGATTACCCTCGTATGTCTGCAGTCCTCCATGCATCCTGGCAACGAAGAAGCCATAGTTCCCTACATAGGGTAGTGACAGCTACCACCTTGGACAATGGCAAAGTCATTGATGTGGAATATATTACTTTCATGACTGTACTAGTGGAACTGAAAATCATAAACGTTAGATTAATTTCAGTGGCTATATTGGAGGGATGGAATCTGAAGGTGTTGTGAAGGTATTTCACAGGTTAGTGGAGGAATATGGTACGATGGATACATTTTATCTGCCCGCATCTCGTGGTCGTGCGGTAGCGTTCTCGCTTCCCACGCCCCGGTTCCCGGGTTCGATTCCCGGCGGGGTCAGGGATTTTCTCTGCCTCGTGATGGCTGGGTGTTGTGTGCTGTCCTTAGGTTAGTTAGGTTTAAGTAGTTCTAAGTTCTAGGGGACTTATGACCACAGCAGTTGAGTCCCATAGTGCTCAGAGCCAGCCATTTTATCTAGGAGAGGGAGAATCAAAACGGACCAAAAAGTTTGTGCCTCAAACCTTATGCTGGAATAAAAATTGAAAAACTGGGATGTGTTGGTCATCCAGAAAAGGTTAGGTTCAAGATTGAGGAACTTGAAGAGGACTTTGAAGGGAACTAAATTAGCTAATGGTAAGTGCACTAGTGGATATGCTCGGCTTACAGACGAAGAAATAGACAAGTCGAAGTATTATTATGGACAACCCGTAAGACAAAATAAAAATGACCTCGAGAAAATCAAAAAGGCAATATGGGCTACCCCCGTTCATAAATTCTCCACAGATGTCATGCACTTTGCCCACCTGGCAGTGATTCATGATGCGTTTATGAGAGGCTCTTACTCAAGGTGAGACCTACAGCCATAAACATTCTCTGCCATTTGGTATAACGGAAGTTATACAACCTATGTATAGGGTCTTAGTGGCATAAGACTGTAAGGGAAATGTTTACATGGTAGCACTCAAAATGTAAAAGAAAGTTTCAACAATTGTATATGGTCACCAAAACCTGTTCTAGTAGAACTATTTACTTTGAAAATAGGTGTGCTAGATGCCGTTCTATGTTTCATCGATGGTGCAGTGTGAAGGCTTAATATTATGGAATTGATGGGAGTGCCTGGTGGACTAAATGGGCATAGAGCTCTAACAGCCATTGACCAAAGGAGACTCTTCAAAGCAGATAATCTGTGTTGGAAGCCACCAAAGAAGCAAGAATAAGAAGAATAAGTGTGAAAAAGAGAGGGAGGAAGAACAACACAGGAAACAAAATGAATATGGACCTGGCATGCATTAGTGCCATGCAAGTTTAATGGAAAAAGCAAGTATTAACTTTAACTTCAATTTCCCAAAAGTTAAATTATTTCATGTTGTGATAAACTTTTGGCTAAAAGCTATTAAAGATAGAGAGCTGAAATGTTGTATACTGTTATAAAACATGCTTAACTAAAAAGTTGACTACTCTTGTGATTTTGAGAGTAAAATGCTTCTTTGAAGGAAAACCCTGAATTCATTTGCAAACTCCGATAATCATACTTAAAATTTTTTGTATCACAATTTATGACAGCACCATCTTTTCAATAGCCTGCTTTAAAGATGTTTGTGTAAAGAACTTACAAGAGAGAAAATAAACCTTATAATTTGTATGTATTTTGAATAATGTGTATCTATGGTGTACATGAATAATTAGCATGGTTTATTTCACTTGCAACAAAAAATACAATTAAAAGCTAAAGATGTGGTTGACACATAAGAATTTTCCCAAAAGATGTCATAAAATGGTAAGCGCTATATGGGGTTACAAATCTTATTTTTTCAGTTACAGTCTTTAGAAAACTCACAATTTTTTCAACGTTTCCCCTGGTATTCATGGACCAGTCCCTTTACGTCTCTTAAGCATGAAAACCAACAACAATACGGCTTTCGCTTATAAATGTGCCACCATATGTCTCTCTATCATAAATGCTTTTACCTGATAGTGTTAAAATTTCATCTACATTGTTATTGTCATAGCTATTGATCAAGTAGGTAAAATCTGTATTTTCATGCTTAGACAAATACTTTCAAAATTTACTGATCAGTTTGTTTCCTACTATGTGCATCCCTTACCTTTTTCACGCCATTCATACTGATTGATAGAGTGGTTTTCAACACTTTTTTTGTTACGTCACTTTCTTCTCTTTCTGCTCATTACAAATTTTGCAATTGACTTTAAACTAAGTTTCTAATGAGCGAGACACTTCAAATATCTGACATAGCTTGGAAATGGATGACAATATATTTCTTGTAGGTCTGTTCGGTTAGGGTGGGGTTGGTTGAAAATGGTTGATAACACCTGACATCTAGGCATCCCGCAGGACCAGCGTGTTGTGTTTATAATAGCAGAATGCTTTCCAGGCAGTATGTGAGTGGATGGTCACAGCGGACCAAGAAGAAGGAGAGGGAAGAGGAGATGGACAGTTAGAGGGAGAGGAGGTGATGTGTCCAATACATGTTGCATATGTCTTCATAAATGAAACTGCCAGTAAAATGCTAGTATATATAGAAATAATTATTTAAATAAAAATTTTACTCTCATCAAAACGTTTCAAATGCGTTACGAAATTTCAGACGTACAAGGCTGAAAAGCAGAAAATGATTATTTGAAGAACAATGCATTTTTAATTTAACACATTTTTAAATCGGACGAAAAAGTTAAAATAATTTCTCGCAGCCCCATACAGATTCCTAAGCCTACACAGATAATCCTGAAAATATGTGTTTGTGCATGTCTATGACAATACTTGTAATGAAAAACGTGAGATACATGCAATAGACATGATTTAGGAGGTGAACTATTCAAGCGTCAATTATATGTTGCATCCACTCCATGTTTTTCGTTAGAAGTAAAACAAGTACTAGCATAGCTGTTAAAAATTCACAAGCACAAATTTTCAGGACTATCAGTATGGAGCTGGAAATCTAAGTGGGACTAGATGAAATAATTTTATACTTCTTAGTCCCATTTGTAAATGTGTTATATTACAAATTCTTATTTATGTAAGTAATTTTAAAACATAGTAACAGGTAAATCGTGCGATGAGATTGCTGACAACTAAACTGAATTCAACAATGAGCCAGACGCTAATCTAGCAGGTCTACTGCTGCCCTACCATACACACGTGTTTACATAAATTTTTGTTTGGTAACCAGGTCATAGAAAATACAAGGCCGATCGACGTCCCCTAACCATAGGCTGGGTCTACTTGGCCCTTATTTTATCACACATGGAACGTCAGTGGTAGCTAATTAGACAAACATAAAATTTAATTGGCGGTCGGACATTATAAATACAATGTCTTAGTCATAGGAGTATATGTGTCTCGTGAAACATCAGGTAGTGCTTGAAAAATTCACGCTACTATTTCCAGGTGCCCGTGTAATTATATTTGCGGCTGCGCGTGTGACAGAACGAGATTCCAAACACATGGCTGCGGTACAGGCTCTGTCAATTCAAATGGTAGGCAGCCGGGATGCGGAAGCGTTGCTGAGTGTATTATTATTATTATTATTATATCAGTAAACTAAAAGAGACTGAACGACGCTAATCCTATTAAGTTGGCTGATTCACACTGTTTGAATATCCTGCACCAGCAACAGATTAATTAATACAACGCAAATATTGTCGTGCGGTGACGGTTTGCAATCAGTATTGATGGACTATTCATGTACGTAACAAAATAATATTGTTTCTGGGATGGGTTGCATTATACACGTGAAACAACCGGTAAAATATTTTGTCTGTATCTCTAGTATGCTGGGGTTGAAACAGGTCTGCAGATTTTATGTGAGTACAATAACTGTTAGAGGACACGTATTAAGTTGCTTAGGATGTTTTACGTATTTGTTGATGACTAGTTTCGAACGGATTCTGCATGTCAGTAAATAAACAAACTTCCTATGCAACTCAAGACGGTTGCTCTTACAGTTACTGTAAAAATATTTTGTGTTTTTTTCCTTGCACTATAAAGTCAGGAAATGAAGGAATGAGTCCTTGAGAAGCGGGAGGCACTTGTAATAATGTGTTTATCTCTTTGACTTCAGATACGAAGGAGCTCACATTGCATTTCACATACGCAGCTGAGCTGGATTACTCATCAGCTATGTGAGAAGCGTCCAGTTCCATACTGTCGCCTAATGAACAAAATACTTGCTCGAGATACATCTTATCAGCTTTGTGACCAAATTGGAGAGTTGCTTTTAAATAGCGTGCAGCAGGCTGCTCTTAACGAAGATAAACCATCAGACATAGAAATAAAAGCGGGATTATTCCACTGAAGTTCGCAATATGACAACTTATAGAAATGGCAGCATATCATGTTAGAAGCTCCGTCAGGCTGTTCGCGGGTTTTGATGTTGTTCATAGAGAAGTCTCAACGCTAAAAAGCTGTAGTGATATGCACCGGAGACCGGAAATACCAAGTCTAACACGTTGCACTTAAACAGAAGAAAAGACCCATTGGTGTATGATTATACCGTTACAGAACTGTGATTGGAAGTAGTCATTTTCGTGAAATATTTAGGTGTATGCGTGCGGATTGATTTAAAGTGGAAATACCCCATAAAACTAATCGAGAAAAGGACAGCTGCGAAACTGAGATTCCTGTCTGTTCATCTTCTCTCACTTCTCTCTGTCCATCTCCTCTTTCCCCTCATGTCACTCTGTCCATCCACTCAAGAGGAAGCTTACAAAACCCTCGTTCCAACCCACAATTGAGTAGTGCTCGTCAGTTTGGATCCTTTACCAGGCATGGTTGATAGAGAAAACAGAAAAGATCGAAAGAAGAGTAGCGGACCGTTTAGAAGAGCGAAAGTATCCTGGAGACGCTCAGTCAATTTGTACCGGATAGCCTATGACGCCCGTCAAGAAGTGTTTTGACTCATAAGTACACGGTCAGGGTATCAGAATTTTAATAAGCGTAATAGCTAACAGCGCAACGGTCTATAGGTCTACGGAATTTTATGTGTACGAATAGTGGTGAAAATCGTGCTGAGTTCTTTTACTTGTGCCGGCCGATGTGGACGAGCGGTTCTAGGCGCTTCAGGCAGGAACCGCGCTGCTGCTACGGTCGCAGGTTCGAATCCTGCCTCGGGCATGGATGTGAATGATGTCTTTAGGTTAGTTAGGTTTAAGTAGTTCTAAGTCTAGGGGACTGATAACCTCAGATGTTAAGTCCCATAGTGCTCAGAGCCATTTGAACCATTTTTTTTTTCTTTTACTTGTACGAACCACGCTGGCTTACACTACCCAGTGTCCACGACTTATGGGACGACAGTGGGATTGTACCTAAGACGACAGCAACCAGAGAGTGACCGAATAAAATAAATTCACTTTGTTAACGATGGCCGGCCGGAGTGGCCGTGCGGTTCTAGACGCTGCAGTCTGGAGCTGAGCGACCGCTACGGTCGCAGGTTCGAATCCTGCCTCGGGCATGGATGTGTGTGTGATGTCTTTAGGTTAGTTAGGTTTATTAGTTCTAATTTCTAGGCGACTGATGACCTCAGAAGTTAAGTCGCATAGTACTCAGAGCCATTTGAACCATTTGTTAACGATTTTTACCAGTTCTTGTGTGGATTGTATTCCTGGAGCAGGCCAAAACCATTTTAATGGTTGTATTGATTATAACAACTTGAAGCGAAGTATTCAGCGATTCTGCGGCGTGCAGCCCATATATTTTACGTAAAATATAAGAAGAATTTTACTCAAAAACTAGATAGGTACCCGGCGTTATGGCTCCTTGTTTCCGTGCACTCATATATCATATGTATTTCACCTACATTGACATTTTTGACACATATTTGTGCACGAAAATGTGGTAACCGCCCATCCCCCCCACGTCCTTCTCTCTGTCCATCTGTGCCTCCCTCCTTTCTGTTTATCTCCTCCTGTCTCCCCTCTCTTTATTTCCTATTCCTCTTTCTGTCCATCTCCTACTTCCCCCTTTCTCTGTCCATATCCTCCTTCCCCTTTTCTGACCGTTACCTGCTACCCCTCTGTCCACACCGTGTACCCCTGACACTCCATCCACTTCCTCCTGTCCCTTTGTCTGTCCACCAACTCTTCCTTATCTCTCTGTCACTCGCCTCCTTCTGCCTCTGTCTGTCCATCTCCTTATCCCTCTATCTACCCATCCCATCTTACCCATCTCTCTATCCATCTCCACCTGCCTTTTCCCTCTCTGTCCCTTCCTCTGCTCTCCCTTGTCCATCTCATCCTCTCACCTTTCTCTGTCCACCTTCTCCTTCGCCTCTCTGGATCCATTTTACCTCTTCTCTCCGTTCACCTCAGTCTCTTCCCTTTCTGTGTTTCCTCTGCCCTCTCTCTCTTTTATCCCCCCTCCCCCCCCATCGCTCTTCTGTCTGTCCATCTCTGCCTCCCTCCTCACTGTTCATCTCCTCCTCCCCCACTCTTTCTGTCCGTTTCCTCCTCCCACTCTCTCTGTCCATCTCCCCCTTTCTCTCTCCATCCAGCTACTCCTTTACCCCTGTCTCCATCCATCTGCTCGTTTCCCTTCGCTCCCTGCCACCACATTATCATCCTCAACCCAACGGAAAGCCTTTAGTCCCTACCACCATAGTATTTCTTTCCACATAGTAAGTAACAAGTGTATCAAGATTGATTGAAATCGATCCAGGAGTGCAGGAGGAGCTGAAGTTTGGTTGGGATCGATCCAGGAGTGTAGGAGTTTTTCCCCTCACACGCATATGTACTGTATATTTCACGTATTATTAAAATATCTTACATATATTTGTGCACAAAAATGTGTTAACAGATAAATCTTTTCCCTTTCATCATTTTGTGAAAGATGTCAGCGACAAAAACTCTCTTAAAGGATCTGAATTATGCGTAAAGCTCGTTGCAAATCAGTGTTCTCAGAATTGGATGAATATAGTCTGGACATTGGCACGTATGAGTAACACTGCTGTTTAATGAAATCTCCCAAACCTCGGACAGGTCGATGGTTCTATCCCTAAAGTGGTTAATTTCAGACAGTATGTAATATGTGTACCAAGTCTGTATGAAATGAACCAGTTGTTTAGGAGGAGATGCAACATACGAGGCGTACTGAAAAGTAATGCCTCTGAATCTCTTATGTGAAAGTTCTTAGAGCTTTGTAAATAAACCAAATGTTATTAACGGTCTACATCTTTATTCTTCGTGTCTACGTATCTGCAGCCCTTTGCCGCTAGATGGCCTCTAATTGCAGCGTGTAACATGCTAGTGTGTAATCTGTGTAAGTCGTTTCTTGAGAAACACTCTGATGAATCGAGTTTCAAATCTGAAGGGTTCGTACGCACATGGAGCATCCTCTTTTTCAGCATAATGCCAGACAGCACACGAGCGCTGCGACATCTGCAACAATTCGAAGCCTTTGGTTCACTATCGTCTGCCATACTCCATACAGTCCCGATTTCGTACCATTAAATTTTCATTTGTTTCCAAAACTTAAAAGAACACCGTCGGGGACTTAAAACCGATAGTCACGAATCAGTGTAAGAAGGGGTAGGGTTTGACTTCGTCAACAAAGTCAGTCATTCTACAGTGACGATATCAACAAGCTGTTCTCCTGTTGAAATGAACCTGTCCATCACCAGGGTTACTGTGTTAAAAAATAAATATGTAGACATGAAAAATAGAGATGCAGAATGTCAATAACGTTTGTTGAGAGGTACAGTACCTAGTAGATATGCTACATGTGGCTAAAAATTATTTTATATGTACTTTAATTATGTCTGTGTGTAACGGTTGAATTAATTACTATTTTATATAATCAATCAGAAGGAGATTAACGAAAAGACTGATATTGTATTTTAATGCATTGGGAACACGGTAATGGAAGGGTACAAATAGTGGATATAGATATATATAGATGTTAGGGAGATATCAATCAGCATGTTGCCTTCGTTGTAGCTTTGTTTTCTACAAAGATATGAACAGTGGTATGGCTTTTTAAACGGCACCCTGTATTTTTTTTATTCCGTGATTCATTTCATCACCTAAATATTGATTCAAAAATGTATCACAGTGTACCATTCACTGACACAACGTTATTAATTACATAACACAACACTGACTTTGTGCGCGGGATCACAAACTGGTCCACTTGCTGGAGTTGTCAGAAAACAAATGAAAAACAAGTAAAAACATAACACAAAATTGACTTTTACTCTCCTGTGCCTTTGCCCAGGAGAAGAACATTCAACGGTGCTCAAAGTGGTGATCCTGGACACCTACATTGGTGTACTCGTTGAATGAAAGAACTATTGACTGCTTCCAGTGTTACCTGCTCAAGAGAATTACAAGCAAGAACGATACGTTCCTGCATGTCCCCTGGAGTTGTTAGAATATCGCGATAGACAATGTCTTTAATGCATCACAAAAGAAAAAAGTCCAGAGTATTTGAATCAGGAGACCTACCAGGCCATGCAACTGTTCCCCCTCGATCAATCCATCTGGCAGGATACCTTCGGTTCAGAACACGACGTGCACACTGGGCATCCATCGTGTTGATACCACATAAGCAATATGGTTCTTAGCGGCACTACATCCAGAAGAGGAGGAAGAATTTGTCTGAGGAAGTTGGCATACGCTTTGGCGTTTAGACAACCATTGATGAAATAAGGGCCAATATTTGTAGTACCAAGCTTCCCACACCAGACATTAACTCTCCATTGACGCTGATGTTCCACCTGTCTTAGCCATCGTTGGTTCTCGCTGGACCAATAATGCATGTTCTTTATATTTCCCTGTCCTTTGTTTGAGAAGGAACATTCATCAGTAAATAGAACATTGGAGAAGAAGTACGAGTTTGGCGAGGATTTGCTGCTGGGCCCACTGACAGAACTGTACACGATTCTGGAAATCATTACCATGCAGCTCTTGATGTAGGTGTACATTGTAAGGATGGGACCGGTGACGTGTAAGAATACGATGTACACTTCTTTTACTAATGCCAATCTCGTGTTCAAGCTATCGTGTGCTCGCATGTGGATTCAGAGACACGGGAGCGAGCCGGCCGGTGTGGCCGAGCGGCTCTAGGCGCTTCAGTTTGGAACCGCAGGACCGCTACGGTCGCCGGTTGGAAACCTGCCTCGGGCATGGATGTGTGTGATGTCCTTAGGTTAGTTAGGTTTAAGTAGCTCTAAGTTCTAGGGGACTGATGACCTCAGATGTTAAAGTCCCATAGTGCTCAGAGCCATTTTTGAACGGAAGCGAGAACAGTAATTTTCCGGGTGTGAGGTCGTGGTCCAAGAACTTGTCACAAAAATGGGAAACCCACAGGCACGACCAATGTCGTACCACCAAACAGTTTTATATTGATAAATGGAACATCTTGTGATATAGGATGACTACAATTTCGCCTCCCTGCTAACGACCACAAACAAATTATCACAACCTACATTGTTTTGCCCAGAAAAACCTTTAGAAGTGCTACCAGCAGAAAATGTAACGTTCCTTTACAACACAATAAATTTCGATCTATTACACTCATTGGACGAACTGATGGCGACACAACAAGGACGAATTCCGCAGAACGAATATTTCATCATATTCAGCATTATAGAGATGGACAACAGTATATTATGACTATAGATATTACCACTACCAGTGCTACCATTGTTCTACTAACAATTTGTGTACTCTACTTTCGCTTAAGGCGTAAAGTCACTCGTCTCCCTGGATCAGCAAACATCAAATACTTGTCGAGAGACTAAGCATTATTAATAAGGACCAAAACGTGTAACATGAAATAAGATTGTAAGATTGTATTTGAGTATAAGAATTCAGCAAACACCATATACGATTATGAAACAAAATAAAGACTTTGTGAATAAGCTTCACAAAGGTGTGAATAACAAGAGATTGTACAGTGTGTAACTATCCACGTAACATGTATGATTGTTCCTTAGGGAAACTAAGAAAAAATTCAGGACGAAACTTTACAAACGGAAGGGGTATGTTGTGCTGCAGAAAGGCGTCTTGGGCAAATGCAAAGTTTTGTTAAAATTTTCTCAAGGTAGCGCTAAACCAAGTCAAACGAGGCCAGCTCACCGTATAACAATCAAAATGACAAACCGACTGATACTACAAAAAATATGGCATACCCTGGAAGCTTCACCTCACTCGAGTAGTAGTTTAAATCGGTAACGATGTTTGGAAACACCACTGACAGCTAGTAACAGTTGTATTAATTGACTATACTACCAGCTTCACAGCTTACAGCCGCATCTTCAGGTGCCGCCTACGTATTTAATAACTGAAATATAGTTATAGACTGTTTTGAAATTTTGTGCTATTATAGATGATTATTTGAAAACTTATACTCACAGAAATGACTGCATTAATCCCTCATAGGTGAACCCAACGCTCTTAGTTAATTTATTCCCATTCTGAGAATACTGTCACTATCCAAAAACTGGACGAATAAAGCATAACTGAGAAGTTGCTCCTTGTAATACCCTGTAAAATATTGCTAGGTAGATTGAAATAATACAGTTGCCATTGATTACATATGCAAGTATTTACCAGCAGAAAAATGCTCGCATCGGAGCACAAAACATACGATTATGTTCCCGTTTATTAAAAGACTCGGACAGAAAAGTGTGGTACCTACTGCCTCATTCTACCTCCGGCAGCATCTTCAAAAATTTTCGCAAAAATATTGGCATGAGAACAAATTCGTTGCTTTTTTTAACATGCAACTCACCTCTCACGGCCACAAGCTGCCCTAACTCTAACTCGGTCACACTCAGCAGTCCACAGCTGTAAGTCTCTCAGGCTCAGCGCCCCCAGCTGCCCATTCTCACTCACTCTCTCGACCCACCTCATTGTCATTATCTCATTGTAACTTTCCAGCTGTTACTTTCTCCTGTCTCACAGCCACAGTCACTTTCATTCTGTCTTACTCTTCTCTCAGTGTCACTGTGTCCCTCTCGCTGTCTTTCACTGCCGCTATCTCATTGATTCAATCCCACTGCTACTGTCTTCTCATTTTCACTATCTCTCTGCCGGCCGAAGTGGCCGAGCGGCTCTAGGCGCTGCAGTCTGGAACCGCGCGACCGCTACGGTCGAATCCTGCCTCGGGCATGAATGTGGGTGATGTCCTTAGGTTAGTTAGGTTTAAGTAGTTTTAAGTTCTAGGGGACTGATGACCAAAGCAGTTAAGTCCCATAGGGCTCAGAGTCATTTGAACTATCTCTCTCTTCCTCGTTGTCACTGTCAAAGCCTCAGTCTCTCATCATCAGTGGCTCTCACCCGCTTCCACTTTCCCCTTCTCTTTAGTCCTCTCCCACTGGTAACGTCTCCTTCACTCTTTCCCTAGCTCTGTTTTCTCACTGTCTCCTATGGTCCACTGCCACCGTGTCCCTCTCTTTCTCTCACACTGCTGTTGTCTCCTTTGCTCTTACTATACCACAACCAATGTCAACTGTCTTGCAGTATTATTACTTCTCCATCTCTTTCCCTCCAAAACTGTCTCATTTTCTCTCAGCATAAGAAAGGGCGAATATGTTTGCGCAAATGCTCCATTAATTTGTTCATTCACGAGTATATGAGTCAGTTCGATTAGATCATAGTTTTTTCATGGATATGCCAGTCAACCGACGTATTTAATTTTCAAGTCCTTATTTTACGAAAACGAGTGGAGAAATTTTGAACCTCTATATCTTGGAAGGTATGAAGATATCAGGAAAATTTTCAAGGTTGTTCGAAATTTGGATCTTATCAATATGTCGTAAAACGTTCAGCCATTTGTTGCGTATATATGATCGCGGCTGGGGTCTGTACCAAAAAATCATGTATTCAACCATATTTTAAGCGTACACGTAATAAAATTTTGACGAACTACATCCACAAAATTTACGCAAATACATCATTCATTCACTCCTCACGGGTATACCAATCAATTCAAATTAGAGAATATTACGGATATAGCTGCCGTCATCAAACAGTTTATTTAATATTTACGTGCATGTTTTACGTACACAATTAGGGAAACTTTGAAGCTCTGTATCCCGGAAAAGGATTAAGATATCAAGAATATTTTCAAGGTTGTTCGAGACCCATATCTTAGGAATGTATTGTAAGAATTTCAACCATTTGCTTAGCTTACCCATCTTGGAATCCTAGCCTGGTATTTGGACAGCTGCTGACGGCGAAAATATAGTAAAAAGAATCTAATTTTTAGGCGTTTTCCGAGGAACTGCCCCTGAACTAAAGGTACTTCTATAAGTCGCATCAAGCCAACTGTAGACCACATCAATCCGTTTGCCGAAGCAAGAGGAAGCGTGGCGTACTGACACTAAGACCATCCTTCTGTTGGGTATACGAGTGGTCAATAGTTCAAGGGCTACCCAAAACATTTGTCTCTACCATATTATCATCAAAAGAACAGGGGTATGAGTATCGGCAAATCTCGCTTTTATGCGCAGCGGTGTGGAATACTGTATATTGATAAGCATTCTGTCGTGCGCCTACCGGTAAGAAAAGTAAACAGTGCAGAAGGCTGAAACGTATTTTGGAGGTATAGCTCTTAAGATAATTAACAACAGAAAAAGTACAAGAGCGTAGGTACAAAGTAGAATAAACGAGGCACGTAGCTTTCTCACATATGTCAAACCAGCCGCGAAAGGTTCAGCTTGCAAAAGTAGGGCCTGGCTTGTCCGGCCACCAGACAATACTGAGTGCCTAGGTGAATAATAACTGTCTGCAATGAAAGTTGTCAAAATATTATAATTCTTGAAGTCCAAGTGACTGTTCTACGTGTTGCTATACTGTCTTTTTTGTATGTGAAAATTTCCACTTTTTCTTTTCTGTGGAGGATTAAGATCTTTAGCAAGGCTTGTGGACTACACCCGCCTTCCCGGAAGTGCGAGGTTAGGGCAGATTTCGAATTTGTTAAATTAAGGTGTTCCTGTAACCTTTCACTGAAGGACCTACTAGTTTGCCCTATGTACTTTTTGGGTCAATCGTTGATTTTGATGCAGAAAACAGCAGTTGCTTTATATTTGTTATAAGAAGCACTTTCTGTTGTTCTCTCGAGATATGGTAGAAACTTACCTCGTGAGTAAGTGTATCTGTTTGTCAAAACCGGTGCAAAACCCCTCCCCAAGTTGTCTGATTAGCTTGCATATAGAGACGGACGCAAGCAAGCGACTTCACTTTATATTGAATAAAAAATCAAATTCCATATTTTTTGATGTACCTGTTTTTTCACTGTACAGTTTCTCTCAAACATTTGCGGGGAAACTGTTAGTTGGAAATATTTGGTTAATTCAAATCGCAACTCTCACGTCATCTAATGAAATCCTGGCTGTCTTTTCGTTATTGGTCGTCTTTATTACGACACTTCAAAGTTGGGTAACTCACTGGCAATTATCCAAAGAATTTGCAGTCAATTAAAAGTGCAAATAACGATTGCTGATCTGAGAGAAGCAGGAACTGACAGTCTGCAATTTTCATCATATTTCTAAATGCCTATTTCCATGTCACTGAGAAATGAACGCTAGGTTAAAACGCAGAGTGAAAATGAAAGTTACCCAACCAGTATTCGAACCCAACATTTGGTTTCCAAAGGCGTCGACGTGTTGGTAGACGACCACAGCAGATGGAAATTAAACCCCACCAGCTTTATTCTTGAGGCACTGCTACTCAATTGAGTTATGGCGGCTTTTCGATAGGTGTCAGTGGCATCGTTTTCACAACTTAACTTTAATTCATCTCAATTCAGACAATTTGTACGACATATTTACAGATTATATACAAAGATCTTCCTCGTCAACCAGCGAACATCAGAACAAAATCCCCACAGTAGTTCCTGAGGTTAGCCCGCATATGCAGACAGACCTGAATCAGCGATTTCAATTTATATATAGGTAGAGAGAGAGAGAGAAGAGATAAATATAGCGTAAAACAGTTCTTACCGCATTGTGTAGCCGCTAGCGACAGAACAACAACCTAACAAAGAGTCAACCACACAGGCAATTTCGTGCCGTGCAGAGTAGCCAATCGGTGGATTATTAAAACTGAGACAAAGACGCCGCGCAGTTTTAGCCGGGACACAGACTTACCTCACTCTACTCTACCCACTGACTACATACGTTCTGGCAGCAAATGATGGGCGGTAATGTCCGAAAAGTTGTGACAAAAATGTTCAAATAAATGAAAAAAAAAATACAAACCGCTTTTGTCAACACTTGCGTGTAAAAAGCCATCATCAAGAACTACAACAATGTTCACGTTTCCCGCCAGACAGACAACGTTGAAACTTGAAATATTATTCTTCGATAGTGTAGTTAGGCACTGTACACCAAGTTTGCCCAATCAGTGAGACAAATAGACAATGCGAGCAAGCACAGTACGTCTTTCAGAGTGTGCCATAGGAGCAGGTACATAACAATCTACATTTACGTTTACATCTACATGGATACTGTGCAAAACATAGTTAAATGCCTGGCAGAGGGTTCATCGAACCACCTTCACAATTCTCTATTATTCCAATCTTATATAGCGCGCGGAAAGAATGAACACCTGTATCTTTCCATACGAGCTCTGATTTCCCTTATTTTATCGTGGTGATCGTTCCTCCCTATGTAGGTCGGTGTCAACAAAATTATTTCGCAATCGGAGGAGAAAGTTGGTTACTGGAATTTCGTGAGAAGATTCCATCGCAACGAACAACGCCTTTCTTTTAATGAAGTGCAGCCTGAATCCTGTATCATTTCTGTGACACTCTCTCCCATACTTCGCGATAATACAAAACGTGCTGCCTTTCTCTGATCTTTGGCGATATACTCCGTCAGTCCTTTCTGGTAAAGATCCCACACTGCGCAGCAGTATTCTGAAAGAGGACGGACAAGCGTAGTGTAGGCAGTCTCCTTAGAAGGTCTGTTACATTTTCTAAGTGTCCTGCCAATAAAACGCAGTCTTTGGTTAGCCTTTCCTACAACATTTTCTATGTGTTCATTCTAACTGAAGTTGTTCGTAATTGTAATACCTAGGTATTTAGTTGAATTTACGGCTTCTAGATTAGACTGATTTATCGTGTAACCGAAGTTTAACTAGTTCCTTTTAACACTCATGTGGGTAACCTCACACTTTTCGTTATTTAGGGTCAACTGACACTTTTCACACCATACAGATATCTTTTCTAAATCGTTTTGTAGTTTGTTTTGATCTTCTGATGGCTTTATTAGTCGATAAACGACAGCGTCATCTGCAAACAACCGAAGACGCCTGCTCCGATTGTCTCCCAAATCGCTTATATAGATAAGGAACAGCAAAGAGCCTATAACACTACCTTGGGGAACGCCAGAAATCACTTCTGTTTTACTCGATGACTTTCCGTCAGTTACTACGAACTGCGACCTCTCTGACAGGATATCACAAATCCAGCCACATAACTGAGACGATATTCCATAAGCACACAATGTCACTACGAGCTGCTTGTGTGATACAGTGTCAAAAGCCTTCCGGAAATCCAGAAATACGGAATCGATCTGAAATCCCTTTTCAATAGCACTCAACACTTCATGTTAATAAGGAGCTAGGCGTGTTTCACAGGAACGATTTTTCTAAACCCATGTTGACTGTGTGTCAGTAGACCGTTTTCTTCGAGGTAATTCATAATGTTCGAACACGATATATGTTCTAAAAACCTGCTGCATATCGACGTTAACGATATGGACCTGTAATTTAGTGGATTAATCCTACTACCTTTTTTGAATATTGGTGTGACCTGTGCAACTTTCCAGGCTCTGGGTACGGATCTTTCGTCGAGCGAAGGGTTGTATATGATTGTTAAGTATGAAGCTAATGCATGAGGATACTCCGAAAGGAACCTAATTGGTATACAGTCTGGACCAGAAGACTTTCTTTTATTAAGTGATTTAAGTTGCTTCACCACTCCGAGGATATTTATTTCTACGTTACTCATGTTGGCAGCTGTTCTCGATGCGAATTCTGGAATATTTACTTCGTCTTCTTTTGTGGAGGCATTTCGGAAGGCTGTGTTTAGTAACTCTGTTTTGGCAGCACTGTCTTCGAGAGAATCTCCATTGATATGGCGCAGAGAATGCATTGATTGTCTCTTGCCGCTAACATACCTCACAAACTACCAGAATCTCTTTGGATTTTCTGCCAGGTTTCGAGACAAAGTTTCGTTGTGGACACTGTTATAAGCATCCCGCATTGAAGTCTGCGCTACGTTTCGAGCTTCTGTAAAAGATCGCCAATCTTGGGGTGGTCCTCTAGCAAATAAATACAGCCACTGTCTTAAGATGATATCTGTGCATTCAGTGCTAAACGCAACACGACAGCCGCTGGAATCATCGGATACTGTTCGCAGGCTCTCTTGTCAGGAGCTCGTTGGCGATCCAACTCACGTCCGATGTTGCGGCTGGCGTCTCGCTCTGAGAAACACCTCCGGGTCTTGGGCAGGACAGCAAACTAGGGAGTTGCGCGCCGCAGCGCCCGTGGCGGCGGATCCGTGAACTACGGCCGTCCGACGGTGGCGCCAACTGTTCTGAGTTCGCCGCGCTTCTGAATTCGAGCCACGTCGGATGAGAGAGGATGAGAAGGGGACACCGTTGTTTCGCGCGTAATACTGACACACTGCATTATGCCCGAAGAAACTCTGCCGGTATAAAGTGTGTCTGCTCAACGTGAAGTTAATAATTTACACGGATTCGTCACCACGCTTTACAGTTTCAACACAACTTTCTCCCGTGCATGCACTTCCAAAACTTTGTCTAGGCAGTAAAATTATGCTGGTGAACAAATGACAGCAGAATGTTGCCTTGTCGAAGGTAGAGTAAGGTACTCCTGCAGTCCGAGAGAACAGCTTTTGCAAAACGAATGGCTGGACGACTACGAAACAGTGAAAGGAGAGATGTATTATTCGACGAAGAAATTTAAACTGCTCTCATGACATGACACAGTGTGGAGGGTCTAAAACATATCGCCAGTGATTTAACCGCCTTCAGGATGTAAGAAACAGTATGTCATTTATATTAACGGTTTATGAATGAAGTACTGTTATTCGTGTAACATGTATTGTGTAACTTGTTTAATGTACGTCGGTGGACATCTGCGGATAGCGGACGGCTGAACTATTGGCAGCGCTGTCATTTATATTGAGTATATTTCACGTGAAAAGTCCCCCGCAGGACGCAAGTTAACATACGTTGAATGCTTAACGGTAGTTGGAACTAGATGTATGGGACATTCCTTTTCGAAAATTATTAGGGAATTCATTATTCCGCGCCATAATGTCAAGAGTGTGTCGAGAACACCAAATTTCCGGCATTACCTTTCACCATGGGCAACGCAGTGGCCTGTGGCCTTCACTTAACGACCGAGAGCCGCGGCATTAACTCAGTGTTGTCATTGCTAAAAGACAGGCAGCACTGCGTGAAATAACCGCAGAAATCAATGTGGGACGTGCGAAGAATGTATCCCTTAAGACAATGCAGCGAAATTTGGTGTTAATGAGATATGGCAGAAGACGACTGACGCGAGTGTCTTTTCTAACAGCACGACGTCGCCTGCAGCGCCTCTCCTTTGCTCCTGACTGTATTGTTTGGACCCTAGGCGACTGGAAAACTGTGGCTTGGTCAGATGAGACCTGATCTTAGGAGGTAAGAGCTCATGGTAGAGTTCGAATATGGCGCAGACCGCACGAAACTAAGGACTCAAGTTGTCAACAAGGCACTGTACAAGCTAGTGGTGGCTCTATGGTGGTGTGGGCGGTGTTCACAAGGAATGGACTGAGTTCTCTGGTCCAACTTAACCGATCGCTCACTGGGAATGTTTCTGTTCAGCTACCTGGAGACCATTTGCAGCCAGTCATGAAGTTTATGTTCCCAAAAAACGGTCAAGTTTTGATGTATGACACTGAGCCATTTCACTATGCCACAGTTATTCGCCATTGGTTTGAAGAACATTCTGGACAGTTCGCGCGAATGATTTAGCCCATAGATCACCCAGCGTGAGTCCCATCTTGCATTCATGGGACATAATCGAGAGGTCAGTTTGTGCACAAAATCATACAGCGGGAACAATTTCACTATTATGGACGGCTATAGAGACAGCATGGCACAGTTTTTCTGCAGGGGACTTACAACGACTTATTGAGTCCTTGTCACATCGGGTTGCTGCACTACGCCGGGAAAAATAGGTCCGACACGATTTAGGATATATCCCATGACTTTTGGCGCCGCAGCGTATGAAAAAATTGAAACTGATATATAATTGTGGAATTGTATTCAATCTCGTTTTGTGTCTTGTATTGCACAGACCTGTATTTCGTGAAGTGTACTATTAGACCCGGTTCTAAGATCATTGTTTTTTTTGTTACAAGGCAAAGTACAAGTACAAATTACCGTGATTAATTCACGTATTTTATTGAATGTTGATTAATTTGTTTACTTGTGTCATTTCATTTCTATGCCTGAAAATGACATTTTTTATTTCCTGAGACTAATGGATGAATGGTATTTGCTTGAATATTCTGACCAGAAGTTAATTTAAGTTTACCCAAAATATGATGCACATAACTGCTCCAAAAATACTACGACTTACATTAACTACAGCAAAATTCGGGTTTATCAGAAGAAACTGATGAACGGTGTGTACTACAGATACTGTGAATTTACCATCACAAAAACGGTGATAAACAGTTCAGATTATGGTCATTACTGAAAGTTATATTCTAAACAATCTTCTTCCCTACAGCTTTATGTATGCTCGAATTAACCGAATCTGTATAATTACGAAATGTTAAGAATTTATGATCAAACTTACTATCAGAGATATTGAAAACAATAGAATTGCTACATCTGATACAATTGTTCGAACGACGTCTAATCTGGTTGGATACTAAACTGAATCGCCGGCCGCGGTGGTCTCGCGGTTCTAGGCGCGCAGTCCGGAGCCGTGCGATTGCTACGGTCGCAGGTTCGAATCCTGCCTCGGGCATGGATGTGTGTGATGTCCTTAGGTTAGTTAGGTTTAAGTAGTTCTAAGTTCTAGGGGACTGATAACCACAGCAGTTGAGTCCCATAGTGCTCAGAGCCATTTGAACTAAACTGAATCGCAGACGGCGTGACACATTTGTCACTCTGTGTACACGATGCACATTTTACACAACACATCGGGTAACACCCTACTTTTAGGTTCTGATCACTGGAAGGACACAATGTATAACCACCCTGCATCCTGTACTCTACTCGTAAATGTGGTGCACACTCATTGTTTTTTTTACTACGAATGGCTCGTTGCAAAAGCTGAACTGCATGACCTTTCTTCAACCTTGGATGTTGTTCGTAGCGTCTAACTTAAGACATGCAAATAAAACCAATAATTGTCTGCGGTGTCTGTTCTTTCGGACATGTCAGAAAGAACAGACATCATTTTTCATCATGTATCCATATATGACCACAATACAAAGGAAAGAAAGACGTTAGCTGCCAATAGGCATTGGAATATATTAAAGGGGAAAGTTGAAAATCTATTCCAGACTGTGACTCGACCCCATAGATGTACTTCAATGTCCAGTGGCAGTAATGGCTTCCTTCCTTTGCATCAAAGACAGTAAAATTATGAGCCACATCCCAAGAATAAAATTAAGATTTTGAGTATTGTTTTAAATTAAACTGGACTCTGTTAGAAATGCTTAGCGTATTTGTACCTTTTTGAATATTAATTAGGCTATCGCTCTTCTTTCGGATTGTTTAGTGGAAAACTTGGGGATCGTTATATCCAGAAACAAAATATACGCTTCACGACGTACATTTAATTATATTTGCGATAGTTAATTTTTTCCACTAAACCACAGTGTCATATTCACTAGTGAGCCTGGAACCTATGCTAATTCGCCTTGACAACTTTTCTCCTGAAAACCATAAATCTATCTTCTATTCCAGTTGTCAGTACTGAAGGGACGAGTTTTTAATGTAAGCCTGTTCATTATACTTGCAATAGGTTTATATTTGAATAAATGTAATTTCTGATTTTAGTTCTAGAATGGAACTAATAGGATCTTAAATGACTTCCTAGTTGACCACTACTTAAAGAAATTTGCAAGAAAAATGTAGTTAGTTATTGCCATCAGACTGAACTTATTTTTGTTTTGAAAACTTTAGGATATTACTGTAACCAAATGAATTTTAGGAAGTGATTTTACATAGCGACCCATCAAAGTGGTGCATCTTCACTTACTTACTTTAATGAACCATGTAATCGTTGCATTAAATGCAGTTTCTTTCCCCTTAATAAACAATAATTTTAAGGTAGGATTTAAGCGAAGTCCTAATAGCTACCTGAAATAAGATAGGAACACTTTTTGAAAAGAACTGTCAATGATTTAATCCGAAAGGACTTTTCATGACCGTTTATATTAACACAAGTGTGTTTTTTCTTAAAAGAATAATAACGAAGCAAACCGTCAGTAGCTTACCCTGCCAGAAGTAGTGCAGTTGAGAATAAGGTCCAATAGTGCTTCCAGAGAAGCTTAATGTCTCATATTAATTAGGTAGATCAAACATGGCATAATTCCCACCTTTTGGAACCGTCGTTGAAGTAAGCTGGTGTAATTCTTGCAATAACATAATTTAGCCTGGAAATGTCTTGCACTACTGCTAAAACAGGCATTAGTAAATTTATTATTGAATAAGTACTAATTATCTCCTTCCTTCACGAATTGCATCTGTGTTAACATGAAATAAGAGAATGCTGAAGCCCGCACCATTACATGACCGCCCTCAACAACTACCTGCTGTCGGCCGGGGTAGCCGAGCGGTTCTAGGCGCTACAGTCAGGAACCGGGTGACCACTACGGTCGCAGGTTCGAATCCTGCCTCGGGCATGGATGTGTGTGATGTCCTTAGGTTAGTTAGGTTTAAGTAGTTCTAAGTTCTAGGGGCCTGATGATCTTAGAAGCTAAGTCTCATAGTGCTCTGAGCCATTTGAACTACCTGCTCCACTTCAGCCTGTCCGCTGTACACATCTTTCCAAACAAAAGGCGTTCCAGAAACGGAAGCGATAACGCCAGCCTGCCAACCCTACATCAACGTTGTCCTCTCGGCCAGCCTATTTTCTCTCGTACAAAACGCTTTCCACTAACGGAACGACAATGGGAAAAGCTCGGCAGTCCTCATGCCTGATAGTTTTCCCATTTCGTGTGTTTAGTACTACTCTTTACATAATGATAAATAACAACATTCTCAGGAAGAGACCCGACTTTCGGAATATGATTATTTCTTAAGTATACAGCAGTGAAATAAAATGTTTAGTTACTAATCACAACATACTTTTACCATGATTTCATAACATTCATTTCCTATATTCTTCTTTAAATAGCCATTAATAAATTATGTCAGATATTAACTACACACAACGTTAATGTAAAAGTGTTACTGTTCTGTTACAGAGCTTCCCTGTGTCCTTGTAAGCTGTCTTCATTTAAAGAAAAAATTTACGTTATGGTAAAGTATAAATTTTTTAAAGGATTTCATTCTGCTTTCGGAATTTATTGAAGCTGTGGCCCAATACTACAAAAAGTAAAATATTAATGTTTGATTAAATTTCTGTGTTGTATTGAAGTTGTACAACTAGAATTTTAGAGTACTGTAATATCCTTTATTTACGTATCTCACTTTCATTTACACTATTACAGAGAGTCAAAAATTATTCTAATATAGCTTTCCACATTCATTAGTTCATTAATAGTAGTTCTGTAGGCAATGCTTACATATTAGACGTTTATAACTTTATATATTAGTTTAAAACCTTATAGGTAACATTTACAATAAATTACGAGGTCATTAGAACAACAAGACATATTATTTCGGTGTTCATTTGCTTAATATCACGATTATAGAAAGTTTTGTTGTTCAAAAATTAGTTTAATTGTCTTTTACCCAAAAACACCTAAACCTCTCATCTTGACCAGTTGATGTAAATAATGCTGCGACTACTGTTCAAAAATGGTTCAAATGGCTCTGAGCACTATGGGACTCAACTGCTGAGGTCATAAGTCCCCTAGAACTTAGAACGACTTAAACCTAACTAACCTAAGGACAACACACACATCCATGCCCGAGGCAGGATTCGAACCTGCGACCGTAGTGGTCGCGCGGTTCCAGACTGTAGCGCCAGAACCGCTCGGCCACCAGCGGCCGGCGCGACTACTGTTTTTGTAAATTTGATAACTATTACGACCAGTTATTGTCATAAGAATAAGGTAATTAAGATTTCATTGATTTCATAATTTTCACTAAAAAAGTGGCGAATGTATAACTAAAAGTCAAATCAGCCGGCCTTACTGTATTTTAAAATTACCTGCATAATATTACCTAATTTTATACTCATATAATTACGCCAATATCGAAAAATACTTGGTACTGTGAAAATTTAAATGTAAAACTAAAAGAAAGTATTAAAAGTACTGAAACGTAAACTGATAAACTGTCACAAATACCTCTGATTCAAAGTAACATGATCACCTCTGTGTTAGAACCCACGTATCTTTCCATTGAACGGACGATGGAAAAGAAAAGATTAATATCAGTTAGCGTGTATTCTGGAGAAAGACATTTATTAACTTTTGTGACTATAACAGAAGACGACGAATCTACACGCATAACAGTCGGAGACCGTGACTGTGCCGTGGAAGCCAATTTTAAGTATAGTGTCATCAAAGAGTCGTGAAAATCTAAGGTAAGATAATTGTACGAGTACTCCTTGTTGCTGGTTTTGTTCAAAACGACCATTCAGTTCAACACTTTACGTCTATTTCACTTCACTGGTCAACAGCAGGGAGAACTGTACCGCACTGTGTAGCACATACTGTCTGACTACGTCTGTTCACCCCATGTCCGTGGCCGCTGATAAGGCAGGCACGCCCGCTTATCAACTATCGAAATTCGTTTCTTTCTTAATCTATGCACACAGCGGTACGTATCGATGGTAGGTGACTGGTTTGTGGTAACCAAACGTGCGTGTACTCCATCTTCAACTATTCTCTTAAGCTCGTTGTAGCTGTTGTATCTTTTGTCTTTCTTCAGCTAATTGGTGTATGTAAGTCGACGTCGTCACCTACTAATCATTCCTGTCGCCGTCTTTTCTGAAACGGTTTCTATATTTTTCCAGTCCGTAAATAATTACAATATTCCTAAGGCCAATTTCTTTTCAAATCAGGTCACAACTTCTTTGTTAAGTACTCTGTTAATCCACTCATAAATCACATATGGACCATTCTGCACAGACCACGCAGCAAGCCTTCCAGTTCGTGCTTTTATATTTGTAGGTACTGAATTCCAAAGATGCCGGTAGTTCTTTTCAGTCAGGAACGAGTATTTTTCATATGCTTTAGCTGTTTACCGGTCGCATCTATGTCTCTGGACAGGATCAGACAATGTTCATGTTGGCAAGCAAGGATGTTCCTAGTTGAACACGCTTTGGAGGCTAATAGAAAAGATAGCCGATGAGTGATCGCACTGGGTCAGTGAAGTAAAATGGAACGAAGACAAGAATTTCTGATCAGATGAGTAGAGGACAATATGGGATAAAAGGAGAACGATTCGTTATGTCCCTCATTTCACGGCACAATGATAGGTAATCAAAACCCTGGCGAAGGATGTGGTTCACTTTAACAATGTAGGAAAAAATAGATTGCTACTTACCATAAAGACTCTTTGCTGCCATGGCTTTGGTTACCTATCATCGTGCTTGAAATGTGGGACATCCTACCCGAGATACTTCCCACCCCTCCTAATGTGGTGTTCCGTCGCCCACGCTACCTCCACAATATCCTAGTAGATTCCTATGCCAAACACAATCCAAAAACGTTGCCACAAGGATCATATCCCTGTTGGAAACCTAGTTGCAAAACCTGCCCAATCCCTCCACCCAGAACTTCGTACATTCCAGTCCTTTCACAGGTTTATCCTACCCCATCAGGGGCCAGGCCACCAGTGAAAGCACCCTTATCATTTACCAGCTATCCTGGAATTCTGGAACAGCTCCTTATATTGGTAAGACTACCAACCAGCTGTCCGCCAGGATGAACGGTCACCTCCAAACTGTAGTCAGGAGCGAAGTAGACCACTCTGTGGCGCAACATGCAGCTGGGCCATCTGGATCCTTTATTTCACCATCAGCTTTTCTGAATTGTGCAGATGGGTCTCAACTTACAGTAACATACCGTCCCCGCACCCTCTACCCAACAGTTTCTATCCCATCTATCTTATAATTTCCTCCCCATTCTCGTCTCCCACCGTCTTTATTTCCAGCCCTCTGACAACGCATCTGCCTGTCTTTCCCCTCTCCTCTCCTTTTATGTTCCTTTTCCCCCAACCTTCCTGCTCCACAAACTCCCGACACAGCTGCTCCACCAGACAGCGTTCGTCTCTCTCCCCACATGTACACTAGTATCCCTTTCCCTTCCCAGCCCCCTTCACATTGCTACTTGCATCCCACGTGATGTTGCTTTCCGGCCCGAAATGGGTTGAAAGGTATATATGAGTGTCTTTTAATAGTGCCTGCCTCCAACTTGATGTGTCGTCTTTACAGTAAGTAACAATCTACCTTTTCCTACATTGTTACATAGTAGTGTGAGGTTGGAAGCGGCTGTAGGGGAAGGTATAGAAGAAAGGTTTGCGGTTGAATATGGACTTGGAAGCAGTAATGAGAAAGACCAACTGAATTTCAGCTGGTAATGACGAATACTCTGTTCAAGAATGACATTATTAGGAAAGAGCCAGAAGATATAGATTCCAGTTAGATTACGTCATGAACAAACAGATTCCTAAATCAGATATTGGATTGTAAGGCGTACCCAGAAGCAGACACAGATCACTGTTTATTAATGATGAAGAGCAGGCTGAAGTTTAAGAGACAAGCCAGGAATCAATGCCCAAATGAGTGAGATACGGAAATCCTAAGAAATCGAGAAATACGCTTGAAGTTATTTGAGGATTTAGATAGTGTGATAATGTATAGCTCAGTAGGCAGTTCAGTTGAAGAGGAATGGACATCTCTAAAAAGGGCAATCACAGAATATGGTAAGAAAAACATAGACACAAGGAATGTAAAGGCAAAGAAACTATGGCAAACAGAAGAAATATGTCGCCTATCGGCGAGAGAAGGATGCACAAAAATGTTCAGAGACATTCAGGAACACATACAACAAGTCACTTAAGAATGAAATAAATAGGAAGTGCAGAGCATCTAAGATGAAATGGCTCTATTAAAAATATAAAGAAATCTAAAAAGGAATGATAGAGCGAAGGACTCACTCAACATATAGAAAAGTCAAAAACAACGTTTGATGATTTTGAAAGCAGTGGCGGTAACATTAAAAGTGCAATGGGAATTTCTAAGTTAAATGCAGAGGAGGGAGCCGATGGATGTTAAGAGTACACTGAAGGTCTCTATGAGGGGGAGAACTTGTCTGATTACGTGACAGAAGCAGAAACAGGAGTCAATAGGGAAGAGATGGGACATCCAGTATTAGAATCAGAATTTAAACGGGTTTTGGAAGACTTAAGATCAAATAGGGCAGAAAGGACGGAAAATATTCCATGGGCATTTCTGAAATCATTGGTGGAAGTGGCAACGAAACGATAACTCAAGTTACTGTGGAAAATGTACGAGACTAGCAATACATAATCAGATATTCGGAAAAACATCATCCCCAGAATTTAAAAAATTGGATGAGCCGACAAGATCGAGAATCAGCTTAACTGCTAAGGATTCGAAATTACTGACGAGAATAATATACAGAAGGATGGAAAAGGAAAATTGAGGATGTGTTAGATGACGATCAGTGAGAAACTTAACATCTGAATTGGTGATGACGAAGTAGATGAAGGAAGTCTGCTTCTTAAGCAGCAAAATGACCTGTGACGGATGGAGCTAGAATGGCATATAAAACAGACTAGCGCTGGCAACAAGGCACTCCTGGCCAAGAGAAGTCTACTTGTATCAAACATAGGCCTTAATTTGAAGAAGAAATTTGTGAGGACGTACATTTGGGGCACCCCATTGTATGGTAGTGAAACATAGCCTTAGGGAAAACCAGAACGGAAGTAATGAATGGCGTTAAACCTTTTGACCACTTAAAATATACATGTTTGTGAGTTTTTTGTAATCAAAAATGGAAAAATTGTTAAAAATGAAGTTAATCAGTTTGGCTTCTGAGTGACACATATGCTGACGACATTGTATTAAAGGCAAATTACGAAACCGAAATTTAAAAGTCAATACATCTTCTAAACTTAATTGGAAAGGGTTATGATTTTAAGATGGTTGTAGATAAAACTATGAAAGTGGCATTCCATGAGACATACCCAGTTCCAAACAAAATCGTAAATGAATACAAAACTTTGGAGCAAGTTCTGACTTAATTACCTAGAGAACTACAGTGCTCTTTATGAAGATTAGGATGTATATATTGAATTACATAGTGTGTATGTGGCACTGTAACCAGAACATTTTAAAAATGAAACTGTATAAGATAATGGCTGAATCTGTTCTACTGTATGGCTGTAAATCCTGAGTTGTGAAGAGAACAGACTCCGGCTGTTTACAGACTGCTGAATAAAATTCTTGCGAACAGTGAAAGGTTTCACTAAGTTGGACTGAAACTGAAGAGCTTTGCAGTAACTTGCAAAATAGAAGAAAAGAAACAAACTGGAAAGATTATCTGGAATGAATAGAAGAAACAAGGATTCAGAAGATGGCCGTACATTTCAAACCCAATGAAAAGAGGGACATAGGACGGCGAGTAAAAAATTGGAATTGAGGCCAGGACAGATCGATAGGCTTAAACTTTGAATAGCAGAAAATAAGAACACTTGAATGAATAAGTATAACCTTTTAAGTTAGTCATAGTTTGGGTTCCAAAGCGATGGAAATACAGAATCAACCGTAGTAGAATTCCCAAAATTTGTACTTGACAAGGATGAGTGTCACAGCCATAGTCTTAGATTTTTCGAACGCGTTGGTAATGTTGACCTTAAGATTCTATTAAATAAGCTAGAATGGTTAGGAATAAGAGGCATAGACAGTGACCGGTTCCTATAATACCTATAATTGCTGATGCTGCGATCTTCAGTCCGAAGACTGCTTTGATGCAGCTGTCCATGCTACTCTGTCCTGCGCCAACCTTTTCATTTGCAACATACATCCATTTGAACCTGCTTATTGATTGCGTTTCTTGGACTCCCTCCAGAAATTTTATCCTCCACACTTCTCTCCAATACTGAGTTTATGTTTCGGTTATGTCTCAGAATGCGTGGTGCCATCCGATCCCTTCGTTAGCCCATTTTTCTCATCTCCTCAATTCTTTTGAGTACCTCATCATTATTTATGACATCCACCAATTCTTTTTTAGTACCACATTTCAAAATTATCTGTTCTCTTGTCTTCTGTCCACGTTTCACTTGTCTTGTGTCCTACAACACAACACTGCTGACGAATGCCTATAAAAACATTTCCTAACACTTCAGTCAATATTAGATGTTAACAAATTTATCTTCTTCATAAACGCTATTCTCGCCATTGTCAGTTCACATTTGATATCCTGCATACTTCGGTCATCGTCGTTATTTACTGTCCTAATAGCAAGTGTCTAATAAACTATTCTAATTCCCTCGGCATCACTTGGTGTAACTCGACTACATTCCATTACCCTTGTTTTGTTTTGTTGCTGGTCACCTTATATTCTTCTTTCAAGACAGTACCTATCCCGTTCACTTGCTCTTCCGAGTCCTCTGTTGCCCCTGAAAGAATTACAATGTCTTAGGCAAACCATAAGTTATTATTTCTTATTCCTGAACCTTAATGCCTCTTTCAAATTTTTCTTTGATTTCCTTTACTGCTTGCTCACTGTGAATATTGAACTACATCAGGGATGGGCTCCAGCTATGTCTCACTCCTAATAAACTTTCGCCTCCTGTATTTCACCGTTATTATCGTCATAATTTCGATGAGGGTATTCCAGTCAACATTGTCGAAAGCATTTTCTAAGTACACAAATGCTATAAACGTGGCTTTGTGCTTACCACACTTACCGCGCTTATCAGAACTAAAATAATTTGTCGCGAGAACAGGCTCCCAGTTGGTGTAAGCGGTGCTGGATTAAGAGGGAAATACACAGGTTCACCAACACATTTTCTAGATTACTGGAAATCAACATAATTTCGTCGCAAGAAGGTACAAATCCACGTTGCTAAATTCCACATTAAACAAGCCAGTTACATAACTATAATGATCTCTCCCTCACAGGGAGACTGCAACGTAATTTAGCTGTCTGATTACAGTACGGCCACAGAGCAACAACAAACAAGCCAGTTACATAACTATAATGATATCTCCCTCACAGGGAGACTGCAACGTAATTTAGATGTTTGATTACAGTACGGCCACAGAGCAACAAGACGACAATTTACCATCAGAAATGAATCAATAGTAACTAAACGCCCGCATCAGAACTCAGCTATTTACCATGTATTTAACACATAACAGAAATAAAACGTACAAGTTTTGCTGAGTTCATAATAAACAAGTCCATTGAATAACTACAATCATTCCTTCGTGACAGACGATTAACCTCGAATACATCTAACGTTAAAATTGCAACATAAATTCTTTCTCTGATTACAGCAGGGTCACAGATCGACAGGGCGATAACATACAATCAGCAAACCAATCAACAGATTTTAAAAGGCCAAATCACCACGTAGGTTTATTCCACGTATTTACCACATAACAGAAATGACACATCCAATTTTGCTGAGTTCATAATAAATAAGTCCTCTGAATGACCATCATAATTCCTCCGACACAGGCGATTACGCTTGACTACATCTAACGTGAAGATTCCAACACAAATCGGCCAAGCTACTATTTACAATCAGGAAATCAAACAACAGACACAGGTATTTACGACGAATTTTTCAGGCAAGAGAAATAGTGCTTCAAATCAAACAATCCCACCAATAGAACTAAAATCAGAGATATGAGGAAACAAGATTTACTAATATGAAAATACACAGCGACCCTTTGAAATGCACCACACGCCAAGACCGGTGCAAGCTACAATTAATTGTCGACCGCACGTAGGGTGCTCAAAACAGATAACCCCAGCTAGTACTTCAGCCAAACTGTGAAGGTTATCGCGAGACCGGTCACATAAGACCGGAACTTGAGCAGATGTTGGTTGCAAACTCCACCAGCAAAACTAGCTGCCCCAGTCAAGACTGTAAGACTCATAATAATTCTAATATCTAACGCTAGATCGTCGCGTCACAATAGCAAAAGAATCAGGCTCAAGGATCTTGCAGTTTCTTCTGCCAAAGGCCCGGACTCAAGTTTTCGCCACCATCTCCACTCCAGTCCAGCACAGGCCATAACGGCCCAAAGGTACCGACTGGCCGCCGTGTCATCCTCAACCCACAGGCGTCACTGGATGCGGATGTGGAGGGGCATGTGGGCAGCACACCGCTCTCCCGGCCGTATGTCAGTTTCCGAGACCAGAGTCGCTACTTCTCAATCAAGTAGCTCCTCAGTTTGCCCCACAAGGGCTCACTGGCCCCGCTTGCCAACAGCGCTCCGCAGACCGGATGGTCACCCATCCAAGTTCTACCCTAGCCCGACAGCGCTTAACTTCGGTGATCTGACCGGAAGCGGTCTTACCACTACGAAGGGCGTTGGCTCCATGCCAGTTCAGGGCAACCTTGAGGACACCACGATCGTGATGCTAGAGATCTCGGCCACGCTGCCCACAGCCAAGTTGCAGACCCATCCCTCGCAGCGCCCTCCTAGCGCGGCACCGAGCGAGGTGGCGCAGCGGTTAGCACACTGGACTCGCATTCGGGAGGATGACGGTTCCAACCCGCGTCCGGCCATCCAAATTTAGGTCTTCCGTGATTTCCGCTGAAGGCAAATGCCGGGATGGTTCCTTTGAACGGGCAAGGCCGATTTCCTTCCTCATCCTTCCCTAATCCGAGCTGGTGCTCCGTTGCTAACGACCTCATTGTCAATGGGACGCTAAACATTATCTCCTCCTCCTTCTAGCGCTGCGAGCAGATTCGACCGGCGCAGCGAAAGCACGCTCCTCTACGCTGCCGGCCATTGGGAGGAGTTCAAGTGCTGGCGCTCGTGGTGGCGCTCCTAACGTCACAAAATTAGTGCAGTAGGTCTTCAGTGTTGTGTATTTTGACCAATACTGTACCTAATATACATCAATAACTTCCGCAGTGGTGTTAATCAATGGAGCAAAATTTCTTCGCTGATGATAGAAATTTTACAATCACTAAGGATATAAAAAAACTTCTTGCAGAGAACGCAAATGAAACTCTAAAGGGAGTTTAAAATTAGTCAATGTGCAGTAAAGTAAAATCTAAGATAAAGAAAACCAATTCCATGGTTTTCAATTTGGAGACACTACTAAATTAAACTTAGATGGTACCTGTATAGTCTGTGCAGTAAAAACAAAATTTCTATGAACGAATACTTGAAGTGATGTGAAACCACAATGATACTTGCAAAACAGAATGTCATCGGCTTGCTTCATGTCCTTGGAGCCATGTCATCAGAGTGTAAAAGCAAATGTCTTTTACTTACATGCTGTTCATATCTATAACAAACTCTTTTTTTTGAGTCATCAGTCTTGTGACTGGTTTGATGCGGCCCGCCATGAATTTCTCTCCTGTGCCAACCTCTTCATCTCAGAGTAGCACTTGCAAACCAAGTCCTCAATTATTTGCGGATGTATTCCAATCTCTGTCTTCCTCTACAGTTTTTGTCCTCTACAGCTCCCTCTAGTACCATGGCAGTCATTCCCTGATGTTTTAACAGATGCCCTATCATCCTGTCTCTTCTCCTTGTTAGTTTTTTCCACTTATTCATGTCCTGCCTGATTCTGCGCAGAACCTCCTCGTTCCTTGCCTTATTAGTCCACCTAATTTTCCGCATTCGCCAATGGCATCACATCTCAAATGCTTCGATTCTCTTCTGTTTAGGTTTTCCCACAGTCCATGTTTCACTGTCATACAATGCTGTGCTACAAACGTACATTCTCAGAAATTTCTTCTTCAAATGTAGGCCTGTGTCTGATGCTAGGAGAGTTCTCCTGACCAGGAATGTCACTTTCACCACTGCTAGTCTGCTTTTGATGTCCTCCTTAGTCCGTCCGTCATTGGTAATTTTGCCGCCAAGCTTCATCTACTTTGTTACCTTCATCTTTCTTCGATTTATCCTCATCCATATTCTGTACTAATTAGACTGTTCACTCCATTCAGAAAATCGTGTATTTCTTCTTCTCTTTCACTCAGGATGGCTATGTCATTAGCGAACCGTATCATTTATATCCTTTCACCTTGAATTTTAATTCTGCTCCTGAATCAGTCTTTTATTACCATCACTGCTTTTTCCATGTACAGACCGAGCAGTAGGCGCGGAAGACTACATTCCCGTCTTACACCTTTATTATCCTATCACTTCGTTCTTGGTACTCCACTCTCTTGCCTGTTGTACATATTGTATAAGACCCGTCTCTCCCTAAAGATTACCGCTATTTTTTCAGAATTTCGAACATCTTGTACCAATTTACATTATCGAACGCTTTATCCAGGTCGACAAATCCTATGAACGTGTCTTGATTTTTCATTAGTCTTACTTCCATTATCAACTGGAACGTCAGAATTGCCTCTCTGGTGTCTTTACCTTTCCTAATGTAATACTAATCGTCATCTAACACCTCCTAAATTTTCTTTTCCATTCTTCCGAATACTATTCTTGTCAGCAACTTGGATGCATGAGCTGTTAAGTTGATAATTCTCGCACTTGCAGCTCTTGCAGTCTTCGGAATTGCGTGGATGATATTATTTCGAAAGTCACATGGTATGTCGACAGATTCATACATTGTACACACCCACGTGAATAGCCGGTTTGTTGTCACTTGCCTCTGTGATACCAGAAAATCTGATGGAATGTTATCGATCCCTTCTGCCTTACTTGATCATAAGTCCTCCAAAGCTCTCTTAAATTCTGATTCTAGTACTGGATCCCACATCTCTTCTAAATCGACTCCTGATTCTTCTTCTGTCACATCAGATTAAATTCTTAGCTATGAAATACTTTCTGGGTTCAAACATAAAATATGACACATTTTTGAAACTAAGAAAAATATCTGAGAATAATAATCAAAAATAGCGAAGGCGGAGATTAGTGTTTAACGTGCCATCAACAACGAAGTCATTAGAGAAGGAGCACAATTATTAACACAATAAGGTAGGACGAGGAAGGAAATCGGCCGTGCTATTTCAAAGGAACCATCCTAGCATTTGCCCGAAGCGATTTAGGGAAATCACGGGAACCTAAATCAGGATAGCCGGACGCTGGTTTGTACCGTCGTCCTTCCGAATGCGAGTCCAGTGTGCTAACCACTGCATCACCTCGCTCGGTATCAAAAATAGAACCCAGCTCGCTATAAAGATCTGTTCAACACACTGTGGAAGTTTACTGTACCATATGAGTACATTTAGCTACTAGTTGTGCACGTCATAAATAACGGTTATAGTTACTTTTCAGGTGGCTCTGTCCTAGACCGTCGAACAAGATCTAGACACAACGTTTATGCAGGAATAAAAAAGATAGAGATCGATACAACATTTGATTCCAAGGAATAAAACTGTACAATAAATTGTAAAAGGAGGTTAAAGAAATGACTAAAACGAACTTATTTGAAAAGGCAGTTAAAAGGTAACTGCTAAGCAATACATTCTATGGACCGTGAATTAGTAAATATGTAACATGGAGTATGTGTTTGGTAAAACAATAATAACGATAATAATAATAATAATAGTAACAAATCTTCTTTGGTGTAGAAAACTCTTTCATGATACGTTCGTTGTTTTTCTTTTATGGAAAACCTTACTTCCAAGGCCGTGCACTATACGATAATAACACCTTATCCTGTTTCGGAGCTCAAAATCTCACGCTCGCTGACTCGATTTTTTCAATCTGACAAATGGGGAGCTGAAGTACACAAAATGGAAACCTAACGTCGTTGCAGTGGTCGTTTCAGCTGATAGTATGTGTAGCGTAACATTAAGTAATAAAGTGTGTACAGTGTGTGTAGTAAGCAGTGATTGGGAATGAGAAATAAGTGAACATTGTAGGACTAACTTTTTGCATCACCTATAACTTCTTTGCGAAACACTATTTTATACTAGAGATAAACAAAATGTCGTAAGACATTTTTATATTGACTGGCCTTGTATTCTACCTCTCGAATAAACTAGATCTCTAAATACGAAATTCGTGTACATATGAATTATGTTAGTCATATTGTTCTTAAATTTTAATACCAGGACATGTCAAATATGTTCGTAAAAGTGATATGTGGATGAATAGTTGGATCGCCCCTAACATTTATGCAAGGCAAAGCAATATTTTCAATAAAAATACTGGAGTTTCAACAATTATTAATCTTACATTCATTTGTTCTCAATGCCTGGTTATACTAATCATGTCCATAAGGAGTACGTTAAATATGATATTTTTCCTAACCTGAATTCAATAGATGCTACATGTTTTAAGAACAGCAGTAACTATAGAGGACATTACAACTACATTCACGTTTTGTGAAGGTTAATTGAGATGATTTTACATTCAGATTTAAAATAAAGACAGTAGCCGCAATTTACATGAGAGCATAGAAGAGGAAGGAAAGAATAGAGGGGAGCTTTGTAGTACAAACGTAGAAGCGACGATAAAATGCAAGACGGAATGAGCGGCTGGCAGAGGAAAAGAAAGATAAAAATAAAGATATGTTCACGATTGGACATAGAAACGGGCAGTATGTTAATTTCTACACAGGAGTTATTAGAGTGAAAAAAGGAGATGAATTATTGTCTTCTTACGAATGTGGTGAAGGATTCGCCTACGGTATTCGATACTATGTACTGGATTACGATAGCATTAACTGCATTAACTGGAAGAAGTTTGCTTTTCACTGATGGATGACTGTAGCTAAGGTACTAAACAAGCGGATGTACTATTATAACGATATGGTTTTTGTAGTACAAGCCAATATAAGGTATTGTGGCATCTGGATATGGCATGAAAACGATCAGGAACATCCATTGTTAGTTCTAGTGCTATAAAATACACTAGTGCCATCTTGGACAGCCGAAATGTGATGGAAGTTCGACAGAACTAGTAACTACGTACGACAGGGGTCGATATCTAATGGAAATACGATTCCTTAGTGTTGGGGAGCGTAGAGAGCAATGGAAGTCTATCAGCACAAAGTGACAGTATTTTTCGCCCAGTTGAGCATAGCCGAAGCTACACGCAGATGTTCATTGCTTCCTCATGAACTGTTTCGATGAGATCAAATATTATAGAAAAATGGCAGTAGCTGGAGTGTTGTTTAACTGGAATGAAGCATTAAAATGACTTATGGCTTCTTGCTTTCAGTTTCATACCCAAGGTCACTGTCTAAATAAATCCTAAATACAGAGCGCCATTAATGAATGTGATGGTGGTGTCAGGACACTCATGCCCGACACTCAAGTAAAGCTAGAGCTAGACAGCTGGAGTTACCATAGATCCTCTTTTTGCCTGACGCGTCGTCGTTTTGAGACAAGTAAATGCGTCCCGGCGGATTTCATGAAAGTCAAACAAAATGTCCTCTTTTTGGGGCTCCGAGAAAAAATTGCGAGTCTTAAACAAAGAAAATCAGTCTTCACTGTAGTTACTCGTAAATAAATTCATCTGTAATACTTTTGACAAAAAAATCTATCTTTGATTTGCCAAAATTATTTTTGTGTTGTTGGCGATATCATTAGTAAGCTGTCTTCTGCATTATGTTCTTTGGTAATGTTTCTAATAGCCTTGGACCTTGAGGTTAAAGATGTGTTGTTTATTTGAGATAGTGGTGCATCTTTTGCACCAAATGAATTTACAAACTTGTACAAAAACTGCCCTAAAAGAAAGTCAGTGTTTATTGATGTTCTTGTAGGAAAGTTCTAATCATTCAAAACAGGAAGCAACCAAAAGGCAAAAAGTTTGATTTGTCCTGGTAGAACATACATATCAGTTTCTAATAAAAGTAAGTCGTATAAGCATCGTAAGAGTTGACATTGGATCGTATTATTCTCAATTATTCTCAATTAATACCGTCATGTTTTTTTCATGTGCATTAGATCTAGAAACACACAAAAGCAGTTCTAAATAGAAGACGTATTTGAGGGATCGGTCTCCTCTTCCACAATTCGACCTTTATTGTTCCAAATCTAAACCAAGAGCATGATTTGGTGTTGGCAATTAAATGTACTCTGACTTTTCATGCTGTTCTTCACCATCACAGCTTTAAGTCAATGAACTGCACAAGTAAATTACAATCCATCACTGCTAAGAAAGTTGCTATTGCATGCACCAAAGCTGAAGGTACTGTTACATCCAATTTATCACCACATTCGCTTGTGCAGGTGTACTGAGTGGTATTTCGTGCAACAGATAGAAGCTGCCATGGTGCTATGAAAGTGTTCCCTAATGTAATACTTTTATACTAAAGCAGCTGGGATCAATACGAAAGTGATTGAAATAAAATGCACACCTAATGAAAAAACAGACATGATAGCCACATACATAAGGGACACATAACAAACCCTTAAAATAGGAAAGAAAAATGTAGATTTTCCTGGTTTAATGTTAACACTAATTTTGGTGGAACTGGAAGATATGCAGTGAACAATGTGTCCACTCACTTACAAAAAGTTATTGAACTAAAATTTGGTGTAAATAGTTCGTCTCGAACATGTTCAGCGCCATTTTGTGCAACATGATTTTGATTCCAGGCTGAAGGTTGATATTGATTCCGTTTGTTATATTCAATTAGTTTTAACAGTTTTGGAAGTTTGACACCAGCATTTGTTGTTCCATAGAAAAGGTAGGTGATCAAAGGTTGGTTCATATGTTTCCACATTCGAACACTTAATTTTTTCTCGACTTTCCGTTAGTGTCGTACTTAACAGACTTTTTGAGAACGAACTAGTCACTTGTTTATTCACTAATTGATGACAGTTTTCACCAATAAAATACTAAACTTGCAGAAAAAATCAAATTCTGCAGCTGAATTTATTTCTAATTTAGAGTCTACTGTAGAAAGTCTCAGGGTAGGTACAAACGTAATAAAATTCCCTTAAAATAAAGGCAGTGCTTGCACATAAAAGGGAAGAATGTCGCTCACAGGAGAGTGAAAGCTTTGTCAGAGAGTTTACATCTTTCGGACATGTCCGAAAGAACAGATACAATCTTTGTATACACACACACACAGACACACACACAGACACACACACACACACACACACACACACGCACACACACACACACACACATATATATATATATATATATATATATATATATATATATATATATATATATATATACGTTAAGTACGTGTTAGATACGTGTTACGCCTCGAGCAGCGCGTGACCTTGATTGGGACTTAGGATTTTTCGCTGCCTCTGCTACAGCTTCCTATATATTTACTTAGCTCGTGTTACTCACCGGCCATTTGACCATCCTCTTCTGTGCGGATGCAGAAACAGTGCCCGAACTGTTACGGTAATCGGCAAAAAGCCTCGAGTAATAAGTATAATGGGCAGGGGCATTATGAATATATTGCGGGACAATAAGTTGGGAATGTGGGTCCCACGGGAGACGTGCCAGAGATAAGTGCCTGCAGTCGCACTGTGCTCTGTGTCCTCGGATGTCTCAGATGGATAGAGCGTCTGCCATGTAAACAGGAGATCCCGGGTTCGAGTCGCGGTTGGAGCACACATTTTCAACTGTCCCCGTTGACTTATATCATCGCCGGTATGCAGCTAGGGGTATTCATTTCACTGTAAGAGCGATTACAGTTGTGTCTAGTTCTGCTACTGAATGTCTACGGAAGTTATTGGTTCAGTACATGAACCATTCGGACCAGTGAAGTGGATGCAGCTCTTACGAATTCCTATTTGGGAGAATGTTGACAACTGTATCACACATCTCAACGAACAAACAAATATAATCATAAATATACATTGTGTTTTAATCAATTTTCTAATTATATAAAATTTTTGAATGACTATCTAAGGAAACTAGATCATCCAGCAGCTGAAATGTGGTGTGGATATTTCAGTCAGTCACCTAGTGCTCTGTGTTATTCCGAGCTGCTGAAAACTGTGGAATTTTTTTCCTATTCTTAGTCATAGTGCTAACATGGAAGGTGAATTTTCTCTCGTAAACGTGCAGTGGACCAAAGACAGAAACCGATGTAAGACAGAAAACATAAAAGATGTGTGTGTCCAATACAATTTCAAACACGTGTACTGCCTGGTCATTTATGAATGAGTATGCACTCTCTCTTTTTTTATATGCACGTATGATAACCCTAGACAGAGCTAATCAGTGTAGAAATGGTATTATCTACAGGGTAACAATGTGGCCATGTTCTTATACAAACCCAATATCCAGCTCCATGCCACACCTGTGAACGCTCTCTTCCAGGGCGACTACTCGTTTTCACGGGCTGCTCGTAACTGTGCGTCCATAAGTAACTTTCAAATCACTAGCCGACACTATTCGAAGAAATCTTTCGCATATTCTGCTGCAAACGGTACAGCAGCTTACACTGACGAGCTAATCGTAACGAAGTAATTTACATGAGATGATAGTGCATAAGACATTAGGACTTCTGTATGAAGTTGCAACGCCAGAAGACAGAAGCGGAATACAGAATACCTGCAGAGAATCGACTACTGGTGCAGCGTCTAGCAGTTGGCCCTGAATCCAAATAAACGTGACGTATTACGCATAAACTGGAGAACAGATCCACCGCTGTTAGATTACTCTGCCGACGACAAATCGCTGCAAATGGTAACTACTCTAAAATGCCTAAGAGTAACGATACAGAGCCACCTGAAGTGAAATGACGATATAAGACTGTTAAGTAGAAAAAACAGATGACATACTGAGATTCGTAGGAAGAATGTTAAGGAAATGTAATTCCTCCATGAAACAGGAGGTTTGCAAAACATTTTTTCGACCGATTCTTGAGCATAGTTCATCAGTCTGGGACCGTTACTAAATATGAGTAAAAGAAGAAATAGAGAAGACATAACGAAAAGCGGCATGTTTCTTCACGGGATAGATTACTAGATGAGAGAGCGCTACCGAGGTGCTCAACAAATTCGAGAGGCCGGTGTTAAAAGAGAGGCTGTGCGGATCGCGAGAGGTATACTGTTGAAATTTACGTTCGAAGAAGAGTCGCGCAACAATTTACCTCCTACCACATATATCTTACGATATCATCATGACGAGAACGCTATAGAAATTAGATTTCGTTTTACGTAGCTTTACGGAGAGTCATTCTTACCACGCGTCATTCGTGAACGAACGGGAAATTGGGGAAAAGGCAAAGGATAGTTCTACCTGAAGCATCCTCCGTCACACACCGTAAGGTTGTTTGAGGAGTATAGATGTAGATGTAGATGTAGATGAAGCCAGTCATGTGTTAATAAAAATAGTTTTCGCTAAGGGAGTATACTTTTATATACGTAAATAACTCGAAATTCCATTGGTGGCACGCAACAGAAAGTCGACTGTGTTAATGTGCTGTGTACAATTTGATGACAAAAATGTATGTTAGTTACAGCATTTGAATAGGGCTCAACTAAAAAACTGTACATTTCAATGTAAGCAGTGAAATTGCGAACAGATATTGTTGTTGTTGTTGTGGTCTTCAGTCCTGAGACTGGTTTGATGCAGCTCTCCATCCTACTCTATCCTGTGCAAGCATTTTCAACTCCCAGTACCTGCTGCAACCTACATCCTTCTGAATCTATTTAGTGTATACATCTCTTGGTCTCCCTCTACGATTTTTACCCTCCACGCTGCCCTCCAATGCTAAATTTGTGATCCCTTGATGCCTCAGAACATGTCCTACCAACCGGTCCCTTCTTCTTGTCAAGTTGTGCCACAAACTCCGCAACTCACCAATTCTATTCAATACATCCTCATTAGTTATGTGATCTACCCATCTAATCTTCAGCATTCTTCTGTAGCACCACATTTCGAAAGCTTCTATTCTCTTCTTTCACTTCCATACATGGCTACACTCCATACAAATACTTTCAGAAATGACTTCCTGAAACTTAAATCTATACTCGATGTTAACAAATTTCTCTTCTTCATAAACGCTTTCCTTGCCATTGCCAGTCTACATTTTATATACTCTCTACTTCGACCGTCATCAGTTATTTTGCTCCCCAAATAGCAAAACTACTTTAAGTGTCTCATTTCCTAATCTAATTCCCTCAGCATCACCCAACTTAATTCGACTACATTCCATTATCCTCGTTTTGATTTTGTTGATGTTCATCTTATATCCTCCTTTCAAGACACAATCCATTCCGTTCACTGCTCTTCCAAGTCCTTTGCTGTCTCTGACAGAATTACAATGTCATCGGCGAACCTCAAAGTTTTTATTTCTTCTCAAAGGATTTTAATACCTACTCCGAATTTTTCTTTTGTTTCCTTCACTGCTTGCTCAATATACAGATTGAATAACATCGGGGAGAGACTACAAGCCTGTCTCACTCTCTTCCCAACCACTGATTCCCTTTCATGTCCCTCGACTCTTATAACTGTCATCTGGTTTCTGTTTAAATTGTAAATAGCCTTTCTCTCCCAGTATTCTGCCCCTGCCAACTTCAGAATTTGAAAGAGTGTATTCCAGTCAACATTGTCAAAAGCTTTCTCTAAGTCTACAAATGCTAGAAACGTAGGTTTGCTCTTCCTTAATCTAGCTTCTAAGGTAAGTCGTAGGGTCAGTATTGCCTCACGTGTTCCAACATTTCTACGGAATCCGAACTGATCTTCCCCGAGGTCGGCTTCTACTAGTTTTTCCATTCGTCTGTAAAGAATTCGCCTTAGTATTTTGCAGCTGTGACTTATTAAACTGATAGTTCGGTAATTTTCACATCTGTCAACACCTGATTTCTTTGGGTTTGGGATTATTATATTCTTCTTGAAGTCTGAGGGTATTTCGCCTGTTTCATACATCTTGCTCACCAGATGGTAGAGTTTTGTCAGGACTGGCTCTCCCAAGGCCGTCAGTAGTTCTAATGGAATGTTGTCTACTCCGGGGCCCTTGTTTCGACTCAGGTCTTTCAGTGCTCTGTCAAACTCTTCATGCAGTGTCGTATCTCCCATTTCATCTTCATCTACATCCTCTTCCATTTCCAGAATATTGTCCTCAAGTACATCGCCCTTGTATGGATCTCTATAAACTCCTTCCACCTTTCTGCTTTCCCTTCTTTGCTTAGAACTGGGTTTCCATCTGAGCTCTTAATGTTCATGCAAGTGGTTCTCTTATCTCCAAAGGTCTCTTTAATTTTCCTGTAGGCATTATCTATCTTAACCCTAGTGAGATAAGCATCTACATCCTTACATTTGTCCTCTAGCCATCCCTGCTTAGCCATTTTGCACTTCCTGTCAATTTCATTTTTGAGACGTTTGTATTCCTTTTTGCCTGCTTCATTTACTGCATTTTTATATTTTCTTCTGCCACCGAACTTCACTAATTCCCACTATATCTAACTTTAACCTATCCATTTCCCTTTTTAAATTTTCTAACCTACCTGCTCGATTAAGGGATCTGACATTCCACGCTCCGATCCGTAGAACGCCAGTTTTCTTTCTCCTGATAACGACATCCTCTTGAGTAGTCCCCACCCGGAGATCCGAATGGGGGACGATTTTACCTCCGAAATATTTTGCCCAAGAGGACGCCATCATAATTTAACGATACAGTAAAGCTGCATGCCTTCGGGAAAAATTACGGCAGTACCAGCACAGCAAGGCCGTTTTGGTTAGAGTTACAAGGCCAGATCAGTCAATCATCCAGACTGTTGCTCTTGCAACTACTGAAAAGGCTGCTGCCCCTCTTCAGGAACCACACGTTTATCTGGCCTCTCAACAGATACCCCTCCGTTGTGGTTGCACCTACGGTCCGGCTATCTGTATCGCTGAGGCACGCAAGCCTCCCCACCAACGGCAAGGTCCATGGTTCATGGGGTGGGGGTGTGGGCGGGTGGGGGGGGGGACGAACAGATATATTTAGTTGAAAACATCAACGTTACCAGTAATGGAATTTCTCTATAATTAAGGAAATGGTTACATCCATATTGCATAGCGCAGCGGAGAAAATTTTCATTTTCTAAGTGAAATCCTAAAACAGCATCATAATTCCATGCACAAAGAAGTAATTGAGGGAAACACATGTTGTGCAATAAACGCAGTATGCTCCGTGATTTGGAAATTACGGAACACTTCCCGTTTCACTACGTATTTTGTTCAGGAGAGGACAAATGAAGCCTGACGTGAGCTGCTGCTAACAAAGGAGTAAGCCAGCCTGCAGCGGCCGTGTTCCCGTCCGCCGAACGTTCCGTTAATCGGATTAGGGATCAGCTCTGTTCTTCACACGCTCCCGATACGGGCAAATAGGCATGCGTCCGCTTAGCTAGTGCTTCAGTATCATCACGTAACTTCAGAAATGAACTATTCTTATGCAACTAGATGTATTATTGAGGACTAGGATACATCGATAGGTAATACACATGACCGCAAGAAGAGGACCTCTCGAAAAAAATATCTCTAAGGACGTCAGATCCAATGAAAAGAGTATATGTTCGATCAATTTTTACTACATACCTTTCATTGGACCCATCAGCTAAGCGCCTTTGTTGGCAAATGCATTATTTTATTTTAACACGAGTACGCATTCTTCCGCAATTCAGTCCTTCTTTTTTATGCATTTGTACCCGGAAGTTATGGCTTAACTGTCTCAAAAAAAAAAAAAAAAGGTTCAAATGGCTCTGAGCACTATGGGACTTCACTGCTGAGGTCATCAGTCCCCTAGAACTTAGAACTACTTAAACCTAACTAACCTAAGGACATCACAAGCATCCATGCCCGAGGCAGGATTCGAACCTGCGACCGTAGCGGTCGCGCGGTTCCAGACTGTAGCTAACTGTCTCATGGTAACCGAAAAGATAAAACTCATTTGCAAACAACTCTCCTATAAAGAATTCAACACGATGTATGATGCTGGCCTGGATAGAGTGAAAAAATCCACGATTCACAAATAGAAAGAAATTAGCGCACAAAGTGAACCGAACTTTTTTAGGTGTGCGAATGAAATGAAGTAATCTTTTTCGTATTTGGTTTTCATGAGCTTTCAACGATTCACACATCTTCTTTCCATGCATATTTCTTGTAGCTAATTTTTGTAAAATGTACTTTGCCTTTTATTCATGTAGGCCTGTGGATTCATAAGAATGCCATACACTACTACGCAACCACTTTCCAGTTCCACTTTCTGCACTTGATCGATGTTTCCATATGTGATTAGAATTTTAGGACGTCATTCACGTAGATCATCTTCAGTACGTTCACGTTTCAGTTAGGTCAATAGACTTCTTACTAATCTTAAAGAAATTCGTATTTAACTATCCTAAGGAAACAATTATATGACTGTATCATATTCAAGTTTATCCTCTTGAACAAGACATGCACAGCACGATTAGTTTACAAATACCTCTAGTGTTGATACCTCTATGACTTTCACAATCTGTTACATTTGGTCCAAGACCAAGACCGATGTTTATTGTCACGTTGTAGATGATAGGCGATGGTATAGGAAAACGCTTTCATATGTTTGGGCGAACTAGCCCATTATGAAGTCACTTAATGAAAGCCGGCCGCTGTGGTCGAGCGGTTCTAGGGGCTTCAGTCCGGAACCGCGCTGCTGCTACGGTCGCAGGTTCGAATCCTGCCTCGGGCATGGATGTATGTGATATCCTTTGGTTAGTTAGATTTAAGTAGTTCTAAGTTCTAGGGGACTGATGACCTCAGATGTTAAGTCCCATAGTGCTTGGGGCCATTATTTTTGAAAGCATCTGCTCCAGACTTTGAGACTATATCGAAGACGGATTTCACACTGAGGTGAAAAAAGTGATGAGGCACCTCTTAATATCCCGTCAGACCTCATTATACCCGGCCTGTGCAGCACTCGAGGTGACGTGGACTCAATTCGTTGGAAGTCCCCTGGAATAATATTGAGCCATGCTGCCGTTATAGCCGCCCATAACTGCGAAAGTGTTGCCGGTGCCGGATGTTATGAACGAACTGACCTCTCGATTGTTGTGGTCTTCAGTCCAAAGACTGGTTTGATGCAGCTCTCCATGCTACATTATCCTGTGCAAGCCTCTTCATCTCCGTGTAACTATTGCAACCTACATCCTTGTGAATCTGCTTAGTGTACTCATCTCTTGGCCTCCCTCAGTGATTTTTACACTCCACTCTTTCCTCCAATACTAAATTGGAGATACCTTGATGCCTTAGAACATGTCCTAGCAACTGATCCCTTCTTCTAGCCAAGTTGTCCCACAAATTCGTTTTCTCCTCAATTCCATTCAGTACCTCCTCATTAATTACGTGATATACCCATCTAATCTTCACCATTCTTCTACCTCCCGATTATGTGCCATCTATGTTCGATGGGATTTATGTCGGACGACCAGAGTGGCAAATCAATCGCTCGAATTGTCCAGAATGTTCTTCAAACAAATCGCGAACATTTGTGATCCGATGACACGGGTGAGCTCATTAAGTGGTCTCATACCTGAATGCAAGTATGGCGCCTCCCTGTTGTTCTCCTACAATCTAATTCCCGCTTCGTGTAGCAATGGCGAATTTTTTTGTAGATATCGAAGAAATCTTACATTATTGATATTAAGTGTATTATGCAGTAACAGTGCTGTGTTATACGCTTGCTTTAATCACGTTCATACTACCCTGTCTTTACTACTCAACATATAAAAAACTCCTCCCGTCAAATTTGAGTATAGCGTAGTCGTAGTTCGTTAGGAAGCAGATTAAAAACAGTTATTATTGAAGTAAGTAAATTGCCGAGGAGAAAGAGTCAGTGGAGATCAAAGGAAAGGTAATTCCCTAGCTCAGAATAGACAAGGAAAACGACGGAAATTCGAGGTAACCTTTAGTAGGGAAACCATCCCAACAATCAGCTGAAATTGTTCAATGAACCTCAGATACAGAATTCAGGGGGCATCAGGGTCATGAGAGGAGAACAGTGGTAATTCTAGCTGTAAGTAGGCTGTTTAGGTTTTTTTATTAGTAACGCCACCTCTGTATGAAAATCACCGGCTGTGCCGTGTGCAGTCTGTGGCTGCTTTGCATTGTTGTAATACTCAACCATTGTAGTGTTAGGCAGCTGGCTGTGAACAGCGCGTAGCGTTGGGCAGTTGGAGGTGTGCCGCCAGCAGTGGTGGGTGTGGGGAGAGAGATGGCGCAGTTTTGTAATTTGTCATGATATCAAGGTAAATACATTGTTTGTTCTCTATTAATATCTTTCATTTGCTAACTATCCCTATCAGTAGTTAGTGCCTTCCATAGTTTGAATCTTTTATTTAGCTGGCAGTAGTGGCGCTCGCTGTATTGCAGTAGCTTGAGCAGCGAAGATTTTTGTGAGGTAAGTGATTTGTGAAAGAGATAGTTTAATGTTAGTCAGGGCCATTCTCTTCTAGAGATTTTGAAAGTCAGATTGCGTTGCGCTAACAAAATATTGTGTGTTGAAAGTCAGATCGCGTTGCGCTAAAAAAATATTGTGTGTCAGGTTAAGCACAGTTGTAAAAAAAAATGTTAAAAGGGGACGTTTCATATGTCGACCCTTAGCCGAGGATACCTCACTGGAATCTTCTGATTTTTTCTTATAGTTTGTGTAATTAGTGTAGCTTTTGTTTATTGCTAGCGCGTAATTGTAGAGAGAATTTCCATTGTAGTTGTAGTTTTTCATTGTTGTACAGTAAAACAGTTGTGGTATGCATGTAGATTTGCACCAAGTATTTCGCAGCTGCAATTAACTAGATATTATTTTAAGTGTTATGTTAATGTGTTCTCTTATTTTTGCTCTTCAAATTGAGTTTTTCTGTGTTGTCGTGTGAAATACTGTGACAATAATGGCGTGTGAAAAACGTAACACTAGGCTCCAAAGTAAATTGAGAAATGACAGTGAAGACGAAAGCAATATGTTAGCGCCGCAGAATAATGAATTAACTAATGTTAATAGTAGTAATTTGGTAACTGCGCATAGGGAAATGGAGCGGGTTTCAAACAATGGCGTGGACAGTGAAACAATTAGTGAAGAGGGAAGCATTATCGATCGATCGGTCGGCAATAGCTCGGCTCAGGAATCCGAAATGACGCGAAACGATCTCGCAAATACTGTAGATTCAGGTTTTGGATCCTCACCGTTTTCTCAAATAAGTCAAGACACATTTTCTGCTTGTCAAAATGTGAATGTTTCCGGTGCAAATTCACTGCCGAAAAGCACTGAGGAACATGTTCCAGACACCAGTGCATTGTTATTACAATTAATACAACAAATGGGACAAACACAACAAAAGCTTCAAAAGTTAGACACAATGGAACAAAATCTTCGAAAGTTAGACACAGTGGAACAAAATCTCAAAAAGTTAGACACCACACTTGAACAAACACGTGAGGATTTAACTAATGAGTTACATCACATTGAATCGAAATGTCAAAAAGTCTGTAATGACGTAAAAACACAAATTTGTGAGCATTTCCAACCTATTTTTTCGCGTCATGAAAATGCACTACAGAATCACGAAGCAGCCATAAAAGAACTGCAAACTACTGTTCATGAAAATCATGAGACCTTGCAAGCTAAATTTGACTCAGTTGCATCTACCGATTCGGTTATGCAACTTGCAAAAACTCAGGAAAACTTGAAGGACACAGTAGATTCGATTTCAACACAAATGGACACTCTGAAACTTGGTTCAGAAAAACACACTGAGGAAATGTGTTCACTATCGGAGAAAGTAGGCGAACTTTCGGATCAGGTCACTAACTTATCTACAAAGGTAGATGATGATCTGAATGACACAAGACCTGTAGCCTTCACTGACACAGAAGAGTATGAACAAATTAGAAAATTCAAACAAAATCAAAATCAAATTAATACGCAACACCAAAGAGAAATCCGCGAAGTACAAGATCAGCTGACACAGGTAATACAAGAATTACGTATTTCAGAGGACACTCGCGCCCCAACACGGGAAGAGGGACATAGAAATACGGAACAACCACAAAATAATAACACAGGACACTTCGGAAATTATGAAAGAAATTGGCAAGGCACACCGAATTTTGAGATGGAACCGCCGACACGACGTAACAATGACCGATATGCGACTCGCCCACATGATGACTTTGACTATAAGCTGTTCATTACTACACGTAAATTCAAAACGTTTAAGAATTCTGCCAACGACATTCATCCACAAGCGTGGCTCCATCAATTCTCTCATTGTTTTCCCCCTAACTGGTCATTAGAACACAGATTAGAATTTATGTGTGGCTATTTAGAGAATGAACCAGCTGTAAGAATGCGTTCGGTCATTCACGATTGTCATAGTGAAGGAGAATTTTACCATGCCTTCCTCTCAGCATATTGGTCTCAAGCCACACAAGACCGAGTAAAACATGGCATCATAATGATGAAACATTTCGAACAATCTGAATTCTCCAGTCTTGTGAAATATTTTGAAGACATGTTGCACAAGAATCAGTACCTGTCAAACCCATACAGCCCCTCAGAACTCATCCGCATTTGCTTAATCAAACTGCCTGAACATTTGCGACATATTATTTTGGCAGGACGTTGCAAAGACGACATTGAAGCTTTTCAGGGACTCTTACAAGAATTAGAAATTGACACAGACAGTCGAGGGATGCGAAAACAGGAAAACAATCACTACAGGTCACATCCGTCACAATTCCGTGAGGACAGAAATAATAACTGGACACAACAAGGCTATTCTTACAACGCAAATCGTGACCAAAACAGACACCACCCGTATGACAACCGTTGGCAGAGTAAAAATAATTACAGAGAAAGATCGCATTTCCATAGTAATGACTATCACAGAGACTACCAGAGAAACAGTCAATATGGGAACCAAAACAATTATTATTACGAGGGACAGAATAACTTCAGACGCAACAGTTCGGCGCACAGTTACGATTCAGGAAGAAATACTCCACCACATGACCGACAAGAAAGAAACTATGTAAACTACCGACATGACGACAGACGATATATTCGTAATGACAGACCTGAATTGCATCAGAACTGGCGGGATTCAAACAGAGCAGGGCCCTCTCGAGGAGGTGAATTTGTAGAAGTTAGGTCTCCGAATCCCAATAACGACGCGCTCCAACAAAGAAACAGACACTGAACCCGCACCGCAGGCAGACACCTGCGCCGGCTGGCTCCGAGAAAAATAACATAGACGCTAACCTTGAGAAAAATTCCAGTATTCTTTAACGATGTATACCGCATGATAATTGCATTGTTCAAACTCTGCGTGCTAGGAAGAGCAAAGGTTTACACCACATTTCACACGTAAAACCGTTTATTGAAAGATAATCTGCTTTTTTTTTTAATGCAACATTTTGGTTTACTTGAAAATACATTCTGGGTTTAAAGTACTTTCTGTGAGATACCAGATGACACAGTGGTTAGTGTATGTGACAGCTACACGATTTTATCACGACGCTACTAATGTGTGACACAATTCATCTTGTTGCTTTTGCGGTGCATCTGTTTTATATCTGCACAGTTTTCTGAATTCTTCAGGAAAGAAAAACATGTTTTAGTAGTAACTTTTGTTGTATAGCTACAATGAGACAGCCTTTTCCGTGGCACAACAATACGTCACAGCACAGTACTTTCTTCATCACAACAATAAGCGTAATAACTAAGATATCTATACGCAAAGCATTTTACTTTTGTTTATCATGAGGTAAGTACATTGACTTTTGCAGAACTTAGCTTTCGGAGGACGATAACTACGAGACTTCCACAGAGACTATCTTACAACATGACGCACAGTTTAGCGCTACAGGACACGTATTTGACTGATTAATTTTGTACTTAAAACATTTATTTTTAAAGATTTTTATATTGCAAAGAAAGTTTTCCGTGATACATTTCATTCCATTGCTGTAATCTGTAACACCTGAGGGTATAATTACATTGATCCTCAGGGGGGTACACGCTTACTTTGTGTACCATGTGTGTGGCAACCACAAGGAACCCTAGCTAATATGGTATTTGCTTATACAACTTTACACATCGGTACCATATTTCTCCAACACAGTATTACACAGCTATCAGATCATTTAACTGAGAGAGACAAACATTTTTTTTACTACGTCAGTGACAGATGTTTACGTAATTACACAGTTGAATAACTTCATATGTATGAAATTGTATTTTGTCTGTACTTTGTAAACTGTTCATATTTTTTCGGAACCATTGTGATACAATGTGAGCTTTGAATGATGTGTTTGGTATGGAATCATGATTTTAAAGTACGTTTGAGGCAGATGACACTTTTGAAATGAGCAGAGAATTTTTTTTAGGTTTTGAAACTATTGGAGGAAGCTACGACGATTTTGAGATTTGACTGAGGTGTTATGATGTTATTTTTTACGACGACGATGTGTATTATGTTGTTGAGGTATGTTTATGATTAGTAAGCTAATGTTATGTGAAGAATTTGATTATGCTATGTATCTAATGATGAAGTATTGAAGAAGCGTCGACGAATTTGTATATGTGTAATAAGGTAAGGAGTAATGAGTAGCGGTTAGGAACTCTGCCTTGTGAAGACGTATGTTGGAAACCGAGAATCGTACTTTTAGAATTATGAAATGTGTGTAAATGCGTGAATGTATCACAATGCCGACGAAAATTTTTTGGACACTGTTATATTCATGGGATTTTGTTTTTACAGGTTTGCAACGCTAATTCTTGACCTGTGAAATATTTTTATTTAAGACTGCCATTGTAGCGGAAACTGCTGTCGTAAATATTTCCGTACGAAAGTTAAGTGACCACCTGCACATAATACGTCGTGGGCACACAGCTGTGTCAGACACCTGGGCGACAGCCGCCCGAACAAAAAAAAAAAAAACCATTAGCCTTCCAGCGGCACAGGTAGAAGAAAAAAGAGGCCATTATAATCGCTATTGACGTTCCTTTGTAGAAAGCATCGCAACATTTCACGGCTATTGTCGTGCTAATTGAGAGAAATGCCATATGGCTAGTGAATGACGTTTCACGCCTCGCTTTGCCCATTTTGTTTAATATCTAGTTTCTAGCTGCACTGCAGCACTGGTTAAAATAAAATTTTATAGATGTACTAATATAAATATTTTCTGTCTGCAGATCTATTAAATAATAATTTTGTAATCCACATTCTTCGAAAAAGGAGCTCTTGGAATGGAAAGAACAATAAGAAGGGACTAATACCAGGAACTGCATACATAATTTTCTTTTCAACTACTGAGTAATTTTTTGTAGAATTAGTTTTTGTGGTGCACCACTTTAATTACTTAGACATTAAGATGTGATTATACATTTCCCTTATCTGCATTGTTATCTTTAGTGTACTATTTTTTCTGCTTGAGCTATGTCATATTTAGGTATAAGTTGCTGCTGTTTGCCAGGCATAGTGTTATTGAATTTGATTTTGTATTATTCTGTTAAGCCAGTTTTACTAATGATTTATTTTTATATTTTTATTGTTTGCTGCACATTGCCTTAGATTAGTTGTAATATTACAATTGCTTTGCTAATTTCTTAATACTGCTTGCTTCGCAAATCTGCGTTTTTTTTTTCATTGCTGTTTATATTAATTGTTTTATGTGATGCTGCATTGCCTCGTCCCTTGGTATATATATCTGAGCTCAGTAGATTTAAGTTAGCTTAAGAGGGGGTAGACTATATAAGAAACTAACTATGATGAATTGGAAGAAATACATTGAAAATCTATAAGAAAATGGTTTGGCCAAAACAGTATTTTGAAATAGGATATGAACCAAAAAAAAAGTAGGGTTTAGGGACAACAGGTTTAGGTAGGATTTTCTTGGAAATAAATGATGAAGTAAGATAATGGAAAATAAATAATGAGGTAAGAAATATGTGAACATATATATATACAGAAAGCATGCTTGAATAGGATTTTTTTGGTGGAAACAAATGTGGAAATAAGACGAAAGATCTATGGAATGAAGTTTTGGGTTGGACTGCAGTACCAAAAGTTACACTGAAAACGAACCCTGTCCTTTCCATTGTGTTATCCCACTATGTGTTTGTGTACCCTTGTGTATTTGTTTTCTTCCTGTCTTTGTGTAGTTTCATAGAATTTTTTTTTCTTCTAATACTAAGCTACATTCACTATGATGAGGAATACTGTGATCCTCAAATATAATTTGCATTGATAATATGTTATTTACTTTGTAAAGATGATTAGACATTTATCTGTTCTGTGTTAATGCTTAGGTGTGAAGTTGATGTTTCAAAAGTTATTCTGATCTTTTATGTATGAAATTATGTCATAATTCCTGTAACACTGATGTATATGTTTATTTCTATTCTTTTGTAAAGCCCCTATTACCGCAACTGTTATTTGTATTGTTATGTTCTTGAATGATGTGTTTTGTACCTTTGTTATTGTGTTCTTATGTTATAAAATTGTAATTGACACCAGGTCATCAAATTAAGTAACTTGTAAGTTACATTTCACTGCACACGTTTCTATTGGTCATAGTATATGGACAATATGTGAGAAGTAAGGACTGTTAGTGTTTGCACGTGTGTTAATAATTCAGCAAGGGACTGGATAACAGCATTGCTGGTTCTGAGGACAATTCCAAAAACTTTGTGAGTGCACAAGTGGTGGTTATGGACTTGCTACATTATCCGCAAGACTCTTCGATGGTGATTGTGCACCTGCACAGTCGCAACAGATGGCTGCTGGCCGTCTCTACAAGGACTACAGTGGGTCTGCGTCTTTGCTGACTCACCAGTACCATTATCTCTACAAGGACTGCAGTGGGTCTGCACCTTTGATGACTCACCAATACCATTATTTCTACAAGGACTGCAGTGGGTCTGCGCCTCTGGTGGCCCATCAATACCGTAATCTCTACCAGGACTACAGTGGGTCTGCTCTGTGATGACCTATCTACCAATATTCTTCAAAACGTCGAATGACTCTGCTGTGGGTTTGCTCTGTTGTGGACTATTACCTGTCTGCATGTCAAGAGTCAGCACTGTCTTTTCGTTGGAAGGACAACACTACTTCTTCAACACTGCATGGAAACCCACTACTTCCGTGTGCATTTTCTTTTACTGCTCAGACTTTGACAAAAACACTGCAATGTGATGAATGATCAAGACTGTCTTTATGGACTGTGAGAAAATTTTAGCTTTTGACCAACATTGTATCAATAAGTGTGTGCATTTGATTTCTTAGTTATTGTAATTATGAAAAATTTTTTCAAATCTGTATTGGGCACTGCCCAACCCAATTTGTAAAATTTTTTGTGGGGAGCATGGGGGCTATGTAAGTAGGCTGTTTAGGTTTTTTTATTAGTAACGCCACCTCTGTATGAAAATCACCGGCTGTGCCGTGTGCAGTCTGTGGCTGCTTTGCATTGTTGTAATACTCAACCATTGTAGTGTTAGGCAGCTGGCTGTGAACAGCGCGTAGCGTTGGGCAGTTGGAGGTGTGCCGCCAGCAGTGGTGGGTGTGGGGAGAGAGATGGCGCAGTTTTGTAATTTGTCATGATATCAAGGTAAATACATTGTTTGTTCTCTATTAATATCTTTCATTTGCTAACTATCCCTGTCAGTAGTTAGTGCCTTCCATAGTTTGAATCTTTTATTTAGCTGGCAGTAGTGGCGCTCGCTGTATTGCAGTAGCTTGAGCAGCGAAGATTTTTGTGAGGTAAGTGATTTGTGAAAGAGATAGTTTAATGTTAGTCAGGGCCATTCTCTTCTAGAGATTTTGAAAGTCAGATTGCGTTGCGCTAAAAAAAAAAAAATACTGTGTATCAGTTTAAGCACAGTTGTAAAAAATTGTTAAAAGGGGACGTTTCATAGGTTATGAGGCAATCTAAATCAAATTTGAACTTGCACTCCCCTCTCACTTCCCCCTCCTCCCTACCTTCTTTCCTCCACCCCTGTGTCGCCATATTTTCACGTCAGCACGTACCAGAAGCAGAACCAACGGACGGCGCCCACGCAGACAAGTTCAGCAACGGGTGAAGGTACGTTAGGACTTAAAGGAAATTTGGTCATGAATACACTCCTGTTGGCAATCATTTCAAGAGACCCTAAGCTTAATTCCATATACGCCTCTGTGGGCAGGTCGGCTGTCAACCTTATAAACACAGTGAGTTTTACGGCGCAATTGCCTGTCAAAAACAACAGGAACAACGCGTGAAGTTCATGAGACCTTCACGTTAAATTACCTAGTATATAAAAATCGTAAGGAAATTATTCATAAAATGAAGTCCACCTGGCCTGTCTCGGATACCACTGAAATAAAACGCCAAAGTAAGGCAAACACTTAACATCGGAGGGTTACAGGCAAGTGAGCAACGGCAGTATCCGATTAAGTATACAGAAAAAATTTACTAAGACCTTGTAAGGGGTCCGCAGGCCCTTACTACTAAGTTTGCACTCACACAGGTCGACAGGGCAACTATCGATTAGTGTGTCAGGTCGCGAGAGCGAGAGTAGAGTTTAGTCAGTGCTGTGTGTTGTGGGTTCCCGCGAGGCGGGCAGAGAGCTGTGCAGAAGCCAGCAGTGGTTGATACAAATCACCGACAAAGGGAGTGGCCATCGCCGCGGTTTAACCCCTTTGTGTTAGTATTATACGGGAAAGTGAAACAGTATAATTATTAGAGTGATTCAGTGATATTTGTGTGCCGTTATTGAGATTCCGCGTCTACCGCGTCGGCATTATTTGGATTACAGTGTTGGATTACAGTGATTGGATTTTGCGTGTGACGATGATGAATAACGAAGAAACCTGTGCTGAGATTAGCCGTTATTAACAGTGTATGACGAAGGCAGTGGCTGTCTCCTTATCTTTGTGTTTCTGATAAGAATATAGGTCTTGATTAGTGAAGCTGCGTTTGTTGTTCTTCTTGCCAACAGACAGTTCATTATTACAGCATTTGAGAAGGACAGAATGGAATGTAATAACTCCGAAGCAGTCCAATCCGATTGCCAGCCCCATTAGGTACACGGTCATATTAATTAATACTTATGTGGGCTGCTATTCAGATCCGCGAACGAGCGGATACACCAAATAATAAGGGAGTGTTACACCCTTGGCTTACCGTGAAAGGACTAGTGTAATTTTCGGACGAATCATAAAGAACAATAGCGTTCGGTAGCAGAAGTTTGAATGCTTTGGAGAGGAAATATTCGACTACTGAAAGGGAGGCATTGGCAATTGTGTGGGGGTTTAAGCGTTTCCGGTATTATTTGGCCGGGAGGCATGTGAAAGTCGTGACTGACCATAAGGCCCTTACATTTCTGACTACAAGCAAATTGAGGCATAGCAGACTAACGCGATGGGCCCTGGCATTACAGGACTGTGACTTCGAGATAATTTATGAACCAGGAGCAACACACATAATACCTGATGCTTTATCAAGATTACCAGCTGACTCGAGGGGAATGTTGGTGGACAGGCCAGAAGGAGAAGGTGTTAGGATTAACCTAATGAAGGGAGTACAGTATGAAGAATTCATAAGGAAGTTCCTAAAGAATGTGCGCAGGGAACAGAACGAGGACGAGAAATTAAAGACAATTAAAACCAAATACAGGTGTGCAGGAGAGGAAAGAATTCGCACATTTTATTATATTCACAATGGAATACTTTATAAAAGAAACAGGGAGAGTGAGGAGAACTGGAAACTCTGTGTGCCTGAGCATGTGGTAGAAAAATTAATTTGGTACACGCACTATAGTAATGCGCATTATGGACCGAAGAAGTGTCTGGAGAAGTTGAAGTTAGATTGTGCTTTCAACAACATGGGAAGGCGTATATGTAAAATACTGAGTACATGTGATACCTGTCAAAAATCTAAAACGACTACAGTTCAGCACAAAGGATATATGCATCCAATTGTACCAACAGCAATTAAGGACATAGTTGCAGTGGATCTCTTTGGGCCACTTCCTGCCTCACGAGGGAATTACACACAAATCTTAGTAGTGGAAGAACTGGTTTCCAAGTACATAAAATTTTACCCATTGAAGAAAGCTACTAGTAGAGCCATCATTAACCATTTTGAGAAAGACTATTTTCAAAAGGTGTGCATTCCTAAGCGAATTTTGAGTGATAATGGGTCACAGTTCAGGTCAAAGGAGTGGACGGAGATGCTAAATGAGCAGAGAATAGAGCAAATTGCCATTTCTAGGTATAGGCCAGCTTCTAACCCAGCAGAACGAACAATGAAGGAATTGAACCGTTTATGCCGAACCTACTGTCATAGGAAACATGGTTCGTGGAAAGAATATCTGGAAGAATTTGAGCGGATTAGGAATCACCTCCCACATGATTCTACAGGGTTTGCACCATGTGAAGTATTGCTCAGTCAAGAACCCGATAGTATTTTTCGTGAGTTGGTAGTCTACCCACCAGGAAGTTCATTGACCTGGGAAAGGAAATTGGAGCTAGTGGAATTAAGTATGAAGGAGAAGGCTAGGAAAAGGCAAGAAAGACATGACAAGCTAGTGAAACCGATAACTTACCGATTGGGAGACCTGGTATTAGTAAAGGTTCATGCTAAATCAAAGAAGATAAACTCTGAAATACATAATTTTAACCACGTTTATAAGGGACCGTACAGGATTATAAAAATTGGTCATCCTAACACTGTGGAATTGGAATATGCACGGACAAAGAGAGTGCATGGCAAGGGACATGTAGAAAACATAAAAAGGTACTACTCACACGAGAGCAGGGATAACCCAGATGAGGAAGAGAAACTTGATTAGGGCAAATGTCTGAACTGAGATTATTCAAGCTCCTTTGATGTAGTTGGGTAGGACATGTTTAGAACATTTAATTGTTAAATGAACATTTGAAAAAGGGAAAGGTTTATTTACATTGTGTTTTGTGATGTATTACAATTAGAATTGCATATTTCACATCGAAGATTATCTGAGAATAGGTATAAAATCTGTAACAACTATTTTGTAGTGTGGTAATTCATATGTCATATGTTTAGGTAATAATTTTTGAGTGTATGTTGCGTGTTTCATTCAATATTGGACTAGAGAGGACTATTGCTGCTTGATAAAAAAATTGTAATTTGGACAATATCATATTTATGTGATGTAATAACCTTTTGTAAGAATTATTGTGGAGGAAGCCCACTACCGGAGTCGAGGGATTATTTAGTGAATTATAATTTCATTAATTATTTACACTGTGTGCTTTGTTCAAATGTAGCAATGTTTAATTGTCTTGCCGATTCTTTTTCGCCTGCGGCTCTAAAGAAGTTTTCGAGGGCGGGGATGTAAGGGGTCCGCAGGCCCTTACTACTAAGTTTGCACTCACACAGGTCGACAGGGCAACTATCGATTAGTGTGTCAGGTCGCGAGAGCGAGAGTAGAGTTTAGTCAGTGCTGTGTGTTGTGGGTTCCCGCGAGGCGGGCAGAGAGCTGTGCAGAAGCCAGCAGTGGTTGATACAAATTACCGACAAAGGGAGTGGCCATCGCCGCGGTTTAACCCCTTTGTGTTAGTATTATACGGGAAAGTTAAACAGCATAATTATTAGAGTGATTCAGTGATATTTGTGTGCCGTTATTGAGATTCCGCGTCTACCGCGTCGGCATTATTTGGATTACAGTGTTGGATTACAGTGATTGGATTTTGCGTGTGACGATGATGAATAACGAAGAAACCTGTGCTGAGATTAGCCGTTATTAACAGTGTATGACGAAGGCAGTGGCTGTCTCCTTATCTTTGTGTTTCTGATAAGAATATAGGTCTTGATTAGTGAAGCTGCGTTTGTTGTTCTTCTTGCCAACAGACAGTTCATTATTACAGCATTTGAGAGGGACAGAATGGAATGTAATAACTCCGAAGCAGTCCAGTCCGATTGCCAGCCCCATTAGGTACACGGTCATATTAATTAATACTTATGTGGGCTGCTATTCAGATCCGCGAACGAGCGGATACACCAAATAATAAGGGAGTGTTACAACCTGCCGGCACATATGGCAAACAAACAAATGGTAATATAGAAGTTACACAGGTAGATAGTTCAGCAAGCTGTTAACAACAAGAAATGCTGATTTACGAGAATCTGGTGGTCAGCTGTCTTAAAAAATGTATTCCTTTTCCAAAGATGTACGAAGAATTTCCATAACCAAAAACGATGTGATGGCACCCGCAAGACCATCTAAAAGATACAGTAAGGCCCTTTCCGGGTCCGCTTTTGATTTCAATGAACAAGGTATTAAATAATGGCTAATGTATCCCGTATTACACTCACGTAAGCAGAATTAACCACTAGTGTAACGAAATACGAACATATAAAACAGAGATAAAACAGAGATAAATAACCAATACTCCAGATGTTTGCAGAAAAATTGCAGTAAGTACCGGGTTGCGTATACATTCAACCAAACGGCCCTACCCAGTAACGAAGGAACTAGGAATTACATTCCACGATAGCAAAAGAGAGAGAGAGAGAGAGAGAGAGAAACAGAATTTCGGAGGAACGACCACACATACTAGCTGGACCCGGAACTAACCTAGATGCCGTAGGTCGCACGTCAGTTAAGAGCAAAATTAACACCCATTACATTAGAATTCCTCACTATTAAGTCCACAGTATAGGAGTGTACAGTTCCCCGACGTTGGTCGCTTCGTACAACGCTGGAGTAGCTGACAGTTAAACTCAAACTGACGTGATGACGCCAACAGCGTTTGTGAAGACACGAATTGCTAATTATGAGAAATACATTTTTCTTTTTGTTCTTTGGTTTCGTTTCCTTCTCTAAGTCTGTACACATACTTTTAGTGGTTTATAATATTTGTTGTTTTGATCTATGTTATCAAATGTTGCGGTTGAAACATTTGGACAGTCCATGGAGCGAAAGGTATACTACAAAGGTACTATTGGGGAGTTACTTGCTAATAACAGATATGGACAGATGACATAGTAATATGTTAAAGACTTATGAGTAGATGGAGAAGTAGTTGACAGACAAATTGTTCAGTTCATGAAAACACGTATTCTCTATGGTGCCATGAGAACAGGGACCAGACAAACAGAGTGTATCAAATAAAAGCTAGAAGTGGAGGTGGAGGGGGTCGAATGGGTTTTGGATACAATAACATAGGACATTACAGAGGGAGAGAGTCCCAGAGGGGGAACGAACGTCCACAACAGTGGGGGCAGTGCTGTTGCAGGTCAAAGCTTTGGGCCTATGAATGTTAGCCGTCACCATAGCGAAACAGGAAGCTTAGTAGTTTGTAATGATAATAATACAAGCTATGATAATAGCATGTGTGGAAGTCAGAACTTGGTGATCGAAGAGATTATGTCTGAGACTGATCATAGAAATTATTTGGAATCAGTGGGGTCATGAATACCAAAGTTTTCCAAAGATATGACGAAGTTAGAGAATATGAGGAGCAGCAAGGAGATGGGAGGAAGGTAAAGAGTTGTTAGAAAATAAATATAATAATAATGATGAATAAAATATTTGTGATAACACTTGCAGTGAAGAGGAAGATGAAAGGATACAATGGGGCGCATTTCTTTTACAGAAAAGCTTGTAGGAATTACAGAAGGAAGGAAAAGACCAATTTATGGAATTTTTGAAGAACGAGAGTACCACAGGTTACTTGAAACATCAAATAGATGTATGTGATGAGGAGAAAGCTAACGTGTTCATTAACGGTAAACGTAAAGAAATGACAATTTGTAGAAGAAGTTACATATCAAAAGCCAAATTGTGACTACTGTACACATATAAAAATTGAGCAGGTGTTATTTATATTAGAGCTGCACAGCCTTTTATGAAAACTGGCATCTGCAGCAGAAAAGTGGAAGCCCTTTTGGACTCTGGCAGTGAGATTAGTGTGATTGGTGACAGATACTTTAATAGTGTAAAGGGACATACCCCCCATGAACCACGGACCTTGCCGTTGGTAGGGAGGCTTGCGTGCCTCAGCAATATGGATAGCCTTACCGTAGGTGCAACCACAAAGGAGGGGTATCTGTTGAGAGGCCAGATAACGTGTGGTTCCTGAAGAGGGCAGCAGCCTTTTCAGCAGTTGCACGGGCAACAGTCTGTTGGACTGACCTGGCCTTGTAACACTAACCAAAACGTGCTTGCTGTGCTGGTACTGCGAACGGCTGAAAGGAAGGGGAAACTACAGCCGTAATTTTTCCCGAGGGCTTGCAGCTTTACTGTATGGTTAAATGATGATGGCGTCCTCTTGGATAAATACTCCGGAGGTAAAATAGTCCCCCATTCGGATCTTCGGACGGGGAGTACTGAGGAGGACGTCGTTATCAAGAGAAAGAAAACTGGCGTTCTACGGATCGGAGCGTGGAATGTCAGATCCCTTAATCGGGTAGGTAGGTTAGAAAATTTGAAAAGCGAAATGGATAGGTTAAAGTTAGATGTTGTGGGAATTAGTGAAGTTCGGTGGCAGGAGGTACAAGATTTCTGGTCGGGTGAATACAGGGTTATAAATACAAAATCAAATAGGGTTAATGCAAGAGTAGGTCTAATAATGAATAAAAAAATAGGAGTGTGGGTAAGCTACTACAAACAGCATAGTGAACGGAATATTATGGCCAAGACAGACACGAAGCCCACGTCTACCACAGTAGTCCAAGTTTATATGCCGACTAGCTCCGTAGATGAAGAAGAGATTGATGAAATGTATGATGAGATAAAAGAAATTATTCAGACAGTGAAGGGAGACGAAAATTTAATAGTCATGGGTGACTGGAATTCGATAATAGGAAAAGGAAAAAAAGGAAAGATAGTAGGTGAATATGGAATGGGCCTAAGAAATGAAACAGGAAGCTGCCTGGCAAAATTTTGCACAGAGAATAACTTAATCATAGCTAACACTCGGTTCAAGAATCATGAAAGAAGGTTGTATACGTGGAAGAGGCCTCGAGATACTAGAACGTTTGGGCTAGATTATATAACGGTAAGACAGAGATTTAGGAACCAGGTTTTAAATTGTAAGACATTTCCAGGGGCAGATGTGGAGGTTGTAGAGACTTTCAGGGAGAGCATTAGGGATCTATTGACCGGAATGGAGGAAAGGAATAGAACAGATAAAGAATGGGTAACTTTGAGGCATGAAATAGTGAAGGCAGCAGAGGTTCAAGTAGGTAGAAAGACGATGTAACCTCCCAACAGTTTATTTCCATAACTTTTCAATAAAAATGTGACTAACCTCTCAATAAAATTGTGACTGATACATAACCTTTCAATAATTAACTGACTGTGAATCTAAATTGGAAAATCTAGACGTCAGCAATGCTGCGTCATGGCCCTGAAAAGTCATTCTGAATAAACTGAAAATTCTTACCTGAATTAAGTCACCGGATAACGTGTATATATCTGCTCCTATAAGAAATTTTTCTGGCATTGCCCAGTGCAATGCTGGCCACTAGATTTTGTTATGTATAAAAAGAAACTGATTTTTCAATACGACAATTGGCATGGCTATGGACAGGAGAAATTAGTGAAAACTTTAAATTAAGATGAATGACTGTCAAAAGTTATTTTTATAAAAAAGATTATTATTGAATTATTATTGAAAATTACTTACATGTGACTTTGATATAACAATAGTACAAAATAACTTGTTGCAAATTACATATTGCCGCGGCAATAAATATTGATAATTATTTCTTGCTTTTACCTTATACTACATCTCTCAGGCACCGCCATCGCTCTCCACGACACTGCTCTCTAGTCTGCGATTCTATTGTAGCTCAAATATCGCAGACAGTGCGTGAGAAATCCATCGAAATTACATCTGCGCGAGTGCGCTAGCAATAAAATCCTTAGTCATGGACCTCTTACAACGAGGACTAGTATAAATATTTGGGTAACAGAAGATATACTGAATTTAACTGATGAAAGGAGAAAATATAAAAATGCAATAAATGAAGCAGGCAAAAAGGAATACAAACATCTCAAAATGAGATCGACGGGTAGTGAAAAATGAGTAAACAGGGATGACTAGAGGACAAATGTAATGATGTGGAGGCATATCTCCCTAGGGGTAAGATAGATACTGCCTACAGGAAAATTAAAGAGACCTTTGGAGAAAAGAGAACCACTTGTATGAATATCAAGAGCTCAGATGGAAACCCAGTTGTAGGCCAAGAAGGGAGAGCAGAAGGGTGGAATGAGTATATAGAGGGTCTATAGAAGGGCGATGTTCTTGAGGACAATATTATAGAAATGGAAGAGAAAGTAGATGAAGATGAAATAGGAGATATGATACTGCATGAAGAGTTTGACAGAGCACTGAAAGACCTAAGTCGAAACAAGGCCCCAGGAGTAGACAACATTCCATTAGAACTACTGACGGCCTTGGGAGAGCCAGCCCTGACAAATCTGTACCATCTGGTGAGCAAGATGTATGAGACAGGCGAAATGACCTTAGACTTCAAGAATAATATAATAATTCCAACCCCAAAGAAAGAAGGTGTTGACAGATGTGAAAATTAGCGAACTATCAGTTTAATAAGTCACGGCTGTAAAATACTAACGCGAATTCTTTACAGACGAAAAACTAGTAGAAGCCGACCTCGTGGAAGATGAGTTTGGATTCTGTCGAAATACTGGAACACGTGAGACACTACTGACGCTACGACTTATCTTAGAAGATAGATTAAGGGAAGGCAAATTTGGCATTTGTAGACCTAAGGAGAGCCTTTGGAAATTATGACTGGAATACCCTCATTCAAATTCTGAAGGTGGCAGGGGTAAAATACAAGGAGCGATATGCTATTTACAATCTTTACAGAAAGCAGATGGCAGTTATAAGAGCTGAGGGCATGAAAGGGAATCAGTGGTTGGAAAGGGAATGAGGCCATGTTGTAGCCTATCCCCTATGTTATTCAATCTGTATATTGAGCAAGCTGTAAAGGAAACAAAAGAAAAATTCGGAGTAGAAATTAAAATCCATGGAGAAGATATAAAAACGTTGAGGTTCGCCGATGACATTGTAATTCTGTCAGAGACAGCAAAAGACGTTGAAGAGCAGTTGAAGGGAATGGAAAGTGTCTTGAAAGGAGGATATAAGATGAACATTAATAAAAGCAAAACGAAGATAATGGAAAGTAGTCGAACCAAATCAGGTGATGCTGAGGGAACTAGATTAGGAAATCAGACACTTAAAGTAGTAAATGAGTTTTGCTATTTGTCGAACAAAATAACTGATGATGGTCGTGGTAGAGAGGATATAAAATGTAGATTGTCAGTGGCAAAGAAAGCGTTTCCGAAGAAGAGAAATTTGTTATCATCGAGTGTAGATTTAAGTGTCAGGAAGTCTTTTCTCAAAGTATTTGTATGGAGTGTAGCCATATATGGAAGCCTAACATGGACAATAAATAGTCTGGACAAGAAGAGAATAGAAGCTTTCGAAATGTGGTGCTATAAAAGACTGCTGAAGAGCAGATGGGTAGATCATGTAACTAATGATGAAGTATTATGAAGAAACGGGGAGAAGAGAAATTTGTGTCACAACTTGACTAGGAAGGAGGTTGGGTTGGTAGGACATGTCCTGAGGCATCTAGGGATCAGTAATTCAGTATTGGAGGACAGTGTGGAGGGTAAAAATCGTAGAGGGAGACCAAGAAATGAATACAGTAAGCAAGTTCATAACGATGTAGGTTGCAGTAGGTACTGGGAGATGAAGGAGCTAGCACAGAATAGAGTAGCATGGAGAGCTGCATCAAACCAATCTCTGCACTGAAGACCACAATAACAAAGGGACATAATGATGTAAGCAATCGATGTGGCAATAATGCGAATAAAAATATTAGGTGCTACTGGTAAATTTAGTAACGTTGTTAAGCGACAAATTTTGGAACTTGAAATTGCAGGCACACATTTGGTGCATAATTTTTTTGTGGTTCCTAGATTGAGTGTATGTATGGTTATGGGTATGGATTGATTAATGGATTGTAAAGCAGAAATTAGTTTTAGGAGCAGTTTTGTTAGTTTTGAGCATGAAAGTTTGAAATTTGGGGAGAAGTTTGAGGATTTGGTAGCAGATATTAACAATTTTTTGGACATCTGGACATGAAGATACCGATGGGAACTGATTTTGCAGAATTAGTGTTGAATGTGGACTGTGGTTGCCATAAAGGTGGGAGTGGTATTACTGAAGAATTGAATACCAAATGGCTAAAGTTGAAGGACTAAATGAGCAACAGAAAGAGGAATTAAGAGAATTTTTATGAGCAAGTAGAGAAGTTCCTTCTGATAAACTGTGTAAAGTTAAGAATTTTGAATGTAAGTTAGATACAGATTTACATGAACCTTTTGCAGGAAAACCTTTTGCTATAACATTTGCAATAAAATAAACAGTGTATATAGAAACTGAACGAATGGTAGGTTGTGGAGTTATAGAAAGAAACAAGTGAGAGTACAATAGTCCTCATGTGTGTGTAAAAATAAATGTAAAACAGAAGTGTAATAAATGCCTGAATGCTGAATACCAAAAGGAGGAGAGCACCTAATTGGCCAGAAAACGTGAATGTATATAGAAAAAATGTTGCAAAACGAATTATATGACCAACCTTGACCTGAAAAAAGAGGCTACTGGTAAGAGCTACTTGCTAAGGAGTATCGAATATGTACAGCCTTTTCGCTGAATGGGAAATGTTACCTATGTACTCTTCTCCCATTTGGGTTGAATATTAGTTTTCTTGTGTTCATATGAGCACTGAATCAAATCTTAGGACCAGAGTTAAGTTCCAAGATAACATTGTGTGTGGATTACCTGTTGACTCCAAGTGAATAGTGGTGATAACATTCTAACCTCTTGAATGTAGTGTATCAAGGTTTAAGTTTCTGGAATTAGAGTTGATCTAAAAAAGAGAAAAACAGTCAGATCAAGGAATGTCCATCCGCAAAAAATCGAAAACAGCTGAAGTCTGATCCAGGTTTGTGTAATTTTTATAGAAATTGTGTGTCTGGATATATCGTTGACAACTTATGTTTGAATAAGTTGTTGAATCCCAAGGTATCTATTATTTGGAGAAACAAATATCAAGTGGCTTTTAATGAAGTGAAGGAGGTTCCAAAGGAGGAGAGGGTATTACACCATACTGACCTCAGTCAGCAGTTTTGTTCAGGAACTGACTCAACAGTGTGTGGCATCAGAAAGCAATTGTTCTATAATTTTGGATATGAAGGCAGGGAATATCACAGGACAACAGTTTAGAAAGCAAAGCTTCAACGAGGCATGAGGAAAATAACAGCATGACTGAACAAGAAGCATTGTTGACAGTTTGGGGACTCTGAACGATCAAAGATTACCAATGGGGAAATGAAACAGTCATTTAAACTTGCCAACGAGCCCTTATTTTTTCAAAAAATTTAGACCACCACATTCATATTTTACAACGTAGATGTTGTTTTTGTGACAATTTCAGTTTGGAGTCAATTTAGTGAAGGGCCCTGCGAACAAGGTGACAGATACTTTATCCAGATTGCCAGTACAAGGGAGTGATGAAGTAGGACACAATGTGGAGGAGGAACATATAAAACTGTTTTATATTAAGGATGTTCAACGTGAGAAGAAAACTGAAAATATCTGCAGAAGTTTCTGATGGTATCAGAATTGGGATGAGATATGGAAGTTGATAAAAAGGGCTTGGTTAAGAAGAGTAGTGAACATAAATTGCAAAATACTACAAGGCATGTGCTAAAATATTGTTTAGGCCAAGTAATGAAAATTTGGAAGACTTGAAGGTTGGTTGGCTCAATAAGAACATAGATGAGGTGATTGTGTATGTTCATTTGAGTTTTGGACATTTAGATGCTAAAGGTGTATAAGAAAGTTAAGAGAATATGTGGTTTTTACATAATGGTAAAAAGAGCGAATAACTCTATTAAAAAATGTGAAAAATGTCAAATAGCTAAAGTGAACAACCAGATTTGCAGACTTTCCATGCAAAATGTGAAACTGAATGATTTATAGAATTGTTGATTTTCGGTTACTATGGCCCTTTGCCAAACACCTAAGCAGGTTTTGGCCATATTTTTGTGGCGTTTGGAGGTGTTCTCTGAAATTATAAAGCTGTACGGTTCATGGAGAGCAGCCAGTAGAGCAATGTTGAACGAGAAAGAAAATGGAAACATGATGCTGTACTTTATGATAATGAAACACATTTTACCAGTAAGGAAACTAATGTACAGCCAGCCATGGGGTAACTGATATATGCTTCAACTTATAATATGGCAGGAAATCCTCCAGATGTGATGTGAGGGTATAGAGGGTATTTTATCTGCATTTTCGATGTTACAAATGTTATATGAGGAAACCAGCATGATGTGCCACACATCCTGCAGCAACAACCATAGTTTGTGGGGTGATATTGTAGGGATATTTATGCTGTAATGAATAATGTTCATGATGTAATGTAGTTTACTCTGTATGAGATTATGAAAGGTGAGAGATCTTTGAGTTTGGTGAATGAGAAAATGTCTTTCTCTCCTAGGAATGAACTAAGTTGGAATGAGAAAAACAAGAGGGTGATAGCATTGGTAAGGAAGAAACTGTCAGAGAGGAAGAACCTCAATAAGAAGTTAAAAGGTGTTGATACTGAAGTCAGGGATCTGGCATTAGTAAAGAAACATGAAAAATCAGAGGAATTAGGTAACGAAATATCGAAGTTTTTTGATGTATACAAAGGGCCATTTAAAGTAGCCAGTATACCTCACCAACTGCATTCGGTTTGGTTTATCCAAAATCAAAAATGTATTTTCCTTAAGAACGTAGTGGATGTGAAGCCATACAAAGGAAGACTGCCAGCAGCAAGAACTATGAATGTACTGAATGCAACGAATTGTCAATATGAATCTTGGGATCCAGGAGGAGAAATGAATAGAGGTGCAGTGAGGTTTTTGAAGTGTAAAACTAAACGTTTTAGTTTGTCAGGCCATTTAAGGCAGAGGACGTTTTAAACCTTGATGAGCGTTAATTTACTAGTAGTCAGTTTTTCTAAATTTGTCTAGAACCACCAAATGCGAAAGTTATTTGTATTCAAAGAGGTTCCAACCTTTGCAAAAAACTGTAAGAAACTCAGAGTCCTCCACAAAGGGCATATAGGCGTATACCTGATTTGGGTCAAGAACAGTAAATCAAGTAAAACAGTGAGACAAGTAAAACAATTATGGTCGAAGAACTGTGTGGATACCTAAGTCACCTTTTGACTCAGTGCCCTATAATCCGCAACCAGGCCATACCCCTCCCAAAAGTGTTAGGGAACCAAAAACGTAGCGTGATGTGTAGGGTGAGATTGATAGTTGGATCACACCACCAGCCAAAAGGTGGTTAATAATTTTTCTTAATTCTCTCATTTTAAGTGGTGATAACTGGTAGGGTGACTGTCGAAGTGGTAGATCATATACTGGAAATTGTCGGTGACCCTAGTCTTCTTGTGTGTACTTCTGGGTACCGTACCAGGGCCCCCAACAAGGCATGTCTTTGCTCTTTACTCAAAACAGATATATGAGACGGTGAATACTCTGCTTCTCTAGAGCACACCCATCCTTGTGCCGATGCCTGCTCAAAAAATATTTCTCTACTATTCTAAATTTCAATGGACAACAAGGTTTAATATGCAGCCAGTGCGTTATTTCGTTGAGATGAAAACATGCCCTCGTATTATTGAACTTGAACTTAGGTTGCTCGTACCTGGCAGATATGTTTGCTCTTGCGTTCTGGAAAGAGATAGTACCAGAAGACGATTCTCATATTGAAGCTGACATTTTCTTTGGTGTCAACATATCAGACTAAAAGAAGATCTTATTAGAAAATAAATTCTGCGACCTGTTCTCAAGATGCATTCCTTCCAATACGTTATTAACAGCTTATGGATAAAACATCAGGACACAAAGCAAGTATCTTCAGTATGCCACACCAAAATTTCGTTATATCACTGATCTTGATAAAAATATTGGCTCGCTGGGACTTTGCGGCCTTACTGGACATACATTCCTCTAACAAACTTGGTCAGAAGCAACACAGAGACTTCTGGAACGGTTCTATGTAGATTCTGAGACAGAAATATACAATATCACTGTCCACATAATAGAGTCTTTAAATAGCAAAATGTCACCAGTAGGAATATTCTGTGACTTATCCAAAGCATTTGATTGTGTGAACCATGACATTATGTTAGAGAAATTACAGTTCTATGGTATAAATGGAACAGCATATGAGCGGTTTAAGTCATATCTACAGAACAGGAAGCAAAAAGTCTCTTTATATGCTTCAAGTGATTCAAAGGGGTTTGCCACTTCATCTAACTGGGGTGAAATTACATTAAGTGTTCAACAAGTTTCGATCATGGGTCCCTTCCTGTTCTTGATATATGTGAATGACCTCCTTTCTTATGTGAAACAAGATGCTGAACTGACACTGTTTGCTGATGATACAAGCATAATTATTAATCCAGTAAAAGAAAGTCCGATAGAAAATGATGCAAATAAGATCTCTGGAAAAGTTATTAATTGGTTTTCTGCGAATGGGCTTGCTCTGAACTTTGAAAAAAACACAGTACATCCAATTTTCTGCTGCAAAAAGTATAATTCCTTCAATTAACATAACACATCAAAAGAAGTCAGTAGCCAGGGTAGAGCATACTAAGTTTTTGGGTGTGCATATAGATGGGAATCTTAATTGGAAAATTGTTATTTTGGATCTCCTAAAGCGACTAGGTTCAGCAACTTTTGCAATCAGAATAATTGCCAATTTTGAGGATGTAGAAATTAGTAAGCTAAAATATTTTGCATAATTCCACTCTCTGATGTCATACGGAATATTATTCTGGGACAACTCAACACTTAGGTAAAAGGTATTCACTGCTCAAAAGAAAGTAGTTAGAATAATGTATGGGGTTCATAGTCACACATCTTGTAGACATCTGATTAAAAGATTAGGAATTCTTACAACATTTATTCAGTAATGAAATTTTTTCTCAACAACATGGACCAGTTTAAAACCAACAGCGACATTCATGATTATAATACCAGAAAAAAGAAAGACCTACACTATCCTTAACTTAATCCATCCATGACACTGAAAGGGGTCAAATACGCTGCTATAAACTTTTCGATAAATTACGACATGAAATAAAATGTCTGACAGACAGCAGTAATAATTTCAAAAACAAATTGAAATCATAGCTCCTTGACAACTCCTTCTATACCATAGATGAATTCTTGAATATAAGTAAATAAATCTGGAGATATAATATATGCATTTTGTGCCATTTAAGGGAATGGGATAGATAATAGAAATATTTAGGTATAACAATATAATGTTTTTGTATTGAACGGCCAGTGTCGGTTGGTCACAGCCAGTGTGCTCCCTGCCGCCGTTGGATAAGCAGCTGCAGCAGCAAGTCGTATAATCTTAGCACACTTATTTGTTACATAGTTTAATTCTTAATTTCTTTGTGTGTTTTTGATACTTGCATTGTTTAATTCATAAATTTCGGGCGTATTATAGTATTTGAGAGTGTAGCATCGCGTTTTAGTACCTGAATAGTGTAAACTCGCGTAGTCGTCTGTCTTCTGTTTTTGTTTTGAACGGCCAGTGTCGGTTGGCCACAGCCAGTGTGCTCCCTGCCGCCGTTGGATAAGCAGCTGCAGCAGCAAGTCGTATACTCTTAGCTCACTTATTTGTTACATAGTTTAATTCTTAATTTCTTTGCGTGTTTTTGGTACTTGCATTGTTTAATTCATAAATTTCTGGCATATTATAGTATTTGAGAGTTGTAGCATCGCGTTTTAGTACCTGAATAGTGTAAAATCGCGTAGTCTCCTTCCGCCGCCGAGCAGTGTGTCAGCAGTGCGCAAGTAGCAGCATTACTGCATTTACTAGGCAATCTTGTATTTTAATAACCGTTTAAATTTTGTCGATTTGTTTGCGCTCTCTGTAGATTAGTTCAGACGTTCTTTGCACAACAGTTTTTAGCATGGATAGGGACTGCAACTGCTGTGTTCGGATGCAGGCTGAGTTGGCATTCCTTCGCTCCCAGCTTCAGGCAGTGTTGGCTTCGGTCACACAGCTTGAGGCTGTTGCCAATGGGTCACTGTGGGGGTTCGGATGGGGGTTTGTCGGGGACGGCAAGCTCGTCCCACGTATCCCCCGATCGGACTACGACTGTGGCTGCCCAGGATACTGCCCACATTGAGGCTGATCCCTCACCTGTGGTAGAGTGGGAGGTCGTCTCGAGGTGTGGCAGGGGGCGAAAGACATTCCGGAGGGCTGAGCGGAAGGCGTCTCCAGTTTGTCTGATGAACCGGTTTCAGGCTATGTCTCAGGCTGATACTGATCTTCGGCTGGACATGGCTGCTTGTCCTGTTCCAGAGGTTGCCCCTCAGTCTGCAAGATCCAGGCGGTCGCAGAGGGTGGGCTTACTGGTAGTTGGGAGCTCCAACGTCAGGCGCGTAATGGGGCCCCTTAGGGATATGGCAGCAAGAGAGGGGAAGAAAACCAATGTGTACTCCGTGTGCATACTGGGGGGAGTCATTCCAGATGTGGAAAGGGTCCTTCCGGATGCCATGAAGGGTACAGGGTGCACCCATCTGCAGGTGGTCGCTCATGTCGGCACCAATGATGTGTGTCACTATGGATCGGAGGAAATTCTCTCTGGCTTCCGGCGGCTACCTGATTTGGTGAAGGTTGTCAGTCTCGCTAGCGGGATGAAAGCAAAGCTCACCATCTGCAGCATCGTCGACAGAACTGACTGCGGACCTTTGGTACAGAGCCGAGTGGAGGGTCTGAATCAGAGGCTGAGACGGTTCTACGACCGTGTGGGCTGCAGATTCCTTGACTTGCGCCATAGGGTGGTGGGGTTTCGGGTTCCGCTGGATAGGTCAGGAGTCCACCACACGCAGCAAGCGGCTACACGGGTAGCAGGGGTTGTGTGGTGTGGACTGAGCGGTTTTTTAGGTTGGATGGCCTCGGGCAAGTACAGAAAGGGCAACAGCCTCAAAGGGTGTGGGGCAAAGTCAGTACATGCGGGGACCAAGCAGCAATCGGTATTGTAATTGTAAACTGTCGAAGCTGCATTGGTAAAGTACCGGAACTTCAAGCGCTGATAGAAAGCACCGAAGCTGAAATCGTTATAGGTACAGAAAGCTGGCTGAAGCCAGAGATAAATTCTGCCGAAATTTTTACAGACGGTGTTTAAAAAGAATAGATTGCATGCAACCGGTGGTGGCGTGTTTGTCGCTGTTACTAGTAGTTTATCCTGTAATGAAGTAGAAGTGGATAGTTCCTGTGAATTATTATGGGTGGAGGTTACACTCAACAACCGAGCTAGGTTAATAGTTGGCTCCTTTTACCGACCTCCCGACTCAGCAGCATTAGTGGCAGAACAACTGAGAGAAAATTTGGAATACATTTCACATAAATTTTCTCAGCATGTTATAGTCTTAGGTGGAGATTTCAATTTATCAGATATAGACTGGGACACTCAGATGTTTAGAACGGGTGGTAGGGACAGAGCATCGAGTGACATTATACTGAGGGCACTATCTGAAAATTACCTCGAACAATTAAACAGAGAACCGACTTGTGGAGATAACATCTTGGACCTACTGATAACAAACAGACCCGAACTTTTCGACTCTGTAAGTGCAGACCAGGGAATCAGTGATCATAAGGCCGTTGCAGCATCCCTGAATATGGAAGTTAATATGAATATAAAAAAAAGGGAGGAAGGTTTATCTGTTCAGCAAGAGTAATAGAAGGCAGATTTCAGACTACTTAACAGATCAAAACGAAAATTTCTGTTCCGACACTGACAATGTTGAGTGTTTATGGAAAAAGTTCAAGGCAACCGTAAAATGCGTTTTAGGCAGGTACATGCCGAGTAAAACTGTGAGGGACGGGAAAAACCCACCGTGGTTCAACAACAAAGTTAGGAAACTACTTCGAAAGCAAAGAGAGCTTCACTCCAAGTTTAAACGCAGCCAAAACCTCTCAGACAAACAGAAGATAAACGATGTCAAAGTTAGCGTAAGGAGGGCTATGCGTGAAGCGTTCAGTGAATTCGAAAGTAAACTTCTATGTACCGACTTGACAGAAAATCCTAGGAAGTTCTGGTCTTACGTTAAATCAGTAAGTGGCTCCAAACAGCATATCCAGACACTCCGGGATGATGATGGCATTGAAACAGAGGATGACACGCATAAATCTGAAATACTAAACACCTTTTTCCAAAGCTGTTTCACAGAGGAAGACCGCACTGCAGTTCCTTCTCTAAATCCTCGCACAAACGAAAAAATGGCTGACATCGAAATAAGTGTCCAAGGAATAGAAAAGCAACTGGAATCACTCAACAGAGGAAAGTCCACTCACTGCACCTGACGGGATACCAATTCGATTCTACAAAGAGTACGCGAAAGAACTTGCCCCCCTTCTAACAACCGAGAACCGCAAGTCTCTGGAGGAACGGAAGGTTCCAAATGATTGGAAAAGAGCACAGGTAGTCCCCGTCTTCAAGAAGGGTCGTCAAGCAGATGCGCAAAACTATAGACCTATATCTCTGACGTCGATCTGTTGTAGAATTTTAGAACATGTTTTTTGCTCGCGTATCATGTCGTTTTTGGAAACCCAGAATCTACCCTGTAGGAATCAACATGGATTCCGGAAACAGCGATCGTGTGAGACCCAACTCGCTTTATTTGTTCATGAGACCCAGAAAATATTAGATACAGGCTCGCAGGTAGATGCTATTTTCCTTGACTTCCGGAAGGCGTTCGATACAGTTCCGCACTGTCGCCTGATAAAGTAAGAGCCTATGGAATATCAGACCAGCTGTGCGGCTGGATTGAGAGTTTTTAGCAAACAGAACACAGCATGTTGTTATTAATGGAGAGACGTCTACAGACGTTAAGGTAACCTCTGGCTTGCCACAGGGGAGTGTTATGGGACCATTGCCTTTCACAGTACATATATATGACCTAGTAGATTGTGTCGGAAGTTCCATGCGGCATTTCGCGGATGATGCTGTAGTATACAGAGAAGTTGCAGCATTAGAAAATTGTAGCGAAATGCAGGAAGATCTGCAGCGGATAGGCACTTGGTGCAGGGAGTGGCAACTGACCCTTAACATAGATAAATGTAATTTATTGCGAGTACATAGAAAGAAGGATCCTTTATTGTATGATTATATGATAGCGGAAGAAACACTGGTAGCAGTTACTTCTGTAAAATATCTGGGAGTATGCGTGCGGAACGACTTGAACTGGAATGATCACATAAAATTAATTGTTGGTAAGGCGGGTACCAGGTTGAGATTCATTGGGAGAGTCCATCAACAAAGGAGGTGGCTTACAAAACTCTCGTTCGACCTATACTTGAGTGTAGCTCATCAGTGTGGGATCCGTACCAGATCGGGTTGACGGAGGAGACAGAGAAGTTCCAAAGAAGAGCGGCCCGTTTCTTCACAGAGTTATTTGGTAACCGTGATAGCGTTACAAATATGTTTAGCAAACTCAAGATGCAGACTCCGTAAGAGAGGCGCTCTGCATCGCGGTGTAGCTTGCTGTCGAGGTTTCGAGAGTGTGCGTTTCTGGATGAGGTATCGAATATATTGCTTCCCCGTACTTATACCTCTCGAGGAGATTAGTAATGTAAAATTAGAGAGATTCGAGCGCGCACGGAGGCTTTCCGGCAGTCGTTCTTCCCGCGAACCATACGCGACTGGAACAGGAAAGGGACGTAATGACAGTGGCACGTAAAGTGCCCTCCGCCACACACCGTTGGGTGGCTTGCGGAGTATAAATGTAGATGTAGATGAAACCAAAAACCTAGTGTCCTGTGCGCATTTCTTGTGCATTTGACACGTTCTACATCATAACGGTTTTCTATGCTATTGATCAATGGAACACGTAACTAACTAACTAGCTAACTAACTCTCGCGAGTCAGAGTACAGATAACCTGAAAAATTACCGAATCGGTAACGCGTAATATGGCTGCTCGATCTTGCGAGTGCACACTTAACCATAACACGTCTACCGCTTGGTCATTAGTGACAACAGGTAAGTACGCAATCATCTGCACCATACACCAGAGTAGGTTTGGTAATTTTTTTAAATAATTTCCTCCCTGCTATCTGGCTACTCTCAGTGGAGTACAGATAACGGAACAAGCTATTCGAGTTGAAAGTGGATGTCCTTATCACACAAATCTTCAATTGCAACCATTTGTTTTAGGTCTGTGTTTATTAAAGCTAGTTCCTGCACTTGATTACTGTTGTATTCTCCAACAGTTTATCGAACGTAACTTCTTCTACAGTACAATAGATGGCTGTACAATAGATGTAGACGTCCGTCGATCTAGCTGGAGACGCGGTTCCTTTCCGTCGGCTGGTACTTCGATCGGCGGTGCAGTACAGCGGCTTCGGTGATATCTTCTTGGAGACTCTGCTAAAGCGGTTGCCATTAGCAGCGGACGAAGACTGATCTACTTTCGACCTGCCGGGCCTATATAGTGAGCTGGAGGCAATAGAAACCCGGCGTTGGAAATCATTTCCGGATATGTCGCGGCGACCTCTGCAAGGAAAGGTTCCTATTAATCGACTGGAATCTTCAGCGTGTTTACCTGATGTCTTCGCCTGTTTGGCTGTTGGTTTGTTTCCCTCATAGCGTGGCTGTTATGCGGTGCTGCCTGCCATTTAGGGGAACCCGATGGCAGACAGTACAATCACCTAAATGATTATACTGACCGAGGATTCTGAATACCTGAGCTTTGGGTGGGATATTATCCTGCAAGAATTCGATGTTGGCTTGGAGACCATCAACCAGCATGGAGGCTGTCACAAACTCAATACGCATCGCATACCTGGCCCATGGTGTTGAGTGTAATGAAAAGACAGCAGCCCAGTGCATCTCCCCCCCCCCCCCACCCCCCAGCCACCCAAACGTTGTCCCAGTTATGCAACGCTGCCCTCTCTTTCATCAACTCACGTGGCCAGCTCATATAGTAATCGGGATTTCGTAAAACAGGATATCACCAAAACACAGCTCTGATACATAAAAATTCACCTCTTGATCGTATTCTCAATCACAAAAACCAAAACACAAATGTTATCATAAGATTTAATGTACGACCACGACTCTTTTGAAAATACCACGAAAGTTTTAGGCATCTGTGTTACAACTACCAATCTGTACACTGGCAGTACGACATTCTTATGAAAACAATGGGTAAACATGAAACACGCAGACTATGAAAGCGTATTTCAACAAAATGCGTCTTCCAGTGCTTCGTTGTTTGTCACTTGCGTCGTAGATTGTACACTTACTGCTAATGATCGTTCGGAATTGATGTATATAGTGACCTGTGGTGACATTCATACATGTTTCTACCGCTGTTGTATTACGCCACACAGTGATCATAATCACCCGTCCATCACTCGCTTTATACGAGAGGTTTCCCCAACAAAACCGAACAAAGGTTAAGCCATCCACCTCTTTTGAAAGTAAAGCAGGAGTTCCATAGCCATACGCTGTCTGCTGTAGTGGCGCACTCACAACAGTCAATGAATATCATTATCGATTAACGATGGCAGGTGAGTAATATCCAGTGGCCCAGAAACACAGTAAATGTATATTGTTTCCCTCGTAATACATAGAGAAGAACTCAGTTTTTTCTTTAAAACTTTACTGCTCGATCACTTCCTGGTGTGAAATAATGCACCACTACAAGTAAACTGCACCAGGACTAAGGTGTATTATGTTAGCGTCCGAGTCTCCGAGATCAACCGCCTATAACAATGAACAAAACATTTTTCTTTTCTTTTGCTGCACACTCCTACGTCTACAGAACAGTTTCATTCACAATGAGTTCAGCCAAAAATCTGTGAAATTGTATTATTCACTTAGAGGCAATAAGCTAGATACGGAATGTGTCTGTCTCTCCCTAAGAGTCATTAGCGACTCACATTTAATTATCACTCCCCCACATGTTGCTATTTATTTGTAACATGAAAGGTCCATCATCCACAAAGAACGCCCCTTGCTCATATGAATTCTGAAGATCTGCAGAACAATGTACCACACGCCAAGTGCTTAATAAGTGAGGAACAAGGCATACGCTTCGTAACGCTCTCTTTTGTGTTATGCAAAAGATACGTTGTACGACATAGAAAACAAGTATGTGACATTTGGAAACACGCCAAAATGTGAATTAATATTTCACTGTGCAGTGGAGTGAGCTCTTCAATATAACTGATAGGACTCGAAAAGGCAAACTTTGCCTTTCGTGGGCAATGCTCATACCCTCTGAGTCATCCGAGTACGACTCTCGGCCGGTCCCCTCATACCTCCTACACTCGGAACTTCACAGAAACCCTCGCATCCTTTGTGGACTGGCACAGTTAGAATAAGGGACATTACAGAGAAATGGCTCACTCATTCCCAGGGGGTTGTATTCAGAATGAAAATCGGAGGGACGTACTGGCGAAATAGAAGTGACACTAGAGTCGGTAAGAGCACTACAGATGCCTGTTCGTCTCTTGTTAAGCACAAAATTGTAATGCTCCTGTAAGTTTATTGTAAGCAAATGGCAGATGCCGCGTCGTTATGAAAGAAGGAAATGTCAGCGTGACAATGGCCTTGCGTAGGGTAGAATGGTTTGTCTCTCTTTGGGAAATAAATTCGTGTATGCTGCTAGAATAATAAAGTGCGGATGGAACCAAACCACGGTTCGTCAGACATAATGAGGTTGCAGCCAGATTTTGCACATGCCGTAACCAACTTCACTCACAGTGTTCGCTCAGCCCTTGGGCTTTGCATCGTGTGGACACGAATACACCGCTAATCAGATAACTTGGTAGCATATATACCATTACGTGTGTCTCCATTGCCAAGAAATAAGACTGAATGGTGGGTACGTGGCTGCTGTCGCTGGCATTCTGAATGGCAAAAGGTAGTGTTTTCAGGTTAGAGCCTCTATTCCACTTGTCGCAAGGTGACCGCCAAACACATGCTAAACGTCTTAGTAATGCCAGTGCTCTGACACTCTTCCCCATAGCGGAAAAACACCAGATGTGATTGTTTGATATTCCATTACATAAAACGTACCATATCTGCCAATTTTTCTGTTGGATTGTGTGTGTTTTTATTTCGCACAATTACTTACTGAAATCTGTGGTACAGAAGAAGATTCGTGTTGGCTGTATTCGAAATGTTTCCTGTTGTTGCGGTTGAGTAAGATTCCTATGACAGATCGTGTAAGAGCTACGGCTGGTGTGTGACAGAGTTTCAGGGAGGGGGGGAAGGGCACCGAACGTGTAACGTGTGAACGAAGCTCCTCGCACTTTCTGAAGACTTGGCGGCGGCCATGAGGTGGTTTGAAGGTCGCGCAGGTATGTCGGCCCATCGGAAATGCCTCTGCTAGTCGATAAGGAAACTCTGAAACGTTGTGAGTAAGGAATAGGGACGCACTTATGTCTTTCACGTGACTGGACTACGCACAATACTACATAAGTAATATAACACAGTCTGGCACCTAGAATAGTCACACGTAAAAGCATAAACTGGATGTAACAAATTGCAAGAAGAAAGGAGGATTAGGGTTCAACGTCCTGTCCATATCGAGGTCATTATAGGCTCTATTTCGTGATAACTGCTGTTGCTGAGAGAATAAATGTGTTGTACATTTTAGCATGAATAATGTTATACAGCGTTAGATATTTGCGGTACGTTAGCGGTAGCACATGTAACTCTGTTTCTCAGTGATTTAGTTACTAATATGACTTAATTCCTCTGGTATCATGAAGATGATCTTTTTTCAACGGTGGAGAAAGGACTAATTCAAATACTCTAATTAAAAACATTCGAAAATAAAACATTTTTTTCGGAAACTAACGAGCTAAGCATTGTGCTCTGAAACTACATCGACAAAATACAGACTTATTGTAGTATTCATCTGGAAACAACAATCTTTGTCATGTACTGGCAGCATCTTTGTTATTCCAGACGTCTATGGCAATAAAACATAGCGTTGTTCGTGGCAACTTTGCTTCTTTTCGCCGCTCTCCTCTCTATTCACCCTTCAAACCCATTTATCAGTTTATCCAGGTGTGACGCTGCAGGTAACTAATCAAACCATCACCGCCTCATGAGCTAAGTTAGTACCGATGCACATTTGCGTCACTCTGTTTCCGAAAAAAGTCTTCGACACACACACACACACACACACACACACACACACACACACACACATATACATACTGGCGGGAGGGCGCCAATCAAATGGCTCAAATGGCTCTGAGCACTATGTGACTTAACATCTATGGTCATCAGTCCCCTAGAACATAGAACTACTTAAACCTAACTAACCTATGGACATCACACAACACCCAGTCATCACGAGGCAGAGAAAGAGGGCGACAATCGATCATGTTATTAAATTCATCTGAGATGTTCACAAACACAGTCAAATTTAGTGACTTGTTGCTTGAAGTAGCATTTGGAACTGATCTCTTGCTATATACCGGGTGGTTCTAATTAATGTGCCACAACTCCGGGAGGTACACTGTGGGTAGTAATTATCGTTTGGCAGCGAAACTTGGTAGTTATGCTAATGTGTTAAAGCGGAACCGATTTGTGCTGCAAAAAATTAGTTCAAATTTTGACCACCAGGTGCAAATCTGGCGCTGTACTGCATTTCGTTGACGTATCCGGTAATGATACTGACAAAATTGTGTATGTACCAGTTACTAATGAAATCAACATAATGCCTTTCACAGTTTTATGTCCACATCTCGTTCTTAATCAATTACATACAGCAACGTGTCTATACGTCTTTCTTGCATTCACAGCGCCAGATTTGCAACTGGTGGCCAAAATTGGAACTATTTTTTCCAGCACAAAGCGGTTCCAAATTAACACATTAGTATATCTACCACGTTTCGTTGCCTTACGATAATTACAGGCCTGACTGGACCTTTGTGAGTAGCTGCACTTTAAATATAACCACACACTGTTACTAAGCTGCTTACTTGGGGCCGATTTCCTTGCCCATCCTCCGTCTCTAAAGATATCTATTTCGACGGACCGCTAATCCCTAATTCTCCTTTCAGGTACCCAGGATCTCTGCTTTTCTGTGTGACTGTAGTAGGCGCCAGGATATATTATACGATTCCTGTGCGCTCGTACATTTATAAGAAGAGGATAAAATTAGAGGGTTTTGCATATAGCAATTATAATGTTTCCGAAGTCTAGTCAACAAGAATTTATTTAATACCTACCACCGTCTTCAACACCTACCACCAACTTCAATATCTTTCGCTGCTCTATAAACTTTTTATTGTGCTTGGTAGAATCCACATTAACTCCTTCGCCTCGAACGCCGTGTCGTCATCAGACAATAGGAGTCATTGTATGCGTACGTGGAGCGCTATGTGCTCAGCACACCGCTCTCCCTGCCTTTGCCTGTTTTTATTACCAGTACATCCACTTATTAAAAAGCAGAAATGTGATACCTCTCATTCATAGGCATCCAGCTGCATAATTATCAGGTAAATACATTCAGATCCATATTATCAGTCAATTAGCGTTCCAGAATAGTAGCCTAAAGCTTCCAAGGTACTGAAGGTAATTGTTTTATAATGTCATTTTATATCAGAACCGTTCAGGCTAAATGTGTTGCGCTGCTACTACGGTCACAAGTTCGAATCCGGCATCGGGCATTGATGGGTGTTGTCCTTAGGTTAGTTAAGTTTAAGTAGTTCTTTGTTCTAGGGGACTGATGACCTCAGGTGTTAAGCCCCATAGTGCCTGGAGCCATTTTTTTGAATGTGCTGATGGCATTGGTTTGGAGAGACACCATGTAGGATAGCTTAAGAGCCTGTGTGCTCTCTCACACTGCATATCACGTGGTGTAGTGCAGGCACCGATGATTGCCCCCGCTACCAGGGCCTGTTGTCTCACTGCTGGCTGTGACGGGGTAGTGCAGTTCGCCGACACTTAGCATCGAGTGACACTTGTGATGACTGGACGAGCCACACTCCTTCTGCTGAATTTGAGTAACTGCAGTCGGAGCTTACGCCTGGATGCATGGTAACGGCAGCAAGCCCTAAAACGCCCAGTTCACGGACTGAGAGAAGAGGCCTGCGTCCAAGGCCTTAACTCATCCGTAAATAAGCTCACCCAGAACATGAATAAAAGTCAATCAGCTGAGCAATGCTTTTATATTCTTCGTCGAATGGTTTTATACACTGAGGTAACAAAAGTCATGGGATACCTCCAAATATCGTGTCGGACCTCATTTTGCCCCGTATAGTGCAGCAGCTCGATGTCGCTTGTACTGAACAAGTCGTTGGAAAATTCTGCAGCCTCCATAATTTCGAAAGTGTTGCCAGTGCAGGATTTTGTTCACGAACAGACTTCCAGATGTCCCATAAATGTTAGATGGGTAGCCAAATCACACGCTCAAAATGTCCAGAATGGTCGTCAAACCAATCGCGAACAATTGTGGCCCAGTGAGGTAGCGCATTGTCATCCATAAAAACTGCAACCATGAATGGTTGCATACGGTCTCCAAGTAGCTGAACACAAGCATTTCCAGTCAATGATCTGTTCGGTTGGACCATAGCCCACACCATTATGGAGTCACCAACAGCTTTGAAAGTGCCATGTTGGCTGTTTGGATCTATGGCTTCGTAGCTCTTACCTACTGAAGCCGGGACATCTGACCTGGCCACGGTTTTCTAATGATCTAGGACCCCAGGAGAGGCGCTGCAGGCCATGCCGTGCTGTTAGTAAAGGCACTCGCGTCGGATACGTTCGTCGTACGCCCACACCAATTTCTGCGGTTACTTCACCGGAGCTGTTTTTCTCAAAGCACTGACAACTCTACACAAACGTCGCTGCTCTCGGTCGTTGAGTGAAGTCCGTCGGCCACTGAGATCCGTGATGAGAGGTAATGCCTGAAATTTCACATTCTCGGTACACTCTCGATACTGTGGATCTTGGAGTACTGAAATACCTAACGATTTTCGAAATGGAATGTGCCATGTATCTATCTCCAACTACCATTCCGCGTTCAAAGTCTGTTAATTCCTGTCACGCGGCCATTATCACGTCTGACACCTTTTCACATAAATCACCTGATTACAAATGACAGCTCCGTCAACGTACTACCCTTATATTCCTTGTGTCTGCGATACTACTGATATCTGTACATGTGCATATCGCTATCCCACGACATTTGTCACCTCAGCGTATGTATCAATTTCGCTATTCCCACCCTCCTCTTGCCGCCAGGCTCCATAGTGCTGGCGCCACTGATTGGCTGCATCTTTTATTTCTAACAGACGAAATAAAACAGAAGTTTTTTGAATGTTTATTTATTTATATATTTTTTCACTTAGCATTACTAATAGTATCTGAAACATGGTAATTTTGCGTTTGTGTGTAAATATAGTATATATATATTTGTTTTGTAATTAAAGTAGCATGCCTTGAGTAATTAATAACAATGTAAAATCAGAGAGACAGAAGAGATAGAAACAGTTAAAGGACAGTGGTGAGTGGAGAGGAGGTGCTAAGGCAGATGTCGGACTGGCTGGTGGCACGCTATACGATACGCACGAAACGTTACACTGCAAGACAGTATGAATTGGTTATCTCTGTGGAGAGTGGTGTAATGTGAACACAAACTGTCGAAGGTCGAGTTGTTATTTCCAAAAGCAGCTGCTACAATGATTGTTCACGGTGTGCTAGAATCATTCTGAGAACTGGTACTACGATTTTGAAGGTTCTAAACATAAAGAGTATTGTAGAAGGTATGACATTGTGATGTCATAATACGTCTAAGTCCTTGTGACTAACAATCACTAAATGGCCGTCTATTAGCCTAAATACAAACTGTGTGTGCCATATTACTCGAATGAAACCTATGTCTGAGTGCATTTGATCTGGGTTACGTGTAGAAACCCCGCCATATATACGTCTACTGATATTTGATCTGCAGAACCATTCTCGCCGCTGAGTTACTTTGATTACAATGGTTACTACTAACTAAATACAAAAATTGTTGAAGTAATTTAGGAATATATAATTTACAAAGAGTACATATCCTTTGTTGGCTCATAAATCAGACGTGACCAGTTTCTGACGTTACTTGTAATGGTTGCGCTATTTTTCGATATGCGTTTTTGATAACAGTTGTACTCAACTGCTAAAATTAACTTATTCAAACTACCATACACACCAAGAGCATCCCTTCACATCTGGTGTAAGTTATAATGGATGCGATTGCTTACCAGTGTAGCAGTCACAGGGCACGTAGCGGTTATTTCGGCTATTATTAATTGACAGAAGTCTCTGCTGAACTATGCCTTTCTTGAGATGACTAAGTTTCGAGAATATTTTAGTTAATTTTGTTTCGAAGATTATTGATGTTTTATATGAAATGCGAATTGTGACTTAATGTGAAATGTTGTTATCTCATCAACTTCAGAAAGTTAGTTTCATAATTAGAGGTGTATGAAAAATTTCATTGTGCTATGAAAAGAGAAATTTTTATGAGCACATTTCGAGTATGTTTAATTATTACTGTAGGGAAAATTCAGAGCTTAATTATTTTTCTATTCGACATAGTCAAGTACATGAATAAATGATACTTGTCGCCTTTTACTACTGCATGGTAATGGTGGGATCAGGTTCGCGAAATATCTCATTTCTGATTTTCCAAATCCCAAGGATGATTATCTCACAGTATCATCAGACTATTCTTAGTGTCACCGATATCCTGGCAGGGTCCCCATTATGAATGATACCTGACGTCTTTTACTACTGCAAGATACTGGTAGGATCAGTTTTGCAAACTCTCTCTCTTCTGATTTCCCAAATCCTCAGAGTGACGATGCAAGTAGAGCCTACGTTCACTTGCCTCGAACAAGTACCACACACAATATTTCTGATTAGTGGGTCAATTTAATTAATTAAGCTGATAAAAAGGCGCCATCACAAAGGTCATTTGATGATTTAATAAAATTGCAATCCCTGTACTGGATATACAATAATCATGAAAATTTTTTTTGAAGTATTATTAAGTGGAGGTGCAAACTGACTTATTTTAAGGATACTGACAAGGAAGCGTGGTGCAGAAGAGTACAGTTTACTAAATCCATGGGAATGAAACACAAATTGGGCGGTAAATTAAATAAAATTTTACACATTCGGGCTTGAAACACGAAAGTAACTAAAACTGTGCATCACGTGGCGGCATCGCACGTCCACGTCAAGTCGCGGTTGTTCAAAAATCTCATCGAATAAACTGAATACTAATGAAACTAATGTCGTTCCCTGACTGAAATAGTCGGTGCGACATGACTATCAGTGCCACACACCAGAGTGACTACCAGAAACTCAAAACTAACTTTTACAGATTTAGCAACTAGAGATACTCAGAGCATTCTTACTCACTGGCGTCCTACGGATGAGTAAAACTAACCTGTTGCCGAGGTCTACTCAGAAACCCAGAAGGGCTCAGAGAGCCTAAGCGGTTTTTACGCATACCACCTGACCAGTGGCGACTAATGCCTCTCTGACCCAACGTAGCCGTGTTCAAAGCTCTACATGAAGGTTGGCTTATTTGTCCTTAACCTGGCAACTAAGAAAACGATGACAGTGGGGAGAAGAAAGATATGACATGAATACACGATAACGGATTACATAGATACATACAGAAAATAGCTGTGAATTTGAAACGGAAAGAGACATTCTCCTTTGGCATTGAAATGCCACTAATAAATGGTGCTGTAGTATCATGTATTCTCTCTACCATCTTTCTCTCAATGCATAGTCGTATTGAACATCTGAATCGTTAAGAAGTGTAGCAAAACCGAAGGGGACGTTTCAACATAAGTAGTAGTCGTAACGAGAGAGTAGAGTCGTTTATTTCCGTGCAAGATTTACTTTAGAGAAAAACTATGAGTTTGGAGATAAAACTTTGCACAGATACACTGTCGGTATCGAAAGCGAACTAAAAGTGTCCATGTAGCGTCTTCGACAAATGAAACTCTAGAATCCCAGTTGCCAGTGAATTCTGCTATTTGTAAATAACCAGTTATTCCATCAGTTATTTCCATGACACTGTGAATATCGTAAGGTCACTGTGGTTTGTCCATGGCTAGATAAAGTGAGACTGAATTAGAAAGTACATTCATCGGTAACCAACGTGCCTTATTAGCAGTTACTCGCCAGTTATTTCCATGCTAGTTCGAACATTACACGGTCTATTATTTGTAGTATGGTGGAGCAGGGCCGAAGGGTAAATAGTGAAGGACAATGTACGCACATTGGCAAACGGATTACGCACAGTATTATCAGTTATTCAGATAATCCCTGATACTGATAACACGTTATTTTCCTAACTTAGAATACTCAATAACAGGTTATTTGTGTCAAAGTAAGTTAGTTTTTGCCCCTCTGGCCTGAATCAATCTCTTAAGCGAATGTCTCAAGCGAATGCATAAATTAAGAGCATCCTGAATCTTCACCAGTCAGTAAAGAACGGTATTGCGTCAGAGCGGTGAAACTTGACTACTGCACGAAAAACAAAAGTATAGTTTATCAAAAGGACCGTCGTCATAGGTACACTGCACATCTTCAGGAAGTTGCAACACCTCCACTCAACATTACCGCCTAAAACGTGATGATATCGACTATCTGTAACGTGTGATATTTCATGTAGCCGTGGCTGTTGGCCTTGTACTCTTCAGGCACACGTTACGAAAATTCTGTTCACTTACCTGATAATGGCCTCGGGTTTGGTAGTCCAAATATATCCTAAATGTCCCTGTTATTAGACATAAATTAATTATACACCTTCCAAAATAATGAATTAGGAATTCAATGAAACAAGAATCACAGTTAATTCGGTTTGCTATATCAAAGTGACCCATAAATTATCTGACAAGCAATAACAGATTTAAAATAAGAACTTCACATCCATATAACTAATGGGTCGGATGTAAGATTCTAATAATCGCTTAACAAAATGAAACAGCTGCATTCGCGAATTTGTGCCGTGATTGTCGTGATATTAGTATAAAAGAGAGAAAATGTTACAGAAGGGACTGCCTTGTATTGGTGGCCGAAGTTGAAAGCGTATTGATCATATGAGTCAGTAAGAGTGAAGCTTGAAGTTAATGAAATTGTATAAAAATTACTTAATGCCCCTACTGATTATGTCACTGTTGCGGCTCGATCTCACCATAGACTGAAGCTGCTGCAGCATCAGTCATTGGTAGCGGACCAATGGCTCACGCCTGCTGATGCGTTCAAGTCAGACATAAATCTTTTTACGTCCCTCAGCTCATCTGTTTGGAGATGGACCCTTGCGGTAACGAAGGCTGGCAGAGGAGAAGTCTGACGGAAAAGGTTCCCGCTGATGAATACTGCCAGCCGGTGTGGCCGTGCGGTTCTAGGCGCTTCAGTTTGGAACCGCGAGACCACTACGGTCGCAGGGACGAATCCTGCCTCGGGCATAGATGTGTGTGATGTCCTTAGGTTTTTTTTTTTTTTTTTTTTTTGTCATCAGTCTACTGACTGTTTTGATGCGGTCCGCCACGAATTCCTTTCCTGTGCTAACCTCTTCATCTCAGAGTAGCACTTGCAACCTACGTCCTCAATTATTTGCTTGACGTATTCCAACCTCTGTCTTCCTCTACAGATTTTGCCCTCTACAGCTCCCATGGAAGTCATTCCCTCATGTGTTAGCATATGTCCTATCATTCTGTCCCTCCTCCTTATCAGTGTTTTCCACATCTTCCTTTCCTCTCCGATTCTGCGTAGAACCTCCTCATTCCTTACCTTATCAGTCCACCTAATTTTCAACATTCGTCTATAGCACGACATCTCAAATGCTTCGATTCTCTTCTGTTCCGGTTTTCCCACAGTCCATGTTTCACTGCCCTGTACTCCAGACGTACATCCTCAGAAATGTCTTCCTCAAATTAAGGCCGGTATTTGATATTAGTAGACTTCTCTTGACCAGAAATGCCTTTTTTGCCGTAGCGAGTCTGCTTTTGATGTCCTCCTTGCTCCGTCCGTCATTGGTTATTTTACTGCCTAAGTAGCAGAATTCCTTAGCTTCATTGACTTCGTGACCATCAATCCTGATGTTAAGTTTCTCGCTGTTCTCAATTATACTACTTCTCATTACCTTCGTCTTTCTCCGATTTACTCTCAAACCATACTGTGTACTCATTAGACTGTTCATTCCGTTCAGCAGATCATTTAATTCTTCTTCACTTTCACTCACGATAGCAATGTCATCAGCGAATCGTATCATTGATATCCTTTCACCTTGTATTTTAATTCCACTCCTGAACCTTTCTTTGATTTCCATCATTGCTTCTTCGATGTACAGATTGAAGAGTAGGGGCGAAAGGCTACAGCCTTGTCTTACACCCATGTTAATACGAGCGCTTCTTTCTTGATCCTCCGCTCTCATTATTCCCTCTTGGTTGTTGTACATATTGTATATGATCGGTCTCTCCCTATAGCTTACGCCTACTTTTTCAGAATCTCGAACAGCTTGCACCATTTTATATTGTCGAACGCTTTTTCCAGGTCGACAAATCCTATGAAAGTGTCTTGATTTTTCTTTAGCCTTGCTTCCATTATTAGCCGTAACGTCAGAATTGCCTCTCTCGTCCCTTTACTTTTCCTAAAGCCAAACTGATCGTCACCTAGCGCATTCTCAATTTTCTTTTCCATTCTTCTGTATACTATTCTTGTAAGCAGCTTCAATGCCTGAGCTGTTAAGCTGATTGTGCGATAATTCTCGCACATGTCAGCTCTTGCCGTCTTCGGAATTGTGTGGATGATGCTTTTCCGAAAGTCAGATGGTATGTCGCCAGACTCATATATTCTACACACCAACGTGAATAATCGTTTTGTTGCCACTTCCCCCAATGATTTTAGAAATTCTGATGGAATGTTATCTGTCCCTTCTGCCTTATTTGACCGTAAGTCCTCCAAAGCTCTCTTAAATTCCGATTCTAATACTGGATCCCCTATCTCTTCTAAGTCGACTCCTGTTTCTTCTTCTATCGCATCAGACAGATCTTCACCCTCATAGAGGCTTTCAGTGTATTCTTTCCACCTATCTGCTCTCTCCTCATCATTTAACAGTGGAATTCCCGTTGCACACTCAATGTTACCATCGTTGCTTTTCTTAATGTCACCAAAGCTTGTTTAGACTTTCCTGTATGCTGAGTCTGTCCTTCCGACAATCATATCTTTTTCGATGTCTTCACATTTTTCCTGCAGCCATGTCGTCTTAGCTTCCCTGCACTTCCTATGTATTTCATTCCTCAGCGACTGCTATTTCTGTTTTCCTGATTTTCCCGGAACATGTTTGTACTTCCTCCTTTCATCAATCAACTGAAGTATTTCTTCTGTTACCCATGGTTTCTTCGCAGCTACCTTCTTTGTACCTATGTTTTCCTTCCCAACTTCTGTGACGGCCCTTTTTAGAGATGTCCATTCCTCTTCAACTGTACTGCCTACTGCGCTATTCCTTATTGCTGTATCTATAGCGTCAGAGAACTTCAAACGTATCTCGTCATTCCTTAGTACTTCCGTATCCCACTTCTTTGCGTATTGATTCTTCCTGACTAATTTCTTGAACTTCAGCCTACTCTTCATCACTACTATATTGTGATCTGAGTATCCGATTTCGGAATCTCTGTCTGACCATGATGTAATCTAATTGAAATCTTCCCGTATCTCCCGGCCTTTTCCAAGTATACCTCCTCCTCTTGTGATTCTTGAACAGGGTATTCGCCATTACTAGCTGAAACTTGTTACAGAACTCAATTAGTCTTTCTCCTCTTTCATTCCTTGTCCCAAGCCCATATTCTCCTGTAACCTTTTCTTTTACTCCTTCCCCAACAACTGCATTCCAGTCGCCCATGACTATTAGATTTTCGTCCCCCTTTACATACCTCATTACCCTTTCAAAATCCTCATACACTTTCTCTATCTGTTCATCTTCAGCTTGCGATGTCGGCATGTATACCTGGACTATCGTTGTCGGTGTTGGTTTGCTGTCGATTCTGATTAGAACAATCTGGTGACTGAACTGTTCACAGTAACACACCCTCTGCCCTACCTTCCTATTCATAACGAATCCTACACCTGTTATACCATTTTCTGCTGCTGTTGATATTACCCGATACTCATCTGACCAGAAATCCTTGTCTTCCCTTTCCCTTTTCAAATTTTCTAGTTTCCCTACCACGTTCAAGCTTCTGACATTCCACGCCCCGACTCGTAGAACGTTATCCTTTCGTTGATTATTCAATCTTTTTCTCATGGTAACCTCCCCCTTGGCAGTCCCCTCCCGGAGATCCGAATGGGGGACTATTCCGGAATCTTTTGCCAATGGAGAGATCATCAGGATACTTCTTCAATTACAGGCCACATGTCCTGTGGATACACGTTACGTGTCTTTAATGCAGTGGTTTCCATTGCCTTCTGCATCCTCATGTCGTTGATCATCGTTGATTCTTCCGCCTTCAGGGGAAATTTCCCACCCCTAGGACAAGAGAGTGCCCTGAACCTCTATCCGCCCCTCCGCCCTCTTTGACAAGGCCGTTGGCAGAATGAGGCTGACTTCTTATGCCGGAAGTCTTCGGCCGCCAATGCTGATTATTTATCAAAATTGAGGCAGTGACGGTGATCGAACCCGGGACCGAAGACGTTTTGATTATGAATCAAAGACGCTACCACGGGTCACAAATAGTTAGTTTGTTTTAAGTAGTTCTAAGTTCTAGGGGAGTGATGACTTCTGATGTTAAGTCCCATAGTGCTCAGAGTCATTTGAACCATTTTTTTGATGAATACTGACGTAGGTGAAGTGATTCTGTAATGCACGCAAAACACACCTTGCGTCTTCCATAGCTCTGTCACTCTCGCAGATCTCGCATGGCCCTGGGTCTAATGACTAAACGCGACTCCAGTGGGGACGGCTACATTGTTACGAATCTACTGACCTATTGGCCACGAATAATTATGTACGCTATAGGAATCCCACAATATTTTAATAGTCATGATAGATGTAGGACGCTTTGCCACAGTGACAATGAAATAATTACACACAATCCAAACAGAGTAAAAATTCACCGTTGCACTATGTATGTCACTTCCTCAGAGCACACTCCTGCTCAAACCACTGTTCACCCTCGGAACTGACGGCACCTCTGGGTGTCAGGACTCTCTGCAGTGCCTGTCGCCGAATTCTAGCTAATCAGCGGCCACGGAGGACAATAATTCCTTATTATGACGTGCTGTCAACGGCCTATGGGAGACGGCAACATACGAGGGTTGGAAGTTAAATAGTGGCAATTCTTTATTCACAACCGATACAAAAGAGTTATATGATGCACCTGTTACTGTTCTTCAGAGTAGTCACCAGCGTTGTGTAGAACCTGTGGCCAGCGATGCGGAAGGCGTAGTATACTTAGCAGAACCTGTTCCGTTGATGGTGAGAATGGAGTGGTCAACTGCCTGTCGAATCTCTGGAACAGTCCTGACGCGTTGCCACGAAATGGTTCCTTCATCTTCGGAATCAAATCAAAGTCACAAGGACTTAAGTCCGTGGAATATGGTGGACGGTACAGTACTTCTCAGTCCCATCGACTGAACAGAGCAGTCACAGCTTGCGCTGTATGCGCCCGCGCATTGTCGTGCAAAATGATGGGTGGGTTGCGCAGAAAGTGTTGCCGCTTTTTTCGCAAAGACCGTCAATGCACAGTATCACTGTTCGTTTTTGGAGCATCATCTGCGAACACTGATCACTGATCAGACTGTCGGCCAGATTGCTGATAGAGTGCAGGTTGTCTCTTTGCTGCGCCCTGTTTAGGGTGGTGAGTGAGGGTTGCGGGGGGGGGGGGGGGGAGGCGGGAGGATGGAAGACCCCTCATCCTGCCCGCCATTTAGCTCCGTAAAGGTAGCTTCAGAATCATTAATGCAATTTGGTACTTTATTCAAAGGCTGAGGATGTGCAACAAAGTTATTCCTACTTCCTCCTTCCTAAATCTTGGAGTCTCCCAGGCGGGCAATCGACAAAGTGAATGAAATGTCCGTACGGTTACCACAGCGAGCAGTTGTTTGTAGAGAGCAGCAAAGTTTCTACTTCTGATAGCGAAAACCTCGCTTCTGCTGCGTATCCTTACGTTTCGTAACGCTCTTCGTATTGTTAATTGTCAGGTTCTATTGCAGTCTCAGATGATTCTATATTTAGCGAAATCAATTTTTTTTTTTTTTTTTTTTTTTTTGTAACCGCGAATTGTTAACTTTTAGGTAGGAAAACTGTCATAGTCCAACCAGAAAACACAGCACTGACAAATGCACACATTTCATTTCACTTCTGAAAAACAGCAATGGTTTGACACTAGAGTAAGAGTTACAGTGATTGGGGGGTAGGGTGGGGGTGGGGGTGGGGGGGTGCACTATTCTCCGGCTTCTCCTCGCTAGTAGTAGACACGTTCGCAGGAATTTAGAAGCACGGAATGGTGAATACCAATTACTGGAGAATGTAGTTGCGTTCGGAAACCACTTCAGTCCATATATGGAGTGTTGATGTAAGAAATTTATCGAAGGAATTTACCTTCACATCTTCGAAGGAGAATTCTGTTAATAATTTGAAGAAGGCATTAGAAGTTGTGAAGGAATAGGATTGTTCTAATGTCTGTCAATGACATTGCCTTGAAGATTGGAAGTGCGTTCTTTACAACTGGTGGAATCGGGGCTTCTCCCTTTAAAAATAAATGAGTAAAACTGGTCAGACGTTTAAGGAACATGCATCTGAAGTTGCAGCTGATAGTGAGCAGCGCGTACCGAATAGATCTGGAGGAATAAAGTCATCGTTATTCAACGTTAGCTACCATTGCTTCAGTAACTATTCCAGTAACAGTTGCTGAATTATGCCTATCGAATGTGAATAATCAGATGCTACACATTGAGAACTACCCCCCAGACAAAAACTTAAAATCGTTTATGAGAAATTAGATACACATAACAAACGTTTGATGTGCTTCTATGTTACGCGATCTCTGGAGGCTGGTGAAGAAACTTGTACCTATTCGCCTGCCCATAATCCCTTCTACAGGAAAAGGTCACTAGTCGCCGCGGGGGTCTGATGTTAAATAAATCAGACTTCTCTCTGTCAGGGGAACTTATACACTAATCCATACAACATACCACTTTCCGCCGGCCGAAGTGGCCGTGCGGTTAAAGGCGCTGCAGTCTGGAGCCGCAAGACCGCTACGGTCGCAGGTTCGAATCCTGCCTCGGGCATGGATGTTTGTGATGTCCTTAGGTTAGTTAGGTTTAACTAGTTCTAAGTTCTAGGGGACTAATGACCTCAGCAGTTGAGTCCCATAGTGCTCAGAGCCATTTGAACCATACCACTTTCTGTTTATTTAGCTTTCGTCCACTGGACTTTGTAACCTCCCCACAATAATGTTTTGTCAATATTAACTGAATAATAAAATGAGCCAAGCGTAACCTCCTTGCAAAATTAAAGAATAAAAATTGCGCAAATGTAAACTCCCCACAAAATATCTTTAAGGGATGAAGACGAAAATGTAGCCAAATATAGCCTCCCAACAAAAATAATGTCTAATAAGAATGCAAATTGGAGCCATATATCGTTAAATTGAAATGAAGCCAAGCGTAAACTCCCCACAAAAATTAAGGAATGATGATTGATCATTAAACCCACAATAATGTTAATGAAATAATGAAGCATGAACTGAATGTAACATCTGAACAGAAATAATTCAACCTGATAAATCTTATAAGGGCAGCAACGCTGACCTTCGGCCCTGTGAAATATTTAAACCTGAATAGAAAAACCAAAATTCTTACCTCAGTAAAAAAATGCATCCATATCTGCTCTTATTTTTCGGCGCAGCTCCGTGCCATTCTTGCCTGTATTTAATTTTGATTATTGGAGGGATTGCATAGGAAAATATTCTTTAAAGTGAAATGAATGCTTTTTCTTCAAAAGAGTGGAAAAATTCTTTAAATGAAATGATTACTTTTCTTTAAAAGATTTACTTTATAAAAAATTATTATTGGGGCATTTCTTGAACAAATTAATTACAATTAACATACGTCATTAGGTGAGCGCAATGCTGCTTCATTACCTTCTACAATAATTACACATCGTCCACCACATTCCTGACCAGACTCGTGGGCAGAGCACACCGCGGACGCATGCCGACTCGCCACACACAACTGTATCCGACTTCTACTACAGACAGAGTGCAACTCGCAACTGAACACTCGCGCGATCAAGCGCAGACTAGCAACGATAAATAACTCTCTGGTCAGAGATTCTGTCGTGTCTCGCCATCGCTGGTAATGATTACATATGAAACGTAAGCGTTTCAACTTTGAAACAGATTTAACACTACCTTCAGTGTAAGTTCTGCGTACACTTACTTTCACGCATTAAAAAACGTTACTCTTTTCCGGAAAATCTTACCTGTTCTATAACAATTCTAGAAATTAAGAAGAATTGGTCGTTAAACAAATGCATGAGATCAATAAATGACACAACATCTCATTTTCCTTGTATGTTAGATTTATCCTATAAAACAATGGTTGAGCAATTGTAATCGTTTATGAAGTAAATAGTTACTCACCCTCTGTTAGATTTTCGTATACGTGGGTCCCGACTATGGTGATACGCTTTTTTTCTTTCCAACCATGCCAAAAATAGCTGAGGCCCCCCTTTTGTCACCTCTTCACAAAAGATTGGCTACACCTGCATGGCTGAAGAGATTGACCATTTAGAGGTAGAGTGGTACGTGTGGCACGCCAGCTCCATGACGATGCGAGACGCTATTTAAAACACGGTGGTGGAATCACGAATCACTGGGACTTTGTGTCCGTTGCTTAGCGTGCCGAGAGACTGACACCAGTGCAGTAATCACCCGCGAGGTTTCATGCCAATTGTAGATACTGTCCTCGGTCATGCCCTCACAAGCAGTGGGAGAACGAGGCTCTTGTTCCTCTTGCCGTAGGTGCTCCTCATTAACTTTTCCTCAAAGTATTCCCTGACACCGACGCTGTAGCGGAGCCTACTTATTGAACAACCGCGTGGCAAGACGACGCTAGTGTTTGAAATCCTGTATTCACAAAATAGAGTTCGGTGGCCAATAATCTTTTCCAATCACGAATGATAAAATCAGCTTGACTACTCACTAAAATTCATACGGAAGTGGTTGGTAACTTCTGGTCTCTTTTGTCTCACTGGCGAACCAGAGGTTGCAAGATCTTGATTAGACGAAGCGAGCTAAGCGGTTTTCTTAGGAGAAGTGAAACTGAGATGGTGGGTACAAAAAAAATCTGTTTAAAAGACTACACCGCTATTTGACAGTATCTTTTTTATTATCTAGATTTCGTCTCTCATGCCATTATCAACTACAATGGTAAAAGCTGTTAGACCATTGTTATGACATAATAATGATCTAACAACTTTTAACATTGTACTTTAAATGGCATAAAAGACGAAATCTAGATAGTACAAAAGACAAATATAGTAATACAGCGTCAAATGGCGGTTTTACTTTCTTAAACAATATTGCATGACTCTGCCTCAACATCATCGAAAACTTTTTTGGAAAATAAATTCTGGTGCGAAACTCCGAGTGTGGCAGAAAGGGAGCTGGGGCTGCCAGACTATACTCATGGAGGCCTATAATGAGGAACACAGACTGAGTCTCTGGGAGACGAATCCGTCGGCTGCTGAAGCTGTCTGCGCTCAGTGTTGGTAGGCGTTAAATTTTATTAGAGCGACACCACAGTAGGACGCTAGGCCAGAGATGATTCTGTCAAGATTAACCGAACTAATGGACATGCGGGTTTCACTTAGCTTCATTACGTTACTACTACTAGCCGCTTTTCTTTACATCATGAAACGTTTCTGCAAGTAGCGAATAGGGTACCACAACAGCTACACAAGTTACTGGAAACAAATGAAAATTTCTGTACGAGTAGGACTCAAACACGGGTATTCCACTTGCCACAAGTGGTCGCCTTAACAACTTTGGCTATCTGAGGAAGCCAAGACTGACCTAAGACTCCATATTTATGGTTGTCTGCTTCCTATAGTGTTCGCACAACAGTTTGTTTCTGACAGAGGGAAAGATCTGTTTGTTTTTCTCATTTGGCGGCCTTGGATCTGGTATGACGTCCGAGACATGTGATCGATTTGTCAACTCTGTGCTGTTCTGTTTGGGTAGACCGGTGTGTTCATCCCTTACAGGTGCTCAGTCCGAATTTCAGTTCCGTATAGCAATCATGCGATTTTTGAGATCATCAGTGAGACTGTGTTTTTGTTGTATGTTACGAAAATGGAACGGCGGAATTTAGAGAAAGTTATGCTATCAAGTTTTGTGTTGAACTTCAAGAACCCGTGTGTGTCACTTTTTAAAAGTTGAAACAGGGCTATAGGGAACATTCCTTATCAAGAGCACAAGTTTTTCGCAGGCACAAATCGTTTTTGGAAGGCTGCTCAGGGAGCCCTTCAACTTCAAAAGCCGACGAAAATGTCGAATGTGTTCTTGCTCCTTTTAAAAACTTTCGTCGTAGACAAAATTTAGACAGAAGCCTTGCAGTTGCAAGAGGTCTGTGCCAAAATGTTGCCAAAAAACCTCACAACTAAGCAGAAATGTGTGCGTTTATTTTATTGAGAAGTTTGCCAAGGACCACGAGAAATTTAATCATGTTATAACAGGTGATGAATCCTGGGTTTCTGAGTACTATCCTGAGACAAAGGGCAAGTGAGGAGTGGCACACTGAGATATCTCCTTGAACTAAGAAAGCTCGAATGAGAAAATCAAAGATCAAAACAATACTAATTTGTTTTTTTTTTGGCAGTAGTGTATTGTACATAAAGAATTTGTTCCTCCAGGACAAGCGGTCAACAAAGTGTTTTACAAAGATGTCCTTGAAAGGCTCAGGAGAAGGGTGAATCGTGTGAGACCGAAAACTGCAGACAATTGGATGCTCAATCATGACAACGCCCTATGTTACATGGCCACTTCCCTCCAAATTTTTCACCTGTTGTTCCACAGCCCCTTTTCGCCTGACCAGCGTTCTTGTGGCTTTTTCTTTTCTCGAAATTGGATGTCGTTTTGGGACTCTGGAGAACATTCAAATGCAGGTGACTGACATTTGAAAGACTCTACAGTTGAAGCCTTTCAGGGCTGCTACCAAGACTGGGAACGACAACTCCATCTTTCTATAGCTGCTGAAGGAACCTATTTTGAAAGGGACAACGTTGTTGTCTGAAAAAAAAAAAACTTTGGGAGATAATAAATGGGTCTCATTATTTTTCTCACATGCCCCGTAGGTTAGTGCAGTATCTGTACTTTTCGATGCAATGTTCCTTCGGACATGCCTGTATGCTTGGAGGAACAGGCACTGCTGACGATTGACAGCTCTGTTAATCATTAAATGTATTCGCTAATTCTGAATACGGTAGCACGAGAGCTATATTAGTGTAAACAAATGAAAAATTTTGCCGTATTGGGACTGGCACCCGGATTCCCCGCTTGTCGCGAGCGATCGCTTTAACCACTTCGGCTGTACGAGTGCGCTTCCAGGACCGACACAAATCTTTATACGTCACAGTGTCTGCTTCCCATAGTGCTCACAGAGTTATGTAGTTCCCGTACAGGGAGAGACGGACTGTTTTTCTTGTCAGTTTGCCATGCTTTGGCATGAAATACTTCAGTGCAGCGTCTGGATCTGATAGAGTCTGTGCATGCATGGTCAAATGAATACTGCATCGAACTATACACACACTGTCAAGTGCAGACACTGTGCTGATGTATTTCATGCCAAAACAAGGACAACCTGACAAGAAAAATAATGAAGGCTCCCCCTGTCCGGGAATCACATAATTGTTCAAACACTGTGGGAAGCAGAGACTGGGACATGTGGAGATTTGGTTCAGCCTGGAAGCGTGCTCGAATGCTTCAAGTGTTAAAGGTGGTCGCTCGCAATGAGCCGGAAATCCAGGTTCGATTCCTGGTCCAGCACAAGTTTAATTTTTTCGCAGTAAACTTTATAGCTGTTGTTGTACCGTACTCGCATTTTATGACTACATTTCATGATTTAATTTAGCTATCGATCTTCAGAAGTTTCTGTTCCTTTGGAAGGACTTTCCATCGACCTATACAGACACTTTCAAGTACAGACACTGCGCTAATACGCTCCTATTTAACAAATGAGTGTACGACAGATTCGTGATTGTATATCTACTGACGAGCAAATGCAGTCTCACTCATCTAACATTTCTGTATAACAATATGACCAAGCAAATTTTGTTGTCCCGTCAGGTAGCGTTGTAGTTGGCCGAAATCATTCCAAGTGACATCGTGCGTTCCGTCTTGCTACATTTCCTTACGGCCCAACCATCAATGTAGGATTTCCATTTCTTATGTTGTTTGTAGGAGTTAATTGGAAACTACGTATTCCCTCATTAATATTGTGATGTTTTTGAGAAATATGAAATAAATGAGAAATATTAAATAATCTAATGTATCCTGGACTTATAGATTCCGTTAGAATGAGCAAATAGACCCTTTTCAAAGCCGCATGTGTTAAGAATATACTCGAAGACTGGGCATTGGATACTACAGTGACTCGTTCGTGGATTCTGCAGTTGGGGGAAAAAGTTAAACCATTCATGCTCTTTCCACTTCCATTTCTAGTGCTATTACGTTTATTGCGCTTGCAGAGAAGGACTGTTGATCCCACTTTCTCGTGGATAGGTTGCAGGGGAGAGCTACGAGTTCTGGAAATACGGAGTTACACAAGCTTATATACAGAATCAGCGCTTGACGAACATGAATATACAGTAATAATAATAATAATAATAATAATATGAATAATAAAAAGCTGAACATATGTGAAATGCAAGAACTGTGCTATAGCGACAACAAAGAAGTGGCTTAGGTTCACGTGAATAAGTAATTGACTTATGTAGCTCTGCCATTGTCAATAGGTACTTCCAGTGTGTGCAAATTATTGTGTAGACTTGATATGTCAAGCGTGAGGCAGATGCCAGCCGCCACAAGCCATAACACTGAAACGTTATTAACAAAGACTACTGGACGTCACATAGATGTGTCCACTGTTTGCCGCGAAAGCAATGTTGATCTCCAGTTGCGATGGTGTTAAGCAAAAGGAAATAGAACTGTGGTAGAGCGGGTATAAAATTCCCTTCCAGCCATCCAGTTTTATTCAAGTCACGATTCTGAGGATACAGCCGATTTCCGTCTCTATTCTATCCTATATGAACTTCAACCCCGCTTCTAACGACATCGTAATCAATGGGACGTTACAACCGATTTCTTCCCTCGTCCATGCTTCTTTTCCAGTTTATGCATGTCAGCCACTGCAGTAAGCGGCACATCATTTACCAGACAGTATTCTACCAATATATGTGACTGAAATACTACTAAAATCAATCCACAGTGCAGCCTCCAGAGCATAGTTTTAGTTATAAAAATTGGCTGCAAATCGTTTTAATGATTTTTTTCATGGTCTTTACTCAGACAGCATTGACAGGAACTATAGTACGTTGACGAGATTCAGCACCAATATATTAACTCAAAAGGGCAATTACTACTTTGACAGGTTACGGTTACTTCCTTATCTGCCGCGAGCAGCGTGGCACAACTTTCGCGGTTACGCAGAGGGGTTGGGTCTGCCGGCTTACCGCGAGCTTTGGGACTACCTCAGAAAATACTTTCTTTGTTAGCCTATCGGAAATTCGCTACAGACGGACTCTGAAGGCAGGTGGCTACAATGCAATGGGTGCATAAAAGAAACTTTAACACTGTCCGGATAATAAAGAAAGTTAATGCAAGATAAGGCAAAGCTGTCGCTATCTCAAAGGTTTGTTTGAACACCGCATTGCTTTAGTAGGCGTGATCCTATTTGAAGTGAGTTGACCTTGCTTTCATCGGACCTTATAAGTGACTTACACTTACACATCCAGTTATAGCTAGGGGGATGCGCAGTTTAACGTGAATTTCGAATCACGGTGTGAGTCGGCACTTCATACATTACATTCACAACCATTGCTAGTGTTGAAAAAGTGGTAAGTGACATTAAAAGCCCTAGGAATGACTGGGAATCGAACCCAAGACATTTATGTATTAAAAATCAAACTCGTAGTGGATACTTAACAAAGCCATGAGATGTGTTATCTGCCCACAGCTAAGACCCATGGGAACTTATCAGATCTTCCAGTAGAAACTCTCACGGCAGACTTTAGCCACTGGATACATATGGATGTCGTAGTGACGCTATATCAAAATTGAAACCGTAATTTTCCGTAAGGTGTCGTGATGGAATATCAGGCCTATACAGTGAAGAGGATATTGAGGATAAATAACTTCCATGGAGAGTATTGGCAATAGAGTGCAACCATGGACATTGTGGAAATGCCTCTCTCACTACGAAGTGCTAAAGGCGCCGACATCATCATCAGTTGACTAAAGAAAGCATAACACAATCAAAGTTACATTAATGAGGCGAAACGCGTCATATTACTGGATCAAATACGCATTCAACACCAGAAAGACGTCTGAAAATGCCTTCCTGACGCTGTAGTTTCACGAAACCACTGTAACATTTTTGATTTAAAACAACTATTTCTGGTGACCGACAGATATTAAGAAAAGGAAGCAATGATAAACAGTAGCCTGCTACTGCTGTGAGGTGCCTAACATGGCGGCGCCAGCTTCAATGGTTCAAGTGGCTCTGAGCACTATGGGACTTAACATCTGAGGTCATCAGTCCCCTAGAACTTAGAACTACTTAAACCTAACCAACTTAAGAAGATCACACACATCCATGCCCGAGGCTGATTCGAACCTGCGACCGTATCAGTCGCGCGGTTCCGGACTGAAGCACCTAAACCGCTCGCCACCGCGGCCGGCTGGCGCCAGCCTCGAAAGAACGTACAGAGTAAGTCTGTTGCACCATACACGCTTTTTATACCTCCATACTTATAACAATGACGACTAGTCAGATATGTATTGAACATCGCGTCGTCGATTTATAATTTTGACTCGAAATTAACAGTCGGAAGCTTGGATCTCATACACTGTTAAACATAGCTTTGAACATGACATTCACAGTTTGGAGCACAGGGCACAACAGCTCATATATCACTCGTGAATTCGCACTTCAGGAACATACACAGTCTCTAGTTCAGCATTATTTTCAAGTCATTTGTCTGGTTTGTTGCCTTTGTCATGATATAATAGCACTCTCGTAACTGAATAGCGGCAGATTCCAGAAGGTTCTATGGCTCTAGGATGTGTTCTCCTCGGCGTTTTAGTGACGATCTTCTAAACATTCTTGATCGTGATTTCTTCATTCTTCTCGTGATTTCTCGCGATGTCTTCTACTTTCGTGCTTCCTCTTCTGCGTCAACTGTAAACTGAATATTTCTTCTTTAAAGTTTTTAGCAAATTGTAGCAGCAATAGGGCAGCAGCCGTCTTCCGGAATTCCAAGTTCGAGTTATATTTCCTCGCAAATAATGGCGTTCTCCGTCTCAAAATTTCTACTTCCAATTTCCCCCAAATCTTTTCCTCTTTCAACACTGCTGAAATAACTCTTACGTCAGTGGAATTTTTCACCGATCTCTATCGCTCTCTCGACTGATCGACTTAACACTGCCACCAATCCACTTTGACTAAATGTTCATCAACAGTCTCTCTGGGATTCGAATGACCTTTACACTGATATAATTTTGCCTACTTGATCTATATTTCCAGAAATACGTAGACAATATATACAGGAAAATTGAGAACAATGTTACCATTCAAAATAACAGTATCAATATACATAACACTTTCACGTCACATATTCACGTAGGAAAGATCAAAAAGTACTTTAAAAAATACACACATATATAACTCTTCCATGGGATATTACATTAGTGGGGGACTCCGTTACGTGAACATTAAAAGGAGACTAGCCTGATACAGGCAATGAATTTAATTCGGAAGTTCTAATTTTTGATTCGATGGCAGCAGTATCGGAATATGTTACATTAGGTAGTGGAACACGAAGAAAAATTATGAAGTGAGTAATACAATATATTCGTACAGTGTAAGACTCGATGTACTGCCGATTCACACACTCAAATTACGGTCATATACAATAGGTTCAAAGTAACAATAAGATATTAACACCAACCACAGTATTCTCTGTTCAATTTTGGTATGAAGTGCCCGTTATATTTGTTTCATTGTGGTAAATTCTGGTATGTACTTTTCGTGCAGATATCAATTCTATTTTTTTTTTCGTTTACATAAGCATTTGGCATTCGTTACGTCACATAATTGTGGTTTAAATCACGTATAATTTGTGTGATAATAATATGCAAACGATTCCTATTGTAATTCTATAGGTAGGGCTATTTAAGTATTGCAGGAAGAATTAGATAAAGAATTTCCAACATTTCTGTATTGTGACTAGTTTATATTGAAGGAATATATACTTACATTGTGATGTATCAAAGCGAATGTTCATATGTATACGTAACGCTTGTAAGACCGAATATGAAAGGAGAAATGTGGTAAGCCAACTTTTGTTGTAATCTAGTGAAACTTCATAACTTCAAAACTTTATTTGGTAAATAATAGGATACAATACAAACAAACTGAGAGATACTGTATGATGGAATCTAACAAACGTAACGGGGAGCCTATGGTTCCAGAATACTGAATTGAAGTAGTACCTTCTTCCTCCAGGTTTTTCAGTTGTTTAATCCGGGTACGTCAACTAAAACTAAACGAGAGGCAAATAAGGTACATAAAAACTGTTTACACTAGGATGTTAGTTACTATTATATGCACTCCTAAAAATAAAACAACCTGAGGGAGAAGAAGAAACGAAATACAGCTGCAAGCATTCAGAGCGTATATTATGTCATTTCAGTGATAACAAAATAGACAAAATTACGAAGTTCGGCAATATGACGCCGCTTATCAGCATGAAGCTGCTCACCCTAGGGCCTGGATTCGTAAAACCGTTTTAACCTGGCCTGGCCAAACAACTATTGCAACTGGTCAGTGATATTCTGGATACTGGCACTTAGCCAGACCTGACGTCCGAGTTGGTCCGACACGTGTCCAGTTGGGAACAAGTCTGGGGACCTTGCTGGTCATAGAAGTTCCTCATCATCACGCATTTCATCATAGACACCCGTGTAACAAACGAGAATGTGGGATGTTCTTGACACATCCCTTAGTCCCTACTAGCAATGACCGGAAGTCATACGCGATGACTTCCCACACAATGATGCCAGGAGTAACACTGCTGTAATCCGTCCAAAACGTTGGGCGCGAGGAACCTCTCTCCAGGTCGCCACTATATTCGCCGAAGGTGGTCATCTGGAATCGTGGAAAACTACGATTCGTCGTTGAACACAGTACGATTTCATTCATCAGTAGCCCATGTTCCTTGGTAATGGCATCGCCCCAGTTACAGTCATTAGCGCTGCGGTATTAGTGGTAGCCTAGGCATGGGAAAGTAGTTTTCCAGTCCGTCTGCTGCCAGTCTCCGATCAATGGTATAGAACGCCGCAGAATGTAGCACGGAGTCTACTATATCTCCCACGGGGAGGTGCTTGATAAACAGTAGTAAGGCATAGAAAACAAAAACTGTGGTTTATTACGACCACAGTAGAGAGATTTAATAACAAAGGAAGATCTTTTCTCAATAAAAAATAATACAAGTTGTCAGACACCAACAGGGATATGACTGAAACAAACAGTGAATAAACTTAGTGGGGCGTGAGGACACTGCCACTGATAAATCCCCAACGACGGAGGTTGAGCGTTTGGTGTAGTTGGCCAGGACGTATGCATTGGAATATCGCTGGAAGTCATAGGTCCCGTTGTGGTGGCTTCCGACGAGTCTTTGGCTGCTGGACTGCTAAGAACCGGCGCATGAGTGGATCCAGAGCTTCGCCGGACTGGCGACGTGCTGACTTGCAGCACCATATCTATCTGGGGCGTGGAGGAATTCCTGCCGATCCAGTTCTGCACACGTGGTACGGCAGAGGAAATAGGTACCTGGCATGGAGGGCCTGTGATGGCGCTTGTCCTGCCATCTGTCCTCTTGTAATCGACGCAATCACGGAGGCCACACCTTGTGCGTTCACAGCCTCGTGACACTTCAGTGCGTGAGGGTTGTTGATATCTTGAGGCCGACTTCGTGTACATGGCAGAGTCCCACGACTGGGTCTTCAATGTCAGGTACAGATGTTAAGGGCTACGAAGTTGCTGGTGGCTGGTGATCCTCAGATGTGGTCGACCGCAACCTTGACAACGAGTACGCCTCCCTTCATGATCGCATGTAGCCAACATCGGGCTACTGTCGCGTCAAAATGGCACACAAATCTGGGGATAGGAGGATATGAGCAGCGGGCAGAATGGGGACTCACAGAGAGGGCCCCTTGGGAAGTGTGTCAGGTGCTGATAACGCTGTCTGATGGAAATACGTGTCATCTCTGTGCCCTCCACAGTAATGCACACTGGTGTCCATTCTGTCGGTCGCAAAAGCTGCCGATCAAGTAATAAATATGCATCCACTGATGATGCATAAGAGCTCAAAGCTGTACAGAAATCTAAACATGTGTTCTGGATGATCCACATTACTGTCCGGCAGTGTTTTATAACCATAAATGATGTGTTTACTTCTCACTATTCCAGTACGCTGCTGATCTTTTAGTATGTATTCATGTGCAATACTGGCAAAGAAACGAATGATTTGCACAGTTACATGCGTGTCTTTCTAATCATCCGTATGGAATCACGGAGTTCATCTACGTCTCCCCCCCCTCCCCCCGGTTTAACCTGAAACAAAATAATTAAGTTTCTCTCATTGTATTTGTAGATGATTTAAATTACGAGGATTTCTTTTCTTCCTCCTTGTATGTTCACCGCTACCTCCACCCTCCGTACAGCCTGTAAAAAATTGAACTTACGATTTAGTAGTAGTCGAAGACACAAGACATCGTATTTATTGTAAATACACACTTCAAAAAACGTTTTGCATCATCCCGGTTCCCAGAACTCCTGAAGATAGACGTTAACTGTGGATACTGTATCACAGATATAGTCCCTTTGACTGTTCAGAGATGCCATTACACCGGTCCAAAGATGTAAACAACCATGCCTAAGCAGCGCCTATTAGACGGAGGGGGTCCGACAGCCGATCAATTCCAGTCATTCCGCGGGGAAGAAGGTACACGGCTTGTGTTGTCTGTAGTTCAACCACGCCTAGACGGTCAATACCGCGGTTCGAAAGCGTCCGCATTATTACTTTGTGCCAGGAAGGAACCTCAACAAGGGAAGTTTCCAGGCGTCTCGGAGTGAACCAAAGCGATGTTGTTCGGACACGGAGGAGATACAGAGACATGAACGGTCGATGACATGCCTCGCTCAGCCTGACCAAGGGCTACTACTGCATTGGATGACCCCTGTCTACAGATTATGCCTCGGAGGAACCCTGACAGCAGGGACCGATGACCGTAGCAGTCCGGTCCCTTCAATCCCACAAACCAACCAACCAACCAACCTTGACAGCAACGTCACCACGCTGAATAATGCTTTTCGTGCAGCCACAGGATGTCGTGTGACGACTCAAACTGTGTGCAACAGGGTGCATGATGCGCAACTTCACTCCCGACGTCAATGGCGAGGTCCATCTTTACAACCAACACACCATGTAGTGCGTACAGATGGGCCCAACAACATGCTGAATGGGCCCCTCAGGATTGGCATCACGTTCTCTTCACCGATGAGCGTCGCATATGCCTTCAACCAGACAATCGTCGAAGACTCCTATAGAGGCAACCCGGTCTGGCTGAATGCCTGAGACACACTGTCCAGCGAGTGCAGCAAGGTGGAGGTTCCCTGCTGTTTTGGGGTGGCATTATGTGGGGCCGACGTATGCCGCTGGTGGTCATGGAAGGCGCTGTAACGGCTGTAGGATACGTGAATGCCATCCTCCGACCGATAGTGGAACCACATTGGCAGCATATTGGCGAGGCATTCGTCTTCATGGACGACAATTCGCTCCCCCATCGTGGACATCTTGTGAATGACTTCCTTCAGGATAACGACATGGCTCGAATAGAGTGGCCAGCGTGTTCTCCAGACATGATGATATCGAACATGCCTGGGATAGATTGAAATGGTCTGTTTATGGACGACGTGACCCACCAACCACTGTGAGGGATCTACGCCGAATCGCCGTTGAGGAGTGGGACAAACTGGACCAACAGTGTGTTGATGAACTTGTGGATAGTATGCCATGAAGAATACATGCTTGAATCAATGTGACAGGACGTGCTATTGGGTATTAGAGGTACCGGTGCGTACTGAAATCTGGACCACTACCTCCGAAGGTCTCGCTGTGTGGTGGTACAATATGCAATGTTTAGTTTTCATGAGCAATAAAAAGGACAGAAATGATGTTTATATTGAAAGTTATCTAAGTTAATCAAAATATGCCTGAAGTACTCTGTTTCTTGTTGTAAGCCTAAACTGTGATAATAAATGAAATGTCTTAAAGTGAAAGCATAGCTGCACTCTAATAGTAATTAATTTTCATAACGAAATGATAAGTCTTTCATACTGCAGAAGTAAGCAATCGGACTTCAACAATTTTGAACAGTACAAACTGCCTGAATAATGTACTTGCTCATGAAGCCTTCAGTAATTGGCTTTGCAAAATCTGATCACTAAAATTGTCTCTGAATAACGTATACTTTTTCACTTATCTTTGTATTGTTTCGCTGCCCTTAGATGAAACTTTATTTAAAAATGCATATAACACTGCGCTTAAGTTTCTCGCACCACAGTATGTCAGAGCAGTCTACCACTTGGTTAACGTTAATGACACGTTTCTTTTAGTGCATGAATCTTACCGTTTTGAAATGCATTCTAGTTTAAAGCTTCGGAAGAATCGCCCACTTCCTTTGAAATACACAATTCTTCAAGAAATCTTTAGTCACACATGTTTCTGCATAGCTGCTGCATCATAAATTGCATAGAACAACAAAAATATGGGAATTGATGTCAAACACTTTGTTACTTGTTTTCTTATTTATTCCCATATTTTTATGACTACAAAGAGTCGCTCATATTAGTTTTGTCCAGTTCAAGAGCTTTTCTTTTCAAAATATCACAGCTTCGATCTGAAAACACGCTTATTATAGAGTAGCACGACCGGCGAAGTATTTCCTCTGAAATAAATTCTCTGACTTTCACTTAAATAAAAACTAAACCTTTTTTTTCATTTTATATAGCATGGGAGTTAAAGATTTTTTCTCTGTAACAGATTCAATGTAAAGGTCTGATGTACAGTAACGCAAGAATATGGCACAAGAACATTGCTTTCCTCCAGTGTTGCTAATATCTTGAGTAAAACCTATAAACAAATGAAGAAAATTTCCTAACAAGACATATGGTTTGTCTTCGAAACGGCCATGGAAGTGATCAATCTGCATTCACTTATAAGTAAACAGTTACGCAGACTTGAAATGCGTATCGCCGGATGGCCGGGAATGGGTACCGATATTTTCCTCTTCCGACGTTGACGCGCTGTAGTCACCTCTCCCACCGAGGCATCACACAATACCTCTGTGTTGTAAATCATGTGAGGAACACCAGCGGTATCTGTCATGTAATTTATCGAAAAACGAACAACGCCGCGCGAACTGGGACGCAACGCTTATTTGTTGGAACCGGAATGTCACGTGAAATATGCTCGAATTCCAATACCTACAGAAGACCAGATACCGGTAACGTTCTCTTGCTGTTGGCGGCAGCGGATCGCGACGGCAACAAATTAACGGAGGGAAGCAGAAAGAATACCTGGAGCGCGTTTCGAAAGACCATGCCGTAATTGTAAGTGACGAAATGAATAAACTAATCACCTATTTTCTTCTTACCCTCTTGCTGTGTCTTGACTTCGTGAAGATTTCTTTAAATATTTATGATTTCTACCATTAACAAGTCAAAAATAAGGGGCCAAAAAAAGTTTGTGACCTGAAACAAAATTGATCCGGATTTTTTGTATTTTGGCTTGAATTTTTACTTGTTAATATTGAGGTGACTGCTATTTTCAATAGAAGAACTGGACAAGATAAAGTAAATAGTTGTCACAAGACCAGTCGCATCACTTTGGTAATAGCTGACTAATCGTACTTTGAATCTATGTCATACAACGAGCTGTTTTACTTGACAGGGTGACCTCTGTACTGTTTTGTAGCGCACAGTTCCACCGAAAATGAAACAAGTGTAAAAATAAGAGAGGGATTTGTCTTATGCAAGACACCTCTGTGGTTTTGTTTTCACTCAGTTATGTTTCAGGACTTTTTGTGCTACCTTAAGTGCATTTGTTGTTACATGTTACCAGTTACAGAATCATTTGATAAAAATAATTACTTTTGTAAAACGAGCGATTATCGTCAAATTTTGTACGTAGGTTTGCTTACAGTATCACTGAGTTGAAGCATTTTGTGTTATTTATTTACGATATTTCTACAGCTTATATTTTTGTAGCACATTTGGAATTACAGTCGATGTATGGCTCTGAGCACTATGGGACTTAACTAGTCGATGTATGCACATGTTTACGTACCTCACATGAAGCTGTTGCAAGTTTATGCTAGTAGATCTAATCAACAGGTTGTGATCCGCAAACAGCAAAACGCTATTTTTATTTTTTGTTTATTTTGCAGCTTAAAACTACTAACAAGCTATACCAAAAATTGACAACAGATTAAAATGATTACACCCAAAAACTAATACCCCAAAGTAAGGATGTACTAAAAGAATACACATCACTGGGCAAAAAGACCCTCTTTGTCACAATAGAAGAACTGTACATATACCTTCCACACCAGTGCTGCATATGATTAACCTCTAAACTTAAAATTAAGTTCCCTTCACCCCATACTGCACACCATTCACTCTGTATGCCTACCCACCACTCCCTCCCCCCTCTCGATCCACCTCCCTCCCCCTACCTCGCCTCTCTCCCTGTATTGGAAACACACAAATACACACAAACACATACACAAACAAAAACTCACAGACGTCAAGGGTACTTCAAATACGCACGACACATCCTAGAAAAAACTGGCCACGAAACAAATGAACAGTACACAGCTGCAACACAGCTGTATTGTCGAAAAAATCGTAAGAAATGCATGTGTGTCCATGGAAGTGCTAGGAATAACCGTGTTATCTCGACATAAACAAAATAAAAGAACCACAACAATATGGGTATTGTGACTCTGCCTTGATACAAAACACTTTGTTATTTGTTTTTTTATTTTCCCCCAAACTAATTTCGGCGACAAATATCGGCATGAGTAGTGGGCTCTTTAAATCTAAACCAAGCTGAAAATAGCATAGTTATACAAAAAAAGTAACGCATTGCTACATTTGAACTGTCCGTTTTTTGAAATACAGCTTATTGCGGATGCTTTCATACCATGTTATTTATTGTATGTTGTGGCATGTTTTTAAGAATTGTTGCCGCTGTTTGCGGCTTATTTTCGGTGCTTCTTCTGTTGGCATTTTTTTTTCAGCGTATAGTCTGTCATCTGCAACTACGTGAGCGGCTGTTTGTTTACTGACAAATACTAAAAGGTGAACTTACATATGTCAGCGATATTTGTCGCCGAAACTAGTTTGGGGAATAAATAAGAAAAGAAATAACAAAGTGTTTCACATCAATTCCCATATTGTTGTTCTTCTATGCAAACACGGACCAAATGGAAGAGTTCCAAGATAAAGTTGTTTTAAAAACACCACACCCTCAAAAACCGTAAATAACGCTCCAATAATCATACGCATAGTAATTCTCGGTCGCGAACGCATAATAAACACAAACTGTAGATTGCTAAGTAGACCTACAGCTACTAGGAAATTTGTGGTAAGTTCCTATTGCACCAAATTGCTTAGGTCATCAGTCCCTAGACTTACGCACTACTTAATCTGTTTTAAACTAACTTACGTTAAGCACAACGCAAACAACCATGCTCCTACAGCTACTAGCATAAACTTCCAATAGCATCATGTGAGGCACGTAAACAAGTGCATCATCGCCTTTATTTCCAAATGTGCTACATAAATGTAAGCTTTATAAATATCGTAAATAAACAACATAGAACGCTTCACCTCAGTGACACATGTCTCAACTCTGTACTGTATGCAAACTACTGTAAAATATTTTATAATATTTGCCGACTTTACAAAAGTGAATACTTTAACAAAAGATTCCTTAAAGGTCAACGTGTAACAACAATTCTTCAGAAGAAAAATAAACAAAGCCGCTGACATTAGCACACAGAGTTCTGAAACGTGTCTAGGTCAGGAAAAAAATACAAGGGTGTCTCGCATAAGGCGGAATCTCACTCTAGTTTTCTTAGCAAGCGCGGGAATAAGAAGAACTTCAACATTCACAAAGTGTAAAAAGTTTATCGTGTGTTGGAATTAATATGAGATATTGAGAACAAGACGCTGTTCGTGACTGAAGATGATTCTTCTCTGCTTTCCCATAATTCGGAACGCTTACAACATTTGGCACTTGGCATCTGCAACGTCGAACAAGAATTTCCGCCACAAGCGTATGAAAAATAACACCATTAAGGTCATCTGCTAAAGGAAACATCTTGCTATGTAACTCTTTCTCTCTTTTACCGACTACAATGTTCAGGTGAATTGTGCATATTATTCCGCTTCTTACAATTTGCAATATTGTTATTCTGGACCTGCCTCAGAAATTTCTTCCCAGAATATTTTCGTAGAAGATGTTCATAACAAATTGATTACGCCGAATCAGGAGTAATCCATTTATTTTTCACGTTTGCTTGTTCTACTATCTGCCTATTGAATTTTCAATGAATAAAATCTTTCTCCACATAACAGGTTTGTTTGGGTGCCCGTTATCTACGGCACGTAAATAAACATTCGTTTTGTAAACTGAAATGTCTTTTTCTTGATGCAATAGCCGGCTGTTGTGGCCAAGCGGTTCTAGGCGCTTCAGTCCGGAACTGCGCGACCGCTACGGTTCAGGTTAAAATCCTGCCTCGGGGATGGATGTGTGTGATGTCCGTAGGTTAGTTATGTTTAAGTAGTTCTAAGTTCTAGGGGACTGATGACCTCAGATGTTAAGTCCCATAGTGCTCAGAGCCATTTTTTTATGCAATATATATTTATCTAAATATAGATTGCACCAAGAAAAAGGCTCTGTCTCTCTCTCTCTCTCTCTCTTTCTCTGCCATTTTCATCAGTTTTCAGAATAACTTGCGGCACGTCACAAATTCCTCTTCTGCGCCAATCTATTCAGCTCATGGTAGCACGTGCGACCTACGTCATCAGTTATTATCTGGATGTAATCCAGTCTCTGTCTTCCCGTAAGTTTATGGTCTCTACAACTTCCTCTAGTACCATGGGAGCTACTTGCTGGTGTCTTGACAAGTTTCCTACCATCCTGTCCCTTCTCCGTGTCAGTGTTTTCCATATATTCCTTTTCTTGCTGTTATGTCTCCATCTAATTTTCAACATTCTTACATAGCATCTCATTTCAAACGCTTCGATTCTCTTCTGTTTCTGTTACCCCACTGTACATTGTGCAGTACCATACATTATTGTTCGGGTTTTCCCACAGGCCATGTTTCACTACCATACAATGGTGTGCTCCAAATATACATTGTCAGAAATTTCTTCCTCAAATTAAGGCCTATATCTGGTACCAGTAGACTTCTCCCGACCGGGAAGGCCCTCTTTGCATATGATAGCCTACTTTTTATGTCCTTCTTGCTTCGTCCGTCGTGGGTTACTTTGCTTCCAAGGTAAAAGATTTCCTTGAACTTCGGATATTTCGTTATCACCAATTCTTATGTCGTTTCTCGTTATTCTCATTTCGGCTGCTTGTCATTATTTTCGCCATTTTCCAGTTGACACTCAGTCCATATTCTGTAGTCATTAGACTGTTTATTACCCTCAACAGAACCTGTAATTCTTCTTCAGTTTCACTCAGGATACAAATGTCACCAGCGAATCTTATCATTGAGATTCTTTCACCTTCAGTTATAATCCCACTCTTTGACTTTTCTTTCATTTCTTTCATTGCTTCTTCTTTGAAGAGATTGAACAGTGCAGGTGAAAGTCTGCATCCCTGCCCTAAACACTTTTTAATCCGTTCTTGGTCATCCAGTCTTATTGTTCCTTCTTGCTAATTATACATTTTGTATGCCGAAATGAAAAATGCACCTACCAAAGCATAAAAAAGGTAAATATGTCCTTGGCAGTATTTGGGTTGTAAAAGAGGGAAACTAGATCTGCAACTTACTTGGAAAGCTTCACAGACATTTAAATCAAAACATTCTGATGTATTCTCGCTTTTTTGCTTGTTAATATTAACACTCATGCCGTGTAATGTAATGTATCATGCCAAGTAAAGTAACACGATTCATGATGTCATATCATATAACATGGCACATACCATCGCTTCATCCAACATGGCATTTGTCGTGTTGAAATATGACACAACGTGTCATTAGAGTTTATGATGCATGTAACCGTACTCTGGGATACTTACTATTATAGATGCACTCCCACTGTCAATACTACCTATTTATGGTGCATTCCATTCCCTAGAGCACATAAGTTTTAGTCTTTTTGGCCTTACACCACTTACCATACATGTAACAAGGGATGGATTAAGTGGAGGAAAAAAAATCAACCACCTCTCCCCACCCGCAAATCAAGAAATTGTTTTAGCGTCACCTCAGTAACAAATCCAACTCCAGAAATTTTATCCCCCAGAAAAACAGTCTTAGGTTTTACGTGTATGCTCTCCAACCATATATATTACGCCGATATTGTTAACTATGGCTGGCGAATCTTCTGGATTTTGGGCAGATGATTAGGGACTTTAGCCTGTATATTTAAAGCTGCAGGTGTGCCAACACCTTGCAGCTAAGAGAGCTCACTGTGCTGGGGAACCTGGGTTAACACGTTAAAAAGCGCGAATAAGTCAGGATGCTGTGATTTAAATGTCTTTCAAGCTTCCAGATAACCCGAAAAGCTCGATACCTTCTTTTACACCCCTATCTACGCCCAGGAGATATTCGCTTTTTTGTGCTATGTGAGGAGCTTTTTTCATTCCGATTCCCAACTTCTACTCTGCCATAATTTTGACATTGGACCACCATAGCTTGGCAACCGACGTAGATTTTCATTGAATTGGCTGATAACTTACCCGGTGTAGGTTTTTTCATTGTCTTTTGAAGCATGTTGCATCAGTTGGGCATCGTTAGTCTCGCTTCTCTGGGGTTATCTGTCTGGTGTGGTTGATCCTGTTCATTATAACCTACTCTGTCCTCAGAGCAAACAAGCCTCACCACCATGTCAAGGTCACATTCCCGTAGGAGGTGCTTCTATTACTTTTTATTTCTTCATACTTTTTATTTTTATTATTTTGTTTTATATTTTTTACTTTTGTTTAATCTTTTATTGCTTTCATTCTAAAATATAGTTACACATATTTTATACATATATGCAGCAGACCTTAAATGCAAACATCTGAAGTATAACCACAAATACTTAATAGTGCGCGCAGAGTAACAGCAGACCTAGATAGGATACCAAGAGGACTATAAAACATTGAGCAAAGTTTATGATAATAATGTATGTAAGCAGTTCATATTATGTAGATAAACTTACGATACGACCATAGATCGATAAATGTAGTCAAAAACTTATTGTGTCGCAAGAGGAACGAATAGCGGAAAAAATAACAAACTACAGAAATGCATGTGTCTTGTTATTACCTCTTCTCTTAAAATTCTTGTCATTGTGTAAAGTACGCAGTAACAAAAGTTGAAAATTAAGAAACTGTCCCTAGAAAAGCTCAAGTAATTAACTTTGGCACGAAATGTTGCAACAACCAATCTGAATTAAGTATGATTACGATTGGTTGGAAAAAGTAATGAATTGCGAAACAATGTATGCACCACAACGTATCATCAACTGTTCAGTTCTGGAATAAAACTGATGGCAGCTTGTTTTGCCCGAAAATAAATTTTGTATGATATAGCTTGATAGTATTTGAAGAAATGTTGTAAAAGATATTCTGTTGGTTAGACATAACGGGACATTTTTCAGACAGTTATTTTTGTAGAAATTTTTGGATTCGTTTAATTTTCTGCATGGCAACTGATAAGACCTTAAATGCTCTATCAAACAGTACATCATTCTGTACAGGAGTGGGAATAATTCTTGTTTGGTATATGCGTTGTTTGGCATGTCTAAGGGTTTCTGATGCTTTTAAGTCACTGGTGAATAATGTCTCTAACTATAAAGAAACAAACGATAACCAACTGTAATAAAGAGTATGTCTTTAAATTATTAGGTTGGTGCATAAGTTAGTAGCGTTTTCGTCTTACAAGTTGATATTCCAGTTGTTATGGGTTTATTTACCGAGTGGCATTTTCTAGTTATGGTTCCCTTTTGCTATTTGAGTTTACATATTGTTGTTTTGTCATCCGGAGATACTGAGTGGAGCTGTGGATGCTAGAAAAATGGAGCGCCAAGGGTAGAAACTGGAATATTTTCACCGCATAACTCCCCTTACAAAGACCTGCACGAATCCACAAAACATGATGTTACATATCTGCTGATACAGCGACGGTGTAATGTACTACGAATTGCGTCTCCGAGGTGTAGTCATCCATGCTGACATTTATTGACAACAACTGAGACGTCTTGCGGATGCAGTCGAAGAACAATAACCAAGCTGATTATATGAAGAATGCTACTCCACGATAACGCCCGCCCGCATTCTGCTAGATTGACAAAAAACACTATACAGGAGTTGGGTTGGGAAATCAGACCGCGCTCACCTCATACACTTTATCCTGTGCCCAGATTTCCACATTTTCCGCTCTCTATAGGACTTGATTTCTATAGTCGCGGAATCGAATAGTTACCCAGCGTTCGCAGGAGAATACAGGGTGTTAGAAAAAGATACAGCCAAACTTTCAGGAAACATTCCTCACACACAAAGAAAGAAAATATGTTATGTGGACATGTGTCCGGGAACGCTTACTTTCCATATCAGAGCTCATTTTATTACTTCTCTTCAAATCACATTAATCATGGAATGGAAACACACAGCAACAGAACGTACCAGCGTGACTTCAAACACTTTGTTACAGGAAATGTCCTCCGTTAGCAAGGATACATGCATCCACCCTCCGTCACATGGAATCCCTGATGCGCTGATACAGCCCTTGGGAGAATGGCGTATTATATCACAGCCGTCCACAATACGAGCACGAAGAGTCTCTACATTTGGTACCGGGGTTGCGTAGACAAGAGCTTTCAAATGCCCCCATAAATGAAAGTCAAGAGGGTTGAGGTCAGGAGAGCGTGGAGGCCATGGAATTGGTCCGCCTCTACTAATCCATTGGTCACCGAATCTGTTGTTGAGAAGCGTACTAACAATTCGACTGAAATGTGTAGGAGCTCCATCGTGTATGAACCACATGTTGTGTCGTACTTGTAAAGGCACATGTTATAGCAGCACAGGTACAGTATCCCGTATGAAATCATGATAACGTGCTCCATTGAGCGTAGGTGGAAGAACATGGGGCCCAATTAAGACATCACCAACAATGCCTGCCCAAACGTTCACAGAAAATCTGTGTTGATGACGTGATTGCACAATTGCGTGCGGATTCTCGTCAGCCCACACATGTTGATTGTGAAAATTTACAATTTGATCACATTGGAATGAAGCCTTATCTGTAAAGAGAACATCTGCACTGAAATGAGGATTGACACATTGTTGGATGAACCATTTGCAGAAGTGTACCTGTGGAGGGCAATCAGCTGTTGATAGTGACTGCACACGCTGTACATGGTACGGAAACAACTGGTTCTCCCGTAGCACTCTCCATACAGTGACGTGTTCAACGTTACCTTGTACAGCAGCAACTTCTCCAACGCTGACATAAGGGTTATCGTCAACTGCACGAAGAATGGCCTTGTCCATTGCAGGTGTCCTCGTCGTTCTAGGTCTTCCCCAGTCATAGGCTAGATTGTTCCGTGCTCCCTAAGACGCCGATCAATTGCTTCGAACGTCTTCCGGTCGGGACACCTTCGTTCTGAAAATCTGTTTCGATACAAACGTACCGCGCCATGGCTATTGCCCAGTGCTAAACCATACATCAAATGGGCATCTGCCAACTACGCATTTGTAAACATTGCACTGACTGCAAAACCATGTTCGTGATAAACACTGAAACACCCCCTATTAATTCCTTTACTGGATTTTGGGTAATTTACCGAAGCCGCCAAACAGTTAATTATTATGATATATGACCGTGTGCTTAATGGATGAAATGCTATCGGTTGTTCTGCTGTGGTTTCGGGAGTATTTCAACCGAATGCGGCTGTTCTGAGACTGAATAGTGGAATGACTGGAAGTTTGTCTATTATTAAGGACCACATAGGTTGCGATGTACAAACTGATATATGTATATATATATATATATATTTCCTGCTAACACACTAATGCTGAGGCAGTTGCTACCTTCGCCTTACACGTCTAATCACAGTTATATCTTTTTATTGGTTGTTGATTTTCAGTACTTCGTCACACGCAATGCTGATGGTGAACATTCACAACAATCCTCACTGCAATCCATGGTTGTTGCTGGCTGACGCGGTTGATGCGAAACACGTAATTCGGCACTTGTCACTTTTGGTTTCATATCACTCGCGAATCGGTATTATTGAGGGTCAACACCACGATGGTCAGGGGGACGTGCTCACTCGTCATACTCCTGTGGATTTTACGGTTTACAACTCACTCAACCATCATTCTTGCCCGTCTTTCCCGCACTACAGCTCACTCGACACTCTCCAGTACTACTTCGCACTCAACACTTGTCTCACTGCCTACTGCAGCGCTTGACAATCGACTCCTGCGTACTATCGACCTGGGCGTTGGAGACTGGCATCTATGTTCGTGGGATCACGATCCGTTACATCCCCGCCCTAAAAACCCTCTTTGTAGCCACAGCCGAAAAAGAATAATAGGAAAAAATTATCATATAGTATATAAATGAAAATGAGGAACATAAGTTCTGCTTCACATATTGAAAGTTACATCATATCACAAATAATACCCTACTGACTCCGGTAGCAAACTGCCCCTAGAGAAACATTATACAACATAAAACTATCTCAATTAACATAGCATGGTAAATATTTTTACAAACATTTATCTTACATTCAGTTACCAAAAAATCTTCAGTTTCAAAGGTTTGTATAGACCGGTAACTACATATTTGTTACTGGTTAATCTTTTATAACTTGCAATAGCAAAGACAAGGAAAAAATAGTCAAATGCCAGCTACCCCTTTGGTATGCCGTCCTTTCAGCGGGGTTCCTGCTGTCCATACTACAATCACTCTATAACTCACTTGGTCAACACACATTAAAGCTAAGGAAGAAATTCACAACTTATTAACACAAGCAAAATTGAATATCAAAACAAAATATAGCATTTACACCTTGATTTATGCAATTATTTTACAATTGCTCATACCTCTACAAACTCAATAATATTAAATGCTCCATTATACCACTAAATATGTCTTACATAACTATTTCCATAGCTATAACTAATGTGGTCACCCAATGAAAAATTTTAAATTACTGATCATTTCATTTTACCAAACATTTAAACTGCCATATGTGAATTGTTATCACTAATGCTCTGATGAGAGGTACAATATTGACTGTTATATTGACATTAATTCAAATCTGCTATATGGATATTTATTATTCATTACACAGTGGCAGAATTCTGCTGCTAAAGCTCAACCAAGTATAACCAAAATTGACTCTGAAAGCTAACTGGATACATGAATTAGTCACTACTCATGAGTTATCCTTTCTGTTTTATCAGCATACTTTAGATCAACATGTATACCTACAAAGAACTTGCTAACAGATGTTGCTCATGTGCTAAATGACATACTTCAATACTTCAAACATCTCATACTCCATACATTCCATTACACATAACTCCCTCAACTTAACAGCAACTTCAACTGCAAATAAATATATATCTTCAACCTACATGAATCCTCCATATACTTCAATACTTCAAACATCTCATACTCAATACACTTCATTACACATAACTCCATCAACTTAACAGCAACTTCAACTGCAAATAAATATACATCTTCTAACTACATCAACCCTCCATATTCACTGCAATAACTACATAAAAATACTACTCAAGGCTCCTCGGCCTCTCCGTTTATCATATTTCACACCATTTATTCGAACAACTATCTCCTCATGTATTTGTTTCTTTATATGTTCATCTACTTACAAGCTGATACATTACTTCAGTTCTCTTATAATTGCTTGACCTTTTTTATGCCTCATAAAACAACTCTGTAAAATTACACAAACTCTTGTTTGACCAATTAGCTTCCCACCACATTTTATAAACATTAGCTTTCTGATCTGGTTCTCATTTTATTACTTCTGGCACTAAATAATTTTGTAATGTGCTGACACTAAGCTGATTTGTGACTTATTGATTCTCTGACATCTCACACTCTACTTATCCTTATTTTAAGTCAACTATAAATCTGCTACATGGTTCCTGACTGAATTACTTGAATGACCACTACCAATCCTAACTACTACACAGTAACTTCCTTAACCTACGGATAGAGAAATATGGTACAGGAGGGAAACTTGAAATAAGAAATAAAGTCTCACCCAGCTGGGAGTGTAGCAGTCGCCACTTGGTATACCAGCAAAAGAGTTGCTGGCTCCCTAAACCTAACTTTCTTCAATTCGTACCTCATGATCCCTTCGTCTATCATCCCTTCTCTCATAATTCCTGTTATCATCATCTCTCCTATGATTGTGGTAAAACTGTCGACCATTGCCACTGTTCCTATATCCATTACCCCCACCTCTACCTCTGTAATTCGGTGGGCCATTAAGCTGACTTTGACAGTAATTATTTCCACCTTGATCCTGACCATGCATTTGGTCATTTTCCTGTGCACGACTAATTGCTCCAATACTTCCATTAAAGTATCTTTATCTTTAATCAAGCTTCCAGATAAGTTTTCTTGCATTCTACGACTTAATCTTCTTTTAATTGCTGTCATCATTATGTCGTCATTCACTGGCTGCTCCAATGTTTCATTCAACTCCCATAGATGCTCAGCAAATTCTCTCAAGGTACCTCTCCAAATATTAAGGGACTTGCGATGCAGTAAATCTTCAAGTGTTGCACACTGGTGACTTTTGGACCAATATTTCTTTAAAAACTCTTCCTCAAATTGACTGTAGCTGGTAACTTCTTCTTTCTTCCTAACTCCCCAGGTGAAAGCTTCACCTTCCATTCTGTCTATTGCGAACTGAATTTTATCTGCATCTCGTAAGTGTGCTGGGAAAACTCCTCGTAACCATTTAGTAAATATCATTGGATGCAATGCCCCTTTGGGTTTATATTTTTGCCCCATTTTGGTCTGGATATACCTATTATTAGCATTTACTAACGTAACGAACTTGCCCTCCCCTACTGTTAAGGTGGCACTATTTATCTTCCTATCAATCTCTTCGGTTTTAGTTTCTAGCTGTTGGACTCCATCCTGCAGCTGTTTGATCTCATTTGTGACTATATGTTCCACAGCCTCCTCCAATTTCACTTGACTATTTCCCAGTTTACCAACATTCTCTTGGCACTGCTGTTGAATTTGTACCACATCTTTAATCTGTTGGTTTTGGTGTGTTTCAATTTCTTGCAGTCTCCCTTTTAATTCAGTTTTGACGTCTTTGATATCCCCCTCCACTTTTCCCATTATCTCTGCCCTCATATTGTTCATCTCTTCTCGGACTTGATCTGTCTTCACCTGTAGCTTGCTGTCTCTCTCCTGAAGAGTTATTCTCATCTGTTCCTGGAATTCCTGCAGTCCTTTCCTTAAATTTTCTTGGTTTTCTTTGTTTTCTTTGTTGACTTCGTTATTTCCCCTTTCTATTCACTTGTTGATTTCTTGGAACATCTTAATTATTACTGACTGCAATTCTCCATCCTCTAGACTCAGTTCCTTTCTGATTGGTTTTACCGGTGTCTCAGGGTAAATGGTTGAATAACCCAATGAGCTGTCCATTGACATTCCACTACTACCAATTCCTGGCTCATCCTTGTCCTCCTGCCCTATCTCCATTTTTCTAACTACCTCCTCCACAACCTTTTCTTTCAGTTCAGGATCCATCCTCAACTATTCGCTATGCACAGTCAAGGAAAATAAAATAACCTCCTTGTAACCCAAACACTCACTAATTAGCTAATAACAAAATAATCCTTCACTGTATTCGGTTAACCCAGACTGGCAAAATAGACCTCTCCGTTGAACACCATAAATAACAGAAGCCTATCCACATCAAACATCAATGACTGCATTTATACACAAAATCACGAAGCAACATACATACAACATAGAAGACATATAGACATGTAGATTACAATAAAAAAAGCAAATGAGGCACTATTCTGTGCTATGCAGCATGAAAACACATGCATATTAGCTTCAGAGAAAATTCGCAAAAAAAAAAAATGTTAAAAATTACTACTCTTTTATTTTCTGCAGTTGACAAATTTAATATGAAGTTCCTTCCGCGCTCTGAAGATAGTGCAATATTGATTAGTCTCACGCCAGCAACTCGTCCTCACTCACCCCTTGACGCTCGTTGAAGTCGCCATGTTTTGACGTTTGAAGTCTCGCTATTAGACGTGTTGGCGTCGGCTCCTCCGGCGCGGCGGCTGTCAGGCGATGCGTTGCTGTAGCTGGTGTGGTGCCGTGTGCACTGTTTACGTCCGCGGCGAATCGCGCCGACGCAGTCTCGTAGTTCGGCGGTTGGCGACGGGATGGAGCTGCTATCATGTATTTTGTTGATCGGCGGGTAGGTGGCGCAGACGTCTTATACTTCGGAGGTTCGCCACTAGATGTCGAACTTCGCGTCGTCGTTGTTTCTACTTCAGCCACTTGGCTCCGCTGTAGTCAACGGTCAGTGTGGTACATCTCAACTATCTACGTCCTTGCTGTCACGGCATGTGGAACTTCTTCACTGCTTTAGATCTTTGGCTAGCCGCTCACAGTCTGGGTGACGTCATTCCAACAATTACGCCACAGTCAACAGTCGCAGATGCAGTAAGAGTTTAATGGGACCACATCAAATCGAGTGATTTACACCGTGCAAAAGATAATTTCACATACAAAGTCAGTTGAAAACAAGTTCCTGATACTTCCGAAACGGAATTTTGGCTGGTTCACTCGCGATTATGCACAAACGCGCCTTTTCTTAGAATATGAATTCTACAGCAATTCACGCAGGTTCTCGTGTCCATACTTCAATATATTGTTTATTAACACTGCTTTTGTCACTTGAACTCATAAAAACAAATTGTTTACTGTTTCTCAGTCACTTTTGCACTTAATTGTCGCAATAATGTGCTTCTTTCCCGCGATTTCTAATTTCACCATAAATGTTATATTACACTGTTTCTAGTTGGAATACTGCAATTTTAGTCACAATAACGACAATACCGAATTATTTTTGCACTAAAATTATCCGATAATTGCAAAAGTCATTCCACTGCAACCAAAAATGGTGCTTAATAAATCATTGTTCGGATCCGAAGATTGCAACTGTCCTTTTCACGTGAGCCAAGATGAAACACCCCCGATTAATTCCTTTACTGGATTTTGGGTAATTTATCGAAGCCGCCAAACAGTTAATTATTATGATATATGACCATGTGCTTAATGGATGAAAGGCTATCGGTTGTTCTGCTGTGGTTTCGGGAGTATTTCAACCGAATGCGGCTGTTCTGAGACGGAATAGTGGAATGATTGGAAGTTTGTCTATTATTAAGGACCACAAAGGTTGCGATGTACAAACTGATATATATGTTTCCTACTAACACACTAACGCTGAGGCAGTTGCTACCTTCGCCTTACACGTCTAATCACAGTTATATCTTTTTATTGGTTGTTGATTTTCAGTACTTCATCACACGCAATGCTGATGGTGAACATTCACAACAATCCTCACTGCAATCCATGGTTGTTGCTGGCTGACGCGGTTGACGCGAAACACGTAATTCGGCACTTGTCACTTTCTGTTTCATATCACTCGCGAATCTGTATTAGTGAGGGTCAACCCCACGACGGTCAGGGGGACGTGCTCACTCGTCATACTCCTGTGGATTTTACGGTTTACAACTCACTCGACCACCATTCTTGCCCTTATTTCCCGCACTACAGCTCACTCGACACTCTCCAGTACTACTTCGCACCCAACACTCGTCTCACTGCCTACTGCAGCGCTTGACAATCGACTCCTGTGTACTATCGACCTGGGCGTTGGAGACTGGCATCTATGTTCGTGGGACCACGGATCGTTTACAACACTAACCTGTTGATGCTACGTACTGCTGTGTTTGATGCTAGTACTGTAGAGCAATGAGTCGCATGTCAACACAAGCACCGAAGTCAACATTAGCTTCCTTCATTTGGGCCAACTGCCGGTGAATCGAGGAAGTACGGCACATACTGACGAAACTAAAATCAGCTCTAACATGCAAATTAAGCGTTTCCGGACACATGTCCACATAACATTTTTTCTTTATTTGTGCTTGAGGTATGTTTCCTGAAAGTTTGGCCGTACATTTTTGTAACACCCTTGTATATTATTCATGACTGAAGTCACTGTTATGTGTATCTGTTGCATTTATTAAATTTATGGGAAAACTACGAATTTTTGCATGAGCCCTACATATCCAAATGAACCGAATAAAATGCAATGCATTTTTTCAAAACACAGTTACATGTGCAAACATGTGATTTTTCGCACATAAAGCTCGAACGATGAAAGATTTTGGCAAACACTTATTATAGCTACCGCAAAAATATAGAACATCTTGCAGCATCTTACATTGTTGAACGCTGTTTCTTGATCGACAAATCCTACGAACGTGTCCTGACTTTTCTTCATTATCAAATGAAGTGTCAGAACCACCTCTCCAGTGCGTTTGGTTGCCATTTGCCCCCAGTGATTTTAGGAATTCAGATGGAATGTTATCAATCCCTTCTGCTTTAGTTGATCTTCAATCTTCCAGAGCTCTTGTAAATTCTGACTGTAATACAGATCCCCAATGTCTCCCGAATAGACTCTAATTTCTTCTTCTATCACGTCGTCAGACAAGTGCCCCCATCATAGAGGACTTCACTTCCTCCACCTGTCCGCTCTCCATTCTGGGTTTAAGACTTGGATTCAAATAGCACTATGTTACCACTCTTACTTTTAATTTCATCGAATGTTGCTTTGACTTTCCTGTATGATGAGTCAGTCCTTGCTATTATTTATTTTTCGATTTCTTCAGATTTTCATGCGGCCCCGCATGTAACTTTGACTTTGCTGCAGTTACTATTTATTCCATTCCTAAGTGATTTGTATTACTGTTCCTGTCTTTTTACCTGAACACCTTTGCATTTCGTTTTACTGTCGATAAATTGAGTATTTCATCTGATACTGACGTCGAATCAATTCGTTTCTTCCCGCTACCAGGTTGCACACAAAAAGAGTGCGCCTTTTCGAATTTCCGAATAATTTTCTCCAGACCGACGCAGTCACTGGACCAACGCCTTTTCTTCGAACTTTTCAGTGTCCGGAACTTCTGCAGAGCGACGATTGCACAGTCGTCATTCTTGCAATACAGCTTTAGAAGCAGAGCACGATCCTGCATTGAGACAGTCATGGAGAACATTGTAGACGCGAAAGGAGGAAAAGCCGTGTACCCGGCGTGTTTATACCAACTTCAATGGGTCGTGCGCGTGACAGATGTTTTCATTTACGTATTCTGACACATACAGCACCATCAGGTAATCAATTATCACGCTATTTTTGATCTTATGTCATACGGTTTCCCCATTTTCCGTTAATATTCCGTTGCAATTTGACGTCATTCTGACCAGTGTTATTATTCCTACAGCGTTTTGAAAGTTTAATTATAACGACGCTGTATGTTTGAAGCGCGGAAATGTATGGTAGCAAGACGTGGATTGTGAGGAAACCGGAAAGGAAGAGAATCGAAACATCTGAGCTGTGGTGCGACTGAAGAATGTTGAAAATTAGGTGGACTGATAAGGTAAGGAATGAGGGGGTTCTCAGAAGAATTGGCGAGGAGAGCAGTGTGTGGAAAACACTGACGAGAAGGAGTGACAGAATCGCATGTCAACTGTTAAGACAGCAGGGAATTACTTCCATGGTACTAGAGGGATGCCGATATTCTTTATTTATAAACACTGATTTTCTATATATTGAGAATCGATTTTCCCTTTCTCCAGATCACTGCAATTTTACTTTATACACAGAATTTTCCGTTGAACTCTGTGAAAATCCTTCTCTAGACAAATAATCATAAGAAATACGTTTCTTTCATTACAATTACTATTTAAAAATAATTCGTTGACGTACCACACGATGTCCCGTTGCTTTTATTTCCTAAATTCAGATTTATCGTTTCCCAAACGCTTAAATTTTATGGCCGAAAACAGCACGAAGTTTTATCACATTTCACAAGCACACAGAACATTCTGCTCTAAAAAGGTGTAGTTTTCCTATTTTGTTTAATCTCTACGCCATGTCGTTACTAGAGTCTCAGATTACTTAAATGACAGACCAATTACGGGAGAGCGAGACGGTGCGTTTCAGACACTAGATAACTGGCTAACACAGTTGTTCTCGAATGTACGTATGTGACAAGGAAAGAGAAGTGTACCAGGGGCATTAAGAAGTGTTCTCTCTGGAAATTCCTGGTGGTTTTATTGCGACTGTTGCGTCCCCGCTGAAATGGTCCGTAAAGTTCGCAATGCACGCGTTTACGATGCGCAGACGTCTGGGTAATTTTCCAAGCGCATGTGATGGTCGGCTGACCCGGAGGCAGCGGACGTGCTAGAGATACTCCTGCGCGATGCTGTCCTTGCGCAGTTTTTCATCTTAAAGTTCACACAAACTGCGCTGTAATTATAATTATACTATGCTAACACCAATAATGAGAATAGAGCGAAGAGAGAACGTGAAAATTTGAATTTCATTCTGTTCGTTTGTTTGACGCGCTTTACATCTGCAAAACAGCTGGTACGAGTGGTAAACACCTTTTAAATATATCCAGGTAGCAGACAACTAAAATTTCCATCTCAGATCATTAGTGTGGTGAGAGTGTTGGACAGCATTAGTAGTGCTTGCGTCAAGTGTGTGTGTGTACGGAATCATTGTGAACTGGCGGGAATATTTTTGTGTGAACTTTCAAAAAACAAGTTTGTGTGACCGAGAATGAAGACGAGATACGTTATGGACGTAATCTCATGACGGGTGTACTGGGATGGGGATCGCAGGGGAAGGAGGGAGATGAATAAAATGTCATGAACGCGGTGAAAGTAGGGATACCGAGATGAATGCTATAAACGGTACGTCAAGTTAACTACAAAAAATTCTGAAGCAAGGATTAAATGACTAATTAAATACAGTTCAAGATACATTTCTTCATCCATCCTGAGCGAATTTCTTTAATGAACCAACAATTCCTGTCTGAATACACATGATTTATATGCCACTATTACACATCAAATAGATAACAGTGGCACGTAAATCATATGTATTCCGACAGGAACTGTTAGAGCATTAAAGAAATTTGCTCAGGAAAGGTGCAGAAACACCAATACCTTCCAAAAAAACGTGCACGAAATTCCTACTTTCGTGGAGTAATACATCGAGTGCCGTTGACCACAGAGGCGAGGGGAGGGGTTAGGTGTTTTTGATAACTATTGGTTGAGCGACCATTTGTGCACTTATCGGGAGAACTGGCATACAGTAGCTATTTTACAGTAAATGATCAAATTTCAAACTGCACACTCCCTCCAGCCCAGGTAAATTGAGCAAATCGCTTGGCTCTTTTGCATTAGGTGTGCTCTAGTGTAGCCCTTAGGTGACATGTCAATACACCATTTCTTCATGGGCAGCTCCTCAGAAAACCTTGAAAAAATCATATTTTACGCAAAGAAAATTACCAACTGTGTGAATGGTTGCTTTGAGAGAGGACAAGTTTCTCTCTCAGCTATTTTTCGCATATGCAAAATTATTAAGGATTTTATTCCAACCTGATGCATCTTGAGTGAGACACTAGGGAGTTAAGAGCCTCAGCAGACGTTGATGGAGCCTGGTAGGGTGCTCAAAACATGGGGTATTTTTATGATTCTTAGCTCATAGAAACGGTTTGTTGGGAGTTGATAGCAATTGGCAGCGAGCCCATCCCTTAGTAAATCTTGCAGGACACGCCCACAAACCTAAACCATCCCATCCTAATAAAATTCTAATCAAATTAGGACTAATAATTAAAAACCCTATAGAAAGAATAAATATTAAAACAATAACAATAAAACGATTTATGTTTTTCTCTCCTGACATATAATCCTCTCTATAGTAAATTACCAAAGAAGAAATATACATAAAAAAGACATAAAAATAAGGGATATTTAATCCAAAATTAAAGTTTTAACAACAGCTGTACTGGGCAGACAGGGCAGCCCCTTGTCGAGATAAGACTCCAGCAGAACAATGCCGTGCTACCTGCCGCAGCGCCAGTGGAAGCCTGGGCTGGGGCGACACTCTAAAGGAAGGCATCTACAGAGTGTAGTCGTAAACCAGGCATTATGTGCAGAGCCATGTGTGATAAAAATTCACAAGTTTTCGTGTTTTGGGAAAATAAATGTTGGTAGTACACTAGCTTTTGCCTACATTCTCAATTATTATCTAGTCCCACTGGGGTTTCAACTTCTATAATTTTTAGTGTTGTCACATCGCTGAAATTCTTACCATACGTTCTGAAGATGATATTCTCGGAGAGGCTCATTTTCGGTATCATGTCTCTTACTCAGTTACAGAGATTCAAAAATTAACCCACTTATGCAGAAAACTTGTTTTTAAGCGTCATTTCACCGTTGGTCGCAAGTGTCTATATAGCTGACCACAGCAAATGGCTCAAATGCTAACTGCACATTTTCGGAAAATCTCTCTCTGTTATCAAGATACGGCTTAAAAAGTAAGATTTTTCGGTACCAAATGTGGGGAAGGAAACACCTGTAATTTCTGTTCGTGAAAAAATCGTCGAAATTTTCACCGTTTGTTCTTAATATGACATCCTCGGGATAAAGATCTTCGGTGTTAGCATATTTATGAAACTAAAATAAGCACAAAATATCCAGTCTGAGGTGTAATTGTAGTTTTAACTGATGTAGTAAACTCATGGCAAGGGTGTGAGGTGGTCATCGCAATGGTTCTAAGGTCACCAAACTATGTTTTAGCAGTATCTTTTCACCAACAAAACTCTACACTGCACTGTCTGTTTAAAAATATCTAAAAAAGTTTTGCATCACCCCGGTTCCGAGAGTTCTGGAACCTGTACAGAAAACTGGAATATAGATCAACATAAACATCATTTCCACCCTTTTCATTGCTCCTGAAAACCACACATTGCGTCTTGTATCACCATAAAGCGAGATCTTCATAGGTGGTGTCCAGATAGCTCCACAAACTGGTACATCTAATACCCAGTAGCACGTCCCATTGCAGTGCTGCATGCCTGTATTCGTCGTGACATACTATCCACAAGTTCGTCAAGGCACTGTTGGTCCAGATTGTTCCACTCCACAACCGTAATTCGGCGTAGATCCCTCAGAGTGGTTGGTGGTTCACGTTATCCATAAACAGCCCTGTTCAATCTATCCCACGCATATTCGATAGGGCTCATGTCTGGAGAACATCCTGGGCGCTCTACTCGAGCGATGTCGTTATCCTGATGGTAGTCATTCACAAGATGTCCGCGATGGGACACTCATCGGTGAAGAGAACATACCAATCCTGTGCAGTCCATTCTGCATTTTGTTGGGCCCAACTGTAACGCGCTGCATGGTATCGTGGTTGCAAAGATGGACCTCGCCATGGACGTCGAGAGTGAAGTTGATCATCATGCAGCCTATTGTGCATAGTTTGAGTCGTAACAAGACGTTCTGTGGCTACTCGAAAAGAATTATTCAACATAGTGGCGTTGTTGTCAGGTTTCCTCCGAGCCATAACCCGTAGGTAGCGGTCATCCACTACAGCAGTAGCCCTTGGTCGGCCTGAGCAAGGCATTTCATCGACAGTTCCTATCTCTCTGTACCTCCTCCATGTCCGAACAACATCGCTGACACACACAGGGGTTACGGTTACAACAAGCCACACCACAAGTTGGGAAACGGGGCCAAATTTCTAGTAGTTTACTGTCCAGTTGAGATTTTCACACACCAATGTTTTACTCATATCTTACAGAAACTAGAAGTACGGCAGTCAACAACCTTTCAAAACACGCCGCTAACGGCAATTAAGTAATTTATAGCAATTCAACAGTTAAAAAAAATTAAAGAACATTAGTAAACAGGGTACTAAAATAATACAGAACTTTGTTAATAAAGTACGGTGAGGTAGTGAAACTACCAACACCGCCATTAAAAGAAAATCAAAGGTCTCAGCAAACACACGATTAATGGCAATAAAGGAATGGGGGAATTTAAAAAGTTTTTAAACAAAATTGTCCTGGAATATCATAAGAACATAACAGACATGACGGACCCGTGTAAGGTGGCCACAGAACACCCACTCACGGATGCTCAGGCTAGGCAGAATACTGACCATTTTAAATACGCCCGTAAACACAATTTCCACTCTCAGGCTGGTCACTGCACCGACTTTAGCCAGCGAAAACTTGTAATAAGATGGCTTAACTTGCTGACAGAATTAGAGCTAACCTCGTGCAATGAAACATTACACCACACCGTCCTGAATGAGCGACCACATGATCAACCAACAAGAAGCATGAATTTACTCATAACACACGACAGAATAGCGAAACAATTAAACTGCCAAAACTACTCCTCCCATCGGGCGGTAACGAGAGGAGAAGGAAAGATCACTGTCTTCAATTACACCGTTGCCGGGGACAGGAAACCCGATCGCCGGAGGCAGAATAGACACTGGTTACGCAAACTTATTGTTTAATGATTAAACCTTCCACTAACTTAACTTGCAATTATGCTCGAACAGGCAGTACACGACACCCGATGGCAAGGATCCACACATCCGACCGCGCACGCGTCGCCAGTGTACGCAACACGCCACAGTCACGCGACAACACGCTCTGCCACCGGAGTTCACATACAGTGACGGTGGAACAGAGGGGATACAGTGATAGCGGGAGAGACCGTGAAAGAGAAAGAGAGATGGATGAAGACAAGAGCTGTGGGAGCCAAAGACAGAGGAGATATTGATGGATAGTAAGAGACACCGTCAGTAAAAGAGAAAGAGAGATGGATAGAGATAGAAGTAGTGGGGACAAAAAACAAGTAGCCAATACAAATGAAAAATACAGATGAATACAGACAGACATAGGCTTGAGTGCTCTAGACCCTCCGAGACCGGCGAACTGAAACACATAGATATAGTGGAGGACGCATTTTGGGCCGAAATTTTAAACACATGTGTGAGGGGATACCCAAGAGAAACTGAACTAATTTTTTGATGGACAGAACTTTTGCAGAAGCGTGTTCTGCCACTAGGAGCGCATAGAGATACATTCCAGTCAGTAACCCGAGTGCTGTCGCTGAACGACAGGACTAGTTTCGGCAGAATTTATTTCTTTGACTGGTTTTTGCAATGGTTGATTTTCGCGAACAGCTTAAGACACTGAAATTCTGCTTTTTACTCGAAAAATGTGAAACAGAAACTGTTGAAATGTTAAAAAGAAGTTCCGGCCGCGGTGGCCGAGCGGTTCTAAGCCCTTCAGTCCAGAACCGCGCTGCTGCTACGGTCGCAGGTTCGAATCCTGCCTCGGGCATGGATGTGTGTGACGTCCTTAGGTTAGTTAGGTTTAAGTAGTTCTAAATTCTAGGAGACTGATGACCTCAGATGTTAAGACCCATAGTGCTCACAGCCATTTGAACCATTTTTTTTGGTTAAAAAAAGGGGCGTAAAAGGAGAATGCTATTGGGAAAACCCAAGTGTTGGAACGGTTTTCCAGTTTCAAAAATGGTGAAACGTCAGTTGGTGAAAAATTCCTTCTGGTCGTCCTTCCACGCCCCGAACACATGAAAATTTGGAAAACATTCGTGCAGTCATCAATTAAGACGAAAGACGGACCACTAAAGTAATTGTGAAGCGCGGTGCAATGCAGTGAACTGTGACAGAAGTTTGGGAATGAAAAGGATGTCTGCCGAATTGATGCCACGACTGCTGACTGCTGCACAAAAACGAGGTTGCGTGGAAGCATGCTATGCTTTGAAAGAAGAGTCCCTAAATCATCTCAATATTTTTCAAAAATTGTCAGAGGTGACGAAAATTGATCCTATGCTTATGATCCTGAATCAAACCAGCAATCAGACCAGTGGGCGGCTTTAAGTTCGTCTCGCCCCTCTCGTTCGGTGAAATCAATCAAACATTAAAAGAATGCTGATTTTTTTAATGTGTTCCGTTGTGTCAGACATGGCTGGTTTCTCCATTATAACACTGCGTCTGCTCACTCAGCCCTCTCCGTACGACAATTCTTGACCAAAAATGGTATGACTTCTGTTCTCCCCATATTCATCCGATCTTGCCCCTTGAGACCTTTTATTTTGTTTCCTAGAAAAAAAAATGACATGAAAGGAAAGTATTTTGGTGATGTTGCTGAGGTGAGAAAAAAGCAACGGGGCGCTCTCAAGCATCACAAAAGGTGAATATAAACAATGTTTTAAAAAATGAATAAAAGATTAGACGAGTGTATTAGTAAAAGTGGAGAGAACTTTGTGCTTAAAATGTGAATAAATAATTAAAAAAAAGTCAATGTCTTTTGGCACCACATCATGTATAGAGACAAAAATAGAATTTTTGAGCTACTGGCTTATGGCGGAGACAAATGTAGTGGGAAAGAAATACAAAAGGAGACAGTGTGAGTGAGAGAGTGGTGGCAGTGGCGTATAGTGTAAAGGACACAGTGGGAGAGAGAAATATATGGAGTGGTTAATTGAGAGGGAGATGCTGAGTATGAAGGCTTAACTACAAAGAGAAACTGCACAAGATGATTTAGAGTGTTCTGTGTCAAAAGAACGCGAATATGTTCGCATATCAAAATTTTGGATGAGGAAAGCGAACTGAGGCCTGAGGCAGCTGGTTCTCCACTTTGCTATCAGAGTATTGTCACGGGAACAGCATCGAGAAGGACTGTTCTTACCAATGCACGATTATAATATATTAACAATATAATAATAATAATGGTAAAAGTTGAAAATGACCCCTACAAGCAAAAAGAAACATATACAAGCAGTTATGTAATAATGTATTGATACGCTAATTTTTACATATAATTATATAAATGTGCAGAGTCGTCTATCATAAGAAAACCTGTATATGGGTTCACTGATGCTGTCATACAGTCGGGTCTACGTGATATTGTAAAGTAAGAATTTTACCTTTTAGTGTAATTTTTCTGAGGTCCATTGTGTCACCACTCCTTTCAGTGGTTATTCACGTGTTAGCCATAATCAAGGCAAATCTTTTTGACTTCTAAATGACTTCGATTATTATATGTAAGGATTAATTAACATGATATAATTATATAATTATATAGCATGTTATAAATATAGCAACAGAGGTGTTGGGCATAAGGGGAAACAACCCCAGACGTACAGAAGAATGGCGGTCGGAGTAAACAGACGTTGCAGTTAAAGAAGAGGGGAACACATTCAACTAGTGGTTGACTGTTAAAACAGAAGTAACAAGAACAATCTACAGGGGCACCAAGAATGAAATGATAAAAAAAAAGTAAGGAAAGCGAAGAATGGAGCATGGGAAACGCTATGTGCTAATGTCAACAGCAAACTAGCATTAGGGAGAGAAAAAGAAGCGTGTTCTGCATTAAAAGGACTCCGACAAGAATCGAAAACCAAAACCAGTCATACACTGATAATGCCAGAAGAATTGGAAAAATATTTCTGGAAGATATTAAATGAAGGTAGAGAAGAGTAGCTGGAACAAGGAACGGTGGAAAGAAAAGGAACAGGAAGAGATTGAAATCTCAATTTTAGAAAGTTAGGTGAGTAAGGTATTAAGAACAGGGAAGAATAGTAATTCACCTGGACCAGGCAGTATCAATCTGGAATTCTTAAAATATGGAGACCAAACATTATGAAACTAGTAACAACGTTATTCAATAAAATGTAGGAGATTCAATACCCAAGGAAATGAAGCTGGGCTATTGAGCCGTGCAAGGCTCGTGTTCATGCCATTTATTGTTTGTCGTCTTCTATTACTGTACTGCCGCCTCGTTTTCTTATTCCATTTACTGGCGTCACTAACTTCCTGCCTTATTTGCCCGTGAGCGGCAGCAGCAACAGCGCGTATCGTTAATAGCACTATCGTACCATCTCTGGAGCGACCGATAGTATTTCCGGGTCGCCGTGTGTCTGACTAGGAGTTCGGGAAGGATCGGCAGTGCAGTCGGGACGCAGCAGCAGTGGAGTCGGGGACGGAGCGCCGGTGAGGCGCCGACAGAGAGTGCTCGCCGACCACTGGCGACACACATGCACTGTTCGACGGAGGGAGATTGGAGCGGGACGACCGTTGGTTGGTCTTTCGGTTGGTCCTCTCATCGGCCGAAGTATATCTGGTCCTTCATCGTTTCCGGGCCTGGGCAGTTGTTTGGTTGGCGTGGAGCAGCGAGGAAATCTCTGTTGCGCATAGTTTGGCCGGGGCTGGTGTCGGCGTCCACGAGCGGTCAAGTGTGAGGATCTGTTCCCATTGCTATGAGGACGGTGGCTCACCGATACCGGAAACGAAAAGAGGAAATAAGAAACAATCGAAATAGTAAAGAGAATGGAAGTAAGAGAAAGAACACATTACGTGATGTATAGAGGAAACTTGCAATGGTGCGGGTACATAAGGAGAACAGAGGGTGCTAGGATACCGAAAATCATCCTGGAGTGGGAACAGAAGGGAAAGAAGAGACCACCTGGCTCCAAAATGCACAATTAACAATGAGAAGACTTGGCGCAGAGAAAGAACATATGCAAGATAGAAATACCTGGAGGATCATCCTAAGGAAATAAATTAAGATATTACGTAACAGATGTAATAATTTCCGGGTGTTTATTATGTTGGAGAAAAACATTTGTACGGAGGAAAATTTCAATAAAAAATTAATTAGCACGCAAACATTTGTACACTACATACTATATATTTTGCATCTCATTTATACAAATCCTGCTTCATTATCATGTAAAAATCAAGAGTTTTGCTCAGTTCACACATTCGCTAGAACGAGCAAGAAGACCATCTCGAGAAGAAGTAACAAAATAGGATCGTAGAGATTAACTTTTTCTTTTCTAGTTCATGGATATTTTTAATTAGTTCACTGTTTGTTTTGCAAAATCGCAGTTATATTATTCCAATAAATACGTGCTTCCATCTAATAAGCACTGTCACATGGTGCATAGTGACCTGTAGCAGTATACAATTGGTGTAATATTTTGTTACCCTCAGATAAATGCAACAATTTCTACATGAAGCTTGAAGTGACTGAATATTTGAAACAAGTACTTGCAACTGATCAAAGTATATCTCACGTAACAAACTGAATATTCACTATCACAAAAGAACTCTTCTTTTTACGTGATATACGGACTTGAGATTGCCATGACCATTTGGTAAGTCTGTTCTGGCAATAATTTCTACTGTACAAAATTATTTTGACATATTACCTTAAGACTCACACATTTTGTGAAAATACTCAAGCTTTAACAGTACATGGATTAATATTTTTTATTGTTAACAACATTCTAAACTCTTTGCCACTTAATGTCATTTTATTTTTATAATGGACCACTTCTAAGGTCCTTAGTTAAGAGATTACACTAGTTTCTATGTTTTTTGAAACATTTGACTGACATGTACCACTGAGTGCTTAGAAAATTGGGAAATTGTGGTAGACTGACGTGCCCCGTCTCCTGGAAGTTACTGCAGTAAGAAGAGCAACAAAACCTTGCACAGATTGATCAAAATACGAACTCTGCTTCCAGCAGGGTCAATCATCTGAAAGTGATGAAGTGTGTAGGAAACTTTTCTGCGAAAAGTCCCAGGCTTACAATTATAGATCTGGAAGAGAAAGTGGGTTGTATAATACTGACTCGTTAAAAATGTTTGTATCTCCTAGAGATGAGAAATAAATAATATCTTAAATGTAGTATCTACAGTGGTAGTAAGACGACTCTGTACCGCTGTTTAAAGTTGCTAACCCTTCCTTTCTCAGTTAATGACAATACACAGTCATATTCATACCAGTATCCAAACAGATATTACTCCTAACCAATCAACCAACGGATTGTACAAGATGCAACTTTCTGGAAGATGCAACAGTTTTCAGCATGTATCCAAAAACTGCCGAAATGAAACCAAATGCACAGAATGCAGTGGGTCTCACCTGATCTGTAACTGTGATGTAGACTCGAAAACAGAGCCCCTAAAAACCAGAAACTGCAGTGGCGATCACTTTGCTACTCACACAAATTGCAAAGAAAGAGCAAAACGGGCTATCTCAGCCAACAAAACTGAAACAACTTAAGTACACTGATGAAGTTATTGCATCCTCCGACCCTGACAGGGAGATTGCAACCAAACGGAAAATTCTCTGCGCACCATCACTGAAACCTTTCTAGAGAGGCTACTGGAAAGAAAGACGCTAGTAATGGTCAGAATAAAAAGAACCACAAGAAAGTTCGTACATAGTGATCTGCAGATGACACATGCCTGCAATAACTTCCACATCTGTGTTAGCAAGTCGACAGATATGAAGGTCTGGCCAACCACGGGGCACGAGAAACCAAGTATAGTTCTTTACATTCGTGCCGGAACTAGATATTCCGACTATCTGTTTTGTAAAGGCCAAGGATATCTGCTCTTGTATGGGATTTCTTTAAAACGCAATAAGGGAAGAAGATATTACAAATATTGACGTTGCTAAAACCGATGCAATGACAAAGAAATCCGTCTTAAGTCCGTCTGTCAGAAACTCAGTCAACCCGAAATGGGCCGTGCCAGATGCTCAAATGAAGGCATTGCCATTTTTCGTATACAACACGTAGCTGAAATGTGACTCATACTGCTGGAAAATCTCAATATCCATCAACAAATTGTACGAAAAATCACAGCAAGGCACAAAAGGCCTCTCATCCTTGGAACAATATAAGCATCTCCTACCAAAGAGCTACCGATAAATGTCAGTCAGTCACTTCGCCCAGCTAGGACTGCTGTAGATTTCAATGCTCGATCCATATTATTTGATGTCAAATCAATCAACAAAAATGAAGATCATCTTGTAGCTCAAATGGTTCAAATGACTCTAAGCACTATGGCACTTAACATCTGAGGTCATCAGTCCCCTTGACTTAGAACCACGTAAACCTAACTAATCTAAGGATATCAAACACATCCATGCCCAAAGCAGGATTCGAACTTGCGACCGCAGCAGCAGAGCGGTTCCGGACTGAAGCGCCTAGAACTGCTCGCATCTTGTAGAAACTTTGAGAGATAATCTTGTCAGACTCAGAGATAGCTCTCCGACTTTTGTCAGTCACTGTGTCACCTTCCTCCTAGATCACGTAATGTGTACTTTTGTAAACCCTTGTTGTCAGTTTTGCAAAGACCTCGTCGCTACTGTTGCGGAGGCCGAGTTGCCACTGCTGTAACGGTAGGCCGAATTTATGAGTTTGTGAAACGGAGTGGAGCAGCCGTTACACCGCTAAGACAATATCTCTCTGCCACTATTACACAGCTATGCCCCAGGGATAGGTAACAAGATAGTGTAATACCCACGTCCATGTATTATTCAAAATAATATTCACGACAGCATTGTATGTGAAATGTGACTGAACTTTGATCTTATTCACTAATACTAATAAAAATGACTTCATCGTTAATAAAATAATAAATAATTATTGTCAACGACATAGTTTAATATTTCGTAAAAAACTGTATCTCAGACAACACCCATGGAAAAAGATACTGAAAATCTCAATATTACGTTGTTTATAATTTTGTAGAAAAATCCTTCTTCTTCTTCGCACTGTTGTACTGACAGAATGTGATTGATGTCCCGTAACACAGAGGTTTGTAAAAAACTGAATTATGTTACTAATCAATATTTTAAAACACAGTTTATGTGTTATTGAAATGAATCTTCTTTGTTTGGAGTTGGATTTCATTGTAATTATCGTCCTATATAAATGTTAAGTTTTATGCTCAGCTACAAAAGAGGGCATCCATTAGCGTTATTGATCTACAGCACAGTTTATTAGTAAATGGTGAATATTAAGCCATTAACATTGAGAAATATTTTCAAATGTTTATGTTTATAGTGAAGGTGCAAAAGATTTGATGTATATATATTATTTATTAGGAGTGATTGTCTTATGTTAGCTGCCATATTAGTGAAATATTGCAGCGGCAGGTTTAAATTGATTTTCTATACAGACACAAATGTTGTTGGTCATAATTCGATAATAATCGTGTATTGGTGGCCGAGTACCCATTCTGAGGTAATAAATTCCAGTTAGATGGCGAATACATTGAACGTCTTTAAATGCAAACAGCATCTGACATATAAATTCTTATCTGCTGATGTATGAACCCTTTTATGAAAGTTTATGACGGGAAAATACATAAGTGTTGTGTACGTGTGGTATTGTGTGAAAAAACTGTTCATTTTGCTTAAAGAAAAGTGTTGCCACCTCGAATAACAGTAGCGTTACATTCGATAAACGACCTGCAACTAGCAAAGAGTCTTTTACACAACAGTACTGAAATTACTAAAAACCATTGCTCTCGTCTATTTCAGATTACTTATCATACATTTAGCTTATTTGCTGGTTATAAATGATTACTTTAGCGAATGAATATAGTGACATTTACACTGCTTGATTGCTGCTGTAAACAATACATAGGGTAGACTGGTAGGAACTCTCAAATCAGATTCAGGGAGCACATATACTCTCAAAACAAAACAGCGTTTGGGGCGCATATATGAACAAAATTTAGACATCCTACATAGAGCTCATATGGGACGATTTCTTAAAATTTTGGAAGAAGTTGAAAAATACACCCACAAAAAGAAAGACGCAGATTTAATCCTTAACGAGCAAAGCGAGTTCAATCATAACGCCCATTTTAATATTTATGACGACTTACTGAGATGATCACTGTTGCGTATGGAAGTCCAAGCCGCAGGATGAGAGATGGTGCATGGTGGAAAAGCTTGAAGATGCGTGCAGCGTACCGGCGCCCTCCTGCACGGCCCTCTTACGCACGGCGATGGACATCAGACGACTGAACGATCCGCAGCACAACACCGAAGTAGCGGGAACCACGGAATCAGACCATCGAGGAAAACAAGTCTACACCAGCGCCGTGGATATAGAAATCGCCCTTTGTTTTAGATCGTGTAAAAATTATAATTTTGTTGTGTGTTTTAATCTTGACAGGTACAGATTTTAACCTTGACAACTACAGATTTTAATTAAGTATTTTAGAGATAAAAGTAAAATAGAAAACTCTACTTAATACAGTATGTTTATATGTAATGTAACAAATGTACCAGACGCCACCTATCGGTAATAGTTTTATAATTTAAATGACGTGCATTCTGCCAACCAATTTTATGTGGACGGTCTACTCCTGTAACCGAAATTGCAGATACGTTCTGGTACATTTGATTTTGATTGGGTAGGATAAGAAAGAGGTCTGCATTTGTGAAATAGCAAATCAGTATCATTATCGTTTCAGATCTGAAGATGGTTCTAGAGGAATCGAAACCGGTCAAGTGAATAAACATTTTTGCAATCAAGACGGATTATAAGTAACCTTGTATAACCAGTGATTGCGGTATCCCATCAGACATTATGTCTGTTTTGCAAAACTTGTTGTAAGGACTACATGTACAAGTCACATAAAAAAGTGAAAGAAAAATAAAGCTATCATTGACTCAAGAAATTTGAATGCGAAATATTTCAGATTCGAATGTTTAAGCACAAAACTTAAACTCAACAAGTACTGAAACAACAGATGACAATTACAATCTGCAGCTACTTCAAGCATTACAGTCTCCTTCTGAAAAAAGTGCGCCCAAGAAGAAAGTAATTGAGCATAGAGAAAGACTTCCGTCAAATATATTAAACAAAATCAAAGAAGAAAAGGAACTCTACAGACAAAACACCAACCAGACGAACCTCTTCAAGCTGAATTAACAGGCTTAAAGATCCAAATTGAACAGAAATTCATCAACTCAGAGCTAATGGATGGGCAAGGCAATCACAAGTATTAGATTCTCAAAATACCGAGAAATAATGAAGTATGGAGCACAACATTTGTGAGAAACCGGCCTTAATAATAAATTATAACTTCATTCCAGACGATTGTGAGAAAGCGGAAGTGTTTCCGAATGTATTCGAAAAAATCCACGATCACCGAAAAGATGCAGAGTTGGACAAAACCCACGGAAAAATGACAGTACGGGAATTACATTTGCTACTCCAAAATTTGAGTTCACACGCTAATAATCCGCTACTTCGCGAAATAACGGAATCTGGGAAAGCGTCTGTGACATTAAGTGGTAGAAACGCAACCTATTGGAATGACGGTAGAGGAAAATAACATCTTACACTACTCCACCATAAGGCTATCTTACACTTTAACATTTTTGTTCAACGCGGCCTTGAAACAGAACAGTCCCTGGGCAATGATAGAAAGTTAGAAAGAATCTTTAACGTGACAAACCAAAAAACTGTTACAACTGGTACAGACTCATTCTCACGCTCTCTGTGATTGCCGAAATCTTCGAAACATTTATCAACCACAGACTACAACAATTCGAGGAAGACAACACTATAATCCCAGCTGAAAAAGACTAACTCAGGAACAATCAAAGCACACCTAACCGAACTCTAAGAATAAGCGGGAAAGAAGCAGAAGCATGCAACATGCCAGATGCCACCGCAGCCATCTTCTTGTACATCGAACGCACCTTTGATAAGGTTCAAATGGTTCAAATGGCTCTGAGCACTATGGGACTCAACTTCTGAGGTCATTAGTCCCCTAGAACTTAGAACTAGTTAAACCTAACTAACCTAAGGCCATCACAAACATCCATGCCCGAGGCAGGATTCGAACCTGCGACCGTAGCGGTCTTGCGGTTCCAGACTGCAGCGCCTCTAACCGCACGGCCACTTCGGCCGGCCCTTTGATAAGGTATTGCATATTGGGCTAATGTTTAAAATGTTACGTTTCAACTTCTCATATGAAATCGTGTAATTAATAGAGCAAAACCTATCTGCGACAGGAAAGTACACGTCAGAGCTAGTGCCCAACTACCAATATACACTATTAGCCATTAAAATTGCTACGCCAAGAAGAAAAGCAGATGATTAACGGGTATTCATTGGACAAATATATTATACTAGAACTGACATGTGACTATATTTTCACGGAATTCGGGTGTATAGATCCTGAGAAATCAGTACCCAGAACAACCACCTCTGGCCGTAATAACGGCCTTGATACGCCTGGGTATTGAGTCAAACAGAGCTTGGATGGCGTGTACGGGTACAGCTGCCCATGCAGCTCCAACACGATACCACAGTTCATCAAGAGTAGCGACTGGCGTATTGTGACGAGCCAGTTGCTCGGCCACCATTGACCAGACGTTTTCAGTTGCTGAGAGATCTGGAGAATGTGCTGGCCGGGGCAGTAGTCGAACATTTCTGTATTCAGAAAGGCCCGTACAGGACCTGCAACATGCGGTCGTGCATTATCCTGCCGAAATGAAGGGTTTCGCAGGGATCGAATGAAGGGTACGGCCACAGGTCGCAACACATCTGAAATGTAACGTCCACTGTTCCAAGTGCCGTCAATGCGAACAAGAGGTGATCGACACGTATAACCAATGGCACCCCATACCATCACGCCGGGTGATACGCCAGTATGGCGATGACGAATACACGCTTCCAATGTGCGTTCACCACGATGTCGACAAACACGGATGCGACCATCATGACGCTGTAAACAGAACCTGGATTCATCCGAAAAAATGACGTTTTGCCATTCGTGCACCCAGGTTCGTCGTTGAGTACACCATCGTAGGCGTTCCTGTCTGTAATGCAGCGTCAAAGGTAACCGCAGTGATGGTCTCCGAGCTGATAGTCCATGCGGCTGCAAACGTCGTCGAACTGTTCGTGCAGATGGTTGTTGTCTTCCAAACGTCCCCATCTGTTGACTCAGGATCGAGACGTGGCTCTACGATTCGTTACAGCCATGCGGATAAGATGCCTGTCATCTCGACTGCTAGTGATACGAGGCCGTTGGGATCCAGTACGGCGCTCCGTATTACCCTTCTGAACCCTCCGATCCCATATTCTGCTAACAGCGATTGGATCTCGACCAACGTGAGCAGCAATATCACCACACGATAAACCGTAATCGCGATAGGCTACAATCCGACCTTTATCAAAGTCGGAAACGTGATGGTACGCATTTGCCCTCCTTACCTGAGGCATCACAACAACGTTTCACCTGGAAACGCCGTTCAACTGCTGTTTGTGTATGAGAAAACGGTTGGAAACTTTCCTCATGTCAGCACTTCACCTGGAAACGCCGTTCAACTGCTGTTTGTGTATGAGAAAACGGTTGGAAACTTTCCTCATGTCAGCACGTTTTATGTGTCGCCACCGGCGCCAACCTTGTGAATGCTCTGAAAAGCTATTCATTTGCATATCACAGCATCTTCTTCCTGTTGGTTAAATTTCGCGTCTGTAGCACGTCATCGTCGTGGTGTAGCAATTTTAATGGCCAGAAGTGTATTTCACATGAAAGGCATGGTACTTCAAGGAACAGTCACGTCTCCACTATTACAAAAAATATGTACAGCTAACATTCACAGTAGTTTTATTTGTAGATATTTCTGCATATTTGTGTTACTACCAACTTGTGACAGAAAAAACGAACGGTCAACGACTGCATTACCAGACTGGAATCTTGGCTGAGGAAGTAGACGATAAGACCTAATCGCGCAAAAGGCCATTTGATATTGTTCAGACACCGACACCTCGTTAATTTGCAAGTACAGAAACCACGCATGCTAACCATTCTATTCGACGTCAAGAAAACATCCCACAAGCACGTGGAATTTCTTGGAATTCACATAGACAAACTTCAATGGAAAAAAGCGCAGCAGAAAAATTAAAAAATAAACCTAGACTCAACTGGACATGTGAAATATAAAAGAGTGGTGCGGAATGACCAGTTTCACTGTTAACATCCAAAACTTTCGTTCGCCCTTTATCTGGATATGGAATGCAAGCATTAATGATATCACCCAATCAAACTAAGAACATCATGTCTACAGACAGGAGGATGCTGTGAAGAGCTGGATACCTACCATACGACTTCCCTCTGACACTACATGAAACTCTCAACATAAAAGAAATACAGTACAGACTCAAGGAGCAATACATTATATGATGGTAGCCAAGAAAATAACGCACCGCCTTTTTATTCAACTATTCTTTATTGAACATAATGAGAATTATACTCACGTTAAGAATGGTGTTTTATCCATGTACCCCATTTTTCCACGTAATCTCCATCCCGTTTTATGGCCTTCCTCTTGCGCGAAACAAGGCCGTGTATGCCCTATCGGTACCAATCCTTCTCCTGGTGGCGGAGCCAATGCTTCACTGTGTGACTCGCTTTCTCATCGTCCTCAAAATGTCTTCCACGAATGACATCCTTCAATGGCCCAAAGTGCGAGGGGGCCAGGTTAGGGCTGTCAGGTCTGACAGCCTTGGACGGTCTCCCCGGCCGCTGCAAATCGTGGATCTCCGCCGACCCGCCTTTTTATGACCTCACCCTCCGTGCCCAGCCACTAACTGTACTTCTGTCGACAGTCAGATGCTCCGTAGACTTTACACAAGCGTTTACGAATATTTCCCACAATTTTGTTCTCTGCAGTGAGGAATTCAATGACGGCACGTTGCCTGTAATGTACATCACCTACAGACGCCATTTTGAAACTATTCTGAAGCTACGCTACGTCGGAAGCGGAGGAAACTTGGCGCGCTCACTCAGGAGACTTCAGATAATACGTACGTAACGGTTCGCATTCGTAGCATTGTTTGCTACCGAGAAAAAAAAGCGGTGCATTACTTTCTGGGCAATCCTCGTATACGAATTGAACTGATTAATCCACGAAATCTCCCCTGCTGCACAAACCTAGGACCTTCAACGATCCAGGCTTGCAGTACATATACCGCCCTCACGTCGTTCCAGAATCTACACCACACATATTCCACCAGTCACACCTAAAAAAAGAAGAAACATGGGAGACATTTCTTAGTCTAACCAGTCCGGTAGAATATGGGATAATTTAGTACAAAAAATAAGAATATATAAGAAATAAATAGAAGATATAAAAGGTGAAGTCACAATGAAACTAGACATTATCATAAATCTATTACATCACAGAAATGCACACAACCAAAAGGCTATGACACAAGGCAAAAAATCTAGGGAGGTTTTCCCTTAAGAGTAAGGCAAATACTGGGATGAAGTAACAGTTATATGAACATATCGCAACAGACGGATCCGCCAGTGTAAAAGGAGGCGGGGGGGGGGGGGGGGGTGAGAATTGTGTTATCAGCAGAAAAGAGTAACAGTAGAGTGTGTTAATCAGGTGACTTCAATCACTGGTTGTCATCTGAGTATAACAGATTCATCAGGGACTTTTCAAGCCTTCTAAAGCTTCCCAACTCGACTGTTGGTGATGTGACTGTGAAATGGAAATGCGATGCAACAGCCAGTTACAGCTGAATGAAGCACAGGCAGCAGGTTGGTTGTAAAAAGATGCATGAATACAGAGGAAAGAACCACTCGTGACTTCCAAAGTGCCAACAGCGATCCAGCTACAAAAAATATTGTGTGTTGGGAGTTAAAGAATGGCATACAGTAGATAGCACAATGAGTGACTGGGAACGGGGGCTTCGGACCAACGAATCACGCTACACCCTGTCGCAAATCCCATGAATGATTTATGGTCTTGGGAACATCTGCAAAATGTTACCTGCCGTCATGCGTAATTACAAAAGTGAACACAGAGGAGGTGATGTTACGGTATAGGGGTATTTCTCGTGGGTGGCGGGAAGTCCTCTTACTGTACTTAATAAAACGCTAAATAACAAGGAACATGAAAACACTGTGTACTGCGCACAGTAATTTCACTCTTTTGGGTCCGTACTACCATCTCTCGAAGTATGGAATGCAGTAAGCTGGCAGCAGAAGAGATTACTAGTATCGAAGATGAAGAAGTGCTGATACCTCCATTGGGAAGCGTCTTAGTGCCCCCTGTTACGCAGACTTTTTTGCTTGTGTATACATCCAGGATTAGCCGAAATAAATACTGCTCATAACGTCTTTCATGCAACGCCCAGTGTCGGTTTGCTGCCGATTACAAACAATATGACTGTTAAAGCGAAATTTTACGTGCCCTCTCGAGAGAGTTGTCCCATATTAGGGTAATGCGATATTACTTTGATCAGTACACACTAATACGAACATCAAAACACGTGAAATATCCATCTCTCCAGCAGCGACTGAGTGCTGCCCTCCCCCCCCCCCCACCCCCCACCCCCCACCCCCCAAAGCTGACTCTTGCTGCCGTGCACCAGAGTTACTTAGTCACTGCTGGAATACTTAATGTTCCTCTTGTTTTAATGTTCCTGTTAATACATATTAATAAAACGAATATCGCATTACACTTATTTATGACAGATCTATCGAATGGGCACGTAACATTCCTCTTTAAAAATCCTTTTGTTAGTAATGGGAAGCAAACGGACGCTTTCTGTCGACACTGGGCGCAGATTGAAAGATGTCTGAGCATTTGTTTGGGCTGACTCCAACTGCATGATGCTGTAAAAAAGTTACAAATACCGGCCGAAACGCCGGCCAGGGTGGCCGAGCGGTTCTAGGCGCTACCGTCTGAAATTGCACGACTGTTACGGTCGCAGGTTCGAATCCTGCCTCGGGCATGGATGTGTGATGTTCCTGGGTTGGTTAGGTTTAAGTAGTTTTAAGTTCTAGGGGACTGATGACCTCAGAAGTTCCATAGTGCTCAGAGCCATTTGAACCAATTTTTTGAACCTGCCGAAACACCAGTGAAAACGGGCCTGGCGATTCTTAGGAGAGACACCCTTTATATATACATAGGGTGTAAGAGGCATAATTGCAGATGTTGTTTTATGTGGTACCTTAATATGTGCACACATCATTATGATGGTTGTTTTTTTCTCAACTTTAAACAGCGTTCTCACAAACACGTCACAAGCCTTAGTACTGATATTTTCTACTCAGTCGTAACTGCACCACGGACTACGCTTCTCAGTGTAGACTAAGCGCTTTGTGTCCACGCGTCCACACATCATCATCTGACCTGCTGCCCAAGCGAAAGTAAGCACTAATACTTGTTGTTGCCTCATGTACTTGAATGTACTACCCAACTAAAACATATGACAAGTAATACCTATGATTGTTACTTTGCAAATCATATAAATACCAATGTAATGTTGTTCAGTACACTGTCAACCGCCACCAATAAAAATATTTGTACATATATCCACTACACCCTGTACATACACTGCAAAAATATCCTCAGTATGTTTGGTATACGAGCTATGATAATACATCGCACTTAAAGACTGAAAATATAATATTGGTAAAGAATGAAAGTGAACTACATGTTCAGTTTTTCGGAAGAATAATTTTTGTTAAAAATGAAGTGTAAAAACATACATAGCGGTAGATACTGACTGTATGTACTGATATTGTCTTTCTTGGTGATGGGCATGTGGGAAAGACAAAACGTTTGCATGTCTATACTGTCGGACTGACACTATTCTAAAGCATAACATATATGTAAGTTATTATACGCAGCTTAAAAAAGATAGATGTGTATTTTATTAACACGTGATGGTGGTTGAAATGTTGAGGACCACTCCGAGATGAAAATACCTGCTACGAAGCGGTTGTAGATGTTCCATGCCAGAAGCCGTTGTCATAGAACAGTGCCAACTTCCTCAGAAGAAATGTCATGATTACAATGAAATTGATAACAATGAATTTGTGAACTGTACGACACGTGAGTTTAATTCACCTTATGGTTCAGATCGTATTATAGAATCACCTCGAGTGAGATATTTGTACAAACACACCCACACAACCACACACACACACACACACACACACACACACACACACATACATAGGATCTGAATCATAACATGAGTTGCAGTGCAGCAGTGGGGTAACCAATTTGGGTTAAAAAAATCTGATTGTCTGGAAATTTCAAGCGGCAGCGAAGAGATTCAGCGCAGATCCAAGTTAGTGACGCCTGGTGACGTAGCACAATGTTTAGGTACAGTCTATGGAAAGAAACAAAAATGCCTGTCAGGCTAAAAATGAAACACTACAGAGTTCAGACGAAGTTAAAGAAAAAGCATATTGCTGCTCCGATTGCCAAGGACCTTCTTAGGGGAGCTGTTTAAGAATCTCTGCTAGATGAACAAGAGACATAAGTGAAGTTCTTCGAACACAGAATCGCCTGAGCAACGAGATTTTTAGCGATAATGTTCATCTAAAACAACCTTAGGTAAAGGTGAATTATGAAATGTTTGTGTTTATTTATTGTGAAAAAAGCATCTTAATTATTTTCGTATAGTCTACAAAACATGCACAAAATGTCATAACAGATCAGACAGCAGCATGTTATATAAAGACTAAAAGAGTATGCTTGAAATGATTGAAACTTATGGGAACCCTAACTTGCATGGATATCTTCATGGGACACATGAAAAAGGAAATAGGTGTGAGATAGTATAATCACGCACAAAGGAATCTAAAAGCTGTAAATTCTCTCTTTCGCAACATCACTACAATTTCGTCTGTCACATCGGGAATTTCCGATTACATTTGACCTGATTAATAATTGATGGTAATTACTGAGAAGTTGAAATAGGCGTTCGTTTTATCCTGTAAGAACGTAACATTGGTGGGTGGATGTGCTGACGTACACATGGGCGGAAGACGACACGCCATTACACTGCATGACCACACTCGTTCTCATTCGATGCTATCAAGACTGTTCGTGTGAACCGATTCAGAGCATCCTTTCAACACTCGATGTCGAAATGTGCAGCTCACTAATCAGGATAAATCACCTGGAAAGTAAGTCACATTGATAAATCGTGGTAATAGGCTGTTTGGCAGTCATTTAGAAGTCCACAGCATTGAGGTGTGAATGCACACCAAACGCATTTAGTCACCAGCGTTCCACGAAGTATGACAGATTTGATGAATGATTTTACTGTGAATGCGTCGAACATGAGTTCACTATCCCATGTGGTTTTTTTTTCTGAAAATAGGCAATGAATCAACCAATGACTTATAGAAAGTAATAGCCATGAAATGGATAATCACGGAGACAGGGTAACAAATGACATTATATCAATTAGGATCTGATAGGAAGAATGTAGAGTGTGACAGCGTGGTGACAGGCGCATCCCAGTTCCTAGGAATTTTAGCAGCTTAATGTCGAATTACAAAAAATGGTTCAAATGGCTCTGAGCACTATAGGACTTAACATCTGACGTCATTAGTCCCATAGAACTTAGAACTACTTAAACCTAACTAACCTAAGGACATCACACACATCCATGCCCGAGGCAGGATTCGAACCTGCGACCGTAGCGGTCGCGAGGTTCGAGAATAAAGCTCCTAGAACCCCTCGGCCACACCGGCCGACTGTCGAATTATATAAAGGAGTAGTTCGTGAAATATGATAAATGTGAGTAACCATTACGTTTTAGTTTCAGGACTTTATTTCACGTGTTGTGTAACCAAGCAAATCTGTCGGTGGCTGCTTTCTACGAACACAGAAATAGTAATGCTTTTTCCACGGAAATTATCCTCGGCCACTTACAGGCAGCGTTAATCACGTTTGTTTACAGGGAAAGAGGAATGTAGTGGTTACATAATTATCTTAGACTGATACACTAGCAAGAGTAGTGCATGTGGGTATCTAAGAACAGAACAACAGTAAACACAGGAAAATTTTGCAGGAGTGAAGAAAATATTTTTCAAAACAAATGTAACACTTTATATCCCGCAGGACGTAGCTGCTTGAACCAGAGTCTATATTTAAATTGTTGACTGAATGTTATGTGTGTAATATGTATCATACCCAGCTCCTCCCTCCTGTGATAAATTTGAAGATATAGAAATGATCCGACACAAGCATCCGAGAAATAGCATGAACAACACCACAGAACATTTTTACTACCAGTTGTCCACATTTGAAATCCACGAGCTCGTACGACCACGCTTTCTTATGATAACTGATTTTCAAATGTCGTCCTTTTCTTTCAGGTTTAATTAGGCAAATCTAGATTTCGAATAGCGCCTAGCTATTACCAGTGCTAAAAAAATTAAAAAAAAACGTACGTACTCAGGTGATAGGACAGAAGACCGAACAACAGGGGACTGACGTACTACGTCATATATTGATACTACGAAATAGTGGTATGTAACATAATGTATATGCCATATAGGTTATGACACGAGTTGTAGCTTTATATGTTATCGTCTGACTATGTAGCTCCTGTATTTTTTAGCATTGATAATGGCTAGGCACTAACCGAAATACACTCCTGGAAATGGAAAAAAGAACACATTGACACCGGTGTCTCAGACCCACCATACTTGCTCCAGACACTGCGAGAGGGCTGTACAAGCAATTATCACACGCACGGCACAGCGGACACACCAGGAACCGCGGTGTTGGCCGTCGAATGGCGCTAGCTGCGCAGCATTTGTGCACCGCCGCCGTCAGTGTCAGCCAGTTTGCCGTGGCATACGGAGCTCCATCGCAGTCTTTAACACTGGTAGCATGCCGCGACAGCGTGGACGTGAACCGTATGTGCAGCTGACGGACTTTGAGCGAGGGAGTATAGTGGGCATGCGGGAGGCCGGGTGGACGTACCGCCGAATTGCTCAACACGTGGGGCGTGAGGTCTCCACAGTACATCGATGTTGTCGCCAGTGGTCAGCGGAAGGTGCACGTGCCCGTCGACCTGGGACCGGACCGCGGCGACGCACGGATGCACGCCAAGACCGTAGGATCCTACGCACTGCCGTAGGGGACCGCACCGCCACTTCCCAGCAGATTAGGGACACTGTTGCTCCTGGGGTATCGGCGAGGACCATTCGCAACCGTCTCCATGAAGCTGCGCTACGGTCCCGCACACCGTTAGGCCGTCTTCCGCTCACGCCCCAACATCGTGCAGCCCGCCTCCAGTGGTGTCGCGACAGGCGTGAATGGCGGGACGAATTGAGACGTGTCGTCTTCAGCGATGAGAGTCGCTTCTGCCTTGGTGCCAATGATGGTCGTATGCGTGTTTGGCGCCGTGCACGTGAGCGCCACAATCAGGACTGCATACGACCGAGGCACACAGGGCCAACACCCGGCATCATGGTGTGGGGAGCGATCTCCTACACTGGCCGTACACCACTGATGATCGTCGAGGGGACACTGAATAGTGCACGGTACATCCAAACCGTCATCGAACCCATCGTTCTACCATTCCTAGACCGGCAAGGGAACTTGCTGTTCCAACAGGACAATGCACGTCCGCATGTATCCCGTGCCACCCAACGTGCTCTAGAAGGTGTAAGTCAACTACCCTGGCCAGCAAGATCTCCGGATCTGTCCCCCATTGAGCATGTTTGGGACTGGATGAAGCGTCGTCTCACGCGGTCTGCACGTCCAGCACGAACGCTGGTCCAACTGAGGCGCCAGGTGGAAATGGCATGGCAAGCCGTTCCACAGGACTACATCCAGCATCTCTACGATCGTCTCCATGGGAGAATAGCAGCCTGCATTGCTGCGGAAGGTGGATATAAACTGTACTAGTGCCGACATTGTGCATGCTCTGTTGCCTGTGTCTATGTGCCTGTGGTTCTGTCAGTGTGATCATGTGATGTATCTGACCCCAGGAATGTGTCAATAAAGTTTCCCCTTCCTGGGACAATGAATTCACGGTGTTCTTATTTCAATTTCCAGGAGTGTATATATTTGCCTAATTAAACTTCAAAGAAAGAGGCGACTGATTGTTGCGCTCTATCATTTTAAATTCATATCACAGTGGATGAGTGCACCCACAATCCTAATGGAAGGTAACTTAACTGATTTTGCTATTCGTGTAAAAACGAGAACCGCAGCACTGATAACTAACTAATAGGGAAAGAGACTGAGAAGTGAAGATGTGATATCATATTTCTCCCGCTGTACCTCCCTCTTTCTACGACTATACATAGGACAAAAAACTGGCCAGAAGTTGAAAATACGGATATTCTCAGAAACATTCGATCGACAGAAAAGAAAATAATATTAGTAGTATAGTTAGAAGCTGCAGTTCACACACGGGTCAATATGAAGGCCAGGTGTCAGACGTCGGCATTTTATACAATGGTGTCGCCAATTCCGAAGAATATTTAAGTTTTCACGATAGATTTTTGTTCCATCATGAGCTTCAATGCGTTTCATCTGAATCCCCCCCCCCCCCCCCCCCAAAAAAAAAATCTTCCATTCCGCAGAAAAGAACAAAACATTAGAGCTATACAATACACGCAGTTCTAAGATTTATATTTCATTCTGTGACAAGTATGACGTAAGAGTGATTTCAGATACACAGAAATTGATTTTATGATGTGTATTCGTGGAAATTATACTTGAGCACAATTTATCTCTACGTAATTTTTTGTGTTTTTCCTGCTTGTAAAAAGTGGTTCAGTTTGCCTTAAATCACTATTACTGTAGGCTGAAAACCAAACTTTCCTGCAGAGCAGGATAGCTTTTGTGCACACTCATTATATATATCCGTGTAGAATAAGAACTGTCAAAATGACAGGTGTACTTACTTGTACATCGCGTAGCTTTAGATTACACAAGTGCATTAAATGCCTTCAGTTTCCAGGTAGATGCATAATGTGTTTAAACACTGTCTGCACTATTATTAACTATTTATCTTGAACAATACAGCTGGTAGCTTTCTGAGGTTTTAGAAGCAATTTCTATGGGGGTAGAGTAGGATGAAATGGAGCACTTCATAATTTTCATTTGCTGTTGTGATGACTGTATCGTGGGTAAATAAAAGATATGGACAACCTTAGTAGAATGACGTAGCAGCAAGTGGCATTTACATCAAATGAAATGTCGATTACGTATGCAATGAAGCCCGACTAACAGCTACAGTCAACATTAATTACTCACTATCAGAGAGGTATCTGAAACCAAGCTCTAGAGAATCCTTATTTGCTAGCAAACAGCAGTGCTATCAAATGTGTATCAACCAAGGAGAATACAAGGTAAACAGCCGTTTCGCAAATGGACTTCCGTTTATTAGTCAAAAGTTACGTTTTGCGAACACTTCTATGTACTGCTATAAAACAGCGTCCGCTAGGCAATTCGTAAGGGCAGAAAACAAATAAATTGCATTGAGTTCCATGAAAGTAACTGGCTCGAGTAATGAAGTTCTCAGAATATATTTTCAAAATTATCTACAATCAGTCGAGTCAGAATTTCACATCGGCACTACTACGAACCTTATGTGTCTGTATATACTTATTTTTCCTGCTGAAGGATTAAATCTTCACCGTAACACCACATCACAATCTATACGATGATAAATAATCTAACAGCTACCTGCCACAAGAATAATTTTCAAGACTTCTATATCCATCATTATGTGCTACATGATAGCTGCTAGAACTTTGTGTCAAACAATTTCTTAGTTGTGAACATAATGTATTCAGACTGTGACAAATGGAAATGTTTGATTTCGAGAGTATCAAAACATGCACGCAGCTAAATCTTTTGTGCTTCCCTCATGTTGTAAACAGAACATGAGGACTACATTCCAGTTCATGTCAAATTTCCTGATATGTTTTGTGTGTGTGTGTGTGTGTGTGTGTGTGTGTGTGTGTGTGTTTATTTCTGAACGCTAGCGTCGCGTAAACACTTTTGGCAACTTTTATCAAATGTTTGTCATGTCCTGTAAGGTTTTTAGTTACATGGATGTCCTTTCTATAACGAGCAGACTTACTGCAAAAGTGGTTACTGCTCCGCTGTTAGCTGAGGCAGACAGCACCATTAAGCACGTATTGTACTCAGGATAGTTCCTTAGCATAATCTCTTCCAAAATCGCAAGGTTTTTGTAGTCGATGAATACATCATCAGATCATTGTGCTCGAAATAAGCAGATGGCGGTCGTCAGTTGGATGGTGGAGGAAGGATCAGGGAAAAATCAGTCGGTCGCTCACTTGGCTTTTTTACCCGAAATACTGCGGTTTTGCATTACCATCATGAATTCTGGAAAATCTGATCTACAGGAGTGTCTCATTGAAGCACTCGCTATTGAGCATAAGGTCACTTTGTAGCTAGTTAATAACTGAAGACCACGAGATATAACGCAAAAGGGTGGACCCTACCTGATTTTAGACAGTGATGACCTAATCTCCTAATGTTAAATTGAAGGAAATGAAGTGTTTTACTCACGAGTGATTAATTACAAATGTGGGAGGTGAAAATAATGGAATTGCATTCAATGTCCAGTTCAAAATCAATAAAGGTATGCTCGTATGCACGTCGTTTAATTCTGCTCAATTGTAACTCTGTTAGATAAGACGATATGGGCAAGCAGCGCTCTACTGGAGATGGTCGGATCTACTGGAGATGGTCGGATGTGTAGATGACGAACGTAGACAATTTGCTGCTGAAAACCTTTATTTCAAATGACAAATAAACTAGATGAAGTATCTCTCCAGCAGCCGGGTGACAGACGGCGGGCGATGACTCTCGGACCAACGTGTGCAGGCACAGGCGTGCCAACGCAATGCAGGCAATCATCGTGGATGGTACCATAAAGCTTTGCTATCTCTGCGTTGCGGTAGGTGTTGCCGTTAGGATATCAGGACAGTGGCACGTTGACTGGTAGCCGGGGGCCGGCAGGCTCACCCAGCATCGCTGCCATTATAATGAGCATAAGGAACCATCCTGAGTACAGGCCGGAGTGCGGAGGTGGGCTACTTAACTCCTGGGGGCCTCGGAGGTCAGTCAGCAGTCGGCGGTTCGTGTCCCGGTGGCGGCGATGGCGGTGGTGGCTGCAGGTGCTTATGATAACGCAGTCGAATGGTGTAACCCAGCTGTACCGATAATGACAAGTTGGCTCCAGCGGTTTAAGTACAGTTCCTGGCTTAGATCAGGGCAGAAGGTGCCGCGTTTCTATGTTCCATGAAAGCATCTGGAAAGGGGGCCAGTCATCAAGGGACGGCGGTTGCTACGCGGTGTGGGTCGAATCTTAGAAACTTCCTTACAGTTGGGCAGCGTTGGTGCGGAAATATCTGGCTGCTCCTGTTGCCGGGGCAGGCAGATTGAGCGCGGCTGCTAGCAGTAGCTGCACCTTGGTAACGACTGGACCGTTGGCAGTATTCCACGCCGTTACACTTCATCCCTACCGTCGAAAATTGGCCCACTAGATTGCTAGTTCAGTGTCTACAGGTACAGCAGTATATATGTCACTGTGTTTATATAGTGATTAAATATCTTCTGGGTTTTATACCGTATCATAGTGTAATGTACCGTTATTATAAACTTAAAAACAACGTTTCGACCGCATTACAAAGGTCTTACTCTGAGGAAGATTGGTTTTGGTGGTGGAAAGGTAGCTCTGTTTGTTGTAGACGGCCACGAACGTGACATCCTAAACAAACAGCTACAGGGGAACTGTCAGTGCATGTCCAAACGCACCAGGAAGAAAACGTGCCCACCAGAAGCTAAGCGCTGATTTGCAGACTCTCACGAATCACTGACAAGTTGGCCAGTCCACCCACAGCTTGTGTCCTACCCTCCGCCCTCCCCCTCCCTCTTGTGTCATTTCTGGTCTTGTATATTCTAGTGCAAATAAAGTTACAAAAATATGATATATTGACACCGAAGTTCACAATAAATAGAACCACCTTTTCTCCATTGAAACCATTCTTACTCTAAGGAAGGCCTTTGCAATAATGTTGAAACAGTGGTTTCAAGTTTATAAACAAAGCATTTTATACTATGATGTGCTACAAGAAGAATTTTAACCATCATGACACTTGCCGCGGAAACCTTCGTAGTTTGTATTTATATTTTATATTCTCCTGCAAGAATTCGGCCTAAACACTTCTTGCTTAAGTTTTCCCCTCTTCAAGAACTTTTCTCCTTTTGTACATTACATTAAAAAGCACTACCTCAGTCCAGGTATGCTCACACACTGAGTTACTACCTCCTGCTCCTGCACTACTATGCGTCACCCACTGAGCCTGATTTTTCACTGCCGACACGATTGCGGTGGTCCTGCAGCGTAAAGGACGGTAAAGGCAGGATTTGGATAACTCTTCACCTGAAATGGCAGTACAGAGTACCTATTACAATCTGATAATATAAGCTGATATAGGAATTTCTATGGTGATGATTCAGTGGGGCTATTCGGACTGATATTTTTTCACATGGTCGAGCACGTGTTCCTTCGTCATGCGACCATTTTGTGCTGCTGTCCACTGAGATAACAGGGGTCCATTCCAGCCTGTTGCTTCTATAAGTTTGATTTTCGTTGAGCAGGACGTCGCAGGGTGAATCCAGTAACTGGACAGACCATTAGGTGATGTTTAGCTTTGTGGTTCTGGTTGGTAATGGTGGTGACTAACCGAAACTCATGAAATATCGCTTCGTGGACCATTTATGCAAATCCTTGGCCCTGCAGTTGTAGTTACTGTGCACCAGCAAAATCACATTTTTTATGGCAGTTTTAAATGACGACTACCAATTTTGCCACTGAGAATAACCAATGTTACCACATTTTTTGAAAGATTCCAGTTCCACGTCTAATGATCTCACTACGTCTCTCAATCGCTGGTCTCTCTAAGTGGAACAGGATGTAGGCGCACGACGCAGACACTGTGTATATAGATTTTGTGTGCCAGACGGTAACTTGCCCATTTCGGACTGTAGGAAGATTGTGGTGAACAGTAGGGCGTGATACTGTAAGAGATGATACCAATAGTAAAGGATGATACTAATAGTACAGGGTGTCCTACATTAAACTAGTACGCCGCACTTACCGGTTAATCATTTCTAGTCGGAATGTTTGTGAAGAGGTAACACTGTCTAGAAAGTTGGATACAATGCATTTTACAGGAAAGTTGAGTGATGATGTATGTTTGTGCGTCAGTTGATGCGAGAACGTTTTGTTGAAATTTTACAGAAATGAGGCAGTCTGCATTTGTTTCAGAAATGGGGCAGTTTGCATTAGAACAACGAACTGATATTGTAGAGTGTTAAATGAAGAAAGTCTACATCAGCGAATGTAAAGAAATATTTAAGCGAAGTATCCAGGTAGGAACCTCCCCACGACCAGGACTGCAGGATCCGTTCAGAACCTGCAGAGAAACAGGAGACCGACAGTGAGGACCGCTGAAACTATACGCCGGCCGTGGTGGCCGAGCGGTTCTAGGAGCAACAGTCTGGAACTGCGCGACCGCTATGGTCGCAGGAACGAATCCTGCCTCGGGCATGGGTGTGTGTGATGTCCTAAGGTTAGTTAGGTTTAAGTAGTTCTAAGTTCTAGGGGACTGATGACCTCAGAAGTCCCATAGTGCTCAGAGCCATTTGAACCATTTTGAATCTATACAGAGGATTCGCATGGACATTACGAGAAGTCCCCGCAAGTCAGTTAAGAGGTAATCGCAGCAGGTTGGTGTATCGCGTACATAGTGTCATGTGTACTACCAGATATGAAAATAATAGGCTATCGTGAGAGTAATGCAAGAGTTGAAATGTGACGATCAGGAAAAAAGAGTTCATTATTGGAACTGATTGCTAACAACAGTGTTTCACTGTTACTTGGTCCCCTTTGCTTTACTTCATGTTAGATGAAGCCTAGTTTATTTGTCATGGTATGTAAACTCTCAGAATTTTACATACTGGTCGGAGGGTAACCCACATATTCTGTATGAAGAATCTTTCCACTCAGGGGAGATAGGTGGTGTGTGATATCCGGCGTGCGCATTATTTGCCCCATATTTTTCAATTACACGTCAAATAGTGCCAGATATCTATAGATCCTTGGCTCTTTCTATGCATAATTAACAGAAACAGAGAAGCTGCATGAAGTATTCCCAGATAGACCACCCGCTCACACATCCACCCAAAGTATATTCCACACTACCAACGTGTTCCATGAAGGCTGACTTGTCAACGAGACCTCTGAGCTCCAAGGCTTTGGACTTAGATCGAGTGATTTTTATTAATGGGGCACACTAAAAGCAAAGTGTATGCTGACAATCCCTGCACAATACGCGACCTTAAATCGGACATTACTAGAGAAATTAACAACATCACGCCTGCGGAATAACAGCTTGTTGCTGGTACCATCATCACAGGAAGTCAGCGATGCCTGGATGTCCATGATCATAGCTTCTAACATCTCTTATAAACTGCTAACTACGTGTTTTTTAGTTATTTAATTGGTACTTGAATTCGGACGTGGGGCGTGCCGGTTTTCTGTGGGGCTCTTGTATTTTGTGTACCCTAAAGTGCAGAAGTTCCTGCAGGGTTACGCGCGCCACTCGTTACATGTAAATGGCGAAACACACATTAGCGGTATCCACAACCAAATCTCACTCCTGACGCATCCTTACATAGTGAAAATTCTGACCATATGGTAACACAGTGTCAAGGATCCTTCCTCTACTGCTGCTAACAATACGTTTTCATAGTCCTTTCAATAGGTGTACCGAAGGTAAGAATATTAGCGTCAGGAGGCCACAGACAGAGTGAAGGTATGCTTACTGAAGGTCTGTGGTTTCAATGCATGTGTTGGTCATATTTTCAGCGAAAATGTGTAAGAACCTCACAACGTCAACTTTGAGTCAACATTATCCAGACGACCCTTGAGAACTCTCCAGTCATGATTTACTGCGTCTGCCGTTTCCCATATAAGGATCATGAGAGTGACAGCTGTGGTACCTAGTTGCCGGTTATGAATTTGCCACCTGCAAGCTGCGTGATGTGCAATTCAACGGTCCCCTGGTTCGCTCCCACGTCAACTTGTACATGTCCCAACACAATTGTTATTAACGTTTACTGAATTTGCCGTCGGTGCTTGGCAAAACTTGATGTTGTTGTGGTCTTTAATCCAAAGACTGGTTTTATACAGCTCTGCATGCTACTCTGTCCTGTGCTACTGTCCTACTGCAACCTACTTCCTTCTGAATATGCTTAGTGTATTCAGCTCCTGGCCTCCATGCTTCCCTCGATGCCTCAGAACGTGTCCTATCAACGAATTTCTTCTTCTAGTCAACTTGTTCCACAAATTCCTCTTCTCCCTAGTTATATTCAGAACCTCCTCATTAGTTACGCGATCTACCCATCTAATCTTCTGCATTCTTCTGTAGCACTACATTTCAAAAGCTTTTATTCTCTTCTTGTCTCAACTGTTTAACGACTATGTTTTATTTCCATACATGGCTACACTCCATACAAATACTTCCAGAAAAGATTTCCTAACACTTAAATCTACGCTGGACGTAAAAAATTTGTCTTATACAGAAAAACTTTCCTTTCCGTTGCCAGTCTAAATTTTATATACACTCTACTTCGACCATCATCAGTCATTTTGCTGCCCAAATAGCAAAACTAATCTACTACTTCAAGTGTCTCATATCCTAACCTAATTCCCTCAGCATAACATGATTTAATTAAACTACATTTCTTCATCCTCGTTTTGCTTTTGTTCATCTTACAGCCTCCTATCTAGACGCTGTCCATTCCGTTCGACTATTCTTTCAAGTCCTTTGCCGTCTCTGACACAATTACAATGTCATCGGCAAACCTCAAACTTTTTATTTCTTCTCCCTGGATTTTAATCCCTATTCCAGCCACTGCTTCCCTTCGACTCTTATAACTGCTCTCTGGTTTCTGTACAAATTGTAAATAGCCTTTCGCTCCCTGTGTTTTATCCCTGCCACTTCGAAATTTGAAAGAGAGTGTGTGTGTATGAAGAGATCAGTAATGTCAACACCAACCATTTGGAATGGTCTATCCAACTCAGGTACGGTTTGTAATGCGACTCGCTGACAGCTCTGCTCTTTGAGTGGAAGGAATGAATTTCTTTTTTTCACTGCTCAAGATCTTGCTCCCTCGTCTTCCACCAACAATTTTTTGTGATATGGCACTCTGTGCAACCATTTCTTACTATGCACTACCAAAAATGAATCATGAGGCTACCTCAGTACTACATTCTGTAAACTTTCTTTCACAACTATACAGCAGCCATATTTGATTTTCTTCTACCGTATTTCGTTGCCAGAGCTGAATTGCACCTGCTTTGCAAACTGCTTAGAGTGGAGGTCAGGTTATCAGGCTCTGTGCCATACTTCCATTAATACCCAACCACATTTCATGGTGTATATTTTGTGATGTAAGTCCTCCTGGACTATCCTGGCATGCAGTATCCTGATGCACAACCTGAAAATCGAATTCTCTCAGCCATAAAGCCCACTGAGTTAAGCTACTAGGTGGATCCTTTGGCCCCGAAAGCTATTTCAGTGCCATGCGATCTGTTACGACCCAAAAACGTCACTCATAAAGGTAACAGTGAAAGAAGGTGATGCCAAGATTAACTCAAGCATTTCCTTTTCTGTTGTTAAATAATTCTTCTATGCCTTTTCGAGCTGTTTAGAAACATAATGCGTTGGGTGTTCTTTCCCTTGTATCTCTTGGCTTAACGGAGCCTAGTGCATGGTTTCTTCAGTCACACAATAAAAGAACTCTTCCTGGTTGCCTCGCAAAGCAAGGATAGTGCCTGTGGTCGGTAGACACTTCAGTCATTCAAATGATGCTTAGAGATCTGAGTCTAGTCAAATTTCACTCCTTGCTTCACTAAATGTGAAGGATTCTGGCTGTATCTGTAAATTATAGAATAAATTTTCTGTAGAAATTAGCAGCATCAAGATGTAACTGCAATTCTGTTATGTGCTAAGTGTTACGGCTTGTGCAAGTTGTGGGTTGGTTCATACACTATTCTGGCCTAAATAGCTGACCTCCTGGAACATGAAATGACACTCTTTTAGAGTTAGTCATGCTAAACTTATGTAGCAAAAGACCTCTTATAGAGACACCACATGCCTCTGAATGTCCTTGAAAAATACAGAGATGTCGTTCAGATAGACCATGCGAAGTTCTGGTTTTTAGGTCTCGTTTCACCACTTCTAATTGATGCTGGATAGTCGCTAGTGTATTTTTCAAACTTAATGATATTCAACAATACAGATAATGAGAAGTTGTCACTATAAGCACTATCCTGAGTTGATCCAAGAATGGTACATCTAATTGGTGGTACCCATTTTCCAAATCCATCATTGATACATTATAGCACTGCTCCAGTCTTGCCAAGGTCTCTGTAATGGCAGGCAGTAGGTATGCAACCACAGCTGTTCATTGGTTTAAAAATTTATAGTTGCAGCAGCTTTACTATCATCTGAGACCTTTTGGAACAGTGACTGCAAGTGTGGCCCAGAACTAGTGCTTTCTTCTTTAATTTCGTCACAGAGCCGCAGGCTGATAAATTCCTCCGTCACTAGTTGTAGATGGTGTAAAACCCTGTAAAATGTACATATGACTCATTCGTAGTGGAAATACTCTGCTGCACTAATGGCATAGACGGCAATGGTCCAGGCGGGTTAAATTATTTGATGTATGTTTCCAATAATCTCTCCATGTCCAGGCTGTCACGGTCTTTCATATTGAACGGTTTCCCTCCCTTGGCACAGTTAAAGTAACAGACTGCACTAACTGAGTATTCTACACTGAAATCCGTACTCGAGTCATCTTTCTCTAAGCTTTGCCTTGTCCAAACTTAATTTGTCTGCACTGATAGTTACTATTCTGCTTTTGTCGATTTCCTGCACATAGAACAAACTAAGTCATATGACACATTCTACCTCATTTTCCCATATTTTGACAAGACCTTAACCAAACAACGAATTAATCGGCAGAACACTCCTACTCGTATGTTCATTCACAGCAGCTGCCCTGTACGTTTCAATAAATTTCAGAGTTCCCACACATCAAAAAAGCATCTAGGCTGCCGCAAAGGCTACCGCAGTTGCTTTTGTTTTGTCCACGGTTTTCTAAAGTTCGATGCACACTTTTCACGAAATGCCAACGGTTTGACAGATCAAACAGGAAAACATCAGGCGACTGTGCTCTGCTTCTAGCACCCTCTATTAATGTTAATTGGATGACAACAACTGCTCGCTTTTCCATTATCCCAACTTCAGGACTGTACGCATTTTCGCATAAGAAACCAACGTCATCTTCTTCAGATTTACCAGTGAGGCAGTATAACCACTGAGGATGGCTGGAGACATGCAAGGAATTGACCCGCTTCCTCCTTTCACCCTTTAAACAGTCTGTTGGCATATGATTGAACCTAGCTATCTCACCCAGCAAGTGCTATATCATTTAGTGGGTTGTGACTTTTCAATGACAGACATTTTGTTAAAAAAACATTGAAAAGCCAAGATGGCTTGAAATATTTCTTATTCAAGACAACAGGTTTCACATGTCTTAGCTGTCATCTTCAAGCCGTAAACATTTTTTTAGTAAAATATGTTCATGACTCTGATCTCATGTACAAGATGTTAAGTGGATGAAACTCAACACATTTGAAACTTTTGCCATTACTGAAATATTTAGAAACACTCAGCATCTTGTCCAAAAGGCCATGTCCCCACACATATGGCTCACATGCTTGTTATGTGATACAAATAAATACACAATAGCACATCTGAAGGCACAGTTTTTCTCAGGTTTCCTGTTGACTGCACCCAGTGTGCGTGCAAATTCACTTAAACACACTCCTCAGTACAGAACTAGATCCAGACTTTAACCACAAGTCAGAAAACGTAATGTTCTACAGTAAAAAATCCTCTAATTGGTAATTCTCAAGTTACTTACATGAATGCCATGACAAAGAAATTTTTCATAACAGTGTTGATAAACTGTACTGCCTTCAAAAACAGTTAGTGTTCTACAATTTTTTCGACAAAAACAGTCTAAGTTCAGTTAGCAATGGCTAAGTGATTATTATTTTTGTTCGTCAACTGCTCAGCATCATGAGTGAAATGTGCATGAAGTGACGTTGAATGGGGCATCCATGTACTATGACAGACATTATCTCTGGTATTCATAGGTGGCATGCAGCAAATATTTTCATTTGAAGGAGCTGCCCTGATAATCTGATAGAATCTAACAGTGAAAGTAAGACTAAATTGCTGATGATAGATGTCATCTTGTAACCTCCCCCTCACTTATTGACCTTAATGACAGTGAAAAATTAAACCGTGTACACCTAATGGAAATCTGGGAAAAGCAATCGTCACTGAAGTTAATTTGTCGGTATAGAGGGAGGAAAGGGTTACATCTAAATGAATGGAAAAATGCAAATGAAATTGGTGGAAATTAATTTTGAAAAGGGGTAAAGTTAATAAAGAAAGTAAATGTACGGTCGTTACGTTAACAATTAATTGGCGTTAATTAGATATTTGAGATTTGGGGAAAATTACGGTCGCCAGTCCCATGGACAACTGCTATAATAACTGAAAATGAAAGATTAATGCACATATATTTAGCACTAAAATCGTGGCAACTGAAGGTTGACACGTGTTGTGTGAAAACTGAATGTTTGTCAGAAGTAATAAATTTCGATACACTCCGACTTAATGTAGCAAAAGAGTTAATAAAACCGGAAAACTGAAAGTTAATTTAGTGACTGAAATTAATAGAGAACCTTGTTTCTGAAGGACTACGAAATTCAATAAAATAAAGTTAGTCTTGGCTTACCTCAACAATCATTTCAAAAGCTACTTGAATCTACTCAATTTTGAGATAAGAGATTTAACTTTGAACTTGAATTAAATGATTCCGAACAATTAACAATGGTAAAATTTAGTACGTATCAAGCTGAGCTGCAGTCACAGGAAAGCTAAAATATGGTAACAAAACTCGCACTTTTAATTCGTGCTTGTGTAATCTAAATATTGTAGCCAGCTATGAATACTTTAACTGAACTTTGAAATTAAAGCAGTAAAATGGATGATATTACTTTAATGCTGGCGTTTGAATTTCAACAACACTCGGGTTCATTCCGAAAAAGGAAGGGACCGTGCTTGGTAATGCAATTGGCACAATGAGCAACAAAGGTTCATGCTACGTTGCTGTAATTTTGAAACAGTTTGAAAAGCTGAGGTCTGCCATACAGTTCTAAAACTTTACGTGCTTCCAGTCTTCCTTGTTGGTTGATTGAAGGTTTGAAGTCGTCGATCGAGGAGGCCGTCGCTGTTGCAGAAGCTGGATGTTGGCGCGCCTTGTTCTCGACACGCTTACCAGGCGAAACGGGCTCTTGGTGTGCGCCAGCTACTGCTTCCCGTCCGCAACACCGTGTCAGAAACTATCATAGCGAGTCGAGCGCAATTACATGCTGCCAAACCCCGAAAGCGCGGCAACTCGCGGGAGCGTCACACAACACACCTGCTCCACCGCCCTACACCAGCCAGACTCCCTCTGCCCGCGCTCCATGCGGCAGAGTTAACACTACCAAAGAGCCTAAACACTTTGGTTCTCCACACGACCTATCGATGTAATCGTTCGATAGCATAGTTTTCCCTAGGCCAGACCCAGCATAAAAATACAAATAATATTTACAAAACAAACCAATTATACATCGACATAAATGCATAAATAAATAGTAAAACAATTACAATATATAAAGACCCAGAAATGTCATATCTTCAGGTAACAAAATAAGGAAAAAAAATTGTAGTGCAATAGATGTAATAGCTAATGAGGAGGTATTGAATAGAATTGGGGAGAAGAGGAGTTAGTGGCACAACTTGACAAGAAGAAGGGACCGGTTGGTAGGACATGTTCTGAGCCATCAAGGGATCACAAATTTAGCATCGGAGGGCAGCGTGGAGAGTAAAAATCGTAGAGGGAGACCAAGAGGTGAATACACTAAGCAGATTCAGAAGGATGTAGGTTGCAGTAAGTACTGGGAGATGAAGAAGCTTGCACAGGATAGAATAGCATGGAGAGCTGCATCAAACCAGTCTCAGGACTGAAGACAACAACAACAACAACAGATGGAAATAGGATGATATGCATTTCCGGCGCTACAATCTTTGTATTTATCTTGTCTTGTCTTCTCTTTTAATTTGCAAGTCGAATCTGCAGTGTGCGTTTTTTACGATGCCTGATTATTCTTATACATATTTTTTGCATTAACAATCAATAACACCATGGCTTCTAGTCAACGAGGACTTCTTGGCCTGCAGCTAATTGTGCCATGGAAATGAGATGAAACTCGCTTGATTAAAGAGAGTAATCTTTTACAGAATCGCTTAGCGAGTAAGAAAAAATAACCTTCTTTCTAATTTAGGATTAAGTGTTTTCTTTTCTTGCTGTCACTTTACTGTATCTTTTCTTTCGATAACGTTTTACTAAAATGAATAAATATAAAATAACTATCCATATTGGGGAGAGAAAGGGTACTTTCCAGTACAGTATGCGTGCGTATGTGTCTTTCGGGGGAGGATGTGTACAAACAAACAAATATTTCACCTTTAATAATGTATCAACATTTGCATATTTCATTTGAAAATAAACTGCCGTTATGGAGTAAGCTAAAGGCTGAAAAATATTTTTTTAAAAAAATGTTTATTTAGTCGCAATAGAAATTTAAACGCCCGTTAACACACAGTTTATAAGAAAAATTAGCAGCTGTTCGTTCTTTGTAGGTATTGTATGAAGTAAAATATAAGTGTGCCCTGTGGATTTTGTTTCTTTTATCGCCTCTTTAGAGGGACGGCGGGAATGTCCCGTTAGACATTCGAACAGAATCCTCCAAAGTAATAAAATTTTATTGAATACATGTGTTTTACATTTGTTGATGTGTGTAAATACTATATATTTTATGCTGGTAAAATGTTGTCAGGATGCCCCTTTTCCATCTACGATTAATGAAAGTCAGAACCCCAAGTAATTGTTGGAAGCGATTTTGATGTAAAATGTTCTCATTAACATACACAGGAAATGGAAGCTCCCCTAACGCAAATGTTAAAATACACTACTGGCAATTAAAATTTCTACAGCAATAAGAAATGCAGATGATAAACGGACATTCATTGGACAAATATATTATACTAGAACTGACATGCGATTACATTTTCACGCAGTTTGGGTGCATAGATCCTGAGAAATCAGTATCCAGAACAACCACCTCTGGCCGCAATAACGGCCTTGATACGCCTGGGCATTGAGTCAAACAGAACTTGGATGGCGTGTACAGGTACAGCTGCCCATGCATCTTCAACACGATACCACAGTTCATCAAGAGTAGTGACTGGCGTGTTGTGACGAGCCAGTTGCTCGGCCACCATTGACCAGACGTTTTCAATTGGTTAGAGATCTGGCCAGGGCAGCAGTCGAACGTTTTCTGTATCCAGAAAGGCCGTACAGAACCTGCAACATGCGGTCGTGCTTTATCCTGCTGAAATGTAGGGTTTCGCAGGGATCGAAAAAAATAGTTCAAATGGCTTTGAGCACTATAAGACTTAACATCTGAGGTCATTAGTCGCCTAGAACTTAGAATTACTTAAACCTAACTACATCACCCACATCCATGCCAAAGCAGGATTCGAACGTGCGACCTAGCAGTCGCTCGGTTCCAGACGCAGGGATCGAATGAAGGGTAGAGCCACGGGTCGTAACACATCTGAAATGTAAAGTCCACTGTTGAAAGTGCCGTCAATAAGAACAAGAGGTGACAATTACGCCGGGTGATACGCCAGTATGGCGATGACGAATACACGCGATGTCACTAAACACGGATGCGACCATCATGATGCTGTAAACAGAACCTGGATTCATCCGAAAAAGTGACGTTTTGCCATTCGTGCAGCCAGGTTCGTCGTTGAGTACACCGTCGCAGGCGCTCCTGTCTGTGATGCAGCGTCAAGGGTGACCGCAGCCATGGTCTACGAGTTGATGCTCTATGCTGCTGCAAACGTCGTCGAACTGTTCGTGCAAATGGTTGTTGTCTTGTAAACGTCCCCATCTGTTGACTCAGAGATCGAGACGTGGCTGCACCATCCGTTACAGCCATGCGGATAAGATGCCTGTCATCTCGACTGATAGTGATATGAGGCCGTTGGGATCCAGCACGGCGTTCCGTATTATTTTCCTGAACCCTCCGATTCCATATTCTGCTAACAGTCGGTGGATCTCGACCAACGCGAGCAGCAAAGTCGCGATACGATAAACCGCAATCGCGATAGGCTACAATCCGACCATTATCAAAGTCGGAAAGGTACATATTTCTTCTCCTTACACGAGGCATCATAACAACGTTTCAACAGGCAACGCCTGTCAACTGCTGTTTGTGTATGGGAAATCGGTTGGAAAATTTCTTCATGTCAGCACGTTTTAGGTGTCGCCACCGGCACCAACCTTGTGTGAATGCTCTGAAAAGCTAATAATTTGCATATCACAGCATCTTCTTCCTTTCGGTTAAATTTCGCGTTTGTAGCACGCCATCTTCGTGGTGTAGCAATTTTAATGGCCAGTAGTATACTTTATCTACTATTTTTGTATAACTGAGCCGTACGTGCTGGCTTCGCGGCGAGCGTTGTGCATCTCTGGTTATCGATAGTCGTCCGTGGTCTAGTCTTCCGATCGGAAGCGCTGGTCTGAGGATCTCTGACGAAAATTATTTAAGCGCGTAGCGTGTCACCTGTTCTCGATTCCTTCAAGTTTGGTTCCATGGTGGTGCGAGAACACTCCGCGAGGTGGAGGGTAACACGGCTGCTTGTAGAGTGAGAGATCGAGTGGGCGGTGCTGAGAGGGGTGTGTTGACCGCTGTGATTGTACGGAGCTGGCGTGGGAGCTGAGTAAGAGTCCGACGGGAGTATTGTACTCGAGTCTGAGGGGCCAATTTGTACCGGTGTTGACAAACAGCTTGGTTATAGTAGAAGTACGAGTAAAGTTACGATATTATATACTGTTCTGTGATCAGATTGCACTAATGAGCTTATATGTTATGAAATAGGTGCTTGGTCTACGTGATTTGATACTATTAACTTTGCCCACGTTTTACCGTTCAAGTTTTTTTCGCCCGGTAAGAAAAGTCTGAACTTCAGTTGGCTGTAATTTATTACGGTGTTCATATTTAAAGAAATGTCATGTGTTGTTGTTTTGCCGCACTTTAGATAATTTGCGTTACAAAGGGAGTTCCTTTTACTCAACCATTACGTAACGATTAGCTTGGTCGATAATCACAGAATTTTTTTTATAATTGTGGTACTGTTATGGGGGTTGAACCTGTAGCTTCTCGTAAACCAAGAAATTGCTTGTGAACTAGCTGTTGACTTACTGAGTGCGTGTGGAATACTAATAACTGGCTTAAGCTGTTTGCACTGCTGTTGATCCTGGAATTGTTTTATTAAGTCAAGTTCCCTTGCTTGTATTGGTCAGACAATTACATCTAAATTGAAGTCTCTGGAATTCACTGAAATTGTTGGTTTGTGAAGTTGGTATGAGAGGGAGCAACCTTCATAATTCACAGACGGCTAAATCAAAGGGTTAAAATTCAATGGGTTTGTGACGTGTAATGTTAAGGCATAATTCTGATCGCTTTTGACTGCAAATTTTCTATGTGTGTGTGTGTGTGTGTGTGTGTGTGTGTGTGTGCGCACGCTTGCGCTTGAGTGGGGTTTATTATCTGTGTTGCCGTTATTAAATATCTTGTCTGTGTTTGGTGATTACATGTTTATGTTACAGATATCGTAAGTTACTCTTGCCAGAAGGGCCAAGACTTGGACTATTGTATAGATACAGGGCAGAAAATGCACAGAAGGACCAACCATTGGTAAAACTAATACCAGTAGTGTGGCGCATAACACCCTCCCCCACGTTAGCTACTGTTGTTCATCCATTGCTTGTGAATGGATTCGCAAGGACTGTATCTGTTGTTAAATTGATTGATTTCTCGAGTCCGCCGTTTGTGAAATTGTTTTAAGGGGACAGGTCATACCTGAAGATCTTTGGAATTCATTGCACATTTTGTTTATTGTCGATATTATTTTACTGGCAACTATCAGAGATGTGAAGTTAATCATGTTCTTTAAGGTCGGTTATCAAAGTTTGCTTAAAGTTTTCTCAACTGACTATCCGTTTTCAAGTGTTTAAATCTGTTTTGAAGGTATGTTTATTAAGTGGCTTGCCACTTTAACACTCCCATCGCTCTCTTAACATTTCAGTAACGTGTTCAGTTGACTAATGGAATTCAGTAATTTGGTGGTCGGATAAAATAATTTATTTGTATCGAGAGAGAAAGACTAAAATGTACTTGGTTCCCTTTCTTCGAAGGAAACGAAGGCGAACAGTGCCAAAACTTGTGAGGTGGTTCCGAAGTTATTCATACACATCTAAGTGAACAACGGCTTATTTGTAAGTTAGATAACCTTTTAATTACTAACCCTACTCGCAAACCCGTGCATATAATGCTCGGCGTAATTTACCTTGCTCAGTTTCAACACATTTCATACACTTCACACAGTACTTGTACTGCGTGTTTCACAGCAGACTGTCTTCCTCTTTGTTCCTCTCGTTAACATCACAATAGCGCATTGTTTTACGAGGAAATGTTGGCGAGGTCATTGTGCTTGCGAGCGCTTTATTTTAATAACTAACTGCGTATGCAGTACCTCTAGTATGATGTAGTGCCCTGCCTAGAGTCAGCGTGCATCTAATTGTGCTTCCGTTTAAGACATGCTATCAAAGCAGGTTTAGCGCATTACAAAAAGAAAAGAGTCGTTCAATGTAAGAGGCCGTAATCTAGTCACACTAAATACACAGAAAATAAATAAATTATTTAATTACACCTATGATGCGATTAGTCAGGGGACAACTCCCTGCATCAAAAAATTAAACCTACCTTGTAGCGTACAGCCATGATGATTGTGGCGACAGATCCTGGTATCGACTCCATGAGCCAATGCCCATCCGCTACCACCCAACTGCGGTTGCACTGATCGAAGTTCCGTCAAAAGGTGTATGACGCACTAGATGGTGTCCTAGGTGGCCTCACAAGGATATCGCTCACAGGACTCAAGAGTGACCAACTCTATTGTTCCACTGTTCGCAGTCTTTATCAGATAGCCTAACAACAGACGTTGAAGGAATTCATAGACACGGTGCTACCACCCAACAAGTCGATACATCCATTACGAAAGTATAACACAAATGCTCCTAGAACTTAAATGTTAATATTTATAAAAAACGTTTGCTAGATCTCGCGAGACCCTGTTGTATAAGTTAAGAGAATGTGTATTCCAAGAGCATTGTGAGTCTGTGCCTCGTCGCGTTGGGATTATGAGTATAAGAAAGATCTGGGCACGTGAGGGTGCATTGAGACAGGCAATTTTCCTTCCCTCAGTATGCGAATGGGATGGGAAGGACGGTCGATAATGTTGGTGTAATATAGCCTACTCCATGCATTTTAACAGTGTTTTGCGGAACATACTGGGTGAACCAGAAGTCCACCGACAAATTTTCTGCGGTTGTTTAGGGCCGCCTCCACAGTGTTTTGTTGTAAGGGACCCACGGACTCAGGCAGCTCGTTCCTTAGTTATTAGATTTAGTTTGGGCTTTTCACAGGTTAGAATTGTATCTATACACTATCTTTTGTCTTGTCTGGAAACAAAATTATTAAATCACTATACTTGTTGTTCACAAAAATAATGTCAACTTTACTCCGCACCTTCGAGCTTGCATTCCGTACTGCAATGCTATGTCTTGTTTTTGTGTTTTTCGGCAGTGTTAGCTTTAGACTAGCAGTGACAGACAGCGGTATGTAAAGGTTCAGTGATGAAAAGTTGATCGATAGGCATTTTGTGTATGGTTCACGAAGTGCAGTGGACGAGCGTTACAATGGTACCTCTGCCTGAGCTGTTCCTGCAGTGACAATGACATCTGCATCTGTACACAGACTTCTATGAGACACCGGATGTATTGGGCGTTTTGGCTATTGCATAATACTCTAGTTCTCTATTTTTTGACAACATTTGCGCAGAAATGAAGGTAATTGGAGTGACAAACTGATTAAATCATCATAAAGTTACTGCTCTGTAAAGAGCAGCCAGAGACCGTAGGTCCTTTATACCAAAATAGTTGGAAGCTGACCCTGATAACCTCTGAAAATATGTTGGTGGGATTCTGGTTCATCCTGTATATGTAGATCTAGAATGAGGCTGAGGTCATGATGTAGAGGATTATCCCTTTCGCAGGCGCATTTTTTTTTTTAGCAAAACAGCGAAGATAATGTTTTGCTATCCTGTTAGAACTGTGATCAACTGAATACATGTATTTTTTGATAATTTCATTTCTGTGATTTAGGGCTAAAAACTACGGTGGTGCATATATCAACGCGGCACCTTTGTGAGCTGTTGAAACTGTAGTGGTAAATGGATTTCTCAGTTCCCTTTAGTGAGATGTTACGTGTTGTCATTACAAGTAAAAAAATATGAACAGTGTTTTCTGTTTTTATTCTGTTTTCTTTCACTTTATTTAAACAATTACGTTTTAAGTTTACTAGTGATTGGTGTTTAACGTGAAAAATTTAATGGTGGTTCACAAGTAATATTTCTTTCTCAAACAAGTGTTCAAATGACTGTCACAATCGTTTATTTTCCATCAAACTGGCAGAATAATGGTTCGATACACAGCGGTACTTTGGAGGAGCAGCATAGGTGTTTTTTCTCTTGTCTCGAGCTTTTGCACAACACTTTTAGCACCGTCCGTACGTTTTCTTTTCCAAAAATATTCATATGATCTCCTACTTTTGCTAGTCGAACATGATCTGGCACAGTGTTCTTTACGGTTAGCAGGGTTACTGGGAGGCCATTCCTTGCACGGAATGTGGAGCCGCCCGTAAACTGTTTTGCGAGTTGTAATCGGAAGTTCAATTGCTCTTCGTATCCTCCATGTCCTACATTAATTTCGTACAAGATAACTGCATTTACAATCGTCTTGTCCAGTAGGAAGTAAAGAATCCGACGCCACCACTTACGAGAACGTCGACCAATTGCATAACGTTCTCTACGTTGATCGAAGTGGTCTACGCCTCCCATTGTATTTTTATATGTTGCTACAGCATTTGGACAAGAAATATTGCTGGCAGTACCATCCTTATTCTGCCTTGATACAAACGTGATGTCCCTAGGTTTGTCTAAAGTTTCAGAGTAGTGTCAGGTTCGTTGTCCACCGATTTTATAGCTGCAATACCATATTTGCGCTGTAACCGAATTTCTCTTTCATCATTGGAGGCACCCATTTCCGTTTTTTTTTTTTTCACAGTATCTATAGTATAGATGCATTGTTCAATAGCGTCTGCATTAGGTTCACAATGATAAAGTAGTTGTCAGATGCTACCACACTGTTACTATGTGTCAGGTCTTTGGTTAGGCTAATGACTACACGCTCTCCCAGAGAATTTTCTCTAGATCCATCGTCTGATTTTCCCGTGTAAATATAACATTTTGTAACGTAGCCTGTCTTTGAGTCTAAATGTTGTATGCTCATTTGACTGTCTTCAAAGGCATGTACTGCTTGAGCGATGCCCGTCCCGTGAAAGGTATCATGGTTTCATCCATAGTCAATACCTTACTGGCAATGTATGGCTTATGAACTGTTGTTCGGAAAGGTTTGATAGGGTCTGACCTTACGAAGTTTATCATGGTTTGTATGCCCTCTTGGAGGATTCAGCGTATTGTCATTTATGTGAATAGTTTCACATAACTTTTTGAAACGTTTGCATGTCAGGGGCTACGATATATAAGGCTGACCTAAAGCAAGTTCTGAACTCCAGCAGTAAACCACTTTTCGAAACATTACGATACCCATCAAGATATTTATTTAAATTAAGGCCTGTAACTCATCTACAGATCAACTTTTTCAGTTGTTTGTCGCCTCACTTACGGACTGGCAAGACTGCCGTTTCTGTTTGAGTGGGTCTGTATACAGATTCTTCTGCTGAACCAATATGTCAGGAGCTAATAAAGACAGGAAGTAGTCTCTCTCGGTGCTGTGTCTCGTCAGTGGGTGGTTACAAGACTGGTTCTTCTTTTGTATCAATGTCAGAGCAAGTCAAAAACAGCTGACCATTCCTCTTCTGCCGAAGGGTCATCATCTGCATCTGTGGTACCATCACTAGAAATCTCAACGTCCATAGCATAGTAACCATTTACACTATTAGTGATATAAAGCTGTTTAACCAAACACGGATCAGGGTCCTGCACAATGTCGAAAACGAATTCATTTTCTATAGCTTTATCACTTTCTGTTTCAGAGTCCTTAGTATCACTAGCTAGCGAAAAAAGAAACTCCAATGCTTCGTCTGGCGTGTATTTCTTCGTATAGAAATACTTCTTCGATATTTTGCTAAGAAAAATAATGAGCGATCGCGAGAGAAATCATAAAAGATAAACTAATCTTCAAATTATACTTGTTACCGATATTGAAGTTTACTTACCACAATGTGAAAACAATCCTAGAAACTTTATTACGCAATAAAGATATGAGCTAATACAGATCACAATAATGTATATTTCAGAGGGGAAGCAATGTGTACCGACAACAGTAGTGATCCCACGATAAAGAGAAACTGATTGCTGTAGCAGTTTTCATACACCTGGAGCAATGGACTACCACAAGATGTCATGCATACACAGAGGTGGTAAGACATATTCCCAAAAGCTTTGGGATACCCGTAAGTGTGTGGTAAGTATGGTTCCCAAGGACCACAAAAGACAGATTAATTTAATGGTAAGTATACTTTACAAGACACTTTCACAAAACTACTTTGGTGGTAACATGCTTTCCAAGAACCATTGAAATACTTATTTGGTGGGATATATACTTCCCACAGTCCTGAAGGATATATTTAAACAGAAAGAAACAACAGCTGGTGCCGCGGACCACCACTAGATGCCAGGAGTGTACAGAAATGACAACACATATTCCATTAAATGCTGAAGAGAAATGTATTTAATGGGAAGTATATTTCCCACGGCCCACGAAAGGGTTACTAGATCTCTGACGTCCATGAAATGTTCCCCAAATCGTCTACAGGCCTATACTAGATCTCTGATATCTGTGAATGTTTTCCAAATTATATTTACTTAGCATGGGAGCGTCTGACTGACGTATAATTTTTATGCCGCTACCGGAGGTTATAATTAAACTGACGGTGTTCCTACTGCTACAGTGAGGGATGCATGCATCGCAGGACGATGAAAAATTGTATGTTCATGATAGGTGCGTTGTCGGGGTATGCTGAAGAAAATAAGAATTTCATTTTCTGCCAGCAGGTGAAAATATAGCGCTCTAAGCAATCGGAATGTGAAATGTTTCCTGTTTTGACGCCAGTATGTTGTTTGTCGCTTGGTGTTGAGTGTTGATTTCCTTTGTGAAATGACTGTAGGTGTAAGGAGTTGAGAAGGTTGAAGTTCTCCGTAGGAAACTCAAGGACTACCGAGAAGAAAGATCGTACGCTGCTAGTAATGTTGTGTTATCGGAACGGCAGCAACGGCAGCCTGCATTGGGGAAATATCACCGATAAAAACATCTGCGAAGAGGACTGTCGTGAATAAATTTGTTGAAGAATACCGTCAAAAAATTCGAAGAAACCGGTGAATTAGGTGGTGCGGGGGGGGGGGGGGGAGGAGGAGGAGGAGGAGGGGGGAAGAGGAGACTGTCCATACACATGGCTGTTGTTGAAGTCTCCATAGCTAGAGCCGACCGTGCAGCACATGCTTAAAGTTCTGTAACCAGCTTGAGCTGTGTCACAGGAATTGTCTCTCCCCTGGTCAACATTTAGAAAGATTCCATAGCGCATTTTATCCTGGTACACCTACAAGATTCGGAATGTGTACCAAATGTAGCCCCAAGATAGGCTGCGACCGCGTTACTTCGCCATTTGGTTTTTGGCACGCATGGAAAAGGATGTCATGTGGCCGTTGAATATTCTTTGGACGACCGAGGCACATTTCACTCTGCACGGTGCTGCGAATGCACGGAACTGTTGCACATGGGGAGGAACGTCCGCTACAGTCATCTTATGCGACTGTGTGATATAGTTTCGGTTCCTCTTTCTTAGAGATGTCACCTCGTGGACCTGTTAGGTGTACAGAGAAGTCTGCACGTTATAAGGACCTCCTTGTGCAACAAGTGATTTCAGGCTTCACGCAAGATGGGGCGACAGGTGTCGCTTGCCAGGCGAAGGAAGTCTTTCGTAGAACCTTAGGTAACGACGTCTTACCTCAAGGCAATTTAGAGGCGTGGGGGTTCCACATCCTTGGACGTAAATGCATGTGCTGTGGCTATGGGGAGAAATAAAAGATCGCGTCTATAGGGATTTATCCGGACTGTTCCTGACCTGAAGAATACCTCACGAAAACATTACACCGGATATGCTGCGAGCAACTGTCGACATTGCCGTGTTAGGGACGAAGCATGTTGCTGAGTCAGGAGACCATTTTTTTTTTTTTTTTTTGGTCATCAGGCTACTGACTGGTTTGATGCGGCCCGCCACGAATTCCTTTCCTGTGCTAACCTCTTCATCTCAGAGTAGCACTTGCAACCTACGTCCTCAATTATTTGCTTGACGTATTCCAATCTCTGTCTTCCTCTACAGTTTTTGCCCTCTACAGCTCCCTCTAGTACCATGGAAGTCATTCCCTCATGTATTAGCAGATGTCCTATCATCCTGTCCCTTCTCCTTATCAGTGTTTCCACATATTCTTTTCCTCTCCGATTCTGCGTAGAACCTCCTCATTCCTTACCTTATCAGTCCACCTAATTTTCAACGTTCGTCTATAGCACCACATCACAAATGCTTCGATTATCTTCTCTTCCGGCTTTCCCACTTTCCATGTTTCACTACCATACAATTCTGTACTCCAGACGTACATCCTCAGAAATTTCTTCCTCAAATTAAGGCCGGTATTTGATATTAGTAGACTTCTTTTGGCCAGAAATGCCTTTTTTGCCATAGCGAGTCTGCTTTTGATGTCCTCCTTGCTCCGTCCGTCATTGGTTATTTTACTGCCTAGGTAGCAGAATTCATTAACTTCATTGACTTCGTGACCATCAATCCTGATGTTAAGTTTCTCGCTGTTCTCATTTCTACTACTTCTCATTACCTTCGTCTTTCTCCGATTTACTCTCAAACCATACTGTGTACTCATTAGACTGTTCATTCCGTTCAGCAGATCATTTAATTCTTCTTCACTTTCACTCAGGATAGCAATGTCATCAGCGAATCGTATCATTGATATCCTTTCCCCTTGTATTTTAATTCCACTCCCAAACCTTTCTTTTATTTCCATCATTGCTTCTTCGATGTACATATTGAAGAGTAGGGGCGAAAGGCTACAGCCTTGTCTTACACCCTTCTTAATACGAGCACTTCGTTCCTGATCGTCCTCTCTTATTATTCCCTCTTGGTTGTTGTACATATTGTAGATGACCCGTCTCTCCCTATAGCTTACCCCTACATTTTTCAGAATCTCGAACAGCTTGCACCATTTTATATTGTCGAACGCTTTTTCCAGATCGACAAATCCTATGAAAGTGTCTTGATTTTTCTTTACCCTTGCTTCTATTATCAGTCGTAACGTCAGAATTGCCTCTCTCGTCCCTTTACTTTTCCTAAAGCCAAACTGATCGTCACCTAGCGCATTCTGAATTTTCTTTTCCATTCTTCTGTATATTATTCTTGTAAGCATCTTCGATGCATGAGCTGTTAAGCTGATTGTGCGATAATTCTCGCACTTGTCAGCTCTTGCCGTCTTCGGAATTGTGTGGATGACGCTTTTCAGAAAGTCAGATGGTATATCGCTAGACGAATATATTCTACGCACCAGCGTGAATAGTCGTTTTGTTGCCACTTCCCCCAATGATTTTAGAAATTCTGGTGGAATGTTATCTATCCCTTCTGCCTTATTTGACCGTAAGTCCTCCAAAGCTCTTTTAAATTCCTATTCTAATACTGGATTCCCTATCTCTTCTAAATCGACTCCTGTTTCTTCTTCTATCACATCAGACAAATCTCCACCCTCATAGAGGCTTTCAATGTATTCTTTCCACCTATCTGCTCTCTCCTCTGCATTTAACAGTGGAATTCCCGTTGCACTCTTAATGTTACCACCGTTGCTTTTATTGTCACCAAAGCTTGTTTTGACTTTCCTGTATGCTGAGTCTGTCCTTCCGACAATCATATCTTTTTCGATGTCTTCACATTTTTCCTGCAGCCATTTCGTCTTAGCTTCGCTGCACTTCCTATTTATTTCATTCCTCAGTGACTTGTATTTCTGTATTCCTCATTTTCCCGGAACATGTTTGTACTTCCTCCTTTCATCAATCAACTGAAGTATTTCTTCTGTTACCCATGGTTTCTTCGCAGCTACCTTCTTTGTACCTATGTTTTCTTTCCCAATTCAGTGATGGCCCTTTTTAGAGATGTCCATTCCTCTTCAGCTGTACTGCCTACTGCGCTATTCCTTATTGCTGTATCTAAAGCGTTAGAGAACTTCAAACGTATCTCGTCATTCCTTAGTACTTCCGTATCCCACTTCTTTGCGTATTGATTCTTCCTGACTAATATCTTGAACTTCAGCCTACTCTTCATCACTACTATATTGTGATCTGAGTCTATATATGCTCCTGGGTACGCCTTACAATCCAGTATCTGATTTCGGAATCTCTGTCTGACCGTGATGTAATCTAATAGAAATCTTCCCGTATCTCCCGGCCTTTTCCAAGTGTACCTCCTCCTCTTGTGATTCTTGAATAGGGTATTCGCTATTACTAGTTGAAACTTGTTACAGAACTCAATTAGTCTTTCTCCTCTTTCATTCCTTGTCCCAAGCCCATATTCTCCTGTAACCTTTTCTTCTACCTCTTCCCCTACAACTGCATTCCAGTCGCCCATGACTATTTGATTTTCTTCCCCCTTTACATACTGCATTACCCTTTCAATATTCTCATACACTTTCTCTATCTGTTCATCTTCAGCTTGCGACGTCTGCATGTATACCTGAACTATCGTTGTCAGTGTTGGTCTGCTGTCGATTCTGATTAGAACAACCCGGTCACTGAACTGTTCACAGTAACACACCCTCTGCCCTACCTTCCTATTCATAACGAATCCTACACCAGTTATACCATTTTCTGCTGCTGTTACCGATACCCATCTGACCAGAAATCCTTGTCTTCCTTCCACTTCACTTCACTGACCCCCACTATATCTAGATTGAGCCTTTGCATTTCCCTTTTCAGATTTTCTAGTTTCCCTACCACGTTCAAGCTTCTGACATTCCACGCCCCGACTCGTAGAACGTTATCCTTTCGTTGATTACTCAATCTTTTTCTCATGGTAACGTCTCCGTTGGCAGCCCCCTCCCAGAGATCCGAATGGGGGACTATTCCGGAATCTTTTGCCAATGGAGAGATCATCATGACACTTCTTCAATTACAGGCCACATGTCCTGTGGATACACGTTACGTGTCTTTAATGCAGTGGTTTCCATTGCCTTCTGTATCCTCATGTCGTTGATCATTGCTGATTCTTCCGCCTTCAGGGGCAATTTCCCACCCCTAGGACAAGAGAGTGCCCTGAACCTCTATCCGCTCCTCCGCCCTCTTTGACAAGGCCGTTGGCAGAATGAGGCTGACCTCTTATGCCGGAAGTCTGCGGCCGCCAATTCTGATTATTTATCAAAATTTAGGCAGTGGTGGGGATCGAACCCGGGACCTAAGATGTTTTGATTACGAATCAAAGACGCTACCCCCATTTTTTTATTTTTTGCATTTTGTTCGTTATTGATCGTTGTGTTTGGTCGTTGCGGACGTCGCAAGAAATCCTGTTCAAATTCGGTGGTTGATCCTTCCACTCAGTTTTTTATTACAGAGGCCAACCGGCTCTCTGACCGAACACACTGAGCTACCGTGCCGGCGTCTAGACCACGGGTACTACCTGCAGGAGGCCATACTGAACTCATATTGTAGCTTGTTACCAAATCATAAGAAATGTGCAAGAACCACCGTTAGTGTTTATTTGATCGTTCACCTCCTACTCGTACTCCTGTGCCCGCCCCACATTCTGACGCTTACAGTGCCATATTTTCAACTGGTAGCAGACAGTTTTCAGCACACTCTACGATCGCACAGATTAGTAAACAAAGTTACGAAGTTTCAGCATAATGTGATGTATACAGCTCGCACTGCAGCACTCGGAACACCGTCAATTTAATTATAACCACCAGGTACAATTCGCCTGCAGGGTGAACAAGAGCACATATGATCAAACAGTCGGTTCCTACATAGGCTGCGCGTAACGGACTATGGTACGCTTAATCAGAGGCTAGAATGCGTCTGACAACAGAATTCTCGAGCCACCTGCCAGAACGCTGTAAGGAAGCTTCTCTCTACGTGTACCTATATGCTGCGCCTGTGATGATATTTGTATCTTGTGGTGAGCACTGTGTGGCGGTAGCTTTTGTAACCAACAGAATGCGAGAGATACTGAGTAGCACAGTGGTTAACCGGTTGTAATTGTCCAAGCGACCTGTCTGTTCGCTGACACATTCCGCTATATTCGAAAGTGACCCCAGTGATCAACAGCTACTTTTCCACGGTAGTAAGCAGTCCCTACATGTTGCTGGAATTGAAGCGTCCCATGCTACGGAACTCTCGACTATCCTGTGAGGCAACGCATCACGTTCTAATTTACAGAAATTAGATGTTAATTACAGGGCGACCCATGTAATCCTTGCAAATATTAAACCAACTCTTACCAATGCACTGCCAGTGGACACTTCCGAAATGCACGAAACTGGAAAGCAGATGTTTACTGATACATTTCTCTTGCACAGTGTTGCCGCAACAGTGGTCGAGTAAACATCCTGTGTGACCCTTCTCCGAAAGCAAGTGCATTACTTCCACATGCAGTATACAGGGAGCGGAATATGAAGTTAAACAATTAGACAGCAGCGGTTTAAACCAGTGTCTGACAAGGGTACGGTCCAATCTGGTATGTCGAAACCTATCCTGGAATTTTGTACACAGGAAGAATACACCGAAAGAACTGCAATGTCAAAATTTTAGCTACTACAACATACTGCAAGTACTTATTTTAATGTTGAAGGTATTCATTTGTGACGCAAGGTTCGTTTATAAGAGCAATAACGTCACGTATCAACAATTTCGGATGTAATGCCAGTAAAGATGACTAGCATAGGAATAAAGTAAAGGCCGTGATATTATATCACACACGACTTCCATCAGTCAAGACTCTAATTTGTGGAAATGAAATATTTCTTATCCATACATACGAGTAATTTTATGACAATTCCTGTAGCACAGATGCGATAATTTTTGGATAATTTTCAACAGTTGTCACAAAAGGAGTAGTGTCTATTCAGTAATGAAAAGAAACATTTTCCTTACTCTAGGCACATCTGATAAGAGAAAATTTAATATATTCAGGCACTTAACAATAATTACTTGTTACATTTAGGCATATTGGGAAAACATGTTGTGTTTCTGCATATTGTCATGTGTACTAGCAATAGCTGATCTAATTTGTAAAATGCGTTGGCGCAAATGGATACTGCACAAATAACTGAAGTTAAAGAATACTGTTCCGATGATAAACCCGATATGACAAAGAGCTATCCGATATTACACTGCTGGACCGTTCCCGAAATAGTTGTCTATTGCCGAAAAATTGTTTAGCGACTGATTAAATCATATTAGTTTTCCGATTGAAGACCGAATTATATGAAGAGTCTTTTCGTCGTACTCGTCAAAGACAGAGATGTTCGTTATGTCCAGGCCAAATATCCAACAAAAGAGATGAATTATTTTGCGCATATTAATAAATGTCGAATAAAATGTTTAAAATTATCCTTTCGCGTTTTCCCGTGTTTGATATGTCCATTCCAAGATTTTTGCAACCAAACACTCCTTCCTTTTTATTTGTGGTCGTCATTGGCCTTGAGGTTCCTAGCTATATACATAAAGATGCAGGAACAGTAATCCTCTACTAATCAGTGGCATTATTGTCTACGAATATGTCATAGCATTCCACGATTGCACATGTAACACTGTCTTCCCCCCGAAATGAGAAAGCAGTTCTTTCATGATATTTGACTGTTCGGCTTTATTCCCCGCAAATTCGTGGATAAAATTAATCATTGTCTTTACTTCCGCTACGAATTTCTCCTCAGTACGGCCAATAAAAGGCATCTCCTCACAAGTTGACCTGATGTGAATTTCGTTATTTTGCCTCTTCCTATTCCGTATTATTTCTTGAATCTGCTTAATCAGGTCGGAGAAGCTTGGAAACCAATAATGTTCATCTCACTTACAGTTTGGTAGGCGCGGTCTCCCAAATCTCCCTCGGCGACGTGCAATATATCTCACGAGCAGTTCTAAATCTTTTGAACAGTTTTTCTTTCAAAGTTATGGGAATTTATTTTAGGTGCTTATCCGTTACTTCGTGTCAATCTTTCTTCTATTTATCCAATTCATGTTCAGATTTTACGAAACGCTGCTGGCCTGATACTCTGCTTAATTTTAGGCGTTTTCTCCTTCCTTCGTTTAATCAAAATTTCACAGCCTATTCTCTGTTACTGAAATGAGTTTCTGCACATATTTTCTTCGTTCTGCACTCTTATTGGAGCATAAATCATTGTTCGAATCATATTTGACGGAATAGTCAGAGTTATTATCTCTTTCTCTAAAGTTTTCACAGTTTATAACGAAAGCTCAACATCATTCTAATCAAGAAATTAACCAACAAATAACGTATAGGTAGGCCGTTAGGAGAAGTAGGTGGTTTCCACTGCATACAACGTTCTTCTTATTTCATTTTTGCAAAACTGAAAACGTTAATTAGATTCCACATTGCTGTGAAACCATGGAACCTGTACAGACAGATGTATTATCAGTCATACTCAAAAAAACACAATGAATATTGCTCCAGTTCTATCTCCATTGTTAACAAGGTTCAAAATTCGCTTTAGAATTACGATCACGTTGTGTCGTGTTATCTGTTTACCGATGCGCCGGCAGTCAAGTACATGCGCCTGACGTATTGCACATGTGCAGTATGCCACATCTCTCGCATGTTTGTACATTTGTCCAGCTGTTTGACGGGCTACGAAGTTGACAGTTTTCAATACTTTTTAAAAGTACTTACAGTGCATTTAAACAGCTAGAGTTCTGATAGTACATAGCCCACCTCCTGCTGTAACCAAATTCAATTTCATTTTGTACATAGATAAGCAAAGTTCCTGATACAAATTGTCATAAAAATAAATACCTCGTTTGATACAATGGAGTCTTAATGCTGAACATAACACAGTCAAAATTTACAGTTGTTACTGGCATTTATGGCCTAATATATATGGTCATGAGTCAAAAGCCAATAAAAAACAAATTTTTTTGGATTGTTTGTCGATGTCTTTAGCAAGGACTGAAGTGACAAACTCGAGGACTACGCTGCAATGTACGTGCAAGTAAGTTGTATACTATTATTCCATCCCTCGCTCAGATTTTACCAAGGAAAGTGAAGAGTTATAGCAATCAGAGTATTTGGTATTTTCAATTTTTGTAAACTAGTTGTAGTCAGGATTAGTTTCAGTTCGTTTAACGTGTGCGTGTTAGATGTGATGAGATGCCCGCCGAGATTGTTTCTTTGACCTCAGAATATGGGGCTATGTTACTATAATATTGTCGCTTTGGGGAGATTATATGTGATAGTTATAATTCAGTTAGGTGAGGGGATATTTTTAATATAATTTCCGTGATTTTATCCAGTTACGGTGAAAACTAGAAAGCAATTAAAATTTGCACGTAAGGAAGGAATTAATGTTCAGCAGGCAGTGCAAAATATCGAACAGGCCGCGACTAGAAAAGAAGAACATGATATTTAGACGATATTGTCAGGTGAAACTGAGATGTCACAGCGAGAAAAAGGTGTGAACCAAGATTTATATAAGGAAGAAGTGCAATCTGTTGTAGAGAAAATTACCTGTTGTAAAGAGAATTTCAGTGTGGAATTTTGCGATATTTTTTTAAATTTATTTATTTTTTGTTTTAAGTATCGGTCTTCTGACTCTTTTGATGCGCCAGCAACGAATTCCTCTCCTGTGCCAACCACTTCATCTTAGACCAACACTTGTAACCAGCTTCCTCCATTATTTTGTCGAAATATTCAATTTCTGTCTGCCTCTACAGTTTTTAACCTCTACCGCTTCCTCTAGTACCATGGAAGTCACTCCATGATGTCTTAACAAATGTCATATCACACTGCCGTTTCTTCTTATCATATTCCATATATTCCTTTCCATATATCTCTTTCATCCCTGATTCTGCGCAGAACCTCTCCATCCCTTAACTTACCAGTCCACCTAATTTTCAGCATTCGCCTGTAGCACCACGTCTCAAATGCTTCGATTCTCTTCTGTTCTGGTTTTCCAACACTCCATGTTTCACTATCATATAAGGTGTGCTCCAAACTGACTTTCTTAGAAATTTCTTCCCCTAATTAATGCCTGTAATTGATACTAGCAGGCACCTCTTGGCGAAGAATGCCCTTTTTCGCGCTGCTAATATGCTTTTGATGTCCTCCTTGCTCCATCCGTCGAGGGTTATTTTGCTGCCTAGGTAACGGAGTTCCTTAACTTCTACTACGTGACCACCAACCCTGATAAGTGTCTCACTGTTCTCACTTCCTCTACTTCACGTTACTTTCGTCTTTCTTCGATTTCCTCTCAATCCATGTGCTGTACCCTGACACTAATTGACAAGTCATGGAATGGGTATATAAATGCTCTCGCATTGGCCTTTTTAAATGCTAGTATTATACTGACTTTTCGTACAGTTAGTCCACGAGCAAATGGATAACTAAAGTTTTTGTTAGTGCTTAGTAATGTTTATGATGATGCAACGAAATGAATTCTCCGGATAATCGGAAAGAATCAAGTGATAAGAATTTCATGCATAAAATCTCTATGACTTTAACGCGGTCTATTAATGGACCTTTTCGTATATACTGTCGTGTGAGATATTACTCAACGATGTTGGAAAAAGGAGGCAATCAAATCCCATTATTATGATCTATTCATAGGTTACTGAAAGTGGTGGTATCACAATCGGTATCCTAATATCTCTAGAAGACAATATACCGCTATCCTCTTCAACCACAGACTCTACATAGATCCACACCTATCGTTAATTCCAGAAAAAATTTTAAACTCTTCAAAACTCTGGGCTCTCTCTAAAAACATTTTTGCAACCATCTCCATTGCTCTGCTCATATCAAAGTCAAATTATCAAGTAACTTATCTGTAATGTAGTGCTTACCAGGTGTCAAACTAGTTTTAAAAGTACTTATGCACAGATATTGTTTATAACAAAGTTCTGATAATAATAATGCAAAGTATTATCAGTGAGTGTCGTGCAATGACAGTCTTAACTAATTTACTTCTCCAAGATTCAAACAGGACCATTTGCAGCAAAAACAAAAAAAAAATAATAATAATTTAGCTTTCCTTTGCTATTGTACTGAACATTAATGGTCGCAGCAATTACGACGTATCTCACAACTGAAAGTTTTTCCCGGTTTTTCGTCAGAGTTGCGCCCGAGTTTGAAAGCGAATTTAGTAATCCAGGGTTAGTCGTATTTTTTCAGCTATGGGACACGTAATAATATGTAGCTGTAGGTTGTTGCAACTACACTAGACTCAACAATAATCCTTGCAATTGCAAACTGTTAAGGACAATAACTTGTTAAGTGGCCTTCAACCGATGTTTACGAACACAGAATAGTCACAGAAACATTTCATAAATAAAAGTTCTCCACCGATTGGGGGCAATATAATATACCTCTTTTTATGTTTCACTTAGGCATGCAAATAAATTGTGTATTTGTGTACTGCCAGTGTGCCAGTTTATTGCCCGGAGTAACATTGTTTGCACGGTAGCAGTTTCTTGCACTCTGCGAGTTGATCTCACTGCTACATTGTATTTTTTCTGTTCTGTACCGAGAAAGAGCATGTAATATGAGCCAATTGTACTGGAGAAGGATGTCTAATTGGATATACTGTTATTGGTGCCATTGCTCACTGATGAAGTTATTGAATTTCATGGCGGAAAAAGGATAAATAAACGTCTCTCCGACCATATGGTGGGGCTTAACTAGTTTTTTTTAATTTTTTTTTAAATGTGTGTGAAATATTATGGGACTTAACTGCTAAGGTCATCAGTACCTAAGCTTACACACTACTTAACCTAAATTATCCTAAGGACAAAGACACACACCCATGCCCGAGGGAGGACTCGAACCTCCGCCAGGACCAGCCGCACGGTCCATAACTGCAGCGCCCCGACCGCTCGGCTAATCCCGCGCGGCGACTAGGTTCTTTATGCCACTGTATTTGTAATAATGAATTCATGAAAGAATTTATATTGGTATGGAGAAATTGAGAATTTGCTAACACTTTAGTGATCTAGCAGACGATTATGAATTTATTTTACAAACCTCGCATAATAGTCGTAGAGCTCCACAATGCGGCGTGCACTGCAGTGAGCTATCTTTCCAGGAATCATACTATTCACTGCTTAATATTGTAGTGAAACTTGTGAATGATTTCAGAACTAATTTCAGTTTAGAAGTCGAAAGACGAAAGAGACTTAATGAAATATTTTATTTCATATTATTCAGGTTTCAAAGGTAGGTGATAATTCAGAGGGATGGGAAACGCGTTCTTGAACGCCTCTTATGGCTCCCGCCAGATGATAGCGTTTCCAATTGTCCACACCTATAAAGCGGGTCTACTGGTCGTAAGGGAGGCCATTTACTGTGGAATACAGGTATTGAAATTGGTACTGATAGAGGACTCCTTAAGCATTTTGCAGTGGTTACAAAATCTTCGACAAATAGCCTAACAAAAATAACTTGGATGTTTGGAGACCATCACAGAACCAAGGAGAAATAACATAGAAAAACATTTTATACGGATAAAGGTACCGTGGAGTCGACCACCTTACGAAGAGGAGCATTGTAGGAGGACGATTATGTCTAACGCATGTTCCTCATACTGGCGCCAGATCCTCTATCAAGACAGATGTGTACCATGACTGTAATGCATGTATCTCAGCCAACAAGGGCATAAACTTAGCGGCCATACAACCGCACATCTCTCCTCGACCGTGACTCACCTGTGTGTCATCATTCCTATGAGGCTCGGACACAGATGCTAGTCTCTTGAAGTGATTATGACCAAACATAAAAGGCCGATGCAAATCATAAAGTATTACTACGCAATAAATACAATAAGGCACAAAGGCACTGTACATGACAGTGCTGCAAGTGGCTTTCTCCTACCTAATAGCATTGCCTCTCACTATGCAAATTCGATATGAAACTACAGATTGATAGCGGAATGCATAAAAGGGGGATATACAAATTAATTTTGGCACTATGCGTTCATTTGGTTAGAATAATGTTCTAGTCCCCCCATGAACCATGGACCTTGCCGTTGGTGGGGAGGCTTGCGTGCCTCAGCGATACAGATGGCCGTACCGTAGGTGCAACCACAACGGAGGGGTATCTGTTGAGAGGCCAGACAAACATGTGGTTCCTGAAGAGGGGCAGCAGCCTTTTCAGTAGTTGCAGGGGCAACAGTCTGGATGATTGACTGATCTGGCCTTGTAACATTAACCAAAACGGCCTTGCTGTGCTGGTACTGCGAACGGCTGAAAGCAAGGGGAAACTACAGCCGTAATTTTTCCCGAGGACATGCAGCTCTACTGTATGATTAAATGATGATGGCGTCCTCTTGGGTAAAATATTCCGGAGGTAAAATAGTCCCCCATTCGGATCTCCGGGCGGGGACTACTCAAGAGGACGTCGTTATCAGGAGAAAGAAAACTGGCGTTCTACGGATCGGAGCGTGGAATGTCAGATCACTTAATCGGGCAGGTAGGTTAGAAAATTTAAAAAGGGAAATGGATAGGTTATAGTTAGATATAGTGGGAATTAGTGAAGTTCGGTGGCAGGAGGAACAAGACTTTTGGTCAGGTGATTACAGGGTTATAAATACAAAATCAAATAGGGGTAATGCAGGAGTAGGTTTAATAATGAATAAAAAAATAGGAGTGCGGGTTAGCTACTACAAACAGCATAGTGAACGCATTATTGTGGCCAAGATAGACACAAAGCCCATGCCTACTACAGTAGTACAAGTTTATATGCCAACTAGCTCTGCAGATGATGAAGAAATAGATGAAATATATGACGAGATAAAAGAAACTATTCAGGTAGTGAAGGGAGACGAAAATTTAATAGTCATGGGTGACTGGAATTCGTCAGTAGGAAAAGGGAGAGAAGGAAACATAGTAGGTGAATATGGATTGGGGGGAAGGAATGAAAGAGGAAGCCGCCTTGGTTCAAGAATCATGAAAGGAGGCTGTATACATGGAAGAAGCCAGGAGATACTGACAGGTTTCAGATAGATTATATAATGGTAAGACAGAGATTTAGGAACCAGGTTTTAAATTGTAAGACATTTCCAGGGGCAGATGTGGATTCTGACCACAATCTATTGGTTATGAACTGCAGATTGAAACTGAAGAAACTGCAAAAACGTGGGAATTTAAGGAGATGGGACCTGGATAAACTGAAAGAACCAGAGGTTGTAGAGAGTTTCAGGGAGAGCATAAGGGAACAATTGACAGGAATGGGGGAAAGAAATACAGTAGAAGAAGAATGGGTAGCTCTGAGGGATGAAGTGGTGAAGGCAGCAGACGATCAAGTAGGTAAAAAGACGAGGGCTAATAGAAATCCTTGGGTAACAGAAGAAATATTGAATTTAATTGATGAAAGGAGAAAATATAAAAATACAGTAAATGAAGCAGGCAAAAAGGAATACAAACGTCTCAAAAATGAGATCGACAGGAAGTGCAAAATGGCTAAGCAGGGATGGCTAGAGGACAAATGTAAGGATGTAGAGGCTTGTCTCACTAGGGGTAAGATAGATACTGCCTACAGGAAAATTAAAGAGACCTTTGGAGAGAAGAGAACCACTTGTATGAATATCAAGAGCTCAGATGGAAACCCAGTTCTAAGCAAAGAAGGGAAGGTAGAAACGTGGAAGGAGTATATAGAGGGTTTATACAAGGGAGATGTACTTGAGGACAATATTATGGAAATGGAAGAGGATGTAGATGAAGACGAAATGGGAGATAAGATACTGCGTGAAGAGTTTGACAGAGCACTGAAAGACCTGAGTCGAAACAAGGCCCCGGGAGTAGACAACATTCCACTAGAACTACTGATGGCCTCGGGAGAGCCAGTCATGACAAAACTCTACCATCTGGTGAGCACGATGTATGAGACAGGCGAAATACCCTCAGACTTCAAGAAGAATATAATAATTCCAATCCCAAAGAAAGCAGGTGTTGACAGATGTGAAAATTACCGAACTATCAGTTTAATAAGTCACAGCTGCAAAATACTAACGCGAATTCTTTACAGACGAATGGAAAAACTGGTAGAAGCTGACCTCGGGGAAGATCAGTTTGGATTCCGTAGGAATGTTGGAACACGTGAGGCAATACTGACCTTACGACTTATCTTGGAAGAAAGATTAAGAAAAGGCAAACCTACGTTTCTAGCATTTGTAGACTTAGAGAAAGCTTTTGACAATGTTGACTGGAATACTCTCTTTCAAATTCTGAAGGTGGCAGGGGTAAAATACAGGGAGCGAAAGGCTATTTACAATTTGTACAGAAACCAGATGGCAGTTATAAGAGTCGAGGGGCATGAAAGGGAAGCAGTGGTTGGGAAAGGAGTGAGACAGGGTTGTAGCCTCTCCCCGATGTTATTCAATCTGTATATTGAGCAAGCAGTAAAGGAAACAAAAGAAAAATTCGGAGTAGGTATTAAAATTCATGGAGAAGAAGTAAAAACTTTGAGGTTCGCCGATGACATTGTAATTCTGTCAGAGACAGCAAAGGACTTGGAAGAGCAGTTGAACGGAATGGACAGTGTCTTGAAAGGAGGATATAGGATGAACATCAACAAAAGCAAAACGAGGATAATGGAATGTAGTCAAATTAAGTCGGGTGATGCTGAGGGAATTAGATTAGGAAATGAGACACTTAAAGTAGTAAAGGAGTTTTGCTATTTAGGGAGTAAAATAACCGATGATGGTCGAAGTAGAGAGGATATAAAATGTAGACTGGCAATGGCAAGGAAAGCGTTTCTCAAGAAGAGAAATTTGTTAACATCGAGTATAGATTTAGGTGTCAGGAAGTCGTTTCTGAAAGTATTTGTATGGAGTGTAGCCATGTATGGAAGTGAGACATGGACAATAACTAGTTTGGACAAGAAGAGAATAGAAGCTTTCGAAATGTGGTGCTACAGAAGAATGCTGAAGATAAGGTGGGTAGATCACGTAACTAATGAGGAGGTATTGAATAGGATTGGAGAGAAGAGAAGTTTGTGGCACAACTTGACTAGAAGAAGGGATCGGTTGGTAGGACATGTTTTGAGGCATCAAGGGATCACAAATTTAGCATTGGAGGGCAGCGTGGAGGGTAAAAATCGTAGAGGGAGACCAAGAGATCAATACACTAAGCAGATTCAGAAGGATGTAGGTTGCAGTAGGTACTGGGAGATGAAGAAGCTTGCACAGGATAGAGTAGCATGGAGAGCTGCATCAAACCAGTCTCAGGACTGAAGACCACAACAACAATGTTCTAGTGAGAGCTCCATTGTTAAAATAAAGCATTGTACATGGTAACAGGTAATAATGGTAAAAATGTTTCTTGTATTCTACTTCCACCATTTTTACTTAGTCTCAGGCAGTGTCGTGAGCAGTTACGTAGTACTGCGGAGTACTTGCGGCCGGCTGCCACGCGCCATTACTCCTAGATAGGTTCGCCACCACTGTGTTGTTGCATTAGGGACGCCTGATTTCTGTCACAAACCCGCCAATGCAAGCACGGAGTGTCGTCACGTGACGTATGCAAGAGGGTCGGCGAAGTAGCGGCCGCAACAGCGAGTCGCTCGCTTGCCTGCCAACTTCCTAACCCGCTGGATGTGTCCAACAGTCCTTAATACTGAGGACGAAATTCTCTTTCCGAACCCCGTGCGCTTCATTCTCAGGCCGTAGCCAGTTTCCGTGAAAGTTGTACCCCTCGGTGGTAGCCCTTGGGAAGAAAACCCTTTGTTCTTTGAATTCTAACATTTCTCATTGTACGTACAGAAAAAAACCCCCGGATGCCCATCTGAGCTCCTGATACCATCCTCACCATGCGCAACTTTGTAAATATGTCTTTTCGATTTAAGAGCGTGTATATGTATACGGTAAGTCAAACTGTCTCGATGAAGGTAGTCTATATGGATCCCCTTTAAGAATAGAATTGTAGGTAATGATAACACGACTATAATTCAATCAACGTAGTATATAAAAATTTTTGACAACATTGTCTATGGAGTGCAGAATCTGGGGCTATATTTAGATTGAAATCAACGATCAATATCGCAATAATATTTATTTACCGATTTAGGGTTAGTTAAAGCCATCCTCAGAAGTTTTGGTCCCTTTGGATGTTGCTGGCGGCTCGTCTGTTTTCTCGTGATACCACGATCGTGTTTCACAGTGTATGAACGTGGTATCACGAGAAAACCGAGTAGCCATCAACACCAGCCATAGGGGACCAAAATTTCTTAGGATGGCTTTAACATAAACCGAAATCGGTAAATAAACAAATATTATTGCGGTCTTGACCGTTGGTTTTAACCTCAACGTAGTATATTGTCTATTTACAATGCTGACCTGTCAGCTTATTGCAACTTTGTGTTTGTTACGCCAGTACAGTTGTAATCCTTGGTAGCAGGTCGATTTATTGTTGTCTTAAGGGAAAAATAAACAAAGTAGGACGATGAACGTGCTTAGATGCTGTATCGAGAAAAGAGCTGTTACATAAAGTACATGGTAGCCGATTGATTTTCGTAAGACAATAGGTTTAAAAACATCGTGAAGCAGTGACATACGGTATACCAAAACTACTACTATGGGCGGAAGTGGGTGAAGTAAGTATCCAAAAAAGTTGAGAAGCGATTTGATATTTCAGACGGTGAAGGACATAATAAAGCGTATATGTCAAATAACGCTTAGCGACTACAGACTGGGTAGACCTTGTTGATCGTAACAGTGGTGCAAGAAGAACATAAAGACCACGTTAACAAGAGTGTTTGGTGCAAAACAAAATTTCTGTAGTGAAGATCGGATCTTCTGAAGATAACAGCAAAGTCTATAGAAACCGGGTGTTATAGAAGTATTTAAGCGATGCTGGCTGTATAAATCTTTTTTACCAAGTAAAGCGTATCGCTCCGTCTCATTTCACAACATGAGAAATTTGAAGTAATGTCCGAAATAACAGACAAATTATATATATACACACAGGGTGGTCCATTGATAGTGACCTGGCCAAATATCTCACGAAATAAGCGTCAAACGAAAAAACTACAAAGAACGAAACTCGTCTAGCTTGAAGGTGGAAACCAGACGGCGCTATGGTTGACCCGCTAGATGGCGCTGCCATAGGTCAAACGGATATCAACTGCGTTTTTTTAAATAGGAACCCCCATTTTTATTACATATTCGTGTAGTACGTAAAGAAATATGAATGTTTTAGTTGGACCACTTTTTTCGCTTTGTGCTAGATGGCGCTGTAATTGTCACAAACGTATAAGTACGTCGTATCACGTAACATTCCGCCAATGCGGACGGTATTTGCTTCGTGATACATTACCCGTGTAAAAATGGACCGTTTACCAATTGCGGAAAAGGTCGATATCGTGTTGATGTATGGCAATTGTGATCAAAATGCCCAACGGGCGTGTGCTATGTATGCTGCTCGGTATCCTGGTCGGCATCACCCAAGTATCCGGACCGTTCGCCGGATAGTTACGTTATTTAAGGAAACAGGAAGTGTTCAGCCACACGTGAAACGTCAACCACGACCTGCAACAAATGATGATTCCCAAGTAGGTGTTTTAGCTGCTTTCGCGGCTAATCCGCACATCAGTAGCAGACAAATTGCGTGAGAATCGGGAATCTCCAAAACGTCGGTGTTGAGAATACTACATCAACATCGATTGTACCCGTACCATAATTCTGTGCACCAGGAATTGCATGGCGACGACTTTGAACGTCGTGTACAGTTCTGCCATTGGGCACAAGAGAAATTACGAAACGATGACAGATTTTTTGCACGGGTTCTATTTAGCTACGAAGCGACATTCACCAACAGCGGTAACGTAAACCAGCATAATATGTACTGTTGGGCAACTGAAAATCCACGATGGCTGCGACAAGTGGAAGATCAGCGACCTTGGTTGGTTAATGTATGGTGCGGCATTGTGGGAGGAAGGATAATTTGCCACCATTTTATCGATGGCAATCTAAATGGTGCAGTGTATGCTGATTTCATACGTAATGTTCTACCGATGTTACTACAAGATGTTTCACTGCATGACAGAATGGCGATGTACTTCCAACGTGATGGATGTCCGGCACGTAGCTCGCGTGCGGTTGAAGCGGTATTGAATAGCATATTTCATGACAGGTGGATTGGTCGTCGAAGCATCATACCATGGCGCGCACGTTCACCGGATCTGACGTTCCCAGATTTCTTTCTGTGGGGAAAGTTGAAGTATATTTGCGAACGTGATCCACCGACCACGCCTGATAACATGCGTCAGTGCATTGTCAATGCATGTGCGAACATTACGGAAGGCGACTACTCGCTGTTCAGAGGAATATCGTTATACGTATTGCCAAATGCATTGAGGTTGACGGACATCATTTTGAGCATTTATTGCATTAATGTAGTGTTTACAGGTAATCACGCTGTAACAGCATGCGTTCTCAGAAATGATGAGTTCACAGAGGTACATGTGTCATATTGGAACAACCGAAATAAAATGTTCAAACGTACCTACGTTCTGTATTTTAATTCAAAAACCTACCTGTTACCAACTGTTCATCTAAAATTATGAGCCATATGTTTGTGACTATTACAGCGCCATCTATCACAAAGCGAAAAAAGTAGTGCAATTAAAACATTCATGTTTCTTTACGTAGTATCAGAATGTTGTTGTTGTTGTGGTCTTCAGTCCTGAGACTGGTTTGATGCACCTCTCCATGCTACTCTGTCCTGTGCCAGCTTCTTCATCTCCCAGTACCTACTGCAGCCTACATCCTTCTGAATCTGCTTAGTGTATTCATCTCTTGGTCTCCCTCTACGATTTTTACCCTCCACGCTGCCCTCCAGTACTAAATTGTTGATCCCTTGATGCCTCAGAACATGTCCTACCAACCGATCCCTTCTTCTGGTTAAGTTGTGCCACAAACTCCTCTTCTCCCCAATTCTATTCAATACCTCATCATTAGTTATGAGATCTACCCATCTAATCTTCAGCATTCTTCTGTAGCACCACATTTCGAAAGCTTCTATTGTCTTCTTGTCTAAACTATTTATCGCCCATGTTTCACTTCCATACATGGCTACACTCCATACAAATACTTTCAGAAACAACTTCCTGACACTTAAATCTATACTCGATGTTAACAAATTTCTCTTCTTGAGAAACGCTTTCCAGCCATAGACAGTCTACATTTTATATCCTCTCTACCCGAATATGTAATAAAAATGGGGGTTCCTATTTAGAAAAAACGCAGTTGATATCCGTTTGACCTATGGCAGCGCCATCTAGCTGGTCAACCATAGCGCCATCTGGTTTCCCCCTTCAAGCTAGACGAGTTTCGTTTTTTGTAGTTTTTTCGTTTGACGCTTATTTCGTTAGATATTTGGCTCAGTCACGATCAGTGCACCACCCTATGTGTATGTGTGTGTGTGTGTGTGTGTGTGTGTGTGTGTGTGTGTGTGTGTGTGTGTGTGTGTGTGTGTGTGTGTGTATGTGTATGTGTGTGTGTGTGTGTGTGTGTGTGTGTGTGTGATTAAAGGGAAGACGACCAACTGCTCACTTCAGTGCATAAACACACCATGCGGTAACTGTTACGGGAGTCGGTGAAATGTAATGAGGATAATGGCCAGGAGCGCTGTTTCAGTAGTTTCCGGATAGGGTGAGTGTTTGAGTCTGACGGGAGGTAGTCCATGCAGCTGCGATGGGCACTGTGTCCAGATGGCGCAGTCCTCAGCTCGTCTGCCGCGAAACAAGGGACTGTAATTCGAATCCCGGTCCGGCACGAAGTTTAAACTTTCCCCATTGATTTGTAGCAAATCTCACTGACAACTAAGGTCATTAACTCATTCGTGTCAAGTAGGAGTGCAATATGCCAGGTCATCTCACCTTGTTGCCACATAGGTAATTGCAGGAGATGGTGATCATTGAGTTCTGTGGGCGATGAGAACACCAAAGCAGTATTCTTCGTTCGGATATATAGGCATCCATTAGGTGAAGTATATAAACAGATTTATTTCTCTGTGAGTGCGATATGGAGCTTCAATATTGATACTGCGCTTCAACAGACACCGTAGCGTTTTGAGGGACTGTTCCCCCTTTTCTGCATGGGTCACGGAGATTTCTACAAGGTACAGTATATGATGCGCATCTATTCACTTATTGCTTTCTGCGGCAGAGACGCTGGAGAAGTTACACAAGCAAAACATTCCTTCAAACGGCCCGCTTTAACGTTTGGAATAGCTCGCCCAAATTGAGTAATGGGAGTACGAGTATATGGATGTGAGTCAAAGGCGTAATTTGTCTGTCTCGGCCGCGTGGTTGCAATAGTGTGCTTTGCTCCAGCCGCACTCAAAGGGCAGCCGGCCATATTGTTGTGTGCTGTGCGGGAAATAAACGCATGGCTCGGTACCTCGGGCCACTCCGCTCCTTATTTGCATCTGATTCCTGACAGGGCCATTTCAGACCGACATGCATCACAACAAAGCGCGCGCGGCACAGAGTGGCCGACGCAGAGGAGCGCTGTTCCGGCTCGCGTGCTGCATGCGCTCGCAAATGCGCGCACAGCGCCCACGCCGCGCGCCGCTGTACCGGCTGATTGCGAAAAATGAATCCTCTAGGCGAGGTGGATGAAAGGCGCGTGTGTCACTTCAGAGGACCGGGTTTGAAAAATGAGGCCGTGTCCTGACGCGTGACGTCGGTTCCTCACTGCCGCAGGTCATTGCGGCAATTATCGCTAGACAGGAACCTCGACTACGCTTTTTCTGCAGGCCAAAAATAAGTTGATAAAAATTTCCTCCACACTAATCAGCGTCCCACAAGCACAGAAGAATGTTCGCGCACGCGCGCGCGACACGCACACACGCACGCACGCACGCACACACACACACACACACACACACACACACACACACACACACACACACACACAAATATACAGGATGTCAATAAATTCACCAGCTGTGACATAGTTGCGAATACCAACATTCATCCAGGTACTATTAAATTTTTTTTAATTTTTTTAAATTTTTAAAAAATTTTTTTTACTCCATTTTTTGATCACAATATGAAGTCCTTCGAAGATGACCGGTTTCAGTCAATAATGACCATCTTCAGATCTATTATCCAAAATCAGCCTTATTATATCGCCAAGCGGTTTCAACCCGACGTAGGGGTCATCTGCTGGGCGTTTACACTATTGGTCGACTGCAGGTTGTGTCACTCCTGTCTATATAACGGCGTGATAAAGCCGTAATGGCATACTCAAAACATATACATGCCTTGCTGAATATGTTTATATGTTTTGACTATGCCATTACGGCTTTATCACATTAGGACATTGTGTAGAACACATCTGAAGATGGTCATTACTGAATGAAATCGGTGATCGTTGGAGGACTTTATATTGTTATCAGAGACTGTAATAAGAAAACATTTGTCTATAAATTATCTCCACAAATTCAAACTTTAATACCTTTAAAACTATACCAGCTACTAACAAATGATTTTCAACATGTGACAACTCCTAAAGTTTAGTTTCTTCATTACTACACAACACGATGTCCAGACTTAGTGCCACAGATGTCTAGTCGGAATTTCATTTCTCTCCACGTACGATTCAGGATCACCTTAATGACGTGTTCAAATGCTTTCGAGTCCTGTAGGTACCTTGGCGCGGTACACCAGGCAGAAGTCTAACGGTGTGAGGACAGGGGATCGTGGCGGCCATCAAACTGGACCACCTCGTCCAATCCACCTATCCGGAAACTTTTCATCTAGATATTTTATGAAATTTAGGGACCAGTAGAAAGAACCCATCCCATTGGAATGTGTTATCAGGTAGCAGCTGTTCTAATTGTGGCACAGTAAATTTCTGTAACCACAGGTGGCAGCAGACTCGATGAAAAAGAATGGACCAATGAGAGATTTGTGTATCAATCCGCACCAAACATAGACACTATGACTGTCTCCCATTTCACGTGTAATATGAGGACGCTGTCAACCCCGTATATGAACGTTACGACCATTCAGTCAGTTTTCCAGCTGAAACGTTATTTCATCGGAGGAGGAAATCATTTCCAAAAAGTTATTGTTTAAGTCAATCTTACCTACCATATCTACTGCAAACTGTTCGCGGTGAGGTTCTTCCGTACCCTTTAAAACCTTAGCAGCTGCACCTTGTAGGTACGTAGCCATAACCTCTTTCGCAAAACATGGTGCGTCGTGGATCGTCTCATTTCCAACTCCCTGGCCGCTGTCCGCACCGATTTTGTTAGATTGGTTCAAATGGCTCTGAGCACTATGGGACTTAACATCTGAGGTCATCAGTCCCCTAGAACTTAGAACTATTTAAACTTAACTAGCCTAAGGACATCACACACATCCATGCCCGAAGCAGGATTATAACCTGCGACCGTAGCGGTCGCGCGGTTCCAGACTGAAGCACCTAGAACCGCTCACCTAGTACGGCCGGCTTTGTTAGATTCCTTGCAAACGCGTGTCTACTTTAGAGTCTGAAACACAGTGGCGATCACCCCCCCCCCCCCCAAGCCCCCCCCCCCATTATTATGAACACCAACTGTTTCCATGAATGACGTATGTCAAGCCAGAACTGTTGGTCGGAACTGCGGTTGCCTTCCATAGTGTTTGGAAGTTTCATTGCACTTGAGTATCTGTCGACTAACGAACCAGGTGACACACTGAACTTTTTCCTGTGGCGTTCACATCTTATTAGATTTTAATTTTCAATTTTGCGTCAACTAGAAGATAAAAAACTTTGACGTGCCTTATCATATGTCCAAAATCGTTTGTTAATACCTAGAATAGTTTTAAAGTAACAGAAGTCGTAAGTTTTGAAGACAATTTATGAAGACACTGCCTATTCACATTAACGTTATCTAGATTATTTTCACCTGTTGCTCTCAGTCATTCGCTTAACTTGTTTCCAACGTGCCTTTCCTCGTAACATTGATCCTCAGAAATACTGTAAAGTCCAGTATGTGAAATGAAACCAATTTTGCTGCAAGACTATATATTGCAGGATAAAACATATTTTACTGGTCAGTTTCGATGCCATTGCTATTTACATTTCCAAGTGCGACTACTTAGAATAACAGTGAGATTCAACTGATCAAAGAGATTTAGGGCTGCAAGCCCGAAATCTCATTGAACAGTTTCTTCCCTGGGAAAATTTCAAATTTTACAGTGAGATTCAAATTTGGAAACTGTGTCTTTAAACTTCATTCGTCTGGTAGGTGTAATTTAAAGTGGCAGTAAAGTCGAAAGTCGTTAATGTGAAATAAAAAGGGCTTTTTCAGTTAAATACCGCTTTAAAGGAAAAATCGTTTGAATTAACGCTTTAACTGGCCTAATTCCAATCACGAGCACTGATTCCCAATAGCTATTTTACAAGATTAAGTGTCGTAATGCAGTTTAACTGCCAGTGTTCCTATTACATACCGTTTCACTTGACACATTTGCCAACACCTTCCTTTTTATTCCGGTATTTTATCACCAGATGACACATTACGGAAAGATGCGTGAGGGCTGTGAGCTGCCGGAAGGACCTCTTTACATTTTTTTGCAGCGAAAGGGGGAGCATTTCCGTACGGACTTCCTCGTGTCACTTTCATAAAACAAGAAAAGGTGGGTTCACACTACATAAAGAAAATTGAGGACTTACTTATGAAGGACACTCCACTTTATTTGTATAAATCTGTATACATGGGTCATCAAATCACTCTCGAATGCTAACAAAATAATTTTTTATCAAAACTTTAAAACCGAGACAAATAGAAGATTAATAACGTCGTTAGGTTTTTGGCCCCTTGTACAAAGAAAATATTGATTATTATTACGTATTGAAAGTACTGACTTTGACCTGAATTGTGGCACATTACCGAAAAGTATGCTCTGATAAATACACCGTAGCAACTTATTAATTAAAAATATCGTTAAATAAAAAGACGCTGTTGGCCTCAAGCGTCAAGTAAAATGTAAAAATTGTTCACCATCTACATACGTTGTACTGGGTGAAACGTAATAAAATCAAGAAATTCAGAGACGGGTTCCTGACTGGAAATGGAGGAAATAAGATCTTATGAACAAGTGTCCGGAGATGCATCATTCCGAGCTAAATGGGGCTGACGAAAGAAAACTCTTCTGACGATGAGCCTTGCCTTCCTTGTGTGCTGCAGGATGCGTGACTGGCGCAGCGTACAGTAAGGAGCAGAATGGTCCGGCATTCCTGTTGGAAACAAGGCGAGACGGTGTTTGCGTACGGCCAAGCAGATGGAAATGGTAGTGAGGCAGCTTGGCTATAACAAAACAATTACCCTCACAGACACCGGTCACTTCACACAACATATGTAGCCCCTTCTGGGCGTCTGTGTGATCACTGGTCCCTTCAGACAGACGACCGTGCAGTGTGTTGGTGGACTGTGCGTACACCAAATATGGTGCACCGGATTCTACGGGAAGCTGAGACGAACCCTAGTACAATATCTCCGCAAATGGCCCACCAACATGGTGTAAGATGAAGTACGATTATGTTTCTCGTGCATGACAACCGCTACTACCCCGGGTTATCGCCTGCAATGAGTGAAAGGATTATCAGCAGCGAATTTTCCACTATAGGAAGGATTTTGTCAATGGTTTTTGCGTCAGATCATGACAATTATGAGATATCTGTCATCAGTCCTCTTTATCGACGAAGCAATCCTTACAACAACTAGCATCATCAAGCTGCATAATCGTTATCTGTGGGCTACAGTCAACCTTCGGGGAAGGGGTGAGGCGTCTCATCTGCAACGCGTCAGCGTCAGTGTGCTGACGGGGATGCTTGGCGACCACACACTAGGACGGGTTATTATTCCACAACGTGTTGATGGAGGAACGTACCTCGACTTTCTGCGGAATACTCTGCCTGGTCTGCTTGAGAACGTGTCTTTGGCAGTACGACAGGTTATGCGGTTTTTGTATGACAGAGCATTACTCCACTTTCGTATTACAGGTCGCCGACTCCTCAACAACTTCTTTCCCAGACTTTGGAGTGGATGCAGAGGCCCTGTAACATGGCCTGCTAGATCACTGGATTTAAACCGCCCTTGATGTTTGTCTCTGGGGGTATCTGAAAAGCGTTGTGTATCCTAACTCAGTTCCTGATTTGCAGTCCCTTCAAGAGCGGGTTCACGACGCCTGTGACACTATTCGGAGAGAGAGACCTGAACGTGCGGAAGAGTGCGCCAATCCATGATGCGATGTATGAATACGTGCATTGCTTATCTTGCAGGCACCTTTGAACACCTATTGTGACGTGGATGCGTACTGCGTTCCGGGACGACTTTTTGTCGTTGCACGCACCCCGTCCGTTTCCGAACACCTGTCCATAGGAACTTTTTTTCTCCATTTCCAGTCAGGAAGCCGCGCTTTAAGTTTGATAGTTTTATTAATTTTCACTCTGTATAAGGGACAGTCAAATGAAATATATACAAATGGAAAAAGTAAGTAAACTGTTTCTTGTTTCAAAAGTAATAGCTGTAACTGTTAATTCAGTTAGCTCACTGTGTAACAAAACGGGCAGTGCTTTCATGGGGAAACTTTTGGGGTTCCCTACTGAACGCTTTTTCTACCCAGGTGTCCACCTGTCCGTTCGAAGCAAAAGAGCAGCCTCGAGTGACCTTCTTCAGGACTCAAAAAATGTGGAAATCGAATGTGGAGAGATCGGGACTGTGTAGAGGGTTTTTAACAGATACCCATCGAATCTTGTGGCAAAATCTTGGCGAGACAATATAAGGAGTCCTCTTAGATTGTTTGCAGATGATGCTTTCATTTACCGTTTCATAAAGTCATCAGAAAATCAAAATCAATTGGAAAAAGGTTTAGGTGAGATTCCTGTATGGTGCTAAAAGTGACAATTGACTAAAAAATGGAAAGTGTTAATTTATCCACTTGAGTATTAAAAAGTAGCCGTTAAGTTTGTTACATAATAAATGACACAAAACTACATACATATGGAATATAGTTCTAACATTCTGCGTGGTGGTGTCTGTTTGTTCTAAGTCTCTCTACGACTTCCGCGCAACGACGCTCTGAGCGTCTTTTTTAGGGAATTGACTAGATTGAACCTGGGACCTGTTGCTGGTAAGGAGGCGCCAGACCACACATGACATGTAGAGTTCAGAATAGTTCAGTGAGACTAGCGATGATATAATAAAATACTTAATCATTTCAGCGTCAGCTGCACTGCACTCCCTGCAAAAGAATGTTAATACTAACTAAATTTAGTGGAAGGGGATCAAGGCTTTCCTATTTTTAGTTGTTGTTGTTGTTGTTGTGGTCTTCAGTCCTGAGACTGGTTTGATGCAGCTCTCCATGCTACCCTATCCTGTGCAAGTTTCTTCATCTCCCAGTACCTACTGCAACTTACATCATTTTGAATCTGCTTCGTGTATTCATCTCTTGGTCTCCCTCTACGATTTTTACCCTCCACACTGGCCTCTAATGCTAAATTTGTGATCCCTTGATGCCTCAGAACATGTCCTACCAACCGATCCCTTCTTCTCGTCACAAACTCCTCTTCTCCCCAATTCTATTCAATACCTCCTCATTACTTACGTGATCTACCCATCTAATCTTCAGCACTCTTCTGTAGCACCAAATTTCGAAAGCTTCTATTCTCTTCCTGTCCAAGCTATTTATCGTCCATGTGTCACTTCCATACGTGGCTACACTCCATACAAATACTTTCAGAAACGACTTCCTGACACTTAAATCTATACTCGAAGTTAATAAATTTTTCTTCTTCAGAAACGCTTTCCTTTCCATTGCCAGTCTACATTTTATATCCTCTCTACTTCGACCATCATTAGTTATTTTGCTCCCCAAATAGCTAAACTCCTTTACTACTTTAAATGTCTCATTTCCTAATCTAACTCCCTCAGCATCACCCGACTTAATTCGACTACATTCCATTATCCTCGTTTTGCTTTTGTTGATGTTCATCTTATATCCTCCTTTCAAGACACTGTCCATTCCATTCAACTGCTCTTCCAAGTCCTTTGCTGTCTCTGAGAGAATTGCAATGTCATCAGCGAACCTCAATTTTTTTATTTCTTCTCCATGGATTTTAATACTTACTCCGAACTTTTCTTTTGTTTTCTTTACTGCTTGCTCAATATACACATTGAATAACATTGGGGAGAGGCTACAAGCCTTTCTCACTCGCTTCCGAACCACTGCTTCCCTTTCATGTCCCTCGACTGTTATAACTGCCATCTGGTTTCTGTACAAATTGTAAATAGCCTTTCGCTCCCTGTATTTTACCCCTGCCACCTTTAAAATTTGAAAGAGAGTATTCCAGTCAACATTGTCAAAAGCTGTCTCTAAGTCTAGAAATGCTAGAAACGTATGTTTGCCTTTCCTTAATCTTTCTTCTAAGATAAGTCGTAAGGTCAGTATTGCCTCACGTGTTCCAATATTTCTACGGAATCCAAATTGATCTTCCCCGAGTTCGGTTTCTACCAGTTTTTCCATTCGTCTGTAATGAATTCGCGTTAGTATTTTGCAGCTGTGACTTATTAAACTGATAGTTCGGTAATTTTCACATCTGTCAACGCCTGCTTTCTTTGGGATTGGAATTATTATATTCTTCTTGAAGTCTGAGGGGTACTTCGCCTGTCTCATACATCTTGCTCTCCAGATGGAAGAGTCTTGTCAGGACTGGCTCTCCCAGGGCCATCAGTAGTTCTAATGGAATGTTGTCTACTCCCGGGGCCTTGTTTCGGCTCAGGTCTTTCATTGCTCTGTCAAACTCTTCACGCAGTATCGTGTCTCCCATTTCATCTTCATCTACATTCTCTTCCATTTCTATAATATTGTCCTCAAGTACATCGCCCTTGTATAGACCCTCTATATACTCCTTCCACCTTTCTGCTTTCCCTTCTTTGGTTAGCACTGGTTTCCATCTGAGCTCTTGATATTCGTACAAGGCAAGTGGTTCTCTTTTCTCTAAAGGTCTCTTTAATTTTCCTGTTAGTTAGCTGGTAAAATAACGTCGAAAAAGCAGTAAAGTTTACCATTGGAAATTTTATTCTACTCACAAAACATTGTTTTTAAATTGCACTATTGATAAAAGGAAATATTTTAATACAGGATAATAAAATCCAACTGCGTTCAACAAAAATGTGAACGAATATTCCCTGAATGGGTTTCCAAGTTCTAAAATGGATCGAAGGATGACCTATGCCATATCACATCTATAATTTAGGTTTAAATTAAGCTTCACAGAAGAGAAAACTTTCAAAATGGTCTATAGTGACTCTCAATTATCTTAAATTACTTATTTAACTTGTCGTAAATTACAGAGACTGATGTGGCTTCTCAATAATTATATAACAGAAAAATCATCGCCTTTCCGATTTTAACTTCAAGTAGCAAATGTGAACACCATGAGCTTCAATTGACGATCAACACTAGTATTACGCAAAAGGGGGGTGCAACAGATGAGACTTCTGCAGTTCTGAGTGAAGGCTTATGCGCTCTCATGCGGCATCGCGTGCATTCATTGCCTTGTTGTTGGTTAGGCAGCGTCAGGGGGCGGCGGGCGGCGCAGGTCCACACTTCGCCGTCTCGAAAGCAACTCTCCTAACTTCTCCTTACTACAATTTACCGAATTTGGTTTAAAAAAAAAAAAGCTAGCTGGCTGTGTTTTTAACAAACCAATCGGGGTCTCAATGTTAACCTTATGTTTCGCCTACAAAAATTCTGTCTATCCAATGAGAAAAGTTATTCTTTTCGTGGTGGGGCAGTGTTTTTAACGTTTGCAACGAAACAGAGACGCGAAAAAGTCTCACGCTAAAACTTTCAGCTAGTGTGGCCCTTTTAGTGTTATCATAAGATCTATACTGTTCTTCTGGAGGGCTCTATCTTTTAACATGGGCTGGAGGGTGGTCCTGGCGGTCAGCCGGAAATGTGGGTGTCCGTCCCTTATCGTAGGGCCTTCTAGCTTAACACGGTTCTGCTCACGGCTTCTGTTCTCGTTTCTTCCCTCGGAACTGCGTCTGTTTCACGGTGGGGAGGTATGACATGCATTTAGGCGTTCTTGTGTTAGTCTGTGGTATTCCATTTGCTCACTCGTTGATCGTATTACTTTGGTTAATTTAATGTCAGGATTTATTCGGACCTATCTGACATACTGCCGGATTTGCTTATCATGTCAGGGTATTCATGGAAGGTGTTGGATTTGCCTGACACCTTACACAATTACAAATAACTTAAAGTGAAATGATGACATAGGTACTGGGAGATGAAGAAGCTTGCACAGGATAGAGTAGCATGGAGAGCTGCGTCAAACCAGTCTCAGGACTGAGGACCACAACAACAACAACAACAACAAGAGATGATGATCTGGTGAACGCGAACCAAAGACTGCGTTTTATTGGCAGTTCACTGAGACAATGCAACACGTCTGCTGAAGAGATTACCAACACTACGCTTTTCTGTCTTCTTCTGGAGTAGTGCGGCGCGACGTGGGCCGGCATCAGACAGAACTGACGGAGCTGCGGGAGATGACGGAGAATATCGATAAAGTTCAAAGGAGGGCAGCACGTTACAAGTTATCGCGAAACATGGGAGAGAGTGTCACGGATATGACACGCGATATGTGGTGGCAACCATTAAAACAGACTTTTTGTTGTGGCAAAATCTTTTCACGAAATTTCGATCACCAGCTTACTCCGAATGCGAAAATATTTTGTTCGCGCCCACCAACATAGGGAGAAATGACCAGCGTAAAAAAAAAAATAACAGGAATCAGAGCTCGCACGGAAAGATTTAAGTGTTCGTTTCTCCCGCGCGTTATTCGTGAGTGGCACGATAGAGAAAGAAGCTGCAACGTGGTTCGATGAACCTCCTGCCAGGGACTTTATTGTACTGCAGAGTAGCGATGTGGATGGCACGTACAAAACCCCTCCCCTGGTAGCTTCTATCCTCTGAGCAACGAGACACGATGTTCTATGCAATACACTAATTGTTCTCCGATGGCAGGCACAGTTGTGAAGCGTATTTGATTCACAATGAGGCGATCATCCCTTTCAATTATCAGACTTTATCGGCCGGCACCTTGATGACAAGTACGGCTGACCTCAGTTTCCCGTGTAGCTCATCATCGGGCCATGTCATGTTCGAGTGACCCATAAATCTGGATACTTCACGATTCGAACAGCCGGCCACATGGTCACGCACAATGAAGCCCCTTTCATACTGCTTTAGATGCCGCTAACACTGCCTCACAGGAGTCCGCAGCATCTCCGTGTCTTCCACAGTGATCACTCAACACCTGACGCCGTTCACGCCCGTATCGTAGCCTACGAGTTCTGGAAACAGCACAAAACACGGAACATTCGACTCGCATTCGAGAGAACGACGCTTCAAATCCGCGACCGACCATCTTGGTTTTGGATTTTCGTGATTTTCCATAAATCGCTGTATGCAAATGCTGGAATGGTTACTTTGAAAGTGTGCGGCCGATTTCCTCCACAATCGTTGTAACATTACGAGGTTGTGCTCCGTCTCAAATGACCTTGCTGTCGAAGGGAGGTTAAACCCTACTCTTCCTCCCTTTCTTTGGTAAACACCAACAACACTGTTACACTCTAGTGGCTGTTCTACATATCACAGGGAACTGTTACTCTTACCGCTTACATACCCATTAATGGTGTGTAAGTGTACGCTGTTAGACTGATATCCGGACGTCTTCTGGATACTTCACTATTTTGTTAGGCAGTATATCATTCATTGCTTTTTGCGTTGATATTAGTACTATGAATATTCACCAAATATATACGAGGGCTATCCACAAAGTACATTACGTTTTCGTTTGTGTCCGTTAGGAGCGGGGCTAGCGCGGCCATCTTGGTGTCATGGCATTCCGCCGCTCAGTCGGCATCCTGCCGTGCTAGTGAGATGTTCGTGCAGTACTCCGTTGAGTTACTGTGACAGTTTGAAATGTCAGCGTTAATTGAAAATGCCGCGAAGTGTAAAGTGCGTGCTGTAATAAGGTTTCTGACTGTAAAAAACTGTGCACCTATAGAAATCTATCGGCAGCTTTGTGAAGTGTATGGGGACAACATAATCACTGAAGGTGGAGTGCGTCAATGGGTCATAAAATTTAAAAATGGCCGAACTAACGTTCACGACGAAGAGCGAAGTGGAAGACCCAGCATAGTGACTGCCGAACTTGTCGAAAAAGTCGATGCCGCGGTCCGTGAAAATCGTAATTTCACAATAACGGAACTCTCTATGAGTTTTCCACAAATTTCACGAAGTCTGTTGCACGAAATCATTACCAAAAGCTTGGTTACTACAAGTTTTGTGAAAGATGGATACCAAAAATCTTGACAGAGATTCACAAAAATCAGCGAATGGCTGCAGCGTTAACGTTCTTGGACGCCTACGAGAAAGATGGCGACTCATTACTCGATCGCATCGTTACTGGTGACGAAACATGGGTTAAGCATGTGAACTGTAAGACAAAATTGCAGTCAATGCAGTGCGGGCCCACAAATTCCCCCCAAAAACCCAAGAAATGCATGCAGACAATGTCGGCAAGGAAGGTGATGGCGACTGTCTTTTGGGACAGAAAAGGTGTGATTTTTGTGGATTTCCTGGAAAGACGCACTACAATAAACTCTCAAAGGTTTTGCCAAACTCTGCACAACCTCAGAAAAGCAATACAAAACAAGCGCAGGGGAAAGTTGGACTCAAAGACTTTGCTGATTCACGACAACGCCCGGGCCCACACGGCAAATGCCACTCGTGAAGTTCTCGAATCTTTTAAGTGGGAGTTGTTTCCTCATCCGCCGTACAGTCCCGACCTGGCACCGAGCGCCTTCCACTTATTCCCACCAATGAAGAAGTGGTTGGCTATGCAGCGTTTTGATGACGACGCACAGGTTCAAGAAGAGGTAACCATGTGGTTGAAGGTGCAGGCGGCCGAATTTTACGACGAAGGAATTTCCAAGCTCGTCCATCGCTACGATAAGTGCCTTAATTTACATGGCAACTATGTAGAAAAGTAGTATTTAAGTGTGGCTTTCATCTGTATATAATAAAAAAATTTCCAATACTTTATTTATTTTTAATTCCAAAACGTAATGTACTTTGTGGATAGCCCTCGTACATTACTTATGTCGAGAAATTCAATAATTAGGTAGTAGATGGCTGCTACTCTAGTTCCCAACAGAGTACTACTGAGGACAAGCATACCAAAATTTTCGTTCATCATGCGTTTAAATTAGTTCTTCTTGCCAAATTCTCAACGTGGAGCTACATCTTCACATTTCTAATTTTTTCTCTTACTGTACGCTGTCTCACGATGACCAAGATAAATTACCATATTTCAACATCATCATTTGGAACTGCTTCTTCTGCTATATGTATGTATTGCAGTGGGAACCTAGAAACGACAGAGAGGCTTCGTCCCCGCTGTAGCCCTCAGTAGTACACAACCGCTGAATAGGCTACAGCAGTCCACTCACACCGAATCCAGGGCCTCCAGCGGACCACCTCCCACCAACGGGAGAGTCTCATTCCAGATGAGTGTAACCCCAATGTTTGCGTGGTAGAATAATGATGGTGTACGCGTATGTGGAGACGATGTTTGCGCAGCAATCACCGACATAGTGTAACTGAGGTGGAATGAGGGGAACTAGCCCGCAATCGCCGAGGCAGACTGAAAACCGCCTGAAGACCATCCCCAGGCTGGCCGGCACATCGGACCTCGACATTAATCCGCCGGGCGGATTCGTGCCGGGTACCAGCACGCCTTCCCGCTCGGGAAGCAGTGCGTTAGACCGAACGGCTACCCGGGCAAGCCTTCTTCTGCTGTAGTTAGATTGCAAGTTACAAGGAGTTGTACGAAGCTTGTTTTCAACAGCCGCGTGGTAACTACCTTTTATTGGGTTGACATTTTTCGGTAACGTAACAAACTACGTTTCATGTGGGTTATTAAAAGTCTGGGGTAATCTTCAGTTGAAAGGTATACCTATTAAAATTTGCAAGTAGATCTCAATGTTTGCAAGTAAGGCAAGGTCGATATGCTACACCATTAATACCTTCAGCGTTATCCTACATCAACAATGCGTAAATACTCTATGGTCTACTATACGGTGCTTAACGAGAGGTACCACGTACAACTTGCAGTCTTTCAGGTTTCACTCGCAAAAAGAACAGGCAGAAACGAGTGCCTTAAAGCAATGCGAGATCTAATTTGTTTCATTTTATCTTGTTGGAAGTCAAGCGAAATGTACGTTGGCGGCACTAGAATCGTTCTTCAGTCGGCCTCAAGTGCAGAGTCTACAAATTGCTCAATAGAGCTTCCTGAAAAGAGCGTAATCTTCCCTCGAGGGATTTCCATTCATGAAGCCTCTCCATAATAACAGGGTGCTAATCCAACATACCAACAACAAATATAGGAGCACACCTCTGTATTGCTTCAATGTCTTCCTTATATCCGACCTGAAGGGAATCTTAAACACTCAAGCAGAAGTCAAGAACCAGTCGTACTAGCGTTCTATACCCATCTCCTTTATAGATGTGCTGTACTTTTCCTAAATTCTCCCCCACCAAAAAGAAAAATAAGTCGAGCATTCGGCTTCCCTTCTACTAATCAGACATGCTCATCCCATTTTATATTGTTTTGCATCGTTACCCCTATATGTGTAATTGACGTGAGTGTGTCAAACAGTGGACTACCGTACATTCCCCAGAAATGTATACAGAAGAAATGAGAAAAGAATGGGTAAATTAATTACAGGTGAAAGGAATGTCTTCACATTTGTACCAGTGCCAGCAATTTTTGAAGATGCCTGCACCACAGCACCCCATTCAACAACGGTCTAACTCCCTACTTCGTATTTGTCTGCTCGATTTCCAAACTTCCTGTTATCCATTTTAAATTAGAAACTGTGCACTCTAGGTGGATATATGGTAAACCAACTTTTTCGATTAGATAATATGTAATATGTTAGCGAGGTTCAAATAATTGCACCGTGCTAAATTCTACCATCTGATAAATTGCACAGAACCCTTCGCTTTAATCATAAATGCCAACAATATTCCTAACTCTACGGAGAATATTTTTTATTGTAAAAAGGTAAAGGAATGCGTTCTAGATCGTGCGTTTCAAATAATTTTATATGCTAAGAAGTTGAAGGGAGAAAAGTAACATTGCTAACGTCATTTTTGTACTTCCATTGGGCCACTGATATTTTCTACACGATCTTCATGGGAATTATTTTGCTAATTTATATGAGATTGATTTATCAAGTTACACAGTGTTACAAACTGCAGTAGTATGCACCAAATATGCGGCCTAATAAATATGACAAAGGAGAGACCAGTCGACATCCGTGAAGTACTGCAATGCTTCCAGAATGAGATTTTCGCTCTACAGCGGAGTGTGCGCTGATATGAAACTTCCTGGCAGATTAAAACTGTGTGCCGGACCGAGACTCGAACTCGGGACCTTTGCCTTTGCGGGCAAGTGCTCCTTTCTTCCAGGAGTGCTAGTTCTGCAAGGTTCGCAGGATAGCTTCTGTGAAGTTTGGAAAGTAGGAGACGAGGTACTGGCGGAAGTAAAGCTGTGAGGACGGGGCGTGAGTCGTGCTCGGGTAGCTCAGATGGTAGAGCACTTGCCCGCGAAAGGCAAAGATCCCGAGTTAGTCTCGGTCCGGCAGAAAGTTTTAATGCTGCAGTGCTGTTCAGCAGTTCACAAGAAATATTCCTGCAGTCATATAAGAAAAATATTATTACAAACAAGTAAATGCCTGAGACAATAACTTCTTTTCTTTCTAGTTATCAATTTTCTGACTGGTTTGAGTGACCTGCCACGAATTCCTTTCCTGTGCCAACCTCTTCACCTCAGATTTTGCACCAGCAAACTAAATCCTCAATATTTGCTGGATATATTCCAATCTCAGTTTTCCTCTGTAGTTTATATCCTCTAAAACTCTTTCTAGTACCACGGACGCTATTGTGTGATGTCTCAACAGATGCCCTTCCACCCTATCCCTTATTCTTGTAGGTGTTTTCATATATTCCATTCTTCCCCGATACTATAGTGAACCTCTTCAGTCCTTATCTTATTAGTCCACCTAATTTTCGACATTCTTCTGTAGCACCCCATCTCAAATGCTTTCATTCACTGCTTTTCCGTTTTTCCACAGTCCAGGTTTCATTACCCTGCAATGCTTTCCTCCAAACGCACATTCTCAGAAATTTCTTCCTCAAATTAAGACCTATGTTTGATATTAGTACACATCTCTTCGCCAGGAATGCCCATTTTGCCAGTGCTAGTCTGCTTTTTATATCCTCCTTACTCTGTGCGATTATGTTATTTTGATGCCTAGTTAGCAGAAATGCTTAACTTCATCCACTTCGTGATCACTCCTAACGTTAAATTTCACTCTGTTCTCATTTCTGCTACTTTTCATTACTTTGGTCTTTCTTCGATTTACTCTCAATCCACATTCTGTACTCAACAGACTGTTCATTACATTCAACAGATACTGTAATTCTTCGTTACTTTCACTGGGAATAGTGATGTCATCGGAGAATATTATCATTGATGTCCTTGCACCGTGAATTTTAATTCCACTCTTGAACCTTTCTGTTATTTCCCTTATTGCTTTTCCGGTGTACAGATCGCACATTAAGGGCGAAAGACAACATCCTGTCTAACAACATTTTTAATCCGAGCACTTTGTTCTTGACTCTTATTGTTGCCTCTTGACACTTATACGTATTATATATTGGCCCTCTCTCCCTAGAGCTTACACTTATTTTTGTGAGAATTTAGAACATCTCGGAACATTGTATAATGCCGAAAGATTTTATAAGTCATTGACACCTATGAATATGTCTTGATTTTTCTTCAGTCTCGCTTTCATTGTCAACCGCAGCGTCAGAATTGCCTCTCTGGTGCATTTACCTTTCCCAAAGCCACACTGATCATCATATAACACATCCTCAATTCTACATATTATTCTTGTCAGCAACTTCGATGCATGAGCTGTTAGGCTGATTGTACGGTAATTCTCGCACTTGTCACCTTTTGTCATCTTCGGTATTGTGTGGATGATGTTCTTCCGAACGTTAGATGGTACATTGCCAGATCTGAACATTCTTCACATCAACGTGAATAGTCGTTTTGTTGTCACTGATTTTGGAAATTTCGATGAAATGTTATCTATCGCCTATGCCTCATTCGATCTTAAGTCTTCCAAAACTCTTTTAAATTCCGATTCTAATACTGGTTTCCCTGTCTCTTCTACATTGACTTCTGTTCCTTCTTCTATCAAGTCATCAGATGAGTCTTCCCTCTCACAGAGGCCTTCAGTGCACTCTTTCTACCTATCCGCTCTCTACTCTGCATTTAACAATGGAATTCCCATTGTACTCTTCTTGGTACCATTCTTCCTTTTAATTTCACAGAAGTTTATTTGACTTTTCTTTATGCTGAGTCAGTACTTCCGATAACCATTTCATTTTCGATTTCTTAATATTTTTCGTGCAGCCGTTTCGCAGTAGGTTCCCTGCATTTCTTATTCCTTTCTTTTCCATTTATATACTGCTGAATATCCCTGAACAGTTTTATACTTTCCTCTTTCATCGATCAACTTAAGTATTTGTTCTGTTATCCATTGTTTCTTCACAGTTACTTTCCTTGTACATACGTTTTTCTTTCCGGCTTCTGTGATTGTTCTTCTTAGAGGTGTCTATTCCTCTTCAAATGAACAGCCCACGGAGTTATTCCTTATTGCAGTAACTATTGCCTTAGATAACTTCAAGCGTAGTCTTTCATTCCTTAGTAGTTTCGTATCTCACTCCTTTGCACATTGCTTCTTTCTGACTAGTCTCTTAAACTCCAGATTACTCTTAATCGCTACAAAATCGTGATTTGAATCTATATCTGCTCCTGTGAACGCCTTAGAATCCAGTATCTGATTTCAGAATCTCTAATTGACCTTGATGTAATCTAAATCGAATCTTCCCGTACCTTTCCAAATATGCCTCCTCTTCTAGTGATTCTTGAACAGTGAATTTCCTATTACCAGTTGAAACTTACTACAGAATTCAATTTGTATTTCTCCTGTCTCATTTCTAGTAGCACATTCTCCCGTGACCCTTTCTTCTTCTGCTTACCCTACAACCTCATTCCAATCCCGCATGACCCTTAGATTTCCATCTCCCTTTATGTTCTGAATTATCCGCTCAACACCCTTACAAACTATTTCGGTCTGCTCACCTCCAGTTTGCGACGTCGGCATGTATACCTAAAACTATTGTTGCCATGTTGGTTGGCTTTGGATTCTGATGAGAACAACTTTATCACTGAATTTTTCACAGTAACTCAGTTTCTGCCCTACCTCCCTATTCATAGCGAATCCTACTCCAGTTATACCATTTTCTGCTGTTTTTGATAGTGCCCTATGCTTTTCTGGCTACATATTATTGTCTGCTTTCCACTTCACCTTACTGAACCTCACTACATCTATATTAAGCGTTAACATTTCCCTTTTCCGACGTTCTAGGATTCTTACGACTTTCAAACTTTCTACATCCCAGGACCCGACTCGTAGAATCTTATCTTTTCGTTGGTTATTCATCTTTTTCTCATGGTCACCTTCCCCTTTGGTGTCGCCTCCCGGAGATCCGAATGGGCGCTAGTTCAGAATCTTTTGCCAATGGAGAGATCACCATGACACCTTTTCAGTTACAAGTCATCGTGTGGTTGCACTGTATGTGTCTTTAATTCAGTGATTTTCATTGACTTCTGCACCCTCATGCCGTTGATCGTTGCTGATTCTTCGGCCTTTTAGGAGCAGTTTCCCACCTCAAGTGCAAGAGAGTGCCCTGAACTTATGTTTGCTCCTCCTCCCGCTTTGAAAAGGCCGTTGGCTGAACGAGTGTGACATTTATGTCGGAAGTCTTTGGCTGTCTTTGGTTATGACTTTTTTCTTTATTTAAAGAGGGTGGTGGGAGGTTCGAACCTAACTAATCAATAATCCTGCCCCTACACCACGGGTGCAAACCTTCTCCATATGTATTTAAAAGAAGAAAATCACTCACAAAATTTTATATAATTGAAAAACGGTAGATTTTACAATTAGCATAATTGCACACTTCTGTTTCAAGCTCAATTTTTATCATTGTCTGTGTTGGAATTATTCATCCAAGTTGATTACAGAAAATTATTTAATTCCTCGAGCGCAAATTAGATTTTACCAGCAAAACAATATACCATTACTGACACTTTTCCCTCAACTACCTTTGCTTTTAAAAGTGGTTAGTACATACCTATTCTTTCCGTCACTTACCTTCAACATGCAATTCTATATCTTATTATTTCAATTTTTATTTAAGTGCTACACTTTGAAATAAACGCTCACTTCCAACTTAGAAAATGACAGGTACTTACCTCTAATGGAGATATGATTAGCCGAAACTCCTTATTTTTGAGAAGTGGGAGCATTGCAATTTTACCTTAAATCCTCTCTTCATTTGTAGCAAGAGATAAGGTTTCCAGCGAAGAATATGTCTCTCGTTTTCTTTTGTTCCTTTCAAGCTGTACCGGTAAGTAGTGAGGCGTAGCGGATCTGCAGTACCAGAGGTGCTTGCCTAAGCCGCTGGTAGAGATATTTTCCAGGCTGCCAAGTGCGCTTAAAAAGCAGCCTTTTTTCACAGTAAGCTGTTAATGGAATCCAGCAAAAAGCGAGCGGACTATTCCGCCTACCTGCCACCGGCGAATTACACCTGCAAGGAACGTGTTTACGGTGTGGTTGTTAAAAGCAAAAAGCGGGAAATGGACATCCTTTCTATTTATGAAAAGCGTAATTTTATAAATGTAAAGATACTAAAATTTCCAAGAAACAGATTAGGGGCCAATATGATGGTCACTAGCTTTTTCCTCCACTCGTAATTTTCCAATTTTTTTGTAAGGCTACAGGCAAGCGAAAATGATCATACGTGCGATTAATTCGTTCGAAATTGGTATCGCTGTGTTCTGCATAGAATGAAAATTAATATCTGAGTTACTTAATGCTTTATCCGTTGAAGATGTTTCTGGGTGGATAACGCTAAATGACAAGAAAGGGACGTGGTTTTCCTTTTTCAAGTATCCAACTAAATAAATCACATTATATGCATGGGAATGAGCGTGCCATAACGCAAAGTTTTTTATGCCGTTTCATAGCACGTACCATGTAGTACATGGGAGAAAAGGACGAAGTGAAAGTTCTGAGACTAAGTGAAAGTATTTCTTTAAGTTATTTTCCAGTCAGCTGCACATGTAAATGTTCCACTATCGGTATATTTTCAGAGCTCGTAGTACACGCTGTGTCTGGAAAGAGCTCTGACTGTGAGACATATCGTCATTGGACTTACTTCCGCGAAACACGGAGAGGAATATGGAACACGGTTGCAGCATTTGAACGTGCGGTCAGCCTAATGCTACGTTTACAGGTCATTATGCACAGTTAACTCAGATGCCACGATACTAGCAAATCAGGACTAACGCATTTGTAACCGAACCATAGTGAGTTCATTTTAACGTGAATTGGTTTTAAACAAGGTGTGATCCTGTCAACGTAAGCGAATGATTATTGGCTTTGCATTTTCGAATAATTAACTCAATATTCTCTGCCAAAGTAAAACATTAATTTTATAGTAATCAGGTGTCGGTTGCCTGAGCATTGGCTTTGACTATTCGGGTAATGAACTCAATATTCTCTACCAAAGTAAAACATTAGTTTTATAGTAATCAGGTGTCGGTTGTCTGAGCATTGAGCTCATGTGACCATCCACATAGTCTGACTACTGCTCGTTCGGCAGTACGACAAAATAATTTAGCAAGGGAAAACACGAATATTTTCTACATTTGGCAACCATCCTCTGGCGATTACTACCAGGAATTCGTATGAGATCCACGACGGTACACTGCAATCAGCTGCAGTCAGTTACCAGTTACGATCCATGGACACCTAATTCCTAACAACAACAATGGCAGTATACACAGAAGCATATTAGCCATCACGAGTGAATGAATAGAACTGGAAGAAAAATTAGTGATGATAAAATAGCGAAATGTGAAAGAACACTCTCTGAACTTCGAGGATGCCGGAAATGTAGTTAATATACTCGTATGATGCCGCGAGAGTCCAAGGATAATGAATACATACAGTACAGTTGCAGTAAAAAGTTCAAAAGGCTCTGAGCACTGTGGGACTTAACATCTGTGGTCATCAGTCCCCTAGAACTTAGAACTACTTGAACCTAACTAACCTAAGGACATCACACACATCCATGCCCGAGGCAGCATTCGATCCTGCGACCGTAGCAGTCGCGCGGTTCCGGACTGAGCGCCTAGAACCGCTAGAACACCGCGGCCGGCGAAGTAAAAAGTGCAGCTGCCACTGGGAAGAGGTGAAAGTGACAGAACTACTGTAAATCATAGAAAGGTAGCGTTCAGTTGATGATATATCCAATGATTAGCAGTATGAGATGGATCTGTGTATAGATGTGGGAACTTTACGATCACAAAGTAACAGTATAATGATAGGATTCTTTCTGTATTTCCATTTGGGAGGCAGATATGAAAAATGCGAGTTGATCCACGCCACTTCTGTCAGCTACGCGTGTCTTGGCACCTGGGACGTGCTTCCAGCTCAAGTCGCTGCTAAGGAACTCCCATGCACCACGTGCTTTGGCGTGGCGCCAGCACGATCTGCCAAATTCCCCGGAAGACAGCTAATTTACGGTAATGCTCTTGATAGTGAACACGCATCGTCGAGGAACTGTGCTATTGCGTCTATGGCGGGTACAATTTCCTGATCGAAACACCCTTTCGTGAACCATTTTTCCTGAGCGGTCTGTTAAATGACAGGTACATTGGAATAAAAGATCTTTAAAATTACCATCAAAAGATAAAAATAATACATAGAAAAAGGTAAACGAGCTAGAATCTTTGTAATTCAAAAAATCCTACAATCATTTAGTGACTTAACGAATGACTGGTGAGCCTGGTAGTTTCGTTTACAGCCCACTTCTGTTTCACATTGTTCTCCTCCTCGCCAGTCGTGGATTAAACAATCTTCTGATTATGCCATTAATCGTAATAATAATTTTTCTGTATAGCCTCCGATCTGAAATAATTCCTGCTAGAGTAATACATTTTTTTCTTTCTACGGTAGAACAGCAATACCAAATTATAAATTATCAATGGGTTACCGAGCGAGGTGGCGCAGTGGTTAGCACACTGGACTCGCATTCGGCAGGACGACGGTTCAATCCCGTCTCCGGCCATCCTGATTTAGGTTTTCCGTGATTTCCCTAAATCGTTTCAGGCAAATGCCGGGATGGTTCCTTTGAAAGGGCACGTCCGAGTTCCTTCCCAATCCTTCCCTAACCCGAGCTTGCGCTCCGTCTCTAATGACCTCGTTGTCGACGGGACGTTCAACCACCACCACCACCACCATCAATGGGTTTTTATTCCCTATGATATATTATTTTCTGTTTCTACTTTTTACAAAGTTACGGACTACTTGATATACATAAATGTATTCTATTGCAATATTTTTAATTATAGTTTTCCTAATACAATTTGTATGTACGAGTATTTCTTCCTTTCCATCTATCTTTCATTTCTGCCTAAAAGCAGAAGCTGCGTCACTTGCCAGTGCGAACATATTCGTGTAAATTTAGTAAATGAGAAAAGAATTTCATCACAGTAACACCCATGACGATATGAAGTAGGCAAACTCTCCTCCAGCCACTATTTTAATTTTTCAGATGCTATCAGCACAGCACATCTCAATAGATTAGTTGGAAACTATTTTCCTCTGCAACGCGTTCTTGCGATTTTAGAGGTCAGAGTAATGGAATCGTAAACTATCCTCGATATTTGCCACAAACCACTGTGGCTAAGAGGACATTAGATTGCTATTTTACATTACCTTAATTAATTTATTGTGCCTCTCTACCAAAGCGCTCCAAACTTGTAGTTCGAAGACGCATATTGGTGATAAATGAGCTATAGATGTACATCAAACTTGCGTATGTCACCAGTAGCCAAAAATCATACGGTTATCATCAATCTGGTTGTAACTGGTAAACGTTTTTTAATCAATTCTCGGCCAAATTTCTTTAGGACGTGTTTCAATACTCAGCGAAAAGATGTGTATTTAACACTAGTTCTCAAGTTCATTTCGGAAGCAGTTCTTTTACTTAAAAAAAGAACGCATCCACAAACATTGGATTCTGTTTTCTGCCTTGTAGAATGCAAAGCAGGATAGCTGCATCGACGTTCACGACATCCATTCCTCCATTTCGCGCAAAATTGTGGTCCGCCTCACTTAACCCCAATATGTGTTGCTGTAAAAATTACCCTACAACAGGGGACGGCAATGTTGCCCAATATGTGGCCACAGATCGTGTGGCTGGAAGTGAATCTCAGCAATATTGCCGGGCCATATCGGTAGCAATGTAATGCCATTTCTGTGGCCCAAGCAAAGGTACCTTCCCCCCTCACATGGGCAATACTCAACTGTTACGAACACGCTTATTCAAATGGTTCAAATGGCTCTGAGCACTATGGGACTTAACTTCTGAGGTCATGAGTCCCCTAGAACTTAGAAATACCTAAACCTAACTAACCTAAGGACATCACACACATCCATGCCCGAGGCAGTGCTCGAACCTGCGACTGTAGCGGTCACTCGGTTCCAGACTGTAGTGCCTAGAACCGCTTGGCCACCCCGGCCGGTGATCACACTTATTACTCTGAATTAGCTCAGTATGTGCTGTCACGCCTACGTGATACGGAATGAATCACTGAAGAAATATCCTGTACACGTTTCCGTTTACAGACGCACCGAAAATTACCACAGTCGATACAAGAGAAATTGGGTCTTCCTTTTGCCTTCCCAAGTACGGATTTTGCGAGTTCTCTCCAGTTCACATACCGCTACAGATTTTGATAGCATTGTGGTTTCCAGAAGTTCAGTGCCTTCCCGACTAACGATTTTCTGCCTTCTCTTCAATTTGTATACCGCTACACATTTTGACAGCATTGTGTTTTTCAGAAGTTGACTACAAATACACTCCTGGAAATTGAAATAAGAACACCGTGAATTCATTGTCCCAGGAAGGGGAAACATTGACACATTCCTGGGGTCAGATACATCACATGATCACACTGACAGAACCACAGGCACATAGACACAGGCAACAGAGCATGCAGGCTGCTGTTCTCCCATGGAGACGATCGTAGAGATGCTGGATGTAGTCCTGTGCAACGGCTTGCCATGCCATTTCCACCTGGCGCCTCAGTTGGACCAGCGTTCGTGCTGGACGTGCAGACCGCGTGAGACGACGCTTCATCCAGTCCCAAACATGCTCAATGGGGGACAGATCCGGAGATCTTCCTGGCCAGGGTAGTTGACTTACACCTTCTAGAGCACGTTGGGTGGCACGGGATACATGCGGACGTGCATTGTCCTGTTGGAACAGCAAGTTCCCTTGCCGGTCTAGGAATGGTAGAACGATGGGTTCGATGACGGTTTGGATGTACCGTGCACTATTCAGTGTCCCCTCGACGATCACCAGTGGTGTACGGCCAGTGTAGGAGATCGCTCCCCACACCATGATGCCGGGTGTTGGCCCTGTGTGCCACGGTCGTATGCAGTCCTGATTGTGGCGCTCACCTGCACGGCGCCAAACACGCATACGACCATCATTGGCACCAAGGCAGAAGCGACTCTCATCGCTGAAGACGACACGTCTCCATTCGTCCCTCCATTCACGCCTGTCGCGACACCACTGGAGGCGGGCTGCACGATGTTGGGGCGTGAGCGGAAGACGGCCTAACGGTGTGCGGGACCGTAGCCCAGCTTCATGGAGACGGTTGCGAATGGTCCTCGCCGATACCCCAGGAGCAACAGTGTCCCTAATTTGCTGGGAAGTGGCAGTGCGGTCCCCTACGGCACTGCGTAGGATCCTACGGTCTTGGCGTGCATCCGTGCGTCGCTGCGGTCCGGTCCCAGGTCGACGGGCACGTGCACCTTCCGCCGACCACTGGCGACAACATCGATGTACTGTGGAGACCTCACGCCCCACGTGTTGAGCAATTCGGCGGTACGTCCACCCGGCCTCCCGCATGCCCACTATACGCCCTCGCTCAAAGTCCGTCAACTGCACATACGGTTCACGTGCACGCTGTCGCGGCATGCTACCAGTGTTAAAGACTGCGATGGAGCTCCGTATGCCACGGCAAACTGGCTGACACTGACGGCGGCGGTGCACAAATGCTGCGCAGCTAGCGCCATTCGACGGCCAACACCGCGGGTCCTGGTGTGTCCGCTGTGCCGTGCGTGTGATCATTGCTTGTACAGCCCTCTCGCAGTGTCCGGAGCAAGTATGGTGGGTCTGACACACCGGTGTCAGTGTGTTCTTTTTCCATTTCCAGGAGTGTATTATGGTCCGATAGTACCAGGTTTTTAATGGGTATAACCTTACAGTTTTTTTTTCCCTTGAGTCATCTGTCTTCGGACTGGTTTGATGCTGCTCGCCACGAATTCCTCTCCTGTGCCAAACTTTTCAACTCAGAGTAGCTCTTAAAAACTACTTCCTCATTTACCTGCTGGATATATTCCAGCCTCTGTCTTCCTATACAGTTTAGTCCTCTGCAGCTCCCTCAAGTACCGTGGAAGTCGCTCCCTCATGTCTTAACAGATGTCCTGTCATCCTGTCCCTTCTCCTTATCAGTGTTTTCCACATTTTCCTCACCTCTCTAATTCTGCGCAGAACCTCCTCATTCCTTCCCTTATCAGTCCACATAATGTTCAACATTCGTCTGTAGCACCACATCTCAAATGCTCCGCTTCTCTCCTGCTCCGGTTTTACCACAGTCCTTGTTTCTCTACCACACAGTGCTGTACTCCAAATGTACATCCTCAAAAATTTCTTCTTCAAATAAAGACCTATATTTGATACTAGTAGTGAAACGTCCCCTTAGAAAAATTAATGAATTACTGTGCTGACAAACCTCTTACATTATTTGATTTTCAAACAGCTGAGCAGAACTGAACGTACTAAGACATTTCGCTCTTTACCTATTCTGATCAACACTAAACTGACACAATATTTTTAGCGCAACGCAATCTGACTTTCAATAATCCCTACAAGAGAATGGCCCTGACTAAATTAACCTACACGTTTCACAAATCACTTACCTCACAAAAATCTTCGTTACTCGAACTAATGCAATACAGCGAGAGCCACTACTGCCAGCTAAATAAAAGATTCAAACTACTGAAGGCACTAACTACTGATAGGCATAGTTAGCAAAAGAAAGATTCTGATAGAGAACAAACAATGTATTTACGTAAATAGTGTTCAAAAGTTATAATATATATATCAGTCCATGATATCCACTATTACAAGTTTAGTGTCTCTGATGGACACACGTCCAGATCATCCGCTCTCAAAAAAACCGCCATCTCACTTCCCCACACCCACCACTGCTGGCGCCTCACCTCCAACTGCGCAACGCTAAGCGCTGTTAACAGCCAACTGCGCAACGCTACAGTAGCCAACAACAATGCAAACCAGCCACAGATTGCACACAGCACAGCCAGTGATTTTCATACAGAGCGCTATGTGGCGTTACCAATAAAAAACGTAAATATCCTACTTACATAGCCCAATGCTCCTCACAGAAAATTTTACAAATGGTTTTGGGCAGTGGCCAATACAGATTTAAAAAAAAATTTCATAGTACAATAACAAAGAAATCAAATGCACACAGTTATTGATACAATGTTGGTCAAAAGCTAAAATTTTCTCACAGTCCATAAAGACAGTTCTGATCATTCATCACAGTAAAATAGCAGTGTTTTTCTCAAAGTCTGAGCAGTAAAAGAAAATGCACACGGAAGTAGTGGATTTCCATGCAGTCTTGAAGAAGTAGTGTTGTCCTTCCAACGGAAAGACAGTGTTGACTCTTGACATGAAGACAGTTAATGGGCCACAACAGAGCAAACCCACAGCAGAGCCAGTCGAAGTTTTGAAGAATATTGGTAGGTAGGTCATCACAGACCAGACCACTGTAGACCTCTTAGAGATTACGGTATTGGTGAGTCATCAAAGGTGTAGAGCCACTGTAGTCTTTGTAGAAATAATGGTATTGGTGAGCCATGAAAGATGCAGACCCACTTCAGTCCTTGTATCGACGGCCATCAGCCATCTGTTGCGACTGTGCAGATGCACAATCACCATCGAGGAGTCCTGTACTATATAGCAAGTTCATAAACCACCACTTGTGCACTCACAAAGTTTTTGGAATTGTCCTTAGAAGCAGCGATGCTGTTAACCAGTCCCTTGCTGAATTATCAACACACGTGCAAACACTAACAGTCCCAACTTCTCACATATTGTGCATATACTATGACCAACAGAAATGTGTGCACTGAAATGAATGCTTACAAGTTACTTAATTTGCTGAACTGGTGTCCATTACAATTTGATAACATGAGAATACAATTACAATGATACAGAAAACATCATTAAAAACATAATAATACAGATAACATTTGTAGTAAAACAGGCTTTGCAAAAGAATAGAAATAAACATATACATCAGTGTTTCAGGAATTATGACATAAGTACATACATAAAAGATCAGAATAACTTTTGAAACATCAATTTCACACATGAGCATTAAAACAAAACAGAATAAATAATATCTAATCATCTTTACAAAGTAAATAACATATTATCAGAAAAATTCTACAATGTAAATCTTATTAGTTAAACACATAAAGACAGGAAGAACACAAATACACAAGGGTACACAAACACATAGCGGAATGATACAAAAGGACAGGACAGGGTTTGTTTTCAGTGTGACATTTGGTACTGCAGTCCAACCCAAAACTTCATTCCATAGATCTTTTGTCTTATTTCAACATTTGTTTCCACAAAAAAAATCCAATCCAAGCATGCTTTCTGTATTTATATGTTCACGTATTTCTTACCTAATTATTTATTTTCCATTATCTTACCTCATCCTTTATTTCCAAGAAAATCCTACCTAAACCTGTTGTCAATAAACCCTATTTTTTTTGTTCAAATCCTGTTTCAAAATACTTTTTTGGCCAAACCATTTTCTTATAGGTTCTCAATGCATTTCTTCCAATTCATCACAACTCGTTCTCTTATATGGCCTACCTCATCTTAAGCTAACTTAAATCTACTGAGCTCAGATGCATACACTAAGGGACGAAGCAATGCAGCAACACAAAACAATTAACACAAACAACAATGAAAACAATGCAAATTGGCAAAGCTAGCAACAAAGCTATACCCAAGACTGACAACCCTAAGTCGCCAGGTGACTACAGGCCGATCAGCATACTTCCTGCAATATCTAAAGCCCTAGAATACATCGTCCATGAACAGCTGACTGATTACCTCAAAACTCATAACATCCACGACAAATATCAGTCAGGCTTTCGAAAGCACCATAGTACAGCAACTGCATTAATCAAAGTAACTGATGACATTAAACATGCTATGGACAGACGTGAAGCTACCATCCTAACACTGCTTGACTTTAGCAAGGCTTTTGATACAGTTGACTTCGATATATTACTAATTAAAATGAAGCAGCTGAATTTCTCAAACAGCGCAATACACTGGTTCGACAGCTACCTCAGAAACAGAAGTCAACAAGTCATTTGTGGGTCGGAAAAGTCATCATGGAAAAACGTGCACTCTGGAGTTCCCCAAGGCTCCGTCCTTGGTCCATTACTCTTCTCACTGTACATTAATGATATTTCTTCAGTGATTCACTCCTGCAACTACCATCTATATGCCGACGACATCCAACTGTACATAAGTGCAAGCCCCAAGAACATTGCTGACGCAGTAGCGAGTATGAACGCAGATCTTTGCTCTGTTTCTCGATGGGCACAGAACCTAGGTCTGAAACTAAACCCCAAGAAATCCCAGGTCATACTTATATCTCATCCAAAGTTAATCAGTCGGTACTTTCGCGAAACAGTCCCTCAAATACTCCTCAATGGTACCCAACTTCCATACCAAAAAACAGTAAAAGACCTTGGAATAATCTTGGATGAACACCTAAACTGGGAAGAACAAACAGTCACAGCTTGCCGGAAATCGCTCTCCTCCCTACACGCAATTCAAAAATTTAGAAAAATATTTCCAACCCATGTTAAACAAAAGTTAGTCCAAACACTAGTCTTGCCTAATCTTTACTACTGTGATGTAGTTCAACACGGCACAAGTAGTGAAAATTCGAGATGCCTCGAGCTAGTGATGAATGCATGCGTTAGATACGTATGCAATATACGGTTGTATGATCATATCAGTCCTTCATACTCCCAGCTAGGTTGGATACGCCCTCATAAGGCACGCGATCTCCACACGATGTGCTTTCTTCATCGATTTCTTAGCCACTGGTGCCCCCAATACTTATCTTCTCACATTAAACACCTCTCATCATTCCACAACCGCAATACCAGATCGGATACGTCTAGCATCTAGGCTGTACCTTTACATAACACAAAATCTTTCTCCGTGTCATTCTCCATCTCAGCCATACGACTATGGAACGCGCTCCCCTGTGATCTGCGTCTTATCCAAAACCACTCAGCATTCAAGAGGGAACTCAAGACTTACATATTAGGGACGGTATAGCCACCATTGTTGTGCCCCTCTCATCTTTTTCTTTCTCCTCTCCATCATAGCTTCGAATTTTACCATTCTATTTCTCTTCCTCTAACCTATCTACCTCTTCTATATCTCTTTCACCCCATTCCATCGTCTTATGTCTCTGCTTGATGAGAATAACTCACAAGCTGCAAGAATATAACGAGAAAATTCCCAACTAGCAATAGGACTGACATTCATAAAAGAAAAATCTGTTTACTTTCATATACATAGTCATTATTATTATTATTATTATTCTTGATTGTTATAATTATTTTTTGATTGTTATAATTATCATTGTACTACTTTTATAATCTCTATTTTTTCTTTAACATTAATACTGTATAACATGTTATATGTCCTTAATGTTCTGTAGAAACTGAAATTTGTTGAATCTGAGTATGCCTGGTTAGGTGTAAGAGAGGGCCTGAAGGCCCTAATCTTGCCAGGTAAAATAAATGCATAAATAAATAAATAAATAAATAAATAAATCTAAATTAGCAGAGCAATTGAAATATTACAACTAATATAAGGCAGTGTGCAGCAACAACAAAAATAAATCAGTAGTAAAACTGGCTTAACAGAGTAATACAAAGTGAAATTCAGCAGCACTATGCCTGGCAAACAGCAGCAGCAAATGCAGTAACTTATATCTAAACATGACAAAGCTCAAGCAGAAAAAATAGTACACTAAAGACAACAATGCAGATAAGGGAAATGTCTATTCACATCTTAATATCTATGTCTTTAGAGTGGTGCACCACAAGAAGTTATTCTACCAAAAAAATTACCAAGTAGTTGAAAAGAAAATTATGTATGTAGTAACTGTTATTAATCACTTCATATTGTTCTTTCCTTTCCAAGTGTTCCTTTTTCGAAGAATGTGGATCATAAAATTATTATTTAATAGATCTGTTGACAGAAAGTGTTCACATTAGCAAATGCATTTAATTTTATTTTATAAAACCAATGTTGCAATACAGCTGGAAACCAGATATCAAATTAAATATGCAAGTATCTACAAAGTAAAGCATAAAAATATCATTCAATAGTCATGAGGCATTTCATAAGTAGTAAAAAAATCTCTCATCTAGAAAGACAGTCATCATAATCACGTGTGTAGACATAAACTATTTCTCGTCATTTCATTAGGCATTTCAGTAAATATTAGAAAGTACGATATGTTTCCAAGTAATGAGTGTGTCGTATTTGCGATGCTTTCTACAAAGGAATGTCAGAAGCGAGGTTAATAGCCTCTTTTTTCTCCACCTAATGGCTTTTTATCCAGGCGGTTGGCCAAGCTGGGCGCCACAACGCATTACGTGAAGGTCACTTAACTTTCATATCGAAATATTTACGACAGCAGTGACAGTCTCACATAAAAAATTTTCACAGGTCGAAAATTTGCATTACAAATGTGTAAAAACAAAATCCTATAAATATAACAGTGTCCAAAAAATTTTCGCCTGCATTGTGATACATTCACGCATTAACACATTTAATAACTCTTAAAGTACGATTTTTGGTTTTCAACATCCTTTTTCACAAACCAGAGTTCCTCACTTCTATTCATTATTCATATACATATAAACACGTAATCACATTCCTCATATATGGTAGCTTCATCTTATTGATCATAAACGTACCTCAACAGTATAATACACATGGTCGTCGTAATAATAACATCATAACACCTCAGTCAAATCTCAAAATCGTCGTAGCTTCCACCAATAATATCAAAACCTAAAGAAAATTCTCTGCTCATTTCAGTAGTGTCATCTACCTCAAACGGACTTCAAAAATCATTATCCCATTCCAAATACATCATTCAAAGCTCTCATATTATCACAATGGTTTCCAAAAAAATATGAACAGTTCACAAAGTACAGACAAAATACAATTTCGGAAGTGGGAAGTTATCCAACTGTGTAATAGAGAAAACATCTGTCACTGACATAGTAAAAAAAAGTTTATTTCTCTTTTAAATAATCAGGTAACTGTGTAATTCTGTGTTAGAGAAATATGGTACCAATGTGTAAAGTTGTATAAGCAAATACCATATTAGCTAGGGTTTCTTGTGCTTGCCAAACACAGGGTACACTAAGTATGCGTGTACCCCCCTGAGGTTTAATGTAATTATACCCTCAGGTGTTACACATTACAGCAATGGAATGAAATGTATCACAGAAAACTTTCTTTGTAATTCAAAAATCTTGAAAAATAAATGGTTTAAGTACAAAATTAATCACTCAAACGCGTGTCCTGTAGCACTAAATGTGAGTCTTGCTGTAAGATAATTCTGTGGAAGTGTCGTAGTTATCGTCCTCTGTAAGCAAAGTTCTGCTGAAAAAAATGTAATTACCTCATCATAAACGAAAGTGAAATGCTTTGCGTATAGATATTGTAGTTATTATGTACCTTACCGTGATCAAGAAAGTACTATAATGCAACGTATTGTTGTGCTACGAAAAAGGCTGTCTCATTGTAGCTATACCACAAAAGTTACTACTAAAACATGTTTAACTTTCCAGAATAATACAGAAAAACTGTGCAGATATAAAACAGATACACCGCAAAAGCAACAATGGAAATTGTCACATATTAGTAGCGTCATGATATAATGGTGTAGCTGTCAAAGAAACCAAATGCTAAGTCACCTTTAATCTCACAGAAAGTACTTCAAATAAAGAATGTCTTTTCAACTAAACCAAAATGTTGCATTAAAATCTCATTAGCAATATATGTTCTAAGTATGAAACCTGGTAGTCGTTACTTAATCATGCAATTAACAAGCAAGAATGTACAAATAACAACATTGTGTCGTCTGTTTACTATAACGATGCATTCGTAATTTCTGTTGAAATAAGTTCGCTTGGATCTTGACTGGATATTTAACTTCAAACATTCCTGCATGTTATCAGTTTCTCAGTGTGACAAAGCATACTAGAAATGTGAAGTGAAAAGCTTTATGGCAAAGACAAAGTTAAAAAACAGATTATCTCTCAATAAACGGTCTTACATGTGAAATGTGGCGCAATCCTTTACTCTTCATAGTACTCAAGAGTTTCAACTTGAACACAATCATCATGCGGTATACATCGGTAAAGAATACTGTAATTTTTCTCAAGGTCTGCGTCTATGTTATTTTTCTCTGAGCCAGCCGGCGCACGTGGCTGCCTGCGGTGCGAGCCATTGTCTGCTATCTCTTTGTTGGCGTGCGTCGTTATTGGGATTAGGAGAACTAACTTCTACAAATTCACCTTGCCGAGAGGGCCCGGCCCTGTTTGAGTCCCGCCAGATCTGATGAAATTCAGGTCTGTCGTTATGATTATATCGTCTGTCGTCATGTCGGTAGATCCTGTAGTTTCTTTCTTGTCGGTTAAGTAGTGGAGAATTTCTCCCTGAATTATCACTGCACGGTGGACCGTTGCGTCTGAAGTTATTCTGTCTCCCGTGATAATAATGGTTCTTTTTGCCATATTGTCTGTTTCTATGATTGTCTCTGTCATATCCATTACTACGGAAATGCTATCTTTCTCTGTAACTATTACTCTGCCAGTGGTTGTCATATGGGTGGTGTCTGTTTTGTTCACGATTTGCGTTGTAAGAATAGCCTTGTCGTGTCCAGTTATTATTTCTTTCATCGCAGAATTGTGACGGATGTGACCTGTAATTGTTGTGTTCTTGTTTTCACGTTCCGCGATTGTCAGTGTCAATTTCTAATTCTTGTAAGAGTCCCTGAAAAGCTTCAATGTCGTCTTTGCAACGTCCTGCCAAAATAATATGTCGTAAATGTTCAGGTAATTTGATTAAGCAAATGCGGATGAGTTCTGAGGGGCTGTAAGGGTTTGACAGGTACTGATTCATGTGCAACACGTCTTCAAAATATTTCACAAGACTGGAAAATTCAGATTGTTCGAAATGTTTCATCATTATGATGCTATGTTTTACTCGGTCTTGTGTAGCTTGAGACCAATATGCTGAGAGGAAGGCATGATAAAATTCTCCTTCACTGTGACAATCGTGAATGACTGATCGCATTCTTTCAGCTGGTTCATTCTCTAAGTAGCCACACAGATTCTAATCTGTGCTCTAATGACCATTTGAGAGGAAAACAATGATAGAATAGATGAAGCCACGCTTGTGGATGAATGTCGTTGCCGAAATTCTTAAATGTTTTGAATTTACGTGTAGTAATAAACAGCTTATAGTCAAAATCATCATGTCGGCGAGTCGCATATCGGTCATTGTTACTTCGTTTCGGCGGTTCCATCTGAAAATTCGGTGTACCTTGCCAATTCCTTTCATAATTTCCGAAGTAACCCGTGTTATTATTTTGTGGCTGTTCCATATTTCTATGTCCCTCTTCCCGTATTGGAGCACGAGTGTCCTCTGAAATACGTAATTCTTGTATTACCTGTGTCAGCTGATCTTGTACTTCCCGGATTTCTCTTAGGTGTTGCGTATTAATTTGATTCTGATTTTGTTTGAATTTCCGAATTTGTTCGCACTCTTCTGTGCCATTAAAGACTACCGGTTTTGTGTCATTCAGATTATCATCTTCCTTCGTAGATAAATTATTTAGCTGATCCGAAAGTTCATCTACTTTCTCTGATAATGAACTAATTTCCTCCATGTATCTTTCTGAACCAATTTTCAGAGTATCTACTGTGTCCTTTAAGTTTTCTTGAGTTTTTGCAAGTTGCGTAACCGAATCGGTAGATGCAACTGAGTCAATTTTAGCTTGCAAGGTCTCATGCTTTTCATGCACGGTAGTTTGCAGTTCTTTTATGGCTGCTTCGTGATTCTGTAATGCATTTTCACGCCGCGAAAAAATAGGCCGAAAATGCTCACAAATTTGTGTTTTTACGTCATTACAGACTTTTTGACATTTCGATTCAATGTTATGTAACTCAGTAGTTAAATCTTCACGTGTTTGTTCAAGCGTGGTGTCTAACTTCCGAAGATTTTGTTCCATTGTGTCTAACTTTTGAAGCTTTTGCTGTATTTGTCTCTGATTTTGTTCCATTGTGTCTAACTTTTGAAGCTTTAGCTGCGTTTGTCTCTGATTTTGTTCCATTTGTTGCATTAATTGCAATAATAATGTATTAGTGTCTGGAATCTGTTTCTCTATGCTTTTTGCTAGTGCATTTTCACCGGCAACATTCACATTTTGACAAGCAGAAAATGTGTCTTGACCCATTTGAGAAAACGGTGACGACCCAAAACCTGAGTCTACAGTATTTGCAATATTGTATTCTGTCATTTCGGATTCCTGAGGCGAGCTGTTGCCGACCGATCGATCGATAATGCTTCCCTGTTCACTATTTATTTCACTGTCCTCACCATTATTTGCCGCCCGCTCCATTTCCCTATGCACAATTACCAAATTACTACTTTGAATGTCTGTTAATTCATTACACAGTGGTGCTGATCAGCTACACTCGTCGTCACTATTATTTCTCAGTTTAATTTGGAGCGTAGTGTTACGTTTTTCACACGCTATTATTGTCACAATATTTCACAAGATAAAGCAGAAAAGCACAATTTGTAGAGCAAAAATAGAGAACACATTAACATAGCACTGAAAATAATATCTAGTTAATTGAAAGCGCAGCTGCGAAATACTTGGTGCAAATCTACGTGCATACAACAAATGTTTTACTGTACAACAATGAAAGACTGCAACTACAATGGAGATTCTCTCTCTACAATTACGCGCTAGCAATAAACAAAAGGTACACTAATTACACAAACTACAAGAAAAAATCAGAAAATTCCAGTGAGGTATCCTCGGCTAAGGGTCGACATATCAAACATCCCCATAGAAAAATTAATGAATTACTGTGCTGATAAACCTCTTACAGTGTGTAAACTTTTAGATGGCAGACCTCTCCCTAGTCCTGAATCGGTAAAAGTCGGTAAACGTCGGGAGGCTTCGATAGGCACGCAGTTGCGACTGCTGCCAACATTACGTAGCTGACTGTGTTGTGCAAGGTAGCCATTGTCGTCTGCTTCGTTATTGTTTTACGCTGTACTGTTCTGCGTGTTTTTATCGTGCAGTTGTGCTAAACATTATCAAAATGGGTGAAGAGGCAGTTGCTGGCCCATCTCGGGAGTCGCCAACAACCCCTACCAGTAGGCCTACGGTTAGAAGGAAACCAGTATTACGTAGCGATGCTCGCAAAATTATCTTGCGTGTGATTGAATGCTGCGAAAGGGAAAGGTAGCAGAAAAAATTACTCCCATTACTCTTTTCGGGCATTCGGAGAACAACTCACCAAAGTTTCATTGAAATCGGGTGAATGGTTTGTGAGAGCATAATAGACAAACATACATACATTCATTTATATGTACACTCCTGGAAATGGAAAAAAGAACAAATTGACACCGGTGTGTCAGACCCACCATACTTGCTCCGGACACTGCGAGAGGGCTGTACAAGCAATGATCACACGCACGGCACAGCGGACACACCAGGAACCGCGGTGTTGGCCGTCGAATGGCGCTAGCTGCGCAGCATTTGTGCACCGCCGCCGTCAGTGTCAGCCAGTTTGCCGTGGCATACGGAGCTCCATCGCAGTCTTTAACACTGGTAGCATGCCGCGACAGCGTGGACGTGAACCGTATGTGCAGTTGACGGACTTTGAGCGAGGGCGTATAGTGGGCATGCGGGAGGCCGGGTGGACGTACCGCCGAATTGCTCAACACGTGGGGCGTGATTTCTCCACAGTACATCGATGTTGTCGCCAATGGTCGGCGGAAGGTGCACGTGCCCGTCGACCTGGGACCGGACCGCAGCGACGCACGGATGCACGCCAAGACCGTAGGATCCTACGCAGTGCCGTAGGCGACCGCACCGCCACTTCCCAGCAAATTAGGGACACTGTTGCTCCTGGGGTATCGGCGAGGACCATTCGCAACCGTCTCCATGAAGTTGGGCTACGGTCCCGCATGCCGTTAGGCCGTCTTCCGCTCACGCCCCAACATCGTGCAGCCCGCCTCCAGTGGTGTCGCGACAGGCGTGAATGGAGGGACGAATGGAGACGTGTCGTCTTCAGCGATGAGAGTCGCTTCTGCCTTGGTGCCAATGATGGTCGTATGCGTGTTTGGCGCCGTGCAGGTGAGCGCCACAATCAGGACTGCATACGACCGAGGCACACAGGGCCAACACCCGGCATCATGGTGTGGGGAGCGATCTCCTACACTGGCCGTACACCACTGGTGTACGGCCAGTTCTCAATTTTCTTTCCCGTTCTTCTGTGTCTTATTCTGGTCAGCAACTTGGATGCGTGAACTATTAAGCTCATTGTACGGTAATTCTCGTACTTGTCAGCTCTTGGAGTCTTCTGATTTTTGTGGATGATATTTTTCCGAAAGTCAGATGGTGTGTCGGCAGAGTCACACATTCTACACACCAACTTGAATAGTCGTTTTGTTGCCACTCCCCCCAATGATTTTAGAAATTCTGATGGAATGTTATCTATTCCTGCTGCTTTATTTTTCTTAGGTCCTTGGAGGACCTCTTAAATTCTAATACTGGCTCCCCTATCTCTTTCAAATCCTGTTTCATCTTCTATTACATTAGACAAATCTTCTCCCTCATAGAGGACTTCAGTGTACGCTTTCCACCTACCTGCTGTCACCTATGTATTTAGCAGTGGAATTCCAGTTACGCTCTCAAGATTGTCATCCTTGCTTTTAATTTTACCTAAGGTTCTTCTGACTCTTCTATAATTCCACAATCATTTCCTTTTCGATTTCTTCATATTTTCACGCAGCCATGTCGTCGGAGCTTCCATGCACTTCCTATTTATTTGATTCCTCAACAACTTGTATTTCTGTATTCCTGAATTTCCCTGAACATTTTTGCACACCCTTCTATCATCGATCAGCTGAAGTATTTCTTCTGTTACACATGGTTTCTTCGTGGTGACCTTTTTGTACCTTTGTTTTTCTTTGCAACCTCTGTGATTGCCCTTTTTATAGATATCCATTCCTCTTCAATTGTACTGGCTACTGAGCTATTCCTTATTGCTGTATCTATAGCCTTAGAGAACTTCAAGCGTATCTCATCATTCCTTAGTAATTCCGTACCCCACTTCTTTGCATATTGTTTCCTCTGACCAATCTCTTAAACTGAAGCCGACTCTTCATCACTACTACATTGCGATCTGAGGCTTACAAACCAGTATCTGATTTCGGAATCTCTGTCTGATCATTATGTAATACAACTGAAATCTTCCCGTATCGCCCGACCTTTTCCAAGTATACCGCCTCCTCGTGTGATTCTTGAACCGAGTATTAGCTATTACTAGTTGAAATTTATTGCAGTACTCAACTAATCTTTCTCTCTCTCATTCCCTGTCCCAATTCCATATTCCCCTGTAACCACTTCTTCTACTCCTTCCCCTACAACTGCAATCCAGTCCCCCATGACTATTAGATTTTCATTTCCCTTTATATACTGTATTACCCTTTTAGTATCCTTATATACTTTCTCTATCTCTTCATCTTCATCCTGCGCCTTGGGTATGTATAACTGAACTGTCGTTGTCGGTGTTGGTTTGCTGTCGATTCTGATAAGTATGACCCTGTCACTGGACTGCTCACCCTACTATCTTTTTCATAACTAACCTTACTCCTGTTATCCCATTTTCTGCTGCTGTTGCCATCTACATCTACATCTACATGATTACTCTGCAATTCACATTTAAGTGCTTGGCAGAGGGTTCATCGAACCACAATCATACTATCTCTCTACCATTCCACTCCCAAACAGCGCGCGGGAAAAACTAACACCTAAACCTTTCTGTTAGAGCTCTGATTTCTCTTATTTTATTTTGATGGTCATTCCTACCTATGTAGGTTGGGCTCAACCAAATATTTTCACATTCGGAAGAGAAAGTTGGTGACTGAAATTTCGTAAATAGATCTCGCCGCGACGAAAATCGTCTTTGCATTAATGACTTCCATCCCAACTCGCGTATCGTACCTGCCACACTCTCTCCTCTATTACGTGATAATACAAAACGAGCTGCCCTTTTTTGCACCCTTTTGATGTCCTCCGTCAGTCCCACCTGGTAAGGATCCCACACCGCGCAGCAATATTCTAACTGTAAATCCGTCTGACCAAAAATCCTTGTCTTCATTCCATTTCACATCACCGACCCGTACTACATATAGCTTGAACCTTTGAATATCCCTTTCCAGATTTTCTAGCTTCCCTACCCAGTTCAAGCTTCTGACATTCCACACCCCGTCTCGTAGAACACTATCCTTTCGTGCTCCTACTTGACAGTCTCCTCCCGGAGATCTGAATGAGGGGCTGTTCCGGAATCTTTCACAAATGGTGAGATCATCATGACACTTTCTCAATTACAGGTCTCATGTCCTGGGGACACACGTTATGTGTATTTGACGCAGTGGATTCCATTCGCTTCTGCATCCTCATGACGTTGATCATTGCTGATTCTTCCTCCTCTAGGGACAGATTTCCACCCCATGAACAAAAGAGTGCTCTGAACCTCGGTCCGCTCCTTCGTCGTCTTTGACAAGGCCGTTGGCAGAATGTGGGTGACTTTTTACGGCGGATGACTTCGGCCGCCAATGCTGATTATTAATCACATTTTAAGCGGTTGCGGGTTTCGAACCCGGCACCAACGACGTTTGGTTACTAATTAGACACTACCCACAGTTGGTGTCCATCATTCATTACACGTTGTGGGAATTTTGTTCAAGCATTTCTCCTGTTTCTTAAGATCATCCAACGACCATACCTATGTGCATGCAATAGAATCCTGAGCGAAAAGTCTCTTTTGCTGACGTTGTCCAACAAATATTTTACGTATGTTGCGAACGTTAGCGGTCTTATTGCCCTTCCTAGTGTTGTACCCGACATATTATTTACGTTGTAAATTCTCCGTCCAGTATAACACTGCATTATATTGCTCAGACTTTGTCAAACACATCTTCGTCACTTTTGACTGTTGGAGATAATGATTTACAATATTCACTACTCCAGTTTTGTCAGTATAGTTTTTTTTCAAGTGTAGTACATTGAAAAACTGTGACGGTAATATCTTTCGAAAAGTTTTGGTTATGAAATGTTTATTACTCACACGATCTTCGAAAGAAATACATAGTTGTGAAAATATTTTCTACGATCGTGGCTTTTTTAACAGCTCGCAATGTGGTCCAAAGTCAAAATTTGCTTGGACATCTAGAAATACAGAATCTGAATGTTAACGACTGTCAGGTATCATAAGTGCATAAAACGTGTTTGATAATTGAGACTGCAGCGGCCGTTTGTTTGGCAAATAGATTGCTGGCGTCTTTCGGGTTCCACGTATTATTATTTATCAGTGAAGCAATCTGTGAGTGTTTACCGACCTCTGGTAAAACTGAAGTAAGCATAAGTAAATTGTGCAGCCTCGGAGAAAAGCTTGAAGATGTGCCATAACAACTTTGATGAGTTTCAAAGTATCTCTCAGCCTTCTTGAGGCGCCAGAACGTCACATGTTTCGTATTTCACGTTGAACTAGGCAGGTCAAGCAAGTCACCGAAGTGGGGTCCAACTGAAAAAGACTTTCACCCGACGAGTGAGCCAGACGAAACTATTATTATTATTATTATTATTATACTTAACAGGAACCGTCGGATGCTCGTAGCAGCGGTCGAACCTCCTGTTACTTGATACTAGAAAAATGGTTTAAAACTGCTTCGATAACAATGTCATTAGAGACAGGAACAAAGCTTGAATTGGGAAAGGAAATCTCCTATGCCCTTTCAAGTCCAGACTTTACCAAGCGATTTAGGAAGAACAGGGAAAACCTTAATCTAGATGCCTTGACGGAGATATTAACTGTCATCCTGTTAATGAGAGTCTAGTAACCAAAGAAGAAAGTACCAAGAAGAGAGTAATATTTTACCAATTCATGAAGTAAGTGAATATTCTTCCATTATATTTCATTAAATAGTATCCTTTGGTCATGAATGTACAGTATTCTAATCAAGAACATCACAGTGGGTTGCGGGCGGCCAAATACCGCTGAAAATATCACCAAGAAAAAGGGAGCTCACAGTACCGCACTTCCAAAAAAGGTTAAAGATTCTTCGCTCTCATAGAGATGTTTCCATGGAGGGTTGGGCTAGAGCGCACTTACTTTCACACTCAACTTATGTCACTTGGTCCTAGGCATTAGGACGTCAACAAATTACAGAAAGCATGACGTCGAGTAGGACCTGCCGATGACTACGGAGAGCAATGGGTGCAAACGGCTACAAATAGTGGCACTTGTCGGCACGAATAATGCCTGCCACTTGAGTTCTGAGACCATCTTCGGCTCCTATCGGCGGATGGCTGATTTGGTGAAAGCAAGGCTGAGCTGTCCATCTATAGCATCGCACCCAGTGTCGACCGGGTTCGTCTGGTTTGGAGCAGAGTGAAAAGTATAAACCAGAGGCTCAGAAGACTCTGATTCGTAATCGGGTGAATTTCAGGACCTCCGCTATGGAGTGGAGAATTCTAGGGTTCTCCTTAACAGGTCAGACGTGCACTAGACACAGGAAGCGGCTACTAGGGTTGCAGAGTATGTGTTGCGTTTATGTGAGGTTTTTTAAGTTATAGAACCATTCATCCCTCCACCTCGAAATCAAAGATGAATTGCCTGCCAAAATCTATGTAAAATCAGCTACAATTTCCTCAGAGAAAGCTCGTCCTGGCACATCGGATTTAGAGAAGGTTAATATGGTATTAATAAACTGCAGTCACCAACATCGGACACAGAAAAGGTTAATATGGTATCAGTAAACTGAAGTCACCAAGACTGAAATTGAGAAAAAGTTTCCTGCAGACAACACAACCAATTCCGACACCACTTGCAATGCGTAGAATACAACTCTAGCGTAGTTCATCATTAGAGGAATATTGGGATGACCCCAAAGAATAACTTGCTGCGGATCACCACCTCCCATGCGAGGCATGGAAGGTTATCATAGACTGAAAAGTGGAGTATGTAGGTGTAAGGTAAACAGGAAGAAATGGGGATACATCTCAGAGTTATGCGACTTTGGTGAACCTCAAGACCACCAGCAACTGCGCAGCTACAGGGAACCTCCAGAACCTGTCTCCATGGATGATCTGGTTGTCGCCTATGATAAGGCATTTCGTACAGCGCAAATCTGGGCAACACGTCGAAACAATGTATGTATTGTATGTTTCGTTATAGCGTTATGGACACGTATAAATGAATACGTAAAAGCTTCAGGAGTGTCCTGGTGAAGGTCAGGGGTCAATGTCTCTAATAAAAAGGCTGTAATGCCGAGATAGTATAAGAATAGAAAGTTGTTGCTGTTCACTTCCGTTTCAACCAAAGTACTAAGCTCAGGATTGGAATAATTGTCTTAAGGTTAGTCGTCAATGGTAGGGGCGTTTTTAATACAGTAAAGAACTCGATAATATCTAGTGAGGTTGTCATGGATCCTGAAATTGAATTAATTTGGTTGAAGTTAAGCATCAAAGGTCGGCCGAAAATTGTAATCGGATACCATTATAGATCACCTGGATCAGGAAGTGTAGTGGGAGAGAGCTTCAGAGAACTTGGAGAACATCGTTAATAGTTATCACGATCATGCTGTTGTAATGGCGCGGTGGCGTCAACTTGCCAAGTATAGGCTGGGAGAGCATACCAAAATTGGTGCCAGAGACTGGGATTCGTGTGACGTTATTCTGTATATCTTGTCCGGAAATAACTATAAGTAGATAGTTAGGGAACCAACTCGTGAAGGTAACGTCTTAGCCCTTCTAGCAACAAATATACCTGAACTTCTCGAATCAGTTAAGATAGAGAGAAAGAAAGATAAGTCATCATAAGGCTGTGACAGCAAATATGTCTACCGGTTTTACAAGGAATGTTAAGAAAGGTAGGAAGATGTTTTTTCTTAGCAAGAGTAACCGTATATGAATTGCAGAGTAGTTGAGTAGAGTGCATCTAATAGTGATGAGGACGAAGATGTGGAGAACAAATTTAAAGCATCGTTCAATATGCCTTAGACTAGTATGTTACGAGCAAGACCTTCAAGGATAAGGAAGACCCACTGTGGTGTAATAGCTGTGTTAGAAAACTGCTCCGTAAACAATCTTCATCTCAGATTGAAGAGAAGTAAATACGCAGCTCACAAACAAAAGCTGAACGAAGCGAATGACTTTTAAAGTAAAATTTTGTCGTCCGATCTGAATAAAAACCCAAAGACGTTTTCGTCTTACGTAAAATCAGTAAGGGGTTGGAAATCACTCACTCAAAGACCATACTGGCACCGGAACAGAAGATAACAGAGAGAAGGCTGAAATACCGAACTAGACACCCCACCCCCCGCCCCCTCCCAGAAATAATTTCACCGTGGAAGATCGTAACACTCTTTCCAGTCATCGTATGAACGTCTAAATGGAAGATATTGGAATAACCGATTGCGGAAAAGAAAAAAAATTACAGTCGCTTGATAGTGAAAATGCGTCAGAACTAGATGAGATACCTTTGAGAATCTACAAATGTTTTGCGAAAGAAATTGCTCCCCTTCTAGCAACCGTTTATTGTCGATCGCTGTAGCAACGAAAGGTTCCTAGCTTCTGAAAAAAAGCGGAGGTCATTCCCGTTTTTAAGAAGGGCCGCAGGACAGAGGCATACAATTATAGACCTATATCGCTGACGTTAATCTGTTGTAGAACTATAAAACATTTTTTATGCTAAAGAGTTATGACATTATTGGAAAACGAAAATCTCCCCAGTAAAAATCTACATAGATTTCGCAAAAACATATCTTGCGAATTTAAAGTCGTTCTGTTCCTCCACAAGATCCATAGCTCTGAAAGAACGGCGCTCAGGTTGACGCCGTGTTCTTCGACTTCAGTAAGGCATTTGACACCACTCCACACTGCCGTTTAGTGAAAAAAATAACAGTTTATAGCGTATCGGACAAGATTTGCCAATGTATGCGATACTTCCTTGCGAACAGAACTCTACACAGTGCCCTTAACGGGACACAATCGGCAGATGTAAAGGTAATTTCCGGATTACCCCAAGGACGTGTAATAGGACCATTACTGTTTAGAATATATCAAAATAATCTAGTAGAAATCTTCGGAAGCTCCCTAAGACTGTTCGCAGATGATACAGTTGACTACAGGAAAATAGCAACGCCAGAGGACAGTATCGATTTGCAGAAAGACATGCAGAGACTTGATGAATGGAGAAGGTTCTGGCAGCTACGTCTAACATATTTCGTGTACATATGAAAAGAAATAGACTGCCGTACAAATACGCTATTGATGAGGAACTGCTGGAAACAGTATCTACCGTACAATATGTAGGAGGACCTATCCAGTGAGATCTAAAGTGTAATGGCCACAAAAAACAGATAGCACAAAAAGCGGAAGCCACACTGAGATTCCTAGGAAGAATTTAAGGAGATGTAACTCATCTACGAAGGAAGTGACTTACAAGGCGCTTGTTCGATCGCTGCTTGATTACTGTTAAGCAGTGTAGGATGCTTACCAGGTAGGACTGATAGAAGAGATAGAGCGAGGATCCAAAAGAGCGGTGATATCTTTACGGAATCATTTAGTCGCCACGAGAGTGTTGCCCTGACGCTCAGAAAATTCCATTGGGAGACATTGCAGGAGAAGCGTTGCGTATCACGGAGAGGTTTACTGTTGAAATTTAGAGAGAGCATTTACCGCGAAGTGTCGGACCACACATTACTTCCTCCAATATACATCTCTCGTAATGACCACGAAGAGACAACTCGAAGAATCAGGGCCATCATAGGAGCTTACGGCATACCGGCAATCATTCTTCCCTCGCGACATTCGCTAGTGCTACAGGGTCGGGTGGATCAGCTGATGGTACCAGAAGTACCCCCGCCACAGAGCATTAGGTGGTTTGGGGAGTATGATGTCGATTTAGATCTAGAAAGAAATGAACAGAGAAGCTGTTTGCCCGTCGCTATTAGTGAAAGTATCTTCAATAGAGCACCAGCTCTCTGCCATCTCCGGCTAATCGCTTGGAGGAGGCCCTAGAATGGCGTGACCCTCAGTTTCTAAAACATAAGTCTGACGGCACATTCGACATCACGCATTTGAGTCTCCAGTACTTGAACATCGGCAATTGAAGTGCTGCCAGTTTTTGACCTGCGTACCGATCAGGTGCTATGGTAGAGGTAACATGCGGAAGTAACAATGTTTCGTGGAATCACAATCTAGCGACGTTCATGTTCCAAATGTTCGTTAAATCATATTGGACTTAACTACTAAGGTCATCAGCCCCTAAGCTTACACACTACTTAACCTAAATTATCCTAAGGACCAACACACACACACACACCTCAGCCGCACAGTCCATGACTGCAGCCCCCAAGCCCGCGAGGCTAATCCCGCGAAGCTATCGGTGGTTAGTGTCTTCAGTAGTTAGAATCTGTTATTTAGCTGGCAGTATTGGCGCTCGCTGTATTGCAGTAGTTCGAGTAACGAAGATCTTTGTGAGGTAAGTGATTAATGAAAGGTATAGTTATTGTTAGTCAGGGCCATTCTTTTGTAGGGATTTTTGAAAGTCAGATAGCGTTGCGCTAAAAATATTGTGTGTCAGTTTAGTGAAGATCAGAATAAGTAAACAGAAAACTGTTTGAATACGTTGAGTTTTGCTCAGCTGTTTGAAAATCAAATAACGTAAACGTTTACGAACACAGTCATAAAAAAAAGGTTCAAATGGCTCTGAGCACTATGGGACTTATTTTCCGAGGTCATCAGTCCCCTAGAACTTAGAACTACTTAAACCTAACTAACCTAAGGACATCACACACATCCATGCCCGAGGCAGGATTCGAACCTGCGACCGTAGCGATTGCGCGATTCCAGACTGTAGCGCCTAGAAGCAATCGGCCTCTCCGGTTGGCCGCAGTCATTCATAATTTTTCCTAAGGGGACGTTTCACATGTCGACCCTCAGCCTAGGATACCTCACTGGAATCTTCTGATTTTTTTCTTGTAGTTTGAGTAATTAGTGTACTAGTTGTTTATTGCTAGCGCGCAATTGTAGAGAGAATTTCCTTTGTAGCTGTAGTTTTTCACTGTTGTACCGTAAAACAGTTGTGACATGCATGTAGATTTGCACCAAGTATTTCGCAGCCGCGCTTCCAATTAATTGGATATTATTTTTAGTGCTATTTTAATGTGTTTTCTTGGTTTGCTCTTGAAATTGTGCTTTTCTTTGTTATCGCGTGAAATATTGTGACAATTTTGACGTGTGAAAAACCTAATACTAAGCTCCAAAGTGAACTGAGAAGAGACTGTGGCGACTAGCGTACCTTATCAGCACCACCGTGTAATGAATTAAGACATTCAAAGTAGTAATTTGGTAATTGTGCATAGGGAAGGGGACCAGACAGCGAAGAATGGTGTAGAAAGTGAAACAATTAGTGAACAGGGAAGCATTGTCGATCGATCGGCCGTCAACAGCTAGACTCAGGAATCTGAAATTACAGGACAAAATTTTTCAAATACTGTAGACTCAGATTTTGCGTCATTACCCGTTTCTCAATCAAGTCAAGACACATTTTCTGCTTTTCAAAATTCGAATGTTGCCTGTTACACACTGCCGATAAGCACAAAGGAACAAGTTCCAGACACTAATACATTGTTATTGCAATTCATGCAACGAATGGAACAAAATCAGGAACAAACACAGCAAAGCTACAAAAGTTAGACACAATTGATCAAACGCTTGAACAAACACGTGAAGACTTAACTGCTGAATTACTTACAATCGAAACGAAATTAAAAAAAAATTCTGTAATGTCGTAAAAACAAATTTTTGAGCATTTTCAACCTATTTTTTCGCGTCATGAAAATGCATTACAGAATCACGAAGCAGTCATAAAAGAACTGCAAACTATTGTTCATGAAAATCACCACACCGTGCAAGCTAAAATTGACTCAGTTGCATCTACCGATTACGCAACTTGCAAAAACTCAGGAAAACTTAAAGGACACAGTAGATGCTCTAAAACTTGGTTCGGGAAACACACGGAGGAAATCAGTTCATTATCGGACAAAGTAGCCGAACTTTCAGATCAGTTTACTAATTTATCTACAAAGGCAGATGATGATCTGAATGACACAAGGCCAGCAGCCATTACTGACACAGAAGGGTACGAACAAATTAGAAAATTTAAACAAATTCACAATCAAATTAATACACAACACAAAAGACAAATCCTGGAAGTACAAGATCAGTTAGCACAAGTATTACAAGAATTACATATTTCAGAGGAGACCAACACTCCGACACAGAAAGAGGGATTCAGAAATAAGGAGAGGGTATTTTGTAAATTATGAACGAAATTGGCAAGGTGCACCGAATTTTGAAATGGAACCGCCGACACGATGTAACAACGACCGATATGCGACTCACCGACATGATGGTTGTGTCTATAAGCTGTTTATTATTACACATAAATTCAAAACATTTAAGAATTCCGGCAACAACATTCATCCACGAGCATGGCTTCATCAATTCTCTCATTGTTTTCCTCCCAACTGGTAATTAGAATACATTGGAATTTATGTGTGGCTACTAGGAAAATGAACCTGCTGTAAAATGCGTTCGATCATTCGCGATTGTCACAGCATATTGGTCTCAAGCTACTCAAGACCGAATAAAACATAGCATCATAAGGATGAATCGTTTCGAACAAACTGAATTTTACAGTCTTGTCAAATATTTTGAAGACACGTTGCATAAGAATCAATATCTGTCGAACCCATACAGCACCTCAGAACTCATCCGCATTTGCTTAATCAAATTGCCTGAACATTTAAGACATATTACTTTGGCATGGCGTTGCAAAGACGACATTGAAGATTTTCAGGGACTCTTACAAGAACTGGAAACTGACACTGACAGTCGCAGGATGCGAAAACACAACAACCATTGGCAGAGTAATAATAATTACAGGGAAAGATCAACTCTCTGCGGTAATGGTTATGACAGAGACAATCATAGAAACAGACAATATGGGAGCCAAAATAATTGTTATCAAGGGAGACAGAATAACTTCAGACGCAATGGTCCACCGAGCAGTTACGACTCAGGGAGAAATTCTCCACCACGTGACCAACAAGAAAGAAATTACAGAAACTACCAACACGATGTCAGAGATATAATCTTAACAACAGACTAGAATTTAATGACTGGCGGGATTCAAACAGGTCAGGGCCCTCTCGGCAAGGTGAGTTTGTAGAAGTTAGGTCTCCTAATCCCAATAACGACGCGCACCAACAAAGAGACACTAGTCAATAACTCGCACCGCAGCAGTCACGTGCGCCGGCTGGATCAGAGAAAAATAACATAGATGCTAACCTTTAGAAAAATTTGAGCATCCTTTACCGATGTACACCATCGTTGCGTTGAAGCTGGAGCTCTGTGTACTAGGCAGAGTAAGGGTTTACACCACATTTCACATGTAGAACCATTTATTGAGAGATAATTTACTTTCTGAATTAGTCATTACCATAAAATTTTTCACTTCACGTTATTAGTACGCTTTGTCACACTTAGAAACTGCTAATATGCAACAATGTTTTGAAGTTAACAATCCAGGTAAGAACCTAGGGAACTTATTTAGACAGTAATTGTTGTTGTTGTTGTTGTTGTCTTCAGTCCTGAGACTGGTTTGATGCAGCTCTCCATGCTACTCTATCATCTCCCAGTACCTACTGCAACCTACATCCTTTTGAATCTGCTTAGTGTATTGATCTCTTGGTCTCCCTCTACGATTTTTACCCTCCACGCTGCCCTCCAATGCTAAATTTGTGATCCCTTGATGCCTCAAAACATGTCCTACCAACCGATCCCTTCTTCTGGTCAAGTTGTGCCACAAACTTCTCTTCTCCCCAATCCTATTCAATACCTCCTCATTAGTTACGTGATCTACCCAACTTATCTTCAGCATTCTTCTGTAGCACCACATTTCGAAAGCTTCTATTCTCTTCTTCTCCAAACTATTTATCGTCAATGTTTCACTTCCATACATGGCTACACTCCATACAAGTACTTTCAGAAACGACTTCCTGACACTTAAATCTATACTCGATGTTAACAAATTTCTCTTCTTCAGAAACGATTTCCTTGGCATTGCCAGTCTACATTTTATATCCTCTCTACTTCGACCATCATCAGTTATTTTACTCCCTAAATAGCAAAACTCCTTTACTACTTTAAGTGTCTCATTTCCTAATCTAATTCCCTCATCATCACCCGATTTAATTTGACTACATTCCATTATCCTCGTTTTGCTTTTGTTGATGTTCATCTTATTCGCGTTAGTATTTTGCAGCTGTGAGTTATTAAACTGATAGTTCGGTAATTTTCACATCTGTAAACACCTGCTTTCTTTGGGATTGGAATTATTATAGTCTTCTTGAAGTCTGTGGGTTTTTCGCCTGTCTCATACATCTTGCTCACCAGATGGTAGAGTTTTGTCATGACTGGCTCTCCCAAGGCCATCAGTAGTTCTAATGGAATGTCGTCTACTCCCGAGACCTTGTTTCCACTCAGGTCTTTCACTGCTCTGTCAAACTCTTCACGCAGTATCTTATCTCCCATTTCATCTTCATCTACATCCTCTTCCATTTCCATAATATTGTCCTCAAGTACATCGCCCTTGTATAAACCCTCTATATACTCCTTCCACCTTTCTGCCTTCCCTTCTTTGCTTAGAACTGGGTTGCCATCTGAGCTCTTGATATTCATACAAGTGGTTCTCTTCTCTCCAAAGGTCTCTTTAATTTTCCTGTAGGCAGTATCTATCTTACCCCTAGTGAGACAAGCCTCTACATCCTTACATTTGTCCTATAGCCATCCCTGCTTAGCCATTTTACACTTCCTGTCGATCTCATTTTTGAGATGTTTGTATTCCTTTTTGCCTGCTTCATTTACTGCATTTTTATATTGTCTCCTTTCATCAATTAAATTCCATATTTCTTCTGTTACCCAAGGATTTCTACTAGCCCTCGTCTTTTAACCTACTTGATCCTCTGCTGCCTTCACTACTTCATCCCTCAGAGCTGCCCATTCTTCTTCTACTGTATTTCTTTCCCCCATTCCTATCAATTGTTCCCATATGCTCTCCCTGAAACTCTGTACAACCTCTCGTTCTTTCAGTTTATCCAGGTCCCGTCTCCTTAAATTCCCACTTTTTTGCAGTTTCTTTAGTTTCAATCTGCAGTTCATAACCAATAGATTGTGCTCAGAATCCACATCTGCCCCTGGAAATGTCTTACAATTTAAAACATGGTTGCTAAATCTGTCTTACCATTTTACAATCTATCTGATACCTTTTAGTATCTCCAGGATTCTTCCATGTATACAACCTTCTTTTATGATTCTTGAACCAAGTGTTAGCTATGATTAAGTTATGCTCTGTGCAAAATTCTACAAGGCGGCTTCCTCTTTCCTTTCTTGCCCCCAATCCATATTCACCTACTATGTTACCTTCTCTCCCTTTCCCTACTGACGAATTCCAGTCACCCATGACTATTAAATTTTCGTCTCCCTTCACTACCTGAATAATTTCTTTTATCTCGTCATACATTTCGTCAATTTCTTCATCATCTGCAGAGCTAGTTGGCATATAAACTTGTACTACTGTAGTAGGCATGGGCTTTGTGTCCATCTTGGCCACAATAATGCGTTCACTATGCTGTTTGTAATAGCTAACCTGCATTCCTATTTTTTATTCATTATTAAACCTACTCCTGCATTACCCCTATTTGATTTTGTATTTATAAATCTGTAATCACCTGACCAAAAGTCTTGTTCCTCCTGCCACCGAACTTCACTAATTCCCACTATACCTAACTTTAACCTATCCATTTCCCTTTTTAAATTTTATAATCTACCTGCCCGATTAAGGGATCTGACATTCCACGCTCCGATCCGTAGAACGCCAGTTTTCTTTCTCCTGATAACGACGTCCTCTTGAGTAGTCCCCGCCCGGAGATCCGAATGGGGGACTATTTTACCTCCAGAATATTTTACCCAAGAGGACGCCATCATCATTTTATCTTACAGTAAAGCTGCATGTCCTCGGGAAAAATTACGGCTGTAGTTTCCCCTTGCTTTCAGCCGTTCGCAGTACCAGCACAGCAAGGCCGTTTTGGTTAATGTTACAAGGCCAGATCAGTCAATCATCCAGACTGTTGCCCCTGCAACTACTGAAAAGGCTGCTGCCCCTCTTTAGGAACCACATGTTTGTCTGGCCTCTCAACAGATACCCCTCCGTTGTGGTTGCACCTACGGTACGGCCATCTGTATCGCTGAGGCACGCAAGCCTCCCCACCAACGGCAAGGTCCATGGTTCATGGGGGAAGAGACAGTAATTACGAATGCATTTTTGTAGTGAACAGACGACACATTGTTACACTGTGTACATTCTTGCTTGTTTGTTGCAGGATTACGTAACGACTATAGGTCTTACATACTTAGAACATATACTACTAATGAACTTTTACTTGAAAAGACATTCTGGACTTGAAGTACTTTGTGGGATATACCAGATGACACAGTGGTTAGTTTATTCGACAGCTACACGATTATATCACGACACTACTAATGAGTAACACAATTTATATTATTGCTTTTGCACTGTATATGTTTTACATCTGTACAGGTTTTCTGTATTATTCTGGAAAGTAAAACAGGTTTTAGTAGTAACTTTTGTGGTATAGCTACAATGAGGTAGGTATTTTTCGCAACACAACAATGTGTTACAGTACAGTACTTTCTTGGTCAGGGTAATGTACGTAAAAACTAAGACATATATACTCATAGCATTACACTATTGTTTATGACAAGGTAAGTACATTGACTTTTATAGAACTTTGCTTATGGAGGACGATAACTATGACACTTGGCACATTTTTACCATCAAGTAATGATAGAAATTATCTTACAGCAAGACGCACAGTTTAGCGCTACAGGACAGCATTTTAGTGATTAATTTTAGTACTAAAAACATTTATTTTTAAAGACTTTTGAATTACACAGATACAAAGAAGGTTTTCGGTGATACATTTCATTCAGTTGCTGCAATCTGTAACACGTGACGGTATAACTACTTTTATCCTCAGGGGGTACACATTAACTTTGTGTACTAAGCTTGTGGCAAGCGTTAGGAGCCCTAGCTAATATGGTATTTCCTTATACAGCTTTTATCTGATAAGAGTTATGTTGTAGAATTTTTCTAATACTAAACTACATTCACTATGATGAGGAATACATTTCTCCAAAACAGAATTACACAGCTATCTGATTATTTAACAGAGAGAAAAACATTTTTTTACTATGTCAGTGACACATGTTTACACAATTACACAGTGGGATAACTTCACAGTTACAAAATTGTATTTTGTCTGTACTTTGTGAACTCTTCATATTTTTTCGGAACCATTGTGATACTATGAGAGCTTTCAATGATGGATTTGGTATGGGATCATGATTTTTGAAGTACGTTTGTGGTGGATGACACTATGGAAATGAGCAGAGAGTTTTCTTAGGTTTTGAAATTATGGAAGAAAGCTACAACGTTTTTGAGATTTGACTAAGGTGTTATGATGTTATTATTGCGATGACGATGTGTATTATGCTGTTGAGATATGTTTATGATCAATGATGCTATATGAGGAATGTGGTTATGTGTTTATATGTATATGAATAATGAATATAAGTTAGGGACTCGGGTTTGTGAAAAAGGATTTTGGAAACCAAGAATTGTACTTTAAGAGATATGAAATGTGTGTACATGTGCGAATGTATGACAATGCTGGCAGAAACTTTTTGGACACTGTTATATTTATCGGATTTTGTTTCTTCACATTAGTAATGTATATTTTCAACCTGTGAAATTTTTATATCAGCCTGCCACTCTAGGAAAAACTGCTGTCGTAAATATTTCGGTAAGGAAGGTAAATGACCTCGACGTAATGCATTGTGGGTCCCCATCTGCACGACAGTCACCTGGAAAAGAGCCATTAAGTGGAGATAAAAGTGGTCATTAACCCCGCTATTGATATTCCCTTGTAGAAAGCATTGCAAATACGACACACTCATACTTGAAGACATATGATTACACTTTGAATCTCGTAATTTCTGATATTTACTGAAATGCTTAGTGAAATGATGAGAAACATTTTCCATCTACTCTGTCTTTCTAGTTCAGAGATTTTTTTGCCTTATGAGATGCCATATGGCTAGTGAATGACATTTCATACTTTGGTTTATATATATATATATATATATATATATATATATATATATATATATATATATGCCTATTTTGTTCAATATCTAGTTTCTAGCTGCACTGCAGCATTGGTTAAAATAAAATTTAATAATAATTTCATGAACTACTTTCTTATAAAAAGGAAGCACAAATACACATTTCCCTTCACAGGAATTGCATACATAACTTTTTCAACGATTTGGTAACTTGTTTGGTAGAGTAAGTTATTGTGATGCATCATTCTAGTGTTAAGATCTGATGTAGGTATTAGACATTTCATATATTTACTGAAATATTTTTTCTGCTTGAGTTTTATCATGTTTAGGTATAAGTTATTGTATTTGTGAGGCATTGCCTTCCTGAATTTTATGTTCTATGAAACCAGTTTTACTAATGATTTATTTTTCTTGTTGTTGCACATTGGCTCATATTAGTTGTAATGTTGCATTTGCTTTGCTAATTTATATTTATTGCTGCTTGCTTTGCCAGTTTGCATTTTTTGTCATTGCTGTTTGTGTTAACTGTTTTGTCCTGCTGCATTGCCTCGTTCTCTAGTATATATATCTGAGCTCAGTAGATTTAAGTTAGCTCAAGAGGGGGCGGGCTACATAAGAGAATGAGTTGTGATGAATTGGAGGTAATGCATTGAGAAGCTACAAGGAAAATGTTTGGCCAGAAAAGTAGTGTACAATGAAGAATAATAATTTTGAAAGAGGATATGAAAAAAAAGTTGGGTTTAGGTAGGATTTTCTTGGAAACAAATGATGAACTAAGGGAGATATCCAAAAAGTAAAGAAAATTTTGTTTGCAAATCAAATACTATAAGAACTGCAGTAAAACAAATCCTGTCTTTTCCTTTTGTGTTATCATGCTGTGTGTTAGTGTATCCTTGTGTATTTGTGTTCTTCCTGTCTTTATGTGTTTATCTGATAAGAGTTATGTTGTAGAATTTTTCTAATACTAAAGTATATTCACTATGATGAGGAATACTGTTATCCTCAAATACAATATGCATTAATAATATGTTATTTACTTCGTAAAGATGTTTAGACATTGTTTATTCTGTTCTGCTTTAATGCTCATGTGGGAAGTTAATGTTTCTAAAACTATTCTCATTATTTTATTTATTTCCTTCTGTTATAATTTCTGTAACACTCATGTATATGTTTATTTCTATTCTTTTGTAAAGCCTGTATTACTACCAATGTTATCTATATTATTGTGTTCTTTAATGATGTTTTCTGTACCTTTGAAATTGTATTCTCATGTTGTAAATTTATTATTGTATAGACACCAGATCTTCAAATTAAGTTTCATTTCACTGCACACATTTCTCTTTGGTCATAGTATATGCACAATATGTGAGAAGTTTTAAAAAAGCGACAGTTAGTGCTTGCTCGTGTGTTGACAATTCAGCAAGGGACTGGTTAACAGCATTGCTGGTTTTAAGGATATTTCAAAATTTTTTTTGTGAATGCACAAATGGTGGTTTATGGACTTGCTATACTGTCCGCAAGCCTCTTCGATGGTGATGTGCACACGCACAGTCACAGCAGATGGCTGATGGCCATCCCTACAAGGACTACAGTGGGTCTACACTTTTGATGGCCCACTAATACCATTATATCTGCAAGGACTGCAGTGGGTCTGCACCTCTGGTGGCCCACCAATAGCATAATCGCTATCAGGACTACAGTGGGACAGCTCTATGATGACCTACCTACCAATATTCTTCAAAACTTCGACTGACTCTGCTTTGGGTTTGCTCTGTTGTAGCCCATTAACTGTCTGCATGTCAAGAGTCAGCACTGTCTTTCCGTTGGAAGGACAACACTACTTCTTCAAGACTGCATGGAAATCCACTACTTCTGCGTGTATTTTCTTTTACTGCTCAGACTTTGAGAAACAAAAATTGCAATTACTACTGTGATGAATGACCAGGACTGTCTTTATGAGAACAATTTTTGCTTTTCACTAACATTGTATCAATAAGTGTGTGCATTTGATATATTTGCTGTCGTTTATATAAAAAAATTACCAAATAATTATTAGGCGCTGCACAAAACAATTTCTAAAATTTTTTGTGGGGAGCATGGGGGCTACGTAAGTAGGCTGATTAGGTTTTTATGTTAGTAACGCCACGTAGCGCTCTGTATGAAAATCACTGACTGTGGTGTGAGCAGTCTGTGGCTGGTTGTCATTGTTGGAATATTCACTATTGTAGTGTTGGGCAGTTGAATGTGAAAGGCACGCAGCATTGTGCAGTTGGCGGTGAGCTGCGAGCAGTGGTGGATATGGGGAGAGAGATGCCAGAATTTTGAGAGATTACTGTGTGAGCACGATCTGGACGTGATCCGCCAGAAAAAGATTTTTGAAGAGGGATGCCATGAACTGATATATATATATATATATATATATGACGACTTTTGAACATTATTAAGGTAAATATATTGTTTGTTCTCTATCAAAATCTTTCATTTGTTAGCTATCCTGTCAGTAGTTAGAATCTTTTATTTAGCTGGCAGTAATGGCGCTCGCTGTATTGCAGTAGTTCAAGTAACAAAGATTTTTGTGAGGTAAGTGATTATGAATGGTATAAGTTATTGTTAGTCAGGGCCATTCTTTTGTAGGGATTATTGAAAGTCAGATTGCGTTGCGCTAAAAATATCGTGTGTCAGTTTAGTGATGATCAGAGTGAGTAAAGAGAAAACTGTATGAGTACGTTGGGCTATGCTCAGCTGTTTGAAATTCAAATAACATAGAAGTTTGCCAGCACCGTCATTCATAATTTTTTCTAAGGAAACCTTTGAACTTCTAGTATTTTTATCATTGATGAGGGCTAATTACCAGCTGAAATCTGGATCTGCTCTAACAAAGCTGGGGTGGAAATGATAGCTGACGGCTGCTGTTTATTTACCATTTCGAAAGTTAAATTATAGTCGTGGAGCACATTTCACTTTCCTAATGGATGATAATGTGATAAACACACTTCAAAACTTCTGGAGATAGACGTTGAGGGTGGATATTGTAGCAAAGTCCCTTTGACGATTCAGAGATGTCATTAAGCCCGCCCAAAGATGTAAACAACCACGCATGAGCAGCGCCTATTAGGCGTAGGGGTCAGACAGCCGATCAGTTCCAGTCATTCCATCAGGAAGGAGGTACATGGCTCGTGTTGTCTGTAGTTTGACCACGCCTAGACGGTCAGTACCGCGGTTCGATCGAGTCCGCATTGTTTTTTGTGCCAGGAAGGGCTCTCAACAAGGGAAGCGTCCCGGAATCTGGGAGTGATCCAAAGTGATGTTGTTCGGACATGGAGGAGATACAGAGAAACAGGATCTGTCGATGACATGCCTCGCTCAGGCCGACCAAGGGTTACTACTGCAGTGGATGACTGCTACCTACAGATTATGGCTCGGTGGAACCCTTACAGCAACGCCACCATGTTGAACAATGATTTTCGTGCAGCCACAGGACGTCGTGTTACGACTCAAACTGTGAGCAATAGGCTGCATGATGCGCAACTTCACTCCCGACGTCTGTGGCGAGATCCATCTTTGCAACCACGATACCATACAGCGCGACACAGACCCAACAATATGCCGAATGGACATCTTTGGATTGGCATCACGTTCTCTTCACCGATGATTGTCGCATATGTCTTCAACCAGACAATTGTCGGAGATGTGTTTGGAGTCAATCCGGTCGGGATGAATGCCTTAGACACACAGTCCAGCGAGTGCAGCAAGGTGACGGTTCCCTGATGTTTTGGGTTGCATTATGTGGGGCGGACGTAATGGAAGGTGACGTAACGGATGTGCGATACGTGAATGCCATCTTCCGGCCCATAGTGCAACCATATCGGCAGCATATTTTCGAGGCATTCGTCTCGATGGACGACAAGTCGCGCCCACATAGTGCAGATCTTGTGAATGACTTCCTTCAGGATTACGACATCGCTCGACTAGAGTGGCTAGCATGTTCTCCAGACATGAACCCTATCTAACATGTGTGGGATGGATTGAAAAGGGCTGTTTATGGACACCGTGACCCACCAGCCACTCTGAGGTATCTACGCCGAATCGCCGTTGAGGAGTGGGACAATCTGGACTAACATTGCCTTGATGAACTTGTGGGTAGTATGTCTTAGGCATGCATCAATGCAAGAGGTCGTGCTACTGGGTATTAGAGGTACAGGTGTGTACAGCAGTCTCGACCACCACCTCTGAATGTCTCTGTATAGTGGTACAAGATGCAACATGTGGTTTTCATGAGCAATAAAAAGGGCGGAAATGATGTTATGTTGATCTCTATTCCAATTTTGTGTACAGGTTCCCCCCGAACTCTCGGAACCGAGGTAATGCAAAACTTTTTTTGATGTGTGTATTTTTGCATTTACACTTGCGCCAATCATCCGCAAACCACCTTGCTGTATGTGGCAGAGAGTACTGTGTGTACCACTGTCACTTGCGCCCTTTTCGTACCAGTCGCGAACTGTGTGCAGCAAGAACGATTACCGGTAAGTCTCCGTGTAGGCTCTTCTCTCTCCAATTTTATTTTAATAGTGTTTTAGCTAGATGAACCTAGGAGGAAGCATTATCTGTCCCTAACTTTCTAGGAACGTACGATATCTCAACTTTATCAATAAACCACACCTCTCTTGCAGCGTCTGGCCTTGGAATTGGTTGATCATTTCTGTGACGCTTTCGTGATTACTAAATTAACTTGTAACGAAACCCACTACCCTTTTTAGATTTTCTTTAGTTCTTCCATTAGTCTTATCTGGTACAGAACCTATAATGACGAGAAATATTCAAGTATTTGTCGAACGAGTGTTCTGTAAGCTACTTTTTTGGTTAATGGAGTGTATATCCTAAGGGTTGTTTCAGTGAATCTTAGCCTGGCATGTGCCTTACTGGCGCTCAATTTTATATGGTCGTTCGGCCTTAAATCGCTCCGTACTCACATTCCTAGATATTTTATGGAAATAACTGCTTATAGCCATTGTTGCGCAGTTATGTACTCACACAACAAAGGGTCTCTGTTCGTATATTCACAATACGTTACATTTGTTTATGCTGAGGATCAACTGCCACTCTGAATAAAGCGCCGATGGTCTGCTTGTCTTTCTGATTTTCGCTCCAATTTTATAGCTTCGCTATTTCTCTTTATACAATAGCATCATCGGCGAAACGCTGACTTTATCTACTGTGCCATTTGAATACGTATACTGTGAAAAGTAATGGTCCTATAACACCCTCCTGTGGCACACTCGAAGTTAGTTTTACGTCTGAGGCCTTTTCTCCGTCCAGAGGGATATGCTCTGTTCTTCTTGGCACAAGTTCTTCAGGCTAGTCACACAGTTACTCTGGTATTCTGTACGCTCCTCTTTTGTTCATTAGGCGACAGTATGTAAATATATCGAATGCCATTCGGAAATTAGGGAACGAGGAATCTACCTGCCCTCCTTTATGACTGGTTTTTGTAGCTTCACATGATCGTTGTTTTCAGAAGCCATGGTGTTTCCTAAGGAGGAGACTTCTCTCTCTCTCTCCTGATTTTTATAATGTGTGGACATAAAACATGTTTAAATTTTCTACAATGGATAGATATCAGAGACATATACCTGTAGTTTGCACGTATGTTCGATGACCTTTTTTGAAAACGAAAACGGGATAGTTTTGTTCCAATAATCAGGAACACTTCGTTCTTCCAAAGACTGCTTGAAGAGGGGCAAATTCTTTCGCATACTCAATGTAGAACCGAAATGGTAGCCCATCAGGTCCAGCAACGTTTCCGTTGCTTTTATATCTCATGGTCACTTATTTCCATACCAGCCATTCTGCCTTCTGTGCGATGATTTATAGGAGATACTACAGGTACTACAGTCCGATATTTCTCCGTGAAACAGCTTTGGAAAAAAGACAGTATTTTTGTCTATTTTGAGTCGTCCTCAGTTTTAGTACCATGAAGGTTAAAATGTGTCAGGGCAGATGGCTTTGATCGGTTTACTGATTTAACATGATGTCAAAAGTTCTTACGATTTTCTGTCGTATCAGTAGATAGTTTTACTTTTGAATTTGTTGAACGCTACACCCATGGCTCTCCTTACTCTAATTTCAGCTTCGTTTAGTTTTTGTTGTGTGTGAGGCTTTGCCTACAGTTATATTTGCAGCGAAGTTCACTTTGCTCTCGTAACAGTTTTCTAACGTGGCGGTCGAATCGCGACGGGTCTTTTTCATCACTCACAATTTCGCTCGGCACATACCTGTCTAAACCGTATTGATGCTGGGTTTTATCGTAAGGTGTATCTAAGGAACAATTTATAGGGTATACATAATATAACGTCCAAAAGTATAACTGAAGAGCTAATGTCATCGGTTAAGATGCTACTGGATTCTCCTCTGCGGGACTTTGTGTACAACAGAGATGGGCTGAAGGAATCCACTTGTTACCTGGCGAAATGGACACCTTATCGATAGCGATCAAGGATGCTACGCCGATGATAGAGAGAATTGGGTTGGACCGCGCATGATCTTATCCTTTGCGTTGGTTTTAAATCGTCCTTCAACACAGATCGTCACAATTCCATGCAGTGGCATGCAATGCCGAACACTCATGTTACCATGGAACTGCATCCAAAGTGGGCTATTGCCGCTGAAGAACGACTTGCAACCAAGGCAAATATGAAGTTCGTACGTGGCGTAATGGTATGCAGAATGGCAGTTGCGTAGCTTCTATGATTCTCTATCAACAAGGCTTCCGCGTCCCTAGGTAATCAGCAATGTCCGTCAGCCCATCTTTGGTATACACGAAGTCCCACGGAGAGCAATCCAGTAACCTTTTAACTGATGCCATTGGCTGGTCAGTTGTAATTTCTAACGTTATGTTATATATAATTTCAACTCTATAACATATAAATTGCTACTTAGATATAACTTATGATAGGCCCCAGCGCAGTGTCAAGATTTACATTCATCTTTTATGACATGTATCGCAAACCTCGTATCCTATAGGCTAAATTTGATACTTAGTACGACAGCCAAGCGGCGGGACTTCTGCTGTTTAACTCCTTGACGCGACATGTAGTCATCAGTCGACATCAGTGGCTGGTAACCACACTTTCTGCTCCGTGCCATCCTGTCCACCTACCATCACCTGGTAACAGCATCGTATGATTTATGTTTAATTTAAAGTTTATTACACTGTCTGTTTCCCTCTGTTATGCCGTACTCTAAAATTATAGAGTATATTGATTCACCTTGGGTCAAAACCAGTCACCACTTATGAATAAAAATGCTTTATTGTGATCAGGCTGGTTTTGAGTTGCAGTGCTGAACCGCTGCCCCCCTTTCGGATGCGTCCCCTGCAGGTCCATAGCCTTCCCGCGGTGCTGTTGAAGTTCGAAATTCGAAGCGGAGGACGGCTGTTTGACTTCCGCGACCAGCTTTGCTGACACTGTTTACCCCACTCGGCAGCACATATCTGAGTTGGCAGTCTGTGGCGCTGAGTGAGCAATGCCAGTGGTGCGAATGTCCGCTGAAAATTCTCGTAGGCGTCCACCTCTACCAGTTTAGAAGCTCGCCATTATGCGAACGGATGGCGACAGTGCTGCCCTGGCTGCGAACTACTGTCCTACAAGAGAGGAGATTAGTTGCTACCCTGTAACCTGGGGACGGCTCATCCGTTGTAGCGTTCGAAGTCCGCAGGTACGGACATAGAACTGTGAAGTGGTCTGGTGGACAGACTTCCCACACCGGCGTCAGCTGTTGGTTGACATGTAAAGTGGTGGATTCTCGCGTGGACGTCGAGGAGAGTGCTGCCAGGTTACGCTTAACTGTACAAGCAACAGAGGGTACTGATAGTGATCAGTACCACAATTGTCAGTTCTATAAATAGTTCTACTGGTGTAACTGAACTTTGGCAACGTAGACGTATAGTTTTTTTCAGTAACTGTAAAATTTTCCCATGACTGAGAAGTGTGGGCTCTGTCGTAGGTTTGTGAGTTGTGGGTTACGGTGTGGGACTTGTTCGAAGTATTTTCATTGGGGGGAATGCAGTGGGGAAGCCAGTGGGCATTTTAGTGAGATCCTCTCCTGGGAATGCAGAATCTGTAGCAGAAAGAAGTTGATAGAGGAGCAGGAGCGTAAGATCTGTGCCATTCAGGTGTAGTTACAACGCGCAAAGGAGGAACTAGATAGGTTGAGGAGGGAGAAGGGTGATGGGGAATGGGAACAGGCACCCGGCAAGAAGGCAGCTAGGAAGAGGTGTTTTGACAGTCTTACTTTGAGTATATGCGATAGATTTGACCAACTGTCAGAGTTGAGTGGATAGGAGCCTCGTGTAGCTGTAGATGTAGGAAACATGCAGCAGTCTACAGCGATTAGGAGGCCTAGGTTAGTTGCAAACTCTAACAGAAAGAAGAAGGTTCTGCTGCTAGATAGTACTCACAGTAGAGGTGTGGGCCACCAGTTACAGGAAGTGTTGGGGAGTGAGTACCAGGTCACCAGAATTGTGAAGCCTAGTGCAGGGTTGGCTCAAGTGACTGACAGCTGAGGGGAGTTATGTAGGAATTTTACGAAGGAGGATCAGGTAGTGATAGTGGGTGGAGCAGGGAACAGTCTTGACAAGGACGGGGAATATGATGCAGGTGGTGACCAGGTAAATATAGCTACTCAAAATGGTTGCATTAATTTGCATTTTGTGCAACTGTTTCAGTGCCGTGATCGGCCTCACCTTAACGCGGCTATTAATGGAATTAACATGGGGCTGGGGAGGGTGCCGATGGCAGAGGGCATGGGTCACTTTTCAGTATTGCCAGTAGGTTCTATCAGTAGATCGGGTTTCACTAGGCATAGCCTGCACCTCCGACTTCAGAGCTTCATTAGGTATGGGAATGAGAGGCTGGCTACACTTAGAGGTGAAACGGTAGTGGGTGGTGGTGGGGTCACTCATGGAAAAATTCCTGTAGTAGTTGGTGTTACAGCTGCACCTCTTTTAGATTGAAGTCAGCTCATAGGAATAACTGCTTAAAGGAAGTTCCTCTAACTAAGGACTCACATTCCAAGGATGTAATGTTTCCAAGTAGAGAAGGAATTAGCATATTTCATCAAAATATAAGAGATATTAGAGATGAAATTAGTGAAATGCTAATAGATGTTGACTCTGAAATAATTTTTATATCAGAGCACCACTAAAATAATTTGACAATTCAGAAGCTTCCATTACTAGGATACACATTAGCTGGCTGTTTTTCAAGGAGTTCCTTGCGGACTGGGGGAGCGACTATGTACGTAAAAAACGGTATTCCATTTGAGTCCATAGACGTATCACAACACTACATGAACAGAAATTTGAATGTTATGCACGGGTAGTTGAATTTAGTGAAACGAAACTTCTAAAAAATGTGTGTGAGAAATCTTATGGGACTTAACTGCTAAGGTCATCAGTCCCAAAGCTTACACACTACTTAACCTAAATTATCCTAAGGACAAACACACACACCCATGCCTGAGGGAGGACTCGAACTTCCGCGGGACCAGCCGCACAGAAACTCCGACTTCAGAGCATTTCTGCTTAAGATAGAGAGAGTTCTTGATTCACTTTGTAGGAAGTACAAGAAATTAGTTATAAGTGGTAACTTCAATATTTTATATATGATGGTGCAAGAAAGATGTTGGTAGATCTTCTAAATTCATATTATCTGATGCAGACTGTAGTTTTCCCACCCTGGCTCAGGGGAACAGTAGCACAGCCATAGACAATATTTTTATACATTCTTCATTACTAGATGGGCATTCTGTTGGTAAAAGCGTGAACGGCATTTCAGACCATGATGCACAAATTTTAACACTAATAGGCTTTTGTACTCAAACAAATGTCATATTTAATTAGAAACTAAGTAGGAGAGTTAATCTAACAGCAATAGAGAGTTTTTTAAATCTTGTCAAGGAACAAGAGTGGCAGGATGTTTATAGTGCCGATAACATAGATGATAAATACAATGCTTTCCTTAACACATTTCTCATGCTCTTTGAGAGTTGCTTTCCATTAAAACGATCTAAACGGGTTACTAGTAGTAATAGGCAGCCTGGGTGACTGACTAGTGGGATAAATATATCATGGAGAACAAAGCGGAAATTACATCAAAGTGTTAGATGTAGTCACAATCAAGCTACAGTAGCCCATTACAAACAGTATTGTAAGGTGCTTATAATGTTATTAGGAACGCTAAGAGTATGTGGTATGCAAATAGAATAGCTAATTCACAGGATAAAATTAAAACCATATTGTCAGTTATGAAGGAAGTGTCTGGTCAGCAGCACAAGGTCGACGATATGGAGTCAGTTCGCGCTAAAAATATTTCTTTTACTGATAAATCACATATATGCACAGTATTTAACAATCGTTTCCTGAGCATTACTGATGAATTAAATAAAAATTAAGTTCTACAGCGAATAATACATCTTTCTTGGCAAATGCCTTTCCCAGATTGATGTCTGAAATACTCCTGTCATACAGACAAGAGGGAGACTGAGTCAATAATTAAATCACTGAAGATTAAGAACTCTCATGGTTATGATGGAGTGTCTAGCAGAATAGAAAAGTGCTGTGCTGCACATGTTAGCCCTGTATTTAGCCATATTTATAATTTTTCCTTTGGGAATGGTCAGTTTCCTGAGCGATTAAAGTACTCAGTAATAAAGCAGCTTTATAAAAACGGAGAAAGTGATAATGTAGATAATTTTAGACCTATTTCTATGCCATCAGTGTTTGCAAAAGTTATTGAAAAGGCTATGTATGTAAGGATAATTGATCATTTTATATCGCACGATTGCCTATCAAATGTATAGTTGGGCTTTAGAAGTCGTTTAACAACTGAAATGTCATATTCCCTTTTCTCTGTGAGGTACGGGATGAGTTAAACAAAAGCTTTCGAACGCTTGTCAGACTTTTTGATTTAACTAAACAATTGATTATGTTGATCACAAAATATTCCACCAGATGTTGGACCATTACGGAATACGGGGAGTAGCTCACAATTGTTTCACCTCTTACTTTAGCAACAGGCAGCAAATGGTCATTATTCGCACTGTCAGATGGTGGGTGCCCAGGGATCAGTGTTGGGGCCGCTCCTGTTCCTTATTTATATAAATTTATGTGCCCTCTAATATTACGGGTAACTCTAAAATATTTCTGTTTGCTGATGACACTAGCTTGGTAGTAAACGATGTTGTGTGCAACATTCGCTCGGTTTCAAGTAGTGCAGTAAATGACCTAAGTTCACGGCTTGTAGAAAAAAACTAACGCTAAATCACAGTAAGATTAAATTTTTAGAGTTTCTAATACACAATACAGCTAAACCTGACGTTTTAATTTCACAGAACGGGCATATGATTAGTGAAACTGAACAGCTCAAATTTCTAGGTGTTCAGATAGATAGTAAGCTGTCGTGTAAAGCCCACGTTCAGGATCTTCCGAATTTAAACACTTCCGCTGGCCACCAGACTCCCCAAACATGAACATATTGAGCATATCTGCGATACCTTGCAACGTGCTTTTCAGAAGAGATTCTCACCCTCTCGTTCTCTTACGGATTTATGGACAACCCTGCAGGATTCGTGGTGTCGATCCCCCCCCTCCCCCCCCCCCCCCCCCCCAGCATTACTTCAGACATTAGTCGAGTCCATGCAACGTCGTGTTGCGGCACTTCTGCTTGCTCGCGGGGGCTCTACACAACATTATACAGTTGTACCAGTTTCTTTGTCACTTCAGTGTAGTAACACCTAAAATTAGCAACTACGATAAGTTCTCCTGGGGGTACCCTTATGAGTTTTCTTGAGAAACCTCTGCTCGACTTCCTCAAGATACATCGTGACTCTTACTCGTCTCCGAGTCACACAGTAGCTCGTAACGACTGAAAATATTTTATACAGCGGCCACCAATGCGTAGACGAGGCGTCACTTGTTCTTCAGTTTCGAGTGTAAACTGACTATTGTCTGTTGCTGACAGCACTGCCAGTATCGTCCACCATTGGAAGACTGGTCCATCGTGCATTTTACATTCGTAACAAAGAACAAGAGATAACTAAAGCTTCTCACCATCCTCTTCCCGAATAAAGTTTTTGGTGCGTGAAGTAGCCTCTCTGCACAAACTAATGTAGTATCGTTGCTGCCCCAACCTGGATCATTATAAACCTAATATTGAGGTTTCGTCGCTGCAAGGTGTTTGAGTCAGCTGATTTATCGGTTTTCTTCCTTCAAGATTTCCTTTCATGTTCTTTTCGTTTGAAACGTCCCCTTTTTGAACAATTGTACATGACTGTGCTTAACCTGACACACAATATTTTTAGCGCAACGCAATCTGACTTTCAGAAATCCCTACAAAAGAATGGCCCTGACTAACATTAACTTACGCATTTCACAAATCGATTACCTCACAAAAATCTTGGTTACTCGAACTACTGCAATACAGTGGGCGCCACTACTGCCAGCTAAATAAAAGATTCAAACTATGGAAGGCACTAACTACTGATATTGATAGTTAGCAAATGAAAGATATTAATAGAGAACAAACACTGTATTTACCTTAATAGTCATAATATATATAGCAGTTCATGACAAATTACAAAACTCCGCCATCTCTCTCCCCACATCCACCACTGCTGGCGGCTCACCTCCAACTGCGCAACGCTATGCGCTGTTCACAGCCAGCTGCCTAACACTACAATGGCGAGTATTACAACAATGCAAAGCAGCCACAGACTGCACACAGCACAGCCAGTGATTTTCATACAGAGGTGGCGTTACCAATAAAAAAACCTAAACAACCTACTTACATAGCCCCCATGCTCCCCACAAAAATTTTACAAATTGTTTTGAGCACTGGGCAATACATATTTGTGAAAATTTTTCATAATCGTAATTACAATAACAAAGAAATCAAATGCACACACTTATTGATACAATGTTGGTCAAAAGCTAAAATTTTCTCACAGTCCATAAAGATAGTTCTGATCATTCATCATAATAGTAATTATAGCTTTTTTCTCACAAAGTCTCATTAGTAAAAGAAATTGCACACAGAAGTAGTGGATTTCCATGCAGTCTTGAAGAAGTAGTGTTGTCCTTCCAACGGAAAGACAGTGCTGACTCTCGACATGCAGACAGGTAATGGGCCACAACAGAGTAAACCCACAGCAGAGTCAGTCGAAGTTTTGAAGAGTATTGGTAGGTAGGTCATCACAGAGTAGACCCACTGTAGTCCTGGTAGAGATTGTGGTATTGGTGGGCCACCAGAGGTGCAGACCCACTGCAGTCCTTGTAGAAATAATGGTACTGGTGAGTCAGCAAAGGTGTAGACCCACTGTAGTCCTTGTAGAAATGACCAGCAGCCATCTGTTGTGACTGTGCAGGTACACAATCACCAATGAAGAGTCTTGCAGATAATATAGCAAGTCCATAACCACCACTTGTGCACTCACAAAGTGTTTGGAATTGTCCTTAGAACCAGCAATGCTGTTATCCAGTCCCTTGCTGAATTATTAACACACGTGCAAACACTAACAGTCCCTACTTCTCACATATTGTCCATATGCTATGACCAACAGAAATGTGTGCAGTGAAATGGAACTTACAAGTTACTTAATTTGATGAACTGGTGTCAAGTACAGTTTTATAACATAAGAACACAATAACAAAGGTACAAAACACATCATTAAAAACATAATAATACAGATAACATTTGTAGTAATAGGGGCTTTACAAAAGAATAGAAATAAACATATACATCAGTGTTACAGGAATTATGACATAAGTAAATACATAAAAGATCAGAATAACTTTTGAAATATCACCTTCACATATGAGCAACAAAACAGAATAAATAATGCCTCAACATCTTTACAAAGTAAATAACATAGTATTAGGAAAATTCTACAACATAGCTCTCATCAGCTAAACACATAAAGACAGGAAAAACACAAATACACAAGGGTACACAAACATATAGAGGGATGACACAAAAGGAAAGGACAGGGTTTGTTTTATTGCAGTATTTTGCATGGAGATCTCCCATTGTTCATCATTATTCCCAAAAGTACTATCTAAGCCGGCTTTCTGTATTCTCTTCACATCCTCTTTCAAAATAGTTTTTCTCCACTGTACACTACCTTTTTTTTTTGGCCAAACCATTTTCTTATCTCTTCTCAATGCATTTTTTCCAATTCATCATATTTAGTTTCTTATATAGTCTACCCCCTATTAAGCTAACTTAAATCTACTGAGCTCAGATGCTAAACTAAGGGACGAGGCAATGCAGCAGCACAAAACAATTAACACAAACAGCAATGACAAAAAAATGGACATTGGCAAATCAATTGCAATATTACAACTAATATAAGGCAATGAGCAGCAAACAAGAAAAATAAATCAGTAGTAAACTGGCTTAGCAGAGTAACACAAAGTCAAATTCAGTAACACTATGCCTGGTAAACAGCAGCTTATATCTAAACATGACAAAGCTCAAGCAGAAAAAATATTACACTAAAAATGGCCATGTCTAATACCTATGTCACATCTTAACACTAGAGTGATGCATCACGATAACTTACTCTACCAAAATATTACCAAGTAGTTGAAAAGAAAATTATGTATGCAGTTCCTGTGAAGGTAAATGTCTTTTTGTGCTCCCTCATTTTTTGAAAAAAAAATTAATTTACTCTATCTGTAGACAGAAAATATTTGTATTAGTACATCTATAAAATTTTATTTTAACCAACGCTGAAGTGCAGCTAGAAACTAGATATTAAACAAAATGAGTTAATAAATACATAAAGCAAGCCATATGGCATTTCTCTCAACTAGCACGACAATTGCCATGAAATGTTTCTCATCGTTTCATTAGGCATTTTAGTAAATATCATAAATTAAGAGCTCCACAGTATAATCATATGTTTTCAAGTTCGACCGTGTCGTTTTTGCAATGCTTTCTACAAAGGAATGTCAATAGCGAGGTTAATGCCCCCCCTTTTTTTTTACCTAATGGCTGTTTCTCCAGGTGGCTCACACAGGTGGCTGCTCAAGACGCATTACGTCAAGGTCACTTACCTTTCTTACCGAAATATTTACGACAACAGTTTCCGCTACAGTGGCAGTCTCGAATAAAAATATTTCACAGGTCAAGAATTTGCGTTACAAATCTGTAGAAACAAAATCCTATTGATATAACAGTGTCCAAAAAGTTTTCGTCGGCATTGTAATACATTCACGCATTTACATACATTTCATAACTCTTAAAGTACGATTCTTGGTTTCCAACAACCTGTTTCACAAACCAGAGTGAGTCCCTAACCACTACTCATTATTCCTTACCTTATCCGTCAACACTTCTTCAATATTTTATGATAACAGATACATAGCATACTCAAATAACTCATATAGCATCAGCTTATTGATCATAAACATACCGCAACAGCATAATACACATAGTCATCGTAATAATATCATAACACCTCAGTCAACTCTCAAAATCGTCGTAGCTTCCTCCAATAATTTCAAAACCTAAAAAAAAAATTCTCTGCTCATGTCAAAAGTGTCATCTGCCTCAAACGTACTTTAAAAATCGTGATCCCATACCAAATATATCATTCAAAGCTCTCATAGTATCACAATGGTTCCAAAAAAATATGAACAGTTCACAAAGTACAAACAACATACAATTTCGTAAGTGTGAAGTTATCCAACTGTGTAATTACGTAAACATCTGTCACTGACGTAGAAAAAATGTTTCTTTCTCTGTTAAGTGATCAGGTAGCTGTGTAATTTATGTGTTAGAGAAATATGGTACCGATGTGTAAAGTTGTATAAGCAAATACCATATTACCTAGGGCTCCTTGTGCTTGCCAAACACATGGTACCTTAAGTAAGCGTGTATCCCCCTGAGGATCAATGCAATTATAACCTCAGGTGTTACAGACTACAGCAATGGAATGAAATGCATCACGGAAAACCCTTCTATCATTGCACTTCAAATATCTTAAAAAAATAAATGTTTTAAGTGCGAAATCAATCACTCAAATACGTGTACTGTAGCGCTAAACTGTGCGTCATGCTGTAAGATAATCTCTGTGGAAGTCTCGTAGTTATCGTCATCCGAAAGCTAAGTTCTGCAGAAGTCAATGTACTTACCTCATGATAAACAAAAGTGAAATGCTTTGCGTATAGATATCGTAGTTATTATGCTTATTGGCGTGATGAAGAAAGTACTGTACAGTAACGTATTGTTGTGCCACGAAAAAGGCTGTCTCATTGCTGCTATGCCACAAAAGTTACTACTAAAACATGTTTTACTTTCCAGAATAAAACAGAAAACTGTGCAGATATAAAACAGAAACACTGCAAAAGCAACATTGTAAATTGTCATTCATTAGTAGCGTCGTGATAAAATCGTGCAGCTGTCACATAAACTAACCACTATGTCATCTGGTATCTCACTGAAAGTACTTTAAATCCAGAACGTATATTCAAGTAAACCAAAATGTTGCATTAGAATCTCATTAGCAGTACCAGTATGTGTCCTAAGTATGTAAGCCTGATAGTCGTTACGTAATCGTGCAACTAACAAGCAAGCATGTACAAATACAACACTATGTCGTCTGTTCACTATAACAATGCATTCGTAACTTCTGTTTAAAAATGTTCCCTAGGTTCTCGACTGGATACTTAACTTCAAACATTGTTGCATGTTAACAGTTACTTAAGTCTAACAAAGTGAAAAATTTTATGGCCAAGACTAAGTTAAAAAGCAGATCATCTCTCAATAAACGGTTTTACATGTGAAATGTGGTGTAAACCTTTACTCTTCCTAGTACGCAGAGTTTCAACTTCAACGCAATTATCATGTGGTATACGTCGGATTCTGTAAGGTCCATTGTAAACTAGAAAGAATTTGTGACTCAAGTGTTTCTTCTTATGTGACAATGAATGAGCTTTAATGAGAACTTTCTGACCAATATATAATTTCTTTGCATTTTCTTTACCGTGTAGTTTTCTCCTTTTGTCTGCTGCAGATTTTATATTTTGAATAGCCAAATCAATTATGTCTTTGTGTCGAAGTTTACGTGTATTCGGTAAAGGTACAAGCTCTCTGATTCTGTTCGGTGGTTTTTCATTCTTCAGTACAAGAGTAGGTGGTAAAGTAGTGGAGTCATGAGGCATTTCATTCAGCACGTTTTGAAATAAGTGTAAATATCTGTCCCAATGTTGATGCTTTCTGTGACAATAAAGTCTGCAAAGCTTATTGATTTCTTTCATAATCCGTTCGGAGGGGTTACAATGTGGTGAGTACAATGAAATAAAAACAGGTTTGATTTTATGGTTGCGAAGCATGCGTGACCAAACAGCACATATGAATTGCGGTCCGTTATCTGAAATGACTTTACTAACGTGTCCAACTTCACGTAAGAAATTTTTAACAAAGGCGTTGGATACAGACCGTCCAGTGGCTTTACGTAACGGTGTGAAAGAAACAAATTTTGAAGTAAGTTCAACAGCGACTAGAACGTACGAAAATCCATTAGATGTTCTGACAAGCGGTCCCAAGAGATCAACAGCAGCAAATTCTTTTAATTTAGAAGGAATGATAGGAAACAGCGGAGCACGATGGGAGATAGTAGATGGTTTCGCCTTTTGACAAAGTTTGCAAATAGACAAGACTCTTCGAATTCTCTTTTCCATATTGTTAAAATAACAAGTCGTTCGAAGAATATGATAACATTTTCGTGGACCAAAATGTGCGTAGCTGAAATGAATGTACCAAATGAGCTTATTAACAAAATCGCCTGGAATGCAAAGTACCCATAGCTTGTCAACAACAGTGCAGCGTTTGAAGAGTATGTTGTTTCTAACCAGGTAATAATGCCGAATCTGAGTGTGTGTCTTTTCATGCCATTTACTTTGATGTCTTTCCAAAGCGGATCTTTATCTTGTTCATGAGCAATGTCCTTTAAAGACGTGGTGATGAAGTTTTCAAAGGCGACTTTCTGAATGTAAAGAATACTGAAATTTTTCTCAATGTTGCCTTCTGTGTTACTTTTCTGAAGCCCAGCCGGTGCGCGTGACAGCGCGTCCGCAACAATGTTCTCCTTGCCGGGAATGTAGACTATTGTGAAGCGGAATTCTTGCAGAAACAATGCCCAACGTTTTAACCTGTCATGATTTAATTTTGAAGGCATAAGAAATTGTAATGCACGATGATCACTGTATACTTTTACGAGCTTACCAGAAAGAAAGAAACGGAATTTGTTAAATGCCCAAACGATAGCTAAAGCTTCTAATTCAGTAACGGAATAATTTTTTTCAGATTTTGTTAGCACTCGGCTAGCAAAAGCAATGGTTTTCTGAACAGTAATGTCATTTTCTATGGCTTCTTGAAATAAATGGGCACCAAGACCGACTTTAGAAGAATCCGTGCTAAGGCAGAAATCTTCTGACAGATCTGGATGAGCTAGTATTGGCGCGTTAAGTAGCGATTCTTTCAAAGAATTGAAATCCAACTGTGCTTCTTCGTCCCAGTTCCAAATAGTATTTTTTCCAGTGAGAGAACAAAGTTTTGGTGTAACAAGAATTTGAATAATCAGAAAACGACGGTAAAAATTTACGAGACCTAGAAAACTGCGGACTTGTCTTTTTGTGGATGGAACTGGAATGGCTCTGATTGCTTCTAACTTTTCAGGATCCGGCTGAATGCCTTCAGAAGAAATAATATGTCCCAAAAACTTCACCTTTTTCCTACCGAATTCAGACTTTTCCAAGTTAACTGTAATTCCAGATTCTGCAAAAATATGTAACACGCTGTTGAGGATGCGATTGTGTTGTTCCCATGAGGCTTCTGCTATCAGAATATCGTCTACATATAAGGTGATGTGACGTTTTAAGCACTCAGGTAATATGGAATTTAGCCCGCGAATGAATGCTGCTGAAGAAATGTTCAAACCAAAATGAAGTTTCCGAAACTGATAACAAACGCCGAAACAAAGGAAAGCTGTGTATTTTCTACATTCTGGATGAAGTTCGATCTGATAAAAGCTGGATCTGAGATCAATAGAAGACAACACTTTTACGCCATTAAAATTTTGAAGAAATTCTTCCAACGTATGCGGCCTGTCTGTTTCAGGAATAATGATAGTATTGATTTGTCTTGAATCTAAGACAAGTCTGATCGATTCATTTTTCTTGTCAACAACATGTAACGGATTGTTGTATGAGCTTACTGCAGGCTCAATAATGCCCTCGTCAAGCATAGATTGTATTTCTGTTCTAACACGGTCCCTATAATGTGCTGGAATTACGTATGGTCTAACAGAAACTTTAGTATGCTCACGAACACGAAATTGGTATTGAAATCCCTTGATTGTTTCATGTTTTGTGAGTAAAAACTGTGGAATGTGCTTGTAAAATCTCAAAAAGGTCCTGCCTATCAGTGTCATTACAATTCTCAATTGTTTGAATTTTATTCTGAATTAACTCATTAATTTCAAATATGCCGTCGATATTACCCCTGTCAGTAATTGCAGAGTGATTGTTACTGTCAAGTTCCGTCGAAAATTCCGAACTGTTGTCTAACAGGAGGTAAAGCCGATTAATTTCTTCGTCATGGTTTGAGAGCCAATCTTCAAATTTCAAAGCTACTGACTTACCTTCTTTTTCTAAACTTATTTCAGCATCGTGAAAGCTTAAGATTGCTTTGTATTCTTTCAAAAAGTCTACTCCCAGTATAATTTCCATCGACAATAATGGAACAATACGAAAGTTCATAGAGAAGCTGTGGCTTTGGCAAAAGAATTCTACATTGGTTTGTTGGCGTACATCTACACTTTTTCCATAGATTGCACCTTGTAATTTAATCTTACGTAACGGAAGTGTGGGGCAATCGTTCGATTTGTTGCATTTGCTAAAACCTGTTTCACTAATTACTGAAATGGGACTGCCAGAGTCAAGTACTGCCGTAAATTTTACGTCATTTACAGTAATGTGAATCACAGGATATGCAATGTTGTTATGTTTTATTTCGTGTTCCTGGAGTAAGATGTCCCTAATGTCTTCCATTTTTACGTGATTACTAGCTACGGCAGCTGCGTCGTTAGTTTCATACGTACGTTTTGTGGCTGCCAGCGGTATGTCATTGCCTATTGTCTCTTTGTTGGCGCGCGTCATTATTGGGGTTTGGAGACCTAACTTCTACAAATTCACTTTGTCGAGAGGGCCCTGCTCTGTTTGAATCCCGCCAGTTCTGATGCAATTCAGGTCTGTCGTTACGATCATATCGTCTGTCGTCATGTCGGTAGATTCCATAGTTTCTTTCTTGTCGGTCACGTGGTGGAGAACTTCTCCCTGAATCGTAACTGCGCGCAGGTCCGTTGCGTCTAAAGTTATTCTGTCTCCCTTGATAATATTTATTTTGGTTCCCATATTGTCTGTTTCTCTGATTGTCTCTGTGATAGTCATTACCACAGAGAGGTGATCTTTCCCTGTAGTTATTACTACTCTGCCAACAGTTGTCATACGGGTGGTGTCTGTTTTGGTCACGATTTGTGTTGTGAGAATAGCCTTGTCGTGTCCCGTCATTACTTCTTTCATCGCGGAATTGCGACAGATGTGATCTGTAATTGTTGTGCTCGTGCGTTCCGCGATTGTCAGTGTCAATTTCCAGTTCTTGTAAGAGTCCTTGAAAAGCTTCAATGTCGTCTTTGCAACGTCCTGCCAAAATTATATGTCGTAAATGTTCAGGCAGTTTGATTAAGCAAATGCGGATGAGTTCTGAGGGGCTGTATGGGTTTGAAAGATACTGATTCTTGTGTAACATGTCTTCAAAATATTTCACAAGACTGGCAAATTCAGATTGTTCGAAACGTTTCATCATTATGATGCTATGTTTTACTCGGTCTTGTGTGGCTTGAGACCAATATGCTGAGAGGAAGGCATGGTAAAACTCTCCTTCACTGTGGCAATCGTGAATGACCGACCGCATTCTTACAGCTGGTTCATTCTCTAAGTAGCCACACATAAATTCTAATCTGTGCTCTAATGACCAGTTGGGAGGAAAACAATGAGAGAATTGATGAAGCCACGCTTGTGGATGAATGTCGTTGCCGGAATTCTTAAATGTTTTGAATTTACGTGTAGTAATGAACAGCTTATAGTCAAAATCAACATGTCGGCGAGTCGCATGTCGGTCATTATTACGTCGTTCCGGCGGTTCCATCTCAAAATTCGGTGTGCCTTGCCAATTTCTGACATAATTTCCGAAGTGTCCTGTGTTATTATTTTGTGGCTGTTCCGTATTTCTAAGTCCCTCTTCCCGTATTGGGGCGCGAGTGTCCTCTGAAATACGTAATTCTTGTACTACTTGTGCCAACTGATCTTGCACTTCCCGGATATCTCTTTTGTACTGCGTATTGATTTGATTTTGTTAGAATTTTCTAATTTGTTCATACTCTTCAGTGTCAGTGAAGGCTACAGGTGTTGTGTCATTCAGATCATCTACCTTTGTAGATAAGTTAGTGAACTGATCTGAAAGTTCGGCTACTTTATCCGATAGTGAAATTATTTCCTCTGTATGTTTTTCTGAACCAAGTTTCAGAGTGTCCATTTGTGTTGAAATGGTATGTACTGTGTCCTTTAAGTTTTCCTGAGTTTTTGCAAGTTGCATAACCGTATCGGTAGATGCAACTAAGTCAATTTTAGCTTGCAAGGTCTCATGATTTTCATGAACAATAGTTTGCAGTTCTTTTATGGCTGCTTCGTGATTCTGTAATGCATTTTCATGCCGCGAAAAAATAGGTTGAAAATGCTCACAAACTTGTGTTTTTACGTCATTACAGACTTTTTGATATTTCGATTCAATGTTATGTAACTCGGTAGTTAAATCTTCACGTGTTTGTTCAAGCTTATTTTCCACTGAGTCTAACTTTTGAAGCTTTTGTTCCATTGCGTCTAACTGTTGCTGTGTTTGTCTCTGGTGTTGTTCCATTGTGTCTAACTTTTGAAGATTTTGTGCCACTGTGTCTAACTGTTGCTGTGTTTGTCTCTGATTTTGTTCCATTTGTTGCATTAATTGCAATAATAATGTATTAGTGTCCGTTATCTGTTCCTCTATGCTTTTTGGCAGCGCATTTTCACCGGCAACATTCACATTTTAACAAGCAGAAAATGTGTCTTGACTCATTTGAGAAAACGGTGAGGACCCAAAACTTGAATCTACAGTATTTGCGAGATAGTGTCCTGTCATTTCGGATTCCTGAGGCGAGCTGTTGCCGACCGATCGATCGATAATGCTTGCCTGTTCACTAATTGTTTCACTGTCTACGCCATTATTTGCAACCCGCTCCATTTCCCTACACGCAATTACCAAATTACTACTTTGAACATTAGTTAATTCATTACTCTGCGGCGCTAACACACTGCTTTCGTCTTCACTGTCATTTCTCAGTTTACTTTGGAGCCTAGTGTTACGTTTTTCACACGCCATTATTGACACAATATTTCACACGATAACACAGAAAAGCACAATTTGTTGAGCAAAAATAAGAGAACACATTAACATAGCACTGAAAATAATTTCTAGTTAATTGCAGCTGTGAAATACTTGGTGCAAATCTACATGCATGCCACAACTGTTTTACTGTACAACAATGAAAAACTACAACTACAATGGAAATTCTCTCTACAATTACGCGCTAGCAATAAACAATAGCTACACTAATTACACAAACTACAAAAAAAATCAGAAGATTCCAGTTAGGTATCCTCGGCTAAGGGTCGACATATGAAACCTCCCCTGTTTAACAATTGTACATGACTGTGCTTAACCTGACACACAATATTTTTAGCGCAACGCAATCTGACTTTCAGAAATCCCTACAAAAGAATGGCCCTGACTAACTTTAACCTACGCATTTCACAAATCGATTACCTCACAAAAATCTTGGTTACTCGAACTACTGCAATACAGTGGGCGCCACTGCTGCCAGCTAAATAAAAGATTCAAACTATGGAAGGCACTAACTACTGATTGGGATAGTTAGCAAATGAAAGATATTAATAGAGAACAAACACTGTATTTACCTTAATAGTCATAACATATATAGCAGTTCATGACAAATTACAAAACTCCGCCATCTCTCTCCCCACATCCACCACTGCTGGCGGCTCACCTCCAACTGCGCAACGCTATGCGCTGTTCACAGCCAGCTGCCTAACACTACAATGGCGAGTATTACAACAATGCAAAGCAGCCACAGACTGCACACAGAACAGCCAGTGATTTTCATACAGAGGTGGCGTTACCAATAAAAAAAACCTAAACAACCTACTTACACGTTTTCCAAACATTCGTTTCGCTGTTAAACACAGCTGTTGATTTTCAACACTCTATGGACCTTAGAGAATATCCATGCATGCCATATTTTGCAATTTTCGTTTTCATTTAATTTTTGTTCACTTTTTCTTTCTTTCGTTTTGGTGTCACTGGGCTTCTTGTTCTACGGGCCTTTGTGGCATAACCGCAGTCGTCCCAGCCCTGTTACGTCCATATAACAAATCTACCCACAGTCTGCCATTTTTACAAAGAAATGTCCAACCAAATTTTAATAAAATTCTTACGGATTTATTTATGAGTTTATCTGAGACTTCGCATTATATTAGATCAAAGTTTATGCATAATAAATTACAAACAGTCATAAAAGAATTCGCACGAATACAGGCACTGCACAATATGAATTTTTAAATCCTATAGCAAATTTTATATGAAAATGGAAAGTATTTCATACAACAAAATAGGAAAAATAAATAATAAGTTACATTTGCAGTCAAAACATTAATTATACATAAATATAAATAAAACTATCCTCCGTTATACACACATCTTCTTCATTCAGTCAGGATGGGGCCACACAAAGCCTCTTGGACCCTTCATTTCATCCACATTAGTATATGTTCTGTATTTTTGAACATACATGAAATAAAAAATTCCTGCTGTTCCGGGCAATCTTTATCACAACGAAGTAGTAACAGTTTACGGTGACGAACTTACCATGATAAGGAGATAGAGATGGCAGCATTTCGGCATCCAGGGTTCCCACTTCCTTCACAGATGATGTTCTTGCAGAGAACTTATGCAATACATTTCCCTTTGACTTGCATCTTACTGCCTGGGAACTTACGAAGTCGCACGTTCGTTGGCTCGGCCTACCACGCCATACCGGAATTGGACAATGAAGACAGAAAGGATAGATTAAATGAAGTAGGTGGTGGTGCGTTTGTGTCTGTTGGTAGTAGTTTATCTTGTAGTGAAGCTGAAATAGATAGTTCCTGCGAATGACTATGGGTAGAGGTTCTACCGACCCCTCAACTCAGATGATATAATAGCGGAACGGTTTAACTTGAATGTCGTTACAAATAATTACCCCACTCATATAGCTATAATTGGTGGAGACTTCGATCTAACCTTGATTTTTTGGCGAAAATATATGTTCAAAGCCGCTGGTAGACAGAAAACATCTTCAGGAATAGTACTAAATGTTTTCTCTGAGAATTACTTTGAACAATCAGTTCATGAGCCCACACAAATTGTAAATGGTTGCGAAAACACACTTGACCTTAGCCACAAATAATCCTATTCTAATAGAGAGCGTCATGACGGATGCAGGGATTAGTGAACACAAGGTCATTGTAGCGAGGCTCAAAACCATATCAACCAAAACCACTAAAAATAAACGCAAAATATATTTATTTAAAACAGCAGATAAAAATTAGTTTGATACCTTCCTAAGAGAGAGTCTCCATTCCTTCCAAGCTAATTATGCAAGTGTAGACCAGATAGGGCTCAAATTCAAAGATACAGTATCTACAGCAATAGATAGATCCATACCGCACAAGTTAATAAGAGACGGGCATGATTCACCATGGTACACAAAACACGTCAGAACACTGTTGCAGAAGCAACGAAAAAAGCATGCCAAATTCAGAAGAACGCAAAATCCCCAAGACTGACTAAGTTTCACGGGAGCTCGAAATTTAGTGCGGACGTCAATGCGAGATGCTTTTAATACTTTCCGCAATGAAACATTGTCTCAAAATATGGTAGAAAACCCAAAGAGATTCTGGTCGTATGTAAAGTACACCAGTGGCTAAAAACAGTCAATACCACCATTGCGCGATAGCGATGGAAATGTTACCGATGATGATGTCACTACAGAGGAGTTACTATATACAGTTTTCTTTCACGAAAGAAGACGAAGTAAATATTCCAGAATTCGAAACCTGAACAGCTGTTAGCATGATTGACATAAAGTAGATATCTTAGGTATTGCGAAACAACGCAAATCACTTAAGAAAGGCAAGTCTTCCGGTCCAGGTGATATACCAATCAGCTTCCTTTTAGAGTATGCAGACACAATAGCGCCTTTCTTAGCAATCGTATACAATCGCTCACTTGACGAAAGGTGTATTCATATAGAATGGAAAGTAGCACTGGTCACACCAATATTCAAGAAAGGAAATAGGAGTAACCCATTGAATTACAGACCTATATCATTGAACTCAATTTGCAGTAGGGTTTTGGATGATATACTGTACTCGAACATTATGAATCGCCTTGAAGAAAATGACGTATTGATACATAACCAACACGGATTCAGAAAATATCGTTCTTGTGCAATACAGCTAGCTCTTTATTCCCATAAAGTAATGAGTGCTGTCGACACGGGATCTCAGATGGATTCCATTTTCCTAGATTTCCAGAAGGCTTTTGATACCCTTCCTCACAAGCGACTGTTAATCAAATTGCGTGCATATGGAGTATTGTCTCAGTTGTGTGACTGGATTCGTGATTTCCTCTCAAAAAGCTCACAGTTCGTAGAGATATATGGTAAATCATAGAGTAGAACAGAAGTGATATCTGGCGTTCCTCAAGGTAGTGTCATATGATCTCTGTTGTTCCTGATTTACATATAAGATACAGGTGGTAATCTGAGCAGCCGCCTTAGATTGTTTGCAGACGATGCTGTAATTTACCGTCTCGTAAAATCATCAGATGATCAATTCAAATTACAAAATGATCTAGAGAGAATTTGTGCATGGTGCGAGAAGTGGCAATTGGCACTAAACAAAGAAAAGAGCGAGGTCATCCACATGGGTACTAAAAGAAATCCGATAAATTTTGGGTATACGATAAATCGCACAAACCTAAGGGCTGTCAGTTCGACTAAATACCTAGGAATTACAAGTACGAGCAACTTAAATTTCAAAGACCACATAGATAATATTGTGGGGAAGGCGAAACAAAGACTGTTCTTTGTTGGCAGAACACTTAGAAGATGCGACAAACCCACTAAAGAACAGCCTACATTACACTTGTCCGTCCTCTACTGGAATATTGCTGCGCGGTGTGGGCTCCTTACCAGGTAGGATTGACGGAGGACATCGAAAAAGTGCAGAGAAGGGCAGCTCCTTTCGTGTTATCACGCAATAGGGGTGAGAGTGTCGCTGACATGATACGCAAATTGGGGTGGCAGTCACTGAAACAAAGGTGGTTTTCTTTGCGGCGAAATCTATCACCAACTTTCTCTTCCAAATGCGAAAATATTTTGTTGACCCACACCTACGTAGGGAGAAATGATAATCAAAATAAGAGATATCAGAGGTCGAACGGAAAAAATTTAAGTGTTCCTTTTTCCCACGCGCCATTCGAGAGTGGAATGGTAGAGAAATAGTATGAAAATGGTTCGATGAACCCTCTGCCAGGCACTTAAGTGTGAATTGCAGAGTGACCATGTAGACGTAGATGTAGATGTGGACATCAATAAACAGACAGATGAGTATTCGCTCCCTAAAACGGCATCTTCACGACAATATCAATTTAAAATTGTAATAGCTCTCCAATTTTAAGTAACCTGCTTGGGAATTAAACAGAGTAAATGTCTGTTTGAGAGTAACTGTTAGACTAAACAATGGATACATACCTATAGGGCTAAAAACCCATGGGATAAAAACCCGAAACAGACGCTTGTTGGTAACATGTTAACAGTAATGACAAACAAGAAGGGTTTCTCCTGCACCCATATTGATTGTAAGATGGAAGCATCTTTCCTCCTTTGATGTCAATATATATATATATATATGAAGATTTTGAGCAGCGCAATGTGTAGATCACTATAGATTACGTCAAAACCCGGTGCTATATACAGTTCTATGTTAAAATTTTGCAGCACAAATGTCAACAAACAAATTTGCGCTAAGTGGGGAAATTTTACAGAAACTAAAACTTGATTTACGGGCGATAGAATAACCCTACAAATTAATGTAACGTGGTAAATAAGATGTACTTTTTAGCGCGGTTCCGATGGTGTACTTATTTCTGCCGAGGGATGTATGTATCAAAATTTGTAACCTTAACTGGTGAGATTGGTTCTTAAATAACCGGGGGGGGGGGGGAGGGGGGTAGACGTCCGAGCATATATAAGAGAGCGGCCATCTTGGTCAGGGGTCAGTCGTTGGTCAGTCGTTTCGGAGGGTGGGTTGCGAGCGAGCCCCACTTGAGGGTGGCCCATGTGGTCGTTTGAGAATTTTTTTTCGCGCCGATTTTTTTCGACAGAGAGTATTGTTTAATAGAGCAAGTATGCAAGCATATATTTGGTGAACTGGAAGTGCTACAATTATTTGTGTGAGTGCGAATTACGAGGATATACATCACCGTAAGTGAACATGTGGCGATCTGTGATTTCGCGCCAGAACTGCTAGAACAATTAGCACAATGGAACTTGTGGTTCTGTTCGAATTGAGTAAGTAATTTTCGTTTATAGCAGCCTACATTACTGCTATTGGGGGCTCGGAGACAAATAACTGTAAACCGTATCATCGGTGTTAATTTCATTTTATGAAAGAAAACGACAACGCCAGTAAATAGTGATTGAACTGTGACCTGAAGAACTGATTTTGCTATAATAATCGCCTATTTTTTGTTCTCTAGCACAAACTGTACTCATGAATATTAATTAAAATAGTATAACTAATGCGCGGGTGTGGAACAGTGTTCTAATGGACCAAGTGTGGAAATCATCCCCTGAGACTTACATGAGAGACAAAATTTGCAATAAAATTTTTTAACCAACATTTGTATATGCACATTCGTGTGAACACTTCAACCGCACTTCTTTATTTACCGCCCAGTCGCAAAGGTGAAAGCATGAATGTTGAAAGGAAGCGCGGGAAAAAATCTCGTTGCTGCTGGCTGTAGTGCACCCACTGAATCACAATTAAATCTGGCTGACCTTGACGCACGTGTTTCTGTGAACGTGGGATTATAGTCCCATAGCCATTCCTCGGGTCAAATGACTGCTTTGAATTTCCAACAAAAACTTCAATTTTAAGCTGTACCTCGTTGGCGAATAAGAAAACGCAGGTAAATAAAAACTGCTGGAATAGCTTTCCATTGAAATCACGGTAGAAAGAAAAATTGGAAGTGTACCAGTAAGAGTTAAATTTTGTCGAAGATGTATTGAGTCGCAGCAGCAGGCATCAAAGCCATGTCACATTTGGACGTGGCGGAAAAGCAGACGGTAGATGGTGGGCTGTAATAAGTTGAAGAAAATCGATACGCCGTCAGGTGTGACGCGCGCCCAGCTATGCGGAACGTGACAGCGGCTTACATTCGCCGTCGAACGAAATTTGTGAGTTGTCGAGCGATCAGGTCATACCAAGTGCCTTATTTGGACGGGAACGGCCGCTGCGGTTCAGCATGGGATCTTCCGGGGTCTACAACGAGGAGATTTATGTGTGGCCGTCGCAGATGGCTGACGAATCCTACGCCCTGAAGAAAAGATGAAATATAATTTTAGCAAGAGACCTCCGCCAAATTTCGTGGAGTAGAAGGGAACGCTTTTGGTACAGAAGACCAGTCTTACAGCGATCTTGATGTGACAGAAACTCCTGTGCACGGTATTTTAGAGGAGACTGTGGATTCTGCAGACCGAATACTCACAGGCAAGTGCAGGTGTCAACTTGAAACCTGTTATAACAATCAATATAAATGGTGCTGCACAAGGTAATATCAGCGACTTGATCTATCGAGAGGTGGTGCCATTTTCATACACAATAGAGGGTGATTAGGAGTAACCCCCTGTCACTTCATCCCCTGACAACCACTGTTGCTTGTAAGACATTCCTCAGTGATGTGGCGGTCAAACTCCTACTACAGCCAAAGCCCACATGTTACCTTCATAAATCTCCGACAACAATCCTGACATAAGTTTCCCAGACAGATGCGAGCTAGAATGAAAAGCATGGATTCCGCAACATTTCCTCTTTTAGAACCTTTGGTTTTACCATTGCCTAAACGACAATGAAGGCATATGTATTTTCCTGAAGGAAGACGTTTGTTCTACGATTTGCCACTCTTCGCAAATACTTCATTTCTCAGAAGATTCTGAATTCGGCCACACCTTTCTTTACCTTTGAAAATAAAAATAAGATTCCTTATAATGTTTCAGTGACTTTGAAAGAATGTTCTTGACCGCAGAGAGTCCTTAATGAATTAATATTTTGACAGTACGGTTTCAGTATGGCAGCATATTGACCTTAACAGTGGGTGAGTAACCAACTTGTTGTAGAAGAGAAGTAATAATCAGCCGGCATGAAATGGCGCTGCAAGAAAGTGACGGGACTCAGGTATATTCTCATCTCCTTCTATCTGCCCCTACAGCAGTAACCGTTAAAATACCCAGTTCGATAGGCAAGGGTTAATGACGAGAGCCGTAGCGCCGGCCAGCCTGGATGTGGTTTCTGGCGGGCTCCACACACCACTAGGTGGATACTTGGACGCTACTCAGGTCTAGGGACACAGTATCGAATGAAAAGTATCGATACTGTACTCATGAGTAGTATCGGTCAAAACTATCGTACTCATAAAAGTATCGACACAAAAGTATCGTTACCCCAAAGTATCGATACTTTTGGTACCGTTCGATTTTTCGAACAAAATACGTTTACAAAATATCATCGTAGAAAAACTGAAAATATCAATACTTCGGTGCATGTTTTAAAATTTTCAATGAAGCTTTTTGTGTAATTTGTACTTTATCTCATACAAATTCAACATCTATCCATATTTTGACATTTGAGAAATTTAAATGAACTTTACAACCTCCAGTCTAGTCATAAGACACTATTGGCATGCAACAATCTAATACACAAGAGACAGTACAGTCTGCTCTGTACAGCATAATACATACCTACGTAGAAGATACACTGAAAGCCCTATGAATGTTTTAACACTGAAAATAATAACCAATATTTCAAGTAATCAAGCACTTTATTTAGTATAAATATTTCATAATATGAAATCCAAATAATGGTTACATATTTCAAACATCCCATTCTTCCTCTGTACAATCACTTAAAAACAGAAGTTTGTCCAACCGTTTTGGTGATAGCCTATTTCGCGTTTTAGACATAGTACTGCCTGCTTTCGAAAACAATCTTTCTGAAGGCACAGACGTAGCTGGGATTTCCAGGTATTCTTTAGCCAGCTTATATAATTGTGGAAATACACTTTTCATATCTTCCCACTGTTCAAATGGGTTCATAGATAATGGCGACACTGATGTTGCTAAATATAGCGTCATTTCATCCTTCAGATTTACTGAAGAGTGCGGGTTCATGAAAGAGGAAGTGGCTTCGCTTTTTTGTTTTTTGTTTGTTTTGTTTTTTGTTTAGTACTGCTGGCCAACGTTTTGTGATGGCTCCAAAAGTCATAAGATGTGTCAGCCGACGAATCACTTTTTGTCTCGCTACTAGTGTTGGTGAGTTGCTATCAGTCGCCTCATCATATATATTGTTCGGGCATAAGCACAGGCGTCTTGAAAATGGATGTTTTTGAATCCGGGATCGAGTAAGCAAGACATGGCTACTAAGACTATCTTCCATTTGTCCAAACATGCACGAAATCTGTTTCATGACTTCGCTTCTAGGGGTTCTGCCACACTGTCACTAGACAGGTGCAATGCATCTATTTGTGCTTTAAAACAGTTGATCATCGGTATAATTTTACTCATGGTCACATACTGCTCTCCAGATATTTCTTCAGAAACGTATTCCAATGGCTTCAAAAGGCGAAGCAGATCTTTAATATTGTGCATATCTATGGCCGATGGGGTAGGCGGCGCTTTCGCATTAAGCATCAAAATTTAATGCACAAAAGGAGCTAGTTCGATATACCTCTCAAGCATATAATGTACAGAATTCCAATGAGTCTTTACATCTAAGATCAACTTCAAAGTAGTTCCAATTTGTTTTTGTCAGAATAAATCACCTTGAATCAAACTTGACTTGAAATACTGTATTTAACAATGTCCCTTACTTTATTACACAATAGATTAAAATCGTTGATCGACATAGTCGATTCAGCAATAAGATTAATGGTATGGACAAAACAAGATAAACGTTTCCCTCTACCTATGAATTTCGTAATACCGGCTACCACATTTGCACCATTATCAGTAATAATAGCGGTGATTTTCTGAGATTTGATATTCATTCCTCGACAAATTTCTTGCATCTGTTCAGAAATGTCACCAGTATGCCGTTGATCCAGTACAACAGTAACAATGCAGCGTGAAGTAAGTTTATTGATGTCGGAATAGTGGGCAGTTACGCCTAAATAACTAGTGGTAGTCATTATCTCGGCCCATACATCACAGGTTACCGAGTAATGATTTAAAGTTTCTAATTTCAGTTCAATTTTCGATCGAATAAAGCTGTAGAAACTGTCTAGATTTTCTTTAAGAGTGTCTACGTTAGGAGTTTTAAAAGATGGAGAAACCTGACGCATCAATTTCCGAAATGGACGGCCTTTAACAATATCGAATGGTCGTTTGTCCACACAAATAAAATAAAGCAACAGTTTGCATAATAGAGATGTCGCTCTCCCTCCCTCCGCATACGATAGCTTTCTCTGTGGTGTTTCTTTGATGGAAAGTTGCTTCGTTTTGTTAGACAGTCTGCTTTCTGCGTCTGTTGAATTCTCTGATGATTGCACAGGGTTGAAGACCTTATCCCCAGAAGTGACGTCGATGTCGATAGGCTTACTAGGTGATGGCGATGATGGTTGTTGCTCTTTTATCTTCGGCCATTTTGGTGGCAACTCGATTGTTATTTGTCCCTGTGACCGATTTCGTTTTTCACTGAAAAATACAGAAAGAGTGATTTTTTAATGAAAAAAAAATAAAAGCTTCCAGTGTAGAACACCTCAGACATTTGCTTTTTCCTGTTTTCTCAGACAGACGATGATTTAGTTTTTTTTTCTAAATAAAAAGGAACTGGTTTTAGAAAAAGTAAAAAACCAAAAAGTATAATATTCTAAGAATATTAGTAAATTTACCTTGATATTGTGCTTATGGGATGCTTTTGCAAATGTTTCTTCATATTCCACGTATTTCCCGATGATTTTAAGGTTTTGAAGCAAATTTTGCATTTCACTTCATTGGTGTTTAATCTAGTGTTATACTTCCACAGTTCACTTTTCACAGGCGCCATTGTAGGTGTGCAAACAAACCACTTACTGACGACAAACCAATTTTTGTTTTCAAGAAAGCCAAATTGTTCGTTTAACGTTTAGAACACAAAGTACCACGTGCAGACATATAGTATTTCGTTTGCGTTTCGAATAGCTGGTAGTCGGTAGCGTCGCGACAGTGTTGACAGCCTAATCTTTGTGGCCCCGCAGTCGCATCGCGTAAGTGTCAACAGCCTGAGCTCTAAAAAGTACTCGATACCTACCATGAAGTACTCTTTCAGTAAAATAATCGATTGCAAAGTATCGAGTAGAAAAGTACCGGTATCGAATTAAATGTATTCGATACTCTAAAGAATCCTTACTCACTTCGCGCCTCACATATATAGATTTCGTCCTGTAGGGGGGCTGGGCGGTGCGCGGTGAGTAGGAGATTACGTTAAATATTTAGTCTCCTTGAACCCATAACCAGTCGCATACAACTTCCGTAGAATAAGAAGGAAAGGGAAACGCCGGAAAGAAGGTCAGTACCTGTCGTAGTATCACTGTCTTTTTTACTGTAGAGCTCTATTTCAGGTAATAGCGCTGCTATCAATAGTGCTGTACATACAGATAATACAAGAATCAGATACAGGAACAGCGTATTAATCAAAAGCCATGGCTACACATTTCGAGTACTTTAATTACGTACCTTTATAGATAGTCATGCAGACTCGAGTTAATTATAACAACACATAATCCAATGTTGTATTGTATTGATTTGATTGTTGATTAGTGTTGTTTAACGTCCCGTCGACAACGAGGTCATTAGAGACGGAGCGCAAGCTCGGGTTAGGGAAAGATGGGGAAGGAAATCGGCCGTGCCCTTTCAAAGGAACCATCCCGGCATTCGCCTGAAACGATTTAGGGAAATCACGGAAAACCTAAATCAGGATGGCTGGAGACGGGATTGAACCGTCGTCCTCCCGTGTATTGTATTGTATGTTAACCGGGGACCTAGAAACGACGGAGAGGCTCCGCCCCCGTCGCAGCCGCAGTGGTCCCCAACCCCACGACGACTACCGCAGTCCACCCCTCCGCCGCCCCACATCGAACCCAGGGTCTCACAACAGAATAGTGTAACCCCTATGTTTGCATGGCTGAGTAATGGTGGTGTACGCGAACGTGGAGAACTTGTTTGCGCAGCAATCGCCGACATAGTGTAGCAGAGTCGAAGTAAGGGGAACCAGTCCGCATTCGCCGAGGCAGATGGAAAACCGCCTAAAAACCATCCACAGAATGGCCAGCTCACGGGACCTCGACACAAGTCCGTCTGGCGGATTCTTGCCGGGGACCACGCGCTCCTACACACTCCGGAAAGACTAATCAAATGTTACTTACGCATGTACAATAATTGTACAACTCTGAGGCTGCTGTTAGCAGATTTACATTGCTAAACTAGGTTTACGTCATAATAGATAGCCAGGGCCCTGTATTTTAGTGCTTGTAAGTAAAAAAAAGGGTTAAGATAAAATTTACGTGAAAATACGGTGGATTTAAATAACAGAATAATAAAATACTATTTTGTCTGGAAGCGTATAGATGCAAGAAACCATTACGACAAGTTCTACATTACGTCATCCTGGATAGCCAACACCCTCTCGGACATGGAAAGTGACATTGATCTGAGGTTTTCATAGAATAGATTGGTAGTCACTCTTAGGCAAAAAGCAGTTTGCAGTTCTACGTAGGAAGTGCACTTTAGTGCAATAATGAACTTTTTTAAATGGAACAATAGCCATTGGCACTCGAAACCCTTAAAGTAGAGTAAATCAGAACGTCAGTGGTGTTTGTCGCAGGATTATAGTGCGATGCGTTTGCGAGATATTTGTTTTGAGAAGTTTCCACACCGACACGTGTTTTTGTCATTCAACCTGCGCAATACCTAGATACGATGTTGTTACATCTGCCTGCAGTTTTCTTGTGTGTTCCTTGAGTGCATTACGACTTGTTAGTCACTTGGTGTTTGTCAGTCCAAGGAACAGATGTCAACCATTTCGACAATTACTTATCATCCTCTTCAAACTTTAACTAAAAGTGGTAGTGTAACACCAAGAAAACGTAACAAAAGGAAACAAGGAACGACGGAAGTGAGGGAAATTAATATTCCTGCTTCTGTTGCCGTTAATCCCCACCTTAGCTCCCGCGCAATCGCAAGTGGAATTGGATGAGTCAGGCAAATACCCCACGCATTCTCCGTCGATATAGTTCCATCCATATCACATCATTCTGCATGAAGAACTGCATGGAAACAACTATGCGAATCGTGTTAATTTCTGTATATGGGCATTAAGACAGGATACTCCACATGTATCATGTATCTTGTTTAGAGATGAAGCCACCGTTACCAATTACAATAAGGTAACACTGAAATATGCAGTATTGGTGTGCTGACAATCCCCGTTGGCTTCATCAGGTTGAAAGTAAGCGTCTGTGGAGTGTAAACGTGTGGTGTGGGCTAGCGAATTATCAGCTCATAGGCCAGTTTTTCATATACGTGCACAAGCATGGCAACCTGCTAACAGAATATCATCCACGGATGTTAGAATACGTTCCCCTGCAGGCTAAGGTGAACATGTGGTACCAAACTGATGGCTGTCCATCCCATAGAGCATGAAGTACTACAACATGTCCTCACGAAATGTTTCCAAACCGTTGGACTGCACGCAGGGAACGTGTACCTTAATCGGTTCGACCTCAAATTTGACGTCTGTAGAAATTTTTCTGTGGGGAAAGCAGAAAGACGCTGTTTACGACATGCCAACTACATCCGATGCTATGCAACGACGTACTACTACAGCCTTCAGTGTCAGGGCAGAACACCAAAACTTTGTTGAGTTATGCACCTGCTCCACATTGCCGTATACGTGATACTTAGGTCCGTTGTATAAAGCATATGACCATAGATTAACACCGATCAAGCTCAACTCGGAAATTACCTTTGTACAAACGTTAATCCCAGATTATAGCACCATGTAGTAGGATCTATTTTGTCTGGCGAAAATTCGTGGATCACAGTTAGGTTCAAATGTGGTAGTCAGTTTAGTGTAGTGACATTACAAAACAACGCTGAAATGCTAGCACATGTGCAGCAGTCGTTCCATACCAGACTGTAAACGTGTATTGCCTGTGCCGTTGGTCATTTTAAACACAATTTATGATGGTCAATTGTTTCGATACTGATCAGAATCCACGTAACTAGTGTATGTACATCTGTTGTTCTTTAGTGTGTGCTATCACAGGTATTATACAAGTGTCGGCGTGGTACGCTATCTCGTAAACGAGTCGCACTAGAATCCTGCTAAAAACACCACTGAGATAGTAATTTATCCAACTTTTACTTCCATTTAAGAAAGTCTATGTTTTCTGCAAAAAACTTTCTGAGTGCTATTGCAATCTGTTTACTGCCTAACAATACGAGATTCTGACTACTAATCTAAATCTACATCTACATCTACATCTATACTCCGCGAGCCACCTTACGGTGTGTGGCGGAGGGTACTTATTGTACCACTATCTGATCCCCCCTTCCCTGTTCCATTCACGAATTGTGCGTGGGAAGAACGACTGCTTGTAAGTCTCCGTATTTGCTCTAATTTCTCGGATCTTTTCGTTGTGATCATTACGCGAGATATATGTGGGCGGTAGTAATATGTTGCCCATCTCTTCCCGGAATGTGCTCTCTCGTAATTTCGATAATAAACCTCTCCGTATTGCGTAACGCCTTTCTTGAAGTGTCCGCCACTGGAGCTTGTTCAGCATCTCCGTAACGCTCTCGCGCTGACTAAATGTCCCCATGACGAATCGCGCTGCTTTTCGCTGGATCATGTCTATCTCTTCTATTAATCCAACCTGGTAAGGGTCCCATACTGATGAGCAATACTCAAGAATCGGACGAACAAGCGTTTTGTAAGCTACTTCTTTCGTCGATGAGTCACATTTTCTTAGAATTCTTCCTATGAATCTCAACCTGGCGCCTGCTTTTCCCACTATTTGTTTTATGTGATCATTCCACTTCAGATCGCTCCGGATAGTAACTCCTAAGTATTTTACGGTCGTTACCGCTTCCAATGATTTACCACCTATGGCATAATCGTACTGGAATGGATTTCTGCCCCTATGTATGCGCATTATATTACATTTATCTACGTTTAGGGAAAGCTACCAGCTGTCGCACCATTCATTAATCCTCTGCAGGTCTTCCTGGAGTACGTACGAGTCTTCTGATGTTGCTACTTTCTTGTAGACAACCGTGTCATCTGCAAATAGCCTCACGGAGCTACCGATGTTGTCAACTAAGTCATTTATGTATATTGTAAACAATAAAGGTCCCATCACGCTTCCTTGCGGTACTCCCGAAATTACCTCTACATCTGCAGATTTTGAACCGTTAAGAATGACATGTTGTGTTCTTTCTTCTAGGAAATCCTGAATCCAATCACAAACCTGGTCCGATATTCCGTAAGCTCGTATTTTTTTCACTAAACGTAAGTGCGGAACCGCATCAAATGCCTTCCTGAAGTCCAGGAATACGGCATCAATCTGCTCGCCAGTGTCTACGGCACTGTGAATTTCTTGGACAAATAGGGCGAGCTGAGTTTCACATGATCTCTGTTTGCGGAATCCATGTTGGTTATGATGAAGGAGATTTGTATTATCTAAGAACGTCATAATACGAGAACATAAAACATGTTCCATTATTCTACAACAGATTGACGTAAGCGAAATAGGCCTATAATTATTCGCATCTGATTTATGACCCTTCTTGAAAATGGGAACGACCTGCGCTTTCTTCCAGTCGCTAGGTACTTTACGTTCTTCCAGAGATCTACGATAAATTGCTGATAGAAAGGGGGCAAGTTCTTTAGCATAATCACTGTAGAATCTTACGGGTATCTCGTCTGGTCCGGATGCTTTTCCGCTACTAAGTAACAGCAGTTGTTTTTCAATTCCGATATCGTTTATTTCAATATTTTCCATTTTGGCGTCCGTGCGACGGCTGAAGTCAGGGACCGTGTTACGATTTTCCGCAGTGAAACAGTTTCGGAACACTGAATTCAGTATTTCTGCCTTTCTTCGGTCGTCCTCTGTTTCGGTGCCATCGTGGTCAACGAGTGACTGAATAGGGGATTTAGATCCGCTTACCGATTTTACATATGACCAAAACTTTTTAGGGTTCTTGTTTAGATTGTTTGCCAATGTTTTATGTTCGAATTCATTGAATGCTTCTCTCATTGCTCTCTTTACGCTCTTTTTCGCTTCGTTCAGCTTTTCCTTATCAGCTATGATTCGACTACTCTTAAACCTATGATGAAGCTTTCTTTGTTTCCGTAGTACCTTTCGTACATGATTGTTATACCACGGTGGATCTTTCCCCTCGCTTTGGACCTTAGTCGGTACGAACTTATCTAAGGCGTACTGGACGATGTTTCTGAATTTTTTCCATTTTTGTTCCACATCCTCTTCCTCAGAAATGAACGTTTGATGGTGGTCCCTCAGATATTCTGCGATTTGTGCCCTATCACTCTTGTTAAGCAAATATATTTTCCTTCCTTTCTTGGCATTTCTTATTACACTTGTAGTCATTGATGCAACCACTGACTTATGATCACTGATACCCTCTTCTACATTCACGGAGTCGAAAAGTTCCGGTCTATTTGTTGCTATGAGGTCTAAAACGTTAGCTTCACGAGTTGGTTCTCTAACTATCTGCTCGAAGTAATTCTCGGACAAGGCAGTCAGGATAATGTCACAAGAGTCTCTGTCCCTGGCTCCAGTTCTGATTGTGTGACTATCCCATTCTATACCTGGTAGATTGAAGTCTCCCCCTATTACAATAGTATGATCACGAAACTTCTTCACGACGTTCTGCAGGTTCTCTCTGAGGCGCTCAACTACTACGGTTGCTGATGCAGGTGGTCTATAGAAGCATCCGACTATAATATCTGACCCACCTTTGATACTTAACTTAACCCAGATTATTTCACATTCGCATTCGCTAATAACTTCACTGGATATTATTGAATTCTTTACTGCTATAAATACTCCTCCACCATTGGCGTTTATCCTATCCTTGCGGTATATATTCCATTCTGTGTCTAGGATTTCGTTACTGTTCACTTCCGGTTTTAACCAACTTTCCGTTCCTAATACTATATGCGCACTATTTCCTTCAATAAGCGATACTAATTCAGGAACCTTGCCCTGGATACTCCTGCAGTTTACCAATATTACGTTAACTTTTCCTGTTTTTGGTCTCTGAGGACGGACGTTCTTTATCAACGATGCTGATGTTCTCTCTGGTAAGCCGTCAGGTATTTTATCGTTTCGCCCAAGGGGGGGTCCCTCTAACCTAAAACACCCCCGTGTGCACGCCACACGTACTCTGCTACCCTAGTAGCTGCTTCCGGTGTGTAGTGCACGCCTGACCTGTCTAGGGGGGCCATACAGTTCTCCACCCAATAACGGAGGTCGATGAATTTGCAACCATTATAGTCGCAGAGTCGTCTGAGCCTCTGGTTTAGACCCTCCACACGGCTCCAAACCAGAGGACCGCGATCGACTCTGGGCACTATGCTGCAGATATTAAGCTCAGCTTGCACTCCGCGTGCGATGCTGGTTGTCTTCACCAAATCAGCCAGCCGCCGGAAGGAACCAAGGATGGCCTCAGAACCCAAGCGGCAGGCGTCATTCGTTCCGACATGTGCTACTATCTGCAGCCGGTCACACCCAGTGCGTTCAATAGCTGCCGGAAGGGCCTCCTCCACATTACGGACGAGACCCCCCGGCAAGCACACCGAGTGCACACTGGCATTCTTCCCCGACCTACCCGCTATTTTCCTGAGGGGCTCCATAACCCGCCTAACGTTGGAGCTCCCTATAACTAATAGGCCCGCCCTCTGTGACTGTCGGGACCTTGCCGGAGAATCGGCCACTGGCCCAACAGGCGAGGCATCCTGTGGTGGCTCGGAAACGATGTCATCACCACTAGGAAGCACCCCGTACCTGTTGGAAAGGGGTAAGGCAGCTGCCACGCGGCCAGATCCCACCTTCGCCTTTCGGCCAGGCACACGCGAGCCCACCACTGCCCGCCATTCACCCTGGAGTGATGGCTGACCGGTAAGATGCTCACTGCCGGAAGACGCAGCGACATCAGGGGTTCCATGTGATTCCAGGGCCACCGAAGTAGGCATAGGTCTCACCACAGTTGCCCCAACGCCACTACGAGCCGACGCCTGCGCCTCGAGCTCGATGAGCCTAACAGACAAAGCCTCCACCTGCCCCCGAAGAGTGGCCAATTCTCCTTGCGTCCGCTCACAACAACCACAGTCCCTACACATAACTATGTTTACCCTACTCTATACGGTGACAAATTCCCAAGATCATCTTCTGATGAGCTACTCTGATAATCAAGAAACACTCACTGAAATACGAGACGCGAAAACTACGCTAGGTTTTCCCATAAAAACTATTTAAAAGCTAAGCGCAGCAAATAAGTACAAAATAAATTTCTCTCCTAACGATCAAGAACTGTTAGTTTCTATGCAGAGCAGATAAACACAAATAGAATCCCTTCCTTAGTGGAAAGTCGTAAACAAAATGCAAAATAAACGCTTTATACAAACAGTACTCGCTGCTGCTGGTGCTCTCGCTCTCGCTGTCACAAGACAACTGTGTTAACCGAAAACGACACACCAATAGCACCAACAACACTTTCCATCCATTTCCATAATATCTGCGGTGCAGATTTTAGGTGATGCATCATATATATATATATATATATATATATATATATATATATATATATAACGTCGATTTACTTTGTTCTTTGTTGGGTTATGCACCTGTTCTACATTACCGTACGAGTAAAAGTTTTCCATTAATAACTGTGACACTTAGGGCTGATTTTATAAAGCATTTTACCTTAGATTAACACAGAACGTGATCTCAGATAAAGCTCAACCCGGAAATCTCCGTTGTATGAATGTTAATTCCAGATTATATCACCGTGAAGTAGTATCAATTTTGACTGGCGAAAATTCGCATATCACAGTCAGTTTCAAATGTAGTAGTCAGTTTAAAATATAGTGACATTACAAAACAACTCTCTTGTTTTGCGGAAATACATGTTGAAATAATAACTTGTTACCAACATATAAATATTTAATTACGCCACCCCTACATTGGCACTGCTGAATTTCGAAATACACTAAAGGAAAAAAACCGCAAAACCAAAAAATAATTAAACAGAGTAATGAAATTTCGTAATATATTTGTCTTGGAGACATATTTAAGTGATTAACGTTGCTTGATCTTAGGTTAATATAAGCGCGAGGTAATCCATTGCAATTCTGAGGTGTTGGTCCAATAATAACCGGTTAACCGCCTGAATGTTGAATGCAAGCATGCAGATGTACGTGCATTGTGTTGTACTAGTGTCGAGTGTCAGTTTGTGGGATGGTGTTCCGTGCCTTTAGATTGTACGGTTTCTGAATGACGCTCCAGTTGTCGTTCGAACATGGCCCATACGTGCTCAGTTGGAGACAGCTTAGACAACATGTTGACACACTGTAGAGTATGTTGAGTTACAACAGCGGTATGTGAGCGAGCGTTTTCCCCCTGGAATGCTGTTCATGAATGGCAGCACATCAGGGCAAATCACCAGACTGAAGTACAGATTTGCAGTCAGGGTGCTTGGGATAACCTTGAGAATACTCCTCCTGTCAGACGAAATCGCACCCCAGACCTTAACTCCAGGTGTAGGTGCAGTAGGTCTATTACGCAAAGAGGTTGGTTGTTGGCCCTAATGTTCTCCATATAACAAGCAAACAGAGACAGAAACAGCTTTCGTCAGAAAAAGCGACAGATTTCCAGCCTGCCCTCCAATAAACTCTCGCGTGGCATCAACGAAGTCGCAAATGGCGGGGATTTGGGATCAGTAGAACTTACGCTGCAGAGCGTCTGGCTTGGAGTTTTCCAAGAAGTAACAGTATTGTAACTGTTCGTTGTGTCACTGTGGTACCAACTCATGCTGAAATTGGTGCTGCTGATGCAGAACGATGCGCCACAGCCATACGCTCAACACGGTGGTCTTCCCACTCGGTAGTGCCATGTGGCCGTCTGGAACTCGGTCTTCTTGCCACCGTACATTTTCGGGATCACCGCTCTGCCAGCAGTCATGTACAGTCGTGCTCAAAAGTATCCGAACGACCTGAATGGCATATCGCCTGATTCGAATGTAACCCACATAACGCAGCTATCTAGCAGGTCCTATAATTGCCCCTCGGTACAGTCGTTTGACTATTGAAATTGGTTCCAACAAGCCACCACTAGAAAATATTGCTCTGTATCGCAATAACTCAAGATGTAAAATAATACCAAGGTACTACAAACATCAGGGAACATCTTATCTGAAGAAAGACGGTCCTTAAGGCTTGTAAGCTCACATTTATTACAATAAATGACATACCTGAAATATTACCACTCTCATTATTACGTGAGATAGGTAATTCACGTAGTAAGGTAGTTGTATTCGTGATTTCCTTTCCAAAGTAACATACCGTACTTATTATTTATCACAAAATGGAATTAAAAATTTAAGTTATTCACGAGCAGCTAGTTGAGAATATGTATGAACTTCAAATGACACGACGAACCGTCACGTTCTGCATATAAATTCAAATCCAGGTCATGCAGACTAAGCAAAGACTTCGTAACTGATGAAAACTAACAGTCATTCCTGACAAGCCATACAGAGAGTGATATACCTTGATTTTAGACAGTATCAATTAGCAAATATCAACTTTAAAATATATAACGTAAACATTTTTAACGGACGCGAATTCCTACCCAGCACCGATTGTCCTTGTTAACGAACTACGAGAGATGTTAAATATTGCTTCTGCACAATTAAATTACTTGAAATGCCGTGAGGTAAAGCTGTGTGTTGGACAGGGATTCGAACCCAGAACCTAACTGGATTGTCATCGAAGCACAAACAACTGTGACATATCGGATTTTCTCAGCAGTAGCCAGATGTTTTAACTGAAGTGACGAGACAATACATAAATTTTTTCTTTCCCAGGACTCCAACGTGGCACCTATCGCTGTTATATTCTAGAGAAATCTAACTTTAAAATGGGTTTGTTACACCAGGAGTGACATGTGAGCATGTTTGAACTAGAAATAATATGACAAAGAGTTCTGTGCTGACTGGGAATCGAACCCCACACGTATCGTTGTTGACTGCACACAAAGAGACGTCAGGTACCGAATTTTTCTCCACCAGCAGCTCGGAATAACATCCTTGAACGTACAGTGATCTCGCAAACAGTTCTGTGTATCACTGGGACTCAAAAACGTCAGAAATCGTTAGTGTTGACAACGAATGAAAATGCATTAAAAATCAAAATTATTATCCACCAGAAGATAGGTGTTCTCATGCTAGCTAGAGCTTCATAATGCATAATGAAAGCTTTAGTGCCGGGCCAGGAATCGAAGCTATTCACGTGCAATATGTGGAGATATTGAGGAATCTGCGGTTTTGAACAAACAACGAATTACAGTCGAGCTGTATTGTCACGAAGGGATCAAATTCCGCATTAAGGACGGTCTATGTTGCATTCCCAGTTCAGAATCAATATTATCGACATACAGAAGATCAAATAAAAGATGGAGTAAGTGTCCTGGGACCCTATCTAGCAATTGTTTCGTCACTAGAAATAAATAATTAGTAAAAACAATAACTTGTATATGCTGATACAGTTTCTACATGTCGTGTCTCCTGACTTTATTGTGGTTCAACTTAACGTCTACTTGGTCCAGAAGGAATATCATGTTTAACATGAATGTAAGACTTCAATATAATTATACCTTCTTCACTTGGCGTAGCCACAAGAGAACACAATCTGTCTCTCCTTATCAAAAATCAACAGCAGAAGTTAGAATCGAACCCAGACCGTACGTACATGAATCTAGCATCAATCTAAGAGACCACCAAATTCTCTTGTCTAACACAGATTTTTCTATCATAACAACGTTTCGCCACACAGGATGCGAATTCTGACACACAGGCTCCCTGTAGTGGTTTGCAGCAAGTTCAATACATTCATTTACTTAATTGACCGAATTGCCACGAACTAGCTGCCACAGCTACCCAGTGGATACATTAGACTCTATTTTGTAATCACCTATACAGAACTGCCAACAGTGTAGGATGCAGAAATTTAAATAGGTAGTGTTTCTTTCGACTTGAGCTACTCTATTGCGCTATCCGTTTGTTGAAAACGTCCTGCAGTGCAAAAGAAAAGCTGTAACTGTCTTTCTCTCAGAAGGCTATATCTGGCCATATGCAATATCTCACAGCACTGTGCAATGCTGAAGTTCTGGAGGAATTATTGTTGACTTCTGGACGTGTTGTAGCTATGTATCAGCTAGTAGCGTAATGGTAAGCGTCGCGCTCTGTTGATAAGACGTCGCGAGTTCAGGTGCATCCGCTGCAAACTTTTTTAAAACGCAATACTGCTGTCTGCTGAAGTTATCGATATAATGGAACTTTGAACATAATTCCCTTCACTTCTCAACCCAAAATAGTCGCATGTGGAAAAGGAACTAACTTCTGCGACATTTTGTTCTTTTGACCTTTAATAGATGGCCAGGCTGCAGATGCATCTTGAAACTTTTGTATTATTTATGGGGAGAGCGCATTGTGCCAAAATACGACAGAAAAGGATTTTCTACATTAGCTGTCGTGTGGCAGTGGCATTTTATTCTTCATCAAAACTTGTTTGACAGCTTTAACGCAGAACAAGTTTTCTACATGCATGTAATCAATAAACTGCATTTGCATTGTATGACTTATAGATAACATCAGAGAATTCGCATATATCGTTGATGATTAATTTCTCCCTCATGTTTAGTATTGTTTTAACAACACTAAAAGAAAGCTTACGAAAATTGTGCCTGTATTATAAGAAATGAAATAAAACTACCCGCGATAACCTTACGACGATAGTCTGTTTCAATAAAACTGAGTATCTGTACACAAGCGTGCCTCTATCGGAACGAATTAGTAAAATACTAATCACTTAGATTTCGATTGGGTCTGTGTTTGATTGGTATGCTGTGTCATACTCAAGTGGTATGCAAATGTGGCATTTCATAAATGAAGTTATGTAAACCTAGAAACCCAAAATTTGCTTGCCAGCAGCGGAAAGAGGCGTTACCTGTTGTGCAGCATTGTAAGTTTTTCACCATTGCGCTATGAGCCGAAAGTATTTTCTTGCGATATCCTTATCGATGTGTGATCTGACTGCTTGTAGCTCTTCCACAGAAAGGATAAAAACGTTACAGTCAGCAAGACTGGATCCGCAAACCATATCAGACGCGTTCTAACAGGTTAGCACGTCGCCACACAGCTAGGGAACAGGCATGCTCCTACGTTTCCTCTTGCGAGACCAATAATGGCTAGAACTCGTAAACGCTATTTAAATGACGATATTAGATGCGATTTTCACGTGCAACGACTTTCCTGGGCTGAAAACCGTAAATTTACAATCTTTTGTTACAGCTTAAGCGATAGCAACTCAGATTATTCAATTGACATGACAGGAAAAATCAAGTAAACGTTGAGGCTTAAATCCGTGCACACCAGGAAGTAACTCGTCGATCACAGAGTTGCCAAACATACCTTACCTAGTAGCCAAATCTCAGTTACATTACCTGCAGGAAGAAGACAAACCGATGTCATCCTACAGTGGGCTGGGAAGTGACCATAGCTGACGTCTCAAAGACGAGGCTGCTACGGCATGGAATACGTAATCCAACTGATTCACATTTCTGTAACTGGGTTTATGGACTGGAGCATAGTTACTAATAATGCTCAGAACAGACTGCAAGCTGAACTTCATAAATCAGTAACTCTCATAGTTGTTTTTATATTTCTTTTGTAAGTGTACTCAAAACTATAAATCTCATTGACGAACGTTTTCATGCCTCGCCGATAGTCGAGCACAACTAACAGGTAAAAATAAAAAAGAATGTGTGTGTGTGTGTGTTTGTGTGTGTGTGAGAGAGAGAGAGAGATAGATAGAGAGAGAGAGAGAGAGAGAGGGAGAGAGAGAGAGACATAAAAATAAAAAAAAGAATGAAAGAGAGAGAAAAAACTGTTGCAAGGAAACTGATTCATGATATGTAAAGAAATCTTTCATTAAAATGACACGTTCCACATCATTACGGAATGTCGTGTTCATGATCTATGGAACAAGTATTAATCTACTCTACTCATATAATATTGCTGGCTATTCATGAAGATATATGAAGTACAGAAATTTTCGGCAATATCAGTAACCAAATCTAAACATGAAAATAAAAGACGACAGTTTTTGTAATAATCCGGGACTCCTATAAAGACCCTTTCGTCCCTGTTAACTAATCACGACAGATGTGTGACATACCTCCATTCAGATGCAACAATTTGTTCATGCATTTAAAGATGAAGCGCATGATGTGAAGTTCTGTGACAGAGATACGTACCCAACACGGAATTGCATTGTTAATTAAGTAAAATCGAATGTTACGTATCGGGTTTTTCTTACCAGCTGATAGATGTTTGAATGTAAAAACGAGATACAAATTTTTGTGCCTGAGCGGCAATCGAACCCCACACCTACCGTCCATCTTTATCATCCACGAACATAGCTTAGGTATCAATTGCTTACTCACCAACAGTAAGATGTGTGCATGTTTGACCAGAAATAACGACACCTATTGCGATTGTTGGCAACACATGAACAGACATTAAAAATGTACCTTAATTTCCACTAGCAGACTGGTGTGCACGTGATAGGGCTTGAAATGGAATTATGAATATTTTTGTACTGGATCATGATTCGGACCCACATAGTTACCTTTTGAGGAGACCTAGAGGAGACTGCAGTCTTGGGAAAAGGAACGAAATGATTGAACTGTACTGTTCCGAGAATTCAGATCCTCGGAAGAGGAGATACGAATTCGAATCACAGTCCATCATCAAATTTTTCAACGTCTCTAGTTCAATCAAGTACAAGAAAAATAAGTGCCCTGTTCCTTAAAATGGCTATCGGTTCATCAAATAAAGTAAAATATTCTAATGTAAGTAAGTTTACTGGAGACAGTATTTCTGTTTACCATGAATTCCGCCTATGTCATTTCCCAACGTAAACCGGCTCTGCCTAGTTGGTAATGAGGGAACGTGATGTTTAATGTGGATTCTGGATTAAAAAGTTTTTCTCTTGAGGTTACTAGAGGTGAAGAAAATCTTTTTGTGCCTCTTAAAAGTAAATGCCTGAACCCACGCATTGCAGCCGGCCGAAGTGGCCGTGCGGTTAAAGGCGCTGCAGTCTGGAACCGCAAGACCGCTACGGTCGCAGGTTCGAATCCTGCCTCGGGCATGGATGTTTGTGATGTCCTTAGGTTAGTTAGGTTCAACTAGTTCTAAGTTCTAGGGGACTAATGACCTCAGCAGTTGAGTCCCATAGTGCTCAGAGCCATTTGAGCCCACGCATTGCACCCGTGATGGTTCGTTCCACCAGACCATTGTGGCCACATTTCCCAGCCCCAGGAGTATGCTCTAACGGATGATGTGCTTAGCTTTCAAAATTAGTCACAGTGGAAAAAATGCGGATTTATTAAATGGTGTAGTAGAAGCAATCTTCTGACGTGGCGATTATGCTATTCTCATGTCAGCATGATGTTAAGACTCTTCTAGGGTTGGGTTGTTTGGGGGAAGAGGCCAAACTGCGAATTCATCGGTCTCATCGGATTAGGGAAGGAAGTCGGCCTTGCCTTTTCAAAGGAACCATCCCAGCATTTGGCTAGAGCGATTTAGGGAAATCACGGAAAACCTAAATCAGGATGGCCGTACGCGGGATTGAACTGTCGTCCTCCCGAATGCGAGTCCTGTGTGCTAACCACTGCGCCACCTCGCTCGGTGACACTCTTCTAGGCATCATGGCCTCGATGTGAAGCCATTTTGAAATTTTCAGTAATTCAACAAATTCCATAGTTCGAGAAATTCTACTGTGAAGTCTGAAGTTACTGGATAATTCGATTTTTACCGTCATTATTACTATCATTTTCCTCATTCCGTTGCTGGACACATGTGCTTGAAGTTCATTTAATGCCTATTGGTCATTACAGATGTAGTTGCCCAATAAGAGGTTCTTGTCCTGTCTACGGATTTCTTTTCATGTGAATATCAAACATCAGCAATTACTCCCAGATTACATTAAAACTAAAGTAATTCAAGAAGACGTTACTTGATAGTAAAAACGCGCTGCCTTTCTTAATTTTTTTCGAATACTGCCAAACCAAAAGCCTAGGGATCTTACTGCCTTCCGATACACGTCGCTGTCAGTTCTTCCACATGATTTGGTCGACGTGACCTGTTTCAAGTTGTGTATGACAGAGAATGTTTTAGAAAATCAATTGTTTTCCCTTGCAATAAACAGAAAGATTTCATTCTAAGCTATCCAAGTTCAAAATTTTCGCATTATTAGTTCAAATATAATATTCACTTCTATAATGTCGGAAAGTATTTCACAGTTTCAAAATTTGCATCCGACTCATTGACCTTATACTAAGACGCTGACCATAAATTCTACCTCAGAGTGACACCAGTTTAAGTAACCTAATGCAGCGAAGACTGTTTAACAGTGCTCGTTCTCGCCGGAAAATATGCAATTCACTCATTGGGCCCCAATAGTACACTGTAACAGTAATTTCTGTGTGTATTCAATGCATGCGGATTGTAGAATTTAGTGGTGCTCTCTCTTCCACTTCTGTATACAATATGCTTGACCCAAACGGGCCCTTTATCATTACAGACCCTGGGGGGTGCAACATCATACTGACAACAGTAATGTGCTTATACTGATAGCCTCACTCTTCGTTTCAGCTGATTCTGTAATCATTTAAATAAAACAACATGACCTTCCAGGGGGAGACATTTCGTCCCCCGTTTCCTCGTGTGAAATTTGTCAGTAAATTTTTGCCTTCCACCAGCGAAATGCGGCAGAGTACGGCCAGTAAACGATTCACAAACCACGATTTAGTGCCGTTAAGACGATATCCTTGAACATTGTCGTAGCTGAAGCAATTTAGTTACTTCTTAAATCGTCTCATGCAGCAACGTTCGCAGATATCTCAAACAGGGAAAGCTATTTAACCAGGTACGACGTTTGTGAGACAAACTTCCCACAGTTTGTTTCGGCTTGATCTTTTCGTCTGATAGCACTGCGTAAGTATTTTGTCTAAGATGTATCACAAGTAGTGTTCCGGGTATCTGTGGGAATCATTGGTTGAAACCTAGTTTAACACCAATTGGTACAGTACTGCCAAATATTAAAAATGATTATCAACCTAAATCTGAGTTCATCCACAAACTGAGGCTCATTTATAATACTGTAGCTAGACTGTGTATCCTTGTCTTCTTTGAGTGGGCATTTGAATACATTTACACACACGTATACAATACTATGAAATCTTCGAACGTTGTTGCTAACGTTGCTGTCAAAACTAATTTTAGTAGATGTGAGGATACAAAGAAACAATCAGACTCATGGGTGTGAACTGAAACTAAAGTGCAGACGCTGGCGCTGGGCAGATGTGCGTTTTTTCATCTTCAGATCTATACAAATAATGTATACAAATCAGGGTATGCATTGTTTTCAAATTGTTTCCCTCTTGTTTAGTTTTCTGATGATGAACTGGATCCACACCTATGAGTCTGATTGTTTCTTTGTATCCTTGCATTTACTATCTTTGTGCGTTATTGCTCGGTGTTCAAAAAGCAATATATTATGCCTGCTCCCACGAGGTTTTAGAACGATGTCGCAAGAAGGCTAACGAATTATAATCAAAATACACTGAGACGCCAATTTGTCTGTCGTCATGGTGTTAAGTCGGTAGAAATAGTTGGGTAATAATGCCTGCATCACCGGCATCCCACTGCCTTCTTCTCTTTCGTTCGTGTGTTACGCATGGTGCAAGAAATATTTGTGTTTTACTTGCTTCTGTGACAGGTTTCACCCCACTGAATGCGAGCAAGCTTACGAATAAACTGTCAATAATTGGAATTAAGCAATAATACACTTAAAATGTGTATTCTTGCATTAAGCATCCCGATGAAAATAGCTGTAAATAGGTTATATGCCTACTTGATTATTACTCGCGCTTCTCGATGCTTTCCTCAGAAAATAAAAATAAAGAGAGAGGGAGAGAGAGACAGAGAGAGAAAACAGAAATGTATTTCAAATATCAGCTCGGTGATGCTATGTTCGTCTCGTGATGTAAAACAAGGATAGTTCATAGGTTCTATCTCGTTGTACTAGCGATATGTATGGCTCTAGGGGTCTTTCTTTTCTCTCTGCAAACAACCAGAACAGAATTCAGTAACAAAGTGGTAAGAAGACCTATGCAGTAAACATCTTTGATTACTGATTCTTTATTACTACCATTATCATTGTTGTTCGTGACCTCACAACAGATTTCCTATCTCTCACTGCTGCCGATGCACGTTGCGAAAGTATCAGGACGAATGGAATGTGGGATGTTTCGTCACGGAGAATATACACATTCCTCTCGGCGTCTTATTTTCAGGGTAATATGAAAATCTCAGTAAGAGAAGATGACCACGGGATGCCGGTGATACAGGCAATAATATCCAACTATTTCTGTCGACTTAACAGCATGACACAACGACAGACAAATTGGCGTCTCGGTGTATTTTGATTATAATTCGCTAGCCTTCTTGCGACCTCGTTCTAATACCTCGTGGGAGCAGGCGTAATATTTTGCTTTTTGAAAACCGAGCAATAACACACAAAGATAGTAGATGGAAGGATATAAAGAAACAATCAGACTCATTGGTGTGGATCCAGTTCATCATTAGACGACTAAACAAAAGGGAAACATTACGAAAGCAATGAATACGCTGATTAGTATACAATATTTGTATAGATCTGAAGATGAAAAAGCGCAGATCTGCACTTTACTTTCTGTCTTAATGGGCATGATTTTTAGTTTCTTCTCTTCTGAATTTTCAAATGAATTGATTATTACATGGCACAGAATAATTAGTTAAATGTGTTTCTTACAGCTTCCATTCGCACCAACATTTTTCTACATTCTCGTGCAATTCATGAAATTCTACCTGTATGATCACAAGACTGCACACAGATGCAATCGATTTCGAGGTGCATAGTGTTTGTTATCTTACTTTTTGTGACAGGTGGGCAAAGTTGGTTTCCAAAAACTTTTTACTGTACCGAAATAATCTTTTGTCAGTAAGTAACAAGGTAAGCGTTTTATTCGTATATATTTTGTGGTAAACTGTAATTGTTATGGAAGAATATACACCTGAATGTTTGACGCAAGCGATAGGAGAAAACCCTGCATATTAACCAAACCACACGCCACCTCTCCGTATCCTGCTATGTCATGAGCATGGGAGTCTCCTCATATACCGCTACAGAGCTGTTCCTAGCACAGCTGAGAATTGGCAACACCGTCACAAACATTTGGCAACACTTTAACAGTGCAATCACTTCCATGTATGCTACTGAATTGACTCGCTAAATTCGCTTGATATTCCCTTTACATTTGAATGACTCGTGCTATGTAATCCTCATATAAACTAAGACACTGACACCGAAAATTCAATTTTTCGGCTAAAGAAATGCCATTCTTCACACAAGTGACAATTTTTATTATCTTTCACGATGTGTTATGAGGCCATGATGAGATGGGCGTGCTGGCAGCACTGTGTCCGTAGCCCCATGGTAGAGCCTGTGTCTTGTGTCGCAACGGCTCAATGCGTCGTCAGTCCTAACCGTGGTAGGGGCCTTACTCTTCAAGTCCTCTTGGTAGCTCGACCCAGTAAGTTGAGTTTATGGTCATAGATCTCGGCTTTCTGACTATCAAGCTGCTTCACAATACAAGTGTCTCTGAAGAAATTCGAATCTACCGTCAACGATACGAATTTCAATATTGTTCTTCACACAAGACTCACATGCCACGGTGATAAGTATGAAGGGAATGATCCTCTTGATTACTGTAGGGCCTCTATGCTAAATTTCCACAGTGGCAATTAGGAACTCTCGGCAGACATTTACTAACAGCAGCTCTAGCGACTTACTTTTTCTCTGGGTAGCTTCAAATATAGGCAATTTTGTAGCCTTAAAGCCAATTGAATATTTGAAATATAACTTCTGAACAGCTTTCACTTCTCCATTAATTAATGTATCGACCTTAAAACAAGCAATATGCCTGAGTAGCTATGGAGCAGGTTTTGAAAGGTATTGACACAATGTTTTGAATCCATTTGCCATATGGAATCAAAGAAAGGAACCAAACACATTACACTGCATTTACTCTCTGTGCTTTGACTAACACATTTGAATCCATGAAAAAAAAAAATATTGTAAGAATCTCCTGTGAAAAGAAAAAGAACAGGATATGACACTTTAATTATAGCGCATTGGATCACAATGAAATTAAATCTGTGGCACATCGATGTATTGGATATAGGTGTAATAAATTACTCACAAAATTAAAACGGTTTAGTGCCTCAGTTGCAGTCGAGTATGAAACACAAATCGTAGACAGACTTTATGGGTCACCACTCAACAACGTTAAAGCATTTTACATCATCGAGAGTGAGGAGTGGAGCAGACGTTGCAGGCAGAAGGCGTGGCAGCGCAGTGCCTCAGCCCCCGCCAGTAGGCAGCAAACGGGTCCCAGAGAACTCAGACGTGTGTGGTGTTCAGAGGCAAGAGATTTCAGGAAGGGAGCGGCACGTCCGGGGATAGGAGTTCGCGACAGGTGTCCGTCCATCGGGAGGCTAATAAATATTGAAAAGTCCGGTAAACTTCCAAGGGGAGGCCATCAGGACCCGGAGACTTGTTGACAGCTCCTTTTCTAATGGCGTCGATCACTTCTTCTCCTGTAATTTCTTCCATCAAGGCCGCTTCCATCGCCGGGTCGACGGAGCCGTTAATCGTCTGAGAGACGTCGTCCAGTGCTGTCGGATCAGGGGTCCGAGCGGAATAGAGTTGGGAATAATGATTGTAGAACGCTGTGTTTATGTCTTGTTGCGTGGTGAGGCGATGACCGTCCTCCGTGTCGATGAAGCGTATCAGCGCTCGTTGGCGTCGTTTACGTTCACGAAGGACGTGGAACATTGACGGGCGTTCGCTAGGTATCCGATCCTGCGTCCTCGAGCGGATGACTACCCCCTCTAGGTGGCGTCGCATATGAGCGAGGATCTGAGCCTTAGCACGGTGGACCGCCGTTTGTCGTTCCGGAGACGGCGCCATAGCATCGCAGTCGCGCAGGACCCGGAAGTAAAAGTCGAGTGTATGTCTTCGCCAAGTAGCGTGGTCACGACCGTAGGTTATCAACGTTCGCCTCAGTGCCGGTTTGGCGCTTCCAACCACCAGCGGAATGTTGTGGGATATGCACGGAGGCGATTTTCACACGAATGCCACGTATCCTCAACGGCTTGGCGGCAATCCGGATACGACAGATGAGCGATGGTTAATTTCCACGGGCTGCGGCTTCTCCACACTTGTTGCCGCCGCAGGGTGACGGCACAAATGTAAGCTGAGTGGTCCGAGAATGCCGCAGGCCACAGTTCCGCATCCTGTGTTCCAGCGGCGAGAGAGCGTGAGACATAAATCCGATCGATACGACTGGAAGAGTGACCCGTGAAGTGTGTGAATGCCGGTCAGTGGCCGTGAAGATGTTCCCAAGTGTCCACCGTCTGCAGGTCTCAGATTAGCGTCTCGAGTTCCGGGTACGGAGTATGTCGTGGGAGTTGATCTCTGGGCGCCAGTACGCAATTGTAGTCACCTCCAAACTCCAGATGGTCGTGGCGGCCTTGGAAGAGCGGGGCGACGTCTTCCGCAAAGAATCGTGAACGTTCGCGACGTTTGTCCGGACACCCAGTACTGTGAGTGCCATTCCTCTTGCCCCAGGCAGAAACAGGATATCGTTCGCCACTATCCCTTCCCGAAGAAGTACAGCGACACCGCTGCCTGTTGGGGAAGCTGGAGAGACGCAAGCATCGTAACCGTACATGCCTGGGAAGTCGTCGACGTACACTTCCTGGAGAAGGGCTATGTCGATGGAAGCAGAGTTCAACATATCCTGAAGCAAGGATAACTTAGCGCGTGTCCGTATAGTATTGATGTTTATAGTTGCAACGCGATAAGTTTGAGGTCTATCCACAGCATCCGTGTTGGCCATCAATACCCTTGTAAGGCTGTCTCGTCACTGTAAATGACGGCGGGAAAGGATGAACACTGGTGGGGTAAATTTCCCCCCGTGTCGTCCGACACGATGGGCAAGGAGTGTTCCTCACCGTCGTCCGCCCAGTCGCCATGAAATACCATCGGCTGTTGGTGGCTGTTAGTGGCTGCTGCGGCACTCGGCGCTGACTCCATCGGCTTTGTTGGTTGGGAATCGGCAGCGGCTGTCTGCTTGTGATCCTGCTGTTCTGTGGGCTCGGAGGGGCTGAAGCCGTCACCACGGCGATCTGTTGAGTTTGAAGTTACAGCGGCCTCTGTACCGCCGGTACCGTCGTCGGAATTTCCACAGTCCATGTCAGACGATCGCTGCGAACACTCGTCCGATGGATCACGCCGCCGCCTCTTGTGTTTTCGCGGGGAACGCTGTTTACGGACGTGTGTTTCAGTATCTGAATGTGGGTGGATTTCGTCAGCTGCTCCGACATCTGGAAGAAAAGCTGCTGTCGGCACAACTCGTGGGTCAATGTCCATCCTGGCATCCACGCCTTCTTGCAAGGTCGGTCGGTGATTATCTTCAGGTGGGGGCGCCGTTGTAGAGGCCGGATCCTGTACTGCAGAAGCCACTTTGGTCTCGCCATCGGGGGCGGCTGTCGGACTAATGTCGTCAGCATCAGAAAAGGTTGCTGCCCGTGTAACTTCGGCGTAATTGAGAGGAAGGGTCGTCACCGTAGAAGGAGTCATAGATTCACCTGTCGGGATTTGAGTAAGCCGTCGTCGGAGACAATCCGGCCGGACGCACCCTGCTTGGCCACAACCAGAGCAAGTGCGTGGCTGACCGTCAGACATAATGATCGCCCTACATCCGCTGATGACAAGATATAACGGAACTTGTTTGGTCAGTTCAATTTTAATCTGTCGTACCCCGTTAAGAACGGGGTACGTTGTAAAGGTGGTCCATTTTTCGGCCATATGGCTGATCACTCTGCCGTAGGGCTGGAAAGCCGCGGTGACTACGTCCGGTGGTACTTCGAAAGGGAGTTCGAAGACGCGTATCGTACGGAGGCCAAGCCCCGCGTGATCGATAGAGACCGCCCCAATATAGCCATCAGAATGTTTGAATTTAAGATCGTTCGCATGTGCGCTCACGATTCTGTTGCACACCTCGTCACTTACTAGCTTGACGTAGACAACACTGCTCGTGATAGACCCATGGATACCAATTATGTCTGGCGGGTCAATTTTAACGTCGTCACGTAGAAAACGTTCCACTTCAAAAGCTCGCGGTCGTGCATGATCGGTTTGAAAACTGATCTTGATGGTGGTTTGTCTGTATGAATGTGCCATGTTGCGTCGGTAGTGATGGACTCTAAACTAGCGACAATGCAGTAGTAAACAACTACGGGCACTCGCGACCGCGCGGACGGAAAGTAAACAAGACGTCCTCGCCGCAGCGCTGCGGAAAGCAGACTGCACCTCAAGACTGCAGCTGCAGTAGAAAGTGATGTACTCAGATTGCAGTCAAGACTTTCTCCAGGAAGTACCACAGTCTACAACGTAGCCAGATCGAGCATATTGCACGACATAGAATTCAGAGGGCAACACGATTGTATTGTTCACCTTATGGACGATTATTTTGTTTAAGACTGTTTTTAAAACACATATTGCACGCTGAAGACACAGAAAAATTAACGAAACAAAATTATTTTATGAGAGCAACGTTAGCTACAGCGTTTGAAGTATTCATAATATTGTATACGTGTGTATAAATGCCTTTCAATGCCCACCCAGGAAGACAAGGATAGACAAGCTTCAGTATTATAAATACGCCTCAGTTTGTGGATGAACTCAGACTTAGGTTGATAATCATTTTGAATATTTAGCAGTACTATACCCATTGGTGTTAAACTCGTTTTCAACCAATGATTCCCACAGATACCCGGAACACTACTTGTGATACTTCTTACAAAAAATACTCACGCAGTGCTATCAGACGAAAAGATCGACCTGACACAAACTGTGGGAAGTCTGATTTACAACCTTCGTACCTGGATAAGTAGCATTCCCTATTTGAGATATCTGTGAACGTTGCTGCATAAGACGATTTAAGAAGTAACTAAATTCCTTCAGCTACGACAATGTTTAAGGAAATCGTCTTAACGGCACTAAATCGTGGTTTGTGAATCGTTTACTTGCCGTACTCTGCCACATTTCGCTGGTTGGAAGGCAAAAATTTACTGACACATTTCACACGAGGAAAATGGGGACGAAATGTCTCCCCCTGGAAGGTCGTGTTGTTTTATTTAAATGATTACAAAATCAGCTACAACGAAGAGTGAGGCTGTCAGTATAAGCACATTACTGTTGTCAGTATGATGTTGCACCCCCCAGGGTCTGTAATGATAAAGGGCCCGTTTGGGTCAAGCATATTGTATACAGAAGTGGAAGAGAGAGCACCACTAAATTCTACAATCCGCATGCATTGAATACACACAGAAATTACTGTTACAGTGTACTATTGGAGCCCAATGAGTGAATTGCATAATTTCCGGCGAGAAAGAGCACTGCCAAACAGTCTTCTCTGCATCATGTTATTTAAACTGGTGTCACTCTGAGGTAGAACTTACGGTCAGCGTCTTAGTATAAGGTCAATGAGTCGGATGCAGATTTTGAAACTGTGAAACACTTTCCGACATTATAGAAGTGAATATTATATTTGAACTAATAATGCGAAAATTTTGAACTTGGATAGCTTAGAATGAAAATCTTTCTGTTTATTGCAAAGGAAAACAATTGATTTTCTAAAACATTCTCTGTCATACACAACTTGAAACAGGTCACGTCGACCTAATCATATGGAAGAACTGACAGCGACGTGTATCGGAAGGCAGTAAGATCCCTAGGCATTTGGTTTGGCAGTATTCGAAGAAAATTAAGAAAGGCAGCGCGTTTTTACTGTCAAGTAAAGTCTTCTTGAATTACTTTAGCTTTATTGTAATCTGGGAGTAATTGCTGATGTTTCATATTAACATGAAAAGAATTCCGTAGACACGACAAGAACCTCTTCTTGGGCATCTACTTCTGTAATGGCCAATAGGCATTAAATGCTCTTCAAGCACATGTATGAGGAAAATGATAGTAATAATGACGGTAACAATCGAATTATCCAGTAACTTCAGACTTCACAGTAGATTTTCTCGAACTAAGAAATTTGCTGACATGAGAATAGCATAATATCAACGTCAGAAGATTGCTTCTGCTTCACCATTTAATAGACTTGCATTTTTTCCACCGTGACTAATTTTGTAAGCTAAGCACATCATCTGTTGCAGCACACTCCTGGGGCTGGGAAATATGACCACAATGGTCTGGTGGAACGAACCATCACGGGTGCAATGCGTGGGTTCAGGCATTTACTTTTAAGAGGCACAAACAGATTTACTTTACCTCTAGTAACCTCAAGAGAAAAACTTTTTAATCCAGAATCCACATTAAACATCACGTTCTCTCATTACCAACTGGGCAGAGCCGGTTTACGTTGGGAAATGACATAGGCGGAAGTCATGGTAAACAGAAATACTGTCTCCAGTAAACTTACTTACATTAGAATATTTTACTTTATTTGATTAACCGATAGCCATTTTAAGGAACAGGGCTCTTATTTTTCTTGTACTTGATTGAACTAGAGACGTTGAAAAATTTGATGATGGACTGTGATTCGAATTCGTATCTCCTCTTCCGAGGATCTGAATTCTCGGAACAGTATAGTTCAATCATTTCGTTCCTTTTCCCAAGACTGCAGTCTCCTCTAGGTCTCCTCAAAAGGTAACTATGTGGGTCCGAATCATGATCCAGTACAAAAATATTCATAATTCCATTTCAAGCCCTATCACGTGCACACCAGTCTGCTAGTGGAAATTAAGGTACATTTTTAATGTCTGTTCATGTGTTGCCAACAATCGCAATAGGTGTCGTTATTTCTGGTCAAACATGCACACATCTTACTGTTGGTGAGTAAGCAATTGATACCTAAGCTATGTTCGTAGATGATAAAGAAGGACGGTAGGTGTGGGGTTCGATTGCCGCTCAGGCACAAAAATTTGTATCACTATTTTACATTCAAACATCTAGCAGCTGGTAAGAAAAACCCGATACGTAACATTTGATTTTACTTAGTGAACAATGCAATTCCGTGTTGGGTTCGTATCTCCGTCACAGAACTTCACATCATGCGCTTCATCTTTAAATGCATGAACACATTGTTGCTTCTGAATGGAGGTATGTCACACATCTTTCGTGGTTAGTTAACAGTCCCGGATTATTACAAAAAATATCATTTTTTTTTCAAGTTTAGATTTGGTTACTGATACTGGCGAAAATTTCTGTAATTGGGGCTTCTTCATGACTAGGTAGCAATATTTTATGAATGCAACAATTTTTTACTCTCTCTCTTTCTTTTTCATTTTTATCTCTCTCCCTCTCTCTCTCTCTCTCTCACTTCCTCTCTCTCTCTCTCTCACTTCTTCTCTCTCTCTCTCTCTCTCTCTCTCTCTCTCGCTCTCTCTCACTCTCTGTGTCTCCCACTCTCTCTCTCTCTCTCTCTCTCACTCACACACACACACACACCCATTCTTTTTTTATTTTTATCTGTTAATAGTGCTCGACTGTCGGCGAGGCATGTTAACGTTCGTCAATGAGATTTATAGTTTTGAGTACACTTACAAAAGAAATATAAAAACAACTAAGAGAGTTACCGATTTATGAAGCTTAGTTTGCAGTCAGTTCAAAGTATTATTAGTAACTACACTACAGTCCGTAAACCCAGTTACAGAAATGTGAAACAGACGGATTACGAATTCCAGACCGTAGCAGCCGCGTTTATGAGACGTCAGCTATAGTCACTTCCCATCCCACTGTAGGATGACATCGGTTTGTCCTCTTCCTGCTGGTAATGTAACTGAGACTTGGCTACAAGGCACGGTATGTTTGGCAACTCTGTGATCGACGAGTTACTTCCTGGTGTGCATGGAATTAAGCCTCATAGTTCAACTGAATATTGTGAATAGCTATCGCTTGAGCTGTAACAAAAGATTGTAAATTTACGGTTTTCAGCCCAGGAAAGTCGTTGCACGTGTAAATCGCATCTAATATCGTCATTTAAATAGCGGTTTACGAGTTCTAGCCACTATTGGTCTCGTATGAGGAAACGTAGGATCATGCCTGTTCCCTAGCTGTGTGGCAACGTGCTAACCTGTTACAACGCGTCTGATATGGTTTACGAATCCAGTCTTGCTGACTGTAACGTTTTTATCCTTTCTGTGAAAGAGCTACAAGCAGTCATATCACACATTGATAAGGAAATCGCAAGAGAATTCTTTCGGCTCATAGTGCAATGGTGAAAAACGTACAATGCTGCACAACAGGTAACGCATCTTTCCGCTGCTGGCAAGCAAATTTTGGGTTTCTAGGAATACATAACTTTATTTATGAAATGCCACATTTGCATACCACTTGAGTATGACACAGCATACCAATCAAACACAGACCCAATCGAAATCTAAGTGGTTAGTATTTTACTAATTCGTGTCGAGAGAGGCACGCTTGTGTACAGATACTCAGTTTTATTGAAACAGACTATCGTCGTAAGATTATCGCGGGTAGTTTTATTCCATTTCTTATAATACAGTGCACAACTTTTGTAAGGTTTCTTTTAGTGTTGTTAAAACAATACTAAACATGAGAGAGAAATTAATAATCAACGATATATGCGAATTCTCTGATGTTATCTATAAGTCTGGCAATGCACATGCAGTTTATTGATTACATGCATGTAGAAAACTTGTTCTGAGTTAAAGCTGTCAAACAAGGTTTGATGAAGAATAAAAAGCCACTCACGTAATTTGGCACAATGTGCTCTCCCCATACATAATAGAAAAGTTTCCAGATGCATCTGTAGCCTGGCCATCTATGAAAGGTGAAAAGAACATAATGTCGCTGAATTTAATCCTTTTTCCACATGCTACTATTTTGGGTTGAGAAGTGAAGGGAATTATGTTCAATGTTCCATTATATCGATAACTTCAGCAGACAGCAGTATTGCGTTTTAAAACAATTAGCAGAGAATGTACCTGAACTCGCGACGTCTTATCAACAGAGCACGACGCTTACCATTACGCTACTAGCTGAGACATGGCTACAAAACCTCCAGAAGTCAACAACAATTCCTCCAAAACTTCAGCATTGCACAGTGCTGTGAGATAATGCATATGACCGGATCTAGCCTTCTGAGAGATAGACAGTTACAGCTTTTCTTTTGCACTGCACGACATTTTCAACAAACAGATAGCGCAATAGAGTAGCTCAAGTCAAAAGGAACACTTCCTATTTAAATTTCTGCATCCTACACTGTTGGCAGTTCTGTGTATGTGTTAGTTACGTGATTTTATTTCGGTCATTACAAAATAGAGTCGAATGTATGCACTGGGTAGCTGTGGCAGCTAGTTCATGGCGATTCGATCAACCAAGTAAATGAATGTACTGAACATGCTGCAAACCACTACAGGGAGCCTGTGTGTATGAATTTTTATCCTGTGTGGCGAAACGTTTTTACGGTAGAAAAATCAGTGCTAGAGAAGAGAATTTGGTGGTCTTTTGGATTGATGCTAGGTTCATATACGAGGTGCATTCAAGTTCTAAGGCCTCTGATTTTTTTTTCTCCGGACTGGAAAGAGATAGAAACATGCGCATTGTTTTAAAGTGAGGCCGCGTTCATTGTTAATACGTCCCAGAGATGGCAGCACCGTACGGCAGATGGAATTTTACCGCCAGCGGCGACAATGAGAACTGTTTTAAATACTTAAAATGGGGACGTTTTCTTTACTTGAACATCGTGCAATCATTCGTTTTCTGAATTTGCGTGATGTGAAACCAATTGAAATTCATCGAGAGTTGAAGGAGACATGTGGTGATGGAGTTATGGATGTGTCGGAAGTGCGTTCGTGGGTGCGGCAGTTTAATGAAGGCAGAACATCGTGTGACAACAAACCGAAGCAACCTCAGGCTCGCACAAGCCGGTCTGACGACATGATCGAGAAAGTGGAGAGAATTGTTTTGGGGGATCGCCGAATGACTGTTGAACAGATCGCCTCCAGAGTTGGCATTTCGGTGGGTTCTGTGCACACAATCCTGCATGACGACCTGAAAATGCGAAAAGTGTCATCCAGGTGGGTGCCACGAATGCTGACGGACGACCACATGGCTGCCCTTGTGGCATGTTACCAAGCAATGTTGACGCGCAACGACAGCATGAATGGGACTTTCTTTTCGTCGGTTGTGACAATGGATGAGATGTGGATGCCATTTTTCAATCCCGAAACAAAGCGCCAGTCAGCTCAATGGAAGCACACAGATTCACCGCCACCAAAAAAATTTCGGGTAGCCGCCAGTGCTGAAAAAATGGTGTCCATGTTCTGGGACAACGAGGGCGTAATCCTTACCCACTGCATTCCAAAGGGCACTACGGTAACAGGTGCATCCTACGAAAATGTTTTGAAGAACAAATTCCTTCCTGCACTGCATCAAAAACGTCCGGGAAGGGCTGCGCGTGTGCTGTTTCGCCAAGACAACGCACCCGCACATCGAGCTAACGTTACGCAACAGTTTCTTCGTGATAAAAACTTTGAAGTGATTCCTCATGCTCCCTACTCACTTGACCTGGCTCCTAGTGACTTTTGGCTTTTCCCAACAATGAAAAACACTCTCCGAGGCCGCACATTCACCAGCCGTGCTGCTATTGCCTCAGCGATTTTCCAGTGGTCAAAACAGACTCCTAAAGAAGCCTTCGCCGCTGCCATGGAATCATGGCGTCAGCGTTGTGAAAAATGTGTACGTCTGCAGGACGATTACGTCGATAAACAACGCCAGTTTCATCGATTTCGGGTGAGTAGTTAATTAGAAAAAAAATCGGAGGCCTTAGAACTTGAATGCACCTCGTACTAACGGTCTGGTTTCGATTCCAATTTCTATGTTGTTTGTTCAAAACTGCAGATTCCTCAATATCTCCACATATTGCACGTGAATAGGTTCCATTCCTGGCCCGGCACTAAAGCTTTCATTATGTATTATCAAGCCCTAACATGAGAACACCTATCTGCTGGTGGATAATAATTTTGAGTTTTAATGCATTTTCATTCGTTGTCAACACTAACGATTTCTGACGTTTTTGAGTCCCAGTGAGACACAGAACTGTTTGCGAGATCACTGTACGTTCAAGTATGTTATTCCGAGCTGGTAGTGGAGAAAAATTCGGTACCTGACGTCTCTTTGTGTGCAGTCAACAACGATATGTGTGGGGTTCGATTCCCAGTCAGCACTGAACTCTTCGTCATATTATTTCTACTTCAAACATGCTCACATGTCGCTGCTGGTGTATCAAACACATTTTAAAAGTTCGTTTTCTTTATAATATAACAGCGATAGGTGCCTGGTTGGGGTCCTGGGAAAGAAAAAATTAATGTTTTCGTCTCGTCATTTCAGTTAAAACATCTGGCTAATGCCGAGAAAATCCGATATATCACAGTTGTTTGTGTTTCGATGACAATCCAATTAGGTTCTGGGTTCGAATCCCTGTCCAACACAAAGCTTTACCTCACGCCATTCAAGTAAGTTACTTGTAAAGAATCAATATTTAACATCTCTGGTAGTTCGTTAACAAGGACAATAGATGCTGGGTATGAATTCGTGTCCATTAAAAATGTTTGCGTTATGTAATTTAAAATCAAGGTATATCACTCTGTGTATGCCTAGTCAGGAATGACTGTTAGTTTCAGTCAGTTACGAAGTCTTTGCTTCGTCTGCATGACCAAAATACGACGATCTTACTACGCGAATTACCTATCTGGCGTAATAGTGAGAGTGGTAACATATCAGGTATGTCATTTACTGTAATAAATGTGAGCTTACAAGCCGTAAGAACCGTCTTCCATGTGATAAGATGTTCCCTGATATTTGTAGTACCTTTGTATTACTTTACATCTTGAGTTATTGCGATACAGGGCAGTGTTTTTTAGTGGTGACTTGTTGGAACCATTTTCAATAGTCAGACGACTGTACCGATGGGCGGTTAGAGGACCTGCTAGACAGCTGCGCTATGTGGGTTGCATTCTAATCAGGCGAAATGCAATTCAGGTCGTTCGGATACTTTTGAGCACGACTGTACACTGGCTACTTTACTGTCAAGTCTTTCTGCAATATTGCGGAAGAAACATCCAGCTTCTCGTACCCCTATTACATGACGTAGTTCAAAGTCAGTGAGATGCTGATAATGGCGTCTTTGTCGCCTTAAACGAGACTTCCATTCTCAAGAGTAACTAACGCTCAGACAGCCTGTCTTTAAAGCAAACCTGATTTGCGTCTTCATAGAGGCGTCACTAGCGCCACTCTTACGCAAGTACTGCGTAATATGAGTAGAAATCATCTTTCAGAGGTAGAAACACGCCTACCAACTTTCGTTTATTTCGCACAACTCCATTTTTGTGCTGCGATTCTCTTCCCGTCGGTGTATTTTTTTCGTTCCTTAAGATTAGGTTGATGGACTTACCAGCTATGTACGTAGTGATTACAGATAATAATTTATTTCATAACAATTCTTTGAGACGTCTCGCAATTTAAGTGATTAATACAGAGGTATTTTATAGACACATAGCAGCAGAGTACGAAAGGAAAAATCGAAATATTTACGGTCAACAGTCATGTATGTTGATATTTGCAGCAACCAAAAATGATGAACGTCTCTTATAAATGTGCTCTCTCGGCTCTAGTAGCAAATAACTATTCAACGAATATCAATTTTTGATCTATCGAACACGTGCCTTAACTGCTACGGCATCTGCATGCGCAATGATGAATAAAGGAAGAATAAACACTTATACGTGACTTGTTTAGCAAGTTATTATATCTCAAGCATTGTTAGTACAACTCTTTCGGTAGCTCACAGCTTGCATTTATGTTCCTCAGTTCGAGAATTTGTTTCATATAATAATACTATATCTACTTTACTGGGCATAAACACAATTATAACGCCGCTAAGTTTTGAACGCACACCACTCTTTATGTATTTCGAGCGTCGTCTCAACTGTAGTGGGCAGCATTCTGTGTGTAAGTAACTTATGAATTATATTGCTTCCTTTACTTTACATATATCTGCTGAGGGCGAACTCATTCTTAAAATTAACGTATAAAACATTTAAGCCTAGATTTTGCATGGAAAAAGGTACTGTGCAGATGTTAGTGCTAAGGTTGAGCAAGTACAAAACTGCTGAAACCACAAAAAGAAACTAGTCACTGATTCCAGTGTGTTTGCTACATTTTGTTATGTCCAACTTTTTGGACGCTGAAGTGGTTAGTAATGAAACAATTAATTGAACAGTGCCAACAAGTAACACTTATTAATTGCAACTAAACTTATCCTTGCTCGCCAGGCTCGGCTGTAGCTATGAAACTCCACATGTGGACTTTTGGTTCAGAACACACTAAATGACCACGATTACTGAGTGGCAAAGAGATAAAAGTTGCTTTGCTACAGTCACTAGAAACGCAAGTTTGTAGAAACACAAGTTTGTAGAAACACAAGTTTGTAGACACTTGTTGACACACTTCTGATAGCGTTGGTTCACAGGAGGCGGAAGATCTACCTCTCCTACAGCTGACACAGGCTGTGTCACGGCGATTAGGAAGAACAACGACGTTATTCCGACAGGAAATTCCTGGAAGTGGACAGGATCTGAACTCCAACGGAATTGTCGTACTGGCCTCTTGCGACGCTATTTCGTAAAGAGGCGCGACAGTGGCTCCTCGGAACTAAGGGAGGCACGGTTTCTTCCTAGCATATCATTGGCGCCTTGTGATACCACTTTGCTCTGCATTTACTCTGCGGCGGTAGACACTTCCCGCACCGTTTTCGAATATCGACGATACCTCTTTCCCCTGCCCCCCCCCCCCCCCCCACCCTCGCCCAGCTACCACCGCTCATCAGCCCCGGCGTCAGATAACAGATATGAGACATGACGGTTGGTGTCTGGTGGGGGGGCGGGGGAGGAGGTCAGAGCGACGACGCAATTGCGGAGGTAGATGGCGAAACTTCAGTCGGCGCCGAGCATCCTCACACACCCTGGTATCCACCTTGCAAGTGGCTGGAAACGTCGACCGGGAAACCAACCACGGGGTGCGCGTCGGCGGCCGTAGGCGCAGAGGCAGGCGATGCGGCAGGCTGGCCGCTGAAGACGACGTCTGGATTCCCCCTCAGGACGGCAGGGCGCGACCGTGTTGCTGGCTCTGCCAAGGGCTCTCAGCACGACTGCGACGCCAGATTGACGTCCAGGGGCGTCTCTATCCACAGAGACGACGGTGCTGCCGGAGGTGATGTGTGCGACTGTGAGAGCGGCTGTTGAACGCCCTGGCTATGTGCTGGATCTATGAATAAAAAAGGAGGTGGCTGGATCCCCGAAGTGGATTGGGCGAAACTGGTTCGTATGCCACCTGTGCAACCTATCTGAACGTAGATGATGTAGGTGGAATGGCACAACACCTCAGACACCACACCCTCTTCACGTCTTAGATTCCTGCCGAACACAGGAAAGAACACAGGTTGCTGAAGCCCAACCTGTGACTCGGAAGGAGGGACATAAGGTCTCTGCAGTGGAGATAGCAAGTGGAGCAGAGTCCAGGAGCTCCTCTGACGACATTCCGTCTTTGGTTAGGAAGCGATACGACGACAGAAAACCTTAAAGCCTAAACCCATGTGTGGGCGGCTCGCAGCTCTCCACTTTAAGGACATACTGAATATCACTGTTTTCATAAAACTGTTCAAACCCCCATGACGTGGACTGCAACCTATTATCCAGCACCATCATCTAAGGTAAGCCTTTTATGCAGACGATCGACGCAATGGCTGATACTATGCTGACTGATGTGGTAGGCTTCATTGGAGCGACGAAGGGAAACTTCCTGTATGCATCGAAAACCACTAGTCAGTGTATGTTTAGTATTCCCCAGCAAAATCTATGTGCAGGCATTGTCTAGGTCCATCAAGACATGGCCATTCAAAGTACTACTGTGGGGAAGCAAACTCGTCCTGCATATATTGTACACTGTAAAGTTATTGCCTCTATTTGTGAGTCCATCCCTGGCCATGTCCAATGGCGCCTTACCAACTGCTTGGTGCAGACAACACACCAATATCCTTGGTACTTCCCTCTAAAGGACTGAGTGACCATGAATGTTGCATCGCAACTGTCAGTGTGCATCAGGAAGACTACAAACTGTACAGAGATGGCACGGCGGTGAGGTAAAGTACCGACGAACCAGGGGGGTAGCCGATCTTCTTCCGACTCCACGGCCACCCATGATGACCAAAGCTGAGCATCATCTCCAATGCCACCGGGTCTGATGCCCTCTCCTGCGCCAAATGGCGGAAGGTGACCGGAAAATCTTCCAAAAACCGAACTCCTTCTGAATAAGTGTGAAGACATTAGTCCCCAGGGAAATCAAACGCAGCATCAGACTCAACAGGGAGTCTCAACAGCAGGTCGGAGTTGGAGTGTTTGGTTGTAGGACGATATGACAACTCGTACTGGTAATTTGGCAAGAGTAGGGCCTCTTAAAAGTACAAGAAGGAAGTACAAAAACGTACACGGAGATTCAGGAATACAGAAATACAGGTAATTGAGAAACGAAATAAAAGGAAATGCGGGGAAGCTAGGACGAAATGGCTGAATGAGAAATGTGAAGAAAACGAAAAGTAAATGATTGTCGGAAGAACTGACTCAGCATACAGGAATGTCAAAACAACCTTCCGTGAAGTCCTTAGGTAGGTTAGGTTTAAGTAGTTTTAAGTCCTAGGGGACTGATGACCATAGATGTTAAGTCCCATAGTGCTCAGAGCCATTTCAACCAACCTTCCGTGATATTAAAAGCAAGGGTGCTAACATTAAGAGTGCAACCGGAATTCCATTGTTAAATGCAGAGGAGAGAGCGGATAGGTGGAAAGAGTACACTGAAGGCCTATGATGGGGAAGATTTGTCCTATGAGACAGAAGAAGAAACAGGAGTCGATTCGGAAGAAATAGAGGACCCAGTATTAGAACCAGAATTAAAGAGAGATTTGGAAGGGGCGGCGGTAATGGTGCTGCACTGCTTGTGATAAATGTTCCATCCTTTGTCCCTGCAAATGTGTAGCTTGCATAAAGGAAACATCCACGCAAGCAGAAAAATAGCGCTGCTGCAAGAGAGGATGATTAACGCAATATGCCACAGTAACCTAATCGCTAGCTGCATCCTAGTCATCACTTTACTTGATGTGTCCTACTTCTTGGACACTGAGGTGGCTTGTAACAAAAACTCCATATGTGGAATTGGGGTTCAGTACACACTAAATGAGTCACGATTACAGATTGGCAAATTGATACAAGTTTATAGTGGCCGTCCAGTGGCTTCACTACAGTCATTAGAAAAAACAAGTTCATAGACAGTTGCCTTCCGGAGTGGCCGAGAGGTTCTAAGCGCAACAGTCTGGAACCGCGCGACCGCTACAGTCGCAGGTTCGAATCCTGCCTCGGGCATGGATGTGTGTGATGTCCTTAGGTTAGTTAGGTTTAAGTAGTTCTAAGTTCTAGGGGACTGATGAGCACAGCAATTAAGTCCCATAGTGATCAGAGACATTTGAACCATTTTTTCATAGACAGTTGTTGGCGCAGTTCTGATAAAGTTGGCGTTTAGGCACAATTCAAAGTTCTCTACATTACACGAGAATGTGATCCCTGCCGCCTTTGGATAAGCAGCTGCCAGCAGCAAGTCGTACACTGCTAGCTTACTTATTTGTTACATAGCTTAATTCTTATTTTCCTTGCTTGTTTTTGGGTACTTGCATTGTTTAATTCATAATTTTCAGGCGTATTATAGTATTTGAGAATAGTGTAAATTCGCGTAGTCGCCTGTCTTCTGTTTTTGTTCTGAACGGCCAGTGTCGGTTGGTCACAGCCAGCAGTGTGGCCTGAGCTCCCAGTTGGTGCACATCGACAGCGCAGAAAGTTACGTATATAGCTTCTTTCCTGTGTTTACTTTGTAGATTCTTACGTAAATTGCGCGTGAGTTTCGTATATGAGGTGTAATTTCGGGTTTTAGTTACTGTAATCGTAAATTCAGGCAGATTGTAGCGCAGTCGTTAGGCATTTGTACAGGTTAGTTCATACATTCTTTGCATGTTTCCCTTGCGTTACCTAGGCACGGACTCGTGTTTCAGTAACTGTTGTTCAACATCGATTAGAATGGACCGGGACTGTGATTGCTGTGTTCGGATGAGGGCTGAGTTGGCATCCCTTCGCTCACAGGTGCAGGCGGCGCTAACTTCGGTCGCGCAGCTTGAGGCTGTTGCCAATGGGCACCACTGTGGGGAGCCGGACTTGGGTATCACGGGGATGTTAACCTCGTCCCGTCTGTCCCCAGATCGGTCTGCCGCTCTGGTTGCCCCAGTTGCTGCCGCAGTGGGGCTGAGCCCTCGCCTGTGGTTGATTGGGAGGTCGTTCCAAGGTGTGGCAGGCAGCGAAAGACGTCCCCGGAGGCTGATGAGAAAGCCTCCCTGGTGCGTCTGCCAAACAGGTTTCAGGTATTGTCTCTGGCTGAGCCAGATGCAGCTGCCTGCCCTGTTTCAGAGGATGATTCTCAGCCTTCAAGGTCGGGGCAATCGCAGAGGGTGGGCTTATTGGTAGTTGAGAGCTCCAATGTTAGGCGCGTAATGGGGCCCATTAGGGATATGGCGGCTAAGGAGGTGAAGAAATCCAGTGTGCACTCCATGTGCATTCTGGGTGGAGTCATTCCTGATGTGGAAAGGGTCCTTCCGGATGCCATGAAGAGCACAGGGTGCAGCCAACTGCAGGTGGTGGCACATGTCGGCACTAATGACGTATGTCGCTTTGGATCTGAGGAAATTCTCTCTGGATTCCAGCGGCTATCTGATTTGGTGAAGGCTGCCGGTCTTGCTTACAAGATGAAGGCAGAGCTCATCATCTGCAGCATCGTTGACAGAACTGACTGCGGACCTTTGGTGCAGAGCCGGGTGGAGGGTCTGAATCAGAGGCTCTGAAGGTTTTGCGACCGTGTTGGCTGCAGATTCCTTGACTTGCGCCATAGGGTGGTGGGGTTTCGGGTTCCGCTGAATAGGACAGGAGTTCACTACACTAAGCTGGCAGCTACTCGGGTAGCGGAGGCTGTGTGGCGTGGACTGGGCGGTTTTTTAGGTTAGGCCTCGGGAAACTACGGGGTGGGCTGCAATCTCAAAGGGTGCATGGCAAATACAGGACGTCCTTGGATCAAGGAACAGTCGGAATTGTGGTTGTAAATTGTTGTAGTTGTGCTGGGGAAGTCCCTGAGCTTCAAGCGCGAATGAAAAGCACAGAAGCTGAAATCGTTATAGGTACAGAAAGCTAAAGCCTGAAATAAGTTCTGCAGAAATTTTTACGAAGTCTCAGACGGTGTTCAGGAAAGATAGATTACGCAGAATTGGTGGTGGAGTGTTTGTGTCTGTCAGTAGTGGTTTATCTTGTAGTGAAGTCGAAGTAGATACTCCGTGCGAAATGGTATGGGTGGAGGTTATACTAAACAGCTGAACTAAGTTAATATTTGGCTCCTTCTACCGACCCCCAGACTCCGATGATATACACTCCTGGAAATTGAAATAAGAACACCGTGAATTCATTGTCCCAGGAAGGGGAAACTTTATTGACACATTCCTGGGGTCACATACATCACATGATCACACCGACAGAACCACAGGCACATAGACACAGGCAACAGAGCATGCACAATGTCAGCACTAGTACAGTGTATATCCACCTTTCGCTGCAATGCAGGCTGCTATTCTCCCATGGAGACGATCGTAGAGATGCTGGATGTAGTCCTGTGGAACGGCTTGCCATGCCATTTCCACCTGGCGCCTCAGTTGGACCAGCGTTCGTGCTGGACGTGCAGACCGCGTGAGACGACGCTTCATCCAGTCCCAAACATGCTCAATGGGGGACAGATCCGGAGATCTTGCTGGCCAGGGTAGTTGACTTACACCTTCTAGAGCACGTTGGGTGGCACGGGATACATGCGGACGTGCATTGTCCTGTTGGAACAGCAAGTTCCCTTGCCGGTCTAGGAATGGTAGAACGATGGGTTCGATGACGGTTTGGATGTACCGTGCACTATTCAGTGTCCCCTCGACGATCACCAGTGGTGTACGGCCAGTGTAGGAGATCGCTCCCCACACCATGATGCCGGGTGTTGGCCCTGTGTGCCTCGGTCGTATGCAGTCCTGATTGTGGCGCTCACCTGCACGGCGCCAAACACGCATACGACCATCATTGGCACCAAGGCAGAAGCGACTCTCATCGCTGAAGACGACACGTCTCCATTCGTCCCTCCATTCACGCCTGTCGCGACACCACTGGAGGCGGGCTGCACGATGTTGGGGCGTGAGCGGAAGACGGCCTAACGGTGTGCGGGACCGTAGCCCAGCTTCATGGAGACGGTTGCGAATGGTCCTCGCCGATACCCCAGGAGCAACAGTGTCCCTAATTTGCTGGGAAGTGGCGGTGCGGTCCCCTACGGCACTGCGTAGGATCCTACGGTCTTGGCGTGCATCCGTGCGTCGCTGCGGTCCGGTCCCAGGTCGACGGGCACGTGCACCTTCCGCCGACCACTGGCGACAACATCGATGTACTGTGGAGACCTCACGCCCCACGTGTTCAGCAATTCGGCGGTACGACCACCCGGCCTCCCGCATGCCCACTATACGCCCTCGCTCAAAGTCCGTCAACTGCACATACGGTTCACGTCCACGCTGTCGCAGCATGCTACCAGTGTTAAAGACTGCGATGGAGCTCCGTATGCCACGGGAAACTGGCTGACACTGACGGCGGCGGTGCACAAATGCTGCGCAGCTAGCGCCATTCGACGGCCAACACCGCGGTTCCTGGTGTGTCCGCTGTGCCGTGCGTGTGATCATTGCTTGTACAGCCCTCTCGCAGTGTCCGGAGCAAGTATGGTGGGTCTGACACACCGGTGTCAATGTGTTCTTTTTTCCATTTCCAGGAGTGTATTTACGAAATTTCAGTCACCAACTTTCTCTTCCGAATGCGAAAATATTTTTTTGAGCCCAACCTACATAGGTAGGGTTGATCACCAAAGTAAAATAAGAGAAATCAGAGCTCGAACAGAAAGGTTTAGGTGTTCGTTTTTACCGCTGTTCGGGAGTGGAATGGTAGAGAGATAATATGATTGTGGTTCGATGAACCCTCTGCCAAGCACTTAAATGGGAATTGCAGATTAATCATGTAGATGTAGAGTTGATAAGAACATTGTTACGACCAGTGGGCTGCACAATCACGTTACTCCGGCAAGTATTTCCTGCTAGTGGACAGGATCCGACCTCGAACAGGACTGCCGTCCTCGCCTCTGGCGACGTTATTTCAGGGCAGAGGCGCGGCGATGGCGCCTTGAATCTACGGGATGCACAGCTTCTTCATTAGCGCCTCATGAAACCTCTTTGCTGTGCAGTATCTCTGCAGTGGTTGGTACTTCCTGCATCGCTCTAGATACTCGATGACACTGCCATTCTAACATGAGGATTTTATGTTAAAGGAAGCTTTCAGGTGATGGTTGGCGATTTGTTCTAACAGGTGTAGCAACAGATTGCAGAGCTGTCCACTAGACGTGGTCCTGAATTGCCTGACTGAAGAAAGAACTGATCAAAATGCCTACTGGAAGTAAGCAATATGAGGAAAACCTAGCATATTTTTGTCACGTGTCACGTTTTCCTGGTATTTCCCATATTCTCATCACATCTCCTGGTGACAAAAGTACACAGATATTTAAGAATCATCACGCATAGTTTTAGTTAAATATACACGCAGTCTCAGATGCTAAGATAAATCAGAGCCTACTGAAACGTACACTATGTGAATGAAAGTTTTCAGACACCTCGCTGATAATGACTTACAAGTTCGTGGCGTCCTCCATCGGTAATGCTGAAATTCAGTATGATGCTGGCCCTCCCTCAGCCCTTATGACAACTTCCACTCTCGCAGTCATATGTTCAATCATGTGCTGGAAAGTTTCTTTGGGAATGGCAGCCTTTTCTTCACGGAGTGCTGCACTGAGAAGAGGTATAGATGGCGGTCGGTGAGGCCTGGCACAAAGTTGGCGTTCTAAAACATCCCAAAGGTCAGGACTCTGTGCAGGCCAGTCCATTGCAGGGATGTTATTGTCGCGTAATCACTCCGCCACTGGCCGTGCATTATGAACAGGTGATCGATCGTGTTGAAAGATGCAATCGCCATCCCTGAATTGCTCATCAACAGTAGGAAGCAAGAAGGTGCTTAAAACATCAATGTAGGCCTCTGCTGTGGTAGTGCCACGCAACACTACAAGGGGTGCAAATACTCTCCATGAAAAACACGTCCACACCCTAACATTGCCGCCTCCGAATTTTACTGTTGGCACTACACATGGTGGCAGATGACATACACCGGGCATTCGCCACACCCACACCCTGCCATCGGATCACCAGATTGTGTACCGTGATTCCTCACTCCACACAACGATTTTCCACTGTTCAATCGTCCAATGTCTGCGCTTCTTACACCAAGCGAGGCCTCGCTTGGCATTTACCGGCGTGATATGTGGCTTGTGAGCAGCCGCTCGACCTCGAAATAAGAGTATTCTCACCTCCCGCCTAACTGTCATAGTAGATGCAGTGGATCCTGATGCAGTTTGGAATTCCTTTGTGATGGTCTGAATAGATGTCTGCCTATTACACATTACGACCCTCTTCAACTGTCAGCGGTCTCTGTCAGTCAACAGTCGGCCTGTACGCTTTTGTGCTGTATGTGTATCTTCACGTTTCCACTTCACTATCACATCGGAAAAAAATGGGCCTAGGGATGTTTAGGAGCGTGGAAATCTCGCTTACAGGCGTATGATAAAGTGACACCGAATCTCCTGACCACGTTCGAAGTCCGTGTGTTCCACGGAGCGCCTCATTCTGCTCTCTCACGATGTCTAATGAGGCCAGGTACTCCATATCAGATACCTCAATAGTCAGGCACCTAATATGAGAAACATATGTTTTGGGGTTGTCCCGATCTTTTGATCACTTAGTGTATAAACGCATCGCGCGTAACTTTAGGATGGTAATTTTTCTACGAAGAAATTCCATAACCAATTGCATAAACGAAGTGAACAGGAATTACAATGCAAAGAGTGCGGACTTTATTAACAATGTACGTACAACTCAACAGTTACACTTTTTCGTTATTGACCAAAGTAACTTTACCAATTTTTTATTCTATTATGTCATTATGCACTGATCAGCCAGAACATTAGGACCGCTGCGTAATACTCGGTATGTCCACCTCTGGGACGGAGAACAGCGACGACGCTTCGTGGCATGGAAGCAACGAGGCCTTGATAGGTCGCTGGAGGGATATGTCAGGAGATGCCAATCACATTTGCGCTTACAAGTCACCTAATTCCCATAAATTCCGGGGAGGGAAGCGATGAGCTCTGTTGCCACTTCCAATCACATCACAGATGTGTTCGATTGGGTTCAGATCTGGCAAGCTGTGGGGCCAGGACATCAATTCGGATTAACCACTGTGTTCTTCGAACCACTCAGTGACACTCCTGGCCTTGTGACATGACGCATTATCTTGTTGCAAAATGCCACTGCCATTGTGAAACATAATATTCATGACGGGGTGTACGTTGTGTGCAACCAGTGTACGATACTCCTTGGCCGTCAGAATGTCGTACACGAGCCCCCTCGACCCATGGATGCCCACGTGAATGTTCCCGAGAGCATAATGGAGCCGCCCCCAGCTTGTCTCCGTTCCACAAAGCAGAAGTCAAGGAGCAGTTCCCCTGGAAGAAGACGGCTTTGTACCCTCCCATCGGCATAATGAAGAATGTATCGGGATTCATCAGACCATGCAACGCTCTGCCACTGCGCCGACGATCACGTGCCTATTTCAGTCGTAGTTGCCAATGTCGAGATGTTAATATTGGCACAGGGACGGGTCGTAGGCTGCGGAGGCCCGTCGTTCGGAGTGTTCGGTGCACTGTGTGTTCACACACACTTGTACTCCACCCGTCATTAAAGTCTGATGTTATTTCCGCCTCAGATCGCCGTCTGTCCTGTTTTAACAGTCTGACCAGCTTTCGACATCCGGTATCCACGTGTTGAAGACAATCACCACTGCACTCCTCGAACACCTGACAAATCATGCAGTTTCCGAAATGCTCGTGCTGAGTCTCCGGGACATCACAGGTACCCCTCGGTCAAAGACAGATCGCGCACCTTCCGCATCCAACATACGGCAGCACGCTCACCGATACCACATGCACCGTGCGTGTTTGTCACTAGCAGTTATTTCTCTCCAGTATTGACGGCACCGGTTTACTATGTACTCTGGCTAGGTGCCTTCTGCTGGCATTAGATTTTTGTATAATTACTGACGCAATTTGAGTATTAGCACGCACATGTTTAACTTGATGATGATTTATATCAGAATATTTAACGGTATGTATGGCTGCCATACATGGCTATAAATATTTTATATTTCATGCATCACTAAGACTTTTATAGATTTAATCTTAACTATCTGAACCTGGTCGCTTTCACAATATTTATATTTACGGCGGATCTGAAGATGGCGATAAGCCGATACCGGTCATAAAGTGTAAAGAAATCCTTGTGATCAAGATGGACTTGTGAAAATAAAAGTGCTAGAAATAAAATGATCACTGACTCATATACAGACTTCATGTCTTCGATTGATAAGACCATACATACTTGCTGCACCACAGCATCTTAAGTGGAAAGCAATAGTTCCTGAAGAAATAACTTCCCGCCGTGATGCTAATTCATACATATGGCCATTATGTTATTTTATTTTAGTATTTAAAAGCTCAAGTCCAGAGTACTGATTGGGTAGCCAAGGCTACTGGTGAATGACGATGAGAATCAGAATGTACAGACATTTAGAATTTTCGTCCTGGGTGGCCAAATCATTGTCTCTAATGTTCTATAATATTCCTCAAACCAGTCATGAACTTGTGACCTGAGGACGTGGAGTGTTATCAGCCATAAAAATTCCACCGTTGATGGGATCATGAAGTTCATGAATGGCTGCAGATGGTCTCCAAGTATCCGAACATAAACATTTCCAGTTAGTGATGGGTTCACTTAGGTCAGAGAACCTAGTTCATTCCATATAAACACAGCTGACACAGTTATGGAACCACCAACTTGGTGAAAGTTGGGTCTGTGGCTTCGTGGGGGGTCTGCGTCACACTAGAACCCTATTACCAACTCAAATCGGGAATTATCCGACCAGTTCACGGTTTTCCAGTCATCTAGGGTCCAACCGATAGGGTCATGAGCCCAGCAGGGACGCTGCAGGCAATGTAGTGCTGTTAGCAGAGGCAGTCGTGTCGGTCGTCTGCTGCGATAGCCCACTAACGTCAGATTTCACCTCACGGCCCTAACGGATACGTTCGTCGTACGTCCGAATTTGTTTTCTGTCATTATTTTAAACAGTGTTTGTTGTCTGCTAGCACTGACAACTCAATGCAGATGCCTTTGCTCTCGGTCGTGACATGAATACCGTCGGCCAGCGAGTTTTCTGTGGTGAGAGGTAATGCCAGAAATTTGGTATTCTCGGAAGACTTCATACTGTGGCTTTCCGAATACTGAATTTCTGAAATGGAATGTCCGATGCGTCGAGCTCCAACTACCAATCCGCGTTCAGTGTCTGTTAATTTCCGTCTACTGCCATAATCATTTCGGAAAACATTTTACATGAACCACCCGAGTTCCAGTGATTGCTCCACCAATGCTACCACATCATACTTAGCGCACGCGATACTACTGCCATCTGTATATATGCGTATCTCTACTCCATGACGTTTGTCACCTCAATATAAAGGGTGGGGCAGTATTAGTGTTCCAAATAGGCTCCAGCAGAAGATGACTAAACGAGAACTTCGGAATGAATGAAGTCATTACCACCCAATTGTTAAACCTGGCTGCCTAAACCCATTGCTTTTTCTAGGGTAAGGGCGATGCTGCTGTAGAGGTACTGGCTGCACACGACAATGTCGGGGTATGTACTTGATACTAAACAACATTGCCTTCATCAGCTCTTAACATCAAGGAGATAGCCACAGCAGTGCCTTATGAGGCGTCCAGTCACCTATAAATGCTGTAAGCATCCGCCAGAGCTAGTGATTGTATACTGCTAACTATCTGCTAACCACCATCTCCCTGATGGTTCGCATGTTCGAGCGTGGGGAAAGGTCTGCCATGTCTCCCTGTTGCTGTACACCAGTGCTGGAGGGCTTTCATCATCGCTCGTCACCGCCCATTGCGGACATATGGCTTCGACCTCGGCCATACTGAAAATTATGAACTAAACACCATCGTACATGGCGTCCACCGTCAGGCTGCTAAGGAGCTGCACGTGACACACGTCGGCAGTCGCCTCAAGAAGCCAACACCCTTCGTTGCTAACACGAGCTGTCTCGTCAGCCAGCAGTTACTAATATCGACGCACTGCTCTCCCACCTGTACCATCAACGGGCAGTGGTCTCCCGCTTGCTGCAGTAACGTCTCCATATCAGAATGCGTAAAGACCAATTACAAGAGGGATATTTCATTGCAGATCGGCGGGCATTTCAGCATCACCAGCTCTACAGTCCACGAGTAGACGTGGAAGGAGCACCTTTTTCTGACATAGGACCTGCTGATTCCTCCGTCAAAACTGGGTGGCTACACCTGGCCAGGGAAAAATCATGCATCAGCCAGATGTACAGTTTCGCTGTCTGTTTGAATGACGATAAATTTGTATACATGATGTGTGGATTTGAATCTCACTTCAGACAACCTCCTTTAACAAGTATTAAGAGACACTCTGCACTACCGAAAACAGCGAAAGAACAACGTAGAATTTTATCGTTGTTGCAGGAGCGTATTCGTAATTTGGGCCATGTCAGAAGCGGAAGTTACACAAGTATAAACTACGCCAGCAATAAGCTTTCTTACTACATAAATCTTATTTTACTAAAGAACCTTCTCCAGCCTGAATTTTATATGGTTGCTTGCTGTGTTACGAAATGTTTCTCAAATTGCAATACAAAACACTTGATTAAATGCACAAGTTCGCAATGACGTTTGTTCCAAAAACAATTTGTGAGGCACACGAAAATAAAACGCTGCTTCTCACTTCATATGCGCTGCACGAAGTTACATATACACAGGGACAAGGCCTGTACATTTTACGATCGCTTGGCTAAACCCTACGTACCTGGTTTCTCCGCGGCTGTCTTCTTGCTTCGTTCACTAACGGCTAATATTTGGTCCTGCAAATATTAATTGCTTGTACCAGGTTGGGTAACACACAATGAGATCCACAATTAACTGGTAAGATCCAAATATATTCTAATACTCAAACATTTTAAATTTTTTGCTGAGCTGTTTAGAATTGGCATATCAATAAACGACGTAACCATTCATCGGTAGCCGGCCGGTGTGGCCGAGCGGTTCTAGGTGCTTCAGCCTGGAACCGCGCGACCGCTACGGTCGCAGGTTCGAATCCTGCCTCGGGCATGGATGTGTGTGATGTCCTTAGGTTAGTTAGGTTTAAGTAGTTCTAGGTTCTAGGGGACTGATGACCACAGACGTTAAGTCCCATAGTGCTAAGAACCATTTGAACCATTTGAACCATTCATCGGCATTTCAACCACGTAGTCCATTGGAGTGTACGGAAATATACCGCTGAAACAGAAATCACTCAGTTCAGCTGCCTGGAGTACAACAACGCAGAATCTACTGTTCAAACAGACTATCGTAAATTGAGAAGTGCGATACAGTTCTTGCAGTTAGCATTAGTTTCACCAGCGTACATGTGACCGATCGCGACACGGCTGTTTGACGATACAGTGGTACGACATCCGGACGGAGGGTGTCAACGCCCGTGATTTTTGGTCACACCGATTACATGTCTCTCACTTTTAATGTTCACATTGGGTATTGTTCAGTACACGTTACTTGTCACGTCGTCGTTCCGACGCGGCTGGAATGTTATTCACCCGACACGACACACGATTTCGGAATTATCGTCCTCAAATAAATCACCAATTCTGAACCGTCAACACTGATATGAAATACGCAAGTTCCGTGACACGAATTTTAATTACATCGACAGCAAATTGTAAATAGCACTCAGCAGCAACCGCCCCGACACTACATGATGTCCACACCAGAGAAGGTAGACCAACACTCTCCAATTTCCATCCACGCTCGCCAGGCAGGCTACTGTCGATATCGGCTTGGGGAATAGGTGGAGACACTACAGTATGCTTACAAACTGAAGGACTGTTCGTGATCACTTTTAACAAGTACTAAATTTTCTTTGTGATACCAGATCTGCGGGGAGCGTCAGCCAACATGTCTGTAGAGCAACGTTCGTGAGGGAGCACGCCGCGTGAGGTAGCGAAGCGTCCTGACTTATCTCGGCGAAATCCATTAGATGGACTGTGAGGATAGGCGGTTCCTGGCCTGGAACTGCGAGAGTAGCTGACCTGCACTGAACTGGAACTGAAGTTCGAAGTAGAACTGAAATTCGGAACAGGGACCGGTCTGCCGAATGCTGTTCATAGCCTTATGTGACCACAGGTGGAACTACTTTAGCGTCCATGTGACGCGCGAAGGATGTTTGTTATTCGATAGCAGCCCCACCAGTTTCCTGGTGTGCGCTCTGTTGAAAGCGTAGCTGTTCTACCCTGGTGCAGCCGGGAACGAACATACTGTTTGTATTGAACACGATGTCGTGACATGTGATGTCCGTTTTACATGAATTTAAATGAATACACAGTCGCCCGAGAATAGACACTTGCGGACGACGGGTAGTCAACCCCGTATATCGGAGATGTCGGACTGACAGCTGACATGTAAGGCCTAGGACCGACATACAACAGAACCAATCTTTATGTAACGTCACAGCGCACTTACTTCATATTATATTGGGTCTAGAGATGTTGAAAATATTAGTGCTGGACGATTCCGTGCGATTTGAGCCCTTCAGAAAAATACAGTAGCGTCATTTCATTGTTTTCCCAAGATAAAGAACTCCTCGATCTATGCGTAAGAGGCTGGGTTTGAATTCTGATCGGGCACAAAAGTGTCCAAAGTGTCCATTTCAAGCTGTGGCATGCACATACCAAACTACAGGTGAAAAGTAATTATAATTTCAACGTCTCTTCCGGCGCTGTCAACAAAACTGTAGGTACCTATTTCGAGTCCCTAGAACTATCATCAAATAATTTCAGTTCAAACACGCCACTCCTCGCTGCTGGTGAAAAAGGATTCAGTTGTTAACGTCTCATTGTATGTAATCAGCAACGGTATGGGCGAGGCTAGACTGCAGCACATGAATTTTAGTCACGTTATTTCCAATCCGGGGTTGCCAACATTTCGCTACTGGTAGAATGCCGACGGTGTTAGGAGTAGGGGTTCGGCAAAACTTTTGTTGTCTAAACATTTCCGTTTGTCATCTTGCTACTGGTGAGAATATCGATATCTAACGTTTGGTTATTCCGAGAAGTTTCCGATTGGGTAATGGGTTTGTATCCTCGTCTAACATAAAGCTTACGTCACGCCATTTCAAGCGTAAACGTTTGCACATGTTGTTACTTGTGACCGAAGCCATATTTAATGTGTCTAGCGCTTAGTTGACAAGGAGAATTAATAATGTAAGTGTATAGCAGAGAAAGCTCCAATTCAAAGAAATAGTGTCGATAGCAATTGAGGGAGTTATACCAACTAAATTAACAGAAGACGGAACTGATCATCTATGGTACACAAAACAGGTGAAAACATTGTTTCAGAAACAACGAAAAAAATTAGCAGATTTGAAATTACCAAGACTAGCGATCTTTTACAGAAGCTCGAAATTTGGGACGTACTTCAATGCGAAATGCTTATAATAGTTTTCTCAACGAAACTTTCTCTCGAAACCTGGAAGAAAACCCAAAGAGATTCTGATCGTATGTACAGTGTGCTAGCAGCAACACACAGTCAGTGCCTTCTCTGTGCGATATCAGTGAAAATACCATCGGTGACGATGCTGCTAAAGCAGAATTACTAAACACAGCCTCCGGAAATTCCTTCACCAAAGAAGACGAAGTAAATATTCCAGAATTTGAATTAAGAACATCAGTAACCTAGAAGTAGATATCCTCAGGGTAGTGATACAACTTAAGTCTCTTAATAAAAGCAAGTCTTCCGGTGCAGATTTTGTACGAATTAGATTACTTTCAGAGTATGCTGGGGCAAGAGCTCCAGACTTAAACGTAATGTGAAACCACTCACTTGATGAAAGATCTGAATCGAAAGACTGGAAGGTTGAACATGTGACACCCATATTTCTGAAAGGCAATATGAGTAATCCAGTATATTAGAGGTCCATATCATTAACGTCGTTGTGTAGCAGGATTTTGAAATTTATTTTTTATTTATTTATTTTTTTTTTTTTCATCAGTCTACCGACTGGTTTGATGCGGCCCGCCACGAATTCCTTTCCTGTGCTAACCTCTTCATCTCAGAGTAGCACTTGCAACCTACGTCCTCAATTATTTGCTTGACGTATTCCAATCTCTGTCTTCCTCTACAGTTTTTGCCTTCTACAGCTCCCTCTAGTACCATGGAAGTCATTCCCTCATGTCTTAGCAGATGTCCTATCATCCTGTCCCTTCTCGTTATCAGTGTTTTCCACATATTCCTTTCCTCTCCGATTCTGCGTAGAACCTCCTCATTCCTTACCTTATCAGTCCACCTAATTTTCAACATTCGTCTATAGCACCACATCTCAAATGCTTCGATTCTCTTCTCTTCCGGTTTCCCCACAGTCCATGTTTCACTACCATATAATGCTGTACTCCAGACGTACATCCTCAGAAATTTCTTCCTCATTTTAAGGCCGGTATTTGATATTAGTAGACTTCTCTTGGCCAGAAATGCCTTTTTTTTTGCCATAGCGAGTCTGCTTTTGATGTCCTCCTTGCTCCGTCCGTCATTGGTTATTTTACTGCCTAGGTAGCAGAATCCCTTAACTTCATTGACTTCGTGACTATCAATCCTGATGTTAAGTTTCTCGTTGTTCTCATTTCTACTACTTCTCATTACCTTCGTCGTTCTCCGATTTACTCTGAAACTATACTGTGTACTCATTAGACTGTTCATTCCATTCAGCAGATCATTTAATTCTCCTTCACTTTCACTCAGGATAGCAATGTCATCAGCGAATTGTATCATTGATATCCTTTCACCTTGTATTTTAATTCCCTTCCTGAACCTTTCTTTTATTTCCATCATTGCTTCCTCGATGTACAGATTGAAGAGTAGGGGCGAAAGGCTACAGCCTTGTCTTACACCCTTCTTAATACGAGCACTTCGTTCTTGATCGTCCACTCTTATTATTCCCTCTTGGTTGTTGTACATATTGTATATGACCCGTCTCTCCCTATAGCTTACCCCTACTTTTTTCAGAATCTCGAACAGCTTGCACCATTTTATATTGTCGAACGCTTTTTCCAGGTCGACAAATCCTATGAAAGTATCTTGATTTTTCTTTAGCCTTGCTTCCATTATTAGCCCTAACGTCAGAATTGCCACTCTCGTCCCTTTTCATATATTATGTTTCAAAATTATGAATAACCTAGAAGGCAACTGTCTATTGACATCGTCAATACGGATTTAGAAAGCATTGTACTTGTGGAACACAATTAGCACAAGTATTGAGTGCAATCGGCAAGGGATTTAAAACCGATTCTGTATATCTAGTTTTTCAGAATGTCTTTGGCACCGTAGAGCACAAGGGGCTTGTAATCAAAGTGCTGCATTATGGAATATCCTCTGAGTTATACGACTGGATTCGTGATTTCCTGTCAGAGAGGCCACAGTTCTTAGTAAGTGATAGAAAATCATCGAGTAAAACAGAAGTGGTTTCTGGCGTTCGCCAAGGTGGTGGTGTAGACTTTCTGCTGTTCCTTATCTATATGAACAATCTAAGAGACAATCTGAGCAGCCATCTTAGGTTGTTTGCAGATGAGGCTGTCGTTTATTGCCTAGTACAGACATCATAGGATCAAAATTAATTGAAAAATGATTTAGATAAGATATCTGTAAGGTGCGAAAATAGACAATTGACCCTAAATAATGAAAAGTGTGAAGTGATTGATATGAGTGCTAAAAGGAATCCTTTGAACTATGATTCCAGAATAAATCAGTCAAATCTAAAGGACGTAAATTCAACTAAAGAATTAGGAATTAGAATTACTAACAACTTAAATTGGAAAGAACACATAAATAATGTTGTGGGGAAGGCGAACCCAAGACAACGTTTCATGGGCAGAACACCTAGAAGATGCAACAGATCTGCTAGACAGACTGTCTTCACTAGGCTTGTCCATCTACTTTTGGAGTACTGTTGCGAGGCATGGAGTCCTTACCACATAGGATTAACGCAGTACATCGAAAGAGGTCAAAGAAGGGCATCACACTTTCACGGACATGATAAAGAATTTGGGATGGGAATCCCTAAAACAAAGGCATTTTTCGTAGGGGCGGGATCTTCTCACGAATGAGAAAATGATTTGTTGACGCCTACGTTTATAGGGAGGAATGATCATCATAATAAAATAAGGGAAATCAGAGCTCGCACATGGAAAGAAATAGGTGTTCATTTTTTCTCTTCGAGAGTGGAATAATAGAGAATTATTGTGGAGGTTGTTCGATGAATTAAGTGTGACATGCTGAGTATCCATGTAGATGTAGAAGTCGATGAGAATAGTTGCCGGATGGGTACAAAAATTTTCATGTAATTTCTAGTTGAAACTTGATTTTTGAAACGTTCTTCATTAGAATAAATTGGTGTTACCTCTAAGTACGTATTTCCTGGTATTTGAATTTTCTTTCTATTATTTTGCATCGGGATTGGGGGCCATTCAGAGCATCTTTCTTACTGGTCTCCTCTAGTATCTAATTTGTATAGTCAAACGACTGTTCCGAAAAGAGATTAGAGGCCCTATAAAAGAGTTACTTCTTGAGCACTGGATACAAATCACGCGGGTCGTGCGTATGGTAGCCGATGATGATAATACACTCTTCCTGTCCAGTACAGAAACTAACGACATCACATTCTTAAGGTTGATGGAACAGTCTTGCATATAGAATCATCTAAATAATTCTTCAAAAAAGGGAAATAACAGTGCTGTGTGAATGAGCAGGAAAAACCGTCTTGCAATGTTCGAATACCGCATTAATAGGGTGCAGATTGACATGGTCACGTCGGTTGGTTGTCTTGGCTTTCAAAAAAGATATGAAAGGGAATAAGCACGTCAGGTTTAGAAAATCTTAGGCCCATAAAAGAGAACTCATACAGAACGCCACCCATTACCGAGCGAAGTGGCGCAGTGGTTAGCACACGGTACTCGCATTCGGGAGGACGATGGTTAAATCCCCCGTCCGGTCATCCTGATTTAGGTTTTCCGTGATTTCCATAAATAGCTCCAGACAAGTGCCGGGATGGTTCCTCTGAAAGGACACGGCTGACTTCCTTCCCCTTCCTTCCCTAATCCGATGAGACCGACAACCTCGCTGTCTGGTCTCCTCCCTCAAAACAACACAACCCAAAACCCAGCGACCCATTATTGAGTACTGTTCGAGTGTTTGGGTCCCCATCAGGCAGTATTAAAGGAAAACATTGAAGTAATTCAGAGGCGGGCAGCTAGATTTCTTACAGATAGGTTCGCTAAGAAAGGAAGTATTATGGAGAAGCTTCGTTAACTCGAATGGGAATCACTGACGTGAAGTCGATGCTTTACCCGCAAAGGACTTTAGTGCAAATTTAGAGAATCGACATTTGAGGCCCCCTGAAGAACGATTCTACTGCCGCCAACGTATATTTCGCGCCGGCCGGTGTGGCCGAGCGGTTTTAGGTGCTTCAGCCTGGAACCGCTCGACCGCTACGGTCGCAGGTTCGAATCCTGCCTCGGGCATGGATATGTGTGATGTCCTTAGGTTATTTAGGTTTAAGTAGTTCTGAGTTCTAGGGGACTGCCGACCTCAGATGTTAAGTTCCGTAGTGCTCAGAGCCATTTCAACCATTTTGTATATTTCCCGTGAACGACAATCGAACCTAATGTAGAAAGTATTTGCCTGTGATCTGTGTTATCTAGGACTTGGAACAGTGTGTCATAGTGTAAATATTGCTCTGCCAGCTTATCATGCTGGAAACGAATGAATGGAATAGAAGTATCTGTAGTCTTGCATCTAGAATTACCAACATGTCGGCATAAAGGCTAACGGAAAGGAATTTCATGATAACTGCATTTTAATTCAAACTATGAATACATTTTACTGATGACCAACGAAAACACATTAGCATTGCCTCATCGGAAGAAAGAGTAAATAGTACCATGCATAAAAAAACTTGAAATCTCAATGTGTGTGGTCCCGCTCCTACCCGATATAGTTGTAGCATCATAATTACTAGAGTACAGTGCTTGCATTTCACTACCGTAAATGAGCTGTCACAGTTTATCAACAAATATTTATGGTCACCTGCGTCTCCACACAACACAGTGCCTTCTTTTGTCGATGTGTACGTATATACAATTTTAGTTTTCTTCAACTATTAGCGACCATTGTCTTCCAAGAATTATTTTTGCCTGCATAACAATTCTTATGTGTTGCATTTCGTTTGTGTTTCATTCAGTGTATTATAGAAATAATAACATTGTTCCTAAAATATAATCTGAACTTGAACATTCCTAACGCTTTACGTTCAGTAAAGGTCCGTTCGAGGAAGGGTCCCACGTGTCAAAGTATTGTGTGTGTCATTGTCATTTTGTCAAAAAAAGAAAAAAGAAACAAGGATAGACCATCATCGTTAGTGAATCTTTGAGTTTTGTTGCATTTGCTTCAGACGAGGGTCATCAGAGTGCCTTTCGATCAAGTTACATGCAGACAACACGTTTCTACGTTCTCGTTCTGTGTCTGAAATGTGCAGATCCCAACTCCAAATAATCAGGAAAATAATGATACCTGTTAAGAGACGCAACTGGCTTTGAATCTGGTTTTTGCATGGCTTCGCCTCGCATGAACGTTTATTTCATTTATAGCGCAATTTCCTGAAATACTGTAGACATAAACGACGCTCGGCAGCGAGATATTGCAGACGTATTTCATAATAACGCATCTGTTAAATGGAAATTCTGAAGTGTACGATTAAACTTAAGGAAGAAAAATGTGCAATAGGAGTAATATGCATTTTTTAACGATATTGTCTCGCCTTCGCCTAATGGTTTAAGTGTTCGTAGGGTTGTATTTTCTAAAATATTAAAGAGGTTGAAACAACTGCAGAGTTTTCAAATTAACTAGATATTAATTATTGTATACGTGTTCTCTATTATGGATGCTGCGGAACGCATTCTCCACTGTACGTGCTAGCATGGCAGCAGCAGTACCTAAAGGATAATAACATACCATTCTCCAATATGGGATTCTTTTTTAAGCGTAATGGACGAGAAATCAAATGTTTAGTTTGACACCAATAAACAGTTTTTCTTTCGCCTGTATTTGACTGCTGAATTGACAGTTGAACCGAACCTGGAAAATTCATTTGAAAATAACGCTCTAGAAGACCAAAAAAGTTTATTCCCACCATTTACCCTCTATTATGCTGCTTGGTAATAAGTCGAGTCTCTCTCTCTCTCTATCTCTCTCTCTCTCTCTCTCTCTCTCACACACACACACACACACACACACAGACACACACACACACACACACACCAACACACACACAAGTACGTCTGTGTTATATTAACACTACATTTACCTGCTCCGTTAGCGAAAAAGCAGCAGTTAAATAATTGTAATTTCTTGCTGTTCTTTATTTAGTAGGCATTATAGCGAGTGATTGAAACACGTGATGAACCCAGGAATATTGGTCCACATGTTGAGAAGGATAATGTAGCACGGGCATACCAACTTCCAAATCTTTGAACACGGTACACCCGACGGTCAACATTACTGTGACGCTGCGCTCCTTCCCAAGCACGTCATTTCAGGGGTGCACTCGGCCCAGATTTGTTTTATGGGCGACACCAGGCAACTGCATCCAACTAAAATGATGAAGGATTTCTTAGAACGAGAGGATTTTCGGCGAATGGATTGGCTTATCCGTTACCCCGACTTAAATCCCATCGATTACATATGGATGCATTGTGGAGACGTACTACACTGAGGGACAGTAATTTGTACGATAAACACGCTCCTCTAAAAAAACAGGAAGAGTTAAGAGCAAACCTACCTAATGGCTTACAGGCCACCCCAAACATCTTATGGCTGTCAGAGATGCACACGTGGGTTACACAAGCGCCACCCGACCTCTCAGAATCATTTAACCTACAAGCAAATACGCATCCTAGTTGGTCTGTCTCTGCGGAATGCAAAGCTCAGGCAAGCTCACTCGCTAACCGAAGACTCTAACTGACCCACCACCTTGTGGCAAAATCTACGGGTTGTGGGAACGGACAAATCCAAATCTACAGTTGAACCTCTAGTTGCTATTGAGGATGTAAATCAGTATTCCGCCACGCTGATATCGTTATTTGACCAATGCAGCTCGGAGTAAATATCCGATTCCCTGAAAGTACTGGTGGTTGGTGGAAACGAAAACTTTTTTCTGCAGCTGGTAAGCCCTAACACGGTAAGGAAGCCATCTTCACGAATTCCTTCAGCAACTGCAGGACAAGACAATATCACAGTGCACCCGATCAATTTTCTCGTTCATCCACTACTTTCATCAACACCTTCCCAACAACCTGGAAGCAGAGACTCACAAAACGATTAACCATCAAGCAATCTGAAATACAGTCGTTCCATTTGGATTCCAACAGGAATATCGAAGGCTTTAGAACACGTAGTTTATGGACCCTTACTAATTATTTAACATTAAATAATCTTTTAGAATAATACCACACTGGTGTCCGGCATAATCGCAGCACAGACAGTTGTCTTATAAAAGTAACTGACCAACTGAAACAAGGCATGGACGCACAACAGACGACTATTATGTGCTTTTTGGGTTTCAGAAAAGCTTTCAAAACTGTTGGCTTTGACACTCTACTTACTAAATTTACATATCAAAATTTTTGTTCATATGCTGTACAGTGGTTCCACTCTCTCACCAACAATATGTAGTGAGTGGAACAAAAAGGTCACAAAGAAAGGAAGTAATATCAGGAGTCAAACAAGGATCAGTATTGGGTCAATTACTCGTCTTATTCTATGTTTATGATGTGACAACTATTCTCTCCAATTGCAAATGACCCCTATAGGGCGACGACCTTCAGTTGTATCTAAATCAAAGTCCAACATGCCCGTGCACAGCCATGCAGCATGCAAATACGATTTACCTGTCCTATCAGAAAGGGCGCTGGCTATATGTTTAAAACTTCACACATCTACAGCGCAAGCCGACTTAATCGCTCACAAAAGCCCTATTACCCGTAAGTGGAGGGAATCTACAACCATTACTCCTAAACGGCGCACAAAAAATATTCTTCTTTTGCAAACAGCTTGGGAAGAATTGTGGACAATCACTTAAACTTGGCTGTACAAATAGTCTGTGAGAAGGTGTCAGCTTTTCTTCACTCACTACAGAAATATGAATGTCCTAAAAACAATTATACTCCCCAACTATAAGACTTCACATTTTGATCCTAAAGAACCAAACAATAAGAAACCAAACCCAACTCATTTCAGTCGAATAAAATTTTAATCAGATTTTGACTAATAATTAAGGAACCCAATGAAAGCGTAAGTATTAAAACCATAACAACAAAACGATTCATATTGTTGACCATTCTTCAAAGACTTTCGTGCAAAATCATATGCAGTCAGGAACTAGTGATGAACGCTTATCTTTACTTTCTCGACCATATCACACCGGCCAACGAAAAATTACCATGGCTATGTGCCAGTAAATTGAGAGAATTCAGAGACAACAGCTTCTGTTGCAAAGTGGATACGTGCATGTATATACGTATGGATCTCGTCCCCCAAAGCCCTTCATTGATTTCAACGAAATTTTGCACAGAAACAGCAGGCCTGCTTTGTTGAACTGCAGTGCATGGGCTACACGTGCCAATAAGCATGGCTGGGGAGACTCTGAGATGGATAGAGATCGGGATGGGCAGAGGGAGGGGCTGGAGGAAATGCCAGCAGAGGGTAGAGGAGAAGGGGATGCATGAGGTTGGTGGCTAAGGAATAGGGGGATGAAGAGATGGAAAGTGAGATGGGGAAGTGGATATGTTCAGAGGGAGAGGAAAAGAAGTTATGGTCAGAGAGAGAGGGATGGAGGAAACAGATAAAGAAATGGGGAGATGAAGGGACAGAGGGAGTAGGGGTGACGGGGTGGTGAGGAGATAGATGGGTAGAGGTGAGAGTATGAGATGTACAAACAGAAGGAGGAAGAGGTGGACACAGAGAGGGGGAGGAGGACAGATGTCCAATAAGTGTGTCAAATGCTCATGCAAGTGATGCTGTGGGAAGAGTCTCATAATCTATGTTCGCTGTATCGTCTTCTCAATCACCACAATTTCTGTTAACTGTCTTCAACTTTTACACTACCATCTGAACAGCACAGCAGAAGTACTTGTTCACAACAAATTACAAATCTCTTTGTACCATCACATAACAGTGCCATGTTCTCTGAATTATTTTGTGTATCAGGAACCCAATTTTGGAGCAATGATATTCTGTTCTTTCTTGCCAGCTACTGTCACTGTCATCTTAGTCTTCTCTTCCTTCTTTATCCACTTCGCTTCTGATAGTGCTAAATGGGTATTCAAATTTATTACTTTATGTTTCATTCTAAATTGACTTTACTGTTATTATTACTATTCTTACTTATGTTAGAGAATGTTTTGCAATGTGTTTGGTATGTGTTGTTCCTGGCCAGAAGTAAGAGAGACCTTTAAGGCCCTAATCTGGTCAGACTAAATAAGCAGTCAATAAATAATTACTGCGGCACATCCACATGTACCAATGACAGACGAACAGTTGCCAACCGTGCCTCCAGGGAAATGGAACACTCTACCAACCTTTGTTCCAGAGTGAGGGCATGATAGTGAGCACTCATTGCTCTCGGTGGTGATCACATGATCATGCACCCAATTAAGAACCGTTCGCGCCTTTTCAAAAATGGTTGAAATGGCTCTGAGCACTATGGGACTTAACATCTGAGATCATAAGTCCCCTAGAACTTAGAACTACTTAAACCTAATTAACCTAAGGACATCATACACATCCATGCCCGAGGCAGGATTCGAACCTGCGACCGTAGCGGTCTTCGCGCCTTTTATGATGTCTAGAAGTGCATCATAAATCACGGTGACCTGTGTACAGTTATTGTCTTTGAATGTAAGTATCATTTCACTGCGTCTCAGTGCGTATATATATATATATATATATATATATATATATATATATATATATATATATATATATATATATATATATATATAAAGCGATCTAGAGAAGACAGCTGTAAGAGCAGATTGTACAGTACAGTTTCTTCTGACACGTAGTTTCAACCATCATTGAATGTTTTAAAATATAATTTAATGGTTATATACATAATATAAACACGTTGCTAGGTTTGTATGCTATTTTTTTATCTTCTTTTGACTTGATATATCTTCACTGGTAGATGTTTTTTCATATATAACATGAACTGTAACTGTGCGTTACTAAATTTAACATGTAATACGGTAACGTCAAGAGCAGCAGAAAGTGGTACAGCGGGAGTAGGGTTCTTTATAAACAGAGCATAGGGCAGAGACTGTGTTACTGTGAACAGTTAAGTCATAGGGTTATTCTCATCAGATTCTACAGCAAACCAACACTGACAACGATATTTCATGTATACATGTCGACGTCGCAAAATGAAACAGTGAAAGCCTATGAAGATATTGAACTGGTTTTTCAGTATGTAAAGGGAGACAACAGTCTTAATAGCCTTGAGTGATTGGAATGTGGTTGTAGGAGAAGGAGCAGAAGAAAGCTTTAGGTGACAATATGAGCTTGTTACCAGGAACGAGAAAGACTAATTGATTTCTGCAATGAATTTCACCTAGTTATATCAGACACTCTGTTCAGGAGTCATAAGAGGAAATAGTATACTTGGAAATGGTCGAGAGGTACAGGAAGATTTCAGTAAGGTTATATTACGGTCAAGCAGAGATTCTGAAACCAGATACTGGATTATAAGGCGTATTCAGGGGCATATTTAGTAGTGAAGAAGAGTAGGCTGAAGTTTTGATTCGTCAGGAAGAATCAATGCGCAAACAAGTGGGATACAGAAGTATTAATGAATGAGAAGATGCGTTTGGAGTTTTCTGAGGCTATAGATACTGCGATAAGGAATACCTTTGGAGGAAGTTCATTTGAAGAGGAATGGACAATTGTCAAAAAGGCAGGCACATAATATGGAAGAAAACCGTAGGCACAAGGAAGGTAACAGAAGAAATACGTCAGTTGATCTACGAAAGAAGAAAGTGAAAAAATTTTCTGGAAAAGTCAGGAATACAGAAAAATGAATCACTTAGAAACGAAATAAATAGGAAGTGAAGGGAAGCTAAGTTGAAATGGCTCCACGAAAAATGTGAAGAAATCGAAAGAGAAATGACTGACGGAAAGACTGGCTCAGCACACAGAAATGTCAAAACAACCTTCGGTGAAAGTAAAACCAATGGTGGTAACATTAAGAGTGCAATATGAAATCCACAATTAATGCAGTGTAGAAAGCGGATGTGTGGAAAGAGTACACTGAAAGCCTTAATAAGGGGGAAGAGTTAGCTGATGACGTGATAGCAGAAGTAACATAAGTCGCTATAAAAGAGGTAGGGCATCCAGTATTAAAATTTTAAAGAGCTTGGGAAGACTTAAGTTCTAATAAGGCTGAAGAGATAGGTAATATTCCATGGGAATTTGTAAAACCGTTGGGGGATGTGGCAACAAAACGACAATTCACTCTGGTGTAGAAAGGATGAGACTTGCGATATACCATCTGACTTTCGGAAAACCATCATCCACACTACTCCGAAGATAGCAAGAGCCGACAAGTGTGAGAATTATCACACAGTCAGCTTAACAGCTCGTGTATCCAAATAACTAACAAGAATAATTCAGAGAGGAATGGAAAATAAAACTGAGGATGTATTAGATAACTATCAGTTTTGCTTTAGGAAAGGTAAAGGTTGCAGAAAGGTTTTCTGACGTTGCAGCTGATAGTAGAAGGAAGACTGAAAAAAATCAAGACGCGTTCATAGCATTTGTCGACCGGGAAAAAGTGTTCGACCATGTAAAATGGTTAATGATGTTCGAAATTCTGAGAGAAACGAGGATATACAATAGAAGACTGGCAATACATAAAATGAGCAAGAACCAATAGGGAATAATAAGAGTAGTGGACCAAGGACAAAGGGCTCTAATTAAAAAGGGTGTAAGATAGGAATGCAGTCTTTCGCCGTTACTGTTCAAACTATATACGCTATATATAAAAACCAACGACAGAAATAAAAGAAAGGTTCAAGAACGGGAATTAAAACTGAAGGTGGAATGATATCAATGATAAGATTCACTGATGACATTGCTAAGCTCCGAGAAAGTGAAGAAGAATTACAGGATGTGCAAAATGGCATTAATAGTCTAATAAGTATAGAATATGGATTGTGAATATATTGAAGAAAAACGAAAGTAATGAGGAGTAGCAGAAATGAGAACAACGAGAGACTTAACATGAGATTTTGTGACAAGAAAATAGATGAACTTAAGGAATTCTGCTACCTAGGCAGCAACATAAGACGAACGGAGCAAGAACGACATAAGTAGACGAGCGTCGGTAAAAAGGGCATTCCTACTCAAGAGAAGTCTACTAGTATCAAATATAGGCCTTAACCAGAGAAAGAAATTTCTGAGAATGTACGTCTGGAGCACAGCATTGTATGGTAGTGAAACATGGACTGTAGGAAAGCCAGAAAAGAAGAGAGTCGAAGCAGTTGAGATGTGGTGCTACAGAAGAACGTTGAAAATTAGGTGGACTGATGAGGTAAGAATTGAAGGGGCTCGTCTGAGAATCGGTGAGGAAGGTATCAGGGAATGTCTTCCATGTTACTAGAGGGAGCTGTAGAGGGCAAAAAATGTAAAGGAAGGCAGAGATTGGAATACATCCGGCAAACAATTGAGGACGTACGTTGCAAGTGCTAACCTTGAGATCGGGAGGTTGGCACGGGAAAGAAGCTCGTGGGGGGCCGACTGATAAAAAAAAAGAAACAATAGTAAGAAGAACAAGAAGAAGAAGAAAAAGGAGGAGGAGGAGGACAGAGAGAGAGAGAGAGAGAGAGAGAGAGAGAGAGAGAATGAGTCACATCAATAGACAGTTGAACAGAGCCGTTTCGAGGTTATCGTGCACCCCCGACAGAACTCTCTCCGCCATCACCATAAAACAACCATCCTAAATTTTTTATACATACATTTAAAAAATTCCGTAAATGAGCTATATTGATGACAAATATCGGACACAGACTGTTGAATCTATCAGGATACTAGTAAATTACATAGTGTATAAAGTTTCTAAAATTGAAAGTTAAACATTTGTATCTGTTTATGCAGCTGCTGTGGATTGGTTTTAGTATGGTGTGTGATAAATAACACATTTTATTTGTCTCTCAAAAATTATTAATTGTGCATCAGATATTGATTAGAAGTGAAAGTAAATGAATTATAATTAAGAATTGAGGAAATAGGTTTCTCCAAGAATTGTGATTTTATTATAATTGTGCTTTAGAGTTCCCAACTTCGAATGAAGGAAACTATTGATTTTATCACGGACTTCAATTTTAGAAGTTCCTTCGTATTCTTTCGTTTAGAGAGCAAAATTTTTCAGTCTGCCCTCACACGTACTTGACCTTAACAAGTACTTTGCGGCAACTGCGTTAAAATATGCTGGAGTCACTGCAGTTACATTAATTTTTTCAGAGCTAGTTCAAGTTTGTCTGAACATCTGTTAACTCATTTCTGACAAACTCTTAAAAATACCCACTTGGGAAACCCTGTCAATGGACTTAACTACTGTTTCACTTGGAACATGAAAAAATCTGTTTCGTTAATCATCTCTGCTACATTTGGCACCCAGATCGGCTGCACGTTTTCAAGCTATGTGACAGAGCGTCCATTTAAGGCGTTTCCTAATGGAATTAAAGACCGAGAAAATGTGGGAGGTTACTCTCCTATTTCACTTATTACTCTATGAAATAATTTATAAGCACTCTAATTCATACTTTCTCGTTTCAGTCGGTAGGAAACAGCATAATTCTGACGCCTTCGATCAGGTAGAATATTTCTTTCAGCAACAGCGTGCGTTTAAAATCATAGGACGAGGGAAAGGCTTACGAGGCATCCATACAAGGGTAACAGAACTCACAAATCTCTCTCACCTTCTTTCGTGTTCTTTTCTGGTCCTACAAACAGAATGTGAGCGGGTGCGTGTTGGCTTGTACTCAGTAACTAACGGGTCGGTGTCGCGTCGGAATCAAACGTACGTCAGATAACATCAGACACTTCTTTTCCAATACGGCGTGGAGGTAATATGGACGTCGGTGTTGCGAAAAGAAAGTATTGCACTGTTTCAAGTGGTGCGAACCTAGTGAAGTGCTTAAAATTGAACTGACTATGAGCACGCGGATTACTGCTATCTGTCCGATTAAACTAAATTCTGTGTTATGCGTCGCAAACACTAATGTGCTGTAAGACCTTCCATTTACAACTTCCTGAGTTTTCAAAACGTCAACACTCACTATGAAAAACAATTACGCACTTTTCCACATTTGCAAGTTCTACGCCATGCTGAACTCGCAAATGTGACGCGTGTTGCCAAACAGATGAACGGTAGCTTCACCATCTACGAGTAGAAATGCGTTTTGCTTTTTTCAAAACTGGTGTTTGACGTTAATAACTGTAGTGAGTGATGAAAATGTTATGGTCCTACGCATGCGAGCTTTCATCTATATACCACAAGTTGATTCCGACCTGTCTAAACCCAACGGGAGCAAATGGAGAAATAATATTACTGCCTTGAGGTTCTTACATTCGACACGATGAGGCAATAGTAGCAGATTACCGCTGATGGAACTACTATGATTTCACCCGCGCATCACCTACAGTCCGATTGATAAACAATGGCAGTTCGCGCCGGTCGAGCCAATGATAGGGATCACAATGTTGCTGGTTTCAAACGAGGGATTGGACACACACATACATGTGCTTTGACTATGAATAAAGGGTGCATCCTGCAAATTATGTCTCTCACTTGCTTATGTAACATTTAAAGACCACTTGGTGAGTGGGGAAGCCACAGCTGTAGATATCCATTTGAATGATAAACAAGCGCAACAGCTGTCGTGAGAGGACTTATTGATTTCGTATGGTTTCACAAATTGTTTCGGGACTATAAAGTCACATCCTCACATGGCAAAAAACTCACCTAAAGAAGGTTCAAAAAATCTTTTGTTAACCTACATAGGCTAACTATAAGACAAAATTTTAAATGCATTGTAGCTAACAAAAGAAAGACCACGAATCTCTTTTTAGGCTTGGAAGCCGTTCGGAACTTCTGTACAATAAAAATAGATACGAAAAACGTGGTAATAAAAATCATGTAACTACCTAACAGTAACGGTGCATTATGTGAACAACCTATTACAGTGAGAAACTTTTGTTGCGAAATGAGTTCTACTGTCCAAAAGTCGTTAAATTATATTTATTTACATTTCTTAGTTAAATATTTAGGATGATTTGAAGGTAAAATTCGATAGTTAAATCTTCTGCCTCGGTTTCTTTACAGCTGACATCTCGGTAGGCCTCTGTTATTCTACGGTGTGATTTTCAGGGAGGATGCTAGTCGCCAGTTTATGTAGTGACTCTCCTCTTCTATCAGCCTACTTAGTGGTTACTGGAAGTAAGACGTCAATGGGGAAAGCAACTGCGATCAAGATTACAGACTCTGACAGTGTGAATGAGAAGTGGCTAATAGGGATGCACATTATTAAAACACAGTCGTACTTTTCCTGAGACATGGAAATTACATAATTTCTCTGTACACCTCGGAGTAGTTTGGATTTAGTAAGAGGTAAGTGTACATTAATTACTCCAGGCTGCATTAATGTATTACAATTATTCACTGATCATATGGGTCAAGGGTGGCCCCCAGTGATAAGTGACAGTTCTGGTAGATTATTGTGGTGGATTATGCTTCATTGTCCCTCTCGATGGTGTCGGTTGTCACGAAGTTGGCTGGCAGATGAATGCCTATGGCTCAATTTGCATTCAAGTAGTGTGGTAGCTAAGCTTTTGGTCTGTCTCGTGTTACTGGTCAGTGCTAACATCTTATACCAAGGGTGATAGAAATTGTTACTGCTCGTTCAAGCGTCTTACTTCGACCCAGTTGGAGTTTCTCTTCCACTACCAGAACCTTGGATTCCATATTTACTTCTAAAAAAACCACCGTGGGTGATATCCATATTTTCTCAGACGCTATAGACGAAGTTAGGAGTACGGTTACAGGTAATGTGATAGCTGGTATCCTAATATGTGCCCACTTGACTGTGATAGTTTTCTCTCAGCGTCTAACGATATTCCCAAAAACACATCACAAAATACGCTGCTAATGTTTCCTGTACGGTAGTAACTGCCTCATGAAGTGGACTACGCCTATCAGTACAAACTACCAATTTTGGTTCAGGCTGACTTGGTGTCCTGGGGAATATAAACGTTAATGGCGTGCTTGTGCCACCCTCACTTAGCTGTACTAACCAACCTAAAAACTTACAACTCCTAATAGCTATAATTATTAGTCTGCAAATGAAGTAAATACTAATGTAATATTGTCACTATACTGTCCTAACTCGTAAATAGAAATATCTACATTTATACCTATAACACCCCGTATATCTTCTCGAACAGTGAACACAGGCTGCCTTCACTATCGTCTAGGGCAACACAATGCTGCTGGAGGAAAATAATAAGTGTAAAACGGATATGAGTTTAAATTCGTCTCAAGTGTCTTGTGTGAAGATAGATATTCACCAAAAACCAGTTGGGGAATAATGAGGAATGGTACAGGCTTCCTTTGAATGGGAAGAAGTCATAGGAATCGGCAAGTAATGAATGAAGAACATTGTCGCTTATTTTACCACTGCCTTGTCGAAACATTTATGTGGACGATTTTATAACTGCATTACTAAAAGCAGGCCCCACACAACAAGACGGGCAACGCTTTGTGTACTCGCGTATTTTGTATATTAATGGATCTGGTAATGACATTAAAACATTAATTCATTTTGTCACGGTCCAACTGACGTCAACAGGGTGTTAATGAAATTCACTAGGATAAATCTGCTTTTCCATTCATGCAGGTGGTATCTCTTTTCACATCCCATTAAAGCAGGTGGTAATCGCTTTTCATATTTGATTGTTGTCGCAGCTTTCAAGTGGACATGTTAAACTGTTCTGTATCTTTTGAAACGTAGAGTACTTCACGGAGTCTCATATATGTGGGTTATCAGCAAATATAAATAGTTAGGTACATGTGTTGCGCATGTGCAGCTATTCATTCTTTTAATAAGCTGGGACTGCAAATCATCTTAGTCAGGTAACACTACTTTAAGAAACTCAACTGTGACTGCAGCTGTGAACGACGAACGTACAATGCATTCTTTTCCACTAACAAAAGACGTATTTCGGAATAGTAAAATACCTTATGTCTGTTTCACTCTATTACTATGTCAACAACCTCTAAAGTATGTGTGATGATTAAAACCAAAAACCAGGTGTTCTACGATGTGATAGTATAATCTTTAAATTGTTGGAAAACAAGATAACAGGCCAAATGTTATTATATTCAAAATGTTATTATGTTCCTTATAAATATTCTGTTACTCCCTGCTGTTTGAGTAACGTAAGCCAAGACATACTTACTTAGCATCTTTAACTGTATGTTTCCACGTGTGGGGTTGCAATACATAGGGCGCGACTTATGAAATTTGCATCAAACGACCCGAATAGGATGCCATGATCAGAAGCTACCTGTCACATGAATTTAAAATTACAAATTTACAATGAGAATGCGTTTCGGTAACAGTTATATAACATTACAACATTACAAACATGTTATACAAGCCATACATATTTGAAGTTAAGATGCACTCAAGTTAGAAATGAACTAAGTCTCGTGTGCTTCAAAAGGTACAAAAAAAAAAAAAAACGAAAGGCAAAAAACAGTCCATTATGAATGATAGCTGCTGGAATCTTGTAGTTCACTAACGGCAATTTCAGCTGCTTCTACATTATACAGATTGGTTACAACAATATATTAACCACAGAAGCCGTTAAACGGCTTGTATGTCATTGACTCAAACTGTACTGATGTTAAGGTTTTCTGTGGCTGTGTGCGCCGCCTTATAGGCGGGTGGCCTTGAACGGGACTTAGCCGCTGAGCGAGGCTGCTGGGAGCCGCGGGCCCTAGTATTACTAGGCCCGCGGCGCGCTATAATCAAGTTGCAGTGAATGGGTTGCGCAACTTCCGGCGGCTGATAAGCAGCGCTGTGGTCTGGGCGCGCTTCCTGTTTCTGCGTCAGTCGACTGCAGGCAGCAGCACGCAGCACACAGCCATGCCGTACCGCCGTAGGAGATACTCTAGGAGGAGCAGAATGCCTGTTTACAAGACTGTTTTAAGTTTTGACGAGACACCAAACCCAACGTCTCAACAGGAGATATTAGCTGGGCCAATAACATTTGTTGGCTGTAAGATTACCTTTTCTTGTACTACAAATGAAGTAGTCACAGGCAATTCATGGATGTCTGTTGCTTTGGTGAGAGGTAGTGACAAGCCTTTGCAGGGATTGGAGGCTTACTATGACAGAGACATTATTTGTTATAAAACATTTGCAATTGGTGTTGTTGGAGACAGAAATTATGGTACTTGTGTTGTTACAACGGATAAGCCATTCTGTTTGTATACAAGGAATAGAAGGAAGGTTAATACGAATGAAAGAGTTAATCTGTGGTGTAAAATAAGTGGAACTTTATCCAAATACATTGATGTACAAGGAGATGTAACTGTATATTATCATTCTTAATAAAGTTTTTAATTCCTTATCTCCAATCACGAATCCGGTGGATAATAATGGCCTGAAAGAGCTAGATGTCTGAAGTGTCGCTCTCACGGAATGAAAGCTTCGTATATAAACCTATTAAAAAAATCGCTAGGTGAATCCTATTTTGCAGTAGTATCGTATTTCGTAGTGCTGAAGAAGGCCTCAGTAGTAGACAACATTCCCTCATATCACTGGCATCCTTGGGAGAGCCAGGCACGGCAAAGCATTCCCGCCTGATGAGTACGATACATCAGACAATCGAACTTCCCTCAGACTTCAAAGCTAAAGTAATAATACCAATTCCAAATAGATCACGTGCTGACAGTTCTGAATACAGAGGAAACAATTGTTTCATAAGTCACTGTTGCGAAATAATGACACGAAGTGCTTACAAAACAATCGAAAATGTATGAGATGCCACATTTGATGAAGATCAGATGGGATTACGGAGGTATGTAGAAACGTAAAGCAATACATGCCCTGTAACTTACCTTAGAGGTTAACTTAAAGAAGGACAAACATACCACCATATCATTTGCCGATTTAGAAGAACTTTTTGAGAATGTTATCCGGATTACAGTCGTAGAAATTATGAAGGTAGCAACAATACAACACAGAAAACGAAATGTTATCTACATCTTGTACATAAACCAAATTGCGCTTCTAAGAGCAGAAGGATGTGTAATGAAAGTGGCAGTCGGGAAGGAAGTGAGACAGTGTCTGTCAATCTCACTATCCTTAGTATCCATTCCGAAACTTGCGAAGGAAACCCAAAAATCAAAGGGCTATTTGGAAAAGGAATTAATGTACAGAGAGCGGAAATACAAAGTTCGAAATTTGCCGATGATACTGCAATTCCTTCAGTGATGCCAAAGCAGTTTAATGTAGTGGATCGCATCTTGAAAACTGGGTGTAAGATGAACATCAACAGAAGTGAATCAAAGTTATTTGAATGCAGTCGAATCAAATCACACGATGCTGAGTTAACTGGATTAGGAAATGAGACATTAAAAGTAGTGACGAGTTTTGATATTTGGGTTACAAAATATCTGATGATGACTCTAGCAGATAGAATATGAAATACTGATAGGAGGGAAGAAAGAGTTCTAGAAAAAGAGAAATTTATTATACAACCAATATAAATTTAAATGCTAGGAAGACTCTGTGTGAGGTGTAGCATTATACGAAAGTGAACGTGGACAATGTTCTGACGTGGGAGTAGTAAATTTACAAACATCTTGCTAGAGTTTTTTTTTTTTTTTAGCTACCAATCTGAGGACTGGTTTGATGCAGCATGAGGCAAATTTCTCTCTTGTCCCAACGTCTTCATTTCAGAGTAGCACTTCCACCCTATGTCCTCAGCTATTTTCTGGATGTATTTCAGTCTGTGTCTTCTCCTACAGTTTTTACCCTCTACAGCTCCCTCTGGTATCATGGAGGCTACACCCTGATGCCTTAAAATAAGTCCTACCTTCCTGTCCGTCCTTCTTGTCAGTGATTTCCATGTGGTCAATTCTTCGCCGACTCTGCGGAGAATGTCTACATTCCTTACCAGTCTACCTGACCTTCAACATTCTTCTGTAACAAAATACCTCAATCGCTTCAGTTCTCTTCTCTTCCGGTTTTCCACCGTCTGAGGTACACTACCATACAATGTTTTGCTCCTAATGTACATTCTCAGAAATTTCATCCTCAAATGAAGGCCAGTTTGATACCGGCAGACTTCTCTTCTCCAGGAACGCTCTCTTTCCCTGTTTTTGTCTGCTGTTTATATCCTCATTGTTTCGCCTGTTATGGGTTATTTTGCTGCCTAGGTAACAGAATTTCTAAACTTCACCTACTTCGTGATCACCAATTCCGATCTTCAAGTTTCTCACTGTTCTCATTTCTACTACTTCTCATTACTTTCGTCTTTCTTCCATTTACTGTCAATCCATATTTTTTGTTCGTTAGATTGTCCATTATATTTAACAGACCCTATAACTGCGCCTAACTTTTACTGGGGATACCAATCTCATCAGCCACTCTTATCATTGTTATCCTTTCACCCTGAATTTTAATCCCTCTCTTGAACCTTTTTCTCTTTATTTCCGTCATTGCTTCTTCTATGTATAGACTGAACAGTAGAGGCGAAATACTACATTCCTATGTTACACACTTTTTTATCCAAGCATTTTGTTCTTGGTCTTCCGTTCTTATTGTTCTTCCTTAAAACAGTCGTAGGGTGAAAAATATTCTTTATTAACTGAAGAGTGACGTGTTTCGCGTGGACAGGGCATCATCAGCGTATCTGAAAATATAAGATACGCACGACACTACATATACTACTTGAGTAAGTAGAGAATACTTTCCAGCCTACGACTGTTCTATAAATGGGGTATTCTACATACATTACCCGTCTTTCCCTACAGTTTACTCCTATTTTTCTCATAATTTCGAACATCTTGCATCATTTCACATTTTGGAATGTTTTTTTCTAGATTGACATCTCCTATCAGCATATCTTGATTTTCTTTCACCCTTGCATCCATTATGAAGCGCAACGTCAGGACGGCCGTTGTTGTAACTTTACCTTTCATATAGCCCCTCTGATCGTCATCTAATTAATCCTCAATGACCTTTTCCATTCTTTCGCATATTATTCTTTCAGCAGCTTGGATACATGAAATGTTAATATGACGGTGCGATAGTTTTCGCACACACTGGCCGTAGTATCCTCGTAACTGTGTTGATATTTTTCCGAAAGTCTCATGTTACGTCGACATACCAAGTCGAATAGTCGTTTTGTTACCATTCCCCCAAAGAAATTCCGATCGAATATCATCTATCCCTTATGCTTCATTTGACCTCAAGTCTTCCAGAGTTCTTTCAAAATCTGATTCTAATGAAGAGGTACTGAGCATAACTGGAGAGATAAGAATTTGATTCTATATCGTTACTGAAAGAAAGGCTCGGTTAATACAACATATCCTGCGGCATCATAGAACCGTCAATACGGTAATGGAGGTAGATGTGGGAGTAAAAACTGTACAGGGAAAGAAAGATTGGACTACAGTTGGCAAATGCAAAAACACTCCTGGAAATGGAAAAAAGAACACATTGACACCGGTGTGTCAGACCCACCATACTTGTTCCGGACACTGCGAGAGGGCTGTACAAGCAATGATCACACGCACGGCACAGCGGACACACCAGGAACCGCGGTGTTGGCCGTCGAATGGCGCTAGCTGCGCAGCATTTGTGCACCGCCGCCGTCAGCGTCAGCCAGTTTGCCGTGGCATACGGAGCTCCATCGCAGTCTTTAACACTGGTAGCATGCCGCGACAGCGTGGACGTGAACCGTATGTGCAGTTGACGGACTTTGAGCGAGGGCGTATAGTGGGCATGCGGGAGGCCGGGTGGACGTACCGCCGAATTGCTCAACACGTGGGGCGTCAGGTCTCCACAGTACATCGATGTTGTCGCCAGTGGTCGGCGGAAGGTGCACGTGCCCGTCGACCTGGGACCGGACCGCAGCGACGCACGGATGCACGCCAAGACCGTAGGATCCTACGCAGTGCCGTAGGGGACTGCACCGCCACTTCCCAGCAAATTAGGGACACTGTTGCTCCTGGGGTATCGGCGAGGACCATTCGCAACCGTCTCCATGAAGCTGGGCTACGGTCCCGCACACCGTTAGGCCGTCTTCCGCTCACGCCCCAACATCGTGCAGCCCGCCTCCAGTGGTGTCGCGACAGGCGTGAATGGAGGGACGAATGGAGACGTGTCGTCTTCAGCGATGAGAGTCGCTTCTGCCTTGGTGCCAATGATGGTCGTATGCGTGTTTGGCGCCGTGCAGGTGAGCGCCACAATCAGGACTGCATACGACCGAGGCACACAGGGCCAACACCCGGCATCATGGTGTGGGGAGCGATCTCCTACACTGGCCGTACACCACTGGTGATCGTCGAGGGGACACTGAATAGTGCACGGTGCATCCAAACCGTCATCGTACCCATCGTTCTACCATTCCTAGGCCGGCAAGGGAACTTGCTGTTCCAACAGGACAATGCACGTCCGCATGTATCCCGTGCCACCCAACGTGCCCTAGAAGGTGTAAGTCAACTACCCTGGCCAGCAAGATCTCCGGATCTGTCCCCCATTGAGCATGTTTGGGACTGGATGAAGCGTCGTCTCACGCGGTCTGCACGTCCAGCACGAACGCTGGTCCAACTGAGGCGCCAGGTGGAAATGGCATGGCAAGCCGTTCCACAGGACTACATCCAGCATCTCTACGATCGTCTCCATGGGAGAATAGCAGCCTGCATTGCTGCGAAAGGTGGATATACACTGTACTAGTGCCGACATTGTGCATGCTCTGTTGCCTGTGTCTATGTGCCTGTGGTTCTGTCAGTGTGATCATGTGATGTATCTGACCCCAGGAATGTGTCAATAAAGTTTCCCCTTCCTGGGACAATGAATTCACTGTGTTCTTATTTCTATTTCCAGGAGTTTAATTGCCTTTTTTTAGCATAATGTAGAAATGAAGACGCTTGCACACTACATAGTAGAATGTAGAGCTTCTGAAACCTATCTCTAAGACTGAATATCACAGCAGCAACAACAACCTTCCATTGATATCTGTTGGATTAATCAAGCCAAATAAAATTATTACTTTTTTTCAATAGACAAGATATTTTAATAGTCCAGTTCGCAATTGTGTAACGCTTAGTGATTACTGACTTCTGCTGAATATTCAGCCATCTTCAGATCAGTTGTAATTCGAGTGCAGTTTCTGATCGTAAGATTCAATTGGTATGTGAAAATAGCCCAAATGGAAGGACTGGAAAACAGAAGTTTTCTTTTCAGAAAATATTTGTTGGGTATTGGAGGTAGATGTACTAAAGTGCATATTGCTGTCTGTGTCAGTAATGACCCACTGAAGTGACTGTAAATAGCTGTTTTAGTACCAGATTTTTAGTCAACTTTGGTACTTTTTGCAGAAAGCGAAATACTCATATTAGAGAATTACTTTAATGAATATAAACTTAAATGGTTATCATAAAATTAAGTGCTTGAAAAGTTTCTGTAGTACCTACTAGAAACGACACTAGATATAATTCTTATAACATACATCTGTATCCTAATAATAACACCGTGAAATTTGAGTTTCTCGAAAATTTTTTTATATAAATCATAAGTAAGCAGCAACCTGAGATTACGCTATTTATATATATTTTAAAATCGCTTGCTCAGTTAAATGTAGGGTGCAGTATGTGATCGTTAATAATCACTATCGTCTTAAAATTGCTGCAGATATTTTCAAAATAATCATGATAAGTATCATCCTCAAGTAATTTTTAGTACACTATCAAATCTGAAGAATTATATCTTTAAAATAATGTAAGTAAATCACTTTGCAGTATATACCCAAAGTCTCATAAATCAAGTTACAAGAATATTTCCCATTAACATGTAAAGCTTATGTTGTATTTTAACGAAGTTCTGTTGTAATTTATATGTCACAATATCGATTAGTAAAGTGATGAACATTATTGCTTTTAATTGATCTGTTTTCTGTACCTCTGCTTGTAACTACGTCTAATATAGCAACTACCGGCTTGTATCATCGTTAGCAGAACTCTCAGCTAGGCGCAACGATATTTCATATTGTCTTCATATGTAGTCTCACGCTGTAATATGAAACGCAGGGAAGTAGTGAGTTATTTTCCGTCAGACGTTCAAAGCTTTACTTGACATTTCAAAAAGCTTTGTAGGCGTTATGCTCATTGTCATGATATGAGGGCGCACAACGTCTGAGCAACTTTTGCTCTTTCAGAGAACAGAGGACTCGGTAAAGATATAATGGAAATAGAGAGAGGGGGACAAAATGCGTTAAAGTTCCGCAGAGGTAGCTAAAGTAAGGCGATATCAAGAGAGATTAGTCGAGCAGACTTGCAGTAGAATTAAAGGGGCACCAAAGCTGACGTCTTGGTAGAGATTTCTCCGAGTGCCAGCGTTTTGTGGCTTTTGCATCTACGTATGTGTTTGGCTGGTGCCGAACATGCAGTAACCTTGGATGGTGAGATGGCTGCAGCTAATTAGCCTTTCGTCACGCCCCCGATACGATGATGATGTAGTCATTAAAGCGCACAGAGTATAGATTGCGACAGTGGGAAACTATTAGGCTTTAAATAGTCAACAACTGTGAATGAGGCTCTGTTTGCAGAGTTCTGATTAAGTCCTGTTCGAACAGTTTATTGTTTAATGCAATAGGTGTACGCGGTGTGATGGAAAAGTAACGGGAATCCTTTATTTACGAGGTCTTTATGCATCCAGTTTTCAATTTTCTTATCTCGTTGATACACATGTTTCTGATGTATATTTGCATTTCCAGCTGTTTTAAATACTTAGTTCACCACTGAAAGTCGAAAGGTTATGCATGTTTCCGAGTAGTCGGCAAATTTTTACTTTCGCGAAAGACGGATCATACATTAAATTTTGCTTGAAAAATGGAATAAAGTACAAAACCGGGTTCTAAATGTTGACTGTTGGTTTGGCGAATCTACTATGAGTAAGGGAAGACTTTGCGAGTGGTATAAACAGTTAAAAGAGGGCGGAGAAGACGTTGAAGCCTATGACCGCCCTGGAGACCTAGCCCGTCATTAACTGACGACAGTGTGGAAGAAGTAAAGAAAATGGTTCTTGGAATTCGACAAATCACCATCAGAAAATTTGCTGACGATGTCGGCATACCTTTTGACTCACGCCATGCAATTTTTTTCGGATATCTTGATCATGAAAAGTGTAGCAGAAAAGTTTTCTCTGACATTGTTGAATTTCCACCAAAATCGACTTCCCATAGACATCACTCAGGAATTGTTGACTGAAGTCGACAACAATTCAGAAATTATAAAAAGATTATAACATGTGACGAAACATCGGTATATGGGTATATCGCCGAAACCAAGGTCCAATTGTCTCAGTAGAAATTGCCTGAATAGGCAAGCTCAGTTGTCCGATGAAAAGTGCCAGAAGAGGCAAGACCGAAAAAAATTCTACAATTCGGTCTCATGTGAAGATTCTTTAACCGTTTTCTTCCATTATTACTAGTTCTTACTATATGGTCGTATAGTCAGTAATGAATATCACTTGGAAGTTATGCGTCGTTTGAGTGACACAGTCCGTAGAAAACGACCTGAAATGTTGCAAAATCACTTGTGGAAATTGCGCTACAATAATGTTCTCACTCGCAACTCGATGCTTATTCTTGATTTTCTGACAAAAAACCAAACCGTTATGTTCACCCAGCCACCGTAATTTCCCGACATGTCTCCCTGCGACTTTATTTTATTCGCGAGGCTGAAGAGAACCATGAAAGGACGTCGTTTGCCACCATTAATGACATGAAAACAGAGTCGCTGAAGGGTCTCAGCACAATAACGAAAAATGAATTTCAGAAGATCTTCCGAGAATGGAGAAAGCGCTGCCAGAAGTATATTATATCTGACGGATAGTAATTTGAAGGGGACAAAGTTAATGTTGATGAATAAATAAAGAATCTGTAAGAAAAACAGTAATACCCGTTACTTTATTATCACCCCTCGAATACTATACGTACTTCTCCTGCAAGCACGCTGATGATAAATGCGGCTTTTAACAATTAGATTGTCACGGTGGACTCACTCTTCGTATATATACAGCATTTAAATGTTAGTATGTGCCTTATTTTCAAGATTGTTAGCTATAATTACGTCTTACTTTTCCCATAACACATTGATTATCAGTGTAACACGAGAGTTTTCAGCCACCATTTTAATTCTGGTAACAGAGGAAGTGCGTCAGAAAACGATACGGAGAATTATCAGCTTGTCCAAGAAAGCTACATATTTCCAACCGCACGATGAAAAATTAAGGAACCATTTGTTCAGTTTGTACACAGGACGAAAAGAGTAATACATACTGAAACCAAAACAGCGTCGAGGATCTTTACAAGTACAGTTTTGCTGATCTACATACCGAGCGCATATGAACAAACAGAGCGGCACAATAACCTATAAATCTTCTCTCGTGATTTTGCAGATAAGGCACTTTAAGGTGCCGAGCTCTTTAATGTCCCTGGTTTCCAATTCCTTTAAATGTGGTAGCAGTGTCATTTTATCAGAGACGAGTGATTGTGAAAACAGTTACAGAAAACTTTTCCATCCGAAACGTAAAGTGTGCCATTGACCGACCACTCTTCTCAAATGTTGATGGTATTGCTTGTTGTAATTAGCAGTTTCAGGATTGGAGGGACTGAAAAAATCACAGTCATTCACGAATAAGTTACACTAATCTAGCCTTCTTACAGCGGGCGTTGTATTGTCAAATGTGATGGTAAAGCTTATGAAACTCAGGGCCCTCCGTTGAGGAACCCACATACAGCGCTCAAATTTTTCTTAGAGTAAAACACTGACTGGGTATAGGCAGTATATTAGATAGTCCTCCCATAAATTACCAGTAATCGAGCTGACTAATGATGATACAGCTTCAGCCGGTATCGTATTCTTTCTCAAAACTGTAAGAAAAAAAAGAGAAAGAAAAGAAACCAGAGTGGTGTTATATGCACGAGAAAGCCTGTCAGCTTAGGAAGATCGAGCTGAGTCCATATAAAAGTAACTGAGGATCTTCGCGAAATCGAAAAACTAGACAGAACAACTATTAAGGGGCTCCGGAACGCACTATACTTGCAATGTTAAAATAACGCTTATAAATTACATCTTTCCTCACAAAGTATTTGAGGTAGGAAGTTGAACTTTTTACAGATTATTTATTGGAATATGGGCTACAACTTAACACAGGGATTTTACCAAATTTTAGTTCAGTTATTAAAGATGATTTTTTTTTTCAATTGTAATGAAAATTCACAACATTTTTTGCAATTTTTTATTTATATATTCAAAAATATACAGTTTTTTGGAAAAAGGCTGTGTTAAATTATGCAGAAGGTACTGTGTAACATTTACTGAAAGTTTGAAACAAATATGTTTGGAAGATCCTTAGAAAACATGTAATTAGTATGAGAAAATAAAAGTTTTGGGAATCGAGCGACAAAGATTGGATTAACTTTTTAGTGCATTCCAGGTCCATAGGATGGATTATCTTCATCCTCTGCAAACTCCTCCTGCACCTTCCTCTTGTTCCTCCTCCTGTTTACTCTTGCTTGTATTTCTAGACTCTTTACAGCCCTGTCTGCAGCCCGAAGGCGTTCTTTGTCTAAAGCAAGCATCGCTCGTACCATGTTAGAACCTATCTTCATTCCCATATTTCTAAATACTTTGCACCTTACAATGTTGCCATCATTGAAAGTCGCAACAGCATCATACACACCAAAGTGAAGTGTTTCTATTCCAACAAATACAGTCTTGGGGATTCTCGACCATATAACACTATTTACACTTTCATTGGGGTTTTGAGTTTTTCCGTGAATACGCTTTTTCAACAGTTCAGGTGCTGCTAAGTCTCTGAAAATAGGTTTTATCACCTCCATTATTGCATGAGGCAGACTATGCTTATGAGTGTACACTTCACCAGTTAGCAATCCTTTGTTATATTTACACCAACTGTCTTCTTCTTTGGGACACAAGCTATGTTGGGGATTTTCATCGTCTTTATTGTTTACAGTAATAACACATACCTTTGGCTTTCCAACATTTCTCCTTTTCTTAAAAGCCTTCAGAGGATTTCTAATAACTTTACTTTTACTCATTATTATACTTCAACAAAACAGAGACTCAAGAAACAGAATTAATTACGAATATTTTCGAGATAACGACAGAGTAAATAAACATGAAACAATCGACAATCACACCAGCGATATATATCGAACCATCACAGGTTAGCCACAACACATACTTTATCTCACATCACTAAAATGTACCTGATGAACACGGACGTTAATAATAACACCATTTGACACCAGTTTAACAGCGCCACAGTGGGTCACGCCCATGTAGAACACATTTCAAAAAAAAAATTTAAAAATAGTTGTAGTCTTCGGAATTGAATAAATTATATATCTATTAAAAGGTAATAGTCTGCAGATTCAGAAAACGCAAAAAAGTAAAAACTGAACTTTTCATGATTTTGAGCCTTTCCGGAGCCCCTTAACCGGCTGCTCCAAGGTTTTTTTCTTCAGAGCTGGCAAAGACAACACTACGGTAACCACATTCAAACGTTTGTTTGAAGAGTAAACTAGACTCGCATCCCTCCAACAGTCGAGAAAATTTCTCGTTCCTCAGACTCTGTTGAACATGATAAAGGAGGATTTGTTTATTTGCCCCTGAAAGCAGCCGTTCCGTACAGTAATAAATTTTATCGTGAACAGCGTGTGAGTGAAGTGTCACAGACAACGTCGACATGTTGTCCCACCTGGAGAATACGCTGTTGTACTCTTCGTGCACAATGATGACGAAATAAAATTTATTCATGTGAAGAGGCCATTAATTCATAAATTAATGTAATGTCTAACAGTGTATCCTGTGTCGATTTCGGACAACCAAACTTGATTACCACAGGAACATAGCCCCTTATTTGAAGATTCTGCTGTGTTCTCCCACACTACATTACATACAATGAAAGAGATTATCCCACTCAGATAAGGGTACACTATTTCATAATCTCCTTACCTAATCAATTATATCTACAGCTTCTAGCTACGTTGGTGAATTTCACTTTCAGTGTTTCCCTGTCGGTCACAGCTCAGTCTGCTAGGTATATCCACTCACAAAAATAATCACTGGAGTGGAAATCAGCAACCTCTTCTGCAATACCTTAGATGGCTAGGAACCACATCGAGAGGTCAATGACCGAAAATGACTCAATGATGGTGTTGAAGTTCATGATCTGCTCCTTATTTATTAGGTGAACATAATACGATTTATGAAACGTACAAATGCTCGACACGTTGTGAATGTGGTATCGATCCCATATAACTCTAGAAGCCTACCATGTCTCTGAAAATACCAGAGTTGAAATAAATTTTTAATAAGTTTCACCCCGAATAGTTTGTCAGTTTAATTATATGTAACCTCGGATAACGCAAATTTGATTCGTACCACCTACGTAAAGACGTGATCGGACCTTCGTAAGTGCTACCGGTTTCCTTTGTATAAAACGGTTACAACTAACAGCAACTGAATATTAAGCGCATTTAATGCCTAAAAGTAGACGAAAAGTTTGATGAACCTTGTCGTACAGGCTCGATTTGTAACGGACAAATGTGCTTGCCGTTTGTTGCAGGTTTCATTTCAAATGTGTATGGATCAATAGCAGCCCTGAAAAGTGTTAATCTGCAACTACAAGCCCCTTTTCCATCATGATATCCTTATATTACTGAAAAATCTCACGAAAGATCGCTGGTGTGCGAATTTCAACGCGTATAGCTGCTTTGATTCTTAACCAACACCCCAGGAAAACGAGATTAGGCACCTGCAGGCCAGCTCGTATCAGTATAAATGAGTAATTCCACGTGGCTATACTGGAGGGCAAAGGAAAATCGTCTCTTCAGTAAATATGCCAACAGAAAATCCGAGAAATGAAAGATGTAATGTTTAAGAATAAATAATACACCATGAGCATTTCCGTAAGGGCAGTATATTTAACTAGTACAGTACAGTACAGCAGTTGAGCAAATACGTACTCAGTTAGCTGCCCAACATTATCTATGAGAAAGCTACAAAATGTTTTCAATGGCTTTTACGAGAGAGAGAGAGAGTGATCTAAAGGCAGTTCTACTCGCAAATATAAGTTTTATTACTGGATGTCGGCTCACATACAGTGTGCACGTAGATTCTAGTAGCTTACAAAAGAATCACTAAGTCCTATAGCAAAGTGCCAAACACACCGTTCGAGAAATTTGAGTTAAAATTATTAGAAATACGTACTTGAAACACGGGAACCGTGAACGAATTGCGTACGAAATACGTGAATATCAACTGCAACGAAGAGTAATCTTAGGCAAACCGCTTGCTGAAACAGTGAATCACCGCCATAACAACAAAGGACAAGTACCGAGTACAACGTGTGTGACCTCGACTGGAGCTTACCGGAAAATAAATTATAGCGCAATAACTTCTCACTGCCTCGCACCTGTCCAAGTATTAGAGATCACAAAGATAAGACACGCGAGGTGCAACGGAGATCTAGGCCTCTTGCATATCGGCTTTTGAGGCTTGTTAACTTCATAAACAAGTGCCTCATGCAGAGCGTGCTTGCGCAGGATTTATCAATTATGAAGCGGGCTGGAGTGTTTCAACCCTTTTCTGTAGTTGTTGTCATAACATTTTCTCCCTAAGATGTCAGTAAATTGTGTGAGAATATCGCCAATTCCAGATGCTTTTTTATTCCGGCTTAAATGTAAAAAAAAAAGGAAAAATGGCTCTGAGCACTATGGGACTTAACATCTGAGATCATCATTCAACCAGACTTAGAACTATTTAAACCTAACTAACCTAAGGACATCACACACATCCATGCCCGAGGCAGGATTCGAGCCTGCGACCGAAGCAGCAGCGCTGTTCCGGACTGAAGCACCTAGAACCGGTTGGCCACACAGGCTGACTTACATTTTTCAGTGCTCTGTCAGATTCTTCTAGTGATATCTTATCTCCCATATCTTCATCTTCCTCCTCCGTTCTTTCTGTAGTAAATTCAATTTTCTTTTCTTTATATAGCCTTTGACTATATTCTGTAATTATTTTTGTCTTTCCTTGTTCCATAAGTACTTATTGCCATCTTAGCTCTTGTTGCTTCTACGGTATTCGTACAGCCACTTCCGTTTTCCTATGCAAAGCTTTACTTCAGTCATTAAATGCTCTACAGCTTTACATACCTCCTTTTGTCATTTAAGCCATGCTACTTTACAGTTTCTTTCTTTAGTTGTCTGCATTCCCTTTTGCTTCCTCCACTTGCCCTACCTCTACATTTTTCCCTTAATCGGTTAAATTCAGTTTATCATGTGTTATTGAGGGATTTCTGTTGCACTTTGTCTTTTGTGTAGATGTTCCTCTACTAGATACGTTCTTACTAGGTTACTGTTAAATGGTCTAGAGAGTTGAGGAGGTGAGTTCTAAGGAACCGTTCAAGTTGGTTGATTAGGGCTGGGAGCTTCTCTAGAAGCACAACAAAGGTAATAATTACAACAAAGAATATACTACGTTCACAATTGCAGTGCGTGTTATCGTAGCTGGAAGATGAAAGCTAGCCTCAAGACATCACAAGTCGTGCTGTTTATTAAGCCCTGCAGCTCCAGCCATTCCACACCGTTAAGTCGACCATGCTCATAACAGCTCGTGGTAGCTACTTCTGGTTGGTATACAAAATACATCCAGTGCATCCTTGCCCTCTGGAAATAGGGTTGTTGTGCCAAGATATCCCATAATAATCCCGTTTCAGTCTCTCCTATGAATGAGTGTATCTTACATGCTCCTCCAGCAGTCTGGATCACTTGGAAACGTATAAACAGAAACTAATGCACTGTGTATTTCTCCCAAGTGACAACATGCGCAGTCTAATTACACATAATAACTTACAATCAAAGAAACATCTTTTCAAGAGGTGAGAAATGAAACTAAGCAAGCCTCCAATTCGATATACGCACAGAAAGCTGGCTAAAGCCGGAAATAAGTTCAGCCGAAAAGTTTGCGAAGGACTTAACGGTGTTCAGAAAGGATAGCCTAAATACAGTTGGTGGGGGCCTGTTCGTTACTGATCGAAGTGGTTTATCTTGTAGTGAGAGTGAAGTAGATAATTTCGGTGAGATAATATGGTCACTCTTGGCAACCGAAATAAAATAAAGATTGTATTCTTTTACCGACCTGCCAACACAGATGATAAAATTACTGAAAAAAAACCCGAGTCCAACTCTTCGATTTATCCTTGACATATAGGCGTAAAATACATGTTTGAATCCGGAGGTAGGCATAAAACATCAACCAATATTGTACTAAACGCATTCTATGAAAAATATTTCGAGAATTAGTTAATGAGCCCACTCGAGTACTAAACATTTATGAAAACACACTTGACTTCTTAGCAACAAATAATCCTGAGCTAATAACGAGCATCAAAACGAGTACAGGGACTACTGAACGTAGGTTTACCATAGCGAGATCAATGCCGTAACTCCCTGATTCACCAAAGTAAACGAGAAAGTTATCTACTCAAAAAAGGCAGATAAATATTCGCTTGACCCCTTCCTGAGAGATAATCTCCAGTCCTTTCAAATTCGAAAAGTAAATGTAGACCAGATGTGACATGAGAAATAGTATCGACAGCAACTGTGAGATATATACCAAATAAATTAACAAACGACGGAGCTGATCCCCCATGGTACACAAAACAGGTGTGAACTCTTTCGCAGAAACAGCGAAAAAAGCATGCCAAATATCAACGAACACAAAATCTTCAAGATTAGCCACCTTTTATAGAAGCTCGAAATTTAGCGTGGATTTCTATGCAGAATGATTATAACACACATCCAAAAAAGTTTTCCATCACACCGGTTCCCAGAACTCCTGAAGATATACATTGACTGTGGATAATGAATCACAGACACAGTCCTATTGACTGTTCAGAGATGTCACTAAACTTGCCCAAAGATGTAAACAACCACCCATGAGCAGCGCCTATTAGACGGAAGGGATCCGACAGCCAGTCAGTTCCAGTCATTCCAACAGGGTCCGCCCCTGGTAGCTGTGTGGTCAGCGTGACCGAATGTCATACCTAATTGCCTGGGTTCGATTCCCGGCTGAGTCGGAGATTTTCTTCGCTCAGGGAGTGGGTGTTGTGTTGTCCTTACCATAATCATTTCCTCCCTATCGACACGCAAGTCGCCGAAGTGGTGTCAACTCGAAAGACTTCCACCAGGCGACCGGTCTACCCGACAGGAGGCCCTAGCCACACAGAATTTCCATTTCTGTTCCAACAGGAAGGAGGTACAAGGCTCGTGTTGTATGTAGTTCAACCACGCCTAGGCGGTCAATACTGCGGTGCGATTGCAGTACACGGCTCGTGTTGTATGTAGTTAAACCATGCCTAGACGGTCAATAGTGCGGTGTGATTGAGTATGGATTATTACTTTCTGCCAGGAAGGGCTCTCAGCAAGGGAAAAGTCCAGGCTTCTCGGAGTGAACCAAACAGATGTTCGGACATGGAGGAGATGCAGAGACATACCTCGCTCAGCCCCCCCCCATGAACCATGGACCTTGCTGTTGGTGGGGAGGCTTGCGTGCCTCAGCGATACAGATAGCCGTACCGTAGGTGCAACCACAACGGAGGGGTATCTGTTGAGAGGCCAGACACACGTGTGGTTCCTGAAGAGGGGCAGTGGCCTTTTCAGTAGTTGCAAGGGCAACAGTCTGGATGATTGACTGATCTGGCCTTGTAACAATAACCAAAACGGCCTTGCTGTGCTGGTACTGCGAACGGCTGAAAGCAAGGGGAAACTACAGCCGTAATTTTTCCCGAGGGCATGCAGCTTAACTGTATGATTAAATGATGATGGCGTCCTCTTGGGTAAAATATTCCGGAGGTAAAATAGTCTCCCATTCGGATCTCCGGGCGGGGACTACTCAAGAGGATATCGTTATCAGGAGAAAGAAAACTGGCGTTCTACGGGTCGGAGCGTGGAATGTCAGATCCCTTAATCGGGCAGGTAGGTTAGAAAATTTAAAAAGGGAAATGGATAGGTTGAAGTTAGATATAGTGGGAATTAGTGAAGTACGGTGGCAGGAGGAACAAGTCAGGTGACTACAGGGTTATAAACACAAAATCAATTAGGGGTAATGCAGGAGTGGGTTTAATAATGAATAGGAAAATAGGAATGCGGGTAAGCTACTACAAACAGCATAGTGAACGCATTATTGTGGCCAAGATAGATGCGAAGCCCACACCTACTACAGTAGTACAAGTTTATATGCCAACTAGCTCTGCAGATGACAAAGAAATTGAAGAAATGTATGATGAAATAAAAGAAATTATTCAGATAGTGAAGGGAGACGAAAATTTAATAGTCATGGGTGACTGGAATTCGAGTGTAGGAAAAGGGAGAGAAGGAAACATAGTAGGTGAATATGGATTGGGGCTAAGAAATGAAAGAGGAAGCCGCCTGGTAGAATTTTGCACAGAGCACAACATAATCATAGCTAACATTTGGTTTAAGAATCATTAAAGAAGGTTGTATACATGGAAGAACCCTGGAGGTACTAAAAGGTATCAGATAGATTGTATAATGGTAAGACAGAGATTTAGGAACCAAGTTTTAAGTTGTAGACATTTCCAGGGGCAGATGTGGACTCTGACCACAATCTATTGGTTACGACCTGTAGATTAAAACTGAATAAACTGCAAAAAGGTGGGAATTTAAGGAGATGGGACCCGGATAAACTGAAAGAACCAGAGGTTGTAGAGAGTTTCAGGGAGAGCATAAGGGAACAATTGACAGGAATGGGGGAAAGAAATACAGTAGAAGAACAACGGGTAGCTTTGAGGGATGAAGTAGTGAAGGCAGCAGAGGATCATGTAGGTAAAAAGACGAGGGCTAGTAGAAATCCTTGGGTAACAGAAGAAATATTGAATTTAATTGATGAAAGGAGAAAATACAAAAATGCAGAAAATGAAGCAGGCAAAAAGGAATACAAACGTCTCAAAAATGAGATCGACAGGAAGTGCAAAGTCGCTAAGCAGGGATGGCTAGAGGACAAATGTAAGGATGTAGAGACTTATCTCACTAGGGGTAAGATAGATACTGCCTACAGGAAAATTAAAGAGACCTTTGGAGATAAGAGAACGACTTGTATGAATATCAAGAGCTCAGATGGAAACCCAGTTCTAAGCAAAGAAGGGAAAGCAGAAAGGTGGAAGGAGTATATAGAGGGTCTATACAAGGGCGATGTACTTGAGGACAATATTATGGAAATGGAAGAGGATGTAGATGAAGATGAAATGGGAGATACGATAGTGCGCGAAGAGTTTGACAGAGCACTGAAAGACCTGAGTCGAAACAAGGCCCCCGGAGTAGACACCATTCCATTGGAACTACTGACGGCCTTGGGAGAGCCAGACCTGACAAAACTCTACCATCTGGTGAGCAAGATGTATGAAACAGGCGAAATACCCTCAGACTTCAAGAAGAATATAATAATTCCAATCCCAAAGAAAGCAGGTGTTGATAGATGTGAAAATTACCGAACTATCAGTTTAATAAGTCACAGCTGCAAAATACTAACACGAATTCTCTACAGACGAATGATAAAACTAGTAGAAGCCAACCTCGGGGAAGATCAGTTTTAATTCCGTAGAAACACTGGAACACGTGAGGCAATACTGACCTTACGACTTATCTTAGAAGAAAGATTTAGGAAATGCAAACCTACGTTTCTAGCATTTGTAGACTTAGAGAAAGCTTTTGACTATGTTGACTGGAATACCCTCTTTCAAATTCTAAAGGTGGCAGGGATAAAATACAGGGAGCGAAAGGCTATTTACAATTTGTACAGAAACCAGATGGCAGTTATAAGAGTCGAGGGGTATGAAAGGGAAGCGGTGGTTGGGAAGGGAGTGAGACAGGGTTGTAGCCTATTCCCGATGTTATTTCATCTGTATGTTGAGCAAGCAATAAAAGGAAACAAGAGAACAGTTCGGAGTAGGTATTAAAATCCATGGAGAAGAAATAAAAACTTTGAGGTTCGCCGATGACATTGTAATCCTGTCAGAGACAGCATAGGACTTGGAAGAGCAGTTGAACGGAATGGACAGTGTCTTGAAAGGAGGGTATAAGATGAACATCAACAAAAGCAAAACGAGGATAATGGAATGTAGTTGACTTAAGTCGGTTGATGCTGAGGGAATTAGATTAGGAAATGACACTTAAAGTAGTAAGGAGTTTTGCTATTTTGGGAGGAAAATAACTCATGATGGTCGAAGTAGAGAGGATATAAAATGTAGACTGGCAATCTCAAGGAAAGTGTTTCTGGAGGAGAAATATGTGTTAACATCGAGTATAGATTTAAATGTCAGGAAGTCGTTCCTGAAATTATTTGTATGGAGTGTAGCCATGTATGGAAGTGAAACGTGGACGATGAATAGTTTGGACAAGAAGAGAATAGTAGCTTTCGAAATGTGGTGCTACAGAAGAATGCTGAAGATTAGATGGGTAGATCACATAACTAATGAGGAAGTACTGAATAGGATTGGGGAGAAGAGAAGTTTGTGTCACAACTTGACCAGAAGACGGGATCGGTTGATAGAACATGTTCTGAGGCATCAAGGGATTACCAATGTAGTATTGGAGGGCAGCGTGGAGGGTAAAAATCGTAGAGGGAGACCAAGAGATGAATACACTAAGCAGATTCAGAAGGATGTAGGTTGCAGTAGGTACAGGGGGATGAAGAAGCTTGCACAGAATAGAGTAGCATGGAGACCTGCATCAAATCAGTCTCAGGACTGAAGACCACAACAACAACAAACCACCTCGCTCAGGCCGCCCAAGGGCTACTACTGCAGTAGGTGACGGCTACCTACGGATTATGGCTCGGAGGAACTCAGACATCAACACCACCATGTAGGATAATGCTTTAGTGCAGCCACAGGACGTCACGTTACGACTCAAACTATGCACAATAGGCTGCATGATGCGCATCTTCACTCCCGACGTCCACGGCGAGGTCCATATTTACAACACCTTGCAGCGCGATACAGATGGGCCCAACAACATGCCGAATGGACCGCTCAGGATTGGTATCGCGTTCTCTTCACCGATGAGTGTCGCAGATGCCTTCAACCAGACAATCATCGGAGACGTGTTTGGAGGCAACCCGGTCAGGCTAAACGCCTTAGACACACTGTCCACTGAGTGCAGCAAGGTGGAGGTTCCCTCCTGTTTTGGGGTGGCACTATGTGGGGCCGACGTACGCCGTTGGTTGATAATGAAAGGCGCCGTAACGGCTGTGCGAGACGTGAATGCCATCCTCCGACTGATAGTGCAACCATATCGACAGCATATTGGCGAGACATTCGTCTCGATTGACGACAATTGGCGCCAACATCGTGCACATCTTGTGAATGACTTCCTTCAGGATAACGACTACAGTGGCCAGCATCTTCTCCAGACATGAACCCTACCGAACTTGCCTGAGATAGATTTAAAAGGTTTGTTTACGTACGACATGACCCACCAACCACTCTGAGGGATCTACGCTGAATCGCCGTTAAGGAGTGGGACAATCTGGAACACTAGTGCCTTGATGAACTTGTGGATAGTATGCCACAACGAATACAGGCATGCATCATTGCAGGATGACGTGCTCCAGGGTATTAGAGGTACCGGTGTGTACAAAAAACTGGACCAACACCTCTGAAGGTCTCGCTGTATGGTGGTACAAGATGCAATGTGTGGTTTTCAGAAGTAATAAAAAGGGCGGAAATGATGTTTATGTTTATCTCTATTCCAGTTTTCTGTACAGGTTCCGTAACTCTCGGAACCGAGGTGATGCAAAACTGTTTTTTGATGTGCGTAGTTTCCACAATGAAGTTTTGTCTTGAAACATGGCAGAAAATCTAAATTGATTCCGGTCGTATGTAAAGTATGCTAGCGTCAAGACACGATGAATGCCTTCTCTGCTCGATAGCAATGGAAATACTGTCGATGACAGTGCTGCTAAAGCTGAGTTACTAAACACAGGCTTCCAAGATTCCTTCACCGAAGAAGAAGAAATAAATATTCCAGAAATCGAACCAAGAATAGTTGCCAACTTGAGTAACTTATAAGTAGATATCCTCAGAGTAGTGAAGCAACTTAAATCACTTGATAAACGCAAGTCTTTTGGTCCAGATGGTGTACCGTTTAGGTTCCTTTGAAATGCAATAGCTCCATACTTAACAACCATATAAAATCGCTCGCTCAACGAAAGATCCGTACCCAAAGACTGGAAAGTTGCGCAGGTCACACTAATATTCGAGAAAGGCAATAGGAGTAATCCATTAAATTACAGCCCTGTATCATTAACGTCGATATGTATAAGTATTTTGGAACATATATTGTATTCGAACTTGATGAAATACCTCGAAGAGAAAGTCTATTGACACATAGTTAACAAGGATTTAGAAAAAATATTTCTTGTGAAAACTTCTAGCTCTTAACTCAAAAGAAATGCTGAATGCTATCGACAAGGAATTTCAGATCGACTCTGTACTTTTAAATCCCAGAAGGCTTTTGACACAGCACCTCACAAGCGGCTTGTAATGAAATTGCGTGGTCATGAAATATCGTCTCAGTTATGAGATTGGATTTGTGATTTACTGTCAGAGAGGTCACAGTTCGTAGTAATTAACGGAAAATCATGAAGTACAGCAGAAGTGATTTCTGGCGTTCCCCAAGGTAGTATTACAGGTTTTATGCTGTTCTTTATCTATATAAACAATCTAGGAGACAATCTGAGCAGCCATCTTAGGTTGTTTACCGATGATACTGTCATTTGCTGACTAGTAACGTCATCAGAACATCAAAACCAATTGCAAAATGATTTATATCAGATAACTTCAAGGCGCGAAATTTGACGATTGACCCTGAATAATGAAAGTTGTTGCTCATCCACACGTATGCTAAAAGGTGTCCATTAAGCTTTGGTTACACGGTGAATCAGTCACATCTAAGGGCCGTAAATTCAATTAAATACCTAGGAACTATAATTACGAGCAACTTAAATTGGAACACATAGAATTTGTGGGAAAGGCGATCCAAAGGCTACGTTTTATTGGCAGAACACTTAGAAGATGCAACAGATTAGCTAATGAGACTTCCTATACTACGCTTGTCCGTTGTCTTTTGGGGTACTACTGGGCGGATTAACACAGGATTAACGAAGTACATGGAGAAAGTTCAAAGAATGGGGGCACATTTTTGCGATTTGCAGAGTAGCCATGTAGCTGTAGATGTACATGTAGAGGTAGAGCTTCGTATCTAACAAGAGCAATAACCGATACAGTAATCAGAAATACACTGTACAACTGACCAGCTTGATTCACATGATCCACACTCTTCACTTCCTTATAACGTATGTGTAAACAGTGAACAGCCCAAATTAAAATGTCAAGCCAAACTGAAACACACAAATAATAAATTATTATAAAAATTTCTTGTCGAAGAATGCGGCTAGTCTTTCTCCTCTCCATCACGTACAACGGTTTTACTGTTTGGTAATTGCAGCTTGGCACCTCAGTAACTTGATACAGATTTTGGTAACGAGTTTATGGGCTGCTTATGCATCACCCACCGACCTGCACGATATTCTGGTAACTCAGCATTGCGTTTTCCCAATTTTTCTTGATGTTCTAGCTCCTTGGTATTAGCATTTGTTATTATTTCGACACTTCTTTTAACGTTCTCACAAAATTTGGTGTGGGTCCGCCGACTTTTCCAAACTTTGGTTCGATTACCTCAGATGGTGAAGGCATTTATCAACCATAGAGCACCTTGTACAGCGATTGACCTGTGTTATCATGGGTTTTTGAATTGCTTGTATAAGCTGCTACCACGTACTAGAAGAGAGTATTCCAATCATACGGTGCCTATTCCCGTAGTAGCTTGGAATCACACCTATTGTTCAATTTACCAATTCCTTCCTTCCGTTAGTCTGTGGATGAAATAAGATTGTTCTCGGCTCACAAATACGTAACGAGTGACGTGGCTGCTCCATCAATTACCACATGTAGTTGGTGCCCTGATACGTGATTATTGTCTCTGCAACTCTAAACTGTAGGAAACAATTATTTAGCACTGCTTGTACTACCCTCCCAGAACTGATTCATTAGTACTCAACACAAGATAGCGAGGGTAGTTTATAATAGTCACAACGAGGCAGTTTCCCGTTGGTGTCTCAATGGAAGGTCCTAAAATATCCGAAAGGTTTAGTAATCACTGGAAACATCTCTAGTTGCATACGTTGATGACTTTCCATACTCTAAGCACATGACACACTGTTTTTTTAATACTGTTCTACAACTTGTTTATGTATTCGCCACCAGCAACATTCAGTTATTCCTAAATCTGTGGTTCTTCATCCCCCATGACCAGATGTGATCATAAGCCTCCTTCAACAGTTCTTTGTGCAGTGTGGCAAGGATTACTACGACAGGCCCTAGTCTCGTTGTCCTTCATAATACCTTGTCATGAATGGCAAACTGTGGCTGGATTCCTGTTAGATTTCTCCTTGCATCATCAGCCTATGTTCTCTGTCACTCCAGAAGACCCTGATCTAATCTCCTCAGTACACCACTTTCCTTGCTGAGCCCATCCACAATTCCATGTGTTTTACCAAGCTTGTGAATTATTTCGAGATCAAATTCAGTCAGTTTTATGGCTCATCATGTAATACTACCTGATGTATTATCCAATACCAGGAACCATGTTGTTTGTGGGTGATTTGTTGGTACCATAATTTGTTTAATAAGTGGGTGAGTGGTCATGCTGTTTATGCAAGTCTCCTTATGCAGTTCCCACAGTAACTGCCAACCCCAAGGCCGAAGTAATTTCTTAACAATCTTGGTTACCGAAAGTGGTAACCTTCAATCTCCTATTACTCCATCATGGACAATTATGTGCCTAAATAAGGCACTTCCTTCTCAACAAAACGTTACTTCTCGCTGCTAAGGATCATGTGGGCTAAACACACGCTGTTACAAATTTCTCTCAATCATTGCATATGTTTCTTCACATCCTATGCAAACATGATAATATCATAAAGATACGCCGCAGCTGTTTTGGTTTTAATCCTCCCAAATTTCCAGCCTACAGCTACTGAAACGTGGCTGCTAGTTTTTTAAAACTAGTCAGTGTTTGGTAATTCTGGTAATGAACCAAGGTAACTGTAAAGGCAGTTTTTGTACGACTTGTTGGATCTATTGTGAAAAACATTATATTAGATATTGGATATCTATTATTATTTTTACGTGTATTAAGCTACGTATCTGGAATCTCGCAGATTCACTATTTCTTCTCCCACTCCATCGAATGATTTTTTCAGCACTAAGACAAATGATGCACCGAACAGACTGGTTAAAGAATTTCGCCATTAACGGTTTCAGGTGATGGGGCACACTATGTGGCATATTATTCACAGGCGATTGATTGCCAGTTGGAATCCTGCGTTGCATCACTGGTATTGCTCGTAACAGGACACGAGGATTAAGGATGTGCTTCAATTCCGAAACTAATTTCTGTTTTTATGGCTTCTTCAAGATGTTCCACTTGTGAATGTAAAGCATTTATAATGGTGGCTGGTTCATGACTAGAGTTCGAACTTTTCCTGTCTAGATCGCACTCACCTGGAACATCTAAATGGGCGATCAATAATCCCTTCGACAAAGCTTCGACATTGGTAAGAAAATTATCCTTACTGATGGGCACTAGAGTTTCACAATGTATATCTCAAATGTGTACGATACTTATGCGAAAAAATTATGATTTATTTTTCGTATGTTTCAATTTGGCTTGAAATTTTAATTTGGGCCTTTCGTTTTTTACAGATACGTGTATAAGAAAGTCGAAAGTGTGAGTCAAGGTAGTCAGTTACATTGTGTATTTTTGATTACTGTGTCGTGTATTGTTCTTGTTAAATAGGGAGTTTTACCTCTACATCTACATGATGTACTGCAAAGTACATGGGTTTACCTTGGGTAAATTTGAGAAGAGAACTGTCAATAAACATATTATGTGTGTGGTACAACCACTAAAAGAAAACGATCAAATAGGTAAATCGCGATGCACTTTGGGAATTCTGTGTCGCACATTATTTCTCAGAGCTAACTGGCGGTAGAGGTTGTGCACTGTGGGATTGTAGTATTTCAGCAGAACCACTGAAATCAGGTACGCAGAACGATACGCTTGGGTCGGTAACACTCTACGAGGCAGGTATATTGTTTACCTTATTCTCCACGATTTCTGACTCGTGAAGTGAAGCATTTGCTGGTGGCACGGTATCTTCTATTTCACGGCGTCTCGAACTGCTCTTAGAGCGGTTACGCGTGTCCATCCTTGTAGCTGATGTCTGACTAATATCTGAAGACGCGCCTAGCACGGAACGAAAATTACTGTACGTCACGAGTGGAATGAAACGGTCTAACGTTATAATGTCTTAAGCACGCAAAACTCAATAAAACGATTTCTATCCCTACCTACAATGCTGCGCGAGCAAATTTCAAATGTTACACGACCCTACTTATCGCAATATAAATGAAAAGACAGTGAAAAGCTTTAAACACTTGAATTCAAAAAAATGGTTCAAATGGCTCTGAGCACTATGGGACTTAACATCTATGGTCATCAGTCCCCTAGAACTTAGAACTACTTAAACCTAACTAACCTAAGGACAGCACACAGCACCCAGCCATCACGAAGCAGAGAAAATCCCTGACCCCGCCGGGAATCGAACCCGGGAACCCGGGCTTGGGAAGCGAGAACGCTACCGCACGACCAGGAGATGCGGGCACTTGAATTCAGAAATGGTACAAAAGAAACAACGCAGTGCACAACACAATGCTGTTTTCACGCTGATGGATACTTGAAACAGCACGGAAGTTGCTCAAGTGCTACATGGAAAAAAAACATTTGCTTAGTACATTTTAACATCCTACGGAATACAGCTTTTTCACAGAAAATTCCTAGGTAGAGCGTACTCAAAGGTCATGGTCGCCATATGGAGGGTATCTGTCGGTGAAAGATCTGGAACTCTTATGATAGTTGAATAAATATTAAATAAATAACGTGGACATGTTTATCTGTTGAACAACGGATAGAAGTAGGACGTAAAATGTAAGTTTGCGAGGGATTATGTAAGCATGTGCTCTGGTAAAATTATCACGTTTATTCAAGAGCAACTGAACAAACTGATGAAGCAAACAACTAATAAATTGGCGATGTTTGCTGTTGTTCATAACACTCTTGGCTGAGTTATAAAATAATTTTACAACTGCGTCTTGGAGACCCCCGCACGATTTATCATTAATTATTAATTACAGTAGCGTCGTGACAAATGTAAGAATAAAGAAAAACTTCACCAATATGCATGTGGTTGTCAAACGGTCGTTCCGTTGGCTTGAGTGCACGAAGCAAGTGAAGAAGACTTCTCTGATAAGATCAATCTGTTAATAGTTGCAGCATAGAAGAGATTGTTGAGGCTTTCGTGGCCACTTGTTGACAAACTGCCTATTGGCTTCTGTCTCGGGTTCTTCGGCCGACGTTCATCTAATGATTTTTCTGACGTTTCGCCAGCACGAGTGGCTGGCATTGTCAAAGCTTCACCCTCCATTGCCGGTGGTGAACTGGAGCCGAGCTCGCGGGCGCAGACTATATGTACCTGGCGCGCCAACGTCCGAGGGCTTCTCCGCGGTCATTTCCGGTGCGGTTCTCCTCTTGCTACCTGCGACGGTCGTTCGCTGCAGTACGGGAAGCCAGGATCCGTTGACCTTAAGGCTTTCCTCTTTCTTGTTCAAACTGTTCGCGTGTTTTTGTATTTCTACAGCTTCTCTGAACAAGCGCGTGTGATAGTGGTTCTCTACAGCCAGAACTTCCGTGTCGGCGAATTTTATTACGTGGTCGGTCTCATTCAGTGCGTGTTCTGCCACGGCCGATTTCTCCACCTGCCCCAACCTGCAATGTCGCTTATGCTCCTTGATCCTGGTGTTAATGGATCGTCCAGTCATCCCGACATAAACTTTTCCGCATGTGCATGGTATGCGGTATATTCCCGACATTGAAAGTGGGTCTCTTTTCTCCTTCGCCGATCTAAGACACTCTTTGATCTTCCTTGTCGGTTTGAAGATCGTCTTTACGCCATGTTTGCGCAATATACGGCCGATTCTGTCCGTCACTCTGGGAATGTATGGCAGAAAGGCCGTACCCGACATTTCTTTTTCTGGTTCCTTACTTCGCCGAGTGTTTGGCTCAGTTACACTTCTAATATAATTTGTGGAGTACCCATTGCTCCTCAGGACTGTTTCCAGGTGTTGCATTTCTCGTTTGAGGTGTTGCGGCTCACATATTCGTCCTGCTCTCGTTACGAGCGTACTAATCATGCCCCTTTTCTGGCTCGGGTGGTGGTTTGACAGTTTGTGCAGGTATCGGTCCGTGTGAGTCGGTTTTCGATACACGCTGTGTCCCAGGTTTTCGCCGTCCCTTGTGACCAGCACATCTAGAAATGGCAGTTTCTTGTCCTTTTCTACTTCCATGGTAAATGTTATGTTGGCATGGAGGCTGTTCAAGTGTCTTAGGAAGTCACCGAGCTGTTCTTCACCATGGCTCCACACCACGAAAGTATCATCGACGTACCAGTACCACACCTTAGGTTTGCAAGTGGCCGAGTCCAGTGCCTGTGCTTCGAATTGTTCCATGAAGAAGTTGGCCACCACTGGACTGAGAGGACTACCCATGGCGACGCCTTCCAGCTGTTCGTAGAAGTCGCCATTCCACGTGAAATAGCTCGTGGTGAGACATGCATGGAAGAGCTTTCTGATGTCTAGCGGGAAAATGGAACCGATGTGCTCCAGAGCGTCACTGAGTGGCACTTTCGTAAATAACGAAACAACATCAAAGCTGACCAGGATGTCGTTTGGTGCAAGTTTCAGTTTCTTCAGCTTCTCAATGAAATGTCCTGAGTCCTTAATGTATGTGTCGGTCTTCCCCACGTGTGGTTGGAGCAGAGAGGCCAAGTGTTTTGCCAGCTTATATGTCGGTGATCCAGGAGCGCTAACGATCGGTCTCAGTGGAACGTTGTTCTTATGGATCTTGGGTAATCCATACAGCCGAGGTGGTAGGGCTTCTGTGTTGCGCAGGTTTCTCTGTATGTCCGCCGGCAGAGAAGACGCCTTGATCAATCGATTCGTATTCCGTGTGATACGTTGCGTCGGATCTGCGCTTAGTTTTCGGTACGTCGTCGGATCTAATAGGTCTCGGATCTTTTGCTCATAATCTTCGGTCTTCATTACGACGGTCGCATTCCCCTTATCGGCAGGCAGTACCAATATACTCTTGTCGGCGTTGAGATTCTTAATGGGTACTCCACAAATTATATTAGAAGTGTAACTGAGCCAAACACTAGGCGAAGTAAGGAACCAGAAAAAGAAATGTCGGGTACGGCCTTTCTGCCACACATTCCCAGAGTGACGGACAGAATCGGCCGTATATTGCGCAAACATGGCGTAAAGACGATCTTCAAACCGACAAGGAAGATCAAAGAGTGTCTTAGATCGGCGAAGGAGAAAAGAGACCCACTTTCAATGTCGGGAATATACCGCATACCATGCACATGCGGAAAAGTTTATGTCGGGATGACTGGACGATCCATTAACACCAGGATCAAGGAGCATAAGCGACATTGCAGGTTGGGGCAGGTGGAGAAATCGGCCGTGGCAGAACACGCACTGAATGAGACCGACCACGTAATAAAATTCGCCGACACGGAAGTTCTGGCTGTAGAGAACCACTATCACACGCGCTTGTTCAGAGAAGCTGTAGAAATACAAAAACACGCGAACAGTTTGAACAAGAAAGAGGAAAGCCTTAAGGTCAACGGATCCTGGCTTCCCGTACTGCAGCGAACGACCGTCGCAGGTAGCAAGAGGAGAACCGCACCGGAAATGACCGCGGAGAAGCCCTCGGACGTTGGCGCGCCAGGTACATATAGTCTGCGCCCGCGAGCTCGGCTCCAGTTCACCACCGGCAATGGAGGGTGAAGCTTTGACAATGCCAGCCACTCGTGCTGGCGAAACGTCAGAAAAATCATTAGATGAACGTCGGCCGAAGAACCCGAGACAGAAGCCAATAGGCAGTTTGTCATAGAAGAGATTCTGGAACTAATTTGAAAGTTTTACCCAGAAAATCAGTAACTGTGACATGTAACGACTCTCTCAAAAAAATGGTTCATATGGCTCTGAACACTATGGGACTTAAATTCTGAGGTCATCAGTCCCCTAGAACATAGAACTACTTGAACCTAACTAACCTAAGAACATCACACACATCCATGCCCGAGACAGGATTCGAACCTGCGACCGCAGCGGTCGCGCGGTTCCAGACTGTAGCGCCTAGAGCCACTCGGCCACTCCGGCCGACCGACTCTTTCAATCCGCGAACATGTGGTCGTCACAAACAGAAATTCTAGATAAAACAAGTCCTATCATTGAGAAATGCTAAGCAAAGAGGACAGGATGTGTTACTGTAACACACGATCTGCGAACTTACGGCTCTCCGATCCGTATTTAACACATGCTGAGACGACAAAGACACGTGGTAACTAGATAACTAACCGAAAACTAAAGTACCAAAGTTTCAGAAATATTTTCAGTTATACTATACTCGTGAGATCAACATCGAACTAAATCAGACAGACCTGCGGAACAATGGCTAGCTTACGTAGCCGAGTGCAACTGGTTAAAACGTTCCGACACTAACCACAAAATTTCCGTATAACGGTGAACAACCAATGAGAGAAGAGACCAAGACGTTAATTTTGACTGGAGCTGAAATCTACAAAAATAAGAGAATGCATTAATTATGAATAGGCACACTCACTCTTAGTGTCGCCCGTCTCGCGTCTCTCGGAACACTGCCGAGCTAACCCTTTTGGAACGCACACGCATGGATATACATCACTAGACTGGCAAAGACTTAGCTTTTACTGGAGCCTGGCGTTTGGTGAAGTAAGATGGCGGCCTCAGGAAGTTTGTGATACTAACAAAATTTTCTGAAACGACGTGGTGTTGGAAGCTATACGAAGTGGTTTAAAGAATTTCTTCAGTTAAATAAATGTTTACATACTATTTAAGTTTAACACATTCAGCATAGAATAGTGTTACGAGGAAGCATCAAGTTACACGTACACCTGTTAAAAAAAGACTGTAGGTTTGATAAGAGCATAATGACACTTGTTATACATGACGAATTGCACGTTCGGCTTGTAGGAGCAGTTTCATAACGGGCATACTATTCGAAGAATACCGGAAGTTGATAAAAACTGGTTAATCTCACTTCATTAAGATACGTCCGTCAATACGCGAGTATTAAACCCCCTAATATATACATAAATTATTTAAATACTGGCGGTATTTCGGGTGTGACAAAGTAAAACGTATATCTTTAGGCTTACATACAGCACAAAAGCAAAAACACGTAAGGTGTTTCTAGTTATTGTGTTGAGACATGTTCCTTTCCTTGCATCTTCCGTCTGCTGTACGAAAAATTACAGCTAAACACGACGCATGTAATGACCATTATGTTAAAACTCTAAAAGTAACGTAGTTTTATCGATCTATACCCATATGTTATGAGTGTTTTAGAAGTAAATAAATAACAGCTTACAAGTTCTTTGCGCTCGCTGCCATATTGCTATTCTAAACTGCTGGCTTCAGTGACACCAGTGATATTGTATACGGTATTGCCAGTCTAGCAGCGTATGTAGCGTATGTCTGCGCCCACGCGTTCCGTTCTTTCGGAAGTGCCCAGAGAGCATCCTATTGTGTGGTGCCAACCTGTACAAGAGCTTCGTCCAAGTCGAACTGAAACCTCTTTGCTACCTGGTACGTGCTTTATAGGGCTGGATATTCTGCAACAGTACCAGGCAACTTTTACTCCCACAGATCTAGATACTCAAATTTATCTTGTGGTCTCGCATTCATACTTTTCATTCATCAGGTGAGAGGAGGAAAGGATGTCTATACTGACATACTGCACATAGATGTATTGAATATGCGTATGGGGCTCCGACAGTTACGAAAAATCTTAGTAATATAACTTGTGGTCACTATAACCACCGATGCAGCTGCTCAGTCCCTTTTTTATGTAGTTTACAGTTTGTGCACAGAATTGATGTGCCAGATGTGGCTACATTAAGTTAAATGTTAAACAAAATGATGAAGAGGCTGATGTAGAGGCCCTCACTAACCCTAAGATCGTGCAGTACCCTTCACCTATAAGGAGCAAACTACCCCAGAATTGCCTTGCTCCGGTCTGAAAACATTGCTTAATCTACCGATTATACATCATTATTGCCCCACTCCACATAATGTATAACGTGGAGGGTTTAACAGCCGCTTCCCAAGAGATCTAGACTCGCCATGTCTCAGTAGCATCCTTATCTACTACAATTCTATGTTCCCTACAGTCTACAAAGACAATCACGCAATACGTTTCCGTAGGGTTAAAATGTATTCGGAGTGCCGTTTGGTGGACTTGGGGCTCCCGTTGTAGTTTAATGGCTGATAATTCACATTCCACACTTCGCTTACGCTCCTAGCTTCAGCGTCCAACGTCCCCTCGCTTTTTGCACTTTCTTTGGTGACGCTCTCTTGGCATATAACATGGAACGTTAACACTACGCGTCTGTAGAGAAGACGTTTCTTTTATCACGAGCTTTTGTCGCTACATCGATTTCCTCCTGCGTCATGGATACGCCACTAGCGTCAGCCGAGTCTTTTAGAAATACTGCACTCACCTTTCATCGAAACATCAGGTGACAGTCCTTTTATGAATCTATCCAATGCCCATTTATACTCTACATCCTATTAACAAAATCCTCTGCAAATTCATTTATCGTTGCGACAACCGATTGCGTTGTTTTTGATAGAATCTGCAACTATTCTGCCTCTTACAAAGTTATACCAGGCCTTTCCAAATTTCATCCAATGCTTGAGCATTACTTAGTTCCTCATGGTACATAACATACGTTTTGCTCCTCCTGTCAACTCGATCATGTGTAACAACTTTACATCTTAACTAACTTTGATTATATCTGGAATCGTTGTGCACCCTGACCGCAGACTATTGTAAGAAAGTATAGGAACACAGAAATCAGAGACACTCTCTTTTCTTTCTTATTATTATTGAAATCCAGATTTCAGCTATAAATAGCCATATTCAGTGTCAACATTCAAGAAAATTACACAATATGATTTGAATTACGGAAAACAATAAGTAAACCACCACGTTATCCAATAGCAATTATCAGTAGTGGTGAATATACCATCAGAGTAGATTATAATTGAAGAAATTCGCAGCGGTACATGTCAACATACGAATCTACTGGTATATAGACAAAAGGAAACTGGTGTACAGGCAGAAGGTAAACCAAAGACGATAGTCTCAACTACTAAGGTAATCGCTTTCCTGTGTAATTGCAGATTTTGAATATTGAACAAATAACTCTCGACAGAGTTGCCCATGTGATATATAAAGCTAGTAGTGTTACTTCAGCAGTGAACGGTGAAATGAAACGTACATGAAAAGAGCCGGCCGCTGTGGCCGAGTGGTTCTAGGTGCTTCAGACCGGATCCGTGCTGCTGCTACGGTCCCAGGTTCGAATCCTGCCTCTGGCATGGACGTGTGTGATGTCCATAGGTTAGGTTTAAGTAGTTACAAGTCTAGGGGACTGATGGCGTCAGATATTAAGTGCCATAGTGCTTGGAGCCATTTGAACCTTTTTGAAAACAGAAAAATGTCTACTGTTGACGAGCAACCATTTAACAGAATCTGCTGGTCTCAAACATCAAAGAAAAATGACAGCAACGAGTTAAGTTTGTGATATGTAATATGTAAAGATGGTAGACTCTCTATGGTAAATTAATAATAGAATGAAGCATGTTTCAAGAGAGAAAAGAGTAAATTCGTAATAAACAATAATATATCCCAATAAGTAACATTCCTAAAAGTGCACAATCCATATCTCTAAGAAGCAAATGAAATGTTTTGAAATAAATTTAAACGAAATAGCTGTGGAGAGGATTATCGTATGCGAAATATTATTGGTAAAGGTACTGAATGCATTTCATCAAATTGAAACGCACTTTGTTTCACGTTAAGGAATATGAAAGCACTGAAATCTTTAAAACTCTTTACAATTTATTATTTCATGGGATCAGAATTGATGCACATTTTTCGTAACGGTTTCACTTTGAGCCCTGTTAATCGGATACATTCAGCTACATGGAGTTTTCAATTAACTATTGTGTACGCAAAGTGTTCAAGACCGTTGTTGAAAATGAGTCGCATGGCTAATATGAATGCTGAAAGTGATTATACATCAAAGAACGTTCATGTAAATAATTACATTACTTTCGTGACACACAATAAAGAAACAAATACAAAAGAAATTTAACCGCCGGCCGTGTGGTGTGCGTACTGTAAGACCTTCGGTACACACACCATCAGATTATTTGACTTGTCACTCTAACGAAGTAGGCGAGTGTCAGCAATATGTCTCGTGGTCTTATCGTGGCGTGTTTATCTTCTGCCGTTAGGGCGGACGATAGAAATGCCACTTGCACGCTTAGAGTAGCAGATTGACGGTGACCAACTTTAAAGAGAACTTGATTGATTTTCACACACATTTATTAAAATAATAAAAATCATAGACATTACGTAACTTGATTCTCGATGCTGTTTACAATTGACAATCTGAAGTTCCTTTGGTGCTGGTACGTTAATCTTATTCTCACATATCTCTGATACATGACAAAGTGTCTATTCATTTATCTTCATGGCTATGTACAGGAATATGGTAATCTTATTAGGCGCAGACTGAAACTTGGTTATAGACTGGTACAGACAAATGGAGACTAATGCAAACTGGTACAGACTAATGCAGACTGATTAATCGGAGGTCTGTACACTCGTTATAATACCTCGCGCGTTCAGGTATCACTGCGAGAGTGTGATCCGCGAGAAGAAAAGGTTCTACATTAGCAGCAATCTCATTGGCTCCATTACATATTAATACGCCGATCGGTGGAGGCAGAATTTGGTCCGTCTCTAAGACAGCGCCATCTCGTAGTGCGGAGACTGACGAGCGCTGCGCCTGCGCTGTTGTGCTTAGCGGGGCGCGCTCTATTGGGAAAGTTGTGTAGCGCTGACTACGCGGAACTATGTACACAACAGGCCGTTGTGGCCGAGCGGTTCTAGGCGCTTCAGCCTGGAACCGCGCTTCTGCTACGGTCGCAGGTTCGAATCCTGCCTTGGGCATGGATGTGTGTGCTGCCCTTAGGTTGGTTAGGTTTAACTAGTTCTAAGTCTTAGAGGACTGATGCCCTCAGATGTTAAGTCCCATAGTGCTTAGAACCATTTGAACCAAATTAAACTAAAGTTTTTTTGCACATAATTGAAGTATGGTTTTATGTCTTTTTTTGTAGTATATGTAAATCATGAAGGAAATGCTGTGCATCAAGAGCTACCTGTTTGTATCAAAGCCTCTAATCTTTCTGCTACTAGGTCGAAAAAGTATGCTATTAGTTGTTATTTCTTACAAAAAAAGTAAAAACACACGCCAGTCATTGGTTATGTTATTTATTAAGCGCCGTTTGCGGTTTCGAACCGACAGGTTCCATTGTCACGTGTATAGCATGAGCTATGTTTACGTGTTGATAGGTAACGCCTGCCAATTTTTTGTGTGGTAACTCTTACTGCTTTTAAGTAAAGCAAACGTCATTAACATTATAAATCTTAATTCTTCATATCTACATATTGGCAGTCCTCTGACGCTAGAGGATAATGAACTGTAACGTTTAACATCGCGCTGGTAACGTCACTAGGTCGATGGGCGCGGATCAGCCTGCTGTAGTGGAGTTTCGAATTCTAAGAGTTCGCCCACACATGGGGCACCCTTCAATATGCCTGTGCCAGATCACACGCGAGTGCAGTGATATGTGCTACAATCCGACGTCTTGGGTTCACAGTCTTCGATAATCCTCCATAGATTCCCCACTTGGCCTCACCCGATTTTCTTCTGTTTCCAAAACTTGAACACCGACGAGGACCTCATTTTGATACTGATGGAGTGGCGCAAAGAGATATAATGCTGTGATTCGGTCAACAATGTCAAACTTTCAACAATGACGGTATCAACAAAATGGTCTCTCTTTGGGACAAATGTGTTCGTCGCCATAGTGGGTATGTTGAGAAATAAATAGGAAGACAAGAAGTATATATAAAGTTAATAACGTCTATCTTATTTTAAAAAGAAAGCTTTAGTCCTTTAAACATAAATAATTCAGAAGGACTGATTTTCAGAACAACCTCATGAACGTAATTTTAAACGTGAACAGCCGGCTAATGGTAAACTAGTCTGTTTAAAATCGGTAAAGGAGCTATACGTTCTTAATTAACTGCTTTACTGAGAGTAGATGATTGCTAGCTTCCTTTAAAATTAGTCCGCATTACATTATCACAAGAGCATCATATCTGATGTACGAATTTTTTTGTCCCTTATTATATGAGCATATTCATGCACTAGTAGTACTCATAAATTAGCTACACTAAAGTGGTATATATTCTGTATTGAGAATCAGCGCATGTTGTACACGTAGTTGTCTGTTCCATTAAAACGTAGTTACACAAAAAAACAAAAACAAAGTGGATAGAAGGGAGCAGTGTAATAAGCTTGTTTACTTAAAAACGGAACGTCAGAGCACATTTACGGCATTTTCAGAGCAGATTACGGACTTAATCTGAAACATTACAATAACAGCGTATTTGTCTAAACAAAAACGAATCACACCGTACGAAGTTCATTATCCTAATAAATATTTATTATCATGGCCGTTCCATCAAAAATATTATGAAAGTTACAATTTCCATCTATATGTAAATAGTACCGCAAATTCTACTCTTCTTATAAAAGTTCCTTAAGTAATTTCCCAGCCTGATAATGGATTCTGTCATTCTAAATCTTCAGTCGTAAACATTCAGCTGTTAAAGGAGCTATTAGCTTACGCAAGCCACCTCTGCTGAAGGACAGTGAAGGAACAGAACTTCGGGAGGCAGAAGCACGTCGCGTTAACGGTCGTTGGAGAACTTCCTAGTATCTTGCAAGTTCCAGGCCTCGGCAGTTACAGTTATGGCATCGTTCCCTGCCCTAGTGCTGCAAATCACCAACATATGAGACTGTGTTGTTAACAGCATCTACCAAACGGCAGTTTCTCCAAAAGCGATTCTCAACTGGGAATATATTAACCTCCAGGATATACATCGACAAACGGCAGTCATTTCTGGTTTTCTTCACGATATACTTTTTCTCCAATATCATTGTAAGGCAGGTTTTACAGTAACTTACGGACTTTGTGTCCTTAGAACATTTGAATTACGCCATGTAGAAATGGGAATTGCCATCTCTAAGACAATCATCTCTCGCTAAACTTGTACAAAAACAAGACCTGTAGCCACGTATTTTTCACTGTTTAGCAACGCATTGTCTGTAATGGGCGTCTCCCGTGGTGGCTTTTTTCCCTTATATTGTTCTGTACACAACAGTGTACGGTACCAATGTGCTGTAAACAGTCACACAGGAAAATGCTATTTTTCTGGGTGTCAGATACGAGGTTCTATTGATCACCTAGATAGAAGGTCAAGTGTTTTGGAAAGGTTTTGGCCACGTGACTACTTATATACTTGTCGGAAGAATGGGTATGCTATAGATATCCTACAGTGCAGGGTCAATATTTAAACATAAAACACTTCCTCCATCCAAGCACTCTCAGGAAATCGGTTGGTTTTAATGGATTTAATGAGGTCTAGGATGAGCCTTACAGACTTACAAAGCACCATTTATTCGAGGATATTTCCTGAGAAAACCCGTAAAAACCACAATTACTATGATCTGTAGGTACCAAAAGTATCAATAGTAGGGACACCCACTTACATAATTTCTATTCATGTCAGATCGTCGAAACTTCTACTATGTGTACTGAAGATGATGTTCTCATGAAAACTTGAAACTTTTTCGATATCACTATCCGTTACCGAGATCCCTAGGTTCAAAGTTACTTATGCAAATAGTATATGCATGTAATATCATATCCGAGGCGAAAATACAAATTGACGCAGTGAGCGCATGGAAAGCCTTCTGGTGACATAGTTAGGACTCTGAGGTCACCAAACAGTGTTTCTAGTCACGATTTTCCACCAATAAAACAAAATAACGCACTGTCTCTGTATAATGGGCACTTCATGCCTGTACTGGCTGTCTTGACCTGAAAATTATGGTGCCACCTGGTGGCATAAGCACATTAAAAAATATTATTTTGTCATAATAAATTCCTTGTACTTGCAGATAAAATATGGCATTTTTTGGTATACTATAGGTGTAGTCTAAAAATGTTGTGCACTCCTATGTGAAATAGTGTAAATTGAATTTGCGTTTCATGGGAGACGATTATGTGTTATCCTCATATTATGCGTACTTATTTCTTGGTTTGTATTTGTCAGAGTACGTAAATGTGTCAAAGTATGTAACTATACTATTAGAGCTTTATTGTCCTACAAAATTCATTTTATATAAGTAGCCCACCCCCTATAACAGGGAAAAGGGGGAAACTACCTGCAGAATGGTCCTGTTGGAGCACAAAAAACGCGCTGACAGAAAAGGTGGGAGCCAGCTGCCTCAATCCTCACCCAGCATCCTCACGAAAAATTTTGCAGTTCAAACATATTCGTGTTTCTTTTTCCTGAAAGAGAGCAATAGAGAGGAAGTGACATGAGAGAGACAGAGGAAAGTGCAAGTGGGAGAGTGAGAGAGAGGAGAGAGTGTTAATGAGGTAGAGAAAGTAGCTGTGGATGATAAAGAGATATGGATGAAGACAATAACAATGGGAGCCGAAAACAGAGGAGATAGTGATGGTTAGTGTGATTCAGTAGCAGTAAAAGGAAATAGAGATGAGTGGAGACCGTACATAGGCTTTGGGGGGACCTCCCTACCAGACTGGCGAAATTTAACGAGAGATATATTTCCCAGTTACCCCCCCCCCCCCCTTATTCTGAGTCCAGGGGTCAAAACTCCGAGCAAACTGTCCCCTAGGACATGTGTGAAGAGGAGGCAGTTGTGATTGAAGAGAAAGATGGCTTCGTGCAAGCGAGATATAAAGATACAAAGGCAGTGAGAGAGAAAAAGTAATGGGACAATGGGGACAACGATAATAGCACTGGAACAGAGAGACAGTGAAAGTGGGAGACGTGGAGACATTGGTAAGGAAGAACGAGAGAACGCTATGAAGACAGTGACATTGGGAGAGACTGACAGGACAAAATTCCAGCGGGAGAAGTAGGAGGCAGTGGGAAGGATACATATTCTGAGGTGACACAAGTCCTGGGACACCTCCTAATACCATGTCCGAACTCCTTTTACCAGATGTAGCGCAGAAAGTCAACGTGGCATGGTCTCAACAACTCATAGGAAATACTTTCCGGAAATACTAAACCTTGGTGCCTCTATAAACGTCCACAACTGAAAAAGTCCTGTCAGTCCAGTGTTTTGTGCACGAAGTGACTTCTCGATATGCCCCATAAAAGTTCGATGGGTTTCAAGTTGGGTATCTCAGTGACCAAATCATTCGCTTGAACAGTCCCGAATGTTCTTCAAACCATTTGCGAACAATTGTGGTCAGATGACATATCGCACTGTTCTCCATAACGCGAAGCCCACGAATGGCAGCAAATGGTCCCCAAGTAGCCAAACGTAGCCATTTCCAGTCAATGATCAGTTCAGTTGGACCAGAGGACTAATTTTATTCCATATAAACGCAGCGCAAACAATTATGGTGCCACCTCCAGCTTGCTCAGTGCCTTGTTGACAACATAGGTCCATGGTTTCGTGGGGTTTGGTCCACACTAGAAGCCTGCCATTAGTCTTACCAAGTGAAATCGGTTCTCATCCGACCAGGCCATGTTTATCCAGTGTCTAGCGTACAACCACGTTGTCCGTGGTGAGATGTAACGCCTGAAATTTGGTATTCTCGTCACTATTGACGCTGTGGGTCTCTGAATACTGAATTCTCTCACGACCTCTGAAATGGAATGCCCCAAGCGTCTAGCTCTAACTACCACTCCGCACTCCAAGTCTGTTAATTGTCGTCGTGCGACCACAATCACGTCGGCAACCTTTTCGCATGCATCAGCTGAGTACATATGACAGCTCCGCTAATGCACCGCCCTTACTCCTTGTGTACGCGATAACACCGCCATCTGTGTATGTGCATGCCGCAATCCCATGACTTTCGTCACCTAAGTGTTACAGACAGTGACAGAGGGATATGATGATTATGCGAGCTTCACTACAAAGAGAGAATGGAAGAAAAGATTTAAAATGTTCTGTGTTAAAAGAGCGCGTATCTGTTCCTATTCCAAACTTTTTAGGTCGAAACGGCGGAAGGAGGATTCAGGCAACTGATTTCCCACTTTTTGTCAGAGTCGTTCAGAGAGGAGCTTATTCTTCTCTTATTTGCTCTGAATGGAGCGTCCTTCAACTGGTTTAAATACTGAACATTTGCCTCAGATGTCGTAACAGTCTTAAAGATGTCTTGACCGCTTGATCCACTTGTCATTTGATTATCTCTCTACAAATTAAAAACAATAGCCTCCGTGAGAAAGTAATCTTATACTTTTAGTAATGCAACAACTAGTGAACTTCAGTGATATGTGATACTGTGTCCCAACATATTGTTCAGCTTGTTCAGTTAATTCCTAAATTAAATGAAATCGATAAGAAGGCGTCTACAAAAAGTTTCCTTTATTTCACTCTTACGCTCTTGACAGGACCTGTGTAACATTAACAAAAATTATTAATCGCTAGTTTCCAGCTCTTATTCTTTATTTACACTGAATCATCAAAGAAACTAGTGCAACATGAGTATTCAAATACAGAGATACGTAAACAGACAGAATACGGCGCTGTGGTCTGCAACGCCTCTATAAAACAATTGTCCGGCGAAGTTGTTAGATCGGTTACTGCTGCTACAATGGCAGGTTATCAAGGTTTAAAAGAGTTTGAACGTGGTGTTATAGTAGCAGCACGAGCGACGAGACACAGTACCTCCGAGGTAGCGATGAAGTGGGGATTTTCGCGTATAACCATTTCACGAGTGCACCGTGAATATTAGTAATCCGGTAAAACATCAAATCTCCGACATCACTGTGGCCAGAAAAAGATCCTGCACGAACGGGACCAACGACAACAGAAAAGAATCGCTCAATGTGACAGAAGAGCAACCCTTCCGCAAATTGCTCTAGATTTCAATGCTGGGCCATCAACAAGTATCAGCGTGTGAACCATTCAACGAAACATCATCAATATGGGCTTTGGGAACCGTGACGACTGCACGACACAAAGCTTTACTCCTCGCCCGGGCACATTAAATACCATGCACAGAAAGCTCGTTCGTCAAAGAAATCAGACAGGCGATACCTGCTACATCCAACTAAAAAATCATCACTATCTTTCAATAGAACACACCACGAGCAAGTATGCAACAGCCTTCCATATAAGAGACACAGGCCATCACTTTGTCGGTATCTAAGATAGTCTAAGCACAAGATTTACGCTCGAACTGAGACCATAGTATGTAGAATACATGGATCAGATTCACATAACGAGATCTGTTACTCAATGAGCAATGTGAAAAAAATACATCCTTCGAAGTAATTGGGAAATTACTAGAGATTATTCTGCTCTTAACATTACCATTACGCACATGAAATGTTTTTAAAATTCTTTGCTCTTATGCTTGTGGTTTCAATTTCTTGTGTACTGATATATGTAACTCTTAAGGATGTACATCTGTTTTTTCACCTATATAACCGTTACGCCTCACGCCCGAGATTCAAGTAACAATGAACTAGGCCTAACTAAAAAATAACAGATAATGGTATCGTAAAAAAAAACATGTTATCTGTTCATGAAAGATAGTGAAGTGGTGGCCATATGCATCTAAGCGTCGCTGACTTAGTATGATGATGTTACGAGCAACACGCTATACTTCCGCTGGCGTGGTGTTGTTAATTTCTCTAACAATGTTCTATTTAATACCGCGTGTTGTGCGAGGACTGTCAGCATACACTCTACTTTTTAGTGTGCCCCATAAATAAAAATCAGACTATGTTAAGTATGGGCTCTTGGAGGTCAGAGGCCTCTACTGACAAGTCTGACTTCAGGGAAGGCGTTAGTGATGACAGCTATACTTTGGTTAGATGTGTGAGCGGATTTTCCATCTTGTTGGACCATAGCGTATAGCGTTTCTGCATCTGTTAAACAGGAAAAGAAAGAGTCAAAGTTCTCTAAGATGTGTGGTACTGTTTAAAGCGAAACTGAAAAGTAATGGGCAAATAATGCACATACCTGACAGCGCACACCACACACCTATTTTCTCTGAGTGGTGAGATTCTTAATGTATAATAGGTGAGTTGTCCTGCAACTAGTATCTGCAATTCTGGGAGTTTACACAACCTGAAAAATGAAACCAGGCCTCATCTGAGATGAAACAAAGAAGGAAGGAGTCCAAGTGACAGCAATTGATGTTAACAGCTATTTACAATAATGCGCTCTTGTTTCCTACTCCTCAAATTTCAACTCTTGCACCACACTCATAGCATTTGCTTTCAGTTCAATATCTTTTAGTATTCAATGACACGATCTACAATAAACACCTACCTGCTGCGATGACCTCCTCACCGACTTGCGATGACTTCTCGTAATGTTCATGCGAATTTTGTCAGTAGCTTCAGGGATCCTCACTGTCGGTTGCCTATTCCTCTGCACATTCTGAACGTATCCTAGAGTCCTCCATTTAATCCACAGATCTGGAATAGTTCTGGTTGTGGAAAGTTTCCTACCAGGATACTTCGCTTGAAACATTTCCTTACATTCCTTGATGGAGCCTGCCTTTATGTAACACTTCATGATATCAATTCGCTATTCTAATGCAAAGACTGTTGTATACATGGAAGAACCGTGGAGATACTAACAGGTTTCAGATAGATTATATAATGGTAAGACAGATATATAGGAACCAGGTTTTAAATTGTAAGACATTTCCAGGGGCAGAGGTGGACTCTGACCACAACCTATTGGTTATGAACTGTAGATTAAAACTGAAGAAACTGCAAAAAGGTGGGATTTTAGGAGATGGGACCTGGATAAACTGACTAAACCAGAGGTTGTACAGACTTTCAGGGGAGCATAAGGGAACAATTGGCAGGAATGGGGGAAAGAAACACAGTAGAAGAAGAATGGGTAGCTTTGAGGAATGAAATATTGAAGACAGCAGAGGATCAAGTAGGTAAAAAGACGAGGGCTAGTAGAAATCCTTGGGTAATAGAAGAGATACTGAATTTAATTGATGAAAGGAGAAAACACAAAAATGCAGTAAGTGAAGCAGGCAAAAAGGAATACAAACGTCTCAAAAATGAGATCGACAGAAAGTGCAAAATGGCGAAGCAGGGATGGCTAGAGGACAAATGTAAGGATGTAGAGGCTTATCTCACTAGGGGTAAGATAGATACTGCATACAGGAAAATTAAAGAGACCTTTGGAGAAAAGAGAACCACATACATGAATATCAAGAGCTCAGATGGAAACCCAGTTCTAAGCAAAGAAGGGAAAGCAGAAAGGTGGAAGGAGTATATAGAGGGTCGATACAGGGGCGATGTTCTCGAGGACAATATCATGGAAATGGAAGAGGGTGTAGATGAAGATGAAATGGGAGGTATGATACTGCGTCAAGAGTTTGACAAAGCACTGAAAGACCTAAGTCGAAACAAGGCCCCGGGAGTAGACAACATTCCATTATAACTACTGACAGCCTTGGGAGAGCCAGTTCTGACAAAACTCTACCATCTGGTGAGCAAGATGTATGAGACAGGCGAAATACCCTCAGACTTCAAGAAGCGTATAATAGTTCCAATCCCAAAGAAAGCAGGTGTTGACAGATGTGAAAATTACCGAACTATCAGTTTAATAAGTCACAGCTGCAAAATACTAACGCGAATTCTTTACAGACGAATGGAAAAACTGGTAGAAGCGGACCTCTGGGAAGATCAGTTTGGATTCCGTAGAAATGTTGGAACACGTGAGGCAATTCTGACCCTATGACTTATCTTAGAAGAAAGAGTAAGGAAAGGCAAACCTACGTTTCTAGCATTTTTAGACTTATAGATAGCTTTTCACAATGTTGATTGGAATACTCTCTGTCAAATTCTGAAGGTGGCAGGGGTAAAATACAGGGAGCGAAGGGCTATTTACAATTTGTACAGAAAGCAGATGGCAGTTATAAGAGTCGAGGGGTATGAAAGGGAAGCAGTGGTTGGGAAGGGAGTGAGACAGGGTTGTAGCCTATCCCATATGTTATTCAAGCTGTATATTGAGCAACTAATAAAGGAAACAAAAGAAAAGATCGGAGTCGATATTAAAAGCCATGGAGAAGAAATAAAAACTTTGAGGTTCGCCGATGACATTGTGTAACGTTGTTGCTTTAATTTGTTCTGATTACGGTGCTGATAGACAATAACAGCGGTTTAAAAGCTGTGAGCTGTCTGTGGAATATATATATATATATATATATATATATATATATATATATATATATATATATATAAAAGAGAATTTAAATAAAAAGAAATAAATCAGTTTATATTTGGAAATTTATTTGAACATTGATCATTGAAATTACAGCATCTTAAACTTGATTCATAACTAAACTGGTGCCTTATTTAGGATTGTGAAAATGTGACATTGTACTCTTACGGAACACATCAAATATGAAGCCAAAATTGGGAGACTGCATACATCACCTCATTCATAAAATAACACATGAAGAACATTGAAACATATGCAAGAGGAAATTAACCACAACCAACTGATTCAATTTTCACCCAAAGAACTTACGTTCGTAGCACAATCCTGTCCATCATGTAATTACCACACACTGGTATACTAAATTCATACTAACTCTCTGTGAAATCTTCACGAAAAGAATAGCTGAGGGCTACTTTGATGATTACACCACATGATTCATGTGGTCAACTTGGTTTACACAAAGAGTGTAACTCCACAATAGTTTTGATAATTAAAATAAATTAGATCTAAAAGCAATTTACAACAGAAAAACCTCAAACTGGTTACTATCGTCTTACAATTAACCTGATGGGTCAAACAATCGTATAAGCACGTGGTACTGGTCTCACAAAGTACACCCCACGTGGGTTGAACATAAAGAAAAGTTGCTATATTGAAAAATATTGTCAAGACGAGACGTTATAATCTCACGCACATTCGCATTTAAGATTGATGAACTTAGTTAGTGTTACAGATCAACACGTGGTTCTGCTTTACTCACAAATTAGTGACAAAGCAACTACCGGAATATTATTCTGAACTTCACACTCGAATTACACTGCATTGCAATTTAAGATAACATTAGATATTTTAGAGCTAAACCTGAAATATAGGTGATTAAATTTTCAGTAAGGCTGAACTTAAGAAATCCATTGTCCTACGGACTTAGCAGACACGTGCTTAGCCGGAGATCTTACCACTTCAGACGCTCGCCGTGGACAGACTGACCTGGGCTCCTAACAAGGGTGCTTCCGTATACAAAACGGAAGTGACCAGAGAGGCAGCTCCCTATACCAACATGACAAGGGACGGACAGGACCATACTAAGAATAGAAACCTCTTTGCTTTTAGAAATCATAGCTACCTGTTGCGACGTTGGTCCTACTGTTCTCTAGCAGACATGCTTGTCTGCTACCATCCAGCATGCAACTAGAAATACATTTGCTCATTCATCCTCTCACACAGAAGGGAAGGGGGATGACAGTATCTTATCATATACAGTATATAAAAGAAAGCAGATGTATGTTCCGTATGAGACTGTGTGACATGAATTACATATAAACTGTGCTTTAAAGTGTAGTAGTGTGACAGATCGTTCTTGTTTATGTGTAAAAGTAACACGTTCGACTGCTCAGTCTCCTCCCATACAGTCAGAAACACCACAGTAATTTAGAAGAGGAATTTATGCCGTAAATGACTACATATTTAAGAAATTAACATGAAAGGAATCTAACAGAGACTTTTCATAACCCCAACGCTCCGGGAAAAGACTGTGCAGGGAATTTTCTGGCCATGCTAGGACATTCCCAAGCAGGCTTCTCACACCCAACTTAAACCAAAAATGTAAAGAAAAGGCAAAAGGTCACCAGCTACTTGCTAAAACACAATAATTTCAACACATCATTAGAATCTACCAATTTCAAAGAGAGAAAAAAAACCTGTGATACCTATTTAAAAGATAGTGTAGTCCTAATTCGGTCAGCAAGTAAAAACAATGGTTCCTGTGTCATTAATATGACAACAATTTCTGGTTGTTACCCTTATGGAGTTCACCAATATTTGCTCATTGCAAGAGCCAACTGATACACAGGAAAATTTATGACTGTTTATTAACGTGTAAAACTTATGAAAATAGCAAAGGTGCCACAGCAATTAAAAAAAAACCTGAAAATAATATCAGTATTATAATGCAGAACATTACAATGCACAATTCGCAAAAGCAAAAAAATGATAAGAGAAAAGAACATGTTTTACAAAGTGCTTATCGCAAAAAAATATAAATCTTATTAAACTAATAATTTGTAGAATTAAAATAACTTTGTGGCACTAATTTAATCACTCTACTATATTTCAGTCAGTTAGCAAACAATGATGACTGTGTCATTATACTGAAACTACAATTCTGTGATTGTTACCCTTATGGTGTTCCTCACTATAAATATGTCTCATACAAAGGCTAATCGATCACAGTCCAATGAGAATGAATAGCTATCTGACTGATAAACGAAGCAATGCCACAGGAATGAATTTACGAAACAATATATCACAAATCTAATACAACACACAGAAACAAACATTGAGTAATAAAACAGCTCTGAAAGTACAGTAGTCAACATGTAAAAAAACCAATTAATAAAACACTTGCAAAATACAAGAGTGAAAGTCTAAAAAAAACAATAAATAGAACACATGCAAAATACAAGAGTCAGTCTAATAAACACCAATAAATCGAACCCCTGTAAAACACACGAGTCAAAGTTTCTCTGACAGAAACACAGGTATATGCATTGAACTAAGAACCATATGATCACTGTTCACTGACACACTCAGTAGTTCCACTGTTCCGTGGCACAATATAAGGGGGGGGGGGGGGGGGGGCGTTCGTCGCTGCAGCAGTCAGTAGGGAATTTTGTCCATCTGTGGCGTGCAATCCCGCCGTCTCTGCCCTCTCATGAAGTTTCTCTTGGTGGCCCGTGTCATGTACATCTCGATTTGGTTCCATGTTTGTGTTGTCAAATTCTTGCGATATCCTCGATTGACACGCCAAGTTGATATTCCTGGGCAACGATGACACTTAATGGCTCTTCTTTGTGCCACCCTTAGCAACCAGAGAACATCGAACCATGATTTACTGTCGCTTGACAATGGGCTTCCGCCAAGAAATGTTGCTAGTCGTTGTTGACGTCTGCAAGTTTCTCTGGACAGTACCTGTCAAAAGGCTCCACGCCCCTTGTGTTGTTACATTCTTGAGTTATCCTCAATTGGCTCGCCGGTTTGATATTCCTGGGCAAGGATGACATTTAATGGCTCTTCTTTGTGCCACCCTTAGCGACCAGAGAACATCGAACCATGATTTACTGTCACTTGACAGTGGGCATCCGTCAGGAAATGTTGATAGGCGTCGTTGAAGTCTGCCAATTTCTCTGGACAGTACATGTCTAAAGGCTCCACGCCCCTTTATCTACTGTCTTCTGTCGTTTCACCGCGGCCGTCTCGTCACAGTCGCGTGCGTGTGGTGCATTGCCAGCAGATGGATTTCCGCGCGGTGGACCGCTCGGCCATCTCAGGTCATCGCCTCCACGAAGGGTCGCACTGGTGCGGCCGGCCATTAGCTCTGGGTGCAAGGGAAAGTGCTTGTCCCGTAACCTCCTTTTGATGTGACCGCGCTCCCGAAGTGGCCCGGTTGACAGTGTGTCGTGCTGGGAAACCCGCCAGTTTACAACCAGTCCTCCTCCTCGCTGCTGCCGCTGTCTTGTAAGAGTTTAGCCGGTTCGTTTTCACGTTCTCAACTGCATTCACAGAAATTGTTCATCATAGTTATGTGATTATAAAATGTCATACATAATACCGCTTAGTATTGTCTTTCACAATTTTTAAGAACAAAAGTGAGACTTCATTTTCTTCAAATAAAAGTTATATGAATCGACAATATAAAAATAAAAGTTAAATTACTTGACAATATAAAGAAATAAAAGTGAAATGACTTGACAGTATAAAAATAAAAATTAAATGAACTGACAATATAATATCTAAATCCACATCACTGATGTGGTTCACTTCCGTTTTAATAAATCAAATGCTTCTTATTAATTCACTAAAATGTATAGGATTATGCCTTGTGGAAGTATAGGTCAGGACAGCATAGGGTTCACATGTTATTTACACACACACACCTGCACACCTGTTGTCTATACTACAAACTAACTACCCATAAACATGTATTACTCAAAATTCTACTTAAATCCACTACTTCTTAATCCAATCAGCTACTTCAATGCTACTTCAACACCGTGTTTATACCACTACAACATTGTACAAATTAATCCTCTTCTTGACGCTCATGGCGTATGTCTTGTCACATGATAAATATGGAGAAACTTTCCTTAAACATGCATAGTAAAAAGAACAATGGTTATTTACACGCAAAAACATTTATACCAGTTGACACACCTGATAAGAGACTCGCAATTATACATCTATCATACTCATATGTTTATACATAAAACAGTAAGACAATTTCATCTAAAATTACGTTATCACAAGAATTAATAACATAGATGACTGTGAGAAGGGTAAAAATTATTCTCATTATACAGGTTATACTACATTTTCTTACAAATTTCGTTCCTTCTTTAAGTTACCTTTCGCTTCCAGATCAGTTATTTCGCCTGCGGTGGTTATTCTGGATTCATTTCTCATGAATTTCAAAATTGTGGTCTCCTCTATTCTGTAAAACAGTTTCATCTTAACATATTGAACTTACAACAGACACAAAAGATCCGAATACTCTGTAGTTTAAATGACAAATGTATTGCTTCATCCTTATTATCTTAGACCAAGCTTTCCTTCGGTCCCATAATCAAAATTATTAAATCTTCCTCTAACTTCAAGAGGGAAATTTCCTCAGTACAAATCATATAGGCTGCAGTGCATCCCGCACCAGCGAAAACAGTAAGCTGTAATGCTCACAGCATCAGCAAAACACACAAACGTTGTTTTTCTAGGACAAGTATTAAAGCTGATTAATTTTCAGGCTCTGGCTCAACATCAGTCAAGACTACAAAAAGGATCCATATTTCTCTTCCATTCTCCATATGCTGAAAAACTGCTCGTATTTGACTACCACAATAATATTTCAGGGCCATGTAAATCACACAAACCACAATTCTTCTTTCACCTTGAAGGGAATCAATATACTGACGAAATACACAGACAGCACTTTACATACTCAGCTATAAAGAACGGAAAAGACATATATCATAAATTTTAACATATCATCGCATATTGGGAAGCCAATGGTTAAACAATCGTATTATCGTATCCTGTTTTCAAGATTCTAAACTTACTCATTCCTTTCTCAGAGTTGTCCTATCTTAAAATATTCATACAGCACGCATACTATAGTAAGAGATCCTCATTTATACTGACAGATATAGAATAACATAGCTAGATAGTAGCACTGAAAGCAGAAAATCGGAAACAAGGCTACTAACATCTGGGGACCTGGGTTTGACAGACCCATAATACCCACAGGTCGGATATTCCCCTGAGTTTTGCATTAATTAAACACAGATCTTGCTTCTCTCAGGTGCGACTGTTTTCAATTTACACAAAAAAACCATAAACAGCATTTTACTCGTTCACAAAGAAACCTTTCATCTTCACATTTGAACCAACCTAAATCCTAATTGCACAAGGAAAGAAAAAAAAACTAAAATATCACTTTAATCAATCACATAGAAACATCTTTATCATCATTTTTACCAACATATTATTCAAAATGCATACGTCACAAATTGAAACTAATCAATTCTTTCTCCTCACCGTCCTCTCTACTTCTCACTGTCCTTTCTACTCATTTGTCATGTCGCTCATTTGTTCCGATTGGCGCCTTCTGCGCTGATCGTTTGTCATTGCCGATTTTGTTCGTTTCCATTTGCTGGGTTATGTCTAGGGTTAGCCGGCCCAATTTCAGCATCATGAGGTGCTCCGCCTACAGTCCTATTTCCACCATGTACACCATAGTATCGATTCTTGTTGACGTAACTGTTGCGTTCACGATCCTGTCCACGTCCTCGATCATTTCCGTTGTTCCACCTGTGTTCGCGACTGTTACCCCAGTTTCTATACGGCCGGTCCCGATTATTGTTCCGTTCGCGTCTCGATGACCAGTCACGTCGTTGATTAGTACTACGGCCACGACTGCGATTGCGCTTCTGTGCCCCGTAGTAACTTTGTGCCTGATTAGGCGGGCATTCTGCTGTATTATATTCCAACTCTTGGAGAAGTGTCTTAAACGTTTCCACGTCCTCTTTGCATCGTCCCGCAAGAATGACGTGGCGCAAGTGCATCGGCAATTTGGTGATGCATATCCTAATTAGTTCCGCTGGCCCGTATGGGTCGTATAGAAATTGATTTGCCTGCAGCATGTGGTCGAATAGGCGTGCTGGGCTGCCGAAACCAGACTGGTTCAAATTTGGCAGCATAATTATGCCATGCTTGACCCTATCTTGTGCCGCTTCCGACCAATAGGCGGACAGAAAGGCTTGTCGAAACTCCCGAGTGGAGTTGCAGTGACGCGCTGCCGACCTAATGCGAATCGCCGGTTCGCCTTCCAAATAGCCACACCTATATTCTATCTTATGTGAACTTGCCCAGTTGGGGGGAAGACAGAACTCAAATTGCTCGAGCGATGCTCGTAGATGTATTCCTTTTTGCGATATTCGAAATATCTCGAACTTTCTCACCATAAGGAAATGTTTGAAATCAAATCCTCGCATTTCCTCCCGGCGAGGCCCTTGAATGTTTCTATTTTTCTCATATCTGCCCCTCAACATACATTCTTCCCTGTTGTCAAAATCTCCCTCGTGGCCGGAGTCCCTCTCTGCACTGTTCCTATGGCTATTTTTAGTGCTATTGGCGAGTTCGGAATCACACCCAATGCAGCTTTCCAGATGCGACACGCGTTCTTGTAATTCGCCTGCTACAGATTTGTGCCGCCTGTTCACTTCGAACTGTCCCTTTTGAAATCTAAGAAGCGAACGCACTTCTTCGGTCTCTGCAACCGCTACCTGTGTAGTATTGTTATCGCTCTCCATCACCTTCATCGTGCCTACGATGTCCGCTAATGCCGCAATCTTATCATGTACACTCCTGGAAATGGAAAAAAGAACACATTGACACCGGTGTGTCAGACCCACCATACTTGCTCCGGACACTGCGAGAGGGCTGTACAAGCAATGATCACACGCACGGCACAGCGGACACACCAGGAACCGCGGTGTTGGCCGTCGAATGGCGCTAGCTGCGCAGCATTTGTGCACCGCCGCCGTCAGTGTCAGCCAGTTTGCCGTGGCATACGGAGCCTCATCGCAGTCTTTAACACTGGTAGCATGCCGCGACAGCGTGGACGTGAACCGTATGTGCAGTTGACGGACTTTGAGCGAGGGCGTATAGTGGGCATGCGGGAGGCCAGGTGGACGTACCGCCGAATTGCTCAACACGTGGGGCGTGAGGTCTCCACAGTACATCGACGTTGTCGCCAGTGGTCGGCGGAAGGTGCACGTGCCCGTCGACCTGGGACCGGACCGCAGCGACGCACGGATGCACGCCAAGACCGTAGGATCCTACGCAGTGCCGTAGGGGACCGCACCGCCACTTCCCAGCAAATTAGGGACACTGTTGCTCCTGGGGTATCGGCGAGGACCATTCGCAACCGTCTCCATGAAGTTGGGCTACGGTCCCGCACACCGTTAGGCCGTCTTCCGCTCACGCCCCAACATCGTGCAGCCCGCCTCCAGTGGTGTCACGACAGGCGTGAATGGAGGGACGAATGGAGACGTGTCGTCTTCAGCGATGAGAGTCGCTTCTGCCTTGGTGCCAATGATGGTCGTATGCGTGTTTGGCGCCGTGCAGGTGAGCGCCACAATCAGGACTGCAAACGACCGAGGCACACAGGGCCAACACCCGGCATCATGGTGTGGGGAGCGATCTCCTACACTGGCCGTACACCACTGGTGATCGTCGAGGGGACACTGAATAGTGCACGGCACATCCAAACCGTCATCGAACCCATCGTTCTACCATTCCTAGACCGGCAAGGGAACGTGCTGTTCCAACAGGACAATGCACGTCCGCATGTATCCCGTGCCACCCAACGTGCTCTAGAAGGTGTAAGTGCACTACCCTGGCCAGCAAGATCTCCGGATCTGTCCCCCATTGAGCATGTTTGGGACTGGATGAAGCGTCGTCTCACGCGGTCTGCACGTCCAGCACGAACGCTGGTCCAACTGAGGCGCCAGGTGGAAATGGCATGGCAAGCCGTTCCACAGGACTACATCCAGCATCTCTACGATCGTCTCCATGGGAGAATAGCAGCCTGCATTGCTGCAAAAGGTGGATATACACTGTACTAGTGCCGACATTGTGCATGCTCTGTTGCCTGTGTCTATGTGCCTGTGGTTCTGTCAGTGTGATCATGTGATGTATCTGACCCCAGGAATGTGTCAATAAAATTTCCCCTTCCTGGGACAATGAATTCACTGTGTTCTTATTTCAATTTCCAGGAGTGTATTTGTCTGTTGTCCTCCGCCCTAGTCTGCTTCAGTTGTCCTACTTGCTGTTCGAGTCCGTGAATCGCTTGACTGTTGTCTGCTACTGTGTTGCTATCGGCCGCGGGACATTGCGTTTCAGCCTCCTGGACGCTCGAGTGTACCTGCTGGCGTTGCCTTTGGAATTCTTCTCTCAGCGCTTGGAAATTCCTAAGTAGCTGTTCTTCGCTCTCTTTCGATTCCGCATCGCGAGTCCACTTGCCCTGTTCTAAGGCTTGCAGACGATCATCGATTTGTTCAACTGTACGGCCTAATTCTTTCACAATGTCACTTTTTATTTCACTTGCCAGATTGTTTATTCTTTGAGAGATATCATCGGACACTCTCGGCATCGACTTGTCGACTTTATTTGTCTGCTTCATTAGTTTTTCGTCTATTTGTTCGCCTAGCTCGCGGATCGATTTTTTAGATTTCTGCGTCATTTGTTCGCCTAGCTCTCGGATCGATTTTTCAGATTTTTGCGTCATTTGATCGCCTAGCTCTCGGATCGATTTTTCAGATTTCTCTACGTTTTCTTTATTTTGTTGCAATAAGGCTTTCATGAGATCTGCCAAATGATTTTGGTTAGTTGGAGGCAAATTAATTTGTGGATCTGATGTGAGCCCGTTCGTCCTGATTTGCATTTCCTCTGAAGTATTCCCCAATGTATTTTCGGAACCGTCCGACGCGTTAATATTCGAAAGCAAATTATCCCCTTGGTTCACGTTGCTTAAGTTGTTGGACTGACTACTTTTAGCTTGGTTACGTGTCTGCATTAGTTCAAGTTATACCCGGTAGGCGACACACTAATCGAAATAAATGTATCCCCCAAAAATTACGACAGTCACACGAAAGGTACCCAACCTAGTACGCACTTTTTCACACGCAAAACAAATTTTTATCTTTGATCGAAGCAGTGCAATTTACAAGCGAGAAAAAAAAAACACACACACATATACAAAACACACAAATATAGAAAACAAAACACCCAGACAAACAACAAAACGCCGCTCAACAACGCCGTGAATCATTTGGAAGTCTGCACAGAAACTACACAGAAGTTGTTTGAGCGCTGCAGGGAACAAAAAATTTAAGTTTATACAACGCTCGTAATCTAACATTTCAGAGATTCCAGATTCTAGCGGAATCACAGACAGGGTCGCCATGTGTAATGTTGTTGCATTAATTTGCTATGAAAGCGGTGCTGATAGACAATGATCATAAAAGTGGGTTAAAAGCTGTGAGCTGTCTGAGGAAGTTAACCTTGCATAATTGAGCAACTGTTTCACCAGGTATCCAGTCTAACTTACCAAATTCCCAACCAGACTAACATTAAGTATAATCTTTTAATAGTCATATGACAACCGGTGATATATATATATATATATATATATATATATATATATATATATATATATATATATATAAGAGAATTTAAATAAAAAGAAATAAATCAGTTTATATTTGGAAATTTATTTGAACATTGATCATTGAAATTACAGCATCTTAAACTTGACTCATAACTAAACTGGTGCCTTATTTAGGATTGTGAAAATGTGACATTGTAATCTTACGGAACACATCAAATATGAAGCCAAGATTGGGAGACTGCATACAACACTGCATTCATAAAATAACACGCGAAGAACGTTGAAACATATGCAAGAGGAAATTAACCACAATCAACCGATTCAATTTTCACCCAAAGAACTTACGTTCGTAGCACAATCCTGTCCGTCATGTAATTACCACACACTGGTATGCTAAATTCATACGAACTCTCTGTGAAATCTTCCCGAAAAGAATAGCTGAGGGCTACTTTGATGATTACACCACATGCTTCACGTGGTCAACTTGGTTTACACAAAGAGTCTATCTCCACAACAATTTTGATAATTAAAATAAATTACATCGAAAAGCAATTTACAAAAGAAAAACCTCGAACTGGTTACTATCGTCTTACAATTAACCTGATGGGTCAAACAATTGTATAAGCACGTGGTACTGGTCTGACAAAGTACACCCCATGTGTGTTGAACATAAAGAAAAGTTGCTATATTGAAAAATATTGTCAAGACGAGACGTTATAATCTCACGCACATTCGCATTTAAGATTGATGAACTTAGTTAGTGTTACGGATCAACACGTGGTTCCGCATTACTCACAAAGTAGTGACAAAGCAACTACCGGAATATTATTCTGAACTTCACACTCGAATTACACTGCATTGCAATTTAAGATAACATTAGATATTTTAGAGCTAAAGCTGAAATAAAGGTGATTAAATTTTCAGTTAGGCTGAACTTAAGAAATCCATTGTCCTACGGACTTAGCAGACACGTGCTTAGCCGGAGATCTTACCACTTCAGACGCTCGCCGTGGACAGACTGACCTGGGCTCCTAACAAGGGTGCTTCCGTATACAAAACGGAAGTGACCAGAGAGGCAGCTCCCTGTACCAACATGACAAGGGACGGACAGGACCATACTAAGAATAGAAACCTCTTTGCTTTTAGAAAGCGTAGCTACCTTTTCTGACGTTGGTCCTACTGTTCTCTAGCAGACAGGCTTGTCGGCTACCATCCAGCATGCAACTAGAAATACATTTGCTCATTCATCCTCTCACACAGAAGGGAAGGGGGATGACAGTATCTTATCATATACAGTATATAAAAGAAAGCGGATGTAGGTTCCGTATGAGACTGTGTGGCATGAATTACATATAAACTGTGCTTTAAAGTGTAGTAGTGTGACAGATCGTTCTTGTTTATGTGTAAAAGTAACACGTTCGACTGCTCAGTCTCCTCCCATACAGTCATAAACACCACAGTAAATTTAGAAGAGGAATTTATGCCGTAAATGACTACATATTTAAGAAATTAACATGAAAAGAATCCAACAGAGACCTTTCAATTGTAATTCTGTCAGAAACTGCAAATGACTTGGAAGAGCAGTTCAATGGAATGGACAGTGTCTTGAAAGGAGGGTGTAAGATGAACATCAACAAAAGCAAAACTAAGATAATTGAATGTAGTCGAATTAAGTTGGGTGATGCTGAGGGAATTAGATTAGGAAATGAGACACTTAAAGTAGTAAAGGTGTTTTGCTATTTGGGGAGCATAATAACTGATGATTGTCGAAGAAGAGAGGATATAAAATGTAGACTGGCAATGGCAAGGAAAGCGTTTCTGAAGAAGATAAATTTGTTAACATCAAGTATTGATTTAAGTGTTAGGAAGTCGTTTCTGAAAGTATTTGTATGGAGTGTAGCCATGTATGGAAGTGAAACGTGGACGATAAATAGTTTAGACAAGAAGAGAGTAGAAGCTTTAGAAATGTGCTGCTACAGAAGAATGCTGAAGATTAGATGGGTAGATCACGTAACTGATGTGGAGGTATTAAATAGAATTGGGGAGAAGAGGAGTTTGTGGCACAACTTGACTAGAAGATGGGATCGGTTGGTAGGAGAGGTTCTGAGGCATTAAGGGATCGCCAATTTAGTACTGGAGGGCAGCGTGGAGGGTAAAAATCGTAGAGGGAGACCAAGAGATGAGTACATTAAGCAGATTCAGAGGGATGTAGGTTGCAGTAGGTACTGGGAGATGAAGAAGCTTGCACAGGATAGAGTAGCATGGAGAGCTGCATCAAACCAGTCTCAAGACTGAAGACCACAACAACTGCAACAATGCAAACAGCCCCATCACTGTAACAGCTCAACAATACGAGCTTCTCACAACAACTGCCGCACGAACACACAGCTGCACGCAGATTTTCGATAAAATGCAGTGTAGCCAATTTTCGAGACAGTGCTGCCATTTCACAAGCAATTGGACTACAAATGATTAACCTGTACATCAATGTACCAGTTTTTAACGGGACGCCCTGTGTAAACTGCTAAAACACAGCGGTACACCACCTGGATTCCTGTGAACATGTGTGGTCGAGGATTCAAAGGAAGAAGGGTGTATAAGAGTAAGCCTCACGAAACTAAAATATTAGCTGTACTGTGAACATAAACAAAACTGTAACCAAAATAAACGAAGTCTGCTCAATAGGGCACTTCTTTGCGATCTTGGAATTCAAAATCTGATGCTCGGTTACTTCCAATACCACAATTTTCCTCCTCATGCTTTGTCATTGTGTCCCAAGTGTGGTAGAGTCCCTGCTACTCATGTCACTCACCTTAGGTCATCGTAAGTGTGAGGAGCGTTCTTGCGACGAGCCGCGGGTTATCCGCTCGGTCTAGGGAGCCACCCCCCTACCCTAGCCCCTCCCTCCCCCACCCCACCCGTCGGAGGTTGGAGTCCTCCATCGGGCCTAGGGACCGATGGCCTCAACAGTTTGGTCCCATAGTCCTTACCACAAATTTCCATTTTTTCTTGTGACGACGCATTTTAAGTTTAAATTGGTCCCATGGCAGCAGCTGCCATAATGGCGATTCGTACCTCCTGCAGGGAGAATAGGTGGGCACTATGTGGTTATCACCTTGATAGACGAATATATCACCGAGTTTTTGATTTTAGTGCTGGACAGTATGTTGGCGGATCTTGTTCCTATACTGCACAGCTCCTTCATGGCCATGAGAGCTGTCCAATTACTCGTATATAATATCCGCCCAAAACATGATTGATCCACCTCTCTCTTGTAAACATGTGAGACTGTACGACTGGAACGTGCATAGGCGCTTCCTTAGTTGTGTAAGACATTATCAGGTCCTACACAAGTCTGCTTGCCACAAAAGAGAATCAGCACTAACGACTCATGTTCCATTTCACATGTACCGTGTTCACAGTCTTCCTCACCACAACCCTGCATCTTCTCATTGTTGTTAGTCATGAACGCTTAGATGCCAGACTGGTTGTGTGGAGTCGGTTTAATACCGTTTAGGTCGACACAGCCGTCCCAGTTAACTTCTAAGATGCAGCGCGCAGTTCTGGTGCATTATCTTGGTATTTCCATGGAAAGTAATTTTTGGGTAACGGTGTTAAGCCGGGGTATGTGACTGAGGGCGTCCCGTATGAGGCAGATCTTGAAAGATTTGTATCACTCGATAACCGCTGAATCTTCGATTTACATCTTCCAAAAAAGTAAAATTGATTTCTTTCATCTTAAACGTAGGGTGCCGAACAATAGGGTAGATTAGCTACTCGTATGTATAGAACATGTGGGAATTTTGAAGCCATAGACGGTCTGTGTCTTAACATCATGTACCTATAAGGTACATTACTTATATGTAGAATTGTGGGCAGTTGGGACTGTGAGTCTCATGGGAAGCGTGCAAGGGATAAGTCTCTGCAGTCGCGCTATTCATCTGTGTCCTCGGTGGCTCAGATGGATAGAGCGTCTGCCATGTAAGCAGGAGATCCCGGGTTCAAGTCCCGGTCAGGGCACACATTTTCAGCTGTCCACATCGAGGTATATCCTGTCGGCAGCTAAGGGTTTCAGTTAGTCATCATTTATACCACGGGGAGAGTTAAGTTAAATATAAGGGATTACAGATTAACATTGTGTAAAGTAAACACGGAGAAAGGAAGGGTAGCAACTAATGTAAAATGTGGAGACAAATTCAGAAATATTTATACAAACAGGATTTTTGTGAATAAGAGCCTAGAAGCGTTTGATTGTGAGTTGTTACTTCAGAATATTTGTGACAATCTACGGATCTCCTATGGGGAACTTTCAGCTGTTTATGAGAAATAGAGATGCATTATTAAACTATCTGTCAGACAAGAAAAAACAGTTAGTAGTCTGCGCAGATTTCCTAGCAGATAACTGCAGGGATTAAAATTGGTTATGAAAGAAAAGGGAAATTTATATAGAGAACAGAATAAGTTCAGATTAGTCGTTACTTGTATTTACAAAAATATTGTAATATGTCAAGTGAAGTCATTAAAATGTCTAGAGATATGCACAGCCTAACAGAAATTGATAATGCTGGTAATAATATATGTGTTATTGTCAAACGGAAGACAGGACATAATATGAGTGTACAAGATACCACAACAATTAAATTAAAAGGTAGTGTTGTGACAGATAATTTACGAATTGCAAACTTTTTTTAACTTCATTAATGTAGGTGAAAAAATAGGGCTACACGGTTCAGGTGAAGAAGCGTGGTCATAGATTATTAACATCATACTACAAAGCCTTAAACAACTGGAAGTAGTACCAACAGCAGTAAAATTAGCAGAATAATACCGCTTCTATAAAACAAAAGCATGTAAGTTGTCAATGAAATTTCATACTGATATCCGAAAAGTTGTTCTAATTTAATAAGTAATGTCCTTAATAATATATGTAATGCGTGACTGGCCCAGGAAATGTTCCCAGAAAGATTAAAATATGCAATTGTTAAATCTTTTTATAAGAAACGTGACAAAGAAGACTTAAATAACTCTCGCTCAGTTGCCGTACTGATGTCTTGCTCAAAAACATTCGAAAAATAAACGTACACAAGAGAATTCTCATTTTAGCAGAAACAGCTTATTAAATATCTGATAGTTTGGATTTTAGAACAGCTGCTATTTATATGTCTTCTCAGCAAATATTACTTTCCACAACTGGTTTGAATCATACTTAAGAAAAAAAGGCACAATGTGCTGAATAATTCAAGAAATATTGAAGGGAGAGAAAATTTTAGTTACTTGGGAGAAATTAGGAAGAGAGCATTTTGGGTACACTCCTATTCCTTATGCGGTTGAATGACTTTCGACTTAACATTCATCAAGCAGAATTGGTATTTTCTGAAGATGAGACTAATGTTATAATAAATCCCATTAGAGAGCAAGTAACAGAAGAGATTTTAAACTTTTCAAACCATTATATATCGTTTTCTGAAAACACACTATATTTAGTTCTGTACAAGAATTGGAGATATACCAATACTTGATACAGCTCACGAGTAGCAATCAGAAATATGGTAAAATGCTCCAAATCTTTGGATATACATATTGATGAGAGCTTGAACTAGAAGATACATATCACTGAGCTGTTGAAACACTTAACTGCAGCTACTTTTGCTCATAATATAAATACTAATCTTCGAAACCAACGAAACAATCTCCTGAACTATTTTGCACATTTCCACTCAGGTCAATATTGTGCTATGAAACAATTTTCTGGGGTAACCCGTTACCTACGAATATACTATTGATAGCACAAAAGCGATCACTGTGGATTATACGTGGTGTTCACCAATGGCTGTCATTTAGGCAAGTATTCAAGGAATTAGGCGTTTTAACTGCATCAGCACAATACATACATTCCATAGTGAAATTCCTTATTGATCCATCTCAGTATGAGAAGACTGGTGTCATCCATATCTACAATACTGGAGGAAAAACTTACCTTTATTCACCATAATTAAAACTGTTAGTGAGTCAGAAAGTAATTCAATATGCTGCGACAAAACTGTTTATCATTTGCCCAATGTATAAAATATCTGACAGATAACAAATCAAGTCTTAAATCGAATAAAAACCATTAGTCCTGCATAAATACTTGTATTCCTTGGAAGTATTTTTTATATACCAACATGTGGCCTGTAAGAAACTACTATTTTTCCAGCTTAACTGATTAGGACTAAAAATATTATGTTCACTAATGGTAACAATGGTCATGTACACACATCCCGTAAACTGTCACACATTCCACAAGATTTACATAAAGGAATCGTTCAGATGAGCTATGGGATATGTAGCTACCCAAAAAATTTTGTCGCTTAATACATTTTCGCTGTTCATTCAGTAAACCTGCAGAACCAGGCACGCAATTTTAATTTATTACTTCTATACTACTAACTACAATCGCAACACATTTTGCAGGCATTATCAAGTGCTACGTTAAAGCAAGATGTGTGTATAGTGTGTACAGTGACTCGAGGTGTACAATGATTGAAGAATGTAGCACTAGCCTTTTATACTATTTAATAACGTCTTTGTCAAGCATTATTGTACACTACAGATAAACTTAATGAAGTAGCACTGTTCTAGACAGTCTGGTCTTGTATCGGAGGGAGTCGAGGCTTCAGTTTATATCTGGGCATCCTGGTTAAGGTTTCCAGTGATTTTCCTAAATTCTTTCAGGCAAATTCTTGGGCAGTTCTTACTATAAGGCCACGGTCGACTACCTGTCACATCCTTGACAAACTAGACCCGTAAGTATGTAAATGGCTGTATGTATGAGTTATATTATTTTTGCTGTTCCTGGACTGCAACACAAAGATATGTCCAATATCCTTGTAATACAGATCTACAGATGAATAAACTACAACAACTACTACTATTACAACTGTTATTACTCCTGTCACTGCTACTACTGCTACCACAGAATGTGTCTGCAAAATTTATCACTGTAAGTGAGAATGTTCGGGAGTTACGATGTTTTATACGTGGATGCGAAGCGGGGAGGGGGGATGGGACATTTATAGGTATAATATACAATGGATGAAAGCGAGTAGTGCGTTAAATAAAGTAGTTGAACTCCACCGTCGCTACTTAACCGGTAAGTCTGTTGGTAACATGATTCCTGTTGCCAAAATTTTTTATATAATTCCACAAACGATTTAAACTGTAAATGTGGTCTATTATAGCCCACACAGCTATTATATCAGATTTTTTCTGTTGATTTCTCACTTAAGTTATTCCCCGTAGTGTAAATGTCATAGAACCGAACAAATTTTTTCCCTAAAAATATCTGTGTCCAAATGATCTAGGCCACAAAAATTGTACTCCTTATAATGGCAAGGTGTACCTGAAATGAAAGAAACACCTTTCGCTAGTCAGGAGGCAAGCTTAGTTAAGTTGAAAATTAGCACCATTCAACGTCAATTGCTCAATAAAGAACTCCTTTGTATGAGTATACGATATACAAATACTCTACCCTTCACGTGTACTTCTAATCTTACCATAGTCCATCTGGATCATTCCCGGCTTCTTGTAATTCTTATACGTGGGCCGTTTCCAAAGTTCTTCACAATGTAAGATTGAAGAATTGAAGAAAATAATTTATTTTACAAAATACCTTTACAAGCTTTCATTATAACCTCCATTCTTGTTTATAACAGCTGCCCAACATTTTGGCAACTTCTGTATTTAGTATAGAGCACCTTCGTTGTTGAGCTGTCTGATTACTAGGGCCATCTCACTGGAAACGTCACCAGTTGTTAAGTTCTCCACGGATTTATTCCTTCAATTTGGGAAACAAAGTCAGGACTATGTGGTGGGTGAGCAAGTATTTCCCATCCATATTTTCAGAGTATTTCTCTCACTGGTAGGGCAATAAAAGGTCTTGCACTGTCGTGCATAGTGAGGAAACCAGCTGTAAGCATGTCAGGCGTACTTCGACGAGTTTTCAGGCGCAAAATGTTTCGCAGAAGTAGCTTGTAGTACACGCCTGTTACAGCCGTCGCTTTGGGCACTGTATTCGTAGTTGTGATTCAATTCATGTCTTACGCAAAGATCATCATCAGCTTCCCCTTTAATAGGTGGCGGCGGAATTTTTTTCATTGAGACGACAGAGACTTTTCTGGCTCAAAAATCTCGTTTTCATGTCTCATCAAGTGCAACAGTCCTTTTCAGAAACTGTTCTCCTTCAGATGGATAGCTTTGAAGCAATTCTTTTGCTGCCGGCTGTCTGCTTTTCAGTTAGTTCATGCAAAACCCATCTGTCAGAAACTTTTTTCATCTTTGTCAGTTATGATTCAGTAAAGTGACGTAACAGATATTCTAGCCTCATTTGCTAATTCCTCACATGTTTTTGTCGATCCTCTATCGAAATGTATTTAACAATAACTTGAGAGTTATAGTCTGCTACAGTTGGTGGCCATCCACTTCTTGGATTTCCCTCAGTGCTTACCCGAACTTCACGGAAACGACCAGATGACCGTAATATCGTGCTACGATCCGCAACACTATTCCCACACACTTCCCTCAAAGCGTTGTATGCTCCTGTTGGGTTCTTTCCACGTAGGGATTCGATTCTGATGTAGGAGCAGTTGTCGTTATGTGTGATTAGACCTGAGTCGGTTTCAGCTTCCATTTTTAAACTAAATGACTCGCGGCATAACCACGCGAACCAACAGACACATACACTACCATCACGCTTAAAATCTCGATCATAAGTAATACGAATTACATCTTGATCAAGCTGCTGTAACAGTCGGGCGTGCGCAGTGTGCAGGGCTTTTGAAATGACTCTCGTATTTAAATTTTTATAATTCATGTACATATTACTTGTTTTAAAACTTCTTACCATTTACATCATTGCTGCACAATGTATAGATACAGAAAAATATTATTATTATCTCCGAGATATTTTAGCTGCTACCCTTGAAACAGAAATGTGGGTCGCACCTTAAGCCATGTTACAGTAAAGTTTCTGAAGAGAGAAGTAAATTACCTTACCAGTTTTAAATATGTTTTCGTGAGACACTAAGTAAATAATAATCTTCTCTACATAAGAAGATTCTGATTAATAAAATCTGACGTTATGTTAACAGTACATAATCATTTAGGTAGTAGAATTATATCTACAGTAGTCCAAACTTCGAACTGCACAGCCTTAAAGAGGAATGACAGATATCAATGATAGGTAGATATGCAAATTGGTACTCATACACAGGAAAGCGTAAATATTAATGCTACTGTACCGAATATTTGTTTAATAGTTCTAAACGAAAGAGAACAATGAATAGTTTCAAGGAAAAGACATGCAAAATTGATATTTCCCAAGTTTGTAGCACTACTGTCTCTTTCAAGGCGTTACAGAATTTAGTCAAAGTCTGTCTCTCCACGCCCTCATTTTGTGCAGGGATGAACGGCCTTATAGGAAGTTCAGCAATGGCACTTCTCTGCGATACCCTGTCGCTACTAATTGAAACTTCTGGCTATTACAAGAAACAACTGAGAAGTTTCCGTGGCCCAGCGTCGTCGGCAGACGTCTGCTTATTATTCAGGGCAGTAAGCAAAACTAGCGCGAACAGCATTCAGCACTTTACTCACTGCCGCCGGGAGACGAGTGGGCGGCGTCTCTTGTGCTCTCCACGTACCGACGGTCTGCACAGCCTGTAACTGCGACAGTTAGTATTGGCCAAGTTCGCCCCTGCATCATGAATGCGCAGAGCGTAAGTGACTGTCATGTTTTGATCACTTGTGGACTGCAACAGTATCAGCAATTCGCTTGGGTCCTTTTGGGATGATATTAACTCAGTCAAACTGAAGTACATGTTGTATCTTTGAGATGTTTACTGGTAGCCATCATATGCCATCATATCTTTTACAGTATGGAGTCCCTCCACAGATGAGTGAGATGTCGTCACTGACATGTTGAAGCAGTTAATCCATAATTTAATCCATAATACGAGTAGCGTTTATAAGTAATGCAACACATTTTTTTCTGAGAGCGGGATTGTTTTATTCAAGATTCCAAATTTTTTCAATATAATCTCCCTTCAATGCGACGACCATACGCCACCTTACTGTGAGGGTCTGCATGCCGCCATGTTGCCATTCTGCTGGTCTACATCGGAGCCAACGTCTTGCTGCATCAATAATCTTATCATCACCCACACACCGCTTACTGCGGAGTGCATCCTTCATTGGGCCTAACAGATGGAAGTCGGAAGGTGCGAGATGCGGGCTGTAGTGTGGATGAGGGAGAACAGTCCATTGCAGTTTTGAGAGCTCCTCTCGGGTGCGTAGACTTGAGTGGGGCATTCTGTTGTTATGGAGAAGGGGAAGTTCGTTTTCAGTTTTGTGGCAAGGAACGCTCTGAAGTCGTTTCTTCAATTTCCTGAGGGCAACACCATACAGTTCAGAGTTCATCGTTATACCATGAGGGAGGATATCAAACAGAAAAACCCCTGCAGAGTTCCAGAAGACCGTCACTATCACTTTACGGGATGAGGGTACGGATTTGAAGTTTCTGTTCGTAAGAGAGTTGGTGTAGCGTCGCTCCAGGGATTGCCATTTTGTATCCGGTTGGAAGTGATTAACCCGTGTTTCATCGTCTGTGACGATGTTCTACAAAAAGTTGTCACGTTCAGCCCCGTAACGCGAAAACAATTCCACACATCTGATCCATCGTTACTCCTTAGGGTCTTCTATTAGGCGACGAGGAAAACAGCGGGCGAGCACCTTTGGGTACCCCAACTGGTGGACGAATGTATCAGCACTACCAACAGAGACGTCCAGTCGAACAGCGAGAACTTCGAATGGGAGTTTCCGCACGTTCCAACACTGCAGCAGTCACAGCCCTGTGTGGCCGGCCGGCACGCGGGAGATGGGACAGGTTTGCGCCTCGGCCAACGACGCGTGTCTTAACTCTCGGGAAACATATTAGCCTTTTGTACCAACGAAGTGCTTTTGTAGACTACGCCAAGTATTCGAAAAGACGTCTAAAGTGTAGTAGAATTCAATTTTACGTAGATAAACTGTACGTAAATTAGTTGTCGATCATACAGTGAGTTTTGTTGACTAAATAAAGTATTTCTTTGCCTGACAAGTCATTTTCATCGACTGTAGGGTAACGGACTTAATTGGCATATGTTATTATATTGTATATCTACTGCTACTAATCGTTTAGAGCTCTGAGAAATGTTAATGATATCAGTATTAATTTTTCTTCTGTTTTGATTTTTTAAATTCTATTTTCTCTGCTGATGTTGCTCACCTCGAATTGTAATGAATTTGTGTGTAGAGATACAGTGTAATGTATTACGCAGAAATTCTGATTCATTGTATAATGTTAATGCACGTACGTATGTAATTTTGTTGTAATTTTAGGAGCTTCGGCCCTTTAGGAAGATTAGCTTGTGTGATCGATGTTACGAAGAGACAGATGAGGAGAGATGGTGAGCTACGTTGCGTTGCAACGACGAAATGGCTCTGAGCACTATGGGACTTAACATCTGTGGCCATCAGTCCCCTAGAACTTAGAACCTAAGGACATCGCATACAACCATGCCCGATGCAGGATTCGAACCTGCGACCTTAGCGATCACAAGGTTCCAGACTGAAGCGCCTAGAACCGCAAGGCCACACTGGCCAGCTGCAACTACGAGCTACACAGAAAATTACGAGTGAAATGGATTGTCTTTATTTCGGGCTGTGTGCACTCAATCGTCCGGTTTGACATGCTCCTAACAATATTGGAAGCTGTAGGGGGTCAAGTTACTGAACGATTTAATTCTGGTCAATAAATCTTCAACGGAGATTTCGTCGTTCTGGAGATGGCCAATGTTTCGGTAGAGTTCACGAAGCCTTTTTACGTTGGCCGGTGTGTATTCATCCTACCCTCACTCCATATGTAGCTGTTTAATCACATGTTTGTGTAAAATCGTTATTACACACACAAAGTTAGTTTGTATGGATACAGACAGCGTCCTATATTCGATGAAGGTCTGCCATCCATATCAAGTAATAAGATGTCAACCCAACGCATTCGGCACATCTGGATATGAGGACAGTATTCCTTATGGCATAATACCTGCAAATAATAAGGTTGTCGTCCTAATGAAAACAAGTGAAAGGGTCGCAGATTGAAGAGTTTGGTGGTCTTAGATGTACAGGGTTATTACAAATGATTGAAGCGATTTCACAGCTCTACAATAACTTTATTATTTGAGTTATTTTCACAATGCTTTGCACACACATACAAAAATTCAAAACGTTTTTTTAGGCATTCACAAATGTTCGATATGTGCCCCTTTAGTGATTCGGCAGACATCAAGCCGAAAATCAAGTTCCTCCCACACTCGGCGCAGCATGTCCCCATCAATGAGTTCGAAAGCATCGTAGATGCGAGCTCGCAGTTCTGGCACGTTTCTTGGTAGAGGAGGTTTAAACACTGAATCTTTCACATAACCCCACAGAAAGAAATCGCATGGGGTTAAGTCGGGAGAGCGTGGAGGCCATGACATGAATTGCTGATCATGATCTCCACCACGACCGATCCATCGGTTTTCTAATCTCCTGTTTAAGAAATGCCGAACATCATGATGGAAGTGCGGAGGAGCACCATCCTGTTGAAAGATGAAGTCGACGCTGTCGGTCTCCAGTTGTGGCATGAGCCAATTTTCCAGCATGTCCAGATACACGTGTCCTGTAACGTTTTTTTCGCAGAAGAAAAAGGGGCCGTATACTTTAAATCGTGAGATTGCACAAAACACGTTAACTTTTGGTGAATTCGAATTTGCTGCACGAATGCGTGAGGATTCTGTACCGCCCAGATTCGCACATTGTGTCTGTTCACTTCACCATTAAGAAAAAATGTTGCTTCATCACTGAAAACAAGTTTCTCACTGAACGCATCCTCTTCCATGAGCTGTTGCAACCGCGCCGAAAATTCATCGGGTGTCAGGGCTTGTAGCAATTGTAAACGGTAAGGCTTCTGCTTTAGCCTTTTCCGTAAGATTTTCCAAACCGTCGGCTGTGGTACGTTTAGCTCCCTGCTTGCTTTATTCGTCGACTTCCGCGGGCTACGCGTGAAACTTGCCCGCACGCGTTCAACCGTTTCTTCGCTCACTGCAGGTCGACCCGTTGATTTCCCCTTACAGAGGCATTCAGAAGCTTTAAACTGCGCATACCATCGCCGAATGGAGTTAGCAGTTGGTGGATCTTTGTTGAACTTCGTCCTGAAGTGTCGTTGCACTGTTATGACTGACTGATGTGAGTGCATTTCAAGCCCGACACACGCTTTCTCGGCTCATGTCGCCATTTTGTCTCACTGCGCTCTCGAGCGCTCTGGCGGCAGAAACCTGAAGTACGGTTTCAGCCGAACTAAACTTTGAGTTTTTCTACGTATCTGTAGTGTGTCGTGACCATATGTCAATGAATGGAGCTACAGTGAATTTATGAAATCGCTTCAATCATTTGTAATAGCCCTGTAAAAGGAGCACATACTGTACAGTGATAAGTGCCACTCAAAGTCAAGGAAAGAATGTTGTGTGGCCTCAGTGGCTTTCGAGGTTGAAGACTACCTGTAGTACCTTCTCGGTGGTGTTGGCGATGCTCTTCTATACACTGTGCAGTAATCTGGTATTCTTTCGAGGAGCAATGTTGCATGTACTGTATTGCAGCCGAAAATCACCCTGCCTCCTCATGATGATACTCAGGTCATTTTTAAGGGCGGGATCGAAACTGTCCTGTACTCACACTGTTAACTTTGGCAATAGTGAGTGAGTGAGTGAGTGAGTCAGAGAGAGATAGAGAGAGAGAGAGAGAGAGAGAGAGATAGAGAGAGAGAGAGAGTATGTAGTTACCTCTAAATGGTGTGTGTGTATATTAATGTGTGTGGACTACTATGATCTGTTTAACATAGTAGAAATAAATGTGTATATATGCATATGTGTCTGGTTTGATTGCCACCTTTTTTGTGTATAAACTGAATATACTGTGTACACATCTGAGGCTGTGTGCGTATGACTGTATACAAATTGCAAAGTTCAACTTTTTCATCTGTTCCAAGTCATCAAAGACTTAATTTTGGTTAGTTTTCACATTCAGCAAGCAAACCAAAAATAGCATTACAACAGTCAAATTGCAAACAAAAGTTTCCATTACAACAACTATATAACTAATGACATTGTAAATTTCTCCATTGCAATATTGGTATTTCAAATTGTAAGTAGGCTGTTTAGGTTTTCTTATTGGTAACGCCACGTAGCGCTCTGTATGAAAATCACTGGCTGTGCTGTGTGCAGTCTGTGGCTACTTTGCATTGTTGTAATAATCGCCATTGTAGCGTTGGGCAGCTGGATGTGAACAGCGCGTAGCGTTGGGCAGTTGGAGGTGAGCCGCCAGCAGTGGTGGATGTGGGGAAAGAAATGGCGGAGTTTTGAAATTTGTAGGACTGGATGTCATGAACTGCTATATATATTATGACTTTTGATGATATTAAGGTAAATACATTGTTTGTTCTCTATTAAAATCTTTCATTTGCTAACTATCCCTATCAGTAGTTAGTGCTTTCCGTAGTTTGAATCTTTTATTTAGCTGGCAGTAGTGGCGCTCGCTGTATTGCAGTAGTTCGAGTAACCAAGATCTTTGTGAGGTAAGTGATTTGTGATAGGTATAGGTTAATGTTAGTCAGGGACATTTTTTGTAGGGATTTTTGAAAGTCAGATTGCGTTGCGCTAAAAATATTGTGTGTCAGTTTAAGCACAGTCTCGTATAATTGTTCAAAGGGGGAGTTTCATATGTCGACCCTTAGTCGAGGATACCTCACTGGAATCATCTGATTTTTTTCTTGTAGTTTGTGTAATTAGTGTAGCTTTTGTTTATTGATAGAGCATAATTATAGAGAGAATATCCATTGTAGTTGTAGTTTTTCATTGTTGAACAGTAAAACAGTTGTGGCATGCATGTAGATTTGCAGCAAGTATTTCGCAGCTGCGCTTGCAATTAACGAGATATTATTTTCAGTGCTACGTTAATGTGTTCTCTTATTCTTGCTCTTCAAATTGCGCATTTCTGTGTTATCGTGAAATATTGTGACAATAACGGCGTGTGAAAAACGTAATACTAGGCTCCAAAGTAAACTGAGAAATGACAGTGAAGACGAAAGCAGTGTGTTAGCGCCACCGAGTAATGAATTAACTAATGTTCAAAGTAGTAATGTGGTAATTGTACATAGGGAAATGGAGCGGGCTGCAAACAATGGTGTAGGCAGTGAAACAATTATAGAACAGGGAAGTATTATCGATCAGTGGGTCGGCAACAGCTTGCCTCAGGAATCCGAAATGACAGGACACAATCTTGCAAATACTGTAGATTCAGGTTTTGCGTCCTCACCATTTTCTCAAATAAGTCAAGACACATTTTCTGCTTTTCAAACTGCGAATATTGCCGGTTCAAATGCGTTGCCGAATAGCACTGAGGATCATATTTCAGACACCAGTGCATTGTTATTATAATTAATGCAGCAAATGGGACAAAAGCTTCAAAAGTTAGACACAATGGAAAAAAATCTTCAAAAGTTAGACACAATGGAACAAAATCAGAGACAAACACAGCAAAACCTTCAAAAATTAGACACAATGGAACAAAATCTTCAAAAGTTAGACACAATGGAACAAAATCAGAGACAAACACAGCAAAAGCGTCAAAAGTTAGACACCACACTTGAAGAAACACGTGAAGATTTAACTACTGAGTTACATAACACTGAATCGAAATGTAAAAAAGTCTGTAATGACGGAAAAAGACAGATTTTTGAGCATTTTCAACCTATTTTTTCGCGGCATGAAAATGCATTACAGAATCACGAAGCAGCCATAAAAGAACTGCAAATTATTGTTCATTAAAATCATGAGACCTTGCAAGCTAAAATTGACTCAGTTGCATATACCGATTCGGTTACGCAACTTGCAAAAACTCAAGAAAACTTAAAGGACACGGTAGATACTCTGAAAATTGGTTCAGAAAGACACATGGAGGAAATTAGTTCATTATCAGAGAAAGTAGTTGAACTTTTGGATCAGCAAAATAATTTATCTACGAAGGTAGATGATAATATGAATGACACAAAACCGGTAGTCTTCAATGACACAGAAGAGTGCGAACAAATTAGGAAATTCAAACAAAATCTGAATCAAATTAATACGCAACACCAAAGAGAAATCCGGGAAGTACAAGATCAGCTGACACATGTAATACAAGAATTACGTATTTCAGAGGACACTCGCGCTCCAATACGGGAAGAGGGACATAGAAATACGGAACAGCCACAAAATAATAACACACAGCATTTCGGAAATTATGAAAGAAATTGGCAAGGTGCACCGAATTTTGAAATGGAACCGCCGAAACGACGTAACAATGACCGATATACGACTCGCCGACATGATGATTTTGACTACAAGCTGTTCATTACTACATGTAAATTCAAAACATTTAAGAATTCTAGCAACGACATTCATCCACAAGCGTTGCTTCATCAATTCTCTCATTGGTTTCCTCCCAACTGGTCATTAGAGCACAGATTAGAATTTATGTGTGGCTACTTAGAGAATGAACCAGCTGAAAGAATGCGATCGGTCATTCACGATTGTCACAGTGAAGGATAATTTTACCATGCCTTCCTCTCAGCATATTGGTCTCAAGCTACACAAAACCGAGTAAAACACAGCATCATAATGATGAAATATTTCGAACAATCTGAATTTTCCAGTCTTGTGAAATATGTTGAAGACATGTTGCACAAGAATCAGTAGCTGTCAAACCTATACAGCCCCTCAGAACTCATCCGCATTTGCTTAATCAAATTACCTGAACATTTACGACATATTATTTTGGCAGGACGTTGCAAAGACGACATTGAAGCTTTTCAGGGACTCTTACAAGAATTAGAAATTGACAATGACAATCGCGGAACGCGAAAACAGGAACACAACAATTACAGGTCACATCCGTCGCAATTCCGCGATGAAAGAAATAATAACTGGACACGACAAGGCTAGTCTCACAACACAAATCGTGAACAAAACAGACACCACCCATATGACAACTACTGGCAGAGTAATAGTTACAGACAAAGATCGCATTTCCGTAGTAATGATTATAACAGAGACAGTCGTAGAAACAGACAATATGGCAACCAGAACTATTATTATCACGGGAGACAGAATAACTTCAGACGCAACGGTCCACCACACAGTTACGATTCTGGGAGAAATTCTCCACCACATGACCGACAAACAAGAAAAAGAAACAGACAATGACTCCCACCGCAGGCAGCCACGTGCGCCGGCTGCCTCTGAGAAAAATAACATAGACGCTAACCTTGAGAAAAATTCCAGTATTCTTTACCAACGCATACAACATGATAATCACTTTGAAGTTGAAACTCTGCGTACTAGAAAGGGTAAAGGATTGCACCACATTTCGCATGTAAAATTGTTTCTTCAGAGATAATCTGCTTTTTAACTTAGTCTTTGCTATAAAATTTTTCACTATACATTACTAGTATGCTTTGTCAGACTTAGCAACTGCTATCATGCAACAATGTTTTGAAGTTAACTATCCAGCCTAGAACCAAGAGAACTTATTTCAACAGAAATTACGAATGCATTGTTATAGTGAACAGATGACACAGTGTTATTGTGTGTGTACAGTCTTGCTTGTTAGTTGCACGATTACATAACGACTATAAGGCTTACATACTTAGAACATTTACCAGTACTGCGAATGAGATTTTAATGCAACATTTTGGTTTACTTGAAAATATACTCTTTATTTGAAGATGACTTAGCATTTGGTGTCTTTGATAGCTACACGATTATATCACGACGCTATTAATATGTGACACAATTTATATTGTTGCTTTTGCGGTGTATCTGTTTTATATCTGCACAGTTTTTCTGTATTATTCTGGAAAGTAAAACATGTTTTAGTAGTAACTTTTGTGGTATAGCTACAATGAGACTGCCTTTTCCGTAGCACAACAATACGTTACAGCACAGTACTTTCTTCATCATGGCAATAAGCGTAATAACTAAGATATCTATACGCAAAGCAATTCACTTCGTTTATTGTGAGGTAAGTACATTGAATTCAGCAGAACTTTGCTTACAGAGGACGATAACTACGAAACTTCCACAGAATTATCTTACAGGAAGACGCACATTTAGCGCTACAGGACACGCATTTGAGTGATTAATTTTGTACTTGAACCATTTATTTTTCAAGATTTTTGAATTACAAAGGTTTTCCGTGATACATTTCATTCCATTGCTGTAATCTGTAACACCTGAGGGTATAATTACATTAATCCTCAGGGGGGTACACGCCTACTTTTTTGTACCGTGTGTCTGGCAAGCACAAGGAGCCCTAGCTAATATGGTCTTTGCTTTTACAACTTTACACATCGGTACCATATTTCTCTAACACATAAATTACACAGCTATCTGATCATTTAACTGAGAAATAAACATTTTTTTACTACATCAGTGACAGATGTTTACGTAATTACACAGTTGGATAACTTCACACTTATGAAATTCCGTTTTGTCTGTACTTTGTTAACTCTTCATATTTTTTCAGAACCATTGTGATACTATGAGAGCTTTGAATGATGTATTTGGTATGGGATCATGATTTTTAAAGTACGTTTGAGGTGGATGAAACTTTTGACATGAGCAGAGAATTTTTTTAAGGTTCTGAAAGTATTGGAGGAAGCTATGACGATTTTGAGAGTTGACTGAGGTGTTATGATGTTATTATTACGATGACTATGTGTATTATGCTGTTGCGGTATGTTTATGATCAATATGCTGATGCTATATGAGTTATTTGATTATGCTACGTATCTGTTATGATGAAATATAGAAGAAGTGTCGACGAATAAGGTAAGGAATAATGAGTAGTAGTTAGGGACTCTGGTTTGTGAAAAAGGTTGTTGGAAACCAAGAATCGTACTTTAAGAGTTGTGAAATGTATGTAAACGCGTGAATGTATTACAATGCCGCCGAAAATTTTTTGGACACTTTTATATCAATAGGATTTTGTTTCTACAGATTTGTAACGCAAATTCTGGACCTGTGAAATATTTTTATATGAGACTGTACTGTAGCAGAAACTGCTGTCGTAAATATTTCAGTAAGAAAGTTAAGTGACCACCTTCATGTAATGCGTCGTGGGCACCCAGCTGCGTGACAGACACCTAGGAAAAAGCCATTAGTGTGTGCCTTTCAGAGGCACAGGTGGAGAAAAAAAGGCCATTATCCTCGCTGTTGACATTCCTTTGTAGAAAGTATCGTAAATACGACACCCTCAAACTTGAAAACATGATTACACTGTAGAGTTCTTAATTTATGATATTTACTGAAATGAAATGATGAGAAACATTTCATGTCTATTGTCTTGCTAGTTGAAAGATTGTTTACTGCATTATGAAATGCCATATGGCTAGTGAATGACGTTTCACGCCTTGCTTTGCCTATTTTGTTTAATATCTAGTTCCTACCTGCACTGCAGCATTGGTTAAAATAAAATTTTATATATGTACTAATATAAATATTTTATGCCTACAGATCCAGTAAAAAATAACTTTATGATGGATGTACTCCAAAAAAAATGAGGGAGCACAAAAAGACATTTCCACTTCACAGGAATTGCATACATAATTTTTGTCAGTGACTTGGTAACTTGTCTGCTAGAGCAAGTTACAGTGATGCATCACTCTAGTGATAAGATGTGACATAGGTATTAGACATGACCATTTTTACTGTAATATTTTTTCTGCTTCAGCTTTGTCATGTATATATATAAGTTATTGCATTTGCTGCTGCTGTTTGCCAGGCATAGTGTTACTGAATTTGACTTTGTATTACTCTGTTAAGCCAGTTTTACTACGGATTTATTTTTCTTGTTTGCTGCACAGTGCCTTATATTAGTTGTAATATTGCAATTGCTTTGCCAATTTCCATTTTTTTGTCATTGCTGTTTGTGTGAATTGTTTTGCACTGCTGCATTACCTCGTCCCTTAGTTTAGCATCTGAGCTCAGTAGATATAAGTTAGCTTAAGAGGGGGTAGACTATATATGAGAACGAGTTGTGATGAATTGGATGAAATGCATTGAGAAGCTTTAAGAAAATGGTTTGGCCAAAAAATGATTTTGAAAGAGGATATGAACAAAAATTAGGGTTTAGGGACAACAGGTTTAGGTAGGATTTTCTTGGAAATAAATGATGAGGTAAGATAATGGAAAATAAACAATGAGGTAAGAAATATGTGAACATATAAATACAGAAAGCATGCTTGGATAGGATTTTTTTGGTGGAAACAAATGTTGAGATAAGACGAAAGATCTATGGAATGACGTTTTGGGTTGGACTGCAGTACCAAATGTTACACTGAAAAAAAACCCTGTCCTGTATTTTTGTGTTATTACACTATGTGAATTTTTCTTTTTCCTGCCCGCATCTCGTGGTCGTGCGGTAGCGTTCTCGCTTCCCACGCCCGGGTTCCCGGGTTCGATTCCCGGCGGGGTCAGGGATTTTCTCTGCCTCGTGATGGCTGGGTGTTGTGTGCTGTCCTTAGGTTAGTTAGGTTTAAGTAGTTCTAAGTTCTAGGGGACTTATGACCACAGCAGTTGAGTCCCATAGTGCTCAGAGCCATTTTTTCTTTTTCCTGTCTTTATGTGTTTAGCTAATAAGATTTAGGTTGTAGAATTTTTCAAATACAAAGTTATTTTCTTTGTAAAGATGTTTGGACATTATTTATTCTGTTCTGTTTTAATGCTCATATGTGAAATTCATGTTTCGAAAACTATTCTCATTATTTTATATATGTAGTTATGTCATAATTCTTGTAACACTGATATACATGTTTATTCCTATTCTTTTGTAAAGCCCCTATTACTACAAATGTTATCTGTATTATTATGTTTTTAATGATGCATTTTGTACCTTTGTAATTGCATTCTTATGTTATAAAATTGTAATTGACACCAGTTTATCATATTATGAACTTGTAAGTCCCATTTCACTGCACACGTTTCTGTTGCTCATAGTATATGGACAATATGTGAGAAGTAGGGACTGTTAGTGTTTTCACATATGTTGATAATTCAGCAAGGGACTGGATAACAGTATTGCCGGTTCTAAGGACATTTCAAAAAAATTTTTTGTGAGTGCACAAGTGGTGGTTTATGGACTTGCTATATTGTCCGCAAGACTCTTCAATGGTGATTATGCACCTGCACAGTCGCAACAGATGGTTGCTGGCCGTCGCTACAAGGACTACAGTGGGTCTGCACCTCTGGTGGCCCACCAATACCATTATTTCTACAAGGACTGCACTGGGTCTGCACCTCCGGTGGGCCACCAATACCAAAATCTCTACCAGGACTACAGTGGGTCTGCTCTGTGATGATATACTTACCAGTATTCTTGGAAACTTCGACTGACTGTGCTGTGGGTTTGCTCTGTTGTGGCGCATTACCTGTCTGCATTTCGAGAGTCAGCACTATCTTTCCGTTGGAAGGACACCGCTACTTCTTCTAGCCTGCATGGAAATCCACTACTTCCATGTGCATTTTCTTTTGCTGCTGAGACTTTGAGAAAAACACTGCAATTTTACTGTGATGAACGATCAGGACTGTCTTTATGGACTTTGACCAACATTGTATCAATACGTGTGTGCATTTGATTTCTTTGTTATCGTAATTATGAAAAAATTTTTTGAAATCATTATTGGCCACTGCCCAAAACAATTTGTAAAATTTTTATTGGGGAGCATGGGGGCTATGTAAGTAGGCTGTTTAGGTTTTCTTATTGGTTACGCCACGTAGCTCTCTGTATGAAAATCACTGGCTGTGCTGTGTGCAGTCTGTGGCTGCTTTGCATTGTTGTAATACTCGCCATTGTAGCGTTGGGCAGCTGGATGTGAATAGCGCGTAGCGTTGGGCAGTTGGAGGTGAGCCGCCAGCAGTGGTGGATGTGGGGAAAGAAATGGCGGAGTTTTGAAATTTGTAAGACTCGATGTCATGAACTGCTATATATATTATGACTTTTGATGATATTAAGGTAAATACATTATTTGTCCTCTCTTAAAATCTTTCATTTGCTAACTATCCCTATCAGTAGTTAGTGCTTTCCGTAGTTTGAATCTTTTATTTAGCTGGCAGTAGTGGCGCTCGCTGTATTGCAGTAGTTCGAGTAACCAAGATTTTTGTGAGGTAAGTGATTTGTGAAAGGTATAGGTTAATTTTAGTCGGGGCCATTTTTTTGTAGGGATTTTTGAAAGTCAGTTTGCGTTGCGCTAAAAATATTTTGTGTCAGTTTAAGCAAAGTCTCGTATAATTGTTCAAAGGGGACGTTTCAAAATGACATAGTGAAGAGTGTCCCACTGTAACAACTTCAAAGACTTTCATCAGAACATAATGTATATAAATCTTACTACTGCACTTCTTACAATATAGATTATATTTTTTTCTATTCTGCAAGTCCTTATTAAAATTAGTGTAAAAAGTATCCTTGTAGGAATAAATGCCTACCTATGAATGTTTCAGTATTCATAAAGGACATACGGTACAAAATATAATATTGTATTTGCATAGTGAATACATGAAGGAATTTTTTTTACCCTTCGTCTCTTTTCTTATTTACAAAACACACCTTGAATACTCAAACCCAATCACACTGTCAGTTGTTATGTATATAAATCATGCGATATTTCACATAGCTTTCATTGGTTACCTCAAATGTTTCAGAGTCATGCACTTATTTCTAAGTATGATATATATATATATATATATATATATATATATATATATAATGACTTGTAAGCACAATGTCAAATTAATGGACTTTCTCTTATCAAACTATTCTGTGAGGGTTGTAAAAAGAGGCAAATAAAATTATTTTCCATCTATATGTCTTTCTTAAAAAAAGTTCTAATCTAGACAAAGCGTTCAGGAACTTTAGATTAGCCAGTCTGAATGGATAGTAAGTATTTCCTTTTCAGTTACCTTACTCACTGAGATACAATAGCTGCAAACATCCATAAACTCTTATATTATAGGATGCGATTAGGAAAAAAATGAAAGAACTTCATAAGAAAGTATTGTTTATAATTTTTGTTGTCATAAAATGTTATTGAGAATCGTAAAATAATATTATCTCTTCTTTCTCTCCCTACATTGTGCACTCATCAGTATTTCCCAAATAATTGTTTCTTATATTCATTAAATGCACAGTGCATTACATTCAAACACATGGATGCAACACAAAAATTTAGGTCTTACATGCGTAAATTCCACTGGTAGGGTTTTAATACATATGTGGGTAACAGTAGCTGTCTTTGGTACTGTGTGGACACATGAATTTACACAGTTTTCTAAGTCATTCACTTACATACTACGCTCATGCAAACAGCTTACAAACCCTTTGAATTCAGCTTTGACATATGGTTCCTAATGGCTCGGATAGTCTGTCGTAATCCATAATGCATTGTATAGATCACACACGTTCCTCACATCTGAGTGATGTTAATAAACGGAAGAGTCTCCAGAGGTTACCTTGGTGTTGCATCTTCCTACAATTCGATGGTGCTTACCTTAAGGCGAAAGAGGTGGATGTCGATTGGAGTATGACAGGTGATACCCCTTCATCAACTGAACATCAGTGAACTAGATTGTACAGCATACAGCACCCCACACAGTACCCACAAACCACACTTTGATACCATGTTTAACATTCTCCATTTATATTGCTACAGCACAGTCACTATCGGTTTCTCAACCTATAATTACACGCTTGGATCCGCTGTCAGGCAGATTATATGTAGAGGCGAACAGAAGTACTCTGGGACCATAAGGCTTCAGGTCGGTGGGCTGCGTGTCCTATTCCGCAATATGGGGTCACCTGTCCATATTCTGTGGTTCGACGAGTGGAGGCAGTGCAGACAAAAGGAGCTCAAACAGTCGTCTCCTGCTCCAACGTATTAGTTAATGCTGATTTCTGCTCTGCTGTGTCAGAGGGCTCTTGTCCTGAGGAAAAAATATTTTTGAAATTACAGACATACACAACGAACAACGAGACGCAGATGAATTAATACTTACATGCCAGTTTTCCTACCATGTTCTGCCTGGATGAAGTCGGCTGCTGACGCTAAATGATGCTACGAGCGTGACACTTGGCGAGCCTGGATAATCTGGCAACCATGAAGGCTGCACCAGCTTTCCACCAGGAGCCTAGATCAGCTTGTGGGGGGGGGGGGGGGAAGGGAGGTGGCAGGAGGCAGGAAATCAAACAAGCCATAGGACAATACCTCTCTGATTTTCCAGCTCACACAATTGGCCTAGTGAGTGAAGAGTGGCAGGGAGAGGAGGGGGAGGAGATGGAGAAGAGGGAGGAGTTGGGGTGACCATGCATCCTGCGCCGGGGTGCTGCGAAAATCTGACAAAATTGCGGAGGGTGCCAGGAGAAATATATTCCAAACACTAACAGATAATGAGACATTTTTGTGTAAGTGCCGCTCTATGATGGCGAGATTAAACGAGTTAGAAGACTGATGACCAGAAAGAAGTAACAGAATTGGCAATTGTATTTAAATTTCCAGTCCCAGTACTCATATTTAATGAAATCCAAATGGTTTAGTATGTGGAGGAAAATAAACGGTGATAGCGTCCTGAGAGAGTGAGAGAGCCTATGTCAGCAAGGGTGAGCAAAGCGTAAAGGATAACAGTTTCAAGTTAATTTTCTTGCAATCTGTGCTTCCATACGTAGCACTATGCTAAATTTCTGTTTAGAACTGTATAGACATGATGTGTGCACAATGTAATAGGTTATTACTGTAAAATGTTTCCAAGTCTCGTTAAAGTCGTTGTTGTTGTAGTCTTCAGTCCTGAGACTGGTTTGATGCAGCTCTCCATGCTACTCTATCCTGTGCAAGGTTCTTCATCTCCCAGTACCTACTGCAACCTACATCCTTCTGAATCTGCTTAGTGTATTGATCTCTTGGTCTCCCTCTACGATTTTTACCCTCCACGCTGCCCTCCAATGCTAAATTTGTGATCCCTTGATGCCTCAAAACATGTCCTACCAACCGATCCCTTCTTCTAGTCAAGTTGTGCCACAAACTTCTCTTCTCCCCAATCCTATTCAATACCTCCTCATTAGTTACGTGATCTACCCACCTTATCTTCAGCATTCTTCTGTAGCACCACATTTCGAAAGCTTCTATTCTCTTCTTGTCCAAACTGGTTATCGTCCATGTTTCACTTCCATACATGGCTACACTCCATACAAATACTTTCAGAAACGACTTCCTAACACTTAAATCTATACTCGATGTTAACAAATTTCTCTTCTTCAGAAACGCTTTCCTTGCCATTGCCAGTCTACATTTTATATCCTCTCTACTTCGACCATCATCAGTTATTTTACTCCCTAAATAGCACAAGTCCTTTACTACTTTAAGTACCTCATTTCCTAATCTAATCCCCTCAGCGTCACCCGATTTAATTAGACTACATTCCATTATCCTCGTTTTGCTTTTGTTGATGTTCATCTTATATCCTCCTTTCAAGACACTGTCCATTCCGTTCAACTGCTCTTCCAAGTCCTTTGCTGTCTCCGACAGAATTACAATGTCATCGGCGAACCTCAAAGTTTTTACTTCTTCTCCATGAATTTTAATACCTACTCCGAATTTTTCTTTTGTTTCCTTTACTGCTTGCTCAATATACAGATTGAATAACATCGGGGAGAGGCTACAACCCTGTCTCACTCCTTTCCCAACCACAGCTTCCCTTTCATGCCCCTCGACTCTTATAACTGCCATCTGGTTTCTATACAAATTGTAAATAGCCTTTCGCTCCCTGTATTTTACCCCTGCCACCTTCAGAATTTGAAAGAGAGTATTCCAGTTAACGTTGTCAAAAGCTTTCTCTAAGTCTACAAATGCTAGAAACGTAGGTTTGCCTTTTCTTAATCTTTCTTCTAAGATAAGTCGTAAGGTTAGTATTGCCTCACGTGTTCCAACATTTCTACGGAATCCAAACTGATCTTCCCCGAGGTCCGCTTCTACCAGTTTTTCAATTCGTCTGTAAAGAATTCGCGTTAGTATTTTGCAGCTGTGACTTATTAAACTGATAGTTCGGTAATTTTCACATCTGTCAACACCTGCTTTCTTTGGTATTGGAATTATTATATTCTTCTTGAAGTCTGTGGGTATTTCCCCTGTCTCATACATCTTGCTCACCAGATGGTAGAGTTTTGTCATGACTGGCTCTCCCAAGGCCATCAGTAGTTCTAATGGAATGTTGTCTATTCCCGGGGCCTTGTTTCGACTCAGGTCTTTCAGTGCTCTGTCAAACTCTTCACGCAGTATCTTATCTCCCATTTCATCTTCATCTACATCCTCTTCCATTTCCATAATATTGTCCTCAAGTATATCGCCCTTGTATAAACCCTCTATATACTCCTTCCACCTTTCTGCCTTCCCTTCTTTGCTTAGAACTGGGTTGCCATCTGAGCTCTTGATATTCATACAAGTGGTTCTCTTCTCTCCAAAGGTCTCTTTAATTTTCCTGTAGGCAGTATCTATCTTACCCCTAGTGAGACAAGCCTCTACATCCTTACATTTGTCCTCTAGCCATCCCTGCTTAGCCATTTTGCACTTTCTGTCGATCTCATTTTTGAGACGTTTGTATTCCTTTTTGCCTGCTTCATTTACTGCATTTTTATATTTTCTCCTTTCATCAATTAAATTCAATATTTCTTCTGTTACCCAAGGATTTCTATTAGCCCTCGTCTTTTTACCTACTTGATCCTCTGCTGCCTTCACTACTTCATCCCTCAGAACTACCCATTCTTCTTCTACTGTATTTCTTTCCCCCATTCCTGTCAATTGTTCCCTTATGCTCTCCCTGAAACTCTCTACAACCTCTGGTTCTTTCAGTTTATCCAGGTCCCATCTCCTTAAATTCCCACCTTTTTGCAGTTTCTTCAGTTTCAATCTGCAGTTCATAACCAATAGATTGTGGTCAGAATCCACATCTGCCCCTGGAAATGTCTTACAATTTAAAACCTGGTTCCTAAATCTCTGTCTTACCATTATATAATCTATCTGATACCTATTAGTATCTCCAGGATTCTTCCAGGTATACAACCTTCTTTCATGATTCTTGAACCAAGTGTTAGCTATGATTAAGTTATGCTCTGTGCAAAATTCTACAAGGCGGCTTCCTCTTTCATTTCTTCCCCCCAATCCATATTCACCTACTATGTTTCCTTCTCTCCCTTTTCCTACTGACGAATTCCAGTCCCCCATGACTATTAAATTTTCGTCTCCCTTCACTACCTGAATAATTTCTTTTATCTCGTCATACATTTCATCAATTTCTTCATCATCTGCAGAGCTAGTTGGCATATAAACTTGTACTACTGTAGTAGGCATGGGCTTTGTGTCTATCTTGGCCACAATAATGCGTTCACTATGCTGTTTGTAGTAGCTAACCCGCACTCCTATTTTTTTATTCATTATTAAACCTACTCCTGCATTACCCCGATTTGATTTTGTATTTATAACCCTGTAATCATCTGACCAAAAGTCTTGTTCCTCCTGCCACCGAACTTCACTAATTCCCACTATATCTAACTTTAACCTATCCATTTCCCTTTTTAAATTTTCTAACCTACCTGCCCGATTAAGGGATCTGACATTCCACGCTCCGATCCGTAGAATGCCAGTTTTCTTTCTCCTGATAACGACGTCCTCTTGAGTAGTCCCCGCCCGGAGATCCGAATGGGGGACTATTTTACCTCCGGAATATTTTACCCAAGAGGACGCCATCATCATTTAATCATACAGTAGAGCTGCATGTCCTCGGGAAAAATTACGGCTGTAGTTTCCCCTTGCTTTCAGCCGTTCGCAGTACCAGCACAGCAAGGCCGTTTTGGTTAATGTTACAAGGCCAGATCAGTCAATCATCCAGACTGTTGCCCCTGCAACTACTGAAAAGGCTGCTGCCCCTCTTCAGGAACCACATGTTTGTCTGGCCTCTCAACAGATACCCCTCCGTTGTGGTTGCACCTACGGTACGGCCATCTGTATCGCTGAGGCACGCAAGCCTCCCCACCAACGGCAAGGTCCATGGTTCATGGGGGAAGGTTAAAGTCGTGGACGACAGATAAAATTTGATCCACAGTATTACTGCACTATTTCTGCATTAGCTACTATCAAGACTTTACTATAGAGACCGTACTTTACTTGATTTGTGGGTCACTTTATTAAACGTAACTCCTAATGGAATTTGATCTATTTCATGACTAACTTGACTGCAGTCACAGAATATGTCAGACATTAACCAAACTGTGTAGGCTTTCGCGCCTGTCAAGTGTCGCGTTACTAGCATACTTTGGTTTTCTCATTTTTTATCTGGCGTTTATTACGAAAGTTTGCTGATCTTCGCGGGCCTGAATGGCCTGCCTTCTTCGGAGCAGCTCGTGGTTCGCGCCAGCGAAACACCGGGGAACTTTTCTAATAGGAGTCGATAAAAAATAGCTCTGGTAGCGTACGTGTAGTCGGCTCGCATTACAAGCAGACGCAGCCTGAATACAGAGTGCCGCAAGCAAATAGAGGTTTTGGAAGATCTGTAAACTTTAGTCACCATTACTGAAGGCGCTGGGTTCTTGTTGTGGTTACATGTAGCACAGTAAATATCTTTACAGATTACCAACGGCAGACAATATACTGATCGCAAGCTGTATGCTGTTCCTTCTTTCATTGCCTTCCCTTTTTCATGTTAATAACCAACGATAGCAGAATATCGGGGAAAATGTCCTCTGTTATTCCCTAAACGTAAATAATTCATACATAATCAGGAGCAAGTAATTCACTGTTTTCGTAACGCAATGGTTCCTAACATTTTAACGTCGATATTACATTCATATGTTCATGAGAGTTCCTTGAAAAAACAATTGATTCCCCTATGCCCGTATGTACTCGATCTCACTTCAAAACAACTTAAGTGTTGAAATATTGGGTTGGTGCGTAAGTTTGTAGCCTTTCCATAAGTTTAATAAACACAACATATACACATGACAGAGACTTTGGTCACCAACAATATATTCTCATTCACTATTTACAACAGTCTGTCAAGGCTGGGGCAACTTTTCGATTCCTCGTCTCTAGAACTCAAGTGGTTTTGAGGCGAAGAACTCGTCGAACTATGTTCAGAGCATATTTTCATCCGTAATGGAAGTGCCTTGAAGATTGTTCGATACAGAGCGGAAAAGATGTAAATCTGGTAAACGAGGCGGATGCGGACTGACTTCCAAACCCAGTCTCTTTGTAGTGTTTTTTGTCAGTCCAGCAGAATGCGAGCGGGCGTTATCGTAAAATAAAATCATTTCATGCAGGTCGCTGTTCTTGGATCGCAAATACGAAACGTCCAGTTGCTGACAATAAACGTCAGCAGCAATGGTTACCCCACGGGGAACCAATTCGTAGTTCGTCGTCGTCGCTGTTCTAACACATGCATAACATTATGTTTTGTGGATGCGCGTAGGTATTTGTACGGTGAGTTATTGCTTTATTTGTGCTCAACCATTCCCTTCTTTTCCTTACGTTAGGATAAGCACACTGTTTCTCGTCACTAGTTATGGTACAGGGCAGGAATGGTCTGTATTGATAACGAGACAATTGTTGTTGATAAAGCAGAGATGTCCGTATGAACACCCGCTGATTTTTATGATTTTGGCTTAGAGCATGCAGTACCCCTACTACCGACTTTTGAAGCTTCCCCATCGTATGCAAATATCGCACTATGGTGGAATGATCGCAGTTCATCACATTTACCTCTTCTCGAGTACACTGACTTGGATCATTGCCGATTAATGCGTTTAAATGATCTTCATCAAATCCTGAAAGTGTTGCTGAACACGTAGAGTAACTAATATCAAAATGATCCTTCTTAAAAGGAGAAAACAATTTTCTTGCCGTGTTCTGTCCTACGGCATTATTCCATACACTGCGAAAATGATCCTGGTTGCCTCCGCGGCTGTCGCCCCTCTGTTGAACTTAAACAGTAGAGTAATGTGTAGGAAATGTTCCAATTTTTCCTCTCGACACTCCATTTTCTAGCGCCCACAGCAACTCTCACTATCTCCTTACGACAAAATGATGATATGTAAACTCAGACAACAACAGTGAACTACAAATAACAAATGACAATCGGTAAATAAACCCATAGTAACCGGAATACCAACACCCAAAACAAAAACGCTACGAACTTGCGCTTCGACCTAGTATAAATGAGGTACGCTATTTTGTTAGTAGCAGAATGTACACAATCTTTCCTGTAAAAATAAGTAAGTCACTTTTAATCCTGATACAATGGATCACTGCATTCGTGACTAGCAAAACTTTCCGGCTATTTCCTGCAAAACTATGTAAGCGGATGTTTTCTTGCATTACAGTTTCCATATATAACGGGCACATCAACGATCACGTGAACAGAAGCCAGTTTTATGTTGACTGTTGTCGAAACACTGTGCTGGCCAGGGCTTGCATCTCTGTTATTTGCACTACCATTGAAAATCATTCAAGAGAACGTACATACTCTGCATGATACATGAGATCTGCTTGCGATAACAGTATTTTGAAGTAATGCTTTTCAACACTGACATTTTATTTAAAACCTAAACTGCTGAACAAAATAATGTGTACTTGCGATAGTGTCCCGAGATAGAGTGGGCGATCAGAAGTTTCCGATCAGAGGCCGCACTAATGCTTTACGTACATGTCTGTGCTTGTATACCCTCATCGGAGTCGCACTTGATTGGACGTACGAGGCGGCAGTAATCGGAAACTTTTGATTGCCCCCCTCGCATATATGGTCCAGTCACATTAATGTGACCACCGCCTATGTTCGACGTCAACATGAAGTAACCACTCAGTCAGCAGGTGGCATCACTAGCAGTGGGAGGGCATATAAGGCGTGTTGGCAGGGGTGGGTGGGTGGGATGTAGGGATGTGGATATGTTATTGCAGGCGTTATTGTAAAGTTGAGAAGGAGCGGTTTATCGGACGTGCAAAAGGGCATGGTATTTGGTTACTGACCAACCAACGATGGAAGCATTTCCTAAATGGTTAAGTTTGTAAATTGTTCGCACGTCACGGTAATAAAGTATACAGCGCATGGCAAAATGGCGCTATTCAAAACTGGCGCAGAGGCATCTGTGGTGCACCACGAGTCGTAGATGACAGGTATGAACGACGTCTGCGGAGCTGTGTGTGGGCGAACAGACGTGCAATTGTTGAGCAACTGGCCGCCCTGATGAACAAGACCTACCAACAAAGTCTCTTCGACAACGAAGTCGGGAATTTGGGAGCCAATACCGCAACTGGACGTCGACTAAGTGGCGACAGGTGGACTTTTTATACAAATCACGTTTTATGGTACATCGACGTGAAACGTCAGAAAGCAGATATACTGCAGCATTCATCGGAAGGTTCCTGGGTGTAGCAGGGAGCGTTATGGTCAGGGGAATATTTTTTTCGCATTCCCTCATTATTGTGGAAGGAAATATAGATCAGCTCAAGTATCTGTCCTTGGGGACCAAATCCACCCCTACATACAGTTTGTTTTCCGTGGACACGTTGGCGTCTACCAGCACGACAATGAAACGTGTCATACAGCTCGCAGTGTTCGTGCGTAGTGCAAAGAGCACCTGGACTAGTTTACTGCACTCCCTGGCCACCAAACTCCATGGGTTTAAACCCTGATGAGAATCTGTGGGACCACTTCTATCGGGCTGTTCGTGCCATGGATCCTCAACGGGGTGACCTATAGAAGATGGCCACTGCACTGGAGTCGGCATGTCACCACTTCCCTGCTGGTAGCTTCCAGAACCTCACTGACGCTGTTACTGCACATCTCACAGCGATCCGTGCTGCACAAGGCTGTGTAACGTAACATGTTATTACGAGTTGTCGTCTTGCACGAAAGCATGGCTTGCCGTGGAGCCGGGAGGAGAGTAGATTTTGGTTCTCACGCTCGCACAGGTACTAGCTTGCGCTTGTATGTAACGTAGACACTTAACGTTTATAATGTCATCTCTCTTGGACGCCTATGTGCTATTTACGACAATTCTGTAAGGCCTGCATGTTATAGGCAAGTATTAATATCACCATTATTTGCCTGGATGTTGTAATCTGTATGTGTCCTAAGATCCGACGATGGCAGCTTTACTGTCGCCGGTACTGGTAATCATGGAATACGAAGAATTCCGGCGATCCTGGCTACCAGTTTATTGTTTTACATAATTTTTTACCCAAACACGTAATAACAGTGCTACCATTGTCAAACTAAGTAGCACACTGCTATGTATCTGTCCACAGTCTCGATTGAAACAACAGCTAAGAGGATAGGTTCATAAAATCAAATTTTCTGAAATTTTCTTTAGTTTCATCACCACAAATTTCTGACGTAATAAAAAGTACTTTGGAAAATTATTATTTCACTGAGTTATGGTAGTGTGAGTGTTTTGGAGAGACTGAGACAGTGAATGGATGACATATTTAACGTGAGAATGTGATATTTTATCAAAACTATGTGAAGGAATGTTGTGCAATAGGAGAATTTGTGACATATTTCCAAGTGAAACTGAGTTTGTAGAAGGCAATCAGAAGGGCTGTTGAGTATTAAATTTGTTAGTAATTTAGTTTTTGGAAAGGAATCATATTTTGTTTTCATGAAATGTTGTGTAGTTTCGGGATTACAAGATTTCTTTTCTAAATTACTTGTAGTAACCTGATTGGCTGACATTAGAAACACTGTGAGTAAATATACGTCAGCCGTGTTACTGAACTGATCTGAGTAGTAGTGGTTCAGTCAGCTGGGAGCGACACGAGCCGGCAGAGACAGAGAGCCTGCTACTATAAACAGTGTCAGCAGCAAGCAGGGAAAGCGCCAGACCGGCCGGCCTACGCCATCCCTCCCTTCCCCAAGGCGCCTCATTCGACCAGCGCCAGCCCACCCCGAACATTCATACTCAAGCACGCCCGAATGCATTGTGCTCGAGCGAATGCGAGCGTGCAAAATGCCCAATTTACGGACCTTTGGAGAGACGACTCCGCCGAACTGGGTATACGCGAGCCTGTAACGCCCTACAAACACATTCATCGCTCCGTGTCAGCCCTATCAATGCGTCCTGAAATATTTTACGAAGTTACCTTCAGCTATGCAGGGGTATTGTCCGCATCCACGACTAGGAGTCTTATAGTAAAAATAGAGATGACATTCGGTTAGATAAAGACGATTAAGCCTGATGCACAGAAAAACAGAAATCAATATCTCAGCGATATTTTTTTTTTTTTTTTTTTACCCAACGTGGTCCGTGATACAGCAATAGTAGTGGGATGTTTCTTCAAAAAGATTTCTCATGGCGGAACTGGGACCACAAAACATCTGGAAAGACACAAAAAAGATAAAGAACGTCTTATGAGGCAAGAAGTAAGGAATATAGATCATTGAATTTGTTCAGAGTGACGTAAAATACATACGTTACACAAATGTAGACAAAACGTGCGGTATTCATGCAAGCTGCAACAGATGTGGGGCAATGAAATTTTTAAACTATAAGATGAAAGTTTCAAGCAAACGTTAAGAGGGACATAATATAATATACTGAATTGAACAAAGCTATTCGGAAATGAATTGAAGAAGATGTGAGAGAACACTTTGAAAATTTGGTAAGAGACAACGGAAAAAATAAGATTATGAAGAAAACATAATATTTCATCAGTTAAGACACCGGATTACACGATACAGCTGAAACCAGAGAAAATGTAATGAAACGGGTGCTTATAAAACTGTTCACAGAATATTTGTGGAATAAAATAATTCGCCCATACCTGGAGCAACCCTGTAGTTTTATACTTCATAAGACGTGAAAAACTGTAGACATGTTATTCGTGATGTATAGAATATTTACTTAAAATTCACTAACTGCATAGAAAAAAAAATTGATACAGTATTTGATTGAGTCAGAAACAGGGTGGTCAGAAACAGTCTGAAAAACTTATGACGGCGTTGCAGGATAGTTTGTGCTGAGAAATAATTAGTAAGAAAAAAATTCGATAACTTGCGGCATTTCAGTTTCAATTAGTAGAAAAGTTAGCTAACCAGCCCTTTGTGCCCATAAATTCGAGCGGTCCGCCAGATATAGTTAATATCAGTTGTTGTCATAGCGTAAATGACAGCGCCAGAGACTGCCAGTCTTTGGTTTCATTCGATCCTTAGTGCCATCTCATGTCCAATGTTTGCATCGCTCTATTGTTCGATTTGGTCCATCCTTCTGATTGAAGATTTGAGGGACTTCGGCCGTTCACATATGTAATAAAATGAAACCCGCAGCCGTCCTTTCGACGGTATTTATTATATAGGAACCATCCCGAAGCCACAGCTGATGGTGAGGGGATGGAACGTCTACCGTATACACGCTCCCATCACTGATTTCTGTATACTGTAACAGCAATGTAGTTTCTGTCATTAATGGTTGCAGATATGGTTACAGCTTTCCGTGATATATCTCCAGCCACAGCACTTACAGACAAACTATTCTTGGGTCGTCTTTGACGGGAAGTCAAATCATAGTTAGAGAAATGGAAAGAACTGTTTATTATTCTAAAAGTAATTGGCATAAGAGCTAGTACACTTATCCCACTGTGACAAAGGACGACCACTTTTTTCATGGTAAAATATTTGCGATTGCGAACAGAACCATTACAGTTCCATGGAATGCAACTCTTCGTTCTATGCTAATCGACGGTCTCAAATGTCTTTATTTGGGGTTTAAAAAATACGTGAATCCCTTCGTGAGGGATCCGGAAAGTATGGTGGATGTATAAACATCGATGTTGGAAACGATCCCCTAGAAAATGGCTAAGCTATTTTTCAGGAAGATTCGTTTTTTTTTCGGTGTGCTAGTCCGACAAAGTACGCGGGACAGGTTCTGTGAAGTTTGGCAGATAAGAGATGAGGTACCGGCGGATGCAAAACTGGACGAAAAATCGTGAGTCGTGCCTGGATAGCTAAGTTGATAAGAACAATGCCTTCGAACGGCAGAGTTCCCAGATATCATCCTCCTCTGTCATTCAGTTTCAATCTACATATTTCTGACAATTTACTGCACTGTCCGTAACTGCCGTCTATATGACTGCGTCTTCCTAACTTCATAAGTTGGTGTCTGATATATTCTGTTCTCAGAACGCGTGTTAATCGGCAATAGCTCAGCTCGCAACTTCAGCTGCGAGCTGTGGAGAAGTATCGAAGGAACGGTTACATATTTTCGTGATTACGGAGTCCTGGCATGTTATTGGTGCCAGTTACACTTGTAAAGAGTTTTATTTATTATTCATTTTACTCGAAGTCTTAGGAATATTGGTCTTGCCCATTTACGCATGAATGACCCATCACTATAAAATCAGTAGAAAATCTGGGATTCAAATAAATTGTAAATCGCGCCGAAAGTTCATCAGTGAATATTTTAATGAAACAAGTCTCCCCCTACATCTTGCTGCGACCATATTACTGTATCGAAACATTAAAATATCACGCAATAATGAGGGATGAGTTTCTAATTTTGGACTAAAGAAATATAGTGGCAAGTAGGAAATCTCTTACATATTAAAAACCAAATACTTTCAAAATATTTCCACCCAAAATAAAATCAAATCTAGTTCATCTACTGCTCCTGCACCATTTCTGCCGTGGTGCTATTATTCACGGTGGCGTAAATAGAGAAACTCCAGATGACTCGAGCTAGCCACGGAATCTCGCATAAAAAATTTGTGTCACATTACGTTGCGGCATCACGATAGTCCTTAGGTGATTTAAGATGGATACGGCCGGATAGGCGTAGTGATTTTCATGCACACATTGGTTTGTTAGTGAAATGGATCATTATCCACTGCACTGAAACAGCTGAATGGGCATATTAGTAAAGTGTGAAATGTATAGGCAATCGTATTACTAAGTTTTTCTAAATATCCGTGATGCGCATGCTTCGTTATTTTCACCAAAAGCGTAAAACAGTATAAATTATCTTTACGGTATAGTTGTGAATGTAGACTGGGAAGGCTGAACTTGTCAAAGCAGTAAATAAGATACAGTATTGTAGTCAGACTGTCGTAGCAGAGTGATATCATCAAACTGCTATTAATCTTCATATTGTAACTTAATTTACAAGTGACAATTTCAGCGTAAGATAAATTCACTTTGAAACAATACAAATGTACCTCTAATCAAGGTAATGTTTTAAACATAGCCAAGTTACTTTGAAAATCACAGACATGTCCTAGACACTAAATAACATACATGCAAAATAATCAGAAGTTGTGCTCTCGTAACAATGCCTGGCTCAGTCAAATCATAAATAATTATTTAAATAAAATTTTTTTAATAAACATGATTTTAAAACTGACTAGAAAGTATTAAACAATATTTCACAGTCGTATACAGATTCCCTCCCCACACAGGTAGTCCAGGAAATGTGTGCTTGTAAACTTTTAATAGCAATGATAATATTTGCGTAATGTAAAGCAAAAAGAACCCGAGGCCCATGCAAGAAATAATTATAAGGATATGAACTATACGTGCATGAATTATGTATTGCAAGTGTCCCAAGATTTTCGTTTTGCATTCTACAAGTATTTTCATAATTGAAAGATCACAAGCACAATTTTTAAAACTGTGTAGTGTTAAAAAGTTTTGTATTCAAATATTTTCTGCTTTTTAGTCTTGTGAGGTCAAAATTTTCAACCTAATTCAAGTTTTTCGACGAGATTATAACAGAGACCTGTGGTAAATTTCAGAATTGCTTCAGTATCTGTTTGCCTGAGTCAACCAATATATTGCTTCCTCCTACGACGATCTCATGAAAAGACCTTAAAGGTAAAAATTTGACAGAATCGATCTCACATGGGGCTTATCAGTAACCGTTCTTACCAGAAAGTATTCATTCGTGGAACATAAAAAGAGGGAAATACCAATGCTACACGAAGTACCCTCCACCACTCACCAGACACGAAATTGGATACATAATTCATTGTCAACGAGTTTGAGCCATGCTGAACGTTTAATGTGTCTCATTAGGAAATGGTTGTGGTAAATAAGGTACACTCCGCTAGACACAAACAAGGGAGTAAGGTAATATTGCATTGTCATCCGGTTCTGAGCTATGTTGAAAGTTTCAAGTCTCTAGCTTATCGAGGTTACCTTAAAATCAATTGTACAATTTGTACCGAACAAACGACAAGAAAGCGACCTTATAAGAAGGTGCTAAAATAGCACTCTTGTCAGTTGACACCTCATACGCAGGTCGTTAATGTTTCACGCAGAACGATAACAACTCTGGTTGTTTATACAGCAATGTGGAAGAAACACAAAGCAGATTGTACACAACTCGAAAGTTGTAAAAAGGCCAGGGTCGTTATTTCACTTAAGTAAAGTAAGCTGTGGCAGTGTGATGCAAACTCTTCCACTGGACGACAATGTACTGCCCCGAGTGAATGTATTTGACGGATTTTCAAGTAATTTATTTTATACTCATTTTCGTTAATGTTATTAACCTATAGAAATGTTAGCCTTGCAGGTTTGTGAATTGTAAACTTCTTTGAATTTGTGAAAACATTGAGCTGAAAACTATTAGCCTTAGCTCTTTCGTGTAGCGAAGGTAACGGTTCTTTCTTCAGTAATTTTTTTTTCAAACAGAGTTTCAACACGTGCAGGAAATCATCTCACACCTTATATGGACGTTTGTTCAATTCAGTATACAAAATTCATTAGCAGCTGCAAACAAACGTGCGCCATTAATTTCTAAAAATAAAATGGTGACCTGTAGATAAGATCTTTCAGTTTATTGCTAGTATAAGCGAGTATTTTATGAGAACAAATAGTCGTAAACCGACTAATTTCCTTGGCGACTCATTTACTACTGCTGACGAGGTACGCTCGACACAGGAGATATGGCAGCATTTGTCTGCGGTTTACAACCGTGGCGAGGGCTGTTCAAACGCGCCACAGGCGGATGAAACTTTAAGACCTGCAGTTGGAGTCTAAGCGTCAGCTCCGTGACGGAATGAGATCATTAGAGCTGCCACGGAACTCACTTTATGGGACCGCACAACGCGCCATGATGGCGCCGCCGTTCAGTTCCAGCAGGTCCGTCCGTCCATGTGCTCATCCGCACTGCCAGGTAGCCACTCAGGCTTATTTCGCATCTACCCGGCACCCGGCATTCGACACCGACTAGCCCGTTGTGAGGGTGACGCGCTTGCGGGATGATTCACACCACGCCAACAGACGACGGGGGCGGCTAAACGACAGCCAGGCCGGGATGTGGGATGCCGGAGGCCCCCACTGTTCGGCCCATTGTCGGTGTCGTGCGGAGATAAAGGCGCAGATGCAGAACAGTAGAGCGCTACACTTCTACCCGACAACTATGGTGTGCCGGCCAGTTGTGTTTTGCTTTGTTGGTGGTTCAATCTGTTCTGGACATGTGTCATAGCGGAAATTGGTACCGAAATCCTTATAACATTAGTTCAGGAACGAGCATTTTGTGGGACAAGACTTTAGGTAGTTATAAGGACAGGCTTGTTCACTGTGGTCTAGGGGTAGCGTCTTTGATTAATAATCAAAACGTCTTCGGTCCCGGGTTCGATCACCGCCACTGCCTAATTTTTCATAAATAATCAACATTGGCGGCCGAAGACTTCCGGCATAAGAAGTCAGCCTCATTCTGCCTACGGCCTTGTCAAAGAAGGCGGAGGAGCGGATAGAGGTTCAGGGCACTCTCTTGTCCTAGGGGTGGGAAAATTCCCCTAAAGGCGGAAGAATCAGCAATGATCAACGACATGAGGATGCAGAAGGCAACGGAAACCACTGCATTAAAGACACGTAACGTGTATCCACAGGACATGTGGCCTGTAATTGAAGAAGTGTCATAATGATCTCTCCATTGGCAAAAGATTCCGGAATAGTCCCCCATTCGGATCTCTGGGAGGGGGCTGCCAAGGGAGACGTTACCATGAGAAAAAGATGGAGTAATCAACGAAAGGATAACGTTCTACGAGTCGGAGCGTGGAATGTCAGAAGCTTGAACGCGGTAGGGAAACTAGAAAATCTGAAAAGGGAAATGCAAAGGCTCAATCTAGATATAGTAGGGGTCAGTGAAGTGAAGTGGAAGGAAGACAAGGATTTCTGGTCAGATGAGTATCGGATAATATCAACAGCAGCAGAAAATGGTATAACAGGTGTAGGATTCGTTATGAATAGGAAGGTAGGGCAGAGGGTGTGTTACTGAAAACAGTTCAGTGACCGGGTTGTTCTAATCAGAATCGACAGCAGACCAACATCGACAACGATAGTTCAGGTATACATGCCGACGTCGCAAGCTGAACATGAACAGATAGGGAAAGTGTATGAGGGTATTGAAAGGGTAATGCAGTATGTAAAGGGGGAAGAAAATCTAATAGTCATGGGCGACTGGAATGCAGTTGTAGGGAAGGAGTAGAAGAAAAGGTTACAGGACAATATGGGCTTGAGACAAGGAATGAAAGAGGAGAAAGACTAATTGAGTTCTGTAACAAGTTTCAGCTAGTAATAGCGAATACCCTGTTCAAGAATCACAAGAGGAGGAGGTATACTTGGAAAAGGCCGCGAGATACGGGAAGATTTCAATTAGATTACATCCTGGTCAGAAAGAGATTCCGAAATCTGATACTGGATTGTAAGGCGTACCCACGAGCAGATATAGACTTAGATCACAATATAGTAGTGATGAAGAGTGGGTTGAAGTTCAAGACATTAGTCAGGAAGAATCAATACGCAAAGAAGTGGGATACGGAAGTACTAAGGAATGACGAGATACGTTTGAAGTTCTCTAACGCTATAGATACAGCAATAAGGAATAGCGCAGTAGGCAGTACAGTTGAAGAGGAATGAACATCTCTAAAAAGTGTCATCACAGAAGCTGGGAAGAAAAACATAGGTACAAAGAAGGTAGCTGCGAAGAAACCATGGGTAACAGAAGAAATACTTCAGTTGATTGATGAAAGGAGGAAGTACAAACATGTTCCGGGAAAATCAGGAATACAGAAATACAAGTCGCTGAGGAATGAAATAAATAGGAAGTGCAGGGAAACTAAGACGAAATGGTTGCAGGAAAAATGTGAAGACATCGAAAAAGATATGATTGTCGGAAGGATAGACTCAGCATACAGGAAAGTCAAAAGAACCTTTGGTGACATTAGAAGCAACGGTGGTAATCATTAAGAGTGCAACGGGAATTCAACTGTTAAATGCAGAGGAGAGAGCAGATAGGTGGAAAGAATACATTGAAAGCCTCTATGAGGGTGAAGATTTGTCTGATGTGGTAGAAGAAGAAACATGAGTCGATTTAGAAGAGATAGGGGATCCAGTATTAGAATCGGAATTTAAAAGAGCTTTGGAGGACTTACGGTCAAATAAGGCAGAAGGGATAGATAACATTCCATCAGAATTTCTAAAATCATTGGGGGCAGTGGCAACAAAACGACTATTCACGTTGGTGTGTAGAATATATGAGTCTGGCGACATACCATCTGACTTTCGGAAAAGCATCATCCACACAATTCCGAAGACGGCAAGAGCTGACAAGTGCGAGAATTATCGCACAATCAGCTTAACAGCTCATGTATCGAAGCTGCTTACAAGAATAAAATACAGAAGAATGGAAAAGAAAATTGAGAATGCGCTAGGTGACGATCAGCTTGGCTTTAGGGAAAGTAAAGGGACGAGAGAGGCAATTCTGACGTTACGGCTAATAATGGAAGCAAGGCTAAAGAAAAATCAAGACACTTTCATAGGATTTGTCGACCTGGAAAAAGCGTTCGACAATATAAAATGGTGCAAGCTGTTCGAGATTCTGGAAAAAGTAGGGGTGAGCTATAGGGAGAGACGGGTCATATACAGTATGTACAACACCCAAGAGGGAATAATAAGAGTGGACGATCAAGAACGAAGTGCTCGTATTAAGAAGAGTGTAAGACAAGGCTGTAGCCTTTCGCCCCTACCCTTCAATCTGTACATCGAGGAAGCAATGATGGAAATAAAAGAAAGGTTCAGGAGTGGAATTAAAACACAAGGTGAAAGGATACCAATGATACGATTCGCTGATGACATTGCTATCCTGAGTGAAAGTGAGGAAGAATTAAATGATCTGCTGAACGGAATGAACAGTCTAATGAGTACACAGTATGGTTTGAGAGTAAATCGGAGAAAGACGAAGGTAATGAGAAGTAGTAGAAATGAGAACAGCGAGAAACTTAACATCAGGATTTATGAAGGACTAATGAAGTTAAGGAATTCTGCTACCTAGGCAGTAAAATAACCAATGACGGACGGAGCAAGGAGGACATCAAAAGCAGACTCGCTATGGCAAAACAGGCATTTCTGGCCAAGAGAAGTCTACTAATATTAAATACCGGCCTTAATTTGAGGAAGAAATTTCTGAGGATGTACGTCTGGAGTATAGCATTGTATGGTAGTGAAACATGGACTGTGGGAAAACCGGAACAGAATAGAATCGAAGCATTTGAGATGTGGTGCTATAGACGAATGTTGAAAATTAGGTGGACTGATAAGGTAAGGAATGAGGAGGTTCTACGCAGAATCGGAGAGGAAAGGTATATGTGGAAAACACTGATAAGGAGAAGGGACAGGATGATAGGACATCTGCTAAGGCATGAGGGAATGTCTTCCATGGTACTAGAGGGAGCTGTAGAGGGCAAAAACTGTAGAGGATGACAGAGATTGGAATACGTCAAGCAAATAATTGAGGACGTAGGTTGCAAGTGCTACTCAGAGATGAAGAGGTTAGCACAGGAAAGGAATTCGTGGCGGGCCGCATCAAACCAGTCAGTAGACTGATAAAAAAAAAGGACAGAATACTAACGAGGAATGCATGGATCGAATTTTGCAAAGAAATGAACGAAGACTTTGAACTATGACGAAGATAGAGACAATTATGATAAGTACAAATCTTTATTTTTAAATTAAACACAAAAAATTACATCAGTGGCACATTAAATTTTAGATAATTTCCATTTCACAGATCCCTCTGGTGTCATAAAGTAATCCGTCATCATTTTTCGTACATTATTGTCAGAAATTTCCCCACGTACACATTCACTTCCTGTTATACTTCCATGTCCAGTTATGGGCAATGTACCTTCGGGGTTGTAGCCTTCCTTTTTAAGAATGGTATTGAGCAAAACAACACACGCCTTCACAATGTGAAGGGTAAAATCGTGTCTTGAATTAAAATCTTCCACTTATTACTCAGTATCCCAAATGAATATTTTACGTACCTCCGAGCCCTTAACAGGCGATAATTGAACACTCTTCTAGCAACTGTTAATTGGTGTCCAGAGGATGGTCGTAGAAGGAGTTGATGCAGTCGAAACGCTTTATCACCAATTACAAAAAAAAAAGGTACCTATGGACTTACTGTACTACGAAGGCACCTGTCTTCAAGAATTACTATTTTTTTCCACCAGTGAATGTCACAAAGAACATTCTTTAAATATAGTAGAATGACTCTCTTTGCTATAACTGCCGACATCTACGTAGGTAAATCTGAAGTCACTCAGCCACAGCCATCAACACTGTTGATGAATATCCTTTGTAATTGTAGTACATTGAGTTATATAGATGGACGATACCACTGTGTTTTCCATCTACAGCTCCAATGCAGTGAGGCAATTTTGCTCTTTGCTCAGATTTTCCAGCAATGTTTTCAAAGTCGTCATTGGTGGGTAGAGGCATACATTCATAACGTATAGACCAAATAGCTTGCCTCACACACATCTGACTGTTTTATTGATTGCGGAAATGCCAAGCCTGTAACTATAATGAAGATCTGTGATCGTGCAGCCACTGGTCAGATACCTGAAAAAAAAAACTGTTTCAGTAATTGTACATTTTTATATATTTCTGGAAAAGTGGGTAGTGTGTACCTAACGTAACAATAATGGAAGAAATAAAGTGAACAATCCTATATTAGGACCATTCCGTGCCCAGTGGTCTAATATAGGAAAGAATTCCCGCATGATCATCACAGATATAGGTGAAACTATGTACGAACATTTGTACACATCCCCAATTAACAATGGCGGTGTTCTACTTTCGCGAATTAAATGCTTGAGGAAATATACGCACCTGTTTCACACCATACCGCAACATTGCATAGTGCGCCCACAATTTTCGACAGCGTTGAGACATATCTCCGGCAGTATTTTCGTGAAAGAAAGAAGTCTACGACATGTTGTACAACGTTTTGCTCTCTCTTAAATGAAATAATAAAAAGAAGATTGCATTACCAACTTTCATACAGATAACTTGAAACTGAGTCGAGCGAATAAATAACCCAATGAAAAAATGTGAAGTTTGGCCTTTCACTTCTAGGGAATAAATTGCGAAATAAACCTGAAACTTTGTATGTAATAACTTACCCACATGTGGTTTCACAATTAAAAAATTTTGATCTCCTACTGCTCTCCAATACTTTTCAAATCGAGAGCAAAACTGAATGGGTTTCTAAAAACTTCTCCGCTTTCCAAGACGTATTATTTCAGACAGGTTGAATACCATATAACTTTTTTGTAAGGATAGTAGTGTGACGTAGCACTTCAGATAGTATTCTTGTTTCAGGCAAATTTGTTATGAAGTAGTGGGCGATTATTCACGATTTTTTCCACAGGAGTGAAAGGATGTATAAGTCATCCGTAAAATATGGCAGTGAGAGCCAGCCACCAAGAACATATATATATATAGTCAATAGCTTCAGTTTTTGAAGAAAACAATAGAAGGACGTCCGACTGCCGACAGTTTCACACTCACTGATAATGATGAGTATGCGGAAAGATAATTTTCTGATGACACTTTTTCGGTCACATGACGCTCAGCTTCGAGAAAATGGTGGTAATGAGACAATCACAAAGGAAATACGTGGTTTTAAAACAGTAGAATCAAGCAATAATAAAAAAAAGGAAATTTGACCCAGTACAGGTAGAGGTGATTAATGCGCTACGCAGGAAACGCAGTCGGCGCATATCTTTTTCAGCGGGATAGTTCCAACTTTGGGAAAATTTGATGACGATGACGGAGTCGAATTTCAGTTAAGGGTTATGAAGCTTCACTCCGAAATTAAGAAACATAAGGAGTCGTTTGAAAACGTTAATACAACCGCTCACCCTAGTACCTCACGTAGGTTTCCCTCTCTACCAGGAACAACAATCTACAAATGTTGCAGTAAATAATCAACCACCCACTACCGACACACAGTATTGCGAACAAGCAGTGGAAGAATTTTCCGGAATATCTGCCGGATCCCTACGCTTCATAAGTCACTGAAAATTCAGTATTGAGTCGCTTAATGTTTAACCAATGTTTTAATTTTTTAAGGTGATAACAAAAATTTACATCCTTTAGGATAACGATTTATTTTTAAATTTTAGCTACCGTTTTCTTTCCCAATCACCTGATTGTAATTGCCAACAATTGTATAGGCTGGATACGTTCTCGGAAGGATGTATTACGGCGCTGAATTAAACTCTTCATTCGTGCATGTAGATCGTCAAAGTTTCGTTAACTCAACCGAAAATAATTAAAAAACTTATCTTCACCTGCCATTAATTCCTCAAAAAGAACTACGAATGCACCCGATTCGTCTCTTCTCATATTGAGTGGACGGACCCAATGCACTCTTCTTCTTCTGTTTTTCAAACGTCTGTACAGAGATACCACGCTAATAGCTGGTCTTGCTCCATTTGTAGTCGAGTTCAACTGAATACGCACAAGACACGTGCGGCTGTCGGCTACGTGTGAAGAGGCGGTAGGTCCCGTGTCGGCCCGGCAAAAGTGCCGGCTTGTCGGCTCCCTGGTTGATGTAAAATAAGCCTTTCACACAGGTACAGGTCACGACAATGCAACTTCTATGTCGACTTTTACCCCCATCACGTAAGAATGTTACGCAATCTGGGCTTTTATCTTCGATTTTACGTTCCTCGGCATCTTTGTCACGCTTCCTTATAAAAGCTATAACAATTTGTGTATGGTGTTTCATATTATTGATAGAAAAATATTATCACCGCAAAGAAAAAAAATATGTTAAATGAAGAAAGATATCTGAAGAATAGGGACAAATAGTGGTAACGTTACGCCCTCCACGTATTTGAAACACCTGTTATCATTCCTTTACTAGAGTAAAAGATCTATTAAGTTCAGAACCTTGACGGTACCTTTGCATAACCATACACTTATTAATTCCACTCATATGACAGCATTACAGTAGTCAGTAAGTTTAATTTAATACAAATCCATGTTACAATGAAGAGAAAATTAACGTTTACTCTGCCATGATGGGCGTAGTCTTCTTATCGATATATGCCTCCTGTCTTTCTCCTGCCGAACAGAGATCTAATATTCCCGTCATTTTATTTACAATTGCCCACCTTTCCTCGTCCTCATCTCTGCTTCTGTTTTCTTCCATATTTTCTGCTAAATTTATCGTGTTATTTAGCACTCTTCCTCTATCTATATGATTTCTTCTTCAGATTCTATTATACCCATACTGCTCACACACCTTTCTATTGGTGTAAGATTATTAGTTCTTTTCTCTCTTCTTCTTCTTGTTATTATTGTTTCTAATTCATGTACAAACAGAATCTTAAAACATGGCTATTTGAGTATAACAAATATGTAAACAAAAAGTAGTACAACATATTCTCCATTTTGAGACAACAGCATATACTATTTCTTCTTGCAACCTTTTCCCAGAATGATGGAATCCAACTTTAGTATGTATCGAGATCTGTAGCATCTCTCGAAATACAGCAACTAATTTGATGTCCATTGCCATTGGAATAACATAGTTTTGGATACGTCTAGTAGATTGATGGCAAGTGAGTTGAGATACATCTAGAAATATATCTGCTTTCGCTGTAAATGACGTTGGTACCATATATTTTCACGGAAGAAAACGGTCGAACATCAGTGTTTAACTTTCTATCATCGACGGTTTCATTTGAGATGGTACTCAAGTTTTGCATGGACACAGATAGGCGAGATTATCGCACGTGTCATTTTCAAACGAACAACTCCGATATTTTCATTAAAAGGTTCAGAGAAACCACGGAAATCCTAAATCTCGCGGAATCCTCTTTTGGAATAGAGTCCAGCGACGTCAGCATTATATCATCTAGTACGTCGACTTCTCACTCACTGTAATCGTCCTGGAATGACAAAATTTGAGAGGCAGAGATGTCTGATGGAGCACACAGTAAGAAGTATCCACATTACTCCAGTGGCAACAGTGCAATTTATGTATATATACACTCCTGGAAATGGAAAAAAGAACACATTGACACCGGTGTGTCAGACCCACCATACTTGCTCCGGACACTGCGAGAGGGCTGTACAAGCAATGATCACACGCACGGCACAGCGGACACACCAGGAACCGCGGTGTTGGCCGTCGAATGGCGCTAGCTGCGCAGCATTTGTGCACCGCCGCCGTCAGTGTCAGCCAGTTTGCCGTGGCATACGGAGCTCCATCGCAGGCTTTAACACTGGTAGCATGCCGCGACAGCGTGGACGTGAACCGTATGTGCAGTTGACGGACTTTGAGCGAGGGCGTGTAGTGGGCATGCGGGAGGCCGGGTAGACGTACCGCCGAATTGCTCAACACGTGGGGCGTGAGGTCTCCACAGTACATAGATGTTGTCGCCAGTGGTCGGCGGAAGGTGCACGTGCGGTCGGCGGAAGGTGCACGTGCCCGTCGACCTGGGACCGGACCGCAGCGACGCACGGATGCACGCCAAGACCGTAGGATCCTACGCAGTGCCGTAGGGGACCGCACCGCCACTTCCCAGCAAATTAGGGACACTGTTGCTCCTGGGGTATCGGCGAGGACCATTCGCAACCGTCTCCATGAAGCTGGGCTACGGTCCCGCACACCGTTAGGCCGTCTTCCGCTCACGCCCCAACATCGTGCAGCCCGCCTCCAGTGGTGTCGCGACAGGCGTGAATGGAGGGACGAATGGAGACGTGTCGTCTTCAGCGATGAGAGTCGCTTCTGCCTTGGAGCCAATGATGGTCGTATGCGTGTTTGGCGCCGTGCAGGTGAGCGCCACAATCAGGACTGCATACGACCGAGGCACACAGGGCCAACACCCGGCATCATGGTGTGGGGAGCGATCTCCTACACTGGCTGTACACCACTGGTGATCGTCGAGGGGACACTGAATAGTGCACGGTACATCCAAACCGTCATCGAACCCATCGTTCTACCATTCCTAGACCGGCAAGGGAACTTGCTGCTCCAACAGGACAATGCACGTCCGCATGTATCCCGTGCCACCCAACGTGCTCTAGAAGGTGTAAGTCAACTACCCTGGCCAGCAAGATCTCCGGATCTGTCCCCCATTGAGCATGTTTGGGACTGGATGAAGCGTCGTCTCACGCGGTCTGCACGTCCAGCACGAACGCTGGTCCAACTGAGGTGCCAGGTGGAAATGGCATGGCAAGCCGTTCCACAGGACTACATCCAGCATCTCTACGATCGTCTCCATGGGAGAATAGCAGCCTGCATTGCTGCGAAAGGTGGATATACACTGTACTAGTGCCGACATTGTGCATGCTCTGTTGCCTGTGTCTATGTGCCTGTGGTTCTGTCAGTGTGATGATGTGATGTATCTGACCCCAGGAATGTGTCAATAAAGTTTCCCCTTCCTGGGACAATGAATTCACGGTGTTCTTATTTCAATTTCCAGGAGTGTATGAAGATGGGCTCACTGGCCATTTGACCATCTTCTTCTGTGCGGATGCACAAACAGTGCTCAAATTCTTACGGGAATCGGCAAAAAGCCGCGAGTAATGGGTATATTGCTCAGGGGCACTATGAATATAGTGCGGACAATAATATGGGATTGCGGGTCTCACGGGAGGCGTGCCAGAGGTAAGTCCCTGCACTCACAATATCCTCTGTTTCCTCGGTGGCTCAGATGGGCAGAGCGTCTGTCATGTAAGCAGGAAATTCCGGGTTCGAGACCCGTTCGGGGCACACATTTTCAACTGTCCCCGTTGACTTATATCGACGCCTGTATGCAGCTAGAGGTATTCATTTCATTGGAATGACAATGCAATTTGTCTAACGCTTCTTATTTCTGTTCCAGTAGTAATAAGCGTACTCAAGAGGGTGAGGGTGTGTGGAGAGGCACGTGGAGGGCAACTTCCCCCCCCCCCCCCCCCCCACCCTTGGAAGCTGGGAATTTTTCTTTCGTTCATTGCAGATTTACCTCGATTATCTAATAATCTGTGACTCCATTATACCGCAGACTTAATATTACCGACAGCGATGTGAAATATTACAGTTTTATCAGTCATTATACAGGGCGATTTCGTGATGATGTTACAGACTTTCATTGAGAAATGTACATGTATCAACTTGAGGTCTTACCTCCTGGTCCTGAAACGACCGAATCGAAAGTTGTATGTGAAAGTCATTCTAATATCTATGACGGTGAAATACATATACCGCTACAACTGTTGCTAAGATGTTAGGGTAGGCAACTTTCAGAGCTAGTAGTATGGACGAAAATAAGGAAAAATGTTCAGTAAATATGGACTTTAAAATGCATAACTTAAGATCTTAGGGCATTTGTTCAGCCGATGAAATGTGTTTCGCAGTAGCAAAGAAAAACAAGTGCTCATAGGTCTTAACGTAAGCATTTTAGAACACATATATACTGTATTATTTTTGTTTTCGCCATACTACCTCCTCCAAAAATATCGAAACGAAACAGCTTGCAGTAAAAGAGATAAGTTTCATAGTATCGGAGACGAACAACTGATCATAGCTGTTAAGATATGCGTTTTTGGGAGTCCATGTTTACTAGATTTTTTCTTGTTTTGTTCGGTGCCAACACCTCTGAAACCTGCCAACGCTACAGTCTTAGCAAGAACAGGACCGGTACATGCATTCCAATGTTAGAGGCTTAGAAAGATATTCGCCTGTAGCTTTCGATTCTGTCGTTTCCAGATCTGGGTATCCTACATAAGACTGATACAGTTATCCTTATCCATTGTCCATGAAAGTTTTTGACATCTTCACGGTTTGGTACGGTGTAGTTGCATACATCAGTGATTAATCCCACGTATAATCGAAGAAACAAAGTCGGCCAGTGTGGCCGTGCGGTTCTAGGCGCTTAAGTCTGGAACCGCGTGACCGCTACGGTCGCAGGTTCGAATCCTGCCTCGGGCATGGATGTGTGTGATGTCCTTAGGTTAGTTAGGTTTAAGTAGTTCTAAGTTCTAGGGGACTGATGACCACAGATGTTAAGTCCCATAGAGCTCAGAGCTATTTGAACCATTTTGAAGAAACAAAAAACCAATCTCCGTGCTAGAAGAGAGGGGAAAAACTGTGAAATTTGAAGATGGACATAAGGTGTAATGTGCTCTCAAGGATTGAGAGATTCCCAAAGTTTATGGGTGCAAAACAGTGCAACGTTTACTCACAGAGCTATGAACTCTTTTTTTCACTTACTACGCTGCGCATTAATGCGACCAGCTAGAGAGACGAGTATTCCATGGTGCCGTCCTACGCTGCTAAAAAGTTGATTCTACCGGCCAGTTACGGGATGGTTCCGATATATTTCCTACAGTAATCTAGCCATATACTGACACTCGGCTACACTTTACCCAGAAAACCAAAAAATCAAGCATTAGTAACACATTATGTTTTTTCACTTATGCTAGTCGACAGTAAAAATATGGTAACCATGAAAGTAATGGAATACATTCAGTGAAGTGGTCGGATGTGTAGTTTTATAAACTAATAGTCACAGAAGGCATCGAACTTGAATAGCCGTTTTCAATAGTTTATTACCAGTTTCTCCTTATCTAAAGATATCGATGTGTGATTTTTGTTTATATCCAGCAGGATTTTATCAAAAATGGTTCAAATGACTCTGAGTACTATGGGACTTAACATCTGTGGTCATCAGTCCCCTAGAACTTAGAACTACTTAAACCTAACTAACCTAAGAACATCACACACATCCATGCCCGAGGCAGGATTCGGACCTGCGACCGTAGCGGTTGCGCGGTTCCAGACTGTAGCGCCTAGAACCACTCGGCCACTCCGACGGGCTCAGGATTTTATCCTTCGAGTTATACTCGTATTTCAGATTTTTAATTTCCCGGTTCAACCTTACATTATGAGAATATGAAAAAATTACTTTTGTGAATATGTCCCACCAATACTTCTATTTCATAGCTCGTTCGATATTCTGAATTTAAGCATAAGAGAAGTTAATTTCAGCTCGTTTAGTCAAAGATGTAGCACCCATGTGCATATTAACATATTAACATTCAGATACAGGGTGGGGCAAATAAAAGTGACCCGGAGTACAGAGTTCCAGGTTGTAAATAAACACAGCATAGGAAAGGAAATACAGTACTAACTATAGCATACGCAGAAAGTAACTAACATTCAGCTCAAGGCACGTTTGAGCCCCTGTCAGCAAGTTGCTGAAGGCAGATCGAAGCTGGACTGCTGGAAATGCTGAAGTCTCATCCGAATTGTTTTCCTGCATTTCTTGAAGGCTATGAGTCATGTTGCGGTACACCTTAGACTAGACGGTTCCCAACACAAAGTAACCGCGCACCGACGGCTGGGTGGCCAGCTATGGTCGCGACCAGACTGACCTCTGTTAACAGCTCTGGCAATCGTGAAGACTGTGCGGAAGTGCTCAACGGTTTGGCCGGCTGTATAGGAATATGCTACATCCTGTTGGAAGCAACTGTAGATCTATCGTTCCTCCATTACTGCTGCCAGACGAACGGGCCATTTTGATTTCACATATCATGTATATTTTCATGATGTGCTGCCCCACAGCTCTTGTGTATTTGTAAAACTTGGTGTTATTGCCTTGAGGTTCTGGTCGAATTCTTTATTTACACAACGCATTTCAGTCGCCTGACCATCATCATTTACCACGTTCATGAAAGTACTCACAGAATCATGTTAGGCGAAGTATCATTATCGTCAGGTGATAAAGCCATGAATTTTACGCTGTTATCATATCGTAATATAAATTAAATCGTCAGTCTATAAATTAAATCATTCACATTAAAATTAAAAGTGTATGTTGCATATACTATTTGAATATGCTTATCGTTTGGGTAGCAAAGTATTTTACGTTCAAAATACTAAATAGACAACTATCAGTCTTTCGAGATATAATAAATTTTATGTAGTCCTTGTCAAATTTGGTTTTTCTTACACGAAATGCTGAGTCAATTGTATCAAACTTGGCAAGATTTGAATCTAGCCCTACGTTCGACAATTGTCTGCGGACGCTGATCCCATTAGGTTACTTCTAAATTAGCCCAGCAGTACCTCACTATGCAGAAATATAACGAAATTTTCTCAAAACCAGATGTGTTAACCATATCATTATTAACTAAACAATTTTATTATAACCACATACGTAAAGTAATAATTAAAACTGGCCACCATTTCTATAAATTAAAGTCTTTTTTGTTGTTTGCTTATCTATAAGACCAATAGGTGACATATTTGTTTTCACAGAAACTCGAACGTAAGTGGAACGTTTAAGGCCACACTACCATTTCTCTCTCTCTCTCTCTCTTTCTTTAGCTTTATGCTGATCTTATTGCTTTATTACAGTATATCACAACTTCACTCACACATCTCATCACACACGTATAAATGAATCTTTGACGACAGAGAGTTTGAAGTCTATTACGTGGGATTCTATTTGTGTTGATTACATGTACAAGAGATTTATCTACATCTGACCAACTCGGTTAATTAACAGAAAATTATTTAGCAACGCTTTCGAAAAGAAATATATAGCGTGTGTAAATTCAATTAAGCGCGGTATGAGAAGGTGCCACTGTTTGATGTAATTTTCATTAGTAATTAACTCGATGTTTTGCTTGTGTTGTATCTGAAAAAGGGTAAAATCAATTACTGGTAAGCAACATGCACAAGAATACGTTCCAGTTATAGGCGTTTAATCAGTTCCATGCCAGTTGAGTGGCTTGCAATGTACCAGGTCATTTAACAGTTTATAAACTGCATTCCAAATCGACAACTGATGGTGAGAACAAAGTGGTGCAATGCATATCAAAGAGAATAAAATGAATTACGTTATAAAGCAATTCATGGTGTGGCGGTGAATAGTCATATATGCTCTCTACAGTTGGTAAACCGCCAAACATCGATTACACTCAGAGCACAATAGCAAAAGTCTCATATTTAAAATAAGCAAGAATATGATACACTTATGACAAAAATAATGATTTCACTGTAATTACTTTAGGTACATCATGAATGACATAAGGAATACCAGTTCAGGAATTTGTATTTGACACCTCTGATCATATAATTTCTATTAAAAATCGTTCGTTGGGTACCAGGATGTCAATGTGAAGTACATCGCATTGTGTCATAATTTTCTAGTTATTATTTCAGTAACAGGACTAAATCTGAGATCACTATTTAATCTTTTTGTATAATTAATCTAATTTGCGAACCGGCCGATGTGACCGAGCAGTTCTAGGCGCTTCAGTCAGGAACCGTGCGACCGCTCCGGTCGCAGGTTCGAATCCTGTCTCGGGCATGGAGGTGTGTGATGTCTTTCGGTTAGTTAGGTTTAAGTAGTTCTAAGTTCTACGGGACTGATGACCTCAGATGTTAAGTCCCATAGTGCTCAGACCCATTTGAGCCTAATTGGCGACTGAATAGTTATATAAGCAACGAAATGCACTGGATTGATGTGCGGTTGCTAAAGCCATCTGGTTTCCCATCTCCTCCACGCACGTATTGAAAATACAAATACTCGCGAAATGAAACCTACACACATTCACAGACTTTATGAATAAGGAAAAGATATGCAGGCTCAGAATGAAAGTAACATTAATCGCCAAATCATGGATGAATTAGCGGACCGGTAAAGCAAATTCATAAGGAAACGAAGAAGGTTAAGTGCCCAGAGACAATAGAGCTACAGTGGAATCACTTAAATGTTTGAGTCTGTATAATCATCATGGTAAACAGGCATTTTACTGTCACTTAAAATAAGCGAAGCATGAGAACATGAAGTGCATCAACGAACTTTTTTGCCACCATAGTATTACCTTTTTTTACTAGCAAGAAAACGGCGGAATAACCAAATACAAATACTGGCTACACACTGTGGAGATGAATATAAATGTACGAGGGCACGTGAGATTCAACTCTGCAGTTTTCTATAGCATGTGAGTTGTTGACCATGATAGAAAACGCAAGTATCATCGAAAACTGCAACCTGTTAAAGGAGGGAGATGCGACAGAGTAAGTGGTGTTACGCCACAGAGTAAAAATGGGGAGAAATCAAAAATTTTTGTAGGTTCACGCCAGCGCAGCCACAGCGACAGCCACAGTTGTGGTGACGTAGCTATGCAGCAGAAAGAAATAATGAACACTACAAGTCGGTCGCAGACATGAGCGCACGTTGGTACACCGTCATCAATCGCCACGTGTAATTTAATCATTCATCAGAACATCCACTGAGAGAGAGAATGACAGAGATATATTCGCTCGTTCGTGTCATGTGGGGCAACAGTCTATATGTCGGACGCAGTATTACGTATCAGGGACTTCACAGTGACGTTAAGAGCCTGTAACAAATTGTTTAGTGAACACAGAGAAACGAGGGCTGCTGACAACTAGTAAAGGAACACGCCACATTCTGTCATAACGAACAGAGCCTCACGTCATTCTCTCCCTTCCGTCTCCATAAATACCGCAGTGCTCCTGCTCTGAGTTCAGTTGGTCTTTAGGCCCGATGGCGTTTATACCAAAGCACTCGATTCAGTGTTTATTACAGTATAGTGAGATCGATGTAGCAGCTGTTCCAGCACTACTCTTGTACACGCTGTTTGCCCTTACCCTGATGACAAAATCCAAGTATCCACGACCTGCCGCTCACGGAATTCCCGCCTCCCACATCGCTGATGTCGAGACTGACAGCCTTCCAACACCAGTGAGTCTCACGGTCCTTGTCCCTCTCAAACATCAACATTGCTGGGTGAAAGGGGCATCCGCTCCCTCTGTCTCTGATCATCGCTGCATGCGCTTCCGGTTGCCGGGGCCTATCTGTCCGGTTCAGCCAGGATCAGCCGACTACATCCTGATAGGTAACTAAGGGTCATCGTCTTCTTCCGGAGCGGAATCGAGGACACCCTAACGCAGTATGTCGGCATGATGTCACTGCCAGGCAGTAGCTCGTAAGACTTTGACTAAACTGCTGGACCACCGACTTTGGCTACAAGCACAGCCAAGCCGAAGAAGGTGTCAATGAAATTCTTACATGTCACCGGGTAATGAAAAGGCGCGGAAGTGGAAATCTGAATGAATAAATATTAACTTATTAATCATGTTTTATTAGCGCCGAAGGACGCTGTACAGGTTCCACAGTGGCGTCCTGACAACACAGACATACCTCCATTCATCTCACACCCATGAGACTGAAACCTAGTTCACATACAACCTTGGACCATTGTAACATATTAGTAGGTATTCATCGTACAATAACTGCAAATCGTACATTAATATATATTAACATCTACATGGCTACTCCGCAAATTACACTTAAGCGACCGGCAGAGGTTTTATCGAACCACCTTTACAATACTTCTCTGTTATCGCACTCTTGAACAGCGAGCGACTACAATTTTTCGTGCGAGCTCTGATTTCCTTTATTTTGTTAAGATGATCGTTCCTCCCTATGTAGGTCGGCGTCAACTAAATATTTTCGCATTCGGAGGAGAGAGTCGTGATTGAAAATTCGTGAGAAGATTCCTCCGCAACAAAAAACGCGTTTGTACTAGTGATTTCCACCCCAAATCCTGTATCATTTCTGTGAACTCTCTTCCCTATTTCTCTATAATACGAAACACGCTACCATTCTTTGAACTTTCTTGATGTACTCCATTAATTCTATCTGATAAGGATCCCACACGATGCAACAGTACTCAAAAAAGAGGACGGACAAGCGTAGAGTAGGCAGTGTCTTTAGTAGATCTGTTGCATCTGCCAAGTCTTCTGCCAGTAAAATGCAGTCATAGGTTCCCCTTTCCCAAAAAATTTTCTTTGTGTTCATTCCAAATTGACTTGTTCATAATTGTACTTCCTAGGTATTTAATTGAATTTACGACCTTAGTATTTGACTTTTCATTATTAAGGGTCATTTGCCGATTTTCACCATATAGATATCTTATCTAAATCGTTTTGCAGTTGACTTTGACCGTATGATGATTTTACTAGACGATAAATGACAGCACCATCTTCAAACAACATAAGACGGCCTCTCAGATAGTCTCCTAAATCATTTATATAGATCAGGAACAATAGAGAGCCTGCAACGCTATCTCGGGGACTCGATGACTTACGAATTGCGTCCTCTCTGACTGGAAATCTCACAGGAAATCACAAATACAGACGCATAACTGAGATGACATTCTCTATCAATTTGATTAAACGTCGCTTGTGAGGTACGACGTCAAAAGACTTCCGGAAATCTAGAAATACGGAATCATCTCGAAACCTATTTTGTATAGCAGTCAACACTTCACATGAGTAAAGAGTTAGTTTCGTTTCACAAGAACGTTATTTACTAAACTGATGCTGACTAGGTGTCAATAGTCCGTTCTCTTCGAGGTAATTCATAATGTTCGAACACAGTACATGTTCCAAAATCCTGGTGCATATCGACGTTAATAATATGGACCTGTAAATTAGTGGATTAGTCCAACTGCCTTTCTTGAATATTGGTATGACCCGTGCAACATTCCAGTTTTTGGGTACAGGTTTTCGTGTCGAGCGAGTGGTTTTGCATGATTGTAAACTATGAAGCTGTTGGATTAGGAAACTAATTGGTATACAATCTGGACGGGAAGACTCGCTTTTATTGGGTGCTTTAAGTTTCGTCACTACCCTAAGGACGTCTACTTATAAGTTTCTCATTTTGGCAGCTGTTCGTGATTCGAATTCTCGATTATTTATTTCGTCTTCTTTGGTGAAGGAATTTAGGAAGATCTTGTTTAGTAACTCAGCTTAAGCAGCACAATCATCGATAGTATTTCCATTGATATCGCACAGAGAAGGCACTGATCGTGTCTTCCCGGTAGTATACCTTACATACGACCAGAATCTCTTTAGATTTTCTAACAGGTTTGAAGAAAAAACTTCATTGTGGGAACTATTACAAGCATTCCGCATAGAAGTTCGTGCTAAATTTCTAGCCTCTCGGGTATTTTGCGCTCGTTTAAATTAGGCGTACTTTTTTCGTTGTTTCGGTAACTGTGCCTGACCTGTTTTTCATAACACGGAAAATCAGCTCTGTCATTTGTTAATTTATTTGGTATAAATTTCTCAATTGTTTTCGATACTATTTCTTTGAATTCAAGCCACATCTGGCCTACACTAACATTGTTAATTTGGAAGGAGTGGATATTGTCTCTCAGGAAGGCGTCATGTGAATTTTTATCAGATTTTTTGAATAGGTATTTTTTCGTTTATTTTTGACGGATTTTGGAGTTATGGTATTCAGCCTTGGTGCGACAGCCCTGTATTTTCTAGTCCCCGCATTCGTTTTTATACTCTTTATTAGCTCAGGATTATAAGTCAAAAGGAAACAAAACGAGTTGTGTTAATAGAGCCGGATGAATTGGCCTCACTGACAGGAAATAATAAATCCAGCAGCTGAGACGATACTGCCTTGACAGGCTATTTGACTACAAGCCGCTTGTTATAAACGCTATCAAAAGTCTCCTGGAAATCTAGAAATATGGAATCATTTGAGGCGATCTACCGATAACAGTCATTAGAATAAATACTTCATTAGAATGAGTTAGTAGCTGACGTACCGGATGTTAGTCGTCCCGGCAATTTGAATTCACACCCCCACCTCCCCACAGTTAACTTTGGTGGCTCGCCCCTACGTTTCATCTACATCTACATCTACATGGTTACTCTGCAATTCACACTTAAGTGCCTGGCAGAGGGTTCAGTGAACCATTTTCTTACTACTTCTCTACCATTCCATTCTCAAATGGCACGTGGGAAAAAGGAACACCTAAAGCTTTCCGTTCGCGCTCTGATTTCTCTTATTTTATTGTGGTGATTATTTCTCCATACGTAGGTGGAAGTATCCTCTTTGAGAAGCTTTGAGTGCTTGGGGAAAGCAAATAGCGGCAGTTGGCTCTAGGAGTCACTTATCGTAACATCTCCTATTTGTTATCCGGTGATGTGGTACACGATAGTAAGGTGCTTAGCATGGAGAGTTAAATGTTCTTCTTTTGGGAACTCAGCTTTGGCCAGCAACAGTGAATTGCGTATTCCACCAAGTCGTTTAAACTATCCGTCTAATGGGATTGTTTTTGTTATTGCCTGTGGTACTGATACTGCAAAAGCAACATTACGTGTTGATAGGAGGTGTTTTGGTTGTTGGGTTGCCAGGTGATTTATACTGTTTGCCGGTGAGAGTTCTTAACGTCATTGTAGTAGCACAAAAGGTGATATTGGGTGATGCATACAGACACATTTACGATACTGTGATCAGTTATGAAGTATTTAGCTTTAGTGTGTCTCCAATGATTATCTTTTGATACAGAATTGGGATCGGTAGTGCAATGTGGTCTGATCGTGCTACCGGTAGCCAACGCTGAGAATTTCGTAAACTGCTGGAAAGTCGGCACTACTGAACAAACACTGCTGAGTGCTACGGGTGTTGTGCACCACCGATCGGCGCGGAACAAGGTCAGTGTTTTTTGAGTCTAATGTGAAGTGGTATCACGAACTGGGACCCTTTCAGCTATTCTGTCCCCACCCAGTCACTTGCTGCTACTGGTCTGGTTTGCCGAAGTTATGGATAGTTGTAGTTTGTTGATTTTTTTCTACTTTTCTCACTGCTATAGTGGCCGGCAGTGTTGCGTTACGCCCTTATACTGAATGTGGCCACAAACGTCTTCCCAGTGTGTGTTGTCTGTGCAAAGGCCTGTCCAAGTTTGCTAAATTATTGAAGCGTTTGCGTCTGACCCCACGTGCGTGATGCAGTGAAAGCTTTCCCCGTAATCAAAACACTGGTTACGATATTATATTCCTTAAAAATTCTAGGGATTAAACATTGAGAGTGTGACTCTAGGGAAAATCGAGGCGTTCAGACGCGGTATTCCAGAGAGCTGTTCCACTGCTGGTTAGTGTGTATTCAAATTTAAAAGATAAAGGCCAAAAGACAAAAATAGATTTAGAATCACTAGTTCCTCAAAGGGACACCTTCTTAATCTTAGAAGTGGTGCACTGCAATAATTTAAGTTATTGTGTTCACTTTTTTGGCTGAAGGTAATTTGAATCATGAGTAAGGCTCTTAACTTTACCTGAAGCTGCGCTTAGCCATCAAATACCACTGCGCGATTTATTTGGGTTGTGGTGTTTGGGCATTAACGAATTAAAGCACAATGCTGTATGATAAGCCGACACAGTGGGCATTATTAATTGTGCTGTGCGTGTGTGGTTTGTAGTAGTTGATGTCTACGGTGTGTATATGTCCGTTGTATTTTGGGTCACGTGTACTGTGATTCTTGTCCATGAGGCCAACGTAATTAAACTCAGATTCTATTTCTGATCACTTTTGTTACTTGATGTTTTATTGCGCAAATCTTATATTAATGAAAGGGTATATTTTAGAGATAGTAATATCGATCAGCATAGATGAATAAATTTATTTAAATTTAATTTTAACTTTCCACGGTACTTTTGTAGTCTGTCTGTCTCGCTGTTGGATTGACTACCATTCATTGTGCTTAAAGGCTCTGGGAGTATTGTAAGTGGGACCACTGCCTTGTACCTGTCTTAGGTACAGACTGAGATCGGTGTTTATGACTGGAGAAACCGTGGTGCCAGCCTGTCCCCCTGAGCTGATGCTCTTGCAAATGCGAGCCCGGCAGCCCCATGGCCAGCAAGGAGCACTAGCTTCATCGAATGGATTTATTTTCTCTGTCTTCACTGATGAAGTAACTTTGGAAGTTCCTGAACTATTTTCTCAAAACAATTTTCGGAGAAAGCATGTAGTATGATTTCTGTCTATATACACTGAAACGCCAAAGGAACATACATCTGCCTCATATCGTGTAGGGCCCTCATGAGCACGCAGGAGTGCCTCAACATGACATGACACGGACTTAACTAATATCTGAAGTAATGCTGGAGGGAATTGGTACCATGAATCCTGCAGGGCTGTCCACAAATCCATCGGATTACGTTGGGGTGGAGATCTCTTCTGAACAGCACGTTGCAAGGCATCCCAGATATGATCAACAATGTTCATGTCTAGGGAGTTTGGTGGCCAGCAGATGTGTTTAAACTCAGAAGAGTGTCCTGGAAACACTCTGTAGTAATTATGAACGTGTGTGGCATTGTTCTAGTGGAATTGCCCAAATCCGTCGGAAAGCACAATGTACATGAATGGATGCAGGTGATGCGTGGGGGATTAATTAAAAAATCAGATGCAATAATTTTAGTAGCTGTGTGTCCGGTTACGAAGTCTCGTAACCGGTTGGCCATGACTAGTATTACTACGCAATCTGACTGCATAAAATAAAAATAAAGAATTACAAGAAATTTCCATTAACACAATTGATTAATTACGTCGCCTGCAACTATAAAAGCTACGAAACAACAAAGCACAAGTGTAACTGTCCTGTGTGGGGTAGTGTGACTCAACGTACATGTATCTGGCTCGGTTTTTCCTCAATACCACAAGATATTTTAAACACCATTTACAATGAACTAATTGAAAAACCACAAATACTATAATTGCACATAGAAACCAGAATTACAAATCTAATACATGAATACGAGCCAGATGCTTTGTTGCCTGTACCTGTGACCAAGAGGCATTGTCATTAAAGAAATCTGTAATACCTTTTTTTTACCTCAGTATATATTGACGAAAAATACACTGTGATCATTGCAACATCTTCCATCTATACATTACACTAACCGAACAGCATCTACTCTCTCGCTCAACAGAACAACAACTGCACTCGACATCCTCTGAACTACTACTGCCCTCGACAACCTCTGAACTACTATTGCACCAGTGGAGGCGGCGGAAAAATAATCTTTGGCGCAATCCCTGGCGCTGTGATTCAATGATCAGACAGGATGCTTACGTACGTGTCGCCTGTTAGAGTCGTATCTAGATGTGTCAGGGGTCCCATATCGGTCTAACTGCACACTCTCCACACCATTATAGAGCCTCCACCGGCTTAAACAGTCCCCTGCTGACTTGCAGGGTCCATGGATTCATAAGGTTGTCTCTATACCCGTACAAGTCCATCCGCTGGATATAATCTGAAACGAGACTCCTCCGACCAGGCTACATGTTTCCGGTTATCAACAGTCCAATGTTGGTGGTGACGGGCTCAAGCGAGTCGTAAAGCCTTGTGTGGTGCAGTCATCAAGGTTACAGAAGTGGGCCTTCAGCTCCGAAAGCCCATATAGATGATGTTTCGTTGAATGTTTCGCACGTTCAGACTTTTTGATAGAGCAGCATGGAAATCTGCAGCAATTTGAGGAAGAGATGCACCTCTGTCATGTTGAATGATTTTCTTCAGTCCTCGTTGGTTCCGTTCTTGCAGGATCTTTTTCCGGCCGCAGCGATGTCGGAGATTTGATGTTTTACCGGATTCCTGATATTCACGGTACACTTATGAAATAGTCATACGCAAAATTCCCCACTTCATCGCTACCTCGGAGATGCTGTGTCCCATCGATCATGCACCGACTACAATACCACGTTCAAATTCACGTAAATCTTGATGACCTGCCATTGTACGAGCAGTAACAGATCCAACAATTGCGCCAGAGACTTGTCTTACATAAGCGCTGCCGACCGCAGTGCCGTATTCAGCCTGTTTACATATGTCTGTATTTGAATAAGCATGCCTACACAACTTTCTTTGGCGCTTCAGTGTATTATTAAACTGGAGTCATCATCAACTGTAATTGACTAAGTGGGGTACCTATTTGGTACGATACTCAAGTTTCCTATGAAAGTCTTAGCAACTGTGTCTTCTCAGCCAGACGGTCGGTAAGAGGAACCAATATATTCCAGTTGTCTAGTATAGCCTCTAACCATATTAACCCACAGGAACTATGCAATTCAGTTTCACTACATGAAAAATTGCTTCTGACAGCAGCAAACTCAGCCAACGCCATCTGTATTTAATTTATCATTTTTGAACACTATTAGTTTCATTGTAAAAGTTTCGGCTGCACGCGTATCCGGATTTAGCCAGCTTTAAGTACGTACAATTATTTGAGGTTCAGTGCTTTCTGTTAGCTCTTAGTACTCTAGTTCTTTCGCAAAGCAGCAACGACAGTATACAGCTATAACACCTACGGTACCTAGTACTACTCTCATCCTGTGTTTATCAAGTACCTTCTCTTTTAGTTCATTACAAAGTTCCTGTAAGCTAAAGGACCGTCCAGTCAATATCTCATAGTCCTCGTTATCCGTTTAGCCAACTCCTGTGTGTTAGGGATCCATGAGCTATTGAGCGGAATCCGATATTCTTCAAACCTATCGCTCAAGTCAAGGAAGCTGCAGCCTGCACGATCTGATAACCGTCTGAGCTACTGATTAAGAACCGCCACTCGGGTTTGTACGGAAGGCCCACAGTCGATCCTGTCAGCGATGCTACAGATGATGAACAGTACGTTCATCTCACTAGCAACACTGGCAGTTTTTACCAATTCAGACATACGCCGCTAACCAGAGAGAATCTCTTTCGATCCAAAGCGATACATATCACTAGTACCGACGTGAACTACCACTGCAGTGACCTGCAACCTGTGTTCTTTATGGCATACAGAAAAACTTCTTCCACATCTAGGATTACCTTTCCCGGTATGCACACAGAATGCACACTGGACCTCTTTCCTTCCTTGGCAGCCATTTCCCATTACGTACCTAACACTGTAACTGCAAATCTCCTGTAATCGCACCATTTGTGAATGCCCGAATTTTGCAGCCTGGGAGGCTTCTCGTGATACCGGACAAGAGATTGCATCTGTCTCAGAATCGGATCTATAGAATGTGTTACGCTGCCTGCCACATTCTGGAAAGATCTCTCACACGACCATGGATGAGGATGCAACCTCAGTCCAGAGGGTTACTGGGTCCGCCACTGTAGTGGACCGACTGAAGGATAAATGTCACGAGTTGGAAATCTCACCGATCCCCATACCTGGCTCCCCACAGTGATGTCCACATAAAGAAGCTGTGTGGCTGAAGCAAGCACCACCTGGAGCTCTGAGTGAATGTCACCAACTCAGTATGCATTTTAATACAGCAATCACAGTCCTTATCCGTGCTAAACACAGCGAAACTCGGCACTTCACATTTATGAAGATACGTGACTGTGATTGTAAATACACAATGGCGCAAGAAATAAAAGAACCTACAACTTTAAGAAGCTATAAAGCACTCAGTTAAATCGAAATAGGTCACTTCCAGTTAGAAACTCATAAAACAGTTAACAGTGATGTACTCCCCGGTGGTACTCAAGGTTGGAAGCTGCTAGCTAAATACGCTGCCTTAGAACTGTAACTGACTGTTCGAACAAAAGATAACCGCTACGGCGATACTCGTGTGACAGGTACTGAAAACAGAGAATGTGGCCAGCAAATACACAATCACGCAGAAAACCTGTTAATGTAATTACGAAGCATACAGGTAAACAGAAGCTCCTAAAGTACATGTCGTGCGAGGAGGACCTATCAGAACAAAAAGAAGGGAAGCAGTAACAACACAATGCGTCGATCTGGACAAATATGCGTAAGGGTCTTCGAACGTAGGCCACGCATTGGATGTGACCTGAGTAATAAGCCCACCAGCGGCATTTCATATCTTCTAAAGCTACCCAGTTCGACTATAAGTGATGCAATTGTGGAGTGGGAACACAAATGAATAACCACAGTTACTCCAAGGTCAAGCCGAAATCGTGTGCCTATAATAGAGCAATTGAGCGTTTCGGGAGGTTGTTGTACAAAATCACATCAAAACAACGGAAAGAATAAGTACTGAGTTCCAAAGTGCTGCCAGCAGTCGAAATAGCATAATGACGGTTCGCAGGAAGGTAAGAAGAATGGGGTACAAAGGTGGAGCAGCTCCCCATAAGCAACACATTTTTGTAGTCAGCGTTAAGCGACGCCTAAGGTGGCATAAAGAGCGAGGCAACTGCACAGTGGACCGTTGGAAACAAGTGAATGAAGTGATGCATCATACTAAACACTCTGGCAATCCGACTGAAGGATTAGCATTTGGCGTCGAGAACGTTACGTGCCGTTATGTGTAACGCCAACAATAAAATGGGAAATAGGAAGCGTTGTGGTACGGGGGAATTTTCTTGTGATTAGGGTGTGGTCTCCTTATTGCACTCAAGATAAAAGCTAAATGGGAAAGAACAGGAACGCATTTTACTGCTTTTTGTACTGCGAGCTGCAGAGGAACAGTTCGGAGACGATGATGCATCCCGTCATAACGCAACATCTCTGAGGGAAGTCATCGTTTGCAGTAACATTTCTCAAATGGCCTAGCCTGCACCTAGTTCCCTCATAAACCGACTAGAATATATTTCAGATGAGTTAGAACGTCGGCTTTGCTCCAGCATCCAAAGCCCTTTCGTTTTGGCTCTAAAGGAAGAACGGGAATACATTCTCCACGTGACAGCAGACACTTTCCTGAAAGTGTTCCCAGCACAGTTGAAGCTGTTATAAACACGAAGGGTGGACACAACCCCTTATTAATATTAATTAATTAGTGCCTCGATGCTTTTCATCGGACAGTATTATATTGTACAGCCAGAATGGATCAAATGGGCAATGCATCTATTTATACAATAATCTCGTATTCCAGAAATGTGGTATTTACACAGATATGGAAAATTACTCAATATACAAACATTACAAACGTAAGAAATTTGAATAATTAAATAGCAAATAACTGTCGGTAGTCTGGTTTCAACCGGCGGTACGCATCCCGCTAACCAATATCGGAAACTAGTTCGCTGCACTGTATGCGATTCGATTATTGACATCGCTCTCTCTCCCGAAGCAACAGTGACTCATATCTTCAGCAATTCGTATTGCAGCCGAATACAACACCATGGTCCTCTGAATCATGGCGCTGGCGGATACTCGCGTTCTGGTCGTGTTGTTAATCTCTATTACCATGAGAAACGAAGATAGCCCTTCCAGTTGGATTTAAAAGACCATCAAGTGGTTCTTCAGTTACGTTGAACCTCCAATCGTCAACCTCCAGGCGTCAATTCCTGTATATCACTGGCCGGTGCTTGGCGTTATAGAGCTCTCGGTTGTTGTCACGCTCACCCAGGGTCCACATGCAAACCAACTGCCTAGCTTCGTGCGTCCTGTTGGTGAGGTGTTTCACGTTGTCATCCTGAATATCGACCATCTGAAATGGGAACAATGTATCTACTGTCATTTTGGCCTCCTAACTGTGGAGCAGAAAGAACCGTATGAAGCCTGTAGTATCCTGTTCCGCTGTGTTTGAGATCAGTGTACATCGAGATCTTCCAACGTCTTCTTGAAGCATATTGCGAGACCATTCGACTGTGTAAGTTAGGCCGTTGTCACCCTGTGAGTGATGTATAAGAGGCAATGAAATAAAAACCGAACACACGCCACAGTGAGACCATGGAATGGTTCCATTAGAAAGCAATAGCCACATGTGTTAAGAAATTTATGCGAAGGGGAGACGAGGCAATCAATTCCTGTTTCGTAGAAATAGGTTGGTCACTGACGGGTCCACAACCGCACACACCGTCGCAATTCCTCGTCGCATTCAAACTGCTGTCCATGTATGTCTTTCTTCAGATCACCAATGATCTGAAGACCACAGGGTGATTGATCTGGGCTATATGGAGGTTTTGCAGGGTTTTCAAACCAAATCGCTGAAGCGTAGCCTTTGTCAGATTGGCAGTTAGGAGGCAGGCATTATCATGTAACGGAATCATTCTATCCGACAGCATTCCGACAGCATTCCGACAGCCCAAGACCAAACGGCAAAACCAACAGTGATAACATCCCACCTCTTCGACCACTAAAAAAATCTCAAGCTGTTCATACAAATTCCTGTATTATCATGATAACCTTCTTCAACTGCTGGGGACCTCTACTCGTCGAGTTCCTCGAGAGTGGAACCACAACGTATGCGTAGCGCTTTGGAGAAACACAGCATAAACTCAAAATGTGCTGCAATACTGTCAGAGAAAAGCACCCTGTTGCACGGTAATGCCCGCCCCCCCCCCCCCCCCCCCCCCGCAATGCTAATCAGACAAAGGCTACACTTCAGTGATTTGGTGGCGAAACACTGAAACATCCTCCATACAGCTCAGATCTTTCGCCGTGTGACTTTCATATCTTTAGCGACTTGAAGAAAGACATGTGAGAACAGTGATTTCCGCTGGATAATGAGATGCTACAGTGGGTACGACTGTCGATCCGTCAGCGGCTGACTACGTTCTATAAACCAGGAACTGATAATCTCCTCTGCCAGTCGGATAAATGTCTTAATGCACGTGACATTTGAACAGAACAAATCCATGGAGCTGTTGTGGCTGGTGTTCGGTTTTCATTTGACTGACCCTTATATCAACGTGAAATTCCCTCTGATCTAGTTTACAATAGAAAACTTTTTAACTGTCAGAGATCATCACACGGTGTGCTCCATGTTTCAAAATGATGTCTTCCACAAGGAACTTTTTGTTTCCAGTTCATCTGTCTGCACGGCTTTGGCAGCTGCGCAGCGGGTGAGGTAGTTAGTGAAGAGTATTATTCATGGATTCCCAATGGTCGACTTTAGGAACCTCCCTAAGATGTCGATCCAGTTCGGTGGAATGATGCTGTTGCAGGTGGGATTGGTACCAGATTGCTGAAATTCAACTTCAGTACATGCTTCGTCGTAGGAATTCCTTACAGCGGTTCACCTAGTGTCCAACCGATTGGTAGAGACCTGGCCAGTAATACTAGCGTCTGATTCAGTCTACAGCCTTCACAAATCCCAGATGTTGTGAAATACTTCAGGGTAGCTGGCTGTAGATGAACTGGGGTGACGAGAAACCGTCTCTGCCCCATAAATCGTAATTCATCTTGTAGAATGCCCTATTTTTTAACTAGAGTTCTCCTTTGGTGGTTTCTCTAGTCTTTAGAGAATCTACATTTTTCTGCAGTGCTGGATCTTCCCTCTGTTCAGCAGCAACATCGTTTAGTGAAATGATGACTGGTTTTCACCCATAATGCTTTCTTCCACCAAAGGATAGTTTGAAAGGCTGTCGGCGTCCTTGTGTTTACATCCACTTCGTATACCACTATGGTGTCGTACCCCTGACGTACCCAATGAAGCCTTCATGCTAGTGATACTGAATGGAATGTAGTCCAATCGGAAGACTGAATTGCTTGCCAAATAAATATGTGGGAACTTACGAAATTCGAGCATGAAAGTACTTGTTAATGGACGAAACAACTAAAAGGCAATCTTTATCGTTTGTAGAACTGTTCATCCCGGACTTGGAGAGTACTCTGGAAGCATAAACTATCAACTTCTGAGCACCTTCCTGAACTTACTTTGTAACTGCAGTTACACCACAACAGCTAGTGTTAGTGTGATGACATTTTCATCATACAGTACTAAGACTGGAGACCGATGACCGCTGCAGTCTGGTCCCTTTAATCCCACAACCACTAAGACTGGAGAAAATGTTGACATCTCCTTAGAAAGAATTAAACGCTGTTTCGGTCAAGCAGTTCCAGTAAAATTTCACGTCTCCACGAAGTAGTTCTTGTAAGGAACATTCGTTGGTACAAGAGCCCTTTATGAATCACCAGTAGTACGAGCATGTTCCTAAGAAACTTCTCACATCATGAATGTGCCTAGGACTCGGAATATTTGCGACTCCTCTAAGTTTTGCTGGACTGCTACAGATTCCATTGCCATTCACTAACGCCCAAAGATTTTTATTTATTGGCTGTTGAAGAGGCATATTTTCGGATTTATGTGGAAGCCTGCTGTCTGAACACACATGACCACGGTTGCCAGTGCCCTTAGATGTACTTCAAATGTCTTTGTAAAGACGTCAGTGTCATCTAGGCAGCAAAGGCACGTCGTCCATTCCAGGTGTAAAAAACAGGATTTCCATCATATGTTCGACGGTGGCTGAAGCATTACACGGTGGAAATGGCGTAGATTAAAACTCATAGAAGCCATCAGAACTTACGAAAGTATCATTTACCCGGTCAGCTTCAGCAGCCTCATTTTGCCAGTAGCCAGTCTGCTTATTCTTATTTGAGAAATACATTATATCTTTCAAACAGCGATCAACAGTCATCAGTATGTGACAACGGATAGATACTTTTGTTCAGTCATAGGCAGTCTATACAGAAACGCCTTGTGCCGTTTTTCTTTCTCACAATTACCACAGAAGAAACGAAAGAATCTCTGACGGTTTAAATTATTTCATCTTGCAGAACCTTTTCTACTTCCTCCGGAATTAACTTCTTCCAGCCGGCAACACGGTACGTAAGCGCCTGAAAATTAATGAATGAACTCCAGTGTTCATATAGGGTTTCGTCATGGGCCATTTGGTGTGTCTTTTCTCTAATCCACATTTGAAATCATGCGAAAATCGGGCCAGAACGGCTAACCACAGTGGCACACGAACATTCTTCAGACATAGCTGTTTCGAAAATGCTTCCAACCTTGGCCTGAAATCCAGTAATCATGACCTTTTGGATGTGAGATAAATCACCACGTTTCAGCATTACGACAAAGACTGATCGTGTTTTCCAGCGCTGCCTCCCCCCCCCCCACCCCCCCCGCCACCACCAGAATCTCTCCGACGCGCTTCATGTACCCTTCGCTGTTAATACCACGACCTGCCGCCTCGAGTGGTTTTTGCTCGTTGACGTCGAACATAGGCCATGGACTATAATGTGACTGGACCATCTAGTACATATGAAGAACAAAGCAGAAATGATCCTCGTGATCCGGTTTGAACTGGTGACGCCCAGCACGGCATCCAGCCACGCTAGCCACAGCGTCACCCCGAACACAACACAACTCGGGGCAACAAATTAGCTGTATGTAGCGTTAGGTCAAAAGAGAAAATAACAACGCCCACTTAATAAATAACTGCTCCAACCCTGTTACTCGAGAACAGTGTTTCCAAAACTGTGCAGGAAAGGACTCTGTCTCTGTGGTGCATTACCCTTAAATAAATGCACTGCTTGGTACACTAAATCATACAGTACGGACGAGAGGAAAAGCCGTTGGCTTATGTCTACAATCCACTAAAATGTGACAACCTCCATAGCCGAATTGTTAGCGTCGCTTCTTTCGGTGCGGAAGGACTCAACTACGATTCCTGGTACCCCTCGGATATTTCTGATAGGGGTGTCTACAGTGTGAGTCACTAACTACTGCCACCTAGAATAACTCCAAAAGTATGATAGGAGCTGAAAATTTTGGGGACAATTGTTGCATGGGACAACGGGGGCCATAATATGATGTTGGTTTTTTGTTGCTAGGTGGGGTCGCGTCAGAGATATGAAGGTCAACTTTGTTTTTTTAAATGGGATGCTAAAGTTCGGTACTTATTTTCCGATAGCAGCTATCGAGACCAATCCAATGATGTGTAACAGTAAGGTCTTTGAAGGTCACCCAAGGTCATGAAGGTGGCATGAACATCCATTTACTGAAGGTGTTCGAAGTCATGACCATTGGTATCAATGCAGTGCTGCAATTTTCTTATCATGGATTGAGTGGTATTCCTTATCACTTCGGCACTTATCGAAGCACATGCTCCGACAATTCTCTCTCGCATATCGTGCAAATAGTAATTATTCGCCGAATACGGCGTATCTATCTAACTTAACATTGACATGTAAACTCCATTCAACAGTTTCGCAATACGACAGTAATAGGAACGGTAAGACTACTAGCGTCCAATCAAGCGAATATGACTGATACATTCCTTCGAAGAACAACTCCATATGCTTCTCATTTACGGAGAGTACCAACGAAATTCAGTGATAGCTAGTGACGTATAAGCTAAAGATACTCTCAAAGTACTCACCCTACAGTTCGTACATTTAAACAGAGCAAAAATCGGGGCTTCCCCAGTTTCACCACAGCCAAGCATAGCCTCTGATGATGATATGAAGGTAGTCAACAGAACCTAGGAATGTTATCGAAATTTAGCGTGGTTTCTTTACCAAGAACTTTTCGTCCAGTTCCTCATTGACCGTATGACGCATATTATGCAATTTAACATTTCCATGGTTCCTGCATGTAGGCTCGTCAGTAAATAAAACCAAGTTGATAAAATATGTGTCATCCCTCTGAAATTGATGTCGAGCCCATTTTCAGAGTTCAATGCGAAGCATGCAATCCGTACCAGTTAATTCTTGGTGGAGACTGATATGGTAAGGATGATATGTATAGCGGTGCAGAACACGAACAACACTACTCTGGCTCATGCCAGATTCCCTTGCAATTTGACGTGACCTAGCACAAGAATCTCAAACCACAGTGGCAAGAGTACCAATTTACGTTTCCTCGTTAGTAACTTTCCTTTGCCGGATATGCTTCCGATGCGTTAACGCATTGAAATTTATTACAGAAGACAATTAGCCTTCCTTCTCTCTCATTCCTTGTCCTAAGCTCATATTCTCCTGTGAGCTCTTCTTCTCATCATCTTCAGCTTGTGACATTGACATGTAAATCTGAAGTATCGTTGTCGGTGTTGGTTTTCTGATAAGAACAACCCTATCACTGACCTGTTCACAGTAACACACCGTGTGGCCTACCTTCTTATTCATAACAAATCCTATTCCTGCAGTACCATTTCCTGCTGCTGTTGATACAACCCTATACTCACTGACCAGAAATGATTGTCTTCCTTCCGTTTCAAGTCACTGACCCCTGCTGTATCTGGACTGTCCCTTTGCATTTCCCTTTTCCAATTTTCTAGCTTCCCTACCACTTTCATGCTTGTGATATTCCACTTCCTGGTTCGTAGAACGTTATCCTGTCGTTGGTTACTCAATCTATTTCTCACAGTAAACTCCCCCTTTAGAGTCCCCTCCTGGAGATCCGAATAGGGGACTATTATGGAACCTTTCGCCAATGGAGAGATCATCATGACACGTTTTCCGTCACAGGCCACATATCCTGTGGTTACACGTTATGTTTCTTTAATGCAGTGCTTTCCATTGCCTTCTGCATTCTCATGCCACTGATCACTGCTGATTCTTTTATGCCCCGTAGTCTGAGGCGTTTTGTCAGGTTTCGCGCAGCTCCCCTCTGTCAGAGGTTCGAGTCGTCCCTCGGGCATGGATGTGTGTGTTGTCCTTACTGGAAGTTAGTTTAAGTTATATTAACCCGATGCGAAAGTGAAGGGTGTGTGGCACAGTGGGGAGTTGTGTCCATGGACTGAAGATCTGTCCGCTTGGGGCGGAGGGTTGAGCAGGACTCCTAGACTGTAGGGAGTATTGCTCACTCTGTGTGCGACCCCTCTGTACTGGGTGGCTGCTGCTCCCTTCCCTTTCTGCGCACTGTACAGAACACCAGGTGCTCTGCATACCGGCAACCTTATTCGTCGGCGTGGGATCTCGGCACCAGTCGGCAAGGACGCTTCACTGCACCCGTGGGTAACCAGTTCGTGTTCTGCCAAACCCAGGGGATTCTGACATCGCCTGGGCCAGGTTAGCGGGGTCCAGATCTTTGAACGACTGGGTGACCGGCCTACCATCTGAGTAGGAGTGGGTCCTTGGCCGAAAGGTGGAAGCTTAGTCTAGTACGCGGCAAACGGTGAGGAGTGCATCCGCCTCTCTGGAATGCGGGGTGTAATTGCCTAGGAGTCCTCGGTGAAACCATCAATGATGGGGCCACTGAGGGGGACCAGTACGTTGGAAACCGCGTGCTGAAACCGGCTGCTCAGGAGTGCCCTTGGCCTAGGGACGAGATCTGTGGGCGAGCTGCTGCAGCCCCCTCCCCCTCTCACCTCCCCCTCATGCGAGAGGAGCTAGTCTGGGGCAAGAGGCGTGCTCCCAATCCATTTTCGTTTGTCAAAAATCATGGCCAAAGAAGAGATCAGCAAATCGTGTGTGCCTGCAAGGCCATCTATGCTTTCTGTTCCTTCCCCACAAGGGGACTCAAGCACACCGAGGAAAGTATTAGCGAAATGCATGTCAGAATAATGCAGTTCCGGGAAACCAGTGTTAAAAATGGATAAATAAGCCAGGCTGCGATCCTGACACTAAAAAATGAACTCGCCTCCTGGGCTATCGCTCACGTGAGGGACTCGAAAAAGAAAATGAAAGGTTGCACAAGCAACCCACCAAATCATGGGCTGTTGTGCTGGCTCAAGCTGCACCAAAAAGCCGAACTACCAGAGAGACAATTGTTAAAGTGTCGCAAAGACCAGAGAGAGCAGTCATTCTAAGACCCTTGCAGACACAAAGAAAGTTCATGAAATATTTACGACAATGTTCAATCCTATTAAAGAAAAAATAAAAGTTAACAGTGTTAAAGCAACCAAAAACGTAGTGATTGTAGATGTAGCAACAGAATAGGATAAAAATAAAATATTAATCAATCACAAATTGTGAACCTCCTAAAAATAAAAACCCACTTGTAATCATATATTATATACCAGTTACTATAGGCAACAATGAGTTATGTGGAATCATAAGAAACCAAAATTTTGACATCATGAATACTGAAGAGTTCAAAAATAAATTCAAATTATGATTTAAAACCGGACCCAGGGAAGCAGCTGTAGTTCACCACGTAGCCGAAGTATCTGGAAGAATGTGGAAAAAGCTCACGACTAAGGGCAAGATCTACGTTGGGTTCCACACAATAAATGTGCCGGACTACTTGGTGGTCCTCGCTGTCATTACTGTGGAGATTTAGATAGTATACATAAGTACTGTGATCGGAAGCCAGCTTGCTCCAGGTTTGGGGCAAAAGATCGTATAAAGAGAAACTGCACAAGACGAGGAATTTGTATTCCTTGTACCAAAGACGTGCAATGCCACAGGAAGAATTTGACCCACATATAGGATACAGGAGCAGAGACTTATATCAAGGCATGATTATGGTAGAGGCCACAACGGCATACAGGATGCCAAAAAGAAAATCCTGCGCAAGAGGCGAAGGGACGTAGCAAGGGCTGCAAAATTGAAACAATTTTTAACCTTAATTACTCAAGGCAAATCACGAAGGCTGGAAATGGTGGACGCTAGCATCCAGACTGACCTTTTGGAAAAAGTGGCCGCTCCCTCTCCCTACTGCCAGGGACATACACTGCCAGAAAATTGGGCAACACAAGACAGGCCTCCTGTTGTAGTGGGCCGACTGTTATCTGTCCAAGAAAACTCTGCTGCAGAACAAATAGTACAAATTAGTGCACTCAGCAGCACAAATGCTAGCACAATCCCACGTTAGCCCCTAGTCAGACGATTGGAGGTTGATCCTGTGAGAATTTAATGAAACCTTGAACACTCCATGCAGTTGTCACGTCTGGAGGAGCCAGCTGTCCTGACCACAGCGCTATAACATGTAATGCGTGTAGGGCACAAGTATGGGCGTAAAGTCACCTTATCAGGCATGGAGGCTGTTCGTAGAATACAGTTGAACACTATGAATCTCTCCACCAACTTCGTCAACCTGCGTGACCTTGTGAAGAAGGTTTTTGAAAGACTAAATGAAATATTCCACTTAGATGAAATTTATAATCTGTCCTATGTAACGGAAGGATATATTTTGATTGGGGAAAGAGCTTTCAGGAATCATATGTTCCCATGACACCAGCAATTCAGATAGGATACACATAATAAGAGGCTGGTCATGCAGGAGTTTTGGTGGATGGCGAAGGAGACGAACCTAGACGTGCTCTGTCTACAGGAGCCATACTCTCTTCTACATCTACATCTACATCCATACTTCGCAAGCCACCTGACGGTGTGTGGCGGAGGGTACCTTGAGTACCTCTATCGGTTCTCCCTTCTATTCAAGTCTCGTACTGTTCATGGAAAGGAAGATTGTCGGTATGACTCTGTGAAGGCTCTAATCTCTCTGATTTTATCCTCATGGTCTCTTCGCGAGAAATACGTAGGAGGGAGCAATATACTGCTGGACTTCTCGGTGAAGGTATTTTCTCGAAACTTCAACAAAAGCCCGTACCGAGCTACTGAGTGTCTCTCTTGCAGAGTCTTCCACTGGAGTTCACCTATCATCTCCGTAACGCTTTCGCGATTACTAAATGATCCTGTAACGAAGCGCGCTGCTCTCCGTTGGATCTTCTCTATCTCTTCTAAGAGCCCTTTCTGGTACAGATCCCACACCGGTGAGCAGTATTCAAACAGTGGGTGAACAAGTGTGCTGTAACTTACTTCCTTTGTTTTCGGACTGCATTTCCTTAGAATTCTTCCAACGAATCTCAGTCTGGCATCTGCTTTTCCGACGATTAGTTTTATATGGTCATTCCATTTTAGATCACTCCTAATGCCTACTCCCAGATAATTTATGGAATTAACTGTTTCCAGTTGCTGACTTGTGATATTGTAGCTACATGATAAAGGATCTTTCTTTCTACGTATTCACACCACATTCCGCTTGTCTACATTGAGATTCAATTGCCATTCCCTTCACCATGCGTCAGGTTCGTTGCAGATCCTCCTGCACTTCAGTACAATTTTCCATTGTTACAACCTCTCGATACACTACAGCATCATCCGTAAATATCCTCAGTGAACTTCCGATCTTATCCACAAGGTCATTTATATATATTGTGAGTAGCAACGATCCTACGACGCTCCTCTGCAGCACACCTGAAATCACTCTTACTTCGGAAGACTTCTCTACATTGACAATGACATGCTGCGTTCCGTTATATAGGAACTCTTCAGTCCAATCACACAATTGGTCTGATAGTCCATATGCTCGTACTTTGTTCATCAAATGGCTGTAAGGAGATGTATCAAACGTCTTGCGGAAGTCAAGAAACACGGCATCTACCTGGGAACTCGTGTCTATGGCCCTCTGAGTCTCGTGGACGAATAGCGCGAGCTGGGTTTCACACGATTGTCTTTTTCGAAACCCATACTGATTCCTACAGAGTAGATTTCTAGTCTCCAGAAAAGTCATTATACACGAACATAATACGTGTTCCCAAATTCTACAACTGATCGACGTTAGAGATATAGGTCTGTGGTGTCACCGCCAGACACCACACTTGCTAGGTGGTAGCCTTTAAATCGGCCGCGGTCCGTTAGTATACGTCGGACCCGAGTGTCGCCACTATCAGTGATTGCAGACCGAGTGCCGCCACACGGCAGGTCTAGAGAGACTTCCTAGCACTCGCCCCAGTTGTACAGCCGACTTTGCTAGCGATGGTTCACTGACAAATTACGCTCTCATTTGCCGAGACGATAGTTAGCATAGCCTTCAGCTACATTTGCTACGACCTAGCAAGGCGCCATTACCAGTCACTATTGATGCTGTAAGACATGTACCGTCAAGAGCGATGTTCACCAATTATGGATTAAAGTTAAGTATTCCAGCAGCTACGTACGTTTTAGGCTATTCTCATTTCCGTGTCCTGTTTCAGACCTCACGCCAGCCCACATGAGCTTAAACGCGTGCCTTTCGGCTTCCTCCTAGTGGATTGGCTGTCTTGCCAGTCCACAACAAGTGGCGACGAGGCCACGCCGCGTTCGTAACTATACTGCCCTGATTTACTTGTGTAATGGCTTCGCCACAATCTCCAGATGTACTGTCCGAATATTATCGCTTACAGAATCAGCAGACGCAGGCCTTACTGGATGCCCTTGGACAGCTTGTCCAGGGTCAACGTGCAAGGCAAAACGATGCGGCAGCCGCCGCTCCACCGCTCACGCAGCCACAACACGCAGTTGCCCCACCTTTTTGTCCTTTTGATGCGGCACTGGAATGCTGAGCGGAGTGGTCACGCCAATTTGGTTTCCATCTCGCCGCCTACAGACTTCAAGGTAATGAGCGGCAGCCTTATCTCCTTTGCCGGCCGCGGTGGCCGTGCGGTTCTAGCGCTGCAGTCCGGAACCGCGGGGCTGCTACGGTCGCAGGTTCGAATCCTGCCTCGGGCATGGATGTGTGTGATGTCCTTAGGTTAGTTAGGTTTAAGTAGTTCTAAGTTCTAGGGGACTGATGACCTAAGATGTTAAGTCCCATAGTGCTCAGAGCCATTTGAACCATTTTTTGAACCTTATCTCCTTTCGTCCGTCGCCGTCCAAACGTACCGTGTGATAGTGAAATTATTTCCCCGACGCGACGTAGCAACTCTGTCCTACGATGAAATTTTGTCTGCATTAGATGCATATTTCAAAGAATCAGTCAATGTAGTTGCGAAAAGGTATACCTTCTTTCATACAAAACGTACGGCAGGTCAGACTAATCGGGAGTGGGTTGCAACCTTGCAAGGCCTTACTAGGGATTGTGCTTTTGAGTGTGAATGTGGACTCCCTTATTCAGATACTATGATACGTGATGCAATTGCACAAAACGTTTCTGATGTTCGTATAAGGGAACAGATTTTGAAACTAGTCAATCCCTCCCTTCAACAAGCGATGGACATATTGGATCAGCAGGACACACTTGACTTTGCTCAGGAATCATTTGCAACTTCGCCACCCATGTGTCAGGTTAACCGGCCCGCCGGGCGAGCAGCACGGCACAGTAAACAGTCCTCGCGCCCGGCGGGGCCTAAGCCACCTGGCTCACAGCCACGTGTACCACGCCAGCAAACAAATGCAGTGAAATCATGCCCACGGTGTGCTACTAGACATTCGCGTGAGAATTGCCCGTCACGCCAAGCTATTTGCTTTTTCTGTAATAAAAAAGAACTTGTTCGAAGTGTTTGCCAGAAAAAGCTCCGATTGGTCACTCACAACCATTCCTGGCCCTTTGCTTCGCGCCGGAATCGGAATCGATCCAAGGATATTCAGGCTCGCGACACTTCGCCCATGGAAATTCATGTAGTTAATTCCACTCCGCCCAGTGTCAGTCTCTCTAACAGTGACTGTGTTCGTCCCACAAATCGTGTGCGTCGACATCGCCGGAAATCCCGTCACATCACAAGTGATTCTGTACCTGTGTCAGTCCACGTTGCACGAGACAATCGCTCTTGTCGTCAACAGGACAATAAACTTTTTGTAGACTTTGACATTAACGGCAAAGTGATACCATTCCAGCTCGATACCGGAGCTGCAGTTTCACTGATCAATCAAGACACGTACAAACAGCTGGGCACACCTCCGTTGCGTGCCGCAAATGTTAAGCTAACTACATATTCAGGTCACGGGCTCCCTGTGTTAGTACAGTGCAGCCTTCTTGCAACATAATAAGGACAAACAAAACTTGTGTCATTTTACGTCCTTCGTTCTTCTGCTGCAGTGAACTTGTTTGGTTTAGATTTATTTCGGTTGTTTAACTTGTCTATAGTAAATCAAGTCCTCTCAGTGAACCATACTGTGCCTTCAGCCAGTGTTTCTCGTCTATGTGAAGAATTTGCTGACATTTTTGCACTGGGCCTCGGTTGCGCTGAGAACTATAAAGCACATTTAGAACTGAAAGTAAACACGCAACCGAAATTTTTCAGAGCGCGCAATGTTCCCCACGCATTGCGTAATGAGGTCGCAAAAACATTACACGATTTGGAATCACAAGGTGTAATTGAACGTGTGCAGGCTTCTCTCTGGGCATCACCCTTAGCAATTTTGCAAAAACCTTCCGGAAAATTGAGACTTTGTGTGGACTTCAAGGCAACAGTGAATCCACAACTAGTGACTGCAACCTTTCCTTTACCCCGCCCAGAAGATCTTTTTGACAAACTGTGCCCGGGTAAATATTTTTCGAAGTTGGACCTAGCAGATGCGTACTTGCAAATACCGGTGGACAAAGACTCCCAGCGCGTTTTGGTGGTTAACACGCATCTTGGTTTGTATCGATTCAAACGACTGCCATTCGGGTGTGCATCCGCCCCTGCATTGTTTCAGCAATATTTACAAACTGTTTGTGCGTCGGTTCCTACTGCAGCAAACTATGTGGACGATATTGTGATCTCCGGAAAGACGGAAGAAGAACATTTAGCCAATCTCAGAACATTATTTCAGGTCTTGCGACAAACTGGTCTTCGCTTGCGGAAGGACAAATGTGTGTTTTTTGCTCGTGACTTACTCTACCTGGGACATGTAATCAATGCCCAAGGCATACATCCCAGTCCCGAGCACCTCCGTGCCATACAAGACTTGCCTTCGCCGCAGAATTTGAAGCAGCTACAGAGTGTGCTGGGGAAAATCAATTACTACCATAAATATGTGCGCCTCGCCTCTTCCATTTCAGCTCCGCTTCATCGCTTACGCCGTAAAGGTGTTCCGTTCGTCTGGACGACGGAATGCAAACGCGCCTTTCGCCAGTTGAAACCGGCGTTGCTTTCCAATACTTGCCTCACGCCATTCGATCCCCGGAAGCCCCTTTTGTTGATGGTAGATGCATTGGATTTCGGGATCGGTGCTGTGCGTGCGCACAAAGATGGTTCGCACGATCGCCCTATTGCCTTTGCGTCCAAATTGCTCTCGTCTGCGCAAAGACATTATTCACAGATCAAGAAAGAAGCATTGGCTCTCGTATTTGGTGTAACAAAGTTTCATGATTTCTTGTATGGTCGTCACTTTACCATCATCACAGACCACAAACCTTTGACATTGCTTTTTCATCCGACCAAGCCTGTACCTCCACGTACAGCGCAGAAATTCATTCGCTGGTCTATTTTCCTCTCGCAGTACCGCTACGATATCTTGTACCGGTGCACTGCTACGCACGGAAACGCCGATGCGTTGTCCTGTTTGCCTGTTGCTGAGGATAGAGCATTCGATTCCTCCGAACTTGCTTGCATGTTCATTGATTCGGAAACCGATGCCGTGGTCAAATCGTTTCCGATTGATTTTCGTCGTGTTGCTACAGCCACAGCCACCGACCCTGTCCTTTCTACCGTTCTGCGTTTCGTTGCTACTCACTGACCCTTGTCAAAGTCACGGATCGAGGACCCGTTGGTTCGCCGATTTTTTGCTCACAAGGAGAGACTTTTTGTTCGACGTGGTGTTTTGCTGTTACGTTCTGATAATGATCAGTCCAGGGTCGTGGTACCACGTTCGTTGCAGTCCTCTGTCTTACAGCTTCTCCACCAAGGACATTGGGGTATAGTGCGAACGAAACAACTTGCTCGTCAGCACTGTACTTGTTTCGGAATCGATGCTGCGATTACACAAATGTGCTCTTCTTGCATGGTGTGTGCCGAACAACAATCAGCACCACCACGGAAATTCTTTGCATGGCCAAAAGCCACTTCCCCTTGGCAACGCTTACACATCGATTTTGCTGGTCCCTTCTGCAATGCTCGATGGTTGGTTCTGGTCGATTCATTCAGTAATTTTCCTTTTGTTGTCCGGATGTCTTCCACGACGTCATCTGCCACCATCCACGCGTTAGCTGCTATCTTTTGCATTGAAGGTTTTCCGCAGACTATTGTTTCCGACAATGGCCCACAATTCATGTCTGCAGAATTTCAGTCATTCTGCATGGCCAATGGTATTCAACATCTGACGTCCGCGCCGTTTCCGCCACAGTCAAACGGTGCCGCTGAACGATTGGTCCAGACTTTCAAGTCACAGATGTTGAAGTTGAAATAGTCGCATTTTCGGGAGGATGCGTTACTGCTCTTTTTGTCCTCGTATCGCTCTCAGCCCCGTGATGGTCGCTCCCAGCTGAGTTGCTTCACGGTCACCCTCATTGAACCTTGATGTCTTTGTTACATCCGCCGCATCTGGTTCCTGTGCAGCGGCAGACACCTGCTTTTGCTCCAGGCGACGTTGTCTGCTATCGCAACTATCGACGTTCACGGCGTTGGCTCGCAGGGCGCATTCTTCGCTGCCTCGGCCGTGCGATGTATCTGGTTTTGGGGGCCTCTGGTGAGGTGCGTCGGCATCTCACTCAGCTGCGCCTCTGTCGTCGCACGGGATCTGCCGCTCCCCGTCTGCTTTCAGCCACGGTGCCGTCCGGTCAGTGTCCTGTGGACCCATCTACTGGCTCGCCTCAGCCCCAGGTGTTACCGGCGATGCCTTCCATTATGCCCCATGGCGACGCGCCGCCGCCGCCGCCGCCGCCGCCGCCGCCGGCAGTTCTCCCGCCGGCACCGCCCGCAGTGGACGCGTCGCTGCAACCGCCGGGCGCCTCCCTGGGTCACGCGCCGCCGATCACTTCCCGTGACCAGTTGTCCTCCGCCATGGACGTCTCGCCCGCTCCGGACCATATGTCGTCTTCGCCCGCCGGGTGCCCCGGCCCGATGGAGGTCGACCCTTCGGCCCCTCCTGTCTCTCTACGGGCGCATTCACCGCATGTTGGCGTGCACCCTGGAATAGGTTTTCAGGCGTTTCCTAGCTCCCCTCGGACCGAATGGCAGGGTGCGGGTGGCACAGCCTCGCCTGTTGTTAGGCTCCCCACCTCGTCGCATACGTCAACATGGGGTCCTTCCCCCGGCGGGTGGAAGCCTTATGCCACAACCGTCCGCCGATTTGCGAGGGAGGAATGTGGTGTCACCGCCAGACACCACACTTGCTAGGTGGTAGCTTTTAAATCGGCCGCGGTCCGTTAGTATACGTCGGACCCGCGTGTCGCCACTATCAGTGATTGCAGACCGAGCGCCGCCACACGGCAGGTCTAGAGAGACTTCCTAGCACTCGCCCCAGTTGTACAGCCGACTTTGCTAGCGATGGTTCACTGACAAATTACGCTCTCATTTGCCGAGACGATAGTTAGCATAGCCTTCAGCTACGTCATTTGCTACGACCTAGCAAGGCGCCATTACCAGTCACTATTGATGCTGTAAAACATGTACCGTCAAGAGCGATGTTCACCAATTATGGATTAAAGTTAAGTATTCCAGCAGCTACGTACGTTTTTGGCTATTCTCATTTCCGTGTCCTGTTGCAGACCTCACGCCAGCCTGCGTGATCTTAAACGCGTGCCTTTCGACTTCCTCCTAGTGGATTGGCTGTCTTGCCAATCCACGACAAGGTCTATAGTTCTGCACATCTGTTCGACGTCCCTTCTTGAAAACGGCGATGACCTGTGCCCTTTTCGCAACGTTTGGGACGCTACGCTCTTCTAGAGACCTACGGTACACCGCTACAAGAATGGTGGCAAGTTCCTTCGCGTACTCTGTGTAAAATCGAACTGGTATCCCATCAGGTCCAGCGACCTTTCCTCTTTTGAGCGATTTTAATTGTTTCTCCATCCCGCTGTCATCTATTTCGATACCTACCATTTTTTCATCTGTGAGACAATCTAGAAGAGGAACTACAGTGCAGTCTTCCTCTGCGAAATAGCTTTGGAAAAAGACATTTAGAATTTCGGCGTTTAGTCTGTCATCATCTGTTTCAGGACCATTTGGATCACAGAGTGTCTGGACATTTCGTTTTGATCCACCTACCGCTTTGACATAAGACCAAAATTTCCTAGGATTTTCTGCCAAGTCAGTACATATAACTTTACTTTCGAATTCACTGGACGCCTCTCGCATAGCCCTCCTCACACTGCATTTCGCTTCGTGTAATTTTTATTTGTCTGCAAGGCTTTGGCTATGTTTATGTCTGCTTTGAAGTTCCCTTTGCTTCCGTAGCAGTTTTCTAACTCTGTTTTTGTACCACGGTGGTTCTTTTCCATCTCTTATGACCTTGCTTGGCACATACTCATCTAATGCATATTGTACGATGGTTTTGAACTTTGTCCACTGATCATGAACACTATCTGGACTTGAGATAAAACTTTTGTGTTGAGCCATCAAGTACTCTGAAATCTACTTTTTGTCACTTTTGCTAAACAGAAAAATCTTCCCACCTTTTTCAATATTTCTATTTACGGCTGAAATCATCTCATGCAGGGAACATTTTTTCCATCTCTTATGATTCTGCTTGGCATATTTTCATCTAATGCATATTGTACGATGGTTTTGAACTTTGTCCACTGATCATCAACACTACCTGGACTTGAGATAAAACTTTAGTGTTGAGCTGTCAAGTACTCTGAAATCTGCTTTTTGTCACTTTCGCTAAACAGAAAAATCTTCCTACCTTTTTCAATGTTTATATTTACGGCTGAAATCATCTCTTGCAGCGAACATATCATTTGCTGCTGTAAATTGGCAAGTAGTAAGCTTTTGGAATGACCGAAGGCCACAATTATAGTAGTAAACAAAGCTTTACGAATCACAGTGCTTACCCATCTTTACAATGATCACTGTAATGTCGTAGAGCTCCAGTCGCCAGTAGGTATCCTATGTCTGGTGAATATGTATTTTCAAAAATGTTCAAATGTGTGTGAAATCTTATGGGTTTTAACTGCTAAGGTCATCAGTCCCTAAGCTTACACACTACTTAACCTTAATTATCCTAAGGACAAACACACACACCCATGCCTGAGGGAGGACTCGAACGTCCGCCGGGACCAGCCGCACAGAGCATAATTGCAGCGCCTGAGACTGCTCGGCTAATCCAGCGCGGCTATGTATTATCATTACAAACCAAAGATACAGGGTGAGCCATAAATGAGGAAAAATATGTTGTGAAAAGTGTCACACACTGAGCTAAAAACATAAATTCGTTTTCCGCATGTTCCTATGTCAATAAATGACAATGCAATTGAATGGTAAAAATCTGGAAATACACTCCTGGAAATTGAAATAAGAACACCGTGAATTCATTGTCCCAGGAAGGGGAAACTTTATTGACACATTCCAGGAGTCAGATACATCACATGATCACACTGACAGAACCACAGGCACATAGACACAGGCAACAGAGCATGCACAATGTCGGCACTAGTACAGTGTATATCCACCTTTCGCAGCAATGCAGGCTGCTATTCTCCCATGGAGACGATCGTAGAGATGCTGGATGTAGTCCTGTGGAACGGCTTGCCATGCCATTTCCACCTGGCGCCTCAGTTGGACCAGCGTTCGTGCTGGACGCGCAGACCGCGTGAGACGACGCTTCATCCAGTCCCAAACATGCTCAATGGGGGACAGATCCGGAGATCTTGCTGGCCAGGGTAGTTGACTTACACCTTCTAGAGCACGTTGGGTGGCACGGGATACATGCGGACGTGCATTGTCCTGTTGGAACAGCAAGTTCCCTTGCCGGTCTAGGAATGGTAGAACGATGGGTTCGATGACGGTTTGGATGTACCGTGCACTATTCAGTGTCCCCTCGACGATCACCAGTGGTGTACGGCCAGTGTAGGAGATCGCTCCCCACACCATGATGCCGTGTGTTGGCCCTGTGTGCCTCGGTCGTATGCAGTCCTGATTGTGGCGCTCACCTGCACGGCGCCAAACACGCATACGACCATCATTGGCACCAAGGCAGAAGCGACTCTCATCGCTGAAGACGACACGTCTCCATTCGTCCCTCCATTCACGCCTGTCGCGACACCTCTGGAGGCGGGCTGCACGATGTTGGGGCGTGAGCGGAAGACGGCCTAACGGTGTGCGGGACCGTAGCCCAGCTTCATGGAGACGGTTGCGAATGGTCCTCGCCGATACCCCAGGAGCAACAGTGTCCCTAATTTGCTGGGAAGTGGCGGTGCGGGCCCCTATGGGACTGCGTAGGATCCTACGGTCTTGGCGTGCATCCGTGCGTCGCTGCGGTCCGGTCCCAGGTCGACGGGCACGTGCACCTTCCGCCGACCACTGGCGACATCATCGATGTACTGTGGAGACCTCACGCGCTACGTGTTGAGCAATTCGGCGGTACGTCCACCCGGCCTCCCGCATGCCCACTATACGCCCTCGCTCAAAGTCCGTCAACTGCACATACGGTTTACGTCCACGCTGTCGCGGCATGCTACCAGTGTTAAAGACTGCGATGGAGCTCCGTATGCCACGGCAAACTGGCTGACACTGACGGCGGCGGTGCACAAATGCTGCGCAGCTAGCGCCATTCGACGGCCAACACCGCGGTTCCTGGTGTGTCCGCTGTGCCGTGCGTGTGATCATTGCTTGTACAGCGCTCTCGCAGTGTCCGGAGCAAGTATGGTGGGTCTGACACACCGGTGTCAATGTGTTCTTTTTTCCATTTCCAGGAGTGTATGAAGTGATGAAGTGGACTTTTGAGTGTTACTGTGCGCCGACATTGGCCAAGGGGACGTATCGGCAACTGGGCACAACTTGGGAGTGTTGTAGGTAGTCTAGCCGCTCACAAGAAGGCGAGGCATGCGGCGTCAAGCTACGGTCTGCGTGACCCTGTAAGCAATGACAGCGTCCACATCTATCTCATATCGTTTACGCTGGCCGGTATTATATATCGTGGCTAGTTGGCATAAGGAAAGGAACGTGGGGAGGGGCTGCTCTAATGTACATGCATGTTTTATGATTTGGTTTTTGTGTCCCAGTCTTAGTTTTAAGAAACGAGTACAAATATGCAGAATGCAAAATACAACTACACAGGTATGTGCCAGTTAATACAAACAAATACAATACAGCTGTACAAATCGAAACTAACATAGAAACACATGACCAGAATATGCAGTGGCGGTTTATAAGTACTGTTCGAAATGACGGCCACGATGTGTGTGGCAAAGTTGAACTCTTCGCAGAAAGGATTGCTGAACACGATCCAACATGTCTGTATCTCTTTGCGTAATATCACAGGCATGTTGTATTATGCGTTGAAGGGTGTTGACATCAACAACCTCTCCTTCATAAATCATTGATTTCAGATGGCCCCACAAAAAGAAATCCAGTGTATTCAGGTCTGGCGATCTTGCTGGCCATGCTACAGGGCCTCAACGGCCGTGCCATTTCGAAGGGAAGGCATTGTCCAGGTAGCCTCACACTGTGCCGCTGAAGTGAGCGGGGCACCATCATGCATGTACCACAGGTTCATACGAGAGGCCAAACAATTCCGGTACTGTAGCATCCAGGAAACGCAGATACCTCTCTCCTGTAAACCTTTGTGGTAGCACATGTGGCCCTATGAGATGGTGATCAATAATACCACACCAGATATTGACACCGCATCGTTGTTGGTACCCTCGTATCACTGTGCTGTACGGGTTTTATTCCGCCCACTCGTGGCAATTATGCGAAATCACAATACGCTCCTTCTTGAAATAGGCTTCTTCGGTGAATAGTATTGTTCATGAAAAATGCTGGTCGTGGGTCTGACGCCGTAGGATGAAGTTGCAGAAGTCCAGCCTCCCCTGGTAATGTTCCGGCAGTAATGGGTGTACCTTCTGCATACGAAAGGGATGGTAATGGTTTCTATGGAGTACTCGCATAACAGAAGATTGTGTTATTCCGACCGCAGTGTCGAGAGACCTGGTGCTTATTGTTCGGTCCTCTGCCACAGTTAGTAACACTATTTCTTCGTCATCCGCACTGTACGTCAATGGTCGGCCACGACAACTAAATCCTGGAGGTGCTACACATGCACCATACTCCCTCAAGCGCCTGTCCACAGAGTAAAACGTTTTTGCGGATGGAAGGCGCCGGCTAGGATACAGTTGCCTTGCAACGTCAGCTCTTCCATCTGCAAGCCCGTAGGTGACGTGGATGTCGGCGTATTTCTCGTTTGTGAAACTTGCCACGGTACTGTAGTAACACTGCGACGCGGCCGTTAGAAGCTGTCGACACGGCGAGTAAGGGCAGAGTGAGCAGCGCAGAGGTGTTGTAAACAAGTCATGCACAACGAGGTTTCACTTCCGCTGTTGACTACTCTTTCCGCTCACAGGACACACATTCCCTAACATGGGAAAACGTGTGATTCACAAGTTCTGATACAATTTCACATACATTACGATGGGGTTTGTTCTTTCTCGTATCTTTCAAACTCTCGCAGATACACATCAGCTCATTGATGTGTCATGTGTTGTATCTATGGGTGAATGACATGTCGTGATTGTGAGGCTCGTCGGTATCTCGTTCAATGGTTAAAAGGTTTCTTTGTTTTACGTACACAGTACATCGAGGAGAACTAAATTAACAACGTTGCGTCACGTGTTACGCATAGCAGCATGCGGTCCTCGACATATTTTTCCTCATCTTTGACTCACCCTGTGGAAGTATACCTTGACCAACTCGTGCAGGTATCTACGGTGCTGAGAGGGCACAAGGTAGTAGTGGTGGCAGACGTGAATGCTAAAGCCCCCCTATGACACAGTGGCACTCGGGATGAAAGAGGTGGAAACATGGAGGAGACCATCATGTCCTTACAGTTACTTATCGCTAATAGACAAGGAGACGCCTATACTGCCGGAGGAGGTGGGGGCACGAACATCGATATTACGTTAATGTCGGCAAATATGGCTGACAATATTCAAAATTGGATGCTCGGAGACAGGGTCACCACAAGTGACTATAACCTAATTACTTTCACGCTCACGGACAGGGAGTGCCGCTGGGCCGTAGATTGTGAATTGCAGCTCAACTACAATAGAACTTGTGGTGTCACTGCCAGACACCACACTTGCTAGGTGGTAGCTTAAATCGGCCGCGGTCCATTAGTACATGTCGGACCCGCGTGTCGCCACTGTGTGATCGTAGACCGAGCGCCACCACACGGCAGGTCTCGAGAGACGTACGAGAACTCGCCCCAGTTGTACGACGACGTTGCTAGCGCCTATACGGACGAAGCCTTTGCTCTCATTTGCCGAGAGACAGAATAGCCTTCAGCTAAGTTAATGGCTACGACTTAGCAAGGCGCCATTAGCCTTACATAGTTTGATAGTTATCTTATGAAATGTCTAATCAAGAATGCTGTATTCACAACAAGGATAAATAAAAGTTAAGTATTAGAGGAGCTGCATACGTTTCTTATTAGAATTCACTACTTATCCTGTTCCAGAATTCACGCCCGTCTGCGTTAGATAGCGTGCATTTCGGCCTCCTCTATCTACAAGGTGTTGGCACATTCACCAACACATCATTGGCGACGAGGGAAAAGTGTTCTTTCTAATTGCTTACATTTACTTGTGTCATGGCTTCGCCAGATGTACTGTCCGAATTTTATCGCTTGCAGAATCAGCAGACGCAGGCGTTATTGGATGCCCTGGGACAGCTCGTCCTGGGTCAACGTGCGCTGCAAACCGATGCGGCCGCCGCTGCTTCATCGCTACCGCAGCCACAACACGCCGTTGCGCCGTCCTTCCGTAATTTTGATTCAACCCACGAGACCTGGCAAGAATGGTCTCGACAGTTCGGCTTCCATCTAGCCGCCTACAGAATTCACGGTAATGAGCGGCAGCCGTTTTTGCTTTCTTGTGTTGGTGTGTCCACCTACCGTGTGATAGTGAAATTGTTTCCCCGACGAGACGTAGCAACTCTGTCCTATGAAGAAATTTTGTCTGCTTTCGATGCCTATTTCAAAGAAACAGTCAATGTCGTTGCAACAAGGTATACGTTCTTTCGTACCGAATGTACGGCTGGTCAGACTAATAGGTAGTGGGTTGCAACATTGCAAGGACTTACTAGGGATTGTGATTTTGCATGTGAATGTGGACTTCCGTATTCAGATACTATGGTGCGTGATGCAATAGCACAGAACGTTTCTGATGTTCGCATACGGGAACAGATTTTGAAACTAGTTAATCCCTCCCTTCAACAAGTAATAGACATATTGGATAGGCAAGACACACTTGACTTTGCTCAGGAATCATTTGCAACTTCGCCAGCAGTGAGTCGCATTGACCGGCCCGCCGGGCGAGCAGCGCGGGACGCTAAACGGCCCTCGCGCACGTCTGCACAGCTGCAGCCTAGCTCGCAAACACGTGTGCCGCGTAAGCCTGCCAATGCAGTTCTAAAATCATGCCCGCGGTGTGCAACTAGACATTCGCGTGAACATTGTCCGTCATGCCAAGCTATTTGCTTTTACTGTCATAAGAAAGGACATGTTCAAAGTGTTTGCCAGAAAAAGCTACGATCAGACAATCACAACGATTCCAGGCCCTTTGCTTCGCGCCGGAATCGAACCAAGGACAATCAGGCTCGTGAACCTTCGCCCATGGACATTCATGTCGTTAATTCCACCCCATCCAGCGCCACTTTATCTAACAGTGACTGTGTTCGTCCCACAAACAGTGTGCGTCGACGTCGCCGGAACTCCCGTAAAGTCGCCGGTGCTTCTGTACCTGTATCAGTTCAAATTGCACGTGAAAGTCGCTCTTGTCGTCAGCAGGACAATAAACTTTTGTAGACTTAGACTTTGGTGGCAAAGTGATACCATTCCAGCTTGATACCGGAGCTGCAGTTTCATTGCTCAATCAAGACACGTACAAACAACTGGGCAAACCTCCGTTGCGTGCCGCAAATGTTCAGCTCAATAGTTATTTAGGACAGCAAATACCTGTGTTAGGACAGTGCAGCCTTCTAGCCACATACAAGGGACAAACAAAACTTGTGTCATTTTACGTTCTTCGTTCTTCTGCGGCAGTGAACTTGTTTGGTTTGGATTTATTTCAGTTGTTTAACATGTCTATAGTAAATCAGGTCCTATCAGTGAATCACACTGTGCCTTCCGCCAGTGTTTCTCGTCTTTGTGAAGAATTTGCTGACATTTTTGCACCGGGCCTTGGTTGCGCTAAGAACTATGAAGCACATTTGGAACTCAAAGTGGACGCGCAACCGAAATTTTTCAGAGCGCGCAATGATCCCCACGCATTGCGTGATGAGGTAGCAAGAACATTAAACGATTTCGAATCAACAGCTTGCAGGTTCCTTGATGCAGAAACCGATGACGTGGTCGAATCGTTTCCGATTGATTTTCGTCTTGTCGCTACAGCCACAGCTGCTGACGCTGTCCTTGCTACTGTTTTGCGTTTTGTTGCTACGCAATGGCCCTTGTCAAAGTCATGGATCGAGGATCCGTTGGTTCGCCGATTTTTTGCTCACAAGGAAAGACTTTTTGTACGACGTGGTGTTTTGTTGTTGCGTTCGGGTAATGATCAATCCAGAGTCGTGGTCCCACGTTCGTTACAGTCCTCTGTCTTACGGCTTCTTCACCAAGGACATTGGGGTATAGTGCGTACGAAACAACTTGCTCGTCAGCACTGTACTTGGTTCGGAATGGATGCTGCGATTGCGAATATGTGCTCTTTTTGCGTAGCGTGTGCCGAACAACAATCCGTCCCGCCGCGGAAATTCTTTGCATGGCCGACAGCCACTTCCCCTTGGCAATGCTTGCACATCGATTTTGCTGGTCCATTCTGGAATGCTCGATGGTTGGTTGTGGTGGATTCCTTCAGTAATTTTCCTTTTGTTGTCCGGATGTCTTCCACGACGTCATCTGCCACCGTCCAAGCGTTGTCCGCTATTTTTTGCATTGAAGGTCTTCCCCAGACTATTGTTTCCGACAATGGCCCACAATTCATGTCCGCAGAATTTCAGTCATTCTGCAGGGCCAATGGTATTCAACATCTGACGTCCGCGCCGTTTCCGCCTCCGTCAAACAGTGCCGCTGAACGGATGGTCCGGACTTTCAAGTCACAGATGTTGAAGTTGAACGAGTCGCATTCTAGGGTGGACGCATTGTTGCTCTTTTTGTCTTCGTATCGCTCTCAGCCCCGCGATGGTCACTCGCCGGCTGAGTTGCTCCATGGTCGTCCTCATCGAACCTTGATGTCTTTGCTGCATCCGCCGCATCGGGTTCCAGTGCAGCGGCAGACTACTGCCTTTGCTCCTGGCGACGTTGTTTTCTATCGTAACTATCGCGGTTCACGGCGTTGGCTCGCAGGGCGCATTCTTCGCTGCCTCCGCCGCGCAATGTATTTGGTTTTGGGGGCCTCTGGTGAGGTGCGTCGGCATCTCAATCAGCTTCGCCTCTGTCGTCGCCTGGGTTCTGCCACTCCCCGTCTGCTTTCAGCGACTGTGCCGTCGGGTCAGCGCCCTGGGGACCCATCTACTGGCTCGCCTCATCCCCAGGTGTTACCGACGCTGCCTTCCGTTTTGCCTCATGGCGACGCGCCGCCGCCGCCGCCTGTTCTCCCGCCGGCGCCGCCCACAGTGGACGCGTCGCTGCAACCGCCTGGCGCCTCCCTGGGTCACGCGCCGCCGCTCGCTTCCCGTGACCAGATGTCCTCCACCATGGAACTCTTGCCCGCTCCGGACCAGATGTCGTCTTCGCCCGTCGGGTGCCCCGACCACATGGAGGTCGACCCTTCGGCCCCTCCTGTCTCTCTACGGGCGCATACACCACATGTTGACGTGCACCCTGGACTAGGTTTTTAGGCGTTTCCTAGCTCCCCTCGGACCGAATGGCCTTGTGTGGGTGGCACAGCCTCGCCTGTTGTTAGGCTCCCCACCTCATCGCATACGTCAACATGGGGTCCTCCCCACGGCGGGCGGAAGCCTTATAACACGACCGTTCGCCGATTTGCAGGGGAGGAATGTGGTGTCACTGCCAGACACCACACTTGCTAGGTGGTAGCTTAAATCGGCCGCGGTCCATTAGTACGTGTCGGACCCACGTGTCGCCACTGTGTGATCGTCGACCGAGCGCCACCACACGGCAGGTCTCGAGAGATGTACGAGAACTCGCCCCAGTTGTACGACGACGTTGCTAGCGCCTATACGGACGAAGCCTTTGCTCTCATTTGCTGAGAGACAGAATAGCCTTCAGCTAAGTTAATGGCTACGACTTAGCAAGGCGCCATTAGCCTTACATAGTTTGATAGTTATCGTATGAAATGTCTCATCAAGAATGCTGTATTCACAACAAGGATAAATAAAAGTTAAGTATTAGTGGAGCTGCATACTTTTCTAATTAGAATTCACTACTTATCCTGTTCCAGAATTCACGCACGTCTGCGTTAGATAGCGTGCATTTCGGCCTCCTCTATCTACAAGGTGTTGGCACATTCACCAACACATCAGAACTGACTGGAACCGCCTTGCAAGAGAGTTTGACACCCTGATATGACCGGAAGGTGACGAAGACGTCAACAGATACGCAGAGGGACTGGTGAGTGCACTCACCAGAGCGGTGAAGGCAGCTGTACAGCAGGAGAGCCATAGCGGCCTCTCCGTCGCCATGGTCTGCGGAGCTAGGACAGATGCGTCAGTCTGTCAGGAGGGCGAGGAGGTACTATCAGTGAAGTGTCGTCTGTGAAGAAACCCAACGTTGGTTGCGAATGTATAGAGCAGTTTCAGAAGGAGCTGATAACAGTTAAGTTCCAGAGTTGGGAAAAATATGTACAGAGCTAAATGGCTATTGATCCCTGGGGCATTCCCTACAAGATAGTAAAAGAGAACATTCGGTCGCCAGTGGTTCTCTCAACTGTCAGGGAACCTCATGACAGGATCCTGGTAGGAAACTGTTGAGTTCCTCCTCCATTGCCTGCTCCCTGTCGATAAAGAACAAGAAGATACAGAAGAGCAACGTCTAATTAGGCAGGCAGTTCAGTGAGAATATGTGAATAGCACTATGATCTATGCATTCTCGGAGGACGAAGTGTGGCGGCACGTATAAAACCATTAAACATAGGTAACGCCCAGGACCAGACGGCAACTGGTAACACCTCTGACTAGAATATACTGTACAATTAGGCATTGCGTCTGAGGCTGTTTCCCTCTATCTGGAAACAGGCCAATGTAGTGAGCATCAAGAATGGCCAGGACAAAGACACAAATGAAGTTAAGCCCTACAGACCAATCTGTCTGTTGGACCTGCTGGGCAAATTGCTAGCGTGGTTGCTAGCTGACAGACTGACGGCACACGGAGTGCTATGTGGGGTGAGCGGCAGGCAGTTCGACTTCCGGCCTGGGTGCTCTGTGTGTGACGCAACTGCCCTGCTGGCCAAGGTCTGTGGTTCGTCCCCACTCAAGTACATAGTCGGCATTATGCTTGGCATCAGTGGCGCCTTTGACAACCTCTGGTAGCCTTCGCTCTTCTACTGCTTGTAGGAGAAAGAGTGTCCTAGGCCGCTATATGGCTGTCTCAGGAGGTGCTGTATGGCAAGGGAGGTCTGGCTATCATTCCCTAGCGGAGGAGTTGGCATAAAGATTACGAAGGGGTGTCCACAGGGCTCTGTGCTGGGGCCGCTCTTTTGGGACGTAAATATGGAGCCCCTCCTGAACAGCCTGGAGAGCAGTGCCGATATGGTAGAGGCTTTAGCCTACGTGGACGACCTCCTCTTGCTGGTGGGCAGACCTAGCCGTGAAGATCTGGAACCAATGATTGAAAAAGCAATGAATATAATTACACAATGGTGCCAAAATACAAAAATTAAAAAGCGCCCAATAAATCAACATACTTGTTATTAAAGGGTCACTTTGCCAGAAACCCAACAGTGCGGATCGAGGGCTCACGAATTATTCGGCGTCATGAGGCATGATACTTGGGCATCATTACTGATGAAGGGTGGAACTTCGCTCAACACATAGAAGTGGTGACCTAGAAACACTGAATAACCTTATTGTGATTGGGCACAAGGGAGTTCATCTACCCCCAGACCTTATCAAATTATATCATAACACCATTCTCACCTCCATCGTAGGCTACTGATCCAGAGTCTGGGAGCACAGGCTCACAAGGGTCGTGCCTGCAATGGTCGTGAGGAGGGTGCAGCGCAACATGTTTCTACATTCAATTGGAGCTTACCGTACATCTCCTGGGGGGGGGGGAGGGGGTTCACTACAGATTCTCATGGGGATGTGTCCCCTAGACAAAACATCAGGGAGCAGGCAGCACAGGCAGCCTGCTCTTGGGTCAAAAGATGGGAAATTTAAGAAAATGAACATATTCTGGGGGTGCAGGTAGGGGGTAGATTTGCAATCAGAAGAAGGGGGCATGAATCGCGGCAAGAACTTTGGGATAAAGGTGAGAAGGGAAGAAGGACTTACCTGCCTAACATCAAGAAACAGCTCCAGCTCACACACTTTAAACCAAGTAATTGATTGCTGCACTTCCTTACAGGGCATGGACCGTACCCGGCATATCATTACTATTTCGGGAAGAGGGCTACCCCCTCGTGTGTCTGTGATGCTGAAACAGGTAGTCCAGACCATGTAATCTATGAGTGTCCCCTTTTCGCTGACATTGCCACCGAATTAAATCGTCAATTACCGAGCAGAGACACTTATCACCTAATCAGGAACCCCTCTAAATTCAGAATCATTGACAGTCTTGCCGCCGGGGTATCAGGAAAGGTCCTCCAAGAATACTGTAGGGAGAATCAATGATTCGAAGAACATAAATGAGATTCCCCGCACCTCTCCCATTCCGCCAGAGCTTGGATTAGCCGATCGCCGTGACGGTCGGCATCCGCCACGTTCTGGAACAGGGGGGAGGGGTGAAATAATCCAGAACGTGACTCATAGCACACTGAAGACGACTTACAGTAGTTAGGTAGTTTTAAGTAGAATGTAGGGTTTTTGAACAACACTAACAGTACCTGCAGCTACTTTCAATTAAGGCCAGCCCTGTGTCAGGGGCACCCCCACTGGGGTTACCTCGGTGAGCACGGCCAAGAATAGTAGGTTTATAGATATACTGGCACGCTTGTAACGCTACAGGATTTAGCTTGCTAGGATAGTAAGAATAATATTTCAGTAGGCGCTAACACTTGCCCATAACGTAACTTAAATCCTCATATCGTGTAGTAAGTAGTAAAGTAGGAAATTTGGAATAGTAATAAATGCTGCTAAGAAAACAATTGTATTGTAGATAATTAAGACCCACTAATGTGTAAGGTGATGGGCTATCACGTATCAATATATTTGTTGAATAAAGTATTTTTTTAAAAAAAGAAAAGTAGTGTGTAAGCGTAGGGACCGATGGCCTCAACAGTTTGGTCCTATAAGACCTTACCACAAATTTGAAATAAGAAAAAAAGTTGATTCTTCTGTCTTTACAGTTTTCTACTCCAAGGACAAGTGAGTGCTCTGTACCTCAGTCATCTCCTCCTCCATCTCTGACAAGGCCGTTGGCAGAATGAGGATGACTTCGTATGCAAGAAGTATGAGCCGCCAATGTTGATTATTAACCAAATTTTTAACTGTGGTGGGTTTCGAATCCGGAACCGAGGACGTTTTTATTACTAACCAACGACACCACCCCTAGAACACGTGTCCTCGTATCAGATGGCAAACTGCAGGAGGGGTCGTTCTGTGCTGTTTCTTTATCAAGCGCACATTGCTAAGCCCATATCCGGTGTCCGCTTTGATTTTTTTGTCACGTAGCCTGCATCTCTAATAACCGATCCCAATCTTTCGTAGCGTAGTCCAGAATTCTCGAATGTTCAAATATTATGTTGAGCTTATTTAACAGGCTGTGTCTTGCCACCGCTAATTTTTCAAAACTCCTCTGCTTCATGGGACGCTGATAGTCCGTACAGCAGTCGACAGTTGTCCATATCGATTGCTGCCAGGCTCGCAAGGAATATTTTAAATCCCTCGATGTCTCAGGCTGAGATTATTTTTAACAAGTTGCAACACATCCTTAATTTTCCAGGGCAGGTATTACACAGATCTGATTTCTTGCCTGTTTACTACTACCTATCTTATTGGCTGTCGTACAGCAGAAAGGTAACAGCATTATGTGCTGGTCGTATTGGCTTTATTGAACGGCATCGCGTCTAGGTTTTCTCAACAGCAATGACCTAATATCAAGTACGGAATATTCATTTCTTCTGAACACATTGGTCGCTGATTCATCTCGGAGCCGAGGTGCTCGGTGTCCAAAATGAGCCTGGTTCTGTGTTTCAGGATGTACAACATAGCTCTCGGCTGAGTTGGATGGAGAAAGCTACGCCTGTTAATGTACAAATCTGTATGCTTTGTCTCTCATGCACAGAATGTCGAAGTTGTTCGTCAGTATTTCATTCGACAACAAATATAAAAAAGGCAACGTTCCGTTCTTCTTCATCTCCATTCTAAATCTTACGTTCGGATGCATTCTGTTATGTTGTTGATAACCTGCTGCAGAGCCACACTGCCATGTGGCCAAATTAGAAACGTATCGTCAACATACCTGAATAAGCGGGATGGACAGACAGGGCCACTATTCAACTCTCATTCTTAAAAATCCTCCGTGAAAAAAATTGGCTAAGGCTGATGACGGTGGTGAACCCTTAGCTGTTCCATCAGTCAGTTCATAATAATTTCAATATAAAAAATACATAGTCGCTATTGTGTGTCGAAATAATTTTAAGATTTGAGGAAAGAAATGAGCGACTGTTAGTCTTAACGTTTCTTCTATTGGTACTTTTGTAAACAGGGAAATTATGCCAAGTCAAATCATCATTTCAGCTAGGCCTATCCTCATGTGCTTGATTGCATTCGTAGACATCTATGAGCTGTGCTCTCTCCCAACTATGCGTTTTCGTGAAATTCGCTGTCTATCTGTGTTTGGTTTTACGCCCTTGTCGCGGTTACGTCGTGATTCTTCTTCCTTCTACGAGTGGCAGCAGTGTTGTGTATCGATATTTGCGCCGTGTACCATCTTTGGTTTGGTGCATATAGTTTCCGGCAAGGAGGTCTGGAGTCCGTCGTTTGGTTGTTGCGGACGAGGGAAGTTATCTCCGCGCGGTACAGTCGGCTGGGGCCGCTCGCAGCCCCTGCGCAGTGTCGGAGCATGTGTGGAGATGTCCGATCGCTACGAGCTTCGTTGTTCACCGATCCAGGACGTCAAAGCTGAGTAGTGGTTTCAACTACCTAAGCCACGTCTATTCGTGTTGTGGTAGTTCGCTTCGGTGGTTTGCTGTTGGTGAGGTTTTCCGTTGAGCAACACCGAGTGGTTCTACAGCTGAGATTTAGCTGACATGCAGTGCAATTAACTATTTTGGTCGACTATGATTTGAGTGCAGCAGTGGAATTTCCTGTCTTCTAGCCGTTAGTGTTTTGGCTACCTGCCCTGAGCACTGACGTCAATTTAGGCAGTGTTCTTTTGAGTGGAGTTAACTACTACCGAGTTTCAAATTCAAGTGAACTAGCGGAATTTTCTGCCTAGTGGCCGTTAGTGTTCCGGTTACCTGCCCTGGCCACTAATGTAATTTCAGGCAGTTTCCTTTCCTCACCTGTTGTCTCTGTCCAACATGTGTGTAACTGATAGCTAATGCTTACTCCATTGTGGATTAACACGTTGTAACATTGCCGGTTTGAGTTCTCATGCACTGAGTGACAGGAAGCAAGTCGTTGTGTCGGTCGGTCCATGGCTGTCCCCTGGTTGGGTTCCGATGGATCAAGTATACTTGGACTCACCACCTGCCTCACCTTAGTGAACAGGGGGAAGACCAACCGGCCTGGAGGCTTTCTAAGTGCTACCGGTGTTTAATTATCTCTTGTCAGCTATTTTAAATTTTAGGCTTATGGTTATTTGTTTTGTTTTCTTAAAATCTTGCAAAATCAATTTTTAAATTTATCTTTCAACCTTAAACACTGCGGCTTTTTGCATTTAGAGATTATTGTAATATATTTTAAAATTTAGAAGTTTAATTGTGGCCCTCAGCCATTGGTATTGCATCTTGCGTATGTTGCTTCTTTAAATTATTTTATTGCTATCTTAATTGGATTTTTACTTTGTTGATTTTTAAGATTTCTTGTTGTTAAACATGCTGGACTTCTGCCTTTAAGGGTCTATGGTAATATATTCTGAAGTCTTGAAATTTAATTATGGCCCCCAGCCATTTATGTCGCGCCTTGCATATGTTGCTTTATTGTGTTTTAAATTATTTCATTGCTATATTAATTCCATTTTTTATTTATTAAGATTTCTTGTTGGCCTTCTGCCTTTAAATGTATATGGTAATATACTCTAAAATTTTGGAATTTCATTGTGGCCCTCAGCCATATGTATTGCACGTTGCATATCGGTTTTTTAAATTATTTTATTGCCATCTTAATTGGCCTTTTATCTTGTTAAGTTTTCATGGTGGAGGCTTCAGCCATGAAAGAGTTGCATTCGGTAAAGATTCGGCTATGTGCCGCTTTGGTTGTAAAGGTTATTAAATTACAATAAATGACAATTAGAAGCAGAAACTGACCTCAACCCTTGGCCCTTTCCACAATACTATTACCTGTTCTGCCCACTTGGTTTAGCGGGTGTATCAATCTGAGAACCGTTAAAATGTTTTCTGCAATTGCTGACCACTGGTGCAGTAATGTTGATAGATACTTTGGCAGCCTGTATTTTTGAGAGCCGATTGCACTCATGATTGGTCTGAGTGGAAACCCATCCCTTTGGACCTTATGTAGAACCTACAACCTGGGTCGAGATCCTCTTGGAGTCAAATTTTTCACAAGTTCGTCAAGGAGACTTGAGTTCTTTAATACCTTCTTCATCATGCTCCATGGTGACATGAGATCCTATTTCAGAATCCGGTAAGTGGAGCTCTCCGATAATAGATGTAATTTATTACGATAATCAGTTGTGTTGAGGATAACCTCTGAGCAGGTGAAACAAATAATTTTTTGCCTTTCACCAACAGCTTCAATCCTTGTTAGTACATCCTGCTAATATTGTAATTGGGAAGGGATGGCTATCATTAATAGCTGGCCAGTAGCATGCTTTGCCTTATCTGCTGGAATTTAGAAAAATCAACGGTGGCTGAGCAAAGCCTGTTAAATAACCATAAGTTTGTTCGAACAACTTATGGGAATGCGGTCAGATGATGTCGCTGACAACTTCTGATATCTCGACAACTGCACACCCTGTAAGTTTCAAGACAAATTGCAGGAAGTAAGCGTTGTGAAAGAGAAATTAAAACCTCTGTTTGCAACCAATTACTTAAGGAGGAAAAGCTCTTGTGGTAGAGATGGCTTTCCCTTCTTTACTCTTTTATTGCTACATAGTTCAATAGTGTGGTGATTAAGTTAATTCAAAAAGTTTTTACTGAAGATGAAGAAGGTGTACCACAAACCATTGGCAGGGGTTGATATTAAGTGAGAATACTGCAATTTAATTGAAAGTGATTTTGGGTTTGGGGTTGCATCAACAAATAACTGTGGCGAACAGAAAACACAGTGCCTGTGATGTTAGAAATTTTAGGCTACAGTGTGAATGCTTGCGAGTTAGTTTGAACGTCACACAGAAGGCAGTCATTCAAAATTTGTTAGTAAACCGTGCAAAGTCTTTACCAGAAAACTAATTAAATCAGTATATAGATTCTCCAATTCTACAGCAATGGTGCAGCAACCTTAGTTATATATATGGGGTAAGACATCTAGTCTCAGTTGCAAATGAGATTAGTGGTATTATTTACTAATTTCACCCTTTTGAGACACTTTCAGAATGTTTTTGAGGAATTGTAACACCTTGTAAAATGGCATGGTCTCCTGACATTCATTTCTTACATATTCTGACTTCACCATCGTATTCTGCGAATCAAAATGTTTCATTCAAGGCCAAACTCGATAGGGTGGAGTCAATTTTACATATTTCCATATAATCGATATGCAGATCCAATAAATAAATCGCAAGTACGCACCGAGATTAAAAAGTCGAGGCTGGCATACACAAACATTCAGGACATGATGGCCACAGGAGTTTTAGTTCAGTGGAGGCAACCAGCCCGCTGGAAAATCTGTAGGAGGGTGAATTAGCATGCAGCTGTGCCAGCCGGCCGACTGCCCAGGGACCAAAACAGTTTTTGCCAGAGAAAAGGGATAATGGCCTGCATGTTCACCGTAAAAGCAAAACCCGCTGTATTGTTTGGGAGAGCCCCAGCATACGCACTCCTTGATGAACCTAGTGCGCAGTTTCAGAGTTCTCACAGGTCGCCAGTAAACACCTAATGCAGATGCTATATATTTCCATATTTGTCGGCTTAAACGGAGCGCCATTCTCCCATTTGTAAGAATAACGCTGATTGGCGGACTATTTCTGATGCAATGAGCCGGAGGAGTGAGGGAAAGACAGCAGATGATGTACCCTTTTGCTTTTTGCATGGAGAGGCGTCGTTCCGGTGACGCTCTTGAAGCAAGAACACACAGGGGGAGTGAGTGCGTTCGTGAGTGTACAGAGAGAGAGAGGAACATAGTCTCTACTCAGTACTGCACTGAGAAAGCACCTCTGTCGCTAGCGAATTGGAGTGATACTCTATATTGAGTGCCTCGCGATTAAGCATTTGTTCACTGTGTTGGCCGCGACACTTAATGTGCGATGTGAACACTGACAGAGTATTAGTCAGCGCCTGCGAGCGAACGTTGAGTGGAATTGCAGTGGAATGGTTGTCTGACCAGGGTACCACGCCAATAGACTAGGGGCAGATAGGAGTCTTTGACTTCATCAAGGGGTAATGAGAGTTTAATTGGCGAAGGTCAGTCCAGATAGAAAGAGATAGTTTTACTATATTTCAGCGGCGAACGATGCAAGCAGCAGTCGTCGCATCTCATGGTACTGTGTGGTGCAGCGTAGGCGAGCCCCATCTTTCATCCATTAGAAATAACATACTTCATTGACGTCATTCCATTACATTTCACGCAAAAGCCTCGACCGTACTTAGAAAAATTCAGTCGGATAATTATTCATGTTGAGTAGTCGCAGCTCTCAGCCATTCTGCTGAGTAAATAACATTCTTAAAGAAAAGAGATAAAACAGCTCTCCCACACTTTGTATATAAATTACATTAACAGCATTCCTATCCATAAGAGGTAGCCTCATATTCCGAAAAGAAACCGGAAATTTGTGTATCAGTTTATAAACAAAAGTTTCACTTGATTTTCTCAGATTTTGCAGTAAATAATATTTTCCGTTCGTTTAATATTTTCTTACACTAACAAGCAATACTCAAGTACCCAAGTATCTCACTAGTTATGTAAGGAAATAGAATTTTTTTTTGTCTTTTCCTTACAGCGGACGACTCCAGAAGATATTTATTGAGCCGGACGCGGTGGTATAGCGGTTCTAGGCGCTCAGTCCGGAACCACGCGACTGCTACGGTCGCAGGTTCGAATCCTGCCTCGGGCATGGATGTGTGTGATGTCCTTAGGTTAGTTAGGTTTAAGTAGTTCTAAGTTATAGGGGACTGATGACCTTAGAAGTTAAGACCCATAGTGCTCAGAGCCATTTGAACCATTTATTTGAAACAGCTTCTTGCAGGAGCCAAAGGGTACTTGTCAGATCAATCTGTTGCGCAACTCGTCAACATAAAACCCACTTACATATAACCTTAGTTATAAATAGACGAAAGCTTGACAGTTTGCTACTAATGTGCTACCTTCAGTTCCCAAACAAATCCTGAAGCCTCAAAAAGGTGAAACGTGTAAATACTCGTAAAGCTTATGCTGTCTTTGGCAACCTAGACTGTTCTCTAACTGTAAATTAATACAAAGTAAAGACGCACTTTTGTAAAGATTTGTCGGTTCCTACTATTAAATATACGCGGAATGCACATGGTTATCAGCTTGGTACCGCATGGCACTCCATTATTTGCACAGTTTTCTCCCAGGAAAGGCAACAGTGTACGCTGACGACCAAGGCGATAGGCGACCCAACAGACATCTGAGCTTGGCATTTCCACCAACGAGGGTACTTGGTGCTGTTATAAATTACGCGTGTGCTTGGGAAGTCAGATCTGGAGGCTGGAGAGATCTGGAGAGATTGAATAAGAGTCTCTAACTGTTCTTTCCACCAACCTGTCGTCTTCTAAGGTTGTGTCTCCAGCGCAGATGACAACTCGCCGGTCGTGGGATCTTCTGCGGAGGGGTCTGCTATGCTGTTAACTTGAACCTGTGATAGTGCTTTTTATGGGATGCCACTTGCCCACGTTAGTCTCCGTTCTACAGAGGGCAAGATCTGTAGTACTGAAAATGACGGTAGGCGACAATTCTCATTACTGTTTCCTGTTTCGTCATATTTTAAATAATCACGCATTTTATACTGTCTTTTACGACACTCGACAAAGCTGCTTTAATTGTATGGTAACGTTTCCAACAACTTTCGATATAGAGTTCATGTCCGTTCCCCCAGAACGACCGAAACAGTGATAAGCGTCCGGCCCTCTGGAACGCCCGAGACATGTCCGGCTCTGAAGCATGCCCGAAACAGAGTGACAGGCGCGCCAAAGCGACCCGAAGGTGTCCGAAGAACTTCGGGTACAATATCGTTACCTCATATTTCTCATAAGTAGTGAAATTTAATAAACAAAAACGATAAACTAATAGGATAATCATGAGAGACTGTCATACAGAAAACTGGGTTAAATACAAAGAAAAATGTGTAAATAATTAATAATGGAAGTTATGCGTTTTGGCGCCTAACACCCGAATGTGCCGACCAATCAGAAGCAATTTCAGTACAATTGGCGGACTCTCCCATGGAACTGGTACATACTGCACCATCTGTCGTTTGTACCTCAATCCACTTTTGTATCATATGCTACTTCGTGTGTGTCAAGCTACATCGAGACGAGCTTCTAGCAAAACAAATTACTGGTGGCCACAGCCAGGAATATCACACTGTGTAACCGGCCGTACTATCATAATGCAAGCATAAAATTGATTACATCACACAAATAAGGGGGCTACTTTTCTTCAAGGTGTGATGGACGGAAAAATTAGTTTACAGTAAAAATGAGATGAAGCATTGCTCACTGTCTCTATTATGCCTATCGAAAACGTTACAACCCACTTTTCATATCTGGGTGCCCAGTGTGCAGGTAAAGATGTCTGGAACAATACTGTCTCTGGCCAAACGAGAAGTTCGAGCTATCATTCGATTTCTTCATGCTGTGGTGCTCCGCCAGATTTCATGAATAATGAGGGGCATTAGAATGTTCATCACTCACGTACAGATGTTCATGATACTGGCAGTCAGGGGAAGGAGCCACTGTCAACCGATGATCTTTTCCAGGAGGTGGATCAGGCGATTGGAGAATTTAGTCTTCGTAAAGCGAAAAGGAGTTTTGTCATCAAGCATTGTCGTTTTTCGTGAGGAATCTCGGTAACACGAAGAAGCTGCAACAAAGACGCTCCCGCAGCGTTTTCGATCGGAGGTGCTATTCACTCACCATACAGTCCGGACTCGGTTCCCTCTGATTTTCATATCTATACCCAAATGTTGGAAATTTGGTATACCGCTACGACAAATATCTAACACCGAGCAACAACTATGCAGAGAATCAGAAGTTGTAGCTAAATGTTGCAAATACATCGTTTGATAGTGTCTATGATTACCATTTAGCGACCGGAAAAAAGAAAAAGAAAACAGAGGTCCTGATCTCATGTCGAATGTTGTAGTAAGCAATGATTTCCTGCACTCCCAAAGCATACCTGAATATTTACTTGGTCCAAAAATTTCTCTGGAGAATGACATCAAACATCACTTTCTCAAAACAGAATGTGGCGCAAAATATACCTGACATGCGAATCATTATTTGTGTAAGATAAATTACAAAAATAAAATCGTAAATGATACCGACTAGTGTCGCGGCGTGAGGAAAGAAAAGGAAAAAGTTTAATAGTCTTGAAAAATTATACTTGTTTGAATGGTTGTATCGATGGAAGAAGTAATAGTAGATAAAGAATATGATAACTAAAAGGAATTGTATTTTTTGAGAGCGCCACAAAAATTTGTTTTTGTTAGAAATATTAAAAGTAAACTTCTGTAACTAACATTGCTGTTGTGCATATCGTAACTGATTGTCAAATTAGTTCAGTTCGTATCCGTGCTTATACGTATAAAATGCTTGTTTATGTCATTTGTGTGTGTGTGTGTGTGTGTGTGTGTGTATGTGTGTGTGTTCGCGCGCGCGTGTGTGTGTACGTAATGGCTTTTTTTTGTAAAGACAGAGGATCTCTTACCGAATAACCTGTGTAAGAGTTTGATGTAAGCAGCCTCAGTCTAAGAGGTAGTGGCTGCGGCCCAAGTGGAAGAGAAATCCGCACAGCTCTCCCGAAGCTGCGTTTCTTTGTTCCACAGAAGATGGAGGTAACGAATACCGGATCACCACCGTGTCTCATTAAATGTGTCTATGCAACGCGATCGCGGAGTTCTCGTCCGCCACTGAAGAGGCGAACACGACGCCCCTCATTTCCTGCAACACGCCCTTTGGCTCTAATGACAGTAGTTACGGGCAAGTTGCGCGACAGAGCCGCTCCGCCCCCTCACCAGGGGCGGGGGGAGGAGGTCTCCGGTTATCGAGCGGCCGCCGGACGGCGTCAAAGGCGTCGCGGCGTAATTAATCCTGCGACCCCCGCCGGTGCCCGACCCAGGACGGTTTTCCCGCTAACCACGGTACTCGTAGGGTGCAACATCGATGATGCCGGCACACGCCTAGTCCTCTTCCGGCTACGCGCGCGATTGAAAGTATTTGTCAATATGTCGTCTATAGTAATTTATTCGTTGGGAAGGTGAAGGTCGTGCACCTGACGTAAAGATATTAGGGACATAATCTAAAAATCATTTTACTTCACAACAGCATCGAGGGCTGTCTTCACCCATGGAATAACTTTATTTATACTGATTTTTAATATAGTTTTAGTTTGTTCCTTCAAGATATTGTACATTAAATACCATTTGTTTACGACGGTTTTTGTTGTTTTCAAGAGCGAGAAGGGAGTGATGTAAGTAAAATATGACTCACCATCACCTCAATGTTATGCCTTGTCACTGTAAATATTATCGTCTATTTTGTGCTGTCTTTTCTATTTCTGGACAATTTTGGCACCCTGTTCATGCCAATAAATCCTGACAATTTCATTTCCTTGCCTCCCCTTGATTATCTTTCGCTAATTTTTGGGTCCGGTAGCCGTTAAAAACTTATTAAGCCTAAATAAAGGTCAAAAGACCATTGTGTTCTTTTATAGTTTGTTGCTATGAGGTTACTCAGTTCACTGATATCCTTCAGAAATTCTTCATTTTACTTTAATTAATTTTTTTAGCTATGAGTCAATGTTAGCCTCCTTGATATCCACTTTTCCACTGTTTCCAAGCGCTTTACGTATGTCGTCCACTGTGTCCCACTTTCACAGATGAACGTCTTCATAAAGTTTTTTTCTGTACTAATCGACTCCTCCGTTAGCAGTCATCTTCGTTTATTGATACTATCTTTAGTTCTTCCAGATATTGTTCTGGTTGACTGAATAACAAATTACGTGTCATTACTTTCAGTAAGAATGTTAGGTGTCTTCACTTTTTGCTTGCTTACTACCATAAATTCACTTTATTGGCAATGAATTTGAAGATAAAATTCTTATAAATCACAGACAATTTATAAAGTATATATTTCAAATATTTTTCCTACCAGCCATTGAGGTAATATCATCTGCAAACCTTTTGTAGGATAAGGATTTTGTCCCTATGGAGCCTATCTTTTTCGATGAGAAGGTTAAGTAGATAAGGCGCTAGTGAACTGCCTTATCTTAGAACTTATCAGATCTTGGTTTTATATCGTGCCCGTTGTTCTAGATTTACAATGTTAGATCGCATATTACGACAGCTTTCTTCCAGCTAATACTGTTCAGTAGCTCCCCTAAGGCAATGAAAGCAGTCTAATTTTTCCCGTTTAATTCTTTCTCTCTACCAAGTTCCTCAGTAGTAGAACCGGTTCTCTAAGCCCTGTTTTCTGGATGTTGCTCCTAAAGATCAAGTTCTGTTTTACATTTTGTTCTGTTGCATTCCTTTTTTTACGAATGAGTATTCTGCTACATCCTGTAACGTCCTCTGGAACAGAAAACCGGTTGAAAAGCCGTTTATAATTTTGTAAAGTTGAAATTTCACTTTTTTCGCCGTTCTTCTGCCAAAGCTAAGTAAGTGACTGTACTTCTGTTTTAGACAGTTCAAGCGAAATACGTCCGTAAATTTCAGTCAATGGTGCAAGTTTGGGTAACAGCATTGTATTGCATTGGTTGAAAGAAGACTATAATTAATTATCTCACTATGGTCTGCAACTGGGGATGATGGTATGGCAAGCAAGTCACATCAGAAATGAATGAGAAAGCAAATAAGTTGGCGAATGGAAGTGATTCTGTACGAAAAATGTCAAAATTAGTTTCATATTCTGGAATAAAAAGATATCTGACCAGTATTAATCACGCCTTTTGAATGAAATTGATGAAGAAATACGTGAGAAGAGACCTTAATCACCTAAGAAGAATATTGTCTTTCATTTCACCTCTCCACAAATGTTTTCGCGTTGTGGAGAATACTAAGGTATTCATTGTTGGAGCATTTACAATAAGAACCAGATTAGTACTGTTTGACTTCCATTTGTTCTCATACGTAAATAAATGTGGGTCATGAAACATATTTCGAGTTTAATGAATAGTTTTGGTTTGCATTGATGGATGGTTTAAAAATATTGTAGAGGCGTATGTAAAGGATGGAAACTATTCACTGCAAACACGTCAGGAATAATCCATAAAAATTATGGGAGATTAGTTAAGGAAGAAGTACTTTTACATGAAAAGACAGTCCTACAGTGCATGCCGAGATCTTCCCTCTTTGCTCTTGTAATTATCATTAACTGTTTCGTTTTATTGAATGACGTAAAACTGAAGTTATAAGCAAACTTTGACTCTGTAGACCTTTCGGATACTTAGCGTTTTCTATGGTCATCCCCCGATGTTTCGATCCCAACAAGTAAGTACTGACGCAGGGCTAATTTCAGTGAAATGTGGTGTTCTATCGATCTGGACCGTTATACTGTACGCTAATTCAGTGTTATTATGTTGAAAATGTTCTCAGTTTGTTAGTTTAATTGCTACTACGTTAACCCAACGTAGAGACTATCATGATTAATTAATGACAGCAAATTTTTTTCACTGACAGGTAGGAGGCAAACGCTAACACTTTTTTTAGATCAACCACGTTGACTATAACTGACCTCGAAATTAATTCGCAGAGACACGTTATTGACTTTTTAGTTAGTGAATTAGAATATATTCTAGGTTATGGGGGTCTATTAAATACAAGCAAATGTCATTAGGCGTGCAAAATACTTGACTCACAATGGGATTTCACTGTCTCATTGATTATGTCTTTATTCGCTGTGCTAAATAAATTTTATATTTTTATTTCGGCTACAAGCTCTATCTGAAAAATAAAAGAATCCGTTCACAACATTTGACAACCCACAAAATTTAAGGAAATTCCTAGGGAATTGAATATGTATTTTAATTGGATAACATTCTATTATAGTGAAACGAGACATTAACGTCCGAGTGCATTAGTTTTACTGGGATATGAGACAAACGTTCAGAACGCCATTTTCTACGTCGTTCTTGTCTGGGGGCGATTACTAAACGTCAAACAATGACGGGACTCTCTACATGGGGTATGTGTTACAGCTTGAAATGGGATGTCGATAGCAGATGTCTTTGGTAGAATGGAAGTGTCAAATACACTCTCCCCACAGAAGTACCGAGAAGCGAAAACCTCCTCCACATCCACATCCACAGGAGAAAGCTTGAAATGTGTAATAGAAATGTCATTTCCATCAATGTACAGCAAACACACGTATTTCGATAAGCTTCGTCAACCTGTCTTTTAGCTCCGCCAAGACAAAGGTTTTTCAGCTCAGCGACTTCTATACAGCTTCTTGACGACAGTTTCTACGTGGAAGAGGTCTCCCGCGGGAGGAATAAACCAAGAAATTATTCTTTGCAGACTTCGTCAGTCAAGAACGCGTGGCTCCCTGGTGGGACACACTATGTTCGCTACGTAAAAACCATTCTGATACCTGGGAGGCAAATTATCTTATACAGAAAGCAGTCCCATTAAGTAGTGGACAGCAGAATAAAGTATTAACGTATACTGAACACATGATTTTAAAGGAGTTAAAAGTGGTGCCTTATTTGTTTTAAATCCTTTTCTGTGGGAACTGGGGAAAGAGTACTCGACAAATAAATTTAGTGAACAGGCGATAGTTATTTCTTTCAAACTCACCTATTCAGGATAAGGCAACCAACTTTCGCCATAGCAAGTGGAATTTTGTTTATGACTCGGAGAGAGCTATGAATTTTCCCTTATTTGGAAGGAAAGACTTTGATTTACCCCTTAACTGACGAGGTGAGTTTTCTGTAACGTTTACTAAGAGGAGACCTCTGTTAAACCGAGATTTAAGGCGCAAATCATTTGAAAATTTTAATTTAGGTTATATAACACTAATTTTTACGATTATTTAAGTGTTGTTGAAATATACCTTGTTGGTTATATTGCGCTAAATAAATCGTGCAGTAATTTACTTTATATCACACAAAATTGCATACTTTTGTGTCTTTTTTCAAACAATAATTCACATAAATGAACTGTTAGAGAACTGAATTTCACGTTTTGAAAAGTTTTGATGTCTTTGCAGCAAGCGAACATTCACACAAAAGTAAGTTTCAGGGTTTAAACTTACACATAAGAATTACTCTAGACAGCTAAAATTGACAGGTTGCAAAACTGACATTCAGTACTGAAATTTATATTTTTCTTTGTCACCATTCAGATTTTAGCCAACACTTCAAGCATTTTACTGGAGAAACAGAAAGGTCCACATCAAGTGGTCCTGAGTTCTCCCTCTGAATGATCTTCCACTATCATAACTGTGATCATTCTCTACTGTATAATCGTGGTCTTTTTCATTTATTTTTTTCAACTATATCGCTGACATCTTCCTCCATCCACCGACTAACAATTCAATCAAACTTAAGATCGTTTAAATTGACACATTCCTGTGAACACATTTTGTACTCTGCTGAAGAAAACAGGTACATAGTCCACGAGGCGCAGTCTAGGAGACCTCAACACCTGTCATTAACATGTGTTAGTAACGAAAAGAAAGCGATAATGCAACCAACAACAAAACATTGTAGAGTGGGCAATTTAAATAGGGTCCGGGGAGTATAGTAGTATTCCGCCAGAGTTGACTTTGGAGAACGAGTTCGAACATTTTCGGGCTTTCTGAGGGACAACACCTCGTGAGTTTATCAGCGGTTCCGTAGGTGCAATGGTCGCAACGCGTGTGAGAACAAACTCGGCCTTAACACAGACAAGCGCGAGATCCGCACGACCTTACGGAGGCCGACTAGTTAATATGGGAGAAGAGTTTCTTTGAATTAATGAATATAGATTTTAGTATGGCATATTCAGAACAAAAAGTACGTAAACGAGAACTTGGCATAAATACAAAGAAAATAATGTTGGTATTCTCGCTCACACAGACGCTATGGAACACAATATTGCGAGAGGAAAGAAAGATTGATTCAGCAGTTTGCCCTTTCCACAATGGCGAAGAAAGAGGAGTGGTGGGAAGAGGAATAAGGGTTCTGATCGTTGTGGCTAAAAGAATGCGCTATCATTTGTACAGGAGAGTGGAATTGCGCTCGCTGCTACCGTAGAGTAAACAGAGTAAGGGATAAACAGCGGAATAAGAAAGCGGCAAAGTGGCCTCCCAACCGAGAACCATGTAACACACGTGAATATCCGTCATAGCAACACTCGTTTAAGCGAATAAAATAAAATCACTGCAAGGCTAAGATGTTTCTATGGAATTAACAACACGCGAACAGGACAGAACTGACCGAGGTTCCACGTCTCCAAAGGATAGCCGGGAGCGTTGGGTACGAGACGTGACGCGCTCCCAACCCGGCCAATCAGAGGCCACGGGATTTCCGCAAAAGGCTATACTGTTACGGCTAGCCGCCCGTACACCGGAAAATACTTCGTGATTCCCCAGAAGACGGCCAGAGTTTCGTCAGGGAGGCTACTTTGCAGCATTAAAAGGGAATGAGAATTTAATCTTTAGTGTTAGTACTACAACTAGTGAGGCTTCGAAAGGGGGACAACTTTACCCATTACACGGCATTCAAACTGGTCCCACATACTACCTACAGCAAGGATGAACTAGGGAAAAGGAAACCATCATGGCCATTCCAGGCAGACTGCTAAATTGGGTTGACAAATAACGAAAATATCCTACACCCATCCTCTCTCACCGACATGCGTAATATTACAGTAGTAAATTGTCTAGCCATATAGCTATCCCACGGCAGTTCCAAGATGCTGAAAGAACTGTCAAACGAATAAAATATAAAAAAACGTGGATAGCGAATGACAATGAAATGCTCGTCTCTCGGAGTCCATTCAGAATTTAGGATGTCGTAACATAAATCCATTAAAGGATGAGCTTTGTTACAATTCAGAAATACTCCTTTCCTCAAAATTTAGCTTACTGTATAGGGGCAGAAAAAATATATATCTTAGAGCTCATCCAGGGTTATATAAAATGTTGTAAATGGAGTAACTATAAGTTAACGCAGTGCTGAATTTTATTTTTATTTACTTTTTTTTAGTTAGTGTTACTGCCATTTAATGTAAGTGCTCTAACAAATCATTATCAGCTTCAGGTTGTGTGGAAAAGTTAACATCTAACATGAAAAATATGCCAGTTTATTGATAATTTTCTTCTAGGGTGTGCAGCCGGATCATAAAGTCATCTTGACACAATATTTCCGCGGTCCAACTGGCCGCCATCTTCAGGTGAGAGTGTACCAGCACTCTCACCTGAAGATGGCGGCCAGTTGGACCGCGGATATATTGTGTCAAGATGACTTTATGATTCGGCTGCACACACGAGAAGAACATTATCAGTTATTACGCCGGGAAAGCCTTCGTAATCACATGCCAGTTTATTATTTATGCGTCGGGAAAACGAACTACTTTATGTATGAAAACGTGTGCTAGCGACAAGCAGCGAAAGGATTGGGCTTGTACCCATACAGTGAAATATGTTGACGATTTCTTGAGAAGGTTATTATTCGTTGTGTGAGTAGAAAATTTGTATGTTTAATAATATCTAAATAAATATTTTGCTTACAAGACATCACATTCACACATTCCAGACAATAGTGTGGCATTTGTTACTTTTTGGTATCTGATTTATGCTCTCGCGATGGAATGATTAAAATTTTCTCAGTAACATCAACCGGTCTGGTCAACAAATCAAACGTTTCACCTCTGTGTCTCTTGCCACCAGGAAGGTCGATAAAGATGGCATGAGAATGAGGCAATTGTTGGCAAGTAGTGTGATAGCCCATATAGACCATAAATCCGAATCAATTAAAATTTCTCAACTCAAGATACAATTATATAAAGAAGAAACCTGGAGAAACCAATTTCTACTGAAGACAATGTGTGCCTTTCTGCTGGGAACTTATGACAATTTAGACTGTAACAAGCCACAATAAGTTTCATGAACAATTTGTCTGCAGTACAGAGAAGGTTTTATTAATACTATGAATCCTACGTATTATTCAACTGTTAGAAAGTATTCATTAATTTCTTTACAAAAGTCGGTCACGGCAACATTTCAACTTTTTGTGTCTGTAGTTTATAGCCCGAGTTGAGGAATATACAAACAAAATTAAAAATAATATCAAGTATGTTACAACACCATAGTACGAAATTCTACTAATAAGCTTCTAGCTTCAATTAATCAAAATTCTGTCGAAATACGTAATGGGACGACAACACTCTTTACACTGTTACTGAGAACCACAATAAGTAAAAGAGGTTAAAAATTAAAGTAAGGCCTTAAGCTCCCTCTGACCATGACCGTTGCAGTGATAATGTAGCTTCTTGTTTCGATTCCTGGGAATTTTGTTTGCAATGATTGTAAGTACTTTCATGTGACTGCTGATTAGGATATCCTCAGTTCCCTGTCAATAGTCATCATACTCTAAGCAGTGTTGATAGCGCACGAATTCTCACTCGATTCCAGCACAAGAAAGTAAACCTAATGATAATTAACCTCCTTAAGTTGCAAAGAGGAAACAGTCAGTAGGGTAGCTTGTCGACTGTCCGGAAAGTCATGAGCGTTGCCATGCCAACCTTCCCATGTCAGAGTCCAATACGTTATACCAACGAGAGAAGAGAAGATGACCTCCCCAGTTGTCGTACAATTCCCAACGGTGATTCTCAATGTCTTGAACATAAATTACACATTATTTTTGTAAACTATATGCTTTGTTTTTGCTTATCATAGCAGCACCCAAGTCTGTGAGTAGCAATGTAAAGTTTATTATTGAAAGTGTATTTCGAATTTTATTATTAGAGTTGTATTTCTAATATTGAGCACTTCATTCACCGGGAATTTATTTAGCAGGATGACCATGTTAATGTACGCTGTACAATAACTACATATTTAAGTCATTTACAAAGTCTCAAGCTCCTTCACTTCTGTACTTCCCCTAAGTGAAGCATTGAACTGAAATTATGGCATAAATCATGGCTGATATTGTGCGACCTTGTTTTAATCTTCGTAAATAGTACCAAGTCAGAAAAGAAATGAAGCTTCCATGAAAGGCAGTGGGAGCTAATAAAGAGAGGTTGGGAGAACCGATAGATTACGAAGAATTTTCTGAAGAAGCATATGAAAATTTTGTTTAGTGCTGAAACAAAATATTCATCATGCTTAATCAAGAGCTGTAGTAGAGTGCCTTCTTCTGTTTTCGGAAGCAAGGCAGAAGAGTGAAGTAACGAAAAACTGATATCTAGTAACAATAATGTGGTACAATAAACTTAGGATATGAAACGAAAAGTAGAAACAGACGCAGTCTTTAGCAAGATTGCCACAATATAAACGTATTTCAGTTGAGAGTCAACTCGTACGGTATAGTGAACAGTGTGGTCAAATTAAATTAAAGAATGACACTGAAAAGGCAGAAAAGGAACATCTGCGAAGAGTTAGGCGGAAAAAGCTTCCGTTCAGCTACCGATTTATAAAGATTTACACTGTTTTCCAAAGATCTATGCATCTTCTTTGACACTAATTACAGTTTAATTGATTGTATTTCAATACTTATAGAGCTTATTACGATAAATTAAGCCTCAGATGTGTTGGCCACTAAGACGCCGACAGGTCTCGCATCTCAGGCCACATTAACCTCCCCAAGACTCTGAAAGACGAAGGAATTTCTTACAGTTTGAGAAATGGATTTGAAGACTTGTTCCCCATTTATTCTGAACCGTCAAAATAGTGATAGCAGCTGAGTTCTTCCCTTAGTTACTTGTAGACATCGTGCCAACATTCCAACGGATCTGTGCATGATATCTTTCATTCCGTGGTTGCACGCACAAATCTTTGACCAGAGAACTTTGTGAATCTGTAGAAGCCTTTTCTACCAAAGTTGGAAATAACAAGGCAAGTGCAATTCAGGTGAAGTGGGAACAGCGAGCGGTTTCACCAACATTAAAACGAAGCTTGTTTTTTGACAGCAATTGAATGCGGACCCATGTCTAACTGGTCTGTACTGGCAAACGTTGATGAGACATGAGTAGGTGGTACGTCTCCTCCATGAAGCTTTCTGAGTGCTGCGTTTCATAGATGTTCCGTTTAGTTATGTAAACTGATACTGTTGTCTTCGTACACAGAACCACGTGATTACGGGTCAGATTGTTCATATTGTAATAAGTCTTGAAAGTCTCTTCAGGTTTGCTGCCGGATCCTAAAATCAACTTGACTCGATATTTCGGAGATCCAACTGGTCGCCGTCTTCAGGAGAATGCTGCTTCTGCTGATGAGTCCCGCTGAGAACTGACGCCAGGGTGCAAACCGACGTCCTATTCATATTGTAATATCAGTAAATGTTATGAATCTGTTTTATTCGTTACTTAAAATTTCGCGGAGGTGTTTCGTTGTTTCAGTTCGAGTGGATTCAGATTTAATCAACTGAATTTATTACACTGCCTTTTCACTTTGATCCACGTGGCTGAAGGTCGAAAGGAGTCTACTTGGGCGCACTTGTATGTGGCACTCGAATAGGATACTAATATTAATATAAACCAAAATGAAACTACTATGTGATAAACGATGTACGTCTCTTATAGGATTTATAATGCGCATCAGCGACTGTGCACGACTGCAGAGTCAAAGATACTGCTCCTGGTCGGGGGTAGTAGTGTTGGAGTAAGAGAGCGCTTGGCGCACGGTTGTAGGAGAGGTGAGTGAAAGAGGATGGTGTAGGCAACTTTTGTGGTGTGCTTTGTGAACCGTCCTAGTGTTAGAGTAAAGTAGAAATCACAGGAAAGTGTAAGAAGAAGTCTTCATGCAAGCAAGGTAAAGATGTTAAAGAATTATGATTTTCGTTTTGCCACCACGTTAGTATAGATGAGTTGGCTGATAATTATCAGTTGTTGAGTAACCCCGGAATGTAAACTGATTGATAAAAATGCTAGTTAGATATTTTAATTCTGTAATGTTTCTAAGATCTAATTTGATGATTTGCATTTACGCTGATTTAGTGATTTTAGATAGTACTTGCTGTAAAAATTCTCATTGTTTGTTGATTAATTAGTAAATATGATATATTATTCTAATCAATATACTACAATTGTTAAATGTTTTTTGAAAAGCAGAACTTAACTTGCAGTATAATTTTGTTAAATAAATCAGTGTTAGTAATGCACGACAATCAGTATCGCCTCCCTGCCCAGGTCAAAGAAGTTAGATTTTTCTTAAATTTTTTCATTTATCACCCAAAAAATTTTCTTGTGCATTTCAAAGTATTATGGACAGCATTGCACACTGCTGATCCTGTAGCTAGAATTTTTTTTTTTATGGGAGACCAAAATATATCGCGTTCCACCTTTCCCGCTTTAGAGGTAAGACAATTCAATTTATTTGTCGTGTGCGCAGGCACTCATTAAATGCTATTTAAGATGAATTAGATACAAAAGAACGTTGCGAGGTCTGTAAATGTTCTCAAACTGTTTTAATTCACTATTTAAAATGTCACAGCAGTGTTGAGTTTACTGATTTAAGGTAGATTCTGATTTAAGTAATTGAATTTACGCCACTTCCTTTGTTCTTTGAATCACGTGCTGATAGGTCAGTCTGTTCACCTTGCTATGTCAGTAAATGTTTCCAAACTATTTTTATTTGTTATTTAAATCGTCGTAAGACTATTTTGCATTGTCAATTCTGTTATATTATGATCTTTAATAAATGAATTTATGACACTTTCTTTGTGTATTGAACCACGTGGCCATAATTCCATTGGGTTATATTTCATAATTCTTGCGTGTGCAACACATTCTGTTTTGCATGCTTTCTTGTTTTTCGGTAGAAAATGAAAATTCCTTTCGTCGTTTCTCCTACTTACTCCACTTTATTGAGACAGAAACCGACTATGAGATATTATTTTTCCTGACCACGTGTTAATGGTACGTTATGGAATTGTGTGAAGTACTAAGTGTTTTCCACCTACAATTTATTACAGATGGTTTGTTCTCTTTCGTCTCAGTGCATATAATGTCACTGAACATACATTTCTGACGCTTTTTATCAAAATTCTAGGTGTGAGACTTTAGCTTCCCGTATAATAAATGTCACAAAACCGCATTTTTCTTTTATGCAAAAACCAACATCCGAATCATCCTCCAAGCCAGAATTAACTAAAGTTTTATTGCTAAGTGCCTCACTTATCATTCTCGTTTCTCGGGAAGACGATCTCTATAATTTACAGGCGGCCACGTACAAGGTAAACTGACTATAAAATGTACTTTTCAATATCAGATGAATTTCGCTGGTCACAGTTTAAACTTTTTTACACGTCGGAGAGTGGTTATGAGCGATACTGATATTAGGTTTTACAGTTAGCTGTAATATTCATTTCGGTGTAGTTGGGTGGATTTGGTACATAAGAATTTTATCTGTCGTATCGGTAATCGGTATTGGCAATACAGGAGACAGGTGACCTTGAAAATGGGTAAAAAACTTAAAAATCCACTAAGTTTCTCCATATATTAAAGTATTGGTTGAGATATACTATTTTCTGAACGAGTAACATTCGTTTACAATAAACGAATGAACAATAATGTAATAAGTAACTGCAGTCATAATGGAGCTCAGCAAATTTACAAACCTCTAGATTATGCGCAAAACCTCACAACATTCGTACTTCAGTCTGGAGTCCAAACTAGTTGTGACAAACACAAAAAGGTGGTATCTAAGCAATCTGAATAGGCGTTTATGCAAGAGGGCCGTATTAGTGAACCACCGTTTGAACATCGTGCACAGTAGCAAATGAATGATGTTGAGTATGAGGATTTTGAGTTTTCAAAACCACGTAAATCTTCTCAAAGGAGCAATATACAATGGACGGAATCCTAGTAGTTCTTACGCTGACAGATACGGTGCTGTGTAAGCTTCGTTCTAAACTATTTACAGGCAGTTTCTCGGACAGTAGACGCTGAGCAGAAACTGGAAAAGAGGGCATGTAATCCCAGTTTAAAAACGTACTGTAAAACGGATTCGAAATATTTCGGTCCAATAATGCTAACGACCGTTGCATGAACGGTTATTCGAAGCTCGTAATTCTGATACAGGAAATGTATACTCCCTAAAAGAAATAGCCCGTTGTCAGCAAAATCAGACCTGTGAAACGCAGCTGTTTTCAGTAAATACAGTTTTTATGGTCTTACGACCTAACTCGTGTATGATACAGCTCTCCACATTTGTCATTTCTGTACGAGTCTCTTTACTTATGCAAAGCTACTGAAACTTGTGACCGCCTAAACCTACTTAGTATATTCAATGCTTGGTCTCGCTCAAGATGTTTAAACCCGCACTCACACTGACCTTCACTATCAGGTTAACTATTTTTTGACACATCAAGATGCGTCCTAGCAACCGGTCTCTTCCTTTATGTCAAGTTGTGCCATACACTTCTTGTTTCAATGCTCCCATGATATTCATAGGGCATTGGATACAACTACGTTGAGTAGTTAGCGGATCTTCCCACCAAATCATTCGAACTCTTCAGTGTCACCACAATTTTAAACTTTCTCTTCTCTTCTTGTCTACATATTATTTATAGGCGAAATTCGCTTTTGCAGAAAGCTAACACTGCAGGCAAGTTCTTTCGGAATAGACTTTCAGAAATTTAAATATATGTTCTATGTTAACAATTTGCTCTTTTCACTAATGTTGATTCTGATATTACATCCCTATTACTCCTGCCGATTAAAAAAAAAATGGTTCATATGGCTCTGAGCACTATAGGACCGAATTTCTGAGCTCATCAGTCCCCTAGAACTTAGAACTACTTAAACCTAACTAACCTAAGGACATTACACACATCCATGCCCGAGGCAGGATTCGAACCTGCGACCGTAGCTGTCGCGCGGTTTCAGACTGTAGCGCCTAGAACCGCACGGCCACTCTGGCAGTCTGCCGACGTCAGTTTACTGTCTTTCCCAAAGAGCGTAACTCGTACACGGCTATTAGCGGCTTATTTAATCTACGAGGCCGTACTGATAAGTAATCTTTCTGAATTTTGTATGTGAAAACTCTTAAAGATTTATAAGTATAATAAACATTATAAGCGTTTTGTTTTACACAGAAAATTGTGGTATTGGTAATATTTTGGATGTCATGCGGAAAAGTAAAACTTCAACAGCATCTGAGTAATATCGGGCAACATCTCTGCCAAAGAGGTGCCGCTGCGAGAGTGTTAGTACATTGATTGCTTCTGAGTGGAGAGAGAGAGAAGCTGTCGGGTTATATCTTTAGATGGACAAAGAAGTGTTCGGACCATGCCGTGTGGAGGCAATAATCTCCTTATATTTCTTTGATTTATAGAGACATATTTTGTAAATTGATTCAGAAGACTTCAAATAGTACTGTAATGGCGCATTTGCTGAGACATCCAAACGTTGTGATTAACTTGGTCAGGGATCTAGAATTAGGGATTTTTATGATAACGTAACAATGTGGGATTTACTGATTTTTCTTCAAAGATGGATAGCATAACTGATTATAAGAAAGTAATGAGAATTTGTTCAGGCTTTTCCATCATTAATATAAAGTGAATTTTTAACATTACAGGTATTAAATGTATTGTCTTACTTTTGTATAGTTTTGTTAATGCATTTGTCTCTTTATTTCAAGCCTGCACATACTTCCATATATAATTTTGAATTACCGAGTTATTCAGTAACAGAACTGTAATTGACAATGATCATTGTAGCAATGAGATTTATTAGCACAGAAGTTTTGTGGATGTCGCTGTAGTTTGTAGTACAATTATGTGTGTGTGTGTGTGTGTGTGTGTGTGTAAATGTGAATGGCTGGTCTGTGTTCAGTCTAATTGTAAAATGTTGTATGAAATTGTCTTGTAAACAGATAATCGTTAATTATCTTTTATCACAGATCTTAGAATCTCTTAAACTGTAAAAATGTTAACACAGATTTGTAACACCCAATAGTTTGGTGTGCTAAATAATTGATTATAATGATATCCTTTTACTGAAGTTACGTTATTGTGCAGATCTGTTATTGCCCACCAAAGCAAAAATATTTGAAGATGATCTCTTTTGGTCTCAGGGGTTGAAACTTTCGGGTTCATACATATACATATTTTCTAGTAGTACACTGGTTTGTTAATTTTAATTATGTTAAGCATTTTTAGTTACAGCTTTCTCTGTAATAGCACCTTTGTGGAAAATAACGTACTCGACATTTGTGGCCCAGCACGGCAAAATAGCATCAGATAATGAAACTAAAGATGGGGGTGCGTTAATACTTTCACAAATGCATATGTTGAGTAATTTATCTTAATAATATCTAAGCTAGAAGAGCCGTAATTACCAAAAATAGTTGTACTGTCCGTAATTGCGGACAACAATAGGGTAAAATCATAACTAATAAACTGGAGGAAAGAACACAGTTCTTCTATAAATAAAAGATGGTTTTAATAGTAACAAATAACATATTGTATTCTGAAAATAATTTTGATAAATTAACGATTATTACACTTATTACAGTCTTCTTAATGTGAAACGTAGGAAGAGCGCTTCTTGCTAAGTCAGCGATACTACTTGAAAAGGTACAGTGTCTTTTCTTTTATCAGATAAATCAAAATTAACAGACTGTATATTGTCTTTTTTTAATCATCGTCTACACAGATAATAAATCGTGCTAATTGTCTTTGTCCTTTTCACTCGATGCATTTCACATGAAAAAAATTTCAATATTTTTCCCATACTATAGAAAAAATTAAGTCTCATCCTCAAGTATATTCACAGGGAAAAATACGCCAGAAGACAGCACATAGTGCCCTCGACTGTTTACGACGTTTAAAAGAAATTTTATGGCTTAACACACCATATCACCAGTCGTCGCTCCGGCAGCGAGCCGAGATGTGGTCACGCCCGGAGTTCCGAGGAGTGCTGAATAGAACAATGGGTGTGGCGGATCACCGTTCGGCCGAGCCTGCTCAGTCGACGGCCACTTCTGGCCCCCCACTTATGACGACTGGAGATGCTGGTGTGCCAGACCGCCATTTGGAGGAGCCAGCTGCCCCGGCGGCCATGTCTGACGCGCCGGCTACAACGACCCGGCCACCGTTCATGGACTACTACTTGGACGAGGATTCTGGTGAAGATGATGTAGTACATGACCCATTCCCGGCTGACGAGAGGGCGCAAAGGATGAAGGCCAGCACGCTGCAGCGCCCAGAGGGCCAGCGGCGCAAAAGACCAATCTCCTCATCACCAGCCGTTGCCAAAAAGGCGTCCAAGAAGAACAGGCAGCACCAACAGTGGCAGAAGACGCGCCACACCAGATGATAACGTGACGGGTGCGACCTGGACCACCGTCAGTCTCGGCGGGCGGCCAGACTCAGAGCGACGCCTTCCCCACCGCCCACGGATACTGCTAAGCGCTACGGCGCGATAGCAGACGAGGAGAAGTCCGAGCAGCCAACAGTATCCAAACAGACTGATACCACGGCCGCTGCCCACTCTGGCCGCTCGGTAGAAGAGAAGCGACCGCCTCCCGATCGGACACCATCGCCGGACGGTCGCAGCGACGGCCGCCGCCCGTAGTCGTTGAGACAAAGGTTTCCTGCAGCTAATGAAGCAGCGGACGACTGCAGACTTCACGGTGCGAGATGCAGCGGGGAACCTTGTGCGGCTGCAAGTAGGAAATACCGACGACAACATCAAGGTCACAAGCGAGGCATGGAACCAGGGCTTGTACTGGTTCACGCACGGCGCCGTCCCCGAGAGGTTACTGAAGAGGGTCGTCAAGGGCTTCCCCAAGGCGGCTGAACCAGAACTTCTGAGAGACGGTCTGGTGGAGCTTGACTTCTGTGTGCGCCTTCTCTGCTGGTGATCGCCACCGACACACCGGAGAACAGGCAGCTCTACCAGCTGACACGGGTGGCCAACACAACTGTCACCGTGGAAAACCTGAGGCCGAAGAGGGGCTTGGTGCAGTGCTTCGCTGCCAGGGGATGGGCCACGTGGCTCGCCACTGCTCTTTTCCCGAGGCGTGCGTTAAGTGCGCAGGCGACCACGCGAGCAGACTCTGTCCGCTACTGAGGACGCACACACCGAAGTGTGCGAACTGTGGCGGCCCACACGTGGAGAGTTACCGCGGCTGTGAAGTTATTAAAGCCGCGGTTGCTCGCCAACGCTCCGTCCACCTTCTTATGGCTAATCTTATAGCTATTTGGTGCAGGTTTTACTTGTTACCATTTCCTGCTTCTTCTTGAGTTTGGCGTGTGGGATTTGTTCATCTTTATTTTCAGTATATCTTTTGTGTGTGTGTGGGGGGGGATGAACTTCTGTGCTTTTTGCAGTGCGGAAATATCATATCTTCTGGGGAAAATTGTCTTCAGCGCCCTTTAGGGCCATAGGGAAAAGGAGTACGTCTTCTGGTTACGTCGTTTTATATTCGAATAGGGCAATGGGTGTTCTGTAGCGGTCTCGTGGATTTTGAGGGGCTCTAAGTGCTCTGATGAGTGGGTTTGTGGCGTCGTGAGTCTTCCTGTAGAACCGTCGTGCAATTACCTGGTGTCGTTGTAGGACATCAAGTTCTTCAGCTGCCTATTTTAGGTAGCGATCTGGAAACTGCGAGTGCACATGGAATACGTGGCGTAGGATCTTATTCTATGGCGACTGTAGGGGCTGTATGTGTGTTATTGCTGCGCAGCCCCAGACTTTGCAGGCATAGTCCATTAGGGATCTAACGTACATTCGGAAAATCAAAAGTCCATTTGTGACGGAGACGTCGGATCCTTCGTTGATGAGGGTGTACAGGGTCCCTATCAGCGGATTTACCTTTACACGGACGTCTCCTATATGGAGCTTCCAAGTCAGTCGTTTGTCCATGATGACGCCAAGATAACATGCAGGCATAGTATTCCGATGAATAAAGATGACGGCTTGCGTCTTGGCTGGATTAAAGCTGATGCACCACTTCGCTGCCCACTGCTCAAGGGCGCTGGATCTCTGAAGACGGGGCACGAGGACCTCTCTCCAGCGGCTTCGCATGTAGATCATCGTGTCGTCAGCGTAGATAGCCTTCTACGCTAGTGGTTGTGCAGGGATATCTGATGTGGAATATAGGACAGTTCCTTGGGGAACGCCGGCGTTGATGCGACGAGCTGTTGAGAGTGCATCTCCTATCCGGACGGATGAAGCGGATGTAAGTATTGGGAAATTGAGCTTTCATAGGAGGCCTTGATGCCAGACTCTATCAAAAGCCTTCATAACGTCTAGCAGGACTTCTCCGCAGAATTATTTCTTGTTGAAGGCTTCACTGATGTATTCAACTGCTCGCAGTATTTGTCGTGTAGTGCTGTGGCCGCTACGGAAGCCGAACTGTTCCTGAGGTAGGATGTCGTGCTGGTTGATGATTTTCTGTAATCGTGGTAATAAAAGCCGCTCAAACAGTTTGCTGATGTGAGGGAGAAGACTGATGGGTCGATAGCTCGGTGGGCGGCGTCGATATTTTCCCGGTTTAGCTACAGAAACCACTATAGAATGCTTCCACTGGGCTGGGTAGACTGCTGTGGTGAGAAGCCAGTTGAAGTCGCACTATCGCTGTCCAAGGCAATTGCTTCAGGAAACGACCCTGGATGTCATCTGAGTCGGAGGCTTTATTCGGTGGTAGTGCCCGGATGCCTTCCTGCACTTCTTCAGCAGTAATGGGCGGGATGGGATCGTCTTCTTCGTCAGGTTCCTCGAGTAGAGCCTCCGCTTCACGTTCAGTGGAGTTTATTCGTTGTGGATCCACCCTGTCGTTCAGTTGTTGAAAGTTGGCTTCAAAAGTGTCTGCCAACATATTTCCTTTGTCGTTCGGTCGATATACAGTACTGTCGTGAGTCTGGAGCGGTGAAATCGTCGTCTGTCGGTTGGTGAAAAAGCCGACCGATTGCCAATGCATCGGGTCTGGCGTAAAGGCTCAGAGTTTCGCTGCCCACTGCTGGTTTTTATAGGCAACTCTTGTGACTTTGATGTCTCTTCTCAGCTGGTTTATCAGCCGTTTGAGGTGTTGATCTCTCGTTATGCGCCATTCACCACAGAGCCGGATTCTTTGACGGATGGTTGCTAAGATTTCTAGTAGCAGCCCCGGCGTCGGTAGGTGAGGCGTCTTGGGTGGTGGTGTGGCGAGGGTGAGCGCGTGATGGAGTCGATGAATTCGGTAACGGAGTCTTCAGTGATATCTTTGTCAGTTTGCAGTACGTCGACGGAGAATGAGACATGTTCACGAAAAGCGTTCCAGTTCGTGCGTCTGAGATTGAGGCGGCCGGCGTGATGTTATGGTGCAATATGCAGATAGAAGATGACTGGTAGGTGATTGGAATTTAGCGCATATACGACTTCAGCTTTCATGAAGTGGGGGATGCCTTTAGAGATGGATATGTCGATGATGTCCGGTCGACCACGAGATGGATAACATGTTGGCTCTTCTGGTCCACATACATAGTCATTTACCTCGTCAGTTGCTTGCAGGAGCAGGTGGCAGCTCATATTTGTGACCAGAGAGTTCCAGGCGACATGTTTAGAGTTCAAGTCTCCTGCTACAAAGACTTTTCCTGGTTTGCGGAGTAGTGCTCGGGCGTCATCCAGGTCAAGAAGCTGTCGAGGACTTTGGTAGACTGCTATGAAAGTAACTGGTCCGGTCTGGGTCTCCACAAAAACAGCAGTGGCTTCGATGTAGCGGGAGTTGGGCGGTTGCACTTCGTGATGGATGAGGGAACTGCGAATGAAGATGGCATTGCCCCCTCCGTGAGTCAGTCGTTGTACGTCATAATCCTGAGTTCGTCGAGTCATGGAGCTCTAGGCATGATGATGTGTAGATGCGTCTCTGGCTGCCGGTACGGCTCTGCAGATTCTCGCTTCAATGGTGGCGGCGATGGTAGTAGGAAGTTGAGAGAGTGTTCTGCTCACTTCCACGAGCGATGATGCAATCTGTGCATGCAGCGTATAGATGTCGTGCTGGTCTGTCCTGGGTGGCCGTGGTCGTGGAGCTGGAGGTGCGCAGAAGACTGCCGAACGATTCGCCCGCCGTCCGCGCTCAGGTGCGCAGCCGGCGAGGCGGCCGACAACTGCGAGGACGACGCCGGCAGCCGATGCTGCCACCTTCGTCCCCACTGAAGGGGGCCACAGAAGAGGGCGCACCCGCGCCGGAAAACGTGTCCGTGAGGGCACGCCTGAAGACAGCGCGTCGACCCCACCCCCCACCCCCAATCCCCCCTCCACGGGTAAACCGCGCAAAGACAGTTCCACATCGTCGGGAGGCGACAGGAGTGTCAACACACCAGCCGCCACTCGCAACCCAGCTGCACCCAGCCAGGGCACTGCGCAAGCACTACAAGAAGGAGAGCTGGCTGCAGCTGTCTCCGCATTCTCTGCTGTGATCGACAAGGTCACGCACCTCGCTGACACGGTGCAGAGAGCTGCCGAGGCAGTGCCATCCGCGCCGGGAGCAGCGATGTAGGCGCTCATAGCTGTCTGCAAAGCAGGCAGCACAGAAGAGGAGAAAACCTGAGAAGCGCAACGTGCTGGCAAGAAGAAAACGAGGAGAACACAACACATACCATTCCACAGAATACCTGAAGTAGGGTTAGTCTACTAGGACTCCGCCTACCCAGGGGTCGGGGTGCCCCTGATTAAGCCCGGCCGTCACGTCACGTCAGCAGGCCATATACATCGAAGTGGCACATCTCTTATATAATATATAGCAGTAGCGGGTGCAGAAAAACCTCAAGGAGGGGGCGCTAAGGATATCTTGAGCTACCTTTACATTTAACGTTAAAAAAAATAAATAAGTCACATTAAAAGATAAGAAAGTCTTATTTTAACAATGCCATATGATGATATAAAAATGCTACAATTGAGTTTCTCTTCCCTAATTGGAGAATTCTATGCGCATATTCTTCCTTGCAAATTGGTTAATTACATCGCCAATAGGAGTGAGTGTTCAACAGAGCTAAGCCATTAATTCGATTTCGTTCCTTTCTAGTGCATTCGATAGAGGGCCTATACAGTAACAATGCGTTTCTAGGAATCTTCTCAAAAGTCACCACTACCGGAGATATACGCATCGATAGCTCCCCATACCAACTCGTATTACGAGTTAGGTATGGGAAACCATTGTTATGCTATTAGTAACAATATTGTTAAGAGTCTCGTAACAATATTCTTACTGAGAAATTACTGTGAATTACTATTATTAATACTTCAGAATCGACTGATCACTCTTACTCTTGACTGATCTTCATACTTGCACTTGCTACAACTAGGACGTTTTACTTATTTATTCTTGAGTCTTAATATTTCTGCTTCTGCATATAAACGAGCTTCCTATTCGGCGAATAGCTCGTATTAATAATTTTTTATATTTAATTTTCAAATGCTCTTCTACAAAAGAAAATCCAGGAGTATATTTTCTCTGTAGAAGAAAACAGTGGAATATTCGCGACTTTTCTCGAACAAATGCCAGACAGAATAACGTGTCGAGATAACTAGAGTGGCCGCGACTTTTCTCGTAGCTATCTATGTGCGAGACAGAAACGTATAAAATACGATGACGCGGACGCGCGTGCTACATAGAAAAGTACAACTATTCGATAACTCGATTCAGTCGAGTCGACTGACGAAAGAAACGAAGGGCGTGCGGGCTGACTGGCGGAGGCGGTGCAGGTGGCAATGCGGTCGGCCCCGCAAGGGGGTGGGGGTGCCCCCCATATATATATCTGCCACTGATATATAGTCGTACCACTTTTCATAAATGAGTACACTGAATAGGAGTTGCAGGTTTAGCATTACGTGAGGTTGCAAGGTCACACAAATTTGTATTTCATTTAGTGTAAAACAGTTTTTTTGTCATTGCAGAAAATATTTGTATTGTTGCTGTATTGACTAGCGGTGTATTTTACTGTGATGTGTCATCAAGGTTGATGTAGTCCGGAAAATACTTTGTCTTTGCTCCCCCGCTTGGGTTAAGGGTCTGTGGAAAACCGAGCTTATAACCATTCTCGAGCCTTCGGGCTACTTCACCTGATGTATGTTGGGCAAACTAATTCGTATATTGCTGAATTTCTCATAAACGACAACAGAATGTGAACGTATATATTGGACTGTTTGTAATTCCATAATGAAGTTTACAAAACTCATTAAAGAGCTTCAGTTCAATCCCAGATTTAGTGGAGAAGTTGTCATACATTTGAAAAGCAGTATACTTGTGGGTAAAAATCTGTTCATTTATAATCTTTTGGATAAACTCAAAGTTTGAGTGAAAATAAATGTCAAGTTCGTATAGCAAATTAGTAATGCTTTCACCAAGTTTATAGTCTTCATTCCTGCCTTACAGTATTACGCGATTTCGTTTATTGTGTTCTGGATAACATCGAAGTTTGAGTGAAAATAAGTGCCAAGTTTGTATACCGAATTAGTAATGCTTTCGTCGAATTTACAGTCTTCATTCCTGCTTCATATTACGCGATGTCGATCTGAACACAGCTCACGCCGGCCAACCGATTTAGAACGCGCGGTCTTTTGTTGTAGATGTGATCCGGCTGCGAGAAAGGAAGGCCGGAACCCGCGCTGCTCTCCGCGCTGTCAAGTCCAGCTCTAGCTTCTTCTGGAGCTCGTACCACCGAACTACATGGAAAAACTAATAAGCGTAATCTTTTCACACATCTAATACCTCGCTAGCGTACACTTCAACGGTCCAAGCTCAAGAAGTGCAACACTGAGTGACTTACAGGAATCACGGCCCCGTGGTTGTGTGGTTACGGTGTTGGATTACAGAATTGGAAATCTCCCTCGTATCCCATCTTTTTCGCAAAATTACAAACTTTCTGTCCGATTATTGACGTATTTGTTCTCCTTCTGGAGTCTTGGCAATTGTCATTCTATACATCTGTTATAGAACGTGAGTCATGCGGTAAGACTGTATTACTACCGCAAGTAAATGTGATGAATAGTGAGAGCAGGCGAGATGACGCGTAGACCTCTCACAGCAGTGAAAACAACAAATGAAGGAGTGTGAAATGTGTTAAAATAAAGCAGTTTAAGAGTCATAACTTCCAAAACGGAACGCAAAAGTCTCGACACATGGTATTTGTGTAGAACAAATAGGAGGCACATGCGTCTGGAGGTCCCTTTCTTACTCGTCGCTGTACCAAACGGACGAAACACCGCAACACAGACACAAATTCGAATACAGTTCATAATTTTGCAAAAAAAAAAATAGTTTGGAAAGGGGGATTGGGGGCTCGAGACAGATCTGAACCCGGAACTCCTTGTTCGCAGACCAACATCATGACCACATAACCACAACGCCGTGGCTGCTCAAATTCGCTCGCGTTGCACTTCATGCATCTGGACCGTTCACTGTTCGATTATGCTTCTTTTTTCGCTTTCTGCTTTCATTGATCTGTCTTCAGTTTTTGACGGGCTATCTATTGGGCCACTTGACCACTAAATCTGAGGGACGTGCGATGGGGAGTTTCCCTTATTAGTTCTGAAGATATTGAATAATTGAATGTCTTTCCAATCACGTTAACAGTTTTAAAGCCATACACAGAGTGTCTGTTTCCATTACTGGTCACATTCATACGAAACATTTTATCAGATGATACATTAGAATCAATAAATCAAAAGTTATTACTACTTATAATATTCTGTGATCTGGCTAAAGCTTTTGATTGTGTTAAGCGTGATATTCTTACACAAAAGTTTAAATATTATGGGATAACAGGAGTAGGAGGCTCATGGTTCTCATCCTATAGAAACCAGTGTGTGTCTGTATCAGGCTTACCACATAACAATAGTCATTCAAAATATGAAACCATCAGGCAAGGGGTGCCCTAGGGCTCTATTTTAGGTCCCTTGTTGTTCCTATTATATATTATTGACCTTCCATATGCAGTGTCACAAAATACAGATTTTGTCTTATTTGCAGATGATACAAGTACTGGTATAAAAAACAGTACCTGTGATCTCACTGAGTAATCAGCTAATGAAATATTTGTAAGTGTCAATGGGTGGTTAATAGCAAATGAATTGTCACTGAATTTTGACAAGACCCAGTACATACAGTTTAGTACCTCACGAAGAATAGCTGGCCCTATAAGAATAATGTATTCAAACAATGAAATTAAAGCTGCAGACAGTGTCAAATATTTAGGGCTACCTAAATTGGAAACCTCACACTCTAGACCTAATGAAACGCCTTAGTTCAGCTACATTTACAGAAAGCATGAAATAGGTAATTTAAAAGTGAAGAAGTTACTTTGTTAGGCCTACTTCCATTCACTAATGAGTTATGGAATCATCTTTTGGGGAAACTCTTCACACAAAGAGAAAATTTTCAAAATTCAGAATCGAGTCATCAGAATCATTTCTGGTGTCAGTCCTAGATCATCATGCAGAGACCTCCTTAAGAAACTTGGTATTTTAACTACTACTACTTCTCAGTACATATACTCATTGATGTCATTTGTCTCTTTACACAAAATAGTGCAAAACATGATTATAATACTAGAACCAAAAACAATCTGTATATGGTCTGTAAAAGCATAACTTACCAGATAATATCAAAGGTATTGTAAGCGATGAAGATCGGTTTCAGAGTGAATTAAAGAACTTCCTGTTGGCCAACTCCTTCTACTCCATCGATGAGTATATTCACGAGGATTGTAGCTCATAACTCTGTCTAAATTAGAATAGTACAATATCCATGTGTCTGAGTAAATAGAAGCACCTTTGACTCTCTCCAAACCCCTAGACTTCTCTCCAAGGGATTCATGCAAAACGATAAATGAAATGCAAAATGCGTTTACAGATTTGAGCTGTAAACATCGTTCGTATACGGTTCAGGTTTAGCGTAAATCAGCCAACTTCTCTCCTTTTTTACGAACTTTGACGAAGGCACTATCACACGTTAGTACAGTCTCTGTCCAATTTCATCAGTCACATTTAACTTGCGAGTGAAATACATCTTGTCAAAATTTACAGTCGATGCATTCTCTCATTATAGTCAACTCTGTTTCTAATTTGCACCAAAGAAATGTGCCCACCGCAGAAAGTAACACCATTTGATCGCACTGGACTACAAGGTCGAGTATGTGGTACAGTGCTGTTTTTATTCGTACAGATTCATGCCTTCGGCTTCTGCCTTTGACATGATAAAACGGGTACCAATACGCAAGTGTTACTTTCCAAACAAGAAGCACACACGCGAGCAAAAAAATGAAGAACATGCGATCTTAAACGAGTCTAAACACGACTAAAAGCAACAAGCAGACAAAAATCGCCCGAAACGTGTCTCTGCAAAGCTGTAAAAATCAATCGGTACCCGCAAGTGTAGGGAACATCCGCCTAGCCCACGTAGTACACACATTCGTAGTCATAGTATGACTTCAGTATATTTTCGTCAGATATTCAGGTAATACGTTTCTTACATAACACATTCAAATCATCACACAGATAGACAAAAAATAAGAGTAACATAATTACATACAAAAAAAATTGGATGTTAAATTCATGAAGTGAATGAGTGTGGTTTTATCATAGGCAAAAATATTTATTTAATCGCAGTACTTAGAAAGTCTGATGGACACAAATGCTCCTACTACGCAAAATTTTGGGCACTTGAAGAGTATTCATTTTCGCTTGAGCTTAACCTACTATGCACATAATAAATATAAAAGTTACTTACTAGCACCAAGAGAATAATTGTAATTACTATTTTCACGGATCACAGTGAAATGTCGATTATTAAACTACAAATTGCTTTAGGTCAGCGTGATGGTAAAGTCCTTTTACCTCCAATGTGTCTGGATTTGCGAGGATGTGACAGCCTTCATCTGGCACTTTTACTACCTTATATGGCCCTGTGAACAGTAAGTGCTTTTTGTTCTGTCTTTTGGGAAGTGGGCTTCAGGAACCGATCTCAGTAAGACTAAACTTCCTATCTGGTAGGATTAGGACTTAGAAATATTTAGTCGTACTTGTTCTTTCCGATATTGGCTTGTTTTGCAAGAGCACTGAAAACTTGTTCTACCTTAATGTCCTGTGTTACAGGGCCTGTCGAAATCCGAGGTAAATGATTTATCCATTCATTTGCCTCATTCTCTGTGAACATCAGTTCGGAAGTGGAGAATCCTGTCGAAGTGTGAGGTAAAAGATTATAGATGGTTTCAAAATAGGTGACATAATGTATCCCCATAGTTTGTTTGGAAGCGGCATAAGTTCTAATGAAACGATAGAATTCCTTGAAGACTCTTTTAAAGGGATTACTTTTTGGATTAAAAAGTGAAATTAATATGTGTTTGATGTCATGCAGCAGGAAGCCTTCCTCTTCTTGCTGGTGAAGTAGGATACATTATCAGAAATTATTGAGTCGGGTCAGTACAGAAAGCAATCAGAGATGATCTTGTTCAGAATGGAAGTGCAAATTGTGGACTTGACAGGATGTAATTTTATATGTTTAGTGAAAATATCGTACAATGTCACAAGATACGTTACCCCTTATGTAGCTACAGGTAGTGGGGCTATAACATCAAGGGCAGTTAATTGTAAGGGTTTCGCGGGTAGATTGGGATGTGTTTCAGTTTTAGAGCATACATTGTTGGGCTTGGTTTTCTGACAAATGACACAGATTCGGATTATGTGTTGAACATATCTCCTTACGTTAGGATAATATGAATACCTGGCAATTTTACTTGTACATTTGTTAATAGCGAAATGTTCCCAGGAGTGGTGCATGTACCAAATAAAAATCGACTAAACTGTCTGTTGCTATACGGATGCACCAATTGTCTGTGTTTATATCCTGTCTGAAAATAACCGTTTGTAACACTTATAACGATTAGAAGTAGTTTTACATTATGTAAGTGTGTACCTGAAATTATGGAGTGTATATTTTATGTTATTTGAAGTCCTTTATTTGTGACAGGAGAAGTAGAGTTTTGTAATGTACATATGAAAAAAAAAGATTTTTAAAATGATAAATTATTGTAATATGTGTATGTGCATAACAAGAAAATGTTTACTGAAAGCTGGTTCATGCTTAGGGCACTTGTATTTGTAATATATAAAAGATGTAGGGAAGCCCCTCCGCAAAGTAAGAGGCATGACACGATTTAAAGGTGGTTTTGGCGCTCGAACTGAGTGGCTCCTTGGTGTTAACAGTTAGCTGTATGTGGCTAACCGTAGCATGGTACACTTCAAAGGTGCTAAGAGAGGCAATTGGAAGCCGCTTTACAATGGATTTGCCTCGGATGTGGATCTGCCTATTATTTGGTATTCTCGGTAAAAAGGAATGGCTCGAATATGGTGAAAATCCAACGCCAAGAAGAGATTTTATAAAGCACTCAAACATCAAGAGCCATGGGTACAGTTAGCCGCCATGTCGCTTGCCACCAATCTTCACCACTGCTTCACTAACATCATATATTCAGTAATGTATATGCGCATGGAGCAGTTAATTTTTGTGTGGTTTGAATAATAACCACAAAAACAAATTTGTGTCCAGAACCATATTTTCTATCCTGATCACGAACCTATGCATGGTCCTCACCTAAATGCTACTAAAGCTGAGTATCCTGATTTAAATGAACAATCCTTGCATTCTAGTGTTTAAAAGTGATTTTTTGCCTAATGTAAATTGGCGGAAAAAAATGTTAAAACCATAAATGTAAAGTTAGATAGGATTTTGCTAAAGTATCCTTAGCTTATTACAAAGTATAGTTTTCTAAGAATACAGTGCAAGATTATGTAAATATTATTGTCTGAGATACCTGCTTCACAGTCGAGAAAAAGGCAAATGAGTTAATTTCATTTTCTAGAATAGTGTGGTTTTGATTTCTATCATGAATGGTTTCTTTTTTGAAGTTAATTGAGCACAGTGTTGTGTTTTGTTACAAAGTAAATTAAGAACTACTCCAAGTGAAGTGAGTGATTATCTTTTGAGTCTTTTTTTTTTTACTGTAATAATCAGAGAGAGAGTTGACTAGAGAAACTATACTAGTTTATGGGTCCCCATCATATTCTCCACTTATTAGAAAGAAATTGAACTATTACTGTTGCTAAGGAAAACTGATGTACGTAGAAGAGCTTAAACAGTGTAGTTATGAGATTATTCATCTTTAGTGATTTTTTTATGTCAGTTAAGATAAAAGCCCTCATGTCCAAATTTAGTTCTGCACTTCATGCAGTAACATTTCATTATCTGATTAAGTAATGCTCTTGAGTGTAGCTGTCAGTCGTATGAGCTTGGTGCAAATTTACTTCTTATAATTCACTGATGTGTGCGTTATTGGTACCTGCTGCACCACACAGTTCAGAGTGCACTGTCTCAGTTTGTATCCTGTTTGCTATTCAAAGGGAAATCTCAACGAAGCAACCAAAATAGTGTTCATTCAGCAGTTAGCAATATACTCTGAGGAAGGCGTCTTGTAACAGTCGCCGGAACGGCGGTATTTAATAGATGACAATGCGGCCTCAAACACAGAAGAATTTTATTGGCACTATAGTCCGATACCTTTGTCCATTAGACACACGCGTGGTCAATCTTGAAAATGTTCCCAGAGGGTAACATTAGCTTGTTTCATGGCATGTTAGTGTTATTACTTTATCATGCAACTGATAGTGCAGGTTGAAATCGCTCATCGGAGCCTCTTTTACACTTCGCCTAAGCGGATTTGCCTCCTAATGTTCTGTGTTCCTATATATACTTACGAAGAGCTGTCTGTAAGCGGCGTCTTTTATCAGCAGTACCCGGAAGCAGTACCATGTGTCTGAAGTCCGGCAGACACTGTAGAAGGCGAGACGAAAGGTCTACAACGACGTTGTCCTACCCCTGACGTGGCGAATTTCTGAATCACAATCTTGGAGCTCCAACGTACAACGTAACACTCCTGTTTGCAATAATCGACCTGACGATAGGATGCTTAAAGCTTGGTGGTCACAGAAGGCCTTCACATGTTTTCCATGTACATAACAATAGTACATTTTGAAAGCCCACACCAACCGCCAATGCTTCCAACTCTGTCACTATGTAGGCCCTTTCACATCCATACAGTACTCTACTTACAAATTCGATAACGGGCATTTCCGTTTCATCCAATGATTCGTAGGTCGAGGAAAGGCAAGCCAGTAAGATGAGGCATCCGTTGTAAGCCAAAAATCTTACCCATGGTGGGGTGTTGTATGATGTTTGAATTTATGTCTGACTTTATCGCAGAAATCTTTACATGCATTTGTGCAAAACCAATGGGCATTCTTCTTTAGAAGATTCAGCAGTGCTTCACTATTAGTAACAGTTTGAGGGCAAAGCAACTAAAGAAGGAAGTAAGTCCCACAGAGGCTTTGAGTTACCTCTTGTTTCTTGGATATGGGATCATGGGAACTGATTTATTGCGTCCATTTTTCCCAGCTGAGGTACTGTACCGTGGGGCAAATTGTGTGGCCTAGCAATTTTAATTCATGTCATCCGAACTTCGATTTCTTTAAATTGTTGGTTAGGCCTGCGTCCGCAAATTTAGCCAACACTTTGTCAATCAGTTATAAGCGTTCCTGCCAAGTGACAGTCCAATAAGCAGAAATCGTCGAAATAAACTGTCACGCGATCTAGCAACTCAGGTGCGGCAATAAACACACCTGTGCTTACCAAAGTGCAGAATTCTAAACTGGTAGCTTCTGGCAGCAAATACGAACGCAGTGTATTTCTTCGATCGTTCGGACACCTCGATTTGCCGGTACGATGATCGTAAATCGATTGAGGTAAAGTACCTTGTTCCGAAAACTTTCTGGAGCTGTTCTTCCAGGTTGTCGGTTCCTGTCCTGATGAGCACAATGATTTTACTGATTTCGCATGCATCCGGCACCAAGCGAACGCTACCATCAGGATTAGCCACAGCTAACAATGAGCTGCAGTAGGTGACAAAGAAGTGTCGATCATACCCCAGTCTATTTTTTTCGTAACTCCTTCATCACAGCCTCTTTCTGAGGCCACAGCTCAGAATACGCCTTACGACAATAGGTCTGATGTTCGTATTCTTGCATGTCGTACATTTATCCTCATATAACCCCAGGTTTTTTCCGAGAATACTTCCCTGTAATGGTGGAGTAAGCTTACTAGCTCATGTTTTTAATCGCCACTTAAGTAATCTGATACTGATACTTCAGCCTGCGCTAAATTATCCACATTAGGTTCTTCTTCGTTATGTGCAACGTTTGTATCACAGTAACTTTCTTCTACATCTACATCTACATTTACACTCCGCAAGCCACCCAACGGTGTGTGGCGGAGGGCACGTTACGTCCACTGTTTTTACCTCCCTTTCCTGCTCCTGTCGCGTATGGTTCGCGGGAAGAACGACTGCCGGAAAGCTTCCATGCGCGCTCTAATCTCTCTAATTTTACATTCGTGATCTCCTCGGGAGGTATAAGTAGGGGGAAGCAATAATATTCGATACCTCATCCAGAAACGCACCTTCTCCAAACCTGGACAGCAAGCTACACCGCGATACAGAGCGACTCTCTTGCAGAGTCTACCACTTGAGTTTGCTAAACATCTCCGTATCGCTATCACGCTTACCAAATAACCCTGTGACGAAACGCGCCGCTTTTCTTTGGATCTTCTCTATCTCCTCTGTCAACCCGACCTGGTACGGATCCCACACTGATGAGCCATACTCAAGTATAGGTCGAACGAGTGTTTTGTAAGCCACCTCCTTTGTTGATGGACTAAATTTTCTAAGGACTCTCCCAATGAATCTCAACCTGGCACCCTCCTTACCAACAATTAATTTTATAAGATCATTCCACTTCAAATCGTTCCGCACGCATACTCCCACATATTTTACGAAAGTAACTGCTACCAGTGTTTGTTCCGCTATCATATAATCATACAATAAAGGATCCTTCTTTCTATGTATTCGCAATACATTAAATTTGTCTATGTGAAGGGTCAGTTGCCACTCCTTGCACCAAGTGCCTATCCGCTGCAGATCTTCCTACATTTCGCTGCAATTTTCTAATGCTGCATCTTCTCTGTATACTACAGCATCATCCGCGAAAAGCCGCATGGAACTTCCGACACTATCTACTAGGTCATTTATATATATTGTGAAAAGTAATGGTCCCACAACACTTCCCTGTGGCACGCCAAATGTTACTTTAACGTCTACAGACGTCTCTCCATTGAGAACAACATGCTGTGTTCTGTTTTCTAAAAACTCTTCAATCCAGCCACACAGCTGGTCTGATATTCCGTAGGCTCTTATTTTGTTTATCAGGAGACTGTGCGGAACTGTATCGAACGCCTTCCGGAACTCAAGGAAAATGGCATCTACCTGGGAGCCTGTATCTAATATTTTCTGGGTCTCACGAACAAATAAAGCAAGTTGGGTCTCACACGATCGCTGTTTCCGGAATACATGTTGTTTCCTACAGAGTAGATTCTGAGTTTCCAGAAATGACATGACACGTGAGCAAAAAACATGTTCTAAAATTCTACAACAGATCGATGTCAGAGATGTAGGTCTATAGTTTTACCCATCTGCTCGACGACCCTTCTTGAAGACTGGGACTAACTGTGCTCTTTTCCAATCATTTGGAACCTTCCGTTCCTCAAGAGACTTGCGGTACACGGCTGTTAGACGCGGGGAAAGTTCTTTCGCGTACTCTGTGTAGAATGCAATTGGTATCCCGTCAGGTCCAGTGGACTTTCCTGTGTTGAGTGATTTCAGTTGCTCTTCTATTCCTTGGACACTTATTTAGATGTCAGCCATTTTTTCGTTTGTGCGAGGATGTAGAGAAGGAACTGCAGTGCGGTCTTCCTCTGTGAAACAGCTTTGGAAAAAGGTGTTTCGTATTTCAGCTTTACGCGTGTCATCCTCTGTTTCAGTGCCATCATCATCCGAGAGTGTCTGGATATGCTGTTTTGAGCCACTTACTGATTTAACGTAAGACCAGAACTTCATAGGATTTTCTGTCAAGTCGGTACACAGAATTTTACTTTCGAATTCACTGAACGCTTCACGCATAGCCCTCCTTATGCTAACTTTGACATCGTTTAGCTTCTGTTTGTCTAAGAGGTTTTGGCAGTGTTTAAACTTGCAGTGAAGCTCTCTTTGCTTTCGCAGTAGTTTCTTAACTTTGTTGTTGAACCACGGTGGGTTTTTCCCGTCCCTCACAGCTTTACTCGGCACGTACCTGTCTAAAACGCATTTTACGATTGCCTTGAACTTTTTCCATAAACACTCAACATTGTCAATGTCGGAACAGAAATTTTCGTTTTGATCTGTTAGGTAGTCTGAAATCTGCCTTCTATTACTCTTGCTAAGCAGATAAACCTTCCTCCCTTTTTTTATATTCCTATTGACTTCCATATTCAGGGATGTTGCACGGCCTTATGATCACTGATTCCTTGTTCTGCGCTTACACAGTCGAAAAGTTCGGGTTTGTTTGATATCAGTAGGTCCAAGATGTTATCTCCAGGAGTCGGATCTCTGTTTAATTGCTCCAGGTAATTTTCGGATAGTGCCCTCAGTATAATGTCACTCGATGCTCTGTCCCTACCACCCGTCCTAAACATCTGTCATTTGTTGTGTAAAAACAAAATACCCGGTCGTGCGCACTTCACCTTGACACCATGGCGGTACTTACCATAAGATCAATTATTTTTCGAAAATCCGGTACAATCTTCTGCTCCACTGTTTACTATGCAAATAAGACCGCTTGAGAGGTGGATCTGTGAGTCGCATAAAGTCCCATTCCTGGATTACAGAAACTGACAAATTATTTACCAATAGAAAAGTGCAACAAGTAGCTCCTTTTCCGACAATGACGTCAGCCTGGACCTGGTGTTGAATCACTTGGCTTTTTGAACTAATAGCCCCCACGACCTTGCAGTTTCTACGGGGAATGTAGGCAAATGTATGATGTGACTGGTACGTTGGAACTGATACGTTTAATCTGAAGTAGAAGCTCCTATGTCTATATGCATCTGGCCATCAACACCGTTGATGGAACCGTTAGCAGCGGCTTGTACCACTTTCACCTGATCTTTCGTACAGTTACACGTTTCCTAAGACACCTACCTCGGGCCATCCCCCTCGTTGTATCGCAAAATGGCTAAGTGTCATTGTGTTGTGCCTTCATTCTATGCCGAGACCGACAGACGAATGCCTACAGGGGTCTCCACAGTTTGACGCCTGCGAATGTGAACTCAGCTTCCGTCACATCCACAATGCGTACACGGTGTGATTACGTCCGGTTGGGTGATGCACATGTTTGCGCGTGACTCTGTGTTGCTGTGAACTACTATCTGGCACCGGTATCGTCGACGTCTGATAAATGTGCATATTTTATGGGTGCTGTGGTGATGGCACTGTATTTTGCAATCTACCACTGGTTCCGGGATTCTGCCATAACCCGTTTACAGTCCTAATATTTTTATTATGGTTGTTGTTATCAAAACCGTTTTTATTTCGCTTTTTTGTAATTACACTTGCCACTATATTTTGGCCTAATTTTATTATTCTGACCGTTGTTTCCGGTGTTATTGTGCCAGAAACCGCCATTTATGCGGTTATCACCACTGCGGTAACTATTATCGTTCCAGTCGTTGTCGTTTGATTTGTTGGTGTCCTCCTATATGAGATCCAACGAATCGATTACTGACTGGAAATTCCCCAGGTCATTATAAGGAATATTGATTAATTTCTCTCGTACACTTATGGGAAGAAGAGCCTTTAATATTCTGAGAACGTCTCTATTAGGAGATCGGTTCATCCCAGTGCCTGGTCATGTTAATATATTTCTCGACGTATTTTCTGAGATTCACCACCATGAGACTGTATAATTGTGGCCTGTACACAAGCTTCCTAAGATATTCCTGCACACATGTAGACCAGAGCCGCTGTAAAAAGAATTCCTCAAAATTCAGAGATGTTTTACATGTCTTTGCAACTTGGAATGCCTATAGTGAGGCGTCTCCAGTTACATGTGAGACGAAAAACTTAATTTTCTGCCTTTCTGTCCCTGAACCTTCAGATATTGTCTTTGAATACCACAAGGTGGATACTTTTTTTGCGATCGTTGACAGTTTGAAACTGGCCATGTTCTATTAAACTTTCCTCTTGCATTAAGTTTGTCAGAGTTGGTATGCCTGATTCCCTGTAAGACATACTTCGGTTTGTCTCATAGCCGGTGTTATTACACGGCATTCTTTCATCCCTAGTCACGGTTTCATACATAGGCGCTATTATTGATGTATTACCGTATTGAGGACCAGTGTGGCTTGCATCATTTCGTTCTGCGTTGGTTTCATTACGCATTTGCCTCTCAGGTCCTTCGACCTGCATTTATCGGTTACCTTGCGACATGGAAAAGGTAGCGTTGTTTTGATTATGCATTTGCCTCTCAGTTCCTTCGACCTGCATTTATCGGCCACCTTACGACATGGGAAAGGTAGCGATGTTTTTATTATGCATTTGCCTCTCAGTTCCTTCGGCCCCCATTTATCGGTTACCTTGCGACATGGGAAAGGTAGACAGTATGAATACTAGTTTGCTCCTCACGTAAGCCTTGGCAAGTTTCAACTTTACCTCTATTGTGACATTTTCTACCTCTTTCTGTACCTCTCTATGGATAGTCTCTCTCATCTGTGTATTCATTTTGTCCATTGTTGAACTGACTTTTTTCATTTCACCTTCTAAAGTGTCATGAGATACTTTCATTTCTCCAGATCTGCCTTCAGTTTTTTCACTCCATCCGGCAAGTCTTTGCAGTTAGTCTGTAGGGTAGTGATGACTTCGCGAATACTATCTAGATCCTCCTTAATCTTCTCCACTATAGTGTTATCGCGAGTATCTGAGATTACATTCAGTCTTGATACAAAGTCCTCATCTCGAGGAGCTAGTGCTCGATTTAGTGAAATTCCTATTTCTTGATCTCCTACTTAGTACCCCGCTCTTTATCTAATAAAGCCTGTTTCCTATCTCGTTCCTTTTCAGACTCGATCAAGAATTGTTTTTCCCTAAGGGCCTGTCTCTCTTCACGCTCTTTTCCCTAATGAAGCCTGTTTGCCTGCACGCTCTTCTTCTGATGCAGCCTTTTTGGCTTCACACCCTTTTTCTCTTACATCCAGTTTTTGCAACAAGATAGTAATTAAATCTGTTCCTGGTACTTTCTGTGTTAGAAGGTGGGCTGACGCAGCCCCTGCACAGAAATATCGAAAATATTTTTACTACTGCACGTAGTAAACATATTTTCTTTGTCAACTACATCCTGTTCCGAATCCAGAATACTTTTATCTATAATTTGGGTTTCTGCTTCCCATGTGGGAACTGCAGCTGTCGGTAAAGTCTGAATCATTGTCGTATCTTTTGCCTGAACACTGTCATTCTGCTCGGCGTCAGGGATTTCCTTTCGCGTTGGCCTAAACATTTTGCTAGACTGATATTAAATTTCACGCGCAATACAAATAAAATACACAAAAAACAAAATAATTTATAACTAAACACGCTAATATTGGCACAAAATTGTTTATCGGCTGCTCTTAAAGTCCCTGCAACAGACTGTCTCGCAACTGATCTTTCCCACGTAACTCCTGCTGCGTTTGTCTATAGCCACATCAAAATGTATGGTGTGCGCAAGTAGCGTAGGTTTACTGGTAATCGACTTGAAAGTAAAGACATGCGGGTATGTTCTTACCTGTGATAGCTTCCCTAAATAATACTGAGATGCAGTTTAGTGTAAGTGGCCAACTCCAATTTATTAGATGATTTGATTTTGTTCCCTTTACTTTTCTTCTTCCCAGTTCAATTCAGTGTCGACGTACATGAAAAGAAAATACATCTTCATTAGAATGATACAGCATATGACTATATGCATACGGAATTCAGATAAAACTGGTTGTATGAAATTGTCTTTTAAACTGATAATGCTTAATTATTTTTTATCACATATCTTCTTACAATCTTCTCAACTGTAAAAATTTTAACGCAGGATTTATTACACCCAATACTGTGGTGTGCTAAATAATTGATTATAATGAATTCCTTTTATGGAAGTTACGGTATCGTGCAGAAACGTTTTTGTACACCAAAGCAAAAATATTTGAACATTGCATATTTATTAGTAGGACACTGGTTTTTTAATTTTAATTGCATGAAGTATTTTTAGTTACAGCTTTCTGTGCAATGGTGCCAATGTGGAAAATAACGTACTCGACATTTGTGACCCAGTACGGCAAAATATACATCAGAAAATGAAAATGAACATGGAGATTCGCTAATACTTTTATGATTGTGTACATTGAATCAGTTATCTTAATAATATCTGAGCTAGATGAACCGTAATTGCCAAAAACAGTTGTACCGACCGTAATGGTGGACTACAATAGTGTAAGATCATAGCTAATAAAACTTTTCTGGAGACGTAGAACCACTGGCTCTTCCCCCCAATAATATCACTGCCCTACCGCAGCAAGAACAACTGTATCTTTGTCAGATCAGTTTTCTGTAGTATGAGCTCTATGCTAGACACATTGTGTATACGCTGCGAGAATAAAAGAATTCGTACTAAGTGACGGGAGCGCGAGTGATTAATCGTCGTAATTACCAAGCACGATCCCCACTACCTACACTTTTAATAACTGGAGGAAAGGACACAAGTCTTCTATAAATGAAAGATGGTTTCCATAGACCAATAACCTATTGTATTCTGAAAATGATTTAGATAAATTAACAGTTATTACATTTATTACAGTCTTCTTACAATGGAACGCAGGAAGAGTATATCTTGCTAGGTCAGCGATACTACTCGAAAAGGTACACTGTCTTCTCTTTTATCAGACAATTCAAAATTAACGGAGTATATTTTGTCTCTTTTTAATCATTGTCAACACAGATAATAAATCATTTTTATTGTCTTTGTCCTCTTCACTGAATGCACTTCACATTAAAAAAAGACAGAGTTTTTCACATATTAGAGAAAAATATTAATTCTTTTTTTTTCAAGTATATTTACAGAGAGAAACAAATCTGATGACGGTATAAGTTATTAGCATGCGTTGCACACCACGTTGCTTGTAGTTTGAATTTCGGATTTTTAACTAGCATAGCAGCAGCAGCCGCAGAAGTTTGGAGATAGCAGCCGCACAACTTTTGTTATTTGCGCAAACAGCTAGGCCATTTATAATTCACGTGTGATACAATTAACGTATCAACGTTGACATACTTTTCAGACAGAAAATTTTTGGTAGTTATTTAATTTCAAATTTTTCTCGCAGTCAAATTGCTTGTATAATTGCTAACTCCACAGTTTTCTTAAATATAACAGAACAGAATGTACTCTTGCCATGAGCGTTGCAGACCTGCAGCACACAGTTGAATGTTGCATTTTTGATTAACTTTTGCAGTGCTGATTACTTTTAAGGAATTACGAGATTACTTACAAACTTAAATAATAGCTTAACTGTTCCTCTAATCACGAGTTCAGTTTCACGTTACCAAGCAGTCAAAATACCAGTAAATGTAACTGCATCACCATACAAGCATACAACAAAAGCTAATTAGCTACGTTCACTTGGCGATAAAGTACTCGAACACGCTTTTACCACAGGATTACATGCTGCTAATTTGTAAATCGAAGAGACAGCGAGTGAACAGTCATTTAAAACAACAATATACAGAACGGCAGATGGTAACAGACGAAAAATTACAGAACATTTCAGATGTTCACGAACACTACGAAGCTTTATTATTACCACGATGGTAGTCGCTAAGGTCCACAACGAGACGCATCTGCTGTCCCACAGATGAAACACATTCAAGCTGACGTGCATAATGATAAACAGCAATTGCTCACGAACAATCTGAAACTGAGGATCTTGCCAATAATGCTGCACAGTTTCAGCAACATACTGACGACAGTTCCGACTCAACACAACCGGTAAATTTTGCGGAATCGGAAGAATTTCAATGTGTCCAGTGACCCATCGAAAATCAATCAACTGTGAATGACAGACGTAAGCGAGAAATATGCAACATAAATTCTGCAAACATTAACAGGAAGCTTGCTTCGTCTAACTTTAAGCACAACCAGTCTTCAATTTTTTTTGAACATAACACGTGTCACAGCAACACCAACAAGTAGGCTCAAACAAATATGATAGAGAATTTTCTTTTGACGGCGGCTCCTCTCACCCCGATTTTAATAGACTTTGACTTTAAACACTTCTTCTTTGCCAGCTCGATGGCCGGTAACTCAACAACTGGAATTAATATGTAGCCATTTAGACGGCGAACCAGCCGTGAGAATGCGGCCAATTGCGCGTCAGTGCTACTCGCTGTAAGAATTTCAAAATGATTGGCGACTCCATGTTGTCTTGTGCACTACGACCAGATAACAGGTATACTTGAAAAAAGAGACAGCATTGGTCGTATATTTTTTACTATTGCAAAATCGATTTTCTGTCACTGAGTGACCATCTTCAGTGCTATATTGTATAACTTAAATTGGGATGCACTGTTGTCACTAAGCTTACGGCAATCACATAGTGATTTTGCAATAGTAAAAAATATACGACCAATGCTGTCTCTTTTCTCAAGTATAAATTTCAAAATGCTTTTCTAGACGCATATTGGTCAGACACAATACAATGTGGAGTGAAGTATAAACTTCTTAGTTTACAACATTTCCATGAGTCACGATTTGCAACCATCACACAAGTTTTTGAATACACGATACAGCAAAAGCCACACTTCACAGATCCGTACACTACATCCGAGCTTATACAACTTTGTGTTTAAAAACCACCGAAATTCTTACGCACTCCCGTACTGACTTGTCATGAAAAAGATAACACAAATGCATTTCGCAATGTCTTACAGCTTCTCGAACTTGATGATTCGCACATTTCACAGCAAAACACTTATTCTTCACGTAATAACCAAAACGGAGATGATAGGTCGTAATTGGAGAAAACAAAATTCTTTTCACAATAATGAATATCGCTGTAGTTACAAACGGCAGAACTACAATCATCAGAATCACTATGCCATCATCCAGGTTTTAGGTTATAGAAACCAAAACTGGAAACATCAGAACAATCAGCAGCAACAGCCAGCCCCTAAACCTTCTTTACAGCACAATAATTTTGGCAACAACTTTGGGCGCAGAAATGACAACTGGCGAAATAACACACAGCAATCGTACCATCACAATTAGTACAACAGCAGACAGCAAAATTTTAATCACTACAACAACGGCCAGTTTAACGGTAGGAAAAATGATGACGGACAACGCAGTAATTGACAGTCAGCAAAATTACACTTTATATCAACAGGATACTCTTTTCCATCCACTACATCAATCTTCCAACAAGTCCGTACTCCAAAGATCAGAGCGAATAATTGAACTGCCAGGAAACAACCCCCAAAAACGACGAGGTAGTGGAAATCCACTATGAGTAGCTGACCAACATCCGACTCATGACGAGCGAGTGATTACTCAAGACCTCACATCTTCTTACACTAGAACTGAAAATTTTATTTCCTCTCAGGACATTAGGGACTCTCTGTTATCGGAAAAAGAGGAGCCATACACTTGTTAGCATGGAAATAGACAACAATACGTTAAATGCCGTTCTTGTTTCCAGCTCTCCCGTGTCAATGATCAGCGATTCTGATTTCAGTATATGTAACTCTGATGACAACTGTCCAACACTTCTGTTACTTGAATCTAAGATAAGAGATGCTATTTGTGGCAAAGGTCTGGATGTCAAACTTCAGACGCATTTGAAATTTTCTGTCCAGGGAAATTCATTTTTCGGCAACTTCCTAATAGTTCCCCTTCTTACTATCGAAATAATCCTGGGCATCTATTTCTTAAACTGTCATAAATCAATCCTAGACTTCAACAGTTCCCGCATTTCCATCACTAAGGAGACATTCCACTCACTCTGCATTTTCCACATAATGTGTTCATGCAAGAATAGGATATCAGTTGATTATATTTCTTAACGTCAAGCAAAAATGCAAACTAGTTCACATCCTGCATTACTTCAGCAAATCCCTTTTTTTATTCTTCGGGCGACCAGTCACACTCTGACATCTTGCAAATAATGCACCCCAAAGTTGGCACCTATGAGGAAGCATCCGATGAAGACAAATTCCAATTAAAACGAATTTTAACTAAACACTCTCATGTTTTTAACAGTGTTCCTAATACCATACGTGGATTCCTGCACGAATTTCAAGTTAATTATAATATTCATTGCACTATTCCTTTCTGTCATAGCAGCCAAGTAAAACAGGAAATTGAGTCTGCCCTGTGGGCAGGCATTACTGAACCAGCCGCCAGTCCTTATACCAATCCGTTTCACGTTGTACAAAAAACCTCGTATTAGTCATTCTTAATTTTTTTAATTAACTCCTTTCGCACCTCACAGTGCCGGTATTGTCTTATATACCTCAATAAACTCTAATAAAACATCTCGTTCTCCTTGTTTTGTGCTCCTTTTCAACTTTCCATGACAACAACAAATGGCGGATACAATACGCCCAGAGACTGTAATGAACGTGAGAGTGACAAAGTTGCCCATGGACGGCATAGTATTTTCGGGCAGTGTAATATATTTTAAACGTTTTTGATTACGTCAATATTATAGCGTATCCTCCCAATCTTACCCCTGAACATTCAGTATTATTGCGCATCGGAAAGAAATGTGCAATATTATTCACCAACTAACAGACACTGAAGACTGTCGCCGGCCGGAGTGGCCGTGCGGTTCTAGGCGCTACAGTATGGAACCGAGCGACCGCTACGTGCGCAGGTTCGAATCCTGCCTCTGGCATGGATGTGTGTGATGTCCTTAGGTTAGTTAGGTTTAATTAGTTCTAAGTTCTCTAAAGAAAATACATCTTCATTAGAATGATACAGCATATGACTATATGCATACGGAATTCAGATAAAACTGGTTGTATGAAATTGTCTTTTAAACTGATAATGCTTAATTATTTTTTATCACATATCTTCTTACAATCTTCTCAACTGTAAAAATTTTAACGCAGGATTTATTACACCCAATACTGTGGTGTGCTAAATAATTGATTATAATGAATTCCTTTTATGGGAGTTACGGTATCGTGCAGAAACGTTTTTGTACACCAAAGCAAAAATATTTGAACATTGCATATTTATTAGTAGGACACTGGTTTTTTAATTTTAATTGCATTGCATGAAGTATTTTTAGTTACAGCTTTCTGTGCAATGGTGCCAATGTGGAAAATAACGTACTCGACATTTGTGGCCCAGTACGGCAAAATATACATCAGAAAATGAAAATGAACATGGAGATTCGCTAATACTTTTATGATTGTGTACATTGAATCAGTTATCTTAATAATATCTGAGCTAGATGAACCGTAATTGCCAAAAACAGTTGTACCGACCGTAATGGTGGACTACAATAGTGTAAGATCATAGCTAATAAAACTTTTCTGGAGACGTAGAACCACTGGCTCTTCCCCCCAATAATATCACTGCCCTACCGCAGCAAATCCTACAACAAGAGCGGAGAAAGACGACTAAGAGTCACAGACACTGACGTCGTAGCAAAACTACATAACATAAATCTTGATAAGAAAGCACCATCGTCACAAAAATAAGACCGAATGACAGAGTCTTTTCCTCGTCAGTTCCGACATCATAAAGAGCAAAAAACGTCCTTGGATATCACAGTACACACAACAGTTAACTTAAGAGAGACGAAATCTGAAGAAAACTACCCAAGATGAAGGCAGTTATAAGAACGTGTGCAGGAGGTACAACTGGACTTAAGGAAGGGAAGGTCACACTTAATTAATGGTATCTGCGGTAAGACATAACAACATCATATCCATAGTAAACTACGTGATCTCTACAAGAAACTCAAAAGCGTCACCGCCAAATTTCATCCCCGTGCGAGGGTGGTAGACGATGGGAATGGGAATCCTATCGGAGACAATTAAGATGTTGCGAGGTGCAGACAGTACTGAGAAAAGTAGTATTCTGGAATTAGCAACAGTAAGGGCAGTCAAGCATTTGAGTTGCTTACATCGGGACTTACAATCTTACACAACAAAATATAGAACGTAAGCCAACACCTGAAGAACTATAAATACCGTGGTCTAATCGTTCATCTGGGAAATCCTCAAAGAAATGGAGCAGAAAATTGTGTACAAGAATGTGAGAGACTAGGTGGTGGCCTGAAGAGTGCAGAAATCTCTCTTCATCCCCATACACAGGGAAGGGTCATTCAGGAACTGCTCCCATTACGGAACGATTGCTTCCACATCCCTCACAAGCCTTGTATTCAGCTTCACATAGCCACCGAACAAAGGGGATTTGTCGGAGGAAAAGGATCTCTTGAACAGATTCTCAACGTACAACAAATAATCGAGAAAACTCATGAGCTGTGTGCTGCTGTTACCGTCTGCTTCCTTGAGTACAGGAAACCCTGTTACCTGGGAAAAGTGGTGGCAGATGCTTGCAGGGTTCGGTGTTTTATCACACTTGACAACAACGCTGATCATAATTCTATACAATAATCACCCCACAGCTGTGAACACAAGTGCTGGCACGTCAGATTCCTTTATTGTATGAAAAGGTGTCAAACACGGTTGTGTTCTATTTTCTCAACTGTACAGAATCCATGCAGAAAATGTCATTAGGAATGCTCTTGACGGATGGAATAATGGCATCTCAAAACTGGTGGGAAAACTATTAACTGTCTCTAATTTCCTGACGGCATTGTGCTTTTAGCCGGCAGCGTAGATGAACTTGTTGAGTTACTAATAAAAGTAAACGACATATCATACGATTAGACATCAATCCTAGCAAGTATAAAGTCATGAGAAATGATCAAGGGGCACAGGTTCAACTTACAGATCGACTATAGGAACTGGAAGTCGCGTATTCTTTTATCTGTCTTGCGTCAACCATTTGCGACGCAGTGCTGTGAAAATGAGATGAAAAGACGGATCACGGTATGGGGAGTGGCTACTGGAAAGCTCACCAATATCTGGCAGAACAGAGCGATAGGGAACTGCACAAAGGTCCGGCTTCTGTTACTGTTGAGTCCTGAGACAAGCAGCGTACTGATGCATTTGAGCTTTGGAGCTGGCGCAGGACATAGAGAATAAAATGGACATACAGAAGCACAAATGTTTCAGTATATTTTATACAGCAAAATATGAATGTAATAACGAGATGGCAAGAGAAATTCACGTTGATTGCTATTTAGAACTTCACTTTGCAGGCGTATCATTCAAACACTGACGATGCCCAGCACGTCTTTGATACCTGCCCTTACAGTATTTCTGTTTCTCTAAATGGCTCGTAGGATGCCAATTAGATACACTGCTTCTATACCTGTCTGTCCCTTCAGTCTTTCGCCAGTCATTGTTATTCTCTATTTTTGCTTCACATTGTGCTCACTGCTTTCTTGTTCGTACCAGCATTTGCATGTGTTTTATTCTCTAGTTTTCATGTATTATGTGCAGCTTTATACATCTTTTATTCATGTCCGAAAAGCTTCCCATTACATAAAATGCTAATGAAATGACCATATTAAGTTGAAACTCAAAAAACTTTTCCATTTCCGGAAGAGGTGGTACGTTTCTATAAGAAGTTCCGTGGCTGGGAACTTCAATGGGACTTTTCAAGGGTAGGATTTGGCGTGAGTTCAATTTCTGTCCGCTTTTCATTCCATGTCGCAGATAGCGGTCGTTTTTTCTCCGGTCACCCGATTTAACGTCACCCGCGAAGGAAAGAAGATTGATTATTGATATGATAGATGCGGTCTCAGTGATATTGAAAAAGGAGGTTTTGGATCGGGGGAGACGCGGAAAATAGAAACCTTTCTGCCACGTGCATCACACAGGAAACCGTTTAGAGTGAGAGTAGGAAATCTTATACTCTCGCTCCGTTTAGGCTGGGTATTCTTACCTTGTAATTCAGATAGTTTTTTTTTTTTTTTTTTTGTTAAATCGTGGGTCTTCTGACTAGTTTGATCAGCCCGCCACGAATTCCTCTCCTGGTCCAACCTCTTCTCTCAGAGTAACACTTGTAACCTACGTCCTCAATTATTCGATGGATGTATTCCAACCTTTGTCTTCCTCTACAGTTTCTGTCCTCTACAAATCCCGCTAGTACCATGGAAGCCATTGCCTGATGTCTTAACACATGTCCTATCATCCTGTTCCTTCTCCTTGTCGGTGTTTCCGACATATTCCTTTCCTCTCCGATTCTGCGCACAACCTCCTCGTTCCTTACTTTATCAGTCCACGTAATCGTCAACATTCGTTTGGAGCATCACATCTCAAATGATTCAATGCTCTTCTCTTCCTGTTTTCCCACAGTCCATGTTTCACTACCATACAATGCTGTGCTGCGAACGTACATTCACAGAAATTGCTTCCTCTAATTAAGGCTTATGTTTGACCACTAGACTTCTCTTTGCCAGAATGCCCTTTTTGCCATTGCTAGTCTGCTTTTGATGTCCTCCTTGCTTCGTCAGTCATTGTTTATTTTGCTGCCTAGGTAACAGAACTCTTTAATTTCATCTACTTCGTCGCCAACAATCCTGATTTTAAGTTTCTCGCTGTTCTCATTTCTGCCACATCTAATTACTTTTGTCTTTCTTCGATTTACTCTCAGTTTATATTCTGTACTCATTAGACTGTTCATTCCATTTAGCTGGTCATGTAATACTTTTTCACTTTCACTCAGGATAGCAATGTCATCCGTGAATCTTACCATTGATATGCTTTGACCTTGAATTTTAATTCCACTCCTTAATCTTTCTTTTATTTTCATCACTACTTCTTCGAGGTAGAGATTGAACAGTATGGATGAAAGACTATATCATGTCTTATACACTTTTTAATCCAAGCACTTCGTTCTTGTTTCAGAACTCCTATTATCCCCTCCTGGCTCTTGTACATATTGTATATTACTGTCTCTCTCTGTAGCTTGCCCCTATTTTTTCAGAATTTCTAACATCTTGCACCATTCTACACTGTCGAACGCTCTCTGCAGGCCGACAAATCCTATGAACTTGTATTTATTTTGCTTTAGTCTTGCTTCCATTATCATTCGCAACATCAGAATTGCCTTTCTGGTGCCTTTACCTAACACACACTGAAACGCGTACGTTTCATATGTATTCATTACCAGCGACGGCGAGGCATGACAGAATCTCTGACCAGAGAGTTATTTATCGTTGCTAGTCTGCGCTTGACCGCGCGAGTGTTCAGTTGCGAGTTACACTCTGTCTGCAGTAGTAGTCAGTCGGCAGTAGTGTGTGGCGAGTGGGCAGAGAGAGTAGACAGCTGGAGAGTAGTAGCTGTCTGGTACAGTTGTGTGTGGCGAATCGGGATACGTCCGCGGTGTGCTCTGCCCACGAGTCTGGTCAGGAATGTGGTGGACGATATGTATATTATTGTAGAAGGTAATGAAGCAGCATTGCGCTCAGCTAATAACGTATGTTAATTGTATTTAATTTGTTCAAATAATGCCCCAATAATAATTTTTTATAAAGTAAATCTTTTAAAGAAAAGTAATCATTTTAATTCAAAGAATTTTTCCACTCTTTTGAAGAAAAAGCATTCATTTCAATTTAAAGAATATTTTCCTATGCATTTCCTCCAAGAATCAGAATTAAATATGGGCCAGCATTGCACGGAGCTGTGCCGAAAAATAAGAGCAGATATAGACACAGTTTTACTGAGGTAAGAATTTTGGTTTAATTATTTCACAGGGCCGTAGGACAGCGTTGCTGTCCTTATAAAATTTGTCAGGTTTAATTATTGCTGTTGAGATGTTATATTCAGTTCATGGATCATTATTTAATTAGTATTATTGTGGGTTTAATGATCAATCATCTTAACGTTAATTTTGTGGGGACTTTACATTTGGGTCATTATTATTCTTTAATTTTGCAAGGAGGTTACGCTTGGCTCATTTTATTATTCCATTAATATAGACAAACTTTATTGCGGGGAAGTTACGCTTGGCGACATCCGAACCAGGATCGTATTTCTTTGTGAATATTCTGATAAGTAGCCATATATCTGCTCTTATTTACTTAAATATAATTAGGATTTGGCGCAACGCATTTACTAATTTTGTCATTTTCTTCCACAGATCATCGGCAATTCGTTGCTCTTTGTTGTTTTTGTGTTTGTTGGATTTTTGCATTGTGTTTGTTTCATTTGTGAATAATTTTGATTTTTTTGATTTGAGAAAAATACCGCGAAAAACTGTTAACAGTACATCGCGATGTGTAATGAATGAAATAACCGACTCTAATAATTTGAGCGATAGTACTTGCGACACGCAGTGTAATAATGACAGTTCCCCATTTACGGACAATCAGTGCGTGCTGATCACCGGTAATGATTTTATTGCTAGTGATGTGCAAATAAATTCAATTGTGTCCTCTGTTATTTTTACGACAATTGATGACGCGGGGCGTTCTGTTGCAAGGAGCGCTGCCCAGCTTGACACACCCGCTTTGCAGGATTTTCGTGACGAACGGACAGATTTTTTTAATGAAAATGAACAGAGTAATCAGAGTACGACGGACTTATTTAATTCCGGTGTAGTGACTAACAGTGCACATCCGATTGGGAAACATGTTCAAGAATCACAGAATAACCAAATGGTTACACAAAACGTGACAATTGCAGGCACGTCATCAAACAGCACAGAGAATAGAGCCGGTAATATTGACTTGGAACAAATTATGGCAACATTGCTACAACAACAATTTAGTGAACAGAATAAACAAAGTAATGAAAATCACAGACAGCTTAGTGAACAGATCAAACAGCTTAATGAAAAACATGACAACCTTAATGAAAAATTAGACAAAAATTGCAGACAGCTTAGTGAACAGATTACAGCCGTTGCCGCGCAGTGTCATGATACTAAAGTACAATTACGCGAGGAAATTGAGGCTTGTGCTAGGAAAAGTAGCGAAGAAATTAGATCTGTTGCTCAAGAATTAAGGGATATGCAAACAACTACAACAGAAGCACTTAGAGGCGAAATTAGTGCAGTCGGTAAACAATGCTCTGAAAAAGCTACACAGTTACGGGACGAGTTTAAATTGATGACAGCAGAAATTTCGCGCACACTGGATACAAAAATAGAAGCGAAGTTTGACCAACAGAACAGCCAAATTGACGAAAGCTTTAATCACCACTTACAAAACAGTGAAACGCGTTTCAGTACATTCATACAGGAACAGAATAAAGTAAAACGACAAGTCATGGAAACAATCACCGCACAGAGACAAGAAGATAAACGTAAATTGTTCGCGAAAGCAAAAACATACGTAGACAACAATATTGCTACAGTGTCCGACGAAATTAATACCATCAAGCAATTGAACACAGAATTACGTGATGAAATTTCCGATCTTAAATCGAAAACAGACACACACACAACAGATTTTCAAACAGTAACCGACAGACTCGAACCATTAGAACTAACACAGGATTCCGATGTCATTAAAGCCGACGTTAAAAAATTGAACGAGACCTCACGTAAATTACAAAAACAAATTAATACTTCAGATAATAAAAACGATGATCAGGTAAAAATACTGACTTAAAAATATGATGAATTGGCCAGTCGTATTGACGTTATCGAAAGTAATAATGACAGCAAATCAGACGATACTGCACCGATTTTGTTTAACCAAACACCTGAATTCCAAAATTTACAGCAGACAATAAAAGAGATCGATGCGTCTAATAACACATTACGTAGAAAATTGTCAAGTTTACAGCAAGAGGTTACAGGGATAAAAAATATTTCAGTTAATAACACGTCACAGCATACGGCGAATTCCGAACATTTCTCACACTCACACAGCCAGTATAATCTAGGTAATCTACAAAGAGTACGTGAGTTAGATTCCGAACAGTGCCAGTCAAATACACTCCTGGAAATGGAAAAAAGAACACATTGACACCGGTGTGTCAGACCCACCATACTTGCTCCGGACACTGCGAGAGGGCTGTACAAGCAATGATCACACGCACGGCACAGCGGACACACCAGGAACCGCGGTGTTGGCCGTCGAATGGCAGCATTTGTGCACCGCCGCCGTCAGTGTCAGCCAGTTTGCCGTGGCATACGGAGCTCCATCGCAGTCTTTAACACTGGTAGCATGCCGCGACAGCGTGGACGTGAACCGTATGTGCAGTTGACGGACTTTGAGCGAGGGCGTATAGTGGGCATGCGGGAGGCCGGGTGGACGTACCGCCGAATTGCTCAACACGTGGGGCGTGAGGTCTCCACAGTACATCGATGTTGTCGCCAGTGGTCGGCGGAAGGTGCACGTGCCCGTCGAACTGGGACCGGACCGCAGCGACGCACGGATGCACGCCAAGACCGTAGGATCCTACGCAGTGCCGTAGGGGACCGCACCGCCACTTCCCAGCAAATTAGGGACACTGTTGCTCCCGGGGTATCAGCGAGGACCATTCGCAACCGTCTCCATGAAGCTGGGCTACGGTCCCGCACTCCGTTAGGCCGTCTTCCGCTCACGCCCCAACATCGTGCAGCCCGCCTCCAGTGGTGTCGCGACAGGCGTGAATGGAGGGACGAATGGAGACGTGTCGTCTTCAGCGATGAGAGTCGCTTCTGCCTTGGTGCCAATGATGGTCGTATGCGTGTTTGGCGCCGTGCAGGTGAGCGCCACAATCAGGACTGCATACGACCGAGGCACACAGGGCCAACACCCGGCATCATGGTGTGGGGAGCGATCTCCTACACTGGCCGTACACCACTGGTGATCGTCGAGGGGACACTGAATAGTGCCCGGTACATCCAAACCGTCATCGAACCCATCGTTCTACCATTCCTAGACCGGCAAGGGAACCTGCTGTTCCAACAGGACAATGCACGTCCGCATGTATCCCGTGCCACCCCACGTGCTCTAGAAGGTGTAAGTCAACTACCCTGGCCAGCAAGATCTCCGGATCTGTCCCCCATTGAGCATGTTTGGGACTGGATGAAGCGTCGTCTCACGCGGTCTGCACGTCCAGCACGAACGCTGGTCCAACTGAGGCGCCAGGTGGAAATGGCATGGCAAGCCGTTCCACAGGACTACATCCAGCATCTCTACGATCGTCCCCATGGGAGAATAGCAGCCTGCATTGCTGCGAAAGGTGGATATACACTGTACTAGTGCCGACATTGTGCATGCTCTGTTGCCTGTGTCTATGTGCCTGTGGTTCTGTCAGTGTGATCATGTGATGTATCTGACCCCAGGAATGTGTCAATAAAGTTTCCCCTTCCTGGGACAATGAATTCACGGTGTTCTTATTTCAATTTCCAGGAGTGTAGTTTTTCATTCAATCCTGAACCTGTTCCGACATACAAAGACGATAATTTTGATTACAAACATTTTCTATCGGTGAGAAAATTTAAAGTATTTAAAAATGACAGAACACAGATTCACCCACTAGATTGGATACAACAATTTAGCTTTGCTTTTCCACCGACTTGGCCTGTAACGCACAAACTTGAATTTATTTGAAGTTTCTTGGAAGGCGAACCGGCAACTCGTATGAGACCGATCGCGAGACAATGTTATTCGGTAGAAGAATTTCAGAATGCTTTTCTGTCAGCGTATTGGTCGAAGACGACACAGCGCGGAATTAAGGATCAACCAATTAGTTTACCAAGTTATGAGAACTCAAATTTTCCCAGTGTCACGCAATTTTTTGAACATAAGGTCCAACAAAACCAGTACTTAAGTGAACCATATAGTGAATCTGCACTCATTCAATTATGTATTTCTAAGTTGCCACGATCATTAAGAGTGTCACTATTAACGGGTCAGCAAAAAGAAAACATTTCTGCATTAAGAGATCTGTTACAGCTTTTGGAAGTGCAGCAATCATATTATTCGTTTGTAAACAAAAATATTTCATATAATATCGAAGGTCAACAAACGTACAGCAATTACGATCAGCCACGTAATTTCAGTAGCAAAGGTAACAGACGCTTTAGGAACGACAACCACCAGAACTTTAATAACAGACAAAATTTTAGTTATCAGTATCGTCAAAATTATCAGCAACAGGAACCACGTTTTGGTAACAATAGACGTTCTTCACCGCAACAGCATGAAATCCAGCCGGTTAGCATACCTAACCAACAATGTGATGTACAAGGTCAACCAAGCTTTAATGTTTCGCCGCGTGCACGTAAAGTCCCAGCTACAATAAATAGTAACGCACGCCAGCAAGGAAATAACTACGTACAAAATACACAATATTTCAATTCCTATCGCAATGCACCGTATAGCAATGACTATCACGACAGAAGTAAAGATAATGAGCACAATTTTCAACGTACATTTAGTAACAGTCGATCTTACGAACAGCGAAATCATCCACAGGAACATATTCTCGTGAATGAACCAGACAGCAGATATCATCCAGAACGTAGTACGTCTGGAAGAAATAACAGAACAGTTCAAATAGTCGAAATGCCACAGAATTCTCCTGTTAATAATAATACGTCAGATAGAATTTGACTAGATACTGTACAGGTCGCATCTTCCAGTAACACAAGCTCTACCTTAGACACGCAGAATGTTGTTTACGAAAATGTAATTACTTTTGACGACATCAGAGACACTCTTTTGCAGGAAAGACCAATTGTTCAAAAAACTATTTCACACCCTGTCATAGAAATTAAAATTGGATCATCGAAATTTTCAGCAGTAATCGATTCTGGATCACCTATGTCAGTTATAAATGAAGAAACTTTCAACGAGTGTAACAGAGAGAATACCTATCCTACGTTACCATTAGGCAAAACGAAAGTGAAAGGAGCAGTATCGAGTAAAGGAGTAGACGTTAAATTACAGACGCATTTATCATTTTGCATTGCAGGTCACACATTTCACTCAAATTTTTGGATTGTTCCTTTATTGACAACAGACGTTATTCTAGGTACGAATTTTCTGGTACAACACGACGCAGTTATTGATTTTCCAAACTCCTATTTAATGTTGAAGGATGAAAATGTACAATTGGCTTTAGAATTTCAGCACTCATTATCTGCAGAAGAACAAACAATTAATCGCACAGAGGTCATTTCCGTATCACGTAACATAGACTGTAATTCCACATTGTTCACAGATACGTACGTACATAACTATAATACTGCAGACGAAGCCGACTACGACGTTATGCAGATGATTTATGATAAAGTTAAACAGAGCAGTGCAAATACAGACGACGAACGCACACAACTACACAAAATTCTATTACAGCAAGTTCCAGTTTTTGACAACGTTCCTGGTACTATGTCCGGTTTTATGTATGAATTTCAAGTTAAACAGCACGACACGTTTAAAGCCAAACATTATCCTATTCCGTATATTCATAGAGTGCAGGTTAAGAAAGAATTGCAAGATATGCTCGACCAAGGAATTATTGAACCGGCAGATAGTCCGTACATAAACCCGCTCCATATTGTTAAGAAAAAAGATGGCTCACTTCGCCTCGCGCATGATTCACGTCACATCAGTGACATAATTATTAATGAAACAGATCGACCACAGACACTGGAGGAACTACTACAGAAATTTCACGGTACTGCTATTTATTCTACATTGGAACTGAAATCGGGATTTTGGCAAATTCAGCTCCATCCGAATTGCAGAAAGTACACAGCATTTCTCTGTTTTGCTGACTGTTATCAATTTTGTAAATTACCGTTCGGCTTAACAATTTCTTCTGGAGCTTTTATTCGCGGTTTGAACACAATACTTCCGACTGAACTTAAAGACAGAATCACAACGTACGTAGACGACATTCTCATTGCAGAAGCTAATTGGTCTGAACACAATCTGATTCTAGATCAACTGTTGCAAACTTTTCGTGCACAAGGACTCTCAGTTAATCTCAGTAAATCGCACTTTGGTAAAACTTCTATAAAATTTCTTGGACACGTAATTTCAGCAGAAGGCATTGCGCCTGACCCGGAAAAACTTCAAGCTCTACGTGACATTATTGTTCCTACGACAAAAAAAAACAACTACGCAGCTTTTTGGGTTTAATTAACTTTTTTCGTAAATTTATTCATTACTCTGCTTTAGATACACCTAGATTATGTCAATTGACAGGTAAAAACACTATTTGGTCCTGGGATAAGCAAGCACATTCTGAATTTATGAACCTGAAACATGCTTTGTTGAATGCGCCACTTTTATCGCACCCAGATCTTACCAGAAATTTTTCTATTGCCACCAACAGTTCTAACACCGCTTTAGGGGTACATATTTTTAAGGAAATTGAAGAAGATGGCTTAACTGTAATTAAAAACATCGCATTTGCAAGTCGCATTCTATCACCTGCTGAACGAAATTATTCTGTTACAGAACTGGAAACATTATGTGTGTTTGGGCTTTTACGAGATTTAGGCATTTTCTTTATGGAAGACACATTACCGTTTACACAGACTACAGAGCTATATAGTTTTTACTTTCCGCTAAATTTACACACGACAGATTAAGCAGATGGAAACTTTATCTACAGGAATTTAATTTTACAATAGTTCACATTCCCGGCACACAAAATGTTGTAGCAGACGCACTATCTCGTTCTCTCTGCGACAATCAGCAAGACATCGCAACCAACTTGTGCAAAGGAAATTTCAGCGTCATGTACATTCAACAAGTTGCATTTGAAAGTTTTATTTCGTCGTCATTACAGGACATAGCACAAGAGCAAAGTAAAGACAATGTGTGGAAAGAGATTAAACACCTCTGGCAAGATAGGAATAATGTTACGATTAGAAACCATTACACTGTACGCAATGACATTTTGTTTCGCCGCTCTCATCCTGACAACAACAATTGGTTATTATGCATTCCTGACGAACTTGTTAACAAATTAATCTGGCATACTCATTTAAGTTACGCACATTACGGAGCTAGAAAATGTTTTCTTATACTGAGACAGAACTGTTATTTTACCAACATGGAGAAACGTATACGACGAGTTTTAGCGTCATGTGACATCTGCCAGAAAGATAAATCAGACACGACTTCACATATTCCTCCATTACATCCTATTGTTCCTGTTAAATTAAGACACATGGGCGCTGTAGACATTTTTGGTCCGATTCCCAGAACTAATAGAGGTTTTTGCTTCATCTTTGTCGCTGTTGAACTCACTTCAAAATTTGGTACCTTCACTCCGTTACGCAAAGCTACTGCTACAACTGTCTCGAAAGCATTTGCAAAACATTTTCTATTTCATGTAGGGCATGTGTTGAAAGTAATTTCCGACAATGGATCACAGTTTCGATCTGCTATATGGACACGTATTTTACGAGCTAGAAACATTTCTCCGATATATATATCCAGGTACCATGCTTCTTCGAACCCTTGTGAACGAATAATGAAAGAAATTGGTAAACTGTGTAGAATATACTGCCATAAAAGACATATTGATTGGGACACACACATACACTCATTCCAGGATGTAATTAATTCCATACCAAATCAATCCACTATGCTATCTCTGTCTGTTATGCTGAAAAATGTTGATCCACCTAACAAAATTAAAGAATTAGTAACATTTCCTACATCTCGTCGACTACGACACCATGAAATAATTGACATTGCGCTGAACAACATAAACGTGCCGCAGAGCGCCGGAGAAGACAACAGAAACAGGTTTGCATACGCCGTGACTTTCACGTTGGACAGAAGATATTAGTACGTCCACACTATTTATCCAACAAAATAAAAGGTAGGTGCAGTAAATTTGAGCTTCTATACGCAGGTCCATATCGGATTCGCAGCATTCCTCACCCCAATGTTGTACACGTCGAAACTTTGAGAACCAGAAAATCGAAAGGAAACCATCACGTGTCGAACGTTAAACATTTTATTGAATGAAGATACTTTATGATTTAACATGCTGTAATGCCATTTGCTAATTTTTATGACAACTTATGCAATTATATTTATGTGACTACTTGCTGATGATTATCGTAATTTTTTCTTGGCAAGTGCCCGGCAAGGTAAAGTTAGCAGGTCGCTCTTCTTGTCGTTACACATCAGACCGTGCACATATTTTCCAGATGAACTTACACATTTTATGACCACTTATGCAATTATATTTATGTGACTACTTACTGATGATTGTCGTATTTTTTCTTGGCAAGTGCCTGGCAAGGTAAGGTTAGCAGGTCGCTTTTCTTGTCGTTACACATCAGACTGTGCATATTTTTCTAGATAAACTTACGTATCTTATGAATAATTATGCAATTTTATCTAGTGACATATTAATTTTATTAAATTCTCTCCCCATTAAAGTCTTTAATTCTCGCCTGTATTAACTACACAACATACAAGCTGTACACAAACAAGATTACATTTCTTGTCGTTATAAACCCTAGACAGTGCATATTTTCCATTTTTATGTATGTATGATTGTTTTTCTGTTTTGTTTGTATGTACCCCGAAATATTTAAGATATAACAAACACCAGTTGACTTTGACATTTTTGCCCTACGATATCTCAACATCGTGACTATTTTTACATTTTTTGCTGCTGCATTATGATATTCTGTGTACATTTTTTCATCTGAACACTGTCTATGTTTTTTGACGTATTACGTTTTCTGTCATGCTATGCTGTATGCTTAATTATATCACTATAAACCAGTTTTTATCTAATGGTCATATGAATTAAATGCAAGACATTAATCTTTGTTCATCATTTTCAGAAAGAAATAACGTGTGAAGGAAATAAATTAAACAGAAATGGGAATGTCACCTACGGGATAAACGAAAGAAGATGCAAAAACCTTATGAGGAAGAGTAAATGGATCAGAATTAACAAACATTAACAAGAATATACTATACACGTCGTAGAATAGCAGTCTTAACTAATTTTTTCTTTCAGAATACGAAGTGATTGATGCAGGCTGTCAGACAGAACTTCACATCTTAGTTTTAGTGATGAAATATGATAGAAATAAGGAATAATTGTATAATGAATAATGAAATGATTTTTTTTGCAGATGATAATGAATGGTGATGAATAATGATGAAGAATATGCAGCTATGAATAATGAAGTTTTTATTTACAGGTGATGATAATAATGGAGTTATGATAATGAAGTGATGGACAATGAAGTTTTTTCTTTACAGATGAGGATGATGTTGAAGTTTATGTATTTATGCTATGTAGTTATTTAAGTATTTGTTGCAGATGGTTTGACAGTATGTGTTATATTGCATAGTAGGATGACTGAAGGTTTTGGAAAGGACAGCTAGGGAACACACATATTTTTTATACACATTTCACTACTTGTTAATTTTAAGTTCACTACTTTTCAGAATAATATGCGTTTCTCCTTTCAGCTCAATAATCCATTTTGTATTTTTTTTCCAGGAGAAGCCTTTTATGATACTTACTAAACCTGTTACTTATTAAACCTGTACTAGTACTTGCATTTTTTTTACCGAGTTGTGTCTATCATTTATAAATGTGATCACATATACTGCCTTGTTTCATAACCTTGCTACAGCTGACTCATGACGAATGACGTTACACATCTTCATTTGCAGCAATAACTTAAAAGCAACTATTGTTATTAATTATCGAACCCAACGCAATGCATTGCTAGCATAAAATAATGCTTTGTAAATGGCAAATGAATGCCACTGTTTATTGTAATAAGATTACTCATGGTTACTATTATTAGACTAATTATGTATAAATGCAATGTGAGTAATTAACTCATTTTCAATAATGACTTCTTAATAATACAAAAAAATGATGCTTTGTAACTGGCTAATGAATGCCACTGTTTATTGTAATAAGATTACCTATGATGCCCATGATTACTATAATTAGACTAATTATGTATAAATGCTATGCCAATAGTTAACTCATTTTCAATAATGACTTCTTAATAATACAAAAAATGATGCTGCTTTCTAACTGGCCAATGAATGCCACTCTTTATTGTAATAAGATTACCCATGATGCCAATAATTAATATAATTAGGTGAATTATGTTAATACTATGCCATTCATTAGGTTATGTTTTGAATGATGACTTCTCATGTTTTGTAACTGGCTAATGAATGCCACTGTTTATTGTAATAAGATTACCTATGATGCCCATGATTACTATAATTAGACTAATTATGTATAAATGCTATGCCAATAATTAACTCATTTTCAATAATGACTTCTTAATAATACAAAAAATGATGTTTTGTAACTGGCTAATGAATGCCACTGTTTATTGTAATAAGATTACCTATGATGCCCACGATTATTAATTATGTATAAATGCTATGCCAGTAATTAACTCATTTTCAATAATGACTTCTTAATAATACAAAAAAAAATGATGCTTTGTAACTGGCCAATGAATGCCACTGTTTATTGTAATAAGATTACCCATGGTGCCAATAATTAATATAATTAAGTGAATTATGTTAATACTATGCCATTCATTAGCTTATGTTTTGAATGATGACTTATGATGTTTGTAACTGGCCAATGAGTGCCAATGTTCTCCGTACACAGATTATTTATGAACATTATTCTGTAATACTTCATACATGGTAAAGAAATGTTCAGTAACTGGGCGATGAGTGCCACCCATTACTAGTGTAATTCTCAATCAAGACTACTATGTGACTTAATGTCCTTCATCTTCTGACCTAATTACCAGAAATTACTGCAATATCCATTTGTCCTGTCTATCCTCATGATCATGGAGCACTATATTTGGTTTTTGCACTAATTCGACGTTGGTCTACTTTACAAGAATGTGGTGTTGACACGACATGCTGTCCACCACCATGAGCGATGAAGATGTTATTATGGTCCCACTGTTTGGTGTACCTAATGTACTACCAAAATGATAGCATGTAATATTATTACGACATTTCAGTGTCTTGGCTACACTGATTAATACTTCAAGGAAAAGAACTTCAGATTGTCTCACTTGGTGTTGTGCTTCTGTAGAAAGATATGGACTTTCAGTGCAGCTGCGTGCAACCTAAAGTGCTACAACCATGATGCAATCCTTCCCTTTCCTATCCTAATTCTTGTGACATAGTCAAAAAAAAAATCATTTTGTTATCATGATTTGTATTTATGGCCTATACATTTTTGTGATTTGCAAGTATGTTCTGTACTGCAGTGCATGTGCACTTTTGTCATTTGTAAACATGTTTTCTACTCATTGTATATGCATTTTTGTGATTTGCTCTCAACTACAGTGCATGTGCACTTTTGTCATTTGTGAATATGTTCTGTACTGATTGTATATATATATATATATATATATATATATATATATATATATATTTGTCATTGTCTGATATGTTCTGTATTCAGTGCGTGTGCACTATATTTACTTCATGTTCTACACCTATATATATCTGTATATATTCTGTAATTGTAAAGTTAATTAGTTAAGAAAAAATTTTTTGCTCATGGCAAGTCCAAATGACTCAACATCGCTGCCAAATTTCCCCCCCCCCCCCCAGTGGAGGGTTATGAAACGCGTACGTTTCATATGTATTCATTACCAGCGATGGCTAGGCATGACAGAATCTCTGACCAGAGAGTTATTTATCGTTGCTAGTCTGCGCTTGACCGCGCGAGTGTTCAGTTGCGAGTTGCACTCTGTCTGCAGTAGTAGTCAGTCGGCAGTAGTGTGTGGCGAGTGGGCAGAGAGAGTAGACAGTTGGAGAGTAGTAGCTGTCTGGTACAGTTGTATAACGTATGTTAATTGTAATTAATTTGTTCAAAAAATGCCCCAATAATAATTTTTTATAAAGTAAATCTTTTAAAGAAAAGTAATCATTTTAATTCAAAGAAATTTTCTACTCTTTTGAAGAAAAAGCATTCATTTCAATTTAAAGAATATTTTCCTATGCATTTCCTCCAAGAATCAGAATTAAATATGGGCCAGCATTGCACGGAGCTGTGCCGAAAAATAAGAGCAGATATAGACGCAGTTTTACTGAGGTAAGAATTTTGGTTTAATTATTTCACAGGGCCGTAGGTCAGCGTTGCTGTCCTTATAAAATTTGTCAGGTTTAATTATTGCTGTTCAGATGTTATATTCAGTTCATGGATCATTGTTTAATTAGTATTATTGTGGGTTTAATGATCAATCATCTTAACGTTAATTTTGTGGGGACTTTACATTTGGGCCATTATTATTCTTTAATTTTGCAAGGAGGTTACGCTTGGCTCATTTTATTATTCCATTAACATAGACAAACTTTATTGCGGGGAAGTTACAATACTCAATTTTCTTTTTTATATATTACACAGGCCAACAATATTTTAAAAATTTATTTTACTTTCATAGCTGATCTTTATGGGTTTATATAAGCTGAATCCAAATCTAGCCTTAATTTTGTTGTATCACCCATAGTTTTCGAGCAATATGCTTTTCATTATATAGTATAAAAATCCTATTCTATACGGTAAATGGGTAAATTAGTGAAACGCTTTGTTACAACAAAAGCATGGTTTGTATTTACAGTAAGCTACTTAAAACGTGATATGTGTTAATAGAGGTTGCACATGACAGCTGGAATTGGTATTTTCTTTCTCGTTTTTATTTCTTCTATGATGAGTCGCTTGCTGTACTTCTCGGTGAAGTGACCAACAGTAGTACCCCATCATGTAGGTGTTACGGCGGCCTTGGTAGCGTTTTCCCATCACTTTAATGTCCTGGTGAAAACACTCTCCTTGCTCCTCACTAACATCACCCATATTGTCTGGGAAGTAATCAAGGTGATTGTTGAAAATGTGAACTTTCAAGCTCATTAAACATCCTAAAGTTTTAAACTTGTTTAACATTGTAGCTATAATAGAAACATATTCTGCGTATTTTTCATGTCCTAAGAACTTTGTAACGACTTGCTTGACTGATACCCATGCTTCTTTCTCATTTAAGGTCACTGTGGATTCAAAGTTTCTCATTTAAGGTCATTGTGGATTCAAAGTTATCTTCAATTTTCTAATGTCAGGTCCGACAAAGACGCCTTCTTTTAGTTTAGTTTCTGAAAGGTGTGGAAACTTTTGGCAGAGATACTTACACATGGTCCATCTTTAGGCAAAGCCTTTACACACTGTTTCATTAGGCCGAACTTTATATGTAGAGGTGATAGGAGTACGATTTTTAGATCTACAAGGTTTTTTGTGTAGAATGTTCTTCTCACCAGGTTTTAAACACCCCCTCACAGGTCAGTTCTTTCTGCACCAGTGTTGATCCGTAGCCTTACAGTCCCATACACAAAAGAAACACGGAAATTTGGTAAAGCCTCCTTGCTGACCAAGATTCATGCATGTTACTTTTAGATCGCCACATATCATCCAACCATGAGCAGAACAGCCTATTTTATTTTACACTATTTCTAGGTTTTCATAGCTTTCTTTGATACGTACAGAATGTCAACAGGTATAGATGCAGACTAGTTACCATTGTGCAATAAAACAGCCTTTAAACTAGTTTTGGATGAATGAATGAACAACCTCCAGTGTTCCTTCTTGTATTCAGTACCAAACTCATTCATCAGACCGGGAATGTCTGAGCAGTACACTAAATCACCTTCTTGTCAAAAAACTTGGAACGTTGGTGCTCTCTCTTTCTGTACATGTATATGCTGGTTCCAACTGCCAATAAGTTCTTTTCTTTTAATCTAGAGCCAAGCAATTCAGCTTTTTCTTTAGTTAATCCCAGGTCCCTAACCAAATCGTCAAGCTCGGTCTGAGTAAACAATTTTTACTCTAGGCTTTCTGTATTACAATGGAATTCATCATCATCTGGTTCATCTAAATCAGACTGTACATCAGAAAACACTTCTGTTGGAATAGCATTTAAATAATATTTTGATTCCGGAACCGGCAAATGTACACCATACCCTACTGGTCGGGTAGCGGACGGAAGATTAGGGTAGCTTATTACCTTCTTGTTGTTCTAATTATGACCAGTAATACCAACACTGCAAAAGTAGCAATCATCGGAATGATTTCTTGGCTCCCTCCATATCGTAGGAACAGCAAATCTAAAGGCCCTTTTCTCCTTTTTGGACCATTTTCTTAGATCTTCAACACACACATAACATACCTAATGTGGCACCCAAGATTTATCTGGATCACTTAGTTTAGATCCAAAGTATGATAGATAAACCTTTTCCACAAAGTCTGTAATGTTTCCCTGGTGTTTTTTAATCACAAATTCACCACAAATATAACAAAAACTGTCAGCAGAGTTTTTACAACCACGATTCAACATTGTACTGAGCGCATGTACAGGAAACAGGAAAGTGAGGTTAGGTTGACAGCAAACAAACACCATCTGTTAACACAAAAATACAATCGACCTTTTTTTGCCAGCAAATGTTTTTCAGCAGTGCTACCAACGTCATCTACACTCATTACACCTCCTTTTTAAATTATTTTTACTATATAAAAGCTATTAAATTCTTAAAAAATCGCTTAATTTAATAAATTTAACTGTAATATTTGAAGAAATGGTCGGCGATACAGTTTTTTAAGTATCATATTTGGATTTCCCACCCTAAAAAACGTAAGATATTTTTAGCAAAAAAAATTTCCATCGTTGGCCTGTGTTATTTTTCTAAGTAACTTGTATGCATGAGCTTCACAGCTGATTGTGAGATAATTCGCGCATTTGGCAGCTCTTCCAGTCTTCGGCATTGTGTTAATGATCTTTCTCCAAAAGTAGGATGGTATGTCTCCAGACTCATACATTCTACACACCAATGTGAATAGTACTTTTTTTCCACTTCTTTGAATGATTTTAGAAATTCTGATGGAATGTTATCTGCTCCTTTTGCATTATTTGATCTTAAATACTCCAAAGCTCTTTTAAATTCAGATTCTAGTACTGGATCCTCTAACTCATCCCTATGGACTCCTGTTTCTTCTTCTATCACATCAGACGTATCTTCCCCGCATAGAGGCCTTCAATGCATTCTTTCCACCTATCGACTAAAAAGGACAATCATATAGGCTGGAAAGGAAGACATAGGTATAGGGAAAGTAGCTGCTAAGAAACTGTGGGTAACAGAAAAAATACTTAAGCTGATCGATGAAAGAAGGAAGTACAAACATGTTCAGGGAAATTCAGGAATACTGAAATACAAGTCGCTGAGGAATGCAATAAACAGGAAGCGCATGGAAGCTAAGACGAAATGGCTGCATGGGAAATGTCATGAAACGGAAAATGAAATGATTGTGGGAATGACTGATTCCTCATATAGGAGAGTCAAAACAGCCGTCGATGAAATTAAAAGCAAGGGTGGTAACATACAGGTACTATGAAACGAATAAATAGGGAAACATCTGTAACGATTATGTTTCATTTAGTATGTGATGAAAATATTTGTGGATTTTGTTTTGATGGCGAATGATTTCGCAGGATTATATAATATAAGCCAAGCTTTGCTGTGGCGTCGGCGGAATGATCAAGTGGGGTAATGTTTCGTGGAGCCTGATGCTTGGTGGGGGCAACGAGGACGACAGTTTAAAAAGTAAAGTTCTTCAGAGGATATAAAAAGGGCGTAGAAGAATCGAACTAAAAAAGGGAATTAAAAAGGGACTGTAAATGTTACAAATTATAGAGGATGTAACAAAAAGGTACGGCCAAACTTTCAGGAAACATTCCTCAAACGTAGAGGAAGAAAATATACTACATGGACATGGGACCCGAAAGACCGTATTTTCCTTATTAGAACTCAGTTTATAGAACTCTTCAACACACTAATCATGCGACATAAAAAGGAAAACAAATATCAGCACATTATGAAATATTTCCGTAAATGAAATTTTCAACTGCCCTTTGTTACCAAGGATACATGCATCAACCCGTCATCTCATTGAATCTCTGATGAATGCCTGTAGGATTGCGTTTTTTTTTTCACAGCCTTACACAGTAAGTACATGAAGACTCTGTACATCTTGTACCGCGTTTCCGTATGCAGGAGCCTTGCAAATGTCCACAAAAGTAAAAGTCTAATGGTTTTATGTCCGGACAGTATTGAGGCCATGTCGTTGGTCTACGACTATCTATCCATCTGTCAAAAAATTTGTTATTTAGAAGCTTACGATCATTTACACTGAAAGAGAAACTCCATCGATCATGAAGTACATTTCTGTCGGATTCGTAAAGGCATATTGTCTAGCAGAACGTGTAGAGTATTATGTAAGAAGTCATGGTAACTCTCTCAGTTAGGTGGAAGAAAATAAAATCCTGACACTAACAACGCCGACTTAGAGGCTGACTGAAAATCTTTGTTGATGACTTAACTGCACAATGTCGTGAGCATTCTCGACAGCCCGCATGTGCTGATTGTGAAAATTTACGATACGATCACACTGAAACGATGCCTTACACGCTGCCCACACGCTTGCGCTAAATCCAGGGCTGATGGTGTGTTCTATAAACCATTCATAGAAGTGTACCCGTGCAGGAAAATCAGCTGCTTGCAGTACCTGCACACGCTGTACGTTACACCGGTAGAGCAGGTTCTAATGTAGAACTCTCCAGGCATTCATGTGTTGGACATAGCTTGTTGCAACTAACTGTCTAACACTGACACTAAGATTGTCATCAACTGCACGAAGAATTCTTTCCTCCAGCAGAGGTGACCTCGTTCTTCTAGACCTCCCCATCGCCACTAACATCTTCTACTCCGTAGAGCAAACGGGCATCTGCCAGCTCCGCATTGCGCACTCTTGCAGTGCACTGTACAGATAATGAAGTTAGTGATTAACACTAAACAGTTGATGCTACGTGCGTGTACGGTCCACTATGGACACTAAACATTTGGTGTTACGTACTTAGTGCTAATAGGCCGGTGAGGTTAGTCGCATGTCAACACAAGTAATGAAGTGACTGACATGTAAGTGTTATCTTCGTTCCATTGGCACAACAAACACTGCCGGTGAATCCAAGCATTGAAGCTTACTGTACATTCCAACCAAACGTAACCAAGAGGGTATTTTGAGCATTTCACGTAAGAGAACGTTTCATATTATGGTAATAAGCTCTCTCTCTCTGTGTGTTTGGAAATTTGGAAATTTATGGTAAGGTCTTATGGGACCAAACTGATGAGGTCATCGGTCCTTAAACCTACACACTACTTAATCTACCTTAAACTAACGTTATGGACAGTGTACCCACCCATGCCCGAGGGAGGACTCGAACTTACGACGGGGGGAGCCGCACGGACCATGACAAGGTGTCTTAGACCACGCGGCTATTACGTGCGGCCCTCTGTGTGTTTCCCATGATTAATGTGATTGTAAGAAAAGTAGAATATTGGCTCTAAAATGGACAGAAAACGTTACCAGGTTCCATGTCCACGTAGTACATTTTCTTCCTGTATGTGTTCCATGAGCGTTTGGCCACACTTCTTTGTTACACTTCGCATATTTCTAAGGACGCTTACAGTAATTTCGAATAATATCTACTGAAAGAAAAAGTGCAGAAGCAAACCACTGACCAATGAACAGAACAGCAAAAATTTGCAGTGACCTGTTGCGTAGCGAACAAGCGAGGACAATGTTTCTCGATAATGGCTGACTACGGAGAGTGTCTGCCGTGTGCATCGCGAGGGATTGATATAGCGTCTGGGATAACTGTACTAACAGTAGAAGTGACAGTTGATACAAGTATTCCAATTCGCAAAAGTGCTCGCCACAAATTTTCGTAACATGGTGGAAAACGGCGAACCGCGAGGAACGATAAACAAGCTGCAACTTGAGAATGTACGTACTGATTCGTTGTCGTAAGCTATCTGTGGCTAAATTACGTAGCCTCTAACTAGATATGGATATAATGAAGATTTGCGCATTTACGGGTGCAGAAAATTAATCTCGAATTGACTTAGTAAAGGAACGACCATAGCAGTGAATACTACACCGAGAACATTGGTGAATCAATCACGGGAAGGCATTCGACGAAAACAAAGTGCGGTTTGCTTCATTACATTGATCAACAGATATTGTTTCGGTATTGACGGTGAACTGTAAAAGTTAAACAATATACCTAAGATACTGAACCTATGCTATATTTGCCACAAATATTACTCCCGCGTCATTCGTTAATATTAAAATGTTTTTTTCTGTTCTCGAAACCAGCTCAAAGCGGATTTTTAGTATGCAGGTTGTGTGGAGGTCTATAGGTAAAGATTCAGAATAACGCCTGCTGCTGTGGCTGCCGACATCGAGAATATGTTGCCTGCGACACCATCTAGGAAGTAAGTAACATCCAACCGACGGCTAAGTGCCGTGTGCGCCCTTACTTAGTTTATCAAATCCTTACGAATGAGTCACAAAATTTAACAGACTGCATATTCAAAACTGTAACTCAGGTTCCATTATAGAACATACCTTCGTCTGCAACTTCTGTTTTGAGAATTCTTGACCTCTGAGGAAATTTGTGGTTTACTGTACTATTCTAGTAGTAGTATAAATACATGTACTGCATATGGGTCCTAACTCTCCGAGTTAGGAGTCGATGTTCTGGCGATGTTACTTCTCCAGGGTGGGGGATTACGGAAGTTTATTAATTTTTAGTAGCTGAATGCCTATACAGTAAGCTGAGCCCGCAGACACATAACCTCGGTTGTAAACCAGGAGACTGTTGTAGGACCATTCCTTCTCACAATATATATAAATGGCCTAGTGGATGACGGAAGTTCGTTGAGGCTTTCCCGGATGATGCAGTCACATACAGAGATACTGCGACGCTAGATAACTGTAGCGAAACGCAGGAATACCCACAGAGGCTCGACGTATCGTGCAGATAGTGGTTCTTAACATAAACAGATGTAAAGTATGCGAATACATAGAGAAAAAGAACTTTTACGAAGTGACGACAATAGCAAGAAGCAGTTACTTCACTAAAATGTCTAGGAGAATAATATGGAGCGATTCTAAATGGAAAGACCACATAAGATTAATCACAAGTTGGACAGATGCCAGACTGAAATTCATTGGAATAATCTTCAGGGTATTTAATCCATCAACGAAGGAAGTAGCTTACAAAATACTCTTTAGACCAACACTTGAATACTGCTCATCAGTATCGGCTTTGTATCAGACAGGATGGAGGAAATACAGGAGATTCAAAGAAGAGTACCACGTTTCGTTACAGGTTCACTTAGTAAGAGCGAAAGCGTCATGGAGATGGTAGCAGACGCTTCAAGAGAGGCGTTTAGCATCACATTATGGTCAGCTGTTTAAGTTGCGAAGGGTATATCTTGCGACAATACCAATAAGGTAAAACTAGAGAGATGCGAGACAATACGAAGGCTTATCGGCAATCGTTCTTCCCGTGAAACATACGCGAATGGAACAGGAAAAGATGGAGATGAGAGTGAAATGATAATTAAATGAACACCCTAGCTGCAAGCAGGCGTTGATGTACTTCATTGGGGACATGAAAATGTGTGCCCCGACCGGGACTCGAACCCGGGATCTCCTGCTTACATGGCAGACGCTCTATCCATCTGAGCCACCGCGGGCACAGAGGACAGTGCGTCTGCTGGGACTTATCCCTTGCACGCTCCCCGTGAGATCCACATTCCTAACATGTCCACAACACTACATTCGTAGTGCGCCTAATAGATGTTTGCCCATCATACTCATTACTCGTGGCAGATTAATCTACCAAGTCCCGCACGAGTTCGGGCATAGCGTGTGCGTTCGCACAAGAAGGTCAAAGGCCGGGAACCCATATTTTTAACTATATATGACGGTAGTATCTGTTCCCGAAAGAACAGTTGCCGTGGATGACCATGCAGCTTTGCTAGAAATGAAATGATAATTAAATGAACATCATAGCTGCAAGCAGGCGTTGATGTACTTCATTGGGGACATGTTGAAAATGTGTGCCCCGACCGGGAATCGAACCCGGGATCTCCTGCTTACATGGCAGACGCTCTATCTCATCTGGAGATGAGAGTGGTACGGAAAGTACCCTCCGTTACACACCGTCATGTAGATTTTGGTGTATAAATGTAGGTTTGGATGTAGATGTAGAGTGTGTGGAGACCCCTGTGCGTGACAGAAACACGCGATGAAGACAATCGTTTGAAGCGGAGGGAGGGTGGCCACCAAAGACTAGTGAAAGCAAGGGCTGGATAGAAAAAACAGCTGTGCTGTGCGAGACGCGTGAAAAGGGCCAGCCCAGGTGTCGTCTAGAAGGGAACACGTTGTTCGTTCGCGCGGAATCGTATAATCTCACAAAAAAGCGTAAACTAATGGACACAAATCGATTACTTAATCGACTGCATTCGTAATATTCGCCAGTTAGTTCACAATGCAGTCCACAGAGCATTATGCGACATAAAGAAAAGTGCTCCCGACTCTCGGCCGGTGATAATTTGTTGTAAATAAAGTCCGATTACCTAGAATAAATAGGATACGATGAGAGCCAATTCACTCTCACAATTATACCATAAGTTTAAACCTCAAATCAGCGCTCTTACTGAGGTAGCTTCATTACTTTTTCTTTCGCGATTACTTTGTAATTGTAAGTTATACAGTTTTGATACTGGAAACAAAAACAAAGTTAGGAGGTAACCATATTTCCATCTATTAATCATTGCCCTAGCTGATATGTATAGTATGTTGGTGAGCCTTATATGTCATTGCCACGCACCGTTTCCCTCAAACTGTACATAACTGATTTAAAACCCGAAATAGAAAGACAAATCAAATCAAAATAAATTAATCTCTGCCAGTAAATGAAATATGGTTCGGTACCAGTAAAAGCCACTATGCAGATTGTGTCTTTAGGCTGTGCGGTTACAATAGAGACTGTTTTTAGCGAGCTGTGTGTGGCCTGCTACTGCTGGCAGACAAATTCGCCGAAATACACACACCGCTAAGATAACATCTGAGAGTGTCAAGTGGAAACCGACATATTTAGGCCACCTTTGAAGATTGTGAGACACGCCATCACGGTCAGGCTGCGTAAGACAAAATGCTTATCGAGCTATAAAAACACCTACCATTCGCTAAACCAGACAACTGAGAGGTGGTATTAAGGAACACAGCTGTTGATACAAAGGTCCACCCTTATTGGCCAATATTTGAATGTAGACAGAGGGAGAGAGAGAGAGTAGGACACTGTTTTGGAGCACCAAGTATTACGAATTTCGTAACTTTCAACCTCCTGCGATGAGAGGAGGGGGGAGGGGAGGATGATCGCCTATTAAGGCGCAACTCGCAATGTTTATGACGCGGTCAGTCGAAATTACGTGACACCAGAGAGACACAGAGAACCGAATCATCCCCTTCTGAAACACACTGCAGAAACTTACTTCAACGAAGCGTTATCGGGAAATACTTGACAGCCAGCCAGCACCACCTTTGGAACATTTCACTTCTATATGAAGATTTTATCCGAAAGAACATATACCATCGGTGACCATGCAGCTTGTTAGAATGAAATTACAGTGAAATGCATACAGGCGTTGATTTAAGTCAACGGGGGCAGTTGAAAATGTGTGCCCCGACAGGGACTCCAACATGTCTGAAAGAACATATACCATCTTCATATAGTTATAGTTAAGGCTCAACGGCCATTTGACCATCTTCTTCTGTGCGGATGCACAAATAGTGCCTGAACTCTTACGGGAATCGGCAGCAATCCGCGAGCGATGATTATCATGGGCAGGGGCACGATGAATATAGTGCGGCACAATAGGTTGGAAATGTGGGTCTCACGGGAGGCGTGCCAGGGATAAGTCCCTGCAGTCGCACTATTTTATGTGTCCTCGGTGGCTCAGATGGATAGAGCGTCTGCCATGTAAGCAGAAGATCCTGGGTTCGAGTCCCGTTCTGGGCACACATTTTCAACTGTCCCCTTTGACTTAGGCCTATATGAACGCCGGTATGCAGCTAGGGGTATTCATTTCACTGTAATTATATTTCACTTCGGCAGTGAAAGGGTCTTAAGCGGCTAAACTGAAATTAGGGTCAGAAAGACTGATTGATGCCAAAGCAACTTAAGTCACCACTAGTAAATTATATGTATAGTGAAATCCAGCTGCAACAGGGAGGTTAACTGTAGGGAACGTCGAGTGATTTATAACATATCATTTACCTGTGCCATAAAAAATATGCCCTCGTCGTTAATTTTAACAAATGTTGTTTACAGTTATAATGAGCCTAGTGTTTTTAAAACCTTCCGAACCTAGGGTGGAAAGTATGCGTGGGTGACTGACAAGTTTTTACTGCTGTTATGAATTTTTAAATATATCGAATAATCATCCACATTATCAGCTCATTTTTATGAATTTTATTATTTTAAGTAATTAGATAATGGGGAAAATTAAATTAAAGGAAAGTAAAGTAAGATTAAACTTTGATATTAATTTTAAAATTCATCAATGTTCAGTAAAACATATAACACATGCTAAGTCTGCCTCAAAGCTGGTGCCTTATTTACTGTTGCGAATTAATTAAGAAAAGTGTTACTCACAGGGAATACAATTAGCATAAAACGTGATTTTCAAAGAATGGGAACCAGGACGAGATACCGCATTCAAACAAGCACACAAAGATAGTTCAAGGGTACACAATAAAAAACAAACAACCGTCACCAATCTATTCTGTTTAAGAAAAGAATTTCCGCTCCTGGCATAGTCGTGTTCCCATTGGATAACCACAGACTGGTATTGGGAGCGTAGACAAAGATCACATGTTTCGATGTATCCACAATCTTACCAAAAGGCTCTATAAAAGTATTTCTAGAAATTGTGAAATAGGAAAACTGTTCGCGATAGCGATTAATTAAGTTTGAATACGCGAAATATTATGTAAAAGAGTATCTGAGGGCTAGTTTTGTTACTACAGCACATGTTCAACGTGCACAAGTACATTTACAGAACATGTGTAATACCACAACGATTTTAATGTCAAAATCAAATCCAAACACATTAACTACAAAAGAAACTTCCGAACTGCGTTAATAACGGCATAGTATTGACCTGATGGCTCAAACAATTTTACGAGCACGAGGGTACTGCTACTACAAAGCACACATCACGTGGGTTGAACACAAAGAGAAATTTTTAATGTCAAGCATTTCAACGAGAGAAAACAGGTATATACACATTCACACTAAAGAGCGATAATTTTAATCATAATTACGCCTTCTGACAACGTGCTTCCACTTTCCTTTATTGGATTGGAAACAAAGCAACTACTGCAATACGCTCCGAAACCAACACTGAAATCGCACTTAACCCCGATTTAAAATAATATATAAAACGTTCTCTGTGTTGATCTGTAAGAAAAGAAATGAATATTTCAGTTAGGCTGACAACTTACGAATTTCTTTATCCTTTGGACTCACCACACACGCGCTTTCCCGGAGATGTTAGCACTTAAGAAACTGCCCGCAGACTGACTAGCGTGGGCCCCGTCCAAGGGTGTCCCACAGATACAATAGGAAGTGATCAGAGAGGTAGCTTGCTTTACCAACCTGACAAGGGACGGGCAGAACCACACTCTCTTTGCCTTAGAAATCGTATCTACTTACTCAGTCGTTGGTGCTACTGTTCCCTAACAGACAGAACTTCTCTGCTACCACCGAGCGTGCATACCACAAATAATCACACTCATTCATCCTTTCACACCAGAAAGGAAGGAGACGACAATATCTTTAAACATCATATACACTACGTAAAGGAGGCGGATCTGGATTTCATAGGAAACTCTGTATGATAAAAATTACGTATCAAAATGTGTTTGAAAGTGTTGTATGACAAGTTGTTCTTGTTTATATGTCAATATAACATATTGCACTGCTCAGTATCCACCCAGATAAATTTATACCACAGTAAGTTTAGAGGTGCAAATCTATGACGTAAGCAGCAATAAATCTAGTAAAATAGCATGAAAGTAATCTAACAGAGACCTTTCACAGTTCACTGCTACAGCTTTTCTGCCGTGGTTATTGACAGCAAAACTAAATATATTTGGCATGTATACAGATACTGAACGAGTTTTCTTAACGCGGCAAAAACTATACTAGTGATGTACCATTAGCGGCACAGGATCCATCACAGAACGGGAAGTAACACAGCGTTTCACCTCGTTGACATATAGATTATAGTTTGACTAGATTCCGTTGCGGTTGTCAATTCTTACTTTTACTAAAATTAATTTTATATGCTCTTTTCAAGATACTGTCAATTCAATTCAACTGCTTTCCGTGTCCTGTGGCATTCATGGCATAATTAAAGTTTCATTGGCAAACTTCAGTTTAAATTACATCATGCAATGCTAAGGAAATAAAATTAGGCAATGCGACACAGAAGCATTAGTTTAGTTTTGTTAGTAGAGCAGCAAAATAAGTTACCATATCTGGAGCAGAAATCATGGATAGTGCAGACTGGAAACAAAGAAAGTATTACATAAGTAAAAAATAAATTTGGACGATAAACTGGTCAGAGAAGAATAAACAGATATTTTCAAATGGTTCAAATGACTCTAAGTACTATGGGACTTAACAGCTGAGGTCATCAGTCCCCTAAACTTAGAACTACTTAAACCTAACAAGGACATCACACACATCCACGCCCAAGGCAGGGTTCGAACTTGTGACTGTAGCAGCTGCGTGTTTCCGGACTGAAGTGCCTAGAACCGCTCGTCCCCACGGCCGGCTAGATATTTTCAAATTTGGCGCTGAAGCTTGGGTTGGATTACCCAGATCGTGACGATAAATTGGTCAGGCAAGAACAAACGGATCTTTTGAAATTTGGCGCTGAAGCTTGACTCGGATAACTCAAAAAGAACTACAGAATAGAATTGAGGAGCAAATAAATTTAGGCACAACATCACTCAAAGGGGGATAGATTGATAGGATACAACACGAGACATAAAAAAAATCGTCAGTTTCGTAATGGTGGAAAGTACTGCGGAAAAAAAGAAAAGAGTCGGACGAAAACTTCAGTACAGCAGGTAGAAATCGATGTAGTTCGTGGTAGCTGTGCAGCTATGAAGAGAGTAGCACAGGATAGATTGTCATAGACATATCGAATTTTGCTTTGACTAAAAACTGATGTTACTTTCGTCTTCTCTAACTGGTGGCACCATACTATTCAAGAAATTATTTCCGGTGTTAACTTCGAATTATTGGACAATGCAGCAGGCTTTTCTTTGACGTATTTAATATAAGCAGTGAATTCTCGTGTCTTGTAACACTTGCAACTCTGTTTCAGATTGGGTCCAATTGATTATATTATTTCTGATTTATTCTGGATTCTTATTAATGACCGATATTTTATACATTTTTTTTAATCATCAGTCTTCTGTCTGGTTTGATGCGGCCCGCCACGAATACCTCCCTTGTGCCCTCTTCATCACAGAGTAGCACTTGCAACCTACGTCCTCAGTTCTTTCCTGGATGTATTCCAATTTCTGTCTTCGTCCACAGTTTTTGTCCTCTACAACTCCCTCTAGTAGCATGGAACTCATTCCTTGATCTCTTAACACATGTACTATCATCCTGTCTCTTCTCCTTGTCAGTTATTTCCTCCCCGATTCTGCGCAGGCATTCGTCTGTAGCACCACATCTGAAATGCTTCGATTCTCTTCTGTTCCGGTTTTCCCACAGTCCATGTTTCACTATCATAAAACGCTGTGCTCCAAACGTACTTTTTCAGATATTTATTCCTCAAATTACGGCCTATGTTTGACACCAATAGACCTCTTTTGGCCAGAATTGCCCTTTTGGCCAGTGCTAGTCTGCTTTTGATGTCTTCATTGCTCCGTCCGTTATTGGTAATATTGCTGCCTAGGTGGTAGAATTCATCTACTTCGTGACCATCACTCCTAATGTTTGAGTTTCAAGCTGCTTCATTTCTGCTATTTCTCATTACTGTCGTCTTTCTTCGATTTACTGTCAATCCATATTCTGTACTCATTAGACTGATCATTCCATTCAGGAGATCAGTTGATTCCTCTTCACTTTCACTCAGGATAGTAATGTCATCAGAGAATCGTATCATTAATACCCTTTCACCTTGAATTTTAATTATACTCCTGAACCTTAATTTCATTTCCATCATTGTTTCTTCCATGTACAGATTGAACTGCAGGGGTGAAAGTCTACATTCCTGTCTTACGGCCTTTTTCACCCAAGCACTTTGTTCTTGGTCGTCCACTCTTATTACCCTCTTAACCGTTGTCTATAGTGTGTATTATCCGTCTCTCCTACAGCTTACCCCCATTTTTCTCAGAATTTAGTATAAATTGTACGATTTTAGATTGTCGAACGCTTTTTCCAGGTCGACAAGTCCTCTGAACGTCTCCTGATTTTTTAACCTTTGCTTTCATTATCAACCGTACCGTCAGAATTGCTTCTCTGGTGCCTTTACCTTTCCTAATGCTTAAAAGATCGTCATCTAACACATCCTAATTTTTTTCGATTCTTCTGTATATTATTTTTGTCAATAACTTGGACTCATGAGCTGATAAGCTGATTGTGTGATAATTCTCGCATTTGTGAGCTCTTGCAGTCATCGGAATAGTGTGGATGATATTTTTCCGAAAGTCAGGTGGTATGTCACCAGACTCATACATTCTACACACCAACTGGAATAGTCGTTTTGTTGCCATTTCTCCCAATGATTTTTTTAATTCTGATTGAATGTTATCTATCCCTTCTGCCTTATTTAATCTTAAGTCCTCCAAAGCTCTCTTAAAATCTTATTCTAAAACTAGATCCCCTATCTCTTCTATATCGGCTCCTGCTTCTTCTTCTATCACAACAGACAAATTTTCCCCATCATAGAGATTGATTTCTCTGAACGTTTTTGTACTTCCTTCTTTCAGCGATCATCTGAAGTATTTTTTGCTGTTAGCCATGATTTCTTTGCAGTAACATTCTTTGTACCTATGTTTTTATTCCCATCTGCTGCGATTGCCCTTTTTAGAGATACCCATTCCTCTTCAACTGCCCTAAGTACTGAGTTATTTCTTAGTGTTCTATTTGTAACCTTCGAAAACTTCAAGCGTATCTCGTCATTCCTTAGAATTTCCGTATCCCACTTCTCTGCGTATTGATTCTTCCTGACTGTTACACCTTTCAATCCAGTATCTGATTTCGGAATCTTTCTCTGAGCATAATGTAATCACATTACTTACTCGTTTCTCAGAACTGAAAGGAGTGCAATACGAATGCGGTTCACGATTTCGTAATTTAACATTTAAACATTTTTTTATCATAGCAAAGGATACAGATAGCTCTGTAGTGAGACCACTCAATTCCTTCAGAAACTAAGAAATCTTCGGACTGATATCACTAACAACAGCAGTCAGTCATGTTGATTATGCGTTATTTTAACCACTCATTATGCTGTTATCATACTCATCATACTGTTATAAGTTTATAGTTGCAGACGAAATTGTGACAATGGCACTTGCTTTAACAAAAACAGAAAAAACTGAGTCTGCTCTTGCAGTAATTTCCCGTTTTTTTTTTGTTTTTTGCTTTTCTTTTATAAAACAAATTAGTTTCTTGGAGGCATATGTAAGGAAAATACGTACATCGTTTTGCTGTCACTGGTTTTGCATGAGGATCTCAGTTACACTGTTGTGCAAATAAAAACAATTATTTATGTAATTTTATTTTTCTTTGTACTCATCACATTCGACAGTTCAGCCACTCTAGTGAACTGGTCGTGTATGTTGTAGACGAGTTTCACAAGAAACACTGAAAGAGAAATTTAAGTTCTACTTCCCATCTACCCAACAGGACTTAAGTAATCATTTAATTTTGTGTAGCTTTGGACGATGATATCTAGGATTCTGAAATATTCCTGCGATTTCATTGGTTAGTCAATATCTTGTTAGTTATTTAGGGCCAGTGGTTTGTAACAGTAACAGCAATCTCGGATTCTTCATGCCGTGAGCCTGCCGTGACTATGGTCGTGTTCTGCTGCTGTAGACCCTAGGTCTTTTGTTTCCATACCCGTGTATTTACATGATATCCGTTTGCTTTGACTAGTCTCTCGATGAGACCGTCCAGTTTTATATGACATCATCCATCACGGATTTGTTTTCATTTTTGGATCGTTATCTACATTTGTGTTGTTTTTATATTTGACAGTTTAACACGCTTACGTGAATGTCTGCTTTTTACTATCATGTTCACTTTTCCTTGACCGTATCTCTTTATTTTCTTGATCTTGGTGTTTCCTCCTTTCCTATCTCATCGCTTCCAATTGACGTGCTTTTCTACGTCCTCGGGTAGTCTGTGACATGTGGCTTATAATTACTTGTGTCCATTGCATCTTGTCACATTACCCTTCTCAGCTTTACAGCCTTCATTCACTTAGATAAGTTATATGACCTCACTCGGTATGCTGGAGCACGATACACCATAACTTGGTCACATTCCTAGAAATCTATCGCATAGCTGTATTCTCAGAACTATCTACGGACAAGTTATCAGCGGCAGCCACTAGGTGTTTTCTATGAAGATCGGTCACAGTAAGGTACGAGGGTGGGGTGAAAGTAATGCCTCCAAATTATTAGTCAGAAAACTCTTAAGCAGTATTAACATTTTACATCTTTATTGTCTATGCCCACATATTTGCAGCCCTCTGTCGCGAGAGGGCTCCTAACTGTAGTTCGTAACATGACGATTTGTAATGTAACTTGTCGGTGCGTGAGAAACAACACTCTGTAGTGGAGTCGAATTCGAAGAGTCAGTCCACTAGTACAGCAGCGTCTCTTTCAGTAGGACATTGCCAGACCACACACGAGCACTGCGACATCTAAAACAATCTGTCTCCTTGGGTTCACTGTCATCGATCATCATTCACACAGCTCCAACTCGGCTCCAAATGGTTTGCGCTCGTTTTTAAACAAACTAAAAGAACACCTTCAAACACTTCACTTTGATAGTGATGATCAGTGCAAGCAGAGGGAGGTTGCAGGTCCTTCAACAAAGTCGAACTTTCCGCAGTGAGGGTAACAACAAACTGGTCTCTCTTTGGGAGAGATGTGTTCATCGCTAGGATGACTATGTTGAGAAATAAACACGTAGACATCAAACAAAGATGTAAAATGTTAATAGCATTTGTTTTATTTAAAAAGCTTTAAGAGCTTTCAAATAAAAAATTCGTAGACATTGCTTCTTAACTCACCCTTACAGAATATAAATTGATGTGAAGGACTGAGAAAAACAAAAGGACAGATTTGTTAAACAAATGAATTACAAGAACTTGATTTCAAAGGTGAAGGTTTGTGGGAGTATAAGCAGGACACAGAAGGTTATTCCATGTGATTAAACAATGAGATACAAAGCTCAGTCATACAGATAAAAAAAATCTCATCATTCACCAAACTTGATTTGACGCCTACCAATAATGAATAGTTAGAAATTCGAACACAAATTTAATACTTATCTTTGAAAGAAGTCTGGCGAGTAGTTTCACTGCACCTGTAACAACGAAAGAGTGGAGAGACAAGTAAGGCGTAGAGGAATATCATGTGTGGAAATGGGATTGAAAAGTTAGTAAATAATTAAATAAAAATCATCAAACGCCAGCGCAGCCAGTGTATTGGCCATGTGTCGGAGATATCGGTAGAAGCTACGTGATGGAGAGGAAAAAGCCTCAGAAAATACTCCATCCATTACTACTATGTCGACTAAGTGTTGATGACGCTAGATCGATGGAAAGAATGTGCTAAAGCAGTATATGATCTTCCCCTCCAATGGTTAGTGGAATGATGATATTGATGATATTGATGATGACGATGATGATGATGATGATGATGACGATGATGATGATGATGATGATGAGCACTGTGAAGTTGTGACGTACGCCGGAACAATCAGCGTAAACATGGTCGTGACATACTCGCGCCATGTGACAGCGAGAGCTGTCGAACCTCAAGTACAACTTTTAAGCGAAAAACTCAAGCCGGCTGGCGTGACAGGCAGATAAAAGCCGCGTGCCCCCTGGGGTGGCCGTCCCATCCCAGTCCAGTCCACTGCGCTGCACTGCGGTCCAGTCCACTCCAGCCGAGTCCAGTCCAGTCCAGAGCGACGCCTCGGGCGCCGCCTCCCCCACAAGCAGCGCCGGCGGCCGTGCCGCGTCGGCCATGAATTATGCAACGGCCCTGTGTTTATTCACGGGTCGCGGCCGCCCGCGTGGCATAAAGTCCACACAATTATTGTCCTGTTTGCACAAGTATGCCTCCACTGGTCTCATTAGCACTTCGGAAAAGTTGTTCAAGTGGTTGCCGTTTTTCTCCTCCCGCAAATATATTTTTCGGACAGGTGATCGGGTGGGCTGCGCCGCGTTTGCAGCTAATTCTCATGCAAAGCAGTGGCGGCCAATCACAGCGTGGTCCGAGAGGGAGACTCCAGTTGTTTCACGTCGGATATCAAGCGCGAGCAGTCTATGGTGTGTCGACCGCACTCGGAGGAAGATGGTGTAAGTGCTATAGTGCAAGTAGGCATATTGTCGTATACTCCGTTCTGCTCTTACAGTGTGTGATTGTAGTAAAGGCCACACTATTTCAACAGTTTAAAATAAGTGCTTCAGAAGAAAGCTAATGACCATTCAAAGCTCGATAACTAACGCTAAAGAAAGGTAACTGTTGTTTGAAACATAGGAATGAAGATTATGTTGTTAGGTGATGCCTCGGCGCTATAAATGTTGAGCACGTTGTTTTCTCACAGTGCAAGCGTAGGAATGGAGAAATTCTTCAACACACATGCACACACACACACACACACACACACACACACACACACACACACACACAATCTGAAAACGTACAGACAATAGATTTTCAAATACCGCAAACCCACATTCCCACCATCACCACCACACAATCTTCAAAAAAGGAAACACATATATATTCAGTCACACAGCAAACTAACTTCACGCATATATGACCACCTTTTCCACCAGCTCGGAGAATGAATGGGTGTCTGTGTATATTTCCTTTTCTGAAGTAGACTTTGGCAAAAGCTAAATGCGTAACAGTATTTTCATTTTGCCTGTCTGCAACTCAGTGTGTCATCTTTACGATGAGTAGCAATCTGTCTTTCTCCTTATATTGCTTAAGTTCTGGAGTACACATGATTTTTTGATTTGTCACTGAGGCAGTTGATAACATTATCCCATAAATAAGTTAGAGAGAGCACCCACGACCAAGATTCCGACTCTTATTTGGATTGGCAAATTCCCATTTGTTCCCAATTGGTGACCCGCCACTCCGTAATGGCTGGATGCAGAGAAACCCTCTCTAACCATTAGATTAGACATGAATGGGAAACGAAATGCTTGCTATTCAGTTTATTGACGTTGTGAAGTGGAGACGTAATAATCTCGAAGCAGATGTAAGAATCATCCAAAATGCTAGAGTTGATGAAATCAACGGCGTGACAATGGTATAAGGAAGGACCAAATACGGAAGTGTGATTCGAGTGAATATCCTGGACAAGAAGAAGGTAAAGAATTGTATTAAAGAAGTAGATAAATGTACTGTTTGTTAACGATACCAGTGATCGTTTGAGCACTACAGTGACATACCAATTATGTGAACACCTTACAACATTCCTCCCACATGCTTCACATCAAGACTAGCCGCATCATTCATAGGATTACAGACCATGGAAGTACAGTTCATGTCGATGAGTAAAGGACGGTAACAATTACCTTGAAATCACAGTACCTGGTATAAGTAGGAGAATAAGTTCAAAGAGAACTGAAAGATCTAAGTCGAAACAAGGCCCTGTGAGGATACGACATTCCGTCAGAACTACTGACAGCCTTGGGAGAACCAGCCAAGACAAAACCCTTCCATCTGTTCTGCAAGATACATGAGACATGCGAAATACCATCAGACCTCAAGAAGAATATAATAATTCCAATTCTAAAGGAAGCAGATATGAATTTTACCTAACAATCAGTTTAATAAGTCACGGTTGCAAAATACTCACACCAACTTTTTACAGAAGAATGGAAAAGCTGGTACAAGCCGACTTCGGGGAAGATCAGTTTGGATTCCGGAGAAATGTAGAGAAATGCAGAGAAATGTAGAGGCAATACTTACCCTACGAACTGAAGACAGTTTAAGGAAAGGCAAACTTACTTTTATATCATTTGTAAACTCGGAGAGAACTTTTGACAATCTTGGCTGGAGTTCTTTCTTTGAAATTCCGACAATAACAAGGGAAAAATACTGGGAGCGAAAGGCTGTTAACAATTTCGACAGAAACCAGATGGGAGTTATAGGTGCCGAGGGGCATGAAGTGGAAGCAGTGGTTGAGAAAGGAGTGAGGCAGTGTTCTAGCCTATCCCCGATAAGGCAGTAAAGGAAAGCAAAGAAAAATTAGGAGTAGGAATTAAGTCCAGGGAGAAGAAATAAAAACCCTGAGGTTTGCCGATGACATTGAAATTCTGTCAGAGAAAGCAAAGGATTTAGAAGAGCCGCTGAACGGAATGAACAGTGTCTTGAAAGGAGGTAATAAGATGAACATCAACAAAATAAAAAATGAGAATAATGGAATATAGTCGAATTAAATCGGGTGATACTGGGATAATTAGATTAGGAAACGAGACACTAGAAGTTGTAGATGAGTTTTGATATGTCGACAGCAAAAACCCTGATGATGCTCGATGTAGATAGGATATAAAAGGCAGACTGACACTGACAAGAAAAGCGTTTCTCAAGAAGAGAAATTTGTTAACATCGAGTATAGATTTAAGTGTCAGGAAGTCTCTTCTGAAAGTATTTGTGCAGATTTTAGGCATGTATGAATGTGAAACATGGACGATAAACAGTTCAGACAAGAAGAGAACAGAAGCTTTAGAAATGTGGTGCTACAAAGGAATGTTGAACATTAGATGGGTAGGTCACGTAACTAATGACGAGGTACTGGACGCAACTGAGGAGAAAATAAGTTTTTGGCACAACCTGCCTAGAAGAAGGGATCGGTTGATAGAACACAACACAGGATCACCAGTGTAATACTCGAGGGAAGTACGGGGGTACAAGTCTTAGAGGGAGACATAGAGATAAATACAGTAAGCATCATCGGGAGGCTGTAGGTTTCAGTAGTTACTCGGAGATGTAGAGGCTTGCACACGACAGAGCAGCATGTAGAGCTATAACAGATCAATCTTCGGACTGAAGACCACATAAGAAAATGTAAGTTCATCACACGTATGGGATTCTATTTTAAAAATGAGGGAAGTTCTGTCTGTCAAGGGGCCTTTAGAGGAACTCCAAGAGCTCGCTCTTTAAGAATGTAGGAAGCTCACAATCTTTTCATTGGAATCCTTCCATTATTCTCCTTCAGCGATTTTATGAACTCAGAGAAGTACCTAAATCTTGGAGGGTGGACGGATATTTGAACACCAACTTCGTGGAATTCGAGTCTACCGTAAGAACTGCTGCGCCATCTCGCTCGATCTACTCTCTTGTAGCTGCTACTATCGTAAGCGAATGGTCGTGTTTGATGAGCAGGACACAGCACGAAACACAGCACACTACTCGTGATTTTACGGATAAAATTTTTGGCCTTTAGGCGCCCAATAATTGATTTATGCGGCCAGTGGCTCATTTACGAGTAACTTGCTTGAAAATGTACTGCGCCTCGCCTAAATGAACGCTGATAAATAGCTTACGAGCCGGCCGAAGTGGCCGTGCGGTTAAAGGCGCTGCAATCTGGAACCGCAAGACCGCTACGGTCGCAGGTTCGAATCCTGCCTCGGGCATGGATGTTTGTGATGTCCTTAGGTTAGTTAGGTTTAACTAGTTCTAAGTTCTAGGGGACTAATGACCTCAGCAGTTGAGTCCCATAGTGCTCAGAGCCATTTGAACCATTTTTGAAATAGCTTACGAAAAGCATTGCCGCATAAAATACCAGCTGACATTTAACTTTTTGCTAGATATCTAAGGAACCCTATTTCTTGTGAGTCCCAAGATATCAGTTCTTAGGACCAAAATGACGATTTTCTAGGTGTAACATTTCCAGCACGTAAGATCCATCACTTTAACGAGGGATTTAATAAATAAGGCAATCTGTATTATTCTTTATCTTGAAATATGTTGTCACTAATGGACCGCTTCTTGAGGGCTCCGACAGACTAGATACAATACGAAGCATTATTGGTATGATTGTTTAGTCACTTATATTTTTATCTGTAACACCATTACGCGTTTCGAAAGTCATGATATCATCTCAACTGGATTTAGATACATTTACATTGTAGAATTTAGTTGTGACAAACACATTAGTTGTGTGGCGCAGAGGTTGTGTGTCGTCTTAACCTAGTGGAGAAATGTTAGCTTTAATTAAACCACTGAGGGGATCCATACGAAATGGTCAGATACAGTTTCTAACTGTGTTGCAGGGTAGGATGTGCAGAGAAATTATTGAGAAGGAAAGAAATTCGATACGTTCTGCAATTTCCGAGTTAATTAGCACTGAAGTTAGAAAACCAGTCCGTTGTGCGCGCAAATTTAAGCGATCCGCCATATACAATTAATTCCACTTGTTCTCATAGCATATTTGATGTTGCACATGGCTCTTCAGACTCTGGCTCGAGTTCGATCTTTACTACCATATTATGTCCAATTTTGGCTTCGCTCTGTCATTCAGTATTAGAAAACTAAACGAAAAATACGTTTGTGGACAATATCTGTGCAAACCTCTTGAATTTTACTTTCAACGGCCTGGTTGACTTACTTCAGTGCTAATTATCACGGAAAAGGTCTAAAATATCAATTCTTTTAACTATTATTTCTCAGCACAACCTACCCCGCAACACTGTTTAGTAGTTCCTGACCACCATGGAAAAATTTATTGGTGTATGAGGGAGCTGCAGGTATTTCATATCTGGGAAAATACACTCCTGGAAATGGAAAAAAGAACACATTGACACCGGTGTGTCAGACCCACCATACTTGCTCCGGACACTGCGAGAGGGCTGTACAAGCAATGATCACACGCACGGCACAGCGGACACACCAGGAACCGCGGTGTTGGCCGTCGAATGGCGCTAGCTGCGCAGCATTTGTGCACCGCCGCCGTCAGTGTCAGCCAGTTTGCCGTGGCATACGGAGCTCCATCGCAGTCTTTAACACTGGTAGCATGCCGCGACAGCGTGGACGTGAACCGTATGTGCAGTTGACGGACTTTGAGCGAGGGCGTATAGTGGGCATGCGGGAGGCCGGGTGGACGTACCGCTGAATTGCTCAACACGTGGGGCGTGAGGTCTCCACAGTACATTGATGTTGTCGCCAGTGGTCGGCGGAAGGTGCACGTGCCCGTCGACCTGGGACCGGACCGCAGCGACGCACGGATGCAAGCCAAGACCGTAGGATCCTACGCAGTGCCGTAGGGGACCGCACCGCCACTTCCCAGCAAATTAGGGACACTGTTGCTCCTGGGGTATCGGCGAGGACCATTCGCAACCGTCTCCATGAAGCTGGGCTACGGTCCCGCACACCGTTAGGCCGTCTTCCGCTCACGCCCCAACATCGTGCAGCCCGCCTCCAGTGGTGTCGCGACAGGCGTGAATGGAGGGACGAATGGAGACGTGTCGTCTTCAGCGATGAGAGTCGCTTCTGCCTTGGTGCCAATGATGGTCGTATGCGTGTTTGGCGCCGTGCAGGTGAGCGCCACAATCAGGACTGCATACGACCGAGGCACACAGGGCCAACACCCGGCATCATGGTGTGGGGAGCGATCTCCTACACTGGCCGTACACCACTGGTGATCGTCTGAATAGTGCACGGTACATCCAAACCGTCATCGAACCCATCGTTCTACCATTCCTAGACCGGCAAGGGAACTTGCTGTTCCAACAGGACAATGCACGTCCGCATGTATCCCGTGCCACCCAACGTGCTCTAGAAGGTGTAAGTCAACTACCCTGGCCAGCAAGATCTCCGGATCTGTCCCCCATTGAGCATGTTTGGGACTGGATGAAGCGTCGTCTCACGCGGTCTGCACGTCCAGCACGAACGCTGGTCCAATTGAGGCGCCAGGTGGAAATGGCATGGCAAGCCGTTCCACAGGACTACATCCAGCATCTCTACGATCGTCTCCATGGGAGAATAGCAGCCTGCATTGCTGCGAAAGGTGGATATACACTGTACTAGTGCCGACATTGTGCATGCTCTGTTGCCTGTGTCTATGTGCCTGTGGTTCTGTCAGTGTGATCATGTGATGTATCTGACCCCAGGAATGTGTCAATAAAGTTTCCCCTTCCTGGGACAATGAATGCACGGTGTTCTTATTTCAATTTCCAGGAGTGTATATTTGTTGTACACTTACATGCGGTATTCTAATCTCACATGTACGTCACTATACATTTTTCAGTGTAACAATACTTTGCAAATTTTTCAATTTCAGTATGCTAATTGTCATAAAGATTCTGGCCAAACGGCAAGAGCTGCTTCAGTGATGTAAAGATAAATCAAAATTATGGATTGTTAGTTTTGTAGAACATTACTGTAATGTGAATTCAATTTTTTTATTTGAAATATGGAACTGGGATAAACATAAGTAATTTGGATCTGCTGACTTTGGGTGGTTTGTATTGCATCATGTACTTAAGCTGTTTAAAAATAAAATTTCATGAAACTTAAAAATAGAAGTGGGTTAAGGGACTACAGTGTTGAGTTTTGCGTTTTCAAACTAATGTAGCTGAAAAACTTTAAAAGATCGTGTTGGTGTCTTCATTTAATAGCTGTTGGTTAATCTGCTTATTCTGTATGAAAATCTTAAGTTCATCATATTGGTTAGATAAATAATCTGCTTCACTTGTGAATGATAGATCATTTGCTGCACTACTGGATTGAGAGACCTGCAGCTGCATCACCGTATTCTATATATTGGTTTATAAGTAATGTGTGTGGGCCACTTAATCACTTACACCTCTGCGTCATGTGGAAACCTATCAATTTTTCACAAATTATTCTGCACTTTTCGAGATAACATTTATATCATACACTAGTTTTTGAAAGTCAAAATTCTCCAAAAATCTGCATTGTCCGCACATTCCTGTCCGAGCTAACAAATATGTACCATCTACGATGTGTCTGCTTCCAGTATTTTCTTACCACACACCTATGCACAAGTAGTTCACCGATATTTGTGTACTGGCAATTACGAAAGCTTAGTAATGTCAGTATGTGAAACATTCCAAATGATTACTGCAACTCGAATCAGTGGATATTTTTTGTTTAGTGTTTATTAGTAGACTTGATCTGTCATTGTCATTTGAACAATTCATGTTAACGTTATGGCTTTCATTAACCCTTGGAAACGTGACTAGTCTTTACTAGCGTAAATCCATGAGAGGGGTTTTTAGGACTATTACTTTTAAACAAGTTCAACTACTGGTACTGAGGAAATAGTATAAAATATTGAAGAAAGTATTGGATGATACTGTTACTTTTGTTTTAGTATAGTATGAAATACAACGTTATAATCTATGTTATTTAACTTTCCAGATTTTAATATCTTTCAACTTTACTGATCCACATCAAAATATTTGATCATTAGAAGTAATTCTCTTCGCAATAATTTCACAATTTTCTTTGCAAATTTTTTGCATTTGCAGATTTATTGACCGCTTTATATGTGGGCACATGAAGATTCATCTTCTTGTGACTTTTCAATTGCTGGAACTTTCGTTGATTGGCTACTAACTCCACAATTTGCCATGGTTTATATAATTTTATTTAGGGGCCGTATGAGAAAAGGTATGTTTTTATCAGCTCTGTCTTCCATGCAATTAGGATGTTGCTGTGGAAATAAGCACAAGATTTTCTTCTTCTACTAAATCTGGTACGTTTGCCTGTAAGACAAAGTACTATCTTATTGATTGCCTCTTCCAATTGTATGTACTTAGCTTCTGGTGAAGGCGATAAACTATCCCTTTTATTAAGTTATAATTCTATCCCTCCGGAAAATATAGTCAATGTAATACCATCTGCTCATCCATATTTTATTAATTTGATTGACCCTAAACTCAAACGATTTTTCGATATGGGCTTAGAATTGTATAAAAAAACAATAAATGAATTGGATTTACATGGTATAGAAAATTTATTGTGTTCTGGTTGTGAAGATAATATTTTTTATGCTCAGTCAACAAATGCTTGGGAATATTATTATACTCTTCAAGATTCTCTTTTTTGGCTAAATAAAATTTTATTATTTCAATGTGAAGACTATACTGACGAGGCTATGAAATTTTTAACAAATATTGTATCTTGGATTAATAAGAAAGGATTGTATCAATGACAAGAATTTGAAGGTAAAAATATATATGTACCAAATAAAAAGTTAAACGCATTATGTATTATTGGTCCACCAAATAGTGGCAAAAATAGGTTTTTTGATTGTATAATTTCACTTGGTTTAAATGTTGGCCACATTGGACATTGTAATAATAAAACAAATCAGTTTGCATTGCAAGATGCTGTTAATAGACGTGTCATTGTTGGTAATGAGATTTCTTTAGAGGAGGGTGCAATTGAGGATTTCAAAAAAGTGTGTGAAGGAATTGCATGTAACATTAGAGTGAAGTACAAAGGATACGCTATATTAAGACGTACTCCATTATTGTTAATTTCAAATTCACAACCAGTTATTTGTTCTCACCCAGATTTTAAAGGTATTCGTGTACGTTCAATTAGGTGGAGAAAGTTTGATGAATTAAAAAATGCTTGTAAAAAGCCGTATCCTTTGGTTTTCTTTCAGTTACTTCAAATGTATAATATTGATTATTAAATAAAAGACAAGAATTTGTACAATGTATATTTTATTGTCAATTATTACAACAAATAAAAATAAAGTATAATTGTTACATTTCAAATTACAATTGTTTAATTTCATATTGGCCCTTATAAACAGATCATTCCTCATTCCTTTTTACATTAGACATATAAATCATATCTGATACTTGAACATTTGATACAGTTGCTCTAGGGTAATGTGTCTCTAGACCATCTGCATAAACTGAACATTCTGCAATAACTTCAAACAGCATTTGAGTATCAGTATATTTTGTAACATCACTATTTAAACTGCTTGTGCTTAAAGCATATGTAGGATTAATACCTACATGAAGACTTGGTTGAACATTTGTATCATGAAGTCTAATATTATACCCCGCAGAAGCAATATCAGCTTTTTCTATTAAATTATTATATCCCGATGCTTCTGCATTTGTGACTGGACTAACAGTTCCGACTAATTGTTCTTCCATTCTTGCTGGTTCAAAGGAGGTTAAAGAAAAACTATCACATGACATAAAAGGATTACAGTGCTTATCAGCATTAATATTATACCTTTGAATTACATTTTGAGCAGTACTTGTAATAGGAAAAATATCAACATTGGCTACTTTTGGAATTTTGAGAAAACCTAATGTTGGTGTATAAGTATAATCAACAATAACACTTCCTGTTCGTGCATCTGCATCTACTTCAGAAACACAAAACTGTACACATTTCCAACCCCAATTATGTAAACCCTTATCTTTTGAGCTAGAAACACACGCATAATAATATTTCAAATTAATGGGTTGTCCAAATTGATGTGCAGGCACTTTAGTAAGAAAGTCTGCTTCATCATTTCTATAACCATACCATGACTTCCAAATGGAATCAAACTGTCGTGTATGATCTATGGCAGTTGTTTCCATAGGTGCATTTGCAGTAAATGCTGTAGGCTTTACATTAATATCCGGTATTTTCAAATTAATCCCCACACTTGTAATCATATTTTTATTTTGATTTAATGTTGCAAGTTCGGTATCACTTGAATTAGTTGGAAAAGCAATTCTAGGATTTCGTGCAATTACTTTTACAAAACAATGAACAATTCTACTACCATTAGGTAATAAATCGAATTCAGAAGGTGTCATATACAAAAATGGCCTATCAACGGGAATTTCTGCCAAAGGAGTAACCATGCATACTACCTTTCCATGTTCAATCACTTTATATGCTAAACCATATGTGAAAAATCTATGTACTTTGCGATATCTTGTAATATTACCAGTATATAATATAGAAGGAGCAGGTAACGGATCAACACGAGTATTAGGAGAATCACCCAGTATGTTAGCAGATGGTGCTCCAGTCCCTGGTAACGTTTTTTTTTTTTTTCTTAGATCCACCAGATTGAGCTGCTGCAGAAACTTAGTACCATCAAACATCTGTTGTTTTTGGCCAGACTATGTACTACTGTCAAATTGTCTTTCACGTGAAAATGATTGTAGAAGTTCTGTGGTTATGGAATCCTTCATTTCGAGTGGATTTTCTTTTTTGTTTAGTCACACTACCTTTTACTGGACCATGGTATTATGTATCCATATTCTGCTCATTGGTGGCAGTGATTTACTCTCTTGAGTTTCATCGCTTCTTTCACCTGCGACGCTACAAGACGTGGATTCGTTATTCTGATGACCATCGGTGATTAAATTTATGTTGTCTTCTTGATCAGAGAGAGCTTCATAGTAAAGGAATTCAGTAATAACTAATTTAAAGTTTCCGTCACATGGCTGACTACAGATGTTGGTTTGTCTTCACAGGTAGTACAGTATACAATTATGTTCTAAGTAAGGCATAACAGTATCGTAAATACTCATTTATTATGTAAAACTCGTGTTCATCTGAAAGTGTTTTGGGAATGAGAACTATACTGACCTTCAGTTTGGTATTTGGATATAGATTTTACAGCACGTCTGACCTCTCAGTAAAGAGGACAACTGTGCTACACAGGTAATGCTTATCAGTAACCTGGCTATTTTAACATGACATTCTGGTAAAATATAAATAAAATACGGGGAAAGCAGCTGGTTCGCTATGGATCTAAAAGACCCCCGTCCCGCATTATACGAGTAGGATTACAAGATTTATAAAATAAAATAATTAATTTGACCTGCCGCAGGCTATGTACCTCCAGAAGAGGGTCCATTATATTTCCAAAGATTTCACTGGTCATCATCTAAAATAAATAAATTTTAAGACAATTTCTTGTGAGAACGAAAATTTGTCAGGTCTGAAAGACCCCTGTTACGCATCCAAAGTTGACTGAACTAAGTGAACTGTTGCTGTTTACTTTTACCTGGTACATTATTACGTGGTGGTATGTGAACTGTGATGCGTAATGAGTTATTAGAACTATCACTCACTATTGGTCAGTGTTTAATATGTGCTTCAATGACTACACTTTTTCTGAATATTTGTACTAGTGGACTTCCGGTTGTTTGTGAGTACCGATCTGATAGTAGGTGCAAGTAAGTCCACGAAATTGACAAACTGATCATCATCCAAACAACAGGACCTCTGAGGACAGTAAAATTTGTACAAAGTGTAACCTTAATTGATAGGTTGGGTTTATTTTTCTGAGCAAACGTCATCGACCACCGAATAAGATTATCATCCTCAAAACAGCAGACTAACGTGCTACCAAGGGGGCCATGGAGACTACGCAAATCATGTTGTATCCTTGCTCCTAAACATTAGTTGTAAGAGAGAGATAACTTCGTATATGTATGCTTTAATAGAGAAAAGGTTAAACGTTCTAAAGAAACAATGTCGACACGAACCAGCAATTTCTTTTGCACAAGGGCATAAGGCAGTAGAAAGAGGCATGTTGGAAATAAATGCAAGGAAACATTGGAAATCATTCCGAGAAAACACATAAAATTATGTCACTGTAACAGATACAGTGGAAATGAATGTTGAAATGGAAGTTTTAATGGACCGACTACCAGGACTATTACATCAGTTTTTTACAGACGACTGTTAACTTCTAGACATAGGTATACCGCAATATTTTGCTGCGATTTTTAACAAAATTGACATGTGTGACCACCTAACATCAAATCGTAACGTCTGTGTGCAGGAGAAGACCACTAACGAAACAGTAATGTTACCGTAAACGAGGATAAGATTGTTTGAAATGACGAGCTTCAATTGTAAAATAAAGATATATAACAAATTAATACGTCAAATCACCAACCCACGTGTGAGAAAGTTATCGGTAACTATGTTATTTATTTTGTAAAGTACACTGATATGTGTTTATGAGGAACCTGTACATCTTTCTTGCATAAAGAACATGGTACTCGCAGACTGGGGGCACGGTCTATGACAATGGAATCGATGGTCCGTTTGACTCTGTGGGAAACTGTCTCGAAGACTGTAAATAATGTTCTATATACACAGAGCCTGAATTACCTACCCATTAATTTTGTGGAGATTGTTAACATAGACTCCATCAAAGATAATGTATTACGCAGAAGTGTTATGCTAAAGCTGAAGAAGCATATTTTTTATCAATCAGTGACATTGTTCTCCATAAACCGTCAAATGTAGATATTACCGAATTGGGATTCGTTCCCGGAAACAATGGTATTTGAAATGACTTAAGAAAAAAGTCCAATGTGTGACACACACTTAAACCATTCATCATTAAGGAAATTACTCTTTAACGTGTTGACTGCCATGCGGCTACCAGCTGTCACAATGTACCAGGCTTGTCCTGGTGGTGTAATATCATCACTATATGTGCAGCAGTATCATGTTAAGCACATTTAACATACTATGCATATACAAGAGAAAACTTGAAATAGAAAGGAATGAAGTCGAACATACAAAAACTGGAGTATGTAGTAGAAACAACGTCCTTGAGGTAGGAGTGTAAACTGCTACTGGAGAAGAGCAGGTCATTGCAGAGGAGCAAGCATGGTTTACAAATTACTTTAAATTCAAAGTATACCATCCGGCTACAGCACAGGAATGCATACACTGAAGCGCCAAAGAAACTGGCAAAGCCATGCGTATTCAGATACAGAGATATGTAAAGAGGCAGAAAACGGTGCTGCGGTCAGCAACAGTTATATAAGACAAAAAGTGTCTGGCGCAGTTGTTAGATCTGTTACTGCTGCTACAATGGCAGATTATCAAGATTTAAGGGAGTGTGAATGTGATGTTATAGTTAGCACACGAGCGATGGGACACAGAATAGCGATGTAGAGGGGCTTTTTCCGCACTACCATTTCACGAGAGTACCCTCAGTATCAGGAATCCGGTAAAACATCAAATCTCCGACATCGCTGTTGCCGGAAGAATATCCTGTAAGAAAGGGACCAACGACGACTGAAGAGAATCGTTAAACGTGACAGAAGTGCACCCCTTCCGCAAACTGCTGCAGTTTTCAATGCTGGGCCATCAACAAGTGTCAGCGTGCGAACCGTTCAATGAAATATCGTCGATATGGGTTTTCAGAACCGAAAGCAGACTCACTGACCCTAGATGACTGTACGACACAAAGCTTTACGCCTCGCCTGGGCTCGTCAACACCAACATTGGACTGTTGATGACTGGAAACATGTTTCTTTGTCGAACGAGTCTCGTTACAAATTGTATCGAGCGGATGGACATGTGCGTGTATGGAGACAACCTATGAATCCATGGATCCTGCATGTCAGCAGGGGACTGTTCAAACTGGTGGCCTGGTGGAAGCTCTGTAATGGTGTGGGGCGTGTGCAGTTGGAGTAATATGGGCCCCTATTGTATCTAGATACGATTCTCATAGGTGACATGTACGCAAGCATCCTGTCTAATCACCTGCATTCATTCATGTCCATTGTGCATTCCGACGGACTTGGGCAATTCTGCAGGACAATGCAACACCCCCACACGTACAAAACTGCTATATAGCGGCTCCAGGAACACACTTCTGATTTTAAACATTTCGCTTGAGCATATCTGGGATGCCTTGCAACATGCTGTTCAGTAGAGATCTCCACCTCCTCGTACTCTCACTGATTTATGAACGGCCCTGCAGGATTCACGGTGCCACTTCCTTCCAGCACTACTTCAGACATTAGTTAAGCCCATGTCATGTCGTGTAGCGACACTTCTGGCTGCTCGCGGGGGCCCTACACGATATTAGGTAGGTGTACCAGTGTCTTTGGCTATTCAGTGTATATTAGCACTTACTGTAAATGGCAGTGGTAAATGCTTACACAATGGAGTTACCCCCTTAGTAGACGTTTCGGTGTATAGAGTAAAACCACACGCACGAAATAAAAGCAACCACACATGAATTTTGTTTGTTATACAAGTATGCTTTTAGATCTTCGATCACAATCAACGAAATTCAGTCCTGTACGAAAAACATAAAATTAAGTGTATTATTTATCAAAAAGATGCACATTTTATAATAGAAAACACACATGAAGTACTACTGTTGTAACTTAATTGTTCTAAAAAAGTAGAAAAAAAGTACACATGCCTCACATATTGACACTATTCATTCAACTTTCAGCTTAGGGAGTGCTTGTCGACAAGCTGAGTTTGATGTTTGTGCTACAAGTTGCTGTTAATGCAGAATACAGCCATTCTCATGCTCTAAGTCAGAACACTTTTCGCATCACTCACACTGTAATAATAATGTTTCATGTATAAAACCGATTAAAATACAACAATAATATAACACACGGTGTAACCTTTTTAAAAACAATATTAATTTTATGTTACTCATATATATATATATATATAAACTTATTAATACATGGTTACTCTTCTTTCACTACGATCACTCGCCATATGGAAGTATATAGCAAATAATTGTATTTGTACAAGTTACATTCTGTGTGTATATGACTTTTCCCATGTAGATGTGCAGTCACCCAATTCAGTGCTCACAATCATATCACTGAATGCGTGGTTTACACGGTCAGTCATCCGGCATATTCTGTCTACGGCAAAATCCACAGAAGCATGTGCACATTACCTATTTCTAACACTTTTGCTTTCTTGAACATAGACTATATGTAGTTTCGTGACCCAGTAGTTACTGTGCTGTACAACCAAACACTGATGTTATTGAAGTGTAACATGACTGCTATTGATAGTGATGACTAACCTGCTATGGATAACATTGGTGGTCACTTGGTGTGGGTTGTATTCTGTGGTGTGTTAACTTTCGATGTATGGCAGACTTTTACACAAGCGCCTCTATATTGTTTTGTCGAACCACAGATTTATATTGTTGTACACCCTCCAGTTCAACTACAACGTCAAACTCAAGGTCTAGTAGTGATCAACACTGATGCGTTTTGACTGCAAGCAGTCAAATGAAATGTACTTGTCAACAGCAACACTGAATTGACAGCTAGCTAGAAGGTTGAACAAGTGCTTTTATACACAATCAACCCCTCACCAAATCTGTTGCTGTCTATATATCATGATAGGACCATATCAGTCGGGAGTGGTGGGGAGTGCTACCAAGTAGAAAACAGTCGGTCGTGGGTAGACAAGGCGGATAGAGTGGTGGGGATGGATTCAGATCCTGTAACAGGAAAAAATAGGTCATAGACTAACAATAGAACTGAAAGTATGTTATGAACTACTATTGTAAGCAAGGAAAACAGTGGAGTGGTGTCGAGGCTCTTTAAATAACAACGTGGTTTACTTCGATTATTGCAAGGTAAGGACATTCTGCAATATACGATTTTTTAAATATGCTACATGGTCCGAACTTGTGTTTGTAACCCAGAACTCCACACACTACGCATTTTGCCAGTTAGTCAGTGATGCCTGTATGGGATCACAGTCCTCAAAACCGTTGCAGACCCTTTGGAGCTTTTGCAACATGCACCGCTTCACAGTACATGGATGTTTGACACACTTCTGTAAAAGACACAGTGGATAACGCCACAAGCTCCATAAGGCAGCTATTATTGTATGAGGTTGGTGCATACCATTCGAAAAGCTCGGAGAACTTTAATGGAAATCTTTGAAAAAAAGACGATGTGTATATCGTGAAATGCTATTGGGTAAATTTAAAGGAAGTGCTTTCAACAAAGACAGTTAGACCGTTATACCACCGGCATCGTTCATCTGGTGTAGCGAAGAATAAGGTAAGAGAGATTAGAGTATCTACAGATGCATGTAGCTCACAATTTTTTCCTCGATCAGTACATGGGGCTGTTTGCAGACAGCGCTGTTGTTCATTGGATGATAGCAGTGCTAGAAGACAGTAGCAGACTACCAGAAGTCCTGTGGAGGATCAGTTGACTCTTAATGTAAGTAAATATAGCGCAATGCAAGTAAATAGGCGTACGAATCCACTAGCGTACGGTTACTCTATCGATGGAAACAGTAATAAGCGTAAAAAATGCCTGGAAAGAATCATCCAGAGAGATGTAATGTTGAATAACGACATAAAATAAAATTAAATGTGAGGGAAAGCGTATGCCCTGCTTAAATTCATTTGGAATAATCTTAAGGATATGTGACTCGTTTAGGAAAGAAGTGGCAGCTGTAAGACCAACTTTTGTGTTGCTCACCAGTCAGGGATCCTTACCATCTCACATTAATAGAACAGATAGAGAAGTTCCAACGAAGAGAGGCACGTCTCGTCACCGGTTCTTACGAGAATGCTGAACAGGATACAGTGGTATTAGATGATGCAAGAGCGGTGTTTCACATCACAGAGAGACTTACTATAGAAACAAAAGGATATGTGAGATAGTACTTTCCAGGCCGCGTGATACTTCCTCCCAGATATGTACCATGAAATTACCGTAGTGAGGAATTGATACAGAGGTTTTAGTAAACCTCTGTCTTAACTTTGTCTCATTACGGATCGTTGGTACAATCGCTCTTTACACACACCATTCTCAAATGGAACCGGGACTGGAGTTAAATGAATGAACTCTCCATAACATACGACAAGAAGGTTCCGATGGCTACTATTGTAAGCCACACGACCCTACAATGAACCTTTGAATCGAAATTATGACTAGACGTGCCATTTTCGTCCGCATATTGGAGTTCCGAAGCTCGTATCTCTGCTTGCGAAACGAACAGAGGGGTGTGCATGTCTACGTGGGAAAAGATTCTGACCCCAAGTCATGCAACGTGCCTGTGACACGTTCTCCACTATTTCGCCATTAGACAGTGACAACAAGACGCACAGAATACTACGCTGCACTAACTTGAAACGCTTAAAATGCAAAACGTACTGTTTGTTAATCGGCTCCCTGTCGCCGTTTGTGATATTAATACATATAACTTACAGGATTATGGACCTGCAGTAATGAGACTACATATATAATAGCTTTTTCTTTCCTACTACCAGTCGTGCTTTTCATTTTTTAAATATGATGTGCGTCTCGGCAAGTCATTGATGATTCTGAAATATGTCGTCTTCTTTGAATACAGGTTCTCGGATTTTTCCTAACACATTTTCACAAGAACTACGTTGTCTCCACTTATGCACACTGCCCAAATAAATTTCGCAATTGAGTATGGGTTTTCTTAAGTGTTATACATCGATTTTAGAAGTAACTGTGTTCGTTCAGCCGGGCTGCAGCTGGCGACGGCGCACGCGAGGGAAGCGGGATCTGTGGTTCGGTCTGCACGTCCACATCTATAGGTAATATATCAACGTCCTCTGAGCTCTGCCCCACACCTACCAGCATCTTCCTCGCTCTGCACGCAAGCACCAGACGTGCGACGGGATGCAGGGGGAGTGCTCTGGCTGGTAGCAGTGGGCGGCACGTCGCTGGGTCCGGCCAAACCCATTCCAGATGGCGTCGCCACATCCAGCCAGATAGCTCGAGAGTCCGTTAGCTGTAACACACTGTGCAACACAAGTGGGCATTTTAGGTTGTTCCTATTTTAAACTTAGGCTAGCTGGATTTCTTTAATTTATCACCATTTTTTCAAGCCCACTGTAATATCTTGGTGTTGGATTTACCTTGGGTAGACATGTTGCTTTCTCTCCCGACCTAATTTGGTTTACATGGTATGTTTCACAACTGCGGATTTCGTGAAATGGACTGACATGAGTAGTGACGTTTAAACAAATAAAAACCCTCAAGTACATATTTCCTCTATTTACTGACTTTTCCTCACACACATGGCAGTGGCGATAGTGTGAGAACCACACAGGCTGCCGCAATCAACTGTAAATTATTTACATAGGTCAAGTCAACAGTTTAAATTGTGTCACATGGATTCCTATCTTTTTAAACTTAGGATAGGTGGATGTTTTTAATTTATAGCTTTTTTACACGTCTACTGTAATACTCTCTTCTTAGACTTAACGTGGTTATATATGTCTTATAGAGACATCATAATGGGTCATTAGTTACGCTGATTAACACAATGGTACCTTGGAAAAGAACTTCTGGTAGTCATATAGCGTCATAAATTATAACGATAAGGATGTATATAGGATGTCAGTGCAAGGTTACCGAATGTGACTCAGTTCACATAAGAAATGAATCTTGAGTAATTATTCATTAGCTAAAAATCCTTGGCAGCTCTTTTTGGAGTATAAATTTTGGAGAGGGCGTTGCTGAATGAGGCATTTATTAGTTGGGGAGAAATCTGACAACTATACAGGCTTTCATCATTCCCCCAGCCAAATCTGCTAACTATGCAGGCTATTCCACCTTTTCTGACAAATATAAGAATGACACAACTCAAAGTTTTGAATTTCTTGCCAGTAAGAGGGGGAAGACAGCCATGATGAAGACGGCGATAGACAGACAGTGGAATGTATCTAGTCTGACACAGAGCTGAAATAAATGAGCGTCAGTCCTGTTTGACAGCTGGGAGTGAAGAAATGAAACAACTCTGATCCGTCCTGCAGAATGTTCCAACATCCATACAGTTGACCCATCACTCATGCTCACTAATGGCTAAACCGATTATTTTTTTTTGAGTCATTAGTAGTCTGACTGGTTTCATGCGGCCTTCCACGAGTTCCTCTCCTGTGCCAACCCCTGCATCTTGGAGTAGGAATCGCAACCTACGTCCTCAATTATTTGCTGGTTATATTCCAATCTCTGTCTTCATCTACAATTTTTACCCTCTAAGTCTCGCTTTTGTAACATGGAAATTGTTCCCTGATGTTTTAACTGACGTCCTACAATCCTGTCAGTTCTTCTTGTCAGTAATTTCCAAATATTCCTTTTCTCGCAGATTCTGCGTGGAACCTCCTCATTATTACCTTATCAGTACACCTAATTCTCAACATTCGTCTGTAGCACCCCATCTCAGATTCTTCGAGTCTCTTCTTTCCCCCACTTTCCCCACAGACCATGTTTCACTACCGTTATATACTACGCATTTTTAGAAATTTCTTCCTCAGATTAAGGTCTACGTTTGATACTAGTAGACTTCTCTTGGCCAGGAATGATGTTTTCACCAAGTGCTAGTCTACTTTTCTTTTTGCCATCCTTGTTCGGTGTATCAGGTGTTATTTTGCTGCCTAGATAGGAGAATTCCTTAACTTCATCTACTTCGTGACCATCAATCCTGATGTTAAGTTTCTCGCTGTTCTCATTTCTGCTACTTCTCATAACTTTCGTCTTTTCTCGGTTTTCTCTCAGTTCGTATTCTGTACTCATCAGACTGTTCATTCCATTCAGGAGATCATGTGATTCTTCTTCACTTTCACTTAGGATAGCAATGTCATCAGCGAATTGTATCGTTGATATAGTTTCACCTTGAATTCTAATTCCACCCCTGAACCTTTCTTTTATATCCATCATAGCTTCTTCGATGTATAGACTGAACAGCAGGAGAGGAAGACTACATCCATGTCTTATACCCTTTTTAATCCCAGTACTTCGCTCTTGGTAGTCCACTCTTATTATTCGGTCTTGGTTCTTGTACGTATTGTATACTACCCGTCTTTCCCTACAGCTTGCCCCTTTTTCCTCAGAATTTCGGATATCTTGCACCATTCTACAATGTCGAACGTTTTCCACAAATACTGTGAAAGTGTCTTGATTTTTCTTTAGTCTTGCTTCCATTATCAACCGCAACGTCAGCATTCCCTCTCTGGCGCTGTTACCTTTCCTGAAGCCAAACTGACCATCATCTAATACATCCTCTACCCTCTTTTCCATTCTTGTATATATTTTTCTTCTCTTTAGTGGAACAGAACTGCGTCGGCCGTGAAGGCCAGGCCGCTTGGGTCACACAGGCACCAACTTGGATGCATGAACTGTTACGCTGATAGCGATAATTGTCTCACTTGTTGGCTCATTTGTGCGAAAATTCATCCACTTGTCGGCTCTTTTGTGCGATAATTCATTCACTTGTCGGCTCTCGCAATCTTCAGAATTGTGTAGATGATGTTTTTCCAAATGTCCGATGCTTTATCGTCAGACTCATACATTATACACACCAACATAAATATTTAGATTGTTGCCACATCTCACAATGATTTTAGAATACCTAATATAATGTTATCTGCCCCTTCTGCCTTATTCGATCTTAAGTCTTCCAAAGTGCTTTTAAGTTCCCCTATTTCTCCGATATCGACTCCTGTTTCTTCTCATATCAAGTAAACAAACAAATGTTCTTCATCATAGAGGCCATTTTCCACCTATCCGTTCTCTCCTCTGCATTTAACAGTAGAATTTCTATTGCTCTGTCAGTGCTGCCATCGTCGCTTTTCATTTAACCGAAAATTAGATGAATTTTCTGTACGCTATGTCATTCCTTCCGATAATCTTCTCTTTTACGATTTCTTCACATATTTTATGCAACCATTTCCACTTAGTTCCCTGCAATTCCTTTTTATTTCATTCCTAAGTGACTAATATATCTGTATTCCAGAATTTCCCTGAAGAAGTCTTTACTTCCTTCTTTCATCGATCAACTGAAGCGTTGCTTCATTTACCCGTGGTTTCTGCACAGGTACCTCCTTTGTACTCATGTTTTTCTTTCCAAATTTTGTGATTGCCCTTTTTAGAGATGTTCATTCCTCTACTACTGAAATGCCTACTAAGCTATTCCTTATCGCGTTTTCTATATCCTCAGAGAACTTCAAGTGTTTCCTCCCTTAGTACTTCCGCATACAACTTCTTCGCGCGTTGGTTATTCCTGATTTCTGTCGTCAACTTCAGCCAACTCTTCATCACTACTACATTATTATCTGAGACTGCCACGCGGGGTAGCTACGCAGTTTAGGCGCCTTGTCACGGTCCGTGCGGCTCTCCCCGTCGGAGGGTCCATTCCTCCCTCGCGTATGGGTGTGTGTATTGCCCATAGCGTAAGTTAGTTTATGTTAGATTAAGTAGTGTGTAGGCTTAGGGACCGATGACCTCAGCAGTTTGGTCCTATAAGGCCTTACCACAAACTAAAAAAATAAAATAAAATAAAGTAAAATATAAATTATCTGAGTCTACAATTGCTTCTGGGTAAGTCTCACAATCCATTGTCTGTTTCCGGAATCTCTTCCTGACCATGATGTAATGTAACTGAAATCTTCTCGTACCTCTCCGATTTTTTATTCTCTTGTGATTCTTGAACAGAGTTTTCTCTATTACTAGCTTAAATTTATTGCAGGGCTCAATTAGTTTTCCTCCTACCTCATTGCACGTACCAAGCCCACATTATCCCGTAACTCTTTCGTCTACTCCTTCCCCTACAACCGCATTCCAGTCCCCCATGCCTCTTACGTTTTCGTCTCTCTTTACGTACTGAATTTGCTGTCCATTGTCCACAAATAGTTCTTCTGTTGGGTCTTGTTGGGCTTGAACTATCGTTGTCGATGTTGGTTTGCTACGGATTCTGATGAAAACAGCCCTATCACTGAACTATTGTCAGTAACTCACTCTTTGCCCCATGTCCCTATTTATACAGAAGTCTATTCCGATTGTACCATTTACTGCTGCTACTATCCTATACTCAGGTTACCAGAAATCCTTGTTTCCCTTCCATTTCACTTCAGTGATCCCCACTATATCTAAACTGGTGTACAAAATTAAAGCAACTCACGGAAAGTGCTCACTACGGGGTGTAGCCACCTCTGGCAGCAATATAGGACTGACAACGACGGAGCATGCGTTGAATAACGTCATCAACGTCATGTTGAGGCAATAACGCCCAATCCTCCTGCAGAGCTGCTCGCAGGTCTTGGAGAGTAGTTGGTAGACGTTGACGTCATGCAGTCCATTTTCTTAGTGCATCCCAGACATGCTCTGTGTCATTCAAATTGGGAGACCGAGCAGGCCACGCCATGTGTGCAGTATCTTCCATTTCCAATAAAGCATCAACCACTCGTTCTCTATGAGGTCGATCATTATCGTCCGTCAATACGAAGTCTGGACGTACAGCATCTCGCAACAACCGTACATGAGGTCCCAAGATCTCGCCACAATACCTGACAGCAGTTAAACATTTCCGATTCACCTGTACAATTTCATAAAGAACTTCTCTGTCAAAGCCCTCTCTGCACCGTTTGCCTCGATACAACGCGTCAAATGGATGGTGCGCGGTCAGATGCCAATTTCTGCCCAGTACTAAGGCGTTACCGTCGTGCTTCGACAGCCAAATAATCATCTTCTCTTTCTGACGTCATGCTTGGTCTGCCCTGCCCAGGACTTCGAGATACGGTGTCGGTCTCTGTAAACTGTCGCCACATCCGAAGAACAACAGAACGATCCACGTTAATCCATCCGGGCACATGAGTTTGTGACTGTCCTTCTTCCATTCTTCTTATGGCCCTCCCCCACAAAGAATCTCGTGGGCGTCTTCTCTGTGCCAGATGTACTGCTGTGACTGTGTACATAGCGACTGTGGTTGTGAGAATATCCGGTAATATTATTAAGTTTGATAGGTGCCCTGACATCATCGTTGGCGTGGTTTTCCGTTGACCGAAATGCCATCTTCCGTGCAGAACACTACAGCTGACATCTGTCGACAGTTTGTATGATTATACCGTCAATTCGACACAGGACGAGGCAATAGCGGTTTGTTGCTTCTATTTTAGACACCAGTGTACATGTAACCTTAGTATTTCCATTTTCAGAGTTTCTAGATTCCCAACCACGTTCAAAGTTAGGACATTCCATGCCCCGACTTGTAGAACATTAACCTATCGTTGATTATTCAACCATGTTCTCATGTTCACCTTCCCCTTGGCAGTCCCCTGCTGGAGATTGCAATGGAGGACTAGTCCGAAATATTGTGCCACTGGAGAGATCATCATTACACTTTTTCAATTACAAGCCACATGTCCTGTGGATGCGCGTTATCTGTCATTAATGCATGCTCATACCGTTGATCATTACTGATCCTTCCACCATCAGGGGCAGTTTCTCACCTCAAGAGCAAGAGAATGCTGAGACTATGTCCGCTCCTCCGTCAACTTTGGCAAGGCCGTTTGCTGAGTGAAGGGAACTTCTTATGCTGGACGTCTTCGACCACCATTTATAATGATTTTTATTCAAAATTTAATCGTTGGTGGGGCTCGAACCCAAGGATGAAGATATTTTGATTTCTAATCAACGACGCAACCCTAGACTACGAATGCTCTACTTAGTATTGTGAATTTCTGGGCTGATAGGTTGTCAGTGATCAGAAATTTGTCCATCGACTTCTTTTTGGGGTGCAACATCATACAGCGCCGACAGAGCTTGTTTTCTTTAAATTTCGCTCGTTTGAAGGGACAGCGTTGTGCTCGTGTAGGAATTCCAGAGTGGTCGACGTTTCGCAGAATCAATGATCGAAATTCTATGCTAGCCATTTGGGATCCGAGGGGGCAGCGCAACTTTAAAGAATTTTGCGTTGTTTCCCTAATATATTTAAGAAAACACAGGGGGTGACTAATAAGAGTCAAGTCCGAATAAAGGTTGCTTCTTATAGATTGTCTACTCAAACGTGGGATAGTTGTAACCTCGACATCGCCATACGCCTCTCTCCTACTTCTTGTACGTAAGGGGTAAAGCGAAGGTTACGCCCGGTTGTGGACTATGGGCTTCTGATTTAAAAGCTAATTCTCGAATCAGCGCCGCTGCCAAATCTTCATAATTATTTTACCTGGTATTACGGTGCTTCTTTCTTTACTGTTCTCGATTTAAATCAAGCCGTTGACTGAGGACTAAGCATGTTATTGCCTTCTGCAGTACTGCAACCTTTTCAAGTTTAACAGAGTACCAATCCGTGTGTCTACTGGGGCTACTGTCTCGCCTCCTAGATAATGTTTTCGATGATTAAGTATCTTTACCACTTTTACCACCATTTGGTGATGTGGTGAGTTATAGCGCCACTCTTGCCAAACGTCTGCAACACCTCCATAAGGTCTATGCCTGCGGGGAGCCGGCCTCACTTTCAACCTCTATAAGACCACCTTGGCTCGTCAACAGATTTTTTCCTTGTGTCAGTCTCAGCAGATGGTTTTAGAACTGACCAAGAGCGGACTCTTGATTTACGAAGGTTTGTCACCCTCCCCCACGGCAACCCCCTTGGAACAAGAAAGCAGTATCCAGAATTATTAACACGACAGATTCTTCCAAAAATTCTTGCCAAATTTCGATCAGTTAACAGCTCCGCTTAGCAACCTGCGGTAAACGGCGAACTATTGAATCGAGGAGAAAGCCATCAAGCCTCCTTTGAAGCCATTATGACGGCTTAGAGTAATTCTCCAGTATAGGCTATTCCTGATTTTGAGCTCCCATTTATTGTTCAGATTGGTGCATCTAATACTGATTTACCTGCCATTCTCCTACAAGACCAACTTGGAGATCGGTGTCCAGTAGCTTACGTCTCAAGAAGGGTATCAGCAGCTGAGCTCAAGTATTTGGTCTATAAGTGGGAGGCGCTAGCTATGCTTTAGAAAAATATAGGTTTCACCTCAAGCACAGGGAACTGTTCCCGTAAACTGATAAACAGGGTTTAAGTTGGGTTTTGGGGCGCCCTAGAAAATCCGGCGGGGTAGTACACGGAGTGATCCACATTTCAATTTATGGTGAAACACGTTAGAGTTCCGGATAACCAGATTGTGGATGCTTAAACCAAATGTTTGAGGAGAAATTTCTCGGGAACGGATTGGAGGACCAATGTGTTGCTGGTGTGTGTGTGAGTGAGGGTTGAGGCGGGGGATATTGACTGAGGTCCCAGAACTCCCTGGGGATCATAGGAAGAAACAAGAATAGGATCCCTTGATATTACCAGTTAATAATAAGTTACTCCACGAGGAACAGGTGCCAGGCTACATCGTAAACAAAGGTATTGTTTGCATAACAAACGACTGCAATTCAACTACATGTTACATAGCCGTCCCTGCACAGGAATATTGGTCACCTGGTCCTGGTTTGGGTGCTCTGTGAGCTAGCAAAGGCAAAACTATAACACACAGAAAATCCATTCGGGTGAGTAGACTCATGGATAACTTTCTCATCCTCATCCTCGTACCTTACGGTCTTAGTTGACGCCTTCTCCAGATTCAAATGATTTATACCAACTTGGGGGGTGACAGTTTCCTTGTCTATTTATCATTTTTGTTGATTAAGTTTTCTACCTTTTGGCCACCAAAATCCTTGGTGAGTCATAACGCCCCAGCCTTCATGTCGACGAAGTTTAGGAAATTTTTCTTTGTGAGCACCATTAGGTATATCATAACTACCCCTTAATACCCTCAACATTATTTTGCTGTAAGAGTCTGTCGAAACCTTCATTATTTTCATGACCACTCTCAGAACAAGTGAGACATATCTATACCTTGTCTGAAATTCGCCATTAATTTAGTGTAGTATGAAGCTATTAAAGCAACTCTCGCTTTCATAAAGTTTGCATACCTCATCAACTCTCCTTTGGCCAACCTGTGGTCAATCAATGAGCTCCTCCCTGAAAAAATTACTCCAGAGGTCATTCAGCATAATTGGAGAAGGGCCAGATGTAACATAGAATTGGTGCACCATAGGCAAGCATGCTGTTAAATCAAATACTGGGACAACTAGAAAGTGAAGAACTGCGCACACTGGGCGACAAAAAAGCTTTCAAAGTAGGCATTCCTTTTGAAAAGCTACAAATCACACAAGAACCAGAATCCTGGCTAGAAAACATAAAAGTATGTCGATTTCGTTTCCCCAGACGATCAATGGAAGAGGGAGCAGAGCTCAACTAAACTAAGAAGAAAACCAGAAGAGCAAGAAATAAAAGCAGTCTTGTGGAATACAGATGGAGTAAAAAGTGCTCTTAATCTAACACCAATAGACATTCTGTAAAACTCGAATCTTGTAATTCTAACAGGAACCTTCCTGATAGTCAGCTGGCAACATAAAAATTTCTACAATTATCAACTAATTGCAAAGAAGGGAGAAAGATGACGACCCATGGGAGGAATATCTACCCTACTGAAACCCTGGATGACTCCCACCAAAAAAATCATAAAACAAGAAAATAGTATGCTAGTAGAAGCAGCAAACATAAATATAATTGCAGACTATTTTATACCTCACACAAATGCTGTACAAATAATTGACGAAATAGTCACACTCATCAAACAATGCGACAGCAAACCCACCATTATTGCAGGCGATCTCAACTGCAAAATAGACACAGGAAACTATAAAACAAAACTAGTCATTGAAACCCTGGAAGAAGATGGCTTCACCCTAATTAATGATAGACAGATACCTACATACATATGTCACAATGGGAAAAGCACCATTGATATCACATTAACAAGAGGAGAAATAGAAGGAAGTATTGAATCAATATGGCATGACTCCATTACTCATATAAGAAAGCAAATTCCAATGAAGATAAAAATAAATATCGTCACGTCACCGCCAGCAAGAAAGACCCACCAAAACACACAAAGAGAAATTGATATAAAAAATTAACAAACCAGCAAGAACAATTAACGCAAACAGAAACTTTAATAGAGGAAGGAGACCTTGAAAAAGCAACAGACAAAATCGAAGACTTCCTTAAAAAGTCAGTGATAAAAACAAACCCAAAAACAAGGACGGCAAAAAGATGGTTCGATGCTGAATGCTACGGTAAAAGGAACACTGTTCTAAGAACGCTCCGCCGGCCGGAGTGGCCAAGCGGTTCTGGGCACTAGAGCCTGGAACCGCGCGACCGCTACGGTCGCAGGTTCGAATCCTGCCTCGGGCATGGAAGTGTGTTATGTCCTTAGGTTAGTTAGGTTTAACTAGTTCTAAGTTCTAGGGGACTAATGACCTCAGAAGTTAAGTCCCATAATGCTCAGAGCCATTTGAACAATTTTTAAGAACGCTCCACAGATTAAGAAACCAGCATAACGAGGAAACATACAAACTGTACGCAGAAGACAGGAGAATCTACAAAAAAGAGAAGAAGAAAGAATACATAGAAAGAGAGGCAAAAAGAGAAGCGGATGAAGCAGAGCAAGACCAAGAAAAATGGCTCATACACCAAATATGGACCTGAAGGAATGGGAAGACCACTTCAGTAAGATACTGAACAAACGAGGAATCAAAACACCCCCAAAGAAAGAGAAACAACATCGAACTAAGGAAAAAGACAATATATGTGAACCTCTAAATGAAGAAGATGTGAAAGAAGTAATAAAAGCACTGAAGAACAAGAAAGCAGCAGGACCCGATAATATATATAATGAACATGTAAAAGATGCAAAAGAGGCCCTCCAACACGTATGGACCAAACTATTTAACAAATACCTGGAACTTGATAGAATTCTGACACAATGGAGACACTCGACAATAAAAGTTCTCTACAAAGGTAGAGGAGACCCAATGGACCCAAACAAGTACAGAGACACAGTCCTGAAAAATACTCAATTCAAGATGTTTTCCAAGATAATAACACAAAAAATTGAAGCCTCTGTGGACAGGCATCTCCCATAACGACAAATGGGTTTCAGATCTGGAAGATCAGCACTTACGGCAGTCAGGCGTCTTCTAAACAACATCGACGAAGCGCTACAAAAGAAACAAATGTTCTACACAGTGTTCATAGACTTTCCCAAAGCCTTTGACCCACTGGAAAGAGATCTCATAGTCCGGAAACTGGAAAACACAATGGGAGAAGATAGCGTATGGGAATCCTCGAATACAACTTAATCACAATATGAGACAACCTCTCTTTTTCGAACCCCATTCGGCAATCGAACGGAGTCTTACAGGGTGACCCAATGAGCCCTTTGCTGTACATTCTTGTCACTGAAGAAGTACTCCAAATTGGAGAGAATGAAGAAGATGTATATGTATATGCATACGCTGACGACATAACCGTAGGTTCAACAGATATACAGAAGCTGCAGAGAATCATTGAGAAAATAGACAAATGGTGCAGTGAACACAAACTACACATAAACATAACAAAGACAGAAATAGTAAAATTCAGAAAAGGAGGCAAAACACCCAAGAATGCGGAAATCAGCATCAGAGGACAAAAAATAAAAATATCATCAGACTTTAAATACCTACGAGTGACATTGCAACCAACAGCCAAATGCTTCACAAAACATACAACAGAACGTGCCGCCCAAGCAATAATAGCAATACAGGACATCAGAAACATACGCCTACTCAGTCTAGAAACAGCCATGAAGTTATTCAACACAAAACACTTGCCAATCCTGGCCTATGAGATGGAGGTTGTATGGGACAACCTGACAGAAAAAAATCTAGAAACACTAGAAAAGGTAAAATCAACCTATCTAAAAAGAGCACTAGGTCTCTCAAAGGCAACAAGATCTAGACTAGTGTACCGGCTAGCGAGAGAGACATTCCTAATTGAAGACATCAGACTTCGATATATGATGCCACACACCAGGGCTTCCACAAAGCAACTGAAGATCATTAACGACAAACGAGAAAGAATATGGCCGGAGTTCTATGGCACCGAAGCAATGATGAACCGCTCATGGACAGCACCAACAGCGACATGTCGTAACTAGACTTTCTATTCACGGCTTTCATCATCTAATCTGCAAAAACAAAGCTTATCACGACCCAACCACAACATGTGTATGTGAACTGTGTAACGAAGCCTGTGAACGATATCACATAGAACTGTGCAGTAAAAGAGTGAAACCGATAAATGAATATCCAAAAATTTAAAATGTAAATGAAAAATGTTAAGCGAAGTAACTGTATATGGCTATTTGGCTGCAATTTTATTAAATAAAAAAAATCAGGGGAGACGTGAGGTTAAGGTCAAGGTAGCAGAATTTTCATATTGCCACACACAAGGAGATGCTGGTGTTTCCTGAAAACTGGTGCCACTCTTTTTTGTGGGTTTGTGATGTGCTGAAGGTTTTAAGCCCAGTTAACATTCTGGTCCATAACCTGATCACTGGTAAGCTGCCGAAGATGCATGTTACCCAAATAAAGGATAAGTTGTTACCTTTCTCCTCCTTCATCCCTTAGTTACCAGCACAGGGACGTGCTGAATTGTGGGGTTGAAGGGGAAGGTCTTCCACTGCAAGAAGTTGATCTCTGAGAGCTTTCCATAGGTCGCACTTGCAGAGATTGAGTCCTGCTGGCGTGTGAGCAGAACACCGTTGGTGCGGATTAGACAGGAAGCTCCTCCGCTTGGAGTCGCTCAGGAAGTGATTGGTTTCTTGAGAGGCCTAGTAGCCTCTGCTGTTGTCTCCTGGAACGTGGCTGAGGTGAAGCACCTGTGGCATGGGGCCTCCCCGATGGCGGAATGTTCACCTCATTGCTGCTTCTGCAGCACGGATAAGCTTAAAACTTTGGAGTTTTCGATTTGCAATTTTTGATGGCAAGGCAGATTGCTATCTGCCAAGTTGCAATGACCCTATTCTAAATAGCTTACAGATAAAAGAGATAACAAATTAACTTTAAGTTACCATGTGGTTTTTTTTGGTCATCAGTCTACTGACTGGTTTGATGCGGCCCGCCACGAATTCCTTTCCTGTGCTAACCTCTTCATCTCAAAGTAGCACTTGCAACCTACGTCCTCCATTATTTGCTTGACGTATTCCATCTCTGTCTTCCTCTACAGTTTTTGCCCTCTACAGCTCCCTCTAGTACCATGGAAGTCATTCCCTCATGTCTTAGCAGATGTCCTATCACCCTGTCCCATCTCCTTATCAGTGTTTTCCACATATTCCTTTCCTCTCCGATTCTGCGTAGAACCTCCTCATTCCTTACATTATCAGTCCACCTAATTTTCAACATTCGTCTATAGCACCAAATCTCAAATGCTTCGATTCTCTTCTGTTCCGGTTTTCCCACAGTCCATGTTTCACTACCATACAATGCTGTACTCAAGACGCACATCCTCAGAAATTTCTTCCTCAAATTAAGATCGGTATTTTGATATTAGTAGACTTCTCTTGGTCAGAAATGCCTTTTTTGCCATAGCGAGTCTGCTTTTGATGTCCTCCTTGCTCCGTCCGTCATTGGTTATTTTACTGCCTATGTAGCAGAATTCCTTAACTTCATTCACTACGTGACCATCAATCCTGATGTTAAGTTTCTCGTTGTTCTCAGTTCTACTACTTCTCATTACCTTCGTCTTTCTCCGATTTACTCTCAAACCATACTGTGTACTCATTAGACTGTTCATTCCGTTCAGCAGATCATTTAATTTTTCTTCACTGTCACTCAGGATAGCAATGTCATCAGCGAATCGTATCACTGATGTCCTTTCACCTTGTATTTTAATTCCACTCCTGAACCTTTCTTTCATTTCCATCATTGCTTCCTCTATGTACAGATTGAAGGGTAGGGGCGAAAGGCTACAGCCTTGTCTTACACCCTTCTTAATACGAGCACTTCGCTCTTGATCGTCCACTCTTATTATTCCCTCTTGGGTGTTGTACATATTGTATATGACCCGTCTCTCCCTATAGCTTACCCCTACTTTTTTCAGAATCTCGAACAGCTTGCGCCATTTTATATTGTCGAACGCTTTTTCCAGGTCGACAAATCCTATGAAAGTGTCTTGATTTTTCTTTAGCCTTGTTTCCATTACTAGCCGTAACGTCAGAATTGCCTCTCTCGTCCCTTTACTTTTCCTACAGCCAAACTGATCGTCACCTATCGCATTCTCAATTTTCTTTTCCCTTCTTCTGTATATTATTCTTGTAAGCAGCTTCGATGCCTGAGCTGTTAAGCTGATTGTGCGATAATTCTCGCACTTGTCAGCTCTTGCCGTCTTCGGAATTCTGTGGATGATGCTTTTCCGAAAGTCAGATGGTGTGTCGCCAGACTCATATATTCTACACACCAACGTAAATAGTCGTTTTGTTGCCACTTCCCCCAATGATCTTAGAAATTCTGATGGAATGTTATCTATCCCTTCTGCCTTACTTGACCGTAAGTCCTCCAAAACTCTTTTAAATTCCGATTCTAATACTATCTCTTCTAAATCGACTCCTGTTTCTTCTTCTATCATATCACACAAATCTTCACCCTCATAGAGGCTTTCAATGTATTCTTTCCACCTATCTCCTCTCTCCTCTGCATTTAACAGTGGAATTCCCGTTGCACTCTTAATGTTACCACCGTTGCTTTTAATGTCACCAAAGGTTGTTTCGACTTTCCTGTATACTGAGTCTGTCCTTCCGACAATCATATCTTTTTCGATGTCTCCACATTTTTCCTGCAGCCATTTCGTCTTAGCTTTCCTGCACTTCCTATTTATATCATTCCTCAGCGACTTGTACTTCTGTATTCCTGATTTTCCCGGAACATGTTTGTACTTCCTCTTTTCATCAATCAACTGAAGTATTTCTTTTGTTACCCATGGTTTCTTCGCAGCTACCTTCTTTGTACCTATGTTTTCCTTCCCAACTTCTGTGATGACCCTTTTTAGGGATGTCCATTCCTCTTCAACTGTACTGCCTACTGCGCTATTCCTTATTGCTGTATCTATACCGTTAGAGAACTTCAAACGTATCTCGTCATTCCTTAGTACTTCCGTATCCCACTTCTTTGCGTATTGATTCTTCCTAACTAATGTCTTGAACTTCAGCCTACTCTTCATCACTACTATATTGTGATCTGAGTCTATATCTGCTCCTGGGTACGCCTTACAACCCAGTATCTGATTTCGGAATCTCTGTCTGACCATCATGTAATCTAATTGAAATCTTTCCGTATCTCCCGGCCTTTTCCAAGTATACCTCCTCCTCTCGTGATTCTTGAACAGAGTATTCGCTATTACTAGCTGAAACTTGTTACAGAACTCAAATAGTCTTTCTCCTCTTTCATTCCTAGTCCCAAGTCCATATTCTCCTGTAACCTTTTCTTCTACTTCTTCCCCTACAACTGCATTCCAGTCGCCCATGACTATTAGATTTTCGTCCCCCTTTACATACTGCATTACCCTTTCAATATCCTCATACACTTTCTCTATCTGTTCATCTTCAGCTTGCGACGTCGGCATGTATACCTGAACTATCGTTGTCGGTGTTGGTCTGCTGTCGATTCTGATTAGAACAAGCCGGCCGAAGTGGCCGTGCGGTTAAAGGCGCTGCAGTCTGGAACCGCAAGACCGCTACGGTCGCAGGTTCGAATCCTGCCTCGGGCATGGATGTTTGTGATGTCCTTAGGTTCGTTAGGTTTAACTAGTTCTAAGTTCTAGGGGACTAATGACCTCAGCAGTTGAGTCCCATAGTGCTCAGAGCCTTTGTTTAGAACAACCCGGTCACTGAACTGTTCACAGTAACTCACCCTCTGCCCTATTCATAACGAATCCTTCACCTGTTATACCATTTTCTGCTGCTGTTGATATTACCCGATACTCATATGACCAGAAATCCTTGTCTTCCTTCCACTTCACTTCACTGACCCCTACTATATTTAGATTGAGCCTTTGCATTTCCCTTTTCATATTTTCTAGTTTCCCTACCACGCTCAAGCTTCTGACATTCCACGCCGAGACTCGTAGAGCGTTATCCTTTCGTTGATTATTCAATCTTTTTCTCATGGTAAGCTCCCCGTTGGCAGTCCCCTCCCGGAGATCCGAATGGGGGACTATTCCGGAATCTTTTACCAATGGAGAGATCATCATGACACTTCTTCAATTACAGGCCACATGTCCTGTGGATACACGTTACGTGTCTTTAATGCAGTGGTTTCCATTGCCTTCTGCATCTTCATGTCGTTGATTATTGCTGATTCTTCCGTCTTTAGGGGCAATTTCCCACCCCTAGGACAAGAGAGTGCCCTGAACCTCTATCCGCTCCTCAGCCCTCTTTGACAAGGCCGTTGGCAGAATGAGGCTGACTTCTTATGCCGGAAGTCTTAGGCCGCCAACGCTGATTATTTATCAAAATTTAGGCAGTGGCGGGGATCGATCCCGGGACCGATGACGTGTTTGATTATGAATCAAAGACGCTACCCCTTTTTTTTCTTTATCTCTTTGCTCCATACTATAGCCCGCTGTGAATTTTTCGATGACTGTCTTCTCGTTGCTGTGTTGTTTCCGTTGTTTGTTCAATCTCATAAAAAAAGGAACTGGGAAGAGGTGCTATGGTTGTCTTCTCATGTCATCGATAATCCAGCTGCGAGGCGGATTATGGAATGCGCTCCAAAGAAAATTAGAAAAATAAGGGTTCTTGACGATGGCACAATGTCGTTCGTTGAGGTAATACCAAAAATCTGGTACTGTCTTTTCGCCATTACCGAAGAGGTAGTGAACAGCGTGGCCGCTGATCCACGTCACAGAGTTCGTTTTTGCTCTTGGGAAATAAATCTCATCGGGGAAGAGAAGTGATCGGGTAGTTATCCTGTCGGGAGTCGTGCGTGTGAGAAAAGCCAATATCTGACGCACCAAATACCAAAAGTCCTTTGCCGACCCGCATTCGAAACGATGTTCATCCGTTTCAATCACTTGGCATGTGGCACACAAGGGTGAATCAGCGAGGTGGATGTGATGTAGGCGGGACTGGCAAACTGTTTCCCATTAACAGTTACGTACCATGCAGATTGCACGTTAGTATCAAGGGTGGTGGCATTCACTGCCTGCCACACAGCGCGCCACTTTGTATTGGGGTGTTTGCTTTCAATCACATTAGGCGTCCTGTTCATTTGCATGGCAGCATATATCGCCCTCGTCATCATCAAGCGTGTGGGTAGTAGTGCGGTGCGGATGTAGCTTAATTCAAGGAAGGATTGGCTAATGTAGAAGAAAGGTGCTGGGATGTCCGATATCATCACAGGGGGTGCGAGTGAGATTGGTCGTAAGGCTTCCAGTAAGAGACTTGTGAGGCACGTCGGACTTCGTCGCCACAGTTGTAGGTGACAGATGACGAACAGGGCCTTCGCTCTGTTCTGAACATGACAAAGGCCTAAACCCCTCTGCTCCTCGGGAGGGTTAGGGAATCGTAACGAATCTTAAATAACATGCCCGTATTAACAAAGATCCCAAAACCGCCAACATGCGGTGAGCCAGGGTAGGTGGTATGGGGAGTATCTGTGCAAAATGGGGGATACGTGACGCCAAATAGACGTTAGCATATCGTGTCCGTTGCAGGAGGTCTAGATGTCGCAGACGGTGGTCACTTATTCCTGCTCTCACCTGATTCAATAAACGCCTGTAGTTAAGGGCTGTTGAACGCTTCATGTCAGATGTGAAATCAATGCCAAGACTGCGGATTGTGTCACAGATTCGTAGCGGTGCGACGCTCTCGTCGGGTAGGCCTCTGCCTATAGACAGGGCGTGTGATCTGTGGAGATTGAGATGGCTCCCCGATGCCGCGCCGTAGGTCGCCACCCACGCCAGTGCTGCACGAACATCGTCATTATTGCGAAGAAGGAGTACCAGAACATCCGCATTGGCAGTGCAGCAAAAATTGTGTCCACCAAGGGACATTCCAGTCAGGCGTTGTCGGAGACGGCAGAGGAGTGGTTCCAAGACGAGGGCGTACAATATCGCCAAAAGAGGGCAGCCTTGTCGCACCGATCGCTGGATCTGTATCGGCGGCGTAAGACGGCCATTATATAACACCTTGGACGTCACGCCGCGTAGGAGACGCATCAGTACATTAACTATGACGTCCGGATACCCCATGTGTCGCAGTACCTCCATCAAAAATGTGTGGTCGACTCTGTCAAAGGCCTGGCTAAATTCGAGTGAGGCCAAAACTCCTGGCAGTTGGCGAGGTTTGGCTAGCGCGATCATATCTCTATATCGGCACAATGCAGTGCGAATATTATGGTCACCACCTAACAATGCCTGGTCCTGCGACACAACACATCTGACTGATCGCTTTAGGCGTGCCGCCAGAAGCCGGGTGAAAATCTTCAAGTCACTGTTGAGTAAGGTCAAGGGCCGATAGTCACTGATCCTGGATCCGCCTCGTGGTTTGTATATAGGCACAATCAGTCCTTCTAGGAAAGCCCCAGGTATCTGCGTCGTGGGAGACATAAGATCGCGGCAAATATCAGTCCGTGCTGGTGCCAGCAATTGTTGATACGTCCGGTAAAATTCCAGAGGAAGGCCATCAGGTCCCGGGGACTTATGAGCAGCCCCAGCCTGTATTGCTTTAATGATTTCCTCTTCCGTTACATCTGCAGTCAAATCCGCCGCCGCTCTCGGAGAGATCGAGCCATAAGTGAGTTGAGAGACTTCGGCGATCACATCTGGGGGATGTCGATGTTCCGAGTACAACCTAGTGTAGTGAGCATGAAGGACGTTTCCTATGTCGCGCTGGGTATCAAGGCGTCGTCCGTCTTCCATCGTGATAGCTTGGATCAGTGACCTGCGTCGGCGCCGTCGTTCTACAATGACGTGGTACATAGACGGTTCCTCCTGGGCCACTCTGTCTTGAGTGCGCGCTCTGACGATCGCACCTTCAAGGTGGCAACGTGTTAATCTGATGATCTGTGCCTTGGCACGGTTCACCGTCACCTGCCGTGCAGGTGAGTACGGCAGTGTTGTACATTCTCTTAAGATGCTGTAGTAAAAGTCCATGGTATGTCTCTTCCATGCTGCAACATCTCGGCCGTAGCCTATCAAGGTCTTCCCGAGGGCTGGTTTGCCGCAGAGTAACCACCACGACAGTGTAGACCCGTAGGTACCACGCCGGCGGCTACAAGAGTCCCACGTGTTCTCTATAAGGCGGCGGCATTCCTGACAAGCGAGGTGGGCGACGTTCAACTTCCAAGGACCACGGCTGTGCCATACCTTCTGACGGCCGAGGGTAATAGCGCAGATGTAGGCCTCGTGGTCAGAAAAAGCTGTGGGCCAAACTTCGGCAGCTCTTGTACCCACAGCTATGGAGCGCGAGATGTAAATCCGGTCGATGCGGCTGGAGGAATGGCTGGTGTAGTGAGTAAATCCGGGCCGATCGCCACAAACGTGTTCCCACGCGTCAACCAATTAAAGATTATTTATAATTGTCGTAAGTTCTTCGCAGGGAGAATGATGTGGTAACTGATCTTTAGGTGCTTCGCTACAGTTGAAGTCCCCTCCCATTATCAAGGCGTCCTGACGGCCCATAAAGAGGGGCGTGATTGTATGAGCGAAAAAGGTGGATCGTTCGCGACGCCGACCAGATCCTGACGGTGCATAGATATTAATAAGTTTGACTCCTTGGATAGTAAGAGCCATGCCTCTGGCGTCAGGGAGATACTCGACGTCTTCTGCGGATATACCTTCGCGGAGGAGGATCGCCACACCACTGCCATTGGCAGACGCATGTGAGACCCAAGTCTTGTAGCCATAGGGTCCCTTGAAGTCTGTGACATACACCTCTTGAAGGAGCGCAATGTCGATGTCTGCTGCGTTGAGCAGGTCCTGTAGCATCGCTAGTTTATGTCGGGCACGTATGTTGTTGATGTTAATCGTCGCTAGACGGTACGTTTGGTCAGCCAGGTCGTCAACTGGGTTGTGTAGGAGGCCAGGTGTGGGCGGGAGGGGCGGCCCCACAGAGGCTGACGATACAGCCGTAGTCACTGTTGTTGGTCGGTGCTGGGTACAGCCGAGGGAGCATCTCTGCCTTCGGCATCCTCCTGGTGCTGTGGCTCATCCTCGACATCATCCGCCCAAGAATCAGATGCAGCAATTGGTAACTGTTGAAGAGTGCTATCAGTAGAACGCTCGCGCGCATGTTCAGTAGCAGAAGTGATGTTGCCAGACTGAGGCTCAGAAATTGTATCCGCTGTAGCATCGTGACGGGAAGGGTGAGTTGTGGTGGTAGAGTCCTGACTGTCGTCCGACGCCGGAGGTTCGTCCGGGTCACACATCCGAAGCAGGCAATCATCGGATGGCGTATGGCGCCGATTCTTGCGTTTTCGAGGGGACCGTTGTTTCCGGACATGTTGTTCTGTGTCAGAGTGCGGGCGACAATCATCTGATGCGGTCTCCATTGGTAGGAAGGCAGAGGTCGGGACAATTTCAGTTTCTACTTCCATCTTCTCTTTAGGCTCGTCTTGGTGGCACAATTGATCACCGTCTTGAGGCAAGTCTGCCGATGACGTCGTAGAGGGGGATATGCTGTCCGCAACACTGTCGTCGACCACTGACTGCAATAAGGTGTTACGATCCTGGGCAGGAATAGCTGTTGCGGTTGCAGCCGCTGCATACGCGATGGGGAGTGAAGTAGGCGTCGCCGGGGATGAAACTTCACCAACCGGTGTCTGAGTCAGTCGGCGTTGAATGCAGGCCGATCGGACATGTCCTTCCTGGCCACAGCCGGCGCAAGTACGCGGTTGTCCGTCGTACGTGACAATGGCTCTGCAGCCGCCAATTACTAAATAGGATGGCACATGCTTCGTCAGTTCAATCTTAATTCGTCGCACTCCATTTAAGACGGGGTACGTTTCAAACGTTTGCCATTTTTCAGCGAAGTGGCTTAGCACGCTGCCGTATGGTTTGAAAGCTGTCATCACAACATCTGGCGGGACTTCGAATGGCAGCTCGAAGACCCTCAGAGTGCGAAGGCCTAATCCAGCGTGGTCGATCGTGACAGTTCCTATGTGACCATCAGAATGCTTGAATTTAAGTCCATGAGCGTGTCGACACACAACATCAGTGCACGCCTTTTCATTGATCATTTTTATGTAGACGACGCTTTCTGTTATAGAAAAGTGGATCCCAATGATGTCTTGAGGTGCAATATGAAGTTCTTCCCGGATGAAACGTTCAATGTCAAGTGCTCGAGATCTTGCATAGTCCGCTTGAAATGTGATCTTAATGGTGGACTTGCGATACGAGTGCGCCATGGCACTACCGAGACACGGACGCGTGACACTCGCCGCAGCGGAAGGTAAACAGTAAACACTCACGCGCGCGGTGCGCTAACAGAGGGACACAGGCACGACGACCTTGCCCCACCGCTGCTAACAGCGGACTGCTGCTGTGGATACACGTTACGTGTCTTTAATGCAGTGGTTTCCATTGCCTTCTGCATCCTCATGTCGTTGATCATTGCTGATCCTTCCGCCTTTAGGGGCAATTTCCCACTCCTAGGACAAGAGAGTGCCCTGAACCTCTATCCGCTCCTCCGCCCTCTTTGACAAGGCCGTTGGCAGAATGAGGCTGACTTCTTATGCCGGAAGTCTTCGGCCGCCAACGCTGATTATTTATCAAAATTTAGGCAGTAGCGGGGATCGATCCCGGGACCGAAGACGTTTCTGAATATGAATCATAGACGCTACCCCTAGACCACGGGTACTACCATGTGGTATGTTCTCGCAAATCTGAGCTAGACATTTAAAAATTTGGATTCGCAAATAACATTTTAATTCTTGTACTTAAGCTTAAGCAGCCCTGAATTTAATGAAGAAAAATTTTTAAGAAATTATATTGGACCTTGTGTTAAGTATTGATGTAAACTTTGTAGTCATTATCGAATCTTGACCCCATGAAGGTATATTGTGACCTTGTATGCGGCTTATAGTGGACCTGTATAATGCACATTGTATGCGTTGTTTGAATGTCGGATCCTAGTTGCGTATGGCAAAGTGTAACCAGCAAATCCTTATGTTATATCATTCTCATTCTGTTGCATTGGAACTTAATTTTGTAAGCCATTTTTACCAACTTAGTGTTTATTGTTCATTGTTTCCTTACCAGTTTATTTATAGAGTTCAAAATACTGTAGCAATTACTAGAGTTTTGGGTGTCTCATACTTCTCGACAAACTGTACGTAAGATTTACCGAACCAGTCGGTACCATAGGCACGCTGCCACTACTTATCTGTGTTTCTGCTGTAGTAAATACATTCGTAGTTCACACAGTACTGGGATCGCAACTTGGGTTGCATTTCGGTGGTGCAGATTCCTCTCGGCAGTCCAGCGGTGCGGTCGCGGTGCGTGGCGTGATAGCTCCTGACCGTGATACGCCTATTTCTAGGTTGCCGCATTTGTGATTTAGTTAACTTGTTTTTCAGTAACCAATATACAGCACTGTATATTATATTACCCTTCCCGTTAGAGTTTACATGGTCTTTTGTATTCAGACTATGCTTGGTAGATGCATGCCATGATTAAACGTTGGTTGTGTTTAAGAGTTATCCTGCTTCAGGGGACCGTACTTAATTTTAGCTGTTCTGAATTATTACAGTGGGGCACCAATTTAAACAGAGATTTTCCTACATTCAAGGTTGAGGGCCTCTGAGGCTGATTGTTTAGGGTTGAATTTTAATGAAATGCCCACCCTGTTAATTCTTACTATTTAATATAAATAGTGTTGTTTATTCATTATGGTACAATTTCCGTAAAATTTAATTTGTTAAGTCTGGATTTGTGTAAGGAACGTTGCACTGAAAATTTGACCTGGAGGCCCATTACACAGGCTCTTTCAGTTTTATTGTTCGGGCTGATCATTCATTTTTGGGATTTGTAAAATTGAGTTTCAAAAATGTTGAATTATGTAAAGACCTTCTGGAGAAAATCATTCGGAAATACGAAAAGACGGTTTCTTTTGGTGTGCTACCTCGAAGAGGGAGGAAACAAATTGATTCAACGTCAGTGGAAGCAGTGGCCACAGCAGTGCTGGAGGACACGAGCGGTGGTGTTCAAACGTGTAGTGCATGGAGAACTGCCTGAACATTGTACATACTCGTGAGCACGGTGCGCAAAATCCTCCAAAACATCCTTATTTGCTATCCATTCAAAATTACCCATGTGAACGAGTTATTTCCTGCTGACCTGCCAGGAAGAGGGATCTTTGCTTTAGAATTTCTTGTTATCATGGAAGTGGACAATGATTGGTCATCGTAGATCGTGTGGACAGACGAAGCTCACTTCCATGTGACAGGATATGTCAAAAGACAGAATTGTCCAATATGGGTGGAGCGGCTTTGTGGCATCTTTATCACAGGGCCATATGTTTCCGAACCGTACCGTCACTGGTAAGGTCTATGAGTGTCTCTTGCGCAACCACGTCATTCCAGCTCTGCAACAGCGTGGATGTGTGGGTGGGATCCTTTTTATACAAGGTGGCGCGCCTCCGCACATTGCAAATCCAGTTAAGCGGCTTCTGAAGCACCTTTTCGGAGATGCTAGAATTATCAGCAACCATTTCCCTACAGCCTGGCCATCCCGATCACCTTATCTTAATCCGTGTGACTTGTGACTGTGGGGCTCTCTGAAAGATCTTGTGTTCAGTGTTCCGATTGCAAACTTAGCTGCATCGAAGACGCGCGTTGCGCAACACATTCTGAACGTGACTCTAGGAACCCTTCGATTAGCTGTGGAACATGCTGTTTCTCGATTTCAATTTGTTGCAGAAAACGGTAGACAGCATAATGAAAATGTTTTGCACCAGTCACATGAAAATTAACAATCAGATTTGATTTTGGTCGATGCTTTTTATGCCATTTGTGGCCTCAGGACTGTGAAAAACCGATTTTTCCCATCCAATGTGATGTGTCCTTGCTGTGGTGGACGGGCTTAAGTAACTAACAGTATCACGCTTGTACACCCATGCACACTGAGTACAACAGTTTGTTTAATGTCAAGCGTACACCTAAGGCATTGTTTTATGATTCGTTTGTCATTGCAGTCGACCACTATTAAATAATGATTCTTACAGCCTCATCTATTACTACATTTTGTAACTATTTATTTTTCTTCTGCCATACGTTTTCCCCTTTCTCCGATAATATTTCATTGAAATTTGACGTCATTCTAACCAGTGGTATTATTTCAACAGCAGGTTGAAAGTTTAACTTTAATTATAATTGACTATTGCCACCAAGAATATCTCCGCAAGTATGTTTAGGCCTTAAAAGTTTGTGGGACAAAACCTGCGTGGGACAACGGAGGCCATAATATAACGTTGGTTTTTTATTGTTAGGTGGGATCGCTTCATAGATATGGTCAACTTTTTTTTTAATGGGATCCTATAGTATGGTACTTCGTTTCTGGCAGCGACTATCGAGGCGAATCCAGTGATGTGTAACAATAAGGTCTTTGAAGGTCAGCGAAGGCCACAAAGGTGGCATGAACGTCCATTTACAGAAGTTGTTCGAAGTGATGATCATTTGAATGTCCATTTGCAGAAGGTGTTCAAAGAGATGAACATCGGTATCAATGCAGTGCTGCCATCTTCTAATCATGGATTGAGTGGTATTCATTATCACATCAGCACTTATCGAAGCACATTCTCGACGAAATCCCTCTCGCATATCTTCAAGTGTAGTTGGAGCGTCTTATAAACAATATCTTTCACGAATCCCCACAAGAAAAAATCCATAGACGTCAAGGCTGGCGAACAAGCAGGCCACAACAAATCTTCTCCGCGTCTAATCCAACCATTTGGGAATTATCTCGGCAACTCATTTCTAGCCATCAGCGAGAAATGTGCCGGACAACCATCTTGTTGATACCACTTTCTGTTCCTCGTTCCTAAGGGTGATTCTTCCAGTAACAGATTTAACATTTGTTGCAGGAATGTGGTGTACCTCCTACCATTAAGGTTTCCTTCGATGAAATTGGGGCCTATAATTATGTCTCCAAAATCCCACACCATACATTCATCGATCACGGTTTTTGGTATTCTACTTGCTGCAGCCAACATGGACGTTCAGTAGCCCAATAATGCATGTTATGCAAATTAACGTTTCCATGGTTCGGCAACGTAGCCTCGTCGGTAAATAAAATCAAATTAATAAATGTGTCATCCATTTGAATCTGACGATTAACTCATCGGCAGAATTCAATGCGACGCATATAATCCGTACCAGTTCATTCTTGGTGGAGACTGACATGGTAACGATGATATTTTAGGCGATGCAGAACACGAAGAACACTACTCTCGCTCATGCGAGATTCCCTTGCAATTTGACGCGAACTAGCACAAGGATCTCGAACCACATTGGCAAGAGAGCCACTTTTTTTCCCTCGTTAGTAATTTTCCTTTGCGGGATATGTTTCCGATACCCTGTTCTCAATTTATCATGATGTTGTTGATGTTGTGGTCTTCAGTCCAGAGACTGGTTTGATGTAGCTCTCCATGCTATTCTACCCTGTGCAAGCTTCTTTATCTCCCAGTACCTACTGCAACATACATCCTTTTGAATCTGCTTAGTGTATTTGTCTCTTGGTCTCCCTCTACAATTTTTACCCTCCACGCTGCCCTCCAGTAGTAAATTGATTATCCTTTGATGCCTCAGAACATGTCCTACCAACCGATCCCTTCTTCTAGTCAAGTTGTGCCACAAGGTTCTCTTCTCCTCAATTCTATTCAGTTCCTCCTCATTAGTTATGTGATCTACCCATCAAATATTCAGCAATCGTCTGTAGCACCACATTTCGAAAGCTTCTATTCTCTTCTTGTCCAAACTATTTGTCGTCCATGTTTCACTTCCATACATGGCTACACTCCATACAAATACTTTCAGAAATGACTTCTTGACACTTATATCTACACTCGATGTTAACAAATTTCTCTTCTTCAGAAACGCTTTCCTTGCTGTTGCCAGTCTACATTTTATATACTCTCTACTTCGACCATCAATGCTTATTTTGCTCCCCATAATAGCAAAACTCCTTTACTACTTTAAGTGTCTCATTTCCTAATCTAATTCCCTCAGCATCACCCGACTTAACTCGACTACATTCCATTATCCGCGATGTGCTTATGTTGACGCTCATCTTATATCGTCCTTTCAAGACACTGTCCATTCCATTCAACTGCTCTTCCAGGTCCTTTGCTGTCTCCGACAGAATTACAATGACATCGGCGAATCACGAAGTTTTTATTTCTTTTCCATGGATTTTAGTTCCTACCCCAGATTTTTCTGTTGTTTCCTTTACTGTTTGTTCAATATAAGCCGGCCGGTGTGGCCGAGCGGTTCTAGGCGCTTCAGTCTGGCACCGCGCGACCACTACGGTCGCAGGTTCGAATCCGGCCTCGGGCATAAATGTGTGTGATGTCCTTAGGTTTGTTAGGTTTAAGTAGTTCTAAGTTCCAGGGGACTGATGACCTCAGATGTTAAGTCCCATAGTGCTCAGAGCCATTTGAACCATTTTTTTGCTCAATATACGGATTGTATAACATCGGGGATAGGCTAGAAACCTGTCTCACTCCCTTCCCAAGCACTGCTTGTAAATAGCCTTTCGCTACCTGTATATTACCCCTGTCACCTTCAGAATTTGAAAGAGGGTATTCCAGTTAACATTGTCAAAAGCTTTCTCTAAGGATACAAATGCTAGAGACGTAGGTTTGCCTTTCCTTAATCTATCTTCTAAGATAAGTCGTAGGGTCAGTATTGCCTCACGGATTCCAACATTTCTACGGAATCCAATCTGATCTTCCCCGAGGTTGGCTTCTACCAGTTTTTCCATTCATCTGTAAAGAATTTGTGATAGTATTTTGCAGCCGTGACTTATTGAACTTATAGTTCGGTTATTTTCATATCTGTCCACACCTACTTTTTTGGGATTGTAACTGTTATGTTATTCTTGAAGTCCGAGGGTATTTCGCCTGTCTCATACATCTTGCTCACCAGATGGTAGCCTTTTGTCAGGGCTGACTCTCCCAAAACTATCAGTAGTTCTAATGGAATGTTGTCTACTCCCGGGGCTCTGTTTCGACGTAGGTCTCTCAGTGCTCTGTCAAACTCTTCACGCAGTATCATATCTCCCATTTCATCTCCATCTACATTCTCTTCCATTTCCATAATATTGTCCTCAAGTAAATCGCCTTTGTATAGACCCTCTATATACTCCTTACACCTTTCTGCTTTCCCTTCTTTGCTTAGAACTGGATTTCCATCTGAGCTCTTGATATTCATACAAGTGGTTCTCTTTTCTCCAAAGGTCCCTTTAATTTTCCTGTAGACAGACAGTGATATATGCCTCTACAGCCTTACATTTGTCTTCTAGCCATTCCTGCTTAGCCATTTTGCACTTCCTGTCGATCTCATTTTTGAGATGTTTGTATTCCTTTTTGTCTGCTTCATTTACTGCATTTTTATATTTTCCCCTTTCATCAGTTAAATTCAATATATCATCTGTTACCCAAGGATTTCTACTAGCCCTTGTCTTTTTACCTACTTGATCTTCTGTTGCCTTCACTATTTCATCTCTCAAAGTTACCCATTCTTCTTCTACTGTATTTCTTGCCCCCATTCATGTCAGTCGTTCAGTAATACTCTCTCTCAAACTCTCTACAACCTCTGATTCTGACAGTTTATCCAGGTCCCATCTGTTTAAATTCCCACCTTTTTGCAGTTTCTTCAGTTTTAATCTGCAGTTTATGATCAATAGATTGTGGTCAGAGTCCACATCTGCTCCTGGAAATGTCTTAAAATTTGAAACCTGTCTTCTAAATCTTCGTCTTATCATTATACAGTATAATCCATCTGAAACCTTCTAGTAGCTCCAGGCCTCTTCCATGTATACAACCTTCTTTCGCGATTCTTGAACCAAGTGTTACCTACGATTGCTCTGTGCAAAATTCTACCAGGCGGCTTCCTGTTTCATTCCTTACCCCCATTACATATTCAACTACTACGTTTCCTTCTCTTCCTTTTCCTACTACCGGATTCTAGTAACTCATGACTATTACAGTTTCGTCTCATTTCACTATCTCAATAATTTCTTTTATCTCATCATACATTACATCAGTCTCTTCGTCATTTGCGGAGCTAGTTGGCATATAAACATGTACTACTGTGATAGGTGTTGGCTTCGTATCTGTCTTGGCTACAATAATGCGTTCACTATGCTGTTTGTAGCAGCTTACCCGCATTCCTATTTTTAATTCATTATTAAGCTTACTCCTGCATTACCCCTATTTGATTTTGTATTTATAACCCTGTATTTCCCTCCACCCCACCCCTGAACCTTGGACCTTGCCCTTGATGGGGAGGCTTGAGTGCCTCAACGATACAGATAGCCGTACCGTAGGTGCAACCACAACGGAGGGGTATATGTTGAGAGGCCAAACAAACGTGTTGTTCCTGAAGAGGGGGAGCAGCCTTTTCAGTAGTTCCAGGGGCAACAGTCTGGATGATTGACTGATCTGGCCTTGTAACACTAACCAAAATGGCCTTGCTGTTCTGGTACTGCGAATGGCTGAAAGCAAGGGGAAACTACAGCCGTAATTTTTCCCGAGGGCACGCAGCTTTACTCTATGATTAAATGATGATGGCGTCCCCTTGGGTAAAATATTCCGGAGGTAAAATAGTCCCCCATTTGGCTCTCCGGGCGGGGACTACTCAAGAGGACGTCGTTATCAGGAGAAAGAAAACTGGCTTTCTACGGATCGGAGCGTGAAATGTCAGATCCCTTAATCGGGCGGGTAGGTTAGAAAATTTAAAAAGGGAAATGGATAGGTTAAAGTTAGATATAGTGGGAATTAGTGAAATTCGGTGGTAGGAGGAACAAGACTTTTGGCCAAGGGAATACAGGGTTATAAATACAAAATCAAATAGGGGTAATGGTGGAGTAGGTTTAATAATGAATAAAAAAGTAGGAGTACGGGCAAGCTACTACAAACAGCACAGTCAACGCATTATTGTGGCCACGATATACACGAAGCCCATGCCTACTACAATAGTACAAGTTTATATGCCAACTAGCTCTGCAGGTGACGAAGAAATTGATGAAATTTATGATGAGATAAAAGAAATTACTCAGGTAGTGAAGGGAGACGAAAATTTTATTGTCGTGGGTGACTGGAATTCGAGAGTAGGAAAAGGGAGAGAAGGAAACATAGTAGGTGAATATGGACTGGGGCTAATAAATGAAAGAGGAAGCCGCCTGGTAGAATTTTGCACAGAGCATAACTTAATCATAGCTAACACTTGCTTCGAGAATCATGAAAGAAGGTTGTGTACATGGAAGAACCCTGGAGATACTAAAAGGTATCAGATAGATTATATAATGGTAAGACAGAGATTAAGGAACCAGGTTTTAAATTGTAAGACATTTCCAGGGGCAGATGTGGACTCTGACCACAATCTATTGGTTATTAACTGTAGATTAAAACTGAAGAAACTGCAAAGCAAATGGCAGTTATAAGAGTCGAGGGCTACGAAAGCGAAGCACTGGTTGGGAAGGGAGTTAGACAGGGTTTTAGCCTATCCCCGATGTTATTCAATCTGTATATTGAGCAAGCAATAAAGGAAACAAAAGAAAAGTTCGGAGTAGGTATTAAAATCCATGGAGAAGAAATAAAAACTTTGAGGTTCGCCGATGACATTGTAATTCTATCAGAGATAGCAAAGGAATTGGAAGAGCAGTTGAACGGAATGGACAGTGTTTTGAAAGGAGGGTATAAGATGAACACCAACAAAAGCCAAACGAGGATAATGGAATGTAGTCGAATTAAGTCGGGTGATGCTGAGGGAATTAGATTAGGAAATTAGACACTTAATGTAGTAAAGGAGTTTTGCTATTTTGGGAGAAAAATAATTGATGATGTTCGAAATAGAGAGGATATAAAATGTAGACTGGCAATGGCAAGGAAAGCGTTTCTGAAGAAGAGAAATTTGTTAACATCGAGTGTAGATTTAAATGTCAGGAAGTCGTTTATGAAAGTATTTGTATGGAGTGCAGCCAAGTATGGAAGTGACACGTGGACGATAAATAGTTTAGACAAGAAGAGAATAGAAGCTTTCGAAATGTGGTGCTACAGAAGAAAGCTGAAGATTAGATGGGTAGTTCACATAACTAATGAGGAGGTACCGAATAGAATTGGGGAGAAGAGGAGCTTGTGGCACAAGTTCACTGAAGAAGGGATCGGTTCGTAGGACATGTTCTGAGACATCGAGGACTCACAAATTTAGTATTGGAGGGCAGCGTGGAGGGTAAAAGTCGTCGAGGGAGACCAAGAAAAAAATGGTTCAAATGGCTCTGAGCACTATGGGACTCAACTGCTGAGGTCATTAGTCCCCTAGAACTTAGAACTAGTTAAACCTAACTAACCTAAGGACATCACAAACATCCATGCCCGAGGCAGGATTCGAACCTGCGACCGTAGCGGTCTTGCGGTTCCAGACTGCAGCGCCTTTAACCGCACGGCCACTTCGGCCGGCGGAGACCAAGAGATGACTACACTAAGCAGATTCAGAAGGATGTAGGCTGCAGTAGGTACTGGGAGATGAAGAAGCTTGCACAGGATAGAGTAGCATGGAGAGCTGCATCAAACCTTCTCAGGACTGAGGACCACAACAACAACAACAACACTGTATTCACCTGACGAGAAGTCTTGTTCCTCCTGCCACCGAACTTCATAATTCCCACTATATCTATCTTTGAACTATCCATTTCCCATGTGAAATTTTCTAACCTACCTGCCCGATTAAGGGATCTGACATTCCACGCTCCGATCCGTAGAACGACAGTTTTCTTTCTCCTGATAACGACGTCCTCCTGAGTAGTCCCCGCCTGGAGAGCCAAATGGGGGACAGTTTTACGTCCGAAATATTTTACCCAAGAGGACGCTATCATAATTGAACCATACAGCAAAGCTGTATGCCCTCGGGAAAAATTACGGCTGTAGTTTCCCCTTGCTTTCAGCCATTCACAGTAACATCACAGCAAGGCTGTCTTTTTTAGTGTTACAAGGCCAGTTCAGTCAATCATCCAGACTGTTGCCTCTGCAACTACTGAAAAGGCTGCTGCCCCTTTTCAGGAACCACACGTTTGTCTAGCCCCTCAGCAGATACCCCTCCGTTGTGGATGCACCTACACTACAGATATATGTCTCGCTGAGGCACTCAAGCCTTCCCACCAACCGCAGGGTCCGTATTTAAATGTACGAAGTGTAGGGTGAGTCCATTGAGGATAACTTTCACTGTATAAGTCTCTAGCTCTCATTCAATTTTTTTGGCATTCTCCGTAAATGAGAAGCATCTCGACTTGTTCTTCGTTGGACTACGTCATTCACGTTCGCTTGATTCCTCGATACTAGTCTTACCCTTCCTATCGGTGTTGTATTGCGAAACCGTCGAATGGTGTTTACATGTCAATGGCACGTTAGATGGATACGCTGTTTTCGGCGAATATTTACTTTTTGCACGATATACGAGAGAGATTTGCCAGAGCATGTGCTTCGGTAAGTGCCGCAGTGATAAGAAATAACACTCAATCCATGATCAGGAGATTGCAGCACTGCACTGATACCAATGGTCGTCACTTCGAACACCTTCTGTGAATGGACGTTCTTGCCACCTTGTTGATCTTCAAACCTCCCTGTTACACATCATTGGATTCGTCTCGATAGCCGCTATCAGAAAATAAGTACTAAACAATAACATCCCATTTTTTTTAAAAAAGTTTAATTCATATCTCTGACGCGACCCCTCCTACCAACATAAAATCACGTCATATTATGGGCCCCGTTTTCCCATCCGACAGTTTTCCACAAACTTTCCGCCTACTATTAACTTCCGGAATTATTCTAGGTTTGAAACAGTTAGTGACTCACCCTATATATATACTCCTGGAAATGGAAAAAAGAACACATTGACACCGGTGTGTCAGACCCACCATACTTGCTCCGGACACTGCGAGAGGGCTGTACAAGCAATGATCACACGCACGGCACAGCGGACACACCAGGAACCGCGGTGTTGGCCGTCGAATGGCGCTAGATGCGTAGCATTTGTGCACCGCCGCCGTCAGTGTCAGCCAGTTTGCCGTGGCGTACGGAGCTCCATCGCAGTCTTTAACACTGGTAGCATGCCGCGACAGCGTGGACGTGAGCCGTATGTGCAGTTGACGGACTTTGAGCGAGGGCGTATAGTGGGCATGCGGGAGGCCGGGTGGACGTACCGCCGAATTGCTCAATACGTGGGGCGTGAGGTCTCCACAGTACATCGATGTTGTCGCCAGTGGTCGGCGGAAGGTGCACGTGCCCGTCGACCTGGGACCGGACCGCAGCGACGCACGGATGCACGCCAAGACCGTAGGATCCTACGCAGTGCCGTAGGGGACCGCACCGCCACTTCCCACCAAATTAGGGTCACTGTTGCTCCTGGGGTATCGGCGAGGACCATTCGCAACCGTCTCCATGAAGCTGGGCTACGGTCCCGCACACCGCTAGGCCGTCTTCCGCTCACGCCCCAACATCGTGCAGCCCGCCTCCAGTGGTGTCGCGACAGGCGTGAATGGAGGGACGAATGGAGACGTGTCGTCTTCAGCGATGAGAGTCGCTTCTGCCTTGGTGCCAATGATGGTCGTATGCGTGTTTGGCGCCGTGCAGGGGAGCGCCACAATCAGGACTGCATACGACCGAGGCACACAGGGCCAACACCCGGCATCATGGTGTGGGGAGCGATCTCCTACACTGGCCGTACACCACTGGTGATCGTCGAGGGGACACTGAATAATGCACGGTACATCCAAACCGTCATCGAACCCATCGTTCTACCATTCCTAGACCGGCTAGGGAACTTGCTGTTCCAACAGGACAATGCACGTCCGCATGTATCCCGTGCCACCCAACGTGCTCTAGAAGGTGTAAGTCAACTACCCTGGCCAACAAGATCTCCGGATCTGTCCCCCATTGAGCATGTTTGGGACTGGATGAAGCGTCGTCTCACGCGGTCTGCACGTCCAGCACGAACGCTGGTCCAACTGAGGCGCCAGGTGGAAATGGCATGGCAAGCCGTTCCACAGGACTACATCCAGCATCTCTACGATCGTCTCCATGGGAGAATAGCAGCCTGCATTGCTGCGAAAGGTGGATATACACTGTACTAGTGCCGACATTGTGCATGCTCTGTTGCCTGTGTCTATGTGCCTGTGGTTCTGTCAGTGTGATCATGTGATGTATCTGACCCCAGGAATGTGTCAATAAAGTTTCCCCTTCCTGGGACAATGAATTCACGGTGTTCTTATTTCAATTTCCAGGAGTGTATATATATATATATATATATATATATATATATATATATATATATATATATATGATACTAGTCTCAATAAATACTTTCCATGAGTACGTGTACGAAGAATACTCTCTGGACTCAAAAGAGTCCAAAGTTTATGTTTTTGTCAAGCAGTGAGTACATGCGCGTGTGTGTGTAAGAGAGAGAGAGAGAGAGACATCTTAAGTGTCAAGCATGGTTGGAAGCAGATGCGTATACTGGTACTGAGGCCTAATATCGGAAATCTTTTGCTGTAACTTGGGATACGTTAAAGAAGCTAATTTACCACACTCGCTAGCTTTACAGAGTGTGGGATTTTTTTTCGCTTTTACTTTATAAATTTTGTTAACTCGCATTGCTAGGTATCTGGTAATATTGTATCATTGGCTCATAAATGCATGAACACAGGAAACAAATACATCACTTATTTCACTGTTTAATTTGTGAATTCTGAATATTAATCTTGTTTAACGAAATAATTTTAAAAAGTTTTGACTAAAAACTAACTCTGAAAATTTTTTCTTAATTTTCAAACGATAACAAAAGTTTTCAAAGTATTTGACACTGAGCCAACACATTCCATTTGCTATTTGAAAGTTTCAAAACAGACTAACACGGACTTGCATCGCAGTTCGCAAAGTTCTACTGAATTGTGCTTGTGCGAATCATTCTTGCATTGCTCGTGGCAATATTTATTTAAGTAATAACAACGCAGCATGATTTATTTCAGCTCGAAGTAGTGGCACGCAGTTACAGGCCATAGCGCAGCTCTCTTTTGTAGCACAGTAAAGCCAAAGTGATAAGAGGCCCAGAATTGAACACGGATTTATGTACTAAGGGGAACACTGACTGTCTATTCAGATTACATTCAGTGAAACCATATCTCGTTTGATAGTCCTTCTGTTGTTATTTAGGTCAGTTGCATTGTGAATGTTTTCCTTTGGAAATCTACGTTGACGTTAGTATAAAGTTTATAGAGCATTCGCTTGTGGTAGGTCATATACGTAATGCTAATAATTATTCTTTGCAATGGTCGTAATGATGCACTTAGTTATTTTACATGCAGAAGATTGATATAGAGTATAAATAAAGGTTTCATGCTGCTGTTAGCAAGCACAATGTTACAGTCCGTACAGAGTCAAGTCGAAGTTTAACGGTGGCACTGAGGCACATAACTAAAAAAAAACACTTTTTTTAAGTTACGGTAGACATTCACACAGATAGGAAGAATAAAGTGGGAAACTTGAAGTCGGTGTGAAATTTCGTCCTCGAGTTCAACAAGACGTATACCAATTATTAAAATGATATCACAATGAGCACGCAACATTCACAAAATCTGGAAAGATTCGTGGCATGGGAAAAGTTATCCCACCTTGTATGGACAACTTTCAGACCTTTACCGATAGGTGAGGAGTTACATTCACCCATTACCGAAGGGACCTGTTCTCATCGCATAGAAAACAGAGATCGTTCGTAGGAACTACGCAATTAATAAAATACACACCTATATTGGTAACTAATTGCTGGATACAGCTTTCGACAAAGTGGTTCTATGTGTTTGATGGTTTGCCATGAAATTATCTACATATCGTGAAGTATGTAGTAACGTTAACGAGTTACTTTTCCTAATGATATGTACGCTACAGAATGTGAAAGTGGCATATGTACCTTCCCACGCTGCTCGTGATGCTCTGAACATTTATGCTTTTAAGTGTTTTTGTGATATATATTACCCTGGATCATGCATTGTTTATTTTGAGCTACAAAAGTAAAAGATGAAAGCAAAACTTAGAGTTGTGCGAGATTTATGAAGAAAAAATCTATTTTAATCAGCTTTGAAATGCTTACACCTTTCGTCAACAATACCATTGTATTACTAGAAACAACAAAACGTATCTATGTAACTGAGGTCGCATACATCCGCACCAAGAGCATCAGATTTTATCCGAACATGGAGCGAAAAAATTAGAGACTGTTCTCTTCACCACTAAGTCAATGCTGCTTAATGCCTTGCATGCAACTGAGAAGTAGCATCAGATCTTTGACTGCCATTTTCTCGGAAACTATTGACTAAGAAAAAGTAGATATCCCTTTATTTTCACCCTTGTTCCACCAGCCAAAGATTCGACTGTTTCAAAGAGCGAGTTATGGCGGATTACACTTGTAAGATATTCTTTTAAGAAACTGCCGATGTAATTCCATGCCAGCGCATGGAATATGGAGTTGTTGCACTAATTCCGCACCAGAAACATTGGTCGGCTAATTCAAACGGACCCAAAACGTCCGTCTAGAGAAATTCATATGCTGTCGTAATTAATCTCTACATCCTGCGTCCTTCGGGACTGATTTGTTGATATTAGGTTCGTTAAAGTAAGATTAAAAGGCCCTAATTCCGTGGAAACTGACTTGTTTAACTTCCTGTGTTTTCTGGACATTTGTATTTTCTCTTTTGGCTCTCTTTCTGGAAGTAACAATACTGTGCATTTCGATGGAATTTTAGGGTGCTAGTTGGAGACTGCATCACACTAGGAGTGGGATGACGTGATTGTGTGTGTGTGTACTGTGTATTGAACTGGGGACCTAGAAACGAAGGAGAGGCTTCCTCCTGCCGTGGCCTTCAGTGGGTCACAATACCACAACAGGCCACAGCAGTCCACCCACCCCACCGCCACCCAGCACTGAACCCAGGTTTACTGTGTGGTTCGGCCCCCGTGCCCCCCCCCCTCCCCTCCCCCACCCCCTGGAACGTCTCATAGTAGACGAATGTAACCCCCAATGTTTGCGTGGTAGAGTTATTATGATGTACATGTACTTGGAGACAGTGTTTGTGCAGCAGTCGCCGACATAGTTCAACTGAGGCGGAATAAGGGGAATCAGCCCGCATTCTCCGATGAAAATGGAAAACCGCCTTAAAAACCATCCACAGGTTGGCTGGCACACCGGACCTCGACACTGATCCGCCGGGCGGATTCGTGTCGGGGACCGGCACGCCTTCTCGCTTGGGAAGCAGCGCGTTAGACAGCGCGGCTAGCCGGGCGGGCCGGGATGACTCGATACTATTTAGTGGCGGACACGGCTCACTAAAACCTCGACTTACCAAAGTGTTTAAAACGACTCAAAAAGACCCTATGTTATAGGCATTTGTAATTTTTTGCTGTGTAGCGGCAATTTTGGAACAGAAATACTTACAGAAGAAATTATGTAGATTTAGTTTCGAAATTTTTTAGTTATTTCATCAACCTCATTTTATCTGACGTCACTGATTTACAGATGTTCAACTTTTTCAAGTTACTCCTCAGTGACGTAAAGTGTGAGGTGTCAAGTTTCCATATGTGTTTGTTCATCTGGATTTACTCTGATTATATGACCCTCAACTTTCTAACTAAGCAAGAGCCGATGAACAATTTTATCAGAAGACAAGCTGTTGTGCGCAGGATGTACTGCGTTTGAAATGCGTTAAGCCTTTCCAATAGTCTCAAAAATGAAACGAAATTCCAATAATTAGCATTGTGTTCGTCAGGGACAAGTGCGGTAATACTGAAGAAAGCCGTCTGGTTTACACTTCCAAAGTTCTCATACGAATGTTGTGATAGCCTAGAGGAGTTATTAGTGAGAAAAATAAGTGAAACGTACTGACAATGCATCATCTGAGGTTAAATTGTAATCGTGAGGAGTAGATGATACATTTCGTATCGCTGGGTTTTTATAGAATGAATGATGATTTTATGAATGGAACCCTCACAACACTAGCGTAATATTCTACAATATTTGTTATTTGTTACACGAACTGACTATCGACTGTTACGCCATCATCAGCTACAAAGATATGTTTGTGCCTGATGGTGACTTAACAGCCTAAAACCTGTTAGTGTAACAAATAATAAACGGTGTACAATATTACACCAGTGTTGAGTGTTTCATTCTAATAGTCATATATAAATATTCTACCAAGAGCCGACGAAACAGTCAGTCAATGCGTGACAGTTTTCCTTAATAATGACATACTCGTCACATTTTCGTCCCTTGTTTCACATTCTTATCACAACTAATTCACGTTTCATATAATGAGGAACTGGAATCGAACTCCAGTTGTGCATATGTTCAATTTTCTTCGCGGATTTTGAGTAGCCTGTTTTTCGGGCATTGAGAAAGATTACATTAATCGATTTGCTTTTCTGATCTGAAACTGGGTGTTTTTCACAGCTTATGAAATTTATCTGTGGGTGTTTGCATTTTGTAATCAATGTATTTTTTTCTTTTCGTTTGTGTTATTGTGTGTGCCAGTGAAACCAATCATAGGTAGAATTGTTTTGAAGAATATAATATTGAAATCAGTGTTATGTACTCGTAATGTTAATAGTGTCTAGGGATGTTAAAAAAGTGAAGAACATCCGGTGTTTTTACGTTTGCAGGTCACTTAATACTGAAAAACAGAAATACCTACGACACCTGCTGAAAAAGAAATCTTCCGACACAATTTACCCTATCCTTTATTTATGATGTTAGACTTGCAGAGGGTGCAAGTGGATATTATTCGTACCTACGATTTAGACACAAATCATAGGTACAGAAATGCAAATAAAACTCAGTGGCTAATACTAGATAATGTTGCTCTCATTCAACGTCATGGCAGTCGGAGCGGGCGCGTCGTTGTAATGTGTGATTGTCCACCAGCTCAAGAAACACATCAAGTATATAGAAACGTATTCTGCTGTTATTAGTCTAATGGAGGACTGGCGCCATTGTAGAATACGTTTGGTAACAATAAGACCGTCGAATTACTTCTGGTTTAGTTCAAAATTATCCTGGTAAATTCCCTCTGTATTTTCTTACTATTATTCTGAACGATTATCACTTACGGGATGACCTGGAGATAGCAAATTTATGTTTTTCAGTACAGGAAGCTCGTTTCAACAGAAACTTTTGCTTACTTTGCTGTTTACGTTGCAAGTTCTCCATCGTAGCATAACTGGAAAGGCTGTTTTCAATAATTGTGTTGTTGTCTTTTCATTTGTGTTATTATGTGTCCCAGTGAATGCAATCACAAAAAAAAACTTTTCAGTTGTATAATCGTGAAACTAATATTATTTATTCGTTGTGTTATTAGCATATGTTGGACGCTAAACAGATATGGCGATAAGGATAAAAGGTAAATTCATCAGGAGCAATATAGTCAGTCACAATGTTGTAACAGTTCGACAACGCTCCGATAATTTTTCAACTTCACGCCTGCAGACAATATGGTAGTATCTCTGCTGCAGTTGTATGTTAGGGGTAACGTGTTCACCCTTGAAGTGGAATACTGCGTTAGTTATCCAATCTCACAGGAAACAAGATTTTTACCGGTTCTGTGAAAAAGCCACTAGCATGCAGATCGACAATCAGTGAAGGAATCTTCTCCACAATAAGTTTTATGCCTACATTTATTCTGTTCCGTGAAGATGTAAAGATGAAAAACCTTCAGAACTGTTCACTTGTTAATGTGTACTTTTCCTGCTTCTTTCACTTATGTTGACTTAATTGTGGCACTGAAGAATTTATTGACTGGATTTCATTATGTATCAGACACTACTGATACATTCACATATTTTCACAGCCTTCCTGTAACACTACTTCACTATGACTGCTAACATGAAAAACACAAAGAACGTTTCGAAGCTGAATGTGCGTGTTATCACGCAAATTCGTGATAACTTGGGATCTCTTTTCCTAAAAATTGGTGTTTTCGTAATGTTATCGTGATAAGTTGTAATTCATTTGCATTAGTAGAGTGTATATTAATGCTTGTTTATGTAGGGTACTGAACACAGCAGACAAACATAAAAGGTAAATAAATCGGCAGCAGTATAGACTTTCACATTATTTAAAACAGTCTGAAAATGCTCGGATACTTTTTTTAGATCTCACAACTGCACGTAGCACTTAGTCTCCTTGAAAGTTATACTGTGTTGACAGACAGTAACGTTGTGCTCTTCAACACAACGTTAAGACGAGGGGTCTAGCGAATTATGTCACTAACTGTACAACCTTCCCCTTCCATGGAAGAGGTGGCCGGAGGCATTTGCGGTTCCACACAGTTCCCTGGACCAAAGCGTGGCCCAGACGGAACTTAAAAACTAGGGAGGGGTCTGCTACAATATTTTCTTGGTTTAAGTGGGAAGGGTCTTATATGCAGCTGTATTTGAAATGTACCAACAGAGTATCACTGTTAACTGATGATCCCATTGTCAATATAAATCACATGGTATCCATGAACTGAGCTTCGAGCCAAATTTTGTAATAAAACCAAAGATTTTAAAAGAAGTAATTGGATTCACGGTGATATTAATTCATAATTTGATCAAATCTTAAAATACTGATGAAAATGAATGGGAAATGAATTTATTGTTGTAATATTCTCCTATAATCAGACATATGATTACTGTGCAATCAGATGTATGTCACACGTTTTTCTTTGATTCTGAACATGAAACTAGCGAGTACTTCCACTGAAAATAAACAATGGTTGTAAATGACCTCAAAGATACTGGTACATTTAAAGTTTAATTTAACTTTTACTTCCTCAACCAAAAGCGACATGTGGTCGACATTTTCCTTACTGAAGATTTCCATTAGTAAAACTCCAGTCTGCTAACTATTGTGGTTATCTCTAAAAGAAAATATGAAATTTTCTACCGAAGCTCACAAAATTACAATATGCCAATCATATTCTGAAATTTGAGATGCACATGCAGAAATGAAATCTACATCTACAGCTACATGACTATTCTTCAATTCAATATTAAATGCGTCACAGAGACTTCATCTAACAACCCTTAAGCTACTTTCATACCGTACCACTCTGCCACCGCGAAGGAAAAACGAATACTTAAATCTTTCCGTGCTAGCTTTGATTCCTCTTATTTTATTATGATGATCATTTTTCCCTAAGTGGGTGGACGCCAACAAATATTTTCGCAGAAGAGAAAGCTGGTGACTGAATTTTCATGAGAAGGTTCTTCCGCAATGAAAAACGCCTTCGTTTTAATGACTGTCACCCCAATTCGTTCATCATATTCGTGGCACTCCCCCCCCCCCCCCCCCCCTGTTTCACGATAATACAAAACGAGCTGCCCTTCTTTGAACTTCTTCGATGTCGTGCGTCAGTCCTATGCAATATGAATCCCACACCACACAGAAGTATTCCAGAAGTGAGCTTCCAAGAATAGTGTAAGGTATCTCTTTGGCAAACTTGTTCTGCCAATAAATTGCAGTCTTTGGTTTACTTTCCCCACCACATAGTCTATGTGATAGTTCCAATTTCAGTTATTAGTAGCTGCAGTCCCTAAGTATTTGTTTGTTTTAATATGCATCGTACAGATATATTATCTAAATCATTTTGCAGTTCTTTTTGATCATTTGTCGGCATTATATGACGGTAAATGACAGCATCATTTGCGAACAATCTAAGAGGACTGCACAAATTGTCTCCTAATTCCTTATGCACGAACAGCAGAGGTCCTATAACATTCCCTTAGGGACCTCCAGATATTTCTTCTGTTTTACTCCATGACTTCACGTCAGTTATTGCGAACCGTGATCTTTCTGCCAGGAAATCACGAATGTAGCCACACAACTGAGGCGGAACTCCACAGGCACGCAGTTTAATTAGAAATCGCTTCTGAGAGCGGTGTCAAAAGCTTCTAGAAATCTAGACATATGGGATCAATCTGACGTCTCCTGTTGACAGCACTCACAACTTCGCGAGAATAAAGAGCTAGTTGTGTTTCACGAAAGCAATATTTTCTGAATGCGTGTTGACTAGCTGCCAATAAATCGTTTCTTTCGATGTGATTCACAATGTTCGAGCACTGTACACGTTCCAAAACCCTACAGCAAATCGACATGCGGGTTACTCTTATTTCCTTTCTTGGATATTGGTACGGATCTTTCTATAAACGATGGGGTTGTATGTGGTTGCTAAGTACGGAGCTACTGTATCAGTATACTCTGAAAGGAACCTTACAGACTACATACAGAGTATTAAATTCCCAAGTAGAGGGAAGAAATACATATTAATAAGACTATCAGTGCAGAAGAGGTAAAAGCTCACACTTGACAGAAAACTTGAAAAGGTGATTGCTCGTTGGACATTGCAACAAGGGAGAAGTGACACATCGGTAATCTTGTATGGAAAGCGGGACAGGGAAACTGGTTCTGCCTGGAGAGTTCGGCTCAAACTACTCTCCTATGGCAGAAGAATTAATAAAGAATGGCATCGATTACAAAGCAGGAAGATAAGAATCAGACAGGGGAGGATATCAGCTATAAGCTGAACAGCCACCGACAGCGATCTGCCACCCTTATACTGCAGATTCATAACGCAGACTGTCCGGCATTCTCAGCAGTATGGATAAACTATATCAGTGAAAAATTGTTCAACGAAGCTGAAGTTTACCACAGGAAAATAACACAAAATTAAAAATGAAGTAAAGTAAGAACATCAGAAAAAAATACTTTTTCCATAAAATTGCACCCCAATGATAAAAAATTTAATGTTCTGGGATTCAACGGAATTAATCTAAATGTAAACAGACAAACTTCTGTTGTTACAGTGGTTAATCGCAGATAAATTGATAGCAGCTTGGTGGGTGTACTTCCCAAAGCTGAGGTAATTGTTACAAAGTTCTAAAGAAACTTAAATCATTTGAACCGTAAATCACTTACCTAGAGACAATATCGCTTACAACCTGGCATTAAATCATAAACACATATGATTAATAATGATGGTCGTTGATGTTTATAATGAAATAATGAAAAAAAGCAAAACATTATTAAAGAAATCTAGCGAGGCTCACGTAGCGGAAACACACTAATTTTCTTCGGAAGGACACAGACTCAAATCTCCTTCCTGCTATCTGGATTACGCTTTCGCTGTTTTTCCTCTTCGCCGAAGAGGTGCCAAATACTTCTAAAACTCCATCCAGGATCTCTCGGCCAGTAGTGCCATACAATTATTTAAAGTATTTCCTTTGATTTCCTTCCGTAATTCGGGCTTCTGGTCCGTCGCTAATGAACCAGTCATCGACGTGACACTGAACCCTATCTTCGTACGTTCTTTACAGAACAGAGAAAAACTGGACTAATATGACAAGTTATGAACACAGCCAGTATCTACAAAGAATAGATGACTGAAAGGTGAACGCAATATGGAGAACAACTGTAGGAAAGTAACTTGATGACAATGCTACGAGAATGAGAAGAGAAATGCTATATTGCTAATAGAATTTGAATGGAAGATCTAAGTCGAAATAATGCTCTTGTATTAATCAACTGGGCGACGAAGAAATGTGGGGACAGCCGGCCGGAGTGGCCGTGCGGTTCAAGGCGCTACAGTGTGGAGCCGAGCGACCGCTACGGTCGCAGGTTCGAATCCTGCCTCGGGCATGGATGTGTGTGATGTCCTTAGGTTAGTTAGGTTTAAGTAGTTCTAAGTTCTAGGGGACTGATGACCTCAGATGTTAAGTCCCAAAGTGCTCAGAGCTAAATGTAGGGACACACGAAAAAGTAACCCTAGATGTATCTTAGAAGACAGGCTGAAGAAAGAGAGATCAAAACTTTTAATATTTCTAGATTTAGAAACAGCATTGACTGAAATACTCTGTTTAGAATTGTGGAGCTATTGTTGGTAAAAATGTATACAAGAAAACGTTACCTACAACTTACGCAGAAACTAAACTAGGAACAACTAGTCTAATGAAATTTAAAAGCTTTGCAGTCGAGGAAATCCGGACAGTACTGTATTTAATTGACTGTATGTTACTTTATTGCTCTGCTACACAACGGTTATTATCAGCAAGTGAAATAAAAGTAAGCAGAAGTATTATGAAAAAACAGTTACACGTTAAATACATTTTAGAATACAAGCTACTGTAAACTGATAAAAATTTCTATGTCCGGGATAGGTAAAATTGTTAACAGATTAAAAAACGCAGGTCATCTGCAAGTACCACATGTTCCGTTGTAGAAGTCAATGTGGGTGGTTTAGCTGTCCGCATGTTACATAAATAGTTCTCAAAATACATACCATTTTAGTCAGCATAAATTTCTGTACCTGAAGAATTAACAGTACATTCCAAATAGCTTTGGTATGTTATACCGTTATCACTTAAATGCGTAGAACACGAAATGTTTACAAATGTAGAAAATATAGGAAACTGTTTATGAGGGTCTATAGTAAGTATCCCGTCGTGCGGTTACAAAACCAATCACGAGACATGAAGCAACGAAAAAAAAAATTTCATAGGTGCATTCTGCTCTATGTGTAACTCGCCTCCCTAATTTAAAAAGGGAAGAATAAGAATTGAATATGGTGTGGTTGAACAACGACGCTATAGCTCCGTTAGTGGCTGTATTCTCATTGTAGACGATCGCAACGTAAATAACACTGGAAATATTTTTGGTGTTTGTAGAACCAACATTTTGCTTGTTCGAATGCAGATTTGAGTAAGAGTAATTAATTTTCTTGTCGTAAGTGAATACATAGAAAATTTTTAAGGTTAAGTACAAAGTTTACACTGTTGAGTAGTTTCTACTAAACATTTTTGTGGTAGCCAACTTCGCTTATATACACGCCTCGAAAACAAAGAGAAAGTTATTCTCGGTCTATCTGCTTCTCTCTCCCTGATGAACTCTCATAAATAATGGGAGACATTGACGGCAACGTTTGTGGTTTGGATGTGCTGTACTTCATAATAGTGTTTTACATAATCGAAATTGATTTTGATAACCGGTTCCAACTGTATAACTTTGAGCCACTATTTTTCGTCGTGAACAGCCCTTCGATGTCATAGACGTAGTTCATGACAATACTTCACAAAATCACAAATGGCTATTCCTCCGGAAAGATGCTATTTTGGAAGTAATCCCATTAACAATGTCGTTTGATGACTATGAATCTTTAAAACTTATCTGTAACTTTTTTCACATCGTGTGCTCCCCAGATGTTCGCTGAATTCTTGAACAAGAAGCGCTACATTTCCTTGTACATTCAGTCAAAAAATAAAATGCGTTGGATAATTGCAACGATTTTGTGCGGTTCGATAGAAGTAAGTTACTAATAACTGTATCTGCAGAATGCTGTAAACTAGCAATGTTCGGTTTGTGACCACGAGCAAGATTGGCCACAACGTTTCTGTTACCGAAAGAGGCAAGCGTTTCCAATGTGAGTCACATATCTTGCAACAAGGGAATGCTATTGGAAGCATTATCCAAAGCAAAGCCCGAGCGTTGTGTACAGCAACCAATAACTTCTCTTTATCTTATGTATGTACCGTGCTGAATGGAACATATATGGTGGGAATACGCAAACAGAGATAACGGTTTTGGGGCAAGTAACAAATTATTACTGCCACCTTGTTCATACGGTACCAATCCAATTAAGGTTACAACACTATTAACATTTTGGCTCCCTCACTATCCGTCTATCCTCCTTTACCCTCGCCCTCCTCTCGTACGCGCTCTCTCGGCAAATGTTCTGCCCTATCTATAATTCATCTGATGGCGAGAGAAAGATACGAATATTCTGAAGCGCAGGATACCACACACAGCGAGAAATTCTTTTCTCTTCGGAAACGTTATTAAATTAGTGGGTTTAGGTATCAGGTCTCATGAATTTCAAAGCCTTACAGAGTAGCACTCATAGCAACTTCAAAATACTACAAATTGTGCGGTCGACTTGAAACCCGAAGCAGATACTGCCAACAGTATTAGCACGAGTTCGTTAAAAAGAATTCAACTGTTGGTGAACTACAAACATGTGTTCCACGGTATCGCTTGTTGAGTGAAGTCAGTCAACTAATTACAAGGAAGAAATAAGCACGATACCTACACAGATGAAGCGATGGCGTCATTCTGTTTATCTAAGCTGAAGTCGAAAATAATCGTGTTACGTCATTCAGTTAACAGTCAGTGTCTGAAAGTTATCACTACAGCATGAATATTCCTCCTGAGAGAATCAGCAACTGCAACAATATCTGAAATAATTCAAATAATTCTCATTTACTTTTCTGTCATATACGTGTAACAGGTATCATTGCAGGTAACTTTATATCTACGAGTATTACCTCAGCCCACCCAAAAATACGTCACAAACTTTACGACCTGATATATTCTGCACAGTCATATTTTATCACTAATTGGACTATGCCTGTCAATACAGTCTAAGCATTTGGGGTCCATGTGTGCACACTTTAATACCTGACTCGCTGCCCAGGGAAAAATAAATATTAATGGTTTGCTCTTGCCACATACTTAAACCAACTTAAGAACTTAATTATTAATCTGAAAAATGACGCAATGTAGTTTAGTAAACCGCGGTCATTCTTAAACCAACCTAAGAACTTAATTATTAATCTGAAAAATGACGCAATGTAGTTTAGTACACCGCGCTCAGTCATCACTGGAAAAAAGACTTGTGCCCATTACACCTGTACATACACAGTTATATTAAGAACACCTCTACACCTAAACCGCAATGCCCTAACACTGAACAAGCCAATGAAGCTTGGCAACTGAAATAAATTTAGAAAAAGTTCATATAGTACAAACACAGCAGTCACTGGCTGTTGAACACCAATCTGCTGAAACCTAGTATCTCAAGAGGCTTATTAAAAAATAGTCTTCGGTTGTTGGCTCGTGATACTGTGAACTAGCAAGCCACGAGTGTTTTCGGTCTGCCACTAACCCCACCCTTCGGACTCCAACATATCTCCTCAAATGTAGTACATCGAATGTGCCTCTTCTAACGTCCCAGTGGAAACAGGTTGGCGCGCCGTAGGGGCTCCGAGAACGGCCGCCTCCATTAGTGAGCTGCAGCACGAAGGCTAGGCGCTTGGACATGAACACAGTGAGGGTAGTACCGCCGAGCAGGCGGAGGCATCATGCGCACACTAGCGGGACGCTATGATGCTCATTGCTAACAAGAGAAACTCCTCATCGGTCCCCTGTCCCCGCCCCCCCCCCTCCCCCTCCAGATTGAGTGGTGTAATGGCCCAGTGAGTAGCTGAAAAAAAAAAAAAACTGAACAGAAATGAAGGATGAAAACAAGAAAGATGGAGCATGCTAACAAGAGAAAGATGGATTGAACTATGAAAAAAGAAACAAAACAGAAACAGTGAACCAGTGAGTCATGTGGTAAGAATATAATACTGTCGCAGGTACATGTGATGAATAGTGAGAGCAGGCGAGAATCCGCATAGACCTCTCCCAGAATTGAAAACAACTAATAAACGTGTTGGAACTATGTTACGACAAAGGAATTCAAGAATCAAAACGTCCAAAACGGAACTCACGAGTCATAACATGTGGTACAAGTGTAGAACAAGGAGGATGTCTCTTTCTTACACTTCGCTGTTGCATACGAACTTTTAATTTTGATAGTGGACATGGTGAGTTACGTTAGTCAAGAATGCCTCTGAGAAAACAAAGACGTCATAGTCAACACCTCACTGGGTTTAAACGAGGTCATGTAAAATGGCTGAGAGACGCTGGATGAAACTTCTGCGATATTGCAGAAAGACTTGGCAGGAGTGAGACCACTGAATGTGATTGCTGTCAACGGTGGCCACGAGAACTTACTGTCGCGCCTAAGACCGGCTCGGGACGGCGGAGTGGCAATAACGAGAGGGAAGACCATCGTGCTCGGTGTATGGCTCTGGCGGGTCGTACTACATCTGCAGCAGCGCTGTGAGTAGCAGTTGACACCACCAGTAACACAAAGAACCGTTACAAACGGGTTCCTCTAAAGAAAGCTCTGAGCCAGAAGCTCTGTAGCGAGCACTCCATTGACCCAAACCACCGCCATTTGTGACTTCAATGGTGTTCAGCGAGATCATTGGAAGTTGGGATCGAGGTCTGTTATAGTTGAGGGCCTGCAACAAACCTGTCTGCGTGCTAGACACACTGGACCTACACCTGGAGTTCTGGTCTGCGGTGTGATTTCGTATGAATGTAGGAGAACTCTCTGCACTATTCCACACACTCTGGCTGCAAGTCTGAAGGTGATTCGATCTGTTAAGCTGACATTCATGAAAGGCAGTCCAGGGGTAATTTTCCAACATGAAACGCTCACACACATACCGTTGTTGTAAGTCAACATGCTCTGCAGAGTGTCGACATCTAGCCTTGGCCTGCTTGGTCACCAGATCTGCCTCTAGTCGAGAACAGTGGGTCATCATTAGAGGAGTAGCCGCGCGGTCTAGGGGGCATTGTCCCGGTCCGTGAGGCTCCCCGCGTCGCAGGTTCGAGTCATTCCTCGGACGTGGGTTTATGTGTTGTCCATAGCGTAAGTTAGTTTAAATTAGATTAAGTTGTGTATAGGCTTAGGGACCGATGACCTCAGCAGTTTGGTCCCATAAGACCTTACCACAAATTTCCAAATCTTCGTCATCGTACGTCAATTGCAGCGTCATTCACAACCAGCAATAAGTGTCCCTGTATTGACCGACCAAGTGTAACAGACATGGGAACTTCAGCCCACGATCTGACATCTGGCACCTGTACAACGCAATGCACGCACATTTTTATGCCTGCAGTCTACATTCTGGCGCTTAGACCGATTGATATCGTACCAGCATTTCACATTTCCAATGCCTTATCTCGCACTTACATTGACCTGCGGTCTTGCATCTACATCTACATCCACAATCCATACTTCACGAGCCACCTGACGGCGTGTGGCGGAGGGTGCCTTGAGTACCTCTATCGGTTCTCCCTTCTATTCCAGTCTCGTATTGTTCGTGGAAAGAAAGATTGTCGGTATGCCTCTGTGTGGGCTCTAATGTCTCTGATTTTATCGTCATGGTCCCTTCGCGAGATAGACGTAGGAGGGAGCAATATACTGCTTGACTCCTCTGTGAAGGTATGTTCTCAAAACTTCAACAAAACCCGTACCGAGCTACTGAGCGTCTCTCTTGCAGAGTATTCCACTGGAGTTTATCTATGATCTTCGTAACCCTTTCGCGATTACTAACTGATCCTGTAACGAAGCGCGCTGCTCTCCGTTGGATCTTCTCTAGCTCTTCTATCAATCTTATCTGGAACGGATCCCACACCGGTGAGCAGTATTCAAGCAGCGGGCGAACAAGTGTACTGTAACCCACTTCCTTTGTTTACCGACTGCATTGCCTTAGAATTCTTCCAATGAAACTCAGTCTGGCATCTGCTTTACCGAAGATTAATTTTATATGGTCATTCCATTTTAAATCACTCCTAATGCGTACTCCCAGATAATTTATGGAATTAACTGCTTCCAGTTGCTGACCCGCTATATTGTAGCTAAATGATAAACGATCTTTCTTTCTGTATATTCGCAGCACATTACACTTGTCTACATTGAGATTCAATTGCCATTCTCTGCACCATGCGTCAATTCGTTGCAGATCCTCCTGCATTTCCATTGTTACAACCTCTCGATATACTGCAGCATCATCCGAAAAAAGCCTCAGTGAACTTCCGATGTTATTCACAAGGTCATTTATATATATTGTGAATAGCAACGGTCCTACGACACTCCCCTGCGGCACACTTAAAATCACTCTTACTTCGGAAGACTTCTCTCCATTGAGAATGACATGCTGCGTTTTATTATCTAGGAACTCTTCAATCCAATCCCACAATTCGGCTGATAGTCCATATGCTCTTACATTGTTCATTAAACGACTGTGGGGAACTGTACAAAACTCCTTGCGGAAGTCAAGAATCACGGCATCTACCTGGGAACCAGTGTCTATGGCCCTCTGAGTCTCGTGGACGAATAGTGCGAGCTGGGTTTCACACGATCGTCTTTTCCGAAACCCATGCTGATTCCTACAGAGTAGATTTCTAGTCTCCATAAAAGTCATTATACTCCAGCATAATACGTGTTCCAAAATTCTACAACTGATTGACTTCAGAGATATAGGTCTATAGTTCTGCACATCTGTTCGACGTCCCTTCTCGAAAACAGGGATGACCTGTCCCCTTTTCCAATCTTTTGGAACGCTACGCTACGGTACACTGCTGAAAGAAGGGGCGGGGAGGGGGGGCAAGTTCCTTGGCGTACTCTGTGTAAAATCGAACTGGTACCCCGTCAGGTCCAGCGGCCTTTCCTCGTTTGAACGATGTTACCTGTCTTTCTATCCCTCTGTCGTCTATTTCAATATCTACCATTTTGTCATCTGTGAGACAATCTAGAGAAGGAACTACAGTGCAGTCTTCCTCTGTGAAACAGCTTTGGAAAAAGACAATGCAATGTTAAGGTCTTAAATATGTTACATAGACAAATGCCTTTGCGAAAAGTCAAAGGTGGCATGGGAACCTCCATACGTTTCTCTTTCGCGGGCAGACAACGACATGACTCTGTCTCCCTAATCAGTAAACAAAATGTAAAGAAGCTTGTAGCCTATCTTGGCAATTTTGTTTCCTACTTTAATGAAACAGAGACCTCTGCTGCTGATATGTAGCATCAAAACCGGTCATAAAATAAAGAAATAGTTCTGCGCTAAAAGAGGTTTCAACTCAACAGAATGACAAATTGTTGCTCTTTGTGCAATCAAAACAAATTTCGCTAATCGTCCACGAAAACTAAATCATTTCAGTTACGTTGCTAATAATGACCTACTGGCAATTAGTGCATAACATGTTCCTCTAGTACTAGCTCGAATCCAGGTTTGGAGCTGACTGCCACCATTTCAGCTCATACTTTGCCCCTACAGTAAATACAAATATTTTCGTTCCTTTAATTTCTTGTCCTATTCGGGACATATGATTGATTCGCCTCGAGGGGCTTTGGATCGATCGCATTAGGTGCCGATGCCTACGGGAATCACAGAATACTGCGTATGGAGGACATGACTGCGAATAGATGGTGGTATGAGAGAATGCTGGCCCGAGAGGCATTCAGAGATAGTCCGAGCAGTTGCGAAGAGGAGATCACGGGTTCGTCCCAGTCCGGCACACATTTTCACTCGTCGCAGCTGATGCCACAGAAAGTCCTGTTCCACCAGACATCAATAATCCGTTCCCTTTCCTTTCCCACCCCTCCTCCTGCTTCAGTTTACGTAGTATGTTTCACAACTACGGAATCCGCATGGTGTCTGATATTTAGGACATGTCCGAAGGAACAGACACCAACCATTCATATAGTTATAAGATTATTTGACAGAGAGCAACGCAGTAGCGAGAGACAGAAAATACGAACTACGTGAAAAGCCGTGGTGCAGTGGTGAGCGATCTCTTTGAAATAACGGCACTTGCGTGGGGGATTTCTGCGAACATCTATACGGAAGAAGGCTGTATGTTTAGAAAGGAAGACGATATTATTTATGATAAAAGAGAAACTATTTTTGAAAAAAGGGAGACGAACTTTACAGTAACAGGTGAAGAGAATGTGAACGGTAAAGACTACAGTGTAAACTAATATGTTTAACGAAAACTCAGTTCAAAACGACTGATACTTGCTGTTTAGTTACAAGATTAACATTTCGTCGTTTAGTGTGAATAAATATTATTCTTCAGTAAGTACTACCGATTAAGCAAACTGAGATCTCGTATTAATTTTTTTAGTAATAATTACTTGGTCAATGCACTGGTTTAGAGAAACAGCAATATTACTCCGCAGCCAAAAGCAATATGATGAACTGGGCTGCATGAGTAAGAACTTAGAGGTGGATTAATCAGTTCCACTGCTGCCTATCTACGGAATACATAGCTTCGAGAAACAGATTACGTAATAGCAACATGAGGTGGTCGAGCGCCGATAAAGCTGTCAAATGTAGTAGAACCACTGTTGTTGTTCTGGTCTTCAGTCCTGAGACTGGTTTGATGCAGCTCTCCATGCTACTCTAAAATGGCTCTGAGCACTATGGGACTCAACTGCTGAGGTCATTAGTCCCCTAGAACTTAGAACTAGTTAAACCTAACTAACCTAAGGACATCACAAACATCCATGCCCGAGGCAGGATTCGAACCGGCGACCGTAGCGGTCTTGCGGTTCCAGACTGCAGCGCCTTTAACCGCACGGCCACTTCGGTCGGCTTCCATGCTACTCTATCCTGTGCAAGCTTCTTCATCTCCCAGTACCTACTGCAGCCTACATCCTACTGAATCTGCTTAGTGTATTCATCTCTTGGTCTCCCTCTACGATTTTTACCCTCCACGCTGCCCTCCAGTACCAAATTGGTGATCCCTTGATACCTCAGAACATGTCCTACCAACCGATCCCTTCTTCTAGTCAAGTTGTGCCACAAATTCTTTCATTATTTATCACGCAAAGGACGGATTGACTTCGGGTACTGCATTGGTGCTAAATAGCTTTGATTCAGTGAGGAACAGGAGTGAGAACACTTCTGTGAATGTCTCTGTTCGAAACTTTGTTAAATTAAATTACCGCAGAAGCTATATACCTAAGTCTTAAATCTATTCAAAGCTTGTACCTAACGGACCATTATGGGCGACAAATGAAGGCTGAGTAGCAGGGCAACTGAGGATTTAGGGGAATTAATTAGAGGATGTAATAACGGAAGAATCACGTATTCACAATCCCGCAGATCGATTTGCCGTCCCAAAGCATCAAACATCCACACTATTGACTGGGTCTTATTTATGTCGGTGGAAGGATCATGACGAACAGTTAAGATGCGACTAATAAAATTAACAACTCCGTGTGTAAGAACCTCCCTCTCGCCCCCCCCCCCCGCCCCCCACTACTTTCTCCTGGCTTATACGATATTCACGGAAGTATAGTCGGGTGACGTCGTCGACAACCGCCAATATTTCCACAGGAGCGCACCCCCACCTTCTTCAAGGAAAATCTACAGCAACTAAGCGCTATCCAAAAGAGTTTAAAACCTCGGATTTCATGGAAACCCCATATAGGTATCACACACAACACACGTTGTAAGCACTAGCGCCATCACAAACGAAAGATGATCAACGTTAGAAGTTATAGGTGGTAAAATTAATGACCAACGCGTGAGGTAGCATAATCTATGACCCTCTGTTTCTTGACAAGCGAGAGAGCAGCATTCCCTGTATAATTTACACAAAAACCCCGTCACTGTCTGTGAGGTTACTTGCTAATTTAATTTCAACATCTTCCTTAACAACACTACCCCAATAGCTGGAAGTACATGTCAGAATCTCCGTGTTGCTATATTCCATATAATGGCCGGTGCCAAGGCAATGTTCTGCAATGGCGGATTTGGAAGGCTGTTGTAAGTGTGTGTTCCACTTATGTTTAGTACATCGGTCCTCCACAATGCTGATAGTTTGACGAAATAAGGCATGCCACAACTGCAAGGAATGTGGTAGACACCCGGCTTACGCTAACTAAGATCACCTTTTACCGAACCTAAAGGGACCTGATCCTCCATGGTGGTCGAAGCATAAACTTCACATAATATTTTCGCAAAATGCAACCAATCCTATTCGAAGTTTTGTCTTGAAAACGGCTGGTAGTGCTTTTGTCGAAATATCGACGGTTGTCGACGACGTCAACCGCCTGCATTCGTGTAAGTTATTCGAACATTGTAGACACCGGTAGCAACTAAGGTCTCAAATTGTTTATCTCTATATGGAGGAAGCATATTGTTGCTTTCGGAGGTTTTATAAACTTCGCAACATTAGAGGAAGAATGCAATGTGTGTTATCGTTTTTGCAGAGGTGTCGTGATCGCAATATTGTGCCAACGTTTGCCAAATATGTGCTTCATATTAGTTCTCCTGCCGACAGTTGCACCAAGCTATGAGCTGGCCTAGCTCTTGTTCGTGCAAGAATCCATTACACTCGTCGACAGTTGGATTTTGATTCGAAGGAGTTATCACGAGTGGTGAAAATTTTTGGCATTTTCCTGTGATAGGCTGAACGATGCTTCTTGGTCACAGTCTGACTGGGAATTTCATTCTGTAACTGCTCGACATTTGGTGAAGTTTGAACTTTTCCGTGGCCCAGAGTCTAATAGTATAGCCCGACGTACTGTGATATATCTCACGTAGTAAGCTTTTGACGACACAGCTTTATCCGTTCTAGGGACGGGTTTAAATTTTGTACCGACTCCCAAGCTGTTTTTAACCTACCTCCTGATGTTTCATAAGAGGTTAAGAGGGAGGCAGGTCGTGTGTTGACTGGGACACGTCCATCCAAGGGTAATATCACAATAGCTCAGAGAGATGCCTTACGACCTCTTAGAGTTGATTCGTGTACTGTTATTGTACCTTCGGAAAAGGGCAATGCTATTGCTGTTTTGGACAAGCAGAATTACTTTCAATAGATAAGGTGTTTACTGATTCATCGTATCGCACAATAAGTGTTGAGAGAAAGACTGACAGCTTCTTGTAGAAAAGTCCCTTATCGCAGGAGACCATCAAGAGTCGTGGCACCTCGCTATTCTGTTGAACCCTCTAGTAGGTCGCTTTGAACACCACGACAAGAACTCGGCGGATTACAGGAAATGCGTTTCAATGCCTGCGATAATCCAGAAAGTTTCGATGTGGTCCTTCTCTTCAATCGCATTCCTCTGTCTCGTTCGTTGTGATTAATTGAGGTTAGGTTTGTTGTTGAAGTAGCAAACCTACTTCGACAGATGTTGGCTTCCACATATTTTGTATTCACTGGCCACTACTACGAGCTGACAGATAGAGTTGCGATGGGAAGCCCGTTGTCACCTGTTATTGCCAATTTGCCTACAGAAGATTTCGAAGAACATGCCGTGGAGCCTGCGGCTTTGGGACTTGTGTGTTCTTTTTAGATATGTAGACGATACTTTCGTTCTATAGCCTCGTGGCGGCGGGAATTTGAATATCATTTTCTAGAACACCTGAATTCAGTCCACCTTAATATTCGTTTCACGATGGAGATGGGAAAGAATGGCTGTCTTCCCTTCCTTGATGTGCAGGCAGGAGGAAGGTGGGTGGTTCATTGGATCATTCCGTCCATAGAAAACCTACTCGCGCTGATATAGTCTATATATATATATATATATATATATATATATATATATATATATATATATATATAGACATATAGTTGCTACCATCCGGATCAACGTGAAGGGGTACTTCGCATCTTGGTTCACAGGACTCATGTCATCTCGGACCCTGAGAATCTGCATTAAACCATTTCGAAGTCACCTTGCGTCAGAATGATTATAGCGAAAGACAGATCAGACGTCAGTTGCGCTATGACCTACTGTGCACCGGGTGGGTGATAATAGTACCGAGGTGGCACCAAAGTCTACAGCCTTTTCGCTTTACGCACGGAGCATTTCGTACTGGACTGTTCGTATTTTGCGGAAATATTATGTGAAGTGTGTGTTGGGATAACCATCTAAGATCAGGAACCTTCTACAATTCGTAAAGGATGGTCTTGGTTTAAGTAAGGCTGGTGTCTACCGTATTCCTTGCGGTTGTGGTATGCTATATATTGATCAGACTATCAGGACTGTGGGGGACAGGTGTATTGAGCATAAGCGGCGCACATCCTTGCATCAGCCGAGCAAATCCGCCATGGCAGAACGTCGCCTTGGCAGCGGTCATTCTGTGGAATATAGCAACACGGAGATTCTGACATGTACTCCCAGCTATTGGGGGTAGTGTTATTAAGGAAGCTGTTGCAACCAAATTAGTAAGTAACTTTGTACATGGAGACGGTGTTTTTGTGTAAATTATGCAGGGTATGCTCCTCTCTCGCTCGTCAAAAAACAGAGGGACAGAGATTATGGTACCTCACCCGTTGGTTATTACCTTCACTATCGATAACTTCTGGCGTCAGTCATATTTGGTTTGTAATGGCACTAGTGTTTACAGGTGTATATTACGTGTGTGTTACCTATATGTAGTTTCCACGTAAAAGCTAGGTTTTAAATTGGCTTGCGCAGCCCTTAGTTGCTGCAGTTTTGCCTTGACAATTTCACGGTGTACTCCTGTCGGAATGTCGGCGGTTGTCGACGACTCCACCCGGCTGCATTCCTGTAAGCTGTTCGAAAAACTACTCCGTCTGCTCATTCGTCGACGGTTGGAACTCATTTCCGTGAAGGATAGTTATCTACCACTTTGGGAAGACCCTACAATACGAGTATGTGTTTCACGTGATGCAGCTACTTCTGCATTTCACGTATTAGTTGAACGCATTTTGTATTCAGATAAGAGCGCAGAGGCTGATCCGTCGTCTGTTACAGCAGACTATGAGGTGATTGTGAGACAATCTTCTAGAGTCTGCGAAACGCTTGAGTTGCTTCTTAATTTTTAGGGGAGTTTTAATGTGCTAAGAGCACGGCTGACGTACCCTGGCTTTTTTTGTAAGTGGTTATCTAGCTGCACTTCACTGATTTCTTATTTTTTCCCTAATTCTGCACGTGAGTATCGATTTCAGATACTCATTTTAATATTGATTAATTTGAAAATGTTACATGCTACATAATGGGAAATAACTCTTTAGATAATGTGAATAAAATGGCTGAGAGCGACTGAAATTTTAAGGCAGAAGATTTTAACTTAAGTGACAACGGTCGCGAAAGCCTGCGACTTACATAATTTTACATGAGTTTTTTCTGAATTTTTAATATTAACTATTTTACCCACTTTCGCCTCTTACTATTTTCACAACGGCACTTTTGCACTGAGACGCCTAAATCCTCCCCTGCCCCCTCCCCCCTTCCCCTGGACACACACACGCTCACATACACACGCACTCGCACTCACTTCTGATATAAACAGCACTGTCTTCAGAACACTGTTAGTTGTGTATTCCGTTCTTTTAACTCTGTAGTTTAGAAGGTACAGTATATGGTTTCGTAAATACGTCTCTTGTGAAGACACAGAAAGGAAGGACTATTTCCAAATATAATCAGGCTAGTGTTTGACATATGGAGCCGTGAAGGTTCTACAAGTCCTTGGAAAATCTATGCTGAATACTTCTTCAATTAATCTGCCAATACACACTGTTGTTAAGTTCGCTATTATTAGAGTGGTTATTATGATAGTTATTTGCAGCTGCATCATATTACTGAAGCGCAAATAAGTGCTGCGGTGTAAGGGGACTATTGTTTCGGCCGTATAATTTTGTATTATTCACCGAAAACACCTCATCCTACATGTAGCGGTAGTCCGACAGATATTGTTCTTGACTTATTGACTGCTACTACATTTTCCCCAAATTAGCGAAAGAAAGTACTTAAACTGGTTAGCCTGTCCCATCACTCTGCCTTCGATGCACACAGTGGTCCTCTGATCAATAGATTTTTGTGCATTTAATTTGCAGCAGTACTCATGGTTGAACAACAATGTTTAACTGCTTTGTATAAATTGACGACATCATAACATGTTTATTGCACTAATAGATTGAAGTCAGCAAACGACTGAGGCACTGCTGTAAACTACAACACTAATGCAATGCATTTTCTGACGTTATGAGCTGGTTGTGACAATCTGTACACAAGCTATCTCTTAAAATAGAACTACGTTCTTTCAGAGATCATCACGTACCAGCGTGAGGATGAAGAAGATGAAGAAATAACAAGCGTTAAAATAACACAGCAAATATCATCGAGAAACGCAAAACTGCTCTGGTAAAACAAAGCGAAAAATACGAAGCCATCAACGTCTGACTTCCAATGAGAAACGAAACCTTCCTCTTCGATACAAAGCGAGTAAAATAATTGCACTTGGCGTCCAAAGAACTGTCGGAAATGATTCGGGTAATTGAATACAAGAAGATACAAGACGGATGCGAGTCAACAACGGCGCACAGTGAAAAACACAAAATTTGAAAGAAACGAATGCTCCGTGGAAAGGAAAAAAATTAATTAAAACTCAAGAGACCGTAAAAAAAACCTTGTTCGGTTTTTCCATCAATTAAGCACGCAAGATACTTCTGACAGCAGTCTCCCTTTTCTCTTCAAGTGGCATGAGGCATAAAATTGGTAGAGAGGAATCCTCAGGCGCTGCTCCCAGTTCGCATTTATGGCTCCAGTGACTTCATGACGTTTCCCTGGTTACTATTTAGTAAAACATTTAAATAAACTGAATCTTTGAGTAGTCTCTCTTTCTCCTTTTTAATTCTTTTAATAACTATAGCGACATCATAGCAGGCAAGGGTGTGATGGATTCCTTGACAGAGTAGTATCACTGTCCTCTTCTCTTCTACTCCGCTCCTTCTGCTACCTCTCGTGATGGTGGTCATTAGTCTCATAGTAGCTTGCCCGTTGGGATAATCTTTGGCCAGCAGACCAAACCATAAGCTAATGCACTGGACAGCTCAGGCATTCGCCGTCTGTTGCTGAGCGGCACTGGATTTCTCTCTGACGTGCCTCGACTGAGTGCGATTCTGTGCTATGTCCAGATGTACACGTGACAGCAGAAGAAATTTCAATGGGTGAAGTTAGAACTGTCTGCCATGTTATGCATGCGTCAATCACATTACAGAGTACACAATGCTGCTGCGGAAAGAAAAGAGCCTTGTAATTTTGAATGTAATTGAAGGATTTGCACCTTATTGACATTCAGCACGAAGTATGCATCATATTAAACCATACAAGAATATCTTTTCCGTGCCATTCCTAAGATTTCAGATGTGGCGTAGAAAAGGCTGTAGAAGGCATGAGATAATGTTAAGAGAGGAACATCGGTAAGCAAATATGAATACCGCAACATTTAGAGTACTGGCTTCGTAGTTTGGCAGCAGAGGCAATTGACTAATAAACCAGTATACCTTCGACAGTTAATTACTGTTTTACTACATTACTTTATATCAATCATGAAATTAGCAGAACTAACCATATAGGTACTAAGTTTAATGAGGTTTTTTCAGTCCTCAAAAGTGGTTCCTTTAGCACGTAATATACTGTCCAGAGTCTCTCCACTTTACTGCACATCGGCATCCAGTTAGTGTATAAAATGAGTAATATATCTCTCGTTTTCTACTAACTACTCCTAGGCAGCTAAGTCGATGTTTCATCGATCTTACAGGTACGAGGAGCGTTGTTATGATTTTCCTCATTTGGGCCATTTAGTCTCCGCCCGCCGGTACGTTTTCAATGAACTGAGAGCGAGTGCAAATTTTGTTATCTATGCCATTCTAGCACCTTAGCTGACTAGTGTACTGGAGACACATTCAGCAGGAAACATGGTATAGATGTTACATTGATCACGTCTTAGCATTACCAGCAATGTGAGTGTTGGAAAAATCAAGGCAGCTATCCTGTAAAGCATCCAAACTTAACGAGAGAAAGATAGCAAAACTGGTCTCACTGCAGTAATTTACGACGCGTATGTAAGCAAACCCGCCCTCCCCCCTCCTGTCATCTTTATCCCATTAGATAATGGGTGGTGTGTAATGTCAAAGAAGGAAATTTTTAGTGCATGTACAAGTTATTTACGTTGCAGGTTCATTTCTGCGAGATATAGTCAAGATGAAGCTACATTTTCCCACATGAGTATGAGAATGTGCCAGAAAGCGACATATTGGGAAAAATTAGGAGGGAAACGCTGGAAACTATGTAGCATACCTCCCCATAATTAAAATGTCTGCCGCTTTATAAGATTTTCTAAGATTTAAGAAATTAATGAAGTTATATTTTATACCGCATGGTAATTGTAGCTGTAGTTATTGTGTTCTATTTATCATACGATGCTTGAACTAAATAAGGCGACTGAATAACCACCTGCAAACGTGAGCACGGATGCTGCACGGAGATCAAGATATTAGACCGAAGAACTACCAAATAATGGACCAACAACAATTCTTATAACGATTGTGAAGAATTAAAATAGAAAACAGTCCGTACAAGTTATTATCTTGTGTACGACGTCAGAGCCAGACTATGGAATTCGGTAATGTACAAAATTTATCCATTGTATCCATATATATAAATACGCGAGAAGATATTCAAGTAAGCATACTTTAGTTCTTACCTTAGACGTTGTGTATAAGTACTTTTTTTATAGATTCTTGGAGAATGTTGAGTTGGAAGATGTTTTAAAATAGTTAGGTGGCACACGCCTGAACGGGAATAGTTTTCTTTTTATTGTACATTGTAAATTGGGAGTTTCTAGCTGGGATAACTTATTTTCCTTTTCTATGAAGAGTAAGCTTAGTTAGATGCATACTTTGACTCAACCCCATGCCAGCGTGAGTATAAATTGTGGAAAATAAATCTCCAGTGGTCCTGCAGCAGCTATTTTGTGGTTGTTTCTACAACTCATTATATATTGAGCAATGATAAATAACAGTCAGTCAAATAACAAAACATTGAAAGTCAGACGCAAACTAAACATTTTGTATTATATTTTCGTGAGATATAATGAAATAATTTCTCTCATACCACAAAGTATCAATTGATTTCTTTGAAGGAGAGATATCGCTAGGGAGCTAGCAGCATATTAACGAACTGTTGCTATTCGACGCTGCTTATTATTATTACCGGTAATAATAATAAGCAGCGTCGAATATATATATATATATATATATATATATATATATATATATGGCGGAAAACACGATACATTCTTAACTTCGGTAATAATAATAAGCAGCGTCGAATAGCAACAGTATATATATATATATATATATATATATATATATATATATATATATATATATATATATAGTTGGGTAGATCACGTAACTAATGAGGAGGTATTGAATAGGATTGGGGAGAAGAGAAGTTTGTGGCACAACTTGACTAGAAGAAGGGATCGGATGGTAGGACATGTTTTGAGGCATCAAGGGATCACAAATTTAGCATTGGAGGGCAGCGTGGAGGGTAAAAATCGTAGAGGGAGACCAAGAGATCAATACACTAAGCAGATTCAGAAGGATGTAGGTTGCAGTAGGTACTGGGAGATGAAGAAGCTTGCACAGGATAGAGTAGCATGGAGAGCTGCATCAAACCAGTCTCAGGACTGAAGACCACAACAACAACATATATATAGTTGTTGATTGGTTTGAAGGACCTTTTTTCTGAATAACAAATGTGAGAACACATCGAACTATAAGTATCTTGTAATAAAGATCAGACTCAATCCCAAGCTTAAACGACAGCACGTTGCAAACAGTGCGCCTCAAAGCGAAATTAATAACCAATATCCCTCTACAATTATAATCCTCCCCACAGGCTTATTAGGTACCACAATACTAAAGTCATACAGGGCCAAAATTATTTTCATCAGATCGTGCGACATATTTGATATTTTTGTCACGACTATTTTAAGTGGTCATACGTATCTGACAACCATTCCCAGGCGATACAAAATCCTGTGGTTATTCCAGTACAAAGTAGAACAGATCGACGTAAAAATGGATCTTTTAATGGACCAATTGCCCGGAATATTACAACAGTTCCATGTAGATGACTATTTACCATATCGATATGGATACATCGCAAGATTTTTCTGGTATTTTTAACGAAATGGACGTGTATGAGTACTTGACATCAAATCATGATTTCTGTATGCAAGAAGGCTGGAGTAATAGCGAAAACAACTATCACGAAGAAAAAAGAAACGTTATCGAAAAAAAGACCAGGGCACTGCAGATGTGCAAGCAAGACTTACAAATTATTTTAAATTCAGTGTATGGAAAAATCTAGATACACCTGGTGAATAAAAATATCTGCATTTATTGTAGATAGAAATGAAAAGTTCCTTTACATTGTAATGCTTACAGGTTGCTATGGGCTCAAGGACGTTTATTACGTTAAAGAATTCACGAGAAACCTCTGTTCTCATTTGCATCTCCTTAAACACGATGGCCAAGTTGTGTCTAAATATATTAAATTGCATATAGTCGATCTAGCAACAGAAAAGCTGTTTGCAGTGTTTCAAATGGACGGGATAATTGCTTGTAGTTAACCTGCAAAAGATGTGATAGTACAACAATACACAAGAATATTTGTGAGAAGAGTTGTCGACATACACCCAACGAGTTGCGGAATACTTCAACAATAGTGCAATTAAGGAAATAAAAGGTAACATTGATATCTCCAAACGCTCTCAGTTAGGAGAACTGCAAGAAGAAATACAGCTAAGATTGTTGGGAGAAGGTAGATAGTTAACAGAAAAAAAAATTATATACTTATTGGAATTTGAGGTCATACATTCATGGTATATCACATTACTGGGCGGAATAAGAAATTAGATGATTAAAATGTAGATTTAAAATGTAAACTAAGAATTAAGCTGGATATTATCAAAAATAGGCCAAACAAATACAAAAAAGAATTATTTTGGTGTGTAAATGTATATACGAAAATTAGTAAACATTTTTTGCAGGACTACATGCCTTTTTATGTGTTAGCCTACCAGGAAATAGTGATTTGGAGTCCCTCGTCCAGTCAGTGTATCTACAAACTGTTTGTAGGAGCACTCCTTCTTATAAAGGTCTAACGTTCTATAAAAGGATAGTAGTCTAAGTCACAACCTTACGGACACTACATCCATGCATTTTGGTGGAGGTATAGTGCATTGCAGTTCAGTTAGCACATCGTAAGTGACTGAGCCGATTTACAGACCTCTGCTTCATGACTAAAACGGGGACAAATTCCTTTTTTACTTTCTCATATGCTGCTAAAATAGAATAATGGTCAGCTGCAGCTATTCAAGTTTCTTATATACTCAAAAGATCCAAGGAGAATGTAGCAGATGAAAATAATGATCGAGGAACTGCCCATCATCAGTGCCACCCTATGCCACGCCACATAATTCCATTACCGTGCTGGGATACAGCAGCATACTATTCCATTCGATAGTATGCTGTGCTATCCCTTCAAGGTATTGCAGTCGGGTGCAGCATCTAACTACACGATTTTGTTAATGTACTGAACTACCACATCCAGGTATCGCATTCTGGTACAGTGCTATACAATACTGAACAGCTGATGCAATGTACTGTACCACCAGGGCATTGGATTCGGATACAATGCCATTCTATACCGTTCAGCCAATGCACTTTACCATCCTGTACGTAAGGGTGCAAATGAGGTCTTTCACTTTTTGTAAGGAAAGAAATCAGTGACAGGGGCCAATGCTCCGTAAACAGTTAAGCGGATGTCCTTTACTTCGATACTTGTAATTACGAAACTTCCTGGCAGATTAAAACTGTGTGCCGGACCGACACTCGGACTCGGGATCTGCCGGCGAAAGGCAAAGATCCTGAGTTCGAGTCTCGATCCGGCACAAAGTTTTAACCTGCCAGGAAGTTTCATATCAGCGGACACTCCGCTGCAGAGTGATAATCTTACACTTGTAATTGCGTTTGAGTTGTATTACGTAATCCATACACTGATTAGTGACCTAAAACTCCTCACAGTATACGTTTTCTTATGACCGCGCTGTCCTGGGAATTTTCATTCATCAGTCAATGATTCTGTATGTGATGACGATTTACGGAAACGCTGCAAATAGATTGGTACTTTGCAATGTGTATCGGTATACTCCACAGGAAGGCAACATAGCTATGAAGCTTCAACGTAGGTGTTACTTTAATACGTATACACTCTAAATTTTATTCCTAAGTAGGCGTTCTAAGGTGGAAAGTAATGATATGTGTACAAAATACATTAATATTGCTTATTGTAGTCTGAAAGAATGCTACAGATTTCTAATTGTGAACAAAAATGTTAGATATCTTGTCATAATAATGATCTGTATTATTGAAACTTCCTGGCAGATTAAAACTGTGTGCCGGACCGAGACTCGAACTCGGGTTCTGCCTTTCGCGGGCAAGTGCTCTACCAACTGAGCTACCCAAGCACGACTCACGCCCTGTCGTCACAGCTTTACCTCTGCCAGTACCTCGTCTCCTACCTTTCTGGATCTGTATTATTATTTATCAGAATATATTTCGAGTAGAAAACACATGTAGTGAGGCTGTTGTAACCTAGTTGTTCTACTCCAGTAAGAAACAAGCCAACGGCCTCGCCGCAGTGGTAACACCGGTTCCCGTCTGATAATCGAAGTTAAGCGCTGTCGGTCTGGGCTAGCACTTGGATGGATGGCCGTCCGGTCTGCTGAGCGCTGTTGGAAAGCGGGGTGCACTCAGCCCTTGTCAGGGAAACTGAGGAGTTACTTGACTAATAAAATGATGTTACATAACTGAATGGTCGAGGGTTACCCGCGAAGCAGCCATAGCACTATAACTGATCTGGTATATACTGTCGGAAACTTTATGGGGCTGGTCACAGATGATGCAGTTGTTTATAAGAAGATATCAATGCCGTAAGACTACAGAAAATTGCAGAAATACCTGCAGAGGATTAATGAGTGAAACGGGGACTGGGAACTTAAGCTGGCTCCAAGTAAACATAACACTCTGCACATAAATATGCGATGGGATCCACTATACTCTACTACAAAAATTGATGACAAATGACTAGAATCAGTAACAGCCATAAAATATCTGCAAGTAACTATTCTGCGCGACCTAAAGTGGCACGACCACATAGAAGAGAACGTAGGGAACGTAGATTCCAGGATCAGAGGCATTGAAGGAATCTTATAGAAATGTAATTCATCGACAAAACATGTTTAACTTTTTTTTAGATGTGCTCGTGAGTATTGGCCCTTAACGGAGATGATAAACAAACTTCCGTGGTAAATGTTGCGTAACAGACATTGTGCACCATAGAGAGCTTCACTGCTGAGAAAGATCCGAGAGATTACGTTGATGGAAGTATGGGGTAACATAATAGTTCCTCCCACATACTTCTCGTTAAATGACAGCAACGACATAATCCGAAGAATTGGAGGTAATTTGACGGTTTAACGACAATCGTACTTTTCACAAACCATTTCCAAATGGAACAAAGATAGTGGATAAAGGATAGAAGTAGCAGATGAACCGTCTTTTGGATGAAATGAAGGAAGCAGATTCGTTTCTAAAATAACATTTTTCTGCTAACGGTCATAATTTTCTTTTTAAATACTGGCTAAATAGCAATAGTATATGCAAAATATTTTTGAAAATACGTTGGCGTCCTCCTCTTTCTTTGAAGATGAATCGCTCTCGCTGTAGTGATGAAACTCCAAAAGAGTAGATTCTGGGAAGAATTTTGCGAAGTATTACTTCCTCCCAAATACGCCTCATGAAATGAACACAACCATAAAATGCGAGAAAATGGAACTAACACTGATATTTACTGGCAACTGTTTGTTCTATGCGTCTTCCGCGAAATGTACAGGAATGGGATTTAATTGATTGATATACTCTCCATCGCACATTGTAATGTGGCATGATGGTGTTAAAGTAAAATACACTTCCTCATTATGGCCCTAGATGGGCCAAGTGGGCTCAACTGACAGCTTTTCTGATCTCGGCCAGTGGCATCATCAGATGTGATGTGGATGGGCATGTGTGCAGCACATAGCTCTCCCAGTTGCTGTCAGGTTTCTTGGCCTTGGGATCGCTACTAATCAGTCGAGTTTCCCCTCAGTTGGCCTCACGAGATTGAGCGCACCCTGCACTGCTCCTCTCACCAATGAAATGTCCCTGGTAGTTCCGGAAATCGAACCTGTGTCAACAATATGGCAGTCAGCCATGGATGTGGGCACATGATGGTGTTAGCATTTGATTTTCACTACAGACTTCTTACTGTCAATAGAATCGCCGGGAAAGCTTTATGGTGCATGGAATGGAAAAAATCCATGTATGCCACATGATGGTTTGATCAGACCTTGGACTTGTCCTAGCGGCTCTAACGCGTAGTTTGCAAACCAGCCATATTTTTTTCCATCTCTGGAACGGAGCGTAAGTAATGGGTTTGTTTAAGAAAGAACTTAATTTAATACCTCCAATAATCCAATAACGATTTTCGTTTTAGATACAGTGTGCGTTTTGGTCAGTAGGTACATCCTTCACTAATGTCTACAAGTAGGTTTTTGGAAGATTTTGATCAGAAACTGTATGCACGATGAAGATCACACTTCAAGCTGCTGAGGGCGAAGGAAGTCGGCATACGTGTGCGAACAGAATAAGTATTGTAATTAGATGTGTCTTTTAAGGGATATACATTATTCACAAACTGCCAGTCTTCGTTCAGATTATGCCTGTCCCTGCTGTGTGATGGTTAAAAAATGTATATATGCCCATGGTGCGGTGTCGGGCACTTAATGAGTATTTATGTATGTGTGCTACTGTTGCTCGGGCATGGATGTGTGTACTGTCCTTAGGTTAGTTAGGTTTAAGTAGTTCCAAGTTCTAGGGGACTGATGACCACAGATGTTAAGTCCCATAGTGCTCAGAGCCATTTCAACCACTTTTTTTGGTACTGTTGCATGGTAGACGCCCAAAGTTGGTGCTGGGCAGAAGGCTATCAATCAGTGGCATCAACCCTCTGTGGCACGCCACTGCGTCAAATGGTGACACTGGTTTGTTGAGTTCGCTAATTGTTGTTGTGAACGTTTATGACAGGCATATCTTAATTGTTCCATTCCTTCCTACTACACTAGTTGGTACAGCACTACATTGTAAATAAAAACTAAATAAGTGGTAACTGCTAAACAAAGGAGTATACGATCTCACTATATTTTGTCTATACACCTCCACAGCGTAATTTAGGGGCTTCTTGGCCTGCAGCTTCGTAATAGTGCTACAGAGATCACTCCAAAACCTCCCCTGGTAGTGATAATGCCACTCATGCAGCACCATTAACAAACCCAAAAATTTATAATAGGGCAGTAACTGTTTTAACAAGCACTTTTTTTTCATTTCGTGCCGTTTTAGAGGAGGTTACATGCTCACAGTAGTGTCATAGACTCATCTTAGGCAACCATGTTATTGTGATATCATAATGTTCATAAATTGTACGAGGGGTGTTGAATAAGTAATGCAACACTTTTTTTTCTGAAAGCAGGTTGTTTTTTTTTCAGTATTCGAATACACCATGTTATTTCCCGCTCTTTTGGTTACAAAACCCTATTTTTAAACATAATCCCCGATCAACGGGATTACCTTACGCCACCTTATAGGGACGGCCGGTATGCCTGCATGGTACCTTTCTACTGGTCGATGTCGGAGCCAACGTCTTGCTGCATGGATTACCTTCCCGTCATATGTACTGCTTCCCGCTGAGCACATCCTTCATTGGGCCAAACATACGGAAGTCGGATGGTGCGAGATGGGGAAGAACAGTCCAGTGAACTTTCGCGAGCTCCTCTTTGGTGCAGACTGGTGTAAGGCCTTGTCGTGGAGAAGGAGAAGTTCGTTTGCATTTTTGTGGCGAGGTACGGGCTGAATTCGTTTATTCAGTTCCCTGAGGGTAGCACAACAGACTTCATAGTTGATCGTGGTACCGTGAGGGACGAAATCAAACAGCATAACCCTTTCAGAGTCCCAGAAGACAGCAGCCTTGTCTTTACCCGCTGAGGGTGCGGCATTGAACATTTCTTTCGGAGGAGAAGTGGTGTGGACCGACTCCATGGATTGCAGTTTTTTTTCCAGTTCGAGGTGGCGAACCCATGTTTCATGCCCTGTAGCGATGTTCCACAAAAATTGTCACTGTCAGCTTTGGAACTCGCAAGCAATTCCACACAGACGATCCTTCGTTGTTCTTTGCCGTCTTCTGTTAAGTGGCGAGGTACGCAATGAGCGTCGTCTGATAGACGAGTGGGTCAGTGCTACCAACAAAGACGTCCAGCTGTGCTGCGCGGTATTTGATAGTGATGTGTAGATCATTTCGAATTAGCTTGGATACATGTTAGAACATTGCAGGAGTCACAGCTGTGTCCGGCCGGCTGACAATCGAGAGATCGGACAGGTTTGCACGACCTTGTTGCAATGACAACGGACGCCTCTCCCAAAGACTCACCGAGCTTTTGCTCACTGTCAGTCCTACGTGGACATCCTGCAAGTACTTTTGAATATCTACTCAGTGGCAGCTCTCTGCTTGGAACGTACCTTCATTATAGAAGCCATTTTGAAGATTACATATAGCGCCACCACCTGTCGGAACTTCATGAAGCTATAGAAGCTGAAACGGAAATATTCACACAACAGGTTTCGTAGTTAAACAGGATTAGAAAAAGATGTGTTGTATTACTTATTCAACGTCCCTCGTATCTCTGTCCAAGCACGAAAAACTGAAGGGCACATATGCATACAATACTGACAGTTAAACACCCATAAGCTGGCAATGTATGTTGCATCTTGTGTCTCTTTGGTCCTCTGCGAGGTACGTGCGATATGACAAATCTAACTTTTCTGCTAAATACGATAAAATGATTTTTGGTTTAAAGTTATATATATCAAATATTCCCATTCTGCGGGAAGGAAAATCTCAGTTTCCCGTATTCGCAGCTGACAATTCAAACGGTAATAAAATTTCAATGACATACCAGCAAAAGAAGAACGCATTGAAATTTTAATACCATCGTGTGGGCTCATGCAGTTATAATGAAGGATGAGAACATGTCGACTGCTAGGTTTTTTTTTTTTTTTTTTTTTTTTTTTTTTTTTTTTTTTTTGCGGAATATCTCTCGCGAGATTACTTCCCACCAGGCAGATTCGATGTAAATTATCTCTCAGAAATGACGTGGACAAGTGGCTATTGCTACTCCTGTGCGTGCCTCCCTCTGGAGCAACTGCAATCACAGTTGGTTGGAATTACTTTCCGCAACACGGCTTATATCTATCGGATCGTCATTCCAGTTCGACCAGGCAGAATATCAGTCGTTTCTCAGACACTGTTGATTGCCATCCTAAAATTGACAATTACCAATCTGGCGATCGCTTCCGTGGATACTCATTCTTTCAACACAGTTTCGATGGTACTGCGGAATATGAGAAATACTGTTTTTTTTTTCAGTTCTATTTCTCTACTTAAAAAGTGGACGAGGGAATTCATTACCTCTCAATTTGAATTATTGAAAAATATATACGCTGAAAAGCATCTGAAACGAGAGCCGCTTTTTTATTTTTATTTTTGAAGCATAGGTCGTATAATACACTTCGTAGCGCCATGGTCAGGGAAACTGAAGACATAAACGTAATCCATGTTTGGTATCGCAACATTGCTTTGAATGACAGTGGAACTGAACAGCTAACCGCCAGTAATATTTGGGCAACTTCTACAGGAAGGAACTTGTTATTTCAAGATTCACATTGTAGGTCTTCTTATGCAACGTAAAATTCTCTTTTCCTGAAATGCCTTGCCAGCAGCGCTACGAAACTCCCCTCCGAAATTTGGTTTATACAGATGTGAGTCGCCGAAATGTCTATTAGTGGTTATCATGTAAGCTAATTCTAGAAAGGTAACTCCTGGGGTAAGTGATATTAAAACAAATTTAACTGTTAAAAATTTTCTGCAATGTGAGAAGAGATGGTAGTGTACAGCTTCTGGTTATACTGTCCTGAGCTGCTTTACAATATGCTTCCACTTTATTTTGAGAAAGTAATCGATCTCTCATATCCAGATATATTACTCGTAATGTTCTACAGTAACAAGATACTCATTGGTATCTTGCCTCATTTGTCGCCCAACACCAGTGACACTTCATACTTTTCTGAAACAACAAAAACGTTAATTGTCCTATATATGTTTCGATAAAAATTGTCACTAGGTTTTTGTGGTCGTCAGTCAAATTTCGACCGAGTAACAACAAAAGCATCATATTCAATCAATCCGACACCTACTCCCCCCCCCCCCACACACACGCACACACACAAGAAAACATTTACAACAAAGACATACACTCTGAAACGTTTTATCGAACACACTATTACAAGTGCCGGATCTCAAACTACCCGCTCTGGTCCTAGGTGAAGAGAATGAAAAGTACAAAAATGTTGCACCATCGCTGTGTATAGCTAATGGTTCATTAGCTGGTGGTGGTCGACACTGAGAAAAACAAATGCTCTTCCGGTATGCACAGTTAAAGCTCTGTATGTGTTAAGCAAGCCGAGTCTGGTTCAAATGGCTCTGAGCACTATGGGACTCAACTGCTGAGGTCATTAGTCCCCTAGAACTTAGAACTAGTGAAACCTAACTAACCTAAGGACATAACAAACATCCATGCCCGAGGCAGGATTCGAACCTGCGACCGTAGCGGTCTTGCGGCTCCAGACTGCAGCGCCTTTAACCGCACGGCCACTTCGGCCGGCCAAGCCGAGTCTACTTCGTTACACAGTAACATACCGTGGAAGACGCTGTAAGCCGTCGTAATTTAGAACAGGATGAGTTGTACCAAGGGTAAAGTAAAATGCACTACACTCTTTTGGTTTCGACCAATTTTTGGTGGTTTTCCCTAATTGCAAGGCAAATGCTGGAACAGGATATCCGCTCTCAAATATTCCCAGATGAATCTTCTTTCCTCTATTACAAAGACAAAACTGCGGTGCTTTCTAAAAAATTACACATCTGCCGTTTATTTACGGTTCAGCGGAAGACAATACCGAGATTTCAAGCATAAACACTTTAGTGAGTTTATTTGTCGAGAACTCGGCTGTGACTACTAGCCGTTTGTCCATTTCTAAATGCGTTTGTCTAAGTTCAATAGTCCGTCTGTCCAGGTTCCTCAACACGTTTCGAAATCCGTGGCAGTTCTTGCTGCTCATCTTTTGCAGGCATCAGGCCATGTTCTTACAAATTGAGCTTTCCAGGTGGACCCATGAGTCGCCTTCACAAATGAAATTTATTTCGATGTTAGGAGATAGATACGCAGAACCGAAGCTGAGCGCGGGTTTACAATCATCGTCGATAGCTCTGTCAACCTCTAAAGGCTAAGTTCCTGAGTTAAAGTCCCATTCCGGCATATAAATTGTAATCTGCCAGGAAGTTTCATAATTGCGTGCAGAGTGAACTCTTCGAACTGGAAACAACCTCAATTTACGTCCAACTTACGTCTCCGCGATATCTTTCCTTCCAGAAGCTCTTCTTCTCGAATTGCTGTATGAGCAAAGAATGCAATATTGTGTACCAAAGAGCATATGTGGCGGAATCAGTTTAAATGCAGTAGCACATACATGAAAGGAACGTTGATTACACAACTGAAACATAAGTTCATTACGATTTGAAAGTCTCAGTCCAATTATCGGCCAAATGGTGGACGTACAGTATGAAAAAAAAATATAAAAACTAGTGTATCATTTAATCTGTGTAGCAGGTGATCGTAAAAACTCCTAGTTAAATAAATAGCTGTATTCAGAGGTTGCACAGATTGAATCGCTTTCTTTTTTTTGTCATCTTATCTTAAAATACGCATTGTAGACTCTCTTACTTTCTTTATCGAAACAAGGCTCTTTTACACATCCAGTGTGTCTACAGTCAAACAAACACCAACATTGTTATCTTTGCAACAGGTGTATTTCTCTCACAGTGTAAAAGAAATGGTTCGTCTCTCCGTTTTCCTACTAAATTACTTCATCTTACCGTGATTTTTGTTAATAAACACAAATAAGTCGACTTCTGAAACAATAACTTTTTATGTTATAATCTTACATTGAAGGAAACAACAAGTTTTATGTTGAAAGTCACTGTTTATTTACATCAACGATGCGTTTCGGAGATTTTAACCTGCATCATCAAGTGGATTTATATACGTTAATATGACGTGTCTGTCTTGAGTTTCGACTGTGGGGTAATCTGTGGCACTGTCTCCACTCGTCATAGGTTCTTTTCTCTTTGGTAATTTATCATATATAATCTGTCGTACTTTGTAAACAAAACCATGTTGGTTTACAAAATCTGACAGTTTATCTGTGATAAATTATCAAAGAGGATCTGTGACTACTGGAGAAAAAGGCACGGGTTACCCCAAAGTCGTAACACAACACACACATGACATATTATCACATATAAATCTAGGTGATGAGGTTTGAACTTTTGAAACGAGTTGCGGATAAACAGTGACCAGTAACAGTAAACTCGTCAATAAGAGTCTTTATAAAGCATAACTTGAAATGATCGTACTTAATGTCTAGTCGCATATTTTATCACTGTTGGCTCAATGTCATTTTCCTCCAAAATAATTGAAAGTGAAAAAATTACAAAATGGATAATTTCAACTAACCTTAACCTGTGATGTCAACTGAAAAAAGGTAAACAGTATCCTTCTGATATAGCAGGATGGGACTGCAAAAGTCTACATTTAAAATACGCCCACCACAGACAAATTCTAAAATATTTTCTTTCTCCTTATTCAAGTTTATTACTCACTTACCTTCACAGAAAAGCCTTACTGATATTCATTTAATAGTTCTTTGCTACAAAACATCAATTTACTTTCTTAGATACACTAAGATTGCGTTACCAGCAGCCTGACTCAAAACGATAAGTGAAGACCGAGAGTTAGTTCATTGCGACAGGTGAAAGAAAATACCTGTGATAGGATTTACCTTACAGTTAAGCTGTACAAAGGATGTTCTTATTTCATTAAAAATATTTTAACACTAAATCAATTGTTACAGCAATTTAAATATGTTTTTTCGAGTTTATTTTTGTATGAATAAACATGGTTCCGTTAAATTTTGGAGTGTAGCGAAAGTATTGAACCCTTGTATTGACCAAGCTCAGAATATGCGTCTTCGTAGAGTTAGGTTTTACTGGCTCACATCTCTTTATGCTCTGAAAGTGCCCATCATTTCCATTGTGATGATGTATCACATAAAAGGAAAAAGCAATGTGGATTATGAATACAATGTCGTCTTATATACTATTCTGTACTTGAAAGGGAAAGCAAAGGAAACCAAAATATTTCGCATGCCTAGCTTATTACAGTGTGTAAAGTATTACGAAAACTTCTGTCATTGTAACCCTACAAATTGGGACTTTTGAAAATTTTAAGAGAAAGTGACAAAGAAAGACGAGCTGAGTTTTGAGCAGAAATGTTTAACAAAATACAGACTGAAGATGATATTCTTAATAAAATTGTGTTCATTGTCGAAGCCACCTTGGGTACGTGCGGTAAAGTGAATCAGCATAATGTTCGGATATAGGGTAAACAGAAATCACGTCTCGTAATCGAATATGTACGGGATTCGTCTTTTCCTTTTTCCGAAGTCAACTGTAGCTGACATATCGCATCTGGATATACTTGAAAATTATCTCATGCCTCAATTACAACATGATATGGGCACATAAATTATTTTTCTACAAGATGGCGTTCTACCACATTAACAGCGTCAAGTTGTCGAGTACCTCCGTAGGAAACTGCAGACAAGAATTGGGCGTGATGGAACAATGTCCTAACCAACACAATAACCAGATTTAACCTCAATGTACTGCTGTGTATGGGTTTACATTAAAGGCAAAGTGTTTGTTCCCCTGCTTCCGTGAAATGTCGACGAGCTGCAAGTAGCTGCCAGCATACATCAAGACTTGGTTCGTAGGATTTGGCAGGAAACTGATTACAAGTTGAACATATGCCGTGTTAAAAAGGTAGCCACATTCAACATTTGTGAATAAAACTGCACTGAATGTGGTATCAAATATTTCTGTAAGTTTCTTAGTTTTTTCACAATTAATGGCTACGTTTGTATACCCGACAGGGTAGCCGAGAGCGCTAACGCGCTGCTTCCTGGACTTGGGTAGGAGCGTCGGCCCCGGATCGAATCCGCCCGGTGGATTAACGACGAGGGCCGGTGTGCCAGCCAGCCTGGATGTGGTTTTTAGGCGGTTTTCCACATCCCGCTGGGTGAATGCCGAGCTGGTACCCACGTTCCGCATCAGTTACACAGCTCGCAGACAACTGAACACAGTCGCACTATTCCACTGATAGCACTAGACGCAGACAGTTGGGGGACACTAATTCCTTCCGGGGGGGTACACGTTGGCGACAGGAAGGGCATCCAGCCACCCTTAAAATTAATGCCACACTCGATTAACCAGCAGACCCCACAAGTCGGGATTTATGCTTGGTAAGAGAAAATGGTTATTTTTGTATACATGATCTATAAACGCCCTGTACACTAATGATTGTTAATAATACTTTCACTTCTTTTGAGGATGATGCCGCAATTACCATAAGTACATCAGCATCGAATTGACAAGTAATGTGTAAACTGAAATAGCTAACGACGAAAACGTTTTCTTTCGTCTCACACTATCTACGAGTATTGTAGCACTATTATGAACTGTATTCATTGTCAAAACTTACCGCGAGATTACCATATTATACTCTGACATGATCGTTATAGCACTCCGTCTTCAGGCCACAAGTGACCCATCGGGACCATCCGACCGCCGTGTCATCCTCACTTGAGGATGCGGATAGGAGGGGCATGTGGTTAGCACACCGCTCTCCCGGCCGTTACGATGGCTTTCTTTGACCGGAGCCGCTACTATTCGGTCGAGTAGCTCCTCAATTGGCATCACGAGGCTGAGTGCACCCCGAAAAATGGCAACAGCGCATGGCGGCTGGATGGTCACCCATCCAAGTGCCAGCCACGCCCGACAGCTCTTAACTTCGGTGATCTCACGGGAACCGGTGTATCCACTGCGGCAAGGCCGTTGCCATGATCGGTATAGAAAAGAATACAATATTCACAGCGCTAGAAGATAACCAGAATAGAATTAATGTTCCAATACAGCTACGAATGGAAATATATAATCTTTCGGAATAGGTATCTTTCGTCCTTCGGGAGAATTCATTTCTAGCTACAAAACCAACTTACAAATGCCTGCGCTAATACGAATTTATACACACTTTGAATATCTCATTTATTAAAGAGGATAGTGTGGCTTCTCTCTTATTTGGAGGGGTGTAATTCATGTGTTTTTCACGCTACCGTTCCAAAGCGTTCAAAGAAAAATTAAATTCCATCGCAGGTGAAACGTCCAACAGCAAGAGCCTAATACACAAAATATATGAACATTTGCAACAGGGAGTTCATAAAAAATAAAAATAAAAAAACTGCTCTACACGACATTTCCACCACGGTCAGTTCATGGTGGACAGACAATCGATTTGGAAAATTTAGCAGCGGCATAAGCTATGGGCTCTTAGATACAAGAATATCGACAGGACTTCGCTGCAGGGCTGCAGCTTAAGGAAGTGTGGCCGACAGCAGCAAAGGCTAGCATTTTGTGGATCATAGTATGAGATAAGCCTACGTAACCCTAGCCTTTCATTCCATGTAACTACGGAAGGCAATTTTTGGTAGCACCACAAGCTAGCCCATATAAGTGCTAAAGTGACTGTGAAACTCAATGCGTACCGTTCTGTGTGACCAACAACTAAAAACTATTGCTGTAAGTGGGTTGCTGTAAGGTGGCGAAGACATGCATAGCATGCCAGAAATGCAGTCAGCTGATATGTTCACAGACCAGTGGGAGAATTCCCACCAGCTATTGAATCTGCTGTTTCAGACGTAATAACTGCTTCATTGGTCCACGGCCACATCCTCGGATAATGTTGTGGAAGCTGCCCAATACTTCAATGCGACAGCTGCGTACCATCTTTACGTGGTTAATGACGTGTTGCTGCAGTGGCTCGCCGATATATTTGTCGATTCGCTACAAAAGCGCAGGCGCCAAGGGGTGGAAATATAACATCATCGTAGACGAATGATAGAGTACGGCGACATCCGTGCCGGAGAAAGGCTACGGTCTTAGCTTGCGCAAAGCAGAAAAGGTGCGGGTGGACTCTGATCCCCTATCTGTGTTGACTCGGATTCATTCGTTTGCGGCAGACGATGCCGTAGTACCACCAGCGCTGGTTCCCGTGTTTTGAAGAGGGATTTCAATTGCTTCTTTGCTGATGGAATCCCAGTATTGTCTCCATGGTTCATATTGTATCTCGTGTCAAGACAGTTTTAAGCCACAGCAGACATTTCTGGCTGGCCCAGTATGGTGTGACGTCTCTCGTCAGTGCATACATACATAAGTGTGACACGTCTGGCCAGTGTCTGATTTCCCATGCTGACATTGGATTTTACATATCCCTGGTCTCCTTAGACGTAGCTTGTCTTCAACATAACCCAGCATAGTTTGCACTCGCTCTAGAGAGCGGAAGACCCATTTAATTTGATGCTTCTTGAACAGCCTGTTAGTCTCAAAGGATGTGCACCAATATAGGGTAGAAAAACAATCTTGTTGGGTTCTCCGATTCTTCTGGCTGTTATTGAGCTTTAATCCACGCAGATGGAAATGCACTACGTATTTGTTTCTCAGAGTACCCGTTTTGTACAAACACAGAGCTAATACGGCTAAGATTGCTAAGCTCTGCTGATAGGCTATCTGCATTTTCGATAATTCTAGTCCTATGAACGAGAGTCCGTAATACACCACTGCGTTGAGATAGCTGAAGGCAACTCGTAGTTTCTACTTAAAGGTCAGTGCGAGATGATTTACGAAAACACTGTGACCGAAGGTACAGACTTCTTTTCTTCAGACGAAGACGTCTAACAACGGGAGGTCTCCACTTTCCTCCACTTCCATTGTGAAATAAATGCTCGGATGGAAGGAGTTAAGTGTTCGAAAAATGCAGGAAGCGTAGCTGCTCCATGTGGCTAAACAGAAATGTGTCGTCAACATATCTCTTGAAACATTTAGGTTTCAACACCACTGACTGAAGTGCATTTTCCTCAAAGTCTTCCATAAAATGGTTAGCTACTATGGTTGACAAAGGTCTACCAATAGCAACGCGGTGAGTCTGCTCAAAATGTAATTCATTAAATAAAAAGTAAGTCGAGGTAAGCACACTTTTGAATAGATGCAAAATGTCCTCCTTGAACTTAGTTCCTGTGTTTTGTAATGAATTCACTAGAGGTACTCGTGTGAACAAAGAGACCACATCTAAATTCACTAATACGTCATGTGGTTGCCGACACAAAGTCTTCATACTTCGTACAAAATCTTCTGAGTTTCGTATATGATGTTCACATTTTCCTAACGAGGGGCTCAAAAGATCTTTTGATATGTACTGTGTTTGGACTCTTTTATTGCTCACAATTGGGGAGAAGCCGAACCCCTTCCTTATGGATCTTAGGCAGCCCAAAGAATCGTAGTGGAACTGGCGATTGTACTCTTACACTCTTTTTAAGATGTTCAGGAAAGTTACTGGATGAGGAAAGCGCGGATATCTTCCGTTGTACTGCATCAGTTGTATCCTTCTGGAGGCGACGAAATGCTGAACCCTGCAGTAAATCCTTCATCTTGCTGAAGTACAGCGCTGCAGACAAAAGAACGGTAGCATTTCCCTTGTCAGTAGGTAAAATCACAGTTTCTGCGTCTTTCCTTACCGAACTGAGTCGGAACCAAGACAGACTGGGATCGAAGTCCACACACTGAAAGTGTGCGCCAAAACTCTGCCCGCGAGCGCGCTGGGCCGCGAATAGCGGCCGCGCTTTTACTTGATCGCGCACGCGAGGTCTGTGGCCCCAATCTTCGACAGGGGGACTCTGGATGTCACCGTGCACTGTGATTTGCTTACGATGCCATTAGTTCCAACCCGTGGTGCCAGCGTTTCTATAGCGAGTTACAGTAGTCTCCTATATTGGCGAGTCACTGCAGGAACTCATCAGAAAACACCTGAAGTTGATGAGCAGCTGTCTCGTTGAAATATTGTTCAACTTCCACAACATTTTATCCGATGAGACGCCAGTGAACCAGTTAAGCAGCTATGGAATGGTAATGGGTGGAAGGAGCTCCGATGGCAGACGTATTGGCGGAGACACTGGTGCGGATGTTTTTGTCGACATGGGTTGCATGGTTCGGCTGCCCGTTGTATATGAGGACAGACCAAAGCTCTCAGTTTGAATCGGCGTTATTTTTGGAGCTGGCTAAGCTACGCAGATTCCAGCATCACCACATGACTGTTTACCACGTGGCAAGTAATGTTATGAGTGAGCGTTGGCACATGACATTGAAAACCGCATTTGGAGATCTGAACTTCGCCATTGCCATAAGGACCACTTGCAAACCGATGTAGAAATATCGATGTCAGAATGGTTCATGGGATGGCCTTCCACCTGGGCTGGTTTTCTTGCATCGTCAAGATAGTCAAAAACAGCAACTAGCGTACATCGTTAGGCAGATGTTTAGATATAAAGCCGAGCTCTGCCCTGCCCGGCCTCACGTCATGATGAAGGCAACCCGTTCATACACAGGGAACTTTTGATAAGTTTGTGCACCTTTGCGTGGGTAAGGATGGTGATTGGACGCAGTGTTACCACCACTGCAACTGCCTTACTCCAGACCTTGTAAAGTAATGACACGAGGCGAGAATCGATGCGGATGGAGTGAAATGGAAATGACAAACCGTTTCCTTAGATCAGCTGGAACCGGTGCACATGCAAACTCCAGGCCACAAAATACGGCACAGACGACAGACAGAAATAGCCCCAGCATCGGAGGAAGAAGGAACAACACAGGAAGGAAATTTTCCACTCATCAGGCTGCCCGGGAGGTGAGGCCATGGACACATTAAAGGAGTTCTAGACAAAGACGACACATAATATACAAATACCAATATGTCCCTGGAGCTCCACTCTATTGGAGGGGGAGTGGGTGTGTGAGCTGTGTGGGAACCATCACCACCAGGATGAAGTGCACGCAGTGAAAACTGATAGCTATTCTCTGAGAAAGACTGAGTTGAAAGTTTCCTTATTCCTTCGATTTTGTTATTATTCTTCGCCTGTTTCTTTCGACAGTTCATGCATAAGATTGGTAATACAGGTTATGGCAATTCTGTCGCGTGGTAATTCTTTACATACGATATATGTGTAGCCAGGATACATATAAATAAAAGAAATTTGTTTGTTCAAAGAAGCAAATGTTCTGCTACGTTCTCGTAATATTCTTGACATTAAACAGATTTCCTTACATTCCGATCTGAACATTCCTCTATACTCATCAAACTTATATTGTAACTCGCTTTAAATTTTTTATGATTTGCATCCGTTTTGTCACTAAACTCAGCTAGATTTTTCTTATGAGAGTTTACTTTGTCACATAATATATCAGTCTTAGAGTCTGATTTGTCAATTAATTCTATGTTTCTAGAATCTAATGGTCACAGAATCTGTTATAAATTTTCATGAACGTACTGAACCAATAGGGAACCTCATCCATTTTGGCGACAGACAACTATTAAATAAATGTCTCGAAACTTGTCTTAAGCATAGGGGCCTACATCGGCTACAATGGAGTAGTGCAGCCCTCGTGAAGGTAGACAGTTGGCAGGATCGTGTGTGCTGCCTACGGACGCCCACAATGCAGAGGCTGCAACTACGCCCCATCAGTTGTGGTGCATACAGAGTAGGCATTGTATGACTTCCCGTACGCGGGATTGAGTGCGATGCTGACGTTAACCACTGCCAACTGTAGCACCTCGCCTGATGAGCGCCCTCCTGGTAGGTCACAAAATATTTCTTACTGCCGTCAAAAAGCGAGCGACCTAATATGCTCACAACTTGCTCTGAGACCACACCAGACGCTGCAACCATGCTCACCTCGAAGTTATGGTAGCCATAATTTAGACTTCTTACTGGAAAGATGATACCGCGCAGGCCACCCCAAATTTTGCCGAACACTGCAGAAGGTGCCATGAGAGACAAACTGAGCTACACATCCACGTGGAGTGATAGCTGAAAGAATAGTTCATCTGGGTCAAACTGCACTCCATGTAATAAATTAAAAATCCACGGAGTCACTCACATACTTTCAAATTAATAACCATAGCGACGAAATATTTGAAACAAATGTAACTACGGGAATGAATGGTCAGGCACCGTATTTCGTAATAAATTCGTAACTAATCTTGAAAGAATTCTGGTAATATGAACATTCAGCTTCGTTAAATGATTTGGTATGGTGCAATATGTATCTTTACGTCAATCCGGTAGCTACAGCAAACTAAAACCGATGACGAAGTAAATATTCCTGAATTACAATCAAATACAACTGCCAAGATGAGAAACATAGAAGTAGATATCCTAGGAGTAACAAAGCAGCTTAAATCACTTAATCAAGCAAGACATCTGGTTTGGATTGTGTACTATACAGGTTCCTCTTAGAGTATGCTGATAGAATAGCTCCATATTTAGCAATTATACACAACCGGTCGTTCACAGAAAGATCCTCTTCTTATGACTGGAAAACTGCTCAAGTCACACGAATACCCAAAAAGGGAAATAGGAGTAATCCGCTGAATTACAGACCCATGTCAATAACGTTGATTTGCAGTAGGGTTCTGGAACGTACACTGTGTTCGAACACTATTAATTACCTCGAAGAAACGATTTATTGACTCATAGGCAGCACGACTCAGATAATATCGTCCTTGTGAAACATAACTAGATCTTTATACTAAAGAAATAATGAGTCTACCGACATGGGATGTCAAATTGTTTCATTATTTTTAAATTTGGTTTTCGACACCGTTCCTCAAAAGTGTGTTCTAACCAAACTGCGTGCCTATGGAATATCGCCTCAGTTGTGCGAGTGGAATCGTGATTTCCTGTCACAAAGGTTACAGTTCGTAGTAATAGCCGGACAGTCATCGGATAAAATAGAGGTAATATCCGACGTTCCCCAAGAAAGTGTTATAGGCCCTCTAATGTTCTGATCTATATTAACGACATAAGAGACCATCTGAGTTGCACTCTTAGATTGTTTGCAGATGATGCCGTCATTTACCCTCTTGTAAAGCCATCAGAGGTAGACCCGTGGTCTAGTGCAGCCGGCACGGTAGCTCAGCGTGTTCGGTCAGAGGGTTAACAGCCCTCTGTAATAAAAAACTGAGCAAATCGATCAACAACGGACAGATGTCTTACGACGTCCGCCCCGAACAGATGCAACGAACAAAAGTGAATAAAATGAGATTAAAACAAAAAAAAGGGGGGGGTAGCGTCTTAGATTCATTATCAAAACGTCTTCGGTCCCAGGTTCGATCCCCGCCACTGCCTAAATTTTGATAAATTATCAGCATTGGCGGCCGAAGACTTCCGGCATAAGAAGTCAGCCTCATTCTGCCAACGGCCTTGTCAAAGAGGGCGGAGGAGCGGATAGAGGTTCAGGGCACTCTCTTGTCCTAGGGATTGGAAATTGCCCCTAAAGGTGGAAGAATCAGCAATGATCAACGACATGAGGATGCAGAAGGCAATGGAAACCACAGCATTATAGACACGTAACGTGTATCCACAGGACATGTGGCCTGTAATTGAAGAAGTGTCATGATGATCTCTCCATTGGCAAAAGATTCCGGAATAGTCCCCCATTCGGATCTCCGGGAGGGGACTGCCAAGGGGGAGGTTACCATGAGAAAAAGATTGAATAATCAACGAAAGGATAACGTTCTACGAGACGGGGCGTGGAATGTCAGAAGCTTGAACGTGGTAGGGAAACTAGAATATCTGAAAAGGGAAATGCAAAGGCTCAATCTAGATATAGTAGGGGTCAGTGAAGTGAAGTGGAAGGAAGACAAGGATTTCTGGTCAGATCAGTATCGGGTAATATCAACAGCTGTAGAAAGTGGTATAACAGGTGTAGGATTCGTTACGAATAAGAAGGTAGGGCAGAGAGTGTGTTACTGTGAACAGTTCAGTGACCAGGTTGTTCTAATCGGAATAGACAGCAGACCAACACCGACAACGATGGTTCAGGTATACATGCCGACGTCGCAAGCTGAAGATGAACAGATAGAGAAAGTGTATGAAGATATTGAAAGGGTAATGCGGTATGTAAAGGGGAACGAAAATCTAATAGTCATGGGCGACTGGAATGCAGTTGTAGGGGAAGAAGTAGAAGAAAAGGTTACAGGGGAATATGGACTTGGGACTAGGAATGAAAGAGGAGAAAGACTAATTGAGTTCTGTAACAAGTTTCAGCTAGTAATAGCGAATACCCTGTTCAAGAATCACAAGAGGAGGAGGTATACTTGGAAAAGGCCGGGAGATACGGGAAGATTTCAATTAGATTACATCATGGTCAGACAGAGATTCCGAAATCAGATACTGGATTGTAAGGCGTACCCAGGAGCAGATATAGACTCAGATCACAATATAGTAGTGATGAAGAGTAGGCTGAAGTTCAAGACATTAGTCAGGAAGAATCAATACGCAAAGAAGTGGGAATGGATGTACTAAGGAATGACGAGATACGTTTGAAGTTCTCTAACACTATAGATACAGCAATAAGGAATAGCGCAGCAAGCAGTACAGTTGAAGAGGAATGGACATCTCTAAAAGGGGCCATCACAGAAGTTGGGAAGGAAAACATAGGTACAAAGAAGGTAGCTGCGAAGAAACCATGGGTAACAGAAGATATACTTCAGTTGATTGATGAAAGGAGGAAGTACAAACATGTTCCGGGAAAATCAGGAATACAGAAGTACATGTCGCTGAGGAATGAAATAAATAGGAAGTGCAGGGAAGATAAGACGAACTGGCTGCAGGAAAAATGTGAAGATATCGAAAAAGATATGATTGTCGGAAGGACAGACTCAGCAAACAGGAAAGTCAAAAGGACCTTTGGTGACATTAAAAGCAACGGTGGTAACATTAAGAGTGCAACGGGAATTCCACTGTTAAATGCAGAGGAGAGATAGGTGGAAAGAATACATTGAAAGCTTCTATGAGGGTGAAGATTTGTCTGATGTGATAGAAGAAGAAACAGGAGTCGCCTTAGAAGAGATAGGGGATCCAGTACTAGAATCGGAATTTAAAAGAGCTTTGGAGGACTTACGGTCAAATAAGGCAGAAGGGATAGATAACATTCCATCAGAATTTCTAAATACATTGGGGGAATTGGCAACAAAACGACTATTCACGTTGGTGTGTAGAATATATGAGTCTGGCGACATACCATCTAACTTTCGAAAAAGCATCATCCACACTATTCCGAAGACGGCAAGAGCTGACAAGTGCGAGAATTATCGCACAATCAGCTTAACAGCTCATGCATCGAAGATGCTTACAAGAATAATATCCAGAAGAATGGAAAAGAAAATTGAGAATGCGCTAGGTGACGATCAGTTTGGCTTTAGGAAAAGTAAAGGGACGAGAGGGGCAATTCTGACGTTACAGCTAATAATGGAAGCAAGGCTAAAGAAAAATCAAGACACTTTCATAGGAGTAGTCGACCTGGAAAAAGCGTTCGACAATATAAAATGGTGCAAGCTGTTCGAGATTCTGACAATAGTAGCTGTAAGCTATAGGGAGAGACGGGTCATATATACTCCTGGAAATGGAAAAAAGAACACATTGACACCGGTGTGTCAGACCCACCATACTTGCTCCGGACACTGCGAGAGGGCTGTACAAGCAATGATCACACGCACGGCACAGCGGACACACCAGGAACCGCGGTGTTGGCGGTCGAATGGCGCTAGCTGCGCAGCATTTGTGCACCGCCGCCGTCAGTGTCAGCCAGTTTGCCGTGGCATACGGAGCTCCATCGCAGTTTTTAACACTGGTAGCGTGCCGCGACAGCGTGGACGTGAACCGTATGTGCAGCTGACGGACTTTGAGCGAGGGCGTATAGTGGGCATGCGGGAGGCCGGGTGGACGTACCGCCGAATTGCTCAACACGTGGGGCGTGAGGTCTCCACAGTACATCGATGTTGTCGCCAGTGGTCGGCGGAAGGTGCACGTGCCCGTCGACCTGGGACCGGACCGCAGCGACGCACGGATGCACGCCAAGACCGTAGGATCCTACGCAGTGCCGTAGGGGACCGCACCGCCACTTCCCAGCAAATTAGGGACACTGTTGCTCCTGGGGTATCGGCGAGGACCATTCGCAACCGTCTCCATGAAGCTGGGCTACGGTCCCGCACATCGTTAGGCCGTCTTCCGCTCACGCCCCAACATCGTGCAGCCCGCCTCCAGTGGTGTCGCGACAGGCGTGAATGGAGGGACGAATGGAGACGTGTCGTCTTCAGCGATGAGAGTCGCTTCTGCCTTGGTGCCAATGATGGTCGTATGCGTGTTTGGCGCCGTGCAGGTGAGCGCCACAATCAGGACTGCATACGACCGAGGCACACAGGGCCAACACCCGGCATCATGGTGTGGGGAGCGATCTCCTACACTGGCCGTACACCACTGGTGATCGTCGAGGGGACACTGAATAGTGCACGGTACATCCAAACCGTCATCGAACCCATCGTTCTACCATTCCTAGACCGGCAAGGGAACTTGCTGTTCCAACAGGACAATGCACGTCCGCATGTATCCCGTGCCACCCAACGTGCTCTAGAAGGTGTAAGTCAACTACCCTGGCCAGCAAGATCTCCGGATCTGTCCCCCATTGAGCATGTTTGGGACTGGATGAAGCGTCGTCTCACGCGGTCTGCACGTCCAGCACGAACGCTGGTCCAACTGAGGCGCCAGGTGGAAATGGCATGGCAAGCCGTTCCACAGGACTACATCCAGCATCTCTACGATCGTCTCCATGGGAGAATAGCAGCCTGCATTGCTGCGAAAGGTGGATATACACTGTACTAGTGCCGACATTGTGCATGCTCTGTTGCCTGTGTCTATGTGCCTGTGGTTCTGTCAGTGTGATGATGTGATGTATCTGACCCCAGGAATGTGTCAATAAAGTTTCCCCTTCCTGGGACAATGAATTCACGGTGTTCTTATTTCAATTTCCAGGAATGTACAATATGTACAAAAACCAAGAGGGAATAATAAGAGTGGACGATCAAGAACGAAGTGCTCGTATTAAGAAGGGTGTAAGACAAGGCTGTAGCCTTTCGCCCCTACTCTTCAATCTGTACATCGAGGAAGCAATGATGGAAATACAAGAAAGGTTCAGGAGTGGAATTGAAATACAAGGTGAAAGGATATCAATGATACGATTCGCTGATGGCATTGCTATCCTAAGTGAAAGTGAAGAAGTATTAAATGATCTGCTGAACGGAATGAACAGTCTGATTAGTACACAGTATGGTTTGAGAGTAAATCGGGGAAAGACGAAGGTAATGAGAAGTAGTAGAAATGAGAACAGCGAGAAACTTAACATCAGGATTGATGGTCACGAAGTCAATGATGTTAAGGAATTCTGCTACCTAGGCAGTAAAATAATCAATGACGGACGGAGCAAGGAGGACATCAAAAGCAGACTCGCTATGGCAAAAAAAGGCATTTCTGGTCAAGAGAAGTCTACTAATATCAAATACCGGCCTTAATTTGAGGAAGAAATTTCTGAGGATGTACGTCTGGAGTACAGCATTGTATGGTAGTGAAACATGGACTGTTGGATAACCGGAACAGAAGAGAATCGAAGCATTTGAGATGTGGTGCTATAGACGAATGTTGAAAATTAGGTGGACTGATAATGTAAGGAATGAGGAGGTTCTACGCAGAATCGGAGAGGAAAGGAATAAGTGGAAAACACTGATAAGGAGAATGGATAGGATGATAGGACATCTGCTAAGACATGAGGGAATGACTTCCATGGTACTAGAGGGAGCTGTAGAGGGCAAAAACTGTAGAGGAAGACAGAGATTGGAATACGTCAAGCAAATAGTTGAGGACGTAGGTTGCAAGTGTTACTCTGAATGAAGAGGTTAGCACAGGAAAGGAATTCGTGGCGTGCCGCATCAAACCAGTCAGTAGACTGATGAAGAAAAAAAAAAAAAACCCCATCAGATGACCAAAACGAATTGCAAAAAGTTTCAGATAATATATCTGTATGGTACGAAAAATGACAATTGACCCTGAATAAAGAAAAGCGTGAAGTTATTCACACGAGTACTAAAAGAAATCCGCTAAATTTCGATTACGCGATAAGTCTTAGAAATCTGAAGGTTATAAATTCAACTAAATACTTAGGGATTACAATTACAAATAACCTAAATTGGAACGATCACATAGATTATGTTCAGGATAGAGCAAACCAAAGACTGCGATTCATTGGCAGAATACTTAGAAGGTGCGACAGGTCTACTAAAGAGACTGCTTACACCACACATGTCCGCCCTGTTCTGGAGTGTTGCTGTGCAGTGTGGGGTTCGCATCAGGTGAGACTGACGGGCGACATGAAAAAGTACAAAGAAGGGCAGCTCGTTTTATGTAACCGTGAAACAGGGGAGATAGTGCCACAGGCATGATACGTGAACTGGAATGGAAATAATTAACACAATGTCGTTTCTCGTCGCGACGGGATTTTCTCATGAAATTTCCATCACCAGTTTTCTCCTCCGTTTGCGAAGACATTCTGTTGGCACCCACCTACATATGGCGAAATGATCATCACGATAAGGTAAGAGAAATCAGGGCTCGCACAGAAAAATTTTTGTGTTCGTTTTTCCCTCGCGTTGTTCGAGAGAGGGACGGTAGAGAGACAGCTTGAAGGTGGTTCATTGAGCCCTCTGCCAGGCACTTTATTGTGAACAGTAAACACATAGATGTAGATTAACTGGGTTTATTTAAATTTTAAATTGATTCTGTTATCCTCCGGACGCCCATGTCACTGGGCGTGTTGTTTAGCTGGTGCCACTCCGTACATTTCTACTTTGTTCGCCACATACTGTAATTACTAAGATATTTACGAGAAAACTCAGTTCAATGTTTAATCCTCACTTGTAGCTTAATTCTGTCGTTCAGCATCAGCTTTCCAAATCGTCTTAACCTTATTGGTTATCAGAAATAGAAAAGGCGTATGGACAGCCAATATAAATGAAAATATAATCCTCTCAAGGACACGGGCATTTTATCAGCAAATTAGGTGACAGGTAGTCCATTATTTCAGGAGTATATGAAAACAAATTCAGACCAAATGAAACACACTTGTCACAGAAAAGGTGCTCAAACAGTAGCACCAACAAACAGTGAACCCAACTCTGACAGCTGCGCAGGCTTGTATTCTCACATGCAAGCGATCGAAAAACAGCCGAAAGTCATCCTGCGAGAGACTGTTCAAATAGACTTGTACCTTTTGTTGAAATTCGGTAACGCACCTTGGAGGCTCTGGAGAACGAGTAAGCTCCCATAACACCATGTCACATACGTTTGGCGGGAACTAAGATGATCTTTCAGACCTGGGCGCCTGTTGTTGAATCACATCATTGTTATATTTTAACGTCAATAACATAATTGTATTACAGGAAGTTTACCTCTTGTGCATATTTTATTATTTATGACAGTTTTGTTTTTGTAATGTTTTGAAACAGTGGGAAAACAATTACGTACACACTCTTTTATCCTTATTACTTCCTCCACACAAGAAGATCCTGTATAAGTTGTTGTAATTTGTAGTGAAATAATAATGATATCTTTAAGATGCTTTACGTTTTATTTAGTTGGAATATGCTTACAACCACACTGCTCTAATCAAAAGTTTTTTACATATTTTTCAGCCCATTAAAGTAGCTGGAGTGAATGCTCTGGTGACGCCACAGTCGCGGGCCATAAGTGTGTATTCGTTTCTCAATTACAACATACATCATTCGAGCCCGCACTTCATAATTTTAACAAAGTCAGATCATCATTGAGTTTTTGCATTAACTGTAACACTTACATGCTCTGACTTCACCAGTCTTACTGTTTTCCAACTACGGTCTCTGGCTACGACATGATCCGCCAATAACAGGTATATTAAAGCATGAAAAATAAACTTGTGTCGCATCACTCAGTTTTGTAGAAAAACATTTTCGATTTCATGTCAGCTATATGACACATCTCGTCTTTTTCGGGAATTTAACTTTCAAACGGTTAACCTTTAAAGGATATATAGTCCCAAAGGGGGTACATTATAGTGTCAAATATAACTAGACTATTGTTTGTTTTACATCTGTGTATGAACATTTATTGCCTCTATATTGTTACAATGACTGCCTCATGTACGATGGAAACAACGACCAATGGACAAATATTGATGCAAAACTAATCAGGGATATAAATGTGAAAAGGTTAGAAGGAATTACACGTTATTTACGAGTACAGGCAATTTTTCGAAAAAACTGAGGGCAGCCATTTCCACGTAACACGAAAGTTAAGAACAACATCGTTTATTCCCATTTTCCTATGGAAGCTGAAGATTGTGCCAAACTAATTTAATTATTCATAGTCAAATTTTATTAAGAATTTCATTATTTCAAAATTTTGATGGTAATTAGTTTTGTTAATAGTATAGTTTGCTGCCTCTACATCGGGTGGAGCCTCATGTGCACTCGGTTGTTTCAGAAAATTTATGTTTACATTCAAGTCACTGTGCTTTCCATAGTGGGAATTCTGCTGACTGCTATTGTCATAATCTTTACATTGTCTAGCATTGTTATGATAGTGATAAGGTTGGTATATTCTCTCCTGCACTTATCTATTCTACGGAACTTGGTCAGCAGGGTAAAAATTTTCCATTGGAGGTTTCATCGGCTTTGTTACATACTTAACATGACAGTGTTTTGTTCCACTGGCACTGTAAATCGGTGATAACGATGGAGCGGATTGACCCACTTCACCACTGTTATCGATGGTGTTGTTGTTTGTCTTGTAAACCATACACATTTTGGAGTCTGGAATGAAACGAAATTTTCTGCAACTGTTTCTGGAACATGAACTAAGTATTCTCTTAATTACAGGGGGTGTTAAGCTTTCGGTATCCGGAACATGTACCTGTGCAAAATGGATTTTGTCTCACTACTTTCTCTTATCAAAATACTTTTAAAAATATTTCTGTAGATTTCCTTGTATAGTGATAATGGCTCCTAGATTAACACTTCCTTGTCGAGTCTCTGCTATATAGTGTGGCCAGTGCTATGATAGGATTCTTATTTCAAATTGTTCGCAAGTCTGACACTTTTCAGCAATTTTGTTGGCCCAAATAGGAATTTCCCCATCACATTTTTCGCTAGTGTGTCTAAGGCCTCGGTAATACTCGTTTAAACGACTTTATCAATAACTCAGGAAGTATATATTCCTTCTCAGGCATAAAAACATTGTATTGTCTGTATTTTAATAATGTATCCTCAAGTAAAACATAGGGTAATGAAGGAACGGGCCCACTCCTTCCTGTAGGATATGTGGTTTGGTGACAAGCCTGCATGATTTACTAGACTCCTGTACTTCCTGTCATAATGTGAGTGAATGTTATAGTGAGTACTTTCCCCAGTAACAGAAGTCGATATAATCTGTGCTACTTGCTTGACCACACGTAACTCTTGCTGGAAATTATGGATATGCTTAGTTACACAGTCTCACCATTATGGTAAATCTTTCGTCAGTGTAGTTTTAATCTGAATTTATTACGTATTAACCGATTCTTCTGAGGTGTCTCACTGAGACAGCCCTTCAGTAACAGATTGTTGTACTACAGCAATTACTTCAGAACTTATCTGTATGTCTTTACTTGGGATCCACTGTGAAGTACATCGGGCAAGTCGTCTCTCTGTGCATCAAATTGATCTTTTATATTAATCTCCTATTGAGCCGTGAAATGGTCTGCTTATCTTTCAATTTACTCATAGATTCTCTTTTATGAGTTTGTTTGTCAGATTACTGTTTTATCGCCTTGGTAACCAGATTTCAGTTCCTACATTTCGGTTATCAAGGCAATCTGTTTTTAACATAACACAGGGTGGCTGAATTTATGTGTGTAAATTTACGTAATTTTAACTTGGAAATAGTTTACAGATAGTAATATTACTGAAAGTGAACTTTCCATGAACCCAACACGGCTCAATAGGAGATTAATATACAAGGTCAATTTGATGCACAGAGAGACGACCTGCCCGAAGTACTTCACAGTGGATCCCAAGTAAAGACATACAAATAAGTTCTGAAGTAATTGCTGTAGTACAACAATCTGTTACTGAAAGGCTGTCTCAGTGAGACATCTCAGAAGAATCGGTTAATACGTAATAAATTCAGATTAAAACTACACTGACCAAAGATTTACCACAATGGTGAGACTGTGTAACTAAGCATATCCATAATTTCCAGCAAGAGTTACCTGTGGTCAAGCAAGTAGCACAGATTATATCGACTTCTGTTACTAGGGAAAGTAGTCAATATAACATTCACTCACATTATGACAGGAAGTACAGAAGTCTAGTAAATCATGCGGGCTTGTCACCAAACCACATATCCTACAGGAAGGAGTGGGCCCGTTCCTTCATTACCCTATGTTTTACTTGAAGATACATTATTAAAATACAGACAATACAATGTTTTTATGCCTGAGAAAGAATATATACCTCCTGTATTATTGATAAAGTAGTTTAAACGAGTATTACCGAGGTCTTCGATACACTAACGAAAAATGTGATGGGGAAATTCCTATTTGGGCTAACGAAATTGCTGAAAAGTGTCAGTCTTAGAACAATTTGAAATAAGAATCCTCTCATAGCACTGTTCACAATATATAGGAGAGACTCCACAAGGAAGTGTTAATCTAGGAGCCAATTAACACTATACAAGGAAATCTAAAGAAATATTTTTAAAAGTATTTTGATAAGAGAAAGTAGTGAGACAAAATCCATTTTGCACAGGTACATGTTCCGAATACTGAAAGCTTAACACCCTCTGTAAGTAAGAGAATACTTAGTTCATGTTCCAGAAACAGTTGCAGAAAATTTCGTTTCATTCCAGACTCCAAAATGTGTATGGTTTACAAGACAAACAACAACACCATCGATAACAGTGGTGAAGTGGGTCAATCCGCTCCATCATTATCACCGATTTACAGTGCCAGTGGAACAAAACACTGTCATGTTAAGTATATAACAAAGCCGATGAAACCTCCAATGCAAAATTTTTACCCTGCTGACCAAGTTCCGCAGAATAGATAAGAGCAGGAGAGAATATACCAACCTTTTCACTATCATAACAATGCTAGACAATGTAAAGATTATGACAATAGCAGTCAGCAGAATTCCCACTATGGAAACCACAGTGACTATAATGTAAACAGTACTCACAAGCAAAGTAGTCCAATGCAAAATTGTGCTGTTGACACGAGCTGCCGGCCGGAGTGGCCGAGCGGTTCTAGGCGCTACAGTCTGGGACCGCGCAACCGCTACGGTCGCAGGATCGAATCCTGCCTCTGGTATGGATGTGTGTGATGTCCTTAGGTTAGTTAGCTTTAAGTAGTTCTAAGTTCTAGGGGACTTATGACCTCAGCAGTTGAGTCCCATAGTGCTCAGAGCCGTTTGAACCATTTGACACGAGCTGAGGAGCACAAAATCTCGGTTTTAAGTATTACTGAATTGGCAGAAGAATTCGCAAAGAGTGTGAATGATTCAATAAACTAAATTCGACAGTATTAAGCACTCCAGTGCCGGTTGTGGAATGGAGTGGGGGCAAAGAATATAATACTGTAATGTTTTGAGATATAATGAGGGCAATGACATCAGTCATGAGTTAACTGCTGACAACTATAAATGCTATGATATGCATAAACATATAGTTTCATCGACCATTGACTCAGCTGTGAGAGAAGTTCCAAATATTATTTTTCTGGACGCTGATGAATCTGTGAACGTAATGGCAGTAGGTTTATTTAGTAGGATTTGTGAGGAGTTGCGAAAGTACCCAATTACCAGGTGCAGAATTGCACAATTATAGGAGCACGTGGTGTTATGTCATAATTATAAAAATTCATCAACAGGTTCAGGTGGGGACAGCAAACAGAGTTAAAGTCTATCTGTACCTTAATTGTTCATGATTGGTTTAACAGTAAATGCATTTCTGTACGAAATTTTTGAGGGAGGCGGATAGAGTAACTGAATTCACCTAGAGAAAATGCTATCTGAATGTCTATGGGTAATATATCGTTGAAGATTTAATAAAAATAAAGCTTAATATGATGAAAATTTCCAAATTATTAGAATCAAACTTAGCAAGGAAAAAATGTGGAATTGATGAAAGAACTGCCGTGAGTCAAACATGCTTCAGTGAACTCTGGAATTTTACGTCATCCTGACATACCAAAAGACTTTTGTATTGACACTGTGTCCAGTTCCAAGAAAAAAAACAAATTAGTAATGATTTTACTAAGCAATACTTGTCAGATAAAAGGAGCGGAGAACAATTGCCACTTCATGAATTTAGAAGTCTCCGAGTTTAAGCATTGAGGAACCCAAGTGGAGGATATTTGTGAAGGGGAGAGAGAGAAGACGCATACGAGCAAAACATGGACATAAGACATTAGTTGAACCGCAGTTGGACAACAATCGATGTTTTCCGTATGTTATGTAAAGTAGAAACCTCCAGTAGCCCGTCAGATAACGGACTAAACAAGTGATGGAACTATTTGAGACTGCGCCAAGGGATACAAGCCCCGACGTCAACGGAAACATTCCAGTGTATGTACGTGGGAACATCGAGTGGAAACCTCTAGGGGAAATCAAAACGAGGGTCAGACGCGACTTAAACGGTACATAAGCATGAGATAAAATGAGAAGAGTCAGTCTGATGGAGAATTCTGGCGGAGTTCTCTGATGGAGGAGTCCGAAAGCAGTAGTACGCCAGTCCGCCGTGCAACATGAGTATGCAGAAGTATTATTCGCAGTGAGAAGTCGGTGATCAGATCTGGAGACACACACACCAACTGCAAGATAAGTAATCATTATCTATTCTGGGGAATAGCTCTGACCAGAGACGATCTGTCTTTGTCTCAAGGAACAGCTAGCAATTTTAGCTTCGTAATTAAGAAGAACAATTTACAGAATAGTAATTGTCTCTTGTAAGCTTAGGTGAGTGGCCTGCTGATATGAGTAAATTGAGTGACAAGTAGTACAGAAAGGGGTTAGGAACTGGCATCTCTTTTATAAGTCATCAAAGAGAATAAAGATATTACTTAAATGAATACCGAATTCTTCAGAATACCCAGCCTTCCATTAATCCTAAAAGAATACCAGTGTAACCAATAACCACCCAGTTTACCTCGGAGGGCCTTCTCCCTCTCATCTCCGACAATAAAGCTGGACACTCAAAGAACCCTGAGATTGTCGTCAGTGTTCCGATTGCACTACAAAACGGTGCTGGGACGCGACAACTGATGTGTCAGTTTCACAACTGGGTGCATAGCTATTTCAATTTAATATTGAAAACGATAAACTATATGTAGACTTTATACGTTCTGGAAGCTGTAAACAGCCACTAATGAACACGCTTATTCTTCTATAGGACTGAAAACCCTAGATGTGGTATGGGCATTGAAAAATTTTAGCTATTTCATTTATGGCAGACATATCAACGTACACAAGCATTAAACTTTCTTGTGTAAGGTAAACTATGCTTGGCCCAGTGCTCATTATTATTACAGGAATACAATTTTGAAATATGTAGTACACAATTCTGGAAAGGACATAGGTGTGGGAAAATCTTTATCCCAGCTACCATAGAGTTTACGTGAATTCTGAGAACTTACCGAGGAAACATAAGAATACAGGATACTGTTAATAAATGATAGCAATTACAGACAATATTTCTTCGATAAGTATAAAAATATCGCAGATATACAGAACACTGTTCGGCGATGGATAAACAGTAGACTACTTATTTCGCATAATAACACTGAAAAATTATTGCAACACTGCGAAATCATTATGATGTACTGTTCTATGGAAGAGTTGTGCAGTCTGATGCATGGTATGTTTCTGATCCTGCACCATGACAAATTGTTTTAATCTGATACGCACATCTTAAATGGGGATGTCAAGGTATGTAAGAAAAATAAATTTTATAGGTATGTGAGACCATGTCCAAGAGCTGCTGCAGACATATATGATATGTCAGAAAACCAAACCTGTAAACAAAATTTGTTATACAGAACTCAATCCAATATTACCAACCCAAACCACTGCCAATTTTATGTTTTGACATTGCAGGACTCCTGCTTTCAGCTAGGGGAAGAGTCAAGTATTTAGTAGCAATTCATGATATGTTCTCAAAACATAACAAATTATGTTTCACAGTTTCACAAAGTTCAGCACTAAAAGCACAGTTATGAAAAGATTTCTATGTGATTACATACCTGCTGTGGGCAAGCCTGCTGCATCAGATTTCTCTAGGCAAGTACGTCAACTTTTCTACATATCAGATGAAGCAGCTCTTTATATCAAGATTTTACCCAGATTATAACTTCAAGCACAGAATTTTCTGAGAATTTAATTGGGTTATATGTACTTATGCAGCTAATTGACAGTCATGTTGGGTTTAATATCTAGAATTATTCACACAGACACTAAATAATTTGGCACTGTACACAACACAGTTCACTCGAGATAAACTTGCTTGAAAGATACACTGAAGAGCCAAATAAATTGGTACACCTACTTAATATCGTGTAGGGTCTCCGCGAGCATGCAGAAATGCAGCAATGTCACGTAGCGTGGAGTCGACTAATATCTGAAGTAGTGCTAGGAATTGACACCATGAATCCTGCAGGGCTGTCCATAAATCGGCTAGAGTATTATCGTGTTGAGATCTCGTCTGAGCAATGCGTTGAAAGGCATCCCAGATATGCTCAATAATGTTTATGTCTGGGGAGCTTGGTGGCCAGTGGAAGTGTTTAAACTCAGAAGAGTGTTCCTTCCTGGAGCAACTCTGTAGAAATTCTGGATGTGTCGCAGTGTCCTGCAGAAGATGCCCAAGTTTATCGGAATGCACAATGGACACGAATGGATGAACGTGATCAGACACGACACTTACATACGTGTCACCTGGCAGAGTCGTACCTAGTCCTATGAGGGGTACCATATCAATCGAACTGCACACGTCTCACACCATTACAGAGTACCCTACTGACATGCAGGGTCCATGGATTCATGAGGTTTTCTCCATTCCCACACACGTCAATCCGCTCGATACAATTTGATCGAGACTCGTCAGATCAGGCTACATGTTTTCAGTCATCAACAGTCCAAAGTCTATGTTGACGGGACCAGGCGAGATGTAAGGCTTTCTGACGTGAAGTCATCAAGGGTACATGAGTGGGCCTTCGGATCCGAAAGCCCATTTGGTGATGTTTCGCTCTCTGACAGTTGTTGATGGCGCGGAATTGAAATCTGCAGCAATTTGCGGAAGGGTTGCACTTGTGTCACGTTGAACGATTCTCTTCATTCGTCATGGTTCCCGTTCTTCAAGGATCATTTTGCGGCCGCGGGATGGAGATTTGATGTTTTACCGGGTTCCTGGTATTCACTGTAGACTCGTGAAATGGTCGTAGGGGGAAAATCCACACTTTATCGCTACCTCGGAGATGCTGTGTCCAATCGCTTGTGCACCGACTATAACATCACGTTCAAACTCACTTACATCTTGATAACTTGCCATTGTGGCAGGAGTAAACGAGCTAACAACTGCGCCAGATACTTGTCTTATACAGGCGTTGCTGACCGCAGCACTGTAGTCTGCCTGTATTGAGTACGCCTCTGTATTTGAATATGCATGCGTATATCAGTTTCTTTGGCGCTTCAGTGTAAAGGAAAAGCATAAATGCGTAGATCCTCTTTCACATCTTCCAAGAAAAGAATGTTCCTGGCAAGAAAAGATGAGGCGAACCATAGTCACATTCACAGGAGAAGCACACATACGTGAAGCTTATATTGACAAAAAGTTAAGTCAGGTAGAAAGATATCAGGTAGGAGAAAGTATTCTTTTGGCAAATCATCCAGAGTCTTCACTTCTGCACCGAAGAAGCTATATACAGTAGCTACTTTACATAGGTCTTAGAAAACCGCTCAGGATTCTCCGCAAAAGTAGCACCTCATTAGCTTATTCTAAAACCAACAAAATAAACTGATCGTATACACCAGGCACATTCACCTTATTAGTTATTTATATGAAATGTTTGTACAAAGATGGATTATTTATAGTGATTTAGCAACTAACTGAACTGGTGATGTTTGAAGAAAATTTTGGAGCCATGTAGACGTGTGGTATCCATATGGAATGAAAGAAAACTATATGAGTAGTACTGTTAGTACTTAGACCTTCAATACAGGAAAAAATTAGACAGTTTGGTTTTAGGTTTTGGAAACTTTACGACACTACATGTATATTTCAGATAAATTGATTACTAGGCACTGCGGCCAGTGGCACTCAAACATTAGCTAAAATCTGTAAATAGTAGTGATTTCAAATTCAGGGGAAAATTAGTGTGTATCCTGTATGGACAATGTACTACGATGAAGAAAACTGCGTATTGTGATGCTCCACAAAATTCACACACAGACTTAAAACTGAGTAAGAAATGTCATTATGTCTGATAGTTTAGTACAGACTGTGTGATGTTATCCAATTTTGGACCAGGATGCCTGTGTATCATGAAGAAAAGGAGACACTTAAATATATAAACACAAAATCAAACACGGGTATGCAGGAGTTGGGATAATAACGAAATAAAATAAGAATGAGGGTATGCTACTATGAACAACATAATGAATGCATTATTGCAGCCAAGACCGACATAAAGTTCACAGCCACTACAGTAGTACAAGTTTATGTGCCAACTAGCTCCTAAGGCGGTGGACAGATTAAAGAAATTGATGATGAGATAAAAGAATTAATTAAGGTAAGTAAGGGAGACTCAGGCAAGGAGATGGGTTATCCCCTATCCTGTTTCAACTTTGCCCTCGAGAAGATCGTACGCGAGACCTTCCAAGAGAACTAAGGGGTTGAAATCGAAGGAAAGAGACTGGCATACTTAGCCTATGCAGACGACATCTGTTTACTCTCTAGGTCGGAAGAGGAGTTGGAGCAAATGACCAAAGCACTAAAGGGGGCTGCCAGCAAATATGGGCTAAACATAAACGAAGCTAAGACAGAGTACCTCGTTATGACGCGTGGTCATTGTCAGACTGCTGATCATCTACACTCACTGCAGGTTGGGGACCATTCCTACAAGAGAGTGCAAGAATTCAAATACGAGTACATAGGGGCACTTGTCACTGAGAACTCGTCATGTGAAGCAGAGATCAATGCCAGAATACAAGCAGGAAACCGATCTTACCACAGCCTAGCACAACTGCTTCGGTCCAAATCTCTCTCCAGACAGTTCAAGATTCGACTGTAAAAAACCCTGATCCAGCCTGTTGTTCTATATGGCTGTGAGACATGGAGTATCCGGAAACAGGACTTCCATAAGCTCCTCGATTTTGAGAGAAAAGTGCTTCGGAAGATCTTCCGTCCGGTTCTGGATGGTGATACAGGGGAATGGAGGATCAAATACAACCAAGAGCTTGAGGAACTTTACCAGCAGCCCAACAAAGCAGGAACTGTCAAAGCCAAACGAGTGCAGTGGGCCGGCCATGTGGCCTGGATGGAGGATCACAGATGGCCTCGGAAGCTTCTGGATTTCACACCTACAGGAAAGAGACCGCCAGGGAGACCCAAGAAGCGTTGGAGGGATGGACTCCATGAAGATTTAAAAGAAATGTCAATAGATGTGGACGAATGGCGGATAGCAGCAATGGACGAATACAGTGGAGGAGGAAACTTGTAGATGCGTGCGGTCCACTGGGCCTGATCACGTAGTAGTAGTAGTAGTAGTAGTAGTAGTAATTAAGGGAGAGGAAAATTTGATAGTTATGGGGGCGGTACACTGGTAGCAAGAAAAGAAAAACTAAAAATAGCAGGTGAACACTGATGGGGGAAAATAATGAAAAAGAAAGCAACATGGGAGAATTTTGCATGAAGTATAATTTAATCGTCATTAACACCTGGTCTGAGAATCACGAAAGAAGGTTGTAAATGCGGGAGAGACCAGGAAATACTCTAAAGTTTCAGACAGATTATATAACAGAAAGACTGAGATTTAGGAACCAGATTTGAAACTGTAAGACATTACCATTTGCAGGTGTGAACTCTAACCACAATTTATTGGTTATGAACTGCAGATTAAAGCAAAAGAAACTGGAAAAGTTAGTAAATTAAGGAGTTAGGACCTAAATAATTAGAAAGACCAGAGTTTGTTGAGAGTTCCAGAGGGAGCAGTAGGCAACGATTGACAAGAGAAAAGGTAAAAGCGTAGAAGAGGAATGGGTAGCTTTCAGAGATGAAACAGTAGAAGGAGAAGAGGCTCAAAAAAGTAACAAAACAAAAACTTTGTACAATACGGGTGATGCTGAATTTAACTGATGAAAGGAGAAAAAATAAAAGTGCAATAAACGAAGGAGACGAAAAGAGGTACAAACATCTAAAAAAAACTGACAGCAAGAGCAAAACACCTAAGCAAGATTGGCTAGAGGAAAAATGTAAGAATTTAGGAGCATACTGTCAACAACTAATTTTAAGAGGCGTCTGGAGAAAAGAGAAGCAACTGCATGAATATCAAAAACTCAGACTTAAAACCAGTCCTAAGGTAAGAAGGGAAAACTGTATGGTGAAAGCAGCATACAGCATCTATACAACGGAGACGTAATTGAGGGTAGTATTATAGAAATGGAAATGAGAAGAGGTATGTTATACTGCGAGAAGAATTCTACAGAAAACTGAAAGACCTAGGTCGAAACAAGGTCCAAGGAGTAGATGATATTCTGTCAGAACTGCTGACAGTCTTGGGAGAACCGCCCAAGACAAAATTCTTCCGTCTGGAATGCAAAATTTGTAAGACAGGAGAAGCAGCCGCCGACATCAAGAAGAATATAATAATTCCATTTACAAACAAAGTAGGTGCTGAGAGGCGTGAATACTAGCGAACAACCAGTTTAACAAGTATTGGTTGCAAAGTACTAACACAAATTCCCTACAGAAGGATGGAAAAATTGGTAGCAGCCGATCTAGGGGATGGTCTGTTTGGATCTCGTGAAATGCAAAAACCCGCGATGCAATAGTGACGCTACAGCATCTCTTAGAAAACACGTCATGGAACGGCAAACGTAATTTGTAGCATTTTTAGATTTACGGAAAAGATTGACACAGTTGACGTGAATGCTCTCTTTGAAATTCTGAAGGTAGCAATGGTAAAATACAGCGACAGAAAGGCTACATACAACTTGTACAGAAACCAGACGCCAATTATAATGGTCGAGGGGAATGAAAGGGAAGCAGTTGCTGAGAAAGGAATGAGACAGGGTTGTAGCCTGTCACCGATCTTATTCAATATGTACAGTCGTGCTCAAAAGTATCCGAACGACCTGAACTGCATTTCGCCTGATTCGCATGCAACTGGCATAACGCGGCTGTCTAGCAGGTCCTCTAATCGCTCCTTGGTGGAGTGGTTTGACTACTGAAAATGGTTCCAACATGTCACCACTAGGAAAAACTGCTCTGTATCGCAGTAACTCAAGAAGTAAAGTAATACCACGATGCTACAAATATCAGGGAACACCTTATCACAGATAAACAAATGGCATGCCTGAAATGTTATCACTCTCATTATTATGTCAGATAGGTAATGCACCTAGTAAGTTCGTCGTATTCATGATTTCCTCTTCAAAGTAATATACAGTACTCATTATTTAACACAAAATGACATAAAAATTTAAGTTATCCACGAGCAGCTAGTTGAGAATTTGTATGATCTTCAAATGACACGACGAACCAACTCGTTCTGCGTATGAATTCAAACCCACGTCATGCAGACTAAACAAAGATTTCGTGACTAACGCAAACTAACAGTCATTCTTGATTAGGCATACAGAGAGTGATATACCTCGATTATAGACAGTATCAGTTGGCAAATATCAACTTTAAATGACATAACGCAAACATTTTTAACGGACGCGAATTCCTGCGCAGCATCTATTGTCCCTGCTAACGAACTACGAGAGATGTTAAACACTGCTTCTTCACAAGTAACTTACACGAAAGGCCGTGAGGCAAAGCTTTGTGTTGGACAGGGATTCGAACCCAGAACCTAATCAGATTGATATCGAAGCACAACCAACTGTGACATATCGGATTTTCTCGGCAATAGCTAGATGTTTTAACTGAAATGACGAGACGAAACATTAATTTTTTCCTTCCCAGGACTCCAACCCGACACCTATCGCTGTTATATTCTAGAGAAAACGAACGTTAAATATGCGGTTGTTGCACCAGCAGCAACATGTGAGCATGTTTGAACTAGAAATAATAGGACGAAGAGTTCAGTGCTCACTGGGAATAGACCCCCACACATAACGTTGTTGACTATAGTTGAATTCTTTTATCTTGGCGGCTCGCGCATGCCCGCCTAGACGCGGGAGATTGCTGCGTTGCCAGTTGCACACGACGCACGCGCCAAGAGAAGCAGCGCCATAGGATAGCATAGTTCGCAAGTCTACGTTTAGGGGGGAGCGCGCAGTTCATGAAGTAAAGCCACCACGGCCGCATTAACCCTTTCGCTGCTACAAAGACGTGCTCCCTGCATTCCGCGCTGTGGGCGATTTTGTCACTGCACTGCTCGCCTGTGCAGACACATTGTGTTCCGACTGCTTTGACACTCTTTATCATTCGATTCCACAAAAACTATTTGGCTCAAAAATTAGATTTTTACCTATCTTCTTGACTGATACCTTCCCCCCATAAATGACTTAATTTTGTTTCGATGTTCAACGCAGTTATTATGCAGCATTAAATATAGTAAACCATTGCACGAAATTTTGAAGAGTTTGCAGAGGTAAAGTCCATAGAGTATACTTTCCGGATGGTCGATTTTAGTTGCCACAACGTTGAGAATGAAATGTGGACAAGATACCTATATATTTCATTTAATTTAAGTACCACATAAGTGTCGTATGTAATATTCAGAAATATTCCACCTTTCGCGACTGTAACAAAAGTTTTACTTTATTTATTTATTTACGTCCTGAATCTTTGTGGTATATATACCATACCTTAGATGTTGGACAAAATGATATTACATTAATATACTGTTACATTGGTGTATACATTACATTTATAAATTGTTACATTTTTATATTGCTATATTGTTACATTTACATTTTTACATTGTTACAACCAACTTATTTTTCAAGATACTGTGTTACTGAGTAAAAACAGTTTTCCAAGAGATATGATGTTACAGATTTTTTAAAGCTATGGATTTTTTTATGGCCTTTAGGTTACTTGGCAGCTTATTAAACAAATGTGAACCTGAGTGATATACACCTTTCTTGCACAGTGTGGTATAACAATGATGTCTGTGTATGTCACTATTTGCCCTTGTATGGTGTTCATGTACAGATTTATTTTGAATAAATACGTTTGGCTTTATTTTAAAGCACTTCAATCAATCAAAAGGAAGTAGACAAAATACATTAAACAAAACTGTGGACTTACAAAAACATTAGGACTTGAATATACCGTCTGTCAGTGAAGTGCTCAGAGCTATGTCAAATATAATTTTGTGTGTGGCACACACAAACAGCATTTATTTGCTAAAACACTGATGAGCCAACACAAACGCTGAATATTGCGCTACCGCAGCACAAAACTACGAAAGGTGACTTGGCAATGGAGGACACAAAATACAGTCCTTTTATGATGCTTCAAAAGAGAGGAACGCATCTGGTCTAAATAAGTCGCTTATTACAGTTGCAGAAGAGGGATATATTTCAATACCATTGGTAAAACTGCGACTGTGGAACAAAAACAAGAAATAGAACATGAATACCATTGTGTATGTGCCATACCTTTTCACCTTTCACTTTAAAATAAAGCCAAACGCGCCCTGTGTAAATAAAACTTTTATTACAGTCGCGAAAGACGGAATATTTCTCAATATTACATACGACACCTATGTGGTACTTAAATTAAATGAGATATTGTTATACAGTAAATATTATATGAAATTTAGGTATCTTGTCCACATTTCATTCTCAACATTGTGGCAACTAAAATCGACCATATGGAAAGTATACGCTATGGACTTTTACCTCTGCGAACTCTTCAAAATTTCGTGCAATGGTTTACTACATTTAATGCTACACATCAAAACAAAATTAAGTCATTTATGGGGGGAAGGTATCAGTCAAGAAGACGTGTAAAAATCAAATTTTTTGGCCAAATAGTTTTTGTGAAATCGAATGATAAGTGTGTCAAAGCAGTGGGAACACCATGTGTCTGCACAGGCGAGAAGTGCAGTGATGACAAAATCGCGCACAGTGCGGAATGCGGGGAGCACGTGTCTGCAGCAGCGAAAAAGTTAATGAAGAGGCAAAGCACTAGAAATTTCATTCAAACGAATAAAAATCGTGAAGTAAGGCACTCCAATATTGTTTTTAAATAAAGAAAATAATAAGCCCCACACAAGGTTAGAACTCGTGACCTTTCACCCGGCAGCCCAGCACCTTAACCGTTCCGCTATATCGGCTCATCGAACAGTCTAACTCCATAAGGACTCTAACACCTCACGCAACTACTTATAAACACTGTTGGTATGACTATGAATTACTCACGCTTCGTCGAAGTACAATAGGACATAAACAATTACCGCTATTCTTTATTGCGAAAAAGCAGTTCGTGAGATTCAAACAAACACCTTTCCTTGCTATCGCCTGAATTAGGAGTCTTATTGCTTGTTTAATTAATTAATAGAATATGAAGCAATCGGTATAAAGAATGCTTTTTCCAAACTTTCTATAAAAGAAAGTCTGCTATCAAGACATTGCTTTTGTTCTATTACTGTATTTATGACTGAACGTTTCTAAAACTGAAGAGACTCGTCCGTGCTCTGCACTGCAGTCGAGATCTGGCAACGTCGTTCTCTGTTCATTGGCTGACTGTGTTTTCTGACGTCAGATGCGCAGAACGAACCTAAACTCGGCCGCCAAGATATATGACGCGCACTTTACACAAAGAGACGTTAGTTACCGAATTTTTCTCCACCAGCTGCTCAGAATAGCATCTTGAACTTAAAGTGATCTCGCAAATAATTCTGTGTCCAGCTGGGAGTCAACAACGCAGATATCGTTAGTGTTGACAACGAATGGAAAACATTAAAAATCAACATTATTATCCACCAGCAGATAGGTGTTATCATGCTAGAGCTATATAATGCATAATGAAATCTTTAGTGCTGGGCCAGGATTCGAACCAATTCACACGTAATCTGTGGAGGTGTTGAAGAATCTACAGTTTTGAACAAACAACAAATTGTAGCCGAGCTGTATTGTCATGAAGGGATTAAATTCCGCGTTAAGGGCGGTCTGAGTTGCATTCTCAGTTGAGAACCAATTTTATCGACATACGGAAGCTCAGGTAAAAGATAGAATAAGTGTCCTGTGACCCTACATAGCGTTTTTGTCGTCACTGGAAATAAATAGTAACTAGAAATAAATAACTAGTATTAGAAAGGTTACTTGTGATAGAGTTTCTACATGTCGCCACTCCAGACTTAATTGTGGTTCAACCTAACGTCTACTTGGCAGAGAAGGAACATCATCTTTAATGTGAATTTCAGACCACACAGCCATTATATCTTCTTCATCTGGTGGAGTCAGAAGAGAATGGAATCTTTCTCTCCCTATCTAAAATCATTGACAGAAGTGGGAATCGAAACCAGGCCATAGTTACCAACCATTAGTCCAACAGACCACCAAACCCTCTTTTCTGTGGCTCAATTTTCTTTTTTATCTCTCTCTCTCTCTCTCTGTCACACACACACACACACACACACACACACACACACATTCATTTTTTATTTTAATTTGTTTGTTGTGCTCGACTATCAGCGAGGCACGAAAACGACTGTGAATGAGTTTTTAGTTTTGAGTACACTTACGAAAGAAATATAAAAACAACTATGAGAGTTACTGATCTATGATGCTTAGTTTGCAGTCAATTCTGAGTATTATTAGTAACTACGCTCCACTCCGTAAACCTAGTTACAGAGATGCGAATCATTCGCATTACGTATTCCAGGCCGTAGCAGCTGCGACTTGGACACGCCAGCTATGGTCACTTCCCAGCCCGCTGTACGATCACACTGGTTCACCTTCTTCCTGCTGGTACTGTAACTGAGATTTGGCAACAAGGCAACGTATGTTTGGCAACTCTGTGATCGACGAGTTGCTTCCTTGTGTGCACGGAATTAAGCCTCAAAGTTCACTTGATTTTACCTGTTATTTCCATTGAATATTCTGAGTTATTATCGCTAGAGGTGTAACAATATATTGTAAACTTATGGTTTTCAGCGCAGGAAAGTCGTAGCAGGTGGAAATCGCAACTAATCTCGTCCTTTAAATAGCGGTTTATGAGTTCTAGCCACCGTTGACCTCGTAAGAGGAAGATAAGAAGCATACCTCTTCGCTAGTCTGTGGTAACGTGCTGACTTGTGAAAAAGCGTCTGTTATGGTTCGCAATTCCAGTCTCACTGACTTCAACGTTTTTACTCCTTTTGCGAAAGAGCTACAAGCAGTCAGATCAAACATCAATAAGACAATCGCAAGAAAATACTTTCGGCTCATAGTGCAATGGTGAAAAACTTACAATGCTGCACAACAGGTAACGCCTCTTTCCGCTGCTGACAAGCAAATTTTGGGTTTCTAGAAATATATAACTATATTTATGAAATGCCACATTTGCATACCTCTTGAGTATGACACAGCATACCATTTAAACACAGACCCAATCAAAATCTAAGTGAGTAGTATTTTACTAATTCGTGCCGATAGAGGCATGCTTGTGTACAGGTACTCAGTTTTATTAAAACAGACTTTCGTCGTAAGGTTATCGTGGGTAGTTTTATTTCATTTCTCATAATATAGTGCACAATATAGTGCACTATTTTGGGTTGAGAAGTGAAGGGAATTATGTTCAAAGTTCCATTAGATTGGTAACTTCAGCAGACAGCAGAATTGCGTTTAAAAAAAATTTAGGAGTAAATGTATTCGAACTCGCGACATTTTATCTATGGTGCACGGCACTTACCATTACACTAATAGCTGACACATAACTGCAACAGCTCCAGGGCTGAACAACAATTCCTCCTGAACTTCTGCATACCACAGAGCAGCGAGAGAATGCAAATGGCCAGGTCTAGACTTCTGAGAGAAACAGTTACAACTTTTCTTTTGCGCTGCACGACGTTTTTTACAAACAGATAGCGCAGTAGAATAGCTCAAGTGGAAAGGAACACTTCCTATTTAAATTTCTGCATCCTACATTGTTGGCAGTTCTGTGTAGGTGGCAGTTACTTGATTTTATTTCGGTGATTACCAAATAGAGTCGAATGTATGCACTTGGTAGCTGAGGCAGGTAGTTCATGGTGATTCGGTCAAGCAAGTAAATGAATTTACTCAACATGCTGCAATTTACTACAGGGAGCCTGTGTGTCAGAATTCTCATCCAGTGTGGCGCAACGGCGTTGTGATAGAAAAATTAGCCAAAGGAAAGAGTGTTTGGTGGTCTGTTGGACTGATGGTAGGTTCTTATACCTATGGTCTGGGTTCGATTCCCACTTCTGTCAATGATTTTAGATAGGCAGCGAGAGATTCCATTCTTTTCTGACTACACCAAGTGAAGAAGATATAATCGCAGTGTGGTCTGAAATTCACATTAAAGATGACATTCCTTCTCTGCCAAGTAGACGTTAAGTTGAACCACAAGTAAGTCTGGACTGGCGTCATGTAGAAACTCTATCACAAGTAACCTTTCACATACTAGTTATTTATTTCTAGTGACGAAACAAACGCTATGTAGGGTCACAGGACACTTACCTGTATTCCATCTTTTATCTGAGCTTCTGTATGTCAATAAAATTGGCTCTGAACTGAGAATGCAACTCAGACCGCCTTAACGCGGAATTTGACCCCTTCGTGACAATACAACTCGGCTATAATTTGTTGTTTGTTCAAAACTGTAGATTCCTCAACATCTCAACATATTACGTGTGAATGGGTTCATTCGTTGTCAACACTAACGATATCTGACGTTTTTGATTCCCAGGTGGACACAGATCTATTTGCTACATCACTGTAAGTTCAAGATGTTATTCCAAGCTGCTGGTGGAGAAAAAATTCGGTAATAAACGTCTCTTTGTGTGTAGTCAACAACGATATGTGTGGGGCTCTATTCCCAGTGAGCACTGAACTCTTCGTCCTATTATTTCTAGTTCAAACATGCTCACATGTCGCTGCTGGTGAAACAATTCCATATTTAATGTTAGTTTTCTCTAGAATATAAGAGCGATAGGTGTCGGGTTGGAGTCCTGGGAAGGAAAAAATTAATGTTTCGTCTCGTCATTTCAGTTAAAACATCTAGCTATTGCCGAGAAAATCCGATATGTCACAGTTGGTTATGCTTTGATCTCAATCCGTTTAGGTTCTTGGTTCGAATCCCTGTCCATCACAAAGCTTTGCCTCACCCTCACAGCCTTTCATATACGTTACTTGTGAAGGAGCAATATTTAACATCTCTCGTAGTTCGTTAGCAGGGTCAATAGAGGCTGCGCAGGAATTCGTGTCCGTTAAAAATGTTTGCGTTATGTCATTTAAAGTTGATATTTGCTAACTGATACTGTCTATAATCGAGGTATATAACTCTCTGTATGCCTAAACAGGAATGACTGTTTAGTTTGCGTCAGTAACGAAATCTTTTACGTGCATTACCTATATGACGTAAACATGTCATTTATTGTAATAAATGTGAGCTTACAAGTCTTAAGGACAGTCTTATCTGTGATAAGGTGTTCCCTGATACTTGTAGCATCGTGGTATTACTTTACTTCTTGAGTTACTGCAATACAGAGCAGTTTTTTCTAGTGGTGACATGTTGGAACCATTTTCAATAGTCAAACGACTCCACCAAGGAGCGATTAGAGGACCTGCTAGACAGCCGCGTTATGCCGGTTGCATGCGAATCAGGCGAAATGCAATTCAGGTCGTTTCGATACTTTTGAGTATGACAGTACATGAAGTAAGCAGTAAAGGAAATCAAAGAAAAATGTGGAGTCGGAAATTAGAGTGTAGCGAGAAAAAATAATAACTCAGAGGTTTGCTGTTCGCAGTGTAATTCTGTCAGAGACCGAAAAGGATTTGGAAGAGCAATTGAACAGAATGGACAGTGTCTTGAATGGAGGATGTAAGATCAGCATCAACAAAGACAAAACAGAGAAGGTGGAATGTACTGGAATTACATGAGGTGAAGCTGAGAGAATTAGATTAGGATATGAGACACTTAAGGTAATAAATGAGCTTTACTATCAGGGCAGCAAAATAACCGATGAAGGCCGAAGTAGAGAGGACAGAAAATGTAGACTGGCAATGACAAGAAAAGCGTTATTGAAGAAGCAAAATTTGTTAACATCGAATAGAGATTTAAATTTCAGTAAATCCCTTCCGAAAGCATTTGTATGGTGTGTAGCCACTAGGGGAAGTGAAACATGGCCGATAAACAGTTCAAACAAGAAGCGAATAGAAGCGTTTGAAATATGGTGCTACAAAAGAATGTTGAAGGTTACATGGGGAGATCACGTACCTAATGAGGAGATACTGAATGAAATTGGGGAGCAAAGAAATCTGTGGCGCAACTTGACTAGAAGAACTGAACAGTTAATAGGATGCATTCTGAGGCATCAAGGCATCACCAATTTAGTACTGGACGGAAGTGTGAGTGAGTAAAAATCGTTGAGGGAGACTACGGGATGTGTACAGTAAGGAGACAGGATAGAGTAGCAGGAAGAGCTGCATCAAACCGTTCTCTGGACTGAAGACAACAGCAACAGACAATCTATATGTGGTCTATCACATCGTTTGAAATACTACGCATTTAAATATAAGGAATTATTCTTTATTTATTTTCCAGTATTTTCGGACCAAATAAAACGAGAGATTGGCACACGAAAGGCGTGCTTTCATTACTAGTTATTTCTAAACGCATAATTTTTTATGTTGCTAAATGTAAGAACGAACAGCTGATTAAATATCAATAGTTTTCAGATCCATGTGAAAGATAACACAAACAGTATAGTCTGGCTCTGAATTATTAGATTTGATTTGGCACCTCGCGAGTTCTAAGTAAATGTTCTGCTCACTTTTGAGATTGTTTCCTGTTCTTTCGCTATGTTTCGCTGATTTTTCTTGTGTGATTCTGCCTTAAAACTCATAGGCAAAGGATAATTTTGTACAATGAATGGACGATGCTTTACTGGATTTTACAAGTGTTGAGACAATAAGAATGTGAAGGTTTTTTCGAGTTCAGGCCAGGGTTGTAAAAGAAAAACAATCTCACTGATTGCAAATTTGTTTCTGTTCCTAAAGAAAGATATATTCTTTTGTTCGATAAGCATTTACTTGTATTTATTTTCCTAAAATATTTTGATCCATTGGGGAGGGAGTGGTGATGACGTCAACGTTCGTGATTGTAAATAATGGCTGTAGAAATTGTATGATCCACTGAACTCATGTTTTAAGAAATATTTTTTCAGCGGTGAATGCAAACCTAATAAACAAATACTGTGCTAGGAAGTGCTGAACTGGACAACCAGAACTACAACAACGACTGAAACAGTATAAATTGCTCTTACCTAAGATGAAATCAGCTATCGGTTATCCACATGAAATGTGGTGCAAAATGATAAACTTCCCTTCGTTTTAGATGGGACGATACTACGAACACTCGCACCCACTAAGGAACTCAGATGACCTCTGCATAACGGACACGGTGACTCAGTGGTGTGTTTAACAATTTTTTATGCTTCGTGCGTAACGTGATAGCCGATGTGAAGACTCTTTGTGGAGTACTCCCTTCATTTGAACCGCATAGTAAAATTTATGAGGAAATAGTCCTACACAGGCACTTGCAGCGTTTATGTTGTGGTCATTGGTTACAAGACTGATTTTGAGTCTATGAGACACTTCAGTACAAATAGCGGTGGTTTAAGTTATCGTGCACTGGACACTGAATGATGCTTTGAAGATGACATACATAAAAAAACATTTCCTCCTCCTCCATATGAAACGTAGAGCCATTTAACGTATTTAATTTATTCTTTGTCATTTTACTTGTGTCCAAGATAACTTGTATGTTAACAAGGATATTCATTTCAGTACAACTTATATAATGCAGGCATTATATAGTAGTAATGCAGATGTGTATTTCTTCCATGTAACCCAATGAAGCCAGACTGCCTGATTCCTTTGAGATGAAGCCCAATCCATGCCGAGGTATCACATTTACCTTTCTGGTCATCGACCTCTCTGTCGGGAACCTAGCAATTAAGACTGCTCCAGAAACAACCGTCAACACGGTCCATCATCTCCTAATATCTGACATATACTGTTTGAAACGTGGACTAAAACCATGTTTTACTGTACCTATACCATGTTAACAATGCTAACTAAAATTTAGAACATTATTGTTAATCTTATGAAATGAAAACAAAATTGCATGGAAGCTGAACAAGCAAAGGCATTTAAATATGTACTGAATGATATTTTACCTAGACTTATGTCAAAAGTACCTTGTCATAGAAGCGACGTGTAACAGGTTTATTTGTTGATGATACATAATGTTTTTTGATTCCGTAATATGTGTGGAAGTCTGAAGTCCCTGTTTCAGTATTCTCTGGTTTTATAATGACTACACTCACACGGGAGGGAAAACTTTCAAGTTATTTAAGTACAGTCCTGAGAGTAAAGAAATTTCCAGGCCTTAAGAATATGTTAAGAACCTTCATAAATTGCTGCAAAACTTCAACAAATATGATGCACTCATATTACTTGTATGAAGATCATGACTAAAAAAACCAACATTATTATATAGCTTTCAAGAAACCATCATTAATTTACTAGAGACATCACTTTAATGTTGCTACTTAGGTTCACTTCAATGTGACTTCATACCTTTTATTTGGCCTTATATCAAACATCTGATGCTATTAAAAATGAAGTTGAATGGCGAATCCAATTACTGTAGTAGACATTGTATCCCCCGTTCAAGGGGGCAATGGAACACGGCGGGGTGATATGCTAACGTCAGAGACGTCATTGTGCTGCAGAAGTTTCGCCTCTTGTGCATATTTTATTATCTAGGACTCTTTCGCTTTTCTAATGTTTTACGGTATGTAAAACCAATGAACAACACTCTCGGTTACCCTTCTATCTCGAGCTTCCACACGAGAAAGTCCTGTATAATTTGTTGTCGTAATTTTATAACGAAACAATAACTATATGTTTGAAACCTTTATTGTTTTATTCAGTAAAATTATGCTTACTACCGTTTCCAGTAATAAAAGCATTTTATATAACTTGTCCTTTATATATTTTTCAGTCCGTTAAATTAACGGAGAGGTCGGTTTGGTGACAACTATCGTTCCCAGTAAGCGTGCTGTCGTTTCTAAATTACAACGTACACCATTCGAGCTCGCTATCATATTTTTGGCGAAATACAACCGTCATCATTATTTTCATACAAAGCCGACTTGACTATTTCAATGTTACGATTTCAGAAAGTATATTCTAGCAATAGAGACAAACACAAGCCAGATATTGCAGAAAAACAGTTAAGTGGTGCCTCCTTCCTTTGTCAGACACTCAGCATTCAAAGATTTAATCTTTAGGGGAGGTACAGTCCCAAAGGGAGAGTGTATTACATTCTACAACATGAAGAGCATATTGCGCAGCAGCAGCCGTATGTGCATACGTGTTGCCGTGCTGAAAAAACACGTTACTTTCCTGTCGAAGAAATGGAAATAGCACGGAGATAATCTGTGCAGTGTACCCAGCAGAACACATAAACTGACCACGAGTTGTAACTGGTGACCTCCCACTCTCCCCCTCTCACACAACGAGGCCTGCGGTGGGACCTGCGTGTCGTGGGAGAATTACGTCGAACAAGGCCGTTCGTCAGCTACTGACCTACACGTGTACGTCCGTCACTCACATAAGGACTGAATCTACTCTCATCACTGAAGATAACGGAGTGCCACTGCATTCTCCAGCCGACTCTTTCACGACGCCAGAATAGCGGTGCTTGGCAGTGCTGTGGTTTCACTGCAAGCCTGGCCAGAGGTACACGTGACCTTAGTCCTGCTACAAGTAGACTGTTTCCAGTGGTCCTTCGTAACACATCCAGTGCAACATGTCCCAGATTTCTCCTCTCGGTGGTTTTAGGTCGGCCACTGCCCCTCTCGCAATGCATCGATCTTGATGCCCGTCTGTAGACCTACTTCTCAGACGTCCAGAAACTGGTCTGCTTGTGTGGGAATGCTCCACACACCATTGCCGAAGGCAGCGACGCACCACCGATATATTGGTCCCAACACGTGGAGAAATCTGATAATACCTCCATCCAGCTTCTTCACCTTTCAATTGGCTTAAGTTGTTGAGCTGTAGTACGTTATCGTCAGTGTGGCGTGGCAGGTACAACCATAACACACTGACGAGAACGTACTGCTGTTGAACAACTTCAGCCAAGAACGTCGAGCAAACTGTTTACCTCTAACCTCAGCACAGTTAGTGCCTGCAGAATCAAAACAGAGGGTGCACAGACGGGCCTTCAGAGCGTCATCTTATTACCCTTGAGTGTGACAAATGAGTCCCTAACACTACAGCCCCTACGGTGTTGTATTTCTTTCCAGCAATGTAGCTGGATCTTCACAATAGAGATAACAAAGTTTTTGTGTTATGTACATTAAGGTGTAACTTTTGTATCTCCTAAAAATGGCCAACTTCCGTCGTAATGCGTCTTCAGCTACAACTTGTTAACGAGCTGGATATCAGTTACAGTTATTTCTAATATCATCGCAGAGTTATTCAATTTACTCTTTTAGATATTCGATATTTGTGGTTTTATGACGCACAATGTGCTGTTGCCACTACCACAATGATGTGTTGAATCCATTGATCACTTCCTCTTATTTCCCTCATATCATGTTGATAGTTGAGTGGCGCTCCATCCTACCGAAAGTAATATTCTTCATTGACAAAAATGTTAATACCTGTCAAAAATGTTAAAATTTCTACGTTTCTATATAAGAGTCACCTATGAAATTAAGTACAGCCTGATTAAAACATCTTTTTCTTGAGTTTCGTATGGATTTTCGTTAGCCTGGTACATGCACTTACTGCGGTTAATTCTTCAATTACATTGAAATATCACTTCTTCCGCCCAAAGAATTGGAACATGGAAAGTTTCATTTTCATGACACACGTCGATGAAAAACTCATTCAATTCAATGCGCCATCTTCATCATCCTATTTCAGGGCGTCGGGATGTTTCGAAGAGACTATACTTTACTCTGGGACTCCCTTTAGAAGAGGATACCACTCATTGAACGAAACTATGTAAAGGAGCTGCAAATGACTACGGTAACTATTTATATTGCCTGTAAATTACATTAAATACTGAACTGTGTGGTAAAGAACAACTACGTCAGAAACGATGATAAAAACGAATCCCATAATGTCAGCACTCTAAGTTCAATGCAACAACTGTGGCAATTAAATTCCATTATTTAAACATTTTTAAGAGACTGGGTACTGTCTTAATGCGACACGAAATCTAGTTACGACAGTAACTTAGTACAAAAGATTGCATCTTAAGCAAACGTGATCCTCACATAGCACACAATATTGCAACCAACTTCAACACCTTATCAGAGCAGGTCTCATTAGTGTAGCTGCTCGAACATACTAATTCTGTCAGTAATGCAGTCGAGGACACACTTCAGTAACTTCAATACAAATCATTTCCAGATCTGAATAATTACTTAATCTAATCTAAGTCTTCTGAGCAATGTCGTGTGACTAGGGCCTCCCGTCGCGTACACCGTTCGCCGGGTGCAAGTCTTTCGATTTGACGCCACTTCGGCGACTTGGGCGTCGATGGGAATGAAATGATGATGATTAGGACAACACAACACCCAGTCCCTGAGCGGAGAAAATCTCCGACCAATCCGGGAATCAAACCCGGGCCCTTAGGATTGGCACTCTGTCGCGCTGACCACTCAGCTACCAGAGGCGGACATTCTGTGCAATTACAATAATAATTAAAACGTTTATAACAGGCGTCTCCTACCATTGCATAAAATACAGTTAAGTAAGTTTCAAATGATGGATTGCAGATTGCAAATGGACATTAACTTCAAGAGTCAGATAAATTTAATAAGATTCATTGTGCAAATGAGCAGCCATTTACCTACGGACACACAAATCGCACACACTCTATACAAACACCAGTACCAGACAAAAGAACGATATAAGAGAATACCGAATTCTGGCACAGGCGTAAAGTACAGAAAATGGTTTAACTCTATGGCTTAATTTCGTATTTTTAGTTCATATTAGGCAAAATAACCGCTTTTTCCCAAAAAAGTGTTACATTATGTCCAGTAATCTGTGTTCCAGAGACCGCTAAAAGTCTATAATTATGATCTTGCTTGTGACCCTCATTACCGTATTCAAATGGCTCTGAGCACTATGGGACTCAACTGCTGTGGTCATCAGTCCCCTAGAACTTAGAACTACTTAAACCTAACTAACCTAAGGACATCACACACATCCATGCCCGAGGCAGATTTCGAACCTGCGACCGTAGCAGTCGCACGGTTCCGGACTGCGCGGCTAGAACCACGAGACCACCGCGGCCGGCATTACCTTATTCATTCAGAATTTATAGGAACATTTATAAAATTCCGAGTGTTTTTTTAATTTTTTTACCTTTCAGGTTACCCTTGAAACTTCTTAGGTAATATTTCCGTCTCTACTTCTTCCGTTGCGCTTATCCCTCCCCGTATTTCCTCTTTTCGTTAGCAATGGTGGAGCTGGCAGCCCATCTGCCACCACGGAACGATCCATCACGACGACGGACAAGCAGAGGCGAGGCGCAAAGGGCGTCTGCCGTCCCTTATGTGGAGCTCTCTATCTCAGTAGAGGCGAAAAAATTTAACTCGATTGACCTGTCTGTCTTCTGGCCACAGAAAACAGCTGCGCCGTGGGTTCGCGAACGTTCACGGAAACCATTTATCTCGGAAGGATATCGGCCGTTTTTGCTTCCTAAATACCCAAGTAGACATATACTGTCCGTTATTTATCTCGGAAGGATATCGGTCGTTTTGGCTTCCTAAATACCCAAGTAGACATATACTGTTAGTCTAAGTCTTCAAACCGTGGTGACGTTTTCTTCGTGTATGTATATGTCTTCCACGCTTCTCACGTTCAATTCCACGTTACGAGAACTTAAAGGTTATTGTGGATGTATGTTAGATGTGCAGTATAGAGATTTTATCTTCTTGTCAAGTTTCCGGATATAAACGTAATTTATTAGGACGGAAAAACATCAGATTGTCTAACAGATGGACGACTTCATGTGTGTTGGAAAACAAGTTTTGTCAGACAGCAAAAACATACGTTTGGTATTTACTAGTGAGTTAGGGGGATTATGGGAGCTGATCTATTAATCTTCACTGAATCTCGACTATCAGTTCTGGAACTGACATGATCATTACATTTCTCTCCTGATATCTCTAGATTGCGAAAACTAATGAAGATAACTTAAGTATTCCCATTAGTTACATTTACATTTTTGTACTGGAGCTCCATTCCAGATTAACGAAAAATTAGGTTGTTCTTTTCCTTTCAGTCATGAGCAGGATTTTCAAATTTTATGAAACAGCTAAAACTTTTAGTATACAGTGGCCAGTCTAGTTTGATAGACCGATTGTCGAAATAAAGCCTCCAGACTGTGTACAAATCGCATTCTTTTCAGAACATGCTGATACAATAGCTCCATACTTGTTGTTGTTGTTGTGGTCTTCAGTCCTGAGACTGGTTTGATGCAGCTCTCCATGCTACTCTATCATGTGCAAGCTTCTTCATCTCCCAGTACCTACTGCAACCTACATCCTTCTGAATCTGCTTAGTGTATTCATCTCTTGGTCTCCCCCGACGATTTTTACCCTCCACGCTGCCCTCCAATACTAAATTGGTGATCCCTTGATGCCTCAGAACATGTCCTACCAACCGATCCCTTCTTCTGGTCAAACTGTGCCACAAACTCCTCTTCTCCCCAATCCTATTCAGTACCTCCTCATTAGTTATGTGATCTATCCATCTAATCTTCAGCATTCTTCTGTAGCACCACATTTCGAAAGCTTCTATTCTCTTCTTGTCCAAAGTATTTACCGTCCATGTTTCACTTCCATACATGGCTACACTCCATACAAATACTTTCAGAAATGACTTCCTGACACTTATATCTATACTCGATGTTAACAAATTTCTCTTCTTCAGAAACGCTTTCCTTGCCATTGCCAGTCTACATTTTATATCCTCTCTACTTCGACCATCATCAGTTATTTTGCTCCCCAAATAGCAAAACTCCTTTACTACTTTAAGTGTCTCATTTCCTAATCTAATACCCTCAACATCACCCGACTTAATTCGACTACATTCCATTATCCTCGTTTTGCTTTTGTTGATGTTCATCTTATATCCACCCTTCAAGACACCATCCATTCCATTCAACTGCTCTTCCAAGTCCTTTGCTGTCTCTGACAGAATTACAATGTCATCAGCGAACCTCAAAGTTTTTATTTCTTCTCCATGGATTTTAATACCTACTCCGAACTTTTCTTTTGTTTTCTTTACTGCTTGCTCAATATACACATTGAATAACATTGGGGAGAGGCTACAAGCCTTTCTCACTCGCTTCCGAACCACTGCTTCCCTTTCATGTCCCTCGACTGTTATAACTGCCATCTGGTTTCTGTACAAATTGTAAATAGCCTTTCGCTCCCTGTATTTTACCCCTGCCACCTTTAAAATTTGAAAGAGAGTATTCCAGTCAACATTGTCAAAGACTTTCTCTAAGTCTAGAAATGCTAGAAACGTATGTTTGCCTTTCCTTAATCTTTCTTCTAAGATAAGTCGTAAGGTCAGTATTGCCTCACGTGTTCCAATATTTCTACGGAATACAAACTGATCTTCCCCGAAGTCGGCTTCTACCAGTTTTTCCATTCGTCTGTAAAGAATTCATGTTAGTATTTTGCAGCTGTGGCTTATTAAACTGATTGTTCGGTAATTCTCACATCTGTCAACACCTGCTTTCTTTGGGATTGGAATTATTACTTCTTCTTGAAGTCTGAGGGTATTTCGCCTGTTTCATACATCTTGCTCACCAGATGGTAGAGTTTTGTCAGGACTGGCTCTCCCAAGGCCGTCAGTAGTTCCAATGGAATGTTGTCTACTCCGGGGGCCTTGTTTCGACTCAGGTCTTTCAGTGCTCTGTCAAACTCTTCACGCAGTATCGTATCTCCCATTTCATCTTCATCTACATCCTCTTCCATTTCCATAATATTGTCCTCAAGTACATCGCCCTTGTATAGACCCTCTATATACTCCTTCAACCTTTCTGCCTTCCCTTCTTTGCTTAGAACTGGGTTTCCATCTGAGCTCTTGATGTTCATACAAGTGGTTCTCTTATCTCCAAAGATCTCTTTAATTTTCCTGTAGGCAGTATCTATCTTACCCCTAGTGAGATAAGCCTCTACATCCTTACATTTGTCCTCTAACCATCCCTGCTTAGCCATTTTGCACTTCCTGTCGATCTCATTTTTGAGACGTTTGTATCTCTTTTTGCCTGCTTCATTTACTGCATTTTTATATTTTCTCCTTTCATCAATGAAATGCAATATTTCTTCTGTTACCCAAGGATTTCTACTAGCCCTCGTCTTTTTACCTACTTGATCCTCTGCTGCCTTCACTACTTCATCCCTCAAAGCTACCCATTCTTCTTCTACTGTATTTCTTTCCCCCATTCCTGTCAATTGTTCCCTTATGCTCTGCCTGAAACTCTGAACAACCTCTGGTTCTTTCAGTTTATCCAGGTCCCATCTCCGTAAATTCCCACCTTTTTGCAGTTTCTTCAGTTTTAATCTACAGGTCATAACCAATAGATTGTGGTCAGAGTCCACATCTGCCCCTGGAAATGTCTTACAATTTAAAACCTGGTTCCTAAATCTCTGTCTTACCATTATATAATCTATCTGATACCTTTTAGTATCTCCAGGGTTCTTCCATGTATACAACCTTCTATCATGATTCTTAAACCAAGTGTTAGCTATGATTAAGTTGTGCTCTGTGCAAAATTCTACCAGACGGCTTCCTCTTTCATTTCTTAGCCCCAGTCCATATTCACCTACTACGTTTCCTTCTCTCCCTTTTCCTACACTCGAATTCCAGTCACCCATGACTATTAAATTTTCGTCTCCCTTCACTATCTGAATAATTTCTTTTATTTCATCATACATTTCTTCAATTTCTTCGTCATCTGCAGAGCTAGTTGGCATATAAACTTGTACTACTGTAGTAGGTGTGGGCTTCGTATCTATCTTGGCCACAATAATGCGTTCACTAAGCTGTTTGTAGTAGCTTACCCGCGTTCCTATTTTCCTATTCATTATTAAACCTACTCCTGCATTACCCCTATTTGACCTTGTGTTTATAACCCTGTAGTCACCTGACCAGAAGTCTTGTTCCTCCCGCCACCGAACTTCACTAATTCCCACTGTATCTAACTTTAACCTATCCATTTCCCGATTAAGGGACCTGACATTTCACGCTCCGATCCGTAGAATGCCAGTTTTCTTTCTCCTGATAACGACATCCTCTGGAGTAGTCCCCGCCCGGAGATCCGAATGGGGGACTATTTTACCTCCGGAATATTTTACCCAGAGGACACCATCATCATTTAATCATACAGTAAAGCTGCATGCCCTCGGGAAAAATTACGGCTGTAGTTTCCCCTTGCTTTCAGCCGATCGCAGTACCAGCACAGCAAGGCCGTTTTGGTTATTGTTACAAGGCCAGATCAGTCAATCATCCAGACTGTTGCCCTTGCAACTACTGAAAAGGCTGCTGCCCCTTTTCAGGAACCACACGTTTGTCTGGCCTTTCAACAGATACCCCTCCGTTGTGGTTGTACCTACGGTACGGCTATCTGTATCGCTGAGGCACGCAAGCCTCCCCACCAACGGCAAGGTCCATGGTTCATGGGGGGGGGGGGGGCTCCATACTTAGTAATCACATTGAGGCGTAGCGCCGTATAACGATCATGCCTTGGAGGCGGTTGAGTGGGACATGTGTATCAGAGCTGGATAGTGACAGATGGTGAAGCGAGACTGGACGCGCACGTAGTTCATGTATCAGCCGATAGAGGACAATATTGGATACGGGGACTGTCATTTTAGTGTTTCGATTGTGCACTAAAGTAATAGAATGTTTTTCATAAACTGTTCTAGTACTTTCATAAAGTGTTATTATGTCTTTTTGTGTATGTAAAATGTTATAAATGTGTTTTAGCAGTATGAGTGATGGGTGAGTGTGGTTGAACGTTCATATGAAGATAATTTTTTAACGAGTTATGTAATGGGACTTAGTGTGGGAACATTTCGAAGAAGTATGGATATGGACCAAGGGGATTTTTGTAGAATAGATTTCTAAAGTAAGTTTATGGTATAGCGAAAGTTAATTCGGGTATAATTGCTAATAGCAAATAACTTTATGCGTAAACAAAACTTCAGCATATTGGATAATTACGTCGTTAGAAAGTGCAGTCGTTAGGTTTACTATTTTGCGATTGGTTATTGATGAAAAGCGCGGATTGACACGGGAGACTGTTGTTTTGCTATTGGCTGTTGAGTAAACTGACCAGTGATAGAGCAATATTCTTCGCGCGCCTTTCTCTGCTGGTAGAGAAGACTTAGAGTATTCTAGAGAAGAGTGGGAGCCTAGGCATGAAACAGTTCGGACGTGTGTAGTAGTAGTTCCGATGGAAACGATACGTTGCCGGATCTAGCAGTGTTTCATACATCAAAAGTGTGGTAAAGTGACGGCATAATTACTCTGATGGCCGTGTAGAAATTTCGAACTTTTAAATGAATTTTGTTACGAGAAAAGACATAAATTCCGCGTGGCGTTTTGAGCAGGTCGGTGACTAGAAACTGTGACTGCATTTGGTACCTACAGATTTAATATTTGGCGAGCATTATCAATCAAAAACAATCAGTATTTTTATAGTTATTACGTTTTCGGGAAATGCAACATCATAAACTTGCTAACCTGAGTGAAAGCGATTGTGAGTGGCTGTGTTTAAGACTAGCACGGGCTTGGCAGTGATACTTGTTCACCTAAGTTTCAGAATATATTAATTGAGGACAAAATTTCCAACCTTTCATTTCGTGTGAAAACTTTCTCCCGAAACGTAGATTAGTGACTTTAATTGCAGCCTGGTTCACGTCGAAGTACAGTAGGTTTCGCTCGGCTTCCCTACTGATGTGCTGAGACAATGTTCACAGGTAGGTGCAGGTTCGTCGTAAAGGGACGGAAAGAACAGCGCCGCCACAATATACAAACGCTCGCTCGTCGAATGTTCCGCATCTAAAAACAGAAATGTTGCACAACTCAAACCAATGCCTAAGAAAGGAAACACGAATAATCCGCTGAATTATAGAGCCATATGCCTAACGTTGATTTACAGGAGGATTTGAAACATATACTCTGTACGAAAATTATGAATTGCTCGAAAAAAAAGAACGATTTACTGACAGTCAACACGGATTCAGAAAATATCGTTCTTGAGAAACAAATCTGGCACTTTATTCTCACGATGTAATAAGTCCTATCTGCAGGGCCCATAAAGCTGGTTCCACTATTTTAGATTTCCAGAAGGCTTTTGACATCCTTCCTCACTAGCGATTTCTAAATAAATTGCGTGCCTATTGAATATCGTTGCGCGACTGGATTCGTGACTTCCTCTCAGGAAGATCACAGTTCGTAGTAACTGACGGAAGGTCATCTAGTAAAACAGAAGTAACAGCTGGGGTTCCCCAAGGAAATTTCATGGGCCCTCTGCTGTTATTGATCTACGTAATTGATATAGGAACAATCTGAGACCCGTCTTAGATTGTTTGCGATGATACTGTCATTTACCGTAACCAGATGATCAAAACCATTTGCCGAATGATTTAGACAAGATATTTTTATGGCGTGAAAAGTGACAGTTGAATCTAAATGATGAAAAGTGTGAAGTCATCCACATTAGTACTAAAAGAAATTCGCTAAATTTCCGTTACACGATGAATCGCGTAAATATAAAGGCTATAAATTCAGTTAAATACTTTGGGATTGTCACAGTTAATTAAATCGTTCCAGGCTATTATGTGGTGGTCGACTGTATTTCGCCTTAAATCCCAAAGTTTCGTCCCAACTTCCGGAGGGCATTTTCAAGTGGGATCTTTGACTATCCGATTCAGAACCTGGCTCGCTACTGTCGGCATTATAGCCCGGAACATTTTATTAAGTGTGACATTTCCGGCCGTGAAAGTTTACATTTCACTTTCTAGGGATTACAGTTACGATTAACTTAAATTGGAACGTTGACATAGACAATGTTTTAGAGAAAGCAAACCCAAGTCTGTGATTTATTGGCAGGCTACTTAGATAGTACTACAGGTCTTCTAGAGACACTGCTTACATCACGCGTGATCGCTGTCTTCATCGTAAAATTTTAAAGAAGCAAAGATCGTTTCCTATTATCGCAAAATAAGAGAGAGAGAGTACCCTGGATATTATTCGCAAATTGAGCAGGCAATCATGATAACAAAGACTTTTCTTATTGTAGCATGATCTTCTCATAAAATTTCAATCACCATCTTTCTCTTCTGATTGCGAAATTGTTTTCTTGGCGCCCATCTACATGGGGAGTAGTGATCATCACAATAAAATAAGAGAACTTTAAATGCGAACATTTTTAGGTTAGGCTTTACCGTCACTGTTACTGACATTAAATGAAACAACAAGTTTACTGTTACCAGTCACCGTTTTATTTATTTCCACTACGCGTTTCGAAGGTTTAAACCTCCATCATCGGGTGGATTTACATTAGTTAGTATTACATTTGTATGTGTGTTGTGTTACGAGTTTTGGAGGAACTTGTGGCACTGCCTAGTGGAGAAACAAGACACTATTTCAGAATATGGTTTAGGACTACTTTTGACAAAAATTAAACTGATATCTAATGGTAAACCTTAAAGAAGTAAACTAGAGTACCTCCAGTGGTCACAGGTTCCTTTTGCTGTCGTAACACATCACATGTATACTGCCACATTTGTAAACAAATATGGCGTCTGGAATCAGCTGGGTGTCAGGCTCTTATAGCAGCAGAGAAGACATAATCGCAAAGTGCAAAGAATATACATAGTAACAACATTAGTACAGAATAATTGTTAAAAGCATTTGGAGGTGTTTGTTTTGAGGTGTCGAATAAATGTGTGTCTACTTCAGGTGGTATGTAAATCCAATTTTGACAAGTTATGACAGCTAAACATTCGTACTCGTTTATACAATTAGGTGAAATGTTAAAACGGTTTATACTTCATACTTCTTTATAACAATTAGGTGATATCTTACACACTTGAATTACAATGATCATATTGGATACAGCAGTAAAATCATACATAGATGACACTCTTTGAAGAGAGAGAGACACATGTGGACACATCCTAATATTTACCATAAATATTGACAGCTGCCAAGAGTACAAGAGATTGACCTCATTCACAGATAATTCATCACACCAACAGCTTGTACCCTTGTCAGCTTAAAACTGTATGTACATCAACTACTGGCACAAATGTATATCTATCCCCATATTTTATAGCATTAACCAATGTATTACCCCAACCTTTAGGCAGCTAATATATGCAACACGTAATCTTAGGACTCCCTGCCATGTAAATGTTCGCTCTCATATAATCATTTCCTTCCTCTCTCTCTCTCTCTTCAAAGAGTGTCATCTATGTATGATTTTACTGCTGTAGCCAATATGATCATTGTAATTCAAGTGTGTAAGATATCACCTAATTGTTATTAACAAGTATGAAGTATAAACCATTTTAACATTTCACCTAATTGTATAAACGAGTACGAATGTTTATCTGTCATAACTTGTCAAAATTGGATTTAAATACCACATGAAGTGGACACACAGTTATTCGACACCTCAAAACAAACACCTCCAAATGCTTTAAACAATTATTCTGTACTAATGTTGTTACGATGTATATTCTTTGCACTTTGCGATTATGTCTTCTCTGCTGCTATAAGAGCCTTACACCCAGCTGATTCCAGACGCCATATTTGTTCACAAATGTGGCAGTATACATGTGATGTGTTACGACAGCAAAAGGAACCTGTGACCACTGGAGGTACTCTAGTTTACTTCTTTAAGGTTTACCATTAGATATCAGTTTAATTTTTGTCAAAAGTAATCCTAAACCATATTCTGAAATAGTGTCTTGTTTCTCCACTAGGCAGTGCCACAAGTTCCTCCAAAACTCGTAACACAACACACATACAAATGTAATACTAACTAATGTAAATCCACCCGATGATGGAGGTTTAATCCTTCGAAACGCGTCGTGGAAATAAATAAAACTGTAACTGGTAACAGTAAACTTGTTGTTTCATTTAAAATAAGAGACATCAGGCTCTCAAGGAAAGACTGAAGCGCTCATTTTCCTAACGCACAGTTCGAGAGTGGAACGGTAGAGAGCTTGAAGGTGGTTCGAGGTACCCTCTGCCAGGAACTTACCTGTGAATTTCAGAATAAAAATATAGGTGTAGCTGCAGATAATCCTTGAATATTGCTTTAACATTTATGAATACCTCTGAAATATACTTGAATGGCTACCTGCTAGCACCGCCAATGAGAAACACTTCAGTGCTAACAGCATCCCAGACAGTATATCGCCAAAATAATTCAGTGCAAAACAAATGCTAGCACCTGACTTATGGATGACTAATCTCACGTCAGCTATTGTCTATGACAGCTGACGTTAGTTCCACGCATACATAAGCACATTTGATGTCTACACAAAAAGGTACAAACATGAAATCACAGTAAATATTTATAAAAGCTATTCAGATCGTTATCTTAGTTCTTGCTTTTAGCTGAGTTGTTGAGCATGGCAGTAAACATGGTAGCTTTTCTTGTGTAAAATTACAGATGTTTTATTTTTTGTAAGTTATTAAACCTATTATGCAGATTACATTTAAAAGAGAAGATTCGATGGGAAGGGAACTTTCCATGCTGAGGTAACGTGAAGAAGAAGTGCTTATCAACGTGTTGTAGGACAATAAGACCGCTTTGCGACGCTTCATGAATACAGGGCAGTTAAGTCGCGCTACAAAACATTGGTTCAGGAAACTAAAGGAATGCACTGGGAGTTCCTAAGGAAGTAATTGTAGTTTGACATATGGGGAACACAGTAGAAGTTAAAGTTTCGGCACATACTGTCTACAGTTCGTAAAGAGGCTGGCTCAGTGACGGGTGGATGGAGAGAGTCAGCAGAATATCTGCAAGCCGCACTACTTCATGATCATAAAACACAAGTACTGAAATACTCGCACTCGCACTCTTGTTGATACATGTCGCTCACGAAGAAGATGCTGCCGGAATTTCCAAGCTGAAAACTGGAAAGGCACATAGTCCGGGTGGCATCTATCCTCAGGGCGTGCGGATGGCAGGTGCACTGATTATGCGTTATTTGGTAGATTACTAAACGGGTCGTTGCAAGTAGCTGACTCCTGGCAATACGGTGAGCAGCTAGATCAGCAGTGATTAGAAAGAGAAAGGATAATGACCCGGTACCACCAAAAATATGTAGACTACGTGCTTATAAATCTTCTTGGCCGAAGTTCAGGAACGTCTGTTCTGCGACCTGTTGCAGGCCACAGGGTTTAAAATAGTAGTCTTCAAACTCTTTTGCTGGAAGCCGATTATGGGACGACTTCTTGGACGACATATACAGGGTGTAAATTTTAAGTTGACAAACCAGAATAACTCAAAAAATAAGCTTCACGCGAAAAAAATGTGTAGACTCCAAAGTCGATTATTTTTTAGGGAGACATCTGCTGATGCTAAAATTAGCCCGCCAACCCAGCCCCCTGGGGGTGGGGAAGGAGACAACTTTAAAATTTCAAATGGGAAACCCCATTTTTTATTGCAGAATCAGATTCTACATAAAAAACTACGTACATTTTGTCTTAAACATTTGTTTGGATTCGTGGTAGTTGGCGCTGTATTTCAAGAAAATTCATGTTCTCATTTTTGCGTGGAAAATGGTTACGGATAAATAAAAAATACTTACTTACTTCGTAAAGTTTGATTGGCTAAAACTAAAACTCTCCTTCTCCCTATAGGGTGGGGTTTGAGAGAGAGGAATTAGAGTTTTTCCCGAAACAAACAAAACCTAATCGAGTCTTCGGAAAAAATTAATATGTGGGTCAACATCTGTAAAATGGCAGGCCAGTTTTAGCACCATCAGATTTCCCACTCTAAAATAATCAACTTTGATTTCTATTCGTTTTTTCGAGTGAAGCTTATCTTTTGAGTTATTCTGGTTTGTCAACTTAATATTTACACCCTGTATACCAACCTCGTGAGTAATTGGTAGCCTACATAATTTAGTATGTTTTAAGTTCCCAATAGACTAGTTACAGTAAGGGTGTGAAAAACTGGCACCGTAGCCCTCGAGTAATGACCATTCGGAACACTTCGCATCGACTATTCTATTTCAGTTCGCTGCCACCGTTAACGACCCGAAGTTGGCATACTGTATTTGCCTGAAGAATTGTAGTTGCGTTATCTATGTCAGCGGATGATTAACTGACTAATAACAACAACTGTACTTATATTTAAATGCAGCGTGCAAAAAATGTTTACCGTAACCATTTTGAATGTCTTTCTGTCTACTCATTACGTTGTATTACAACAGCCTTAATTTAATTTTTAATTGCCTGCTAAAAATATGTACCGCATTTGAAGATGACCGTCTGTGTAAAGCGCATTCTTGAATCCAGGTTACTTCCGTGTCAAAATTCATACCACAGTAGCTGATTGGTGTGCGTAGCTCACGCGCGTGAGCTGTCAGCACTGGCAGCCAAACAGTAAAACATTCCCGACTCATGTCTTCTAACCCCGCAGTGGTCGCTATACTTACCCCTATACCCAAGCGGTAAGCGACCAACATCACTTAACACATGATCCTGTGCACCAACGTCAATTAACATTATGTACATCTTAAAATACTACTGTTTATATAAGCAGTTTTGTTTGTTACTGAGCAGGAAAATTCAATCTCAAAAACCTCTTGACGTTACTTGACACTTTTCAATTAGGCTGTTGGTTGCTAGATGCATATTATTATATAATACGACTGAGAACCGCGGGCAGCAGGAATTCATGATTCGAGCCGCATGCGGCCCGTGGACCCCAGTTTGACGGCCACTGGTCTAAACCTATGCTGGTATGGATTCAGAAAAGGGAAATCTATAGATGATACCGTTAACAGAGCTCTCCAGAGCGTAGAAAATTGATACAGTGTACTTATAAACCCTGGAGAAATCGAAGATATTTTAATGACTCTATTAAAATCTATAGTCTTTCCTCTTTACATTGATATATACATTATAGGGTTTCAAACGAAAAATGACCTATGTATACCAAATTTTAAAGTTACCGTCATGTATGCCGTCACGCCCCCATTATTTCTGTTACAGAAACCCGTATTATTTAGAAAAGAATTGTTAACGTATTGTTTCCAGCAATGATATGTATGATACATTGTATATGTTGGTAATAGTGCAGGTTTCTAGTGTCTGTAAATGATTACCTCTGCTACTATTTACTTTTGTTTCGCTGAGGCAGCTTGTTCACGTGTTACTGAATGTTTGTTGCCTATGTGCTACATATATTTGTGGAAGTACATATCCTTTAGTGTGCAATAAATATGAACTATTCCACGCATCAAGAAATTCAATAAAAGGAAATTCCGTGGTAACCAGTTCACAAATAAACCAGGCCACACTGTTGAATGTAACCTATGTATCAGTTCTTCAGGGAAGAAATTCCCACATGGCACGCCTCCTGTTGATTCTAATTTTTGTGTTAACTATGACGCAGTTTGTAGTGTATTTGTTGCTGATGACGTGGACATCTTATCTTCATTGATAATGGAAGTGGCGAAATGTAAATAATGTGATGGTGTATGCTGTCTGGAAATAACTGAACAACATAGTAGCAGGAAGGGTTTAGCGTCAAAACTAGTTGCTCTGCGTAGATCCTGCAATAAATCTACCTCGAAAATGACTTTGAAGGTTGTGCATAGTTGCAATGATGTGAATTTGAAGTTAGCGTATGCAATGCGTCCAATAGGAAAAGGAAAAAAGCTGCTCAAACTTTTTGTGATTTGATGGACCTTCCTCTTCCTCCCAGTAAGTTCAGCATGTATATAACAATACTTTTAGGTGCCTTGACGGTTGCGTCTAAAGCATGTATGAAACGTGCAGTAGAAGAAACAGTATATATTTGTGGAACCAGGGACATTGCTGTTGCAGTTGTTGGGACATGGCAACTTTGAGGACATCGTTCCTTGAATGGTGTTGTAAGTTCTATGGAAAAATTGTTGACGTTGAGTGCTTATCTAATTGCTGCCACACCTGCCATGATAACACTGAATGACATATTGAACATTGGTGTTCTAAGAATTCAGTGGAGGTATGGAGTATGATGGAGCTCTAAAAATATTTCAGAGGTCGGTGCCCGTTTATAACGTTAGATATACGAAGTGCTAGGCGATGGGGGCTCTAAAGGTTTCAATAAAATTAATGAGTCCATTGTTAATGGTGATACCTTGCTAACAAAACTGGAGTGTTGCGGACATGTGCAAAAGAGGATGGGTGCTAGATTGAGGAAGCTACGAAGAGAAATGGAAGGAAAGTTGCTATCTGATGGAAAATCGCTGACTAGCCGAAGCAGATTGACAGAAACTGAAACAGGCCTTCTTCATAGTTATTATCGACTTGCCATTGGACGAACTGCATCTCTGAATGATGTTACAGCAATGAAAAAAGCTGTATGGGCCACCTACTTCCATAAGTTGTCCACAGATGACTACCTTGTTTACGAACTTTGCCCTAAAGAAGCAGATTCTTGTTGTGGTTACCAAAATGCAAAAGGAAGTGGTCAAATATAGCATCATAAGCATTCTACTCCTGAGCCTGTTATGAATGAAACAAAACCAATTTTTAGAGGCCTGAGTAGCCCTCTTTTGCGTAGTAAATGTCTTCATGGGGGCACTCAGAATACAAATGAAAGTTTAAACCATTGCATATGGGAAAGATTACCCTACAATGTTTTTGTAGGACTAAATACGTTAAAAGTTGGTGTACTAGATGCAGTGATAGGTTTTAATGATGGAATGATAGGAAGGTTCGAATTCCTGAGAAATTTAGGCATAAAATGTGGCTCTAATATTGGAGACCAGTTGTTTGCGTGTGACAGACAACGGGTGCATGAACCTGAAAGAGTCGCTCTTCAAGTTACCAAAGATGCAAGAAGTACTAAAAGAAATGCCAAGAGGAAGCTTGAAGATGAAGCGATGCTGCAGGATGAAGATAATGTTTCAGGAATGTTCTGGACTCATATCTTCATTCGCGTTTTCCCGCAAGTTGTAGTTTTCAGAATTCAGGTACAAATATTTCCTAAAGTTTTTAAAGTATTGCTTCTAATTAATTTTCTGTAACTTGCAATAGTCCACACTTATGTAGTAGACTTAAGCTTTATTGCAGAATCAACTAAATTATAGAAAAAAAGAGATTTTTATTAGGAAAAAATCATAAAAATTAAAATGTAAGATATGACAGATTTTTTTCCTCATAATATACCTAATGGGTGGAATTGAATAGGTCTAGTACCTCAGACATCATGTCATGCATATCTGGTAATAATTTGGTCTCCTTCAAATGTAAAACATTGGATTAAATGGTACCTCAATTGCAGGAAGCACTTTGAAAAAAAAATGCATCTATTTCTTTGTAATTTTTTTAATAACCCTAAGAAGGTTCAAAAATATTCAAAATATTTCTGATTTGTCTAGAAAGTGTGTTGCATTACCTAACATCGACAAAAAATCTGTAAAACATATGAATTATAAACAGTACCTGAAAGACGTAGGTGTCGGTTTTTACATAATATTGAGCCAGGAAAGAATCCTTAAACAACGAAGCATTTAATCGCGCTCATGTCTTGCACCGCCGGTGCATTCGATGAACGTTGGCGGCCAGTGATGTTCGCACGCCTCCGAGATCTCAAAGTCCCCAAATGTCTGTTTTAGAGCTTTGTAGGTAATTGCAGTAGACGCAGCGTCCAGTGGCTTGCATGGCAGAGCAAGGTAATCAAAAAGATTACCAGGAGCTTTCCTCAAGGCTCCATACGTGGTCCATCGTTCTGCGATGTTAGTATTCAACTCCCTATTACACGGATTATGTGGTAGTGACGGTGTTGTTGCTTATGCAGATGACATCCTAGTATGTTGTGTCCGAAGATTCCAGGAAAAGACAAATGATGCAGCAGTGGTGCAAGGACAACAAACTGACTAAAGCTCTTCACAAAGCCATATATATACCGCCGAATGGAAGATTTTCTCTTGGCAAAAATCCGTCCATGAGGCTTGTCACAATCGCAACAGTGCTTGAAGGAATTTAGGTATTCTTCTAGCCGAAAAAAGAAACACTCTAGAACACGTAAAATTTGTTAGAAAGCAGCTAAAATTAATGATTGTCCATGCTAGCACTGCTGACTCTACATTGACGTCACAAGTGATGCGGACATATGACGAAGCTACCTTCAGCGCCACTGTGGGTCTCGCTCCAAGCATCTGGACGCATCGCCTTCGGCTAATCAGCAACAAAAAAATACTGCGACGATTTCAGCGGAGCGTACTTCTGAGAGTCACGTGTGACTTCCGCACTACACCTGTCGAGGATTTATTGCTAATCCTCGGGATATGTCCAGTGGCTATCGTGGTACGTTATTGTGCAGAGTGGTATTGGTTGTGCCGTGAACCACATAATCGTATATACCATATGTTACGATCCGAACCAGGTCGAGCGAACAGAGTGGGCGAGTGATGCTGTATAGCGCCGGGCGCTCATGAAACATCATACAATTAGCAATCATTAGTAGGCGAGAATTTCACAATCACTCCGTCATCTACCTGGCGCTGGCTAGAAGTGACCATGCTGAGTCTGCGCTGCTTGAAAGCTTGAGGCTGCACAGCAGTGCCCGGCGAGGAACTTTCTGAGCACAGATCCTGTATTGCCTGTGGGACCATCGCAAAATAATGCGGCGGCCGTCGGTCCTCGCAGCAGGGCGTGACTATGTACGTCCGTCAGAGCCTCAGCAGTCTCGATGAGTCAAGCTGCGCGTAGGCTCGGTTCCACAAATAGGCATGCCCCTATTGTCGGTTATCGAGACGGCGTGTAGGCTGAAGTTCCAGCAGAACACGAAGGTCAGCCTGCGTGGTGGTCCCACCCTACAGCCAGTAACACGGTACTTATACTGGCCCAGTAGTGACGACTCAAGCTCCCAGTGCCTAAGCTGAACAGCCTGCAGACGAGCAGATCGGTTCTTCATCCACGGGAGACGGGTCCAGCCCCGACCCAGAGACAGTCACCGTTATGACTGTGGCTTCAGAAGTCCCCTCCATGGCCGGTCGACTGTTGGTTCGTAGCCGTTGACTCCATATTGGCGCAGCTTGCAGACGTTGAATTTACCAGAGCTCCCAGCAACTTAATAGAGCTGGCCTTCCATCGGTATCCGTAATGCAGATGGAATGCTCTAACTCTGGGATTGACCTGTGGAAGTAATAACGTTTTGTAATAAGAAATTATGTGATTTCCCCCCTCCAGCAAATACACACATACCAAATGTGTTCTCGTTCTCTGAACCTGTCAGTGCTCTCAGCTGCTCTAGTGTTAGCCTTGTTATAGGGGCACACTCTGCCTGTTCCGCACTGTTGTTGACGTGGTGAATCAGTTGTTCCTCGCTTGTCTCTCGCATACCCCGATTTGCATCATATTCCCAAGCATCAGAAATGGATTCAAGTTGCGGGACATAGTCCCTACTGGAGGTATGGTGCACCAATTAACAGGTCACGGTCCAATGTGAGATATATTAACACACCAATCTGTGAATATGGAGAGGAAGTTTCCGCTGATCGTTGCCGGTTGCCCCCTTTTTTAGGCAGAGACAATTAGTCTATACATACTTGGATGGGTGGCCATAGCATTCTTTCTTTCTCTCTGTCGTGTGTTTGTCTGTAGGTGTGCGTAATATTAAAAAAGAAAGAATGTTAGAAAGAATGCTATAGCCACCCTCAAAGGTATGCGTAGACTCTAGGATTGCGAAAAGCGCTCACGTACCAGTGTGGCCAATGTAAACAGTCTAGAAGCAACAGGTTGAGAAGTAGGTATAGTTGTAGTTAGTCGCAGAACCTTGTGTTATTCCGAGCGCTCGGGAAACAAATCTACTAGTATAAACTAGAAGTTATTCACTTGGAACTTACGTAAATTACTTTTATTTTATGTTACTTTTAATCGATTTTTTCAATATTTTGTTTTGTTTCTACGTTACTATAACCACTATTGATTTAACAAAACTTATATACGTAATACAAAACGTTGTACTTCACTGCGATCATTGAATGTGTACAACCCCTTTAGAGTTTCTAGAAAACAGATCTTAAATTCCTGGCAAAAACCTGAAATGAATTGTAACAGAAGCCTGCCATTGACAGTCAAAAATCGAAAGCTGCAAAGAGAAATTTGACTAAGTCTTAATGAGGTATCTAGAAATCGAAGAAGATAATGGAAGTCAATAAGCGAAAACCTGCGACTACGGTGTGTATGAGCGCATGATATGTGTAACACATGGTGAGCAAATGATAAATGGGGTGCCCACTGAAAAGTTCTTAGGGGTCCATATTGATGAGAATTGAAACTGGAATGAAGCACGCTTTCGAAATCCTAAAACAACTTAGTTCAGTCACATTTTCGCTTATAATTGTTGCTTATCTTGGAGAGAGACAAATCGGTAAGTCAACATATTTTGCATATTTTCATTCAGTAATGCCATTTGGAATAATGTTCTGGGGTAACTCTGCTTTGAGAAAGAAAGTCTTCATTGCCCAAAAACGTACCGTGAGAATAACATTTTGTGCTCACACACGATTGTCTTGTAGACTCCTGTTTCAGGAGTTGGGAATTCTGACTACTGCTTCCCAGTGTGCCTATCCCCTCATGAACTTTGTTGTAAATCACCCACTACAATTCAAAAGAAACAATTAGGTACATAATAGTAACACCAAACGGATAAATGACATTCATTACTCCAAATCAAGTTTGTCTTTAGTGCATAAATGTTTGCACAATTCTGCAAGAAAATTTTTGATCATTTACCCAGTGATATACAATGTCTGGCAGACAGGAAAGTAAAATTTGATAACAAACTGAGAAAGTTCATCCTTGATAGCTCCTTGTGTTCCATAGAATAATTTATATTATGATTATGTGCAAAACATGGTGGGTAGGAATTACTAACTTACATCTGTATATCTGTCTTTTCTTCTTGTGAAAAGAAAAAAAAAATAGAAGTGTTCAGAATATAACCGTATGCACAAATTAATTTACGATGTGAATGTATAGTGGCTAGTTCCACATCCGATGTGTCGTGCAGAATGCTCCATGGACCATGTTACTATCTAACTAACTAACTTGTGTACCCCTTCTCAAATGCTTCTATTAAGTTATCGAGTGAGTTCAGTCCTTGTACAGTCCCCAGACATTTTCACCTCCAATTACTATCCTCGTCTGTTACAGACTTGTTGTACTCCTCTTTGTGTTTTGTCTCTTGCTACAAAAATTTTCTGAATTTTTGTGAATGTCAGTGGCCTTGTTCAGTGTGAACGGCACGTTTAGATGGCCACCCACTCATAACTCAAGTATCAAATTTTTCTAACGTGTTTTAATTTCCAGGCAGGTAAATGCCGTTAGTCTGTAGCTGTGTATTGGCCATTGTGTTCAAATCCATTTAGCAGGAAACTTTCCTTGCTGAATGGGTGTCCCAAGAGCGAACCAAGTGCGTATGGTAGGTCACACTCAAAGCTTAGTCTTGAGCCGGCCATTTTTAACGAAACCACTACATGGTGAAATTTTTTCTGCTTCTCAGCACAGGGATTTATGCTTACTGGTGCGTTACTTCGGTATGTCCACTTACTGTAAGTGATAATGCCCATATGCAGATAAAATGTGATGGAATCAATATCTCTAACGTGCTACTGCACGCTTTATAGAGAGCTTGGTAAACACATTAATTGTTCTCTGTCCGTTATATTTTCAAACTTGTTCAAAATATTCATAGGTAATTAGATGATGAATTTCCTAAGACTTCTCACCCAACGCTACGAGAGTAAATTGACGGAATCCCTCACAGATATGGGCATTTACAGGTCCAGGAAACAACTTCCGTACCGAAAAAAATATACTGGCCTTACATATTTTTGTCTTTCTGATGTTAAAAGTACGAAACACTAATGGTGCAACGGGACATAATGCACAGTTTCAGTGAGGAAAATAAATTATGCTTTCGTTTTGTTTTTCTAATCAGTTGTATTTATTAATACACCTGAACCTATTTAAGGTTTTTTCGGGGTTCTTAATGAAAACCATTATTATGAGAGAACTATTCGTTATTAATGATACGCTCTAACGTCTGAATCTCATTCCGCATTTAGTCAAGTTCACAGTTCAGAATAGTTCGTAGCACTCTATCTCAGAGGAGGACAAAATTGCGGATTTAGATTTATATAACCACCATTGTTAGCAACTTCATAGGGGAATTATTGTGCTCTGACGGAAAAGAATGTATGTTAGACGTTAACAAATATGGATCATAGGAAAAAAATAAGAAGGGGGAAGAATTATTTCCCCTCGTGAAGTTCATCACAGTCGCCCATCACCACGGAAGTTACGATGTCGTTAACGCTACTGTCACATTATTATGTCCTTAGGAAAAACAATGTTGAAAGAACTATTCTTAAACAATCTATTCTGTAACATAAGTCGCCAACTTCATCCACAAAGGAAAGCACTGACTCCTAATTTTTTAACCTTTCCATGATGACGTGAGCCTTGGTTCGCTACCCCATGCCTGTCCAAAAAAATACAGCACACGCTTTATCATGGGTTCGTTCAGTGTGCCTGAGATCGTCATAGGTATTTTCAACGAACTGCTGTGGCAGTCCAAATGAACAGTGGGTAGTTTTCTAACAAAATCCCTAGAGCGTAGGTCCACAAACGAAACAAGATAGATATTAATTTTAGCAATAGGCATTTGTGGATGGAAAATTAGTGCAATATGGACATATAAAGTTGGTTTCGACAATCACTTGTTTTGGTCAAAGAATATCGTATGTGGTTTGGGTCTACAAAGCCGTCAAACTAAGGTCGGCATTACACCCACACAGCGTATTATCGCGGCGACTCGACCGTAATTGTGCGGTCAGCGATCTGCAAAACAAGTCATGGAGAAGCTATTGACAGCCAACGCTATTGCGCTTCGATGAACCCAGAGCTGGCTTGGTTCAAATGGCTCTGAGCACTATGGGACTTAACATCTGTGGTCATTAGTCCCCTAGAATCTAGAACTACTTAAACCTAACTAACCTAAGGACATCACACACATCCATGCCCGAGGCAGGATTCGAACTTGCGACCGTAGCGGTCACACAGTTCCAGACTGTAGCGCCTAGAACCGCACGGTCGCACCAGCCGGCCGAATTATATGTAAAGACACTAACTGTTTTCTAAAGAACGGTTACCATTGATGACCGTGCAGCTTCTCTAGAATAAATGATAATTATTTGCAACCCTCAGCTGCCGACAGGTGTTGTTGATATATCTCGATGGGGACAGCTGAAAATGTGTGCCCCGACCGGGAGTCGAACCCGGGATTCCTGCTTAAATGGCAGACGTTCTATACATCTGAGCCAACGAGGACACAGAAGAATAGCACGACTGCAGGGACTTATCCCTTTCACGCTTCGCGTGAGACCCACATTCCCAACTGTCCACAATCTACATGCGTGATATTCGTAATAGACGGGATTGGATTTGGATTTGGTAGGTAACAAGTTGTTAAAATTATGGCGATAAAGTATCTCATTTGTAAAGTTGAGGCTCTGAGCGATGCTTCTTGTAGTATTAATTCCCAGTGGTAGTCGTTTCCAGTAGTCGTAAGCCTTGGCAGGCTTCTCTGTACGTCTGGCATAGGTAACCGTCAACAGTCGTGAGACCTGTGAAATTGTTAGTACCCGTATTTCGCGAAGCAACAGCTAGAGATAGCCGGCCGCTGTGACCGAACGGTTCAAGGCGTTTCAGTTCGGAACCGCGCTGCTGCTACGGTCGCAGGTTCGAATCCTGTCTTGGGCATGAATGCGTGTGATGTCCTTAGGTCAGTTAGGTTTAAGTAGTTGTAAGTCTAGTGGACTGGTGACCTCAGATGTTAAGTAACATAGTGCTTAGAGACATTTGAACCATTTTAAGCCAGAGATAGAAACATTTGGCATTGTTCGGATGTACGGTGTATACTCAGCCCAGTGCACCAGTTTTCACGATCTCTGGATGAACGTCTACTGGAATTCCTTGTTTTCGTCGTTGAAACATTTTTCTTGTTGTGTTCCACGTAACAGGTAGGGATGTCGACAGATAGTAATGTTTTGGCACAGTTGGTAAAAAGCTGTTGATATTATGTTCTGGGGTGATTCGCTTGTAGTTTTTTTGGCGGTGTCTGTTGTAAAGTAAACTTTCTCTCCATTCTCCAAATGTACTCCTAGATATTGTACAGCTGGTACGCGTTCGTATTTGGGAAAACGAAAATCCGCCACGCTACTTCGTTACTGTTGATGTATCCTCTCATTTGGTACATGAGGATTTCTGTTTTGTTGTTGTTCTCTGTCTTTGGCTATTTGAAATACAGCCATGTTACTGTCTTTGCTCCCGTACTTACACACATATTTGATGGATTTCACTGAATTGCAATATCCTGTGTTTATACTGAACATTAGGTGGACCGATAAGGTAAAGAATGAGGAGATTCTGCGTAGATTCTGAGAGGAAAGGAATACGTGGAAAACACTGATTAGGAGAAGGGACAGGATGATAGGACATCGGTTAGGAAATGAGGTGATGACCTCCATGATACTAGACGGAGCTGGAGAGGGAAAAAACTGCACGGGAAGACAGAGATTGGAAAACATACAGCAAATAATTGAGGACGCTGGTTGTGTGTGTTACCCGGAGATGAGGAGGTTGGCACAGGGTAGTAAATCGTGCGGGTGGCACCACAAGTCATAAGACTAATGACCCCGAAAAAAAGTTTATGTGTGCCTGGAACCCTTTGCAAAACTGTGTGTTATACGGTACTATCCGCTGATAATCTATTCACAGTTGGTCGCTGCCTCGTAATCGTATGTTTGCTGTGAAGCCACCATTTTTTGGTGATCTTCTTCCATATTTGGGATAGCTATCAGCTCTGGTTTCTGTATCGTCCAAGTATGGTTCGTGGATTTTTTTTAACATTTTCCATCACTCATGCATGGCGTATTATGGTTTAATGGCCGGTATGATACGTGAATCATGTCTTTCACTATTACGTTGTACAGTTCCGGATCTTATTATGTATTGGGAAACTCAGCTTGGATGATTTTGTCGACATCCGTGGGATTAATTCTGTCCTGTAGTCATATGAGATTGTGTGAGGGGGCAGTCCTTGTTTTTGCCATTAGATTGTGTACAGCCAGTGTATAATGGTTCCAAAGATGTGTTTTGTGATGACATCAATAAATCTCATTTTCTGTGTCGGAAAACTCGTGTTATTATGTCGTGCAGATGCATGGAGTATTAGTTTTTCTTTGATTTCTGAACACGACGAGTTGCATGTGAATGCTACGAAGAAGTCAGGTCGTCCATATTTTCTTATGTAGGACATGGCATCTTAAGCGTATTCGTGGATGTGTCTCAGACGTCCTTTGTATGATGAGGATAAGATTACCATTGGTCCAATGTTTTCAGTGTTTCCATTTATGACTGCGTCTCGAAGGTCGGTGTATTTTTCCATATGTAATTTCTTCAGATTCAGTCTTATGTAAAGCATCCGTTCGGCTTCTGATTTTGCTTACATATATACCAGAAATTGTTAGAATAAACAATTGTGATTGTATGTTTCATTGTCTCTCATCATTAACCAGTAAGTACAGAACTTCTTGGAAGTGAGTTTTTTGTTTGTTTCTACGCCTGTTTCATGTTAGATTTGTTTCACATCAAAATAATATTCGTCCTCTACGTTCAGAAACGTTAGTGGATATTGGAGGGCATCATATGAATGGTGTGTCTCTGCAGTAAGTTGTAGTCCTTCTCTTCTTCGTTGTACAATTATGTCGCGGCTTGTGTTTTCATTGTCCACAATTACGATGGCGACTTAGTCTACCTGAGGTGCATTCCAGTCACGTTCGTGTTCTGGTTCAAATGATTCTGAGCACTATGGGACTTAACATCTATGGTCATCAGTCCCCTAGAACTTAGAACTACTTAAACCTAACTAACCTAAGGACAGCACACAACACCCAGCCATCACGAGGCAGAGAAAATCTCTGACCCCGCCGGGAATCGAACCCGGGAACCCGGGCGTGGGAAGCGAGAACGCTACCGCACGACCACGAGATGCTTCGTGTTCTCCAGGTGGTCTTTTGTCGGCTCGAACTATAACTTTATAGTCATCGGAAATCATTCGAACTAGTGCTGTTTTGAATGTGTGAATAAGTTAACTGTAATTGTGTAAGATCTTCTGTACATCTTGGACTACCTCTCGTCTCAATCCACTTATAACTGTGCATCGTTGATAAATTTTTGTTTCTTCATCTCTGATGAAATATACTTGTGGAAATTTATGATCTTCGCTCGGTAGTTGTAGTAACGCTCCCATATTGTGATAGAGTTGTCCTTTGATGGAAAAAATATAATCGATTTCATCTCTGTTAGTGCTGAACGAAGTGACACCTAAAGAAGTCATTTGGAAGCAAGAATAGTAAGGTTTTATAGTATTTTGAAGAGAGCGTTTTGATTCTGGAGTTTCTCCGTTCATGTAGTGTAAAAATTCCTGCTGAGGTGCTTTAAGTGGTGGAAATCGAATTTTTCCATTCATACGACAGAATCCCGGTGTTTCTCTGTTGAATATTTCACGCTGCATAATTGGCAGATGTTACACATTTTTCCGATTACGGCGCGTTTCTGGTTGTTATATTCTTTCGTAGGGTCGTAGTGGAATGATTCATTTGCTACGTTTTACTGTTCACTTGTCATCGTCCGCGCTTCTCGTAGAGTGATATTTTCATGGTTGGCTTGGTTCGCAGTCTTTCGTTATACGATTATGTCGCAATTGTTGGTTCTTCAATCCGTTCGTTTCGTTATTCATCGGTTTCTCTGGTGCTCATATTCGTTTGTTTGGAACTTAAACGTGCCTCGCGCTCTTCGTCTGATTCGTTTTCTCACTGTTGTTTTTTTTTCACCGTTTTGTTCAGACCTGGCAACTTCTCCTCTTTTACGCTTGGGCACTGTCTTGAATCAACTTTATTTTAACAAATACCCTAAGTACACTTTCCATACTTTTCACACTTTATTTTCGATTTATATTCAGTTACTGTATCACTTCGAGTACTCACATTTCACTGTTTGTTTTGATTCACTCACTGCACAATTTTTTTGGTTCCTCCCTTTGTCACTAGTAAGAAACAGCGTTCCAATTCACGAAATGTCTTGCTTTGTATACCCCTACCAATGGGTAGCCAAACAGTGGCGAATTTCAGAAGACATCAAAAAAGGCTAAACGGTCCACAACGTTGTAGAACATTCCAGAGTGTTCTGCGAAGTTCAGCGATGATCTATGATTTTCCGGAATATTTTCGAACTTTCTGAAATCTTCCCGAAAGTTTCAGACTATTCCCGAACATCGTAGAATGTCCTGGACCTTTGTGGAACATTCTGGGACATTCTGGAATGTTGTAGAATGCTCTCGAATACTTTCGAATGTTCTGGAGTGTTCTCGAATATTCTCAAATGTTCTGGAATGTTCTAGAAATTTCTAGAAGGTGAAACTTCACAGCCCTTATATATTCAAGTGCACGCCCATCAGGTTAAAACGGGAACCTTCTTTAAGGATGACGGACGGAGGGCTACCACACCATATAACTCTCCTGATCGTACCGTAACTCTTTTCTGAGTCTTAACGGCACGTACATTGTGTACTTAGTTTTATAATATATATTGTTTTTATGTGTGTAGTGTGTGACATAGCTGGTACAGAGATTATTTTGTTCATTTAACCACCTGAGTGTGCCACATGCCATTTAAATTGCTGACCATGAGGAAACTCTGACGAACAACCTGTTATATAAATAACAGTTGTTAAGAACAGAATTACAGTGTTTGCGGTATTGTGCTACGGAAAGATGTTAAAGATTAGGTGGACTAATAGCGTATGCAGCGAAAAGCCCGTAAGCAGTATCGGCGAAGAAAGGACCATTTGTGAAAACGTTGGCAAGAAGAAAGGACAGGATTGTAGGGCATGTGTTTGGACATGACTAAATGGACTAGAGGGAGCTGTAGAGGATAAAAACTGTAGGGGAGGCAGACATTTCAATATATCTAACTCATAACTGTGAACGTAGGGTGGTAGTGCTTCTCTTGGGTGAAGAGTTTTGTGTTTATTTGACTCCTATAGGGATGGAAAATTTTCTGTGAGTATCCATGGTACTACCAGAAACTATTTTGGCGGAGGTACTGTAACGCAATTACTTTGTCAAACACATCTCGCACGTGGCGGGGCTGCCGAGTCCGTCCAGACCAGACTACACCGAAAAGGAACTGAGAGTAACAAAATTTATCATTTAATTCTCATCACAGATCCGAACTGCCAATAAAAAAATCTCAGTAAATTGGTACCAAATTCAGACCGGTCACTTAACCAATTGAGAAGTTTACAATCTTAATTAGGTACTTAATGCTACTAAACTAATTTCCCTAGGTCCGCAGACACTACTACATACAGGATCATCGGTTGGAGGGATAGGGTAATTTTGGCGTTCCCTGTTCATCTAGTATAGAAAACGGCCAAGATGGCGACATCCATCTTGCTTTCTTGTCAGTTGTTTGAATCGGCGCAGAAGGCACGCTGTGTCAGAGACATAGACAGTTCTCTCGTTTCCTGGGAATCCGAGGCAGTTCGTTCCACCCGACTTGAATGAAGGAATTTGTCCGCTTCAAGCGGCCAGAAGACCAAGAACGTTTGCACCTCGAACATCAATTAACTTGGCTACAAGTACCTTTCCGCATACCGCGTATGTTCAGTGTAGTTCATCGAGCGAGTCTTCGAGCAGAAAGGAGAGCAGTTCTCCGGTGGCATTCCGTTGCAGTTCCTAAACGCGTCTCTACCGCGAGTTTCATTATGCAGCAGTAATCGGTATTTAATAGCAAGTGCTGTTTTGTTGTTTAGAATTACAAAGCGTGCTGCAACTACAGTGGTAGCGAGTGCGCTGTTGTTACGTTTGCACCGCGAGATACCTGCACTGCAGATCGAGATGTAGCGTCGTAAGCTGTATTCCCCGACGCCTATTACTTTGGCCACATTCATGCACAGCGGCAACGTTATTGTCAGAGGTAGTTTAGAAAACTTGTGACAGAGCTACCACACATTTACGTCCATTTCTAAATAATTGCGTTCACAGTGTATAAAGTCTCTCATAGCTGTGTAGCACCGCTGCTGTCCGTTTTGTTAATGAGTTCTCTATTAGGAGGCAATACACCTGCTTTCCGAAAGACCGACGCCTGGGACAGGAAATCAGCTGCTGAGTGATTTGATAGGGAACAATCGTAATTGGCACCTCATCAAAGACCATTTCTTCCACCTTTCGAATATCGTATGTATTACTTCTTTTTTGTCAACATATATTTATCATACAGGGAGGAATGAGGTGTTATTAGAAAGGTTTTTTAACAGGCTTCTGACATCTGATTTAGAGGTAAAACGTACTATTTGTGGAAAAATTTAATATAAAAGAAACTTTTGACTATCAATAAGCAAAAGAATACCATGGATGCCCAGCTTCATACCTATATTTTACGAATGTATCTTATTAAATCACGAATAAGAGACACGCTTCTAATATTATCTTATTATAAATATTATTGTACTTGTTTTAAAGTTCTTAGTAACTAGATAATTTGTATACAGCATTGTCATAGATAATAACGGTGACCACTGCGGTAGTCCAATACCTCTGCCCCTACTCCCTAAAGAAAGTGGAGTACCAAAATTACACGAAAAGTACATTCTTACGTGAAATTTCCTTTACGTGACGGTACTGTAATGCTCTGTAATAATTCTTGTTAAAAATTAAGTGCATGGAAATGTATGTAAGAAGATGTATAGGACATTCATAATTATTATTTCTCGTCGTTCGGCTCACTTTTAAAGATTCTTTCTCTCCATTCAAAAAGACTACATTTATTCCAAATACTGTCGTTATTTACAGTTATAAATGCGCGAAAGTTTCTCTGGAGTCACTTGGTCTGTGTTAGTTCATGCTCTTAAGACCCTAGGCATGTCATTTTGACATCCGGAGAATAATGCAACGGACTCTAACGAAAGTGAAAGGAAAAATATGTACTTTGCGTGATTCAATTTGCTATTGGTAATTGGACTACTGTCCTCTTTTGCATACGTATCACTTTATTTTCGACGAAATATTTCATCAACGTCGATACTCTACTGTAAACATTGCCAGTTGTTCCTTTTGGTCAACAGATCAGTAATCAGATTCTATGGACAATTTATTCATTTCTGAATCAATCTTTCATTCTGCAGTGCCATTTATGATTATGTAAAATATCTTTGGAGGGTAACTGCTCTGTGTGACCTCGAACCTGGGGATTTGCCTTTCACGGACATAACTACTGAGCTGCTGAACTGTCGACACATTACTCTCAGCTACTGTGCTATCCACACATTACAATCCGCTACTGAGCTATCCACACGTGTCGGCCGGGTGACCGAACGGTTCTAGGCGCTACAGTCTGGAACCACGCGACTGCTATGGTCGCAGGTTCGAATCCTGCCTCGGGCATGATGTGTGTGATGTTCTTAGGGGACTGATGGCCTCAGAAGTTAAGTCCCATAGTGCTCAGAGCCATTTGAACCATATCCACATGTGACTCGTAAGAGGTCATTAGAGACCCGTGTCTGTCAGTGTCCAATAAGCCTGCTACTTCTGAAGATAGAAACGATATCGTACATTTTGACATCTGGGGAATAAGGGTACTCTCTGCAAACTGCATCTAGTCGATTTCTAATCTATTTAAATGTAAGCTAGACGATGGATTTCACTTGCTCTCAGCTTTCTGGTTCCTGTCAATCCAAGGAGTGCTTAGAATGTCTATACTACGAGTACAGAAATGTTGTACAGTGGTCATACTGCAGGTTCTTAGAATGAGTAAATATACTTCTGCTAAAATTTATTGAAACAGTTATTGCATAATTTTCAGTCAAACTGGATGCAAATGTAGCTTCTCAGTTTTGGGCCAGAAGTGACCTTTGCTGCACATGGATTTTGGCGTTGATCATCTGTGGCAGTCAATCCAAAAGCGTATGAGACACACACGACCTTATGAAATACCTGTGTTTATTTACGCACGAGGTGTCGCCAATGCCACAGGTGCGTGATACAAACGTGGCGTCCGTATCATGTCTTTGCCCTTAGAGGCAACAGCGTGTCCGTATCGCCTTCTGATCTTCGGAAAATTAGAGGTGCCTTGCAATTGACCACGTTGTGTTCCTGACTCCACGAGCTCAGTCTTTGGCTCCATCCTCGACCTTGATTAAAGAGCGCGTCATTTACGACGGCGGCCGAGTTTAGGTTCGTTCTGTGCATCTGACGTCACAAAACACTGTCAGCCAATGAACAGAGAACGACGTTGCCAGAGTTCGACTGCAGTGCAGAGCACGGACGAGTGTCTTCAGTTTTAGAAACGTTAAGTCATAAATAAAGTAATTGAAGAAAAGAAATGTCTTGATAGCAGACTTTCTATAAAAGAATGTTTGGTAAAAGCATTCTTCATACCAATTGCTTCATATTCTATTAATTAATTAAACCAGACAAGCAATAAGCCTCCTAATTCAGGTGATAGCAAGGAAATTCATTCTCATTAACCGCTTTTTCGCAATAAAGAACAGTGGTAATTGTTTACTTCCTGATGTACTTCGACGAAACGTGAGTAATTCATAGTCATACCAACAGTGTTTGTTGGTATTTTGCGTGATTCTTTAAAGCCCTCAAGGAAAAGTGTTGAATGACGATCTGCGTTAGCGTAATGGTTAAGGTGTTTGGGTGCTAAGCTGAAGGTTCTGAGTTCAAACCTTGTTCGGTGCTTAATGTTTCCTTTATTTAAAAACAATATCGAAGTGTCTTACTTTATGAATTTTATTCGTTTGAATGTAATTTTTTGACATGTCTAGTAGCAACTAAAATCGAACATACGGAAAGTATACGCTGATGACTTTTACCTCCGCGAGCTCTTCAAAATTTCATGCAATGGTTTACTTCATTTAATACTGCACAATAACTGCGTTGAACATCCAAACAAAATTAAATCATTTATGGGGGGAAGGTATCAGTCAAGAAGATGTGTAAAAATCAAATTTTTGGGCCAAATAGTTTTTGTGAAATCGAATGATGAGTGTGTCAAAACAGTCGGAGCACTATGTGTCTGCACAGGCGAGCAGTGCAGTGATGACAAAATCGCGCACAGCGCGGAATGCGGGGAGCACGTCTCTGTAGCAGCGAAAGGGTTAATGCGGCCGTGGTGACGTTACTTCATAACCTGTGCGCTTCCCCCTAAACGTAAGTTTGCGAACTATACTATACTATGGCTATGGCTATGGCGAGTGCAGCTGGCAACGCAGCAATCTCCCGCGTCTCGGAGGGCATGCGCGAGCCGCCAAGATAAAAGAATTGAACTATACTAGTGTCTAGATCCCTCATAAAGCGTCATTCGCGTACCTCATGATGCCCACTGGCTCTCTTAATAAATTGCTTATGGAATATAGTTTAACTGTTGCTTTACAGAACAAACTTCATCCATCTTAATACAAAAATAGGTTTCGGAGCTTCCTGCCATCATTTTCAAAGAAAATATACATACACTATCCAGTATTACTGGCAAGTACATATAAATTCCTGTACACATGTGAACCCTTACTCTTAAAATTAATAAAGTATTTCACTTAAAATCTGCATAAAAAGGTAGGCAACACACATGCGTTGCTTCTTATCCATCTCAACATTCTTAACATGTAACCTCTTGAAAAACATGTGGACCTATTACTTAAGACTACTCGCTCAATCATTCCACTGGCCTTCCAATGACAGGCCACACCGTCAACCGCTGCATCCAAATTTTACGCGAGTATTCGGGGAGATGGAACAATGGGATTCCAATTTCTTTTACCCTTACTGACACAACTTCTTTTCTAGTTAGTTTAAACTTGCTGAACACATGCTGTGACATATGTCCCTTGTTATACAATTTCTGAGGCATTATCTATGACGAAAATATATAATTTGTTTTGCACAACCTTACGCAAACTGTGAAAAATGTTGTACTTTTAATATGACTCCCGTAGAATAAATAAGAAAAACAAACTTTTATGTAATAAAATATATTTATAATAGTTTACTACATAGAAATCTAATTGAAGTCTGTTCACATGCTTAAATTAAAGAAAAATACAACATTTACATAGTTTCAGTGTTACGAAATACAATTTAGCTATAAAAAAACACACGTATGGGTGCCAGTCTCACAACGGGCAAATTCATAGTGGGCCCACATTTTGTACGCTGTACCCGCAGTTCACCACTACAGTGCTCCGCATACGTCTTCTCACAAAAGGAGGAAAGCAGTGTCGTCATTGACAGGCATTCTAACGCCAAATGTTGTTTCAGGAATGGACTCGCTCGAATCTATGTTTGAATTATATGACCCAACATCAATATCTTTCGAGAAGGGAAGCAATTTTCTATTTCAGGCTTCAGATGAAACTTTTTTTATGTTTCGTTTTCTTCGCTTATTATGGCTGACATTCGTTTTCTTACGCATTTCTTCCTAAATTCTTTCACGTCATTTTGTTCCTTTATTGTCTTTTTTCTTGGAATTTCTTTGTACATTCTGCCTCTGCTCTGTTCTGTTCTGTATCTACGAACGCCAGTTTATAAAGTTTATAAGAATACGATGTTATTAACGCAGCTTCTGTAGACTTATAACCTTAATATATTCTCTTTTGTTTATACTCTGGGATGGGCCAAATGCCTACTGGAAAAAATGTGCATTATGAACCAGTTTCTTCTAAACCCTTAGCACACAGCAAAGTATATTCGTTCGAATTCTTTGATGTGCCGACATGAGAACTCGTGGTTTGCACCCCGTTTTTTTTTTTTTTCATCAGTCTACTGACTGGTTTGATGCGGCCCGCCACGAATTCCTTTCCTGTGCTAACCTCTTCATCTCAGAGTAGCACTTGCAACCTACGTCCTCAATTATTTGCTTGACGTATTCCAATCTCTGTCTTCCACTACAGTTTTTCCCTCTACAGCTCCCTATAGTACCATGGAAGTCATTCCCTCAAGTCTTAGCAGATGTCCTATCATCCTGTCCCTTCTCCTTATCAGTGTTTTCAACATATTGCTTTCCTCTCCGATTCTGCGTAGAACCTCCTCATTCCTTACCTTATCAGTCCACCTAATTTTCAACATTCGTCTATAGCACCACAACTCAAATGCTTCGATTCTCTTCTGTTCCGGTTTTCCCACAGTCCATGTTTGACTACCATACAATGCTGTACTCCAGACGTACATCCTCAGAAATTTCTTCCTCAAATTAAGGCCGGTATTTGAAATTAGTAGACTTCTCTTGGCCAGAAATGCCTTTTTTGCCATAGCGAGTCTGCTTTTGATGTCCTCCTTGCTCCGTCTGTCATTGGTTATTTTACTGCCTAGGTAGCAGAATTCCTTAACTTCATTGACTTCGTGACCATCAATCCTGATGTTAAGTTTCTCGCTGTTCTCATTTCTACTACTTCTCATTACCTTCGTCTTTCTCCGATTTACTCTCAAACCATACTGTGTACTCATTAGACTGTTCATTCCGTTCAGCAGATCATTTAATTCTTCTTCACTTTCATTCAGGGTAGCAATGTCATCAGCGAATCGTATCATAGATATCCTTTCACCTTGAATTTCAATTCCACTCCTGAACCTTTCTTTTATTTCCATCATTGCTTGCTCTATGTACAGACCGAAGAGTAGGAGCGAAAGGCTACAGCCTTGTCTTACATCCTTCTTAATACGAGCACTTCGTTCTTGATCGTCCACTCTTATCATTCCCTCTTGGTTGTTGTACGTATTGTATATGACCCGTCTCACCCTATAGCTTACCCCTACTTTTTTCAGAATCTCGAACAGCTTCCACCATTTTATACTGTCGAACGCTTTTTCCAGGTCGACAAATAATATGAAAGTGTCTTGAATTTTCTTTAGCCTTGCTTCCATTATTAGCCGTAACGTCAGAATTGCCTCTCTCGTCCCTTTACTATTCCTAAAGCCAAACTGATCGTCACCTAGCGCATTCTCAGTTTTCTTTTCCATTCTTCTTTATATTATTCTTGTAAGAAGCTTCGATCCATGAGCTGTTAAGCTGATTGTGCGATAATTCTCGCACTTGTCAGCTCTTGCCGTCTTCGGAATTGTGTGGATGATGCTTTTCCGAAAGTCAGATGGTATGTCGCCAGACTCATATATTCTACACACCAACGTGAATAGTCGTTTTGTTGCCACTTCCACCAATGATTTTAGAAATTCTGATGGAATGTTATATACCCCTTCTGCCTTATTTATCCGTAAGTCCTCCAAAGCTCCTTTAAATTCCGATTCTAATACTGGATCCCCTATCTCTTATAAATCGACTCCTGTTTCTTCTTCTATCACATCAGACAAATCTTCACCCACATAGAGGCTTTCAATGTATTCTTTCCATCTATCTGCTCTCTCCTCTGTATTAGCAGTGGAATTCCCGTTGCGCTCTTAATGTTACCATCGTTGCTTTTAATGTCACCAAGGGTTGTTTTGACTTTCCTGTATGCTGAGTCTGTCCTTCCGACAATCATATCTTTTTCGATGTCTTCACATTTTTCCTGCAGCCAGTTCGTCTTAGCTTCCCTGCACTTCCTATTTGTTTCGTTCCTCAACTTGTATTTCTTTATTCCTGATTTTCCCGGAACATGTTTGTACTTCCTCCTTTCATCAATCAACTGAAGTATTTCTTCTGTTACCCATGGTTTCTTCGCAGCTACCTTCTTTGTACCTATGTTCTCCTTCCCAACTTCTGTGATGGCCCTATTTAGAGACGTCTATTCCTCTTCAACTGTACTGCCTACTGCGCTATTCCTTATTGCTGTATCTATAGCGTTAGAGGACTTCAAACGTATCTCGTCATTCCTTAGTACTTCCGTATCCCACTTCTTTGCGCATTGATTCTTCCTGACTAATGTCTTGAACTTCAGCCTACTCTTCATCACTACTACACTCCTGGAAATTGAAATAAGAACACCGTGAATTCATTGTCCCAGGAAGGGGAAACTTTATTGACACATTCCTGGGGTCAGATACATCACATGATCACACTGACAGAACCACAGGCACATAGACACAGGCAACAGAGCATGCACAATGTCGGCACTAGTACAGTGTATATCCACCTTTCGCAGCAATGCAGGCTGCTATTCTCCCATGAAGACGATCGTAGAGATGCTGGATGTAGTCCTGTGGAACGGCTTGCCATGCCATTTCCACCTGGCGCCTCAGTCGGACCAGCGTTCGTGCTGGACGTGCAGACCGCGTGAGACGACGCTTCATCCAGTCCCAAACATGCTCAATGGGGGACAGATCCGGAGATCGTGCTGGCCAGGGTAGTTGACTTACACCTTCTAGAGCACGTTGGGTGGCACGGGATACATGCGGACGTGCATTGTCCTGTTTGAACAGCAAGTTCCCTTGCCGGTCTGGGAATGGTAGAACGATGGGTTCGATGACGGTTTGGATGTACCGTGCACTATTCAGTGTCCCCTCGACGATCACCAGTGGTGTACGGCCAGTGTAGGAGATCGCTCCCCACACCATGATGCCGGGTGTTGGCCCTGTGTGCCTCGGTCGTATGCAGTCCTGATTGTGGCGCTCACCTGCACGGCGCCAAACACGCATACGACCATCATTGGCACCAAGGCAGAAGCGACTCTCATCGCTGAAGACGACACGTCTCCATTCGTCCCTCCATTCACGCCTGTCGCGACACCACTGGAGGCGGGCTGCACGATGTTGGGGCGTGAGCGGAAGACGGCCTAACGGTGTGCGGGACCGTAGCCCAGCTTCATGGAGACGGTTGCGAATGGTCCTCGCCGATACCCCAGGAGCAACAGTGTCCCTAATTTGCTGGGAAGTGGCGGTGCGGTCCCCTACGGCACTGCGTAGGATCCTACGGGCTTGGCGTGCATCCGTGCGTCGCTGCGGTCCGGTCCCAGGTCGAGGGGCACGTGCACCTTCCGCCGACCACTGGCGACAACATCGATGTACTGTGGAGACCTCACGCCCCACGTGTTGAGCAATTCGGCGGTACGTCCACCCGGCCTCCCGCATGCCCACTATACTCCCTCGCTCAAAGTCCGTCAACTGCACATACGGTTCACGTCCACGCTGTCGCGGCATGCTACCAGTGTTAAAGACTGCGATGGAGCTCCGTATGCCACGGCAAACTGGCTGACACTGACGGCGGCGGTGCACAAATGCTGCGCAGCTAGCGCCATTCGACGGCCAACACCGCGGTTCCTGGTGTGTCCGCTGTGCCGTGCGTGTGATCATTGCTTGTACAGCCCTCTCGCAGTGTCCGGAGCAAGTATGGTGGGTCTGTCACACCGGTGTCAATGTGTTCTTTTTTCCATTTCCAGGAGTGTATATTGTGATCTGAGTCTATATCTGCTCCTGGGTACGCCTTACACTCCAGTATCTGATTTCGGAATCTCTGTCTGACCATTATGTAATCTGATTGAAAACTTCTCGTATATCCCGGCCTTTTCCAAGTATACCTCCTCCTCTTGTGATTCTTGAACAGGGTATTCGCTATTACTAGCTGAAACTTGTTACACAACTCAATTAGTCTTACTCCTCTTTCATTCCTTGTCCCAAGTCCATATTCTCCTGTAACCTTTTCTTCTACTCCTTCCCCTACAACTGCATTCCAGTCACCCATGACTATTAGATTTTCGTCCCACTTTACATACTGCATTACCCTTTCAATATCCTCATACACTTTCTCTATATGTTCATCTTCAGTTTGCGACGGCGGCATGTATACCTGAACTATCGTTGTCGGTGTTGGTCTGCTGTCGATTCTGATTAGATCAAGCCGGTCACTGAACTGTTCACAGTAACACACCCTTTGCCCAACTTCCTATTCATAACGAATCCTACACCTGTTGCTTCCCACGCCCGGGTTCCCGGGTTCGATTCCCGGCGAGGTCAGGGATTTTCTCTGCCTCGTGATGACTGGGTGTTGTGTGCTGCCCTTAGGTTAGTTAGGTTTAAGTAGTTCTACGTTCTAGGGGACTGATGACCATAGATGTTAAGTCCCATAGTGCTCAGAGTCATTTGAACCATTTTTGAACCTACACCTGTTATACAGTTTTCTCCTGCTGTTGATATTACCTGATACTCTTCTGACCAGAAATCCTTGTCTTCCTTCCACTTCACTTCACTGACCCCTACTATGCCTAGATTGAGCGTTTGCATTTCCCTTTTCAGATATTCTAGTTTCCCTACCACGTTTAAGCTTCTGACATTCCACGCCCCGACTCGTAGAACTTTATCCTTTCCTTGATTATTCAATCTTTTTCTCTTGGTAACCTCCCCCTTGGCAGTTCCCTCCCGGAGATCCGAATGGGGGACTATTCCGGAATCTTTTGCCAATGGAGAGATAATCATGACACTTTTTCAATCACAGGCCACATGTCCTGTGGATACACGTTACGTGTCTTTAATGCAGTGGTTTCCATTGTCTTCTGCATCCTCATGTCGTTGATCATTGCTGATTCTTCCGCATTTAGGGGCAATTTCCCACCCCTAGGACAAGAGAGTGCCCTGAACCTCTATCCGCTCCTCCGCCCTCTTTGACAAGGCCGTTGGCGGAATGAGGCTGACTTCTTATGCCGGAAGACTTCGGCCGCCAATGCTCATTATTTATCAAAATTTAGGCAGTGGCGGGGATCGAACCCGGGACCGAAGATGTTTTGATTATGAATCAAAGACGCAACCCTAGACCACGGGTCATCATTGCACCTCTTTAGGAGACGCAAAACAGCTATATCGTTTGGGGGAACATCCCGTTTTTTCTGTTAGAGACTTTGCAGAGCTAACTCCTTCATCTTGCTCACAGAGGATGCGGAATTAGCTTTAGAGAAAACCTATTTGTTGCAATAAAGAATTTCTTTATCTCTGAAACCAGTGCAAATGAGTATTTCAGTGTGACATTTAAGTTAAACCTTAGCAAGTAGTTGTGAAATGTCTTTTGGTCTACGTGGTTTGTCATTATAACGTATCCATTGTCTTACATATTCACTGTAAAGATGTTTTAACTGACCGATAAACGAATTGTCCAAGGGATGTATGAGGAGAAAGGCTTATTATAGGAATATGATTGTTCCGGGCTACGTTGACGATCTCAGTTTTCTAGCTGTGTTATCAACGTTCGATACTACACTTGTTAGGGTTTGCAGATATCGACCGCGGTCCGTAATAGATATCGATGGAGTCGCGAGTGGCGACTAGCGCCGCTAGCACCGTTCCGGGGCCTTGTGTCAAGTATCTAGCGAGCTCTCATCCACTCTAGCTCGGGACGTCAACTAGGAATGTATCATAGCCTTCAGCTGATAGGAAGCAACCTCTAACAAGGCGCTTAGTCAAGTATGGCATAAGTAATGCCTCTGTAGGAATCTGTTTGTAATTATATGTATTCAGCATATGAAGAACCCTATAACGGAAGTTAAGTACAGTATATATTATTTTTTACCAACGACTACTAATTATTTCAGTCGTTGCAGATACAGACCATGCAGCCAGCTCCTTACCCACTTCACAGCCAAACCTGCAATATATGTTTCTATTTAGAATTGGCCACCTGTCATCATAACAACTGACGAAGAGAATCATAACACGAGGTTTGTATTATGCCTACCAAGATTCAGGAGGCTATGACCTTTCTGTGGACTTGGTCTTCTTAATAAAATGATCGAACCAGTATTCAGTATTTCAGTCAATCGAGAACGATGGCATCTTCCGAAGCACCAGGTGGGGTCCATCTCATTAACATTTTTGCCATGTTTTCCTCGGGAATATCATCAGCTATGGGATTTCTGAGAATGTACGTCTGGAGGTTATCGTTGCATGGCAGTGTGACGTGGACTGTGGGGAAACCAGAACATAAAAGAATCTAAGCCTTTATTTGGTGCTACAGAATAATACTGGACATTAGGTGGACTGATTAAGTTAGGAATGAGGATGCTCTCCCAAGAATTGGCGAGGGAAGGAGTATTTGGAAAACACTGACAATAATAAGGGAAATAATATTAGACTATCTGTTAAGACACCAGGAATTAATTTCCATTGCCCTAGAGGGAATTGTAGAAGGTAAAAACTGTAGAGGAATCCTGTAAATGACTGATGACGTAGGCTGGAAGTCCTAATCTGAGATGGAAAGTAGGGTCAAGGAGAGAAACTGGCGGCGGGCCGCACCAACCAAGTACTGATGACTGGAAGAAAGAGTAAGTAAAGTCCACAACGTAGAACATATCCGTAATTTCTTCCAGTCACGCAGATGGGTTGAGGTCCTCGTTACTCGTCTTCACAGAGGTCACAATCCTATCTGCGGCGCTTGCGGAGCCGGCCGCTGTGGCCGAGCGGTTCTAGGCGCTTCAGTCCGGAACCGCGCTGTTGCTACGGTCGCAGGTTCGAATCCTGCCTCGGGTATGGGTGTGTGTGATGCCATTAGGTTTAAGTAGTTCTAAGTCTAGGGCACTGAAGACCTCATAGTTCTTAGATCCATTTTAGCCATTTAGTGCTTGCGGCGTAGTCACTGTGCGTTAAATTCTGCAAACTGCGATTTATTTTCAGATCAGTGGGAAGCGGCAGGTTTTCCTACAGATCTGCAATGTATTTTAAGTGACGTTCAAGATAATATGGTGAGAGTTTAAGAGTTTGTGATACGTTGAACTTGTTTCCTAGAATTTTAGGTACATGTTCTGCATGCGTTAACATGGTGAGTGGGTCATCCGTGCCAGTCACATTTCCCTGTGTCGTTAGTTTAGCTCCTCTTTCGTTTTACTTGTGTTTTAATCCAAGGTATCCCACGGAATTTCAATCACAACTTTCTCCTCCGAAAGCTAAAATATTCTGTTGACGCCGATATACATAGTTCGACACGATCATCATAATAAACATAGGGAAATCACACAGCTCGCACGTAAAGATAGAGGAGTTCGTTGTCTGTTCGAGAGTGGGATAATAGAGGGTAATTGTGCAGGTAGCTCGATGAATCCTCAGCCAGGGACTTCAGTGTGATGTACAGTCTCCTTGTTGATGTACATGAAGATCGTACTTCTGAATAACACAGGAACTGCTATATCGTTGTTATACAACCGCTGTGCGGCAGGTTCCCCAGAACTTACCCGTTAACGACTCTTCCTCATCAACAGCCATACATTTCATCTCCCATAGCATCTTGAGACTGAGGGGTTTTAGAAGAGGTTTTTAGCATCATCGCGATGTGGGTAGTAAAGCCAGCATCCCCGTCCCTTTTGACGCACAATGATCCACCGTTATGCCGTATGGTGATTGCTGAATCACACCCAGAGCTTCTGGTGGCAGAGGACTGGCGGCGCCTACTATCCATCAGCTCAGAAACACGGGGTCACTAAGCCCATACTCAGAAAAGGGATGCTGACCCCCCGAGGCCGCGGTAGATAGAAATGTTTTAAAAAAATTATGGCTCTGAGCACTTAGGGACTTAACTCCTGCGTTCATCAGTCCTCCAGACCTTAGAACTACCTAAACCTAACTAACCTAAGGACATCACATACATCCATGCCCGAGGCAGGATTCGAACCTGCGACCGTAGCGGTCGCGCGGTTCCAGACTGTAGCGCCTAGAACCGCTCGGGCACTCCGGCGGGCAAATGTTTTTCAAGTTCACCCCACAGAAAATTGAAAAATTCCTTTACAGTGTCCATAAGTCAACTCATTACCAGGAGAAAGTGAAGTTGCTATGGGTTTTAGAATGGAGAAAACACCTTTTTCATGGTTCACAAAATACTCGAAACAGACCAAATAAATGGCTGGGGAATTCCATTTTTTCAAATAATTGGAAATCCAAACGTCGCACGTCGTTTCTTATCATGCCATAGAATTTAGTTTCGTTTTCAACTTATTATTTAGCAAGTGCCTGTCCCATATCTCAGTAGACAAAATAGGTTACTTCCTGTTATCGAAAGGGAAGCCAAGACGGGTTAGCCTTTGTAGGGTTGCTTTAGCCAGGGAAAACTATTGCACTGTCTCTTTTAGATCCATTCTTTTCTCCGACAGTTCTGTTATTATTGCGTGTTTACACCTTTTTTTTGTTTTTTTTGTCCTAGGCATGAACACTTTATGGGGCATCTTCACCACAAAATTGAACAGAAATACTATAATGCCCATTATTTGTACCCTTTTGTGTTGGAGCTCCATGTTACCAGCACGGAAGTGGATCATAATACGAAAACGAAACAAAAATTTATGATCATTTAATTTTAAGTGTAATGTACAATATTAGTACTAGAACAAACCCTAGGTAAGAGAGTAATACGTGGAAAATATCATAATGAGTATTTGAAGAGGCATAGATGTAGTAACATCGGCACAAACCCCTACCCCTAAAAGCATTTGACGGCAGTGGAAAGGAGGTAATCTCACTAGTCACTGGTGAAACTAGCTCCTGTGGCAGGGCGCTCATCAAGCGTATCTACTAACTAGTACCTTAACTACCAGAATGCGCGCCTTCTTTTATTAGTGATGTGAGGGCCAAAATTATCAGCAGGACCCACGATGCAACTCTTACCTCTACGTGCGTTTAACAACCTACTGTTGCTCCAAAGTTAGTATAAATCCCATAGAATCTTTTCTGTATAGTTGGCGTGAATGAGCGGCATGAGAATATGTACACATTTATGGATTAACGTAAGGATATGGATCTGTGTAAGTATTGTTGCATTAGCTTGAAACGCTTGGCCGGCCGATGTGACCGAACGGTTCAAGGCGCTTCAGTCTGAAACCGCGCGACCGCTACGGTCGCAGGTTCGAATCCTGCTTCGGGCATGGATGTGTGTGATGTCCTTAGGTTAGTTAGATTTAAGTAGTTCTAAGTTCCAGGGGACTGAAGTTAAGGAAGTCCCATAGTGCTCAGAGCCATTTGAGCCATTTGAAACGCTTGTCGCCAAACATAGAGAGCGAAGAGTGAGCCCGGATATCATTAATGAGTAAATTTGACAGCTCTCATCCTCCTTGACCTGTATTCAAGAGACATAAACCAAGTTAACTTAGTAGTGAATGTAACAAAGATTCAAACTGTGATAAAAGGTGAACACATTTCAGACAGTTTCACACCTCAGTGTGATAGCAGTCTCCGAACGACTCACAGGGTTCAGTCTACAAGAAGAAACATGACAAAAAAAAGAAGAGTAACGTACTTAAATAAAATCAATACTGTTTACGAGCTACGCCACTTAGAATTAAACACTCGAGCTTCTGACAGCTGTTTGTTAGCATTAGGAGTAAAAACAACTGACTGCTGGGGCTGTCATAATGTTCTGTTTATATAAGCACGATAGCACCGCCTGGAGCCATCTAGAAAGAACCCGTCAAGCATGAGAGGAAAGGCGCGTTGGGCAGCTCATAGCAGCTCAGACTCGCAGCATGAATGAGTGACGGGTGCTTAAGAAATGGACGGTGGCTAAACACTGCTGGAAACCGACATAAAATACAATCTGAAAAGGCGACCGTCTTGCCTCACGCATTATCATATGTCAGTTGAAATTTGTTAGAATAAACCGCAACAGTTTTAACAGAGACCTAGGATACACACCTATTTGAGCATGGAGATGGGCTTTAGATATCGAGCAAAAGCAAACACGGATATTTGATGTGTATGGAGAGGCAGGAGAGAAGTATTTACGTCGCACCGCCCTCTCCCGCCATCTGGCATCACTCATTCCCACGACGGGATAGAGCTACTGTCAGCTACCTAATTCGCCTTCCTGCGCATACGTCACAGACCTGCTCTGCAAGGTTCCTGAGACTGTTATCAGGGCTGTATTACCGGAACACATTGCCAGCCACAGCAGTCAGTGGTTTTTACCCATGATGACGATGACAGTGACATCTATCGAAAACTCAAGTGTTTTATTCAAAGTGAATTGACTTGACTACCGAGAAGATACGCGTCATTAACATAGATCAAATCGTATCTTGTTCCAAATTCATTGTGGTTACAATAAATCGTAGCTCAGTTTCACGAAACGTTCTTGTAAGTCAACAAAACCAAACCCAATTCGTTTCGAGAACTTCACAAAAAAAAAATTACTTATAGTACAAAAAATACAAAAAACCACTACTGTTATTAAGTCCTTCATCGTTCTCATACAAGCACAAGCTTTTTACCAGTGAATTGCCCGATTTACGGATATATCTTTACATTGGAGATGTGAAGATTTTTTTTCTCTCTCCATAGCCTTACATTGTTCCGTATGTGTTACTCGGCAGCTTTGCTGGCTTTTCATTATCCTCTCTGCTGGATTTTAGGAGCAGTGATATGCAGAAATTAATACGGCTTTGTTCTTGCGGTGGGGCATTTACACTTGCCAATGACGAAACCAGAAATATGGATCATTGTTGAATATTTATTTATCGATATGGGCAGTCTCCCACTGGAATTTTGAACGTGTTCGTGGTGGACCTGGTGGTTGTACTTCGAAGAGGAGTGAAAGTTGAAAATTTAAATGTTAAATAAACTGCAACGAAAATGACGGGAAATCCAAAGCCAGTCCTTCGTAGCGGTCAGAAAAGATCCACGACTGGTATTCCTTTCAGTTTTACAGTAATAATCGGAGATAAAGAGAAGAGACGTCGTTTGTAGTTTGTACTTTTTACCTGACTTACCTGAAAAGAGCAATTTTCAGATTATCCCCTCCTCGCTAGTGAGGTAGCAGGTTACAAGCAAGTTGTGAATGTAAATACAAGGATAAGTTTGTTGAACAGTTCCTCATGGATGCAAACTACCCTATGAGTACCTTAAAGATTTCTGCGTTTCAATAAATTTCTGTTTTTTATTAAATGACGCTGTCTAATGGCTACAGTGTCTTTGTCTGTATCGCATTGGTTCATCTCTCGTAAGACAGGATCCTTATCCTGCGTAAGTGGAGGGTGTCCGGGAAGTAGAGACGAATATTAAAGTGCTGTAGGACATACAGAATTTGCTGAAAATGTAATACTTTTTTTTACAAACACATTAAGCAACTTCTTCCATTTATGTATAAAAAATTATATCCTCAATATGACCACCCAAGGCCGCGCGGCAACGAGCAAAGCGTTTATTGAAGATCTCGTTGACGCATTTATAAACATCTGGTGAGATGCCGTTAATAACCATTTTATTTCATTCTTCAGTTGGTGTACTGTTTGTAGTTTGTTCAGGTACACTTTTGTTTTCACAAATTCCAATTAAAAAAGTCACAAGGCGTAAGATCGCATGATCTGGCAGGCCATTTCTGGTTGCCGCTTAGACAGATAATTTTTTGAGGAAACATTTAATTTAGCAGAGAAATCGTTTCATGGAATGTGTGAGTTGTTGCACCATCTCGTTGAAGCCAAAAATCCTCATTTTCATCAGTAAGATAGGATCAATCAGAAGGCCTGTTTCGGTAGCGGCCGTCGTTCACGGTGACCGCTGCTTTTTCATAATTTTAAAAAAGTACGGGCCAATCACTTCTCCTACCCAGAATCCACTCCACACAGTCGTGCGTTGTGGGTGCATCCCATCTTCCACAGTCACTCACGGATTTTCATTACCCAAAATTCTGCAGTCCTGTTTATTGATGTACGCACTGATGTGGAAGTGTGGCTCATCTGAGAAAATTATTCTTTTTGTGAATTTCTCGTTCTCCGCTTGTCGAGCCAACACCCACTGATGAAATCGATGTCCATTTCCATGATCTGCAGGCTTCTACTCTTGTGTAGGTTGAATATTGTACACATGCATTTTCATACGTTTTGAAAAAACTTCATGCAGTGAACTTGGTGATAAATTGAATTGTTGAGCTCGACGGCGACCCGATTTTCTGGGGCTTACGGTCACATTGTCACGCACGACAGCAATGTTTTAATGTGTTCGAACAGAACGCGGACGTCGTGTTTCCTTACCGTTTGAAACAGACCACGTGGTCTCAGACTTTCGGATCAACTTCCTAATTGATGATTCGGTTAGTGCAGCATTATGTCCGAATGTCACACGCAATTCACGAACGGTTGTCGTGGGACTATCACTGTTTTTGTAATAACTTTTCATCACTTGTATACGTTGCTCAGTTGTCATCTGCTCCATGAGGAAAATAAACAATTAAGAACAATGCTTACCACACAAAAGCTGTCAGGCTACTAATGGGAAGGATCGCAGATAACAAACATGAAAAACCACGACTGCCAACCATCATATGACAAAATGGATCAAAATTCAAATTCATCCTTACTTCCGGGACACACGGTAAGATGTCAACTAGAGGTGCTATAAAACATTCCTGAATGTTGTCTGCGTTATGTGTAATAGAGAAAAATTGTGCTCATGAGAATCCTTAACTAATCCAATAGGAGCCCTCGATGAAGATTCGGCAACAGTATTATCTTTTGCAGGTACATAAATAACTGTAAGACAAAACTCCCGTAAGTACAGAGCCCAGGGGCAATTATTAAGAACTGAAATGCACAATATTCTGTATTTACCTCTGTGACACGTCTGCAGAAGAAATATCTAAGCTTGTTGAAAGCTCAAACAACGGCAAGCGCCTCAAGTTCAGGTACAGAGTAGTTCTCGTCACACATTTATAACATGTGGTTGGCAAAATCATCTAAAAATGGATGGGAAAGGAGAGGTGCAACCGGAATCATACTTGAATTCCTGCAAACTTATTCAGTTGGTAATACTCTTATAGAATTTAGACCGAGGAAACTCACATCGATTGACTGCTTTTGGATACTGGATATTCTGTAATCTCTAGTAACTTATCCCAATCGAGTGGAATTCCACACGTCGAAATAGTCTGTGCCGATAATTTACTATTGCGTTTAACATACTCTGACTTTACCAAATTTACCATACCTACGTTCTCTGAAAATTTCAACGATCTATCCAGAATTCTGTGCGAAGACTTTTTTGAAATACATAAGATTACGCCGATGTTTGCTCAAAGAATCCTAAAATGATCACAGTGTACTAATAAGATTATTTCTATTAATATATATGTCAGAGCAGTATATACATTGTGTGTGTGTATATATATTCAAAATGTATATATTCCTGTGACATTTTGTTTAGCAAGTTTAGGAATAGAATCGTTGCAATAGGCATTGTTTTGTGGGATGCTTCTTCCAATACAGTTTTTGAAGACAGACATAAGCAAGTTAACAGAGAGAGAAATTAAAATTCTTCGACTCTTCGTCTGTTGATGTTGGAAATTAAAAGTAATTATGCTACTTTAAAGACACTGCCGATAACAAACTATATCACAAAATGACTTTCGGATGCATGTAAATCTTTGAGAGACCTATTCACCATTAAAAGAAAATATACACTCCTGGAAATTGAAATAAGAACACCGTGAATTCATTGTCCCAGGAAGGGGAAACTTTATTGACACATTCCTGGGGTCAGATACATCACATGATCACACTGACAGAACCACAGGCACGTAGACACAGGCAACAGAGCATGCACAATGTCGGCACTATTACAGTGTATATCCACCTTTCGCAGCAATGCAGGCTGCTATTCTCCCATGGAGACGATCGTAGAGATGCTGGATGTAGTCCTGTGGAACGGCTTGCCATGCCATTTCCACCTGGCGCCTCAGTTGGACCAGCGTTCGTGCTGGACGTGCAGACCGCGTGAGACGACGCTTCATCCAGTCCCAAACATGCTCAATGGGGGACAGATCCGGAGATCTTGCTGGCCAGGGTAGTTGACTTACACCTTCTAGAGCACGTTGGGTGGCACGGGATACATGCGGACGTGCATTGTCCTGTTGGAACAGCAAGTTCCCTTGCCGGTCTAGGAATGGTAGAACGATGGGTTCGATGGCGGTTTGGATGTACCGTGCACTATTCAGTGTCCCCTCGACGATCACCAGTGGTGTACGGCCAGTGTAGGAGATCGCTCCCCACACCATGATGCCGGGTGTTGGCCCTGTGTGCCTCGGTCGTATGCAGTCCTGATTGTGGCGCTCACCTGCACGGCGCCAAACACGCATACGACCATCATTGGCACCAAGGCAGAAGCGACTCTCATCGCTGAAGACGACACGTCTCCATTCGTCCCTCCATTCACGCCTGTCGCGACACCACTGGAGGCGGGCTGCACGATGTTGGGGCGTGAGCGGAAGACGGCCTAACGGTGTGCGGGACCGTAGCCCAGCTTCATGGATACGGTTGCGAATGGTCCTCGCCGATACCCCAGGAGCAACAGTGTCCCTAATTTGCTGGGAAGTGGCGGTGCGGTCCCCTACGGCACTGCGTAGGATCCTACGGTCTTGGCGTGCATCCGTGCGTCGCTGCGGTCCGGTCCCAGGTCGACGGGCACGTGCACCTTCCGCCGACCACTGGCGACAACATCGATGTACTGTGGAGACCTCACGCCCCACGTGTTGAGCAATTCGGCGGTACGTCCACCCGGCCTCCCGCATGCCCACTATACGCCCTCGCTCAAAGTCCGTCAACTGCACATACGGTTCACGTCCACGCTGTCGCGGCATGCTACCAGTGTTAAAGACTGCGATGGAGCTCCGTATGCCACGGCAAACTGGCTGACACTGACGGCGGCGGTGCACAAATGCTGCGCAGCTAGCGCCATTCGACGGCCAACACCGCGGTTCCTGGTGTGTCCGCTGTGCCGTGCATGTGATCATTGCTTGTACAGCCCTCTCGCAGTGTCCGGAGCAAGTATGGTGGGTCTGACACACCGGTGTCAATGTGTTCTTTTTTCCATTTCCAGGAGTGTATTTTTTGAGACGAGGAATTTCTAATCTACATTTAGTTCTGAGGTAACAAGAACTGTACAAAGTAACTTTCGGAAAACTAACCATAGACTTCTACAGTAACCAAGACGCAAGTATTTGCAGGTTCCTCAGAAAAGAGCTCAATGGTGCTCAATTCATGCTCCAGTGAATAATGTTTCTCTCTGCCATTTCTGCATTGTTAGATAGGTTACCTCGTTAGCGACCACAAGACTTGGCAGAACTGTACCGTCCTTCTGTGTGCTCCGAATGAGGAAGTACTGTTAGTGTAGCATAACCTTGACCGCTACTCCCAGACGCGGTGGTTCCGGCAGTACGCTCTGTCTCGAAATCTTCCAGGCGCTTGCTCCCACGATGCCAAGTTAGCGACTTGTACGGTTCGTTGAATTTCCGGGATTACGCCGGAGAGACATTCCAGTCTTGGCCCAGAGTGCACTCAAAAACACCTGGCGCCCGCTGTGTTTTTCTCTATCGTCCAGCAACAGTGATACAGACTCCAACTTCTGCGTTTCAATGCCAATTTTGTCGTGCCCTCGTTCCAATATGCGCCTCACGAACACTGCAGACCGAGAGTTCTTACACTCCAGAGAGCCAAATGCCTTCCGTAGATTAGCTTCCCCCTTACGGCACTTGTACAGATACGTTGAACAACGTATCAGAATGAAACTTCCTGGCAGATTAAAACTGTGTGCCCGACCGAGACTCGAACTCGGGACCTTTGCCTTTCGCGGGCAAGTGCTCTACCAACTGAGCTACCGAAGCACGACTCACGCCCGGTACTCACAGCTTTACTTCTGCCAGTATCTCGTCTCCTACCTTCCGAGTTCGAGTCTCGGTCGGGCACACAGTTTTAATCTGCCAGGATGTTTCATATCAGCGCAAACTCCGCTGCAGAGTGAAAATCTCATTCTGGAAACGTATCAGAATGTTACACTGTCCCAGGTACTAACTTTTCTGAAACGGCAACATTGCGCTGGTAGAGGGACCAACAACATTATTAAATCTCAGTACTTGTTTATGTTTCTATCTTAGTTGTGTTCATATTTAATTCATAGTGACTGTTTGTAGAAGTAGCAGTAAGCTCACAGGACATATAAATATGAACGGCTGAGAACAAATTGAAATGTAAAAATCTATGAGATTATTTCGTCAGTCACATATCTACTCACGTAATGGTCGTAATATTAAGACATATGTTCGAAACTCCTCATCTCTAGCTGAAATGTGAAAGCAACTAAGGCAGGAAAATAAATACATGCAAAACTATGTTTTAAATACAAACGTTTGCACTTAAACGTTTCTAATGCTTTGTACACTCGTGACGTGTTAATTGTGCAGTTACCCGCATTGTGACGTTTAGTGTAAAAATATGGGACATTTTTGCCGACCGGAAAGGTCAGCAGCGTGGTTGACCTAGAGCGCTCTTGCCGCATGGTTACACACACGTCGAGAAGAAAAATGAACGGCCACAGACAGTTTGGCGGGGCAGTCCTGGTGTGAATAACATCACCGACTCTTAAGGCATTTCAGTGAAGTGGTAGCTTCGACAAGTAACAAGAAGACGGCCACAAAGGATAAGCAGTAACTAACTTTCTGAACTTACGTATTGCAATAATTTCAAGATTACTTACAAATGATATGTCGTATCTCCATAACCACACGGAAGAGACCTGTGGTCACGAGTCGACATTAATATCATAAATTACAGCTTAGAGACATTGTGCATAAATTTGAGACCTAATGAATCCGCAGGCTGGTAATTAGTGACGGATAAACTATCCTTGAAAGGACTGTTTCTAACAATGGTTAGGGAGGTTTCACTGTGAAAATGTTGAAGTCGTATGAGCTTAAAAATGGAAAACAGAATATGTTTTTGAGTAATCTGTTTTACCTTAGATCCAGTGATGATGGTCGAGGACCGAAACCGATAGATGATAGGTTGAATAAAACAGCAGATGGTTAAAAAGCATTCCTTAAGGTACTTAACGGCTGTTGATTCTGACCTGATAAAAACACTAAATTGACACAGAACTCCTCCGAACACGTCAACATATATTACGGGTAGTCAAAACATTTTGTTGAACTTAATATATCTCATTTCTGTTGCAATTAAATACGAACAAGGCCACGACGTCTAAATTAAGAGTTGTATTATTTCTAATTGATAAGAGATAATATGTTTCGAAAGAACCAAATAAAATCAGAAGCAAAGAGAATGTCGTACCAACATGTTCCGTCCGGATCTCGAATACCTTTGTTTTATTTGCAACTTAGTATTCTTGCATAACAGTATATTTTGATTAAAGATCTTCGAACACAATACCATTAACATTTTTATGTGTTGTTGGTATCAGTGAAATCAAAGGCGCTGAGTCCTTTGAATCATGTGTTTCGTTTTCTTTATCTGTAGTACTTGAAACGAAAGAGGTGTGATTAGTAGCGCATCCCTTACATTGGTCTTTCAGGTTTCACGATGTCAGCAGAGCGTGTGTAAGCCGTGGTACAAATAATTTTCCGAAGTGATAGACACCAATGGTGCCTGCGATTCTTTTTCCCAAATTCCTCAACTTCGTAGTGAACTGGGCTTCCGGATATAGAACAGTTTCGAATTCCGACCGTCCTGGAATATTAGTGTACTTTGGGGTAGTGAGAAAATTCTTCCGTGGGTAAACGATCGTGAGCTACAATGCAGTGCAGCAGTTTGTCGATGCTTGAGAGGCATTGGTAATTAGACAATTGTACAGTGCGTTAATAAATGTAATTATTTGCAGATAAAACTCTATTGTTATATTCAAATTTTGTGCTGTATTTCAAAACGTTATGCAAAGGATTTAGGCTCTTGGCTGGTTGATTTAAAATACTTTACCCGAGCAAAATTGTAAATTTATTCACTTAAGCTTACATTCTTAAATATGAAAACAATATTTCTTTTCGGTAACCGTTATACAAGATGCTAGGTACTGCAAATGTTGCAACAAGTAAGACTGTGTTTATCTGAGTAAATTGCTCTTATATAACATAAAATCAAATGAAACGGAGCAACTACTCTACGTGACTAATTAATATTAACCATCCCGAATTAGTTCGTCCTTAATTGGTGACGTGTTAGTACGATAATACAGACAGAGTTCAGAATAATGAAATAATTGTAACTCCAAAGAAAGCAGTTGCTGACGGTAGTGAATATTATCGAACTATCAGTTTAATACGTCATGGTTACAAAACACTGACGCAAATTGTTTACAGACAAATGGAAAACCAGGTGGAATCAAACCTCGGGGAAGACCAATTTGGATCCTAGAGAATTTTAGGAACACGCGAAGCAGTACTGATCCTAGAATTATCACAGAAGACAGTCAAGGAAAGGTAAACTTGTGCTTATAGCATTTGTATATTTCAATAAATCTTTTGACTACGGTAACTGGAGTACTCTGACATTCTAAAGTTAGCAGGGGTACAATACACGGAGCGAAAGTCTATTTACAACTCGTATAGAATCAAGAAGGCAGTTGTAACTGTCAAGGTGCATGAAAGGGAAGCAGAGGTTGAGATGGTAGCGAGACACGATTATAGCCTGTCGCTGATCTTATTCAAGCTGTACACTGAGCAAGCAGTAGAAGAAACGAAAGAAAAATTTGGTGCAGGAAATTAAAGTCCAGGGAGAAGATATTTAGACTTTGATGTTTGCCGCAACAGCAAAGGACTATCTTGAAAGGAAGATATAAGATGAACATCAAGACAAGCAAAACAATAATTATGGAATATAGTCGAGAGAAGTCAGATGATGCTGAGAGAGCTCGATTACGAAACGAGGCACTTAAAGAAGTATATTTTTTTTGTTATTTGGGCAGGAAAATAACTGATGAATGTCGAAGTAGAGACGATATAATCTGTTGACTGATAATGGCAGCAAAATCGTTTCTGAAGAAATTTGTTGTGTAAGTATTAAAAACCTTTTCTCAAAGTATTTGTTTGGAGTATGGAAGTAAACATGGACGATAAACAGTTTACAGAAGAGAGAATAGAAGATTTTGGAATGTAATACTACAGAAGAATACTGAAGGTTAGATTGGTAGATCACTTAACTTATGAGGAAGTACTGAACAGTATTGGAGGCAAAAGAAATTTGTCGCCCAACGTGACTAGAAGAAGGGATCGGTTGATAAGACATGTTCTGCGACATCAAGAGATGATCAGTATTTAGTTTTGGAGAGAAGAGTGGGGGGTAAAACTTGTATAGGGACACTAAGAGATGAATACCCAGATGGATGTAGATCGCAGTAGTTATTCAGAGATGAAGGGACTTGGACGTGATGGAGCAGCAAACCGTGTTTAGTTCAGCTGCAGACGCACAGCGATTTATTGTTTATAATTAATTTATTATGCCCCACGGTTTTGGTTGGCATCAGCCACCAAACTATTTAGATGCTGCTGTATGGCTAATGACATACAATGTGCTAGGACTGAACCATGGCAGTGCTTCATGATCTGAGGATGAGATTTTGCCAGACAATAAATTACTTTCTTGATTTAATTTAGCCATAGTGTGACAAATTTATCTTTCGTTATAATGATATTTCAGTCGTATGTACTGAGACAAGTTAGAAATACATACGTGAAAAAGTCGCTTTATAATAGGTCTAAAATAATTTTGTTAGTATCCGGTCAATGCCAAATGAACGAAGATATACTGCATGGAAAAAAAATCGTTGAACAGTCTACACGGATGGCAGCCGAAGATGTATACATACAGTCATTCAAAGATATGTCGTATACCTTCAGACTAACCTGCATTACGCACGGTTTGAAATGTTTCAAATGGCTCTGAGCACTATGGGACTTAACTTCTGAGGTCATCAGTCCCCTAGAACTTAGAACTACTTAAACCTAACTAACCTAAGGACATCACACACATCCATGCGCGAGGCAGGATTCGAACCTGCGACCGTAGCGGTCGCGCGGTTCCAGACTGTAGCGCCTAGAACCGCTCGGCCACCCCGGCCGGCTCACGGTTTGAGCTCCGAAATAAAAACCTGCGAGAGGTACATACTTGCCACTACAATTATAGCTTTGCATGTTATCCAACATTTCATTTATAATTGGCTATGTGCACAACTCAAACGCCAGCACATTGAAATCACACCTTAACGTACTGCTGATCATATCTGTAAAATGTGAGAAGTTGTAGGAAATTGAGTTCATAAATGGAACTCATTTTACGATAAGCACTTTTATTCAAATTTAAATGTAACACGGATAATATCATTCCTAAAGTCTGATGTATATGTCCAAATTCATAGCTTCTACCAACCAACATGAACAGTAGTTTGGTTGCCACTTAGCCAAATGGTTTTATAATTCCGAGGGAATGTTAACTATAAATTGCACCTTATCAAATCGCAGGTCTTCCAAAGTGTTGGAGGAGGAAGAGTAGATAGATATTTAGCGCACCATGTGTTGCGAAACAAGTGCTGTATCATTTGAGAGATACAGAGGCGATCGAGTATGCCAGGACTCTCCCCATTTCACTGCTACTAGCGCCACATCATCATAACGCGCCTGTGCGTAGCATACAAGTATTGTACCATAATCTAAGGATAAAACTAAGAATTAAAGTAGCTTTTCTTTTCAACATATGCTTCAATATACACTCCTAGAAATTGAAATAAGAACACCGTGAATTCATTGCCCCAGGAAGGGGAAACTTTATTGACACATTCCTGGGGTCAGATACATCACATGATCACACTGACAGAACCACAGGCACATAGACACAGGCAACAGAGCATGCACAATGTCGGCACTAGTACAGTGTATATCCACCTTTCGCAGCAATGCAGGCTGCTATTCTCCCATGGAGACGATCGTAGAGATGCTGGATGTAGTCCTGTGGAACGGCTTGCCATGCCATTTCCACCTGGCGCCTCAGTTGGACCAGCGTTCGTGCTGGACGTGCAGACCGCGTGAGACGACGCTTCATCCAGTCCCAAACATGCTCAATGGGGGACAGATCCGGAGATCTTGCTGGCCAGGGTAGTTGACTTACACCTTCTAGAGCACGTTGGGTGGCACGGGATACATGCGGACGTGCATTGTCCTGTTGGAACAGCAAGTTCCCTTGCCGGTCTAGGAATGGTAGAACGATGGGTTCGATGACGGTTTGGATGTACTGTGCACTATTCAGTGTCCCCTCGACGATCACCAGTGGTGTACGGCCAGTGTAGGAGATCGCTCCCCACACCATGATGCCGGGTGTTGGCCCTGTGTGCCTCGGTCGTATGCAGTCCTGATTGTGGCGCTCACCTGCACGGCGCCAAACACGCATACGACCATCATTGGCACCAAGGCAGAAGCGACTCTCATCGCTGAAGACGACACGTCTCCATTCGTCCCTCCATTCACGCCTGTCGCGACACCACTGGAGGCGGGCTGCACGATGTTGGGGCGTGAGCGGAAGACGGCCTAACGGTGCGCGGGACCGTAGCCCAGCTTCATGGAGACGGTTGCGAATGGTCCTCGCCGATACCCCAGGAGCAACAGTGTCCCTAATTTGCTGGGAAGTGGCGGTGCGGTCCCCCACGGCACTGCGTAGGTTCCTACGGTCTTGGCGTGCGTCCGTGCGTCGCTGCGGTCCGGTCCCAGGTCGACGGGCACGTGCACCTTCCGCCGACCACTGGCGACAACATCGATGTACTGTGGAGACCTCACGCCCCACGTGTTGAGCAATTCGGCGGTACGTCCACCCGGCCTCCCGCATGCCCACTATACGCCCTCGCTCAAAGTCCGTCAACTGCACATACGGTTCACGTCCACGCTGTCGCGGCATGTTACCAGTGTTAAAGACTGCGATGGAGCTCCGTATGCCACGGCAAACTGGCTGACACTGACGGCGGCGGTGCACAAATGCTGCGCAGCTAGCACCATTCGACGGCCAACACCGCGGTTCCGGGTGTGTCCGCTGTGCCGTGCGTGTGATCATTGCTTGTACAGCCCTCTCGCAGTGTCCGGAGCAAGTATGGTGGGTCTGACACACCGGTGTCAATGTGTTCTTTTTTCCATTTCCAGGAGTGTATTAATGTTCAAATTCTAAAATCTTAGAGTGATCAGATGAATATGTGTCCCTCAGTACATCGTTTTTAATTAAGAACACGTGGCGCTTAATAATAAAGCTATAAAGCCAAACGTTGTTCAGAATGTGCAAATGTATGCCAAAATCAACTGCTTCAAGTCTCATCTTGGTCGGAGCAATATTTGGTCAAAATCTTCGTTTTTACAAGAAGGAGATCGTGCTAAATATTGGGCTCAGAAATATGAAAATTGTTACAAAGTTTCGGTTTGACATGAACACCTTAACTACGTAGCCTCATTAAGCTATCTCTAATAGTTTTCGATTAATTTACTGAAAACTAAATTTGGAACCAAAACGTCCTCCTCTGTAATAGATCAATTATGATTTATATTAATGATAGAAAGTTCTGATTACAGCACCTGATGTAACCCATTAAAAATAACGCTTTAACAAGTTTCATGACTTTGATGTAAATGACAGCCAACACAAGGTGTCTTAAAGCTGTAGTTCAAAGACCATATCCTGCTGTCAGTTCCTTTACAAAAATTTTAGCTGGCATAGTTTAAATGCAGCAGAGCTGAAACTTTTTCTGTAATTAAAGCCAACTTTGCGCCATTCATATAAAAATTATGAGCACTGTAAATTGATTCATGACAGGTGCGGCCATTTAGATGCCGCTACCTGGCCATAGAGTGTATGACGTAAGGTGGTCCCTTCGGCTGTCAACTGCGCCCATATATAAATATGGCCGGAGAGCCAGTTGGGTGAAACTTTAGCTGCTACCGGATGGATAAATTAACTGACGGCTGCGACACCACTGTCTACTTCAAGACCTCTATCGGGCACCAACAGGTGCACCTACTGCAGATGGTCACAATAGAAGCCACCAGTGTGCTGGTCCACTCCACTACCAGCAATATCACCTTCATTGCGGCGTATTGGCTGCCACGGGAACTTTTCCAGAGTCCTGACATCGACGCCCTGTTGGCGGTGTAGGGGCGGCTTTTCATTGGCGTGCCGCTGTTGCGGCCCAACGGTATTGTTGACCAAGTCGCTGCTGGTTTCAAGGATGGCATGGCACTTGCCTGTTGCAGATACCATGCTCTGTCTGTCGTGGCTTCTATGTTTCAATAGGCTGTACTACACATTGCCCTTGACTAATTTGTAACATTTGAGAAATCTTAGCGTTATCAGAGCTGTTTGTAGATTGTATAGGATAACTATGCGGGGTAGGTGTATCGGAAACTGTGTGTTTGCTTGTATTAAATAAACGGTAAATTGAATATAAAATATATTCTTCCCCTTGCGTAGACTGTTGCGAAAAGAATTTGGAACTGTCTTCCGGAGCCTCCTGACGGCCTCTCTCGTTAGATAGAACTGACTGATCGTAGATAATAAAACCCTGTTCACATAAAATGAGATCTGCATATGTACTGGTATTCTGAATATGCTTCCACACAACATATTTAGTTACTTATGTTGAACTATGAATTCCAGTAGTAAGTTGCTCCAGCGCCATGAACAGAGGTAGGAGACTGGATAATGGAAGGTATAAAAAAGTAGCAAAGGTAAGGTAGCGGAACATGGCCATTTTTACATGTCAACATAAGGTAATCTATCTGATCAGAAAAAGTTCAGTGTCCTAATGAAATTACAGACTGGATGAAGCAACAGTGCTTTACATCGGAGTGAATAGGCATAACTGAAAGTGAACTCTGAGTTTAGTCAACATCAGTAAGTGTGGCATCAGGCTGCTAATTAGACATAGCCGGCCGAAGTGGCCGTGCGGTTAAAGGCGCTGCAGTCTGGAACCGCAAGACCGCTACGGTCGCAGGTTCGAATCCTGCCTCGGGCATGGTTGTTTGTGATGTCCTTAGGTTAGTTAGGTTTAACTAGTTCTAAGTTCTAGGGGACTAATGACCTCAGCAGTTGAGTCCCATAGTGCTCAGAGCCATTTGAACCATTTTGAATTAGACGTAGAATAACATTCTCACGGCGTGTGACATCAGATTAGGCTGGCTTATCATCGATAATAAAACTCTGTTTGCTCAAAATAACATCCGCATCCCTGCTGAAATTCTAAATGTCACCTCCACGATGTTGCTGTGTTTTATTTTCTGTAGTAATCGACACCGTCATCTTGTATCTGTTAATTTTTGGTTCCGACTGTAGGTTTTCATGATAATACGTAGCTGCTTTGAAAGAGATAAGCGGAACGATGATATATTGCTTGGTTTCACAGGAATCCGTAGCAGTAGTAGGTCGAACAGAAGTGTTGTTAGAAAAATTTAGCTTCTCAGAATGGGCTGCTAAATATGTCAGTGGGCTGTGAGAGATATACGTAGTTTACTTTTGCGCATTATTAGTTGCACAATTCAAAGATTCGGTGTAAGGGAAATCGTTTTGTTCCTCAAAAAAATTATGTTTGTGACGCCGTGACAATCGTAATATTTCTGGTATGCGTCACTGAAGGAAACAAGCTCTGTTCTGTCTTGAGACTGAATGTGGCATCTGATGTCTGATTGTTCGCATCATTAATCTGAGGGAAATAAAAGTTATTTGTAGACGTTTGATTTTCCTGTATGAATCAGGTCAGCAAATAGATCTGAGGGGAGTAGCATGTATGAGGACAAAGGCTGACTGAAACAAAAGTGTTTGCACACGAAGAAAAGGAAAGCTGTGGTGTGAATGGAAAATTGTCACACAAAAGGCGGCGTTATGTGTACCATTTTTGTTGACAGAAAACTTATTTACTGTTACTGTCGTCATGCTTAATATGGCACTCGATAAGTTCACTATTAACCTTTTCAGATTGCTTGGGTGGCTCAACACAGCGGTCATGTGGGTGACTCCAGACGGTATTGTAGTTAGTATCAAAGAAATGTAATGAAATTTATGACGTGGGAAACTTAGCTTTGTTATCAGATTTGGTAGGCACAATTGTTCATTAGTGTTTTCCGATATTATCAAACTGGTGTCGCTGACGGTAACGTCGGGGGAAGAACTGATAATTTCATGCCGCTTAATAGAGATCATGGATAATTTCTCCGTAAAACGTTTCTCTGTATTGTCGATGGAATTTTCAACAGAATGTGAGGTTTGCCAAGTGGCAACGTCTGTAACGGGCTCTAAGGAATTATTTCCCTGGTCTTAATATCTGTATCTACCTGTTTAAAACGGTTATCACTCGTTTCTGTGTATGATTTAAGCTCGTCACGTATACGGGAAAATTGTTCACTGAACTGTCTAGTGTCTTAATGTAGACGTTTTTGTATGCTGGCGAAATGCTCATAATTTTTATTAAATCGTTCATTGATTTGAGCAGTGTTGTCAACTTGTTCTCGTATTTCTCGTAACTGAAAGGTGGTGTCAGCTTGTTTTTCTCGTATGTTGGAAAAACCTTCATAATTTTGTTTAGATCGTTCATTGAACTGATCAATGATGGCATCAGTTTCATTGTCTGTTGAACCATCATTTGCGTGAGAGTTTGAAGCATCGCTACAATATTACTCTGAATTGGTGCGTCAGGTGTCACTTGTGTTGTGGAGACATTATCAGCAACCACGGACTTCTCGTTTGTTGTATTATCTGCATAAATACTGCTATTTTCAAAAATAGATTGAGTACACTGCACTATTGTGGCCTCTGACATACTGTTAGCGATCTGATTAACTGTGTGAAAAGTAGTAAATCATGGATCTCATTCCCTACTGAATCAAGCATTCAATTGTGCACGTCAGCCATGCATAGATTTGCGGCGTCTGCAATACCGGAATCTGCTGTCTGATTACTATTCAAATTAGGTGTGAAATTATAGTGTCAAGAATCTGTTCATTATTTTGAGAATCAGTATGAATATTGTCTGTTGTGAACTGCAAATTACGCACTGCAGCATTGTCACTATCTTTTTCACTGTTACATTCAATATTGTTATCGTCAACGGATAAATTATTTGTGGTAGTATTGTCAGAGTTAAATTGCGCGTCTGATTCACAATAACAATGTGCGGCATCGTAAATAAAATACAGGCGCAAAGGCAAAGACAAGAAATAGAACTATCAAATCAATGGAAAACAAAGCGGCCCAAAAGAATGCCGATTAACGGTGGAGGAAATTTTGTCCAAGTTAGTAAATTGCGTTGTGAAAGAAAGAAGTACTATTATCTATACAGAGTGTCTGGGAGAAGACAATATATCTGACTATATAAAAAGATTTCACAAAGCGAACGACTAGCAGAGCTGTCTCCATTTGTAACGGAAATTTGTGTTAAGTACTATGGGAGAAACTGCTGTGGTCATCGGTCCCTAAGCTTATTTACTAGTTAATCTAACTTAAAGTACACTAAGGACAACACACACACACCCATGCCCGAGGGAGGACTCAAACTTTCGACGAGGGCAGCCCATTGATCCGTGACAAGGCGCCCAAGACCGCGCGGCTACCTAACGCGGCCAAGTGTAATGTTCTTTAATAAAAGTGACCTTTTAAAGATTACGTTGAATGAATGTCTGAAATGTGGAATAGGTACTGAACTCACATTATCATTCAGAGTGTTGTAATTGGAAGTGGTGTGCTTACACTGTGTTACTGTTAGCAAAACTTTTCACGAATCGATTGGGTAATGCAATTCCCGATACCAATAAAGAAATACAGTCACTGCAAAATACATTCAGCCCCTTAGGCACTGAATCATCTGGCCCTATTCAATACTGATAAATTTGGTCTGTGTGCCTATGAGAAATAAATTAAATTGCTTTACCTCTAAAGCTGCAACGATGGAACGCGATATATTTTGGTCTTTCACAAAAAATATAAATATGGTAGCTTGAGGCTCAGTGGGGTAAAATGCTGGCTGTAGTATTTTGGTATGCACATGAAATTCTTTTGGCTGATAAATGAAAACATTGAAGAAAAATCCAACTTCCTTGAAAAACATATGATCTGGAAAGGGAAGCGATACTGATTGTGGTGAATTACTGAGTCTTTTAGCAAAACTATATTCCAAGTTAAGTTTGGCTATTCAAGAACATTTGACTATTTAAGTTACGTTACTCAGCATTGATTCACAAACACTGAGATTTAACATCACTAAGCCAACATTATTGCAAATCATCAAATTACATATACACTCCTGGAAATTGAAATAAGAACACCGTGAATTCATTGTCCCAGGAAGGGGAAACTTTATTGACACATTCCTGGGGTCAGATACATCACATGATCACACTGACAGAACCACAGGCACATAGACACAGGCAACAGAGCATGCACAATGTCGGCACTAGTACAGTGTATGTCCACCTTTCGCAGCAATGCAGGCTGCTATTCTCCCATGGAGACGATCGTAGAGATGCTGGATGTAGTCCTGTGGAACGGCTTGCCATGCCATTTCCACCTGGCGCCTCATTTGGACCAGCGTTCGTACCGGACGTGCAGACCGCGTGAGACGACGCTTTATCCAGTCCCAAACATGCTCAATGGGGGACAGATCCGGAGATCTTGCTGGCCAGGGTAGTTGACTTACACCTTCTAGAGCACGTTGGGTGGCACGGGATACATGCGGACGTGCATTGTCCTGTTGGAACAGCAAGTTCCTTGCCGGTCTAGGAATGGTAGAACGATGGGTTCGATGACGGTTTCCATGTACCGTGCACTATTCAGTGTCCCCTCGACGATCACCAGTGGTGTACGGCCAGTGTAGGAGATCGCTCCCCACACCATGATGCCGGGTGTTGGCCCTGTGTGCCTCGGTCGTATGCAGTCCTGATTGTGGCGCTCACCTGCACGGCGCCAAACACGCATACGACCTTCATTGGCACCAAGGCAGAAGCGACTCTCATCGCTGAAGACAACACGTCTCCATTCGTCCCTCCATTCACGCCTGTCGCGACACCACTGGAGGCGGGCTGCACGATGTTGGGGCGTGAGCGGAAGACGGCCTAACGGTGTGCGGGACCGTAGCCCAGCTTCATGGAGACGGTTGCGAATGGTCCTCGCCGATACCCCAGGAGCAAAAGTGTCCCTAGTTTGCTGGGAAGTGGCGGTGCGGTCCCCTACGGCACTGCGTAGGATCCTACGGTCTTGGCGTGCATCCGTGCGTCGCTGCGGTCCGGTCCCAGGTCGACGGGCACGTGCACCTTCCGCCGACCACTGGCGACAACATCGATGTACTGTGGAGACCTCACGCCCCACGTGTTGAGCAATTCGGCGGTACGTCCACCCGGCCTCCCGCATGCCCACTATACGCCCTCGCTCAAAGTCCGTCAACTGCACATACGGTTCACGTCCACGCTGTCGCGGCATGCTACCAGTGTTAAAGACTGCGATGGAGCTCCGTATGCCACGGCAAACTGGCTGACACTGACGGCGGCGGTGCACAAATGCTGCGCAGCTAGCGCCATTCGACGGCCAACACCGCGGTTCCTGGTGTGTCCGCTGTGCCGTGCGTGTGATCATTGCTTGCACAGCCCTCTCGCAGTGTCCGGAGCAAGTATGGTGGGTCTGACACACCGGTGTCAATGTGTTCTTTTTTCCATTTCCAGGAGTGTAGCATGCTAACAAACCTCAGAAACATTACAGAAATGAATTATCTGACTTGCCCTTTTATCAAATGAATTTACGTACATTCTGGGGTTACTCAACAATTGATAATTGGCAGCCAACGTACCTATAGTAACGCGCTGGCAAAACAAGCGGCATAATTATTTAACATTTTTACCTTGTTTGTGAGAAGCCTTTTGCTTACATGTTCTCGTAATTCCTATGTTAATCTAACACTTGGTGGCTTTACCAAGCACATTACAAAAACTGCCTACACCATCCTCTTTCACTCGCAACCGGCTACCTACAACTGTGCACCCAGCGCTCTCTTACTCCAACATGAAGCAGTAACTTTGGTTCTGCGGTCGCGCGCAGTCAGCGATCAGCATTATCGAACCTATCAGATACATTCATTGTGTGTAGTTTACTCCTTTCAATCGCTTCAGGCAAACCCCAGTATGGTTTCTTTGAAGGGCACAGCCGACTACCTTACACATCATTTTCTAATCCGATGGGACCAATGACCTAGCTGTTTGGTCCCTTCCCCCCAAAACAAACCTATTATCTTTCCATTTCATTTCACTGACCCCTGCTATATATAGACTGAGCCATAGCATTTCCCTTTTCAGATTTTCTAGCTTCCCTACCATGCTCAAGCTTCTGACATTCCACGCCCCCACTCAAAGAGCGTTATTCTTCCGTTGACTACTCAGTCTTTTTCGCATCGTCGTCTCCCCCTAGGCAGTCCCTCCCGGAGATCAGATTGGGGGACTATTCTGGAATCTTTTACCGATGGAGAGATCACCATGACACTTTTTCAATAACAGACCACAGGTCCTGTGGACAAACCATACGTGTCTTTAATGCAATAGTTTCCATTGCGTTTTGCATCCTCATTCTGTTGATCATTTTGATTCTTCGCCTTTACGGGCAGTTTCTCACCCCAAGGACAAGAGAGTGCCTTGAACCTCTGTCCGTTCCTCCTTCCTCTTTGACAAGGCCGCTGGTGGAGTGAGGTTGACTTCTCATTCCGGAAGTCTTCGAATGCTGATTATTATTCAGAATTTAAGCGGTGGCCTGTTTCGAACCTGGGAGCGAGGAAGTTTTGATTACTAATCGAAGATTCTACCCCTAGACCACGGGTGGATCCAGTTAGACTCGTGAAAAAACACACAATTTGCACCGAGCTATGACTCTGTCCGCGTCTGTCAAACTCCGGCTTATGCGCTGCCTCGTATGACGTCACAGCCAGTCTGTTGCTAAATACGTTTTCGGCACAAACAGGAAGTGAACTCGCAAGGACTGTACATCGTCCTGGATCGCTTAGATTTCGCGGAAGTAACTGTTTGTGTGCCGCCAGTAATGTTAACAAAAAACGTGGCAAGTGATGAGTTTATTTTCCACTTTTGTGGCGAGCAGTTAACTTTGATTATTAGAAGTCAGGGCGGAAGACCATTTAATGGGAGCTTACAATAGTGGTCGCCTCTGAAGTACTCATAGTGCTGTTTACAGACATTATTATTAGTATTATTGTTACCCGGAATGGCTAACCAGAAAAATAGTTTTCAGGCTCTCGTAAAAGACAGCGACGAATATGCTCTTATTTTATTATTCACCCGCCGCCCCACACGCCGACAACGAGGTCATTAGAGACGGAGCAGGAGCACGGATTACGGAAGAATGGATAAGGAAACCGGTCGTACCATTTCGAAGGAATCATTCCGACATTTGCGTCAAGTGATTTGGGGAAATCACGGAAAACCGAAATCAGGATGGTCGGACGCGGCTTTGAACCGTCGTCCCAACTGCAAGTCCAGTGTGCTAACCACTGCGCTACCCCATTCGGTCCCAAAGTGTTGTACACTCCATTTTTACATGTAGTTGGACATAGATAAGAACATGTATGTTGTCCACTTACAATGTAAAATTTTACAAATACGCCACTTCACTTTAAGTGACACATTTGGAGCTATGTGTATTTTATACACTCCTGGAAATTGAAATAAGAACAACGTGAATTCATTGTCCCAGGAAGGGGAACCTTTATTGACACATTCCTGGGGTCAGATACATCACATGATCACACTGACAGAACCACAGGCACATAGACACAGGCAACAGAGCATGCACAATGTCGGCACTAGTACAGTGTATGTCCACCTTTCGCAGCAATGCAGGCTGCTATTCTCCCATGGAGACGATCGTAGAGATGCTGGATGTAGTCCTGTGGAACGGCTTGCCATGCCATTTCCACCTGGCGCCTCAGTTGGACCAGCGTTCGTGCTGGACGTGCAGACCGCGTGAGACGACGCTTCATCCAGTCCCAAACATGCTCAATGGGGGACAGATCCGGAGATCTTGCTGGCCAGGGTAGTTGACTTACACCTTCTAGAGCACGTTGGGTGGCACGGGATACATGCGGACGTGCATTGTCCTGTTGGAACAGCAAATTCCCTTGCCGGTCTAGGAATGGTAGAACGATGGGTTCGATGACGGTTTGGATGTACCGTGCACTATTCAGTGTCCCCTCGACGATCACCAGTGGTGTACGGCCAGTGTAGGAGATCGCTCCCCACACCATGATGGCGGGTGTTGGCCCTGTGTGCCTCGGTCGTATGCAGTCCTGATTGTGGCGCTCACCTGCACGGCGCCAAACACGCATACGACCATCATTGGCACCAAGGCAGAAGCGACTCTCATCGCTGAAGACGACACGTCTCCATTCGTCCCTCCATTCACGCCTGTCGCGACACCACTGGAGGCGGGCTGCACGATGTTGGGGCGTGAGCGGAAGACGGCCTAACGGTGTGCGGGACCGTAGCCCAGCTTCATGGATACGGTTGCGAATGGTCCTCGCCGATACCCCAGGAGCAACAGTGTCCCTAATTTGCTGGGAAGTGGCGGTGCGGTCCCCTACGGCACTGCGTAGGATCCTACGGTCTTGGCGTGCATCCGTGCGTCGCTGCGGTCCGGTCCCAGGTCGACGGGCACGTGCACCTTCCGCCGACCACTGGCGACAACATCGATGTACTGTGGAGACCTCACGCCCCACGTGTTGAGCAATTCGGCGGTACGTCCACCCGGCCTCCCGCATGCCCACTATACGCCCTCGCTCAAAGTCCGTCAACTGCACATACGGTTCACGTCCACGCTGTCGCGGCATGCTACCAGTGTTAAAGACTGCGATGGAGCTCCGTATGCCACGGCAAACTGGCTGACGCTGACGGCGGCGGTGCACAAATGCTGCGCAGCTAGCGCCATTCGACGGCCAACACCGCGGTTCCTGGTGTGTCCGCTGTGCCGTGCGTGTGATCATTGCTTGTACAGCCCTCTCGCAGTGTCCGGAGCAAGTATGGTGGGTCTGACACACCGGTGTCAATGTGTTCTTTTTTCCATTTCCAGGAGTGTATTTTCATCTTTTATTACTGAAAAACCAATGTGCTCACGCTCTATTAGGAGCGGAATTTGTTCGCGCTGTGTGACTGATACGTATGCATTTTTAGGTTCCAAAGATAAGATGATGACAACAACCTTCTGTTGAAGCCGATCATCGTGAAATAAATAATATTTAGTGATCTTGGCTTGAAATGAAACTTCTTTCCATTAAATCGACAGCTCACCCCCGTGACATGAGTAACGTACAGTGAGGTGATAAAAGTCAAGGTATAACTCCCAATAACGTGTCGGTCCTCCTTCTACCCGGCGTAGTGGAGCAACATGACATGGCATGGACTCAACAGGTCATCGGAAGCCCCCTGCAGAAATTTGAGCCATGCTGCCTCCAAAGCCGCTCATAGTTGCGAAAGAGACGCCGGTGCAGTGCTTTGTTTACGAACTATCTCTCGATTATGTCTCATAAATGTTCGATGGGATTCACGTCGTGTGCCAAATCATCTGCTCGAATGGTCCGGAACGTTATTCAAACCAATCGTGAACAATTGGGGCCCAGTGACATGGCGCATTGACATCCAAAAAGTTTTTTCGTGGTTTGGGAACATGAAGTTCACGAGTGGCTGCAAATGGTCTCCAAGTAGCCGAACTTGACCATTTCAAATCAGTGATCGATTCAGTTGGACCTGTGCCTTGGATGCATCGCTTCGTGGGATCCACACCATCAGTTCTTACCAACTGAAACTGGGACTCATCTGAACAGACAACCGGTTTCCAGTCATCTAGAGTGCAACCGATGTGTTGAAGAATCCAGCAGAGGCACTGCACACGATAAAGTGCCGTTAGCAAAGACACTCGCGTCGGTCGTCTGCTGCTATATCCTATTATCGCTAAATTTCGGCGCACTGTCGTACCTCCCACTTTGATTTCTGCTGTTATTTCACACAATGTTCCTTGTCTGTCAGCACTGACAGTACGTGAACCCCGCTCCTCCCGGTCGTAAAGCGAAGGCCGTCGGCCACTGCGTTGTCTGTGGTGAGGGGAAGTGACTGAAATTTGTTACTCCCGGCCAGCTCTCGACACTATGTATCATGGATTATTGAATTCCCTAACGATTTCGCAAACTGAATGTCCCATGCGCCTAGTTCGAACCACCATTACGCATTCAAAGTGTGTTAAATTCCGTCGTGCGGCCATAATGACGTCTGCAGCCTCTTCCCATGTATTACCTGAGTATAAATGACAGTTCCACCTACGCACTGCTCTTTTGTACCTTGTGTACTACGGCCGTCCATATAAGTGCATATTGCTATCCCACGACTTTTTCATATCAGTGTATAAATATTGCAATTAGATCCCACGGAGCTTTTCAGTCTCAATGAAAGTGCTTGTTCCGAAGATAATAAAGAAATATAGGTGCGAGATCTCTCACACTATGGTTCTACACGTTATGCATCCATATTGTTGACAGGAGTAATATATGGATGAGTGGAAAATAAAACTGATTATATTTTGGATGGGGATCGGTTTCGCTTTAGGTAAAGTAAAGGCCTCAGAGAGGCAGTTCTGACTTTGCGAGTTACAGTGAAAGTAGGATATTTTCACATGAATTGTCGACCTAGAAAAAGCGTTCGAAAATGTAAAATTAGGCAAACTGTACGAAAATCTCAGAAAATGTTTGTGCAATTACCAGGGAAGTCAGGTAATGTAAAATATACAGGATGTTACAAAAAGGTACGGCCAAACTTTCCGGAAGCATTCCTCACACTCAAAGAAAGAAAATATGTTATGTGGACATGTGTCCGGACACGCTTACTTTCCATGTTAGAGCTCATTTTATTACTTCTCGTCAAATCGCAGTAATCATGGAATGGAAAAACACAGCAACAGAACGTACCAGCGTGACTTCAAACATTTTGTTCCAGGAAATGCTCAAAACGTCCTCCGTTAGCGAGGATACATGCATCCACCCTCCGTCGCATGGAGTCCCTGATGCGCTGATGCAGCCCTGGAAAATGGCGTATTGCATCACAGCTGTCCACAATACGAGCACGAAGAGTCTCTACACTTGGTACTGTGGTTGCGTAGACAAGAGCTTTCACATGCCCCCATAAATAAAAGTCAAGAGGGTTGAGGTCAGGAGAGCGTGGAGGCCATGGAATTGGTCCGCCTCTACCAATCCATCGGTCACCGAATCTGTTGTTGAGAAGCGTACGAACACTTCGACTGAAATGTGCAGGAGCTCCATCGTGCATGAACCACATGTTGTGTCGTACTTGTAAAGGCACATGTTCTAGCAGCACAGGTACAGTACCCGTATGAAATCATGGCGGTGAATCGAGGAAGTACAGTACATACTGGCGAAACTAAAATGAGCTCTAACATGGAAATTAAGCGTTTCCGGACACATGCCCACATAACATCTTTTCTTTATTTGTGTGTGAGGAATATTTCCTGAAAGTTTGGCCGTACCTTTTTGTAACACCCTGTATACAGTGTCTTGTAATAAAGAAGAAGAAAAAAAAGAAGTACGCACATAAAGAAAGGGAAACGATATCATACTTCAGGCGTTGTGAAAGTATGTGAAGTTATTTCAGTGATTGGAAAAACGAATCAAATTTACCAAGAACTTGGCATTATGAGCCCACATATTAGTATGATGTCGTACCCGCGCTGCGCTAGATGCATGACCTAATTCAGTTGCAAATTTTATAATAAAGTCATATCTTCTCCCAATGGAAGTTGGTTCAGAACTACTGTAACTGGTAAATGATATCTTAGACCGAGACGTCCAAGAAGGTGCCACATGTGTTCTAGTGAGGACAGAGGTTGTGATCTTGTTGGCCATTACGGAGATGGTTCCTAGAGATAAGTGTCATATCAGTAGAAGCATTGTCCTGTTGTAAAATGGCTCAAATAGCTCTGAGGTCATGAGTCCCGTAGAACTTAGAACTACTTGAACCTAACTAACCTAAGGACATCACACACAGCCGGAAGCGATGGCCGAGGGGTTCTAGGCGCTTCAGTCGGGAACGGCGCGACTGCTACGGTCGCAGGTTCGAATCCTGCCTCGGGCATGGACGTGTATGATGTCCTTATGTTAGGTTAGGTTTAAGTAGTTCTAAGTTCTAGGGGACTGATGACCTCCGATATTAAGTCCCATAGTGCTCAGAGCCACATCACACACATCAATGCCCGAGGCAGGATTTGAACCTGCGACCTTAGCGGTCACGCGATTCTAGACTGAAGCGCCTAGAACCGCTCGGCCACATAGGCGGGCTGTTGTAAAATGGTACCACGATACTATCACATGGAAAATAACACAAGAGGACGCAGGATGTCCATGACATATCGTTCGGCCGTCAGTGTGTCCTCAGTCACTAAGGCCATACCCGATAGTTTCCACACCACGACGATACGCAGCTGTGCTTCTCCAGAACAGGAAAGAAACCTCTTATTAGGTCGCGGCCAAACTTGCTGATGATAGTGAAGAACTGCAGTTCACCCCGCTGAACACAATACGACACTATTTATCAGCAGTTCATGCTTCCCACTCAGCGCTATTCCAAACACAACCGTTTGTATTGCCGTGTTAAGTGCAGTCCACGCAAAGAAACAGTGATTTGCCTGGTCCAGATGCTGCTAGACTCAACCAATGTTGCGGGGTGACGCAGTATGTTTCAGAAGCCTATTTCTTATTCTCGAATGGCAGACACAGATATGAAGGGAGTACGATGTGCTTGGGGCACAATATGGCGACCCTGTCTTGTGGTTGTCGGACAACCACAAGATCTTTGACGACGAATATGCCTACCCTCACGTTCCCGTGCAGTCGAACATCGGGCCACTGTCACATCCGAAAACCCCATAAATCTTGATACTGCACGATATTACCAACAGGTCAAATCCAGATCCACAGTGAGACCCTTTAAAACTCTGTCAGATGGTCATAACGCTCACACAAGTACGTGGCACCTCCACGTCTTTCTCAGTGATCACTCAATATCTGCCACTGTCACCACCCTCATAGACTCCACCAGGTCTGGTAACAATTCTAAATTTTAAAATGTCTAGTTGTTGGCCATTCCACCTGTCACATATAATTGCCCCCCTAGTCATTTACGTACTCATCGATTACGTGTACGGGAATGTACACTGACATCCGAAAATGTCCTCTTGGTGCTTCATTTTTCTGTCAGGAAGAATAATAAAAATGAGAGATCAAGAACCAAGTGATAGGATTAAAAAGAGTGTATTTTTTCCTACTGTTTAATCTCTACACTGAAGAAACATTGACGAAAATAATGAGAACGTTCAAGATTGGGACCAAAATTCACAGAGAAAAGGTGTCAGTGATAACATTCGCTGATGACATAGCTATCCTCAGTGAAAACGAGAATCGATTACTGAACATTGAATGCAATGAACAGGGTACGGAGTACGGAATATCAATTTAGAATAGACGAACGAAGCTAGGAGGAAATGAAAAGCTGACTAGCGCAAGCCAAGACGACTTTCCCGGCCTAAAGAAACCTACTGGTATAAAACATCGGCCTTAATTTCAGGAAGATACTTCTGTGGATCTACTTTTGGAGCATAGCGTATAGTATGGAAGTTAATAGAAGACTGTGGGAAACCCGAAAAAGAAGAGAATCGAGGCGTTTGAGATATCGTGCTTTAGAAGGATGAGAAAGTTAGATGAAGTGATAAGATAGTGAATGAGATTGTCCCCAAGAATTGGCAAGGAGAGAAACATGAAAGCACTGAAAGGAAGGAGTGACAGGATTATAGGACATGTGTTAACATATCAGTGAGTTATTGTCACAATATTAGACGAAGCTGTAGAGTGTCAAAACTGTAGAAGGCAGAGATTAGTGTCAGGACGTTTGGCACAATCGCCACTCTGAGGTGAAGAGATTCGTAGAGGAGAAGAATTCGGAGTGTCCCACCAAAACAGTGAAAATAAGAATGACCTCTAAAAAGGAAAAATCCTCTTACGCAAACAGTTTAAAACAGAAGTAGGTAGGAAAATGTGGGTCTAACGTCCTGTCGAAGAAGAATTCTTTGGAGAAAGGAATTAATCTCCGGCTGAGGAAGGTTGGTATAAAGAACCAGCCCCGTCCTTTTGAAAATAACCATGTCTGCACTAGCATTAAGTGATTTTAGAAAAACACGGAAAACAATATGGATTTCCAAATAGAGATTTCGACCAACTTTCTTCTAAATAACAGTCCAGTATCTGATAGCTCCGTGATCTCTCCCGGGAAAAACAGTTTTGAGTGGCACTAAAAACAGCCTTAGCCACCATAATGGCTCAGATGGCCTACCATCTGGAAAAACTGCGGAGAGCAAATGGATGACGGACTGTTGAAGATTATGAGGTTATTGTTACGAGAATGTAGCTCTACCTTACGATTTTATGGAGACTAGAGTAACCCATTAAAGATTAGACGTAACATATTGTTGCAATAACGAATCAATTAATTTATACAAACACTACTAACGTTATTTTCTTGAGAGAAACCGCAGCTGAATTAATCAATGTTTCAGAAATAGCCCTCATTTTACTCACAGGAGCCCGGACGGTTTCGTGATAGCAAATCACATCTTCGCGTGTACACATCTCAATAAAACATTAAACCCATTATACGGCAAGGAGGGCTACTCAGCATTCTCAAAATTAAACACTCACACGTTCCCCGCCCCTAGGACAGGGTAGCGCTGAAGACAGTTGAAAATAACAACAACAACAAAAAAGCAAACTACACTCCGCCCAAACAGTCCATGAAGACTCGACGGTACAGCAATGCCGCCTGCCGCCGTGTCATCCTTAGCCCACAGGCGTCACTGGATGCGGCTCTGGAGGGACAGGGTCAGCACTCCGCTCTCGCGACCGTATATGTCAGTTTGGACCGCTTTTCTCAGTCAAGTAACACCTCAGTTTTTATTGCAAGGTCTGAGTGCAGCCCGCTTGCCATTCGGTCAGCCGGCCGAAGTGGCCGAGCGGTTCTAGGTGCTACAGTCTGGAGCCACGCGACCGCTACTGTCGCAGGTTCGAATCCTGCCTCGAGGATGGATGTGTGTGATGTCCTTAGGTTAGTTAGGTTTAAGTACTTCTAAGTTCTAGGGGACTGATGACCTCAGAAGTTAAGTCCCATAGTGCTCAGAGCCATTTGGACCGGATGGTCACCCATCCAAGTGCTAGCCCAGCCCGACAGCCCTTAACTTCGGTGATCTGACGGGAACCAGTTACCATTGCGGCAAAGCTGTTGGCACAGTTGAAACTGATGTCTACATCAATATCAAATTTCCACCACATAGTTAAAATTAGTATTAGTTAAAGAATAAAGTCACCATCCATCGACAGAGTGTGTGATTAGTGTTACACCACTGGATGAGACTCTGTCGTTATAAACTACTATTGTAGCTAGTTTCGAACCTGTTGCTACTTTTACTGAATTCGGGTTAAGATCTATAGAATGAATGTTGGTCTACTACTCTGTCCACGGGACTGCAACAACCACACGACTTTTAGAATTACTATAGCTCAGTTTGCTGCGCAAATACCCTTTTAGTTGACTGTCATTTGAGGAGCGCTCGCGTTGATGTCTTAACCAACAAATTGATATGGAACGCTACTCGATGACTGGGCAACACCTGTTGTCAAGGTCGGGTTATGTGTGTGTACACATATGATGCCCAGTACCTTAGGATGTGACCTCTGTGCAATTGACTAGTCTACATACGTGATGTGCCTGCTGTCGTAAGCTTGCATGTGTAATTCGTGGTATCAAATCTGTACTCACGCTTTGTGCTCACGTATGATCAAGTAGAAAATGTGTGGTATACCACCTCATTACTGCAGCTACCGCCGGTATTCTTTGCAAACGATTACGAAATCCCATTTGATATCTACGTATACTGGGAGGTGGGACATTCGTAGTGAGGTATAACGGACCTGACTTCTGCCTTCTGGCGAGGTCGGATCTAGTGTTTGATACTTCTGAAGGAATCCTCTCCTACACATATAGTACACAACGTGAACTTGATCGTCTTATTAGACTTTTCGGAATGGTTGTACAACGCCAAACTCTATCTACGATCGCGAACCAGCGACGGTTGTCATCTAAGATTGCTCTCTGAGTTATGGGATCATGGAAATCAGGAAGAGCGAACCTCCGTCTCAATACATCCACTGTCCTAAGCACGACAAAAAAGAAAAAAAGAATAGGTCTACTCTCATGAGGTCTGTTCGTAAAGTACTTATGATCATCCACCTTACGATGACGCTGAGTTGGTTGTAAAATTTCTATAATCTTGTTATTAAGCAGAATCTCGATCTGATTCTAAGTCAGTGACAAGAACTTCTGTCAGCTCTACGCATGCATGCGATTTCCTTGACAGGTGTAGTGTTAGAGAGAGCTTACAGTGTTACTCTGCTAGGATCATAATACCTTCCACGGAACGACAATAGGCATTGTCGTAAAATATCTCTGTTCATCTCCCTTATGATAAAGCTGAGTTTGATATAAAAGCTCTTCACCGAGTGACAGTCGCGACATTGGATTGTGAATATGGTGCAATGTCTATCACTGCAAGTCGACTCTGCTACATCCACAAATGTTCAGTATGCGGTCGTGTATAGTGGTGAGTGAGTTTTAATCACACCTATCCTGTTCTACTGACAAATGGAGTGGTGGCGGAAATTCGCTGTAATGTCTTATTTACAACGTAAAATACTCACTGATTATGGAAGGAATCGTTTAACATCACTTAAAAATGTAATGCTAGCCTAAACATTAGATAAAAATTTGTTTAGAGGAGTAATGGTTTCAGCTTAACGTACATCTACATCGATATCTAAATTTGCATCACAGTAAGGCATACCTATACAGAAAAATCAACATTATTTAAACATAATACCGTTACCCGTCAAAAGATTGTGAGATTGGTATGGTAAATATGGCTGGGAATGTACGTTTCTTTGTTGTTTTTTTGTGTCATTAGTCTTCTGACTGGTTTGATGCTGCCAGCCACGAATTCCATTCCTGTGCCAATCTCTTCATCTCAGAGTAGCACTTGTAATATTTCCATTCCTAATCGGCGTACTGGGTTGCGGTATAACTGACCGTGACCGCATATGCCTAATGAAATATTGCAGTGAGTAAGGCTATCGTTACCCAAGGAAAATAACACCGGTTAGTTGGAGGAAAGTGTGCAACAGACCCTTCTGAAGGAAGAACCTTTTCACACCCAATCTAAATACTGATGGAAATTTTGAAATGGGTGGTTCAAAAATGGCTCTGAGCACTATGGGCCTTAACTTCTGAGGTCATCAGTCCCCTAGAACTTAGAACTACTTAAACCTAACTAACCTAACGATATCACACACTTCCATGCCCGAGGCAGGATTCGAACCTGCGACCGTAGCGGTCTCGTGGTTCCAGACTGTAGCGCCTAGAACCGGACGACCACTCCGGCCGGCCGAGATGGTTGGAGTATACCGCAGTCACTCATGAACCACGCAGGGGGAAAAGTGTACCACGTAATATTTACTACAAAAATTACTGATAATACAAAGAAAACACTGATTATGTACAAAGGGGATTATTAAACGGTCGCCAACCCGCTAGAAAGATAGTGGCAAAGCTATTGTAGCGAATAACCACTAGCTTGGAAACATAAGATTGTCACGCTTTTTCAATACACAGCAGTTCACGAGAAAATAAATGAATCAGAAAGCATTAAGTTTGCAGTTACTTACTCTCAAATAGTAAATTTTGAAAGTAAAGTTAATTGGAGTTACTGGTTAAGTAAATATAACTAAAATTTGTTTATGTAAAAAAAAAAAATGCTTTCAGTAACCTCAGTGTAACACAATTCAAAATTTAGAAAAAGGCAAGCAATTTACTTTTGCTTATTGAATAATTCAATTAAATTTAAGCATATGAGCAACTGATTTTACAATAAAATACATATCAAGGCAGTAGAATTCACTTGCTGAGCTAAATACAGTATAAATGAAATTGCGCACTGTTAATTTGTGTTGTATCTTTAGTTTTTGGTTTTGCTGGTGGAAATTTACGTTCATTTAAGTAGATGAAGTTAATACTCAAAATTGTAAATTAGTTAAGCCTCTGTTATGAAATACGAGAAAAGACAGTTACTGAGGCAGAAAATTTAGATTGAAACTGGTCACTAGCAAACATACAAAGCTGTCAGTAAATTTTCATATTCTTACGACACACGCTGATTGCATTTAAAGGAAATAATGTCTGAGGACAATGACAACAAAGTTACCATACAAATTTTAACTATTGCAAGTTATTATTCAAGTTAGTCATATTTTGTAAAAGAAATGCAGCTGGGTAAAGCCTCTACGTTACTATATCTGTCAGTTAACAATGTTGTAGCTGTGCGGACGACGAAGAATGTAGCCGTCGACAATGCTGAGCTGCTGCTGTTGCTGCTGCAGCTATTTGAGAATCCCGAGTCGTCTCCAGAGCCACGATAGTTAGGGGGCAAGCAATTGTTACAACAGCAGCTTCCTCCACCTGTCCACTCCTGCCGTGTTCTCAATAGTCACCAGTTAACAAAGCAGGAGCGTCTACACTGGCGCGAACATAGCTGCACACCATGGCTGCGGGGGTGCCCAACAAACACTTCCGCACTCTTTCATCACCCAAGCTGCTCTGCTTCCTCTCTGCTCGCAACGCGACAGAGACTCTCCATACGCAAAGATAAGCAACGGGAAAGCTCTGCCATTTCGTCGCTGCTATCGACAGATTTAAGTTCCCTTAGCTATTGCCCAGCAATTTACAATACTTTCATTATAATTAAAATCAATTATATGGAGTCAGGAATAAATACACTACTACATGGATTACGTATTAAATATAGTTTCTGTAATAAAACTCACGGACTCAGACGAAGAAGTACAGTACAAGTTATCAACGGATATTAAACGACGACAATTTTGGGTGATAGAAAAGATATTTTATCTGCATTTTCGGTGTTACATACTTGGAACCTACTCGTCAATTATTTCCTGGATTTATTCCAATCTCTGTCTTCCTTTGCATCCCTCATTTCTTAACAGATGTCCTTTTGTCCTGTTCCTTCTCTTAGTCAACGTCTTCCACATGTTCCTTCCCTCTCCGGTTCTGCACAGACACTCCTACCTTACCTTGCCTGTCCGCCTAATTTTCAACATTCGTCTGTAGTATCACATCTCAGATGCATTGATTCTGTACTTTTCCGGTTTTCTCACAGTCCGTGTTTAACTACCATACTATACTGTGTGTGTGCGTGAAATCGTATGGAACTTAACTGCTAAGGTCATCAGTCCCTAAGCTTACACACTGCTTAACCTACATTATCCTAAGGACAAACACACACACCCATGCCTGAGGGAGGACTCGAACCTCCGCCGGGATCAGCCGGGATCAGTTAATACCGAGCACCATACGATGCTACATTAGCATATTGAAAGCGTAATACACTTTGTAAGGGGAGAAGCAAATTTAACAGTCATGGGGGACTGGAATGCAGCTTTTGCGGAAGGAGTGGAAGAGATGCTTACAGGAGAATATGGGTTTGGGAAAAGGAGTGGGAGAGGGAAAAGACTAATTGAGTTCAGCAATACATTTCAGTTAGTAACAGCAGTTCCTACTCTAATCAAGAATCGCAAGAGGAAAAGGCCGGGTGATACGGAAGATTTCAGTTAGATTACGGCATGGTCAGACAGAGATTCTGAAATCAGATTCTCGACTATAAGGCGTACCCAGGAGGAGAAACAGATTCAGATCACAATCTTGTAGTTCTGAAGAGAAGGCTGAAGTTGATGAGATTAGTCAGGAAGAATCAATAAGTAAAGAAGTGGGTTGACGCTGACGCTATATGACGAGCCGGGTCCTTGGCTCGAGATGGTGCAGTTTAGGCAGAATTTTCATTCCTGCAGTTTATAATGTGGAGAGGACATATTACCTAGCTAACTGCTTCGTCCTTGCTGGTGGATAACTGTAGGGAAGTAAACACACTCTGTTGGGCGATTTGTAAAACTTAATCCCTCAGCATGTCACGCCAATGCTCGATGGTGGTACAGTTGAAGAGAAATGGACATCTCTGTAAAGGGCAGTCACTGAAGTTGGAAAGAAACACATAAGTACAAAAAACGTTAAGTGCGAAGAAATCCTTCAGTTGATCAATGAAAGAAGAAAGTGCAAAATTATTCAGGGAAATTCAGAAATACAAAAACACAAGTTGCTGAGGAATGAAAGAAAAAGGAAGTGCAGGGAAGCTAAGGAGAAATGGCTGCTTGAAAAATAGGAAGAAATCGAAAAAGTAATGTATGTCGGAAGGACTGACTCACAATACAGGAAAGACAAAATAATCTTAGATGAAATTAATACCAAGAGTGGTAATATTATGTCTGCAACGGGAATTCCACTGTCAAACGCAGAGGAGAGCGGATAGGTGGAAACAGTACTCTAAAGACCTCCATGAGGAGGAAGAGTTCTCTAATATGATAGAAAAAGAAACAGGAGTCGATTCAGAAGGGATAGAGGATCCAGTATCAGAATCAGAATTTAAATGCGTTGGAGGACTTAACATCAAATAAGGCAGAAGGGATGGATAACAACACATCATAAATTCTAAAATCAGTGGGGAAAGTGGCAACAGAAAGACTCCTGAAGTTGTTGTGTAGAATATATGAGTCAGGCAATATACCATCTGACATTCGGAAAAGTATTACCCACAATTCCGAAGACTGAAAGAGCTAACAAGTGCGAGAATTATTCACAATTAGCTAAACAGCTCATGCATCCACGTTGCTGAAAGAACAATTGACAGAAGAATGGAAAATGGAGGAACTGCTGGATGACGATCAGTTTGGCCTTACAAAATGTAAAGGAACCAGAGAGGCAATTCTGATGCTGTGGTTGACAACGGAAGCAGTCTAAAGAAATATCAACACACTTTCATAGGGTTTGTCAACCTGGAAAAAGCGTTCGACAATGTAAAATGGTGCAAGATAATCGTAGTTGTAAGTCAAATAGGGGTAAGCTATAGGGAGAGACAAATACTATGTAATTATGTACAAGAGCCAAGAGGGAATAATAATAGCGAACTACCAAGAACGAAGTGCTCGGTTTAGAAAGGGTGAAAAACTGGGATGTAGTGTTCATCCCCTACTGTTCAACCTGCACATCGAACAAGCAGTAATGGAAACAAAGGAAAGGTTCAGGAGTAGGATTCAAATTGAACGTGAACGGATGTCAATGATACGACTCGCTAATGACATTGCTTTATTTTTTTGAGTCATCAGTGTTCTGACTTGTTTGATGCGGCCCGCCACAAATTCCTCTCCTGTGCCTAACTCTTCATCTCAGAGTATCACTTGCCAGTTAGGCCCACAATTATTTTCTGGATGTTTTCCAAACACTTCCGTCTTTTACAGTGTTTGTAAGACTGCTGCCTCTGGTACAGATCCCTTTAGTATCATAGAAGTCACTCCCACATTTCTTAACAGATGTCCTATCATCCTCTCCCTTCTCCTTGTCAGTGTTTTCCTTCCTTGCCTTATCAGTTCACCTAATTTTCAACATTCTTCTGTACCACCACATCTCAAATGCTTCGATTCTCTTATGTTCCGGTTTTCTCAGAGTCCTTGTTTCACTGCCAGATAATGCTGTGCTCCAAACGTGCCTTCTCATAAATTTCTTACTCAAAATAAGGCCGATGTTTGATACTAGAAGCCTTCTCTTGGCCAGATACGCCCCTTGCGCCAGTGCTAGCCTGCTTTTGGTGTCCTTGGTTAGTTCGTGATTGGTTATTTTGCTGCCGACGTAGCAGAATTTCTTAACTTCATCTACTTCGTGACCGCCAGTCTTGATGTTAAGTCTCTCGCTGTTCTCATTTCTCCTGCTTCTCATTACTTTCTTCTTTCTCTGATATACCCTCAATCCATCTGGTGCACTCATTAGACTTAATTCCATTCAGTAGATCATGTAATTCTTCTTCACTTTCACTCAGAATAGCAATGCCACCAGCGAATCTTATTATTGATATCCTTTCACCCTGAATTTCAGTCCCACTCCTGAACCTTTCTTTTATTTTCATCATTGCTTCTTCAGTGTACAGATTGAACAGTAGGGAGGGGAGACTTCATCCCTGTTTTACACCCTTTTTAATGCGAGCACTACGTTCTTGAAGGTCTACTCTTATTATTCCCTCTTGGCTCTTGTGCATATTATGTATTACCCGTCTCTCCCTTTAGTTTACCCCCATTTTTCTCAAAGTTACAAACATCTCGTACCATTTTACATTCTCGAACACTTTTTCAAATGAACGTGTCTTGACTTTTCTTTAGTCTTGCTTCCATTATCAACTGCAGCGTCAGAATTGACTCTCATGTGCCTTTAACTTTTCTAAAGCCAAACTGATAGTCATTCAGCGCTTCCTCAATTTTCTTTTCCATTCTTCTATCAATTATTCTTGTCAGCAACTTGAATGCATGAGCTGTGAAGCTAACTGTGCAATAATTCTCGCACTTGTTAGCTCTTGCAGTCTTCAGAATTCAGTGCATAATATTTTTCCGAAGGTCAGATGGTATGTTGCCGAACACATACATTCTGCACACCTATATTAATAGTCGCTTTGTTGCCACTTCGCCAATGATTTTAGAATTTCTAACGTCAAATAATCTGTCCCGTCTGCCTTAGTTGCTCTTAAGTCATCCAAAGCTATCTTAAATTCTGATTCTAATACGAAATCCCCTATCTCTTCTGAATCGTCTCCAGTTTCCTCTATCACATCAGACAAATGTTCCTCCTCATTGAGGCCTTAGGTCTACTCTTTCTACGTGTGCGGTCTCTTCTCTGGATTTAACAGTGGAATTCTTAGTTTTACGACCCTTGCCTTTTCTTTCACCGATAGGTGTTTTCACTTTCATCTAAGCTCAGTCAGTCCTTCCGACATTCATTTCTTTTTTAATTTCTGCACAATTATCATACATCCATTTCGCTTTAGCTTCCCTGTACTTCCTATTTATTTCATTCCTCAGCAATTAGTTTTTCCTGTATTCCTGAACTCGCCTGAATATTTTTGTACTCTCTTCTTTCATCGATCAATAGAAGGATGTCTTCTGTACCTACGTGTTTCTTTCCAACTTCTTACACTGACCTTTATAGAGATGTCCATTCCTCTTCAACTGTACTGCCTACTGAGCTGCTCCTTATTTCGGTGTCTACAGCATTAGAGAAATTGAAGCGTATCCCGTCATTCCTCAGTACTTCCGTAACATACTTCTCTACGTGTTGATTCTTCCAGACTAATCTCTTAAACTTCAGCCTATTCTTCATCACTATTACATTGTGATCTAGACTGCTCCAGGGTACGCCTTACAATTTAGTGTCTGATTTAGGAATTTCTGCCTGAGCATGGTGTACTGTAATCTTCCTGTATAATCCGGCCTTTTCCAAGTATATTTCCTTCTCTTGTGATTCTTGAACAGAGTATTCGCTACTAGTAGCTGAAATTTGTTATAGAACTCTATTACTCTTTCTCCTCTCTCATTCCTCGTCAGAAGCCCATATTATCCTTTAACCTTTTCTTCTACTCTCTTCCCTACAACTTCATTTCAGTCCCCCATGACTATTAGATTTTCATCTCCCTTTACGTACTGTATTATCCGTTCAATATCCTCATATACTTTCTCTCTCTCTTGATCTTCAGTTTGTGATATTGGCATATATACCTGAACTATCGTTGTCGATGTTGGTTTGCTGTTGATTCTGATAAGAACACCCCTATTACTGAACTGTTCACAATGACACACTCTCTACCCTACTCCTGTTATACCATTTTCTGCTGTTGTTGATATTACCCTATGGTCATCTGACCACATATCCTTGTCCTCTTTCCATTTCGCTTTACTGACCCCTACCATATCTAGACTGAGCCTTAACATTTCTCTTTTCAGATTTTTAGCTTCCCTACCACGTTCAAGCTCTGACATTCGACGCCCCGACTCGTAGAACGTGATCCTTCCGTTGGTTATTCAATCTTTTTTTCATGGTCGCCTACTCCTTGGCAGTCCCCCCTCAGTGATCCGAATGGGGGATTATGACGGAATCTTTTGTCAATGAAGAGATCATCATGGCCCCTTTTCAATTAAAGTCCGTAAATTAGAGGTCATATGTCCTGTGGATATACGTTGCATGTTTTTAGTGCAGTGGTTTCCATTGCCGTCTGCATCCTCATGCCGTGATCATTGCTGATTCTTCCACATTTAAGGGCAGTTTCCCACCCCAAGGCCTCTGTTTGCTCCTCCGCCCTCTTTGACAAGGTCGTTGGCAGTACGAGGGTGATTTCTTATGCTGGAAGTCTTTGACCGCCAACGCTAATTATTAATCAAAATGTAAGCGATTGCGGTTTTGGAACCCGGGACCGAAGACGATTACTCATCAAAGACGCTACTCCTAGACAGGGCTTCCCCTCTGTGATTATGAATCTAGTACTAGTAGATGTAGTTGGGGATCTATCGAAATCTGTAATACGAATCAGCTGTTACTCCCTTAGAGAACTAACTGTGGGAGCTACTATTTGAATCTGTGGAATGAATGCTGACCCCACGACTATCAGATCTATAACACATTTCTTGCAGAAGCGCCCTTTTAACTGACTGCGATTTGAGGATGTACACATTGGTAGTTAGTGACCGCTTTTAGGGCTAGTCACCCAGTCAGGCAGCAACAACCGGCTGAGACAGAAGCAGCAACTGGGAAGTAACCGACTCTGTGAGTTTTAAGAGTTACTAACCAGAAGCGAATTGTATAAGTCCTTCTGAGTGCTTTGTTAGTTTAGTTTATTGAGTTTCTGCTTGTTAATTTAATATCTAATAGACATAGTTCTCTCGTTTTGGTTTGCATCGGAAAGTAAAACGATGTTGTGGCTTATTACAAATTCCAAATCTGAAACGAATTATTTAGTCTCAACTGAGTGCTTCGGCAGCTCGGTTCTTTAATCTCTGTCTATTAACCTAATTTATTATACACAGTTCTTGCGTTTTCATCAGGTATCTACAGTAGGGCTTCACAGCACGTCTCAATAGTTCGTTTGTCTGAGTAGTTTAGTTATCCACGGTCTTTAATATGGATAGGGTGTGATTGTTGTGTCGGATGCGAGCCGAGTTGGTGACATTTCGCTCTTAGCTCAGGCTGTGATGGCTTCGGTTACAAGCTTGAGGCTGCAGTGGACGGGCATCACTGCCGTGGACCGGCTGTGGGTATTCAACGACGTCCAGCACGTCCGAGTCCTCCTATCGGTCCTCACCTGTGGCCAGCCCAGTTACTGCTCGCACTGAGACTGACCGACCCCGTTACTCGTTGTCGAGTGAGAGGTCGCCTCGAGGCGTAGCAGGCGGCGAAAGACTTCCCAGGCGGCCGCACGTAAGGCCTTCCCCGTGAGTCTGACAAAAAGATTCCAGGAGCTGTCTGTGGCTGACACTGTCTCTCAGCCAGATGCGTTCGCCTGTCCTATTTCAGAGAAAACCTCTCAGCCTGCAAGATCCGGGAAATCGCAGAGGATTGGAATATTGGTAGCTGGGAGCTCCAATGTTAGGCGCGTCATGGAGCCCCATAAGAACATGGCTACCAAGAAGGGAAAGGAAGCCAATGTACACTCCACGTGCATACCGGGCGGAGTCAATTCAGCTGTGGGTCATTCTGTATGCCTTGAAGAACACAGGATGCAGCCAACTGCAGGTGGTGGCTCAGTTCGGTGCCACTGATGTGTGTCGCTTTCGATCAGAAGAGACTCTCTCTGGTTTCCAGTGGCTAACAGAAGTAGTAAAGGCTGCCAGTATTGCTTGTGAGATGAAACCAGAGCTCGTCATATAAAACATATTCGACAGGACCGACTGCCGGCCTCTGGTACAGTGACGAGTCGAGGGCCTGAACCAGAGGTTCAGACAGTTCTGCGACTATGTAGGCAACAGATTCCTCGACTTGCGCCATAGGATGGTAGGGTTTCGGGGTTCCGCTGAATAAGTGAGGAAACCACTACACGAAGGGGTCGGCTATACGGGTAGCAGGGATTGTGTGGCGTGGACTGAACGGTTTTTTAGATTAAAGTGTCTCGGGGAAACACAAAAAAGGCTTTGATCTCAAAGGGTACAGATCGAACACAGGAAGAATGTAAATGCAGGAACCATTGGTATAACAGTTGTAAACTGTGGTAACTCCAAGTGCTAATGGAAAGCACCGATTCTCAAATCATTAGAAGGACTTAAATTTGGCTAAAGTCGGAGATAAGTTCAGCCAAAGTGTTTGCAAAGACTAAACACAGTTCGTGGTGGCGTGTTTGTTGCTGTTAGAAGTAGTTTATCTTGTCGCGAAATTGAAGTAGATAGTTCCTGTGAGTATAGCCAGAGGTCATTCTTGGCAGCCGGAATAAAATAATAATTAAACCCTTTTACCGACGACCAGATTCAGATCATACAATTGCTGAAAGATTCAAAGAAAACTTGAGTTTAATTTCAAACACGTACCCAACTCGTACAATGGTGGTGACTTTAATTCACTCTCGATATGTTGGCGAAAATACATGTTTAAATACGGAGGTACGCATAAAATATCGTGTGACATTGTGCTTAATACGGTCTCTGAAAACTATTTAGAACAGTTAGTTCATGAGCAGACGTGGTTGTGAGAACTGACTTGAGCTCTTAGCAACAAACAATCCTGATCTAATAACAAGCAAAACGGATTTAGGGATTAGCGAACACAAGGTTGTCTTAGCGAGATTGAATATTGTAAGCCGCTAAATCCTACAAATATAAACGAAAAATATACCTATTCAAAAAAGCAAATAAAAATTCACTTGACGCCTTCCTGAGAGACAATTTTCTCTCCTTCCAACCACAAACACAAACGATGTCTTCTCTGGGCGATAGCAATGTTATAGTCAACAGTGATGACAAAGCAGAGTTACGAAACAAAGCCTTCCAAAATTCTTTCACCAATGAAGACGAAGTAAATGTTCCAGATTTCGAATCAAGAAAAGCTGCCAACATGAGTAAAGCAAAAGTAGATATCCTCGGAGTAGTGAAGCAACTGAAATCACTTAACAAAAGCAAGTCTTCTGTCCAGCTGTCCAGTCTATATACCAGTTAGTTCCTTTCAGAGTATGCTGATACAATAGCTCCACACTTAACAACCATATACAACCGTTCGCTCGACGAAAGATGCATACCTAAAGACTGGAAATTTGCACAGATAACAGCAGTATTCAAGAAAGGTAGTAGGAGTGATCCATAGAATTGCAGGCCCATATAATTAACGTCGATATGCAGCAGGATTTTGCAACACATATTGTGCTCCAACATTATTATTTACCTCGAAGAGAAGGGTATATTGACACACAGTCAATACGGATTTAGAAAACATCGTTCTCGCGAAACACAACTAGCTCTTCACTCGTACGAAGTGTTCAGTGCTATTGGCAATGGATTTCAAATTGATTCTGTATATCTAGAGTTCCAGAAGTGTTTTGACACTGTACCGCACAAGCGGCGTGAAATCACCTTGCGTACTTATGGAATATCGTCTCAGTTATGTGACTGGATTCGTGATTTCCTGTCAGAGAAGTCATACTTCGTTGTATTTTCTTTTCCATGTCTATATAAACGTTTTAGGAGACAATCTCAGCAGCTGTCTTAGACTTTTTGCAGGTTATGCTGTCGTTTATCGACTAGCAACGTCATCAGAAGGTCAAAACAAATTGCAAAACGATTTAGAAAGGATGTGGTTCATGGCATGGGTTCCTGTTGTCGTGTCCTAGTTCATGAACCACGGGCGAAGTATGAGTGGCCAAGTAAGTGGTTCTGACAGTCGGTATACCAGTTACTTTGGAATAAGGCTGGGCATCTCGGACATATTCTGAGTCGTGGTCACCATTGTGCTCAGACGGCAAAGACTACCAAATCCACCGGTTAGTCCCTCAACCGTTAGGGGTAAAACTCAATGGGACTCGGGGCAAGTAAGGCTAGCAATCAGCTCCCCTGGTACTTTAAATATGATGCTGGCAACAATCTGAGCAAAATGCCTCGGACCTTTATAGGTGACGGAGTCCCACCTCTAATTGACAAACCAGGGACTACTAAGGTACTACTCGGCAAACGAATGGTAACGAGATGGGGAGCTATTAATATCAATGGGGGCTACTCTGGGAAGAAGGTAGAGCTGGCAGGGGCTGCAAGTAAGATGGGGTTGGACGTTTTAGCTGTTAGTGATATTCGGGTAAGGGGTGAGAAAGAAGAGGAAGTGGGAGAATACAATGTCTACCTCTCAGGAGTCAAAGCAGGAATAGCACAATGGGGCGTAGGGCTTTACATCAGGAAAGAAATGGAACCCATCGTAGTTGCAATAAGGTATGTAAACGAACAAATGATGTGGATAGATTTGACAGTGTCTAGCAAGAACATTAGGATTGTGTCAGTATATTCGCATTGTGAAGGGACAGATCGAGATAAGATGGATAGTTTTTATGACACACTCAGTGATGTAGTTGTTAGAGAAAAGGACAAAGACAGTGTTCTGCTCTTGGGTGATTTTAATGCCAGGATTTGAAATCGAACAGAAGGGTATGAAAGGTTATGGGTACATTTGGAGAGGATATGGAGGCCAACAGGAACGGGAAACAACTCTTGGGTTTCTGTGCCAGAATGGGCTTAGTAATCACAAACTCCTTTTTTAAACATAAGAACATTCACCGGTATACTTGGGAAGTCAGGGGAACCAGACCTGTCGTTGACTATATAATAACAGATCAGGAATCCAGGAAGGCTGTGAGGGACACACGTGTATTCAGGGGATTCTTTGCTGGCACTGATCACTATTTAATCTGCAGTGAAATTGGTATTGTGAGGCCGAAAGTACAGGAGGTCAGGTCCATATGTAGGAGGATAAGAGTAGAGAAACTTCAGGATGAGTAAATCAGGCACAAGTACATAACAGTGATCTCAGAAAGGTACCAGTTAGTTGAATGTAGTCAATTACAGTCATTGGAAAAGGAATGGACAAGGTACAGGGACACAGTACTAGAAGTGGCTAAAGAATGTCTTGGAACAGTAGTGTGTAAAGGTAGGATGAAGCAAACAGCTTGGTGGAATGACACAGTCAAGGCAGCCTGTAAAAGGAAAAAGAAGGCGTATCAAAAATGGCTACATACTAGTACTCAGGTAGACAGAGAAAGTTATGTTGAAGAAAGAAACAAAGCCCAACAGATAATTGCAGCATCGAAGATGAAATCTTGGGAAGAGTTTGGAAACAGGTTCGAGACTTTGGGTCAAGCTGCTGAAAAACCATTCTGGAGTGTAATTAGCAGTCTTCGAAAGGGAGGTAAGAAGGAAATGACAAGTATTTTGGACAGGTCAGGAAAACTGCTGGTGAATCCAGTTGATGCCTTGGGCAGATGAAGGGAATGTTTTGAAGAGTTGCTCACTGTAGGTGAAAATACGATCAGTAATATTTCACATTTCGATGTACAATGGGATAGGAATCATGATGGAGATAGGACCACATTTGAGAAAGTGGAGAAAATGGTCAATAGATTGCAGTGGAATAAAGCGGTTGGGGTGGATGAAATTAAGTCGGAACTCATCAAATACAGTGGTATGTCAGGTCTTAAATGGCTACACAGGATAATTGAAATGGCGTGGGAGTCGGTACAGGTTCCATCAGACTGGACGAAAGCAGTCATCACACCAATCTTTAAACATGGAAACAGAAAAGATTGTAACAACTACAAAGGTATCTCTTTAATCAGCGTTGTGGGTAAAATCTTCTCAGGTATTGTTGAAAAGAAAGTACGAGTATTAGTTGAGGACAAATTGGATGAAAATCAGTGTGGGTTTAGGCCTCTTAGAGGTTGTCAGGACCGGATCCTTAGCTTACGGAAAATAATGGAGAAATGTTACGAGTGGAACAGGGAACTGTATCTATGCTTTATAGATCTAGACAAGGCATATGACCGGGTTTCTAGGAGGAAGTTACTGTCTGTTCTACGAGATTATGGAATAGGAGGCAAACTTTTCCAAGCAATTACAGGTCTTTACATAGATAGTCAGGCAGCAGTTAGAGTTGACGGTAAATTGAGTTCATGGCTCAGAGTAAGACAAGGCTACAACCTGTCTCCACAGTTGTTCATATTATTTGTGGATCATATGTTGAAAACAATAGACTGGCTGGGTGAGATTAAGATATGTGAACACAAAATAAGCAGTCTCGCATATGCGGATGACTTAGTTGTGATGGCAGATCCGATTGAAAGTTTGCGAAGTAATATTTCAGAGCTAGATCAGAAATGTAAGGACTAGTGTATGACGATTAGCATCTCCAAAACGAATGTAATGTCAGTGGGAAAGAGATATAAACGGATTGAGAGACAAATGGGAGGAAGAAAGTTTCAAGTACTTAGGTTGCATTTTCTCACAGGAAGGTAACATAGTGAAAGAACTGGAGGCGAGGTGTAGCAAAGCTAATGCAGTCAGCGCTCTGGTACGATCTACTCTCTTCTGCAAGAAGGAAGTCAGTGCCAAGACTTAAGTTATCTGTGCACCGTTCAACCTTTCGACCAACTTTGTTGTATGGGAGCGAAAGCTGGTTGGATTCAGGTTACCTTATCAACAAGGTTGTGTTTACGGATATGAAAGTAGCCAGGATGATTGCAGGTACTAGTAGAGGGGAACAATGGCAGGAGGTTGTCCACAATGAGGAAATCAAAGAAAAACTGGGAATGAACTCTATAGATGTAGCAGTCAGGGCGAACAGGCTTAGATGGTGGGGTCAAGTTACACGCATGGGAGAAGCAAGGTTACCCAAGAGACTCGTGGGTTCGGCAGTAGAGGGTAGGAGGAGTCGGGGTAGACCAAGGAGAAGGTACCTGGAATCGGTTAAGAATGATTTTGAAGTAATAGGCCTAACATCAGAAGAGGCACCAATGTTAGCATTGAATAGGGGTTCATGGAGGAATTTTATAAGGGGGACTGTGCTCCAAACTGAACGTTGAAATTCACAATCAGTCTTAAATGATGATGTTAATTATGATTTAGGAAGGATATCTGTATGATGTGAAAATTGGCAGTCGGCCCCAAATAAAGAAAAGTGTGACGTCATCCAAGTGAGTGCTAAAAGGAATCCGTTAAACTTCCGTTACACGATAAATCAGTCAAATCTAAAGGCCTTAAATGCAAGTAAATATCTAGGAATTAAAATTACGAATACCTTACATTTGAAGGAACACATAGAAAATGCTGTGGGGAAGGCTAAACGAAGACTGTGTTCTATTGGAAGGAGACTTAGAAAATGTAACAGGCCTACTAAAGTGACTGCCTACGCTACCCTAGTCCGTCCTCTTTTAGAGTAATACTGCGCGGTTGGGATCCTTACCAGACAGGATTAACGTAGTACATCGTGAAAGTTCAAAGAAGGACAGCACGTGTAGCGATATCGCGAAACAGGGGAGAGTGTGGCACTGAAGTGTTACCTGATTTGGGGTGGACATCATTAAAAAAATATCGTTTTTTGTTGCGGTGGAATCTTCTCACAAAGCTTCAATCACCAGCTTTCTTCTCCGAATGCCAAAGTATTTTGTTGACACCGACCTACATAAGGAGGAATGATCATAATAATAAAATAAGGGAAATCAGTGCTCACACGGAAAAATATAGGTTTTCGTTTTTTCCGTGCGCTGTATGTAACTGGAATAATAGAGAACTAGTGTGAAGGTAGTTTGATGAACCCTCTGCCAGGCACTTAAATGTTTAAATGTTATTAGCAGAGTATCCATGAAGATTTAGATGTAGAGGTAGCTGCAATAATATCGTAGCCAGTAAATTATTGTGATCTGAATTTGTCTAGGATAGCCACTTGCTCACAAACAGCCATTGATAATATCTTTATAGAAAAGTCCAATGAACAAAATTATATTACAAAACCAATAGTCAATGGCCTCTCAGACCATGACATGCAGTTCTTTCTGTTAAATGTTAATACTGAACAGGATATAAAATCTGTTAAATCTGGGCTCAAGAGGGTAATCAGTAAGCCAAAAATTGATTATTTTAGGACACTCCTCAGAGACATTCACTGGACTTATGTTTACAGTGCTCATGGAATGAATGAAAAATATAACATGTTTGCTAATAAAGTGCTTACCTTATTCGAACACTGCTTTCCCCCAAAACTTACCAAGGTTAGAGCAAAGTCTACAAAGAAACCATGGATTACTCGAGGAATAGGGGTATCTTGTAAAACAAAAAGAAAACTGTATCTGTCAATCCGAAACATTTCCAATGTTGATGCTATAGCACATTATAAGAAATACTGCAAAATATTAAAGACTGTAATACGGATGTCAAAGCAAATATATTACAAGGAAAAGATAGTCATATCAGATAACAAAATAAAGACAATATGGGATATAGTGAAGGAGGAGACCGGTAGAACCAGACATGAAGAGGAAAAAACAGCATTAAGAGTAAATGATACGTTGGTGACAGATGTGTATAGTGTTGCAGAACTTTTTAACAAACATTTTATAACAGTTACTGAAAAGATGGTGTTGTCAGGTTCGGTAGACGCTGCTATGGATTACCTTAGACCAGACATTTCAAGTAACTTCCATAATATGAATTTGACCCTCACTACCCCAACAGAAATAATGTCCATCATAAAATCTTTGAAATCAAAAACATCTAGTGGGTATGATGAAATATCAACAAAGGTAATTAAAGAATGTGATTCTGAGCTAAGTAACATATTAAGCTATCTGTGTAAGCAGTCGTTTATTAGTGGAATATTTCCTGAATGGCTGAAATATGCTGAAGTTAAGCCACTGTTTAAGAAGGGAGATAAAGAAATAGCATCAAATTTCCGTCCAATTTCACTGTTGCCAGCATTCTCAAAAATTTTCGAAAAAGTAATGTACAGTCGTCTTTATAACCATCTTATCTCAAATAACATACTGTCAAAGTCACAGTTTGGATTTCTAAAAGGTTCTGATATTGAGAAGGCTATCTACACTTACAGTGAAAATGTGCTTAATTCATTTGACAAAAAATTGCAGGCAACTGGTATATTTTGTGATCTGTCAGAGGCATTTGACTGTGTAAATCACAATTTCCTTTTAAGTAAACTAGAATATTATAGTATAACAGGAAATGCTGCAAAATGGTTCAAATCTTATATCTCTTGCAGGAAACAAAGGGTGTTATTAGGAAAGAGACATGTATCAAGCTATCAGGCATCATCCAACTGGGAACTAATTACATGTGGGGTCCCACAAGGTTCCATTTTGGGGCCCTTACTTTTTCTTGTGTATATCAATGACCTTTCATCAGTAACATTACCAGATGCCAAGTTTGTTTTGTTTGCCAATGATACAAACATTGCAATAAATAGCAAATCAAGTGTAGTCTTAGAAAGATCAGCCAATAAAATATTTGTGGACATTAATCACTGGTTCCTAGCCAATTCTTTGTCACTAAGCTTTGAAAAAACACACTACATGCAGTTCAGAACTTGTAAGGGGTGTCCCAAGAGTATATGTCTAACATACGATGACAAGAAGATAGAAGAAGTGGACAGTGTTAAATTCTTGGGATTACAGCTTGATAATAAATTCAACTGGGAGGAGCACATCACAGAACTGCTGAAGCGTCTTAACAAATCTCTGTTTGCAATGCGAATTTTGTCAGACATAGGGGATATAAAAATGAAAAAGCTGGCATACTTTCCTTACTTTCATTCCATAATGTCATATGGGATTATTTTTTGGGATAATTCATCAAGCGAAGCTAAAGTTTTCCGGGCACAAAAACGTGCAGTGCGAATTATATGTGGTGTGAACTCAAGAACATCCTGCAGAAGCCTGTTTAGGGAACTAGGGATACTAACTACTGCTTCCAAATATATTTATTCCTTAATGAAATTTGTCATTAAAAAAATATCACTTTTTCAAACCAACAGCTCAATTCATGGAATCAATACTAGAAATAAGAATAATCCTCACAAGGATTTAAAGTCACTTAGTCTTGTACAAAAAGGTGTGCATTATTCAGGAACACACATTTTCAATAACTTGCCAGCAGCCATAAAAAGCTTAACAACCAATGAAATTCAGTTTAAGAGAAGCCTAAAGGATTTATTGGTGGCCAACTCCTTCTACTCCATTGATGAATTTCTTAGTAAAACCAACTGATTTGTATATAAGTACAACATAACTTCTGCACAATTTCAGTGCAGTAATGTGTTCATTGAAAATTTGTGTGTGTGTGTGTGTGTGCTAGTATAATCTAACTTCTGCACCATTTCAGTGCAGTAATGTGTTCATTGTAAATAAGTTGTAAGTTGTAAATAATAGTTGTATTACCTTATAAATAAATAAAAAACTTTTAATTTTAAATTCAATGCATTAGTATTTGTAAAATGACTCTTAGTGTTCATTAAAAAATGACGATCATTCCACTTGGGACCTATGGAATGGTACATTAGCTTATTTGTTTCAGTTGTAAATATTTGTCATTTATTGTTGTTCTTCTGACATGTTCCACATCCAGGAGGACCTCCTCACTACGGATCAATTGGAATGAAAGTAAATCTAACCTAATCTAATCTAGATACAATCTCTACACCTATAATTTACAAGACTTGTATGTAAACATACGTCGGATTCCATAGGAAACGTGTCGTATAAGACCCAAATGTGCTACTGCAGCTATCAGCTGTGTTCGTCACAAATAATTTGGAAATTTGCTGGAAACATTTGTGTCTGTCTGTCTGTATATTGATGTGTGTGTGTGTGTGTGTGTGTGTGTGTGTGTGTGTGTGTGTTAAACCGGGGACCTAGAAACGACGGAGACGCTTCGTCCCGCCCTAGCCCTCACTGGTACACAACCCCACAACAGGCCACAGCAGTGCACCCACACCACCGACGCCCCACACCGAACCCAGGGTTATTGTGAGGTTCGGTCCCTAGTCCCCTGTCCCCATAAGCGTTCTATTTCTGACAACCAGAGAGCCTCTCATAAATTTAAACTTACGGTAGGACAATTACGCCATTCTTTTTTTTTTTTAGGTTTTGAATATCTTCTCCCTAGTTGTTTAAGCATACAGCGTTGGATCCAAATTGAGGGTGACAATTGTTCAATTGTGACCTCAGAGGGGATTGCTTAAGCATTGGCAGAGATGATTAAACTGTGACGTTGCTAGAGAGATGAAACAAGGCTCTGCCCTTGTCGTCCATTCTGTGTAGTTTTTCCTACACCTATGCCCAGCTGTGTAAACCTCTAGCAGCGCCACCAGGCACAGAAAAATGTTCAGAAGGAAAGTTACCCTGTTTCTTTCACTGCAAAGACCTCACTTTGACCTCTTGTTTCAGCGAACTGTATTTGATTTTGTATTTGATGAATGTCTGATAGAAATATTGTCGCAGAAGAAGCTGAGTAGTACTATGGCAAAGTGGTTCTGATACTAAACTATTGCATGGAGGGTAGTGAATTCAAAAGTCACCTGGAATGTACAATTTTAATTTCTATATTAGGTTGGAGTACATTCTAGAAGTATAAACAAATCTCAAGAATCGTTGTACTGGAATGTTCTGTAGCTGCATACAGGGTGTTACAAAAAGGTTCGGCCAAACTTTCAGGAAACATTCCTCACACACAAAGAAAGAAAGTATGTTATGTGGACATGTGTCTGGAAACGCTTACTTTCCATGTTAGAGCTCATTTTGTTACTTCTCTTCAAATCACATTAATCATGGAATGGAAACACACATCAACAGAACGTACCAGCGTGACTTCAAACACTTTGTTACAGGAAATGTTCAAAATGTCCTCTGTCAGCGAGGATACATGCGTCCACCCTCCGTCGCATGGAATCCCTGATGCGCTGATGCAGCCCTGGAGAATGGCGTATTGTATCACAGCCGTCCACAATACGAGAACGAAGAGTCTCTACATTTCGTACCGGGGTTGCGTAGACAAGAGCTTTCAAATGCCCCCATAAATGAAAGTGATGAGTGTTGAGGTCAGGAGAGCGTGGAGGCCATGGAATTGGTCCACCTCTACCAATCCATCGGTCACCGAATCTGTTGTTGAGAAGCGTACGAATACTTCGAATGAAATGTGCAGGAGCTCCATCGTGCATGAATTACATGTTGTGTCGTACTTGTAAAGGCACATGTTCTAGCAGCACAGGTAGAGTATCCCGTATGAAATCATGATAACGTGCTCCATTGAGCGTAAGTGGAAGAACATGGGGCCCAATCAAGACATCACCAACAATGCCTGCCCAAACGTTCACAGAAAATCTGTGTTGATGACGTGATTGCACAATTGCGTGCGGATTCTCGTCAGCCCACACATGTTGATTGTGAAAATTTACAATTTGATCACGTTGCAATGAAGACTCATCCGTAAAGAGAACATTTGCACTTAAATGAGGATTGACACATTGTTGGATGAACCATTCGCAGAAGTGTACCCGTGGAGGCCAATCAGCTGCTGATAGCGCCTGCAAACGCTGTGCATGGTACGCTAACAACTGGTTCTCCCGTAGCACTCTCCATACAGCGACGTGGTCAACGTTACCTTGTACATCAGCAACTTCTCTGACGCTGACATTAGGGTTATCGTCAACTGAACGAAGAATTGCCTCGTCCATTGCAGGTGTCCTCGTCGTTCTAGGTCTTCCCCAGTCGCGAGTCATAGGCTGGAGTGTTCCGTGCTCCCTAAGAGGCCGCTCAATTGCTTCGAACGTCTTCCTGTCGGGACAAATTCTTTCTGGAAATCTTTCTCGATACAAACGTACCGCGCCACGGCTATTGCCCCGTGCAAATCCATACATCAAATGGGCATCTGCCAACTCCGCATTTGTAAACATTCGTGATGAACACTAACCTGTCGATGCTACGTACTGATGTGCTTGATGCTAGTACTGTAGAGCAATGAGTCGTATGTCAACACAAGCACCGAAGTCAACATTACCTTCCTTAAATTGGGCCAATTGGCGGTGAATCGAGGAAGTACAGTAGATACTGACGAATCTAAAATGAGCTCTAACATGGAAATTAAGCGTTTCCGGGCACATGTCCACATAACATCTTTTCTTTATTTGTGTGTGAGGAATGTTTCCTGAAAGTTTGGCCATTCCTTTTTGTAACACCCTGTATATAGGGTGGTCCATTGATAGTGACCGGGCCAAATATCTCACGAAATAAGCATTAAACGAAAAAAACTACAAACAAATAAACTCGTGTAGCTTGAAGGGGGAAACTAGATAGCGCTATGGTTGGCCCGCTAGATGGCTCTGCCATAGGTCATACGGATATGAACTACATTGTTTTTAATAGGAACCTCCATTTGGTTATTAATTATTCGTGTAGTACGTAAAGAAATATGAATGTTTTAGTTGGACCACTTTTTTCGCTTTGTGATAGATGGCGCTGTAATAGTCAAAAACGAATAAGTACGTGGTATCACGTAACATTCCGCCAGTGCGGACGGTATTTGCTTCGTGATACATTACCCGTGTTAAAATGGACCGTTTACCAACTGCGGAAAAGGTAGATATCGTGTGCACCGGAAATTGCATGGCGAAGCCTTGAACGTCGTGTACAGTTCTGCCACTGGGCACAAGAGAAATTACGGGATGATGGCAAATTGTTTTGCACGCGTTCAATTTAGCGACGACGCATCATTCTCCAACAGCGGTAACGTAAACCGGCATAATATGCATTATCGGGCAACGGAAAATCCACGATGGCTGTGACAAGTGGAACATCAACGACCTTGGTTGGTTAATGTATGGTGCGACATTATGGGAGGAAGGATAATTGGCCCCCATTTTATCGATGGCAATCTAAATGGTGCAATGTATGCTGATTTCCTATGTAATGTTCTACCGATGTGACTACAAGATGTTTCACTGCATCACTGCATGACAGAATGCCGATGTACTTCCAACATGATGGATGTCCGGCACATAGCTCGCGTGCGGTTGAAGCGGTATTGTATAGCATATTTCATGACAGGTGGACTGGTCGTCGAAGCACCATACCATGGCCCACCAGTTCACCAGATCTGACGTCCCCGGATTTCCTTCTGTGAGGGAAGCTGAAGGATATTTGCTATCGTGATCCACCGTCAACACCTGACAACATGCGTCAGCGCATTGTCAATACATGTGCGAACATTACGGAAGGCGAACTACTCGCCGTTGAGAGGAATGTCGTTACACGTATTTCCAAATGCATTGAGGTTGACGGACATCATTTTGAACATTTATTGCATTAATGTGGTATTTACAGGTAATCACGTTGTAACAGCATGCGTTCTCAGAAATGATAAGTTCACTAAGGCACATGTATCACATTGGAATAACCGGAATAAAATGTTCAAACGCACCTACGTTCTGTACTTTAATTAAAAAAAACCTTCCTGTTACCAACTGTTCGTCTATAATTGTGAGCCATATGTTTGTGACTATTACAGCGCCATCTATCACAAAGCGAAAACGTCGTCCAACTAAAACCTTCATACATCTTTACGTACTACACGAATATGTAATAAAAATGGGGTTCCTATTAAAAAAAAAAACAGTTGTTATCCGTTGACCTATGGCAGCGCCATCTAGCGGGCCTACCATAGCGTCATCTGGTTTCCCCCTTCAAGCTAGACTAGTTTCGTTCTTTGCAGTCTTTTCGTTTGACGCTTATTTCGTGAGATATTTGGCCCGGTCACGATCAATGGACCACCCTGTATACTGTTTGTCTTCTGTCCGAAGGCAGTTCGCTCCGCACCATTGTATGTACATGTGGTGGATAAACCTTCGTTAAGTGAAGTTAGTGTTCGTCATTCATCTAATTGCTCCTTCTTCTACGTGACATTATTATTGTAATATTTCTCGTATTTTATGGTATTTACGACAGAAGATTGTCTTATAGAGGACTCGCGCATATGGCTCAAAGATAGGGAAGGTAGATTATACTTAATTGTCTGTATATAATTACCTGACTTCCGACTTCATATTTAGCTAATAACGCATGAACATTTGTTCACCAAATTTCGCCAATAGGTATGAACCATTTCCATGTTAATATCAAGTAGACGAAGTGAAAATAAGGGGGCTTGTTTCGCGTCTTAAAGTTTTCTGTTCTCTATTGTACCATCTGAAAGATGGCGATTGAAAACCCAAACATATTGTAATGGTATCATAAAAGCGATGTAGTAAAAATTTTTAAAAAAGAAAATATTACTTACTTCATAACGTACGAAGTCCGTGGATGTCGTGTAACAAGTTGTCGTTCTAGATAGCGCGATGGGTCTGCGGGTCTGTGCTCTATGAGCAACAGCCATTTGATTTGTTAAATTACATTTACTGAGGATGACTGATTGTATTATTCAGAAATTAATTTTGTGTGAGATAAACCATGAGCTCAGCTGATTTGTTGTCACTGTTTGTCGTAAGAACTCATCTTGTTATATGTTGTGTGTGAGTTTGTATAAAAGTTTAAAAGTATAAGAGTTGTGATATATGCATGGGATGTTGGTGGAGAGTTGGTGTTTTAGCTCCTTCTTTTGGAGGCAGTAGTACTAGCAGTGCTCCAGTAAGTAGATTCGAGCCAAGCAGATAATTATAATGAAATCTGGGAATTGTTACGATATCTTATGCTTAATTGCACAATTTATGTTTGTTATATTGCCTGTCTTTGGCTGAGGACAATACATTTTTATTTTTACTGTCGCCCATTTATGTATCCCAGACCAAAGACTGTAATTTAACCCTGTTTGTTGTATATAATATAATTTGTTACATATTATCGTTTGATCCCTTTTTATGGAACTATACGAGCTACAGAATCATATTCTGATTTACCAGTACAGTATTATTATTCTATTATTTAAATGTCAGAAGTATTGTGTATTTAATTAATAGTTAAACGTCTGCAAAACTCCCTAGACTGAACCACACTTCATACATATCCTACGCCACAATGACTAGAACCAGAAATTCCAAATTTTCAAAGTTTTCACACTGTACAAATACCCTGTTGTGAAGACAATATTTATGGGTACCTGAGGAAAGATAAAATTATAAACAGTAAGGGAAGACTGGCCCTTGCGTTTACACTACTTCAATCTTATAACGACATAGGTCTACAAAGTAAAGACTTTTCTTAATCAACGTAAATCTACTGCACACAAATTTCAGATGACTTCGCCCCTCCCTCCGGAGGTTCGAGTCCTTCCTCGGAAATGGGTGTGTGTGTTGTTCTTAGCATGAGTTAGTTTAAGTAAGGTGTAAAATTGGGACCGATGACCTAAGCAGTTTCGTCCCTTAGAAATTCACAAACACATTTGAACGTCAGATGACCTCCTCCAGAAGCTAGCAGTGATAGTCACCTTCATGATATATAGATGAAATTTGTTACATTTTTAATGAGTGGTAGAACATAAAACGATACAACGCTAACCTTAGCCATTATGATCCGCAACACACACACACACACACACACACACACACACACACACACACACACACACACACACACACAAACTATCTAGCAGCAACATTCCCAGTGTTAATTTAGCACTAGCAGATAATTACTATTATTTACATATTATAATCACAAATGACAGCGATGCAACATAGCACCATGAACAATATTGTAAGTGCAAATCTTATATATAACCATTAATGGAAAAATTTACGTACAGAAAACTGATAAAATATTGTGTAGCACAAGGGAATGGTAGACAACGGTAAAACAACAGAATATACTCTAGATGTAACAAATCGTGAAGTAATGTGAAAGTAATTCACTGCGTAGCAGAACTTCGACAGTGGTCAGGAGTGGCCATTGAAAGGAGTTGATGATTGTTAACAAGATGGCTGCATTCTTGTTTTACGTTTTCAACTTTTCGAGTCTGTCAAAGTCTCTCTTAAAACGTTTTTCTGTTATTGAATAATTTTACATCATTATTTGCCGTGAAAATGGTAAATAAATTATGTGTGACTTAATTGAGGAAATTATATCCTCGGACTAAAGTGAGTTGGTATTTGCAATCTGTTTTTTATACATGTGATCACATCTTGAAGGTTACCAAAGAAAGAATATTGTTGATACTCAGTAATATCCATAGACACAAAGGTTTCATGAGCGATGCCTCGTGAAATTCATCACTTTCTTATTACAGCAAGCGTTTCCACTCTAATACATAGACGTAGTTTTCGGGAGGCGATAACTAAAGTGTTGGATGTACTGTATAATCAATGGGTCAGGCAACCTATGTTGCAGCAACCAGTGCCACGGTTCATGCTGTATAAAATAAATACTGCGATAGATTCTAAGAATGAGAAGTGGAACTTACTTACTTATTGACCTTAGTAACTCATTAATAATTACTTTATAAGCGCTGAATATGAAAAAGAAACTGCCAATATATGTTGTTAGTATAAAAGTGACCGTAAAAGTACATAATAAGGCGTACAAAACCACAAATAACTTATTATAATTGTGTAAGTGTACCGGTATCAAAACAACTTTTTTCTACGAAGTTGACAAGTGTCTGAACACGAGCAAGATTTCGCCCCATTATTGTTTATTGGAGGTATGACTATTGTCACCATCTGCTACACAACTAAATTAGCGGCTAAATAGCACTACCGTTTGTCACACCTCAAACTCTGTGAGTCAAGGAACTATGTGCCAGCCTTTGGGAGGTGCTGATGGTTTGAACTCGGTTCTCGCGGTCCACTTGACTGCAGATTACTATCTGGTGCAGCTCGCTCATTAGTGGCTTTATTGCCATGTAAATGTTGCTGGTCGATCGCAAGGAGCCCCTGATTACTCGGCATTGCGTTCCACAAGTTCTCCGTCCTAGCTGGGATGCTTCACGCGCCCCAGTTAAGGGAGGACCACTTGCACACTGCTCGCTCGTCTCTCGTAATTGCCAGTAGCTAGCTGTACCACGATTCCACCTGAGCCAGGTTGGAATCTGTCCTTGAGGGAGACTCCAATTTGGTGTACTAGCTAATCTCTTAGCAACCTGCTACTGGTTGTTAGAGAGGATAAATCTCTCAAAAGAGTGGGGTAGAACAAATCCTGAGTATATTGTGTACCGAAAAGACATTTCTATACAGTGTGAAACGTTATGCAATAAAATGGCACATAGGCTATTTAAAAATGTATTTTAGCTTTGAGTTTCTGGACGAATGTTTCACGATAAGGCTGCAAAATATGTAAACTTTATGGCTTTGTTTTCGTTGGCAATTACGTCACAGTCATCATTAAGAAGTGAAATACCAAGCTTTCTGTTGATGAGGCTTTGTGTTCGTTTTTAAGTTGAAGATTCGTCTAAATATTTGATGACCTGAGTAAAGACTGTTTCCAAAAACTGCGTCTCAGAAACATGCTATCCGGATTACTAAATTATTTCGTATTACTAATATAGGAGCTCGCTATAGCACAGTTTTATGAAAATAATAGCGCCACCAGTCCCAAAATAATGCATGTGTACGCTATTGATTTAGAGGTCGACATGACGCTATGCACAAAGCCAATACCAGTGCTAATCAGTCCAAAACCGTTAAAATGAACTTGACTTGGCAGGTGAATATCGTATCAGAAGTCCCTGTCATTCGAAATACCCTTGTCTTGTACTACAGCACCTGTTTTGTAATATCGTTACTGATTTGATAACATCATTTTTGAAAGGAAGCCATCTCAGAGATGAGATCAAAAGAAAATGAGTCTGTGAAATGCATTCCCGTCCAGTGACTGCATGAGATCGGACAGGCATACCGCTGCATTACTTCCAAGTTAAATACTAAATTTTTCGTAAGTGAATGAACTGAAATGCAGCCCTGAATTACTAGGAGGGAGAACGGATGTCACGACAAACGTAGTCACTACAATCTGATTCACTGCGCCGCACTGCCCCTTTGTTTCATCCCGTCGTTCTGTTTCGTAACCGTGTTGTTGCCTTAACGATAAATGCTAGAGTGCGTTCTTTCCTTTATCTTTCGAATTACAATATCGTTGTCTGCACGACCCAGCACAAACCCCACTTCGACTGCATGATTATATGTAAGATGGCGTTGGGTGATGTATACTGTATACAGAGAGACGCTTAGCAGTTTATCACGATTATTCTATCAAAGTAATTACTCGTTCTGCTTTCGACAAATGCCGACCATAACGAACACTAGAATTGCGAAGCAGCCCTCATCATATCTGTATTCACAGGAAAATCTACGCTAAATGTACAATGTGCTACCCAAATCATACAGCGACGGCATAGTAACGGTACTGGCTGATGTAAGATATGGTGTACTGCCACCTGATGTTGCATCACACTGCAAAACATCTTGTTTTGCCTGCACCATGACTTTGGAGAACAGCCCTAATTGTGTCCAGTTGAGATATACGTCTAGCTGGACACTTTTGCCTACATCAAGGTGAACTATTCGTTATCACTCGCTAGGGTGTTATCGTGATGTGGAACACGATTAATATCCTCTCTTGATCATTGTTGGTTACCATCACGGTACGTTACAAGGTCCAGGAATTTCCATATAGCGACTATTATTCACGGAATTGTCATACGAAAGAGATATTTGCACGATAAAAATATTAGTTGCATCCTTCATCGTTTCTGAAAACATTTATAATCGTGGCACATTCTACGTTCTGCGTTCCGTTATCACTGAATACGTTAATTTTTTTTTTCCCGAGCAATGAGTGGCTCAGTGGTTGGAAGATGCATTCTGAGGTACCGGGTCCCAAATCTCCATCTGGCATTAAGGTGTAGGTTTTTCGTGGTTTTCCTAAGTCACTTAAAGCAAACCCCCGGTGTGGTTAGCTGGACTGAAACATGGTCCGTTTCATTCCTAGTCTAACCTGAATCTGAGTTTGTCGGCACTCTTGTCTTTATTCCTTTCTCATAGCAATAGTTTTGAGGACCTGGAGGATGAAACTCATGAATCTGCACATCTACTCCGTCACCGACCGACGTGGTGCAGTGGTCAGACACTGGAAGGTCAGCTGCTCAAATCACCATTAGACTGTTCTAACTTAGGGTTCCGTCGTTTCATAAAATCGCCCAAGCCAAATGCCGGGAGGGTTCATTGGAATAGTTTATGATTTATTTCCGTTCTCGCACCTTCCCAATCCGAACTAGGGCCCGTTTTCGAATGATCCCGCCTTCCTCTATTGCACCATGATTTAGATCAGACAAGGTCTTTCCAAGCACACATAACAAAGCACCCATTAGCAATGCTTCTGTTACTAAGTGCCTACTACAGCTTTCGTAATACAAGGACAGGATGGGTGCAAAATTAGATCGCCTGGTCAGTGTAGGAGTAATTTAAACTGTCCTGTTTAGCCTTTGGTGTATTCCGCTTGCGATGATGAAGAATGTGTACAAAAATTACTTTTGGCTGGTAATTTTAAAGCCATTTTGAGACTAGGCAAATGTATGATGAAAACTACTTCCTTTGGAAGTAGTTGCTACACTTATTCTAGATCATTTAAAACATAAATTATAGCTATTTTAAATCAACCAGCGACAGATCTAGGATAATATATTCAATGTAGATCAAACGTCCAAAAGTTGCTAGGCTGATTTTATTCCTGGCGTGGAAGGGAAGTCAACATAGTAATTACACTGACAGCTTGAACTAACAACTGCAAACAACAGATGAGCATGCGACCAGTCAGTTTGAACAGTGAGCAGTGGCCGTGCGACTGTAGTGTGCCAGCGCTGTTGTGTCAAGAATCGCAATGGAGCAATATTTTTAAGTCAAATGGGCAAGAGATACTCAAGAACGCTTTGCGGAAGAGAAAAGAGTGTGCGTCCCGCACAGCTTGCACCCCGAACAATAACTAGGGCACGTGGAGGCCTGCTGCGACTTGACTGAAAAGCAAAACACGCATAGTTTTTTTTTTTTGAAGAAAAGTAATCGTGCTTGATAGAACTTCGTATTATCAAAAGGAACCCACCACGAAGCAAACAAGTGCAGGGTCAAAGCCCTGACGCCATAAATGACATTCAAGCCCATGTGACACGCGAGCTGAACACTATGTTATGGAACGACTATTCTAACAGTTCCAGACGTTTGCCTGAACGTTGTGTGTGTTTTACTGAAATAGAGGGAGACAAAGTGGAACAGTTAAAGCAGTAAGACCACAAAACTTAACGTTCTCGAAACTCTTCAAACTGAAGGGCTATACTTAAACTTGTAAAAAAGTCAGCTATACTCATTACTTGTATAATTTCAATTTTTAAATAAGAAAATATTATTTAAACGCCAGTTTGACCAAAACTAATAGATACTGCCGCCACTAGTGAAATGGTGGTGACAGTAAACCTTCATTGTTACTACGGTTCACTAGAGAGCGCTATGTCTCCAATTCTAAGGGGACAATGCGGTTTAAGCTCATTGTTCAGTCTGTGTTATCTTTTGAAAAGTCACTTCTAATTACGAAAGTGCGCACAGATATTACTTTACGTCACTAAATATCGTGAGAAAAGTAAGTTGACCTCTAAATTGTTATACACGACAGTACCTCATTCGAACATTAAGGTGCTACCGTGAGACACAAAACACAAAGGATCCGACACGCAGGGGTCGTTCGCTGTCAGTAACTACTGCTGACGGCCACGCCTTTCATACTTAATATTAGGTATCACGAAGAGAATACAGTAGAACTGTGCGGTGTTCTTTCAGACTGTACACATTCCTCTCCAAAAGTCCACTTTATCCTCTACGTGTTCACTACGAAGAACAGTATAAATTTACAGCATAATAGTGCTCAAAATGCCCTCTTAGACAAAAGAAGGCGAGGACAGTAAATAGCGGACACGTCGATACCAGTGCATAAAATCTTTACCCAGTTCATAGAGTGCACCCAGCTGGACAATAGCTATGCCTCGCAGACACTTGCTTGAATAATACAAGCAGATATCAACATCTGAGAGAGGATGTGTAGTTGGACTAAAAAAATGCGTTCAGAGTAATCGGCGAATCTTTCGACATTTCAGTAGTGTCGACGCCACTATTCGATGATGTGGGCAGGAATGAGTGAACCAGGGCTGAATACAGAATCAAGAATGAAGCTGTCCACCTAGAGAGACGACAGAATCAGGAGACCAAGAAATCGTCAGAGACACACTCAGAGCCACAAATTCATAATTATCACCGATGAAACGTGCAACTGGTAATTCACTGACCTCGAGCACCATTAACAGGTGGCTCAGAAAAGGGGCTGAGCGAATGGCGCCCCTTGTGCCGACTACCATTGACCCCTGCACACCAACAAGTGGTTTCGGCCACATTCTGACTGGAACCTCATAAAGTGGAACAAAACTGTCTTCAGTGGAGTCCCGCTTCGAATCGAGCTCCGATAAGCACCGAAGATGTGTCTGGAGACGCCCGGGCAGCGGAGAGATAGCCCACCTGACTGTCGCCCGCCATACGGGGTGACATTTCATTTGATAGCAGGATCTCTTTGGTTTTCATCTGCATCACAGTCGCAGCACAGCGGTACGTCAACGATACGCTACACTACGTTTTGTTGCACTTCACGGAAACTCATAGTGGATTTCCTTTTTGCAAGATAATTCCCGCCCGCACAGGACGAGGATTCTACCTCTTGTCCTCGTGCTTGTCAAACAGTACCTTAGCGAGCAAGGGCGCCGGACTTGTCCCCAATTGAGAATTCTTAGAGCAATATGGCCGAGACTCTCCAATCTGCTCTGGATTTTGACGATCAAATGCGCTTACTGAAGAGAATTTCGCACGATATCCCACAGGAGGACATCCAATAACGCTATCAGTCAGTGCCAAGCCTAATAACTGCTTCCATAAGGGTCGAAGGTGCACCGACGCGGTATTGTGTTGCTCAGTTTGTGAAGCTCATCTCTTTCTCGTGAATAAATCACCCAGCTTTTATTAAAAGACTAGGAAAAGGAACAGTTGAAATGAAAAACCTAACACGGAAATGATAAATTTGTTCTCAATATTTGACTCCTCTATTAACAGCTTTAAATTATCATTAAATTTAACTATCTGAAATTGCAATCATTTGTTTGTAACGTAATATAACAGCCCGTTGGGGTAATTCCTTCGTGGTGGGTCGTTTTGCTTTATCAGACTGTACCTGGACGAGATGCAATGAATGGCGGCACAGAGGTAAGAATGTACCAAAGAAATGCATTTAGCAAAGAGGTGCGTCTGTCATATTTTGGGCCTGCGCAGCCAACAGATGTCGCAGGTATCTTATCGCTATCGACGGCAATTGGAGGATTGTGCAGTAACGCGCCAGTATTTGCTCACCAGCCCCCTACACCTGTAGTCAAAATTTCTGCGATGAATTCGTCTTTAAAGATGGTAATACACGACCACAAGGCGTTGTCATGAGTCAGATGGAGTGGTACGCTGACATGAACGAGACAAACCGCACATGGAACAAATGTAAACTTACAGAACGTCGGTCAGAAACCTGTCATAAACTCGATGGTCTCAGAAGGGCTACCGCCTACCAGTGCCACAGACCTCACTGAAAATGTCTGGAGCTCCTTCTGGACAGAATTACATGAAATATCCAACACAAGATGTACATTTTCAATTACACTGCCTTCATTTTTTGTTGTTACGCTTCTGTTTCACGATAACCTTTTAAAAATTTCGTATGGCTTATTCTACTCCATTAGAATATACACTATCTGTTTAAGAATATCGGGATATTTATTAGTGCAAATTAATGTCTGACGTGTCCACTCTTCGCATGTACTTATACTTAACCTCGGATCGTGACACTTTCAATAAAGTGTGTGAATGACTGAGGCAGAAAAGGCAGCCGAGTCTCACTGAAGAGCCGATACCAGAGAAGGACGAGGTGTTGAATGCGAGCCTTACACCTGGCGGCAGGTGACGTTCTCAAGCCGTTCGCCAAACCCAAACACTTCTATCGGATGGCCACGTGTGTAGCGTGATTCGTCACTAGAAAATATAGTTTCCAGTCACCCACTATCCTGCGACGTCGCTGTTTACACCACCTCAAGCGTCACTTAGCACTCACGTCAGAAATGCCAATTCTTTTTAACTACCTTCTCACAGTAATTGTTCTAGCTGAGTGATTTCTTTATCTGCTTTCTTGCGGTATTTTACTGTAACTCCCCGCAGTTCTCGAGGTCTCTGTCCGTCAATATATGACTTCTTGCTTTAGTTGTGGCTGTTCCTTCGCGTTTCGACTTAACAGTCACCTCACTTCTACCTGCGAAGCTTTACGAGGGCTGAACTATCCCTAACGTATTTCTTACTCAGTTGACATCCAATGACTACGACGTAACTGATGTCACCAGAAGACCTATTCTGCTCTTACGGCTTTTAACTGACTACACAAAACTTCCCGCTTCCTTTACAGCGGCAGATCCGCTTCTCGTGCCAACCAGTGATATATTATGCGTTACATACTGGTGGATGGATACTTTTGAGCCGATAGTGTGTGCCCAATCAGGTTTACTGGTGTACAGAAGGTACAAAACCTGTATTCAAGACTTACATAAGGCGTGAGCAAAACCCACAATAATCTAAAGCTCACTAACGAATATGATACAAAAAAACATACATTTATTTTGAAATTTGAAAGATGTCTATAGTAACTCAATACCTAAATTTTATTTATCAGCAGACGGTATTACACGCAGCACTTAAAATCTCCTCGACTTCATAAATGGCCTCACTTCAACACCATGATAAACTATTGCAGCAAATTTCCAGGAATGAGTCGATTAGTTTCCAGCAACTACGGCCTTGCTGTTGTTGAACTAATACTTCCTAGTAAAATTAAAATAAAAAATGAATACTCTATTTTCAATCAGCACATTATATTAGTCAGGAGAGGAAACCAAAATTTATGGCTCTTATATTATTATTTGCTTTGCTTTACTATTACTCGCGTAACAACTCATATATTAAATGAAATATGTTACTACGAAATGAGCCCCGAAATACCTTTTAGTGATGCTGTGCCGTGACTTTCTTGGAATCATTAATTTTCAACAAAAAGAAAAATATTATGTTCTTATTCTTCTGGATCTGGCTTTCTATTAAAGGAACATTTTCTCGTTACTGTAACTCACTATAAAGTTCAACATATCTTCCCTACTTTATAGTTATTGAAAAGGTTAATGAAAATTACTTTGTTATGAATACTGATGTTACAGTTCGCAATGATTGTTCAACATCAAAATTTCGCAGTGGATTTTTGTTAACAGTAAAACACCAATAAGTACCACGACTAGCACAAGAACATGAGACTATTATCGGAGAAAAAGACGTTTTTACTATAAGGTTTGCCAGACCAGAACTAAGCACAGCAAGATTTCTTTTATGCTATGAAGGTAAATTATCTTTTTTTGTACTGTTAGTAATATATTATCAGCAGCCCGCGTCAACCTGCAAAACACATCATAAAATCTGCTGCTCTGCTCTGTAAGTCCGAAAGCTGAAAGAAATAATTTTAATTCACTATTACCTTCCCGCTTCTTTGCGGTAGGATAGATTTCATTTAATGCAGTTTGAATGCGCCGCGGCAGCGGCTCGTTCGTTCGTAGCGCAGCTCTTCACCACGAATAATATTTAAATAACTGAAAATGTCTTAAAGGGATGGGATAATATACCAGGCAAGCTTATTACAAATCATAATGCAAGGTTTCACTAAGTAACTCTATTAAAAACATTTAAATATATTAATTATTACACACCTTTACAATGAGTACGTAATGGCGTACGTCTCTCAATCTTGACAAAAGAATACTACGCTAGCGTACACTATCACGTCACAGGCTATCCTACTCACGTAACTCCAAAACGACGACAGAGAAATTAATGTTCGTTCTGTATTATTTATACTAGTCACACATTCTCATCTTTGTTTGATATTTAATTTGTCTGTGGCGGTTTCAGTACTCGCCGACACAGATATTATCTAAAATAAATAAAAAAAACAGTACATAATTTTATACAAGAACAAAACATGACACACAATGTTTTTTCTTTATTACATAATATGTCTTGCTAAGAGACGTTCCAATGCCCCCTGGCAGCAATTGACTAACGTTTAGAATGTTCGGCAATATGCTGCCACTAACGTCCGTTTTGTCCTTGTTTGTCACCTTATTTGGAATATTCACTGTTCACTTCTTTGCTCTTTTGCACTATAGTTTTAATTACACTCTTTATGGTTTTCTCACACTTTGCGAGGTGACCGTAAACCTAGTCACAGGGTCATTACAGTTTTCTGGCTCCCCCATTCGGGCTACGTGCGGTCAGAAAACCTGGGAAAACTGCGCCGGAGCCATGGTCATCTCGCCTGGTTTGTCTTAAAACACAATTTGATTGTTCATCAAAAAAGGTTGGAATTTATCCAATGTTCACAGATGACAAAGGTTATTTATGACAAAATGTTAAACTTTTAGTCTCCTTGTTAAAAATGTACCTTCTACACTCCTTCACATTTGTGTTCTGTGTCACAATGAAAGTCAATCATTAAACAGTTTTACAGTAGTGTAATGGATTGTCTCTACACTTACTCACGACAAATGTTCTACCATGGTATGTCATTCGTGTCAGTTTGCTTCACTAATGTGACGAAAACATATAACAGATATCACCGAACAAATGAATATTTTGAGTTTATACACAGTAAACTAAAGAAAAAAAATGTTTGTCACGTAATTTCGTGTCCAATAAATCATTTTCATATTAGTACATTAACAGCGTAGTTGGTAATGTTCGTTTGAATGTCAACAATGTCGTATGGAGCGGGCGGCGCGAAGCAATTGTTGCGTAGCGTCGTCTGGAACGCGGCGTGCCAACGACCGCTGGGGTCGACGATCCGTTCGCCGTAACAGCGACGGATTGTTGGGGTGGCGCCCGCGCAGTCGCGAACCGCGCCGAACCATTCACCAATATCGGCGTGTTGCAGTTGTTGCCCGCGACCGGCTGACTGGCGGCACGGCACCCATCTCTGCTTCTCCGCATGGCTCCCCGTCACAACGCATGAAACAAATATTCCACAACGGTGTACTGTCTTTAAGGATACAGATTATTCGCTGTGGAAGAAAATGCCACTTGGTTAAAAGCGTTTATTGTTCAGTAAGCCGTCGTTTCGCTGGTATGCACAGGATGTTTTGGCGTGATAACGGGTTTCTTGTGGCTTCACAAGTGAATCGGATTGTGACACTGGTTTTTAGGGTTCGTCACACGCACGTTGTACTACACACTTTCATTTGTTCTCACGGTCGATACGCTGCCAGAGCGTCTCTCAACACGCGAAAATGTTTCGGTTCACACACACTAAATGTTTCCGTCGAGCGATGTTTGTTTGAATTGACTCCGAACGGATCACTAACTACCGTTTTTTCACACAGTATATTGTTCGTTGAGCACTGCACTATGACAGTTAGTCAATCAACACCTGACTTATACCGACGTATATATTGGTGCAGATACAACAGTCATTTTCTGTCCCTGTTACACACAATATTCCGTCCTTTCCTAGATTGTTTATGCACACAGTTTATTTTTAATGCATATCAAGTGTTCTTAGCATAATCACTCTCATCTACATTGAGTCCATTGTGTTTACCATGTCATTACTAACTTTTAGTATTATTACTAGGCATATATGGCTCTTTTTCTTTTTGTAATTAGAAAGTAAATTGAAAGGTGTGTGATTTTTTTTGTACATAGTTTTCTTTTCCTTTTTCGGTGTAGCTTGCCAGGTTATCACCCATCTAGCAAACAGATTTTACCATGTGCATGACAGCTGGACTTGGGCATATTGCTCAATAAATACTTCATTTAGTACTACTAAATTTTTTTTTTAATGATCTGTCCTACAGGACTACAGTGCAGTTTCCGCGTTAATTGACTTCATTTGCGTACCGCCTAATTAATATTCACGGACATGTACCAAGTACACAGGCTTCAATTGAAGCATCGATACATACAAAGCATAGGTTACACAGAACAGGTTTGTCTTTGATTGAATTCTGCTCCAGTGTCGTTCTCAGATCACTATTGGCAGTAACGTTACATCACATAATTGTTTCTTACTACAAAGTCAATTTTTGGCCAGTAGAGACTCTCTCTCAGGGTTCCTTAATTCTAACACAATTACACCTGTTACATTACTATATGAGTTGTCATCATTAATTGTACTTACTTACTACAAATGAAAAATGATTCAAGAAATTAATCATTATTTTATCAACAAAAAGATTGTTCATTGCTTGATGAGCATATAGTATTTTAATGACACTAATTGTCTGTAAACAAAGTCTTCAATTTGCATGCTATTGCTCAGTTTACTGATTCTACTTTCATGCTATGCTTACTTATTTATGTTTTACTTCCTCAAAATTTTAAATGCACACAAATTCGTTCTTAAAGCTGACATACTTACACTCTAAAACACAATTGAAATCGTCTTACTGCTACTATTTACATCAGACAGGTCATTGAATAAATAATTTTACATCTTTACGTGGATACAATCCTTTTATTTTCCCCATCTGGGGATGTACTAACAAATAGCTACATTCGTGTGGCACCTTTATTACTTCAAAGGGCCCTGAATATACCAATTGCCACTTACTATTTTGCTTTAGGGTGGCTGAGGATTTGGGATGGTTACGAATAAGCACCATGTCCCCTACATTGTATCTCTGTTTGTTAGTTACACCTCGGTCGTACTTCTTTTTTCTCTTTGCGGCACAGCTGGTTAAGTTGTCCCATACCTTTATTATCTTTTCCTCTGTTGTTTCTGCCCTGGCTGGTAGTCTCGGGAGAGCTGTGAGCCATTCACTCTGTGTCTCATCAACCCCTTTCAATATCTCTACTGGTGGGTATCCTGTACTTGAGTGGGGTGTTAAATTGTGTATTTCTACAAATTTAGGTACCAACTCAGGCCATTTTGTGTGTCCGTTCCCAATGTAAATTCTAAGGAACTTATTCAATTCTCTGAATGTTCTTTCGACGAAACTTGCTTCTGGATGGAACCGGGATACCAGAATATGCTGTATACCTTGTTCCTGTAGATAATTTTTCCAAGTATGACCCGTGAAATAAGTGGTATTGTCAGTTGTTATGGCTTCAGGTTTCCCCACTTGAGGCAAATATTCTTGGTGGATCCGTCTGACTATGGTTTTGGCAGTAGCTGATTTTATACAATAAATTGCCAAGTATTTGGAAAAAATATCGTACATTGCCAGTATATTTTTCATACCTCCCCTGGCCATGGGATAGGGACCTGCTACATCCAAAGATACTAATTGAAGCAGCCGGAGTAGAACTATGGGATGAAGTTCAAATTTTGTGGACCTATTATAGTGTTTTGCTTTCTGGCATATAGCGCAAGTCCTAACTGTTACCTGAATTTGGTGTTTCATACGGGGAAAGTAGCAGTATCTCGCCATGAGTTCTGCGCACTTCCCGATCCCTGCATGGCCCCATGCCAAGTGCGTGTGCCATATTATGACTTTGACGGACTGGTTAGGTTTGCATACTGCCCAGCAGTCTTCTTTCGTGCTAAGTTTATGGTACAAAAGATTGTCCACAATTTTAAAGCCTTGCTCATCTCTATTGTTGGCATCATTTTCAATATTACTAATGATTTTTGCCCACATCGGATCTGATCTCTGTAGTTCAGACATATTTTTACACATATATAGAAAATCCTTCCTGTACGCATTGTCTCGTACTAAAAGCACTTCATACTTGGCGGATTGTTCTAGCATTTCTGCTAACTCCGGTAATCCTACCGGCAGTCGCGACAAAGCATCCACTACTATGTACATAATGGCCTTTTATGTACATAATCTTTATTCGGTATTCTTGTAAGGTAAGCATCCATCTCCTTAGTCGGGTATGGAATAGCTTGCATGACATCAAAAAACTTAACGCCTGGTGGTCACTGTACACTTTAATCTCCTTCCCATATAGATAGTAATTAAACTTTTTTACAGCCCAGACTACGGCGAGCGCTTCCAGTCCGGTTGCTGAGTAGGCTCTCTCGCAGCTAGTTAGAGTCCTGCTGGCAAAGCCGATAATCTTTATTGTTGCCGGGTCGTTGCCTTCCTCCGACTGGAACAGGCACGCTCCCAAGCCACAGGAACATGAGTCTGTCGCAAGACAAAAATCTTTTGATAGGTCCGGGTGCTGCAAAATATTTGCATTCAGCAGGGCGGTTTTAAATGCTTCGAAGGCTTGCTGACATTTGTCAGTCCACACCCACTGCACATTTTTTCGCAGTAGATTTAACTATGACGTGTCATTTAACAACTGATTAGGTACAAACCTTCTGAGAAAAGACGTAAGTCCAATGAACGCTTTCAATTGTCTCTTAGTTCGGGGGCTCGGAAATTCTCGGCTCGCCTCTAGTTTTTTGTTGTCTGGGCTGATACCAAGCGGCGTGATAAGGTGTCCTAGGAATTTAATTTTATTGCGTCCGAATTTTGACTTTTCTAAATTTGCTGTCACACCTGCCTGTTTAAATTTCACTAATACTCTGTGCAGCAATTCCACATGTTCGTCCCAAGTAGCTGTAGCGATTACCAGGTCATGAACATATACTGTGATTTTTTCTAACAAGTCTGGACCCAGTACCGTGTCTAGAGCAGTAATAAATACTCCAGCACTTACATTCAACGTGAAGGAAGTACCTTGAATTGGTAACTTCGCCCTCCGAATATGAAGGCTGTGTACTTCCTTGATTCTGGCGTAAGTGGGATTTGCCAGTACGAACTTTTAAGATCGACCGAGGTCAAGTACTGCACTCCGTGGAATTTTTGTATCTGCTCATCTAAATTTTCTGGACGAGTTCTGACAGGTATAATAATTTTATTGATGTCCCGTGCATCTAACACTAGCCCGATTTTTCCGTTGGCTTTCGCCACTACTACAAGAGGACTACTGTATGGGGAGAGAGAGCGCTCAATGATATCCCACTCTAACATCTTCCGAATCTCTTTAGCCACAACTTCCCTCCTCGACCAAGGGATGGAGTAAAATGCGCGACAGTACGTTTTGTGGGGCTTCACCTCTATGTGATAGTGGTACCCCTTGACTATTCCTGGTCGATCGGTAAATACCATGGTATATTCCGATAACAGCTGCGTCTACTGTTGCTTTTGTATGTTGCTTAAACCTTCAGATTCCTGTACTTTGGCTTGAAATGCATCAACATTTGTTTCAAAATTTCTATCTTCTATACTCGGTTTATAGAGATTCGTCACTGGTGAATAATCATTGAGGTGTAGTACCCAGGGGTTCCTACATTTGATATTAATTCGGTTGCAACACGGCACAAGTACCTCCTTCGATTTCATCATAGACAACTCAATCCTCCTACCTTCATTAACTATGCTTAGTTTTCCCCAGGAGAGGTCGATCACTGCGTCCCTCTCACGGAGAAAATCTACTCCCAGAATGCAGGCCAACTTTAACCCTTTAACAATGAGGAACGAGCTCACTATGGCTTCGCCCTCCTTACAAATCTCCACCTGCACCTGGTACTTAACTAATTGACTCTGTGCACTTATAGCTTCAGACACCTTGCAATTATTAACTGGGAAAGTCGGTATGCTACGTCCTTTCCCCACGCTGCTTTTGCGTCATCCTGGATGAAGTCTATTGAATCTAGAACAGACAGGAAATATTCCATGTCGCTCTCTGGTACGTGTATTAATTTCTCTTTGATATGAATGGGTAAATGTGATTTCAGGAGTCTTATGTCTCTTGGTGAGATCGGCTCATCCCAGTAGCGCGTCTTGTTTATATACTTCTCGAAATACCGGCTCAAATTCCCAAGACGGGGTGAGTACGGTTCAGGATTGTATACTTCTTTTCTTAGTCGCTCTTGTATACAAGGCGACCAGTATTTCGACAAAAACGCCCTTTCGAACTGTTCATACGTCATGCAGCTGTCTGCTACTTCCGTAGCCCACAACGCTGCATCACCCTGAATGTATGACATTACGTATTGAATTTTCTGTGCTTCGTTCCACACACTAGGCAAGATATTTTTAAAGCTTTTTATGAATACTACTGGGTGTACTGACTTCCGTTCAGTAGTAAACGTTTGAAACTGCCTATTTTTGATCAAACTTTCTTCAACCAATATTTTTGGACTGTACTGGTTTGCTCCTGGGACATAGGCTGTGTGCTCCGACCTGAAGCTACAGCTCTTCGCATTATCGCCTAAAGATTCACCATTGTTGCGTCGCATATAAGTTTGTGCGTTGCCAAAAACATTGGCTGTTGGCGACATAGTTTCATGTTCAAGATGTTTGCTGCTCTGTGCTAAATCCTTTTCCAAGTCGGATATCCGTTTGCTAATATTCACTTGCCACTGCAGAATATCCTCATTGAGTATTTGTTTGATGGTTTGCACGTCGTTCTGTACCTGTCTATTTACTGCGGTACTGAACGATTCGGAATCTCTATCTGCCATGGCTGCTTGTACCTTAGAATTAATATTTTTATCGATCTCACTCTCCTTCGCTTCTAGCCATGAGTTGAATTCGGTTTCAATTTTAATCGCTTGTTCGTTCCACTTCTGCTCTACAAGCTGTGTGGAATCTATTTCTAGCTTTTCTAATTGGTTGGCTAAGACACCTATCTCGTCTACAATGTTAGTGTTAGCTACTTGCAGGTTGTTGACCTGTCCAGTCAACTCCTGCACCGCCTTAGGTATCGACTCATAATTCTGTTTCATACAAGCAATCTCTTTTTTCATAATTTCTAACGACTGCACAAGTTGCTGGTCCCGCTCAGCTTGCTGGCGATCACGCTCAGCCTGTTGGGCAAAAAACTTTTCCTCTAGCTGGCGATCCCGCTCAGCTTGCTGTGCAAGGAAATTTTCCGTTAGCTGGCGATCTCGCTCAGCTTTCTGTGCGAGGAAATTTTCCGTTAGCTGGCGATCTCGCTCAGCTTGCTGTGCGAGAAAATTTTCCGTTAGCTGGCGATCTCGCTCAGCTTGCTGTGAGAGAAAGATCTCAATTTTTTCGTCCTTTTCAGCTTGTTGTTGCGCAAATTTTGACTGGTAATCTAGCACGCGCTCTAATATCGCCTGAAGTGAATACCCACCAGGCAGATTACCACTCTCTGGTTCCTGCTTTTCTGGGGGTGGTGCAATTTCTTTATCTACATCTCCTTGAGCACTGGTGGGCGGCGGCACCACTTCCTGTGCCCCTGCCCCCACATTTTTGCTTAATGCACCTGTTTCTACATTTCCTGCACTAACTAATGGCTGTTCCTCAGTATCCATATTGCTCGGACGTTGACTACGCAATTTAACCATATTCATAAATTACCTACTCGAACACAGGATCTGACAGTTTTGCCACTTGCACACAAAATATGTTAGTTTATCTACAATGCACTGCACACTAAAAATTACTATCTACACTCAACTTTGCCCTGTCATAAATACTAACGTCAAACTACGCACACCACTAGCGATATGAGATCACTTCACTGGAGTTAAGCTTCTACAAACAGGACAACTACACTGTAGTCTTACCTTTAGTTTGTCTGATTTCAGGGTTCGACTGCCCCCGGATTATGTAGTCGTTACAGTTTCTAAGTACTATCAGGATCTTTTCCTCTGACTCGCTTGCAGTGGCGCGTTTTTTCATGAAAAAATTTTTGTACATTCATTAATACAAGGCATTAATCATGAGACATATACATACATTTAGCACTAAATACATACATGTATATAACAATAGACAATGAAAGAAAACACATAAAAGATTATTATTTTCGTGGCCACTGCAAATTCGGGCCCCGCGTTTTTGGGCGCCAGTTTCGCTGGCTCTTATATTATTATTTGCTTTGTTTTACTATTACTCGCGTAACCACTCATATATTAAATGAAATATGTTACTACGAAATGAGCCCCGAAATACCTTTTAGTGATGCTGTGCCGTGACTTTCTTGGAATCATTAATTTTCAACAAAAAGAAAAATATTATGTTCTTATTCTTCTGGATCTGGCTTTCTATTAAAGGAACATTTTCTCGTTACTGTAACTCACTATAAAGTTCAACATATCTTCCCTACTTTATAGTTATTGAAAAGGATAATGAAAATTACTTTGTTATGAATACTGATGTTACAGTTCGCAATGATTGTTCAACATCAAAATTTTGCAGTGGATTTTTGTTAACAGTAAAACACCAATAAGTACCACGACTAGCACAAGAACATGAGACTATTATCGGAGAAAAAGACGTTTTTACTGTAAGGTTTGCCAGACCAGAACTAAGCACAGCAAGATTTCTTTTATGCTATGAAGGTAAATTATCTTTTTTTGTACTGTTAGTAATATATTATCAGCAGCACGCGTCAACCTGCAAAACACATCATAAAATCTGCTGCTCTGCTCTGCAAGTCCGAAAGCTGAAAGAAATAATTTTAATTCACTATTACCTTCCCGCTTCTTTGCGGTAGGATAGATTTCATTTAATGCAGTTTGAATGCGCCGCGGCAGCGGCTCGTTCGTTCGTAGCGCAGCTCTTCACCACGAATAATATTTAAATAACTGAAAATGTCTTAAAGGGATGGGACAATATACCAGGCAAGCTTATTACAAGTCATAATGCAAGGTTTCACTAAGTAACTCTATTAAAAACATTTAAATATATTAATTATTACACACCTTTACAATGAGTACGTAATGGCGTACGTCTCTCAATCTTGACAAAAGAATGCTACGCTAGCGTACACTATCACGTCACAGGCTATCCTACTCACGTAACTCCAAAAAGACGACAGAGAAATTAATGTTCGTTCTGTATTATTTATACTAGTCACTCATTCTCATCTTTGTTTGATATTTAATAAGTATTGTCTGTGGCGGTTTTTAGTACTCGCCGACACAGATATTATCTAAAATAAATAAAAAAAACAGTACATAATTTTATACAAGAACAAAACATGACACACAATGTTTTCTCTTTATTACATAATATGTCTTTTGCTAAGAGACGTTACAACTTCCACACCATGATAAACTGTTGCAGCCAATTTTGAGGACTGAGCCCCTTAGTTTCCAGCAACTACGACCTTGGTGTTGTTGAACTAATACTTCCTAGTAGAATTAAAATAAAAAATGAGTACTCTATTTTCAATCAGCACATTATATTAGTGAGGAGAGGAAACCATAATTTATGTAAGATTTCCTATGCTACCTTGTTTGAGAACCAGTTCAGACAAACTTTGGTACTAGTTTAGTAAACCGTCTGTAATACTACCTTTCACGCTTCTGTGTTAAAGATGAACATCCTATACAGTTATTACTATATATAATAGCCACAAGCACAAATACCTCAAAACACGGAGACTAATGTTTGGGCTTAACAGTTGCAAGATGTCCTTTAGTAAAAGAGAAAACAGCACCTCTGAAACTGCGCTTCTGCGTTTGTTATACGTAATATGGAAAACGTTTATACTGCTGTTGACGTGGGATCGAATCTTGAAATACGGTTCAGAACAAAGAACGAGAAACTATTGTATGTTGAAGGACAAGTCTATGTAGCCAGAAGGCCACATAACGCACAAAGCAATTAGACTGAACTTGATTTTATATTTAATAAATGCTGTAACGACTTCAGTTCCCCTGTGATAGGTACGTTATTTGTCGACTACCGTAGCATAAGTTTGAAAAGAAAACGTAACATGGGCTGACGACCTACAAGATTTTTCCTTCAAACTCTTTGGTTGTCTGTATATGTTAAACAGCACAACAGCGAACTTAGGGCAATGTGAGCCGCATACTGGTTCTGGCGGCTCTCGTGCTGTGCATGCCAAATGTGTATAATGAACATATGTCGGAGAGCATTTTTAACGTATATACCACGTAGCTCACATAACTTTTCGTTACCATGCTTAATTATGTTTCCTGCCTTGTGAACAAAAATTTAATGTAACGATATTATGAGAAGGAAAGTTGCTACTCACCTTTTAGGGAAGCTGCTCCGCTGTGTGGTGAGTAGCAACTGTCCTTCTCATAATACTGTTACCCTCCATCCCGGATTTTCCACAGTTTAAAATTTAATGTGATTTATGAGGTATGGATGCTTCCCAGACAGAGTGATTCAACAATAAATGTAATGTCTAATAATAAAGTATTTCACTCTAAAGTAGCTGTAGAAAAATTGATAAATAAAAATGTAGATGATTAGGAAGAAAAAAGACCTAGCTATTTATGAAAGCTGCGGGATTAAAAGTATAGCAACTATTTTTAGAAACTGACCATATCAAAATGCTTGTAAGGCGTCTGCTCTCAGTACATAAACTATATTAGTTCAGGGATATGTATGTCAGGGTAATACCGGCATGATCTAAAACTGTTTAATCCTATTCCAGATATCAAAAGTGAGATTTCACATGAACAATGGCAGAGTCTCATAAGAACAAAACGAGTACACAAACAAGCTACCACGAACATGAATAAGAAACATTATTCAAAACTACACAAAAATACATGAGTTGCGTACCACTACGCTTTGAAAGCATTGAATGTGTCATAAATTTATGTCGAAATAACTGATCGTACAGACGTAATAGATTAGGAAGCCATTAGGCGACGTATATATGAGAGTCTAGCTTGCAGTATCAAACGTGTGTGAATACTTACGGGACCAAATTGCTGAGGTCATCGGTCCCTAGACTTATACATACTTACACTAACTTATGCTAAGAACAACACACACACTCATGTCCGAGAGAGCACTCGAACCTCCGGCGGGAGGGGCCGTGCAGTCCGTGCAAGGCGCCTCAAACCGCGCTGCCACACCGCGCGGCTTGCAATATCATTTCATTCCAACTACATCCCTACATACATTGAGGTGACAAAGGTTGTGCGATACCTCCTAGCATCGTGTCGGACCTCCTTTTTCCCGGTATAGTGCTGCATCGCGATGTGGTATAGACTCAACATGCCGTTGCAAGTCGACCGCAAAAATATTGAGCCAAGCTCTATCTGTCGCCGTCCATAATTGCTAGAGTGTTTGTTGCTGGTAAACTTTTGTGCACGGACTGATCTCTCGATTATGTACCATAAATTTTCGATGGGATTCACGTCGGACAATGTGGGTGAATAAATCATTCGCTCAAATTGTCCATAATGTTCTTCAAACCAATAGCGAACAACTGTGGCCCGATGACATGGTGCAGTGTCAACCATAAAAATTTCATCGTTGTTTGGGAACATGAAGTCCGTTACTGGCTACAGATGGTCTCCAAGTAGCCGAATACCTGTGTAACGATCTCCATTCAATGATCTATTCAGATCGACCAGAGGATCCAGTCAATTCCATTTAAACATAACACACATCATTATGGAGCTCTCGCCAGCTTGTACAGTGCCTTGTTGACAACTTGGGTCCATGGCTTCGTCGGGTCTGTGCCACTCTCTAACCCTACCATCAGTTCTTACCAGCTGACCAGGCCATGGTTTTCCAGTCGTCTTAGGGTCAAACTGATATTGTCACGAGCCGTGGAGAGGCACTGCAGACTATGTTGTGCTGTTAGCAAAGGGACTCGCCCGGGTTGTCTGCTGCAATAGCCCATTAACACCAAATTTCGCCGTACTCTTCTAATGGATATGTTCATCATACATCTCAAATTGGTCTATGCGTTTATTTCAAGCAGTGTTGCTTTTCTGTTAGAACTGACAACTCTACGGAAAAGCCACTGCTCTCGGTCGTTATGTGACGGCCGGCAGCCTCTGCGTTGTCCGCAGTGAGAAGTAATGATTGAAATTTTGTATTCTCGGCACACTCTTGACACTGTGGATCTAAGAACATTGGATTCTCTGATTTCCAAAATGGAATCTCCCATGGGAAAAGCTGCTACTACCATTCCGCTTTCAAAGTCTATTAATTCCTGCTGCGCAGCCATGAGCATGTCATGAACCTTTCACCTGAATAACCTGAATCATTCTGCTATGTTCTGCTAATGGATTGCCATTTCCTAACTTGTGCACGCGATACTACCGTCATCTGTACATGTGTATGTTGCTATCCCATGACTTCTATTAACTCAGTGTATAGTCTATCAGATTTACTCGCAATATCATTTTACTCGAACTTGTTCCCTACGTAGGACATTATTAAGGTAAAGAAAAAAAAAACCTTTGTACGTTTTTTCTTTATTTATTTGCTTACTATGACAGGTAGAGGGATGGCAGTTCGATTTACAATATGATTTATTTCTGGGGGTAAGTAACAAGATATGCCCGTCAGAAAACGCTTACAGAGAGACCAGTGAATAGTAATGGGTGGCAGCGCGCGTCGCTTTGTGAGCAGCATCACCCCGTAACAATGGGGCCGTCTCGCACACAAGCTAGACGATGCCCTCTGGTGCGGACGCGGCGTCAGCTGGACTCAAAACTCGGTTCTCCGCCTTAATGGAACTCTCCGCAGGGGGTGCTACGCTGACAGCCCGCCAGTAGGCGCCTGGCATCGGAGACGGTTTCCAGGAAGTGGGCCGCTGTTCGTCCACCGCTCCCAGGGCCGGTGATTAATTGATAGAGCCACGAACACATCACGTCACGGAAAATGGATATTTTTTGCATCCAGAGTTCACTGTAAACGACAAATTGTGAGTTTCCCCATGAAATCTGAACGAGGAGAGAAAAACACGCTGAACGTCATAAAAAAGAAGAAATAATTTTTTTCTCTAAATTACAGTTTTACGGAACCCATAACACTGTAAAAGATTAAAGCGGTTCCATGTTGTTGACGATGTTGTTGTTTTTGCTGTCGTTATTATGGTTGTCGTCATCACTCTGAAGGGTGCCCTGATGCAGCTCTACATACACTTTCCTACGCAAACCTGTTCTGCATAATTACTGCAACCTACGTCCATTTGAACCTGCTTACTATAGTGTACACTTCAGCTACAATTTTTACGAAATTGACGATATTTTAAATCCTCTGAATCTGTCCTATGATTTGACCCCTACTTTTAGCCAAGTTGTGCCACAAATTTCTTTTCTTCCCAATTCGATTCAGTACCTCTTTATTTATCCCCCCCCCCCCCCCCCCCATGAACCATGGACCTTGCCATTGGTGGGGAGGCTTGCGTGCCTCAACGATACAGATAGCCGTACCGTAGGTGCAACCACAACCGAGGCGTATCTGTTGAGAGGCCACACAAACCTGTGTTTCCTGAAGAGGGGAAGCAGCCTTTTCAGTAGTTGCAGGGGCAACAGTCTGGATGACTGACTGATCTGGGGATGTGACACTAACCAAAATGGCCTTGCTGTTCTGGTACTGCGAACGGCTGAAAGCAAGGGGAAAATACAGCCATAATTTTTCCCGAGGCCATGCAGCTTTACTGTATGATTAAATGATGATGGCGTCCTCTTGGGTAAAATATTCCGAAGGTAAAATAGTACCCCATTCGGATCTCCGGGCAGGGACTACTCAAGAGGACGTCGTTATCAGGAGAAAGAAAACTGGCGTTCTACGGATCGGAGTGTGGAATGTCAGACCCCTTAATCGGGCAGGTAGGTTAGAAAATTTAAAAAGGGAGATGGATAGGTTAGAGTTAGATATAGTGGGAATTTGTGAAGTTCGGTGGCAGGAAGAACAAGACTTTTGGTCAGGTGAATGCAGGGTTATAAATACAAAATCAATTATAGTTAATGCTGGAGTAGGTTTAATAATGAATAAGAAAATAGGAGTATGGGTAAGCTACTACAAACAGCATAGTGAACGCATTATTGTGGCCAAGATAGACACGAAGCCCACGCCTACTACAGTAGTACAAATTTATATGCCAACTAGATCTGCTGATGATGAAGAAATTGGTGAAATGTAGGATGAGATAAAAGAAATTTTTCAGGTAGTGAAGGGAGACGAAAATTTAATAGTCATGGGTGACTGGAATTCGAGAGTAGGAAAAGGGAGAGAAGTAAACTTGGTAGGTGAATACGGATTGGGGCAAAGAAATGAAAGAGGAAGCCGCCTGGTAGAATTTTGCGCAGAGCATAGCTTAATCATAGCTAACTATTGGTTCCAAAATCATGAAAGAAGATTGTATACATGGATGAACCCTGGAGATACTAAAAGGTATCAGATAGATTATATAATGGTAAGACAGAGATTTAGGAACCTGGTTTTAAATTGTAAGACATTTCCATGGGCATATGTGGACTCTGACCACAATCTATTGGTTATGAACTGTAGATTAAAACTGAAGAAACTGCAAAAAGGTGGGAATATAAGGAGCTGGGACCTGGATAAACTGACTAAACCAGAGGTTTTACAGAGATTCAGGGAGAGCATAAGGGAACAATTGACCGGAATGGGGGAAAGAAATACAGTAGAAGAAGAATGGGTAGCTTTGAGGGATGAAAAACTGAAGGCAGCAGAGGATCAAGTAGGTAAAAAGACGAGGGCTAGTAGAAATCCTTGGATAACAGAAGTATTGAATTTAATTGATGAAAGGGGAAAATATAAAAATGCAGTAAATGAAGCAGGCAAAAAGGAATATAAACGTCTCAAAAATGATATCGACAGAAAGTGCAAAATGGCTAAGCAGGGATGGCTAGAGGACAAAGGTAAGAATGTGGAGGCTTATCTCACTAGGGGTAAGATAGATACTGCCTACAGGAAAATTAAAGAGACCTTTGGAGAAAGGAGAACCACTTGCAGGAATATCAAGAGCTTTGATGGAAACCCAGTTCTAAGCAAAGAAGGGAAAGCAGAAAGGTGGAAGGAGTACATAGAGGGTATATACAAGGGCGAAGTACTTGAGGACAATATTATGAAAATGGAAAAGGATGTAGATGAAGATGAAATGGGAGATGTGATACTGCGTGAAGAGTTTGACAGAGCACTGAAAGACCTGAGTCGAAACAAGGCCCTGGGAGTAGACAACATTCCATTAGAACTACTGACAGCCTTGGGAGACTCAGTCCTGTCTAAACTCTACCACTGGTCAGCAGGATGTATGAAACAGGCGAAATACCCTCAGACTTCAAGAAAAATATAATAATTCTAATCCCAAATGGCTCTGAGCACTATGGGACTCAACATCTTAGGTCATAAGTCCCCTAGAACTTAGAACTACTTAAACCTAACTAACCTAAGGACATCACACACACCCATGCCCGAGGCAGGATTCGAACCTGCGACCGTAGCAGTCCCGCGGTTCCGGACTGCAGCGCCAGAACCGCTAGACCACCGCGGCCGGCAATTCTAATCCCAAAGAAAGCAGGTGTTGAGAGATGTGAAAATTACCGAACTATCAGTTTAATAACTCACAGCAGCATAATACTAACGCGAATTCTTTACAGACGAATGGAAAAAGTGATAGAAGCCGACCTCGGAGAAGATCAGTTTGGATTCCGTAGAAGTTTTGGAACACGTGAGGCAATACTGACCCTACGACTTATCTTAGAAGAAAGATTAAGGAAAGACAAACCTACGTTTCTAGCATTTGTAGACTTAGAGAAAGCTTTGATAATGTTGATTGGAATATTCTCATTCAAATTCTGAAGGTGGCAGGCGTAAAATACAGGGAGCGAAAGGCTATTTACAATTGTACAGAAAGCAGATGGCAGTTATAAGAGTCGAGGGGTATGAAAGGGAAGCAGTGGTTGGGAAGGGAGTGAGACAGGGTTGTAGCCTGTCCCCGATGTTATTTCATGTGTATGTTGAGCAAGCAATAAAGGAAACAAGAGAACAGTTCGGAGTAGGTATTAAAATCCATGGAGAAGAAATAAAAACTTTGAGGTTCGCCGATGACATTGTAATCCTGTCAGAGACAGCATAGGACTTGGAAGAGCAGTTGAACGGAATGGACAGTGTCTTGAAAGGAGGGTATAAGATGAACATGAACAAAAGCAAAACGAGGATAATGGAATGTAGTCGAATTAAGTCGGTTGATGCTGAGGGAATTAGATTAGGAAATGAGACACTTTAAGTAGTAAGGGGTTATGCTATTTGGGGAGGAAAATAACTCATGATGGTCGAAGTAGAGAGGATATAAAATGTAGACTGTCAATCTCAAGGAAAGCGTTTCTGGAGGAGAAATATGTGTTAACATCGAGTATAGATTTAAATGTCAGGAAGTCGTTCCTGAAATTATTTGTATGGAAGTGAAACGTGGACGATAAATAGTTTAGACAAGAAGAGAGTAGAAGCTTTCGAAATGTGGTACTACAGAAGAAAGCTGAAGAATAGATGGGTAGATCACATAACTAATGAGGAGGTATTGAATAGAACTGGGGAGAAGAGGAGCTTGTGGCACAACTTGAGTAGAAGACGGGATCGGTTGGTAGGACATGTTCTGAGACATCGAGGGATCACCAATTTAGTACTGGAGGACAGCGTGAAGGGTAAAAATCATAGAGGGAGACCAAGAGATGAATACACTAAGCAGATCGAGAAGGATGTAGGCTGCACTAGGTACTGGGAGATGAAGAAGCCTGTACAGGATAGAGTAGCATGGAGAGCTGCCTCAAACCAGTCTCAGGACTGATGACCACAACAACAACAACAACAGCCTCTTGATTAGTTACCCATTCTACAAATCCATGTAATCTTCAGCATTCTTCTGTAACATAGTGAAACGAAACCAACAAAATCCCCTCCTCGCCTTGTCTGCATTGTTTATAGGCCACATTCCACTTCCGTAGAAGGCTACACTCCAGAAGAATAGTTTCAGGAAAGGTTCCCTAATACTTAAATTTGTATTCAGCGTTGAGAAACCTCTGTTTCTGGGAGATGTGTTTCTTGTTATTGTCAGTCTACATATTATATTTTCTCTAAATCTACCATAGTCACTTATTTTACAACCAAAGCATCAAAACTTATCGTCTACTTTGCGTCTCATTTCCTAATTTAATCCCCTGATCATCTGCTGATATAGATCTACTACTAATAGTTATCCTTGTCTTACTTTGATTGACATCCATCTCATAACCTCCTTTCACACACTAACAATTCCCTTCGGTTATCCTGGAAGATGTTTGCCATTTATGACAGAATGACGTCATAGGAAAACCTTTCAACGACAACTCCCTTTCCTAACTTATCCTTGAGTTCCATTATCGTTGAGTCAATGTGTTAACTTAGTAATGTAATTATCAGTTCCTGATCTGCAGATAAATATCGGATATCTTAGCTACCTGTCGTCTACCAAATATACACTAATGGCTAGGAAAACAGAAATATCCAGGCAGAATGGTAATTGTTAATCAAATTACAGGGATATGTACTAGTATACCTGTGTATCGGTTATATGAGATCAACAAGCAGAAAGATGGAATACTGCTCTGATATGGGACCGAGATGCTTTCACAAGCTCAGAGATCGAAGAACCGTACGTCAAAATGCCAAAACAAGTGCCAGACGCATTGTCGGAACAGAAGGGAAAAATGAAAGTTGGTTCGAGAGGGTCTACGTGTTCGTTAAACCAAGACATGGCTTTGTCTTTGTTAGAGTCATTTCCATTGAACAGGTCTTGCTTGTGGAAGTAGTGAACAGAAGAGAAATTCGTGCATCAAATTGGGGGTAGCGGTGTAGGTAAAGTGAACACAGAACACACGTTCACCTTGTTTGCGTAATTGTAACGGACTGAACAGCTCTGGCTTGGCTCTGCAGCACCGCTGAGAATACAGACGTATCATTGTCGACCAACGTAAGCCATGTGGTAAGGTTCCTACTGACAGAAGGCATTTCACACTCTGTGAAACCATTGTCCAAAAGACTCCAAAGCTTTAGTCGGCACTGACAGCTTAGTAGAAATGCAGCAGCGATTTTGGGCCAAGAACGCATTTCAGCCTTTGCTCGAACTGTGACAAATGGTGAACACTTAACATCTTCATGCTCAACCCTTCTCCCAAGCCACGTTCATCCAAGTTTATTACCTCCCCACAAACTCTACCTCCGCTACCCTTCCCCATTCCTACGCTATGCTTTCATATTTTCTAAGACACACCGATTTTCCTTAAAAAGACCAGACATAGAGCTTTTAAACAAGTTATTTTGCTCGCCAAATTACACCCAACAATTTTACTCTTTGGTCACGATTCTTAGCTATCTTGAGACCTCTAGACCCTTCTTTCAGAATATAGGCCAATCAGACAGCTTCTAAGCCAAAACACACACGCACACACACAGATACACACACACACAACATTCATACACAGGCGCACACACACACATTTAAGGCAATAACAGCTCAGCATTTCACTGCCATATACAGGGAATTGTCTCAGTGTGCCGTTCCTCACTCTGCCCCTTTGTCTCAGAATCGCACTCAAAACTCCAGGAATTGTCACCGGTGATCAATCGACTGAACCAAACGTGGTCATTGTCATTTCTGTCAGTGAGATCAACGCACAAGTTTCTTGGATTGCCCTTCTCCTCCGTTGTGAGGTTTCTCGTCATCGTTTTGACATTAATATTTCGCATGAGCAAATCTTTGGTCAGAATTTGGTGTTCGTTGAAAATGTTTAAGTACGTCACACGTCATCCTCATATTAAACGTATGTCTCATCTCACATGAATAGGCACATATTTGACGTTTTCGCTGGTTTTTGAAGATGACAGACTCCCTGGTCGAGGCTCATCTTCAACGTGCTCTCGGCCTTCCAAAAATGATTTTTGACAGTGAAAACTTTTTTTCTTTTGATAGTGAATGTTCCCCATAAACATGTTTAACTTTTCATTGTTCACAATTGCAAATCGCCCAAGTTTAATACAAAACTTGTTTGCTTATGATTGCTCTAAATTCGACTGTTCAATTTTCGTTTTTTTTCCTTGAGTCATCAGTCTTCTAACATGTTAGATGTGCCCCTTCACGAATTCCACTCCTACGTCAACCTCTTCATCCCAGTGTAGCACTTGTAACCTACGTCCTGCAAGATGTATTCCAAACTGTCTGCTCTACAACTCTTACTCTCTACAGCTCCTTCTATTACTATGGAAGTAATTCTATGATCTCTTAAAAGACGTCCTATCATCCTGTTCCTTCTTCTTGTCACTGTTTGCCATATGTTACTTTCTTCGCCGATGCTGTGGAGAAGCTCTTCATTTCTTACCGTTTTCGTAAGACACAAGACAAACATGACTTCATTGATGGCTGTCGCAAAAATTAGATGTTTCCTGTACGGAGCCAAAACTGACTGAGCATCAGGAAAGGATGAACACACCGATCTACACAAGTAAAACAACGTATCTCTTGCGGTGTTATAAGTCTCATTACCTCATACACCTCGAAAGCAATTCCAATCATACTTATTAACTCCTTCTGAACCCATACTACCTCCGCCATTTTCTATTTTATTTCTTGGGAATAAACTAATCAGAGTACTTCCTACGTCAACAACAGAGAGGGCGTGTCGTTGTTCTCGTCAAGTGATGACAGTTTTCTTACACCGGCTCGTGATTGTCTGTAGTGCTTTTGGACTGGTTGCCTCCACACAGCCAAATACTCACACATGCACACTCTGAAAGCTGTAAGATGATACAATTCATGCAAATGTATACATAAATGACGGAGGTGGAGTATTCTGCCTGCCACGTAGGTTCACACAGGCACTATAGATAAAGATCACAAGAAAAATACTGATATATGTAACTCAATATACTATTGACATTACACTGTCACGCTAGAGTAGGCTACAGTAACGTATTAATAATACATCTACCATCAGTGTGTTACATTTTCAGAACACAATGTTTACGTTTTTCCTATACCCGCCACACATTGGTAGCAATTCGTCTGCGTTATATTAACATCGCTTGCACGTTACAGTTTCATTTTCATCCACAACCAATATTTTAAAGATGAAGAGGGTAGTGTTGGGCTCTGGTGGAGGGTGGTGAACCGGGTCAGACAAAAGCGGACCGGTGAAAATAGAATGCTTTTATTACTCTAAAAATGCATCTTAGTAGCTTAAGTCTACATCTGAAGGGCGCTTGAATATTGGTATCGACTAACGGTATTTTTGTAGCCCAGGCTTGGCATGGACTTGTGTGCCAAGCGCTCGCGCAGGCACGTCCACACTGAGTACAGGACGGGCTGGCAGCCGTGGCTCGTGACGGGAGCGTAAATATGCGGAGAGCAAATGCATTACAGGTCCCGCATCAGGCTTCCGGCGTCTGGTACTGGCGGATGTTCAGTGGCTCGAGAACTAGGAGCCTGATTTCGATCCTCACTCCATCAATGCTGCCGCTGGATCCCTCTGTATCTGTTCTTGTCTGGACAACAGTAGAGTAACAGTGAACTCACAGTGGAAGCCGACATTTTGATGGACGCCGATACGGTGACTCGCCGATTTAGTGACCTTTCTGCCTGGATGAACAGTGTTTATACGAAGCAATGGAAGTTTGTTTTGGTGTTTCTGCTGCCAAAAAAAGGGAGACCAAAAGGAAGACATCAGTTTTCAAGTATAAGTCCGAGTAACCTAACTTCATGAATTCAATAAACACCACAATTTGCACGATTTTTGATATTCCCATTGGTGATTGTTGTTCCAGCGGACAACAACCTTTCAGTTTCAGTTCGCGGCAGATGTCCATCTGACGAAATGAATTTGTCACTTACATACTCACATGGAAACATGGCTTTCTTATTGATCAAGTTAAGCGGTTCATAGTCGGGGAAACACTTCCTTGTCATTTTAATCTATAACTCTGTGATGAGGAAGTTGGCGCAAGAGAAGAATTCATTGCAGATTGCATCAAATCAGTCAAAAGACTGATGAAAAAGAAAAGGAAACAGAACATAATATTGAGTTTAATGATGTAGCAAATAACTCTGTGATATAGGACTTAAAAACAAAATACAGCAGTGATATAGACAGGCTGAATGATAAAATACTCCAAAATGATGGAGGCTTGAAAGAAATATAACATAAATCAATGTAAAGCATTATGCATAATTAGGCGAAAGAGTCCACTACTGTTCAATTATATTATTCATGTTAAATTACTGAAATAGTAACAACCGTAAGAAATCTAGGAGTAACCATCCAGAGCTGCCAGAAATGGAATGACCACATAAAACAAATGTAGGAAATGTAGAGGCAGGCTGAGATTCGTAGGAAGAATCTTGGAAACAAACAGATCAACTATCTGACATATTTAGCATATTTACATTGGACGGCGTCTCATGAAATAATTTTGTGGGGAAACTCGTCACTTAGAAACTCCTCCCCCCAAGAATCATGGAACTTGCAGTTGGTGGGGAGGCTTGCGTGTCTCAGCGGTACAAATAGCCGTAACGTAGGTGCAGCCACAATGGAGGGGAATCTGTTGAGAGGCCAGACAAAGGTATGGTTCTTGAACAGGGCAGCAGACCTTCCAGTAGTTGCAAGTGCAACAGTCTGGATGATTGAACTTGCCTTGTAACATCAACCAACACACCATTGCTGTTCTGGTACTGCGAACGGCTGAAACCAAGGGGAAGCTACATCCATAATTTTTCCCCAAGCCATGCAGCTTTACTGTATGGTTAAATTATTATGGTGTCCTTTGTAATATCCACGAAACTATGGTCTTGCCACAAGATGTTAAAATGAACTAAGTGTACAAACTTCAACAAATATTATCGATACTACGTATAAATAGTCTATCGTATAAAAATGATGATAATTATTTAATTAATTCTGCAATAATTTAATTTCTGTGTGAATTGAAACAATTATCAGAAAACTACATTCATAGACAACGACAATTATATATACATATATATTGTTATCTGTGGTAATTGTGGTACAGTTGTTCTTCTTGTGCTAACAGATGAACTGTTGGGGCGTGATACGTATGAGGTCTGTAAAGAGAAAACCTGTAACTATATTGTTAATTATTATTTGAAAAATAGAGTATAGACGTTGATTTGTATTTATTTCAACTGTAATCCAATCTAATTAATGTTTTTATTTGTTAATTTTCAGCTCCCCAATTAGGAGCGCAGCCATTAGCGATAGTAACTTACAGCGGAGTTTACTAGTAGCTGGTATAAATAATATGAAACATTTGTCATTGAGAATAATTTTAAATGCTAAAGAATAGAGAAAAAAAGGCTTAAAGACTTTTATCTGAATATATTATCTTGATATAAAAGGAATAGAGAATAACAATAGACAAATTGTCTATCGTCTGTCTGCCGCCATCTTAGCAAAAATATCTCCGCGGCAGTTTTGATTCGAGAATTTCAATAAACATAAACGTTGTTAGATATAAATGAAAGGAACTAAATGTGCCCCGGTGGTCCCGAATCTACTTTAAAAGACAGAATTCAACTCACAGCGAATCTTTAAAAATAGTGCTCACAGCACGTTATGTAATATCAGTTTCTCATTTGCTGATGTATGAAGCCTAATTATTTCGGACGATTTATATGAAATATTTTAATAGGAGGACATACGTCAGTGTTGTGCGCGGGTAGTATTTTGTGTGTAAATGTTCGTTTTACTAGAGAAAAGTGCTTCCATCTTAAGTAACAGTTGTGTAAAATCTGATAAATTATATCCAATTTAGTACCACTCACTCGACTTTACAGACAACATTTCTACACAACGTCAAGTGGAGATTTCTTTAACCGAGTGAAATATATTAGGTAGGATAATCATTTTTGAGATCAAACGAATTGTTACGCTGACAATAGGTAACTGGTTGTATATATGCTTTTTATCTACCTGAAATATCCTTTATAAGTCATTAAAGTCACGAAATACTATAATCTCGTTCCGCCACACCTCTTGTGTAAAATAGTACCCTATTCGGAACTGTGGGTAGGGACAAAACAGGAAGACGTCGTTATCAGGAGAAACAATACTGGCGTTCTACGGACTGGAGCGTGAAATGTAAGATCCCTATCGGGTAGGTAGCTTAGAAAATTTATAAAGGGAAATGGAAACGTTAATGTTAGATATATAGGGAATTAGTGGAGTTCGGTGGCAGGAGGAACAAAACATCTGGTGAGGTGAATACAAGGTTATAAATACAAAATCAAATAGGGTTAATGCAGGAGTAGGTTTAAAAATAAATAAAAAATGTGAACTCAAGTAACCTACTACGAACAGCGTAGTGAACGCATTATTGTATGCAAGATAAACACGAAGCCCACACCTCCCACAATAGTTCAAGTTTATATTCAAACAAGCTTCGCAAATGATGAACAGATTGAAGAAATAATACAGAGAATTGAGGGAGATGAAAATTTAATAGCCATGGGGGACTGGAATTCGATAGTAGGAAAAGGAAATAATGAAAAGTAAGTGGTGAATATGGACTGGGGGTAAGAAACGAAAGAGGAAGACGACTGGTGGAGTTTTTCACAGAGCAGAACAATAATAGCTAACATTTGGTTTATGAATCATGAATGAAAGTTGTATACGTGGAAGAAACCTGGAGACACTGGAGGGTTTCATATCGATTATATATTGGTAAGACAGAGGTTTAGGAACCAAGTTCTGAATTGTAAGACATTTCCAGGGGCAGATGTGGACTCTGACAATTAATTGGTTATGAACTGTAGATTAAAACTGTATAAACGCCAAAAAGATAGGAATTTATAGAAATGGAACCAGGAGAAATTGGACCAACCAGAGGTTGTAGAGAGTTTCAGACGCAGCATTAGGGAACGATTGACAAGAACAGGAGAAGGGATTACAGTAGAACAATGGGCAGCTTTGAGAAATGAAATAGAGAAGGTCGCAGAAGATGATGTAGGTAAAAAGATGAGAGCATGTAGAAATCGTTGGGTAACACAAGAGATATTGAATTTAATCGATGAAAAGAGAAAATATAAAAATGCAGAAATGAAGCAGGCGAAAAGGAATACAAAAGTATCAAAAATTAGATCGACAGGAATTGCAAAATGGCTAAGCAGGAATGACTGGAGGACAAATGTTAGGATGTAGAAGCTTATATCACTAGAAGTAAAATAGATGCCACCTACAGGAAAATTTACGAGACCTTTGGAGAAAAGAGAACCACTTGCATGAATATCAAGAGCTCAGATGGGAAACCAATCCTAAGCAAAGAAGAGAAAGCAGAAAGGTGGAAGGAGTATGTAGAGAATGTAGACAACGGCGATGTACTTGTGGGCAATATTATGGAAATGAAAAAGGACGTGGATGAAGATCAGATGGGAGACACGACACTGCGTGAGGAATTCATTTATAGGATTACAGACCGTGGAAAAACTTCATGTCGATGAGTAAAAGGCTGTAACAATTACCTCGTAATCACAGTAATTAGTGTAAGGAGGAGAATAACTTTACAGACACTGAAAGACCTAAGTCGAAACAAGGCACCGGGAGTAGCCACATTCCTTTCTACCACTGATAGCCTTGGGAGAGCCAGCCTTGACACAAATCCTACATCTGGTGAGCAAGATGTATCAGACAGGCGAAGTAACCCCATACTTCAAGAAGAATATAATAACTCCAATTCCAAAGAAACCACGGTGTGAAAATTATTGAACTATCAGTTTAATAAGTCATGGTCCCAAAATACTAACACGAATTCTTTACAGACGAATGGAAAAATTGGTAGAAGCCGACATCGTGGAGGATCAGTTTGGATTCCATAGAATTATTGGAACAGCGTGGCCATACTGACCCTACGACTTATCTTAGAAAATAGGTTAAGGAAAGGCAAACATATGTTTCTAGCATGTGTAGGCTTAGAGAGAGATTTTGACAGTGTTGAATGGAATACTCTCTTTCAAATTCTGAAGGTGGCAGGGACAAAATACATGGAACAAAATGCTGTTTAGAATTTGCAAAGTAACCAGATGACAGTTGTAAGAGTCAAGGGGCGCAAAAGGGAAGCAGTGGCTGAGAAGGGACTGAGGCAGAGCTGTAGCCTATCCCCGATGTTATTCAATCAGTATATTGAGCAAGCAGTAAAGGAAACAATAGAAAAATCCAGAGAGAAGAAATTAAAACCTTGAGGTTTGCAGATGACATTGTAATTCTGTCAGAGACGGCAAAGGGCTTGGAAGATCAGTTGAACGGAATGGGCAGTGTCTTGAAAGGAGCATATAAGATGAACCACAACAAAATGAAAACGAGGCTAATGGAATGTGGTCGGATTAGGTGACGCTGAGGGAATTAGATTAGGAAACGAGACGTTTACAGTAGTAAATGGGGAGGAAAATAACTGATGATGGTCGAAGTAGAGAGGATATAAAATGTAGACTGGCCATGGCACGGAATGCGTTTCTGAAGAAGAGAATTTTGTTAACATCGATTATAGATTTAAGTGTCAGGACGTCTTTTTTGAAAGTATTTGTAAGGAGTGTAGACATACATGGAAGTGAAACATGGTCGATAAACAGTTTAGACAACAATAAAATAGAAGCTTTCGAAATGTGGTGTTACGGAGGAATGCTGAAGATTAGATGGGTAAAACATGTAAAGAATGAGGAAGTACTGAATAGAATTGGGGAGAAGAAGAATTTGTAGCAGAAATTGAGTAGAAGAAGGGGTCGATTGCTAGGAGACGTTCTGAGGTATAAAGGGATCACCAGTTTAGTATTGGAGGGAAGCGTGGAGGGTAAAAATCGTAGAGGCTGTGGAATAGATGAGCACAGTAAACAGATTCAAAATGATGTAGGTTGCAGTAGTTACTCGGAGATGAAGAGGCTTGCACAGAATATAGTAACATGGAGAGTTGCATCAAACAACTATTTGGACTGAAGACCATAACAACAGCAACAACAACAGAAAGAAATTATTGATTACACAAAAGCGAGAAGTAAAAATACTCTGTCTTGTTCATCCGTAGTCTTTACGTAGGTACCTCTTCAAGGAGTTAGCATTTTAAGTGCGTCATTACAATACATACATTCATTAATGAAATTCGTCGTAAATAATCCAGCACAATGTGAGAAGAACTGATAAGTTCTAACCCTCCAATACTAGAAGAAAAGATGACGTTAATTGCCCACTATTAAAGATGTCAGTGGCTTAGAAAGGAGTTCAATATCCAACAACAAAAAGTTTGATAGTTTACCCAATAACATTAAATAGTGACAGGTTGCAAAACAAGCTTTAAATATAACCCAAAATCATTTCTTCTATTTCATGGACAAATGTTTATTCAAAAACTGTTAGCCTGGAAGAAACAGGGTTTTAAATAAAGTTGCATGAGTGGCACTAAATGATAATGTGTTCATGTTAACACAAAGCATGAATCCATATCCCGTGCACTGACTCGTTGCACGTCAATTCGATAAAAGAATCGTTCAAATGATCTATGAAACATTTAAATAACTAACAAACTATGGAAATGCAATTCATCCGTGAAAGAAGAGACTTACGAAGCTCTTAATTTAGAGATTCTTGAAAATTACTCAACAGTCGACATACTTAAAGGCACGATTCTTATCAGAGATACAGGAAGTCCAACAAAGAACGGCACGTTTCTTTAATGGTATCGCTTAGTCGGCGCGAGAACATTTCGAAGAATCTCAACAAACTCCTAAAGGCAGAGTATGTTCCGGAAGTGGCTGCTACGAGAAAAATCAAGATGAGGCAGCAGACGTCCTCTCCGCCACATACCATAAGGTTGCTTGCGGAGTATCGATGTAGTTGTAGATTTTAATAGGACACTTATTGAGGACCACATGACTTGGTGCTAAATTCAACTGCCCTATCATTTCCTGATGTGTTGTGACATCACAGACTGTACACTTCGTTTTAAGCGAGTGCAAAGAAGTCGTTGACGGTTGGAACGAGCGATTTCTCCAGGGAGAGCTTCCTGTACACAGGATGTAGAGCATTATGTGATCGGCGGTAGGTAATGGAGGTTCATGCTCACAATATCATATCGACTGTAGGAAGTTTGAGAATTTCGACGAAGTTCCGAACGCCAAGTGTTTACAATAGATATGATTGCTTTAACTTAACGTTGGTCTCTTTTATTTGGTAGCTGTACACTGCTATAGCTGTTTCGGCGATACTGTATTACATGTAGCGGAAGACAGTCGACGAAATTGCCGGACTTTATCCGAGGAATTGTCATCATCCCTAGAGAGTAGCTGTCTCCTAAACGTGGCTATACTTTTCAACAAGATAACGCACTCCCGCAGGTTGTTCGTACTGTCCTGATCTATTTCGATACGTGGGGTGTTTGACGCCTGCCCTGGACAGTGCGAACTCCAGATCTCCCATCCAGTGACTACATGTAGTCGTGGATTACCTAGAGACTGGCGCACCAACATTTGTCATCTTCTATGATTGATGAATTCTGACAACATGGGAGGAAATACCAAGCTCAGTGGGGTTCCATTCGCTAGAGTTAGAGTCGATGCTGCTACCGAAGGTGTATAGCCACTACCCACAAATGTCATCATGTAATGTTTAAAATTTTGAACATGGGTGTAGGCAACAACTGTTGAATAAAGTCATCGTGAGAAATAGGGGAAAACAACCAATCAGCTACAATAGTAAAAACGTTTCTTATAGCCCCTTGACCTAGTATTCGACATCTTAAAAAACGTCTTCTTCAGAAGGATCAATGATCGACACTGGCTACAAAATGTTGTGTAAGTACGTTAAAAATGTAGTCACAAGGAACAAACGTAGATAAAATTCACCTCCACAATAATAAAATAACAACTTGTCATGCTGACTGTCGTTAAAAACAAATGGCTCTGAGCACTACGGGACTTAACATCTGAGGTCATCAGTCCCCTAGAACTTAGAACTACTTAAACCTAACTAGCCTAAGGACATCACACACATCCATGCCCCAGGTAGGATTCGAACCTGCGACCATAGCAGTCGCGCGGTTCCTGACTGAAGCCCTTAGAACCACTCGACCAGAGCGGCCGGCCGCTGTCATTAGAAAATGCTTACAAATGCATGTTACAAACTGACAGTTCACATCCACAACATTATCAAACCAGTATCAATCATTAATCATTGTGAAGAAGGCGTTTTTAAAGACCTCGAAACCTAGGTCAAGGGTTTTAATAAACCTTTTTACTACTGCAACTAATACGGTCGTTTTTCATCATTTACTCACAGCAAATAGAATTTCGTTACTTTCTATTCTAACTAATGTTGAAGTTTATTGGTTGGGAGAACAGCTGTAGCTATGCCTGGGGTCTCTGTCATCTCTGCTCTTAAGAATCTGAATTATCTCTACCAACCATCATGTTTCACTAGCAGGTCACTCATCTGCTGATCTTCTGTCCCATGTGTCGGACGTGGTTTCTTATGATAGGTGGTTCTTCGCCTGGCAAACAGCTGATTAAAGGGACAGCAGGGCAGTACAAAAAATGAAAATCAGTTTCGTCTGGCAGTGCATCTATTCAAAAATGGACACGTAAATGATAAGTAAAACTGTTTCGTATCAGGGCACACTTTGCTGCGCTTTGGAAATACTTCCCCGTTCGCCCGAAAGCGAATGACCATGCTCTTTTGTTGGATGTCACGTAAATCGTTCCGCATTACAACATCGGCTGCTCTGTTTCTCGTGCCTTCCCCCCCTCTCGCCCGAAAGCTAATGATGATTCCCTCTTGGACGTCGATAAATCGCTCAGTTTCCACATAACGACAGCTGCTGCTCTGTTTTCCGCGTTCCCCCGACACGATTTAGATAACCTCCTCTGCTACTGCTTCCACGTGCTGTCTGCGAGTGGTTATTGCATGTTGTCGTCGAACGTGCGTAGTGGTCACATTAGTGAGACTGGACCGTGTATTTAACTATTACTGTCTTCGCTGGGAATAATATTATTCTCCAGTTCGTTGTGTCGCTACCACCTTCCCATGTCACATGCCGCACCAATGAAGGAACATAACCTTAATTTTTCTTAGGATTTCTCCTATGGTGTAGTTAGCATAATAATTCTAGGAGTGGCTCTGGACTCGCATTCGGGAACCCGTCTGGCCATCCAGATTTAGGTTCACCGTGGTTCCCTAAATCAATCAAGGTGAATGACAGAATACTTCCAGTAATAAGATGACTGTGACGTCGCACCCCCGTATCAAGAGTAATACATACTAAATTACAGCGGCTAATATGCTTGGGTGAAATAACGTTCAGTTTTATTTTGCACAAACATGCAGCGATGCATCGACTTTCCAGTTGTTACTGAGATAAAAATACACAAAGATAATGACGTTAATGTAGCCTGCCATATAAAGCCGTGTACCAGTGCGGAAAGATCTCGAGCTCTTTTGTTCTCTTATTTCTCTCCTGCTACTGTCTCTCTTCTCACTTCCGGTACAAGATACGAGACTGTCGCTGTACGCTATTAATTCATGTAAGGATCGTGAGAGCTAATGCACATTAAAAAATCTAAAAAATATTTTTGTAAGTGTAGACTAAGTCATTTAATCACCCTTAAACGAAAACTGCAACAAAAAGATTCAAGTGAGTAAAATTGAAATATTTAACTACGGAGTATTTTCATCTGGTTCGCTATCTCTTTAGGCGACATCTTGTGCACGTTTACAGCTTAATTGTTAGAACCTGCAATTATATTTATTTTACCAAACCGATAATCTTTTTATATAATGTTTTCCGATATAAAGATGAAGAAATATTGAAAGATAAAGAAAGGTGTCATTTCAGTGACTGCAGCTGAACTGTTTGTTCCAATTCTTTCTTTGTTTATTCTCCGGTCGTGTGAAAAAATGTGAGACTACTCCGTCTTGTTTACTTGGTCCAAAAGTTACTTCCCTTTTCCTAAAGGGGTTGTAAAACCTCAGAAAATATGCCTTCCCACCCTCGTGCTGTATGGCACCTGACGTACATAAGCACTGTAACGCACAGAGTAAGGAAACTGTCAGCAACGTGACGTTGCCGTCGTAATAAGGCGTGACAGCCTCGTGTTGTTTCTGCTTTCTGCGGCAGGGAAGTTGCTTGTAGAGTTCCTGAAAATTCCTTTACTGCAATGTTCCACAACACGATACTTTGTAGCTTGTAGACGTGTACATGGACAAGCATCCATACCATTGTGGTAATAACAGGAGTGATTTACTTGCTGTTCCATCAAATATCCCTCGGCTACGTCTGCCTCATTTCTACAATTGCCGGTAGCACTAATACAGTTCAACTGATCAAGGTAATATTCTCAAATAGTAAGAAAAATGTGTTCAGGAACCACTGACCATACGATTGTTGTGTTAGCGTCATTGTCATAGTTGTTGGCGCAAATTGTAATACGTATACTGTCATCTGACACCATACTCTAAACGCAGACACATCGTGCTTTCTGTCATGGACTCTGCTGTCAGTATAGCCTGTCTCCTCGCTATTTATGGGCTGTGATAGTCCAGAAAATCGGCTCATTTATAAGGATACCTGACAGCGCAACATCAATCTTCTGGCGGGTTTAATGCCGTCCGCCACGAATTCCTCTATTGTCATCTCAGAGAAGCACTTCCGCCAAACGTCTTTAATTATTGGTGGATACATTCCAGATTCTCTCTCCCTCTACAGATTTTGTACCTCTAACGCTTCCTCACCTACCATGGAAGTTACTCCGTGATATCTTAACACATACACTCCTGGAAATTGAAATAAGAACACCGTGAATTCATTGTCCCAGGAAGGGGAAACTTTATTGACACATTCCTGGGGTCAGATACATCACATGATCACACTGACAGAACCACAGGCACATAGACACAGGCAACAGAGCATGCACAATGTCGGCACTAGTACAGTGTATATCCAACTTTCGCAGCAATGCAGGCTGCTATTCTCCCATGGAGACGATCGTAGAGATGCTGGATGTAGTCCTGTGGAACGGCTTGCCATGCCATTTCCACCTGGCGCCTCAGTTGGACCAGCGTTCGTGCTGGACGTGCAGACCGCGGGAGACGACGCTTCATCCAGTCCCAAACATGCTCAATGGGGGACAGATCCGGAGATCTTGCTGGCCAGGGTAGTTGACTTACACCTTCTAGAGCACGTTGGGTGGCACGGGATACATGCGGACGTGCATTGTCCTGTTGGAACAGCAAGTTCCCTTGCCGGTCTAGGAATGGTAGAACGATGGGTTCGATGACGGTTTGGATGTACCGTGCACTATTCAGTGTCCCCTCGACGATCACCAGTGGTGTACGGCCAGTGTAGGAGATCGCTCCCCACACCATAATGCCGGGTGTTGGCCCTGTATGCCTCGGTCGTATGCAGTCCTGATTGTGGCGCTCACCTGCACGGCGCCAAACACGCATACGACCAACATTGGCACCAAGGCAGAAGCGACTCTCATCGCTGAAGACGACACGTCTCCATTCGTCCCTCCATTCACGCCTGTCGCGACACCACTGGAGGCGGGCTGCACGATGTTGGGGCGTGAGCGGAAGACGGCCTAACGGTGCGCGGGACCGTAGCCCAGCTTCATGGAGACGGTTGCGAATGGTCCTCGCCGATACCCCAGGAGCAACAGTGTCCCTAATTTGCTGGGAAGTGGCGGTGCGGTCCCCCACGGCACTGCGTAGGTTCCTACGGTCTTGGCGTGCGTCCGTGCGTCGCTGCGGTCCGGTCCCAGGTCGACGGGCACGTGCACCTTCCGCCGACCACTGGCGACAACATCGATGTACTGTGGAGACCTCACGCCCCACGTGTTGAGCAATTCGGCGGCACGTCCACCCGGCCTCCCGCATGCCCACTATACGCCCTCGCTCAAAGTCCGTCAACTGCACATACGGTTCACGTCCACGCTGTCGCGGCATGCTACCAGTGTTAAAGTCGGCGATGGAGCTCCGTATGCCACGGCAAACTGGCTGACACTGACGGCGGCGGTGCACAAATGCTGCGCAGCTAGCGCCATTCGACGGCCAACACCGCGGTTCCTGATGTGTCCGCTGTGCCGTGCGTGTGATCATTGCTTGTACAGCCCTCTCGCAGTGTCCGGAGCAAGTATGGTGGGTCTGACACACCGGTGTCAATGTGTTCTTTTTTCCATTTCCAGGAGTGTATTGCATCATCCCGTCCCTCCTTCTTGGCAACGTTTCCCAAATGTTCATCTCGTCCCCGACTATGAGAAGAAGCTCATCACTTCTTGTCTTACTAGTCTACCCAAATTTCAACATCCTTCTATGGCAGCACATCGTAACATTTCCAATCTCTTCTTGCTTTTCCCACAATCCATGATTCAGTTATATACAATGTTGTACCTCAAACGTAAATTCTCAGAAATTTCTTCCTCTAATTGAGGCCCATGTTTCATACTAATAGAGTACTTTGCCCAACAAAAGCTCTCTTTGTCTGTGGGAATCTGCTTTTTAAGTTCTTCTTGGTTTGTCTGACATGTATTATTTTGTTACCAACGTTCAGTTGAATGGTGTCTTTGTATATATTAGCTATGATGCATGAATAGCACTAATCCCTTACGATACTGACAGACTGGTTTGGTGTATATATCATCTTCGTACAGGTAACCTGTATGAACCATATTGAATTGTTAAATTTTCTACACATTTCTGTACACACTGTTTTGTCTAAACGTGATGAAAGAGTCAATTGAACCCATTGCTGTATTTGTCTGTCACATATGTACCAAAATAGCTCTAAAAAGTACCACTTTTTCTAGTGAAAATTTGTCTGGGAACCAATTTCAGCAGTACCGTATTATTGTGGTAAACCAAATTTTGGAGTTGACAGCGGGATAGAGAAAAGTTCCCGAAGAGAGCTCATCTTGAGAAAAATGTGAGAGTTTTAATGAGTTCATTACTTTCATCATAGAGTTTCGTGTAGTGTAAACAGTGCAATGCGATGATGCATACTATTTTATGCTGTTTGTGTCTCAGCTATGTAACCAATTTACACTCAGCTCTCAATTAATGTGGGCTACATGATTTCTCTAAGGCCTTTAACTATCTTCCACTTAAAATTAAGGAAGCTACTCTTTTTGTCAGAGCATACTTCAAATTTCCTGGTAAAGTCACAGTTTTATTTAGCTGTTTTGCACTTCCAACTGTGAAATAACAGCTGGTAGTAGGATCAGAGTGGCTGATGAGCAGTGCAGAACGTGTATTAGCCAGTGCTACATTTCTACCAGAAAGAAATTTAAAAAGAAATTATTCTTGAGAGGAGGAAATAGAGGAAGATTAGGATAAAGAATCCTATTCCCATCAGAGATGCTGAACTACAATTTTGCGAAAAGTTGTTATAAAAAACTTAAGCAATACAGACAAATACAACATCAAAGCAAGAACTTAATGAATTACTGTTTCATAACAGCAAGCGCCCCTAATTTTTCTCTTGAGTAGTAAAGGTAGTGAGTAGCCATCAAGAGTGCAGTACTGATCCTACTAAAAACCTGTGTAATACCAACTTTTAAATCAATTTGTAGAAAGAAAACACCTGACTAAACTATATTTTTTCCTTTCTTCAGAGATAGAGGAGGGGGGGGGGGGGAGTGGAGGGACGGCACGTCCCCCCATGCCCCCGGGTATGGGCGCCTATGGGAACAGTTTATGCTTACATGCGGTCTATACGAAAATTAAGATGCATCCATTCACTTTGATGTCAACATTAGTAGGAAGAGATGTGCGTACTGCAGAAGAATTGTCTCTGAAGATGCCTAAGCATTCAGACCTATATCTGAATTGGTTTAGTAAAATCCAGAGAAAAAGAATGCCTTTTTTCAAGACGATGAAGAGGTTTGATTGGAAATCGAAACATTTTCGGGTAAAGTGATGCTCCTGCTATAGCAGTACTCGTATTTCCTACTGGTTAATTCGCTCATTCTGTGTGTGTATATATCTATAACGAGAGTTATGCCAAAGAAGGAAATTTAAAATTAGTTTACACAACTTCGTTCTATTGTAACAGGAATCTCTTAGATTTTGGGTTACATTTTATGGAGGTTATGACGGAACACTGTATTGTCCATGTAAGAAGGGTGTTCTTGACATCTGAGGCGCTTAGTTAGTAAATTTGAGAAGTTATAATTACAACGATGTAAAAATAATTATTGTTCTACAATTAACAAGATAAAACAAATAACTAGTGCGCAGTCTGATCTCAACGATAACATTATGTTATCTGTAAATTGGAGTTGGACGGAGAAGAAAGGAAAGGAAAGGGAAGGAATTACTAAAGTCAGCTTCATTGGGATATTATGTGGAATCAGCGGCGACGAGTGAAAATGCGTACCGGACCGAAAGACCAGACATCACACATTCATGTAGTTATAATTATCTACTACTGTAAGAGTTACAAAATATGCATTAGGAAAAAGGAGTCAATTAGGCTTGTAGAAGGCCCAGTTGTTCTCGTATTTTCCGTTTGGGGAAGATAAAATACGTTTCCGTTTTGGAAACGTCTTCTCTACAAGAGAAAATACGATGCACGTAGAAAATTGTTCAAATGGCTCTGAGCACTATGGGACTTAACATCTGTGGTCATCAGTCCCCTAGAACTTAGAATTACGTAAACCTAACTAACCTAAGGACATCACACACATCCATGCCCGAGCAGGATTCGAACCTGCGACCGTAGCAGCCGCGCGGTTCCGGACTGCGCTCCTAGAACCGCTAGACCACCGCGGCCGGCGATGCAGGTAGACCCGGTGGAAACTGCTGAGATAGGAGTAATTGGTGGCCTCGTCGCTTCAAGTTTTAGGGAGGTTCTTTATATGCGTAAAGCTTTACCTCAGGCAGACCGAGCGCGGCAGAAGTCGCCAGACAGTAGTTACAGCGGACAGACGTGTTTTAAAACACTTACTATGCACCATTATGGGTTTACATCTGTTGCTCGAAGTTGCCTCAAGTATGCCGAATCTGTGCAGCCTTGCGTACGGTAGGAATTAGCAGAACAATTTTTTTGGTACCACATTATAAACTGCAATGCTATTAATAAGTCAAGCTCCCGAAGTTTGAACTGTGATTAATATACTCGTTCTACAATCAAGCATGTTTTGTTCAATATATTCTGATTTTCAACTACACAGTATTAATGTTCGATTGTAAAATCCATTTCATTTTTCTTAAGGGGCTCCGGAAAGGCTCAAAATCATGAAAAGTTCAATTTTTACTTTTTTGCGTTTACTGAATCTTCAGACTATTACCTTTTAATAGATACATAATTTATTCAATTCCGAAGACTACAACTATTTTTAAATTTTTTTTGAAATGTGTTCTACATGGGCGTGACCCACTGTGGCGCTGTTAAACTGCTGTCAAATGGTGTTATTATTAACGTCCGTGTTCATCAGGTACATTTTAGTGATGTGAGATAAAGTATGTGTTGTGGCTAACCTGTGATGGTTCAATATATATCGCTGGTGTGATTGTCGATTGTTTCATGTTTATTTACTCTGTCGTTATCTCGAAAATATTCGTAATTAATTCTGTTTCTTGAGTCTCTGTTTTGTTGAAGTATAATAATGAGTAAAAGTAAAGTTATTAGAAATCCTCTGAAGGCTTTTAAGAAAAGGAGAAATGTTGGAAAGCCAAAGGTATTTAGAAATATGGGAATGAAGATAGGTTCTAACATGGTACGAGCGATGCTTGCTTTAGACAAGGAACGCCTTCGGGCTGCAGACAGGGCTGTAAAGAGTCTAGAAATACAAGCAACAGTAAACAGGAGGAGGAACAAGAGGAAGCTGGAGGAGGAGTTTGCAGAGGATGAAGATAATCCATCCTATGGACCTGGAATGCACTAAAAGTTAATCCAATCTTTGTCGCTCGATTCCCAAAACTTTTATTTTCTCATACTAATTACATGTTTTCTAAGGATCTTCCAAACATATTTGTTTCAAACTTTCAGTAAATGTTACACAGTACCTTCTGCATAATTTAACACAGCCTTTTTCCAAAAAACTGTATGTTTTTGAATATATAAATAAAAAATTGCAAAAAAAATGTTGTGAATTTTCATTACAATTGAAAAAAAATCATCTTTAATAACTAAACTAAAATTTTGTAAAATCCCTGTGTTAAGTTGTAGCCCATATTCCAATAAATAATCTGTAAAAAGTTCAACTTCCTACCTCAAATACTTTGTGAGGAAAGATGTAATTTATAAGCGTTATTTTAACATTGCAAGTATAGGGCGTTCCGGAGCCCCTTAAATCTTAAGTTGAAATATAACGATGAATTTCGGAACAGCAACAGAACCTACAGTGGTTTCTTAAACTTAAGGAGTCTTAATAGCACGTATTTTTTACGGGTTGCTTTGCTACATTACTTCAGTATAGTTCAATTGTATAAAGTCATTTTCTTAAAGCTTCAAGAGTATATTTTCCCTTTTCAAATGGCGAGCAATAACTTTAACTGAAGTAAAAGAAAGGCTTAAAGTACTGAAAGGAAGTCAATTAATAACTTGTCAATATGATTCTGGTTCTCAAAAGCCTTTTTTAATTTTGTAAAAGACGTAACGTTACTGACTATTCCAAGTTGAGTGAACAGATATAACTTTCAAAATTCGTTTGTTCATAGTGTGGCGGCCATATTTAGTAATCAGCAGCATTAAATTTCAGGAGGAATTGTTGAAAGTGAGTTTAGTCGTTGTTCCAGTTCTCGAGTTGGATGTAGTCACTATGTCCAGTGGAAAACCGAAATCAAGATGAGCAGTGAAGTACATCGAATAATTACGCTAAATACGTCGACCCAATGGTCTGTCTGCTAAACACATTAGGAGAATTATATGAATGATTGGTGTCTGTTCCTTTGTACACGTCCGAAAGACCACACACCATGCATTCATGTGACTGACAAGTTCGACCTCCAGTGGGAATCTAAAATTAGCAATACGCAACACACTGACAAAGACTGAGGATAAATGGTAGTGCTAGGTGGGAATGCGGAACGGCCAAGATGTATGCCGAGGTAGTCCGTGCGTTTGCGATCAATGCCGTGTCCGGATGGCACTGTGAGGTAATGGGCGAATTGTGGAGCCCTGAAAATAATGTATGTTCAGAGTTGGCGGCCACCATGCGGGCCGCGGGTGGCAGCAAACGCGTGGTGCTGAACGTTCGCTGGACGAGAGGGGTAGCCCCAGCGCATGGTCCAGTCACGTGGCTGGGAATTACATTGTGACGAGGACGGTACTCTGTGTCAATGAAGGAGACACGCCGGGAGTGCCAAAGATGGCGGACATTGTGAAACCTTAATGGCAGACATTTCACAGTTCGTATTGAAATTAATAGTAGCCAAATGAATCATTATACTTCAAAAAGAAACAAGTACATTTCCATTATTTGCACGACGATTCTGATGGTGTAATCAGATTTCCAATATCTTTATTAGTTTAAAGTTTAGTATCTGAAGTTAAAATATACAAGTAACACCCAGCAACGAATTTCCAAAATGTAAACGCTTCATCCGATTTCGTCGATCGACGTGTCTTTAGAAACCTAAGGGTGTAAATCTAAATTGGTATGAATTACAGGCATGTAACTTAAATAGTACATGAGTTATTGGAGGTCAAAGTGGCCGATTACTATCGATCGCGTCAGGCCATAAGTACTCCACAGTTACACGAAAAACCTGTAGCAGCATGCTTATAAATATATTTATTCATCTATGTCTTTGTTTATATCTGATATATACTATCGTACTCATCATTTAAAGTCGTTGAAATAGTGCCTGCCGAATTTATTTAATTGCAATCTTTCATTTATAAATTTATATCTTACTTTCGTAATTCGCAATTGCCGAGTGATAGGAACCTTCGACCATTCGATTCATGTGTGTATTCTTATCGTATACTGTAGACTCAGCAATATTTGGCCTGTAATGCGACAACTACGTATCCTAGCCCCTAGACAACGAAACCAGTCAAAACTTTTAATATTGCAACTCTCTGTCGGGGGGTATGTAGCTGAGGGTCACCACCTTACATCCTTTCGTCATTTCATAGGAAAGCCCGCACCAAAATGGTTATTACAACAGCCTAGTAAGCAGAAGATCCCAGGTGGGCGTCAGGGTCTGCCACACATTTTCACTCATTGTTGCTGATTCCACTTACATTCCCGATGCAGCTGGTATCATCGCTTCCTTCCCTTTCCTTTCATTTCTCTTCCCTCCACCTCCAATTTACTTCAGAAAAAGTGCGACACCTCATCTAAATTTCAGTTAGGTAAAGAAGCGGTCAATATTAGTTACTGAAGGCATTGTAGTTAAGCATAGTGTTCAGAGAGCAATTGCTGTTGTTTCAGTTTGCGAATGCACTTTTAGAAACCATTCCGACAAGTCGTAGCAAGGTTTCTTAGCAGAAACGAACTAATTTTCGAAAAACCTAGCATAGGAAGAACGCTACAGTTGGCTAAAGGAAACAGGTTGAAAGTGTCGTTATAAGATCTGCAACTATTGTAAAATGGTACAGAAAACAACACTACAGAAAATAATACGAGAATCAGTCTGACTGAACCGCCAGAGCTCATCGCTGGTACAAAAGTCGGGCTACATTTTTACGAGTTTGAATGGAAGTGACTCGTTATGTGAATGTAAAGTGCGACATGTAACAGCTCGCTGGAGTTAAACAACGATGCCTTTAAAATGACACATTGTAAGGTACAATTAAGATTCAAGGTGGAGTGGTAGACGACGAATACAATCAGGGGGAAATTACCCAAGATGTTACAAATGATCAGCCACTACTGAATGCACAAATTATGTTAATGTTGCTAACTATTAATAATGCTTTTGTACAGATTATGAGTATTATGGCGATTGTATTTACAGGTAGCCTTATGGAATTAGAAAACGGCTTTTCATGTGAAACGGCCAGATTCAAAAGGAATATTTCCAAACTCGAAAGTGATATGGAAGAGAAACAACACGATCTGTCGGGTAAAGTTATGGAATTAAACAAGTAAATAAAGGGAATAAATGACAGGTTAAGCAGTGTAATTGAAGAACAAGACCAAGAGATAAGATAATTACTGTCGTGTTCAGATACGTAAAATATCACGTTACAGAAATAATCGAAAGGTTTTACACTGAGTTACAGAAAATTAGTGACGAGAACATGTAAATGAGTCGAAAGTACAAGAATCAGTGCAAAGAGTTTAAACTGAAACTCAAGGGGTAACTGGTGCTGAAATAACGAAGTTATTGACTGAAGTGCAAAACAGCTTCGGTGCATAGGAAAGTGTGGTTCAGGAAGGCAGTTGCAAAGAAGAGGCCTTGAAACAGACAGTTCGAAGCAGATCTAATTTTTCACATTATGCCGTTCATAAGTTGAATATGTCATTAGCTGCTCTTTCGATGAAGGGTTTCCAGTAAATAATGCAACACATTGTTTTTCTGAAAACAGGTTTGTTTTATTCAGGATTATAATACACTATGTGATCAAAAGTATCCGGACACCTGGCTAAGAATGACTTACAAGTTCGTAACGCTTACCATCGTTAATGCTGGAATTCAATTTGGGGTTCGCCCACCCTTAGCCTCGATGTCAGATTCCACTCTCGCAGGCATACGTCCAGTCAGGTGCTGGAAGGTTTCTTGGGGAACGGCAGCCCATTCTTCACGGTGTGCTGCAGTAATGAGAGGTATCGATATCGGTCGGTGGGGCATGGCACGAAGTCAGCGTTCCAAAATATCCCAGAGGTTTTATATAGGATTCAGGTCAGGACTCTGTGCAGGCCAGTCCATTATAGGGATGTTATTGTCGTGTAACAACTCCGCCACAGGCCGTGCATTATGAACAAGTGCTAGATCGTGTTGAAAGAGGGAATCGGCATCCCCGAATTGCACTTCAACAGTGGGAAGCAAGAAGGTGCTAAAAACATCATTGTAGGTCTGTGCTGTAATAGTGCCACGCAAAACAAGTGGTTCAAACCCCCATCATGGAAAACATGACCATACTATAACATCAAGGTCTCCGAGTTTTACTGCTGGCACTACACACGCTGGCAGATGATGTTCACCGGGCATTCGTCATACCCACACCCTGCCATCGGATGGCCACATTGTGTACCGTGATTCGTCACTCCACACAACGTTTTTCCACCGTTCGATCGTCCAATGTTTACGCTCCTTACACCAAGCGAAGCGTCGTTTGTCATTTACCGGCGTCATGTGTGGCTTATGATCAGCCGCTCGACCATGAAATCCAAGTTTTCTCACCTCCCGCCTAACTCTCATAGTACTTGCAGTGGATTCTGATGCAGTTTGGAATTCCTGTGTTGTGGTGTGAATAGATGTCTTCCTATTACACATTACGACCCTCTTCAACTGTCGGCGGCCTCTGTCATTCAGCAGACGAGGTGGGCTTGTAAGCTTTTGTGCTGTTCGTGTCCCTTCACGTTTCCGCTTCACTATCACATCGAAAACAATGGCCCTATGGATGTTTAGGAGTGTGGAAATCTCGCGTACAGATGTATGACACAAGTGACACCCTGTCACCTGACCACGTTCGAAGTCCGTAAGTTCCAATGCGGACCTCATTCTGCTCTCTCACGATGTCTAATGACTACCGACGTCGGTGATACGGAGTACCTGGCAATAGGTGGCAGCACAGTGCACCTTATATGAAAAGCGTATGCTTTTGTGAGTGTCCGGATACTTTTGATCATATAGTGCGCATCAGACTATTCTCACTAATTTGGATACAGAACCATTTTTCCAACATAACCTCCAGTATGGCTTTTTTACGCACCTTACTTGGTGGGCCTGTATGCTCGCATGGTAACACGACGGCGGAGCCAACGTCATGCAGCTTCAATAACCACCGCCTCCAGCACCCCCCCCCCCTTCTCCAATCGACATACTGCTTCCCATGGAGTGCATTATTTATTGGGCCAAGCATATTGAAATTTTTTGGGGTCTTCTGTTAGGCGGCAAGGAACCCATTGGGTACACATCTTTGAATAACCCAACTGGTGGACCTGTGTGTCAGCACTATCAAAGAGAGGTCCAGTTGCGCGGCGATTGTGGCCCGTCGATCACCTCGAATGAGAATGTAAGCTCGTTCCAACACTGCAGGAGTCACAGCTGTGCGCGGCCGGCTGCACAAAATAAATCGGACAGCTTTGCGCTACCCCGTTTCGATGAGGACAAACGCCTCGCCCAGCGATTCGCTGTGCTTTTGTTCAGTGCTAGGTCTCCATAGGCATTCTGCAAGAGTTAATGAATATCTGCGATTCTCTGATTTTCTGCCAAAAGAAACTAAATGACGGCTTTCTGCTTAGAACGTATCTACATTAAGTACGCAAATTTTGAGGGCAACGTATAACGCCCACAGCTATTGGAACTTAATGAAACAGTAGATGCTGAAGGGGGGACATTGTGTCACGTTCTCTTTAATAAACCTCACTCCTTCAAATGAACCTCCCTCAGGGTTGTAATGTGCATATTGTTTATTTCCATCAGATAGTGCAATACCGACTCCGTAGACATTAATTACTTCAGCAAGAGCACTGTCTATAAAAATTATCAACCAGTATCCTGCTATCTTGCTGCACTTGAGATGGAAAATTGACTACTGAAATTGAATTGAAACACCCAAAAGATAATCCTAGTTCATTTTCCTGTTTCATCACTGAAGCCCTCGGCGAGCCATTGCAAGTGATCCCCTGACGACGCAAGCCGAGCAATGCAAAAATGGTTCAATGGCTCTAAGCACTATGGGACTTAACATATGAGGTCATCTGTCCCCTAGACTGAGAACTAATTAAACCTAACTAACCTAAGGGCATCACACACATCCATGCCCGAGGCAGTATTCGAACCTGCGACCGTAGCAGCAGCGCGGTTCAGGACTGAAGCGCCTAGAACCGCTCGGTCACAACGGCCGGCCGTGCCGTGTACATCGGTGCTGTCGCGTGAGTGGAAGACTGGCTAGAGGTGTGCATGTCCGTAATCCCACTGCTAATAACCCGTTCGCAACAATTCGTGTTGAAACGTCTGGGCTCAGAAGCCCGCTTATGTGTGCTGTGGTAGATGTACGATCTGCCACTACGCCACTGCTGCCCTGACAGTGCGACGATCACGGCAGGCGTCTGTGGTGCATGGACGTCCAGAATCTCGTCTACAGGTGTGTAGATATTCACGTGACCACTGATACCAGCATCGATGCACAACTGACGCAGCACGTCCAACAAGTGTAGTAATTCTCGGAAACGACCATCCTGTCACTCAGAAGGCCACAGTTTGACCCCTTTCAAGCTCGCTCAGTTGGCCATAGGAAACACTAGTGGGTCCCTGTAGGTTTGGTCACGCGCTCGGTTCCCACGTCAGCACCATACTAAGCCCTTTGGCTGTGAGTATTTATTACCTATTAAAGAGTAGACACAGATGCCGCTATGGTAACTATGCCACTACGCTGTCTGTTGGCGAATAACAGTACGTCTACTATCCCCCACGTGGCTTATGCCACCATCGGGCCAAAATCGAAGTCGTCTTTCCAGCTGCATTAGTTTGGTTTTCCAACAGTGTATGTTATATATCGTAAGAAAGCTGTAAATGTGTTCCATATCTTGCAATAGACAATTTTAGGGCAGAAGAGCTGAACTGGATACCTGAACCGAAGAAAAAAATGCTGCGTCCTTTGACCCTCTTTATTTACCAACCAGCATCAAACGACTGCGATGTTCATTTTACCCCTTGTCTAAAAGCAATGAACAGAACAGTTTATTTCTCGCAAATCATTGTATATTCAATCTAAAACAGCAACATTTACTTGCTTAAAAATTGCATGAGCAAAATTATAAACCTTGGGTTTATCTGAGTATTGTCCTCATGTTAAGTACTTTTCTGAAGAACTTTTCTCTTGGTTAAGTGCCTGTTAGTACACTTTGGGTAAGTTTGCTTTTATCGTCTGGCTTCGCAATGCATTGCTTTCTGCCGACTGAGATGTTTAGAAGAGTGAGGGACCTTTAACTGCTTAATCCTACGTAATACCATAGACGATCCTGTACACCGGCTTTCGATCACTATTTCGGTATATGAGGACCCGTTAGTTCACTAGATACTGTCATTCATTGAATAATTAAAAAGTTCTTTTCCGTTTTATATTATTTTATGATTGATGTCTGTTACTTAGTGAAAAATTTCTATGAACACTGGATCATCCCTTTCTCCTTGCTCGATCGGAAGATGACATGGTTTTACTGCACCTGATGATGCACCTAACATACTGCAAAACCGGCCGTACCTGTAAATAAATTACTTAGAGCTAAAGAGGTCTTATCTTTACAAAACGCGATATGATTGTGCTTAATGAAATCACATTTGATACGCGATTTAATTTGATAAAAACTTTGAGGTTTGCCAACGACACTGTAATTCTGTCATAGACAGCAAAGGACCTGGAAGAGCAGTTGAATGGAAAAAATGGTTCAAATGGCTCTGAGCACTATGGGACTTAAATTCTGAGGTCATCAGTCCCCTAGAACGTAGAACTACTTAAACCTAACTAACCTAACGACATCACACACATCAATGCCCGAGGCAGGATTTGATAATGCGACCGTAGCGGTCGCGCGGTTCCAGATTGTAGCGCCTAGAACCGCTCGGATACACCGGACGGCAAAAGGAATGGACAGTGTCTTGAAAGGAGGATATAAGATCAACGCAAGCAAAATGAGGATAATGAAATGTAGCTGAATTAAATCAGGTGATGTTGGGAGAATTACATTAGGAAATGAGAGACATAAAGTAGTAGATGATTTTTGCTATTTGTGGAGCAAAATAACTGATGACGGTCGAAGTAGAGAGGATATAAAGTGTAGGCTGGCAATAGCACAGAAAGCGTTTCTGAATAAGAGAAATTTGTTACCATCATGTATAGATTTAAGTGTCAGGATGTCTTTTCTGAAACTATTTGTATGGACTGTAGTCATGTATGGAAGTGAAACATGGATGATAAATAGTTTAGACAACAAGCAATAGAAGCTTTCAGAATGTGGTGCTACGGAATAACGCTGAAGATTAGACGGGTAGATCACGTAACTGATGAGGAGGTACTGAACACAATTGGGAAGAAGAGGAATTTGTGGCACAACTTGACTAGAAGAAGGGATCGGTTGGTAAGACACGTTCTAAGGCATCAAGGTATCATCAGTTTAGTATGGGAGGGAAGTGTGGGGGGTAAAAGTGGTAGAGGGGGACCAAAGCATGAATACACTAAACAGATTAGGAAGAATGCAGGTTGCTGTAGTTACTCGGAGATGAAGAATCTTGCACAGGATAGAGTAGCATGGAGAGCTTCATCAAACCTGTCTCTGGACTGAAGACCACAACAACAACAACAACAACTATCACAAGATTTTCTGTAACTCGCTTGTGGCAATTCAGCTGAGCACAAGTAGTCTGAGACTTGTTTACAATAACATGACCACTGCCAATTTGACCAAAACCATTTCAATTTTCTCCAGTACGCAAAAAATAGCAGTCTAATTCTGTTTGTTAGTTCTTTATTCTGAATTACTTCATTTTGTATATTTAGGTAGCATTATGATTAAAATTAACACATTACTCGTAGAATACGTTGGTATTTCGTCTTGACTTCTTGCGTATTGAGCCACTACTTTTACGATCTTCCACTAGTACCTGCTCTCTTCTCTCCTCTCCAGACATTAGTTTTACAAGGGCTAATTTTCGTTCTATAACGCCCTCAGCATTTGATTATTATTATATTTAAATAATAGTATTGCATTTGCTTTCAAGGTATGTATCGAAGTTACACATTATTTCACTTTTATAGGTAAAATAGGACAACGTGACGTAAAATAAACCAAAAATTTTAAAATTCGTTTTATGTACTCACGTTTGATACAATAAGCCATTTAATAAACAGCTACATACCATTTTTGCAACCCGGTATTAGTGCTGATTTTGTTTACCGAACGTCCGTGTGTCATTAACGACTGATTGGTTCTGCGGGATAAGTAGTTTCGCCCTAGACCAGTACAAGCCGATGATTTACTATTGGAGGTATCCTGATGGGTAACATGCGACACGCACCAGAACACTGTAATAACGCCAAGGCAGTTTAACGGAACACCGCTATATTGAGAGCATGCTGTCTACTGCCTTACCCTTGGTGTTCCAGTAGGTGACCACCCGACACCAGAGAGTTTCGTACTGAGAGATTTTCTACCATCTATAGATGCTGTAATACGTCTTCAGATATCTACATTAAAAAGACTTGTAATAAGAGAGAACAAGCCATACAGGATGCATTTCTGAATGGTGATATACTGTGAATGACGAGGATTAGCATCATATGCCAGTGGTTGTTCCGTCGCATGTACCGCTCTGTCTTTTCTGTGGAGTGAGCAACTCTGGTTGAGAGGATCAATCAACAGACACTGCATAGAGTAGAAACTACTAGTGCAAACGATTACTTCACTATTACACTACTTCAAACGTCACTCCGTATGGAAGCAAACAATTTGCATGAGAGTGTACTTCAGATGATACGCTGCAGTACTGAGTCCCATTGTATTTCATCATTATAAACATTTCCATCAACCTTTCTAAAAATTATCAACTGCATATTGTGTTACTGATCGATATGCTTCTATCTTACGTGCAAATTTTTATTCCGTTGGCCAATACCGAAACAGTTGACTTTAGTGTCATATAAATAATAATAATAAGACTTAACTCTGAATAACCATTCAAATTATCATGAAAATTATCATTCTTGACTGTTTGTTATAATTATGTTGAAATTTGAATGGTTACAGAGTACTGAGTGTTGCTACTGTTATTCATAATGCCTCTGAGCTGTGGTTGCCTTCCACAAAAAGTGGTCTTTGTCATACCCACCTTTCAGTGTGTGTGTGTGTGTGTGTGTGTGTGTGTGTGTGTGTGTGTCTCGGCGCGTGCATGTGTATGTGTGTCCGAGGAAACAGTTGGTAACGGTATAGGAACTATATGGAAGTTTTGCTTGTACGGTCAAAGCTAATTTTCCATTCACCGGTAGTTAGCGTATCTAATTTCCATTAAAGGAGCACTTACCAGAAGCCATTAGTGAGTTATCTCTCATCGGGGAAGCAGAACTCAGCGCTGCTCTGAGCCTACCCTGAATATTATAGAAGACCTGCTCATGAGCTATCATCTTTTCTCGACTCTCGGTTTTCGCACTGCTTCCCGCCAAGACTTGGAAGTGAGTGAGCCGAAATAATGTGACGAGTTCTCGAAACACGATTAATACAGTTCTCTGATCACTGGTTTTGTTATTAATGTACGCCGAGGTGGAAGAGTGTAAGAGCTCTTCTCTGTCGTACGAACTTTATATGTACTCATACCACTTATTTGCTCATTCATTTGACGTTAATACACGCATTTCGTTTGCTCTCGGTAGTCGACGACTTTATCTTCTATGTTGCTGCAACAAAAATCTTAAGCATGATGTAAAGGCACCGCCGGCCGGGGTGGCCGAGCAGTTTTAGGCGCTACAGTCTGGAACCACGCGACCGCTATGGTCGCAGGTTCGAATCCTGCCTCGGGCATAGATGTGTATGATGTCCTTAGGTTAGTTAGGTTTAAGTAGTTCTAAGTTCTAGGGGGCTGATGACCCCATAGTGCTCGGAGTCAATTAGAACTACTTAAACTAACCTAAGGACGTCACACACATCCATGCCCGAGGCTGGATTCGAACCTGCGATCGTAGTGGTCGCACGGTTTCAGACTGAAGCGCCTAGAACCGCTCGGCCACCAGTGGCCGGCAGCCATTTGAACCATTTGTAAAGGCACCAACTGCACGACTCAAAATTTGGTGACGTTTAAAAAAATCAGCCAACCAGTGTAATAAAAATGCTTATTGGAACACTTGACCTAGGTTTAGAGCATTTTCAAATTGTCTTTTTCAGAAGATATGTTGGACGTGGTTGTATCACATGTTTATGAAGTACACTGAACAACGCCGAACGGCTCTTGTCATAATACACATTCGTCTTAATCTCATACCCCCTGAGGAAGAAAATTTAAAAACTGTCAAGAACTAGGTCACGAGCTCCAATAAACATTGTTTAAACTGTTTGGCTGATTCTTCCAGCCTCTAGAAGTTTCCAAAATTACCTTAATTATTTGCCGATTTGTCAACATAATTTTTCCACTTAAAATTTTTTTTCAAATTTATTTTTTCATCTCTCGCATGCTTACAGATACTGCTTCTTTTCACTGCTGATGATGTTACTTCTACCCTCTACTGAACAATCTGCAATGTAATCTTGGATTTTCTTCTTTCATGAATATCAAGGTTTAACGAACTCTCTACACAAAGTCGGCAAGTTTACTTTGTCTAGTGCTCTTTGCTTTACAGATTTTCTCCCTCATCTCATTCTTTGATTTTTTTACCGGTGCCTTAGTTCCTCATACTGCTGAAGAATGTAAGGCGTGTTCTTACGAGAGAAGGCGGAAGTAAGTTTGAATTACAGCATAGTGACAGGAGGCGAGATTGAAGATCTTACGTAATTAGGGGAAAGTTTGATAGTGTTTCAACTAAACATAGTCAGTGACGAACCTCATGTCGAATTAAATGTTTAAATACGCTGATACCATTCTTCAGGTTAAGTACACAATAATCTCAACCCCATTAAAACCTTCCTCGCAAAAATCTCTGTATAATCTGTCCCTGTCTTACACTACAATGAATTATAGGACATTGTGCTGATTATTGTTCTTTTAACTTAAGGATGTGAAACTGCTTCACGAATTGCGTTGTTTCAGAAGTGATTCATCACTAATTTTTGTCTCTGAATGCAAGATTAATTTCCCACTATGAAGGAGATATTCCTATACTCGTGGCAAATGATAAACACACACATCAAAACAAGTTTTGCATCATCTCGGTTCCGAGTGTTCCGGAACCTGTATAGAAAATTGGAATAGAGATCAACATAAACATCATTTCAGCCCTTTTTATTGCTCATTAAAACAACACATTGCATGTTGCACTACCATACAGCAAGGCCTTCAGAGGTGGTGGTCTAGATTGCTCTACACACCGGTATCTCTAATACCCAGGAGCACGTCCTCTTGCATTGATGCATGCCTGCATTCGTCGTGGCATACCATCCAATGGTTTATCAAGGCACTGGTGGTCCAGGCTGTCCCACTCTTCAACCGCTATTCGGAGTAGATCAGTCAGTGTGGCTGGTGGGTCACGTCGTCCATAAACAGCCATTTTCAATCCATCCCAGGCATGTTCGATGGGGTTCATGTCTCGAGAATATGCTGACCAATCTAGTCGAGAGACGTCGTTGTCCTGAAGGAAGTCATTCACAAGATGTTGACGATGGGGGCGCGAATTGTCGTCCACGAAAATGAGTGCCTCGCCAATATGCTGCCGATATGGTTACATTATCTGTCGGAGGATGGCATTCACGTATCGTACAGCCGTTACGGCGCCTTCAATGACCACCAGCGGCGTACGTCGCCCCACATAATGCCACCCCAAAACCGCAAGCTTTCTCCACCTTGCTGCACTCGCTGGACAGCGAGTCCAAGGCGTTAAGCCTGACCGGGTTGCCTACAAACACGTCTGCCACGATTGTCTGGTTGAAGGCATATGCATCACTCATCGGTGAAGAGCACGTGATACCAATCCTGAGCGGCCCATTCGGCATGTTGTTGGGCCCATCCTTACCACACTGCATGGTGTCGTGCTCGGGAGTGAAGTTGCACATCATGCAGCCTATTGCGCACAGTTTGAGTCGTAACACGACGTCCTGTGGCTGCACGAAAAGCATTATTTAACATGGTGGCGTTGCTGTCAGGGTTCCTCCGAGCCATAATGCGTAGGTAGCTGTCATCCACTGCAGTAGTAGCGCTTGGGTGGCCTGAGCGAGGCATGTCATCTCAGTTCGTGTCTCTCTGTACCTCCTCCATGTCAGAACAACATCGCTTTGGTACACGCCGAGACACCTGGACACTCCCATTGTTGAGAGCCTGTCGTGGCACAAAGTAACAATGCGGACGTGATCGAACAGCGGTATTGACCGTCTAGGCATGGTTGAACTACAGACAACACGAGCCGTGTATCTCCTTCCTTCTGGAATGACTGGAACTGATCGACTGTCGGACCCCAAGCGTCTAATAGGCGCTGCCCATGCATGGTTGTTTACATCTATGGGCAGGTTTATTGACATCTCTTAACAGTCAAAGGGACTGTGTCTGTGATTGAATATCCACTTCAACGTCTATCTTAAGGAGTTCTGGGAACCAGGATGATGCAAAACTTTCTTTTGATGTGTGTAGAATATCTTCTTGGTACAAACATCCCCCGGTGACACTACAGTTTTCCATAACTTTTGTATTTCTGTTGCCTGTTCGTCTGAATCAGATACAGTCCGAAAGTACACAAGGAATACCATGTGAGTGTGACGTTCTTAGTGTTTGGATTGAAGTACCTCATCCATCTCACGATGTGAGTAGGGCTGGCGAGACTAAGCGAAATAATTTGTTATTAAAGTTGTGCATGGTTGTGCCAAAAATAACTGTTTTCAGAACAGGTAATTGAACAATCAGTGTCTTCTCTATTACGACCGAAACATATTTCTTTCTGATATTTTAACTGATAATCGTATTTTGAAATGGACACCTCTCTGCAGTGTCTCATGAAGTGAGAATAGGTGAAATCCTTTATTATGATCAGTCCATCAGATTGGTTGAGCTCTGCATCCCCATTGGAGCTGTTCGACAGTAGAAGGTCATATGCTGGCAGCAGGCCTCGTTCTATCCATTGTCTTACGTCTACAATGAAGATAATGTACTTCCCTCAAACTCACCAATCACTTTGACCAGACAGGTTTACTAGCAACACAAAACTTACTCTTCGAAAGGAACAGGTGCTCGGTGAGTACGAATAAGGAAGCATTTCAGACTTAGATTGCCTTGCTCTAAGATGAAACCTTGATTTACTGCGTCACAATAAATACCATTTACATTATTTGTTAGAAACAATGGGCAACGATGTTATCTCATCCTTAGCTTCTGAGTCGTCTATACATTCTTCTAATTATCGTAAAGAGCATAGATGTGCACGTCTGACAAGTGTGACTATTGTAAATATCCAAAAAATCAATAACACAAACCTCATATGCCACTGTTTGGGCTGTAATTATATATAAGACATAAGCTCTTGTCTGTCTACATTTATGTTGCATATTTAATCATAAATAAGATATCGAATATTTTGTAATTTACAGTATGTAGTGTCTCCATTACTCATGGTCCACTGTAATTTTCAACCAACTGTGATTCTTGCCGTCGGATTACTTTAATAATCAGATACAATTGAAGTCCTTTTCTTCTAATTTATAAGAAATATTGAATCCAACGCAAGCAGATATTCTTTACCAATATAGATTTTAATTTAACAGTATCACATGAAACGTGTTGAATTCCTTTTTTCTATGATTTCCGTCGATAAAATCAATGGAATACCGTTATGGTTCATTTGATATGGTCATATGCGTTTTCTGACATTGTCCAAATGAGGTACTGCTTCAGTCCAGGAGAACTCTATATCAGGTGGACTCAAATAATCTTCCCTCTCAACTGTGTGTTTTGGTTCCAGGCAGATCCACAGCCAATAGCAGATTAAAAATGCTATATATGCAGAAATGAAGCTAATTTATCAACATAAATATTGTACCAACATTTGTTTCACCATTTCTGTTAGATACATTTTTTTCACTTTCTAAAAGTACCGTATGTAAATAAACATCAATATTTGTGTTCTAGGTCCGTTCAATGACTGACCCTGTGTCTCATCACCCATCAGGCAACAATCATACAAAGTGTGCTATGTGGGTTGTAAGAAATGTACAGGCCTATACTGGTCTGGCCGGCCAGAATGGCCGAGCGGTTATGGGCGCTACAGTCTGGAACCGCGCGACCGCTGCGGTCGCAGGTTCGAATCCTGCCTCGGGCATGGATGTGTGTGATGCCTTTAGGTTAGTTACGTTTAAGTAGTTCTAAGTTCTAGGGAACTGATGACCTCAGCAGTTACGTCCCATAGTGCTTAGAGCCAGTTTTTATATTGGTCTCATATGGTCAACAAAAGACATTTAAATGTAAAGAATTGTAACAGACGCTCGACGACCTACAGGAGCAGGAGATGAATAACAAGACTCTCGGGCACTGAGCTATAAATTTTCCAAGGGATTGCAATGCCTGTGCTAGAGATTGTATCTCTTGTAAGCACCTTATAGCTACAACAAAGCGAAACAGATAATGCCGTCCAATAAATCAGCAGTATCTCCATAAAGAATAACGAATCGTGCAGAAGCTAAGATTTATGACTCACATTATCCAAAAACACAGTTAAAACCCAGTGTAGAAGGAAAAATAAACTAGCGGTGAGGATTTAATAAGATGCTTATTCCGTCTGTGATGTAGTTCATCTTCATCCGCATGCTTCTCTATGAAACATGACTCTTTGTCCTCTTTTTCTCGTCATTTTCTGATTTTATTAGCGAAGCCTCCACTCGCTCCTGGCGTTTTTAATATCTTCCATTAAGATGTTTCAGCGTCTTGTTTTTCAGTGTCCATCATTCTTCACGTTTTAGTCAATACTTCATTGTAGACATTATGAATATTTTGGAACTATTTTCACGAATAGATTTGAGGAAACACTTTACATTTGTGGACTTTCCTCACCATAGGTAGCCCGTTCATACATTACCCTGTTACGACGTCGTACGTGTCCGTTGCTATAGTGCAATTCCTCTGGTCGTGTCCTTCTTAGTAGTTTCTCTCGGTAACTATTCATCTAAGAAAACTATTTGGAGTTCCTGTATGTATATGTTTGCCTACCCTTTGATATGTGCCTGCAATATCTCAGAATCAATCTCATGTGATAAAACAATCATTAAATGATTTTAAAATGACCCAACGTATTATACGAGGGACGTTCATTAAGTGAAATTACACTTGTTTTTCTCGGCTAGTTTCGATTGATAAAATGCAGAATTTGTTGTGGAGCGTCGTGGAATATACCCAATTCAGCCCCTATAGTTTCACAAAGTTTCGATATCTGGCAGTGCTATACGAAGCCACCAAAGTGGCGACGGTAATGGAGGTGCGTTCCAGGCAAAGAGCTGTCATTGAGATTCTTTTGGAAAAAACCCAGAGCTTCGAAGATATTCGTAGGCGCTTGCAGAATGTCCCCGGAGACCTGGCAGTAAACAAAAGCATAAAAGGTCGTCTGGCAATGTGGCTGTCATCATCGCACCAAAGATACTGAAAGCTGTCCGATCGCCCATGTGCTGGCCGGCCACACAAAGCTGAGACTCCTGCAATTTAGGAACGTACGGGTACCCTCATTCGAGGTAATCGACGGATCACGATCAAATATCTCGCTGCACAACTGGACTTCTCTGTTGGTAGTGCTGAAACACTCGTCCACCAGCTAAGGTATTCAAAAGTGTGTACCCGCTGGAATTAACCCTGCAGCACGGTTCTCTCACCTTTCGCCTTCCATTTTCACTACTCGGGGTGCGTTACATGGATGATGGGGAGACTATTAACGCAGCAACACATTGGCTCCGACGTCGACCAGTAGAGTCGTACCATGAGGTCGCACAAGCCCTTTCAGTAAGGAGGGATAAGGCCGTCGTACTGAACGGAGGTTTTGCTGAATAATAAGATTTTGTCGCCAAAAGAGTGAGGAGTAACATGGTGTATTGGAATCCTGAATAAAACCAACCTGCCTTCAGAAAAAGAACGTGTTGCATTACTTATTGAACGCCCCTCGTGCAGCTTCTCTGTTGTGAACCCATCGTCAAACAGTCCTTCAGTGTCACGCATCACTTCCAAAATTTGTTAAAAATATCACACGTTTGACAACTGGTGCATCATATTCTCAGTAGCGCTTATTATACAACAATCATGGTGTTTGCTGTCCAGAACGGATCAGACAAGCTGCGTTTGAGGGTGTTAGTGAGTACCCCATGAACTACTAAAACTCCGCTATATTGATTTTGTTATTCAAAAGGAATATAAATGAATGCATTAGGAAGAAACGCCACTGGTTTTGAAAAAGCTAGTGTTTTCCGGTTATAATAAGCAACCCCTATTTAATAATTGCTGCTCTTTCAGTATTCATGTATTTACGGAGATAATTATCGGACAACAATGTATGACAAGAAAAGCTTCTTTTCAGTGATATCGTTAATCAAACAGACTTCTGGCCACACTCACAAGGTATTTCGTAAACTCCAGGTGTTCTGAGACCTACAACGTCTTTAACTGGTCTCAGTAATTGACAGATTTTCGTTGGAGGCCTGAAGATCGATTTGATCTTGTGTCTTTTAAACAGGCGGCTTATCTTGCCCGACACAGAGCTACAGAATGGCAGCAAAGCAAGTTTCTTTTCCTGCTCTTCGTCGCTGGTCTTATTCTGATATTTCCCAGAAATCACTTCTTATGGAGTTCGAGGACTATGATACGAAGATCTGTGCACTACTGAACGAAGATACTTATCGGAAGCTCCCACGCGACCTGACATCAAGAATAGTAAGAAAAACATCAGAATTTCTTAAGCGATCTTCAGAGGAAGACAGTGTGGTTAAGAATCTTCTCCCACAGGCGCCTAGACCACCTACTGCTTATGGTTTACCGAAGATACACAAGGACGGGACGCCATTTCGCCTTATTGTGTCCACAATAGGTTCTCCAACATACAAGCTGGCGACGTACTTGTCCAAGCTCCTCGCTCCACATGTGGGACCCTGCGAACATCACATAAAAAGCTCAGCAGAATTTATCAGCAGAATCAACCGTCTACGCCTTATTGAGGACGATATTATGGTCAGTTTTGATGTAGTGGAGCTGTTTTCGAATGTGGCTATCAAAGATTCTCTGGATCTAATTTCCCAGTACTTTGTAAGTGACGTGGTCGAGCTATTTACGCACACTCTTACGTCATCCTACTTCGTGTACAACGGCCAGTATTACGATCAGACAGACGGCATAGCAATGGGTAGCCCGTTGGCTCCAGCTGTTGCAAACCTCTTCATGGAGAATTTTGAGGATATTGCCATAGATACTGCGCCATTGAAGCCTAAGTGTTTCTTTCGATACGTTGACGACACGTTCGTCATTTGGCCACACGGACGCGAGAAATTAGACGAGTTTTTGGAACACCTCAATGGCATCAACAGTAATATCCAGTTCACCATGGAGGTGGAAAAAGATAATGCATTGTACTTCCTCGACGTCCTTGTCCACCGTAAACGAAATGGGTGCCTTGGCCACAGCGTCTACAGAAAACCCACCCACACAGACCTGTACCTGCACGCCACCAGCCATCATCATCCAGTACAGAAGCGGACAGTATTGCACACATTGGTGCATCGTGCTAGAGTAATATCAGACGATGACAACCTGCCCCACGAACTGAGCCACCTACGCAAGGTTTTCAGGAATAACGGCTACAGCACCCGTCAAGTGAAAGAAGTGATATCTGGGAAATATCAGAATAAGACCAGCGACGTAGAGCAGGAAAAGAAACTTGCTTTGCTGCCATTCTGTGGCTCTGTGTCGGGCAAGATAAGCCGCCTATTGAAAAGACACAAGATCAAATCGATCTTCAGGCCTCCAACGAAAATCTGTCGATTACTGAGACCAGTTAAAGACGCTGTAGGTCTCAGAACACCTGGAGTTTACGAAATACCTTGTGAGTGTGGCCAGAAGTACATCGGACAAACAGTGCGCACAGTGGAACAACGCAGGAAAGAACATGAGAGGTATTATCGCCTACGCTATCCAGAGAAATCTGGGTTAGCTGAGCATGCATTACAAAACGGTCACCACATAAAATTTGACGATAACTCTGTCGTGGCTCGCACTAACGGCTTCTGGGACAGTTTAATACAGGAAGCTATTAAAATAAAAATTATCACAAACACCCTGATTAGAGACGGGGGCTTACAGCTCAGCGCTGCGTGAGATCCAGCGATGGCGCGGTTGAAGAGGGCACATCGAACGCCGACTCAAAACATGCCCATATGTGGCAATGTCACGAGCACCTTGACGTCACAGCCGGCAGCTAGCGTATATAAGGGCGCACCAACAGCCCACTGGCAGTCATAACACTTGACAATGGCCAAGGAGTGCTTGGCCGAAAGCTCGTGTAGTTTTAACCAATTGACGCGATTGGAAACCCGAGGACATTTTATTCAATGTTATCGCCGCGAGACTCTGCATTCATACAATACGTGACTTCTGAACTGTAGTCGTGTCAGTCACACTTAATCTTGATCAGATTTTTGTTATTACCGACAAAAACCATTAAAGGGTAATAATATTTGCAAACATAATTACAGTATCCTAGATCTCTGATGAAGTTTCCGCCAGAAAAGCTATTATCTGCATTATGCTTCTTATACCTCACTTTGGCAGAGTAAATACATTATGATATGAGCCAAAAGAACAAACACCATTTTGATCCTGCAGTAACTATAAATCAAGACGCTGATATATCGAAGACATTAGCTACCAGTGGGCATTGATTTATATCAATGGGGCAAGTTGAAAGTTTGTGCCACACCTTGATTCGAACCCAGGCCTCCTGCTTAATAGGCAATTGCGCTGACCACTACGCCATCCGGACACGGTGGTCACCACAACCACGCGGACTACCCTAGCACACCACCCATCAGACCCAAATTCTCAGTGTACATCATACGCTACTGATTTAATGCCCCTACCCATTAACATCATTACTCACGGCATCTCATCGATTCCTATCAGAGTTCGAGCATAGTGTGCATCTGCATCACCTTAATTATAATTTATCAGGCTAATGAGCAACGGCGCCAATTCAGTAATGGGTAGTATAAACTGAGATTTTGGGTGTTACGGGAGGTGTGTTAGTGGAGTCTATGAAGTTGTGGTGACCACTCCGTCCCGACGGCGTAGTGGTCCGTGTAACGGCCTTGTAAGCACAGAACCTGGGTTCGAATTCCGCTTCAACACAAATTTTCATCTTATCATGATTGATATAAATCAGTGCCGACTAGCGGCCAATCTCTTTAATTACTTTGTGTCTTCTTTTCATTATAAGGTTGATCTTCTGTTTACGCTGTTCATTTGACAGGATAGTCAGTGTCTAGCGTTGTTTTGTTTGCTTCAATGGCGCTAATAAAAAACAAATTATGGAATTACAAAGAAAATTGAATGTAGATCGAATCTGCGCATCTGGACTTGATGATATTCCCTCATATTCGTTAAGATATTTGGGAGCACCAATTACGACAAGTCTGTTCCGCCTTATATTTAGGATACACGTGGAAGTTATGAAGCAATAGTTCTTACGTACCAACACGTATTTTCTCTGCTGAAGGATGTGACAGAAGACAGAAGCCGACCTGAGGGAAGATCAGTGGTATGCGATGAAATGAAGGAACATGAGACCATACTGACGCTAAGGTGAATTTAAGTGGACAGATTCCTGGAAGGAAGGAAGATTAATGTTTAACGTTGCAGTTTTAATAACTTTATTTATGTCTTGACCGCATTTTTATTTTTCATCAATCTTATGCATTTCGACTTTCCGTCACATTCAAAGGCATTGCTATGTCAGTCATATAAAAACATGAGATACATTGTATCATGTCAACATTCTCTAACACGAGACAAGTTTGCATTTGCCTCGTGCTCGAGAATGTTGCAATTGAAGTTGCAAGTGAGAAATGGTTTAAAACTGTGCAACATATTGTTCTTTTTGAATTTAATGAAGGGGTGAACGCAGTGGAGGCACCTGGAAACATTTGTACTCTATGGGACTAGTGTCATCGGATAAATCATGCCAGGTAAGGATTTTCGTGTTCCTAGAAAGATCGATCTGGCATTAATGATTTTCTATACTCAGGAATTATTAGGGTAATTGAGATGTGCGATGAACTGCGACATTATGATTCAGTAGGCTAAGTGCAGTGGTTGGGTATAAGAGGATTGCACACTCTAACTCAAAGCGACAGAAATCGAATGCCTGGCAAGACACATGAAATAAGTAAACATAAAATAAAAATGTGGCTCGTTGGCCTAATGACATTTTATTTTTAATCTTCATACTCAAGTAGTTAGGAACACGTAAAGAGGGGACACGTAAAGAAACCTGATAAATAAATTATTTAATACAACAATTTAACTAGATATTCACAACAAACAAAAGTTATGTCAGCTGAAGCAGGTATTTGTGATGTCATAAGATTTTCGCTCTTATCCTGAGGGTACTGGAAGAAAAGAGTGGACTCATGATACAGAAATTTCCTTATGATTTCCTTTGTATTTTCGGCCTGGCTTCTTGTAGCTCTGTCAGACAGTGACAGAAAAAGCCTGGACTCCGTCGAAACTGTATCCGGGACACAATGCAGTCTTCACACCATAGTGAGACTAACTTTGAGCTCGTCAAGGGTTGCGTCATTTCCCTATCCTTTCTTGCCCTATTGATGGCGAGCACAAATAAGCGCGTCGTGAAAGAGAATATTGGTTGCTATATCAGAGTGGAAAGACAGCCCTGGACTCAAAACTATAGACTGATTAACTGTTGTCGCGGCCTGAGTGTAATGCAATCAGATCATGTAGTGGATATGAGGAGAAAATATCAAATGAATATAGCAGGATATTTTTGTACCATCCAGTCAGTACATTGACGACCATATAATCCATTGTTCATTCCCATTACATCGCCCTTCCACTACATCTACGGTGAATGTCTAACAAATTATAAAACTGGATGCAGGTTTATGTCTATTTTGTTGGTTTCTTGTTATCAACTTTTCTGGCTCGCAACTCTGTCGTTGCTTAGAAGATGAGTGCTTAAGTACGAATATTGGTATTTGCGAATAGGGTGACTGGATAGATTGTCTGACGAACCACGTAGCAGCGTGACAACTACGCTGGGCTCAATATTCGCCATTGGTTACGTTCGCGCCCAGTATTTAATCGGCGTTAGTAATTAGTAAATCATTGTATTCATTCACCAAACATATGGTAAATATTTCCGTATTTTCTTAATATTTCTGATTCTGGAATCAAGACAAATGTAATTGTATTAACTGCGACAGAAACTACGTGTTGTATTAACTGGTGTCAGGGTTTGTTGTAGTTGTTACACTAATAAATCAGAAAATTATTTTACTTAGGTAAGTCACACTGCCGAACGACGAAGCTGCGCCTTCTGAATTCTTCTCTTATTCTTTTCAGGTGATATGGCACTGTTACTCAAGTTGTTAGCCAGTGTAAGAGAAGTTGCATATCTAAAAAAAAAAAAAAAAAAATGGCATTTCAGCCTTTGGTCGCTAATTTTTTATTTTCATAACCGGTTTCAGGCTAACTGCCCATCTTCAGATCGTATATTGGTTCGCTGTCATGACATTTTTCAAAGAACGATCGCGGCTATCCCAGTAAGACAATCATGACTAGTTTTGATAAACAGTTGCATATCTAACTTATTTTTATTTATTCTCGTTTGTAAGGATAGAAACTGGCAGTTAGTAGTCTGCTGAGGTTGTTTATGAATCGATCCACACCAGAACACCTCTGAAATACTAGTAAATTTTGCCCTTGGGCAATACGTGCATTTGCGTCTGTTGAAGCGGGCTTGGATTTAGTCAGATGCACGTCATTGATATACATATCTCCTTTTAACAGACGCCATACAATTTTCCGTTATTTACCAGACGTGCCATACCATATCCATCCATATTAAGACACCAAAGCTCCACAGCAGATTTCTTTTAACCTTTTTTGGGTTTCACAAAGACAATTATTTTGTTTCATACAGATAAAATGTTTCGTACCTTTCCAAAATTCCTAAAGTTACGTATAATTATATTCAAAAGATATTAACAATTTATACCGCAAGAGGCCGATCGTGAGCCATGAGCTACCTGGTCGGTTTGATGCCTGATCCTGTCGGGACATTCCGGAAATCGGTATGCTCTCCGCATGTTCAGGTGCGTAATATAAAACTTTTTTGCAATCATTAACACAGGACCCTCGCAAATGAGCGTAATCATTAAAAAAAAAGGTGTAAGGACAGTCTAAAATGCGACAACACACAACAAGTTCATGATGCCCAATATGAGTACAGACAATGAAGAACATATACTGTCCTTGAAACGTCTTAGAAAAATTCTGGAAACGTCCCATTGGATGTTTTAACTGAAAGCAGGAGAGGGAAGGAGAGAGAGAAAGAGAGAGAGAGAGAGAGAGAGAGAGAACCGTTTATTGCGGCACACCGGTCTTCAGAAAGCATTGAAATACCATCGTCCATTCGATTCGGTGAAATGAGAAAGTTACGTCCGTGGGCACGCCAGACGCCAAGTGGGTACTTCAGCTGGTCCGTGGGAAATGCCTTGGGTCATAGAAGCTTTCCGCCCTTACTTCTGCATCCCAAACCTGACGTCCAGGAGTAACATCTTTCTGACCGGGTCGCTAACCGCACCACTGCTTAAATTTTAAATAAAGATCATCAGCAATAGCGGCCAAAGACTTAAGGGATACGAAGTCACACTCATTCAGCAAACGTCTTTGGCAAAGAGTGGGGAGGAGTGGACAGAGATATAGTGCACTCTCTTGCCCTCGATGTGATAAATTGCCCCTAAAAGTGGAAGAATCAGCAGCGAACAACGCCTTGAGAATGCAGAAGGCAATGGAAACCACAACATTAAACACACGTAATGTGTATTCACAGGACATTTGGCCTGTAACTAAAAAAGTATCATGATGATCTCTCCATTGGCAAAAGATTCCGGAATAGTCCCCAGTTCGGATCCGCGGGAGGGGACTGTCAAGAGGGAGGTGACCATGAGAAGAAGTCTGAATAACCAAGGAAAGGATAACGTTCTACGAGTCTGGGAGAGGAATTTCAGAAGTTTGAACGTGAGAGAGAAGCTACAAAGTCTGAAAAGGGAAATGCTAACACTGTCTAGATATAGTGTTGGTCAGTCAAATGAAAAGGAAAGAGAACAGAAATTCCTGGTGAGATGATTATAGGATAATATCAACAGCAACAGGAAATTGAACAATGGGAGTAGGCTTCGCTATGAACAGAAAGGTAAAAAAAAATTGGTTCAAATGGCTCTGAGCACTATGGAACTTACCATCTGAGGTCATCAGTCCCCTAGAACTTAGAACTACTTAAACTTAACAAACCTAAGGAAATCACACACATCCATGCCCGAAGCAGGATTTGAACCTGCGACCGTAAGAGTCGCGCGGTTCCGGACTGAAGCGCCTAGAATCGCTCGGCCGCCACGGTCGGTGAACAGAAAGGTGGGGCGGAGAGTGAGTTACGTCTACATTTTTGTGGGGGGTTACTCTCAGCAGAATCGACAGCAAACCAACACCGGCAACAAAAGTTCAGACATACATGCCGTCGTCAAAAGCTGAAGATGAAGAGGTGGAACAAGTGTATGAGTGTATTGAAAGGGTGATTCAGTTTACATGAAAGACAGTTTAATTTCGTGCTCTGTTGTATTAAAGATGGCATAAAACCACATACGCTAAGAAATACAGTAAGTGCGGAAGAAAAATTATATTTGACACAAGTCCACGAAATCTTATACATTAGTATGCTGTGCTACAATTCCAAGACTTGGTGAGAATGGTGTCGAGGTTGAAGCGCTGCTGGTATGACTTGGCTGATGTGTGTTGCACTGTGCAGCCAGTATTTCATAATCATAAACGATATTACTAATTTATCTTTAGGCTTCTGCCCTATAAACTGGAGGTAAACTCCTTATAATTGAGCTGACGTGACGGAAAAACAAGTCAGTATCATTATCTTTGTGTACCATTAACGTTTTTAGTCAGTTATCCCTAGTTTCGTCTCGTTCCTTCCACATTTTTAATATTATATCATCATTACTACGAACTTCCCTTCGTTTTCTTTTCCAATCTGCCACACAACGTTCATCGTTTCTTATCTCAGGTGTTTCACACTATTTTCTGTTTGTGCCATAACTTCTTCGTGTGATGCTGAAAGATACAATTGACGAGTTTGATCTCCATTGTCTTCTTCGGTTTCTTGTGTTGTTGGCTGTGATGATGACAGTGTAATATTCGTTCCTCCTGATCTATTTTGTGGAACACTATCAAGGAACGATAGATGTTCGTGTCTCTTTGCTTCTGATTTTTTTTGTTTTTGGGGGCTGCAGAGCCAGTTCCTATTTTGCTTTTATTCTTGAACTTGTGGTAACCACCCCTTTAAAACTTTCACTTCTTACAGCCATCATCTATAAATGGAAATTATATAAACTACATTTTTTCGTGTTTTTCAGGCTCTTCGCCACAAGCGATAGTTACAAGATGGTTATCTCGAAAAAAATTGTATTCCATTTTATAGCTACAATGCTAACGAAGCAACCAGCCAAAACAACATGCATAGATCTCGTTTTGAAGGATTTCTGAAGAGCAGTGGTTTTGAAATTAGAGACAACGATTTTTTCTCTTTTGAATACGGTTCAGTGGCGTGGAAGCAGGCAGCTGTTGACAACGCGTTGTGAAGAAACAATGGATTGTAAATAATGATTTATATGAGACGAAACACATATACTCTTGCCTTTTATACACATGTTAATAAATAATTAGTGGAATATATTTACTTGTTTTAGTTAACTCCCTTGCTACATCTTTCCAGACGTTATCTTTCAGTAAAACATATCAGTATTCTTCATATCTTGTGACATAAATTACAGAATATTTTGATACACTGTTAACTAACTTTTCTTCATCGGGGTCTGGGAAACTCGTTTTCGCTGAATTGGGTATGTTCGGCCAGTAAAAGCAGCCCCCGGTCCATATGCGGTTCGGCGGCAGCGGCACTACTCGCTCCTGACGGTGTGCGGTCTTTCGCCAAAGCAGGTACACGGCGGCAGACGACGCAGCTGACACGTCCCGCAAGCATCAATTTGTGAACAAAGGGACCAGTGGAGCCGCCTGCAAGCGGTCAGTGTAGTGTGTGGTCTGCGGTCGTATTCGGTATCGCACATGAAGAGTGGGAGGCGATGAACGAAGTGCGCGGATAAATAAAAAAAGGTGTATAATAGGGATGCAATGTTTCGCCCCTACTATTCCATTACACAGCGAAGAAACAACGACGGAAATAAAAGGAAGATTGAAGAGCAGAATCAAAATTGAAGGTGGAAGGATATCAGTGATAAGCTTCCTGGAAGACAATGCTAACGTCAGTGAAAGTGAAGAAGAATTACATGATCTCTTGAATAAAATGAACAGTTTAACGAGTAAAAAATATGGATTGAGAGTAAATCAAAGAAAGATGAAAGCAGTCAGAAGAAGCGGAAATGAGAGTAGAGAGAAACTTAATATCAGAATTGGGGATCGCAAAGTATATGAAGTTAAGAAATTTTGCTACCTAGGCAGCAAAATAACTCATGATGGACGAGCAAGAAGGACATAAAAAGCAAACTAACACTGGCAAAGAGGCCATTTCTGGCCAAGAGTGGGCTTCTAATATCAATCATACGCCTTAATATGAGGGTGAAATTTCTGAGAATGTCCTTTTGAAGCACAGCATTGTATGGTAATGAAATGTGGACTGTGGGAAAACAGGAAAAGAAGAGACTCGAAGCATTTTAGATGTGGTGCTACCTAGGAATGTAGAAAATTAGGTGGTTTGATCAGGTAAGGAATGAGGAGGTTCTGTGCAGAATCGGAGAGGAAAGGAATATATGAAAAACACTCACAAGAAGAAGGGACAGGATGGTAGGACATCACTTAAGACTTCAGGGAATAGCTTCCAAGGTATTAGAGGAAGCTGTAGAGGTTAAAAATTGTAGAGGAAGACATTGGAATACATCCAGCAAATAATGGAGGAGGTGGTTTGCAAGCGCTCCTCCGAAATGAAGAGGCTTTTACTGGAGAGTAAATCAGAACATCAAACCAGTCAGAAGACCGACGAATGAAAGAAAAGAGAAAACTGGTGAGGAAATGAACTCTCGTGGGTCCGCCAGTAAGTGATACAAACAATTGCGACATTAGTAAGCGACAAGTTCACCTGTACCCAACAGACGGACTTGAAGGTGGCATGTGACACGATGGTGCCAGCCTTACCGCACAGAAGGCAAGAAGCGCTTGCTTGCTGGATCTGCCACTCCCCACAACCTTTGATAGTGCAACCAGTCACATTTTCCTTCACAGACACAAAAATGTGCCGCCCATCGATCCGACGCTACGCTCTCATGTTTCGTGGAGTAACGGGCTAAAAAGAGTTTACTTGCAAGCAAAATCTCCGTTATTTTATTAATGACTAAAATTGTGTAACTCTTACCTTCCCACGAGAAATTTCGTCCAAATTACGAATTGTAAATTCTGTGTGAAAGGTACTAGTACATGCCTCCTGCAATAATTTCTGTTGTTCCTGAATTCCATATTCTCTATGTCAGGGCGACGGGAATTGGTATCAGATCAAACGATTTAGCCAGGCAAGTGACGGACACATTTCAATACACTGTTCAGCTCTATATGTGTACATACTTAAAATCATGAAATATCATTAAAAACGAAAGAAAAGAGATACAAATTTACCACAAAATCCTGCAAGACGATAAATTTGCGTGAGGGTGATGCGTAATTACATATGAGACTGAAAAAATGCCTGTTGCATATGCCTCCCCAATTCTAAGAATATTTTGTTATCATGATTAGGATTGCGTGACGTAACATAAATGCATAATAATACTATTTACAGACTTAAACGGAAACACACTCGCACACCCAGTCGTTCATTCATTCTTACCGTAACGAAACCTGTAGTGTCACGGCCCTTCCCTTTGTGTGCGGTCCGCTGCCTTATTCACAAACATCGTTTGATGTGATTACGTTCAGTTGTTCCGTCTTCTCACTACAATAGGTGTCTCGCAGGCCACACATCTCTGTTTATAACCATTCTCACCGCAGATGCATTTGGCACTATAGCGTACAGTCAAAAAAAAAAAAAAAAAAAAAAAAAAAAAAAACTTCTCGTGATCAACGGTGAAACTTGGCTCTTCCGAAGAGTCGCTAGCACTGAGCGTTGGATCATCTGTCTTAACTGCAGGGTAGACCGCAGTCGCACAGGACTTCATTCTCTCACGTAAAGGACATATGATACTTCGGATCTGACTCAATATACGTGTGAAGTTGTAGTATTCTTATTCTTACGTCCATCAGAGAAGACCAAGGCAACACATAGAGTAATAAAATTTGTGAGAGGTGAATTCAACATATATCACCGAATGTTTCTTTAGGACTGGCAATAAATAGAAATATGCGGTTTGATGTAATATACGCGTGCACTCATTTTGACAGAGAAGACAGCATTGGACAGTATACAGAACTCTAGCGGCAGTGGCGAGACTGATGGCTGTTTTTTACTCTTAAAATAGCGACTTTTTCATAACCGGTACTAGAACAGCGTCTAATCTTTTGTTTTCTCCACCTGCCTAGTGTGACACCGATTAAAACTCATCGCCAGTTTCGACACGTTCTGGTGTCATGGTTGAGTCTAACGTGCGTTAGTGGGTGCGGTGGTTCGAAGAAGACAGAACGTCGTGTGAGAATAAACCAACACATTTTCAGCCTTGTACCAGACAGTCTGACGGCACGATTGAGCGAGGAGAGAAAGCTGATTTGGAGAATCGCCCCATGAGTGTGCAACACATCCTCTCAAAAGTTATCATTTCCGTGGGATCTGTGCACTCGATCCTCCGTGAAGACCTGAAAGTGCAAAACGTGTTCTACAGGTGGCTGCCGCGAATCCCGACGGATGATCATAAGGTTGCGTGCGTGGCATGTTGATGGATAATGGTGATGTGTGATGACGACATGAATGGGAATTCCTTTTTTCCGACTGTGGCAAAGAGTGAGACAGAGATTCCGTTTTTATATCGTGAAACGAAGCCAGATATCTCATTGGAAGCACACTCTCTCACTATCACCAAAACATTTCGGATAAGGACAGTACCGAAAAGATAATGTTGGCCATGTTGTAGGAGAGCAATGGCGTAATCGTTACTCACTGCGTTCCAAGGAGTGCTGCGCTGACAGGGGCATCCTAGCAAGATGTTTTGGAGGAAACACTGTTTCTGTGGAGTGAATGGAGGAATACCTTGCAACAATATTATGCTCGACTGACACATCTATTTTGTACATTTCATACATGTTCTAAGATTGAACTCAGACATTGCTTTTAATATCACTTTTGTGTCTTATTTATGAGGCGTTACGTGTTCGAACTTTTGGGTAAGTTGCTTTGTATTTGCAACGTAATTTTTAGTACGATTCCAATTCTGGATCACTGAGTAAGAAATATTTAGACCAGCACTTGTACTGTCAACTCTAAAGGAGCTGGTCCGACTGTATCCACGGAAATAAAAAAATATGCTTCTCACCACACCCCTGGACAACAGGATAGATGCAGGAGTAACACGAAAGAACAGAACAGGAGCAAACAGCGTGGGGAGGTTCCGCTCCGGCAGGCACGGAGGCTTTCAGCGGAGATTCGTCGCGACCTTGGCTGTTCCTCTTCGCCTTCCCTCTTCACCCGCAGAAATTACGGCTGTACTTTCTGATGAAAATGGCTGTCAGAGAGCTGCCTTACATTTCGTGCATCAGCGATTCGAATTTTTCCATTAAAGCAAATATAAAATGCAGGCGTGCGTGGCGTTGTACCAGTGTGACGTTTTAGACGTTTGTCAGGCTGATACTGAAGTACTATGGAAATCTCAGGAAAAAATGTTTCTTCTATTTAAACAGAGGAAAATGTGACGGGGAATTATGTTTCGTCATAGTATAATATTATTATTTGTGGAAAAAAGGTAATTATTTTAAAGAACCTGCTCCAAAAGAGGTATTTCGTCGTAGGGGTGCTCATTTCATGTGGATTTAGCTATCCAAATAAGTATAACAGAAACTGTTACTTATTTTGCCGTGGTACTAATTTATTTATAGGTATAAGTCGTATGGAATTTTCATAGTTCACCAATGTCATTTTCTCCTTTTTCGGTTCCATTGCCGAATGGTACACTAGGAAATGGATTAGTCGTACTTATTTGTGAGTAAGAAATTCTGTTATTTATTGCTCCATATCAGTAGAATGGCTTATAAGATGCTGACTCAACGCTTTCACAGTACGTCTTCCACTGCCATTTGTAGAGCTTTCCTCTGCTGACTAAATTCATCTATGACTAGTTCCGTAGCTCTTCTATAGTCGGTGTCGTAATTTAGCAGGAGTTCCGTCCTGCCAAAAACACCTGTTAAGTTAATATAAAGGCGACATAAATTCGTGCAATAGTCGGCGAATATTTGTACCACATACAACTAGAAACGCCATATGTGGTGACATATAAATTCCAAAACGAATCATATGAGCAATCAAGTCATTCCTTGCCTTATGTTAAGCTTTTACCATTGCTACCCAGTCAGCCTGAGTGCAGGGTTGCAGATTACCTGTTAATTTTATGAGACGATGCCTTTGTAAACGACCTGGAGTGATTAAGTACTCCTTGGGATTATTTGGATAGAATACATTTACATTCTCAGAGGTTGGGTTTTTACGGTTATTCAACGCACAAAAATTACGTAAGTGACTTCACAGTGTGAAACTGTGACATCTGAAACAACCTTGGAGTGTTAAAAGCATTGCCTAAAACATATTTCATGCACTAGAGGAATATTAACGGCTACAACACTTGCTCCCTCGATGAACCATGGACTGTTGTTGGGGAGCCTTGCGTACCTCAGCGATACAGATAGCCGTACCGTAGGTGCAACCACAAAGAAGGGATATCTGTTGAGAGGCAAGAAAAAACCTGTGCTTCCTGAAGTGGGGCAGCAGGCCTTTTCAGAAGTTTCGGGGGCGACAGTCTGGATGCTTGGCTGATCTGGCCTTGAAACATTAACAAAAACGGCCTTGCTGTGCTGGTACTGCTGAAGGCTGAAGGCAAGGGGAAACTAGAGCCGTAATTTTTCCCGAGGACATGCAGCTTTACTGTATGGTTAAATGATAATGGCGTCCGCTAGGGTAAAATATTCCAGAGGTAAAATAGTCCCCCATTCGAAACTCTGGGCGGGGACTAATTAGGACGTCGCACGCAGGACAAAGAAAACTGGCGTTTTACGTGGAATGTCAGATCCCTTAATCGGGCAGGTGCGTTAGAAAACTTAAAAATGGAAGTGGATAGGTTAAAGATAGATATAGTGGGAATTAGTGAAGTTCGGAGGCACGATGAAGAGGTCTTTGGTCAGGTGAATACAGGGTTATAAATACAAATAATAGGGGTAATGCAGGAGTAGGTTCAATAATGAATTAAAAAATAGAAGCACAAGTAAGCTACTACAAACACTATAGTGAACGCATTATTATAGCAAAGAAAGACACGAAGCCAACGCATACCACAGTAGTACAAGTTTATAGGTCAACTAGCTCTGTAGACGACAAAGCGATTGAAGAAATGTATGATGAGATAAAAGAAATGTCAGATAGTGAAGGGAGACAAAAATTTAATAGTCATGGGTGACTGGAATCCGGTAGTAGGAAAAGGAAGGTAAGGAAACGTAGTAGGTGAATATGGAATGGGTGTAAGGAATGAAAGAGGAAGCCGCCTGGTAGAATTTAGCCCAGAGCATAATCATGAATGGTTCAAGAATCATGAAAGATGGTTGTATGATGGAAGAGGCCTGAAGATACTGGAAGGTTTCAGACAGATTATATAAAGGTAAGACAGAGATTTAGGAACCATGTTTTAAATCGTAAGACATTTGCAGGGGCAGATGTGGACTCTAGCCATAATCTAATGGTTATGAACTGTAGATTAAATCTGAAGAAACTGCAATAGGATAGGAGTTTAAGGAGATGGAACGTGGATAAACTGAAGGAAGCAGAGGTTGTAGAGAGTTTCAGAGCAAGCATTAGAGAACGTTTGACAAGAACGGGGGAAAGATATACAGTAGAAGAAGAATGGGTAGCTTTGAGAGATGAAATAGTGAAGGCAACAAAGGACCAAATAGGGAAAATGACGAGGCTAGAAGAAATCCTTGGGTAAGACAACAGACATTGAATTTAATTGATGAAATGCAGTAAATGAAGCAGGCAAAAGGCAATACAAACGTCCCAAAAATGAGATGACAGGAAGCGCAAAAAGGCTAAGGAGTGATAGCTACAGGACAAATGTAAGGATGTAGAGGCAGATATCACAAAGGGTAAGATAGATACTGCCTACTGGAAAACTAAACTGAGCTTTGGAGAAAAGAGAACCACTTGTATGTCAAGATCTCAGATGTAAACCCAGTTCTAAGCAAAGAAGTAAAGGCACAAAGATGCAAGGAGTATATACAAGGAGGGTCTATACAATTACGATGTACTTGAGGGCAATATTACGGAAATCGAAGAGAACATAGATGAAGATGAAATGGGAGATAAGATACTGCTTGAAGAGACTGACAGAGCACTGAAGGACCTAAGTCGAACCAAGGCCCCGGGATTATACATCATTCCATTAGAACTACTGATAGCCTTGGGGGAGCCAGCCCTGACAAAACTCTACCATCTGGTGAGCAAGATGTATGAGATATGCGAAATAGACCCAGACTTCAAGAAGAATATAATAATTCCAATCCCATACAAAGCAAGCGTTGACACGTATGAAAATAATCAAATTATTTGTTTAATAAGTCACTGCTGCAAAATACTAACGCGAATTATTTACGGACAGATGGAAAAACCGGTAGAAGCAGACATCGGGGAAGATCAGGTTGGACTCCGAAGAAATGTTGGAACGTGTAAGGCAATACTGACCCTACGAATTAGCTTAGAAGAGAGATTAAGGAAAGGAGAACCTTCGTTTTTAGCATTTGTAGACTTAGAGAAAGCTATTGACAATGTGGACTGGAATACTTTCTTTCAAATTCTGTAGGTGGGAGGGGTCAAATACAAGGAGCGAAAGGCTATTTACAATTTATACAGAAACCAGACTGTAGTTATAAGAGTCGAGGAGCATGAAAGTGAAGCAGTGGTTGGGAAGGGAGTGAGATAGGGTTGCAGCCTCTCTACGACGTTATTCAGTCTGTATAGTGAGAAAGGAATAAAGAAAACAAAAGAAAAAATTGGAGTAGGATTTGAAGTCCAAGGAGAAGAAATAAAATCTTCGAGGTTTGCCGATGACATTGTAATTCTGTCAGAGATAGGAAAGGACTTGGAAGAGCAGTTGAACGGAATGGACAGTGTCTTGAAACAAGGATATAAGATGAACATCAACTTAAGCAAAACGAGATTAATGGAATGTAATCGAATGAAATCAGGTGATACTGAGGAAATTAGATTAGGAAATGAGAGACTTAAAGTCGTAGATGAGTTTTTCCATTTGGGAAGCAAAATAACTGATGATGGTCGAAGTAGAGAGGATATAAAATGTAGACTGGCAATTGCCAGGTAAGAGTTTCTGAAGAAGGGAAATTTGTTAACATCGAGTATAGATTTAAGCGTCAGGAAGTCTTTTCTCAAAGTATTTGTATGGACGGTAGCCATATATGGAAGTGAAACATGGATGATAAATACACTCCTGGAAATTGAAATAAGAACACCGTGAATTCATTGTCCCAGGAAGGGGAAACTTTATTGACACATTCCTGGGGTCAGATACATCACATGATCACACTGACAGAACCACAGGCACATAGACACAGGCAACAGAGCATGCACAATGTCGGCACTAGTACAGTGTATATCCACCTTTCGCAGCAATGCAGGCTGCTATTCTCCCATGGAGACGATCGTAGAGATTCTGGATGTAGTCCTGTGGAACGGCTTGCCATGCCATTTCCACCTGGCGCCTCAGTTGGACCAGCGTTCGTGCTGGACGTGCAGACCGCGTGAGACGACGCTTCATCCAGTCCCAAACATGCTCAATGGGGGACAGATCCGGAGATCTTGATGGCCAGGGTGGTTGACTTACACCTTCTAGAGCACGTTGGGTGGCACGGGATACATGCGGACGTGCATTGTCCTGTTGGAACAGCAAGTTCCCTTGCCGGTCTAGGAATGGTAGAACGATGGGTTCGATGACGGTTTGGATGTACCGTGCACTATTCAGTGTCCCCTCGACGATCACCAGTGGTGTACGGCCAGTGTAGGAGATCGCTCCCCACACCATGATGGCGGGTGTTGGCCCTGTGTGCCTCGGTCGTATGCAGTCCTGATTGTGGCGCTCACCTGCACGGCGCCAAACACGCATACGACCATCATTGGCACCAAGGCAGAAGCGACTCTCATCGCTGAAGACGACACGTCTCCATTCGTCCCTCCATTCACGCCTGTCGCGACACCACTGGAGGCGGGCTGCACGATGTTGGGGCGTGAGCGGAAGACGGCCTAACGGTGTGCGGGACCGTAGCCCAGCTTCATGGAGACGGTTGCGAATGGTCCTCGCCGATACCCCAGGAGCAACAGTGTCCCTAATTTGCTGGGAAGTGGCGGTGCGGTCCCCTACGGCACTGCGTAGGATCCTACGGTCTTGGCGTGCATCCGTGCGTCGCTGCGGTCCGGTCCCAGGTCGACGGGCACGTGCACCTTCCGCCGACCACTGGCGACAACATCGATGTACTGTGGAGACCTCACGCCCCCCGTGTTGAGCAATTCGGCGGTAGGTCCACCCGGCCTCCCGCATGCCCACTATACGCCCTCGCTCAAAGTCCGTCAACTGCACATACGGTTCACGTCCACGCTGTCGCGGCATGCTACCAGTGTTAAAGACTGCGATGGAGCTCCGTATGCCACGGAAAACTGGCTGACACTGACGGCGGCGGTGCACAAATGCTGCGCAGCTAGCGCCATTCGACGGCCAACACCGCGATTCCTGGTGTGTCCGCTGTGCCGTGCGTGTGATCATTGCTTGTACAGCCCTCTCGCAGTGTCCGGAGCAAGTATGGTGGGTCTGACACACCGGTGTCAATGTGTTCTTTTTTCCATTTCCAGGAGTGTAGTTCTGACAAGAAGGGAATAAAAGTTTTTGAAATGTGGTGCTACAGAAGAATGCTGAACATTAGCTTGATAGATCAAGTGACTAATAAGGAAGTACTGAAAAGAATTGGTTAGAAGATGAATTTGTGGCACAACTTGACTAGAAGAAGGAGACGGTTGGTAGGACATATTCTGAGGCATCAAGGGATCATGAATTGATATTGGAGGGCAGCAGAGAGGGTAAAAATCGTAGAGGGAGACCAAGGCATGAATACATTAAACGAGTAAGAATGATTTATGTTGCAGAAGTTACTCGGAAGTGAAGAAGTTCGCACAGGATAGATAAGCATGGAGAGCTGCATCAAACCAGTCTTTAGACCGAAGACCGCAACAACAACAACAGCATTTGCTTTTGATTTTATCTACTCAATAAGATGATCTACTGAGTCTTGACTGCTCAGAAATTTTCATTCTGCGTATACCCTTTTCGAGATTCTGAAAGTACTTATTTTATTCACTAAGTAAATTCCAATCCCTGCTAAAGTCTTATCGATATATGAGGTAAAATTCAGTCTAGAACGAGTGTAATACTGCCAAGATAGTTGTCATGGTACGTTATGGCAGAATATTAGTTTTATATATTTAGCTAGAAGAATACAGGAGGTTGAAATTAACAGTACAGATAGTCTGCAAAAACCAGCACAGTCCTTTAACTAGGGAGGTATCAAGAATGGTGTTCTACTATGTTCAATCTTGAGTCCCTCATTATTCTTAATATATATTAACGACTTGCTACTCTACAATCATGAAGATGCAAAGCTACTTCTTTTTGCTAATAATACAAGTATAGTTATCACACCAAACAAGCAAGAATTAGATGAGGAAGTTGTAAATAATGTCTTTCCGAAAATTATTAAGTGGTTCTCTGCAAATGGACTCTCACAAATTTTGAGGAAACACAGGTTATACAGTTCTGCACAGTAAATGGCATAACCTCATTGATAAATATAGACTACGAACAGAAGTTTGTTGCTAAGCAGCATACTCAAAATTTCTGGGTGTGTGCATTGATGAGAAATTGATTTGGAAGAAACACATCGATGATCTTGTAAAACGTTTAGGTTGAGCTTCTTATGCTATTAGGGTTATTGCAAATTTTGTTGACAAACATGTTAGTAAATTAGCCTGGTACGCCTATTTTCATTCACTGCTTTCATATGAGATCATACACTGGGGAAATTCGTCATTAAGAGAGAAATTATTCATTATACAAAAGCGTTAGTGAGAATAATAGCTGGAGCCCACCCAAGATCACCTTGCAACCATTTATTTAAGGACTTTCGCAATACATGTATTCACTTATGAAAATTTGTCATTAATAACCCATCTTAATACAAAAATAACAGCGAAGTGAATAGCTACAACACTAGATGAAACGATGATCTTCACTATTATTGATTAAATCTCACTTTGCACAGAAAGGGAAGAATTACGCTGCCACAAAAGTCTTAAGTCATTTGCCTAATAGTTTAAAAGTCTGACACATAGCCAACCAACATTCAAGAACAAATTAAAAGAATTTATGCATGACAACTCCTCCTATTCAATAGATGAATTCTTTGAGATGAAGGAGTAACTGCATAAAAAAAGACATACAAATAAAAAAATTAAGAAATAAAATATAAAAGTTAATTAATTATTTTTTGTAAAGAAAACTTATATTAAAGTGATACATCTCACATCATTACGAAATGTTGTATTCATGATCTATGGAAAATGAATTAACGTGTCAACTGTGTCAGTAATAAAGAATTAGATTTTATTAAATATTAGAGGTGCTCGCTACACTGAGCAAATTCCATTTGTAACTGAGACGCAGCCGTCTTTAAGGACGCAGAATGCGTGCCGCAGTTTACAGCTATCCCACGTAAATGTTAGCCTTAGAACAAGATGCATGTAGCCCGTTTAAGGCTTTGATGAGGGCTTTATTCCAGGGATCACCACAAAGAATGCAATCCTTATTAGTGGTATCGTGAAATACCGTGACCTACGAACAGTGAATGGTTGTTAATGCATACTGAAACAACCGGAATTGATTCTCAAACAGGCGCAGGGTTTTTCGTAATTGATAGTATGGTGAAATAATAAATGATACAAGAAAACAACTAAGCTTACGATAGGTTTTATATATCTTCCTAAGCTATTGATAATATCGACAAGTTGCGTCTAATGTTTTCTCTTTTCGTTTTTTTTATTATTATTATTTGCACATCGCGAATGCTTCGACTGGAATCAGTAAGTGATGCTAGAACTCATTATTGAGGGGAAAGAGTATGTCGTTAATACATGAAGCATAAAGTGTAACAACAAATGATATTATCGATATGGCATACCAGATACCGATGGATACCAGTTGAACCTTGGACCATTTACTCATACAGCTAGACAACCAACCAGCGAATTGAACGGTACATACAGCAGGTATGTTTCTTCCGCTGTAAAATGAGATGAAGGAAAAATGAAATACGACCGCAGGTCACTGTTTCGTATGAGGCCACGGATTTTTTTATTGACTCGCCGCATTCAGACAATCATCATAGTTTGTCATGTGCCAGAAAGAGAAATATAAAATAGGTTCACAGCAACAGCTTCACTATAACCTCAGGAAACTTTCATAAGCACTTTTTAAGTTTTCAGTAATGACTAAAATATGACTCTGTAATGTGTGGGTACTTAGCTGTTATAAAATAATAAAACGAAACTTGCCAAAAATCATCAAGGATAACGTAAATTTGCTATAGCTTACTCAGGAAATGTGGATGCTTAGACATATATTCTGACAAATGGATTTTTAAGCTTGAATTGTGACTAACATAGGACTATAAGCCTAATTTGTGATGCAGGTTGAGTATTGCTGAGAGCACCGAATAGAAGGTAACATGGCTCCTTTGACAGACAGATCGAGGAGGAACTGTACGGACTTGGAAGAGGTAAAGAAACAAGAGATTGTATTAAGGAAAGGTGTAGTGAGAAAGGCAGAGTTATATGGAAAACTAAATAAAAATGTGACTAAAAGACATGGCAAGTGTTTTGTCTGGCACTCTATGGCGCAGAAACATGGACACTGAGAAGAGGGGATGTAAAAAACCTAGAAGCATTTGAGACTTGGATGTGGAGCAGAATGAAGGGGATAATCTGTAGGGATAGACTAATTAATGAAAGAGTGCTGGAAAGGGTTCCTGAGAGGTGAAGATCGCAGCGGGTTATAAGAGAAAGGAAGAGGAACTCGATAGGATATCGTAGGGATGGGAGCGCTTGCTAACAGACGCCTAGGTAGGTCCAGTTTGTGGGAGGTAATTGAGAGGAAGCAGGAGATACAAGATGAGAGACGACAACAAGGGAAGCGTAGATTACGTGGACCTATAGAGGCTGGCCGAAGACAGGAGGGAATGGATAGCTAACATGTGAATTTCTGCTCATATGCTGAACACTGATGATGATGAAGCTTGAAATGCAACAGTTAATTTGGACTATTTTCTTTCGATATTTTAGCTATGCTTTATTTTATGTTATTCTGATTGTTATTTCAGTTTCGTTTTCAGATTTCCTCTGTAATTTCTTCTCTTCAGTATTGACGTCTATCTACAATACAAGCAAACTTTTTGATGTCAGGGGTAAATCCATGGCAGTTCAGGCGTTCCATTGATACGTATCCTCTCTTTATTGCCGTAGTTTAAGGGTTTCAAAACTTTCTCTAGGAGTGTATGGAATAGTAACATAGAACTTCGTTTCTATTTCCTCTTTCAGTCCCGAATTTCTCAGGATCCTGGTGGAGCCTAAAAGGAGTTGAAGTATTGACGTGCGTATTCCTCATCACACTTGTACAGGCGGTTTGAGTGCCACCTTATTCCAAGACACCTGAGAGTACAGATTTTACAGTGACTGAGTCTAATGCTTTCACGAAATATATGTAAAATGGTATTAAGTAATCGACGCTTCATGTCATAGTTTAATTCGCGATGCGAAGACAAATTGTCCACTGGTTACATTAAAATGAAGTGTTTTCTTTTTGGTATGCAATTTGTAATACTTATGGGGATAATTTCGTGCATTATGGACTCGACGATGATAAATTACAGTGCTTCCAAATCTGACAATTCCTATTGAAACATCATCAGTTGCATGTATGTTTCCTTTCTGCATCCATAACAGAACTGCATACATCTCATACACCATTACTTCCAACATGCCATGATTTTCTTCAGTGTAATCCATTTTTACCTTATACGTGATTGCTTAATCGTACCACACTTACACACCATATCTTATATACCATAAAAGAGAAAGCGGGATGTAATCATGGTTGGTAGTCACAATTTATAATTAAGACAGTTTATTGACATTATCCCTTAAAAAATTGACAGTTACAAATTGTGGAGGAGCACCAGCAGAGGATTTGGCATCGGAAGTGTTCGACGCCAAAGTCTGGAATTCGGAGGCAGTGATCTGAACCTACAATGCGACCGTAATAGCATTGCGGCAAGCATGAAAGACTTTTTTCATTCACTTTGGGTGTGATATGGTAGAGTTTAGATGTATTGATGGACGTAATATGTTCAAAGTATCTTTTGTGGAAACTTTGGAACCTGCTGATTTATCAGAATTTAGACAAAATAGTAATGAGACATATTTGCTACCAGTGGCATGTACTATTCATAATTTAGCATGTCATAGTGAACTTCGTACCAGTAATTTGTTCTACCTGTAGACAGTATGGCCATGCAACACATGAGTGTAATGAAACATCTCTGCTGATGGCCAATTAACTCCTTACGGGGGAAGCTAAGGCGTACGTGATCAATCACCAAACGCCGAGGAATGCAAATACATTTGAACAATTACCGTAAGTTTTGCGCCAGGGATACCAAATGCATATCAGTGCTACAGTTCTTAGAGAAAAGTTGAGTGGGTTCATACTGAACGCAAAATTCGCTGTGAAGATTTTTTCAGATAGACTCAGTAAAGTAAATGTGCAAACATATGAGCTAACAGAGGATCCAAAAGTGGATTACATCATGCGCAGGGAGGCAGAAAGCAGAGCTCTCTATGTGTTTTTGCTAGGAATTCCTGCAGAGTTTTCGCGAAGACTACATATGGAAAATCCAGAAGATTTGGCTACAGCACTATGTGTTGCAACGCATTTATAGGAAATAGGTATTGGTACAGGATTATGCTATGATAAGGGAATCTTTGCTTCCGGAAAACGTTGTTACCGTTGTGGGAAGAAAAAGTACTTGAAGGCCTAATGCAATGAACCACAGTGTTTCAGATGGCCTATGGCCACAAGGAAAACGAATGTGGGACTAGGAAGCAGGCCAACGAAAGTGGTAAAGGTTGGCAGTATTGCTTGCGACATGAAAGCAGAGCTCACCATTTGCATTGTGGTCAACAGGACCAAATGGCTCTGAGCACTATGGGACTCAACTTCTGAGGTCATTAGTCCCCTAGAACTTAGAACTAGTTAAACCTAACTAACCTAAGGAAATCACATACATCCATGCTCGAGGCAGGATTCGAACCTGCGACCGTAGCGGTCTCACGGTTGCAGACTGCAGCGCCTAGAACTTCAGGCCACTTCGGCCGGCTCGACAGGACCAAAAAAATGTTCAAATGTGTGTGAAATCTTATGGGATTTAACTGCTAAGGTCATCAGTCCCTAAGCTTACACACTGCTTAACCTAAATTATCCTAAGGAACAACACACACTCCCATGCCCGAGGGAGGACTCCAACCTCCGCCGGGACCAGCAGCACAATCCATGACTGCAGCGCCTTACACCGCTCAGCTAATCGCGCGGCCGACAAGACCGTTTGGATACCTGTGGTACAGAGCCGATTGCAGCCAAGTGCAGTGGATATCTGAATCAGAGGCTCAGGTGGTTCTGCCGCAGTGAAGGCTGCAGATTCCTCGACTTGTGCCATAGGGTGGTGGGGTTTCGGATTCCGCTAATTAGGTTGGGGGTCCATTAAGCGCAAGAGGCTCCTACACATATAGGAGGGTCTGTGTGACCGGACTGGGCTGTTTTCTAGGTTAGAGGGCCTCGGGAAAACAAAGAAAGGGCTTGTCTCGAAGGCTGCAGGTCGAACACAGGGAGAACGTACATCTACGAACCATCGGTATAACGGTTGTAAATTGTTGTAGCTATTCAGAAAAGCAGATAAAAATTGACTCGAAGCCTTCCTGAGAGACGGTCTTCACTGGTTCTAAATTAACGATGTAAGTGTAGATCAGATGTGGCTTGAATTCAAATTAATAGTATCTCCAGCAATTGAGAGATTTATAGCAAATAAATTAACAAACGGCGGAGCTGATCCACCTTGGTACACAAAGAGGTTCTGAACACTGTTGCAGAAACGACGAGGAAAACATACCGAATTTAAACGAACGCAAAATCCCCAAGGTTGACGATCTTTTACAAAATTCGAAATTTCGTGAGGACTTCAATGCAAGATGTTTATAATAGTTTCCACAGTGAATCTTTGTCTCGAAATCTGGCAGAAAATCCAAAGATATTATGGTCGTATGTTGAGGACCTAACATTTTTCATTATTTTGGGTCAACTGCCAAATTTCACACCACACAGTTATCTTTTCAAAATTGTTTTACAATTTGTATTGACCATCTGATCATTTTACTAGACGATAAACGACAGTATCATCTGCAAATAACCTAAGATAGCTGCTCAGATTGTCTCCTAAACCATTTATATAGATAAGGAACAACAGAGGGCCTATAACCCTACCTTAGGAAACGTCTGAAATCACTTCTGTGAGGGCATCAACATGAGTGCTAAAAGCAATCTGTTAAACTTCTGTTAGAGGATAAAACGATCAGATCTAAATGCCTTAAATTCAACTAAATATCTGGAAATTACAATTACGGACAACATAACTTGGCAAGAACACATATGAGAAGCTTGTGGGTTCAATTGGTTCAAATAGCTCTGAGCACTATGGGACTCAACTTCTGAGGTCATTAGTCCCCTAGAACTTAGAACTAGTTAAACCTAACTAACCTAAGGACATCACACACATCCATGCCCGAGGCAGGATTCGAACCTGCAACCGTCGCGGTCTCGCGGATCTAGACTGCAGCGCATAGAACCGCACGGCCACTTCGGCCGGCAAAAGCTTGTGGGGAAGGCGAACCAAAGACTGAGATTTATATACAGAACGCTTAGAATATGCAACAGAACTACTAAAGAGACTGCCTACACTACGCTTGTCCGTCCTCTTTCGGCATACTGCTGCGCGGTGTGGGATCCTTACCAGATAGGATTAGCTAGGCATATTGAGGAAGTTCAAAGAAGAGCAGCACGTTTAATGTATCGAGAAACAGGGGAGAGAGTACCGCGGACATGATACAGGATTTGGGGTGGACATCATTAAAATAAAGATTTGTTCGTTGCGGCGGGCTCTTCCCACGAAATTGAAATCTCGAAATTTCACTTCCAAATGAGAAACTTTTTTGCTGAAGCCGACCTACTTAGGAGAAACGATCATCATAATAAAATAAGGAAAATCAGAGCACGCAAGGAAAGCTATACAGGGTGTTACAAAAAGCTACGGCTAAACTTTCAGGAAACATTCCTCACACACAAATAGAGAAAAATGTTATGTGGACATGTGCCCGGAAACGCTTAATTTCCATGTTATAGCTCATTTTAGTTTCGTCAGTATGTACTGTATTTCCTCGATTTACCGCCAGTTGGCCCAATTGAAGGAAGTTAATGTTGACTTCGGTGCTTGTGTTGACATGCGACTCATTGCTCTACAGTACTATCATCAAGCCCATCAGTACGTAGCATCAACAGGGTAGTGTTCATCACGAACGTGGTTTTGCAGTCAGTGCAATGTTTACAAATGCGGAGTTGGCAGATGCCCATTTGATATATGGATTAGCACGGGGCAATAGCCGTGGCGCGGTACGTGTGTATCGAGACAGATATCCAGAACGAAGATGTCCCGACAGGAAGACGTTCGAAGCAATTGATCGGCGTATTAGGGAGCACGGAACATTCCAGCCTATGACTCGCGACTGGGGAAGACCTAGAACGACGAGGACACCTGCAATGGACGAGGCCATTCTTCGTGCAGTTGACGATAACCCTAATGTCAGCGTCAGAGAAGTTGCTGCTGTACAAGGTAACGTTGACCACGTCACTGTATGGAGAGTGCTACGCGAGAACCAGTTGTTTCCGTACCACGTACAGCGTGTGCAGGCACAATCAGCAGCTGATTGGCCTCCACGGGTACACTTCTGCGAATGGTTCATCCAACAATGTGTCAATCCTCATTTCAGTGCAAATGTTCTCCTTACGGATGAGGCTTCATTCCAACGTGATCAAATTGTAAATTTTCACAATCAACATGTGTGGGCTGACGAGAATCCGCACGCAATTGTGCAATCACGCCATCAACACAGATTTTCTGTGAACGTTTGGGCAGGCATTGTTGGTGATGTCTTGATTGGGCCCCATGTTCTTCAACCTACGCTCAATGGAGAACGTTATCATGATTTCATACGGGATACTCTACCTGTGCTGCTAGAACATGTGCCTTTACAAGTACGACACAAAATGTGGTTCATGCACGATGGAGCTCCTGCACATTTCATTCGAAGTGTTCGTACGCTTCTCAACAACAGATTCGGTGACCGATGGATTGGAAGAGGCGGACCAATTCCATGGCCTCCACGCTCCCCTGAGCTCAACCCTCTTGACTTCCATTTATGGGGGCTTTTGAAAGCTCTTGTCTACGCAACCCCGGTACCAAATGTAGAGACTCTTCGTGCTCGTATTGTGGACGGCTGTGATACAATACGCCATTTTCCGGGGCTGCATCAGCGCATCAGGGATTCCATGCGACGGAGGGTGGATGCATGTATCCTCGCTAACGGAGGACATTTTGAACATTTCCTGTAACAAAGTGTTTGAAGTCACGCTGGTACGTTCTGTTGCTGTGTGTTTCCATTCCATGATTAATGTGATTTGTAGAGAAGTAATAAAATGAGCTCTAACATGGAAAGTAAGCGTTTCCGGTTACATGTCCACATAACATACTTTCTTTCTTTGTGTGTGGGGAATGTTTCCTGAAAGTTTGGCCGTACCTTTTTGTAACACCCTGAATGTGTCCCTTCTTTCTGCTCTCTGTGGAATAATGGAGAATTATTGTGAAGCATTTCAATGAAGCCTCTCCCAGGCACTTAAGTGGGACTGCAGATGTCGGTATAGAAACAAGCAACGGGAAACGTTAAACATAAGCCAGGGCTTTTCTGCCAGCTATTGCAAAAACTAATGCTGTCTGATGGATTTGTAAATGGTAATGAATATCAATTGTTAGACGACACTGGTGCACATGTATCCGTGATTAGTCTAGACCTCGAGAATAGGGGAAGACTGTTAACTGCAAGGTATAAATTACATGGAGTGGGAAGTAGTGATGGGTATCACTGGACACAGGATTGGAATAATAGAGTTTCGTGAGCGCATGGAAATCATTTCGACGGTGGCGCAATAGCACAATTCTTGGACTTGACTTCCTAGATAGTCATCATGCGAAAATGTATCTTTCACAGCGCACAGTTGATTTTGGAGGAACTTGTATCGAATGAGCCCAACAGCTGTAAATATTTCAATGCTGCATAATACACCGATTGCTAAGATATCACCAACTGAATTGCGTACACGTACTGAGCGATGCATGGTTCGCCGTCCCACCATTTGGTATATTACACCTGGTTATAACGTATTTCCATCTCACCACGTTGATTTAAATTACTGGCGTTAGTGAGTTGCTGTTTTGCCGGACCGTAATCGGCGCTAGTAGCCTGTATCGGTATATCCCCTCTGCTAGGATCTTTGCTCGGCTCTATTACTTCCCGGCTGTCATATGTCGGCGAGTGAATCAGAACGCCCGAGGAGGAGAGTTCACGGGGGCACTTCGGGTCGTGAGTTGGGCCCTGGCATTCAGCTGCAATGCGTCTCGGGCGTAGCCCCGGGCCAGCCAGTCGCCGGCTTGTAGCAGCAGTCAGCCCTGCGTGGACATCGCTCGCCCGACCGTTGCCGCTAAGCATCACTTAAGCCGGGCCTGACATTTGATGGGTTGTTGGTCGGTCGGTTGGTCGGAGGACTTCTCCGTGTGGCGTAGTCGACTGGGCCGCTGGCGGTCTCTGCGCAGTGTCGGAGTCTGTCTGGAGCTGTCCGATCGGTACGAGCATTGTCGCTCGCCGACCCAGGCCGTGAAGGTAGAGTGGTTTTGAGTATTACGTTGTTGGTTCCGGCGTTGCTGTTGTGGAGGTTTTCCTGTTAGCAACAACGAGTGAAGTGTTCGAGATAGCCGCCGTCAGGTGGAATTGATTAAAGTAATTTATCGATAGTCAAGTGCACCAGCGGAATTTTCTGCCTTGTGGCCGTTAGTGTTCTGGTTACCTGCCTTGGCCGCTATCGTAGATTTTAGGCAGTGTTTTTTTTTTCTCACCTGTTGTTGCTGATCAACATGGTGTGTAGTTTTGCAGCTCAGTTCACATACGCATTTGTTTGGGGATAGTGATACTTGTAATTCTTTTGGGAGACCTTGAATTCTCGTGTACTCCGTCGTAGCAAGCAAGTGGTTGGTCGGCCGGCCAGTGACTGTCCCTTGGTTGGGTTCACTCAAATTAAGTGTAGTTGGACTCACCACCTGTCTCGCCTAAGTGAACGAGGGCAGACCGATCCACTGGAGACTATTGAGTGCCGTTCTCTTAATTATCCTTTTGGCAGTGTTAATGTTGATGTAAATTAACTGTATTGTATAATTTTAATTTGGAAAGGTTAGTTGTGGGCCTTCAGCCCTGCAAACATGTTCTAAAAGTTTCCTTCATGTCCTAACATTATCGCCTTCTGTTCTTGCAAGGTTATTGTAATTCCCTCTGAAAGATTTTAGAAGTTATTGTGGGCCTTCCGAGGTTGGTGTTGCAAAACGGAATATTTTTAAACTTAGTGTATTGTTTTACCGATTGTTGAAATATATATTTCCTTAATTTGCCGAATTTAACTTGGCGGGCTTCAGCCATCTTATTGCGTTTGTTTATCTCTTTCTGTGCACCTTGTGGGCCATCAGCCCTGTTAGCATCTTAAAACATTGTGGTCTTCTGCCTGCAGTAATCATCACAGTATATTTGGAATTTTGAAGATTTAAGTGGACCAAACCGCAGTTCAGGTCGAAAAAAATCTAGTTTCGGTTTTCATAATATTTCGATAGATTCAGGTTTTATTCGAGTGCTCTGAAAAGGATTTTGTTGAAAACAATTTTTTCGATCATTTAAAGAGCATTTTCTTACCCTGTGTGTTTATGTGCCTCGCCCACGTTTTTGTCACCAACTTTTCTGCATATATTTTAGATCTTTATATCCCCTAGGGATTTTTTTTAGTCCCGAGTGTGTTGGCTGTCCTTGGAATGCAACGGTGTTTTGTTTCTGCTGTTTGTAAACAACATGCTTTCAAACATGCGGCTAGTTTTGTTCAAGTGTGATTGCGAGTAGTTGTTATAGAAAACTTGCTGGTATACTATGGGCAGACAAATAGGAGAAATAAAGAAAATCTGGAGGCAATGAAAAGAGATGTTTGGGCCATATTCTTCCATAAGTCCTCTACTAATGATAAGCCATGTCATGGATTGTTTCCGTCAGGAGAAAATTAGTGGTGCAATTACAATAGGGCTCAGGCAGCTGGAGAATCTTATACTCACCAGCATTCTCTTCCTGCTGCTGTTAATACAGCAATTAAACCTATTTTTCATAGACTTGGCTCATCCTGACTGAGAAGTCCGCTAAACCCACCGGGCAGAACAGGTAATAGGATTGTGGAAAGGGCCAAGGGTTGAGGTCGGTTTCTGCTTCTAATTGTTATTTATTGTAATTTAATACCCTTTACAACCAAAGCGGTACATAGCCGAACCTTTACCGAATGCAACTCTTTCACAGCTGAAGGCCTCTAACAAGAAATCTTAACAAGATAAAAATTCAATTAAGATAGCAATACAATAATTCAAAAAACAACATACCCAAAGTGCAATACAAATGGCTGAGGGCCACTATTAAATTCTTAAATTTTAGAATATATTGCCATAGACTTTTAAAGGCAGAAGGCCAACAAGAGATCTTAAAAAAAAAATCAAAAAATTCTATTAAGATGGCAATACAATAATTTAAAACCCAAAAAAAGCAACACATGCAAGGTGCAACACAAATGGCTGAGGGCCACAATTAAATTTCAAAATTTCAGAATATATTACTATAGACCTTTAAAGGCAGAAGGCCCCCATGTTTAACAAAAAAAAATCTTAATAATCAACAAGATAAAGATCCAATTAAGTTAGCAACAAAATAATTTAAATAAGCAACTTATGAATGGTTCAACACAAATGACTGAGGGCTAAAATCAAGTTTCGAAATTTTAAATTATATAACCACAACCTTTTAAAGGCAGAAGGCCGCAAAGTTTAAGCTTGAAAGGTAAATTAAAGAATTGATTTTGCAAAATTTTTGAGGAAAGAGAAAAAATAACCATAAGCCAAAATTTTAAGCAGCTGAAAACAGATAATGAAATACCGGTGTAACTCAAAAGTCCCCATGGAGGTCGATCTGCCATCGTTGACTTAGGCGGTACAGGTGGTGATCCCAACTATACTTGATTCGTCGGAACCCAACCAAGGGACAGCCACGGACCGACCGACAAAACGACTTGCTTGCCACTAACCGGTACATGCGAACTTGACGTCCTGGGTCGGTGAGACAACAAACTCGTAGCAATCGGACATCTCCACACACGCTGCGACACTGCGCAGGGCCCGGCAGCGGACCCAGGCGACTGCACCGCACGGAGATGTCCTCCCTGGTCCGCACCAACCGACCGACAGACTGCTGATCCGTCTGCGTCTGCTGCTCCGCCGCGACTGCACTGCTAGTGCGTCTCCGACTCGCTTCCTGACACACGACGGCGGAAATACTGGCTGGGACCCAACCATGCTGAGAAAACACGACCACTGGTTACCTGACATCCCTGCACCAGGAAAGGACCGACCCAAGTTCCACAAGATGGTAACTGAAGGGGTCCAGAAGTGCTCGGAGAACCAGTTACACGTCGCCTGATGAGACGACCGACCTCTCACAGGCAATACGCCAACAACGTTTAAAGTAACTTGACCAAGAAATGCCAACTAAACACACAACCTGACAAACACTTGCACGAAGACCTGAACATTACGCAACAGTAACTAAGCACACACGAAGACAAATCGAGAGTCGATGCGCACACACACACACACACACACACACACACACACACACACACACAGCCGACTTATGAACGATCAGTGAGGTAATATGCGTCGTCCGGTAGGACGACCGACCGACGATCCATCAAGACCGTAGCGCGGCTCAAGTGATGTGTGGCGGCAATGGTCGGGTGAGGCATGTCGACGCCCACCTCACTGCTGCTCCGACCCGACTACAGTAGACAGTAGTGCCGCATTGCAACTCCCTGACTAGCAGGTCCGGACTGGGTTCCAGACGCGTTCCAACTGACTGGCAGACCCTAACTCCTTACGCGAACTGAACTCGCCTTTCCGAACTTATAACAGACAACGAGCGGGAAGCAATAGCAGTCGAGCAAAGATACTACGAGAGGAATTATATCGATAAGCGCTGCTGACGCCGATCACGGTAAGGCAAAGCAGCAACTCAGTGACAAGTAAATTAAATTAATGTAGTGACCGGAAGTAAGTTAAAAACAGACTGTAAAATACATGATAGCGGGAACACGAGCCACGCACGGCTCATTGACCTTCTAAGGAAATGTCTGCATGGGCAGACACAGAAACCAAATGATTGTTTCAACAGCATAATTTGGAACCGCGTTCAAATGGCACTATGAGACATAACTTCTGATGTCATCAGTCCTCTATAACTTAGAACTACTTACACCTAACTAACCTAAGGACATCACACACATCCATGCCCGAGGCAGGATTCGAACCTGTGACCGTAGCGGTCGCGCGGTTCCAGACGGTAGCGCCTAGAATCACTCGACCACACCAGCTGGCGGAACTGCCTTCCTAAAACTGTATTTGCAGTCATGCATACAATGAAACTAGGAGTTCATGATGCTGTTATTATATTCAGTTGTGGTAATACTGGATAGTGTTGGGTACTGAAAAAGCTGGGAATTAATCCTCGTGAAAATATGATCACTGGGCTGCAACATTACGATAAAATGAGGATAGCCTATGCAGACAGGTCTGCATCTGATATGGCCAAGAAAGCAAGACAAACATCCAGGAAGGTGAAAAAGATACTGGAAGACATGCTAGAAGCCAAAGAAGGACCATGATACGCAGCAGGACAGTTTTAATTAACTGAAAGTAAAAAAATTCGGAAGTTTCTTCTTTAAAGTCAATGTCACGCAAACTGAAATTTTCAGTACGTATGCCCGATTTTATCAAAAACTATCATAGATAAATGAATGAAATTTTCAGAGACTCTACATAACATAAAAAGCCACCTCTGGTACTACATTCATTAATATCCCTCCATTAGGAAGTTCACAGTGACATATTTTCTGCAGAAGAAACTTTTTGTTAATACATTTAAAAAAGTATTTCTTAAAAACTATAAAATGGATAAAGTAGATTTTAGTACACTTGACTCTATATTAAGGTCCTGAATCAAATAGTTTTGTCAGAAATGGGTCAAATACTTGCCTAAATGAACATGGGTTAGATAGGCAGGGTGTGGTCCCCTTAATCCAGCGGCCTCCAGCTGCTCCGCATGCTGACCTCATATATCTCGGCCACTTACCTTATTCGTAAATTTAACTGTGTGTCATGTCTTTCCAAAATTTAATTTATTCTGAAGCATCTGTCTGGAGGCCTTCATCCGCAAAGCCAATTCAATTCTTTCAAAAGTGTACTTGTGAACTAACTGATAATAAATTACAATTGTGAAATAAATCCGACCGCCACTCCCTTGGCCCTTTCAACAATCCTAATTACCTGTTATCCCTGCGTGATTCAGCGGGCGTTCCACTGGTAGCAGAGTGTGGTTTGCGCTCGTGCTTCGCTATTGTTTCGATTGTGTCTGTGGCACGGAATTGTTTTGTTTGTTATTGGTTGGTTCAAATGGCTCTGAGTACTATGCGACTTAACTTCTGAGGTCATCAGTCGCCTAGAACTTAGAACTAATTAAACCTAACTAACCTAAGGACATCACACACATCCATGCCCGAGGCAGGATTCGAACCTGCGACCGTAGCGGTCGCTCGGCTCCAGACTGTAGCGCCTAGAACCGCACGTTTGTTTGTTATTGTTTCAGGTTTTAAGATAATGGCGTTCAGATAGTGTCTGGGGATCGGCCTGCTGAGAAGGGATCATCTTGTTTACGAGTTGGCAATAAGGCGTCAACCGACGGAGGGCAGAGTTCCAGAAGTGGGTGCTGCCGCCGCTGCAGCCAGTTGACGTCATCTTGGCTGTGATTGGTGAGACAGGTGCGTAAATCCAGTTTCTCAGTGAGCCTCCTAAGGGCCTTGAAGACTCTATTGGTCTCTTAGAAGGAACCCAACCTAGTGACAATCAGTTGGGTCCGGTCCGAGCACAGTTATCGCATTTAACCAATCGGGCGGCCGATTTAAGTACTTTGGATTTGGGAGAGCAGCATAGAAAAACGGCCGATGAGTTTGGATCTCTGGTAAGTGAGTTGTAATTTAATGTTACATGTTTGGAGTTGGATGGGATGAAGTTTGAGGATGGGGACTTGCGCCATAAAGGGAAACATAGAGGCAAGTCCGGGAGTGGCATGGTTCTTGCGCCCATTGAATTAGACGCCGCATCTGCTAAGTTGCCGAACCCTTTTGCTTATTTCTTTCAAGGTCTGACCGAGTTGATCTTACAGCGGATTGATCAAGTAGAGAATTTTCTGTGGTTGTTGGTTCGTCTCGAACAGCACGCGGCCGCTTTTCGCGTCCCGCACCACATCGTTTTGTCGCTGCTGTACCCGTTAGCTAGAGGCGAGTTGGAGAGCATCCTCTCACGAGCCCTGGCGGAAGGATTTTCCTTGGAACAATTAAGGGGACTTGTAATTAGTCAGTGGTTAACCACAGGGGTTCGGAAACAACTTGAGTGCCGCCACATTTGAGAATCGCAGCGGGGTACCGAGCAATTATATCAGTATCTTGATAGAGTCCACACAGCCTCTTTGGCCTAGTTGATTAAACTACCAGAGCTTGAATTTTCGAAATTGAACTTATTGTAAAGCATTTATTTTGAGGCCTTCAGCCGCGAAGCAAATTTAATTCTTTCAAAAGTGTATTTGTGAACTAAATAATAATAAATTACAATTGAGAAAAGAATCCGATCGCAACTTCCTTGGCCCTTTCCGCAATCCTAATTACCTGTTAGCCCTGGGTGATTTAGCGGGCGTTTGACGTACATTACAGTTAATCGCACATGACAAAGTACATGCTAGTACAGGAAGTTACTTTGGGTATCTGTAGATGCCGATGTGCCAGAGCAGAGATTATGTGTGGTTTAGCCACTGCAGAACAATGAAGCGTTAGACGAAATGCATTATTTTATAAGAAGAAGCGTTGAGCGCATAACCAATGTTGATTGGGAACTGATGATTCCCGTATGCTTTGATAACTTTGTAACAGATGAAGTTAATCTACCAAGAGAGTTAGCTATAGCGAATTTAGAAATACTCGATGTTGAGGAGATCAACGGTTCACGAGGTGATAGAAGGATCAACAACAAACCGTCAGTGCACTACGTGGCATGGTTCGACGCTTGGAAGGCAGTGAACGGGAAGCCATGGAAACTTTGTTGCTAGAATATTTATATTGATTCCATTGAGATGGCCCAATACCAGCAACTCCTGTCAGACAACACTGCATATCAATAGGCGATAATCCACCAGTCTGTAGGTAGCCATACAAAATATCGTAACACCTACAGCCACTAGTAGAGGAACTTAGAGACCAAAAATTACGTGAGGGTATTACGAGCATTGTGAAAACCCGTGTCAGCAAGAGTTTTATTTTATCAAAAAAGGCCGATAAAGTTACTCAAAGTATCAGTTTTGTTGTGACTATCGTTATGTGAATGCATGAACCGCCATGGATGGATATCCGATCCCGAACATGACGGACAAATTAGACAATCTAGGAAGATGTAAGTATTTTTCAACATTTAATTTTAGAAGTTGTTGTAACTAAGCGTTTCCCAAAGACAGATCCAATACAGCATTGACAACACCTTCAAGTCATTTCCAGTGTCGAAAAAAGCCGTTTGGATTGAAAAATTCTCCGGCTACATTACAGCCCCTATTAGATGGGACGCTTCGTAATTAAAACCAAGAATTTGTATGGTATACCTTGACGATATAGTTGTCTATTCGAGAACTATAGAAGATCATATCAAAAGGTCTAGATGAAGTAGAGAGTAGATGGAGGGCAGCACACCTTACACTTAGTGTGGAGAAAAACTGTTTTCCTCAGATACAAGTAAGTTATATTGAGAAAAGGATGGATCCTGGACTTACTTCCCCTGTACGTGACTTTCCGACACCACAAACCATTATACAATTGCTATCGTTTATTGAATTTTGCAGCTATTAACGTAAGGTCGTGAAGGGATTCGCTGAAACTGCACAGACGTTAACTAATATCCCCCGACTTCGACCAGGAATTCATATTTGCACGTGATGCATCTAACAGTGATATGGGTTGTACTTTAAGTGAGAATGTTTGTAGAGCAGAACATCCAATAATATATGCCTCCAGAAAATTGAGTAAGGCTAAAACAAAATATTCGACAACTGGAAAATAGATTTTGGCAGTTATTTACAGATCTCTTATTTTCGATGTTATTTGTATGGTCGACAATTCGAAGTGATTAAAGACTGCCGGCCGCGGTGGTCTCGCGGTTCTAGGCGCGCAGTCCGGAACCGTGCGACTGCTACGGTCGCAGGTTCGAATCCTGCCTCGGGCATGGATGTGTGTGATGTCCTTAGGTTAGTTAGGTTTAAGTAGTTCTAAGTTCTAGGGGACTTATGACCACAGCAGTTGAGTCCCATAGTGCTCAGAGCCATTTGAACCATTTTTGATTAAAGACTGTGTTTCTCTAAAATGGTTATTAGTGTTTATAGATCTATCAAGTCAGTGAACGAGATGGGCATTAAAATTAAGTGAGTTCGACTATGACGTAATTAATAAGCCAGGAGTCAAACAAATGCAGATACACTAAGTAGGAGGATAGCAGTTTTATTAGTAGGTAGAAACCGGGAAGATTGCATAAGGGCACGACCAATAGACAGTGAGTATCAATTGTTTCGAACGCAACATGAGAATGAAGTGCCAGAAGACTTGCTATGCCGATCAGTAGAATGCGGACTTCGCGTTGTAGTTCCTGTAGCACTGAGAACGGAAGTATTACGTCAGGCAAACGATCAAGTCTTACTTGGTCACAGAGTGAAATGAACAATTGATAGGTGTCTAGCTGAAAAATTTTGGTGGACAACTTGCAGCAGTGATGTAGAGCAATATGTAAGAAAATGCATCGCGCGTGCACAAAGAGTAGCTTAGAGTGATCAGAAAATTCAATTACAGAGAGTACAGAAGCTGAAAACCCATTTACAGTATTACGATTGTTTGTTTTCCGATCTTTTAATAGAACACAAGCGGGTAATAAATATTTCCTTAAGATGTCAGACCATTTTCATGGGATTCAGTTATAGTAGTCATCCCAGATCAGAAAGCGAATAAGCAGCACAGGCGCTGGTAAACAACTGGTTACTAAAATTTGGAGTGCGTGAAATCGTTATTACGGACTAGGGTACTAATTTTGCATATGAAATAATGAAAAAATATTGTCGCTTACTGAAAATTAAGAACAAAAATTTTTATTTTCAGTGAGCGGTTTCAGGCTAGCTGCCAATCTTCAGATCTGTTAGATATAGTTAAAAATATAATTGCCAGTAGAGATATACAGGGTGTTACAAAAAGCTACGGCTAAACTTTCAGGAAACATTCCTCACACACAAATAAAGAAAAGATGTTATGTGGACATGTGTCCGGAAACGCTTAATTTCCGTGTTAGAGCTCATTTTAGTTTCGTCAGTATGTACTGTACTTCCTCCATTTACCGCCAGTTGGCCCAATTGAAGGAAGGTAATGTTGACTTCGGTGCTTGTGTTGACATGCGACTCATTGCTCTACAGTACTAGCATCAAGCACATCAGTACGTAGCATCAACAGGTTAGTGTTCACCACGAACTTGGTTTTGGAGTCAATGCAATGTTTACAAATGCGGAGTTGGCAGATGCCCATTTGATGTATGGATTAGCACGGGCCAATAGCCGTGGTGCGGTACGTTTGTATCGAGACAGATATCAAGAACCAAGATGCCCTGACAGGAAGACGTTCGAAGCAATTGATCGGCGTCTTAGGGAGCACGGAACATTCCAGCCTATGACTCGCTACTGGGGAAGACCTAGAACGACGATGATACCTGCAATGGACGAGGCCATTCTTCGTGCAATTGACGATAACCGTAATGTCAGCGTCAGAGAAGTTGCTGCTGTACAAGGTAACGTTGACCACGTCACTGTATGGAGAGTGCTACGGGAGAACCAGTTGTTTCCGTACCATGCACAGCGTGTGCAGGCACTATCAGCAGCTGATTGGCCTCCACGGGTACACTTCTGCGAATGGTTCATCCAACAATGTGTGAATCCTCATTTCAGTCCAAATGTTCTCTTTACGGATGAGGCTTCATTCCAACGTGACCGATGGATTGGTAGAGGCGGACCAATTCCATGGCCTCCACGCCCTCCTGACCCCAACCCTATTGACTTTCATTTATGGGGGCATTTGAAAGCTCTTGTCTACGCAACCCCGGTACCAAATGTAGAGACTCTTCGTGCTCGTATTGTGGGCGGCTGTGATACAATACGCCATTCTCCAGGGCTGCATGAGCGCATCAGGGATTCCATGCGACGGAGGGTGGATGCATGTATCCTCGCTAACGGAGGACATTTTGAACATTTCCTGTAACAACATGTTTGAAGTCACGCTGGTACGTTCTGTTGCTGTGTGTTTCCATTCCATGATTAATTTGATTTGAAGAGAAGTAATAAAATGAGCTCTAACTTGGAAAATAAGCATTTGCGGACACATGTCCACATAACATATTTTCTTTCTTTGTGTGTGAGGAATGTTTCCTGAAAGTTTGGCCGTACCTTTTTGCAACACCCAGTAGTTACTGATAGAACTATCTTAGTTTACAAATAGAAAGTTTGGCATGTATTAAATCCCAATTAGACAATAATGTAAGGCTTTGAGAAAATCAAGAAATTATGTACCAGCCCCCTCTATCTTCAAAGAAATGGACGGACAGAACGAGTTCACTGTACTCTATCCAAAATTTTAAGCCATTACGTAAATTCACAGCATTCAGATTGGGACGTTTATTTAAGTTTTGTCTTCTGTGCATATAATTCAAAAGTTCATGATGGAACTGGCCTCTCGCCGTACGAGATAGCACATGAGTGATAAATTCCTAATCTTTTGTTGTAATTCATCATAAACTGGGCCCTCAGGGTGAACCAGTGAAAATCTTCCTGTAGAAATGGAGAGATATTTGAGGAAAGGTAAAGCGTGTTAACACAAAGGGTTTAGAGAAGCAATAGCGTGTTGGGGAACGGAAAAGCAGACAACTACTATACAGAATAGGACAATGGGTATTAGTAGCTTATGCTTATACCACAAAGGGTAGAATAAAAAAGTTATTAACGAAATGTCATGGTTATTACCAAGTTATCGGAATGAGTTCGCCAGACAGCGTAAAATTACAGTTGCCAAGTAGAGCTTCTAGAAGTCCATGTCAGTAGAGTCAAACCGATTAGAGGTGACATTCCTTCAACCGTCGACAAAAGGAACACCAGAGAAACGTGTCCGATTCACTTAGGTGTAGTAAATAGTGTACGTTACGTGCGAATGTACGTATGGTATTTGTTAGTTACGTAGGTTAATCTTAATTTATTTTACTTCTCATATTCTGCGTGTATGTACTTGTACAAAGAGGGAAGGTGCTTGATGGTACTTCCTCTTTTCTCAGCTGGTTTATCATGATGTTACACGTGAAACCTTTTTTGAGTATACTTCTCCTATGTTATAGCAGAGGAGCTGTAATACGGGATCAGCCTCTGCACGATGGAAATTTATTTGGTAGGCTATCATGTGTTCTACTAGCGAGTCACAGACGTACAATCAAATTTACATTTTATGTTTGGGAAGTAAGGAATGACATACAAAGTCTAAAGGATAGGTTCACAGCGTTACAGCGAAAATCAGAGAAAGAAAGATGATTGGAAGATATGTAGAACGAGTATCAGGAATAAAAACGCTTGTATGAGAAACTCAGGATTCAGTTGCAACACTTAACAGAAGTCATACCAAGAGCGCTGAAACGTGAAAAACAAGGCAGTTAGGTGCAGGAGGGAAATTGTTAAAAACTGTATTTGTTAGAGCGGATAACGAAAATATCAAAAACTTAAACACCACACGTGGAAATGTGCAACAGTCAGCGGAAGATAAAAAAATTAGATCCGTACACAATAAGTATAGGAGACATGGAGCAAGGAATACTCAACCTTACTAACACAATAAGGAACTTAACGACAGAATTAGACTGAAGCGCCAGAGAAAATGACATGCTTATTCACATACAGAGACATTGAAACAGACAGAATACGGCACTGCGGTCGGTAACGCCTATATAAGGTTACAAGTGTCTGGCGCAGTTCCTAGATCGGTTACTGCTGCTGCAATGGCAGGTTATCAAGATTTAAGTGAGATTAAACGTTGCGTTATAGTTGGCGCACGAGCGATGGGCACAGCATCTCCAAGGTAGCGATATATTGGGGATTTTCTTGAGTGTGCCGTGAATATGAGATATCCTATAAAACATCAAATCTCCGACATCGTTGCCGCAGGAGAAAGATCGTACAAGAACAGGACCAACGACAACTGAACCATTCAAAGTGACAGAAGTGAAACCCTTCCGCAAATTGCTGCAAATTTCAGTGCTGGGCCATCAACAAGTGTTAGCTTGCGAACCACTCAACGAAGCATCATCGATATGGGCTTTCGGAGCCGAAGGCCCACTCATGTACCCTTGATGACTGCAAGACACAAAGCTTTACGACTCGCTTGGGCCACTCAACACCAAGATTGGACTACCGTTGCCTTTAAACATGTTGCCTGGTTGGACGAGTCTCGTTTCAAATTGTATCGAGCGGATGGACGTGTCCGGGTGTGGAGACAATCCGACGTCAGCAGGGGACTGTTCAGGCTGGTAGAGGCTCTGTAATAGTGTGGGGCGTGTGCAGTTGGAGTGATATGGAACACATGAAGCGTCTAGATACAACTCAGACAGGTGACACGTACGTAAGTATCGTATCAGGTCCCCTGCATCCATTCACCTCCATTGTGCATCCCGACGGACTTCGGCAGTTCCAGCAGGACAATGTGACACCCCGCATAATAGCTACAAGGTGCTCCAGGAACCTTCTTCTGTGATTAAACACCCGCTGGTCACCAAACTCACCTGATATGAACATTATTGAGCATAACCGGGATGCCTTTCAACGTGCAGTTCAGAATAGATCTCCACTGCCTTGTACTCTTACGGATATGGAAAGCCCTGCAGGATTCATGGTGTCAGTTCCCTCCAGCACTACTTCAGGCATTACTCGAGTCCACGCCACGTCGTGCTGTGGCAGTTCTGCGTGCTCGCGGGGGCCCTACACGATATTGGGCAGGTGTAATAATTTCTTTGGCTCTTCAGTGTAGAACAATATGCGTAGAATACCAGGAATGTCTTAAATATGAATCTTGAGAAAATACAAACCCTGCTAAGCAAACTAGCTGAGGAAGTGGTAATTGCTACATTGTTAAGAACTTTAGCAGACAGATTTGACGATCTAGGGATGAAGGCCGAAACTTTGCATGAAGCAGTCTATCACAATACCCATTACAAATTGAGTGCAACGTTAAATCCACAGAAAATTTTAATGGCATTACAGAAAGCACAAAGAGATTTTCCGGAGGGACTACAAAATGTCGTGCCTATAACCAGTAAGTGGATACTGATCAGGTTGCACATTTAAATACAGTTTCCAGTGTGTGGTATAAACGCCAAATACCAATGTTACACGGTACATCCTCATCCCATGAAATAGAATGCAGTGGGTAAATAAATACAGATTACGAACTCAAAAGGTATTATTAAGTTATAGACCGAGAGATGCTCGTGTGCTTATATCTGTAGAAGTTTTGAAAGACTGTGTTAGAGAAAGAGCTATTATTTGTCCAACAAGGATAATGCAAACGAACAACCAATCACGTGAAATGCAGTTTTTCTGAGGGAAAGTGGAATCAGCAAAGTGCAAGGAAAAAGTTTTAGCTTCTCAGTCAGTATGCCAGAAAATTGCAGCAGTAATTCTCATTTACTAAAACAACGGTAAACCAAACGTGATATTGAAACCAGAATTGCAGATCACTGGATTGTTAATTACTGTAAGTAATGTTAAATAGCAGGAAGACAATTTCACCTTCCAACAACTTGTCACGGGCACACCATTAACGTGTTCCGATCAACTTTATATTGATCGGAGGAAGGACAACACATCTTATCTAAACAAAACCTAAACTTTATTAACTATACCATAGGTTCCAATTTGCGAAAATCTCTAGACAAACTACTAACTTCAGAAAAAGAACAAAATTCATTGAATCAAATAACACAACATGTGATACAATATCGCGAGGAACGTCGATAAAATACAATTATTTTCAGTATTTCAAAGACAAACACAATTTTGGTACTAGTGCTCATTTATGCAACTCACTTTTGTGAAGAGGCCACCATCCATCACACAGCTGTGGAATGGATACGAGCTATGTAAGTGAAAATAGTGTATTCAACAAAGAAAGAATGAGAAAGTAGATTAATTAAGGTAACTAAGATTCAAGACTTCGGTGGAGTACCAACCCGATGAAAGAAAAGGAAAATTCAGGTCGTTGTTTTACTTCATTTATTTTTTTTATTTAGAAGGACAAATGCGTTACGTCACAGAATAGTAAAGCATAGAAATCAGACAAAACTAAAACTCACTCACATTGCCTCAGGCAAATTCAAGTCTTGCCAGAGACAGAAGTACAAGCAGGAAGCGATCCGTTACGGCAAGTGGATCTGGTATACGACACGTCTGCAGAGTAGGGTGTAAGGATTCAGCAGAAACCAAAGGACGTGGGACAAGCATATTCGTTACCTCGTAAGGCACGTTGCAAGAAACTGTACATATTTCATAAGAGTACATGGCGAGGGACCGACACAGCAGTAACTGCCTTTTAAGTGAATGTAGCGGAATACGAAAGACTCATTCGGTCATAACGAACCGAGCTGTGCGTCACAGCCTTACTGTAGCTCCATTTAAATACTCTAGACCCCCAGCTCTTGTCATGAACTAATCACTGGCATCGATGGCATTCACAGCAGTAGCACTCGATTCCTTGGGAGAGCGTCTAGCGGTTCTAGGCGCTCAGTCCGGAGCCGCGCGTCTGCTACGGTCGCAGGTTCGAATCCTGCCTCGGGCATGGATGTGTGTGATGTCCTTAGGTTAGTTAGGTTTTAGTAGTTCTAAACTTATGACCTCAGCAGTTGAGTCCCATAGTGCTCAGAGCCTTGGGAGAGCCAGTCCAGACAAAACTCCACCATCTGGTGAGCAAGATGTATGAGACAGACGGAATACCCTCAGACTTCAAGAAGAATATAATAATTCCAATCCCAAAGAAAGCAGGTGTTGACAGATGTGAAAATTACCGAGCTATCAGTCTAATAAGTCACAGCTGCAAAATACTAACGCAAATAATTCACAGACGAATGGAATAACTGGCAGAACCTCGGGGAAGATCAGTTTGGATTCCGCAGAAATGATGGAACACGTGAGGCAATACTGACCCTACGACTTATGTTAGAAGAAAGATTAAGGAAAGGCAAAAGTACATTTCTAGCATTTGCTGACTTAGAGAAGCTTTTGACAACGTTGACTGGATTACTCTCTTTCAAATTCGAAAGGTGGCTGGGGTAAAATACAGTGAGCGAAAGGCTATTTACAATTTGTACAGAAACCAGATGGCAGTTATAAGAGTCGAGGGGCACGAAAGGGAAGCAGTCGTTGGGAAGGGATTGAGGCAGGGTTGTAGCCTCTCCCCGATGTTATTCGATCTGTATATTAAAGGAAACAAAAGAAAAATTTGGAGTAGGTATTAAAATCCATGGAGAAAAAATGAAAACTTTGATGTTCGCTGATGACATTGTAATTCTGTCAGAGACAGCAAAAGACTTGGAAGAGCAGTTGAACGGAATGGACAGTGTCTTGAAAGGAGGATATAAGATGAACATCAACAAAAGGAAAACGAGGATAATGGAATGTGGCCGAATTAAGTCGGGTGATGCTGAGGGAACTAGATTAGGAAATGAGACACTTAAAGTAGTAAAGGAGTTTAGCTATTTGGGGAGCAAAATAACTAATGATGGTCGAAGTAGAGAGGATATTAAATGTAGACTGGCAATGGCAAGGAAAGCGTTTATGAAGAAGAAAAATTTGTTAACTTCGAGTATAGATTTAAGTGTCAGGAAGTTGTTTCTACAAGTATTTATGTGGATTGTAGCCATGTATGGAAGTCAAACATGGACGATAAATAGTTTGGCCAATAAGAGAATAGAAGCTTTAGAAATGTGGTGCTGCAGAAGAATGTTGAAGATTAGATGGGTAGATCACATAACTAATGAGTAGGTATTGAATAGAATTGGGGAGGAGTTTGTGGCACAACTTGACAAGAAGAAGGGATCGGTTGATAGGGCGTATTCTGAGGCATCAAGGGATCACAAATTTAGCATTGGAGGGTAGCGTGGAGGGTAAAAATCGTAGTGGGAGAGCAAGAGATGAATACATTAAGCAGATTCAGAAGGATGTAGGTTGCAGTAAGTACTGGGAGATGAAGAAGCTTTGCAAAGGATAGAGTAGCATGTAGAGCTGCATTAATCCAGTCTCAGGACTGAAGACCAACAACATTGAGTATATGTCCTAGATGCTCTAGGACAGAGTTTGAACTATCCGAAGATGTACTCAAGATGATGGCCTTCGCCAGATGAACTTCATGCTGTTCGCCGTCTACCATCTGCTGATGGAGAAACTGTCTTCCGATGACACCACATCACAGTGTGCTGCCAATACCGGGCTTTAGCGAGGAAGCCAGCAACAAGGCTTCTTGAAAGTCTATGTTCCTCTTCGACACTCAGGCTCCTTGGGCTGCCGAAACCTACCAATGGTACGTAGGAGATCAACCGACCACATGACTACCGATATCAGGTACATCGTGGATAAGTCATCAAGGGTCATCGTAGAATTCAGAGTGCGGTCGAGTACACTCCGCAGGCGGCTCGAGAAGCACTTTCTGCTGGGCAGCTGCCACTCCGTTCGCCGGCAGCCGCCGCGGCACCAGGGTCGCTGACATCACCTCCTGGGCGAGAAAATGCTGAGTTGACTAGACGAACATCAGACAGAATCCAACACGCAGATGAATTGGCAACAGCGGTGGCTCCTGTAAAAGAATGACGGCTTCTAAACATTGGCAGTAAATACGTGAACTCTAATAATGTTTCATTGGGGTCGAAGCTTCTCATGTTCTCAACAGCTATCTTGAATTCATTCACAGGTGTCTCCTCTCGTTCCTGTTTAGGTATATGAGTGTCTGGTCTTGCTCATCTCAATCAATCTTAGTACAAAATTACAATGTCATCTGTAAAATGTCTTTAAATACCTTCATCATACTGTTATGGAGCACGGAAGCGAAAAATGCGGAGCACCCATGGGAAATTCAGCGAGGAATTGCACAGACACAGCTTACTATCTGATAAATTGTGAAACAACTTGCTCCTCTTCTAGCAACAGTGTACCGTAGGAATCTCGAAGAGCGAAATACTGACTGGAAAGAAACGTAGGTCACTACCAATTTCAGGAGATGCATTACTGTAGTTCTATAACTCTGACATCGGTCTGTTCTAGAATTTAGGAGCTGGTTTTATGTCGACGTACTATTGCATTTCTTGACACTGGAGATCTCCTCTGTAAGTATCAACATGGATCCCGAAAACAACGATCTTGCGAAACACAGCGCTTTCTATTCGTTCACGAGACCGAGAAAACGAGGGCGCTTTGAAACTAATTATGTAAGAACCTTTGAATCTTCTTAAATAGGAAATTTATTAACATTGTACATCTGTATTCTACATGTCTACACATTTACTGCTCACCATAGGCACCCTCGCGGCGATCTCATCCCTCCAATTGTGTAGCCAGTCAAGTGAAACCGCCAAAGCAAGCTGTTTGATTTTGCTGACAGAGCCACATCATCACTTCTGCTTGCACCGTTTCATCACTACCAGAGTGAGGATCTCGAAGTTCTTTAATTTTTGTAAACTGATGAGAATCGGATCGTTCCAAATCGGAGTGTATAAAGGGTGATTCATGACAGTGAACCGAATGCATCGGATTGTTGCAGATGCCGCAGTGCTGGTGTACGGTCTGGTTCTGTCGTGCTGAAGGAGAGGGTGCTCCATGTGGGGACGAAAAACTTCAAATGCATGCTTTCAAAATTAAGAATTGGCTTTTAACATAAACAAGTGATACGTTATTTGTAGATTTCCAGAAGGCTTTCGACACCGTTCCTTACAAGCGTCTTCTAACCAAACTGTGTGCCTATGGAATAACGCCTCAGTTGGGCGATTGGATTCGTGATTTCCTGTCAGAAATGTCACAGTTCGTAGTAATAGACGGAAAGTCATCGAGTAAAACAGAATTAATTTACGGCGATCCCCAAGGAAGCGTTATAGGCCCTCTGTTGTTTCTGATCTATATTAATGACATAGGAGACAATCTGAGTAGCCGTCTTAGACTGTTTGCAGATAATGCTGTCATTTACCGTCTTGTAAAGTCATCAGATGACCAAAACGAATTGCAAAATGATTTGGATAAGATATCTGTATGGTGCGAAAAGTAGCGGTTGACCCTGAATAAAGAAAACTGTGAAGTTATTCACATGAGTACTAAAAGAAATGTGCTAAATTTCGATTACGCGATAAGTCACACAACTCTGAAGGATGTAAATTCAACTAAATACTTAGGGATTACAATTACAAATAACCTAAAGTGGCACTATCACATATATAATGTTGCGGGTAGAGCCAACCAAAGATTGTGATTCATTGGCAGAACACTTGCAAGGTGCAACAGGTCTACTAAAGAGACTGCTTATACCACGCTTGTCCGCCCTATTCCGGAGCATTGCTGGGCGGTATTGGATCTGCATTAGATAGTACTAACGGATGACACCGAAAAAGTTCAAAGAAGGGCGGCTCATTATGTATCATCGCGAAATAGGGGAGATAGTGCCACAGACATGATACGTGAATTGGAATGGCAGTCATTAAAACAAAGGCGTTTTTCGTTGCGACGGGATCTACTCATGAAATTTCAATCTCGTTTTCTCCTACGATTGCGAAAACATTCTGTTGGCACCCACCTACGTAGGGAGAAATCATCATCACGATAAAATAAGAGAAATCAGGGCTGGCACGGAATTTATGTGCTCGTTTTTCCGGCGCACCATTCGAGAGTGGAATGGAGAGAGACAGCATGAAGGTGGTTCATTGAACCCCCTGCCAGGCACTTAATTCTGAATAGCAGAGTAATCACGTAGATGTAGGCGTAGTTGTAGATGCATTGCGTATAGATAAGGACCTGTTATTGTGCGTCGACACGATTGCATAACAGTCACTGGAAGCACCTACTCCCATAATCTAGAAGTATGCATACCGAGCGCTTGAAAGCGGAACGACCACAGACAACTATCTGCAGAAGAGGGAAATACCAGAGTGAGAATCATTGTTAGAATCCTTAGGAAGTGTGGTCCATCAACAAAGGAGGTTGCTGGCAAAACCCTTGATCGATCAATACTTGAATATTTCTTGTCAGTTTGGGATCCGTAGCATACTGATAGACGAACTACAGATCTAAAGAAGAGCAGCATGTTTTGATACGGATGTTTTTGTGTAAAGCATGACGGAGATGATCAGCCTACTGCAGTGACACATGCTTCAATCGAGTCATCACGGTATGGTTTACTGGTTGAGATCAGAGAGTGTACGTTCCAATAAGGTTCGATGAATATATTGCTTCTTCCTACGTGTATCTCGCTAAGAAGCATGAAGATAAATTTATAGATTGGAGTTCCCGCAGAGGATTAGAGGCAGTCTTTCTCCCCGCAAACCATTGCCGAGTGGAACAGGAGAGCAGGAATCTGACAGTGGTACACAAGAACCCTCCGCCACATACACAGAAAGGTAGCTTTCGACGTATAGATGTAGATAAAAAGGTTGTAGGTGTGGCACAGCACCTTCACAGTTACATTAGGGACGAAACGGGTGTCGGAAGGGATAGACGTGTAAAAATAAGCATAACTCTAAATTGACTGGAGCCATTTCAGCCAGATTAGTTACTTATTTGAGTTACCAATAATAAAAAAATAATCTAGAGCTAAGACACCCTACCTATCCTTACAGAGCGGTGAAATTTTAAAGAAATTGCTTCGAATTGCTTCAACAATTTCATACAAACTGGATACAAATGAAATTAGGAAGAATTCCGATAACAGCTGGTGAAATTGTTGTTTAGTGAAACACAACAGGTTTCGCGGCCTAAAGTGGCATCATCTGGTGGCGCCTACATGGTAAAAAACAAGGTACAGTGTGACCAAATTTTATGGATATTGAAATTACTGAAAGGATGTCTAAAAGATACTCACAACGATGAATGGTTATAGCCGTACCCATCGCTCCTTGTCAAATTTACAATTCAGTGAATACTGTCAGTACTATGGCCACCGAACGGTAACAAAGACGTTCTCCATTGGTGTAGGAAAAATTGCTGATACGTGAAACTTGCAGGCACAGAGCCAGGTTTTTAAACATTACTGGCACCTAATCAAGAAAAAAGATAAATGTTTTATAGTGAGAGGACGCTAGGAGTATTTGAAGAGGGCGGATCAGCGATTTTCTTAAAAAAAACTGTCCCAAATATCACAATTAGTCGCGGCACTACGTAAATTACTGTGCGGCATATATCAGATGACAGCATCTTACCGGTGTGACGGCAAGGCAAGCCGGCGTTGCTGACACAGTACCCATAGTAATTCGCATATTTCCGTGACTAATTTTGTTAACAGTGACCTTTTTTTATATAAACAGCAAAATCGATCACTTCAAGAACTTATGACTGGCGGAACTGAAGCTATCCTTTTGGACAATGTGACATCATATACGCATGTGTCTTATACAGTTCATTTGAGGCTGAAGTTATCATTCACACTCCAAAGGAAAGCGCAAGGCTACCGCGAGAATATGGGCTGTTTCGGAGTCTGTAAACCTCAAAAAGTAATTTTCATTTTGCACTTGGAGTATGTAACCTAACGAACATTAAGTTATTACACAAAAGTTTATCGTAAAATTTACAAACAGCACATTCTCATGGGCAGACGAGTAACGTAACTAATAGGTGGACACTTTGGAAGGTACTCGACTATCTACTACAGAGCGTAATCAAGTCGCGGTCATAGTTAACCAGCTTATATATATATATATATATATATATATATATATATATATATATATATATATATATATATATATATATATATATATATATAAGAAAAAGAGGGAGAACCAAATCAGAGAATGAAAACTCGTACTGTGTCATTCTAAGATCAACTAATTGTAAGTTGTCACAACATCAAGAACTCATAGTAGAGGCTGACAAAAGTAAGTCAGCGGTAGTAATGTTACAAGCGGACTACAAAAGCAAATTTAAATAAAAAGCAGAATATTATGATGAAAATTAGATATGATTTAACTGAAAAATCGAAATGTTTCCTAATGAAATTCAAAATGAACGACTTTCACCAATGCACCCAACTGCACCAAAATTACTTGGAACCTTAAGGCTTTTCAAAATAGGTAAACCATTACTCCCGCTTGTGAATGCTAGAGGGGCGCAACTTATGAAGTAGAAGAGCTGTTCGCTGAATATTTCAATAAACACTTCCGACGTCCTACTAATTTCAGCGTAAAAGGTGGGAGACAGCTTATAAAGAATTTTCAGGGTGTATTCATACTGTCAATCACAGGTATGATGCCAAGTGCTGTCAATAACATGTATGCTAATACACCTATTGTTCAGATCCAGAGTATTATCGCAGTGAATCTGTATACTTTCTCGGAGACACCGTAAACGACGAGGAAGAAATGCAGGCTTCATTAAAAAAGTGTTATAGCTTTTAATTATTTTATATTCAGGGATGATTTTTATTCACAACAACAAGGCTTAGCATTGGTCTCGCTACTTACTTATCGCCGCGTGGGATTAGCCGAGCGGTCTCAGGCGCTGCAGTCATGGACTGTGCGGCGGGTCCCGACGGAGGTTTGACTCCTCCCTTGGGAATGGGTATGCGTATTTGTCCTTAGGATAATTTAGGTTAAGTAGTGTGTAAGTTTAGGAACTGATGACCTTAGCAGTTAGGTCCCATAAGATATCACACACATTTGAACACTGAACTTACTTATAGCATAGTAAATATTTTTATGACCATCTTTGAACAGGGATTTATGACAAAATTCGCTCAACATGCCAGAAGATTAATTTTATGGAACAGATATGTTGACGATGTTTTCATATGATGGCAATAATGCTGAAAGCGACCAGTTTCTTCGGGATCTAAATAGTGTGAACCAAGATGTACAGTTTCATGGGCAACGCGCTGAGAATGATACTACCGTTTTAGGCCTCCAAGTGACCATAAAACAAGGAAATCAAGGCTTCCATGTTTACCGAAAGCCAACGACGACAGATCTTGTTATAAACAAATTAAGTTTACCCAACTAAATACAAATCAACGACATTCCGATCCATGTTAAACAGTATTTATAAAGTGCCCCTTATTACTGATGCTCTAATGGCTGAATATAAGGTTATACAGTATAGGGTGAACAGCATATAAAATCGTTTGCCATCCAGAATTTTTTAACACAATTAATGGAAGTGTATTAAAAAGAAAAATTTTCCTTCCCATAGAGTATCAGAGGCAGATTTTATAAAGCTTACATCATCCGAGCAAACAAAGGAATTATATATTACTATACCTGGATGCAGTATCGGAACAAATTGGCAGATGTAGGAGACATAAAAATTTTATTTCAGCATAGCATATTATACTTTTTCGAATCTAGGTAGAAAACTCAGGCACAACGAAAAACCAGTGGTAAATAAATATACAGAAGCGGGTGTATACCGCATTACACGCAGTGATTGCCCTAAGAGATACATAAGGGCACAGCTTCATATGCGCTTAATAAATTTAAAAGTACCTCATACAAAAGAAGGAAGCCATCCTTATTTTGAATGTTTTAGAGGAGGTAGAAATTTTTAGATGTAAAAAACAAAATGCTCAGTTCACGTTGAATAACCAATTAGAATGAAAGCATTCTGGCTAATTTTGATTGTTTATACGATTAGGTACTAGTACGTAATAAGATTCTGTGTTACTCTCTCTTGCAAAGACAGCGATTCAGCGCTCCTAGTCATGACTACATGACGTCACACTGTCCACAGGGACAGCCTCCGTTCCCTCAGCCAGCTTTTACTTTGACCAGCACCGGGTTGGCTTGCCGTCACACCGAGCTGCCCCTGCACCTGATACATTCCAACACAGTAATTGGCACCGTGCGGTGACTAATCTTGTTAGCAGTAATTTTTTTTAAAATCGCCAATCTTGCCCGTTCCAAAACTTGTAGCGCTCTCTCACTATAAAATATCTTTCTGGTTTCTGTTTGGATGCAGGCAAATTTTAAAATCATGGCTGTGTAGCTGCAAGTTTCACTTATCAGCAATTTTTTTTCTAAATGAATGGAGCACGTCCGTTATCTTTCGCTCGCCATAGAATTGACAATTTTAGCTGAATTGTAAATTTTGACATGGAATGATGCTTATGCCTATGATATTTCAACGTTGTGAGTATATATTAGACATTCGTTTATTACTTTAAACTCCACAAAATGTGATCACACTGTACTCTGCTTTTTACTGTGTATGTTGCCACAGATGATGCTGTTTTAGGCCGCGAAAACGGTGTGTTTTCAATAATCAACATTTTTACGAGTTGTTAGGGGAATTCTTCATAATCATGTCTTTCAACAACTGTGGATACCCAGAACATAAAATACTTTGGATGCATACAGCTTACTATCGGAAGATAACAATACTTTTAAGACACCACTAACAAGAACAGGAGTGTGATGCGGATGGAAGAAAGCGACCTGAAAAGTAGGCATAAATATAAAATTCTTGAACCAGTTTCAAGTAAACTTCATACACGTACAACTAATTACCTGAAGAAATACTATGGCGCTATACATCCATAGCACCCCTTCCCCTACCCGACACCTTTTCCATTGGTGTCACAGCGACACTGTAGTAAAGTAGATGCGTATTAAATTTGATCGAAATTGTTCCCAGCATCCCAGAGTTATGCATCTATACAAACATTTACAAACACTGCAGCTTGTGAATGCTGGTTGCAGGAGTCGACAGAGAATGTGGGGTTAGTTAAGTAACGCTACAACTCTAGTTTGACAGAAATGTAAATAAAATGAAATTGGTGTCTCGTGTTTGAAGCTAGTAACGAGATTATAGTTTAACCCACTGTCGTCAATGTCGCGAGAGTCGGAGCGTAAACTCGAACAGAATTAAACTGAGAAAAGATTCGTGTATTGTAAAACGAATCTGTGTACGCAAACCAAGAGACAATGAGACGGTCTTTCCTTTTGTTTTTCTGCTTATTATCAACATTAATTACAGGTAGTATAATTTGTGTCAAGAAATAATATTTATTGTTATGCTGGTCCAACTGCTGTTGTTATAACTAGTCGAAATTCATCTCTGATATAATGTTCCACATTGCAAAGTCAAATTATGTCGGCGCTATAGTTATAAAGGAACTCAAAGCAGAGAGCAGCTAGTTTACATCCACATAGATTGAGTGGTCAACGAAAGCTTTATTTAAATTTTCTAAACGGGAGTGTTTTCGGAGGTGAATCGTGTCATTATAACAGATGACAAATGACTCCACCGAAAGAAACGAAGTAACATTGTCCTGAAAGTAAATAATCTTAGCAATAATTTTCGGTGGAAAACAGCTGCTTCAGAGTGCCTTACGTCGACTTTCTAGTGAATAAATGACACTTTGTAGTCATACCTGAGGGCATACTGCCTGTCGTGAATACAATCAACTCAACGTTTCTTTTCACTTATCACATAAAATACCGCAGTGATTAAGGTACTGCATCACGTTTTGGAAGCAAGAAGGTAGAACACCAATCCAGTAACCCATATTTGCATTTTGGGATTTCCCCTACATAATTTATTATTTATTTCGCCATTATCCCTTTCGAAAAGGCAGGATCTATTTCCTCTCTTATCCGTCCACTATCCTCTCTTACGCTCTGCCGCTAATAACCACGTGATTGACGGGACGTCTGTGTCAAGTATTTCATTAATCCATACGCCATACATAAAAGAATGATGCTTTTCATATTGTCATTGACGAAAAACACTTGAAAACTCCCTTGAAGAGAAATATACATTTCCTACTAAACGTTTAGTTGGAGTTATTAGGCTTATCTGTGACACTCTTGTGGAAGGAATAGGTCGATTTACAAATATTAACTGTCTCTATTGTCCCCATGTTGACGGCTTCGATTACAGTGAACACCTTATGATAGGAGTCAAAGTCACGTCATTCTCATTAATATCCTTAACGCCAGCCAGGTATTTATCTCGTGTATCTTTCCTCTGACTATAATCAGTCACTATTTTTTGTTGTCACCCAATAGCATACGTTAATCTGCGTCTGACTGCGTTACTAGTGCGAAACGCAGTCATCCCCGTTGTGTGTTCTTCGTGCAACAAGTTCAACAACAATTTGACAAATTTCAAAATGGGTGTAATAGTTCGTGATTGGGGATCTGAATATTTTAAAGTCGATTTGTTGGTTCCAAATGGAGAAGAACTGGCTGCTTGTTTCTCAAAGAAGCCTCGCCAGCATTCACTCTGAGCAATGTGGGGGCAGCACTGGGAACCCAAATATGTACGGCCAGATGGATGTTTCATCTCCAGTCCACCCTGATGTGAGACCAGCTTGCGGCATGTCGCTCCATAATAGAATACAGTGCAAGATGGCCGGAAACATAGGAAGATACATGTTTTACAGCTGTGAATAAACATCACTTCTCTTTTCTTTAATCTATATTCATTGTGACTCATTAGAGCGGGACGCTGCTTCTAGCCATTATTGTACAATATACGGTGTAATAAATCGGACAGTAGTGTGCCTAACCTGGAAACACGATGAGTATCACAGGGAACATTAAAAGCACAATTTACGTTTATGTTTTCATAAGAGCACGCAGTACGTCACGTAACATGCAGGTCCTGTTAACATTTAATCCCTGTTAAATACGGCAGCGTTAAATATAACTTTTGCAACTCAAAAAAGGAGGTTATAACACTTCCGTGTAACTACTCTCACAATTCCCTCGATATTCTCGCGAGGAGTGAAATAAGTTGTCACTTTTTCACTTGAAGTATGAATAAATAACTATATCTTTTTACCTACAGAGTAGTGTGTCAGTATAAAGGTGCTGAAGATTTAGACTGTACTGTACTCAGCATTAAATTAAGGATATCGTGTATATGTACTACTATGAAATAAAGTCGTGAGACTGGAGAGGGAGATATGGCGGGCCTTATCAGACCAGTCAGATGACTGATGACCCAAATACTATGGTATAAAGTAGTCCGTAATTTGAGGTACACATACTTACTATTTGAAAAATACATGATCGAGTTGACGCAGAATAATATAAAAGTTAACTGAACATATTCCAGATATTACACACTCCAGATTTGACGTCCTTATTTTATAAAGTAAGCAACCGTCACTAGTGCTAACATGCTTACCAGAGCTTCTCTTGGAAACTGATACGTATAATTTGTAAGAGAGCATAGTACAAACTTCCCTTGTCTTTAAGCCGTGCGGTGTGGCCGAGCGTTTCTAGGCGCTACAGTCTGGACCCGCGCGACAGCTACGGTCGCAGGTTCGAATCCTGCCTCGGGCATGGATGTGTGTAATTGTCCTTAGGTTAGTTAGTTTTAAGTAGTTCTAAGTTCTAGGGGACTGATGACCTCAGTAGTTAAGTCCCATAGTGCTCAGAGCCATTTGAACCTTGTCTTTACTGCAATGTACATTACGATTTTCGAGTCAGTTGATTCTTGCACTGATTTTATTATTAGCTGAAGAGGAAATGCCGATATTTTAAATTCATTACAAATCTTGAGAGTGCCATTTGCAAGATAACTATGGCTTGGATTATATAAAAAACTAAAAATACCTGTTTCCACCCACAAATTTTAAATTGTCCATTTAATATTGTGTTTCACATCAGTAACTTGTATTATGTACCTAAAACGTGTGACATTCAAATTTCCTAGCGGTAAACTATCGTTAATAAGTTAAAGTTTAAAACCTAAGACACGAGTAGGTTCCAGGCTGCGGAAGTTGTCCTGTACTGATAAGGGGTGCACCAGAGAACATCGCTTCAGAAATGAAGACGTTTGGAATTACAAGTTGATTCAGTGCACATGATATCTACACAGAAACTGAAGGCGGGATCATGAAGATATGTTGCATGAAAATAGACTTCAAATATTCTTGTATACTCTGACTACAAACGTAGAGGGGCAGTACAGAGGGAAAGGCCAGGGAACACATGACGGATCGTTGATGATCTTAACAGGTGAAATCACCTAATCCATGTAAAGAGCAGAAGATGGAAATGAAGGAATTATAGTATTAGTGAGATTACATTCAATAAACCACCATCACATTGTTTATTTATTTAATTTCCATGTGTATGGCTAATTACGTAGAACAAAATTTAGGACCCTCTTTCCATGTTCGTGGAACTAGTCGGAACATGAAATTACATACAAAATTAACTATACGCACAGTACACGTGCACCTCAAGATCGATTCATTATGGGAGCATCAGTGGCCAACATCATCCAGAGACGAACTACTGGCACATGTTCCACCAGCTGTGTCACCACTTACCTGTCTCTATGCGAGTGAAGGACGTACACGTGAATGGAGTAGACGTGGTGAGCTTCCCATTCGCCTACACACACTGGTGGCAACCCACGCTTCATGGTGTGGGGAGTCAACAGTTACAACTCGCGTTCACATTTAGTTTTTCTGCTGGGTACAGTAACCAGTGTCCACTACATTACACAGGCCTTTGTACCCGTGCTACTGCCCATTCTTCGACAGGAAGGTGACGTGAGTTCTGGTCGTGGCATATAACGACTGCTCTGGCCTGTCATATCATCAGATCACTTAACTACTGGAGATGTATGGGACATCGTGAAGTGAAAACTTATCCGTTCTCTAGCGCCTGCAAGAACCGTTGGCAAATTGCAACAAAAGGCGCAAGGCGCTCAGGACAGTCTACCGCAGCATAGTTTGCACATGAAAATACACACCTGCGTTGCCATTAGAGCGAGTACTCTTTCTATTGATGCGACTGTTTGGACACTATTTGCTGTGAAATGTGTTTTTCATTTGCTCTGAATTTGTTATCACACACTCTTACTGTAATGAACTACCTGTTCCATCACTCTTCAGTTAAAGGACCTTGTCCCTGAAGATGGTGCCCTTTTTTCCGGTATTGTATCCTTAAGTCCTTCTTCTGTTTGACGGTGTAAATTTGTCGTGCATGAAGGGATAAACAACTAAGAAATGAATGTATCTTAGAAGATTATGTAGCTACAAATCTTAACCTTTTACACAAGGAAATTTGCGACGTACCGCAAATGGGTATCTCATTGGTAGTTACATGAAGTTCTAATTCTAATGTTGCTGAGAGGTAATGTGATCTCCAAGAATTCCGCACTACATCAAATGTGCTTTATATTGAAGAGATATCCATCTGCAATCGTCCTAAAGTTGTCCCAGGGAATTAATTTCCGTGAAAACAGCATAGAAAATACACTCCTGGAAATGGAAAAAAGAACACATTGACACCGGTGTGTCAGACCCACCATACTTGCTCCGGACACTGCGAGAGGGCTGTACAAGCAATGATCACACGCACGGCACAGCGGACACACCAGGACCCGCGGTGTTGGCCGTCGAATGGCGCTAGCTGCGCAGCATTTGTGCACCGCCGCCGTCAGTGTCAGCCAGTTTGCCGTGGCATACGGAGCTCCATCGCAGTCTTTAACACTGGTAGCATGCCGCGACAGCGTGGACGTGAACCGTATGCGCAGTTGACGGACTCTGAGCGAGGGCGTATAGTGGGCATGCGGGAGGCCGGGTGGACGTACCGCCGAATTGCTCAACACGTGGGGCGTGAGGTCTCCACAGTACATCGATGTTGTCGCCAGTGGTCGGCGGAAGGTGCACGTGCCCGTCGACCTGGGACCGGACCGCAGCGACGCACGGATGCACACCAAGACCGTAGGATCCTATGCAGTGCCGTAGGGGACCGCACCTCCACTTCCCAGCAAATTAGGGACACTGTTGCTCCTGGGGTATCGGCGAGGACCATTCGCAACCGTCTCCGTGAAGCTGGGCTACGGTCCCGCACACCGTTAGGCCGTCTTCCGCTCACGCCCCAACATCGTGCAGCCCGCCTCCAGTGGTGTCGCGACAGGCGTGAATGGAGGGACGAATGGAGACGTGTCGTCTTCAGCGATGAGAGTCGCTTCTGCCTTGGTGCCAATGATGGTCGTATGCGTGTTTGGCGCCGTGCAGGTGAGCGCCACAATCAGGACTGCATACGACCGAGGCACACAGGGCCAACACCCGCCATCATGGTGTGGGGAGCGATCTCCTACACTGGCCGTACACCACTGGTGATCGTCGAGGGGACACTGAATAGTGCACGGTACATCCAAACCGTCATCGAACCCATCGTTCTACCATTCCTAGACCGGCAAGGGAACTTGCTGTTCCAACAGGACAATGCACGTCCGCATGTATCCCGTGCCACCCAACGTGCTCTAGAAGGTGTAGGTCAACTACCCTGGCCAGCACGATCTCCGGATCAGTCCCCCATTGAGCATGTTTGGGACTGGATGAAGCGTCGTCTCACGCGGTCTGCACGTCCAGCACGAACGCTGGTCCAACTGAGGCGCCAGGTGGAAATGGAATGGCAAGCCGTTCCACAGGACTACATCCAGCATCTCTACGATCGTCTCCATGGGAGAATAGCAGCCTGCATTGCTGCGAAAGGTGGATATACACTGTACTAGTGCCGACATTGTGCATGCTCTGTTGCCTGTGTCTATGTGCCTGTGGTTCTGTCAGTGTGATCATGTGATGTATCTGACCCCAGGAATGTGTCAATAAAGTTTCCCCTTCCTGGGACAATGAATTCACGGTGTTCTTATTTCAATTTCCAGGAGTGTATTAACAGCAATAGGTAGGAATAATTACACACATGTGACCATCAGCAGTAACAGCAGGAAGGTTTCTGCTCGTCGTTATAGCATATCTGTATGCGACTTGGCTCTTCCCTGGCTTTCTTGACGAGCGTCGCAGCCCGATATCTGATCCTTCGGTCCTCTGTTCCAGTGCTGACCCTTACGTTCTGTTGCCAGGACTGCTCTGCTGAGGAGAGTTAATTTCCGGAATGTCAGTGTTCACCCGTACGATGCGTTAGGTAGCCATCGTCTCTCTTGATTACCTGTCCTCGCTAACCCAACAAATTTCTCCTCCGATGACGTGTGGTTAATTGAATGAAGAGAAGATTTATATATTTTGAACACTACGGAATCTCAAATGTAATCCAAACGCTCTCCATCATTACATTATTCAATTCCTCATAGCCTGATAGAAAACGATAAACGTTCATTTATTATTATTTTACACCAGTGTTGCACTATTTAAACTCAAAATGCAAATTTTTTTCAGAGTTACTTTATACATCGATTTGAATTTTGTGGGTAATATCCCTTCTCAGCAATAATCTGCCCTTAATTACTAATCACCGTGTACTATTCCAACTGGATTATCTAATCATATATTGATCCATTCCTTTAATTTAATTTTTGATAATATTCTGAAAGAGAATGTGGCCAAAACAGCTATACTGCCGACAATAAGGCAATAGCTGTTAAATCAGAAGTACAGTCGTTCATAAAAGGCGTCCAGATGTTTGCCCGCATCTCGTGGTCGTGCGGTAGCGTTCTCGCTTCCCACGCCCGGGTTCCCGGGTTCGATTCCCGGCGGGGTCAGGGATTTTCTCTGCCTCGTGATGGCTGGGTGTTGTGTGATGGCATTAGGTTAGTTATGTTTAAGTAGTTCTAAGTTCTAGGGGACTGATGACCATAGATGTTAAGTCTTATAGTGCTCAGAGCCATTTGAACCATTTCGTCCAGATGTTTGGGCAAACAGACTTGAATTCATCTCAAAATATGCATGCAGACCTTACCTTATTATGTGAGTTACACAGAAACACTTTCTCTATATGCACCGTAGTACTTAATGTAAACAGGAAATTTTAAACCCACGTCACAGCGTTCTGCGGAAAGAGATTTTATCCAGTTCAGCACAGAAGTTTTCTCTGCTTTATCATCTTAAAAATATTAAGAACCAGTGCTTTGAAATTTAGCAAAGAGGAAGTGAGGTTTCTGTCGACCGTATAGTATTTTCACATTCAGAGGAAGAAGCTAGTGATAGAAAATTCATGGAAAGGTCACGGCGAAAGGAAAATAGACGTAATTTTAATAACTGCCACCCCAACTCGCTAATTACTTCAGTGGCACTCCCGTATTTCGCAATAGTACAAAACTAACTGCTCCCCATTGACTTTTTGAATGTCCCCCGTCAGGCCCATTGGTAAGGACCCCAAGGCGTACACCATGTTGTGACCACATGTAGTATGCGTTGCTTCACACAGTGGAGAATGGCAAAACAGAGGCAGGCCGGCGACCGAGGCGTTGCGAAGTAGGCACGCACAGATACCCTTGCTGACAGCAGCAGTCTACCAACAGGCTGACGCAAGGACGCACACAGACCGAGCGCCGACCGAAGCCTGGAGAGTGCTGAGTAAGGAGAAGTGAGGCCAGCCTGATAAGTTAAGCTGCAATATACTGCAGGAGTAATAACAAAAAGCTACCACCAAGGGTAAGAAACGTCCTCCTGCCGGATATAAATAGTGGAGCACAGGCAGCAACAGACAGTATCCATTAGGAAGCAGTTCGGATCTGAGGACGGGCGGGTCCGTGTCCGAATGTTCAATCTTCGTAGGTGACGATTCTGGAAGTCTGTTCCAGCTCGCAGGAGTCATCCGTTCGCCGCCAGATGTCAGCTTCAGCTCGGGAGGTCGGCCCGAGTTCGGTCGGCACCATGGCTAACACAGCGAGAACTTCCAGCAGGACGGGCCGCAGCGCGGTCTTGGTCACAGGAGCCGCCGTGAACTGACGCCTGGACTCCACGGCAACCCGGCCCCATGGCGCATGGTCCATCCATGATGGGACCTCGCGGACATCGCGACTGATGGCTTCCCAGCCGCCGGTGCAGCGAGTTCATCTTAACCACAGGGCATCCTGGCTTCAGCGGAGCACTGGTGGCCATTCTCCACTGTGGTAAGCAACGCTTACTACATGTGGCCGCAACACTGCCTCTCCTAAAAATTAAATTCGTTCCAGAATTTACCCTATATGTTAACTCGAGTTCTATCCTATATTCTTCTTCTTCCCTATATACATCATGGTTGCCCTGACTCATGCCATACTCGTAATCCATTCTACAGGAATCTCATGGAACAGTCTTGCATTAACATGCTGAATCCTTCGTTTTAATAAAACGTATACCACACATATAAATACAATTAACACGGTAATAGTACTGGTTGAAATACCAGTGGTCGCTATGCTACGTTTCCGCCTGGTATCGCACTTCTACACACGCCTTAATAAATGACCACATGCCTTAATATTTGTGACCGCTACGGTCGCAGGTGATGTCTTTAGGTTAGTTAGGTTTAATTAGTTCTAAGTTCTAGGCGACTGATGACCTAAGAAGATAAGTCGCATAGTGCTCAGTGCCATTTGAACCATTTGAGCCTTAATATTTGACCTTTCTCCGAATCTACTAGTTAATCTATCGTTTGCAATAGCGTAGCAACCAAAATGTTCTTAATATACGTCGCATAGTGCTCAGAGCCATTTGAACCATTTTGAGCCTTAATATTTGACCGTTCTCCGAATCTAGTAGTTAATCTATCGTTTGCAATAGCGTAGCAACCAAAATGTTCTTAATATACGTCAAATTTTCTTCTGGAGCGTTGCTGAATGACGCATCTGGCCAGTACAACGTCAGATGAGTATCTGTAACCTTGGTGACTCCTGTGACTGTCGCTGGTAAGCTGAAACGATCCCCTCTATTTCACAATTTGTCCCGTTGATTAGCAAACCACTGTCCCTTAATTCCATCTCCGTGGTTGCTGTCCAATTTCCATTGTCATAACACTTGGCTGATATCCCCTCCGTTGCGAATACTAAATACAACCAATGCTTCCCAACTTGCTGAAAATGTGGCGTAGGCTTCACTATTATCATCCGACAGTCCGAAGCTTCTGCTTCTGCCCTAAATAACTGGATCTCACACGACCCCTTTCCCCGTGAAAACAATCCATAATGGACAAATGGAAACTGACTCCGTTAGACATCTACTCAACTCTAAACTCGACATAGTAGCATGAGTATCCCCCTCCTTAATAAAACCTCCTGTGTCCTGAACTGTACGCCCTCCCCCATGCGCTCCCATCTGACCGGATAAGGATCCCCTGTGTAACACTGATACTGCCTCCCCACACCACTTACTGGAAATCTAATCTCTACATACATCTTAATTAGATCCGTTGTTACCTTAATCCTTGACATATGATAAAAAAGTGACATACTCGCTTCAATTATCGGCACTACGTGCTCTACTCCCTCTGGAAACTCTCCCTTTGCCTGCTTCAGACTCCGTCTGAATTTTTCTGGTGACATCAACGTCACACTCACCTGCCCGTTCAATGCGTGATGGACTGCCTCCTGCAATTCATCCATCCTCACTCATGCATCACCAATGCTGTTAACCAGTTCCCGCAGCAATTTATCCATTTCCAGCTTCCTTTCCACTATATCCAATCGCGTTTGTACCTGTTCCAGATCCTTATTCAATAATTTCTTTGTCTGTTCTATATATGCCCGTAACCCTGTAGCCATCCCACGCACCACGTGTGTCACATTCAACAACTCTGTACCTAATACCCGTATCTCTGTTGTGTGTATATACACTAACTTCCATATGCTTTCCTCCCTGTTGCGAATAACTGTTAAAGAATTGTTCAAACCCTCAATATCGTCTCTATCCGCTGTTCCAAAAATTGTTTTCAGCAACTTCCCACCTGCATTCAACCAACCCCTCTTTACTCTCTTTCTCCTCCCTGGAATCATGCTCACGACTTGGCGCAGTTGGTCCCTCATTTCCTTACATGACCTATCCAAAGCCTCGTACTCTTCTTGCACATTCCGTAATATTCCGTTCTTAGATGCAACCGTTTCCACACTCGATACCACCTCCTATAGCTGCCGCATCTCGTTCCTTACCTGCAGGATGTTGAGTGCCAGCCGAAGCGTCCACTCGTGACTCGTGAGAACCACATTCGGTTGTTACCCGAACAACACCCCACTTCGCAACAGCATATCCTGTACCTGGCCAGCTTGTGTCAGCTGCCAGAGGACTACGCCCCATACTATCCACTTGTACCCATCCTGCGTCACCTACAGAATCGAGAGAGAAGGAAAAAACTCCCATCACTACCACTTAATACCAATAAAATAGCCCTAGTCCGTGCACAAAATAATACACACATGATAATTATTGCTCCCTCGAACGCTACTTATACTTAATACCCGGTTTACTGTCTGCTTCTGGCGCTTCTTTTCGCTTTCTGCCAGAAGGAGAAGTACATATACATGGATCTACAACCCCCTGGAACGGGCTATACCAACGTGAACCACCGTTGTCTTGGTAGGCAATTGTAATTTTACATCGACAGGTGATGTCATTTCCACTATCTGGTACGGTTCCTGGAACTTGTTTGGGAACTTCTTGGTTCTGCCTTTTGGAACATACGGATTAGCTAGTATCAGGCATTGGCCTACTCTGTACTGTGGCAACTTCCTCGTTCTACCTCCAATCCGTTCTTGTCCTTCCAATGCTTTCGTGTTAGCTCGTCTAACTCTCTGCCATACTCCCTTAATGGTTTTCGCAAATTGCCTTACATGCTCGCACTCCACTCCCAGCCTTGGACGAAGCATGTCAAAAGGTGATGGCATCTTCCGCCCATACCCCACTTCGTACGGCGACAATCCTGTCGACGTATGTACCTTACTATTATATGCATTGGTTACGAATTGCAAGTACACATCCCAGTCGTTGTGTTGACTATTAACATAGTGACTCAACATCTTAGCAATCGTGTGATGCACTCTCTCCATTCGTCCGTTTGCTTGCGGATGGAGTGGACTAGTCCGTAGTTTCTTTACCTTCAGTAACTAACACAGTTACTTCATCAGATCAGACGTGAAATTAGTACCTTGATCCGAGATTAAGGACTGAGGTATCCCACACCTGAGTAACCAATTATTAACTAAAGCTTGTGCCACCGTACTTGCTTTCTGATCTGGTAATGCGACCATGACTAAATACCTAGAAAAGTGGTCAATCACTGTTAACACATACTTATTCCCTGCTGCAATCCTATTACATGGGCCTAATACATCGATTCCGACTTGTTGGAAAGGTCTGTCTGCCTCTGGTAATCTTTGAAGCTGAATCATTTGATGGCTCAAGTCCGCGCGCTGTGGGGATGGCACACAATTCTTGACGTACTCGTCTACGTCTTGACGTCGTGTCCTCCACCAACACTTCTCCGCTATCCGTCTATCCGTAGCTCTTCTCCCGCCATGTCCTGAAAGAAAATGGTCACGCGCCTGTTGCAAAACTTCAGATCTTAACGCTGCTGGTACGACGACGGGTGGGCCGCATTTCTTCGACCTGCAAAGTAACCCGTCTTGTACTAGGAACTGCGGTTGCTTTCTGAACAATTGTCAATCACTATCCACGGCTTGTGCCCTTATCCACTCATCTTCAGTCACCCCTGTTACTTGTAATACTGCCACTTTCCTGCTCAATGCGTCAGCATTGGCATGTTTCACACCTGGCTTGTGTATCACCTCATAATCGACCTAACTGAATGTCAGCACCCATCTCACTAGCCCACTCGCTGGGTCTTTCAGACCTAATAACCATTTCAGAGCTGAATGATCCGTCACAACCTTAAACCTTCTACCGTACAGATAGCATCGAAAGTACTAAATCCCGTGTATTATCGCTAACAATTCCTTCTCCGTCGTGGAATAATTTTGTTCCGCCTTATTAAGTTGACGAGACGCGAACGCAATCGGATGTTCTTTGCCATCAATTTCTTGCCCAAGTACAACCCCAAGAGCGGGATTAGACGCTTCACATTGTAGTATAAACTCCTTCGAAAAGTCTGTAAACTTCAAAACTGGATCTGATGTCAGTATCCGTTTCATCTCTTGAAATGCTTTCTTGCACTCTCACGTCCACTGGAAGGTAACACCTTTTCTTAGCAACTTAGTAAGTGGCCTCGCTGTTTCTGCGAACCTCTGTACGATTTTTCGATAATTGCTCGCAAGACCAATATACGATTGCAGTTGTTTAACCGTTTGCGGAACCGGAAAATCTCGTACTGCAAAAGTGAGACGAGGATCTGTCCGTACCCCGTCCTCACTGAAAACATGCCCGAGATAATTTACTTGTGCATGCGCAAAATGGCATTTGTCCAAACTTAATGTTAGCCGTGATGCCTCTAATCTTTTAAACACCTCCTCTAACCGTTCCACATGCCGCTTTATATCTCTTGAAAAAACTATAATGTTATCCAGATACACCATTAATTTTTTCGGTTCCAACCTGCGAAGGACTCCACCCAACAACCTCTGAAATGTTGCTGGAGCGTTTTTTTAGTCCAAACGCCATTCTTTTACACTCGAAGTGACCACAATGCGTCGTAAATGCTGTTTTTGGCGTGTCCTCCGGACATACTTCAATCTGGTGATAACCGCTTCGCAGATCCATAGTGGAGAAAAATTTACACTGCCCTAGGTTGTATAACGTTTCTGTGATATTCGGAATCGGATATACGTCCGCCATGTCCGTTCATTCAAATGTCTGTAATCGCAACAAAAGCGAAATTTTTTCAACCCTTTCGGTGTCTTCTACGGAACTAGGACCACGCTACTAGACCAAGGACTATTACTGTGCCGGATTATCCCATCTTCCAGTTGTTGCTCTATTAATTGCTCTACTACTAGTTGTAATTCTTTCGGTAGTCTGCATGGCTTAGGATACACTGGATCGTGATTCCCTGTCGGAGTACGATGCTGTGTTATCGGTGTAGCAGGTAACGTACCCTGTGCTTCAAACAATTTTTTATACTTTAGTAATAATGCTTCTATACCCGGACGATCATTTCCTCTCAAATGATTTACCTTGTCACGAAGTGCAGACGTGCTGACGGTTTGATTTACATCATAGTCTAGCCTCGAGCTATCGATGTCCTCATCGTCCATTAACTCTACTGTGGCTATTACTAATGCCTTCGGCAGATCGACATCATCCCACCCGAAGTTATCTAAACGCACCGGAACCATAAACTGCCCATTTATGTCCGCTACCCGTGATACACTCCTACGAATAAAGCAATGCTTTTCGTCTAAAACCTCATTACTCGGTAGTGGCTTTACCAAAAATAGCCCCTGCTGTGGCACATCGACATCCACCGGTACCCAGATCAACTTCCCTGTACCTGTTCTTACTGTGTCACAAGAAATCACCTTTAATGCACTTGTACGCAGATTAGTTGGTATGATCTTAGCTATCGGTGCACCTTGCGACTGTGAAACATTTGCAACGGCTGTACCCATGGAGAACAAGTTCCCATCGAGTTCCAGCGTATGTTGCGAAAGGTAAATTTTGGCGTGATGCTTAATCAGAAAGTCCAACCCAAGTATCGCTGAAAATCCCTGTCCCACAGTTGACAACACCTCCATTTGCTCCCGGAACCACACGTTCCCTATCTTAAACTTGAGCTGTGCTGTCCCTAGTGCATCTAATTTTTTATCACCTACTGCGCGCAATCTGTATCTCGGAGCTTCCAATCCTTTCTTGCCCACGAGGTTCACACTGGCAACTGATACATCCGCTCTAGTATCCACTACAATTTTCGCCACTTATCTTTTATCCAAACCATCAAACTACGCTCCGCCTCTTCGTGCACTCTCTGAGTATCTATTTTTACTGGGAATGCAAACCGACGGCAGGAACACTCCCTTTTTCGTTTAACAGTTTTTTGCCTGCTGTATCATTAACCGGTTTCTTGGCCTTACACTGTCGTGCCTTACACCCTATTTTCTGACAATTGAAACACTGCGGATCCCGACATTGTCCCTTAAAATTACCTTGCTTCCCATAACGGTAACACTCTTTGGAATACGAAAAAATTTTCTTGTCATTGCGACTTCTAGTGGTGCTATTCACTTCCTGCAGATGTGTAGCTACGCACAATACTGCTGCTAAGTCACTTGGATTTTCCATCTGTATCCAGCGTGAAAAATCCGGCGAGACCCCTCAAAAAAATGCGTCTAAAGTTCTATTCTCTGCTTCTTTCAACAGAACTTCATTTGCACTCGCATCTTGCGTTATCTCATACGTGTGCGCATTCGTTCTCCTAATTCTGTCTGAAAATTCTTCTACCATTTCGCCCGTTTTTGCATCATCCTCCCTAATTTTTCTCTAAAAAATCTGGCACTGTTTTGTTTCCTAAACCTTTGCAATAATCCGATAGCCAACTCTGTGAACGTAGTAGCATCCTTTAACCCTTCGTGGTATGCCACATAAGTCTTTGCGTCACCTACTAACCTCGACATTTGCAAACACATTTCATCCGACCACCCACGCAGTCTAGCCGTACTACGTACGTCACCAATGAAAAAATTCACATCCTCTGATGTTTTACCCGAGAAGGAAGGTATCAAATTAGCCGCTAAACAATCTGCCACACCGGAAAAGACAATACCTTGCATTCTACATCATCGCTTCCCGAGCCTGATTGAGTATTTTGCAACAAATGTTGCTCCATCCTCTGCATGTGCTGCTTTTGCAACTTATTATCTTCAATCAGTTTCCTAACTTGCTCTGTCAATGTGACTACGGCGTCACTTGTCCCGGCTACACGTCTCTGTCATTTTCTGTATGGTATATCTCACCTCACAAAAATAAAATTGTATTACCCAGAAGCATCTTAATTCCTAGCATGTCTAATGAGAAGCCATCTAGACTTACCACATTGCCCCGTTACATTACCATGGAAACCACACACATCACAAGTGCTTGTTACAAATTTATCGCAAGGAGCGACGTGACCTGCTAATCCACACACATTTAGATGGTACTAAGTTAACGTGACTATCATTCCCACGAAACTGCGATAAGTCTACAGGGCTGCTAGGCCTTTCAAATGACACTCTCACATCCCACTTCTGACACCACTTGTTACGGCTGTTTGCCACTTGTTAGGACTTCTGCACCACTTGTTAGCAGCAGACACAGTGGCTGCGCCAAAGACTGAGACGGCGTGGAGTTTTACAATTATTTATTGAACTTTCTTTACAATTTTCCCTCGTCGTCACTGCCCAGACCTGCGGATCCCTCCGCCAGGCAGCTGCTGAGTGGATTCTCCGACAATGCGTGCGGCGCGCGCCGCTGATCGCAGTCGCGGGTGTCAGGCCACCAGTGCTCCGCTGAAGCCAGGATGCCCTGGGTTGAGATGAACTCGCTGCACCGGCGGCTGGGAAGCTGTCAGTCGCGATGTCCGTGAGGTCCCGTCATGGACGGACCACGTGCCGTGAGGCTCAGTTGCCATGGAGTCCAGGCGTCAGTCCCCGACAGCGCCTGTGACCAAGACCGCGCTGCGGCCGGTCCTGCTGGAAGTTCTCGCTGTGTTAGTCAGACATGGTGCCGACCGAACTCGGGCCAACCTCCCGAGCTGAAGTTGACACCTAGCGGCGAACGGATGAATCCTACGAGCTGGAACAGACTTCCAGAATCGTCACATACGAAGATTGAATAATTGGATACGGACCCGCCCGTCCTCAGATCGGAAATGCTTCCTAATGGCTTCTGTCTGTTGCTGCCTACGCTCCACTCTTTATACCTGGCAGGAGGACGTTTCCTACCCTTGGTGGTAGCTTTTTGTTATTACTCCTGCAGTATATTGCAGTGTAACTTCGCATGCTGGCCTCACTTTCCTTACTCAGCACTCTCCAGGGTTTGCTCGGCGCTCGGTCTGTGTGGGCCCTTGCGTCAGTCTGTTGGTAGACTGCTGCTGTCAGCAAGGTTATCTATGCGTGCTTACTTCGCAACGACTCGATCGCCTGCGTGCCTCTGTTTTGCCATTCTCCACTGCGTGAAGCAACGTTTACTACATGTGGCCGCAACAACCAGTACTCTTGCAGAGGACGGACTAACGTAGTGTAGGCAGTCTCTTTAATAGACCTGTTGCATCATATAAGTGTTCCTCCATTAAAATGCAATCTTCGGTTTCCCTTGTTCACAACATTATTAATGAAATTGTTGTCGTTTAATTTTCTCCTAACGGTAACAGCTTGATATTTAGTTCAACTAACAGCCTTCAATTTGTGTCATTTACTGTGTAACCCAAACTTAACTGTTTTACCGTCGTGCTCATATGGATGATCTCACAGTTTTCCATATGAGACACCATCGCCAGTTTCCATAGTTCACAAATATTTTCTCTAAATAATTTTGCAACTCTATCTGATCTCGTTTTACAGCAAATGACAGCATCACCTGCAAACAAACTATGAGGGCTGCTGAGATTGTTACATAAATAGTTTATTTAGATTAGAAACAGCAGGGGACCGACAATGTTTCCTTGTGGAACGCAGGTATAATTTCTGTTTTCCTTGATGATTTTCCGTCAACTACAACGTTCTGTCACATTTGCGACAGGACATCACGAATCGAGTCGCTCAACTGGAGCGATACTCCATAAAAAGACAATTTGATTAGAAGTCTCCTGTGAGGTATGGTATCAATGCCTTCTGAAAATCTAGCCGTATGGAATGAAGTTGATATATAGACATATGGAAACAATTTGAGATATCCTGACGATAGCACTCACTAATTACTGAGAATAAAGAGCTACTTGTGTTTTACAAGAACGACATTTTCTGAATCCGTGTTAGCTATTTGTCAGTAACTCGTTTCTACTAGCTAATTCATAATGTTCGAACACAATACACCGAAGTGACAAAGAAACTGGTTTAGATATAGGTATTCAAATACAGAGACTTAAACAGGCAGAATATGGCTCTGCAGTCGGCAACTCCCATATAAGACAACAACTGTCTGGCGCAGTTGTTAAATCGGTTACTGCTGCTACAATGGCAGGTTATCAAGATTTAAATTAGTTTGAAAGTGGTGTTATAGTCGGCGCACGAGGGATGGGACAAAGCATCTTCGAGGTAACGACGAAGTGGGGATTTTCCCTTGTGACCGTGTCACGTGTGTACCGTGAATATAAGAAATACGGTTAAACATCAAATCTCCGACATCGTTGCGACCGGGAAAAGATCCTCTAAGAACTGGACCAACGACGACTGAAGAGAATCATTCAGCGTGATGGAAGTGCAACCCTTCCGCAAATTGCTGCAGATTTCAGTACTGGGCCATCAACAAGTGTCAGCCTGTGAACCATTCAGCGGAACATCATCGGTATGAGCTTTCAGCGCCGAAGGCCTACTGTGTACCCTTGATGACTACACGAAGCTTTACGCCTCGCTTAGGCCCGTCAACTCAAACATTGGGCTATCGAGGACTGGAAGCATGATGTCTGATCGAACGATTCCCCTTTCAAATTGTATAGAGGGGATGGACGAGTACGGGTATGGAGACAGCCTGATGAATCGATGGACACTGCATGACAACAGGGGATTGTTCAAGCTGTTGAAGGCTCTGTCATGGTGTGGGACCTCCTGATACGATTAGATACGACTCTGACAGGTGACACGGACGTAAGCATCCTGTCTGATCACCTGCATCCATTCATGTCGGTTGTGCATTCCGACGGACTTAGACAATTGAAGCCAGACAATGCGACACCCTACACGTCCAGAATTACTACAGAGCGGCTCAAGTAACACTCATCTGAGTTCAAACAATTTCACTGGCCACCAGACTCTCCAGACATGAAAATTATTGAGCATATATAGGTTGCCAACCAACTTGCTGCTCAGAAGAGATCTCCATCCCCTCGTACTCTTAAAGATTTATGGACAGCCCTGTAGGATTCATGGTGTCAGTTCCCTCCAACACTGCTTTAGACGTTACTCGAATCCATGCCACGTCGTTTTGCAATACTTCTGCATGCTCGTGGGGGCTCTATACGATATTAGGCGGGTGTACCAGTTGCTTTGGCTCTTCAGTGAGCAAGTTCCATAAACCCATTGCAAATTGTCGTCAATGATATGGGTCTACAGTTTTTCGGATTATTCTTCCTGCTGCCCTTGAGTACTCATACATGGGTGTAAACCTGTGCAGCTCTCCGGTAGGTACAGTCTATCGACCGAGGGGATGTATATGATTGTAAAGTATGGGGCTATTTTATCAGTATACTCTGAAAGGAACATGACTGGTATAGAGGGTGAACCATAAAATTTGCTTTTATCAAGAGATTTAAGCAGCTTCTATACACCAAGGACATCTACCTCTAAGTTGTGTTGGCATCTGTTACTGATTCGAATTTTGGAATGTTTACTTCGTCTTCTTTGAAGAAGAAATTTAAGGGAACTAATTCTGGTAGCTACACTTCAGTGACACAGTCATCGTAACATTGTTGTTGGTATCGCGCAATGAAGGCACTGATTGTGTCTTCCCGCTGGTGTACCTTTCATTAGAGTAGAATCTCTCTGGATTTTCAGTCGTACGTCGGCACAGAGTTTCGGTTCAGTATATCCTTTGTAGATACACACAGATTTTTGTTGTTTAAACAATCAAAAACGTCTCACATTGAAGTCATTGTGGGGCACGTGTAACGCCGGAAATGCATATCCTCCTATTTCCATCTATTGTACTATAATTTTTTTTCCTTATTTTTGTTACCTGAATATATGACATTTCTGTGTCTTTACATATTGTAATTGTTTTACTATTTGTATATATATATATATATATATATATATTTATTTATTTATTTATTTATGCATTTATGTCGATGTATAATTGGTTTGTTTCGTAAATATTATTTGTATTTTTACGCTGGGTCTTGCCTAGGGAAAACGGCTATCGAACGATTACATCGATAGGTCGTGTGAAGAATCAAAGTGTGTAGGATCTTTGGTAGTGTTAACTCGGTCGCGTGGAGCGCGAGCTGAGGGGGAGTCTGGCTGGAGTAGCGAGTGGAGCAGGTGTGTTGTGTGAAGCTCCCGCGAGTTGCCGCGCTTTCGGGGTTTGGCAGCATGTAATTGCGCTCGACTTGCGATGATAGTTTCTGACATGGTGTCGCGGACGGGAAACATTACCTGGTGCACATCAAGAGCCCGTTTTCGTCTGGTGACCGTGTCGAGAAGAAGGCGCGCCAACATCCAGCTTCTGCAACAGCGACGGCCGACAATGAGTGACTGTCGCCACCTCCTCGATCGCCGACTTCAAAGCTTCAATCAACCTACAAGGAAGACTGGTAGCACGTAAAGTTTTAGAACTGTATGGCAGACCTCTGATTTTCAAACTGTACCATTTTCGTAACTATAATTACAGCAACTTAGCATGAACATTTGTTGCTCATTGTCCCAATTGCATTACCAAGCAGGGTCCCTTCCTTTTCCGGAATGAACCCGAGTGTCGTTGAAATTCAAACGCCAGCATTAAAGTAACATTATAGCATTTCACTGCTTTAATTTCAAAGTTCAGTTAAAGTATTCATAGCTGGCTACAATATTTAGATTACACAAGCACGAATTAAGAGTGCGAGTTTTGTTACCGTATTTTAGCTTACCTGTGACTGCAGCTCAGCTTGGTACGTACTAAATTTTACTATTGTTAATTGTTCAGAATCATTTAATTCAAGTTCAAAGTTAAACCTCTTATTTCTAAATTGCGTAGATTCAAGTATCTTTTGAAATGATTGTTGAGGTAGTCCAAGACTAACCGTATTTTACTGAATTTCGATGTGCTTCAGAAAGAAAGCTCACTATTAACTTCAGTCACTAAATTAACTTTCGATTTTCCGGTTTTATTAATTCTTTTGCTAAATTAAGTCAGAGTGTAGCGAAATTTATTACTTCTGACAAACTTTCAGTTTTCACACTACACTTGTCAACCTCCAGTTGCCACGCTTCTAGTGCTAATTGTTGTGTGTAATAATATTTCTTTCTCAGCTACTATAGTAATTGTCCTTAGGACTGGCGACCGTAATTTCCCCCCAATCTCAAATATCTAATTACCGCTAGTTAATTGTTAACGTAACAGCCGCACATTTACTTTCTTTATTAACTTTACCCCTTTTCAAAATTAATTTCCACGAGTTACATTTGCATTTTTCCTTTCATTTAGATGCAACCCATTCCTCCCTCTTTACCGACAGATTAACTTCGGTGACGATTGCTTTTCCCAGATTTCCATTAGGTACACGCGGTTTAATTTTTCACTGTCATTAAGGTCGATAAGTGAGGGGGAGGTTACAGTGTGGCCCTTTTAGTGTTATCGTAAGATCTATACTGTTCTTCTGGAGGGCTCTAGCTTTTAACATGGGCTGGGGGGTGGTCCCGGTGGTTAGCTGTTGACGTGGGTGTCCGTCCCTTATCGTAGGGCCTTCTAGCTTAACACGGTTCTGCTCTCGGCTTCTGTTCTCGTTTCTCCCCTCGGAACTGCGTCTGTCTCACTGTGGGAAGGTATGACATGCATTTAGGCATTCTTGTGTTAGTCTGTGGTATTCCATTTGCTCACTCGTTACTCGTATTACTTTGGTTAACATAATGTCACGATTTATTCGGAGCTATGTGACATACTACTGGATTAGCTTATCATGTCAGGGTTTTCATGGAAGGTGTTGGATTTGCCTGACACCTTACAAGGTCGCCCTCATTTGTTCATTTTACAAGTTTTCCAATGCCTTTATATCTGATGGCAGCGTACAGCCGACAAAAGGAAACTGATTAAATAGATGTACTAGCGGCAATGCACTACAAACCACGGGAAAGCGCCCAGTGATTACACCGCGATTCCGGATTGAACGTACGTGTTTTGTCACAATACTCCATCAGTTGTAAGTATCATCCATTCCAAGTGTCACTGCATCAAAAACTTTATGGCGCCGATTTCCATAAACGGGTAGCGTTTGTGAAGGGCACGTCAACAAAATGCAGTTGACCCCCATGTTCTTTGCCAAGGTACTATTTTTCGCTGAGTCTACATTCACATACCTTGGTGGCATTAACGGGCAGAACATACATTTATAGAGTATAAACAATCCCTACTGGTTACGGCAAGTTGCCCATCAACGTCCTTGGTCGGTTAACCTATGGCATAGTCTCATGGGGGACAAACTCATTGGTCCGTACTTTATGGACGGAACGTTCACTGGATGCAAATATTGAACGTTTTTGGAACAGAAACTACCGGTATTAGAGCAGGATGTTGCCCTGGACGTTTGATGACTAATGTGGTTCAGCATGACAGTTGCTCCGCAAATTACGCAATTGGAACACCAAAGGTATTAGATCGTGTTTACACTGGTCGGTGGATCGGCAGATGTGGCCCTATTAAATGGCCCGATAGGTCGCCGGATCTGGCGTCGCGGGATTCTTGCAGTGGGGATATTAAAAAGCTAAGATGTACCAGCTCTTGTCAGCAGCCCGCGAAGACATGGTCCATCGCTTCAGAAACACCTGTGCTGACATTCCCGGACGCATGCTTTGACCTGCTGCGCTCATTTAGAAAGCGGATCACTAAATGTGTTGAAGTTGGTGGTAGTACGTTTGAACATTTGTTCGAACTGGAAAAGTAGAGTAGCTTTTATATTCTAGCCACGGCCACAGTGGAGTGTCGATTTGTCGATGGAGGACAACATTGCGAATAGGGTATCCTATCAGAAGTTATGAAATACTGGCCTGTCCTACCCTCGCAGCATGGGGGTAGACACTCACTTGCCATTGTATAATGAAGGATCACTGAGCAGCATTACGATTACGATTTTGCACACATTTCTATTGCTCCGATTACAGCGCCATCTGTTGCGAAACTAAGAAACTGCTTCAGAAAGAACTTATGTATATTTTGTCATAGAATCGTAGTCTGCAATAAAAAAAATGGGGGTTCCTATTGAGGATTTCGAAGTTGGCCCCGCCACCAGCGCACGGGGTGGGGTGCGCGACGGTCGGTGGCATGGGAATGGGGCTGCAAAGGCTTCAGCTCGCTGGTTCTCATCGTCTAGCTCGGAGATTATCTCCTACCGTTTCTACCGACAGATACATTCGCTTAACACCTGTTAAAGTGCGTAAATAAACACTCTCGTTGTTGCTGACCGACAAGTAGAAATGTTAACCAGGGTTTAGACCAGGAGACTGAAAACAAACGACGAACCAAATGAGTGTGTTAAATTCCTTAAAATTCACTGGTTTTTATTTATAACTAAATACAGTTCACTCGTGGTGTCTTCCAAGCAGTTACGTGCCGTTTTAATTATTGCTTGATACTGAGTACGCTATAAATTTTATTAAAAGTTTTTGCATGCGGAAGAACATCGATTGATATCCAGCAAATCGATCAGTTAGTTAAAATAGGCCTAATCCTCATGATGTAAAGTTCACTCGTCACTAGCGCGAATTTCTAAGTGTCGGATGCCCCAAAATATTAGAAGTTCCTATTGGTTTAAACACAATTAAAGTCCAGAGCCCCTGTTTCAGAATCAGTCATCTAAACGTGGTGAAAATAACCTGACATTATCAGAACCCAACTTCCTTGCTATCCCAAAACACTGTTAGAAATGCTCAAAATTAAACAGAGTCCCACGACGGAGGCTAACCTTGAGGCAAATACAAAAGTATGTAATAAAGCTGTATATCATTGCGCCCACATTGCTTTTGAAAATCCTTGTCGTCAGTCTAGAACAAAACCTAGTGTAATGTTAATGGGGTCTTTTCATGTTGGTGACATGTCCATCGGAAGTGGGTATTGTGGTTTTGGGAGTTTCACGACAGTGACTTGTGATATGTAAGCCTTTTTCCCCCACCTGCTACTCTAATTAATAATTTACAGATACACTCTGGCCCACATCTCCCTCCTATTCTAGAGCAGTTAGTCCATAGGTTCCCTCTGCGTCAAGCTTTTTCTTTTTGTCTGAGTCATCAGTTTTTAGCTGATTTGATTCGGCATGCAGCCTGGCATGAATTTCTCTTCCGTGCTAAGCTCTTCACCTCGCACTATCACTTACACTTTATTTCCTCAATTATTAGCTGGGTGTACTCCAATGCAGCCCACCACGAGTTTCTCTCCTGAGAAAATCTCTTCACCTTAAGTTAGCCCTTGCACCCTTATGTCCTCAGTTATTTGCTCGATGTACTCGAATCCCTGTCTTCCTCTACAGTTTCTACCCTCTATAGCTCCCTCTTATACTTTTGAAGTTATTCTCTGACGTCTTAACGCATGTTATAGCATTCTGTTTCTGCTTCCTCCCAGTAATTTCCTTATGTTCCATCTTCGTCGATATCGCAGAGAATCTCCTTATTCCTTACCTAATCACTCCATCTAATTTTCCACATTCTTCTGTCGCACCACATCTCAAATGCGTCGATTCCCCTTTACTCCAGGTTTCCCACGAGTTCACTGTCCTCCACCATCCAATGCTATGTTCTCTATGTACATTCTCAGAAATTTCTTCCGCAAATTAAAATCTGTGTTTGATACCAGTACACATCACTTCGGCCAGAACGCCCTTTTTTCCAAGTGCTATCCTGATTTTTACAACTATATACGAAGGTAGTATCTGTTCCCGAAAGAACAGATACCATTGATGACCGTGCAGCTTCTCTAGAATGAAATGATAATGAAATCGACACCCTAGCGGCATACAGGCGTTGATGTACATCATTGAGGACGTGTTGAAAATGTGTGCCCTGACCGGGACTGGAACCCGGGATCTCCTGCTTACATGGCTCTATCCATCTGAGCCACCAAGGGCGCGGAGGATAGTGCGCCTGCAGAGACTTATCCCTTGCACGCTTCCTGTGAGACCCACATTCCGAACATGTCCACACCACTACATTCTTAGTGGGCCTAGTAGATGTTTGCCCGTCACACTCATTACTCATGGCAGATTAATCTACCAAGTCGTGTGCGAGTTGGGGCATAGCGTGTGCGTTCGCACAAGAAGGTCAATGGCCGGGTAGCCATATTTTAACTATATACGAAGGTAGTATCTGTTCCTGAAAGAACAGACACCATTGACAACCGTGCAGCTTCTCTAGAATGAAATGATAATTAACTCGACACCCTAGCTGCAGACAGGCATTGATATGCATCATTGGGGACATGTTGAAAATGTGTGCCCCGACCGGGACTCGAACCTGGGATCTCCTGCTTCCATGGCAGACGCTCTATCCATCTGAGCCACCGAGGGATTACTTTTAAGTAAACGCAATCAACACTGCAACAAGAATGAGCTTAATTTTTCAAGTAAATCCTCAACAAAATAGAAGGAGTGACCCATGACGAAGCAGTCCAGTTTCGATTTGAAAGCGCGTGGATTACTGCTAAGATAATTTAATTAGAGTTGTAGCTTACTGAAAATGGATGTTTACTCTCAGTCCATATTCTGCACTAATTAGAGAGTCCATTCTATTTAGCAGATCATGTAACTGTTATTCAGCTTCATTGTGGATATCTGTTTCATCAAGGAATCTCATCGTTAAAACCCTTTCATCCTGAATTTTGATCCCACTTTTGAATTTTCTTTGTTTTATTCATTCTTTCATGTACAGAATGACCAGTAGGCGTGACAGGCTACATTGCGGTCTTACACAATTTTTAAACCGAGCGCTTCCTTCTTCCAGTCTTATTGTACTCTACTGATTCCTTTGCATATTATATAGTGCCTGTCTTTTTCCTGTTTTTCAGAAAATTCTGAATATCATGCTAAATTTTAGACTATCGAACACTTTATATCAGTCGACACATCCCATAAAGGTGTCTTGAATTTTCTTCAGTCTTACTTCCATTATCTAGAGGAAGATTGCGACTACCTCTCTGGAGGCTTGACCGTTTCTAACGACAGACTGATCGTCATCGAACAGAACCTGAGTTTTCTTGTCCATTCTTCTGTATATCATTCATCTTGCATCACCTTGGATGCATGAGCTGTTACGATGACTGTGCGACAGTTCACGCACTTATCAGCTATTGTCTTACTTAAAATTACATGGCTGATGTTTTTCCGAAAGTCTGATGATGCTCATAATTCCGCACGCCAAACCGAATGGCTTGTTGATTGCCACTTCCACCAATGACTTTAGAATTTCCGGCGGAAAGTTTTCAGTTCCTTCTGCCGTAGTTGATCATGAGTGTTCAAATGGTTCAAATGGCCCTAAGCGCTATTTGACTTAACTGCTGAGGTCATCAGTCCCCTAGAACTTAGAACTATTTAAACCTAACTAGCCTAAGGACAACACACAAATATGCCCGAGGCAGGATTCGAACCTGCGACCGTAGCGGTCGCGCGGTTCCAGACTGTAGCGCCTAGAAACGCTCGGCCACTCCGGCCAGCCCGTAAGTGTTCCAAAGCTCTTTTATACTCCGAGTAATACTGGAGTGCCTTCTTCTCCATCGTTTTTTGTTCGTTCATCGCGCCACGTCATCACACAATTCCCCCACCCCCACCCTCATTGGAACCTTCAAGGCTTTTACCTCTGCGTTTACTACTGGAATTCACTTTCCACTCATAATGTTTCAGTCATTGCTTTCAATTTCATCAAAGGCTGTTTTGACTTCTATTCGATGAGTCAGTTCTCGCGATGATGATTTGTTTCCCTGCTTTTTCACATTTTTCCTGCAGCCATTTTACCTTGGCTTCCCTACAGTTCTTATTTATTTCATTCCTAAGTGATTTATATTGTTATATTCCCGGCTTGCCTGAACATTTCTTACTCCTATTTTTCACGGATCAATTGAAGTATATCTTCTTTTACACAAGGTTTCATCGCAGTTACGTTGCTAATAGTACCTACGCATGTCTTTCCAGCATCTGTGATTGCTATTTTTAGAAATGTCTACTTATTTTCAACTGAACTGCATATCTTCAGTATACTCTTCATCATTACTAAATTGTGATATGAGACCTTAAGTGCTCCTGGGTTTGTCTTGCAATCCAATATGATTTCAAAATATCTATTTGACCACCATAATGCAGCTGAAATCTTCAGTGTCTCTGGCTCGTTTCCACATATACCTTCTCTTGCGATTCTGCGAGATTCTACCAGACACAGTATCAAGGCGGAATTGCCATTTCTCTTGAACAGGAACAATAACGTGAAAACATCAGGCATATTGGAAAAATTGGCAACGAAGCACTGGAATCCATTTAAAGAATATATATAATAATAATGTGGGTACAGCATCTAAAGTGGAATCGGCTAACGTTAAGATGGGTGTTCTAATGGGTCAACTTCCTGGAATACTGCAACAAATATTTAAAGATGACTACTACCTAATGGACCTGGACAGAACGGAAGATTTTGTTGAGATTCTTAATGAAACCTTTATCTCTAACTACTTAACATGAAACCACGACTTCTGTGTCCAAAACGACCACCAAGAAAATAGCAATGTGAATGTAAACAACGAGAAGACAGCTGGAATATACTGTTTAACGTGGACAAGCTACAATTGTAGAAGAAATGTGTGAACAAAGTTACATGTCAAATAACAAGCCCAAGAGCTAAGAAAGTTATTGTTAGCCATCTTATCTAGCGTCAGACACCACACTTGTAAAAATATATGCGGTTTGACGCAGATGCACTCTCTCTCCTAAACTCTTGAGGGAATCCAGCATGATAGGCCGAGGAATGATTATAGTGGCCAAGAGGCGCTTCGTGAGTAATGTGTGGAGAGCTGAGAATTTGTGTCGAACGTGAACCGTGCTGGGATAGCTGAAGCGGTTAAGGTGATCACTATTGTAAAGTACGTAATCCGGATTCGAGTCCTGGCCTGGCACAAACTTTCGCTTGTCGCCACTGATTTCATTTGAGTGCCCTATTGTGACCAGTGTCAGATTTTGTTTCATTACATAATGTATATGTACATCTCTGAGATCAAGAATGGTGTCTCTTCTATTGGACGTGTGCGAAAGAACACATAAATATCCAAGTGTGATAGTGTAAGAGTAATAGTGTGCACACAAAACACACGCACGTTGCTTGGACTAATAAAGAAGTCTAATTACAATAGAGAGACGCAGTACGCATATAAAACACACGCTAGTTATAAGCACCTGAGATTACAAAGCTCTGATCACGAATGCTAAAATTCGATGTCGTGCCCAAAATAAAACTCTCTGTATTATTATTTATCAAAATACATTGTACAAAACACACACGACACTGATGCCGTACATAATGTTTACATGAAAGCACCACTCATTGAGTTGTAAATTCTGAAAACTTCATTTGTGTACTTCGTTTTCTAAGTGTGTACATTACACGTATACATTTCCAGGTATTGATAAAGTGAGAAGTGTAAAGGATTCTGACATGTTTTTGGAACCAATAAGAATGGCCAGAGTTACAATTTTAGTCTTGTAGAGGCATCGAATTATTGTTGCTCTGTTAAGGAGTGTTTGAGGTCATACAGTTCGGCAATGGAATCGTATATTTTCCATGGTAATGTCACATTAAGTTCTGTTCCACCAAGACATTTTATTACTGATGTGAGACTAGTGGAGTGTCATCTGTCATGTAAAAGTTGGCTCTTTGAGACATGCCTTAAATGGATTTAGTAAGCTGTAGTATTCTTTCTCAATACAAGTGATTTGTGACTCCCTAATGTATTTGGAAATGTCCGATATCACAAGGCAGCTGTTTACAGATGATATTGAAGTGTATTAGTAACGTTGCAAATGTTGTCTATTATTAATCTGCAAGGGACAAAACTGTATATTGATGATGATATTTTTAGCCCTATGGAGTTTAAGCGTATTAGGTAGGACGAGCTGTGGTTAAAAAATGGTTCAAATGGCTCTGAGCACTATGGGACTCAACTGCTGTGGTCATTAGTCCCCTAGAACTTAGAACTACTTAAACCTAACTAACCTAAGGACATCACACACATCCATGCCCGAGGCAGGATTCGAACCTGCGACCGTAGCAGTCTCACGGTTCCGGACTGCGCGCCTAGAACCGCGAGACCACCGCGGCCGGCGACGAGCTGTGGTTTTTTGTTGATGCACCCCAGCTGACACTTGTCATCATCTTTCTGACAGTTCTATAATTCTCAAACACTTTGGTTATAGCATCTTGGTTAAAACACCTTAAGGTTTTGTAATAGACTACGTCTTCTGCAAACTGCAAATGCATCGAATCCATGGAAAAGTACATAGCAATGGTAAATTCATATTTATTTTTTTAAAAAAAGTCAGCATCATCCACTTTCCTTACAAATGGGGTCATTAATGATTTTATAAGCAATGGCATTACTGGCAGGGTACCAAAACTCAATAAATGATGAAGAGGGATAGTTTTAGTTTCATTCTGGTAATTCTTATGGAAAAGACAGTTTAGAGTACACGCCTCAAGTGAGCTACATTATCCAGAACACTGATTTTTGACAAAAAACTCCACATGTAATGCGTTTAGTAATGACGGCACCTTGTGGGGACGCGGGCACTTTTCGACAGTGAGTCAACCATTCTTAAGGGGCTCCGGAAAGGCTCAAAATCATGAAAAGTTCAATTTTTACTTTTTAGCGTTTTCTGAATCTGCAGACTATTAACTTTTAATAGATATATAATTTATTCAATTCCGAAGACTGCAACTATTTTTAAATTTTTTTTGAAATGTGTTCTACATGGGCGTGACCCACTGTGGCGCTGTTAAACTGCTGTCAAACGGTGTTATTATTAACGTCCGTGTTCATCAGGTACATTTTAGTGATGTGAGATAAAGTATGTGTTGTGGCTAACCTGTGATGGTTCAATATATATCGCTGGTGTGATTGTCAATTGTTTCATGTTTATTTACTCTGTCGTTATCTCGAAAATATTCGTAATTAATTCTGTTTCTTGAGTCTCTGTTTTGTTGAAGTATGATAATGAGTAAAAGTAAAGTTATTAGAAATCCTCTGAAGGCTTTTAAGAAAAGGATAAATGTTGGAAAGCCAAAGGTATTTAGAAATATGGGAATGAAGATAGGTTCTAACATGGTACGAGCGATGCTTGCTTTAGACAAGGAACACCTTCGGGCTGCAGACAGGGCTGTAAAGAGTCTAGAAATACAAGCAAGAGTAAACAGGAGGAGGAACAAGAGGAAGCTGGAGGAGGAGTTTGCAGAGGATGAAGATAATTCATCGTATGGACCTGGAATGCACTAAAAAGTTAATCCAATCTTTGTCGCTCGATTCCCAAAACTTTTATTTTCTCATACTAATTACATGTTTTCTAAGGATCTTCCAAACATATTTGTTTCAAACTTTCAGTAAATGTTACACAGTACCTTCTGCATAATTTAACACAGCCTTTTTCCAAAAAACTGTATATTTTTGAATATATAAATAAAAAATTGCAAAAAAATTTTGTGAATTTTCATTACAATTGAAAAAAATCATCTTTAATAACTGAACTAAAATTTTGTAAAATCCCTTTGTTAAGTTGTAGCCCATATTCCAATAAATAATCTGTAAAAAGTTCAACTTCCTACCTCAAATACTTTGTGAGGAAAGATGTAATTTACAAGCGTTATTTTAACATTGCAAGTATAGGGCGTTCCGGAGCCCCTTAAGAGCGAGAGACATGAATGAGTGACAGTAAACACATGAATGTATTACCCACCCACCCCCCCCCCCTCAAAATTTTTATTTGGTTCCTAACTCCTGCAATTGTATATTAAAAGTGAGCTACATTATCCAGAACACTGATTTTTGACAAAAAACTCCACATGTAATGCGTTTAGTACTGACGACACCTTGTGGGGACGCGGGCACTTTTCGACAATGAGTCAACCATTCTTAAGTGCGAGAGACATGAATGAGTGACAGTAAACACATGAATGTATTCCCCCCCCCCCCCCTCCAAATTTTTATTTGGTTCCTAACTCCAGCAATTGTATATTAAATGATTACTCATCCGGCTGTGCACTTATTATTATGGCTATATCGATTATACTTAGGTCATACATGCAATCCTCATGTTTAGTGTATTTTTGACTTTTAGCCAGAATACAATGAATTGATGTTCTAATACTTCGTTACTAGGCTTACTTTCGTTAAGCATTACTTGTCTTTTTCAGTGTATCAACTTTCCTTTTGTAATTGTTGATAGCTGTCAGTGTGCAACCTCATAATAATAGACAAAATGTTTAGGTTTATGTAAATGTGATAGAAAATCTCGCTTGGCGGTGATTTTTGCATTGAGTATCCTAAGGTATTTTTCTTCTTGTGGTTTGCCGTCGACACATCTAATAGCATTTGGTACACTGCCGCCAGTGTCGGCCTGGGGATGTAATAAAAATTACCCCAATATTATTACACCTCAAAATGACACCTGTATCTGGGCACAAGAAAAACTGTTTCAGATTGTTTTTTTGCAGCCGCTTGTTGTAATTTAAAACCTGTGTGGCAACTTCTAAAGATCACTTTGTGTTTAAGTAACTGTAGACATAATAGCCATTCTGTTTATATGCAATGCACAATGTAACAAAACAAGGCGACATGCACAATGGCGTGGCAGTCCATACAGTGTAGGGCAACTGTTGACAGTCGGACCGTGATTGCAATGGCCAAACCAAACACTAAATTAAGGTGGTGTGACGGCGACTCACAGACGCTGCCTGCTCCTGCATTTTTGCCACATACTACCCTCACCTAAAAATACATGAAATGGAACTAACTCCAGGCTTACTGGCGAATTGGGTAATAGAACCGTTGTGCATTTTTTGTTACGGCGTAAAGTGAAGCGCCGGCACGCCAGTCGGAAGCGAAAGAGAAGACAGGGCTGTGAAGAAGAAGTTAGGCAATCGCACGCTGACCGACCCCTCTCCAGGGCGACAACGCGATGGCAGCCGCCTCCATGAGAAGAGAACATAAGCGCAGCGCCCGACTGGCCACGGCCCAGTTCTACAGCAGCTTGAAGACTAGCAGCTAGACAGAAGCATCAAAGCTCGTTACCTTCCCCATACATTCTACATAGCTCAATCTTGGAATTGTTCTACTGAAGAACATTTTTTTTTTATTTTGCATGTCACCAGACAGATCTGGGTATCTCTCAAAGTAAAGTATTATCATTTACTTTTCGTAATAAAACTCATTAATACGATTTGCTTGAATTGTTGTCTAGCGATCCGAGAAAACAGGTTTCCTGGACACGCCATGTTCGACGAATAGGCAGGATTCAACATTTTTCAGCAAGAAACAATTTTTTGTGTCTTTTGAATGTGCCGGTCCAGCGATTGTAAGTTTTTCCCTTTACGTATGGAAGTGAAAAATTGGGGTGAATGTTCGTGGCCGGGAGGCATGTGGGTTACATAATGACTGCAGCCGTGTACCCAGCAGCATGCACAGTGCGTAAAAACTCTCTAATAGCGACTGCTCCTAAATGCTTAAGTAAATAGTCCATTTGAGCTGCTGTGAATTTGTTATATCTAGATAATTATATACTACTATACACACGACCTTAAAGGCGTGATGTGTTGCAAACTTTCCTAAATGTTTAAATAAATTGACCATGCGATATGTAACTTTCAAAGGACCTATCACACCAATTTAAAATGAATTTCCTGCCATTTGTATGTTGGACTGCTGCCACAGTGGCGAACTTTACGACAGATCACAGGGATTGTCATCTTGGGTAGTCATCATGGACTGCCATTGACACCTTGAGGGCACCAGTAGGACACCTGCCCTTCGTTAGGGTATTTGGGCGGGGAAAGGAAGGAGGAGGGCTGCCTAAAGTCATCAGCGACTGGAGGTAGAGATACGGGTGGTACGTCATAAATTACTGTACAGAAACTGCCAAAGCCACGTACTCAAGTACTATGAATAGAAATACAGGCTTGATTCATGAACTACGTGTTGAATGTTATAGGTCCGGTGACATCTGGTATCTTAAATCACCTCAGCAGATGTTCTTATACAGACATCGCTAAACGCGCTAATTTAAATCCGTATAGGCAGAAAGGTTTCGGAGTATTACACTATTGATGTTACTTTATACTATGAAACTACATCTAGTAGTTCAAATTAACAGCACGCTTATTGCTTGTCAAACTGGTTGAGGTAATACTACAACAAAAGAAAAAAGATGTAACTGACAGTCAACATATTGCACGTTTGCCAACGGTGGAGTCCGTACGACGTCGGCTGGTATACAAGCAGTGTGGTTCACCACCGGTTAGACATAATTTTTTTGCAAACAGAGCCATAACATGACATGTGAAACAGACCAGTGTAATGTAAATTGCTAATTTAAAAACGATAGCATTTTTGCCTCAGGATATCCAAGGAAAGTATTACATGGTCTCATACTATTATAGAAACAACGGCAGGAACCACTACAGCAGTACAAGCCGAGATACCTATTGACACCGCAGGTGCTGAAGAGGCTGAGAGAATGTATGCTGAGACAAGGAAAAAAATTCCGATCGTGAAGGGAGACAAAAATTTATGATCGTGGACTGGAAATCGAAAGTAAAGAAGGTAAAATTATAAATAATACAGCAAATGAAACAGCAGAAGGGAATGAAATGTATAAATAAAGTAATTAATGGTAAATATAAAATGGAAAATGAAGAATGACTCGAGCAAAACTGGAAATCTATTTAAACATGACTGACTATTGGAAAGATAGATACACCTAACGGGGAATTAAAGCGTACTTGCGGTGAAGAGAAGCACCGGTAGGAGAGCTCAGATGGAAAGCCAGTACTAAGGAAAGGAAGGAAGGCTGAAATGTGGAAGGTTTCGGTAAATGAGTCATACAAAGGAAACGATGGAAACGAGAAGAACGACACGACAAAGATCAGACGGCTGTGAGAAGAATTTGACAGAACTGCGAAAAAGACACCTCGAGTAGCCGACATGCTCTCATGATTATTGAAATCGTTGGAAGAACATATCACTACTAAACTTTTTCATAAATATGAAAGATACATGAGACAGTGCAACTAACCTTAGATTTCAATAATAGTATAATAACTCCAGTACCAAAGAAGGGACGCGCCGACAGGCGTGAAGCAAGATAAAAGAGCGAATCGACATACACTATGTGATAAAAAGATATCCGGACACCCCCAAAACATACGTTTTTCATATTAGGTGCATAGTACTGCCACCTACAGCCAGGTGCTCCATATCAGCGACCTCAGTAGTCATTAGCCAACGTTACAGAGCAGAATAGGCGCTCCGCGGAACTCAAGAACCTCGAACGTGGTCAGATGACTGGGTGTCACTTGTCTCATACGTCTGTACACGAGATTTCCACACTCCTAAAAATCCTTAGGTCCACTGTTTCCGATGAGATAGTGAAGTGGAAACGTAAAGGGACGCGTACAGCACAGAAGCGTACAGGCTGACCTCGTCTGTTGACTGACAGAGACCACCGACAGTTGATGAGGTTCGTAATGTGTAATAGGCAGACATCTATTTAGACCATCACATAGGAATTCCAAACTGCATTAGGATCCACTGCAAGTACTATGACAGATAGGCGGGAGGTGAGAAAACTTGGATTTAATGGTCGAGCGGGTGCTCATAAGACACACATTACGCCGGTAAATGCCAAATGACGCCTCGGATTTGGCGAATGCCCGGTGAACATCATCTGCCAGCGTGTGTAGTGCCAACAGTAAAATTCGGAGGCGTGTTATGGCGTGGTCGTGTTTTTCATGGTGTTGTCTTGCGTGGCACTATCACAGCCACGCCTACATTGATGTTGTAATCACCTTCTTGCTTCCCACTGTTGAAGAGAAATTCGGGGATGGCGACTGCATCTTTCAACACGACCGAGCACCAGTTAATAAAGCACGGCCTGTGGTGGAGTGGTAACACGACAATAACATCCCTGTAATGGACTGGACTGCAGAGAGTCATAACCTAAATCCTTTGGGATGTTTTGGAACGCCGATTTCGTGCCAGGCGTCACCGAGAGTGGGAGCTGTCATCAAGCCTAAGGGTAGGCCAACACCATATTGAATTCCAGCATTACGGATGGAGTTAGCCACGAACGTGTGAGACATTTTCGGCCAGGTGTCCGGATACTTTTGATCACATAGTGTAATTACACATCAATATCCTTAACATCGGTTTGCTGCAGAATTATTGAGTATAGTCTGAGTCTAATAATAAATTTCCTTGAGATCGAAAAGCTTCTGTCCACAAACCTCCACGGGTTTAGAAAGCATCGATCGTGCGAAACTCAGCGTTTCCTTTTACCACATGATATATACAAACCATGTAACAGATAGATTCTGTATTCCTAGAAATCCGGAAAACGTTTGACATCATGTTACAATATTGACTGTTGACGAATAGATTCCCAGATAGGTGAGTAATTTGAAAACTTCGTAAGTAATACAATCCAGTACGTTGTCCTCAACGGCGAATCCTCCATTAGAGACAAGAGTGAGATAGGACGGCTCTTGCTCACTATATACATAATTGACTAGTCGGACAGAACAAACAATTTACAGCTGTTTACTGACGACGCTCTGGTTTACGGGAAGATGTCGCCCTTCAGTAACTCTAGGAATATATATGATGATTTAAAAAAATGTTTCTAGTTTGTGTAATGAATGGCAGGTACTTCTAAATGTAGAACAACGTACGTTCATGAGGATGAGTAGGGAAAACACTCCTGCATTAGTTATGAGCTGGTTGATACAGCCACATCGTTTACGTGTAGGCGTAACGTAGCAAAATGATGGAATATAGAATGAGCAATCCGGCTGATAGTCCGGAAGGCGAATGCTCGACTTCGTTTTATTGGGAGAGTGTTGTGAAAATATAGCTATTCTATAAAGAAGACGGCATATAGAATGCTAGTGCGACCCATTCTTGAGTATCCCTTTAGAGTTTGGGAATCCTCACCAGATCAGATTAAAGAAAGACATCGAAGCAATATTGAGGCGTGCTGCTAGATTTGTTACCAGTAGTTTCGATCAGCACGCAAGTATTACGGAAATATTTTGTGAACTCTAATGGGAATCCCTAGATTCTCACGTGGCACTACTGCGGTCATTTAAGAAACGGCGTTTGAGGCCGACTGTAGATTGATTCTACTGGCTCAAAGGCAAATTCCGCATACGCATCGCGAAGGTAAGATCAGAGTTTGAGGCTCGTAGAAGTTCGTTTTTCACTCTCTCTGTTTGCGATTGGAACAGGAAAGTGGTAGTGGTACGTTGTATCCTCTGCCATAGGCCGTGCGGTGGGTTGAGTAGTGTGTGTACCTAGATGGAAACGTAGAACTTTACACAACGATTAGTTTAGTAACCCACAGGTGAAAAATACTTCCACAAATTCTTAAGAGGAAAGTGGAAAGAATTTTTCAAAAGCTGGTATCATGAAAGATTACTCTGCATGCCAGGAAGACATAGGCACTCGGAAGAAAACACAGAATCTATCAGTCATCTCAGATGACAGTCTGGAGAGAGAGGCATCTATAAATCTAGAGATACATTTTTTCAATGTTAACTGGAAATTCTAAAGGCAAATGTGTTAAAACTGAGCCATGGCGGCTGTGTCCCTTATCCTTGCGTCGATAGTGAGGAGTGTTTCCGGCGGCGCCACCGGTGCTCGCTCACGGGGAGAGGGAAGGGAGGTGGAACGACAGTATTAGCAACCGTGCTCTGGTGTGAAGATGAAACTCTTCCTTCCTATGTATTATCTTGCGGAAGTGTGAGCTAGTGTGATGAAATACTGGAGTTTTGCGGATACAATCAACGTCTTCTGAGAAGGTTCATGAGCCTGGTTTGTATCGACTACGACTGCCTGTTCTGGAGACCAATGTCTGTTATAGTCCGTGAGACGAGTGATTGGTACTCACAGTTCCGGCGGGCAGACGGCGCTGTTGCCGAACGTGGCTCACAGCACGCGGCGCCCTGTCTGCTACACGCATTCTCTGGCAGCAGAAATAAAAGCGAGACAAAATACAAGTCGTATAGGTACGCGTGAATTTATTTAAAGTTGATGCTTGAAATATATTAACTCGAAAACTGATAAGAGCTATTTAGTACAAGTATCTAAGATGCTGAAACATAATAAAATTATTTGTTAAACTTCACAACTGAAATGAAAACTATTTTCGCAAGTTGTTGAACATTAGCAGTTTTGGTTTCCATTTTTAAGTATTAGCATTATTAATTTGTTCTACTACAAGCTACAGAATAATTGGTCAGTGTATTAAGAGTTATAATCTGAAGAAAGTACTCGCAATATGATGATCTGGTTGTAGATCGATAGCAAACTCCCTCCTTACATTCCTGAATACGTTGTAGTTACTGTAATGGAAAAACACCACTCACATCACTGTCAGAATCTGATTTGACATTGTCTTCCTCAGCTCTACTCGAACTACCACTGCTCTCTCCCAGATGTATAATTAAATTTTCGATGCATTCTTCCACAACCCCTTCGGTTTTGGCCGCCTCTCTGATGGCACTTTCAGTGCTGTTTACAATTTTAGCCCACGTCTCGCTTGTCACTTTATTGATAGCTGCTGGAAGGAGAGTTTCCACTTCAGAGATTGTGAATTTTTTATTGTTTGCAGCAATGTAATTTTTTATCTGCGCCCACACTCCTTCAATTGCATTGAAGTGACAGTGGTATGGAGGAAGCCGAACGATTTCATGCCTGTGCCTTTTAGCAATCTCGTCAATTACATATGTTGGAAATTGGGGTTTCTTTTGTGCCACAATTTCGAGCAGTTCCGCCTTCCTTAAATCTTCTCTGAAATCTACTTTTCGCCGTTTCAACCACTGAATGATATCGTCTTTTTTTGTTGCCAAGGTTGGTGCCTTATCGTGAACAACGGAATGATAAGGCGCATTGTCCATAACAATCACTGATGGACTTGTCAGATTCGTCATAAGCGATGTCTCGAACCATTCTTGAAATACTACACTGTTCATATCTTCATGGTAATCTCCCGTCTTTTTTGACCGAAACATTTTCAAGCAGTTTGGCACAAAACCTTTCGATGTTCCTGCATGTAAGAAAATAATACGCCCTCCTTTGCCAACAGGCACTGCCATTGTCCCCTCGGGCGTTCCATCATTCCAGCCTCTACGTAAAGAATGGCTGGCATTGACCCAAGTTTCATCTAACCACACTATACTTTCGAATTCCACACTTATGATCCTGCGCAGAAATCTGCACCGCCATGCAACTACATCTGTCCTTTCCATTAATATTTTGCGTCCGTTAAACAGTGAATAGCTGAAGCCTATGTCTTTCAACACTGTACGCAATGAAAATTTGCTCCCTTTAAAAAGATCGTCTTTCTGAAGCGACACCTGTAATTTAGATAGAGTGGGATGTTCCCTTCTCTTATAATAGCTGTATATATGACGACGAATAGCGTCTTTCTGAAAATCGTCCAAAGCTGTCACCTGCTTATTTCTCGGTCGCTTCTTTCCTGGTGTGTGCAGCTTTGTTGTGCCACTCTCGTCACAATCTACACTATTCTGTTCCTTCCCTATCTTTACAACATTGTTCTTACTTATTTTCAACGCTGCTGCAGTTCTCCTCATAACCTGAACAACAGGAATTAAGGGCCCACCTTTGTCCTTTTCTTTCTCAAAGTAATCCCTCACAGAGCACACGAATTCACGGGCCTGGGTGTGTAGCACACTTTTCTTCCTCCGTTTCACTTCTTGTGTTGGGCTGGTACTACGCGCCGCACTAGACATTGTTTACAACGAAACATAAACAAAGAAACACTAAAAACAACAAAAACGAAATAAACTGCGAATTCAACTTCAGACGAACGACGAACGACCGCACCGCCTGCACGCGAGACACTGGTAAGTTTCATAAGCGCGCGCCACCGGGTTTCAGAGCGGCAACCCGCTCAAAGTCAGGCCGTCATTGGCTGCGTGCCTGCGGTCGCTAGGCAACGGAAAGACGCTACCGAGCTATCAATACCAAAGACTCGTCTCCCAGACTATAGTAGGGGCGCGGTACATTCGCCTAAATTCTGATTGCAGAGGAGATTTACAATTTATTGGTCCCTAAGGAACCAAAGGACTGTGCCTTGCCTTTTAAGTTAAGTAATTTCCTACATGTTTCTTGTTTATGATTTTTCCTGTCTTTGGGGTTGAAATGGTACATAGAAAATAAATGTTTCAACTGCCCTGCTTCTGGCGTTCCCCAAGATAGTGTTACAGGCCCTTTGCTGTTCCTCGTCTATATAAACGATTTAGGAGATAATCTGAGCAGCCGTCGTAGGTTGTTTGCAAATGTTTCTGTCGTTTAGAAGATCAAAAAAAAATTGCAAAATGATTTAAAAAAGATAAGTGTCTGGTGCGAAAATTGGCAATTGACCCTAAATAAAGAAAACTTCGAGGTCATCCACATGCGTGCGAAAAGGAATCCGTTCAACTTTAGTTACACATTAAATCAGTCAAATATAAAGGCAGTAAATTCAACTAAATACCTAGGAATTACAGTTACGAACAAATTAAATTGGAAGAAACATGTAGAAAATGTTGCGGAAGGCTAACCAAAGACTGCGTTTTATTGGCTGGACACTTAGAAAACGTAACAGATCTACTAAAGAGACTGCCTACGCTACGCGGTATGGGATCCTTGCCAGATAGGATTGACGGAGTACATCGAGAAAGTTGAAAAATGGGCAGAAAGTTCTGTATTTTCCCGAAATATGGGCGAGGATGTTACTGAAATGTTACCTGATTTAGGGCGGTCATCATTAAAAGAAAAGCGGTTTTCGTTGCGGCAGAATCTTCTCACGAAATTTCATTCACCAATTTTCTCCTCCGAATGCGAAAATACTTTGTTGACGCAGACCTACGTAGGGAGAAACGAACATCATAATAAAATAAGGGAAACCAGAGTTCGCAAGGAAATATATAGATGTTCGTTTTTCCGAGGGCTGTACGAGATTAGAGTAACAGGGAATTATTGTGAAGATGGTTCAATGAACCCTCTCCCAGGCACTTGAATGCGATTAGCAGAGTATCCATGTATATGTAGATGTAGAATTGATTTGACTGTTTTAACTAATTTTGACAGCTGTTACAATATTTTTGTTAAGATGGTGAATACTAAGAAGCCATGTGAGCTTTCTGCTTAATAACTGCGTTTCTATTCTTTTAAAAATTGTGGCAGCTGCTAGAATGCTGCTCTATGCTATGAAGTAAATTGTTGCTGTTCACATATTATTGTTTACTGGTAATTTAAAATTGTGACAGCTTTTACAATATTTTCCCATTATTGTCATTTACAGTATAGGGTCGTAAGAGCTCTCTGCTTAATAACTGTTTTGCTATTAAAAAATAAAAAATCAGAGCTATTAGAATATTTTTCTTAAACTGGTGAACACTAAAAATTCACATGATGTGTCTGTTTAATAACTGTGTTGCCATTTTAAAAAATTGTGACAGCCGTTAGAATAGTTTTCTTAAACTGGTAACACCACGAAGTCATATGAGCTACCTGCTAAATGAATTTTTGCTATTTTTTTTCTTAAATTGTGGCGGCTATTACAACTTTTTTAAGCTGGAGTATTCTAAGAAGTCATTTGGGGTTTTTACATAATAACTGTTTATTAGTAATTTAAAACTGTGGCAGCTCTTAGAAAATTTTTCTAAAAATTCATGTATAGTGGAGAGTCACATAAGTTGTCTGCTTAAGTTCTGTTTATTACTTTTACAATTGTGGCTGTGGGACTCTAGCCCTTCCATTAGTGTGACCTAATCCTAGGATCCTACCCGAAACCCACCTTATCAAAAACACAGGAAGGTTATCTACAACTTGGCAGATATACCCTAAAGGTGCGTGTCCCATACTTGCAATAAGCGAGCCTTAGCGAGGGGGGCACTGCACTGGCTGGCTGGCCCGGCAAGGTGAGAGCAGATACCAATGTCGTGTGCCAGGGACTCTTGAGTGGGCGAGCCAGCACTGACAAAGCGCGCGCCGGGCCAGCGCGTGCGGTGGAATTTCTCATAAGTTTGACGTCCGAGACTGTACCTGATGTCTGCCACTATATGCTGCCAGATATTGCCGCTATTTCAATATCCTATCAATATAAACCCGTGATATATTCACCTCTAAAGATAGTGATCAAAGGCCAAGAACGCCGTACGCCAAAAAAAAAATTATTTAATACAGGAGCGCTTCTCATGGTATAACAAATTTACGAAACACGGCAAAGGCTAAGAGCGCAGTTCAACATTTACTTGGCAAATTAATAACTAGTATAGAAACATACATCACAGCTGTAATCAAAATGTCATTCCATGACACGCTTCATGTCCTAGCGAATATATAGTGAAAAGTTTGATCATTACTTTAAGCTCAAGCGTTTATTTGATATAATTGTAATTATATGAGGGTTATTAAAAAGTTTTCGTTCGAAGACGTTATGACAATCAGGCCAAATCGCCGTGAGCATTGACGCAATCATCCCAGCGACGCACCCTTCTGGAAAGACAGTATTTGGCACAATACCATGCGCTGCAGCGTGAAGAAGTCCGTAACGACCTGCTGCACATCCTCTTCCGATAGGAATCGTCCACCCTTCGAAGCCATATCAATTGACCGAAGGTGTCATAATTAGATGGGGAGAGATCAGACTGCAGGGTGGTGCTCGACTGTCCCCCACTTGAGGTACTAAACACCCCTTGCCACGCACCATTCCACAACCGTGGTTTACGAAGGACTTGCTACCTCAAAAATATTCTTCGTATTCCAGCGTAGGTCTACCAGCGTTTGCCCCTCGACAACCAAGAAAAGATTAACAGCACGCTGGTCCTGTTCCGGCCCATATGGTAATAAAGTCGTCATGGTTCACGTTTCCGCATCTACCGTCCTCGCACGAATGGCCCCCCAACAGTTGCTTGCCTGTCGGTGCTTATATACCTGTATCGCGGTCGAGCTATGTTTGCATATATGCTGCAGCAACGCTCCATTTAGTTAAGAGTCGATTTTAGAATAAACAAACATCAAATGACAATATGAAATTACAGGATACCGTTAAGAACAGTAACATTAAGAGTTGTGTAGTTAACAAGAAACTGGATGTTACTTTTATCCTACAATTAATGTATATCTTGGACGTAAATAAATTGAAATTTAGTAAGAAATAAGTGGCCATTATCAGTGGAAAGAGAAAAGTTCCACGGAAAAGAAGAAGCCGCCACTTTCATACCGCCAATTCCGTACTACAGTATCTGCTCTGCTGCTCCCGTACCTCCACTCTCGTGTGTTACGTACGCTAACGACATGGGACACTGACAGCCTCGAGTATGTTTCTGCAACATGACACAATGTCACCAGTCAATAGATGGACGTTGTCCTAGATGGTGAGTGTTCATCGGAGGTGAGGGTATCATCTGGAGTGCCTCAGGGAAGTGTGGTAGGTCCGCTGTTGTTTTCTATCTACATAAATGATCTTTTGGATAGGGTGGATAGCAATGTACGGCTGTTTTCTCATGATACTGTGGTGTACGGGAAGGTGTCGTCGTTGAGTGACTGTAGGAGGATACAAGATGACTTGGACAGGATCTGTGATTCACGTAAAGAATGGTAGCTCTCTCTAAATATAGATAAATGTAAATTAATGCAGATGAATAGGAAAAAGAATCCTGTAATGTCTGAATACTCCATTAGTAGTGTAGCGCTTGACACAGTCACATCGATTAAATATCTGGGCGTAACATTGCAGAGCGATATGAAGTGGGACAAGCATGTAATGGCAGTTGTGGGGAAGGCGGATAGTCGTCTTCGGTTCATTGGCAGAATTTTGGGAAGATGTGGTTCATCCGTAAAGGAGACCGCTTATAAAACACTAATACGACCTATTCTTGAGTACTGCTTGAGCGTTTGGGATCCCTATCAGGTCGGATTGAGGGAGGACATAGAAGTAATTCAGAGGCCGGCTGCTAGATTTGTTACTAGTAGGTTTGATCCACACGCGAGTGCTACGGAAATGCATCAGGAACTCGGGTGGGAGTCTCTAGAGGAAAGGAGGCGTTCTTTTCGTGAATCGATACTGAGGAAATTTAGAGAACCAGCATTTGAGGCTGAGTGCAGTACAATTGTACTGCCGCCAACTTACATTTCGCGGAAAGACCACAAAGATAAGATGAGAGAGATTAGAACTCGTACAGAGGCACGTAGGCAGTCATTTTTCCCTCGTTCTGTTTGGGAGTGGAACAGGGAGAGAAGATGCTAGTTGTGGTACAAGGTACCCTCTACCACGCACCTTATGGTGAATTGCGGAGTATGTAAGTAGAAGTAAATGTAGACGTCGGTCACCCACTCTGTTTCAGAGCTTTCCACAGTAATACAGAAATACAGCCCTTTCTAGAAGTGAATGTACAACAGCGGCATTTATACTCTCGTGGACCAACAGTCATCGTCGATCACCTGGCAACGTAACTACACCCATCCTGTGACAGCAGCGACCTTGGAGTTTATGTCGAAAATATTTCACAGCCACCGCTGACGCTGGTGGGCTCTTGACCACGACCGCTGCCTGACTGTCCAGGCCATGGCAGCTGCCCGCTCTACAGGATCGCTATCCATCGTGTCTGCCGGAGGCCACCAGCCACCTAACTAGACACTCCAGTTTTAATTTAGATCCACAGTTAAACCCTGGGCAGCACCACGACTTGTCACAATGGAATACAGCCACGTCCGGTGCTTGGCTACCGCTGTCGACTCAGCAGCTCCCGGTGTGCTCGCGGTCTGATGGCAGAAGACTGGAAGTGGAGATTCAGAACGGTGAGCATCACCAAATCTCACTAGCTGCAATGACTTTTGAATTTTACTAGTTGTATCTTTGTATTCTAGTATCTTTGCGTCCTTTGTGCCTTTTAATACTGTGTCATTGTATTCCTGTTTTTCGCTATGTCACGCTCCGGTTGTAACGTATGATAAAGGCCCGAGGGAGGAGCCATTAACAGCTGTGATTGTACATAATGTAATTTACCAGGCCACACAAAGCGTTAAATCTTACAGTGTGATACGTTTGGTTTGCCGTCGAAATGATCATTATGAAGGTCAGTGGTGGGAGTGCACCGTCACAGACATGGGAATAAGCAAAATAGCCGTAAGTTTTCTCTTTGGTAAATCATAGTTCATCATGCAGAGTAGGTTGAAACGTCCCCTTTGAACAATTATACACGACTGTCCTTAACCTGACACACAATATTTTTTTAGCGCAACGCAATCTGACTATCAAAGATCTCTGCAAAAGAATGGCCCTGAGTAACATTAAACTATACCTTTCACAAATCACTTACCTCACAAAAATCTTCATTACTCGAACTACTGCAATACAGCGAGCGCCACTACTGCCAGCTAAATAAAAGATTCAAACTAAGGAAGGCACTAACTACTGATAGGGATAGTTAGCAAATGAAAGATATTAATAGAGAACTAACAATGTATTTACCTTAGTAGTCATAATATATATAGCAGTTCATGACAGATTACAAAACTCCGCCATCTCTCTCCCCACATCCACCACTGCTGGCGGCTCACCTCCAACTGCGCAACGCTAAGCGCTGTTCACATCCAGCTGCCGCTGCCCAACACTACAATGGCGAGTATTACAACAATGCAAAGCAGCCACAGACTGCACACAGCACAGCCAGTGATTTTCATACAGAGGTGGCGTTACCAATAAAAAAACCTAAACAGCCTACTTACATAGCCCCCATGCTCCCCACAAAAAATTTTACAAATTGTTTTGGGCTCTAGGTAATACATATTTGTTAAAATTTTTCATAATCGCAATTACAATAACAAAGAAATCAAATGCACACACTTATTGATACAATGTTGGTCAAAAGCTAAAATTTTCTCACAGTCCATAAAGATAGTTCTGATCATTCATCATAATAGTAATTACAGTTTTTTTTTTCACAAAGTCTCATTAGTAAAAGAAATTGCACACAGAAGTAGTGGATTTACACGCAGTCTTGAAGAAGTAGTGTTGTCCTTCCAACAGAAAGACAGTTCTGACTCTTGACATGCTGACACGTAATGGGCCACAACAGAGCAAACCCACAGCAGAGTCAGTCGAAGTTTTGAAGAGTATTGGTAGGTAGGTCATCACAGAGCAGACCCACTGTAGTCCTGGGAGAGATTACGGTACTGGTGGGCCAGCAAAGGTGTAGACCCACTGTAGTCCTTGTAGAAATGGCCAGCAGCCATCTGTTGTGACTGTGCAGGTGCACAATCACCATTGAAGAGTCTTGCAGACAATATAGCAAGTCCATAAACCACCACTTGTGCACCCACAAAGTTTTTGGAATTGTCTTTAGAACCAGCAATGCCGTCATCCAGTCCCTGGCTGAATTATTAACACACGTGCAAACACTAACAGTCCCTACTTGTCACATATTGTCCATATACTATGACCAACAGAAAAGTGTGCAGTGAAATGTAACTTACAAGTTAATAATATGATGAACTGGTGTCAATTACAATTTTATAACATGAGAATACAATAACAACGGTACAAAATACATCATTAAAAACATAATAATACAGATATCATTTGTCGTAATAGGGGCTTTACAAAAGAATAGAAATAAACATATACATCAGTGTTACAGGAATTATGACATAAGTAAATACATAAAAGATCAGTATAAATTTTGAAACAACAACTTCACACATGAGCATTAAAACAAAACAGAATAAATAATGTCTAAGCATTTTTACAAGGTAAATAACATGGTATTAGAAAAATTCTACAACATAACAACATCAGCTAAACACACAAAGACAGGAAAAACACAAATACACAAGGGAACACAAACACATAGTGGGATAACACAAGGAAAGGACAGGGTTTCTTTTACTGCAGTATTTTGCAAACAAAACTTTCTTTACTTCTCAGAGATCTCCCTTCATTCGTCATTATTTCCAAAAAGCCCTATCTATACCTGCTTTCTGTACTTTTTTCGTATGACTTCTCAATGCATTTCTTCCAATTCATCGCAACTCATTCTCTTATATAATCTACCCCCTCTTAAGCTAACTTAAATCTACTGAGCTCAGATGCTAAACTAAGATACGAGGCAATGCAGCAGCACAAAACAATTAACATAAACAGCAATGACAAAAAAAATGGAAAATTGCAAAGCAAGCTACAGGAAATCTAAATTACCAAGCATTGCAACGTTACAACTAATATGAGCCAATGTGCAGCAACAAGAAAAATAAATCAGTAGTAAAACTAGCTTAACAGAGTAATACAAAGTTAAATTCAGTAACACTATGTCTGGCAAACAGCAGCAGCAAATAAAATTTAAACCTAGACCTCAAGCAGAAAAAAATATTACACTAAAAATGGCCATGTCTAATACCTATGTCACATCTTAACACTAGAGTGATGCATCACGATTTATTCTACAAAAGAAATTACCAGGTACTTGAAAAGAAAACTATGAGTGCAGTTCCTGTGAAGGTAAATGTCTTTTTGTGCTCCCTCATTTTTTTGAAAAAAATTATTATTTACTCGATCTGTAGACAGAAAATATTTATATTAGCACATCTATAAAATTTTATTTTAACCAATGCTGCAGTGCAGCTAGAAACTAGATATTAAACGAAATGAGCAAATATATACATAAAGCAAGCCAATGGCATTTCTCTCAACTAGCAAGACAATAGATATAAAAATGTTCCTCGTCATTTCATTAGGCAATTTAGTAAATATCATAAATTAAGAGCTCCACAGTGTAATCATTTGTTTTCAAGTTCGACCGTGTCGTTTTTTGCAATGCTTTCTACAAAGGAACGTCAATAGCGAAGATAATGGCCTCCCTTTTTTTTCTACCTGTGCCGCTGAAAGGCACACGCTAACGGCTTTTTTCTCCGGGCGCCTGTCGCCCAGCTGGGTGCCCATGGCACATTACGTGCAGGTGGTCACTTAACTTTCTTACCGAAATATTTACGACACCAGTTTCCGCTACAGTGGCAGTCTCATATAAAAAATTTCAGAGGTCGGGATTTTCGTTGCAAATGTGTAGATACAAAATCCTATGAAAATAAGAGTGTTCAAAACGTTTTCGTCGGCATTGTGATACATTCATGCATTTACACACATTTCATAACTCTTAAAGTACGATTCTTGGTTACCAACAACCTTTTTCACAAATCAGCATCCCTAACCACTACTCATTATTTCTTACCTTATTCGTCGACACTTCTTCAATATTTCATCATCACAGATACGTAGCATAATCAAATAACTCATACAGCATCAGCTTATTGATCATAAACGTACCGCAACAATGTAATACACATCGTTATCATAACATCATAAAACCTCGGCCAAATCTCAAAATCGTCATAGCTTCCTTCAATAATTTCAAAACCTAAAAAAATTCTCTGCTCATGTCAAAAGTGTCATCTACCTCAAATGTACTTTAAAAATCATGATCCCATACCAAATACATCATTCAAAGCTCTCATAGTATCACAATGGTTCCGAAAAATTATGAACAGTTCACAAACTACAGACAAAATACAATTTCGTAAGTGTGAAGTTATCCAATGGTGTAATTACATAAACATGTCACTGACGTAGTAAAAAATTTTTTTCTTTCTCTGTTAAATGATCAGGTAGCTGTGTAATTTATGTGTTAGAGAAATATGGTACCAATGTGTAAAGTTGTACAAGCAAATACCATATTAGCTAGGGCTCCTTGTGCTTGCCAAACACATGGTACACAAAGTAAGCGTGTACCCCCCTGAGGATTGATGTAATTATACCTTCAGGTGTTACAGATTACAGCAACGGAATGAAATGTATCACGGAAAACCTTTGTATCATTCCACTTCAAATATCTTTAAAAAAATAAATGTTTTAAGTGCGAAATTAATCACTCATATACATGTACTGTAGCGCTAAACTGTGCGTCATGTTGTAAGATAATCTCTGTGGTAGTCTCGTAGTTATCGTCCTCCGAAAGCTAAGTTCAGCAATAGTCAATGTACTTACCTCATGATAAACAAAAGCAAAATGCTTTGCGTATAGATATCTTAGTTACTATGCTTATTGTTGTGATGAAGAAAGTACTGTGCTGTAACGTATTGTTGTGCTACGGAAAAGGCTGTCTCATTGTAGCTATACCACAAAAGTTACTACTAAAACATGTTTTTCTTTCCAGAAGAATTCAGAAAACTGTGCAGATATAAAACAGATACACTACAAAAGCAACATTGTAAATTGTCACTCATTAGTAGCGTCGTGATATAATCGTGTAGCCATCACATAAACTAACCACTGTGTCATCTGGTATCTCACAGAAAGTACTTTAAATCCAGAATGTATTTTCAGGTAATCCAAAATGTTGCATTAGAATCTCATTAGCAGTACCAGTATGTGTCCTAAGTATGTAAGCCTGATAGTCGTTACGTAATCGTGCAACTAACAAGCAAGAATGTACACACACAATAACAGTGTGTCGTCTGTTCACAATAACAATGCATTTGTAATTTCTGTTGAAATAAGTTCTCTTGGTTCCTGATTGGATATTTAACTTCAAACATTGTTGCATGTTAATAGTTTCCTAAGTCTAACAAAGCATACTAGAAATGTGAAGTGAAAAGTTTTATGGCAAAGACAAAGGTAAAAAGCAGATTATCTTTCAATAAACGGTTTTACATGTGAAATGAGGTGCAATTCTTTACTCTTCATAGTAATCAGAGTCTGAACTTGAATGCAATTATCATGCGGTATTCATCGGTAAAGAATACTGGAATTTTTTCTCAAGGTTAGCGCCTGTGTTATTTTTCTCAAGCCCAGCCGGCGCAGGTGGCTGCCTGCGGTGCGAGTCATTGTCTGTCTCTTTGTTGGCGCGCGCCGTTATTGGGATTAGGAGACCTAACTTCTACAAATTCGCTCTGACGAGAAGGCCCTGCCCTGTTTAAATCCCGCCAGTTCTGATGCAATTCAGGTCTGTCGTTACAAATATATCGTCTGTCGTCATGTCGGTAGATTCCGTTGTTTCTTCCTTGTCCGTCACGTGCTGGAGAATTTCTCCCTGAATCGTAACTGTGCGCCGAACTGTTGCGTCTGAAGTTATTCTGCCTCCCTTGATAATAATTGTTTTGGTTCCCGTATTGTCTGTTTCTCTGATTGTCTCTGTGATAGTCATTACTACGGAAATGCGATCTTTCTCTGTAACTGTTATTACTCTGCCAGTGGTTGTCATATGGGTGGTGTCTGTTTTGGTCACGATTTTCGTTGTAAGAATAGACTTGTCGTGTCCAGTTATTGTTTCTGTCATCACGGAATTGTGACGGATGTGACCTGTAGTTGTTGTGTTTCTGTATCCGCATTCCGCGATTGTCAGTGTCAATTTCCAGTTCTTGTAACAGCCCCTGAAAAGCTTCAATGTCGTCTTTGCAACGTACTGCCAAAATAATGTGTCGTAAATGTTCAGGCAATTTGATTAAGCAAATGCGGATAAGTTCTGAGGGGCTGTATGGGTTTGACAGGTACTGATTCTTGTGCAACATGTCTTCAAAATATTTCATAAGACTGGAAAATTCAGATTGTTCGGAATGTTTCATCATTATGATGCTATGTTTTACTCGGTCTTGTGTGGCTTGAGACCAATATGCTGAGAGGAAGGCATGGTAAAACTCTCCTTCACTGTGGCAATCGTGAATGACCGACCGCATTCTTACAGCTGGTTCATTCTCTAAGTAGCCACACATAAATTGTAATCTGTGCTCTAATGACCAGTTGGGAGGAAAGCAATGAGAGAATTGATGAAGCCACGCTTGTGGATGTATGTCGTTGCTGGAGTTCTTAAATGTTTTGAATTTACGTGTAGTAATGAACAGCTTATAGTCAAAATCATCATGTCGGCGAGTCGCATGTCGGTCATTATTACGTCGTTTCGGCGGTTCCATCTCAAAATTCGGTGTGCCTTGCCAATTTCTTTCATAATTTCCGAAGTGTCCTGTGTTATTATTTTGTGGTTGTTCCGTATTTCTAAGTCCCTCTTCCCGTATTGGAGCGCGAGTGGCCTCTGAAATACGTAATTCTTGTATTACCTGAGTCAGCTGATCTTGTACTTCCCGGATTTCTCTTTGGTGTTGCGTATTAATTTGATTCTGATTTTGTTTGAATTTCCTAATTTGTTCGCACTCTTCTGTGTCATTAAAGACTACCGGTTTTGTGTCATTCAGATTATCATCTACCTTCGTAGATAAGTTAATCAACTGATCCGAAAGTTGGGCTACTTTCTCCGATAGTGAACACATTTCCTCAGTGTGTTTTTCTGAACCAAGTTTCAGAGTGTCCATTTGTGTTGAAATCGAATCTACTGTGACCTTTAAGTTTTCCTGAGTTTTTGCAAGTTGCATAACTGAATCGGTAGATGCAACTGAGTCAATTTTAGCCGACAAGGTCTCATGATTTTCATGAACAATGGTTTGCAATTATTTTATGGCTGCTTCGTGATTCTGTAATGCATTTTCATGCCGCGAAAAAATAGGTTGAAAGTGCTCACAAATTTGTGTTTTTACGTCATTACAGACTTTTTGACATTTCGATTCAATGTTATGTAACTCAGTAGTTAAATCTTCCCGTGTTTTTTCAAGTGTGGTGTCTAACTTTTGAAGCTTTTGGTGTGTTTGTCTCTGATTTTGTTCCAATGTGTCTAACTTTTGAAGATTTTGTCCCATTTGTTTCTGATTTTGTTCAAGCGTTGTGTCTAACTTTTGAAGATTTTGTTCCATTGTGTCTAACTTTTGTAGCCTTTGTCCCATTTGTTGCATTAATTGTAATAACAATGCACTGGTGTCTGAAACATGTTCCTCAGTGCTTTTAGGCAGTGAAGTTGCACTGGCAACATTCACATTTTGACAAGCAGAAAATGTGTCTTGACTCATTTGAGAAAACGGTGAGAACCCAAAACCTGAGTACATTATTTGCAATATTGTGCTCTGTCATTCCCGATTCCTGAGGCGAGCTGTTGCCGACCGATCGATCGATAATGCTTCCCTGTTCACTACCTGTATCATTGTCCACACCATTATTTGACGCCCGCACCATTTCCCTATGCACAGTTACCAAATTACTACTTTGAATATTAGTTAATTCATTACATGGTGGTGCTAACACACTGCTTTCGTCTTCACTGTCATTTCTCAGTTTACTTTGGAGCCTAGTATTACGTTTTTCACACGCCATTATTGTCACAATATTTCACACGACAACACAGAAAAGCACAATTTGAAGAGCAAAAATAAGAGAACACATTAACATAGCACTGATATAACATAGCATAATATGTAGTTAATTGCGGCAGCGAAATACTTGGTGCAAATCTACATGCGTGCCACACCTGTTTTACTGTACAACGATGAAAGACTGCAACTACAAAGGAGATTCTCTCTACAATTACGCGCTAGCAATAAACAAAATCTACACTAATTACAGAAACTACAAGAAAAAATCTGAAGATTCCAGTGAGGTATCCTCGGCTAAGGGTCGACATATGAAACGTCCCCTTTGAACAATTATACACGACTGTCCTTAACCTGATACACAATATTTTTTTAGCGCAACGCAATCTGACTATCAAAGATCCCTGCAAAAGAATGGCCCTGAGTATCATTAAACTATACCTTTCACAAATCACTTACCTCACAAAAATCTTCATTACTCGAACTACTGCAATACAGCAAGCGCCACTACTGCCAGCTAAATAAAAGATTCAAACTACGGAAGGCACTAACTACTGATAGGGATAGTTAGCAAATGAAAGATATTAATAGAGAACAAACAATGTATTTACCTTAATTGTCATAATATATATAACAGTTCATGACAAATTACAAAACTCCGCCATCTCTCTCCCCACATCCACCACTGCTGGCGGCTCACCTCCAACTGCCCAACGCTATGTGCTGTTCACAGCCAGCTGCCTAACACTACAATGGCGAGTATTACAACAATGCAAAGCAGCCACAGACTGCACACAGCACAGCCAGTGATTTTCATATGGAGTGCTTCGTGGCGTTACCAATAAGAAAACATAAACAGCCTACTTACATAGCCCCCATGCTCCCCACAAAAATTTTACAAATTGATTTGGGCAGTGGCCAATAATTATTTGATAAAATTTTTTATAATTACAATAACAAAGAAATCAAATGCACACACTTATTGATACAATGTTGGTCTAAAGCTAAAATTTTCTCACAGTCCATAAAGATAGTCCTGATCATTCATCATAATAGTAATTACAGTTTTTTTCACAAAGTCTCATTAGTAAAAGAAATTGCACACGGAAGTAGTGGATTTCCATGTAGTCTTGAAGAAGTAGCGTTGTCCTTCCAATGGAAAGACAGTGCTGACTCTTGACATGCTGACAGGTAATGGGCCACAACAGAGTAAACCCACAGCAGAGTCAGTCGAAGTTTTGAAGAGTATTGGTAGGTAGGTCATCACAGAGTAGACCAACTGTAGTCCTGGTAGAGATTGTGGTATTGGTGGGCCACCAGAGGTGCAGACCCACTGCATTCCTTGTAGAAATAATGGTACTGGTGAGTCAGCAAAGGTGTAGACCCACTGTAGTCCTTGTAGAAATGACCAGCAGCCATCTGTGATGACTGTGCAGGTACACAATCACCAATGAAGAGTCTTGCAGATAATATAGCAAGTCCATAACCATCACTTGTGCACTCACAAAGTGTTTGGAATTGTCCTTAAAACCAGCAATACTGTTATCCAGTACCTTGCTGAAATATTAACACACATGCAAACACTAACAGTCCCTACTTCTCACATATTGTCCATATGCTATGACCAACAGAAACATGTGCAGTGAAATGTAACTTACAAGTTACTAATTTGATGACCTGGTGTCAATTACAATTTTATAACGTAAGAATACAATTACAAAGATACAGAAAACATCATTAAAAACATAATAGTACAGATAACATTCATAATAATAGTTTTACAAAAGAATCGAAATAACATATACATCAGTGTTACAGGAATTATGACATGAGTACATACATAAAAGATCAGAATAACTTTCGAAACATCAACTTCACATATGAGCAACAAAACAGAATAAATAATGTCTAAATATCTTTACAAAGTAAATAACATAGTATTAGAAAAATTCTACAACATAGGTCTTATCAGATAAACAACTAAAGACAGGAAGTACACAAATACACAAAGGTACACAAACAGATAGCGGAATAATACAAAAGGAAAGGACAGGGTTTGTTGTACTGCAGTATTTTGCAAACAAAACTTTCTTTACTTCTCGGAGATCTGCCTTCTTTTTTCATTATTTCCAAAAGTCCTATCTATACCTGCTTTCTGTACGTTTTTCGTATAACTTCTCAATGAATTTCTTCCAATTCATCGCAACTCATTCTCTTCTATATTCTACCCCCTCTTAAGCTAACTTAAATCTACTGAGCTCAGATGCTAAACTAAGGGACGAGGCAATGCAGCAGCACAAAACCATTAACACAAACAGCAATGATAAAAAATACAAAAGGCAAAGCAAGCAGCATAAATTACAACTAATATAAGGCAATGTGCAGCACACAAGAAAAATAAATCAGTAGTAAACTGGCTTAGAAGAGTAACACAAATTAAAATTCAGTAGCACTATGCCTGGAAAACAGCAGCAGCAAATAAAAAAAAACATATATCTAAACATGACATAGCTCAAGCAGAAAAAAATATTACACTAAAAATGGCCATGTCTAATACCTATGTCACATCTTAACACTAGAGTGATGCATCACGATTTATTCTACTAAAGAAATTACCAAGTACTTGAAAATAAAACTATGATTGCAGTTCCTGTGAAGGTAAATGTCTTTTTGTGCTCCCTCATTTGTTTGAAAAAAATATTATTTACTCGATCTGTAGACAGAAAATATTTATATTAGTACATCTATAAAATTTTATTTTAACCAATGCTGCAGTGCAGCTAGAAACTTGATATCAAATGAAATAAGCAACTATGAAAAGCAAAGCATAAAAATATCATTCAATAGTCATGTGACATTTCATAAGTTTGTAGAAATTCTCTCAACTCTCGTAGAAAGACACTTGACCTAATCAGGTGTGCAGTTGTACGAATATTTCCCATCAATTCATAAGCATTTCAGTAAGTAGCACAAAATACGAGTAATCATATGTTTCCAAGTAATGAGCGTGTCGTATTTGCAATGCTTTCTACAAAGGAATGTCAATAGTGATGTTAATGGCCTCTTTTTTTTTCACCTAATGGCTGTTTCTCCAGGAGGCTGGCACAGGTGGCCGCTCAAGACGCATTACGTCAAGGTCACTTACCTTTCTTACCGAAATATTTATGACAACAGTTTCCGCTACAGTGGCAGTCTCGTATAAAAATATTTCACAGGTCAAGAATTGGCGTTACAAATCTGTAGAAACAAAATCCTATTGATATAACAGTGTCCAAAAAGTTTTCGTCGGCATTGTAATACATTCACGCATTTACATACATTTCATAACTCTTAAAGTACGATTCTTGGTTTCCAACAACCTGTTTCACAAACCAGAGTCAGTCCCTAACCACTACTCATTATTCCTTACCTTATTCATCGACACTTCTTCAATATTTTATGATAACAGATACATAGCATACTCAAATAACTCATATAGCATCAGCTTATTGATCATAAACATACCGCAACAGCATAATACACATAGTCATCGTAATAATATCATGACACCTCAGTCAACTCTCAAAATCGTTGTAGCTTCCTCCAATAATTTCAAAACCTAAAAAAATTTTCTGCTCATGTCAAAAGTGTCATCTGCCTAAAACATACTTTAAAAATCGTGATCCCATACCAAATATATCATTCAAAGCTCTCATAGTATCACAATGTTTCTGAAAAAATATTAACAGTTCACAATGTATAAACAACATACAATTTCGTAAGTGTGAAGTTATCCAACGGTGTAATTGCGTAAACATCTGTCACTGATGTAGTAAAATAAATGTTTGTCTCTCTCAGTTAAATGATCAGATAGCTGTGTAATTTATGTGTTAGAGAAATATGGTACCGATGTGTAAAGTTGTGTAAGCAAATACCATATTAGCTGGGTCTCCTTGTGCTTGCCAAACACATGGTACACAAAGTAAGTGTGTACCCCCCTGAGGATCAATGCAATTATAACCTCAGGTGTTACAGACTACAGCAATGGAATGAAATGCATCACGGAAAACCCTTGTACCACTGCACTTAAAATATCTTAAAAAATATAAATGTTTTAAGTGCGAAATCAATCACTCAAATACGTGTACTGTAGCACTAAACTGTGCGTCGTTCTGTAAGATAATCTCTGTGGAAGTCTCGTAGTTATCGTCATCCGAAAGCTAAGTTCTGCAGAAGTCAATGTACTTACCTCATGATAAACAAAAGTGAAATGCTTTGCGTATAGATATCGTAGTTATTACGCTTATTGTTGTGATGAAGAAAGTACTGTACTGTAATGTATTGTTGTGCCACGAAAAAGGCTGTCTCATTGTTGCTATACCACAAAAGTTACTACTAAAACATGTTTTTCTTTCCAGAAGAATTCAGAAAACTGTGCAGATATAAAACAGGTACACCGCAAAAGCAACATTGTAAATTGTCACTCATTAGTAGCGTCGTGATAAAATCGTGTAGCTGTCACATAAACTAACCACTGTGTCATCTGGTATCTCACAGAAAGTACTTTAAATCCAGAATGTATTTTCAAGTAAACCACAATGTTGCATTAAAATCTCATTAGCAGTATATGTTCTAAGTATGTGAGCCTTATAGTCGTTGCGTAATCGTGCAACTAACAAGCAAGAATGTACACATACAATAACACTGTGTCGTCTGTTCACAATAAAATGCATTCGTAATTTCTGTTTAAATACGTTCTCTTGGTTCTTGACTGGATAGTTAACTTTAAAACATAGTTGCATGTTAACAGTTTCTAAGATTGAAAAAGAGTACTAGTAACGTGAAGTGAAAAATTTTTTACCAAAGACTAAGTTAAAAAGCAGATTATCATTGAATAAACGGTTTTACATGTGAAGTGTGGTGAAATCCTTCACTCTTCATAGTACTCAGAGTTTCAACTGAGAAGCAATTGTCATGTTTTATACATCGGTAAAGAATGCTAAAATTTTTCTCAAGGCTAGCGTCTTATGTTATTTTTCTCGGAGCCAGCGGGCGCAGGTGGCTGCCTGCGGTGCGAGTCATTGTCTGCCTCTTGGCGCGCGTCGTTATTGGGATTAGGAGACCTAACTTCTACAAATTCGCCTTGCCGAGAGGGCCCAGCTCTGTTAGAATCCCGCCAGTTCTGATGCAATTCAGGTCTGTCGTTACGAATATATCGTCTGTCGTCATGTTGGTAGATTCCGTAGTTTCTTCCTTGTCCGTCACGTGGTGGAGAATTTCTCCCTGAATCGTAACTGTGCGCCGAACTGTTGCGTCTGAAGTTATTCTGCCTCCCTTGATAATAATTGTTTTGGTTTCCATATCGTCTGTGTCTCTGGCTGTCTCTGTGATAGTCATTACTATGGAAATGCAATCTTTCTCTGTAACTATTATTACTCTGCCAGTGGTTGTCATATGAGTGGTGTCTGTTTTGGTCACGATTTGCGTTGTAAGAATAGATATGTCGTGTCCAGTTATTGTTTCTGTCGTCACGGAATTGTGACGGATGTGACCTGTAGTGATTGTTTTCCTGTTTTTGCATCCCGTGAATGTCTGTGTCAATTTCTAATTCTTGTAACAGTCCCTAAAAAGCTTCAATGTCGTCTTTGCAACGCCCTGCCAAAATAATATTTCTTAAATGTTCAGGCAATTTCATTAAGCAAATGTGGATGAGTTCTGAGGGGCTGTATGGGTTTGAAAGATACTGATTCTTGTGCAGCATGTCTTCAAAATATTTCACAAGACTGGAGAATTCAGATTGTTCGAAATGTTTCATCATTATGATGCTATGTTTTACTCGGTCTTGTGTGGCTTGAGACCAATATGCTGAGAGGAAGGCATGGTAAAATTCTCCTTCACTGTGGCAATTGTGAATGACCGATCGCATTCTTATGGCTGGTTCATTCTCTAAGTAGCCACACATAAATTGTAATCTGTGTTCTAACGACCAGTTGGGAGAAAAACAATGAGAGAATTGATGGAGCCATGCTTGTGGAAGAATGTCGTTGCCAGAATTCTTAAATGTTTTGAATTTACGTGTAGTAATGAACAGCTTATAGTCAAAATCATCATGTCAGCGAGTCGCATATCGGTCATTGTTAGGTGCACATTGCCAATTTCTTTCATAGCTTCCGAAATGCCCTGTGTTATTATTTTGCGTCATTTCCGTATTTCTAAGTCCCTCTTCTCGTGTTGGAGCACGAGTGTCCTCTGAAATTTGTAATTTTTGTATTACTAGTGCCAACTGATCTTGTACTTCCCGGATTTCTCTTTTATACTGTATATTGATTTGATTTTGATTGAATTTCCTAATTTGGTCATACTCTTCAGTGTCAGTGATGGCTACAGGTGTTGTGTCATTCAGATCATCATCTACCTTTGTAGATAAGTTAGTGAACTGATCCGAAAGTTCGGCTACTTTCTCCGATAGTGAACACATTTCCTCAGTGTGTTTTTCTGAACCAAGTTTCAGAGTGTCCATTTGTGTTGAAATCGAATCTACTGTGTCTTTTAAATTTTCTTGAGTTTTTGCAGGTTGGGTAACCGAATCGGTAGATGCAACTGAGTCAATTTTAGCCGACAAGGTCTCATGATTTTCATGAACAATGGTTTGCAGTTCTTTTATGGCTGCTTCGTGATTCTGTAACGCATTTTCATGCCGCGAAAAAATAGGTTGAAAATGCTCACAAATTTGTGTTTTTACGTCATTGCAGACTTTTTGACATTTCGATTCAATGTTATGTAACTCAGTAGTTAAATCTTCACGTGTTTTTTCAAGTGTGGTGTCTAACTTTTGAAGCTTTTGCTGTGTTTGTCTCTGATTTTGTTCCATTGTGTCTAACTTTTGAAGATTTTGTTCCATTGTGTCTAACTGTTGCTGTGTTTGTCTCTGATTTTGTTTCATTTGCTGCATTAATTGCAATAATAATGTGTTAGTGTCTGGAATCGGTTCCTCTATGCTTTTCGGCACTGCATTTGCACCAGCACCATTTACATTTTGACGAGCAGAAAATGTGTCTTGACTTATTTGAGAGAACGGTAAGGACCCAAAACCTGAATCTGCAGTATTTGCAAGATTGTGTCCTGTCATTTCGTATTCCTGAGGCGAGCTGTTTCCGATCGATCGATCGATAATGCTTCCCTGTTCACTACTTGTTTCATTGTCTACGCCATTATTTGACGCCCGCTCCATTTCCCTATGCACAGTTACCAAATTACTACTTTGAATGTCTGTTAATTCATTACACAGTGGTGCTGATAAGCTATGCTCGTCGTCACTATTATTTCTCAGTTTACTTTGTAGCCTAGTGTTACGTTTTTCACACGCCATTATTGTCACAATATTTCTCAAGATAACACAGAAAAGCACAATTTGAAGAGCAAAAATAAGAGAACACATTAACATAGCACTGAAAATAATATCTAGTTAATTGCAGCTGCGAAATACTTGGTGCAAATCTACATGCATGCCACAACTGTTTTACTGTACAACAATGAAAATCTACAACTACAAAGGAAATTCTCTCTATAATTACGCGCTAGCAATAAACAAAATCTACGCTAATTACACAAACTACAAGAAAAAATCAGAAGATTCCAGTGAGGTATCCTCGGCTAAGGGTCGACATATGAAACGTCCCCTTAGAACAATTATACAGGACTGTGCTTAAACTGACACACAGTATTTTTAGCGCAACGCAATCTGACTTTCAAAAATCCATACAAAAGAATGGCCCTGACTAACGTTAACCTATACGTTTCACAGATCACTTACCTCACAAAAATCTTCGCTACTCAAGGTACTGCAATACAGCGAGCGCCACTACTGCCAGCTAAATAAAAGATTCAAACTACGGAAGGCACTAACTACTGATAGGGATAGTTAGCAAATGAAAGATATTAATAGAGAACAAACAATGTATTTACCTTAATAGTCATAATATATATAGCAGTTCATGACAAATTACAAAACTCCGCCATCTCTCTCCCCACATCCACCACTGCTGGCGGCTCACCTCCAACTGCCCAACGCTACGCGCTGTTCACAGCCAGCTGCCTAACACTACAATGGCGAGTATTACAACAATGCAAAGCAGCCACAGACTGCACACAGCATAGCCAGTGATTTTCATATGGAGCGCTACGTCGCGTTACCAATAAGAAAACATAAACAGCCTACTTACACATACGACAATTTGTTAAAATGTATTCGTAGTAAGCTGTAATGTCATCTGGACAATGTTACGTGCCAACGTCGGTGTAATTTGTGTTCTTTTAAATAAGCACAAATATTTTTCTGTCCCTTTAAGTAATGACTAATGCAATATGGTGGCTTAAACCATTTTAACCTTGCATCTTTGAAGATGGTTCAAGACCGGTGGAGGTTTGGGTGTAAAATAAAAATCAGCTGATGGTTCAAACGTGCATTTTATACCTCCGTTCATTTCTGTCTCACACCCACCGGCTCCACACTAGCCCATTGCATGATAATTGTGGTTTTAGCCAAAAGCATCAGTGCTAATTGGTGGCAGTCTCAGTTGTCAATGTTCTCGCCGTACTATTGCTGTTGACCTTTCGGGAGGACCGATCTGGATTTCAAGTCTTTTGGGGTTCTTTTGAAGAAATTTTTATTTAAAGAAATGTAAATAACGTCATAGATCAGCGACCTCTAGGGAAGTTGTTTTAATTCTGACACTGACAGCTGGTTACTGTGCGAGTTAAAATGTATAACCTTCGTTACAAGTGATGCTATTGTCTATTCAAATGGTTCAAATGGCTCTGAGCACTATGGGACTCAACTTCTGAGGTCATCAGTACCCTAGAACTTAGAACTTCTTAAACCTACCTAACCTAAGGACATCACATACACCCATGCCCGAGGCAGAATTCGAACCTGCGACCGGAGCGGTCGCGCAGATCCAGAGTGTAGCGCCTAGAACCGCTCGGTCACCCCGGCCGGCTATTCTGTATTGTCTCTTAATAGTTGCACATTCGGATCATTATCTGTTAGGCTGATGAATTATAAATGCTAACTGGGGGTCTGCCTCTTGATATGGAACGGTTCATAAACACGTTTCTTAAATGTTATTGCACACCGCTCAACAGTAAACCACCACATCTAACTACCACTCCAGTGACACTGATCCAAAGCAGCAAGTTGCACGTTGATGCGCAATGTATCATTGGCCATGACCTCATCAATTAAACTGCTCTAAACCTTCAAGGACATAGTGCACATCATAACAGTAAACTGTCACGATATTCTTAGAAATCTGGCCTTACGGAAGATACTACGAATGTTTTCAAAGAACGTATATTATAGGCTAGGGAGGGCAGCTAAAAACGATTGCAACCAAGTAAGTGAGCCCGTGCTATCAGAGACCTGGGGACCTCTGGACTATTTATCGATTCTCGGATTGAGAGGCAGTCTTGAATCTGATTATGACAGTTCATTTGGAAGTATAATGATAAATACAACTAGTATTAATTGAAGATCTTTGACAATGTATGAGATTCATACAGTTCTTCTCTGGCAGTAGACTGAGAATGAGACAACAGTAATGCTGCCAGTAACCCCCTTCCATCAGTAAACAGTTTTCATTAGTTAGGACATTATAGCGATAAGGCAACAGGATTGTAAGCACGCCCATAACGAAGAGAGAAGTCTACAGGTCAAGAAAAGGCCGGTTTTATATAGAGCACCGAAAAGCGCGTAATATGATGGCATAAAAGCAGGTGTGTAATTTAAGTAATATGAGAAAAATGCTAATTTTAGCACGAAAATAGTGAGTGAGTTAGAATGCCTTCCAGATTCGCAATACCATGCCATGTGTGAGAGTTGAAGATAGTCCTAATGAAAATATGAGGACTCAGGAATTGTGAGACAGTGTAAATAATGGAAAGGACAAATTGTCAACGTGGAAACATAAGATGAAGCCATAGTCAAAGTACTTGAATCAGTGGTTATGTTGGAGGTAGTTTTCAGTAGAAATCTGGGACAGCACTTTTATGAGGAGGAAGGAGCTGCAGTGCGACGAACTGTAGCGGAAGTGAGTGCATTGGAGAGAGTGGTGGGAGCCAAGATCTGACCATTGCTGAACAAGACCCAGCCAATATACTTTTTAAAGTCGCCTGGATTTCATAGACCTCATATGAGCTTGATCCATAACGACAGTAAAATACAATATGAGATCCTCAGAAAATGATAATTATATTACAATAACAAAAGGCAATTACAGTAATCTCATGTACCAAAAACTAACAAAACAAAATCTACCAATATGTCCAGAGCATGAATAAATAAAGTGAAACGCATTTTGGAGACGATGCGACAAAAGAACAGCGAGCTTCAGCGCAGAAAGGGATAAGGCCAAAACAATACAGTATTCCTTTTAATGTAAATACAGCCGGGACCGAGGGTAAGTGGCCTGACGGCTTTAACAAGGCTAAGCTGCTACTCGCCAAGAAAAAAAAATCACCTCTAGAGAGATGGTGATTGGCTTAAGCCATACTGGGCAATGCCGACGTGACATTGTGGGGAGATCCCCATTATATAAAAGGATTTTGGGAATTAAAATTACTAGATCTCTCTCTCGTCTTGCAGTGGACTGCACAAGTGCGTAGAGTAAGTGTTGAGAGCTTTGCTTTCTGCGACAGATAGCAAAGAGGTAGTTAATTAATCCTGTCGGAATTTTTGCAGGGAAAGAAATTGTGTACGTCACTCCAACCCTTAGTGAATGTGCAAGAGCCATTATTTCGACTAGGGAAAAAGTAAAGTTCTAGGGAACGCAGGAAAGTTGACACTGGGTGAATTCAGTCAATGCCAGAGTAGGAAATAAGCGTTTCAGATCCAGCACGGAGGAAACGGAATTGCAGATGCCGCTTCGTAAAGTACCATCACGCATTAGGCCACAGTAAGTGTTGAGTCGAGATTTTGCTCACTCTAAATTGTGTAAGCTTTGACCACTGAATATCAAAAGTTAGAATACTAACCCACCCTCACATTGGGTACATGAAAGTTTTTTCATTGGTTTAATACTTACATTTATTCTCCACCAACTCAGTGCACTGAGCAACTACAACAACGTGGATGTAAATGAGATGGTGAAGATTTTTAATCATTCTTTCCTGTGGAAAAAATTTTCATAATTAGAGACAACGATTTTAATAATCGCTAACTCAACATGTCCAAGAGTTAAATACTTTGTTACTGAGTGTTGAAAGTAATTGAACATGATTGTTTTGTATCACTTGGCTCGTGAAAGCACAGTTGATAAATTATATGTAGAATAAAAAAAGGGGATAGCTGTTTTGTCTTTCTAGAGTAGACTCCAGACTTTCACATTTATTAATTCAAGCATTCTAGTTAAGAGACAGCAGCATTTCTAATGACTTTTGTCATGATCCACACATGATATTAGCTGTATTACAGGAAATATTGACTATAGGACCTTGGATGATATTTCCGGGTAGATTCAAGTTTTATCAGATGTTGACGTGTAGTCAGGTTCGGAAGATTCGCGAACAGCTACTGTCAGTGGAACGCTCATACATGACATAAAATAATCGATTAAGACAAAAAGAAGTCATGGAAGATCTTGATAGGATCGAGTTGGACATGCAATAGGTAAATCAACGTGAACACCACGGGACAGAACACGTAGAAATACTGAATCAGACCGAAATTGCATAACATGATGTTCAATACGGTCCAAAGAATGGACATGAGAAAGGCGTTGCTAATGAATCAGATGCTGAGTCTGTAGATAGTGATTACCAGTATATTGTGCGAAACGTAATCATATTGAATCACTCACGTTTGCAATTGTATGAAAGAACGAGTGTTAGTGCTCCTACATTATGTTCGGAAGTGAAGGAAACGTCTCACGAAAAACGAAACTGGGAACGGCTGTATCAGATGGCATCTGGCGAAAATAGTGTAGTTGAGAACGCCAACATATATGGAATGTTGCAGCGTTCATTACAACAATCTCAGGAATCAGAACGGCATATAGATGGGCGCATATCACAAGGGCACAAAGAATTAGATGGTCGCATAACATAAGGGCAAAAAGAATTAGAAGGGTGCATAACTACAGGGCAAAAAGAATTGACACTGGGGCTGAAAGAAACTAACAAGGAAATACAAAACGCGCGTCATAATATTCAAGGCCAATTAGATCAAATACGAACAGAATCTAAGAAAGCGCAAATCACGCTTCAATCGCTCGTTACACGGCATAAACAATTGAGAACAGAAATTGGCACTCTCCAAATATACATGATTACGTTGCGTGAAGTTACGCAACAAAGTGTCAAAAAGGTTAAACAACAGGTCGAAGCTTTTGCTTTCAAAGCGACGACGAAGGCAAAACATGTTATTGCTGAGACGACATCTCACATAAAGAAATTCGATGCTCGTATTTTAAAAATACAAGAGAAAAGCGAACACCAATTTCAACAGCTGAGATCAGAACTTTTACGTTCGATCGAAAGTCGAGGTGAGGTAGAAAGCGTTAGTGGGGAGTCGCAGAGGACGACAGAATCCCCTTCAGTATCGGTAGATAATACTGTGAAGACTGCAAAATCAACGCGAAATTACGTGTGACGGAAGACGAAATGGCGCATGTGGATGCCAGTCTGAAACCGCTAACCGCGAACGGGAAATTAGTCCAAACCAGTGTATGACAGAACATCAAAGTGACCGTAGGGAACGGTGTGGATTGCGATCACTTGTTCAAGAAAGAATAACAGGTCAGTAGGGAATACAAGAGTGTGATTTGCAGAAAGGTTCAGTACGTCAAGCACAAAGCGTGATATACACTGATCAAACCATAGAGACGCGTTACGCAACGCCGCAACCCGTAGGACGAATACCGACAGGTTACAGTACGGCGTCTAACGAGCCAGAGTTGCTTACAAGTCAAGATGCAGAGCCGGTAGCAGGCGTTACGCATGCATATTGCGCAGTGAGACCTGCAGGTGTTTCTACGGCAAAAATGTCACAGAAGGAATCAAGTTACTCACGTTTCCGTAGATCTGGCGCAAACCAAGGACAGAATTCCAGTCTTCAAAACCCAGAAGGTACATCACAGAGAGAAGCGAGAGGTTTTGATGGTAACCACTTTCTTACAGTGAGTAAATACCAGCATTTTAAAGAACATGCAAATATTCTCCATCCCCGCACATATATTGACCAATTTAAAGCAGAAATGCCGGCCGCAGTGGCCGAGTGGTTCTAGGCGCTTCAATCTGGAACCGCGCGACCGCTACGATCGCAGGTTCGAATCCTGCCTCGGGCATGGATGTGTGCGATGTCCTTAGGTTGGTTAGGTTTAAGTAGTTCTAAGTTCTAGGGGACTGATGACCTCAGATGTTAAGTCCCATAGGGCTCAGGGGCATTTGAACTAAAGTAGGAATGCCGACGCATTGGCCATTGAATCATAAGTTAAATTTCATTTGTGCACATGTGGAGGGAAGTGTTGCTGAAACTATGCTGAAGGTAGCAGAAACTTGCGATTCACATGATTCGTTTAGAGGTGCCTTTATAGCAAGATATTGGTCACCTGAGGCTCCGATGAGAATAAAATATGGATTATTACAAAATGTCTCATTCTAAAATTCGCGTGAGAAAACAACAGTCCATTTTTTTTAGAATGTGGCTAAAAGGAACCAACACTCAGATAACTAATATGGCGACGGAGAATTGATTCAAACATAGAAAAAGAAACTGCTAATAAGACTTGATAGGACGTGGGGGCGATTATGTAGAAACTTTCAAAGGTGTTTTGAGAGAAGTTGAGTTCATGTATGTAAACGACGTTCGAAGACGTCGCGATTCAGGATAGACAAATTTTGAAAGAACTCGTAATAGTAAAGAGAATAATAATGGTAGCGATGGTAGGCCGGTATTGGGATTGAATTCTGGACGAAATTGGAATTATAATGCAAATGGGGGTAGCGGAAAACTAGACCACAGCGTAATAGATATGGTTTTAATAGTGGTTGGAACAGAAGTAATATCGACGAAAATAGGAACAGAAACTGGAAAATTCGGCATAACTGACAGACTGATTTTAATCAGCGATCTCCAAGTCCATGGAGATAAAGCAGATGGGGAGGTGTGCGAGAACACAGCCACAAGCAAATACTTTGGGTAATTACCAGAGAAACGAACCACAGATGGAGGTTGAATTACGACCACCAAATCATGGGAAGCGTGATGATTAGCTGACGTTGAGTAGTGCAGGAGATAAAACAGATAATATAATTTCTGCTGAAACGGGTGACAAGGCAACCGCAGCAGTAAATAGATTAAGGTTTGACGTACAAGAGACGGAATTGGAATGAGGAACGACAGAGCGATCACCAAAAGTATTCATACAGATACTACAAACAGGGAGGAAGTCACAACTGAGGTGAAGGGGTGAGACAGATTGAACTGACACAGATGATGACGATGAATTCCCAGCATTACCTAGTAATGAACGATTTGATTATCACGAAGCATTAATGTATATGGTGCAGATGTTGATTCTATACAGACGAAAAATGATTTTCAGCAGGATAATACATATCATACTGTAAGCTGAAAAGCTACAATTGATCGAGACGATAGGATTAATCGGCAAGCTACGGCTAATACAGGTCACAGAAAAAAGATGAAAGTACAAGATCTACTAAAATCCTTCCACAAGACTTTCAAAGAAAGACAGAAAGAGTCCGAGGCATTGTGGATAGCGGGAATGGAACAAAATTAGGAAGAACAAGGCGATAATGGAGAGGAAAATGACAGGGAAAATATCCCATCTGGTTCGGAAAACGAACCAGATTATAAAGGATGTGAACAACCTGATAAAAAAGATTCAAAAATATACAATTTTGGCACATATAAGTACATAGTACAGCAATATTACCGAGACTATGTAATTATCACACCAGACACAGTAAACAGCATCGTAATAAATGACGACATAGTTGAAAAGTTGAATCTTCACCTCTCTGTGAACGATAACAAATATGATAACGAGTTGAATCATGGTGCGCGTACAGACAGAATTAATGCAGACTCTGACGACTCCCCAGAATCTAAGTGTGGAATACTGCCACACTCAAAGAATACTTGCCATGCTCTAAAGTTCAAACTAATTACGATGACACAGATGTGCGATGAGGAGACAAACTTAAAGCAAGTAGCAAGGTGTGAAAATGAGGATTTTAAATCTACATTGGTTACTGTAGAAGCTGATCTAGAAGCAGCGAGACTACAGTTGAATTTAAAAAAGCGAAGTACTTCTCCTCGAACTTTCGATGAAGACCATCAAATGTTGATGGAAAATGACGCAACTGTGGATGTCCATAAACATGCAGTTGTGACAGAACAAACAGTCATACATTGGTTAAATTATGAAGTAACTGAGGACATATCAATGGAGAAAGTCGAAGACGAGAGTACTTCTGAAATAAGTCAGATACTTCGTGTAACAGTCAAGGATATTGGTGTTACCGTAATAGTAGATAGTAGGAGTGAGTTAACGGTGATATCAGAGCCGTCATTCAAACGTTGCAATTGTGACACAGAAGAAAGATCCAGAGGTATTAAGGGTCAAACATAAGTGGAAAGATAAGAACACAGTTGACATTAGACAGCATTATTTGCTGAAGAATGACATGATATTCCACGGATGCACTGGAAGGAATTCTTGCAGTGGTCATACAGCAATTAGCCATGAAAACAAAAATATAAATGGATCAAAGATAATACAGCAAATGAATGTAGATATCTTTCAAGTAGCATCAGATCTCAAGAGGCAGACAAGATGAGCTACAAACATGTAAATATAGGTGCAATAATATTAATAACTTAAAAAGTTAAAGACAGTCAGAAAAACAAAATAAAAGAAAACTAATGGCATGATTTACTAAGTAACTAACCTACATTTCATAAATCGTTGCTCATTCAAGAAACGAAGGAACGGTTATAAAATAAAGTAACTTAAGGTGTAAATGCTAATGTATCTGTAAAGTACTCAAAGAAAACTATTTCAATATTCATTGTATTATGTATGTAAATATTCAATGTAAAACTCATTGTAAATTTAGATAAAGAAACTTGTAAATAGTAGAACTAAACCAGGTCATGATAACCAGGTGAAACAGAGAACACACGCAGTGCCACATCACTAGAATCGGCTGGGGAACGAAGACAAGCTGACAACAGAAGCAGAAGGTCGACGGGACGCTATGGTCTGAATGTGAGAGTTTACACAGTTTCACAATATGGCATTGGCGACAAACTGGAGACTGAAGTAAGGAATTTGCTGACTCACACTTAACATTAGTGTGGATACCGAGCCAGATGTATATTGAAGAATACTGTCCCATGTCTCACCCCAATAGCGAGAGGAGGGGGAGAGCCCAGGAACAGCGGGGACAAAGGACATACACCAGCGAGGAAAGTGAAGCGCTCCTATTAGCATGATACACAATAGAAGCGACTAACAAAGCAGACCGTTGGTAACAGCTCCGTAGTAAAACTGCCTGAAAAAAAAAACTGGGATTATTTCTCTCAATACCAGATGGAGAAGCTGATAACTGACAACAAATATATCACTTCCGAAATTATCTACTCAGACTTGACCATATCTCGTAACAACATTACTGGTAATCCTTCCAAATAATGTTCACTAAATAACATATCCTATCCCTATGACCGAGAAGTTGTAAATTCCAGGAGAGGAGACATGAAGACACAACAAGGAATGAAGGGAAAGATTTGGTAGAATCAACAGAAAGCAATATTCAACAAAACCATGGCAGTGATTTCATTCTATCAAACCAACCAAAGGCAGTCAAATCATCAAACAGAGTGCGCATAATGGGGATATGAAACGGCAGCAATCATTGTGGGGCTACACTCATCAACCTTGATGCCAACAAAAAACGATGCCACCTATGTTATCACATCGTGGTATTGCCTTGGAGGAGCAGTTTGTCGTCAAAACAATGTCATTCGTGAATGAACACTCAGAACTGTAAATGTCGATAATCTTCATCAAAATCACGCAGAGTGTATAACAGACTAGGAGCATCAACCACCACTGATCGACTACAGCATCACGAAGCAAACCCAGCCCAAAGTTTAAAATGTAAAGTGGGTTAAGAAAGATAGAGATGTGTGTGACAGATTCATTGTAATATTATAAAGAACGTAAAAGATAATCACTTCAGCAAGTAGTAGAGATGCCTGTAAATTCACAGTTGCACCTATACCACTGAGGATTTAAAATTATGTGTTTCATTTGGATTCTGTGATTCGATTTGTAAATTTTTAAGACTATTCATAAATGTACCATGTTTCATATTTTGTATTTCAGTGTAAATTTGTAAATGTCCATTCAATCTAAAGACAGGTTCATAAGAATTTGTGTATTGTAGATATTTCGTAAACATGTGTTTCTAATGATAAATAACGTGAATGAATATTAAGTTTGTGTTATGATTAATGTTAACTACTTTAAATATGATGAAAATTCAATATTGATTGAGCATTTAAGTGTTGAGACTAGAATAATTTTGAAAGAACACGTAATAGTAAAGAGAATAATAATGGTAGCGATGCTGGGCTGGTACTGGGATTGAATTCTGGACGAAATGGGAATAATTATGGAAATGGGAGTGCTGGAAAACTAGACCACAGCATAATGGATAAGGTTTTAATAGTGGTCGATACAGAAAAAAAATGCCTCTTTAACTTCACTCATCTCTCACGATCATCAGTATCATGAATCCAGAATGAGATTTTCAGTCTGCAGCGGAATGTGCGCTGATAAGAAACTTCCTGGCAGACTAAAACTATGTGTCCGACCGAGACTCGAACTCGGGACCTTTGCCTTTCGCGGGCAAGTGCTCTACCATCTGAGCTACCGAAAAACGACTCACGCCCGGTCGTCACAGCTTCACTTCTGCCAGTATCTCTAGCCAGGAGAGCTTCTGTAAATTTTGGAAGGTAGGAGACGAGATACTGGCAGAAGTGAAGCTGTGAGGACCGGGCGTGAGTCGTACTTCGGTAGCTCAGATGGTAGAACACTTGCCCGCGAAAGGCAAAGGTCCCGAGTTCGAGTCTCGGTCGGGCACACAATTTTAATCTGCCAGGAAGTTTCAGTATCATGAATGTTTGAGAACTGTTGAATGCCTGAAGTTATTGTAAAGAAAAAATCTAAAGGGTGGATGAAACATTTTAATAGACCTTAACCGCAAGCACTAGAGAAGAACATTGTAAGATTAGTGAAATAATTGCTATAAAGGACTGTAAAGCCACATAATAATCATCCAAATAGAAAATGTTGTGTAAAGCAACACATTTCAAAATAAAATAGAATGTTAAAGCGACATCATCTAGCACAAGATGGACAAAAATATCTACCAATATGTACAGGGGCACGAATAAATAAGTTACAATGAAACACATTTTGGAGACGAACTAAGCAGGTGGGTAATTACATCAGAAAACCCCACTTTACAAGAGAACTGAGAGCTTCAGCTCAGAAAGGGTTAAGGCCAGAACAATACAATTAACCTTTTAATGTAAATACAGCCAGGACTGAGGGTAAGTGGCTATATGGCTTTAACAGGGCTAGGCTGCGAGCCGGCAAGCAGAATAAAATTCACCTCCAGAAAGACAGTGATTGCCTGAAGCCGCACTGGGTGATATACAGACGCAACACGGTGGGGAGATCCCCATTATATAAAAGCATTTTGGGATCTAAAATTTCTAACTCTCTCTCTCGTCTCACGGCAGACCACACAAGTGTATGGAAGATAGTGAGAGCATTGAGAGCATGGTTTTCTGTGAAGTGTGGATGATGCACTTCACGTCTCGTGGCGACAGATGGCAAAGAGGTAGTCAGTTCTTCCTGCGGGAATTTTGCGGGCAAAGAAATTGTGCACAACACTCCAACACTTAGCGAATGTGCAATAGCCATTATTTTGACTAGGGAAAAATTAACGTTCTACGGTTTGCAGGAAAGTTGAGAGTGAGTGAATCCAATCAAAGCCAGAGCTGGGAGTTAGCATTTCAGATACAGCATGGAGACAACACCATTGCAGATGCCGCCTGGTAAAGTACCGTCGCGCATTAGGCCACAGTAAATGTTGAGTCGAGATTTTGGTCACTCCACCTTGTGTACGGTTTGACCATTGAATATCAAAAGCTAGGATACTAACCTACCCTCACATTTAGTGCATTAGAGATTTTTCATTGTTTAAAAAGTAAATTTATTCTCGACCAACTCAGTGCATTGACCAGCTATGACAACATGGGTGTAAATGAGCTGATGAAGATTTTTAATCATTCTTTCCTGTCAAAAAATTTTTCGCATGTAGAGATAATGGTTTTCATAATCGCCATTTCAATATGTCCCAAAGTTAAATATTTTGTTATTCAGTGTTGAAAGTAATATGATTGTTGTGTATCACTTGACCCCTGAAAGCACAGTTGATAAATCATATGTAGAATAAAGAAGGGGAGTTGGTGTTTTCTCTTTCTAGAATAGACCTCAAACTCTCACTTTTATTAATTCATGCATTCTGGTTATGTGACAGCAGCATTTCTAATAAGTTTTGTTACGATCTGCACATGATATTAGCTGCCTTACAGGGCCTGGTTCATAATCATGTAGAATGTCTGTTTAACACCCTGGACTTGAGAAGACAGTTCAGATATTTTGTCCATTTGCAAGCCAAGTGGTATGCTAAGTTTGTACACATTAGTACACTCACTGTGCAGATACAGAGGTTCGAGTCTCACATCTTCTCAGCAGAAGCCACCACTTCTCATACAGGCTCTTGTGTGTGCCAACAACTTGGGAAACTGACAGTCCTTCAGAAGGTGTGAGCAGTTTCAGATAACGGCATCTGATAAGAGAGAGAAATCAGTCATCGAGCCTGTACCACGCCTTTACATGGGGACACAGATGTGCACCGCCTCCTGCAGTCAATGTTGAGCAGCTGCAATTGAAGGATCCTGCACCAGCCATCAACAATTTGAGAAATGTGGCAGTGATCAATCTGTGTCAGCCGCAGCCTTTTATTTTACGCCTTAGCTATATCGCTGCCATAAATTGCTTAAGTGTTTCATTTGTTTCTTTACCACTGCCCCAAACGTCACGCCCATCTCCCCAACAATCGGAAAGAGCCCAAGGCCCCCCAGGCGTGAGTGGAGCCGATCCAGACATAGTCGGCTCTTGTCATCCAGCAGTGGTCATCATGACCCCGACCCACTAGAACTGATTAAATGGAAAATTGGATTGTTGTGTAATGCCTAGAGCTATTGATTACTCACTTCCCAAATATTAGTAATCATTGGTACTATAAACAGAAACTTTGAACTAGAATGGAAAATGGAATTATGTGTCAACATGGGTGGTCGCCTCCCCCTCCCCCCCTCCCCCGCCACCACAAACACACACAGAACGAAGAACCAAACAATTTAGCCACCATACATCCATACATTGTTCCGGCTGCCTAGCTGCTTATAGGAAATATTTATTGATGTTTGGTCGCAAAAATACTACAATTACATTAGCACATAAACATGAAAGGGAAAGGTGATCAATAGTTGAGGAGGGAGTTACAGAATATGCCAGTCTGTACATGGAACAGGCATTGAAGGATGCGAAAGAGAAATTTAGAAATGGATTACAGTTAAGGGAGAAGAAATAAACTCTTGAGGGTCTTCTCACAGTGTTACAATTCTACCATCGACGCAGAGGAATCAATGTATTGTAGTGGATAGTGTCTCTAAAACGGTTATACGAATGTTGCCAACATAAATAAAACAGAGGTAATGCAATGTATTTTACTGAAATCTGGCGATGTTAAGGATCAGATGAGAAACTGAGACACAAAAAAACAAATGCCAGTGTTGAGAAGATTTAAAATACACGCTGGAAATAGCAAGAAAATCATTTCATAGAAAGAGAATTTTTTGTTTGAAGAAACTTTTCCAAAGAAAGAAGGCTTTAACTAATATTTATTACTCGTAACCGGTAAAAGGAGTTTCTGGTTACAAGGCTTGTGGAATTAAGATTTTAGCACTCGTGCCATGTCGTCATTATGCTAGAGAATATACAAAAATAAAAAAAATCAATCAACAGTTTTGTGACTTGTTTGATACGGCCTACCACGAATTCCCTTTGCCGCTCTTCATCGCAAAACAGTACTTGCATCTACGTCCCCCATTATTTGCTGAATGTATCCCAATTTCCTTCTTCCTCCACCGTTTTACCCTCTACACCTCCCTTTAGTACTATAGAAGTTAATCCCTGATGACATAACGAACGTCCTATCTTCCTGTCTTTTCTTTTTGTCAGTATTTTCCTTGCTGGTTCTGCGGAGAATTTCATCATCATTACTTTATTAGTCCACCTGATTTCCGACATCCTTCTGAAGCACCACATCTCAAACGCTTCGATTCTCTTCTGTTCCGGTCTCCAGCAGTCCACATCTCAATGCTATACAATGCTGTTCTGCAAACGTACATTCTCAGAAATTTCTTCGTCAAATTAAGATCTTCATTTCATCCTCGTAGACTTCTCTTGGTTACGTTACCTTTTTAAGCTGAGCAAGTCTGTTTTTTATATTCTCCTCGTTTCCTTCTTCATTGGTTAATTTGCTGCCTATGTATCAGAATTCCTTAACTTCGTCTACATTCCCAATAGTGATGCAGGGGTTCCCGCTGTACTCATTTCTGCTGCTCCTCACTACTTTCGTGTTTGTTTGATTTACTCTCATATTATATTCTATTGAACCAGAATGTCGAAATAATTCAACTCGACAGGTCCTGCAACTCTTCTTCATTTATATTGAGGATACCATCGTCATAAGAGAATCTTAATATTGAAATCCTTTAACGCTGATATTTTATCCTGCTCTTTAACCTTGGTTTTATTTCCGTCATTGATTCCTCGACATAAAACTTAAGCAGATGGGGCGAAAGATTACATCCCCGTCTTGCAACATTTCTGGTCCATGCACTTTCTTCTTGGTGTTCCACTCTCTGTTGTCCCCTCTTGGTTCTTGTAGTAAGTGTATATTACCCGTTTTTCCATCCAGGTCACTCCTCTTTTTCTTAGGAGTTCGAACGTCTTGCGCCGTTTTACACTGTCGATCTGTTTTTTCAAGTCAGCAAATCCTATGAACCGGTCTTGACTTTTCTCCAGGCTTGCTTACATTATCAGAACTGCCTCTCTGCGCCAAGACCTTTCCTAACGAAAAATTGATTATCATCTGAATCGTTTGCATTATTCTGTTTGTTATTCTTGTCAGCAGCTTGGATGCATGAGCTCTTAAGCTGATTGTGCGTTAATTTTCGCATTTGTCGGCTTTTGCTATTTTCGTAATTGTGTGGACGATGTTTTCCCGGAAGTCTGATGGTACTGTAGGGAAGCAGCCTACTCACGCCTTAAAAAATTCACATCAGTCTTTCCATTGTGTGCCAGCCGGTCTGCTGTAACTAGCTCTGGCGTCATAAATTTTGCGCAATACTTTAAAAATCAAGTAATTAACCTGAAACGTTTCTAGCATGTCAGGAGTGATATTAAATCAATATGTGTTGAATATCAGTTCAATAACTCTAACCATTTTCGAAATTGGGACGTTTCTCTGTAAAAATCATTGGCGCAACAGAAAAGAGCTAGAAACTTAAAAAAATATATTTAGATTCCTTTTGCATAACAATTTAGTAGAAACAGTATTCTGGATCTCATAAATTAAAATTTTTGTTGAAATTCATGATTTTCAGGTTTTTATCTTAAAAATTAAGGAAGCTAGATAGATTAAGTAGGCGAATAAATAAAGCTAGGATGTTTAAATTTAAGTAGAAGGGAGATCCACTATAATCATAAAGATGTGAGAAGTTTCAACTGAATAACTATAAAACTATAGCAATAGCGTATCTCCAAAGGGCAAGTTCAGAGCTGGTCAACTGCGTGTTGTGTAATTAAATTAATTATCTCGCCCAAAATATGTGACTTAGCCATGTCAGACTTTTATTATGATTACTTACCTGTGTGCTGAATGCACATTTAAATTGAGAGCTTCATCGGCGATCAGCAAAGGAAGCAATGATTTATTTGATAACTTAAAGTGGTGCATTACTAGCCCAGCAGCTAGTCGGGAGAGCAGATTTGATCAGGCGTTCCCTTAGCCGTCCGCACCGCGGCTTTATATGTAAGAACGCGGCGCAAGAGGAAGGCCCCAGTTCTCTCCAGACGCTGATTAGAGCTCCACCTGTGCCGGGAGTCGCGTCGCGTCCGTATCGTTGATATAAACAGCCTCGGATGCAGTAATAAGTTACTCGGGATACGCGTAACCATGAAATCGTTTTCGAGTGAAGTGTTAATTTTGGGATGACGTTAATGATCTATATTTAGTTGGCGTATGTCGTATTTTCACGTGCCGCCGCAGGACAGACATTCTACCATTATTAGCGTGACGTTCGATGAACATTATCATCAAATTATGGCGAGCATTCCCTTAAACATTTAATTTGAACAGTTATAGTTGCATCAGCGCATTAGACTCTGAACTGCTCTGGTAGTTGGATTGTGTGGATCCTTTTTGGTCTGTGACTTTCAGAATATAGTGAACATTTTAGAGAGAATGGTTTTTGATTATGAATGTATTTCTCAGATGAAGTGGGCACTAGTAATTTTAATTACAGGTTTCATGTTTTGCTAATCACTTTCTGGTTGCCAATATTGTAGTTAGAGAGCCAGTGTTGAGAACTGCAAACAACAGCATTAAATAAACAATAGCAACATTAACAATTATTCCACCTGCCGCCCCACAGTTCATCGCCAGATACATTTTCCATATCAACGTGAAAAAACGTTTCTTTGCCAGGTCCCTCCATGGGTTTAGAAATTCCAATGGAATATTGTCTATTCTTCCTGTCTATTTTGATATTAAATATTCCCAACCTCCTCTAAATTCTGCTATCTCTTCCTTATCGTCTCATGTTTGCTCTTCTTCGCGTCATCAGATGTCCTCCACCTCACATAGGACCTCAATTTACTTTTTCCATCTTTCCCCACTATCCTCCGTATTTGAAAGTGTAATTCCCATTGCACTCTTAATATTACCGCCCTTGCTTTTAATCTCGCTGAAGCTTGTTTTAATTTTTTCTTATACTGAGTCAGTCCTTCCGATGATCTTTTCTTTTAATATTTCTTATTATTTTTTATACAGCCATTTCGTCTTGGCTTCCTTGCACTATGTATTTTTTCATTCCTAACTTACTTTTAGTTCTTGATCCCTGTATTTCACTGAACATATTTGTACTTCTTTCTTTCGTCGAAAAACTGAAATATTTCTTCTGTTGCCGAAGGTTTCTTCACCTTTACCTTGACTGTACCTATGATTTGTTCTCCAGCTCTTGTGATACCTCTTTTTAAAGACATCACCTATGTTTTGCTCTCCAGCTTTTGTGATACCACTTTTTAAAGACATCGTCTTCAAATTAAATGTCTAATGAACTCTGCTCAATTATCACAGAATCAATAGTCTCAGAGAGTTTCAAGTGTTTCTCTTCATTCTTTAGTACTTCCGTATACCACTTATTTGCACACTGATTCTTCTTGAGCAGCCTCTTGAACTTCAGCCTGCTCTTTGTCAACAGCAAATTGTGATCAGAGCCTGTATCTTCTCCTGGGTGCACCATACAATCAAGGATCTGATTTCGGATGTTCTACCTGACTATGATGTAATCTAACTGAAATCTTCCTGTATCTCCCGGCATTTCCTAAATATCCCTTTTTCCCTGTGATTCATGAACAGAGTGTTCTCTGTTACCATCTGAAATTTATTGCAGAACTCATTCAGTCTTTCTCCTCTCCCATTCCTACTGCCAAGCCCATATTCACACTTAACACTTTCTGCTACTCATCCCTCTACAACCGCCTTCCTATCCCCAGTGACTATCAGATTCTCATCTCTGTTTACGTACTAAAATACCCTTTTACTGCTCTCATATTCTTTCTCTGCCTCTTCACCTTCTTGTGACGTATATTTGAACTTTTTTTGTCAGTGTAGGTTTGCTGCCGATTTTGGTGAGAAAAACGCTGTCTTTGATAAGTTCTCAGTAGCTCACTCTCTGCTCTACCCTACTATTCAAACAGAATTGAAATGTCATTATACCACTTTCTGTTGCTGTTAGTATTACCCCACACTCAACTAACCTGAAACTCTTGTCTTCTTTCCAATTCACTTCTCTGACCCCACTTTCTCTGGATTGAACATTAGCAGTTCTCTTTTCAGATTTTCTAACGTCTCTACCATGTTCCGATTCCTGACATTCCACACCCCTACTCGTAAAACGTTATCGTGTCGTTGATTATTCAATATTTTCTCGTGGTTATCTATTCCTTTGGCAGCCCCCTCCCAGAGATCTGAGTGGAGGACTATTCCGGAATCTTTTGCCAGTGGAGAGACCACCATGTCATGTTTTCAGTTACAGGACACATTTCCTGGCGATACTTGTTCTATGATATGGTTTCCCTTGCCTTCTACAGGCTCCTAATATTGATCATTACTGATTTCCCGACTTTTAGGGACAGTTTCTCACCCCAAAGGCAAAAGAGAGTACTGAACCTCTGTTCGCCCCTCTGCCCTCTTTTACAAGGCCGTTTTCAGAATGGGGGTAACTTCTTATGTCGGAAGTCTTCTGCCACCATTGCTGATGATCTTTATTCAAAGTTTAGGCAGCGGTGTGGTACGAACCCAGGAGCGAGACGTGTGATTAATAATCGAAGACAGTGACCCTAGGATACGGGTCACATCGTACGCTAATGAAAAGCGTCTTGTGCAGTGGGAATGTTCAGACAAGTAGTCCTCCTCCGATGACTGTTAGTTCTTAAAATACATGATGCAGTAGACTCGCACGATTACACAAATGTTTACGTTTACATGTCATATTATGTACATCATGGCACACTTTCTTCGAAACATACAGTGCGACTGAGGTGCAGCCAAAATAACGGATAGCCGCACACGAGTTATAACCAATATCGTTTTTTAAGCACTGAAGATGGCAGTTACAGCTGACGAACCTGGTCGTCAATAACAAATTTTAATCAATGCTATACTGACAGTTTGGATCGCTCCTTCCATTTTCTCAATATGAGAAATTACAAAGGAATTTGATAACAAACAGAAGAGAACAGAAACATGTGGAAAGTGTGCTAGAAAGGATTACTGAATATGATATACGTAGAGCGAATAAAATGTGAGGTGGTATCCTATCAAATATTGGTAACAAATGAATTTTTGGCAGGACTTGGCTAAAAGGAGAGCTCGGTTGTTTCGTAATACAAGGAATTCAATGGGCAAAAATTGTAGATGGAGGCCAAGCCTTATTACAGTAAGCATATCAAAAAATGGTTGTAGATTGCAGTAGCTATGCAGAGTGGGTAATCGAACATGGAGAGCTGCATGTGTATAGTCTTTGGACTGAAGACAAGTACGACAGTAGGTTACATAACGGGAAGGTGTTTGTTCATCGGGTAATTTGGGCCAAAGAGGATTAGAGGAAGTGTAATTAGCATTACGCAAAATTTTACTTGTCAGTCCCATGCTGCCGCGCGGGATTAGCCGAGCGGTCTAGGGCGCTGCAGTCACGGACTGTGCGGCTGGTCCCGGCGGAGGTTCGAGTCCTCCCTCGGGCATTGGTGTGTGTTTGTCCTTAGGATAAGTTAGGTTAAGTAGTGTGTAAGCTTGTGGAGTGATGACCTTAGCAGTTAAGTCCATAAGATTTCACACACATTTGAACATTCCCATTCTGACCATTTGCTGTGTGCGGAAGAAGTCGTAACATTCCTCGAGTGATTCAGACTTTTTTACGTTCTGAACCTTTAATAGATACTATTGTAATGATAATTCGAAAAAAAATATTACTTGCTTTATACATCCACTAAAATAAGATTTTCAAATTCTTATTTATACTACGACTTATTAAGGGTTGAGAATGATTTGTCACACCTCTCTCAAATCTTTTTGCTTTTCTAAATCTCCCTTTGGCTTATGTATCTTGCTAAATGCTTGAAAATATAAACAATCTGTCGAAAAGTAGTGTTTCATTGTTTTCCCTAGGTTTTCAGTGAAAATGAGAATCTCGGTCCGGACTCTCCATTTCCTTGCTAATAATGTGAAAACCTAATCTGACAAGAGGCAACAAAAGGGTAGATTAATGAAAGGAAAGTGGGCAGCTCCTGGAGTGTCTCTCGCAATGTGAGTAAGACATTCACCTGCTGTGACTGAAAGCTGGTTGAGTTTGGTTTCCACCAGTAATTTGAGAGTGAATAGAGCAGAAACAACTGCAGCCATCCTCGTATTTAATTTCTTTTAATAGAGTTTAATAGACAATGTGATGCTCGTCTTAATAGGTGAAGGAACAAGCAAGTCAGATCTTATTGGAATACTAGCATTTACCTCACAGTTTGACACGTGTAAGCATTCAACACATATGTTGAATACAGCTCATCCACTCCGTGTCCACTTCTTCCTCCCTCTGTCAGTCCGCCTTTGCTTCCCACTTCTATTCGTCTATCTAATAGTTCCCACTATCTTTTTCATCTCCTCTTCCCTCTTTAATTGACGGTTTTCTCAATCTCTTCTCTATGGAAATACCTTCCTGCCCCTCCATCTGGCAATATTCTCCTCCTCCTCTCTGTTTCCACCTCCACCAGTCTCCTACTTTTCATCTGTCTACAATCCCTCTACAGTTTCCTCCTCTTGCACCTCACCGTCTCTGTGTCCATTTTCCACCACCCACTAGCTCTGTCCACACCCTACTGTACCAGTCTCAACGTGCCCCCAGCCACACTAACCAGCAAATAACTGATAAGAAGTGTAGCAACATAAAATTACACAAATCCGGTATCTGACGAACTGAGGCCCTTTAAGTACTAAAATTTTATGCAATGAGCACAGAAACAATTCTCAACACCAGAATCCAATATATGATCAATGAGAGAGGCCCACTAGGCGTAATCAAGATACTGACGCGGAAAAGAATAAAGTGCCATTTAAAAAACAGAGCATTACACTAATATTAAAACTATTACGTTAAATCCAAACTTCAAACAGGGAAAACATGGCAGTGGCAGATACAGTAGGACAGGTCTGAATAAGATGGTTTAGAATAACGGGCGCTTCTGTTTAAATTAACAATTAACATCCGGTTGATACGAGACAGAAAATCAACGTATAAGGGACGACGTAGCAAGCCAGGAAGTCGCCATGAGTCAGAGGCTACGGTGAGCGCCAGCCGCTCGCACGTAAACAGCCGACGCGGATGAGCTGGGCCTGATGAAGCGATGGGTGACGGATAACACAGGGCAGCAGCGCCTCCACACGCTACGAACAGCTCCGAAAGCCGAGATCAAACAATCAGACACATAATTCATGCATAATTATCATAGAACATATATTAAAATGCTCAGACCAAGACAAGAAACTCAATGTGAGAATGGCCCCAACCAAACCTTACGTATTAGAAGAAGAATATTACAAAAATAATTAGTTAGAGGGTAATTGGTTAATGTTACAATAAAATATAATATCAGTTTAATGTAATAACCAGTAAACCACAGGACACTCAAACACATTAACTTAGGTGGCTTAAAAGGTAACTGGAAAATCTTGAGGACTAACACTGAAACAACTGCAATGGTAACCGTATTTTAAACAATAGATAATAATCTTTTTGGAAGAAGCAAAATCTCGCCATGATTATGAAAGTTAATTACCCCTCTAGGGTTTGCCTACCACGGGCTAAGGCAGTTTTATAGTTGTCACATCAGTCAGGGATGCAAAACTTCGAGTAAAAGAGTTTCGACCTCACTGATCACAAATGCACATGGCTGCCCAGAACACATGACACAGTTTCAGGGCCGAATGACAAGCTAAGCAGAAAGCGCAGAAGTTTCAATTAAAAGAAATTTTATAACACACCAAATATGGCACTCACATAATTTCACACAGAAGCACCAAGGGTAAATTTAACACTTGCGACAAAGTGATCGTGAACCACAGGCAATCCAGTAGAGCGGGAGCAACTTTAACATTGGAGAACGTGTGTCAATCAAGTAACGAGTAACTGACCCCCAGAGGGCATAACAGACCGCACCACAAAATGATTAGCACTTGGTCACCCACATCGGCTACTATGCCTCCTTAATCCTGCCTAAACCGACTGTGTCTTCATTAGTCCCAAGTATTGCTGACCAACACCGGTCATCGGCCGCTTATAGAATCGTGCGCCTGTAAGCTCCGTGAACATCTCACCTTGCCACGCACTTGCCACTGATTTGTACCCCCTCCCCCGTCGCAGTTTCGAATCCTCCCTCGCCTCGGCCATGAGTGTGTGTGTTGCCCTTAGGGTAAGTTAGTGTAAGCCAGATTAAGTAGTGTGTAAGCCTCAGACCAATGACGTCAGCAGTTTTGTCCCACAGGAACTTACCACAACAATGTGCCTCTAGTCTCTCTTTCCCTAACTACGACCGACTGCTTGTCCATATGCTCAACAAACCGCTCCAAGGAACCTCAACCAAAGACTCAGCTAATAGGTGACCGAAACATCATTTGGCGACTAGACAGAGACGGGTGGTCCTAGTAGTCGAAGAAGTAAAAATGTAGAACGAGCCGACATGGCTCAAGGGACTGGGAAAGAAAGGGTAACATTTACGAGATGGGGCACAGAAAGTCTCAAGATTGAACCGTTGCACGACCGATGTCTGCTGAAACAGGATCTTTGACGTGAAGAAGTCACAGCACATTCGCCGCGAGTGGCGTTGAGCCCTTCTGTGAGAAGCAGAGAGGTAAGCAGCACAGATAGCACAGATCTGTGGGGCAACCAGTCGGCTGTTTGTTCTGCTACTCGTTTGACTTACGGGTGTGTCTGTCTGAGCGTCTTCCGCGCACGAGGGACGTGCATTGTTTTTTATATTTTATTTCAGCTTAAAAATTGAGTTTACGAGAGGTGTGAGCTGGCACCGTATGACGAAAAATGTAGCCAAACGTTGAGACCAGCCACATCTCTGGGCCGATCAATTAAGCTCAGTGTAACGAATATATATATTTCCGTGCCATAGTACGTGGGGGCTGGAGGCAAACTATTCAAACATCAATGTGTAGTGCCCAGTACCGTCGTAACTCCTTTACTTGTTGTAATTTTATCAAACACATTCTAAGGGTGTTTATTGCCTGCCTGTTATGAAGACGGTTTTCCTATCATGTTATACTCGTTACAAAACACTGTTATTTGGTATATTCTACAGGTTTGCAATCGTTTAAGAACTCTTGAAGAGATTGTTTTCTCGATTGTCAGTAATTGTTCTTAAATTATTTTACCTAATTGGATGGTTTTGTCATAATATGTCGAGATCCTGTTGACCTAATTGGTCAAGTTGTCCTGAGGAATCTTAATAAAAATCTTGATACGACTGATGTCCAATGCTTATTTTGCACTGTCCTACCACTCCTAGGCAACATTATGCCAGTATGCATACCAGTACAGAGGACAGAAAATCTGAAAAGGGATATGCTAAGGCTCAATCTTGATACAGTGGGGGATGGTGAAGTGGATTTCTGGTCAGACGAATATAGGTTATAAAACTGGTACAATAAGAACGAAGTGGTGTGAGACAGGGATCTAGTCTTTCGCCTCTACTCCTCAATCTACCCATCGAAAAGCAATGACGGAAATAAAACGAAGACTCAATGATAGGATTAAAATATAAGTTTGAAGGGTACCAATGATATGGTACACTGCTGTCCTAGGCGAAAGTGTAGAAGGAATACATGATCTGTTGAATGGAGTGATCAGCCTAATGAGTACAGAATACAAACTGAGCATAAATCGAGTAAAGACGAAAGTAATAAGAAATAACAGAAAAGATAATAGCGAGAAACTGAATATTATAATTGGGAAACACGAAGTAGACGGAGTTAAGGAATTTCTGTTACCTACACAGCAAAATGTCCCATCATGGCCGGAGCAAGGAAGACGTAAAAGCAGACCAGCACTGGCTAAAAGGGCATTCTTGGCCAAGAGAACTCTAATAGAATGAAACCGTGCCTTAAGTTGAAGAAGAAATTTATGAGAACATACTTCTGGAAAACATAATTGTAGGATAGAGAAAGTTGGACTACAGGAAAACCAGGACACAAGAGAAAAGTAACAGTAGAAGTGATGTTCGAGAAGAACCTTGAAAATTTGGTGGACTGATAACGAATGTGGAGGATTTCTGCAGAACCGGTGAGGAGAGGAATATGAAGGGAAATTACTGAGAAGAAGAAGGAACATGGCGATAGGACCTCTTAAGAAATCAGGGATTAACTTCTATGTTACTAGGTGGAGCTGCAGAGGATAAAAATCGTAGAGGGGGACAGATACTGGAGTACATCCAGCAAATAATTGAGGACATAGTTTGTCATTACCACTCTGAGATGAAACGGTTGGCATACGAAAGAAATTTGTGGTGACCCCTTCTAACCAGTCAGAAGACTCGCTCTGTCCATCCATTCCTTATCCATCTCAGCCTGTTCCCAGCTACACTCATCGGCACCTCTATCCCCTGCACCACAATTCTATAAAGCAGTCCTATACTACTACGACCATGTGTTGAGCAGCCTACAAGTCGGGACACAGGAAACCATTCCTTTCCCATGAGTTGCCCTGAAAATCAAGTTAATTTAGCATGTGAGAAATGTTGAAAATATCATGTCAGTAGATGATATACCTCACCGCACGTGCATCTGTTTGTCTTGGGCGTGAAGGAATGATTGAACAATGCTATCTTGAATTCGGTGAAACGGAGCAAATTTCGAAAACCTTTTGTAAATGTAATCTCTTGTAAGAACAGGAGTTACAAAATACTCTTGTCTTCTATGTAACCAATGAAAAAGCTGCTCTTATTTTCTGTTTCTTTCCTTTTGTACCCTTTTTTTTGTTTTCAGACGTAGGTGATTTACTAGGAACAACTAAATTCGGAAGCTTATACTCATTTACTTCTTTTGCAGGTTTAGGTTGTACTGTGCATTGCAGTAATCGAGTGGAGACTGCGAGACTGGTAAACAAAATAGTAAATGTAAACTCATTGTAAACGCATAACTGTCTGACTCAATGAAACTATTACTGCTTCGCATATGCAAGACTCGAACCATGAGCACTATACGCTAAAGTGGCGAACATGGACTCGGAACCACACTGATCTGAATACCGTACTTCACAAGTGTTGGTATGGTCGGGTGTGACAGACCACTAGGCTCAACCGCAGTGTTTATGACGAGGTACGGCATCTGCTCATGTCACGTTTCCAACATTTCTCATTCACTTTTGGGGTATGTGCTGACACCTGTGCCCTATTTACACTATATTAAAATTTTGTCAAAGCGTCATCTACGTCGCTTCGGAGGGTTGTAAGTATTAAAAATGTGTTTGTTTGTGTGTGTAAGCGGGCGCGTGCATGGATGGCCGAATTTCTCATGCAAGTTCCCTTGGGACAAAGGAGACTCAAGTAAAGCATCCAGCAGAGACGTAGCTTGGTGCGATAGCTTTTCTAGCCCGACATGGGTTCGTCAAATTTCTTTCCCGGCGGCATACTCTGTGGACGACACTTCCCTGATTAACGGCGCAGACACGCCTCTTGGAGACTCGCTGGCTCCAGCCCCCGAAATACAGCTTAGAAAATAATGTTTGTTTTACGCCCCCAGGTGACATTCAGACTTCAGCTGAAGTTTGACAGCTTATTGATTAAGCAGAGAGTTATGCCCCTGGCAGACGAACTGATGCCAGAGATTATTAGCAACATTGTGAGAAGAGCTAAGACACTTTCGAAAAATATTCAGGAAGGTAGCGGAAGAAACGAAAATTTTCACGTGTCTCGTTGGCTAAAACAAGAGTCCTCACTGGCCACAAGTACGTGATGTAGATCTTCCTGATACGGGGAGACCAAGACGTTATGATCACGGATTTACTTCTTTCTACACCTCTAGTAGGCCATTAAAACAACATAATGTGCAAGTAGTGTAGTGCACTACTCTGGCAATTCCGAGAAAATCGTAAGAGAGATTTTAATCGTCTGTTGTATAACTGATGTATCTGTGCGTACGTTGCGGGCGCTAGAGTTAATGATGGTCAAGTTGTTAGCTTTCGAGCTACGTAAGACGAACATGTGTAAGACTACGGCTCGACTCACGCTCTAACCTTCTCTTTTGTAGTACGAGTGTAAATTCTGTGATATTGAAAACATTTGCACCTACACTACTCGTTCTTGTTACATTAGCAACGTCTCCCGCTACGTAAGTTAACTGCCAAATGAAGCCTGCCTCTATGTCTGCAGCTCGTAGCATCGAGTTGCAAGGTGGTTCCGGGTACACTCGATCCGTCACGTTTGTGTCACGGAGCTGTAACGCTAACCACTAGACCACCATGAATGTTAGAACCCTTTACCTACGCACAGAGACATCTGTTAGATAATAGACGCGTAAAACTTCTCTTGAGATTTTCTCGGAACTGCCAGAGTAAGGCACCTTACTACTTGCGCATTATGGTGCTTTAATGACTTACTAACAGTGTACAAAGATGGAATAAACCTGTGATGCAAACGTCGTGGTTTCCTATTTTGAGACTCACAAGGCGAAGATTTAGATGATGATGTTTGGTTTTGGGGGGTGGTCAACTGCGAGATTATCAGCGCCCGTACAAATTCCCAACCTTTGCTCAGTCCAATCTCACCACTTTCATGAATGAGGATGAAATGATGAGGACAACACACACACACAGTCATTTGGAGACAGGTGAAAATCCGTGACCCGCCGGGAATCGAACCCAGGGCCCCGTGCTCTGGAAGCGAGAACGCGACTGCGAGACCACGAGCTGCGGACTCTCACAAGACGACAGGACGGGAGTCGTGTGGAGAAGTATCACTCTTCCTATAGGTGAAACAAGTAACGACGAGCCCTCGTTGGCTGATGCGAGTTTTTGATGGACTCATTTTAGTTGAGAAACCAGATTTAGATAAATGAAACACTGTAGGGGAAATTTGTTTTTTGAGAATGGCGCAGAGTACGCTCTGTTCCATAGGGCAGTAGAGAAAAGATATTATGTCGGGAGAGTGGTCGAGATGATTCAGTGTCGGAAAACGAAGGAGAACAGTTGGTCTTCGAGATACAAGGCAAGCAGCTGGAATGGTGAGTATTCACGTTACAGTGCTGCGATCTAACAGCGAACGGCGTCGTGTGGAGTTCAGGAACGTTGTGTTCTAGTTAGAAACGTCTCACAACCGAAATAGTGACTCTTAACTTTTCCTTTCAGTTCTTTCACGACTGTACCTCAACGATTGTTGCAATAAATCTCAAGTGACCATTAACTTGCTCTTTAGCTCGCCTAGTGCACATGATAATTTTGGTGCAACCTCTCCTTAACACTATGGGTAACGCAATTATTTTACCCTCATCATTTAAGGTCGAGTCAGTTTAATCTCTGCAAGTAACGCCTGTTTTACATCGTGTTTCTCAATACCTTGTGGACTAACCAGATGTGCATTACTTGTAATTGACACAATTTATGTACTTCTTGTTATTTTTAACGAAAGCATCAATCTATTATAAGCGGCAGTTTAAACTAATTTTTATGTGTATCTTGTCTTGGAAAGTCAAATGCGTAGTAATCGATATCCTCTGTGTATTATTTAAGTAATTAGCTAACCCCAATGTCACTTGAATACAGATTAAAAAAAGGCGACCAGCAATATCTGTGAGCGAGGTACATTGTTTCTTACGTCAGCTCCGTGGTGCTTGAGATCTTATCAATGAGATAGCTTCCTATCAGCCTGCAGGCTACAGGATATATTCCTTCGACATTTTATATGAGTCACTGATGCTCAGGCATCTGGCGGCCTTTGTATTAAATCATTAGTAGAATCAGTAGCTCCAGATTACTTTCATTTAGTTCCTCCGTACGTGACAGTAGATTGAATCTATCGTTTAAGTCATCTTGTCAGGATATCCAATTAATCTTTAGTAGGAGAAATCTTTCAATCAGCTCACCTTACCAGAATAGCAACAGGTAGGTTTCATTCGACTCGCCCTCCCAATATACTTAGTCCCCCTCCCCACCATTATAAGTACAGATAAGTTTCGCCGTTTAAGGTAATAATGTTTAAATAAATACGACGATTTATCACATTTTAATGAAAGTAATTTACAATGAAACATAAATGTTTAATCTTTAGGAAACTGTACGTTGCGACACCTGATTCTCAAAGTCTCCGTAGCAGACTACGCACCAAAATGGCTTATTACTTTTCGATGGGACGTGCTCCAGGGACCACAGCAACCAAGTCGCACCAAAATCTCTACTTCAAATCACTCAAAAAACTGCGTATGATGTCAAACTTAAGGGTTTAGCTAAAATAAAATATAAAGTGGAGAGCAGGCTCAGTTTTGCAAAATATCTTAATGAAAAATTCTTTCGCCAAACTTATTCTGCAATGAATGGATCATACCAGTGTATAATAAAGTAGGTACATATTATCTCAAGCACAGTAACTGAAACAGTGCATGAATCTTTTATAAGCGACAGTCAAACCTAATATTCACCCCTTCAGAGTTATTAGAGTAAGAGCTTATTGGGAAAGAACCAACGGCAGATATGCATTCATCTTAGATTGAACTAAACGAGCTGAGAACAGTTATAATTAGGCGCAGTTTGTTGATTGTAGAACTTGAGACTTCGTAACTTTGAGTGACTCACCTTAACCGTCTATCTGATACTCTTCCAAGACACTGGAAGTACATCTCAACTAGCATGTAATTTGGTTCCACTTAAGAGATCGTACGACGACGCCAAATTCACAACGGTTTTCAAAACAAGACTATACAAACACGATATATAAAATATAGAAAATTATTTTCAATAGAACTAATTCTGATGAGGAGTGTTCACGTGGCAGGTATGTAACTGTAGTGATCACTGCACTTCATTTCAGTATGTTATTCCAAACATTCTTGCATTTAAACGTATCTGCACTTTCAACAAAGGACGATTTGTTAATCATAAAATGAAGTCAGTGTATTTCAGATTACCTCTTCGGTTTTTCTTCTTTAAAATGCGCAGAAGTTTACTAGAGCTCACCATAGAAAGACAAATCTTTCTCTTTATCTCCTAATGTCTAGGCGCCAACGGGTTGGCGATTGCTGCCGGAGCTTCACAGGAGGAGGAGAACATTATTGCAAAATGGTCCAACAGACATACTAGAACTCCCTCTCCGATTGGAAGGCAGTCGCCGACACTGGGACGAAAGGACCGTGGGAACTGTCTCAGCCCTCAACCCGTGTTGCCGCATCCGCACCATGAGCACTAATGCTCACTTTCGACAATTATACTTTCTCTCCCGGGCCGTCAGTATAATTTTCTCTTTGCCTCACGCTGCAGGTATATAATTACTAAATTCAAAAGTAATATCGTCCCTAATAATTCTTCTCCTATAATTTGGATCAATATAATTTCCATGCATTTGCCTTATATTAGAATATGACATTTATTATCACAAAAATTAATTAAGTGCCCATGTATCGTTTAAAATTTTAACAATGTCTGTAATTAAGGGCGGCTCTATTAAACTGCATAAATACGCTATCGGTGCACTGTTCACGGAATGCCTCAAGTTTGCCATTTTCCTACAACTCCTCACGGAGTCTCAAAAACTCCATATCAAAAACACGAGCGTTAGTTATGATTCATAATCGGACTACAACTTTTGCTGATCGCGATGTTCCGCTTCATGGCAACAGGTTCTGACACCAGAATCATAATGAGACAATTCGCGAACGATGAAACTGTCCACATGAAGTTGAAACGTCACAACATACAGAAGTACGTGCAGATGTTCTGTTCATGCAGGCACTATTGGTTAATTCTGAGCCGGCCGATGTGACCGAGCGATTCTAGGGGCTTCAGTCCAGAACTACGCTGCTGATATGGTCGCAGGTTCTAATCCTGCCTCGGGCATGGATGTGTGTGATGTCCTTAGGTTACTTAGGTTTACGTAGTTTTAAGTCTAGGAGACTGATGACCTCAGATTTTAAGTTCCATTGTGCATAGAGCCATTTGAACCATTTGGTTAACTCTGGACGTAAATAAACGTAACGCGTTTCATATAAATAGGCGAAGAGATCGATTACTGTTCGATACGCTATTGATGACATGCTACTGGAAACAGTAACCACAATTAATACCTAGGATAACTACCGAGAACCATCTAAGTAGCAATGCTCACGTGATACAAACAGTATGAAAAGCGGATGTCAAGTTGATATTCACTCTGAAAAAGTTAAGGAAATGTAATTCATCAACGGCAGATATGAGTTACAAAATCTGTCAGAGCGGTTTTTGAGAATTGCTGATTAGTCTAAGACCTCTAGCAAGTTGGGTTAATAGGAGATATAGAATATGTACAGCCAAGAGTGGCTGGTAATGTCACGGTTTCGTTTAGTTTTTTCGACAGCGGTAAGGAGATACTGAGCCAACTCCAGTTCCAGACCGTAGCTATAAGAGAGGCGTCGTATATCACTCAGAGGCTTACGTTTGAAATTTACAGAACGTGTTTTCCAAGGTAGAGTCGGGAAACATATTTCTGCATCGCTCATATAACTCGATAAATGTCCACGAGCATAAAATGAGAGAGGTTAGACTAATATGGAGGTTTATCAATAATGATTCTTCTCACAGTCATCAGTCGCCAGTGGTACAGGGAAGGGAGGACAAACAATGAAACCAAAAGTTTCCTCGGTCATATAAAGTAAGGTGGCTTGCGGAATGTAGTTACAGATGCACATATCTTTAATAAACCCAGAGGTAGTTCATGACTTCAGTGTAAGTATGTTGTTGGGAACTGTCACTACTGGCCTATCGTTTCGAAGCGAAGTGAGACAGTTGTAGAACTTTGGCCTCGCATATCGTATGACTAGGTCGCCGCTTCAGTTTCGCTTCCGGCCATGCTGGTTTAGATTCACCATGATTTCTCTAAATCATTTAACGCAGATGCTGTTATCGCCCCTTCCGACAGGACACGACCGAATTACTTCCCCTATTATAGCTTGCTCTCCGTCTTGTAACAGCTCAATGTCATTCAATACGACACCCCTCGGCCGACGTTAACACTCGTGGTGTCACTCGCCTTCGTACATGGCAGTGGATGTCTGAAAATTCGTCATCAATTGATTTAAATGTATTTCCCGGCTGACTCTTAATTCAATTACTGCCACGGGGGTGAGGAAAAAGAACACATCCTGGTGGTACCAGCATCATGCGTATTTAGATGTTCGATTAATCTGAATGGTTTGCAGTGTTCCAGCGATTCTATTCGAACTCTGTGCTGATGTACCGACAAGGACCATTTTCGCAGATAATTATGCAAGTACGTAAAGGGTGTTCAGTTATACATCCGCTGTAAGAACAATTTCTTGCATTTACATTTTTGGTGTCCCACAATATTGGTTGGCTAAATATTATGACGATACGTTGCATACAACTTCCACAGATATTGTTTATCATGTAGTCAAGACTACGTAATGAAGCCAAAATCGTGGATAAAATGGAAATGTTGTTTGTTTATTAACACTTCTCTTTTCACTAATTAAATATGAAATATGAATCAGGATTGGAGGTGATGATCCTATCCTTCTTTTTTTAGTACTTTAGGTCCCCGTTAATTAATAACTGGTAGTTAATAAGCGAACTATTTTTTATGCTGGCGCGTTGTTTGTATCAGTTACCCCCGCAACCATCCAAGGATAACATTCTTTTAATGTTCCGCGCTCACGAGTTTCACCATTTTATAAAATGCAGAATTGCGTAAACTATAGCTTTCAGCTGTACACAACTTTCGTGGGTTCCACAACCATAATAGTTTCCCAAGAGTATTTTTCCCAGCTAATACAATGTTTGAATTATGTTGTCGGATTCATTTTCACTTCACCGGTCAATAAACGTCTCTGATCACTTCGTCACACGTAATGTATTTTAAACGTGCTTGAAGAGTCTTTAAATAATCTCCTCAACGTATTTCGCAGTCGCGTACCACTTTTCATCGACTAGCCAGATCGCGATAACTGAAGGTAGAGAGCTCAATAATGTCTTACATGTTCTTTTATATGTATTAAAAAACAAACGCGCCTCTATATCTTTCTGTCCCGCTTGGTCTCTGCTACTTTGCTTTTTATTACTTTTCATTATATTGCTTCTTAGTAATACTGTGCAGTTATTAAAGTTTCGTATTACTTTCCCCTTTTTAATTCTTCCAAAATAAAGTCTATTTATCCCTGATTTTAATTAATATGATGCTAATTGACACGCCTGCCCGCGAAGTACCGTTATATCGCCCCCCTAGAATGTTGTCAGATTTCTTGTATAGACAATCGGGCAACATTCTACCTTACCATTGATTAGTTCTTGCTTTAGGGCTGTTAAGTTGGTATAACATTGTTTTTTGGTGATATGACTTGGATCTTTCTATTCCTTTTATTTTTGGCTTTGGGCTTGCCTTCTTAGACTTAGAATTTTCATTGGGGAATGAGGGAGGGACAACATAATTTTTGGTGCTTCGTTTTCCTCTTCTTTGGGTTAAGGGTTTCTTTTTTCATTGGGATTTGTTGTGACCTGCGAGGTGGGAGCAGCCTCTTATATTTTGCTTCATTGGTACCGAAGTGCTGGTCAATGATGTTGGTTGAATATGATTGATGGAATGATACATCGAGTTATACATCGAATAATACATGTCTCAATATCATTTCAGTTCTCAACACAGTACTTCTTAGGTTCGAATTCGATTAGCACTTAATTATTTCATTTTTAGTCTACTTTGCAGAATAAGTCCACTTATCATAATAAGATGTCAATTTTACAATCTTCTTTGAGACGTCTTCATGCTGTCGTACCAGCTGCCGATGACCCTTGGTGCCGAACTCCAACCCGCCGAACTGCATCTTCTTTATGCCCTAATTCTCGCAGATCTTCGCCTCCTTACCCGCCGAACAGCGACAATGCTCAGCGACTCATCTTCTTCTCTGACAGTTAACAAGTCACCTCTTGAATGGCTAGTGACTTGACTATGGTGAACCTCGGTCTCAGTTGTTAGATACGTTCATTTATTCAAGCCACCTCTTCTATAGCTTATGACTTGCAACAATCTGGGTCATCTGGACGATTTGGTGACATTAACATCGACTGAATGTTCTGGGACTCACCTCTTCTTATAATTAGCGAACCACCGAGATAATCAGTCCCGAACGTATCCAGAGAATGTTATTCGAATATGACGATAAGATCTCTGACATCTTCTGCTCTCGTCGAGATGTCCGCCAGGTGTGTGCGGTTCACCATATTGTCAGATGTTGATCTCCGACCACTGGATTGGTAGGCTCCAGGTGTCGAAGATGTCTGCGCTGCTATAAGTGATGCCGCTCGCCCCATCGGGTAGATTATGTCGCGACAGCATGATCCAGCATCACGTGGCAAGTGGTGGTTCATACCACTCAGCAACACAGCACATGAAACAAAAATGAGAGCATCGGTTTCTGCAAGACATGTACACTGTTTCGTCACTCCTCTCCTTAAACATTGGTCACCTCCCACCTGCTACGAAACTTGTTCAGTACTCTGTTCATCATCCGTCCAGTACTGGTTTCAAAAATGTATCAATAATTCCTTCCTCCACTTTCCTTACACTATATACATCACTAAAATATTCATATATTATCAGTAGCATTGTCATCATACTAGTTCAAAACGTTTTTCACGTAACTGTTCTCAATCTGTCACAGTCTATAATACGATACCCATTACGCAAGTCCATGCGCGCATAACCTTTTGTAGTCATACTTTCCCCACAAGAAACGTACCACGTAGTATATAATTATCACATATAGTCTATGTCCTTAACTAGCTCCCTATTCCACACGCTAGAAACGTGTTATCAGTCACACGTAATCTCAGTCTCGGCTTCTGTCCGTATTCAGTAGCTTGACCGCAACGCACTCTCTGATTTGCCATTCCAACTACTAGCAACAAGCCTATACGTCACTTATCGTTTATCTTTGACCTCCATCACGAACATGTCTGCTTTTCATGCATCATCGGTATTATTCGTGCCGTGTTACAGCATACGTCAACCTTTACACGTCACATGTTTGGTATTTCACTCACTGTACTGCACACACGTAATCATAGGGTTTTATAAGTTTTCTAATTACGGAAGGATAGGAAGAAGCTAGCTTTTTGTAGTTGCATCAACCTCGCGACATTAAATCTCAGACACAGGCTTTCTGATATCATTGTACTGATACATAAAACATGTACTCATCGGTACATGAAAACATACATATTTATTCATACATACACATATACGTATATACAGCCTCATATTGACTTTTACAAAGAGGCATAAACTTAATTAACTAATTTTTTCAAAAATCTAATACTACGATGAACAACGATGAAATCTTCTGTTGCTCATAACGATGACTATCAGGAACACATCATATACTACTCGAACACAATAACACCAAAGCACTATACATACCTCAACCTCTTTCATTTTGTTCATTTGCGTTATACGTAGAAATTAGAAATTCTTATATACTACGTTCTATTGTACTAATACTAAATAACGTCATTCACTTTTCTCAATTCCACAATTAGGCTCACTCATAAAATCTCTTCAAGTCTTTATGCGGATACAATCCACCTGTTTTATAGTCTCCACTCACATCTCATAACAAATAACTCCCGGCATGTGGGATGTCGATTATTTGGAATGGACCCGCGTACAAATGTTGCCACTTTTTGTTAATCTTCATTACAGATGACGACTTTACATGCTTCATCAACAGGACCTTATCGTAAATTTTATAAACACATACTCTTCGTGGACCATGAAATCCTTGCACTAATTCTTCGAGATTTTCTGGTTTGGTTCATACTGGCTTAATGATTTTATTAATCTCTCGTGCATCGAGCACCAATCTCAAACCACCATCAGCCTTACCCACAACAACTAACGGACTACTATAGGATGAAGTCGAGGGTTCAATTATGCCCCAATTTAACATTTCACTTATTTGCGCGGCCACCCTCTCCTTCAGGGCCCACGGTAAGGAATAAGCTGCCTTACAGTAAGTTTGGTGGGGGTATACTTCCCTGTGATGTACATAATCCTTGATAACACCAGGCTTAACATCAAACACTTGCACAAATTCATTTAGTACAGATTATAATTCCCTTTTCTGTTCTTCCAGCAAATACTCAGACTCATTAGTCTTGGTTGAAATTAATTCTCGGATCTCGGACACAGCATTACAATCTAAAGAGTACAAACAGCTATTTTGACATAAATACAAAACTTTTGCTTTCCGTTTCATAAAACTTACTTTGCTATTAAGGTTCGGCTGATACTCTAACTTCCGGATTAACGGTATGGTAATTGTCTTTCCAAGATTGCTTAAGATACATTGACCGCCTGTGAAGTCGAGCATTGCGTCTCGTACCCGCAAAAAATCAATACCCCTGATACAATTATGTGACAGGTGGGGAGCTAGCAAGAAGGCACATTCTACTAGCTCTCCTTCTACTTCCACCTCCACTTGTACTTGAGACTTAATCGGAACGGACTTTGTTCCCAACGCTCCTGATAAAGTACAATTAGACACCGGTAAAACTGGCAATTTCTCCTTAGTCATTAGGTATTTATATATCCCAACACTCATAACACTAAAAGCTGCTCCTATGTCCAACAAAATCTCAATTTCCTCACCACAGATCCGTACATTCACTACGGCTTGCACAACATCCGCCAAGCTACCCTGAATTTACCTGGATTGTCCAATAACTCCTGGCGTATATCTTCCCCTTCGTAATATCTCAAGACGTTTATTCTATTATAAGTAGAGCCTCCCCAAACTTCCCCAGCCACGCCGGGAAGGCGTAGAGTAGCTGGTTTTAGTTTGTAGCATTACTGCCGTTGTGTGCCGTGCCACTTTCATCAAGCACCACAACTCTTACGCCCTTCCTTGCCCACTAAAATTAGAGATTATTATCACCTCGCTCTTCCTGTCTAGGGAGCACAGGAGCTGGTACATACTCTGGATTAGCAATAATTGCGTTCGTCGTTGCCCCCAGCGTGCAGCTCGTTGACTTTCCCATTTTCTGTCGCGTTCGCACGTTGTCTTGTTCCCAATACTATATTCATCAAGCTTTCTTTTTCAATTCGCTCCTTCCATATTATTCATCTGTGTACGGGAAACATCACAGACTATCTCGCTCATATCGGTAATTCATATTGTCGTTTTTTCCCATTACATTATTCCCATTTGGCATGAAATGTCCCTTTTCCATTGCATTGTGATTATTATTACGCTCGTAATAATTCTCCGTCCTGTTTCGCTTAGCATAATTTACATTACTCTTTGGAGTTCCATTAGCGTTATCTCCGTTAGTATGATAATCACATCCTCTTCCAATTTCGCCATAATGATTTCCCATGCTTTTAGCATCTTCCATTATAACATCTAACGAATCAATAACCACTAAAAAATGATCTACATTATCTACGGGCACATTAATTAATTTCTCACGTAAATGTATGAGCAACTTCCCCGTTAATATTCTTAAGGGGCTCATAGGATTGTTCCAATATCGTGTTTTGTTAATATATGTATCAAAATATCTCCTAAGCGTGCCTTTTTTCGGGTTGAAATACTCAGGCGTATATATCTGATTTAGTAACCTATCTTGTTTACTCTTTGACCAGCACTTTGCTACAAATAATTGTCCAAATTCGTGGCATGAGCGACACTTTTCAGCGATTTCAGACGTCCACAACGCTACTTCTCCACTGGTTTTAGACACAATAAACTATATTTTGACCCGTTCCCTCCAGGAACAGGGAAATACATTTTTAAAACTATTTATGAATACCATAGGGTGTATCGAGTTACGCTCATTAGAAAATATCTGCAATTGTCTTGACTTAAAAATACTGAGCTCTATTTTAGCAGATTCTACAGCCCCCCTATCTGTACAACTTCTCTCGTTATCCCATTTCTCCTTATTATTGGTGTTCATTCCCATTCCATTTACCGTACAATTACGATTCCGGTGAGGTGATACCGGTGGACAACAACCTTCACACATTTCATCTCTGAAATAAGGGTGACATATGGGACTATTACTTGTAGTTAACCGTTTATCCACACTCTCCTGCCACATGGGTAATTCAGACATCACATTATCTTTAATTATATTAAATTCTTCTTTAAACATACTCACAAAGTCTGATTCTTATGACTGTGAGGCATCAAGTCTACATTGTTGTACGGCAGTACAGACAGCCTCAATACCCCCCGTTTGAATTTCCCCCCATTTTACCTCGATCCATTAAGATATTTCTTCCACAAGCTTTTTTGTTTCCTTATGCAAATAATCATCTAAGTAATACTGCCCCGAGATTTCCAAGTTCTTTACTTGCTCGCAAACCTGTGCCAACTGTGTGTTCAATTGATTCTGTTCATTATTAATAGCTTCTACCTTATTCTCTAAACCGCTCACAGATGTCATTAAGGTGCTCACTTGCTTATTTTTAGTCTCGACACTTAACTCTAAGTTTTCCATTTTATCAGACAACGACTTATGAATATCCTTACTTTCCTTTTCACATTTAGCAACCAAGTCTCGCATCTCTTTCTTATTTTCATTAAACTGTTCATCAATCTTTGCAAACCTTAATTCTAACTTTCTATCTACTAATTCCGCCATAGCTCGAGTTTGTTCTGACATGGCTTGAGCTTGTTCGACTTTTACTTCTGCTCTAGCTTGAGCTTGGTCTACTGAAGTCGCCGTTGTAGAACAACGACTGATGTGATGATGACGGCACGTCTCAGCCGTCGGAGTTGCATAGATCTCTGCTTCGACGGTTTTTTCCCAAAGTATGGCCCTTGAGTGACCACACTGACGCACATGACATTTCTTCGTAAGACTTCACTTTCTTCCCGACTTCGCGCACTTTCTTACTTCGTCTGACTTTCTTCAGATTCGAGCCCCACGTTCGGGCAACACTTTCTTTCTCCCATCTTCGTCTGTAACCGCTCAATGTCATTCAATACGATCACGACGACACCCCTCGATCGACGTTAACACTCGTGGTGTCACTCGCCTTCATACATGGCAGTGGACGTTTGAAAATTCGTGACGCTAGCTCAATGGTCGTCAGTTGATTTAAATGTATTTCCCGGCTTCTTAATTCAATTACTGCCACGGGGGTGAGGAAAAAGAACACATCCTGGTGGTACCAGCATTATGCGTATTTAGATGTTCGATTAATCTGAATGGTTTGCAATGTTCCAGCGATTCCATTCGAACTCTGTGCTGATGTACCGACAAGGACCATTTTCGCAAATAATTATGCAAGTACGTAATGGGTGTTCAGTTTCTCAATATAGTTCGTCGCACTCACACATTATACATCCGCTGTAAGAACAATTTCATGCAATTACATTTTTGGTGTCCCACAATATTGGTTGGCTAAATATTATGACGATACGTTGCATACAACTTCCACAGATATTGTTTATCATGTAGTCAAGACTACGTAATGAAGCCAAAATCGTGGATAAAATGGAAATGTTGTTTGTTTATTAACACTTTTCTTTTCACTAATTAAATATGAAATATGAATCGGGATTGGAGGTGATGATCCTATGCTTCTTTTTTTAGTACTTTAGGTCCCCGTTAATTAGTATCTGGTAGTTAATAAGCGAACTATTTTTTATGCTGGCGCGTTGTTTGTATCAGTTACCCCCGCAACCGTCCAAGGATAACATTCTTTTAATGTTCCGCGCTCACGCGTTTCACCATTTTATAAAATGCAGAATTGCGTAAACTATAGCTGTCCGCTGCGCACAACTTTCGTGGGTTCCACAACCATAGCCCGCATCTCATGGTCGTGCGGTAGCGTTCTCGCTTCTCACGTCCGGGTTCCCGGGTTCGATTCCCGGCGGGGTCAGGGATTTTCTCTGCCTCGTGATGGCTGGGTGTTGTGTGCTGTCCTTAGGTTAGTTAGGTTTAAGTAGTTCTAAGTTCTAGGGGACTTATGACCACAGCAGTTGAGTCCCATAGTGCTCAGAGCCATTTGAACCATTTGAACCATACACAACTATAATAGTTTGCCAAGAGTATTTTTCCCAGCTAATACAATGTTTCAATTATGTTGTCGGATTCATTTTCACTTCACCCGTCAATGAACGTCTCTGATCACTTCGTCACACGTAATGTATTTTAAACGTGCTTGAAGAGTCTTTAAATAATCTCCTCAACGAATTACGCAGTCGCGTACCATTTTTTCATCGACTAGCCAGATCGCGATAACTGAAGGTAGAGAGCCCAATAACGTGTTACATGTTCTTTTATATGTATTAAAAAACAAACGCGCCCCTATATCTTTCTGTCCCGCTTGGTCTTTGCTACTTTGCTTTCAATTACTTTTCATTATATTGCTTCTTAGTAATACTGTGCAGTTATTAAAGTTTCGTGTTACTTTCCCCTTTTTAATTCTTCCAAAATAAAGTCTTTTTATCCCAGATTTTAATTAATATGATGCTAATTGACACGCCTGTCCGCAAAGTACACTTATAGTCTTCAATGGCCTCCTCGTCAATAGGACAATAATGAATAATTTACGTTATATCCTGATCCTTTTGTTTTGATTTATCGTTAATATTGTCGGATTATTATTTTCTGATAATTACTGGAACAAATGGAACAATACTACATGAAAGCTGAATAGGTCGCTTAGTAAACCATCATCAACTGGTGAGTGAATGACTTTAATATTTCTCTTTCCAGGATGAAGCATCATCATATGTCTGTGAAACGAACCATACATAGCCATGTAATAAAAGCAACAGCAACAACATGGCACATCACGAAAACATCCATAAGTTACAATTAAAAGACAATGCCAGATATACTGAATTTTTAGATGAACTGAAGTTACTGGTTGCAAACGTAATAGTCGCACTCAAACAGTTTCACAGCGGTAGCTCCACGAAACAAAAATCAACCGGTAGACGGTGGTAGTGTACACTCGGCGACGCTCCACAGCTTCAGTGACAAAGTAATACATATGTGCTACAGTTTGTAACAATGCATGAACTTATACAATCATGAAAAGCCAAACGATCATGTAAAATATATACATAAATGGTAGGTGACTTAAAAGTACCAATATATCAGACATACAAACCTTGAGATAGTCTTCCATAAGTAGAGTAAGAAAAAATTTGAAAATTGTACAGGCATTTACAGTGTTCTCGTTCCACAATGATAAAAGTAACTAAGGATCCAGATATGAACATAAGAAAATAAATACAGAATACTATTGGCTTATGAGCGCCCACGTAGGCAACAGTTTTATTTTATATAATGAAGGCGTAGATTGAACAACCAGTTAATACGTCGTTAAACATATCAAAGAAACATTCCGTCTGGAGTGCAGTTGCTCATTCAGTATTGTAAGCGGGTTATGTGATTTATCTATTCAAAAACATCCATTTCACTTCCATTATGTTCACCATCGAGGGTATTCGTTCCTCTGTCGATCGGAAGCATAGAGAACCCTTCATTTCAGCAGATGGAAGCCAAGGGCTCTGTTATTTTTGCATGTAGGTTCACCGAATCTGGTAGCAAATTCCCTACAGCTCTACCCCATAAATGCAATTACGAGATCCCCATCTAGTCCTATCTACCCCAGACTTCTGGAACATTCCTACTTTCCAATCAACGTAGTTACACAAAATCAACCCGAATTCTTTCCGGGTGAGGAAACAAATTTACACACTTGCTTTTTGAAGGTGTATGCATTTTTGTTTTCGCAAAGCATGCCCGAGAAGGAAATGGAGGTGTATTTTGCTTTTCGTTTGCTAATATACACTCCTGGAAATTGAAATAAGAACACTGTGAATTCATTGTCCCAGGAAGGGGAAACTTTATTGACACATTCCTGGGGTCAGATACATCACATGATCACACTGACAGAACCACAGGCACATAGACACAGGCAACAGAGCATGCACAATGTCGGCACTAGTACAGTGTATATCCACCTTTCGCAGCAATGCAGGCTGCTATTCTCCCATGGAGACGATCGTAGAGATGCTGGATGTAGTCCTGTGGAACGGCTTGCCATGCCATTTCCACCTGGCGCCTCAGTTGGACCAGCGTTCGTGCTGGACGTGCAGACCGCGTGAGACGACGCTTCATCCAGTCCCAAACATGCTCAATGGGGGACAGATCCGGAGATCTTGCTGGCCAGGGTAGTTGACTTACACCTTCTAGAGCACGTTGGGTGGCACGGGATACATGCGGACGTGCATTGTCCTGTTGGAACAGCAAGTTCCCTTGCCGGTCTAGGAATGGCAAAACGACGGGTTCGATGACGGTTTGGATGTACCGTGCACTATTCAGTGTCCCCTCGACGATCACCAGTGATGTACGGCCAGTGTAGGAGATCGCTCCCCACACCATGATGCCGGGTGTTGGCCCTGTGTGCCTCGGTCGTATGCAGTCCTGATTGTGGCGCTCACCTGCACGGCGCCAAACACGCATACGACCATCATTTGCACCAAGGCAGAAGCGACTCTCATCACTGAAGATGACACGTCTCCATTCGTCCCTCCATTCACGCCTGTCGCGACACCACTGGAGGCGGGCTGCACGATGTTGGGGCGTGAGCGGAAGACGGCCTAACGGTGTGCGGGACCGTAGCCCGGCTTCATGGAGACGGTTGCGAATGGTCCTCGCCGATACCCCAGGAGCAACAGTGACCCTAATTTGCTGGGAAGTGGCGGTGCGGTCCCCTACGGTACTGCGTAGGATCCTACGGTCTTGGCGTGCATCCGTGCGTCGCTGCGATCCGGTCCCAGGTCGACGGGCACGTGCACCTTCCGCCGACCACTGGCGACAACATCGATGTACTGTGGAGACCTCACGCCCCACGTGTTGCGCAATTCGGCGGTACGTCCACCCGGCCTCCCGCATGCCCACTATACGCCCTCGCTCAAAGTCCGTCAACTGCACATACGGTTCACGTCCACGCTGTCGCGGCATGCTACCAGTGTTAAAGACTGCGATGGAGCTCCGTATGCCACGGCAAACTGGCTGACACTGACGGCGGCGGTGCACAAATGCTGCGCAGCTAGCGCCATTCGACGGCCAACACCGCGGTTCCTGGTGTGTCCGCTGTGCCGTGCGTGTGATCATTGCTTGTACAGCCCTCTCGCAGTGTCCGGAGCAAGTATGGTGGGTCTGACACACCGGTGTCAATGTGTTCTTTTTTTCCATTTCCAGGAGTGTAGTTCTATAATTTTGCTTGCTTCCATATATTACGCATAATTTTTTCTTAGCAACCGTTAGCCAGACCAACAGGCATGATTGTATCTGTTTCTCTGATCGTATTCCCACTACGGATAATATGGTGTAATGTATCTACTCAGTTCAATACTGAAGGGAAATATACGCGCTTATGTGGGAGCGAGTGATATGAATCATCACTAATTACGATGTGAAAAGTTGAAGGTTTGTGAAAAATGGCTAACATAAAATCTGAACTTGCTCTGTAATTTTTAAATCGAGAAAGTTTAGGCAACTGCTTTCCTCTAACTCTACCGTGAACCGGAATTTGCTGCATACTTGGTTAAGAAAACCCATAATATTTTTTTATTATATCCAGATAACTTCCATGAAACAAAATGAAAATGCCATCTACGTGTCTACGGTAGACGAGAATGTTGTTATTAATTGATTCAATATTTGCAGAAAATGTATTCTCTGGGTCATTAATGAGAATGTCAGCAAGGACACATGAAATGAAAGGTTACATCCCATGTTATATCCGTCTCCTAGTGAAACTGAAAAAATAAAGGCTAGGGTAAGACCCATTAGCCCTATCACCTAATACATTTCACCAGTACTTAACTTTTCGCACTGAAAGAGGGGTTTTCGTATAATTTCCAAACTTTCATCTATAGGGATATTTGTGTAATGAGTAGTTTCATCAAAGGAGGCAAGCACTGCGTCCTCTGATACAGGAAAACCTCTACGAGGCATAGCGAGTTTCTCGCTCGTCCATGTACGCACAAAGCATGTTGACCGGCCGCCGCGTCGTCCTCTGCCTTCTGGCGTCCTGCAGTGCGGTATGGAGGGACATGTGGTCAGCACATAGCTCTGCCGCCTGTTTTGCAGACTTCTCAGACCGCGGAGTCGCTACTACGCCATCACGTAGCTCCTTAGTTGCCATCTAGAAACTGAGTGCACATGGCTCCAGCGCCCCCTACCAAGGAAAAACCGTCAGCGGTACTGGGAATCTACTAGCGTCATCCGGATGGCAGCCACCTGCGCCAAACACTCAGCTACTCAGGAGGACATACCAGAGGCAGGGACACCTCATAACTAGTTTTTACACCCAATGATTGAGTAAATAATAAAATCAGTTCATCAATTAATAACAACATTATCACCTACCGTTCATACACTATGTGATCAAAAGTATCCGGACACACCGAAAAAAATGTTTTTCATATTAGTGCATTGTTCTGCCACCTACGGCTAGGTACTCTATGTCAGCAACATCAGTAGTCATTATACATCGTGAGAGAGCAGAATGGGGCGCTTCGCGGAACTCACGGTCTTCGAACGCGGTCAGGTGATTGGGTGTCACTTGTGTCATACGTCTGTACGCGAGATTTCCACACTCCTAGGCATCCCTAGGTCCACTGTTTCTGATGTGATAATGAATTGGAAACGTGAAGCAACACGTACAGCACAAAAGCGCACAGGCCGACTTCGTCTGTCGACTGACAGTGACCGCCGACAGTTGAAAAGGTTCGTAATGTATAATAGGCAGACATCTAACCAGACCATCACACAGGAATTCCAAACTGCATCAGGATCCAGTGAAAGGACTATGACGGTTAGGTGGGAGAAGAGTAATCTTGCATTTCATGGTCGAGTTATTGCTCATAAGGCACACATCACGCCGGTAAATGCCAAACGATGCCTCATTTGTTGTAAGGAGCGTAAACATCGGACGACTAAACACAAGAAAAACGTTGTGTGGAGTGTCGAATCAGGGTACACAATGTGGCGTTCCGATGGCAGCGTATGGGTATAGGGAATGTCCGGTGAACGTCATCTGCCAGTGTGTGTAGTGCCAACAGTAAAATTTGGAGGCGATGGCGTTTTGGTGTGGTGATATTTTCCATGGAGGAGCTTGCACCATTTGTTGTTTTGCGTGGCACTATAACAGCACAGGCCTACAATGATGTTTTAAGCACCTTCTTGCTTCCCACTGTTGAAAAGCATTTCGGAGCTCGCAATTGCACCTTTCAACACAATCGAGCACCTGTTCACAATGCACGGCTTGTGGCGGAGCCGTTGCACGACAACAACTTCCCTGTAATGGACTGGTCTGCACAGAGTCTTGACCTGAATGCTATGGAACACCTTTGGGATGTTTTGGAACGCAAACTTCGTGCCTGGCCTCACCGACCGCTATACATCCCTGTAATGGACTGGTCTGCACAGATTCTTGACCTGAATGCTATGGAACACCTTTGGGATGTTTTGGAACGCCGTCTTCGTGCCTGGCCTCACCGACCGCTATCGGTACCTCTCCTCAGTGCAGCACTCCGTGAAGAATGGCCTGCCATTCCCCAACAAATCTTCTACCACGTGACTTAACATATGCCTGAGAGAGTTGAAGCTGTCATCAAGGCTAAGGCTGGGCCAACGCGATACTGAATTCCAGCGTTACCGATGGAGGACGCCACGAACTTGTAAGTCATTACCAGCCAGGTGTCCGGATACTTTTGATCGCGTAGTGTAAGTAGATTAAATTGTCATTCTATATTGTGGAAGTGCTGCTCAGGATATAGAAAATTTGAGCATGCTCTCAGCCACGTACGCTGCAAATTCCAGTTTCACGGTACAGTCAGAGAAAGGCAGTGGCCTTAATTTTCTTGATTTAAAAATCACACGGAAAGTGTCAAGGTTTACGTTAGACATTTTATGCAAACCTAAAACTTTTCATATCGTAGTTAGTGATGATTCATGTCACCCTCTTGCACGCAAACGTGCGTATTTCATTGAAATTTCTTACGCAGTAGCTACGTTAGACCTTAGTATCTATAGTTGGAGTACGAACAGAGGAACATATAAAATGTTATATGTTGTACTGCCTGACCGTTGCTCTGAAAAATTTATGTGTGGTAATCAGCAAAAGGTCTTTAGCAAGCTTTATCAAAACAAAGGCTAAACATGACTTTTCAAAAGAACATTCGTATTGAATATGCGTGATTCCGTAAATGGGAAAGTAGGTAGGTTCTAAAAGTCAGGGGGCATACAAAATTAAATGCAGATTGTTTGATTGTATTTACAGGATAGAGTGGTAAGAGTTTTGCTACGAGATTCGGGTAACCTGTGTACAAAAATAATACAGCTTTCTGCTGCCATCTGCTAAAAGAAGGGGATTCCTTGCTTTCTGTTGACAGAGAAATGAATATCCTCAATGCTGAACATAATGGGTGTTAATTGGGTGATATCTATATTCATTAATTACATAGCCCACTTACAATACTCAATGTCACATTCTTCCGGTTGTCTGCTGTACAATATCATTTTAGCTATCTTTATACATTCGTCTATTAGTTTCTGTACAAGATGCGTATCTGGGCACCAAATGGGATGTAATTGTCAAATTGTAGTTTTAGTCCTTCATGTCTCACATTTTTATAATGTCGTACGTAAATGATTATTTTATGTACGTCTGTACATTACAAAAACGTCTTGTTCATGTAATTTAAAATGGTGTCCTATTACTATGTCTGCTACGCTGGCGCTCATAAACGGAGCGCAATCCTATATTTATTTGCTTTTGTTGTTATATGGTTCATTAGTTACAACTTCTGTCGCTGTGGAACGAGGACTTTGTAAATATGTGTAAAGTTTTCAAAATTTTCCTTTTTTTTCATATGAAAAATTATCTCAAGATCTTTGTGTCTGGTATATTACCTCTTATAAGCCCACAATTAAATATGTATATCCTTTATATTATCATTTTTATCTTTCCGATTACATGACCATGTCCTTTAAAAATTGTACCACATAAATATTCGTTTGTAATTTAAGGCTGCGTAGTGAAACTGAGGGTGTACTGTCGCCGCCGAGCCGGCCGCAGTGGCCGAGCGGTTCTAGGCGCTACAGTCTGGACCCGCGCGAGCGCTACGGTCGCAGGTTCGAATCCGGCCTCGGGCATGGATGTGTGTGATGTCCTTAGATTAGTTAGGTTTAAGTAGTTCTAAGTTCTAGGGGACTTATGACCTCAGAAGTTGAGTCCCATAGTTCTCAGAGCCGTTTGAACCATTGTCGCCGCCGACCGGTAGAATTTTGTTTCGTAGTGCTGTTATCACAGAGGAGCCATCAATCTGTCTCTTATCTATGTAACATATGACTTCAGATCATCCGCAAAACTCATTGTTTCTGGTATGTGTATTTTACATGTAACTTACAGATATTTTTGTGATGCACCATGTCATTGCTGTTTTTACTATATGACTATGCATCCTTTGTTTCAGAGATATCTGATAATGGGTTATCCCGAAACGTGTAATATTAAAGTCATTCATTCACCAGCTGATGACATTTTACTGAGCGACACTACCAGCATTTGTGCAGTACTGTTCCGTCTGTATGAACAGGAAATCGAGATGAATCCTGAAAGAATAGGCAGTGTAAATGCTTCCTGATTCACTGGTATTGTAATACAATGTGTACCTTAATTAGCTCATTGCCCCCTCATGGCATCCTGCGTAGGCGTTTGACTAATGGTGAACTATTGCCGGTCTGAGCCCATCTGCTGGCATGATACGAGTAACTCAATCTGACTCCCTCAGGTAATAGGAGAAGATAACTCAATCAGCATAAGTTTCTCCTGCCGCAACGCTACGTCGCTTAGCTAGTATACATTACATACGGCCCTAGGGCGTACATTACACCAGATATTCCGTAATAAGTCACAACAATCCTTAAACTGCGCCATCCTCTTTTATTTAACGCCTGAAAGTGATCATTGAAAAAATACAACTCTCTTCCTGTCCTCACGACATTTTATATCCTTTTCGTGAGTTAATTTTGCTACATTTAAAAGTGCTTGTATATTTACGATGTTTTTAAACCACCGGCAACCACGAATCATCTTTAACCATCTGATACTTGAGTATCTTGAGGCGTATCGAACGTTCAAAAAATTTACGTGAGATCAGCCGAGTAACGAGATGGGCAACCGTCGATATATTGGCAAGTGAACACCCCGTCATTTCCATTTTGTTACCTGAAGACAGCTGCTCCCTTGTCAAAATATTGGGCTGCATTCCCATAAGTTGTCTGAGCGTGGTTAACTACAGCTATCCCTTAGCTTCTTAAATTAGATTCATATTAAGTCACGGCTACAAAGGAGGTGAAGCAGTGACACCAAGCTATTAATGGCGGTGTGCAGTACTGGTGTGATAAACTTTTGTTGAGGGATATGAGTTGTCGCGGCTAAAAATAATTCTTCGAAAACAGTTTGCTTAGGGGCTCTAAATACATTTTGTAGGTAATGTGATTTTGGCATCTGATCCGCCTGTTCAGTATACTGAACAGGCGGATCAGATGCCAAAATAGGTGCATTTATCTGAAGATATTAAGTCGTATATAGTGAGTCTTTATTGTAATTTGGGTACAACAGAATGTCGTTTCTAGTGAAAATGCACATTAAATGTGCATAGAATTACTGTCATTCGTTCTACGATTTCTTGAAATAAAATGTGGAATATGGCATGTAGATACAGAACTATGTTACCAGAACTCATAATGAGTACAATTAAATTTCTAACTATGGAACATCCATCAGAGACTAGATCCGCGTAATTACGACGTTACTGGATAATTAATAAGTAGGAACAGTAGGTATGCACTTGTAATAAATACTCAGTACTTGTCCTGTACTGTTTTTATGTTTTTTCTGTCGTATCTAAAGCAGTATTTACATTACGAGCGCAAGGAGTATAATTATTGGCGAAAAAAACTACATCCCCTCAGTTGACAACTGATTTTCGGAAACCGCAACTGAAACTTTGGCATGTTACGTCTCAGTGTAGTGTAATCTTTGATAGTAATTGTGAATGAAAAAAGGTGAAAACCTGAAACCGCAGTTAAAGATGACTTTCAGAATAATTACGCTGTCTCCAAATAGAGGCACGTGTCAATGCACAAAGTAATTAATAAGCTGCCCACAAATATAATACGCGAAATTGACACTCAACGTAAATGAAACAGTAAAACTGCGTCTTTTATGACGATGAATCAATGAATAAATTACGACCTCTGAGTTTCTTCATGTCGGCAATAGCCATTTGAGCAAACGAAATGACAACTTCGAAATTCGATTATATCAGTGTAACTGAAATTAAACTTAAAGCACACTATTCATAAATTTGGGTCTCTTGAATCAACAGTCAGTTATATGCAGAAAAAATTTAATCTCGAGCTATACACTGTTGAAAGAAACTGAGTTTTCTACGTGATCAAGGTCATGCTAAGGGTCATGCTCCGTTTCCCAGTTACCTGTAGAACTGACCCACTTCGCCAAGCAGATGGCGTGCAGTGTAGCACTAACTACAATTACTGCCCAAATAAGATAACTGGCTATTAAAAAAACTGGAGACACTATATTTTATTATTATTGGAAATGTGCACAAGAAGTACAAATGAAAATATCAGTACAAGTACAAAGCTGAGTTACATCACTGTACTCCCAGATTTCTTATTGACATTTTTCTTTTCCTTTGATTTTATGCATGCTATCACACAGAGTGTTCATTGCACAGTACAGTTACGAGGTTTCTTATTCGGCTGCTGGAAGCTTTTGTTTTGGCAGAACTTCTGGTGGAATCCACGTGCTGCGTATCATGTTACTACGAATTTGCCTGTTTCTAATCTTCTGCTCCAGACAGAGTTTTGTTTTTCTATAAGTATTTCGTGATTGCTTTCGCAAGCCTTGGGTAGGACCATCTGCAGTCTAATATCTTCTGTCAAGAAGTTTTCTTTCAATAAGACGTAAGCCAGGATTGAAGGCGCTGGCTGCCGACGCCCAGGTTTCGTTAAATATAGAGGGATATGACATTCTCTAGTGTTACAAGGTCACTGACTTTCAATTTGTCCCAGATTATGTGAGTCCCGCAAGTGGCTATTGGAGCTATGGCCGTTTTAAGCAGCGACATCGCCGTTTTCATTGGGAGTTTTAGAGGCTGTTGGATGTTGTGAATTGCTTGCTGCTGTTGCTCTTTCTTCCACATATGTGTTCAGTGATGTCAGTGTAGAGGTATTATACAACCAGTTATATTTTGTCACCTGACCTTCAAAAGACGTCTCTACCTCGACTCTCTAACTAGTCACATTAATTTTTGCAGAATACTGTCAATTTAAGGGCTTATGTTTCGTGGTGGAAGATTAGAGGGTTTGGTTTTACTGCTTGATAGGCGATTAAGACGAAGTTGCAAATTAGACAGGTGGAAATATTTTAAACATTCAGATCAACCTTGAAACAAGACACCGTCTCTGAATTGCTACGATATTAAGCGATTGTTTAAAATTTTTCATTATCCTACGAACAAGCACGTTTCCTAGAACATCACGACACCTGCCTTCAATACGGTAATCAAAACCTATGAAGGAAGGCGTTCTTGAAGCCGTAATAACGAATTAATTTTCTCGCAAACGTTTGTCTATCCTCACGCCTCGCCTCATACACAAATCATCCAACACAAGACATCACAAACAGATGACCAACTCAAGGAAGTATTGATCAATTCATCAATAAGTAGGTCGGGTATATCAAATTTAATAGCTCTACCATGTCTCTAGTTATGTTAAAGGTATTAAAATAACCCCATTACCATAACAATGTGCTACACTAAGACACAACTAGAGCATATTCCATGCAGCGTGTTAGATGATCATTAACTTAGTTCTAAGTATCACTAAGCAGACAACAATAGCCATTAATACTAACTTCTACTTAAGTTATCGGCGACTAAGTCGTTCATTCTAAGACGGTGCAACTCGAAATACTAAGAGTACATTCATCATTTGATTTGCAGCTCCTTGTGTTTACCATGTTTGCAGTTGAAATTGTAGGATGTAAGGTTCGCCAGTTATGCAAAACACCGTTTCTTCCAAGGTCTCGCCGGCCGGGGTGGCCGAGCAGTTCTAGGCGCTACAGTCTGGAACCGCGCGACCGCTACGATCGCCGGTTCGAATCCTGCCTCGAGCATGGATGTGTATGATGTCCTTAGCTTAGTTAGGTTTAATTAGTTCTAAGTTCTAGGGTACTGATGACCTTAGAAGATAAGTCCCATAGTGCTCAGAGCTATTTGAACCATTTTCCAAGTTCTCAAACATATTTCAGCACCACTGTGCCATCATCAGTGGGTATCCGTTTTATTTAATCTCTTATGTGAACATTTTTACTAAATTATTACAAAATTATGTGGAATTTAGTTCAAACAATAATTCGTTTCTTTTTGCTAATACCTTTACACATGGTGTGCTCGATTTTTCAGCACCACTTGTGTATTAATTATTACAGGTAGCTTGTCATCTGCAGCCAAACGATGTTGATAAGAAATTTTGTTGGGAGTGAACCTATAATCTAAAAGTAATTTAGTTTCTCGTGATATTTCGCGCCTACATTCCTTTATACTTAGGTTTTCGTGTGGTAAGCCCTTTTATTCTCAGCGTCATGGTGAGGTGTTGTGATGCACACTGTCACACAGTTCGCGCTATGGCGCCTTTCCCTTATCCCTAGATTACTAAACCATCGCAAAATTTACGACTGCAGTTGGTATCAATTCGTGGTTCCCGCCTTTCTGGTACTGTCGGTGTAGGGGGTAAATTCCAATATTTTATACTTATTTTTAGGTGACATTCCACAGGAGACATTACAAATGTAATTAACTATTGTATCAACTCTAAATTATGATTAATTTGAGTAAAAAATGGAGTGGTAAAATTTACGACGTTTTAGAAACAGTGCAACATTGATCCCCCCACTTAAGTGTTCTAGGTATAAGCTGCAGTTAGAATTAAACACGGCTTATATATCAGTACCGCTGATTTATGTTGATCGTAATAAGCAGCACTCAAAAGTTGAAAAAATGTTCACCAAAGACGAAATAACTGAAACAGAGAAAACGGTCAAAGCCAAAGAGACGTCAACTCTTCCACCGGAAGGTGTGCTATCACTTTCTGAAAATTTTTCACAACATGTGACATTGGATAAAACAAAATGGAGTCAACAAACCAACGTACATACAACAGAAGCTAAACAGCTTCCCAGCCCTCAGACATAGCTTTCACAATGGGCCTCACCCAGCCAATAGACACAAGAACACTTGACCAAACAACTTTCAATCTAATGGTGCTGTGACTACGCACACTGTGTTGCTAATTTTTCAGATAAGAAACAACCAATCCCGTTATGATGTTCCCCCTTACGACGTCCAATATACTTCTTTCTCGATCCACCATCTGCACAGAACTCACAACCACCGTAATAGAGCGATACCATCAAGCTCTAACGGCTAATCGCGTAATTCAATGGCGTCAATAACCCGCAGCAAGGGCACAGTGAATAATGCTGCCGTTAGCAACTGATATTCCAGACAAACTGCATGCGACTATAAAAGTACATGTGCTAAATACCAAACTCTGTAACTTGCTGATGCTGGTTTGGTGTGATGCACCCCACCACATAGCATGCAAGGAGTGCTCTGAAAAGGAAAATTAAATGTTAAGGAGGTGAAACCACGCCCTTTCAAATGTGGAGACCCCAGCCACGCCAACTGTTAAGACATCAGAAGGATAGCTGCCGCCGGTGTAGCTAAAATATGTCTGTGAGCAAGGGGTGGGGGGGGGGGGCTCAAGGACAAACAAGTCTACTCCCTGTACAAAAGAATCAATTACATGAGTTACTGTACACATTTGTGCTCAAGATGTGGAAATGGCAATCTTAGAAAAATCGTATACAAACTGTCAAGATACCTTGGAAAAAGAAACACTTGGAAAATATTGATTGAGGTCACTACCAATCTAATACCGAAAATCTACTAACTGACATTGCTGTAGAACTATATACTGTCACAATACAAACTACCGTATGTGGGCAATAATTCCTATCTGAAGGATCACTTCCTCAAATTTAAACCTTAAGACCACAAGTGAATTACGTGGCTGATATGGACACAAAGGAGTGCGAATCATTACTCCAATCTAATGCAAACTTGAAGTAAAAGCACACTGGTGACTTCAAAATTCCAAGCTTGAGAAATGCCTGATTACCTTTCGCAGAAAACAGCGATAACCTCGGCGGCAGTCGGCTGTTGAATGAGTTTCCTCTCCTACCCGTTGACCTCAAGAAACAATATTGGGCTCTGACTGAATTTAACAGTTAGAATCTTCCCTTTGTTTCCTTGAAGCGGAAAATAGGGTGTGTGTCTAGCTAAGACAAATGGCTTTGTACACTCGCCAAAGCTGGACAACGTGCACAATGTTGCCCTAAAAAGTTCTCGCAAGAACGTTAAGATGAGTAGTACATTATCATATTTCTTTATCGAAGTTGATATGTCAAATATTTATGTCACAGAAGTTGGATAGTGTGGTAGGGAACTTTGTAAAATTTTGCCTCTCGTCAAATAAATATGATCAACTCTAGGGCCTCGCTGTAGATTTGCTCATAAAAGTAGCTTGTCTTCTCTTCACTGCAATGTGAAGTGTTACCACTAGCATCGCTGCAGCGTTCAGTCACCAGTAGTGTGTTTGTAAACGTGGCTTCCAAGTTTCATTGGTGTATGGCGTCAACTACAAAATTAATATAAATGTATAAAGCTGATGACGCGTTTTAGAACGTGAGGCACCCTGAGAACAAAAATAGATTAAGAAGACTGGAGAGCTACAAAACAATTTCAGAGGTCATTTGCCGCGAGATGCGGCCCGTGTGCACGGCTGACGACATAAAAATGAAAATTAATGGCCTCCGCTCAACCTACTCTCACGAGAAAGCAAAAGTACGTATCGACATACTTATTTCATTTTATTTGTGCAAGAAATGTTTACCTGACATACAAATGATTTACATAATTTTGCTCACTGCAGACACTTGAAACACACAATGATGTTTACATAGCATACAAGTAGTTTACATCATTTTTATTACTGTTATTGCAGATGCTTCAAAGCAAAAGTGGAGCCAATGCACAGGCCGTTTATATACCACACGTGTACTGCTTCCACTTGCTTAAATTCCTGGACCAGGCCACAGAAGCAGATGAAAGGGTCTCCAGATTAGAGGGCACAGAAAGTGGCAGTGATCGTGTAACACCCACCTTCGAAGAAATTTTTGAGGCAGGTATATTTGTTTACATTTTACATTACGAAATGTGACTGACTTGCCAGGGCACTTTCCCAGCACCATTGTAATATGTTTTAAAGCATTCTCTAACTGCTCTCCCATGTACTGGACGTATAGAAGCGGCTTGGAAAACTATTGGTTCCATTTGCTGTAAGTCCTCAGTGCTTTGAGACTCAAGATAGTGCGGTTTCCTACTACTTCAGACACTGTTTCCTGACGACTGTACATTTGTTTTCTTCTCTCAGTTCACAAGTTATTCAGTGTGCAGGCACCGAGTGTAATTGCAGTACCAGTTTTAGGAGGCAGATTAATGGTAATAATAAGAATCCTCAAACGACTGGCAAGAATGCCAAGGCTGTTTTCCACTAATCTTCTTCCTCGTGTCAGTCTGTTATTGAAATTCCTTACTGATTCCCTTCAAGGGGTATGGCTTCATAATGTTTTAACTCAGAGGAAAAGCATCATCTGCCAGTACAACCACTGGAGATGTTACGTTTGTGTTCCCAATCTTTCTACCTTGAGGAACGTCCACAATAGTTTGCTACTTGTAAACACTCCAGCATCACCAACACGCCCTTTAGTTGTTACATCAACATACAAGAATTTGTAGGTAGCGTCTACCAAGGCAAATGAAATTAAATTGTATAAGGATTTATAATTGAAAAAGTGAGATCCACTAGCTTGTGGGCATTTAATGCGAATGTGCTTTCTGTCAATTGCTCCTGTAGTGTTATAACAGTTCCACATCTCATCGAAATCATTGGCAATTTGATCCCACTCTTCCCTGTTTGTGGGTACCTGTAAATAAAATTTATTTATATGTAAGATATGTAAGAGATATCTTTCATTTCTAAATTTTATAGCATGAGGTATAGGCTCAGTACTCATCTCAAGAAGAGACTGATGTGGCCTGCAATGAGCCACCGCCACAGCCCCAGCATCATGAGCGGTCTCCAACAAAGAGAAGAAAAATGACGACAGACATTCTTGTGTAGGCTACCAAAACGTTGAAGGCTGTTGCTACCATGAGCAAAAGTCAGCCCCAGCCTGCCAGGGAAGATCGTTATAGTGCCCTGGCCACCCACATCACAACTGAATTTCGTGAAATGGAAAATGTGGATGGTGAAGCATTCGCAACGGCGACTATCCAGGGTTTAAATCGTTTTTTGATGAACAGGTGGGATTTTCTGCAGTCAACAGCTCCACAGCCACAACCATCCACCTCTGGATATACCTAGGTAGCCTTCCAACAATCCGGTATACAGGAAAAGGATGAACTATAATATATACATACATTTTCTGAGGTCTCCAGTCCTCTAAATCTAATTTTGTACTCAGGATGCCTCCTACTGTAAAGCGCCTCATCAGCTTTATACATTTATATTAATTTGTAGTTATGGGACACAATATGTAAATGTTACTTGTATCTATAATAAAGATAGCTCCTTAATGCACACTAATTTACCTTCAAATGTTGGTCTTTTAGTGCTTTATAAACTGCTTCACACGTTTACGGTATTATTTTATTTAATGTGCACTGTGGGATTCGAGTGCTGTAAAGCTAGAGTAGCTTTCTCCTGTAGCAATACAGCAAGAAATCGGAATGTTACTGTGAGCCTGCCTTTTGCAGATACAGCAGTTCTTAAGTTAGTATTGTGCTTTGTGATATGAGGAGACATCGGACAGTTACTGTGAGCCTTTCTTCCGCAGATACAGCAGTCCTTAAGTTAGTATTGTGCTTTGGGCTATGAGGAGACACTTCACTAAGAAAATACCAAAATTTATGCTCATCCATTCTCAAGTAATTTATGCGTGACTTTACGTCCTCCGCTACAAGCTTGCTTAACAAATTTTGTTAAATGCTTTTATCGTCTCGTCGTAAAACCCACGACTTCACCCAGGTACGTTTCATTCTTTTCCCCCCGCTTCTCTTCCAAATGCGCACACAATGCAGTTGTGGTACATGAAACTGCTGTGCATAATAACAAGTTGTTGTTGTCAGCCATCTTGAACTTTGACGAAAAATATGATGACAGTGTAATTACCCCTTTTAACGCTACATCGAAGATCTTTGTCAAAGATATTTGACGAATATTTGATCAAATCTCTGTCAAAGAAATATGATAGTATAATACCGGCCTAACTATGACAGCTATTCTCGTGTCCTCCACCACGAACACATTTGACATATCCGGCACAAATTCGGCTGACACAGAGCTTCTTGAACCAACGAAGTGTTCGCTGAAAAATCTCTCTCTCTCTGCTTCACCACAGAGCATTGAGCGCTCCATGCAACAAACGATATCTCCAGAGGGAGAGAGAGAGAGAGAGAGAGAGAGAGAGAGGCTCAATAATGTATACGTAACTGACGACATTGCCGCTAACTTCCGCTGCTGTACCGCAGCTTCGCATCTTTCCACGACCGGTATCAGAAAATATGCATGATTTATACTGACCATCGTTGCTTACTCGAACAATAAGAATCTCTGAAAGAAACACCTGCATTTGCTGCTTCCTGACAAATGTGCTTTCCAGTTTCACTCCTAGCATTAAAAACACCATGTGGGCAGGTGCTGAGCTCGTGAAGCACACGCACTGTCCCCAGGAATATGACGTAAATTTTTTTATTTTTGTTTTTTGTTTTGTTGTTTACGGAAGGCCTGTGACTCTGCATTTAGCCCTTTCCTCTCGTCCCGATCCAAGGACCGCGTCCATTGTCAGCTAATTGCCCTCCCCGCTGCGAGGGTCGTTCTGTTATGTCTCGCTATGTGTATTTCCCTGTCGCAGTTCTGCGTTGTCAACTTACAAACCTCTTTCACTTGAGTTCTACTTTACGACCAAAATAATACGTATTCACCCGCATGCCAATGATGTAGGGATTGTTAGAACAGTGTACATGCAAGCTATGTGTATTCTTATTACACTTCGTACTATGCAAATTACCTAATTGTGCTCAAAGTGTGACTTGTGACACACGAAATGAACCTGCTTAACGAGTAAAATCGGCATAACGACGAAATTAACATGTTAGAAGGTAAAAGTTACGCTGCATCTTGCAACTCATGTAATTCTTGAAATAACACCACTAAGAAAAACTCAACTTCCCGAGTCGTGATGACGCTGTGCTCCAGACGACCCACTCACCCACACGTTGACCACCTTCGCTTTGACATCAGATGGTCAGTTCCTAACGTAGAGGCAAGCTCTGAACAGAATGACCAACATTTCCTGATGCAAACGACTCACAACAGTCAGCAATCACCAACAGGCCCTGCTGGCCTTGATTCAACATCGTACAAAGTCGGCCAGTGTATCCTTCCAAGAAGCCCAGAAGGCTGACATGCGTATCTGCCACGCCTCATTCCATCGATAAACACAATGTCATAGGTGCTACCGGCTGAAGGCGCCAGCTGCTATATTCGGCGGCAATAGAGGAATTTAACTTTCTTGGCAGTGTCCTCTACAGTTACGTGGTCGCGGTCGCCAGAGTGTGCCACAGCAGTCAATAGCGCTGCATACGATTAGAAGTGATCCTTGAAATTCTGTACACATTGGCCTCTAGACTCAAAAATAGAAATACTCTGATAAGAGGATCAACATGTCTCTTGACCTACGAAATGTTGCATGGTTCTACACGTACCAAATACGTCATGAACTGATGCATCGCTCTTGATACACATTAGTGACATCCCGCCAGTGGTCATGGTGGTGGTGTATACTGACTTCTGCAAGCACACGCGCCCATGCGTGGGCGCGCGTAAACACACGCACACACACGCACACACACACACACACACACACACACACACACAAATGCAAGCCCTATATGTACACTATCTGATCAAAAGTTCCAGGACATCTGTGAGTTGACAAATACGAGGTGTGTTCACCCTTCGCCTTTATTAATGCTTGAACTGGAGTTGCTTTCAGTGAGGTTTCTGAGTGTGTTTGAAGGAATGGCAACCCATTCTTCCTCAAGAGCGGAAACCTGAGAAGGTAGGAAAGTTGGCGCTGGGCTCTGGAACGAAGTCGACATTGTGATTTATTTAAAAAGATGTCCCAAGTGGTCGGGTTGGAGCTCAGGACAGGCCAGTCCATTTCAGAAATTTGATTGTCCACGAACTACTGCACAGAGATGCTGTATTATGACAGGGTAATTTGGCATTCAGATACAAACAATCATCGTCTTCAAACTGTTCCTCTATGGTACGCATTATACTGTGTTGTAACATGTGTTTTGGTACTTCGTATTTCACGTTATCTTAAGCGCAACAAGAGGCAACACCCAAACCACGAAAAATACCTTTATTCTGTTAACACTACCTCCTTCATACTGCATTGTTTATATTATGCATGACGGTAGGTAATGTCCTCCGTGCTTTCACAAAATCCTAACAAACCGTTGCATCGGTTTTTCACAGACCATATAGCGAATCATCGCTCCAAAGCGTCATCCAATGTCTGATGAAGTCACTTTTTACATCACCTCAAGTGTCACTTAGCACTGACTACAGAATTGTCTGGTTTATGAGGAGGTTCTCAACACTGTACCATGCTGGTAGCACTTTAGAACTGATGAGTGACTCCTTCCACTTATTCCATGCGATTTTTTACAGTAATCCGCCGCAATGCTCAGCTCTCTCTGTCGGCCAGTACATGAGGCACGCCTGTTTGTTCTTTTGTGTTCCCACTTCACAATGCTACCCTCCATAATCGACTTTTGCCACTTTAGGACTGAGAGGTCCCTATTGGGTGTGTTAATGAAGTGACATCACCTGACCAGCCGTCGCTGGAAGTCACTGAGCTCTTCAGACATACCCATTCTGAAGTTACTACTTTTCTTTTCTGCAGGAAACATAAGTATCACTCACCACCTCCTTTGAAACTGGCAGGTCCACCTCTCGTCACTCGCAGGGGTCAATTCTGCTCTACTTGGGGGAGTCCGTATATTTTTGAACTGATAATATTTATTAGGCTTTGAACGAATTCCGAAGCATGTACTATATATGTAGTTAAAAGTATCTGGAACCACTACGTAATGGCGCATTGACCACTAGATGCCGAGAAGGGCTAGACAGAAGGAGCTGGGACGTAATCTGCTGTCAGCAGAAAAGCAGGAAAAGCAAAATAGGACGGTCAGGAGACATTGCCCTTCATTGGCATGAAGATAAGAGGAAATGATTAGGACAGCACAAACGTCCAGTCACCCAGTGAAGAAGAACTGTGAACTGCGTGGAATCGATCCTTGGATCCTGTGGAGGCAGCAATGCTAAATGCGTTCCTCCGCCTTACATCGGGCCTCCATCCACCTCTACAACGCTCGCAAATTACGCCCTCATAGCCAAGCTCATTCATATAGAGTGGAATTTACTTTAATCACCTACATTCCTTTTCTTTAAAATTAACTAAATTCTTTTTCTTAAGAGTGTGTTGTTATTTATTTGTATTATGGAGCAAGACTGTGTTTCAATATAAAGTCGAGACTTTGTCCTATAAAATGTAATTTTTAGTGTTTCCCGTTTTAAAATACCCTTGTATTCATACCAAAAGTGTATGATGGAGTCTTCCTTCTCAGTAGGTGTCGTTAATTTTGTCCACTTCGTGGTTCAACAAGGTGGGAATACCTAGAGGGTAGTGTACCCAGTAACACCGATGTTTTATTGGTCAGTACTTCAGTCTACAGACCGTATTTAGAACCACAAGCAGGAATGAGCACTTGAGACCGCAATAAACAGTTTCCGCCATTCTGGGTAGTTTTTGTTGTCGTTTGAATTGAGGCTGTGTTTTGCGCATCGTTTGTAAATACACTGATGGGAAAAAATATGGCAACAACAAAAAATATTTAATGTAGAGTAATCAAATTCGGGAATACATTTGTCATAGTAACTATGTAAGTTACTAAAACTCCCAGATCATAGGTTGATTTAAGTGCGAGATAAGCTATGGGAAATGCGAAATGCTGGTTCATTAACCGTTGTAACTGCCGGAGTGGTAAATACAAACTTGTAATCGTGTATGCATTACGTGTTACAGGTACTCAATGTCAGTGTGTGGGATGGAGTTCCACGCCTGTGGCACTTGGCCGGTCTAAACAGGAACGGTTAATGCTGGTTGTGGATGACGCTGCAGATGTCGTCCAATGGTGTCCCATATGTTCTCAACTGGAGACAGATCTGGTAATCGAGCAGGTCAAGGAAATATGTCGATGTTCTGTAGAGCATGTTGGGTTACAACTGCGGTGTGCAGGCGAGCATTATCCAGTTGGAAAACTGCCCCTGAAATGGTGTCCATAAATGGCACCGCAACATATCGGATCACCAGACTGACGTACAATTTTGCAGTCAGGTTGCGTGGTATAACTGCGAAGGTGCTCTTGCTGTCAACGAAATCACACCCCAGATCATAGCTCCATTTGTAGGTCGTGTGTCTAGCATGCAGACAGGTTGTCCGTAGGCCCTCTACTGGCCTGCTTCTAATCAACACGCAGTCATCACTGGCACTGTGGCTTAATCATCAGAAAACACAAAAAATCCTCCAGCATGCCATCCATTGAGCTCTCGCTTCACATCAGTGAAGTCACAAACGGCGCTTCTTTGGGGTCAGTGGAATGCACGCTACAGAACGTCTCTGTCGGAAATGTCTTAGAAGTAACCGCTTTGTAACAGTTCGTTATGTCACTGTGGTGCCAACTGGTGCTCAAATAGCTGCTGCAGGCGCAGTACGATGCGCCAGAGCCATATGTGGAACACGATGACCTACCCTCTCGATAGTGCCACATGACCGATCGTTGTATGGTCTGCTTACGACAATAATTCTCGTGTCCACCGCTGTCAGCAATTATGTACAGAGCTACATTCCTGCAGTGTCCCAGAAAGAACATCCAGTGTCTCGAAGCCATTTACACAACCCAGTCAAACTCTGAGGTGGTGCTAATGGCGTCTTTACCACGTTAAAGACATTCGTGACTAGCTTCAACTCACTACCGTTATAGCGTGTTGTTAAAGCAAACCTGATTTGCTGATTCATAGTGGGGCTACTAGCGCCATTCTTACGGGCCTGGCACGATTTTGAACAGACATCATCCTTCAGATTAAGATACTCGCCTACCAACTTTCTTCTAACTCGCAGAACTCCTTCTTGGAGTACCAGTTATTTTTCTGTCAGTGTATTTCGCGTTCTACAACTTTAAGTGCTGATAATATATAAAACATAACTGGAATAAATTGTTAAGTTATCAGGCACAGAATTTTATGGTGAGTAAAATGCTACACACGATGACATAAAAAAATTGCAACACGAAGAGGGAGTTGTGCGACATAAAAGGAAGTTGGTACACATCTGAATATTGATGTCTCCTCAAAATAGTGCCAGTCGAGGAAGAATGGCGCTAACAGCGCAGCTAAGAGAATGGAAATCAGTTGTGCTTTAAATACGTGCTGTAATTGTCATGATGAGTTGATGGTAGTCAGTCACATCATTTAAATACATCGGCTGTTCTAAAAGTAAGGTCCGATAGGTCTCGAAATGGAAACGACAGTGAAAACCTGATGAAGCTTTGCACAGACGTGTTGGACAGTGTCTCTAATATACCTGTCGATTGCGTAACGTCAATCTGTTCAGTATTGAGCACAGAGCGAGCATGTAAAGATGCTAGCACAACAGTGTCTCCCTCCAAGTATGGGTGCCGCTGAGAGGTTTCGCCTGATTTCAGGCAACCCAACAAAACGTTCCTGTCAAATGTTTCCTTCTTCATTACGATTGTCGATCACACACTGCAGGGGCAGTGAGAACGCTCCTGCAGTGTTTTCGGTGGGAAGTGTTTGATCACACACCATACAAACTAGACTTTTCTCCCTCTGTCTCTGCTCATATGAACCTCTGGCTATGGAGACAACGTTTCGGCACAGATACCGAACTGCAGACCAGCGCAGAGTAGTTGCGGGTAAGCACAGGTGGCTGACCTCTATAATTAGCGTACTGGAAAGTTGGTACAACGCTACGCCAAAAATCTAAGTTGAAGAGGTGACTATGTAGAAAAGTAGGTGGAAGCTGTAGCTGACTATTGTAAATAAAACGCTTTTGATTTACACATAGGTTTCCATTTCGCGATAAATCAGCGTTACTTTTCGAATACCCCTCTTATCTTTGCTTAACGTTACAAGGCGCTATTAATCCTAACGTGCATGTGAGCATTTTAGGGATTCGTGGCTCATCTGTAAAAGAGAGCGCATACAGTACGCTAGTGCGACGTATTCTTGAGTACTGATCGAGTATTTGGGATCCGCACAAGTTCGAATTCAAGGAAAACTTCATAGCAATTCAGCAGCAGGCTGCCATATTTGCTGCTGGTAGCTTGAAACAACTTGAAACTGTTACATAAACGCTTAGGGAAATCAGATGGGAATTGGGTGTTGTGAGCAACTGAATGATCCAGTATTGATGTTGGGAAGGAGCCGAGATGGTATCTGTGTATGGCAAGCAGATGGAAACGATCGAGAGGCAGCACGGCTATACCAAAACAAGTAACCTGACAAACACCAACCACATCATAAAAAAATTTAAACCATTTTTGGACGATTATATGATCATCGGTCCTTTCAGATAGACAAACGTGCTGGGAAGCAGCGGACTGCACATGCGCCAGATGTGGAGGACGCACGTGGATGGCCAACATGATTATGCTAGTTCCGAAGTTTTGGACTCGCCCATAGTAAAAAATTGTAGCTTAAAATCAACTTTTTTGTCGAAACGGCTCAAATGTTCAAAATACGCCATATATGTAATTAAGTCAGGCTTGATTGAATTAGGAATCAGTTGCGTCAAGCCACAACAATTATTTCAAGTAAAAAAAAAAGAGCAGCAATCACTTTCAGGTATTGCTTATTGCATATCCAGATTTCGGACACTGTGTGACCATCTTCAGTGCTAAATGACATTTACAACCAGTTACAGTAAGTAACTGGATTTTCTCATTTCGAGAATAGGGCGAGCTATTTTAATCTTAAAAAAAACCATTCTGCAGTAAAGACCTCATTGATTTCGCTGTCAGATTAAAATGTTTGCCTTATTAAGCATATAGTACCAAAGGCGACAAACTTGAGTCAGTCTTAACATACATACCTACCAATAAATATAAAACATAAGAAACCCGTATACAGCGTGGTCTATGGATCGTGACCGGGCCAAATATCTGACGAAATAAGCGTCAAACGAAAAAACTACAAAGAACGAAACTTGTCTAGCTGGAAGGGGCAAACCAGATGGCGTTATGGTTGGCCCGCTAGATGGCGCTACCACAGGTTAAACGGATATCAACTGCGTTTTCTTAAATAGGAACCCCCATTTTCCTTATTACATATTCGTGTAGTACGTAAAGAAATACACTCCTGGAAATGGAAAAAAGAACACATTGACACCGGTGTGTCAGACCCACCATACTTGCTCCGGACACTGCGAGAGGGCTGTACAAGCAATGATCACACGCACGGCACAGCCGACACACCAGGACCCGCGGTGTTGGCCGTCGAATGGCGCTAGCTGCGCAGCATTTGTGCACCGCCGCCGTCAGTGTCAGCCAGTTTGCCGTGGCATACGGAGCTCCATCGCAGTCTTTAACACTGGTAGCATGCCGCGACAGCGTGGACGTGAACCGTATGTGCAGTTGACGGACTTTGAGCGAGGGCGTATAGTGGGCATGCGGGAGGCCGGGTGGACGTACCGCCGAATTGCGCAACACGTGGGGCGTGAGGTCTCCACAGTAAATCGATGTTGTCGCCAGTGGTCGGCGGAAGGTGCACGTGCCCGTCGACCTGGGACCGGACCGCAGCGACGCATGGATGCACGCCAAGACCGTAGGATCCTACGCAGTGCCGTAGGGGACCGCACCGCCACTTCCCAGCAAATTAGGGACACTGTTGCTCCTGGGGTATCGGCGAGGACAATTCGCAACCGTCTCCATGAAGCTGGGCTACGGTCCCGCACACCGTTAGGCCGTCTTCCGCTCACGCCCCAACATCGTGCAGCCCGCCTCCAGTGGTGTCGCGACAGGCGTGAATGGAGGGACGAATGGAGACGTGTCGTCTTCAGCGATGAGAGTCGCTTCTGCCTTGGTGCCAATGATGGTCGTATGCGTGTTTGGCGCCGTGCAGTTGAGCGCCACAATCAGGACTGCATACGACCGAGGCACACAGGGCCAACACCCGGCATCATGGTGTGGGGAGCGATCTCCTACACTGGCCGTACACCACTGGTGATCGTCGAGGGGACACTGAATAGTGCACGGTACATCCAAACTGTCATCGAATCCATCGTTCTACCATTCCTAGACCGGCAAGGGAACTTGCTGTTCCAACAGGACAATGCACGTCCACATGTATCCCGTGCCACCCAACGTGCTCTAGAAGGTGTAAGTCAACTACCCTGGCCAGCAAGATCTCCGGATCTGTCCCCCATTGAGCATGTTTGGGACTGGATGAAGCGTCGTCTCACGCGGTCTGCACGTCCAGCACGAACGCTGGTCCAACTGAGGCGCCAGGTGGAAATGGCATGGCAAGCCGTTCCACAGGACTACATCCAGCATCTCTACGATCGTCTCCATGGGAGAATAGCAGCCTGCATTGCTGCGAAAGGTGGATATACACTGTACTAGTGCCGACATTGTGCATGCTCTGTTGCCTGTGTCTATGTGCCTGTGGTTCTGTCAGTGTGATCATGTGATGTATCTGACCCCAGGAATGTGTCAATAAAGTTTCCCCTTCCTGGGACAATGAATTCACGGTGTTCTTATTTCAATTTCCAGGAGTGTATGAATGTTTTAGTTGGACCACATTTTTCGCTTTGTCAAAGTTGGCACTGTAATAGTCACAAACATATGTCTCACAACTGTAGACGAACAGTTGGTACCAGGTAGGTTTCCCAAATTAAAATACAGAACGTGGTTACGTTTGAACATTTTATTTCGGTTGTTCAAAAGTGATACATGTACCTTTGTGAACTTATCATTTCTACGAATGCTTGCTGTTACAGCGAGATTACCTGTAAATACCATATTAATGCAATAAATGCTCAAAATGATGTCCGTCAACTTCAATTTATTTGGCAATACGTGTAACGACATTCCCCTCAACAGCGAGTAGTTCGCCTTCCGTAATGTTCGCAATGCATTGACAATGCGCTAGCGCATGTTGTGAAGCGTTGTCGGTGGATCACTATAGCAAATATCCCCACTATAGCAAATATCCCCACAGAAAGAAATCCGGGGCGTCAGATCCGGTGAACGTGCGGGCCATGGTATGGTGCTTCGACGACCTGTCATGAAATATGCTATCCAGTACCGCTTCAACCACACACGAGCTATGTGACGGACATCCATCATGTTGGAAGTACATCGCCATTTTGTCATGCAGTGAAACATCTTGTAGTAACATGGGTAGAACATTGCGTAGGAAATCAGCGTACATTGCACCATTTAGATTACCCTCGATAAAATGGGGGCCAATTATTTTTCCTCCCATAATGCCGCACCATACATAAACCCGCCAAGGTCGCTGATGTTCCACTTGTCACAGCCATCATGGATTTTCCGTTGCCCAATAGTGCATATTATGCCGGTATACGTTACCGCTGTTGGTGAACGACGTTTCGAAGCTAAATATAACGCGTGCAAAAAATCTGTCATCGTCCCGTAATTTCTCTTGTGCCCACTGGCAGAACTGTACACGACGTTCAAAGTTGTCGCCATGCAATTCCTGGTACATAGAAATGTGGTACAGGTGCAATCGATGTTGATGTAGCATTCTCAACGCCGACTTTTTGAGATTCCAGATTCTCGCGCAATTTGTCTGCTACTGATGTGCGGATTTGCCGCGACAGCAGTTGAAACACCTACCTGGGCATCATCATTTGTTGCAGGTCGTGGTTGACGTTTCACATGTGGCTAAACACTTCCTGTTTCCTTAAACAACGTAACTATCCGGCGAACGGTCCAGACACTGGGTGATCTCGTCCAGTATACTGACCAGCATACATAGCACACGACCGTTGGGCATTTTGATCACAATAGATATGCATCAACACGATATCGACCTTTTCCGCAATTGGTAATCGGTCCATTTTAACACGGGTAATGTATCACGAAGCAAATACCGTCCGCACTGGCGGAATGTTAAGTGATACCACGTACTTACACGTTTGTGACTATTACAGCGCCATCTATCACAAAGCAAAGAAAGTGGTCCAACTATAATATTCATATTTCGTTATGTACTTCACGAATATGTAATTAAAATGGGAGTTCCTATTTAAATAAACGCACTGATATCCGTTTGACCTATGGCAGCACCATCTAGCGGGCCAACCATAGCGCCATCTGGTTTCCCCCTTCAAGCTAGACGAGTTTCTTTCTTTGTAGTTTTGTCGTTTGATGCTTATTTCGTGAGATATTAGGCCTGGTCACTATCAATGGACCACCCTGTATATGCACATAGCTCAGAAAAGAACCAGAAACCTTTCTGCTTGCAAATGACCACTCTTATAAATTTGTCCTAAAATACATTACAATTTACGCATTCTTGTGTTAACAATAACAAAATTTCAACAATATCATGCAGCAATATGCGGAATACAACATATTTGTCTCCAGAAACTTTGCACTCACGTGCAGTCCAGAAGGAGTGTAATCATAAGTAAGTCATCGTAGTCCGATCCGCGTCACCCCCCCCCCCCCTCCCATACCCCCACCGACTATATGGGCATAGGGGCGATGAAATAACTGTAAAGAAAAAAAAAATCCGATCTCGGAGTGTGTTGGGATCGGTCAGTTAGTAGTCGAATCCCAAACTGCCTTAAAAAGTTCACAAAAATGTAAGTTTCTCGTGGCCACCTGCTCATAAGCAGGTACTAAGAGACGACGCCTGATGGCAAATATTTTAAACTTCTCTAACAAATCCGTACGTCTTCCCTCCTCACATAGATAAAGCTTCTTCATACGTGACGACATTTTAAGGCACAAACTGTGCTTAAAGTGTAAGACGGTTTTAGTAAAAATTTGATTAATTTAGGTGTTTTTAAGAAAATGTTTTGTATGTTTTCCACTATGTTCAACTGAAAAGTGTATAGCAATAACGAATACTCCTAGTTAGTTCACACAATTACCACCATGTACAATAGCAAGACAGTACTCATTTTTTAGTTACAACCACTCTATATTTCTTTTATGTAAATCATACAGCAATTAATAAAATGATACAACATACAAATTGTAAAATGAAGTTAATACACGTTATCAATGCATGACACATGTTAAGATGGCGCTGTAGCATGGTATGACGTACACTCAAGCCAGCTGTGTTGTAGTTATAAAAAGCGCCATCAATGTGATCTCAGTCTTTGACATGAATAGTTCAGTAGGGACTATGTGCTTATAGAAGTTATTTTAATGTTTTAACCCAAATGTATTGATGTGTAATTTATAGTTGACTCAAATTTAAACTCTTTGCTACTGTACTTTTAATAACGCATATACATAAGTGATCAAAAGTAACCCGATACCAAGCTGAAAATGACTTACAAGTTCGGGGCGCCCACCAGCGGTAATTGGTTGAAATGGCTCTGAGCACTATGGGACTTAACATCTATGGTCATGAGTCCCTTAGAACTTAGAGCTACTTAAAACTAACTAACCTAAGGACAGTACACAACACCCAGTCATCACGAGGCAGAGAAAATCCATGAACACGCCGGGAATCGAACCCGGGAACCCGGGCGTCGGAAGCGCCAGCGGTTATGCTGGAATTCAGTATAGTGTTGGCCCACTCTTTGCCTTGATGATAGCTTTCAATCTCGCAGGCATACGTTAAAACAGGTTTCTTGGGGAATGGCAGCCCATTCATCACGGAGTGCTGTACTGAAGAGAGGTATCGATGTCGGTGGGAGGCCTGGCACGAAGTCGGCGTTCCAAAACACCCCAAAGGTGCTCTGTAGGATTCAGATCAGGACTCCCTGCAGGCCAGTCTATTATAGGGATGTTACAGTCATGTAACCACTCCGCCACAGGCCGTTCATTATTGCAGGTGCCCGATTGTGTTTAAAGATGCAATCGCCGTTCCCGAATTGCTCTTCAACAGTGGGAAGTAAGAAGGTGGTTAAAACACCAATGTAGGCCTGTGCTGTGATAGTGTCACGACAAAAAAACAGGGGTGGAAGCCCTATCCATGAAAAACACGACCACATCTTAACACCACAACCTCCCAATATTACTGTTAGTACTACACACGCTGGCAGATGACGTTCACCGGGCATTCGCCATACCCACACCCTGCCATCGGATCGCCACATTGTGTACCGTGATTCGACTCTCCACGCAACTTTTTTCCATTGTTCATTCGCCCAATGTTTACGCTCATTACCCTAAGCGAGGTGTCATTTGGCATTTGCTGGCGTGATGAATGGCTTTTGAGCAGCCGCTCGACCTTGAAATCCAAGTTTTCTCACCTCCCGCCTAACTGTCATAGTACTTGCAGTGGAACCCAATGCAATTTGGAAATCCTGTGTAATGATCTGGATAGACGTCTGCCTATTATACATTACTACCCTCTTCAATTGTAGGCAGTCTCTGTCAGTCGACAGACGAAGTCGGCCTGTGCGCTTTTGTGCTGTACGTGTTCCTTCACGTTTACACTTCTCTATCACATCGAAACAGTGGCCCTAGGGATGTTTAGAAGTGTAGAAATCTCGCGTACAGACGTGTGATACAAGTGACACTCAATCACCTGACCACGTTCGAAGTACATGAGTTCCGCGGAGCACCTCATTCTGCTCTCTCACGAAGTCTAATGACTTCTGAGGTCGCTGATATCAAGTACGTGGCAGTGGTGGCAGCAAAATGCACCTAATGTGAATATCATATGTTTTTGGGGGTGGTCGGATTATTTTGATCACATAATGTATTTTACCTCATAGAAACTGGTTCTACATGTCTTTTAGTACTGAAGATGACAACACAGTGGCCGAAGTCTGGACATGCAGTAAACATTATTTGCAACTGACTGCTGTACTCTTCACAACTTGTAAGAATTATGTATTTGGCGTAAGCTGTTTCATGATAGCAGCTTATTTTACAGGAAGAGCCTCGGGCATTGAGCCATCATCGGCGATATATGTATTACTAAAGACACGTCTTTTCTATAATGAGTTATTTATAGAGTTTTATAAGTAAGTAATTTTTCATTTTATTTTTATCTGACTTGCCCTACATGTACTGCTTTTTCGTGCATTCAAAAACAGTGATTTACAATTAACTCATAATGTTACGTTTGTATGATTTATACTTGCATATTTAGGCAATCACCGTAAGAATGTTTCTGAAAATACGCAGCTGTCAGTGACGATTGCTGTACATGCATAGATCATTACTTGTCTTACATCTTAGGCATTATATAATATTACTTGTAATTAGTCTGTTATCTCTGTTAATATAAGAAATAAATCTGCTGCTCATTAAGTGATATGAAAATTTAGTAGAATATTTTGTATTTTGGATCGGTCTGCCCATTTAAAACTATGTCAGGATCTTTAAATGCATGCATGTGAAATTTTTTGTTTCGTCTAATGTATTTGGTACAGTGCTTTCTTCGGTAATATGTAGTACTGATGAGCATTTTTTCATGTCAATGGCCGTGTCATTTTGGTCTCTCAAGTATGAACCACGCAATAATAGGCTCTGCCAATCAGGTTGATATGTTCTATTAATCGTTCTTTGAAATTTCGCTAGTTTAAAGAACATCTGAACTTAACTGGCACGAACATATTTTCATTTAGTACACATTTAAAAGAACAAAACCACTTGGCCAATGATATGACAGAACGCTTACAGTCTCACATACTGCTTCAGAGGCCGCTTCCTAAATATACTTGAGAAAATATAAAATTTTACACATATAATGAAACATATTAAAAGATGGTCAATCTAGATCGGAAATGATCCATAGCCGTAACAACGTGTGCCTGTTCAGGGCGTGGCAAATCCCCTACGTTTACATGTCCTCCCGTAATGCTGACACCACTGGAATATTGCACCATGCGCGATACATACCTCCGTTCATCTCCTCCGTGCCGGCCGAAGTGGCCGCGCGGTTCTGGCGCTGCAGTCCGGAACCGCGAGACCGCTACGGTCGCAGGTTCGAATCCTGCCACGGGCATGGATGTGTGTGATGTCCTTAGGTTAGTTAGGTTTAACTAGTTCTAAGTTCTAGGGGACTAATGACCTCAGCAGTTGAGTCCCATAGTGCTCAGAGCCATTTGAACCATCTCCTCCGTCCTGCTTTAAATTTGTGAAGCATGCGTCGCTTCTGCAGAAAGAAATCGGATATCCGTTCTTTTTGCTGCTCGGAAGGAATTCATCATGTAGTGTACTGCGAAAACAACTTTCCACAAATGAGGAAATTGCTGCGAAGCCCGTAACTCCTCCTGTGCAACTGGGAATACCACCACGCCATCTCTCGGCAAGCACATTAATCCACTGGGATTACACACAACACCAGTACAGCAAGGCCTCCTTTTCATTTGGTTCTACCTTATGTTTGACAGAACATATATTTGGCGAAGAGTTCTCGGGCTTCCAGCCGGGTGGCGTGTCTTCAAACTGCGACGTTTCGACGAGTGACATACTCATTGTCTTCTGGCGAAGTGCCGAGACTTTGCGGATTGCCTAAAATTATGGCTTTGGCAACGCAGATATCGACACAAACATGTGTCGAGCAGGAGACCGCTGGTTACCAAGGGAACGGACCCTCTCTACGGAAGCTGATCCAGCTATAATAAGCGTCCACTGACTGCCTGTAAACGAAGAGCGTTTCTCTGTATGCTTGTAGTTGTGTTGCAAAAACATATATGTGCGCTTGAGGACTGCGAAATATGTACAAATATTTCTGATCTGAAAACCATCGTAACAGATTTTACTGCTCCTATGTTTGCTAAGTTATGTGTGTTGAATGTATTATGCAGTACATATGGCGGACTGGCCGCAATTTCAGTATCTGTTTTAATTAGCGTACTATTATAGTTTTCATGCATAAAATCAGTATTTGGACAACATTTGCTACAAAGCAAATACTCAATGGGAACAATCAATGACAGTGTTAATATCTACACTTAAAGGTCTTTTATGCTCTGTAAGATATAGTTTTACTGTCAGCATAAATGTGGTCTCCAAAACGATCTGAAAGAAGAAATCGATTTTAAGCACAAGCATATCTACGATTTATTTGACGTGTTTATTATGATGTTCTTACTGGCCTTATGCTTTTAACTTTCCTATTGATCTTTATGCTACGAATCATAGCAACGTAGTTAGATACTGAGTACGCTTTTAGCAAATGGTTTTACTATTAGGAAGAGCGTCTTATACAGTTTTTATCTTTCAAAAACAGGGTACACCTATATAGCCTAAAATAACCAGCAATAGAATACTTCTTCATTTCTCAACACCTAGATTAGATCCGTTATTATGAACTTACAATACTATAACGTCAAACACTGACGTTAGTGCAGTTCTTTTTTAAACAGGTCTAAAAATGTTATTTTTTAAAAATGTTTCCAAATATTAATGTTCATTTGTACATATTTCACTACCCTTAAGCGTATATAAATGGTTTCCAAAACGACCAGCAAGCAACGGATCTCACTTCGTTTCCTGACCTCCAGCGGGTGCTTGTCATCGCTAAAGCGACGGGCCCACAGAGCGTCCGTATCTTGGTAACCGGTGGCGTGCCTTATCAGGTAGTTTCCTCTATTGTGCACAGAGAGCTGTTTATCTTGTTTTAGCCTCCATTTGTTTGCTTCTCTATCATTTACTCTCTAATTTCTATTATTTTAAAAGTATTTTAAACGCTTCTGTCGTCAGTAACTACCGTTACAATCTTACACACATACGACATGAAATTTGTATGCTTATACACACTCCGTACGGTGTGTCGAACTGTTATTGGCTGGTTCACTTGGCTACGCGCGGATCGATGGTCGGAGCTGTCCGTTTATAACTCGTTAACCTCACTGTGCTAGTCAGCGGTTGACGACAGGTGATGATTGCACCTACAACCTCTCCGTATATCCTCTCCAGGCATCGCCAGCAGATATTTGTACGCCTACAACGAATTTTTATTTATTTTGTACTCTATGTAATCTCCCCCCCCCCCCCCCCCCCCTGCCCCCTGAACCATGGACCTTGCCTTTGACGGGGAGGCTTGCGTGCCTCAACGATACAGATAGCCGTACCGTAGTTGCAACCACAACGGAGGGGTATCTGCTGAGAGGCCAGACAAACGTGTGGTTGCTGAAGAGGGGCAGCAGCCTTATCAGTAGTTGCAGGGGCAACAGTATGGCCCTGTAACACTAATCAAAACTGCCTTGCTTTTGTGGTACTGCGAACGGCTGAAAGGACCGAGCGAGGTGGCGCAGTGGTTAGCACACTGGACTCGCATTCGGGAGGACGACGGTTCAATCCCGCGTCCGGCCATCCTGATTTAGGTTTTCCGTGATTTCCCTAAATCGCTCAAGGCCAATGCCGGGATGGTTCCTCTGAAAGGGCACGGCCGACTTCCTTCCCTAATCCGATGAGACCGATGACCTCGCTGTTTGGTCTCTTCCCCCAAAAACCAACCAACCAACCAACGGCTGAAAGCAAGGGGAAGCTACAGCCGTAATTTTTCCCAAGGGCATGCAGCTTTAAAATTAGATGGGTAGATCACATAACTAACGAGGAGGTATTGAATGGAATTGGGGAGAAGAGGAGTTTGTGGCACAACTTGACTAGAAGAAGGGATCGGTTTGTAGGACATGTTCTGAGGCATCAAGGGATCACCAATTTAGTACTGGAGGGCAGCGTGGAGGCTAAAAATCGTAGAGGGAGACCAAGAGATGAATACACTAAGTAGATTCAGAAGGCTGTAGGCTGCAGTAGGTACTGGGAGATGAAGAAGCTTGCACAGGATAGAGTAGCATGGAAAACTGCATCAAACCAGTCTCAGGACTGAAGACCACAACAACAACATGTAATCTCCGTTATTTCAGGTGAATAGCTGAATTATTGCTAGTCTGTTTTATTAATTTCAGAGACATCACTGGTCTGAAGATAGCTTATAAACGTTACATTACGACGCAAGGTAGCTGACGTTCCATGCTGCGTCAAGTAATTATGGTGAAGAATCCCAACATTATTTTAAAAGAGCAGGCTCATCTGTAATATAAGAAATTCGTCGCAAATTTCACTGAGGTACAACATGTTTACAACATATTTCTTTGTCTATTTTCAGAATAAGAAAAATTCGAAGTAATATTATATGTAGTCTCCGATGTATAACAAATAATAAACTTTCCGACTGGAAACTGTGTATTTTTATAGTAAGTTCTTCGGCGATTGCAAACGAACTCTAAGACAAAGACGTGCTAAGAGGGAATTACCAGGATGGGACGTGACGCTTTGTTGACTCCGGTATTTGATTAAAAAACAGAATTTGTGAAAATCAAATTAGCAAACAGTTATTGTTTCTTTCTCATTGGGCTAAGGAGCAGCAGCGCATGATGGTGGCGCACATTCTTCCTATTGCGTCTGATACGCATCTGCAAAGAATACATTGATTTCGAAATAAAACTGGTTAATGAATTTAACACAGACATTAGTTCTGTGGGGCCCGTAAACTGGAAGAAGCAATACAGCAGAAGTTGTACAGTTCCGAAACAATGGCCAGAACATATACAACTTTTGCTTGCTCAGTATGATCGCAAGTCACTGTCAAATGATCGGCAACTAACCTCAGTGATGCATTTTCCTTATAGAAGAATGAAATCAATGGGTGAACGCGAAATACGTTCGGCACACTGCGTTTCAGGATCGCGGTTCCAGTTAGCTTTTCTGAAAAAAATATTACAAAAATCGTGAAATGTTCCACTTAATAACTGCAAATTTCCTTTTAAATTAAATTTAAATACAAACAGTTTTACCGCATTTAATTATGAATCAAAATCAATTCTACTACAGAGAGAATTACATGGAATACGTCTGCTCAGTTCGATGGAGACATAAGAAAAGAGTACAGTTTGCTGAGAAGAATTTTACTCCTCGCCTGCATTTCGTTATAAAACATTTGCAAATACAATTCCTCAAATTCGTTTCAGCCAGTGGCTTATATTTGTGATCCCATTGATCTGAATTCACAGTTCAAACACGTTTTCTTACATTTTCTCATGAACAACACGAATTATTTCCTTAAGAAAAGAGCACACAATTGCTGAAGAATATTACTTTCGATTATACACTACCGCTCTGTAATTTCAAAACACCCAATAAATGACATCTGTAGATAAGGTCTAACACCACAAGTACGGTTGAGGAAGCAAAGGAATAGTACACAGTTGTACAAATGTCATGATTTTTGTTTGTGGTCATCGAGATACAATACTATCCAACAAACAATGTTGTGTACATAAATGTAATGTAACTATCTTAAATGTTTGTTTACGTATTTTCCGACGGACGCTTCATTTGGTGAACCTGTGTTGTTCCTTGTGGGTGATGTGATGTCAGCAGCGAACAGCAAGCATTGCCACGGTACATAACATGTGGTTCTTGCATGTCAGTTCCTTCGCGACACTGAAGTCTACACACCGCTAGTATGTCACCACGAGTGGAGACATAAAAAAAATAAATAAATAAAAAAAATAATAACGTGCTGAATTGTAGCACTTAGCCAAGCAGCTTTATCTATTCGCCAAATCTAGAAACAATGTAGTATGTCTATAGGGGGAGTGCAATACACCCTTCACCGCCAGAAGACAACAGGTAGCAATAAGGACATACAACGACCAGGACGACCTCGTAAAACTAAAAGTGATGATAAATATATCAGAGTTACCAGTAAGAGAAATAGATTCAAAACAGAACCTAAAATTCGTGTAGCATTGGTAGAAATGAACACGACAACAGTAAAAAGGGGACTGACTGAAGCCGACTTGAAAGTATGTGTTACAGCAGGAAATCCCATTCTAAGGCCCATAAATAGACAGAAGAGACTTCAATGGGCTAGAAAACATCATAATTGGATATCGTAAGAGTGGACGAAGGTGTTATACACCGATGAATCGAAGTTAAAGATTTTTGGAACCAGAAGGAGAATATTGGTTCGCTGAATTTTAGGGGGAATGGTAGCCCAGCAGTGTGTTCTACCTGATGTTAAACACGGTGGAGGTTGAATTATGGTTTGGGGCTGTTTAGCCGGAGATGAGAGTTGGTGACATAGAAGGATGTATGGATCAGAAGCAGTACCAGCGCATACTTCAGTATCATGCAATACGAAGTGGATTGAGATTAACAAGGAAAGGGTTCACACTGCAATAGGTCGGCATACTGCACGAACTACATTCCATCAAAGGAAAGACAAAAAATACTGAATGATATGGTATGACCGTCCCAAAACCCCGATTTTAATCCCATTGAAATTATATGGGATGAGTGGAAAGACTTATCAGGGAAGTTAATGTATCCAGCAAGGAACATCTCTGGATTATTGTTAAGGATATGTGTAATCATATAGATCCACGATACCTACAAAAACTGATTGACTGCATACCTCTAGTTTGTGAGACAGTTATTAAATCCAAAGGAAGATACTTTGATGAAAGTAAAAATTAAGGATTGTGATTGTTTTATGTATGTGGAAGTTAATATAATTATATTTTGTGAGAAATAAGTTTGATTTGTATTGTAAATTTGAAAAACCAGTGTGTATTCAAATTAATGAGCGGTAGTGTATTTTTTATATTTAAGAAGAGATGACTTTCTTCAAGTACGCAAGAAGCTATTGTGTATAAAATGTGCCTTCAACACTTTGACAAAACGTTTTGGAAAGTTCATTAAATTGAGTATGCAGTACCCCACGGCGTGTGAGGCTGTGAAAGCTATCACAGCCATCGACCTAACCAGACTCCGTCCGGCCCCCTTTAAGACTCCGTGTTAACTGTAAATTACGCAACGGAATCGATATCTTGAAACTCCATAACACAGAATCACAAGTTGTGAAACTGCATTAATGCTACTGCGTAACTATCGATTCAATGAGTATGATAAATCGGTCAATTGAAAGGAACCACGTATTATTTCAAATAAAAATGCAAAGGAAACATAAACCGATTACTCATTATATTAACCAACTGCAAAGTATTTGCATCAGCATTGTATTAAGAAACGAAGTTAGTTGCTGACAGCCAACAAGACAGGCAAGCAGAGGGATGGCTGCACATTAAACCATTAATCCACTACAACCAAACGATTAAGTTAGATTCTCCAGTGGTTGACTGAATATAACACACAATTCCAAGGCTTGAATCAGGTATAGTGGAGCTGTGGCAATGGTTCGCTTCGTATGTGAACATTAACATTATCTGTGCTGCTGTATACTCTCACCAATCTGCTGTGGGTCGAAGGGCCATGGTCGTATTGGAGAATATGAATCTCGCTCGTCTGGACTCTGACACCTCTAAGCGCCACGACGTCTCGAACCAGCGACCTGCCTCCACCCAGAATCAAACAAAGAGCAACCCTTTTTCTTCCATCATTAATCTACTTGGCAATATGTGCCAATCTGGCCGGAAACGCCAATCAGGAAAACGTGAATGTTTTCCGCAAGGTAGCTTGTCAATACCACGTTTCACAAATTCCCAATGCGGAATGTCGTAAGTCACGTACCAGTCAGAGCACATCTTCCTTGATGGTTTGTTCCAGAAATTCCCGTCTGACGCCAGCCGGTGATGCGTGAACCAGAGCTTTGTTTAACACTTCTCAATTTTCCGATGGACCTTTTGTCACAATGGTTTGCCCCAACATTCCAAGACTTGTACATTACCACCATTTATTGTGATGTCACCCCCCCCCCCCCCCCCCCCACACCCCGGCGACCAACTCAAGTAGCAAGTCGTGCCAAACGCGGCTAACACCGAGACTTAGTGAAAATGTTTGCTAGTTTCTGTAAGCTCCCTTTGGTGACTATGACCAATTAACAAAAAATGGTTCAAATGGCTCTGAGCACTATGCGACTTAACACCTGTGGTCATCAGTCCCCTAGAATTTAGAACTACTTAAACCTAACTAACCTAAGGACAGCACACACATCCATGCCCGAGGCAGGATTCGAACCTGCGACCGTAGCAGTCGCGCGGTTCCGGACTGCGCGCCTAGAACCACGAGACCACCGCGGCCGGTTTGATCAATTAACACGCGAAAGCCAGCACAGTGCTCTGAATGCGCATGACACACCTGCCTCATTCATTGCAATGTGCTTCATCAATGAAATTATCGACCTTTTTATAGTTTTCCAAATGTGAAACAGTACCATCAGATACTTTTGTCTTGGCCCAGTACTCTACACACTAGAATTATTTGTATACAAATTGTTAGAAAACCAGCTTCTGTAGATCCGCCATAGCGTAATATAAGGCTCCTAATAGAAGGAAACACAAAAATCAAAATAACAAATCGTCAGCAAAAGAAAATGAGACCAAAGGCCATGTAGAGAAATGAAAAACCATACCTGACATGATCTCAACTTCCCCGTAAGTAATGCATGGTTCTCCTTTGTCTACTATACTATGAATACACATGTGTATATAAATAAATGCAATGAAAATATAGAAAAAAGTCAAATTTTATGTTTAACATGTGTTAGTGAAACTTGTCAATTCAGTATCATATTTCTCTAACCTAAATAATCATTTGATTTTGTTAGTTACGTGAACTAATCCACAAATATGTGCAGTCTTATTTGAACATGCCTTCTTTTTTTAAAGCACATGCCACTACGTTTTTCTACATTAAGTAAACTGTCAACGTTTCATATTATATAGGTTCTTAAACCTTTGTTTTTATGAAAATTCTTTTGTCTTGCAAGAAAAACTTGAAGTATGGGTTATTATTTACAATATAAATAAATGCATTCTCGTACTACTGCTTTTCTTAGCTCAGGTTGTGTATTTACATTACAGAGATAGGACTGCTTCAGAATTTGAAATGTACAGTCATATTCATTTTTCTTTCAGCCGAATTTTTGACATCACTTATGATTCTTCTTGTAAATACTAATGTGTTAAAATATAGAGTTAAATATTAAATTTTTCAGCACTCTGCTGATGTGCCATATTTTATCAACATTGGTTTGCTACATACTTTCATGGACATTACATTAATTAAAATTAATGATTACCACATAGAAATAACAAATTCATGCATATACACATAAATAAAACTTTTAAAATAAATGGTAATCGACAGATTTCGTTATTTCAGGAAAATAGTCTTTTATTCGATATATCTTTGTAAACATCGGTGGTGGTACAAGCCTTTGATGTTGTTGGAACTGGGGTATGTTGAAAAATGTGATCCTTCATGTGGAATTTTAACAATTTTGATGGTTGGTTGGTTGGTTGGTTGTTGGGGGGAAGAGACCAAACAGCGAGGTTATCGGTCTCATAGGATTAGGGAAGGAAGTCGGCCGTGCCCTTTCAAAGGAACCATCCCGGCATTTGCCTGGAGCGATTTAGGAAAATCACGGAAAACCTAAATCAGGTTGGCCGGACGCGGGATTGAACCGTCGTCCTTCCGAATGCGAGTCCAGTGTGCTAACCACTGCGCCACCTCGCTCGGTAACAATTTTGAAAGGACTGTTGTACACTTATTGTCATTTCTTGTTCTTACACTTATTCATAGATGGTGTGGGTGACAATAGTAAAATTTCCTACACATTAATTTTCAATACTGCCTATGCATCTGTCGTAAGCATTCTTTCTTATTTGCTTATATGCATTTACAGAAATGACTGCTTTACCTTTTTTTTGAGGAAACATTGTCCTTTGGTATTTGAAGAAGCGGATCTACCCATTCGTATCTTCTTTCTTTATCCACCATGACCTCGTCTGGTGTGTAACCCTGTCGAAACGTGTGGCAGTCCATTCATGATCTGTTGAAGAGAAGGACAAATTCTACCCATCGAGTTTGTCGATTACATGCATATGTGCTTATAAACCGGTTAAATTCCTGAAAACTCCTATCACTCAGATTTGATTCCTGAGGAAATATCAACCTTAAAATGTATAAAATGCACGTTTAACCATCAGCAGCTTCTTCATTTAAAACCCAAATATCGACCGGTTTCAGCCACAAACAATCTCCACAATTTTTATCCAAAGATACAAGAATACATGAGTATAAAGGTCACATTACCAATTCTTTTACAATAAGTGCAAAATGTACATGCATACTACAGGGTTAAAACAGTTTAAGCTACGACAGCACATCTGTTATTACCTAAAAATGGCCACCTCTCATATGTAGAGCATTCCAGACACCACACAGGACTTTTGAAAGGCAAACATACTAACGATATGTGTAAACAGAGCTGTGCTGAAGAGAAGATCCGAACTACAAGTGTTACAATTGCAGAAAATATTGAGGAGAAGTCAAAGATGTCTATGAAGTATTTTTGTCATATGGTATAAGTTTCTACCCGACTGCAGGGAACTGGACTATCTTTGGCAAACATCTTTGATGTAGTTTCACATTTAAACAGAAAAATGAATTTCCTATCCTCAAACATAAAATAACGTCCATCTTACAACATATGGTAGAAATCATTATAAAACCATAATATTAAGAGGTAGTACAATCATTGCTAATATAATCGATGAGAAGTATATAAACAACCCTAAATTGTATCGTAGACATAATAAAAATAGTAGTCATAACATAAAACAAACTAAATTGCAGTGAAATGTCATCCAGCATTCATTCATATCCTTCTAAGTTACAGTAGTGAACGATTGTTGTAAAATATCGACTACATTTAGAGGAAACTATGATGTGTAAGTAGAGTTTAATCAATGGGTTTAATTAGAAGCTTAGTATATCAGTAATACCAATACCATAAAAAAGGGATGGGGTAAATAACCACATCATAACAAACTTTGTATCCAGATTTGGCTTTGAGGAAGTTAAATAACATATGTACATAATAGTGGTAGTGAAGAGTAACTTTCTTTATCAAAATATAACCTTAGCTAAAAGGCATTAGAGGCTCAGCCACTAATGATATGTTTTGAAAGGTAAATATAAAAAAATTTCATCTAACCAAGGAAATTGATTGCTAATCAAAATATGTATTTTATATGTAAAGACGTAAAAACATTAAATGAAATGTAGACCTAGGGCTACAGATAACTTATACATCGATACATGAATGTTATGCACATAACAATGTTAGATGATAACAGTTTAATTTAAAAAAGAAACATATCACTTACTGCTCATTAAAATGAGAACTACATCTGGAGAGTGAGAACACACTACACACAAAAGGCAGCTTCTTGGCCAGAAGACCGCATCAATAAGTTGCCTTTGTTTGAAGTATGTTCTCACTATCAAGATATAGTTCTCATTTTAATGAAAAATGTATACTACATATATTTATTGTGTCTTTGGATATAATCCATGAAGACTGACTGTGACTGAAACCGGTCGATATTTGGGTTTTAAATAAAACAACAGCTCATGGTCAAAAATGCATTTCATACATTACCCGAAGGCTGTTAATAGTCACCCTCCAAAAATGTTTAATTTGAAATTTATTTGATTCCACATTCCTTTGAGAAAGTTTGCCTCATTACTTCAGCAAAATTTGAGGTACTGTCAGACAGAACAGTTTTGGAAGTACCGAATCATGGAAAATAATTCCTTTTCAGTCTTTACACAGCAGATACCGCTTTTGTTGATTTTGCTCTGTATAACGATATGTGTTTCTGTAAAAAATCATGTACTGCAAATAGGTACTTAATGACTCCCTTGCCTTGAGGACATGGTGTGGAAATGTCAAATGCTGTTATTTTCCCAGGTTTAGTTGTCAGAATAGGATGTAGTAGTGTCTTAGTAGATGTGTGTACTGACTCAGATCTTTGACAAACGTGGCAAGTCCTCAACAACTGACACACGTGTCTGTGCAGATTTCGGAGATAACAGTACTATGCTATTTCCTTAAATTTCCTTGCCTCCATGCCAAGTGCATGTACCACATGAGACGTTCTTAATGGGCTTGCGGTATACAAATATGTCACGTTCTGATTCAGCATTAATACGATGGAATAAAACATTATTGTAGGCCCTGTAAATTTCGTTATCTTGCGGTTGGGCTGATGCTGAGTTAACTTTCGTCATCTGAAGCCTGTGTTTTGTAAAGCACTTATGTTTTGACACATCTCGTATTGCATGTATTGATGTGAGATGCTGTTTCTCTCATCAGATATATCTTAGAATCGTTTGCTTGTTCTACTAGTTCAGCAATCAGCTAACTCTTGAGGAGACCTGAAAACTGCATCTGCTATTATATTCTCTCTACTTTTTTATAAAAAATCTCAAAGTCATAGCTTAGCAAGGAAAACACCAAAACTTGCATGTGATGACCAGACATGTTGGAAATTTCGAAATGAGTACACAACAGAAAGTGCCTATATTCTTTTGTGAGTACGCTCTTTCAAATTCAGACTACACACTGTCCACAAAGCTAATTATATGCATTTCAGTGTTGCCTTCAGTCTCTATTGTTTGAACATGACACGAGGCGAACCCTGAACATAATCTTTCTGATGCAATACGTGAATCCCTACTCATGCCTGTACGGTGAAGTATATTGGAAGATATCAATACTTTTTTACATTATCAAAAACTTCCTAATCATACCCAGGAAACACATTTCTTCAACAAATTTAATAGTTCCTGATTGCCAATTGAGGACCTACTCGACCGAATGGTAGCGGCTTCGGTCAAGATTGCCATCATAACGACCGGGAGAGCGGTGCGCTAACCCCACGCCCCTCCTATTCGCATCCTCCACTGAGGATGACACGGTGGTCGGATGGTCCCGGTAGGCCACTCGTGGCCTGGAGACGGAGTGCTGATTGTCTTGTAGGTAGTTATGAATTATAATCTTCTTTACATTGCGAGAGTCAAGAACACCTCCCCCTCCCTTACCTCCCACTGCTTTACTGATTGCTTATAATGGAAAGCTGTATGGCGACATTGAAGTTTATACAATGTTCCAAGCTAGCATTTGATGCATTTCCCATTTGACTGCTTCCTTCTTCGCCCAAGGAATATTATAGGGTTGTTGAGTAAATGTATAGTGGGAAACTATATGCATCTTGTATACATAACCTTTGATGACTCTGTCTATGGCAAAATACACTTAAAAATGACAATAACAGTTCAAGTAGCTTATTTTCTGATGTTAGCTAAGGTACTGAGATTCCAGTCCCTTAGCAAGAGTTTTACTTGTATTAGGTAAATCTGAGCTTACATGAGTTGACACACATTCTCCATTACCATAGTCAACAAGATCATTGTCTGCCCACAGCATCTTGCTGGCTACTATCCTTAATTTCAGATTCTGTAAAACTTCCCTTACTGTGCCTTACAGCGTATCAAATTAAATATAATTTCTTTCCCTCCAACATTTGAAATGTTCATCCCTGAGGTCGACTACCGCATTCTCCATTAGTAGAAATTGTTTACTGAGTGTGCAAGATACAGACAAACACTTAACTATGAAAAACGTGCATCCATCGCTCCGGATTCAAACAACACGTCAGTCTGTGCCAGCTTTTCAATCCATTGTGTCCCTGCACCAGTGGCTACAGAGACATCACAATTTTACAGTGGCAATGTCGGAACCTTTTTAATTTCACATATGTTACTGAAAAGATGCGTAGCAAGAACATTTAATTTCTTTAACGTGTCAATAACTATTCTGGTTACTATATCTCCCACTATAGCTTTCACTGCTGCTTGCACTTGTTCTTTATAAAATTCTACAGTTGACATAGGATTATTAGGTAATTCGTCTCATATGTCCATTCCTTCGCTGCAATGAATCATGTTCTTCATAGCGTTATTCGTCCCCCCTCCCCTCCCCCCATCCCATACTGTGACTAATATCCGTGAGCAGAATAGGACTGGCTGTACTTTAATACCTAATTCGTGGGTTGAGGCCACTCTTCCGTTATCTCAGTCAAACACTCCGATTCAGTGTGATGTTGTTGTTGTTGCTGATATTTATCATGATTTTGCCAGTTGAGAGGTGGCTGAGAATAGTTTGTCGATGATGGCGCCTGACAGAGTGGCTGCCATTACTGTGTTGTTGCCACTAGTATCCCAGATTATAGGTGTGACTACTATTCTGATATCCAGGGTGGTACAGAAAGGATTATTTGTGTTACTCATTGCAAAATCAGAACCGTTTTGACGATGGTTTTGCACGATATCATTTCTTGATGGTATTTTTGGTCGGTCGTTGTAACTACAAAAATGCCAGATTTTTTCACGAGACGCGTTTCGCTGTATTGACCGAAAACACCCTCAAGAATTATAAAGCAACTGCGGACACTATGGCCACACAAATGAAGAATTTAATGTCGTCTTGTTATCATTTCTGTGGTCTTCAGGAGATGAGCACCGTCGCTGCTACTACCATCATACCGTCCATTGTTATGTTGACTTACGGAATAATGCGTGCCCCCGCCACCTTTGCTATTGAAATTTTTTGCGTCATCGTGAATTAAATCAAGAGAGATAGGAAATTTTTCATTATCTGAGGGTTCGTGGATGAGCTTTTCAGAAATAGTGATATGTAATTTGCTTTTCAGTATTCTAGTTACATCTTTATGCTATACGGGATTATCCCAGTAGGTGTTTTTCCTACATATTTTCCGAAATTTTTCCTGAGACTCATTTGTTTTGGATTATAAGCCTCTGTGCTAAACACTTCTGTGTTCAAGCGGGCCTGAATATGAGGGGACCTGTATCTAATGCCAGTTCAGAAAGGTCAAATGTTGAACACGACTCTGATAGAGCTGTTACCCACAACGTGGATTCATGTGTGAGGCTGCGAACTGAATATTTTGTCTTTCATTCCATGTCTTAGGCAATGTTTCCTTAAAACTCAAATGAAAATCAGTGGCTATGGGAATGTCTTCTCAGATAGGTATACTTTGTGCTGTCTCACAAATCCACTCATCTAAAATCGTACTAAATTTGTCACCTTGAGCAGTCATAAGGATCTTCTACCTATACACCTGTAAGAACACATGGTGATATGAAATATAAATTGAAATACGTATAACGAAAATGCACTGAAGATGAATATTTATAGACGAAATCTATATTTTCAAGAATAATAAAAGGTAATGGGATTGCAACTGACTTCTGTGTGCCTCTCCTTCCTTATCAAAAGGTGTTAATGATTTGCTACACCAGAATCACGTACTTCAGTGTCGGAATCTGCCGATTCCTTAGTCGGCTCAACTGAATCGTCGCCGTCGCCTGGAAATTACTCATGTGTGTCTGGATCCATCTCCATTTTCTACGGTTTTCTGAATTTTACCGTAATATTGAAATGAATCGCTGACTTCCACTATTATTCAGAAAATGAAATAAAAGACTAATGACTAAATCCAAGGTACACCGAAATGCACACGTGGCGCAACTATATCGCGTGATCTAATGTGACTAGACAGTCTCTCATTTAAAAGAGAGAAGAATGGCCTGCAGTCCATCACACCCATCTTTCCGATGTGCTACCTTAATGGCGGCCACGTCGGACTACTTCAGTTTTAACAACGCTTTGTTTAACATACACTCCTGGAAATGGAAAAAAGAACACATTGACACCGGTGTGTCAGACCCTCCATACTTGCTCCGGACACTGCGAGAGGGCTGTACAAGCAATGATCACACGCACGGCACAGCGGACACACCAGGACCCGCGGTGTTGGCCGTCGAATGGCGCTAGCTACGCAGCATTTGTGCACCGCCGCCGTCAGTGTCAGCCAGTTTGCCGTGGCATACGGAGCTCCATCGCATGAACCGTATGTGCAGTTGACGGACTTTGAGCGAGGGCGTATAGTGGGCATGCGGGAGGCCGGGTGGACGTACCGCCGAATTGCTCAACACGTGGGGCGTGAGGTCTCCACAGTACATCGATGTTGTCGCCAGTGGTCGGCGGAAGGTGCACGTGCCCGTCGACCTGGGACCGGACCGCAGCGACGCACGGATGCCCGCCACGACCGTAGGATCCTACGCAGTGCCGTAGGGGACCGCACCGCCACTTCCCAGCAAATTAGGGACACTGTTGCTCCTGGGGTATCGGCGAGGACCATTCGCAACCGTCTCCATGAAGCTGGGCTACGGTCCCGCACACCGTTAGGCCGTCTTCCGCTCACGCCCCAACATCGTGCAGCCCGCCTCCAGTGGTGTCGCGACAGGCGTGAATGGAGGGACGAATGGAGACGTGTCGTCTTCAGCGATGAGAGTCACTTCTGCCTTGGTGCCAATGATGGTCGTATGCGTGTTTGGCGCCGTGCAGGTGAGCACCACAATCAGGACTGCATACGACCTAGGCACATAGGGCCAACACCCGGCATCATGGTGTGGGGAGCGATCTCCTACACTGGCCGTACACCACTGGTGATCGTCGAGGGGACACTGAATAGTGCACGGTACATCCAAACCGTCATCGAACCCATCGTTCTACCATTCCTAGACCGGCAAGGGAGCTTGCTGTTCCAACAGGACAATGCACGTCCGCATGTATCCCGTGCCACCCAACGTGCTCTCGAAGGTGTAAGTCAACTACCCTGGCCAGCAAGATCTCCGGATCTGTCCCCCATTGAGCATGTTTGGGACTGGATGAAGCGTCGTCTCACGCGGTCTGCACGTCCAGCACGAACGCTGGTCCAACTGAGGTGCCAGGTGGAAATGGCATGGCAAGCCGTTCCACAGGACTACATCCAGCATCTCTACGATCGTCTCCATGGGAGAATAGCAGCCTGCATTGCTGCGAAAGGTGGATATACACTGTACTAGTGCCGACATTGTGCATGCTCTGTTGCCTGTGTCTATGTGCCTGTGGTTCTGTCAGTGTGATCATGTGATGTATCTGACCCCAGGAATGTGTCAATAAAGTTTCCCCTTCCTGGGACAATGAATTCACGGTGTTCTTATTTCAATTTCCAGGAGTGTATTATTACAAAGCAATAAACTGATTTCTAGAAACTAAAAAATATGAGCCATACATTAATTACTCTAACTTTGAGAAGTTGTCGAACATGCTAAGGCGGGCTGGCTGTGCTGGCGTCCTTTACCTTTTCCTCACCGTTCGTTCTATTGTTGGCAATAAATTCTCCTTTGACATACGTGTCCGTGTAACATCAGTGTACAACAATATCTTCACATCATATACTGTATACCTTTCCCGCTGGCTGGTTACATGAAAATAAAAATCCAACATTCACTAGACATACTAAATTTTATATCCGATGCACTACCCTGGGTGCAAGAATGACGCGTTTTTTAGTTCGGTATTTCAATAAAATGGCAGAAACGTGAAAATCAGGTTAGCAAACGAGTAAAGTTTCTTTGTCATTAAGCAATGGAGCAACGGTCTTTCTTGATGGTGGCGAACGTTTTTCCTATTGCGTCTGAACAGAAGCATTGATATCGAAATAAAATTGGGTCTTGAATTTTTTTTAACTTTTGTGGGAAATATTTTGTAAGGTTCTATTGAACCAAACTGCTGAGGTCATCGGTCCCTAGGCATACACACTAAGTAATGTAACTTAAACTAACTTACGCTAAGGACAACACACACACCCATGCCCGAGGGAGGACTCCAACCTCCGACGGAGGGGAGCCGCGCGAACCGTGGTAGACGTCTCGGAACGATCGCCTACCCCGCGCAGCGTTGAAGTTTTACGAGCCGTAGTAATTTAACACCACCGTCTGTGCTATGGGGCCTGTATCTGACAGAAGCGGGAGCGGCAGATATGTACTTCTTCAAAATTATCGCAAGCCACTTAAATGATCCAGAAATAATCACAGGGACGCGTTTTACTTATAGCAGAATGATATCAGTGGCTGAACGCGAAGTAAATTCATTATATAGCGTCTCTTTCCTATGACCTGGTGAGCTCGCGGTCCCAGATAGCTTTCTGAAACATATGTTACAAAAATCTAAATCATATACTGCTTAATAATTCCGTGTATACTTCCATTTAAATGAAACATAAATATAGCCCGTTTTTAACATATTTAATTGTAAGTCAAAACTAATTCCACTACAGAGGAACTTCCATAAAATACATCTCCTCAGTTCTATGTAGACAAGAGAAAAAGCGTACATTTTGATCAGAGCGGCTTTGCTGGTCGCCTACATTTTGTTTAAAACATTTGAAACTACAGTTCCTGTGATTCGTTTTAGGCGCAGGCTGATTTGTCATAGTTCGTACACATTTTATTGCACTTTTTCATAGAGAACATGAAACATACCTTTACGAAAAGACTGCACATTTACGCAAGAAAATCAGTTTGAAATATTTTTCATATTTTAAGGGACATGGCTTTTTTCGAGTAATGCTTAAGACGAAAATTGGTACATGTGATGTACATGTACTGACAAACAAATGATGTCAATTTCAGGAAAAAATGAATGATTTATTCAAAGGAACGAGCGTCCGAAATTGAGCAAGTCAGTAACGCATTGGACCTCTTCTGGACATTATGAAAGCTGTTATTCGATTTGACTTTGATTGATATGGCATTTGTACGTCCTGCTGCAGGATATCGTGACAAAATTCTGTCCAATTGGCCCTTATGTTGCGTAGTCCCGAGCTGGTTGGATGTCCGCTACCCGTAATGCTCCAAACATTCTCGAAGTGGGGCAGATCTGGTGACCATGCTGGCCGAGGTAAGGTTGTATAAGCGGGAAGCCATGCAGTGGATGGTTTCACCGTGTGTGGTCGGCGACTGTCTTGCTGAAATGTAAGCCCAGGACGGCTTGACGCCGGCCGCGGTGGCCGAGCGGTTCTAGGCGCTTCAGTCCAGAACCGCGCGGCAGATATGGTCGCAGGTTCGAATCCTGCCTCGGGCATGGATGTGTGTCATGTCCTTAGCTTAGTTATGTTTAAGTAGTTCTAAGTTCTAGGGGACTGATGACCTCACATGTTAAGTCCCATAGTGCTCAGAGCGATTTGAACCATTTGGAACGGCTTGACGTGACGGACAACATAAAGAGGCATAGAATATACTCTACAAACCGCTGCGCTGTATTGGAGTCATGGATGACGTCCAATGGGGTCGTATTATGAAAGAAATGGCACCCCAGACTATCACTTCAGGATTTCGGGCCGTACGATGGGAGACAAACAGCGTGGTATCCGGCAACCGTCTTGGTCTGGAATCTCATTGACTGGAGAACTGTCTTCGATCATGAATCCTGCTTCGAACTGAGGTCCGACGACCAATGAAGACGTGTCTGGGGCACCCAAGATATGGGTGATATACCAATCTATGTCGACTGCCACAGGGTTCAACAGCCTGAAGTGATGGTCCGGGGTGCCATTTTGTTGTCATCCGCGTCATCCTTACAGTACATCCGTACGCCGACGATATTTTACTCCCGGTTCGTTGCCCTTCAACATATCCTTGGCTTACATTTCAGCAAAATAACGCATTCCCGAACATGGAGAGAGTTTCTACTGCTTGTCGTTGTGCTTGTCAAACCTACCTCGGTCAACAATGGCGCCGCACCTGCCCCTAATTATGAAAGCTTCTCACTATGGGCAGGGCCCTCCAAGCGGCGCGGGATTCTGACGCTCTAATTCGCCAGTTGGACACAATTTGGAGTACATCCAACAACTCTGTCTACCATACGAAGCGGAATAACCGCTTGCATAAGGGTCAGAGGTGGACCAATGACTTACTGACTTTTTCATTTCTTTCTCTTGAATAAACCACCCAATTTTACAGAAATTGTAATCATTTGTTTGCCTGTACGTGTGCATAACATATAACGATTTTCGTTCTATTCGGATAATAAAATAGGGGTATGTCGTTTCTTTTTGTCTTCGAGTGTTTAAATCATATAAATGTGTTATTATACAATTATTTACAAAACATCGCACTTGGTATACGCTGTATCGTATTAAAAGAAAGTTACTTTACTTTACAATAACATGAAGATTTCAAATGGCTCTGAGCGGTATGGGACTTAACTTCTGAGGTCATCAGTCCCCTAGAACTTAGAACTACTTAAGCCTAACTAACCTAAGGACATCACACACATCCATGCCCGAAGCAGGATTCGAACCTGCGACCGTAGCGGTCGCGCGGTTCCAGACTGTAGCGCCTAGAACCGCTCGGCCACCCCGGCCGGTATAACATGAAGAAATCATATAGTCAAAACACTACTGTGTATGCCAGGAATAACGTATTATAAGAACTAAGTGTCTTTTGAAACACAGATACCGCCGATGATGAGCGAACACCGGAAACTAATCCGGTAAAATAAAGTACTATCCAATGGCATCTTACGTCCAATACATACTGTTATTATGTAATATTAATAATATCAGCAAGCTGCGGAGAACCAAACGTACATGATCGGAAACTTCCCCTTAGAAAAATTTATAAATGACAGTGCAGGAAAGCCTCATACGTTATTTGATTTTCAAACAGCTGAGCAAAAGTGAACGTACTCAGACATTTCTCTCTTTACTTATTCTGATCATCACTAAACTGACACACAATATTTTTTGCACAACGCAGTCTGACTTTCAATAATCCCTACAAAAGAATGGCCCTGAATAACAATAACCTATACCTTTCATGAATCACTTAGCCGGCCGGAGTGGCCAAGCGGTTATAGGCGCTACAGTCTGGAACCGCGCGACCGCTACGGTCGCAGGTTCGAATCCTGCCTCGGGCATGGATGTGTGTGATGTCCCTAGGTTAGTTAGGTTTAAGTAGTTCTAAGTTCTAGGGGACTGATGACCTTAGAAGTTAAGTCCCATAGTGCTCAGAGCCATTTGAAGCCATGAATCACTTATCTCACAAAAATCTTCGTTACTGGAACTGCTGCAATACAGCGAGCGCCAGTTCTGCCAGCTAAATAAAATATTCTAACTACTGAAGGCACTAACTACTGTTAAACATAGTTAGCAAATGAAAGATTTTGATAGGAAACAAACAATGTATTTACCTTAATAATGTTCAAAAGTCAGGACACACGTCCAGATCGTCCGCTTATAGCAACCTCTCAAAACTCTGGCATCTCTCTGACCACATCCACCACTGCTGGAGGCTTACCTTCAACCGCGCAACGCTACGCGCTGTTCATATCCAACTGCCCAACACTGCAATAGCGAATATTCCATCAATGCCAACCAGCCACAGACTGCAAACACCACAGTCAGTGATTTTCATACAGAGCGCTACGTGGCGTTAGCAACATATAAACCTAAACAACCTACTTACAGACCTTCTTATTAGGCCTGAATATTATTGAGAGTGTCTTTTTCTCTTTTGTTTTAACTTATCACTCAACTAATGCGCTACACACTGTGAACGATAATTATTTGTTGGTGATCCTCAGTTTAGAGTGCATCAAATAGTTCATGCACCATGAAACGCCAATCTTGCTTTAGACCACTGTGCGACTTTTTTACTTTCCCACTAGTAGTCGCAGTTATGGGACGGCAATTTCAAGGGTAGTTTTAAAGACACTTATGGACTCGGTTTTAATAGTGCCTTAGATTTCGTTTGAACCTTGTTTCTTATTTATAAACGGTTGGAAATGAGGAGCAGTTTAAGTCCTTCAAAACCTTCGAGTACTGCTAGTTGACCCAGAACCAAGTCAATGTGTGACGGCGAGATAATACAAGATATTTGTTTGAGCAAAGAACAAACATAGAACATATTAAAAAAGCGTACTAGAGATAACACACGACACTTGACAAGTATAATTGGTAACCAAGTCATTAGTGTGTTAAACTGAGAAAAGTTCCTCTTATCTTCGTTTAATAACACTCTTGACGTAGCAAAATTTAATATAAGAATTATTTTGCAGTAGTTTTTCAACAATTCTGTAAATAGCCGGCTAGATTCAGTAGCCTGACTACGTTGTAGCGGATGTAGACGGTAAAAAATTATACTACATCTCCTTTTGATAAAAATTTGTAACAAGTTATAAACTTTATGGCAGACGGAGACTGAAACCAAGAAAGGAGCATTTTGTGGTTTGTGGTCACTGCTCTACAAATTGAGCTCCCGGGCACGCCTCAGGGACTGATGCAGAGCCGCAACTTTCCACTGAATACTCCTCGTTTCGTCCAGACTTTGGTAACTGTGCCAGAATTCCTGTCTGGCACGAAGTTTTAACTTGTCACAAGTAGTCAGAACAGCGCATGCTCTGCGACAGAATTTCATTATCAAATAGCACATCTGTTTGTTTTTAGACAATGTATTCAGCTAGAATCAAAATTTAATTTGTCTCCTTCTAGACTGAACTACGGCATGTTTATGCTGCAGTAGCTGGAAACGAAATAAGGTGCAGTCAGATCAGCATATAATACTTTAAGATTGTTATGACGAGCATAATAAATATTTATTTTTATTTAGCGAGACATTTATAAGATATTGCATACCGAACAAGTGTGACTCCTATTTGGACCATAAAAAATATTTTCGTGCAGAGTACTGAAAGTGACTGTTAAAGACAATTTATCTCAAAGTTTCCAATAATTCGTATGACGGTCTTGTAAAGATTTTAGAAGCCGTTTCGATGTTATGCGGCGTACGGTAACTGTGGATAAAATATCGTAACTTTTCGAGTCTATTGTTGGCGTTCGTGTGGTACTTATCGAGATCTTTCACGTAAAGGGCAACGTATTGGGGCTGTGAACAATCGCCTGTGGTAATGAAGAGGAATTCCTTGTCAAAAGTTTTTAGCTGGTACCATTTCCCCGCACGTATTAACGACACAAAGGAAATGAGAAAGCTGTGAAATCTTTTTTTAATGCGGAAATTAAAAGTTCGTCGCCGATTATTAATTCTTGTATAAAGAGCCCTCCTGGCAAGAAATTCTGCTCCGCTGATTTTTCAGCAGCCTTTCCCCGGCCTTCACTCCACCCAAAGAGTACTTACAGGCGATGGCATTTTCTAGAAAATCTTAACCCGACAACTTTAATAGCTTTTCCGGTATCATAATTACGTGGTTCAAGAGATAACGCCTGTAGGACTGGAAGTTCGAGCAGCGGCTCCGTTGGATGCAGAACAAACTAGTGCAGCAAGCATGCAGGCGGAAGACTGACGAATAAAGGAACGTTGCTTACAGACAGAAAAATTATCGGAGTAAATTGGATGGAAATGGTCTATTACCAATCGTACCTAATAAGTGAAAACGCCTGCCGTACTTTATCATGCTTGATCGCGTTTTCTATTATTTTACACGGCGTATTACGAAATAAAACGTCACTGATGCATCTGTACGTTCATTGATCTCCAACTAGAAGACGACACAGTTTATATTAGTCACTCACTTTTGGACATTACATAGGCTGCAAATTTCACTGTCCACAAGGCAACAGATCGCAGCTGAAAGTGTTAACGATGTAGGTGCAGGGAAGGCTGCGAATAATCTATGTTTGGAATTTATTTAAAGGTGCTGTATAGGAGGGGCATTAAATATGTAATGCAAAATGGTATTTATTCTCTGCGAGATTCGGCTGAAAAAAATGCCGAAGTTATTATGGGACAACATGGTATACGTCCGCTTCAGCCCCTAGAGTATCTTGAAGTTTCGATAGGTGGTGCTACTGTACGTAGCCTTCAAAAACGTGTCTATAACGGAGGTGCATTACTAACAAAGAGCTGTTATTGAGTTTCTTTTAGCCAAAAACTAAAGCATCACATGTATTCATAGGCGCTTGCAGAATGTTTACGGATACCTGGTAGCAACAAAAGAACAGAGAGTCGTTAGGCGAGGCGTCTGTCATCATTGCAGCAAGGTCGCGCAAGCCTTTCCGATCTCTCGCGTGCCGGGGACGTGCGGACACTCTCATTCGACCTGATCGACGGATGACAACCAAGCACCTCGCTGCACACCTGGGCGTCTGTTGGTAGTGCTGACACACTCGTCCACCAGTTGCGTTACTCAAAATCGTGTGTCGGCTGAGTTCCTCGCCGCCTCACACAAGACCGTTATGAGCAACGAAGTGCAATCTGTGAGGAATTCCTTTCACTTTACGAGGACGATCATGATAGTCTTTTGTCGAACGTCAACAAAGACGATAAAATATGGCGTCGTCAATTAGAACGGAAAGAAAACGGCAACCCATGGATTGGCGCCACACCACCTCTCCTCCAAACTAAAAGTTCAAAGCGACTCTCTTAGCCGGTAACGACGTGGAGACAGTCTTCTGGGGCTCTCAACAGGTTATTTTGTTTGATATCCTCCCTCACGGTGCAATGATTACCAGGAAGTGTATGATGCTATCCTCAGAAAATTGAAGAGAGACTTCATCCTGTTCGCCACCACAAAAATGCAGATGAACAGCTTCCTCTTCATAACAATCCATGCCCCACAAATGTTCCCAAGAGGAGCTTACGAAACGCCATTGGATTGTTCATCGTCATCCATCCAACAGCCCGCATCTCACACCTTCCGACTTCCATCTATTTAGCCCAACGAGGGATGCACTCTACGGGGTGCAGTTTGTGGATGATGAGGAGGCTATAGATGCAGCGAAACGCTCGTTCCGACGTCGACTATTAGAGTGGTATTATGAGGACATACGGGCCTTCCGAGCAGGTGTGGTCGTATTGGACGATTATTGAGTTGAATAATAGATTTTTGTTGGGAAAAGGGAGGGCAATAACACCGACAAGCTTTCATAAAAGAACATGTCGCATTCCTTATTGAGCGTCGCTCATAGCTTCTACACAGAATTAATTGAAAAGAAAATCGAAGCGCAGACATTTAGTAAACATTTGCTGGATACACTTTACGCATCACGAAAGATGAAAGATATTTACAGTTCGCGGACAGGAAACGCACTCATTAACCAAGATACCCCACAGGTGATGGCTGTTAACGATGGCTGTATCGACAGCCGAGGTCGCCAACCCGGAGCACAGGAAATGAAAGAGAGCTGATGCCTGGCAGTTCTCCGAGCCTGTGTGATGGCTGCTGGTGGTGGCGGCAACGGATTCGCAGCCTCCATGTGGTCGATGGAGTGGCCGAAGCTTCGCCTTGTATTTCAGACCATGAGGGCATTTGAGGTTGAGAGGGATACGTCCTCTCATTACTTTGAGTATCTTTACTGATACTGTCGGTGTTTGGTCTGTGACTGTCTCGTCTATATGTGCCTGTCTGGAGGCGTTTTTGAGGCGATATCGACTCTCCTCTCACGATTTGTTGGGCCCCGCGTACGGTGGTTGCTATAATCACCCTCTCCCTAAATGTTAATCTTTCAAATATTGATTGTAAGGAATAATACAGAGAAAAGAGAGAAAGTGCGATTCTAATGATGAGAAGAGGAATTAATATCAACACAACCTTAAAGTCTTTAACGTGTGGAAGTATAATAAAGAGGTTTTGTCTCAGAATTAACCTTCTAATAAATATGAAGATGGTATCTGTTCTTTCGGACATGTATAATGGGCAGGGGCACTATGAATATAGTGCGGGACAATAAGTTGAGAATGTGGGTCTCACGGTCGGCGTGCCATACATAAGTCCCTGCAGTCGCACTGTCCTCTGTGTCCTCCGTGGCTCAGATGGAAATGCCGGCACGGTAGCTCAGCGTGTTCGGTCAGAGGACTAGCTGCCCTCTGTAATAAAAAACTGAGCTAATGGATCAACAACGAACTAAAACGTGTGTCTTTCGACGTCCGCCCAGAGCAGATATAACGAACGAAAACGAACCAAATGAGATTTTTTTTTAAAAAAAAAGAAGATGGATAGAGCGTCTGCCTTGCAAGCAAGAGATCCCGGGTTCGAGTCCTGGTCGGGGCACACATTTTCAAGTGTCCCTGTTGACTTATATCAACACCTGTATGCAGTTATTGGTATTCATTTCTTTGTAATTTCTTGTAATAAATGACGTTCAATTATTGACATCGGATCTCGTATTCTGGTTGCTGAATGAAGAGAGGTTCGTATTTGGAACTAGCAATAAGCTTCATTCATCGATGAATTTCAATAGGTTTCACACCTTCACTATGCAAAAACCGAATAATAGAACACTGTTCTTCCTTGGTGCAAGTCGCCAGTGGAGTGGCCATCTTTATACTGATACTGCGACGGTATGTCTGCATCTGCATTATGCTGCCACCTACAGGCCATTCTGCACGCTGTTTGTAGCACGTTTACCAACTTACAGGATAACGGTACGAACTTTCGATTTGTTATTACAAATTTAAATTCCTCGTAAAATGTCAATGAAGAGATAGTTACAGGTGCACCTGCCAGGCATACTCACCGCAATCAAGCATTCCATTGTGGAGAGGCAAGGGGACTCAGTGAAATCAAGCATCCCGGTGGAAACTCGAAACTATTACATCGATGTCGACGTTCCTGGGTCACGGTAAATGTAGTTTCTAACCAGACATTCAATCGACTAACCATATTGCACTGTCCAATTGTAAGTAGGCTGTTTAGGTTTTTTTTATTAGTAACGCCACCTCTGTATGAAAATCACCGGCTGTGCCGTGTGCAGTCTGTGGCTGCTTTGCATTGTTGTAATACTCAACCATTGTAGTGTTAGGCAGCTGGCTGTGAACAGCGCGTAGCGTTGGGCAGTTGGAGGTGTGCCGCCAGCAGTGGTGGATGTGGGGAGAGAGATGGCGCAGTTTTGTAATTTGTCATGATATCAAGGTAAATACATTGTTTGTTCTCTATTAATATCTTTCATTTGCTAACTATCCCTATCAGTAGTTAGTGCCTTCCATAGTTTGAATCTTTTATTTAGCTGGCAGTAGTGGCGCTCGCTGTATTGCAGTAGCTTGAGCAGCGAAGATTTTTGTGAGGTAAGTGATTTGTGAAAGAGATAGTTTAATGTTAGTCAGGGCCATTCTCTTCTAGAGATTTTGAAAGTCAGATTGCGTTGCGCTAACAAAATATTGTGTGTTGAAAGTCAGATTGCGTTACGCTAAAAAATATTGTGTGTCAAGTATAAGCACAGTCATTGTATAAATTTTTAAAAGGGGACGTTTCATATGTCGACCCTTAGCCTAGGATACCTCACTGGAATCTTCTGATTTTTTTCTTGTAGTTTGTGTAATTAGTGTAGATTTTGTTTATTGCTAGCGCGTAATTGTAGAGAGAATCTCCTTTGTAGTTGCAGTCTTTCATTGTTGTACAGTAAAACAGTTGTGGCATGCATGTAGATTTGCACCAAGTATTTCGCAGCTGCAATTAACTAGATATTATTCTCAGTGTTATGTTAATGTGTTCTCTTATTTTTGCTCTTCAAATTGTGCTTTTCTGTGTTATCGTGTGAAATATTGTGAAAATAATGGCGTGTGAAAAACGTAACACTAGGCTCCAAAGCAAACTGAGAAATAATAGTGACGACGAGCGTAGCTTGCCAGCACCACTGTGTAATGAATTAACAGACGTTCAAAGTAGTAATTTGGTAACTGTGCATAGGGAAATGGAGCGGGCTGCAAACAATGGCGTGGACAGTGAAACAATTAGTGAGCAGGGAAGCATTATCGATCGATCGGTCGGCAACAGCTCGCCCCAGGAATCCGAAATGACAGGACACAATTTCGCAAATACTGTAGATTCAGGTTTTGGGTCATCACCGTTTTCTCAAATAAGTCAAAACACATTTTCTGCTTGTCAAAATGTGAATGTTGCCGGTGCAAATGCACTGCCGAAAAGTGTAGAGAAACAGATTCCAGACACTAACACATTATTATTGCAATTAATGCAGCAAATGAAACAAAATCAGAGTCAAACACAGCAACAGTTAGACGCAATGGGACAAAATCTTCAAAAGTTAGACACAATGGAACAACACCAGAGACAAACACAGCAACAGTTAGACGCAATGGAACAAAATCTTCAAAAGTTAGACACCACACTTGAACAAACACGTGAGGATTTAACTAATGAGTTACATCACATTGAATCGAAATGTCAAAAAGTCTGTAATGACGTAAAAACACAAATTTGTGAGCATTTCCAACCTATTTTTTCGCGTCATGAAAATGCACTACAGAATCACGAAGCAGCCATAAAAGAACTGCAAACTACTGTTCATGAAAATCATGAGACCTTGCAAGCTAAATTTGACTCAGTTGCATCTACCGATTCGGTTATGCAACTTGCAAAAACTCAGGAAAACTTGAAGGACACAGTAGATTCGATTTCAACACAAATGGACACTCTGAAACTTGGTTCAGAAAAACACACTGAGGAAATGTGTTCACTATCGGAGAAAGTAGGCGAACTTTCGGATCAGGTCACTAACTTATCTACAAAGGTAGATGATGATCTGAATGGCACGAGACCTGTAGCCTTCACTGACACAGAAGAGTATGAACAAATTAGAAAATTCAAACAAAATCAGAATCAAATCAATACACAGTACAAAAGAGAAATCCGCGAAGTACAAGATCAGCTGACACAGGTAATACAAGAATTACGTATTTCAGAGGACACTCGCGCCCCAACACGGGAAGAGGGACTTAGAAATACGGAACAGCCACAAAATAATAACACAGGGCATTTCAGAAGTTATGAAAGAAACTGGCAATGCGCACCGAATTTTGAGATGGAACGGCCGACACGACCTAACAATGAGCGATATGCGACTCGCCGACATGATGACTTTGACTATAAGCTGTTCATTACTACACGTAAATTCAAAACGTTTAAGAATTCTGCCAACGACATTCATCCACAAGCGTGGCTCGATCAATTCTCTCATTGTTTTCCCCCCAACTGGTCATTAGAACACAGATTAGAATTTATGTGTGGCTATTTAGAGAATGAACCAGCTGTAAGAATGCGTTCGGTCATTCACGATTGTCATAGTGAAGGAGAATTTTACCATGCCTTCCTCTCAGCATATTGGTCTCAAACCACACAAGACCGAGTAAAACATGGCATCATAATGATGAAACATTTCGAACAATCTGAATTCTCCAGTCTTGTGAAATATTTTGAAGACATGTTGCACAAGAATCAGTACCTGTCAAACCCATACAGCCCCTCAGAACTCATCCGCATTTGCTTAATCAAACTGCCTGAACATTTGCGACACATTATTTTGGCAGGACGTTGCAAAGACGACATTGAAGCATTTCAAGGACTCTTACAAGAACTGGAAATTGACACTGACAATCGCGGAACGCACGAGCACAACAATTACAGATCACATCCGTCGCAATTCCGCGAGGAAAGAAATAATAACTGGACGCGACAAGGCTATTCTCACAACACAAATCGTGACCGAAACAGACACCACCCGTATAACAACCGTTGGCAGAGTAGTAATAATTACAGGGAAAGATCACCTCTCCGCGGTAATGACTATCACAGAGACAATCAGAGAAACAGACAATATGGGAACCAAAACAATTATTATTACGAGGGACAGAATAACTTTAGACGCAACGGTCCAGCGCGCAGTTACGATTCAGGGAGAAATTCTCCACCACTTAACCGACAAGAAAGAAACCACAGAAACTACCGACATGACGACAGACGATGTGATCGTAACGACAGACCTGAATTGCATCAGAACTGGCGGGATTTAAGCAGGGCAGGGCCGTCTCGTCACGGTGAATTTGTAGAAGTTAGGTCTCCAAACCCCAATAACGACGCGCGCCAACAAAGAGACAATAGGCAGTGACTCATACAGCTGGCAGCCACGAAACGCACGTGTGACACTAACGACGCAGCTGCCGTAGCAAGTAATTACGTAAAAATGGAAGACATTAGGGACATCTTACTCCAAGAACACGACGTAAAACAAAACAACATTGCATATCCTGTGATTCACATTACAGTAAATGACGTAAAATTTACGGCAGTACTTGACTCTGGCAGTCCCATTTCAGTAATTAGTGAAACAGCCTTTAGCAAATGCAACAAATCGAACGATTGCCCCACACTTCCGTTACGTAAGATTAAATTACAAGGTGCAATCTTTGGAAAAAGTGTAGATGTACGCCAACAAACCTACTTAGAATTCTTTTGTCAAAGCCACAGCTTCTCTATGAACTTTCTTATTGTTCCATTATTGTCGACGGAAATTATACTGGGAGTAGACTTTTTGAATAAATACAAAGCAATCTTAAGCTTTCACGATGCTGAAATAAGTTTAGAAAAAGAAGGTAAGTCAGTAGCTTTGAATTTTGAAGATTGGCTCTCAAACCATGACGAAGAAATTAATCGGCTTTACCTCCTGTTAGACAACAGTTCGGAATTTTCGACGGAACTTGACACTAACAATCACTCTGCAAGTACTGACAGGGGTGATATCGACGGCGCATTTGATACTAATGAGTTAATTCAGAATAAAATTCAAACAATTGAGAATTGTAATGACAATGATAGGCAAGACCTTTTTGAGATTTTACAAGCACATTCCACAGTTTTTACTCATAAAACAGGAACAATCAAGGGATTTCAATACCAATTTCGTGTTCGTGAGCATACTAAATTTTGTGTTAGACCATACGTAATTCCGGCGCATTATAGGGACCGTGTTAGAACAGAAATACAATCTATGCTTGACGAGGGCATTATTGAGCCTGCAGTAAGCTCATACAACAATCCATTACATGTTGTTGAGAAGAAAAATGGATCAATCAGGCTTGTCTTAGATTCGAGACAAATTAATACTATCATTATTCCTGAAACAGACAGGCCGCAAACGTTGGAAGAACTTCTTCAAAATTTCAATGGTGTAAATGTGTTGTCTTCCATTGATCTCAGATCCAGCTTTTATCAGATCGAACTTCATCCAGAATGTAGAAAATACACAGCTTCCCTTTGTTTCGGCGTTTGTTATCAGTTTCGGAAACTTCCTTTTGGTTTGAACATTTCTTCAGCAGCATTCATTCGCGGGCTAAATTCCATATTACCTGAGTTCTTAAAACGTCACATCACCTTATATGTGGACGATATTCTAATAGCAGAAGCTTCATGGGAACAACATAATCGCATCCTCAACAGTTTGTTACGTATTTTTGCAGAATCTGGAATTACAGTTAACTTGGAAAAGTCTGAATTCGGTAGGTCAAAGGTGAGGTTTTTGGGACATATTATTTCTTCTGAAGGCATTCAGCCGGATCCTGAAAAATTAGAAGCAATCAGAGCCATTCCAGTTCCATCCACAAAAAGACAAGTCCGCAGTTTTCTAGGTCTCGTAAATTTTTACCGTCGTTTTCTGAATATGCAAATCCTTGTTACACCAAAACTTTGTTCTCTCACTGGAAAAAATACTATTTGGAACTGGGACGAACAAGCACAGTTGGAATTCAATTCTTTGAAAGAATCGCTACTTAACGCGCCAATTCTAGCTCATCCAGATCTGTCACAAGATTTCTGCCTTAGCACGGATTCTTCTAAAGTCGGTCTTGGTGCCCATTTATTTCAAGAAGCCACAGAAAATGACACTACTGTTCAGAAAACCATTGCTTTTGCTAGCCGAGTGCTAACAAAATCTGAAAAAAATTATTCCGTTACTGAATTAGAAGCTTTAGCTATCGTTTGGGCATTTAACAAATTCCGTTTCTTTCTTTCTGGTAAGCACGTAAAAGTATACAGTGATCATCGTGCATTACAATTTCTTAGGTCTTCAAAATTAAATCATGACAGGTTAAAACGTTGGGCATTGTTTCTGCAAGAATTCCGCTTCACAATAGTCTACATTCCCGGCAAGGAGAACATTGTTGCGGACGCACTGTCACGCGCACCAGCTGGGCTTGAGAAAAGTAACAGAGAAGGCAACCTCGAGAAAAATTTCAGTATTCTTTACATTCAGAAAGTCGCCTTTGAAAACTTCATCACCACATCTTTAAAGGACATTGCTCATGAACAAGATAAAGATCCGATTTGGAAAGACATCAAAAGCAAATGGCATGAAAAGACACACACACAGATTCGGCATTATTATCTGGTTAGAAACAACATACTGTTCAAACGCTGCACTGTTGATGACAAGCTATGGGTACTTTGCATTCCTGACGATTTTGTTAATAAGCTCATTTGGTACATTCATTTCAGCTAGGCACATTTTGGTCCACGAAAATGTTATCATATTCTTCGAACGACTTGTTATTTTAACAATATGGAAAAGAGAATTCGAAGAGTCTTGTCTATTTGTAAACTTTGTCAAAAGGCGAAACCATCTACTGTCTCACATCGTGCTCCGTTGTTTCCTATCATTCCTTCTAAATTAAAAGAATTTGCTGCAGTTGATCTATTGGGACCCCTTGTCAGAACATCGAATGGATTTTCGTACGTTCTAGTTGCTGTTGAACTTACTTCCAAATTTGTTTCTTTCACTCCGTTACGTAAAGCCACTGGACGATCTGTATCCAACGCCTTTGTTAAAAATTTCTTACGTGAAGTTGGCCACGTTGCTAAAGTCATTTCAGATAACGGACCGCAATTCAGATCTGCTGTTTGGTCTCGTATGCTTCGCAACCATAAAATCAAACCTGTTTTTATTTCATTGTACTCACCACATTGTAACCCCTCCGAACGGATTATGAAAGAAATCAATAAGCTTTGCAGACTTTATTGTCACAGAAAGCATCAGCATTGGGACAGATATTTACACTTATTTCAAAACGTGCTGAATGAAATGCCTCATGACTCCACTGCTTTACCACCTACTCTTGTACTGAAGAATGAAAAACCACCGAACAGAATCAGAGAGCTTGTACCTTTCCCGAATACACGTAAACTTCGACACAAAGACATAATTGATTTGGCTCTTAAAAATATAAAATCTGCAGCAGATAAAAGGAGAAAACTACACGGTGAAGCAAATGCAAAGAAATTGTATATTGGTCAGAAAGTTCTCATTAAAGCTCATTCATTGTCACATAAGAAGAAACACTTGAGTCACAAATTCTTTCTAGTTTACAATGGACCTTACAGAATCCGACGTATACCACATGATAATTGCGTTGAAGTTGAAACTCTGCGTACTAGGAAGAGTAAAGGTTTACACCACATTTCACACGTAAAACCGTTTATTGAAAGATAATCTGCTTTTTTTTTTAATGCAACATTTAGGTTTACTTGAAAATACATTCTGGGTTTAAAGTACTTTCTGTGAGATACCAGATGACACAGTGGTTAGTTTATGTGACAGCTACACGATTTTATCACGACGCTACTAATGTGTGACACAATTCATCTTGTTGCTTTTGCGGTGTATCTGTTTTATATCTGCACAGTTTTCTGAATTCTTCAGGAAAGAAAAAACATGTTTTAGTAGTAACTTTTGTGGTATGGCAACAATGAGACAGCCTTTTTCGTGGCACAACAATACGTTACAGTACAGTACTTTCTTCATCACAACAGTAAGCGTAATAACTAAGATATCTATACGCAAAGCATTTCACTTTTGTTTAGCATGAGGTAAGTACATTGACTTCTGCAGAACTTAGCTTTCGGAGGACGATAACTACGACACTTCCACAGAGATTATGTTGCGACAAGACGCACAGTTTAGCGCTACAGTACACGCATTTGAGTGATTAATCTTATACTTAAAACACTTACTTTTAAAGATTTTTTAATTACAAAGAAGGTTTTCCGTGATACATTTCATTCCATTGCTGTAATCTGTAACACCTGAGGGTATAATTACATTAATCCTCAGGGGGGTACACGCTTACTTTGTGTACCATGTGTGTGGCAACCACAAGGAACCCTAGCTAATATGGTATTTGCTTATACAACTTTACACATCGGTACCATATTTCTCCAACACAGTATTACACAGCTATCAGATCATTTAACTGAGAGAGACAAACATTTTTTTTTACTACGTCAGTGACAGATGTTTACGTAATTACACAGTTGAATAACTTCATACGTATGAAATTGTATTTTGTCTGTACTTTGTAAACTGTTCATATTTTTTCGGAACCATTGTGATACAATGTGAGCTTTGAATGATGTGTTTGGTATGGAATCATGATTTTAAAGTACGTTTGAGGCAGATGACACTTTTGAAATGAGCAGAGAATTTTTTTTAGGTTTTGAAACTATTGGAGGAAGCTACGACGATTTTGAGATTTGACTGAGGTGTTATGATGTTATTTTTTACGACGACGATGTGTATTATGTTGTTGAGGTATGTTTATGATTAGTAAGCTAATGTTATATGAAGAATTTGATTATGCTATGTATCTAATGATGAAGTATTGAAGAAGTGTCGACGAATTTGTATATGTGTAATAAGGTAAGGAGTAATGAGTAGCGGTTAGGAACTCTGCCTTATGAAGACGTATGTTGGAAACCGAGAATCGTACTTTTAGAATTAGGAAATGTGTGTAAATGCGTGAATGTATCACAATGCCGACGAAAATTTTTTGGACACTGTTATATTCATGGGATTTTGTTTTTACAGGTTTGCAACGCTAATTCTTGACCTGTGAAATATTTTTATTTAAGACTGCCATTGTAGCGGAAACTGCTGTCGTAAATATTTCCGTAAGAAAGTTAAGTGACCACCTGCACGTAATACGTCGTGGGCACACAGCTGTGTCAGACACCTGGGCGACAGCCGCCCGAACAAAAAAAAAACCATTAGCCTTCCAGCGGCACAGGTAGAAGAAAAAAGAGGCCATTATAATCGCTATTGACGTTCCTTTGTAGAAAGCATCGCAACATTTCACGGCTATTGTCGTGCTAATTGAGAGAAATTCCATATGGCTAGTGAATGACGTTTCACGCCTTGCTTTGCCCATTTTGTTTAATATCTAGTTTCTAGCTGCACTGCAGCACTGGTTAAAATAAAATTTTATAGATGTACTAATATAAATATTTTCTGTCTGCAGATCTATTAAATAATAATTTTGTAATCCACATTCTTCGAAAAAGGAGATCTTGGAATGGAAAGAACAATAAGAAGGGACTAATACCAGGAACTGCATACATAATTTTCTTTTCAACTACTGAGTAATTTTTTGTAGAATTAGTTTTTGTGGTGCACCACTTTAATTACTTAGACATTAAGATGTGATTATACATTTCCCTTATCTGCATTGTTATCTTTAGTCTACTATTTTTTCTGCTTGAGCTATGTCATGTTTAGGTATAAGTTGCTGCTGTTTGCCAGGCATAGTGTTATTGAATTTGACTTTGTATTATTCTGTTAAGCCAGTTTTACTAATTATTTCTTGTTATTATTTGTTGCACATTGCCTTAGATTAGTTGTAATATTACAATTGCTTTGCTAATTTCTTAATACTGCTTGCTTCGCAAATCTGCGTTTTTTTTTATTGCTGTTTATATTAATTGTTTTATGTGATGCTGCATTGCCTCGTCCCTTGGTATATATATCTGACCTCAGTAGATTTAAGTTAGCTTAAGAGGGGGTAGACTATATAAGAAACTAACTATGATGAACTGGAAGAAATACATTGAAAATCTATAAGAAAATGGTTTGGCCAAAACAGTATTTTGAAATAGGATATGAACCAAAAAAAAGTAGGGTTTAGGGACAACAGGTTTAGGTAGGATTTTCTTGGAAATAAATGATGAAGTAAGATAATGGAAAATAAATAATGAGGTAAGAAATATGTGAACATATATATATACAGAAAGCATGCTTGAATAGGATTTTTTTGGTGGAAACAAATGTGGAAATAAGATGAAAGATCTATGGAATGAAGTTTTGGGTTGGACTGCAGTACCAAAAGTTACACTGAAAACGAACCCTGTCCTTTCCATTGTGTTATCCCACTATGTGTTTGTGTACCCTTGTGTATTTGTTTTCTTCCTGTATTTGTGTAGTTTCATAGAATTTTTTCTTCTTCTAATACTAAGCTACATTCACTATGATGAGGAATACTGTGATCCTCAAATATAATTTGCATTGATAATATGTTATTTACTTTGTAAAGATGTTTAGACATTTATCTGTTCTGTGTTAATGCTTAGGTGTGAAGTTGATGTTTCAAAAGTTATTCTGATCTTTTATGTATGAAATTATGTCATAATTCCTGTAACACTGATGTATATGTTTATTTCTATTCTTTTGTAAAGCCCCTATTACCGCAACTGTTATTTGTATTGTTATGTTCTTGAATGATGTGTTTTGTACCTTTGTTATTGTGTTCTTATGTTATAAAATTGTAATTGACACCAGGTCATCAAATTAAGTAACTTGTAAGTTACATTTCACTGCACACGTTTCTGTTGGTCATAGTATATGGACAATATGTGAGAAGTAGGGAGTGATAGTGTTTGCATGTGATTTAATGATTCAGCAAGGGACTGGATAACAGCATTGCTGGTTCTGAGGACAATTCCAAAAACTTTGTGAGTGCACAAGTGGTGGTTATGGACTTGCTACATTATCCGCAAGACTCTTCGATGGTGATTGTGCACCTGCACAGTCACAACAGATGGCTGCTGGCCATCTCTACAAGGACTGCAGTGGGTCTGCACCTCTGGTGGCCCACCAGTACCATTATCTCTACAAGGACTGCAGTGGGTCTGCACCTTTGATGACTCACCAATACCATTATTTCTACAAGGACTGCAGTGGGTCTGCACCTCTGGTGGCCCACCAATACCGTAATCTCTACCAGGACTACAGTGGGTCTGCTCTGTGATGACCTACCCACCAATACTCTTCAAAACTTCGACTGACTCCGCTGTGGGTTTGCTCTCTTGTGGCCCATTACCTGTCAGCATGTCGAGAGTCAGCACTGTCTTTCCGTTGGAAGGACAACGATACTTCTTCAAGACTGCATGGAAATCCACTACTTCCGTGTGCATTTTCTTTTACTGCTCAGACTTTGAGAAAAACACTGCAATGTGATGAATGATCCGGACTGTCTTTATGGACTGTGAGAAAATTTTAGCTTTTGACCAACATTGTATCAATAAGTGTGTGCATTTGATTTCTTTGTTATTGTAATTGTGAAAAAAAATTTTAACAAATATGTATTGGCCAGTGCCCAACAAAATTTGTAAAATTTTTTGTGGGGAGCATGGGGGCTATGTAAGTAGGCTGTTTAGGTTTTTTTTATTAGTAACGCCACCTCTGTATGAAAATCACCGGCTGTACCGTGTGCAGTCTGTGGCTGCTTTGCATTGTTGTAATACTCAACCATTGTAGTGTTAGGCAGCTGGCTGTGAACAGCGCGTAGCGTTGGGCAGTTGGAGGTGTGCCGCCAGCAGTGGTGGATGTGGGGAGAGAGATGGCGCAGTTTTGTAATTTGTCATGATATCAAGGTAAATACATTGTTTGTTCTCTATTAATATCTTTCATTTGCTAACTATCCCTATCAGTAGTTAGTGCCTTCCATAGTTTGAATCTTTTATTTAGCTGGCAGTAGTGGCGCTCGCTGTATTGCAGTAGCTTGAGCAGCGAAGATTTTTGTGAGGTAAGTGATTTGTGAAAGAGATAGTTTAATGTTAGTCAGGGCCATTCTCTTCTAGAGATTTTGAAAGTCAGATTGCGTTGCGCTAACAAAATATTGTGTGTTGAAAGTCAGATTGCGTTACGCTAAAAAATATTGTGTGTCAAGTATAAGCACAGTCATTGTATAAATTTTTAAAAGGGGACGTTTCACAATCAAATCTGCAACTGTAAATAAACTTCGAACATAAATCTCAACCGTTAGAGCACAAAAGGTTTACATTTACGTCGTAAATGAAACGTACAGTAAAAATGGTGTGGGGGGGGGGGAGGAGGAGGGGTGGCCATTTGAAAATATAACGTTGGCCCGGCCCATGCAGGCGTGATGATTAGCAGGTGGCCAGTTTTAGCACAAACAGAAATCCCCTCCACTAGTTTTAACTTCGCACCTAGAACATGCTTCTTGATATTTAGTTGTCTCAAGTGAAAACAAACAACCTGTACATGGGCGTTACATTTTATAGGTTCCGGCGTACCATAGTGTCGCCTCGATCTCTGGCACATAAACTTGTGTTAAGTGCAGAGTTTTACTGCTCGTGGATTGGTTCAGCGTGCTGTCAGTTGTTTTTCTGCAATTTGCTTCCAGCGAACCGGTCCCACTCTTGCGTCACAGCGCGAGGGAAAGCCCGCCCCTAAGGGTTTCTTTTTCGGTAATGTGTCTAACGTTGGTGGAGAACTGCGAGCTAGTCCATCTGTCGACAGTATCTAGGCGCTGTAAATGGCACGTCACAGCGTAGACCGTGAAGTGCTTTCTCCACTCAGTCCCTGAAGTGTTGCATCGCCACGTAGATTGCAGATAGATATCCATCTATCGCGCTCCGCTTGTACTGTGCTTTAGTGAGCATTTGTAAAAAAAAAAAAAAAAAAAAAACACCAAAGGTTGACACTTTCCTATGACCTGCTGTTTAAATGCCGCTCTGATGCTGTTCTGTCTGGTGGGCACCACTAAAATTATGGTGTGTTGTGATACAGGTGTGGAACAAGCAAAGGTTAGCGCAAACTTCAGCATCCTTGAATTTACGGAATGGGTCTAACATTTCCTGTGTCCACTTTCCTTCATCCGGATGTGTCTTTTCGTTTCATAATGTCCTTCAGTGGCTTTGGGAGTGTGTCGACGTTAGTAGTTCAGCATTCCGAAACAGCGTCTTAGTTCCCTGCATGTTTGCGGAACTGCCATGCTTTGAATGTTTGCCACTCTTCCTGCCCAGTAATCAGACACCCCGCTACAGACCCCTCGAAACCGAGTAAATCCACCTTTTCATTATCCCAGAAAGCATTTTTCGTGGTTCATGACCGTCCCGCACTGTTTCCGTCACTGAGAAAGCTGTCTGATGTGTTTTTCGTGTTCTTCCGGTGAGACTGAGAACATTAAGATGTCATAAATATAACAAACAGTACACTGGACTCGCATTCGGGAGGACGACGGTTCAATCCCGTCTCCGGCCATCCTGATTTAGGTTTTCCGTGATTTCCCTAAATCCTTTCAGGCAAATGCCAGGATGGTTCCTTTCAAAGGGCACGGCCGATTTCCTTCCCCATCCTTCTCTAACCCGAGCTTGCGCTCCGTCTCTAATGACCTCGTTGTCGACGGGACGTTAAACACTAATCTCCTCCTCCTATAACAAACAGTATGCGAAGTTCAGATGTCTTATAACTTAGAAGATGAATTATTGCCAGGTTTGTGTCACGTTTCTTAATCTGTACACCGTGAATCGGTATCCGATCATCCTGAAAGGAGTCAAAATAACCATTTCATCGGCATCTTATGGGGCGACTAGTGTTTGTGAGTAAGCTTTCTTACAGGCGATGACGCTAAATATCCAGGAATTAGCAATTACGTTATTAAAGTCTCCTATACAGTAATGGAAATGAGAATAAGAGCAGGGCTCCATAAATAACTAGACAATATCTGAGGTATACATATATCGAATATACGGTGAGAAAATGAAGGATATATGTAAGACATAAACAATTACGACGGAATTACAGGGTTTCTTTCATAATACGGCGTTTGCATTTCCTGGATAGAAATTGGTATAAAGACACTCACTATCCTGTTGTGTTATTGCATTGTTAGTACTGTGTCCAGCCTCCGTTAATCCTAATTAGCTCAAAAATTCTTTTCGTCATTTATTTTGTTATGCTTTGTAGTATTTGCAGAGAAATTGTCTCCTGCCTCTCATATCTCTTTTTTAATCCTATATACAGCCTCAGATTGCCTTCCATGCCAATAAATAACCTTTTCGAGTATTTCGCAGAGGTTATCCTACGGTGTTCAAATCCGGGCTACGTGTAGGCTAGAGTAGGACACATTGATTTTCAAAACACGTTTTGCTTCTAGCAGAACCATCCATAGGTACATTATCTTGTTGAATCATTAGATTTTGGTCCCCTAGGTCCACCTACATTTTAGTCAGTTCTGTTTCTGGACAGTCAATGTTCATTCTAGTATTCAGCCATGCAATGCCTGATTTTCATTTAGCGCAGAAGTCTGCCCAAATCTTAATATACCTACCACCACACTTTCTGTCGTTCTGACCTGCTGTTCCGTTCTGAGATCACGCCAATAATACTGGAATCCATCCTGGCCCTAAAAATGAACTTCTTCTCGTCACTGAAGATCACTTTGTCCCATTCTGAAGTCCATTACAAATGTTTTTTCAGCAAACATCAAACTAGGCTGATCATGTTTTGGCGTTAATGCGGGTTACTGCTTTCGTTTGTGGAACTCAAGATGTTTGTCATGTCACAAAATTTGTCGACACATATACCAATTTTCTAACATACGTAAATAAGCAAGAAGCTGAGTAGAATTACGGTTTGTGCCCCTTGTCTTGCACAAAAATACTCCTTTCTATGTCTCAGATAATTGTCTACTTTTCCCATACTTTCCATTCTGTTCGTATCGTGTGCCCAAACTAACGAAATTATCGATCATTGTAATTGAGCAGTTCATCTCCTTGGCAATCTGAAGATTGGAGAAGCCCATTTCCATGTACGTGCTGATTTTTACTATTTCATCATATGTGAACTGTTTCTCTCGTGGCACTGTTACAGTCGTGGTTTACGTACACTACATCCAGTGTCACTAATAAGTGTCTTTTTTCTATCTGTACTAACGCGGGGTACGCACACACTAAAACTGCACGTAGCCGACTACCTTTATATCCAGTTCCACCCCCTACCATTGGATTCCTACTCGAGTTTGCAATCGCATTTTTCAGTCTAATTAGTCGCTGTGAGTTTGCGTGTTGCTCTCGCGCCACAAAATTTCCGATTCGTGGTTGTTGATTATGGCTGTAAAATTCAGTATCCTGGGGCAATATTATTCTGCGTTTGTCATATTGTAAAATTAAACAGTTTGTTTTAAAACATAGACTAGAGCGTTGGCTTAAAGATGTTGCAACAAAATGTATCAGAAACTTCAACGGTGGTCGTCCGCAAGATGCTGCATCAACCTCAAAAGACCTCCGATCAAGACTATAAGACTAAAGTAGGTAATGTAACGACTTCAAGCTTCATGGTTTCAAGAAGAAAAATTTCTAACGATTCACGAATGGTGATAAAAGAAGGTATGATAAATCATACATCAACCTTGGATTTGTTGATTGGAACACCTCACCTCTCAGCATTTTATGTAACAAGGACTTACAAATACGAGTACTTCTGTAGAGTCTGCTAAGATGCCCGATATTTAGAAACTATATATTCCGACTGAAAATACAAGAATGAAGAATTTTTTTGTACAAAAGAAAGAACTGTCATTAAGAACACAAGTAACAAGTATGAAAACCCTACTGTGAAACAAAAAGCCACGGAGGGATCGCATTTGTTCAGCTATCACATTGCACAAGCAAGCGAAGTGCATATTATTGCTAAGAATTTAATAAAACCATGTGTGGTGGACACATTTACAAACTATCTCTCCCGAACGAAAACCTTTCACCATGAAATAATTATCTCGTGGGCTATACCAACAAATTCGCCTTGCCAATGGATGAGTCAGCTGGTCGTGCTGGGCTTGTCATCTTGCTGGTAACTGCACGATATCCATATAATATTTCTTATGCACGCATCGCCACCAACTAACATTACTGAAAAAGATACTTTTAGCTAAATTAACAGTTTTTAAAATGCTCTCGTTTGGAATGATTCTATCGATATTTGTACAGATGGGGCGAAGCAAATGACTATAAAACAACAGAAGCTGTATCACTAATAAAACATAAGGCGTCAAACTGTAGTTCCATCCTTTTTATCCTCAACAGAGAAGTATTCGTGAAAAAAGAAGGTGTCACTTACTCTGAAATTTGTTCCTGATGAAGCAGTAAAAATTATCAGTTACGTTAAATCGCACGCCGATTAGTGTGTATTGTTTTCAGTATTATGTGATGATTATTGGAGCAGACATAAAACACCACTGCTCCACACTAAGGTTAGATAGTTTACGATAGGTTTATGATAGGTTACGATCTTAACAAAATTTTTGGAACTAAGAGCTAAATTACAAGCTTCTATGATTGACATTTCTTTTACATTGAAATATCTAGCAATGTGACTACGTCGTTCGGACTAGCAGACTTTGAAGAGCGAAACATCATTGAATCCGTGTCTTCCAGAACTACAGTACCAGTACCTCCATTGCCATACTTGCATTGCAAAAATCTAGTTGATACCTGTATCTCTGTAATTAATACAACTACTACAAGGGACTATACGTAATTTGATGAGGCAAGATCAGGCTCCATTCTTCATACGGCGTTGTGGCTGCGTTGAGTGTACTTGATATTTTCCTGTGTTGCAGTTCACACCTTTTTCAGTTGTGTGACTTCGCTTTTTGAGCACATAGCCATTGTAACGTTATGAGCATGTAAGAGAGTTATTGGGCTGCCGGGAATCGGTAGCAGATGAATTTGCTTTTGTGGCTGAATACTAATCTGCGGTTCCAGGATCCTGGGTGCGCAGCGGCTAGGCGAAGCGAATATTTCAGGATAGCCCGGGTACAATGGTGAACATAGTTTGACTGGAAACGGTTACGACCCAATGCAGCGAATTTCGATGGCGGTTGCTTGCGTTGTATGTGCAGTAGATGCAACTTTAAAGGTGGAGTGAAAGGTAGTCTAAATTATGGGTACTTACAACCGTTTGAAATTCTATAATAAATTGCAGTTACGTAATAGACCGAAACTTAATATAGGGTAAAGGGAGATAATTTAGTGGTATAAGTAATTTCGCGATAATTTTTTGCTTGTGTGCAGCGGAAATCCCTATGTAAGGAGAAGGTTGGCCCATGCTGTGGTAATTCCGTGCTTCCCTCCAAATGGCACCATATTCCTGTTTCTGTTCCGTCATGCTTAAAGTCACACTACAAAACTTTTTGTCATTCTTCGTGCTGTTTCGTGAAATACTGTGGTGGTTATTGTATTGTCTGTGCATTTTTGATACTGCGTGGAAACTACTGCAGCTAACCGATTAATTTTACAGGCTGTTATAGTCAAAGATACAGCGAACATAAGAAGACATTGCAATTACTCGTACGGTTTAAGTAACGCGTGATAATGCTTAAGGGTAACAGTGAATAACTTTGCAAATTCCACTCAACAGAATGGTGTCTTTGTATGCTCTCTTATTCTGCGCAATTTTATGAATTGTGAGATATCAGCTTAGTGTACTAAAGCAAAGTTATTGCCAATAGTGTGTTCTACAAGTCTATACTTCTAAGTTTATGTTTTGACGTGTCACGAAATTACCCACTTACCTTTACAATATCAGGAAATTAGCTACCTATATTTCTTGAAGGTCACGTACAAGGTGTCAAGGGAGCGTTTAAAATACCCCAGGTATACTATTCAGCAACTTCTAGCCACTGCTGAATTAGCGAAAGTTAATAATGTGTCTACATACCAAGCTTCAAAGCAAATGGATGTTCTGTGGAACACATTAAAAGACTACCTCAACAGAAAGGTGAAAGACAGTCCAGACCCTCCTAAATTAGGAAGACCATTCGCTCTAACGTCAAATCTTGAGACAGAACTATGCAACTACATTATATAGAGGCAACAACTGGGTTTCGAGTTGACAATTATGATGGTGAGAAAAGCGGCATTTGAAATAGCGAAGCGAGCTGGTCGTGGAAATTCCTTGAACTCCGGAAAAGGAAGGAAATGCCAGCAAATGGTGGTGTTTGAGCTACAAGAAGAGGTACAATCTTACTTTGCGAACTCCTGAGAACCTTGCCGCCTACAGGGATTCTATGGCAAATGAAGAGATCTTTCGTGATTTCTTTTCCAAATTAAAGAAATTGGTGGAGAGATTTACAAATTCAGAACTTGTCTGATCGATTATGGAATTGCGACGGAACTGGTTTGTACTATGTCATTAAAGGAAATAAACTCATTATGTCAGTCCGAAAGCGATGCGTTTACAAGATAACTTATGCAGATCGTGGAGAGTCGCATACACTTTTAGGTTGTACGTGTGCCAATGGAACATGGTTCCACCTATGATTATACTCAAAATAATTCGGTGAAGCGATGTGCTAAAGCATGACAGTCTTCCAAATTCATTAGTAAAACTGTCTGCGAAAGGCTGGATTCACAGTGATTTGTTTTTGGAATGGTGAATTTTTTTTGCGGATGCCATCTCTCGATCGTCTTTTCATGCTGCTGATGGATTCTCACGCATCGCACTTTAACTCTGATGTCATAGTAGTATCTAATACCAGTTTATTTTTTTTTTACATTTCCTACCCACACATCGCATCCGGTGCAGCCAATGGTGTGGGTGTGTATAAATCACTGAAGGCTCACTGAGCCAAAGACGGGACCAGTACAAGAAAGAAAATCCGACTGTTAAGCCGAACAGAAGCAGCTTTCATATAATTTTAAATCCAGCATTTATTCAGAGTTTTTGTGAGAATAGTATCCAAAACGCCTTCAGAAAAGCTGGAATTTATCCCTTCAACAGAAATGTTATTCCTGGAGAGGCTGTTGCTCCCACACAAATTAGGCCTATTGTACAAGACATGGAATACGATCTGTTCACAGTGCCAGCAGCAGCGATTAAATCCAATAGACCTACTGTGAATTAGAAAAGAATAAAAAAGATTCAGGAGCAAACAGTCTCAATAAAGAACTGCAGCTAAAACCCTCTACATCGAAATCAGAGATCACAAAAACCACACGCAAAGAAGACAAGAAAGAAGATGATTGGCTTTGTGGTACATGCCATAAATCTCACTCGAGTGATGTTCGAAAAAAGAAGAGAGCTAAATGGATCCAATGTTCGTTTTAATTAACACCGTACCATGTGATCTTCCAGCATTCCGGCGCAGAGGAGGACGTATATATGTGTGACAACTGTTAGAGAATTAAGACATCGTAAGCAACAATGGCTAGCAGTATGTTATAACAATAATGAAGACTATTTTCAGCTGCATTTGTATAGTTAGTTTGTAAAAAAGGAAGTAACCCAATAAATTTGATGTAAAATTACCGTAATTACGATTTATCACGAAATTTGATTACTATTATCACAAAATTACCTACCTATGTCACGAAATCACATACTTTTAATCGTTTCGAAGGTGCCGCAATATTTATTGAGTGGCACTAGTTAAACAAGAAATACAGTCTAAAAAAATTGTATTACTCCGATTCCTAAAAGGAGAGTATTCATGAAGGATTAATTTCATAAATATCAGAAGTAATTAGCAAAATAACACATTTATCACGAATGTATTCCCTTCACCATATCTGTGACCTCAGAAAATTATGTGCATCTAGCTAAATATATTTTCAGTATTTTAAATATTACAGAATTTAATATTTCAAAGTGACTACATATAGTCACAATGTACCTTAGAATTAACAACTCATAAACGCCTCATGCGATTTCAGTAAGTGTAATCTCAAATGATAGCATAGCACGGTAGCTATCACACCTGAAAGATATATATCTGTATCTATTGTATTTATTGTTTTTTTGCATCTTATGTCTTTTTTTACGCAAATGTTTGTCAGAACATCGTATCCTTGAAAATAAAACAGCAAAAGAAAGTAGGGTGAATGCCTCATTTCTTGTCATGCTTGTGTAGTGGTTTACTGATTATTACACTATTTCTCCAATAAGTTTTTTGATATTTGATTCCAATCCATATTAAAAAACCATTATAATGTAAAACGTGATCAGTCCTACATCTTAGCTGACACAACTATTGAAAGAAGTGTCAAAAGCCACTTTATGAAGAAGACATAAATAATGGTTTAAACAATGTCTAGCAATATTTTGTTATCATTGAACGTAAACACACTTGCGCAAGAATGCTAGCTTGCTTGTTAAGGAACCAACCTTATTTTTATGTATTGTAAATATTATGAGTGTGACAGACTGTTTATAACATTCCTGTTAGTTAAATAGAGTTAAAATATATTAGTTTAGTGAGGAAAGTGGACAAGTTAGGTCAAACTCATGTGTGTGGGACTTAAGAATGATGTATTTTTGGTGGGGATGACCATCAGGCAATGTGAATTAGACACTGGCGGAACAATGCTGCAGTCAAGTGGAGAGCGACAATTTTGAGTGGTGTGCGAAAGGAAGTGATTATGGACACTTATGGATTAGGTCTGGAAGAATGCAATCGTGCCTGTGGCATAGTGGAATTCGGTCACGGAGGTAATAGATTCTGGGCGGTGAAAGGCCGCTACAATACTTTAACTTTTGAAAGAACATCCTTAAGGTCTGGTTGAGCTCCAGTGCAGAAATTTAACTCTTCCGCTATCATCTCGGAATTTAGAATAGACAGAGAGGTGTTTCCACTCTTTTTCTCTGGTGTGGTTGTGTGTAGATCGTCATCCTGAACTCTGAATTATTTTGAGTTTGCGAATATTTCGCGTACTGTGATCAAGAAATGGACTTAGTTTTTGGTGTGTCTTGGATGATTATATAGGTTTGGGATTCTGCTACCATTCGTGCAATGCTCTCAACAGAACTTTATTGAATTTTATGAGTTTATTTTCTGTTTGTATTATTATATATATTTTCTTGGGACAACTTCCCGTTTATTAAAAGTTTAGTTGCTTCAATAAACATTATTCAATATAAATTATCTAGTGTCATCTACAGCAGTTACAGAGTTCAGGCTAGGGCAGTTTTTATTAATTATTCAATTATTTAATATTTCTGTTTAATTATTCATTTAACAATTATAGCCAGTGGAAAGACTATTTGACAGCAGGATCACAAGTGCAGGCTATTTCTTGCAATGAGTTAGTTACTGGATATAACAGCAGACTTGTACAGGTTGACCTTATGACTTTATCGAGCTATCCCTTTTAAACAGAGCCATGTATAGTCCAATTACTTCAGGTACGGGTAATCGTAGGTAAAGTCGCAGTTGGTTTTCTTGCATGGGACGCTGGTTATGGAAGCTGCCAGTCAACAGAATCTTTGGGAAAGTCGCACCACCCTCGGAAAGCACTTCGAATGGGGCCACCGGTCAGCTGTCGTAAACGTTTGTGGCGTTTAAATACAGCTCCTTCGTGTGTCTAACATGTTATCACAGCCAGTCTTCTCATGCCATCCAGTTTGGATAGCTGCTGACTGTGTAATACCGATATAAATCAAGCATCAAAAGGGTTTTCCTGGACTCAGGAGACGACAGAAGTGTTCTTGGTTGGTTAATATATTTTAAGTGTTGTAAATTTAGGTACAGAGAATAAGACAGACCTCCGTTACCACCTTGTTTTACTTATTTATGGAACGTTCTTTCCAGGTATGCCACCACTTCTGGCGTCTTGTAATCGTGAATGTGAAATGCAGCACTTGTGCTGCAAGAATGTTCACAGATTCAGAAATTCACACCTTGATGAGAATGTAAGTGTTCGTCATGTGTCAAACTTGAAGACGCTAAACTCCAGACGTAGGAGTACGTAGTAATATACTAGAAAGTAGTCAACTCCACTATTAATGTCAACACGTCATCAATATACACTCACGGAAGGCTTTTGCGAATATTCCAGCAAAGAAATCTATATATTCGCACCTATTTCGGGCCTGTTTGGAAGGCATTAAGCATAAAATAAGAAAAAAAAGAAAAGAAAAAACAACGACTAACCACGAAGAAATGAAAGGGACAAAAATGGTAGATGTAATGTACATGTACAGACAGAAAATTGATTACAGCTTCAGGAAAATTGGATAATTTATTCAAAAGAAAGAGCTTCACAAATTGTGCAAGTCAATGACGTATTGGTTCACCGCTGCCATTTATGCAAGCAGTTAAACGGCTGGTATGACTCTATTCAACGTTGTTTCTTTCCGGTATTGATTTTCCCAATATGAATTTAGGTGCAGCAATAAGGTTACCTGGGAGACTCTTCGCTCTTGCTAATTCAGAACCGTGTTTAGAGACTGAGTTAATTCCGGCCCTAGAGTTTGATTGAAGCTGGTTAGAGTTGCTGCAGGTAGCACTTACATGAGCTCCTCTGACCAATACAAAATAGGCTGCGAAATATTCAGGTGAGTTATCCCTAAAATCGTGGCGTGCAGACGGAAAACAGGGTCCATTTTTTTCACGCGTTTCCATTTAATAACGAAGCACTCCCGTTTCATTGTATCCTCTTTGCTGCCTTTGGTTTTCCAAACACTATCTTCTACGGACTGCAACCATTTTGTCTACTTCTTCCCTACATAAGACTTCTACTTCGGTTTTCAGTTCCTTGATATTCTCATTAACTGCTTCCTCTGTTATACATCATTAATTCTCCAGTCAGCTGTTGTAGCAGTCGTGCATTCTGCCCTGTTCGACCGCACCTGAAACTACGCCGCTTTTCCCCTTTAGCAGACTCAGCTGATGTTGGTAATCCGGAGGTCCCCTCGGTGACGCCCACGGGCTGAATTTTAACTTCACGGTATCTATGATCCGAGAGCGGCTCCGCGGATATCGCTACAACGGCGGCACGAAGTTCTTCCCAAGTGGAGGGACGACCACGAAAACAAAATGTGACTTATCAGCCGCTCGCATTCCCCTCAGTACGGTTGAACTTAACTCCAGTTCTAGCAGGTCGACTAACAAGGCGAAACAGGCCGTCTTAACTCTTTCCACGTATTGATGCAACTTCTCCCTATCTTGCTGCATCTGCCAAATATAATGACACTCGAGCTGTTTACGAACTGACGTGGTGAATCTTTCGCTGATCACACGCTCCCTCAACTGCTGCAATGAAAACCCTCCTGCCATGGCCCTGAATACCAGAATCTTCAATTCGCCTCTTTTTAAAGGATACAATAGAGACAAAATTACCTGATGTGAAACACCAAACGCATCAGCGTGTTGCTCAAAGCGAACCAACAACCATAACAACCTTTCAGTTTGCTCGAGTCGGTCTGTAGCTAATTCCGTGATATCTTGAAACAGATGCCCCAGGGGATTAGGCAAGTTAGCAAACGCCCCGGCTAACCCCTAGGAGAACATTTAGGGCGTTATTCTCAGGCTCGCTAGCGCACCACCCGGAAGATAACAAATCCTGGTCGTCCGCCTTCTTCCCATCAAGCTCTAAACATGTGACCTTAAACTGTAATTTATTAACAAAGGAACCCATTCAGCGGTTTATTCCTTATCACCAGTCTCTAACTTTAATGCCCTTAGATCAGATATCCGGTTGGATAAATGTATCAACTGTGCCCTCACCCTGTCTAACTGACTGCCACTAGGTTGAGTGCCCTTTAAAAAGCCGATGTTGTCCTCAAGACTCCTAACAGCTTTAAACAAAGCTCAATGGCTGCCTTTGTCGCACCCATAACATCCGGCGTGACGTCAACCGGCTGAAGAACGGTAGCATTCAAGCGGCATTCAAGTCCGGAACACTACACTTTATATGCTCGCGTCTTATCGCCAGCTAATAAGTGAGGGGTCCTTCCTTAATAGGCCGATCCCAGGGCACTGCCTGACCGCCATTACAGAGCTGATCACCTAAAACAGAACACAATACCAAAGGCAGAAATCGTACAACACTAACAGAAATTAACAAATCAAACCAACAGTAACTGAAATGGCGAAATTACAATCGTAACCAAGCTCTGGTACCAGCTGGAACCTGATAGTCAGGGGAAGGCAGGATTCGGTTACGACTGTGGACGGGGCCGTAATCAGTTACCATTGGTTACCTTTTGCAGTTACAAACATTTATTTTTAAGACAGTAATTCCAGAGTCAACAATAAATAAAAAAAATACCGCACGTTGTTAATGAAGGAATAAACAACTATGTAAATAATAGTGTTTTCTGTGTGTTACAATTTATCCAATCATCATAAAATACAAATACAGTTAATGTTAAAAAAAGAAGACAAGCCGCTGTGATCATGGCTGAATGCCTTACACGCCACGAATTGCAATAAATTATGAATGTTTAAGAACTCCCTGCAATTACAACTTATAGATACTGAAATATTACAAAGTAAGTGGCCACAAACACAGCAGAAGGTATCACACGCCAGGAATGGCAGTAAATACGGTTTTAAGGCTTACTGCTAAAATACAAATATCGAACTTTTTTTTTCAAAGCAAATAACCACAATCACGACTGAAGGCCTTACACACCAGGGATGGTAATTATATAAAGAAATTTAGAAACCTGCTGTAAAACAGCAAATACAAGCAAAGGTTGATTAAAAGAAACAAGCAACTGACCACCACACAGGTGAAATAAGATGATGGTAACCTTGTAACACAAACCTTACACTGATAGATTTATTGAACAAGGCGACTAGGACTGTTAACTAGACATACATAACCTTAAATGTAGGCATTACAAGGTATGGCAAAAAATAACACAATAATAAAACAAAAGGACCAGTCATAGACGGTGCTCCAGGAATCGATCTCTGAGAAGTACTGGCAACAAACACTTTCGCGAGCAATGAGATAGGTAGCCAAGAGTTGCATTCACTTCACAAGATGGTAACTCAGACTAGTGGCAGTCTAACGAACGACTAATGAAAACCTTGCTGAGACTACCTGACTTCCGATAAACCAAATGCAACGATGGAACAATACGCCACCAAAACCGGCGCTCTGCACTACGTCCCCAGAATACTGTGTTTAGAGTTCCCAGAACGAGAAAGGAAGCCTTACCACCAGAGTAGAAGTATCAACAGCCGGACGCTGGTTGAACTTAACAGATTGTAACAAGTTGAACGCAGTAAACAGTAATAAGAAGTCGAGGAAGGCTTATCAGATCCATCTTCCCCAAGCACTTCACTCGCTGCTCTTCACCTCGGCGACACTACGAGCAGCCACACGTACCAAAGGCACTGGAGAATCGTGAGATACCACAATGGCAGGGCATTTCTCTGTCAACTTAAAGTTTGCTGGATCCGGTTTACGACGAAGTCGTGCACCCTGGTGAACACAGCCCTTCCATCCGGCAGTCCATGCGTGCCGTCAGCGGTCCCGGTGTGTTCCCGCACTGTGCGACCTGGCTCCTCCTGAGTCCCCAACCGATCTGGCCTACTCACACAACACGGAAAAACAACGACGTCGCTCCAAAGATAGGGCAACAGTTACTACATATCGATGTGAGACCTGAGTTTCTCCTGGCGTATATAACTTTCAAATAACTTCCGGGAATTCAGCCAGGTAACACACTCAGCGACCGCCGATATTTCGATGGGAGAACACCCCGCAGTTTGCCTTGAAAATGGCGGGGTGTTCTCCCGCCGAAATATCGGCGGTCGCTCAAAGTGTTACCGGGCTGAATTCCCAGAAGTTATTTGAAAATATAAATCGATAACCGCCACTGCTGCCACTAGCGGACAGGCAACGCTTGCGAAACCGAGTGGTGCCAGTCAGCACGAGAAGAAGACAAACAATCACAACCATGCCAACTAAACGACACCAAAAAAAATGGTTCAAATGGCTCTGAGCACTATGGGACTCAACATCTTAGGTCATAAGTCCCCTACAACTTAGAACTACTTAAACCTAACTAACCTAAGGACATCACACACACCCATGCCCGAGGCAGGATTCGAACCTGCGACCGTAACAGTCCCGCGGTTAAACGACACCGTCTGGCCTCCAACAGAGGGCAGAAACCTACAAACCGCACCAACGCGAGCCGCACCACGGCTCACCACTCCTGAACATTTCTTTTATTTCCACCATTGCTTCATCGATGTACAGATTGACAGTAGGGGCGAATGCCTACATCCTTGTCTAACATCAATTTTAATACGAGCTCTTCGTTCTTGCTCGTGCGTGCTTATTATTCCCTCTTGGCTGTTGTACATATTGTATATGACCCATCGATCTCTATAGCTTACCCCTATTTTTCTCAGAATATCGAACATCTTGCATCAGTTTACATTATCGAACACTTTTTACAGGTCTACAAATCCTATGAACGTGTGTTCATTTTTCTTTAGTCTTGATTCCATTATTAACTACAACATCGTGCGTTTACAATTCCTAAGCCGGCAGGTCCGGCCGAGCGGTTCTAGGCCTCAGTCTGGAACCACGTGACTGCTACGTTCGCAGATTCGAATCCTACCTCGGGCATGGATGTGTGTGATGTCCTTAGGTTAGGTTTAAGTAGTTCTAAGTTCTAGGCGACTGATGACCTCAGATGTTAAGTCACATAGTCCACAGAGCCAATTGAACCATTTTAGCCAATTAATGATGTATGCCAGAGCAGACAGTTGATAACAATATCGAGGAACTGAAAACCGAAGTACAAGTCTTAGGTAGGGAAGATGACAAAATGGTTGCAGTCAGTAGAAGATAGTGTTTGGGAAACATAAGGTAGTAAAGAGGATGCAATGAAACGGGAGTGGTTCGTTATTAAATGGAACCTCGTGAAAATAAGGGAACCTGCTTTTTACTGCACGCCACGATTTTGGGATAACTCACCTGCCGGGCAAAGTGGCCGAGCGGTTCTAGGTGCTTCAGTCTGGAACCGCGCGACCGCTACAGTCACAGGTTCGAATCCTGCCTCGGGCATGGATGTGTGTGATGTCCTTATATTAGTTAGGTTTAAGTAGTTCTAAGTTCTAGGGGACTGATGACCTTAGATCTTGAGTCCCATAGTGCTCAGAGACATTTTTCTTTTTTTTTTTTTTTTTACAATTCTTAATATCAAATTGATTGTCATCTAGCGCATCCTCAATTTTCTTTTCCATTCTCCTGTATATTATTCTTGTCAGTAACTTGGATGCATGAGCTGTTAAGCTGATTGTGCAATAATTCTCGCACTTGGGGGCAGCTCTTGCCGTCTTCGGAATTGTGTGGATGAGGTTTTCCCGAAAGTCAGATGGTATGTCACAAGACTCATACATTCTACACACCCAAGTGAATAGTTGTTTTGTTGCCACTTCAGCCAACGATTTCAGAAATTCTGATCGAATGTTATCAATCCCTTTTGCCTTATTTGATTTTAAGTCCTCCACAGCTCTTTTAAATTCTGATTCTAATGCTGGGTTCCTATCTCATCTAAATCGACTCATGTTTCATCTCCTATCACATCACTCAAATCATTCCACATATAGAGGCTTTCAATGTATTCTTTCCACCTATCCAATCTCTCCTCCGAATTTTACAGTGGTACTCCCCTTGCACTCTTAAAGTTATCACTCTTGCTTTTAATGTCACCGAAAGTTGTTTTGACTTTTCTGTCTGCTGAGTCAGCCCTACTGACAATCATTTCTTTTTCGATTTCTTCACGTTTTTCATGCGGCCATTTCCTCTTCGCTTCCCTGCACTTCCTGTTTATATCATTCCCGAGCGACTTGTATTTCTGTATTCCTGATTCTCAAGGAACATTTTTGTACTTCCTCCTTTCATCGATTAATTCAAGTGCTTCTTCTATTACCCATGGTTTCTTCGCAGTTACTTTCTTGGTACCTATGTTTTCCTTCCCAACATCTGTTATCCCCCTTTTTAGGGATGTCCATTGCTACTGAACAGTACTGCCTACTAAGTTACTCCTTATTGCTGTATCTATACCCTAAGAGAACTTCAAGTGTATCCCGTCATTTCTTAGTACTTCCATATCCCACTTCCTTGCGGATTGATACTTCCTGACTAATGTCTTACACTTCAGCCTACTTTTCATCTCTACTATGTAGTGATCTGAGGTTATATCTGCTCCTGGGTGCGCCTTACAATGCAGTATCTGATTTCGGACTCTCTGTCTGGCCGTGATGTAATCTAACAGAAATCTTCCCGTATCAGCAGACCTTTCCCAAGTACACCCCTCCTCTTGTGATTCCTGAACTATTACTAGTTTGTCCTGTCTCATTACTTGTCCCGAGCTCATATTATCCTGTCACCTTTTCTCCTACTCCTTCCCCTATTATCGCTTTCCAGTGCCCCATCACTATTAGGTTTTCATCTCCCTTTACACACTGTATTACTCTTTCAATATCCTCATACACCTTATCTATCTCTTTATCTTCAGCTTGCGATGTTGGCATTTATACCTGAACTATCGTTGCCGGTTTCGGTATCCTGTGGATTCTTTTAAGTGTAACCCTGTCACTGAACTGTTCACAGTAATACACTCGATGCGCTACCTTCCTATTCATAACGAATCCTACTCCCGTTATACCATTTTCTGCTGCTGTTAATATTACCCTATACTCATCTGACCAGAAATCCTTGTCTTCTTTACACTTCACTTCACTGACCCCTACTATATCTAGATTGAGCCTTTGCATTTCCCTTTTCAGAATTTCTAGTTTCCCTACCACGTTTAAGCTTCTGACATTTCATGCCCTGACTAGTAGAATGTTATAATTTCGTTGATTATTCAACCTTTTTCTCATGGTAACCTCTCCCTTGGCAGTCCCTTTTCGGACATCCGAATGTGGGACTATTCCGGAATCTTTTGCTAAAGAAGACATCATCGTCACGCTTCTTCAGTTACAGGTGACATGTCCTGTGTATACACGTTATTTGTCTTTAATACAATGGTTTCCATTGCCTTCTGCATCCTCATGCCGTTGGTTTTTGTTGATTCTTCCGTCTTCAGGGGCAGTTTCCCATCCCTAGGATAAGAGAGTGCCCTGAACCTCTGCCCGTTCCTCCACCCTCTTTGACAAGGCCGAATGAGGGTGACTTTTTATGCCCAAAGCCTTTTTTCATTCTGTTCATTATTGTTCGTTGTATTTGATCGTAGTGGACGTCACATGAAATCCGTTGATGTTCGTTGTTGTTCCCTTTATTTTTTTTATTTTTTATTAGAGAGAGCAGCCATCTCGCTAGCCGAACATGCTGAGCTACCGTGCCGGCTGATCTTCGGCCGCCAATGCCGATTATAAATCAAAATCTAAGCAAGGCGGGATTCTAACCCAGGACCGAATATGTTATGAGTAAGAATCAAGGACACAACCCCAAGACGAGGGGCGCTCATAACACATACTACCCCTAAAAACCTATCTAACCTAGAAACAAAAACAAAACTTGTGCCACCGCCACCTTCACCCTGAAAGCTAACTAGGACGTTTGTTTGCCACTATTTCAGACTCTTCCCACGAACAAGATCTAAATACGCCTCCGGAGGTTGTGTTACAAAAAGGAAAGGATAAAGGAAGGGGTGCAATACTTGTAGTATATTTTATTTGTTTTTCATTCTCTTTGTTATGTTTTCATTTGTAATTATTTATCTTCTTTTGGGGACGTCCACAGTAGCCAGACGGCGGGATGTCCAGGTCTTCTTCTCGTTCAGCGACAGTGAAACACCATGTAATTACCGTTGATGTCTCCCATCAGTTCATCATGTGCTGTATCTCAATCTCTTCTCACACCCGCTACACCCCAACAGTCTCGAGGGCGCGTAAACAACGACGATTTCTTGCGCCATAAAATCGTGTAGTTGCTCCTTGTCGACCGTTGTGACCGAGCGGTTCTAGGCGCTTCAGTCTGGAGCCGCCTGACTGCTACGGTCGCAGGTTCGAATCCAACCTCTGGCATGGATGTGTGTGATGTCCTTAGGTTTGTTAGGTTTAAGTAGTTCTAAGGGACTGATGACCTCCGATGTTAAGTCCCATAGTGCTCAGAGCCATTAGAACCAATTTTTATAGTAGATCCTTTAATAATGCCAAAAATCTAACAACCCTGCAACGCTCTCACTAAAGGAATATGCTATACCCTTAACCCACAACGTGGCTTTATGACGAGTACCAGGGAAGTAATTGACGTCGGGATGGATCAGTTCGGTGGGCTCTAGCTGGCTGAGGCGTCCGCCGCAGCAACAATGCTAACATACGCCGTGTGAGTAGCCAGCAGTCGGCAGCCGTATCACAAACCAAACCAAACATGTCGACAGCTGCGCATCTGAGGCAGAGAGGATCCTTGGCAAGATGTATCATGTGTAAACGTCGTCGGGTGACGAATTTTTCACTTGTTATCTGATACCACAGCCCGCTGACCATGATGGGAAGGAAAGGCGAGTGTATGTTACCCCCCACACCCACCTCCAACCAACCGCTTGATGTCGGCGGCGCTGGCCAGAGTGGCCGAGCGGTTCTAGGCGCTTCAGTCTGGAACCGCGCGACCACTACGGTCTCAGGTTCGAATCCTGCCTCGGTCATGGATGTGTGTGATGTCCTTAGGTTAGGTAGGTTTAAGAAGTTCTAAGTTCTAGGGGACTGATGACCTCAGAATTCAAGTCCCATAGTGCTTAGAGCCATTTCAACCATCTGATGTCGGCGTTGAACCACTGCGTGTTAAAGGCAGTCTCAACTGAAAGTAGCAGTAGAAGTTATTTGTTCTAGGATCCCGTGTGGTCGGTAAGATATCCAACAAATATGCCCACCAGATAGTTGCGAATGTGACACTGTGCTGGCGTGATATGTACAACAAGAATCGGTGGCCGGAGGGATTGAGGCAACACCTCCTGAACCAGTGTACCAGGCAGGTGTTCTTGTCCGAAGTACGTAGGCGATGCATCGTCCGTAGAAAGAGAGCGCGGCCCTGTTGTGTACGTTTATCATTCTAGTGCCACCTACACCTGTGGGAAAAGTTAGCGTCTCGTAACGGTTCTTGAATACCCTACCCTCGCTAACGAAATGACCTAAGGCCGCCTGGAACTTGGCAGCTACCGTAGCGGCCATTGGGAGAACGTGTGTGTAATGATTAAGTTTCAGAGCGAGGTAGACGTTGACAAAATGCACCCGCATAATCAAGTCAAGGGTTCGAAAGTTATGGAGACGAACGTGCATGCGGAACAGATTAAGTAGTTTGTGATACGTATCTGTTGCTTTACGCTGCACGTTCCCATCGTCTGGAAGGTCCGCGATGGCGCTGGGCAGGACTGGGTGAATTTTGGAACCAATGTGACATCATTAACCCACCTTTAGCTTACACAAACTTTGAGCTCTGGCCCTTTTTCTTCGAATATGTCGACACATTTCATCGCCTGGACCTTGCTAATGGGCACTAGCGTTCTAATATTCAGTCATGTGCCCACGTCCATGTAGGTCGACTTTCGCCGGGTGATACGGCTCCTGGCCACCTCGCCGTATCGCTGAAGTCATGCGATCGCCGTAGATATATCTTATGCCGACCTTGCCAATAAAACTACATCGCCCACATAGGAAAAACGTTTAAAATGTGCATTGCGGAGTTGAATGACCTCCAAACGCTGTAGTATACCATGAAGTGCAGTCTCGAGGATGACGCCAAAGAGAAAGGCTGACAGAGGGCATCATTGTCGCACTGAGCGCTCAATAGTGACGGCGAGCAGCAGCCATTGGCCAGGAATGTGGGAAGGGCTCCGTGGATGAGACGGAGAAACACGCCTGCCGATACTGGGGATAGTCCCATCTCCTCTAAGACAGCCTGCAAGAATTGGTGCTCAACTCGGTCAAATGCGTGGCCTAAGTCAATTGTCACCAGGGCGCTTTCTTAGCGCCATGCTGACATGAGCGCCACCACAACTCTATAAGAGCTTAACGCTGTGTGTATACTACTGCCACCTCCCAGACATGATTGGTCTGAATGAATGGCATATTTGATAATAACGTTGAGGCGAGCACGAAGAATGCGGGCGAACAGCTTGTAATACGAATTCACTAACGTCAACGGCTGGAAGTCTTGCGGTCTGCACTCCCCGTTTGGTTCTGGCAGGAATGATCATACCCTCCAAAAATTCGGGAGGGGGGGTGGGGGTGGGGGGAGGGACGCGAAAGTTTTGATCGAGAAGTTCGCAAAACATCTGCGGCCAATCTTCCCCCATCTGGTCATAAAGGTTTTATAAATTTCAAGCGGAACACCATCAAGCCCAGGGGATTTGTTTCTCGCGCCCCGCGACACGGCTATGCGCATTTCTTACCCCGTGACGGCCTGCAAGGATGTGGCATTTCCTTGAGCCCTGCCCGGAGGTGACAGGTCGTGCAGGACATCCTCAACGTCAGTGTCACGCAGTTGTTCTGCCAAATAGAGAGTGTGGTAATAATCTTTGAGGGCAAGGGAGGTGGCTTTGTGGGTCTCTGCACGTTGCCCATCCACCGTAAGAACTGTCGCCACGAGTAGTCTCTCACGATGTCTTCGTTCTCTGACGATATGATAAAGACAAGCACGTTCCTCGGGGATGGAAGCTTGTAGTCTCGCTCAAACACGCGTGCCGTCCAATCTGTTGGCCGTGATAGGCAGAAGCCGCGCCTGTTTGGCGCTCTGGCGCTCTGGCGAAGGTTGATGCGACGCTAGACCTCGCAAGACCGTGTAGTGAAACTCAGAGGTCGATCGGAGGCAAAGCGTCCTGTCTCAACCATACGCCATAATCTTGAGGCGAAGAGCTGGTTTAGCGCATTATGTCCATCATCGTGTCGTGGAATAGTAGGTATGGCGCCGTCGCTCACATTTTTGCCAGTTAGTAGTGACGACTACACGGCAAGCCTATTCCCGGAGAATGGTGACATATCCAAGGTCCTCTACTACGGCTCGTCTGTTGTCGTGGCAGCGTGACGATGTAGATGAAGGCATGATGGTCGGTGAATGCAATTGGCCTCAACTCGGCAGTGGTAGTCGCTGCCCAAGGACCTCTGGAGACGTAAATCCCGTCCAACCTGCTTGCCGTGTATAGTTAAGTGTGTATATCCGCGTCGGTCTCCGTGGATAAGCGTCCATGTATCATGCAAAGCGAGATCACTGACCTTAGCTTGAAGGGCAGGACATAGTGGGACGCTCCGCTTAACCCGCAAGACAGGACGGGTGGTTTAAATTGTGGAAAGGGGTGAAAATAAGAGGTTGTCAGTTACACTCGAACATACAACTTTATTATTTCATCAAACATTAGAAGGGCCCAAAAAAAAATTTTTTTTTAAACACACAGATTTAACCTTTGGGACTTAATTACCAGCTGAAAGCCACTTCAATTTAAAAACGGCTGAAGGCCAATAACTTAAAACGCAACCATAAACAGAAATTTAAAGGGGAAGTCTTATCTTACAACAGTTATTTATTTAGGCTGAAGGCCCAAAGAATCTGAGATTTTCAGAGCAAACAAACTGAATTCAAAATCGGCTGAAAGCCCAACAAGCCCAACACTTAAGGCTAAACAACATTTTTTTGTTAAAAAAAACAAGGCCTTTCTTGTCCGAAAGGATGGTGTCCCAGCTATCTTGTCCACCCAAAATATCTCTGGAACAATAACAGCTATTGGGAAACGACTTTCACCGGTATCAATGTAGGGCTGGGGCCCATGAATGTACATATTTGGAAACATTCTAAAACGAAAGCATATGTGTTTTTTAACACAGACTTATGTTTTTTTAAATGGACCTCCTATATTTTTTCTTCAGCAATCCATAGCATGACAAAGCACATACACAATGGCGTTGATTGCATCGCAATCTTCCCATTACATCCCGAGATATTGAGACGCGAAGTTGACGCTTGAAAAACCCGACATGCGCTGCTAGTGCACGTCCTGAGGCTCAGGCGTGAACCCCATGCTGCCCGTAATCGCGATGTGATTGACATGCGTAATCACTCTTCCATACTTATCAAGAGCTCCGAAACGAATAATACGGTCTGCTGCCGTCCTGCATTAACGTCGTACATTCCAGCAGGTATTTATCCCATAGGCTAGGGGTGATACGGTTCTGTAACATTTCTGTGTACCGCAACGTTAGTCACAAAGTTAACTTCGCTTATCAATAATCCGTTACTAAAAAGGTAATGCCGTTCAACGTTAAAACTTTACTTTACTGTAGATCTAGCGCAAGTGACAGTTAATCATTCACTCGTAATAGTAAAATTCATGTTGATGGTTTTAGTGAAACGAGCAAGTGGACTAAAAGTTTTAGCGTTGTTTAGGTAAAAATGTTTTGATTTGGGAAGTTCAGCTAGGACATAGAAGATGAATGTAAACATGTCTAACCAATTAGTTTTATTATCACATAATTATCAATGTTATGTTTATCTAGTGCGTTAAATGACATATTGTTGCAAACAAATGTTTCTTAACGTCACTGGGTAAAATGGTCCTTTGTAGAATCTTCCACTGTGGTACCAGCACTACATATTAAACATAGCGTTCACATCTCATGCTCAAATTGATGCCCATTGGCTTGCATACATAGGGTGATTCTGCGGATGGAGGATGCCCTACTTCGTGCTACTGTTTCCTCTTTGATGGCTTTACAAGCATCAATAATGCGTTGCTTCATGTCCTCTGCTGTTGTTGGTTCATGTTGGTAAACAGCATCCTTCACTGCTCCCCAAAGAAAATAATCCAGCGGTGTAAGGTCCGGAGATCGGGCAGGCCACCTAACTGGGCCACCTCGTCCAATCCACCTACCAGGGAACTTACGGTTCAGAAGTCGTCGTGCTCGTAAGGCGTTATGTGCAGGGCATCCGTCATGCAGATACCACATGACCATTCTCCGGTTCAGAGGTACGGTGTCCAAGAGAACAGGAAGATTGTGTCGTATAAATCTGGAGTATTGTCTGCCATTTTGGATGCCATTTATAAAGAAAGGTCCGATAATGGTATCTCCAATAATCCCACACCAAGCATTAACTTTCCACGGACGTTGATGCTCTACCTGACGGAGCCATTTTGGATTGTCTGCGGACCAATAATGGATATTCCTCATATTGACAATTCCTTTGTTGGAGAATGATTCCTCGTCGGTAAGAGAACATCTGCAAAAAAATTTGGATTAGTCAGAAGTTTTTGCTGAGCCCACCGACAAAATGTTACCCTATTGCTGAAGTTATTTCAATGAAGATCCTGGTGTAAATGAACATGGTAAGGATGAAATTTATGAAGTTTAAGAATACGCTGTGCACTTGATTTCGACACACCAACTTCACGTTCAATTTGACGTGTGCTGATTTGAGGATTCACAGCTATGGTAGCGAGCACAGCAACTTCAGCACGTTCATCTGTGCGTGTTCTAGGACGATGTCGAGGTCTTGGATTTAAGCTTCCCGTTTCACGTAGACGAGATGTGAGACGACCAAACATCCGGCGCGAAGGCGATGGCTTGTCAAGGAATTGTCATCTGTACATTCGTTCTGCCTGAACAGCATTTCGTCCACCTACAACAGGGTACAGTACAGGTATGTAGAGTAGGGTAGAAAACAGACATATTATCTTGATAATCATATTGTTCGTAACAGTACTTTCAACAAACAAGCAATCTCATAATGTATTTCCCGTCAACGTACATTCTTCATATATCAGCAGCATTTCTACCATATCTTCATGTGTGTACATTATACTGTACAGTATAAGTTCCACAACACACCGTTTATTCACAATGTTTACTACCTCCGTGCCGTCACTAGATTACTCTGATGCACGACTACACTGGCAAGCGGGTGTACTGCACGCCGAAGCAACAACAAATGGGATGCTCGGTGGGTGGTGGAGTACAGAAGTTTGCATGGGTCGCAAATCATAAACAAGGCGAAGTGGTAACTGTGGCAGTAGTGGTATCTACGTTGGACACTTGACTAGGTAGAGAAAGGCCCTGCGCGACAGGCACAATGGGACATATAACGCATTAGACAAACCTTATTTTGGGTGTGCAGAATAAATAAGACAACCGGACGGGTGCACACCGATCGGTACTGGTTCATATTGTGTACGTAGATACGTAAAACGTTCAAGAGGAAAACCATTATGTGCTTATGAGAGTTAATGGCAGCAGACCGTATTATTCGTTTCGGACCTCTTGATAAGTATGGAGGCGTGAATACACATGTCAATCACATCGCGATTACGGGCAGCATGGCGTTCACGCCTGAGCCTCAGGACGTGCGCTAGCAGCGCATGTCGGGTGTTTCAAGCGTCAACTTCGCGTCTTAATATCTCGGGATGTAAGGGGAATATTGCGATGCAATCAACGCCATTGTGTATGTGCTTTGTCATGCGATGGATTGCTGAAGAAAAAATATAGGAGGTCCATTTAAAAAAATATAAGTTTGTGTTAAAAAACACATATGATTTCGTTTTAGAATGTTTCCAAATATGTACATTCATGGGCCCCAGCCCTACATTGATACCGGTGAAAGTCGTTTTCCAATAGCTGTTATTGTTCCATTATTATTTTGGGTGGACAATATATATATATATATATATATATATATATATATATATATAATTCTACTGTACGTGTGTATGTCACTGAACTCCTCCTAAACGGCTGGACCGTTTTGAATGAATTTTTTTGTATGCGTTTGGGTGGCACCCTGGATGGTTTAGATTCACAAATCAGCCTGGCAGATGGCGCTGCAGTCGGTATCTAGGTTATTTACCTATACTGCAACTAAGCGGCTGGATCGATTTGAATGAATTTTTGTGAATGCGTTGAAGTGGGGGCGTGGAAAATTTACATTCTTAAATCAGCACGGTAGGTGGCGTTTAATTTTTGTGTGCAATATTGAGCGTATTATATTCAGATATAAGTTACGTGTATAGGATTTTCTTTATTTTTCGACATTGTAATTTAAGTGTATTATTTTATGTGTGTTTCGTTATTTTGACACATTTTAATTTTTTTGTACGTTCTCTTTTGATATTTCCGGTGTTGCACTTCAGTCAATATTAAGTGTATTATATTCACATATAATTTATGTACATAAAACAATACCACGTCTTCGTGGACGAGGAGGAAATATTCGTCGACGGACTCGGAATTCGCAATTAATCCAGAACCGTTGGTTAAATAGATCGGCAGAAGAGTAATTGACGGACAATGAAAATTTAAGAAATCAGGCTGCAATCAGACGAGCTAATGAAAGTCAAGAGCAACGCAACGAACGCCTTCGAGCTATTGCAATGAAACAAAGACTGGCCCGTCAACGAGTCACCGACACATCCAGAACACGTAAACAACTGCGTTTGCAAGTGTATCGCGCATTGACACGTGCATCATTTCTTCGCGTTGCATTGGAATATGAGTCGGACATCGACTATTCGGCACATTCACAAATTGTAATCGGTGCTATGAACAAACAATGCCAACACTGTCTTGCACTCAACTAAAAAGATGAATCGGCCGGTTTCTTCTGTGGGTCTGGAAAAGTTGTATTGCCACCATTGAATTCGCCGCCAGAAGCATTGAAAACACTGTTGGCTAGAGCTACATCTCAATCTAAATTGTTTTTGCGTAAAATTCGCAAATTCAATTCGAGCTTTCAAATGACATCATTTGGAGCAACAAAAATCGCCCAGAATGAGGATGGTCGCAATTTTCAATCAACATTTAAGATTCAGGGCCAAGTGTATCATCAAATTGGTTCTTCAATGCCGATGACTGATACCGATTCAAAATTTCTGCAAATCTGCTTCATGGGTGATGAGAAGCAGCAAATAAAAGCACGCTGCCAGTACAACCATATCGAGCAGATGGAGGAGCGAGAAATTGTGGGTATTTTAGAACCGTTTTTAACCAGTTAGTCCAGTTGTTCAATACCGTTTCAAACCGACTGCAAAACAACAACTATACGATCGTCATCAAAGCGGACAAAGTACCATCTGGGCAGCACGCGGCCCGATGTAATGCAGCGACTATTAATGAAGTTGTAGTTGTCATGGTTGGTGACGCATTTGAACGTCGAGATATACGAATCCAACGCAGAGATAACACGTGCATACGATTCAAGACAGTCATCGCTCTTACGACGCTTTGCAGTATCCATTGATATTTTGAGAAGGAGAAGATGGATATCATTTAAATATCAAACAAAGAAATCCAGCAACAGGTACAATCTACACATGTCATTACCTAATATTTTATTTTTATGCACGATTAATTTCTTTTTGTCTTAATTATATTTTTACTTTGCAGGTGCAGAAATCAACAAGAAAGTGAGCGCGATGAACTCCTACGCATATCGGTTGATGATACGTGCCAATGAAGACAGTAATATTCTCCGATGCCGCCTGCTGTTTCACCAATATATCTTTCATATGTATGCGAAAATTGAAAGCGAGCGATTACGATACATTAGGTATAATCAAGCGAAACTTCGAGCTGCGGAATACATTCATTTGCGTGATGCTATTGTTGGTAACGAAGATGGAATAACTAATATCATTGACATCGGTACTTCATATATTCTTCCATCATCATATATTGGTAGTCCACGTCATATGCAAGAATATATTCAAGACGCCATGACTTTTGTGCGCTCATACGGACGACCAGATTTGTTCGTTACATTTACGTGTAATCCAAAATGGGATGAAATTAAAACTGCGCTATTACCAGGTCCAACTGCAAAAGATCGGTACGATATCTCTGCACGTGTCTTCAGATAAAAGTTAAAATCCGTGATGAACTTGATTATACATTCCTCTGTATTTGGCAAAACACGTTGCTGGCTGTATTCTGTTGAATGGCAAAAACTAGATGTGCCACACGCACATATTTTGATTTGGTTGGTCGAGAAAATACAGTCTGAAGAAATTGATAAAATTATCTCAGCAGAAATTCCAGATCGGAATATCGATCAAGAATTGTATGAGATTGTTACCGCTAACATGATCCATGGTCCATGCGGTGCTATAAATATGACGCCGCCGGGCATGCACAATGGAAAGTGTCCGAAACTTTTCCAGAAGATTGTATAAATGATACAATCACTAATATCGATGGCTATCCATTGTATCGTCGTAGAGACACTGACCATGGTGGTCAATCACATCAATTACGAATGTCAGCTGGTACAACAGTTTACATTGACAATCACTGGTTGGTTCTGAATTCACCATTGCTGTGTAAAATCTACAAAGCACACATAAACATTGAGATCTGCAGTTCAGTGAAGTCCATAAAATATATATGCAAATATGTCCATAAGGGCAGTGATATGGCTGTATTTACTGTTCACAATGTTAACGAAAACGATGAAATAACACGGTATCAAATGGGCCGATACATCAGCTGTTTTGGTTGGTAGGAGAGCCAACACCATGTTACCAGAGGGGGCCGAAAGGTACGCGTTTTAGCTCACGCAGGCTGGCGTGAGGTCTGGAACAGGACAAGGAAATTAGAATTTAGAAAAACGGACGTAGCTGGTGGAATACTTAACTTTAATCCGTTAATGAAGAACGTCAGTCTTGACGGTAGATGAATCAAAATTAATAGTAACTAATAATGGCGCCTTGCTAGGTCGTAGCAAATGACGTAGCTGAAGGCTATGCTAAACTATCGTCTCGGCAAATGAGAGCGTATTTTGTCAGTGAACCATCGCTAGCAAATTCGGTTGTACAACTGGGCGAGTGCTAGGAAGTCTCTCTAGACCTTCCGTGTGGCGGCGCTCGGTCTGCAATCACTGATAGTTGCGACACGCGGGTCCGACGTATACTAACGGACCGCGGCTGATATAAAGGCTACCACCTAGCAAGTGTGGTGTCTGGCGGTGACACCACATTAGCAGCAATAAAACAGTTTGGCGTATTTTGGGTTTTCCGATACATGAAAGAGACCCTGCTGTTATACATTTGGCCGTGCGCCTTGAAAATGGACAGCGTGTTTGTTTAGTGACACCACATTCCTCCCCCGCAAATCGGCGTAAGGTTGTGGCATAAGGCTTCCGCCCGCCGTGGGGAGGACGCCATATTGACGTATGCGACGAGGTGGGGAGCCTAACAACAGGCGAGGCTGTGCCACCCGTACCCTGCCATTCGGACCGCGGGGAGCTAGGAAACGCCTGAAAACCTGCGCCAGGGTGCACGCCAACATGCGGTGTATGCGCCCGCAGAGAGACAGGAGGGGCCGAAGGGTCGACTTCCATCTGGTCGGGGCACCCGACGGGCGAAGACGACGTATGGTCCGGAGCGGCAAGAGTTCCATGTCCGAGGACATCCGGTCACGGGAAGCGATCAGCAGCTCGTGACCCAGGGAGGCGCCCAGCGGTTGCAGCGACGCGTCCACTGCGGGCGTCGCCGGCGGGAGAACAGGCGGCGGCGCGTCGCCATGGGGCAAAATGGAAGGCGACGTCGGTAACACCTGGGGCTGAGGCGAGCCAGTAGAAGGATCCCCAGGGCGCTGACCGGAGTGCACCGTCGCTGAAAGCAGACGGCGAGCGGCAGATCCCATGCGACGACAGAGGCGCAGCTGGTTGAGATGCCGGCGCACCTCACCAGAGGCCCCCAAAACATGATACATAGCGCGTCCGAGGCAGCGAAGAATGCGCCCCACGAGCCAACGCCATGAACCTCGGTAGTGACGATAGTAGACAACGTCGCCTGGAGCAAAAGCAGGTGTCTGGCGCTGCACAGGAACTTGATGCGGCGGATGTAGCAAAGACATCAAGGGTCGATAATGACGACCGTGGAGCAACTCAGCCGGCGAGCGACCTTCTCGGGGCTGAGAGCGATACGAGGACAAAAAGGTCAACAACGCGTCCTCCCGAGAATGCGACTCTTTCAACTTCAACATCTGTGACTAGAAAGTCCTGACCAATCGTACAGCGGCACCGTTTGACTGTGGCGAAAACGGCGCGGACGTCAGATGTTGAATACCATTGGCCTTGCAGAATGACTGAAATTCTGCGGATATGAATTGTGGGCCATTGTCGGAGACAATAGTCTGTGGAAGACCTTCAATGCAAAAGATAGCAGATAACGCTTGGATGGTGGCAGATGGCGTCGTGGAAGACATCCGGACAACAAAAGGAAAATTACTGAATGAATCTACCACAACCAACCATCGAGCATTCCAGAATGGACCAGAAAAATCGATGTGTAAGCGTTGCCAAGGGGAAGTGGCTTTTGGCCATGCAAAGAATTTCCGCGGTGGTGCTGATTGTTGTTCAGCACACACCATGCATGAAGAGCACATATTCGTAATCGCGGCATCGATTCCGAACCACGTACAGAGCTAACGAGCAAGTTGTTTCGTTCTCACTATACCCCAATGTCCTTGGTGGAGAAGCTGTAAGACAGAGGACTGTAACGAAAGTGGGACCACGACCCTGGACTGATCATTATCAGAACGCAACAGCAAAACACCACGTCGAACAAAAAGTCTCTCCTTGTGAGCAAAAAATCGGCGAACCAACGGATCCCCGATCCGTGACCTTGACAAGGGCCATTGCGTAGCAACAAAACGCAGAACGGTAGCAAGGACAGGGTCGGCAGCTGTGGCTGTAGCTACACGACGAAAATCAATCGGAAACGATTCGACCACGTCATCGGTTTCCGAATCAATGAACATGCAAGCAAATTCAGAGGAATCGAATGCTCTATCCTCAGCAACAGGCAAACGGGACAACGCATTGGCGTTTCCGTGCTGAGCAGTGGACCGATACAAGATATCGTAGCGGTACTACGAGAGGAAAATAGACCAGTGAATGAATTTCTGCGCTGTACGTGGAGGTAGAGGCTTGTTCGGATGAAAATGCGACGTTAAAGGTTTGTGGTCTGTGATGATTGTAAAGTGACGACCATACAAGAAATCATGAAACTTTGTAACACCAAATACGAGAGCCAATGCTTCTTTGCGCAGACGAGAGCAATTTGGACGCAAAGGCAATAGGGCGATCGTGCGATCCATCTTTGTGCGCAAGCACAGCACCGATCCCGAAATCCGATGCATCCACCATCAATAAAAGGGGCTTCTGGGGATCAAATGACGTAAGGCAAGTATCGGAAAGCAACGCCGATTTCAACTGGCGAAAGGCGCGTTCGCATTCCGTCGTCCAGATGAATGGAACACCTTTACGGCGTAAGCGATGAAGCGGAGCTGAAATGGAAGAGGCGTTTGGTATAGCGAGCAAAAAACACACATTTGCCCTTCTGCAAGCGAAGACCATTTTGTCGCAAGACCTGAAATAATGCTCTGACCGAGCGAGGTGGCGCAGTGGTTAGCACACTGGACTCGCATTCGGGAGGACGACGGTTCAATCCCGTCTCCGGCCATCCTGATTTAGGTTTTCCGTGATTTCCCTAAAATCGCTTCAGGCAAATGCCGGGATGGTTCCTTTGAAAGGGCACGGCCGATTTCCTTCCCCATCCTTCCCTCACCCGAGCTTGCGCTCCGTCTCTAATGACCTCGTTGTCGACGGGACGTTAAACACTAACCACCACCACCACCAATGCTCTGAGGTTGACCAAATGTTCTTCTTCCGTGTTTCCGGAGATCACAATATCGTCCAGATAATTTGCTGCAGTAGGGACAGACGCACAAACAGTTTGGATATGTTGCTGAAACAATGCAGTGGCGGATGCACACCCGAATGGCAGTCGTTTGAATCGATACAAACCAAGATGCGTGTTAACCACCAAAACGCGCTGGGATTCTTCGTCCACCGGTATTTGCAAGTACGCATCTGCTAGGTCCAACTTCGAAAAATATTTACCCGGGCACAGTTTGTCAAAAAGATCTTCCGGGCAGGGTAAAGGAAAAGTTGCAGTCACTAGTTGCGGATTCACTGTTGGCTTGAAGTCCACACAAAGTCTCAATTTTCCCGAAGGTTTTGGCAAAATTACTAAGGGTGATGCCCAGAGAGAAGCCTGCACACGTTCAATTACACCTTGTGATTCCAAATCGTGTAATGTTTTTGTGACCACATCACGCAATGCGTGAGGAACATTGCGCACTCTGAAAAATTTCGGTTGCGCGTTTACTGTCAGTTCCAAATGTGTTTTATAGTTCTTAGCGCAACCAAGGCCCGGTGCAAAAATGTCTGCAAATTCTTCACATAGACGAGAAACACTGTCTGAAGGCACAGTCTGGTTCACTGACAGGACCTGATTTCCTATAGACAAGTTAAACATCTGAAATAAATCGAAACCAAACAAGTTCACTGCAGAAGAAGAACGAAGGACGTAAAATGACACAAGTTTTGTCTGTCCCTTGTATGTTGCAAGAAGGCTGCACTGTCCTAACACAGGGATCTTTTGACCTGAATAGCTAGTTAGCTTAACGTTTGCGGCACGCAACGGAGGTGTACCCAGCTGTTTGTACGTGTCTTGATTGATCAGTGAAACTACAGCTCCGGTATAGAGCTGGAATGGTATCACTTTGCCGTTAATGTCCAAGTCTACAAAAAGTTTATTGTCCTGCTGACGACAAGAGCTACTGTTTCGTGCAACGTGAACTGACGCTGGTACAAAATCACTTGCGACTTGACGGGATTTCCGGCGATGTCGACGCACACTATTTGTGGGACGAACACAGTCACTGTTAGAGAGAGTGGCACTGGGCGGAGTGAAATGAACTACATGAATTTCCATGGGTGAAGTTTCACGAGCCGGAGTATCCTTGGTTCGAATTCGGCGCGAAGCAAAGGGCCTGGAATGGTTGTGAGTTTCCGATCTGAGCTTTTTATGGCAAACACTCTGAACATGTCCTTTTTTATTACAGAAAAAGCAACTAGCCAGGCGTGACGAGCAATTCTCGCGCGAATGTCTAGCAGCGCACCGCGGGCATGATTTTAGCTCTGCATTTGCTTGCCTGCGCGGCACACGTGGCTGAGAGCCTGGCGGCAGCGGCGCGGCCGGACGCAGGGCTGTTTACTGCTCCGTGCAGCTCGCCCAGCGGGCCGGTTAACCTGACACACGGCTGATGAAGTTTCAAATGATTCCTGAGCAAAGTCAAGTGTGTTCAGCCTATCCAATATGTCCATCACTTGTTGAAGGGAGGGATTGACTAATTTCAAAATCTGTTCCCTTATACGAACATCAGAAACGTTCTTTGCAATTGCATCATGTACCATAGTATCTGAATAAGGGAGTCCACATTGACACTCAAAAGCACACTCCCTAGTAAGGCCTTGCAAGGTTGCAACCCACTCCCGATTAGTCTGACCTGTCGTACGTTTTGTACGAAAGAAGGTATACCTTTTCGCAACTACATTGACTGATTCTTTGAAATGTGCATCTAATGCAGACAAATTTCGTCGTAGGACAGAGTTGCTACGTCGCGTCGGGGAAATAATTTGACTATCACACGGTACGTTTGGACGCCGACCGATGATAACAAAAAAGGCTGCCGCTCGTTACCTTGAATTCTGTAGGCGGCGAGATGGAATTCAAATTGGCGTGACCACTCCGTCCAGCTTTCCAGTGCAGCATCAAAAGGCCGAAAAGTCGGTGCAACAGCGTGTTGTGGCTGCGTTAGCGGTGGAGCGGAGGCTACCGCATCGTTTTGCATTGCCCGTTGACCCTGGATGAGCTGTCCAAGGGCATCCAGTAAGGCCTGCATCTGCTGATTCTGCAAGCGATAAAATTCGGACAGTACATCAGGAGATTGCGGCGGAGCCATTACACAAGTAAATCAGGGCAATATCGATAAGAACGCGGTTTTGCCTCGTCGCCAATGTTTTGGTTGGCAGGAGAGCCAACACTGTGTTACCAGAGGAGGCCGAAAGGCACGCGTTTTAGCTCACGCAGGCTGGCGTGAGGTCTGGAACAGGACAAGGAAATTAGAATTTAGAAAAACGGACGTAGCTGGTGGAATACTTAACTTTAATCCGTTAATGAAGAACGTCGGTCTTGACGGTACATGAATCAATATCAATAGTAACTGATAATGGCGACTTGCTAGGTCATAGCAAATGACGTAGCTGAAGGCTATGCTAAACTATCGTCTCGGCAAATGAGAGCGTATTTTGTCAGTGAACCATCGCTAGCAAAGCTGATAGTAAAACTGGGCGAGTGCTAGGAAGTCTCTCTAGACCTGCCGTGTGGCGGCGCTCGGTCTGCAATCACTGATAGTGGCGACACGCAGGTCCGACGTATACTAACGGACCGCGGCCGATTTAAAGGCTACCACCTAGCAAGTGTTGTGTCTGGCGGTGACACCACATCAGCAGCAATAAAACAGTTTGGCGTATTTTGGGTTCTCCGATACATGAAAGACCTGAGCCTTGAAAATGGACAGCGTGTTTATTTCATTGAAGAGACTTCTCTAAAACGTGCATCAATTGCCCCAAAAACCACATTAACTGAGGTTTTCGAACTATGCAACCGACCAGGTATTCCTGGTCAATTCGCAAAGACATTAACGTATACTGATGTGCCACGATATTTCACATGGAACAAACAGTCAAAAAAGTGAGAACAAAGACCGCGAGGTGTTCCGGTTGGAGGATACAACGGCATATTTATGGGAAATACATTAGGCCGATTATACGCAGTTCATCCAAAGCAACACGAATATTTCTTCTTGCGTTTATTGTATGTTAATGTTCCTGGACCGACGTCCTTCCAATACTTGGGAATAGTCAGTGGCATTTTGTATGACACATATCATGATGCGTGTCGCGAATTACATTTGCTGGAAGATGACAACCATTGGGAAATCACACTTGCAGATGCAGCATTGAGTTCCTCTCCTCATCAATTTCGCCAATCATTCGCCATATTATTGACGACATGTTTTCGATCTTAAGCTTCTGTCCTCTGGGACAAATATAAAGAATCTATGAGCGACGACATTCTGCATCGCATTCGGATCGCTGATCAAGATACCAATATCGATTTTTCGCCGGAATTATATATAACGAGGCGCTAATAAAGGTTGAAGATATTTTCATTCTGATTTCGAATATGCCGCTCATTCATTTTGGTATGCCCTCACCTAACCACCCAGCAACAGACATCATTAACAGCGAGATTCAGCGCGAACAGCGGGTTCAATACCGTCTCTTTAACTACTTTCGTTGAAAATAATGAGCAACTACTCACTGATGAACAAAAGAATGTATACGATCGAATTAATTTGTCAATTGCAGCAGAACAAGGAGGATTTTTTTTTTTTTAGGACGCTACAGGTGGCACTGGAAATACGTTTCTCATCTCAATAATATTTGCGGGCATTCAATCCCAAAATCATACTGCGTTAGCAGTGGCTTCATCAGATACTGCAGCCACTTTGGTTGATGGCAGACGGACTGCACATTCAGCACTCAAGTTGCCATTGAACATTCACATAAATCCAGATGCAGAGTGCAACATAAAAAATCATTTCGGTATGGCTAAAGTTTTGCAAAAACGCAAAATTATTATCTGGGATGAATGCACTATGGCCCACAATCATTCACTTGAAGCTCTCGATAGAATGATGGAAGATCTAAATAATAACACCAGGCTCTTCGGTGGTGCATTACTGCTGCTGTCCGGTGATTTTAGACAGACATTGCCGGTCATTCCACGCACTACATATGCGAATGAAATTAACGCATGTATAAAACAATCTTCTCTGTGGCGAAATGTCAGTACATTTCGTCTTAGCAAAAATATACGTGTTCAACTGCAAAACGATCCATTGGCACTATCATTCTCCGAGCAATTGCTCAACACTGAAAATGGAACAATACCATCGCATGGAGACACACAATGCATCCAATTGCCAGACAATTTCTGCAACATGGTAAATACGAAAGATGCTTTGATAGAAAGTATATTTCCAGATTTACAAGCAAATTATATTAATCATGCGAGGCTTTGTGAACGAGCTATTTTGGCCGCAAAAAATATCGATGTTGACGCTAGTAACTTCAAAATACAACAGTCATGGCCAGGCAATGAGATATTGTTCAAGTCGATCGACACTGTTAGCGATCCTGACGAAGCAGTCAACTATCCTGTTGAATATTTGAATTCGCTGGATTTACCAGGAATGCCACCACATAACTTGCGAATTAAAATTGGCTCACCTATCATTTTTCCGAGGAATTGAAATGCACCTAAGCTATGCAACGGTACAAGATCAGTTATAAAAAACTTATGGGCAATATTCTTGAAGCTACAATTTTGAAAGGCAAATTTGAAGGTGAAGTTGTTCTCCTGCCACAAATCCCAATGATCCCTTTAGACTCACCCATTCCATTCAGACGTCTGCAATTTCCAATTTGCTTGGCATTTGCCATGACTATTAATAAGCCACAAGGTCAAACAATGTCGATTAGTGGGTTGGATCTGGAAAATGCGGTCTTTTCACATGGCCACTTATACGTGGCGTATTATCGCTTGGAAAACTGTCAAGTTTATTCATTTACACTCCTCAGGAATTGACTAAAAATATTGTTCATCAAATCGCATTAAGATAAAATTTAACAAACATTATTGATTATAACGAATTGTTTTTAGAAAATTGATATTCTTTCAAAATAAAGAATGATGAAATTATTATATTATTTGTCTTTCATTTCATACTTTGTTTAATATCCTACTCGCTTCAAACATTATGCAGGACACGGTAGCGTTCTCGCTTCCCACGCCCGGGTTCCCGGGTTCGATTCCCGGCGGGGTCAGGGATTTTCTCTGCCTCGTGATGGCTGGGTGTTGTGTGCTGTCCTTAGGTTAGTTAGGTTTAAGTAGTTCTAAGTTCTAGGGGACTGATGACCGTAGATGTTAAGTCCCATAGTGCTCAGAGCCATTTGAACCAATATATATATATAAGGTCCTCCGGCCATTTGACCATCTTCTTCTTCGCAGATGCACAAACTGTACCCGAACTCTTTCTTACGGGAATCGGCAGTAAAGCCGCAAGTAATGAGTATAATGGGCAGGGGCACTATGAGTATAGTACGAGTCAATAAGTTGCGAATGTGGGCCTCACGGGAGGCGTGCCAGAGATACGTCCATGAGATCGCACTATCCTCTGTGTCCTCGGTGGCTCAGATAGCGTGTTCGGTCAGTGCCCTCTGCAATAAAAAAACTGAGTATAGGAATCAACGATCACCTTGAACGGATGTCTTTTGACGTCCGCCCGGAACAAACGCAACGAAGTATATCGAACAAAATGAAAAAAAGAAAAGGAAGGTGGATAGAGCGTCTGCCATGTAAGCAGGAGATCCCGGGTTCGATTCCCGGTCGGGGCAAACAATTTAAACTGTCCCCGTTGACTTATATCAACGCCTGTATGCAGCCAGGGGTATTCATTTCATTGTAATTTAATCGTTGCCTTTCTGTAAGAAAGCGCCGTCTTTGTTCGAGGTGATCTGTTTACATTCCATTACCACTACCTGCGCGAGTGAACAACGGCCCGCTTGCGGAGAGGCCACACAGAGCCCCGCGCACGTCCGCTTCGCAACACGACTGAGAGCCGACGAACCATTTGGCTATCCATACACGACTAATGACCAGTGTCAAACTTACACGTATCGTCAACTATGCGTTTACAATCTGCTCTCATACATGCATTATGTATATCCCCGTACAGATGAGACGTTTTAATTGCAAGTAGCTAGCACGGTGTCGGGGGGTAAATATGGCAGTGCCTCTGTTATTCAGAATTAGTATGCGAAGTTCCTTTGGACATGCCTGTCCAAGGGAATATTACATCGTAATTAAGAATAACACAGGAACTGAAATATCATATCAGTCCCACAAAGTCCAGCACTCTACACCCAGACTGTTTTTGTCCATATGACATAAGTTAACAATGTTGAGATACCATTCGATTCAATCTTGAATAGAGTATCGTTTAAATATGCACAATTATTTGTCCCTCTAACAGTTCAGCATTCAAATTTGATTTCCATCTACTGCCAACAAATGTTATCTATTCAAGCTGTGAGTTAATCAAAATAACAACATCTAAATGAAAATTAACTGCCGACCGTGGTGGTCTAGCGGTTCTAGGCGCTACAGTCTGGAACCGTGCGACCGCTACGGTCTCAGGTTCGAATTCTGCCTCGGGCATGGATGTGTGTGATGTCCTTAGGTTAGTTAGGTTTAAGTAATTCTAAGTTCTAGGGGACTGATGACCTGAGATGTTAAGTCCCATAGTGCTCAGAGCCATGAAAATTAACAGCCAGCGTAGTTGATGTATTATTCTGAGTCTACTATTGACAATATTCGTTGCACAAACTAGCAAATCACAGGCGATGGAACGGTGTGCTCGAGTACTTTCTTGTTCACGAAGTCACACCAGCTGATTACCTCGCCTGCGTTAGGACCTACATTTCACAACCACTCTCAGGTGGCGCTCCAATGGCAGCAGATGTGCAGCCTAGTGCCACACAAAATGTGTATCATCTCTGAGCAAGTAAATTACGTATGCTTGAAAGTGTCTCGGGCATGACACCGAATTGGTTGATCATTGTAGAAAGAACATAGGAAGACGTAACGTGCCATCATCATCTAGTTACTCCTGCTGACAGACATCCTGCACCAGTGAGTGCGATATACATACCGATCGCCTCCCCTTCCACTAACCCCTTGTATGGACGGCGCGGTGCTACGGCCGCGCTTGTGGGGATAGCTCGCGCTCTGGAATCGGGCCTCACTTCGCTCCGGCTTCTCCGTGTTCGGTATGCGATTTCCGTTGCGTTTGGAGAATTTTCAGAGCCGGAGCCCTCGCTTAACTAAGTTGAAACCCATTTCCCTTGTTGATGAGCTTCTCATGTTGCCGGATTTCGATAGCCTCCTATACGCAGTCCCAATCATGGGAAGTGTTTTTTCTACCTTCGTGTTTCATTTTGCGGTTGGTTTCGAGGCAATGTTCAACAATTGGCTACTTTGTTGACTGCTGGAGGTCAGTGTGCCGTTTGTGTGCCGTACACCTTTCTCCAATTGGTTCAAAATGGCTCTGAGCACTATGGGACTCAACTGCTGAGGTCATAAGTCCCCTAGAACTTAGAACTACTTAAACCTAACTAACCTAAGGACAACACGCAGATCCATGCCCGAGGCAGGATTCGAACCTGCGACCGTAGCGGTCGCGCGGTTCCAGACTGTAGCGCCAGAACCGCTCGGCCACCAGCGGCCGGCTTTCTCCAATTGTATGAATGGTTTATGCCACATGTGCATTCCCACACACACCAGATTTCCGAAACCCCGGGCCGCCTTTTACTGTCTCTAATGAGGTTTTCGTCGTTGCCGATGGGCGATAAGCACTTTTGATATGTCACGGTCGTAAACTTTTACCAATTTTGCCCGCAGCTCGTGGTCGTGCGGTAGCGTTCTCGCTCCACACGCCCGGGTTCCCGGGTTCGATTCCCGGTGGGGTGAGGGATTTTCTCTGCTTCGTGATGGCTGGGTGTTGTGTGATGTCCTTAGGTTAGTTAGGTTTAAGTAGTTCTAAGTTCTAGAAGACTGATGACCATAGATGTTAAGTCCCATAGTGCTCAGAGCCATTTCAACCAATTACCGCTGGTGGGCGCCCCGAACTTGTAAGTCATTTTCAGCTTGGTATCGGGTTACTTTTGATCACTTATGTATATGCGTTATTAAAAGTACAGTAGCAAAGAGTTTAAATTTGAGTCAACTATAAATTACACATCAATACATTTGGGTTAAAACATTAAAATAACACGCTGTGGCCCAGAACTCGTATGATCTCCGATGGAAACAGGGTCACCTCAGGGACTTGTTCTACACAAATTGCGGTAGCGAGCGCCAAATTCGAGGCGCCTTCAAGCAGAAAACCGCGCCGCACCCCACAGCCAGCACCCGATGAAGACCAACGGAAAAACATAATCTGCTTTTCATACGTGAATAAAGTATCTGGAAAAATTGGTAAAATGGTTCAAATGGCTCTGAGCACTATGGGACGTAACATCTGAGGTCATCAGTGCCCTAGAACTTAGAACTACTTAAACCTAACTAACCTAAGGACATCACACGCATCCATGCCCGAGGCAGGATTCGAACCTGCGACCGTAGCGGTCGCGCGGTTCCAGACTGAAGCGCCTAGAACCGCTCGGCCACACAGTCCGGTGGGCTTCAGTCACAAAGGGTGCCGGCCGAACACTGGATGAACGTAGATACAGGAACCACCGATATAACAGTTATGATACGTTAGCTGTGTTGGGAAAGTACCAAAGTTCCATGCGGTAATAGAAAGCACTGTTGCTCAAATCATTATAGGCACTGAAAGCTGGCTAAAGCCAGATATAAGCTCATCCGAAATGTTTGCGAAGAGCCAAACGGTGTTCCGAAAGGATAGCCTAAACTCGGTTGGCGGTGGCGTGTTTGTTGCAGTTAGAAGTAGTTTATCTTGTCGCGAAATTAAAGTAGATAGTTGCTGTGAGTTAGTATGGGCAGAGTTCATTGTTGGCCACCGGTATAAAATAATAATTCGATCTTTACCGACCTCTCAATTCAGATGATACAGTTGCTGAAAGTTTCAAAGAAAACTTGAGTTCGATTTCAAACACGTAACCGACTCATACGATTATAGTTGGTGGTTAATTTAAATTACCCTGGATATGTCGGCGAAAATACATGTTTAATTCCACAGTTACACATAAAACATCATCCTAAATTGTGCTATACGCATTCTCTGAAAATTGTTTACAGTAGTTAGCACATGAGTCCACGCGAATAGTAAACGATTGTGAAAACACACTTGACCTCTTAGCGACAAACAATCCTGAGTTAATAATAAGCATCAATACTGACCTAGGGATTAGTGAACACAGAGTTCTCGTAGCGAGACTGAATATTGTAACCCCCAAATCCTCCAAAAATAAAAGAAAAATGTACCTATTCAAAAAAGCAGATAAAAATTCACTCGACGCCTTCCTTAGTGACGATCTCCACTCCCTCAAAATTAATAATATAAGTGTAGACCAGATGTGGCTTCAATTCAAAGAAATACTATCGGCAGCAATTGAAAGATTTACACCAAATAAATTAACAAACGACGGACCTGAACTTCTATGGTACACAGATGCGACAGAACACTGTTGCAGAAACAACGAAGCAAACATGCCGAATTTAAACAGACGCAAAATCCCCAAGATTGGCGATCTTTTGAAGAACCACGAAATTTAGTGCGGACTTCAATGGAGTTGCTTATAACAGTTTCCACAACGAAACTTTATCTCGAAACCTGGTAGAAAATACAGAGATTCTGGTCGTATGTGAGGTATGTTAGTGGCAAGAAACAATCAATGCCTTCTCTGCGTGATAACAATGGAGATACTATCGAAGACAATGCTGACAAAGCAGAGTTTCTAAAGACAGCCTTTCGTAATGCCTTCACAATAGAAGACGAAGTAAATATTTCAGAATTAGAATGAAGAACAGCTGCCAACATGAGTAACGTAGAAGTAAATGTCCTCGGAGTAGTGAAGTAACTTAAATCACTTAATATAAGCAAGTCTTCTGGTCCAGACTGTAGGCCACTTATGTTCCTTTCATAGTATGCTGATGCATTAGCTCCATACTTAACAATCATACACAACCGTTCGCCGGCCGAAGTGGCCGAGCGGTTCTAGGCGCTTCAGTCTGGAACCGCGCAACCGCTACGGTCGCAGGTTCGAATCCTGCCTCGGGCATGGATGTGTGTGATGTCCTTAGGTTAGTTAGGTTTAAGTAGTTCTAAGTTCTAGGGCACTGATGACCTCCGATATTAAGTCCCATAGTGCTCAGAGCCATTTGAACCATACACAACCGTTCGCTCGACGAAAGATCCGTACCGAAAGACTGGAAAGTTGCACGGGCCACATCAATATTCATGAAAGGTAGTAGGAGTAATCCATTTAATTACAGGCCAATATCATTAACGTGATGTGGAGTTGGATTCTGGAACATATATTGTGTTCGAACAATATGAATTACCTCGAAGGTAGCGGTCTGTTGATACACGGTCACGGTCGTTCTTGCGAAACACAACCAGCTCTTTATTGGCGTGAAGTGTTGAGTGCTATTGTCAAGGGATGTCAGATCGATTCCCTATGCCAGGATTTCCGGAAGGCTTTTCACACTGTACCACACAAACGGTTTGTAGTGAAACTGCGTGCTTATGGAATATCGACTCAGTTATGCGACTGGATTTGTGAATTCCTGTCAGAGAGGTCCCAAACAGAAGTGATTTCTGACGTTCCCCAAGTTAGTGTTAATGGCCCTTTGCTGTTCCTTATCTATATAAACGATTTGGGAGACAATCTCAGCAGCCGTCTTAGGTTGATTGCAGATGACACTGTCGTTTATCGACTAATAAAGTCATCAGAAGACCAAAACAAATTGAAAAAGATTTAGAAAAAGATATCTGATGGTGCGAAAATTGCCCGTTAACCCGAAATAACGAAAAATTTGAGGTCATCCGCATGAGTGCTAAAAGGAATTCGTTTAACTTCAGTTACACGATAAATCAGTCGAATCTAAAGGCCATTAAATCTACTAAATACCTAGGAATTACAATTACGAACAACTTTAATTGGAAGGAACACTCAGAAAATGTTGTGGGGAAGGCTAACGAAAGGCTGCGTTTTATTGGCAGGACTCTTAGAAAATGTAACAGATCCACTAAGGAGACTGCCTATACTACGCTTGTCCCTCCTCTTTTAGAATACTGCTGCGCGGTTGGGATCCTTGCCATATAGCACTGACGCAATACATAGCAAAAGTTCAAAGAAGGGCAGCACGTTTTGTACTATCGCGAAATGTGGGAGAGAGTATCACTGAAATGAGACAGGATTTGGGCTGGACATCATTAAAATAAAGGCGTTTTTCGTTGCGACGGAATCTTCTCATGAAATTCCAATCACCAACTTTCGCCCCCGAATGCGAAAATATTTTGTTGACACCGACCTGTATAGGGAGAGACGATCACCTCAATAAAAGAAAGGAAATCAGAGCTCGTACGGAAAGTTAAGGTGATCGTTCTTTGCGCGTGCTGTATGAGATTGAAATAATAAAGAATTGTGAAGGTGGTTCGATGAACCCTCTGACAGGCACTTAAATGTGATTTGCATGGTATCCATTCAGATGTAGATGTAGAATCTAAACTATAGCCTAGCAGGGTTACAAGGGTAGTAATCGTTATGAAACTGAGTACATTAATTTTATGTTTGTAAGCTGAACTTTTAAAATATATTTAAATTCAGTAATTAATAGTTAAACAAAATGAGGAATTAAATAAAATGAATGCAATGGTAAGAGCGGGCCTGGGTCCACAAATTGCCAGTCTGCGGATTAAAGCTCTCAACAATGGTGTGGTTATGACAACAGCTCATCAAAAATCTGTCGTGCAATACATTTGTATAGCACGCTACATGCAATATCAAAGAAAAATACTGATCTTGTTCTGTAAGCAATGTAGCATTCATGGTGCAGGAAGGGATGACATCAAATCAGAGCATGAGAGTCAAAAACAGACAGCTGTGTATCTCATCTGAGTTATCACGGTGTGGCTGACCAGATAGAAATAAACAACAAGCACATGATAGAGTGGGTTGATGCATGGAACAACATTGTCACAGGCATCGTGGAAGTCTGAGCTTGTGTTTGATCTCATATGCAGCGGGTGGCAACACTGCCACAGGTGGTAGGACCGGCACACAGATGGCCCTTGTTGAAACCTAATTAATTAACTAATTCATGGAAAAGTATCTTCTGGGCATTTACTTATTCTTTAGGGTGTAGCCTCTCTGCATGGAGAGCGTTTGCTTCCGTTCCTATGTGCCAGACGTATCTGAGAACGTAAAACTGTGGCTTGATTAGTTGACATAGAGAAATAACAAAACAATAATTTCCTTTACCTTGTGTTTTGTTTTGAGCACGTAAATTATCAGTCGCACACATGCACTCACACGCAATAGTCTGGTAATAAAGTTGACACTTGAATCTTTTTTCACAGCATTATTCAGATAATTATGCCTCTTGTAATGGCTGGTAATTACATATGGTAGAGCTCAACGTAAAAGTGTGTAATCTAACTAACCGAGGGAGGCAAACCCGACCTCTATTACGTCATTACCGTCTACGTAGAGAGTAAAACATCTGAACGCCAAAAGAGTAAAAAAAATCGTTATTTTCACCCAGATCACAAAAAATACCATCTTTAAATTATATCTCAATGAAATGAACTTGCTACGGTGGCTGTGCCAAAAATGAAATTGAGAAACCACACTTGGCTCGCCAGAGCATGCACTCATTGTGTGTTCGAAGCTGATGTAAATAACACAGGATAAAGGTGATTGTTGAATTAAAAAAATTATATAATATTAGTTACCACGGATTTACATTGTCACTAGACTACAAGTAAATAATTAAATAAGTAGTGTTGGCTGAATTTAATCTTTCTGGTTCGAAATGGATTCCGGCTCTTACATTTGACATTGACCTTCTAAACTTTGAAACCGCTATGATGAAATTTTTTCATCTATCAGAAAATGACGTTGAAAGATGATCTAAACCGATGGTAAGCAGAGTCTGACCTCGGAATTTTAATGTTTCAAGTGATTACCTTAACAATGAAACGACTGCTTTACCGATTAGAGCCGAAATGAAAAAAATTCGCTATCTTACGTAATCTTTCTCATTACACATGTTTGTGGGAAATCAAAAGGATATATTCGTCGACGAGTAAAACATTAAATTTCAAGAGACAAAGATATTAGAGTTCATAGCAGAGATCTAGCGGTAACTAGATCGAGGGACCTCTGTTTCCACAGCTTTATTTTGGGGCAATGAAATAATTATTTTCGTCAGTATCAAGTAAAACGTTTCAGTTTATCGACTTAATATGCCCCCATGATAGTTCGTGAAAGTCCTGTATTTGTTACCATGTGTGATGCAAATCGGCGTCTGTGTGTCGACGTTAGTTTGGCAGTTAATAAGCAAACCATAAATGAAGTATGCATGAGCTGCAAATGTAGTTCGAATAACAAACATTGTTAGAGAATCAATTTAATGAGTCGTAATTCAGCACACAGAAGCAGCGGCATGCTAATACGCCTCAGTATGTACCCTAGTGGAATGGCGACCGACATTTCCATAATGTCGACGAGTTGGGAGGCCGCTACGTGTTAAAGTGATGTGTGTTGCTATGCAACTATTTAGCACCTCTTGATCATTCGCCGCAACTTTACCCGCTCTTCACTACTTTCTGCGGTGCACAGTGCTACCGAGAAGCATTAACGTTCTCTAAAAGCTTGACCAGAAAAAATGTGTTGCAGTCTGCGTATGTAGAGGCTTCATGACATTTATCTGGGTCTGGAGAGAGGAGGTGAGATGCTTCAAAACGGTCAAGCTCTGTTATCCAAGAACTGCCAGTATCAAATAATTTGACTATGAAACCATTAAAGATAATATCGAATTTTCCTAATAATACTTGTGCGTGTCAGTAGGCATGTGCACTCGACAGCAAAAATGGAGGGTCACGAATGAATTCCGACGTGTAGGCTACACCTGAATGTATGCAACCAACATAGCACATCTGTGTTACACATCGTCGCAACCCTCCACAGTACAGTCGTTGTAAGGTACACAATGGGTACCGCTAGAGACTACTAGAGAACGCCAGTCTTTATGACAGTCCGTCCAGATGTAAAGTAACACCACGATAGTACACAAGAGATCAGACAGTCCTTAACGTTTGTAAACTGAACTTAATTACAGTAAGTGTCATTTCAAATGTTATGGGACAACTAGTTTTGTCACATAAATCATTCAGTAATCCTTAGGCACAATTAAATATTTCAGACAGTTTATGGATTTGTAAAGTTGTATGGCAATTAGAAACAAGTTCTTTGCTGTCTAAAAGGTTTACCCAACACATACTGAACGTCGTTCAACGTTGAACGGGGAGTGGTTTCGCATCAACTTTATGTAATACTAAGCAGATGAAAGAAAACGTGATTAACGGCGGCAAGCACTCTACGGAAATCTCAACATTAACAGCGAATCACAAGTAATATCGTTGTTCACATTGCTAATCAACAGTTACTTGTAAACAAAGTTGTACTTTAAATGAAATGACCAACGTCTTCGTTCTGGATCCGGATGCACACCCAGATCGTAAACCCATTGTTAACCAAGCAAAGCTTTGTGCCTTATCGAGACTCGATCACTAGGCAGAAAGAGACGTCAAATATTGACGTTTGCACCAGTATCAGTTATCAATTCTCAACTTGAACGTAAATGACAATAATGTTTGTACGAAAGCAGGAACCCAAACATGGCAATTACCATCTTGGTAATTAACCTCGAAAGACGTTGTATAGTGTTGCATTTTTAAGGAACAAAGGATGCACATGTTTTAAATTGAAATGCCATCATGTAATGTTGGGGACAAGGATGCAAACCCAGCACCTAATCGGATTGTTGAATAAGTACGTAAAATCAGAATGTAGATATCACAGTTTGTCACCAGTAGTGGGGTTGGAACCTTAAATGACGACTGAAGTTGTATTGCCTGACCGGGATTCGAACCGGCGCCTACCGCCTTCGCTGTCTAACCAGGAACAGACGAGAAATGTCCAATGTTGGTCCACCATCAGCGAGATGTGCACACGTTTAACTAGAAATAGTCTATGCTGACTGAGAGTCTAACGCCGCACACATGGTTATGAACACACGTTAATAATCAACTTCATATTCAGTAGTAGCTAGGAGTAGCATGTTTAGTTGCAAACGTTAAGGCCTTCCTCATCCCTAGTAACGTGTTGCCTAATATCTGCGATATCATGATGTTAATTTACAAGTGGATTGACTGCTGTAAAGAACAATGTTCTCTAGTAGTCCTGTATCATTGAGATGTAAATGAAGTGCCTCAGCAGAAAATAATTTCCGTCGTGCAGCACGTATTGTTTCAGAGACACTGAGTACATGTTATAAGAGCACAAAACGTGTATTATGTACTAAGTATATACTATTATTTTGAGAAACTGCCGCCAAACGTGTTTTGTTTACTTTTACATTCTGCTTAGTTGTCGTGGTTGAATACAGGTTTTCTTAAGGCTACATCTAATGCACAGCGCTTACAGCGCTTACAGATTCCTGCGTCATGCTATTGCTAGCTAGGTGAAATATTTCGTGGTATTTAAAATGAATGTATTTTTGAAAGTATTGTTCGTCAAATATTTGAATGAATCGTCAACTGTAGGTGTGTCTGCCCATGTTATAGCATAATAGCTGTAGCTGCGTTAGTTTATACTACATACTTGGGTAGGTTAGCCGGCCGGAGTGGCCGAGCGGTTCTAGGCGTTACAGTCTGGAGCCGTGCGACCGCTACGGTCGCAGGTTCGAATCCTGCCTCGGGCATGGATGTATGTTATGTCCTTAGCTTGGTTAGGTTTAAGTAGTTCTAAGTTCTAGGGGACTAATGACCTCAGCAGTTAAGTCCCATAGTGCTCAGAGCCATTTGAACCATTTGGGTAGGTTAGGTGTAACTTTTGATCCATCAAGGGGTGATCGTGGCCTTGCGGCCCGGGTCTGTATTAGCCGCGGTTCACGAGCTACGGGCCAGCCAGGCTGGCCGAGGCGAGACGGAAGTGACCGAGCTGGCGGTGGCGTTAGTGGGCCAACAGCCCGGGACGAGCCAGAACGGCTCCGCCGGATGCCTCTGCCTCTGCCGCTCCGTTTGACGTAAATACGTTTACCTCCTCTCCTGGAATCAGTATAAGAGCGGCAAGCAGAAATACACATTAGGCTGTCTGCCATAATGGCTCAATGGGAGAGGTCTATTCGAGGTAGAGTGAAAAAATGGTTCAAATGGCTCTGAGCACTCTAGGACTTAACATCTTAGTTCATCAGTCCCCTAGAACTTAGAACTACTTAAACCTAACTGAGGACATCACACACATCCATGCCCGAGGAAGGATTCGAACCTGCTACCGTAGCGGTCGCGCGATTCCAGACTGAAGCGCCTAGAACCACTCGGCCACTCTGGCCGGCCGAGGTAGAGTCGTCGCTCTCATTGAGGAAGGAGGATGTTCCATCAGAGAAGCTGACAGACGGTATGGCGTACCACATACCACTGCAACGGGATTGTGGAGGATCTGCCTTGAAAGAGGCACCACGAACAGGGCTCCTGGCTCAGGAAGGAAGAGAGTGATCTCACAGCAGAAGACAGGGACCTAGTGTCTAGGAGAGAGAAAATCCCTTTCTCAACGCGAAGCAGTGGCGGCTGGAGGCCAACTTTCCTGGTTCCAGTGACACGATTCGCCGAAGGCTGAGCGACGCTGGACTGCTTGCACGACGATCCACCGTGAAACCAGAGCTCAGTGAAGACAACATTTTATACCGGTTGGCATTTTCGGAGCTCCATCTGAGGGCGTCGTGGGACAACGTAATTTTCACTGATGAGAAGGTGTTTTCCACCAATAACGACGGTCCTAGAATCGTTTATAGGCCGCAAGGGACTCGCCATCGCCGCGAATATGTAACCACGAAGAGAAGAAGTGGCCGGCTAACCGTTACCTGCTGGGGTTGGATTTCTGTGAGAGGGGCGGGAATTCTTCACAGGATAGAAGGAACTCTGGACAGCGTGCAGTATGCCCACATATTGGAAAATGTGATGCTTCCGTCAGTGCGAATGCTGTACGCAGAAGGAGACGTCACATTGGAAGAGGACCATTCTCCCATTCACAAGTCTGCATTTGTTCAGGAGCGGCTCTCCACGATTGGCGTCAACGTCATGGACTGGCCGCCACGGGCGGCTGATATGAACTCCATGGAAACCATGTGGGCTGAGGTCGTCAGAACATTAACAGAGAACTGGCCACGAAACCAACCAACTACTGCGGACGCTCTTTGGGACTGCGTCCTGGAAGCCTGGGAGGAAGTTGCTTCTTCAGGCTGTTTCGTCCGACGACTTATACATTTTATGCCAAGACGCGTGAATAGAAGTACAAAATAATGAAGGATTCTGGATAAAATTTTTTGTTATGTCTTCTTTTTCGTCATTTTTCCTCATTGGGAGCTAGTGGAAGATCGCGTGGTAACAGAAAAGATACAATATGGGTTAGCTTTCCTTTGAGTTGCCCTTTTAATTCGTGTGGGTTTCTTTTGAATGTACAGTTTGTTAACTATTCTATTTTGATTTCATTTATACCCTGTCTACACACTTACAAACTAATCAGCGTAGATGGGCTCCGTCACAGTAGCTTTTATTATTTCAAATACGTCTCTCTCTTCCTCTCCATCCATGAATACACCCTCCCTCCTCCACACAATACGCAAACGATTTCATATTATGTTTACTCGCCGCGCGGGATTGGCCGAGAGGTCAAAGGCGCTGCAGTCATGGACTGTGAGGCTGGTCCCGGCGGAGGTTCGAGATCTCCCTCGGGCATGGGTGTGTATGTTTCTCCTTAGGATTATTTAGGTTAAGTAGTGTGTAAGCTTAGGGACTGATGACCTTAGCAGCTAAGTCCCATAAGATCTCACACACATTTGAAAATTTATGTTTACTCGTGGTTAAAATCTCCTCTATTCTCTCTCACACACTCTCTCTCTCTGACACTATCGCCGCAAGTGCCCTTCTATTCCTCTCCCCCAAAACATTATAAACAAATCTAGCGGTTTCCAATGACACTACATTTTCTCTTTTAATTGCTGCTGTCTTTACTCTCTATCATTCCTCTCTACACCTATGAAACTGTATTCTTTGATCTCCCCTTCCCTTTAACCCATTCTTCGTTCTGAGAACAGTTCATCTCTCGGTCCTAAGATAAAACTAACTGTGGCACACATCTAAGTGCTGGCTAGAAGTTGAATCCACAACATATCGTCGTTGGTGATCACAACGAACACAACGTCAAACCCAAATCCGGTTTCACCAGTAGGATGGAGAGGAATGTTTGAACTTGAAAAGATGTAAGGAAACGTTTGATCTTGTAATGTTGTGATCAAAAGCTCATCATGTGGATGTGAGTTTAAACGAACACTAATAACACTAATATTGGAAAAGAATTTGATAGTTAAAGTTTCTTCATGACCACGTGTGAGGGGTTTGAATTCCATTCAGCACTGAATTTTTCGTCGCCTGATGTCTAGCTAAACATCCGCCCATCTCGCTACTGGTAAACCAACAATAGCAGATGGAGAAGCACCGGAAGGCAAAGACTCTGTCACCAGCAAGCTGTCGTAAACTATAAAACATATTTCATATAATGAACCAATGTCCATGTAAGTTCACAAGGCTCTTACTTTATTTGAAAATGAGTCGTTGAAAATTGTGGTGCTGGACTGAGATTAGAATTCGATTTCACTGTGTTCCCGTAGATTGCAACCTCTTCTAGGCGTCCTCGAAAGGCACCTATCTGGTTTCGAAACCTGATCAGCATAAAATATTCATTATTTCATTTCAAGCCCTAGCATGTGCACTCCGAACTACTAGTGAAAAATAGTTGCATTTTCTACAACTCTTCGTGCGTTGTCAGCTGTAAAGTGTTCGTTTAAACTCACATCCACATGATGAGCTTTTTATCACAACATTACAAGATCAAACGTTTCCTTACATCTTTTCAAGTTCAAACATTCCTCTCCATCCTACTGGTGAAACCGGATTTGGGTTTGACGTTGTGTTCGTTGTGATCACCAACGACGATATGTTGTGGATTCAACTTCTAGCCAGCAGAGTATTTTCCATCACATCACTGAAAGTACAAACATGCCATTCCTAGCTAATATTGGAAAAGAATTTGATAGTTAAAGTTTCTTCATGACCACGTGTGAGGGGTTTGAATTCCATTCAGCACTGAATTTTTCGTCGCCTGATGTCTAGCTAAACATCCGCCCATCTCGCTACTGGTGAACCAACAATAGCTATTTATTGTTAGTTCCTGGCTAGAAAACGACGGTGCTAGATGCTGGGTTCGAATCCCAGTCAGGCAAAAACAATTATATCGTCATTTAAACTTCCAGCATCTCGCTATTGACGAAAACATTTGATATTTAACTTCTGTTCTTATGTACAGTCGTGTTCAAAAGTATCCGAACGACCAGAATTGCATTTCGCCTGATTCCCATGCAACCTACATAACGCAGCTGTCTAGCAGGTCATCTAATCGCTCCTTGGTACAGTCATTCGACTACTGAGAATGGTTCCAACAAGTCACCACTAGAAAACACTACTGTGTATCGCAATAACTAAAGATGTAAAGTAGTACCACACATATCAGGGAACACCTCATCACAGATAAGACTGTCCTTAAGGCTTGTAAGCTCACATTTATTGCAATAAATGATACCTGAAATGTTAGCACTCTCGTTATTACGTCAGATAGGTAATGCACGTAGTAAGTTCGTCGTATTCATGATTTCCTCTTCAAAGTAACATACCATACTTGTTATTTAACACAAAATGTCATTAAAAATTTACGTTATTCACGAGCAGCTAGTTGAGAATACGAATGAACTTCGAATGACACGCCGGCCGCGGTGGTCTAGCGGTTCTAGGCGCTCAGTCCGGAGCCGCGCGATTGCTACGGTCGCCGGTTCGAATCCTGCCTCGGGCATGGATGTGTGTGATGTCCTTAGGTTAGTTAGGTTTAAGTAGTTTTAAGTTCTAGGGGACTGATGACCATAGATGTTAAGTCCCACAGTGCTCAGAGCCATTTGAACCTTTTTTTTTTTCAAATGACACGACGAACCGCCTCGTTCTGCATATGGATTCAAACCCAGGTCATGCAGGCTAAGATTTCGTGGCTGACGTAAATTAACAGCCATTCCTGACTAGGCATAAAGACAGTGATATACCTCATTTTAGAACAGTATCAGTTAACAAATAGCAACTTTAAATTACAAAACGTAACATTTTAACGGACGCGAATTCCTACCCAGTATCTATTGTCCCTGTTAACGAACTACGTGAGATGTTGAATATTGCTTCTTCACGAGTAACTTACTTGAAATGCAGTAACATAAAGCATTGTGTTGGACATGGATTCGAACCCAGAAACTAATAGGAATTTTATCGAAGAACAATCAACTTTGACATATCGGATTTTCTCGGCAGTAGCTAGATGTATTAACTGAAATGACGAGACGAAACATTAATTTTTCCTTCCCAGAACTCCAACTCGGCACGTAACGCTGTTATAATGTAGAGAAAAGGAAGTGTGGGTTTGTTACACCAGCAGCGGCATGTGAGCATGTTTCAACTAGAAATCATATGACGAAGAGTTCAGTGCTGACTGAGAACCGAACCCCAAACATATCGTTGTTGACTACACACAAAGAGACGACAGTTACCGAATTTTTCTCCACCAGCAGCTCGGAATAACATCCTTGAACTTAGAGTGATCTCGCAAATAGTTCTGTGTCTCACTGGGAGTCAAAAACGTCAGATATCGTTAGTGTTAACAGCGAATGAAAAAGCATTGAAAATAACAATTACTATCCACCAGCAGATAGGTGTTCTCGTGCTAGAGCTTGATAATAAATAGTGAAAACTTTAGTGCTGTGCCAGGATTCCAACCGATTAATGCTCAAAATGTGGATATGTTGAGGAATCTGCAGATTTGAACAAACAACAAGTTGTGGTCGAGCTGTATTGTCATGAAGGGATCAAATTCCGCGTTAAGGGCGGTCTGAGTTGCATTCCCAGTTCAGAACCGATTTTATCGACATACAGAAGCTTAAATAAAACATGGAATAAGTGTCCTGTGACCATACACAGGGTTTGTTTCGTCACTAGAAATAAATTACTAGTATAAGAAAAGTTACTGGTGATAGAGTTTCTACATGTCGACACTCCTTACTCGATTGTGTTTCCACCTAACGTCTACTTGGTAGAGAAGGAATATCATGTTTAATGTGATCTTCAGACCACAATGCCATTATACCCTCTTCACTTGGCGTAGCCAGAAGAGAATAGAATCTGCCTCTCCCTATCATAAAACGTCGGCAGAAGTTGGAATAGAGCCCAGACCATCATCATATGAAACTATCACCAGTCCAACAGACCACCAAACCCTCTTTTCTACGACTCATTTTTCTATCATAACACCTGTGCGGCACACAAGATGAGAATTCTAACACACAGGCTCCCTGTAGTGGTTTGCAGGATGTTCAATACATTCATTTACTTGGTTGACCGAATCGCCATGAACTAGCTGCGTTGGCTACCCAGTGCATACATTCAACTCTATTTAATAATCACCGAAATAAAATAACGTAACTGCCACCTACACAGAACTGCCAACAATGTAGGATGCAGAGATTTAAATAGGAAGTTCAAAATGGCTCTGAGCACTATGGGCCTCAACTGCTGTGGTCATAAGTCCCCTAGAACTTAGAACTACTTAAACCTAACTAACCTAAGGACAGCACACTACACCCAGCCATCACGAGGCAGAGAAAATCCCCGACCCCGCCGAGAATCGAACCCGGGAACCCGGGCGTGGGAAGCGAGAACGCTACCGCACGACCACGAGATGCGGGCTAAATAGGAAGTGTTCCTTTCCATTTGAGCTACTCCATTGCGCCATGTGCATGTTGAAACCGTCGTGCAGTGCAAAAGAAATGCTGTAACTGTCTCTCAGAAGTCTAGATCCGGCCATATGCATTATCTCACAGCACTGGGGAATGCGGAAGTTCTGGAGGAACTGTTGTTCACTTCCAGAGCTGCTGTAGCTACGTCACAGCTAGTAGCATAACGGTAAGCGTCGCACACTGTTGATAAGACGTCGCGTGTTCTATTACATTCGCTACTACATTTCTTTAAAACGCAATTTTGCAGTCTGCTGAAGTTATCAACTTAATGGAACTTTGAACATAATTCTCTTCACTTCTCAACCCGAAATAGTCGCATGTGGGAAAAAGGCTAACTTCTGTGTCATTTTGTTCTTTTCAGGTTTAATAGCCGGCCAGGCAGCAGATGCGTCTCAAAGCTTTTGTATTATGTATGGGGAGAGCGCATCGTGCCAAAATAGTAAGAAAAGTATGTTCTACATTAGCTGTCGTCTGGTAGTGGCGTTTTATTCTTCTTCAAACCATGTTTGACAGCTTTAACGCAGAACAAGTTTTCTACATGCATGTAATCAATAAACTGCATGTACATTGTCAGACTGTTGTAGATAACATTAGAGAATTCGCATATATCGTTGATGATTAATTTTTCTCTCATGTTTACTATTGTTTTAACAACACTAAAAGAAACCTTACGATAAATGTGCACTGTATTTTAAGAAACGAAATAAAATTACGTACGATAACCTTATGACGAATGTCGGTTTTAACGAAACTGAGTATCTGTACACAAGCGCGCCTCTATCTGCACGAATTAGTAAAATATTACTCTCTTAGATTTTGATTGGGTCTGTGTTTAAATGGTATGCTGTGTCATACTCAACAGGTATGCAAATGTGGCATTTCATAAATGAAGTTACTTATTCCTAGAAACCCAAAATTTGCTTGTCAGCAGCGGAAAGAGGCGTTACCTGTAGTGCAGCATTGTAAGCTTTCACCATTGCACTATGAGCTTAAAGTATTTTCTTGGGATTTGCTAATCAATTTATTTCCTTCGTACTTATCACCCTGGCATGTGAGTCTTAAGTGAAGAACAGTATTGAATTTCGTATCGTTGACGGTCGATTCGAATTTCTTCCAAGACGCTTGTATTGTATAGGAGCTTGGCAGTCAGAAAGCTGAGATCTACGAACATTAACCGAACTTACTGAGTTGAGCTACCAAGAAGATTTGATGAGGAAATGTTTTATTCTGATTTTGTTACAGAAATTTTTCTGGGAATTCGCAGCTCCATGAAATAATACACAAAAATAGCTCGCATGCGCTGCTCCTACCACGGTTAGAAGTGACGATTCTCTTAACCGCTGGAACATGAGACACGCACGGTACCATGGGGCTACGGACACACTGCTGCCAGCACGTAGCTCTCATCATGGTATTGGTCGCTCAGCCTCATTACGCATCGTGAAAGATATTAAAAGTTGTCACTTATGTGAAGAATAGTATTTCTTTAGCCAAAAAATTGAAATATCTGTCTGAGTGTCTAAGTTTACGTGAGGATTATATACCACGAGTCATTCAAATGGAAAGGCAATATCAAGTGAATTTAGCGAGTCAATTCAGCATACGCGGAAGTGATTGCACTGTCACAGTGTCGCCATATGTTTGTGACGATGTTGCCAATTCTCAGCTGTGCTAGGAACAGCGCTGTAGCGTTATAGGAGGAGAATCCTGTGCTCGTGTCATAGGAGGATACGAAGAGGAGGCGCGGGGTATGGTTAATATGCAGCGTTTTCTCCTACCAGCAGTGTCAAACATTCAGGTGTGTAATCTTCCATCACGATTACAGTTTCCCACAAAATATATACGAATGAAACACTTACCTTGTTACTTTGTGACTAAAGATTATTTCAGTACAATAAAAAGTCTCTGGAAATCAACTTTGCCCACCTGTCACGAAAAGTGAGATAACAAACACTTTGCACCTAAAAATCGATTGCATCTATGTGCAGTCTTGTGATCATACAAGTAGAATTTTATGAATTGCACGAGAATGTAGAAAAATGTTGGTGCGAATGGAAGCTGTAAGAAACTCAGTTACCTAATTATTTTGTACCACGTAATAATCAATTCATTTGATAATTCAGAAGAGAAAAAACTAAAAATTATGCCCATTAAGACAGAAACTAAAGTGAAGATGCGGTCACTGTGCAGATCTGCGCTTTTTCATCTTCAGATCTATAAAATAATGTATACTAACCAGCTTAATCATTGCTTTCGTAATGTTTCCCTCTTGTTTAGTCTTCTTATGATGAACTGGATCCACAACCATGAGTCTGAATTTTTCTTTGTATCCTTCCATCTACTAACTTTGTGTGTTATTGTTCGGTGTTCAAAAAGGAAAATATTATGCCTGCTCCCACGAGGTAATAAAATGAGGTCGCAAATAGGCTAACCAATTATAATCAAAATACAGTGAGACGCCAATCGTCATGGTGTTAAGTAGACAGAAATAGTTGGGTATTATTGCCTGCATCACCGTTATCCCGTTGTCGTCTTCTCTTATTGAGATTTTCATATGACACTGACACAAGACGCTGAGATATATATGTATATTCTCCGTGACGAAACATCCCACATTCCATTCACTCTGATCCTTTCGTTACGTGCATCGGCAGCAATGAGTGACAGGAAAGCTGTTGTGAGGTGACGAATAACAATAACAATGGTAGTAATAACAAATCAGTAATCAAAGATGTTTACAGCATTACAGACAATTGGTAACGATTAACAAAATAACCAAGAATGGCTGAGTGTTTAATTGGCGCACTGATTAGGTGTTCTTACCACTTTGTTACTGAATTCTGTTCTAGTTGTTTGCAGAGAGAAAACAAAGAACCCTGTAGCCATACATATCGCTAGTAGAACGAGATATTACCTATCAACTATCCTTGCTTTACATCACGAGACGAACATGGCGTCACTGAGCTGATATTTGAAATACATTTCTGTTTTCTCTCGCTGTCTCTCTCTTTCTCTTTTTATTTTAATTTTAATTTTTTGAGGAAAGCATCGAGAAGCGCGATAATAAGCAAGTAGGCATATAAACTGTTTACAGTTATTTTCATCGGGATACATAATGCAAAAATACAATTTTAAGTGTGTTATTGCGTAATTCCAGTTATTGACAGTCTATTCGTGAGCTTGCTCGCATTCAGTGGGGTGAAACCTATCACAGAAACAAGAAAAACACAAATATTTCTTGCACCATGCGCAACACATAAACGAAATCTCGGTGCACTGACGTGTTGTCCGATATATTGCACGGAAAAAGATATCTGATTGATGTTGCTAAATACAGCTCTATCAGATATCAATTTGGAAGCGTACCAAGTGTATAATAGTATATCTCGAAATGCGCAGAAAGGCCCATGGAGGTATTCGACTGAAACATAGCCATAACCAAAATTGTAACTGGGGTCGACAGCATCGTCGACTACCACCTTGACAACTCGAACGGTGACAGTGCGCGGCCGGTTACTTACGTTTACTGGTATCAAAGCTACAGCATGAAAACACAAAAATGTTAATAACCTAAAGATCATTAGTTTTGGAACCCATAGAAAGTAAAGCAGTCATCAGTCGGAAGAGTGGTTTGAACACTACAGTGTTTTAATAGGCACGGTCTTGTTGGAGGTGGTATGCTGTTGCTTTCATCTGACCTTTGAGTTGACTTACCTAGCCAGTTAATAGGGGAACCTACAGTTTTACGTGGCTTTCGGACCACAGTGCAACTCGGCATTTTTCACATCAACAAACACTGCCCCAGGGGAAATATGTGTAAAACGGCACATAAAAATCGTGGGACTGGTGAGGGATCGAACCTGAGACCTTCGTATCCATACTCTTGCTCTTTCTCACCTTGCCACCATGCAGCCAACACTGTGGTTTCTGCTTGCCATTAAAATTAGGGATCTCTCGTTTGTGACTCCGTTGGCACTTGAGTGTCCTTACGAGACATTACCTTTGGGATTACCCTCGTATACGTGTGTCTACATGTCTTCCAATGCCCACTCATGGAAGACAAGGATACATAGTCCAGCTTCAATATTACAAATACCCCTCAGTTTGTGGATGAACGCAGACTTAGGTTGATAATCATTTTGAATATTTATCAGTAATGTACCCATTGGTGTGAAAATCGTTTTCAACCAATGATTCCCACAGCTAGAGGAACACTACTTTAACACCTCTTAGACAAAATACTTACGCAGTGCTATCAGACGAAATGATCACCCTGACACAAACTGTGGGAAGTTTGTTTTACAACCTTCGTACCTGGATAAAGGGCTTTTCCAATTTGAGATATCTGTGAGTTGTTGCATAAGACGATTTAAGAAGAAACTAAATTCCTTCAGCTACGAGAATGTTTAAAGAAATCGTGTTAACGGCACTAAATCAGGGTTTGTATATTGTTTACCAGCCGTACTCTGCCGCATTTCGCTAGTTCGAAGGCAAAAAGCTTACTGACAAATTTCACAAAAAGAGAAGGGGGACGAAATGTCTCCCACTCGAAGGTCATGTTGGTTTACTTAAATGATTACAGAATCGGGTAAAACGAACAATGAGGTTGTCAGTATAAGCACATTACTGTTGTCAATATGATGTAGCACCGCCCAGGGCCTATACTGATAAGAGCCCGTTTAGGTCAGGCATATTGTACACAGAAGTGGAAGAGAGAGCACCACTAAATTCTACAATCCGTACGCATTGCATACACACAGAAATTACTGTTACAGTGTACTTATGGATCCCAATGAGTGAATTGCATGTTTTCCAGTGAGAAAGAGCACTGGCAAACAGTCTTCGCTAGATTAGGTTACTTAAACTGGCGTCACTCTGAGCTACAATTTACGGCCAGCGACTAAGTGAGTCGGATGCGGGTTTTGCAACTGTGAAGTACTTTCCCTACATTATGGAAGCGAATATTAAATTTGAAGTAATATTGCGAAAATTTTGGACTTGGATAGCTTAGAATGAAAATCTTTCTGTTTATTGCAAAGGAAAACAATTGATTTTCTAAAACACTCTGTGTCATACACAACTTGAAACAGGTTACGTCGACCAAATCATATGGAAGAACCGACAGCGACGTATATCGGAAAGCAGTATGATCCCTTGGCTTTTGTTTTGGCAGTATTCGACAGCCATTTATAGGCGCAAGTAAATGAAGAAAGGCAGCGCGTTTTCGTTATCAAGTAAAGTCTTCATCAATTACTTTACTTGTAATGCAATCTACGAGTAATTGCTGATGTTTGATACTAACGTGAAAAGGATTCCGTAGACAGGGAAAGAACTTGTTCTTGGGCAACTACTTGTATAGTGACCAAAAGGCCTTAAATGATCTTCAAGCACATGAGTTCAAGCAGCGGTATGAAGAAAATGATAGTAATAATGACGGTGATAATCGAATTATCCTGTAACTTCACACTTCACTTTGGATTTTCTCGAACTAAGAAATTTCCTGATTTATTGAAAATTTCAAAATGGCTTCAAATCGATGCTTTGACGCCTAGAAGAGTCTTTACATCCTGCTGACATGGAAATAGTATAATCTCCACGTCAGAAGCTTGCTTCTACTTAACCATTTAATAGACTTGCGTTTTTTTCCACCATGACTAGTTTAGTACGATAAGCACATCATCCATTACAGCACACTCCTGGGACTGGGAAATGTGGCCACAATGGTCTGGTGGAACGAACTATCACAAGTGCAATGCGTGGGTTCAGGCATTTACTTTTAAGAGGCAAAAACAGATTTACTTTACCTCTGGTAACCTCAAGAGAAACCTGTTATAATCCAGAATCCGCATTAAATAGGTTCATTTATTCCAAACTGGGCAGGGCCGGTTGACATTGGAAAATGACATAGGTGGAGGTCAGGGTAAACAGAAATACTGTCTCCAGTAAACTTACTTATATCAGAAAATTTTTTTTTATTTGATGAACTGATAGCCGTCTAAAGGAACAGGGCTCTTATTTTATTTGTACTTGATTGAACTAGAGACGTTGAAAAATTTAGTGCTGGACTGTGATGGTTCAAATGGGTCAAATGGCTCTGAGCACTATGGGACTCAACTGCTGTGGTCATAAGTCCCCTAGAACTTAGAACTACTTAAACCTAACTAACCTAAGGACAGCACACAACACCCAGCCATCACGAGGCAGAGAAAATCTTTGACCCCGCCGGGAATCGAACCCGGGAACCCGGGCGTGGGAAGCGAGAACGCTACCGCACGACCACGAGATGCGGGCGCTGGACTGTGATTCGAATTCGTATCTCCTCTTTTGAGGATCTGAATCTCTCGGAACAGTATAGTTCAATCATTTCGTTCCTTCTCCAAAGACTGAAGTCTTCTCTAGGTCTCCTCCAAAGGTAAATATATGGGTCCGAATCCTGATCCAGTACAAAAATATTCATAATTTCATTTCAAGCCCTATCACGTGCACACCGCCATGCTAGTGAACATTAATGTGCATTTTTGATGTCTGTTCATGTTGCTAACAATTTCTGAACAAACACACGCACATCTTACTGTTGATGAGTAAGCAATTGATACTTAAGCAATATTCGTGGACAATAAGGAAGAACGATAGGAGTGCGGTTCGATTGTCGCTCAGGCACAAAATTTGAGTCCTTATTTTAGATTCAAACACCAAGCAGTTGGCAAGAAAAACCGATACGTAACATTTGATTTTACTTAGGTAACAATCCGATTACGTCTTGGGTTCGTATCTCCGTCGCAGAACTTCACATCATGCGCTTCATCTTTAAATGCATACACACTTCGTTACTTCTGAATTGAGGTATATCAGCCATCTTTCATGGTTAGTTAACAGGGATGTAAGGGTCTTGATAGGAGTCCCGGTTTATTACAAAAACTGTCGTCGTTTGTTTCCAAGTTTATATTTAGTTACTGATATAGGCGAAAATTTCGGTACTTCATGACTCTTCATGGATGGTCAGCAATATGATATGATTAGATTAGATTAGATTAATACTTGTCCCATAGATCATGAATACGACATTTCGTAATGATGTGGAACGAGTCATTTTATGGAAAGATTTCTTTACGAGGTCATCAGTCCCCTAGAACATAGAACTCCTTAAACCGAACTAACCTAAGGACATCACACCCATCCATACCCGAGGCAGGATTCGAACCTGGGACCGTAGCGGTCGCGCAGTTTCAGACTGTAGCGCCTAGAACCGCTCGGCCACTCCTGACAGCTGAGAGTTACTGATTTATGGTGTTTAGTAGCAGTCAGTTCTGAGTATTATTGGTAACTAGGCTCCAGTCCCTAAACCTAGTTACAGAAATGCGAATCAGACGCACTACGTATTCCAGGCCGTAGCAGCCGCGTCTTTGAGGCGCGAGCTATGGTCACTTTCCAGCACGCTAGGATCACATCGGTTAGTCTTCTTCCTGCTGGTAACGTAACTGAGATTTGGCAACAACGCAAGGTATGTTTGGCGACTCTGTGATCGACAAGTTACTTCCTGGTGTGTACGGAATTAAGACTCATGGTTCACTTGTTTTCTCCTTTCATTTCCATTGAATAATCTGAGTTGTTATCGCTTGAGGTGTAACACAAGATTGTAAATTTACGGTTTTCAGCCCAGCAAAGTTATTGAACGTGTCTATCGAAACTAATCTCGTCCTGTAAATAGCGGTTTACGAGCTCTAGCCAGTATTGACCTCGTAAGAGGAAGGCGCAAGCCATATCTGTCCGCTAGCTCTGTGTTGACGTGCTGACCTGCAGAATAGGGACTATTATGGACAGCGGTTCGAGACTTGCTGAATGTAACATTTCTATCCCTTCTGTGTAAGATCTGCAACCAGTCAGATCAAACATCGATAAGCAAATCGTAAGAAAATACTTTCAGCTCATAGTGCAATGGTGAAAAACTTACAATGCTGCACATCAGATAACGCCTCTTTCCGCTGCTGACAAGCAAATTTTAGGTTTCTAGGAATACGTAACATTATTTATGAATGCCACATTTGCATACCTGTTGAGTATGACACAGCATACCACTTAAACACAGACACAATCAAAATCTAAGTGAGTAGTAACTCAGATGGTAGAGCACTTGCCCGCGAAAGGCAAAGCTACCGAATTCGAGTCTCGGTCGGGCACACCGTTTTAATCTGCAGGAAGTTTCATAAGTGAGTAGTATTTTACTAATTCGTGCAGATAGAGGCGCTCGTGTGTACAGATACTCAGTTTTGTTAAAACCGACTTTCGTCATAAGGCTATCGTAGGCAATTTTATTTCGTTTCTTAAAATACAGTGCACATTTATCGTAAGGTTTCTTTTAGTGTTGTTAAAACAATACTAAACATGAGAGAGAAATTAATCATCAACGATATATGCGAATTCTCTGATGTTATCTATAAGAGTCTGACAATGCACATGCAGTTTATTGATTACATGCATGTAGAAAACTTGTTCTGAGTTAAAGCTGACAAACATGGTTTGAAGAAGAATAAAATGCCACTACCAGACGACAGCTAATGTAGAAAATACTTTTTTGACTATTTTGGCACGATGCGCTCTCCCCATGGATAATACAAAAGCTTTGAGACGCATCTGCTGCCTGGCCGGCTATTAATATTGAAAAGAACAAAATGACACAGGAGTTTGCCTTTTTCCCACATGCGACTATTTCGGGTTGAGAAGTGAAGAGAATTATTTCAAAGTTACATTAAGTTGATAACTTCAGCAGACTGCAGAATAGCGTTTTAAAGAAATGTTGTAGCGAATGTAATAGAACACGCGACGTCTTATCAACAGTGTGCGACGCTTACCGTTATGCTACTAGCTGTGACGTAGCTACAGCAGCTCTGGAAGTGAACAACAGTTCCTCCAGAACTTCCGCATTCCCCAGTGCTGTGAGATAATGCATATGGCCGGATCTAGACTTCTGAGAGACAGACAGTTACAGCATTTATTTTGCACTGCACGACGGTTTCAACAAACCCATGGCGCAATAGAGTAGCTCAAATGGAAAGGAACACTTCCTATTTAAATTTCTGCATCCTACATTGTTGGCAGTTCTGTGTAGGTGTCAGTTACGTTATTTTATTTTGGTGATTACTAAATAGAGTTGAATGTATGCACTGGGTAGCCAACGCAGCTAGTTCATGGCGATTCGGTCAACCAAGTAAATGAATGTATTGAACATCCTGCAAACCACTACAGGGAGCCTGTGTGTTAGAATTCTCATCTTGTGTGCCGCACAGGTGTTATGATAGAAAAATGAGTCGTAGAAAAGAGGGTTTGGTGGTCTGTTGGACTGGTGATAGTTTCATATGATGATGGTCTGGGCTCTATTCCAACTTCTGCCGACGTTTTATGATAGGGAGAGGCAGATTCTATTCTCTTCTGGCTACGCCAAGTGAAGAAGGTATAATGGCATTGTGGTCTGAAGATCACATTAAACATGATATTCCTTCTCTACCAAGTAGACGTTAGGTGGAAACACAATCGAGTAAGGAGTGTCGACATGTAGAAACTCTATCACCAGTAACTTTTCTTATACTAGTAATTTATTTCTAGTGACGAAACAAACCCTGTGTACTTTCACAGGACACTTATTCCATCTTTTATTTAAGCTTCTGTATGTCGATAAAATCGGTTCTGAACTGGGAATGCAACTCAGACCGCCCTTAATGCGGAATTTGATCCCTTCATGACAATACAGCTCGACCACAACTTGTTGTTTGTTCAAATCTGCAGATTCTTCAACATCTCCACATATTGAGCATGAATGGGTTGGAATCCTGGCCCAGCACTAAGGTTTTCACTATGTATTATCAAGCTCTACCATGAGAACACCTATCTGCTGGTGGATAGTAATTTTTATTTTTAATACATTTTCATTCGCTGTTAACACTAACGATATCTGACGCTTTGACTCCCCATGAGAGACAGAACTATTTGCGAGATCACTCTAAGTTCAAGGATGTTATTCCGAGCTGCTGGTAGAGAAAAATTCGGTAACTGTCGTCTCTTTGTGTGTAGACAACAACGATATGTTTGGGGTTCGATTCTCAGTCAGCGCTGAACTCTTCGTCATATTATTTCTAGTTCAAAAATGCTCACATGTCACTGCTGGTGTAACAAACTCATACTTAACGTCCCTGTTCTCTACAATATAACTGCGATACGTGCCGATTTGGAGTCCTGGGAAGGAAAAATTAATGTTTCGTCTCGTCATTTCAGTTAATACATTTAGCTACTGCCGAGAAGATCCGATATTTCAAAGTTGATTGTGCTTCGATAAAAATCCGGTTAAGTTCTGGGTTCGAATCCCTGTCCAACACAGAGTTTACCTCGCTGCATTGCAAGTAAGTTACTTGTGAGGAAACAGTATTTAACATTTCTCGTAGTTCGTTAACAGGGACAATAGATGCTGGGTAGGAAGTCGCGTCCGTTAAAAATGTTTACATTATGTAATTTAAAGTTGATATTTGTTAACCGATACTGTTCATAAATGAAGTATATCTGTGTCTTTATTCCTAGACAGGAATGACTGTTAATTTCCGTCAGCCACGAAATCTTAGCCTGCATGACCTGGGTTTGAATCCATTTGCAGTACGAGGTGGTCCGTCGTGTCATTTGAAGTTCATACATATTCTCAACTAGCTGTTCGTGAATAACGTAAATTTTTAATGACATTTTGTGCTAAATAACAAGTATGGTATGTTACATTGAAGAGGAAATCATGAATACGACGAACTTACTACGTGCATTACCTATCTGAAGTAATAATGAGAGTGCTAACATTTCAGGCATGTCATTTATTGCAACAAATGTGAGCTTACAAGCCTTAAGGACAGTCTTATCTGTGATGAGGTGTTCCCTGATATTTGTAGTATCGTGGTATTAAATTTCATCTTGAGCTGTTGCGATACAGAGCAGTGTTTTCTAGTGGTGACTTGTTGGAACCATTTTCAATAGTCAAACGACTGTGCCAAGGTGTGATTAGAGGACCTACTAGACAGCTGCGTTATGTGGGTTGCATGGGAATCAGGCGAAATGCAATTCAGGTCGTTCGGATACTTTTGAGCATGACTGTACTTCGTTAACAATCCGATTAGGTGCTGGGTTCTCATCCCTGTCACAGGCTTTATATGATGGCATTTCAATTTTAAACATGAGCATACCTTGTTCCATGTGAACGACACCGTATTAAACGTCGTTGGGGGTAGTTCCCAGGAGGGTAACTGTTATGACAGGATTCCGAGTTCACTACAAACATTTTCGTCATTTATTTTCATGATCTGAACTGATAAGTGATACTGGTGCGAACGTCTATACTTCACGTCTCTTTATGCCTAGTGATCGGATCTCAATAAGGCAGAAACAAAGCTTAGCTTAGTTAGCAATGGCTATAGGTGCTGGGTTTCAATCCAGGTCCAGAACGTCGACGCTGTTCATGTCATTTAAAGTTCAAATCTGTGTACACGTAGCTGTTGATGTGTTACAAGAACAATGATATTACTTGTGATTCGCTGTTGATGTTGAGATTTCCTTAGAGTGCTTGTTGCCGTTAATAGCATTTTTCTACTGGTTCGTCCAATATCCAGTTTCCAGAGCCACTCGCCGTTGAGTGACCTTCAGCATGTGGATGGAAAACCTTTTAGAGAGCGAAAAACTTTTTTCCAATTGTCGTACAGCTTTGTAGCTCCACATCATGTCTCAAGTATTTGATTTTGACTAAGGATTACTGTACGATATAGGTAAAATAATCCGTTTTCTCAGAACTTTTGGAATGTCACTTGTTGTATTTATGGTTAGTTTATGAGTGTTATGGGGTGTCTCATCGCTAAGAACGTGTTTTCTAATATTTTTGTATGACGATATTAGTTGACGCTTAGACTGACTGCCATAAAGACCTTTGGTCTCTAGTAGTCTCTTGCGGTACCCATTGTGTGTAGTCAAACGACTGTACCCCAAGTGGTTTTGGTGTTTAGAAGACCTGCAACACAGCTACGTTATGTTGGTTGTATTCGGCAATGACCCACTTTTAATGCTGTTAAGTGTACCTCTTCAGAATCTTACGTGCCTGAGTCCCACTCAGCTGGCACCTGTTGCAAGGACATACCTTCCAAATGTAAAATACAGCTTTAATACAACTAGAAAAACTAAATCATTTTAGGCATTAAAAACTGTTAGGCAAGGATAACTAGCACTTATATTTAATTCACGTACATCACATGATTAATTCCCGACACTCTTCAACACCTTAGCATAAGCCATTCCACTACAGTCCTGATTTGAATAAAGTTGCTAACGTATGCGAACAACAAACACATTAAGGAAATCTCATGCAAAGGATGGATACTTGCGACTGCCCTTTAGGAAGTAGTGTAGAGCTAGGACTTGAGATATAATCATTAAATACTCGGCCTGAATTAGAAAATAGATATCCCACAAAATTACCAAAGTGGTGACAGTAGACTGAGTGTGTTTTCAAAACGTGGTTGAAAACCTAAAAATCGCACATAAATAAGTTAGACATAACCACTCATTTATTCCTAAATGAATTTGCACTTTGCAAGGAGTGTACACTTAGATGAAACTTCCTGGAAGTTTGAAACTCTATCCCGGATTTGGACTCGAAACTAGGACCTCTGCTTTTGTGGGGAAGTGCTTTATCGATTGAGGTATTTTTTTTTTCATCCTCGTCGTCTTCTTCTGCCATTCTAGACCTCAGATTGATTTTCCGTGCACGTTGCTGACCAGTAATTTTGTCATCTGCACGGGTGGCTTTCGAACAATGTGGACAACGTGATCTCAGGTTGACAACATTAAAAGACTCTCCCTCTTCAAATAAAACTAAATAAAACTGACATTTCTTAATAAGTCGTATTCTTGAATATGCGTAGCTGTTTTATTACTGCTTTAGTCAATGTGCTGCGAATACATAGAAAGATAGATCCCTTATCATTTAGCTACAAAATAGCAGGTCAGCAACTGGAAGCAGTTAATTCCATAAATTATCTGGGAGTACGCATTAGGAGTGATTTAAAATGGAATGATCATATACAGTTGATCGTCGGTAAAGCAGATGCCAGACTGAGATTCATTGGAAGAATCCTAAGGAAATGCAATCCGAAAACAAAGGAAGTAGGTTACAGTACGCTTGTTCGCCCACTACTTGAACACTGCCCAGCAGTATGAGATCCGTAACAGATAGGGTTGATAGAAGAGATAGAGAAGATCCAACGGAGAGCAGCGCGCTTCGTTACAGGATCATTTAGTAATCGCGAAAGCGTTTCGGAGATGATAGATGAACTCCAGTGACAGACTCTGCGGGAGAGACGCTCAGTAGCTCGGTACGGGCTTTTGTTAAAGTTTCGAGAACATACCTTCACCGAAGAGTCAAGCAGTATATTGCTCCCTCCTACGTATATCTCGCGAAGAGGCCATGAGGATAAAATCTGAGATATTAGTGCCCACACAGAAGCATACCGACAATCCTTCTTTCCACGAACGATACGAGACTGGAATAGAAGGGAGAACCGACAGAGGTACTCAGGGTACCCTCCGCCACAAACCGTCAGGTGGCTTGCGGAGTATGGATGTAGATGTAGATGTAGATGACACTGACATGTCTTAATAAGTCGGATTCTTGAATATGCGTAGCTCTCCTGTTACTGCTTTAGTCACTAATCAGTCTCACAGATACACAGCGCGTTGTATCGAAACAAATTATAATACAGAAGATGAAAGTTGCTACTTCTTGGTGCTACAATCTGGAACCGAGCGACCGCTACGATCGCAGGTTCGAATTCTGCCTCTGGCATGGATGTGTGTGATGTCCTTAGGTTAGTTAGGTTTAATTAGTTCTAAGTTCTAGGCGACTGATGACCTCAGAAGTTAAGTCGCATAGTGCTCAGAGCCATATTTTTGCTACTTCTCTGCCTCAGTTTGTAGAAAGGGGTATGGGGATTGTGTGTAGGAAAGGGAATGGCGATAGAAGATGTCTGGTCGTGTGTTAAGGTGAGAACATTATAATGGGGACTAAGTTCTGAAAAGTAGATTTGTACGTGTCTCTCTTGCAGAAGTGTCATCAGACACCAGTGATGATTTCCAATGTGAGCCCTGAAGTCTTGAAGTTCTAACAGTGCAGGCTGTAGGCCTCACGTATCTGTAATGTTTGTCGAGAGGTGGGGAGGATGAGGGCGTAGCTCAAGTCCGGTAGTAACAAACGTTATGTTATTGCATTAGGTGCAGTCCTGCTATTGAGAGCCAATTTCTGTCTCGTCCAATTCCAGATGATGTTTAGCTCACGGCAAGAGAGTCGATGACTCGATGACCGATGGTATCGGGAATATCAGAGTGGTTGCAGAACGGGCTCTGTGCAACGTTGGCTACGTTCAACTTCTCACTCGTAGGCATCGTGTTGGTGAACCTTTCAGATCACATTGCCTGTACGAAAATTGACACCATTCGATGGAAACTGTTGCTCCACAACACAGTATAACTGTGCTGTGAGAACTTGTTCACTAGGGAGTGCGGCAGAAAAGTTCTAAGCCAAGCATTGTGTGTACTCTTAAGTTACATGGCGCTGAGAGACATTCCCTTGCTCAGTTGGTTCATTGCCTGACAGTATATGGCAACGTATTATAGTATAACATTAAGAGACGCGTCTGCAGGCAACGATGGATCGGCTTCCTTGTTGAAGGATTTTTAGATATTTAGTTATGCCGTAGTCAGTGTTAATGATAACTTTATACGCCTTTTAGAGGTGAATCGTCGTGCAACACGGTCCCGGACTTTTTAGTTCACAATCCCCAAACTCGCTGGATCTCGGGGTGACTAACTATGGAAAGTAGTTTGAATGTACTGCGTTGCTAGACTCCGAAGGCGTTCAGACCAGAGCTTGCAGGGCGATCGTGGTTAGGCATGGGCAGTACTGCTGTTGTATGCAGCAGTCGCATAAGAATGGGTTCGTTGACGAATAAGACATTTTAAAGGCGATCGAGGTATCTCATACTTTGCCTAGGTAAGATGGCTTTCATATTTTGTGCCATAATGGGCCAATTAATCGTAACAAAAGCATTTGGACAAGCAGTAATGTACATTCTCAGACGTTCTACGTGTTGCAATCAAGGTTGTTGTAGCTCGTTTGGATGTTGACGTGTGGGTAACATGACATATTGGCATGCGTTCCAGAGTGAACCACTGTACTGTGGGTATGTATCAAGAACCTGTTGCAGCTGTGTCTCTGTCATCTTGGGGTATCAAGGTGACATCATCCGCATAGCCTCAGACAACAGTTTTGAGCACATTTAGATTGATGCCCGATAGCGTGTAAAGCGCAAACCTGCCGAAGTCATCTTTGAAGGGAAACTGGGTTGATTTTGTTTTAATCTCAATGCTATGTCGCTGATTAATGAGATAATCGATATGAGGTCAGTCACAACTGACCGAAAACCGAGAGCAGATATCGTGTGCAGTACGTAACATAACCTATCCGGTCTTAGGCTCTTTGTACATCTAAATGGGCGAAGGCCGTTGAAGTATGCTCCTATCAGGTCATGTATGTCAGATCTCTATAATGGCCTAGAATATTCTCATTTATCGCTTCTCACTGGCACTGTGTTAACGCGGTGTTAATGCGATGATAGGGCAAGCGATAAAACAGGTTACATTTTGTTGTCGAGATAACGCATCAGCGACTTGGAGTCTAGCAAATTAATCAGAGGCAAAGCAGTCGCCAGAGCACGACTTCCTTCCCTACTTCAGCTGCATATCTTTCAGGGCTAACACTCCTGAAAGAAAAATTATTGAGGAGCCTAAGAGATTGTATCCAGAATGAAATTCACTCTACAGTGCAGTGTTTACTAATTTGAAACTTTCTGGCAGATTGAGACTCTGTGCCGGACCTGGATGATTACCTTTCGCGAGCAAGTGTTTTAGGAGTTAGGAGATAAGGCACTGGCGGGAGCGAAGCTGTGAGGGCGGGATGTGATACCTACTTGATAAGTTGGGCACTTGCTCGTGTAAGGAAAATATCGCAGTTCCGAGTCCCCATTGAGCACACAGTTTTAATCTGCCAGGAAGTTCCGTTCATTTATCTCTCCACTCAGAGAAAGAGCAATATGTAACTGAAGAAAATATAAACGAAGCAGATGAATGTAAGAACGAATTGCTCATGGAATATACGTTCCTATGGATCTGTGAAATAGATCGAAGTGTAAAGAAAATGATAGCCCTTCGCTTTCTTTCGCAGCCTGGCTTCAGTGGCGGGGGGCTAACAGGGCACTGAGAGGGCTTAGCTCCCTAGAGACACAGATGTGGACAATATTTTTCTGCTTCGACCTCGGCCTATCGGCATACAGTACATATCGTGCACACGTCTCCTATTCCAACTACCTCTCTCGCCATCTCCTCCTCTTCCCTCTCCTTATCTCTCCCCTTCCCCCCTCTCTTACCATCTCCTCATCCCATTTACTTCTTATACACCTGCCAACTACCTGTCTTTCACCTGCCTTCTACGCCTACCATTCCTCCACTTCTCTCTGTCGATCTAATCCTGTATCACTCCAACCATGTCCTCCTCCTCCTCCTCCTCCTCCTCCTCCTCCTACTCCTCATCTCTACGTACATCTACTGCACCCCCTCCTTCTATCCATCCTCTCTTCCTCCCCCCTCTCTCTAAACATCTCCTACCCCCGCCCCCTGTCTCTGACTACCTTCTTCTCCTGCCCCTGTCTCTCTCTCTTTGTTTATTCCTTCCAGCCCAGCCGGCCAGTGTGGCCGAGCGGTTCTAGGCGCTTCAGTCTGGACAGTCTGGAACAGCGCGACCGTTACGGTCGGAGGTTCGAATCCTGCCTCGGGCTTGGATGTGTGTGATGTCCTTAGGTTAGTTAGGTTTAAGCAGTTCTACGTTCTAGGGAACTGACGACGTCAGATGTTAGGTCCCATAATGCTCAGAGCCATTTGAACCATTTGAACCTCCCCCTGTCAGTCTCCTCCTCCCCCTCTCCCTGATCAGTCTTTCCGATCCACATCTACACCCCTGGGAATGATTTCCACTACCCACGCAACTTATCAGTCATGTAGGGTGTCCCAAATGCCATGTGTTACCTCTCCTTTTCTACCGCATTCCAATTGCTATGGGAGCCAGATGGTTATTACCATCACAGTACTCCTTTCCAGAAAATTAGTAATCTGTGTACTAAACTAGTACTAAATTTACTTGATATCAGTAGAGCGGTTTAGAAGGAGATGTGAAGCATACATACACGCATCCATTTCGGTATATATATGTATATATATTATCATACATCTATTTCAGTATGTGAGTTGATTGTGTGCGTGAAAACATCACCACTGGGTTTCTGGATCACTACCATGGTGGGTGGACTACTAGCTTGATGATATTGTTGATAATATCCCGAGATTCTTCCGTGTGTTGAGTTCTGCCTTCAGTTTAGCTCTTATAGAAAGTGACATGGGGTGGGGTCGAGAGAAGTTAAGGTCTAACAATAGCTTCAGTATAACGTGAGACCGAAAATTGGTGGCTCGACACAGATCCTTACAAAAACGTTGATAGAATGCCTAATGTGGGCGTCAAAATTGATGATTTTAACACATAATCTTACCAAGAAGATGATAAAACGTCTGCACAAATGTCTCCAACTTTCGAAATGATCGACTACTTCAAATCCAAAAATCATAAAAGCATGAAGGCGGAAAATTTTTTCTGCCAGCTGTGCATTCACAACTAAAAGTGAGAGCAGGGATTCCACATTTTATCAGGCTGTGGTTATTAGTTTTCCTCATAAGTGAATTCTCTGCCCACTATAAGATAGTGCTTGGTGCTGGGAGTACTATGAGCGGGGGCTCCCCAACTGGTGATAAGTACCTACATTGATCAGAGTGGTTGAAGAGCTTGGGCCTAATTAATATCTCGTGCAACACACAGCTACAGGCATGTCTGCCACTGTACAGGGTGACTGTGGACCTGCTGACGTGCACCCTGGCTTGGTTACACACTTGGAAACATTATACCGTGGCACTGCTCACTGTCATTCCCTGCACAAAGCTATTAAATATTCTCGCGTGGGACAGAATCGACTAGTTGAAAAGAGACAGTGGCATTGTCACCTCCCGTTCAACCTGTGCAAGACTTTCATACCTCAGGTTCGAATCCAACGCTGGGGAGGTACGGTGCTCTGCGCCTGCTGTGAATTCAGCGGGTGATTCACGCGGTAAACAGTGAGAGAGGTGCGGCGTGGCCACCATCTTTGTGCCAGCACATCGCTGGGACGCAGGAGAATTTCTTTGTTAACTCCTTCATACGCAGGGATATCAGGCAAATTTTACCGTTTATTGGACAATACTTTCATTTGCTGAACAATTTTATAAAAATGTTGAAATGTTATACAAATACATTAGAATAATATCAGTAGGACAGAAACAATAGTAGTACATCAAGTTTACCATCACTCTTCAAATCACAAGGCGGTATTTGATGCAATATATGTTCTTGCAGAAATAGATGAACTTGCCACATGGAACACCTCAAACAGAGTAGTAGCCTTGGAAGCAAGACTTATTTTTTCCTAAGCAGAGAGGTACCTGATACATACAAAACATCCCTTCGGTTCTTATCTGCGTTTCCTTGGTTCTGTAATTTGCACATTTCGTCCTGTAGTTCTTTGTGGGTGGTGTGCTGAACATCCTGTTCCTACGCTTTTAGGCATGCAAGGTTTCTTTTTGATAATATGCTCCTAATTGCCTAGAGGTCTGCCTTCCTTCCCTGAAGCAATCAGTGCACTGCTCACAGGACGTCTGGACGCTTCCCTCTGAAATTTCTTCATCGTCTTTGTTTCAAGCTTCTGTTCCTTGTCAAGCACAAAGGCATTCACGATAATTCCATCGATAAAATATAAGAAGATACGAGGCCACAATTTACGACCTTTCCTGTCGATTTCCTATTCTGTTTTCCGTTGATCAACAGCTGAAAGTATTTGAGCATGGAGTAATACTATTACCACATCATCTTTCAGTACCTCCTTGCAGCTATTCGTTATAAACTGAACGGTAACGTCTTGAATTATACGCATCAAGCTCATGTGCCCTCACATGCAATGTTAGTGCACAAACCGAGCCCGAAATATGTAACACTACTCGACGTTCCATGCAGTACCTAACACAGTGGAGGATCTTTGATGCATGGCGGTACATATTTTGGACGCTGAATTATTCACGATATAGTCGTCTTCTCTAGAATATAACTAAGAACCACGAATTCAACGTTGATTCTGAATGTATAAAAGGCATTATCTGAATTGTAATAGAAAGGTGAATCAACATTATATCACATAAAACGTAATCGATTAAGCACTCCGTCACATTGGGCAAAATCCAGCGAAGTTGTGTAGTAAATAACATTCGCCACAGACGGACCATATGGAGCAATGCTGCTTCTGACACCTCTCGGTGGTAATGGGAATGACCACGTATGCACAATGGGTGGTTTAGCAAACGTACCTTCTTGCTGGATGAGTCTGGACTTCACAAATAAAAGGTACATACTTTTTGTACCACCACGCATTTAAGCAAGGAGAAATGGTGGAACACATGTTGTACCACTTACCCTGAAATATTTAATACCTTCGACTGCCTGATTCATGGTCGCTAGGTCCAGAGACCCCACCAATGGAGACCGCTATCACCAGTGTGACTCACCAGGTTTTTCCACCTCCAAATCGTCCAAGAATGTGATAAACCTGACTCTAATAGTCCGTTAACAGTGCGTAGAAACCCGCAATTGAAGATGTAAAGTCTGAAAATGAGTCCGTGATCATGGTTTGTCACTTTATTTTACAGGTCCGTCATGGTCAAGCAAACTTTCACACTACACTATTACCGGTTTCTGCTACTGCTATCTCCAGATCATTACATGCACAAGCATAGTGTAACCAACTAAGCTCAGCTTGCTGACGCTAAACCTATAAAGAACCTGGTGCTACTTAAGAAAGAAAAAAAATGCATACAAGATTGCCAGCCATGTATACCAGCCATACATACCAGAAAATATTTTGAGGCAGTTTGTAAAAATACCAGACGCATTCTGATTATCACTAGCACTTACTGTGTACCTAAATGTTTAGCTTGACGTCGATACTACTTCAATGTGAAATAAAGCACCCCGCAAGTCCCACTTTTTCAGGGTCTTTAATGGACCACAATTTCTCTACCACCTAATAGAAACTACTAGTTCCCTAACTTCCAGCGGTCTTATCAGCACCTTCAAAGGGGGCCGGCGGCTGTGGCAAAAACTGCGCCTCCGGCACTCTCCTCGTTCGGTGGGTGGCAAACTATTCGATGAGCCCCTGCGTTAGCTACTGTAGCACTCGGCGATAGAGACCACTGGGTGCACCCGACAGCAAATTGTTGCTCATGTCGGCTCCAATGACTCCTGCCGTCTGGGTTCAGAGGTCATCCTCAGTTCGTACAGGCGGTTGGAAGAATTGGTGAAGGCGGAAATCCTCGCTCGCGGGGTGGAATCAGAGCTATTTGTAGTATCGTTCCCAGAACCGATCGCAGTCCTCTGGTTTGTAGCCGAGTGGAAGGCTTAAACCAGAGGCTCAGACGATTCTGCGGAAATCTGGGGTGCAAATTTCTTGACCTCCGCTATCGGGTGGAGAAATGTAGGGTCCCCCTGAATGGGTCAGGCGTGCACTATATGCCGGAAGCGGCTACAAGGGTAGCGGAGTATGTGTGGAGTGCACATGTGGGTTTTTTAGGTTAGAGAATTCCCTCCCTAGGCCCGACAAGACGCCTCCTGAGGCGCGGCAAGGTAGGAGTAGGCAAAATGCAACAGGGAATAACAATATTAATGTGCTAATAGTAAACTGCAGGAGCGTCTATAGAAAGGTCCCAGCACTGCTCTCATTAATAAACGGTCACAACGCCCATATAGTATTAGGGACAGAAAGTTGGCTGAAACCAGACATAAACAGTATTGAAATCCTAAACTCAGATTGGAATGCATACCGCAGAGACAGGCTGGACATTGAAGGGGGAGGCGTGTTTATGGCGATAAGAAGTGCAATAGTATCGATAGAAATTGACGGAGATCCGAAATGTGAAATAATTTGGGTGAAGGTCACGGTTAAAGCAGGCTCAGACATGGTAATTGGATGTCTCTATAGGCCCCCTGGCTCAGCAGCTGTTGTGGCTGAGCACCTGAAGGATAATTTGCATAATATTTCGAGTAGATTTCCCCACCATGTTATAGTTATGAGTGGAGATTTTAATTTGCCGGATATAGACTGGGAGACTCGAACGTTCATAACGAGTGGCAGAGACAAAGAATCCAGTGACATTTTTTTAAGTGCTTTATCTGAAAACTACCTTGAGCAGTTAAACACAGAATCAACTCGTGGCGATAACGTATTAGACCTTCTGGTGACAAACAGACCCGAACAATTTGAAACAGTTAACGCCGAACAGGGACTCAGCGATCATAAAGCGGTTACTGCATCGATGATCTCAGCCGTAAATAGAAATGTTAAAAAAGGTAGGAAGATTTTTCTGTTTAGCAAAAGTGACAAAAAGCAGATTACAGAGTACCTGACGGCTCAACACAAAAGTTTTGTCTCAAGTACAGATAGTGTTGAGGATCTGTGGACAAAGTTCAGAACCATCGTACAATATGCGTTAGATGAGTATGTGCCAAGCAGGATCGTAAGAGATGGAAAAGAGCCACCGTGGTACAACAACCGAGTTAGGAAACTGCTGCGGAAGCAAAGGGAACTTCACAGCAAACATAAACATAGCCAAAGCGTTGCAGACAAACAAAAATTGCGCGAAGCGAAATGTAGTGTGAGGAGGGCTATGCGAGAGGCGTTCAATGAATTCGAAAGTAAAGTTCTATGTACTGACTTGGCAGAAAATCCTAAGAAATTCTGGTCTTATGTCAAAGCGGTAGGTGGATCAAAACAAAATGTCCAGACACTTTGTGACTAAAATGGTAGTGAAACAGAGGATGACAGACTAAAGGCCGAAACACTAAATGTCTTTTTCAAAGCTGTTCCACAGAGGAAGACTGCACTGAAGTTCTTCTATAGATTGTCGCACAGATGACAAAATGGTAGATATCGAAATAGACGACAGAGGGATAAAGAAACAATTAAAATCGCTCAAAAGAGGAAAGGCCGCTGGACCTGATGGAATACAAGTTCGATTATACACAGAGTACGCGAAGGAACTTGCCCCTCTTCTTGCAGCGGTGTACCGTAGGTCTCTAGAAGAGCGTAGCGTTCCAAAGGATTGGAAAAGGGCAGAGGTCATCCCCGTTTTCAAGAAGGGACGCCGAACAGATGTGCAGAACTATAGACCTATATCTCTAACGTCGATCAGTTGTAGAATTTTGGAACACGTATTATGTTCGAGTGTAATGACTTCTCTGGAGACTAGAAATAATACTCTGTAGGAATCAGCATGGGTTTCGAAAAAGACGGTCGTATGAAACCCAGCTCGTGCTATTCGTCCACGAGACTCAGAGAGCCATAGACACGGGTTCACAGGTAGATGCCGTGTTTCTTGACTTCCACAAGGCGTTCGATACAGTTCCCCACAGTCGTTTAATGAACAAAGTAAGAGCATATGGACTATCATATAAATTATGTGATTGGATTGAAGAATTCCTAGATAACAGAACGCAGCATGTCATTCCCAATGGTGAGAAGTCTTCCGAAGTAAGAGTGATTTCAGGTGTGCCGCAGGGGAGTGTCATAGGACCGTTGCTATTCACAATACACGTAAATGACCTTGTGGATGACATCGGAAGTTCACTGAGGTTTTTTGCAGATGATGCTGTGGTACATCGAGAGGTTGTAACAATGGAAAGTTGTACTGAAATGCACGAGGATCTGCAGCGAATTGACGCATAGTGCAGGGAATGGCAATTGAATCTCAATGTAGACACGTGTAATGTGCTGCGAATACATAGAAAGATAGTACCCTTACCATTTAGCTACAAAATAGCATGTCAGCAACTGGAAGCAGTTAATTCCATAAATTATCTGGGTGTACGCATTAGGAGTGATTTAAAATGGAATGATCATATAAAGTTAATCGTCGGTAAAGCAGATGCCAGACTGAGATTCATTGGAAGAATCCTAAGGAAATGCAATCCGAAAACAAAGGAAGTAGGTTACAGTACGCTTGTTCGCCCACTGCTTGTATACTGCTCAACAGTGTGGGATCCGTACCAGATAGGGTTGATAGAAGAGATAGAGAAGATCCAACGCAGAGCAGCGCGCTTCGTTACAGGATCATTTAGTAATCGCGAAAGCGTTACGGAGACGATAGATAAACTCCAGTGGAAGACTCTGCAGGAGAGACGCACAGTAGCTCGGTACGGGCTTTTGTTAAAGTTTCGAGAACATACCTTCACCGAAGTGTCAAGCAGTATATTGCTCCCTCCTACGTATATCTCGCGAAGAGACCATGAGGATAAAATCAGAGAGATTAGAGCCCACACAGAAGCATACCGACAATCCTTCTTTCCACGAACAATACGAGACTGGAATAGAAGGGAAAACCGATAGAGGTACTCAGGGTACCCTCCGCCACACACCGTGAAGTGGCTTGCGGAGTATGGAAGTAGATGTACATGTAGATGTAGCTGTTGGAACTGTTCTTGTTGGAAATGTTATTATAGCTGTTGTTACAACTATTATTACTGGTATTCCTGTTTCAGCTCCTACGTTAGCTGTATTTTTTGTCTCTAACATACCAAGAGTACTAGGTCCATGATAGCCAAAATATACGACATTATCGCGAAAACGAACGCACACACGAGAGAAAGTTCTCATCGCCAACAGTTATATCTTATAATATGATAGCATCAACAAACATGATATGGGTTGAGGTCGGAGCATCACGACCCAAGGCGCGGTAAACACTGAGTGTCAAACCAACCAGAGAGCAGAGAGCGTATTCAGGTTCAAACACTGGGCACGGAGACCGCAACAGTTCATGGTATTGACAATACGAATGCGTTTGCATAGCCTGAGTAAACCAAAATCCGTCCTAACACTAGCATGACACTGACCTCGTTCGCTCGAACAAAGAGGGTTAGAGCTACACTAGCACTGGCCAGTGTAGGCCACGGTCACGGCATTTACGATGCCGACACGGAGTACTTTGACTCTCGTCAAACACACATGAGTCTGGGAGTGATACCAAACTATGATTCTATTATCTCGAGAAAGATACATGTGAAAGACACCCCAGTAGTGAAACCAGAAATCTAAATATTGATAGAGTATAACACGAAACGTATTAACCAGCAACATTTAGAATATGCTGAAAATCAACCGGACTATTTTGTTAGCTCAATTCTTACGTTGTAGGAGACACCATTTCCTGACCTCACATCAGAAGTGATAATCAATCAAAGCAGAGGACAGAAGCCAGTGACTCGTTTCAGAGGAACTAAGAGCTGATTTAATTTGCCATAGACGCTATTGCATATGCCGAAAAACCCATTTTTAAATTTAAAAATGATACATTAACTAAATCATTAACTAATTAATATTACAAAAGTGTTCTCTGTCAACAAAAAGAAAATAAATACATGAAAGAAGGACTATGTGGAAAATTTAACATTAGACAATGTATGCTCCAAGATGGAACAACGACAACATTACGAAGAGGACAGATTGATACTCACCATACAGTGGAGATATTGAGGCGCAGACACACAGCAACTAGACTACCAAACAAGTGAGCTCTAGGTCAAAAGGCAACAAACACATTCATGCAAGCACAAAACACACACACACACACACACACACACACACACACACACACACACACACACACACACACATACAGAGGACCACTGTCTCTGACTTCGACTGCCGAAAACTGTTCTCGTTCCCCCTTGGTTGAAGTACACACTGAGGTGACAGAAGTCTTGGGATAGCGATATGTACATACACAGATGGCGGTAGTACAGTATCTCGTACACAAGCATAAAAGGGCAGTGTACTGGCTGAGCTGCCATTTGCACTCAGGCGATTCATGTGAAAAGGCTTCCGATGCTATTGTTGCCTCTCAACGGGAATTATCAGAATTTGAATGTAGCACTTTAATATTCCACAGTGTTAAGAGTGTGCCGAGAATACCAAATTTCAGGCATAACTCTCACTACGGATAATACAGTGGCTGGTGGTCTTTGTTTAACGACCGAGAGCAGCGGCGTTTCCTTAGTGTTGTCGGTGCTAACAGACAAGCAACACTTCGTTAAATAGCCGCAGAAATCAATGTGGGACGTGCGACGAACGTATCCATGGTGACAGTGATGCGAAATTTAGTGTTAATGGGCTGCGGCAGCAGACACCCGACGCGAGTGCCCTTGCTGACAGCACGACATTACCTGCAGCGCATCTCTTGGGACTGTGACCATTCGGTTGAACCCTAGACGATTGGAAAACCGTGGCCTGTTCAGGTGACTCCCGATTTCAGTTGCTAAAGGCTGATGGTAGGGTTCCAAGGCGGCGCAGATTCCACGGAGCCATGCACCTAAGATGTCAAAAAGGCATTGTGCAAGCAGGTGGTGGCTTCACACCGCTGTGGATCGTGTTTACGTGGAATGTACTACGTTCTCTGGTCCAACTGAACCGGTCATTGACTGAAAATTGTTATGTTCGGCTACTTGGACACCATTTGCAGACATTCATGGATTTCATGTTCCCAAGTAGCAATGACATTTTTGTGGATAACAATATGACATGCCACAATTGTTCGCGATTGGTTTGAAGAACATTCTGGACAATTAGTGTGAATGATTTGAACACTCAGACAGCCCGATATGAATCTCATCGAACGTTTGTGGGACGTAATGGAGAGATCAGTTCGTGCACAAAATCCTGCACCGGCGACACTTTCTCAATTATGGACTGCTATAGAGGCAGCATGGCTAAATATGTCTGCAGGGAGCTTCATCAACTTGTTGAGCCCATAACACGTCGAGTTCTTACACTATGCCGGAAAAAAGATCTGTTACGATATTAGGAGGTATCCCATTGCTTTTGCTACCTCATTGTACCGTACATGTCAATATGGCGCTATCTAAAACAGCGTCTGGGCAACTGTGGTGCACCACAGGCTGTAGATGACATGCGTATATGTATATGCGGAGATTTGTTTGGCTTAAATGCACACTGCTACGGAAGGAGATCTTCTTGACAAGTAGTTCCACTCCTTCCACTTGTAATTGGATCACCTTGCCGTAGTAAATGCTCGTAATTTTTACCACCATTAGGTAATGTTTTGAGTTCTTCATTTACCATTATGTATTAGATGACATTATTTATTTATTAGGCGGCAAATTTAGATTAGTTAATAGCATATTTTCAGTACGTAGGGTATCATCAAGAGGTCATTTTGCTATTATCGATATGAATTTTTTGTTTTAGTGCCATTTTATGCATTTTTTGTTGAAAACAGTAAACACGATACAACTTATCAATTCTATATCGACCTTACTTTTGCGCCTTCAGTAACCATGGGGAACTTGCTAGTCAAATATACTGCCACGACCTATAATACGAATAGAAAGTTTCGTTCTAGCTGTGATTTGACTCATACGGTAGATGAATGTGAACGTACTCCATCATTTAGGAAATGAAAACCGTTCGTAAGTTATCGGAAAATTCGATAGTTTTTCAGCTATTTAAGTTTAGAAAGAAAACAGGAGAGTGTCGATCAGACGAACACGAGTTACTGCCGAAGCAACGATCATATCACAGGAAGGAAATTTGGTCCACAGTTTAATATGGATTGTCCTGTGACACTCGAATGCTTTTGTTGGTGTTGATTTCCCATTGAAGTCAGACTTCATTATCAGTGGGTAGGAAAAGTACATAATTCAACTCACACACCCTCGTCTCCAACGTTAATACGTAACAGAAGCTACAGACGAAAAGGCTAAGCCGTTTAGTGTATTTTTTTCTGTTCTTGGAATATCGACACGACCAGAAAAATCGATTGTTCATTTTACGTATTCAATGAAGCACGATAACTATAGCAATGCTTCTCTTGTTTGAGTCATCAGTTGTGAAACTGGCTAACCACAGATTTCTTTCCTGTGTTAAACTTTTCATCTCCGAGTAGCACTTGCCACCTGCTTACACAATTATCTGCTGTATGTATTCCAATCTGTTCATTTCATTAAACACAGCTTATAATTCTTCTTCACTTTCAGTGAAGACTGCAACGTCATCCATGATTCTGAACACTGTAATACTATAAGGTTTATAAACAGCGACTAGCCAGAAATATGATTTAACAACGATTATCTGGATCACACCATGACCGGTTTCGGATTTCTTACAAATCGATCTTCAGATGGTTGTTACACGTTTCACTATGTTTCCTTGCTGGGGCCTCCTGTTTTATACGTTATTCATTTGCAGCACCAGGATAGACAGTTTTGGTTCACAGTTTCGTAAAGTTTACGAAAAATTTGTTCCTCATGACCTCTACCAGTGTATTTCACGATTAATAACTTTTAAAATATTTTCAGAAATGCTAACGGTACAACGTTAGTGGTATAAATTCTGGGCACCAATTTGAGTCATCGTTTTGTTCCAATTTCCAGGAATGATTTTCGAATTTCACAAGGAATGTTACTTATTCCTTTTGCCTTATCTGATCTTAAGTCGTTCAAATCTCTATCAGATTTTGATTCTAATACTACATCCCATATCTCTTCGCTGTTGATTCCTGTTTCTTCTTCTGTCACGTTACCAGACAAGTCCTCGCCCTCATAGAGGCCTTGAATGTATTCTTTCCACCTATCTGCTTCGTCTCCTGCGTTTAACAGTGGAATTCCCACCGTGCTCTTAATGTTACCGCCCATGCTTATAATTTCAATGAAGGCTGCTTCGACTTTTCTGCAAGCTGAGTCACCGCTTCCATTAGTAAATTTGCTTTGGTTGCTTCACATTTTTACGCGGCCATTAGGCATTAATTTGGCTGTACGTCCTATTTACTTCGTTGCTAAGGGACTTACATTTCTGTATTCCGGAATTTCCTTCTTTCATCGATCAATTAACGTTACCCATGGTTTCTTTGCAGTTACATTCCCTGTACCTACATTTGTCTCTCCAACATCTGCGATGGCCTTGTTATAAGTGTTCATTCCTCTTCGACTGAACTTTCTAATAAGCTATTCCTTATTGCAGAGAACTTCAAGGGTATTTCTTCATTCCAAATCATCCCGCTAATTGACAAAGTTAACTAAGGTGCTTGTCTAGAGAAACAGCAAACGTGTTTTCCAGTCGTCTTTCACCTGCTAGATGCAAAAACCACAATCGTTGTTCTCTCAAGCAAATAAAGGCGAGAAATATGCAGAAGCCGTCAACCATACAATTTACATGGGAGGGAATAATGGTCCAGCGCAAACACACACTCATAATGAATGTTCTCAAATTTGCACTGCCAAGGAAAACACGTGCAATTACGAGAACTGTAGAAGACATAGTGAGTATTGGTTCACTATTCAGCCTTCTAGAAAGCGACATGGTTAAGTCAGCTACATTCCTGTACCGCAACTGGTCTCTCCATTCGAACAGCTCCTGCCGCCAGCTGGAAACGTGACTCAGTCCCGCCACAGACCAAAGCCGCCACGTACTCCTCGCACAATAGACAGAATCGTTCTAGGCAACCGGCCACACATATATATATATTATCACTGTACTAACAATCATTCTCTCCGTGGTTATTGTACTATTCCACGTCAAATCCATACTTTGCTTACAACTGGACATTTTCTTTCACATTTCGGAAACTACACACACACTCACACACAAACACAGAAATACATACTTTATAAGCCTGATGCTCAAGGCGAGCCTATCAAGCATTCCCTACTACGAAGTATAATACTTCGCCAATAACAGATTGCTAGCAATACGAAACAATACTGACCGAAAACCAGCGATGAGTGGACATCGCTCTTAAGTTTTTTTCCATGCAATGGTACCACTGTGTCTTAGAAAGAGAGGTGTAATAGTCATAGAAGCCACCAGATGCTAAAAACACTATGCAGTGACTATATTACTGCCACAATGCGTCTTGCTTCTACCGGCAATTGCACGTATTCATGTTAAAAGCTATATTGGCTTTATAAATCGCATTCTTAAGTTAAAGATAGAGACTGAAGGATCCCCTAGCATTGCCTTTGACCAACTCGCTCTGCAGCACCATAACCGATTAAATTTGCAGGTGACCAGACGTAGACCACTACATTCCGCATCTCGTAAATGAATGGAGCTTGCCTAGTCTGCACACTTCGAAGTGCACAAGATGTCTTCAGATGCGTGCATGTCTAGGAGATTCGCACCCTTCGTCGGTGTATAGTAGTAGATTTGAAAGCATTGTGATCTAATAGCAGATGGTTAAGAAGAGCAGGACACGGGTAGTTTTTATGCATGATGGAGCTCCAGACGGATGGAGTTCGAAGCACTTTACATAGATCAACTACACTATCAATTCTAAAGTATTGTTCTTGCGTCTGAGATCAGTACCAGGAAGTTACTGATAAGAAAGAACATAATCACATCCAGTCCTAAGGCTCCACGGCTCTGCACATAAAACAGAATACAATGCTAAATCGCTTCAGTTTCCAACCTTTAGTCCTGTGGAATGCTCTGCTGTTAATATTCCAGTGTAAGAAATACATTTACAGTGCATGACATGCATCCTTATGTGGTAACAAAATGAAAAAACTACCTCCTTCAAACATCGAATCTGTGTGATGCATGCAGAATAAAACTATTCAGTGTTGTATAGTGTCAACTGTTCACATCCGATCATGGTTCAGAAATTATACTATGCCCACATAAGTCCTGTGATCTTTAGTAGTGGAGAATACCTCTTACAAGGAAACGGATAAAAGCATAGCAGCAGCGTTTGACATTTGAAATTACACGCCATGCCGTCACAAACTCCTTCAACACGACATCTCTCAAGTAACTGTATACGCAGGGAATACATTGCTGCACAAACACCTGTCACTAACTTAGAATCATCTTAGGTATGAAACTGAAGTCTTGAGTTTATACCCAAGATGTGACATCGCGTAAATCTTCGCTCGTTTAAAGTAATGTGTGGTAATGCGATGGTCATATTTTTAATCACACAAGAGATAGAAGTTCTCTCATGACCAAAACGCTTTCTGTTAACTATAGCAAGTAGACAGTGCTCTATGTCATGCACATAACACGTGGTTCTACATGAGTCGAACGCAGGTTGTCAGACAACTGTTGCATGGTGACAGAACAACGGAAAAATGGTCAAATGACCTGTAGCAACAACTCCCTCCCTCTCTAGAAAGTATCATCGGTCTGCCATTAAACCATACCTCGTTACAGATCACAACGCTTTCAAATCTACTACTATACACCGATAAGGGGTGCTAACCTACTACTATACACCAATAAGTGGTGCTAACCTCCTAGACATGCACGCATCTTGTGCACTTCGAAGTCTGCGGATTCAGCAATCTCCATTCATTCACGAGACGCGGAATGTAGTGGTCTACTTCTGGTCAGCGGCAGATTAAATTGGTAACGCTGCTGCACAGCGGGTTGGTAAAAGACAATGCTAGGGGATCTTTCAGTCTCTAACATTATCCTAAGAATGCGAGAATGCCCTGTGACTCCCATCCGCATAGAGAAAGATCGTAAATTACACACCATGCTGGAAGTGCTAGAAATGTGTAGATCACTGTCTGGTATACGTTCATGATGTATATGTTTGGGAATTAACAATGAATGGACATACTGCGCAGTCAGCTATCTACATTTGCAATGGTACTCGCAAAGTGGAGGAGGAGGCGGTTTAGTGATGATACTGAAATTGGGAAGCATGCTGTCACAAAATTGGTTAATTTTGAAATTACTGTAAAATTGCTAAAATTGTTTGCACTATCAACTGTGATACTTATTAATACAGTACATCGACAATGTTTTTGCCATCTGATGAATCCACTGGCACACTATTGATTACCACGTAAGGACTGACTGACATCGCTTGTTTGAGTTGGAGAAAGAGTCTTGGTGGAGGGGCAACACCTTCTGCGGATCGCTAGCACCGAAACAGTTACCACATACATGACTGCAATATGAGGAATCAACCGAAACGGTACACAGAATCATAAGCTATCCCATCACCGTGACAGGTGAGTTTAAATGTAGAGGTCGTCAGTCACCTTCGGACACCAGTTTGTAAACGCTCCACAAGGCAACTAAAGTTTTCCAATTTCCCTATGTTGTGACTTCCTTTTATTTAAAATCAACCAGTGTGTGTGTTTGTGAGTGTGTGTGTGTGTGTGTGTGTGTGTGTGTGTGTGTGTGTGTGTGTGTGTGCATGTGTTTGTGAAGCAGCAGCAGCAACATGATTTACACCATGCAACATCAACTTTTCTGTGACATGCAATGAATCAGAATGAATCAGAACGTGTTCATGTCAGTTTAGAACCTGAGACAGTCCTCAAAGCTGTGGCGGAAAATACGAGTACACAGTGTATGCCAGAGTGCAAAGCGTGTTACAACAGGAAAAAAAAGCAATGTTTGAAACAACGACGCAGGGAGCCTCTCTTCCCACTAACAGTGTAGTCTGTGGGGTACGGTCATCCCCCTCCTCCTACAGTACGGGCTCTGACACTTTACACTGGTCTGTGCAACCGACTTCCATCACTGGCAGTCTACTCCAACGGATCTATACCTGTATGTTTAATAGGACCGCTGCATGTGCTCGACGCCTGCAAGCAGACAGTATTTGGTTTCGATGTATAGGAAGAAAAAGAGAGAGAAAGAGAATCGGTAAAAATCTTATCGAGGTCTCTAACGTTTGTAGTTAGTGCAGCTTTTGTAGTTCGTAATTTTTCTCTTGTGGATGGTACAGAACAACGATGACAGATGTTTGGGTGATAGACGTGAATGGACCCGGAGGGATGCAGATCTGCTTCGGACTAGAGTACCTGAATGATGTTGAGTTTTGCTAATTTTTCCTATAAGAAAAACTGTTGTTAACAGTTGGTACTGTCTTTATACAACATTGCGTCGCAAGAGCGGGCTTCGTTTAGTGGTGGCCTAACACATCGTACTGGGTTGCCGGAGCTACAACATGTTCCCATTTCCATCGTTTGGTCAAAAATAGGCCCTGTCGCACTAACTCAGCTTAGACTGTTTGTACATTGGCTGCAGAATGTAGTAGACATAGCTCTCTCCGACTTCTGATCAGTTCAAATTTAAATTGTAACGGTCACATGTGCCAATCTACAGGGATGGCGGTGCAGAGTCTGAGGAGTGGTTGAAAGATGCATAGGAACTGTCTAAAACTATGTTGGAATTTGGCTGTAGCAGATGTGTTCGGAAATGGTGTTTCGTTTCAAGATATGAGAGTACTATAAATGTGATTGAGTAGTGGCTGTAATTATTAAAAGACTTCTCCATTGCATCCAATGTACAGGGTGTTTCAAAAATGACCGGTATATTTGAAACGGCAATAAAACCTAAACGAGCAGCGATATAAATACACCGTTTGTTGCAATATGCTTGGGACAACAGTACATTTTCAGGCGGACAAACTTTCGAAATTACAGTAGTTACAATTTTCAACAACAGATGGCGCTGCAAGTGATGTGAAAGATATAGAAGACAACGCAGTCTGTGGGTGCGCTATTCTGTACGTCGTCTTTCTGCTGTAAGCGTGTGCTGTTCACAACGTGCACGTGTGCTGTAGACAACATGGTTTATTCCTTAGAACAGAGGATTTTTCTGGTGTTGGAATTCCACCGCCTAGAACACAGTGTTGTTGCAAGAAGACGAAGTTTTCAACGGAGGTTTAATGTAACCAAAGGACCGAAAAGGGATACAATAAAGGATCTGTTTGAAAAATTTCAACGGACTGGGAACGTGACGGATGAACGTGCTGGAAAGGTAGGGCGACCGCATACGGCAACCACAGAGGGCAACGCGCAGCTAGTGCAGCAGGTGATCCAACAGCGGCCTCGGGTTTCCGTTCGTCGTGTTGCAGCTGCGGTCCAAATGACGCCAACGTCCACGTATCGTCTCATGCGCCAGAGTTTACACCTCTATCCATACAAAATTCAAACGCGGCAACCCCTCAGCGCCGCTACCATTGCTGCACGAGAGACATTCACTAACGATATAGTGCACAGGATTGATGACGGCGATATGCATGTGGGCAGCATTTGGTTTACTGACGAAGCTTATTTTTACCTGGACGGCCTCGTCAATAAACAGAACTGGCGCATATGGGGAACCGAAAAGCCCCATGTTGCAGTCCCATCGTCCCTGCATCCTCAAAACGTACTCGTCTGGGCCGCCATTTCTTCCAAAGGAATCATTGGCCCATTTTTCAGATCCGAAACGATTACTGCATCACGCTATCTGGACATTCCTCGTGAATTTGTGGCGGTACAAACTGCCTTAGACGACACTGCGAACACCTCGTGGTTTATGCAAGATGGTGCCCGGCCACATCGCACGGCCGACGTCTTTAATTTCATGAATGAATATTTCGATGATCGTGTGATTGCTTTGGGCTATCCGAAACATACAGGAGGCGGCGTGGATTGGCCTCCCTATTCGCCAGACATGAACCCCTGTGACTTCTTTCTGTGGGGACACTTGAAAGACCAGGTGTACCGCCAGAATCCAGAAACAATTGAACAGCTGAAGCAGTACATCTCATCTGCAAGTGAAGCCATTCCGCCAGACACGTTGTCAAAGGTTTCGGGTAATTTCATTCAGAGACTACGCCATATTATTGCTACGCATGGTGGATATGTGGAAAATATCGTACTATAGAGTTTCCCAGACCGCAGCGCCATCTGTTGTTGAAAATTGTAACTACTGTAATTTCGAAAGTTTGTCTGCCTGAAAATGTACTGTTGTCCCAAGCATATTGCAACAAACGGTGTATTTCTATCTGTGCTCGTTTAGTTTTTATTGCCGTTTCAAATATACCGGTCATTTCTGAAACACCCTGTAGGTACGTGGTTGAAAGAAAAGGCTTGATTCCAAATTACAGACAGCATTTGTCCAGAAAAGCGTAGCAGTAGAGATCTGAAAAGTTAGTGTACATTTCTTACGACGTCAATCAGCGCACCATCTATTGTGTGCCATCATTCTAAATCAACCATCACCTATAACCCTGTGGATGTATCGCTGAACCTCTGACGTGGCATCAAGACAGAATGCATCACAAACACTTGAGTAGTATCTAGTAGCAGCTGAGGGCATTGCAAATACTGGCTTCATACCGTGTTCCTTAGGTGAACCACTTTCTAAATTCCGTAATTTTATTTCAAGCTTACACCATCGGTGACGTGTAGCCGTATTATTGGTCTGTTAATATAGACTTCGCCGACCACCGGCTATATTTAGTTTCGGGATATTTGTGTGGAAATGCACTTCATTCGCAGGTAATGCAATACCTCGATTTATAATGCCAGTATAGCTTTTAACATGAATAACTGCTTGCGCTGGTAGAACCAAGACCAATTGTAACAGTAACATGGTCGCTGCGATCGTATTTGTAGCATCTGGTGGTTCCTATGACGATTACGCCTCTCTTCTAAGACACAGGAAAAACTTAAGAGACATGTCCACTGATCGCTTATTTTCGCTCAGTATGATTATGTATCACCAGCAATCACTTATTGGCGAACTATTATAGTTAGTAGTAGGGTATGCTTGATAGTTTCGCCTTGAGCATCAGGCTTATAAAGTATGTGTGTGTGTGTGTGTGTGTGTGTGTGTGTGTGTGGTTTCCGAAATGTGCAAAGGAAATTACTATGTCCAGTCGTAAGCAAGGTATGGATTTGATGTGGAATAGTGCGATAGGTGCAAAGGGAATGAAACTTTTTTTTTACTTGGAATATTATGTTAAGTCTTAAGAATGGCGCAGATATTTCTATTTACAGAGCCACTGCCATCAGCAGGAAGTATTCCTAATACTTCACTCATTGTCGAATGTTGTCCAATTGAGACCAATATTTGATTGTAAGTACAGTGATAAAATATATGTGGCCTGTTGCCTAGAACGAGTATATCTGGTGTACGAGGAGTACGTGGCGGCGTTGGCCTGTCACGGGGAATGATTCACGTTTCCAGCTTGTGGCAGGAGCCGTTCTAATGGAGAGACCAGTTAGGGTACAGGAATTTAGCTGACTTTACCATGTCGCCCTCTAGGTGGCTGAATAGTGAACCAATACTCACTACGTGCTGTAAAGTTCTCGTGATTGCATGTGTTCTCCGTCGAAGTTAAAATTTGGGAACATTCAATATGGGTGTGTGTTTGCGCTGGTCAATTATTCCCTCCCATGTAAATTGTGTGCTTTCTGCTTCTGCATATTTCTCGCCTTTATTTGCTTGAGAGAACGTCGACTGTGGTGTGTGCATCTAGCAGGTGAAAGACGACTGAATGACACATTTGCTGGTTCTCTAGAGAAGCACCTTAGTTGACTTTGTAAATTATTGGGATGATATGGAATCTCTTAAATCACCGACACTGGTATTCACGAGTGGTATTATCAGTTTACTGAGTTTTTTCGTCTTTTCACATAAAGATAATCACAGACGGGACAAATTTCTAGTTAATCAGTGTTTCACAGCAGTCTCCACCTCACTGAATTTTCGGGTTTCTGGAGAAATAATTTCGAGTCTATATCTCCGGCATTGTATTTTTCAAGCGGTCGGTAGCATATAGCTATGTGTTTGATATCGTGAAGTGTTGCGTAAATCTTATGATATTCTGCCAAACCATGTGAAAATACATGTGTCCTTGTAATCCCGGAGTCTGGAGTTGAGTGTAGAATGCAAGAAAGCAGGTCGGGACCAGGAACAGTGACGCTTTTGTGCCGATGGGAACTGACCTAGCCTCTGTACAACTGTTGGGAGACTGACCTTGGTCCACTGAGGGGGCTCTGGCCACACGTTCGTGTATGCTGAGGCAGATGACTTGTGACTGTCAGCTATGGTGAATGAGCTACCGAGCTCGTGGAAAATATCTAGTCTGGCGAGGATCATATATGGACCATGTGCTTATGCTGTCTATGTACGAGTTTCTGGTGATTGCTAGCTACAGGCAGGATGCAGAAGTGATGATTTTGTAGGGCGAATTGTGTGTTTACTACATCGATCCGGAATGTGGTGATATATAGCTGGGTTGGAGATCTGTTTCATGCTTAAATATTCTAGCTTTCATCGTCAGTTGCAGGGCAAGCAATTGAGGAGTGTCTTTCTGTCTTTGACAACCTGGAGACAATTTTTGAAGCGTTTAAGTGTCAGTGAAAAATGTGCGATCTCTACAAAATAATTTTGCTGCTGAATGTATTGTCTGCAGAAAAAGAAGGTGTGCAGTGCTACCACACTGGCAACGTCAGTAATTTGGCAGGTACATTCAGTAAGAGATAATCAGAATGCTCCATTCATTCAAAAGACGTAGGAGGCTCTACGGACTGGTTTGAACAAGATGGGTGCAAGGTATCTGAGGAAAGTTCTGATGTATTCTTTGTTCAAGTGTTCAAAGACAGGTTGAAATAGACCATCCATCTCTGGTGAGATGCTGTCCCTAATCCGCCATTGCGGCATTAGGACATCTCCAGACTAGCAACTGTAGGACACAAAAAATTTCCGCCATTTTTCTCTCCTGCAGTACAGTGCTTCGAATTCTGATTGTGTAATTGTTCTGAATTTTCCGTCTGTACTTAGACAGTACTTTATTTCCAAACAACAAGAATGCTATTGCGATTAACGCTGTTTTCGCAAGTGTGTACATACGTGATGAAGGCTTTTAGTGTTGAGAACATTTACTGTATGTTGAATGCAGGACGTCACGACTTCCATGAAGGGTAGCATGTGATGTCTCGTTAGGACCACCAGGAAGAATGCATTCGGCGTTATTTTGTACTATATTCGTAAACAGGTGCTGTTAGGGCAATAATTTCAAAGTAGACAAGCTGAGAGACCACGAAAACTCCTACAACAACAAAACCGACCGTTAACTATTTCAGCGACACTTTACGAATGGGGACTTGACTCTTATTTAGATAGACATAAGACATTACTATAACACTGACATTCTGACATTCTTGTAGCTGCACCTGCGCAGGTGAGTCGCTAGGGATCCATTTTGCTCGGCAATTCAGCCAGCCCCGGACTTGCAGGTGTGCACGGTCCCTAGGTAAACACATGCACACGGCCAGGGTCGTCTTGCATGTGGGAAAGATTGGATGACGTGAGCGTGCCACCCTGTTGTGAGCGACTTGGGAACTCTCTAGGGAACTATTCACTGGGATGTCACTGTCAAATTTCTCAGTGATAGTTCGTTAGCTTTTTCATGTGTAATGAGTGTTTCTGCCGTGCATTACTTTCGGCTGTTTAAGTGTTCTGAGCATGTTAGCATAACGTTATACTTGCATTATTTGCTGATAGTTTCATTTGTAGTGAATGTGTCTGTTGCATTATTTTGTGAACAGGTATGTAGGTTGTGCAATGCTTTGTTTCGATAATTTACAATTAGTGAGTGTGTTTGCAGAACGTTATTCATACATTATTTTGACAATTTAAGACATGTTTTCGTGTCTGTACTTCCTTGTACTGCCTTATTTCGGTGATTTACGACTATTTTGCTGGTCTGTGGGCTATTTACTGTGGCACCAAGCACATCAGGGTGAGTGTTTTGTATCAGTGTGATAAATAATCTGCTAGAAATCCATCCTTAAATAAATTATTCTATCTTTCCACTGAAAGCTGGACGGAGACTGAGTCCTTTTCCCACCATTTGTCCCTAGACAGCCATCTTGGATTACGTCATGTTCGGGACGGTAGCGCCTATGGTGGCTATACTGTGTACTAGGTCAGTCGGACTGCAGACGTCATGGTGAACACACTGGATGGAACTACTGGCTATGACAATTCAAATTATTTAAATGAACAATACAGGCAAAATAAAGACTTACGTCCATTCTATCCAGCAGCCCTGAGTAGTTTCCCCACAAGTTTCAAGGAAGACATCGTGGTTGAATGACTTACGTTAGCTGAGGTAGCCTAAGTGACCTTTCCTCCCCCTCCACCTTCTGAAGTAGGGGAGGTGAGTGGAGGTAACCTGATTGACTTATTTTCCCGCCAAAATTTTAACTTCGCACCATGATGGCACTGCGATGTTACCACATCTATCACTCCCATCTATAACCCGCTGTCTTGAATACTTGCCCTAGTACTGATGTCTGGTGCCACATACCTCGGGAAACTTACCAACGAACTGTCAAATCCCTGCCACGCAGGATAATTGCTGTCTTGCATTCCAAAGGTAGCGGCCATAGCTCACGTTCTCTGGTAGCTATTTAATGACACTACATAGAACCTATGGCAACATCGGCTGTCTGGTAGGTGAAGCCCGCTGCTCCACTACTTGACTTCAGCATTTTAACCAGCCCACCACTATGTGCAGAAATGTGCAGTATCCCAGAGTATATGACCTACCTTTAATTTGCAAACTGAAAACGAATTTTATCATATACTCTCTAGCCCCTGTAAAGGGGAGAACTCCGGTCAACCGAAACCCAGGTCATCTGAAATGCCCTCGAAAATTGCAAAACCAGAAATAAATACTGTACTGCGCGGAAATAATTCCATGGTGAGGATGTTCTGAGCTGTAGCTAGCTGGGAGAGGTGGCGCCCGACTTTGAGTTCGTGCCTCAGCCACGGACGGACCAGGAAAAATAAGGGTACAGTGAAAACAATGGTGCATTCAAGTGGTTGTTTACTTCCGTTGCGTATGTATTTTTGTGCTGTGGTAAATAAGCGGAAGTACAGGGGATATGCAAATTATGTTAACATTGGTTGTAATGGGATGGTTGTGTTTGAAGGTCCACAACGCAGGTAAGGCACTTGTCACGCTGTATTGTGCCTGTTCAATACGGACTAGGTATCAGCGCAGGTTGATTACGAGTAGTGCACACTTCGTATTTACATTCAGAAGCAGAGGTTGACATGCAATGAAAGACCTAACAGAGTTCCAAAGAGGGCAGATTTTGGGAGTCCGATTAGCTGGAGCTTCATGAATCAAGACAGCCAACTTATTAAATATTTCAAGAGCAGCTGTTTCAACAGTCATGACAGCCTACGCAAAACACGAAAAATCATTATCAGGTATACGTAATAGGGGGCGCAAATCAAAACTAAATGACAGAGATTGTCATATGCTAACACGAGTTGTGTGACAATAACACAAAACTATGGTGACTAAAATGACTGCAGAGCTCAACAGCCATCTTCGACACCCCGTATCTACTGACACTGTCCGACGAGAACTCCATAAAGCGAATATTAACGGACGAGCTGCTGTACCGAAACCATTAGCGTCGACAACCAACGCAAAGAAGCGTAAAACGTGGTCCCAGGAGCATGAATTGTGGACGGCGGGGTTTACACTTGGAGAACGCCGAAACGAGACTACTGTTTTGTCTAGTTCATACAGCATAGACACAATGAGGTAGCTAGGTGCACGCTAAACTAACGCAGACGGGCTTGAAGTTCTGGAACAGGAGACTTATTAATGCACTAAAGAAAAGTACGTAGTTTTATACTTAACTTTATTCTCTTGTTGGAATACATCTCTCTTGAATATTAGTAAGCTATAAGCACTGATACAAATGGCGCCTTGCTAGGTAGTAGCTAGGGACTAAGCTGAAGGCTATTCGATCTGTCTCTCGACAATTGAGAGGAAAGCTTCGTACGTCTGGTCGCAAGCTATGTCGTCCGTACAACTGGGGCGAGGTCTAGTCCGTGTCTTGTGACCTGCCCTGTGGTGGCGCTAGGTTTGCGATTACACAGTGGCGACAAGCGGGTCCGACATGTACTACAGGACCGCGGCCGATTTAAGTTACCACCTAGCAAGTGTGGTGTCTAGCGGTGACACCACATTCCTCCCCCGCAAATCGGCGAACGGTCGTGAGATAAGGCTTCCGCCCGCCGTGGGGAGGACTCCATGTCGACGTATGCGATGAGGTTGGGAGCCGAGCAACAGGCGAGGCTGTGCCACCCGCACCCGGCCATTCGGTCCGAGGGGAGCTAGGAAACGCCTGCAAACCTAGTCCAGGGTGCACGTCAACATGAGGTGAAGGCGCACGTAATGAGACAAGAGGGGCCGAAGAGTCGACCTCCATTGCGTCGGGGAAGCCGACGCGCGACGACGACATCTGGTCCGGAGCGGGCAAGAGGTCCATGGCGGAGGACGGCTGGGCACGGGAAGCGAGCGGCGGCGCGTGACCCAGGGAGGCGCCAGGCGGCTGCAGCGAAGCGTCCGCTGCGGGCGGCGCCGGCGGCGGCGGCTGCGGCGGCGGCGCGACGCCATGAGGCAAAATGGAAGGCAGCGTCGGTAACACCTGGGAATGAGGCGAGCCAGTAGATGGGTCCCCAGGGTGCTGACCTGACGGCTCCGTCGCTGAAAGCAGACGGGGAGCGGCAGAACCCAGGCGACGACAGAGGCGCAGCTGATTGAGATGCCGTCGCACCTCACCAGAGGCCCCCAAAACCAAATACATCGCGCGGCCGAGGCAGCGAAGAATGCGCCCTGCGAGCCAACGCTGTGAACCGCGATAGTTGCGATAATAGACAACGTCGCCAGGAGCAGAAACCGGAGTCTGCCGCTGCACAGGAACCTGATGCGGCGGATGCAGCAAAGACATCAGGGTGCGATGAGATCGACCATGGAGCAATTCAGCCGGCGAGCGGCCATCGCGGGGCTGAGAGCGATACGAAGACAAAAAGAGCAACAAAGCGTCCTCCCGAGAATGCGACTCTTTCAATTTCAACGTCTGGGACTTGAAAGTCCGGACCAATCGTTCAGCGGCACCGTTTGACTGAGGCGAAAACGGCGCGGATGTCAGATGTTGAATACCATTGGCCGTGCAGAATGACTGAAATTCTGCGGACATGAATTGTGGACCATTGTCGGAAACAATAGTCTGCGGAAGACCTTCAATGCAAAAGATAGCAGACAAGGCTTGGATTGTGGCAGAAGACGTCGTGGAAGACATCCGGACAACAAAAGGAAAATTACTGAAAGCATCGACCACAACCAACCATCGAGCATTCCAGAATGGACCAGCAAAATCGATATACAAGCGTTGCCAAGGGGAAGTGGCTTTCGGCCATGCAAAGAATTTACGCGGCGGTGCGGATTGTTATTCGGCACACGCCACGCAAGAGGAGCACATATTCGTAATCGCAGCATCGATTCCGAACCAAGTACAGTGCTGACGAGCAAGTTGTTTCGTACGCACTATACCCCATTGTCCTTGGTGAAGAAGCTTTAAGACAGAGGACTGTAACGAACGTGGGACGACGACTCGGGATTGATCATTATCGGAACGCAACAACAAAACACCACGTCGGACAAAAAGTCTCTCCTTGTGAGCAAAAAACGGCGAACCAAAGGATCTTCGATCCGTGACTTTGACAAGGGCCATTGCGTAGCAACAAAACGCAAAACAGTAGCAAGGACAGGATCAGCAGCTGTGGCTGTAGCAACACGACGAAAATCAATCGGAAACGATGCGACCACGTCATCGGCTTCCGAATCAATGAACATGCAAAGAATTTACGCGGCGGTGCGGATTGTTGTTCGGCACACGCCACGCAAGAGGAGCACATTTGTGGTGGGACGAACACAGTCACTGTTAGCTAAAGTGTCACTGGACGGGTGGGAATGAACCACATGAATGTCCATGGGCGAAGGTCCACGAGCCTGATTGTCCTGGGGTCGATGCCGGCGCGAAGCAAAAGGCCTGGAATTATTTGGATTGTCTGATCTAAGCTTTTTCTGGCAAACACTTTGAACATGTCCCTTCTTGTGACAGTAAAAGCAAATAGCTTGGCGTGACGGGCAATTTTCACGCGAATGTCTAGTGGCACACCGCGGGCATGATTTCACTGCATTTGCTTGCTTACGCGGCGCACGTGTTTGCAAGCCAGGCTGCCGCTGTGCCGACAGGCGCGAGGGCCGCTTAGCGTCCCGTGCAGCGGGGCCGGCGGGCCGGTTAATGTGACACACGGCTGGCGAAGTTTCAAATGATTCCCGAGCAAAGTCAAGTGTGTCTTGCCTATCCAATATGTCTATCACTTGTTGAAGGGAGGGATTAACTAGTTTCAAAATCTGTTCCCTTATGCGAACATCAGAAACGTTCTGTGCTATTGCATCACGCACCATAGTGTCGGAATAAGGAAGTCCACAGTCACATTCAAATGCACACTCCCTAGTAAGTCCTTGCAAAGTTGCAACCCACTCCCTATTAGTCTGACCGGCCGTACGTTTTGTACGAAAGAACGTATACCGTTTTGCAACTACATTTACTGTTTCTTTGAAATAGGCATCTAAAGCAGACAAAATTTCTTCGTAGGACAGAGTTGCTACGTCGCGTCGGGGAAACAATTTCACTATCACACGGTAGGTAGACACACCGACACAAGAAAGCAAAAACGGCTGCCGCTCTTTACCTTGTATTCTGTAGGCGGCGAGGTGAAAGTTGAACTGGCGAGACCATTCGTGCCAGGTCTCTTCGGCCGCCACGTATGGTCGAAAGGGAGGTGCAACAGCGTTTTGTGGCAGCGGTAGCGAAGAAGCAGCGGCTGCCGCATCGTTTTGCAGCGCACGTTGACCCTGGACGAGCTGTCCTAGGGCTTCCAATAACGCCTGCGTCTGCTGATTCTGCAAGCGAAAAAATTCGGACAGTACATCTGGAGATTGTGGCGAAGCCATGACACAAACGAATTAAGACAAACTCTTTTACTCGTCGCCAAATAATGTTGTGTCTAGTTCATACAGCATAGACACAATGAGGTAGCTAGGTGCACGCTAAACTAACGCAGACGGGCTTGAAGTTCTGGAACAGGAGACTTATTAATGCACTAAAGAAAAGTACGTAGTTTTATACTTAACTTTATTCTCTTGTTGGAATACATCTCTCTTGAATATTAGTAAGCTATAAGCACTGATACAAATGGCGCCTTGCTAGGTAGTAGCTAGGGACTAAGCTGAAGGCTATTCGATCTGTCTCTCGGCAATTGAGAGGAAAGCTTCGTACGTCTGGTCGCAAGCTATGTCGTCCGTACAACTGGGGCGAGGTCTAGTCCGTGTCTTGTGACCTGCCCTGTGGTGGCGCTAGGTTTGCGATTACACAGTGGCGACAAGCGGGTCCGACATGTACTACAGGACCGCGGCCGATTTAAGTTACCACCTAGCAAGTGTGGTGTCTAGCGGTGACACCACAACTACAATGCTGATTGTTCGGTTCCAACGGTTAAGCATGGAGGTGGAAGTGTGATAGTGTTCGCAGCCATATCATGGTTTACTGCTGTTCCCATCATTACTCTCAAAGGGCAGCTTACAGCCACCGATTATGTGAACATTTTAGGTGATCAGGTGCACCCCATGATTCCAAGTTTGATCCCCAACAACGATGTCACATTTCGGGACGATAATGCACAATCATGCAACTGAACTGCAGCGTCTTCTTTGGCCAGCTCAGTCCTCGGACTTGAACATTATAGAATCCTTATGGGTGGTATTGGAGAGCAGACTCCGGAACATATTTCCGCCTCCCTCGTCACTACAGGAGTTAGAAGGGGTTGTGATCGAAGAGTGACAGTTCATTCCACTGGAGTATGTACATTCATTATATGCGAATATTCCAAGAAAAATCGCAGCTGTATTACCAACAAATGTGGATCCAACCCCATATTAATAAAGCATTCCCAAGCAAGTACATATTTTCACATTATTTTTCATATCCCCTGAATGTTGCGATTACTTTCGCTAATACATTAGTTGCTATACAAGAAATCGACAAAGGCAGTTTACTGAAAACTGTTGCAGCTAATTATGGAGCTCTTACTATCATTTCGGAATGGATAAAGTCTAAATTTCTAGAGCAAGCTGCGAAAAATCTTCGTAGAAAAATATTGAAAATAGCTCATTTGGGAAAGTAAGCGAGAGCCTTTATTTTTAGTTTACCAAACAACGACATAAAGGCTTGCATTTCAGTGACCCGGAAAGGGGAGAAATAGGAAAAACGTGAACTGAGTTGTTAGATGAGGAACGGAAACACTTTTTCTCAAGCTCTGAGTGATTAGACAGTTTTTAACTCATATATGGCATTCAGCAATTTAATCTACATGCAGAAACGTTCTCTGCAGACCCAGCCGAGCCTACACTAAGGATCATATCTACGGTGCCAGTGCAGTAGGTGTTAACTTTAAGATGTAGCCTACAACATCATTAGCTTCGTTAGAAGAAATGCCTTCCGTAGGAGACAAAATGAAAAAAAATCACGGCAAACGGTTCTTTTAGCATCATACTACTATGACACATTCAGACTGCTCCCAATAAGTACCAGGAAGTTGAAAACGTTGAGCGTTGATTGATGTCCCCGAAATACACTACCATGTTTTTACGAAGCCCAGAAAACATCTTGGATATCTTGTTAACTCTTGGTCGAATGTTTTAGTAATCATTTCTACCGAAAGTCGAAAAGCTTTTAACTAAAAAAGATCACACTAAACCTGCTAGCTTACTGACTCTGCACCTACGGACCCTCACCAGTTAAATAATGTCGATAAGTTTTGTTTTCTTCCGCCAAATGTTACCAGACCAATTCAGCCACTGGGTCACGAAGTAATACCGACATTTAAACGACACTGTCCTGCGCTGACTTTGAGAACCATCCTCCAAGATAGGGACATGCAAAACAGTAGACGTGAATGAAGCGCTGAAGGTAATAAATGAAAAATACGTAATGTACTAGTTTGTCGAAGCCTGAAATAATGTGAAAGCAGAAACTCATCAAAGATGCAATAGGAAAATGTATAATACTCGTTAAGGAAACGATTTGGAAAAATTTTGAAACGTGACAAACACTTTTCCATCTTCTTGCCCCATACGTATTTTTCGAATCAACGAGCTTACCGTATAGCGCCAAAAAACCTGGATACTGTGAATCGCAATCGTTGTGCAACTGATTCATACGAAAGCGTGACACCAACAGCCGATGTCTCCTGACGATAATGACCGACAGAAACTGGAAGGTAGAACGAAAATCTGACCAATAGATACCGTTGTAAGTGGCAGAACATGCACACCAACTGACACGCGGCACACGTCTGTTTCTTAGTTTGTGTACGAGACGTTCAACATGAATGTGCCCTTGAAGTATTGTGCGCACCTGATAAAGAACGGTCACTGTGCGCCAGTAGTCCTGCAGAAGTTCCACACACTTTAGGATATAAAAAAGGCACTGGAGTGGTCTCTGGAAAGAAAATTACAAAATCTCATAAGACACATTCGTTTGACGTACAGTGTTGCCGAAGAAAGATATCAGTTGGTCCGACGTCTGCGAAGATGTGGCCACAGTATTCCAGGAGAGGTCGAGCGATGGTGTGCAAACATGCAGTGCTTGGGGAATTGCCCGAAAGTTCCTGCGATCACGGTGCATGGAATCCTAAAAAACGTGCTGCATTGCTATTCATACAGAATCACTTATGTTCAAGAGTTGCTTCCTACTGATCTGCCAGCAAGCCTAAAATTGGCTTTGGAATTTCTTACTCACATGGAAGTGGACAATCATTGATAATGGGACATTCTGTGAACAGACGAAACACATTTCCATCTCCAAGGACATGTCAATACTCAGAATTGCTGAATAGGGCCAATCCGCACGCACATCAACCGGTACCACTTTATTCCGCAAAGGTGGCCGTGTGGTTCGGGTTGACAGCCTCATTTATCGTAGGACCCAGTTTTTTCTAGGAGATGAGTCTCGTGGGATCTGTTACCCATAGCCTCACTGGTAAACGCTATTAGCGTTTTTTGCGCACCAGCGTCATTCCAAATCCTTAGCAGCATGGATGCGTGGGTAGGATAATTTTCATGCACGATGGCGCCCCTCCGCACACCTCAGAGTCAGTAAACCGGTGGCCGTAGATGCCATTTCGGAAATACTAGCATTGTCAGCCTCCATTTTCTTACAGTCTGGTCGTCCAGATCACTTCATCTTAATCCATATTAACTAGTGGCTTTTGGGTTATCTCTAAGGTGTTGTGTCCAGTGCTCGAGTTAGGAAAGTAGCTGACTTGAAGGCACACATTGCGGAACGCATTCTTAACGTGGCCCCGTGACACTTCGATCTGTTGTGGGATATTCTATCTTTCCGTTATGTGCTCCTCTACTGCCTTACTGCCTGCTACTGTCAATTCCTGCTTCCGCGTTGGATGCAAGAACCACCAGGAACTCTTTTCCAACTCCGAAGTTGGTAGTCACATAAACTTGCTTTGTAAATGGTTTAGTTAACGTTCCTGTGCACTTTAGATTTTAAACTTTGGTAGCTAACATCGTGATTAATGTATTGTTTTTAGTAATGTGTGAAATAAGATCTCTGAGGTTATCTTAACTCTACAGCTGCTTTCTAAAAGAGCTTTTTCATTTATATTTCGCTTAACTTCATCTCAATTAAAGACTGAAAACCATCATAACTTTTGCACTTCTTTCACCTACTCTTAACAAACATTCCTCTACTTCCTTACGGATGCTCATTGTTAATATCCCCTATTCGTTTCTGCACGGCGTGACAACGCTGATTCACTACACGGTCGGCGCGGATACTTCACGGGCAGGCGGTGGCTCGAGAGTAACAGGGGAAGAAAACCTCGTGAGAGGGATGCGAACGTGCAAGTCGATCTACTGGTAGCAGGGAGTCCGAACGCTCGTAGAAACGAGCACGGCAACAACTCAGCTCGAAGCTGGTATGCACGGCTAATGGCTGAACTCTGCACAACACACAGCACGACGCGATGGGTCAGGACCGCGGTGCACGAACTTCGAGTAAGCACTGGCCCGCCTCGCCTACTGCCGCCCACAGGTAACACCTCCGCCATCTGGTCTGACCATACCACGTGTCGCGTACGCCCTCCATAGCAGGTTTCCGCATTATTACTCTGCCCTACCCACACTATCTCGTCTGCCTCCATCGCGATGTTACCTGCTCACTGGTTTCGGATCAGCAATCGGTACTTCACCTGGATAGTGATTAATTCCACCATTTAATCAATGCTTTGCTAGACTTTCAATACTGTAATGGCATGTATTCATTCTCGTTCGACTCAGTTCGTGAAAATCTGATAATTCCTCGCTCCTTCCAGCTTACACAATTTTTTGTTAACACTACAGGTGCTACAAATTCTTTTTCTGCTACCTCTTTCAAACTATTGTGCCTCCATTACCCCTGTCCTCCCTACTGTTTACCTAGATCATTTCTGTTCACTTACCCTTCCTTCTCCCACCCATTTTCCTTCTGCTTCCTTGTCCTCTGTGTCCTCTCCTATCTCTTTGCCAAAATCTTCTCCTCTTACAGATAATTTTACAACTGGGGCAGCCACAGCAAAAATAGTTATACATGATTGCTTGACAATTCGACAGTGAGTGGATTTATAAGTAATCCGAACAAGTACAACTACAGCGGTGCACTCGACGTTTCATTCAGTTCCATTTTAATATTTTTAAAATCTGTATTTTACGCAACTGTTCACTGTATGAATTGTCAAGCTTCTCCTCTTACATTGACTTCAACGTCTTCTATCATCAATCTCCTCCTTTCCTTCAGCATCTACTGCATCTGTCTCGTTTTCTTGATTTTCCTTCTCCTCCAGAACGCCATCGTCTTATTCCCACTGTTATTTTGTCTTGACATCTACCTGTTAACCTCCCTGTTGATTGACCTATTCATCATCTCTGTCTTTCTTCTTCGGCAGCTTCTAGTTCTATTCTTTCTTCATGCTTAGCCAGAATCAGAGTTATGCATTTTTAGTCTCTTCCTTCGCTGTTATTAAAGTCTTCTGAACTCCCTCCGAACAGGCCTTGGAAAGCCCAAAGTTACCGACCGGCCGCCGTGTCATCCTCAGCCCACAGGCGTCACTGGATGCGGATATGGAGGACCATGTGGTCTCCCGGCCGTATGTCAGTTTACGAGACCGGAGCCGCTACTTCTCAATCTAGCAGCTTCTCAGTTTTGCCTCACAAGGGCTGAGTGCACCCCGCTAGCCAACAGCGCTCGGCAGACCGGATAGTCACCCATCCAAGTGCTAGCCCAGCTCGACAGCGATTAACTTCTGTGATCTGACGGGGACCGGTGTTACCACTGTGGCTAGGCCGTCGGCACTTCGCTGTTATTAGGTTAATACGTAGGTCGGTAACGTTTTCCCTCAACTTTTATGAACACATCATATATACATAACAGACACTATTGTCATCAATAATATATTCTCTTGCACTATTTGCAACAGTCTGCCAACTTTGGAGCAACTTTTCGATTCCGCGAGTATGAAAATCATAAAATTTGGAGTTCCCTAAATTCTCGATATTTGTGTTAAATTACTGCCTTACACATTTGAGTTCATTTAATAGCCATAAGTGCACTTCACCAATAATACCTTAAAATTTAAGTCTGGCCTGCTGCAAACTTATTTTTAAGTTAGCATAGTTTGGCAAAAAATTTCCACTTGTAATTTGTCTTGTCCTGTCTTCACTTTTTAGATCTGTATTTCGACCCTTTTTATCTCTGTTTCTATTGTATAGATCTTCCCTAATTTATTTGGACCTTTATGCATTCCAGGGTCTAATTATTCTTGAACTGCTTTCACTTCTTTCTGATTTATTTATAGTTTGGTTTCTAATCATGCTTCCATTTATATCATCACGTGGAAAAATTGACTGAAAGTAGGGTTCGTAATGAATTCTCCTGATGTACCTGCTTCTACCAGGTATTTGAAGCTGCAGGTTGTACTTCCATTCGGCGGGAGTTTCATCTGCCATTTCTTTATTGTGTATGGTATACCTTGTGACTACTTGCTCAATTGTTTCATAAAGTGGCGCTATCCTGATGCCTTTTAAACTTGTTTATGCCTGAGTAAGCACAAGCAGTCACTTAATCGGCACACCCATTATCAAAGGAATGCCGACTTGGTCTAAAACTGGAGCTGCTGGTTGAAAAGGAGAGCGAGCTACGTGCTTTGGGAGATGGAGGGCTTATCCATCAAATAAACGGTATTCCAACAACAAAAAATGGATTAAAATAAACCAGCAATACGCTCATAAGTAACAAAATTCAAAAGAGAGCCCAAAGCTTGACAGTGCAACCATAAATGCAAGCAGATATCCAGTTAGCTTCCTTTTGCAATCAAGTAAATGTGGGCACAGCTTAAACTCGGTACCAGTTCACAGTACTGGACGTACCTACAGGATCTGGCCAAACAAACAGTCACGGGAACTTCTAAAACATAAAAATAAAATACGTTTAACGAAGATATAACAACTAATTTACGAAAACGATTCGCTCTTCAAAGTTCTCCAAATTACAAATTGCTTTGCCTTTTCCCAGAAATATTTTTATAATAACCTTTCATGGTACTGATAAATATTTTGAGCTCTGTAAATATGAATAAATTAAAAAATAGTGCTTGTATCTGATGGCAACAGCTATTAGCTCGTACCTAATGAACCAAAAATAAGTCCTAGTAACCCTAGTACGTACAAGCGTAAGTGCAGGTAGGTTGAAAATTGCAAGAAAAAGTGCTGATGACAAAGCTTAATGAGATAAAATCACTGAAAAGTACAGCAGTGACTAGGGTGAGTGACAACATTCACGCAGTAAAAAATCTCGAAAGGGACACATTCACCGAGCAAGTGCGGACCAGGTGTAGGATGCAAATGTGGTTTCCCCATCCACTTTAGTACACGACATAATAAATGACCGATTGTAACCCAACGTCAAAAAGTCTAATACTGAGTCTTGCTAACGACAACAAATTAACAAGCGAAATCAGTTTAACATGAAGCGATAAATAATCATCTCTTTTGAAGTCTGTTGGGACCTATAGCAAACTAAGTAAAACAAGTGATTACAACTCAAAACTGAATGAAGTCTGGCAAATAGCACCAAACAGACTGGATTCTGTTGGATTTTGCTCCGTGGCACAAGTACACAGGAACAGGCAATGTTCTGAGACTTGTTCACCAAGTTCAGCTCTTTTTGACTGAATAGTGTTCTCATGACCCAACAATGCCTTCGCCTAGTGAGCAGCTGCCCCCATCGCTTTCCGTCTCCATGCTCGCATAGCCTCTGATGCCACCAAAGTATTGCACTTGGCCAATCGCTCATCTGAAGACGCCCACCCAGATTGTCCACTCGTAATGGAGTCGGCTTTTTTGTCCCTTGGCTCCTCCCTGCAAGCCTGGTACGCCAGTAAAAGGCTCAGAAGCCGCTTTGCATGCCTTATCGGGCGCCCCGCAAGAGGCCATTGCTGGGTAACTGTCACCGAGAATAACCACGTGCAATATCGGTAGGACCGACATTGCTGAATCTCTCCCTTCTCATATTAAGAGAGCCCAGGGATGAGTTTTACAAAATTTTAAGTACCAAGGCAAGTCATAAACCAGTCTATGTGTGGACGCTTTGTATTACTTGTGGACTGGTCCTCAACCAGATAGCTAACTGGGGTAGGCACTTTTTCAGTCTTACAAGGCCCCACAAACTACGGTAACAATTTAGGTTAGGTTTTCTTCTCAGTCTTCCCTTGGACACAGATATTCTTAATGACTACCATGTCCCCAATTTACAATTTGTTGGGACGTCTACCCCCGCTGCATTGTTCTCCCTCCCTTTGCAGTGCGTACACGCTATTAATCTTTGCGCACCTCACATTATCCTGAATGACTCCAGCACACCTCTTGGACGTCGTCCACTGACCAAAGATTCGACAAGGATGAATTGACAGAACAATCGAACATTAAAGCCGCCAGAGTTGTCTTAAGGTCTTCACGAGTGCCAGTGTTAAACGCCACATTCAGTCACGAATTAGTCCTGTCCCATATTGTCTGTGTGCGAGAATGGGATATTATTAGAGGAGACATCATATTACAATTCACCCTCTCAGAGAAAGAAGGCTGAGGGTAATAAAGGGATGGGCGTCATACGAGATACTGAGCCAGTTTGGTACTGTCACGAGTGTGATAGATCCTTTGCGATCATTCTACACTCTCTGGCCAGCATGCGTTATTGCGCCTGCGTAGGTGGTGTGGTAGTCGTGCAACGAAGACATTATGATTCCCTGTCACCGACGGTGGAGGGCCTGTCACACAGTCTTGGCTGGAAGTAAGATACCTAAGCCCCACTGCCTTACGACAGATTTTGTGAGTGCCAGCGTGTGCTAAGTGGAGGCGCAATTCAGTGACGATTTTGGCTTGTATCGCTAGAAGCCGGTCATCTATGGTCGTCAGGTTCTACAGGCGGCTACCTTCAGAGAGTTAATCTGTTCTAACTACAGTATAGACCCGCAAATCCGGCATCCCTGTATGATTTGTGAGGAAACGATTGAGGTCTAGTGGATCGATCTGCAGCCATTTATAATCTACAGCACGATGGTCGTTAATGATTGGGACAGGTTTCGCAACTATTTTAAGCATATTGGAGGAATCACTCGAAAGCACTCATAGAAGTAAGCATCGCATGTGTTCTAAGCATCGTCGATTAATCGTATAACTAAATGTTAATTCCTTAACCGAGCCACATTCTATTTGATAAGATTGTTTTAGCCTTTCTTTCTTTTTAAAAACCGTTTCTAAACCATCTGTCATATTACCATGAACTCTCTAGTAACTGGTTATGAGGAATGAAAATTTTATGTAAACTCTGTCACTATTCACTAGCCTGTATCTTACCTGTTGCGCTGCTTGTTGCGGTAATGAACGTAGAAAAGTTGTATGCAGTAAACCGTGTGCTTTAGCTGTTTAACTGAAGATTTAGTTATCTTATTGTAAATGCATTTATCATTTCTTCTACAGCACTAGAATGGTTTGTATATTCTAAAGTTCATGCGATTGGTTTAAAGACTTGGCGTTAGTCGTATGATGATTAGAGGAAATACACTAAAATAAAAACAGTTTTCTACTTGGGCAATCAGTCTGTTTCCAACCGATTAATTTTGTGTGATTATTGTTCTTGACCATAGTCACTTGCATTTATAAGTTGCAGCTTATGACTATTTTACAGTGTAAACTTTCCTCTCTTCTAATGTATTATTGAACCGTGTCGAACCATTTTAACAGCTGTGCCCATGATCGGAGGGGAACAGGATTCCAAACTACCGTATCAAAGTCTTTGATATTGTTAAATTCAAAATCATCATCATAAACTAAAGGCTATGTCTTGTCGATTTAACGACGTCCCTCTCTCCATTGTCACCCTCTTCAATTCTTCATACGATTTTATCCCCATATCTTCTTAGATGTTATTAAAATACGTTGCTCTTGGCCTGACTCTTGTTTTTTCCCTAAAAACTTTTCCTTCAAATACATTCTTTACGAACTGGTTGTGTCTCATTACGTGCCCTATCATTTTTGATTTTCTTCTTCCTATATAATTTAGCAGCGTTCTCTTCTCATTCACTTCTATTAAGACCTGTTCATTATTTTTTCCATCTACCCAGCTTGTTTTCATCATTCTTCTCCATATCCACATTTCCATTGCTTACAGTCTCTTTTTCTCTGCCTTTCCCAGAGTCCACGCTTCACTTCCGTATGTTAATACACTTCAGACAAAAGTTTTGGCAAACTTTTTCCTACTTTCTAGGTTTATTTGACTGTCTGTTAGTCTGTTAGTAAACTCCTTTTATTTTGGAAAGCTTGCTTTGCCAAGGCTATTCTTCTCTTTATATCTGTAATACATTTATTGTCGTCAGTGATTGTGCTCCACAAATAACTAGTTCTCAACCTGCTCTAGAACATCATCTTCTAATTTAATATTAACTTTACAATTTCTTTTGTCTTCCCTACTGCCATAGTTTCTGTTTTCAGCTTGTTTATTTTTAGATTAAATTCTCTTAGGATTTTGGCGAATTTTAGTAACAGAAACTCCATTTCCTTTACTGAGTCCGTGAGTACTACTATATCAGCGGCAAAACGGATACAGTGTATTCGTTCTCCGTTAATTTTAATTCCTTTAGTTATTATTTTCAATTTTTCATTGGTTTTTTAAATAAATAAGTTGAACAGATATATCCAGAATGAGATTTTCACTCTGCAGCGTAGTGTGCGCTGATATGAAACTTCCTGGCAGATTAAAACTGTGTGCCCGACCGAGACTCGAACTCGGGTTCGAGTCTCGGTCGGGCACACAGTTTTAATCTGAACAGATATAGAGATAATGGGCATCCTTGCCTACTCCACTCCTTATTTTTGCTTTCTTCTTCACACCATTCACTTCTATCTCTGCTTCCTGTCTTTTATACAGGTTCCAGATTAATCTTCTGTCCCTACAATCAGGATTTATTTCCTTCACAGTTCGGAATAACAGTTTCCAAATAACCACGTCAAATGCTTTTTGTAAATTTATAAAGGTCAAGTAGGTTTTCCTATTAACTCCAATTGGTCTTTCTAATACCATCCTCAGAGTTAGTATTGCCTCTCTAGCTTCTTTTCTGGATCTGAAACCAAACTGGTCTTCTCCTAGGTTTGCTGAAGTTTCTTTTTTATTCGTATTTTAATTATGTTTAACATCAATTTGGAAGTGTGGGATAGTAAGGAGATAGTTCTATAGTTCTCACAGTCAAGAGCAAATTTTTTTTGGATTATTACTGTTTTGCTGTTAAGCAAATCTGTAGGTTGTTCTTTACCATCTTCATAGTACTCTTTATTAAGTTAATAGAAGTACTCTTTTTTTCATTCTACAATTTCCATCAGTATTTCTGCTGGCATGTTATCTGTGCCTGTCGCTTTGCCATTACATAGATCATTCAAGGCACTGTTGAATTCCTCTTTAGATATAGGTGGCCCTGTCATGTTGATATTCATACTGTTCTCTTCTTCTAGAATTTCCCCCTCATTAGCAATATCTTCTCCTTCACATACACTCCTGGAAATGGAAAAAAGAACACACTGACACCGGTGTGTCAGACCCACCATACTTGCTCCGGACACTGCGAGAGGGCTGTACAAGCAATGAACACACGCACGGCACAGCGGACACACCAGGAACCGCGGTGTTGGCCGTCGAATGGCGCTAGCTGCGCAGCATTTGTGCACCGCCGCCGTCAGTGTCAGCCAGTTTGCCGTGGCATACGGAGCTCCATCGCAGTCTTTAACACTGGTAGCATGCCGCGACAGCGTGGACGTGAACCGTATGTGCAGTTGACGGACTTTGAGCGAGGGCGTATAGTGGGCATGCGGGAGGCCGGGTGGACGTACCGCCGAATTGCTCAACACGTGGGGCGTGAGGTCTCCACAGTACATCGATGTTGTCGCCAGTGGTCGGCGGAAGGTGCACGTGCCCGTCGACCTGGGACCGGACCGCAGCGACGCACGGATGCACGCCAAGACCGTAGGATCCTACGCAGTGCCGTAGGGAACGGCACCGCCACTTCCCAGCAAATTAGGGACACTTGCTCCTGGGGTATCGGCGAGGACCATTCGCAACCGTCTCCATGAAGCTGGGCTACGGTCCCGCACACCGTTAGGCCGTCTTCCGCTCACGCCCCAACATCGTGCAGCCCGCCTCCAGTGGTGTCGCGACAGGCGTGAATGGAGGGACGAATGGAGACGTGTCGTCTTCAGCGATGAGAGTCGCTTCTGCCTTGGTGCCAATGATGGTCGTATGCGTGTTTGGCGCCGTGCAGGTGAGCGCCACAATCAGGACTGCATACGACCGAGGCACACAGGGCCAACACCCGGCATCATGGTGTGGGGAGCGATCTCCTACACTGGCCGTACACCACTGGTGATCGTCGAGGTGACACTGAATAGTGCACGGTACATCCAAACCGTCATCGAACCCATCGTTCTACCAATCCTAGACCGGCAAGGGAACTTGCTGTCCCAACAGGACAATGCACGTCCGCATGTATCCCGTGTCACCCAACGTTCTCTAGAGGGTGTCAGTCAACTACCCTGGCCAGCAAGATCTCCGGATCTGTCCCCCATTGAGCATGTTTGGGACTGGATGAAGCGTCGTCTCACGCGGTCTTCACGTCCAGCACGAACGCTGATCCAACTGAGGCGCCAGGTGGAAATGGCATGGCAAGCCGTTCCACAGGACTACATCCAGCATCTCTACGATCGTCTCCATGGGAGAAAAGCAGCCTGCATTGCTGCGAAAGGTGGATATACACTGTACTAGTGCCGACATTGTGCATGCTCTGTTGCCTGTGTCTATGTGCCTGTGGTTCTGTCAGTGTGATCATGTGATGTATCTGACCCCAGGAATGTGTCAATAAAGTTTCCCCTTCCTGGGACAATGAATTCACGGTGTTCTTATTTCAATTTCCAGGAGTGTAGTTCCTCAATACACTATTTGCATCTTTCGCATACATCCTCTAATTCGAAAAGTAGGTCACCATTTTTATTTTAAATTAAACAACATTTGATAATTAAAATTAACGTGTTTCGTGCAATACTTATTAATCTTATGGATTTCACGTTCTCAAGACAGTTTGGTCGAGTAGTTTCAACTTGTGTAAATAATTGAACTTAAATGATCTTGATACTACTTGTGATGTTTGCTAAATTAAATCTGAAATATACGTTTACGAATTTTTAAATTAAACTTTTCTGGTAAAATATGGGATTGGTAAGCAGGGAACATGGGCTGTTGGAGTGGAATGCTGACTCTATTTGAGGATAAAAAAAATGTTTTTCACCACGTTAGTTAAAACAATGCACTGGTAACAACACAATGATTATATTGCAAATAGAGGTGATCTACACAGATTATAGAGTTGTATAAAAGCAATGAGAATAATTAGAAAATTTAAAAAAAACAGCATTATGGCCCCAACTTTAATAAAAGATTACTTTACCCAAATATAACTTTCACGTAACTGCAGATCTGAACTCACTAGTTGTGAAATTAAGTCAAATATCAGGTCTTGTGAATATGAAAAATAACAATTTGAAAATAAAACCTATTAGGTTTCAGAAATATTCAAATAGCAAGATCTCTTAAATACGTGAATGAACTATTATGGGAAACATTCGGCAATATGATTTTATGGTAACCTGAAAGATCTACACAGCAATCAGCACGTTCTCGACGTTTGGCGTTCACATCGGCCGCGCGTCTGTATTCCATGCTGGAGAGCTCAAGTGACAACAAGTGGTAGGAGCTCCTGTCTATACCAATAACGGCTTCTAGAACACACAAACCCAGTATTAACACACAATTCACTAAAATACTGAAACCAACAGTCAAGCACTGGATACCGCCAAATGCAAGAAGAAATATTAAAGGTTATAGCGTGGCAACCGCAGTTACTATTAAAGCAATAGTTCATTACACAATCTCCAATGATGTGAAATTTCACTTTGATAAATTTATAAACCACTACTAGCTCAAGGTGATAACTACCAAGCAATCCACACACAACTTTAAATACCGAAGCACCGTTTGAAGGAGCAGATGAGTTACTGTTATAGTGGCTAACTAGGAAGAAGTTTGGAATTCCAATTTAAATGAATGGCTGAAGTTTTATGCAGAGAATAAACTTTGATTCATAAAACTGACCACTTAACATATTAACAATAATAAAAAAAAAAAAAGGAATCGCCGAATATCGGCCACACTTGTAATTCGAGATAAATGCAACGGAAAAAGGGCACAGCGCAGTTATATGGACCTGCAATACCAAGTACCCCGGACCCACGTCCAAGCGGTTTAAGGAACGTCTAGCAAAAATCAAAGTGCCTAGACGTAGCAATCACATCCAAAAGTTCCACCACAAAATGGCTCATCAATGGCGCCAGAGTTAACTCCCGCGCTCTCCTCAGAATTCGAGATAGAGCCTATGTTGACCAGTGGCTCCTTCCGCACTCCAGTTCCGCTCGCCGCCACACCCAGGCGCCGGGACATCAACACCGTGCGTCCTCGCGGTACACCAAGCGACGACTGACTACTCGCGATGCTCCGTGCGCTGCCTTCCCTCTGTCACTCAGGCTGACTGTGCCTCCGTCACCGCACCCGACCAAGTCTCACCTCGAGAGCCGCGGCCGTCCTAAATAGAGGGCGCTAGCCAACCAGGACGCTGCAAGGCACATAACTTTGACAGAGAAACTATCGGGTCAAGTACATCCCAGGAAGTCACGGCTTATTTTCTGTGGCCTGGTAAATTCCACTCACCAACATCCTCGCTAGCAGTTTAGGATATACCACTTTGAAATCAAAATATCTTAAATTCCCTCGAAACAAACATGTGCATTGCCACTGACTACACACTTAGGTGGCATAATTCGGAAAAGATTTTGGTAAGATGCCTAATAATCAGTCCAGCTTTTACTCATCCACTAGAGTTCATCCACAAAAAACGTGAAAAATCGTCAATCATTCTTCTGCGTGCGAAGCAGTGTTTCTACATGATTAAGAATCCCCTTGACCGTCGGTTCTTAGACCAGGTGGAATGAACAGTGTACATTTTATATCCTCTCTATTTCGACCATCATCAGTTATTTTGCTCCCCAAATAGGAAAATTCATTTACTACTTTAAGTATCTCATTTCCTAACCTAATACCCTCAGCATCACCCGATCTAATTCAACTACATTCCATTATCCTCATTTTCCTTTTGTTGATGTTCATCTTATGTCCTCCTTTCAAGACATTGTGCATTCCGTTCAGCTGCTCTTCCAGGTCCTTTGCTGTCTCTGGCAGAACTACAATGTCATCGGCGAAATTCAGTGTTTAATTTCTTCTCCATGGATTTTAATTCCTACTCCGAATTTTTCTTTTGTTTCCTTTACTGCTTGCTCAATATAAGATTGAATAAAATCGGGGATAGGCTAAAACCCTGTCTCACTCCCAGCCAACCACTGCTTCCCTTTCATGCTCCTCGACTGTTATAACTGCCATCTGGGTTCTGTACAAATTTTAACCTTTCGCTACATGTATTTTACCACTGCACCTTCCGAATTTGAAAGAGACTATTCCAGTCAACATTGTCAAAAGCTTTCTCTAAGTATACAAATGCTAGAAACGTAGGTTTACCTTTCCTTAATCTATTTTCTAAGATGAGTCGTAGGGTCAGTACTGCCTCACGTGTTTCAACATTTCTACGGAATCCAAACTGATCTTCCCCATGGTCGGCTTCTACCAATTTTCCCATTCGTCCGTAAAGAATTAGTGTTAGTATTTTGTACCCGCGGTTTATTAAACTGATAGTTCGGTACTTTTCACATCTGTCAAGACCTGATTTCTTTGGGATTGCAACTATTGTACTCTTCTTGAAGACTGAGGGTATTTCGCCTGTCTCATACATCTTGCTCACCAGATGGTAGAGTTTCGTCAGGACTGGCTCTCTCAAGGCTATCAGTAGTTCTAATGGAATGTTGTCTACTCCCGGGGCCTTGTTTCGACTTAGGTCTTTCATTGCTCTGTCAAACTCTTCACGCAGTATCATATCTCCCATTTCATCTTCATCTACATACTATTCTATTTCCATAATATTGTACTCAAGAACATCGCCCTTGTATAGACTCTCTATATACCCCTTCCACCTTTCTGCTTTCCCTTCTTTGCTTAGAACTGGGTTTCCATCTGAGCTCTTGATATTCATGCAAGTGGTTCTGTTTCCACCAAAGGTCTCTTTCATTTTCCTGTAGGCAGTATCTATCTTAACCCTAGTGATATAGTCCTCTGGCCGGCCGAAGTGGCCGCGCGGTTCTGGCGCTGCAGTCTGGAACCGCGAGACCGCTACGGCCGCAGGTTCGAATCCTGCCTCGGGCATGGATGTGTGTGATGTCCTTAGGTTAGTTAGGTTTAACTAGTTCTAAGTTCTAGGGGACTAATGACCTCAGCAGTTGAGTCCCATAGTGCTCAGAGCCATTTGAACCATTTTTATAGTCCTCTACATCCTCACATTTGTCCTCTAGCCATCCCTGTTTAGCGATCTTGCCCTTCCAGTCGATGTCATTTTAGAAACGTTTGTATTCCTTTTTGCCTGCTTCATTTACTGCATTTTAGTATTTTCTCCTTTGATCAATTAAATTCTCTATCTCTGCTGTTATCCAAGGTTTTCCATTAGCCCTCTTCTTTTTACCTACTTGAACCTCTGCTGCCTTCACTATTTGATCTCTCAGAGCTACTCATTCTTCTTCTACTCTATTTCTTTCTCCTACTCTTGTCAATCGTTCCCAAATGCTCTCCCTCAAACAACCTCTGGTTGTGTCAGTTTATGCAGGTACCATCTCCTCAAATTCCCACCTTTCTGCAGTTTCTTCAGTTTTAATTTACAGTTCATAACAAATATATTGTGGTCAGAGTCCACATCTGCCCCTAGAAATGTCTTACAATTTAAAATCTGGTTCCTAAATCTCTGTCTTACGATTATATAATCTATCTGAAACTATCCAGTATCTCCAGGCTTCTTCCATGTAAACAACCTTCTTTCATTATTCTTGAATCAAGTGTTAGCTATGATTAAGTTATGCTCTGTGCAAAATTCTACCAGACGGCTTCCTCTTTCATTCCTTACCCCCATTCCATATTCACCTACTACGTTTCCTTCTCTTCCTTTTCCTACTATCGAAATCCAGTCACCCATGACTATTAAATTTTCGTTTTCCTTCACTATTTGAAAAATTTCTTTTATCTTATCATCCATTTCATCAATCTCTCCGTTATCTGCGGAGCTAGTTGGCATATAAACTTGTACCATTGTGGTAGGCGTGGTCTTTGTATTATCTATCTTGGCCACAATAATGCGTTCACTATGCTGTTTGTAGTAGCCTACCCACATTCCTATGTTTTTATTCATTATTAAACCGCCTCCTGCATTACCCCTATTTGATTTTGTATTTATAACCCTGTATTCACCTGACCAGAAGTCGTGTTCATCCTGCCATCGAGTTTCACTAACTCCCACTATAACTAACTTTATCCAATCCATTTCCTGTTTTAAATTTTCTAACCTACCTGCCCGATTAAGGGATCTGAGGTTCCACCCTCCGACCCGTAGAACGCCAGTTTTCTTTCTCCTGATAACAACGTCCTTCTGAGTAGTCTTCGCCTGGAGATCCGAATCGGGGACTGTTTTACCTCCGGAATATTTTACCCAAGAGCACGCCATCATCATTTAACCATAAGTAAAGCTGCGTGTCCTCGGGAAGGGCAGTAACAGCTGCAAATATGTAATTCTTTTTTATCGATTGTGATTAAATAGTAGTCACTATTTAAGTTCCAACCCTTACATTTAAAAATTGCTGGCTGTAACTCCAATGGAAGGCAAATTTTCTACCTGGTACTCCCACGAGTAAGATAGCAGAGCAAGCCCTTTTTTAGGTGGTAAACACGCACTTACTCCCAAGCGGCAAACCTCTGTTTGAGCTCCTGAGTGCTTGGATCGTGTCTAGTCGATCTTAGAGATCTCCAGATAAGAAGGGTATCTCAGCCAACACAACGAAAACACAATTCCCACCCTTGGTATCTTTAGGAATGCGAAAATAGCTGTCGTCCTTTTGTAACACGCAGCTTAGAGTATCGGCCACCAGACTGTTAGCGTTTGACGGAGAAATGGAACGCTGGAGTACCGATGACCCAATGGACAATACGACCTGTTTTACATGGACGAGCAAGGACCCTGCAAAAGCCTGATTGTCCGTTTCAAAGGAAAACTCACGGTGATCAAGACAGAACTTGAATTTCTGTAGTGGAAAAAGGCCCGCCAGGGCCTCAAACTCGCAAACGGAATATTTTACATCGGCAGAAGCAAAGATCTGTGTGCATGGGCAAAGCACATCTGTCACCAAGTTGTTCCTCTAGGAAAATGGCCGCGATGTCAAAATTGGAGATATGCGTCTGGATCATGAAAGGCCGATGTGACTTTATCAGCGGTTCACTGCATTTTCGACTGTGTTATACGAAGCACTGTTAAAAAGGAGTGGCTTGAAGAATTCGTAGCGTCGAGACGTACACATCTCCTATTACGCCCAGCAGCTAACTCGTTACAAATAACAACCTGTAGTTGTGATCCTGCACTTAAAAAGTCTATGCGTTGGATATAGTTGCGAACTGATGTATAATCCGAAATGATACGTAGATGATAAATGAATAATTAAAAAACAAGTTTTATTGTGACTTCAGTCTTTGATGTAGGTGACACCAGAGACTTCTCTAGCATAATGCTTATTCATGTAGGTAATGTCAGGCCAACGTAAAGTGCTCCTACGATTACGAGTTATAATACAGAGAGAAAGATAAATATGTTCAAACCACATAAAGTTGCCTTGAGTGCATAGCAAGAATGGTAGCAGAACCTCCAAGCTAAATAGTCATAAAACACGCACAAAAAACTGAGTCCACTTTGTGAACACAATAAACGAAGTATTCGCAAGCTCAAATCAATTCAGAGTTCAGCGTGACAATTTACACCTCACATACGAGAGATAGTGGGAACTCATACCCTGTCTAGCCTCAGTTCTGTAATGCAAGTGGAAAAGTTTAAGTTCAGCACTGGAGCACATTAAGACCTTGAGAAAGTTAAAGCCCTTTCTAAGGTTCAAGTTTTCTAGCAATCGTTCGCCACCCAGTATCAATCACCCACATGAGTGAATACCACAAGTTATCTCATCCAGGTGTGCCTCCTTCCAGATCGAATGTGAAAAATATACTGCCTCACTGCACTGAGGCCCTCAGTTAAAAAATAGCTGTCTCCACTTGACTCCATTTATGTTCTGTCAATTTACTCAAAGTCATCCCACCCAAAAATACATCATTGTTATGTTCCACAGAAATAATTTGATTTAACTTGACCAGTTCCTTCACTAAACTAAAATTTTATATCATAAAAATATTTAATAAAGAAATTTTATAAACATTCTGTCAATTTAAGGCTGTTCATAAATAAATAACCAATCATTCTTGTGCGTGTGTACTCATGTTAAATAACAGCAGTATATCTGCTTGACAGAACCGTCTTTTGACACTTTTGTCACTGAGTGTGTCACCTAACAAATGAGACTCACTATTTTTAAGCTACAATGATTTTTTAAAAAATCAATTGTAATCTCATTTAAATATCGTTATTGGCAAAAATAGTATCACATTCTTTAAGTGTTCGCAGAAGTATGACATGCCATGAGGTATTCATGCTGAGTTATTGTGGAGGCTACGATATTCTGAGCAACACTTGAATAGTGTGAAAGATATAGACATATAATAAATAATGTAGATATAGGTAAGTAGCTTCCATGGATGGTAGCTATATTCCATGCTGTAATCTGAGACATTGTTTGTTGAAACCACACAAAGCGTTTCATAGTTGCTAATTTCGAGGTTTATTAGTCACTATGAAATATTAACTTCTGTAGTTTTGAAGATATTGAAAATACTACTGTTTCATTGGATTCACCTCAGTTTTCTGAGATGGCAGAAGTATTTCTATTTGCTTTTCTATGTAACTGTGCTTTATTATAGAATTTCTTACAGTTGTAAGTAGTCATATTTCAGACTGTTTTATACACCGCTATTTTTGTTGTATCTTTTGTTCTCCAGCTAAGTGTGAAACCGCCGTCGACGTGCTCTGGGATTTACCCACATCCTGCCACGCACTTCCCATATTGCTACATGGGAGGGCCAACAGCGGTCGCTTCGAATGGGCCAGTCACGCCGTGCTCTGAGCCCTGGGCCCCCCACCTTGTGCTCAGCCACACAGATATATTTTCCTCACCTCCTACCGACTCCAGATGGCCAGCTCATCTACATATGTGTAACATTACACACCTCCACTTAATGTGACACATCGTTTACTAACTTGGCACAATAAGTAGCATCAGATTTGAAATACTTGCATAACATCATAAATAAAGACGTAACAAAAAATGTAGAATACGCTTCTTCTGTGTCAGAACAATAGTATAAGCATCTTTGGTGTGGGCAGTGAAGCAGCATGTTACTTTTTATGATATGTTACAAGATCTATTATCAGCTTAACTTGATTCCGAAAATAACAACAATTAGAAAGTTACAGCTCGTTAAATATATGTCCAAATATTCACGTAAAATATAAGTGTAACGATATTTTCTAGTCAACTCTTTTAACCAAAGTATTTGATGCTGTTGCACTCATTTGATAGCACTTTTTTAATCTGACCATTTCACTTTGTACTTCACTGCCACGATATATTAAACAGCAAATGATCGGTGTTCTGGCGTTGAAATTCAGACCGTTTGCAGTCCAGTGGCCTCCGTAGTACTGCATCGAAACATTCGTCATTCCGCCGCTACTGTCAGGGTTGAAGGACTATAGCGGTCGAAATACGACTGTGGTACAGTTATCAATAATCATATGATTCCCCGAAACCCCACTGATTTATATCTTTGACAAAATACATTGAATTTAGTGCGATATTTCAAACACTGTCCTTGTACCCACTAGCAAACACGTTTATCTTGCTACGAAATTTGTTTGATCCTATAAGTAAAAAAAAAAAAATTATTGTTCCTCACAATCTGTTACTGTATTCAAAAAGAATCTTCAAAAAGCTGAAATTACTCTGGACATCATTCTCCCGCTTTATTTTAGCTCAGCAGATAATTGCAATATAAATTCATCACATATGTTTTCTTATTTCCGCTATAATAACATTTATCCTCAGAATTTATCCTTATAAAGATATTCAGAACCCATCCAAAAATATATATTATATAATTAAGCCAACGCAATACACCCCAAAAACTTTGCATACTCTTTACACAAACAAATAAAATTTTAAAGACATTTCATGACCTCCACACACCGACATTTGCACGGGCAATAATTCCAATTCAACTACTTATATCACACGAGGAACCCTTACAAAATAGTACAAGTTACACATTTAAGTAACCCCTTGACATTTCGTCTAAATCTTCTTACATACAGTAAAATTAAGATTCCTCACATTCATAAACAACGAATTTATCTGCGGATTGCCGACCTCGGAGCCCCGTGCGGCCAATATAGACTCCCTCCTTGCACTATATTGGTCCTCCCCAACACCCTAAATTCTGTGCTCCGTAATACAAACTTATTTACCTTACCTCCGACCAACTCTTGGTGACTGAACAGCACATCTACGTATGTATAGCATTACACAACTTCACTTAGTATGGCACTTAGTTTGCTAAATTGGAACATTAAGTAGCATCAAATCTTAAGTACTTTACATAGCATAATAAATAAAATACATAAAATAAAATATAGGCTACGCTACTTCTGTGCCAAAACAACACTTATTTACACACAAATTCTTCACTTTCTCTCCTCTGTGTAAATTCACAGCTCTGTCATGTTTGATAGCCACAGTAATAATAAATACAGGGACCTGAGCATATAAGCATGTGGATGTGGACGTTCTGCGGCGGTGAATGGTCCATAGGCATAGCTCTGAAACGATATCTTCTCCTTTCGAATAGGAAAGCAGTTTATTTGCAAAAGGCCAGCTATCATATCGGCATTCGACATCAGTTTTCTGTTGCTAAAATTCTGCAAAAGGTCGAACCATGTTGCCTGACTGATCGAGTTCCCTTACTATTACCTTATTCAGTTTGAGATAGTCTAATACTATTCTAAACGAGTCATTCTTCTTTTTAACACTTACAGTCGGGTTGCAATAATTGCTCCTGCAGTGATCCACAAGAACCCATTCCAATATCTAGTTTAATCTGGTTCGTACAGCCTGCTGTTTTGATCTGATAGCTCGTCAGGCTTCATCTTAAAAAAATTTTCTCAAGCTATCACTCTACTGGACCGGTCTCACAAAATATCCTCACACTGCCTCGACAAATTACACTGGTCCTCCTTTTCCACGTTAGAAATGTCTTCAACCGATTCAGACATTTCTTTTATTGTGTCATACTTAGAATACAAATCTCGCTACCTTCCGTAGGCGCAGTTTGTTGGTCTCTAATCAAAGTGTATTTTAAATTAACTATTCTCCCCTTACTTTCCAGTTCAAATTCAAGTTATTTTTCTACAAAATTCAGAGATCTTTTGTTTTTATGCAGAAAATCCGTCCCCACTACATCTTTAACGAAACCATTCATTATAAAACATTTCATGGCAAAATAATAAGCACTGCTCATAAAATGTTGGTGAATTTAATGTCACACAGATTTGCTTGGTCCACCAATTGCAGTCTTAATCTTAACACTACTGACCGGAAAAATCAATTTTCTGCTCTTATTTCGATGTACAATTTGTTCCGAAACGGCTGACACATTATTTCCATAATCTAAAAGCTGACTTCTTTTCTCATTATCTAATTCCATTTCTTACACAAGCTGGACATTTAATATCTTTTTTCCTCTCTGACCACTGCTCCCTCAAAAGATCATTTTCAGTCTGTCTTTCTCCCCTATAGTTATGGCACACATTATAATAGCAGACTAGCCCTCAATCTCATTATCATCATCATATAATTCATTAAATACATTCTTGGCATTGATTTCATCTTTCCTTTCTTCAAGATCTATTGCTGGTTTACATTTGCTTCTTCTGTCGCACAAGAGAGACTTTCTTTACTATTCCATTCTGTACTATCATCGTCTCCCAAACCAATATTTTCCCCATTACCCAGTTGTATATTCTCCAGATCTAACTCTAAATCATCTGTAGGATTTAAATCACCCTCAAAACCCGTCGTTTCATCGTCCTCTTTAACATCAAATATACTGTTCGCTTCCTCCGACGTAATGATTGCAACCTCCTCACACTTAATAACGAAACTTACAGCTTCATCTCCCTTAGACAAAACCTGACTTGTTTCCGCAAAATTAACACAGTTAATGTAACACATTAATACAGTTAACTCCATCAATATCCGTCGATATAGCATAAGCTTTATTACTTAATATTTTTCTTATATCCGTCGATACATCATAAAAGTCACCACCAGTGCCTTCATCAACATCCACCAATTCACCAGAGAAATTGCCGCTACTGCGTACTACATAAGAATTCACAATAGCCTACATTTAAATTCCGTCAAATTCGGATCTACTTCTGATTCTATTAAATTTTCCCTGCACTCAGATTCTTCCGTCAATTCATATTTTAACCTACAGTCCAGCACATGATTCTTATATTCATCCTTTAGCATCCAGTTATTTGTGATTTCGTCAAGAGACGTCAGTTCATTTCCATCAATAGAAATAAATTCACAAACTCCTTCTTCCGAGATATCTAAATCAGTAGCTCCAACCTTCCAACTTCTTTATCTCCCATTAACAATGTATAACGCAATGCAGCCGATACACAGTAAAATTCGTCACCCGCAGACGAGACTACCGCTACGCCGCCCTCACAAATATCTTCCCATATTTCCTTCTATACACCACGAAATGCATCTGATCATGTGGTGTAGCAATAATTTATTTTGAATTTGAATCGAAAGTAATTCAAATGTTACTTAATTCTTGCAATCGCGTGTAATAATTTTGATAAGCCTCAGCTACATTTGAAATAATAATTTGATATTTTTTGTGTAGTTTTCTTTCTGAGTACCAACGGACTCCAAACGTTACAGCCACGTGTGTCGTACCCCCTATCATGCTTATTCAAATACTTCGCTTCAATCCTCTGGCATGAAATAATGGCCAATTAAAACCAAATTCATTACTTCCGATTTCCAACTTCTCGTAAGATGAGACGAAATACAAATCTCAACTGTTTACGCTATTTGGAGCCATCACGCTGGATGTGTTGGCTATATCAGACTCTGTATTATATAACCCAATTTTGAAAGTGGTTTCGAGAATTATAAAAGTAGATTCTTGTAAAGAACCACGATTTGTTATCGATATAACAAAATTACCACTCCACTTCCTCATTCAGTGCAGACTGTTTTTCAGCTGCAATACAAAAAATAATTTTAAAGAGAAGTCAAGACATTGCGGAGTCAGTAGTTAATTCATTAATGGAACAAAATAGATGAAAGTCCAGTTACGATAATGAATAACTAGAAAGTTGTCCTCCCCCTTCCCCCAGTACCAAATACGTTGGTTCTAGGTAAAGTAAGCGTTATCCGTTGCATCCTTAATTAACTGAAGTTTCATGGTCAGTGCACAAAGTTTAAATACATAAAGTCGGGCCGATTGTAATAAAGTCCACGTGCCAAGTACTATGGCATGAGGATTAGATGTGCCTAACAAAGTGGAGCGAGTACTCAACGGAATAAGCCCAAGTTGCATAGGCACAAATGAACATATCGTGAGAGAACAGAACCGGATTAGAAATTTGTGAACCATAGTTCCGTTAAACACAATCGTCTGTAACTGTGCAAGGTTTTCTAGATCGCGCTGCCAGCCTACATGGATTTGACATGCACAAAAGTCAGTAGACAAGACTGAACATCGTAAGAACTATTCCCGCCGGGTGCAATGCTATGATGCATAGGTGGGGACTTCGAAAATTCCCAGTCTGTGATTCTGTGGCCCTAGAGGGAACCATTCAGCATTTTGTCAGAAACAGACCGCTAGGGAAACACACAAGACAGTTCAGTGACATTATTAATGCCGATTACGTGCATATATTTTAAGTACCAGTCATAATTTTATAGTTTAAATGTTCTCCTTCTCAGTAATCTCAAATTATTGGTTTTCAGAATTTAAAAATTAGTTCTGTGTCTAAATACTCAAATATATAATTGCAAACTTTATGTACGTATTTCTTAGCATAAGGGGTGTTCAATAAGTAGTGCAATACATTTTTTTTCTCTGCAAGCTCGAGCTGAAAGAAATGTGGAGTTTTTCGTGGGACTTTGTGCAATACTCTCGCTTCAGGTCGTACAGTTTCCTGAAATTCAGATAGGGGACGGCGATAACGTAGTCTGCGAAATGTCACCATTAACGGAGATGAGTTCCTAGCATAGACATGTTACTGAGTTTCTTTTGGTGGAAAACTAGAGCATCACACATATTTTTAAACGTTTGTAGAATGTCTACCGTGACCTGACAGTGAACAAAAGCACAGTGAGTCTCTGGGCGTGATGTCTGTAATAGTCGAAACATAGTCGCGTAGACCTGTCCGATCTCCCGCCTGCCGTCCGGCCACGCAAAGCTGCAGTGTTGGAACGTGCGGACACTCTCATTAGAGCTGGTAGATGGATCACAAGCCAACACCTCGCTGCAGAGCTGGAAGTCTCTGCCGGTAGCGCGGACACATTCAGCCATCATTTGGGGTACTCAAAGGTGCGTGGTATGTGCCCTCTGAGTTCCTTGCCACCTAACAGAAGACCGGAAAGAGCAATGAAGGACCGTCTATGCGAAATTGCTTGAGCGTTACGAAGGTGTTAATGATAATGTTTTATCGAACATTATCACAGGCGATGCAAAATGGGTTCATCACTTCGAACTGGAAGGCCAACGGCAGTTCGTGTAGTGGCGCCACGCCACCTCTCCTCCAAAGGAAAAGTTCAAAGCCGCACCCTCAGCCGATAAAGTAACGACGACGGTCTTCTAGGACTCTGAAGGTGTTATTCTGTTTGATATCCTCCCACATGGTGCCACGGTGATCTATGAACTGTATTATGCTACCCTGATGATATCGAAGAAACGACTTCAGCCCATTCGTAGTCATAAAAATGCAAACTAACTCTTCCTTCTCCATGGCAGCACAAGGCCTCACAGAAGTCTAAGCCTGCGAGAGCAGCTCGTAAAACTTTATTGGACTTGTAACACTTATACGATCAGAAGTATGTTTATATTATGTAACTGTGTACCTGCAGTTCTGGAGTGTGTATTCTTTGTTAGTTAAAGTCCTTGTTTTGAGATTGGAAGTTAGAGTTCTGTATTGTATATATGGAGCAAGCAAAATGAATTGTTAAAAGTATAAATTGTTATCATATGTGTATGATTATAAAAAAGAAAAAGTTTGTTGAAAGCTGGTTCATGCTTAGAGCACTTATATTTGTAATACATAAAAGACGTAGGGAAGCCTCTCCGCAACAGAAGTGGCTTGGCGCGATGTAAGAGGTTGTTTCGGCTAGCCATAGCACAGATCACTTCGACGGTGCTAAGAGAGGCAACTGCAAGCTGCTTTACAAAGGACTTTTGCCTCGGATGTGGATTTGGCTATTATTTGGTATTCCCGGCAAAAAGGAATGGCTCTAATACATTGAAAATCCGACGCCAAGAAGAAACTTTGTAGAGCATTCGAACATCAAGAGCCGTGAGAACAGTTAGCCGCCATGTCGCTTGCCACCAAAACTTCGTCACTGCTTTACTAACTTCATCCATGCAGGTATGTGTATGAGCATGGACCCTTTAATAAGCATCCACATGCTATAAATCTGTGTTCAGAACCATATCTTCTATCCTGGTCATGAACCTATGCTGGGGGTTCACCTAAGTGCTCCTGAAACCGAGTATCCTGTTTTAAATGAAAAATTCTTGCATTCAAGTGTTTCGAAGAGTTTTTTTTTTTTCAAATGTAAAAGGAGCAGTAAAAGTTAAATTTAAAACCACAAAGGTGAAATTTTATAGGATTTTGCTAATGTACTCATAGTTTATTGCAAAGTATAGCTTTACAGGAATACAGTGCCAGATTGTGTAAATGTTTATGTGTAAAATACTTGCTTCACAGGTGGTAAGAAAGACAAATAAGTTTAGCTCATTTCAAAAATATTGTTGTTTTGATTTTGATTATGAAGTGTTCCTTTTTTGAAGTTAACTGAGATCATTGTTGAATTTTTGTCTTGCAAAATAAATTTTGAACTACTCCAAGTGAAGTGAAGGATTAGCTTTGTTTGAATTAGTCTTTTCTACTGAAATAATCTTAGAACTTGACTAGTGACACTATACTAATTTATGCTTTCCCATCATATTCTTCACATATTAGAAAGAAATTTGAACCATTACTGAACTATTGCTAAAGGAAAATGGGATATGTAGAGGAGTATAAACAGTGTATTTATGGTATTATTTATCTTTATTTATGTTTTTACATGTCAGGTAAGATAGAAGCCCCTGAAACCCAAATTTAGCTGTGCACGTCATGCAGTAACATTTCAGTATTGGTTCATGTAGTGATCTTGAGTGTAGCTGTTACTAGTATGAGCTTGGTACACAATTGTTTTCTATAATTATTGCAGTGTGCGTTATTGATAACTGCTTAGCGTGCCCTGTGTCAGTTTGTATCCTGTGCACTATTCAAAGGGAAATAGCGCCGAAAGTAACTTTAATAACCAATGTTCAATTTTATAAACATGTATCTCCATATTAAATGCCCCATTGGTCTGACGACCGTTCATGTTTCATTCACATATATTTTTATCACTTTCAGTAACTCCCAAGGTTAAACGCCGTTTAGTTTTTCTGTTAATTTCACCATATTTAAGATTATAGTCCGATACCTTTGACCATTAGATACACGTGCAGTCAAAATTCGAAATCCTCACAGAGTGTAGCGTTAGCTTGTTTCACGACAAGATAATGTTATAGACAATTTCTTCTCTTCCATCCTACAGCCCGGGTCTCGCATCTCCATACTTTCATCTGTTTGGTGCACTAAAGGATGCACTCATATGGTAGCAGTGTGTGGATGACGGGGCAAGTTATTGATGCAGAAAGACGTTTGCTCCACGTCATCCAGTTGAGTGGTACGATGTGGTCACACATGACCTTCCAGCAGGGTGGCGTAAGGCCTTCGTATTGAATGAAAAGTACGATGAGAAACCTGCATTTTTAGGCCAAAAGAGTCAGGAATAATATGTTGTGTTGAAATCCCGAATAAAAGCATCCAGAATAAAACCATCCTGAACTCAGAAAATAATATGTTGCAGTACTTATTAAATGTCCATCTTGTTCACTGTTGCCAGCATATGATAAATCAATAAACAAATCAACAAATAACATCTAACATCAGAATACACAGCGTTAACCAGGATTGGAGAAAATCTCCGTCACACTGCTTTAAACTTTCCACGAAAATATCTGAAGAGTTATGTGGTTCTGAGTCCGGCACATTTTTACGTCTGATAAAAGAGTATCGCTGCAAACAAGATTAGAACGAAGACGAGTCTGGTGCTCGACAAGAACAAAGGTCGGCATACGCGCCGGAAATGGGTTTGTGTCTCAGAAGAGCTATATCATTTACATCTTAAGATTGCAGTCAGGCAGCCTTCCGCTTCCTGGGAGTCATTCTATGTTATAAGTTCGGCCGAAGCCGATTGCGTCCACAGTGACTTTACCGGGAGGTAAGTACCAGTTTCCTCAAACGCAGAGAAAACATATTTCTAAGCATTCCTTTTATAGTCGAATAAATGAAAAACCAGCAAATTCAGTCAAACAGAATTGACATTGTGTTTGAAGTTATCTTCTGTGTTTAAGGCTCATCGGTATACAAGATTTATCCCAGGAACAGAAAAGTCCTTGACACAGCGTTCAAGAAAAATTTGACAGTAAAAATCACGCTTCTGGCTAGCGGTGCTTATACAACACTTTATTCGATGTATAGCTATCCATAGGTTCCTAAGTAATTTTTGAGATTCATGAATGAAGATATTGCGTCAAGAAGAAAATGTTGCGGTTTAAAGCAGTGTCTGCAGCAGTGCATGTAACTAATGGTTTCGGCAGTGGCTCTGGCAGCCACTTGCGACACTTTGTCGCTCAGTGGACAGGATTCGTTTTTTTTTTAGATAAGCAAGGTAGCATAGGATCTACCAACACGATCACGGTACACTGCCCACCTCATCTCTTGTTGCACACACACCTCTCTCCCGCCGCCTTACCCAAGAAAAATTTCTCTACTCATGGGAGTCTCAGGCACCAACAATGCATGACAGCCATAACCATAATAAGGGGAGGCGGGGAAGGGTATTGTTAGGTGTGTATATTCTATCGGGGATTCTTATCTCTTATCGACATTCCATATGTCATCGCAGGCACAATGCTCTTCACGGTATGTGCTAGCCCACTGGAGCACGCACTTCATCTGCATCACTTTGTGGCATGCCACGATATTGTGAGAAGTCCTTTTCCATTTGTTGTACTTGAAGGTAATTTATAAATCAGGATATCTGCCACAATATGAAATTAATGAAACTGCACATGTAGCTAAGAAACTGTTAGTCGTTGAGTATTTGTACGTGACTATTTTCCGACTATATACTGTGTACATACTTGAAGTTGCAATGGACGAGCAGTTTAGTAAAGGTGAAGTGAATTAATTTAGCATCAAAAGGAAGAGACTGATGCAACGACATATGCACATAGAAAAAACACATTCAATTAGTGCTCCTCGCCCTCAAATCTGGACAACTTTATTACATCTACACACGCCAAACCAAGTTTTGCATCACCCTGTTTCCCAGAACTCCTGAAGACAGACGTTGACTGTGGATATTGTATCACAGACACAGTCCCTTAGACTTTTGAAAGATATCACTAACCCCTCCGAAAAATGTAAACAACCATACATGAGCAGCGCCTGTTAGAGGAGGGTTCCGACAGCCGATCAGTTCCAGACATTCCACCAGGAACCATGCCTAGACGGTCAATACTGCGATTCGATCACGTCGCATTGTTGCTTTCTACCAGGAAGGGCTCTCAACAAGGGAAGTGTCCAGGCGTATCGGAGTGAACGAAAGCGATGTTGTTCTGACATGGAGCAGATACAGAGAGACACGAACTGAGATGACATGCTTCGCTCAGGCCACCCAAGAGCCTCTACTGCAGTGTATGACCACTAAGTACGGATTATGGCTCAGAGGAATCCTGACAGCAACGCCACCTTATTGAATAAAGCTTTTAGTGCAGCCACGGACGTCGCTCTAAGACTCAAACTGTGGCCAATAGGCTGCATGATACGCTTCTTCAGTCCCGACGTGTATAGCGAGGTCCATCTTTGCAACCACGACACCATGCATCGCGGTACAGATCGGCCCAACAACACGCCGAATAGACCGTTCATGATTGGAACGCCGTTCTCGTCACCGATGAGTGTCGTATATGCCTTCAGCCAGACAATCGTCGGTGACGTGTTTGGAGGCAACCCGGTCAGGCTGGACGCCTTAGGCGCACTGTCCAGCGAGTGCAGCAAGGTGAGAGGTTCCCTGCTGTTTTGGGGTGGCATTATATGGAGAAGACGTACGCCACTGGTGGTCATAGAAGGCTGTACGATACGTGAACGCCCTTCTCCGACCGACAGTGAAATCATATCGGTAGCATTTTGGAGAGGCATTCGTCTTCATGAACGACATTTCGCGCCCCTATCATGCACATCTTGTAAACGACATCGCTCGACTAGAGTGGCCAGCATGTTCTCCGCATATGAACCCTATCGAACATGCCTGGGATGGATTGAAAAGGGCTGTTTATGGACGACGTGAGCCAGCAACCATTCTGAGGGATCCATGCCGAATCGCCGTTGAGGAGTGGGACAACTGGACCAACAGTGTCTTGATGAACTTGTGGATAGTATGCCAGGACGAATGCAGGCATACACCAATGCAAGAGGACGTGCTACTAGGTATTAGAGTTACCGGTCCGTATAACAGTCTGGACCACCACCTCTGAAGCTCCTGCTGTACAGTGGTACAACATGCAATGTGTGATTTTCATGAGCAATGAAAACGGCGGAATTGAGGTTTATGTTGATCTCTATTCCTGTTTTCTGTACAGGTTCCGGAAGACTCGGAACCGAAGTATGCAAAATTTTTTTGGTGTGTGTGTAATTGTCCGCCTTCGTCTATTGCTCTCCGCGAATTATTTTGGCTTATCGCTTTACGCGATATGGGGGAGGTCAACAGATATTTCCTTCCAAAGTCGCACAAGAAAATTTCTACGGTACACCGCTCTTATACTGCGTTTCTTTCGTGTGAGATTAGTATGTATTGTCTGTTGAGAGATTACGTAATACAATATGTAGATTAGTCGACGAGGCAGCATATCAAAAAATTTGCAAGTATCGTACAGAGTCTCTATTTTATAATATTGCTAACATTGAATAATCAATATATGTTATAAAATGTGTGTGTGTGTGTGTGTGTGTGTGTGTGTGTGTGTGTGTGTGTGTGTGTGTGGGCGGGTGGGTGTATGCGACGAGTCAGCATATCAAAAACTTTGCAAGTATCGTACAGTGTCTCTATTTTATAATATTGCTAACATTGAATAATCAATATATGTTATAAAATGTGTGTGTGTGTGTGTGTGTGTGTGTGTGTGTGTGGGTGGGTGGGTGGGTGGGTGGGTGGGTGTATGCAAGCGTGTGTGTGTTTCAACGAAACTTACCCACATGCCTTACTATTTGCAACTACCGCTATGGGGGTAAAAGCTATCTACACATGACTTCATAAACATTGAGCTGCGTGAAAAACTGCCGCGTTGAACATGAAGTTTCAATTTATTGTACTTCTCTGTTACTAACCCTATTTGCAACACATTTTGCAGGTAATACCGACATACGCCGCTGAATGTCCCTGTAAAATTATAGCATTATGTTTCAAAACAATCGGTCATTTTAAAAACTGTGTAACTGTATAAATGCATATTTTTCAGGAAACATAAAAAAGGATGGTTAAGAGAAAGTTCAACACATATCAGAAGTTCCTTTGTGCTTTTGAAAGAGTATCGTTAGGTAAGTAATTTAACTTACAATATAATCCGCAGCTCCTCGTAGACCTAGCCAAAACAGGAACCAATGTGATTGCTGCTACTTTTTTCTAAAACTGACTCAAATGTTTTTGAAACTTTATCACTGAAACGTGCTCTTTTTTATTCAGTTTAGTAATTTTACTTTCAAAGGCTATGAAACATACAAAAACTGATCTATACATCAAACTTATACAAATGTATGACATTAGTAATTAATTGACTTTAATATCAACAATATTTTGATTCATCAATTTTTTTAAGAAATTAAACAACGAAAATAATCTTATAACATATTTAATTCCAATGCAAAAGCTAGACTGGAAACAATTACTTCAAATTATCAATGATTATCGAAAATTTCAAGATAAAATTGCTTACATTCTTCATGAATATACTGCAAGATCTCCTTCAGCTTGTTTAGGTTCAATGATTGACATCTGTCTGTTGTATGCCCTTGTATGCGGCAAACACACATTTCGCATCGCTGCGCCCCGCAGGATGAATGTATGTTTGTCAATGGTGATGTAACAACTGCCCCTGGATGCCCAGATGCCTCGGAATTCAGTACAGTGGCCTTGGGAAATGTTCTGTTTCCAGAAAATTTACTATCTTTTTATATAGAGGAGGCAACCAACCTTTGAAGGTAATTACATCTTCAACTCCTTGCACAGTAACCATGAACTTCCCAGCGATTCTTGACTTTACTATTATCTCACATACTTCCTTCGGAGGACAAATTCGATCGTGCTTTGACAAAAGCACCTTCACAGCACCAAATTCAGGGTAATTGCGGAGAAAATGTCCTCTCAGGGAAAAGAAATTCTGGATTTTACCAAATCGTTCTGTTTCCACATGAGCCAATAAAATTCTTACTATGGTGTAATTTCTGTATTGACAAACACAGCTATCACTAAAGTAGTGCAGTTCGTTCACATCCTTCGAAATGCAATAATCTACGTAATTCAAAAGACAAGAAGCTACTTCATTTGATCCTACGTTACCCTGGGTTTCATTATAGATGTAAAAATAATCTTTACTTATTTTGCATTAATAATTTAAAAAACTTTGATTGCTAACTTTCCTAGATAAAGCAGCTTCTGCACTTTAATAATAGATAATGAAATTTCTGCATGTAGTCAGATGTTATAACAGCCAGATCCTCTCTTTCATTGCACAGATTTGTTGAAATTAGAAGAGGACTGTAAAAAAGTTTAGGTCTTCATTTGGGCACCATTGATACTGCTTCAGCAACCTTATTTGCCTTCTCATTAGGCAATGGGAACTTTAATTTTCGAAACTTCCTGGCAGATTAAAACTGTGTGCACGACCGAGACTCAAACTCGGGACCTTTGCCTTTCGCGAGCAAGTGCTCTACCAACTGAGCACGACTCACGCCCGGTACTCACAGCTTTACTTCTGCCAGTACCTCGTCTACTACCTTCCAAACTTCACAGAAGCTCTCCTGCGAACCTTGCAGAACTAGCACTCCTGAAAGAAAGGATATTGCAGAGACATGGCTTAGCTACAGCCTGGGGGATGTTTCCAGAATGAGATTTTCACTCTGCAGCGGAGTGTGCACTGATATGAAACTTCCTGGCAGATTAAAACTGTGTTCTCGACCGAGACTCGAACTCGGGACCTTTGCCTTTCGCGGGCAAGTGCTCTACCAACTGAGCTACCGAAGCACGACTGACGCCCGGTACTCACAGCTTTACTTCTGCCAGTTCCTCGTCTCCTACCTTCCAAACTTTACAGACGCTCTCCTTCGAACCTTGCAGAACTAGCATTCCTGAAAGAAAGGATATTGCGGAGACATGGCTTAGCCACAGCCTGGGGGATGTTTCCAGAATGAGATTTTCACTCTGCAGCGGAGTGTGCGCTGATATGAAACTTCCTGGCAGATTAAAACTGTGTGCCCGACCGAGACTCGAACACGGGACCTTTGCCTTTCGCGGGCAAGTGCTCTACCAACTGAGCTACCGAAGCACGAATCACACCCTGTACTCACAACTTTACTTCTGCCAGTACCTCGTCTCCTACCTTCCAAACTTTACAGAAGCTCTCCTGCGAACCTTGCAGAACTAGCACTCCTGAAAGAAAGGATATTGCGGAGACATGGCTCAGCCACAGCCTGGGGGATGTTTCCAGAATGAGATATTCTCTCTGCAGCGGAGTATGCGCTGATATGAAACTTACTGGCAGATTAAACTGTGTGCCCGACCGAGACTCGAACTCGGGACCTTTGACTTTCGCGGGCAAGTACTCTACCAACTGAGCTACCGAAGCACGACTCACGCCCGGTACTCACATCTTTACTTCTGCCAGTACCTCGTCTCCTACCTTGCAAATTTTACAGAAGCTCTCCTGCGAACCTTGCAGAACTAGCACTCCTGAAAGAAAGGATATTGCGGAGACATGGCTTAGCCACAGCCTGGGGGATGTTTCCAGAATGAGATTTTCACTCTGAAGCGGAGTGTGCGCTGATATGAAACTTCCTGGCAGATTAAAATTGTGTTCCCGACCAAGGCTCTAACTCGGGACCTTTGCCTTTCGTGTGAGTCGTGCTTCGGTATCTCAATTGGTAGAGCACTTGCCCACGAAAGGCAAATGTCCCGAGTTCGAGTCTCGGTAGAGAACACAATTTTAATCTGCCAGGAAGTTTCATATCAGCGCACACTCCGCTGAAGAGTGAAAATCTCATTCTGGAAACATCCCCCAGGCTGTGGCTAAGCCGTGTCTCCGCATTACCCTTTCTTTCAGGAGTGCTAGTACTGCAAGGTTCGCAGGAGAGCTTCTGTAAAGTTTGGAAGGTAGGAGACGAGGTGCTAGCAGAAGTAAAGCTGTGAGTACCGGGCGTAAGTTGTACTTCGGTAGCTCAGTTGGTAGAGCACTTACCCGCGAAAGGCAAAGTTCCCGAGTTCGAGTCTCGGTCGGGCACACAGTTTTAATCGGCCAGGAAGTTTCATATCAGCGCACACTCCGCTTCAGAGTGAAAATCTCAATCTGGAAACATCCCCCAGGCTGTGGCTAAGCCATGTCTCCGCAATATCCTTTCTTTCAGGAGTGCTAGTTCTGCAAGGTTCGCAGGAGAGCTTCTGTGAAGTTTGGAAGGTAGGAGACGAGGTACTGGCAGAAGTAAAGCTGTGAGTACCGGGCGTGAGTCGTGCCTCGGTAGCTCAGTTGGTAGAGCACTTGCCCGCGAAAGGCAAATGTCCCGAGTTCGAGTCTCGGTCGAGAACACAGTTTTAATCTGCCAGGAAGTTTCATATCAGTGCACACTCCGCTGCGGAGTGAAAATCTCATTCTGGACTTTAATTTTCGTTCCACAACTTCGGATGTGCAGCAGGTATTACGTGAGGCCTCCCAAAACTGAGGTGAAAATGCCTTTAAAGTATTTACCATAGGACTGATTTGTAGTGTGTACGTCAGAATATTTTTCTTTAAATATGTGAAACATGATTTTCATATTTAACTCGGCATGTGTCTGATTCCTTGGAAAACAATATGTTGAAGAACGAAGTGGGCTTTGAATCTGTTATGGGGATTTTTCCTCTTAAAACAACTGGAGACTTACGCCTATCAATAATTCTCTTAGACGACGGGGCCTGCTTTCACACTTGAGGCCATGGGAAGCTATAAATGCCTTCTGGCCGACATCCGTCCTTTCATCATTGAGTATGATGAGGTATGTACAACTGTGACTACCATTAATGGATGAAACATTTTTATTTGGACGAGGTCTTTGGCACATTGTTACGGGCGATGAGACCTTGTAAATATATATCCTGTTCACCTCTGCTCTCGAAATTGTTAAGTCTTTCTAACAAAGATGACTGATGAACTATATCAACATTAGCATAAATGGTTTCTTACAATTGCATTTCTCACCTGTTTTTATTTCCGGAATTGTTTTTCGTGCATTGTTTATGTATTTATTTCACTGAAAACGTGCACTTTTAATGACATCATTCCTGTATGCAGCTTCTCCCTCACACCCCTATTTTGTTTTGTTAAGTTTTCCATTATCACAGAACTTTAAAATAAAATTCTTATCTACCTGCACCTTGTAATCAAAGACAATCAAGACCAAGAACGTATTGTTCTCTCTAAGAGACAACCAAATCTTCAACAGTGACAGATCTTTTTACTGGAATAAGCAGATCAATCAGCACTGCCAACAGGATGAACAATGCTGGCATGTTAAATTAGAAACACCATTACTCCAGGAGTTGCGTTGCGTCTGAAACTAGCACAAACTTAGCAGACACAAAAAATGTACACACGTGGATGGAAATTACGTCGTTTATGTACAAAATGCGGCGGCTACCCTTAAAGAAGGCCCGATCATAAATAACTCTTTTTGCATAAAATGTGGAGCTACGTTGTTTCGAAAATGACCGATTCAAACACATCAGCAGATACGACGTTATAAACACCGAGATTCATTAAAAATGCCGCCTCATGCATGACGTTTACTTATATCCGTACTTAGCTTCTAACTGTATTTGCAATATATTTGGCAGAAAGTATCCATATCTGTCGCTGAATGTATCTACACAAATATATTACTGTACGAGACGGAGTTCAAGAGATTTGACGCGAATTGTATGAAAACATGGCTCAGCATTAATAAGGTTACAATATATTTATTCTTCACAACTAAGACTTTCCAATAGTCGTGTCAAGAGGAAATCACTGAGACCTTGTAGCGCTTTTGACAGCTTTCAACTGCGAAGCAGAAACGACTGTAGGGGAGAACAATAGCTAACTACGAAGCTATTAAGAGGCATTGCTATAAAGACGTTTACAAAATCGCGCTATAGACACGTGAAGCAGTTGCACCTAGCGCTCAGAAACTGTTTCATAACTTCAAAGTTTTTTCACAACTACCAGGAAATAAAATTTTTTTCTTGTTGCACTACAAATAAAGTTGTTTTTTGACTTAGTGTCCGCAAAATATGTTTCAAGATCTCATAATTCCTTGCACTCTTCAGACAGAGTCAACACACCACGTTAATTCCCCATAATATACTACGTAATGCCACCATTTTCTGGATCAGTGGTACTTACGACCGACAAATCTGAGTCAGACTAACATCATTAACTGGTATAACATCAATAAATGGTATATCCATGCAACGAGTAAAATTTGACTTCAGGAAGAATACGCCAAGCAACACTGGACTGGTTTTAGAACGTAGGTTGAAGAAAGAAAACCAAGTAAAGCATTCTTAGATATACAAAAATCATTTGAAAATGTTGGCTTGAACATAATCTTTGAAATTAAGAAATTATCGAGAGCAAAATCCCATACCTGAAGAGGAATTATAAGAGTTACATGGAAAGGATACAGTAACTGAGAAGAATATGAGCGAGGGTTCTCGCCTAACCTCCTTTTCTTGATAGTCTATATGAAAAAGCAATTAAGGGAACTGCGGAAAAATTTGAAAGAAGAAACTGAAGCGGCTTGCCGAAGAAATATTAATTGTGTCATAGACCAAAAATGACATCGAAGATCAACTAAACGGCATGGATAGTTTTCAAAACATGTTACTAGATGAAAATCAAATAAGTGAATCTTGACAAATGCATTGTAGTAGAAATGTCAGGTGATGCTGGGGATTTAGATTAGGAAATGAGGGTCTAAAGATAGTAGACAGGAGTTTCATCTTTGGAAAGGAAAATACGACGATGGAGGAAGAAAAAAAGGTGCAGAATGGTGAGAATAGCAAAGCATATTATTTTCTGAAAGAAACAAGTGAACACGCAATGAAATATAAGTATTAGAAGTATTGTTTTAAAACTATTTTCCGGAAGTAAGGTTTGTATGGAAGAGAGACATTGACGATAAATATTTCAGATAACAAGTGCATGTATTTATTTGAAGTGTGATTTTACCGGAGAACCTCAGTTACATAAGCAGATTGGATAAGTGAGAAAGAGGTAGTGTTTCGAATAAGGGAAGAAAGAGCTTTGTGGCACATCCAGATTGAGATAAGGGGTAGATTTATAGTTAATTTGAATATAGACGGGGTGGTGGGGGAATTTTAATAGTTGGAGAGTAAGATCAGTGGTTAAATAAAGTAAGCAGATTAAAATTCAAGATGTTAAGAGATTTACGCGTGGCACACTTTCGTGCAGAGCAGCACCAAACATTTCTACGGGATCAAGTTAAGAAAAAAGAAAGTGCTAAAGCATTGCATTGATTTTTATGTGTAACTTAAAGTTGGTGGGGGGGAGAAATGAAAGAAAGGGAAGGGGTTACTGAGTTTGGTTGAATAGGGATATATATATATATATATATATATATATATATATATATATATATATATATATATAAAACCGATTTTATCCATTCCTTTATCCAACGCTTCATATCTCTTAAATTCACGTGGATCGCTTATTGCCGATCTAATAAGTGAAAAGCTAGTTCGTCAGTAGATGACCTTTTGATATCATTTCGTTTGTATGTTAAAATACAATGGCGGTACTCTCAAAACATCATTTACTAACAAAATAGTTTTAAAACTGCCGTCATCGTTAAAATAATTGTATGTATCTTCTCTCCTATAAATGTTTCTGCCAGTTGAAAAGCAATGCTCTCCTGAACCATCAACTGCTTCATATGCATCTATTTATCGACTCTTTACATTATCAGTCAGTGGACATAGAAACACTTCAAAATGAGGAAATGTGAAACGTTACTCTTCGTTTGTTCCACTGTTCCACAGTAAAAACAAAGTAGCTAGAACTGGTGATTCTATTAGGATTACTAAAACGTCAGCTGCAAACCGAAAGTACAAGTGGCGCAGATCGCCTGTAGTTTAAGGAAGATTCATTTACCAAGAGAGCAAAAACAAATAAACGAGAAATTTATTTGGCATTACGATACTGTGAATTGTCACTTACAAAATACACAAATGACAAGCTATGAAAATGGAGATAAATACTGGAAAACTCAGGTCATCATGAATATGTGTTTCTTTTTCCCTCTATTGGTTCTTCTCTCTCTATTTCTCTATTAGTATCGATTTTAAATGAGAAAATTGCTATGTCCGTGTAGCACCTACTCTGCTGCGATCGATAGAAAAAATTGGTCGCCAAAGTCAAGAGAATTCGTAGCTGACTACATTTTTGAAAGGGAAATGCACTATCAACCATTAGCGTCAATCATTAGCTTATTTTCTCGGGGGCTTCTCAGTTGAGGCAACGCTGTGAACGGTCCACCGGCGAGCACTGGGATGTTGGATGCAACACGCACAGGACTTAAGTCCTTTTAAGTCCTGGTGATGTTAGCCAAACTGCTCCAGTGCTGGCGCCCGTGTTCGCTTAATCCCATCGTAACCGACATTGGCCGAGTTCCGTGGAACGGTAGCTATTTGGCACCACTCCTACAAGCGATGAGGACCGTGATGAGATTATTACGTGTGGGAAAACAGCGAGGGGGACTCCTGTACAGAAGAACCATTAAATGACGAGCCGGTGAAAATAGTGACCAATATTCTTAACAACGGTTCGTTACACGATTACTGAACATATTTTACTTTCGGACATAAAATGCTTTCTGCATATGGAGGAGCTTCTGTCCAAAGATAAGCATGGATTTAGAAAGCAACAACATTCACCTTGTCCTTTACTCACATGGCATACTGTGAACTAAGGATGAAGGGAAACAGGCAGATTCCATATTTATAGATTTTCGGAACGTGTTTGACAAGGGCTCCACGGCAGAAAACTGACATAGGTAAGAGCATACGAAATTAGTTGTCAGATATGTGAGTGGTGAAAAGGCTTCTACAGTAATAGAAACCAGGGCGCCGAATGTTCATCAGAGGCGAGACTGTCGCCAAGCGTGCCACAAGAAATGTGATATAATAGCTCTTATCCTCTGCATGCATCAGTGATATGTGGCATATGACGGAGAGGGTGACAAGCAATCTGCGACTGTTTGCTGATGATGTGTGGTGTGCAGAGAGGTGTTGTCGCTGAGTGACTGTACGATCATACGAGATTACTTGTACAAAATTTTTAATTGGTGTGGTGAATGGCAACTTTCTCTAAATGTAGGAACAAATGTACTTTAATGCAATTAAGAAGGAAAACGCATGCTGTAATGTTCGAAAACAACATTAGTAGTTTGCCGACTGAGTCTGACAAGCAGATTAAATGTATAGGAGTAACGTTTCAAAGTGATATGAAACGCAACGAACACGCATGGACGGTAGTATGGAAGATATTTTGGTCGACATCGGTTTATTGGGAGAATTTCAGGAAAGTGTGTTGCATACGTTAATGTGACAGTATATAGAACACTAATGCGACCCGTTCTTTAGTACAGCTCGAGTGTCTGGGATCCGCACCACGTCGGATTAAAGAGACATGGATGCAATTGAGATGCGCGCTGCTAGATTTGTTACCGAGTATTCGTGAATTCTAATGGGTATCTCCGGAGGGAACACGACATTCTTTTCGCGAAAAACTGCTAACGAAATGTAGGTAACCGTCATTTAAAGTTGGCTGGAGTATGATTCTGCTGCAGCCAACGTACCTTTAGTGTAAGGCCATGGAAATATGGAAACCAGATAAGGGAAATTAGAGTTAGTACGGAGGCATATAGACAGTTGTTTTTCGCTCCCCCATTTGCAAGTATGAGAGGAAAGGACATGATTAGTAATGATGCAAGACACCGTGCAAATGTTATAACCCGCCAGGTTAGCCGAGAGCGCTAATGCTCTGCTTCCCGGACTCGGGTAGGCGCGCCGGCCCCCGATCGAATCCGCCCTGCGGATTGACGACAAGGACTGGTGTACTGGCCAGCCCGGATGTGGTTTTCAGGTGGTTTTCCACATACCAATAGGTGAATATCGGGCTCGCCCCCATGTCCCGCCTCAGTTATACGACTCGCAGGCACTTGAAAACGTTCACACTATTTCATGGCTTACACTAGAAGCAGAAAGATGTGGTACACTCACTCTATCCTGGGTGGTGTGAGGTGGAGACAGGAGGGGAATCTGGCCACTCTCTGACATCAATAGTAACGAGGCCGACCCCACGATGAAGTGGGTCAAAGACCCTGAGAAAATGATGAATGACCATGCAAATGTTATTGAAATCCTCTGACATCAATAGTAACAAGGCCGACCCCACGATGAAGTGGTGTGAGGTGGAGACAGGAGGGGAATCTGGCCACTCTCTGACATCAATAGTAACGAGGCCGACCCCACGATGAAGTGGGTCAAAGACCCTGAGAAAATGATGAATGACCATGCAAATGTTATTGAAATCCTCTGACATCAATAGTAACAAGACCGACCCCACGATGAAGTGGGACAAAGACCCTGAGAAAATGATGAATGAGCATGCAAATGTTATTGAAATCCATGATGTATACAGTTGGACCAGAGAATACACTCCATTTTAGCAGAGGACCAACGTGAATGTCTTTGCTTACAGCATGACATTGTCTGAAATGTCCCTCCTGGGTTCATGACCATATTGGCTTCCCCAGACAATTGTAAAATTCTGACCTGGTCAGATGACCCCCAATGACAGTACGTAAGAGCTGGTGGTTGTAAGGTGTCAAACAAATAATACACCTTACATTGAATTCCTGAAATAATTTTAGTTTAATCGATATGTCACAAGACATATATGAAATATCACGAATTTTATTAATATGCAGATCCAATAAACAGGCCGGCATTTTGTGAATATAAACCACTAACACTCACACCAGTAATTTGCAGACCCAAGCTACGAGATGCAATTCTGAGACAAGGAGAATTTAGGATGGCACGGCCATCCCGCACGGCTGAAACCTCACAGTGGGGCACCTAGCAGACGCATTGAGATGTCGGAGTCACTGCATAGGCTGCTGGCAAAATCCACCGCTGGTCGCTGCTTTTAACGACAACCCTTCAGGAAGCCTTTCTACAGGAACACAGCTGGAGGTGGAAGACAAACGTCTGGCGAAACACAACAAAAAACATTGATGACTCACTGTAGCAACCTGTGTTAGAAACTTGCATGAAAGAAAAGTTGTTTATCTGAGTATTACACATCAGAAGTTAAACTGTGCCCTATGAAAGGTAACACGCCTGTGAGAGGCTATAAAACTCTAGTGGATGTAGTTATAACAAGTACGAATCTCTGATTGGCCAGAAAGAAAATGCGTGGCCACTAGCTCTGATATAGACAAATTGCAGACAGAGTAATTCGCCTATTTTGTTGCAGAGATTCGTCGAGTGTTTGAGCAAGGCGACTCGCGCTGTGCTGAGACAATTGGGAGAGTCATTATGGAAACCCAGGCTTGTCTTAACACATAAGGAGTTAAGCTGCAAAGTCTCCAGGAGATTCGCACCCAGCATTGGTAGTTTACGCTAGTGAGCGATTTGAGGGCAACGACGTACGTGCTATTCCAGCCAAATAGCGTGTACCATGACAATTAACTTATCTAGGGAATAACTAGGATTCTTGGCTTCACTGAAGACGTGGTAAATATGTCTAACTGGTGTCTGTAGACAGAGATTTAGAATAGATTCTCAGGTTCACAGCTATTGCTGACGGAAGCCAAAGGTAAATAGATGCGCTCGTGCCATGTCAGTAAGTGGTATTCAATTTGACTGCGGTCTTCTCCGTCTCTCTTAATAATTTTTCATAGATTCAACCATGACCTGTAGTTAAACATATTCAAGATTGTCACGCTTAAATGAAGCAGAAACATGAGATGTCCGATCTAACAAAAAGGGCTGATCAGCCACTGTGGAATTAAGGACTTGTTTTAATTGTGTACTTATTTTTGATTGCCCTTTACCGAACCCATTCAATGTTAGGTATTTTCATTGTACATTTTAGCGTAATCGACATCTCTGGTCCCAATTTCATTTAATTTGTTTGTATTTTTATCTACCCCCAGACATGGTCATCAACCATCTTACCATTAAAGGAATTCCGCTTCAGAGTTGTGAACACCCTATATTAATATTTTACCTTCCTATGCATAATTTTGCTAACATTTCTGTGTCATAAAGACATACTTAGAGTAAAAAATAAACTTTAATAACGAAAATCTAATATTTTCTTTTTTGCTAACATACTATCAAGAACGTTCTGGTGTGTTCCACAATTATCCAGGGCATCCTGAAACGTTCGGGAATAGAGTGGAATATTCGGGAAGACTCCAAAATATTCGGGTACGTCCCGTAACATCCCATATCATTGTGGAATATTCCAGAACACTCTAGAATGTTAGGGAATGTTCTGGATATAATATGTTCTATAATTCGCCACTGGACGTGATACGTCCTGGTATTCGCCACTGTTGGGGCTACCCATTGATAGTGGTATATAAAGCAAGACCCGTCGGCGGTTCGAACGTCAGCATCTTAAAAGTGAAGAAGCGAGGAACCGAAAAAGTAGTGTAGAGAGTGAACAGAAACAAAGAGTGAAGTGCGAGCAGTAAAGTGATACAGTGGCTGAATATAAATTGAAAATAGAGTGTAAAATGTGTTTAAAATGAACTTAGTATATTTGTTGATAAAAAATTGATTTGATTTTTATTTTAGCCAATGTCCAACCGTAAAAAGGAGGAGACCTTGCCAGTTCTGAAACAAAACAATAAAAACAAAAACAACAGCGGTAAAACGAAACAGACGAGGAGCGCGAAGAACGTTTTATTTCCAAATGAATGACAATGAACACCGTGAAAAGCAGAGAAGCCGAAGAACAACGAAGCGAACAGGTAGAAGAAACAAAAATTGCGACACACTCTCATAATAAAAGACTGTGAACTCTAGCCATCAATGAAAATGTCACACTACGAGAAGCGCACAGTAAACACTACAAACTAACAAAGGAACCATTCCACTACGACCCGACGAAAGAATATAACAAACGCAAACACTTCGTAGTAGAAAAAATGGATAATATCTACTAATTTGGCAATGCGAAAAAATTCAGTAGAGAAAAGACAGGATTCCGTTGGCAGTGGAACAATTCGATTGCCATCACTGGAAGGACCCCCTCAGGAATTTTTAGATGTCGGGGAAACTGCAAAATGAAATCACTTTCTTCTAAATAGAAAAGCTTACAACGTCTGCTTCCAAATGATTTCCGTCAGTGTCACTTCGATCAACACTAACAGAGATGAAATCGGTTATGTTTTTTCCATCGAAGGACGAGCTATCACAACGTGGGATCATTATTACCATTACCGAATGAATACCATAAATTTCTGGGTGAACGTTTCATCGGAAATGAAGAACCAAATTAATCACTAAGCACAAATATCAGCGGCTTGAGACGAGTAGTAGTCCAACATGTATAGAGGTATAGAGGATCTTACACAAATACAATCAACTGATTCACATAATCAAAACAGCGCTAGACCGATCGATTTCTGATGTCTATGAAGTTGTAATTTTAACCGACAAAGACTTGGATTTAATGCGCTTCACATTGACAAAGTCGCCATCGTAATTGTGGACAACGAAAACACATGCTGTGGCGTATTTGTACAACGAAGGAGAGAAGGACTACAACACATTCCAGAGACACGCCGTTCAAAGAGTTATCTACATTAGCAGCACAAGGAACTGGTGAGGGGAATACCGATCCAAATGAAATTTGTGAGGATGATAGACACAGTCAAGCCATGGGGGGGGTGGGGGGCATTCTGATAGCGAAGATGAACAGAGACACAATGAGGCAATCGCAAAGATACGGCAGTATAATGTAGAGAGACCAAGTGAACGCAGAACAACTACGAATTGTGGCAGATCGACGTCAGTGTCATCGTCACGAGGCAGCATATCAGGGGCACGTGGTGATGACTTTCTTGAATACCAAGAAATGGAGAAGATCACCTAAGAGTAGAGGAAAAGAAAGTCACAATAGGAGAGAAGATTTAGATAACACAGGTGTGTCGGACATCTTTGCATACTTAAAAAGAAATGGGAAGTAATATACAGCTCAGAAATGGGGAATAAAATTCAGAAGTCAGCGCTGAATTGGGATAGCAAATAAAGAAGGGGAATGATGAAGTACGCTCTTAAATAGGAAGTAAAATCCAAAACGTTAGTGCTGAAATGTAGAAGGTCAGCTCAGAAATGGGAAGTAAGATTCAAAACGTTAGTGCGGAAATGGGAAGTAAAACACAAAACTTAGTGCTGAAATGCAGAAGGTCAGGTCAGAAACGGGAAATAAAATTCAAAACCTTAGTGTCGAAATTCAGTCAGTCAGAGGGAAGTGAAAAATGAGGTACTGACGCTCCGAACTGAACTAGAACGAGAGATTACGGATGTCGGAAGAACCGCAAGCGAGGCGCGTTTACTAGAGAGGGGCGCGAAGCGTATTGCTATAGAAACATTAGAGAAAATGAAAAATGCGACAAAGATAGGTAGAGGTGCATTAACGAAGTTGCAGAGACGCGTGTAACAAGTAGAAATAACGCAGCTGCAAAAGACTGAAATTGCAACAAATAATGCATTGACCGAGGAGCTCTCCCAATATAAACAGAACATAGAAAGCGAAATTAAGCAATTATCTCAAGAAGTCAGGTCGCAACCAAGGCAAAAATCTCCTCTCAGAAACGAAATAGTCGGCGACTTGCGAACAACAGATACCGAAAGAGCCAGTTCAAACGATTCACGATCATGTCCAAGACCAGATGATATTAGAATGTGCTCGAATTTAAGAGTTGCTCGTCAAGTACTGACTGAAAGCGCATCTGCACAGCAGCGAAATATCGCTAGAGAGATGGCCCCCACGTCTACACAGGGCACGACTGGGCCACAAATTGCGAATACGGAGAACGGCAATGAGATATTTCATATGCATAACTGTTACCCGATAAATCGCACCACGAAACATTTTTCCACTGATGAAAACAGAACAGGGATTAGAAGAGAGAATGCCCAAAGTAGCGGGAGACCGGAAACATTAGGGGCCAAGTGAGAATGTGATGGGCCGAGCGGCAAGAAATTCTAATGAAATTTTCAATTTTAATCATTTTATCTCTGTACGAAAATTTCATCATTATAAAGACGAGGGTAATGTCTTACACCCGAAAACCTTTCTTAGTCAATTTGATTTATCATTACCTCCTCACTGGCCACTGATGTACAAACTGGACTTCGTATGTTCACATATCTAGGGAACAACGGCCGAATGCATGCGGAACATTGCAAAAGCATGCACGTCATACGAAGAGTCTTGTTACGTATTTTTAAACAAATACCGGTCCAAGGAGACACAGGACAGGATCAAACAGGAAATAATGATGAGTAGAGACTTGGAGAATTCAGGTTTCCGTTGTCCGGTGAAGTTTTTAGAAAATTTGACCAAGAAGAATGCACACCAGCTGACATCATAAGATTTTGTCACATGAAGTTGCCAATTTCCTACCAGCAAACACTCGTCGGCTGATGTGGAAGTGATGTAGAAGGATTCAGGAGTATCCTCAGAGAGTTAGAGTTCGCTTCCACCGAGCAGCAGGCGCGAGAAAAACGTAGGCGAAAGAAGGCAGAACAACTGAGGGGATAATAGAGGTCATACTTGGGAAAACAATGCAAATCGTCCGCCTCACCAAAACATGGACCAGAGAGATCGTAGCGGGAATAATGGACAATGGAGGAACTATGGCAGAGAATATAGGCAACAAAATGACCGGAGAGGGGGGCGGCCACAAAATAATGGCGCATCTTTGGGCGACAATAGAGAAACTCGTCAATCGCCTGACGGAGGATGGGGTGGAATGAACAACTACAGGAGTCGGGAACAATCGATTGAAATTAGACCACCTAATCCTGGAAGAGTACGCCAAGATAACAAGGAAAATGAACAGTGACTAGGGCCTACGACGGGCACTAGGGAAAATGCACCCATAAACCCTCTCTGAAGTAATAGCATAAGTATTATAGAATATGAGGACATGACTGAGATATTACTTGAAGAAAAGGAAACGTTACATTAACAGGACATCTATCCTGTGGTAAAAATACAAATTGGAGGAATTGGGGGTACTGCGGTAATAGAGAGGGGAAGTGAACTCAGCTATTTCAGATATGCTGTTTGCTAAGTGCAAAGATTCAGTTGATCCACCGGTGCTCATAGTACAAAAAAACAAGGAAAGAGGTGCGTCAGTTGGAGAGGGTATGGAAATATCGCAACAAACACGTCTAGACTTTGATTGCCAAGGACACCATATGACTGATAAACTGTTCATAATATCTAAACTAACAGCTGATATAATAATCGGTGTAGATTTTCAGTCAGCGCAGAAAGCTATCATCTATCAAGGAAGAGGGGAGGTAACGTTAGGGAAAGAGAATAAAATAAAAATCAGATTTGATGAGAAGGCAATAAAAACTCAAATTCCGGCGAGCTGTTTAAAACTACAAGTTACGGACCAACATGCAGTTCAGAGGGAAGAGTGTAAAAAAGATAATGACAACAGAGCATAGTTCAAATTAGAACGTGAACATATTAACCCTCTATTGCCCAAATTATTATTTCCTGTAGAAAAAAATATTTATATGCACAGAATGTTAGAGAATAATGTATTTAACACATATCAGGTGAATTTTTGTTTTTGAAAAAAATTATTTTTTAAAAATAGTTCTGTGACTCTGAGGTCACAGTGGGCAGTTACATTGTTTGTGTATAAAGCAGCCATATTGTAACACTCAAGTCACACTGGTCAAGAAAGAAATAACGATCCTAATGCGAAATATAACGATAAAATTTGACGTGACTTCACAGTCACGGTGGGCAGTAGAGGGTTAATGAAATTACCAGTAGGGTTGATTGGAAACTTGGGAATCTGGATAACATAGATAATAAGGACAGAAAATCGTTGGAGCTTGCACTAAAAATAACGCTGAGATCTTCGTACCCAAAACCGGATGCATTAAATTTGAAGTAAAGAAACATAGACCATTTCGTGTACCCTCTTATGCCATCCCGTGGGTTCTAAGTGAACTACGAAGAATGGAGGACGAAGGTGTAATTGATGCCGCGAGATCTGAGTACAATAGTCCACTACGCATTGTAGACAAAAAGGATGGTGGAATTCGACACGTGTTAAGCTCACGCCCAGTAAATACCATTATTGTGCCAGAGACGGATAACCCTCAAAGGCTTGAGGAGCTACTTCAAAGATTTGCGGGGTTTCGGTGTTTTCCTCACTTGATTTGCGCTCGGACTTTTGGCAGAAAGAGCTCGATCCTGAATGCCGAAAATACACGGCATTTATTGCCTTCTGGAGGTGTTTTCAGTTGAAAAGGATCCCTTTTGGATTGAATATATCTTCAGCTGCATTTATCACGGGTTTTAGCAAAATATTGAGTGAAGAGTTAAAAGAGAATGTCACGTGTTATGTAGACGATGTACTGGTAGCCGAAAATACCTGGGAGAGACACAACAAACTCTTAGAGGAAGTGTTAAGCAGTTTGAAAATGTATGGGGTGACCGCAAACATTGAGAAGTCTTGCTTTGGGAGCAGCAGGGTTAGCTTTCTGGGACACGTGATAACAGGAGAAGGGATTAGTCCCGAACCAGAGAAAGGTAACAGCAGAAAATCCGAAAAAAAGGGGACAGCGACACAGAAGGTAGTACGTGAAAATATGACTAAAGAAGCTAGCAGTAATTTATACTAAACTTGCTATGTAGTTTATAATTGTCCACAGGAAACAAGCTGAAGCATGAAATGAAGAAGAGGCCCACCTAATCACTCATTTGTGTATATTTGTGTGTGCAGACGTGCACTTGATAGTTCACAGATTTTCACGACATCCACGACGAAACCAAGAACCATGAGACCGGCCAATCTTGTGATACACAACGACAGAGTAGTTTTCCTTGAATAGTGGGGTAGTTAGACATATATAAACATCCTACTGGCCAATAGTTAACATTAGTGTAACAAATAGTTAACAAGTAATTTGCAATTATTAACATTGGGACTGGTTCAAAAAATGGTTCAAATGGCTCTGAGCACTATGGGACTCAACTGCTGTGGTCATAAGTCCCCTAGAACTTAGAACTACTTAAACCTAACTAACCTAAGGACAGCACACAACACCCAGCCATCACGAGGCAGAGAAAATCCCTGACCCCGCCGGGAATCGAACCCGGGAACCCGGGCGTGGGAAGCGAGAACGCTACCGCACGACCACGAGATGCGGGCATTGGGACTGGTGATGAGTATAATGCTACAGTTGTATGGACAACTAATGAACATGTATTTTTTATAGGTATACACATGCCGACAGATATTTAATAATTACAGTACATAGGTTGAGGTGTTTTCTTTTACTAATAAACATTGACTTTTTACATGAAAAATTATCAAAATAATAATAGTAAATACGTGAGTGTCTTGGCCAGTAATACAAATAGAACAATCACAAATGTAAAGGTAAATGACTTCACTACCGAGAGCCGCTTAATATTTTATATTTCTTAAATGTTAATAAATTGTGTTATGTATTGTATAGTATTTGTTATAGATCGGAGACTAATTGTGGGCATTAGTGAGCACAGGATGCGCAAGAAACTTTGCGAGATACACAGATAACAACAAGATGTGCGGATGGAACGGGAGTCTAAGGGACACCTTCTGTAAACCAAAGCCTGTTCGTGAACGGGGGCAGACAAGCTGTGCTATTCATCGGCGACCTGAAGATCTCGGGCGGCAGACGATGACGGCGCAGGTAACAGGCGGCAGCAGCAACAGCCCTGCTCGTTTGGGGTAACGTGGGTATTTAAATCGGCCACTAATGACAAGTTTCCACTGTTGTATTACACAATGGAGACGAGTTAACCTAATTGTACACAAAATACAGTCAAGTAAGCCTACAGGAACTGCTAATAGCTGTACGGAACAGTCAACTGTGTTTGCTTTCTTGCCGGCCGCGGTGGTCTAGCGGTTCTAGGCGCTCAGTCCCGAACCGCGCGACCGCTACGGTCGAAGGTTCGAATCCTGCCTCGGGCATGGATGAGTGTGATGTCCTTAGGTTAGTTAGGTTTAAGTAGTTCTAAGTTCTAGGGGACTGATGACCACAGATGTTAAGTCCCATAGTGCTCAGAGCCATTTCTTTTGCTTTCTTCTGCCGTCCTCCACAGTCTTCTGCAGTCACCTGGCATTGACTGAGGGATCTGAGTCACACACAATGACTCAAGTTCCATATATAGTGTCACCAAACGGATAACCTACCTGTCCACAACTGCCGATATCCTTATCCAAAATACAATAGTTATATCAAGAGGAAGAAGCGACATGAAAAACAGAAGAGTAGTAAAAGAAGAAACACGAAGAACTGAAGACTAGATACAATTATACTTCTCTTAGCCGACGCAGAAGAATTCTAGTTGACCTATACGATCCTACCTGACTGTACCTTCCCCATACAAGTGCAAATTCGACAAAAATGTTGGCTGTTTGAAAACATACACCCACTCACCTGGCTGTATATTCCGTGGACCCTTCCACATCATCAACTCTACGAGAGGCTGGTAACCTGACGAGATCAACAATGGGCTGAGGGTCCAAAGACTGACTTGTAAAGGCAGCAAGTCCGAGCTCGAACAATCTTCACGTCCTAAACTTCGCACAAAACTGTAGCTTCCATCCCCGTACACAAATGAAGACGAAAGTTTGTTGTGAAATCCGAATCAGTGTGTGACTCTTGATAAAATAGGTGCATAATGTAGTGAACACTGAACAGTTACACCCACAAACCAACAGTTTCCGGTATCTACCATTTGTGTAAACATTTTGTATTTATTTTTCAGGGTAGTCTTATGAAAATATTTGTGTATGTATTCATTAAAATATTGTTTGACATTCTCTTTGATAATGACACGATGTCCTTCACTGTTTTTATATATTTGCGTATTTCCAGAATTTTATTTGTGTATGTATTTATGTAAAATTATTGTTTATCATTTCTTTGTTAATGATGCAATGGGTTGTTGATGTTTTTTTATATTACAATTAAAACACTGTGAATAAACACATTAGATAAATTGATGGTCGTTCCGAACTTTTATTACAAATATTAATTGTCACAGTAAATGTAAATTCAGTCGTCTAAGAACGCTTTAGACCATAAGATTCTGGAAATGTTTAAGGAGTATACACGTTAGGGTAACACTAGACTTGGTCAACCAGTTTGCGAAATGATGTTTTTTTGTGATGTAGGCCAATAGCATAATTATGACCAAGTGAAAATTACGCAGAATGTTTAATAGAATGTTATATATTTTTATAATCAACAATAGATAACCTCTTGAATAATTGACGCAACAGTTTGTCTTGCATATTAATGGCTAAATAAAAGAAATGTAATTTATTGGACGACCACTTTGAAAAGATTAGGATACTTTACTTTAATATTTTTTGCCTCAACCTATGTCTTAGGGATGGATGAATGACGGAGAGCGTGGGCCTTAAGTCCCAAAAAAAGGAACTGCCATTTTTGAAAGAGCATAAAAATTTTGTAGTGTTACATAATTTCTTTTGATATTGTATATTCCAATTTTCACGTATCGGAAAAATGTCCCAAACATACAGGGTAGACAGATTATAATAAACATGTAATATTTAAATTTATGGCAGTCAACCCATGAATGAATGCAGAATGACTGTAGAAGAGCATATCATGATTCAAGTGTTCCTCTGCCATAGTATACTTATTAGTTCGCTTGTACAGACAAATGATGGTCCTATGATTTTGTACTGGATGAGATAATACCATAAGAATTACCCCATCCTAGTACAAAATAGTTCTTTAGGTGGGGTTATTTTGTGGTGGCTATAATTTCGTACCTTACAAGCACTCATCCACATACTTTGCCGTGATCTACAACCACAATTAGGTATCATGTGATAAGTTGTGCGTCGTATGTATGAATATATAAAGGAGACTGACATTGTCACGTACGTCTGGTAAATAATTGTTAACGCTTATTGCATGAAAGACGACGGAGTGTCTTTATTATATAAACGGCGTAATGAATGATTGCCTATACTAGTAGAAGTTGAGAGGTAGGAACTTCAGTGGAAATGAAACTGCTGGCGGAACTGAAGCCCTGGGTGGAAGGCCCACACAGGTCTGTTGCTCCTGCTTAAACACAGGAAATAGCAAGACGGACGTAGTAGCACCTAAGTGTTGGAGCACAATAGAGTCGCGACGGGCCAGCATTGTAGCTGAACCTGAAGGATTATGTTTCGAAAAAACGCTGAAAATCTTGGACGCAGGTGAGAGGAACGAAGAAGCGGCACCTCGGAAACCAAGCAGGCTGCATTATTTCCAAGGATTTGTAGTCAGAAGCGTACCATTGTACGAATATAGGTTTTTACTCGCCAACTTTCCGCGCTGGACGACAAAAGACTAAAATATGCTTGGTCGGCGTTCGGAAGAATCTGTAGAGAGGGAGAATAAATCGTGGTTTCGGGAATATGATTCGTTTTCGGAATTACGAGGATGGGGACCAAAGCCTTTCTGGGAAGCCAGCGCTGGAGAGACGTGGTCTACCATTGTGAGCGCCCGTGTGTGAAGGTCGCTAGATGTCGGCTTTGTTGGGACAGAAGAACTTGGTGTCTTTGCTCTCAGGAGAGTTTATAGTTAGAACAGTTAGGCACTTTACTGTTGCGAACCTATATGATTCTGGACTTCACTTCCAGGTTGGAAGTCGTCGTTGTGTAAGCAGCTTTCAGTATTTGAGAGCATTCCACTGACCATACTTACGTTGAGACGTTATCTGAACTCCTTCCTTGTGGCTGGGAGATCGCGTTTCTCGTCTGTAGAACACAGAGAGGATAAGACAGTATTAGAGTATATTAGAGGACCAATTTCTTCCGTCCTAGTGTTTGAGTTCTTCCATCGTCGCAGACGTGTACAAGAAACAGAATGCCGATGCACCAGATGCAATACATACGGTGATATAGCAAATTGCTTCGGCTTATTAGGACTGTAAAGCTAAACACCAGTGATCACGTTAGTTTATTTCCACTGAGTTTCCACACCACCGTAGATCATCTTTGAAAGTAGTGTCTCTAGTGTTTGGTACGTCATTGACATTAGATCACGCAGCCATAATGAGGGGCAGAGTTGGGCACTTGATTAGTAACTTTACTTAGGAAATGTAAATTTTGTAATATAAGAGTTTTTTTAATCTACAATAAATATATAAGCAGGAACAACGTTTATCATTTAGTAGGATTAGTTGCCTTCATCATTCATTTATGTTTGGATTGTAATTTCTAGAATTAAGAGCTCCTATGATCTGATTCAGGGGGTAGTCACACAGGGCCAAATTTTCACTTTAGCGTTTATTGTTCTCCATTGCGCACATTCATTTTACACCCTCCTGGAGTAGCATCTTGGACTATATCTGATCTGCGGCCAATCCAAGCAAGAGACAGTCAACGGACCCACCGACAAGACCACTTGCTTTCCATCCGACCAGTACACAGGGAACCGCAAAGCCAAAACGTAAAAGGCATAGCCGGCCACAACAAAGCATGCATAAGCTGTCAAAAACACACACACGTGTTGGACAGCGACAACACGGTGAGAAAAGGAAACTGCCTGAATTTTACATCAGCGGCCAGGGCAGGTAACCGGAAAGCTAACGGCCACAAGGCACAAAATTCCGCTGGTGCAATTGGACTTCAAATAACCAAACTACAGTTAAACTCCACCGGATGGTGGCCAAACTTAAGCCAACATGAACACTCGCTGTTCCTCACGGGAATACCTCCAACAGCCAACCATGAAAACCGATGGCACAATGTGAACAGACTGGCTTCGGTAATTAAATGACCACTCAACTTTCATGTCTTGGGTCGATGAGCCAGGAACCTCGTAGCACTCGGAACAGCTCCCACATACTCCGACACTGCATAGAGACCGCCAGCGGGCCCGGCCCACTGGGCCGCTCAGAGATTTCCTGGCTGATCCACACCAATCGACCGACTGCCGCACACCGGCTAATCGGAAACTATAAGCACCATACAAAAGATAGTACAAGGTGCGAATATCGATACACACCGCTGCTGCGACACGTAGAAAGAGGAAGAACCACGTTATAACCGCAATAACCGTGGGAAACCAAACGAAGAGTAACAGTCAAGGTTTAAACTAAGGCATAAACTGGGGCCAGCACGGCCCAGTACATACTACAACATGTAACATAAATTTCTGTATCGGCCGCATCTTTTGATCTCACTGATTTAGCAACTTCAGGTTTTTACACCGCCAAGGGACCACAGACTTCAATATGTGAGATAAATTTTAAACTGATGCGTCTACCGGTTCCTGGGAAAATGGGTTTTTAAATGTGGGACAGAGAGAAAGGCCGATAACAAAGCGATTCTATAATGGTTCTGCTTTTACCGATTGAGGCACGGAACCCTAAAATGGTAGAAATCAGTCATTATACATTGCATCGGAAAACTAGGCAACAAACTTGTTATTACTGTATGATGGGTCTCCCGAATGAAGGAATATCGATTAAATTGACTACAAGCCATTGCCACAAGCTTATACCAGATTAAAAATTCTGTCCATTCTCTAGCCCTGCTTTCCGTGTGTTCAGATAACATGGAAACCTATTTAAAACACATAGTTCAAATAGAGCCTTTAGTGGAGGAATTTTTACCAAAATTAACTTTAACAATACCAATGCATTTTCTACAACGCACATTAACATTGGGCAGAGAATGGGTTGCCTCCTGCCCATCCCCCAAAATAATCATAGAGAATTTCCTTAGTTGTTCTTGTCTTATTTTAATAATACAACTTGTAAAGAGATGCTGATATGTAAGTAGGGTCCGGAACCAGAAAATATCTTTTAGCACGCTCTTAGGAAAATCAACTCACTTTCAAAAATACATCCAACGGAGTGAACTTCATGCAAACTTCTTTATAATTCAAAATTTCGTAAATTTTTCAGATATTTTACTTATGGCATACATTTTTCATGAGATATTGGCTTGCAAATAAGGCAGTTCAAATGGTTCAAATGGCTCTGAGCACTATGCGACTTAACTTCTGAGGTCATCAGTCACCTAGAACTTAGAACTAATTAAACCTAACTAACCTAAGGACATCACACACATCCATACCCGAGGCAGGATTCGAACCTGCGAACGTAGCGGTCGCTCGACTCCAGACTGTAGCGCCTAGAACTGCACGGCCACTCCGGCCGGCTAAGGCAGTGAACCTGAGAATACTGAATACGACATTCATTGGGAAAGAGCCATCAACTACAACGATTGTGATTATTGGGTTAAGTTTAACTGAAAATTTAAAATATTTATGGAATCTGGTGGATGAATACATTAGAACAATAAACATATTTTAATAGGAGATATAAAGTAGCCAACTAGACCCAAAATTTTGAAAAGGTGAGCATAAAGTACCCTTGACTCCTCTTTGGCATTGCGATGATTAATTACTAACTTTAGCTTCCTTTGCATTGCTTTGCTACTGAAAAGGCGAACTTTGGACGTAACATTTGATGTTATATAGCTTGTAAATTTCGTTTCCTTTTTAAAATTGAAAAGTAGATCAAAAAATTAAAATTTAATAACTCAGTAAAGTAAATTCCACTGGGTACGTTGAATTAAATAAGAATGGTCTGGTCAGGAATTAATACACAGGTAAATTAGCATAAGTTTTTTTTATTTTGCCATGGTATATGCGAGTTCAGTTGCTCATTATTGGCTTTTGGATTTCATTGCTTCCAGTAAAGTGCGTTATCGACGATTCAGAGTGGCACATGAAAATACTTGCACTGGACAGAAACATACGTACCGAGTGATCAAAAAGTGAGTATAAATTTGAAAACTTAATAAACCACGGAATAATGTAGATAGAGAGGTAAAAATTGACACACATGCTTGGAATAACATGGGGTTTATTAGAACAAAAAAAAAGTTCACAAAATGTCCGACAGAGGCGCTGGACAGCAAAACTGCTACCGTGACGGGTGAGAGGTATGCCGATATGTTACAGAAACGCAACGTACGAAGTTTATGCAGGATGGCGCTCCACCCCATATTGCTAGACGCCTGAAAAATCTCTTGTGCTCCTCGTTTGGTGATGATCGCATGCTCAGCCGCCACTTTCGTCATGCTTGGCCTCTCAGGTCCGCAGACGTCAGTCAGTGCGATTATTGGCTTTGGTGTTACCTGAAGTCGAAAGTGTATCGTGATCGACGGACATCTCTAGGGATGCTGAAAGACAACATCCGACGCCAGTGCCTCACCATAACTCCGGACATGCTTTACAGTGCTGTTCACAACATTAATCCTCGACCACAGCTATTGTTGAGGGATGACGATGGACACATTGAGCATTTCCAGTAAAGAACATCATCTTTGCTTTGTCTTACTTTGTTATACTAATTATTGCTATTCTGATCAGATGAAGCGCCATCTGCCGGACATCTTTTGAACTTTTGTATTTCTTTGGTTATAATAAAACCCCATGTCATTCCAAGAATGTGTTTCTATTTGTACCTATCTACATTATTCCGTGAATTATTCAGTTTTCAAATATATAGTGACTTTTTGATCACCCTATATATCAGCGTCAATGGACACATGTTTTCTCTCATAACGTATGTGCAGGGACCAATATAAGAGTTTCCAATAGTATTAGTAATAACTGGTGAATTATATTTCATTTTGCTAACCTTCATTTTAAACGTAAAACAGGAGAGATTTTAGGCGTCTTTGTGTGTCTGGACGCGAACAGAAAAGGTAATTGTTGTCACTCTCAAACAATAAGCAGTCGTCATTTCGTACTTCTTGCAGATCCTCTTTCACCAAATTAACGAGTATCCCCCCCACCCCCGGTAATTTATAAGGATGTTAACTTCCAGAGATGGATTACTGTAGATGGGGATCTAGTGCCAAAAAGCTGGTTAAAGGAAAGTAACCTTGCACTAGTTTCTTTCCGCAACTGCAAGAAAACTATATTCGTTATATATGAAAATAAGCAAATGCTCGCAGCACGAGGAAATAAATATTTCTTTATCTCTCTCTATTTCTCTCTGTGTTCTATAATGATGAAATCATAAGTATGTGATGGTCTGATAATAGTGACGCCTCACATCCATCGACGCTCATTGACTATTTACGTTTGACAGGAATGTTATTCCAAGTATTTAATTCCGATTGTGATGTTAGTACCAACATAAGATTTCAGGATCATAGGAGTCACGGCACACTTGCACGCCATGACAGATCGTATCTGAGTTTTGCAGCAACTGAGTGATAACATTGATCCACGGTGAATAGTATGCGGCTTTAGGGTCTGAAGTATGGTAATCGCTTTGAGGTGCCGTTCCTAAGCTCTAACAGTCCAGAAAAGGAATGAATATGGGGATAAAAGTTCCTTCAAGATGCAGAAATATTCTCATTAATACATGCATGTATGTCCGAAAGAATACTGCATTGTTCTTCTTAATAGCACAGGCACTCCAGTGTCGAGTTTATCCGCCAACACAAGGCAGCGACTTACAATGAAAATGTCTTACCCTGTACGGGAATTATTTGTAAGTACGAATATAGGCTGTGACGCGGGAATGATGACATATGGAAGTTTGGGTCTGGCCGTGAGACGTACATGGGCAGCCAAAGCGGTTAAGGCTACTGCTCGCGAAGAACGGGAAACACGGGTTTTCGAGTACCGTTCTGGCATAGATTTTGAGTCATCATTTCCTTATATAGCTGATGATTGTTGCTATTCACAACTGCGAATACATTTCATGTAAGTCCTTTTGGTCTGTAGTCGACTGAGAGAGTCTTGGTATCGGACCGCGATGTATCGCTCGCCGCGAGTTGGGGAAGGTGCAGCACCAAAGTTTATATAAAATCTTGCGGTCTATTGACGAGTGCCATTTCTCCACTCCCCCCCCCCCGCCCCTCAGTCACTATCACATGTTTTTATGTCTTGTATTCTTCAACTTCCATAATTCTTCCATTGCCTCCTCCACAATATTTTGTCAATTGTATCGTGGAGGATCCAATTTCTCATGCTGGAATGATGTCCATCATATGTCCTTGAGAGGTGGCATGCCTTTCCGATGCACACAGTGTCCCGCCCCCTCTCATGTTTACAGCAATGTTCTTACTCTTAGTAATTCGTTTTGGAGAGGTATAGCAGAGAATGGTCATTACAGTACTAGGTAAAATAAATGCATAAATAAATAAGTATTGAGAACTTGGGAGACATGAATGATTTCCTCGCTAATTGAAAGCTGTGAAGACTTGCTATTTCTTCTCATGTGGCGTCTCTCGTCGCCTGGATGGTCCGAAAACACTGGAGGGTTCTGCTGGTCAAGAAAGGGTTATGCCGGCTGGTGTGAGGGACTTGCTGAATGGGGTGGATGCTGCCCCAATGCCAACATTGTCAAAAGAGCGGAACGACACGACAATGGTGGGTTCTGAGGGAGCGCCTAGTGTGAGATATTCCGTTTCTTCGCGAAAATTCGGTAAACACATTTTCTGGTGCGAACGACATCAGTTCCCAGGCATTTTCGTGGAAAGATTCCCGCGTTTTCTGTAAACCATTACCTATGATTGGCTTTCTCAGGAAAAAGCTCCGTGGCGTAGCAAAATCGGGGCAGAAATTGGCGCCAAGTATCTCCATTGGTGTAGTAGAAGTTCTTCGACAATAGAGTGGAATTTTCCACCAGTTATCAAGTAGCTGATTGGCTCGTTTAACCACCGCCACTGTGGTGGGTGTGGTAATGTACTGTGTTCGGCTTGTATGGGTGCTCTGTGACAGGAGTCTAGTCTCGCCTTTCGGTCAGAGTAGGTTACAAGACTGAGCACTCGCCGCTCTTGACAGTCTGTTTTCCGTTGGCTGTCTAATATAGATATGTTTAATAGTACCTATCTGACTAAGTTGCTCAAGTTTCACCTTCAACGTAACTTTCCGAGTACAATTGGCAATTGAGCGATCTGCGTACAAATGGCCTGTGTTGTCTGTCTTGAGCAGTTTTGGCTGAAATTGACAGTATCGGAGTTACTGTGTGACTTCACTTGTTAAAATCAATCACTTTACCGTCAGTGGTTGTGTGGCGAGCTTCCTTTCTCAGTGGCGCATTTGAACTGCTATGAAGTCTCTAGTCTAGAACAACCAGGCCAGAATAATTAGTATCGGGCTATACTCGGGACATTATCATCAGCAGGACGGGACGTCGAAGAAACCAGCATCGCCTCCAGTACGCCAGATCGTGTTCTTGCAGCAAATGTAATGTGTGTCCGCAGCACCAGCAGATTAGGGTATTTTTCTATTTGATACTCAGAGCTCAGCAGAGCGCACCTGTCTCCGTTATTTCTAACTTTGTTCTGTTTTCGGTTATTACTGTCTGAGTTTTCAGTAACCTTGCAGCGCAATTAATGTCGGGTTTGCAGAGTGTTTTCCTTAAGATTTGAGTTGCAAGTAATAGGCTCCACATACTACTTGGTCATAAATGTCACAAGCTGGTTTATGGACAACTTCACCTCCACAGCAATTATTTGTGTATCAAACTGACGTATTGTAAATGTTTAATGTGTTTTTAGTTTTGAATTTAGTCAGAATAAATCCAATTGTTATCTGGAACAGAACATTCATTCTGTAGTTATGTAGGTCAACCCCTTCATCTGTCGTGACATTAGTTAATTATCTTTCCACTGTCAAATTACTTTTTATCAAATTAAATTATTACAGGTGCCAAACTATTCTCTACTCCACTTGCAGGGTCGATTACAATCAGTTCGCGTTTCTTTTTTAATCCATGTGTAACAGCAAAAGTCGGAGTTAGGGAAGGGGGCCTTAGAGCATCATTTCCATATGCAAATTCTAGCTCAATTTAGTGCTAAACACACTGTTAGCCCCGGCACATCCCATCCTCTTCTGGTATTCTGTCTTCATTCATCCTATTCACCTGGCCAAACCAATGCTTTTGTTGGACGTAGTCACAGATAACACTATCCATTTTCATCCTTTGCCGGATTATTCATTTCCCATCCTGTCCAACCTAGTACAGCTTGAGATTCTTCATAAGTAATCCATCTCAGTGACACGCAGTTTGTTCTTGCTTCTTTTGCTAACATCCCAGGCTTCTACTCAGTACAGAACTGCACTATGGTCTATAGTCTTTCTCATTCTCCTCTTTGTTGTTCTTCTTATCCTTTTGTTCAGCAGAAGAGTTCATTGCTCTTGTTACAGCTCGTTACTTATTAATTCTAATAACGATTTCATCATTGCTTGTGCCCTGTTTATTAAATAATACCCCAAGATATTTTGCCTTTTCCACACGTACAATGACTTCTCCATCTGCCACCAAATTATTTACATTTTCCGTTCCAACAGCCAAGTACTCATTTTCCTTCTTGTTCATCTTCAGGCCAGGCTTACTGTATTTCTATTTAAGCTTTCTTATGATATAGCCCAGGTTAACTTCTTCTTCTGCAAGTACAATCTGGTCATCTGCAAAACTGAGGCTCGTCACTCCGACAACCTGGTATTTTATGTGTCAAGTCTGCAGGATTGCTCCCAGATACAGCTTAAAGGGGATCCCTGGCTCAGACCCTTATTCACTCCGAATTCATCTGTCCAACAATTCCCAATCCTTACTCTCGCTAAGTTATTCTCATATAATTGCGTAACCCCTTCAGCAATCTTTGATCTGTCTCTATCACCTTTCCCCACAGTTTGACGGTGGGTATATTACCATATGATCTCCAAGGGCTTCTTTCGTTGCTTCATTTATGGTCTTCTTGATATGCTCATATTCCTCTTCAACTGCTCTCTGCGCTCTACAATTTGTTTATCAGTCGCTGTTGGTATTGGCATTTAGTACTATCTTCCCATCAACCATACGATCTAAGGCTGATCAGTGGGTTGCGCCCTCTTCTGTTTGCAACTACTACTGAAACTATAGGAAATATAAATTTTATATTCCACCAATCTGCCGCTCTTTTAACTCTGGCACCCTGCATTTTTAAACTGGCCATTTTCCTGAAGGTGAAATAATCAACAATTGATTTCATTCGTCTTGTATCTTTATATCATGTACATTTATATATAACCTTGTGAGAAAAGAATGTAATTTCTACTCGTAATTCATATAGCTCCAACAAATCCATCAATCTTTCCCCATTCTCATTCCTAAAATCTTCCTCATACATCCCAATAATCTTACTATTCCCGCCATTCCCTTCTCTGATTTTAAAATCTCCTGCCAATATCAGGTCATTGCCACTTGGATTGGCTTCAATAGAATATCTGCATCAGTCAGCATCGGTTCAAAATCTTCTTTTGATTTTAACGGCGTGTCTTCAGTAGTGGCGTATTGGGAACTATCACTATTTTAATGGCTGGAGATCTTAGAATGAGCTTTATCAACCTTTCATTAACTTCTCCTCACGAGTTTACATATTTTGACCACCGTTTGTTTAGAGTGATGAATACGCCTGTTCTCGTCCTACTGATTTTGTCCACTCCGCTAAAATAAGCGTGAACTCAAGCAGATACAGGCAGTACCTCTCTTTTTTCTTTCGAAAAAAATAGCTACATTGGTGTTGTCCTGTCTTACACAGATTTAAATTTCATTTTGTTCATTATGGATGCCCTGTACATACCAGATACCAAAATGCAAAGTCCACTTTCGTTTCGGTTGTCGAATTCCATTAAAATCATCCGAAAACTGAGGCGTATTACCAGCTGGCGTTTTTTTTCTAAGGGTGGGGAGCTGGCCAGTCGCACAACCCTGAACTTGGAAGACTAGGATTTGTCAACAGGTTTTTCGTCCCTTAGGAAGATTCGGTTCACCACTCCTCAAAGTTCTTCCTACCCTTTGATGAAGAAGATCGGAAAGGAATAATTAACAATATTAATGTACAATTAGTGCACTATCGCTGTGATAAGCTAATGTGTTACTGATTGATTATTTAAGGTCATTAAACAAGGTATCAGTAAACTCGGCCCAGTCGCGCGGGGTAGCCGCGTGGTCTAGGGGCGCATTGCCACTTTTCGCGCTGCTTCCCCACGTCAGAGTTTCGAGTCCTCCCTCGGGCACGGGTGCACGTGTTGTCCTTAGCGTAAGTTAGTTTAAGCTAGATTAAATAGTGTGTAAGACTACGGACCGAGTACCTCAACAGTTTGGTCCCATAGGAACTTACCACCAATTTCAAAATTTAATCTCGGCCCTCTTAGGATAACTCAGTAAAGTGGAGATCAGACAAAATTTTTAAAGGAACATATTGACATACCAAATTAACGTAAGGCTAATGAAACTAATTGTTGTTAGGAGCAGGGAAAAACACTAAACAAAAACAGTTTAGGCATGGGAATGAACATCTTTTTTCAGACTTGCAGATGCTCACACAAGAAAAGTTGAATTCTGTTCAGCCATTTAGAAAACCTCTGCATCAGCGCATAACGCCTTCCCGATGTGTCACCAACTAAGGAGCTGAGCACAGATCGTATTACACTTTTAGAAGGCCATCAAATGCCGGCACCCATTATCGTTACAAGGGCGATCTCGACCCGATGCAACGACGAGCTTTTTTCGCCGAAGTTAAGTCTTTCCATGTGCAAGCCAGTACACGACGGCTGAATAACATCTCACAACATTGTTCTGCTTCCACTGACCTGTACAAGTGCTAAAATATACTACCGCACAATAAACGCTCGTGCCTGCCGTAAACTCAGCTTCGACGATGCACTGCAATCCACTCGGTAGTAAACAACCACGTTCAGCTGCCCCTCCACAAATGTTCTCAACGGTGCGAGCTTACCTGTTCTAAGCTTCGGCGCTGTACGCGCGCCACCTTGCGGCTAGCGATAATCGCGGGCCGGTAGAAAGACTCTCAGCAATCGACTACGAACCGTCTGAATGTCGCAATCTAATATTCTTCATGAGGAAATCAGGTAATTATTTATCAGAATTTCAAGTAATCTACTTAAGTCTTATCATATACCTAGAAGCTGCAGGAGTGACTATTGCCTAATGTGAAATTGAATGTACATTTCTGTTGACATGTGCACACTCGCACACACACACACACACACACACACACACACACACACACACACACACACAACCAAACCCCCCCCCCCACACACACACACACACACAAAGAGAAAGAGAGAGAGAGCATCAGATCTTGTTTACATTTCTGTGGTAGTTTCTGAAACAACAGGTGCCGCACAATAACGTAAGAAAGTTGTAGTCTGTTACTCAACATAGCAACTTACATCAGTAAAATGCACACGTCAAACTCCAATGTCGAACCTATGAATGCACGGCGAAACTCCATCTATGAAAGGCGATAAAACGGCACCTATACCACTGGACTAAAATTATTTCTATCTGTGAAGTGTAGACATATACCATTGAGGTGTTTCGTATCCGGGTTCTCCATCTCATGTTCCTGGTAAAGAAAGTTCCGAAATGGTTTCTCTTGTACATAGTATGATATTATGATCTGTTAGTACCTTTACAAAACTTTTCAGCGTTGCTCGACTCCACCAGGAAGACCTGCAAAATTCGCACCGATTTTGGGCATTAAAATGATGTTAAATCCAATAAAGCCTACATAATTTTATATTATGATTACTAATTACGTTTTTATAACACCTCACGTGTGCAAGTTGCACAATTATTTCATTATAACCACTGCTGACCTTCTGGTTTAGATTCTCTAATAGCTGAATGCCCATAATGAGTGAGTAGTTTTCCCCTGTCTGATTTCATTTGGACTTCGCTACTGATATCATTAGTTCTGACTAAACATAACTGAATATTTTCGGTACCCACTTCCAATTCTAACTAATAGTTTTTAGTTCGTTTTACTGAATAACACAGTTACATTCTCGAAGATTTAATTACCTCACGTCACCAAACTACCTGCTTACTCTGGTCTTCTGTTGGACAGGTAAATGAATGTATTCTAACTATACTGGCCAGTCAGTCCAAAAATAAGGTAACATTTAGATTTTTTTCAGTTTACTGCAATATTACTTTCACACTGTACTTTATCAGAAGCAGGATTTTTAGTTGCCCATTCAGAAACAGTGTACATAAATTCTTTAGCGAAGTCACCCTCGACTAATCAAGAAAACATGGTACAAATCTAGCGATCTGAAGTCAGTTCGGTCTAAAGTAATCGATAGCACTGTGATTTTCTAATACTGATCGACATTAAAATCTCAGCAGGAAATCGGAAGCTTTTGAAGATAAGAGTGAGATTTGTAGAGCGAAATCTGGGTGTGAGTGGGGGGTGGCGTGGGGGTGGGGTGGGGGGGGGAACACTTCAACGTGGAATCCGAGAAACTTGTTTCTAGTGACTCGTCACATCGATGGGAGTGTTAGGTTAAAACAGTAGGGCCTTGCCCATTCACCTCCTTTACGGTGCCTAAGGGATGGGCGTTCTCGGAATGCCATACAACAAGGCAAGGAAGTAATATTAGTAGTTATATTTCTATAAAGCAAATTAACAATACTTAACTAGGAGATTTACAAGGAGTAGTCGCAAACGCGGGGCGACATGCAATGTAAATCCATCCTGGCTATACACAATGTCCCTGCAAGTTGACATACGTCACTGATAACTGATCTGTGAGTGTTGGTCTAATGCTGTGGACTAATGTCCTACTACGGTCGCAGGTTCGAATCCTGCCTCGGGCGTGGATGTGTGTGATGTCCTTAGGTTAGTTAGGTTTAAGTAGTTCTAAGTTCTAGGGGACTGATGACCTCTGATGTTAAGTCCCATAGTGCTTAGAGCCATCTGAACTATTTTGACTAATGTCCGCGATACTGATCACTAATGTCCGTATACTGAGCCGATCTGAGCACTGATGTCCGGCTGAGGCTCGCAGGAGTGGCTCTTATATTCACTTTTTGTAGAGGTCGCTACTGGCGAGGCGTGGTCCTTGTCCGAGGGCTATTGGCTGACGTTTCCTCACCGCCTTCTCTCGTCTTGCGTTCTTCTTCTTCGTTCCGGCGTTTGTGGTTACGCCAGAACAAAAACTAAACGTGATTTAGCCTCTGTCCGACTCACATTCGATCCCGCGACCTATCGGTTTACGGGAGCGTGCTTAAACCGCTAGATCATCAGGACCGGCAATGCTTCAGTAATAGAGCCCCTTACATTCAGCCATGTTCTGTCGTAAGGCTTTGTTATGATTGCGGCGTAAACCGAGGGACTCTTTTTTAAATACTTTAGTTTGGCAGTAACTACATTTTTTTCCATTTTTCTGATTATAAAACTGGTATGTAGTGCATCTCCATGTGGACGGTAGTGGAGTTTTACGAGTGCTTACAGCAAGTGTTATTCAGTCCATGACAGTCTGCTTCTCGCCTTACATTCTGCAACTGGCCCTTCACGGCGTATTTGAAGCTGTAGAATAGCATTCCTCAAGCTTAGCTTGTATGTGACCTTTTTCATTCCTCTATAGTTTAATGTCCATATAGTCTCATGTTCCCTTGGGTATATAGTTTTCATACGGATATAGTTAAATAACAATCTGATATAAACCTAACGATAAAATAAATTGAAAATTACTAATTAACTTGCATCAAAAAATGCACTCATTTATCATTATTGTCAAATAAGGTGCCTAAAAATGAACTATTGTTGTAAAATGAAAGTATGACCATCCATGGAAGATATCAAATTGTGAAACTTAGTAAATTTCTTACTTTCAAATACGACCACCCATAGTTTGTGCGCTGAATATGTCTTGCATATTATTGGTCTAAGACCGAGATTACCCGAGACAAACTTGAAATGGCAATGACTGAAGATAATTTATCTGCGGAATATATTCCTGTTGAAGTCTCCAGTCCGAAGACTAGCTGGAGACAGCTCTCGACGGAACTCTATATATGAAAATCCTGCCTGCGTGTGTTTGTGCTCGCGAAACTTCAAAATTACTCAGTCGATTCACTTGAAATTTTGACACAGCATTGCATTCGAATACACGCATGTTTTTACTTCAATAATTTCAATTACGTATTATACATAAATAGACATGTAATATCACCAAGTGCGACATAGTCGCGTATACAAACAGTGATCCAATACTGTCAAATGTTTTTTATACCAGTCTTTGATCATAATTTCAATTCTTGAGACGATGACCGGTTTCAGTCCGTAGGTCTGAGGATGGTCATTACGAACTGAAACCGGTCATCGTCTCAAGAACTGAGATTGTGATCAAAGACTGGAATATAAAACATTTGAGACATGCAATATATAAATGAGAAACGTAGTTACTAGAAATCTCAATAACTCCTTGACCGATTTACTTCAGTTATTTTCCTGGTACTCTAATAAACCTCTGGACGAATATTATACGTACTTCAAATTTTACACGACGCTCTATTACACATCCAGACTACGAAATCTGAATCTGCTATAATGTTAAGCAAAGCTCAAAATCAGTGAGGGGGGGGGGGGGGGGGGGAAGAGATGTTGGACATAACGATGGCAGAAAATTCACATAGAGAGCGGCCAGGAGGAAATGGGCAGAGGGGGCAGGAAGAGATGGAGAGCGAGTGGGAGGACAAGACGGACAGAGAGGGATGGGAGGATGTGGTGGACAGACAAAGGGAAACGAGGAGAAGATGAACAAAGAGGGGGGCAGGATGAAATGGACAAAGACAGAGAGAATGTGATTATAACTTGGTTTCTTTTTTCTTTCTTTTCAGTTTAGCCAAAGTGAGGCATATCAACGCGTGGCCGGATACAGCTGGTACTCTTTTCCAAAAAGCATCTGTATCTCTACGTAATTACGGCAACCCACTTTCATTTGAATCAGCTTAGTGTATTTATTCATGTATTTCCCTGTTCAGTTGTTATCCTGAATGCTTCCTTACATTATTAAAATTTTAATCCCTTGAGGCCTCAAGTCTATAACGCCTCATATTAAAATTTTTCAGTAAATTTCTCTCTCCCCAGGCCGATTAACTATCTGTTCATCTGTTATCTGTTTTACATCTAGACTATAGCATTCTCCTGACTTCAATGTTTACAAATTTTCTTTTCTGTTCATTTCTGAAGCATTTATTGTCCACGTTTAACTTCTTTTTAAGGCTACAGTCCTGATAAATAGCAAGAAAAATCCCAATTCTTAAATTGTATTCGAAGTTACAGATTTGTATTTTTCAAAACCTTTTTCGTGGTGTTATAAGTCTTCATTTCATATATAGGGTGTTACAAAAAGGTACGGACAAACTTTCAGGAAACATTCCTCACACACAAAGAAAGAAAATATGTTATGTGGACATGTGTCCGGAAACGCTTACTTTCCATGCAAGAGCTCATTTTATTACTTCTCTTCAAATCACATTAATCATGGAATGGAAACACACAGCAGCTGAACGTACCAGCGTGACTTCAAACACTTTGTTACAGGAAATATTCAAATTGTCCTCCGTTTGCGAGGATACATGCATCCACCCTCCGTCGTATGGAAACCCTGATGCGCTGGTGCAGCCCTGGAGAATGGCGTATTGTATCACAGCCGTCCACAGTACGAGCACGAAGAGTCTCTACAGAATATTTGGCACCGGGGTTGCGTAGACAAGAGCTTTCAAATGCCCCCATAAATGAAAGTCAAGAGGGTTGAGGTCAGGAGGGCGTGGAGGCCATGGAATTGGTCCGCCTCTACCAATCCATCGGTCACCGAATCTGTTGTTGAGAAGCGTACGAACACTTCGACTGAAATGTGCAGGAGCTCCATCGTGCATGAACCACATGTTGTGTCGTACTTGTAAAGGCACATGTTCCATCAGCACAGGTAGAGTATCCCGTATGAATTCATGATAACGTGCTCCATTGAGCGTAGGTGGACGAAACAAAAATGAGCTCTAACATGGAAATTAAGCGTTTCCGGACACATGTCCACATAACATCTTTTCTTTATTTGTGTGTGAGGAATGTTTCCTGAAAGTTTGGCCGTATCTGTTTGTAACACCCTGTATTCTCCACTTCGATCACTGTTACATATTTTGCTGTGCAAATAGGAAAATGCATCTACTATATTTACTGTCCCATTTCAGAATCTAATTTCCTCAGTACAGTCTGATTCCATTCGACTACTTTCCGTTACGGTTATTTTAGTTTTCTTAGCATTCTTCTTCAAAACTCTTTCTCAGATACCGAGCAGTCAGCAGCCGTTACAAGTCATTTTCCGTCTCAGACAGAATAACAGTGTCATAGACAGACCTAAATGTGTTTATTTTCTCACCTGAAATTTAATTTCTTGTCCAAATTTCTAAATGCGCAGATTGAATAACATCGGTAGTAGGCTTCACCATGTTTCACTCCCATGTCAGCTATTGATTTCTTACCCTTCGACTCTTTCAACCGCATTGTGGTTTCTGAAAAAGTAGTTCATGAATCCTTCATCCCAGTATTTTATTCCTGCAACCATTCGAATTTGAAAGAGGGTATTCCAGCACAAACCGTCGACATATTTCTCTATATCCACAAACGATACAAAAGTACGTTTGTTTACCTTTAATCGGTTTCTAATATATGTGTGAGGGTCAGTATTGTCCCCAGTTTTTCTATATGTATCCAGAACCCCCACTGATCCTTCCCACGTCGCTATGTACTTCTCATAATTCTGTAATTTGTGAAAGTATTTTGGAACCATCACTTGTTAAACTGAAAGTTCAACCCGCCATATTTAGAGTTGGAGTTACTTAATGTTTCTTGCAATATCAGGATGCTTCGACTGTGTCATATAACTTGCATACTGGCTGTAGTAGTTTTGTCGTAAAATTTTCTTCCAATTTCGTCAGCAATTCTGAGGGAATATCCATTCCAAGTGCCTTGATCCTACTTAGGTCTTTCAGTTTCTGGTAGAAAATTTGTCTCGTATTATAACGTATCCCATTTCATCATATACCTTCTCTCTCCATCAATATGACATAAAATTACCTCCAAATTGGTTCCTCCCTTTATATTTTTCACATATTCCGTCCTCCTTTCATCAATACCTTCTCTCTTCATTACTGGTTTGTCGTCGCAGCTTTAGATCTTCATACAGCTACTTATCTTTCCTCTAAAGGCTGCTTTAATTTTCATATATGTGATGTCTCTGTTTCCTAATGACATGCATGGTTCTAGAGCTTCGCTTTTCTGCCCTAGTCATTTTTACTTAGCCGTTTGCACTTCCTTTCAGTCTTTTTTTTTTTAGACATTTCTAAATTTCCTTTTTCCTTGCTTCGTATGCCATGTTTCTATATTTTGTTATTTCACCAGTTAAATTAAATTTCCTGACTGTTATCGATGGATTTACAGAGGGCCTCCTTTCTTTACTTAACCGTTCGTCAGTGACTTTAATCTTCAGATTAGTTCCTTTCTTTTATGGGAGCTAACAAAGTCTATCAGCTTCTACCCACTGACTTGCCGATACTTTTTGTCACATCATATGCAAGGTATATACTAAATGACGGTTACTAATTTAAATAACAACAAAAACAAACTTCGCTCGAAAAATGTGGTTTAACATAACTTACAGACCCTAATTTCAGTAGAGGAAGAACTACAAACAAAATTTTCTGTGTGACGGTACGTGCCGAAGTATGACTAGTATCTGGAAATAAGCTTTTCGAAGTTTCAGTTTTAATAAACCTCTCCAAGTCTAGGAATGTTGCTATGTTGACATAAAATTTTATTGCCTCTATACATATATTTGCAGAGTAAACTCACACTGTGAGACAGCGATTCCTTGAATCATTATCAGAGTTAGCTCTCTTTTCTCTAAAGATGATTTAGAAATGTTTGGTATTACCTGCTTATTCACCAAATGTCCACACATCCATGTTTCCACGATATCTTTTAGTTTATACGGTGACTTCAGTTAAGATCCTTTGAGCAGGTAGATGTTGGTCCCATTTCGAAGTATGTCTGTTCTACCTAAAAATGTTATTACTGCTCATTGCTACTTGTCAAGCTGTTACAATCTCAGTAAGCTGTACATTCCCCTTTGGTACATATCATGGCGTCTTACGACTTTCAAATACTTTAGGCAAAGCCAAATCATCTGTAGATATATTTCCTTCCCTTTTCACAAATAATTTTTAACTTGTCTTATTAACGCTGTTTAGGTGACGTGAATTGAGGCCTCTCTAACGGTTTATCGTTTCGTACACGTCCCATAAATTCAACTCCTTACAAAATTCACTTTTTAGTAGCATGCCATACATGTAAAGTGATAATCCGACATTTTCTGGTACGATGTGGGTATCAGTAGACGGTCCAACATTGTACCAAGCAATACGCGCATTTACGCTTAAGGAAGGACCAGTTGAAATACTAGTTTATGTCACGAGTACCCATGAATGTTCCTCAACCGAATGGCTTTCTTACAATCCCTTAGTAGAATATACAGTTATTTATTCTGCTTAAGTATCCACACGCATATTCATTTGTTATTCGAGGTTTCTACTATGTTTTTAAAGGAAGAAAAAGCAGCGTTTAGTATTTTTTAGAAATAAATTTCTCTGTTTTAAGCTTGGAGGAGAAGGTAGGTTAGCTTCGTAGGCCGATGTGTCAGCTCAAATTAAAACAAGCGCAAAGAACCTGAGATAAGACTTTTGCAAGTCATGTAACAGAAATGGTGGCATTTTCTGTTTCATTTCTACAAATAAACTACTTTGTTTCCACTGTTTCCTGTTTGATGAGGGTAAAGATTGAAACTGCACATGAAGTGGCGTGTCAGATCTACGTAATCTAACACAGGAGACTAAGAAGGAACGTATTGAGCAAACGAATTCTTATATAGGTGTAGTAGTCCTTGGAGAAACAGAAATTAGGCAACAGCTTAGCTCAGTCTTCATACAGAACACAGACAGGCACATTGTCAATGTAACGAAAAATTGCTATGTTCTTTCCAAAGTAATTACAGTGTTAATAGTTCTGCCGTGTTTGAACTTGCCTTAGATGTACATAATGAAACAGCGGAATCAAATAATTCTAGAATATTCAGAGGGATAACAAATATCTCTTCCGCTTTGGATGCAGTCGTAAAAGAACACGTGAACAATGCTGAAGTCTTTAAGAGTACACCCAACTAGAGTGCATGTTACATGTGCGCAGAAATAACCACACCAGATTTTGTCTTTGTGACAGCAAATGAAACTTGTGATGTATCTTCTAAATTTCAGTTGTGCGTAGTACTTCGTTATCTACTGGAGACTCTGTGGAAAGATTTTGGAGTCTTTTAAATTTGTCTGCTAACGATAATATCTCCTCATCAGTTTGTATTTAAAACGCCTTCGCCGATGTTGTCCAATGACAGATAGTGAAAATAACATCTCAAAGTGATGATATTGCTTGTATCATGGACGGCCTACAAACAGAAGTACAAAAAATTGTAAGAGAAGAGTATCATTTTGCGTTTTATTTGACCACACAAGTCAAAATAAACAAGTACAACTGTTTTTCAGTACTAGTGAAGAGGTACAAATACTCCTTTGTCAGTTACCTCGAAGAGTGGTTCTTTTGGATGAAACTATAGACTGTGGCTCAGCCAAGAGATGAACCTTTACATCGAGAACACTCCTTAGAGTACATGAGAATAAAGATGCAATTCTATAACGTTTTCATCACATTGGAGGTACCAGCAATCAGACGATCACTGTGAATCAAGGTTGAAGCCGCAACAGCCAAAATTTCCCTTTTGTTAGAGCTATTTTATAAAATAATGAACCACATGGGTACCTTCTACATCCAATTAGAAAAGCACACCATTGCTCCCATCTCAGTAAACCAAGTAAGCAATAGACTCATTCAAAAATGAATTTTTAAAATTAGAGATAATGTTGATAGTAGCATGATCAAGGATCAACCAAATGTAGCAAAAAGAAGATGCGAGGACATGTATATAATAAGGAATGTAGCAGCAAAGGAAATATGTGATAAAATAATTCAGTACATCGAACAGAAGTCTGAATTCTCCATCCCATTTAGTGACCTTTAGTTTATTGACCGGCACTTCTTCCTTCACTGAAAACAAATCTCCTGAAAAAGTTCCTTCTGCTTTTGTGCAGTCCTATTCATTTTAAATAAAGCTATGATAAATACAGAACTACAAATTATTTTTCGTCGGAATGATTTTTAACAAATGAGAAGTGCAGATGCCTTTCTGAAGTTTATAGTTGAAAATCACCAACAAGAACCTTTTCGTGACGTTATGAAATTGTTGTAATTGGTTGCTACTATCGCAGTGACAACGTGTGAGGCAGAGAGGTGTTTCTCCACTTTTTTTGCGGATTAAGATGTTTCATACAAGAACCGTGGGTGAAGACAGAAACCTGCTCTTACCCTTCTAACTACTGAAAAGGAACTAATCCAAAAGGTGCTTATCTAAAGGCTCCCAGATTTCAAGGAGAGAGTCATAGGCTGATTCAGTAAGAAAAAACTAAGGAGGATACATTTCCTCTAAAAATATATCTCTCTGGGAGATTCAGTCCCTTCAAAGTCATCAGTCCCATTTTAAGCTAATTTTAGAGCTACAGAAATATTTTGAATAACTGAGAAATTTGAATTATCTGGAATGGTTAGTAGAAGGTGAACTAGAAATGTTGAACGCCCGTAAGTTTTAGTCACCAGCCGCCACTGATTCTATGGCACTCTTGCTCTGAATTGCACAACTACCATCAAGTGAACTCTAACTTTTCCAAAACACCCACATTCTGTATGTTCTGCGTATTTAGATATGTAGTCTGTAAATAAGGCTGTGGAGATATATCACGTTTTCACAGTTTTAACTAAAAGTATAAAAGATATAATAATTGAGAAATAAACATATAAATATTATTGTTGGTCACTGGTTTCCGCTCTTATAAGTTAATTTGTCGCAACGAGACATTTCATAGGGTAATTCTTGCTCAGCACCATTATGTGTTTTAGCTTGTGGCCTGCTGTCACTTCCCTGCGCAAACGAAAACTGGTAGTAGCTTTTGAGGTCAACAGTATTGCGGTTGTATGGATTCCAGTGGTAAAGTACGGACACTTCTTCTTAAAACTACGGACTGCCCTTCGTCAGTTTTTCCATACGTGTACGATCTGACAGAAGTTCGTAAATAACAAACAGAAGTCAATCGATACTGTATCAAATGAAGTTGGTATGTTAATACCACACGTAGAGTCGTATGTATTTCCTTTGCTTTTGCGATAAATAATAGATCATTAAACACTCTGAATTTCTTCCACATCAATTCAGGTACTTCTTATTTTTTTTTATAACAAATATTAAACGTTATGAATATTTTGTGTTTTCCTTACGCTACCAATGTCTGTTTCTCAGCTGCCCTGTATCTTATCAGGATTGCTGGGACATTCAGGGATAACTCTCTCTGTGCACTGGACCGGTCTCTCTGTCTGGCAGCAGCAGAACAACTGAACTGACGCTAAGGCCGTCCTGTACTAGACGTGGAAATGCAGGTGGACGAGAAGATAGTGGCTTCAATGCGTCTTCTGTTGAAATAAGTGGCGTATAACTACGTATCAGCAGATGAAGGCTTCCTGTAGTTGACATTTTAAACGTAATAACTTGTGTGCTACTTCTTCAATGCTACGATGCAATGACGATCTATCAAAAGCGTGTGTTTCTGATAAAAGTTACGTATTAAATATCAAATAACGACATCTGTAGACACAGTCCTTGGACAGTGTCTTTCATATACGGAGACCTAATTGCATAGTTGAAGTCGTAGCTAAGTTGATAGCGTCCTGAGCTGTGACCTCCTTAATTTTTTTTACCTTTTGTTTTCTAAAGAATTCTGTGTGTTTCTTATGCAATTAACAGATTATCCCAAAAGTCCATGTTATCCGTTATAAATAAGTTATTTGCAGCAGTTCTTGTTGCAAAGCCCAGGGACTGGAATGATTCCACGGTGGCTTAACATGATTGCCAGCATATGTTGAAAAGCAAACACAAGCTACACACTGGACGTTTATCCTATTTTGAAACTTTCTGTAAAATGGATACACCTGTGTTTCGGTATTTGGACTGGCTCATGTTGTTTATAGGCGGTAAATATCTGTTTTCCGTGATGGTGAACAGCTTCGGAAAAATCTCATCGTCTGTTTAAATGAAACTACAAAACGAATCTCGATCTTGAAATCTCTGTGATAAAATACCTTACTTCAGATTGATGGTAGTCAATGCAACGTCAAGAATATCTATATTATGTATGCGACAACAGACAATAGACGCTATAATTTAACTATACTTAAAACACAAGATGAGATGACGATCCGATTGGGTTAACGAATAACTTCTACTAGCATATATTTCTCATTATTGACGAGGAGTGGCTGAAAAGTTCTCGGGTCATCCCGGAATAATCGTCCTAGCCGACTTTCAGTTCAGCAAGTAATAGCACTTTTCTTTGCTAGGCGACTAAAAATTTCTTACATTAATATCTTGCTTTGTTTCAGATGATAGAGACAACTTTATACTCGTAGATAGGGCAATGAATAATCAACCGCTTAAGCTGTATTTAAACCTTTATTTTTAAATCACTACCACTTTCTCGGCACAATGAGCCTCATCGTCAGATGAACGTATATGTAAAACATTAAAGCCATAAACAAACTGTTTACTTTATTACTTTCATACCGTCAGTAAGAGACATCACGTGGTAACTTCCCCTGTTCTGCGACTGCGCCTAGACCTGAGAAGCGGTAAGTGCGTTTTCCAGGTTCTCTCAATAGCTACTTATTTGACGCCAAGTTAAAATAAAAGAAAACAGAAAGAAACTGATTAATGCATTCGTTTTTTTTTCGATAACATGCTGCCTTTTACTTGTGTTGTATTCTGACGAGCAACAAATGTTCATTATAACGTTTCGAGCTTTTACCTCTAATGTTTTAGCCAGATACTGCAGATACTGGAGTCTGAAGTGTCCAAAGTTTATTCATTTTGAAAAATGGGCAAACAGAGTAAGCTCAAAATGGTTCAAATGGCTCTGAGCACTATGGGACTTAACATCTGAGGTCATCAGTCCCCTAGAACATAGAATTACTTAAACCTAACTAACCTAAGGACATCACACACATCCATGCCCGAGGCAGGATTCGAACCTGCGACCGTATCGGCGGTGCCGTTCCAGACTGAAGCGCCTAGAACCGCTCGGCCACAACGGCTGGCGAACAGAGTAAGCAAGCGGTCATCCAGTACCCGGTGATATTGGCCATGAGTGCATAGGAGATGCGTAATGACATTATGGAACCATTAGGGGAGAATTCCTCTTCCTATTGCACTGAAAGAGTAGGAGAGGGAATTCAAGCGGGCGTATACCTCTGTCCAAGATGAACCTCGCAGTTGAAACCCGTTAACGGTCAGAACGGAGAACGGGTCACTGCTTTCCGGGATCTAATTATGGAATACCGACGTGTAACAGAACGCTACATTGCTGACAGAGCTGGCATATCTCAAGAAGGTGTGGGACACATCATAAGACTTGTACTTCAGACGCACTATGTCTCATGTCGGTGGGTCACAAGAATATTGACAGCAGAAAAGGGAAGACAGAGACACGTCACGTACGACGGAAACTTGACCCATTTTCAGGAGGATCCTGTAACTATTCTCAAATGTCTTGTGACGATGGATGAAGCATTGGTGCACCACTTTCACCAGCAAGCAAAGTTCAGTTGAAACAGTGGAAACGCCCCTCCTCACCAATTCCCAGAACGTTCAAGTCATTCACATCAGCTGGCGAGGTGATGATCTCTTTTTTTTCGGGGGTGGTGGGATTAGAGTTGTGTAACCCTGAATAAATACATCAAGAAAGGCGAAACATGTACAGAGCATAATATGTTTCTCAACTAATGTGCTTGAGGAGGCCATAGGAGTGAAACACTTCGGGATACTGACAAAAGAGTGCTCTTTTATCAAGACAATGGACGCATCCGTCATTGCGATGTTTGCCAACGAAATCTGTGCCTTTACAATGATTGACACCCAACATATTCACCCGATTTCGCTCCACAGAGTCTCATCTCTTCCATAAGTTCAAGAAACACATAGCAGGAACCCATTTTTGATCAGATAGTAACGTTATGCCTGTGATGGCTTTTTTAACATACAGAAAGGAAAACTCTACAAGGATTGCATAAATGGCCTGCGCCACCGGTGACAAATTATGTTAACGAGTAACTTCTACCAGTATGTGTCTCAGATCGTTGCACAACATTATATTGTGTTATTCTACCAGCGATTTGCTATTGATAACTTCGACGAGCCCAGAATCTTCTTCGCTGCATCTGCGCTCTTCTTCGACAGTCACTAACAGAATTAACAAAGCAATTTTACGCCCCTCCAGTTTCGTAAAGGAACTGTGTGTTTTACGCTACAAATGCCTCCGGGAACTCCCAGTGGACAGCGCTAAGGTCACAAAGCTCGATAAGAAACACGCCCCTTATTAGTGCGGCTTAATGAAAATATGTGTTGTGAGTTTCTGCAAAAACTTTTTTGTGCTATAGTACTTGCGCTTTTTTGCAAAAGGTTATCTGAGTTGAAATTTATAGCCAAAACGGTGGTAGGAATATGTGCACAAACACACATGTGAAATGGGATTTAATGAGGAAATTAAATGATGAGACAGTAAAGAGGGTTATTTTATGGGATATTTGTTGTAGTTTCTGGGGTAATTGACAAAAATCGATTTCCCATCACATGTGTGTTTAAAGTGTATAGTATTTTGACGTTTTAAAAACAGGGAGATGTGTGGGAGAGAGAGCGGAGGAGCAAGTGATTACTAGAAATCACAAAATTGGACTATTAAATACAAAGCTGCCTGTTTGCATACATGATGCTTATCATTGATCTGGAAATCATTTGAATATAGCGCCAAAAATATGCATGTGTAGGTAAACAAAGCATAGCTTTGGCTCACTTTTGTATTAAATTCGAGATATGCTACTTTTACAGAGTTACTGATTATCTTTGAACTTAAACTATGGGTTACGTAATTTTTTACTGAATATCTGGCTCATCATTTTAATGCAACGCTCGGGCTGGATGGAGGTGGGAGAAAGGAAGGAGGAACATCGGAAAGAGTGTAATTTGACACCATTTTTACGCATCATTTAATTACTACACGCTGATTAGTTGGAAATAAGGAGGAAGGACGGGACCAAGGCTATAGAGTAGAGCTGCTTTTCTTCCATCATCCTGGGGATTATTTAGTACTGCGCTATGAATGAATGGTGGTAAGGATGGGGTTGGAATGGGTGAATAGGAGAGAGGGAGTAGCTATTTTTAAAATTTACAACTAACATAAGTAGGCTATTTTCTAACACTATCTTCTGATTGGTTTAAGAAAAGGAGAGGGAGTGTAAAGCACAAAATTGGTCTGTTTCCTTTTTCTTCATTGGATAAAGATAAGTAGGGGGGAGAGGGAGACAGCGTTGCTAGACGCGTCTTTTGCAAATAATGTAATTTGACAATGTTTTTAAGCATCATTTTAATGGTATACTCTGACTGGTTGACTAACGCATTTGGGCTATTTCCACAATCTTAGATGTTTAGTACTGTAATTACTATTAAAAACAGTCTTGATCACGATTTATTTAACAAGGTGACCGGTTTCGACCACTACTGTGGTCATCTTCAGACCATTGAGTAGGAACCTCTTTCTGTTGGAGAATCTCTCGAAACCGGTCACCTTGTTAAATAAATCGTGATCAAGACTGTTTGTAATAGTAATTATTTATAAAACATTGATCACTGCTGTTCCCGTAATGCATTCAAAAGTAATTCGTTTAATACTGTGCTACGATTGGCTAGGGGTAAGAGAAGGGGAGAGGGAAAAAGGGAGGGGGAGGCATGGAAGGTGTTTTTCGTTTCCAATCATCAATTGATTGTTTGTATTGATTGTCAACGTCAGTGGTCATTGACCTACGAGAAAGCTGGAGCACGTTTCAAGGTCGGGGGAGAAGGAACGAGCTGCAAGGGTACGAAGTAGTACTTAGGTATACTACTTACGTAGAAGTAAGTGTACACAAATATCAAATACAAATCTTTTTCATAGTGAAACATCTACAGTGAGCTGATAACCAGTACACAGCCAGACCGAGCTGTAGCAGTATTACCACTCGATTTACTATACACATTACATCTAATTGTGTTATACAAACGTCAAGTGTTAGATTTTTATAGTGAGTGCGCTGATACTGAACATCCATTACACGTCAGAAAAGAATGGTTTCCTACAGATATGAGTATGTATATGGACTTGCTTCTCTTGTTTTAGCGTGGAAGAAACTACACATCACATTATGAATACTGCTACATTTATCACAGAATAGAATATTCTGTGTTAAGAACAGTTTTATTGGAGACCAAGCAGTGCAGCAACTATGGAGGCTCCACACCAATAAAGTTGACAGAAGCCAGCGTTCCCCCTGTTTATCCGAGCAGGGCCGATGGCTAAACTCTGTGCCGCGGTATCATTTCCCGCAGACGTCCCAACGGACACAGCAACGCAGATGTCGCCTTGGCAACCGGAGATCTACTCGTATAACTGCAGTACCCGGCCAGCTACTACAATAGTCGCAGCTAGTCTGCTAACGGAGTTCGCTATCGCACCCATCATCACTAATCTGGCTTCACCAAAAGGAAAATACAGCAGTGGACAACTATTCGACACTCCTCATTTTGAAATTCTCAGCTCAGGTTTCCTGTATGCTAGTAAAGGAATCCACCGTATCTCTTTCATTTTGCATTCGTATTATATCATTAAACATGAACAGCAGTCAGCATATTGCATGAACCAGGCGCCTATTGTGGAGGCCCGTACGCAGTAACGGTCGCTGAACTGTTATCGAGGAGACACTGTTTTAGCGCCTTGATTCACCTGGGCAATCAGTTGCTCAACAGCTGCACATCTGTTCGCCCGTACACACTGGAGACGTCGTTCAGATCCGTTCGTTGATACCCCGTGCTGCCCAACAATTGCGTCGCAGCTGCATTTGAACACAGTTTGGCTGCTATGCACAGTATACTTTCAACTACGACGCCGCGCGGACAGCTTACAAAGAAGCAAATTAATAGTGGCAAAAAGGTCAAAATTTTATTCCTGGGCAACAGAAGTCTGAAAACGCGAAATATAGAGGAAGAAATTGCTGAGAATGTACGCTTGGAGCACAGAGTTGTGTGGAAGAGAAACATGGACTGTAGGAAAACCGGGGCCGAAGGGAATCGAAGTATTTAAGGTGTGGTGCTACAGAAGAATGTAAAGCATTAGGTGGACCGATAAGATAATGAATGTGGACGTTCTCCACAGAAATCAGTGAAGAACGGATTATGTGGGAAACATTGGCATGAACAAGGGATGAGGTTTAAGGTCATTGGTTAAGGCGTCAGGAAACAGCTTCCGTGGTACTAGCAGGAGCCATAGAGGATAAAACCTATTGAGGTAAACATAAATTAGTATTTTTTTTTTTTTGGTCATCAGTCTACTGACTGGTTTGATGCGGCCCGCCACGAATTTCTCTCCTGTGCCAACCTCTTCATCTCAGAGTAGCACTTGCAACCTACGTCCTCAATTATTTGCTTGACGTATTCCAATCTCTGTCTTCCTCTACAGTTTTTGCCCTCTACAGCTCCCTCTAGTACCATGGAAGTCATTCCCTCATGTCTTAGCAGATGTCCTATCATCCTGTCCCTTCTCCTTATCAGTGTTTTCCACATATTCCTTTCCTCTCCGATTCTGCGTAGAACCTCCTCATTCCTTACCTTATCAGTCCACCTAATTTTCAACATTCGTCTATAGCACCACATCTCAAATGCTTCGATTCTCTTCTGTTCCGGTTTTCCCACAGTCCATGTTTCACTACCATACAATGCTGTACTCCAGACGTACATCCTCAGAAATTTCTTACTCGAATTAAGGCCGGTATTTGATATTAGAAGACATCTCTTGGCCAGAAATGCCTTTTTTGCCATAGCGAGTCTGCTTTTGATGTCCTCTTTGTTCCGTCCGTCATTGGTTATTTTACTGCCTAGGTAGCAGAATTCCTTAACTTCATTGACTTCGTGACCATCAATCCTGATGTTAAGTTTCTCGCTGTTCTCATTTCTACTACTTCTCATTAACTTCGTCTTTCTCCGATCTACTCTCAAACCATACTGTGTACTCATTAGACTGTTCATTCCGTTCAGCAGATCATTTAATTCTTCTTCACTTTCACTCAGGATAGCAATGTCATCAGCGAATCGTATCATTGATATCCTTTCACCTTGTATGTTAATTCCACTCCTGAACCTTTCGTTTATTTCCATCATTGCTTCCGCGATGTACAGATTGAAGAGTAGGGGCGAAACGGTACCGCCTTGTCTTACACCCTTCTTAATACGAGCAATTCGTTCTTGATCGTCCACTCTTATTATTCCCTCTTGGTTGTTGTACATATTGTATATGACCCGTCTCTCCCTATAGTTTACCCCTACTTTTTTTCAGAATCTCGAACAGCTTGCACCATTTTATATTGTCGAACGCTTTTTCCAGGTCGACAAATCCTATGAAAGTGTCTTGATTTTTCTTTAGCTTTGCTTCCATTATTAGCCGTAACGTCAGAATTGCCTCTCTCGTCCCTTTACTTTTCCTAAAGCCAAACTGATCGTCACCTAGCGCATTCTCAATTTTCTTTTCCATTCCTCTGTATATTATTCTTGTAAGCAGCTTCGATGCATGAGCTGTTGAGCTGATTGTGCGATAATTCTCGCACTTGTCAGCTCTTGCCGTCTTCGGAATTGTGTGGATGATGCTTTTCCGAAAGTCAGATCGTATGTCGCCAGACTCATATATTCTACACATCAACGTGAATAATCGTTTTGAAGCCACTTCCCCCAATTATTTTAGAAATTCTGATGGAATGTTATCTATCCCTTCCGCCTTATTTGACCGTAAGTCCTCCAAAGCTCTTTTAAATTCCGATTCTAATACTGGATCCCCTATCTCTTCTAAATCGACTCCTGTTTCATCTTCTATCACATCAGACAAATCTTCACCCTCACAGAGGCTTTCAATGTATTCTTTCCACCTATCTGCTCTCTCCTCTGCATTTAACAGTGGAATTCCCGTTGCACTCTTAATGTTACCACCGTTGCTTTTATTGTCACCAAAGGTTGTTTTGACTTTCCTGTATGCTGAGTTTGTCCTTCCGACAATCATATCTTTTTCGATGTCTTCACATTTTTCCTGCAGCCATTTCGTCTTAGCTTCCCTGCACTTCCTATTTATTTCAATCCTCAGCGACTTGTATTTCTGTATACCTGATTTTCCCGGAACATGTTTGTACTTCCTCCTTTCATCAATCAACTGAAGTATTTCTTCTGTTACCCATGGTTTCTTCGCAGCTACCTTCATTGTACATATGTTTTCCGTCCCAACTTCTGTGATGGCCCTTTTCAGAGATGTCCATTCCTCTTCAACTGTACTGCCTACTGCGCTATTCCTTATTGCTGTATCTATAGCGTTAGAGAACTTCAAATGTATCTCGTCATTCCTTAGTACTTCCGTATCCCACTTCTTTGCGTATTGATTCTTCCTGACTAATGTCTTGAACGTCCCCTACTCTTCATCAGTACAACATTGTGATCTGAGTCTATGTCTGCTCCTGGGCACGCCTTACAATCCAATATCTGATTTCGGAATCTCTGTCTGACCGTGAAGTAATCTTCCCGTATCTCCCGGCCTTTTCCAAGTATACCTACTCCTCTTGTGATTCTTAAACTGGGTTCTCGCTATTACAAGCTAAAACTTATTACAGAACTCAGTTAGTCTTTCTCCTCTTTCATTCCTTGTCCCAAGCCCATATTCTCCTGTAACCTTTTCTTCTACTCCTTCCCCTACAAATGCATTCCAGTCGCCCATGACTATTAGATTTCCGTCCCCCTTTACATACTGCATTACCCTTACAATATCCTCATACACTTTCTCTATCTGTTCATCTTCAGCTTGCGACGTCGGCATGTATACCTGAACTATCGTTGTCGGTGTTGGTCTGCTGTCGATTCTGATTAGAACAACCCGGTCACTGAAATGTTCACAGTAACACACCCTCTGCCCTACCTTCCTATTCATAACGAATCCTACACCTGTTATACCATTTTCTGCTGCTGTTGATATTACCAGATACTCATCTGACCAGATATCCTTGTCTTCCTTCCACTTCACTTACCCCTACTATATCTAGATTGAGCCTTTGCATTTCCCTTTTCAGATTTTCTAGTTTCCTTACCAAGTTCAAGCTTCTGACATTCCACGCCCCGACTCGTAGAACGTTATGCTTTCGTTGATTATTCAATCTTTTTCTCGTGGTAACCTCCCCCTTGGCAGTCCCCTCCCGGAGATCCGAATGGGGACTACTCCGGAATCTTTTGCCAATGGAGAGATCATCATGACACTTCTTCAAATACAGGCCACATGTCCTGTAGATATACGTTACGTGTCTTTAATGCAGTGGTTTCCATTGCCTTCTGCATCCTCATGTCGTTGATCATTGCTGATTCTTCTGCCTTTAGGGGCAATTTCCCACCCCTAGGACAAGAGAGTGCCCTGAACCTCTATCCGCTCCTCTGCCCTCTTTGACAAGGCCGTTGGCAGAATGAGGCTGACTTCTTATGTAGGAAGTCTTCGGCCGCCAATGCTGATTATTTATCCAAATTTAGGCAGTGGCGGGGATCGAACCTGGGACCGAAGACGTTTTGATTACGAATCAAAGACGCTACCCCTAGACCACGGTGGACCAGTATACGTCCTGCAAATACTTGACGACATAGGTAGCAGTTGCAACTCTGAAATGAAAAGGGTGGCACAGATGAGGAATTCGTGACGGACCACTTAAAAAAAAAAAATAAAAAAAAATTGTTTTACTTTCAGCCGACTTTACATTCCCACCAGCACGAGCTTCTAGTCAACCCGAAGTAGGACAAATAGTAAAAGCTATTAAAGGCATAGATATCCTCATTCAAAAATGAAACAAAAGCTGAGATATCCACTGTGACTATTAAACATGATATTATCGCGTTCAAAGGTTTAATTGCTAGAATCGTATCAGATTGACCACATAGTTCGATGAAGCAACAGAAAATATCACAACGCGAGTTTCAAAGCTTTCATCGATTGTACCTAATCACCAAACACTGATTTCCAACGTACTTAAACAGGTAGAGAAGCCTATACACAATTACTCATTATTATCTTCTTTGAATGTAGAACAATTACATGAACATAACGTACAATGTAATAGAAATGACTTCCTTATCCTACGATTTACCATACCACCTTAACAGAAGATTCCAACAATACCCAGAAGATTTGAAAATTGCTTTTCCGTGTTGCCATTTGCAGACGACGATTTCTTCAGTGATACCTGAAATGTTCACCCCGTATCCGGCATGTAAGTGATGGAGTATCACAAATTTAACTTGCCAGGAATGTGAACTGAATCACTTTTGCGAATAAATTTGAAAAGAATTTGAATAAAAGAGACACCGAAATGACTAAATAACCTCACTTCACTCGTGAACACAGTCCAGTGTGAGCTGAATTTTGACGCTTTTTGCACAAGCCCTCACTTGCGTCCGATCGAAAACGTGTATCCAAATTTGATTAATGTTTTAGTAACGACGAAATAATATTTTGAAAAGAGCCACTACAGTAATATGCTATTCGGAAATGTAGTAATGTTATGGCGTGAAGTCGAACGCTGGCATGCGAGTGGGGAACGATAGAGAAGAGATGGCTGGGAGAAGACGTAAGCCAATCGCACGCTGACCGATCCCTCTCCAGGACGACAACGCGACAGCAGTGGCCCCTACGTGAAGAGGACATAAGCGCTACGACCGACTGGCGACACCGAGTTCAATAGTAACCTCAAGACGAGCGGCTGAATAGAACTGTCAACGATAGCTACCTCGCTTGTACTTACTATATAGCAGTCTTGGAATTGTTTATGCTGAAGATGATTGTTTATTTTGTATGTCGCCCTTTATTTGCGCCACATCTGTGTCATAACGATTAATAATGAATACGATTTGTCTGAATTGTTTGTCTAGCATTTAGAAAACGCGCGTGGAGACGCAATATTTAACGACTAGGCTTGATTTAACATGTATCTTTTCATAACATGTCCTACGATCTAGTGGCAGTGCTTGCTGCTTCAGTAGTTTCATATTCTGATGATGTTGTAGATAACATCATCCAGCCCTGTGACGCACATAACAAAGACCCTGTTCCATCACGCTAACGGCATGTTCTGCAACCCGTGCAGCAGTAACTTAATTTTCACATAGTTCCATGTTCTGCAACATTTTGTTTAAAGAGAAACAGCTAACTGTTCAGTTCCAAAGCGTTATTCAACAATACATTGCCAGTTGATGTTGCAGTCGTATAAAAACCATTTGATGGCCCATACAACTTTAGGAAAAGGTGGAACTAACAGGCCATATCAGCAAGACTGTCTCTTTTATTACGACTTAGCAATATCCTAGGTAACACATAAACAAACAACATTAACTAAACGGTACGCTACACTACATTCCGAACTGCAGGAGACAGTTTTACAAATTTATGGCTAGTAACCAATAAATATCACTAAAAGGGCACAGCATGACACATTATAAGTTAAACCAGGGTCATAACGGGGGCAACAACCTGTCACAAGTCAGTTTCAAGAACCAGAATAAACCACATGATAATGAGACAGGTTCTGTGTTCTTATTAAAACATGGATCTTCATCACGAATTAACAGAAGAATATACATAATGTCATGGCCCAATAAATGAAGTGATACAGACCACAGCACAAGCTATGTTAGGTGGTGTACCAACCAGCAATTTTCTACACATGGGGACAGCATTACGTGATGATTCAAACAAATTGTGTAAGTGGATGCGGGAATTAGGTCCCATTCCGTACTTTCCGTCTAGAAATGCCGAACCATGAGTGCAGTGGCGTTTAGTCACATGGAGTTATTATGCAGGTTTTTGTGACAATTACGATGGAAAATGCAGTGATAAAATGCTTGTTCTTAATAACTTATCATTTAGTTACTGGTGCCTGACAGGCGTAGATTCTGAAACAGATTAAGACGCAATAACGGTTCTTGACTCACATTGGCGAAAATATTGAAGCAATTTTGGACAGAAGAAACTAATTCTGTACAGACAATAGTTATATCACGGCAACTACGTCAGCTCTATCATATACAATTATTAGGCAATGCCCGCATCTCGTGGTCGTGCGGTAGCGTTCTCGCTTCCCACGCCCGGGTTCCCGGGTTCGATTCCCGGCGGGGTCAGGGATTTTCTCTGCCTCGTGATGGCTGGGTGTTGTGTGCTGTCCTTAGGTTAGTTAGGTTTAAGTAGTTCTAAGTTCTAGGGGACTTATGACCACAGCAGTTGAGTCCCATAGTGCTCAGAGCCATTTGAACCATCTTAGGCAATGATGACAGCCACAACGTTGGCCACCCCATAACAAAAGATAAAATTAGACTTTAAGGAACACAAAGGCATTAAAGTGACTTAATTCACAGCAATGACAAAAGAAAAACGACGTAAGTTACATGATTTATTGATACACTATTTACAAGCATTTACTCGAAAGCTGGGTGTTATTAAAACCTATATTTACAGTATATTTAACCCCCATTATGTATTTTGCCACGACATGTATACGATCCCTTGGTCTAAGCGAGCAGCAGAGAGAGAGATGAGAGCAAGCAAATGCTAGAAGAGAACATAACGAATCCATCTATATCACCAAACTCCAGTCCATTGTTACCGGTAACACAGCCTAATGGACATATTCACCTCGTGTTACACGCAAGAGCCATAAATAAAATAATTGTACCTGCACGCACAAGACCCGAGAAACTTGATGAGCACCTACACAAAATTTCATGGTGTCAAATACCCTACAGGTATTTACTTGAAAACTTTGTTGGCCAGAATCTAGAAAGCGAACATTAGGATGAGTAAAGAGCGTTTCTAGCTGATACAAAGGTGTTCACTTTCTTCGTAAAGAACTGAAGCCGTTTCCTCCAAGAGGGTGTGCGACCGAAGGGGTGTCTATACATCCCCGAGCACAGGACCTCAAAACATATCTCCAACACAAATCTTCGGTGGGAAAACTTCACATCATGTAACCATGATGTGCGGCGTCCAACGGTCGCGTCCGAACTGCTCTGCGGGCGCGCCAGTAGTAAAACGTAATTGTCACCAGAGATCTGTGCAGTTCACTTTAATGAACATTCAAACGTACACGCTAATGCGTGTACAATCAGAGAAAATTATTGACACTTGATATTCCCGTGAATTTAACATCTTTTGACCTCTGTAAACAAACAGTTTGCTATCAAACAAAGAACGCACTTCCAGCTCTGTCTGAATTTACATTATTCTCAATGTATGAGCAAAGTCAACGTCTTTCTAGTTGACCAAAATCAGATAAAAATGAGAAATTGTACTTTCTGACCTTATCTTGTCATGTATCTTTAAGAAACGAACTCAAGGTTTCTTCTATTGTATATAACTCCTGGAAATGGAAAAAAGAACACATTGACACCGGTGTGTCACACCCACCATACTTGCTCCGGACACTGCGAGAGGGCTGTACAAGCAATGATCACACGCACGGCACAGCGGACACACCGGGAACCGCGGTGTTGGCCGTCGAATGGCGCTAGCTGCGCAGCATTTGTGCAGCGCCGCCGTCAGTGTCAGTGTCAGCCAGTTTGCCGTGGCATACGGACCTCCATCGCAGTCTTTAACACTGGTAGCATGCCACGACAGTCCGTGAACCGTATGTGCAGTTGACGGACTTTGAGCGAGGGCGTATAGTGGGCATGCGGGAGGCCGGGTGGACGTACCGCCGAATTGCTCAACACGTGGGGCGTGAGGTCTCCACAGTACATCGATGTTGTCGCCAGTGGTCGGCGGAAGGTGCACGTGCCCGTCGACCTGGGACCGGACCGCAGCGACGCACGGATGCACGCCAAGACCGTAGGATCCTACGCAGTGCCGTAGGGGACCGCACCGCCACTTCCCACCAAATTAGGGACACTGTTGCTCCTGGGGTATCGGCGAGGACCATTCGCAACCGTCTCCATGAAGCTGGGCTACGGTCCCGCACACCGTTAGGCCGTCTTCCGCTCACGCCTCAACATCGTGCAGCCCGCCTCCAATGGTGTCGCGACAGGCGTGAATGGAGGGACGAATGGAGACGTGTCGTCTTCAGCGATGAGAGTCGCTTCTGCCTTGGTTCCAATGATGGTCGTATGCGTGTTTGGCGCCGTGCAGGTGAGCGCCACAATCAGGACTGCATACGACCGAGGCACACAGGGCCAACACCCGGCATCATGGTGTGGGGAGCGATCTCCTACACTGGCCGTACACCACTGGTGATCGTCGAGGGGACACTGAATAGTGCACGGTACATCCAAACCGTCATCGAACCCATCGTTCTACCATTCCGAGACCGGAAAGGGAACTTGCTGTTCCAACAGGACAATGCACGTCCGCATGTATCCCGTGCCACCCAACGTGCTCTAGAAGGTGTAAGTCAACTACCCTGGCCAGCAAGATCTCCGGATCTGTCCCCCATTGAGCATGTTTGGGACTGGATGAAGCGTCGTCTCACGCGGTCTGCACGTCCAGCACGAACGCTGGTCCATCTGAGGCGCCAGGTGGAAATGGCTTGGCAAGCCGTTCCACAGGACTACATCCAGCACCTCTATGATCGTCTCCATGGGAGAATAGCAGCCTGCATTGCTGTGAAAGGTGGATATACACTGTACTAGTGCCGACATTGTGCATGCTCTGTTGCCTGTGTCTATGTGCCTGTGGTTCTGTCAGTGTGATCATGTGATGTATCTGACCCCAGGAATGTGTCAATAAAGTTTCCCCTTCCTGGGACAATGAATTCACGGTGTTCTTATTTCAATTTCCAGGAGTGTATGTTTTCTGTGTGTTTTAACTCTGTATGTACCACATTATTGCATCCTTCCTAAAAACTGATGTCACCGTATTATTTCATGAATCACAAGACTCGACACTGCCGCACATATACAAGCGCATACTTGCATTGGAACCAACAAAACACCACTGTGTGCGTGGACCGTGGGAGCACTTAGGAGATCAATCCAGCCGGACCGACCCCATCTGGGTCACGTCACGCAACCCACACCTGACGTCACAGCCCGCGTCAACGTCGAAATCCACTTCTGATGTCACTCCTCCGATGAGCTTAGATCAAGAATTGTATCACGTGTGCATATAAACAAGTGTTTCGAATCAATGCTATACTCAGGGCATTGTGTTGCTCATTATCATGTTAGTAAGTCCAAAGAGACAAGCGTTTGCAAAGGACCTCACAATGGACAATTAGTAAACTCATTGGAAAATTCTTATTGAATATATGCTTCTGAACTTTCATTTCCAGATGAAGAGCTGCTCAAAATGAAGCAATTGTCTGGTAGTCTTTCGGAGGACATTGTAATACCCTTTCTACAAAATTATTCGTTTTTGTCTAAAATCTTGTTTAAAGATTTGTGACCAACGAGTTGACGTTCGTATATGCGTTATCTGTATAAGCAAAGGAACGCACAGCCCTCAGTTTTCTTTCAGAGAGCACATAGGAGCCGAGCTGCTCACATTGGTTTTTGTTCTTCCAGCCATCGGAATATAAGCACCGCAGCCTATAGTTGTTAATTATCTCTAATATATGAACTGATTTAAGTTAACAACGTGTTGTGTCTTTATTAATTCACTAGCACACGTGTTTACTTAAATATTTATTGTGTTACAAATTCTAATGTTCAGATTTTCTCGCATGGAAGACACAACAATTCGATGTGGTATCCATCCGCCATTGGAACTATTTTATTAGCAATTTACCATGCGCATTTATTCTTGTCGTACGATCATAACTTGCAGCAGTTCAGAAAAGAATTCCAAGACATTTTAACCAATCATACACGCAGAGCGGCTATCAAATAGCGAAATGTAATTTTCGTTTCCTAAAATTCCACTTAGGTGTTGCGTTACCTCCAGCACCAATCTCCGATACTTGCAAACTTTACTCCGGTAAAATTTTGAAATATTTTAGCTGGTAGAAGATAGGGCAGAGAGTGCTTTACTGTGTATCGTTCATTGACGGGGTTGTCCTCATCATAATCGACAGCAAACCAACACAGACAAGGACAGTCTAGGTATACATAGCAATGTCCAAAGAGAACTGGAATGCAGTTGTAGGAGAATGAGTAGGAAAAAATAATTACGGGAGAATGCACCTAGGTACTATGAATGATAGAGATGGGCAAAACTGTTCTTTTCAGAGATTGGATCCGAACTGTTCACTCCCTGAAATGAACTAGGTCTTTTTCATGACTCACCACTCATTCACAATAGAAAATAAATGGAAGGCACATTGCCCTTTAAACTTGGTTTATTCCAGTACTATACCTGTATTTTGTCCTTATTTGATCCTATTTTTAAGTAACACAGATAATGAGTAAGAATTTTGTATTGTTTATTGAAATTTCCACGATATGACAAAATTTTGATTATCGATTTATTTTGCACTATCGTGGTTTTTTGGGTGATCGGAAAATTTTGTAACTTGAGATTTACATTAACAATGTATTTGGCTATAATGTATTAAAATTTCATTAACCTCGTACAAATACATCCCAAGCCATATATTTTTAAAATGAACATTTCCTTCCTAAGACGCCCAAAATCGCAAAATCCGTACTACAATTAGAAAAAAAATATAAATTTTACTGTAAGACCAAAGTGCTGCATATAGCCTTATGCAGAATAAAACAAGGAAAATATTGGTGTATCACATTTTGCGATACGTTTATTGGTTTGCTCATAATTAAAGTGTAAATTCGAGTGTCCATAATAAAAAATCCTATAGTAAGAGGAGTCGTCAGGAACCTCATCTGATCAGTTTAAACAAATAAAAATAAAATAAAAACAAATGATGTATACATAACATAATTATGTAATATACACATCGGTATTAGTACGAAGAACAATATCCAGTATATACGAACTCCGATGCAGAGGCGCTGAGTCAAGCTGGTCGAGCCGCGAGCTGTATTGCTGCGTGAGCTAAGACCGCAGAGACCAGGGTGACACCTGAGTTGCTTTGCTCAACACTCTGGCTAGAGTCGAGAACGGTGGGGTGAGCGTTGAGCGGGCGAGTTCCGAGGGTGGGGGGGAGAGGTGAGCGGCCACCAGTCACCCGATCCGAGACAAATCGTCCGCTCTCTTGCGAGCAGGTTGTTGCAAGTAGTTCTTATGTTCTCCACTAGGAGGCTCTCTGTCCTGTTGCTCGCATCAACTGCCCAGAGGGCAGGACGTGTGACTGAAACGATCGCCGACGGAGTGCGATGCTAAGGTGCGCCAGACACTGCACGCGGCAGAGGAAGCACAGAGACGGCACGGGATATGTGAAACACAAAATCCAATGGGGCACTGCACAATGCAGGCAGCCAAGGCAGAAGCAGGGCAGAGGCCGGCGCTGGCTGTGTTGTGTGGCGCGCAGTGTGCTCTGACCAGCAGAAGCCCCGCTGATATGCTCTGTCTCTCTCTCTCTCTCTCTCTCTCTCTCTCTCTCTCTCTCTCTGCTGTGGGAAACGTTTGGAGCTACCGTTCTTTTTTTCTGAATCACTGATTGTTCACTCCTTTGAAAGATTCAACTCTATAAAACAGTTCAGGAGCGGATCCCCCATCTCTAATGAATGAGAGACGAGAAAGACTGACTTCTGCTGTAAATTTCAGCTAGTAATATTGAATACTCTGTTCAAGAATTACAAGAGTAAGAAGTACACTTGAAAAGCCCGAGTGATACGGGAAGATCACAGTTACATTCCATCATGGTCACGCAGAGATTCCAATATCAGATACTGGATTTTAAGGCGTACACAGGAGCAGATATGGACTCAGATCACAGTTTAGTAATCATGAAGAGTAGAATGAAGTTTAAGAGACTAGTCAGAAAGAATTAGTGCGCAAAGAAGTGGGATATGGAAGCACTAAGGAATGAAGCACACACTTGAAATTATCTGAGGCTACAGATAATGCGATAATGAATGGCACAGTAGGCACTTGAGTTGGAGAAGAATGGTTATCTCTAAAATATGCAGTCACAGAAATTGGAAGGAAAACCGTAGGCACAAAGAAGGCAAGCACGAACAAACCAAGAGTAACAGAGGAAGATCTTCAGTTGACCGAAAAAAAGGAGATACAAAACTGTTGAAGTAAATTTAGGAATGGGAAAGAAGCTAAGGCAAATGGTTGTACGAAAAATTTAAAAAATCGAAAAAGAAATGACTGTCGCAAGGACCGATTTCGCGTGGAGAAAATCTAAAACTACCTCTTGTGATATTAAAAGCAAGGATGGTTGCATTAAGAACGACACGGGAATTACGCTTGTAAATACAGAGAAGAGAGCGAATAGGTAGAAAGAGTACATGTAAGGATTCTGTGCGGGGGAAGAATTGCCGGATGACATGGTAGAAGAAGGAACAGGAGTCGGTACATACAAGAAATAGGCGATCCAGTATTAGGACCAGAGTTTAGGAGATCTTTGGAAAGCTTAAGATCAATTAATGCAGAAGGGAAAGATGACATTCCATCAAAATTTCTGAAATCATTGTGGGAAGTGGCAACGAAACGACTATTCACATAGCTATGTAGAATACATGAGTCGGGCGGTATACCATATGATTTCCAGAAAAATATCATCTGCACAATTCCGAAGACTGCAAGAACTGACAAGTGAGAGAATTATCGCACAAACAGCTTAACACCTCATGCGCCCAAGTTGCTGACGAGAATACTATACAGAAAAATGTAAATGGAAACTGATGATTGTCAGTTAGATGACAGTTTGGCTTAGGAAAGAGGCAATGCTCATGTATCGGTTGATAGCAAAGAAAAACAGACACGTTCATTGGATTAGTCGATATGGAAAAAGCGTTTGACAATGCAAAATGGTGCAAGATGTTGGAAACTGAAGGAAAAATAAGGGTAAAAGGGGTAATTCATAGGGAGAAACGGGTAATATTCAATAAGTACAATAACTCCAAGGGGACATTAAGAGTGGAAGACCAGATATAAAGTGCTCGGATTAATAACGGTGTAAGACAGGGATGTAGTTTTCGTCCCCACTGTTCAATCTATACACTGAAGAAGCAATAACGAAATAAAGAAAATGGTGAAGAGTGGGGTTAATATTCAGAGTGAAAAGAAGATAAGATTCCCTGTTTACAATGTTATCCTCAGTGAAAGTGAAAATGCATTACAGTATCTGCTGAATGAAATGAACAGTCTAATGAGAACAAAAAATGAATTAAGAATAAATGGAAGAAAATCGAATGTAATGAGAACAGCGAAAAATGAACATCAGGATTAGTGATCACAAAGTTGATGAATTTAAGCAGTTCTACTATCTAGGCAGCAAAATATCGCATGGCGGACGGAGCAACGAGGACATGAGAAGCAGAGTCGCAATGGCAAAATGGGATTCCTGGGCAAGGGAGGTCTGCTAGTATCAAACATAATCTTAATTTTAGGATAAATTTGTGAGCATGTACGTTTACAGCACAGCGTTCTATGGTACTGAAACATGAACTGTGTACAAAAGAAAATCGAAGCATTTGAGATGTGATGCTACAGAAAAATATTGAAAATTAGATGGAGGGATAAGGTATGCAACGAGTAGGTTCTCTGCGGAGTCGGCGAGGAAGGGAATGTATGGAAAACACGGACAAGAAGAAGGGATAAAATCACAGGATACGTGTTAACACGTCAGGGAATAGCTTCCATGCTACTAGTGAGAGTTGAAGACGGTAAACACTGTAGAAGAAGACTCACACTGCTATACATCCAGTAAGTAATTGAGGAAACACGTTGGAAGCTGTACTCTGACAAGAAGAGGTTGGTACGGGAGAGGAATTCGTGCTGCATCAAACAAGACAGAAGACTGATGGCTCAAAAAACATTAAGTGGTGACGGTGGGAACCAGTTCGCGTATTCTCCTACGGTCACTCAACTATGAAACGTTTGGGTAAACAACAGGATTGTCAACAAATAACCACAAATACTGCTCACCCTGTCCGTCATTGTCATTTATGTATAGCGTAGGTAACAGCGCTCCTGCCACTTTCCTGGGGCACTCTTCACTATACCCTGGTACCTGATGCACATCCAAGGGTTTTGTTCTTAAAAAGTCTTCGAGCCACTCAGTTATCTGGGAACCTAATTCGTATGCTGGTATCTCCCTTAACAGTCTACAGAAGGGCAACGTGACAAGTACCTTTCCGAAATTGAGAAATTTGGAATCTGGCTCTCGCCCTTCATCTACGGTTCTCAGGATATCAAGTGAAAAAAGGGAAAGCTGCATTTCTCATGAGCGATGTTTTCAATAACCGTCCAGATTTCTAGGAAGAAGATTTCTGAAGGAAATTTATTATATCCGAACTGAGAATTTGCTCAAGAATTCTGCAGAAAACCAATGTTAAGGGTATTGGTCTGCAGTTTTGTGGTCCAGTTTGTTCATCCTTCTCAAATGCAGGAGTTCCTGAGCTTTTCTGCAGTGGATTGCGAATTTGCGCTGCGTAAGAGATTCACGATCAACGCAAGCTCAGTAAGATGCTACTTCCGTAGCGCGCACTTTGTAAAACCGAACTTCGATTCCATCCGGAGCTGGGACTTGTTTGCTTTCAGATTTTTTTATTGTTTCTGTGTGCTAGGGATACTTATTACTATGTTCCCCTTACGGGAGTCTGTATGATGGTCAAACGACGATACTTTTGTACTATTCCACTGCGTGAAAGATTCCATCAGTGCGAAATTCAAAACTTCGATAATCCTTTTGCTGACTTCTACTTCCGCTCTAGACTGGCCAATGAATGGCTGGATGTAGAGCATTAGACTCACTTAGTGATTTTACAAAGGACCAAATTTTCTCAAGCTGTTAGCAAGATCTTTAACTACGATATGACGATGGTAGTTGTACTCATCGCTCATTGCTAATTTTACAGACACCAACTTTTACCTGTCGTCATTTGTGCGTCCTCTTTTGATCTGAATGTGCCACAGCATTAGCATCCGCAGCATTTTCCGAATTATCTTGTTAAAGCGCCGTGTGACCGAATATAAGAACGGAAAACAACAAAACCATAAATAACAGACCACTATCGTTAGCATAGATTTGTTGCAGAACTGTTGCACAACACCAGCGGAATATGGTAACCTAGGGTCGTACTTTATACTTTAAGATTTTGAGAAAAAAATATTTTTTGTTTTTAAAGATTTGTGATATCACATTCCATAAACCTTTCTGTGGTGTCACCGCTAGACACCACACTTACTAGGTGGTAACTTAAATCGGCCGCGGTCCTGTAGTACATGTCGGACCCGCGTGTCGCCACTGTGTGATCGCAAACCTAGCGCCACCACATGGCAGGTCTCGAGAGACTGAGGAGACCTCGTCCCAGTTGTACGGACAACATAGCTAGCGATTGGACGTGCTGAGCCTTGCTCTCAATTGCCGAGAGATAGACAGTAGAATAGCCCTCTGCTAAGTTAAATGGCGACCACCTAGCAAGGCGCCATTTGTATCAGTGCCTATAGCTTACTAATATTCAAGAGAGATGTATTCCAAGGACTAATTAAAAGTTAAGTAACAAGCATCTACGTACTTTTCTTCTTATTCATTTATAAGTTCTCATGTTCCAGACTTCACGCCCGTCTGCGTCAGCCTTGCGTGCCCGATCGGCTACAGCATTGTGTCTAGGCTGTATGGTCTAGACACAACACTTTCCGTAAAACTTAAAACACAAAAATTTAAGTCTTACTAGTGAATGTGACTTTTCGTAACAAATATATTCATATTTAAGATTGAGAACCCTTCTTACACTTCTACGTAGCTTTACGTTATGAATAAAAATAAACGACACATAGTGAAATTTGTATTTTTCAAATTCGTTTCTGGTCGAAGAAATATGGTTCAAATGGCTCTGAGCACTGTGGGACTTAACTTCTGAGGTCATCAGTCCCCCAGAACTTAGAACTACTTAAACCTAACTAATTTATGGACATTACACACATCCATGCCCGAGGCAGGATTCGAACCTGCGACCGTAGCGGTCTCGCGGTTCCAGACTGTAGCTCCTAGAACCGCTCGGCCACCCCGGCCTGCTGATTCTGGTTGTCCACCCGGTGTAAGTACTACGGAAAATACGATGTTGTTGCTGAAATTGCCGTAAAAGATATTTTCAGCATTTGTACCATATTTATTCATGACTATCTACTTAAAAAGTATGTTTTTAATAATATCAAATCCCATTTTATGAAATTTGTAGTTTTTAGGTTGGTGGTGGGCAATAAGTACCATCACCCCGTGGGTTGTGGAAAATGAGTTGGAACTGCTAGAGTTAAATCATTTATTCCGCACATAATTCTCCAAAGCACGATTTACAATCCATTTAATCTTTACCCATAGTTCCTCGACGTCCACGGTGCTGCTAGCACTGCACAGTCTCCTGGTAACTCATTTTTCTATGGCGCTGTTTACAAGACGTACATGTGTCGTCCTAACCGCCGTCTGCTTCACGTCTGCTGTGAAGCGAGCTACCTTAATTTGAGTATTAACTGTATTTTTCTTACTTGTCACTTCTTCATCCGTGTGTTTTTACTTTTAGGAAGCTTTAATTGTCGAGTGCTATTAATAGTGTTCCATAGATTTCGTGCTTGTTTTGAATACAGTCAGAGAGAGTCCCTTAGTCAACCATAGTGCCAGTAGTGCTAGTGTTTGTTTTCAATACAGTCCAGAGACAGGTAGTGCTATTTTATTTGTTTTCTACAAGAAGTGGCTAGCAATCACAGTTTAGTCAATAGTCAGTCGCCGTTAGTGAATTAGATGTCCAGTTAAAAGTTGATTAACTCTCTTCAGTAAATTGATTCCTTAGGATGGATAGGATGTGTGACTGCTGCGTACAGACGCAGGAGGAGCTGGCCACTGTTCGCGAACAGCTGAACGTGTTGATGGCCGCGGTCAGCCGTCTTCAGGCTGCTGCCTCGGAGTGTAGCGGCAGTGGGGAGTCTGGTGCGTCGCAAGGTACACCCCAGGTGTTACATGCTTCACCCACGGTCCCTGCTGTCGTCCACAGCCCGTGGTCGTGCGGCAGCGTTCTCGCTTCCCACGCCCGGGTTCCCGGGTTCGATTCCCGGCGGGTTCAGGGATTTTCTCTGCCTCGTGATGACTGGGTGTTGTGTGCTGTCCTTAGGTTATTTAGGTTTAAGTAGTTCAAAGTTCTAGGGGACTGATGACCATAGATGATAAGTACCATAGTGCTCAGAGCCAATTGAACCATTTTTGTCCCTACTGTCGAGACATCTTCGCGGGTACCGGGCGCGTTTGGGCCACCCTCTCCCCAAGGGGAGTGGCGGGTTCAGCGGCGTTCGCGGTGCACGAGGCGGAGGGTAAATGTGGAGGCTGGCCGTGTGGCATCGCCCGCTCTGCCTGTGGGTGGACATGTGGCTGCTCCTTCAGCAAGGTCCGAGCAGGCACACGGGTTGAGTGGTTTATTGGTTATTGTTAGCTCCAACGTTAGGCGGGTGATGGAGCCCCTTAGGGAAATAGCGAATAGGTCGGGGAAGAAGGCCAGTGTTCACTCTGTCTGCTTGCCGGAGGGTCTCATCCGAGATGTGGAGGAGGCCCTACCGGCGGCGATAGAGAGCACTGGGTGCACCCGACTGCAAATTGTTGCTCATGTCGACACCAATGACTCCTGCCGTCTGGGTTCAGAGGTCGTCCTCAGTTCGTACAGGCGGTTGGCGGAATTGGTGAAGACGGAAAGCCTCGCTCGCGGGGTGGAATCAGAGCTAACTATTTGTAGTGTCGTTCCCAGAACCGATCGCGGTCCTCTGGTTTGGAGCCGAGTGGAAGGCTTAAACCAGAGGCTTAGACGATTCTGGGGTGCAAATTTCTCGACCTCCGCTATCGGGTGGAGTAATGTAGGGTCCCCCTGAATGGGTCAGGCGTGCACTACACGTCGGAAGCGGCTACAAGGGTAGAAGAGTACGTGTGGAGTACACATGGGAGTTTTTTGGGTTAGAGAATTCCCTCCCTAGGCCCGACAAAAGCGCCTCCTGAGACGCGGCAAGGTAGGAGTAAGCAAAATGCAACAGGGAATAACAATATTAATGTGCTAATAGTAAACTGCAGGAGCGTCTATAGAAAGGTCCCAGAACTGCTCTCATTAATAAACGGTCACAGCGCCCATATCGTACTAGGGACAGAAAGTTGGCTGAAACCAGACGTAAACAGTAATGAAATCCTAAACTGAGATTGGAATGTGTACCGCAGAGACAGGCTGGACAGTGAAGGGGGAGGCGTGTTTGTAGCGATAAGAAGTGCAATAGTATCGAAGGAAATTGACGGAGATCCGAAATGTGAAATGATTTGGGTGAAGGTCACGGTTAAGGCGGGCTCAGACATGGTAATTGGATGTCTTTATTGGCCCCCTGGCTCAGCAGCTGTTGTGGCTGAGCACCTGAAGGATAATTTGGAAAATATTTCGAGTAGATTTCCCCACCATCTTATAGTTCTGGGTGGAGATTTTAATTTGCCGGATATAGACTGGGAGACTCAAACGTTTATAACGGGTGGCAGAGACAAGGAATCCAGTGAAATTTTTTTAAATGCTTTATCTGGAAACTACCTTGAGCAGTTAAACAGAGAACCGACTCGTGGCGATAACATATTAGACCTTCTGGTGACAAACAGACCCGAACTATTTGAAACAGTTAACGCAGAACAGGGAATCAGCGAACATAAATCGGTTACGGCATCGATGATTTCAGCCGTAAATAGAAATATTAAAAATTATAGGACGATTTTTCTGTTTAGCAAAAGTGACAAAAATCAGATTACAGAGTACCTGACGGCTCAACACAAAAGTTTTGTCTCAAGTACAGTTAGTGTTGAGGATCTGTGGACAAAGTTCAAAACCATCGTACAATATGCGTTAGATGAGTATGTGCCAAGCAAGATCGTAAGAGATGGAAAAGAGCCACCGTGGTACAACAACCGAGTTGGAAAACAGCTGCGGAAGCAAAGGGAAATTCACAGCAAACATAAACATAGCCAAAGCCTTACAGACAATCAAAAATTACGCGAAGCGAAATGTAGTGTGAGGAGGGCTATGCGAGAGGCGTTCAATGAATTCGAAAGTAAAGATCTATGTACTGACTTGGCAGAAAATCCCAAGAAATTCTGGTCTTACGTCAAAGCGGTAGGTGGATCAAAACAAAATGTCCAGACACTCTGTGACCAAAATGGTACTGAAACAGAGGATTACAGACTAAAGGCCGAAATGCTGAATGTCTTTTTCCAAAGCTGTTTCACAGAGGAAGACTGCACTGTAGTTCCTTGTCTAGATTGTCGCACAGATGACAAAATGGTAGATATCGAAATAGACGACAGAGGTATAGAGAAACAATTAAAATCGCTCAAAAGAGGAAAGGCCGCTGGACCTGATGGGATACCAGTTCTATTTTACACAGAGTACGCGAAGGAGCTTGCCCCCCTTCTTGCAGCGGTGTACCGTAGGTCTCTAGAAGTGCGTAGCGTTCCAAAGGTTTGGAAAAGGGCAGAGATCATCCCCTTTTCCAAGAAGGGACGTTGAACAGATGTGCAGAACTATAAGCCTATATCTCTAACGTCGATCAGTTGTAGAGTTTTGGAGCACGTATTGTGTTCGAGTATAATGACTTTCCTGGAGACTAGAAATCTACTCTGTAGGAATCAGCATGGGTTTCGAAAAAGACGGTCGTGTGAAACCCAGCTCGCGCTATTAGTCCACGAGACTCAGAGGGCCATAGACACGGGTTCACAGGTAGGTTCCGTGTTTCTTGACTTCCGCAAGGCGTTCGATACAGTTCCCCACAGTCGTTTAATGAACAAAGTAAGAGCATATGGACTATCAGACCAATTGTGTGATTGGATTCAGCAGTTCCTAGATAACAGAACGCAGCATGTCATTCTCAATGGAGAGAAGTCTTCCGAAGTAAGAGTGATTTCAGGTGTGCCACAAGGGAGTGTCATGGGACCGTTGCTGTTCACAATATACATACATGACCTGGTGGATGACATCGGAAGTTCACTGAGGCTTTTTGCAGATGATGCTGTGGTGTATCGAGAGGTTGTAACAATGGAAAATTGTACTGAAATGCAGGAGGATCTGCAGCGAATTGACGCATGGTGCTGGGAATGGCAATTGAATCACAATGTAGACAAGTGTAATGTGCTGCGAATACATAGAAAGATAGATCCCTTATCATTTAGCTACAAAATAGCAGGTCAGCAGCTGGAAGCAGTTAATTCCATAAATTATCTGGTAGTACGCATTGGGAGTGATTTAAAATGGAATGATCATATAAAGTTGATCGTTGGTAAAGCAGATGCCGGACTGAGATTCATTGGAAGAATCCTAAGGAAATACAATCCGAAAACAAAGGAAGTAGGTTACAGTACGCTTGTTCGCCCACTGCTTGAATTCTGCTCAGCGGTGTGGGATCCGTACCAGATAGGGTTGATAGAAGAGATAGAGAAGATCCAACGGAGAGCAGCGCGCTTCGTTACAGGATCATTTAGTAATCGCGAAAGCGTTACGGAGATGATAGATAAACTCCAGTGGAAGACTCTGCAGGAGAGACGCTCAGTAGCTCGGTACGGGTTTTTGTTAAAGTTTCGAGAGCATACCTTCACCGAAGAGTCCAGCAGTATATTGCTCCCTCCTACGTATATCTCGCAAAGAGACCATGAGGATAAAATGAGAGAAATTAGAGCCCACACAGAAACATACAGACAATCCTTGTTTCCACGAACAATACGAGATTGGAATAGAGGGGAGAACCGATAGAGGTACTCAGGATACCCTCCGCCACACATCGTCAGGTGGCTTGCGGAGTATGGATGTAGATGTAGAAAAAGCTGTGTATGAATTAATATATGAAGGTTCCACACATGATGTCATTACTGATATTTATTTTATAGGCGTTAGGCCGTGGTCCAAGGTTTAATTCTCTGCCTTAGGCGTCGTCTTCCAGTGCTGGAGACAACATCAAAGGCTTTAATGACACAGAATGCCGTTATGTGGTTCAAATGGCTCTGAGCCCTATGGGACTTAACATCTATGGTCATCAGTCCCCTAGAGCTTAGAACTACTTAAACCTAACTAACCTAAGGACAGCACACAACACCCAGCCATAACGAGGCAGAGAAAATCCCTGACCCCGCCGGGAATCGAACCCGGGAACCCGGGCGTGGGAAGCGAGAACGCTACCGCACGACCACGAGATGCGGGCAATGCCGTTATGTCTGGGAGCAAACGGAGATGAGACATTTACGGTGTTGATGTATACATAGCCCCTTAGTGTGACGTCTGTTGCTGCCGACGGTCTGTTCGGCGTTGGTACGCCTATGCTAGCTTGAGTGACGGCGGTAACCATCACATAACGAGATGGACGGCGGCAGATGTGCGGTTTCAAACAGGTCGCTCTCAGCAGACACCTCTGCGCCCTCCGGCGCCCCCATCGGTATTCGGACGGCGCCAGCGCGGCCGCCGGCTAATCGAGTGACCCTCGCTCGTTACGGCTGAATTCGGGCCGTGATTGGACCGCAGTCGTGAACTGCCCAATTACCACAGCAGCGGCCTCTGGCCCGCCTCGCGCCAGCAGATAGATAGCTGGCGCACATACACGTCCCTCAGTGCAACGTACGCTTCTGTCTCCTTACGTCGTTCGCTTCAGCTGCCGTTACGCAAATTAAAACTCGCCAGCATACTCCATACATTACTAAACACCGCTTCCTCAAGTTTTCCTCATGAAGGAGAAAATCTCACACTGTATCTACATCCAAAGCCATCAGGTAAGCGGAAGCTTAGTGACGTTCATGAATACATATATAATCACAGCAGTGAGAGTCCATTTCAGTCATATCCAACTAGAAGGAAAAAGCTCAGGCGAAACAATGAGTGATTCAACCATGTGAAGCTGCCAGTCTCGTTAGTGTGGAAGGGTCAGTAATGTCAGGCGAAAAGTCACGGTTAGATAGGATAACCACGCCACGATAACCTAAGACAGGTCCGGCCAAGGTGTGACAAACTTCACCTCTGCGTGGTTTGCGGGCCGCGTGCGGGCCACGGCACCGCTTGTAACTTTTCGGTACCAAAAAAAAAAAAAAAAAAAAAGAAGAAGAGGTTCAAATGGCTCTGAGCACTATGGGCTTAACATCTGTCGTCATCAGTACCCTAGAACTTAGAACTACTTAAACTTAACTAACCTAAGGACATCACACACATCCATGCCCGAGGCAGGATTCGAGCCTGCGACCGTAGCAGTCACGCGGTTCCAGACTGAAGCGCCTAGAACCGCACGGCCACACCGGCGGGCCTTTTCGGTAGAGCGCGTCATTTAATTTAGTACGGTACTGTCACATTTTTCGGTCGGCATAACGCACTTCTGTTCTGTAGAATCGTGATATCAGCTCTGTTTACTGTTCGTGGCATGAAGGACGTTCACAGATTCAGAGGATGTTTGCAGAAAAAAATGACACTCTAGCCACCTATCGTCACAATGTGTGAGAATGACAAGAGTAGGACGACAATTTTCAGTATCTGTTATACAGATGCATAAGCAACGGGTACTGTAAATTTACTATGAAACGGTCTACGTGAATACCATGCAGAAAGCATTAACAGATTTAGTTGACAATGAAACAGCAAAAAATTGCAACAATCGACAAGTGGGATTCATTGTTCAGTATATCAATATGCACTTTGTGGTTAATTTGTAGGCATGAAGCATGTGAGGAAACTGATGGTAAGAATAATAAATTTTTTTAAGTGTTATTCATTATTCCACTATAAGTAGCAACAGTTTTGAATAGCACAAAGTAAGAGTATGTACACGTTATGCTCTACTGCAAAATAAATTTCCTAAGTCAAGTGGTATGTATGGAACAATATTTCAATTTAAAACTGGCTGTTGCTGTACTTATGAACGGAAAATGATTGGAGGAACAATAGTAACAACACACGGAATGGATTGCAGACCTCGCGCTTTTCCTCACAATGACACACAGGACAGTTAAAAACAACTTTCCCAATCGATGGGGATGCATTAAAAAGAGAATCGCGTTATAGAAGGGACACATTCTCGCAACACATTCCAGTTCTCTAAGCTCATTGCCATCAAAGGAAACCCGAGGCTTGTGTGGTGACTTGCCCACACGTCGCTGATATGGGCCAACGGGACGCAGCGTTCTCGGAATGCTACACAAGAATTCAATCAAATAACATTAGTAGTTTAATTTCCAGAAAGCAAATTGACAATATATAACTTGACTCTATCAAATGTTTCTCACTAGAGGCGACATGAAGGCTATACGGTCTGATAGCGAAGCATTAAACACGTTGCAGACTCGGCCCGATCTAAGCCCCCGAGGCTAGCAGCAACTGGGTATATATTCACTTGCTGCAGGGAGCGCGCCTGGTGCGACGCGGTGCGATTCCGCGCATCATTGACCACCCTTTCTTCACAGCCTTCTCTGCTCTTGCGTGCCGCCTCTTCGATCTGGAGCCGGCCGTTGTGGCCGTGCGGTTCTAGGCGCTTCAGTCTGAAACCGCGCGACCGCTACGGTCGCAGGTTCGAATCCTGCCTCGGGTATGGATGTGTGTGATGTCCTTAGGTTAGTTAGGTTTAAGTAGTTCAAAGTTCTAGGGGACTGATGACCACAGATATTAAGTCCCATAATGCTCAGAGCCATTTGAACAATTTTTTCTTCGATCCGGCGTTTGTGATTACGCCAAACCTTTCTCCCCCCCCCCAATTCCTCCCCCCATCCCCAGCTCTAAGTGACTTACCATCGTCGTGTATGGAGTGTGACAACGGCGGGGGATGCAGGAGGGTGAACGCTCTGATGGACCGGAAGCTGTAGCCACAGATGACGCCAGGCTTCCGGCCGTACCTCACCATTCGGTCTGCACACTGGCGCAAACGTCTCCCGGAAAGCGACCACAAAGGTACGTGTCCACGCCCTGCTGCCATGAACCAGATGAAGAAGGTGGCGACAACTGCCGTGCGGGCGGGTCCATCTCCGTGGTTAGGACGAGAGGAGGCGGAGGAGCCGAAGGCTCCGTCACCATCGGGTGGTTCCGTGGTGTCGTGGTGATACCATCCGGCAGCTGCTGCGGCCGCGCTGTACTCTGGACCCGTGAATCTGGGGAAGAGAGACAGAGGTCAATGTGTACGTGACTGAAGAGAAGTTGATTTTGATGGCGGCGCTGCGAACAATCTGGACGTGAAACAAGATACATGCAAGCCACTAGTCGACAGACGATCTCACCTCGTGCCCACCTGCCACTAAAAACCCTGTAAAAGACAATACCATTCAGCGCGAAGCGATACTTGCGGCGTTCCTTCGACGCCAGCTACTGAGGAGGATGGAGCAGGTGGATCAGTGTCCGATGTAGGCGGCCGTGAAGCATTTCCGTCGGCGATGGTCCACCTTGTGGGTGCGATCGATACGAGGCGAGAAACCGTTGCAATGCTTGACCCCTGGTGTGTGCGGAGCAAAGTTTCACCGTCTGCTACTTGAATGTTCTGACAAAACGTTCCACTTCGCCGTATGATTGTGGATGGAACGATGCTCTAGTTAGATGCTGTATGCCATTGCGTTTGCTGAATAATTGGAATTCATGTCCGTTGTCTGACATTATTACTTCAGGTAAACCTTCCAGGAAAAAAATTGATGCCAACACCTGAATTGTGCTACATGAGGTTTTCGAGTTCATGGTCACAGGAAAAGGAAACTTCCTATTTGAGTCAACCACAATTAACCACCGAGTGTTCCAAAAGTGACCCGCAAAGTCTACTTGCACAAGTTGCCATGGCGACTGTGACTTAGGCCAATCAGAGAACTTTTGTGGCGAAGCTTACTGATTTTCTGCACATGCGTGACACTCTGACGTCATGCCGTCTGAGCCGTGCGTGGCTTGTGTTCGTGCCATTTCTTATTTTACACCCTGTTTTTACCGTACTGCCACCTCGTTATGTTAGTTTTCAATTACTGGTGTCACTGAGTTGCTGCCTTGCCTGGCAGTGAGTGGCAGCAGCAGCGCTTATCGATACACGCCCTGCCGTATTATTTTTGCTGGACTGCTATTACATCCCGGTCGTCGTGTGTTGGGAGTTGGTTGGGACCAGACAATGAAGTCAGTTGGAACGTGCCAGCAGTTAGTTTGGACCTGGCAGTGTTTGAATTGGCACGCGGCACAAGTTCAATCGGGGCGCGGCAGCAGTGAGGTCCGGACCGCTGTGAGTCACCCGACGGTTGGCGACACATATGATTGGAGTGGCGACGACTTTTGTTGGTCGTCGTTCGGTCGTCTTGCAGGACGACGCGTATTTGGCTGGTGATCGCTTATGGGTTGGCTGTGTGTGCCAGCTCGTGATTCGTCACTGTTATTGTACAGTCACTGCCGTAAACATTGTCTTGTGCTTCGTGCAAGTGTTCATGAAACTGTGTGTAGTTTGTGTGATTTTGATTGACAAGTTATTTTAAATGTTGTCGGCCTACTGGCTCTGAAGAGCCGGTCGGCTGGCGTGGTGAAGTGGTCTCTACGCTGTGTCGGGTGGTGTGGTGCTGTTCCCATTGCTGCGAGGACCGTGACTCACCGACGCTGGACACGAAAGTTGAGTTTTGATATAACCTACTAGTGAATCAAGACTGTTCACATTGTGTCATTTGAAGTTGGTTCTCGGCTGTTGGCATATTCCCGCGAGCAACAACGTGGTTTTCAAGTTGGAAAATTCTAGCCACCTCCCGGTGGAGTTTCACTGTATTTGGTTATTTGAATTGAAGTGCACCAGCGGAATCTTCTGCCTTGTGGCCGTTAACGTGACGGTTACCTACCCTGGACGTTGACGTAAATTTCGGGCAGTGTAGAATCCTCAACGTGTTGGCGCTGTCCAGCACGATGTGTAGTTTGACAGGTTTGTGTATGGTTTGTTGTGGGCGTCAATATCTTCTACGTTGTTCCGTTGAACCCAATGTTGTGCCCTGGTAGGGTGAAGTGGAAGTTATCTTGTAGGTGGGTCCTCTGACGGTTGATCACTTTGGTTGTCGTCGGATCGTGAATGGTTGGCCCGACTGCCTGTCTCACCTAAGCGTGCGTTAGTGTTTGAATTACAGGCCGACCCTCGAACATCTGGGCGTCGTTGTGTGGACTGCCTTATTTATTTTAATTTGTACTTTTTGTTGGTACTTGTATGGATACTTGCCGGTTTTGTGTTTTAAATTAGAATTGTTTTGCTCTTAAGGCCTTCAGCCTAGTTTAAAGTACTGTTTCACGTAAGCCCTTGGCATTAAAAGAAAAGTAGAATTTTTAAGTCTTCGGCCAGCAGCCGAGTTGAATTTAACTTGTTTACTTCAACCTATTCAATTTTAAGTCTTTGGCCTTCAGCCGGTTTGAGTTTCAGTTGTTTGTTTTTAAGGCCTTCAGCCTAGATTAAAAAAACTGTTTTATGTAAGGACTTCGGTAGTTAAGAAAAAATTAATGTTTTGGAGATTTAAGTGTTTGGCCTTCAGCCGATAGGAATTTAACTTGATTACTTCAGCCTATCTAAAGAACTGTTTTAAGATAGGGCTTGAATTTTAAATTTCTGTTTATGATTGCGTTTTAAGTTATTGACCTTCAGCCGTTTTTAAATTTAAGTGGCTTTCAGCTGGTAATTAAGTCCCAAAGATTAAAGCTGTGTGTTTAAAAATTTTTTTTGGGCTCTTCTAATGTTTGATCAAATAATGAAGTTGTATGTTCGAGTGTAATTGACAGCCCCTTATTTTGCCCCCTTTCCACAATTGATTCTACCTGTCCTGTCGTGCGGGTTAAGCAGGGCGTGTCACTGGTAGTATAGCGTCGTAACGCTTGTGTTTGCCATTCTAGTTGCAGTCAGTTTGACTCTTATGTCGTTTGTGTTCTGTGGTAACATATAGTTTTGGCTGTTACTTGTTTAAGGTGTTTATCATAATGGCAGTCAGACAGTGTCCGGGAAAGACCTGCTCAGGAACCTTGTTCGCAATAAGGCGCCAACTGATGGAGGGCAGTGTTCTGGAATGACTCGCCTTTTTGCGCACTGCCGTTCTTCATCAGGTTGACGTCACGTAGGCGGTGGTGTGTGAGACAGGAGCGGTAATTTTGGTTTGAGGCTGTTACAGACCTTGGGGACGCCAGTTGTGTTTTGAAAGGAACGCAACCTACTGACAGTAAATATGAGAGGATGCGGGCACTCTTTTTGCATTAGTTGAAATCACCTTCTGGTCTTAAGGTTCTGGTAGCTCTTTGGTTCTCAACTTGAATTGTTCCTTCAACTTCATCTTGTGACGATTAGCTCGGTGCCTCCTTCAGTGTAGAGATGTCGGATTGCCTGTGGGCGTGTTTCCTCTGCGTTGTTGAACACCGAGTGGGCATCTCGCTATCTTGGTTGCACTCTTAGCAATGGCTGATACGAGATGCATGAACTGTAGCTCGTAGGCAGAAAAGCATATGACTTCATTCCATTGGGACGTAAAAAGGTTCGTAGCTCTCATCCATAATAGGCTTTCGTGGCCAGTATTTACTTCAGTCCAGCTTCCAGGCTGGAAGGCTATGGTTCACGTATAAAACTGTTAGCTGACTTTCGTTTCTGACTGCTGATGAAGTCTTCGGAGGTTAAACGATTGTTGCCTTTGAATATACAGAAAAATGTGAATAAAACAATTAGCTATCATTAAATTCACATTCAGGACCTCGTTTTCCTTACATGTCCTAAATGCATCGTTCTAGGCGTGTGACAGATGTTCCTTTCCTGTAATCTACATTACTTCGTACTTTTATACATTTATTTTTAAATTTCTGGTTTTGTTTGGGAAACATGAAATTTTTTACGTCTCATTTGCTTCTTTTTTCGAGATGTAATGAATTTACTACTTCATTTACAGGGATCCGTTCTGACAATCAAACATCGTGTCATTGAAATACTGTAAGAAAAAGACAGCTATGCAGTGAAGGGATGAGCGTTCCGACACCTCATTTGACTACCGAGTGTCATCTCGAAATGACCTAAATTTAGTAGCTAATTCGTAGGAAGACTTTTCTGCAGGTAAATATCACACAAATGCTAATTTTTGTGCACGAGTGGCTAGGCCTTAAAGAAATGAAAGTTTTCACACTTAATTTACATAAATAGCAGCATGTGCTCGTGAAATATTTCAACTGCTCCTTAAATTGCAGGCAAAATTTCTCATGCACCTTGCCTATTACCAAACAGTCAGATACGTTTTACAAAACTAGACCTCACACTGATCAATTTTATATTCCATTTTAGCATGGCTGTGAAAGCCGGATTAAGACCCATCATGTAATCTTCTCTCACAGCACTTATTAATTTTTTATTAGTTACCCTGATTACCTTCAAGCAATTAAATATTGTTTTGCAAAAATCTATTTCACAAAGGTCAATTTGATACCTCAATTTCTCCATTTACCCCCATCTCTTTGGCTATGAAAACTGAGACAAAATTATTCCACAGATTACTAAGGAAGATTTTCTTAATTACACTGATTACTTACATGGACATGAATACTTTTTTGTAAAACTAGCTCTCATGCTGATCAATAAATATACCCAATTTGTCCCTTTAGCAGTATACGTTTGGCTATGAAAATTTGGACAGGGAACTATTTTGTAATTTACATACTCGCAGAAAGAAAGCCAAAACAAAATATAGTAAAAATATTCTGCTGCATTAATATTCTGAAGCCAGCTTAAAATACATAAAGACAATAACTCCGTGAGATCACTCAGTAATTTCACGATTGCAACCATACACCACCTTGCAAGGTTCGCACACTAATATTCAGATGAAAATTACAAACTAGAGAACAACTGAAGAACTTAAAACTCTGTAGTATTAATCCAAAAACTTCAAGATACATACATCACACAGAATGCTAAACCTACTTCCTTCATCATCAAGAACATGTACATTTCCTTTCCACTCGATGACACAATCGACATAATAAATAAAAGAAAACCCTGAAATCAATAACACTCCTACAGAGTAACTGATACACATCATTTACAAGTAATCACAGATAAAAACTGAGTTCGATTTAACACTTGAAGGAGTCCTATGAAAAAGTAATAACCACAGCTTAGCAAGAATTAAACTCATCTCTTTCATTGTAGTTTTTTTGAATGCACCAGATTCTGGTAATTATTTATTGTCTAAGTACTGCCATAAAGTGCAGCCTACTTTGTAAATTATTGTGTTTTATTGTATTTAGATTGTAATATTTCGATTTAACCGAATTGATATAACGCAATACCTCAAAATTAGCTCTTGTAGGTTAGTACATTTTTAACCAAACCTTACACCAATTAGAGTATTAACACTTGAATACACTATCGCTGATCCTCAAAATATATCTCAGTGAAGCATATTGAAAACAGATTTTTTGCAAAAATAATTGAAACAAAAGATATAAATGCTAACACTGGCACAAATATGTATATGACATCTTATGGTTCACAGACAAATCAGAAGAACATATAAACAATTACACGAGTTGATATATAACATACGCCACAACATTCAGTTCACTATGAAAAGGGAAGCTGAAGAAACAGTGGTGTTACAGAACGAAAATGGACAAATATAAGTTATTCTCAAACTTCTCACTAGCGAGCACCAAGCTAGGGCAAGGCAGGTCACCAACAGGTGTCTCAATCAAAACCTTCCATCTTCGTCTGCTTTGTTTTTTACTTACATTTTATATATGAATTACTTCATGAGTCACAAATGCACAAGAGTTATTTTGTATTAATATCTTGCAACACCAGTAATATTAAGTCTTCACGTGACACATGTCACATAGTGGGCGTTCCAAGCCCTCTCACACCGAGGTCTGCTGAACAGGTGCATGTAAACAGCGGCCTCAGTTTATGTGATCGCTCTAAGCTTGTTGATACCAGTCCTTAGCAATTTCAATTGTATATAACAGGTATGTTCCTACCTACTGATATGTTCATACGCAGGTTTAGTTGTGATTTTCTGCTTTATACTCTCTAATCGTCATGTGAAATTTTTAACTTCCAGCACTGAGGATGGTCACTAAGTGACCGAAAATTAATGTTAACAATTTCTTTTCTGTTTGAATAAGTGCTCGATATCGTGCGAAGCCTATTTTTAATTTCTCTAAAGTACAATGTATATATGTTGTATAAGTGGCACTATTACCTGTCCTTCCTCATGATGCTTTCTCGATATATGATGTATACTACTCGTTCACACCTTGTATTTTAAATTTATTTCAGTAACACAATTAGAATTATAGGTACTTCTTAAGTCTGCTTTTATTTCATATGGGTCCCACTGCTACTACAAGTTATGTAAAATCAAATTATTTTTATTAGTATTCAAAACCGGTTGCTTGGCAATTTTATTACTGTTTTATCAACCTGTTAATGTATGTATGGGTTCTGACCAAGTGCTTATGTGGAAGCGTACAACCAATGTTATAAAAAATGATAGCCTGTCCAATTGGGACGAATGATGTGTATATTATCGCGTCGTTAAATATGATAGCAAAATTGTTAGTCTACACCCTCAAACCTTTTTTGTTGTTGTAATGAATATTGTTTTATCGCATTTTAATTGCTACTTAGTGGCATTTTTCGTACTATTACTATTTTTATATATTTGACTCCTCAGTTTTAACGTAATATTTTACGTAAATCAAAAATGATATACTTTTAACTTCCCACGCCAAATGGTGGGTGCTAAGTATTACATTTAGCAACCTTGTATATTTGATGTCATGTATGTATGGGCTCTGGCCCAGTGCTTACGCGGAAGCGTATAACCATTGTTATAATAATGCTAGTTCGTCCTAAGGGACAAACGAGAGGTACATCATCATGTCGGTTAAATATGATAAAAAATTGTTTATCCACACCTACAAACTATTTTGTAATGAATATTGTTTCACGGCATTTTAATTATTACGTAACGGCATTTTCCTACTATTACTATTTTTCATATGTTTGACTCCTTAGTCTTAACGTAACATTTTACGTAAACCACGAACGTTGTACTTCTTTCTAACTTCCCACGCCAGACGGTAGGTATTATGTTTTTTTAAAAACCGGTGTTATACCTCATTTCATCTTATTCATATATTATTCTTTTTTCTTGTCTTTTTCTCTTTTACTTGTCCTGCACTGTGTCAACTTATTATCGATCTGTTTTATGTTTCGTAAGTTGGTTTTTTAAAAACAATACGCCAATGTATTTTAGATGTTTCCTTCCATCTTCGTCTGCTATGTTTCTTACGTACATTTTAAATTTCAATTACTTCATGATTCACAAATTCACAAGACTTATTTTGTGTTAATGTCTTGCAACACCAGTAATATTAAGTCTTCACGTGACACATGTCACATAGTGGGCGTTCCAAGCCCTCTCACACCGAGGTCTGCTGAACAGGTCCATGTAAACAGCGGCCTCAGTTTATGTGATCGCTCTAAGCTTGTTGATACCAGTCCTTAGCAATTTCAATTGTATATAACAGGTATGTTCCTACCAACTGATATGTTCACACGCAGGTTTAGTTGTGATTTTCTGCTTTATACTCTCTAATCGTCATGTGAAATTTTTAACTTCCAGCACTGAGGATGGTCACTAAGTGACCGAAAGTCGATTTAGCGGATAATAAAACAAAAAAAAAAGACGACCAGTGCTGATTCTCCTTCCAATTAATTCCGGAAGAGATCGCCTGACCTCGCGTGAGAAAAAAGCTCGTAAGGCTAGAGTAAATTCATGAGAACAGTTATCAATCTGGTGATATGGAATAACCTGAAGACTGAAAGAAATTCTTAAGAAATAGAGGGATGGTGAAGACTCCTGATGAGCCCAGGTAGGCCAAATTAGATCGTCACCGCCGCTACTTAACGTCACTGCCGCAAGAGAACAGCTGTAAGTAGTCAGGCTTCCTATACTTTGTGTCAGTCTTTCTTTATATTGGACTGCATCAGCTACACGGCCAACATGTTATGCACTGCTACCATTCACCAAGATGATTTTCGCTCCGAGACTTGTACCCGTAAGATCTAGCATACTCGATCACTATGAGCTGGTGACATAGCAACTAGTGATTTGAAGACTTTCTGAGCGGAGCTGACGGTACTTGATGCTCTGTCCACCATGTGCAGTATTTTGCAGGAGCATTATCCTCTTATGCTCCCAACTTCTACCTGTAAACAATGAACATCACCTGCCTTCCTTGGTGGAAGAGATGTGGATCATCTTATACCATGCAGAGCTGCTGAGTGATTACTAGCTGTGTAAATGGTGTTATTCAGTTAACCTTAACCATGTTTCCAATGGATTTAAACCCGTCTTCTTCAGATGGACAACAAACAAACTTCACATTAGCAAACAGTCAGTTAGCAAAGCGATCTAACATCTCAACGTGAAATGTTTCGGCCACGATCTGTACATCCATTTGTACGCCAGTGAGTCGGCATGTTGCTCTTAACACGGTCTGGCGTTTTATGTGACTGATTTTTCTGCTTTCATAAGCTTTTGATTTTAGGGGCCTTAGCCGGCCGGTGTGACCGTACGGTCTAGGCGCTTCAGTCTGGAACCGCGTGACCGCTCCGGTCGTAGGTTCGAATCCTGCCTCGGGCATGGATGTGTGTGATGTCCTTAGGTTAGTTAGGTTTAAGTAGTTCTAAGTTCTAGGGGACTGATGACCACAGCAGTTAAGTCCCATAGTGCTCAGAGCCATTTGAACCATTTTTTTTTATGGGCCTTAACGTTTACAAATGGATATACATATCGTTGCCGACAAGTTTCATGTCTAGATATTCGATAGCTTCACTAACTGTTTGCTAACATGAAGTTTATTTTTCGTCCTTCTGAAGAAAGGTTTAGATCCGTTGCAACAATGACTAAGGTTAACTGAATACGACCATTAGTTGTAACAAGTTGGCTGTCTTATTCACCTGCTGTAACAGAACCAATTCTGCAGCATTATTGTCCCCGCAGTCGGAACGTCCATCCTAAAGCAATGCAGTGCACTGCATGAACATTTTTTTTCTGTTGAGTTCCCTGATGGTATTCTTGCTTGTAGCCATGTTCAGGTCGCAGGGTAGAGTGCCGTTTGTGAAAGCACAGCTGTCAGCAGTCTTATCATCTTTGCAGGTAATAGTAGGGAATATATTTAACGCCAGCCAGGTGCGGATTTTGTAATTCATCGTGACATGAGTTTCCCTGCACAAAGTCGGTACCAGTTAACTGTGACATTTGTGGGTTTTGACATTTTGCTCAGGAATGTTCCGGAGTTGGAATTCATTTTTTGTATTTTTGTGTGTAGTATAAATGTATTTTCCCATATTTTTCGTTTGTATAACCAGTAGTAGAATCCGCAGTGTGGTACAAACACATGCTCCTACGACAGGTCAAACTGTCCCCCTTTAACCATTACAGTACCAACGTTTTTCTTATAATGCGTACTGCCAAGGGAGGTAGTAAAACCAAAAAATAAATAAATATGTAATAAAATTTAATTTCGTTACGTGTTATTAACTTTTAGCAACAGCAGCCTTTTTAGGTTATAGTGAACTACAAGAAGGGTCCAGAACCTGAAATTATTTTAGCACAATATTAGCAGCATTATCGCACATTCCATAATGTGTTAACAAGGAGGAGGGTACTTTACGACCTCCTGGAAGAAAAATGTAAAAACTTCAGCTTCCGCTAATTATTTATTTTTTCCCAATATTTTATTCACAATATCATTTATAAAGATATACAGATGAGATAGAAGTGTGTTGAACTTGAAAATGTAGACATGACATTTGTTGCAAAAAGTAACATTCACTACTGAGACTTAAATTTTTGGGCTATGTTCATCTGAATAATTAAAAACAATTACGTAATATGGTGTACGAAATCATTAAAATAGGAAAGATTTTTTCAAAATTTTTAAACATGAGGTATACGACTAGAGTACATTTTTTTTTTCAAAAGGGGGATTATCGTCCCCATCCCATTTTGTACTGCAAGTGTGAACAGAAATTTCGTGCAAACGTGTAATCAGGGAAATGAAGACCTGCGTAAGCAATCTCAAACGTTATAAGATGTGGTACGACAGTTGCAGTCATGTTCAAGAGAAGATAAGATCGTGCACTCCCCCTCCCCTTCTTCGTTCGATGACCCGAAGCTAATTTATAACGTCTTTTTCCCGAAAATCGAGGGAAGATGTCATAACGAGCATTAGAGGTACATTAGCTACTACTGAATTGTGCAACTGGACGAATGAAACGTGTCTGCATATAGCTAATTTACGGTTAATACAAACAGAGACAAACACAACATAGTTGACAGGACCGTAAATCGAATTGTATAGGACAGCCAAGCTGACAGTTTAATAACAGATACACAGACCATAAGTAGTATTAAAAATATAACTCATACAGAATGAGATTTTCACTCTGCAGCGGAATGTGCGCTAACATGAAACTTCCTGGAAGATTAAAACTGTGTGCCTTACCGAGACTCGAGTTTTAATCTGCCATACATTTGCTGAACTCTTCGTGGACACGAAACACAATCCAAGAGACAACAACAACGACTTGAAAACAATCAGGTACAGAAACATCCTACACTCCCGACCCCTCCTGCCCCCAAAAAAAGTAAATCATTGAATAAAACTATCAAATACAGAAATCCGCAGTGGAATGAAAGAAAATACTAAATGAATACACAGATCTCTGCAATAGAACTCGGTTCTCCACCCTCAATGATTTCTCAGAGAACACCACAGCACACACACACACACACACACACACACACACACACACACACACACACACACACATATGCACAAACAAATATAAAGAAATGTAATTAAATAGAAAGAACCCACATCCTTTCAGCTTCTCACACACGCACGCACTCGCACAAACTTACAAACACACACATCAAACACAAAAACACAAATTGGCAGATATATCTCACACAAAGGTTCAAGACTTCTGTCAAGAATATATTCAGCTGATCCAATGCCCACCATCTTGTTTCGTTGTCTGCAATGAGTGACAGTGAAAATTACTTACTGAACTTGTTCACAGTGAAGATATTAGGGGAACCAGAAAGATAAGAGAAGCATACTGCCGACATAGACACACTGAAACGGACAAACACACAATTTGCTAGAAAGAATTAAGGTAAATAGCCTTACACCTAACACTAACTTCCCAGCCGTAAAATTTCGAAGGAAATAACTTTTCTATTTTAAGTTGTACCTGGCTACAGATGACAACGTTTGTGTTCCTAAATTGTAAATACAGTCATAAAACCGCAATTTTATGTGTGTGCACGTGGGAAACAGAACTTTCCAGTTTAATAGGAAAAATATAATATCCCAAGTAGATGCTGAAACTTCAACAAATCAAGCCTGGATAATAGGAGGAAAGCAATAATAATGTGTTGCTCATGGTGGCGTCCATGCAAAAACATGTGGGTTGATGCTGAGCCGAATGGTGAAAACGTAGGCGAGTGATGTAGAACACGAGCCATTTAAACTGCAGTCACAGTTTCTGCCGGACGATGGCTTACTCCGCAGATAGACAAGTGGGAACTGCGCTTAGTAGTTGGGGGCGAAGTTTTGTAACAAGCTCATGATCACATGTTACCAGCTCATGACAGTCACAGAACAATGGATATGAGAGTTGAAGCATTTTTTACCAGATTTCGATGCTGTGAACAGGACATTTGGGGTGAGATTCTTGAATTCTTTGTCCAAACTCACCATTACTTTCTTTTAAACCAATGGAAAGCCGGTTTGCCGACAATACGTTTTGGCTATCAGACCCAATGACCAGAAACGTGTTCATCTTCACTCGGCGGTACTGGTAAAGACAGAGCTCGTAGATGGCTTTCAACATTAGAATAACCTTGTGAGAAGATTTTCAAATATAGTTGTGTTGAATGATTTTGATGACAGTCTCCACTTGGGATACTTTAGAACTAAACTGCAGACCCTAATACATAACCAATATACTTAAATAGTCCTGATACAAATCAGGATAATGAGAGGCTCTGCCACGACTGTTTGAAAGCCTGCTGAATTTTGTTTTGTATCGTGTCCGTGTCCTGTATATTACGTGAAGTAATTTCGTTAATTTTATGCCTGTGGTGTAAGAAAACGTTACGGTTTAAGCATTTGTTAACGGATTACCCTTATCGTAATGATTTTCTATCGTTGTAATGACTTATCTATTTTAAGAAACCACACAAATGTGAAACGAAAACTAAAAACAGAAACCAAAAAATATTTAAAAATTAAAATAACAATTTCTAACATAAAACAAATATAAGTAAAAAATAATTAGACTATGTATGATTGTTTGGACATTTTGATTAGGTGTGTTGAAAATATTCTGACAGGACATTCTGAAAAGCGTATTTTCCAAAAGTGTATTTCAGAAACCAGCTTCATTACACATTCATTTATGTAGCTTGAAGACGCCCTTAATTTATCTTGTAACAAAAGTATTTATGAGAATTAATTAAGTTTGGCGAGGTATTTTGTAAAATTTCAAATTACTAAAAAATTCGATTATACAGTTTTCCAAAACGTTAACTACATATCGACTTTGAGGTGAGAAATTATTTTATTTATTTATCATCGTTTCCAAGATACTTTCTTCAAGCCCAATAAGACAAATTACCTTTCGCAGTGAGTTTTACCCGTCAAAAGTGAAATTGGAAGCGAACAAAAGAATACGTATTGCATAATTTTGCCCCGTCTACACAGCAGACAAGTTTCATCATGATTGTTTATCGACACAAGTCATCTTGTATCCTCCTACAGTCGCTCAGCGATGAGACCTCCCCATACACCAAAATGGCCCTAGACTACTGTTTACCCTGTTCACCAGATTATTTACGTATATGGTAAAGAGCAGCGGCCCTATGGCACTTACCTGGGGCACTCCTGACGATACACTTTTCTCTGACGAACACTGGTTGTCGAGGACAACATATTGGGTTGTGTTACTTGAGAAGTCTTCGAGTCACTCACACATATGGGAACCTATCCCGTGTGCCTCTACTTTCGTCAACAGTGTTACATTACTTACGGAAGTCTAGGATTACGGATTCCGCACGTTACCCTTCATCCACGGTTCGCAGGATTTCATGTGAGAAAAGGGCAAGCTGAGTTCGCACCAACTACACTTTCTAAATCCATGCTGATTTGTGAACAGGTGCTTTTATCTTTCAAGGAAATTTATTGAATTTTGAGATGCTGCAGCAAACCGATGATAAAATTTATTGGCTCGTAATTTTGCGGGTCCGTTCTTTTACTCTTTTTACATACGGGAGCCACCTGCGCTATTTACAGTCGCTTGGGACTTTTCCCTGCGCGAGTGATTCGCGATAAATGCAAGCTAACTAAGGGGACGATGCTGTAGAGTGCTCTTTGTGAAACTGAATTAGGATTGCATCAGGACTACCAAATTATTTGAATTAAACTCTTTCAGTTGTTTCTCTACACCAGAAACGCTTATTATAATTTCCTCCATACATGACTCTTTAGGATGTTAAAACGATGGTATGTTTGTACGATTATCCTGCTTGGCGATTTCTTAGTGGGAAATTTTTAAAAGTTTGTCATTACTTTTGTTATCTCCTACTTCCTCGTCAGACTGGTCAATTTACTCGATAGAAGTTTTAGACACACTTGGCGTTCTTTCGTAGGACCGGGATTTTTTCTAACTGTCGGCACTATCTTTTGCTAGTGATTGAGGGTGCTAGTTGTAAGCCTCGAGCATCGATCTTTTTAAAGACGCATGAATGTATATTAACTTTTGACTCTCGTCATTTGTGCATTCTCTTTTGAACCGATAATGCAACAGCCATTGCTTCCTCAGCATTTTTAGAATATCGTTGTTAAGCCACGGTGGATCTTTTTTTGTCCATATTGCACTTACTCGGTTCATACTTCTCCACAGAATGAATTGGAATCCGTTTAAGTTTCTCCCGTATTTCCTCTACGTCCATCATACTGGAGCTGAATAATGTTAGATCAATGTGTAAGTGGGATGCTAACAACTGTTTATCTGCTCTTCCCGGCAGAAGTAATGCTTTAGGTCGTTGTCATTCATTTATTGAGTAACCAAAGTCTCTATGATGATGTCCTGGTCGCTAAGCTCTGTCTATGTACTGACGCGGTCGATTAGGTCAGGCCTATTAGTAGTTAAAAGGTCTGAAATACACTGATGAAAGAAAAAAATCTTAACGACAAAAAGTAATTAATGTAGAGTAATGAAATTTCTGAAATACAGTTGTCTAGGTAACATACATAAGTGTTTAACATTGTGAACCGTTACGCAGTTGACATCTCGCGCCACGTCTCCTGGAACGCAATTTTCGGGAGAAGGGGAAGCGACCCGTTTACAGTGAGTGGTTTTGAGGCCGTCTTCTGGGACAGGCAGTGAGTGAACCAGAATGGACAGCGCAGGTTTTTTGGCCAATGGGCTGGCGGTTTGCTCTGCCACCCATGTGACTTCATAGTCTGTCTGGCTGACCATCTTCCCAACACAAGGGACAGGCACCGGAAATGGGAGTGGACATTATCCCTTTAGCCGGCCAGATTTGTACGCGGGTGGTGGGTCAACGTGATCCACTCTCTTCCTGGGGCTCCAAGCTTTTCCACTGTCACCACATAGCGGATTTAGGCCCTTGGTGAGCTACGCTTAGCTCGTTGCTTCGCTGATGAGACCAGACAGCATTCGTAACGATTTATCTCGATCTCAGCTGCGAGAGCGGTAATTGCGATTGGTTCGGTTCCTGGGAGTGCTTTTGTCTTGCTACTTCTATATCGGACTCGTTTCAGTCTCCTGTTGTTGTGCTTCCGTGTTCCAATGCCTGGCCAGGTGATTTGAGGAAGGTGTAGCTCATATGAAATTATAACAGCTTCAAATTGTTAACTGTCGTAGAGTTGTGATTTAATTGTGTGTTATAAATTATTGGGGTTATGGACTGCCTCAGGTTACGTAATTATTTTATGTTTAATGTGTCATTATTCATGAAGTTGAAAGAATTTCTTTTTGTTTGGTACAGTCGTGCTCAAAAGTATCCGAACGACATGAATTGCATTTCACCTGATTCGCATACAACCCGCATAACTCAGCTGTCTAGCAGGTCCTCTAATCGCTCCTCGGTACAGTCGTTTGACTACTGAAAATGGTTCCAACAAGTCTCCACTAGAAAACACTGCCCTGTATCGCAATAACACAAGATGTAATGTAGTACCACGATACTACAAATATCAGTGAACACCTTATCACAGATAAGACTGTCCTTAAGGCTTGTAAGCTCACGTTTATTACAATAATGACTTACCTGAAATGTTACCACCCTCATTATTACGTCAGATAGGTAATGCACGTAGTAAGTTGGTCGTATTCATGATCAGCTCTTCGAAGTAACATACCGTACTTAATATTTAACAAAAAGTGACATTAAAAATTTAAGTTAATCACGAGCAGCTAGTTGAGAATATGAATTCCAAATGACACGACGAGCCGTCTCGTTCTGCATATGGGTCCAAACCCAGGTCATGCAGACTAAGCAAAGAATTCGGGACTGATTGAAACTAACAGTTATTCCTGACTAGGCAAACAGAGAGTGATCTATCACGAATTTAGACAGTATCAGTTAGCAAATATCAACAATAAATTACATAATGTTACATTATTAACGCACAAAAATGGATGAAATGGCTGTGAGCACGATGCAACTTAACTTCTGAGGTCATCAGTCGCCTAGAACTTAGAACTAATTAAACCGAAGTAACATAAGGACATCACACACATCCATGCCCAAAGCAGGATTCGGACCTGCGACCATAGCGGTCGCTCGGTTACAGATTGTAGCGCCTAGAACCGCATGGCCACTCCTGCCGGCTTTAACGGACAGAAATAGCTACCCAGCATCTATTTTCCCTGTTAACGAACTACAAGACATGTTAAATATTGCTTCTTCACAAGTAACTTACTTGAAATGCAGTGACGTAAGGCTTTGGGTTGCACAGGAATTCGAACCCAGAACATAATCGGATTGATATCGAAGCACAATCAACTGTGACATTTCGAATTTCCTCGGCAGTAGCTAGATGTTTTAACTGAAATGACGAGACGAAACATTACTTTTTCCTTTCCAGGCCTCCAACCCGGCACCTATCGCTGTTATATTTTAGAGAAAACGAACGTTAAATTTGGGTTTGTTACACCAGCAGAGACATGTGAGCATGTTTGAACAAGAAATAGTATGACGATGAGTTCAGTGGTGACTGGGAATCGAACCCCACACATATCGTTGTTGACTACACACAAATAGATGGCTGTGAGAACTATGGGACTTAACATCTGAGGTCATCAGCCCCTTAGAACTTAGAACTATTTAAACCTAACTAACCTAAGGACATCACACACATCCATAACCGAGGCAGGATTCGAACCTGCGACCGTAGCGGCTCACACGGTTCCAGACTGTAGCGCCTAGAACCGCTCGGCCACAACGGCCAGCCACAAATAGATGTCAGCTACCAATTTTTTCTCCACCAACTACTCGGAATAACCTCCTTGACTTACAGTAATCTCGAAAATAGTTCTGTGTCTCACTGGGAGTCAAAAACGTCAGATACCGTTAGTGTTGAAAATGAATGAAAATACATTACAAATCAATATTATTATCCACCAGCCATAGGTGTTCTCATGCTAGAGCTTGATAATATATAATGAAAGATTTAGTGCCGGGCCAGGATTCAAACCTATTCACGCGCAATTTGCGGAGATGTTGAGGAATCTTCCGTTTTGAACAAACACCAAATTGTAGTCGAACTGCATTGTCACGAAGGGATCAGATTCCGCGTTAAGGGCGATCTGAGTAGCATTCCCAGTTCAGAACCAATTTTATCGACATACAGAAGAACAAATTATAGATGGAATAAGTGCCCTGTGACCATACATAGCGTTTGTTTCGATACTAGAAATAAAGAACTAGTATAAGAAAGATTTCTACATGCCGCAACTCCCGTCTTTATTGTGGTTCAACCTAACGTCTACTTGTTAGAGAAGGAATATCATGTTAAATGTGAATTTCAGACCACAATGCCATTATACCTTCTTCACTTGGCGTTGCCAGAAGAGAATAGAATCTGTCTCTCCCTATAAAATGTCATTGGCAGAAGTTGGAAACGAACCCAGACCATAAGTATATGAACCTATCATCAATCCAAGAGACCACGAAATCTAATTCTCTGTGATTCATATTTCTTTCGTAACGCCGGTGCGCCACACTGGATGAAATTTGTGACACACAGGCCCCCTGTAGTTGTTTGCGGCATGTTCATTACATTTATTTACTTCCTTGACCGAATTGCCATGAACTAGCTGCCTCGGCTACCTAGTGCATCAGTTCGATTCTATATTGTAATCACCGAAATAAAATCATCTAACTGTCACCTACACAGAACTGCGAACAGTGTAAGATGCAGATATTTAAATAGGAAGTGTTCCATTCCACTTGAGTTACTCTATTGCGCTATCTGTCTGTTGAAGACGTCGTGCAGTGTAAACGAAAAGCTGTAACTGTCTGTCTCTAAGAAGTCCAGTTCCGGCGATATGCATTATCTCACAGCACTGTGGAATGCGGAACTTCTGGAGGAATATTTCGTGACTTCTCGAGCTGCTGTACCTATCGTGAGCTAGTAGCGTAGCGGTAAGCGTCGCGCACCGTAGATATGTCACGAATTCGAGTATATTCACTGCTACATTTCTTAAAACGCAATTATGCTTTCTGCTGAAGTTATCAATCTAATGGAACTTTGAAAATAATTCCCTTCACTTGTTAACCGAAAATAGTCGCATGTGGAAAAAGTGCGAACTTCTGTGTCATTTTGTTCTTTTCAGGTTTAATAGACTGCCAGGCAGCAGAAGCATCTAGAAACTTTTGTGTTATGTATGTTGGGGAGAGCGCATCGTGACAAAATACGTCAGAAAAGTATTTTCTACATTAGCTATCGTGTGGTAGTGGCATTTTATTCTTCTTCCAACCTTTTTTGACAGATTTAACTCAGAACAGGTTCTCTACATGCATGTAATCAATATACTGCATGTGCATTGTCAGACCGTTAAGGACATCAGAGAATTCACATATATCGTTAATGATTAATTTTTCCCTCATGTTTACTTTTGTTTCAACAACACTAAAAGAAACCTTACGAAAAATTAGTAAAACATTAATCATTTAGATTTCTATTGGATCTGTGTTTAATTGGTATGCTGTGTCATACTCAAGATTTATGCAAATGGGACATTTCATAAGTAAAGTTATGTATTACTAGAAACCCAAAATTTGCTTGTCAGCAGCACCTGTTGTGCAGCATTGTAAGTTTTTCACCATTGATGAGCCGAAACTACTTTCTTGTCATTTCCTTATCGATGTTCGATCTGAATGCTTGTAGCTCTTTCACAGAAGGTATAAAACCGTTTGCGTCAGCGAGACTGCAACTGCGAACCATAACAGACGCTTTATCACTGGTCAGCACGTTACCCCAGAGCTAGCGAAGAAGTACGTATGTGTCTTTGCTTTCTCTTACAAAGCCAATAGTGGCTAGAACTCGTAAGACGCTATTTAAAGGACGAGAATAGTTGCTATTTCCACGTGCAACTACTTTCCTGGGCTGAAAACTGTTAGTTTATAATCTTTTGTTACACCTGAACCGGTAACAACTCAAATTGTTCAATTGGAAGTGACAGAAAAAATCAAGTGAACGTTGAGGCTTAATTCCGTGCACACCAGGAAGTAACTCGTCGATCACAGAGTTGCCAAACATACCTTGCCTTCTTCCCAATTCTCATTTATAGTACCAGCATGAAGAAGACGAGCCGATGTGATCCTACAGCGGGCTGGGAAGTGACCATAGCTGGCGTCTCAAAGACGCGACTGCTACGGCCTGGAATAGGTAATGCGTCTGATTCGCATTTCTGTAACTAGGTTTAGGGACTGGAGCGTAATTACTAATAATAGTCAGAACTCACAGCAAACTAAGCTTCATACATCAGTAACTATCATAGTTGTTTTTATATTTCTTTTGTAAGTGTACTCAAAACTAAGAAACTCATTTACAGACGTTTTTGTGCCTCGCCGATAGTCGAGCACAACAAACAAATAAAAAAAACAGAATGTGTGTGTATGTGTGTGTGTGTGTGTGTGTGTGTGTTTGTGTGTGTGTGTGTGAGGGAGAGAGAGAGAGAGAGAGAAATCAAAAATAAGGAGTGAGAGTAAAAAATTGTTCTAAAGAAATTGAATCATGGTATGTAAAGATATGTTTCATTAAAATGACACGTTCCACATTATTACGAAATGCAAATTTCTTAGTTCGAGAAAATCCACTGTGAAGTGGAAATACACAATTCACTCATTGGGCTCCATAAGTACACTGTAACAGTAATTTCTGTGTATATGCTATGCCAACGGATTGTAGAATTTTGTGGTGCTCTCTTTCACTTCTGTAAACAATATGCCTGACCTAAATGGGCCCTTTATCATTACAGATCCTGGGCAGTGCAACATTATAGTGACAGTAATGTGCTTATACTGATAACCTCACTCTTCGTTATACGTGATTTTGTAATCTTTTAAATGAAACAGCGTGACCTTCCAGTGGGAGACATTTCGTCCCCCTTTTCCTTATGTGAAATTTGTCAGTAAGCTTTTTGCCTTCCAGCCATCTAAATGTGGCAGATACGGCCGGGAAACGATTCACAAACCATGACAAATCGTTAAGACATTGTTGTAGCTGAAGGAATTTAGTTTCTTCTTAAATCGTCTTATGCAGCCACGTTCACAGATATCTCAAATAGGAAAAGCTCTTTATCCAGGTACGAAGGTTGTAAAACAAACTTCCCACAGTCTGTATCAGGTTAATCTTATCATCGGATACCACTGCGTAAGTATTTTTTCTAAGAGGTATCACAAGTAGTCTTCCTGTAGCTATGGGAATCATTGGTTGAAATCGAGTTTAACACCAATGGGTACAGTAGTGCTAAATATTCAGAATTATTATCAACATAAGTCTGAGTTCATCCACAAACTGAAGCGTATTTATAATATTGACACTAGACTGTGTATCCTTGTCTTCCTTGAATGGCCATTGGAAGACGTTTACGTACACGTATAAATTACTGTGAATACTTGAAACGCTATAGTTAAAGTTGCTCTCATAAACTAATTTTGTTTTTTTAATTCTTCTGGGTCTTCAGCGTGAAATATGTGTTATAGATACAGTCTTAGACAAACAATTGACCGCCGAGTCGTTCACGTAAGGTGGACAATACAGTCATGCTCCCGTCAGAATTCTATGCCCGGCAATATGCTCGATCTGGCAACATTGTAGACTGCGGCACTTCCCGGAGGACGACTTGACTGAAGTCTGAGTACATTGGTCTTGACTGTGTCCATAGTCTTGAGGGAAAACGCGAGACTAACTAATAAGACGTCTGGCAATTGAAAGCAAACGTCGATACAATTTTTACCGCCCCTTTCCTCTCGGTGCTGAAGCTATGAGTGTAATTCAAGCGAATCTACAATATACACTCCTGGAAATTGAAATAAGAACACCGTGAATTCATTGTCCCAGGAAGGGGAAACTTTATTGACACATTCCTGGGGTCAGATACATCACATGATCACACTGACAGAACCACAGGCACATAGACACAGGCAACAGAGCATGCACAATGTCGGCACTAGTACAGTGTATATCCACCTTTCGCAGCAATGCAGGCTGCTATTCTCCCATGGAGACGATCGTAGAGATGCTGGATGTAGTCCTGTGGAACGGCTTGCCATGCCATTTCCACCTGGCGCCTCAGTTGGACCAGCGTTCGTGCTGGACGTGCAGACCGCGTGAGACGACGCTTCATCCAGTCCCAAACATGCTCAATGGGGGACAGATCCGGAGATCTTGCTGGCCAGGGTAGTTGACTTACACCTTCTAGAGCACGTTGGGTGGCACGGGATACATGCGGACGTGCATTGTCCTGTTGGAACAGCAAGTTCCCTTGCCGGTCTAGGAATGGTAGAACGATGGGTTCGATGACGGTTTGGATGTACCGTGCACTATTCAGTGTCCCCTCGACGATCACCAGTGGTGTACGGCCAGTGTAGGAGATCGCTCCCCACACCATGATGCCGGGTGTTGGCCCTGTGTGCCTCGGTCGTATGCAGTCCTGATTGTAGCGCTCACCTGTACGGCGCCAAACACGCATACGACCATCATTGGCACCAAGGCAGAAGCGACTCTCATCGCTGAAGACGACACGTCTCCATTCGTCCCTCCATTCACGCCTGTCGCGACACCACTGGAGGCGGGCTGCACGATGTTGGGGCGTGAGCGGAAGACGCCCTAACGGTGTGCGGGACCGTAGCCCAGCTTCATGGAGACGGTTGCGAATGGTCCTCGCCGATACCCCAGGAGCAACAGTGTCCCTAATTTGCTGGGAAGTGGCGGTGCGGTCCCCTACGGCACTGCGTAGGATCCTACGGTCTTGGCGTGCATCCGTGCGTCGCTGCGGTCCGGTCCCAGGTCGACGGGCACGTGCACCTTCCGCCGACCACTGGCGACAACATCGATGTACTGTGGAGACCTCACGCCCCACGTGTTGAGCAATTCGGCGGTACGTCCACCCGGCCTCCCGCATGCCCACTATACGCCCTCGCTCAAAGTCCGTCAACTGCACATACGGTTGACGTCCACGCTGTCGCGGCATGCTACCAGTGTTAAAGACTGCGATGGAGCTCCGTATGCCACGGCAAACTGGCTGACACTGACGGCGGCGGTGCACAAATGCTGCGCAGCTAGCGCCATTCGACGGCCAACACCGCGGGTCCTGGTGCGTCCGCTGTGCCGTGCGTGTGATCATTGCTTGTACAGCCCTCTCGCAGTGTCCGGAGCAAGTATGGTGGGTCTGACACACCGGTGTCAATGTGTTCTTTTTTCCATTTCCAGGAGTGTATTTCGCTTTCTGTCACATTGGTAATAACAGGTTCAACAATATTTTAGCGGGAGATTTCGTGGCCGACCATCTGTCACTGAACACGGCATGAGTCTGAGTTCTCTGGGACCCGTTTGCTGCCACTCCTCTCTCTCGACGGTGTAAAATGCTTTAATGTTGTTGCGTTGTGACCCATAAAATCTGTCTACGATTTGTGTTTCCAACTCGATAGCAACGGAGGCACAAAACCGTTTTTATTTGATGCTTATTTTATTACACTAGTATGCAATACATCAATGTGGAACAGAATTAATTTCATTGTTTCTGATCCAGTGCACTATAATTAAAGCGCCACATCATGTTCTTTTTCCTTTCACAGAATATTCTTCAAATAATTTATTTTTGTCATGGAATCGTATGTGTTAGTCAAGGCACAGAGAGTAAATGCAATGTAATGTGTTTCGTTTCTTTCTTTGATTCCCTATGGTAAATGGGTCCGAAACATTGTGTCAATACCTTCCAGAACCTGCTCAATAGCTACTCAGGCAAATTGCTTGTTTTGAGGTCCATACATTAATTAATGGAGAAGTGAACGCTGTTCAAAACTGATATTAAAATATTCAATTGGATTTAAGGCGACAAAATTTTCCATATTTGAAGCTACCCAGAGAAATAGTAAGTTGCTAGAGCCACTGTTATCAAATGTCTGCAGAGAGTTCCTAACTGCTACTGTGGAAATTTAGCATAGAGGCCCTACAGTAATCAAGAGGTTTATTCCCTTCATACTTATCACCTTGGCATGTGAGTCTTATGTAAAGAACGATATTGAAATTCGTATCGTTGACGGTCGATTCGAATTTCTTCAGAGACTCTTTGTATTGTGAAGCAGATTGGTAGTCAGAAAGTCGAGATCTATGACCATTAACACAACTTACTGGGTCGAGCTACCAAGAGGACTTGAAGTGTAAAGGTTTTCTTCCGATTTAGTTACAGATTTTTTTCTGGAAATTCGTAGCTCCATAAAATAAATCAGAAAAAAAGCTCGTATTCAATGGCCCCTCCCACGGTTAGAACTGACAACTTATTGAGCCGTGGCGACACGAAACACGGGCGGTACCACGGGGCTACAGACACACTGCTGCCAGCACGCCACTCTCATCCTGGTATTTGTCGCTCATCCTCATAACGCATCGTGAAAGATAACAAAAGTTGTCACTTATGTGAAGAATAGCATTTCTTTAACCAAAAAATTGAATTTTCTTTTTCAGTGTCTTAGTTTACATGAGGATTACATAGCATGAGTTGTGCAAATGGAAAGGGAATATCAAGTGAATTTAGCGAGACAATTCAGTACCATACGCGGAAGTGATTGCACTGTCACAGTGTTGCCAAATGTTTGTGACGATGTTGCCAATTCTCAGCAGTGTTAGGAGCAGCTCTGTGGCAGTGTGCGAGGTGAATCCCGTGCTCGTGTCATAGTAGGATACGAAGAGGAGGCGTGGGGTTTGGTTAATATGCAGCGTTTTCTCCTACCAGTTGTGACAAACATTCAGGTGTATAATATTCCACCACGATTACAGTTTCCCAGAACATATATAGGATTAAGACACTTATCTTGTTACTTTGTGACAAAAGATTATTTCAGTACAATAAAAAGTCTTTGGAAATCAACTTTGCCCACCTGTCACGAAAAGTAAGATAACAAACACTTTGTACCTCGAAATCGATTGCATCTATGTGCAGTCTTGTAATCATACAAGTAGAATAACATGAATTGCACGAGAATTTAGAAAAAGTGTGGGTGCGAATGGAATCTATAAGAAACACAGTTAACTAATTATTCTGTGCCAGGTAATAATCAATTCATTTGAAAATTCAGAAGAAAAGAAACTATAAATTACGCCCATTAAAACAGAAACTGTAGTGCAGATGTGGTCACTGTGCAGATCTGCGCTTTTTCATCTTCAGATCTATACAAATAATGTATAATAACTAGCGTAATCATTGCTTTCGTAATGTTTCCCTCTCGTTTAGTCTTCTAATGATGAACTGGACCCACACCCATGAGTCTGATTGTTTGTTTGTATCCTTCCATCGACTATCTTTGTGTGTTATTGCTCGGTGTTCAAAAAGCAAGATACTATGCCTGCTCCCACGAGGTAATAGAACGAAGTCGCAAGAAGGCTAACGAATTATAATCAAAATACACTGAGGCGCCAATTTGTCTGTCGTCATGGTGTTACGTCGACAGAAATAGTTGGGTATTATTGCGTGCATCACAAGCATCCCATTGTCGTCTTTTCTTACTGAGATTTTCATATTACACTGAACACAAGACGCCAAGATAAATGTGTATATTCTCCGTGACGAAACATCCCAAATTCCATTCACTCTGATCCTTTCGTTACGTGCATCGGCAGCAATGAGTGACAGGAAAGCTGTTGTGAGGTGACGAATAACAATAACAATGGTAATAATAAATCAGTAATCAAGGATGTTTACAGCATTACAGACAATTGGTAACGATTAACAAAATAACCAAGAAAGACTGAGTGTTTAATTGGCGCATTGCGTAGGTGTTCTTACCACTTTGTTACTGAATTCTGTTCTGGCTGTTTGCAGAGAGAAAAGAAACAACCCTGTAGCCACACACATCGCTAGTACAACGAGATATTACCTATCAACTATCCTTGCTTTACATCACGAGACGAACATGGCGGCACCAAGCTGATATTTGAAATACATATCTGTTTTCTCTCTTTGTCTCTCTCTCTCTCTCTCTCTCTCTCTCTCTCGTTTTATTTTTATTTTTATTTTTGGAGGAAATCATTGAGAAGCGCGAGTAATAAGCAAGTAGGCATATAATCTATTTACAGTTATTTTCATTGCGATACATAATGCAAAAATATACATTTTAATGTATTATTGCGTAATTCCAATTACTGACAGTCTATTCCTGAGCTTGCTCGCATTCAGTGCGGTGAAAGCTGTCACAGAAGCAAGCAAAACACAAATATTTCTAGCACCATGCGCAACACAGAAATGAAATCTCGATGCACTGACGTGTTGTCCGATATATTGCTCGGAAAACACATCTGATTCATGTTGCTAAATACAGCTCCATCAGATATCAATTTGGATGCGTACCAAGTATATAAAAGTATATCATGAAATACACAGAAAGGCACATAGAGGTATTCGACTGAAACTAAACCATGACCAAGATTGTAACTGGGGTCGACAGCATCGTTGTCTACCACCTTGACAACTCGAGGGGGGCGCTCAACGTCGAGGTCATCAGCGATTGACAACTCGAACAGTGACAGTGCTCGGCCGTTTTCTTACGTTTACTGAAGACCATAAATGTCAAGTCCCGTAGTACTCAGAGCCATTTGAACAAATTTTTTGTATCCCCCTACTCCGCACAACGAGCGTTCCTAGTGACAAACAGCGATGTATGCAATACCTCGAATACACTGAACGCCACAGTTTACTTTAGTCTTCCGTAGTAAAACATGCCTGTAATGATAAATGGCCCGTTTAGGTCAGGCATATCGTTTACAGAAGTGGAAGAGAGAGCACCACTAAATTCTACAATCCGTATGCATTGCATACACACAGAAATTACTGTTACAGTGTAGTTATAGAGCCCAATGAGTGAATTGCGTATTTCCACTTCACACTGGATTTTCTCGAACAACGAAATTTGCTGAGTTAGTCAAAATTTCAAAATGGCTTCACATCGAGACTATGATGCCTAGAAGAGTCCTGCTGACATGAGAATAGCATAATCTCCGCGTCAGGGTCTTGCTTTAATAGAATTACATTTTTCCCCTTGACTAATTTTGTAAGCTAAACACATAATCCGTTACAGCATACTCCTGGGGCTGGGAAATGTGGCCACAATGGTCTGGTGGAACGAACTATCACGGTTGCAATGCATGGGTTCAGGCACAAACAGATTTACTTTACCCCTGGTAACCTCAAAAGAAAGACGTTATAATCCAGAATCCGCATTAAACATCACGTTCCTTCATTACCAACTGGGCAGAGCCGGTTTACGTTGGAAAATGACATAGGCGGAAGTCATGGTAAACAGAAGTACTGTCGCCAGTAAACTTACTTGCATTATAAAATTTTATTTTATTTGATGAACCGATAACCATTTAAAGGAACAGGGCTCTTATTTTACTTGTACTTGATTTTACAACAGACGTTGAAAAATTTGGTGCTGGACTGTGATTCGAATTCATATCTCCTCTTTCGAGGACCTGAATCTCTCGGAATAGTATAGTTCAATTATTTCGTACCTTTTCCCAAGACTGCAGTCTTCTGTAGGTCTCCTCCAAAGGTATGTATGTGCGTCCGAATCCTGACCCAGTACAAAAATATTCATAATTTCATTTCAAGCCCTATTACGTGCACACCGGCCTGCTAGTGAAAATTAACGTGCATTTTTAATGGCTGTTGATCTGTTGCCAACAATCGCAATAGGTGTCGTTATTTCAGGTCAAACATGCACAAATCTTACTGTTGGTGAGGAAGCAATTGGTACGTAAGCTATATTCGTGGATTATAAAGAAGGACAGTAGGTGTGCGGTTCGATTGTCGCTTGGACACAAAAATTTGTATCCTTATTTTAAATTCAAACACCTAGCAGCTGGTAAGAGAAACCGATACGTAAGATTTGATATTACTTAGTTAACAATCCGATTACGTGTTTGATTCGTATCTCCGTCACAGAACTTCACATCATGCGCTTCATCTTTAAATGCATGCACACTTTGTTACTTCTGAATGGAGGTATATCAGACATCTTCCGTGGTTAGTTAAAAGGGACGAAAGAGTCTTGATAGGAGCCCCGGTTTATTACAAAAACTGTCATCTTTTTTTTTTTTTTCATGTTTAGATTTGATTACAAATATTGGCGAAAATTTCGGTAATTCATGACTCTTCATGGATAGTCAGCAATATGATTAGATTAGACTAGATTTGATGAGATTAGTACTTGTTCCCTAGATCATGAATAAGACATTTCGTAATTATGTGGAACGCATCATTTTAATGAAAGGTATCTTTACATACCATGATTCAATTTCTTTACAACAATTTTTTACTCTCTCCCCTTATTTTTATTTCTCTCTCTCTCTCTCTCTCTCTCTCTCTCTCTCTCTCTCTTTCTCTCACTCTCTCTCTCTCTCTCTCTCTCTCTCTCTCTCTCTCTCTCTCTCTCTCTCTCTCTCGCTCACACAAACACAAACACACACACATTCTTTTTTTTTTTTTATTCTTGTGTTCGACTATCGGCGAGGCATGAAAACGTCTGTGAATGAGTTTCTTAGTTTTGAGTACACTTACGAAATAAATATAAAAACAACTATGAGAGTTACTGATTTATGATACTTAGTTTGCAGACAGTTCTGACTATTATTAGTAACTACGCTCCAGTCCCTAAACCTAGTTACAGAAATGCGAATCATACGCATTACGTATTCCAGGCCGCATCAGCCGCGTCTTTGAGACACCAGCTATGGTCACTTGCCAGCCCGCTGTACGATCACATCGGTTCGTCTTCATCATGCTGGTTCTATAACTGAGATTTGACAACAAGGCAAGATATGTTTGGCAACTCTGTGATCGACGAGTTACTTCCTGGTGTGCATGGAATTAAGCCTCAAAGTTCATTTGATTTTCCTGTCATTTCCATTGAATAATCTGAGTTGTTATCGCTTGGGGTGTAACAAATGATTGTTTTCAGCCCAGGAAGGTAGTTGCACGTGGAAATTGTTGTGGCGTAACAAGCTAGTCACGCTACACTGAGGAGGAAGCCGAAAGGCACGCGTACACACACGCCGACTGGCGTCAAGTCTGGAACAGGATACGTAATGACTGCTATAAAGAAAATACGTAGCTTTGGAATATACTTAACTTTTAATGCTTCCTTTGGTACATCTCTCTTGACTATACAAATGAGACTCGTAAGATACATGCACTGTGACAATTGGCGCCTTGCTAAGTCGTAGCCATTAACTTAGCTGAAGGCTATTCTGACTGTCTCTCGGCAAATGAGAGCAAAGGCTTCGTCAATATAGTCGCTAGCAACGTCGTCGTACAACTGGGGCGAGTTCTCGTACGTCTCTCGAGACCTGCCGTGTGGTGGCGCTCGGTCTGCGATCACACAGTGGCGACATGCGGGTCCGACATGTACTAATGGACCGCGGCCGATTTAAGCTACCACCTAGCAAGTGTGGTGTCTGGCAGTGACACCACATTCCTCCCCCGCAAATCGGCGAACGGTCGTGTTATAAGGCTTCCGCCCGCCGTGGGGAGGACCCCATGTTGACGTATGCGATGAGGTGGGGAGCCTAACAACAGGCGAGGCTGTGCCACCCGCACCCGGCCAGTCGGTCCGAGGGGAGCTAGGAAACGCCTGAAAACCTAGTCCAGGGTGCACGTCAACATGCGGTGTATGCGCCCGTAGAGAGACAGAAGGGGCCGAAGGGTCGACCTCCATGTGGTCGGGGCACCCGACGGGCGAAGACGACATCTGGTCCGGAGCGGGCAAGAGTTCCATGGCGGAGGACAGCCGGTCACGGGAAGCGAGCGGCGGCGCGTGACCCAGGGAGGCGCCTGGCGGTTGCAGCGACGCGTCCACTGCGGTCGGCGCCGGCGGGAGAACAGGCGGCGGCGGCGGCGCGTCGCCATGAGGCAAAATGGAAGGCAGCGTCGGTAACACCTGGGGATGAGGTGAGCCAGTAGATGGGTCCCCAGGGCGCTGACCGGACGGCACCGTCGCTGAAAGCAGACGGGGAGCGGCAGAACCCAGGCGACGACAGAGGCGCAGCTGATTGAGATGCCGACGCACCTCACCATAGGCCCCAAAACCAAATACATCGCGCGGCCGAGGCAGCGAAGAATGCGCCCTGCGAGCCAACGCCGTGAACCGCGATAGTTGCGATAGAAAACAACGTCGCCAGGAGCAAAAGCAGTAGTCTGCCGCTGCACTGGAACCTGATGCGGCGGATGCAGCAAAGACATCAAGGTTCGATGAGGACGACCGTGGAGCAACTCAGCTGGCGAGCGACCATCGCGGGGCTGAGAGCGATATGAAGACAAAAAGAGCAACAATGCGTCCTCCCTAGAATGCGACTCTTTCAACTTCAACATCTGCGACTTGAAAGTCCGGACCAACCGTTCAGCGGCACCGTTTGACTGAGGCGAAAACGGCGCGGATGTCAGATGTTGAATACCATTGGCCTTGCAGAATGACTGAAATTCTGCGGACATGAATTGTGGGCCATTGTCGGAAACAATAGTCTGGGGAAGACCTTCAATGCAAAAAATAGCGGACAACGCTTGGATGGTGGCAGAAGACGTCGTGGAAGACATCTGGACAACAAAAGGAAAATTACTGAAGGAATCCACCACAACCAACCATCGAGCATTCCAGAATGGACCAGCAAAATCGATGTGCAAGCGTTGCCAAGGGGAAGTGGCTGTCGGCCATGCAAAGAATTTCTGCGGCGGGGCGGATTGTTGTTCGGCACACGCCACGCAAGAAGAGCACATATTCGCAATCGCAGCATCGATTCCGAACCAATTACAGTGCTGACGAGCAAGTTGTTTCGTACGCACTATACCCCAATGTCCTTGGTGAAGAAGCCATAAGACAGAGGACTGTAACGAACGTGGGACCACGACTCTGGATTGATCATTATCTGAACGCAACAACAAAACACCACGTCGTACAAAAAGTCTCTCCTTGTGAGCAAAAAATCGGCGAACCAACAGATCCTCGATCCGTGACTTCGACAAGGGCCATTGCGAAGCAACAAAACGCAAAACAGTAGCAAGGACAGGGTCAGCAGCTGTGGCTGTAGCGACACGACAAAAATCAACCGGAAACGATTCGACCACGTCATCGGTTTCCGAATCAATGAACATGCAAGCAAGTTCGGAAGAATCGAATGCTTTATCCTCAGCAACAGGCAAACGGGACAACGCATCAGCGTTTCCGTGCTTAGCAGTGGACCGACACAAGATATTGTAGTGGTACTGCGAGAGGAAAAGAGACCAGCGAATGAATTTCTGCGCTGTACGTGGAGGTACAGGCTTGTTCGGATGAAAAAGCGATGTCAAAGGTTTGTTGTCTGTGATGATGGTAAAGTGACGACCATACAAGAAATCATGGAACTTAGTAACACCAAACACGAGAGCTAAAGCTTCTTTCTCTATCTGGGAATAATTTCTTTGCGCTGACGAGAGCAATTTGGACGCAAAGGCAATAGGGCGATCAGGCGAACCATCTTTGTGCGCAAGCACAGCACCGATCCCGAAATCTGATGCATCTACCATCAACAAAAGGGGTTTCTGGGGATCGAATGGCGTAAGGCAAGTATTTGAAAGCAACGCCGATTTCAACCGGCGAAAGGCGCGTTCGCATTCCGTCGTCCAGACGAACGGAACACCTTTACGGCGTAAGCGATGAAGCGGAGCTGAAATGGAAGAAGCGCGCGGCACAAACCTGGCATAGTAGGTAATTTTGCCCAACACACTCTGGAGCTGTTTCAAGTTCCGTGGCGAAGGCAATTCCTGTATGGCACGGAGGTGCTCTGGACTCGGTTGTATTTCTTGGGCATTTATGACATGTCCCAGATATGGTAAGTCACGAGCAAAAAACACACATTTGTCCTTCCTCAAGCGAAGACCATTTTGTCGCAAGACCAGAAATAACGTTCGTAGGTTGGCTAAATGTTCGGCTTCTTTCTTTCCGGAGATCACAATATCGTCCAGATAGTTCGCAGCAGTAGGGACCGACGCACAAACAGTTTGTAAATATTGCTGAAACAATGCAGGGGCGGATGCACACCCGAACGGCAGTCTTTTGAAGCGATACAACCCAAGATGCGTGTTAACCACCAAGACGCGCTTGGAGTCTTCGTCCACTGGTATCTGCAAGTACGCATCTGCTAGGTCCAACTTTGAAAAATACGTTCCCGGGCACAGTTTGTCAAAAAGATATTCCGGGCGGGGCAAAGGAAAAGTAGCAGTCACAAGTTGTGGATACACAGTTGCCTTGAAGTCCACGCAAAGTCACAATTTTCCGGAAGGTTTTTGCAAAATAACTAAGGGTGATGCCCAGAGAGAAGCCTGCACACGTTCAATTACAACTTGCGATTCTAAATCGGTTAATGTTCTTGCGACCTCATCACGCAATGCGTGGGGAACATTGCGCGCTCTGAAAAATTTCGGTTGCGCGTTTACTTTGAGTTCCAAATGTGCTGCATAGTTCTTATCACAACCAAGGCCCAGTGCAAAAATGTCTGCAAATTCTTCACATAGACTAGAAACACTGGCGGAAGGCACAGTCTGGTTCACGGATAGGACCTGATTGACGATAGACAAGTTAAACAACTGAAATAAATCTAAACCAAACAAGTTCACTGCCATAGAAGAACGAAGAACGTAAAATGACACAAGTTTTGTTTGTCCCTTGTATGTGGCAAGAAGGCTGCACTGTCCTAACACAGGTATCTGCTGTCCTAAATAACTATTGAGCTGAACATTTGCGGCACGCAACGGAGGTTTGCCCAGTTGTTTGTACGTGTCTTTATTGAGCAATGAAACTGCAGCTCCGGTATCGAGCTGGAATGGTATCACTTGTCCAGCAAAGTCCAAATCTACAAAAAGTTTATTGTCCTGCTGACAAGAGCGACTTTCACGTGCAATTTGGACTGATACAGGTACAGAAGCACTTGCGACTTTACGGGAGTTCCAGCGACGTCGACGCACACGTTTTGTGGGACGAACACAGTCACTGTTAGATAAAGTGGCACTGGACGGGGTGGAATTAACGACATGAATGTCCATGGGCGAAGGTTCACGAGCCTGATTGTCCCTGGTTCGATTCCGGCGCGAAGCAAAGGGCCTGGAATGGTTTTGATTGTCTGATCTTAGCTTTTTCTGGCAAACACTTTGAACATGTCCTTTCTTATGACTGTAAAAGCAAATAGCTTGGCGTGACGGGCAATTGTCACGCGAATGTCTAGCTGCACACTGCGGGCATGATTTTAGAACTGCATTGGCATGCTTACGCGGCTGGACTCGTGTTTGCGAGCTAGGCTGCAGCTGCGCGGACGGGCGCGAGGGCCTTTAGTGTCCCATGCTGCGCGCCCGGCGGGCCGGTCAATGCGACACACTGCTGGCGAAGTTTCAAATGATTCCTGAGCAAAGTCAAGTGTGTCTTGCCTATCCAATATGTCTATCACTTGTTGAAGGGTGGGATTAACTAGTTTCAAAATCTGTTCCCGTATGCGAACATCAGAAACGTTCTGTGCTATTGCATCACGCACCATAGTATCCGAATACGGAGGTCCACATTCACATGCAAAATCACAATCCCTAGTAAGTCCTTGCAATGTTGCAACCCACTCCCTATTAGTCTGACCAGCCGTACGTTTGGTACGAAAGAACGTATACCTTTTTGCAACTACATTAACTGTTTCTTTGAAATAGGCATCTAAAGCAGACAAAATTTCTTCGTAGGACAGAGTTGCTACGTCGCGTCGGGGAAACAATTTCACTATCACACGGTAGGTGGACACACCGACACAAGAAAGCAAAACCGGCTGCCGCTCGTTACCTTGAATTCTGTATGCGGCTAGATGGAATCCAAATTGTCGGGACCATTCAGTCCACGACTCTTGGGTTGAATCAAAATGACGGAAGGACGGTGCAACTGCTGATTCTGCAAGCGATAAAATTCGGACAGTACATCTGGAGAATGTGGCGAAGCCAAGACACAAATAATTCAGAGCAAAGCAAGTAGAAGGAACACGATCCTGTAATCCTCGTCGTCAATCTGTTGTGGCGTAACAAGCTAGTCACGCCACACTGAGGAGGAAGCCGAAAGGCACGCGTACACACACGCCGACTGGCGTCAAGTCTGGAACAGGATACGTAATGACTGCTATAAAGAAAATACGTAGCTTTGGAATATACTTAACTTTTAATGCTTCCTTTGGTACATCTCTCTTGACTATACAAATGAGACTCGTAAGATACATGCACTGTGACAATTGGCGCCTTGCTACGTCGTAGCCATTAACTTAGCTGAAGGCTATTCTAACTGTCTCTCGGCAAATGAGAGCAAAGGCTTCGTCAGTATAGTCGCTAGCAACGTCGTCGTACAACTGGGGCGAGTTCTCGTACGTCTCTCGAGACCTGCCGTGTGGTGGCGCTCGGTCTGCGATCACACAGTGGCGACACGCGGGTCCGACATGTACTAATGGACCGCGGCCGATTTAAGCTACCACCTAGCAAGTGTGGTGTCTGGCAGTGACACCACAGAAATAGCAACTAATCTCGTCCTTTAAATAGCGTCTTACGAGTTCTAGCCACTATTGGCTTCGTAAGAGGATGCAGAACCACATACTTCTTCGCTAGCTCTGGGGTAATGTGCTGACCAGTGACAAGGCAGCTCTTATGGTTAGCAGTTGCAGTCTCGCTGTCGCAAACGTTTTTATCCCGTCTGTGAAAGAGCTACAAGCAGTCAGATCAAACATCGATAAGGAAATCGCAAGAAAATACTTTCGGCTCATTGTGCAATGGCGAAAAACTGCACAACAGGTAACGCCTCTTTTCAACAAGCAGATAGCGCAACAGAGTGACTCAAGTGAAAAGGAACACTTCCTATTTAACTTTCTGCATCCTACACTGTTCGCAGTTCTGTGTAGGTGATAGTTAGGTGATTTTATTTCGGTGATTACAATATAGAATCGAACTGATGCACTGGGTAGCTGAGGGATCTAGTTCATTGCGATTCGATCAACAAAGTAAATAAATGTAATGAACATGCTGCAAACCACTACATGGAGCCTGTGTGTCACAAATCTCATCCAGTGTGGCGCAAAGGTGTTACGAAAGAAATATGAATCACAGAGAAGAAGATTTCGTGGTCTGTTAGATACATGATTGGTTCATACACTTTTGGTCTCGGTTCGATTCCAACTTCTGCCGAAGAAATTTTATAGCGAGAGACAGATTCTATTCTCTTCTGGCAATGCCAAGTGAAGAAGGTATAATGGCATTGTGGTCTGATATTCACATTAAACATGTTATTCCTTCTCTACTAAGTAGACGTTAGGTTGAACCACAATAAAGTCAGGAGTAGCGGAATGTAGAAACTCTACCACCAGTAACATTTCTTATACTAGTTATTTATTTCCAGTGACGAAACAAACGCTATGTATGGTCACAGGACACTTATTCCATCTATAATTTGAACTTCTGTATGTCGATAAAATTGGTTATAATCTGGGAATGCAACTCAGTTTGCCCTTAACACGGAATTTGATCCGTTCGTGACAATACAGCTCGACTAGAATTTGTTGTTTGTTCAAAGCTAATGATTCCCCAACATCTCCACATATTGCGCGTTAATAGGTTCGAATCCTGCCCTGGCACTTAAGTTTTCATTGTGTGTTATCAAGTTCTAGCATGTGAACACCTATTGCTGGTGGATAATAATTTTGATTTTTAATGGATTTTCATTCGTTTTGAACACTAACGGTATCTGAGACAGAACTATTTGCGAGATCACTGTAAGTTCAAGGATATTATTCCGAGCTGCTGGTGGAGAAACGTCGGTAGCTGACATGTCTTTGTGTGTAGCCAACAACGGTATGTGTGGGGTTCGATTCCCAGTCAGCACTGATACCTTCGTCATATTATTGCTTCTTCAAACATGGTCACATGTCGCTTCTGGTGTAACAAACCCATATTTAACGTTCGTTTTCTGCAGAATATAACAGCGACTGGTGCCGTGTTGGAGTCCTGGGAAGGAAAAATTAATGTTTCATCTCGTCATTTCAGTTAAAACATCTAGCTACGGCCGAGAAAATTCGAAATGTCACAGTTGATTGTGCTTCGATATCAATCCGATTACGTTCTGGGTTCGAATCCCTGTGCAACACAAAGCTTTACTTCACGGCATTTCAAGTAAGTTACTTGTGAAGAAGCAGTATTTAACATCTCTCGTAGTTCGTTAACAGGGACAATTGATGCTGGGTAGGAATTCCCGGCCGTTAAAAATATTTACGTAATGTGATTTAAAGTTGATATTTGCTAACTGATACTGTCTAAAGTCGAGGTATATCACTCTCTGTATGCCTAGTCAGGAATGACTGTTAGTTTCCGTCAGTCACGAAATCCTTGCTTAGTCTGCATGACCTGGGTTTGAATCCATATGCAGAACGAGACGGTTCGTCGTGCCATTTGAAGTTCATAAATATTCTCAACTAGCTGCTCGTGAATGACTTAAATTTTTAATGTCATTTCGTGTTAAATAATAACTACGGTATGTTACTTTGAAGAGCAGGTCATGAGTACGACCAACTTACTATGTGCATTACCTATCTGACGTAATAGTGAGAGTAGTAACGTGTCAGGTATGTCATTTATTGTAATAAATGTGAGCTTACAAGCCTTAAGGACAGTCTTATCTGTGATAAGGTGTTCCCTGATATTTGTAGTATCGTGGTATTACTTTACATCTTGAGTTATTGCGATACAAGGCAGTGTTTTCTAGTGGTGACTTGTTGGAACCATTTTCAATAGTCAAACGACTGTACCGAGGAGCGTGTAGAGGACCTGCTAGACAGCTGCGTTATGCGGGTTGTATGCGAATCAGGCGAAATGCAATTCAGGTCGTTCGGATACTTTTCAGCATGACTGTACATTGTGAATTAAAAAGCCAATTCTCAGTGTGTTTAACTACTTTGACGATGTTTTGATTTACAGTTCCACCTTATCCGAAAATTTTTGACATTTGCCTTAGCTCGTCGTGGGATAACTTATCTTAGGGATCTAGTCTCAGTTGAGGGAGTCAAAAGTGATCAGCCTAGAACCCGAGAAATTTAAACTTTGTGAATTCCAACCATTAAGAGATGGTGTAGTCCGTTTCGTTGGAATTTCTAACTTCTTCCGAACATTCGTTCCAAGTTTGATGAGCTAGTTGCTATATTAAACCTGTTGCGAAAGAATGATGAGTAATTTGTCTGGACCGACAGCCAGCAGGCTGCATTTGAGGCGCTTAGATCACTTTGAGTGAAGTCCCCTATCTGGTAATTCTGACTTCAATCAACCCTTCATGATCCAAACCGACGTCATTAACTCCGGGGTTGCCATTCTGTGACTTCAGGAGGAAGATTGTAAGCGGGGGCCCTTCGCTTATGCGCCTATGCCCCTGTCTCCAGTTGAGAAGAAATACTGCGCTTATGAGCTAGAGGCCCTGGCTGTCCTTTCACGTTAGAGAAATTCAAATACTGCCCTGAACATCAAGAATTCACACAGGAGATGGATACCATGTCCTTTGATGACTTCTGGCTCGCCTGCATAAAACTGGGCTTATTGTCGGATTGTCAGGGTGGGCTATCCGATTTTCTTCCTTCTGCGTCAACTAGTGTCAAATTGGGGGAGGCGATTACTTTGTAGCTGACAACTTGAACGGAATACTCGAAGACAAGGAGGAGTGTTCGTCTCCACATTATGCCAAGATGGTATAAAGTCTTGTTAATTCAGTGCTTGCCGAAGTTCCGGTATTATTTGCAGATCTTGCACTACACTAAGAGTGGGAATCAAAGTTGGGTTCCATCAGGAAGCAGTTGGGAGCGGGTCAGCCAGTTCATAGGAACGAATTTCGGACGAAGATTCCGGCCAACATCATTCCTATGGCGTCTCTTTTGTACTCTGAGTACTTTCCAGAAAGGTTACTCGTTCTGACAGCTGTCCCGTTGCCTTTAGGACGTTACATTCTTTTAAATATGCGACAACTCCCCTCCCTTGTGGAAAAATTAGTGGGTGCTGTTCTTAGCCACCGCAAATTCTTGTACAAAGCTTTACACAATTTTTGTTCAATTAATCGGGAAACGTACGCATTTGCTTTACAATAATGTTAAAATACACACATAATTACTTTATAACCGTCCAAGACAGAAATACATATAAATAAATCCTTTCCTGTAAGACAAACATTAACATTTTTATATTTCACCCTAAATATGATTGCTACATTTTCTAATAACTGAAAAAAAATTTTTTTTACTGTATCAGGCATTACGTCACTTTTACAGTGAATTATGCTTAATATTCAGATGTACATTTCATAAGATAATTACAATTCCAGAATGTCCACCAGTTTTTTCACACTTCCTACTAGTGTTATTATTCTTCAGCGTTTGTTTCCTTATGTCTTAACAATTTGATAAACACCACTTCTAATTCCATTTCTAATGTGTTTAGCAAGTAACAGAGGTTATCCAAACATTTGCTCCCCACTGTCTCTAGATGTGCTTCTCGTAGAACGGTACCTGACTATATCTCTCTCTGGGAATGATTTAAGATGTTGTTTTTAACACATATTATCTACAACCATCATTATCCATTGTTTGGCACACCAGTTTGTAACTGTCTTGGCAACATTTCCAATATCTGCATAGACAACATAATTACTATAACTACTGCACCAGAGACCATGAAACCCCAGGAGAAATGTCCTTACGAGGAGTTGCTGAAGGCGCTTCTCTCCTGGTATTCAGTTTCACTTCGTAGTGCATCCAACTTATGTCCTGCAGCTGTTATGTCATCTAAGTGCCTAGTTTTAGGTTGTGTTGACAGTCCCTGTTTAAGTTCACTTATGTTCTTCCGCTCATTACTCACTATGCAGCAACCCATTTCCATGCTTAGGCACAAATTCACAACTGGGGATATTTGTTCGTAATAATATTTGTTCAGACTGTAGAACCATCTGAGCCGTATACCCACGACATTAATGTAAAAATTTTAACTTCCTTTTGCCTAGGAGCATGATGTCTGGGATTTCCCTCATGACCGCTGACGGTAATGCCTTCGTCTACCAGTGCAACAATCAGCCATTCGTTATGACTTAATGGTGTCCACAAAGTTTTGTTTCACCCTATTAACTTCTGCATGCAATTCTTCGGAACTTCCGGCAGTGGCAGTAGCATCTTAGCCTCACATTACTCATGATGATGTGTGAACAAAAGTATAAATACCTGTGGAACGAATAACCAGTCCAAAGTTGAAAATTTTACTTTTTATTCACTCGATAACTGGTTTCGGGCTTAGACCAATTTTCAAACCATCGTAACAAGATCGAAAATAGCATTTCCGAATATGCGAAATCTATGTCAAATTGTGCAACGCATAGTTGAAGCGCATATAGACAACTGTATGCGCTGCAACTATTCGTCGCACATTTTTGAGATCTTCGGAAATGCCATTTTTACTATGTTACGGTGATCTGAAAATGGGTCTCGGCCCGAAACTAGTCATAGAGTGAATAAAAAGTAAACTTTGCGGCTATGGACTGATTTTTCGTTTTACTGATTAACAGAAGTTGCTGACCCAAACTTCTCCAGCATGTTGGATGTTCGTACATTAATACCTGCTTGCATATTTTGAGCCTCTGATCTACCTTCCTGTACTGTAACCGCTTGTTGTTTAACTTCCCATATTGACTTTTCGCGTCGTCATTGAACAGCAGCTGTTCCTCTGGGGCAATATAAATAAATAAATGTCTCGTTCCGTCCACTTCTGACGGTAACGGTTGTATTTTGTAGAGGTCGTACACGTCGTTCTCTACTAGCGGGACATTTAGCACACAACTTCACAAGTTTCCAGCATTTAAAAAACGCCACATCAACGATTCTGATTAACTGGTATCCTCTGTCTACTGTAAGGTCGACAGGTAACGGCTTGTCTTTGATGCTATCTATTGTTACATCTAGATACTTTACGAGCTGAATTGGATTGGTCAGTTGGGCTCCAAAATGCCTTTCAGAGCATTGACATTCGCTGATATTAATATATCGTATTCGCGTTCCAGCTCAGTGACAATGCCCATCAGTTGTATCAGCTGTTCGTTAACGGTGATCAAAATGTACGGCTCCTGTAAACGGTTACCAGTGCTTTCCTTCTACTACTTGTTGGCTTCCTTGCCTCATTCCATGCGTATTAATTTCTTCATTTTTCGCTATGAAACTTGCCGTTTGATTAAAACTAGTGAAGGTTGCTTTATGTATTGACACTTCCTCCTTGGAAAGTGTAAGTAGCCGTTTCTATTCTCCTTCTGAGACATCTACCTTCGCCTTGAAGTACGTGGTGTTCTCTTCGCCTAGTGTCCGAACAGAATATTAATGACCTCACCCTCAAAGTTTACGATTCCTTGTTCCTTTATACGGTACTCATGCCGTGCCAGTTGCCCAATCAGACACGATGGCTATTTTTTCTACGTACCATTTTAACGCAAGATCGGCGCTGTTGCATTCATAACGAATAATGCGAACCTTTCTTTACAATATTTTATATGCTCGCCTCGCGAGAACATCAATGGGTTCTAATTTCTCTCTCTGTTCCATTAAGTTAAAATAACTGACAATTTTCTGCGCTACGATGTAAATTTTGACTAGACTCATATTGTCGTAATACAGTCCCGGTCACGATTGGAACTTCATTGCTTGCGAGTACGGTTCTGGTCTGGTGCGCTCAACCCCAATGAGCAGCAGGATAACGTTGAGGAACCAGTATGACGTCAACATCCGGAATTATAAAAATTTATTCAGTCTGTTTGATGAACTGTGAGATATTTATTTCGTTTCAAACAGACGACATTAAAATTACTTCAGTCTGTTTGAATGAACTGTGAGATATTTATTTCGTTTCAAACAGACGACATTATTAGACCCCTTCGTTCGTTCCACCGTGTACGGACCTCACCACTGGGAATGCAGTTTACGTGACCTGCCTCGTCGTATCATTCTTCTTATCCCCAAAATGGAATTCCTTTGGATTTTGGGTCATATAATAATATTCGTTCTTTTTTATTTTACACTGCGCATTCTGTGTTCTTGGAATTAGGTGCAATTCTTGCATGCACTCCTTGAGCTCTTCCACATAATCATCAAAATTATACGTGACTCCAGCCGGATTTTTCTGTAGTATCTCCGAAATATTACATGTTCTTCCTAAGAACAATTCCTTTGCGGTATAACCTGTCGCACTTTGAGAAGTTTTATTACATACAAAAACCGAGAATGGAACCTAACTGTCCCAAACTGTCTCTGCCCTGTGTACATAGTGTCGCAACATCTCTGTCAATTTTCGATGCGACCTCTCTAACGCTCCGTTTGTTTGACGATGGTAACTTGTCCGTATCTTCTTTATGCGCAGTCGTTTACACCCTCTTTTCATAGCCTCACTCAAGAAAATACTTCTTATGTCATTTAACAATACTAGCGGCATTCCATATCTCAGTACAATGTTCTCAACTGGCACCCTCGCTACTATGTCGGCAGCTTGCCTTTCAGTGGGTTCTGCTAGCATAAAGCTTCATCAGCGCATCCAGAAACGTAAAGATATACTTCTTACCTCTGTCCATCTGGTTTAATACGTTAACTACGTCTATGTCACAACCTTCGAGAACGTGCTCAGGCGTCTTTGTGATATCTAGAGGATTTTTATGTGTTTCCTAGTCAGCTTATTCTTCTGACAACTTTCGAATTTCCGGATATTTTCTTCTATATCATTCTTAATACCGTTCCATACTCTTTGCTTCATATTTCACTCATAGTTATTCCTATGCCCCGCAGTCATCCAGTGGAAGAATCTTGCAAATGTTTCAGTATTGAGGCTTTCTCGGTCGCACTTATTTCTTCCGTCTCTCCCGACTCAGCTGCCGACATAGTAGCGAGAACATTGTGCTGAGATATCGAATACCGCTAGTATTGTTAAATGACATAAGAAGTATTTTCTTGAGTGAGGCTATGAAAAGAGGGTGTAAACTACTGCGTATACAGAAGGTACGGACAAGTTACCAACGTCAAACAAACGGAGCGTTAGAGAGGTCGCATCGAACATTGACAGAGATGTTGTGACACTATGTAAACAGAGCAGAGACTGTTTAGGACAGTTAGGTTCCATTCTCGGCTTTTGTATGCAATAAAACTTCTCAAAGTGCGACAGGTTATACCGCAAAGGAATTGTTCTTAGGAAGAACATGTAATATTTCGGAGATACTACAGAAAAATCCGGCTGGAGTCACGTATAATTTTGATGATTATGTGTAAGAGAATGAATACACCAAGCAGATTCAGAAGGGTGCAGGTTGCAGTAGGTACAGGGAGATGAAGAAGCTTGCACAGCATAGAGTAGCATGGAGAGCTGCATCAAACCAGTCCCAGGACTGAAGACCACAACAACAACATGTGGAAGAGCTCAAGGAGAGCATGCAATAAATGCACCTAATTCCAGGAACACAGAATGCGCAGTGTAAAATAAAAAAGAACGAATATTATTATAGGACCCAAAATCCAAAGGAATTCCATTTTGGGGATAAGAAGAATGATACGACGAGGCAGGTCACGTGAACTGCATTCCGAGTGGTGAGGTCCGTACACGGTGGAACGAACAAAGGGGTCTAATAATGTCGTCTGTTTGAACCGAAATAAACATGTCATAGTTCATTCAAACAGACTGAAGGAATTTTGTTAACCAGACATTCTTTTCTGTATCCTTTATGCAGTTCTCGCATTGCTGAATAATATTTTTTATTGTTCTCAGATGAGCTATTTTGTGTCCTGTGTCCTTGCCTGCTACGCCTGCCGCCTGCTTGCGAGCGCCAGCAGCCCCGCTGTCGTCTTCTGCCAGTGGGTACCTGACCGGCGCCGTGTATTGACCCAGGCCACTGTCACCTTCCGGTCGCGCGGTAGCCACCCGTATACCTCTCTCATTCGCGAGAGTGCGTTGGAGACTTGATTTCGATTGTTACTCTTGTACAGCATCTGATAGTCACATTCCTCCAGTTTTCATTGAAATTACATCAATATGGATGAGGATCTGATATACTATCAACTCATGTTAGGGGATTATGTTCAGTACATATAATGAACTTTCTAATACTTACGGTCTAAAAGGTTGTACTGCCCAACAAACGGACAATATCTCCCCCTCATTCATACTGTACTCTCTTTCTGCTTTGTTCAACGTCCTCAAGGTGTACGCGACAGTCCCTTCCGTTTTCTCCCCAACTTGGAACCGCTCCAATACTTAACTGACTAGGTTCGTCGTAATTACGAATTCATTTTCATAGTCCAAGGACTGTAGCATAGGCGGACTGTTCAGCTTCTCCTTCAAATGCTGAAAGGTATTTTTTGCCCGACACCCCAGGTGTAAGGCATTTCTTTCCTTAATAATTCATTTAGCGGCTTTGCGATTCTGCTGAAGTGGCTTACAAAATGTCGGTAGTATCCTACAAGGTGTACTTACACCTGTAATTGCTTCGTTGTTTTGTGCTATGGATACTCCTTTATCACCTTGAACTTCTGTGGATTTCATCTCAACCCCTGGGTCGATAAAATATGACCCAAACAGCATGTGTCATTTCGCAAAAACTCGCATTAGTCTACCTATATTTTTAAATTGTGGAGTTTAGGTCATTAGAATAGCCGGCCGAAGTGGCCGTGCGGTTCTAGGCGCTGCAGTCTGGAACCGCGAGACCGCTACGGTAACAGGTTCGAATCCTGTCTCGGGCACGGATTTGTGTGATGTCCTTAGGTCAGTTAGGTTTAACTAGTTCTAAGTTCTAGGGGACTAATGACCTCAGACGTTGAGTCCACAGTGCTCAGAGCCATTTGAACCATCATTAGAACAAGTCAGTCATCCGCACATTATGTTCCTCTAAGGAGGAGCAAATATTTCCACCTCATCGAAATAGATGAACAATTTGTCATCTTGTAGACCTGTCAATGCGTAGTTCATTAACTCCTGAAAGTACTAGAATCTGTTCTAAGACCCATGAGCATTCCGTTGTACTCATAATACCCACACAGCGTACTGAAAGCAGTCTTTTCTTGAACCTGTTCGTCTAATAAGACTTGATAATAGCCCTTCGCTAAGTCGAGGGTCGAGAAGTACTTTGCATTTCCTAAAACGTCAAGAAATGAGCCCATTTTTGCTAAGGGGTACACTGAATTTCGAGAGATCTTATTAAGTCGCCCATAGTCCGCAACTATTCGCCAGTTTTGATTTTCACTGGCATCAGCCATTTTCGTAATCAAAATCAAAGGAAAATACCAACCACTTTTACTTAGAACTATAATGTGATCCTCGTTCATTTTTTCAGTTTCCTGCTGGAGCACCTCCCCTTGTGTTTTCGAAATTCTGTAGGGTTGCCAACACATCACCCTACTTTCCGCTTCCGGTAGCAGTTTAATTTTTTGCCTGATACTATCCGTGCAAGATAGTATGTCTCCAGACAAATGGAAAACGTCGCTGTGGGTGGTGTATAACTCTATGTTTGCTGCCTTATCTTCCACATTCAAATGACTTGTGCAGATGCTCTCCTTAAGGACATTTATTCTTAAGTTGGGCTGTGGCTAGTCTTTACTGACACGGTTCACACTGAACAATTGTCATAAGAATGTCCGATCTGAAATTGCTTCTGCTACCACCCATAGACAGTCTACTGACACACTCTCATCTGTATTGTTCAGCACACTCGTTAGACATTCTGATTATAATTTTCGTAATGCCTCAGGTAAATATTATTGGTGATTTCCTGTTTCAGAGTGATAGTTTCTCTTATTTCTTTCTCTCTATTTTTATATGACAGACCCGTTAATCCCGGGGTACTGTTGTTAATGATGAAACAATTTGTTTTCTTCTCTCCGGCATTACTTGTTGCATGCCTATGTTGACAGTTGATGAGTTTCTGTCAGTATTCGCTCTCGCCTCTCTGCGAGTTTCTCGCTTTGCTCTAACCGTCTCTCACAAAAGACTTATATTTTCTTTGGATTAACTATCTGGAAGTCACCCTGCCCCTCTCATCTTCCTTTCCTTACACGCCTTTCGCTCAGCGTCTTTGGTTTCTCTGTAAGAGCCTTCCCTTTCTTGTACTTGCACAAAACTTTTAGCAAGTTTCCGACTTATAATACCAATCTACACTGGACGGAGCTAACAGTCTTGCTCCGTCTTCATTCTAATCCGTTGCCCGCTGATCAACAGGCTTTCAGTGGCATAACTGATTACGAATCCATGTTCTTTGAAAAAGTTTCGGCCCACTAGCCCGTCAAATGGAAGAGCCACATCTTCCAAAATTACGAGGAAAAGATGCCTGACTAGCATTCCGTTTGTCATTCGTGATTCGAGAGCTACAGTTCCGTCTGTCCTTGTCACGATATTATCGATTCCATGAATCCCAATACGTTCCTTTGAACTGTAATCTTCGTCTTTCTCAAACTACTTCTCCTAAGTAGACTTACTTAACTGTGCACCACTATTTACGAGAAACATCATGCAATTAGCAATGCCGTCATGATACTTCAATTGTATGAGCTCATATATTTTTTGTATTTAAAACAAATTACGGACTTCAGATGCACGCATGGGCATATGTGTCTTGACGAATTACATTATGAGCACCTCATTACTTTTAATTAATCCGTTTCCGTGCCTTTTCTTTATACATACGGCCCCAACTTTCTTATTCTTTTATCTGCCTGACACTATCGCGCCATATGGCCTGGCTTTCCACATCTGAAACACTTGGTAGCTTTCTTCTCGGTCCACGGGACCCCGCCACCATCTCAGGCAATCAACTTTTTTCGGGCTGAGGCTATCGCTCTCTCCTCTGTTACAGCTATATGTGTATCCTCTGCTAACGTTAGCTGCTACCTCACTCACGCACTGTTGTCTTTATGTTGTCACTTTAAACCCCTTGGATAAACACTCCCCAGCTTTATTTCAAATGACAGCAAGGCTGCCTTCAATCTTCGATTCTTACATGATATCTCCGATTGGTTTCCTGGAATGGTTCTGCATGGTATCCAATATCGAACCCGCTGAGCTACACTTTCCCCACTTTGTTGCCACTGGCAAACATCCGACATGCAAGGAAGTCAAGTGTCCTTTTAGTAGCACAGTTCTCTACTAATACGGCTTATACACCTCGCCAAGTGGCGCTCAGATCCTTACTAATAACTTGCTACATGCTGAGTCCATAATTTCAGTTTTAAAATATTTCAAAAGGTTATCATGCCACTCTGGGTCTCTACGTTCAAACGCAAGATCACAATTGTCAAGGAACTCATTTAGATCGTTTTTAGTGCCATAAAAAGATTGTGATATTACTTTTAGCGCATCTACAAGCTAATGAATTGCCTACTTCTGTGACTCAGGCACATGAGAGCCTGCAACGGAAACATTGTCTCCAGCTCGAACCATGCCTGGAAGACTTTTAATTCACCGTTGGACTTAACCCTGCTACCAGTACTCTTGTGCACGCCCTGCTGCGAATCGTTACCCTCTTGCTGCCGTCCATCGTCCCCACTGCTCGCCACTGCTGACGTCTGCCTTCCGCTGTCTCACGCTGCCGTGTGCAACCTAGGGCGTCTGCGCAACACCGACTCAATGGAAGGCCTCGGCGCTTCTTGGTGACGTCAGGTCAGCCAGGCACGGCGAACGCCAGGTCTGTTGCAAGCAGAAACGCCTGGGCGTGCTTATCACTATAGATCTCTTATTTTTGGACAAAATGTTTGGTATTGTTTTGGATTCTGCAGTTTTATTTTGATGAAAGATTTTCTTACTATCGTAAAACTACAAATGAAGATCATAGCTCTGTATTACTGAATCCTGTCGAAACAAACGTAGGTCTATATGAGAAGATGCTTTGCACCATTGCAAGCTTCGGAAATTTTACATTCAAGTAACTATATTTACTTGATCCATTTTGTTATCAAAACTTACCCCAACCCCCTTACAATTAACTCGTTTCTTTTATTTACTTTCGTTTGACTTCGTCACTGGAAATGTGAACTAATTTACATGTGTAAATGTCCAACTGTTGCCAGTCATTAGATTACAGTCGTTTTCAACGAAAGGAATTCTAAACAGGAAACAAAATAGCTTCATAAAACGAAAATACTGCCGAGCTTAAACTTTTTTAAACATGCACATTAGAAAAGACAAATACTCCCCTCTTGCAACTGAAAGGAGAAACTTTATAAGATAAAAAAAAAATTTATTTGATAAAGCAAGTATCTCTGTTTTGCCTCTTCTTCTGTCCCCCACCCCCTCCCCTAACGTGTACAATCGCAAGATATTTCATTAACATTCAGTGCTCTTCACCCAATAGTCAACCCAGATACCTAAAGAAGAGCACCAATACGTTCACAGTTTCTGGTAAAAGCAACCCAGTACAAACGTAACTTCCTCAGATATACAAATAAGGTGAAGAAGCACGAATTCTGTTGTTGCTGGACTATGAAGTTGTTTTTGTATGTCAATCGCTAAAACAGGTGGATATTTAAGTTCAGGAGTACACTATTTGTTAAGAAGTGTAATTAATTGCACAATTAATTGATTGCAGAAATCTCTCAGAACAATGTGTGTTGGTCAACTACCGCCAATAGTTTCACATTTTCCTGTGTCAGAGAGGGAGACACCACCATTATGAGTATGCCTGCAACAGACCAGGCGTTCGCTGTGAGTAGTTGACGTGACGTCACGAACAAGCGCCGAGGCCTTCCTTTGAGTCGGTATTGGTCTGCGCGGCGGCCGCTGCCGCATGCCCACACGCCGTGTCTTAATCCGCGCCGCTGTCTGTCTTCACCGCTGCTGCGTCGTCTGCGACCTAGCACCGCAGTCCGGGATCTACTCATCGACTCCGGGCGCCGTCCGTCTGCTGCTACTGAGGCTGCACAGCCCCTTGCCACGTCACACTAAGTCCCAAGGCGCTGTCTGCTGGGCTGGTCCCGGCCTCTTCTTCCGTCTTTTCCAGTCGCCATCTGTTCCTTGGCTCTGGATAGGGACCGATTTTTTTATCTTCTCGGGAACTCTTCTACTCTTCTGGTTCCTGCCTCTGTCGCTGGTCTGTGTGGGTTATTCAAGTAATGGAAAATACCTCTCAAAGCAGTTCCGTCGTTTACTTGACGTCGCACTGAGCAGGTTCGATATTCCAAAGAGAGGTGACCTACCCCTGTAACTCTTGGAGTGACAACTGCACGCTAATCCACGGCGAATCTCACATCTCTCATCAGAATATAGAATTCCTGTGTCCTGTACAGCGAGCGGTCTAGACGCTCAATGACATTGGAGATTGTGAACATCAGCGCCAGCACGGATGGACCTGCTCCACGTAAGGGATTCCTACTACCAACAAGGAATGTAGATTTGATGACGATCTTTGTGGTAGATCCAAACTGGTCGTCCACAAATAAAAAGTAACAACTTATACGTGACCACTACTGCATTTACTAAATATCTGTAATACTATTGGGTCATTGGATCCTGAGCGGTGTTCCAAAAAACGATTCCTAACAGTCATTGTACTACTGTGGTGCCAAACCGCTGATCGAATTGCTGCTGTAGATGCAGAACGATTTGCCACAGCAATAAGCTGAACACGACTTTCTTTCCTCTCTGTTGTATCACGTAGCCGTCCTGAGACCGATCTTTTTCCGACGTTACATTCCCGTGACCTCCGCCGTCAGAAATCATATATAGTGCCTACATTTCTGCCAAGTCTTTCCGCACTATCGCGAAAGGAAAATCCAGCTGCTCACAGCTCTCTTACGTAACCTCGTTCAAGTTTCGTGAGCTGTTGAAAATGGCTATTTCGTAGTGTTAAGGATATTCTCGACTAACGTCAAGTCACTAAGTCCAATGCGAACAGTAACTAACGCTCACATTCATTACAGCGCGTGTTTAAAGCAAACCTGATTTGCATCTTTATAGTGTCGCTAACAGCCCCACACTTGACTGGCGTGAAATCCGAAGACATCTTTCAGGTGTAGAAACACTCCTACCAACCTTCGTTTACTTTGCACAACTCCTTCTTGATGTTCTGATGTTTTTTCGTTAGTATATTTTTGAGCAATGACAGCCCCATCAAAACAGCAGAATTTTCGGGGCAGGGAACTTAGATGTTCTCGCCTGGACACGGAATGTAGTTAGAAGCTGGAATACAGCCCTTCAGGTATAGGAAATAACTATAGTTGACAATTACGTGTAACACTGACATCTAAGTACTACAGAAATGTGCTTTTCAAAAAAGCAAGCGGCAAAATCTTCAAGAATAGGAAAATCCTTGTGTAAGTCGGCGTAAACCCAATTTTAGTGCGTTTCTTTTGCATAAATGCTCCGTGTTCCACTTTGTTGTAGAAAAGGGGCCTCCGGAATTCCTTTGCGAGCGGAGTCCTCCCATCAGCCACGGTGATGCGCCCAGTAGCTAGAGCGAGCCAAGTGCTGGATCAAAATGGAGTAGCTGGCTGCGCGATAAGGCCCCGCCGGCGGCAGTTGTGTGGGAGGGATCGGCGAACGGGAAGGCGGTTGGCAGGGCCGAAGAAGCGGAAGAAGGCACTGGCGATTCAGAAAGCTGCCGTCCTAAGCATAAGCGCGGGGTTTACGGCCGATAGCGCGTGACAGGGTCACGTAATATTATGGACTGTCGCATCTGATCTCCTTATACAGAACACCCACTTGGTATTCTGACATCTCGTATCATATCACGCACTTGGTTTGAATAAAATGAAATTCGATCTGCTATAAACATTTCTTTTGTTGAATCTTCTATATCGTTGATATCAGTAAGAAATGCATACAGGCAATAAAGCTTTCGAAAACCATTGCAACCAGCAGTGATACAGTATTTTTTGGGACAAATACTTCACGTTTCGCGCGTTCAGTGTGCCCTCCACTTGCTTGCGTATGCTAGAAAAGTGACTGAAATCTCCGTTTTGTATCACACCCTTCTCCTTCGATATACGTACAACACGTTCACAGCGTGGCACAGCAAGATGAATTATAGGTTATATCACATGGATATTGCCGACTCACCGTTTAACTACCACTTGGCTTCGGAGGTCCGTCTGTGTCTCTTATTATCTTCTGTATCAGTAACTCTAACCTTTATTTTAATGAGGTCTTAGGACTTTTCCTAATTTGTCTCATTATTAATACAAAGGGCATTCAAAAAGTTTTGCACAGTCGTCTCTAATTTTTTAATTTTTTTGCAGGAGGCGAATGAAAATTTTTTTTAACAGACTAGAAACGTTTAGCTACACATTGAACCTACTCAGAGTAGCCTCCAACTTTGACGCATCTGGCCCAGCGTTCTTTCCATTGTGTAAATGCACTTTGGTAAAATTCTGGGGATTGACTTTTAAACCATCGCTTGACACAGGAAACAAGGTCTTTCCCGCTATCAAATGCTTTACGGCGCAGGTGGGCCTTCAGACGACCAAAGAGGTAAAAATCAGACGGAGCCATGTCCGGACTGTAGGGAGGATGAGGAACAATTTTCCATTTCCTGATTTTCTCTTGCGTGATAAGGGCTGTATGGTGTTAGGAATTCTCATAGTATGATGAGCTGACCCTGAAGCTGTACTGTCCAATGACAAACGAGCCATTTCAGCAAGCTGTCGTGTCGTCACACATCTGTCATTTAGGATAATTTGATCAATGGTCTCCTTTATTCACATCACTCACTGCCGTCGATGGTCGACCGCATCCTCGATTGTCCAGTAGAGAGAAATCACCTTCTTTCATCCTCTGTAGCCACCGCTGGATACTGCTGCAATCCACTGTGTCCTCTCCGTAAACAAGGAGGAACTTCCTGTGAATCGATGTGGCTGAGTCATTGCTGATCGTGAAGAGGAGTTCCATCACCGACCGTTGTCACAACCTGACGTCTACTTCACGGTCCATTATGACTCACCTACAATTAAAAGGAAATACTTCTATATACCAACTTATAGCTAAATGTTCCAAGTATGTTATTGAAATGAAGTATGCGTCGCCGGAAACTCATATCAACACGAATATGATAATGATCACGAAGAGTCCCTTTATGATAATGTGAAGAACAATTTCGTGGAAAGTCAGTCAAGAGTGACATTGTTTTCTTGTAATTGGAGTGAAATATGAGCTATAGCCCCTAAGGCTGTAACTTCTGATAATCGGAGCAAAAAGTGTGTATTGATAAAACAGGCACGTACAAGGTATTGAATTAGCCACTGTGAGGAGTTTCTTTTACGTTTTTCTATCATGTACCACTCATGGAGGAGATGCGTATGTGGACCAACAAGGAAGTAGAATCGTTCACAAATAGTGGATGGTTATATATATGCATGAAATGAGGTAGATTCTTGGTGCTCTGGTCCTGATTGGTGTTTACAAGTGAAGAATTGAAGATGTTATTCAGGTCTGGAGTGCTGAGAATGGCTGAACCGAACACTGTTCAACGAAACTGGTGTCCTGCAACCGCTTCCTTCCATTCCGAGTGTGTTTCGTTTTGAAAATGCAGCATCCCGACGTGAACATATGTCAGGTGACAAAAAGAGGTGACAAACTACCCTGAGGGATACCAACATCCCGGGATGGTGCATGACATTGGATAAACAGTTAGTCACATTTCGAGGTCACTGCCCATTGAGACAATACGAGTCAATAAAATGTAGTAGAGATGGAGTAAAGATCTCAAGAATATGTGGCAGTGCAACAAACTATTGCTGCAAGATCAAAGCGAATATTTTACTCACTAGCCTTCTGACTGATTTCATGCGACCCGCCACGTCTTCCCGTAGTCTATCTTACACTACCATATAAAATTGTGCTCCAAAAGTGCATTCTTAGAAATTTCTTTCTCAATTTAAGACTTAGGTTTGATAGTAATATACTTCCCTTGGCGAGGAATACCCTTTTTGCCGGCGCTGGGCTGATTTTGATGTCCTTCCTCCGTCCTTGGTGATTACTTTTATTTATTTCATGACCACCAACCCTGATTTTACTTTTCTCGTTGTTCTTATTCCTGCTACTTCGCATGACTTTCGTCTTCCTTCGATTTACTCTCAAGCCGAATTCTGTATTCATTACACTGTTCATTCCGTTCAGCAGATTCTGTAATTCTTCTTCACTTTTATTGAACTGATATCATTTCTCTTTCAATTTTAATTCCGCTATTGATCCTTTTCTTTAATTTCCGTCACATTCCTTTGATGTATAGATTGAACAGTAGCGTCGAAAGACTACACCCCTGTCTTAAACCCTTCTTAATCCGAGCACTTCGTTCCTGGTCTTCCACTCTCATTATTGCCTCTTTACTCTTGTACATGCTGCATATTACCCATCTTTCAGCGTAGCTAAACCATATTTTCCTCAACATTTCGAAATTCTTGCGCGTTTGTCACTGTCTAACCCCATTCCTATGTCGACATGTCTGATGCAAGTGTCTTTATCTTTCTTTAGTCTTGCTTCCATTATCACGGGCAATGTCAGAATTGCCCCTCTGGTGCCTTTACCTTTCCTAAAGCGAAACTGATCGTCGTTCAAACATATCCTCAATTTTCTTTTCAATTGCTCTGTTTATTATCTTTGTCAGCAATATGGATACATTAGCTGTTAAGCTGACTATACGGTAATCATCACACTTGTCAGCTCCTGCAGTCTTTGAAATTGTGTGAATCATATTTTCCCGAAAGTCAGATGGTACACTACTGGCCATTAAAATTGCTACACCACGAAGATGATGTGCTACAGATGTGAAATTTAACCGACAGCAAGAAGATGCTGTGATATGCAAATGATTAGCTTTTCAGAGCATTCACACAAGGTTGGCGCCGGTGGGGACACGTACAACGTGCTAACATGAGGAAAGTTTCCAACCGATTTCTTATACACTAACAGCTGTTGACTGGCGTTTCCTGGTGAAACGTTGTTGTGATGCCTCGTGTATGGAGGAAAAATAAGTACCATCAGGTTTCCGACTTTGATAAAGTTCGGATTGTAGCCTGTCGCGATTGCGGTTTATGGTATAGCTACATTGCTGCTCGGGATGGTCGAGATCCAGTGACTGTTAGCAGGATATGGAAACGGTGCGTCCAGGAGGGTAATACGGAACGACGTGCTGGATCCCAACGGCCTCATATCACTAGCAGTCGAGATGACAGGCATCTTATCCGCATGGCTGTAACGGATCGTGCAGCCATGTCTCGATCCCTGAGTCAACAGATGGGGACGTTTGCAAGACAACCATCTGTACGGACAGTTCGACGACGGTTGCAGCAGCATGGACTATCAGCCCGGAGACCATGGCTGCGGTTACCCTTGACGCTGCATCATAGACAGGAGCGATGGTGTACTCAACGACGAACGTGGGTGCACGAATGGCATTTTTTAGTGTGAATCCAGGTTCTGTTTACAGCATTGTGATGTTCGCATCCGTGTTTGTCGACATCGCGGTGTACGCACATTGGAAGCGTGTATTCATCTTCGCCGTACTGGCGTATCACCCGGCGTGATGGTATGGGGTGCCATTGGTTACACGTTTCGCTCACCTCTTGTTCGCATTGACGGCACTTTGAACAGTTGTGTTACGACCCGTGGACCTACCCTTCATTCGATCCCCGCGAAACCCTACATTTCAGCAGGATAATGCACGACCGCATGTTGCATGTCCTCTACGGGCCTTTCTGGATACAGAAAATGTTCGACTGCTGCACTGGCCAGCACATTCTCCAAATCTCTCACCAATTGAAAACGTCTGGTCAATGCTGGCCGAGCAACTGGCTCGTCACAATACGCCAGTCACTACTCTTGATGCTGCATGGGCAGCTGTACCTGTACACGCCATCCAAGCTCTGTTTGACTCAATGTCAAGGCGTATCAAGGCCGTTATTACGGCCACAGGTGGTTGTTCTGGGTACTGATTTCTCAAGATCCATACACCCAAATTGCGTGAAAATGTAATCACATGTCAGTTCTAGTATAATATATTTGTCCAATGAATACCCGTTCATCATGTGCATTTCTTCTTGGTATAGCAATCGTAATGGCCAGAGGTGTATATTTCGAGATTCACACATTGCAACATCCGACAATGATTTTAGAAATTTTGATCAAATATTATCTATCCCTCCTGCCATATTTGATCGTAGTTCTACAAAGCTCTTTTAAATTCTGTTTCTAATACTTGATCCCTATCACTTCCCTATCGACTTCTTTTTCTGCTTCTGCCACATCATATAAGTCTTACCCTCATACAGGCCTTCCATGTAGTCTTTCCACCTATCCGCTCTCTCGCCTGCATTTAGCAGTGGAATTCTGGTTGCACCCTTAATGCTACCACCCTTACTTTTAATTTCCCCGAAGGCTGATTAGATTCTTCAATGTGTTGAGCCAGTCCTTCCGATAATCGTTTATTTTTTAATACCTTCAAATTTTTTATGCAGCAATTTCGCCTCAGCTACCCTGCACTCTCTACTTATTTCATTCCTAAGCGACTTCTATTTCTGTATTCCTGAATTTCCCTCAACATTCTTGTATTTCCTTGTTTCTTCGATCTGCTGAAGCATTTCTTCTGTTAGCCATGGTTTCCTTGTACTTGTCCTCTTTATTACTGTGTTTTCCTATCCAACTTCTGTGATAGCCCTTTCCAGAGATGTCTATTCCTCTTCAACTGTACTGCCTACTGAACTGCTCCTGATTGCAGTATCTGTAACCTCGGAGAACTTCAAACGTATCTCTTCATTTCTTTGTATTTCCATAATTCACTTCTTTGCCTGTTGTTCTTCCTGACTAATGTCTTAAACTTGAGCACAGTTTTCATAACTACTAAAGTGAGGTGTGGGCCAATATCTGCTCCTGGGTACGCCTTTCAACCTAGTATTTTATTTCGGAAACTCTGCTTGACCATGAAATAAGCTAACCGAAATCTTACTGTATCTTCTGGCCTTTTCGAAGTATACCTCCTCCTTTTCCGATTCTTGAACAGAGTATTCGCTATTACTAGCTGAAATTTATTGAAGAACTCAGAATTTATTCTGTCTTATTCCTAGTGCCAAGCTCATACTCTCCCACAGCCCTTTCTTCTATTCCTTCCCCCACAACCGCATTCCGGTCCCATGTCACTATTATATTTTCATCCCACTTACGTGCTGAATTACCCGTTCATTATCCACTTATATTGTGTCTGTCGCTGCCTCTTTAGTTTGCGACGTCGGAATGTATACTGGAACTATCGTCAGTGATGGCTTGCTGCCGATTCTGACGAGAACGCCCTATCAATTAACTGTTCGCAGTAACACACTCTCTGTCTCACCTTTTCTATTCATAACGAATACTCCCGTTATACCAATTTCTGCTACTATTGATATTATCCCGTAGTCATCTGACTATACGTCCTTGTATTCTTCCCATTTCACTTCACTGATTCCCAATATAGCTAGACTGAGCCTTTACATTTCACTTTCCGATTTTCCAGCTTCCCTACCACGTTGAAATTTCTGACATTCCACACCCGGACTACTAAAATGTTGTATTTTAGTTGGTTATTCAATCTTTTTCTTATGGTCACCTGTCTCCTGGCTATCCCCTACCGGAGATCCGAATGGGGGCGTCTTGTATCATGGAAGAGAGCGTCATGACACATTCTCAACTACACGCAGCAAGTCCGATGCATACTATTACTCATCCTTAATGCAATTGTATCAATTTCCTTCTGCATTCTCATGCTGTTGACCGTTGCTGATTCCTCCGCCTTCAAGAGTAGTTTCCCATCCCATGGGAAAGAGTGCCCAGAAACGTCGTTGGCCGACTGTGGGTGACGTCTTATGAAGGAAGTTTTCGGTCGCCAAAGCTGATATAAATATTTTACATCCTTCCATTCTCCTCATTATTTGTTGTGAGAAGATCTCACAGTAGTCGGTAGTATCCGAACAACAATGGTGAGCTCCCTGACATACGTGAAGTACTCCCTACGTTGTTTGGTTTCCAACCAGATCTGATGGCAGCCTCCCACGTTAGTAATTAGAAGTAAGTTTTTACCATCCTCAGTTCTCATCATAACCAAGCAACAATATTACCATTGGAAGTAAAGAGACCTCAAAGTACATTGCCATACGGTGCCACAAACAGTGTCGTTGACCCCAGGGACTAGAAGACACGATGCTACAGCGTGAAGAGAAAAGCAAGGCACTAACCATTGTTGGTTTTCTCCAATATTATCGTTGTATGTGTAATGTATGCGAAAACGATTTAGACGATGTTGGAAGCCAGTAAAGAAATGAGACACCGGATTTTCATCATAAATTTCGGAAACCCACTGGTAAGGGTAAAGAAGTTGATGAAGTCATTAGTGTAAGCGGATTCAGAAAGAATAGTGAAACTTCCGTTTAATGATAGGAAAAGTTTTTAAGTAGGCTGTTTAGGTTTTTATGTTGGTAACGCCACGTAGCGCTCTGTATGAACATCACTGACTGTGCTGTGTGCAGTCTGTGATTGTTTGACATTGTTGAAGTATTCGCTATTGTAGTGTCAGGTAGGTGGATGTGAACAACACATAGCGGTGGGCAGTTGGAGGTGAGCCTCCTGCAGTGGTGGATGTGGAGAGAGAGATGCCAGAGGTTTGAGATGTTAAGCGGACGATGTGGACGTGCTTCCGGCAGGAAAAAGGAAATTTGTAAAAATGGATGTCATGAATTGATGGATATATATATATATATATATATATATATTGTCTGTTCTATATCAAAATGTTCAATTTGCTAACTCTGCCTATCAATAGTTGGTGCCTTCAATAGTTAGGATCTTTTATTTAGCTGGCAGTACTGGCGCTTGCTGTATTGCAGTAGCTCGAGTAACGAAGATTTTTGTGATGTAAGTGATTCATGAAAGGTATAGATTATTGATAGTCAGGTCATACGTTTGTAGGGATTATTGTAAGTCAGACTGAGTTGCGCTAAAAATATTGTGTGTCAGTTTAGTGATGATCAGATTCAGGAAAGAGTAAACTGTTGAAGTATGTTGAGTTTTGCTCAGCTGTTTGAAAACCAAATAACGTGAGAGGTTCACTAGAACAGTCATTCATAATTTCTTCTAAGGAAACGTTTCATATGTCGACCCTTAGCCGAGGATACCTCACTGGAATCTTCTTATTTTTTCTTGTAGTTTGTGTAATTAGTGTAATTATTGTTTATTGCTAGTGCATGATTGTAGAGAGAATCTCCTTTGTAGTTGTAGTTTTTCTTTGTTGTACTGTAAAACAGTTGTGTCATGCATGTAGATTTGCACCAAGTATTTCGCAGCCATGCTTGCAATTAACTAGATATTATTTTCACTGCTTTGTTAATGTGTTTTTTTATCTTTGATCTTCAAATTCTGCTTTTCTTGTTATCGTGTGAAAGACGTGATAATTATAGAGTGTGAAAAACGTAATACTAGTCTCCAAAGTAAACTGAGAATGAACAGTGAAGAAGAGAGTAGAGTGTTAGCGCCACCATGTAATGAATTAAATAATTTTCAACATAGAAATTTGGTAATTGTGCATAGGGAAATGGACAAGGAAATAAATAATCGTGTAGACAGTGAAACAGCTAGTGAACAGAGTAGTATTGTTGATCAAACTGTCGGCCACAGCTCGCCCCTGGAACTCGAAATGACAGGACACAATCTTGCAAATACCGTAGATTCAGATTTTGCGTCCTCACATTTTTCTCAATTACGTGAAGACACATTTTCTGCTTTTCAGAATGCGAATGTTTCCGGTGCAAATGCACTGCCGAAAAGCGTAGAGGAACAGATTCCAGACACTAATACATTGTTATTGCAATTCATGCAACGAATGGAAAAAAATCAGAAACAAATGGGGCAACAGCTTCAAAAGTTAGACAGAATGGAACAAAATCAGAGACAAACACAGCAAAAGCTTCAAAAGTTAGAATCAATGTAACAAACGCTTGAACAAGCACATGGATATTTAACTGCAGAGTTACTTAAAATTGAATCTAAATGTAAAAAAGGCTTTAATGACGTAAAAACACAAATTTGCGAGCATTTTCAACCAATCTTTTCGCGCCATGAAAATGCATTACAGAATCACGAAGCAGCTATAAAAGAACGAATCAAGACAGCTTGCTAGCTAAAATTGACTCAATTGCATCTACTGATCCGGTTATGCAACTTAAAAAACTCAGGAAAACTTAAAGGACACAGTAGATACTTTTTCAACACAAATGAACACTCTGAAACTTGGTTCAAAAAACACACTGAGGAAATCAGTTCATTATCGGAGAAAGTAGCCGAACTTTCGGATCATTTCACTAACTTATCTACAAAGGTAGATGATGATCTGAATGACACAAGACCCATAGCCTTCACTGACACAGAAGAGTATGAACAAATTAAGAAATTCAAACAAAATCAAAATCAATTTAATTTGCGACACAAAGGAGAAATCCCGGAGTACACGATTAGTTGGCAAAAGTAGTACAACAGTTACATATTCCAGAGGAGACTCACGCTCCAATACGGGAAAGGGGACTTAGAAATACGGAAAAGCCACAAAATAATAGCACAGGGCATTTCGGAAATTATGAAAGAAATTGGCATTGTACACCGAATTTTGTGGTGGAGCCACCGACATGACGTAACAATGACCGATATGCGACTCGCCGACACGATGATTTTGACTATATGCTGTTCATTACTACACCTAAATTCAAAACATTTAAGAATTCTGGCAACGGCATTCATCCACAAGCGTGGCTTCATCGATTCTCTCATTGTTTACCTCCAAACTGGTCTTTAGAGCACAAACTGGCATTTATGTGTGGCTACTTAGAGAATAAACGAGCTGTATGAATGCGATCGGTCATTCACGATTGTCACGTTGAAGGGGAATTTTATCATGCCTTCGTCTCAGCATATTGTTCTCAAGCTACAGAAGACAATGATAAACATAGCATCATAATGATGAAACATTTCGAACAATCAGAATTTTCCAGTCTTGTCAAATATTTTGAAGACTTGTTGCACAATAATCAGTAACAGCCCCTCAGAACTCATCCGCATTTGCTTCATCAGATTTCCTGAACATTTACAACACATTATTTTGCCAGGACGTTGCAAAGACGACATCGAAGCTTTTCAGGGACTCTTACAAGAATTAGAAATTGACACTGACAATTGCGGCATGCGAAACCAGAAGAACAACGATTAGAGGTCACATCCGTCACAATACTTTGATGGCAGAAATAATAACTGTACACGACAAGGTTATTCTTACAACGCAAATCGTGACCAAATCAGACGCCACCTGTATGACAACCATTGGCAGAGTAATAATAATTACAGGGAAAGCTCACCTCTCCGCAGTAATGACTATGACAGAGATAATCAGAGTAACAGACAATATGCGAGCCAAAATAATTATTATGAAGGGAGATAGAATACCTTCAGACGCAATGGTCCACTGCACAGTTAAAACTCAGGGAGAAATTCTCCACCACGTGACTGACAAGAAAGAAATTACAGAAGCTACCGACATGACGACAGACGATACAATCTTAACTATAGACCCGAATTTCATCGGAACTGTCGTGGTTCAAACAGTGCAGGGCCCTCTCGGCAAGGTGAATATGTAGAAGTTAAGTGTCCTAATCCCAATAACGATGCGTGCCAACAACGCACGCCAACAAAGAGACAGTGGATAATGACTCGCACCGCAGGCGGCCACTTGCACCGACTGGGGGTGAGAAAGAAACAGAAGGTAACCATGAGAAAAATTTTAGTATTACTGACCGACATATACCGCATGATAATTGAGTTCAAGTTGATATTCTGCGTACTGAGGAATGGTAAATGTTTACACCACATTTCACATGTAGAACCGTTTATTGAGAAATAATCTGCTGTTAGTCGTTGCCATAAAATTTTTCACTTCACGTTACTAGTATGCTTTGTCACACTTAGAAACTGTAAAAATGCAACAATGTTTTAAAGTTAACTATCCAGTCAAGAACCTAGGTAACTTATTTAGATAGTAATTACGAATTCATTTTTGTAGTGAACATACGACACTTTTGTTTATTATGAGGGAAGTACATTGACTTCTACAGACCTTTGCTTATGGACGACGATAATTACGATAGTTGGCACCTTTTTACCGTTAAGTGATGACAGAGATTATTGTACAACAAGACACACAGTTTAGCGCTACAGTACACGTATTTCAGTGATTAATTTTTGTACTTGGGGCATTTTTTGTGAAAGATTTTTGAATTACAAAGACACAAAGAAGGCTTTCGGTGATACATTCTTGCTTGTTCTTTACACTATTGTGTAACGACTATAAGGCTTATAAATTTGGAACATATACTACTAATGAGATTTTAATGCAACATTTTGGTTTACTTGAAAAGACAATCTGGATTTAAACAACTTTCTGAGAGATATTAGATAACACTAATGTTAGTTCATTTGACAGCTACACGATTATATCATGATGCTACTAATGAGTGACACACTATTTATTATTGGTTTTGTGCTGGATCTGTTTTATATCTGCACAGTTTTTCTGTATTATTCTGGAAAGTAAAACATGTTTTAGTAGCAACTTTTTTCGTATAGCTACAAAGAGATAGGTATTTTTTGTTACACAACGATATGTTACAGTACAGTACCTTCTTGATCACTGTAATAAACGTAACCACAACGATATCTATACACGCAGGATTTCACTTTTGTTTATTATGAGGTAAGTACACTGACTTCTACAGACCTTTGCTTATGGACGACGATAATTACGATAGTTGGCACCTTTTTACCGTTAAGTGATGACAGAGATTATCGTACAACAAGACACACAGTTTAGCGCTACAGTACACGTATTTCAGTGATTGATTTTTGTACTTGGGACATTTTTTGTGAAAGATTTTTGAATTACAAAGATACAAAGAAGGCATTCGGTGATACATTTCATTCCATTGCTGTAATCTGTAACACCTGAGGGTAAAATTACATTAATACTCAGGGGGTATACACCTACTTTGTGTACTAAGCGTGTGGCAAGCGCTAGGAGCCATAGCTAATATTGTATTTGCTTATACAACTTTACACATCGGTACCATATTTCTCTAACACAGATTTAAGCAGCTTTTTGATCATTTAACTGAGAGAGACGAACTTTTTTTACTAAGTCAGCGACAAATGTTTACACAATTACACGGTTGGATAACTTCACACTTATGAAATTGAATTTTGTCTGTACTTCGTGAACTGTTCATATTGTTTTGGAACGATTGTGACACTATCAGAGCTTTGAATGAGGTATTTGGTATGGGATCGTGACTTTTGATGTATATTTGAGGTAGATGACAGTACTGAAATAAGCAGAGAATTTTTTTAGGTTTTGAAATTATTCAAGAAAGCTACAATATTTTTGAGATCTGACTGAGGTGCTATGATATTATTGCGACGACGATGTGTATTATGCTGTTGACATACGTTTATGATCAATATGATGATGCTATACGAGGAATGTGAGTATGTGTTTATATGTATATGAATAATGAGAAGAGGTTAGAAACACTGGTTTGAAAAAAAGGATGTTGGAAACCAAGAACCATACCTTAAGAGTTATGGAATGTACGTACATGTGTGAATGTACCGCAACACTGCAATTCATGGGATTTCGTTTCTACACATTTCTACTGTAATTTCTCGACCTGTGAAATTTTATTTGTATCGAACTGTCACTGTAGCGGAAACTGCTGTTGTAACTATTTCAGTAAGGAATGTAGGTGACCTCAACATAATGCATTGTGGGCACCCAGCTGTGCTACAGTCGCCTGTAATAAAGCCATTAAGTGGAGAAAAAAGAGGCCATTAACCTCTCTATTGATGTTTCTTTGTAGAAAGCATCGCAAATACGACATGCTCATACTGAAGACATATGATTATATTTTGGAGCTCGTAATTTCTGATATTTACTGAAATGCCGTACAGCTAGTTAATGACATATCATGCTTTGGTTTAATTATATATTTGCTCATTTTGTTTAATATCTAGTTTCTAGCTGCACAGCAGCATTGTTTAAAATAACATTTAATAGATGTAAAAATAGATATATCTTCTTTCTACAGATACATTAAATAATAATTTTATGATATAATTGCTTAAAAAACGGAACACAAATAGGCATTTCCTGTCGCAGGAATTGCATGCATAATATTTCAACGATTTTGTAACTTGTTTGGTAGAGTAAGATGTGACATAGGTATTAAGGTGTAAATGGATTTTTCCTATCTTTACTGTAATATTCCTTCTGCTTGAGCTTTGTCATGTTTAGGTAGAAGTTATTGCATTTGGTGCTGCTGTTTGTCAGACATTGTCCTACTGAATTTTACATTGTATTAAGCCAGATTTCTTCTGATTTATTTTTCTTGTTGCTTCACATTGCTTCATAATAGTGGTAAGGTAGCATTTGCTTTGCTAATTTATATTTATTGCTGCTTGCTATAAAAATTGGAATTTTTTGTCATTGCTGTTTGTGTTAATTGTTGTGTGCTGCTTCATTGCCTCATTCTCTAATACGTATATCTGAGCTTAATAGATTTAATTTAGCTTAAGAGGGGGTAGGCTATATACAAGAATGAGCTGTGATAAATTGGAAGAAATGCATTGACAAGGTATAAGAAAAAGGTTTGGCCAAAAAAGTAGTGTAAAATGAAGAATAATTGTTTTGAAAGAGGATATAAACAAAACAGTAGGGTTTAGAGACAATGGGTTTATATAGGATATATATATATATATATATATATATATATATATATATATATATATTACCTGAACAAATATTGAAATAAGAGGAAAGATCTACGGAATTAACTTACGGGTTGGACTGCACTATCATATTTACACTGAAAACAAACCCTGTCCTGTCCTTTTGTAATATTCCACTATGTGTTTGTGTACCTTAGTGTATTTGGGTTCTTCCTGTATTGATATGTTTTTCTGATAAGAGTTATGTTGTAGAATTTATGTAATACTAAGCTACATTCACTATGACAAGGAATACTGTTACCATCAAATATAGTTTGCATTAATAATATGCTATTTACTTTGTACATATGTTTACAAATTATATATTCTGTACTGTTTTAATGCTCATTTGTGAAGTTAATGTTTCGAAAACTATTATCATTATTTTATTTATTTATTTATGTCATAAATCCTATATTGATGTATATGTTTATTTTTTTTCTTTTGGAAAGCCTGTATTCCGCTATGTGTTTTTGTACCATAGTGTATTTGGGTTCTTCCAGTCTTGATGTGTTTTTCTGATAAGAGTTATGTTGTAGAATTTATGTAATACTAAGCTACATTCACTATGACGAGGAATAATGTTACCATCAAATATAGTTTGCATTAATAATATGCTATTTACTTTGTAAAGATGTTTAGAAATTATATATTCTGTCCTGTTTTAATGCTCATGTGTGAAGTTAATGTTTCGAAAACTATTGTCATTATTTAACTTATTTATTAATGCCATAAATCCTATAAAATTGTTGTATATGTTTATTTTTTTTCTTTTGGAAAGCCTGTATTACTACATATGTTATGTGTCTCATTACGTTCTTTAATGATGTTTTCTGTGCCTTTCTAATTGTAGTCTCATGTTATAAAATTGTAATTGACGCCAGTTCATCAAATTAAGTACATAGTAGGGTTACTGCACACATTTCTGTTGGTGATAGTATATGCACAATATGTGAGAAGTTAAAAAAAGTGCTCGCACATGTGCTGATAATTCAGCAAGGGACTGGTTAACAGCACTGCTGCTTCTAAGGACATTCGAAAAAGTTTGTGAGTGGGCAAGTGGTGGTTCATAGACTTGCTATATTATCTGCAAGACACTTCAATGGTGATTGTGCACCCGCACAGTCACAATGGATGGCTGCTGGCCAGCTCTATAAGGACTACAGTGGGTCTGCGTCTTTGGTGGCCCACCAATACCATAATCTCTGCAAGGACTACAGTGGGTCTGCACATTTGGTGGCCCACCATTACCATAATCTCTACCAGGACTACAGTGGGTCAGCTCTGTGATCACCTACCTACCAATATTCTTCAAAACTTCGACTGACTGTGCTTCAGGTTTGCTCTGTTGTGGCCCATTACCTGTCTACATATCTCGAGTTAGCACCGCCTTTCCATTGGAAGGACAACACTACTTCTTCAAGACTGCATGGAAATCCATTACTTCCGTGTGCATTTCCTTTTACTGATCAGAATTTGTGCAATGTAATTACTACTGTGATGAATGATCAGGACTGTCTTTATGCACGGTGGACAATGTTTCCGTTTGACCAACAGTGTATCAATGATTGTGTGCATCTGATATATTTGTTGTCGTTAATATAAAAAATTTCAACAAATAATTATTGGGCACTGCCCAAAACAGTTCGTAAAATAATTTGTGGGGAGCATGAGGGCTATGTAAGTAGGCTGTTTAGGTTTTTATGTTGGTAACGCCACGTAGCGCTCTGTATAAAAATCACTGACTGTGCTGTATGCGGTCAGTAGCTAGTTAGCGTTGTTGAAATATTCGCTATTGTAGCGTTGGGCAATTGGATGTGAAGAGCGCATAGCGTTGGGCAGTTGGAGGTGAGCCGCCAGCAGTTGTGGATGTGGAGAGAGAGATGCCAGAGTTTTGAGAGGTTAAGTGGACGATGTGGACGTGTTTCCGACAGAAAAAGGAAATTTGTAAAAGTGGATGTCGTGAATTGATGGGTATATATATGATGACTTTTGAACATTATTAATGTAAATACATTGTTTGTTCTCCATCAAAATGTTTCATTTGCTAACTATGCCTATCAGCAATTAGTGCCGTCAGTAGTTAGGATCTTTTATTTAGATGGCAGTACTGGCGGTCGATGTATTGCAGTAGTTCGAGTAACGAAGATTTTTGTGAGGTACGTGATTCATGAAAGGTATAGGTTATTGTTAGGGCCATTGGTTTGTAGGGATTATTGCAGGTCAGACGGCGTTGCGGTAAAAATATTGTGCATCAGTTTAGTGATGATCAGAATAAGTAAATAATAAACTGTTTAAGTACGTTGAGTTTTGCTCAGCTGTTTGAAAATCAAATAACGTGAGAGGTTTACTAGCACAGTCATTCATAATTTTGTCTAAGGGGACGTTTCCAGTTTTCGAGAAGAAAGATACGGAAAGTGAAATTAAACTTTTTAAGTCCACCGAACCTATATGGTCGGAACATTCTACACTGTTTGTGGATCCTTAAAAAGCCACCACTAGGAGTACCTAAACTGTTTTTCTAAAAATGTAAATTATAAGTAAATAAAATTATAAAATTTTTTACATGGCTGCACGTTCAGAGACCATGAATAGTTACAACTGAAAGAAAACAGCCCTCGGTCACTATTTTTAACGAATTAACCGAGTTTCAACACTTCTACGAGTGTCTTCCCCAGAATTTAAATCAAATAATGGTCTGTAACATGGTCACAGAATTATGAGGAAAAATGTATGATACAGAGTATAAGTACGGAATCGTCGTGAAAGACTGGCAGTACTTATATGTCATTTATAAAATAATAAATATGCCAAAAGGGCATTGGTCACAAAGATATTTAAGAGAAAGAAAACCGTAATGGCGAGCCACTAAGGGTTGCTCGTTACTTGCATGGGGCAGTTTGCAAAACGGACTCCTAATTATTTTAAAGGAGTGTGTCCTCAGTTTCTCCCTTCGTGTTTTGGATCGAACAACTCACGAATGTACTGCCAGTTCATAGTGTCCAAGGGGCACAATATTTCAGCGATCAGACATGTCGCCATCGTCAGGTGCACTGACGAACTGAGCTCCTGAGGACGCGCAACCCACAAATATCCGCTGTCCCGGTGAGGCTTTTACGTCATAGTTGTGGTTTACCTCATTAGCGTCCGCCCCCAGTAGCTGAGTTGTCAGCGCGACAGAATGTCAATCCGAAGGGCCCGGGCTCGATTCCCGGCTAGGTCGGAGATTTTCTCCGCTCAGGGACTGGGTGTTTTGTTGTCCTAATCATGATCATTTCATCCCCATCGACGCGCAAGGCGCCGAAGTGGCGTCAAATCGAAAGAAGTGCACCCAGCGAATGGTCTACACAGGGGTGGCGTTAGTCACACGACATCATTATTAGACAAAATACTGACCATTTACGTCAATTTAAGCAATCAGAGCCTGAGAGAATTGACAGGTAGTAAAAGTTATACATATTGCTTTGTTAAGCAGAGAGTAAGGAATAGAAGCACTCTGATACAGTCACTTTCGATTTTTATTAACGCTTTTTGTCACAGTATTTAATATTCATGTGCTAACTGAAGAAATGACTGCATGAGAGACAAGTTTTCTTGCGATATTTATATTACATAGGCTACAACGAGAAATTATAAAATTAAAGCGAGAGCGTCTGACTCAACTGCGCGGTTATCAGCGCCCATACAAATTCCCAACCTTTACTCAGCCCAATCTCGCCCTTTTCATGAATGATGATGAAATGATGAGGTCAACACAGAAACCCAGTCATCCAGAGGCATGTGAAATTCCGTGACCCGCCGGGAATCGAACCCGGTCGGGAAGCGAGAACGCGACCGCGAGACCACGAGCTGAGGACGTCAGACCAAAAAGACGATCACGAAAGAGCTCGAATGGAAGTTTGAACAGAAGTATCGCTGCCACGCCGCGCTGGTTGCTACGCGTATCCCGGAATTGTTGATACAGCCAGTTATTTCCTACGTTTTTGGTGCAAATAAATATCCTTTCCTGTGCTGTTGTGATAATGGAGCTTACGTTACATATCACAGAGTTTGTTATACGGCATCGATCCCAATAACATATGCTGGGTTGCATTCAAAAAGTGTTGATATTAACTGACAAACCTTCAATTGAATAAGAAGAGAAGAAAAGATTTAAGACAAAGCTCTCAGACAAAGTCTAGTTTAGAAAATTGAAATTTAAAGCTGTATTGTAGACCACCGAGGTTTGTCAGTTTGAAGACTACTGCCTGAAGAGGCAAGAGGGTAATTACTGTCATAAAATTACGGAGCAGAGACTACATTTTTATTTTACCTTTATTCTTAGGTAGAACTATATCGGTTGGATATATAAAGGCAATAAACTGCTTGTAAACAGAGAAAGTCTGAATGTAATGAAGCAACACCTCCTTCTGAAAAGCTGAGCAACACCAACCGTCACCCCCTCCAGAAAGAACCGTTGAAGTAGTAGTAATTAGGTTTTGTATCCTTAGGTATTTCCCCCTGGTGTGGTTAAAAATTAGTTGCTAGTGAAGGAGTGTCTATGGGAGAATAGTTTGCCTTATTTATTTGTAGAATGGACAACACTTAAAGAATAGATTCTTGTAAGGTCACCTTCAAAGCCACATGTGCTGTGAGGTATGGGAGTGAAACAAACGAAAACAATATAGTAAACTACAACCAATTTATGACTGGTTGCAGTACACCATCAACATCTTAAACGAAATACAATGCGCTTGAACAGCATGTGAACCGATAAAAATACGAGAATACATATTTAAGTGGCTATGTTATGTATCTGTAATTTTCTTCATAATCCTTTATCACTATCCAGTCTCTTCCAGGACCAAATTCGATGTAACAACGCTATTAATGCCAGGAGCAATTTTTCTCCTGTATCGAGTTTTGCTCTATAGGTATCGTTTTACGCCTGATCATTAAATAAGTATCTAATTAAACGAAATTCGGAGTGTTTATTTGTCAGGGGATGTTATAGTCATGTGTTGTACTGCGAATGGATAGGGACTGAGCTAAAATACTACCCAGTGGCTGCAGTTTACATGGTCGCCGTGGTACTAGAGCGGTACATGTGAGAGTCGTTTAGTAAACGAGCTCTCCCTGATATGAGCTGCGAGCAAATATGGAGGGAAATTAGTAAACTATCGAACATTCTCTTTATGAGGAATCACAATAATAGTGTAGACAAGTTGTCGTAAATTACACTTAGTCGGAATTTCGGGCGCGAGGGCTCGTAAACTACCGATGTAAAATATGTCATCATCATCATCATCATTTCAGACTGTATACCTTTCAGCGGTCAGTCTGGAGCATAGTCCCCGTTATAAAATTCCTCCATGATCCCCTACTCAGTGCTAACATTGGTGCCTCTTCTGATGATAAGCTTATTACTTCAAAATCATTCTTAACCGCATCAAGGTACCTTGTCCTTGGTTTACCCCGACTCCTCCTACCCTCTGCTGCTGAACCCATGAGTCTCTTGGGTAACCTTGCTTCTCCCATGCGTGTAACATAACCACACCATCTGAGCCTGTTCGCCCTGACTGCTGCACCTATAGAGTTATTTCCCAGATGTTCTTTGATTTCCTCATTGTGGACTGCCTCCTGCCATTGTTCCCATCTACTAGTACCTGCAATCATCCTAGCTACTTTCATATCCGTAACCTCAACTTATTGATAAGGTAACCTGAATCCACCCAGCTTTCGCTCCCATACAGCAAAGTTGGTCGAAAGATTGAACGGTGCACAGATAACTTCGTCTTGGTACTGAATTCCTTCTTGCAGAAGAGAGTAGATCGTAGCTGAGCGCTCACTGCATTAGCTTTGCTACACCTCGCTTCCAGTTCTTTCACTATGTTGCCATCCTGTGAGAATGTGCATCCTAAGTACTTGAAACCGTTTTGGAGATGCTAGTCTTCATATCATAGTCCTTACATTTCCTATCTGGCTCTGAAATATTACTTTGCAAACTTTCAATCGAATCTGCCATCACAACTATGTCATCCGCATATCCGAGACTGCTTATTTTGTGCTTACATATCTTAATCTCACCCAACCAGTCTATTGTTTTCAACATATGATTCATAAATAATACGAACAACAGTGGAGACAGGTTGCACCCTTGTCTCACCCCTGAAACTACTCTGAACCATGAACTCAATTTACTGTCAACTCTAACTGCTGCCTGACTGTCTATGTAAAGACCTTTAATTGCTTTGAAAAGTTTGCCTCCTACTCCATAATCTCGTAGAGCAGACAATAACATCCTCCTGGAAACCCGTTCATATGCCTTTTCTAGATCTATAAAGCATAGATACAATTCCCGGTTCCACTCGTAACACATCTTCATAATTTTCAGTAAGCATTAGATCTGGTCCTGACAACCTCTAAGAGGCCTAAACCCACACTGATTTTCATCCAATTTGTCCTCAACTAATACTCGCACTTTCCTTTCAACAATACCTGAGAAGATTTTACCCAGAACGCCGATTAAAGAGATACCTCTGTAGTTGTTACAATCTTTTCTGTTTCAATGTTAAAAGATTGGTGTGATTACTGCTTTCGTCCAGTCTGATGGAACCTGTCCCAACTTCCACGCCATTTCAATTATGCTGTGTAGCCATTTAAGACCTGCCTTTCCACTGTATTTGATGAGTTCCGACTTAATTTCATCCACCCCAGCCGCTTTATTGCAATGCAATCTATTGGCCATTTTCTCCACTTCCTCAGATGTGATCGTATTTCCTTAATCATTCCTATCCCATTGTACATCGAAGTCTGAAACAATACTGATCGTATTTTCACCTACATTGAGCAACTCTTCCAAATATTCCCTCTATCTGCCCAAGACACCAACAGGATTCACCAGCAGGTTTCCTGACCTATCCAAAATACTTGCCATTTCCTTCTTACCTCCCTTTCGACGAAGGGAGGTCCAGAATAGTTTGCCATCAGCTTGACCCAAAGTCTCCAACCTGTTTCCAAAGTCTTCCCAAGATTTCTTCTCGGATGCTGCAATTATCTGTTTGGTTTTGTTTCTTTCTTCAACATAACTTTCTCTGTCTACCTGAGTTCTAGTATGTAGCCATTTTTGATACACCTTCTTTTTCCTTTCACAGGCTGTGTCATTCAACCAAGCTGTTTGCTTCATCCTACCTTCACAGACTACTGTTCCAAGACATTCCTTAGCCACTTCTAGTATTGTGTCCCTGTACCTTGTCCTTTCCTTTTCCAGTGACTATAATTGACTACATTCAACAAACTGGTACCTTTCTGAGATCACTGTTATGTACTTTTGCCTCATTTCCTAATCCTGAAGTTTCTCCACTCTTATCCTCCTACATATGGACCAGACCTCCTGCACTTTCAGCCTCACAATAGCAATTTCACTGCAGATTAAATAGTGATCAGTGTCATCAAAGAACCCCTGAATACACGTGTGTCCCTCACAGCCTTCCTGAATTCCTGATGTGTTATTATATAGTCAATGACAGATCTGGTTCCCCTGCCCTCCCAAGTGTACTGGTGAATGTTATTATGTTTAAAAAAAGAGTTTGTGATTACTAAGCCCATACTGGCACAGAGATCCAAGAGTTGTTTCACGTTCCTGTTGGCCTCCATATCCTCTCCAAATTTACCCATAACCTGGCATTAAAGTCACCCATGAGCAGAACACTGTCCTTGTCCTTTACTCTAACAACTACATCACTGAGTGCGTCATAAAAACTATCCTTGTTATCTGGATCTGTCCCTTCACAATGCGAATATACTGACACAATCCTAATTGTTTTGCTAGACACTGTCAACGCTATCCACATCAGTCGTTCGTTTACATACCTAATTGCAACTACGCTGGGTTCCATTTCTTTCCTGATGTAAAGCCTTACACCCCATTGTGCTATTCCTGCTTTGACTCCTGACAGGTAGACCTTGTATTCTCCCACTTCCTCTTCTTTCTCACCACTTACCCTAATGTCACTAACAGCTAAAACGTCCAGCCCCATCTTACTTGCAGCCTCTGCCAGCTCTATCCTCTTACCAGAGTAGCCTCCATTGATATTAATAGCTCCCCATCTCGTTACCATTCCTTTGCCGGTTCGTATCTTAGGAGTCCCTGCTTTGTCAATTAGAGGTGGGACTCCGTCACCTCCAAAGGTCCGAGACATATTGCCCTGATTGTTGCCACCATCATATGTTTGCACCAAAAATCCAACCCATGTATTTCAAAATGGACTTGAAGGAACAGAGAACCAGAAACGTTTTCATGACATGCATGATATATAACACCAATTAATAACGTCTAATGACACTTCTCGCTTTCCTCGTGTATAATTAGTGAACGTAAAATGGGAAGAACAGAAAGAATGGAGTGAATGGAAATGAAACTTCAAAAAAGTTCAAAGCGATTGTGTCTAACAACTTAATATTTTGTTCTCTCTATGCCAAACGTAGGCTGTCACACTGATTTGCTTACATAGAATTTTACCTAGAATTACCAATCTAAACTGCGCTGTTTTAAATGAAGTACCAGGAAAGTAAATATGCAATTGTGTTTCGTTCAATAAAATTTCTGTTTCGAGGTAGACTTTAATGTAACTTCTGATTCGGGTAATTGAAAACGTAGGGTTATTTTTGTGCTGAATGGGAGACCAAGAGAATGGGAGAGAGTGGGACTACCTTTCCTTCAGCATAAAATTTGTGTGTTTTATAGCTTTTATTCGCTTCTGGCAGCTGGCCGTACTCAGTCCGCTATAAACTTAAGTACAATACATTATTAAGGCACTATAGACTTAAGTACAATATATTATTGAGGCACTGCCACTGAGAGTACAATAAATTTGATAAAATGAATGTGTGGGTGACATGGACCGTACAAAAATGGCTACACATGAAGAAAAGAGTCATTAGAACCACATGTTTTATTTGAAATATGTTGTAATGAATACAGAATTATACTGTTACTAATATTTTACCCAAAACAGTTTCATCACTTTATTATAGATCTTGACTGAACGTTGGCTTTCCTAATGAGTTATTGATTTTGTTCAATCACAACAACAGTCAGAATCAATAAAATGTACTGAACAAGATTCATGTGACCATCGTTAACAGGAAGAACTAAATACGATCGTCATTTATATTAGTTTCGCAATAGGTTTCCCTATACCCAATGAGCAGTGTGCGACTCGTCATCGCGCCGTTTATTGCTTGATATCTTATCTTTGTGGTACTGCCGTCCCGTTTCTTATGCGATTTACTGGCGTCACTAAGTTGCTGGCTTGCCTGCCTGCGAGTGGCAGCAGCAGCACTTATCGATAAGAGCACCCTCGTACTATTTTTGGAGCGATTGCTAGTATTACCAGATCATTGTCTGACAGGAGATCAGTCAGGATGGAGCAGCAGTGACGTCCGGACTAGCCTGACCATTGTCGACACAAATGACATGAGTGGGGACAACCTTGGTTGCCCAATCGGTCAGCAGTCACATCAGACGACGTATATTTGGTCACCGACCGCTTCTGGGTTCTCCTTGTGTTCGTCTTCTCATTCGTCCTTGCTGTTCCACAGTCACTGGTTTTAGTATTATTCAAGTTGTTTGTGTAACTCTTTTGTGAAACTATGTGTAGCTTGTGTGCCTTTCACTGAGCAGTTATTTTTATGCTGTCTGCATGCTGGATTCAGGTAGTCAGTCGGTTGGGACGGAACAGCGAGGAAGTCTCCGTGGTGCAAGGCCAGGCAGGGACCGCTGGCAGCTTGCTCTCACGGTCGGATAGTGAGGTGGCTGGGAGAGTGACAAAGTTTGTTGCCCACCGAAAGTGGACGCTGAAATTGAGTGATCAGTTAACCTGTTATGAAACCTCAACTATTGTGACATCTCTTCGTTCATTTGTGAGTTGTTGCTCCCTGGGTCGTTCAGGCTAGCAGCAATGTATGATGTCTTGAAGATGGTGAAATCTTGCAGCCGTCTTCCTATATTGTGATTAATTATTAAATTGACTGTTACTTGCCAGTGAGGTGCACCATCGGTATTTTCTGCCCTGTGGCCGTTAACGCCGCAGCCACCTGCCCTGGTCGTTGGTGTAGTTCTTCGGTAGTGTTCCTTTCCTCATCGTGTTGGTGCAGTCCAGAACGGTGTGCAGTTTGACAGCTTTTTAAGTTATTTGGTTCTTATTTTGCTTAGAGTGGTAATTGTTCCCTTGGCTGCTTTTAGACGCCAGTTTCTGAAGACGTAGTGCTGATCGTATCCTCGTCCTCAGCCAATATTTTCCATCTTTGTGCCCTTGGTCGGATATTACGGAATTGGTTAAATTGTTTGTCTGTCCTTGGGCCATCTCTAGTTTGGGTTGCCATCCAATATTTAACTTCAACTCTTGGCTGCCTGTCTCACCGCACCTTACGTTTGAGTTACCTTCTTAGGCCGACCCTTGGAACATTTCTAATCACCACTTGTTCTGTTGGTTTTAGATATTGACTTTCATATTTGTTTGAAGTATTGAGCGAGACATTGAGCCATGTATTAATTCAGTTCTTTTAAAATGTTACATAAAGGTCTTTAGCTGTGTTAAATTTAAATTTTGAAGATTCATTTTATTTAAAAAAGAATATCTTTTCCTTAAAAATTTGTTCTATCTGAAATCGTTTGTAATCCAAGCCCTGAGCCATTAGTTGTTCGATGTGTTATGTGTGGCCTTCAGCCAAGGATTTACGTGAACCCATTTTAATAAGGCCTTGAACCATGTGTATTCTTTAAACGAAAATTTTTTATATGAAAGAAGGGGTTAATTGTAAATTGTTTATCTGAATTGTTGTTGAGGCCTTAAGCCGATATTTCAAATTTGTTTGTGGCATTCAGCCATGCAATAAGTTAATATTTCTTTAATTAGGCTTTTGGCCATTCTGTTGTAAGTTTATAAAGAAATTTCTTGGTTAGAAGAAAATGTTTATTAATGTGTTTTAATTATAGTTGTCCTTCAGACGTGTAGTATAGCCGCTAATTGTTTTGAATTGCATGTTTTTTTTTAAATCTAACCTTCTATTTTTCATTCCTTTTGATTTCTGAGCCAGGCCTTCAGGTGTTCTTCTTTTGGTGTGGCTTTGGGCCTTCAGCCAAGAAAGCATGTCAAGTTTTTTTTTTTTTAACCAGGCCTTCAGGTGTATTGTCTAATTGTGATGTTTTAAAGGAATGTGTACATAAGGGTTCTTAGAAAAATAATGTTGTGTGTTTCATTGTGCAACTCAAAATAACTGTTTACAGCCGCATCCACAATCGTAACCTTATCCTGTGCGCTCTCTGAGTACCTATCAACCAGGCTTCACCCAACACATTCATCTTCATGCCATGCATTGAAAGTTACTTTCGTGCTCTTCTACAACATCTGCATCTGATATATTCGGTGAGCTATTTGTAGTACTTTTCGTTTTTAGCTTCTTCAGTCTATTTTCTTCTTCACCAGTATTTCCCTTGGCGATGTTTTCGTAACTTGTTCTGTTTCCTTTCTTTTCTTAGCATTCTTTTTCTTTACAGTTTCAAATTTTCAACAGAGTCTAGTTCTCTGCTTACAGTGGCTGCGTTCCTCTTAAATTCATTGTTTTGTCAGTTGAAGGAGGAGATGATATTTCTTCAAAATCTTTTGCCTTTGTGGGTTTAGGAGTGGTCAGCTTTGAGGTGATAACCTTGGAAGTTACGCCCGTGAAGGAATTGGAAGTATGCTAGTTTATCTGCTCTTTCACTGTTCTTGGGACCACTTGGTCTTTTGAAGATCTTTGAAACGGCTGGTTAGCCTGTGTGAGAGATTTTTGTCTCCTATTTGTTGGCACAGACGAATCTTCAGACAAATAAACATAGCCTACGACTGCGGCCACCTTCAGCGGGATTATTCCCTATGCCTTGAAGCTAAATTGAACTTTGTTCCATCTCTCACACTTTAAAGCAGGATCCATATATTCCAAAAAACAATGGTCCATCTCATCCGATTGTCCACATATTTGTCAAGCTCGCATTAAAAAACTAGGTCAATACTGCGAAAGTAAGTATTAATTCCAAAATTATGTAACTACACGATAAAATTAATACCAAAGTTATGTAACTACTCGCTAAAACATTTCGTCTTACGAGAGTAGAGAATATGATTTTTTAATCCAGAACTAACATGAAAATCAGAGCAACAATCTTGCACCATGTTTTTCCATAAAAAGACATTTCTCGAAAGCCGCGGGAGCTCCTCAGTAGAGGCGCATTTGCGAAATAAGGCACTGCTACGTCTCACCCAGTGGTCCTAGTCTTACAGACTTTCTCTATATAGAATGAAGTAAGCAGTCATATAGAGTGTACACATGCTAAATTTGTTATTTAAAAGCAAAAGATTTTCTTGGGGTGTTTTTGAAGAAAGGTCGAGACGGTTTTAAATTAACAACTCAGCTCTGACTTTTTAGTCAAGGAGCTACTGTGGGAAAGCTCTTAGTATTCTTGAGGTACCTACCTCTTGTAGATTCAAAGAAATGGTCATTTACAAAGATGATGTCAGACACTTAATGTATTAGCAAAACATATGAAGTTCACCAATTTAATGTTTGAGTAACGCAACTAAAACCATAACACTGTTTTATTTGGTAAACAGAAGAAAAAATTACAGTTCGTGCAATGATCTTAGTCTTGTACTCAACAAAACTTCTTTCGAAGCAGATAAACTGTGCATTTATTCTCCTAGAACCACATCGGTTCTGACATGTCCCTGTTCAGCCGAGGGACTAATAAATATAAACAATAAAAAGATTAATACTGCTATTTCTATTCAACCTTCTCTGCAAATTATAAATTTAAAGTTAGGCGCCAGATAGATAATTCCAAATTATTTTTATTTCCATTTCCCGTTATGCAGTTACCAATTTCTCCCTTTAAATTTTAATACTGTCCTATTCACCACACTTTACAATACATGATCCATCAATCATTTGTAGTATAGGAATCATATGGAACAGGTCACTTCGCAGACTCTAAACCTACGATTTCATTCATGATTCAAATGGTTCAAATGGCTCTGAGCACTATGGGACTTAACATCTGAGGTCATCAGTCCCCTAGACTTAGAACTACTTAAACCCAACTAACCTAAGGACATCACACACATCCATGCCGGAGCAGGCGGTCGCGCGGTTCCAGACTGAAGCGCCTAGAACCGCTGTGCAACAACTGCCGGCTTTCATTCATGTTTTTTACTTCTGTGCTGACCATTTAGAGAATACGTCAATTATGGGAACAAAACGTGAGGAGGAGTATTCGATTTTATGTCTTCGCGTGTTTAGTTTTATTCTGCTCACCGATACTGTAGTAAGAACTGCTATATAGCTGTAGTAGGAACCGTTACATAAACTATAAATGTACTACAAAAGAAACATGGAGTATTTTTATAAAAATTGTATTAAAATTTGCCAAATAACTTGATACCAGTGTCTAAGTTTAATGTGTACAGCACCGAAGATGATCACGATTTGATCGAAAATCGATTCTGCTATCAATAACACAACAATATTACGAACAACGCTGACCTTCGTTTTAAATTAACATATATGGTCGTTGTCACAGAGCACCCAAAGGAGTTGCTAATCAACGAGTATTTTTATGTTAAGCACAACTATAATTTGTCGGGTGTTATGAAAATACTAGTGTCGACTACGGTAATAATTAAAAACAATTATCTGTCACAGTTCGGTGGTAATGTCTTTAAGACATTGTAATGCGTAGCATTTACAGAATATCATATACTATAACATCTCAGAATCTGTATGTCATACATTATACATTGCTTACAACCCACCAGTTGTAATATATAAGCAATATACTACCGATTTACTTACCTTCTACACCTCACTTTAGTGCCATGAGAGTACATCCCTGATGTCTTTACAAATGTCCTGTCATCCTGACCGTCTCCTTGTCAGTGTTTTCTAGATATTCTTCTCCTCTCCGATTCTGTGCAGAACGTTCTCATTCCTTATCTTATCAGTCTCCTTAATTTACAGCATTTACGAGGAACACCACATCTGAAATGCTTCGATTCTCTTGTGTTCCGTGTTTCCAAAATTTAGGGTTTCACAACCATGGAATGCTGTGCTCCAAACGTACCTTCTCAGAAATTTCTTTCTCAAATTAAGGCCTATGTTTGATACTAGTAGACTTATCCGGACCTAAAATGTCATTGTTGCCAGTGCTAGTCTGCTTTTGGTGTCCTCCTTGCTCCGTCTGTCACTGGTTGTTTTGCTGCCTAGTTAGTAGAATTCCTTAACTTCATCTACTTCGTGACTATCGGTCCTGTTGTGAAGTTTCTCGCTCTTCTCATTTCTGCTACTTCTCATTACTGTCGTGTTTCTTCGATTTACTCTCAGTCAAAACTCTGTGCTCATTAGACCATTCGTTCCATTCAGAAGATCATGTAATTCTTCTTCACTTTCGCTCAGGATAGCGGTATCATCAGCGAATCACATCGTTATCATTCTTTCACTTTGAATTTTATTTCCACTCCTGAACCTTTCCCTTATTTCCATCGTTACTTCCTCGATGAGGAGATCGAACACTACGGGCGAAAGGCATCCCCGTCACACATCCGTTTTTCATCAGAGAACTACGTTCTTGGTCGTCCACTATTATTATATCCTCTTGTTCTTGTATATATTGTCTTCTACCTATACCTTACCCCTATTTCTCTCAGAATTTCGAATGTCTTGCACCTTTTTGCACTGTCGAACGCTTTTTCCAGATCGGCAGGTCCTATGAACGTGTCTTTAGTTTTCTTTAGTCTTGCTCCCATTATCAGTCGCAAAAGCAGAATTGCATCTCTGGTGCCTTTACCTTTCGTAAAGCCAAACTGATCGTCATCTAACACCATTCATCTGCCTTTTATTCTTGTCAGAACATTCGGTGTAAGAGCTGTTAAGCTGATTGTGCGATAATTCTCGCACTTGTATGCTCTTACAGTGCTCGGGTTGTGTGGATGGTATTTATCTGGAAGTCAGATGGCATGTCATCAAACTCAAAAATTCTACACACCACCGGGTATAGCCGTTCGTTGCCACTTAACACAATGATTTTAGAAATTCTAGTGGAATGTTATCTTCCCCTTCTGCTTATTTGATCTTAAGACCTCCAAATCTCTCTTCAATTCTAATACCTGATCTCCTATCTCTTCTATACCGATTCCTGTTTCTTCTTCTACCATATCAGACTAATCGCCCCTCATAGAAGAATTCAGTGTACCTCTTCTACCTATCCACTCTCTCCTCTGCATTTAACGGTGGATTTGCCGTTGCAATCTAAATGCTAATACTCTTGCTTTTAATTTCACCGAAGGTTGTTTTTACTTTCCTGTATTCTGCTTCAGTCCTTCCGACATTCATTTCTTTTTAAGATTGGTTCACATTTTTCATGCAGCCATTTCGTCTTAGCTTCCCTGCACTTCTTGTTTATTTCATTCCTCAGTGACTTGTATTCCTGTTTTCCTGAATTACTCTGAACATTTCTGTACTTCCTTCTTTCATCGATCAACTGAAATATTTCACTGATCCCTATTTTTCGTAGATTGAGCCTTTGCATTTCCCTTTTCAGATTTTCTTGCTTCCTTACCACATTCAAGCTTCTCACATACCACGCCCGACCCACAGAACGTAGTCCTTTCGTTGGTTATTCAATCTTTTACTCATGGTCACCTCCCCTTTGCCAGTCGCCTCCTGGAGACCCGAATTGGGGACTATTCCGGAATCTTTGGCAATGAAACTTTTTAAATTACAGGCCACATGTCTTGCGGATACGCGTTAAATGGCTTTAATACAGTGGTTTCCATTGCCTTCTTCATCAAATGGTTCAAATGGCTCTGAGTACTATGCGACTTAACTTCTGAGGTCATCAGTCGCCTAGATCTTAGATCAAACCTAACTAACCTAAGGACATCACACACATCCGTGCTCGAGGCAAGATTCGTACCTGCAACCGTAGCGGTCGCTCGGCTCCAGACTGTAGCGCCTAGAACTGCACGGCCCCTCCGGCCGGCCATCAAATGGTTCAAATGGCTCTGAGAACTATGAGACTTAACGACTGAGGTCATCAGTCCCCTAGACTTAAAACTACTTAAACCTAATTAACCAAGGACATCACAAACATCCATGCTCCAGGCAGGATTCGAACCTGCGACCGTAGCGGTCCCCCGGTTCCAGTCTGAAGCACCTAGAACCGCTTGGCTACACCGGCCGGCTCCTCGTGCCGTTGATCACTACTGATTCCTCTGCCTTTAGGGACAGTTTCACACCCCCAGTACAAAATTGTGTCTGAATCTCTGTCCGCTCATGCGCTCTCTTTGACAAAGACGTTGGTAGAATGAGGGCGACTTCTTATAGAGGAAGTATTCGGCCACCAATGCTGGTTATTAATCAAAATTAAGCGATGGCAAATTTCTAAGAGCGGACCGAGGATGTTTCAGTCTTTAATTAAAGACGCGACCCCCAAACAACGGGTGCCACCCAGATGGCCTGCTCACAAAGACATCCATTAATTGGGATATATTTTGTGACTCACTGGATAGTGCATCAATGAAAAAGGCTCTCTCCACAGTTGGAAAAGCAGCTACAATGCGTGTAACTTATTCTTCCAAATTATTACGTGCACTTGAAAATAGATTCAAACTGAAGCATACCCAAAGTAGGAAAGCAAAGAATCTTTTGTCAGACACTTGTAGAGTGTGTAATTACGAAGGCATTTGTCGAAAAGGACTGAACTGAGTTGCTGTCATACATTCATTCTAAACTGTGCACTTTCTCCAACATATATAAGCTGTAATCCCCATTCACCATCAACCGGAATACTTCCTCCACCTTTAGGCAAGTGCTTGGGAGAAATTCATGATATCATCGTGCACTCAATCTGGTTTGTTAAAAGTGATGACTGAGTATCATAATGTCTAACAACATTTCTCCAGGTATTTGACGCTAAACCGTACTTCCTACCTACTGCCACGAATACATGCTCGTTACTGGACATTAACGTTGGACGTTTTCCACTGTAAAGTCCTCATTACGAGCGAGTGCCCCTACATTCGACCAAATAACACTCTACATGAAGTCTCCGTTGACTCCCTGTTGAAGTGGGAAACCATTGACAAATCTGTGTCCGCAAAAATTGGTCATTTGGATGCTGATGTCATGTTAACGAATAACGGCGGATGGGAAGCTGTTCATTCTGCAACACACTGACGACAGCGCGCCGCATGATAAGCACTAACATAGTTGCATCACGTACAGTTTTTGAGAATCTTGGTGTATATTTTCAAGAACGGCGTCTTCGTTGCTTCTATTACGGCTAGTCAATGACCGACTAACGCGTAACGTTATTGGAAGGAGAGAACCTCTCTCTAGAATGCGAAGCCCTGGATGACCAACCGGCGGAGGTTCGAGTCCACCCTCGGGCATGGGTGTGTGTGTTTGTCCTTAGGATAATGTATGTTAAGTAGTGTGTAAGTTTAGGGACTGATGACCTTAGCAGTTAAGTCCCATAAGATTTCACACACATCTGAACATTTTTGATGATCAAAATATTTTTATCTGAATAACCATTAACCAGCTGTTTAGCAGGTTATTCACACACACAGTAACACACCAGGTAAAAAATACTTATGGGACGAGATACTATAACAGAAATTCAGCAGCTGCTTCTTTAGAGCACCTCATGGTAACACCTCAGGCTACGTAACTCTTTCTGCTCTCTACACATAAAGAAGGCAGATTAACATGTGGTCTCTGAAGTGGGGCAGCAGTTGTTTCAGTAGTTACAGGAGCAACAGTCTGGATGATTGAATGATCTGGCCTTATAACTTCAGTCAACGTGGGCTCTCCGTGCTGCTACTGCGAACAGCTAAAGCCTAGGTAAACTATGGACGTTACTTTTGCCGAAGGGTCGAAGCTGTAATGCCTGGTTTTATGAATACTCTGTGGTTAAATGAAGGTGGCATCCTCCTGGGTAAAGTACTCCGGTGGTAAAATAGTCCCGTAATCAGCTCTCCCTGCGATGGCTACTAAACAAGATGTAGTCATTACGAAAATCAGATCTAAGATTCATCGATCGGAGGGTGGAAGATTAGACCCCTGAATCGGGCAGAATGGTCAGAAAATCTGAAAAAGAAAATGGTTAGTTTGAAGTTCAATATGGTGGAAGTGAAATTCAGTGGCAACATAGACGCAAAGCCAACAGCTACCTCAGTAGTTCACGACTATAAGCCATCTAGCTATGCACATGATGAAGAGACTGAAGGAAACTATGTTGAGATAATAGGTAGGAAAGGGACAGAAAAAGTTAATTGCGAATGGTGGATGCAATTGGATAGTAGAAGAAACAAGAGAAGGCTGAATAGCAGTGAATGTGGACTGGGGACAGGCAATGAAAGAGAAATGAGTATGACAAGAAGTACAAAACGCCCAAGCATGAGTGGCTGGTCAACAGGAGCAAGAGTAGCTAGGGGAATGACAGATACCGCTAACAGGATAATTAAAGAGGATATTGGAGAAAAGAGGAGCAACTGTATGAATATCAAGAGCACAGATTAAAAATCAGTATTAGCTCTTAGCGAACAAGAGCAAGCAGAAAATTGTTAGGAACATATAGAGAGGCTGTACAAGAGGTATGAACTTGAAGGCAGTATTATAGAAAGGAAATGAGGCGTAGATAAAGATAAGATGGGAGGTATGATACTTCGAGAAGAATGTGACAGAGCACTGAAAGATCTAGGTTCACAAAAGGCCCCTGGAGCAGACGACATTCCCTCACAACTACTGATATCCTTGGAACAGCCATGGCTAAATTATTCTACCTGGTCTGCAAGATATATGAGATAGGGGAAATATCCTCACTCCTGAAGAAGAATGTAATAATTCCAATAACAAAGAAGGTAGGTGGGACAAGTGTGAATATTACCGAACTATTAGTTTACTAAGTTAAGATTGCGAAATGTTAGTTGGGCTTACGGAGAAATTTTCTGACTTGAGACACGTGACACGAAACTGATTCTGCGACTTATCAGAGAAGATTGGTTAAGGAAAGGCAAGCCTCTGTTTATAGCATTTGTAGATGTTTAGAAAGCTTTTGACGCTCTAAAAACCTGAAAGTAGTAGGGGTAAATTGCAGGGAGCAAAAGGTTGTTTACAACTTGTACAGAAAGCAGGTGGCATTTATAACAGTCGAAGGACACGAACGGGAAGCATTAGTTCAGAAGGGAATGAGACAGGGTAATAGACTACCCACAATGTCTTTCCATCCGCATAGTGAACAAGTTGTAAAGGAAAGAAACGAGAAATTTGGAAAGATAATTGAAGTCCAGGGACAAAAAATGAAACGTCATTGGTTTGCGGATGACATTGTAATTCTGTCAGATACACCAACAGTCTTGGGCGTGCAGTTGAACGGAAAGTGCAGTGTTTTGAAAGGAGGATATAAGAAGAACATCACAAACACCAAAACAAGAAAAACAGCACATGGAATGCAATCGAATTAAGTCATGCATTGCTCAGGGAATTAGATAAGGGAATGAGACATAAAATTAGTCAATGAGTTTTGTTGTTTTGGCAGTAAAATAACTCGTTATGTCCAGAGCAGAGAGGCTATAAATTGTATGACGGCAATGGCAGGCAAATTGCTTCAGAACAGGAATTTTTTAGGTGTTTTGAAGTCTATCTTGAAGACCTTGGCTTGGAATGTAGTCTTGTACAAAAGTGAAACGTGGACAGTAATCGTTTCAGACAAGAAGAGGACACAAGGTACAGAATAATATTGTGCTACAGAATAATGTTGAAGGTTAAATGGGTAGATCGCATTTCCAATGAGGGGGTGTTGAATAGTGCTGCGGAGAAAAGAAATTTGTGGCGTATCTTCGCTAAATGATGTGATCGATTGATGGGACGTTTTTGAGATTTTAAGGAATCGTTAATTTAGACCGGTATTGGAGGGAAGGGGGATAAAAATTACAGAGGGAATTTAAGAGACGAATAGAATAAGCAGTTTTAAATGAACATGGGTTACAGTAATTATTCGGAGACGAAGAGGCTTGCACATAATAGAGTAGTGCGGAGAGGTGCATCAAACTCGTCTTCTGACTGCAGACCATAAGAATAATCAACAAGAAAAACAACAACATGTTCACATAAATTGCTCGAAATGTGTACACTGGCGCCTATTTATATATTTATGGTGAAATATCTCAATGAAAGGAATGCAGCCCTCTCATTAGAGTGATAAATTCTGCGACTGTTCGGACGACAAAATGTAGATTTTATTCACTACAGCAGAGTGAATTATATTTGAGCCATATGATTCCGGTTTGACGCACGTGAAAAGTACATTAAAGTAGTAGGGCCTGCATCTATATCATCCCAAGGACATTGCAAATCACTCGTATAACATATTAACATAGTTAAGTAAATTGAAAATGAAGAGTCTAAAACCCTCTTCCTCGTAGCAGATACGAAAAATGTAAACTCATATACGTGTTAAGAAATCCGGAAATGGAATCAGTGTCTGAAACTCACCTCTGAGGTGGAACTTCACCATTACGGAAAGAAGGGATCAGCTGAACCCCAAGATTTTGTTCAGAAAGACTACACCAGTCTATCATGGTTCGTGATAACATATCGAGTGGAGGTCATTCGTGCTCGCCTCCGTTCTCTGCCAGTATTTGTATCCACTGCTGCCTTGAAATGGCCTTAATATAAATGAGAAACACTACCACCACTGTGATAGCAAAACTTTGATTAATGATTAAAAGTCAAAGTTACCGAAATAAACCTCGTGGACAGTGTCACAAAGCCGGACAGACTAAAACAAATTTTGTGTAAAGAATAAATAACAGCTATGAAGAAGTTGTGTTTGGAAGTGGGCAGCCTGTTTCTCATGACGAGGGTAAGAAACAAGGTCATTGAGCTAGGAGTGGCGCTGAGAGGAATATTTTGAAACAAGTTCAATGAGAAATGTTAGAAAATTATAAAATTCTAAAATATTTTCATCTTGGAAGTTGATATCTCCCATGTAAAATACCTCCTTTATTTTTGAAGCAATTACCTATTATTCATTGTAACTGTCGGTAGTCAGTGAATCGCTGCAAGTGTCTTCTCACGAAGGCTTCCAGTTTTGGGGCTTTCCTTCGATTCACCTCATTCAGCTGCTCGAGTGAATACGGTTCGGTAGGGCAAGGAACTGGATCCCTCAGCGAATGTGGCAGGCTTTCGCCGGCCGGGAGTTGTATCTTAGGCCGACCGGTTCGTCTCCTCATACTGCTCGTCGACGCCCCAAACACTCCCCTCTACCGTACACGCGAGTGCATTCACCGTTCGCCATTTCGTTTTTTACGACCGCGACGCCTTTACGATCGACTGCCTTCCTCAAACACTGGCAGAGAATGGAGGCGAGCACGAATTACCTGCACCCGAGATGTTATCACGAACAATGATAGACTCGCGTAGTCTTTGAGAACAGAATCTTAGGGCTCAGCTGATCCCTTCTTTTTTTAATGGTGAAGTTTCACGTAATTGTGAGTTTCACACACTGATTCCAGTTAGGAATTTCTTAAGAGGTATATAGGTTTACGTTTGGGAGATATCATTGCATTCAGTGTGGTACCGCATAGGTAATTCACTCATATAACCAGTTTGGAGGAAAGAGTTCAAAGATCTAATGCATATATTTTCCGTAAGGGCATGTTTAGAAATTATTTGTGATTTAATGTCTTCGAGTCCATTTAACGACTGCTACAAAGTAACTGAAACCTGCCCTCCATAATACGAAGGAATGATAGAAAGGTTCGACTAGTTGCGTTTAAAATGCATCATTCATTAACAACCGGCAAGGTAAGTGTCCCTTCAGTTGTTTTCGCAAATGTGTGTGTGTGTGTGTGTGTGTGTGTGTGTGTGTGTGTGTGAATTCCTAAGGGACCAAACTGCTGAGGTCATCGATCCATAGAGTTACATACTACATAAACTAACTTAAACAAACTTATCTGAGGACAACACACACGCACCCATACCCGAGGAAGGACTCGAACCTCCGGTGCGATGGGCTGCGCAATTCGTGACATGGCTCCTCAAACAACGTGGCCACTCCGCGCGGCCACCAAATGCGGCGATATTACGAATGGAGTAACAGATAACCCTGTGACTGGTTTGAACGCTCTTGATGAATCCAAAGTCAGTATTGGAACATATCCACCTCATCTATTATGGTCTAACTTTTTTCGAAGAGAATACAGCCATTACAAGTATTTATTAAAGCTAGTGAGGCAGTCATATATTAGGTATACATTTACTTTCTACACAGCGTATAAAATTAGTGTCCGTCTCTGTAGCTCAGTTCTGCTTCAGCAGCATAGCAAGGACGTCTTTACCCGTTAGTTCCACCGTAGGATTCGAGTGTTGCGTAGTGGTGTGGTGTGTTCATTTGTGGGCTTATTTGAATCAAAGAATCGTCCTTGTCTCTCATTTTTTGGTGTTTCGTTTGGATCGTTTTTTGGTGTTAATTGCGTCCATGAAGATTCCATGCAAAAGTACAGTACGTTTTGCGTTTCGTAAGTCCATCCGTAATGTGCAGCTAAGGTTCCACGAAATTTATGACTGGTTAGTGGAAACGTTTGGTATTACTTCATATCAGGATCACACCACATAGTTTGATACTGAACTTTGTTTAATTTGTAAAATTCATGAAACAACTCCAAGTAGACAGGTAGTTACTTAAACATTGCAGCCAGGTTAACATCCACCACAAGGATGGACCAGTTAGTGTTGTCCTCCTTGTTAATTCTGATGCTGAATACACCACAGTGCGGCCCTTCAACTTGCCGCTGGAAGTAGATGATGCATCTGTTCCTCAAATTCGGTGATATTAAGGGCAAACGTTGGAAGCACTGGTCGAATCGTCTTCGGATTTATTACTATATTTTCCGTCGAGATGTACACCAATCTGCCTGAACGTTATGACAACCGCCCTACTGTCGATCTAAACCAGTCCAGGCTATAGTAGCATCACCTGGCGAGGGATGATTACCAGGAGACACACGCACGGTATCAGTGAGCGTGCTGTCCGTGTGTGGAATGGGAAAGGCGTGCGATCTATCTGAGTCTGACGAGGGCAGATTGTGATGGCCCAGAGGCTTGGCACCAGCATTTCAGAAACTGCACGACTTGTCCGCTGTCGAGGAGTGCCGTGGTGAGTGTCTTACGTGACGAAACCAAGGTGAAACCACCTCCAGGTGTTGTGACGTTGGATGGCCTCCCCTCTTTACAGATGTCAGAAGTTATAGGTTGGGAAGACTGGTAAAACAGGACAGGCGGCGAACTGTGGTGGAACTAACATCAGATTTGAATTCTGGGCAGAGTATAAGTGTTTCTGAACACAAAGTACACCGGACACTCCCAACTGGCCCTCCGCAGCCGACGACCATGCATGAGTGAATGTTAACACCAAGACAGCGGTAACTTTGAGTGAAATGGGCATGTGAGCCTCACCACTGGACATTGGCGCAATGGTCTGATGAAGCCCGAAACCTTCTTGATCACGCTAGTGAGAGTACGCGAATCAGTCGTCTTCAAGGGGAACAGCTCCTTTACACCCCTACTGCAGGACGGAGACAGGCCGCCGGCTGCTCCATTATGCTCCTGGGAATATTCACAATGACATCCATGGGTTCTGTGGAGTTCGTACAAGGCACCGTGCCAGCAAAGGAGTATCGTACACTGTTTGAAGACCACGTGCACCCCTTCATGATGGTCATGTTTTCCAACGGTAAAGGCATTTTTTTAACAAAATAATGCGCCATGTCAAAAAGCCAGGAGTTTGATGGAGTGGTTCGAGGAACACAGTGGCGAGTTTTAATTGATGTGTTCGTCCCCCAACACGATAGAACACTTCTGGGAACGGATTGAAGGTGACATAAGAGTTCATCCTTACTCTCTCTAGAATTTATGGGAATTATGCGACTTGTGCGTGAAGAAGTGGTGCCAACTCACCCTAGTGACCTACCAAGGCCTCAATGCTTCCATGCCACAGCGTGTTGCTGTTATCGATGAACAAGGTAGACGTATCCGCTATTAGATTGTCATAATGTTCTGGGTGGTCAGTGTACATTGAACAGCACATGGAGTCACATATACAGATTTGGGTTGTCGGGTCCATATTACTTATAGTGGTCGCCAATGTCTGAATTGTCCAAAACAGGTTTTTATTATCAGAAGTTCTCGTGAACAATGACATAAATTGTTGGTAAAAAATCTCGTTCCACCTGGTAGAAGTTCTAGTGGCAACTCGTGGCTCGATTTAAGTTTATCCGCTACCAAATTTCTAGCATTAAAATGAAAAACGAATTCTGCTCTCTCTGCTCCTGCGACGATACTTACGTTCTACGACATAAGCGACGATGTACCAAGGATGCAATCTTCCGTGTTATCCCCTCCTGTGTCAAGTGTCTCTTGGTGATGCGTAGTATCCTCCCGATCTCCGGTGCTGGCTTAGGGGGTTGGCGGTGGGTGCGGGGGGAGGGCTGTGGCGGATTTGGGCGTTCATTCGGCATCTTGCGTGGATGTTCTAGAAAGGCGTCAGGGATCGGTTGTGTCGGATAGGTCATCCTCGTCTCTGTCCCAGATATCCCAGTGTGACGCACAGCGGATCTTCTCTATCTCTATATCGACCACCATCGAAAGCGAAAGCGTTTAGGTTACGCAAACTTCGGAGCTTCCGCCGTTAAACCCAGCAGTGCAGGAGTCGCCCCAGGTTGCTTTAATTTTGTCGCCTGCTGAGGCTGTAGTTCCGTCACTGTCTGTCATGCCGGATGATCCCCGTTCGGAAAAGGTAACATTTCCTCGTCCAGCACGGGGAGATGGAGAACTTTGGGTTGTTAACACTACTCTTCCGGTTGCTGATGCCATTTTTCCTCGCGGCAAGCGTATACAACTTGTCCAAGCAGATCGCATAAACGTTGCGTAAGAGAACACAACATAAGGGTTCTGCAGGCATGGCACTAGTCTTCCTCCCTCGGACTCGTCTTTGACCCACTTTGATAGATGACTCAGGGATATACCCTTGTTTCTCTGAATGTCAGTCGCTTTGAATCTGAGTTAAGTCACGATACTCTCCATCAGTCTTTTCTATGATTCTACTGAAGATATACTCTTGCAGGAAGTATTGGTTCCCCCTTCACTCTCTACGAGTTTCAGATCATTTTTTTTTTAATGTAGCATATGAAGACTCCATGGGTACTGCCCTATTTTAACGTGAAGGTATTCCTGTCACTGATAAAGAAATTTTTAATTCTCACCACGGGGTTAGCTGTCGTCTTTTTGACCTGATCCTCTTTGTGCTTTATGCACCGTCTGGCACGCGTCAAACGGTGTCACGCTTGAAATTTTGGAGAGGGGCTCCCTTATCTTTGGCGTAAGTATCCTTGGAACCTTCTGCTGGGGTGTGAGTTCAGCAGCGTGTGGCTTCCTATTGACCAATCCCCTAGCTTAAATTTTAGTCGTGATCTCCATGAATTTGTTCCTACGATGCGTTTGAGGGATGTTTGCGAACATATATTTCCGACGTTGGTTAATTCACTTTTCTTAATGTGTTGTCTTTTTGCATACTTTGCAGGTGTTATTTGTCAGCTGTTTTGTATTACTAGTTTACTCCAGTCGACCTAATTCTTGCTTCTTTCACTGATCACTGTGCTGCTGCAGCGGCTATCAACTTCGCCCGACAACCCATGATTTTTTTTTTTTTTTTTTTTTTTTTTTTTTTTTTTTTTTTTTTGCTCAGTGGATGTTCAGCGTTTCCCTTGTTGCATATGGGTACGTTCATGCCATGATTGAGGCTGAGTGGGAGTTTTGCCTCCACTCGGTACGTGGGCTTTCTACAAAGCTTACCTATTAATGAAAATACTGAATATTCTTTTTCCAAAACTTTCTCCTCCTGTAACGAGTACTTCAAAAATCGTTTTCAACTGCTGAGCAATACTGACTGTTTGCTGGCGGTGATTTGCGCGTATGAACTGTGTCGTCAGACTTAACCTTAAACTCAGTGAAATACTGAATTTTAAGTAATGGAAACTAATCTAATTAAAGTCCGAAAACAACTAATTGTGTACTTAATGAAATCTATTTCACTGAATCTCCAAAATGGAGTACAATTTGAAAGTTGCGTGACAAGTAAAGCAATTTCTGTCTTAAAGTGTCCACAAAAATAAAATAAGAATTTACTCAGAAGACAAATGTTGCAGATTACCTACACTGTTCAGTGTAAATTAATCCACTTTCTTGGCACCGACCTGGTAATTCTGATTACGATCTGTTTCCTCATAAGAATGAAAAGTATAATCTGCCCTGAAAGAAACCTAGCTTCCCTCATGCTACTGTACTTACATTCTCCAAAAAAGTAGAAATTAGCAGATGCAGCAGCTAAAGAAAAGAATAGACCCCCTCACAAAATTTGTTTCTTATTTGTCAGAAACCATCTGTGGCTTCATGTGGCGTAGGGTGAAATGCACACACGACAGAATATTCAGAACATTAGTTAGCATGATAGGCATGATAGTGGAGTGTTCTGATATAAAAACAGTCGTTCTTGAAAGATTAAACTCATTATTAACAAATAAGACTGTTCAACATAAGAAGCCCCAATAATAATTACGAAATTTTCACAGTACAAAAGTTAGACATTCCATGAAATTGTGTAATTTGTGACATAATGGAAATAAAGAGATCAAATCAACATCAAGCATCAATATTATTAATTATCTGGGGTACAAAGATTTCCTTCACTTAATAGCTCTGACAAACAAACGTTTCATTCTTCCATATGAATTTGTTACTTTCAAAACTTCGTCCAAAAATCCTCTCCATCAGTAGAACCAATAGCCTATTTAAACAAATAGGTATTCATCTCCACCATAAATTATTGCAGATAACTTCTGTTATAGTCTCAAATATCAAATATCCTTCTTTACAAAATCAACCTATCGCTACTTTGCTGCAAATAATAATGTCCCAGCGCTTCACAATTAACTGGCGAGCAAATGAAACGCAGATAAACTGAAACACTGAGTCAGGGATCTTATTCACTACTCGTCCTGTGAGCTCATTTGGATTCGTCTTAATAAAATAGACATGAATTATTTTCAGATGCGGAATTCTTATGGTGTCTTAGCTGTAGTAAGAAAGGAGAATAATTTTTTTCTCTTAAGCTACAAAAGGTAACTACTATAAGCTAAAATTATAAATATCATAACCAGTGTTAGAAATTTTGGTTACACATTGTGCAAGAGAATACTCTGCAAATTGTGGAAGAGAATACTCTCATTTGCGTTTCTGATGTGATCGTTGTCTTTGCATAGGGAAGGAGCGCAAACACACACATACTACTTTCAGTGTTTTGCACATTACAGGAAAATACTGCATCACTTATAGCCATCGAAGTTATACTTTAAGGTCATACATCAACAGTCCTGATGCTAACATTGGAATACAAATGAAGATGAAATGTTACTTCTCTTATCACGAACAAAGTTATTTTTTAATGTCTCTTGTCATTAATCCTGAGGTTAAGAAAGGGAATGCGAATAGCACAATACTGACATATTTCCTGAAGAACTGATGAAGTCATATCAGGGACAGACTCAGCAAGACTGGCAACAATCTGAAGATTGGTAGTGAATGTCGGATCAAATATGAGCAGACTCAAGAAAGCAGTTTCCCATTGACAGCTTGTATGACCACTTGGAGTCTAGTAGGTATCTTCACACTCAGTACTACTATTTTCATTAAGCATGTGCAAAAATTAGTTAAATCCCTGGAAATGACAATTGAATATCTATGTGAAATAACGAAAAATATAAGAAGCTTTCATGAATAGTAAAAAAAAAAAAAGACCTTATTCTTATCATATATGTTAAATGTTGCAGGAATGCTGCATGAAAATGCAACATGAAGCTTATATACAAAGTATGAATATTTTTAGATTTCAGTAATCAATGTTATCATAAAACATCTACATACACAAATAATGATATAGCATTCCGTGCAAGATACAGAAGTGAAGTTCGACAAATGGAGCGACCGACCAAACACCAGTGTCTTCTAATGGTGAAAAATGGCGAGAGAAATGTATAAGAAAATCTCGTGTGCACACGATAACAGATCTTACGTTATCCAATCGCTCAGAAAGAGCCTGCTTACACAGAAATAACGACTAACATGTAAAATATAGGAACAGTAGTAATAAAAATACATGCATGAGAAACATGCACACACAATCACATATACACACACACTCACACACAACGTAAGAGGAAGATGGTGTTTGGTCCAGAAGCAAAGGACAAACAGACAAGTGCATCCCACCCAATTCATGTAAAGTAAAAGAAAAGGAAACTGAGTGCACTTCAAAATCAAAGTCTCGGTCCATGTAATATTTTATCCTAGCATTATATACTACTCTAATTTACTGATCACCTTTCTAGTTTCAGTACTGTATACATACATCACGAACTTATAGTTTCGCTAATACTTCATACTTCTCTCATAATACCTTTTGTCTCAGTTTACCTGTCAAAAACATCATGTCAAATGATGATGATGAGGTCCCATTCTCCGAGGAGCATAGGTAACGATGCGGGTGATCCGCACCACCGTACTAGTGAAGGTCCTAGTGGAGGTGGTTTGCCATTGCCTTCCTCCGACCAATTTACCTGCCAGAATTATCATATTCGAACATCCTTTAAACCCTTCGTTATCACATCATCAAATATTTCCACATTGCGGTCAACATCTTTCTTCAACCAAAGAACATATGCAATTCTATTCTACCTGCCTACTTATGCGATTTACAATTTCCATTTCTGTGTACTCATTTCTAGGTATGTCTGCTATATTCTTGATTTACTGTCTTCTCCATTTTTCATAATTCTCTTATTAGTCATGCCATTTACCTTACTTATAACCTCTATCAGTAAATGCTCATCTCAAGTGAGCTCTCATAGAACTATAGCCGCCATGATACAAATACATACACAAAAATATTCCATGAGAAAAGTAATGCAGCCGAATTTAGTACCGTACACTAACCCAGTAAAAGAAAAGAACTATACATTTTTAGGCTCAGACAAATAATATACATAAATTTCACCCTAAAAACAGTCCATCAGCTAAAGTAAATTATGTCATCACAAAAATGTGAGGCACCGCTATCATCACAATATACTAATGAAAAGTCAGTATCAAAATTTATAGTGGAGCACCAAAAATTGTCTAATCTACATCTACATCTACATCTACGTGATTACTCTGCTGTTCACAATAAAGTGCCTGGCAGAGGGTTCAATGAAACACGTTCAAGCTGTCTCTCTACCATTCCACTGTCGAACGGCTCACGGGAAATACGAGCACTTAAATTTTTCTGTGCGAGCCCTCATTTCTCTTATATTCTTCTGATGATCATTTCTCCCTATGTAGGTGGGTACTAACAGAAAGTTTTCGCAATCGGAGGAGAAAACTGGTGATTGAAATTTCATGCGAAGATCCCGTCGCAACGAAAAACGCCTTTGTTTTAATGATTGCCACCCGAATGCACCTATCATGTCTGGGACACCATCTCCCCTACTTCGCGATAATACAAAACGAGCTGCCCTTCTTAGTACTTTTTTGATGTCATCCGTCAGTCCCACATGCTGCGGATCCCACACCGCGCAGCAATACTCCAGAATAGGGCGGACATGCGTGGTGTAAGCAGTCTCTTTAGTAAACCTGTTGCACCTTCTAAGTTTTCTGCCGGCCGAAGTGGCCGTGCGGTTAAAGGCGCTGCAGTCTGGAACCGCAAGACCGCTACGGTCGCAGGTTCGAATCCTGCCTCGGGCATGGTTGTTTGTGATGTCCTTAGGTTAGTTAGGTTTAACTAGTTCTAAGTTCTAGGGGACTAATGACCTCAGCAGTTGAGTCCCATAGTGCTCAGAGCCATTTTTCTAAGTTTTCTGCCAATGAATCGCAGTCTTTGGTTTGCTCTTCCCACAATATTATCTATGTGATCGTTCCAATTTAGGTTATTTGTAATTGTAATCCCTGAGTATTTAGTTGAATTTACAGCCTTCAGATTTGTGTGACTTATCGCGTAATCAAAATTTAACTGATTTCTTTTAGTACTCATGTGAATAACTTCAGACTTTTCCTTATTCAGGGTCAATTGCCACTTTTCGTACCATACAGATATCTTATCTAAATCATTTTGCAAGTCTTTGTGATCATCTAATGACGTTACAAGACGGTAAATTACAGCATCATCTGCAATCAGTCGAAGAAGGCTACTCACAAGGGAACCGCCCAATCGCAACCCCCTCAGATTTAGTTATAAGTTGGCACAGTGGATAGGCCTTGAAAAACTGAACATAGATCAATCGAGAAAACAAGAAGAAGTTGTGTGGAACTATGAAAAAAATAATCAAAATGTACAAACTGAGTAGTCCATGTGCAACATAGGCAACATCTAGGAACCTGCATGCTCAGGAGCGCCGTGGTCACGTTGTTAGCGTGAGCAACTGCGGAACGAGAGGTCCTTGGTTCAAGTTTTCCTTCAAGTGAAAATTTTATTTTCTTTATATTTGCAAAGTTATTATCTGTCCGTTCGTTCATTGACGTCTCTGTTCACTGTAATACGTTTAGTGTCTATGATTTGCGACCGCACCGCAAAACCGTGCGATTAGTAGCAGAAAGGACATGCCTCTCCAATGGGAACCGAAAACATTTGATCGCAAGGTCATAGGTCAACCGATTCCTCCACAGGAAAACACGTCTGATATATTATATACGACACTGGTGACGGAATATTCGTCACATGACAGGAATATGTTGTCGACCCACCTAACTTGTACCCTTGGCGAATGGGTAAAAAGATTCTTCTACCTTGCCCGATTTAGGTTTTCTTGTGGATGTGATAATCACTCCCAAAAAGTGATGAAAACATAAGAGTTTGTCACATAAACTGCAACAAATGAATGCAACAGTTTCACAGTCGCACAGTTTTCCCTGTGCTCTGTCAAAACGTAAGTTTTTAACTTTTTAAAACATTTCCGTGTGTAGACCGTCAAATCCTGTATATGTGCAAGCATACCTGAACATGTCCTGGAATTTTGGAGAGCGAAGTTGATTATGTGTGAGTGCCTGAACTTTGATAATCGTCTGAAAATAAAAAAATTAAAATTTAAACTCGAGGGAAGACTTGAACCAAGGACCTTTCGTTCCGCAGCTGCACAGGCTAACCACGCGACCACGACACTCTTGGATTGATATGACCTTGATGTTGTATATCTTCCACATGGACTACTCGGTTTGTATATTTTGCTTATTTTCTCATAGTTCCACACAACTTCTTCCTGTTTTCTCGATTGATCTGTGTTCAGTTTTTCAAGGCCTATCCACTGTACCAACTTATAACTAAATCTGAAGGGGGTGCGATGGGGAGGTTCCCTTGTCTGAATGTCTCCTAAGTCGTCAATATAGATGAGGAACAGTAGAGGGCCTATAACACTTCCTTGGGGAACGCCGGGTATTACTTACGTTTTACTCGATGACTTTCCGTTTATTACTACGAGCTGTGACCTTTCTGACAGGAAATCAAAAATCCAGTCGCACAACTGAGGTGATTCTCCGTAGGCACGCAGTTTGGTTAGAAGATGCTTGTGAGGAACGGTTTCGAAAGCCTTCTCGAAATCTAAAAATATGGAATCAATTTGACATCCCCTGTCGATAGAACTTATTACTTCATGAGTATAAAGAGCTAGTTGTGTTTCTCACGAATGATATTTTCTGAAACCGTGCTGACTATGTGTCAATAAATCGTTTTCTTCAAGGTACTTGGTAATGTTCGAATGCAGTATATGTTCCAAAACCTTACTGCAAATCGACGTCAGTGATACAGGCATGTAATTCAGCGGATTACTCCTATTTCCGTTTTTGGGTATTGGTGTGACTTGAGTGAATTTCCAGTCTTTAGGTACGGATTTTTCAGTGTGCGAGAGGTTGCATATGGCTGCTAAATATGGAGCAATTTTATCAGCATACTCTGAGAGGAACCTGACTGGCGTACAATCTGGACCGGAGGCTTTCCTTTCTTGAGGGATTTAAGCTGCTTCGTTACTCCTAGGATATCTAATTCTATGTTTCTCATCTTGGCAGTTGTTCTTGATTGGAATTCAGGAATATTTACTTCGTCTTATTTGATGAAGAAGTTTCGGAAAACCGTGTTCAATAGCTCTGCTTTAGTGGCACTGTCGTCAGCGACTTCACCGTTGTTATCGTGCAGTGAAGGTATTGATTGCCTCTTACCACTGGTGTGTTTTATGTGTGACCAGAATCTCTTTGGGTTTTCTGCCAGAATTCGAGACAGAATTTCGTTGTGGAAATTATTAAAAGCATCTCGCACTGAAGTACGCGCCATATTTCGAACTTCTGTAAAACTTTGCCAATCTTGGGGATTTTGCGTTCTTTTAAATTTGGCATAGTTTTTTCGTTGCTTCTGCATCAACGATCTGACCCGTTTTGTGTACCATGGGAGATCAGTACCATCAATTACTTGCTAATGTATGTAGTACATATCTCTCAATTGCTGTCGATACCATCTCTCTGAAAACATTCCACATCTTTTCTACACTTACATGATCAGAACGGAAGGAGTGAAGACTGTCTCTTAAAAAGGCTTTAAGAGCATTTTATCAGCTTTTTAAACAGATATACTTTATGTTTCTTTTTATGGTTGTAGTTGTTACGGTATTCAGCCTAGCAGCAACTGCCTTGTGGTCGCTAATCCCTGTATTCGTCACAATACTCATTATTTGGCCAGGATTATTTGTTGCTAAAAGGTCAGGTATACTTCCGCAACCATTTACGCTTCGAGTGGGATCATGAACAAATTTTTCAAAATAATGTTCTGAGAAAGCATTCAGTAAAATTTCGGATGACGTTTTATGCCTGCCGCCGGCCTTAAGCGCAAAATTTTCCAGCATATCGATGGTAAAGTCACCACCGACTATAATTATATGAGCGTGGTACTTATTTGAAATGAGACTCAAGTTATCTTTTAACTGTTCAGCAACTGTATCTTTTGAGTCGGGGGGTCGGTAAAACGACCCAATTAATAGTTTAGTCAGATTGTCAGGTATAACCTCTACCCATACTATTTCACACGAACTATCTACTTCAATTTCGCTACAAGGCAAACTACCTCTAACAGCAATAAATACTTCACCACCAACTGTATTTAATCTATCGTTTCTGAACACTGTTAGATTGTTTGAAAAAATTTCGGCTGAACTAATTTCCGGCTTTAGCCACCTCTCTTTACCTACAACTATTTGAGCTTCAGTGCTTTCTATTAGGGCTTGGAGATCTGGTTCTTTCCCAACACAGCTACGACAATTTACAAATACAATACCAATCGTTTCTACTACTACCTTACTGTGTTTTACCTGCCCACGTCTGTGGTTCCATGAGACCCTCTAACCTAAAAACCCGCCCAGTCCCTTCCACACAACCCCCGCTATCCGTGTAGCCGCTTCCTGTGTGTAGTGGACTCCTGACCTATTGAGCGGAACCCGGAGACCCACCACCCGATGGCGCAAGTCAAGGAATTTGCAGCCTACAGGGTCACAGAACCGGCTGAGCCTCTGATTCAGACCCTCCTCTCGGCTCTGTAGCAAAGGACCACAGTCGGTTCTATCGATGATGCTGCAGATGGTGAGCTCCACCTTAATCTCGGATACAAGACTGGCAGTCTTTACCATTTCCGCTAGCCGCCCGAAACCCGAGAGAATCTGCTTCGATACAAAGCGACACACGTCATTGGTACCGACATGAGCCACCACCTGCAGTTAGCTGCACCCTGTACTCTTCATGGTATCCGGAAGCATCCTTTCCACAAATGACTCCCCCCGGAATGCACGCGGAGTGCACACTGACTTCTTCTTCCCCTCCTTGGCAGGCATGCTCCTAAGGGCCCCATTACGCCCTTAACGCTGGAGTTTTTTGTTCAACAACAGAAAGCAGTACAGATTGATAAATATGATTTGAAGTGAAAAATGCGATATCTAAGCAGATGACGTATGCAAGAAAGCATTGAGTCGTCATGATGATAAAAGATGTGTTCTGGAATATGGGATTAACACCTTACCATAGGGGCATTATTCATTATTATCATCAGCAGTGTCGTATTCATATTCATTATATTTTTTTTTAAATAAAGATTCTAATTAGATGTACGACGTCTACTACCTCTTACCCGTGGTCTAGGGGCAGCGTCTTTGATTCGGAATCAAAACGCCTTCGGTCCCGGGTTCGATCCCCGCCACTGCCTAAATTTTGATAAATAATGAGCATTGGCGGCCGAAGACTTCCGGCATAAGAAGTCAGCCTCATTCTGCCAACGGTCTTGTCAAAGAGGGCGGAAGAGCGGAGCGGATGGAGGTTCAGGGCACACTCTTGTCCTAGTGGTGGGAAATTGGGGAAATTGCCCCTGAGGGCGGAAGAATCAGCAATGATCAACGACATGAGGATGCACAAGGCAATGGAAACCACTGCATTAAAGACACGTAACGTGTATCCACAGGACATGTCGTCTGTAATTGAAGAAGTGTCATGATGATCTCTCCATTGGAAAAAGATTCCGGAATAGTCCCCCATTCGGATCTCCGGGAGGGGACTGCCAAGGGGGAGGTTACCATGAGAAAAAGATTGAATAATCAACGAAAGAAGACAAGGATTTCTGGTCAGATGAGTATCGGGTAATATCAACAGCAGCAGAAAATGGTATAACAGGTGTAGGATTCCCTATGAATAGGAAGGTAGGGCAGAGGGTGTGTTACTGTGAACAGTTCAGTGACCGGGTTGTTCTAATCACAATCGACAGCAGACCAACACCGTCAAGATAGTTCAGGTATACATGCCGACGTCGCAAGCTGAAGATGAACAGATAGAGAAAGTGTATGAGGATATTGAAAGGGTAATGCAGCATGTAAAGGGGGACGAAAATCTAATAGTCATGGGCGACTGGAATGCAGTTGTAGGAGAAGGAGTAGAAGAATAGGTTACAGGAGAATATAGGCTTGGGACAAGGAACCAAAGGGGAGAAAGACTAACTGAGTTCTGTAACAAGTTTCATCTAGTAATAGCGAATACCCTGTTCAAGAATCACAAGAGGAGTTATACCTGGAAAAGGCCGGGAGATACGGGAAGATTTCAATTAGATTACATCATGATCAGACAGAGATTCCGAAATCAGATACTGAACTGTAAGGCGTACCCAGGAGCAGATATAGACTCAGATCACAATATAGTACTGATGAAGAGTAGAGGAAGTTCAAGACATTAGTCAGGAAGAATCAATACGCAAAGAAGTGGGATACGGAAGTACTAAGGAATGACGAGATACGTTTGAAGTTCTCTAAAGCTATAGATACAGCAATAAGGAATAGCACAGTACAGTTGAAGAGGAATGGACATCTCTAAAACGGGCCATCACAGAAGTTGGGAAGGAAAACATAGGTACAAAGAAGGTAGCTGCGAAGAAACCATGGGTAACAGAAGAAATACTTCAGTTGATTCATGAAAGGAGGAAGTACAAACATGTTCCGGGAAAATCTGGAATACAGATGTACAAGTCGCTGAGGAATGAAATAAATAGGAAGTGCAGGGAAGCAAAGAAGAAGTGGCTGCAGGAAAAATGTGAAGACATCGAAAAAGATATGATTGTCGGAAGGACAGACTCAGCATACAGGAAAGTGAAAACAACATTCGGTGACATTAAAAGCAACGGTGGTAAAATTAAGAGTGCAACGGGAATTCCATTGTTAAATGCAGAGGAGAAAGCAGATAGGTGGAAAGAATACATTGAAAGCCCCTATGAGGGTGAAGATTTGTCTGATGTGATAGAAGAAGAAACAGGAGTCGATTTAGAAGAGATAGGGGATCCAGTATTAGAATCCGGATTTAAAAGAGCTTTGGAGGACTTACGGTCAAATAAGGCAGAAGGGATAGATAAAATTCTATCAGAATTTCTAAAATCATTGGGGGAAGTGGCAACAAAACGACTATTCACGTTGGTGTGCAGAATATATGAGTCTGGCGACATACCATCTGACTTTCGGAAAAGCATCATCCACACAATTCCGAGGACGGCAAGAGCTGACAAGTGCGAGAATTATCGCACAATCAGCTTAACAGCTCATGCATCGAAGCTGCTTACAAGAATTATATACAGAAGAATGGAAAAGAAAATTGAGAATGCGCTAGGTGACGATAAGTTTGGCTTTAGGAAAAGTAAAGGGACGAGAGAGGCAATTCTGACGTTACGGCTAATAATGGAAGCAAGGCTAAAGAAAAATCAAGACACTTTCATAGGATTTGTCGACCTGGAAAAAGCGTTCGACAATATAAAATGGTGCAAGCTGTTCGAGATTCTGAAAAAAGTAGGGGTAAGCTATAGGGAGAGACGGGTCATATACAATATGTCCAACAACCAAGAGGGAATAATAAGAGTGGACGATCAAGAACGAAGTGCTCGTATTAAGAAGGGCGTAAGACAAGGCTGTAGCCTTTCGCCCCTACTCTTCAGTCTGTACATCGAGGAAGCAATGATGGAAATAAAAGAAAGGTAACATACGAGGTGAAAGGATATCAATGATACGATTCGCTGATGACATTGCTATCCAGAGTGAAAGTGAACAAGAATTAAATGATTTGCTGAACGGAATGAACAGTCTAATGAGTACACAGTATGGTTTGAGAGTAAATCGGAGAAAGACGAAGGTAATGAGAAGTAGTAGAAATGAGAACAGCGAGAAACTTAACATCAGGATTGATGGTCACGAAGTCAATGAAGTTAAAGAATTCTGCTACCTAGGCAGTAAAATAACCAATGACGGACGGAGCAAGGAGGACATCAAAAGCAGACTCGCTATGGCAAAGAAGGCAATTCTGCCCAAGAGAAGTCTACTAATATCAAATACCGGCCTTAATTTGAGTAAGAAATTTCTGAGGATGTAGGTCTGGAGTACAGCATTGTATGGTAGTGAAACATGGACTGTGGGAAAACCGGAACAGAAGAGAATCAAAGCATTTGAGATGTGGTGCTATAGACGAATGTTGAAAATTAGGTGGACTGATAAGGTAAGGAATGAGGAGGTTCTACGCAGAATCGGAGAGGAAAGGAATATGTGGAAAACACTGATAAGGAGAATGGATAGGATGATAGGACATCTGCTAAGACATGAGGGAATGACTTGCATGGTACTAGAGGAAGACAGAGATTGGAATATGTCAAGCAAATAATTGAGGACGTAGGTTGCAAGTGCTACTCTGCGATGAAGACGCTAGCACAGGAAAGGAATTCGTGGCGGGCCGCATTAAACCAGTCAGCAGACTGATGACCAAAAAAAAAAAAAAAAAAAAAACCTCTTCAACAGTATAAACCCATAAAGGTATTTTGGTGTTGTTTTCTGTGTGGTCCATTTGTATAGATTTTAAAAAATAAAATTTCGTTCTAAAATTTATTCTGTGCATGTTGTAGCTCTACTCGAGAATCTCAGTAACACCAGCAATTCGACTTCGTTCGAAAAAATTTGTGAGCCTGAAGTAAATGAAACGTATTACATTAAAAGATATGAAAATTTGAAAATTATTTGTAGAGAGAAATTTTGTGTAGAGCTCGATAGTAGGCTACATTTAAAATTATTATTAGACTAAGCAAATGTTATATAGAAATTACTAGTTGGGATTTTCAGATTTTGAATATGGAAGTATTAAACTCAGATATAAAGAATGATGCAATTTAAAAATAATGATAATCATTTTCATGATCTAGAATTTCTGATTTAAAAATTTTACGTTTCCTATTAATATTTATATTGTTTAAATGAAGAACAACATTCAGCTAAGGCAGTGTGATGAATACATGAATAAGTAAAGAATCAAGAATTTATTAAGGATAAATAGCGAAAGGTGGGTATCGTAGTTTCTGCAAGGAAGGTAAAAATTGTTACAGTAAGAAAGACAAGGATAAAAATTCCCAAGAATTACATGTGAATCTGGTAGAAGTGCAAGAAAATTTGTACTCAAAAAACATGAAAGCCATTAACTGATAAGAGTCTCATGTCTGTTATGAATTCGGAATAATTCACTGAAAATAAAATTGTTTGAAATTACATATCCCTTATCTCGATTTCACTTTTTTTAAAAAACTCGGTTTTCTTAGTAGTAGGGGAGCAAAATGATGATAAAAGTAATAATAAATGTAACTAATTTAATATATGGGGTAAGGATTTTCTGTATGTAATGGATAATATTTCCAAGGGAGAAAGTAGCATACAATTTTGAGGAATTTTTATGATTGTTTGGCGATTTATGAAAAGGCAGCCAGAAGCTATAGAAAATCTCTAGTTAAATGCCAAAAGTAAGTAGTTATGCACTCAGTGAAAGCTGGATTGAAACACAATATGAAAGTTATGTGACATGAAGTGCAGTTTCTAACTTCATATGTCTACAAAATCCAAATGCTGTTCTACACAGGAGACAAAGAACTGTTTCAGATTACCTACACCGTTCACTGTCGACTTATCTGCTTGCTTAGCGCCACACCTGATAATTGTGTCTACAAACTGTTTCTCATAAGAATGCAAAGTGAGCTCTGCCCCGAAATGAATGTAACTTACCTCATGCTCAGAATGTTGTTCTATGTTTGGCTTACTGATGTTCTCGAAAGCAAACAGAAATCAGCAGACGCAGCAGGTAGGGGAAGAAACGATACCTACTATAAAATTTGGTTTTTGCTCCTGAGACGTAATCTGTGTCTCCATGTGATGTAGGGTGCAATGCAGACACGACAAAATATTCAGAACATTAGTAAGCATGTTGGATGAGGTATTTACATTAAACAAAGCCGTTTCTAAAAAAAAATTAAACTCTGATTATTGCCAGAAAAGACTTTACAAATAAGAAGGCGATAATAATTACGAAATTCTCACAATACAAAATTACTGACATTCAAGCGATTTGCGTTATCTGTGACATACTGGAGACAAAGTGATCAAATTAACGCTAATCTTGAACGTTATTACTTATCTGAGGGTTAAAGATTTTCTTCAGTTAATGACTGTGACAAAGTAGCATTTCAATCTTGTGCATGAAAAATTCTTCCCAAAATTATCTCCATCAGTAGAATCAATAAGATACGTTCACAAAGTTTTCATCTCCATAATAAAGTGTTTCATATAATTTCTCTCACATTAAGAAATATCAAATATCCTTCTCTAAAAACTCAACAGCTCGCTACTGTGCATCAAATAGGAGTGACCCAGTGCTGCACAACCGACTGGCGAGCAAGCGAACCACAGACAAACACAGAGTCAAGGATCTTATTCACTACTTGTGAAGCGCGCTCATTCATCTTGTTCCCAGTACAGTAAAGCTGAATTATTTACCGTAGCAGAAAACCTAACAGGCAGAGCGTTGCTCTACCTTATTGGTACGATTGTCCGAGATGCAAAGCCGCCCATGCCTAAATCGCCGGTATGTAATTAAGCTGCAAATGCGAGAGACATTCTGAACGTGTTTGAGTTTTATTCGTGAGTTATTTGAACCAGCAGATGTTGCACCTGTGAGGATCGTCTATGATCGGCGGATCGATGCGAAACTGCTGCTGATTCAGAAGCAACAGAGGGAGGGGCTGAGGGTCAAGTCTAAGCCAAGTTCTCGGGGAACAAGTAACTGACATTCTTGTATCACCTGCTGCGGCGTCACGCTCGTCGTCTTCGCCTGCTTACTACCTCCCTCCCCGCACATGATGTCCGTCAGCTGACCACTCAGGGTGAGGTGACTCAAGCTTTACGTTAGTACTACGCACAGTTGTATACTTCGGATGACACCTTGGGTGCCCTTCCGATGCTTGTTTAGCGGACATCGTTCAGATGATTACGCCTCGCCAACTTTTACTGAGTTTTCTGTAGAAAGAAGTGTTAGATTTTGATGGCTATTTTCTCCTCCCATAAATCCCCTGGTCAGGACGGCCTAACGTTAGAATTTTAATTTTTGTCATCTCTTGTGTTCTACATTTACTTCAATTTTAAACGAGATTTTGCAGGGTAGAGCTGTGTCAGCGAACTTTAATGTGTGCAAAAATTGTCTCTTTCCGAAGCATCATGGCCGTTTCACAGCAGCTGGTTTTCTTCCCTTAAAGCTACTTAGCTTTGAATACAAAACTATTGCATTAACTGTGAACAGAATACTGTCCTTATTTCGTCGTCGTGAGTTTGGTGAATATCAACGTTGCCTCCCTGATCCGGTGGCCGAATATAAGCATGTGGTTTCGGTAGCGGCTCTTACCCCAGTTCGTAAGATGTACGTTGTCTTTATACATCCTTAGTAGATTCTAGGATCGGCTTATTTAATTTCGCATCATGTTATGTTTTTGCCTGTGTTCTATTCTGTGAAATAATATTGACGCCCACAGGAATTATTCACTAAACTTGCGTCGTTTTTAAATTTTTAAGTGCCCTTTATGATCAGTTAATACCACTCAGTGGTGGTTCTCTTTAGTGTTTGAGTATTTCGGTTTAGCTTAGTGTTAGGACAGAACTCTGCTCCGCCTTGGTGAGAGAGTGCAGGGAGGTTCTGTTACCATTCGTGGCACAACAGCGGTGTGGAAACGCTGATCAACACGTAGGAGAGCCCAGAGCACTTTCTTATCCGGCATACGTGACTCGCAGGTCGAGCGCCGTTGGAGAAATAGACCTACCCACCAAATGTTAGGAGAGGCGCTTCATTGAATGGTTAGAGTCCTTGAAAGAGGCTTCCAGATGCGTCTGGTAGCTACCTCGCAGCAGAAGGGCGCTGAATAAAGTGTATTCCCACGCAATCTTCTCGGAGTTTTATTGGTCTGTACCGTCGCCCAGGAAATCGTGACAGAGGATTGGTCGGCGAGGACAGCGAAAAAACGTGGGCGAGGTGCCGCCTTGGTCGCTGCAGTGCAGGCAGACAGCTGCGGAGGCACGAGGAGAATCGACATGGCTTTGGGGCAATTAAACTGCAGTCAGATATTTGTGTAATTGTATACAGGTCAGTCAGATAGTGATGGGAAGTTATAAGGATTATAAAAAATAATTTCATTGCTGGGTACTGCCAGTTAAAAGCTGGGAGTAACTTGGAGTAAATTGAATGCTGAGCTAAACTTCGGTGCTACTCAAAGCTGCTTTTTGTGCTGAAAACCGCAGAGGTTACTGCCGTACGGAGCTGCTCCATCCTCCATGCTGAAACGAAAGCGTAGTTAGTAAGAGTTGAGGAACCTGTAGTAATTTATAGTTTAATCAGGATTTCGTCTTTTTCTTCTAAATTTTTAGACAAGTGAGAATTTTTGTTTCACGATGTTTTAATTAGCCTAGCTCTTACTTTCCTCCCTCCATTTGTCTCGTACTTGCTCTGTAGCTTTCTTTGTTTAAAGTTTGAAAGTATTAAAGAAGTACGACCCGTGGCTCCATGATTAACACCCCTCCAATAGAGCATCCATTTTCTCATCGCACAGATTATTCAAAAATGTTCAAATGTGTGTGAAATCTTATGGGACTTAACTGCTAAGGTCATCAGTCCCTAAGCTTACACACTACTTACCCCAAATAGCCTAAGGACAAACACACACACCCATGCGCACAGATTGTTCCCCAAGTTGGTGTTCCTCCATCTTACTTATTACTAAATTGTGAATTCATACGGGACAATCAGATGAACTAAGTTTGCATTTATATTTCTCTCAAATCGTAGGTTTAAATGATTCAGTGGATAGAACCAGGTACAGCCTTTGCACTTATGGTTGACGAACGATCCAAAATGGCAACAAAAATGGTGGGATGTCTGTCGAGAAAAGACACAGATATATTCATATATGCTAAGAACGACCACCTATTAAGGGGCTCCGGAAAGGCTCAAAATCATGAAAAGTTAAATTTTTACTTTTTTGCGTTTTCTGAATCTGCAGACTATTACCTTTTAATAGATATATAATTTATTCAATTCCGAAGACTACAACTATTTTTAAATTTTTTTTGTAATGAGTTCTACACGGGCGTGACCCACTGTGGCGCTGTTAAACTGCTGTCAAATGGTGTTATTATTAACGTCCGTGTTCATCAGGTACATTTTAGTGATGTGAGATAAAGTATGTGTTGTGGCTAACCTGTGATGGTTCAATATATATCGCTGGTGTGATTGTCGATTGTTTCATGTTTATTTACTCTGTCGTTCGTAATTAATTCTGTTTCTTGAGTCTCTGTTTTGTTGAAGTATAATAATGAGTAAAAGTAAAGTTATTAGAAATCCTCTGAAAGCTTTTAAGAAAAGGAGAAATGTTGGAAAGCCAAAGGTATGTGTTATTACTGTAAACAATAAAGACGATAACCAAGTGAGTGAACCTAACCTCTCACCTGCCCATAGCAGTTAAAGTGGGAAAGAAAATACTTCACAGAAGCAGCTTGGTTCAATGAGTGAAAACTATGAATGTTTTATGGGCGAATCGGATGTGAATGAAATATTTGATATGTCGATTCTCAAAGGAATTTTTTCAAACTGTGTAAGAGGTATTCATTGTAGTGAAGTTGGTCTGGAACTCTCCATAATAAAGCACGTAGGACTTGCTAGTGAAATACAACTGAAATGTGATAAGTGTTCATACGTGACCACCTTTTGGAACAGTGTTGCAGTAACTGCAACTGAAGAAAATGGTAGCAAAATCTACGAACACAACATTAGATTTGTTTATTCCTTGCGTTCAGTTGGTAAGGGTGCTACTGCAGGTGCAATTTTCTGTGCATCATGAATCTTCCAAAACCCCCAACCAAGTTTACGACCTATAAAAAAGTAATAGGGTCTAAAGTAGAAGATGTCTGTATAGAATCTATGAAGAACGCTGTGGAAGAGGCAGTAATGGAAAATAATGGTAACAGAGATTTGACTGCAGCGTTCGATGGTACCTGGCATAAACGGGGACACACATCTCTTCATGGTGTAGTATCTGCCACCAGTATGTATACAGGGAAAGTTTTAGATGTAGCAGTAATATCAAAGTATTGTAGATGTCCACAAAAATATAAAGGTACACATGAAAATAATTGCAAATCTAACTATAGTGGCAGTAGTGGAGGAATGGAAGTGGCTGGTGTTGCCAGTATATTCCAGCGTTCTGAGGCATGTGATAAAGTGCGATATGTTAATTACCTTGGTGACGGTGATTCTAAAAGTTTCAAACATGTTCAAGGACTGAAGCCCTATGGTGTTGATGTTGTAGTGCAGAAATTTGAGTGTATTGGACACGTACAGAAGCGAATGGGAACAAGACTTCGGCGACTGAAAGCTTCGTACAAAAAACAAAAACTCAGTGATGGTAAAGGGTTGGATGGGAAGGGAAGGTTAACTGACAGTGTAATTGACAAAATACAGAACTATTATGGAATGGCTATTAGGCAAAATACACAAAGTGTCGACGAAATGAAGAAGGCTGTTTGGGCTCTTTTTTTTTCATACTTCTTCAACCGGTGAAAATCCCCAACATAGCTTGTGTCCCAAAGAAGAAGACAGTTGGTGTAAATATAACAAAGGATTGCTAACTAGTGAAGTGTACACTCATAAGCATAGTCTGCCTCATGCAATAATGGAGGTGATAAAACCTATTTTCAGAGACTTAGCAGCACCTGAACTGTTGAAAAAGTGTATTCACGGAAAAACTCAAAACCCCAATGAAAGTGTAAATAGTGTTATATGGTCGAGAATCCCCAAGACTGTATTTGTTGGAATAGAAACACTTCACTTTGGTGTGTATGATGCTGTTGCGACTTTCAGTGATGGCTAAATTGTAAGGCGCAAGGTATTTAGAAATATGGGAGTGAAGATAGGTTCTAACATGGTACGAGCGATGCTTGCTTTAGACAAGGAACGCCTTCGGGCTGCAGACAGGGCTGTAAAGAGTCTAGAAATACAAGCAAGAGTAAACAGGAGGAGGAACAAGAGGAAGCTGGAGGAGGAGTTTGCAGAGGATGAAGATAATCCATCCTATGGACCTGGAATGCACTAAAAAGTTAATCCAATCTTTGTCGCTCGATTCCCAAAACTTTAATTTTCTCATACTAATTACATATTTTCTAAGGATCTACCAAACATATTTGTTTCAAACTTTCAGTAAATGTTGCACAGTACTTTCTGCATAATTTCACACAGCCTTTTTCCAAAAAACTGTATATTTTTGAATATATAAATAAAAAATTGCAAAAAAATGTTGTGAATTTTCATTACAATTGAAAAAAATCATCTTTAATAACTGAACTAAAATTTTGTAAAATCTCTGTGTTAAGTTGTAGCCCATATTCCAATAAATAATCTGCAAAAAGTTCAACTTCCTACCTCAAATACTTTGTGAGGAAAGATGTAATTTATAAGCGTTATTTTAACATTGCAAGTATAGGGCGTTCCGGAGCCCCTTAACTGTTTACAAGTTTTTCCCACTACTATACCCAGATATATCCAACGATTTCTACCACCATTAATCACAACAAATTGACCGGTACCTTTCATATTCATCGTGATTTCGACTTTTTAGATTTTTCTAAGGCATTTGATCCCGCTAGTCACGCATGTCTCGATAGCCTGTTGGAGATTTTTGGCCGTAGCACTCATGCACGTGTCTTTCTTTCTAACTTGTACAAGAACGTATGTAGCGCCGGAGGTGGCCAATGGATCTCCGACGGTGCCGGTTGTTCCGTGTCAGGGAGTGCCTCAGAGCAGTCCGCTCTCTATGTCTTCGGTTGTCCTGTCTCTGGAACGGTTTCTGGGGCAAATTGTTGATAATTTGCCAGATTTTAAACTCTCGGGGACGGGGGTGGGGGCAAACTCTCACCGTTTGGACGTATGACGAATCCTGAATGATGGTCCTCCTCCTCCGAAATGAGGAAGTCGTCTTTGTTAAAAGTGATGATTCATGGTTTTCACAATACTTTAGTCGCGCGCTTAAATGTAGGCAAATGCCAATTTCTAAGACTACGCGGCTTCGAGGCCTCTCTCTTTCCTTTAGCGCGTTTTGTGGATCGGAACACAACCCTGTGGATTGTAGTTGACTGTTGCTCACTGAAAACTGCTACTTTGAATTTGGAATCTGTAACTAAGAAAATTCAGGGTGCCGCATTGGAACTTGATCGACGATCGCTTACAATTTCGTAGGAAGTACGTTGCGTACCTACATATTGTGTAAGGCATATTACATCGCACTCATCTTTCCCATGCCCAAAACGGTAGCGAAAAATATGCGACAACTGTTTGGCAGATTTGTTTAACAGGACCATATATTTAAACTACGTTCCGAGGTTCTAACGAAGGCGAGCAAGGATGGATGCTTATGTCTCTGATATCACACGCATTGTGTCTGCCTTGTATGTCTGATGATACTGATTGTAACCCGTTAAATGCAAACTATCTCGTCACGGTTCTTCATTCTCGTACAGCCATTTAGTCTTGCTTCACCTGCTGATGCAGGTGGCTCTCAATCTGCGTCACGTTCGAGAATTTTGTATTCCCGTGAGCTGTCGGACGTACGATATCTTGAGGCGGCAGGTGGTCACAACTCACGAAACAATTCCTGTTTGCTCGCAGGGAGATAGTGATCTGCCCCAATCCCACTTCGTTGGTAGGTTGTAGGTAGCAACATGTTTCGCAATTCACGTGACATAGTGGCTTCCTCTTGGTACGGAATCATGAATAACGTATTGCATGCTAATGAACGTCTACATTGAACTGGACTTACTGACACGGCTATATGTTGTCGATCCGTTTTCTTGGACTAGCTTTCTCATAGATTTACCGGCAGTAGTTATCTGGTGAACTGGCTCTGGCTGCACAATTAACTTACTGTCCTCATCAGGACCTCTGTCACAGCTGACGCCACAATATTATCCTTCGACCAGATTCCGCCTTTTATCGGACGTTGAAGACTAATCCCGAGATGTGGTTGATTGCTTATTTTGTACATTTTTTGTGGGGTGGCGAGGAGGGACAAGAGGATACAACTTTTTGATGTTTCAGCAGTACATGCTTTCTGCGTATTGGGACGCCTATGTATCCTGATAGAAAAAAACATTGAGTGACGGAAACAAAATTATTTTCGTACGGGTCCAGTACGATAATTGCCGCCGGTGACCAATGCTCAGGCAGTAAGGGGTCCGTCCGTTAGGTGCAGCGGTTACAGTGAGTGCCCGATATGGGCACAAATATGAATTTTAAAGTATGAAACTCTTAGGAATAAAATAATATCATCAGATGCAGCATTACTTTTAAATTTATTTGACAAAATCATGAGAGACCTAATTTATTGCCCTCGAAGAGAGCTCTCCTCTTAAATGCAATTACTAAAGCAGCGCAAACCTTACTTAATTTTGGTTATATGTTCTTTGCCATCTACGGCGCAAGGCAATGACAAGCACATCTAACTATGTTTCAGATCAATCAGAATAACGATCAAGAAATCTGCTCGTACAGCAATGACGTATTTAATTACATTATAAATTTTTAATGTGTAAGAGTTGACCATACTGACTGGTAGGTACCAAGCGACAGGTTGACAATCTTTTGGTTCGTAGTCTTTGCTAAGTGTGTAAATATTCGGTATCTATCAAAAGAAACTTGAATCGCAGATTTTGAAGCCCAAACTTCCAGTAATATTATTTTTCCTCTTCTACTGTGATTTTTGGTCGTGATAGGCTAATGAATTAGTTTGACCCTTTGAAGTAGAAACATTTAGCTAGTAGTTTTCTACTAGAGGCTTTTCTTTTGTTTGTATAAGAAATTCATCGATGACCATTTCATTCCATCTATGCCCTGCCTAATGATCCAATGTGGAAATGTATTTTCTTTTTGCAGTACATGCAGTGGAATCTTTCCTAAAAGAATACTTCCTTTGTCCATTATGAGGCGTATTATGATGTAGTGAGATATAATCTCAATGTCCAGTTAAGGGCTTCCAGCTCTATTCACGATAGACGGTTGTAAAGATGAAGCCACAGTACTTTTTCTGATGTTGGAACATTAAAACTAAGCGGTTCCACGCTGACTGTATTTGTTGAGCACATCAGGTCCTTTCAAGTAAATAAAGCCACAGAACATTTGGAAGGTGAAAGATTGAACCGCTCCTTGAGAACAGTTATTAATTACAAAAGCTGCAGTAGTTATCCATGGCCAACACAATTCTAACATTTAGTGGTAAGATGGCGAAGTAGATAATCCGTCAAAAACTGAATGCAGATCAAGCATGAAACCAGAAAGCAGGTTTACTGAGCTGTGAAAAAAGAAGCAAAATAGAAACAGTGAACGGTGTAAGCTCGAGATTTATAAAATCGAACGAGCTGTAAGAACCACGGCGTCGTTGCTGTGTGGTCAAGGTGTTGGACTGCAAAGTAGCAGATCTGTGATAAAATCCCCCCTTGTTTCCCGTTTTTTCCCACAATATTATCGACTGTCTGCCCGTTCACTGACGCGTCTGTTCTCCTACTGCAGTCTTGGCCATTATCACACTACGCATCGGTTAGAGAACATGAGTTAACGATAAGAATATATTACTGTCACAAGTAAATGCGATGAATAATAATAACAGCCGAAATGCCGCATAGACCTCTCACACAAACGAAAACAACAAATGGACGGGTATGAACTACGTTACAACAAGGAATTCAAGACTCAAAACTTCCAAAACTGAACGCAAGAGTGGTATCTTCGTAAAACAAATAGGAGGTACGTACGTCTTGAGGTCTCTTACTTACACCTCGATGTTGCAAACGGACGCCTCACCAGAACACACAGACAAATCTTAGTACGCCGAACAGACACCTAGCGACCGGACGCAGAGTTCATATTTTTGTGAGTAAAAAAGTCGAGAACGATGGAGATTAGAACAGGGACAACTCACCTTCAATACTCCAACTCCGTGACCAAACAACAACGACTCCGAGATTCTTGCAAATCATTCGACGTTGCCTGTCTTTAGCTAGGACCGATCACTGTTTCTATTTTGCTTCTTTTTTCACAGTTCAGTACAAATTCTTCCTGTTTTCATGCTTGATGTGTGTTTAGTTTTTGAGAGGCTGTCCATTAGACTATCTTACCACCAAATCTGAGAGGGGTGCGATGGAGGATTCCCTTTATAAAGAAACAGGTATGTATTTATCTAGGCATACTTTTCGTAGGGGGGCAAATAAATTTCGTTAAAAATAATTATTCCAGATCTGTTACGAAAAAAAGAAAGAAACGTGAAAGAATGGGCTTAGAGTAGCATCCTAAGATATTATATTTAGTGAGAAAAGTGACATTAGGTCTGTTGTCTTTCTGTTGCCTGTAAAGGACTTTTTATTCTAAATGAATTCGCAGAAAATGAAGACATGTATGACGGATACGTAGATGGTTTCGCTATTGTAAGACTAAAACAACGTCAACAGACATTTTTTAATTTTTTGAGTCGTCAGTTTTCTGACTGGATTGATGCCGCACGCTACAAACTCCTAACCTGTGCCAACCTCTTCATCTTAGGGTAGCAGTTGCAAACTACGTCCTCAGTTATTTGCCACATGTATTCCAATCAGTTTCATAGTCTCCGTTGCAAAATACTAACACGGATTCTGAAGACAGGAAAGGAAAAACTGGTAGAATCCGACCTCGGGGAAGATCAGTTTGGAATCTGGAGAAATGTAGGAATATGCAAGTTAATACTGACCCTACGATTTCTCATAGAGGATAGGTAAAAGAAAGTCAAACCTACGTTTTTGGCATTTGTGAAAAAGCTTATGACATTGTTCACTGGAATACTCTCATTCAAATTCTAAAGGTGCCAGGGATAAAATACAAGGAATGAAAGGCTATTTACAATTTGTAGAGACACCAGATGGCAGTTATGTAAGTCCAGGAGAATAAAAGGAAAGCAGTAGTTGAAAAAGGAGGAAGACAGGGTTGTGGTTTATCCCTGATGTTATTCGATCTGTATGTAGAGCAAATATTAAGGGAAACAAAAGAAAAAGCTTGAGTAGAAGTCCAGGGAGAAGAAACCGAGACTTTGAAGTTTGCCGATGACACTGTAATTCTGTCAGTGACAGCAAAAGGCATGGAAGAGCAGTTGAACGGAATGGACACTGTCTTCAAAGGAGGATATAAGATGAACGTAAACAAGAGGCAAACGAAATTAATGGAATATAGTCCTACTAAATCAGTTGACGCTGAGGAAATAAGATTAGGAAATGAGACAATTAAAGTAGTAGTTGAGTTTTGCTGTTTGGACAGAAAAGTGATGGTCGAGGTAGAGAGGATTTAAAATGTAGACTGGCAAACGTTTCTGAAGAAGAGGTATTTGTAAACATCGACTACGGGTGAAAGTGTCAGGAAGTCTCTGCTGAAAGTAGTTGTATGGAGCATGGAAGTGAAACATGGCCGATAAACAGTTTAGAGAAGAAGAGAAGAGAAGCTTTTGAAATGTGCTGCTACAGAAGAATGCTGTAAAATGGATGAGTGGATCATGTAATTAATGAGGAGGTACTGAATAGAATAGGGGACAAAACGAATCTGTGAGACAAAACTTTTTCAATTCGTTCTTGGTATTCCACACTTCTTGCTTCTTGTTCAAGTGGCATTATTCGACCTTTCCTCATTACATTTTTGTCAGAGTTTAGTACTTGTTACATCATTTGACGTTGTCGAACGCATATTCCATGCTGACAAATCCTATGAACGTTTCTTTATATTACTTATGTCTTGTTCCCATTATCAAAATCAAAGTCAGAACTTGTGCATTTAGCTTTCATAAAGGCAAACTAGTTGTCCTTTAACAGATCCTCAATTTTCTTTCCAGTCATCGTCTAAGAGAGCCTCAATTTTTGTATCCGTTTTTCTGTATATTATTCTCGTCAGCATCTTGTACGCACTAGCAATGAAGCCGACTGTGTAAGAATAACTTAAAGACATATGTGTATAGAGCTATTGTACTAATTTTAAAATTATCTACACCTATAGCGAGTAATAAATATTTTCCAGACTGGAACCAGCGGAGTAGGCAGATTGTTGTGAAGAGAAGTAATGGTCGTTCCCGCCTTGCTTCCAGTCATTAGTTGGTCTTGGTCATAGCAGTCAGCGGCTCTGAGCTTAAATGCCGACCATTTAATGTGTTTTTCATTCTCGTGAGCAGAGACATTACAAATTATTCGGTCATTATTCTCCGAACAACGATGGTGTCGGTCATTGCCATTAATTCTATGATGGATGGAAAGGAAATTAACAGATTTATCCCTTTGTTAATGTCAACCCCAGGTGAATCAGACGAGCCGCATCAGGTGTATCATACGAGCCATATCCTGTTTCTTTCTCCATCTCAAACAAAATGTTATCCTTTCAAACAATCACGGTTACACGAAAAATGGAAGCAATACTTCTTATAAGTCTTATTTTCCCTCTTTGGAAATGTACTTCAACCAGGCAGGTAGATTGCTCAATATGGAAACTACTCTCATATGCATAGCTTTTCAAACTTTATACAGACATACGGTCGCAGACACGTTGAAATCAGCTACAATGTTTACCCTAACCAATAAGACTAGCTCGTGAAAACGAGATTGGCCCCAATATTGGAATTTGGCTGCACGGCGGAAAAAAAAAAACTCTGGAATGCTACTGAGAAACGGCTCACTCAAGATGCAGGACCCAATAAACTATGTTTGTGGTGTAAACTGAAAATATTGCCATTCGTTCTAACTTCTACCTTGTACGCTGTCCTTAATGTCTGTCATTGAAATGTTTTGTTTTAAGCCAAAAAGAATCTTTATGTATTGTGAATGAAGACACAGACGGCACTGGTGAAATAATTTACAACTTTTAATTTTTATTGTTTTCCCAAACCGGTTTACGAGTGTTACTCTATCGCCAAGTAAAATGGTGAATAGTTGTGGCTGTGAAATTTTGTAGGAACAGACAATTTACACTAGAGCACTACACAAAACCTCAGTTGGTTCCAAAGACGACCATTGTTAATGTTTGGTTTAGGACTGAAACGAGTGGAATAATTTCAGTGTAAGTATTGCGTAAAGTTATTGAACTATGATAAAATATGTGACGCACTAACTAACGAACTAAATAACAAATGAAATAGATTATTCTGAGCAGACAATAAATTGAACATTAATCATTGGTGAAATGGTCCAAACGAGCGGCTGAACAAAGTAGTCCTATGTTAAACAGGTTCAGTATTACAAGCACATAACATGTACAATTGAGGTTAATCAAGTAACTGAAACAGTTGAAACTTCCTGGCAGATTAAAACTGTGTTCCCGACCGAGACTCGAACTCGGGACCTTTGCCTTTCGCGGGCAAGTGCTCTACCATCTGAGCTACCGAAGCACGACTCACGCCTGCTACTCACAGCTTTACTTCGAGTCTCGGTCGTGCACATAGTTTTAATCTGCCAGGAAGTTTCATATCTGCGCACACTCCGCTGTAGAGTGAAAATATCATTCTGGAAACATCCCCCAGGCTGTGGCTAAGCCATGTCTCCGCAATATCCTTTCTTTCAGGAGTGCTAGTTCTGCAAGGTTCGCAGGAGAGCTTCTGTAAAGTTTGGAAGGTAGGAGACGAGATACTGGCAGAAGTAAAGTTGTGAGTACCGGGCGTGAGTCGTGCTTCGGCAGCTCGGATGGTAGAGCACTTGCCCGCGAAAGGCAAAGGTCCCGATTTCGATTCTCGGTCGGGCACACAGTTTTAATCTGCCAGGAAGTTTCATATCAGCGCACACTCCGCTGCAGAGTGAAAATCTCATTCTGGAACTGACACAGTTGTCATTTTATATAGAAACAAATTCAACAGGGTAAATATAGCTTAATAAATGGGATAAAGGAAGAAAACCTGATCAAATGTGAAGACAGGAATATTTACGACATGGTCTGAGAGCTGTCTGCCATTATCAGCAGCAAGTATGTGAACTGTGTCTGATAATGCAGTATTAAGCTTGCGGAATGTTCATTTATTAATTAACTTCAAATATATCTAGACAACTCATCTTCATCTCTATGTGGGTATGACGTAGGACTCATGTTGCATCTTATAACTTTGGCCTTATTTATGCAGGTGGTCTAATACTGCGTACAACATTACTGGTCAACTTTTGCCCATGACAAAAGCGGGGCTCCAGATTTGGAAAAGAATGAAATACACAAGATGGGTCGTAAATGTGGAAAATTCTATATAGGTCAGTGTGGCAGTGACACTGGCAGCCTCTTGATGGTGCACAATCGAAATTGGATATTTAGGATAGGGGACTCTTCATTCACAGACAACCTGATTAAGGAACGCCAGAGTTATAAGGAGCAAAATGAAGTAATACACCACATACATCTACATATACAGCTACAACCACAACTACATCTACATCTACATCTACACGGATACTCTGCAAATCAAGTGCCTGGAAAACGGTTCATCGAACCACCTTCACAATTCTCTATAATTCCATCTCGTATAGTGCTCGGAAAGAACGAACACTTATATCTTTCAAATGGTTCAAATGGCTCTGAGTACTATGGGACTCAACTGCTGTGGTCATCAGTCCCCTAGAACTTAGAACTACTTAAACCTAACTAACCTAAGGACATCACACACATCCATGCCCGAGGCAGTATTCGAACCTGCGACCGTAGCAGTCACACGGTTCCGGACTGCGCGCCTAGAACCACGAGACCACCGCGGCCGGCACTTATATCTTTCCGTACGAGCTCTGATTGCCCTTATTTTATCGTGGTGATCGTTTCTCTGGTGATTGAAATTTCGTGAGAAGATTCCGTTGCAACGAAAAACGCCTTTCTTTCAATGATTTACAGCCCAAAAATTGCATAATTTCTGTGACACTCTCTCCTACATTTCGCGATAATACAAAACGTGCTGCCCTTCTTTGAACTTTTTCGATGTACTCCATCAGTTCTATCTGGTAAGCATCCCACACCGCGCAGCACTATTCTAAAAGAGGACGGACAATCGTAGTGTAGGCAGTCTCCTTAGTAGATCTATTACATTTTGCAAGTGTCCTGCCAATAATACGCTCTCATTGGTTAGCCTTCCCCACAACATTTTCTATATGTTCCTTCCAAATTAAGTTGTTCGTAATTGTAACACCTAGGTATTTAGTTAAATTTACGGCTTTTAGATTATACTGATATATCGTGTAACCGAAGTTTAAGAAATTCCTTCTAGCACTCAAGTGGATGACCTCACACTTTTCGTTATTTAGGGTCAACTGCCAATTTTCTCACCATTCAGATATCTTTTCTAAACCTTTTTTTCAATTTCTTTGGATCTTCTGATGACTTTATTAGTCGATAAACGACAGCGTCATCTGCAAACAACCTAAGACGGCTGCTCAGATTGTCTCCCAACACGTTTGTATAGATAAGGAACAGCAAAGGTCCTATAACACTAGGCTGGAGAACTCCAGAAATCACTTCTGTTTCACTCGATGACTTTTCGTCAATTACTACGAACTGTGAGCTCTCTGACAGGAAATCACAAATCCAGTCACATAACTGAGACGATATTCCATAATCACTGACTTCCACTACAATCCGCTTGAGTGGTACAGTGTCAAAAGCCTTCCGGAAATTCAGAAGTAAGAAATGGACCTGAAATCTCTTGTCAATAGCACTCTAACACTTCACGTGAGTAAAGAGCTAGTTGTGTTTCAAAGAAACGATGTTTTCTAAACCCATGTTGACTGTGTGTTAATAGACAGTTTTCTTCGACGTCATTCATAATGTTTGAACACAATATATGTTCCAAACTACTGCTGCATTTCGACGTTAACGATATGGGCCTGTAATTTAGTGGATTACTCCTACTACCTTTCTTGGTTCAAATTGCTCTGAGCACTATGCGACTTAACTTCTGAAGTCATCAGTCACCTAGAACTTAGAACTAATTAAACCTAACTAACCTAAGGACATCACACACATCCATGCCCGAATCAGGATTCGAACCTGCGACCGTAGCGGTAGCTCTGTTCCAGACTGTAGCGCCTAGAACCACACGGCCCCCGGCCGGCAATACCTTTCTTGAATATTGGTGTGACGTGTGCAACTTTCCAGTCTTTGGGTACGGATCTTTCGTCGAGTGAAAGGTTGTATATGATTTTTAAGTATGGAGCTAATGCATCAGCATACTCCGAAAGGAACCTAATTGGTATACAGTCTGGACCAGAAGACTTCCTTTTATTGACTTTAGTTGCTTCACTACTTCGAGCATATTTACTTCTACGTTACTGATGTTGGCAGCTGTACTGGATTCGAATTGTGGACTGTTTACTTCGTCTTCTTTCGGAAGGCTGCGTTTAGCAACTCTGCTTTGGCAGCACTGTCTTCGATAAAATCTCCATTGCTATCGGCGTAGAATGCATTGATTGTTACTTGCTGCTAACATACTTCAGATACGACCATAATCTCTTTGGATTTTCAGCCAGGTTTCGAGACAAAGTTTCGTTGTGGAAACTGTTATAAGCATCTCGCATTAAAGCACGTGCTAAATTTTGAGCTTCTGTGAAAGATCGCCGATCCTGGGGATTTTGCGTCTGTTTAAATTTGTCGTGTTTGTTTCGTTGTTTCTGCAACAGACATTTTGTATCTGCTTTTTTTCAATAGGTATTTTTTTCTTACTTTTGGAGGATTTGGGAATTACAATATTCAGTCTCGCTACGACAAACATATGTTCACTAACCCCTGTATCTGTTTTGATGGTCGTTATTAACTCAGAATTATTTGTTGCTAAGAGATCTTGAGTGTTTTCAGAACCCTTTACTATTCGCGAGGGCTCATGAACTAACTGCTCTAAATAATTTCCAGAGAATGCGTTTAGCACAATTTCGGATGATGTTTTATGCGTACCTCCGGAAGTAAACATCTATTTTCGCCATCATATCGAGGGCAAATTAAAGTCACCACAAACAATAATCGTTTTGGTCGGGTGCTTGATTGAAATCAAACTCAAGTTTCTTTGAATCTTTGAGCAACTGTATCATTTGTAATGGGAGGTTGGTAAAAGGATCCAATTATTATTTTATTCCGGTTGCCAACAATGCCCATACTCACTCACAGGAAAGGATCTACTTCAATTCCGCGACATGTTATACTACTTCGAACCGCAACAAACACGCCACCGCCACCCGTATGTAGCATATCCTTTCGAAACAGCGTTAGGATCTTCGCAAAAATTTCCGCTGAGCTTAAATCCGGCTAGAGCCTGCTTTCAATGCCTATAACGATTTGAGCATCTGTGCTTTCTTTTAGCGCTTCGAGCTCTGGTACTTCCTCAACACACCTACAACAATTTACAACTGTTATACCAATGGTTCCTGTATCTAACTTCTTCCTGTTTCCGTCCTGCACCATTTATGACTGAAGCTTTTCTTCTGTTTTCCCGAGGCCCTCTAACCTAAAAAACCGCCCAGTCCACGCCACATAGCCCCTGCGACCCGTGTAGCCGCTTCCTGCTTATAGTGGACACCTGACCTATTCGGCGGAACCAGAAACCCTACTACCATTTGGCCAAGTCTAGGAAACTGCAGCCTCAACCGTCGCAGAACCTTTCTGAGCTTCTGATTCAGACCCTCCACTCGGGTCGCCACTCACAAGACTGGCAAAACAACCGATTCGCCCCGTAGATAGGGCAATAGTTACTACATATCGATACATCTACATCTACGTCATTACTCTGCTATTCACAGTAAAGTGCCTGGCAGAGGATTCAATGAACCACCTTCAAGCTGTCTCTCTACCGTTCCACTGCCATTAGCGGACAGGCAACGCTTGCGAAACCGAGTGGCGCCAGACAACATGAGAAGAAGACAAAGAACCACAACCATGCCAACTAAACGACACATGTGGCCTCCCACAGAGGGCGCAAACCTACAAAGAGCACCAACACGAGCCACAGCACGGTTCAACCTCCCCCTCCAAAGGACAAACCCGCTTGATGGAGGGGGGGGGGGGGGTAGGAGACACAACTAGCGGCCTAAACAAACTTTATTTTATAAGGTTGACCCGGGACTTCTTACTAGTACGGTTGTCCTTCACCAGAAGATTAACAGGGCTTACAATCTTACCAAGGTTGCCAACACGCACCTTCCTCCCAGGAAAATTACGGACATACACCTGATCCCCCGGCTTACCCCTGAATGCTCGTCGATAACGGTTATAACGCCCATCTTGTCTGGTGTGGGCCCTCACAGAATACAGCACCTCGCCCGATTACAATTTCCTTTGACGACCTGAGGGGTGATCTCCGCAGAAATTAGATCTTCAATCCCCCGTAAGTTCGAAACGGGGGAAGTAACGGGATAAGCAAACATCAAGGAAACCGGAGTAGCATTCAAAGACTCATGGCTGGCGGTATTGAAGGCAAAGCTAAGCCAAGGCAGACTAGAATCCCACTTACTGGGAGACTTCTGATGAAAGATAATCAGTACCGATTTAAGCTGACGATTAACCATTTCCGCAAAGGACCGCTGCGGATAATACGCAGTGGTAGATAAATGCCTAACACCACATTGAAAACAGGCCTTGAAGGGATCCGAAAGAAAGGCCGGCGCATTATCACTAACGATTTGCTTAGGAGGCCCGAAAACACTAAATACGTTAGTTAAATGCACAACGGTGTTGGCAGCAGTCACATTACGACTCGTAAGAAGCCAGGTAGACCTCTAAAACTCGTCAACAATAACTAATGCATAACCATGGCCTCTTTTGGTGCGAGGTAAGGGCCTCACATAATCGATAGAGTTTGTCCATGGAGCAAGATTCACGCTCAGAACTAAGGAACCCCTGTTGAAGAGCTTTATTCGGTTTGGTCACCCATCTGACACCGAGAAACAATTTCTCTAACGTCCCGGTCAATAGACGGCCACGTGAGATGCTTCTTAATGTTCTGCAAGGCCTGGTAGGTTCCTAAATGCCCGCCAATCAATGAGTTGTGAAAATAATGGAAAACTGGGCATACTAGGGTGCCTGGTAGATAGATCTTAATCTCCTAGGTACGTCCCACCCTTTTACACAAAATACCTTTCCTGATAATGTGTTCATCCGAACGCTACCCCGCCGAAAGCCGTTTCTTAACGGGTCCCCAAGTGGGGTCTTGATCTTGATTTTCGGCAATGTCACTAAACGAATGAGGAATACCGCGTAACATGACACAACTAAGATGGCCTTCCGAAGCTTCTTGGGCGCCCTCACTAGATGGTTGTGCAGTAAACATACGGCTGAGGACTCTCAGTGCCTCTAATATGCTTAACCTCGAACTGAAACGCCTAAATACGTACCGCCCACCTCGCGATACGGCCAGTTTGACATGGCCTGGGTGCCTTGATTGTCAGTCTCTAGCTGAAATTATGTTCGAGATAAAACCGGTACTTATCCAGTGCGAACAAGACAGCCAATGCCTCACATTCGTAAACACATTATTTAAGCTCGGCGCTGGTTAACCGACGAAACGGATTTGTTAATGGTTGCCTTTGACACTTGAACTCCTAGAGGAGGAATGCCGAAATTCCCGCATTAGAAGCATCGGTTTGGAAAAAAATTTCTTATTAAAATCAGGCACTCTGAGAACCGGAAGGATTGATTATAGCCGACTTGATGTGCTCAAACGCGGCCTCTTGAGCAGGTTCCAACTCAAAACCACCCCTTTTCGTCACAGTTCTTTTAAAGGAGCGGACAACTGAGCCAAATCAGGGACAAAACGTCTAAAATAATTCGCCATCCCTATGAACTTGGAAATCCGTCTCTTATCAGCGGGCCGCAGGAGGGCTCTCAAGGCCTTAGTCCGCTCCTGATTAGTGAAAATACTCTTGCCTGATAATACGTGACCTAAGGAGGATACCTGCTGCCTTGCTAATGTCACATTATTGGGTTTAACAGTCAAACCGGCAAAAACTTGCTGGATATGTGCTAAATGCTCTTCAAACGAACGACTATAAATAACTAAATCATGCTGGTATTCTGAACACTGACTAATTTCAAGTCTCCAAGAATATTATCCAGCAAATGATTAAAGACGGCGGCGCCAGTAGCCAAACCAAAGGCGACCCTATTAAACTGAAACAGATTGCAATCAGTACAAAATACTGCAACGTATTTACATTCTTACGGTAAGGGAATCTGTTAATAGGTTTCATTCAGGTCGAGCAGAGTAAATCAATTAGCCCCGACAAACCAAGTAAAAGAGTTATGAAGATCAGGTAAAGGAACCGACATGAGGACAACCTTCTTATTTAGGCGACATTAGTCAACAACGTTCCGAAAGTCTCACCCTTGATCCTTAGGGACGAGGAACATAGGGGAGGCATAAGCGGATGTAGAAGGCCTAATAACTCCCTACTCAAGCATTCTGGAGATCTGTCCCCTTAGTATCTTCATCTTAGGCGGTGAGAGACGACATGGGGACTGCTTGACGGGACATGATCAGACAGACGAATATGGTAGTCAAGAACATTAGTAACCCCCAGTCTATCACAAAGATGCTATGGGAACCTCTCCAACAAACCCCCTAGTTCAGAGGCCTGCTGGTAAGAAAGATGGGTGAGATCCAACTCAATTACTTTAGCATCAACAGCCAGCATTCCCGCATCTTGATGCACCTTACGTTTAGCATGCTCACAGAACACAAATTTCTGACCAGAAGCGAACTTAAAGAAATAGGTGTACCCTGAATAATCCAAAACAAGACCAGTTTTACCGATAAAATCACATCTCAAAGTAAAATCGACCGGCAGCTCCTTAACCAAGGCCAAAGACAAGGGCCACGAGATATCCGCAATCGAGATACTCCCTCGGACCCAACCATGCAGAGGCAACACCTGCCCGTTGGCAATCCGACATCTCTGCACCAAAGATGGGACGATCCTAAGTCTCGCAAGATGACCAAATTCAAGAAACTATTCCAAGCTCAACAATGAAAAGGAGCTACCAGAATCCAAAAAGACACAAACAGGTTCACCACCTAATCGAGAACATATATAAGGCAGTGGGGGTGATGATGGAGAAGCGACACGGGCACACCAGGGTTTAAAGACACGGCCCCGGGGTCGCTGCCCAGCTGGGAGTCGTTAACTGACTCTGGGTGTCGGCGGCTGAACGCAAGTACAAACTAAATGCCCTGTTCGACCGCACCTGAATCAACGCTGCGATTCCCCCTTTAGCAGACTCAACTGATGTTCGTAATAAGGAGTTACCCTCGGTAACGGCCATGGGCTGAACTATAACTTCACGGTGTCTATCGTCCGAGAGCGGCAACGCGGATATTGCTACAACGGCAGCCCGAAGTTCTTCTTAAGTGGAGGGACGACCACGAAAAACTAATTGTGACTTATATGGCGTTCGCATTCCCCTCATGACAATTGAAACTAACTCCCGTTCTGGCAAGTCGACTAACAAGGCCAAACAGGCGTTCTTAACTCTTTACACGTACTGACGCAACTCCTGCCTATCTTTCTACATCTGCCACAAATATAGCGACACTCGAGCAGTTTATGAACCCCCGTGGTCAATCTTTCACTGATCACAAGCTCTCTCACCTGCTGCTATGAAAACCCTTCTGCCATGGCCCTGGATACCAGAGTCCTCTACACACCTCCAGTTAAAGGATACAACACAGACAAAATTACCTGCTGCAAAACACCAGACGCATCAACGTGTTGCTCGGAGCGAACCAACAACAATAACAACCTTTCAATTCGCTCGTGTCGGTCTACAGCTAATATTGTGATGTTTCGAAACTGATGCACAGGGGGATTAGGCAATTTAGCAAAAGCCCAGGATAACCCCTCGTAGGACCTAAGGGCGTTATTTCCTGGCCTTGCTAGCACACTACCCGGAAGATAACAAATCCTGATAGCCCGTGCTCTTCCCATCAAGCTCTAAAAAGGTGATCTTAAACTGCAATTTATTAACAAAGGACCCTAATTCAGCAGTTGATTCCTTATCATGATCCTCTAACTTTAATGCCCTTAAATCAGATATCTGGATGGTTAAATAAATCAACTGTGCCTGTACTCTTGTAAGACGTGTATATTTCTATTGTCTATTGTCAAACCACAATTTATGAAAGATGTTTATACTTTATTAATAGGATTAAGTAGGAATAATTAATATTTGTCATGCTGGAGATAATTGTGGTAGCAGAGAATATCTGCACCAAAGTATTGTTGGCAGAAAAGACCGCGCATTGATATAACTTTAAAAAAAAAGGGGGGGGGGGAGAGACCGCGTATGGATACATTTTAAGAAAAGAGCAGGAAAGACCGCGTATTGCTACATTTTGTAATGGTAGTAGGGATTGTCTGTACCAGAAAACATTGTTGGCAGCAGAGATACCTCTTTAGCGTTCGTAGGAAGTCAGTAGTAAGCGAGAGGTGAAGCGAGTCGGTAGCTGGTCTGAAGCGAGAGGTTGACAGGAGCGTTTTGCCAGCCAGCCACCAGCTATGATTTACAAGAGACTATAAACGGATGTACAGAGACATCAGCTAACTATTATCATAAGAGGAACTAATATTATTGAATTATTTTTTGAGAAACTCAAGACTAGTGAAGGTATGTTTGCGCAATGCTAGATGTAAGACTATTGTAAAAAGTAAGCCCCAGTTGAACGTTTGTAAAATAATTTCATTCAGAATATTATTAATTTTGGCCAGCAATATTGCATTAGTGATTATAACCCATCTCAAAAACAATCAGCGCAATACTTTGCAAAATTTTATTCTTGTCAAGAAAAAGTTTAACTATGAATTACGTAACTTCAGTCAAATTAATTAAAGAATAACGTCAGCTTTGCTATTAAAGTATAACGTCAGCTTTGTTAATAAATACAGCCACTTATTATGACAGCCCACCTGCAGCTAATAAAGTATAGTAAAACAGAGTAAGTATATTCATGTCGCAGTTCGATGTAGCAGTCAGATGGCGATCCAGTAACAGTAGAAAAGGCAAGGAAGAGTTTTGGGTTATTGCAGATAACGACTGAGGGCCACAACAACGCCACATTCTATGTTTCGTCGAAATAATTTGGAAAATACCTTTTCATAAGCAGCAATTAAATTTGCGTGCGAAGATTGAGAAAGAGAATTAATTTCAAAGGGAAGATTTCATTTGTTATTATTAAGCAAGAGGTAGAAATTCTAGGGGAAGGTTTCATAGGTTATTGTAAAAGGGAAGGTTGCGTAACAAAAGAGATATAGAGGAGACGGTTATTGCGTAACAAAAGAGAGAATCCTGCCAACAATAATTTGGTGCAGACATTCCCTGTTACTACAATTATTTCCAACATGACAAATATTAATTATTCCTACTTAATCTTATTCATAAAATATAAACGTCTTTCATAGATTGTGGTTAGCAATAGACAATAGAAATGTACACGTCCTGCTAGAACTGTTATCCTAATTTGTAACATTTTCTTCACTAAGGAAAGCAACACCTAGATCAGGATGAAGAGCATTTGTAAAAGATTTTCTATCAATAGCAGGACATGTAGATAAGGTTATTTCAGATAACGGACCACAGTTTAGGTCAGACATACGGAAACAAATGTTAGAGAGTAAATTATTGCCACAGAAAGTATACTACATAGGACGAACACATTTCACAGTTTCAGGAAGTAATAAATGCAATACCTAATGAGTCAACGATGCTCTCACCAACTGTAATACTGACGAATAATGACCCCCCGAATAATCTTACTGAAATGATTACTTCTCCAAACAAGCGTAGACTTCGTCATTGTGAGATAATAGACATGGCACTAGCGAACATTAAACGAGCTGCAGATCGTCGGAAGAGACAGCAGAAGCAGCTAAGTAGATTAGCAAGTACGAGATTAGCTATAAGGTACTAGTCCGTACCCACTATCTGTCACACAAAAGGAAGAACCGATGCAAAAAATTTTAACTTCTATATGCAGGACCGTAGAGAATTCGGAATATTCCGCACGCTAATGTAGTACACATTCAGAAATTCAGAACAAAACAATCGAGAGTAAACCATTATATGTAAAACATACAGAAATTCTTAATAAGAAATGGAAGAGGATGTAGATGAAAATGAAATGGGAAATATGATACTGCTTGAAGAGTTTGACAGAGCACTGATAGATCTGAGTCGAAACAAGGCCCCCGGAGTAGACAACATTCCATTAGAACTACTGACAGCCTTGAGAGAGCCAATCCTGACAAAAGTCTACCATCTGGTGAGCAAGATGTGTGAGACAGGCGAAATACCCTTAGACTACAAGAAGAATATGATAATTCCAATCCCAAAGAAAGCAGGTGTTGACAGATGTGAAAATTACTGAACTATCAGTTTAATAAGTCACGGCTGCAAAATACTAACGCGAATTCTTTACAGACGAATGGAAAAACTAGTAGAAGTCGGGCTTGGGGAAGATCAGTTTGGATTCCGTAGAAATATTGGAACACGTGAGGCAATACTGACCCTACGGCTTATCTTAGAAGCTAGATTAAGGAAAGGCAAACCTACGTTTATAGCATTTGTAGAATAAGCGAAAGCTTTTGACAATGTTGACTGGAATACTCTCTTTCAAATTCTGAAGGTGGCAGGGGTAAAATATAGGGAGTGAAAGGCTATTTACAATTTGTATAGAAACCAAATGGCAGTTATTAGAGTTGAGGGGCATGAAAGGGAAGCAGTGGTTGGGAAGCGAGTAAGAGAGTTGTAGACTCTCCCCGATGTTATTCAATCTGTATATTGAGCAAGCAGTGAAGGAAACAAAAGAAAAATTCGGAGTAGGTATTAAAATCCATGGAGAAGAAATAAAAACTTTGAGGTTCGCCGATGACATTGTAATTCTGTCAGAGACAGCAAAGGACTTGGAAGAGCAGTTGAACGGAATGGACAGTGCTTTGAAGGGAGGATATAAGATGAACATCAACAAAAGCTAAACGAAGATAATGGAATGTAGTCGAATTAAGTCGGGTGATGTTGAGGGTATTAGATTAGGAAATGAGACACTTAAAGTAGTAAAGCAGTTTTGCTGTTTGGGGAGCAAAATAACTGATGATGGTCGAAGTAGAGAGGATATAAAATGTAGACTGGCAATGGGAAGGAAAGCGTTTCTGAAGAAGAGAAATTTGTTAACATCGAGTATAGATTTAAGTGTCAGGAAGTCGTTTCTGAAAGTATTTGTATGGAGTGTAGCCATGTATGGAAGTGAAACATGGACGATAAATAGTTTAGACAAGAAGGGAATAGAAGCTTTCGAAATGTGGTGCTACAGAAGAATGCTAAAGATTTGATGGGTAGATCACATAACTAACGAGGAGGTGTTAAATAGGATTGGGGAGAAGAGGAGCTTGTGGCACAACTTGACTAGAAGAAGGGATCGATTGGTAGGACATGTTCTGATGCATCAAGGGATTATCAATTTAGTATTGGAGGGCAGCGTGGAGGGTAAAAATCGTAGAGGGAGAACAAGAGATGAATACACCAAGCAGATTCAGAAGGATGTAGGTTGCAGTAGGTACTGGGAGATGAAGAAGCTTGCGCAGGATAGAGTAGCATGGAGAGCTGCATCAAACCAGTCTCAGGACTGAACACCACAACAACAACAAATAAGAATAACCTTCCTACAGGGATACATGTAGACAGAGTATAACAATGAGCTTTTCGACACATTCCAGCAAACCCGAACACAGTGAGCTAGTAATGGGTTATTTACGCGCACAGCAGGTCACCTCAACTCGACAGCAGATAAATACACTGAACATTACTAGCACTCTTAGAAGCGTTCTCGCAGGACATTTGTTTCACATTTATAATGTAAGTGCATCAATTAACAGAACTACTTTAAATGTAAAAGTATCACACCTACAAATGGTTTTCATACAGTAGTAACAATTAGATGTATTCTTTAACCCATGTATGCAGCATTGCTGTCATAGTTCACCTAAATAAACGTAGGTTTAATTATGATGTAAGTATTGAATATGGAGAAATATGGATAAATGCTTTACAGGTCATGCCGAGAGCTGACGCGATTTTCCAGATGCAGAGAGATGTAGAAGTCATACCGTGCACTGACGATTATTAACCATGAATATTTTATTATAGGTAATGCAGAGAGATATTGAAGTCATGCCGTACGCTGATAATTATTAACAGTGAATATATTATTGTAGGATATGTAGAGAGATGAAACGAGGTACAAAGGAGAGAGGAGAATGAAGATGTTAGTATGTAAGGAATATAATTTAGAACCGGTTTATTTTTATAACAGGTGACACAACGCAGCGTAGCACTACGGATGGAGAAACCACATTAAACTGCTTACTATATGTACTTCGCTATTCGAAAAAAAATTCTATGCATTGAACTTGATTTATTTTGCTTCATATATATACATAGTAAAAACAGATCAAATGTCAGCATACCGATTCGCACTCTGTGTAATTTACAAATGTTTTCTCTTAAATAACAATGACATTGTGTGCTACACAACGCAAACATAATATACAGTCGAGTGACAATATGACTCGTAACTGACGACGACATACCAAACATACTGAAGTCACAGAAAGTGACATAGTTTGTCGAAATGTAGTTTCATATTTCAAAAACTGTGAATTCACAACCTGTGAAGCAACATAACAGTGTCTTTATGTAATTATTTATATGAGCACCAGATTATGATTTATTTAGAGGAAATGTATCTGCTAACGTCACAGAAAGTGACATAGTTTGTATAAAGGTACTTGTCTATTTTATTTAAAATGTTGATGCCTAAATGTAATACTAAATTCCGCTTACAGGAATATTTATTTATGTTATTGATTGTCACGTAATGTCATTTGCATTGTAGCCTGAACTCACTACAAATGGAAAATTGTTTCTTTTCTGTAATTGTTTAAAACTATAAACTTTTTCTGCAGTCACACAAGGTGACATATTTTGTCCTTTTAAACGTAAAATAAATAATTTTTATGAGCACAGAGAAATGAGATGATGTAAAATTTGGTAATAACTGTATCAAGCATACCCGTGAATCTGTTGACAAAATTATTATACCTGTACCTTAATTCCTGTGCATCCCCATGGTTATGGAGCACAAAAAAAGTGAATAGTGAACCACGCTACTACAGTCTACGATGTTTTCTATGAGGTGTCGGCATACCAAGATGCACACCACAGTAATGATGTACGTCAATAGGTGCTTGCATACCAAGATGCACACTATCACTACTAATGGACAACTGAGTTGGAACTTGTACTTTCTGTATCTGTCGCAACTCAGGCAATTCGATGGTTAAATTAGTGTTTGGTTACACTAAAACTATGGATCGAAGAGACGACGGAATCACATGGTGAAACCTGGTGTTGTGGTATGTGAGGGGAAGAAACGGACTTTTGAGTGCATTCACAGACAATTGCCAGTGCTTTGACCATACTATCCAATTCCGTTTTTTCCCTTCGTTGAGTATGGTACTAATAGATGCAAATTTTACCAGGGAAAAAAATTTACAATGAACAGAAACAATGTTCAAATTTTTTGCCATCCGTTACTATTAGAGATGAAAATGACTTTTACTACCCGATGTTCACTTCCAACATACTTACTCATATTTTTTGTATATTTTGATGTATAGTCTTTTGAATATTCTCTTTATTAGACTTAGGAAAACAAATTCTTATGACAGTATATGTATGTGGTTTCTTGAAAGAAATATTCTATCATTAACTTACTTATTACTACACATATATCTATAATCAAATTTTCTCCTTACGTCAAGTCCAATTGACTTAACGACGTAGGAAAATTTTAAGGAAACCCAGTGGAGGGTTATGTAAGACGTGGATATTTCTATTGTCTATTGTCAAACCACAATTTATGAAAGATGTTTATATTTTATTAATAGGATTAAGTAGGAGTAATTAATATTCGCCATGTTGGAAATAATTGTGGTAGCAGAGAATATCTGCACCAAAGTATTGTTGGCAGAAAAGACCGCACATTGATATAACTTTAAAAAAAAAGGGGGGGGGGGGGAGAGACCGCGTAAGGATAAGTTTTAAGAAAAGAGCAGGAAAGATCGCGCATTGATACATTTTGTAATGGTAGCAGGGATTGTCTGCGGCAGAAAGCATCGTTGCCAGCAGAGACACCTCTTTAGCGTTCGTAGGAAGTCAGTAGTAAGCTGGAAGTGAAGCGAATCGGTAGCTGGTCTGAGGCGAGAGGTTGAGAGGAGCGTTTTGCCAGCCAGCCACCAGCTATGATTTACAAGAGACTATAAACGGATGTACAGAGACATCAGCTAACTATTATCATAAGAGGAACTAATATTATTGAATTATTTTTTGAGAAACTCAAGACTAGTGAAGGTATGTTTGCGCAATGCTAGATGTAAGACTATTGTAAAAAGTAAGCCCCAGTTGAACGTTTGTAAAATAATTTCATTCAGAATATAATTAATTTTGGCCAGCAATATTGCACTAGTGATTATAACCCATCTCAAAGCAATCGGCGTAATACTTTGCAAAATTTTATTCTTGTCAAGAAAAAGTTTAACTATGAATTACGTAAATTCAGTCAAATTAATTAAAGAATAACGTCAGCTTTGCTATTAAAGTATATCGTCAGCTTTCTTAATAAATACAGCCACTTATTATGACGGCCCACCAGCAGATAATAAAGTATAGTAAAACACAGTAAGTATATTCATGTCGCAGTTCGATGTAGCAGTCATATGGCGATCCAGTAACAGTAAAAAAGGTAAGGAAGAGTTTTGGGTTATTGCAGATAACGACTGAGGGCCACGACGACGACACAATCTACGTTTCGTTGAATTAATCAGAAAATCACTTTTAATAAGCAGCAATTAAATTTGTATGCGAAGATTGAGAAAGAGAATTAATTTCAAAGCGAAAATTTCATTTGTTATTAGTAAGCAAGAGGTAAAAATCCCAAGCGAAGGTTTCATAGGTTATTGTAAAAGGGAAGGTTGCGCAACAAAAGAGATATAGAGGGGACGGTTATTGCATAACAAAAGAAATATAGAGGAGACGGGAAGGTTCCACCCTGTCTAACTGACTGCATCTAGGTTGAGTGCCCTCTAAAAAGCCGATCTTGTCCTCTAGACTCCTAACAGCTTTAAACATAATCTCAGTGACTGCCTTTGTCTCACACACAACATCCAGCATGACGTTAACTGGCTGAAGAACGTCAGCACTAAAGCGGGCTGTTAAGCTTAGAACACTACCCTCAATAGGCTGGCGTCTTATCGCCAGCTAATGAGTGAGGTCATCCTTCCTCATTAGGCCGATCCTGGGGCAGTGCCTGACAGCCATTACAGTGTTGATCACCGAAAACCGAACAAAATGCCAAAGGCAGGAATCGTACAACACTAATAGATTTCAACAAATCAAATCAACAGTAACTGGAATTGCAATATTACAATTGTAACCACGCTCTGCTTCCAGTTGAAACCTGGTAGTACTCAAGAGAAGGCAGGATTTGTTTATGATTGTGGAAGGGGCCATAATCAGTTAATATTGGTTGCCTTTTATAGCTACACACAATTTATTTTCAACCATAAAATCCAGAGTCAACAATACCACACATTATTAATTAAGGACAAACCACAGTGTAAATAATAGTGTTTTCAATGTGTTACAATTTGGCAAATCTCCATTAAATAAAGATACAACAGATAATGTTTTAAAAGAAAGCTACTGAGATCTGTCCAGAAGGCCCTACACGTCAGGAATGGCAATAAATTAAGAATTGTTTAAAACACGCTGCAATTTACAACTTACAGGTATTGAAATATTAAGGTGGGTCACCAAAAACACAGCGGAAGGCATCAGAAGCAGGAATGGCAAAAATAAAGTTTTAAGGCATACTGCTAAAATACAAATACCAAATTAGAATTTTAAGGCAAAAGACCACAATGACAGCTGAAGGCCTTACACGCCAGAACGACAATAATATAAAAATTTTTGAACCTGCTGTAAAACAGTAAATACAATAGCAAAAGTTAATTACAACAGCAAGCAACTGATCCTGACGGTTCTCCAGGAATGGACCTCTGAGAAGGTCCGGCAAAAAACACTTTCGCGAGCGATGAGATAGGCAGCCAAGAGTTCCATTGATTCACAAGATGGTAACTGAGACTAGTGGCAGTCTAACGAATGATTAATGATAATCTTGCTAAAGCTGCCTGACATCCGATAAACCAAACGCAACGATGGAACAATACGACAAAGCTGGAACCGGCGGTCTGCACTGCGTTCACAATACTGTGTTTGGAGCCCCCAAAACGAGAAAGGAATCATTACCACCAAAGTAGAGAAATCACCAAACGGCCTACAATCAAGAAAGCTGTTAAAACGACACGTCTTACCAGACAGCAGCGGCAAGGCGAGTAAATGTACACTGCCGTTATGTACTCTAACGCCCCCAGGGTAGGGAACTGGGGCGTTAGCGGCCACCAGGCAGAAAAAATTACGCTGATTGAACTAAACAAACTAACAAGTTGAACGCAGTAAGCAGTAGTAAGAAGTCGAGGAAAGCTAATCAGATCCGCCTTTCCCAAGCACTCCACTCGCTGCTCTTCGCCTTGGCGACACTACGAGCAGGGACAAGAAACTAGGTCACTGGAGAATCGCGGGATATCACAATGGTGGAGGTTTCTCTACTTTGATTGAAATGCACCCATCTTAAAGCTTGCTGGATCCGGTTTGCGACGAAGTCGTGCACCTCGTGACCACAGCCCTTCCATCCAGCAGTCCATGCGTGCAACCAGCGTTCCCTGCGTGTTCCCGCACTGCGCGGACCTTGCTTCTCCACAGCCTGCAACCGAACTCGCCACTCAAAAGACCCAGCAAAACAACGACGTCGCCCCAAAGATAGGGCAACAGTTACTACATATCGGAAACAGGCATCGCTTGCGAAACCGAGTGGCGCCAGTCAACACGAGAAGAAGACAAACAACCACAACCATGCCAACTAAACGATATCGTCTGGCCTCCAACATAGGGCGGAAACCTACAAACAACATCAACGTGAGCCGCAGGACGGCTCAAACTGTCTTACGAATAAGTTAAAACATTGGATCACTGGAGAAATTATGAGAGATTAAATCGAACTATCAACATTAAATTTCCAAAGAGTGAAAACAGTATATATTTGGGCAAATATGAGTTCGTTTATGTGATACCTTACCTTAGTGTTTCCATCTTTTGGCAATCGTGCATTACGCATTTGCAAGGCCATTTAAATTTTTTAGGGAAAAGGTCATTTAAATTTTTTAGGGAAACGAACGTAATCTGTGACCCTACACATCCGACCATATGCATGTATCCCACAGAGAAGGCCATGACAATTTCAGGTCTCGTGATCTCTACAGGCCATGGATTTCTTAAACATGTGTATGTGACTCATGGTGCTGGATCTAATTTTAAAAACCGCTTTCTGCTTTATGAGCCTGGTCAACATTGCATTACAGGAATTAACAAAAAATGGATAGCAAAAGATCATGGAAAAAGTGGATGTGATGGGGTAGGAGGTCTCTGTAAACATCTTGCAACAAGATTTAATATCAGCATGAAGCTGTTGATGCTACAAGAAATGCTACTGAATTTGTAAACACGATATCAAAATTAGTGACAAACATGAAACTTTTAATTCCAAATGAAAGCAGATTAAAGGAATTCCATTTTAAAAAAGAGAAAATAGTGGTCTGCTATGAAGCCTGTGGTAGGAATTTAATCAAGTCACTACTGGGCTGCATTCCAGAGTGTATATACATTGCAAGAACGGTTCCCCACGAAATTCAGGCAGTTACTGTGTGTCAACAGCAAAGACTACAGTGTACATTAGAAGACTTTGTAGTGAGTCACATTTCTTTTGTGTATGATAATCAGTGGTGGGTGGGACAAAAAGACAGCTCATGATCCTACTAATGCTTTCAAGTGGCCATCATCAAAAGATCAGTTTGCAGTTCCCATTTCCTAAATGTTGCTCTTGTTAGATCATCCTAGTATGCGTGCTAGTTCAGTTCGGCTATACAGGTTCAATTAGAAGCAAATGAAAAAAAAAGTCTTTTCAACAGTGCAGTGTTGATGGTAACATTGTAGGCAACTTTGATTCATGGAAAGTCATGAAGAAGTAAAATTATGGCAGAATATAAATATCATCATAATTAGGAAAATGGTTGTAAATATTCCATATATCTCACTTTTGTTGTAAAATGCTTTTGAACAAAATTATGAAATGTTTTCCCACTCACTTATAAAGCTGTAAAGTAATTATTTTGGTACAGATATATCAGTTTTGCATGACATTAACTTAATATCATCGATGAGTTTAAATATTAAGTGTCTATGATTTTTTGAACTTGACAGTAGAGCTAGATCTATCTGTTAAATTCCTCGCATTTTGTACAGACAATTATTGCTCTCTCTTACTGTTTGTTTGTTACGTACAATGACCAACTAATGTACCATGAAACTTTTAGATCATTTGGGTTGGGGGTTTTGGAGAAAAAATTATAAATAACCAAAAAATTTCAGATTCCTTCATCGTCAGGTACAAATATTTTGATGGTTTAAAATTTTCATGCAATAATGTCATAGCTGACAGTCAGCAGTCATTCCTGTTTATCATTTCTCCAGACTGTTAAACCTCTGATAATTCATATTTTCTAAACACAAATTTGAAATTTGAAAAAGTTAAAAATTTTCATAGTTTATTTTTCAAAAATAAAATTTAAAAAAGCTCAGGAGTTTGTATGTATTAATCAAATCTCATTGTATTGGGAACAAAGTTTTTATTGAAAATAAATTCAGATCAGTGTCACTTTTTGTTTCTTTATTACAACTTTTCAATTTTTCCTTTTGTTATGAAGTTTTCACTAATACTCTCACTCAGAGAGGTCAGTAGAGTTTAAACAAATCATCAGAAAATCAAAATATTGAAGATTTGGAGAGGTATCACGTGGAACTTCAACACATTTTTTTTCAGCGGACTTTGAAACAGCTATGTGACACATTTACTCGTCACCTGTGTGATTTGAGATGAAATCGCTCAATTATCCATGAGAAGAGGATTGTGTAAACTTGCGCTAGTCCATGTAAAGCAGTATTTTGTTATTTATTTCTAATTTCGCTGTTTACTTTACATGCAATCATTATTGAGATGGCAAACAACTATACAGTTATAAAAAAAATCCAAAAAATCGGTGTCCAACAGAACAATCTTGAGATAACAATGTAACTGTCCTGCTGCACATGATGTTTCCAAGATCGCGGCATAATCCAGATTGACAAGTCATTGCAATAAAGAGATTAATGTGTACAAGCAACACAAGATGCTGCAAGACAACATTTTAAAGTGAATTCGCAAAGTATCGATATACGTATGACATATTTACACCAAGTTCTGCTCCATATGTTCTAATGACTCATCTAATGCATTGTTCGAGTAATGTTACATACAGTAAGAGTTCTTGCCAGGAAATCCACTTCAATAGGAGCAGGTGTCTCGTCATAAGACTGTCTTATTCACATGACTTTTCACACGACGTCACTAAAAGTAAACAGCTTCCGTCAGATCAGGTCGGCGAGCTCAACTTGAAGCATGGCATTCTGCTACTATCCATCTTTCAGGGTATGGTTGATGCAGAAGTTCAAGAGAAAACTTACAGAAAGTTGCCTCTATCATGGTCTGATCACATAAAAACACAAGGATCAATTCGGATTCAGTCTAATGTCTACTGTGGAGTATTATACTTCATCTTTTAAAACAAAAACCCTGCTAACAGGCCTCGAAACTCCCAACGGTACCGACCTACCGCCGCGTCATCCTCAACAATAGGCGTCACTGGATAAGGATATGGAGCGGTATGTTGTCAGCACACCGCTCTCCTGGTCGATGTCAGCTTTTATGACGGGTTCATGCATGTGTTGCAATCATGAGAACCTTTCCTCCAGTATGTCTGGAGTCAGTCATACAGCAGAATTAAGTGGAATGACAATTATTTGTATAATAGTATACATATTTTCTTAGGTCTAATAATGAAATAGTGAGATACTACTTTCTACTGCATAGTTTAAAGAATATAAGACGGAGGTAAGTAATGAAACAAAACAAAAGAATGAAACGTATAACATTATTTTTTATGTAAATCTCCCTAGCTGTCTTTTGGTTTGCGGCCACTCTGTACAATTCCAACTTCTCCTGTGCTGATTGAGAAAAGAGCCTGCACTTCAGCCACCTGTTCATTTCTTACACATGATGTACCTACACATCTCATCTGTAACATATAAAATTGTGATTATAAGTAATTCGTCAGTTATTGAGAGACTCGATAAATATATCAAGACTTCATAACTATATCCAAACGACAATGTCATACTATTTCTAATAACTAATATATCTAACCGACACCCACAATACTTCAATGATCGCATTTTTACTCTACTTGCGACCTCATCCCTACCTCACTGACGTCACTACCATCGTCTTTCCACACCTACTCATCATTCAAATATTCACTCTCACTCACTTCCCCTCTTCTCTTAACGTCTCTTACTCTTCTCGTTCTAATAACGTCCCTGCATTTGTTTTACGGTGGCTCTCTGTCGTACCAGACGGATCCAGTCCGCCCAGGAACTTACTGTAAAGCCCACAATTGTAATCGATAGTACGTCTGTAAAGGTTTACAGCTTCCAGGTGTAAGTTTGGCAACTCAGCGCTTACAGACTTGTGTACGATTTTAGCAGTCTTCAGACAGATTGATTCTCCGCGTGCTGAGAAGTTTATTCAGCTGTCGACGAGAGCTCCTAAATACCTGCGTACAGAGTTTCGCATAATTGTGCTGTCATCTACCTTAGAGGCTGGATTTCTGTTTAGGGAAGGATTTCTCTTAAGCACGAGTATTAGGTATGTAGTTTTATTTGCAGTCAATGTTGATTTGTTGCTCCTGCACCACCGTTGCATCTTTAAGAAGCTTGATTAGAATATTCTTCGAGCTTCCGACTGAAATCTCCAGACACCACTCACCAGCGTGAGACACAAATCCATATGTCTCAGATGACAAGGGTACGTTGGCGCCACATTAAGGGGGAGGAAACAGATACGAGCTCATTATGCAGACGCCCTGTATGCTTGTCAACCAGTTCAAAGCAAATTGTTAATGAAGGCTCCTCGTAGTTGAAGCGTAGGAATTCTCAGTGTCACATCCTTTAGCGACTTTAACATTCTCTGGTTAAGCAAGCTTAATCCTTCAAAGTTAATTTGGACGCAAGGGACTAATTATAAAGCACTATGACTTCGATATGTTGAAGGTGACCCAACATCTGGAATCATCGGGAGTTAAAACAGGCGCAAAGTGTGAGTTGTAGGGTTGCAGTTGCTGATTCCATATCACTATCTACACAGAAAAATATGTGATAATGACTCCACAAACCACCGAAAGAGTGCTGAATGAATGCTCCTCACTCACACAAGCATTAAGTTCTCCCTTTAACTTGTGTGTCAGCTGTATTCTTTGTTGTTCAGTGATATCACCTGAACTGTTTTCCTTAACCGTCAGAACCGTCTTCGAAACGTAAGGTGTGAGTCAAACGTCTCCATCATTGGTACAAGATCTAATGCGACCCTACAATATCTGATTGCTAACCACTTCATTGATACTGTAAGGAACCTTACTCCATCTCACTAGGATGATCGACTAAGCCTTTCATATATATATATATATATATATATATATATATATTAGCAACAACGTATGTGATAAATCAAGTTTTTTGTTTTATAGTGTAAAAGACGGTTCCTGTTTCATCGTTTTCCACTAGCAGAGTTATCAAAAAAAAACATTTACCTTCGTAATGCTTCAATTAATGAGTCATGGAGCAGGGTGCCTAATCCGTAGTTAGTGCATACTCCATTTTCCATTTCAGTTTACTTCTTACAGTTTTTTCATCCTAACAATATTCCTCAACATGAAAAATGAAATTCTATGATTTTAGAAACAGTGTTATAGCTAAATCTTCTACGTAGAGGCATTCTGTAGAGCTTTTGCTGCCGAATGACTCTTAGAAGCGCACTGCGGATCTCAGGGCTGGCTGCAGTCGACAGAGCAGCGTAATTACTTACTGCATTTTAACAAAGTTGAAATAAATTCAACCATTTCCTTCTACATGGTTTTGTGAAACCGATAACGCCTTCCGTTACCACACAAATGATCTTTCACATTCTCTCGCTAGCTATTAGCAGACTATTAATCATAATGAAAACATTACTCTAACCTTTGTGTAGGAGAATTAATATACATCCACATCTATATCTACATGAAAACTCTGGAAATCACATTCAAGTGCCTGGCAGAGGATTCATCGAACCACCTTCACAGTTCTATATTATTCCAATATCGTACAGCGCGCGCAATGAGCGAAAACTTATAATTTTCCTTACGAACTCTGATTTCCCTTATTTTGTCATGGTGATCGTTTCTGCCTATGTAGGTCGGTGTCGACAAAATCTTCGGAGAAGCTTGGAGATGGGAATATCATGAGAATATTTTGCCGCAATGAAAAACGCCATTGTTCACCCCAAATCATGTATCATTTCAGTGACACTCTTTCCTATTTAGCGACAATACAAATGGTGCTGCCCTTCTTTGAACTTTCTCGATGTACTCCGTCGGTTCTACCTGGTTCAAAATGTTCAAATGTGTGTGAAATCTTATGGGACTTATCTGCTAAGGTCATCAGTCCCTCAGCTTCCACACTACTTAACCTAAATTATCCTAAGGACAAACACACACACCCATGCCCGAGGGAGGACCGAACCTCCACCGGGACCAGCCCTATAGTCCATGACTGCAGCGCCTGAGACCGCTCGGCTAATCGAGCGCGGTTAGTTCTATATGGTTAGGATCCCACACCGCAAAGTAGTATTCTAAAAGAGGACGGACAAGCATAGTGTAGGCAGTCTGCTTAGCAGATCTGTTACATTTTCTAGGCGTCCTGTCAATAAAACACTGTGTTTCGTTAGCCTTCCCCACAACGTTTCCTATGTGTTCCTTCCAATTTAAGTTGTTGTTCCTAATTGTAATTCCTTACTTGAATTTGCGGCCTATAGATTTGACTAATGTATCGTGTAATCGGAGTTTAAAGGATTCCTTTCAGCACTCATGCGGATGATCTGACACTTTTCGTTATTTAGTGTTAATTACCAATTTTCGCACCATACAGATTTCTTTTCTAAATCGTTTTGCAATTTAGTTTTATCTTCTGGTGACTTTATTAGTCGATAAACGACAGCGTCATCTGCAAACAACCTAAGACGGCTGCTCAGATTGTCTCACAACTCGTTTGTATAGATAAGGAACAGCAAAGGTCCTATAACACTAGGCTGGAGAACTCCAGAAATCACTTCTGTTTCACTCGATGACTTTTCGTCAATTACTACGAACTGTGAGCTCTCTGACAGGGAATCACAAATCCAGTCACATAACTGAGACGATATTCCATAATCACTGACTTCCACTTCAATCCGCTTGTGTGGTACAGTGTCAAAAGCCTTCCGGAAATTCAGAAGTACGAAATGGACCTGAAATCCCTTGTCAATAGCACTCAACACTTCATGTGAATAAAGAGCTAGTTGTGTTTCACAGAAACGATATTTTCTAAACCCTTGTTGACTGTGTGTCAATTCATAATGTTTGAACACAACATACGTTCCAAAATACTGCTGCATATCGACGTTAACGATATGGACCTGTAAATTAGTGGATTACTCCTACTACTTTTCTTGAATATTGGTGTGACCTGTGCAACTTTCCAGTCTTTGGGTACGGATCTTTCGTCGAGCGAACGGTTGCATATGATTGTTAAGTATGGAGCTAATGCATCAGCATACTCCGAAAGGAACCTAACTGGTATACAGTCTGGACTAGAAGACTTCCATTTATTGATTTAAGGTGCTTCACTACTTCGAGGATGTTTACTTCTACGTTACTGATGTTGGCAGCTGTTCTCGATTCGAATTCTGGACTATTTACTTCGTCTTCTTTTGTGAAGCCATATCCGAAGGCTGTGTTTAGTAACTCTGCTTTGGCAGCACTGTCTTCGATGGTAACTCCATTCCTAACGCGCAGAGAAGGCTTTGATTGTGTCTTGCCAATATCATACTTTACATACACCAAGAATCTCCTTGGATTTTCTGACAGGTTTCGAGACAAAGTTTCGTTGTGGGAACTATTTAAAGCATCTCGCATCGAAGTCCGTGCTAAATTTCGAGCTTCTGTAAAAGATCGCCATTCTTGGGTGTTTTGCGTCCGTTTAAATTTGGCATGTTTGTTTCCTTGTTTCGGCAACAGTGTTCTGACCCATTTTGTGTTCCAAGAAAGATCAGCACCGTCGTTTATTAATCTAATTGGTATAAATCTCTCAACTGCTGCTAATATTGTTTCTGTCAAGTCAAGCCACATATGGTCTACACTAATATAGCTAATTTGGAAGGAGTGGAGATTGTCTCTGGTTTATGCAATAGCTATATTTTTCGTTTATTTTCCTAGAATTTTGGGGTTACAATGATAACCCTGTGTTCACTAATCCCTGTATCTCTTTTATGCTCTTTATTAACTAAGGACTATTTGCTGCTAAGAGGTCAAGTGTGTTTTCACAACCGTTTACTATTCGTGAGGGCCTATGAACTAACTCCTCGAAATAATTTTCAGAGAATGCGCTTACCGCAATTTCGGATGATGTTTTATGCTTATCTCTGGAATTATATATGTTTCTTCGTCAAAATATTAGAGGTAAATTAACGTCACCACCAACTACAATCGTATGTGTTGGGTAAGTGTTAGAAACTCAAGTTTTCTTTGAACCTTTCAGCAACTGTATCATCTGAATTGGGAGGTCGCTAAAAGTCCAATTATTATTTTATTCCGGTTGCCAACAATGCCCACTCTAGCTCACAGCAGCTATCTACTTCAATTTCGCGACAAGATAAACTACTTTTAACAGCAACAAACATGCCACCGCCAACTGTGTTTAGCCTATCCTTTCGGAACATCGTCACATTCTTCGCCAATATATTGGCTGGACGTATCTCCGGCTTCAGCCAGCTTTCAGTGCCTATAACGATTTGTTCATCAGTGCTTTCTATTAGCACTAGGAGCTGTGGTACTTTCCCAACACAGCTACGACAGTTTACAACATACCGATGGTTCCTCTATACACATTTTCCCCGTGTTTGGCCTGCACCGTTTGTGAATGAGATCCTTCTTGTGTTCTCAGAGACCCTCTAACCTAAAAAACAGCCAAGTCCATGTCACACAGCCCTTGCTACCCATGTACCCGCTTCCTGCGTATTGGACTCCTGACTTATTCAGCAGAACCCGAACCCCAACCACTGTTTGGCGCAAGTCTAGGAATCTGCAGCCTAAACGGTTGGTTAAACGTCTGAGCCAATGATTCAGACTCTCTTCTCGGCTCTGTACCGGAGTTCCGCAGTCGGTCCTGTCGACTGTGCTGCTAATTGCCATCTCTGCTTTCATCTCGCATCGAGACTGGCAGCCTTTACCACTAATGTTAGCCACTCGAAACCAGAGAGAATCTCTTCTGATCCCAAGTGACACACATCATTGGTATGTGAGACATCACCCACAGTTGGCTGCACCCTGTTCTCCTCATGGCATCTGTGAGGACCCGTTCCACGTGTGGAATGACTCTACGTAGTATTTACATGGAATGCACATTGTCCATTTTACTCTTCTTGGCAGTCATGTCCCTAAGAGGCGCCATAACGCGCTTAACGTTGGAGCTCCCAACTATGAATAATCCCACCCTTTGTGATTTTCCCGATCTTGCTGGCTGAGAGGTTTTTTCCGAAACAGGACAGGCGACGGCACCTGGCTTAGCGACTGTGTCAGCCACAGACAGCATGTGGGACCTGTTTCTCAGACTAACCAAGAAGGCATTATGTGCTCCCCCTAGGAAGTCTTCCACCGCCTGCTATGCCCCAGGGCGACCTCCATCTGACCGTAGGTGTGGGGTCACCTCTAGTACGATGAGTAACTGGCCCGGCCTCCGGTGAGGATAGATCGGAGGACTCGGACGTAATATAGTTAAATTTTGTGCTTGGCTTTGTTTTCGCTAGAAGGTGCAGGCTTAGAATTATTGAAGAAAAATATCAAAAAATAATATGCAAGGAAATTTCTTTGAATAACTCTAAAACTATTGCTTCCTGCGTAACGTATCCCAGTAATAAATTTAACTACATTAAATTTCCTACAGGAAAAGTTAATTTGTTCTATAGGACTAGCTGTTGGCATGTAGAGGTAGAAATAATATGAAATATTCAGAAGTGTTTTTTGAAGGCGTTGAAGTCTGCATTAAAGCTGCAGGTGGGAGACGCTCAATGACCCCATATATTAACATACTTTAGTTGCACAATTTTATGTCGTTTCTTTATTATTAATAGCTCTTAAGTAGCTTGTATGCCAATTACACCTGGAAATGTCCCAGAGAAAAGAACCAATGACCACTCGTTGTTTCATTGCAGATATTTGACATTAAATAATCTTTCCTAAATACCATTTTGGTCGTTGCGACAGTGTTACAATGTTAGAATTTATTGTCTTATGTAACATTCGCTGCTGATTGCCGTTGCTAAAATGAGTTCAATGTGAAGTGTGTGGGACTGATTTGTTTCTTCCAAGGCTGCAGGCAACTAATGCTGTTGTATTATTAAATTCAACACATCTTAGAAACTATAAAATCTGATATATTTTAGCATGGATTCTAATATTGCCATAGTTACAAATAAATATTTGCCCTTTGTGGGCTTTCAGGATTCTTCCGGCGTGACTGATTACCAGTGCGCTTCGGAATGTTCTTCTGAACAGTTGTTTCTATTTTAGGTAAAATATTTCGTCCACCGACACAGTCGTCTTCTTCAGGTGCTGCGGGTTTTGCTTTTATGAATGCTCACTTGCTGGACTGTAACAGTACTGTGAACTATTATTGGTTCACGCCTCCGGTTATAGCAGGCGCGTTCGCTTCCAGATGCACACTATTTTCTTTGAGGGGTCTTTAGTTTTAAAGACTTCTCATTCATATTCCGTGAAACGGAAATTCACTCAGCGTGTACCAGCTGTGGTGAATGCGAACGTCGGCGAGATTTTAATAAGATGAGTTCCGGACACCAAGCGTTTTTTAAATCGAAGTCGCCCCCAACCCTCTCCCCCCCCCCACCCGCCCCCACCCCGACACCCCCCCTCCTCCCTGTCTTAGGTTTTCTGACTTTTATTTCGACAGCCTCCTTAATTACGCTTGCCCAGAATCTGGACGTTTGCCACCCCGTACTAATCTCATCGTATTTCGTTTCATGATTACATTCGAGGCAGTGATCGGTTGCAGCTAATTTGCTTGGCAAGAACGTCTCTTATGCTTCTTGCATCTCTCCTCGACAAATCTGATATAATAAGTTTCCTTTAATTTACGTCTATGGTTACAAACTTTTTGTTCACAGATTATCGGTTTCGGTCTTTAATGACCAACATCAGATAGATCTGTTTTATAAAAACAAAGTCCTAATACACTGCAGCCGAAGTGGCATCGTCAAATGTTAAATGCCGTACATTAGGACTTTGTTTTTATAAAACAGATCTGACATTGGTCATTATAGACCGAAACCGATAATCTTTTAACAAAACGTTTGTGACCATAGACGTAAATTAAAGGAAACTTATTGTATATACGGGTCACTGTTTTATTCGCGACAATGTCGCAGCTTGTGAGATCTGATAGAATACACCACACACGCCACATAAACACCAGACTCTTGGAGACCTACACGGTCTTGAACGTTACTAAAATTACCTTCTACTTTAGTTGGAAAGAGCGAAATATACTGGTTGCCATGTTTCCGTAGAGGTCTGCCGATCTCTTCGGATATTGGGCTAGGATGAGGTAGATAAGCGATTTTTTATTTCAGTTACTCGGTCTCAGTGTCAGCAACAGCCTCAACAATCTGTCAACTACTCGGCAGAACATTAACAGCTCGGCATAATTCAATGCTTTTATTGCTTTCTCTTGCAAAAAGTGATAAATTTGTTCAGTTCTCAATACTCCCTTACTTATCTTTAACATACTTAGGTTTGCAAACATGTGGGCGTTATATTTTACAGTATCGAAATTTATTGAGATATCATTTTGCATCAAGGTTGATTCTAAAAACAGAGTGCTGCTGTTGATGACCATTTTTTATGAATTTTGTGATACTTTAATCCAGTTTTGTGCTGCTTGCCTAGACATTCTTTAATTAATAACTGCATATTGTTCCAACTCTTCCTTAAAACACAGCCTGATAAAGTACTAATGAGACATTTAGACAAGTTAGAAAGGTACATCATGCAAATTTTACATTGCAATAAACGTAAAACGAAATAGGAAATTATATTTTATACTTGTAACGTCTTTGAACGACACAATTATATTTACCTGTAACTTTCCAAGGCAAAATAAAACATTAAAATTTAATTCGTTAAACATTGCTAAAGTCATTGACGGCAATTTTCTATGATTTCACTGGTCTTCGTGGGTGAAAATGCTGCGAGAGGTAATCTTTTCATCGTCAAAGCTGAAGCGTGAAGCTGCTCTGCGTACCAGAACATGAGGTGTCACACTCCACAAAATGCTGGTAAGAATTGCCCAACATTGCTGCAGCGTACCGTTACAGATTATAATAAAACTTACCTCAACTGCAGATCTAATAATTTCTTAACTAATTTTGTCTAGAAGAAAATATGGCCACTCGTTTCAAAAACCCCTAGTGATTCCGGACTGAACTTCCTAGATGGATGTTTGAAAACAATGCAGGCTCGGCTGCGGAATGAAATATTCTGACAAAATACTTCTTGGGGATGGCTAAGTTATTTACTGCTTATTTAGCCTGACCAGATTTGTCCGCGGGACGACCTTATTCCAAGTGAGTTAGTCCAACAAATTAAACAGTGTAGTCTGTAGCACTGAAGAGGCGTGAGGTGTCAGTCGCGTCTGGATAGCCAGGAAAGTGCCGGCCTGTGCACTCGCCGTCTCGATCGGCACAGGTAGACGGTTAACTGAAGTGATCAGTTTTAAAGATGTGGGTGTAGTGACATGGCTGTGCGATTATATCGACAACACGATGTATTTCCAACAGCAGAAAACCCGACGTTACCCGATATGAATTTATTATAACCTTCTATTACCACAAATCCTACCTCTCCCTCTCTCGGTCCATCTCCACCTTCAGCGCCCCTCTGTCCGTCTCCTCCACCCCATCTCTCTGTCCATCTCCCCCCCCCCCCCCCCTCCTACGATCTGTCCATCTCAGCCTGCCACTAACTCTCTGTCTATCTCCTCCTACCTCTCTATCTCTCACGATCCCCTCCTCACCCTCCATCTGACCAGTTGCCCATCTGTTTCTTCCCCCTCTACCTGTCTCCTCTTCCGCCCGGTAATCCTATCTTGACCTCAGACTCTCTTTGTTAATCTCCTCATCCCCCTCTCTCTATCCTCTTCCTGCCCCCCTCAACCTGTCTCTGTCCATCACCTCGTCCCTCCCTCTCTGTCTCATCTTCCCTGCATTGTCCATCTCCTCCCCTTCCTCTGACGATTTCCTCCTCCCCCTCTCACTGATCACCTACTAGTCCTCTTCCTATCTCTGTCTATCTCTTTGTCCCACTGTCTCTGTCCATTTTCTCCTCTTTCCTTTTTCTGACTCTATCTTCCCCTCCCCTCCATCTGTCCATTTCCCTTCGCATTCTTTAAGTCCATCTCATTATCCACCTGTCTCTGTCCAACTCCTCCCGTTCTCTCTCTTACCTTAGAAGGCTGGCGATTCTTACATCAATATTTATTTCCAGATTGTAACTAATATTCGTACCAAATTTGGGTTAAATTATTACAAGGCTTTAGGATGACATTTGTAATGATGGGTTTAACTGTGTACACGCATGTCAAATATGTTTTACGTATATTTAACAGATTTAACCTATATCTCTGCGCCTTGCACTTTCATTTTCATGGAGCTTGATGTTTATCTTTTTATCTACGCGTCGTTCAGTGATACAATCTGTAGATATATAGGACGATATACGTGGATACTGTCTGGAAATATGTTGCGAATACAGTTAGTAACACAGATATAATAGCCGGCCGCGGTGGCCGTGTGGTTCTAGGCGCTCCAGTCCGGAGCCGCGCTGTTGCTACGGTCGCAGGTTCGAATCCTGCCTCGGGCATGGATGTATGTGATGTCCTTAGGTTAGTTAGGTTTAAGTAGTTCTAAGTTCTAGGGGACTGATGACCACAGCAGTTGAGTCCCATAGTGCTCAGAGCCATTTGAACCATTTGAACAGATATAATAAATTAAAACATCATGCGCAATGCAGCAGTTTCTCACGCATCTCGGTATTTGAAGTCCTATCTCCAGAATTAAGTGTCGTACAATGATGAATGTTAAAGATACATTCAGCGGCAATGTGGATTCTGTCTGTGAAAAGTACTTCGAATAGAGTTAGAAGCAAAGGATTAGTAAATTTAAGCAACTCGCATGATGCGGCAGTTTTTCAAGCATCTCAGTGTTTATGGATCTTGAACTATGTGTAGTAACATGATGTAATTTTGATGGTATATCCAGTGGTATATTTGAATGCTGTTTGCTAAATCTGTCGCGCATACAGTTAGTAGTAAAGAAGTAATAAATTAAAACGTCATGTTTCATGCTGTCTTTTTACCGGATGAACGGCGAAAAATGTAGTAAGCAATAAGCTCTTTATGCTTTCATCAATTTGTGGGGATTGACAGCGAGTCAATGTTTTGTAAAGGTTTGACATTAAGTGTAAAGTTTATTGCAGGACACTAAGTGCTCCCATTTTCAATATTGGGTGACTAAAGTAACGTTATTCGTTCATCTTACGTTACAGTACTTTCTTTCTCCTCCACCCAACCCCTTAATAGACACATGGTTCTTATTTCCACAGTGATTCTTTCTATACAATAAGTGGTATTTTCTTTCTGATTTGGGTGGCCATATTGTCCGTAGTTGCTTTACAATTCCTGGGGGTATTTTCATTCTTTCATTACAACTACAAGAAAATGCATGTTTTTCTCACCAGATGCGTTTTGCTTTTTCAAGGTAAAGCATCATCAGTGTTCTGTAATTAAAGATATTTACAATTTGATTGGTGTTTTAAGATCAGAAAAAGTTCGTTAACAATTTTTGATCATTTCCTTATGTAAGCTTCTGTTTGGTTGGAGATGCCGTCTGCTAACACGTCTCTAGATTCTTTCATCATTAGGCACTGATACTTGTAATCTAAATTTTCGCCTTCATAACCAGACAGATACAAACGATCTGGTATCGACCACCTCACTTAAAGAGACTTTGAAATAATATAATAATATGCACGGGACTGACTTTCAGGACATTTGGCACGTGATATAAAGAACACATCAAGCCTTAAAGTACGGTACAGACCATTCAATATTTGCGGATCATCTAAAACGGGAATATCACATACCCAGCAATATTGGCAAAAAATAATTTGAGCATCATAAGAGTAGCTAAAAAGAATTTCCACGTACACATAGAATTACCACAAAATAAGCAGTTGCTCAATGACCTAATAAATATAGGATATCAGACGCTGTATAAAAAACAGAAAAATCACATGAAAAAGGAAAGAACATTTTACATCCTTCACCCGCTCCCACCGAAACTTCCCCCCCCCCTCCCCGCCCCCATATCATTTCACTTCTTGCTCCTTACTTTTCCTCCAACTCACTCTCCATCACATTACTATGCGCACAAGTCAACTCCTATTGGTCTGTTCTCCCCCACCACCACCCCATCCGCCACTATCACAAATTCCCAAAAACTAACAAAAAAAGAAAAACACTTCATCTCTATTCTTTCATTACTCTTACATAGTATGGAAGTACACGGCCACATAATTAAATAGAATAACGCACATGTAATTAAATAGAAAAAGAAATGTAGGTCTAAGACTAACTAGTGCAATCTTGGCAAGAATACAAAACACAATACGCACTTACATGTATCAAAATAAACAGTAAACAATGGCGTAAGAAAAGTGAGTGTTGTGTAAAACGTACAAAATGTGTACTTCTGCAAAGCAGTGAACAACTGGACAATCATCATCTAATGAAGAAAGGAACCAGAGATGTGCTAGCAGACGACATTCCCTGGTGTAGATGAAAAACCAAGCATAAATTAAGCAACAAACTGTTAATTTACTGTTTCCGATCTTAAAAAAAAATAAAACGCTTAAACTCTCTAAATACTGACCACTGATGATGCTTCATGTGAATAAACACACACATTTTCTTGTAGTTGTAACGACAGAACGAAAACATGCACAGGGAAGGTAAGTGATATTGGTGTATCATGAGTAATGACTCTAGCGTGAAGGGTGAAAACCAGACGCACACCAGTATTTGATGAGAGTACTATTGCAGCATACAGAGGCGTAAGAAAGCTACCTTGCAGTTGGCGGCGAAGACATTTTACCTTGCGAAATAGTGCATGAAACGTTGATCGAAGAATGTTAAGATTACTTTACATGTTAAAATTTAGGGGTTGGAAAAATATCGTGAGTGTACAAAGTAAGTTATACAAAAGATTTGTTTTTTTAGATTATAGAGAGTCAAGTCGTCGGCAAGGGTCGCACAGCTGACACCACTGAATTTATTTTAAAAAAAATTTCGTGCTAACGTTAAGGGTTTAAAAAGTTAGGTACACAAATAATTCCTTTTCTAATAATCTAGGCGTCCATGCGCCTCGTATAGGGGATACTATGAAACCTAATAAATGAGAAGAAGGCCTCCCAAAGATAAGTGATGAGTACTTCACACATATTGATTGTCGGCACTGTGGAAGAAGAAAAGCTACAAATCTTATTTTTGTACGTCATATAAGGTACCAAAACATGTGCACAGTTGAAGAAAACGTGAAGGTGCTACCCGTCCCATCCTATCTATTATATCCCTATCAGTTCAATAAGGTGTGTCATGGGAAAATTTATTGTTTTCTATCACCAGATGTCTGAACTGACATCTATTCTTTATCGTTTTTATAGAGCTCTTCGATGAAAAATGTCATGTAAGGTCTACTTTTATGCCACTTGCTTTAATTTTGTCTTGTGTAATTTCCATGTTGGCATTTCTGGCAAATAAGTGTGATACAAACATTATTGCTGTGTAAAGTGCAGTTTTGTTTCACATGTCTTAAGTCTATATGTCGCTCAGATGTATAGTATTCTCATCTGTGATGTAATGAACAGTATTAATGTTGTCATACGTCCGACCTTTGTATCTGCACGGTGAGTGTACTAATGTGTGAAAACTTAGCTTACCACTTAGGGCGCAAATGGACAAACATCTGGACTGTCTTCTCAAGCCTAAGGTGTCAGACATTCTAAATAAATATGACCATGGCCATGTAAGGCAGCTCATGTCAGGTGCGGATCGTAACAAGAATCATTAGAAATTTTGCTGTCACGTACCTAGAATGGATGACTTAATAAACTAGAACGTATGGGGTCGATTCCAGAAAGAGAACACGCTTTTCCCTCTTTTATTCTACATATAATTTATCAACCGTTGCTTTCAAGGGTCAAGCGATAAACAACAATCATGTTCACGAAAGTTCCACCCGGCTATGAAACGTCGACATGTCATTGGGCTGCATTCAAAATATCGTCCGCCAATGAGAACGCCGAAAGGAAGAATTTTTCGAAGAGGAGCTGAGAGAGGGATGTGGAGTGGAGTCGTGGAGACACCGCCGAAGCGAGAGGACACGGGCGCTCTTCCACCCATCGCCAAGATGCGCCTTTTGACACTGTGGTGACCAACTACTGTCAGACAACGCGGAGATCGTACCTGGCCCTCCGCAATTGCTGATGAGGGCAACCGACTCGCGCCGCGCCGCGCTGCGCAGCCCCGAGGCGACGCGGCACGACGACGCAGCGCCTGCCGCCGACAGCAGTATACGACGAACGACAACGAAGAATGGTGAGACGATTCGTTCCCTCCTCCTTCCCCTTGACAACTGAGTCGATTCCACGCACAGTCAAATCTGCCCTACGATTTATAACTTTTTTGTTTTGTATAAACAGCACATTTATTTCATGTTTTCACCGTGTAAGCTGTCTTTTACATTAATGCATGAACCCCTTAATTTTGTACCCTTTGTGTGTGATTTCATTTAATTATTGATATAAATTAATTGTTGGCCCCTAACGTGTGGCAATCTTATCAGTCATCTGCTCGTCATTTCACGTCCGACAGCAGAGGTTGGGTTGGGTTGTTTTGGGGAAGGAGACCAGACAGCGAGGTCATCGGTCTCATCGGATTGGGGAAGGACTGGGAAGGAAGTCGGCCGTATCCTTTCAAAGGAATCATCCCGGCATTTGCCTGGAGCGATTTAGGGAAATCACGGAAAACCTAAATCAGGATGGCCGGACGCGGGATTAACCGTCGTCCTCCCGAATGCGAGTCCAGTGTTTAACCACTGCGCCACCTCGCTCGGTTCCGACAGCAGAGAGAGGAATTCAGTTCACTAAATTATTGACGCCGAAAGTGGGGCGACATGATTGGTAATTTTTATGACACAAAATTATTTCTCGTTTGATTGAAATCCGTCTATTGTACGGAATGAGATGTGGAACATACATACGTGTGTACATCCGTTTTTACAATATATACGGATTAACTAATTCTGACCCATGCACGAGATTACTGAACAAACAAATGGCACAGCTAACTTAGTGCATCACCAAAGCAAAATTTTGTGGAGCATTTCGGTCGCCGTCAGTTGGTATTTACAGTATTCCCGTCGACTTCCCATACTATATAATCCAAGAATCTATGGTGGCCTATGATACTGTTTTACACATGAGAGATGAAAAATCGCCACGTAACAAGCGGGAAAGTAGTTTCTCGCGATGACATTCATCTAAAAATTTTTGTGCGATTTCTTGCCGTGTCACGTGTGAAAAGCCAGTGGCTTTCGACGATTACCGCTAACCACCGTCATGTTCATGAATCACTGACAGTCGTGACTGCTGTGGTGGTGGCCTTCACTAGAGCGTGGACGAATTACGATTGTTCGGCGTGTATCCTGAGATCGTATCAACGTCTGTGATAGTGGCTCCACCTTTCCGTGGGAGCATAAACAATCGAGTGCTTTTCTCTACTTCTTTTCAGCATCGTGTTCCTTTCTACACACTCCGTATTGTATCCATTGTTCCAGTTCATGTTCTCAGACAGTCTAATTTTCACAGCCTCTTTGGTGACAGAATCCCAGTGCGTGAAGCCTGGTCCAAAACAATTGTCACATAAGACAGTATTTCACGTTTAGTTGAGAGGCTGTGCCATAATTGCTGATTCCTCGAGTTCTCGGAATCACTCAGGTTTAAAACATCTCTTATGAGTGAGGAAGCAACTGCATCGGTCACTCCTTCCTTACCGTCTCCGACGATTGTGTACGACGCCAATGGAATTTTAAAATTCTGGAACTTGAGATAACATTGGTGAAACATAAATCAGCACAAAATACTCTTTGACGAAGAAAAAGTTTTCCCGTGCTTCTACATGTTGCGATAGTGCTATTAAAAAGACTCTAGAAATGAGTGCCAACAAGTACGAACAGGACAGCAGATACAATCTTAATGGTGGGTGCGAACGTGCGCTCGGCGATGAAAGAGACTAAGAAAATAGCTTCGTTGTTTATTTCGCTCCTACGGTAGTGCGCTATCAGTGCAAACGATAACACCATCTACAGCAGCAGAACGTAATAATGTGCGCTGACAGAACGAAAGCAGTCCATTTGCTATATGGTGCCATCACAGTAAACGTCATGTTAGTCGGTGTTCATGAAGAAAAGTATTCCTGGTTTCGAGTTCCATTCATGCACACATTTTTAACCTGTTAGAAATATTTACGGTAGCTGATATCATAGATTTTAAAATTAATTACTTCTTTAGATAATGCCATTTTGTAGTCTCAATATTTCATCCTTTTTACACTATTCTTGAAAATACGGAATAATTTCTTCATTACCCAATTAAAGACGTCGCTGGACGATCATATTCCTGTGTTTTATCGGTCGCTATATCACAATTTTAATACTGATTCATCATAAGCATGTTCTCGGCTTTATGTAATATCGTTAACTGATCAGGAACTGCAACATGTCGACCGAATCGAAACTTGCCCTCTGTCTCTCTTCCTGTTTGCGACTGCCGTGGTTTCGTTATTAGCTCTCAAGAAGAAACTGACTAACCAGTACTTGATTTCGTAATCCAAAATAACACAATCAGAGATTGGGTGAACCCTGCATACTAAAATTCTCAGAACGAAGTGCTTCTGTGCTTTGTGGGGGAATCTACTTTCATGTAGACAAATATCTGTGACCGTAATTTCCTATTCACCCGTTTGTTTTTTCTACCAACAGTTCCAAGTACGACAACTTAAGTTTCTTTTGAACGCCCAACGTAAACTTGTTGTTTCAATATAAGAACCTTTTCTTGTGATCCGTAACGATTTAAGAACATTTCTAAGTATCGGTATTTGTGGAAAAGTGATGTAGACTCTCTCTTAGACGCTTCCTGAAAGAATAGTTTTGCATCTAACAAATGAAATCTTCGCACGAATAAAGAATTAAGAGCAGTTATGAATTTTCGGCCAGTCATCGTCCAGAACAGAGATTAGATAAATTGGTAAAGACCTATTAAAATCACACACCAATCGAAATTTGCATCTCACTGAATGCGATCTATACGCTCATTCGGCGACTTCAGCAGAAAACAGTCCACACTAGAAATGACTCAAGTTTGTTTAGGGTTAGATGTGGAAGAGAAGTGCACTATTTCCGGGAGTTTCAGAAAATTTTGACCAGTAGTTAGCCTGCTAGTGGACACAGGTCTCAACTTCCATATCCGTTCTGCACTTCCGTGGCTACTGAAGCTCATTTGTGAGTCAGATTAAGCAGAATTACGAACAGAACGTGTTTACAGCAATAAGACTCTTGAACTGGATAGAGATTCTGAAAGAACTAGTACCTACAAATCACGACAGCCATCATCCCTCGATTTAACTCAAAAGATTACATGGTAACAATTTTGGAACTGTGGGAAAACCGTGGGAGCTCTGTTATGTATCTTCCAGCAACCCCTGTTTATTCTCGTGCATTTTTATCAAGGTGCTTCACACCATTTGCATCGAATTAAAATATTACTGCTTACTTTTTAAAAGGTTCTTCAAGAGGAAATGATTTTTTTCATCACAGAAAAATGGGAAAAATATTTGGACTAAAAGAAAACGATATTTCGGAATTCCTAACAAACCACTTTTACTCAATTTGGTTTTTTCATGTAGTTAAATGTTTGTATATGCATTAAAATATCTAGGAATAATATTACTTTACCCATTGATGGGAAAATAGTCTTCGCAGTTGCTTTCCTTCAACATTCAACAAATTAAGTAGTTGTCTCAATCGACTCATATCACCTCGTAAATTACCAAACTTTTTCTTTCGATATATTTACTACCTCGGCTATTTTATATTACATTAACAGACGATCATCTGTGCTTACAGCTTTGAATATCTGTTCACGAAAATCATCTTCACGTATGTCACTCAAATGCTGAACGTGTGACAGTATACGTCATGACACAACCTTGTACTAATTATCTTCCGTACTTGCATTATTCAAATGTTTAACATGGAACGGCATACCCCAGAAAACAACTTAGTGCGAATTTTGTAGTAGAAATGAACTGTGTAAAATTTTCAAATGTTCAAATGTGTGTGAAATCTTATGGGACTTAACTGCTAAGGTCATCAGTCCATAAGCTTACACACTACTTAACCAAAATTATCCTAAGGACAAACACACACATCCATGCCCGAGGGAGGACTCGAACCTCCACCGGGACCAGCCGCAGAGTTCATGACTGCAGCGTCTTAGACCGCGTGGCTAATCCCGCGTGGCAAGAACTGTGTAAAATTTTTTTAAGTGTGCTATATTGATGTTAGTCGGAAGGGAGGACAATCATAGCTCAACTATTTCAAGAAGTCATGTAAAGCAAACTGACCCACTGATTAAGTTCACACTTGACTAATGGTATTGCAGGATATACAAAAATACAAAAAGAACCTTTCTTTCATATTACTGCCGTTGAATAGAGACGAAGAAGTTCTGAACTTCCTATCGTTCACCATTGAAACTATGTAGTTATAATTACGCTTTTCAAGACTATTTGACGTAAGCACTCTTCAAATATATCCCTCCCCGAACTTCGAGATCCGTAATCAACATGAGGAATTCTGACTTATCCCAAATTCATAATCAAAGTAAGCTGAATACATCGTTTATAAACAATAAAAATCACTACATATGCATTTTCTATGAATAAGTTCTACCGTTTATTTAAATACGAAGCTGTACGAACTCCGATCTTACATTATGTTTTATCAGCAATTTACATTAAGATGCATGGACTGATACTCAAAACTAACAACTGAGAATCTGAATTAGACTAAAAAGAAATGGAAACACAAGCAAAGTCAAGAGACTCTTGTGATTAGGTACCCATATCTAGACAGGATCTTGGAAATTTAGCATTGTTTGAAAAATCATCGCGCCTCTATACGTAGACAGTATATATGAGAGAACTCATCTCAAAACATGCGATTGAGAAAACGTGCTGCTAGACTTATACGCAAACAGGGAAAAAGAGAGGCTTCTAGTGATGTAGTAGCTAGTTTGTCAAATGTTGTCGTACGTAGAGAATCGCAGGCGTTTAGCAGTTTGAGAACGCTGCAGCCTAGCAATAGGTTACTATTATTTGATGCATAATAGACCATATCCTGTCGTTGTTCTTTAGACATTCTAGGAAAATCAGAAATTTCCATTTTTTAATCATCCATACATACATTATACTATGAAAAGTACAATACGGGAACACGCAGTTGTTTATATTATCTCATTCTGTTTAATTTGACATCTTATTTTCTATTTGTTACATGATTAGATGCATGTGTAAAGTTTCTGAACTCATGCCAGGTGTTACTGCTTTCCACTGTACATTCATGTTTAACTTCAGTGTTCGGAATACACCTATGAAAACAGATCCTTCCGTTAGTTATTCTGGAAGCAAAGTTTAGCGTTGAATACAATTTTTAAGTTTTTGTTATGCCTCTATAAACCGTGGTGGTGAAGGAGTCGTAAAGTTTCAAAGTTTTTGCTACTTTAAGCACGCACTTGCGTCGGATGCACAAACAGCCATTTGCTACTAGCATTTATGGCTCCGTCTCCAGATTAGCTCACGATCTTGAACCAAAGTTCTCATTTTATGAGCGCTTGTCCCGTGCGGTGAAAAAGATAAGAAGACATCATTCTTCCAACGCATTTATTGCATAAGAATAAAATATGTATGAAGGGAAAGTGGCCTTAGATTTATCCAAAGCACATAACCATAAGTTTTCCTTTAATTGTTGAACATTACAATTGAAGTTTAGTATTATGATTCACGATACGAGCATTGCTAATTATCGATGAAGCACCCTTTAGAATGTCTAACTGTCTTTGTTGATCAAGATAACGGAGAGGACGATGTAATACGGGTGGTAAACGCAGCAGGCACTACTGCCATAATAATTTTACCGAGATAAATGGATCATAGCTTTGAATGACTGTTTTGCGTTGATATATAACCGTCTGCATCACAAGTCACCATTTAACTTGTAAAAAAATAATAAAACAAAAGAAATTAAGGATTAGCAGATAAATACGTCTTAAAATTTTTAAAGTAGTAGATATCTCTGAATGACGCGAAAGACTTCTAACAGATACTAAGCAGACGTCTCATGATTTACTAAAAACCAATGAGTGTTAATTTGCATTGAACCATTGGAAAAACCCTAGAAAGCTGTTTTACTTCTTTTGTTCAATAAAGAACTCATATTAAAATACCGAGAATATCAGGACACAAATGATCCGCTATGCGTTGCACTACATTTTCGCTGTCTGTCAACAATGATCAGCTGCAGAACTGACACATGTTACTGCGAATTATTTACTGAAGAATTAAGTACCACTCCTCATCGAACTCGTCGTTAGTTTAATCTCTGATCACTGTACTACATGTTCTGCACTAACCCATTCATAAATGCCAGAAAACATCTAATCCGAGGGATTATATGTGGCAGAAGAGGTAGCTGTACCTTACGTCTTCTTCTTCTAGCCACACCTGATTAGGAGAACATTTGTATTGTACGCTTTCTGCCAATCCTACAGTGCTGTACTTAAAATATAGAAATATTTTTGGCTGTAATTCTTAAACAATGTAAAACTGTTAAACATGAACCGAGAAATGACGCACACGTATCTACATCTACATCTACATTCATACTCCGCAAGCCACCCAACGGTGTGTGGCGGAGGGCACTTTACGTGCCACTGTCATTACCTCCCTTTCCTGTTCCAGTCGCGTATGGTTCGCGGGAAGAACGACTGTCTGAAAGCCTCCGTGCGCGCTCTAATCTCTCTAATTTTACATTCGTGATCTCCTCGGGAGGTATAAGTAGGGGGAAGCAATATACTCGATACCTCATCCAGAAACGCACCCTCTCGAAACCTGGCGAGCAAGCTACACCGCGATGCAGAGCGCCTCTCTTGCAGAGTCTGCCACTTGAGTTTATTAAACATCTCCGTAACGCTATCACGGTTACCAAATAACCCTGTGACGAAACGCGCCGCTCTTCTTTGGATCTTCTCTATCTCCTCCGTCAACCCGATCTGGTACGGATCCCACACTGATGAGCAATACTCAAGTATAGGTCGAACGAGTGTTTTGTAAGCCACCTCTTTTGTTGCTGGACTACATTTTCTAAGCACTCTCCCAATGAATCTCAACCTGGTACCCGCCTTACCAACAATTAATTTTATATGATCATTCCACTTCAAATCGTTCCGCACGCATACTCCCAGATATTTTACAGAAGTAACTGCTACCAGTGTTTGTTCCGCTATCATATAATCATACAATAAAGGATCCTTCTTTCTATGTATTCGCAATACATTACATTTGTCTATGTTAAGGGACAGTTGCCACTCCCTGCACCAAGTGCCTATCCGCTGCAGATCTTCCTGCATTTCGCTACAATTTTCTAATGCTGCAACTTCTCTGTATACTACAGCATCATCCGCGAAAAGCCGCATGGAACTTCCGACACTATCTACTAGGTCATTTATATATATTGTGAAAAGCAATGGTCCCATAACACTCCCCTGTGGCACGCCAGAGGCTACCTTAACGTCTGTAGACGTCTCTCAATTGATAACAACATGCTGTGTTCTGTTTGCTAAAAAATCTTCAATCCAGCCGCACAGCTGGTCTGATATTCCGTAGGCTCTTACTTTGTTTATCAGGCGACAGTGCGGAACTGTATCGAACGCCTTCCGGAAGTCAAGAAAAATAGCATCTACCTGGGAGCCTGTATCTAATATTTTCTGGGTCTCATGAACAAATAACGCGAGTTGGGTCTCACACGATCGCTGTTTCCGGAATCCATGTTGATTCCTACATAGTAGATTCTGGGTTTCCAAAAACGACATGATACTCGAGCAAAAAACATGTTCTAAAATTCTACAACAGATCGACGTCAGAGATATAGGTCTATAGTTTTGCGCATCTGCTCGACGACCCTTCTTGAAGACTGGGACTACCTGTGCTCTTTTCCAATCATTTGGAACCCTCCGTTCCTCTAGAGACTTGCGGTACACGGCTGTTAGAAGGGGGGCAAGTTCTTTCGCGTACTCTGTGTAGAATCGAATTGGTATCCCGTCAGGTCCAGTGGACTTTCCTCTGTTGAGTGATTCCAGTTGCTTTTCTATTCCTTGGACACTTATTTCGATGTCAGCCATTTTTTCGTTTGTGCGAGGATTTAGAGAAGGAACTGCACTGCGGTCTTCCTCTGTGAAACAGCTTTGGAAAAAGGTGTTTAGTATTTCAGCTTTACGCGTGTCATCCTCTGTTTCAATGCCATCATCATCCCGGAGTGTCTGGATATGCTGTTTCGAGCCACTTACTGATTTAGCGTAAGACCAGAACTTCCTAGGATTTTCTGTCAAGAAGCTCATATTTAACGGCAGTCATCAATGTACAATTGGTACAATGTACACTCGACCATAATGCCCCCAATTCATTTAATTACGCGATGATAACATCTACTACTCATTAATACGTTTGTCTAACCACGATCAGACAGCATGAACTCTTTCAATGGGATATTTTGTATACAGGTGCACATTTAGAGGGCATTCTTTGAGGCCAATATTCTCTTGTAGCCAGTTCAGTTCAAAAACGAGTAGGAGGCTTACTAAACATAAAGAAACTGAGTATTTACTGCAAGAAGTCGAAAAATATTGTTTAAAACTAAAATTCTTCTTAACAGCAAATATATTAGTGAAAAACAACATCGTTACCGAAATTAAAACTATTGTGGGAAGTTAAAATTCTACTAGAAAACTAAAATCTTACGGCACCCATATATCTTTACAACGTACAATCTTGTTGGTTGCTAAGAATGTTGTTAGGGTCTGAAGAACCTCAGAGAAACTCAAATCTTCTTCAAAATGAAATTCATTTTGCAGTAAAGTCTTGTACAAAATTAGGATTATTCCGAAAACACTAAACAATTCGAGGCACATTTGTAATAATGTATAGTTCTTTAGTGGGGAGTAAACACCGGATATTTACATATAAGAGCTCAAAGGGGAACCCTTAGTGAAACTGAAACAAAGATTAAACCAAAATTTCTTCTGCAACAACAAAGGCAAAGAGGGTGTGAGTGAGAAAATGCATAGGAGATAAAACCCGAAAGGAAGGAATCCAGAAATGGAGACTGTCCAGAAGTTAACGTGTTGGCGTTGTTGTTCCTGCTGCGGTCTACAGTCCTAAGACTGGCTTGGTGCTATCTTTACCCTAACCTATGCAGCAAATATCTCTTTATTTGTGAATAAGAACTGCAGCGTACATGCACATAATTGTATTACTATAATCAAACGTTGGTCTAACGCTATAATTTTTAGAGGACACAGTTTCCTTCATTATGCAAATGAATATTTCTTAGTGTCATAGGGTGTTTCCTATGAAATGATATATCCTTTTATTCGGTTTGTACAACAAACTTCATATGTCTGTACTGAGATTCAGTACCTCTTCAGTTTTTATCTGATATTTTCAACAAATCCTCAGCTTTGATGTTAACATCACATTTAAAAATCTGTTCTCATGATGGCTGTTCTATTTTCGCCTATATCTTGAGAGGTGGCATGAGCCCCCTCTCATATTTCTATCTTAAGATTTTCCTCTCTAATTGCATGCGGTGAAAAGTCGCTATTCCTTCACATGCGGACTTCCCACGCAGCGTCTCCCGTCACCCGGGTGGTCCGGTGACAGGCGGGCTGTGCTGATCTTGAAAGGGTTAAGCCGACGGGTGTTAGGGAGTCGAGTGAATGCTTTCCAGACGCCGACATAGTCAAAAGACATGCCCGCAGGGGCCTGAAGTAGCGGCTGGGCTAGAGGTTCCGTTACTTCGTAGAAACTTAGCGGAAACACTTTGTGGCGGGCTACCAGCGAGGCGTGGGAATTACTTGTGTACCCAGGCAGTTGTGGCGGGAAAATTCCCGCGCTTTCTGCAAAGTAGTAACTGTGACTGGCTTGCTCAGGGTATAGCTCCGTGATGTAGCAAAATCAGCGCAGAAATTGGCGCCAAGAGTCTCCATTGGTGGAATGGTAGAGCTCCGGCAATAGAGTGGAATTTTCCGCCGGTTTTCGAGTTGCTGATTGGAACGTTTAACCACAGCCACTGTCGTGGGGGCGGGAATGTTCTGTGTCCGGCCTGTACAGGTGCTCTAGAGGAGTCGGCTCTCGCCTTTCGGTTGGGGTGGGTTAGAAGACTGAGCCTTCGCTGCTCTGGACAGCCTGCCTTCCATTGGCTGTCTAATATACTTTTATTTAATTATAACTGTTTGACGAAGTTGCAGAAGTTTCGACTTCAACGTAACTTTCCGAGTACAGTTGGCAATTGAGCGTTCTGCGTACAAGCGGCCTATGTTGTCTGTCTTGAGCAGTTTTGGCTAAAGTTGACTGTACCGGAGTTACCGTGTGACTTCGCTTGTTAAAATCAATCACTGTACCATCAGTGATTGTGTGGCGAGCCTTCTTCGTCTCCCTCAGAGGTGCATTTGTATTGCTAGGAAGTCTTTAGTCTGTAACAACCAGACCAGGATAATTAGTTTCGGGCGATACTCGCGACATTATCATCACCACGACAGGACGTCGAAGCAACCAGCCATCGCCTCCGGTACGCCAGATCGTTTTTTTGCAGTTAAGAAGGCAATTTGGTAATATATGTCCGCAGCACTGGCAGATAAGGATTTTCCTAGGTGACAATCAGAGCTAAGCAGAGCGCGCCTGTTCGTCTTTTTCTAACTTTGTTCTGTCTTGGGTGTTCATTGTCTGAATTCTCACTACTGTAGCAGCAGTTAATGTTGGGTTGGCTGTGTGTTTCTCTTAAGATTTGAGTTGCAAGGAATTGGCTCCACATACCACTTCGTCATAAATGTCACAATCTAGTTTAGGGACAACTTCACCTTCACAGCATTTATTTGACTATCCAATTTGAGCCAATTTGATGTATGGTAAAATTTTTCATGTGTTTTGTTTATTATTTTGATTTTAGTCATATTAAATGATGTTGTTATTTTGGACAGAACTTTCATTCTGTTAATCGGTAGAGCAATCCTTTCATTTCTCACTATGTTAATGAAACTTTCCTTTATTTAACTTATTTATCAAATTAAATTATTGCAGGTGCCAAACTCTTTTCTACTCCACTTGCAGGGTCGATTACAGTCAGTTCGCGTTTCTTTTTTAATCCGTGTGCAACAGCAAAAGTCAGAGCTGCAATAGGGGGGGCTTAGGGCATACTTTATACATGAAGATTCTAGAAGAATTTAGTGTTAAATACACTGCTAGCCCCGGCACCTCGCAATCTGACTTCCCTATATGGTTATACTCATGATAATTACTTCCAGAATACACTTCCCGACAGTCAGATTTATATTAGACCACCATAATCGGCAAAGCTTCGCAATTGCTAAATATCTAAGGGAATTGGATACATATCCTGAACTTCTTCTCCCTTCTCCTTTACCTTGCCTATTTCTCCTACCCCCTCCCTCCATCCTCCATATGTCCTTAATATCACCACTTCCCCCTCCACCTTCCCCACCCACGACTCTCGGTCCTCTTGCCACTAACTTCGAGACTTATTTGTTTTGTTTTTATTGCAAACAAAACCTTGAATTCGAATGGAATTTACTTAAAATAAATTGATAACTCAGTTCGTATCATTGCTATATGGAGTATGAGAGACACCACTTTTGCTGCTGGATCTGTAAAGGTAGCAGCTTCAATGGTAGTATTTAGCACTATATGAATCTGTGGCTTAGTAGGATTACAAAGTCTAGGATCTAGGACTACTCATATTATGCAGCAGTATCCTAATGATAAGACGATAATCTATAAATATAGATTTGTACTACTATATTTTGTTTACTACAGCTTGCACGTAAGAATTGGTCATACAATAGCTGTGTAAACGATGCACCTGTGCACTTACTCTGAATTTAGCCACTTCTTTTGCTGTGGCGATTGTTAGAACCTCATGTCTACAAGATGATTGTAAACGCTGGACTAATCTCGTTCGTTGGCTACTTTTGTTCTTCTGATGTTTCGTGTGTAATCTTGGTAAGATGTCGCTCCCATTTGCTGCGCTTGTGTAAAGATTCATATGAAAATGTTGTATATGTTTAAAAATGTGCTCGCTCTTTGTGGTATATTTTCTGTGCTTTTTCTGTTACCGTTTCTCTCGGCATACATCATGTTGAAACTATGTCTCTACTTATTTATATTATTTAAACCTACCTGCAGAATTTTCCTTCACAAAGACAACTCAAACTTAACCTATTCATTTATTACCCACGCAATCTAACTGCTTTACAGTGACAATATGACTTCCAATAATTAACACAAAAGAATGGCCCTCAATTGCAAGAAATCATAACAATAATAAAAGTCCAAAGTATATGCAGTTAAAGAAATATGAAATTACCTCCAACTCTTTTACTAGCCTAAACTCATTTCAGTCACGAACCCCCCTTTTTATATAAGTCACTTACCTCACAGAAAATGTTCATAACACGAACTACAGCAGTTACAGTAAGCAGCAAATGCAGCCCACCAAATAAAAAGAATTTAACTACTACAGACTCTAACCACTAGGAGGCAGATGGTTAGAAAAAGAAAGATTTTGTTGAAGAGCAAACAATGTATTTAGAAAATTTTACCATATTCATGTGACATCCAGTTCTAAAAATTATATACTTGTCAATAATTCCACAACCCAAACATTACCAACAACATCCATCCTTATTTTACATTTTCTTGCGTCTCACTTTACAATCTTCGCCAGAAGATGATGAGTATGTCACGCGTCGAAACGTCGCAGTTTGAAGACACCATCACCCGGCTGGAAGCCCGAGAACTCTTCGCCAGCTGTATACGCCGGGAAAGCATACATTCAAATGTATGTACTACCAACAAAGAGCCTCCACTAAGAAAAAAAGATGTCCATACACTTCTCTATCCATTCGCTAGCTGCTAGTCCGTCCAAACACAGAGTTTCTTGCTGAGGACACAGAGTACTGTCTTGATATTAACACAGTCTGTAGCGCTGCCTACACACTGCGCTGCTACTTACATAGCTCTCCCACTCCTCTCAAAAATTTTACAATGTGTTTTGGGCAGTGGCCAAGACAATGTTGTTAAAGTGTCTATACTAACAATATCAAATGAATCATATGCACAAAAGTTAAGTAATATTACGTTAGTCAATAAAGTAAAAATTCTCCTCACAATCCCTAAAGACAGTCCACATAATTCATCAGAAGAGAAGTCTGCGACAGTTTTACACACAAAGTCTTAACAGTATATGAAAATGCACAAGTAGTGCAGTGTTGAAGAAGTAGTGTTGTCCTCCACACAGAAACATAGTGCTGACTCTTGACATGAAGATTGCAATTGATGTCGTAAGATTGGTAATGGAGAGCAGACACAGAGCAGTTTCAGTCGAAGTCTTGAAGAAAATATTAGTAGAAATGGTGGTCATCGCAGAGCAGACCAACTGTAGTCTGGTAGAGATTATAATAGTAGTGAACCCCCAAAGGTGCTGACCTATTGTAGTCCATGCAGAGATTACGATAGTATTGGGCCACCAGATGCGCAGACCCACTGTAGTCCATGTAGAGATTATGACAGTAGTGAGCCACCAGATGTGCAGACCCACTGTAGTCCTTGTAAATGTAGAGATGGCTAGCAGCCATCCGTTGCAACTGTGTGGGTGCAAAATCGGAATTGAAGAGTCTTTAGGAAAATACAACAAGTCTATGAGCCACTACTGTGTTGCCAGTATTGATGCATATTACAAATCCCTAAACCATCGCTTGTGCACTCACATTTTTTTTATTTTCCTTACAATTAGCAATGCTGTTAACCAGTCCCCTGCTGAATTATCAACACATGTGCAAGCCCTGACACAGTCATGTACTCTCTGAGATTTGATACATATAGTATAAGAAGCAGACAAATGTGTGCACTAAAAATAGTCCCTATTATTTACCTAACTTGTACAACTGCTGTCTATTCAATTACAATTTAACAGCGTAATAATACAGTTACAAAAGTAAAGAAAACATCAGTATAGTAAAGAATATGATAATAAAAATAACATTTGTACTAACACTGGCTTTAGAAAAAGGATAGAAATAATTATATATAATACTATTAGAAGAATTTTGAGATAAGTAAATAAATGGAAAATGAGAATGTCAGTAGAAGCATAACAGAATAAATAACGCGTGAACATCTTCCTAAAGTAAATAACATTGTACAAGGACAGAGATTAGATTTGAGGATAACAGTTTTCCTCATCATTGTGAATGCATATTAGTATTAGAAAGAATAAATCTACCAAATTTATCTTATTATGTAAACACAAAGAGATAGGAATATCACAGAGACACAAGGGTACACAAAAACATATCAGAATAACTCAGAGGGGAGGACAGGATCTTTTACAAGTGTAAATGTGTCAAAGTGTACGTGTAACATTTGATACTGTAGTACTTTTGGTGTGCATTTATACCTCTGTTTTATTTTTCTCTCTTATAATAATATACTTCATGCTCATACCTGCTTTACTTTCAGTGAAAACTACCTCATTTCCAACATAAACGTCATTTAATTCTGCTAGACCTCTCTTACTTCAACATTTGTTTCCACAAAAGATCTTATCTAACCATGCTGTTTGTATTTATAATATCAACCAGTGCTTATACTTCCCTATTATTCTTGCCTCATCATTCGTTTCCAAGATGATTGTGTTGTCACTACATCCTACTTAGATCTGTTTATCTCCTCTTTGAAAAATGATTGATCCTTTCAATACAATACTCTTTGGCCAGATCTTTTTGCCTTGTAACCTCTCCATGCATTTCTTCCCAACTCATCACAAATTGTTTTCTTATATAGCATCTATGGAGCTCACATACGTAAACTAGAGGCAATGAAGCAGCACAAAAAAAAATAACACGTACAACAATGACAGAAATACAAAGTGGCAAAGCAAATAGCAGCACATGTAAATTAGCGAAGCATATGCAACATTACAACTAACATAAGGCAGTGTGCTGCAACACAGGAAGAATAAATCAGTGCTAAAAGGTTTAGCACAGTAATACAAAGCAAAATTCAGTAAGACATTGCCTGACAAATAGCAGCAGCAAATGCAATAGCTTATACCTAAACATCACAAAGAGCAAGCAGAAAAATTATTACAGTAAAGACAGCAATGTAGATAAGGGAAGTATGTGTGTAAGTTTAAATGAGCGTGTTGCATAAGTGAAAATAAAAACTATGCAAAGTGCATGTCACTTCGTAACATCAAAGTGATGCACCACAACAAGTTATTCTACCAAAAAACTTACCAATTTCTTGAAAAGAATATTATGTATGCAGTTCCTGTTGCTAGTCCCTTCTCCTTCAAATCGTTCTTTCCTTTCCAAGTGCTCTTTTTTAAGAATGGGGATCATAATATTATTATGTAATGGATCTGCTGACAGAAAGTGTTCACATTAGCATATTATTCAGTTTTATTTTATAAAACTAAATGTCAAATAAAATAAGCAAATATGTATAAAGCAAAGATAAAAAAGAACAGTCAATAGCCACTTGGCATTTCATAAGTCAGTAGAAATTCTTTCAAATCTCGTAGAGAGACACTTCTCGTAATGAGGTGTAAAAACTTAAAAAATTTCTCATCAGTTCATATGCATTCTAGTAAGTAGCACAAAGTTCAGACTCCAAAGTGTAATCATATGTTTGCAAATAATGTCGTGTCTTCTGCAAAGAAGTGCCAATAGCAAGGTCAGTGGCCCCTCTTTTCTACAGCTATGCGAGCGCTTGGGGAAGTGAGGCTGAAGCAACCCCAGTAAAGTTGACAGCCAACACAACAATAGATATAATTGAAGGAGCTAACTTCCCATCACTGCAGAGCATTATGTAAAGATCACATATACTCTTTACCAAAATATTTGAGAAATTACAGGAGAAGTGTGCAGAAACGAAATCTCGTCAATAAGAGTGTCCAAAATATTCCGTCGGCATTCTCGTACTCACGTTCACATACATACTCATTTTTCATATTGATCATAACTATATCTCGTCGTCAAAATACACATTGTAGTCGTACTAATATCATCATACCACATCAGTTAAATCTCATACTCGTGGTAGCTTCCTCCAATAACCTAAAACCTGCAAAAAATGCTCTCCGCGCGTTTCAGTAGTGTCATCTACCTCAATCGTGTTTCAGAAATCATGATCCCATACAATACACATAACTCAGAGCTCTTGCAGTGTCACAGTGGTTCCGGAAATATATGTGAACAGTTCACAAAATGCAGACATAGTACAATTTCTCAAATGCGAAGTAATCATAATGTGGAATTACCTAGACATGTGTCAGAGACGTAGAAAAATGTTTATTTCTCTCTCTTAACTGACCAGATAGCTGTGTAATTCTGTGTTAGAGAAATATGATACCGATGAATAAAACTGTATAGGCAAATACCATATTAGCTAGGGCTCCTTGCCATCGCCACATGCATAATACACACGGTAGGCGTACCCCCCATGAGTGATAATGTAATTACCTCAGACCTTACAGATTAAAATTACGGAATGAAACGTCTCAAGTACAAAAAGTAATCACTCGAATGCGTGTCATGTAGCGCTAAACTGTACTTCTTGCTGTAAGAAAAATTCTGTGATTGCTTAGCGGTAAAAATGTACCACGTGTCGTACTTACCGTCGTTCATAAGCAAAATTCTCCAAAAATCAGTGTTCTTACCTTGTCATATACAAAAGTAGAGTGCTATGAGTGTAAATGTCGTAGTTATCACGTTTATTGCCGCGACCTTGAAAGTAAGGGTAAAACAGATACAGCATAAAAGCAATAATGAAAATTATTGTCACTCATAAGTAGCGTCGTAGTATAATCGTGTAACTGTAAAACAAACCAAAATCTGTGTCATCTGTGACGTCTTAGAAAGCATTTTAATTAAAAATGTATTTTTTTCAAGTAAACGAAAATGTTACAGTAAAACGTCATAAGCAGTGTATCTTCCAAGAACGTGAGCATTATAGTCGTGACGTAATCGTTCAACTGACAAGCGAAAATGAACTCACGATAAGACTCTGTCGTCTGTTTCTGTAAAAGTGTACTAGTAAAGTCACAGTCTTAATATGTTCCATAGGTTCTTGAGTGGATAGTTGACTTCAAAACATCTCTGCATATTAACGGTTTCTAAATATGAAAACGCGTAATAGTAACCTCAAAAGAAAAAAAATTTATAGCAAAGACTAAGTATGAAAACAAATTATTTCTCAACCAAATTTTTACATGAGAAATGTGCTGCAATTTTTCCTTTTCTCAGTACGAAGAGTTTCAGCTTCCACGCAATTATCGTGCGGTATATGTCGGATCCTGTAAGGTCCATTATAAATCAGAAAGAATTTTTGATTCAGATGTATCTTCTTATGTGATAATGAATGGGCTTTAATGAGAACTTTTTTACCGATGTGTAGTTTCTTAGCATTTGTCTTACAGTGCACATTTCTCCTTTTGTCTGCAGCAGAATTCACATTCTTAATAGCCATAGTAATTATGTCTTTATGTCGAAGTTTACGTGTACTCGGAAAAGGTCAATTCTGTTCGGTAGTTCCTCTTTCTTCAGTACAAGCATAGATGGTAAAGCAGTGGAGTCATGAGGAATTTCATTCAGTATATTTTGAAATAATAAGGATGCATCCTGTGACAATAAAGTCTGCAAAGCTTATTAATTTCTTTCATAATGCGTTCAGGCGGGTTACAATGTGGAGAGTACAACGAAATGAAAACCGGTTTGATTTAACGATTCCGAAGCATGCGTGACCCAATAGCCAATCTGAATTGCTGTCCGTGATCGAAAATGACCTTGTCTAGTAGGATTAATAGGAAACAATGGAGCACGTTGTGAGATGGTACATGGTTTAGCTTTTTGACAAAGTTTTCAAGTAGACAAAACGTTCCGAATTCTCTTTTCCACGTTGTTATAATAACGAGTCGTCCGAAGAATATGATAACATTTTCGTAAGCCAAAATGTGCGTAGCTGAAACCCATGTAGCAGATGAGCTTATTAACAAAATCGTTAGGAAGTCAAAGTACCCATGGCTTGTCATCAACAGTGCAACAACTGTAGAGTTTGTTATTTCTAGCCAGGTAATAATGAGGAATCTGCGTATGTGTCTTTCCATGGCATTTACTTTTAATATCTTTCCAAATTGGATCTTTGTCTTCCTCGTGAGCAATATCCTTTAAAGACACAGTGACGAAGTTTTCAAAAGCCTTGTTTTGAATGTAAAGATTATTGAAATTTTTCTCAAGGTTAGCTTCTGTCTTGCTTTTCTCAAGCCCAGCCGGTGTACGTTAAGTGCGTCCGCAACAACGTTTTCGGGCCATAAATGTAGATTATTGCGAAGCGGAATTCTTGCAGAAACAGTGCCCAACGTTTCAACCTGTTATGATTTAATTTGGAAGACATAAGAAATTGCAATCCTCGATGTTCACTATTATATTTACGTGTTTGCCAGAAAGAAAGAAACTAAATTTGTCAAATGCCCAAGCGATAGCTAAAGCTTCCAATTCAGTGACGGAATAATTTTTCTCAAATTTAGTTAGCACGTGGTTAGCAAAAGCCATTGTTTTCTGAACAGTTATGTCGTTTTCTATAGCTTCTTGAAATAAATGGGCACCAAGACCAAGTTTAGCTGAATCCGTGCTAAGACAGAAATCCTGTGACAGGTCTGGGCAAGCTAAAATTGTCGCAATAAGCAGCGCTTCTTTCAAAGAACCAAATTCCAGTTGTGGCTGTTTGTCCCAGTTCCTAATAGTGTTTTGCAAGTGAGAGAACAAGGATTTGGAGTTACTAGAATTTGCATAATCAGGAAACGACGGTAAAAATTCACGAGGCCTTGAAAACTAACAACTTGTCTTTTTGTGGATGGAACAGGAATAGCTCTGATTGCTTTCAACTTTTCAGGATCCGGTTGAATGCCCTCAGAAGAAATAATGTGACACAAGAACTTCAGGTTTGTCTTACCGAATTCACATTTCTCCAAGTCAACGGTAAATTCCAGATTCAACATAAAAAGGTAACAAACTGTTGAGGATACAATTATGTTGTTCCCAAGAGGCTTCTGTTATTAAAATATCGTCCACGTACGAGGTGATGTGTCGTTTTAAGAACTCAGGTGATATGGAATTTATCCCACTAATGAATGCAGCCGAAGAAATGATGCCGAAGAAATGTTCAAATCAAAATGAAGATTCCGAAATGCATAACAAACGCCGAAACAAAGAAAAGCCGTATATTTTTCATGTTCTGGACGAAGTTCAATTTGATAAAAGCTGGGTCTGAGATCAATAGAAGACGACACTTTTACGCCATTGAAATTTTGAAGAAGTTCTTCCAACGTTTTCGGCCTGTCTCTTTCAGGAATGATTATGGTATTTATTCGTATGGAATCTACGACTTGCCTGATGGATCCGTTTTTCTTCTCAACAACATGTAGTGGATTGTTTTGTGAACTTACCGCTGGTTCAATAATGCACTCGTCAAGCATAGATTGTATCTCCGTTCTACAAAAATACGTATGGTCTGACGTAAAATTTTGTATGCTCACGAGCACGAAATTTATACTGAAATCGTTTAATTGTTACTGTTTTGTGAGTAAAAACTGTGGAATGTGATTGTAATATGTCAAAAAGGTCCTGCCTATCAGTGTCTTTACAGATCTCAATTGTTTAAATTTTTTCTGAATTAAGACGTTAGTATCTAATAAGTCATCGATATCATACCTGTCAGTATTTGCAGAAGTTATCATTAGTGTCAGATTCCGTCGAAAGTTCTAAACTGTGATCTGACAAAAGGTAAAGCCGATTGATTTCCTTGTCATGGTTTCAAAGCCAATCTTCAAATTACAAAGCTGTTGACTTACGTTTTTTCTCTAAACTTATTTCAGCGTCGCGAAAGTTTAAAATTACATTATATTCACTCAAAAAATCTTCACCTGGTATAATCTCCGTCGACAATAATTGAACAATAAGAAAAGTCATAATAAATCTTTGGCTTTGACAAAATAATTCTAAGTTACTTTGTTGTCGTACATCTACACTTTTTCCAAAAATTGCACCTTGTAATTTAATTTTACGTAATTGAAATGTGGAGTAGTCTTTCAAATTGTTGCATTTACTGAAAGCTGCGAACTAGGACTGCCGGTGTCAAGTACTGCCGTACAGTTTCTGTTATTTGATGTGATGTCAATTGCAGGGTATGCAGTATTGTTCGGCTTCATGTCACGTTCCTGGAGTAAAATGTCCCTAATGTCTTCCATTTTCTCCTAATTGGTAGTCATGGCAGCCACTTCGTCAGCTTCATAAGTACGTTTGGTGGCTGCCTGCGGTGCGAGTCATTGTCTATCAGCTCTTTGTTGTCATACGTCGTTACTGAGATTTGGAGCTATAATTTCTAAAATTTCAGTTTGTCGAGAGGGCTCTGTCCTATTTTAATCACTCCAGTTCTGATTAAATTCAGGTCTGTTGTCATGACTATAGCGTCTGTCGTCTTGTCGGTAATTTCTGTAATATCTTTCTTTTCGATTAAGTCGTGGAGAATATCTCCTCGAATCGTAATTACGAGGTGAACTATTACGTCTGAAGTCATATTGTCTCCCTTGGTAACAGTTACTCTGGTTACCATATTTTCTATTTCTACGATTGCCTCTGACATAGTCATTACGACAGAAATGTTGTCTTTCTCTGTAATTTTTACTCTGACAATGGTTGGCATATGGGTGGTGTTTGTTTCCGTCACAATTTGCGTTATGGCTGTAGACTTGTGTAACGTTATTGTTTCTGTCGTCACGAAATTATGATGGATGTGACATGTAATTGTTGTTGTTTTCCTGTTTTCGCATCATGGTATAGTCTGTGTCGATTTTCAGTCATTGCAAAAGTCTCGCAAAACTTCGATATCACCTCTACAACGTCCAGTCAAAATAGTATGTCTGAAGTGCTCAGGCAATTTAACTAGGCAAATGCGAATAACTTCCGAGCAGCTGTACGGGTTTGATAAATACTGATTCTTGTGTAACATATCAATCAAAATATTTTACTAGGCTGGAAAATTCAGACTGTTCGAAATGCTTTACCATTATAATACTGTGTTTTACTTGATCTTGTGTAGTCTGAGGCCAATATGTAGAAAGGAAACGGTGATGAAAATCACCTTCACCGTGACAGTTGCGAATAACCGATCGCATTTATACAGCTGCTTCATGTTCGAAATAGCCACAAATGAATTCTAATCTGTGCTCTAATGACCAGTGGGGAGGAACACAATGAGAAAATTGACGAATCCAACCTTGTGAATGTATGTCATTACTAGAATACCTGAATGCTTTATATTTATGCGTTGTGATGAAGAACTTATAGTGAAAGTAATCGGGTCGCCGAGTTGCAAAATGGTCATTGTTACGTCTTGTAGGAGGTTCCATCTCAGGTCTCAGTACACCCTGCCGACTCATTTCAAAATTTCGGAAATACCATGTATTATTAGCGTGTGACTTTTCCGTATTTCTGAAGCCCTCTTCCACTCTCGGAGCTACAACTAGCTAAATAAAAAGATTCAAACTACTATACACTCTCACTACTAGGAGGCATATGGTTAGCATAAGAAAGATTTTGTTGAAGAGCAAACAATGTATTTAGAAAATTTAATTTTATTCATGTGACATCCAGTTCTAAAAATAATATAGTTGTCGATAATTCCTCAACCCAGACATTACCAAAACCTTCCATCCTCATTTTACATTTCCTTACGTCTCACTTTACAATGCATGTCCTACCAATATACTCCACTAAGAAAAACATTTCCATACACTTCCCTACTCACTCGCTAACTGCTAGTCCGTCCTACCACAAAGTCTCTTGCCGAGGGTGCATAGCGTTGTCCAGCGATATTAACACAGTCCATAGCGCTGCCAACATGCAAACAATCTACTTACAATGTATATAGTACAATCAAAATCGTTTTGACTTTCAGTTATATTTTACACACACATTTCTATATGTATTTAATTTGTACAATGTTTGGTCAGAGAGGCGTGGCTGGAACACACTCTTAATGGCCATTCACCGTTATTGACCTTCCTGTCCTGACATGCTAGAAACACCCAATTTTGTCCCAATTTTCCAAAATATTGTTCCGAGCTTGGCTCTAGTACTGCTAGTTTTATTTATGTCAACTTTATTTATGTCACCAAGTTTATGTTGTCAAGGTCGTCTCACAGATGACGTTCCACATTGCGTATCATGTCATCTGCAAGTTCGTTGGACGACTTACAGCTAATTTTGTATATGTAAATACAAAACTTTCGCACTTCGATTATGATCCAAGACAATACACCAACCTGAAAATGGATTGATTGTCATGAAGTAGTGAACCGTCCCTTAGAAAAATTATGAATAACTGTGCTAGTAACCTTACGTTATTTGATTTTCAAACAACTGAGCAAAACTCAGCGTACTCAAACAGTATTCTCTTTACTTGTTCTGATCATCACTTAACTGACACACAATATCTTTAGCGCAACGGAATCTTCAAATAATCCCTACAAAAGAATGGCCCCGGCTGACAATAATAGCCTATACTTTTCATGAATCACTTACATCACAGTAATGTTCGTTACTTGAACTACTGGAATACAGCGAGCGCCAATACTGCCAGCTAAATAAAAGATTCTAACTACTGAAGGCACCAACTACTGATAGGAATAGTTAGCGAATGAAAGATTTTGATAGAGAACAAACAATGTATTTACCTTAGTAATGTTAAAAGTCATCACATATGTCTATTAATTTATGGCAACCATCTTTACAAATTTCCATTTTCTGGCGGATACACGTCCAGGTCGTCCGCTTATAGCAAACTCTCAAAACTCTGGCATCTCTCTTACTCCACATCCATCACTGCTGGCGGCTCACCTCCAACTGCCCAAAACTATGCATTGCTCACATCCAAATGCCCTACACTACGCAAACAAATATTCCATCAATGAGTCCAACCAGCCACAGACTGCACACAGCGTTGTCAATGTTTTTCATACAGAGCACTACGTGGCGTTATCAACATAAAAATCTAAACAGCCTACTTACATAGCTCCCATGCTCCGCACAAAAATTTTAGAAATTCATTTAGGCAGTAGTCAATACAGATATGAACAAATTTTTCATAATTACAATAACAAAGATATCAAATGCACATGCTTATTGATACACTTTTGGTCAAAAGCAAAAATTGTCCTCACAGTCCATAAAGACAGTCCTGATCATTCATCACAGTAGTACAAAGTTTGAGCAATAAAAGAAAATGCACACTGAAGTAGAGGATTTCCATAGTCTTGGAGGAAGACTGTTGTCCTTCCAACGGAAATACAGTGCTGATTCTTGACATGCAGACAGGTAAGGGGGCACAAAAGAGCAAACCCACAGCAGAGTCAGTCGAAGTTTTGAAGAATATTGGTAGGCAGGTTATCACAGAGCAGACCCACTGTATTCCTGGTAGAGAGTATGGTATTGGAGGGTCACCAAATGTGGAGACCCACTATAGTCCTTGTAGAGATGGCCAGCAGCCATTCGATCCGTCTGTGCAGGTGCACAATCACCATTGGAGAGTCTTGCAGGTAACATAGCAAGTCCTTATGCCACCACTTCTGCATTCACAAACTTTTTTTTGGAATGTCCTTAGAACCAGCAATGCTGTTAACCAGTCCCTTGCTGAATTATCAACACATTTGCGATCACTTATAGTCCCCTTTTTTAACGTCTCACATATTGTGCATATACTATGATCAACAGAAACGTGTGTAGTGAAATGAAACTTAATTTGAAGAACTGGTGTCTATACTATTATAAATTTACAACATAAGAATACAATTACAAAGATACAAAATACATCATTAGAGAACATAATAATACAGATAACAATTGTAGTAATACAGACTTCCCAAAAGAATAGAAAGAAATGTATACATCGGTGTTACAGGAATTATGACATAAGTAAATAAATAAAAAATGAGAAGAGCTTTTGAAACATTAACTTCACACATGAGCACTAAGACATAACAGAATAAATAATGTCTAAACATGTTTACAAAGTAAATAACATATTATTAATGCAAATTATATTCGAGAATAACAGTATTTCTCATCATAGTGAATGTAGCTTAGTATAAAAAAATTCTACAACATAACTCTTATCAGATGAACACATAAAGACAGGAAGAAAACAGATAGAAAAGTGCACACAAACACATGGCTGAATAACACAAGAGGAAAGGACAAGGTTTGTTTTCAGTGTAACATTTGGTGCTGCAGTCCAACCCATTCCATAGATTTTTCCTCTTAATTCAACATTTGTTAGCAAAAAAAAAAAATCCTATTTAAGTATACATTCTCTATTTATATTTTTACATATTTCTTACCTCATTATTTATTTTCCATTATCTTACGTAATCATTTGTTTCCAAGAAAATTCTATCTAAACCTGTTGTCCTTAAACCCTTCTTTTTTATTCATGTCCTCTTTCAAAATAATTATTCTTCATTGTTCACTACTTTTTGGGCCAAACCTTTTTCTTATACCTTGTCAATGTATTTCTTCCAATTCATCACAACTCATTCTCTTATATAGCCTACCCCCTCTTAAGCTAACTTAAATCTACTGAGCTCAGATATATATATTAGAGAACGAGGCAATGCAGCAACACAAAAGAATTGACACAAACAAGAACGAGAAAAAAAATGCAAAGTGGCAAAGCCAGCATCAGTATATCAATTGCCAAAGCAAATTCCACATTACAACTAATATAAGGCAATGTGCATCCACTAGAAAATAAATCAGTAGTGAAACTGGCTTAGCAGAGTAATACAAAGTGAAATTCAGTAGCACTATAACTGGCAAGCAGCAGGAGCAAATGCAATAACTTATACCTAAACATGACAAAGCTCAAGCACAAAAAAAAATATTGTAGTGAAGATGTGAAATGTCTAATACCTATGTCAGATCTTAATACCAGATTGATGCATCACAATAACTGTCTCTATCAAACAAGTTACCAAATCGTTGAAAAAATTAAGTATGCAATTCCTGTGAAGGGAAATGTATATTTGTGCTACTTTTTTTAAGAAAGTGGATCATAAAATTATTATTTAATGCATCTGTAGACAGAAAACATTTATATTAGTACATCACTTAAATTTAATTTTAACCAATGCTGCAGTGCAGCTAGACACTTGATATTAAACAAAATGAGCAAATACACACATAAAGCAAGACATGAAACATCATTCACTAGCCATATGGCATTTCATAAGGCAGTAAAAAAATCTCTCAACTAGACAGACAGTAGTCATAATCAAGTGTATAGACATAAAATACGTATTTCTCATAATTTCATTTGGAATTTCAGTAAATGTCAGAAAGTATGAGCTCCAAACTTTAATCATATGTTTTCAAGTCTGAGCTTGTCATATTTGCGATGCTTTCTACAAAGAAATGTCAATAGCGAGGTTAATGGCCACTTTTTTCTCCACCCGTACCTCTGAGAGGCCCACACTAGTGGCTTTTTCCAGGTGACTGTCATGCATCCCGGCGCCTACAGCGCATTATGTCAAGTTCTTCTACCTTCCTTACCGAAATATTTACAACAGCAGTTTTCGCTACAGTGACAGTTTGATGCAAAAAAAAAAAAAAAATTCGCAGGTCGAAAAATTACAGTAGAAATGTGTAGAAACGAAATCTCATGAATAGAAGTGTTATGATACTCACATTCGTGCATGTACACACATTTCGTAACTTTTAAAGTACGATTCTAGGTTTCCAACCTCCTTTTCACAAATCAGAGTCCCTAACCACTACTCATTATTCATATACATATAAACACATAATCACATTCCTTGTATAGCATATATCTCACCAGCATAATACACGTTGTTGTCGTAATAACATCATTATAACACATCAATCACATAACAAAATCGTTGCAGCTTCTTCCAATAATTTCAAAATCTAAAAAAAATGCTCTCTGCTCCTTTCAATAAAGTCATATACCTCAAATGTACTTCAAAAATCACGATCCCATACGAAATACATCATTCTAAGCTCTCATAGTATCACAATGGTTCCAAAAAAATATGAAGAGTTCACAAAGTACAGACAAAATACAATTTAATACATGTGAAGTTATCCAAGTGTGTAACAGCATAAACATCTGTCACTGACGTAGTAAAAACAAAAAAGTTTGTTTCTCTCAGTTAAATGATCAGACAGCTGTGTAAGTCTGTGTTACAGAAATATGGTGCCGATGTCAGAAGTTGTATAAGCAAATATCATATTAGCTGGGGCTCCTAGCACTTGTCACTCACTTATTACACAAAGTAGACGTGTACCCCCTGAGGATTAATGTAATTATACTGTCAGGTGTTACAGATTACAGCAATGGAACGAAACGTCTCACCAAAAACCTTCTTTGTATCATTGTAATTCAAGAATCTTTCTAAAAATGTTCCAAGTACAAAAATTTGTAACTCAAATACGTGTACTGTAGCGCTAAACTGTGCATCTTGTGGTAAGATAATTTCTGTCATCACTTCATGGTAAAAAGACATTACACCAACCTGAAAATGGATTGATTGTCATGATGTAGTAAACGTCCCCTTAGAAAAATTATGAATGACTGTGCGAGTAAACTTCTACGTTATTTGGTTTTCAAACAGCTGAGCAAAACTCAGCGTACTCAAACTGTTTTCTCTTTACTTATTCTGATTATCACTAAACTGATACATAATATTCTTAGCGCAACGCAATCTGACTTTCCATAATCCCTACAAAAGACTTTTCAAAAGTCATCATATATGCCTATCAATTCATGACAACCGTCTTTACAAAAATCTTTTTTCTGGTGGACACACGTTCAGATCGTCTGCTTATAGCAACCTCTCAAAACTCTGGCATCTCTCTCTCTACATCCACCACTGCCTGCGGCTCACGTCCAACTGCCCAATGCTACACCCTGTTCACATCCAACTGCCCAACATTACACAAGCAAATAATCCAACAATGAGTCCAACCAGCCACAGACTGCACACAGCGCAGTCTTCGAGTTTCATACAAGCGCTACGTGGCGTTACGAACATAAAAACCTAAACAGCCTACTTTAAGTAGATGCAGTTAATCACCCATGTCGGACGAAGCAAGAAGGACATCAAAAGCAGTCTATCACTGTAAAGAAGGGCATTTATGGCCAAGAGAAATCTCCTAGTGTTAAACATAAGCCTTAAACAGAGGAAGAAACTTCTGAGAATGTACATTTGAAGCGTAGATATGAATGAACTGTGTGAAAACCGGAAGAGAAGAGAATCGAACCACTTGAGAGTTACCGTTACAGGTGAATGTTGAATAAGATAAGGACCGAGGAGGTTGTGCACAGAGTAGTAGAGAGAAGAAATATGTGGAAACCACCGACAAGAAGAAGGGGCAGGATGACAGGACATCTGTTAAGATATTAGAGAATAAATTTCTTGGTATTAGAAGGGGCTGTAGAGGGTAAAAACTGTAGGGGAAGGGAGTGATTGGAATAATTTAGTAAATAATTAGGACATAGGTTGCAAGTGCTACTCTGAAATGAAAAGTTTAGCACAGGAGAGGAAATCATGATGTGCCACGTCAAACCACACAGAAGACTGATGACTCAAAACCAAAAATAATTTATTGTGTTCAGGAACTTTTCAGTTGATATTGTCAGACTGCATTTCTACTTGTTATACCGTCTTCCCTTATGGTAGCATCAGCTATATTTTGTATGTTCTCTTTACTTATCATCTCTCTGCCTATACCACAGTCTACTATATTCTGAAATCAAATCGAAACCTAATTGTTTCGACCACTTTAGGCTTTGTGAGAAAGCAGTATTAACACGGTATGAAGACTAAGGTGCAGCCAGTAAATCTCATACACTGACACATATAGTTTAAGGAGTACACTTATTTTCTTAGCAGCTTTATTTAAACTATTTCCCTGCACGTTCTCTCTTCCTAGTTCTTCATGCCTTACACTAGCTCGTCGCGAACATCCACTATTTCGTTTCCCTCACTAATGATTACTGTCCAGTGATTCGAAACGTTTATTCGTTTCTTTCTATAGACATGTTTTAGTACTGGCATTTAATCGCAAATACAGTAGCTTAACATTTTTATAATTGTTATTAATCAGTCGTGACGTACATTTAATCCTTACATCATTTCAGCTATTTAATCATACCTAGTCAAAGAATTTCACTTGATCTGTTGCTATTAAAAACTCTTCGTATATTGAAGATTTGAAATACAGGGTTGTTAAAAGAAGTTTGGTTACCCACTGCCCAGAAGAGTAATGAAGAACTGATACTGTGTTGCAACTAATGTTGACATTCGTAGACAGTCTTCAGTGCCATTATGTTTTAAAGCTATTTCTTGTGCTCATTTCGCAATTATTTGGCAACTGAAACGCTTTGGTTAATTTAAAACCAGAGCAACTGATTTCGTAAAGTCACTCACAATTCAATACTATTTCACTTTTCGTCTACTGTAAGTACAGTATAGCAGCATTAAGACTGCTTCCGTAAACATATGAAGTGAGAATAGATAGGTTTTTGCTGGTTTATTTGAGTACAATACGCGTAAACTTACATTGTCTACCTGCAACGGCCAGATAGCTTCCGTGAAGTTGGACTGACTTATCAGCCGGAGGCCATGACGTGACTACCGTGACAGTATCTCTGGCTGTCGGAATTAGCACAAGTTTCACCGCGTATATCTTTGTTTCCGGGCGCTAATCGCTCCCGCAGCTCACAATGAAATAGTAGCATAGAGTGACACATAGCTACGGAACAACCAACTGGAGCATAGACCACCCCCGTCACTCAGTATATATCCGAAGTTCCACTGTGCTGCCATTGTCTCGCAGCACAGCATGGTGACACAGAATGGCATTGTATGTTCTGGCAGCGGGCCAGCACTGTTTCCAGATTGCAGTACTCACAGTAATTTTCACATTAGTTGAGTGTCTTGTATTGCATTTTAGTTTCCATTGTAATAGATCGTTAAATATTACTTACATTTATACATACATGACACGTTATCTGTTTAGCAGTTCTAAAAGTTTGTGCTTAATGAAAGCGTGACGCTCTACTATCAAAGTGACAGTAGGTCTCAAATGAGTGTATTATGTATCGCATTACATTCAGTCCTAATGCTTTTCTCAAGTTCAGCTATCTTTGCCTTGAAGATCTTAGTATGTATGATTCTTCTAGACCAGACGTGGGCAATCGTTGGAAACCTGCTGGCCTAATTGACATACTTATTTTAAGTTCGTGGACAGTCCTGTCACGTGATGCGACGGCAGCATTCCTAGCGTATGAGGTCAAAACTATAACATTACTGTTTATATTGTAAGCACTTACATGAATAAGACCCCGTTCCAGACACACCACGCTGACAAATTGTGCTTCAAAACACACGTTTCTGAATGTATATTCATTTTACATTCTCCCCATCTTCAGATGTATACATTTAATTACGCCCCTTGAATATTGTGTTTTTACTTACAATGTTCTACACTAGCTGTCTTAAAAACTTCCGTGGAAAAAATTCTGCAACGTCAGTAGTAAAGAAACAATTTTAATGACAGGTAAATAGATGCAAACACCTGAAGATGAGATGCCAGGCGTCTTGAAATGACATCATGGAAAAAGAAACGCCTATAAAAGCAACCGGTTGCTGCTAATCCCTTTTAAATTATGTTCATTTTCAACAGTTTCAGTGCCCTAAAATGCATACAGTGGACAAGAATTAATTCTCATGTTAACACTAGAAACAACAGAAAAACAATATATGGCAATCGGATAGGCAATCCTGTGGACGAACTATTAGAAGTAACTTTGCGATAGTTGTCCACAGACACGTCATTCGAGTGTTTCAAATTTATTGTCTTAACATCCACAAACACTACCAACAAACATTTCTTTTAAATATTTGAAAAAGTGTATTTGATGACTGATGGTCGGGAATATCCGCAAATGCATCCCGTGTGGAGGAAATGCGAACCTCCGGCCGCCGTGTCCGAGCGATTCTAGGCCCTTCAGTCCGGAACCACACGACTGCTGCGGTCGCAGGTTCGAATCCTTACCTCGGGAATGGATGTGTGTGATGTCGTTAAGTTTGTTATGTTTAAGTAGTTTCTAAGTTATAGGGGACTGATGACCTCCGATGTTAAGTCCCATAGTGCTCAGAGCCATTTGAACCATCTGACAATGCGAGTGCCTCTCTTTCTCTCTCTCCCTCTCCCTCCTTCTCTCTCTATCTACCTTCCGCTTTCTCTCTCGCACGAATTTCTTCCGCGAACTGTATTGAGCCCAACTGCGGCCCGGATGCGGACTGTTGGCTGCTTGTTGTCGATTCGTGTTTCAGACATTAATCAGATGCTTAGAAATTTCACATGCTGATTAGTTAATGGAGCTAGAACCTTCTTTCAACCATGTCACCTTTTATAGCTTAGGAACACGACTCGCCCCATGCAGCTGAATTGTTCTTCACAGTCTGTGTCATGTTGCGGCAACACCAGTTTGTACAGACTTCAAAACCTGTGGCATGGAGGGCAAGCTAGCTACTGTGGTATCTTACTGCTGGGACTGAAATACTGCTAAAACAGAATGGTGCAACAGCACAGTGCAACGCAGCAATAAGCTAAATTTCCTCATGCTTCGCTGTCTTGGGCACCTATGCGACCAAAGATTGAACGCTGTCATATAGTTGGGCAGAACCACTGTAAATACAGAACCACAAAACACTCGCCACTCAAACCCTAGCAGTAACTTGTCTTCGACAACACATCCCACTGAGTCGCAGCCATCAACGACTGCAGGAATGTGTTACTGAATGAAGAACGTTTTGGGTTGGTGCATAAGTTAGTAGCATTTTACCATGAGTTACTAAATACAACAGATAAACATAACAGAGACTAGTCATCAATAATATATTGCATTTCACTATTTACAAAAGTCTGTCAACGATGGGGTAACTTTTAGATCCGCGACTGTGGGAATAGTGTGGTTTTGAGGAGAAAACCTCTTCGAGCCGTGTTCTGAGGACATTTTCATCCTAAAAGGAAGTTCCTTGAAGGTTGTTCGATAGAGAGCCGAAAAGGGGCAACTCTGAGGGAGCAATATCAGGTGAATAAGGTGGGTGCGGAATTAACTCCCAACCGAACCCCTGTATCAGGGCTTTGTCAGTCTAGCAGAAAGCGGGCGGTCGTTGTCGTGGAGTAGCGTCACTTCACACAGGCTTCTTGGTAGCTATTCTTGGACTGCATCTTCAAGACGTACCAGTAGTTGACAATAAATGTCACCAGTCATCGGCCACAGTGTAAGAAATGTGAAAGAGTAAGGCATCGGGAGTGAGACTGTAGACAGAAAAGGGGGCGGATAGAAGGGCACGGAATGGGAATGATAATCCGCCATTAAACCATAACAGTAACTGTAAATTTCAGCACGATTACAATGTGTGATGAGGTAGAATTTTCCCTAGTTGGTTTAATGGAGAGAAGTGAACACAAGTGTGTCATAAGCACGCTTCGTCCTCATCGGGATGAGGATAGCAAGCCCACCAAGGTATAATTTATATGGAATAGATGGTAATGACGTGCGTTAGCTAGGATCGTGGATACAGAGTTTTCATGAAGGGGCAAATCATTTCTGGGAATAGATGCTACGCAGTCTTAGTGCTGGGTTTCCTGTACGAACACCACGCTACAACTAACTTTGGACAGAGTATGGTGGAACTATATGGGACAGCGTTTCATCTGGGAAAAACTACTGCCATTGCTACATTGCAGCAAGATTCTTCTCATGAAATGGGGACCAATTAAACTCCGTGCGAAATCTCTGAAGGTTAATTCGTGTGATACAGTACTGGCGAAGTAATGTAAATAAAGAGAAACTACTGTGGTTGAGCTTTGGAACTGATTTTTCAGTAAACGTTCATTACGTGATTGAGCCACTGACGAGGAATAATGAAGTGAACAAAACACTGTGTTTTGTATGTAGGAGTGTTAAATGCATGCGTGAGGTAGATGGTGAGTAGGTACTGCCTGTCAGAAAGCTTTCGGATCAAAGACAAGGATTATTCTGAAGGGTTTTTGGTCACAACGATGGGTAAATTCTGCATCTAAGCAGGAGTAAGCCACCAGTTTAGCTACATTGTGGGAGAGAGTAAACAGTTCGAAGAAATGGAGGAACTAGCAATATGTAAGTTGTTAGAAATAGAACCCTAACTGATCTTTGACAGTGACCCTGGTAACATACTATAGAATTCCAACTGGGAATGAGCCACGTGTGTATCATAAACTATACTATGTACCTCATCACCCTCAACTGATTACAGAGGGGCTCATTAATCAAAAGTTACCAGACGGGATTCTTAAGGAAAGGAGCAGTACTTTGGGATACCAATGGTTGTTTTCGAAGAGATATTTCAAACGGAATCAGAGCTTAATGCCTTTGCAACGTTAAAGCCAGAGAGCTGGCCACCCTTTTCCTTTGCCGCAAAACCACAACAATGTAAGATATTAGTAGGCGCTTGTAGAATGTCTGCGGTGATCTCTCAATGAACGAAAGCACTGAGAGCTGTTGTACTGGGTGTCTGTGTTAACCGCAACAAGGTCGTAGAAAACTTGTTCAACCTCCCGCGCACTACAGGGGTGACTTCTGCATTGTTGGAATGTGCAGATGCTCTCTTTCGTAGTGATCGACGGATCACAGTCAAACACCTTGCTGCTCAGATTGATCCGTCTGTTGGTAGTCTGACACACTCGTCCGCCATTGGGATACCCAAAGGTGTGTCGCCACTGACTTCATCGCTGTGTAACAGAAGGTCATCAGGAGCAACGAATTACCATGTGAGCGGAACTGCTTTGGGGTTACGAGGCTGACCGTGACTGTTTCTTGTCGAACATCGTCACAGGCGATGCAACATAGGTTCATGACATCGAACTGGAAAACGAAACGGCAATCGATGGATTGTCTTCACACCACGTCTCCTCCGGAGAAAATGTTCAAAGCTGCATCCTCAGCCAGTAAAGGAGTAGAGATACAGCGACGCTCCTCTGGGAGTCTAAAAGGGTTTTCCGCTTTAATGGGCTGCTTCATGCTGCCCTCAGCAAATAAAAGAAATGAATTCAGCGTGTTCGTTGTCACAAAAATGCAGAAAAAATTCTACTTTTCGATGGCAACGTAATGCTTTATACAGGTCTGCACACTCGTGACGAGTTCACCAAATTTCAATGGGCCGTTCCTGCCCATACACCCAACAGCTTAGATCTCACACCTTCCTACTTCCACCTGTGTGCCCAAATGAAGGATGCACTCGACGGGAAGCAGTAGATGGATGATGGGGAGGTTATCGAGGCAGCATGATGCTGGCTCTGACATCGACCTGTGTACTGGTACCACGCGCGTGTACAGGCCCTCCCAGTAAGGTGGTGTAGGGCCGTCAGACTGAGCGGAGATTATGTTGAACAACAGGGGTTTGTAGCCAGAAGAGTTGGGAATAATATGGTATATGGGAATCCTGAATAAAATCAAACTACTTTCAGAATAACAGTGTTGTATTACTTACTGAACGCCCATAGTAGATTTAAGTGCTAGGAAGTTTTTTCTGGAGAGATTTGTCTGGAGTGTAGTCACGTATAGAAGTGTAACATGGATTATAAACAATTGCGACAAGAAGAGAATAGAAGCTTTCGAATATGTTGCTCCAGAAGATTGTAAAAGGTTAGAGTAGTAGGTACCGTAACTAATGAGGAGGACCAGATTAGAATTATGTCTAAAATAAATTTATGGTGCAACCTGACTAGAAGAAGAGACATTGGAAGACACCTAGGGATCTCCAGCTTAGTGCCGTAGGTGCAGTAGTTATTCGAAGATGAAGTGTCTTGACAGGATAGAGAAGTATGGAGAGGTGTATCAAATAAGTCTTGAGACTGAAGACAGCAGCAACAACGTGGAAACAAGTACACAAATGAAATGCAATGGTCCTCGAACGTCAGGAATGAATGGGACTACGAGATGATAAGTTACCTGAATACCGCCCAGGGTAGTGCGTTATGTAAGGACTGAAAACAGCTGAACGGAAAGATGCAGAAATTCTTCACTCTTTATCAATGTAAACAACAAGTGATTTAAATGACTTCAGAGGTCGACACAAAATTACAATTTCCTACCTCTGTTATATTCGTCCAGGCTGAAGATATCCATCCCTTTTGGGTCGCCCAGATTCTTTGCCACAGTCCAAAAGAAAGTGAGAGGAGGTAGGTAAGGGAAGGCTACGCTGAAGGTGGAGCAAGACAGTACATACACTATCAATGCACACACTGCTTGATGCATTAAGCCTACGGTTCAGCCGATGTGAAGAGGAAGAGATAATGCTATTAGGTTTATTGGGAAAGAATGTAGATACTATGGAATTTTCTTTCTGTTTGTGTATTTTTCTTGGTTATAATGAGCAGGTAGTATTCATTCATGAGGTAGTTAGTGAATATCTACAGTACTGGAACATCTACCTGCATTAGTCGGGGACAGATGTTCCAACACCCAACCTCCCCAGTCCATTATACACTTACCGAGTTGGTCACCCTTAAGACTTTTGTAGTAATGACCATGTCAGTCTCATTACCACATGTGACAGAACTAACAAAAAGGAAAAACAGTCAGTGCAGAAATTGTTAATAATACTATGTTGTTGGTGTGGACTTCAGTCCAAAGACTTGTTTGATGCTGCTCTCTATGCTACTCTATATTGTACAAGCTTCTTCATCTCCGAATAACTACTGCAACCTACACCTCTCTGAATCTGCTTCTAACATTCGTTTCTTGGTCTCCCTCTACATTTTACCACCCCCCCCCCTCCCACGCGCTTCACTCAAATACTAAATTGGTGATCCCTTGATGCCTCACATTCTGTCCTACCAATCGATCCCTTCTTTTAATCAGGTTGTACCACAAATTTCTTTCCTTACCGAATCTATTCATTGCCTCCTCATTAGTTACATGACCACCCATCTAATCTTCAGCATTCTTCTGTAGGCACCACATTTCAAAAGCTTCTATTCTCATGTTGTTTAAACTGTTTATCATCCATGTTTCACTTCCATACATGGCTACAGTTCATACGAATACTTTTGGGACTTCTTGACACTTTATTCTGTACTCGATTTTAACAAATTTCTATTCTTCAGAAATGCTTTTCTGGCCATTGCCAATCTACACTTTACATCCTCCCTACTTCGACAATCATCAGTTATTTTTTTCACAAATAGCTACACTCATTATCTATTTTAAGTGTCTCTTCCACCAGTCTGATTCCGTCACCGTCACCTGATATAATCCAACTACATTCCATTATCCTCGTTTGCTTTTGGTAATCTTCATCTTAAATCTTCCTTTCAAGATACTGTCGGTTCCGTTCACCTGCTCTTCCAAGTCCTTTGCTGTCTCTGACAGAATTACAATGTCGTCGGCAAACCTCAATAGTTTTATTTCGTCTCCTTGGAACTTAGTTCCCACTACAAATATTTCTTTTGTTTCCTTTACTGATTCCCAAATATACTGATTGAATAACATCGGGGTTAGGCTACTAATTTGTCATACTCCCGTCTCAACCACTGCTTCCGTTTCGTACCTCTCGACTCTTATAACTGCCATCTGGTTTCTGCATAAATTGTAAATGGCCTTTCGCTCCCTGTATTTTACCGCTGCGTCTTTAGAATTTGAAAGACAGTATTCCAGTCAACAGTGTGGAAGGCTTTCTCTAAGCCTGAAAGTGCTATAAACATAGGTTTGTCTTTACTTAACGTACCTTCTAAGAGGAGTCGTAGGGTTGGTATTGCCTAGCGTGTTCCTCCATTTATCCGGAATCCAAACTGATCTTTCCCGATGTCTTCTCTAAAGGGTTCATGTTACTATTTTGCAGCCGTGACTTATTTAACTGACAGTTCAAATGATTCAAATGGCTCTGAGCACTATGGGACTTACCATCTATGGTCATCAGTCCCCTAGAACTTAGAACTACTTAAACCTAACTAAGCTAAGGACATCACACAACACCCAGTCATCGGGAATCGAACCCGGGAACACGGGCGCGGGAAGCGAGAACGCTACCGCACGACCACGAGCTGCGGACATAAACTGACAGCTCGCTAGTTTTCACACTTGTTTTCTTAGGGGTTATTGCATTCTTCTTGATGTCGGTGGCTATTTCACGTGTCTCATACATCTTCCTCAACAGATGGAACAATTTTGTCATGGCTGGCTCTCCCAAGACTGTCAGTAGCTCTAACGGAAAGTGGTCTACTCCCAGGGCCTTGTTTCGATTTAAGTCTTTCAGCGCTTTGTCATATCCTTCAGGCAATATCATATCTCCCATCTCATGTTCATCTACGTCCTGTTCCATTTCCATAATATAGCCCTCAAGTACATCTTTCTTCTAACGACTCTCTTATACTCCTTCCGACTTTCTGCTGCCCCTTCTTTGCTTAGTACTGGTTTTCCATCTTAGCTCTTGCCATTCATACAGGTGGTTCTCTTTTTTCCGAGATCTCTTTAATTTGCCTGTAGACGGTGCCTATCTTACCCCTAAAGATAGAAGATTCTACATCCTTACATTTTTCCCCTCGCCATTCCTGATTAACCGTTTTGTACTTCCTGTCGATCTCACTTTTTTGTATACATTTTCATTCCCTCTCGCCTGCTTCATTTATTGCACTTTTATATTCCCTCCTGTCAATGATTAAATTCAATGACTCTTTGGTTACCCAAGGATTTTTGCTAGCCCTAGCCTTTTCTTACTTCATCCTCTGCTATCTTCACTATTTCGTCTCTCAAAACTACCCATTCTTCTTCTATTGAATTCCTCTGAAACCGTTCTTTCAGTTCATCCAGGTCCCATCTCTTTCCGTTCCTGCTTTTTTACTGTTTATTTAGTTTTAATCTGCAGTTCACAATCAATAAATTGTGGACATATTCCACATTTCCCCCTGGAAATGTCTTACAATTTAAAATCTGGTCCCTGAATCTCTGTTTAGTCATTATATAATCAATCTGAATCTTTCCTGCGTCTCGAGGTCTATTTCACGTATACAACCTTTAAGAGAATGTAAATAGTACTATGTTATTTTAAGCCTTTCACAGATATAGCAGCAACTTGGTATTCGGTGGAGTAAATATTCTTAAGATGTTAGGAGTGTTGTAGAACACCCCTCCGAACAGATCTCGCAACCTGTGGAGAAGCGAGAAAACATGTGGTCTGAGAACTCCTGCTGCCAGAGATGGAATATTGCTGAAACAGCGTGGTACATCAACCCGGTATGCAACCCTGGCGAGATAAATTTCCTCATACAGAACTTTATTGGATCCCTTTGTGAATGATGGTGGAGCCTATCGCAGCAATGTTGGGCAGATCCACTGTTAATACTCGACACGCGGGCCCCAGAACTGTGTTACCTTAGACGCTACCGACGCCTAGACACACCCCTCGCCAATCGACGGTCCAATGCTCTTTATCATGTTGCTGCTTCATCCGCTACCTGCTGGTCCGCGAGTCGCTGCTAGACTTGCTAACTCCGAAGCTCGAGACGCCGAGAGGGGGTTCCATCTCCAGCGTGACTTTAACTGGTCTTTTGGCACATTCAAGGGAGTTTTTTTCGGCGTCTGAGAGCTGGTGTGTTATGTGGCAGACAGACTTACAGAGCTGCCAGCTGTGTAGCACATGCGCATCTGCTATTGTCTGACACCTGACGTCAAGCTTACTTAGCAAGGCCACCGCCAGCAGCGGCCATTTCCCTGAACCGGCACTTTTGCCCGGCGTCCACACGCGGCCGTGGACCATCTCATTGCTTTGTGCCACCGTAACGTAGCCACTGCCGTCTGGGTGTCAACGCGAACCAGCGTGTCACCGACATCATCCACGGTAAGAATGTATCTGATAATTGAGGTCTCCAGGTTCCATAACGGCCGTGTTGCTGGTATTACAGAGCCCATCGTCCAGCAAACTCCATCCGGGATTGAGACGACCGTCCCAGAAAATAATGGTGTCCTCACCTATGGTGCCATTGCATGAGATGGGAAAAAGCTATCAAGGGATGTTGGATGTTATCTTCAAGTTTGATGCCATTTGTGTATCGTGTGATTTAATTACGCCTCAAGGTAGTAGGCAGTATTTTAAACCGTTTTTAACTATAAGATTATTGCACTTGAGTGTTAAAAAAAATGTTCAAATATGTGTGAATTCCTAAGTGACCTAACTGCGGAGGTCATCGGTCCTAGACTTACACATTACTTAAGCTAACTTAAATTAACTGATGCTAAGAACAACACACGCACCCATGCTCGCAGAAGGACTCGCACCTCAGACGGGAGGTGCGGCGCATCCGTGACATGGCGCCTCAAACCTCGCGGCCACTCTGTGCGGCAATTGAGTGTAGCATGTACAGTTAACGACAAGCAGGATGATAAAATGCACCAGCCAAATGAAAGTAGGTAGAGTGCATTGAAATTGTTACATTTCAGTAAAAAGATATGCTTTGGCCACAGATACTTGTTTTGAGTTATTTCTGTAAGAACGCAGTAGCATAACAATTAATATCTTTCAGTCACACATTCAGTAGAAAAGAGGACATCAAAAGACATGTCGAATTAACGATCTTCTTGGTCTCTTTTCTTGCGTTTTAGCAATTAGTCTCAAATACATGGAACATTGGTAAGCAGACTGTCACAGGAGTGCTAGATTTTATTAATAGCAGTTGCGTGATGTTTGCGATGAAAGAGTGTCAGAGTGTCAGTAGGTACACAGTTGGTAGCGCAGTTACATACCGGAACCAACTACAGGCTGCTCAGTTTCCCAGACGACGAATCGGTGATGACACTGAGAAACCGAATATATAAAGATGGCCAACGGCTTGTGTAATCTTTGTGTTTGTGTGTGTGTGTGTGTGTGTGTGTGTGTGTTTGTGTGTGTGTGTGTGTGTCTGTGTGTGTGCTGTGCATTAATGCAAGTGTCTATGTAAGTCCTGCTTGTAACATTAATTTTCGTTTTTAATCTCTACGTTTAGAGTTTATGCTCTTTCATTAATTACGTAGCATCAGAACTAGATATGTCTCCCACACCTCAGAAGATGAAGACCGGCTGCGGCTCCTGTATGATAATTGGGGTGAGATATTGACGAATATTTACTGCCCTGATTAGTAAGTCACTCCTATCAATACAGTAATGTATGCGCTAAAGACCCTTACTTTTTAAAAACCAATTACTCTATCAAGAGAATGAAGTACCTAGGAAAACTCATTAGAAATTCCATTCATTCACAGGCGTCCATTGTATTGAAATACCTTGAACGCAGAGTATGAAAAAAATTGTATGCAATCATAATGAGAATATCGAACCGTGACCGGTTGTATGAGACCATATCTGATATCAGTCACGTGAAATTCACATGGATTTCAGTTTCCTAACACAAACTACGCTTTCAAATGTAAATATGAGGGAGGTTGCGCTGTGAGCTACCGGCTGAGATGATTAACATATCTCTGAGTTGCTACCAGTGAGCTACAGAAATGGGAAGCTCCCAGTAAGATCATGCAAATCTGAGAGAAGCAAAGTCGCACAACGGATAACGGTTTGTTAAGTGAAAATTACTAGGCCTGGCCCAGTTAGGCATGAAAGTATGGGAGCCATACGTCACACATGCATATTGCTATCGGGATCCCCCAAACTAAGAAATGAAACAGATAACAGTCTGGTTAATTGCCAAATGACATCAAACATGATAAAGCCACTGAATCAAGAATACAAAAATTGAAGAAGAAAACTAGAGTTTGCAAAAATTAACTACAGCCTAGGCACATGTGGGTAGATACATAAAACAGCAATTTAGGAATTTGTTGTGAATTCGGACAGTGATCTCGGAACAGTAAACAGAATTAAAGAAAAGTCCCGGAAAAGCATGAACGAACCCCCGTACTCTTACCGAAGCACAGTCGTGAAAAGAAACCCTGACATAAATTCGCGCACGCCTCGCCTCGTCTGCTGTACCACTGTATTCTGCTCTAAGTCGGTTCACCTCGAATACACAATGTGATGCCTGAAGCATTGAAACGAGTATCCTCTGTGGTGGCTTAAGGAGGTTAGTTTTCTTACTTTAACCTCCATAGCTGATTCTGCTTGCATTTGAACCTTTCCGGCCAATGTCAACAGTACTTAGAGTTCCAACCAACGACAATTTAATAGACAAGTTTAACAATTTCCTACTCTTCCGGATTTTGTCGTAGTTAAACAATAAGGAGTATTTCTCCTATGGTCTGGGAAGGAAGGCAGGAAACCTCATCTTCTACATGACAGATTTTCAGTCTTGGCCAGTCAGAAGGTGATCGTGTATGCTCGTGCAAGAATTCGGCCCCACATTAAAATAATCTCTATGAGCCAACCAGAGGACTCATTAAAAGTATTTCAATAAATATTCCAGAAGGCCACGTCTGGCTTAACGGATGCCCTAGCGCTTGTTGGGTTCGTATTTTCCCCTGCCCTTTAAGTTTTTGTATTAGCTAAAAAGCAGTCCCTTCGCTTTTCGTGCTATGCAGCATTATGGCACACTAAACTTCTCCAGCCGGTCGATGAGGCCGAGCGGTTCTAGGCGCTTCAGTCTGGAACCGCACGACCGCTACGGTCGCAGGTTCGAATCCTGCCTCGGGCATGGATGTGTGTGATGTCCTTAGGTTAGTTACGTTTAAGTAGTTCTAAGTTCTAGGGGACTGATGACCTCAGATGTTAAGTCCCATACTGCTCAGAGCCATTTGAACTATTTTGAACTTCTCCTCTCCACACCCCTGCAGGGCTGGGCCGGCAGACTGGCCTCTGATGCTTTACGTCACTAGAAAACAGCTTTACGACTGTTTTGTTTCCCTAAGTGAGTGGTAGTCAACATGGGTGGTAGGCCGTAAAGGGTTTTTATTACATCTCCATTAGGTTTCCCTAAAATTTTGACGTAAAACATTTGATAAGTAAACATTATTAAATGACTTAACTTTCTGTAACTCAGTTTTCTAAGATTTATAATTAAAGTTATTTCCCTACTTTATAAATGGCCATGGAACCGCAGGGAGCTTAGAAAACTTTACAGCAGACAGAGACACAAAAGTGAGCGGCAGTTAAAAAATGTGGACTACTCCTTCCGTAGGTGAAACTTCCCATTTGCGAGCCAGCTAAAAACCCCAAGGCTGCGGTAAATACAAGACTACCTCATCCTATCAAGAGGAATGGATATACAGGAATGCTATCATTGGCAGAAGTGAATATAAGTGCACACTTCACATACCAATTCAGTGAATCCAGGAACTGATGGTTCCAGTATGAATTCCTCTATGCATCAAATTGTCCATATATAGAGCGCACAGGGCCCTGGAGACGGCATTAATGAGATGTTGAAACTAGTCGTCAAAATAAAATAACTTTTCAAAACATAGAACTGTTTGGCGATGTTTCTGTGGTGTCACCGCCAGACACCACACTTGCAAGGTGGTAGCCTTTAAATCGGCCGCGGTCCGTTAGTATACGTCGGACACGTGTGTCGCCACTATCGGTGATTGCAGACCGAGCGCCGCCACACGGCAGGTCTAGTCTACAGAGACTCACTAGCACTCGGCCCAGTTGTACAGCCGACTTTGCTAGCGATGGTTCACTGACTGCTTACACTCTCATTTGCAGAGACTATAGTTTAGCATTGCATTCAGCTACGTCATTTGCTACGTCCTAGCAAGCCGTCATATTCTTCAAGAATGTATTCTGAACAGATAATATTGTGAATCATGTACCGTTAAGAGCGACGTTCATCATTAATGGATTAAAGTTAAGTATGAAACTAATTACGTCCGCTTTCTGAATTTTAATTCTTTGTCACGTTCCAGACCTCACGTCAGTATAGTTCTTCCCTCCTCACGTCAGCCTGCGTGAGCTAAAACGCGTGCATTTCGGCCTCCATAACACGGTGTTGGCTCTTCTGCCAACACAACAGTTTCTTTGGTAAGTATTTGACACCCAGATATCCCACATCCACGATGGATCGCCAGAGATATTCTTCTCAGAGTCCAACATATAACTTGGCTGTAAGATGGTCACTTCTCCAACCCAATGTTTTCCATGGTTCGAGTTTTCGCAGTGGGCTTATCAATTTCTGCACTGAACTACAGACCAATGGAAGAGCGTTATCTTAACGGATAAGTCCTCGCTTAGTCTTAAATGTGAGACTCGTAACATACGAATTACCATCAGCCAGAAGACAGTGAAACGCTGAAGGCAACAAGGTTTTGGTTGTTGTGTGGTATATATTTCTGTAGATACAGAGGCGCTCTGGCTTCCAGGTGGAATTGTTTACATGTCGTTAGAAACAGGATCTTCAGTACTCATGTACGCCTTTGTGATTGGTAGACAAGACGTGGTTCATTTAGAGAAAGAATGTTTTCAACAAAAACAGTTTGATGTATGAAATTACCAACTACATGCTTTTGAGAGGTTCACTACTGATTTAAGTCCTCATATTTAGTGCCTTTCAGTGCTGAGAGTAGCTATGCAAGATAAATGCAGTCCACATTCCCCTGATCCTACAGATGATATAATTAAGAACAGCACCAATAGCCGTTTATCATATTTAACATTCCAACCTGACGTTAGTTTAGTATACTGTCCCACAGTGACACACCAGTCTTGTACATTTGAAATGGGTTATGCCATTCAACGAATGACCTGCACCTGAAACTGTGTTAACCGTACTGTATGCATTATTTATTCAACTTCACGTGTTCTATACGTTTATTAGGTTTCGTCATATTTGATAGATAACTTTGTCTAATTTCTATTTAAAATATGCTTTCATCTTCACATGATGTATGGAGGACAATATTCATTCCTTTCAATCTATATGTTGAACGTTTAAGTTTTAAATTTCACCTGATTTCATTACGTAATACAAACGTCACCAGTTAACTAGCAGTGTGTTTCTTCATGTATCCATTATTTTAACACCTCGTCCATGGTGTAGCTCTGAGAACCTATCAACAGATTTTAACAACCAAAAACGATGTATATCGACAGATTCGACGTTTAGCAACCCTAAAGATAGGGGCAAGCAAGGAATAAATACTTACTAGTAACTCGTCAGCTGCAATTAAGACTAAACTTGAACATATCTCAGTTCCCGCTAAAAGATAAGATTCCCTCTGATCACAAGTTTATACCATTCAGTCGTCAGGTGATAGCACGCCAAACGTGTCTTACAGCATTCCCGCTGCATTATTCATCTCGTCTCAGGGCAGAATTTATTGACAACTTCTTTTGGTTTCTTAGAATATTCTCAATACAAACTGCACGCAACGAGACGGAAGTGAAGCAGGTGGTGGATTTAAATAGCAATCATGTAAATGAGCAGGGACTTCCGATTTATGGCTGACAGAACGTAGCCAGTAGGACACACGAATCAAAAACACATCAGTTCCGCAAAGCATTTGCGGAAACAAACCTGTCATTAAAATGTATGCCACGTAATAACGTATGACACAAATTCCACTACAAAAACGGTTTGCTAAAATAGCGTGTCTAATTCTTCAATCATAAATTACAGAATTAAAACGTATTCTTTTAGGTTTTGCTACTTGTTCCCAGTTTGGTGAACGTAATCTGCACTGGAAAATCCTTAGCTTAATACTCTTATATGAAAATTTGTTGTGTCTGTAAAAGCCTACATATTTTATTTAAAATACCTACTCAAACACACAGGATGTCACGGACGTCAGTCAGCGCTCAAAGTGAATCGACACGAAGCCATGGCTTGCAACGGAGGAGACGTATTTCTAACGTCGAGGAAAACCGCCTGGCCTTGCAATAGTTTCAGTTTGGTGAGGAAAATGTTTAAGAAGTTTCTTCAGGTGTGCCATATGCACATCAAGGCACTCATTGATGTCTGAGTGCTAGTAACATCAAGAACATACGCATGCAGCTCTGTGAACAGGTTTGTCGTCTTGGAAGAAAGGAATGTCTACAGCATAAAAGAACCTGAAGATGTAGAAGACCGTGAAAAATTTGGTCACTGTGAATGTTGAAATAAACATTTTGAACAGCGATCACCTTAGCCTCAATAGCACGAAAGCGTAACATACCCTAACCTTTCCTGAGCCAAACTCTTAACAAACTTCGGCTCAAACGTCACACGCTGCCCCCTTCGTTACTTCCACAACGAGCATCATACGAAAAGATAATGTCCAGTTTCTGTATTTTTTGGCCAACTGAAGACACTTAGTCTTATGTGCCGCTGTGAGGAATGGCTTTTTGCTAAATTGCCGACTTCAAATGTACATTCTATGCAGTTCACTTCACAGTGTTCGCTCGGGAAATTAGATGGACGTGCATGTACCGACAACAGCACTTTTCGCCAAATTTAAAACCGACTGTTACTGTCAAGGTGCGATAATCGTATATGGTTCCCGTTTGTTGGTATTTTATAGGACCACTACTGGTACGTTGTGTTACACGACAGTGAGTGATACATTATTCCCTGTAGACGCGGTGGATTGCACATTTTCTACGACAGTTGTAACGTCATACACGGTGAGGTCACGGGAGCGTCTAAATACGGTAGCTCCTTTCTACCATTCGGTCACGCCCTCAAGTCGGCGCACATTACTGTGCTCATTAAGTAAAACTCAGTGGTACACAAACTACACGAAACTGATAAGACCTATCAGTGGCGTCACCTGACTTCATGGCACTAGTTGTAACCCACTTGTAGCTGTCCAAAGCGACAACTGTGCTCCTTTAACGGATGGGTTAACATCCAGTTACCAAATTTAGCACATTTTTTCCCATTTTTATTGACTGTGTGCAATCATGAAAGCACGTCCTAACCACGGCCTTCCCAATTGCAGGTCTTTGCGACACACGAGATTCAGACGTGAGATGTAATTGCAACTCTGTCGAAATATGAATTGTTGAATGTCATTGATAAAAATGAGCAGAATAAAATATTGACAGATATTCCCATCGAGATTAATTTCTTCAGATAATAGTTAAACAATATATTTTATTTCGATTTCTATAAAGCGCCATATTTCTTTTTACGAGCAGCGCCCTGATCTAATCAGAAGAAGGTACTGAACAGTATCATGAACATGTGACAAATTGAAACGTTTCTGGGTGCCGGCAACAATTTAAAGAAGAGTCATTTACCGCCAGCTGCAATCAGTTCATTACTACGAGACCAGTGGGCGGGTACACTACCTTTCATTTCTTTACGGCTCATCTGTAAATGAATATATCGATCACGCAATGATGTTTTAAACAATTTTAAAGGCATGGATCAAACATGAGACACATTAATTTAGCACAGAGAAAGCAGTGAATCAAATAAATACTCAAACTTGTTAAAGATATGCTGCTGAACACCATGGGCTGCATTTAAAGCTAATAAAATAATGAAAGTATTAATGGGAGGGCCTTAGGACAATAATGTGAGACAGAATGATAGGAATAGTGTTAACAGTTAATTTTTTAAAATTGAACACCAATTTATTGTGAATGGTGCCCTGACACAAGTTATCACTGAACATATAAACAGGAAATCAAAACGACTGACTTGCAGATCAAGCAGAGCGTTCACAGACAGTAATGAATGAAAGCTAAAGGCATGGAGTTATGCATCAGACTACTTACAATGCATCATATTCCTCAAGTTCATCAAATGCACACGAAGGATTGCACAGTAATAGGATGCACCAGGGCTGATAGTTAAATCATTCACAGTCAAAATATGAGTCTATGCTCGCTAGCACTGAATCCCAAAACAAGTCAAAGTCCCGAACTGGCGCACTCCAAACTATTTCTACGTCCCGACAAACAGTTAAGACCAAGCCCTTCTATACCCGTATAAACCTTACCGAAAACCAATCTCACTAACAAATATACGAAGTCCAAAGACTACTTAATCTAGCACTGCATGATCATTTACAAACTTCGTCATGTAACTAACAGCTTTTCTCAGTATAATAACTCACAAATTCTTCATCATTCCTAATATTACGTATACCACACAATACATTCGTTTGAAACATACCTGCCTTACGTTTCTAGTTGATCTGTAGTCTGATTTTGTGTTACAAAAATTTTATACAAAGCTAAACGGCTAGTCACTCTGAAATATTATACACTACAAACGAAACTGCAAGAATCTAGTAAAGTTGAAGACGTTATTCAGGTTGGCTCTGCTGTCCTATGTTATTCAATTCACGATCTTACGTCATTAAGTTACCAAAGTTCTAATTAAATGACATGGGGACATCTACATATACGTGATTACCGTGCTATTCCCAATAAAGTGTCTGGCAGAGGGTTCAATGAACCACCTTCAAGCTGTGTCTCTACCTTTCCACTCTCGAAAGGCGCGCGGGAATAACGAGTACTTCAATTTTTCTGTGCGAGCACTGATTTCTCTTATTTTATCGTGATGATCATTTCTCCCTGTATAGGTGGGTGCAACCAGAATGTTTTCTCAACCGGAGGAGAAAACTGGTGATTGAAAGTTCATGAGAAAATCCCGTCGCAACGAAAAACGCTTTTGTTTTAACGGCAGCCAATCCAGTTCACGTACCATGTCTTTGGCACTGTCTTCCCTACTTCGCGATAATACAAAACGAGCTCCCCTTTTTTATACTTTTTCGATGTCATCTGTCAGTCCCATCTGATGCGGAACCCACACCGCACAGCAGTACTCCAGAACAGGGCGGACAAGCGTGGTAGACCTGTTGCACTATTTAAGTGCTCTGCCAATGAATCTGAGTCTTTGGTTTGCTCTACCTACAACACTATCTATGCGATAGTTCCAATTTAGGTTATTTTAATTGTAATCCCTAAGTATTTAATTGAATTTTGCAGCATTTGGGATTGTGTGACTTACCGCGTAATCGAAATTTAGCGGATTTCTTTTAGTACTAATGTGAATAGCTTCACACTTTTCTTTATTTAGGGTCTATTTCCACTTTTCGCACCACACAGATATCTTATTTAAATCATTTCCAATCCATTTTGGTCAACTGATGACTTTACAAGACGGTAAATAACGGCAGCATCTACCAACATTCTACGACGGCTACTCAGATTGTCTGCTATGTCGTTAATACAGATCAGGAACGATAGAGGGCCAATACCACTTTCCTGAGGAACGCCGGATGTTACTTCTGTTTCACTCGATGACTTTATTACTATGAACTGTGACCTTTCCTACAGGAAATCACGAATCCAGTCGCTCAACGGAGGCTATATTCCAGTTTGGTCAGAAGGCCGTTGTGAGGAACGGTGGAGAAAGCCTTCTGGAAATCCAAAAATATGGAATCAGTTTGACACCCCCTGTCGATAGCACTCATTACTTCATGAGTATAAAGAGGTATTATATTTCACAAGAACAAAATTTTCTGAACCCGTACTGAATATGTGTCAATAAATCGTTTTCTTCGAGGTAATTCATAATGTTTGGACACAGTATATGTTCCAAAACCCTACCGCAAATCGTCGATAGTGATATGGGTCTGTAATTCAGCGGATTACTCCTATTTCTGTTTTTCGGCATAGGTGTGTGTTGAGCAGTTTTCAAGTCTTTAGGTGGGGATCTTTCTGTGAGCGAGAGGTTCAATATAATTGCTGGATATGGAGCTATTGTAACATCTTACTCTGAAAGAAACCTGACTGGTATACAATCTGGACTGGAGCCTCGCCTTTATTAAGTGATTTAAGGTGCTTTGCTACACCGAGGACATCTCGTTCTATGTTTCTCATCTTGGCAGTTGTTCTTGATCGAAATTCAGGAATATTTACTTCGTCTTCTTCGGTGAAGGGATTTTAGGAAACCATGTTTAATAACTCTGCTTTAGTGGCGCTGTCATCAGTGACAGTCTTTTGCGCAGTCTTTGCGTCTTTCCACTGGTGTACTTTATGTATGACCAGAATCTCTTTGGATTTTCTGCAGGATTCGGAGACAGAGTTTCTTTGTGGAAATTTTAAAGGCATCTCGCAATGAAGTACGCACAATATTTTAAACTTCTGCAACACTTGACCAATCTTGGGGGTTTTGCATTGTTTTACATTTGGTATACTTTTCTCATTGCTTCTGCTACAGCGATCTGACCCGTTTTGTGAACCATGGGGGATCAGTACCATCACTTATTAATTTATGTGACATACATCTCTCAATTGCCGTCGATACCATCTCTTTGAAATCATTCCACATCTTTTCTACGCTTTCATGATCAGGACGAAAGGAGTGGAGACTGTCTCTTAAAAAGGCGTTAAGAGCACCTTTAGCAGCTTTTTTAAAAAAATAGATGTACTCTGCGTTTCTTTTTGAATGTTGTGGGTGTTACGGTATTCAGCCTAGCAGCAACTGCCTTGTGGTCGCTAATCCCTGTAACCCTCATGATACTCCCTATTTGTCCAGAATTATTTATCCTAAGAGGTCAACTATGCTTTCGCAACCATTTAAGCTTGTAGTGGGCTCAGTACTAATTGTTCAAAATAGTTTTCTGAGAAAGCATTCAGTACAATTTCGGCCTGCCTCCGTCTTTAAACGTATACGTTTTTCAGCGTATCGAGGGCGGATTGAAGTCACCACAAACTGTAATTCTAAGATTGGGGTACCTATTTGAAATGAGACTCAAATTTTCTTTTGACTGTTTAGCAACCATGGGGTAATGGGAGAAATCAGTTATGTAGAAGCTGAGGCGAATTATTACTGTACACGTAGAGAAATATTTTTGTAGCATTGTTCTAAGAATGAGCCAAGAAGTTATTTATAACAATTTGTGTATATGTTTAACAATGAATCATTACATGTGAAATTACGATCCAAACAATTCTGTTATTTTTTGTGTACCTAATCGAAGTAAATATTTAACAAAGGGGCAAAGCTTCCTGAATTTACTACACTGTAGTGTTTGTATCAGTTCGTCTTTCTGAGAAATGCTGTTCCACCTTTTCTTTCTGGGTGAGCTCAGAGTGGTCAGTCGTAAGTGTGTAGACTCATATTTGCTGGCAGTAATTGACCAGTTTGTTACACTTAACCGTGTTTAATTACTTTATAATCACTTTAGAATCAATTACCTTCATTTGTCATTGACATAACTCTCATGGTATTTTCGTAAAGTTCAGTGGTCAACGACGGGCTGTTGGATGCGGATTGTTCGATGATGAAACGATCGAGCACTATTGGTGTGTTATCGCTGACTCTTCTTTAATGTAGGAGAGAGCCACTAGAAAACAATTTGCCGACTGTATTTCCTCGTCTTACATAATTTTCTGCGTAAGATCTGTTCTCAACTGATCACTCACGCATCATCGAACAATTACGACACCTATCATACACACTGGCTTGATGCGGTCCAGATTTGTTTATTTCACGATGGTGTATACAACTGTTCATCAAACCTGTTGTTGTTGTGGTCTTCAGTCCTGAGACTGGTTTGATGCAGCTCTCCATGCTACTCTATCCTGTGCAAGCTTCTTCATCTCCCGGTACCTACTGCAACCTACATCCTTCTGTATCTGTTTGGTGTATTCATCTCTTGGTCTCCCTCTACGATTTTTACCCTCCACGCTGCCCTCTAATACCAAATTGGTGATCCCTTGATGCCTCAGAACATGTCCTACCAACCGATCCCTTCTTCTAGTCAAGTTGTGCCACAAACTTCTCTTCTCCCCAATCCTATTCAGTACTTACTCATTAGTTATGTGATCTACCAATCTAATCTTTAGCATTCTTCTGTAGCACCACATTTCGAAAGCTTCTATTCTCTTCTTGTCCAAACTATTTATTGTCCATGTTTCACTTCCATACATGGTTACACTCCATACAAATACTTTCAGAAACGACTTCCTGACACTTATATCTATACTCGATGTTAACAAATTTCTCTTCTTCAGAAATGCTTTCCTTGCCATTGCCAGTCTACATTTTATATCCTCTCTACTTCGCCCATCATCAGTTACTTTGCTACCCAAATAGCAAAACTCCTTTGCTACTCTAAGTGTCTCATTTCCTAATCTAATTCCCTCAGCATCACCGGACTTCATTCGACTACATTCCATTAACCTCATTTTGCTTTTGTTAATGTTCATCTTATACTCACCTTTCCAGACACTGTCCATTCCGTTCAGCTGCTCTTCCAAGTCCTTTGCTGTCTCTGACAGAATTACAATGTCATCGGTGAACCTCAAAGTTTTTATTTCTTCTCCATGGATTTTAATACCTACTCCAAATTTTTCTTTTGTTTCCTTTACTACTTGCTCAAAATACAGATTGAATAACATCGGGGACAGATTACAATCCTGTCTCACTCCCTTCCCAACCGCTGCTTCCCTTTCATGCCCTTTGACTCTTATAACTGGTTTCTATACAAATTGTAAATAGCTTTTCAGTTCCTGTATTTTACCCCTGCCACCTTCAGAATTTGAAAGAGAGTATTACAGTCAACATTGTAAAAAGCTTTCTCTAAGTCTACAAGTGCTAGAAACGTAGGTTTGCCTTTCCTTAACATAGCTTCTGAGATAAGTCGTAGGGTCAGTATTGCCTCACGTGTTCCGATATTTCTACGGAATACAAACTGATCTTCCCCGAGGTCGGCTTCTACTAGTTTTTCCTTTCGTTTGTAAAGAATTCGCGTTAGTATTTTGCAGCCGTGACTTATTACACTGATAGTTCGGCAATTTTCACATCTGTCATCACCTGCTTTCTTTGGGATTGGAATTAATATATTCTTCTTGAAGTCTGAGGGTTTTTCGCCTGTGTCATACATCTTGCTCACCAGATGGTAGAGTATTGTCAGGACTGGCTCTCCCAAGGCTGTCAGTAGTTCTAATGGAATGTGGTCTACTCCCGGGCCTTGTTTCGGCTCAGGTCTTTCAGTGCACTGTCAAACTCTTCATGCAGTATCAAATCTCCCATTTCATTTTCATCTACATCCTCTTCCATTTCCATAATATTGTCCACCTTTCTGCTTTTCCTTCTATGCTTAGAACTGTGTTTCCATCTGCGCTCTTGATATTCATACAAGTGGTTCTCTTTTCTCCAAATGTCTCTTTAATTTTCCTGTGGGCAGTATCCATCGTACCCCTAGTGAGATAAGCCTCTACATCCTTACATTTGTCCTCTAGCCATCCCTGCTTAGCCATTTTGCACTTCCTATCTCATTTTTGAGACATTTTTATTCCTTTTTGCCTTCTTCATTTACTGCATTTTTATATTTTCTGCTTTCATCAATTAATTTCAATATTTCTTCTGTTACCCAAGGATTTCTACTAGCCCTCGTCTTTTTACCTACTTGATCCTCTGCTGCCTTCACTACTTCATCCCTCAAAGCTACCCATTCTTCTTCTACTGTATTTCTTTCCCCCATTCTTGTCAATTGTTCCCTTATGCTCTCCCTGAAACTCTGCACAACCTCTGGTTAAGTCAGTCCCATCTCCTTAAATTCCCACCTTTTTGTAGTTTCTTCAGTTTTAATCTACAATTCATAACCAACAGATTGTAGTCAGATTCCACATCTGCCCCTGGAAATGTCTTACAATGTAAAACCTGGTTCCTAAATCTCTGTCTTACCATTATATAATCTATCTGAAAATCTGTCAGTATCTCCAGGATATTTCCATGTATACAACCTTCTTTCATGAATCTTGAACCAAGTGTTAGCTATGATTAAGTTATGCTCTGTGCAAAATTCTGCCAGGTGGATTCCTCTTTCATATCTTAGCCCCAATCCATATTCACCTACTACGTGTCCTTTTTTCCTAGTGACGAATTCCAGTCACCCATGACTATTAAATTTTCTACTCCCTTAACTATCTGAATAATTTCTTTTATTTCATCATGCATTTCTTCAATTTCTTCGTCATCTGCAGAGCTAGTCGGCATATAAACTTGTACTACTGTTGTAGGTATGGGCTTCGTATCTATCTTGGCCACAATAATGCGTTCTCTATGCTGTTTGTAGTAGCTTACCCGCGTTCCTATTTTCCTATTCATTATTAAACCTATTCTGCAGAATTATCATTTTACCTACACTCTAAGGTGCATCCATGAAAAGAACCTTTCCCATCATCGTAGGAACGTACTTTCCTGTCGCGATAATTAAATTATACGAAGTCTCAAATCACATCATTGAGAAATTATTCATTGATAGGCAAGTTTCAACACGAATTGAAAAAACCAAAATTCTATAGCTGACACCAAACTCTATCCAACCGTGTGGCATAAAATATATTGTGGTTCTGTATAATTTGTTACTGAATTAATAACAATTTTAATAGAAATGTTATCAGCTTTGATAACAATGATTTTTTTCTCATGATGTCAGTTTTACAGAGGTCATCTCACCAGCGAGAATTCAGTGTGCTCTTTGGATTTTTCATACCATGTTTGGAAGTACTTGTAGTGTTTACAGTGAATATTATGAGTTTTAACGTTGTCAGTTTTTGCCCCTATTGCTTCACTTCCTTAAGCTCATAAGAGCGCGTCCTACCAGATTACGCTGGGGCTTTCCAAGTTGCTAGGCTATTGCGGGCAGTGAAGCGATTTTCCGCCTGCATACACAGCTCGCTGCAACAACTCGGGCACGCTGACCAGCGCCGGCTCTTACATGACCTGGTAACTACATGGCAAGTTACGAGCCACAACTAATTTTGAATGCAATGACATAGCTGCCTCACCACTCATAATGCTGAAAAATCACAGTACACATGACGCTGTAAGTCACAGTTTCCCCTTTTCCATACTACTCAGCACAACTCTCAGCCTGTGCTGAAGTGTGAAAGACGACCTAAGAAACATCTGAACCTCTAGTGATTCTCTAAGAACCGGCTAGCTGAATTTGTCGTCTACCCTCCCCCCTCTTGTCACAAGATCAGTGACAGACTCCGACATTTCGCTATTTACGAGCATCTCTCGAGATATGTGAAATACACTGGTGTGAAAAATTACATTCGAAAGAAACTTTCGCATTGTATGGCACTTCCAAGTAATGTGACTCTATGAATCTTGTACCATACATAGAAAGGAACGTTACAGTACAGTAAAATGCTGGACATAAGCTCATATAGCGAGAGTTGGGAACATCCAAAGTACCCAGGGACACAGTCGAACATTATCATACTGGTGGTCCAGGTGCTACAGTGTGGGGAATCATAATGTTGCATGGCGTACTAATCAACAAATTATTGAACACGATACTCTCAAACGTAAAATCTATAGTGACACTGTACTCCTGCCTCTTGTGCATGTCTTCTTGGGTTCCTTCGGCCCTGACCCCGTTTTTGTGGATGACAGTACCCGAACACATCGAACAACGCAGTTGCAGGAGCTTTCGGGACATGTGGATATGCTGCGAATGTACTGACCTGCTCGTTGCCCTGACTTAAACCCCATAGACCACGAAAGGGATGCATTGTGGAGACTTACTACATCGCGCCCATATACACCAACGACTGTTTACCAGTTGTCAACCACGCTGGAGGAGGAATGGAACGTCCAACAACAACATCTCCTTGCTAACCTTGTGTCCAGCATGGCAACTCATTGCCGTCCGGGGCGATCACGCATCCTATATCTACGAGTTATTTAAAAGCATGTCCCACGTTTTCAACATTTAGCAGACGACCAAAAAATCACGATGACCCAGGTGCAAATATTGTCTCTGAATAAAAGTGTCAGTTTTGTTCGTCTCATTGAGTATTTGTTTCAGTTACCATCTGTACTATATTGTAGCAGTTCTGTCTATGCATGATCCAAGTTTCCTCGAGCGAAGTTACTTGGCAGTGACATATCATGTGAATGGTACAATTGTGCTTCAGTTTTGCTCAACAGCTTAATTTGGGTTCTGAATAGCGTGTTACTTGAGAAATACATATATATATATATATAAGTAATTACAGATGCTGAGGTACTGTGCAATAAAGAATACAGTTACTAACGTATAAAAGAATTCGTGCAAATACTTTATTATAAATAAGGAACAAAGAAATTTTGTGAATAACAACGAATTTACTGACATTCTGAAGGCCTTTATAACACCTCAAAAATAACAGGTATTGAAAGAGTGATGAGCTGAAACTTTTTCTTCGCGTATGGTACACACCAACAGACAAGATTTTTGTGACAGTTGAAGATCTATGTAAGTAAATCTCCGAAATGATTACAGCAAGGACTATAGAATTAGGTGTCTTTTCAGAACCAAAGTATTTTATATTTCCTTAGGACAGAGTAGTAAAGACTGGTGATTCAGTAAGTGGCTACACAGAGTCAAACACTTATTTTGAAGTAGCCAACAGCAAATTTTATGAAAAATACAAAATATTAAGTAATTGTAAGAGAATTCAGGAATTACATGGAGAAGTATGAAATAAATTATTTCAGTAATAAGGGTGTTAAAGGAAAACATTGCTTGAATATACTACTACAAATTATTTGGAAGTCACTTTATACATGAATTATAGAGGAGTATGGGCAAATTATGACACTATAAATAAATCTGAAGAAATCATTCTAAATATTTCATATTACAGTTATAAAGCATGCCTGGATGTAAAGAAAATATGAATGACTAAAATGTGAAAAGGTTTTCATTTGGAAAAATACAAGATGCATTAACTACAAGTTAAGTTATATTTTAATAGCTAGAATGAAAATCCATTCAAAAATTCATCAAACAACCTAGTTAAGATTGTTTTAGTTAATATAAAGTATTTTATATTTGATGCATAATTCATTGACTTGGACAATCCACAGCCTTAGTTTCTTCCATGAATAAGTGGAAAAAATTATTTGCCAGTTTGCCATTCCTGCCATATAAATGTCAAAGATTCAGAAATTAAAATGTTTACTGGCAGTGACTATCCAAATGAGATAATTTTACAATATACATAAATTATGGCGTTATACAGGAAGATGAGACTGATACATAACAATATCAATCTCATGTAAAACGTATGATTACCTATACCATTGTAGGTATGCTAATAATTCAGAAATGACTTATCGATTTCCAAATGAATGAACATCTAGATATTTCAACAACAGCACTTCTGAAACTTATATTTTCCATTGAAGAGAATAAAGCTGGAGGAGCTATAGGAATTAATTTTGAATAATTATAGAAGAAGACTAATGAGCTTCCCAGTTTTCTCTGAGTTACAAGAGGATTGCCAACGAACCACAATGAAAAAATTAGGAGAGTGGCGAATAACAGGTTAATGTTGCTAAGTGTGCTTGGTTTAGAACTGGCTTAGACTGGTTTTGATGATGATTAATTAACTCAAAAAAACACTTGTATATTTTTATTGTATATTTTGTATTTAGATCATACAAAATACTGCTTCTCATAGAAATCAAAGAGTATGTACAGCTCGCATCCGTTTCGTCAGAATAAGAGAAGAGACCATCTCAGAAAGGTAAGAAAAAAAGATACTAAAGACTGACTGATTATTTTCCAGTAATGATTCTCTGAATTTTCAACGATTATATTGTGTTTGGCACATAAAAACGCAGTTATGGTCCTCTAATAAATACATGCTTCATGTTGCAAATCTTTAGAATGACCTTCTATCACAAAATTTTTATTACCGACTATGTAATATCACAAGGAGACAATATTTATGTAGATAATTGGGAACAGAAACATTAAATATGATTTGGAAAATGTGACCCTTACGTTTTCTGTTAAACAGAACAAGGTCAGATTTGTAGTGAATGGATTATGTCACATAGTTGATCCTCACAGTAAGAATACCACTAAGTAATATCACATCTGTCCTAGTGTGATCTGGAAGAGCATCCTTTCGTTCTTGGTTCTAATAGAACACAGTGGCGATTTCAGATTTACAGGTTCAATACGTAGTTTTGAAAATCACAGGTTTTTATCTCTTAGTATCTTGGCTAGCGAATCACACTTTATTATGGACTCAGAAGACAGGAGAGGATGTGATGGATTTATTGTGTATTTCTTCTCCTGAGAGCCACTTGTTTGTTCAATTAAAAACTAAAACTTAGATTAGATTCAAATTATGTTTTTCAAGGAATTGCATACACTTAAAAATGAAACTTAATATTAGGACCTCATCATCATCCTTAACTTTATTCGGACTTATATCATGAATTTTTTTCTTACTAAATGTTTTTGTCACATTTTACGATTTGGACTTATTTATGTTTTGGTTAATTACGCTATGTTGAACTGAATTTTTCTCAAGGTCGTACGTTATGTCGTTGCATGTTTGAGCCAGCAGTTGGAACTCTCAGTATTGTTGATTCTCAGTCTAGAGTAAGTGAATATATATATATATATATATATATATATATATATATATATATATATACAGGGTGAGTCACCTAACGTTACCGCTGGATATATTTGGTAAACCACATCAAATACTGACGAATCGATTCCACAGACCGAGCGTGAGAAGAGGGGCTAGTGTAATTAATACAAACGATAAAAAAAATGCACGGAAGTATGTTTTTAACACAAACCTACGTTTTTTTTAAGTGGAACCCCGTTAGTTTTGTTAGCACATCTGAACGTATGAACAAATACATAATCAGTGCCGTTTGTTGCATTGTAAAATGTTAATTACATCTGGAGATATTGTAGCCTAAAGTTGACGCTTAGTACCACTCCTCCGCTGTTCGATCTTGTGTATCGGAGAGCACCGAATTACGTAGGGATCCAAAGGGAACGGTGATGGACCTTAGGTACTGAAGAGACTAGAACAGCACATTACGTCCACATGCTAACCCCTTATTATTGGTCTTTTTCACTGACCACATGTACATTACCACGAGGGGCGAGGTACACGTACACACGTGGTTTCCGTTTTCAATTACAGAGTGGAATAGAGTGTGTCCCGACATGTCAGTCCAATAGATGTTCAATGTTGTGGCCATCATTTGCTGCACACAATTGCAATCTCTGGCGTAATGAATATCGTACACGCCGCAGTACATCAGGTGTAATGTCGCCGCAGGCTGCCACAATACGTTGTTTCATATCCTCTGGGGTTGTAGGCACATCACGGTACACATTCTCCTTTAACGTACCCCACAGAAAGAAGTCCAGAGGTGTAAGATCAGAAGAACGGGCTGGCCAATGTATGCGTCCTCCACGTCCTATGAAACGCCCGTCGAACGTGTACCCCACCCCTCATGGTAATGTACATGTGCGTCCGTGAAAAAGACCAATAAAAAGGACGTAATGTGCTGTTCTAATCTATTCTGTACCTAAGGTCCATCACCGTTCCCTTTGGATCCCAACGTAATTCGGTGCTCACCGATACACACGATCGAACAGCCGAGGAGTGGTACTCAAGAGTCAACTTTAGGTTACAATATCTCTGGATGTAATTAAGATTTTACAATACAAAAAACGGCACTGATTACATATTTGTTTATATGTTCAGATTTGCAAACAAAACTAACGGGGTTCCATGTAAAAAAACGTAGGTTTGTGTTAAAAAACATACTTCGGTGCATTTTTTTATGGTTTGTATTAACCAATTACAGTAGCCCCTCTCCTCACGTTCGGTCTGTGGAATCGATTCGTCAGTATTTGATGTGGTTTACGAAATATATCCAGCGGTAATGTCAGGTGACTCACCCTATATATATATATATATATATATATATATATATATATATATATATATATATATATATATATATATATATATGAGTGTGTGTGTGTATATATATATCATTTTTCATATTCGAGTTACAAAAAGATGTAATCATGTGTTAAAAAAGTTTCAAAAAAGTTTCCTTTTAGTCACAAAGTGTGTAACACATGACTGTCTGACTAATGCTAGAATACGTTACTTCATTCATTGAAGAGGCAGATTAGCTCTGTTTAATTGCTGTTTAGGCAGATGAACATGCTGAGTACTGCCACACCCATGGGGCTGCTAAATCCGTAACTGACAAAACACAGTAATAATTAGATTCGACGATGTCTATAGAAGAATTCACTTAGAAATCTACTTCTAAATTGTTCTTCTATAGTAAAAGGACCCCCCCCCCCCATGAACCATGGACCTTGCCGTTGGTGGGGAGGCTTGCGTGCCTCTGAGATACAGATACCAGAACCGCAGGTGCAACGTCAGTGCTGGGGTATCTGTAGAGAGGCCGGAAAACGTGTGAATCCCTAAGAGGGGCAGAAGCCTTTTCAGCAGTTTTGGGGGAAACAGTCTGGATGGTCGATGGAACTGGTCTTGTAACATTAACCAAAACAGCATCACCGTGTTGGTACTGCAAACGGCTGAAAGCAAGGGGAAACTACAGCCGAGGGCATGCAGCTTTACTGTATGGCTAAATGATAATGGCGTCCTCTTGGGTAAAATATTCCGGAGGTAAAATAGTCCCCCATTCGGATCTCTTGGCAGGGACTACTCAAGAGGACGTCTTTATCAGGACAAAGAATACTGGTGTTCTACAGATCGGAGTGTGGAATGTCAGATCCCTTAATCGGGCAAGATCCCTTACTCGGGTAGGTAGGTTAGAAAATTTAAAAAGAGAAATGGATAGGTTAAAGTTAGATATAGTGGGAATTAGTGAAGTTCGGTGGCAGGAGGAACAAGGTGAATACAGGGCTATAAATACAAAATCAAATAGGGGTAATGCAGGAGTAGGTTTAATCATGAATAAAAAATAGGAGTACGAGTAAGCTAGTACAAACAGCATAGTGAACAAATTATTGTGGCCAAGTTCGACACGAAGCCCACGTCTACTACAGTAGTACAAGTTTATATGCCAACTAGCTCAGGAGATGACGAAGAAATTGAAGAAATTATGAGGAAATGAAAGAAATTATTCAGATAGTGAAGGGAGACGAAAATTTAATGGTCATGGGTGACTGGAATTCGGTAGTAGGAAAGGGGAGAGAAGGAAACGTAGTAGGTGAATATGGATTGGGGCTAAGAAATGAAAGAGGAAGCCGCCTGGTAGAATTTTGCGCAGAGCACAACATAATCATAGCTAACACTGGGTTCAAGAATCATGAAAGAAGGTTGTATACATGGAAGAATCCTGGAGTTACTAACAGGTATCAGCTAGATTATATAATGGTATGACAGAGATTTAGGAACCAGGCTTTAAATTGTAAGACATTTACAGGTGCAGATGTGGACTCTGACCACAATCTATTGGTTATGAACTGTAGATTAAAACTGAAGAAACTACTAATAGGTGGGAATTTAAGGGGATGGGAACTGGATAAACTGAAAGAACCAGAGGTTGTACAGAGTTTCAGGGAGAGCATAAGGGAACAATTGACAGGAATGGGGGAAAGAAATACAGTAGAAGAAGATTGGCTAACTTTGAGGGATGAAATAGTTAAGGCAGCAGAGGATCAAATACGTAGAAAGACAAGGTCTAGTAGAAACCCTTGGGTAACAGAAGAAATACTGAATTTAATTGATGAAAGGAGAAAACATAAAAAAGCAGTAAATGAAGCAGGCAAAAAGATATACAAACGTCTCAAAAATGATATCGACAATAAGTGCCAAATGGCTAAGCAGGGATGGCTAGAGGACAAATGTAAGGATGTAGAGCCTTATCTCATTAGGGGTAAGATAGATACTGCCTAAAGGAAAATTAATGAGACCTTTGGAGAAAGGAGAACCACTTGCAAGAATATCAAGAGCTTTGATGGAAACGCAGTTTTAAGCAAAGAAGGGAAAGCAGAAAGGTGGAAGGAGTGTATAGAGTTGTTTATATGTTCAGATGTGCTAACAAAACTAACGGGGTTCCATGTAAAAAAACGTAGGTTTGTGTTAAAAAACATACTTCGGTGCATTTTTTTATGGTTTGTATTAACCAATTACACTAGCGCCTCTCCTCACATCAAATACTGACGAATCGATTCCACAGACCGAACGTGAGGAGAGGGGCTAGTGTAATTAGTTAATACAAACGATAAAAAAATGAACGGAAGAATGTTTTTTAATACAAACCTAGGTTTTTTTAAAATGGAACCCCGTTAGTTTTGTTAGCACTTGAGGACAATATTATGGAAATGGAAGAGGATGTAGATGAAGATGAAATGGGAGATACGTTACTGAGTGAAGAGTTTGACAGAGCACTGAGAAACCTGAGTCGAAACAAGGCCCCTTGAGTAGACAAATTCCATTAGAACTACTGAAAGCCTTGCGAGAGCCAGTCCTGACAAAACTTTATCATCTGGTGAGCAAGAAGTATGAGACAGGCGAAATGCCCTCAGACTTCAAGATTAATATAATAATTCCAATCCCAAAGAAAGCAGGTGTTGACAGATGTGAAAATTACCGAGCCATCAGTTTAATAAGTCACAGCTGCAAAATACTAACACGATTTCTTTACAGACGAATGGAAAAACTAGTAGAAGCCGACCTCGGGGAAGATCAGTTTGGATTCCGTAGAAATACTGGAACACGTGAGGCAATACTGACTGTAAGACTTATCTTAGAAGAAAGATTAAGGAAAGGCAAACCTACGTTTCTAACATTTGTAGAATTAGAGAAAGCTTTTGACAATGTTGACTGGAATACTCTCTTTCAAACTCTAAAGGTGACAGGGGTAAAATACAGGGAGCGAAAAGCTATTTACAATTTGTACAGAAACCAGATGGCAGTTATAAGAGTGGAGGGACATGAAAGGGAAGCAGTGGTTGGGAAGGGAGTAAGACAGGGTTGTAGCCTGTCCCCGATGTTATTCAATCTGTATATAGAGCAAGCAGTAAAGGAAACAAAAGAAAAAATTTGGAGTAGGTATTAAAATTCATGGAGAAGAAGTAAAAACTTTGAGGTTCGCCGATGAGATTGTAATTCTGTCAGAGACAGCAAAGGACTTAGAAGAGCAGTTGAACGGAATGGATGGTGTCTTGAATGGAGGATATCAGATGAACATCAACAAAAGCAAAACGAGGATAATGGAATGTAGTCTAATTAAGTCGGGTGATGTTGAGGGTATTAGATTAGGAAATGAGACACTTAAAGTAGTAAAGGAGTTTTGCTATTTGGGGAGCAAAATAACTGATGATGGTCGAAGTAGAGAGGATATAAAATGTAGACTGGCAATGGCAAGGAAAGCGTTTCTGAAGAAGAGAAATTTGTGAACATCGACATTTAAGTATTTGTGTGGAGTGTGGCCATGTATGGAAGTGAAACATGGACGGTAAATAGTTTGGACCAGAAGAGAATAGAAGCTTTCGAAATGTGGTGCTACAGAAGAATGATGAAGATTAGATGGCTAGATCACATAACTAATGAGGAGGTACTGAATTGGATTGGGGAGAAGAGGAGTTTGTGGCACAACTTGACCAAAAGAAGGGATCGGTTGGTAGGACATGTTCTGAGGCATCAAGGGATCACCAATTTAGTATTGGAGGGCAGCGTGGAGGGTAAAAATCGTAGAGGGAGACCAAGAGATGAATACACTAAGCTGATTCAGAAGGATGTAGGTTGCAGTAGGTACTGGGAGATGAAGAAGCTTGCACAGGATAGAGTAGCATGGAGAGCTGCATCAAACCAGTCTCAGGACTGAAGACTACAACAACAACAACAAATTTAATCGACAACCCCTGTATGTTTTACTTAATTATTAGGCATGTTTACCAAGGTATACCATTCCATTGTCCAGCCAACTCTGTCATGATACGAGGGTAACCGTGCTTGACGGTGTCGTGGTGACAGTGGAAGCCTGGGACGTGACAAAGTGATTTTAGTCCTGCTGCAAGCAGGCGGTTCCCAATTGTCCCTGGAGATATATCAAGTGCAACATGTGGACATATTTCATCACTAGATGAGCTCTCAGAATGCATCGATCTCGACATTCGTCTATACTACGTGGACGTTTAGAACCTCGTCTTCGGGTTGGGAAGTTACAGAGACAACTGCTGAAAGCAGCGACATACCAGCGATACTCACGCTCATGACCGTGACAAATGTATCACTAATATTAAAATTCCTCAGTATGTACACATTCATATTGCACTCTGCTACGAGTGAATACATTTCTTGAGGGTGATTTTTTCGGCAACGTATGTCTAATCACCAACCAGAGAAACAAATGCCATGAAGCTGTAAGTTACTTGACAGAGGATCTTGGTGCTCTACAGATTTACGCTAGGCTTGTGTGGACACCACAGTGGTTAACTACTGGACGTGGCATGCCATACCCTTCTGCCTACGTTTGAACCGACTGACTCAGGTATAGTGATAACGTCTGTTTAGCGTGGACACCGAACCGTGGTACTACTTGGCATTTCTCACATCAACAGGCACTGTGTGAGGGGAAGAGAGTTATAACTGACACATTAAAATTCGAGGAGTGACATAAATTTCGAAAAACAGCTTTATACTCTAACCCACTCGATTCCCACACAGAATTTTCTACAAATACATTTACTCTATGGGAGTTGGTCTATAAAATGTCGAAGGTTATCAGATACACTGGTAGACACGTAATTAGTGGAGCTAGGTTACAATGAGCACAGTGCCTTTTTCACTAAAGCACGCAGGATAACTCGTTCACAAAGTATATTTGCTGGAAAGGCTCACAATAATCATAATTTACGAACCGTCAAAATGTGTTAAGGGTAATACAACAGATTACAGAAACTACAGAACAGAGCGCTCGTAGCTGTGCATGAGTGTCCAGTGGCGACCAAATTTATTCAGAAATATTTGTACCCTCAATACGCGCCCCCATCCCCTCCCGCGTCATCCATAATTAGCTGGTTACTGTATGTTCGAGGCACATCATACAGGTAGGATGTCCACTGACGAGCAACTGAATAATAAGCACCTGATTATGTATAGAAACCCGTTTCACCCTAGGTAGAGATAATGCATCGTGGAATGTACTATCAGGAAACACTGATTTCGTTGGAGAGCCATTCGACTGATAATCATTCAGCTACTGTCGACATATCGAGGAAGTAGGTTACGAATGATGATGTTCAATGTTGTCTCAAAAGTCACAAACACGACAATAATGAGGTTATCTTGAAGTTTGCGGAAGCACTGTCACATGCTTGGATGTTCTGCAAAAAGTTATGACACAGTTATAGGGCGATAGCGATGTGTGTTGCCTCGCTGATGGCACAGGTTGCCCGAGCAATGCCGTAGGCGAACAGGTGGGTAAATATTACAGGACAGCAAACTCCTGTTTCTCGGATACAGTTTCACAAGTGTCTGATGCTCTCCATTATATTAAATATTCATATGTTAAATCAAAATTTCCCCCACAATCTGCTACAAAGTCGATTTGTATGGAAGAAGAATGCATCGCCAAAGTGGTGTACGAAATACTAGTACAGTAACACCGGTAGGTAAGAAATGTTACTCGATCTCATTGGTACAAATAATGCTTTAATATCTTTCAGATATCTTGACTACACTTTTTATTATTTCCAAAATGGCCTTACACATGACAATACGTCATTTCCAAAGGATATGAAATACAATACAAAACCGGCAGCAAAAGATATAAAAATATAATGTTGGCACAAATAAGCCCTCGGTCACAAATATTAAGTCAAAATTTACCTGGTTTCGACGCTACTATGAGCGTCGTCTTCAGAATTAGACTAACTGTTCTAAAACATACTAGGTGTATAGTACATTAATAAAATTAAAGTTTGTACTGACTGGAAAAGATGCAGTACTTACAAGTCACATATTAAAAATATGTTAAATTTCATGATTAATTAGATACATAGTATAATGAGTAGAATATGGATTTTTTACCTTATCAATGTTATGTCAATCATAGAAAATTCTTCAATAGATACATTCTATTTCGTAACCGTTCTTAACCAAGAGACAAGTGAAAATTTATATCATGAACAAATTGGAAACTAAGTGGACAAACCGCTAGGTGGCCCTAGATACGTGGTAAACGATGTATTAGTGGAAATTTATATCATGAAACAAATTGGAAACCAAATGGACAAACCGCTAGGTGGCACTAGATACATGGTACAGGATGCATTTGTTTGTTGGCAACCGAGTTTTCCATAATTACAGCGTATAAGAGAATTCCATCAGCAATGATTTCATGGAAACCACTTTTAAATAGTTTACGAAAATGTCTCTTGTTTACGAAACAATGCATAAAAGACATAACATTTACAAAATATTTAAATATCAGATGAAACATGTAGCACTTAAGTCTGAGAAACAGGCGGCCTCCATACATTGCCATCTCCACCAATGAGAGTAAATGCATAAACGCCATACAGAAAATTGAAAAAACTTGGGAAGACTTAGTCTTGAAATGCCATATATCAATGTCTCAATAGTGTGTGGCAAGCATCCAGGTTGCCGTATTAGACAAAAGCTCCTTAACCACAAAACTTCTGTTTGATCAAAACACCATCCGGAATCATAATTATTTAAAAACCAGTGCATTATTAATGCTAATTTTGCATTCGCAATAGTGCAGCCTTACAGAAATTGTGCTCAGAAATAGGTATAACCGTATAATAAAACACACGCTATAATTGTACATATGATAAATCGGTAATTATCAAAACTATAGAAATTGAAAGTCGTGGGGGAAGGAGATTAAGTTTAGAACGGGATCATTTAAAGTAATGTACATAAGATCTTCTGCGATTCTATGATTACAAATATTTTCTCTGTAAGTGACTTGGATTATAAAAAGCAATGAAACAATTAACACAGGGGGTAGGACGGAGTAAGGTGGCCGGTAGGAGGGGGGAGGGGGGGAAGGTTGTATGGGGAAGGCATGAGCAGCATTTACCTTGGCGTAATGGAAAAAAATTTCATAACATTGTTCGGAGTTCTGCGACTACAAAATAATGTCTAAAGTGGCATATTTTTATTAAAGTTCTTTGAATGCATTGTGGAATATCTGTAGTAGCGCTAATATTTATTGGTAGAGGGGGTTGGGGGGTGGAGGGCGTCAGTTACTGCCGTGTTGCGTCAAGTGCTAAGAATTAACTTACAACTACAGTCATTTATTGGGCCATCACCAATACGAGCGTATGATGCTTCATCTGTTGTGAGAAGATAAGCAGTTATTCATGTTCAGCAAAAAGTGATATACTATAGGAAATTGTGTCTAGGAATCCTTCTACACGGTTCACTAGTTAAACAATCAAACAACTCATGTTAATGAGTTTATTACAATAAGCCTGCCCCCATGAACCATGGACCTTGCCGTTGGTGGGAAGGCTTGGGTGCCTCAGCGATACAGATAGACGTACCGTAGCTGCAACCACAACGGAGGGGTATCTGTTGGGAGGCCAGGCAAACGCGTGGTTCCTGAAGAGGGGCAGCTGCCTTTTCAAAAGTTCAGGGGGAACAGTCTGGATGATTGACTGATCTGGCCTTGTAGCACTAACCAAAACGGTCTTGCTGTGCTGGTACTGCGAACGGCTGAAAGCAAGGGGAAACTACGGCCGTAATTTTTCCTGAGGGCATGCAGCTTTACTGTATGGTTAAATGGTGATGCCGTCCTCTTGGGTAAAATATTCCGGAGGTAAAATACTCCCCCATTCGGATCTCCGTGCGGGGACTACTCAGGGGGACGTCGTTATCAGGAGAAAGAAAACTGGCGTTCTATGGATCGAAGCGTTGAATGTCAGATCTCTTAATCGGGCAGGTAGGTTAGAAAATTTAAAAAGGGAAATGGATAGGATAAAGTTACATATAGTGGGAATTAATGAGGTTCGGTGGCAGGACGAACAAGACTTCTGGTCAGGCGAATACAGGGTTATAAATACAAAGTCAAATAGGGGTAATGCAGGAGTAGGTTTAATAATGAATAAAAAAATAAGAATGAGGGTCAGCTACTACAAACAGCATAGTGAACGCATTATTGTGGACAAGATAGACACGAAGCCCACGCCTACTACAGTAGTACAAGTTTATATGCCAACTAGCTTTGCAGATGACGAAGAATTGAAGAAATGTATGATGAAATAAAAGAAATTATTCAGATAGTGAAGGGAGACGAAAATCTAATAGTCATGGGTGACTGGAATTCGGTAGTAGGAAAGAGAAGAGAAGGAAACGTAGTAGGTGAATATGGATTGGGGCTAAGAAATGAAAGAGGAAGCCGCCTGGTAGAATTTTGCACAGAGTACAACTTAATCATAGCTAACACTTGGTTCAAGAATCATGAAAGAAGGTTGTATCCATGGAAGAAACCTGGAGATACTAAGAGGTGTCAGATAGATTATATAATGGTGAGATTTTGGAACCAGGTTTTTAAATGTAAGACATTTCCAGGTGCAGGTGTAGACTCTGACCGCAATCTATTGGTTATGAACTGTAGACTAAATCTGAAGAAACTACAAAAAGGTGGGAATTTAAGGAGATGGGACCTGGATAAACTGACTAAACCAGAGGTTTACAGAGTTTCAGAGAGAGCGTAAGGGAACAAATGGCAGGAATGGGGTAAAGAAATACAGTAGAAGAAGAATGGGTAGCTTTGAGGGATGAAGTAGTGAAGGCAGCAGAGGATCAAGTAGGTAAAAAGACGAGGGCTAGTAGAAATCCTTGGGTAACAGAAGAAATACTGAATTTAATTGTTGAAAGGAGATAATATAAAGATGCAGTAAATGAAGCAGGCAAAAAGGAATACAAACGTCTCAAAAATGATATCGACAGCAAGTGTTAAATGGCTAAGCAGGGATGGCTAGAGGATAAATGTAAGGATGTAGAGGCTTATCCCACTAGGGGTGAGATAGATACTGCGTACAGGAAAATTAAAGAGACCTTTGGAGAAAAAAGAACCACTTGCATGAATATCAAGAGCTCAGATGGAAATCCAGTTATAAGCAAAGAAGGGGAATCAGAAAGGTGGAAAGAGTATATAGAGGGTGTATACAAGGGCGATGTACTTGAGGACAATATTATGGAAATGGAAGAGGATGTAGATGAAGATGAAATGGGAGATACGATACTGCGTGAAGAGTTTGACAAATCACTGAAAGACCTGCGTGGAAACAAGGCCCCAGGAGTAGACAACATTCCATTAGAACTACTGACAGCCTTTTGAGAGCCAGTCCTGACAATACTCTACCATCTGGGGAGCAAGATGTATGAGACAGGCGAAATACCCTCAGAGTTCAAGAAGAATACAATAATTCCAATCCCAAAGAAAGCAGGTGTTGACAGGTGTGAAATTTACCGAACTATCAGTTTAATAAGTCACGGCTTCAAAATACTATCGCGAATTCTTTACAAACGAATGGAAAAACTAGTAGAAGCCGACCTTGGGAAAGATCAGTTTGAATTCCGCAGAAATACTGGAACACGTGAGACAATACTGACCCTATGGCTTATTTTAGAAGCTAGATTAAGGAAAGGGAAGCCTACGTTTCTAGCATTTGTAGACTTAGAGAAAGCTTTTTACAATGTCGACTGGAATACTCTCTTTCAAATTCTGAAGGTGGCAGGGGTAAAATACAGGGAGCGAAAAGCTATTTACAATTTGTGTAGTAACCAAATGGCAGTTATAAGAGTTGAGGGGCATGAATGGGAAGCAGTGGTTGGGAAGGGAGTGAGACAGGGTTGTGGCCGGTCCCCTATGTTAATCAATCTGTATATTGAGCAAGCAGTGAAGGAAACAAAAGAGAAATTCGGAGTAGGTATTCAAATCCATGGAGAAGAAATAAAGTCTTTGACGTTCGCCGTTGACATTGTAATTCTGTCAGAGACAGCAAAGGACTTGGAAGAGCAGTTGAACGGAATGGATAGTGTCTTGAAGGGAGGATATAAGATGAACATCAACAAAAGCAGAACGAGGATAATGGAATGAAGTCGAATTAAGTCGGGTGATTTTGAGGGTATTAGATTAGGAAATGAGACATTTAAAGTAGTAAAGGAGTTTGCTATTTGGGGAGCAAAATAACTGATGATGGTCGAAGTAGAGAGGATATAAAATGTAGACTGGCAATTGGAAGGAAAGCGTTTCTGAAGAACAGAGATTTGGTAACATCGAGTATAGATTTAAGTGTCAGGAAGTCGTTTCTGAAAGTATTTGTATGGAGTGTAGCCATGTATGGAAGTGAAACGTGGACGATAAATAGTTTAGACAAGAAGAGAATAAGAGCTTTCGAAATGTGGTGCTACAGAAGAATGCTGAAAATTAGATGGGTTGATCACATAACTAATAAGGAGGTGTTGAATAGGAGTGGGGAAAAGAGACGTTTGTGGCACAACTTGATTAGAAGAAGGGATCGGTTGGTAGGATATGTTCTGAGGCATCAAGGGATCACCAATTTAGTATTGGAGGGCAGCGTGGAGGGTAAAAATCGTAGAGGGAGACCAAGAGATGAATACACCAAACAGATACAGAAGGATGTAGGTTGCAGTAGGTACCGGGAGATGAAGAAGCTTGCACAGGATAGAGTAGCATGGAGAGCTGCATGAAACCAGTCTCAGGACTGAAGACCACAGCAACAACAGGTTTGATGAACAGTTGTATACACCACCGTCAAATAAACAAATCTGGACCGCATCAAGCCAGTGTGTATGATAGGTGTAATTGGTCGATGATGCGTGAGTGATCAGTTGAGAACAGATCTTACGCGGAAAAGACCGTAACAACAATAACAACAACATTACAAAAAGAATATTACAATACTTATCTTTTCTGGATGTGTCGAATCAATTTTCTTCATAATAGACAAATACATGCATGTGCTACATAGATATTCCTAGCGATGTAGCTATCTTGAAGCTGCTATCAAACTGAGCTGGCACTAGTCAGGGGCGCTTATTTCCTCTTCTCCTCACAGCCTTCTCTTCTCTTTCGTTCCCAACTGGCGTGCCAGATCTTCACGTTACGCCGTAACAGAAGGCACTCGAAGACGCACAGTCTTGGGAGTAAACTACACGACTGTACAGCATTTAACACAAACATAATAATGTGTAGCGGTGAACCGTAGTGCGTCACCGTCTAACACGGCGATAGCCTCGTAATAGGAATATATCTGAAGTGTTGTGTAAATAAATAATTTGAAAAACTAATTCTCCGCCCATTAATGCTCAATTGTAACATATTTTCATGTCTTTTATAATCAGTTTTGTATTGTATTTTATACCCTTTGAAAATAACAGGGTGACCAAACGCCTAAGGCAATTTTGGAAATGAGTGCAGTCAAGGCATCTTAAAGGTATTACTGTGCGTTTATGAATGTGCATCAAAATGCCCGCCGAGTTTCATTGCATTTTCATCCAGATTTCAACTAATATCTGCGCACTCACTGACCTCTGTACGCTGTCAAAAGTACTCTAACAAGCAAATTTCTGAGATAGAAACAGTCAAAGGGCAGCAAATATCGCTATCAGCTTCTTTGAGGTAGCTCCCGAAAGGACCGAATTGAGTCTTCGAGAAAGCAGCGAAACTACCAGGATTCCTGGGCATGGAGAGGCGTTATCGGTAAGTTGCGCCACCAGTAAGACGCTTCGCAGCTGACGCCGAGTCGAGAGGACGAGCGAGCAACGATTAAGTCCGTTGGCCATTTGGTTGTGAGGACAACACAGACAATGCGGCGCCGTCTCCAAAGAGAAGCGACGACTTGAGCGTGCATGGGGCCTTCCAATTTCCTATCTTTGGAGAGTATGGAAAATGCGGCTTTGTGCAGTATGCCGTGTACACAATATTCCCCAAGTGAAACAGTCCTGGGTAGCTGACAGTCCACTTCTTTATCGAAACCTACCTGAAACTGGATTAATAAGCAACCCGGCAGTGCTTAATATGAAGTACTACGTAATGTAGTTCACCTTTTTTTTTATAGAGCTTGTGAGATATATTTTCTTTTGAATATAATGACAAGACACATTGCTTACTTTCTATCTTTGTAATTTCAATTTTACCTTTATTATTCACTGTCGCAACACCAGACACCTGTCTTACACCTAAGGGAAATGCTGTGTAGCCAAATTTAGTGTTTTTACTACAGTTATGTTTCCCAGGTAAACAAACTTACACCCAGACAAGTCCCAGTAACTCCCCTCTACATCTCCAATCCCGCTCCTCTTTGCAATCCCCACTCGGTTGCTCCGCTGCGAGGGCACTGCCTGCTGCTTTCGGTGCTTCCTCCTGAGCGGTCCAGTAGCTCCACTGTGCTGTGGTAATCACGGCACAGTCTGTCCCACTGAAACTGCACTGAAGTGCCAGAGAAACTGGTTTAGGCACGCGTATTCAATTACGAAGATATGTAAACAGGCAGAATACGGCGCTGCGGTCGGCAACGCCTACATAAGACAACAAGTGTCCGGCACAGTTGTTAGATAGGCTACTGCTGCTACAACGACAGGTTATAGAGATTTAAGTGAGTATGAACATGGTGTTATAGTCGGCGCCCGGGCGATGGGACACGGCATCTCTGAGGTAGCGAAGAAGTGGAGGTTTTCCCGTACGACTATACCACGTGTATACTGTGCACATCATGAATCCGGTAAAACATGAGATCTTCGATATCGCTGCGACCGGAACAGTATCTTCGAAGAACGGGAACAACGAGGACTGAAGCGAATCGTTCAACGCGACAGACGTATAACCTTTCCGCAAATTCTGCAGATTTCAATGCTAGGCAATCAATAAGCGTCTGAGTGTAAACCATTCAACGAAACATCATCGATATGGGCTTCCGTAGGCGACGGCCCACTCGTATACCCTTGATGACTGTACGACACAAAGTTTTATGCCTCGCCTGGGCCCTTAAACACCGACATTGGACTGTTGATGTCTGGAAACATGTTGCCTGGTCGGACTAGTCTCGTTTCAAATTGTATTGAGCGGATGGACGTGTACGTGTATGGATACAACCTCATGAAACCATCAACCCTGCATGTCAGCAGGAGACTGTACAAGCTTGTGGAGGCTTAGTAATGGTGTGGGGCGTGTGCAGTTGGAGTGATATGGAACCCCTGATGCGTCTAGATACGACTCTAACAGCTGACACGTACGTAAGCATCCTGTCTGATCACTTGCATCCATTAAAGTCCATTGTGCATTCCAACAGACATGGGCAATTCCAGCAGGGCAATGCGCCACCCCACGCGTCCAGAATTCCTACAGAGTGGGTCCAGGAACACTCTTCGTAATTCAGACACTACTACTGGCCACCAAACTCCCTAGATATGAACATTATTTAGCATATCTGGGATGCTTCTTCCAGTAGTACTTGAGATATTAGCGAGTCCACGCCACACACTTCCGGATGCTCGCGGGGGCAATACACGATTTTAGGCAGGTGTACCAGTTTCTTTGGACCTTCAGTGTATTTAACTTCCATACATTTCTTAAAGGAGGTCGGATCGTGTCAATCACTGTAAAGCAAGCACATCTTAGATTTTAGTTTCAGGCACGTATTCTGTACGTTTAGCGTAAGATTTAAAAGAAATATTCCGAAAATGCAACTGATGCATGTAGGCACCAGAAACGTTAGAACACGTTCTGCACCTCATCCAGTATATAGGCACATGTGAACTGTTACATGTAACAGTTGCAGTTTTCTTTAGAGTATCTCTAACAGAAGTTATAAACTTAAGGATTTGGTAATACCCCTAAGAAGGTGTTGAGAGCTTACCCGTAATTTTCTGCCCCACGTTAGCATGCTTAGAAAATTTCTCAGGTACTCGATCTTGAGTATGTTAATGTGTCCTCCATATTATTCAGTTTAGCTTCCTGTTTGTGGGCTCCTTGAAAATTTTCCATGGCCTGATACCACTTTTCCTAAATTTCCTGACGGGATATCTTATTGTATAAAACACTATATATTCACATTGATGCGACCATGTGTCAAAAACCTGAATAACCACCTTTTTCAGCGCGCATAGCTGCCAACGTGCAGGAAGCTACTTAGGGACGTGGAACCATACCGACTCCAGTTTCGTGGGCCAGCAGGTTTTCAATTGCTGTTGAACCCGGATTGGGGGAGGGGGGAGGGTACGGTAGACTCATCGTGGTGCTCCTGCTACAATGCAATTACACTGCGAGCGATGTGACAGGTTGCTCTGTGCACTGTGCCGCTGGTAGATGGCATCTTGCTGAAAAAACAAATTACACACAGACGTGGGCATTGTGTGCAAGACTTCGTTATAGAATCCATATAATAGTACAGAGTAAAATTACTGTATGGCTCGTCTTATGTTAAGTATACTAATATACAGGGTGTTTCAAAAATGACCGGTATATTTGAAACGGCAATAAAACCTAAACGAGCAGCGATAGAAATACACCATTTGTGGAAATATGCTTGGGACAACAGTACATTTTCAGGCGGACAAACTTTCGAAATTACAGTAGTTACAATTTTCAACAACAGATGGCGCTGCAAGTGATGTGAAAGATATAGAAGACAACGCAGTCTGTGGGTGCGCCATTCTGTACGACGTCTTTCTGCTGTAAGCGTGTGCTGTACGTGCACGTGTGCTGTAGACAACATGGTTTATTCCTTAGAACAGAGGATTTTTCTGGTGTTGGAATTCCACCGCCTAGAGCACAGTGTTGTTACAACAAGACGAAGTTTTCAACGGAGGTTTAATGTAACCAAAGGACCGAAAAGCGATACAATAAAGGATCTGTTTGAAAAATTTCAACGGACTGGGAACGTGACGGATGAACGTGCTGGAAAGGTAGGGCGACCGTGTACGGCAACCACAGAGGGCAACGCGCAGCTAGTGCAGCAGGTGATCCAACAGCGGCCTCGGGTTTCCGTTCGCCGTGTTGCAGCTGCGGTCCAAATGACGCCAACGTCCACGTATCGTCTCATGCGCCAGAGTTTACACCTCTATCCGTACAAAATTCAAACGCGGCAACCCCTCAGCGCCGCTACCATTGCTGCACGAGAGACATTCGCTAACGATATAGTGCACAGGATTGATGACGGCGATATGCATGTGGGCAGCATTTGGTTTACTGACGAAGCTTATTTTTACCTGGACGGCCTCGTCAATAAACAGAACTGGCGCATATGGGGAACCGAAAAGCCCCATGTTGCAGTCCCATCGTCCATGCATCCTCAAAGTACTGGTCTGGGCCGCCATTTCTTCCAAAGGAATCATTGGCCCATTTTTCAGATCCGAAACGATTACTGCATCACGCTATCTGGACATTCTTCGTGAATTTGTGGCGGTACAAACTGCCTTAGACGACACTGCGAACACCTCGTGGTTTATGCAAGATGGTGCCCTGCCACATCGCATGGCCGACGTCTTTAATTTCCTGAATGAATATTTCGATGATCGTGTGATTGCTTTGGGCTATCCGAAACATACAGGAGGCGGCGTGGATTGGCCTCCCTATTCGCCAGACATGAACCCCTGTGACTTCTTTCTGTGGGGACACTTGAAAGACCAGGTGTACCGCCAGAATCCAGAAACAATTGAACAGCTGAAGCAGTACATCTCATCTGCATGTGAAGCCATTCCGCCAGACACGTTGTCAAAGGTTTCGGGTAATTTCATTCAAAGACTACGCCATATTATTGCTACGCATGGTGGATATGTGGAAAAAATCGTACTATAGAGTTTCCCAGACCGCAGCGCCATCTGTTGTTGAAAATTGTAACTACTGTAATTTCGAAAGTTTGTCTGCCTGAAAATGTACTGTTGTCCCAAGCAAAAAATGAAATGATCGTATGGCATTGTTGGCCGGGAGACCCCATGCGGGGAAGTTCGGCCGCCGTACTGCAAGTCCTTTTTAGTTGACGCCACTCCGGCGACTTGCGAGTCAATGACGATGAAATGATGATGAACACACAACACCCAGTCATCACAAGGCAGAGAAAAATCCCTGACCCCGCCGGGAATCGAACCCGGGACCCCATGCGCGAGAAGCGAGAACGCTACCGCAAGACCACGAGCTGCGGACTATCCCAAGCATATTGCAACAAACGGTGTATTTCTATCGCTGCTCGTTTAGTTTTTATTGTTGTTTCAAATATACCGGTCGTTTTTGAAACACCCTGTACAAGCACAACGGTATTAACAAATATACGCCGGCGAGTTTCGCTTTTCAGTTTATCTGAACTATGTTGTAGTAATAGTGTAGAAGAAAGTTCTGGGCTCATTATTACGGAAGTGTGAAAGATATTCTGAGTACTGTCAGTACAGAGAACGTATTTTAGCTCAGATGAAGCTTTCGCTTAACTAATTCTTTAAATCCACAGTTAAGCAGGTTAAATAATGCCGTCGTGTCAGATTTCTGTACATAGTATTTTGTGTCGCGCAACAAGCATATGTAGTTCTCCTGTATTTTCTGGTTGTATGTTCTTTCGCATCGCCCAGCAGAAGAACTTCAAACGAAGGAATTCAGAACTCGTTTAACATGCATGTATTCACCTCGGTTCTGAGAAGACGGCTTTTTCGTGAGGGAAGAGCCTATGTAATCTCCTCCTTTGGCACGAACCTTGGTAATCGCACAACGGATGGGTCTCTAATGTAGTGACTTTGAATCTACTTCCACTCGACCACACATATGTCATAGGAATGAAGTCTGACTTCCAAGGTTCAGTGTCTAATGACATCCAGATTATGGGATGCGGATGAAGTGAACCGAGTATGGCGAAGGGAAGTAGTAGCAATTTCTGTTAACGGAAACGTTGTGCCATTTCAAAATATTTGTACATTACAAATGTGGGAAATATTAGTACGAATACGTAGAAATTCACGTTACGAGCCGTATAATCGCTTTTTGTAGGACTTTGACCAATGAAGTAGTCTGGCTAAATGGAAGTACTTGGAATACCATATGAATAAATACATAGGCGATCGGAAGTCTTAGTACCAGTGCCACATAGTGTTACGGAAATATTCTGTGTGACAGAACATTCTTCTCTATAGGAAACAGATTTTATGGCATCTGTGGCGTAACGTTGCGTGCTTCATGGGTCACTTTCTTTCATTGTCTTGGAATCAAGTCCTTAATCGAAACAATGAGCTCTGTTTTTACACAGGTAGCCAAACAGCTATATGTAATTAAAACTTACGTGTCGTATCTTGTGACTATTAACAGTTTTGTTTTCATGCCAAACGTTTAAATTTATTGATGCGTAAACTGTTACTCGAAGCTGTGCTCACATAGTAGCAGTTTTGTTGTGTTGACTAACGGTAAGTAAGTTGTCGTATGTGAAAGTGTCTGCCTGTTCCGTTAACTGATTTGCGCCCCCCTCCATAACTCACATGCAACAATGCACCAAAGCACGATGCGGCGGCATGTACAGCGTCGCTGCAGAGTGGTAGGTGCGAAGGTATAAGCGTGCATCTGTGTTTAGTGGTTGATGATGACGAAGTTTGGTTTGGAGGGGCTCTCAAATGCGCGGCCATCAGCACCTGTACAAATTCCCAATTCTTACACAGTCCAGGTTTTTGCACAGTCCAATCTAGCCACAGTCACAAACGGTGATTAAAGAATGATGAGGACAACATAAACACCCATTCCCTGGTCAAAAAAAAAAAAAAAATCCCTAACCCGACCGGAAATCGAACCCGGGACCCCTTAATCTACAGGTAGCAACGCTAGCCACTTTTTAAAAAAATTGTGCTGGACTTTTTTGTGATATCATTTTGTTCGTTTTCGTTCATTTTTTTCGTTCGGGGTCGACGTCCCATGACGCTTGTTCAAGTTCATCGTTGAGCGAGTAACTCTGGATTTCTTTTTTTCCCAGAGGGCATCTAACCCTCTGACCGAACTCGCTGAGCTACTGTGCCGGCATCGCTAGACCACGAATTGCGGACATACATCACGGAACGGAAATCAAAACAACCTTCGGTGAAATTACGAGCTAAGTTGATAGAGTGTAACTTTAATTCTACTATTAAATGTAAAGAAGAGAACGGATAGGTGGAAATAGTACAATGAAGACCTCTACAAGGGGAAAACTCTTCTGTTGACGTGATAGAAAAGGTAACACTAGACGACAGGGAAGAGATAGGAGATCCACAATTATAATCAGATTTTAAAAAGGCCTTGGAAGACTTAAGATCAAATAAGGCGGAAGGAATAGGTAGAAGTCCAACAGAAATTCTAAAATTATTGGCGAGTGGCAACAAAACGCCGATTCACCATCGTGTGTAGAGTATATGAGTCTCCATATACCATCTGCCTTTTGGAGAAAGCTCCGAATAACTGTAAAGGATGAGAATCGTTGGACAAGCAACTTAACAGCTCATGCATCGAAGTTGCTGACTAGGATAATACACATAAGATTGGGAAAGAAAACTGTCGATGTGTTAGATGATGATCAGTTTTTCTTTGCCGCTGACAATGGAAGCTAGACTACAAAAAAAAAAAAAAAAAAAAAAAAAAAAACGTCAAGAGACACTTTCATAAAATTTGTCGATGTGGAGAATTGTAGCAAGATGTTCGAAATTCTTAGAAAAATAGGTACAGACTATAGAGAAAGACGGGTAATATAGTCAACGGGGAACAACAGGAGTACAAGAATAAGAATGAAGTGCTCGGATTAAAAAGGGGCTAGAAAGGGATGTAGTCTTTCGCCCCTTCTGTCCAGTGTGTACATGGAAGAAACAATGACAGAAATAAAAGTTGAAGAATGAAATTAAAATTCAGGGTGAAAGAATGTCAAAGATAAAATTCGCTAATGACATTGATAACCTCAGTGAAGGTGAAGAAGAATTACAGAATGCGTTGCATAGAATAACCTCTCTAATGAGAACAGAATATGGACTGAGAGGAAATCGAAGACAGAGGAAGGTAATGAGAAGTAGCAGAAATCACAACAGCAAAAAATTTTACATTTTAATTGCTGAAAAGGAAGTAGATGAAGTTAATAAATTCTATTAACTGTGAAAGAAAACCTATTTCTGACAGAACAAGGAGGACATCAAAAGCAGCCTTAAGTAGAAGAAGAAATTACTGAGAATGTGCGTTTAGAGCACAGCACTCTAAGGTAGTAGCACATGGACTTTGGGAAAATCGTTACAGAAGAGATTCGAAACCATCGAGCCGTGGTGCTACTGAAAAATGTCAAAAATTACGTGGACTGATAACGTAATAGACTGTGCATATATGGTTTAGGGGTAGCGTCTTTGATAAGTAATGAAAACGTTATAGGTCTCAGGTTTTTGATTAATAATCAGCACTGATGGCTGAAAACTTATGGCATAAGAAGTCACCCTAATTCTGCAAACGGCCTTGTCAACGAAGGCGGAGGAGCGGATGGAGGTCCAGGACACACTCCTGTCCTAGGGCTGGGGAACTGAACCTAAAAGCGGAAGAGTCATCAATGATCAACGGTGTGAGAATGCAGAAGGCCACGGTAACCACTACATTACAAACACATAAAGTGTATCTACTGGACATGTCTCATGTAATTGAAAAAGTATCGTCATGATATCTCCTTTGGCAAAAGATGCAGGAATAGCTCCCATTCGGATCTCCGGGAGGAGACTTCCTTGAGCGAGGTGACTGTCAGAAAAAGATTGAATAACCAACGAAAGGATAACGTTCTACGGGGCGGGGCGTGGAATGTCAGAAGCTTGAACCTAATAGGGAAGTTCGAAAATCTGAAAAGCGAAATGCAAAGGCTCAATCTTGATACAGTAGGGGTCAGTGGAGTGAAATGGAAAGAAGACAAGGATTTCTGTTCAGATGAGTGAAGGGTAATGTCAACAGCAGCAACAAATACCATAAAGGGAGTAGAATTCGTTATGAATAGGAACATCCGTTTTGATTTTTCCATATGCTGAGCCCGTCCTTCCGACAATGATTTCTTTTTCGACTTCTTCAAATTCTTTTCGCAGCCATTTCACCTTAGCTTGCCTGCACTTCCTGTTTATTGTTTTTTCTAAGAGACTTGTACTTCTGTATTCCTGAATTTCCCGGGATAATTTTGTACTTCTTTCTAGTCCTAGTCCCGTTAAACCATTTTATGCTGCTGATGATATTACTCTACAATAATCTGACCAATAATCCTTGTCTTCGACCATTCTACTTCACTGATCGCCACTATATCTAGATCGAGCCTTATCATTCCCTTTCCCGGCTTTCTAGCTTATTTACCTTGTTCAAACTCCTGACTTTCTACTTTCCTACGCCAAGAACCTTTCGTTGATTATTTAGTTCTTTTCTCTCATAGTCTCCTTCCCCTACACCGTCTGCTCCCGGGGATAGTAATGGGGTACTACTTCGAAATCTTCTGTTAATGGAGAGTTCATTATGAAACCTTTTCTAAAGCAGGACACATATTATGCGGATACACATCAACTTTCTGTACCGCAGTGGTTTATACTGAGTTCTTCATTTTCATGCCGTTGATGATTGCTGATTCTTTCGCCTTTAGGGGCAGTTTCCCACGTCAAGGCAAGAGGGTGCCTTGAATTTTTTTGTTCTCCTCCGCCCTCTTTAATAGGGCTATTGGCTGAATGAGGAGGACTTCTTACGCCTTAAATTTTGACGGAACCAACTGTGCTTATTTGGACACACATGCTAGGACAAACTTACAGAACAATATATGGGGAGAGCCGTTTAAACAGCAGAATGAACGTATAAGAACTACTGAAATATTACCGACACTGATGAAACCATCTCAAAAAAGCACTACCTGACGATGACGACACTCAGGACCACCAACTTCATACCGCCCTTCAGAGACTACTCTGCGACAAATACGATACGAGGGTACCACCATCCCCTTTGCTCGTAACTAAGTTGCACTGGCAATACAACAAAGAAAAAAAGTCTCCTGGCCTTGATGACATGCACCTGTAAACCATCAAACAAGCTGCTCCAATTCTTGTACCATAGCTGACAAACTTACTGAATGATGCTCTATTAGAAGGACGAATATCGGCAAATGCAGTGATAATCAAGAAAGCAGACGACAAAGACCCAAATGAATCTGGGAAATACAGACCAATACGGCTCTTTAGCATACTGGCAAAGATACAGGAGAGACGCTGTGAGACAGACGAGTCGCACCGGCAGCTCTTCGGCCTTAACCCACATCACTTTGGTTTTCGACCTCACAAATCCATCGACGACACAGTAAATACTTCAATAGAAATGACATAGACAATACATGAAAAATACATAGTAACAACCCTAACAGACATAGCTGGTGATTTCGACAACCTTTGGTGTCTGATCTGTTTACAAAACTTAAGAAGATGAATATTCCACGGGCTCTGTTCAACAGCCATAAAGATTATTGGAAAAAACATGATAGTGGAATGGAAGAGTGGTCGCCAAAAGGTTATGAAAAGGGCAAAAAAGCGTTGTCCGCTAGAATCGATATGTGGACCAATTTTCTGAGACATAGCCGTAGAGCCGGCCGCGGTGGTCTCGCGGTTCTAGGCGCGCATTCCGGAACCGTGCGACTGCTACGGTCGCAGGTTCGAATCCTACCTCGGGCATGGATGTGTGTGATGTCCTTAGGTTAGTTAGGTTTAAGTAGTTCTAAGTTCTAGGGGACTTATGACCACAGCAGTTAAGTCCCACAGTGCTCAGAGCCATTTGAACCATTTGAACATAGCCGTAGAACTACTACTGAATGCAGTAGAAGACAACGAAATTTCAAACGGGGTGGTTGCATACGCTGATGACCTTACGGTCTTGGTATCCCCTAACTTCCGGTCCCAAAAAGAGAGTAAGGCGACGCTGCTCCTCGCGTTCGTCAGTGAAAGGTGCACGAACAACAAACTCACAGTAGCAATAAACAAAACTGTTTACCTACTTCTAAGACGCACACTGAAAGGAAATCCAGTTATACAGTTATACAACAATTTTATAAAAAGGAAGCTATGAAACATACCTCAGCATTTACATTGGCGAATATTTACACTTCAATAATCATGCCCGACTGACAATCAACAAATTAACGAAACTCATGAATGAACTTGCAAGACTGAACACTGTAAGATACAGACTACCCCTAAGACCATTATATCAAAATGCCAATTATATCAAAATGTAAGAAGTAGTTGCAATCGAGCTACAGTAGCCCATTACAAACAATAGCGTAAGGCGCTTAAAAATGTTATTAGGAACGCACAGGGTATGTGGTACGCAAATAGAATAGCTAATTCAATCATTTTCTGAGCATTGTTGGTGAATTAAACAAAAATTTAGTTTCTACAGAGAATCATATAACTTTCTTGGAAAATGCCTTTCCGAGATTGATGCCTGAAATACTCCTCTGTGATACAGATTATTGGGAGATAGAGTCAATAATTAAATCACTGAAGATTAAAGACTCTCATGATTATGATGGAGTGCCTAGCATAATATTAAAGTACTGTATTGCACAAGTTAGCTCAGTATTTAGCCATATTTGTAATTTTTACTTTAGAAATGGTCAGTTTCCTGACCGATTCAATACTCAGTAGTAAAGCCGCTTTATAAAAAGGGAGAAAGGAACAAAGTAGACTATTTTACACCTATTTCTAGGCCATCATTGTTTGCTAAAGTTATTCAAAAGGCTGTGTAGGTAATGATAATAAATCATTTTATATCACACGATTTGGTATGAAATTTATATTTCGGCCTTAGAAGTCGTTTAACAACTGGAAATGCTACATTCTCTTTTCTCTGTGAGATACTGGATGGGTTAAACAAAAGGTTTCGAGTGCTAGGCATATCTTTTAATTTAACTGAAGCGTTCGATTGTGTTGATCACAAGATATTGATCCAGAAGTTGGACCATTACGGAATACCCGGAGTAGCTAACAATTGGTTCACCTCATCCTTTAGAAACAGATAGCAAAAGGTCATTATTCTCAGTATAGATAATGCCCATGATGTGAGGTCTGAGTAGGGTACAGTCAAGTGGAGGATGCCCCAGGGTTCAGTGTTGGGGCCACTCCTGTTTCTTATATTTATAAATGATACGCTCTTTAGTATTACGGGTAACTCTAAAATATTTCTGTTTGCTGGTAACACTAGGTTGGTAGTAAAGGATGTTCTGTGCAACATTGGCTCTGTTTCAATTAGTGCAGTTCATGACATAAGTTGATAGGTTTTAGAAAACAAATTAACGCTAAATTACATTAAGACTCAGTTTTTACAGTTTCTAACACACAATTCAAGAAAAGTTGACGTTCTAATTTCACAGAATGGGCATATGATTAGTGAAACTGAACAGTTCAAATTTATAGGTGTTCGGATAGATAGTAAACTGTTGTGGAAAGCCCACGTTCAGAATCTGATACACAGACTTAATGATGCCATTTTTGCTATTCTAACGGTATCTGAAGTAAGTGATCGTTCGACACGCAAATTAGTCTACTTTGTATCTTTTCATTCGATTATGTCATATGGTATTATATTTTGAGGTAACTCTTCCAATTCTAAAAGGATATTTTTGACTCAGAAACGGGTGGTTCGGCCAATAAGTGGTGCAAGTTCACGAACCTCTTGTCGACCCCTGTTCACGAGTCTGCATATTTTGACATTGGCCTCTCTCTCTGGATATATTCCTTACTGTCATTTGCCGGCCGGAGTGGCCGAGCGGTTCTAGGCGCTTCAGTCTGGAACCGCGCGACCGCTAAGGTCACAGGTTCGAACCCTGCCTCGGGCATGGATGTGTGTGATGTCCTTAGGTTAGTTAGGTTTAAGTAGTTCTAAGTTCTAGTGGACTGATGACCACAGATGTTAAGTCTCGTAGTGCTCAGAGCCATTTGAACCATTTGAACCATGGGAATTCAAGAAGCTTACCAATATTCTACGCGCTTTCAAACCGAAACTGAAGTGTTTCCTCATGGGTAGGTCTTTCCATTCCGTGAGGAGTCCCTTGAAAAATTGTATTATTGATTGGGTTTACTTAAATTTATGGCTTGACCTTTTTCGGACTCATAAACATTTTATTTTTATCTTACATTTGTTTTATGTCGTAATTTCATGTGCTGACACGTTCCATGACCTTAGAGGTTTGCTCCTCAATTTGGTCCTACGGAACTTGACGTGTAAATAAATAAATAAAAAATGGGGACATATTACACAGTACTCCTTGAGTCAATAACTTGTGTTACGGCTAGAGCTTGGGTACTTCGATTATGCTTAGGTGCACATACTGTGGCGTCACCAGAGTAGCGTTCCACTCGGAATCTATGGGCTTTCGGAACTACTCGATTGAGGCATTGCGCATGGTACTGGAAGTTTTCTCTATAGATAGTGCAATTCGCCACAGAGTAATTGGCTACTGGCTGAAGAGGGGAAACCCGACAAAATAAGAGACAAATAACTGGACAAGACATAACCGACAAACGGAAAATAAACAAGTGGAGAACTGACAGGTTACAGACAGAATGGGACACAACTGATAAGGTAAAACGAGTCTACTCTTTCTTCTCCAGTATCCGAGAGTGGATGAATTTGAAGTATACAAGTCCAACACGTGGCACTGTGAACTTTCTAACGGGCGACGGCCCCATATCCTGTGCATCTCCACAGGTTTGGCCTAAAACAGACTCACACATGTGCCTGTGGTGAGAATGACACTCCTGAATACAGTACTCATCTGCTATGCCCTAGGGTATATGAGACCGAGCTTCATACGCAGGCAAGAGCTTAATACGCAGATAAGATGACTGGAATTCCACAAACAAGATCGCAGGCGAAGTATAGCGAGCACTACAGGCGGCATACAAACAGGAGACACCAAACGATGAATAATACAGGCTCCACGTCTGACAGACTGACAGTACACAGTAAACGACACAGACATAAACACAGATACTGAATCGGATGCTATATAACACACAGGAAATGAAGACGAGGTAAACGTACAAACATAGCAATAGTAAGCTAAGCGTTCTCCAATACTAAATCAATGCAATCTGAAAATGCAGCTCCATATGTAGCTGTCTCTTATACCATTCCATATAATATAATACTATCTGAAGATGTGACATTTCTTCTTCTTTCGCTACAGCAGGCGTGACTTGCTCGATGTTTTACACAGCCCTCGCACCTGATGCAGCTGAGTATGGCCTTTTTAATCAATTCCTAGTCTCAACTGTTATCTTAAGTTCGGAAATACATTATAACCTACCTAATCAATACATTACATTAATTATTGCCACTGTCAAGAGAACATGTGTAACAAGTGTAAGCACACACGTAGAAGGTATAAAGGGAAGAACTGTCACATCATCCAAGTAAAATGGAAATCTCTTGTTTCATCTATTAAATAGACATTCAACTTTAATTAAAAATACATCCATAACCTATAATGTATCTTAGTTATTGTCATTATCTAAGTTACCAAAAAGTTTAAATAAAGTGGGAACACACATTTGTTCTTACATTTTTTATTTGGTATTTTTTTATTTTATCCTTTTGTAAAACTTTCAACAAATACAATGTACTACCAATACACTTGTATGATATAACATGTAAACTCGTACAATGTACAACGTGCTATATAACAGCAGGCAACAGGTCACTTGCAGCACGACGAAGAATGTCAGCACAGGCTCCTGAGCGCCGTGCCGAGATCGATACCTAGCGCCAAGCGAGTAGAGCACCGCCTTTGCCGCATAGTTGTTGGAAGAGAGGCAGTGGGCTGTGCGAAAAGGAAGAGGGCAGTACGGACTGGGCGCTTATTGAGGGTTGCGTGTCCCGTAGAAGGTAGCGGCTTCCTGGAGAGCAATTGGTTAACATTGCCGGTATTCCGTTTTGGTGGTGTAGGCGTTGGCGGTCTGTGTTCTCCGTGCAGGGCGCTGCGGCTGCTGAGGTGCCGTGCTGGGCCAGCCTAGTGCCTGTGTTCCTCACTTGAGAATTTCGCGATTCGGCGAATACCAGCGATCATGCCCTTTCTGCACTAGACGACCGGAACGCCTATATCACACAATTTTGCTGGACACTGAGTCAGTGCCTCCTTCGGGTTAGTTGGACGAGTAGTAGTCCGATTGCCCATTATTCGCATGTTCTCCAGAGATTTGGCTCCATCGTCTGGTGCTGACTGTGTTTGAGGTAGCTTGGTGCCGAACTTCCACTTGGTTTTTCACTATGTTGTCGTGCTGCGCTCCACGATTTTCATTTAATGTGATCTTGAAACGGTTTGCGTACGTGCTGAACTCTCCCCCATGGGGAATTAGCTTAAGTTTAGCGTACCCGTTTTTAAAAATTTTTAGGCACCCAGTTTAAGATAAAGAGCAGACTACTATTTTGATGATGTAATTTTAAGGCTTAGGGGCCTGTACCTAATTCTGAGTCACATCTTGTCACTGAATTGTTCTTTAGAAATGGAATCTGTTTTATTTAGTGGCGCTAACTTGTATCTTGCAGCCCGTACATTTTTCTTTCCCCCTAGACGCTACAACAACCTTTAAGAGAGATACCTCTTTTTGGTCTATCACGACCAGGGGAATCGACTAGTGAGTATTTTTAATGTCAATAAACTTCACCAACAGCCGTATACTTTAAGATATTTTTTTTATTCGGAAAACAAGCAGTTTCGGCAACTGCCGAAACCTGTTGCTTTGAGAATAAAATAAAAAATAGCTTATACGGCTGTTGGTGAAATTTATTGACATTAAAAAATTTAAGGTAAATAAGTTGAATTTTTTATATGATGCTTAAATAATGCTTGCCTCTGTTAAATTATATGTTAACTGTGCTAAAATTAGTTCCATGAGGACAGTTTCAGTTCTGAAGTACTTCTTGTTGATGATTAATATAATAATATGCCACTGCTGTATCTTGGGTTATAGATGCTAGTTTGAAGGCTGCTTCTGCACTTATTAATATTGTGGTGAATTTTCATCTTTGATCGGTAGCATTAATTACGTCCCACCCTTGAACCAGTTAACTTTAAGATAGCATCAGAAGTCGGGTTAACATTCGATGGCACTTTAATCTTAATATTAGTTGTTGGATTTGTTTTATAGCCAGGGCAAAGGCTTTGGCTCTATTCACCATGTTCTCTGCTTAAGACAGCTTTGCTGTGTGTGTCGTAGTGCACTACGTATCCTCTCCCGGCTTTTTGTAGCCGGAGGACGGGGCCCAGAAATCTACGTCTAGGTTCTATTGGGTTGTATGCGGGTTTGTGCCATGATCTGACGTGGGGCCGCCCTATTTCTTTACTGTAATTTTTAGATTATGATGCACTTCGGCATGACTTTCTAAGTAATATGTAATGTTATGATGAAGTGCAGTTCTTTATGAAAATGGTTTAGAGAGTGTCTAAATTGTTCGCTTCTCTCGTTTCATATTTAATTCCGTTTAGCTAGAGTACATAGTAAACCAGTGTCGCGAATATAAAGATTAAAATGCAGTATGCACTGTCTTTAGGTAAAAATTTTTTCCTTTGGTTAAATGAGTGTCTGACATTAAAAACGTATGCTGATGTAGCAATTGTGAAATTGGACTCATATTTGAAATCCATAAAAAGACAAATACTGTACAATACAGCCCTTAGCCTGGTTAGGTACCATACAACCTTTCATGAATGCCAGTATAAACAATATAAAAATAAAAAATAAAAAAATCACAAAATCTTCTGTCGTAAGAGATCAATTAACAGTGAACGTAATCACAACTCTATTAATAAAGTAGTGACCCTTAATTAAGATAGAGAATCTATAATCGATGTATATTAGAGTGCGGTATCGATGGCGACTATGTCATGGCTTCTCTGCATGACTTCCTTGTTTCCATGTGGCTGAGCTAGCGGAGGACGGTCCAGGCTCCTCGTCGCGGGCGGCTGGCACACGCCAATCCGCTGGGCTGCTCTACGCTATTAAAACTAGCACGTCTCTGAATATATCAAAGTAAGCATTCAGATTAAACTCGCTCTGTTCATTCAGTAGTTATTCCGGTTGTTGCTTTCTGTGCACATAAATCTCCATTTCTTCGAGCAGGTTCATTAATTGTCCCTTTGACGCCCTATGCAGCACTTTCATGTTACTGTCTGCATGCCCTACCGAAAGTCTTACTCTGTCCAAATGTGTACCGAAAGCCCTCTTACATTTACTATACTTATGTACTCGAAAACGAGTATGAAAATTTCTTCTTGCCAGACCGATGTAAAATCTATCACTGTCCTGGCAGCTAACCATATAAACGCCAGATCCTATATATTTTTTGCTGCTGTTGCCAACTTCGTGCCGTAGCTTGCAACCAACTTTAACTTTCGTTTGAAATTTAATTTTTATTTTCGTTTTTCTGAAGGCCTGAGCAGTTCTGTCGGAAAACGCACCATTGTATGACATAACCACAAACTTCTTGCCCTCTGGTTCTATTGGCTTCTTCATGTCATATTTTTTATTTTAGTTTACAATAATGTTTCATCACGTTACGATCTTTATATCTATTTGCCCTGACTATTTGTTTAATCACGCTTAATTCCTCTATCTCGTCATTAGGGGTAAGCAGCAGTTTTAGCATCCTGTTGAACTTAGCTCTGAAGTACGCCCATTTATGCTCACTGGGGAGACAGGACATTGCATTTATAATAGTGTCAGTGGCCGTTGTCTCCCTATATATGCTAATTTTGTGTCTTACATCTCTTTTAGTTAATCTGTTATCCAAAAAACTTGTATTTCCTTCTTCTTCCAACTCCACTACATATTTAAATTTTTTTTCTGCATGTCACCCATCCTTTCTGCTATCCCGCGTATTTCACTTTCGTCACCTTTGTACAATAGTATAACATCGTCTACATATCGTCTGTAATAGACGAGGAGACTGGACCGTCCTCCGTTAGCTCAGCCACAGGAAAATAAGGATGTCATACACAGAATCCATGACATATTGGTCATCGATACTGCACTCCAATATATCTATTATAGATTTCCTATTTTTAATTAATGGTCACTATTTTATTAATAGTGTTATGGTTACGTTCACTGTTAACTGACCTCTTAGGGTAGAAGATTTCGTGAATTTTTATTTTTTATTTTTATACTTTTTATACTGGCATTCGTAAAAGGTTGTGTTACCTAACGAGACTAAAGGCTGTATTTTATATTATTTGTGCTTTTTATGGATTTCAAGTATGAGTCCAATTTCATAGTAAATCAGCAAATGTTTTTAATTTTAGACGCTCATTTAGCGAAAGGAAAGGTTTTTAACTAAAGACAGTGCATACTGCATTTTAAACTTTATAGTTTTTATGCTGGCGTTCATAGAAGGTTGTACGTTACCTAACCAGGCTAAGGGCTATATTGTATAGTCTTTGTGCTTTTAATGGGTTTCAAAAATGAGTCCATATCAAACATCGGCCATCATTTCGTAAAGAAGTTTCTGAGAAATAACCTTTGGAGCACAGCATTGTATAGTAGTGAAACGGAGTCAGTGGGCAAAGCATAACAGAGTCTAATCGAAACTTTTGAAATGTGGTGCTACAGAAGAATGCTGATCATTAGGTGAACTGATAAGGCAAGGAATACTGAAGGTCTCGAAAGAGCCTTTGAGGAAAGGAATCCCTGACAAGTAGAAGGGACAGGATGATAGGTCATCTAAGATACCAGGGAATAATATGTACCAGAGGGAGCTACAGAGGATATAAACTGGGGAGGACGGCAGAGATTGGAACACAGCCAGCAAATAATTGAGAACGTTCTGTGCTGTGCATCTCTGAGATGTAAAGGTTGGCACCAGAGAGAAATCCTTGGTGAGCCACATCAAATTAGTCAGGAGACTGATGATTAAAGAAAACAGAATAATCTTGAATATAGTTTCATTGCGTCCAGTGACATCATACAGGTCCTCGGTCTGTTTTCTGACAAAACAGTTTGAGCCTTTCCAACCTGGCAGGTAATTACACACATACACACACATACATACATACACAAACACACATACACACACTTACACACACACACACACACACACACACACACACACACACACACACACACATACATAATCATAGGCAAACATGATACTAGAAGAGATATAAAATTATTGTCGTAACTTTTCAAGCTCTCATTAAAATATCGTCACTCTATTAAACAAATTATTAACAACAAGAATGCATACTTACATTTAGTTCCGGAACGTGACAAGAATTACGAAACATTACAAGTCATTTTGAAATAACGAATTCTGGCTACTCAGCTACTAGGAATGTTAGGGAATGATGAAGGAAACTCACACTGTCATAAAATTAAGTGTAGCTTTGTAGGTTTAATAATAATGGCATGTTTTGATATAAACTTGTAGTAAATTAGTAATTCTTTATAAACATGATTTATTTGAAATGTTATTAGTTTAGGTGATGGTTGACGTCGTATAATTTCGTAAGGCACATCAGATTGCTCCAGTATTTTAATTGCTATTAATTTTTAATCTATTTTAATTAAAAACAACCTTAACTTTATTTACTAATGATGCTAGAGTGTTGCTTGAACTTCACTGTTCTCATCTAATCACAATGGTTGTTCCGATGATTTTTCTGTCTTATGTGTATGTGGTGTATAGCATAATTTCGTTGAAAACATATTATAATGTATCTTTCGTTTCGTCTATCTTTACCCCTCTCAGACACGTACTCACTCTACCACATCGGGAAATCCCATCAGCCGGTCCAGTCGCTCAGCCTTCAGCTCTGCTGGAACTCTTTGCATGTACAGCACTGAAAATACGATTGTCTGTCATCAACTATGACCTCGAATTTTTTTTCAAAAAGTAGGTAGTGTCTAGTATAAAAACCGAATCACATTTAACTTCATTTTCGATTTATAAAGTACTTGCACACCTTACTCAAAGTCTGTGGCCCACACGTCAGACCTTTCCGTCGTTAGCCGTCTAATACACATCACAGTCTCTCGCGCTACAAGGCAGATCCTCCTAACGTCACAGAGCTCCCATAAAGAAGCAGTCCTGTACTGTTACGTACTGCAGTTTACGGTTACAGGAAAGTTTAATTGTTTTGCATTTTTTTATGTTTCCGTTGTTTGTTTCTGTATATGTGATGATGCGCTACCGTTGATGGAGTACAAATCCGAGGGCGATCTACTACACAAGTATGAGGATATCTGAGGCCAGTAACGGGCGTAATAAACCAAAATAACTGCTGTGAAACGAGCTACGGGAGACCGAAATTTCGTTTTGTTGACACACTCAGTAAACGATGGTGAGCGGCCTCTGTAAGTTAATCGGAAGGCATCGGTTCCATACTGTGTAAGCAATTGAGAAACGTATATTATGAGTTGAACTGCAGTTATATCTAAACAAGTGCATAAATGAAGTTAATTCTATGAGTAGAAAAGATTTATTAACAGATCACGTACAAAGGTGATTCTTCGACACAGCACAGTTGGATGTTTGAATATGTATGGCATGTAGAGACGTTTACGAAGCAAACTTCTCCCATGTTACTTATTAAAAGGAATCTCCATTGCACCTTGGGGGAAGAATTCCAAGTCAAATTGTTATTTTAAAAAACATTTACTAGCATCACTTTTTCACCAGTGAAAAAATCAAATTAGATGCTCTTGAATTCTTAGATCGGTTGTATAAAGCAACATAAGAAATTAAATGCCGCTCCCTTCTTTGTAGTGAAGAAGAAGGCATGTCGGTAACAGCTGACATCAGCCATAATCAGAAATCGGAAAATATGATGTTATGTGAGATTATTCTCAGAAAGAGAACGTAATTATGTAATGTAGGTCTATAGTGCCCTTGATAGTGAACATCCTCTGGCCATCATTGTTTTCCTTCTGCAATTTTAGAAGTATGAAGTACCAATATCTACAAAATGATATTTGTTTTCCAGTCATTTTGATAACCCCAATAATTAAAGACATATAAAAAGCTGTTTTGATATACTATTGAGAAAATAAAAATACTACTACTACGTAGTTGTTCTGCTTTAGACACTGAAGCTAACAGCAGAATCTTTGTTTTTGATTTGAAATGTGATGCAGTTAAGGTTCGAATTACTAACACACATTATTTAGAATTCGTATCCTACGGAAATCGGCGACATCTAATTTTTCCTTGCAACTGTGTTGTTACTTCTGCTGACACAAGACACTTAGCGCGCAAGTAAGTATCTGGAGATGGTAACACTAATAATCATTGGTTCATCGAAGGAAATGAAAATATTTAAACTGTATGGAAGAATGACATGCACATAGCTTAACAGTTTATTATAAGAAACATTGTTCCATTAGACATCAATTCAGAAACCTTTTATTCTTACAAAATGTGTGATCCATCATCGTCTTCTCCGCTTAATATACCTGATCAGAAAGCGGCACAATACGCTGAAGTTAATTTCAGTTGTACTCTTCTTACAGTAATAAAAGTGTATTTGCGCTCTACGTAAGTGTATGCCGCTAGCTGGAGTCATTATTTTGCACCCTCGTTGTACTGCATAATTTATAGTGTTAATCTCACCGAGTGTGAAAAATGTGAGCTGGCAGTGAATCTTGGCGCACTTGAGACATTATTCTCTCTTACATGTTAAGACCCTCACGTTACACAATGCAACCGACCTATATTTTGTTCTGAAATGGGAATATTCTGAAGTTACGTTGTCATACAGGATTTAGAAGACAGTAACCGTACATGTAATTTCATTGCTCAATGTTGGAACTGTTTCAGCTTCGTAGTAGGGAAGTAGTACCTCTTAATTAAAACTTCCGTTACGTCTCATAACGACGTTTAGATAACTTTCATTAAGTTATAAAGCAGAGTTCGTAAAGGAGCTAAAGACTCAATTTTAGTTTACGTATATATTCTTCAGAGACACATCAAACAAAGTCGCTGAATTGTACAAAAACATAGGGTAAATGACGAACAGCCGTGCGAAGTCGATCAATGAAATATAATACAGTTTTCTTACATTTTACATTATCTTTGAACTGTATTTTAAGACTCCATCACAAGTTAGTTCATGACACTAAACTTATTAAATATTTTCATCAAGAGCATCATCATCCAGTGTTGGATTCAGAACTCCGCCAGAATTTTTTTCTTTTCACTTTATGGTCTTCACTTACATTTGCTTGTCTTTGTTGTCAGATAATCTTCCAATACGGCCTCCATGGGGTTATTTCTTATTAAGAAGAATCGAACTAAGTATCTCGTTACTCCCTCTACCAACTGTTTGTTTCCCTTTCAGTAACAGTTTCGTAACAGTCAATATCACGTCCTCAAGTCCTGTCTTTTTTCTTACCCATTTAGTTCTCTTTATTTCCTTTCTTGTTATGCCTGACACTGAACATACACCTAGATTTTCAGCTTCTTGAATGCATATTTATCCTCCGTGTTTGAATTGCATTAATTACTATAGGATGAATAGAGCGAACAGAATGTTGAGCACAGAATGTAGATCAAGAATTAAGAAAAATGAAAATAATGAGCAGTAGTAGAAAAAATCAAACTGGCGGTACACTTAACATCAAAGTTGGTGAGCTCTACAACACTGGAGTGATAATAACATGACAATCGATGAAAGGAGGACATGAAAAGCAGACTAGCATAGGTGAAGATCGCATACCTGGCCAAAAGAATTTTACTGTTGTTAAACATAGGCCTTAATCTCAGGACGAAATTTCAGGCAATGTACATTAGGACAACAGCTTTGTGTACTAGTGAATAATGGAGTGCGGAAAAGAAGTGAATGTAGGTGTTTCAGATGTGGCTAAAAGGATGTTGAATATCAGGTGGGCTGCGAAAATAATTCGCCCACATGAAGAACACGTGGAAAACACTGACGAGAACAAAGGACAGGGTGACTGGACACGTGTTCAGACATCAATGAATAACATCCAAGGTGCTAGATGGAACTGTTGACTGTAACAACGGCAGTGGAAGACAGATATTGGAATATATCCCACAACTAATTGAAGCCGTTGGGAATATGAGATAAATAGGTGGCCACTGGAGAGAACGTGATGATAGACTGTATCAAAACAGTCACAAGAGTTACCCCCCACCCCTAAAAAAAATGCTATCGGCACTAGGCACTGATGGAGGATATTAACGATTTTTGTTATAAACATCCATTTTGAATACTTAAATGCAAGCGATGCAAGCGGTTTTACCCCTCCATTTACTTCTGTAAATGTAAATTCGCTTGTTATTATCACTTGCACCAAATACTCGTAGACAATGTCATCAACTGCTTCCATAACACTATAATTTATTCTTACCAGTTCGGTATCCCCACACTGAGTGTAAGTTGTTTTCGTTCTATTGTGATTAGAATTCAGGGCTAACATCATACTTGTTTAGTTCAGTTTCTCTCCCCCTAGATGAAGGTCTTCGTGATACAAAACAAATTAATTAGCGATTCGAATTTTGTTCAAAAAACATCGGGTTTACGTATAATCCTTTTACATCTCAGTTTAAATATTTGAAAACTTCTTCAAAATCTGCATAGTATAATTTCCTTCCTCATTTTTTGACACGACAGTGTCGGTGTAATAGAATGAAATTTGTAGAATTAATTTATACATTCTTCAGCAGTCTGATGCCGGTACGTTCTGTGGCTGGTTTTCAACTGATGCCCTCCCAAGCTTAATTTTGACAGCCTCAAACACTCCTTAATACACTATATACCCCATAAAAATTGGTACTCCATATTTAATGTCCCTTTCTATATCTTCGTTGGCAAGACGTTCCGTCGTGTTGTATCCACCCCTAAATCCTGGTAATCTTTTCCCTGGTTAGCGTATATCTTTTCCTAGACGACTGGCAACGATTGTTGTATACCACTGATAACAGGATAATAGTCCTCCATATTGTTTCCGTTTCCCTTCTTGTAGTTTATAACAGTCACAGCATTAATACACAAAGAAATTAATGACATTAGCTGCCAGTGGGCACTGATTTAAATCAGTGGGGAAAGTTGAAAATTTGTGCCGGACAAGGATACCAACCCAAGGCTCCTAGTTATTAGGCAGATGTGCTGACCACTGATCAGCCGAAGACATGGGTAATCAAAACTACTCGGACTGTTTTGCAATGACCACAGTGTCTGGATGGCGCAGAGGCCCGCGCACCTGTATAGTAAGCAGGAGATGTGGGTCCGAATCCCGGTCTCTTCCAAATTCTCAAGTTTCCCCATCGATTCAAATCAATGACCACTTGCAGCTTACGTCATTAATCCACTTAGGTAGTGATTCATAGTGGCTGCAGGATCAAAAAGGTGACATATCTGAAATGACAGACACCACATAAATAATCACAGTATTTTTCGAAGTATCTGGTACCGTTTACTCAGAAAATTGCGAAAAAATGTGCACGTCTTTATTCACCACCGCTGCTACTAATTTTATCGTTGTAACTGTCATTCCTCATGTGCAGGTTCTTACCTTCTATTCTTGCTGGGAATTACTTTTGCTACTTCCTTTCATAGATCTTCCAGCCTACACTCATTTTCACATTACGTGAGAGTTTGTTTCCTTGGCTGTACTACATACATTTTTGGAGAAACCTCCAAAACACTTTATCATAATTTCCGGCAGTTCCATGACACAGCCACCTGACTTCCTGACTGGTGTATTACGTTGATAAGTTTAATGAGATACACGTAACAGAGATTTTACTCATCAGTACTACATCCCACTTCACTATACACGAAAGTCTGTCAAGGCCAGGGTAAGTTTTCGATTCCGATTTGAGGTGAGCAACTCGTCGATCCATGCTCGGAGCGCATTTTCATCCGGAAGGGGAGTTTCTTGAAGGCTGTTCGATAGTGAGCGGAAAAGGTGAAAATTTGATGGCGCAAGATCAGGAAAATGTGGTGGGTGCGGAATGACATCCTAATCCAACTCCTGTATAGTGCTTTTTGTCAGCCTGGCGGGCGCTAGTGTGGTGTAGCATTTCTTGACGCATTGTTCCTGGTCCTTGTTCTTGGACTGCGTCTGCAATAAGTCTCAATTGTTGACAGTAAATGTTACCAGTGATGGTGGCCCTTCGGGTATGGAATGCGTAGTACACCACACCGCTCTGTTCCAGCAGGTGCATAACATTATCTTATGTGAATGGTCACAGGTCTTTGTATGGAAAGTAGCTGCTTTGTTTGGGCTCAACCATTCCTTTCTTGTTCTTGTGCTGGAATAGATACACCATTTCTCGTCGCCAATAACGATACAGAAGAGGAGAGGTCGGTGATGTTCTACAGCAAGTTGATGACGGGCAAACAGGGATGCACATGTGGCCACAAGCTGATCTCGTTACTTTAGATTATAGCGAGTGTACCTATACACGCGGTTTTCAAGCCTTCTCCATTACATACATACGTTTCATAATGGTGGAATGATCACAGTTCACTGCATTTGACGATTCTCCACTACACACATATGGATCTTTATGGATTAATGCGTTTAAACGATCTTCATCTAAACCCTAAAATATTCCTAAATGTAGAGAGTCAACAATGTAAACCGACCGTGCTTAAATAGAGAAAACCGTTTCCTTCCCGTGCTCTGTCCAACGGCATTATTCCCATACACAACGTAACGTACATGGTTCTGGCTGCTTCGGCTGCTGTCGCCCCTCTACTAAAGCAATCAGAAGAATATTTCTGCAATGTTCAGATATCTCCACTTAGCACTCCATTTTTTAGCGTCCACAGTTCCAGTCACCATCTCGAAACGGCAGAATGACGATACGTGAACTCAAACGGCAACTGTGAACTACAAATAAATAATGACAGTCGATAAATGAAACCTTAGCAACCGGAATACCAACATGCAAAACAAAAGCTGTACGAACTTTCGCACCAAGCTAATTATGTGGTTTCTACTCGGTACAAGTTCTCGTCACGTTCCCGTTCAACTTCGGTTTTTCTCGAATGTCTCAAATATGACCTCAATATATTTTACTACTTCTTCTCGTAAACGTCTCCGAATTGCTTGGTTCAGCTGAATTATGTTACCATCTGCCTTTAATAATTTTCTCCTCGTAAAAATTTGTGTTCTCCAAAATTTGGTTTCGTTTATTCCTGTTGTGTATGACTACATACACAATGGTGGGCTACGGTGTGGTGAGGCAACTGCTGTTATGTAAAGGGGATCCCTGACCTATAGCATGAAGTGGCAGTGACTAGGCCCTGTCTTCATAGCATCACGTAGCAAAGAGGCTCCAAGTGTGGATGGGTTGAGTGTCTGCCGTTGGATGTCCTTATGTCGTGGCGGCTGAGAGCGTTTGTAGTCCTGAGCCTTTGGAGGCGTGGCTCAGAGGATATGAAGCATTGGGTCTGCTAGATCCCACGCAAATGTTATCGCCATATAATGGGAACTTGCATCACTCTGGCCAACGTCAGGGAGTTATCGATATGTGGTACCACAGCTCCTACTTGCTCCTGCTTCATTTCTAGTTAATTCCAGCATAATATTAGTTAAAGCAGCATGTCTTACATATGGCTACAGCTTCTTTATTTGCTAGTGCGATGAAAATACTGCATTAGTCCGACATTTCGTTCTTTCATTTTCTCATACAAGTGAGTAATGACAGTACAAGTACTGTGTCTGCACCTACAGAATTGTTAGTTTTAATTTTCTCCTGTTCTATGCTAAAAATAAGTCTGAGACAAAACACGAAGCACCCAGAAAAGTAGAGGGAAATAAAATAATACTTAACGGTTTGAGAGCGTGTGTGATGTTATTTTGATGATTACAAAACCGAGTAATATGTCGTATGAGCCTCTCTTCTGTATGACGTTGCATTCCCTCTGGTCTTGATGAATACTGTGATATTGCTGTGAAAGGCATCATAACGCCGTTTTGTCCTTTACTAGGCCACGGCGGTCCCCATATTTAGAAATTTAATTTGCTGGATACAGACATTTCACAGACTTCAGATGGGAACTGGTTCCACACAAGATCTATCCAGGACAGTTCTGTGGGTCTTGCTCACCATGGGCCTATCTCAACATCATGAAGATAGTGAGAGATTGCAGGGCAGCCCACTTTTGGCATGGTGTCATGCTGCTTAATGTTCTAGGGAAGGTGATCTTTATTACTTGATTCCTAAATTTGATACGATCTTACTTCTTTGATATGATGAAATGGTTGGCAGTAAATAACACTCTGGCTTGCGTGATCTAGTGAAGGCGTAGCAGTAGGCTTTACCTGGTTTGAGGAAAGAGGGTGCCGAGTTAATTGACAGCGGTAAAAGCGTACGGCGGCCGAGAGCTGAGGGGAGCTTTTTTCTGAGGAACCTCGGTGGAAAAGTTTGCTGACAGCCAAGTCCTCCGGTCTCCTGTGCAGACGAACTGGGAGGCGTCGGTCGGTCGGCGGCCATGTCCATGTAGGCTGACTAGGGCCGAGGAGTGGCTGCAGCATTGAACGGTGCATTGTAAGATCTGATAGTCGTCAGTAAAGCAGAGTGTGGGCCCTTGTTCGGTAGAAAGCGAATGAGATGGACGAAAGTTTTTGCGAATTCCGTGGCACAGGCCAGTGGCGCCCAGGCGTCTAGACTCAGCTGCAGAACATATTTCTGAAGGCATGTGGCTTTTAGCGACTTTATGGCTGTTCTTTAGAAGGAAATGGATGCAACAGGGGAGATAACGATCGTTTTATGGAGGACTGTGGCTCCATCCAAGTCATACTTTTAGCAAATACATGTGTAAACACGTGGGAAAGAGGGCGCGAAGCTGACTTTTTTTCCTTTTCTCCCTATTAATTTTTAAACTCGCTGATGGGTCAAATATGTGCATGCTGAGCAGCGGGGGAGGGGGAGGGGAGGGGTCTCCCAGTTTGAAATGCCAAGATCAAACTCGTGACCGGCTTTTGCCAAAGGGGGTGTACTCTAAACATGCAAATGTTGTATGCTACCGAGTTGCGGAGGAAAGCTGTAGAGAAATAGAAGATCTCTCCCGTACCGACACTTCGCAAGCAAAGAATGGCAGGTCTTTACCTAGACTTGTGTCCTTTGCTAGTGTGCCACGTAGAGCTTGTATTAGTCACCATCTGAACCATCAGCGGTACTGCTTCTTGCATTACGTACACAACGAATTATGCCTGAGTGTACTTATTTGTTTCGAGTTGTTCGTCTAAGCGTTTGACATATCCGATCATGAATAGTCGTGTCATGCATTCAAATTGGTTTGGTAGACCAGCAAACAGGTGCACCTGCAGACTGGAATCCAGTGGTGTTTCAGAGGCTCATAGGGAAGTATCTGCATTCCATATCAGCCGGACGCGAGACCGTGTACTTGCATATTTCCGGGCGCGCCCCTATAACAACAGATTGCCGTTGTCCGTGACTGCACTCGGCAAGCGCATCGTGCTGTGCCGCCCTCGCCTGCGGAAGGGTAAAGTATTCGCTGCTATGACGTAGGGCTCCAATATATGCTTCTCAGTACCCTGTTCTTTGGAACAATATTTTTCATTGTGCAATAGTATAGATGCTTGATAGTAGCGTAGTTTTTGGCCCATACCACAGATCCACATTTATGAAGTCAAACAAAACGACCATTTCAGGAAAGTGTGGTGGGTTGATCCCCAGCTGATCACTTTGTTAACCATAGGCCACATATTATTGAAAGCTACCGTCAGATAAAATGTTTGTGTGGCATTTTTTGGCCAACGTTTTTCATGTGACGTTAAGAAAGAATAAATCAATTGTTATTTAGTCAATTTCTCCTCCCAATGTTCTGATTTACATTACCTTCGCCAATTTTTTAAAGTCATGGCTGCAATTGAGAGAGCCTGGAAGCTTACAGATGGCGAACTGCAGCCAGGATCTAGGTCTTTGGCACTTCCATGATGCCCATAATATTACTGGTATTTAAAAAAAAATATATTATATCTATATTTATCGCTAGTGGCAAGCTTCTGAAATGGTAAAGTGGTGCATAGAAAAATTTAACTTGTGGTTAATAAAATTATACATTCCACCAACCAGCATCAATCAGATCGATGAAAACGTTGACCGACGGCATTGTGTAGAGGACAATGACCGATCTAAAATTACGCAGTTAGCGTAATTACATTGCTTGGATACTGATAGAAAAGACTGGTAAAAGAGACCTCAGGGATGCTGAAATAAAAGTTTCATAAAGTAATAGCCGATTGAACACTAGCAACTTTCGGTTGTGGCCACCAAACAATTTGTCAGCAACTCTCCTTCGCTGCAGCCTGAAAAAGGTATGACATGCAGCGTAATAATTTGATATGTGGAATTAATGAAAAAGGAAAGTACATATTGAATTAAGAGAAGACTTTTGTAATTAAATTAGCGTAATTATTTGGCCAAAACCTGCAGATACGAGAGCGACACTCACATTTAGTAAAACAACTGTCGAAAACAAACTAGAGAGAGGGATAGAGAGAGCTCACAGCTCCTGCTTTTATATAATCCAACAACATGTTACGGTGACTGCCGTCATCTTGCTTTACGGTTTCGATACATAAACATTCCTCTGGAACTTTCTTTATCGGAACAGCAAAAAAATGCGTTTCTTACATTAAATCGTGACCTTTTCTCTTTACTTTACAGATTTATTTATATAGAGAAAATTAATTCTTAATGTATTTTAGCATTCATCAAACGATTGAGACATATTCTATTAATTATTCAAAAACGCGATATTTCATTGCCCCTTGAACACTTATTTCTTATTTTGTCTCCAGAAACACAATACAAGGGTTCAACTGTGGTAAGATTAGTATGCATTGTGTTACAGAGAATGAAATAAATATCGTATTCCAACAGAATCTTTAAAAAAATACAGTCTATTTGGCAGTTGTTTTAGAGAAAATGTTTGGTACATACACTTACCAACGGGGGGGCCTCGTAGGCCCACTGACTCAGTTTTTCTATGTTGTATCCACACCCTTTGATATATGAACTTGAAAGCAAAGGTAATTGTTCGTTATTGAATGTACTATTGAGTCATTACAGAATTTCGGAATAAAAATGTAATTAAAATTCATTTACTTGATTTAATTCTCTGTGGGCCATAGAAGCCCACCCGTTGGTAATAGCAAGGAAAGATTTACGAGGTTGAGTCTCTCGTTTCAAATTCTTACCATGAAACGAATTTTGGCATTGTTGCCTTCAGACATATTATTATGAAGCAGACCATTGTTATTTTCAGTGTTTCTGCTGCTGTTGAACCAGCAACATGAGTAGACATCGTTTACGTGATAGTTCCATTGAAAGAGTGCTAGAAGGAGTTTTGAACGAATCAGATTTAGAGGAAAGTGAAGTGGATGATGATGTGGAAGAAATTAGAACTGATTCATGGTCTGAGAATGAAGATGAGGTTGAAGCCAATCCACCAGATGATAATGATACGGAATGTGATAAATTCATTGCAAAAAGTGGACGAGAGTATATTACGAAGCCATCTCGACAATATCGGCGTTCTGTACAAAATATAGTGCGAGAAAGAATGGGGCTAGGACAACAAGGAAGAATTGCGTCTCCGAAAGAGGCTATAGAGCTCTTTATTACACCTCAAATTATGAATCTAATAAAACTACACTCAAATGAAGAGGCTTCTCGACTAGGTATTCAGCACACAGATGAAGATGAGTTATTTTGTTATATAGGACTCTTGCTAATCATGGGTTCAAATCATGACAATAAGATACCTGTCCAAGATTTATGGTCTTTGCTTCAGGGCCGACAAGTGTACTATGGATCAATGAGTCGGACCCGATTTTTCGAATAGACTAAAATATTGAGGTTTGATGATAAGAACACAAGAGAAATTCGTCGCCAGACTGACAAGTTTGCTCCAATGAGGGAAATTTTTGAAAGCTTCAATTCTTCACTTCCATTGTATTTCATTCCTGGTCTACATACAACAGTGGATGAGATGTTGTCTTTGTTCCGTGGTCGCTGTCCATTCAAGGTGTTTCTAAAAGAAAAACCTGGAAAATACGGCATTCTAATTCGAATGCTGTCTGATTCTGAGACTAGATATGTGATCAGCATGGACATCTATACAGGCAAGTCAGGACATACACAGCATTCAAATGGACCGATGGAAATTGTAAAGAGACTAATAAAACCTATTGAAAAATCAGGCCGTAATATTACCACAGATCGGTACTATACTTCAGTGGAGCTTGCTGAGACTCTATGGAATGATTTTCACCTCACACTTGTTGGCACCCTACAGTCTAACAGACGACACATACCTGAAGAGCTGAAGACTACAACTGGCCGCAGTTTACACTCTTCCATCTTTGCTTATACTGACCCTCAGACACAGAGGCCACCAGTTACTCTTGCATCAACGCTAGTCCGCGAGAAGCCAAAACGACTGCTGTTGATGCTTTCAACTTATCACTCAGAAGGGGTGTTGAATGAAGACTCAATAAAGACTAACATAAATCCTTTTTATAATTCTACAAAGGGAGGCGTGGACACCATAGACCAGATGGCAAGACACTACAGCACAAAGAGAGGAACAAGAAGATGGCCTTTGTCCCTCTTCTACACACTCATTGACATAGCAGCAATAAATGCATATTCACTCTTCCTCCTCAACTTTCTGAATTGGAAAAAGAATTTGCTAAACCGCAGAAGAGTTTTTATCACTAACTTAGGTCTCGAACTAATAAGATCTCAAGTAGATAAACGGGCACACAATTTGTATGGACTTCAGAAGCCAGTAATAATGGCAATGGAAAGCATCACACAACGGAAGCTCAGCTGCTCTGTAGAACCATCATCCTCAACAGCAGAACCAGGAACACGTGGACGGTGCCACCTATGCTGCCAAGAGGCTGCATCTAAAAAGATCAAGTACAACAAGCTGGGAAAGCCAACTGTTACCTGCTCTCAGTGCCACAAACACGTCTGTGGGAAACACTGCAGGAAGACAGTGTTGTGTGAAAAATGCGTTGCAGAATGAGACAGTAAATTTTGTTTGCTTCATGTAGTGTATCGAATTAAAAAAGTCGTTTTTATAAGAAAACACTATTTTGAAACATTATTCCAAAAAATATATAAACTGAATCTCGTGATTTGTTCATTTTATTCCTATTATAATAACATCTTTTATTATTCAGTATACAAAAACAATGTCTAAGCATTTTGAATTGTTATTAGAGGTATCAGAAGTAAATAAACTTGATTTATGATAAAATAAATTGTGGTATTCTTTATGGGCCTTTGAGGCCCCCCCCCCCGTTGGTATTACATGTAACAAAAAATACGTTGGTAATGCTAGGGTTAAAGTCTGTTCAAATAAACTTTTATTTCAGAAATTGTTCATAAACTTATAGTAAATATGCCTAAATGCAGTGCTACAGTGTTTCTGAGTTTGTTATCTCCTTTTTTGTTTTTTACTCATTTTTTTAGTAAGAATCTTGATGCACTTGTCTGCAACTACGAAAAACGTGCGGTGCGTCCGGTTGACACACCACAACACTTTCTCGATTTGGCGCTCTCTGTTGAGGAGGTGGGACCGTAGGCTCGTGCGGTGACCTCTGGAAACGATTCCAGGAAACTTGCTGTCCAGTCAGATGTCCATCACAGCTGGAACACGGGGAAACGGCTCTGGCGGCTGGCTACTCCCACACTACTGCTTGCTCCGTACACCTGACAATCGGCTGCGGTCCTAGTTACATGAAAACCAAAGCAAAGCAGTATCAGCTCTACAAAAATTTGTTGACTACTGCAGAGCTACCCTAGAAAAAAATTTGATTAGTACAATCGATATCACTATCATTATTGTCTTACTTGTGTATTGTTCTTGTGATCCATTTTTATCTTTACGGAACTTTATTTCTCAGTAGTTTGTAGTTGGCACCACCGTCTACAGGTCATGGTGTATTTTCAAACTAAGGGTGTCGAGTTCTTGACCGCTAAGTTCGTCAATAAACAGCGCTCGTTAATGCTTTCTTGTGTTCACTACAGGCATTTCAGGAACGCCCCTGCAGAGTCACTGCTTAGAACTGTTACATAAAGAAAATTTCACTCAGTGTATAACTGAAAAGTTTGTGTGCAGCTACAATTAGGCACGCTTTGTTTGTTTATAGACGAAGGCAGTTTTTTACTTGTCCATTACTTCGCCAATGCAATAATATCTTCTATAAGTTCACTAAGTCACTTTTGTGTACGGATATATGCATCAACGTGTGTGTACACATCGAAGACAAGTCATGTGCACCGGACTTCTCACTGCGTTCCCTGGCGAGCAGTTCACAATTGTGAGTTTGATATATGAACTGTTCACTTTATGTAACACTTACTCACTTTATACATTTTGATTTCCAAAATTTGCTCCCTTCAGTGTCCTACTGCGATCATTGTGCACCTGTTCACGTCGCAATCTTCATTTATAAAGACACTCGCAAATAAATGAGTACCTTTTTCTTATACACAACAGTCTGTTCGTACCTTTGACCGCATTTACTTCTTGTACAAATTAACTGTCATAATTTTTACATTTGTCTTTCTTGCAAGTGGCGTGCTTTATATGAATAATGTGTCGCTCGTGTTTTTTTTTATGTTAGCCGTGTTTGTTACAATGCATTGCTCGTGGTCTGATGTTCACAAAATTCTTTACTTCCCTCTATTTATATTTCATAGATTGAGTACCATCACCTAAGGTTATCTCACGTTACCATGTACTCAGGAAATAATACCACTCTAGATAGGGATCGGCAACGAGCAAAGCACAAACAATCTCCAAACAATACATATCGCGATCACGAAACTAACACATGTCTCCGAAATCGCATGTGGCAAAAATCTAACTCCTGCTCCGCATAATCTCAAGTAACCCATGGTCTCACATCATTTGACATATAATGGATCATGCTGATGAAATTGTGATAGTACGGCATTGCACAGCAATTCTATAATTCAAATTAGAATTCGTGTCAACTCACATGAGACAGATAAGTAAGAAATTAGCATAGAGATAAATATTGACATACAAAATAACATATCTATCCAATTGCACCTTGTCCTAGCTTTTGATTGACCTATATACTAGAAACACTAAGCCGGCCGCTGTGGACGAGGGGTTCTAGGTGCTTTAGTCCGGAATCGCGCGACTGCCGCGGTCGCAGGTTCGAATCCTGCCTCGGGCATGGATGTGTGTGATGTCCTTAGGTTGGTTAGGTTTAAGTAGTTCGACGTTCTAGGGGACTGATGACCTCAGATGTTAAGTCCCATAGTGCTCAGAGCCATTTTGGTTTTTAGAAATACTATTTTTCTTGCTGCTTGCATACTAATATTTACAGTCTGAGTATAGTTATTACATGGCCTGGACATCTTCCTTTCAATAAAAGATGAGCTAATTTATTGTCATCTTATATAGCACAAGTGTGACCAGACAACGCACTCTGTTTACATACAGTTCACTATTAGGTTTAACTAATTGTCATTTAGTTGGTAGTATTCAATGTATAAGTGTATCACATATTTTTTCCATATAAATTAATATTAAAAATGCTTAACACAAGACAACTAGTTACACTGAATATTAATGCCTCTTGCTCTATATACACTTAGTTGCAGGTAACAGTTCATCTGCTTATGTTTGTACTAGCCAAGAAATCATGAAAACGTAACTTACGTTTTCATTTAGCTTTCTTTTCATTACTTTCCCTTATCCTATAATTTAAAATGGTCTATAAAGGAACATGTTCCATAATAAACTTGTCAGACTTCTAGAGTTCATACAAATAATGCTGAAAATAATCTTTTCAGTTAAAAAAAACCCTGCCTCGTTTTCATATTTCAGAATTTTAGGGTTGTTGTGAGGTACTTCTTCATTGCATTGAGTCACTTTTGACGACAGAAACGAACTTTCTTGAAATGACATAGAAAAGCTTCCTTACTACTCTTATATTCAGCAAATACTTAAAACTAAAAGATCATTATTCTTTCTAATATCAAACAAACGCCAGCAGTTATATTACCCTCTAATGCTATCTATGCTTATTTATCATTGGTAATATTTATGTCCATTAGTTTTGGTACGCTAGTACACGTTCTTCATTGTGCAACAGATTTTAATAGTATGACAGGTTCAGCACAAAACTTCAGGGAATATATATATTCACCATACAGAGTGGTTGATAATATGTATAATTCAAAATAATTTGGCATCTGTGCAAACAGCTTTACTGAACATATTTTTTCAGATCCAAATGGGGATAATAGAACTTCCGGCCTGGTCCTTGCTGGAACAATTATTTTGTTGCTAGGTCATGCATGAAGAACAAAGCGCACCCCTCCGCCAGTCTTGCCCACAGCTAATAATGGGCTGGTGCATGGTGAGAGGGAAGGCTCTATTTCACCCCACTAATCTTCTTCTGTAGCTCCTGTTTCACAGCCTCCCTTTAGGACCACGGGATTGCTTGGCAGTAAGTTTTATGCGGTATGACTTCCATCTGGCAAACATAATCCTTAATCAAGCCAGGCTGTAATGAAAATACCTCCACGTATTTCTCCAGTAACATTCTTAATTCCATTTTCTGTTCATCAGATAAGGTTTTTGCTTCATCGGATTTGAATCATATGAGCGAATTCAAGACAAGCTCCTCACCTCCTAACTTTATAAGGCATTTCCCATGCGGGAGGTCGATTTTTATGTCCCTTTCTCTCATAAACTTCATCCCTATGAGACAGGACACGGTTCAATATATCACGACGGGGAAAGTGCACTGATCCACTCCGTTCTCGAATTCTATACCTATCGGTGACTGCAACGCAACAGTCTGGCCTCTGGCACCAGTAGCACCAGATACCACCCAGTTTTTAAGTGGCAAATTCGGAATCTTTAAAGACTGCGCTATTTTCGTAAAGAAATTAGCTTCCATCACGTTTATGCTTGCGCTGGTATCTAAAATCAATGTCGTCGTGTAACACTAGCCTACCGTGACATAAGCTAATGTTACCCTCTGAAAGGATTTTGGAATTTTGACCACGTGTTTGTCTAACGGCTAAGGGTACCGAACTGTAATTTTGAATATATTGCAAGTTACAGAAAAAACTAAAGCTTTAACTTTGGGGGGTTAATGAAAGTAGTAAAATTCATATACGAATGAAAACATTAACGGTCGCCAAACCAACTGAGCACATTGATTTGGAGATATAAGTTTCAGAAAATTGAATATTAATTGTTGAAGTAGCTTTCATTAAGGTTTCCCGTTGAATAGCACATAGAATACAAACTGGCACAGGGCACTCTGAGCTGGATGTAGTAGCAGTCACCAATAACGCACTTACCAGTAATCATAGAAAGCAAAAGTGTACCAAACTCACGCTAATAAGATCTACACTCAACATTGGTGCTTGGATCAGTACTGAAATGTTCCTGCAAGATGTGCAGAACTAAAATTGTCCAGAAGGGACTTCTGACGTAACTGACATATAATTACCACAAACAAAGAAAAATAATATCATAAATACACTGTTTATATCCCTCTGCTTACATTCGTTTTCCTTAGTAGCAATTACATTCCAATTATCTTTCTAATATGAGACGAATATGGTGGGAACCTGTTAACTGATGTTGCATCGCTAGTCAAACTCTATGATTATTTAAAAATTAATTCAAGTAAAGTTAATTCTTAGCTTCACTTGTAATAGCTTATGTTTTTACTTTTCAAGGAAAATTGTTCAACACTGATCTCAATTAACTTCAAAAAAATCTTTTATGATAGTAATCAAGGCAAAACCATGTTTAAAATAAGTTAAACTTATATGCCTTTTTCATCATCTGTGAAGCACGTATTTCAGAAAGTAACATTTACACAGTTTGGCACAAAATTTTTACAAAACAATACTTGCAATGAACTGAGGGTACCTTAGCAAAATTCTAACTAACTTCGACTTTTGTTAATCCTTGCACATTTGACAAAGAAATAATAAACCACTAGTTCATTTGAAACAGAATACTCGGTTTTGTAAACACCTATAAGAGGACCCTGCATAGGTTCATGATCGGGATAGAAGATATGGTTCCAAACACAGATTTATATCATTCGGACTAAATTCACTCACACAGTTAACTAGTCCATGCTCTGATACATATGTGTATGCATGAATTTGGTGGAACAGTGGCGGAGCTGTGGTGGCAAGCGAGATGGCGGCTAACTGTACTCACGGCTTTTGATGTTTGATTGCTCTATAAAATTTCTTGTCCACGACAGATTTTTAACATTTAAGAGCCATTCCTTGTTTCCGAGAGTACCACTCAACAGCCAAATCCACATCCGAAGCAAAATCCCTTGCGAAACGGCTTCCAATTGCCTCCCTTGGCACCGACGATGTGTACCATGCTACGGCTAGCCACTGACTTCGAACCGTTCACAACAAGGAGACGCCCAGTTCGATCGCCAAAACCCCCATTTACATGCCACTTTCGTTATGGAGGGACTTACTTACATCTCTTACATTTTACAATACACGTGCCCTAACACTTTGTTTCTCTTATAAACTTACAAATATTATAAAATTTCATTATCTTAAACAATCATTTATCTTTCTCCAGATATACATTACAATACTTTAAATTTTCTTTCATAGATCAAAGATCTTAACTAACAAAGAATAAACACTTCATAATTGTAAAGACACAGTTACATAATATAAACCTGCTTCTAATCGTTATCAGTGTTACAGTAGGAATACCTCCCACAAATACTTTAATAGCAGCTTATACGTACTCCGAGGGACCTTCAATATTATTGTCTACCTCATTAAGTAACCCCTGACAGATGTCAGTCTCATAGTTACAGCGGAGCATGTTTATCTGCTTGGGTGTTGTGTGTTGTCCTTAGGTTAGTTAGGTTTAAGTAGTTCTAAGTCCTAGGGGACTGATGACCATAGCTGTTAAGTCCCATAGTACTCAGAGCCATTTGAACCATTTGTTTATCTGTTGATTCAAGCTATTGCCCCCATTCCGTCGCCGTGCGGTGCCGCCGCATGGTTTTGGGCGTCTTGTCACGGTTTGCGCGGCTTGCCCCATCTGAGGTTCGAGTCCTCCCTCGGGCATGGGTGTGTGTGTGTTGTCCTTAGCGTAAGTTGGGTAAAGTTAGATTAATTAGTTTGTAAGCCTAGGGACCGAGGACATCAGCAATTTAGTCCCATAGCCATTACCACAAAGTTTTCCCATTCCGCCGTGCGACTGGCACCAGGGAGCTCGACACAGTCGCGTTTATTTTGACGCCCCGGACGTTGTCGTTGGTGGCGTTTCAACCACCTTAAATATTCCTATTTTGGTTTACAGGCGTACCTTGCTCTTGACTGTTTTGCGACCACTGATTACTATGGTCTTGATTCCGATTGTTGTGTTGTCGGTTCCCTTTTTGGTCATTTTGATAACCGGGATGGCACCGATTACTATTTCGTCTCTGCCTTTGAAAGAATGCCAGCCCGGTTTGAGGACCACTATTGCTGCCGTTCTTGAGGCGCGTGTCCGGTTTCCGACGTGTCGCCGTTACTTCGCGACCCGCCGTTACAGCTATTATTGTGGCTGTGCCTGTTCCTATTCGCGGACTGCTAGCCATTTTGCCAGTGCTGCTATTCGCATCTTCCTGTATTAGGTCAATGGTATCAAGCACTGACAAAAAGTGTTAAAGGTCAAAATCAGAGACTGTTATTAACTTTTCCCTTACGTGCAGAGGCAACTTTGCCTTTCAGATGTGCAACACATCTTTGTGCGTGACCGACTCGTCCCAGTATCTCGTTAAATTAATGTATTTCTCGAAATACTTCCTAAGTCCACCCTTCTTTGGGTTGTAAATTGCTGGGCGAGAGAACTGTTGTCTAAGGCTATCTTGTATGCCCACTGGCCAGCAGTTAGCTAGGAAAGCCTTTTCAAATTGTTCATAATGTGTACAGTTCTCTGCGGCTTCAGTAACCCATAAAGCATCGTCTCCTTGTTTATCTGAGGCAACGAATTGTATTCTCTGCCTCTCATTCCTTGACCTGGGCAATACGTTGCGAAACGAACGCATAAAACTACGAGATGGACTTGTCTTTTGTCTGGGATAAAGACTTGAAACTGTCTGTGTTTCAACAGGCTTTCTTCCTGAAAGATCTCTGTTAAGGTTGCACCTGACCCCAACTCAAAAAATTCTTCAAATGGCTCTGAGCACTATGGGACTTAAATTCTGACGTCATCAGTCCCCTAGAACTTAGAACTACTTAAACCTAACTAACCTAAGGACATCACACACATTCATGCCCGAGGCAGGATTCGATCCTGCGACCGTAGCGATCGCGCAGTTCCAGACTGTAGCGCCTAAAGCCGCTCGGCCACCTCGACCGGCCCCCAACTCATTACGCGATTGTGTACAGCGGAGCTTACAGGCTGATGCGGTTCAAAGTATGTCCCTGAGTTTTGTGGACCGGCGGTGTATGCGTCCTGCATTAGCGTATTGATAGTCGTTGCTTCTCGTGGCGGCTGTGGTATTGTTTCCACCGCACGTCGCACTTCTTTCACCTGTGACGAAACTTCGTCTCGCGACTGTGGAAGGTCGTGATGTAAATGTGCTTTATGTGGTCTATTTCCGAGCAGAGTATTTGTTTTGCCGTGCCGAGTTCGGTCATCGCTTTTTCTCCCAGCGCGTTGTATTGTGCCTTTCTGCTCTGAATTTGTTTTGTCGGACAGCATTTTGTCTTTCTGCTCAAGCCACTTGGTTAATTCGGTATTTAGTTTCTCACTCTACTCATCTAGCCAGGATTTAACACTTCTTCTTCTGTTTCTACGGTTTGCCGACACGTTGTGTTTATTCGCACATCGTATCTTCCATCGTCTTCTGCGCTGATTGTATTGTTTCCAAATTTTTTGAAAGTTTGGGGACAGTTTCTGGTAATTTCTTATAGCCTCCTTTACGCAGGTAATTTCGGGTGCTATACCTCCTAAACCAGAATTTTTAGTTTTTTTACTAATTCTTCATTTACTTGAGTGATTTGAAATGTCAGTACTACATCTCTCTCAGCAAGAGTAGTATTTATGAGTGAAGCAAGCACTTCATCGAGTGCGTTAATTGTCTTCACCAGTTCCTAGTTGCGAGCATTAATCACCTCAGCAATTTTACTGAATAACAGAGAAAAGGGATCTACGGTGGGAGGAGATATTTGCTCGGCATTTTCAATTGCTTGTGTCTGCGTATAGCTTCAGCCTCCACATTTGCAGCATTGGATTCTGTCACCGTTGGAACGGTACTATTGTTACAGCCGTCGACCTTATTCTCAGAAACAGTATCATATTAGGAATCCATGTTTTCAGGTTTACCTATCTTTGTCATAACACAAATTGAAAAAAAAACACTTTGAAATAAAGTCTCTTGACAACAAACCGAATAATTAGCGTAAATTTTCCAGAAACTAATTGTTGTATTACTAAAATGGCAATAGTGGATTGCGGTGTGAGACTTGTTCGAAGTATTTTCACTGGGGGGAATGCAGTGGGGAAGCCAGTGGGCATTCTGGTGAGATCCTCTCCTGGAACAGCAGATTATGTACCAAGAGTAAGTTGACAGAGGAGCAGGAGCGTAAGATCTGTGCCCTTCAGGTTGTAACCTGCCCACTGAATTTATTAAATTAAATGAATTTTTTAAATATTGTTACTTCTGAACAAAATTGCCTCCCATTTATAATCTATGTGCAGAAATGCATTCACATTTAATTTTCCCACAAAATTCTTTTCTCATTTTAATGTGTTCGAAACAGAAAAATTCCTAAACACCAAAATAATAAAAAAAATTAGTAACCTGGTAAATTTTATGACGACAGCAGCGCTGCCCCTCGGCTCTGTATTCTGAATAAAAAAGCAAAAATTCTTACCTCAATAAAAAATGCAAATATATCTGCTCTTACATAAAAATTTTCGACACAGCTCCGTGCAATGCTGGCCCATGCTTTGTGATTCGTGAAAGGATTTAATTATTCATTGAATAAAATCTTTAAATTGAAATGAATGCTTTTTAAAAAAAAATACTTTGTATTATAAAAATTATTATTGGGGCATTTTTTTAAAGAAATTATATGACAATTAATATACATTACTTCATATGCGCAAGGCTGCTTCTTTACCTTCTACAACAATACTCATCCTCCAGAGTCCTGACCAGAGTCCCGAGCAGAGCAGACAGCCGACACGCGCCGACTCCCGCCGACTCACGCAGACTACTCAAGACTACTGTCGACTAGCGCAGACAAGCGCAGACTCCTACCGACTACTGCAGACTAGCGACAAGCAACAACTAACGACATACTGCTCTCTGGTCAGAGACTCTCCTAAGTCTTGCCTATTGCAGGCAGCGCATACATCTTACAAGGTGCAGTTGAAAAACGCACAGGAGGAGCTAGATAGGATGAGGAGGCAGAAGGGGGTTGGGGAATGGGAGCTGGCTGTTGGCAAGAGACCTGCTAGGAGAAGAAGATTTTCAGATAGTTTTACTATTGGTGTTTACAATAGATATGACCAACTGTCACAGTCTAGTGGAGAGGAATCTCTAGTAGCTGTAGATGTAGGAAGTATGCAGCAGACCTCAGTAGTTACGGTGGCTAGAACAGTTGCAAAGTCGAAGAGGATGAAGAAGGTTCTGCTGTTAGGTAGTTCTCATGGCAGAAGTGTAGGCCAGAAGTTGCAGTAAGTGCTGGGGAGTTAGTACCAGGTCACCAGCATTGTGAAGCCTAATGCAGGATTGGCTCAGGTGACTGTTAACATAAGGGGGTTATGTAGGGATTTTACTAAAGACGATCAGGTAGTGATTGTGGGTGGGGCTGGTAATAGTATTGATAGGGATGGGGAGTATGACATACATAGATGGTGACCTGCAAAATATAGCCACTCAGACTGGTAACACGCATGTGCATTTCGTGGAACTGTTTCAGCGTCACGATCAGCCTCATCTTAATACAGCCGTCAGGCGTAATAACATGAGACTCGGGGGTGCGCTGATGACAGAAAGCATGGGTTCAGTGGTGTCGGTGGGGTGTATCAGCAGGACGGGTTTCACTAGACATGGCCTGCACCTCAACAGATATGGGAAGGGGAGGTTGGCAAAGCTTATAGGCGACAGCATAGGTGGGGTTGGTGGGATCAATCATGGGAAAATTCCTGCAGTAGTGGGTGTTGAAGCTGCATCTTTTTTAGATTGAAGTCAGCTGATAGGTATTCGTGCTTAAGGGAAGTCTCTCTAACAAAGGAACCACTTTTGACAAAGCTTAGGAATCCGAGTAATGAGGGAATTAGTATATTTCATCAAAATATACAAGGTATTAGAGATAAAGTTAGTGAACTGCTTACAGATGTTGACTCTGAAATTATTGGTATATCTGAACACTTCTTAAATTAGGAGATAATTCAAAGGCTTCCTTTACCAGGATACAGGTTGGCTGGCAGCTTTTCGAGGAGCTCTTTGCGGTGTGGGGGAGTAGCCATGTATGTGAAAAACGGCATCCCATTTGAGTCAATTGATGTTTCAAAGTACTGCACTGAAAAGGTGTTTGAATGTTGTGTAGGTGTGGTTAAATTTAATGGAGCTAAACTTCTAACTGTTGTTATTTATAGATCCCCAGATTCCGATTTCACAACATTTTTGCGTAAGCTAGAGGAGGTTCTTGGTTCACTTTGTAGGAAATACAAAAAATTAGTTATATGTGGTGAATTCTATATTAATTGTATAAGTGATTGTGCTAGGAAGAGGATGCTGGTAGACCTCCTTAATTCATATAATCTTATGCAAACCTTATTCTTTCCAACGAGAGTGCAAGGGAACAGTAGAACAACCATAGACAACATTTTTGGTAATTCCTCATTACTAGAAGGGCATTCTGTTAGCAAAAAGGTGAATGGGCTTTCAGATCATGGTGCACAAATTTTAACTGTAAAAGATTTTTGTGCTGCAACATGTGTTAAATATAGTCATCAGCTGTTTAGGAAAGCTGATCCAGTAGCTGTATAGACCTTTGTAAAACTTATCAAGGAACAAGAGTGGCAAGATGTTTATAGCGCTGATACAGTAGACGATAAATACGATGCTTTTCTCAAGACTTTTCTCGTGCTCTTTGAAAGTTGCTTTCCGTTAGAACGTCAAAACAGGGTATTAGCACAAACAGACAGCCTGGGTGGCTGACTAGAGGGATAAGAATATCTTGTAGAACAATGCGGCAATTATGTCTAAATCTAAATGCTGCAGCCCATTACAAACAGTATTGTAAGGTCCTTAAAAATGTTATTAGGAAGGCCAAAAGTATGTGGTATGCAGATAGAATACCTAAGTCTCAGGATAAAATTAAGACCATATGGCAAGTCGTAAAGGAAGTGGCTGGTTTGCAGAGATAGGTCGTGGATATAGAATCAGTGCGTAGTGGGAATGTCCATGTTACTGATAAGTCACATATATGCACAGTATTTAATAATCACTTTCTGAATATAGCAGGTGAACTAAATAGAAACCTAGTCCCAACAGGGAATCATATAGCGCTCTTAGAAAAAAGTGTTCCGAGACTAATACCTGAAATGGTCCTCCATGATACTGACAAGAGGGAGATTGAGTTAATAATTAAATCACTAAACACCAAGAACTCTCATGGATATGACTGGGTATCTAGCAGAATACTGAAGTATTGTTCTATGTATGTTAGCCCAGTACTTACCCATATCTGTAACTTTTCCTTTCGGAGTGGTCGGTTTCCTGACCGATTAAAGTACTCGGTAGTGAAGCCACTATATAAAAAGGGAGACATTGATAATGTTGACAATTTTAGACCTATTTCTTTGCCATGGGTGTTTGCTAAAGTTATCTAGATGGTTGTATATACAAGGTTACTGGAGCATTTAAATTCACATTATTTGCTGTCAAATGTTCAGTTTGGTTTCAGAAATGGTTTAACAACTGAAAAAGCTATATTCTCTTTTCTCTGTGAGGTTCTGGACGGATCAAATAAAAGGCTGCGAACGCTAGGTGTTTTCTTTGATTTAACGAAGGCTTTTGACTGTGTTGACCACAAAATATTACTGGAGAAGTTGGACCATTATGGAGTAAGGGGAGTAGCATACAGTTGGTTCGCCTTTTACTTTAAGAACAGAAAGCAGAATGTAATTCTGCGCAATATTGAGAGTGGTAGTGATGTTCAGTCCCAATGGGGCACTGTTAAGTGGGGTGTTCCCCAAGGGTCGGTGCTGGGGGAACTGCTGTTTCTTATTTATATAAATGATATGCCTTCTAATATTACAGGTGATTCAAAAATATTTCTGTTTGGTGATGACACCAGCTTGGTAAGGAAGGATCTTGTGTGTATTATTGAAACAGTATCAAATAACGTAGTTCATGAAATAAGTTCGTGGCTTGTGGAAAATAATTTGATGCTAAATCACAGTAAGACTCAGTTTTTACAGTTTCTAACTCACAATTCAACAAGAACCGATATTTTGATCAGACGGAATGTGCGTATTATAAGCGAGACGGAACAGTTCAAGTTCCTAGGCGTTCGGATAGATAGTAAGCTGTTGTGGAAAGCCCATGTGCAGGACGTTGTTCAGAAACTAAATGCTGCTTTATTTACCATTAGAACAGTATCTGAAATAAGTGACACTTCAACACGAAAAGTAGTCTACTTCGCATATTTTCATACGCTTATGTCGTATGGTATTATTTTTTGGGGTAATTCTTCTGATTCAAAATGGGTATATTTGGCTCAAAAACTGGCTGTTCGAGCTATGTGTGGTGTAAGTTCGAGAACCTCTTGTCGACCCCTACTTAACAGTCTGGGAATTCTGACATTACCCTCTCAGTGTATATTTTCTTTAATGTCGTTTGTTGTTAGCAATATTAGCCTATTCCCAAGGGTTAGCAGTTTTCACTCGGCTAATACTAGGCAGAAATCCAATCTGCATGTGGAATGCACTTCCTTGACTCTTGTGCAGAAAGGAGTGCAGTATTCCGCTGCATCCATTTTCAATAAGCTACCACAAGAACTCAAAAATCTTAGCAGTAGCCCAAACTCTTTTAAGTCTAAACTGAAGAGTTTCCTCTTGGCTCACTCCTTCTATTCTGTCGCGGAGTTCCTGGAAGAGATAAAAAATTAAGCAAATTCCTGTGTTACATTGTTGATTTTCTTTATTTAAACTTACGACTTGTCACCTGAATATGTTTTTTTTTTATTTCATTTTATCTGTTTGTAATATCGTGTTATAATTTCATGTATTGACTCGTTCCATGTCCATGGGGACTTCTCCTTAATTTTGTCCCACGGAACCATAAAAAAATAAATAAAATAAATGGATACTTCAAACTAAAATAATCCACTTTAATTCGTTTTCATTTCGTTTGTCGCAGCGGAGAAGTAGCCATCTGATGATAGCGCTTAGCAACAATGCCTACTGAAATTACAAACTATACCAAATGCAGAAAATCCAAAATTGACAATGAATTAAATGAGCTACCTGTTGCAGACTACGAAAGCATTGGCAACTGGTAACATGTTGATAACCATACTTTTTTTTCCGCGTAGCTGCTAGGAGTCTGCTCTGATTCCCGTAACATCAGTTAATTTCAGTTATTTTTCGTGTAGGCGTCATTAGTTTTTCCTTGTCTCCAACAACACAGTCGATTCATGAACAACAGAATAAACAAGGGTCAATTACCACATATAGTTTTCTGTTCTAGCAACATGTTGGCTGCCCCGGTATAATATTACTGGTATTAGAAAAAAATACAATAATATTTTATTTAATCGCTTTTGCCGGTGGCAAGCTTCTAAAATGGTAAAAGGTGCCACAGAAAATATTTACTTGTGGATAGTGAAATTATACATTCCACCAACCAGCATCGGATTTTCATCAGACCGACGATAACGTTGACCGACGGCATTGTTAAGGGGACAGTGACCGATCTAAAAATTACTCAGTTTGCGTAGTTACATTGCCCGGATACTGATAGAAAAGCCCGGTAAAAGAGACCTCAGCGACACTGAAATAAAAGTTTGATAAAATAATAGCCGATCGAACACTAGTAGAGTTCGGCTGTGGCCACCAAACAATTCTTCGGAAACTCTCCTTCGCTGCAGTCTGAAAAAGTTCTGACATGCAGCACAATAATTTTATATGTGGAATTAATTATGATATTTCATGCTGTCATTTAGCCTCCTTGCCTAACAGGTCCACACTCTGATGGTTAAAAAGAAAACTGTGGAGATACTTATTTATCTGATTGCGTTGTTTATGTATTTGTTTTATCTACAGTGTATTTGTATCGGGGACTTCTGTGTCACTTGTCGACCGTTCTCCCGTCGTTGCTAACGGCGTTGTCGTGTTATTTTTGTGGTGTTTAGTATTGTTTTTTTTTATATTTTGTGTTTGTTGAGTCTGGATCTCGTGTACTAATGTCGGAGTCTCGGACTGCAAACTGCTTTTTTTGTTTTTTTTTTTTTTTGTTTTTCGACGTTCTTATATTGTACTGCGAATATCTTGTGACTTAGAAAACACAGTTGTCCACGTGTTGCATCGATAATTAAAGCCCGTTGTTGATAGAGAATTTGAATGATAACTAGAAGTAGGGCACGGAGACAAGTAGACTGGGAGCGGGAAAATAAAGCGTACGTCATGGAGGAAGAGCGCAAGGGAGGTAGGGTGTGGTCGCTGTTGAACGATGTTAGCAACAACGATGTCGTGCAGCAAGGAAATCAGGGAGACGAAGGTTATATGGTTTATCTAGAGGGGACGGACAGTGTCAGATCGCATGTGATGGAAGAGGTGAGCGTACCACAAAATATCTAAACTGAGGAGATTATTACAAATCCGGATAGAGAAAACAGGGAGGTATCAGGACGCAGTGATGCGGAAACAACACCGCAGAAATCAAGTATGAATTCAGTCGATAACAATACTGAGCATATTTAATGAGAATGGAGAAGAAAACTGATGGACTATACGGAATGGAGGCTGGATTACAAGGAATGGAGGAGAAAAGTAATGATTTAATGATTTAGTATGAGATAATAACGACACGAGGACGGACATAAAAAATGTCAGTTTTCAGGTAAATCAGATGCGAGAGGAACACAAGTCATGGGCAAATCAACTCCAGGAAAACCTAAGTAAAGTAAACACCAAAGCAATCAAAAGTTAAAAGATTGCTCATGATGCTAAGGAGACGGCAGAGAGCGCAAAGACAGTAGCAACTCTCGCAAGACGAGTAGCAGCTGAAGCATAGAAAACGGGTAAACGCACAGAACAGCTAGGAGAAGAGGAAGTGATCAATTTGAACAATAAGGTCGAAAGCGTGGAAAAGCGGCAAAATGACGCGGAGCAGCGCATCTACACGAAAATACGTGAAGCCACAGATCTTCACGCGATAGCGGGCATGGACAAATTGGAGTATGAGCTGTGCAAATTAGGGACTGGTTTGGACGTGACAACTGCAACACCAGTTCTTCTTTCGTTCAAATCGCAACAGGAAGCTATCAACACACGTATGGAGAAAAACTGGAGGAGGCGCTGAGGAAACAATTTCAGATACTGCCAAGCGTGAACGTAACAGGACGTGAAACTACTTCGGACGTCACAGATATCTGCATACCGGTAGCAGCGAGCAGAGGACATGGTGACATAAACGTTCCATTTTCTCGAAGCCGTGGAGGCAGCACGGATGAGGGGACGTCGAACGAGGACATCCTAAGGACTGATATTTTCCGTAGAACGGAAGTTGTGGACGAAACGCCATTCGATTTTCACCATATCTTACAAGTCGGAAAACTAGAAATTTTCCGAGATGATGGTAATTTTACTCATCCCCCCATTTGGATGTCACAATATGACCTCTCTTTACCTCCAAATTGGCCTTTAAAATAGAAATTAGTCTTTATTTGTGGGCACTTGCAAGGTTAAGTTGCGGAGAAAACGCGCGGAATATCAGCGACGTGTAGGAGTTACCAGGAGTTCAAGTACAGCTTCCTAAATATCTACTGGTTCAAGGAGACGCAAGAATGCATAAAGTACGAGATAATTGTTGCCAAAGATTTCGATAGTTCTGGCTACAAATGCCCAGTGAAGTTCCTTGATGCAGTGATTGACAAGAACCAGTATCTCGACGTACAATGCTCTACGGTGAAATCATACGTCACTGTTACACAAAACTTCCGTCAGCATATCAACAAGTATTAGCTGGCAGCTATAATGTGGAGCTCAGTACTTAACGTAACATTCTATACGAATTAGAGTACGCGTTCCGAGCAGAGAATATCAGAGAACACAGAAGAAACTCTGACAGATATGTCGCTGGCCCTATGTCGCGTCTACGACATAACGGGTATAATAATAGGAATGGAAATGTACGAAATGGAACGCCTTACGGGAACCATTCACGGTCAGGAAATTTCGGGAGCAATGAAGTGGAACAACGAAGAGACTGGAACGGCTACCGCAATGGATATGTACTACGCAAGAGAGGCTGGAATGGAAGGAGGAATAAAGACTATGGATCACAAAACAACGGATTACGAAACAATGAATCTGGTTTCTATGACAATGGAAGTTGTGCGTGAATGAACAACAGAGGAAACGGAAATGGGGGTCAGGATGAGGAAATTGAGATTCGGGGACCGAACCCAGGTCAGGGGTGTGAGAAAATGACAACTAACGTAAGTGACCAGTTGAAAATGCAGAAGTGCGACAAAACAGATCTGCAACTGAACTCGCACCTAGCCTCATCACGACGATCGTCTAAGAACGATGCTGGAAGATTCCTATTCTGAACAATATACAGATAGTTTAATGGTGTGTGACAACCTAACATAACCATAGTAGAGTAAGTTGTGTTTAGTTAAATAGTGTTGGAGGCAACAACCATTTCTTTAGATTTTTTTGTGGTTCACCATGGTAATTAGCATCGGAACTTCTCCCAGTACTGCTAGTCGTATGAGTTAGGCATTGTTAGAATTTCACTGTACAAATGTTTATTCACCATATGTATCAAATTTATAGATGTACAGATGGTAATCCCAGAGCTGACTAATTACAATTGTTGAAAGTAGAGATATGGCGATTTCATGACCGAAACTTTGTTGTTATTTGAGACCCATTTCGAGAGAGTTAACATGTTCTCATAGCAGTTTTGCAGTTTTCACAGAACGACAGAATCGGGTCTCACAACAACGACAGAATTCTCTGTCTTAGAGTCTGAAACAAGTGTATGGGTAACATCTTGGAACTCAGGCTACAATCAAATTTCTTCAGTTTATTGTTTGTACATTCCAGTAAACGCCCTTGTGTGATCCGGTTTACAATTCGTAGCATGGTATGTGAGAGGGGCGTTGTTGAGATTAGTTTGCAAGACGCATGGATGTATTTAGCAGGTTGGTCATGAGTATTGGAACGAAGTGCTTTCTGCCCCAAAGTACCATTATCCAAGATAGTGGCGATGACATCATCCAAGATGGCGGCAATGACGTCATACAATATGGCGGCGATGAGGTTATTCAAGATGGCGGAATTGGGGGGATGTTTGAATTTTGATGAGAAGATGGGGCAATTGGGCTACGTCCACTAACCTAAGTCACCCAACCGCCAATTCCTCTTAGGAACTGGCGTTAAGTTTCAATTTTGGGTGGAATATAGGTCACGTGGGGTTTTGCTCCTGGCGCAAAACGAAGGACATAATAACCACAGTCGAATCCTCTTCCTAGGGATTCATAGTAAAAGAAGCACATTTCTTTATTATTAAGCCAATTTGAAGCATGTCTGCTCGCCACTGGGTACGGACTCCAACTGACTTAGTTCAGATCAGCACCAGCAGTGGGTGCTCTCAGGTCGTCAGGTAACGACACTAGTACCGTTATTCAAGATGGCTCCACCCATTGTGTCCACCAACAGGCCCAGAGTGCAACTGGCTTAGTTCATATCATCGCCACCAGAGGGCGTTACCGTGATGTCGGATCATGATGCAAGGTCTATTATTCAAAATGGCTGCATACATTCTCTTCACCATGTTCTCTAGGACACACAAGCACTGCACAGTCCCATTATGTAACCATAGATCTTCCGTTCAATCTCTCTCACGTCTGCGGCCAGTGAGTGTGCGACCGCAGATGTCACAGCCTCCAGCCTGAACGTTCATATCCGTGCCACAGATAGTCTTCTTCAAATACGCCAACGAATGTAACTGAACACATGTGACACCCACATTCCACATCTGATGTACTAATACCTAAGTATGTAATTCCAATTCAATTTCAATTATATTCCATAAATGAATCTACTGGTTCTAAATTCAATTATCAAATGAGAATTTTCAAATTTTCTGAACACGAGTTCAATGATCATTCATTCATCACGTAGCACCAACGCACCCCTAGTACGATGCACTCCTATTGGCTACGGCATTAGTCATGTGATTATACATCATAGAACCCCAGATGGTGATCTGTAGAGGGAAAACGGCGCGAAAATCACTAAGGCTATGCTGGGCAGCTGGGGAGATTAAGAAAGCACTGCACTCTATTTACTTTTGAACATTTTATCTATCACACTCATACAAAAGACATCCTTTCGGGCCATCTCACACAGTCCACAGACCTGCAAACTACTTCTAAATAACACTCTCCAGACACACAAATAACTCCTAATTTTCCCAAGTAATTTCATTACACATTTGCACGCTCCTCCTAACTAATACAACACAGGCGTTGTAGACATGGTCAGTACTCGTTAACTGACACATAGCACAGCCAACAGCCCCACTCCCAAAGTAATGCAATCAACGCAAGCGAGCACCCTCCGCCAACCCTGTCCAGTAGAGTGCACAGACAATCCCAACAAAGGGGCGCGGCCATCAACTGTCTAACCACGCACAGGCCCCAGCTCGGGTACCGGAAGTATGAGGCGGCCACATCCCTTTTCATACATCTTTTCATACATCTTTTATATGTGTACAGCACCCAAAAAAATTATACTATGATTACACTCACACAGGCTATATGTCACTATGCTCCCCTGTCCTAGGGAAGCACAGTCAGCCCTTTCTTTCTTCCTACAGATGTGACATTCAGCGCTATAGAAATTCACTCCTTTCACATCAGAGCATCCTCAGCGGACCGAGGTCGATGTCTGAATTCTTCTGCAAAATCAAGATCGGTTCCCCTCAGCACAAACGCGTTACTGTTTCTGCTCCGAACCTGCTCGCTTTTCTACGGATATTTCCACACTCTAGCATTACAAGAACTGTAAATTATTTATCTACAAACTCCAATATATCGACTATAAATTATTTATCTACAAACTCCAAACTTTAGCCACGTGCAGCGTGCTGTAAACCACTGAGTAACTAGAAACAAATAGAGGAAACTGTTATTTCCACTCTCGAATACCGGTGTCAGTGATGTAATAGATCCCTTAACAGCCCTATTATTTACAAGCCCACTAAGGCCTTTCCCATATCTAGAGAACAGGCAAACGTGTCTTCCACACACCAAAATTGACCTTCTCTCAACTAAGTAAATGCGCGAAATGTGTCCGCAGCTCGTGGTCGTGCGGTAGCGTTCGCGCTTGCCACGCCCGGGTTCCCGGGTTCGATTCCCGGCGGGGTCAGGGATTTTCTCTGCCTCGTGATGACTGAGTGTTGTGTGCTGTCCTTAGGTTAGTTAGGTTTAAGAAGTTCTAAGTTCTAGGGGACTGATGACCATAGATGTTAAGTCCCATAGTGCTCAGAGCGATTCGCGAAATGTGTAGATGCAGGCAACCGAACAATTTACATGGGTTGGAATAACAGTCAAGTTCAAACGTACCATCTTCTCAAATTTCCACTTGATCATGAAAGCTGCCCAATACGCTCCTATAATCAAACAGGCCTATGCATTCGGACGGGTGCTGCCGTTAACAGGAAACGTGAATCATTACCACCACAGGCCATGCATACATGGAATCATTCTAGAAAACTGCTCACATATATCTTTTATCATTATACTTACAATTAAATGTTACGATCGCACTCTCAATTGAAAGGTATTCGACAATGAGCGAAGTATCTCAAATACACCCTGCTGGCGGCAGTGACTCTAGAAATGGAAATATCTGTACCTTCCTTATGACTGGACATCTCTTCCCCTTGCTATCACGGTACTCCAAGTCAAATCCATATCCTCCTTACGACTATACATAGTGATTTTCTTCCTACAAACACATACTTTATAAAACCTGATGCTGAAAAGCGAACATATGACGGATCCCTTACTACTAAGTAAATTACTCCGTCGTTCGGTTCTAGGCGCTACAGTCTGGAACCGAGCGACCGCTACTGTCGCAGATTCGAATCCTTCCTCGGGCATGGGTGTGTGTGATGTCCTTAGATTAGTGAGGTTAATTAGTTCTAAGTTCTAGGCGACTGATGGCCTCAGACGTTAAGTCGCATAGTGCTCAGAGCCATTTGAACAATTTTTGAACCAATACTCCGTCAATAACTGATTGCCTACGATACGAAATAGTACTGAACGAAAACCAACGATCGGTGTGCATGTCTATTAGGTTTTTCTAGCGAGTCCTACCATTGTGTCTTAGAAAGAGACTCAATCCGCTACATGTTAAAGGAAAAATCGATCGCACCAACTACTGTATGTTACTGTTGCAAGTAGTCTTGGTTCGACATGTGCCCACAAGTATCCATGTTAAATCTATACCTGCCTTACAAATCGACGTACAACATGACGTCTGAATGATGTGGCTATTTTTTTCCGGACGAATATCCTCACGGTGATAGTACGAACACGTATTATCCGTACCAATGCAACCTCATAATAAATTCACTGAACTTTGAATGTGGTTTGGCTAAGGAATGTGATATTTAAGCGGTATTTGCAGCTCCCTCACACTGCCCCAACTAGGTAATTCTATAGTATTTGTAGCTCATTCTCTCTCGGTACCATATCAGAGCTTCGGCGATATATCGACTGATTGAGAACGAGCACAAATAGTAGTAGTAGATGATATGCCGATTGAGGTCGTATGAAGAAAAATTTACACTATCTTCTATAGATCGCAAGTGCTAAGCTATTGGCTAGAAATGATGTCAATAATTTAGAATAAAGCCTCTATATTCAAGCACATTCCTGCATCTGATCACACCCACAAGTGAATCATACATCTCACACTCCCATATCTCGAAACGAGTCGCCTTCCTCGAACTCAGCTGCTACAGTGAAATTCCAACATGGTTTTAGCCAGCCCCTACGCATCTTGCACCTGATCCCATTTCTACAACTTCGAGCATGTGATCGTTCCATTTTAAGTCGGAACTGAGCAGAGGTCGGAGAAAACCATACCCACGACCTTCTGCAACCCGTGTAGAAACAGAGCGACCTGAGTTAGTGCAACAGGACCGTGTTTTGTCCATTCGACCGACATGCGCCCAATGTGCTACGTCCCAAAACTACACACAAGTACTACAGATCCGCATCTATTCAAATCAACCAGCCCAAAATGCTATCATCTTTATACTCTACCCCCTAAACAGAGAAAAATTAGGAACTATATAACTTCCACTAACATCATCCTATATGTAAGTCACCTAGATACCAATGCTGACGCACCCAAAGCTGCGTCGAGAAAGAGATTTCGCAATGCTCCCCCAGAATACCGCAGCGTCCAGCCATCCATGCATTCCTAACGGTTTACCACGTCCATCACCTCAAACTGCTACTGCTACTGCCGCCTATTAAATATGCAGGCACCACAGACGCCACTTTAAAGTTTGATCACCTATACTCTAGGCGAATGATCATATGAGACGCTCCCTCTTTTCCTGCTTATTTGCTTCAAACACTGTTTTCTATCACACCTTTGTACAGTGTCAAACATTGCATTTCTTTGCAACGACTTCGAGACCTGGGCCAGATTCTAAACTGACATTAAGAAGTTCTGATAGACGGCCTCTCGCAGGAAACTAGACTTAGCACGGTGTAAATCATATTCTTACGGCAGATAGCATAACACTGGATGATTTTAAATAAAAAACGGTTACAACATAAGCAAACTGTAAGAGTTTTACGGCGTTGGCATAGGTCCCCAAACTACAGTCTGAAGTTGGTCTGAAGTTGATTCACGAGCTATACTTTTAGATTCGTCTCTCACACTGACAGAATAGCTGACGACTCTGTGTTCCCTTTCGACTGATTCCTCACATTGCACTCATGTACGCGATCACTGTTTCGCTGCTAGAAACCCATTTCCCCCCCCCCCCCACCCCAGCATAAGTTGCTGCCCATCCACCAAAACATGTTCCCTGAATCAAACAAGTGATATCACCCAATCACTATGTGGTAATTGGTACACAGGTGAGATGGAAAAGACACCATAGCTGTACTCTAGTAATAAACAGCACATTCATGGTTCGACGAATTTTACAATAACTTCAACACTGGCCAATAATGTTATATCAAGTTTCTCCAATTTCAGTACCTTAGCTAAACGAGCCCCCCTCCACTTTGCGAGTATCATTGCGAACAGAGATATATGACTGTGCAGTACGTTCAATCAGTGTTAATTCTCGAACACATAGATCATCAAAGTATACCAGACAGTGCTCAACATATTTCTATCACCTCGAGCATAGTGTTTAATTTACGATCTATCTCTCTGTATATGGGAGTCACAGAGTATTCTCGCTGTCTTAGGGTAAAATTAGATGGTGAATGACCCTCCTCACACCGTCATTGACCAACCAGCACTGGAGCACCGTTAGCAAATTAATCTGCAACCGACCAGAAGAAGACCGTTACACTCCACATCTCGTGAATGAATTGAGCTTTCCGAGTCCTAACCCGTCCAAGTCCATGGGATTTCTCAAGATGCGACCATGTCGAGAATTCGCGGCGAAGCGAGATCCACGCTGGGTAGTTAAGTATTGTTAAACGGGTGCCTCATGTCGCGCTAGGAGCAATGCGTCCTGTACTAAACTGTCATCGGCAGTAAAGACATCTGCTGTTCGGAGGTGTCTTGTGTGAGCGCGTCTTGGAATTCAGTGATGTCAGTATAAGCGTGAGTGTATACACGAAAATATGGGCAGGAATCTTTCACCTGCGTTCGGCGGTGTCTCGTTACTGTGACAGCATGTGATTCCCAAGCCAGTCTTGCCAGGACATGTGTCTAGGTGAAGATGTATTGCGATAAGATTTTCTCTTGTGTCAAGTATGAAAAGGGATGTGGCCGCCTCATACTTGTGTGATGGAAGCTGGGTCCGGTGCATGGTTTGACAGCTGATGGCCGCGCCCCTTCGTTGGTGTTGTCAGTGTGCTCTACTGGACGGGGGTTGGCGGTGCTCGCTTGCGTTGATTGCATTACTTTGGGAGTGGGGCTGTTGGCTGTGCTATGTGTTATTTGGACAGTTAACGAGTACTGACCATGTCTACAAATGCCTGTGTTGCAATAGTTAGGAGGAGTGTGCAAATGTGTAATGAAATTACTTGGGAAAATTAGGAGTTATTTGTGTGGTTGGAGAGTGTTATTTAGAAGTAGTTTGCAGGTCTGTGGACTGTGTGAGATGGCCCGAAAGGATGTCTTTTATATGAGTGTGATAGATAAAATGTTCAAAAGTAAATTGAGTGCACTGCTTCCTTACTCTCCTCAGCTTCCCAGCGCAGCCTGAGGCATTTTCGCGCCATTTTCCGCCTACAGATCACCATCTGGGGTTCTATGACATAGAATCACTTGACTAATGCCGTAGCCAATAGGAGTGCATCGTACTAGGGGTGGGGGTGGGGGGGGGTGTTACATGATGAATGAATGAGTATTGCACTCCTGTTCGGAAAATGTGAAAATTCTCATTTGATAATTGAATATAGAAATAGTAGATTCATTTATGGAGTATAATTGAAATTGAATTGGAGTTAAGTACTTAAATGTACGTTGTGGGTGTCACATGTGTTCAGTTACATTCGTTAGGGTCTTTTCAGAAACCTATCTGTGGTGCGGATTTGAATGTGCAGGCTGAAGGTGGTGACGTCAGTGGTCACGCGCCAGTCAATTGCAGAGGCGAGAGAGATAGAACAGACAATCTGGGGTTATTTAATGGGACTGTGCAGTGCTTGTGTGTCCTAGAGGACGTGGGTAAGAATATGTAAGCAGCCAGCTTGAATAACGGTACTTGTGTCATGACCCAACGTCACGGTAGTGCCCTCTATAGGTGACGATATGAACTAAGCCAGTTGGGCTGTGGACTTCTTGGTGGACACAATGGGTGGCGCCATCTTTGATAATGGTACTTGCGTCATCACCTGATGGACTGAGAGCAACCTCTGCTGGTGGCAATCTGAACTAAGCCTCTTTGGGTCCAGAACAAGTGGCGAACACACCTGCTTAAAATTTGTTAAATAATAAAGAAAAGTGCTTTTTTACAACGAATCCTTAGGTGTAGGAGTCAACTGAGGTTAGTACAAGTGTTCTTTCTTTATCGCTAGCAGCGAAACTACAAGTGACATATGTTCCCACCAAAAGTTAACCTTCGTGCCAATTCGCAGGAGGAATTGGCAGTCGGATGACTTAGGTTAGTAGATGTAGCCCTATTGCCCCATCTTCCCGCCAAAATTCAAACTTACCGCGAGAATCCGCCATCTTGAATGACGTCATCTTTGCCATCTTGGATGACGTCATCGACGCCATCTAGGATGACGTCATCGCTGCCATCTTGGATAACGGTACATAGGGGTAGAACTACTTTGTTCCAATACTGTCGTGTATTGTTCATGTGAGAGGGGTTTTGGCTTTCTTGTAGGTTTTTGCCATGGTTTGTGACCATTGCCTAGTGCAGTGTGTCTTCGCTGTGGATTGATTATTGTCATCACCAGTGGCGCGATGTATTTGTGGTTTTTTCATCATCTAGGGATGTCGACTTTGGTTCAATTTTTATAGTGAATGGGATATTTTATTCGAGTGTGGTTACACAGATGAGGTATCGCGTCTTTTGTGATTGTTGTTCACTATGGTTATTCGCTTGTGGTTTCTGCATGTGGTTTCCTGCACTATTGTGCGATGATGCACATGTGGGCTTTCGCGAGCGGTTCTCTGTTAACCATTTTATTTAGTGTTTTTCCTTGGAGTAGTCATGTAAAGCAATCCTTTACAATTTCGTTATAATTCTCTCTGTCTTTATCCTGTGAACATATCTGAAAAAACACAGCACTAAACCCACATGTAAGCTTGTGCAGAGTAAGGATGGCGACGTATCAGGTAGTTGGAGAGGTCACTGACACCATGGTGGCTGTTTCAGTTGGGCAGATGGGGCGCCGAGAAGTAAAGCAGTGCATTCAAGGTCGTCCACCAGCACCCTGAGCAGCGCAGGGCACAGCTTGCTGCAGGCGGCAGTGACCCACATAGTGACAGCAAAGCAGCTGGTCGGAGTGACGTCATTCAGATGCAGGAGCAGACGAGCCTCTGTGCGCCTCGAGCTATCATCGAATGGCTGGTGCTCTGGTGGCACGCAACTACTTTTGCCCCCGCTTCCGGCTTCCAAGGTCGTGTGGGACCTAGCGCTGTACAAAAGGAAGTGCCCGGCCAAAGAGGGCGGAGCTGCGGAGCGTTGAATCTGAATGGAGAAACTTACATCACTGGAGGCACAGGACGATGCGGGCAACGACAGCAGATGGTGATTCACCTCAAACCTGTGTCCATATGCTGCCTGGCTCATCCCATGAACATCTTTGGCGACGGCAACACACTACCAACTACAAAGTCAGCCAGGATGGTCAGTAATCGAGATGCCACTGATTGGTGCCCACACACAAGAAAGAGGCCCTGCCACACCGAAGCTGTTGCCTGTACTGTGCATACTGAGCGGAAGGGCTAACCATTTTTGTCAAACTCATCCTCCTTAGCTGCTACATCCAACCTGTTACATGATATTTGTAGTGCTGTGTTAATTCGTGTGAAAATTGTAAATTTTTTAAAAAAATTGGACCTAACTAAAGTGTCTCAATTTATTCTTCTCTGTTTTACATTAAGTATCTCAAAGTGTGACACTCCCCAAGAATAAATTTGAGAGGAATGGGGAGCTAGTGAAAGGCTGTAGGGCACTCTAACTTTTGATATTGTTCCATGCTGCTTAATTTTCATGTGTAAGGTGATCATAATTACTTGGTTCCTACATTTGATACGATCTGACTTCATTCATATGGTGATAAGGTTGGCAGATGTTAACGCTCTTGCTTGTATGCTCTAGCGAAGGCATAGCGATATGCTATACCTGTGCTCAAAGGAAGAGGCTGCCGAGTTAATTGACAGCAGTAAAATCGTACGGTGGCCGAGAGCCGAGGGGAGCTTTTTTCTGTGGAGCCCAGGCGAAAAATTTTGCTGACAGCCAAGTCCCCCGGTCTCATTGTGCAGACACATTGAGTGGCCACACCCACGTATGCTTACTAGGGCCAAGGAGTCACTGCAGTGTTGACTGGTGCATTGTAAGATCTGATGGCAATAAAGCAGAGTATGGGCGCTTGTTAGGTAGAAAGCGAATGAGAGGGCTGAAAGAGTTTGCGAATTCCGTGGGACAGGGCAGTGGCACCCAAGTGTCCCGACTCTGCTACAAAACATATTGTACCGGCGCTTCGCTAGTAAAAGACGGCAGGTCTTTACCTAGACGGTGACACTTGTTTCCCTTGCTAGTGTGCCACTTAAGAGCCTGTGACAGTCACCATCTGAACCATCAGAGGTAATGCTTCTTCATCACACACACTACGAGTTATGCCTGGGTTTATGTATTTGTTTTGAGTCGGTCGTCTAAACGTTTGTCATATTACATCATGAATAGTCTTGTCACTGAGTCCAATTAATTTGTCAGACCAGCACATGGGTGCACCTGCACACTGAAATCCACTAGGCTTTCAGAGGCTCATAGGATAGTACCTGTGTTCCAAATCAGCCGGAAACGAGACCGTATACTTGCATATTTCTGGACGCGCGCCTTTAATAACAAATTACCTTTGTCGGGTGACTGCACTCGGCGAGTGCGTCGAGCTGTGCCACCCTCACCTACGGAAGGGTAAAGTATTCGCTGCTGCGACGTAGGGCTCCAATATGCGCTTCTCAGCGCCCTCTGGTTGGGAACCATATTTTTCTTTGAGCAGTATTATTGAGGCTTGGTAGTAGCGTACATTTTGGCCCATTCACATTTATGAAGTCAAACAAAGCGATGAGTTCTTGTTAGTGTGATGCGTTGACCCCCAGCTGATCACTTTGTTAGCCATAGAACGCATTTTATTAAAAGCGATTGTCACATAAAACGTTTGTGTGGCATTTTTTTAGCCATCATTTGTCATGTGATGTTAAGAAATAAAACATTAGTTGTGATTTAGACCAAAACTCCTCCCAGAGTTTTGATTTACATTAACTTTCCCATTGTTGAACGCTTTTGCAGGTCGATAAATCCTGGGAACATGGCTTGCTTTCGATATCAACCGCAAAGACACAATTGCCTCTCTGATGTCTTTACCTTTCCTAAAGCCAAACTGATCGTCACCTACCATATCCTCATTTTTTTTCATTCTTCTGTATATTATTCGTGTAAGCATTTTCGATGCGTGAGCTCTTAAGCTGACTGTTCGACAACTCTCGCACTTGTCAACAATTGAAGTCATCAGAGTTGTGTGGATAATATTCTTCTGGATGTCAGAGGGTATGCCGCCATACTCATACATTCTGCACAGCTACGAGAATAATCTTTTTGTTGCTACTTCTCCCAATGATTTTACAAATTGTGATCGAATGTTATCTCCCCCCTCGAATGTGACCTGAGGTCGTACCCGATCTTGTCCACGACATGATGACAAGTGTGATACTGCTGTGCCTCAGCAAAGCCTTTGAAGAACGGAGCCTCTCGCCAAGACGCCGTCGTACACGCCGGGTTTGGGCATCTGGAGTTGTGCAAAACCCGAAACATGGCAGGACACATTGCGACGTCACTCGTCATTAGTTTATGTTTTCTGACAATGGCAGGTACACAAACACAGCCGTTCATTGAATGGGGTAACAGATATCATGCCGTGTCGCAGATCTTTGGTGCGGCGTAATGCAGCGACTCGACGAGGCATGGAAACATGTCGTTGGAAGTCCCCTGCAGAAATATTGAGCAATGATGCCTTTATATCCGCCCATAACTGCGAAAGTGTTACCAGTGCAGGATGTTGTGCACGAACTGACCTCTCGATTATGTCCCATAAATGTTCAATGCGATTCATACTGGATGACCTGGGTGGGAAAATAGTTTTCTCGAACTGATCAGAATATTCTTCACACAAATGGGGAAGAACTGTGGCCCAGTGACACTGCGCGTCGTTGTTTGGGAACATGAAGTCCTTGAATGCCTGAAATGGTTTCATAGTAGTGAACGTAACCATTTTCAGTCACGACTGATCCAGTTGGTCGTGAGAACCTAGAGCCATGTTGTTAACTTGGGTCGTTGGCTTCTGAGAGTCTGCATCACTCTAGAGCTCTACTGTCAACTCTTACCAACGTAAATCGGAACTCGTCTGACTGTTGTTGTTGTGGTCTTCAGTCCTGAGACTGGTTTGATGCAGCTCTCCATGCTACTCTATCCTGTGCAAGCTTTTTCATTTCCCAGTACCTACTGCAACCTACATCCTTCTGAATCTGCTTGGTGTATTCATCTCTTGGTCTCCCTCTACGATTTTTACCCTCCACGCTGCCCTCCAATACTAAATTGGTGATCCCTTGATGCCTCAGAACATGTCCTACCAACCGATCCCTTCTTCTGGTCAAGTTGTGCCACAAACTTCTCTTCTCCCCAATCCTATTCAATACTTCCTCATTAGTTATGTGATCTACCCACCTTATCTTCAGCATTCTTCTGTAGCACCACATTTCGAAAGCTTCTATTCTCTTCTTGTCCAAACTATTTATCGTCCATTTTTCACTTCCATACATGGCTACACTCCATACAATTACTTTCAGAAATGACTTCCTGACACTTAAATCTATACTCGATGATAACAAATTTCTCTTCTTCAGAAACGCTTTCCTTGCCATTGCCAGTCTACATTTTATATCCTCTCTACTTCGACCATCATCAGTTATTTTGCTCCCCAAACAGCAAAACTCCTTTACTACTTTAAGTGTCTCATTTCCTAATCTAATTCTCTCAGCATCACCCGACTTAATTAGACTACATTCCCTTATCCTTGTTTTGCTTTTGTTGATGTTCATCTTATATCCTCCTTTCAAGACACTGTCAATTCCAATCAACTGCTCTTCCAAGTCCTTTGCTGTCTCTGACAGAATTACAATGTCATCGGCGAACCTCAAAGTTTTTATATCTTCTCCATGAATTTTAATACCTACTCCGAATTTTTCTTTTGATTTCTTTACTGCTTGCTCAATATACAGATTGAACAACATCGGGGAGAGGCTACAAACCTGTCTTACTCCCTTCCCAACCACTGCTTCCCTTTCATGCCCCTCGACTCTTATAACTGCCATCTGGTTTCTGTACAAATTGTAAATAGCCTTTCGCTTCCTGTATTTTACCCCTGCCACCTTTAGAATTTGAAAGAGAGTACTCCAGTCAACATTGTCAAAAGCTTTCTCTAAGTCTACAAATGCTAGATACGTAGGTTTGCCTTTCCTTAATCTTTCTTCTAAAAGAAGTCGTAAGGTTAGTATTGCCTCACGTGTTCCAGTGTTTCTACGGAATCCTAACTGATCTTCCCCGAGGTTGGCTTCTACTAGTTTTTCCATTCTTCTGTAAAGAATTCGTGTTAGTATTTTGCAGCTGTGACTTATTAAACTGATAGTTCGGTAATTTTCACATCTGTCAATACCTGCTTTCTTTGGGATTGGAATTATTATATTCTTCTTGAAGTCTGAGGGTATTTCGCCTGTTTCATACATCTTGCTCACCAGATGGTAGAGTTTTGTCAGGACTGGCTCTCCCAAGGCCGTCAGTAGTTCCAATGGAATGTTGTCTACTCCGGGGGCCTTGTTTCGACTCAGGTCTTTCAGTGCTCTGTCAAACTCTTCATGCAGTATCATATCACCCATTTCATCTTCATCTACATCCTCTTCCATTTCCATAAAATTGTCCTCAAGTACATCGCCCTCGTATAGACCCTCTATATACTCCTTCCACCTTTCTGCTTTCCCTTCTTTGCTTAGAACTGGGTTTCCATTTGAGCTCTTGATATTCATACAAGTCGTTCTCTTATCTCCAAAGGTCTCTTTAATTTTCCTGTAGGCAGTATCTATCTTACCCCTAGTGAGATAGGCCTCTACATCCTTACATTTGTCCCCTAGCCATCCCTGCTTAGCCATTTTGCACTTCCTGTCGATCTCATTTTTGAGACGTTTGTATTCCTTTTTGCCTGCTTCATTTACTGCATTTTTATATTTTCTCCTTTCATCAATTAAATTCAATATTTCTTCTGTTACCCAAGGATTTCTACTAGCCCTCGTCTTTTTACCTGCTTGATCCTCTGCTGCCTTCGCTACTTCACCCCTCAAAGCTACCCATTCTTCTTCTACTGTATTTCTTTCCCCCATTCCTGTCAATTGTTCCCTTATGCTCTCCCTGAAACTCTCTACAACCCCTCGTTCTTTCAGTTTATCCAGGTCCCATCTCCTTAAATTCCCACCTTTTTGCAGTTTCTTCAGTTTTAATCTACAGGTCATAACCAATAGATTGTGGTCAAAGTCCACATCTGCCCCTGGAAATGTCTTACAATTTAAAACCTGGTTCCTAAATCTCTGTCTTACCATTATATAATCTATCTGATACCTTTTAGTATCTCCAGGGTTCTTCCATGTATACAACCTTCTTTCATGATTCTTAAACCAAGTGTTAGCTATGATTATGTGGTGCTCTGTGCAAAATTCTACCAGGCTGCTTCCTCTTTCATTTCTTAGCCTCAATCAATATTCACCTACTATGTTTATTTCTCTCCCTTTTCCTACTGACGAATTCCAGTCACCCATGACTATTAAATTTTCGTCTCCCTTCACAATCTGAATAATTTCTTTTATTTCATCATACATTTCTTCAATTTCTTCGTCATCTGCAGAGCTAGTTGGCATATAAATTTGTAATACTGTAGTAGGTGTGGGCTTCGTATCTATCTTGGCCACAATAATGCGTTCACTATGCTGTTTGTAGTAGCTTACCCGCATTCCTATTTTCCTATTCATTATTAAACCTACTCCTGCATTACCCCTATTTGATTTTGTGTTTATAACCCTGTAGTCACCTGACCAGAAGTCTTGTTCCTCCTGCCACCGAACTTCACTAATTACCACTATATCTAACTTCAACCTATCCATTTCCCTTTTTAAATTTTCTAACCTACCTGCCCGATTAAGGGATCTTACATTCCACGCTCCGATCCGTAGAACGCCAGTTTTCTTTCTCCTGATAACGACATCCTCTTGAGTAGTCCCCGCCCGGAGATCCGAATGGGGGACTATTTTACCTCCGGAATATTTTACCCAAGAGGACGCCATCATCATTTAATCATACAGTAAAGCTGCATGCCCTCGGGAAAAATTACGGCCGTAGTTTCCCCTTGCTTTCAGCCGTTCGCAGTACCAGCACAGCAAGGCCGTTTTGGTTATTGTTACAAGGCCTCATCAGTCAATCATCCAGACTGTTGCCCTTGCAACTACTGAAAAGGCTGCTGCCCCTATTCAGGAACCACACGTTTGTCTGGCCTCTCAACAGATACCCCTCCGTTGTGGTTGCACCTACGGTACGGCCATCTGTATCGCTGAGGCACGCAAGCCTCCCCACCAACGGCAAGGTCCATGGTTCATGGGGGGCTCGTCAGACTAGGCCATGGTTTTACGATCGTCTAGGATCCAGCCAGGATGGCCGCCATCTCAAGAGAGGCGCTGAAGGCGAAGTCGTCCTCCTAGCAAAGGCTCTCGCGTCAGTCTCCTGATTCCATAGCCCATTAACGCCAAATTTCGCCACACTGTCCTAACGGATATTTTCGTCCTACGATGTACATTAATTTCTGCGATTGTTTAACGTAGCGTTGCTTCTCTGTTAGAAATGTGAACTCTACGCAGACACTACTGCCGTCGGTGGCTGTGAGCCACTGCTTTGTCCGTAGTGCAAAATATTGCCGGAAATTTCATATTCTCGGCACACTCTTGACACTGTAGATCTCAGGATATCAAATTCCCTAACGATTTCTGATATGCAGTGTCTCATGTGTCTAATTCCAATTATCATTCCGCGTTGAAAATCTGTAATTCTCGTCCTGTGGCCATAATGACGTCGGAAACCTTCTCACACGGATCATCTAAGTACAAATGACAGCTCCATCAATACACTACCCCTTGATGACATATAGAGGCGATACTACCGCCATGTGTATATGTGTATAACGCTATCCTATGATATTATGTGATGCTAACGTTAGCCTACACGTGGAAGCGAAATTACCTGGTCGGGCAGTTGCTTGTCCCCGACCAATGATGCGGGATGAGACAGATGGTTGCAGGGAGATCTCTGCTTGTTTTTGAATGGCAGACGCAGATATGTAATGGTTACGATGTACTTGTCACTCTACAGAACGACCTATTTATTGACAGTCACTCGTGGTCGATCGGAATCTTGACAACGAGTAAGCCTACTTTCACATTCCGCTGGAGTCCAACATCGGGTTACTGTCCCTTCTGGTTGGTTGTCCACAAATCTGAATACTACATGATCTGATCAGCCAACCAAATGCAGACTCACGATGAAGCTCCTTTTAATCTCACACAAGTACCTGCAATCTGATGCTGTTCACCTCCATTGCATTCCCTACAATACCTGGTAACAACACTCAATGCTTAACAATACTAAGGCACTATAGTGACCATTCTCCCTGTCACACAGAATTGCATTTGAAGTTATTCACATGGCCACCGGCGCTGTGTACGCTTGCGTAGTTATTCTGACATCCAACCATGTCTGAAGGATGTTAATTTTTTTTTTTTTTTTTTTTTTTTTAGGGGGTGTATTTCTTCGTACTCGAAACTGTAACATTTCTTAAAAGTTCAGAAGCCGGCCGCGGTGGTCTCGCGGTTCTAGGCGCGCAGTCCGGAACCGTGCGACTGCTACGGTCGCAGGTTCGAATCCTGCCTCGGGCATGGATGTGTGTGATGTCCTTAGGTTAGTTCGGTTTAAGTAGTTCTAAGTTCTAGGGGACTGATGACCATAGCTGTTAAGTCCCATAGTGCTCAGAGCCATTTGAACCATTTTTAAAAGTTCAGAACGTCGTACTATACACAGTTTTCTTTGTGAGCGACGGGCTTTGAACCGTATCTAAAAGTCACTGTTTGAAATGAGAAGAAAGCACTCTGCGCAGAACTCAGATAATGATTACAACAGTGAGTGAGTGAGGAAATGGCAGAAGATGTAGAGTAGTTTCTCGGTGTATAACGTGGACTGTTTTCAGTGAATATCGTGGACTATGAAGTTAAAAGCTTCATATATTTATGATCTTCCGGTCGTGGACTGCCATCTCAGAAAGTAATCTGTAAATGGCCATGTACGGACAGCGGAGTAACACGGTAGCTGAGTGGACCCTTTCCGAGGCGTAACGCGGACTGTGATCATAACGGATGTATAGGTAAATGTGATTCTCCTTGTGAACTATTGTTTCAGAAGAAAATAATGTGAAGAGACTGGTTTACCAAGTTAGCTGCTTTCAGTGCACATTGCGGACTGTAAAGTTGAAGTACAAGTACACTTAATTTCATGGACTAAAATTTCACCATATAACAATCTAAACGCTAAGATGTTTGAATCATGGAGTAACGCCTTTACTAAGTGAACTGTTTTCGATACACGGCATTGACTTCAAAATATAAATATACTGAAGTGCTTCTCACCGAAAATGAATATCTAGTAAATAAGTATATACAACGAAACTAAAAGGTTCGTACAGAGGTGAGAAATAGTCGTAAGCACAGTAACATCGATTAACAGCACACATTTCATGGGTGAAACAAGTTTCACCTATATCAGCGACCTCAGGTAAGTCAGTAAACGAAGAGATTGTAAATAATGCACTTTCTAGTTCACTTTCAGGGTGATTTCCCTTAAAGGCGACATGGTGAAGGAAACGATCCTGACAGGACGAGGAACCACAAAACGTCGCACTGACATGTGGACAGAAAAGCGTTCCAAGGGATGTGCGCCCAAGTGAAAGTGGAGATAAAAATGCTCCCGTTATCAGAAGCAGACAGATGGCACGCCTGCACGGGGTAGCCAGACGACCGTGAGTAACGTTCTCCGCAATGTCACCATCCATCTCATAACGACTGCAGGCCGTATTACTTACGGGCACCTCCACACCGATGCTGAGTGTGTGCGGCGATTACTGGTGGCCATCTTGTGAGGCTACTCATCCTTCTACAATACCTCACATAATTGTATTTCCTGCGGGTGTCGCTGCGTTCTCTGCTGGAAGACATGCCATTCGTGGTACAAAGGGTAATGTGGCTACTGCATGAAAGCATTCCAGTTCGCTGTTCTCTTCAGTGTACACGTAAAACAACAGTACGGGCAGAACATTCCCACTTGACACTGTGTTCAGATGGGTGTTTTCAATCATTGAGACCAACGTTGTAAAATATTTTTCATCACTACCTTCAAGTATGTGTACCACAATTGGAAGGCCATATGGCCATATGAGTTTCTTTCCCTCGTATTCTCTCAAGGAGCGTTTCCTGTAGAAATAAACACTTACTAGAAGACAGTCAGCCACTACATTTGTGGCTTATAGGCCATCGACTTGAGATGATAACACACCATTTCCTATAGCCAAGTGTTTCTTCATCGGACAGTGTGACTGTTAGGACATTCTACTCTTGTAATATCAGAAGAACTCTTGTAGTAATCATATAATGCTTCTGCTGAAGTTACATTTACAGATTCTCATTGTCACTAACTATCTCAGATAACTTAAATCCCAGGTACTTTGGTTCATACTTTGCCATTACTTTCACTTTGGTGCTGCTTTCATTGTTTTAATATTTACCTGTGGTGCGCTATTTGATCAAAAGTTCCCAGTCACCTTTTATTCGATGTTAATATGGGGTGTTTCCACCCCTTGGCGACACTTTCAGTAAGGTTCCTGAATGTCTGTGAAGCAATGGCAGCCCATTGTTCCTCATGAGGAAGTAGTTATGTTGGACGCTGCGGTCTACAGAGAAGTCGACATTCTAACTCATCCCTCTGGTTTCCTGCTGGGTTCAGGTTGGAACTCAGGACAGGCCAGTCGGTTTCAGGAATGTTATTTTTCACAAACACTGGCGTCACAGGTGCTGCTTTATGAGAGGTTACTACAACCGACTCAGAACACGTCCTCTACCATAAGCATTCACGATGATGTAAGATGTGTTCACATCCTTCTGCATGTAGCGTTTAATTAAACACAACCTGGAGACCACACCCAGACGACTAGATCCACCCTGACGTCGTAATACCACATCCTCCTTACTTCACGGTTCGCGGTATCATTCTCCAGGCATTCGCAAAAGCCAACCCTTCTGTCAAATTGTCATAAGGCGCACAGTTATTAAACACTCCAAATCATCCATTTCCAGTGGATCCACTGTGCACCTGCGTCGCTCTTTACACAACCTCAGTCGTTTCTAGGCATTGGTTACAGATACGTGTGACTTACAAAGCCCTGCTCGACCTTTGTAATATATTCTTTGTAATTCAACAAGCTCAGTCACTCACTGTACTACATTTATTGCTTGTAGCTCTTTGGAGGACACTAGAGATTCCTTCCACTGATTTCTAGGGATTTTTTAAACCAATATTTTTTTACAACCACCCTCCGAAAGGCTCTGAGATCCCTATTCATGAGGTTTTCCTGGTGGCTCCTTGGTCTTTCCGTTTTACAAGCATATCAACATCAGGCGAATTAGGCAGCTTTAGAAGGCCTGAAATGTCCCTGTTGGATTTATTATTCAGGTCACATTCGACGGTTAGTCATCCTTCGGAGACACTGCGCTAATCTTTTCGACCCATACTGTGCTTATGGCTTCTATACTGACCCCAAAATAGTCCACGTTTCCATTTATACTTACAGATCTGCCTCTCATGACATCTAATGGTCAGTTCCGCATTACGTAGTGATGTCTGGATACCTTTGATCAGATAGTGTGTACACTTACTTGCAATAAAACATTTTTCTTTCATTTAGTTTTTCCTTCATCTTATGCCACTTATAAATGAGCGTTAGAAGTGTTCACGACTGTCAGTCCTCTCTATTCCATGGTTCCTCTCTATTCCATGTTTCCTCCTACTGAATGTCAAATTCGGCGTCGTTTATTGCAGTGTGCTACTAAAATACTCGTGCTGTATAGTATTCGACATTAAACCAATTGATTACGACCGATTAGGTAAGCTTAGATGGTTTTTCATTGGTGAAGCATTTAGACTAAGTGAAAATTTTTAATCAGAGAGATGGGTCTGTTGACATCTCATAAATCGTTGTGCTGAAGTTTTCCAGGTCACTGTGGGACTTTGGTTACCCATTTTTGTGACTATTAGTAAATTTGTCAAACGGAGTGAATGTAGTTTACATGGAATTCTTGAATGAGTCACAGTTATGTGATTTTATTTATTTGAAGATTGCATATTATACCGCTGTTGTATGGTTCAAATGGCTCTGAGCACTATGGGACTCAACTGCTGTGGTCATCAGTCCCCTAGAACTTAGAACTACTTAAACCTAACTAACCTAAGGACATCACACACATCCATGCCCGAGGCAGGATTCGAACCTGCGACCGTAGCAGTCGCACGGTTCCGCACTGCGCGCCTAGAACCGCGAGACCACCGCGGCCGGCCCGCTGTTATAGTCGTTTCATTAGAAAGGTATGTGATTTCCTCCGCTTTTAATATCTTTTTGGATGAAATTTGTTTCAATTTTAGAGATCAACTGTTATTAATAATAACATTTTCATACGAACACGGTGGTTTCTGATAGAACTAATATTAGGGAGGTTCCTTTTTTGATACATGCCTGGAACGTTTTGTAAATTTTCCTATGAATGTACCTTCTATTTACCTAATTTTTGTAGCAATAAGACTATATTTGTGATTAATTATTTTACAACGCGTGCTGAAAAGCCAATACCTCCGAACTTTTTATGTGAAAACCCGTAATGATTTTCATGTGAAACAAACTTTATAAACATTCTACACCTTTATCCTTCATGTTTACATATTTACTTCTCAACCAAGTCACCCTGGCGACGAACATATTTCTTCTTACGAGAGTTAAGTTTGTTGATATCGCCACTCCAGAATGTGTGACTTTGTTGACGGATGCACTGCCTCACCTGTGCTTGTACTGCACATCACCATCGAAGTTAAATCGTTGAAGGTGTTCTTTAAGTTTTAGAAACAGATGAAAACTGGATGGGACGAAGTCGGGACTTAATGGAGGATGATTGGTGACAGTGAACCAAAGTCGTCAGACTGTTACAAATGTCGCAGCACTCGCGTGTGGTCTGGCATTCGCAAGTTGAAGGAGAATCCTGTGTTGACAAACTCTTAGATTTAGTGTTTTCAGATTGCTGAGGATCTCTCATGCAGCGACATAGTTACACACCGCCGCCTTGCACGCTGCAATGCAGAGGCCTCTAGCACCAGAGGCTTGCAACTTGCGTAAACGGAAAGGGAAAGTTGGCCAAATAATGTGCATGACATGTAGTGTGTTAACATATAATGAGAAAAAAATAAAAAAATTCTGTGGCATTACGTTTTCAGCAAGCCCATGTAGTTCATTCGTACTAGCTTCTGTTCACTATAGTTCCTGAAATAATTTAAGGCCAACAAACAGTCCACGATTTCTTTGCGGAGAGACAGAGCATAGTTGACCTTATTTTAAATCTCATGCCCATTTTCTGGCTGCTTCTATTGTATTTGGACATGTTTACTGTGCTTTGTAGAAAATTTCGCTTACACTTCTCCTCAATAGCTCCTGTTGTCGTAACTGTTGAGTCATTTTTCTGATTTGTCCATATTGTTGTATCAAAGTATCCTATGGCGTCTATATTAAGACTGATTTTTACAATTATTATAACAGCTCATAAAGATTTTCAGATTCTTTAGCAATGTGAGACGTTGTTGGAACATAAGCTTTTATGGTTCCCATTGGGTAATTTTTACTTGCTTTTAATAAAATCCTATTGTGTTTCGAAATAGCAAGAATTGTGTTAAAATATTATTGTATTACTAAGGCCGAATGACCTGTATTTTCTTTATTCATGCTGTATGTGCATACGAACTAGGCCCTTTGAGAGGTGATTGAAATGTACAGAATCAGATAAGGTTTAAAAACCACGAATTCATATCAGATTCAAAATCTACTTTGCTTTTAATGTGGTTTGCAGCTTAAAAATATTGACATCGTCACGTTGAGAAGCCTGTTTCTTTTTGACATTGTACAGGTTGAAACGTCCCCTTAGAAAAAATAATGAATTACTGTGCTGGTAAACGCCTCACATTACTTGATTTTCAAACAGCTGAACGTACTCGGACATTTCGCTCTTTGCCTATTCTGATCAACACTAAACTGACACACAATATTTTTAGCGCAACGCAATCTGACTTTCAAAAATTCCTACAAAAGAATGGCCCTGATTAACAATAATCTATACCTTTCATCAATCACTTACCTCACAAAAATCTTCGTTACTCGAACTACTGCAATACAACGAGCACCAGTGCTGCCAGCTAAATAAAAGATTGAAACTACTGAAGGCACTAACTACTGATAGGCATAGTTAGCAAATGAAAGATTTTGATAGAGAACAAACAATGTATTTACCTTAATAGTGTTCAAAAGTCATAATGTATATCAGTTCATGACATCCAGTCTTACAAATTTACTATCTCTGATGGACACACGTCCAGATCATCCGCTCTCAAAACTCCGCCATCTCTCTCGCCACATCCACCACTGCTGGCGGCTCACCTCCAACTGCGCAACGCTACGCGCTGTTAACAGCCAACTGCCCAACACTACAATAGCGACTATGCCACCCAGCCACAGACTGCACACAGCACAGCCAGTGATTTTCATACAGAGCGCTATGTGGCGGTGGCGTTACCAATATAAGAACTTAAACAGCCTGATTACATAGCGCCCATGCTCCCCAGAAACAATTTTACAAATTGTTTTGGGCACTGGCCAATACATATTTGTTAAAATTTTTCACAATTACTATAACAAAGGAATCAAATACACACACTTATTGATACAGTGTTGGTCAAAGGCTAAAATTTTCTCACAGTTCATAAAGACAGTCTTGATCGTTCATCGCAGTAAAATTGCAGTGTTTTTCTCAAAGTCTGAGCAGTAAAAGAAAATGCACACGGAAGTAGTGGATTTCGATGCAGTCTTGAAAAAGGAGTGTTGTCCTTCCAACGGAAAGAGAGTGCTGACTCTTAACATGCAGACAGGTAATGGGCCACAACAGAGCAAACCCACAGCAGAGTCAGTCGAAGTTTTGAAGAATATTGGGAAGTAGGTCATCACAGAGCAGACCCACTGTAGTCCTGGTAGAGATTATGATATTAGTGGGCCACCAGAGGTGCAGAACCACTGCATTCGTTGTAGAAATTATTTTATCGGTTGGCCATAAAAGGTGCAGACCCACTTCATCCTTGTAGAGACGGCTAGCAGCCATCTGTTGCGACTGTGCAGATGCACAGTCACTATCGAAGAGTCTTGTACTATATAGCAAGTCCATAAACCACCACTTGTGCACTCACAAAGTTTTTGGAATTATTCTTAGATCCAGCAATGCTGTTAACCAGTACCTTGCTGAATTATCAACACACGTGCTAACACTAACAGTCCCAACATCTCATCTATTGTGCATATACTATGACCATAGAAACGTGTGCAGTGAAATGAAACTTAATTTGAAGAATTGATGTCTATACAATTATAAATTTACGACATGAGAATACAATTACAAAGATACAGAAAACATCATTAAAAACATAATAATACATATAACATTTGTAGTAATATAGGCTTTACGAAAGAATAAAAATAAACATATACATCAGTGTTACAGGAATTATGACATAAGTAAATACATCATATATCAGAATAGCTTTCGAAAATAAGTTCTAAACATCTTTACGAAGTACATAACATATTATTAATGCAAATTATATTTGGGGATAACAGTATTCCTCATCATAGTGAACATAGCTTAGTATTAAATATTCTACAACATAAATCTTATTAGCTAAACACATAAAGACAGGAAAAACACAAATACAAAAGCGTACACAAACACATAGCGGAATAAAACAAAAGGAAAGGTCAGGGTTCGTTTTCAGTGTAACATTTGGTACTGCAGTCCAACCCAAAACTTCATTTCATTGATGTTTCCTCTGATTTCACTTTTTTCATACTTTTTCAATGCATTACTTCCAATTCATCACAACTCATTCTCTTATATAGCCTATCCCATCTTAAGCTAACTTAAATCTACTGAACTCAGATATATATACTAAGGGACGAGGCAATGCAGCAGCACAAAACAATTAACACAAACAGCAACGACAAAAAAATGGAAATTGGCAAAGGAAGCAGCAGTATATCTAAATTAGCGAAGCAAATGCAACATTACAACTAATATGAGCCAATGTGCAGCAACAAGAAAAATAAATCAGTAGTAAAACCGGCTTAACAGAGTAATACAAAGTGAAATTTAGTAGCACTATGCCTGGCACTCAACAGCAGCAAATGTAATAACTTATACCTAAGCATGGCAAAGCTCAAGCAGAAAAAGTATTACAGTAAAGATAGGAAATGTCTAATAACTATATCACATCTTAACACTAGAGTGATGCATCACAAAAACTAATTCTACACAAAAAATTACCAAGTACTTGAAAAGAAAATTATGTATGCAGTTACTGTTATTAGTCCCTTCATATTGTTCTTTCCTTTCCAAGTGCTCCTTTTTTGAAGAATGTGAATCATAAAAATATTATTTAATAGATCTGTTGGCAGAAAGTGTTCACATTAGCAAATGCATTTAATTTTATTTTATAAAACTAATGCTGCAACACAGCTGTATACCAGTTATCAAATGAAATAAGCAACTATGTAAAGCAATGCATAACAACATCATTCAATAGTCATGTGGCATTTCATAAGTTAGTGAAAATTCTCTCAATTCTCGTAGACAGACACTTATCATAATCAGGTGTGCAGATGTAAGAATATTTCTCATCAATTCATAAGCATTTCAGTAAGTAGCACAAAGTACGTGCTACACAGTATAATCATATGGTTCCAAGTAATAGTATGTCATATTTGCGATGCTTTCTACAAAGGAATGTCAATAGCGTGGTTAATGGCCTCTTTTTCTCTCCGCCTAATGGCTTTTTTCCAGGCAGGTGGCACAGCTGGGCGCCCACGACGCATTATGTGAAGGTCACTTAACTTACTTATCGAAATATATACAACAGCAGTTTGCACTACAGTGACAGTCTGATATAAAAATTTCACAGGTCGAAAATTTGCGTTACAAATGTGTAGAAACAAAATCCTATAAATATAACAGAGTCCAAAAAATTTTCAGCAGCATTGTGATATATTCACGCATTTACACACATTTCATAACTCTTAAAGTACGATTCTTGGTTTCCAACATCCTTTTTCACAAATTTGAGTCGCTAACCACTACTCATTATTCCTTACCTTATTACACATATACATATTAGTCGACACTTCTTCAATATTTCATCATAATAAATACGCAGCATAATCAAATTCCCCATATACCATCAGCTCATTGATCATAAACATACCTCAACAGAATAATACACATCGTCATCGTAATAATAACATCATAACACCTCAGTCAAATCTCAAAAACGTCGTAGCTTTCTGCAATAAATTCAAAACCTAAAAAAAAATTCTCTGCTCATTTCAGTAGTGTCATCTACCTCAAACGTACTTTAAAAATCATAATCCAAAACCAAATACATCATTCAAAACTGTCATAGTATCACAATGGTTCTGAAAAATATATGAAAAGTTCACAAAGTACATACAAAATGCGTGCAATTTCATAAGTGTGAAGTTATCCTACCGTGTAATTATGTAAACATCTGTCACTGATGTAGTAAAATAAATGTTTGTCTCTCTCAGTTAAATGATCAGATAGCTGTGTAATTTGTGTGTTAGAGAAATATGGTACCAATGTGTAAATTTGTGTAAGCAAATACCATATTACCTAGGGCTCTTTGTGCTTGCCCAACACGTGATACACAAAGTAAGAGTGTACCCCTCTGAGGATTAATGTAATTATACCCTCAGGTGTTACAGATTACAGCAATGGAATGAAATGTATCACGGAAAACTTTCTTTGTAATTAAAAAAAACTTTAAAAATAAATGTTTTAATTACAAAATTAATCACTAAAATGCGTGTCCTGTAGCGCTAAACTTTGCGTTTTGCTGTAAGATAATTTTCTGTGGAAGTGTCGTAGTTATTGCCCTCCGTAAGCAAAGTTCTGTAGAAGTCAATGTACTTACCTCGTCATAAACAACAGTGATATGCATTGCATATACATATCGTAGTTATTACGATTACTGCCGTGATGAAGAAAGTACTGTAATGTAATGTATTGTTTTGCTACGGAAGAGGCGGTCTCATTGTAGCTATACCACAGAAGTTACTACAAAAACATGTTTTACTTTCCAGAATAATACAGAAAAACTGTGCAGATATAAAACAGATACACCGCAAAAGCAACAATGTAAACTGTGTCACACATTAGTAGCGTCGTGATATAATTGTGTAGCTGTCAAAGAAACCAAGTGCTAAGTCATATTTAATCCCACAGAAAGTACTTCAAGTAAAGAATGTCTTTTCAAGTAAACCAATATGTTGCATTAAAATCTCATTAGCATTCTAAGTATGTAAGCCTTAGTCGTTACGTAATCGTGCAACTAACAAGCAAGAATGTACACACATAATAACACTGTGTCGTCTGTTCACTATCCAAATGCATTCGTAATTACTGTCTAAATTTGTTCCCTAGGTTCTACACTGGATATTTAACTTGAAACATTGTTGCATGTTAACAGTTTCTAAGACTGACAAACCATACTAGTAACGTGAAGTGAAAGATTTGATGGCAAAGACTAAGTTAAAAAGCAGATTGTCTTTCAATAAACGGTTTTTCATGTGAAATATGGTGTAACCCTTTACCCTTCCTAGTACGCAGAGTTTCAACATCAACGCAATTATCATGTTGTATACGTCGGTAGGGAATGTTAAATTTTTCTCAAGGTTATCGTCTATGTTATTCTCTGAGCCAGCCAGCGCACGTGGCTGCCCGCGGTGCGAGTCATTGTCTGTCTCTTTGTTGGTGCGCATCGTTATTTGGATTAGGAGACCTAACTTCTACAAATTCCCTTGTCGAGGGGGCCCTGCCCTGTTTGAATCCCGCCAGTTCTGATGAAATTCAGGTCTTTTGTTACGATTATATCGTCTTTCGTCATGTCGGTAGATTCCATAGTTCCTTTCTTGTCGGTCACGTGGTGGAGAATCTCCCTGAATCGTAACTGCCCGCTGAACTGTTGCGTCTGAAGTTATTCTGTCTCCCTTGATAATAATTGTTTTGCTTCCAATATTGTCAGTTTCCATGGTTATATATGTCATATTCATTACTACAGAAGTGCGATCTTTCTCTGTAACTATTAGTCTGCCAACCGTTGTCATACGGGTGGTGTCTGTTTTGGTCATGATTTGTGTTGTGAGAATAGCATTGTCGTGTCCAGTTATTATTTCTTTCATTGCGGAATTGTAAGGAATGTGCCATGTAATTGTTGTGTTCCTGTTTTCGCATCCCACGATTGTCACAGTCGATTTCCAATTCTTGTAAGAGTCGCTGAAAAGTTTCAATGTCGTCTTTGCAACGTCCTGCCAAAATAATATGTCGTAAAAGTTGAGGCAATTTGATTAAGCAAATGCGGATGAGTTCTGAGGGGCTGTATGGGTTTGACACGTACTGATTCTTGTGCAACATGTCTTCAAAATATTTCACAAGACTGGAAAATTCAGATTGTTCAAAGTGATTCACCATCATGATGCTATGTTTTACGCGATCCTGAGTAGCTTGAGACCAATATGTTGAGAGGAAGACATGATAAAATTCTCCTTCACTGTGACAATCGTGAATGAGCTATCGCATTCTTACAGCTGGTTCATTCTCTAAATAGCAACACATAAATTCTAACCTGTGCTCTAATGACCATTTGGGAGGAAAACAATAGAGAATTGATGAAGCCATGCTTGTGGATGAATGTCGTTGCCAGAATTCTTAAATGTTTTGAATTTACGTGTAGTAATGAGCAGCTTATAGTCAAAATCATCATGTCGGCGAGTCGCATATCGGTATTGTTACTTCTCGTCGGCGGTTCCATCTCAAAATTCGATGTACCTCGTCAATTTCTTTCATATTTTCCGAAGTACCCTGTGTTATTATTTTGTGGCTGTTCCGTATTTCTATGTCCCTCTTCCCGTATTGGTGCGCGAGTGTCCTCTGAGACATGTAATTCTTGTATTACCTGTGTCAACTGATCTTGTACTTCCCGGATTTCTCTTTTGTGTTGCGTATTAATTTGATTCTGATTTTGTTTGAATTTCTTAATGTGTTCGTACTCTTCTGTGTCGTTACAGACTACCGGTCTTGTGTCATTCAGATTATCATCTAACTTCGTAGATAAATTACTTAGCTGATCCGAAAGTTCGACTACTTTTACTGATAATGAACGAATTTCCTCCATGTGTCTTTCTGAACCAATTTTCAGGGTATCTACGGCGTCCTTTAAGTTTTCCTGGATTTTTGCAAGTAGCGTAACCGAATCGGTAGATGCAACTGAGTCAATTTTAGCCCTCAAGGTCTCGTAATTTTCATGAACAGTAGTTTGCAGTTCCTTTATGGCTGCTTCGTGATTCTGCAATGCATTTTTATGCCGCGAAGAAATAGATTGAAAATGCTCACAAATTTGTGTTTTTACGTCATGACAGACTTTTTGACATTTCGATTCGATGTTAAGTAACTCAGTAGTTAAACCCTCACGTGTTTGTTCAAGCGTTGTGTCTAACTTTTGAAGCTGTTGCTGTGTTTGTCTCTGATTTTGTTCCATTGTGTCTAACTTATGAAGCTTTTGTCCCGTTTGTTGCACTAACTGTAATAACAATGCACTAGTGTCTGAAACATGTTCCTCAGTGCTATTCGTCAGTGCCTTTGAACTGGCAATATTCGCATTTTGTAAAGCAGAAAATGTGTCTTGACTTATTTGAGAAAACGGTGAGGACGCAAAACCCGAATCTACAGTCTTCGCAAGATTGTGTCCTGTCGTTTCGGATTCCTGAGGCGAGCTGTTGCCGACCGATCGATCGATAATGCTTCCCTGTTCACTAATTGTTTGACTGACTACACCATTATTTGCCGCCCACTCCATTTCCCTATGCACAATTACCAAATTACTACTTTGAACATTAGTTAATTCGTTACACGGTGGCGCTAACACACTGCTTTCGTTTTCACTGTCATTTCTCAGTTTACTTTGGAGCCTAGTATTACGTTTATCACACGCCATTACTGTCACAATATTTCACACGATAACACAGAAAAGCACAATTTGAAGAGCAAAATAAAAAAAAAAAAAAAACACATGAACATAGCATTGAAAATAATATCTCGTTAATTGCAAACGCAGCTGCGAAATACTTGGTGCAAATCCACATGCTTGCCACAACCGTTTTAGTGTACAACAATGAAAAACTAAAACTACAAAGGAAATTCTCTCTATAATTACGCGCTAGCAATAAACAATAGCTACAATAATTACAGAAACTACAAGAAAAAATCAGAAGATTCCAGTGAGGTATCCTCGGATAAAGGTCGACATATGATACATCCCCTTAGAAAAATTAATGAATTACTGTGCTGGTAAACCTCTTACATTATTCGATTTTCAAACAGCTGGGCAGAACTAAACGTACTCCGACATTTAGCTCTTTGCCTTTTCTGATCAACACTAAACTGACACACAATATTTTAAGCGCAACGCAATCTGACTTACAAAAATTCCTACAAAAGAATGGCCCTGATTAACAATAATCTAAACCTTTCATCAATCACTTACCTCACAAAAATCTTCGTTACTCGAACTACTGCAGTATAGCGAGCGCCACTACTGCCAGCTAAATAATTCAAACTACTGAAAGCACTAACTACTTGTAGGCAAAGTTAGCAAATGAAAGATTTTGATAGAGAACAAACAATGTATTTACCTTAATACTGTTCAAACGTTATAATATATATCAGTTCATGACATCCAGTCATACAAATTTACTGTCTCTGATGGACACACGTCCAGATCATCTGCTCTCAAAACTCCGCCATCTCTCTCCCCACATCCACCGCTGCTGGCGGCTCACCTCCAACCACGCAACGCTACGCGCTGTTAACAGCCAACTGCCCAACACTACAATAGCGACTATTCCAACAATGCCACCCAGCCACAGACTGCACACAGCACAGCCCGTGATTTCCATACAGAGCGCTACGTGGCGGTGGCGTTACGAATATAAAAACCTAAACAGCCTACTTACAAGGTTGCTCTCTGTTAGAAAGCCATCGTTATGCAAAGTGGTACTGGCTGTCGCAAATCCGTTCTGTACTTCTGTGCGTGCTTCAAGCGTTGTCTACTTTTACATTTCACTTGACGAAGTATTTCTACTCTGGGGAAGAAAGGGGGGAAGATTGTACTTCGAAAATAGTTTTATACAGTGATATGGTTTTAAACAGTAATAATGGTAATTTTTTTAGTATTTCAACATTAATTTTGATATGAGTCTGCTGGAGCATACATGTATAAAAAGTATAGAGGAATTGATGAAACCAACCTAACACTGGACAATCTGCTGTTTGAAACTGAACTCGCGAACTGTGGATTTATCGGCTTGTAATGATTTATGTTTTATGCTTTCAGTTGACAATACTCATGTACAACTTGTTTTCTTGGTTGTGACGAAGGCTAATGGCATAAAAAAACTATGAGCACTTGAAAATGGGATAAGGTTGTGGCAATAATTCACACTGTTGACAACATGGCTGAATATCCTCAACATGACATGAATATCAATTGTATGATGGCTTCACATCGGTTTTCCTGGTATGTATGTATTTTGCTGTGCTAAACGGTCTCTCCTAGTACGACTCACATGAAGCAGAGACATCAGGCTTTGTCTAGCAATTGATATTCATGTAAGAGACGTGCTTCAGGTATAGTGTTTTCTGCCTTTTGCGTTAAACGTCTGTTACTTCTCTGATGCCACCTGGTACGATCACAGGTAGCACCTGAAAGGTGCTGACTTCTTCACAACTTATAAGTTGAAAACATTTTTAGATATCTGTGAGATGACAAATTCACGACCATTTTGAGCCACAGAAAACACAGCGCTATGCTACGTAAGACAAACTAATTGTATGATTATGTACATGCACTGCAACAGTTTTGGTACTGGATTGTACTGATATGTATAATCAGTTTTCTGTCAATTACATTTATCACAAATTGCTAACTATGTCTATTACAGAACAGTATTATTTTCTGTGATAATATCTAAGAAGCTACCTAATACGAGATGAGGAGGTATGGTGTTGTATTACATGATTTGCAAGGAGTTGTTTGGACGAGGTTAGATGAATTTGGTGCTAGTATAAATTCTCACTTTGTACTTCCTACACCCAGTTTATAATCTAATTGGAAAAGAAACACACGAAAACCTGAGAATAGGAATCAATAATAATGGTTCATAGATTGAACACTGCTGGTACAGAACATCGAAAAATACCTGGTAACAAACTACGGTGAATTCTACTCGAATAAAGGCTGATGTTACATGGACTGAGGAAATAATATATGTTCTAAGATACTCAGAAATAAAAAAAAATCGAACAGCATCAGTAAAAGTGCAAAAAATCTAAACTGCATGTGTTTAATGTGGCAATTTACATGAAGGCAAATTGTAGAACATGGAGTACTCCTTAAATAAAACATAAGAAGCAAAGTCCCAACTATTTAATTAATAATAAGTTAGACATGGATAAAGAGAGAGAGGAAGGAAACTATAATATCAAATAATTAATACCCACGTGGACAGTAAAACACGAGGGCACCAACAGAACGGATACTTTGATGTGTGGTGCTTTTTAGTTTTCAGTCCAAGAATTCCATAGGAAGAGAACTCAATAAATTTAGCTATGATGGCATCGTGAAATGACCCCCAGAAAGGACAATTGAAAGTGCCCCATAAACACCAATCTGGAGTAATTACACACCGAAAAAGGGCAATATATTAGATATTTTTAGGAGTGTTAAGTTCGTCCCCATGTCCTTTGTCATGCGTATTTCTAACTTACGTTTCTTTTTTCTGGAGATAAATCTTTAATCGCATATAGTCTAGTTATTCTATTAATTTCTAACTGTGACCAATTTAAAAATAGCACAATTCCTTGGAGGTATGTATAATTGTCAATTTAATATTTATGACACAGGTTTCCTTTGTGTCGGAAAGTAGTCAAATTAGTGACATTTTACGAGTTCCTTACTAGGAGGGAATTATTTAGTTCTACCTGTTTTCTTTGGTAGTTTAGTTTTTAAATATCTTCGTGTTAATTCAATATTTACCAGTCGAAGTTCTCGCATGTTCGTTTGTGTCGAAAAGAAACGATTTTCTAACATTTTACAAGCTCCCAACCAACAGAGAATTATTTAGTGTCATGTGTGTAGTTTTTCCACTCAAAAATGAGAACATGGATTTTCTTGAATTACAGCGCCAACTACCAAGAGTCGAAACCAATGTTTAAGACAAAATGTACGTAGTTTTTTATGTAGAGTCTGATTCTGGAATAAAATGGGGGTTCCCATTTGAAATTTTAAAGTTTCCTCCGGCCCCTCCCCTCAGGGGCTAGGGTGGCTGGCTAATTTTATCCCCATCAGATGTTTCCCTCGAAAATAATCTACTTTGGATTCCCCACATTTTTTCGTGTGAAGCGTATTTCTCGAGTCATTCTGGTTTGTCAACTTAAAATTTACACCCTGTACATTCATCGATTAAGAAAGGTTTTTCCAAAAGTCCACGCCTAAGGTGATTAAAGTTTTTATGAAATTTGTTCCTAGAACTCCGACAGTTGGTATTAGATTTTTGGGTCAGAAATAAAAAACAGTACGTGTTTCAGAATTTTTGTAAATTGAACCGCTGAGGGGGTAACATTGTAGGAGAACTTCCTTTAATATAAATCATTGTTAGAGAACTACGAAAGCATCTTTTAAGCCGTATCTGTGGAAACTGCTATTTTACTTCTCGGTTTTAAATCGAGAAGGACTTCGGGATCGGGAGGAAAAGTTTTATAAAAATATCTCATTACGAAAGCATAATGTCTTTCTGGTCGTAAGTACATTCGGAAAAGACGATGGTTCTATAGCTTTAATTCGCGTGAAATCTTTGGTAGGTGTTGCATTAACAAAAATAATCAACACATGATTAAATAACAGTTAGTAACATTTAAACCCATGATTCCTTTGAAGTATCTGTAGTGCATCTTTTGTTCACAGTTTATAAAATAACGAACTGTAAAGAATTATACCGCAAACAACATTAGCGGTTGTTGTCAATAGCACCTCGTGTTTAATTATTAACTTGCCTTTCCTTAATCTGATTTTTATAATGAAGCACACGAAAATCTTGATGGGACTTTTCTTCATATGTTTAGTTAGTAGACAGAATACTCTTTCGTACCTACATCTTTCGTTGACTTCTCAGATAGCTCTCCTGATCATTATGTGGGTGCAGACTGGCGTAATTACAGGGCTTATGGCTCACTTATTTTTACGTTTATGACATCACATGCTTCTTGATAGCATACCTACGAAATTTCGCGTGCAGGTTGCCTAGACACAGAGGCAGAATGCTTTGTCAACATAAATGCCATATATATTTTAGTCAGAAAAAAAGTGCCGTCGTTATTATATAGTTCACTCATTCTTCAACACTTTATGTAAGGCACAAGTGGACCACAAATTAAATATTTCTGGATGTAAGTTGTCTGTCTTATGTTCTGTAAGTGTACAATTCACTTATTAGCTAAAATAATATGCGTCACAGTGTCATTACACTGTGTAATATGCCCATTAAAATACGTAAAGATATCAACAATACTGATGTAACTTACAGTATTTCCACATCTAAAATGTCAGATGCACACACACACACACACGCACACACACACGCACACACACACACACACACACACACGCACGCACATATTCACAATGATTATGACAATGTTATTTTCATATCTAAAATTTGTACAGGTTTTGGCAATAGTGATGTAACTTACAGCATTCTCTCTCGTAAAGTGTTTCTAATGTTTACTGAAAATACCTAAGCACATACACTAGATACATACAGTGGTTATACCAATGACTTTATCAAATCCAATGTACCTGTATTTTGTTCTATGAAACCCACATTAGGTAAAATAATGTGTGTTATTGTATACTTTCGTCTATAAACCATAGAACGTGAATGTGACCTCTCAAAATATGTATCAGAATCTTGAAACTGGTTCTGATTTGTTCAATGACAGTAAAAAACATATGTAGCTAAAAATAATGAGCTGCATTAATAGTTGACAGTTCATCTTACATCTACATGAGGCAATGTACAAAACCGAATCGGGCCAAGCAGCATTTTAGGAGGGGAGGGGGGAGGAGAAAATAATACAGAAAAAAAATTGTACATAACGTTAATAACTGTCTAATATGTTGTAAGTAGCGTGAATAAAAGGACGCTATGTGTAAGAAGCATGAAGCGCCCTTTGAATGTATCCTGATAGCTAAAAGAGCCACGCGCACTTTGAATAAGAAAATGCTATTTGACACTGAAATCAATGTAAAAGATAGGGTCGCCACCAACTCTAGCCACATGTCAAAGAAGAGGTAGAACTGAGTCGGAAAATTACTTAATTTATTAATAATAAAAACTCACAAAAGAACATTCATTGTAAAGTCATTGATAAAGAATGGGATGTAATTATTAATATGATCCAGGCATTCTTCCCGTGAATCAAATATTGAGTAAAGTAAAGAGGGCGTGAACACCATGCGTAAGTGCAGCCTGCAGCAAGATTCGTGAAAACACGATCTATTCCAGAGCATTTGTTTCAGATAAAAAGGGGACACTAATCACTACACCTGTGCACATGGAAACGCTATAGATGGGCCAACAAGGAAAACTACAAGGTAAATGGCGAAGGTAACGGCGACGTAACATCGGTACACTCGATAAGATTGAAGGCAAAATTATTTATTCCTTAAAACATTGATGTAGTACATCTATAGACTGCTGTTGCATGCTAACTATGTACAATTGCTTGTGAAATACTATACGTTTCATAACAGACTCGCGTGCCCACTCGGTCCGCGGAGACAATTTCTATGGACCGTGGCCAAATTTTAGTCACATGAGACAAAGAAAATTCACAAATACTCAAAAATTACCAAGATCCGGAAAAGATTAGAAGCATACACACACAGTTGTAGGCACATAAACATTCACACTGAACCGAGGGCACTTCAACATATGCAACTCCTTTGTGCTGCGTTCCCCTCATGGATCAAAGTCAAGACTACATTGGGAATCAACTGAAAGTCTACAAAAGCCTTGCATTCCCTGTTGCAACCCAGCAAATAAATCTTTATAAGACGAAATTCGAGACCAAAGGCTAAAAGCTCCCCTCTCTATGTGACAACGCGCCTCGCGGTCAGTCCAAATCACCCTTCTTCGACTGGAGCACAGCTGTGTACGCTTCCCGTACCGGCGGCAGACTGCCTCCCGCTTCTCCAGCCTCTTCCACGCTCCGCGTGGACCGGAAAACCCCAAGATGCCATTTCCGCCATCAACCTAACGCAGGTGGATTTCTCACAAGTAGCGGAAACCTCTTTGCCGACTTGACCACTACGAGAGTTGGCAATGAAAGGTGGCTACAGGACCCTTTCATCACCCCAAACGTCCCGGAGAACACTGTGCCGCGAATTTTCTCGCCATGCTAGGAGATTCGCCAACAGTCTTCGAAACAAACATACCCTAACGAGTAACAATTGCAACAGTAAACAGCAGCACAAAGAAGTTGATTAATCTCTTATATTCAAGTGAGCTTTATCTGACCTTAGTCAATAATTGTGACCTCATGCGGTCCGCAAAGTAAACAGAACAAATTAAATTAAGCGAGATATACTACGCTAACATCATGTCATCTGACCTACTACGACCACAACCATGAGATATTATTTTAAAATTGCTTTAACCAACTATCAAAAGTTAACATAGAGACATAGGTGAACAGGTACATAATATATATAAATATATAAACAAATACAATGATGCAAAATCATTATCACGAACCAAAGCAGTATCATCTGGTGCTGACATATATAAAAACATGCAAGTGAAAGTGCAAAATACAATATTCACAACAAATACCGTGATACAAAATCATTAATGAACCCAATGGTATGACAGCTGGTAAATAATCACCTATGGAAAATAAGACATGAGTACAAAAACACATCCAGAAATCAACTCGTTGACACGCTGTCATTTTTCAGTTTCGCCACATGGTTGTTTCACTGGGTATTCTCTTTAGGTGCTGGGGTGGACGTCTCTTCTAAAGGCGACTTGGAGGATAAGCTACTAGGGGACCACAACACTGAACTGGGGAGTTCGCAGCGGCGTTGATTGTAACGACCGTTGTAACCCAGGTTGTTCATCCTAGACAGCACCCCGCGACGTTGCCTCGTGCCCGTTTCCACCCTCTGCGTCCATACTGTGGGATGGTTCGGCGTTGCAGATTCGCAGGACATCGCCACTTGTGGGCCCTGCCTCATCATCGAGATGGCGGCTTGGCGGTCGTCGTCCGTGTGTTGTGGAAGAATGTGTTTTACCGACACACGCCCCCGTCTCCTGTCGTGTCAATGGGGAGACACGCGCTCTTCTGCGTCACATCGAGGTCGACGTAAACTCGTGCGGGTGTCGGGCTTGAGACCCGCTTATCACCTCTTTGCACCATCTCAGCTGATGCGTCAGTGGTGGGGCCCGTGTCCCTCCGGGCAGTGGGCGTTACCTCACCGCAGCAGCCGTCTGGACTAGCGGCGCTCAGGGATCGGCGGCCTCGCCTGGTGTGCGTCATACTTTCCCTTTCGCTTGTCAGATGACTAGCGCATGGGGTGGAACGCCAGCCATCAGCTGGCGCTGCCGTGGTGACATGCCTGCGGGCTCCGGTGTGAGCCTGCGCCTGGGGGAAGACCAGCATCCCCTCCCCTCTGACGGGGAAACAGCTGTGACCGCTCGCCGCACCACTTCTTCGCCGTTGATACCAGGGTTCTGCAACGCCTGCCGGTGGACCAAGCCCTGTGCTTTCTGATGTGGAGGCTCCCTAGGCGGCCTTGCACCCACTTAAGAACTGCGCTCACAGAGATCGTTACAAAATATCATGTGTACAGATTACCACAAAACCTTCGGAGTTTCTCACTCCTGATCAATACATGGAATAGTGCCCAAAATTAACTTGACAAAAAGGGCCTTCTTAACATTACTAATAAAAAAAACAATGAAGAAAATTAAATAACCAATATTCAAACAAACAAAAAATCCTTTTTATAAAATATAGTTCCAGCATTACATCTGCTGTCAATCATTCAGGTTAGATCTTGTACAAGGTTTGGTCAGGATTTGGATAGGATTTGGCGCCGCTGCTAGCTACAGACACAAAACTCTACCTGGTCCTAACTACGCTCTCACACACAATCTACACAGCTCGTACTAGTCACCATCACCATATAGCCCGACTACAATTCCCACATATAAACAAAATATTCCTTTCAACACCAATACCCATATCGTTGTTCATTGACTGCTCCTCCAAGGTTTGCAGAACATGTTTGCTGATCTGTGAAAAATTTCCGAGACTTCTTTTCTATGGACATTGCATAATAAAAGTTATGATTAATGAGACACAGAAGGTTCATTCAAGTCACATCTGGAATGGTAAATGTTTCAACATCTATTCATCAGACTAATGCAAAAGGTCAGTGGGCATAAAAATGAAAATAAAAATCATCCTATCCTTTTAGCAAACACATAAACACTTCGTCCTATAAGTACATAAAAAAATACTGTCAAAAGAAATCCATTGTCCAGGGCCAAGAGTACCCAACTTACTGCTATCATAAGATACTCATAATGATTACACACTTACTCACCACATATCCCCAGGGGTCCTCACCTACCGTAATGTTATTTTAGCTTGGAGATAGTCGCATTGATTCTCTATTAAATATCAAGCTGCTTGAGTTTATAAGCTGTTTCCATATACATCTTCTGGGGTTTCACACCCTGGTGTCCTCAACCGTACCTAGTAGTATGTGACGGCAAGTTACACTTTCCAAATATCTTATAAGATGGCAACTCTGAAAATCAAACACTATTAATCTCCCTTCATACACAAGTCCTTCATCTACAAGTCACCAAGTTGCTTCATTAACATCGCAGTACATTTGAAAAATCTCACTGAATCATGCTCACCTAAGGGGAATAAGAACACTAAAACTGTAATTTATCATCAAGAATTACCTTACGACCATTGACTCGCCACGCCAACACACCCGATACCTTTTTAGTCATCAAAGAACGAAAGCCATCTTACTGTAATAGGAAACGCTTCATATGAGCCTCATAATCATTCACATTCAGATGTTTTGAAACTGCACAACACTACTCCTTTCTCCTGACAAGAAGAAATAACTACACACATATTGGGGGACCCTTTACAATACACAGAAAATATACACTTTAATTTTAATCACACCAGAGTGAATCAAAACATTGGAAAATATGCACTGTAATTTTACTCACAAAAGAATGAATGCGAAAAAGTATATGGGCAATACGTCATTCCGACCTCCGAGGGGCAAGATCTTCTGCTTCTTATTCAATGTAAGGTTTTACGTTGGAGATGTGGTGCAGGCCCTTCGACTTTCGAGAGCGGAGTGTTTCTACTTCAAGCGCATTCGGATGTGGAATCCGCTTGATTCTATACGGCCCGTTGAATAAGGAGAAGAACTTCTTTGACAACCCAGCCCGTTTATTAGAGAGCTTGTGCGAGCGTACAAGTACTTTCTGGCCCACGTGAAAAGTTATAGTCCGCACCTTCTTTTTGTAGGTTCTTATCCGAGCCTCGGCGGCACTCTTTATATTTTTCAGGGCAAGCTCCACAATTGCAGATCTTCGTAAACTGGGTTCTACTGGCCAGGGAACCACCTCTTTTATTTTACTCGGAGGCTCCTTTCGTTCATTTCTTTCAACTTCATGCGCCTTTAACCCTTTTAGGTGAAGTTCTAAACGGGCAATGCGCTCACATATTCCCTCGGTAACCCCTCTTTGTTGTATTTTTATTTCACACTGTCCACGCCGACATTTCGTTATCGACCGTATTTCGTCTGCACCCGCTGATGACGAGGTAATCGTTTCCCTATTATTGTCAGACTTACGCGCCACTGCGTCTGAGATCCTGGCTATTTCTTCTCACATCTCTCGGTGGGCCGTGTCTTGTTTTGTTTGCGTGAGCCCTTGCTCTCGCTCGAGAGCTATTATCGCCTGGCTGAGGGTTTCTACCTGCGCGCTAAGGTGGACCGGGCACTTAGCCGCAGTGTCCTGTATTCGGGACACAAGAGCCGCGTGGTCACTCTGGCATTGTTCTGCTAACGCGCGGAGATCCCTGGCGGAATTTTGTCCTACTCAGGACTCAAGAGCCGCTTGTTCACTCTGGCATTGTTCTGCTAGTATACGTATATTCCCAGCGAACCTTTCCTCTTGCTCCATCACCTGCTTGCTAATGACTTGGTGCCTCTCTTCTAAGGCGGAGATGCGTTGGTCAATGATCGCCAGTTTCTCCCCAACACCCTGTACTATTTCACTAGTCAATATTTTATTCGCTTCCTCGATATGCCTCCTATTTTCTTCTACTTGTTATTTATTCACTTCCTCGATATGTCTCCTATTACTGTCTAGTAATTGCCATAGCATAGCCTGTAATGAATTTGCATCTATCGAATGATTCAAAATCACTACAGCGGGCTCAGGATGGACTACACTTGTACTTGCGTTTTCCGCGTTTCGTTCCTGGTCGGACTCGACGTTTTGACCTCGTCCTTGTTCAGGGTTATTGTCTGGCAGGTGTTTCCGATCGCGGCTCCCTGAACAGCTACGCTTCTCCATCATAAGGATAGTTACTATGTGCTCCAAAATACAACAAGAATAATGCCAAAGTCTCCTAATGGACTCACAGTCCCCACAAAGCACCCAAGATTTACTATATGACACCGATACACGCCACAGGACAAGAGTCAACCCACACTTGTAACACAATTGAATACTAAATCACAATATCTATACAGTAATACATATACAAGATAAAACATGTAAGAAAATGCACACCTATATCATAAATTCACGTAAATTCTGTATCACAGAAAGACAATATACCAATTAGCACCTCCAACCGAAATTAACTAATCCTCACTGCGCATCAGAAGATCTCTGGTTTACCGAAATCCGTGAGCAGGGTAGGCCATGTGTAAGTAGCGTGAATAAAAGGACGCTATGTGTAAGAAGCATGAAGCGCCCTTTGAATGTATCCTGATAGCTAAAAGAGCCATGCGCACTTTGAATAAGAAAATGCTATTTGACACTGAAATCAATGTAAAAGATAGGGTCGCCACCAACTCTTGCCACATGACAAAGAAGAGGTAGCACTGAGTCAGAAAATTACTTAATTTATTAATAATAAAAACTCACAAAAGAACATTCATTGTAAAGTCATTGATAAAGAATGGGATTTAATTATTAACATGATCCAGGCATTCTTCCCGTGAATCAAATATTGAGTAAAGTAAAGAGGGCGTGAACACCATGCGTAAGTGCAGCCTGCAGCAAGATTCGTGAAAACACATCTATTCCAGAGCATTTGTTTCAGATAAAAAGGGGACACTAATCACTACACCTGTGCACATGGAAACGCTATAGATGGGCCAACAAGGAAAACTACAAGGTAAATGGCGAAGGTAACGGTGACGTAACATCGGTACATTAGATAAGATTGAAGGCAAAATTATTTATTCCTTAAAACATTGATGTAGTACATCTATAGACTGCTGTTGCGTGCTAACTATGTACAATTGCTTGTGAAATACTATACGTTTCATAACAGACTCGCGTGCCCACTCGGTCTGCGGAGACAATTTCTATGGACCGTGGCCAAATTTTAGTCACATGAGACAAAGAAAATTCACAAATACTCAAAAATTACCAAGATCCGGAAAAGATTAGAAGCATACACACACAGTTGTAGGCACATAAACATTCACACTGAACCGAGGGCACTTCAACATATGCAACTCCTTTGTGCTACGTTCCCCTCACGGATCAAAGTCAAGACTACATTGGGAATCAACTGAAAGTCTACAAAAGCCTTGCATTCCCTGCTGCAACACAGCAAATAAATCTTTATAAGACGAAATTCGAGACCAAAAGCTAAAGCTCGCCTCTCTATGTGACAACGCGCCACGCGGTCAGTCCAACTCACCCTTCTTCGACTGGTGCACAGCTGTGTACGCTTCCCGTACCGGCGGCAGACTGCCTCCCGCTTCTCCTGCCTCTTCCACGCTCCGCGTGGACCGGGAAACCCCAAAATGTCATTTCCGCCACCAACCTAACGCAGGTGGATTTCTCACAAGTAGCGGAAACCTCTTTGCCGACTTGACCACTACGAGAGTTGGCAATGAAAGGTGGCTACAGGACCCTTTCAATGTGTTTTTGTAGAGGAACCCACCTATAGTTTTTTGTCCACGAACATATCTATCAATAGGTGTCACATTTTCCGTCACTTGAGCTGCACATATGGCACTAAAATAATAAAAGTTGTTGAGATTTTTCATGTGTTTTACACTTAAACTGCATATTTTTGTAATATGCGACTACAAGTACAGAATGTAGTATATATGATATATAAACATTAGATGGTGAAAGACAATGGCAGACAAAGTTTTACAGGGAGGAATGTAACATCTTTCGAAAATGTTATGTTCGTACCAAAATAAAGCTGTCTGAATTCTTTACCAAATTATATAAACATATCTTCTATAATAGAGCAAAACACACATATTATTACTGCCAAAAATTATGCTGAACTTAGAAAAATACACGTCGGTTGTGTTTTACCACTAATGGATTAACTTATTGATTAAGCCGCATTTGTGGAAGACACTAGTTCTATCTTTGTGCCAAAATTCAAGGAAACCAAAAATGGTCTGTATTATTAATCACAATGTGGAAAGTTTTGCTCTGTAATATCACAAAGCACAGTTGGAGCTACTGCTGCTCTAAATTACGAGTTAAAGTGTATTTGTTGAAGACATAAGTTTGACTTTCGTACTAAAATTTAAATAAATAAAAATGTAAAGTTTAATAAAAATTCATAATACTGATCTAACTGACATGTTAAACTGGATTTCCCGATGAGAATATTTAGAACATTGTAATGTACTTGGCGCAAGGCACCATGAGCCCTAAATTAATTTTTCTCAGCTTCTTTTCTAAGTTTCGACCCACCTGACTGTGCAGAAACCTCTCACACACATGCACATACATACACATACATTGTGTAGTGTCCGTTCTTGATTGCTCCTTAAGAATTATGTTGATATGATAATTTAGCGACAGGTAACAGTTTTTGGTTTTTTTTAGAAATTTTTTCCCATGTGGGTGTAAAGTACCCCCTCTCCCCCATTGATAATGCACATTATTAAATATGACTTGGTATTGCTAGGGTTAATTTAAAGCTTCTTTATATCCTCATTAAGTAATGGTATGAAGCCATATAAAAATTGTATTTTACAGTCTTTCACCATACAAGATGGCGGCCACTGAGTGACGCGCGTTTCTTCGGCTCGCGAGTTTTTCCGCTCATTGAAGGTGTTACAGAGAAGTACGGCAGTCCACAACGTGTGCATCCGACTAAACAAGTGTTACTTGCCGTGGTGTGTTGTTCTCCGTTGATTACCACAAGTGATAAGTGACAAGTGAGTGAAAAATGGGAAGAGCACGAGTAAGCGGCAGCAGGCGAGGCTACGGGGCGCAGGCAGCGCGGGCGCCCGGTCTCCGGCGGCAGGTGAGGCCCCGCTTCCCGACATCGGGGAGCTCGTCCGGTCCCAGGTGAGTGCGGCGCTGCGCAGTGAAGACAAGCTAGACGTAATCGTGCAGTCCATCACGGACTCTGTGACGGCCGCGGTCATGAACAAACTGCAAGAGTCTGTCGGGCGCAACAGCACCGAAATCCAGTCTCTTAAAAAGTCCCTGGCCGCACAAGAGAAAAAAGCCGCCGACCTAGAAGCTAAACGGTCTGCGGCCACCGATGAAATTGAGCAATATCAGCGAAGGAACAGCTTGCGCTTGTTCGGGGTAGCTGAAAACGAACATGAAAACACCGACGACCTGGCCATTAGCCTCGCGCGTGAGAAACTTGGCGTGCAGGTCGACGTGGCCGATACTGACAGAAGCCACCGTGTAGGGCGCAGGATACCAGGTGCCATGAAACCCAGGCCCATAATTTGTGTCATGCCGGAAAAGAGCTGAAGTGTTTGCTCAGAAAAGAAAACTCGCTAAGAGTGGGGTTACCCTGAGGGAAGACTGAAAGTTTTGAACGGTGCGATCACACAGTTCGGCCTTCAAAATGTATGGATCCAGGATGGCAGGATCGTAGTCAAGACGGAAGGAGGGAGGAAAACGGAGACGAACATGTTCGAACTGAAAGACTGAGCGAAATCTCGCGAGACACAAGTCTCATATTGTACTCTGTCTAATATAAGTTAATTTTTATTCTTTCTTATCATTTTTTTTAGCTTAAATATTGCTCCGTTATTTCTTTAAGTACCATAAGCACTATATTTAAAATCAGTCAATTGTCTCACATAAATATTGCTTCTTTATTTGTCTATCATAAGTGCTCATGTATATTCATATTTTCAGTCAAACGGGAATCAACATTCTCCATTAACAGGAATCTCCTTACAACCGCCTTTCTATATCTGTTATTTTCACCCTCGTCACTACCACTACTATTACAATTATCTTTTTCGTAACCACTACCGCCACTTTCCATCTTTCTTTTCGCTCCCTGCTCCGATACCTCCAGCTTGTCTTTCACCTTTAGCCCACAGACGCTTGAGTCAGTCACGACCTTGGACACATCTGTAAATATGTCTTCCCCCGCGAAATCCAGCTTTTGTCCTTCTTCCGGTCAGCAGGTAAACGGAGCGCGCTCGGTCCTACAGGCGGCCACAATGGGACGGACCGGTTCCGGCGGCGGGCTTTTAAGGAACCATTTGCACTCGAGCACAGACAATATTTAATTTAGTTAACTTAGATTATATGTATCGATTTTTTAAGACAAGAGAATGCAAAATAAAGCAATTAACACCGCTCTCTTGTCACAGCCTGTACGCATCAACACTCTCATGTCATTCGTTGTCCTAGAAGGACTTAATATTTTGTGCGGCTCCACAGTTAGCCATATTGATATTTATTAGCAGAAAAGAGGCGCAGAATTAATAAGTCGCTCTCATTTGTGAATGATCTGCTATTATGTATCTAGAATTTTACGTAAGTGTAATTTACATCGTAACGTATATGTTAAAATGAATATATGTTTTATTTAATCGTATTTTTTTCTTTGTTTTAGTAGTTTTAGTCACTCCATTTTCATGACTGAAGCTGAGGTCAGATATCAGACTCTGTCTACAAAAAAAAATACATAATGAGCCCTGGCTACGTTCCGTACATCTTCGGACGTGCGAAGCTCGATAAATTCACGGCGTAAATTTTAATCCCTCAATTACTTATCCAAAACAAAACAAACAAATTATTATTACAAATTATTATTATTATATATATTATTATATATATTATTATTATTATATTTTTTATTTGTTACACTGGCGACTATGTGCCAGGACTCATTATTGTATCTGTACTACAACTAATTGTTCTTTTTCATGTACACCCTGACCGGCAACAACCTATGTGACGAGAATATTGAAGAAAACGAATAAAATCTGGAGACAATTTGGACTGGAAATGCAATCTTCGCATCAAGACGACATGTACGGTAAGACGCAGCACACGCGCATCCACAATTGATTCCAAGCACATTTTTCATTCAAAATTATTTTTTTCAGCATTAAATTCAATATTCAGTTTCCATTCAGTAATTTTTTCCAAATTCCGCGAAATCTCATTATTCAGACGACTACATTCCGATCCAACAATACGCAAGTTACATTGCACAATATGGCCGACATTGTACAAGATTCAAGCAACATGGCTAGTCACCATTAACACGTATGCTTCTTTCGATCTTTAAAGTCATCTTTCAATCATTCTCAGTCATTTAAACACACACATAGGCAGTACATTTTCACACTACGCGTTTAAACGATTTTTTTTTTCTTGGACACAATTTATTCACGATATGGTAAAAACTCGACACCAGTACAGAATGGAACAACAATCAAGTAATGCAAACATGGTTACACGGACACATTCAGACACAGAAATTAATACAGACACGCAAACGCATCAAAATAATAATCCGCTACAGACACACATAAACGCCGAAAGGAGCAACTCCGAACCAAACCTGAGAGACCACGTCACGTCTAATGACGCGGCGGGGGCAAGCTCATTTTGCAATCAAAATTTTGCCGCTATACTGAATTCAATTTTGGAAGGCATATCCGATATTAAGCAAGATAATGCAGCCTTCAGGAATGACATAAAATCAGACTTCGCCACACTGACTCAAAAGGTAGATGAAATTAATACACGTCTTTCCAAACAGGTCGACGATCTTACGGAAAAATTCGAAAATTTAGAGTTACGACAAAGCGACAATGCCAATCACATCCATGACTTGACAAAAACCTGTGAAACTATTAACTGCAAATTAGAATCAAACACGCACGCATGTGACGAAATTAATTTAAAGGTGACTACAATAGAAACAAACGTAGCTGACATTCACAAACAGATTCACACAACAATACAGATCGAGGCTGAACCTCATTTGTCTCGCATTAATTCACAATTTAAAGAATGTACGGCACACAAAGACGAAATTTTTGAAGAATGTATACAAAACAAATTGCCACATATTGTGCACGATTCTGTAGTGGAATACATGAACAACAATAGACAAGCAATCGATGACGATATGCAAACAAAGACAACTCAATGCCAAGCACAACAGAATAGTACACCCACTACACATTTTTACACACACAAAAGAAAATCTCGATTCGGAAATGAACACATGTACACACACGAATTTCAACACTCAAATACACAATACACTGACACGCATAGCAACAGATACCCATCACCTGAAATACAATACAATCATTCTGATGAAGAACCATGTACACACAGGGAAGAATTCAATGATTACACGGAAAGAAACAGACGAACACGTAACAAAGAAGAAGAAAGTCTATTCAAGCACCGTAAATTCCAACCTTTTATACCAGGCAAAAACACTGTACACCCTGTCATCTTCTTAAAAGCTTTTAGGAACGCATTCGCACGTTCGTGGAGCGACCACAAACGCATTGCGTACGTTGTGGATTACATTCAAGGGGACGCTGCTGTCTGGGCTTACCATGAAAGCGACAGATGTGTAACATACGAGCAGTTTGAACGCGCCTTCTTGAATAAGTTTTGGTCACCCACTGTGCAGGAACGTATCCGCAAACAAGTCACTGAAACCGAACACTTCAATCCTAAAAACGGCAACCTGCGCAGATATTTCGAGAAGTACCTAAACATGACACACTTCCTCAATGAACCAGTGAAACCAAAAGATGTGATCCGATCACTGAAAGCAAGACTTCCTTTTAACATTAAAGAGAAATTACTGTACTTACCGGATGACGATCCTGAATATTTTTTGGAAAAGTTAGATGCTGTTGATTTACTGTATGAAGAACAAGAACCAACACACAACTCACGCAGTAGGAATCAACATGTCTACATTGCTACATTACCAAACACGCAGCAAAATTCACAACACACAGTAAACATGCAAAACAATCACCACAACTCACAGCTGCACACAAACAACAACTGCAACTATACACAGGGAGATAACCCGTACAAAAAAACGAAGAAACGACAATTTTAATTCAAGAAGGAATAATGGAAACAACAACGGACACAAAGCCAAACAGAAACACTGGCAAGGAAACAACAACACAGATTACACAAGAAATGGAACACCTACACCGCACTTTAACCAGAACGACAACCAGTATTATGTGAGACAGTGGCAAACACCGCCACCACAAAATCATATTCAGATGCCACAAGGGAATTTTGCACAAACAAGCAACACAAACCAACAAGTGACTTCAGCCAACCGAAAACAGACAGGCGATTGGCAAAGACAATATCCTAATGTAAATATTATTGAGGTAGCTAATGAAACTACAACTACACTTGCCAATGACCAGACAAACCAGGTAAACTAGAACCAGTCATACTGAGCCCCAGGTCGTGACTGAGGAACATTTGGGGGGCAACTTCAATTTAGAAACTATGTTTGAATACACACTTGCTAGTGAAACTGTGAAACAAGAAAAATTAACATTTACACAACAAGAGTTGCCTACACTATTCTTAAGATATAATGAAAGTGGAAACTTAGCTGATGATCTGATAAATGACAATACACAATGTCACAATGTAAAGAAAAGATTTGTACTGTCTTCCACCTCAGGCATTGTAGGAGGTATACCTACTAACATAATTATTGATACAGGAGCTGCTGTCAGTGTGATTTCTCACAATTTTTATACTATGATGAAGAAAACTTCTAAGATACCAGAGTTCCCAGTTCAAAACTGTTTAATATTAACTGCATTAGGTAATAAGTCAAGTAGAGTTAATAAGCAAGTATTTGTGACTGTTAATATTGGAAATGGAATCGTACAATGGCCTTTCCTAGTTGTCCAAAGCCTTGCTGCCAATTGTATACTGGGTATTGATTTTCTTTGCGAGAAGGACTGTACTATAGACTTCTCCAAAGGCATTTGTTATTTTAAGTATGAAGGCACAGACATAGTTTTGAACTTGGACACTCGACTAGTAGACCATAACAAGCACTGTTCTGGCTACAAGATACAGATTATACGTGAGACTGACATAGATTCCACACAACAACCTGTATCACACGGTGAGGTAGTGAATGATGTACTTACACAAATTAATTCTAAGTTATCAGAATGTGATGCTATTAATGAAGAGGAGAGATCCCAGCTTAAACATATTTTACTTAAGAATAAGGATGTTTTCACTAGTAAGCCAGGTAGGATCAACACATATATGTATACGATTGAAGTCAAGCCTCACCAAATCTATTACCACAAGTCATACAATGTACCTCTAGCTCTGCGACCTGCGGTTTGAGAAGATTCACAAATGATTACATGCCATACTGTGGAAAACCTAAAGCCATTCTATCAGATAACGCCAAGTATTATGCAGGATTCACCTGGAGAAAATTTCTAAGGGACAATAACATTAAGAGCATCTTTATTTCAAAGTTTCATGCATCAGCCAACCCTTGTGAGAGAATTTTTAGAGAATTAAATAGATTCATGAGAACTTATACCTTAACACAGCACACAAACTGGATACATTACTTAGCACTTTTTGAGGAAATACACAACAATTTAAATATATACAACACACCCTACACTCACAGAGAAATCATGTTTGACACAAAGGAAACTAATGAATGGAGCAACCCACTACCAAAATTTTCTGACACCAAACCTTCACACGAGGAAAAGGTAAGGGAAGTACTCATTGCAATTACTGAACAAGCTGACATTAGAAATAAGAACTATGGTGCTAATCTGAAAAGAAGGCAAAACTTTACAATAGGCATGCAAGTTTTACTTAAGACCCACTACAAATTGTCATTACCTCTAAAACGTAATGTTAAGTGGCGTCCATTATATGAAGGTCCTTACACAATCATTGATATACCACACCCTGGAGCATATCTGTTACAAAACCCCAAGAATAAGATAATTTTAGGTTTGTACCCTCACAAAGATTTGAAAACTTTTAGCCCTTAGCAGAGTATGCTGATACAAAAACAAGGTAAGTCACATCTGGTACTTCAAGCTGGAAGAAGAAGAAGATATAATCTTAAGTATCTACATTTTACAGCACCAGCAGTAACAGCAGCAGCAGCAGCAGCAAGAAGCTAAGACACAGGAAGAACTAACAATTTTCATGCAAAGCACAGTTACTGATTATTAATACCTTGCAGACAAGCTGACAGACTAAATGACGGGAGATAATTGCTGCCCTGAACCTGATATATAAATTGGCATGATAGACACTTGATTTTCTATTCACACTCACACCACAAAAAAAACACTCTACAGGAAATGACAAATGAGATTAATTGAGCAATGCCATATACTTTATTATATTTATAAATGATACTTTGTGCATGTGCTAATTTGGAATTGATTGTGGATGTGACGTGTCGTGTCTTATTGTAATCATGACTTTTCAGGACAGATCATCTCAAGGATGTTTTCTAACCTATTATGAAAGTTTATGTTGCAGGAAACATTTAATGAGGAAGAGCACTTATTGTGTAGTACTGATGTAAAGGAAAATATACTTAAAAGGAAAACTTTATTAAAAAGGGGAAAAGACCTATAAAAGAAAATGGATTTTCTGAATGTATCACAATACACTGAAACTATAAGATAATTTTTTATGTCTGACCCATATGTATTTGTAAATATCTAGTTTGATGCAATTGAAAAATGTAAAATATGTATATGTATTACCAAACAATGTAATGTAAATGTATAAGTACATGTTTCACAGAAAAGTTTTTTTTATATCTATGTAAATATGTAACAGAAAACTGTACTCAGTGTGAAGTGATATTTGTTATGTTTTGTGCTCTCTGTTGTGAACGAACATTTTGTTTTGCAACGAACAATGTATGAAAAAGTTGTGTGCAAATTTAAAAAAAAAAAAAACGGTTCACAGCACTCATGATGGGACACTATAGGTGACGTGAGTCGCAAAACCACGGCACACTTTTCGACGAAACGACGACACAATATCCAGGAGACGACATACGCCTTTCGGAAGACGAAATATGGAGGTTATTGTGTAGATGTAACACGGACTGGTCAGTACGGAACCACTGACACCATGTATTCCCACCAAGACGAAACCACATTTTAACTACGTCTTCCAAAGCACGCTTCATCGCGAGATTCTTGATGTCCAACTTATTTCTTCAAGAACTTTCGTCTCAATGTAAACAAAACGTGTGACACGTGACATTTATTGTAAAGTGCAAAGACTTTAGCACAGTATAAACCTTTAGCGACAAGTGACATTCTAAAGAGAATGTGTTCACATATCTCTGAATATGCACAAAAACATTAATTAATTTTATTTATTGAATGAACATGTGTAATAACATTTTGAAGTGAAAGAGAACAACGGACTATATGCCCAACAAAATTTTTACAAAGTAACAGCACAAGTGAATACGAACTGTGAAATTTGTTACAGTCTGTACAGAACTGTTATACAATATTGAGAACTCCTTGCAGTTTAGCAGTGATAGCACTGAGCCAGTGTAGTAGACTGTGATACTAGAAATCCCGGGTTCAATACAGCTGGGAATCAAATATTTTTGTTTTTTCTTTTTACTTTCATTGATCTTGTATGTAAATATTATTTATGTATTTGTGTGGATGAATGACATTTTATCATATCTTAAGTATGTTGAATCTGTGAAACAAGATACGTAATAACTTATGATTCATGACATGACAAATAAAGAAAATACGTCAACAAATTGCTCAGCTGCAGGTGGTACACCTTTGCTCTCGCAATTTGGGGGGCAGTTTAAGGAACCATTTGCACTCGAGCACAGACAATATTTAATTTAGTTAACTTAGATTATATGTATCGATTTTTTAAGACAAGAGAATGCAAAATAAAGCAATTAACACCGCCTGTACGCATCAACACTCTCATGTCATTTGTTGTCCTAGAAGGACTTAATATTTTGTGCGGCTCCACAGTTAGCCATATTGATATTTATTAGCAGAAAAGAGGCGCAGAATTAATAAGTCGCTCTCATTTGTGAATGATCTGCTATTATGTATCTAGAATTTTACGTAAGTGTAATTTACATCGTAACGTATATGTTAAAATGAATATATGTTTTATTTAATCGTATTTTTTTCTTTGTTTTAGTAGTTTTAGTCACTCCATTTTCATGACTGAAGCTGAGGTCAGATATCAGACTCTGTCTACAAAAAAAAATACATAATGAGCCCTGGCTACGTTCCGTACATCTTCGGACGTGCGAAGCTCGATAAATTCACGGCGTAAATTTTAATCCCTCAATTACTTATCCAAAACAAACTAACAAATTACTATTATTATTATTACAAATTATTATATATATATATATATATATATATATATATATATTATTTTATTTTATATTTTTTATTTGTTACAGGCTCTTTGTGGCCCACGCGAATGCGCAGTCGCTAACGGCTCACTTCGACGAGTTCTGTGACCTGTTCTGCCAATCGCTGTTCCATATTATCCTCGTCTCTGAAACTTGGTTGAAACCAAACATTTCTTCTGACGCTATCCGAATCACTGGTTACTCTCTCCTAAGGGCAGATCGTGAAACACGACGCGGGGGTGGTGTGGGTGCCTATGTTCGCTCTGATCTGACACCTACTGTACTATGCACATCGGATGCAAAAGGCGAAGGAGAAACAGAGTTCTTGTTTTTCGAAATAAATACATCAAATCAGAAACTGCTAATTGGAGTAATCTATATACCTCTAAACGTCGGTGCCATGTCCTCTTTTCAGTCTGCCCTGTCCTCACTCGTGACGCAGAATGAACACATAATCATTATGGGCGACACAAACATCGACTTACAGTTAAAATCTCCCTCTGCAGAAAAACTAAGGCGACTGTTCCACTCCAATGATATGAGTTTAACACCGCTGGACCCAACTCATCACACGCCACACAGCCACACACTCATAGATATAATAGCAACAAAGCGACCAGATAAAATAATTCGCGCCAATCAGACATCCGCCCCGGGACTCTCTGCTCATGACGTGATATTCTTAAATTACTCAATGCATACTACCAAAGAAAAATCTCACCTGGTAACCTACAGAAACTTAAAAAATGCTAACCATGACGCTCTTCAAAAGGATTTCTCAGACATCCCTTGGCATGATATAATCAATGAACCGACTTTAGACGGAAAAATTCGGGAATTATGTCGCAAAATTATTGCACTGTATGATAAACATGCTCCTCAACGCACTGTCAAGGTAAAGAGAGCTCCCGCTCCGTAGCTCACCACTGCATTACGCCAGTTCAAAAAATGGTTCAAATGGCTCTGAGCACTATGGGACTCAACTGCTGAGGTCATTAGTCCCCTAGAACTTAGAACTAGTTAAACCTAACTAACCTAAGGACATCACAAACATCCATGCCCGAGGCAGGATTCGAACCTGCGACCGTAGCGGTCTTGCGGTTCCAGACTGCAGCGCCTTTAACCGCACGGCCACTTCGGCCGGCCATTACGCCAGTTATTGAATAAACGTGATGCTGCACATAGGGCCTTCAAGCGTAACCCAACTCCCGAGGCGTACGAATCTTATAGAAAACTCCGAAACAGAACCAAGCAAAGCGTGAGGAATGCCAAAATCAGACATGCCCGCTGTGTCGTATGCGGCATATCAAAACCTGCTGCACTGTGGAAAAAGCTGCGCAGTTTCGGTATATTGAAGCGAAGATCTGACGCTGTTAATCAAGCGTCTGCAGAAGAATTAAATGATTTCTTCTCAACAGCTGTAAACTGCCACGCCATCGACAAATTACCAGCCCCAGGATATCAATCTCTCGAGAGACAAGTTTTTCCTAAAACATGTCACTACCGGCACTGTACACAAGGCAATTATGAGAATCTCTTCCGAGGCAGTAGGAAATGATGGAGTGAGCATTGGCATGATTAAGAACGTCATAGACACTATTATTCCAGTTATCACAGACATCTTCAACCTGTCTCTTGTCAGTAGTACATATCCCACTGAGTGGAAGAGATGTTTAATTCAACCTATACCCAAGACTGACAACCCTAAGTCGCCAGGTGACTACAGGCCGATCAGCATACTACCTGCAATATCTAAAGCCCTAGAATACATCGTCCATGAACAGCTGACGGATTACCTCAAAACTCATAACATCCATGACGAATATCAGTCAGGCTTTCGAAAGCACCATAGTACAGCAACTGCATTAATCAAAGTAACTGATGACATTAAGCATGCTATGGACAGACGTGAAGCTACCATCCTAACACTGCTTGACTTTAGCAAGGCTTTTGTCACAGTTGACTTTGATATATTACTAATTAAAATGAAACAGCTGAATTTCTCAAACAGCGCAATACACTGGTTCGACAGCTACCTCAAAAACAGAAGACAACAAGTCGTTTGTGGGTCGGAAAAGTCATCATGGAAAAACGTGCGCTCTGGAGTTCCCCAAGGCTGCGTCCTTGGTCCATTACTCTTCTCACTGTACATTAATGATATTTCTTCAGTGATTCACTCCTGCAACTACCATCTATATGCCGACGACATCCAACTGTACATACGTGCAAGCCCCAAGAACATTGCTGACTCAGTAGCGAGTGTGAACGCAGATCTTTGCTCTGTTTCTCGATGAGCACAGAACCTAGGTCTGAAACTAAACCCCAAGAAATCCCAGGTCATACTTATATCTCATCCAAAGTTAATCAGCCGGTACTTTCGCGAAACAGTCCCTCAAATACTCCTCAATGGTACCCAACTACCATACCAAAAAACAGTAAATGACCTTGGAATAATCTTGGATGAGCACCTAAACAGTCACAGCTTGCCGGAAATCGCTCTCCTGCCTACATGCAATTCAAAAATTTAGGAAAATATTTCCAACCCATGTTAAACAAAAATTAATCCAAACACTAGTCTTGCCTAATCTTTACTACTGTGATGTAGTTCAACACGGCACAAATAGTGAAAATTCTACATGCCTCCAGCTGGCGATGAATGCTTGCGTTAGATACGTGTACAATATTCGGTTGTATGATCATATCAGTCCTTCATACTCCCAGTTAGGGTGGATACGCCCACATAAGGCGCGCTACCTCCAACACGATGTGCTTACTTCATCGATTTCTTAGCCACTGGTGCCCCCAATACTTATCTTCTCAGATTAAACACCTATCATCATTCCACAACCGCAATACCAGATCGGATACGTCTAGCATCTTGGCTGTACCTTTACATAACACAAAATCTTTCTCCGTGTCATTCTCCATCTCAGCCTTACGACTATGGAACGCGCTCCCCCGTGATCTGCGTCTTATCCAGAACCACTCAACATTCAAGAGTGAACTCAAAACTTACATATTAGGGACGGTATAGCCACCATTGTTGTGCCCCTCTCATCTCTTTCTTTCTCCTCTCCATCACGGCTTCGAATTTTACCATTCTGTTTCTCTTCCTGTAACCTATCTACCTCTTCTATATCTCTTTCACCCCATTCTATCGTCTTATGTCTCTGCTCGACGAGAATAACTCACAAGCTGCAAGAACATAACGAGAAAATTCCCAACTAACAATAGGACTGACATTCACAAAAGAAAAGTATGTTTACTTTCATATACATAGTCATTACTACTATTATTATTATTATTATTATTATCATTATTAATCTTGATTGTTGTAATTATTTTTTATTGTTATAATTATGATTGTACTACTGTTATAATCTCTATTTTTTCTTTAACATCAATACTGTATAATACGTTATATGTCCTTAATGTTCTGTAGAAACTGTAACTCGTTCAATCTGAGTATGCCTGGTTAGGTGTAAGAGAGGGCCTGAAGGCCCTAATCTTGCCAGGTCAAATAAATGCATAAATAAATAAATAAATAAATATTGACCTGTGTTTGTTGTAGATGACAGCACTTATTTGAAAATTAATCACATTCAAATATTCACTCAGTTTACGTGTACTGTTACCTAATCAAACTGTTATATTAGTTTTAGCCAAAGTAGTTTTCATTTTTTGGTAGTAGCCAAAAAAGACAATGCTTGGGCAGTCTTCATACATTTCTGTTTCAACAAAATATCCTTTTCACATATTAAAAAAAGGCGGTGAATAAAATTGCAAACCGCTGACACAAAAGATCTACAAACAAAACAAGACAAAGACATGGCATAAAGGATGCTGACATGCAAGGACTATCCAAAAATTGCTTCATGCACAAGCATTCAGTTCAACAACTGCCAATGTATATAAACAATCGAATGCATGATTATCTTGCATATTGCGAATGGCTTGACAATCATTGCTCATTGTATGATCCTCCACTCCATTTATGACCTAGTTCCTCACTGCATTTCCAGTATAAAATATACTATTAAATGAATGTATAAATAAGACTAGTAAATGAATACTAGTAACTAGAGTAGCAGTAAACGAACAAATAAATAGTAAGATAATATCCTCACATATATGAGTGAATTTACAGTGTAACTGACAGACGGAGCTGAACGAAGTCAAGAGAGTGTAAGATGAGGTATCAATGAGCCTCCAATAAATAGGAAAACAAAGTTTTGAGAACAGATCTGAATAAAATCATAAGAAAATTTGCTGGTGGGTAATGTCACTACACGCATGATTTTTTTTACTCATTCTTCAATATCATCACAGTAACCGAAACAGAAAATGACAAAGAGAAGGCTGAAATATGGAATGTGGCCTTCCTATATTGTTTCACTGTGGAAGATTGTAATACAGTTCATCTGTTTAATAATCACAGCAACACCGAAATGGCAGCCATTAAGATAAGTGGTAGCGAACAGAAATTCAAACAAAGCTGCTCTAAGTCTGGAAGGCATCTGGATCGCTAGGGATACCTTTGAGATTCTGTAGATCTTACGGGAATGAATCCGTTTCTCTATAAGAATTAGTTTATCATAAGTCGTTTGACGGAAGTATGGCGCGCAGACACGATATTCTGTGTAAACAATAATGATAGCTGAAGTGGTTTTCATTAAGGATTGTAAATGTCTCTGTTTGTCAATGATATCCAGTGTACCATTGCCATAAACGCTCGGGCAAGTGTCGTATTTCTTCAGTTCCGGTAGGCATTTGGAACAGATCTGCAGGGCAGTCTAGTGAGCGAAGTACGTACTTTTCGAGTAATGACCAGATATGTGATTGAATTTTAGACTTCCTAGCAGAGAGGACAGACATGTTGTTCTTAACAGGAGGTAGTCAACAAATTTAAAGGAAACATTGGGAATCATTCGAGGGAGAATTATAGGGAAATACAGTTGTGGCTGATTCATTATGTATGTACATACTCTATCCTCTTCCGCGGAACTTCGCTCGCCAATGCGTTAGACACACACACTGTAGACCTGTCTTCCTTATCCCTGCGTGAGTTCATCTCTTCCTCCCTCCCGTCTCTTCGCCCACCTCATCCTCCCAACTTTTTAGGTCCATCTCCTCATTCACACTCTTCATCTCCTCTTCCTAATCTGTTTGTCCATGTCTCCTGCTCCTCTCTCTGACCAAATTTCCTTCCGTATCCTCCTGCCCTTCTTCCCTTTCCATCTGCCCCAGTATCCACGTGCCTCCTGCATCATCTGCTAAATGTATATCTCTTCCTCCTCCTTCTTCTGTTAAACACCACCTCGCCCAAATCTCCCTTCTGCTCCTCCAAATCCCCTCTGTCGACCTGCCTCTTCACTACCCTCGCTTTACCTACCTCTTCCTCCACATTTTATCCATCTCCTCTTACACGTCCTCTCTCTCTGTCCACCTCCCCCTCCCCCCTGTCTGACCATGCCCTCCTGCCCTTCTCTGTGTCCATCTCCTCTTTTCCACCCATCCATATTCATTTACTGCCTCGCTCTATATCCATCTAAAATGTATGGAAGGAGCCCGTGGATATATATACATTTTTTAGCTTTGTATATGGGTTAATTCAGCTGCCCCTACCGACGTAGTTTGTACCTGGCCATCAAAAACCACTTGCAGGATTTTCATATTCTCTCGTTGGCTGTTAGGAAAATGAACAGAGTCTTTCTTTAGGAAATTTAATGTAGTTCTGTTTCCCTGCAGGCCGTGATTTTCGAGTTATTCAAGACAAACCGACAAAAGAGCATTTCAAACGCCCCCACTTCCACACTCAACCCCACAGTAAGGATTTCCGATATATTGTTCATTGCACTCTCTTTCTTATCGCTCACTGCACAATAATTAGCGACCGCTCGAATTGTTTCCCACATTTGACCGTCTTTCGGCATTCGTCGTCTGCCCTTTTTACGCCACCAGCTCCGTCAGACACAGATCATGAAGTTGACGTTTGTGTAAATATTACCTAACGACACTGCGATTTTTAACAGCACGACATAAACAATAACATCGTTGTATTCATCAGGCATTCTGACTACGAAACTACGATGCTTGTAAGACTTCAGTCTGGATCGAACTATCAAAGTAATTCGTTTTAGTTCTGCCGTAGGAAGCCTAAGGCTGTGGTCATGGGCGTATGAGTTGCGTTTGTGTTGAATGTGTGTTTGTGTGTGTATATTGTGTATTCTGACAGCATACACACACACATACTCATAGTTGAAAGATTAGTTTGGTACTCTTCCTGCTGTACCTATCTGCGACTCAGCATCTTTGCTACATGGTAAATAGGAACTATCTTTATAATAATACGGTCAAGCAACATGTACATTTCAACTGTTATAGAGTCACGTAATGTTTAAAAAAGTCGTTTTTGCTTCATTACCCTGAAAGGCGTAGATTCATAAAGAAAATGTTAGCCAAACTGCTGAATATGCTGGTGGTGTAATAGGCCAGTCAATAGAGACCGTGAAAGGTCGAATACAAATAATAGGTGATGTAGAACGAAATATTTGTTTTTATAATTTAGACAGGTTGAGCCACAGCAATATCAAGGAGCGCTACGAACGATATACCTGACATTCTGACTTCTGAGGAATGTGTGTGGGGGTGGAGGTCCGTTTACAGATCATTTTTGTGCTTTCTTTTATAAAAAATTGGAAATCGTGTGCTCCAGCGGAAACATATCCCACTATAGAATTTAACTACGTTAAATTCCCTGTACAATGTTTCTCTGAAATTTTCTTTATAACATCGAGTTTGCATGTAGCAAGCGAAAGAATACCAAAATCTAGCACGTGGATTTTGAAGTCCAGATTAGCACTTTGCAAAACGTTGGTAGGGGACCAGTATCACTCTATTTATACATGTAAACTGACGGGAAAGAAAATAGCAACATCAAGAAAGAGCTGTGAGGCATAGAGGAAAGTTGATAGGCCTGTTACTAAATCTGAAAGATGATGTCTATACATATTTCACGCCACTGGCAGAAAAGTGGCGCCAGTAGCGCCACTATGAGGATGCAAATCAACATTAATTTAAATACACGATGTAACGGCCGTGAGTGTTAGGTACTTTACAGATTGGTGAAATGGTGACAAGGACGTCATTATCAGCACCTCACTGAGTTTAAACGAGGTCGTATAATAGGACCAGGAGAAGCTGGATGTTCCTTCTGCGATATAGCAGACAAACTTGGCAGGAAATTAAAATCACTCCGTCCCATGACTGCCGCAGCGGCACTGCTACAGTAACTGTAATAGATCATTACAGTAGACTTTTTTCTGTTCTAAACACTTGGCAGGAATTTAGCCACAGTACACGAATGCTGGAAGCAGTGGTCATGAAAATGAGCGGTCGCATGAAGACCGGGCTCCCAGGCCATGAGCCCCTACCGGGAGGGACAACCATCGTGTTCAGCGCACGGCTCTTGTGCGTCGTACTGCATCTGCGGCAGCAATTTGAGCACAGTTGGAACCACAGTGACATAACGAACTGTTCGAAATCGGTTAATCGGTTACTTCAAGGACAGCACCTATTACATCCGCTGAGCGTGCATTCCACTCACACCAAACCATCGCCATTTACTACTTTAGTGGGACCAAGCGAGAGCCCACTGGTGGGCAGGGTGAAGGTCTGTTGTGTTTTCTGATGAAAGCTGATTCTGCCTTCGGTGCCAGTGATTTCCGTTTGTTGTCTAGTAGGAAGACAGTTGAGAACGTACAAGCAGGCAGATCCTACACAGGAGTTATGGTGTGAGGCGCGATTTCGTATGACAAAAGAAGCACTCCCGTGGTTATCTCACGTAGTGTACTGTAAGCAGTTGAATGGTCTAGTATTCATGTCGGAAAAAAACCGAGGTGGTGTTAGCGTAAGCCCAAGCAGATGGAAACGCTCGAGAGGCAGCACAGCTACACCATAACAAGTACCCTTACAGACACCATGTACATCACACAATATTTCAAACACTTTTGGGGGATTTGTGTGGTCATGCTTCCATTCAGACAGATGAAAGTGCAGGGAGACGGCGGACGGCGCCTACCCGGATTTTGAGGACTGGGTTCTACAGGGTATTCAGACGAAACCTAGTTCGTGGCCCGCCAACATGGCGTGAAGCAAAGTACGATTATGTGTATCTTGCATGACCTTGTATCCCTATGACCTGAAACGAGTGCAAGGATTATCGGCAACGGATTTCCCTCTAGGGGAAGGATTCTGTCGATACTGTTAGCCCCATACCATCAGAATTATGGGATTCCTAACATCAATCCTCTTTACCTATGAAGCAACCTTCAGCAGAACTGGCGTCACCAATCAGCATACACGTCATCTGTGAACAAAAATTTGTAAATTTGTGATAAGTACTATGGGACCATACTGCTAAGGTCATCGGTCCCTGGGCTTCCACACTACTGAATCTAACTTAAACTTACGCTAACGACATCACCGATACCCAGGGGAAGACTTGAACCTCCGACAGGAGGAGCCGCGCTAACCATGGCAAGGCGTCTTACACCGGACGACTACAGCGGGCGGCTGTGCGCTACAGGCACAGTACGAGGTCAGAGGAACTTTTATTCGTCAACGGCATCTGCCATGGCAACTATGCATTTTCTGACATATGTACAATGTAGTCCTCAGCGCTGCATTGCAGCATAAAAGGAATTTACACAAATCAAAAAATGTTTCGCATCACCCCGGTTCCCAGAACTACAGCGGGTGGCTGTGCGCTACAGGCACAGTACGAGGTCAGAGGAACTTTTATTCATCAACGGCATCTGCCATGGCAACTATGCGTTTTCTGACATATGTTCAATGTAGCCCTCAGCGCTGCATTGCAGCATAAAAGGAATTTACACAAATCAAAAAAATGTTTCGCATCACCCCGGTTCCCAGAACTCCTAAAAATAGACGTTGACTGTTCAGGGATGGCACTAAACCCACCCAAAGATGTAAACAACCGTGCATGAGCAATGCCTATTAGACAGAGGGGGTCCGACAGCCGATCCCTTCCAGTCATTCCACCAGGGAGGAGGTGCACAGCTCGTGTTGTCTGTAGTTCAATCATGCCTAGACGGTCAATACCGTATTATTATTTTGTGCCAGAAAGGGCTCTCAGCAAGAGAAGTGTCCAGGCGTCTCGGAGTGAACCAAAGCGATGTTCTTCGGATTTGGAGGAGATACGGAGAAGCAGGAACTGTCGATGACATGCCTAACTTAGGCCGCCCAAGTGCTACTATTACAATGGATGACCGCTACCTACGGATTATGGCTCGGGGAAACCCTGACAGCAACGCCACCATGTTGAATAATGCTTTTAGTGCAGCTACAGGAAGTCCAGTTACGACTCAATCTGTGCGAAGTAGGCTGCATGTTGCCCAATTTCACTCCTGACGTCCATGGCGAGGTTCACCTTTGCAACCAATACACCATGCAGGTCGGTACAGATGGGTCCAACAGCATGCCGAATGGATCGCTCAGGATTGGCATCACCTTGCCTTCACCGATGAGTGTTGCATATGATATGCTTTCAATCGCTGGAGACTTGTTCGGAGGTAACCCGGTCAGGCTGAACGTCTTAGATAGACTATCCAGTGAGTGCAGCGAGGTAAATGTTCATTGATATTTTGATGTGGCATTATGCGGGGTCGACGTACGCCGCTGGTAGTCATGGAAGGTGCCATAGCAGCTTCACGATACGTGAATTCCACCCTCCAAACGATAGTGCAGCTGTATCGGCAGCACATCGCTCGATTGGGTGGCCAGCATGTTCTCCAGACATGAACCCTATCGAACATGCCCGAGATAGACTGAAAGGACTGTTTATGGACGACGTGACCCACCGACCCCTTTGAGGGATCTACGCCTAATCGCCGTTGAGGAGTGGGATAATCTGGAACAACAGTGCCTTTATGAACTTGTGGATAGTATTCCGCGAGGAATACAAGCGTGCATCAATGCAAGAGGACGTGTTGCTGGGTATTAGAGGTACCTGAGTGCACAGCAGCCTGGACCACCACCTCGGAAGGCCTCGCTGTATGGTGATACAACATGCAATGTGTGGTTTTCATAAGCAATAAAAAGGGCGGAAGTGATGTTTATGTTGATCTCTATTCCGATTTTTATACAGGTTCCGGAACCGAGGTGATGAGAAACTATTTTTCAAGTGTGTAGTTTTAATAGTTAACCCCGGTTGAACGAACGGAAAAGTCATTACTAGGACTCTAGATTAGTATCCGACTGTATCAAAAATCTTTCGAAGCAAACAAAAGAAAAATGGTTACGAATAACGAGCTGCGACTGAAAGGAGCACGCCGGCCAGAGTGGCCCTGCGGTTCTAGGCGCTACACTCTGGAACCGGGCGACCGCTACGGTCGCAGGTTCGAATCCTGCCTCGGACATGGATGTGTGTGATGTCCTTAGGTTACTTAGGTTTAAGTAGTTCTAAGTTCTAGGCGACTGATGACCTGAGAATTTAAGTCGCGTAGTGCTCAGTCTTTTTTTGAAAGGAGCACAATTAGCTAACGGACTTCAATTAAAATGACCAAACTTTCATTTTAGTTTACTCTGCAGAATAAAACAATAAATCCTGAATGAAATACACAAATATTATTCCAATAATGTTGCAGACGTAACGCATGATAGAATTAACATTCGTAGCAACATTAGTCCACCTGTGAAGTAGTACGTCCAGAGTCGATATACTGTGACGACTGACTACATTAAAAATGCAACTTTTTCTTCATTTATAGGAAAACGTGGACTGTTTGTGTAAGTAGCACCTTTTTATGGACCTTTATATTCCGCCTTCGCCGCATTCAAATGTCTTCAGAGTACTCCATCCCTACATCGGGTGGCGGGTTTCTGGCACTTGTAAAGTGCGACAGACTTTTAGAAATAGATTAATAAAATTAATTCTACCCACATGTCGCACTGCCTCCGCCATCCAAGAATAGTTAGGAATGATTGTGTTCTGTTCTAAATATTATATTAGTACTCTTGGGGGGGGGGTGTAGATACAAACATGCCTACACGACATATACAAATGATCTAATCGGTGTCGTCGGAAGTTGTGGCTAATTGTAGACATTACTCTTGTCCACAGGAAGGTTGAAACACTATATGACTTTCACGAGATGTAGGGAGATCGATAATTTGTGCAGGGATCTCATTATTGACCATGAGCGATGATAAGCTTGACGGATAAATGAACAGACCCATTTGTATGCCACTAGCGGTAAAGCATTAGAAACAGTAACTGCTCTACGATACGTCGGATTAACTGCCCAGAACGACCAAAAATGGAAATATCACACGGAACTAATTGTAGGAAAACTAAGTGTCAGGTTCTAACGAAACACTTCTTCTACCGATTCTTGAATAGTGATCATCAATCTGAGACCCTTTTGATGCTATGTTAATAGAAACTGAGAAAAAGAGACAAAATATCCAATGAAAGCGGGACATGTGTCATGATATCGTATTGTAAGGGTACCAGTGGTGCGGATATACTTGGTAGACGCTACACAAGAGTGGTTCGTAACAGAGAGACGCTTACTGTTGAAATTCCGAAAGCGTTCATTCCAGCAAGACTCAGATAACACAAAGATCATAGAGAGGTTTATCGACAGGAGTTGCCACTGGTGCACCTTTTGCGAATATAGATGAAAAGGGTGTATTTTTAATGATACCTGAAATATCCTACAGTCCTTGTACGGTTTGGATGTGGTTGTAAGCTAACTGCTGTGCACAAATTACTGGACTGTAACAAAAACTACCCAAAGGTACATAAGAAATTACTACTTACTGCATACAACACTGTCTCTTCGCTGGCTTTTCCCCTTCGCAGGATGTCAGAATCAAGAAAATATACACAAATATTGCAAATAATTTGTAGCTACTACATAGAACATAGTCAGCATTGGAATAGTTTGTTGAACCCCATTATCACTTATAAACTAAGGCCAATTTGGAATTTAAAGAGTATATTAAGAAGATCTTGAGAATAGAAATAAAGACGAAGGCGACAACCTAAGTAGCTTTAGTCCAGCGTTTGACAATGAATACGGCATCAGATCATCACTTGTACCTCATGGAGGACGTAGTTTGGATTGGTACAAGTGATCCGTGGTTTGTTGAACTACACAGTCATGAAAGTTTGATGACTTGAAAAATCTAATTTCTTCTGATTTGTCAAACCTATTCCGAAGCTGATTCGCGTTATCCTCAAGGTTCACTCTTCAGTGAAACCAGCGGCAAGATTTTCTGATGGTGCCATACAATGGACTTTACCTCACACGCAGATAATTGGGAACACGTCTGTTGGCCAATGTTACCTGTTGCCCTCACGTAACGTTTACTGGACGTCAGTCTAGAATGACCTTCGTGACCATAATTATAATGGGTGTTAATCGGAAGTAGATACCTCACATCATTCACTGCATTCAGCTCCCTGACGTCTACATCTATATCCAAATACATAGTCCGCTGTCCCAATATGATGCGTGATGGACGGTACCCTGCAAAACTACTAATCATTTCCTTTTTTGTTAAAGTCGCAAATAGAGCGAGGCACAAACGACTGTCTGTATGCCATCGTACGAGCCCTAAGCTCTCTGATGTGATCTTCATGGTTCTTATGCGAAATGTACGTTGGCGGTAGTCGAATCGTTCTGCAGCCTCAAACGCCGTTTCTCGATAGTACTCCTTGGGAAGAACCTTTGTCTTCCCTCCAGTAATTCCCATTTCATTTCCCGAAGCATCTAGGTAATACTTGAGTGTTGATGGAAACTACCACTAAAAAATCTAGCAGCCCGAATCTGATTTGCTTCAATTTTTTCCTTTAATCTGACCTGGTGTGAACCCCTTAACACTCGAGCAGTGCACAACAGACGGTCGCTCTAGTGTCCCATAAGCTGTCTCCTTTTTCCATGAACCACACTTTCCTATAATTCTTCCAATAAACTGAAGTCGACCATTCGCCTCCCTACCACAGTCCTTACATGCCCGTTCCACTTCATGCAGCTTTGCTACATCACACCTAGATATTTCATCGTCGTGACTGTGTCAACTAGCATACTAGTAGCACAGTATTTGAAGTTTGTAACTTTGTTTTTCTTACTCGTCTCCTTTAACTTTCATTTTTCCACATTTAGAGCTAGCTGCTACTCGTTACACCAACAACAATTATTGTATAAGTCAAGTGTATCATCCAACAGTCTCTCAACGACGGCACCTTCCCATACACCATGGAATCATGAGCAAACAGTCTTTGAATCACTCGCATACCCCGGAACCGATTCCGCCAGCCAGTATCTTCGTTAACAGTCTGCAGTGTGGTAAATTGTCAAATGCATTATGGAAATCTAGGAATGCGAAATCCGCCTGCTATACTTCATCTACGGTTCGCAGGGACTCGTATGAGAAAGGACCTAGGTGACTTGCATACGAGCGATGCACTCTAAACCGCGATTTTCTGTGGATAGAAGCCATATCTTCTCAAGAAAATGTTATGTATTCGAACTGAGAATAAGTTCAAGGATTCTGCAGAAAACCAATGTTAAGGACATGCGCTGTTATTTAAGGAGTCCGTTCTATTGCCCTTCTTATATAAGTGAGTCATCTACCCTTTTTTTCTAGTCACTTGGGACTTGGCGCCGGGCAAGTGCTTCGCGACAAATGCAAGGTAAGTAACGGGCCAGTGCGATAGCGCACTCTCTGTATCACTGAAATGGGATTCCATCAGGACCTAGTGACTTATTTGCTTTCAACTCTTCCAGTTGTATCTCCACACCATGGATGATTATTAATATTGATCCATATTCGAGTCTGTGCAACAGTCCAACTACGGTGTGTTTGGTGTTTGTATGATTCTTCTGCGTGAACGATTCCTTAAATGCGTGATTTAAAACTTAGGCTTTCGTTTTAATAACTTTAACTGCCACATCAGACTGGTCAACGAGTGACTGGATATGTGCACGCGGGCTCTTCCTCCCGTGATGCCACATTGGAGTGTGATTGTATAGTGCGAGAGGACTTACTGTTCTCCCCTTGTTTCCACTCACAATAACTAGACGGAACAAGTTGTCTATTAGAATTGTTTATTACACTAAACCTTACAACTTGCACAGGCAGCGCGCCAACTGCGGTTCCTGGCTTAGCTGGAAGACATACACGCCCGTCCGCTACGGGGTCTCGCAGCTACCTGCTTGGCCATTACAACGGCTAATCCTACACACCCGTGGTCTAGGGGTAGCGTCTTTGATTCATAATGGAAAACGTCTTCGGTCCTGGGTTCGATCCTCGCCACTGCCTAAATTTTGATAAATAATCAGCATTGGCGGCCGAAGACTTCCGGCATAAGAAGTCAGCCTCATTCTGCCAACGGCCTTGTCAAAGAGGGCGGAGGAGCGGATAGAGGTTCAGGGCACTCTCTCGTCCTAGGGGTGGGAAATCACCCCTAAAGGTGGAAGAATCAGCAATGATTAACAACATGAGGATGCAGAAGGCAATGGAAACCACTGCATTAAAGACACGTAACGTGTATCCACAGGACATTTGGCCTGTAATTGATGAAGTGTCATGATGATCTCTTCATTGGCAAAAGATTTCGGAATAGTCACCCATTCGGTTCTCCGGGAGGGGACTGTCAAGGGGGAGGTTACCATGAGAAAAAGATTGAATAATCAACGAAAGAAGACAAGGATTTCTGGTCAGATGAGTATCGGGTAATATCAACACCAGCAGAAAATGGTATAACCGGTGTAGGATTCGTTATGAATAGGAAGGTAGGGCAGAGGGTGTGTTACTGTTAACAGTTCAGTGACCGGGTTGTTCTAATCACAATCGACAGCAGACCAACACCGACAACGATAGTTCAGGTATACATGCCGACGTCGCAAGCTGATGATGAACATATAGAGAAAGTGTATGAGGATATTGAAAGGGTAATGCAGTATGTAAAGAGGGACGAAAATCTAATAGTCATGGGCGACTGGAATGCAGTTGTAGGGGAAGGAGTAGAAGAAAAGGTTACAGGAGAATATGGGCTTGGAACAAGGAATGAAAGAGAAGAAAGACTAATTGAGTTCTGTAACAAGTTTCAGCTAGTAATAGCGAATACCCTGTTCAAGAATCACAAGAGGAGGAGGTATACTTGAAAAAGGCCGGGAGATATGGGAAGATTTCAATTAGATTACATCATGATCAGACAGAGATTCCGAAATCAGCTACTGGATTGTAAGGCGTACTCAGGAGCAGATATAGACTCAGATCGCAATACGGTAGTGATGAAGAGTAGGCTGAAGTTCAAGACATTAGTCAGGAAGAATCAATATGCAAAGAAGTGGGATACGGAAGTACTAAGGAATGACGAGATACGTTTGAAGTTCTCTAACGCAATAGATACAGCAATAAGGAATAGCGCTGTAGGCAGTACAGTAGAAGAGGAATGGACGTCTCTAAAAATGGCCATCACAGAAGTTGGGAAGGAAAGCATAGGTACAAAGAAGGTAGCTGCGAAGGAACTATGGGTAACAGAAGAAATATTTCAGTTGCTTGATGAAAGGAGGAAGTACAAACATGTTCCGGGAAAATCAGGAATACAGAGATACAAGTCGCCGAGGAAAGAAATGAATACGAAGAGCAGGGAAGCTAAGACGAAATGGCTGCAGGAAAAATGTGAAGACATCGAAAAAGATATGATTGTCGGAAGGACAGACTCAGCATACAGGAAAGTCAAAACAACCTTTGGTGACATTAAAAGCAACGGTGGTAACCTTAAGAGTGCAACGGGAATTCCACTGTTAAATGCACAGGTGAGAGCAGATAGGTGGAAAGGATACATTGAAAGCCTCTATGAGGGTGAAGATTTGTCTGATGTGATAGAAGAAGAAACAGGAGTCGATTTAGAAGAGATAGGGGATCCAGTATTAGAATCGGAATTTAAAAGAGCTTTGGAGGACTTGCGGTCAAATAAGGCAGAAGGGATAGAAAACATTCCACCAGAATTTCTAAAATCATTGGGGGAAGTGGAAACAAAACGACTATTCACGGTGGTGTGTAGAAGATATGAGTCTGGCGACATACCATCTGAGTTTTGGAAAAGCATCATCCACACAATTCCGAAGACGGCAAGAGCTGACAAGTGCGAGAATTATCGCACGATCAGCTTAACAGCTCATGCATCGAAGCTGCTTACAAGAATATTATACAGAAGAATGGAGAAGAAAATTGAGAATGCGCTAGGTGACGATCAGTTTGGCTTTAGGAAAAGTAAAGGGACGAGAGAGGCAATTCTGACGTTACGGTAATAATGGAAGCAAGGCTAAGGAAAAATCAAGACACTTTCATATGATTTGTCGACCTGGTACAAGCTGTTCGAGATTCTGAAAAAAGTAGGTGTAAGCTATAGGGAGAGACGGGTCGTGTACAATATGTACAACAACCAAGAGGGGATAATAAGAGTGGACGAACAAGAACGAAGTGCTCGTATTAAGAAGGGTGTAAGACAAGGCTATAGCCTTTCGCCCCTACTCTTCAATCTGTACATCGAGGAAGCAATGATGGAAATAAAAGAAAGGTTCAGGAATGGAATTCAAATACAAGGTGAAAGGATATCAATGATACGATTCGCTGATGACATTGCTATTCTGAGTGAAAGTGAACAACAATTAAATGATCTGCTGAACGGAATGAACAGTCTAATGAGTACACAGTATGGTTTGAGAGTAAATCGGAGAAAGACGAAGGTAATGAGAAGTATTAGAAATGAGAACAGTGAGAAACTTAGAATCAGGATTGATGGTCTCGAAGTCAATGAAGTTAAGGAATTCTGCTACCTAGGCAGTAAAATAACCAATGACGGACGGAGTAAGGAGGACATCAAAAGCAGACTCGCTATGGCAAGAAAGGCATTTCTGGCCAAGAGAAGCCTACTAATATCAAATACCGGCCTTAATTTGAGGAAGAAATTTCTGAGGATGTACGTCTGGAGTACAGCATTGTATGTTAGTGAAACATGGACTGTGGGAAAACCCGAAACAGAAGAGAATCGAAGCATTTGAGATGTGGTGATATAGACGAATGTTGAAAATTAGGTGGACTGATAAGGTAAGGAACGAGGAGGTTCTATGCAGAATCGGAGTGGAAAGGAATATGTGGAAAATACTGATAAGGAGATGGGACAGGATGATAGGACGTCTGCTAAGACATGAGGGAACGACTTCCATGGTACTAGAGGGAGCTGTAGAGGGCTAAAACTGTAGAGGAAGACAGAGATTGGAATACGTCAAGCAAATAATTGAGGATGTAGGTTGCAAGTGCTACTCTGCGATGAAGAGGTTAGCACAGGAAAGGAATTCGTGGCGGGCCGCATCAAACCAGTCAGTAGACTGATGACCAAAAAAACAAAATCCTACCTGCGTGCACAAAGGACCGGGGAGTCCACTTCCGCACATAGGTTGAAATTCTTCCGACAGGAAGCAGACTATACTGGACAGTCTGACCTGGCCAGTTTGAAGCTGCCACTAGATGGCAGTTGGAGTGAGTAACAGAGTCCAAACATACTCCCACTCTAAGATGAGTTTTCTCATTTTACAAATACCAAAATTTTAAGAAACAACAAAACCAAAACAAGTAAACAATAAAAAATATAACTAGTTACAAGATCAATGCACATAAAACATGAATACACTAACATTTTTTACAAATAACCAACATTTTAACAAACAACAACACCAAAACAAGTAAACAATAAAAATGTAACTAGACACAATATCAATGCACATAAAACATGAATATACTAACATTTAGGATGCCCACATCACCAAGCACCACTGTCATGCTGCATGTGAAACACGATGGGTACTAACATGCAGGACACAAAACAATAAAGTCTTAATATTATACTGCATAAAAACATGAAATCAATACTAACAGCAGTTAGTCCACAAGAAACATCCACAGCCTCCCAAGCTGATTTTATGAATTATGAGGTTATTCCAGTAAATGGCAATTTAGCAGTGGGTCTGTATCATATACCACTACACAGATCTGAGGGAACACTTAACTGATTCACTGCTTAGGTAGGGGACACAATTTTGCTATTTGCCTCTTAATATGCCCATTAGCAGTTTTTTCCATTACCACACGCTCACACATCTGGTCAATGACACCCAGCCTCCACACCAAGGAGGCAAATTAGCCTCCTTGACCAGCACATGATCGCCAATATGCAGTTGCCATGCTCCTTCCGATGTCCATTTTTTGCATTGCTGCAGATCATGTATACATTCTGTGGACCACCTCTTCCAAAAGGACTGATGCAACTGCTTCACAAGTTCCCATCTGTGCAACCTGTTGGTGGGAACCTCAAGGACAGAGGGTTCAGTATGAGCACAAAGGGGCTGTCCGATTAGGAAATGACTAGGAGTGAGAGCAGCAGGAGAATCTAGGTCATCAGAGAGAAGACACAACGGCCTTGAATTCAAGCATGCTTCTATCTGAATTAACACAGTAGTCCGTTCTTCAAATGTCAGCGCTGCATTGCCGACGACACGTTTGAGATGCGACTTCATGCATTTGATTCCTGCCTCCCAGAGTCCACCAAAGTGAGGGGCACGAGGTGGAGTGAACCTCGAACTGATTCCCTCTGAGGTCGAATAATTCACCACACCTTCAACAGTAACATCGTTGGAGAGAAAATGCTTAAGCTCATTGTCTGCACCTACAAATGTGGTGCCGTTGTCACTGTACATGTGAGAAGATTTCCCTCTTCTTGCAATGAATCTCCTGAGGGCGGCGAAAAATGAACTTGTTACCAAGTCACTACCTAGTTCTAAGTGGATGGCCTTGGTTGTCATGCAAATGAATAAAGCAATATAAGCCTTTGTGGTAACTTTACTCCGCCTTCCACCATGCTTTACAGTAATAGGGCCTGCATAATCTACTCCACAGTGCTGGAATGGATGAGACTGGTTTACTCTAGCTGCAGGTAGCTGACCCATGAGTTGAACTGCTGTCTTGGACTTAAGCCTAAAACATTTTAAACATTTTCTGAGCCGGCCGCGGTGGTCTAGCGGTTCTGGCGCTGCAGTCCGGAACCGCGGGACTGCTACGGTCGCAGGTTCGAATCCTGCCTCGGGCATGGGTGTGTGTGATGTCCTTAGGTTAGTTAGGTTTAAGTAGTTCTAAGTTCTAGGGGACTTATGACCTAAGATGTTGAGTCCCATAGTGCTCAGAGCCATTTGAACCATTTGAAACATTTTCTGATAACTCCCTTGACTGTGTTGCGCCCATTGGGGATCCAAAACCTACTACGCAACATAGCCAACAAAAGTTGTGACCCAGTGTGCAACAGATTTTCATGTTCATCTATAATGAGAATTTTTGTCAAATGATGCTTAGGCGGAACGATAATAGGATGGCACTCATCATATGGTACATCAGCATTCATTATTCTCCCTCCCACTCGTAAAATACCACCGGCATCAACAAACGGGTGCAAATCCCTTAATTTGCTATTATGTGGAATAGGGGAGCTGGCCTTCAACAAAGCGATCTCATTACCATATTCACTGTGTTACGCTGCGCCAAATGCCCTTTTGATAGCGTTGTGGCATTCCTGGGAGTGAGTGGCCCAGTTATCCTGTCTGATTTCTGAAGCCTAGTGTTATTAGCAAACCTCAGTGCATAGGCCAAAACTCTGTAAGTTTTTTTGAATGATGAATATTTACACAGCAGTTCATCATCAAGATTAATGACCGACACCAAGGATACTTGTGTACGCCATCTCTCAGGCACATCTTCTACACTAAGTGGAGTGCAAGTGTTCCAGTCGAGGTCGCAAGTGGATAGCCATGACGGGCCAGACCACCACTGAACAAGTGAACTCAAGGCAGCTGGATTAATACCACGTGATAAGTGGTCAGCAGGATTATCCTCTGATTGGACATGTCTCCAGTTGGCAACTGAACTCAGTTCCTGGATTTCAGAGACTCTGTTAGCAACAAAGATTTTCCAGTGACAAGGACTACGCTGCAGCCAACAGAGAACTATTGTGGAGTCTGTCCACAAATGAATGTCGCCACTATCTATGATGCCTAAGGCATTGGACACCTTGTGAATGAGTCGGGCAAAAAGCAGCGCACCACATAATTCCAGTCGTGGAAGAGACTGTTGTTTTACAGGGGAGGAAGATTACATGGGACACTCCAGGACCTTGTGTCTACCTTGCTCGCTGGTAGGTCACTGGTGACATGATCTACGACAGCACAAGTGGTTCTGACATGAAAGTCGTTGCCCCTAGACGACAGTTCAACATCACAAGTGTAAGACACTAAGGCTGCAAAGGCATTGTTTATACCCTTCACAGGAAACGAATGTTTACTTCGTGTCAGTTTTAATGTCTCTGTCATAACCTTAGATATAAAGGATAGCTGACTCGCACTATCTAGCAGAACTCTGCAAACCTGCTGTCTACCCATGCTGTCTTTAATGTTGGCAACAGCTGTTGCTAACAAAACATTACAATGGATGTTTGCCTTCCCGTTCGTAGTTTGATGGGCCAAGGAATGACCTCCTGGTTTACTATTCTGCCCATTCCTTGGTTCAGCAGGCATGTGGAGCAGTATGTTGCACCTTCCTTTACAGGTCTTACAAGGAGAAATCCTGCATTTAGTCGAGAAATGACCAGAGCGGAGGCACAAAAAAACAAAGCTAATTTTTTTGCACATATGCCCGCCGCTCATCGACATTTAGTGCTTGAAACCCTTTGCATTTAATGCTAGTATGAGGTTCACTACAAAAATTACGTGATTCCTCAGCATCAGCATTAGCGAGATGAGCCCTCCTCACATGTCTTGTTTGATTCAAATTAGTGACATTTCCTTGAAAATCCCTTGAGGTGTTATCCCTGAACCTGATCAACTCAAGGGCTTGACATTTTGTTTCCAAAAAAACCTATTAGTTGATTTAATGTGGTGAATGTCGACCCAGACATCTTTACCTCCCACTCATGACGATCTGTGGGTCGCATATTGGACAGAATCTCTTCCGAAAGAATAACTTCATGAAGTGGAACATCAGGTTTGAGAGCTTCTAAGGCCTTCAAATGGCTGCATACGTGATTAATTAGTTGCCTGTAATCGCTCGCTGCGCCATGGCCGACTGTAGGCAAGGCCAACAAAGCCTTAGCATGTCTGGCTGCCATTATTTTTGGGTTATTATACCTCTGCGTAATAAGTCCCCAGGCTATCGCTAGATTTCCTACTGTGACAGGTGTATGTTTCAAAAGGTCTTTAGCTTCACCTCGCAAAGACGCATTAAGGTAGTGAAGTTTTTGAACGTCATCAATTGAATTGTTATTCATGATGAGACTCAAAAACGTATTCCTCTATGATGACCACTTAAGGTAGTCACCTTCAAAATTTGACAAGTTAATAGCGGGTAGTTTGAAAGAACTGACACTGCCTGATGGATTCGAGCCCAAAGGCTGCGGAAGCTGGGTGTACCTCTTCATTGAACCCTTGAGAGTGGATTCAACAAAGTCCCACCAATCCTCGAATTCTGCCCTGTCCTTACTGTGATCTGCTGATTCGTCTTCAATTTCCAGCCGTGTTTGAGACGACTCAAAATCAGTCCGAATCCGAGTCAATCGATTTAATTTTGTTTCCAACATTTCGATGCTGGCACTGTCTACAGACTGCACAAAGCTCGCTAAGCGCGCGAGAGAGGCCTTTGATACACCTCTCTGCTTGACTAATTTTGTTTTCTCTGAGGGCTCCATTTTAGGACCAGGAAGATGATAGCAGGAAGCCAACAGTTGCACTTACCAGGCTGCAGCGGCAGTACGAGGCAGTACGGACTGGAACAGCAGCGGCGTCACGGGCACTGGCAGCTGGCGTGGTAGGCGCTGCAGTCTCCGGCGGCGCGAAGTTTCGGCGGGAGCAGGAGGTGACTTCACCGATGATGCTGGCACCGACACGTTTCTGTGCCTCTCGCGTTTGAATTAGAGACACATTAAATGTTCACAAATATGTCCCCATCGCCGTTGTTAAGGCTGTTATTGTCGAAGTCCCGAACAGGCCTTGGGACTCGATAGCAGTCAACAACGAAACCGATAACGTGCGCAGCTCACACGTGGTTTTTTAGAAGTTCACAAATACCGGAAAACAAATCCGCGCGGACGTAGATTCCGCGTGGTCACTAATCCGGCCCGGAGGACCAAAAAATGTGTGCGCGGGCTCTTCCTCCCGTGGTGGCACATTGGAGTGTGAATGTATAGTGCGAGAGGACTTACTGTTCTCCCCTTGTTTCCACTCACAATAACTAGACGGAACAAGTTGTCTGTTATAATTGTTTATTACATTAAATATTACTACTTGTACAGGCAGCGCGCCAACTGCGGCTCCTGGCTTAGCTGGAAGACATACACGCCCGTCCGCTACGGGGTCTCGCAGCTACCTGCTCGGCCGATACAACGGCTAATCGTACCTGCTTGCACAGAGGACCGGGTAGTCCACTTCCGCACATAGGTTGCAAATTCTTCCGACAGAGAGCAGACTATACTGGACAGTCTTACCTGGCCAGTTTGAAGCTGCCACTAGATGGCAGTTGGAGTGAGTAGCAGAGTCCAAACAGGATAGAAGCTTTAAATTTTACGTACGATAAGAATTTTCTCTGGTTCTCGGAAGATCTGTTGCTGGAGTATGACGGTGGTAGTTGTTGTAAGCTTCGCGCATAATCTTTTTACAGAGGAACGAATTTCTAACTACTTTTACTGCCACCATTTGCGCCTTCTCTTTCGAACCGAGAGTGCTACGCCTTTGTTTCCTCAGCATTTTTCAAATTTCATTCTTAAACCACGGTGGGCCTTTTAAATCCTTAATTCACTTGCTCGGAACATACATTTCCAGAGTATGGTTTAAGCTCAATTTAAACTTTGGCCAGAATTCCTCTACGTCCATCATATTGGAACTAAATGGTATCTCAATGTCTAAGTGGGATACCAACAAATGTCTGTCTACTCATTCTAGCCGAAATACCCTACTAGCCTTGCTGATCGATTTACTAACTTTATTATCAAAATCGTTATAAAGCCATTATGATCACCATTCTCTGTCGCTACACTGATTCCGGCCATTGCATAAGACCTGTCTTAGCAACCGGGTTCAAATGTTTCCATTGCATGTGGGCTGCCGAACTAGTTGCTCAAGATTGTGTTCGGAAAACGTTATTAAAATGACTTCGCAATTCTGCTTGTCTGTACCATCTGCAATTAATCCATAGATGTCGGAGCCTATACTCGGTAGGCTGAAGTCGCCTCTAACTACTATTGCGTAATCACGGTATTTTCGCACTAGTGATAGTAGACTTTCTGTCAGTGACTCTAAAATTGTCACAGTGGATTTGGGTGGCCAGTGAAAACAACGACCAGATAACTTGATTTCACCTACATCTGTTACACGTAACCAGATACCTTCACTGTGACCCTCAAATTCGACCTCTGTAGCGACAACATTTTTGACATATGCAATAAACACACTTCCATCTATGGCGCCTAATCAGTCTTTTCGAGATACGTCCCGTGGATCGCTAAATATCTCACAGATTCCTACTTCCGGTTTCAGCCAGGTCTCGGCCCCGAGAATAATTTGAGCGCATAAACTTTCCTGGAGGGCCGTAAATTCGGCAGCTTTGTAGCGAATATTTCAACAATTTACTGATAAAATTTTGAGAGTTGAAGTGTCTTTATTCTGAACGTGGTCTGATTTAGCTATCTGCGAGTCATCTCATCCTACCGCTAGCGTAAAAAACCCCAATTTGCAATACAAAGGTACTCAGCTTCCTGAGTAGCTGTTTCCTTCGTGTAGCGCACCGCTCACCTATCAAGTGGGATGCTAAAATACCCCACCCGATAACGCAGGTCCAGAAATATGCAACAAAGACGCCGCAGTTGTCAAAGCCTTCAGCTCAGACTCTCCATAGGGCTCCAAACTAAAGGATCCCATTCAACTATGCGAACAATAGTGCAAATTGCGAGCTATGCTTTCACCCTGCGGTCGAGGGCAGCAGCTTTCACCATCTCCGCCTCCCATCTGTATGAACTGAAGATGGCCTCAGAACCCAAGCGACAGGCGCTGTTGGTGTTGACGTGAGCCACAACTTGCAGACGACTGCCCTCTGCACGCTACTCTACATCTCGGATGAAGCCCCCAGCAGACGTACCGAGTGTACACTGCCTTTCTTTACAGCCCTGAATACTATCCATCTAAGGGGCACCATGACTCGCGTAATGTCAACTACAACTAGTAAACGCCTCCTCTCGTGTGCCTGCTCGTATCTGCTGAAGAAGCAGCCAACTGTTCATTTACAGAGTGAATGGTCGAAACCAGAGGGCCAGCCTCCACAATGGACTTCCACCTCGTGCAACGTGAACGCGTTACCGCCCACCATTCACCTTCTTCTGAAGGTGGATTCACCGCGTCAAGAAAACAGGGAGATTCTTAGGCAACAGAGCCTGTGGGCGGAACAAGCGACACCTGACAAGTCCAATGCAAGGCGCCAGGTACTCCGCCACCGCCACACCCTAAGATAGCGGCCTGAAGACGACTGACCGTAGCCAAACATACGTTCAGCTGCTCGCGAACTGCGTCCAACTCCTCCGCCCGCACACAGCGTGCACACACTACAATGTTTCATGAATGTTTCCAGAAGCGTCGAAATTGCGAGATTTGTTACCTGGAGGTTTGTATACAGAGGAAGTTACACAGTTACAAAGTTAACGGAGAGAATCTTCTGTCTTTGACGTCATGGATACGATACAAACGTCCGACTTTGCTGACAGTGATGTACCGTCTCTTTCAATGGGGCATCTGAGCTGGCTGCTTTGAGAGATGTCTGAGAGAGTTTCTTGGATGCATAAGATTTCACATTTCCTATCAGCGCTGTATGTATGTTCGCAGGTGGGGATATTTAGCCACGAAATAATTGGAGCTGCCTGGCGGGTTAAAACTTTGTGCCAAGACTCGAACATGGGACCTTTGCCTTTCGCAGGTAAGTGCTCTATCGACTGAGCTACCAAATTAGGCCTCGCGGCTCGTCCTCACAGCTTTAATTCTGCCAGTACCTCCTCTCCTACCTTCCAAACTTCACAAAAGCTCTTCTGTAAATCTTTCAGAACTAGCATTCCTGGAAGGAAGGATACTGCGGAGACATGGCTTAGCTACAGCGTGGGAGACGTTTCCAGTATGAGATTTTCACCCTGCAGTGGAGTGTGCACTGATATGAAGCTTCCTGGGAGATTAAAACTGTGTGCCGGACCGACACTCGAACTCGGAACCTTCGTGAAGATCTCATCCTGAAAACACGAAATAATTTCTAAAATTCATGGTGAAACCTTCAGCTCTCATTTATTTTGCACAATTCCCTGCTAGTTTCGGTCAATGACCATTACAAAGCTTGGTAAAAGGTTCATTGACTGAAACTGGTAGAGAATCGTGCAAAGTAAATGACATGTGAAGGGTTCACAATGAATTTTAATGATAATTTTCTTTGATTGGAAATAAGTCTTGTACATTGGCGGAAATTAATATCTTTGCCCCGGAGAAGAGCAGAATGTGACATCTGAGAAAGGGTGAAGCTTAGCTCGAAGAGTGTCTGTCGTTTCAAAAGGTTGTGTTATACTGAATGGATTAGTCGATATTTTTACTGTTGATCCGGCAACGCAGAATTTCAATTAATTATTGGAATCTTCTTGAATGTTCCTTTCTTGTCTTACAACACATCACTAACTGTCCTGTCAAGAATAATTTTCCAAGAAAGTTAATAAAAAATTTACTTAACCGATAATGGTGAGAATGCAAACGGGGAAATGATCATGAACTGGTTTCGCAAGACATTTACCTAAAACGTGTTATTCAAGTTTCCATATTTCACACTTACCTTTCGGATAATGAAGCAGAGTGAAGACCTAGACCCTCTAAAGTGGAAGGCAGTTCTAAACATTACAGTTACAGCGCAGATAATTTTGAGTTACTTTCCTGAGAGACTGCCTTGTAGATGGTTTCGCGGCCTGACCGCCTACAGGGAATATTCCAGCCGGAGAAGAGCGCACATTCAACCACTAGGGGCATGTTCTGACAGAAGCAAATTCCATATGCTTTGTGAGGTCACTGGTGCAAGGGGGAAACGACAGGAATATGAGTAAGGCAAGACATAAAGAGAAAACTAATAGGACTGACTTCCCAAGCGAAGGAGGAAACGACTGCTAGAAACAGCAATTCACTCATTTTCACTGTCACATGGCTACAGTTTGCAGACGTTTGTTAGCCATATCAGACAAACGCTGATAATGATGACAGCACATTACTATTTTATATTGTGTAAATTTTAATGTTATCAACGTTTAGAGTGTTTTTGCTGTTGTAGTTCTGAAATTCACTGCATCGAACATGCAGTTTTCAAATAAATAGACTAATGGTTTTGAAATGCTGTATTTCAAAAACGTTAGTCTAAGCATTTGAAAACCGGAAATTATGATACAATGAAGAACTTAGCACTGATGTAGACAAATTATGATTGTCTTCACAACTACACTACCAAAATGCTTTACTGAAATTAATAATTTTTCATTTCATTAAAATAGTTTATATGGTTTATTGTTATTAAAGTCATAGCCATCTGTTGCACATTAACATTTAGGGTGACAGCAAATTCTGTTTGAGAGAAGGGAAAGGGGAGGGGGAGGGTGGAGACGGCAAAATCTTACCTCCCTATTCCCCCCTTCCTCCCCCCACCCCACCCATAACCGATGCTGGGTCCGCTTCTGCTGAATCTGTCCAAAAGCATCAATCATAACATAACAGCTGCATACTTCCAAGAAAAAAATGACGTAAGAACTTTTTTTTGTAAAGATAAGATGTTACTTGACCTAGAGCTATTGTATGTAAAAGGAATGATCGTATGGCACTGTTGGCCAGGAGCCCCGTCCGGATTCTAATATCAATGGAACTTATGAGTCACACCTCCACATACTCCACCTCTCTGCTTCCTAACAATACTTTCATTTAGATCACTGCGTGAGAATAACCACCCTACCCACACATTTCAGTTGTTCAAATACTCTGTAAAAACATAACACAAAGTATCACTTACTAACCTCTTAACGGTCGACGTCTTCAAAGGTCTGAAGTTAACCTCTGATCAGCAGTGCCTTGTACAGGGTGTGTAAAACGTGTAAGAAATTTTAAGGATCTCTTCTTGGCAGCGAAACATTGCAGTAGGTTCAGATAATCATGGGAGCTCTTTGCGGTGTGGGGGAGTAGCCATGTATGTGAAAAACGGCATCCCATTTAAGTCAATTGATGTTTCAAAGTACTGCACTGAAAAGGTGTTTGAATGTTGTGCAGGTGTGGTTAAATAACGGAGATAAACTTCTAACTGTTGTTATTTATAGATCCCCAGACTCCGATTTCACAACATTTTTGCTAAAGCTAGAGGAGGTTCTTGGTTCACTTTGTAGGAAATACAAATGTTAGTTATATGTGGTGACTTCAATATTAATTGTATAAGTGACTGTGCAAGGAAGAGGATGCTGGTAGAGCTCCTTAATTCATATAATCTTATGCAAACCTTATTCTTTCCAACGAGAGTGCAAGGGAACAGTAGAACAACCATAGACAACATTTTTGTTCATTCCTCATTACTAGAAGGACATTCTGTTAGCAAAAAGGTGAATGGGATTTCAGATCATGATGCACAAATTTTAACTCTAAATAATTTTTGTGCTGCTACACGTTTTAAATATAGTCATCAGCTGTTTAGGAAAGCTGATCCAGTTGCTGTAGAGACCTTTGTAAAGCTTATCAGGGAACAAGAGTGGCAAGATGTTTATAGCGCTGATACAGTAGACGATAAATATAATGCTTTTCTCAAGACTTTTTTCGTGCTCTTTGAAAGTTGCTTTCCGTTAGAACGTTCAAAACAGGGTACTAGCACAAACAGGCAGCCTGGATGGCTGACTAGAGGGATAAGAATATCTTGTAGAACAAAGTGGCAATTATATCAAAACGTTAGAAACAGTCAAAATCTAAATGCAGCAGCCCATTACAAACAGTATTGTAAGGTGCTTAAAAATGTTATTAGGAAGGCAAAAAGTATGTGGTATGCAGATAGAATAGCTAAGTCCCAGGATAAAATTAAAACCATATGGTTAGTCGTAAAGGAAGTGACTGGTCTGCAGAGACAGGTCTAGGATATAGAATCAGTGCGTAGTGGGAATGTCCGTGTTACTGATAAGTCGCATATATGTACAGTATTTAATAATCACTTTCTGAATATAGCAGGTGAACTAAATAGAAACCTAGTCCCAACACGGAATCATATAGCGCTCTTGGAAAAAAGTGTTCCGAGACTGTTACCTGAAATGCTCTTCCATGATACTGACAAGAGGGAAACTGAGTTAATAATTAAACCACTAAAGATCAAGAACTCTCATGGATATGACGGGGTATCTAGCAGATTACTGAAGTATTGTTGTATGTATGTTAGCCCAGTACTTAGCCATAGCCGGCCGCGGTGGTCTAGCGGTTCTGGCGCTGCAGTCCGGAACCGCGGGACTGCTACGGTCGCAGGTTCGAATCCTGCCTCGGGCACGGGTGTGTGTGGTGTCCTTAGGTTAGTTAGGTTTCAGTAGTTCTAAGTTCTAGGGGACTTATGACCTAAGATGTTGAGTCCCATAGTGCTCAGAGCCATTTGAACCATTTGAACTTAGCCATATCTGTAACTTTTCCTTTCGGAGTGGTCGGTTTCCTGACCGATTAAAGTACTCGGTAGTGAAGCCACTTTATAAAGAGGGAGACATTGATAATGTGGACAATCTTAGACCTATTTCTATGCCATGGGTGTTTGCTAAAGTTGTCTAGGAGGTTGTATACTCAAGGTTACTGGAGCATTTAAATTCACATTATTTGCTGTCAAATGTTCAGTTTGGTTTTAGAAATGGTTTAACAACTGAAAATGCTATATTCTGTTTTCTCTGTGAGGTTTTGGACGGATTAAATAAAAGGTGGCGAACGCTAGGTGTTTTCTTTGATTTAACGAAGCCTTATGACTGTATTGACCACAAAATATTACTGCAGAAGTTGGACCATTATGGAGTAAGGGGAGTAGCTTACAATTGGTTCGCCTCTTACTTTAAGAACAGAAGGTAGAAGGTAATTCTCCGCAATATTGAGAGTGGTAGTGATGTCAGTCCCAGTGGGGCACTGTTAAGTGGGGTGTTCCCCAAGGGTCGGTGCTGGGGGCACTGCTGTTTCTTATTTATATAAATTATATGCCTTCTAGTATTACAGGTGATTCAAAAATATTTCCGTTTGCTGATGACACCAGCTTGATAGTGAAGGATCTTGTGTGTAATATTGATACAGTATCAAATAATGTAGTTCATGAAATAAGTTCGTGGCTTGTGGAAAATAATTTGATGCTAAATCACAGTGATACTCAGTTTTTACATTTTCTAACTCACAATTCAACAAGAAGCGATATTTTGATCAGACAGAATGGGCATATTATAAGCGAGACGGAACAGTTCAAGTTCCTAGGCGTTCGGATAGATAGTAAGCTGTTGTGGAAAGCCCATGTCCAGGATCTTGTTCTGAAACTAAATGCTGCTTTATTTACCATTAGAACAGTATCTGAAATAAGGGACACTTCAACACGAAAAGTAGTCTACTTCGCACATATTCATACGCTTATGTCGTATGGTATTATTTTTTGGGGTAATTCTTCTGATACAAAAAGGGTATTCTTGGCTCAAAAACGGGGTGTTCGAGCTATATGTGGTGTAAGTTCGAGAACCTCTTGTTGACCCCTATTCAATAGTTTTGGAATTCTAACATTGCCCTCACAGTACATATTTTCTTTAATGTCGTTAGCAATATTAGCCTATTCCCAAGAGTTAGCAGCTTTCACTCAGTTAATACTAGGCAGAAATCCAATCTGCATGTGGAATGCACTTCCTTGACCCTTGTGCAGAAAGGAGTGCAGTATTATTCTGCATCCGTTTTCAATAAGCTACCACAAGAACTCAAAAATCTCAGCAGTAGCCCAAACTCTTTTCAGTCTGAACTGAAGAGTTTCCTCATGGCTCACTCCTTCTATTCTGTCGAGGAGCTCCTGGAAGAGCTAAAAAATTAAGCAAATTCCTGTGTTACATTGTTGATTTTCTTTATTTAAACTTACGATCTGTCACCTGAATATGTTGTTTTATATTTCACTTCATCTGTTTCTAATATCGTGTTATAATTTCATGTATTGACTCGTTCCATGACCATGGAGACTTCTCCTTAATTTGGTCACACGGAACAGTAAATAAATAAATAAATGAATAAATAAAAAATCCTCTCCTACTGAAGTGCGAACGGATTTATCATTTCTGGAACAAAGACGATACATTTACGACACACATTTACATTTGCTAAAATGTCTTCACATGACATTATCCTGCTTCCATACATCCCCTGAGTTTGCGTTCCACACTTTCTCGTACGTTGTGGAAAGCTCCTGGTTTATTCTGTACTCGGTCAAATCCATTTTGGATGCACTCTCTCAGAAAACGGAAACTGGATACGGGAGTTGAATATACCATGGATTTTAAAGGCCCCCAAAGGAAGAAATCCATTTCATTCGAATCTGGCTGTCGGTCAAGTCATGCAATGGATGCTTCTCGACCAATTCACACGTGTGGTAAGTGGGTATCGAGATATTCCGAGCTACCCGTATAAAGTGAGGTAGAGCACCAGCGTGAATAAACGACATTTGTTGAATTACATCTAGGGCTTGAAGTAAATCAAAGAACTGATGTATGAGAAACTGTAGATACGTAAGAAGTGGCGGAAAGGGAATGGTCATTGACTATTCCATAAAGCATTAGCTTCTCCGTTTACTATCTTGGTGGTCTTGCCATCACATTTTCACTTGTCTGCGAATGCCTGCACATCAGTTCTAATCCTTTCACTAAAATGTCAAGCGAATATTTCCTGTGAATATACTTCAGAATTCCGTGAACTTTCTGCACTCTTAACCGGAGTCAAACGCTCATGTTATTTTGAGCCTTGCTACAAAGATTAATTTGATTGATGCCTCTAATTAACTTCTACTGTCATAACTATGACAGGGAATGTGACGCCGAGCGAAAATCTTTCGTCCACTTCAGCGGAAAATCTAGCTCGCTTCGTACTGCAACACTGGACGCGGACGGGTTCAACGGCAGATGGCCCTATCTGTACGGGTCTTCTCATTGCAGCACTGCAGTACAATAATAGAGCTATTGTATGGGGTTTCGGGATTGCAGCGGGATCATATTGACTTCTTGCCACAATACTCCAGCAGGAAACAGTCCAGCCAGCTGAAATATTGTGGCAAGAAGTCATCATGATCCAGCTGCTATCCAGAAACCTTGTAGAATATTCACTGCGGCGGGAAAGCTTCGAGAATCACAAGAATAGAGTTACCGGGTGACCGTTGAAGTCTGATCTTAGATCGTTTTCAGAAATTATGTGCCGTCAGCAGAAGATATTCTTCAATTAGTTAGTGTGATATTATAAGACGTATGCGTTTGTCACCATTAATACCGATATACGAAGAACTTAACCGATTAATTGTGTCGGCGTTCATTTGGGGATATTACTAGAACTCTGTTTCGTAGATATTAGAAGCTTGTGATAAACGAGTTGGCCTATTGACGTTTTACAGCTAACACGGGCTGTTATCTTGAATGTGGCTATTTGGTGCCAGTCTAAGAACTTTGTATAATGTTCTCCCCAGTTCGATCGAATATCATTGGAAGTCTTCCCACAATGTATGAAGTACTTACGTGAAAACTTTACGTCGTTGTTGACAACTGCTGCATGTTTTTATTGCTCGTCCCAACGTTATAGTCTGAGTAACCGGAGACGGCCAAAATTTTACTGGTGCCTCGTGATCAAATGGTAGTTATAATACAACAGGGTAAACAAATTAAATTTTTCTCATTGAGAAAACCAGTTCTAGTGTTTATTTAACTGTTTGTCTGCAATAATCTAACTTCCCTCGTGCTACTCTACAGCTACTCTACAGCTACTCTACAGCGTCGAGGAGCGGTTACTTTTAAGCACCGATAAAGTTTTCGAGGCAGTACTAAGTTTCTCATTGACTAAAATGTTACCGGGATCCTCACAATCATTTTCCGCTTTCGTCTGATTTGACGATTACAATAATGCGTTGGTTCAACGTTTTACATGCTGTACTCCTTCTCTCAGGCAATGAGACAACCTCTTAACTGAATATGATATATATTGTAGGTGTACTTCTGCACATGAATGGGCAATGGTTCGTCTTGATTTACCGTAACCGATATTTTAACAAAGTTGTTGCTGTTTAAATAACATGGAAAAAATAATTCATAAGTTTGCTATATTGTTTACTAAACCGGCGATTCTGTACAAGGAAAAGAGTGATGAAATTATAGATTACACTTTTGCCTCACTAACTTTGTTAGTATAGAAACAAGTGGTATTCAGTGAGGAAAACTGTCTTCAGCATCATCATCAATATTGTCATAATATTCGTCATGAATAGACTATTAACTATCGCTGCAGGAGAAACGCCATACGTACTCCATACTGACCGCAACTGTCTTCAAACGTAGGATTCCGTGCTCCTGTAGCATGTTGTGTGATCTGATCTGTTCAACGTCCATTACGTCCTCGTCCAATTCTTTCCATGTCGGTAAGTTTCGACGTTGGTCCAATTACATTTACTCGCCTGATTAAGTCTGCTGCCGACCTCTATTTTATTTCATCTATAGCCATGTTATCGTCTTTCAATACTGTCTGCTCCTGGACCCAGGTTTGTGTTTTCCTTTATATTCCAGTAAGATCAAGTTTCATTTTTAAATTGTTTTCATAATTACCCCAAGTCTACCTGATGTCAGTCACAAATGCTGATATATAAATTTCGTTTCAGATTCATGGAAGTTAGGTCGGTAAACTGTATTTAGTTTACGTAAATAACTCTAGAATAATTTTCCTCTTTAACATATTGCTTTTTCCTGTCTAAAAAGACATCATCCTCAACTAGGATAAATGTATTTACTATCTACTGAAATTTTAGAAAGCATTGTAGGATAAATATATTTACTATCTACTGAAATTTTAGAAACCATTATTGATTGGACCACAGCAATCGGTATAAAATAATAAAAATCAATAAAGGCAGTCTCGATCGCGTCTTCAGATTTCTTATTTGTTTGCTACCGGTTTGGGCCCTTTCCTCAAACCATCTTCAGGAGTATCACCCCAATTACTGCTGCTGGTGGCGGCAAACGGAGCGAGATCCGTAGAAGTACGGTTGTCACGGCGGTTCTATCTTTCGTTTCTTTCATAATATGTATTTCCCGTCTTCTTATAGTGCAAAATGTAGTTGTAATTAAAATATTATTCACAAGAGACCAACCTGTGCTCATGCAAAGGGCTGTAAGCACAAAATAATACCCCTAATTGAAACAGTCTAAATAGCAATAGTCGCAGAGTATATTTTATTAATAATTTCCTCAACAACAGAAGCCATTATGCTGTTTCGAATTGCATCACCTTCTTCTTCGACTTGTCTAGTTATTGTTGTGTCTGAGTGTACACCTCGGTTAGCAAAATCATTTCAAAATTTTTCTAAATAATTATTCGATTTCCAGCAGTCAAAATCTCAACTGTACAATTAGTCTTACTTTGTGATCAAAATACGAAACTGTTATCATATGGTATCAAAAATATTCACACGAACGTACCTGCGCAAACAACTTCAGATACGCTATGTGATCAAAAGTATTAGGACACATGTCTGAAAATGGCTTATAAGTTCGTGGCGCCCTCCTTCGGTAACGATGGAATTCAGTATAGTGTTGGCCCAACATTAGTCTTGAAGACAGCTTCCACTCTCGGAGTATACGTTCAGTCAGGTGCTGGAAGGTTTCTTGGGGAATGGCAGCCCATTCTTCACGGAGTGCTGCACTGAGGAGAGGTATCGATGTCGGTTGGTTAGTCCTGGCACGAAGTCGGCGTTCCAACACATCCCAAAGGTGCTCCATAGGATTCAGGTTAGGACTCTGTGCAGGCCAGTCCCTTACAGGGAGGTTATTGTCGTGTAACCAATCCGACACAAGCCGTGAATTCTGAGCAGGTGCTCGATCGCGTTGAAAGATGCCATCGTCATCCCCGAATTGCTCTTCAACAGTGGGAAGCAAGAAGGTGCTTTAAACATCAATATTGGCCTGTGCTGTAATAGTGCCACGTAAAGCAACGAGGCGTGCCAGCCCCCTCCATGAAAAACACGACCACCCCATAACATCACGGCCTCCGAATTTTATTGTTGGCACTGCACACGCTGGTACATGACGTTCACCGGGCAGTCGCCATACCCACACCCTGCCATCGGATCGTCATATTGTGTACTGTGATTCGTCACTCCACAAAACGTTTTTCCACTGTTCATTCGTCCAATGTTTACGCACCTTACAGCAAGCGATGCGTCGTTTGGCATTTATCGGCGTGATGTGTGGCTTATGAGCAGCCACTCCACCATGAAATCCAAGTTTTCTCACCTCCTGGCTGACTGTCGTAACACTTGCAGTGTATCCTGACGCAGTTTGGAATTTCTGTTTGACAGTCTGTATAGATGACTGCCTATTACACATTACGACCTTCTTCAACCGTCGGTGGTCTCTGTCCGTCAACAGACGAGGTCGACATGTACGATTTTGTGCTGCAAGTGTCCCTTCACGTTTGCACTTCACTATCACATCGGAAACAGTGGACCTAGTGATGTTTAGTAGTGTAGAAATCACGCGTGCAGACGTATGACACAAGTGACACACAATCACCTGACCACATTCGAAGTCCGTGAGTTTCGCGGAGTACCCCATTCTGGTGTCACACGATGACTAATGACTACTGAGGTCGCTGCTATGGAGTACCTGGCAGTAGGTGGCAGCACAATGCATCTAATATGAATAACGTATGTTTTTGGGAGTGTCCGGATACTTTTGATCACATAGTATAGTGGAAAAATTTAAGTTTTCAAAAAAAAACAAAAGAGATTTCTGTTGAGGAAATAACTGACTTCATGAATTTAATTCAAACTGTAGCCAAATGTAACTGTTTAGATTTCAATGGACAGTTGTATCAACAGTTTTATAGTGCCTAATCTACTAGCCGGTATTCTTGCAGGTATATTAATATTTTTTTAAAACAGTTCTCTAGCCGCTACTCTAGGCGTTCCCTCATACTTCAGATACGTGAACGACATTTTGATAATTTTCGGACAGCCTAATAACGGCACTGATCATCTCTGCAAAATCTTCAACGAACTTCACGAAGAATTTACTTTCTCATGTGAGCTCGAAAAAGAATTCCATCAGATACATTATTTGGATCTAACATTACAAATAGTTGAAACAGAAATTCCTTTCAATCTTTTTCTCAAATAACCCAGCACTGATCAGATAGTGCCATCCTGTTTAACACACGCTCATTCTCAGAAATAAGTTTCTTCCGTCCATAAAGCTGTTTCTATTCCTTTATCTGATGAAAATCTCGAAGCTGAAATTAATTTGACTAAAATTATTATAGTCAATAATGGGTAAGACCCAACCATAGTGGATAACGTTTTCTAAAATAAAAACAGCAATATAATTGCCACTCTTGGTACTTGTCCAAGTATCGAAAGTAATGAAAAGAAAAAGAAAAAAGAATTCGAATACGTTTCGAGGATCTGCATCTTATGGATTCAGCATCTCCTCCAAAACAAACACGACTGTAAAGTAGCATTTGCTACTGATACTGCGTTGTCCAGTATAAATTTCAGTTTGCATAACCTACTGACTTGTGGAATGAACTATTAAATGTCATTTTAAATATTTTTTAAATTCAAACAGCTGATTTCTTCGACTGTTAATAGGTGGTGCGACTTGTTTCGTGTCCGCGTTGTAAGCCTCTCACTGTGATGACATGTCCGGTACCTGTTTCCTCATATAGCCCTTAGCGGTGTGTAGTGTGCTACACCATATACATATAATTTTCCAGACAATTACCAGTTTTATGTGAGTTCCAATGTCTGTAATTTTATACGACTCAAATATTATCCTCTTATGAGGTATTTTATATGATGATAGCATTTTGCTCTTAAATCTGTTCGTCTGTTACTACAGGTACGTATCGTCACCTCATAAAACTGTTCGGTAAAACAACCACCTCTTTTTTGGTTTTTCTCCATGTTAATAGTTTTGTATTCCATGTAGGTAATTGTTTGGATTTTCTGACAAAGACACCCATTGTCGGTGTTGAGACTAGGTTAAACTAAAAACTTGTTGCAACCGAATGACTATATTATACAAACCATAACGTAGATCTATTAATTCTTGGTCTCGTTCTTTGAAATGGTACAAAAACACCATGAATTGGTCACGTCCCTTTAGCAGGCATTACAACAGACTTTGATATTATGCAGTTTTTATTACTGCCACAATCCCTGAAGGAGATGTTATCAGAATGGTATTTCTTATAACTGTGTTGCTTTAAATGACTCAATGCAGACTGTAAACAAAATATTGTAATTCGTTTTATACACGGTACGTAGCCATTAGACTTACCATTTTTGGTCTACAACCAACATAACTTTTTCCAGACACAGTTTTTAACTGTTCAACGTTTTCATAATCCTTTTAACCTTATTTCTTACTGCACTTGGTCCATGCTTACAGAGAGACTTACCACAAATGTATTCGCGTACGGAGGAAGAAGCGTTTAACGTCTTTTGAGTCAAACATTACCTGAGATTCGGTCGTGACTTCTACTGTCGGCTAAAATAATTGTTGCACGAGTAGCCTACCAAATTAGGCTCAACTCGCCACATCTCGCAGTTCCTGATCCCTAACTCGGTCGTGCAGGTGTCAACTAAATATTGCTAATAATCGGAGATTATCGAAATGTATCTCGATTCAAAACTATTTTTTACAATCAAGAACTTAGCCCCACAGAAGAACATGCAGCACTTCAAGGTTATGTATATGTCAGTTATTAAATGCATTTATTTTAAATAAATATTTTTGTGTTACCTTTTTGTAGATGTCTAAGTGTTTTTATTGGCCACCTCAACTACTGATGCAACAGACGGTAACTGGCAACGTTTTTGATTTTTCCACCTATCGGCGACTTGTCTGGTGCTTGAGGTGGTAGCGTTCGGCAGATCGTGAAATTGTTTCATAATTATATGTGTGTGTAAGTAACACCTACTTTACGTAGTTTTGATTTCTGTATGCAAAGAAACATCAGGAGAGAAATCTCTCGTGGCACTTATTCAGTTTCAGAACCAACAGATCACCCCACTACTCATTACTACTGGTAGATTGGTGGAAGCAAAACAATCTCAGAAAACGAAAACGACCGAATCACAGATTACCAGCAGCCAGGTACGGTCTCCTCCACCCTTACGCTCTTTTTATGCACAACAAGAGGAATAGACGGAGTAATGCCAGCAAGTAGGGCAACAATTCGCTGCATACAACACATCACGTGCATCACAACGATCTTAGTTGTCTTCGTGGACAGCCGTGCATATTTTCCCTTAGTATGACAACCTGCTCCCTCAGTTAGAGCCTCAAACTCTACCCTACGAGGACATTTCTCGAGCCCTAGACGACAACTTAAAAGTTCAGATCCATTTTACTACTGCTCGTATCAAATTTTTTCGTACGAATTGTCATAATAATCAGTCTTACAAGGAATGGACCGCTGAACTCTAGTGCATGACTGGGACCCGTAAATTTAAACCCTTTTGTGGAGCTTCATTTCAAGACGAAATATTTCTCGATGACATTATTTAGGAACTTGCTCCTAACAAAATACAGGCTGAGATTGTGAAGCATTGCAGCCCTACTCTCAATGACGTGCTTAAATTAAGAGGAGCTCAGGAAGTTCAAGATTTCAATGGACGTGACTCTAAGGTACCTATTATTGCGTCACTGACCACGATATGTCACAGCGGTCCCAGTTTACCAACAAATATTCACATGATCTCTCATTTCGAATACGTACTTACTCCCCTTGACAATACACACAGGAAACATGGACGAAAGGAATGTAATCGTCCAGTGAAACGCTAGGTGCAAAACTCACTTCATTGTAATCAGGTCTCCTCGAACAGCTATACGCTTCTTTAATCGCAATTCACACACAGGTAGTCTTCTGCGAGTCAAACTAGTTAGTCACATTCAGAGAGGAAACCCCAAAAATGTTCATTTCTCTTTAGATCTGCAATCAGTTTCTATCATTTCAGTAAGATACTGGTGTTTCGGTCACAATGATTGGTAAAGGTACTTATGAGCATTTGGGACATCCTCATCTGGAAATGTCACACCTGTACTTCAGGGCCTACAAAGGCGTAACTGTCTTTGTTTTAAAACGTGCACTGTGCAAGAAAAATATAGAGATACGACTATATCAGTGTCATTCAGAGCAGTTCAATTACATTCTAGCACCAACATTAGTTCTGATGATGCTTTGAAATTAAGCGAAATATACATACTATGCGTACGAAAATTTCCCATGCCAGTTGTATTGGGTTGTGTGAAAAATATGTACGTTTTCTCGGCGGTACACTGTGACATGTCGAGGAATTTCCCGCCCATGTTACACTCAAGAGCAATGTGAAAGCTAAGTCTTACTGCGCTCGTACTGTACCTCATGTCTTACGACATGAAGTGGCTTCTGAACTCACGATTAGGAGAAACCGTAGTTTTCATACCTGTATCTACTAGTCAGTGGCCACCTCTTCTTGTAATTACAAGTAAAGCTAACGGGAAGGTCAGACTTCGTACCGACTTTAAGGCTGCAGTTAACGCTCAAGTAGTTACTGAGTCCTTTCTGCTTTCACACAGGGCTTATGGATCGCCTGCAGGTGGACGATTCTTTTCGAAATCTGACTTCCTAAATGTTTATCCTCAGCTTCGCTTGGATGGGGAAACAAAAAATTCATGGTAGTTAGTGCATAGGTCAGCTTGTATCAATGTCAGGCCTTTCCCTACGGAAGGACCTCTGCTCCTGCGTTATTTCAACACTTCCTGTAACAAGCGACGTCGAACGTTCTGTCGAGTCAAAATTATTTGGATGACATCATTGTGTCGGGTTAAACACTGGAATATCATCTAAAAAATCTGGAGTCCATTTTTCATGTCTTAACTGAAGCACTACTCAATTGTAATTCATTGACAACCACGGCGTTCGCCCCTCGACTAATAATTTAGAGGCCATACGGAGATTGCCTTGTGCTACACATGTACGAGAACTCCAAGCTGTTCTTCGAAACCTGGCGTTCTATAGAAAATCCGTACCCAAAGCAGTGCAAACAGCCGCTCACTTTCATCTCCTCCGGCATAAAAATCTTCCTTTTGAATGGGTAGCAGATTGGGAACAATCTTTACAGAAATTGATACATACATTCCATAGTAGCCCATGTCTTACGTATTGCGAGCCGCAAAAACCAGTAGACGCCATTCTCACAGGAAATAGCGGGAGATTTATCTCTCAAGCTTGAAAACATGGAACGTCTCATATCATTCACGTCAGAGATGTTGAACAAGCCCTAAGTCAAATACAGTCAGCCAAAATTTACTGTATCACAAAACTTCATGAATATCTGTATGGGAGAAATTTTTTTCTTATGACTGGTCATAAGACACTGGCTGCCATTTTTCATCTGCACCTGATTACACAGCACAGAATCTGCACCGTTGATCACTATTTCTATCGAATTATCAGTATGAAATTCTTTATCGGCTACGGCACAGCGTGACAACGCAGACATAATGTCTCACTTGGCTATGGAACAAAACGGATTGACAAGCATCTGAAGTTTCTTGTCTTCAAACGGATCGTTCGGATTCGCAAGATCTAAAAGCTTTTCGCATTGGCTGTCGGTGGATCATACAGTCTGCTGAACAACATCAGTGACTATGATAGCGTAAATCTACATTCTGATACGTTGGCGTTATAATCCTAAATCAATCACCGATGCAATAGTTCAAGTACCATGCACAACACAACAACAGTCACTCTCTTAGTACTGGTGTAACTGTATTGCATTCTTCTAATGAAAAAACGAAAGTACTGATTTCAGAAACGTTGCAACAACATGTGATGAAGTTATTACGTAGAGCACGTTGGTGAGTTGCCAGAACTAAGCAGTTAGAAGGCTAGCATTGTTCGCGGTTCGGGCTACATAAACAGAATAAATGACCGCCACTTGCGAAGTTTGTGCACATAAGCAGGCAACTCCAGTACAAGAATATTTCCGTTGGCTTCGATCTGTTTCCTTGGCAACACCTTCATACTGATTTTGCTTGTACTTTCTGGAACACAAGAAGTCTCACTGCATGCATCAAATATTCTTTTGATGTTACAGTGCATTCAACTAATAGCAATACTACTATGAAAGCACTCACTTATCTCATTTGCTTAGATTTGCCACCAACAACTGTTCCGGACAATGGACCGCAATTTTATTCTTCGGAATTTCAACAAATGTACTAACAAAACGGAATTTAATATATTCTAATGGTAGACTTCTCTCCTCAATAGGATTATGAAACAAAACATCTCGTTCGTAGTTTAAATACTTAAATGTCCAGGCAATGTTGAGACCTGGTAAAAAGGAAGGCAGGATTGGGTTACGATTGTGGACGGGAACGTAATCAATTACTGTTGGTTAGTTTATTTTTCAATCATGTACCCTTTATTTGGAAACAACAACAGATAAAAGGTGACAATAAATTAATAAGTGTTCCACGGCTGAAGGCATTAATGACAACAAATTCAAACTATTTTTCAGCTGATGGCCCCAATAGTGATAATTTAAAACTGTTCCACGGCTGAAGGCCTGAATACCAAACTTAAAAACCAGTTAAACTACTTCAGCTAGCGATTACAGTTATTAAAATATTTTTTAAAAAACAATCATCAAAATCTCACTGCTAGAATACAATTGTCTAATTAAAATTTTAAAACAAGTAACACTCACGACTGAAGGCCTTCATGACAACCAATTCAACTATTTCTCGGCTGAAGGCCCAAATAGTAATAATTTAAAAACTGATTCACAGCTGAATTGCAGACTAGCAGTTCTTTTAAGGACCAGTTAAACATCTTCAAGCTTGAAATTACAGTTATTAAAATATTTTTTGGAGAATAACACTCATCAAATCTGACCAAACGAAGGAGGAGGGGGGAGTGGGGGAGTCAGAGACGTTGCTCCAAGCATCAACCTGGGAAAGTACCTCAAAACTTCTCAAGCGATGAGACAGGCAGCCAAGTGTTGCACTCACTTCACAAGATGGTAACTCAGACTAGTGGCAATTTCAACACATGACCAATAATCATTTGCCAGATGTACCTAACGCGCGACAACCAACGCAACGATGGAATAACACACCCAAGCCGAAACCGGTGGACAGCACTACGTCTTCAAAGAAGCATACGGAAGCCACTGTAGGAAAAGAAGAAGAAAAACGAACAAAGAATGCCCCCGACCCACAAATCAAGGAAGCTGTCGAACTACACGCCTTACCGGGCAGCAGCGGCAAGGTGAGGAAAAGTACACTGTTGTGACGTACTGACCAGGGCAGGTAACTGGGGCGTTAGCGACCACTAGGCAGGAAAAATATCACTGGCTCAACTTCACAAATTATATCATACAGAATGCAACAATTAATAATAAGAAGTGGAGGAAGGCTAATTATGTTCGTCTTCCCCTAAAGCTCCACTCGCCGCTGTCTCGGCGACACCGCGAGCAGCAACACGCAAGCAAATGGCGAGATCCCACTATGGTGGACATTTCGCTACTTGAATTAAGGCCCACTCAAACTTCCTGGGCCCGGTTGACAACGAGGTTGTACCCCTCGTGACTACAGCCCTTTCATCCGGCAGCGCATGTGTGCCGCCAGAGGTCCTGAAGTGTCCTCGCGTTGTGCGGACCTGGCTGCCCAACCCAACTGCCCACTCACGCGACACGGAAAACACCACAACGTCGCCACAAAGAGAGTACCACCAGTACTAGATACACCGCGGGACCACAAGCGGACAGATAACGTTTGCAAACGGAGTGGCGCCAATGAACAGAAAAAGAAAACAACAACTGTAACAATATCAACTAAACGATGCCAACCTAGCAACAGCACCAACGCGAGCCGTATCACGTCTCAGATGTTTTTCGCATTTGGGAGAAAATGATTTTTTGTTGTTTCCGAGCACCTATCTCACTATGCCTGCTCACGACGCTTCACCATCACAACTCTTATACTGACGTCGCCACCGCACTCTGCTGCATCTCTTTCACCCTCACCAATCTGTTATCAACACTACCTTCCCAATGAAGTTCTGCATGAACAAAATTTTCTACCACGTCTTTAACATGGCTCATAAATGGGAATCTGGCATTGTCACTCAGATGTGTGGCCATTCTCATTATTCCATTCTCAGTGCATTGGGGACTGAACACCAAAACCACCTACGTTTCCGTGATTATAGTAATCCTGTGGCAGATCCTCATTTTTCAGACACGCTGCTTGCTACCCATCTTGCATTCCCCAAGCAGCCTTTGTTGTTTGCTGACGGTACATGAGTTTTATGACGACTCTGCCATGGAGATTCCCTGCATGAAGTACGAAGCGATCATTGATACAAGGCTACAGTCCCCTTCACTGCTCGCAGTTCGTCTGGAGAAACCAGGGCACACCAATCTATGTTCCAAGCTTCCATCTATGATCGCAAGTAGTAGAGAAAAAGGCCAATCTCTGGTACCCCCACTTCAAAAGTCGGCAACCTGGTAGCCGACTTGGCCGATTGGTAAGCACTTTCGTTTCCTGAGCTCCAGAAAAGATGGACAACCATCTGGCTTGATGGACGTCAATATGGAGATCCTCGACTCTCACAATTAATGAGTGTCGAGGGTATATCCTGAAGACTACTCTGTCTTGCTGGTGCAAACGTGAGCGTGACTGAAGGTTCGAGCGATGGCCACCAATTCAGCAGTGAATATACTGCACCCGTTGGTCAGGGAGCTTAGTGTACTGCATCTTACTTACGTGTAGGCCACACCGGTCCGTACATCGACCATTGAGCCGACGTTGTTCATCACTTCCCAACTTTGAAATGCATCAAAAATTGCTAGCAACAGACGGCCTTAAACCCGTGGGATATACAGAGTCTGTCTGTCCAGTGGAACGGTAGAGACAGATTCAAGGACAGGATATACACCACAAGGGGTATGCAGTTGCTCCCTCACATGTATTGTCATTGTGGGATACTGGAGTTCAGAACAGAGACTATGCTGACTGCGACTGTGACTCCAGTCGTGGGCCGCTGTTGAGAGAGGTGGATCTTCCTACAAGGAAATAGGACACGGTAGTTTTGATACTCAGGAGAGCAGCAAATATGTATCGTGTGGTTGAGAGCAGTTGTTGGCTCATGATCTGTAGTGGAGGGAATCCAGGCTGTGTGAGAAGGGTATAAGCACCTGTCGCAAACGGGACTTCACAATGGTTTATTGGATCCAGCATCTGCGATGCTGAAGGCGATGCTGAACCATATGTCAGACCCCCAAAAACAAGACAGTGTAGGATTAAAGCTTTATAAAGCCACAAATAAGAAGCGGTCTCCGCCCCATCTGGTGCCACTGAGGCACAGAAAATTATAAAGTTGTGACCAGCACGTTCCCTTATGTTGGCGAAGATGGGAAAACCAGGCATCGAATACCAGTCCCAGAAAGTGATTAGAGTCGTTGAGTTAGAGTTCTGGGTGTGGATTAACATTACAATGGCGACACGTTTCTTGGTAGCTGTCAGCCGTTGTGGCCGAGCGGTTCTAGGCGCTTCAGTAAGGAACCGCGCTGCTGCTATGATCGCAGGTTCGAATCCTGCCTCGGACATGGATGTGTGTGATGTCGTTAGGTTAGTTAGGTTTAAGTAGTTCTAAGTTCTAGGGGACTGATGACCTCAGATGTTAAGTCCCATAGTACTCAGAGCCATTTGAACCATTTGGTAGTTGAAAAACGGTATCATGGGGCGGGCATCTTACTTGTGAAAGTTGAGAATATGGATCAGCTGGCAAGCGTGTCCGGTTCGCATAGGTGGTTAACGTGACCGCTCGCGTAAACTGGGAGGTCCGGTTTAGCAGCCTGATTCGATACAATTTTTCTTATGTCACCGTTGCGCTTATTTCAACACGCAGATGCAGTAAAATCTTCACCAAACACTGCTGATATTCAAAGAATATGAAGGTGTATCTTCATTTGAGATCATTACTTACAGTCAAGGACTTTACTGCCCTTGTAGATATTGGCCACCTTAACTACCGGTACAATATTCTTGTACATCCTAGCGTTGCTTCTACCCACTTTGGCTTTTGCAGTTAAATGCTGATCATTTACATTCCCTTTGACGGTCATATAATGAACTAACCAACGCTGCTAATAATACCTCACAATAATTATCTAATATAACAAACACACACTGCAGTGTATAGTGCGACACCGATACAGAAAATCAGGGAGACATGTGAACCCAAAGCAACTTTTAGAAAACTGTTACTCATATTATTCTCAAGACAGGGATTGGTTAGTGAGGTCAGGCCTGGGACAGGGTGAGGCCTGGGACAGCGAATAAAGGATCTGAAACCTGGGAAAGAATCAAGAAAAGGTGTACCCTGAATTTTAACGCATAGAACTTAGTTGGTTTAAATGTTAACTATCGAGCTTAATTGCATTTAAATTGTATGTATATTAGGAAATGAAAGGATTTACCATGTCAATGAGTTGTAAATTCGCTTATCGTTTCTTTAATAATACTGAAATAGGGATTCAGCTTGCTGTAGGAGAAGACCGTTTGTTGCTAGGTCTTGAACAAGCTCCACTCGTCAACAAAGTCAAACATTCCACAGTTACGGTCTCTCGTTGGGAGAAATGTGTTTATTAGTTTTCAATGTAAACAGAAGTGGAGGAATTACTTTACAGCACGCCCTTCAATAATCAATGCCCCGCTAAAAGGGGAAAAATGGCTACGGAAGAAATAGTGAAGCAACCATACAGGAGGTAACCAAAATTGGCTAGAGGAGGACCGTTAAAAAAGAAGTCTAGGTAAGTGCCAGAATACAGATCCCATGATCCGTGATTGGAGTTACAGTTTTCGTGCTATTTCGTCTGTCATTTAGTGCTTATTTCACCCCTAGCAATGATTTGTGGACGTGAAAATTTGCGAGCGTCATCGTGTTTGGGAATCCACTTTAAATTTCACGTCGCCCTATAACCGGCAGAGGAAGTCAGTTCAAATGTCATTTGAAGGCAACGTCGTTGTTTTCAATATGGCCTGAATTATAGTCGCGTACTCCCTACAAAACCAGCATCGTATTTAATGTTGATTGTACTCGTTCCATACACTGATAAAGCATGAGAAAAATAACTGCTTGTATATTCGTGGTCGATGTGTAATTAATATGATGTCACCGCAAGTGTACATGGTTGTTCGTACCTGTTTCCTCTGTACTGTTATCGACGGATTCTCAGCGGTCTGATTGCTGTAGTGTAACGACGTAAGTCTTGTATAAATTATTTCCTTTTGACATATGAGCATCTGGAGACTTCGTCACCTACGTCAGTTACAACACACTTCAAAATTATTTAAATTCTTTTTAAATTGTCTTTGAATGGTTCTTGAACGAAACTGTAAGACATCATCAATTGAGTCGTATGCGCAAAATTACGTCACTCAGTCCAATTGGTTTGCGCAAACTTTTTCAATGTAGATGTTTTGTTTCTTCTCAGAAATTATATTAATGTAAGTTATCTGATTTAATAAATATTAGAACCACATTGAATAAACTTTCAAGACTCAAACTCTAGATGATCGTTGTCAAAATTAATAATATTGTCAAATATATTATTAATTCATTAACATAATTCTTCATAAATAAATTCTCGGAACACGTATTTAAAGTTTAGTAGCATCCACTAGTTTATTATCTTCCTACATATAGACGTGAACCTGACCCTTGACAAGACAGGACTGAACATTTACAACATGATTGAACTTTCTATAACGTCATTGTTGTAGAAACATTACAAAATCTTTTTTTTTTCAGTTTTTAGAAGCACGACGCAACAACTCGGTTTCAGGATCTTCTGTTGCTCTTTGGCTGTCGACCCGCGACGTATAGCGGCCAGCAAATTTCTCTCTGGTCCCGGCAGTGAAGATGCTGTCTCCGTTCGTTGCGCCGCCCTCTTCGTACATGAAACATAAAAAATAAATACAAAACTTTAGATAATTCACAACCATTACAAATATTACAAAAATACATAAACAAAAAACTAAATTAAACTTATATTCACCTGAAAACTGGGCTGACACTGGTGGATGGGTGACGCTTCAATTTCGTGTCCCACCACATTGCACACGATGGACCATCCGGTATACTCTAGTACGCACAGTCCTTCAGCTGAGCGCTCAATCGCAAATGGTACTTGTCGATGTACGATTAGCCGATTTACTGAATTATACATGAGAGCTCTCGTCAGCGCGAAGAGCTAATGGTCAGAGGAAACGTGATATATATAGAATTCCGGAAATGTGATTTTGCTTTGTCAATGCTGTGCGAGCAGAGGCCGAAACGGTCATAGTTTCACGCACCGCGAGGCGTTCACAATGTCATTGTAACCGGACGTTTTTTCGCCTGCGTGCTTTGACCCCGTCTGAGCAGAACGCTCTTACGCCCATATACACGGGTGAATAACCTAAAACTTGCACTGCGAATATTGCGGAAATTGAAAGTGCTTTTGATGTGAGGTTTTCACAGAATGGAGTGGTGATCAGAGACCCATATTGATAGCCAATAAACAGATTGTAACAATAATTAGAGATTATATTTTTTGCGCAAAGACGCTTCATAAAATGGTACAATGCCTGTTGACATCGTCAAACTAAAAGTAGGGTGAATTATCACTTCAGTAGTGCTTGTTGCAAGATTCTAGCGCGAGTCGTATGAACACCGACACTTGATTGTGCCATTTAACCTTCGTAGTTGCTGGGTACGATGCTGTTATGTTAGCTTACAGTGTGCTTGCCTGTTCGTTCAGTGCGTTCCCACTTGCTAGTCCGTTAGTGTGTGACAGTCCAAGCAGTAGGTCGTGAGTGGACGATGAGTTTTACCGTAGCAGAAAAAGCAGACCTGCTCATGTTGTTTGAAGAGTGCAGGAAGAATGCAGTTCAGCCGTCCGCTGTGGTCGAGCGGTTCTAGGCGCTTCAGTCAGGAACCACGCGCCTGCTACGGTCGCATGTTCGAATCCCATCTCGGGCATGGATGTGTGTGATGTCCTTAGGTTAGTTACGTTTAGGTAGTTATAAGTTGTAGGGGAATGATGACCTCAGATGTTAAGTTAGATAGTGTTTAGAGCCATTTGAAGAATGCAGTTAGTTCTGGTACGATGTATGAGGAAAAAATCCCAAGATACGTAAACCGTCTCGGCAATTGTTTATCAACTTTCAACCAGCTAGACAAAGTGTTAGTGTAAGACATAGACAACGTAACAGAAGGTAACAAGTGACGTCAGAAGAGAGGGAAATTAATTTTCGTGGTGCTGTTGCAGTTTATCCACACGTTAGGTCACGCAGAATTGCGCGAGGAAGTGGCATGAATGAGGCAAGCGTCCTACGCATTCTACATCGACATAGGTTCCACACCGATCACAGCTCTATCAAGAACTGTATGGAAACAGTTACGAGAATCCTGTTAACTTCTGTACATGGACACTAAATACAGGATACTCCAGGTGCATTATTTATCATTTTTAGAAATGAAGCGAAATTAACCAATCATGGCCGTCTAAACCCTCAAAACATACATTATTCGTCTGTTGACAATCCCCATTGGGTACATCAGCGGGAGTGTCAGTGTCCGTGGAGTGTAAATGTGTGGTGTGGAATAGTGACTCATCAGCTCACAGGCCTGTTTTTCATATATGGAACACTGAACGAACACAAGTAACGAATATTCATAATAGACCATCTTTTACGGATGTCAGAAGACGTTCCTCTGTAGACTAGGAGGAAACTGTGCTGCCAACACGACGGCTGTCCAACCCACCGTGTACCAAGTACTACAGCATGCCTTCGCGAATTGTTTCCAAATCGTTGGATTGGCTGGCCCGTTCCCCGGATTTGATGTCTGTAGACTTTTTTCTGTGAGGAAATCTGAACGATGCTGTCTAAAAGACATACCAATGCAACGACTTATTGCTGCAGCCTGCTCCGACATCTCCGCTTGAATGCTAGCACGTGTGTAGCTGTCGTTCCTTACCAGACTGGAAGCGACTACTGCCCCTGCAGGTTATCATGATGAACACAGATTGTGATACTGAGTTGTCTCCTTACCTGACAGAATCAACATGACTAGTGTTGTAGAAGCGTCGTTGTGGGAACTTTTCAGAATACGATATCTCGTAACACTAGAGGTCTGCAACCAACACTACTGACATTCTAGTTTAACCTACCTTTAACTTATTAATGTCAATACCCATTGATATATTTAAAAAGGTGTATGTTTGCGCAGAAAACACCTTTTAACTATTATTACAGTCTATTGATTGGCTAAAACACGCACACCTGACTACTAATCCAGTCTGTTAAAGTCGCAGCTCATCAGCACTTTCCATTTCCGCGATATCTGCGGTGCAAGTTTTAGTTGATTTATTCTGTTTAGATACAGCATGCGTTTGTCACTATTCTGAAATCAACATAATTTTTGTAGTCGAATTACTGAATAAAAATCTTCTTTAATAGTAGTGAAAGAATTCGTTTAACGGCTTGAACAAAAGGATTACAGTAGTGACAGTATGTTAAGTCTAATAGTCACATATTGTAACTCATACTTCCAAAACTCTTACTGAATATCAGGGGAGACATATGCAAATCTTTGGGACATATGCAACATCTCCATACTATTAAAATAAAAGGGATACTATGACAAGTTAATCATGGGAACACATGCTAGTGTACGTAATGGGTTTGGAAAGAACGCACCATATCAGAAGTAGGCCTAAATCAAATCATAGTAGGATCTTGCAGAACTTTATGTGCAAATGGTAGTACTTCTTCCCTCAACTAAAAGATGTTCGTGAAAAGTGTAATGAATTTAACTGTGGATCACTTCAGCAAGGACAATGGTTCCAGTTGCTTATCAAATGACAGCTTCACAACAAAATATAAAAAAAAAATTAATTATACAATCATGAGCCCACACAGACAAATCATATTGTTTTAATCAATTTCGTTAGTGTAACAGTTAATCGTTAATTCTGAAGACGCGGGCGAGCTATGACTGCGTAATGATAACAGGTACGTATTTATGCGAGATCCACATCTTTTAAGGTTTGAGAATGAAAGAAATAGTTGTATGAATCGTTTCATTGTTTCTAAAAGTTTTGCTTTAAAGTGATTTTGTGCTTAGGTGTGCGTTAGAAACAGTTGTGGAAACATTTGCACTTCTCTGGTGTGGATGCCTCATTGCACTTTCATAAGTTCGCGAGGAATTCACCAATGTTCCACTTTTTGTATGACGTAATGGAACAAAATGAAGTCATTAGGCATCAATCAGGCAAATACGGGTACTGAGACATGAAATCGATGTTTTTCTTCCTCAAGTACCTAACTGTCTGAAGTTGTACGGCATTTTCTCTATGAAGAATTATGGGAAGTTTTCAGATCTTTTTACTGATTTCATGGGTGGCTTGTGACAAATAAAATGTTGTATACCATTCAAGATTTTATTATCTCCAGTATTACCAAAGATACAAGCCATCATATTCATGGAACCATCTTTGTTGGCTTCTGATCATCTAAGAACATCGAAATAGCCTACTTAACTGTTTTAGGTTATGAAAAACCCGAATTAATCCAAGTTTCGTCCCCCATTACGATGTTTTATATGCACGAAGTATTTCAACATTCCCTTACACAAGACAGTGTCGAGCTATTTGTGGTAGTGAGCATCGATCAGATTGTGCCGAACCCATCGAGGATATACATTTTTCACAGCTAGTACCTTCGCCAAGCGAATTTACTGCAGACTTAGATACAGCTAAGGACGCCTTTGACTTAGGGTTAGTACAACGCACAATTCTTTTCTATCATCATATTAATTAATCGATTAATTATTTTGAGACACCAATAGATTTCGATTGGTTATCAAGTAAACCATAGGTGACGGCAGCACTCCCACGAAAAACTTCTACAAATCCCTTCAACAGTCTTTCATGGGGGTGATTGATTATTAAACATGGAAAGAATCGATTGAAGTCATTGTTCTTGGTTTATTCTTTACAAACATCATAAAATGCATATATCGAAAACTTTTACGTAACTTTTCGTATGGTAGCCACACTGTTCCTTTGAAACCTCTCTTTAAATAAGTCAATCCCCTGATTTCTGCACGGCTGTCTGATTGGTAAGCCCAACACTAAACCAGGAGTAATATCACGTTTCAACAAAGTCATATGAAAATCTATAAAAGAGTGCCAAAACGACTCTGCCTGTAGAGAATTTATAATTTTCAAAATAAAAAAAAAAAAAACACTATGTCTGGCAGGCTGGAATTCTGTGGATACACACACACTGCCACACACACACCACACACACACACACACACACCACATACACACAAAGCAGCTAAACGGTAATGCCGCACCCAAATTAGTTCTCACACACGACAGTGCGGTCGTATCTCAACGGATTAGAGCTTATCTTCACAGTTTGCACGACAGTCTCTTGGTAGCAACATTATAAGGTATCTTTTATGTCAATATTCTCATGAAAATATACAGTTTAGTTCCGTGATGATGTTACAAACTTTCAAGGTTGATGGAGAAAGGTAAATATATTAATCTGGGGTGAGGGACGCTGACCGGAAAAGTCAAAGTCGAAAGTCATAATGCAAAATCGTTCTGATACATCTGACAATGTACCTCCTCTACTGCAAGCTCTTTGCTTTCCCTATTTGGAGAGGTGGTAGTATGCACCAAAACAAGAACAAAATGTCCAGTAAACGTGGATAGTAAATTGTGTACGTTAAGAGCTCTCAGCAGGTTGTTTATCTTGCTAGTGTGGTTTACATCTCTTCTACTAAAACAGTGCTCATAACTGTTAAGGTAAGCATTTTGGAGCCAATGTTTACCAGACAATCTATCCTTGTTTTGGTCGATAATACCCCGTCACAAAATATGGAAAGCAGAGGGCTTGCAGGAGATGAGGCCTACTTTCAGAAGTATCAAAACCGTTTTCGCTTATAACTTTCAAGTTGATCGTTTCTGGACGAGGGTCCATTACTTTAAATTGATATTTTTGTCTTGATCCGTCATCCCTGAAATTTGTACCACCATCACGGAATCACCCTGTATACCACAGACGAAATAAGGCAATACACAGGAAAACAGTCAACAAGACACCGAGACTGTAACTCACACTACCATCCGCCTCACCACAGAAGTAACAAAGGCGCCACAACCTCTGCCACAAAGCACAAACGCCGCTCCTAACAACACGCCAATACCCGCACAAGCGGCCGCTAACTCCACAACAGCACCCCAGGCTTTCACACCCAACACCAACACACCACCTGGGGGAATACTGGAAACACTATTCCCCCGACACACGACCGTTTAAATTCTTACCAAGGTGCTGACGGCCGTCGCTACACTCATCACCCAGCTCATGAGCGCCGAACCCGAGCAATACTGGGCTGTCATACACACTGCCATCACAACACTCTTTCATACTCTTACATGAATAATATGCCACACCCGGCCCATAACGCAGACCCGCACACACTATCACAGATCCTGTTCTGGAATGCAGACTCGATCCACAACAAAAGGGCAGAATTTGCCGCGTTCATGGAGCGCAAGGGAATCCTTGTCGCGCTACTGAGCGAGACTAAACTTAAACTGCACAAACAATTAAACTTTCCTGGCTATTGTGTCTATCGTACCGACCGACCGGGCGACGCCGTGGCAGGTGGAACTGCAATCGTCATACACAAAGACATTGAGCACACAAACATAGAGCTCCCTGAACTGGAAAAAATCGAGGCTACGGCCGTCAGAGTCATGTTCAACGGAGCCTACACCATACCGATATCGGTATACAACAGCCCTGTAGGCATCTCAACACGCGATATCAGCACATTACTCAACATTTCACCGCGAGTAATAGTCGCTGGAGATCTGAACGCAAAACACCCAGAATGGAATTCACGCATACGAAATCCCAACGGCAAAAAACTGTACGAACATTCACTAGGCAGAAACTACATTACACTAGCGCCGACTGAACCGACGCACATTCCCTACCAGAGGGGACACAGGCCAGACGTGATAGACATGGCCCTCATCAAGGGCGTTACAGCGACACTAAACGTCGCCGTTGAAAACGATCTGCCCTCAAACCACCCACCTGTAATACTATACATTGAGGAAACACTGCAGCACACGGAACAACGCAAGATGTTGGACTACGGGCGTGCGAATTGGACATTGTTCAAGCAAATGCTTGATAGCCACATCCCACCTATACACGAAATTAACGAAACAGCACAAATTGATGAGGCAGTAGAAACCCTCACCAACGCCGTCCAGGACGCAATGGCAGACACCATAACTGATCGCACCTCACAACAACGCAGTGCGGCCCTGCCCCAGGAAATCCTGGGCCCAACTCAATGAGGAATCGCCTCAGGAGACAATGGCAGCGCACCAGGCGCCCGTACTTCAAACGGCACATTAACAGACTACAGGGCATCATACACGATAAAATACATACACACAGAACACAACAGTCGAACCAAAAAACTCGAAGGGCTGGACACCACACGACCTGGCGTGTGGCAACTAGCCCGACACTTCACCAGGGAGAAAATATACACCCCAACACTTCAAGGGCCTGACGGACCTGCATACTCAGCGGAAGAGAAAGCAGAACTAATGGCCCGAACACTCGCAGCGTCATTTACACCGAACCTGGTACCATCAGATCCAGCGTTCACACTTGCTACTGACCAAGAGGTTACACGCATTCTAGCCCAACCATCGCGCGACGACATTCGACATGCTAGCACAGCCGAAGTCTCCTGGGCTATAATGCATTCCGCTGCTAGGAAAGCCCCTGGTCATGATGGCATTCAAAACCGTGTCCTCCAGGAGTTCACGGATAAAGCAACTGAGTACCTAACACACATAACGAATGCCATACTAAAACACCAACACTTCCCCGCCTTTTGGAAGACGGCCAAAGTCCTGATGTTCAGGAAGCCGGGGAAAGACCACAGCCTCCCACAAAATTACCGACCCATCAGCCTTCTGAGCTCGCTCAGTAAGGTTGTTGAGAAGGTGATTCTCAAACGCATCACTAGGTACTGCATAACAAATGACATCCTGAGACCGGAGCAATTCGGCTTCAGGAATCACCACTCCAAAACACAACAACTCCTACGGGTCGTTGAACGTATAACACATGGCTTCAACATAAACAAAGCTACAGGGGCAGTGTTCCTGGACATCGAAAAGGCTTTCGACCGTCTATGGCACAACGGCCTCATCCGCAAACTCAGCGACGCGGGATTCCCCGATGGGCTGCTGCGTCTAATACACTCATACCTCACAGACAGGAGTTTCAACACTGACGTGCAGGGAAAACAATCAACACGACACGGTATACACGCGGGAGTACCCCAGGGAAGCATCGTAGGGCCCCTACTGTTTAACCTCTACATAAACGATCTTCCAACCACACACAACACAATGATGGCAATCTACGCGGATGACACAGCCATCCTTGCACAAGATTGGAAACCATCAAACATTACGTCACGCCTACAGACTGCACTCAGAGTGGCCGAGCCTTGGTTGGAGAAATGGCGTGTTAGAGTAAACGTCGACAAGTGCGAAGCCGTTCTGTTCACTAAAAGATCGAAGCAACTGCGCAAACACCGCTACTGCAGACCAATAACTCTACATGAACGTCCAATACGTTTCCGTGAGAAAGTCAAATACCTCGGTGTCTGGCTGGACAGGAAATTACTCTGGGGGGACCACATACAACACATGACCAACCGAGCTAGCGCGAGGCTCAAACAGCTCTATCCTATGCTCAACAGGTGTAGCACACTAAACAGAAGGGTGTCGAGGTCCATGTACATGACACTTATCCGACCCCTGATGACGTACGCAGCTCCCGTCTGGGGATACGCTGCGCCTACACGCCTGCGCCGTCTGCAGCTCATACAAAACAAAGTACTCAAAATCATAAGCAATGCTCCACGATACACACGAATCGCGGACCTTCACCGGGAATACCGACTTGAGACTCTCACGGAGGTAATCCACAAACTCGCCACAAGACTATACAGAAACTCCAGACACTCGCAGAACCCGTTTATTCTGAATCTGGGGAACTACGACCACAACCATGGATGGAAACATAAAAGACCGAAAGACTTACTTGCAAGGACATAACATCTATGGCCAAGCATACGCAAACATAACGGCACAGGCGAGCCCCTGTTAATCAGACGCATTTACTGGATTTCCAGCTGAAATACACTGCCGAATAACTGGCACCACACAGGGAAGCCGTACCGTACACTGCATGCAAACAAGCTCCACACATCCCCCACACAGTGAGATGATCTATGGCCGATCTCCCAATACTGTATAACGATCTTGATTGTTCCAGGAAAGTAGCAGCTGCAGCAACTGGGACACATCGCCATCGCTTGTCACGGTAATGATGCATGATACCTATACTAACAAATCCAACCTTGCATGAGCTATCGCAGTTAGTAAGCCACTACTGCTCTTACTACCCATCCAACTGTCGCAGAGGTTTTTTTCCCACGGCACGAGCCATGGCACTTTTTTCCCTCTGCTCCTCAAATCGCTACCCTCACTCGCGTTTCGTCCACTATCTATCACCTGATGGACCGTGTTAATGCGTAGCCTTACCCAGACGCACGGACAACATCACAGCCCAGCATCCTGTGATCCACTTACTAGACAACTAACATGTTTACGGAGGTGACAGTAGAACTTTTGGTTTGGTCACCACGTTGGTGCAGGCGTGGAGGGGCCCCATCTCGTAATGTGATATTTTCTTGTATCGTTAATTAATATTTTGATCTTACTGATAACTCAAACTATAAAGCGAAGGTTTTACGTTTAATCACCACAGCAGGTCTTTCAATAATGATTACCTAATATTACTTGAAAAACTGCCAATTTTTTTCAACGGTACTCGGCAGCTAATCTGCAATCAGAACTAGTATGTAATCCTGTATTCGATACAAAAGGAAAGTAAGGAGACTGCCACAAACTGTAGTTATAAAATGAAATAAATCTGCCGATGGCTGATTACGTCAATACTTCACAGGGGCGTCGTGGTTTGTTGCCACTTCCTGCTGCCTCGCCCATCCGTAATGTAATTTGTTAGCAGCGTTTTCGCGACAACATCTGGCTTCTAGCATCCTATGGAGTGTCAAGGCAGTGAATGTACCCAAGTGTTTCCAGCCACTTATGATCAGTACGTCCAACGTCTTGTCATCGCAGCCAACAATAGAGAGGCGCCGGAGCAAACCACGTGCCCAAGAGTTTTTAAGTTTTTCTAATACACGTAATCTCGATATGAGATCTCAGGCTTTCCCGGCGAATGTGCTTTATCCAAAGCTCTAGGGTGTCCAGCCGGATCCGTTCGTCGAAGTTCCACGATATTTCGGCTGATAACCGTTCCGCCATCATCAGGTGATGCTGATGGAATGATCTGTCTGCGCTGTGTCCGTGGTATTTATGTCCGCGGGTTCCCGAGTCGTACCCCGGCGCGGGCGGCCGGCGGGGCGCCGCGTGGTGGGAGGGGTGGGGGAAGCTGCAGCCACGCCCGGTGGTAGGCGCATTCCATCTCCGTCCGCCGTGGCGGAAGGATCTCGCGTCCGCTCGTGCCGTTGCTCTTTGATGGTGTTTAATAACGGTTTCCAGGCCTTGCTAAGTTGAAACCCGGTGTCCCTGTTGTTGAGGTTATCTGTTACTCGAATTTCTATGGCCTCCTTGTAGATACTGTCCCAGTAGGCACTTGTGGCAGTCAGGATTTTTGTCTCTTCGAATTTCGCTGTGTGTCCGGTTTCAATGCAGTGTTCTGCTAGGGCCGAATGGCTGGCTTGGCGTAAGCGGGTGTGACGTTCGTGTTCTTCGCATCGGTCCTCGACCGTGCGAACTGTTTGGCCGATATAGGACTTGCCACAGCCGCACGGGATTTTGTATACGCCGGCCTTCTTCAGCCCTACGTCATCTTTTACCGTTCCTAGTAGGTCACCAATCTTTGCTGGTGGCCGGAAGGCTGTGTCAATCTTGTATCTCCTTAACAGTCTCCCTATTTTTGACGACACGTTGCCAGCAAACGGCAGAAAGGCCAGAGCTTGCTCATCTTCTTCGGGTTGTTCTTCATCTCGGTTCTTGCTGCACTTCTGTTGCCGGAAGGCCTTTGGGATTTGGCGGTTGCCATACCCATTCTTGCGGAACACGGTCTCCAGGTGTTTGAGCTCCGTTGTCAAGTTCTATTCATCAGAGATCGAGTGTGCTCTATGTACCAAGGTGTTGAGCATTCGATTAAGCTGCGTCGGATGATGGCAGCTGGACACATGTAGGTACAGGTCAGTGTGTGTGGGCTTTCGGTACACACTGTGACCCAGTGAGCCATCAGACCTACGTTCCCCTAGGACATCAAGAAAGGGTAGTTTTCCATCTTTCTCAGTCTCCATCGTGAACTGAATGTTACTATGGACCGAATTTAGATGTTGCAGAAATATCTGTAGCTGTTCCTGTCCATCTGGCCAGATGACGAACGTGTCGTCCACGTAGCGAAAGAAGCATACAGGTCTCAGTTCGGCGGCTTCCAGTGCTTTCTCTTCGAAACTCTCCAACCTGTTCATGGAGAGATTTTTCAATCATCTGAATTACATCCACAGAAAAATTCAGTGCACTATAGAAATATAAAAGGATGAGCGCCTCCCGGTTTTGATGTTTTGGTGCGACACAAAGATGATGGCACTTCAGTACATGTAGTGTATCGCAAACCGATCCATGCGGATTTAAATTTAAATGGGAATAGATGCCACCATCCTTGGCGTACGATGAGTGTTCTCAGAACTCTGCTACAAATAGCACACGTCTTTGCTGACTAGAGCAGTCTGGAGGACGAGGTTCTAGACTTGAGAAGAGTTTTTGTAGCCAACGGGTACCCTCCACAGCAGATACGTAAGACACTACAAATAAAACCAACAGAGGGCATAAGGAACGCAGATGAGGCCTATCGTCAAAAATAGGACGGATCATGAGTAAACACAAAGTGTATGTGATCTTTGCCCCCCCACCAAAGACAGCAGCTCTCCTGGGTTCCGTTAAAGACGATTTGGTGGTTCGGAAGCCTGGGGCTTACAAGATCCCCTGTGAGTGTGGCCGTTCATACATCGGACAGCAGACACGTACAGTCCATGACGGATGCACAGGGCACCGCACTTACACCCGGCTCTTACAGTCTAACGACTCGGAGGTGGCAGAGAACTGTATTGACACTGGGCACACTATGGTGTACTACAACGTCGAAATTTTGACCTCGGCACCATCTTTCTGGGACTCAGTAGTGACAAAGTAATTGAAATTCGCTTGGCGACGAGGTTAATTAATAGAGATAGCAACTTCAGCTTGGAGAAATCATGGAATCCAGCACTTTCATTGGTAAAGTCACAAAGACGTCGCAACGGTGCAGCTTGCAGTGATACATCGCTGAAGAATTGTTTATCGGTGACAGCATGCGCTCTGGCTCTGTCAGTGGGTTTAAAAGGACAGAGCAAGTCCTGGAGCGGCATTCACATCGGCTGACTCTGAAGATGGCTGCTCGGAATACGGCTGAAATATTAGAAGAAAAAGTGTAATTTATGCAGCTGCACGGTCGATATTTTGTGGAACAATCATTGGGCCGCTAAAATATGAAGAGGTCTTCTCTTTGTCTGAGCTGAATAAATGGAGTGAAGTCTTTTACAGCCATAGGGACACAACAGTCATTTCCCAGTATGACTGTGTTGTCTGCGAACATTAGTGTCAATTGGAGGGATGGTGGAATGAGGACAAGGTTCATGCTAGGCGGTACCATTGTGAGACTAATAGTGGTGGTCTTACGATTGCGATTCTGGGGGGAGTGCCAGTGATGTGGTTCAAATGGTTCAAATGACTCTGAGCACCATTGGACTTCAAATCTGAGGTCATCAGTCCCCTAGAACCTAGAACTACTTAAACCTAACTAACCTAAGGACATCACACACATCCATGCCCGAGGCAGGATTCGAACCTGCGACCGTACCAGCCGCGTGGTTCCGGACTAGCGCCTAGTGATGTGGTGCGCAAGATTTTGTCTATGCCTACAGAAGCCAATGGTCCGGTATTTCATAGAGATTACAGGCACTAGAAACTCTACAGCGTCTACTGTCTAATGCGAGAGTGACTTCGGAAATTACCTGTAACATAAAAAAGCTTATAAATTTAATGAAAAAGTTCTTTCTTGAAACTGGTTCCAAGGTGAAAAATAGATTCAGAAATGACGATCGCCTACGACAAAGGAGGATGGCAACAAGCTTGGGGTCAGGTTGGTTCACTGCTCCGCGTGGATAGAAAGGTTGTGGAAAATTACGGGAGGCAGGAGCGGAACCCCGTCAATACCTGTGGAATGCCGCTGCCTGCCATACCTTCGTGCCTGAGCGCCGCCGCGCAGGCGTGACGTACTGCACAACGGTGGCGATATGTCGCGTGAAAGTGGAAAAATACCGTAAGAGGAATCCCATATAGGGAACAGTACCGACATATTGTTGTGTCTGACAAGAGAGAACGTAGAATGTCATTCAAAACCCTGATTACAGACAAATTTCTCTAATGTGATATCCAAGTATGTGATAATGATAAAGAGCATGTCTTATGCAAGATGATGCTACTGCCACTATCGATGCCATTACTGATGTCGTATTGTGCAACGCTCACTATGTCTCTATGAGACTGTATCCTGATATTTGTCTGTGTAGTTTTATTCCGTATATAGTGCTTTATCTTCCATAAATGGATCAGAATCATTGCCTTGTAAAATGTGTATCACCATCGGAAAGACGATATTAACAGGAGACGTCGAAATAGGAAGTGTGGAAGCAACAGTTTCTGGTATATAAGCCAATGAAAAGATTAATATACAAATCGCCGCGTTAATATGGTACAGTAGTTTTACAAACAAAGTTTGTAAATGAAGTCTAAGATGACTTGCAACATTTTGACAATGTGTCACACATGCCCACACTGAACTGGCCAACACCCTTTTTCTTTTTATCCTATATCGGTATTGTTATTCTATATTTTACCTTCTGGTATCTTCTGTTAACATCGTTGTTTCTCATGGGGGAAAGCACATTTTAATGTAAAATTTCTTACCAATTACGAAAGATTAAGCAGTGGAAAGTGAATGAAACTACAAGAGAGAAACCAAAAGGGTTATAAACGTGGGCAAATTCACATTTTCCGTGACATTTAAGGGTCCTTGAAAATAAGAACACGGTGATGTAACGTTCTAGTACGTTGGCATTTGTCTATTACGCAAAATATCCGCCAACTTCTGTGACTGTGAATTCGAATATATTGATTTGTATGCCGTTATGGTATATTTGCGGGACCACACGAGTGAACCTGTACAGCTTGGTCAACCTTAGCTCTCATATTATGATGAAATTAGAATTATATTAATACCGTCAGCTGCGCACGGGCGTTAATATAGATCAACGGGGACAGGTGAAAATGAGTGCTCCGACCGGCACTCGAACCCGGGATCTCCTGCTTACTTGGCAAACGCTCTATTCATCTGAGCCACCGAGGGCACAGATGATAGCGCGACAAGGGACTACCTCGCGCACGCCTCCCGCGAGACTCGCATTCTCAACTTGTATGTCCACACACTACATTCGTTGTGTCCCTACCCAACACACTCATTACTCGTGGAAGACATTCTTCCAAGTCGCGTAAGAGTTGGGGGAATATGTGTGCATCCGCACAGAAGAAGAAAGTCATGGCCGGTATCGGCCAGAACTATATACTTATATGGATAAGGTTTCTGTTCTTTCGGACATGTCCGAAAGAACAGACACCATATCCATATAAGTATATATTACGATTGTATTTGTATGCATTTTGGAGAGATGTATAATTGAGAATATCTTTTCAAAAGCAATCAATTACTGTTGCAAAGAGTAAGTGGTGTTGATACCAGGGTATCTTAACGTAGACAAATCACGTTCGTTAAATGCAAAATATTACTAACATTTTTCTTACTTTTCGTCACGGAGATGGTGTTCATTATCTTAAACTGTTGTATAGCTCGTCGTAGTTGACAATATCTCCACGGGGTCCAGAAAGTATTTGTATAGTCGTTCGTGGAATGACAATATAATAAAGAATAAAATGCTATATAGAGGTGCTTATGGGTAATCCAGATACAAATATGAATCGTAGAAACTATCCGATAAGTTAAGGGACGCTGAAAGAAACTAATCATAAATTAAGCCTTCCGTATCCACTTTCTTGCCTACAGACTAATTAAGTCCTGATCTGCCCGGGTTCTGTGTTCCTTCGAGAGCTCATTGGAGTGTTAATATACATTTCAGTTGTACGGGGATGAAGGAGGTGGAGCGGACAAAAATGGAAGACCTCTAAAACCCCCGGACATTCTACTGATTTGTACAGCAATCGTACATACTTCTAGGCTGCCTATGTCAAAGGACTGACTAGCACAAAGACACGATATAGATAGCTACCTCTAAACAAATAAATAAATAAAAAAGAGAAAGAGAAAGAAAAAAAGAAAACTTGGATAGATCAGATGATTATTAAATCTTATTTTATTAAGGTATCTATTTTTTCTATCTAATTTGAAAGTGGACCTTATTACAACGAAAGATTATATGATATTTCTTTGTTATATATAACGACATACTTCAAATTGCGGATGTTTCAAATGAATACCATTTGACACAATGTACGAGGGCGTGCTGCATAGAAAGGCCTCCGAGCTCCTTGATGTGGAAGCTCTTAAGCTTTTTTAAATAAGATAAATGTTATTGACATTCTTCATATTTATTCTTCATGTTTACATTTGCAGCCTTCCGGCGCTAGAGGGCTCTGAATTGTAGCATGTAATATGGCGTTGTGCATCGTAGCTACGTCGGTGCGTAAGAAATAGCGTGCTGTAACCGAGTTTTGATTACAAAGAGTTCGTCTACACATGGAGCACCCTGTCCTTCAGCATGACTGTTCCAGACCACACAAGAGCTTTGCGATGTGACGTCTGCAACTATCCGACGCCTTGGGTTCATTCTCGTCGGTCATCATCCATACGGGCCCCATCTGATTTTCAGTTGTCTTAAAAACTTACAGTACATCTTCGACAGTGACGGTATCAACAACTGGGTGACTATGTTGAGAAATAAATATGTATAGATGAACCATGGACCTTGCCGTTGGTGGGGAGGCTTGCGTGCCTCAGCGATACAGATGGCCGTACCGTAGGTGCAACCACAACGGAGGGGTATCTGTTGAGAGGCCAGACAAACATGTGGTTCCTGAAGAGGGGCAGCAGCCTTTTCAGTAGTTGCAGGGGCAACAGTCTGGATGATTGACTGATCTGGCCTTGTAACATTAACCAAAACGGCCTTGCTGTGCTGGTACTGCGAACGGCTGAAAGCAAGGGGAAACTACAGCCGTAATTTTTCCCGAGGACATGCAGCTCTACTGTATGATTAAATGATGATGGCTTCCTCTTGGGTAAAATATTCCGGAGGTAAAATAGTCCCCCATTCGGATCTCCGGGCGGGGACTACTCAAGAGGACGTCGTTATCAGGAGAAAGAAAACTGGCGTTCTACGGATCGGAGCGTGGAATGTCAGATCCCTTAATCGGGCAGGTAGGTTAGAAAATTTAAAAAGGGAAATGGATAGGTTAAAGTTAGATATAGTGGGAATTAGTGAAGTTCGGTGGCAGGAGGAACAAGACTTTTGGTCAGGTGATTACAGGGTTATAAATACAAAATCAAATAGGGGTAATGCAGGAGTAGGTTTAATAATGAATAAAAAAATAGGAGTGCGGGTTAGCTACTACAAACAGCATAGTGAACGCATTATCGTGGCCAAGATAGACACAAAGCCCATGCCTACTACAGTAGTACAAGTATATATGCCAACTAGCTCTGCAGATGATGAAGAAATAGATGAAATGTATGACGAGATAAAAGAAATTATTCAGGTAGTGAAGGGAGACGAAAATTTAATAGTCATGGGTGACTGGAATTCGTCAGTAGGAAAAGGGAGAGAAGGAAACATAGTAGGTGAATATGGATTGGGGGGAAGGAATGAAAGAGGAAGCCGCCTTGTAGAATTTTGCACAGAGCATAACTTAATCATAGCTAACACTTGGTTCAAGAATCATGAAAGGAGGCTGTATACATGGAAGAAGCCAGGAGATACTGACAGGTTTCAGATAGATTATATAATGGTAAGACAGAGATTTAGGAACCAGGTTTTAAATTGTAAGACATTTCCTGGGGCAGATGTGGATTCTGACCACAATCTATTGGTTATGAACTGCAGATTGAAACTGAAGAAACTGCAAAAAGGTGGGAATTTAAGGAGATGGGACCTGGATAAACTGAAAGAACCAGAGGTTGTAGAGAGTTTCAGGGAGAGCATAAGGGAACAATTGACAGGAATGGGGGAAAGAAATACAGTAGAAGAAGAATGGGTAGCTCTGAGGGATGAAGTGGTGAAGGCAGCAGACGATCAAGTAGGTAAAAAGACGAGGGCTAATAGAAATCCTTGGGTAACAGAAGAAATATTGAATTTAATTGATGAAAGGAGAAAATATAAAAATGCAGTAAATGAAGCAGGCAAAAGGGAATACAAACGTCTCAAAAATGAGATCGACAGGAAGTGCAAAATGGCTAAGCAGGGATGGCTAGAGGACAAATGTAAGGATGTAGAGGCTTGTCTCACTAGGGGTAAGATAGATACTGCCTACAGGAAAATTAAAGAGACCTTTGGAGAGAAGAGAACCACTTGTATGAATATCAAGAGCTCAGATGGAAACCCAGTTCTAAGCAAAGAAGGGAAGGTAGAAAGGTGGAAGGAGTATATAGAGGGTTTATACAAGGGAGATGTTCTTGAGGACAATATTATGGAAATGGAAGAGGATGTAGATGAAGATGAAATGGGAGATAAGATACTGCGTGAAGAGTTTGACAGAGCACTGAAAGACCTGAGTCGAAACAAGGCCCCGGGAGTAGACAACATTCCACTAGAACTACTGATGGCCTCGGGAGAGCCAGTCATGACAAAACTCTACCATCTGGTGAGCACGATGTATGAGACAGGCGAAATACCCTCAGACTTCAAGAAGAATATAATAATTCCAATCCCAAAGAAAGCAGGTGTTGACAGATGTGAAAATTACCGAACTATCAGTTTAATAAGTCACAGCTGCAAAATACTAACACGAATTCTTTACAGACGAATGGAAAAACTGGTAGAAGCTGACCTCGGGGAAGATCAGTTTGGATTCCGTAGGAATGTTGGAACACGTGAGGCAATACTGACCTTACGACTTATCTTGGAAGAAAGATTAAGAAAAGGCAAACCTACGTTTCTAGCATTTGTAGACTTAGAGAAAGCTTTTGACAATGTTGACTGGAATACTCTCTTTCAAATTCTGAAGGTGGCAGGGGTAAAATACAGGGAGCGAAAGGCTATTTACAATTTGTACAGAAACCAGATGGCAGTTATAAGAGTCGAGGGGCATGAAAGGGAAGCAGTGGTTGGGAAAGGAGTGAGACAGGGTTGTAGCCTCTCCCCGATGTTATTCAATCTGTATATTGAGCAAGCAGTAAAGGAAACAAAAGAAAAATTCGGAGTAGGTATTAAAATTCATGGAGAAGAAGTAAAAACTTTGAGGTTCGCCGATGACATTGTAATTCTGTCAGAGACAGCAAAGGACTTGGAAGAGCAGTTGAACGGAATGGACAGTGTCTTGAAAGGAGGATATAAGATGAACATCAACAAAAGCAAAACGAGGATAATGGAATGTAGTCAAATTAAGTCGGGTGATGCTGCGGGAATTAGATTAGGAAATGAGACACTTAAAGTAGTAAAGGAGTTTTGCTATTTAGGGAGTAAAATAACCGATGATGGTCGAAGTAGAGAGGATATAAAATGTAGACTGGCAATGGCAAGGAAAGCGTTTCTCAAGAAGAGAAATTTGTTAACATCGTGTATAGATTTAGGTGTCAGGAAGTCGTTTCTGAAAGTATTTGTATGGAGTGTAGCCATGTATGGAAGTGAGACATGGACGATAACTAGTTTGGACAAGAAGAGAATAGAAGCTTTCGAAATGTGGTGCTACAGAAGAATGCTGAAGATAAGGTGGGTAGATCACGTAACTAATGAGGAGGTATTGAATAGGATTGGAGAGAAGAGAAGTTTGTGGCACAACTTGACTAGAAGAAGGGATCGGTTGGTAGGACATGTTTTGAGGCATCAAGGGATCACAAATTTAGCATTGGAGGGCAGCGTGGAGGGTAAAAATCGTAGAGGGAGACCAAGAGATCAATACACTAAGCAGATTCAGAAGGATGTAGGTTGCAGTAGGTACTGGGAGATGAAGAAGCTTGCACAGGATAGAGTAGCATGGAGAGCTGCATCAAACCAGTCTCAGGACTGAAGACCACAACAACAACAACAGATGAAGAATTACGATGCAGAATGTAAATAAATTTTGTTATAATTAAAAAGCTTTACCAATTTTTACGTAAAAATTTCCGAGGTATTTCTATTCAGCACTTCCTCGAATAAAGACTTAGAATAAAGAAAACTACTCGCAGCTCTAAAGACCTATACGTCGTAGTGTATCAGTGAAACTTCCCAGAAAGAGGAATTATTTCATTGTCGAAATATACTCTTGCGCTGATATGAAAAAATTGTACGTAAATTATTAGTTTAGTGAAAGCAGTAAAATAAACGAAATAAATGTTCTCAAATGCTTTTTACAGATGGAACAGGCGTATGTCCTCAGAAGATTTAGCTCCAAGTACTACTAAACAAAATCGCTGTAGACATGTCGTGCCCGCGGCCCTTTCGACCAAAGTACTTCTGTGTTTAGGTGGTCACGCCCGTTGCGCTTTAGGACGAGGTACTTTTGTGTTTAGCTGTAAGTCTCGGGTACATCAGCGCAAATGGAAACAACAAGTACGAGCTGAAAGGAAGGGAGAGGGGCTAAGGCTTTCAAAGAATTGGAATTCCGAAAAAACGTTAGAGAGCAGAACACGCAATAACAGTTTTCCAGTTCATTTAAAATTTGCTATAGAAATAATGCAGATGAAGTACATGGAAAGATTACACTTACAGGTAAGTGGCTCAAGTAATTCTGAGGGGCGAGGTATGAACCTGTGATGAGATACGTTGTGTGGTCGACACGGGCGGCAATTCAGCTACTATAATTACCCTATTCGTCTTGACTACATTATTTTGCTGATTTTATTACACCATACGCGTTTCGAAGACACGCCATTTTCAAAGCATCCAGAAAGATAGCACACTGTTTTACGGATAATGGAAAGCAGAGTGAACCTAACAATATACATACACAGTATCTCTTCATGCTTAATATCGTGACATATAAGTGTCAATTACACTTCTGCTTCTAGGTATCCATAAAACATTGTGGTATTTTTTGAATAACATTGTGTTTGGAAACATCATAACGTCGAAACATGTGAGGTGTAATAACGACAATAATGAGCTGTGTTCAAAACAATGTTATTCTAGTGCGACTAAATGACCGTGATAACTTCAAAGGGCGTTTATGCGACATATATTTGAATGCTGTCGCTGTTTCTGGCATGTAAAAAAAATGGTTCAAATGGCTCTGAGCACTATGGGACTCAACATCTGTGGTCATAAGTCCCCTAGAACTTAGAACTACTTAAACCTAACTAACCTAAGGACATCACACACATCCATGCCCGAGGCAGGATTCGAACCTGCGACCGTAGCAGTCGCGCGGTTCCTGACTGAGCGCCTAGAACCGCTAGACCACCGCGGCCGGCTTTCTGGCATGTAACTGCTAATAAAAGTGACCAGTAAAGTTTCGGGATACGTTATTCCACACCAGCTCGAGCTATTTACGAACCTACGTAGGAGCTGTGAGTGGACTAGTCGACGAATCCCATCATATCCCATAAGTGTTTGATTGGCGATAGTGTCGGGCAGGAGCGCCAGAGCACGTCATACTGCGGAGAGTGTGAATGCGAGACGAAAAATGACGAGCAGTTTCCTATCTTTCATTTTGGGACTGACATTCAGCGTGAACAAAAATTCAGCTATCGACACAATCAGCGATATAATATAAACCCTCCCAGTAGTTCTTCGATCATAAATCAACAAAATATTTTTTACTCTTCTTCTTTTAATAGTGGAATTTCGTGCTTTAAAATATACTGGCCAGAATTACACCACTGGTTAATGAAAATCTCTGAGTATATCAAGAAGATCATTTGGCTTTAATTTCTTTCTATATATCACTCTTAGTGGCCGTTATTTGAAAGACAACCGCGGAAAATAAGTTAATTCCCAAACAGCCATGCTTCGGCTAAATATTATTCTTTTTCTCTATTTCTCTTCTTGTTTGCTTTCACTTCACATTGAAATAGGGGCTACTGAATATTTAATATCTTGGGTAATTAAATAACAATCGCGACACTTAATTTTATTTTTCAAACTGACACATCAAGTGTGTTTTAGTTAAAAAGTAGCCACATACAGATAACACGCCGCTGCGCATGAGTATCCGTGCCTCTCCCCCCCCCCCCGCCCCCCCCCCCCCAACATATTACTGAGCTGGCCTGTTAATCAAATACAAACGAAAGACGACTTGTTACAACAAAGGCTATTCAGTCCTTGGCGCCTGCTCTACACCACTTTCTCCCTGTTTTTATTTCATATGGACACTAGCGGCAGATTTTTTATAAGTGGGTATTCAAATTATTCGTCAGACGGGTTAATGATTCCTTTCGGTCCAATACTGGTCAACTGAACGGTTTACATCTTGCTTACTAGGGACTAATATCGCGGTATCACGAAACAAAATAGTTATAGTTAGACTTATCTAATAACTTCGTACCTAATTCTGCACAATGTGTCGCCGTTCGATCTCACGGATATCCTATACCACAATCAACAATAGAACACCAGATTTGCAAACTTCAGCGGAGTCGGAAGACGACTCCAAATAACATTAGTTTTAGCCCTTTGATCATTATTGTTTTTTTTAGTTGAGCTAAAAACATGATAAAGAGGCGACTATGTTCAATTATTTATTCTAAATTTTAAACAGCTACAGTAAGTCATTTTACGTCTTACAGAATTTCGTTTCTGATCGTTCTCTTGCACGGTAGATCGTGCGACAACGCACTGTTGTAGTCGTGACAGCATTCGCCCGGATAGCCTTATTGGCCGGCCGCGGTGGCTGAGCGGTTCTAGGCACGTCAGTCCGGAACCGCGCGACTGCTACGGTCGCAGGTTCGAATCCGGCCTCGGGCATGGATGCGTGTGATGTCCTTAGGTTAGTTAGGTTTAAGTAGTTCTAAGTTCTAGGGGACTGATGAAGTCCCATAGTGCTCAGAGCCATTTGAACCATTTGATTTTGATAGCCTTATTCTTTTGAATCGTGCGTTTCCTATTAAATCAGGAGCATAAAGAACCACAGGTCTGTAAATCGTTAAAATATAGGAGGGCATGGGTACGTTATATGTAGTGCCTGGCGACCGTCTGTCGACAGGACATCGTATTTCATATACACTGGTGTCCTCTGCCTCGCAATAGCGAAGTTTAAATTAAATTCACATATACTTTGCGAGTTCATGTTGTCAAACAATAAATAGGATGTCGACAATGGAGATGGAGCAGCTGCTCCAAAGTCACGAGGTGAAATCAGGGATGCGTTACAGTGAGCCAGCTAACCAAAGCGAAATAGATTAGCTAACAGGCTTGGACAGTGTACATTACGGAACGATAATACAAGATATCATAAAAGTTCGGGAAAGACAATTAAAAACTGTGCACATGAGGTCAAAGCAAAACAAAACCGATATCGATTCAGATGTGTAGATATAACGGAGTGATGCAAATGAAACGAACAGTAAGCCATAAGCTTGACACACAGAAGAGACTTCTCTCAAAACAATGAGAAGTGAACCGAACAGTCAATCAGATTCGTTTTCCGTTTCAGAGGTCGACTCAGTGAACAGAGAATTGAAAAGCGAGCTACATTCTTTGAACGAACTGGAAAGCAGTGAATCGAAATGAACAATAGCAGATTACGTTGCGCAACCGGACAGTCCAATTTGTAGTACAGTAGATAGCAAATGTGGTGCTGTGAGCGAGTCAGTTACCAATTGTTTTAAAATAATGAGTAGCAAACAGGATTTGGGTATAAGAGGGCGAGAGAGTACAATCGTAGGCACGAGAAAATTAACAGCAGGCAGAGTTACATAAAAAGCAATGAGCATAAAAATGCAAAGAGAACGAACTTCGTATACATCATGAATTGAAAGTGGCATCGAAAGAAAGTGTAGGTGTTACTGTAGCAAAAATGGGTCTGGCGCCCACTAGAGAGGATGCTGCGACGGTAATAGCACAGTATCCGATCGCGACGTAGCAAACTGCACCATTCAATGGAGGCGAAACAGTAGCACATCATCAGGTACAAAAAAACTGGAGGAAATAATGGACTATCCCTACTCCTCTACAAGTGCGTCCGGGAAAAGTCATTCGACAGTGGAGAAAGTTGTTAATCCAAGAAGAACCAAATGAGGAGCGGTTCAGATTTGGTTATAAGAACAAAGGGGTGTACATTGACTGCTTGGCCTTTGTGGATGATCTGGCCCTATTTGCTAATAACATAGATTCAGCAGTAAACAGGATCAATAGCTGTCAGAAATTGCTAAAAAAGATGGACTCCAGATCTCTATTCAAAAGACAAATTATATGACGAACATCTATGATGGACCTGAATGGATGATCACCAATCTCGGAAAAATCGGACGAGTTAGGAATTTCAGGTATCTTGGTGAAGTCATCCAGGAGAATGGATTAGAAGAAGGAGCAATTAATGTCAGCATCAGGAAGCTAAGCCAGGAATGCCAACTGACAAAGGATACCTATAACAAATAGTCTATGAGTATAGGGACAACTTCCGACATTATAATACAGTTGTAAAACCTGAGGGCTTATAAGCGTCAGAAACTTTGACCGTGAATAGACTAGGTCAAGCTGAGCCGCTCGAAAAGCGAGAGTGTAGGATATTAAGGAAAATCCTAGGTAGTAGATGGGTTGATGGACAATGGCGAAAGAGAGCAAATGAGAGCAAATGAGGACTTGTACAGCAAGCCAGAATCTATCGCCGGCCGCTGTGGCCGAACGGTTCTAGGCTCTTGGATCCGGAACCGTGCTGCTGCTACGGCCGCAGGTTAGAATCCTGCCTCGGGCGTGGATGTGTGTGATGTCCTTGGGTTAGTTAGGTTTTAGTAGTTCTAGGTCTAGGAGACTGATGACCTCCTGTTAAGTCCCATAGTGCTTAGAGCCATATGAACCATTTTGAACCAGAACCTATCACAACATTCTTTAAGTTGTTCGTCATTAATTTTGTCTTTTGAATAGAGATGTGGAGTCCAACTTTTTCAGCAATTTCCGACAGCTAATGTTGTTCACTGCTGACTCTTTAGCAAAAATGGCCAGATCATCCGCAAAGGTCAAGCAGTCAATGTACACCTCTTTGTTCTTAGGACCGAGTCTGAACCGCTCTTCATTTGTTTCTTCTTGGGTTAACAACTTTCTCCACTCTCGACTTTTCCAGGACGCAGTTGAAAAGGAGTGTGGATAGTCCATTATTTCCTCCAGCTCTTTGTACCTGATGATGTGCTTCACGTTAAAGCTCTGTTCTGGGCAAGAACGGCCCTTTAGGAAACCAGCTTGATACTCCCGAATCAGTTGATCAAGATGACCTTCTATTCTTTTCTGTATTGCTTTGGAGAGAATCTTATATGGAATAGATACCAATGAGATGACCCTATAGTTATTGACATTCTTTTTGTCACCTTTTTTTGTTTAGAGGATGGATTAAAGGTGCCTGGCACTCAGTTGGTATCATCCTAGTTCTCCAGATCTCCTCAAAAAGTTGGACTAGTACACCTAGAGTTTCATCATTTGCCAGCTTCAGTAGTTCCGCCACTATTGAATCCTCTCCAGTAGCCTTATTATTCTTAAGGTTGTTGATGATCTCTTTGAGCTCCTCTTTACCAAGTGGAGATGAGTCGGGTAGTTTGTGGGTCGGGGCACGTACAGCGAATCTTTCTTTTGGTTATTCACAATTAAGTAGGATTACAAAAAACGAGACATGATCGTACAGTTTTCTTTGTTGGTCAGGCCGAGATTTCCATGTTCGTCTCTAAAACAAAGACTAGGACCTTGGTATACTTTAAAATTCTACTTGAACGTCTGATAGAAGCCTCTGGAATTGTTTTCTCGGAAATCCTGATCGATCTGCTCTAACTACTGTTTCTCATACAATCGTTTAGCCCTTCGTAAAGTTCTGGCTGCATATTTTCGAACTTCACGGAATATATCAAAATTTTCAGGTCTCCTGATCGAGTTCTACTTTTTCCAGGCATTTGTTCTTTGGGCTACCACCTTATCACAAACCTCATTCCACCATCTATGCTTTCTCTTTTCACCTGTCAGGATTGCAGTATTAGCTACTTGTTGGATCTTCGAGGCGATGTCCGTCCATTTATGAGATTCAAGTGTCAGTTGCTGGTGGTATTGTTCCAATACGGTTTGATTGACTCTGAGCTCTGCAACGTCATATTTATGAATTTTATTTCCGGTTTTCACAGCCTTATTGAGAGAGATTAAATCCATTTAGACCTTGTAGAGGTAATGATCCCAGTCTAACTGGACACCTCTCTGTGATTTATCTTTCATTATTTCCTTAATTTCTCTCCTAGAGATAGCTACTTGATCAATCTGTTTCCCTCCACACACATTACCTGGTGATCGCCAAGTTTTCTGTTTACTTGGCATGTGTTTGTAAAATGTTGACATTATCTGAAGACTGAAGCATCGACACAGGTTGACGAGTCTGATACCATTTATGTTAGTCACCCTATGAGCAGGATACTTTCCAATTGTTGATCTGAATTGCGGTTCTTTTCCCAGATAAGCGTTAAAGTCATTTAGTAGAATCTTAATGTTCTTAGACGGTATTTTCTCTAACTGTTCTTCAAGAAGGTCCCAGAACTGTTCAGCTTTTCTCGGGATTACGTCTGTTGTCTTCATTGATTGGTGGATGCGCATTGATCGGTGTGTATCCCTTGTTACCACACATGAGAGTTAGAACAGAAGGTCTCTCAGAAGGGTTAAAGAACTCCACGAATGAACTGGCAACCTTCTTACGAACAACAAAAGCTGTGCCAAGCACGGGCATGTTCTTACCTATTTTGACTGCCATTTTGCCTTTATAAATCTTATAACCCTCAATGTTCATTGTGTCTTCATCTAGATATCTGGTTTCTTGAATGTCCGAGCTGGTTATGTCATGCTTGTCCATCCTCATGGTCAACTCTTTGTGTTTTCCAATTTTCAATACAGAACTGAGGTTCAAAGTCCCAAAATAGTAATTATGTTTGGTCTTGAATTTTGTATGTGTAGTAATGTCATAAAAGCACCGAGGTTCAGGCTCCCCAGAATCCATTGGCCTGATTACACTCCTAAGTGTGGTAGATTCCCTCAAAGATGTACTACGTGGGGTAATGTCCTTTCTGTGACGTCATTCCATGATGATTGGTTGTTCAACCTAGCGTGGGTCAGCAAATCCTTCCCGTTAATAGAACCGAGGTTGTAAGACCCGGAGCTTGATAATAGACCGCTCCTCTGGAGTCAGACGCCCTTCGCAGCCGCTTCTCTGAAGAACAGACGCCGCTAAATGAAGATAGTTCATCCGCTTTATCCACCGTTGGGACATGGTTGTCGTCTTCCGCCTTCAAAATCGTTGACCATCTTCACCGTCACCCTGGGAGGAGTCCTCACAAGGTACTATCAGCTCGGCCAGCTGAACCAAGGTTTTTTAAAGAGGTGTTACTCCTCTCTCACTCCCCCTTTGTTCTGGCTTGCGACAGACAGAGCCCAGCTCTGGCGGGGTTATTAATATTATTATTATTATTATCATTGTTATTAGTATTAATTATGTTTGCTTCATTACACTTAGCTGCTTTTTACAGTAATTGTTACAGACAGACAGCAGCAGCTGCAGCCCCCAGGCTGACCGGCGATGTCAGACTATGCTGTAGCACGACCATACCAGCTTCATCGAGAGCCTGATGGCTGTAGTACAAGGACACTCAGCTGTTTCCACAGATCAGCCCACAGGTTCTCTTCCTGACCTTTCGTACCTGGTGTCTTCTGACTGTGCTGTAGGATAACTCCAGCACCAAATACCACAAAATTTTTGTTACTTGCTAACATACTCACTGTCACTGTCAGTGGTTGTAAAAGTGTAATATAGGTCTGTCACTTGACAATAACTTGGTGGTAGTTATAGAGGTAGAAAATTCGCCACCTATTGGTGCTTCAATCGTGAGAGGATCAAATAATATTAACAGTACATATAAGACAAAGATTGCAAACATGCATAATGATTTTATTCACACAACAACCACTGATTAACTATGCAGTCTTTTCAGCAGCAGAGATACATTATATGAAGACGAGAGACGAGTGATTTTCATTGTTTATAATATTTACAGTGTATTGTGACAAGCAGCATCAAGTCAAAAATCAAACACATAAACACAAAGACACAAAATTTGTACTATTTTTGTATATTTAGTTTTTTTTTCTTTCTACAAGCACCCACAGTGTGCAGTTGTGTACTTGGTACATTTAATAATATATATAATTCACATACTTGCACACACGCAAAAACACACACAAACACAGCCATATTCAACTGTGACAATGTGAGCCTTCCAACCCCATCCACACAGACAAAGTGTTTTTCATCTTTACGAGACAGACCGACTTTCAATTGCAGTGAAGTATTTACCTCTTGGCCCTGCGAGCAAAAGACTACTTACTGCACCATACAAGGATACTCATCGTCAGCTAAACACCTGTGGAGACGGCACAGTGCACACCCTTAGCCAATCTTTGGGTAATAGAAGGCAGAATCCAGAGCGTATGTGACAAGGCATACACTCCACAAGTTCTTGAAAACGGCTGTGAGCTAGCGCATGTTTTCCTACACGCACAGTTCAATATAAACCTGTAAACCTGAGATGTAAAACTCCTGCAAAATATTCATAGTGGGATTATACTACACACCCGTTAAGGCTGTGAGTGCGAGTTAGCTGGTGAATGTGGCTACATCGAGCAGCATGGTTTCACAGAATCCCTCCATCGAATCCAGATATTCGTGTGGAACGTTCCCCTTCTTTGTTACAACCTGAAACACTCGCATCGTTAGCAAATGTATATCGAGTGATATGCTTATTCTCTCGAAGCACCTATTCACAAGTTTTTGAAGAGGTGCCTGCCTAAATTATAGTGAATCCACGAAGAGGAGTGATATTCTTGCCGTTGCTTTGAGAATGAAATGTATTTTTCGACTTCGTTAGGTATGATACTGACCTTATCACTCTCTAACCGAAAAGCACCCAAGTACTCAACAAGAAGATGAGCATGATACTTTTGAATCGTCAATCATTTGACTGCTTTTACACAGCTGGTCACTAAATCCTCTCCTGTGGCAACCTCATTATCTTAGAGTAGCACCTCCGATATACATATATAATTATTATATGTTTGTATTCCAAACTCTTTCATACTCTACAGTCCTTACACTCTAAACCTCTGTCTACTACCATAGAAGTTATTCCGTGATGTCTTAATGAATGTCGTATCATCCTGTCCTTTCTTCTTGTAAATGGATATTCTTTTTCTCGCCTAATCTCTGGAGAACCTCCTCATCTTTTACCTTATCAACCCAGATATTTTTAAACATTCTTCGATTCTCTTATTTTGCGATTTTCTCAAAGTCCATATTTCGCTAACACACAATGCTGAGGTCCAAACGTACATTCTCAAAAATTCCTTCCTCAGATGAATGCCTATGTTTGATAATAGAAGACTTGTCTTGGTCATTAGTCCCCTTTCTTCCAATACTATTCTGCTTTCCACGTCCATCTTGCCGTGTCCGTCATGGGTAACGTTATTTCCTAAGTAGCAATGTCCCTTAACTTCATCTACTTCTTGATCACAATGCTGATGTTAAGTTTTCCCCTGCTCTTGTTTCTGCTACTTCTCATTACTTTCTTCTTTCTCCGAATTGCTCTGAACTCATTTTCTGTACCCATTAGACTGCTCATTCCATTTAACAGATCCTGTAACTCTTCTTCACTTGCACTGAGGACAGCAATGTCAACAGCAAATGTTATCATTGATAAGCTTTCATCTTTAATTTTAATTCCACTCTTGAAACTTTGTATTATTTCTGTCATTGCTCCTTGGATTTCCAGAGCGAGCAGTAGGGGAAAAAGATTAAACCTCTAGCCTACACATTTCTAATTTAAGCACTCCTTTCTTGGACCTTCCAGTGTTATTGTTCCCTTTTTCTCAATAGCTTTCTGTCCTTTCAGTAGCTTACTTCTGTTTTTCTCAGAATTTCCAACATCTTGCACCATTTTATATTGTGGACACTTTTTGCAGGTCTACAAATCCTATGAACTTGTCTTGATTTTCCTCTGGTGCCTTCACCTCATGTGTCATGGTAGTTTGCACTTCAGTTAGCATGGATTGTAGGCTGCCATGTGGAACTTCCCAGTTAGATAACAGTGATCTCTACGTGGTGTTCTAATGGTTAGGTGTGGGGTACTATACTTTTGTTTCAGATGAAGACATTTCATCGCAGCAAAAATAGACTAGATTCGCCTTCTGATGAACGACATCCAGCTCAAAATAGTCTGATGTCAGAACACTTACAGGGAGCTACATAGGGTTACTGGGAACCTCTGCAGTTTTATAAGCAGGACCCACTCCTGGAATAAATGCATATACAGAGTAGACTAATCTGCCTTTAAGGTGTGAATTCGTAGCTATAATAGTTGATATGAATTGTAAATTTTATCAGTGTTGTGCTCCAGAACTTGCTTCCAGAAGAAACCTATTAGTGCCCTTTTGAACCTTTTTAATTACTGTCCACTGTCCCTTCCATAGCTTTTATCTCTCTTTCAAACGTACTGACGTCTAGCTGTAGCTCAAATCCTTTTAAAAATCGTTTTATTTACCCATTTAAATCGTCAGTGTCGCAGGAGTCAGGTAGCATTACTACCACTTCCCCACTCCCTAGTCACAGTTCTTTTTTTTTTTTTTTTTTTTTTAGCTCAGTGACATAAGCTATGCTGTGGTATGTTCCAGACCGATCACTACTGTATTCCACTTCCCAATACTCAGATATATTGGAAGAAAGTAGTTGCCTATCAATTCTGAAGAACGGTTTTTAGGGTTGGAGTGAACGACATCATATATCGATCTCAAAGCATGTAGTGGCATGCATACTGCTCGTTTTCATGCCATTGTCGGGAGAAACATCTGGCAGAAATATCCACAGAAGTATGAATTGAAGTTTTAGTTGGATCGAAAATTGTTCCACCTAGTTCCTGTTGGTCAAGTAATGACGCAGTTCTTCAGGAAGCCTTAAATCGCCATATGAGACGAAGTAACATATGGTCTGCCTTTTTTTAAATATTCGTCACCCATCGGGTTCCATATCCCACTACAGCATCTAAACTGACATTCTCACATTCTTCGGATTTCCACATTGCCTCGGGTAATGCTTCACGACGTAAACGCAGCGAAATATCAAGATATTTGCTTTCCCGATGAGGTTAACTAGACCTATGTAAGTGGTCTGTCCAGTAGTGTTACTATATGCTTTTTATTTTATATATGTACAACTCCAGTCCTTTCCTGAATTGTTTTCAATGCTGGCCTTTACCGATAGCCTTGGCCTCCATGGACATATTATGCCTTTTTAGCTTCTTGTTATTGCTTCTCAAATCTCGTGCGTTCTTTACTCCTTGAGTTATGACAATGGTCCCCCAGCTAACGAACCAGTGGCTAATGGACCAGCAAATACGGGGATTTGAAGCGGAACTATTCCTCCAGATAACTTTGGTATTGGCAGTATCCTGTCAGTTTTAAGATCTTTTCATTTCTTCTTTCTGCCTCAAGGCACCTTTCGCCGCTATCACCACTGATTAGATATTATTTTCAAAACATTCCATAGGTACTATTTTCTTCTTTAGTGTGTGACGAGTTGCATTCGTTATTTACTTGAAAGTTGTTCCAGCATCAAATTTAAGTTTGGCACACATTGCCTTATGGACTACGAACGCGGTAATATGTTATCATACACAAATAACCTCTCTTCTTTGTATATGTGTAGCCTTATCAGATAATATTTTATTTGCAATGTGACGATCTTTGGTTGTAGCCTAACCAACGTCGTGCTCCTTCATGTGTTGTCTAGAACATTGATTCCCGTATCACCACGAGCTACGCGCTGCTTCAGTTTCGTCCCTGTTCCAGAAAAATTGCATCCAAGTATATGAAGCTCTATTGGTAGATTCTTGAGAATAATGCCGAAACCTGTGTTAATACGTTTCCTAGCACTCATGTCACTCTACAGTGTGGTTTAATATTTGCGTTTTCTTTTATGTTGCAAATTGCGAGCATTCGTCCATCTGCGTTCTTCGATGAAAAGCCAAACAATTTTTCTAGCGTCCTGTTCCCTCGAAGTCTTATGACCCACTGTATGGGAAACACGAACAGTTCAAAGCTTTTCAGTAACTCCTCTGTTTGAAAACACACTGTAGTTTCTTCATAAACACTGTCTTTTAAGATGCATGTTCTTGAGTTTATACTCTGCACCTGGTGATTAGTGCAGTAGGTAGGACTTCCCAAACAGTTTTGTATTTCGAAATATGTACCAAATCACCTAACCTGAACTTCTGCTTTCGTGGGTCCATGATCTTAATACAGTTGTGCACTGCATTTAAAAATGCAGTATGATGGACATCAATAGGTTTGTTCTTAATTGTATGGTGAGTAATACGATTATACTCATGAATGGTTTGTGCTAGGATGTTTAGCATTTTGTACATTCCTTGAAAATTGAATGTCTTCCAAATACGGTTTTTGATCATCGTGTTCAAACATCTGATAATCTTACGTTTCAAAAGGGGACTGTTAAGCTGGGATTTAGCCCATATCGTCCCTTAACAACTTTGAAATGTCTATTGTAAATTTCACCTCCAGTGTCAGTTTGAAGGGTGTTGGAGCATTGATTCATTCCAGTCTGCAACAGTACTTAAAAAACCTTTGAAACCTCCTACCGCATCTTTACTTTCGCAGGTTCGGTGTAAGTGAATTTAGAATATGTATCTACAAACATTAGAATGTACTTGAAACCATTATTCGATCATGAATAGTCTTGCATATTAACAAGATCAGCCTGTGATAAATAATCCAGTCCTTATATTACCACAAGTCTGCACATAAATTATTTTTGTACAGATCTGCGAAGCTCATGAACACTGTCTCCATAATAACTTGATGATACATCTTTTTCAAGGCTCAGATTTGGTTCATAAAATTAGATTTTGTGACCTGTAATTCCTGCAGCAGCTGATGCCGTAAGTAGTCGTAACGAATCTATAATTTCATTTGGGTCATCGTGATATGTATATTTCAAAGACAGACTTTTCAGTGTTTTATGCTGTAAGTCAACCCCTTTACTTATGCTATATGCAGCTGCCACTGCTGGTTTAATATCCTAGTATTTGTCTCTGTATGAGGCTTTCATTCGTGACTTTGGTATCCTATGTGCACTGGTCAGGCGTAATATTTCACCATACCCTTTTACGTCTTTTGGGGTAAACTTTCTAATGTTCCACGTTTTTAAGAATATTGAAACTAATTAACTGGGCATTCTTCGAATCCTTTACCCCCAACTCTATTTTCGTTAGTGGTTTAATGTAATAGGTACTTGCTTAACATGTACTTTTCGTCCAGCTGACCTTACATTTTCTGTCTAACTCAGCACTATTCTAACGATTAGTGAAGTCAGTAATAGTATTTACTTCCTCATCCTCTGCTTCTTATACTTCTTCTTCTCAGCCACCATCCATAGTTTGTGAGAGCCCTTTCACACTTTCAGTTACTGGCTTAAACGTTTCCAGGAGATGCTGAACACGTTGCAACTGCCCAAATTTAACAATCGATACTTCCATCACAGCCTTCCAAGCCTCAATAGCTTTAGGCTTTTTGATGACATGCTGCTGTTTATTAAGCTCAAAGCTTGGTCCTGTACTTCGAAGAGGATAAAATATCAATAAAGAAGAAACAAGGTGGAGGACAGTACCGTTACCATCCACAAAGTTGGACTGTGTGAACAGACCCCCGCTATTGGTCATCTCTTCATTCTCTTACCCTTTCCCCAGACCACTCTATCTCTCCCGAAGACGTATAATTGCAGCTATACAGTATCTTTAAGATGTATAATACTATATACTGATTACCTTATGAACTTGATAAACAGTATTCTCCATGTATATCCTTTCAGTACAATAACTGCATGTAGATAGTATCTTCCGTCTTTCACTGACTTCAAAAAATGGTATTACTCTGGCTGGCTGAAATGTTGTTGGTGGAAGTCCCTGTCGTTTTTCTTTAGGACTATACAGAACTATGCGTTGACCATGCACAGCATTTGAAACGTATTAAAAAGTTGTGGGCTTCCATTAAACAAAATCTTATTTTACTAATTCAGCAACGTCCTTCATGGTGACAAGCTGTCTCGCAATGTAATGAAGGTCCAAAATTTCCTAAACATCAGCTGACAAAAATAAATATTACAGTAGATAGAAAGTGGACGGGACCCAATTTATAATCATGAATTATCCAATAACATATTTTTAACCGCAATGAGACACGCTGCACTAAAAATAACATATCTTTTAGACCAATAGGAACATTTTGTTGATTGTATCAGTAGTCAGAACTTATTTTTCATAATTTAGTCTGGAAACACGTCTGATGTTCATGAAAACACTAAGAGATAATGATGATCCCATGTCTTTGACCTCTGAAACAGGAATCTGACACTTGCTTAAGATCTTATACAGGGACACTCATTCGAAACACAAAACAAAGTATATGAGAAAGAATAACATTTATGAATACGATAAGAAGATTCATTATGCTCCTCATTATACCCAATGGTATTTGTACTTACTCAGTAAAGCCATCTGTTGGCAGTGGTGTCGTTTAGGTGCAGAAGTTGCCAAATAAACTCCGGCTTGAGCTCAGCGTTGTGTAGAAGGTGCTCATTTGATTGAAGGAACCCACAGAACAACGACAATGGAATAGTGTCAAGTGATTCTTTGGTTCTGTCTAATAGAGACGTGTAGCAATCCATATGTTGAAGAGAGGACACACAGAACGTATGGAGAAAACAATGTTCCCAAAATGAAAAAAAATACTAATAACCACAATTTGCAAAATTGGAAAGATAAGGAGTAGCTAGAGGCATGGCACAAAACTGAGACGAGACGTAGGGTCACTCCGCGCCTACAAAATGTCATAGAAAGGGGAGAGAAAAATCATCACCAAATATGGTGCACTTCATCATATACCCCATATCTGTATACAACATAACTATCTTTTATTTCAAGAAAAAGCACATCTGGCGATGCTTGGACATTGGACACCATGTTGTTTTAGTGCAACCATAAAGATGTAAGTGCTGAGGGAAGGAAGACACCCACAAAGAAAAACGTTTGATGCCCTCGTCAGTAGTAAACTCTGCCGCTATAATGGAAAGAAATCTCTCCAGCCACCTCCGATGAAACACGTCACAAACTGTCACAGTATCCTGCCTATGGGCTGAATTCTATTCAGTTGTGCAACATTCATGTGAATCTACCGGCTCACGCTGGCAGTTGGTTTTCAGACGTTGAGCAATGTTCGTTTTCCTTGTGCTGCCTCACAATTAACTAGGCTTCTTCTCTAGCTTGAGTGCATGATTTGATTGTCTTTGGATTGACTGCTTGCAAGGAGTAGTTCTGTGTGGACTTACTTGTGAAATATTGTTGATTACAGTGTGTACGCTAGAGTATAAGCTAGTCCAATATGAATTTCGTTGATCTCGAAATTGACTGTGAATTATATTGTGCAACATTTACTGTTCCACGGAAATATAAGGTTAGTAAAAGCTCTTCAGAGTTTATACGGTTTACTTTTTCCAAGTGTCCAGGCCATAATATCCCACATAGAAGGAAGATGGCGGAGACTTTCTACAACTGCCAAGTCCAACCGAAAGCTCCTATGTTTCGCGTCATGCAAGGATGTCTGCAATATGGTGTCTCATATATCACGACATACTGTGCAGAAACGACAGTTACTACCACATCATCGTAAAAAAGACAGCCCTGTTTATGGTGTCCCTTAGTCTCACTAATTTCCAAACGCCGCATTTGAATCAAAAAAATTAGCTTACAGTACAGAACCTTTCAGTACCTACTAACATCACACTATTGAAGACACTATCAAGAAGAAACTTCACGCTGTTTCTGCTCACCAACACACACTGTTCAAAAAAATATATCGCATTTTTGAGCGGCAGAAAGTTCCCAGTAAACATGAGCTTTAAAATGCACATCTGTGAAACACTTCTCTTCTCCTGTATGCTCTTTGTTACTATGGACAACCTACAGAATGCGGTAAATAAATAAGTAAGCAAGGAAAGTCACATTGTTGTGTTACTGTGAGTTGGCAGAGCTTCTAATGTAACTTGGTTTCTATCACATGTGACCTTCACTTCTGATGCTCAACAGTATATCTATTCACGTTTCTGTCCAGTGGAGCCGTTATTGGGGGGGGGGGGGGGATACTAGGGTCTTGCCCCGGAAAATTTTCTACATTTTAGATGCAAAATAGTGAGTTAAGTTTTTTTAAGTATATTAGAGTCATATGATCAACATTAGAACCCTGAAAACTGGACTCTCGATAGCTCAACACTCCAGGAAACTCTACAAGCCTCACACTTTTTTTTTTTTTTGCTTTGAAAAAAGAAACAAAACAATCATGCACGCTATTTTCGCAAGAACTAAATTAATTTACAGTAATAATCATGCTTATAGACTACTACAGAACAGTGAATATATAGCTCTGAAAAGACTGAAAATATATTTAAATAATTACTAAACTATCATTAAAGGAATAAAACATTAAATATTGCTGTCATACAGTAATAGAACAGTGATTAATAAGTGAAATAGCTAATTTAACCTTACTTTGACAACGGTTCAGTGTTCATTAAATAAGAACAATATGTGAAAGTTAATGCCTTAATACAGTTAATGAAGTTAATACAGTGTGCCTAATACTTTCAGTCAAGAAGTATGTAAATAGTGGGTTTTAATTGGGTCTTACGCCCTAAAAATATTTAAGTAGTTGAAAATAACTAGTACAGTACTACAGTATTACAGTAATAAACTAGTACTAATATTTCGAAACTGAAAATTTAACATTATGCATGTATTTAATTCTCTATTTTATAAAGATTCTTAATATTGATCTAAATGCCATTATTAGGGCTAGAGTGTTTTTAGAAAGGCGCAAATGTCGACTGTCTGACTTGTTCAACTGCAATGACCTTTGTGAGTATAGTTGAAGCAAACCGCTCAGTAATGCAAGATTGCACCGTTTCACAAACTTCAATGTAAATAGCTTTGTAGTATTCCTTTGGGGTTTTGAAAGTGTGAAGTGGGCTGGATTCGTTGTTTCCATAATTCTCTGGTGTACTTCAATTCCGAGGAAGCGAAGGATCTTTCAAACACAATTCGCAAAAGTGTTCAAAACTATAACGCCTTCCATTCAATATACAAATACAGCCCTCATGTATATTTTGCAGATCAGCAACACTTAGATGAGGGCACTGAATTTTTTCATTGACATCCTCTACTGGGTTCATTGCTTGGCAATAAAGACGTAAAAAGTAATAAGTCATGACTTGTAACATTGACTCAAGGTAGCCTGCACATTTGTAACCTCCCTCTGTTTTGTCCTCTGCAGAAAACGTTTCAAAAAGCTCTAGTTCTTCAAAGTTTTTCGTATTCTTAAGATATCAGAAGCTCGCATAGTCCATAGATTCGGGCAAAGGGGTCGTAGACCAGCTTGGTCGTTTATGGTCTTACAGAGTATGCTTCTGAAAAGTATCATCATTTTGTTGGATTCCCTCAAGGTGTTTATTAAGTCCTTGGCTAAAGCCATAATATCCCACATAGAAGTAAGATGGCGGAGACTTTCTACAACTGCCAAGTCTAAAATGTGACAGTGCAGTGCACATAACGTGCTTTTGGTTGTTGTTTTTAGTCCTTTAAACTTACCTCTCTTATTAGGGGCACCATCGTAGTACTGTCCTCGTAAGTTACCCATTGACAAATCAATACGTGCAATAATACTATACAGAGTTGGTGATTCAGTGTTGGGGGTCTTGTAAAAGCAAATAAAGTTTTCATTGATGATTGAGGAATCATCGACAGTACGAATACAAAATGACACTGGTTCGTGAAATGAAGACTTAGTTGTTTCGTTAACCACAATAGAAAAATGTTCAGTCTTCTTGATTGATTGAAGCCAATATCTTTCTTAACACAGACTTTCCTAGTAGATCAATGATCTTGTTTTGAATATCGAGGGACGTCCACTTATACCCCAAACGGCCTAATCAATCTTTAACCTCAGGTATGTCATTCATTCGGAGTTTCTACAATTAAAAAATTTGAGTATACATCCTAATGCCCTCTAACTGCTAGTCCTTGTAGGCATAGAAATGGCACAGTGGTAAAAATTGTATCAAGAGCTAAACGGCTTTTTTTCATATCACTATCTAATTGTTCATTCAATTGGGAGGCCACACTTCCGTTAGTGATAGAATATATTTTCAGCACGCCTTCTTTATGCGTAAGCGCAGTTAGAAAACCCTACGGAAGTAAATGCATCTTCTTTTTTTGAGGAAAAATGTATTAGATTTTTAGCATCTGCCTCTTCCCAGGTTTCGTAAAAAACTTTTTCGGTAGATGCTTCATATTTTAGCCATGTACATTTGATCAACCAAGACATCTGAAATGATCTTCCCTTACCGGATTGTCCTGGTTTAAGCTGTGAACGGTTTTTGAATGAAGACGGTGAAGTAATTGACGACACAATAAACGTTGGCGGTTTACTTGCAGTATCATCAGCTTCCAAGCGCGCCTTTTTGGTAACAAATTTATCCATTGCAAACTTAATTCATAATACACTAAGAGACTAAAATAAACGATTAAGACATAGTCACATAAAACAATCCACTAGACACTAAAGTTCGAACACCAAACACGTCTGCAGCATGCACTGAACGAAACTATCCACACTCAATGACTGCGAAAGCTGGGTGGGCTTTATACAGTCGCGACGTCGTAATGTCTCGAAGCGTCAAGGCGACGTGAAGCGGGGAGTTCCAAACGTTTCTGCTCCAGTCGTTTTGACGTCGCCGTAGCCGCAGCGCGGCAGCAGTGCTGGCCCGCCAGCTCCAGACTTTACCCAAAGGTTCGCGCACGGAACAAATGCTAAGTGTGCCCGCAGCACCGTAACATTATCCTGATTCACACCACTCATTTTCAGTTAATCTGCTTACTACCATAATAATTATTTGTTTTAACTCATTACTGAATGTATTTTAAAGGGTAACTATCATCAAAGAAGGGAAATAAATAACTCCAACATAGATTTGTGATTTTTCAAAGCATAATATAATAATTTTCTTAAATTATTAGGGGAACCCCCCGCCCCCTCCCCAAAACGAATTTCTGAGTCTCTCCGGCCACATGGAGTCAGTGCCTGTGTTTCTGTCCCATGCCTTTTTCTAATTATGCGTACTACACCGTTGGTACAGATGAGTTGGCAGTTACCGATGACGTGTTCCTTTAATGTTTTGACATCATTATTGAGGTTTCAATATATGAAATATTTCAACTGATCAAGGGACTAAGTTTCGCAGAACGAGCTGGCCAACGTAGTGGACTTCCCCGACCAGTCCACTGTCCCTTAGATATCCGTGTTAGGTGTCCTCGTGCATTTTAGATAAAGTGAGCTAGTACTCCATCTTGCAAAACCCCATCTTAACTACCGTTTGAATGGTAGCTCCTCTAGCACGACAGGCAGTCGTTTGAGAGGAACTGACGATATCTTGCAACAGTAAAGCTGTTTGGTGCAATTTAAGTCCTATTATCGCCAATAATTCCTGCCCATACATTAAGTGAAAATCTGTTCAGAGGCCTTACTTCTTCAGCTGCCTTTGGACTTGCACTAGCTGAACCATACTGGTTACGAAAATTAACTCTCCAGTCTCGTATGAATCCACCCTCGGCTTTGAACAGTATCTTTGTTGTCAAAAGTGGACTTTTACCACATCTTTCCAACAGCCATTCGCAGTACTGCATTCTGACAACCTGATCTTGCGGCTAAAGCGTTTGGACACTCTACATGTGATACGGGTACAATAACTGTTTATGCAGATTATCCCAGACGGGGGAATGATTAAACCGATACATACTGAAATTCTACGTACACTAGCTCCAGGATCATCTTCCACTGCTCTCAATACTCGCTCGTCTGCAGCAGGAGTACAAATGGTCCGAGGTTTGCCACATTCGACAGCTCCTGGTGCTACGGAGCCAGACAATGCTGCAGTAATCGCTGGTAAAGACGGCTGCGTTCTGGACAATTTTCAGCACACAGAACATGACGGTTTCTTCCATTTGCCAGATTATAACAGAAGAGCATGTCTCTGCCAGCTGTCTCCATGGGCAATAACGAAGGATGTTTCCTCATTTCTTTACTGTATTCTCTAGGTCTTTCATAATGTCACATAGACTGTAATAGAAGGGACATGTTTTCCAGCAGTGAAAGTAAACAAGAGCCCATAGCTCTTTGGCTCGTAAGGTATTAATCTTAGACGACATTTTTAGTGGATTTTTTTTGTTTGTTTTGGCACATACACACACCTCTCAAACATAGGAAAACATTTTAACACGATTTTTACACGCTTACAGAATGAAAAGATTATATAAAATTGTATCTGAATTGGATACCCTCATCCGATCCAAAAACAGCTGTGCTCACAGCAGAAGAAGAACAAGAAGGATAAGTAGACGAAGGAGGATAATAATGACAATAACTGTAAAAACACGGAACAATAACAAAAAAGAAAGTAATTAAAAAAATATCTTCAGAGAACCCGGATGAGGGACACAGCTGTAACTAGTCATAGCAAAGGCTACAAGATTAACTACAGCTGGCTCAAAAATATAACAACAATATGTTAAATAAGAATTTTACCTCACCTGCAACCAAACGTGATGGAGCCAATGCCAACAGCTCTATCAAAGCCACTTCTAAGACGAAGAGGTCTCAGGATGATGAAGATAGCTCTACTATATACCATTTGCCGAAGGAATCTCCACCCGAATTGCTCCACAATCAGCACCCTCCATAAAAGAGGTGAAAGACGAGAAGTTGAAGACATTGAAGAAGCGCTACTGCGACCAATCATGAATTTGGAGGAACCTGGAGGAGCAGCCAGAGTATATAGACACTCCAGTCACATTAATGTGACGACCTGTGAGAAATCTAAATAACCATCGTTTGCAGTACTGACTTGCAGGGAGTCTACCAGTGTGATTCTGGAAGGTATTGACTGAGAAGTGAGCCATGTCAACTTTAGTGCCGTCGTCAGTTGCACTAGATATGTTTCTCCACTCCACTGCAGGCCTAGTTCAGTAACACTAATCCAGTTTTCAAAGAAAAAGGCAGCTTCCGTCGTTGGCATTCATTTTAAAATTGGTGTGTTTCGCGCTACTGGCACATCCTCAGAATTTCTGTGAACGAACAGTGACGTGTGTATTACATTCACTCCTGATAACTAATTACTGATTTAAGTAACTTATAAAAAGAACTTGTCATATCCAGCTGCGCTGGGTTTCTTGACTGAGGGTCCATGGCGCGATTAGCCCGATAGAGAGGTTCCCACAGATTCTCGAGTGGGATTACATCAGAGAAGTTTCTTGGCCAGAGTAATACGGTAAACTTATCGTGGTGTCCTTCGAACCACGCTCGTACACTGAAATCAGTGTAACATGGTGCATAGTACTAAGAACAGATGCTGTCGTGCCGAGGAAACACAAACTGCGTGTAGGGCTGGACGTTGTCCCAAAGGATAGAAGCGTACTAATATTGTTTCATTGTGCGTTGTATACTGACGAAATCACCCAGTGATGCTACGAAAACATTTCTCAGAGTATAACGCTCCCTCCTCCGGCCTGGAGGATTGTTGCAGGACTGTACACCCCAACGTCAATCTGTCCGTCGGAGCACAAGACGTGAGCCATCTGAACTCCTGTCACCGCTCTGTGGACGTCCAGTTGTGGTACTGACGAGCAAATTTGACCCTTCGTCGCCAATGAACAGCAGTCTGCATGGATGCATGTGCCAGGCGCCTGCTGCTGGGCAATCCACAGCGTTGTTCACCTGAACAGTTATTGAGGAGACAGTTCCTACCTAACCACTTGGTTCATCTGGACGGTCAGTTGCTCAACAGTAGCACATCAATTCGCCCGTACACATCTCCGCAGCCGTCGTTCGCACCTGCCATCTACGGCCCATGGTGCATGACAGTTGTCTCGTGGCTGGTTCTGGATGTGCTATTTTGCAACGCACGGCTTACTTTAACTTTGGCGGCACGCGAACTGTTTACAAACCTAGCCGATACAGAAGTGCTTCCAACCTTGGCTCGAAATCCAGTTGAGCCGTGGCTGCTTCACTTCATCTTTTCTTCCCCTTAATTTGTTGGCTCCCCTCTAGGTGGCATGAATTGCACTCACAAGGGAACCTCCCCATCGCACCCCCCTCAGATTTAATTACAAGTTGTCACAGTGGATAGGCCTTGAAAAACTGAACACAGATCAATCGAGAAAACAGGAAGAAGTTGTGTGGAACTATGGAAAATATAAGCAAAATATACAAACTGAGTAGTCCATGCGCAACATAGGCAGCATCAAGGAGACTGTAAACTCTGAAGCACCGTGGTCCCGTGGGTAGCGTTTCGCAGCTGCGAAACGAAAGGTCTTTGGTTCAAACCTCCCTCGAGTGAAATATTTTCAGACAATTATCAAAGTTCAGGCACTCAAACATAATGAACTTCGCTCTCCAAAATTCCAGCACATGTTCAGATTTGCTTGGACACATGCAGGATTTGACGGTCTACACACGGAAAAATTTGAAAACGTTAAAAACATATGTTTTGACAGAGCACAGGGAAAACTGTGCGACTGTGAAACTGTTGCATTCATTTGTTGCAGTTCATGTGACAAACTCTTATGTTTTCATCACTATTTTGGTAGTGATTATCACACCCACAAGAAAATCTAAATCGGGCAAGGTAGAAGAATCTTTTTACCCATTCGCAAAGTGTACAAGTTAGATGGGTCGACAACATATTCCTGTCAGGTGACGCACATGCCGTCACCGGTGTCGTATAGAATATATCAGACGTGTTTTCCTGTGGAGGAATCGGTTGACCTATGACCTTGCGAGCAAATGTTTTCGGTGCCCATTGGAGAGGCACGTCCTTTCGTCTACTAATCGCACGGTTTTGCGGTGCGGTGGCCAAACACAGACATTAAACTTATTACAGTGAACAGAGACGTCAATGAACGAACGGACGGATCATAACTTTGCGAGAATAAAGAAAGTAAAATTTGCACGCGATGGAAGACTTGAACCAAACACCTCTTATTCTGAAGCTGCTCACACTAACCACGGGACCACGGCGCACCTGAGCGCAGAATATCCTTAATGTTGCTTATGTTGCGCATTGACTACACAGTTCGTATATTTTGCTTATTTTTTTCGTAATTCCACACAACTTCTTCCTGTTTTCTCGATTGAGCTGTGTCCAGTTTTTCAAGGCCTATCCACTGTGCCAACTGACAACAAAAACTGAGGATGGTGCGATGGGGAGGTTCCCTTGTCAGAGCACCGCGTGTTATCGCTGGCGTGGTGTCTTGAAAACATGCAGGAGAATGTGGAGGGGGGAAGTGACTGGGTATGTGGCCAGAGGGCAACAAAGACAGTGGTTTGCTTGGTTGTGACTGAGTAACTTCGAGTGCACCGTTAGTGGCTGCATCGGAGGTTTCACCACGCCATTCTATGGGCTTCAGCTGAACTGTTTTCTCTTGTGTCCATGTTGTGTGCTTTTGGATACCGACATTTTGCATTGAGCTGCAATTATGGAATACCGAATTCTTGATGTAGCAATGGTTGGGCTGTGATATTCCCGACTCTGTGACTCTTTCTTTATGGATCTCAAACAGTTTTTAACCGGTTGTAATTATTGTTAACTGCAGCTGCTCTGTCTGAACTTGACCCATTTAATGGTTAGTTCTTGTTCCACACGTGTAACTGTGGCTGATTGCCACTGTAGGTGCTACTTGAACTTATTCCTTGCTGTTACTTGCTTACACTAAAAGTTGTTTCGTACTTTAAATCTTGTGGCTTTCAAATCAGTATTACTTTCCAGTGAGCCGTCAGGCCGTTTGTTGTTACCCTATTGGTTAATGAAGTTGGTTATTTAGTGCTATTAAATTGCTCATAAGCTCTGTGGTAAACCCGGTGAAACACGTATGTTGTGTAGCGGCGATGGTGAGATCTCTGACCAGAGAGCGTGTGACAGTCCAGTTGCGAGTAGCGCGTCGGAGATGACGCAGTCGCGGTCTAGATGCGAGAGAGTTTAGTTGTGTGTGAGCAGTCGGCGGGCGTCGACATCGCACTCTGGTCGAGATACAGGATGAGGTATATTATTTTAAGTAAGCAGCCTTGCGCTCAGCTAACGATGTAAATTAACTGTAACTAATTTGTGCAATAATCGCCCCAATAATAATTTTGATTTCAAAGCAATTTTTACAAAAAAAAAAAAATCATTTGATTCCCTTGCATTTCCTTAAAGAAAATTTTCAGTTAGAATTAAAAAAAAAAAGTACTTGCAATGCGTTTCCTCCAAGCCGCGGCCAACAATAAGAGCAGAACTTTGACATGCAGTTATGCTGAGGTAAGAAATTAATTCTGATTTCGCACAGGGCCAAAGACTGATATTTCCGTCTATTTGCGTTTCCATTGTCACTGAGATTTTCATTATCATTGAATTGACTTTCATTTTGTGACGTACTTATACTTTGGATCAGATTGCTAATATTTATTTAACTGTCATTGTCATTAAATTATCTCTGGGGAGCTTACACTTAGCTCTAGTTCCATTTCCATTTGAGTAAGATTAGACTTTCAAATTTTGTGGGGAGGTTACACTTGGCGACACCCGGTCCAGGATCGTATTTCGTTGAGAATCTTTTGAAAAACAGTCAGATATCTGCTCTTATTTGCTTAGATATAATTAGAATTTGGCGCAACGCTTTTACTAATTTTGTAACTTTCTTTCCTCAGATCATTGGCAATTCGTTGCTCTGTTGTATTTGTGTGTTGCTTTTGCATTGTGCTTATTTCTCTTTGAATAATTGTGACTATTGTGAAAATGCCGCGAAAGACTATGAATAGTGTATCGCGAGGTATTATGAATGATTTTACCGACTTAAACACTGTGACTGATAGTAATTGTGACAATCCTGCGTTCACTGACAATCAGTGCGTTCCAACCACTAATGACGATTTTTATCTTACTGATGAACAAACGAACTCAATTGTCTCCCCTGTTAATTTGACGACAATTGATGACGCGGGGCGCACTATTGTAATGAGCGCTGCCCAGGTTAACACACCCGGTTTGGAAAATTCAGGTAACGTGCAGAGAAATTTTTCTAATGAAAACGGACAATGTACTGAAAGTGCGACGGATTTATTTAATTCCGAAATAATGTCTGACAGTGTACATCCGACTGACAAACCTTTTTGTGAATCTCAGAATAACCAAATGGTTACGGAAAATGAGACAATTCCAGATCCAGCATTAATTAACACAGAGAACAGAAATGCTAATTTTCTATCGGATCCAATTATGGCATTTTTGCAACAAAATTTCAGAGAACAGAATGAAAATTTCAAAGTGAACAGGTCAAACAACAGAATGAAAAACAAGACAAACTTAGTGAACAGGTCAAACAACAGAACGAAAAACAAGACAAGCTTAATGAAAAATTAGACAACAATTCCAGACAACTTAGTGAACAGATTAGGGCCGTTGCCGCACAATGTCATGAAACTAAGGAACAGTTACGCGAGGAAATTGAGGCGTGTTCAAAAAAAAAAAAAATAGCGAAGAAATTACATCGGTTACTCAGGAATTAAGGGATATGCAAAAAGCTACAACAGAAACACTTAGAGCGGAAATTAGCGCAGTCGCTAAACAATGCTCTGATAAAGCTACACAATTACGCGACGAGTTTAAAGTTATGACAACAGAACTTTCGCACACAATGGATGCAAAGATTGACGCGAAATTCGAACAACAGAACTCTCAAATTAACGAACGTCTTAGTCTTCACATACAAAACAGTGATACGCGTTTCCGCAAATTTATTGAGGATCAAAATCAAGTAAAACGTCAAGTAATGGAAACAATCACTGCTCAGAGACAAGAAGACAAACGTAAAATGTTTGCGAAGGCAAAAACGTATGTAGACAACAATATTGCCACAGTGTCCGACGAAATTAATACCATCAAACAGTCGAACACAGAATTACGTGATGAGATTTCGGATCTTAAATCGAAAACAGACACATACACAACCGATTTTCAAACAGTGACCGACAGACTCGAACAATTAGAACTAACACAGGATTCCGATGTCGTCAAAGCTGATGTTAAAAAACTGAACGAAACTACACGTAAGTTGCAAAAACAGATTAATGCCACTGACACTAAAACCGATGATCAGGCAAAAATACTGACTGAAAAATATGATGAATTGGCCAGTCGTATTGATGCTATCGAAAGTACTAATGACAATAAATCAGATGATACTTCACCGGTTTCATTTAATCAAACACCTGAATTTCAAAACCTACAGCAGACAATTAACGAGATTGATTCGTCTAATAACACCTTACGCAGAAAATTGTCAAGTTTACAGCAAGAGGTAGCAGAGATAAAAAATATTTCAGTTAATAACACTTCACAGCAGACGCCACTTTTCGAACATTTGCCAGACTCACGCAGCGCGTGTAATTTGGGTAATCTACAGAGAGTACGGGACTTATATTCCGAACAACCACAGTTCAACAGATTTTCTTACAATCCTGAACCTGTTCCATCACACAGAGACGATAATTTCGATTACAAACATTTTCTGTCAGTGAGAAAGTTTAAAGTGTTTAAAAATGACAGAACACAGATTCATCCGCTAGATTGGATTCAACAATTTAGCTTTGCTTTTCCACCGTCTTGGCCTGTTACGCACAAACTTGAATTTATTTGCAGTTTTTTGGAAGGCGAACCGGCCACTCGTATGAGGCCGATAGCGAGACAATGTTATTCAGTAGAAGAGTTTCAGAATGCCTTTCTATCTGCATATTGGTCGAAAACGACACAGCGCGGAATTAAAGATCAGTTAATTAGTTTGCCAAATTATGAAAACTCCAATTTTCCCAGTGTGACGCAATTTTTTGAGCACATGGTGCAACAAAACCAGTACCTAAGTGAACCGTACAGTGAATCCGCACTCATTCAATTATGTATCTCTAAATTACCACGGTCATTAAGAGTTTCACTTCTAACGGGTCAACAAAAAGAAAATATTTCAGCATTCAGAGATCTATTACAGCTCTTGGAAGTACAACAATCTGATTATTCCTTTGTGAACAAAAATTTTTCGTATAATAACCAAAGTCAACAAACATACAGCAATTACGATCAGGGACGTGATTTCAATAGGAAAAGTAACAGACGCTTTAGGAACGACAATTACCAGAACTTTGGTAACAGACAAAATTCTAATTATCGGTATCGTCAAAATTATGAGCGACAGGAACCACATTTTAGTAACAATAGACGTTTTCAACCACAACAGCAACAAAACCAGCCGGTTAGCATACCTAACCAACAATGTAATGCACAAGGTCAACCCAACTTCAATGTTTCGCCGCGTGCACGTATAGTCTCGGATCCAACAAATAGTGACGCACGGCAGCAAGGAAATAACTACGTACAGAGAAGACAGTATTTCAATTCCTATCGCAATGCACCGTATAGGAATGACTATTACGACAGACGTAAAAATAATCACGACAATTTTCAGCGTACATCTAACAGCAGTCGGTCATACCAACAGCAAAATTATCCACAAGAACCTATTCTCATGAATGAACCCGACAGTAGGTATCATCCAGAGCGTAACACGTCTGGAAGAAGTAATAGAACTGTTCAAATAGTAGAAATGCCACAGCATCCTCCTGATAACAATAACACGTCAGATAGAATCTGACTAGATACAGTACAGGTCTCATCTTCCAGTAACACGAGCACTACTTTAGACACGCAGAATGTTGTTCACGAAAATGTAATTACTTTTGACGACATCAGAGACACTCTTTTACACGAAAGACCAGTTTTTCAGAAAACTATTTCACATCCTGTCATCGAAATTAAAATAGGTTCATCGAAATTTTCAGCAGTAATCGATTCCGGATCACCTATGTCAGTAATAAATGAAGAAACTTTTAACGAGTGTAACAAAGAGAACACCTATCCCACATTACCATTAGGCATCTCGAAAGTAAAAGGAGCAGTATCGAGTAAAGGAGTAGACGTTAAATTACAGACATATTTATCATTTTGTATTGGAGGTCATACTTTTCACTCAAAATTGTTCCTTTATTGACAACAGACGTAATTTTAGGTACTAATTTTCTCATACAACACGACGCAGTGGTCGATTTTCAAAATTCTTATTTAATGTTGAAGGACGAAAATGTGCAATTGGCTTTAGAATTTCAGCATTCGTTATCTACAGAAGAACAAACAATTAACCGCACAGAGGTCGTTTCCGCAACACGTAACATAGACTGTAGTTCCACATTGTTCACGGATACGTACGTACATAACTATAATACTCCAGACGATGCTGAGTACGACGTAATGCAGATGATTTCCGATAAAGTTAAACAAAGCAGTGCAAATACAGACGACGAACGCACGCAGCTACATAAAATTCTTTTACAGCAAGCTCCAGTTTTTGACAATGTTCCTGGTACTATGTCCGGCTTTATGTACGAATTTCAAGTCAAACAGCACGACACATTTAAAGCAAAGCATTATCCAATTCCGTATATTCATAGAGAACAAGTTAAAAAAGAATTGCAGGATATGCTTGACCGAGGTATTATCGAACCAGCAGTTAGTCCGTACATAAACCCGCTGCATATTGTTAAGAAAAAAGATGGCTCACTTCGCCTCGTACTTGATTCACGTCATATCAATCACATAATTATTAATGAAACAGGTCGACCACAGACATTAGAAGAATTACTACAGAAATTTCACGGTACAGCTATTTATTCTACACTAGATTTGAAATCGGGATTTTGGCAAATTCAACTTCATCCGAATTGCAGAAAGTACACAGCTTTTCTCTGTCTTGGTGACTGTTATCAATTTTGCAAATTACCATTCGGCTTAACTATTTCCTCTGCAGCTTTTATTCGCGGTTTGAACACAATACTTCCGACAGAACTTAAAGACAGAATTACGACGTACGTAGACGACATTCTTATTGCAGAAGCTAACTGGTCTGAACACAATCTGATTCTAGAACGACTGTTGCAAACTTTTCATGCACAAGGACTTACAGTTAACCTCAGTAAATCGCATTTTGGCAAAACTTCTATAAAATTTCTTGGACACGTAATTTTAGCAGAAGGCATTGCGCCTGATCCGGAAAAACTTCAAGCTCTACGTGACATTACTGTTCCTACGACGAAGAAACAATTACGCAACTTTTTGGGCTTAATTAACTTTTTTCGCAAATTTATTCATCACTCTGCTTTAGATACACCTAGATTATGCCAATTAACAGGTAAAAACACTATTTGGTCATGGGATAAGCAAGCACACTCTGAATTCGTGAATCTGAAACATGCTTTGTTGAATGCTCCACTTTTATCGCAATCAGATCTTACCAGAAATTTTTCCATTGCCACCGACAGCTCTAACACAGCTTTAGGCGTACACATTTTTCAGGAAATTGAAGAAGATGGTTCTAAAGTAATTAAAAACATCGCATTTGCAAGCCGCATTCTGTCACCTGCTGAGCGAAATTACTCCGTTACAGAATTGGAAACATTATGTGTTGTATGGGCTTTTACGAGATTTAGGCATTTTCTTTGTGGCAGACATACCACCGTTTACACAGACGACAGAGCGATACAATTCTTACTTTCGGCTAAATTCACTCACGACAGATTAAGTAGATGGAAACTTTATTTACAGGAATTTAATTTTACGATTGTTCACATTCCCGGCACACAAAATGTTATAGCGGACGCACTTTCGCGTTCTCTCAGCAACAATCAGCAAGACGTAGCAACCAACTTCTGCAAAGCAAATTTGAGTGTCATGTACATTCAGCAAGTTGCATTTGAAAATTTTATTTCGTCGTCATTACAGGACATAGCAAAAGAGCAAAGTAAAGCCAACGTATGGAAAGAAATTAAACACCTTTGGCAAGATAAGAATAATGTTACGATTAGAAACCACTACACTGTACGCAATGACATTCTGTTTCGCCGCTCTCATCCAGACAGCAACAATTGGTTATTATGCATTCCTGACGAACTTGTTAACAAATTAATCTGGTACACTCATTTAAGCTACGCACATTACGGAGCCAGAAAATGTTTTCTTATACTGAGACAGAACTGTTATTTTACAAACATGGAAAAACGTATACGACGAGTTTTAGCGTCATGTAAAATTTGACAGAAAGCTAAGTCTAACACAACTTCACACATTCCTCCATTATACCCCATTGTACCTGTTAAATTAAGACATATAGCCACAGTAGACATTTTTGGTCCAATTCCGAGAACTAATAGAGGTTTTTGCTACATCTTTGTCGCTGTTGAACTCACTTCAAAATTTGTTACTTTCACTCCGTTACGCAAAGCTACTGCTAAAACTGTCTCGAAAGCATTTGTAAAACATTTTCTATTTCATGTAGGGCATGTGATGAGAGTAATTTCCGATAATGGATCACAATTTCGTTCTGCTATATGGACACGCATGTTACGAGGTAGAAACATTTCTCCGGTCTATATATCCAAGTACCATGCTTCTTCGAACCCCTGTGAACGATTAATGAAAGAAATTGGTAAACTGTGTAGAATATACTGCCACAAAAGACATATGGATTGGGACACACACATACACTCATTCCAAGAAGTAATTAATTCTATTCCAAATGAATCCACTATGCTATCTCCGTCTGTTATACTGAAAAACGTTGAACCACCTAACAAAATTAAAGAATTAGTAACATTTCCTACATCTCGTCGATTACGACACTACGAAATAATTGACATTGCGCTGAACAACATCAAACGTGCCGCAGAGCGCCGGAGAAGACAGCAAAAACAGGTTTGTAGACGCCGAGACTTTCACGTTGGACAGAAGATATTAGTACGTACACACTATTTATCCAGCAAATTAAAAGGTAAGTGCAGTAAATTTGAACTTCTGTACGCAGGTCCATATCGGATTCGCAGCATTCCTCACCCCAATGTTGTACACGTCGAAACTCTGAGAACCAGGAAATCGAAAGGCAACCACCATTGGTCAAACATAAAACCCTTTATTGAGTGAACATACTTTATGATTTATCACGCCGTAATGCTATTTGCTAATTTTTATGAACATTTCTGCAATTATATTCACATGACTACTTATTGATGATTATCGTATTTTTTCTTGGTAAGTGCCCGGCAAGGTAAGGTTAGCAGGTCTCTCTTCTTGTCGTTACACATCAGACCGTGCATATTTTCCAGATGAACTTACACACTTTTATATGCTTATCGTATTTTTTCTTGGCAAGTGCCCGGCAAGGTAAGGTTAGCAGGTCGCTCTTCTTGTCGTTACACATCAGACCGTGCATATTTTCCAGATGAACTTACACATTTTTATGACGACTTATGCAATTATATTTATGTGACTACTTATTGATGATTATCGTATTTTTTCTTGGCAAGTGCCCGGCAAGGTAAGGTTAGCAGGTCGCTCTTCTTGTCGTTACACACTAGACCGTGCATATTTTCCAGATGAACTTACGCATTTTATGAATAATTATGGAATTCTCTGTAGTGACGCATTAATTTTATCAAATTCTCACTCCATTACAGTCTTTAATTATCGCCTCTATTAACTACACTACATACAAGCTGAACACAACGAATGTCACATTTTGTCTTTCTTATGTATGTACGATTGTTTTCATGTTTTGTTTGTATGCACTGTGAACTAGTTAAGGTATAACACACACAAGTTGACTTTGACATTTTTTGCCCTATGATATCTCAACATCGTGACTGTTTTACATTTTCCTTTTTTTTTTTGCTGCTGCATTATGATATTCTCTGTACACTTTTTGCCTTTGAACACTGTCTATGCTTTTGACATATTACGTTTTCTGTCATGTTATGCTGTATGCTTAATTGTGTCACCATTAACCAGTCATTATCTAATGGGTATATGATTTAAATACAAGACATTAATCTTTGTTCATCAGTTTCAGAAAGAAATGATGCGTAAAGGAAATAAATTAAACAGAATGGGAATTTCACCTACGGAATAGATGAAAGAAAATACAAAACCTTATGAGGACGAGTAAATGGATCAGAATTAACAAGCATTAACAAGAATATACTATACACATCGCAGAATAGCAGTCTTAACTAATCTTTTCTTTCAGAATACAAGGCGATTGATGCAAGCTGTCAGACAGAACTACACATCTTAGTTTTAAGTGATGAAATATGCTAGAGATAAGGAATAGTTGTGTAATGAATAATGAAGTGGTTTTTGCAGATGATAATTAATGCTGATGAAGAGTAATGATGAAGAATATGCTACTATGAATAATGAAGTTTTTTCTTTACAGGTGATGATAATAATGAAGTTATGATAATATGGATAATGAAGTTTTTTCTTTACAGATGAGGATGATGTTGAAGTTTATGTATTTATGCTATGTAGTTATTTAAGTATTTGTTGCAGTTTGCTTTGACAGCAGGTGTTATATTGCGTAGTAGGATGACTGAAGGTTTTGGAAAGGACAGCTATGGAACACATTTTTTATACACATTTCACTACGTGTTAATTCGAAGTTCACTACTTTTCAGCATAGTCTGCGTTTCTTCTTTCAGCTCAATAATCCATTTTGTATTTTTTTTCAGGAGAAGCTTTTCATGATACTTACTAAACTTGTTACTTATTATACCTGTTCTAGTGCTTGCAATTTTATTTTTTTACCTATTTGTGTATATCATTTACAAATGTGATCACATATACTGCCTTGTGTCACAACCTTGCTACAGCTGACTCATGACGAATGACATTACACATTTTTCATTTATAGGAACAACCTAGAGCAATTTTTTTTCTTTTTTCTTCTTGTTTTCCCTTATAATTACCCAAAGCAATGCATTGCTACCACAAAAAAAATGTATTACCAGTCTCATATAATGTCACTAGTTTATGATAATTCTGAATAATACTGATCAGCTCTGAATAGTATGTCACTTGAATAATGACTTCTTAATGATACAAAATATATATATATATATAAAAATATATAATGCTTTGTAACTGGCTAATAATTGCCACTGTTTATTGTAATGAGACTACTTATAATGCCCATGATTATTAATGCTATGATTGTAATTTTGTAACTGGCTAATAACTGCCACTGTTTATTGTAATGAGACTACTTATAATGCCCATGATTATTAATGCTATGATTGTAATTTTGTAACTGGGTAATAACTGCCACTGTTTATTGTAATGAGACTACTTATAATGCCCATGATTATTAATGCTATGATTGTAATTAACTGATTTTTTATAATGACTTCTTAATGATCTGAATAATACTGAATGATGTACAATGTTTTATACTATTCAATACTTGCTGGCCACTGAGTGCCAATAATTAATGTAACTATATAAATTATGTTATTAATTATGCCATTAATTAGCTCTTGTTTTCAATAATGATTTTAGTAAATGGCCACTGAGTGCCAATAATTAATGTAATTAAGACTTCTGATGAACTTTATTCTGTCATACTAAACATGGTTTGTAACTGGACAAAGATTGCCGCTGTTTATTGTAATATGACTACCCATGATGGCAATAATTTAATTTTATGAACATTATTCTGTAATATGGTTTGTAACTGGCCCCAGACTGCCGCTGTTTATTGTAATACGACTACCCATGATGGCAATAATTTAATTTTATGAACATTATTCTGTAATACTAAAATACATGGTACAGAAATGTTCAATAACTAGACTATGGATGCCGCAAACTACTTATGTAATCACTAATCAAGACTTGTGTGTTAGTTAATGTCCTTCACCTTCTGACCTAATTACCTGAAATTATTGTAACATCCATTGTCTTGTCCATCCTCATTATCATGGAGCACTATATTTGGTTTTTGCACTAATTCTACGTTGGTGTGCCTCTTAAGAGCGTGGTGTTGACACGACATGCTGTCCACCACCGTAAGCGATGAAGACGTTATTATGGTCCCACTGTTTGGTGTACCTGGTGTACTGCCCAATGACAGCATGGAATATTACTACGACGTTTCAGTGTCTTGATACGTTGATAAATGCTTCTGAACTTCAGATTGTATCACTTGGTGTTGTGATTCTGTGGAAAGATATGGACTTTCAGTGCAGCTGTGTGCAAATTAAAGTGCTACAACCATGATGCAATCCTTTCCTTCCTATCCTAATAGTGAAAATCATTTTAGCTAACATCATTTATGTTCATGGCCTATACATTTCTTTTCGATTTGTTGAACTCCAGTGCAAGTACACTTATGTCACCTGTCGACATGATTTTTTGCCATTATGTTTATTTATTGTGAAAATGCTAAAGACATTTTTTTTCGATTTGTTCTGAAGTGCAGTATGTGTGCACTCTTGTCATCTATATTGCATATACTTTTTGTGATTTGATGATTTTTTTTAACACTTGCGTTTATTTGTTATGAAAATGTTCAAAAGATTTCAGTGCATGTGCACTTATGTGTTAATATGTTTTCCACTGAACTTCAGTGCCTGTGCACTTTTCTCATTTTTCAATATGATTTGTGCTTATTCTGTATACCTTTTATGATTTCGTGATATGTTTTATGTCATTTGTTACTCATTGTATATACATTTCGCCATATGCTGATATGTTCTGAACTGCAGTGCATGTGCACTCATGTCACTTGTCAACATGCTATTTTGCCATTCTATTTATTTGTTCTGAAAATGCTACAGAATCTTACAGTGTGTGTGCACTTTTTTATCTGTCAAATAATTTGTATATACATTTTTTTGATTTGCTAATATGTTTTGTACTCACATTTTGTACTACAAGTGAATATTTTGTAAATTGTAAAAGTTAATTAGTTAAAAAAAAATTTGTTACGATGGCAAGTCCAAATGACTCACCATCGCTGCCAAATTTTTGCCCCCCCAGTAGAGGGTTATGAAACACGTATGTTGTGTAGCGGCGATGGTGAGATCTCTGACCAGAGAGAGTGTGACAGTCCAGTTGCGAGTAGCGCGTCGGAGATGACGCAGTCGCGGTCTAGATGCGAGAGAGTTTAGTTGTGTGTGAGCAGTCGGTGGGCGTCGACATCGCACTCTGGTCGAGATACAGGATGAGGTATATTATTTTAAGTAAGCAGCCTTGCGCTCAGCTAACGATGTAAATTAACTGTAACTAATTTGTGCAATAATCGCCCCAATAATAATTTTGATTTCAAAGCAATTTTTACAAAATAAAAAAATCATTTGATTCCCTTGCATTTCCTTAAAGAAAATTTTCAGTTAGAATTCAAAAAAAAAGTACTTGCAATGCATTTCCTCCAAGCTGCGGCCAACAATAAGAGCAGAACTTTGACATGCAGTTATGCTGAGGTAAGAAATTAATTCTGATTTCGCACAGGGCCAAAGACTGATATTTCCGTCTATTTGCGTTTCCATTGTCACTGAGATTTTCATTATCATCGAATTGACATTCATTTTGTGACGTACTTATACTTTGGATCAGATTGCTAATTTTTATTTAACTGTCATTGTCATTAAATTATCTCTGGGGAGCTTACATTTAGCTCTAGTTCCATTTCCATTTGAGTAAGATTAGACTTTCAAATTTTGTGGGGAGGTTACACCGGTTTATTAAGTGACTGTTTTTAACGCCTTGGGATATTTCTTATATTTGTTTATTAACCTTTTTATTATTTTAAGAAAATTTGTCGAACTAATGTATGCTGTTCAAATTGTGTTTTAGACAGTTTCATAATCCGTCACATGGACGAGAGCCTTACTTGTAAATACGAGCAGTTAAGTACCACCTCCTAGAGGTAAGCTTCTGTATCTCATAAAAATTTCAGTTTGGCGCAAACACGTCTCTGGCTGTGTTGCGCAGGTGACTCACTGCATTTCTATTTCAAGTAATTTTCTGACATTAATGATTTAACCATTTTCACTTAAGTTGCTTTGGGTGAGACGTTTTCACGATATCATTTTTACGTTTAACGTTATTAAACGGTGTTTGCTCTGTGCAATTTTGAGTAACATTACTGTTTGATTAATGTAGCTGACTTGCAGGTTTTATGCCATTAAGCTATTAAGGTGTGGGCGAATTACATTTTCTTAACTTGTATTTCTTAGCTTACGCTTCAACAGAGTGATGTTTGTTATCAGTTCCTAGTTTTACGGGTTTTGGGTCCACTGTTTGGGGCTGCACTTGACCGCGGGGACCTGTTACTGTTACACACTGGCAATATGTTTTTCGGGAGTGTTTGTGGCTGCCGGACATTACTTTAGTGGAACTGTTCGCGCTAGCAGTTTATTTCTTAGGTTTTATTAGCCTACGCTGTTATTTAGAAGCTCTTATGTTAATATTTTCCTCCAAATATTTTACGTCTCTCCTAAATTGGGTAATATTATGCGATTTATGGCTAACCTTCAGATTTTCTAAATTAGATTTCTTCAGCCGGTACTTATTGTGCTAAGATTTAGAAACTTTGAGCTTACTTTCTCTAGTGGTGAATGTTTGAGATGTTTTTCTCAGTATTTTGCAATGACTTCCGTATTGTACTCGGTCCACGCCTGTGAAAGAAAATGTTACTGGATAGTAAAAGTTGGCACATAACTTTCGTGGTTGGTCTGTTCTGAAAATTGAATGTTTGGTCTTGTAGTTTGGTAATTAGTAATCACAGCTGCAGATATTCCTTTCAAAGGCTAGCGTTATTAATATTGTAATTAATTTATATGTTTCTTAAAAACCTTTTAAGATCCATAAGTGTCGAATTGTTCTTAAGGTTTTGGAAGAGTAATACTTTTGATTATTCCTAGGCCAAATTGATTTCATTAGGAAATGTCTTGCCTTATTATTTTGCAATTTCGTGTTTATTACTGATTTATTGCTTGTGGATTGAGACCTATGATCTGTGGCTTAAACTAATTGCCTGTAAGCTAAAATAAATAAATAAAATAAAGTAAATTAATAGTCTTGTCGCTAATTATCTGGCGTGGCTAATATTGTATTCGGTTGTTAGTGCATTGTGTCCTCTAAAAAAGTGTGAACTACCAAAGGAAAAATGATGTGATTATTGTGGATCAGCCCTCCCATGTGTCCTTTTCCTTTCCAGTATTATGTTATGCGATTCCACCAATGGATATGCCTTTTTGGGCGTCAGATAAATCAGTCTGTTTTAGCAGTACGATAACGGCTTCACTATTTCCGTGCGTGTCCTTGCGACACTCTTTATATGCTTTCACTGCTAGAGCTGCCGCCTGCCGTCTGTGAGTGGTCCTCTCACGAAGACGTCGAACATTGGTGGTGATCACATTCATGTGACTGGACCGTGTATCAACAGGGATCGGGATACGCAACGAGAAAGTCGTGGCCACTCATCCAAACTGCCTTTGGCCCTGTGTAGGTACACACTTTATCTTTTGCGGAGCAGCATTCGACATTCTGATCCGAAGGAGTCTCAGTGGCTGGCTAACGCCTGAAGCCGGATATACTGAAATGTATCGTATATCCTCAGCACAGCTCGCATGCCTCCACCAACACGAATATCCACCAGCAGTCAAACCATTTGTCTTCTAATTATGAGTTGCTGATATCCTTCCTATAGCGCCACAATGACCTGGAATTTTTGACAGTATCTACGTGTACATGACTGGAGAATCTAAGGATACTCTACTCGCATTGTGCTATTGTGCGGGGTCCTATAGGTCATTTTCACCCGCCAACAAGAAACGGCGGAAGAAGGCACAAAATCTTTTAATACTTACCAATGTTGTCATTTGGGTGAAGAAGAGTATAATTCAGACAATGAGTCTAAAAGCTGATTCTTTGGTTGACGAAACCTACCACACATGAGAGGCAAGCTGTTAGCTGCCATTTGTCTTTTATCAAAGGTCTCGCCTCATTTACTTGTCAGTCACACAAACTACTTGCTCTTAAAGCCCATTTTCCGTCACTGCATGACCAGCAGTGTATGTCACAGTAAGTATATTACAGATCGATGCTAACTGATGGAAGTCTGGTGGTTCTGTGTTAAATTTTCCTGAAATACCAAACCGCAAGTTGAAACACTACCGCGAAGCACATTCCACGACTGTGTGATATTTCAGTGGCACTCTTATGTAACTAACTAAATACGTGTAAGGAGTGTTGTACAATTCACTCGCAATGTGACGCACAGTTAAAGAACACAAAGAAAAATTCAATTGGAACCATTATGTGTGACTGCAAGATAGCACAAGGGTAAGGGATGCTACTTCAGGGACGTAGCTGGAATGTTTATACGGGCGTCTATTTCTGAGATCTGAATCCGTATTATAGTCCCGAACAAAACAATAATTTGAGAATGTTACAGAGCTCATTTTATAGGACGCTTGGAGAGGAAGTTGTTAACCTGTTTCAGCCATTGCCCTCTTGGCATAGAATGGTGACCATCGTCCACTGAAGCCCATTCACCCGTCTCCCCACCACCGCCACCACATGTGTTCCTAGTTTAAATGAAGGCAAAGTTTACCTTGTAAACAGAACCTCCTAAGCTGTAAAGTTTTCTCAGAACCATAGCAAGGAAGGAGGAGATACCTTTTATGCAATAACTTCCCACTAATATAAATTAAATTTACTTAAGTCAAAAACATTTTAAATAACTTCGATGAAATTTATTTCATTTCACTTTTACAAAATTAAAGCGTTAATTTCAGAATACGGCACATATTATTGTCAGACGGATACTTTTAACCGCTTACCACTCAATTTGAAACACACCAAACAAATATCTAAATCAGTAGAACTACAAATAAAGGTAAACTGTGGATACCATAATAATTTCTGAAGGGAGAAGACACTTTTTGGAAATATTGAAGTATTCAGATTTTAATATCAATCTTAATGCAAATATAATGTAAAAAGTAACTGGACGGCATTCATTACTCTTTATTGTACAGAAGGTTATACAAAATCAAGTACAATGAAATTAAAGCCAATACTTTCTTAAAGTAAAAGTGTGTTACAATGTCACATGACTCCATGTGAATAGAAGCTTCCTAGCTCTAGATGAGCGAAAACCAGTTTCACGATCTGTGGTGCCGTTTGTATCAACCGGAGTCTCACATCACTCTGTAACATGCCTACACTATGTTTCTTGCCTTTTTGAGGACTTACGAACAACACTAAGACATTCTTCACGAATCAGGTAGATGGAAAGCCTAAAAGAGCAACTTTCCCTGCCACAGGAGAGTGTAGAAATCGTTCTAAAATAAACACACGGTCGTAGACTTATTGCCGAGAACGTGGTTGGGTTTGACAATCGTATTTCAACACAATCAACTGCTCTTGCAGCTTCAGATAAAATTCTTCAGAAAATGGGTAGAGTACCCACATCGGAATTTCAAGGATACATATGAGATTGTAAATAGGGAAATCTATTGTCCGATCCTCGAATGATGGCGGTTCACGCAGATCGGCAAAATGGACTAAATTACATCGTTGCCAGTTCCAAGCGATACTTGCAGTACGCACAGACACGTGCGTTGCGCTTGAAGAAAGCGTCTATCCTGCAAATTATGTGTCTCACTTGCTTGTGTAAAATGTGTCGCTTACCACCACTTGCAACAAATGCAATGAAAATTCATTAGGTATATCGCTACGATCACGTATAATGCTCGCCTTGGGTGCAACATTCACAGCACGGCGCTCAGAACACTATTGAACGCTCATTGGTTGTCGGAGAATGCGTTACGTAGGTGCGCAGAACGAAACTAAACTCGATCGCCACCATTTGTGAATCCAATTATAGTAGCTATCTAGGATCATCCTTTGCTTTTTGTCAATATGAGCAAACGGTATAAACGTATGCATCCATCGTTGTGGTTAGTTTTTTGAAGACTCAAAAATTAACTGGCTCCCATTGACCCAAGGAACTGTGAACTCAGTTCGGCAATGAAGAGAGATGTTATAGTTAAAAATAAATTTATTTATTTTCCTTGTAATTTAGTCTTGCCCTCTCTGAATTTGTCAAATATATCTCGAAAGCAGACGGTATCAAGACGGAATAATTGTATAGCTTCACAGACGCTTGGCTCGACCAATCAATAAATTCGGCTACTTTTTCTGCAAGTTCGTAGAAACTTCGCAGACATTTTCCTTTTGATAGCCGCTTCACCTTAAAATGCAGATGAAAGCGTTAGAAAACTTCGATATGCGGACCGCCCCTCTTTTGACAACTGCCACTGGGGTTTGTTGAAAGTCTCCGTAACGCTCTCACGCCGACTAACCGATATCACGACGACGTGCACCTCTCTTCGTTGAATCTTATCTACCTCTTCCATTATTCCATCGTCGTAATGGTTTTAGGCTGATAAGCACTAGTTAGAAATATTCGGACATGTGTTCTGTAAACCACATATTGCGTAGACAATATAAGTTACCTCGATATTTTAAACATTTGTTTTTCCTTCAGATTCTTTCTGTGAAAATAGCTGAAGGTCGGTGAACCCAAGTGTAAGTGAAATGCTGTTAGACGAACATTCCTCATCACAGACAGAGACCTGTTGCATGTCTGAAACTCTGCTGGTTGAGAAATAATTGTCCCGACCATATTGTTCAGCCCACATTGTTGAATCTTAGGCACCACAGCAGACGACTCCTACTTGTCCCATGTTCACGCGACTGTATCGCCAGCTTCGTTTTCATTGTGTTAGGGATCATCAAGATTTGACCGCGTTTATATGAAAATATGTCATTTGGTTGCGTGGTCCATGTTTCTTGTTGTACCGTATGGATGGCCGTGTTCGGATGCGTCATCATTTAGGCGAACTGCTGCCTAAAACGTGCACTGCGCCAGAGACATGGGCAGGTGGGAGCTGTGTTCCACTAATGGACGCATTCACCTGGGCTTTCTTGCGGCATGTGACAGGAATCGAAGGCTCCGTGAGAGCTCTGGAGTACGTGAATATTATTGTAGGTCATATGCGTTCCTTAATGCTTGATGTATTCGCCGATATCAATGAATATCTCCAGCAGAACAACTGTTCGTGTCACTAGGCGAAATCGTGCTACAGCCGTTTTGGAAATATGATAGTGAATCGACATTGGTGTCTTGGCCAAGAATTTCATTTCATTTCAGTCTGTTGGAGCATATGTGTAAAGCATTCAGTCACCAGCTCCGCGCCCACAAACTACCGACCCGTAACTTATGCGAACTGTGTGGACTGTTCGTAGATATCTGGGCCACATACCTCAGAAACTATCAAGGACTTCTCTGAACCATTCCATGGATATTGCCTCACAGAGGTGGACTAGCATACTAGTAAGTACGTTGACATTACATTTTGGCTCATTAGAGTCAGTTCCAATCAGAATTGTTGTTTTCGCTGCTATTCAAGTCCGGTTTCTGCCATGTATATGTTCGTAATACATGTTGTTGTTGTTGTTGTTGTTGTTGTGGTCTTCAGTCCAGAGGCTGGTTTGATGCAGCTCTCCATGCTACTCTATCCTGTGCAAGCTTCTTCATCTCCCAGTACTTACTGCAGCCTACATCCGTCTGAATCTCTTGGTCTTCCTCTAAGATTTTTACCCTCCACGCAGCCCTCCAGTACTAAATTGGTGATCCCTTGATGCCTCAGAACGTGTTCTACCAACCGATCCCTTCTTCTGGTCAAGTTTCTCTTCTCCCCAATGCTATTCTATACCTCCTCATTAGTTATGTGATCTACCCATTTAATCTATAGCATTTTTCTGTAGCACCACATTTCGAAAGCTTCTATTCTCTTCTTGTCTAAGATATTTATCGTCCACGTTTCACTTCCATACATGACGACACTCCATACAAATACTTTCAGAAACGACTTCCTGTCACTTAGATCTATACTCGATGTTAACAAATTTCTCTTTTTCGGAAACGCTTACCTTGCTTCGTAATACATATGTGTATTATTAATATATATGTGTATTACATATGCGTACATGGGTGTACATATGTGTATTATTAATTGCAATAGCGATACTAGTTGTGAGACTTAACTATGTATGCTACTGAAGTTTATTAATAGCATTTTAACATTTTTATATCTCTTATACGAACACGAACGTAATACATATGTTTTCACGCTTATCTGTCCCACCTTAGACTACAAAGAAATGAGAACTTATAGGAAGCAAGGAAGACCTAGCGCTAAAAGTGAGCTTTCCGAATATCTTCTTGTGCGCTGCGTGTCCCAAATTGTCATTTTCAACCATAGAAAAATGAAATCAACTTATCTACATTATCAAAACACAATTTTTTCAAGATTGTTACATAACGTTTAAAGCTGAACAGCTCCATTTGAAAATGTGATTTCACAAAACAGGTTAACTGAGGGCTGTACGTTTGTACGTGAAGTATTGAATTAATATTTTTAATTTTTATTTGCATACTAACGACCCTTCCGTTTCATGCCATTTGAACAAAATATACTTCCACAATGCTGCGCTCATCCACTACGTCCGTACGCAGTGACCTCAAAAAATAGCATCAGCTTTCGTAACAACGCCTTGAAACGGTAAAAGTGTTAATTCGCACAGAATTAGTTATAAAGCAATTGTTGAATTCCTTGTAATGTTACAGATGTTATGGTTTTATGCTGAAACTAACTGTTAACTGAAATATGTTTTTGATCTCCACTTTTTTATCGTCCTAATATTTATGAAATAAATAATTGTAAGTATTATCGTAATTCCTGGTCATTTAGTAATGAGAACATTCTCCGACCCCCTTACAGTACTCCTTTATAATGCCCCCACCTCCTATTTTTGTTCTACGATCGTTCGAGAAGTGACAAATCCCTGGAGCTCGATAATGTCTGGGTTGAAAACTGTTACCGTAGAATTGAAATTTTGCAGTGTTCCCATGTTAGATATCCGATTTAATATGGGTAAACTTCCCTGAGTTCAGGCAAACAGCCTGCAACAAAGTGGGTGGTGACAGACACGATACTGAATGATGTAGAAACCAGGACAAAGCATTTCTACTAACATACATGACGTGCCCTAAGTATTCCACAGACTTCAAGCGGTGTAGTGGCTACTGACCAACTCGATTAATTGTTGTCATCACATGGTTGCAATTATTTCTCTGAGAAATACTGGTATACACGATGCAGACATTAAAGTGGTCAGAAACAACCGAGTTCGAATTTTTTATGAGAGGCGTCTTACATATTGCGAACAGCCTAGCGAAGGAGAATGTCAAAGTCACAGCTCAACCAGTCGGTGAGAAAAAAAAGTTTAGAGAAACTTCTTTTGCTGCTCCTAAAATGAAAACAGAAAATAATTCTAGAAATCTAATTCAAATTTCTTTCCATATCATATTTAAATGCTTAAAGCATCATTCTCATCACAGCTAGAACTGTAAAGTTTGTGGTAATTCGAATACGTGACTCGCGTTGTGGTTTCCCATCCTCAAAACTGACCTAAAACGAATACTAAATTCAATAAATCTGCTTTCCATTTTTTACTCTCTTTTGTCTTCCGTTTTCTATATTAAAATCGGGTTTGTTTGAGATGCTCTGAAGAGTAAATGCAACGATCCCCTTATTGGAAATGAAAAAATGAGGAGCAAGTAAGAATCAAAAATGATGAGAAACAGATTCAAAATATTTTCCTAGCTGTGCTATTGAACTACATACAACCATTCTACAAGTAAAAATTATTCTTAGTTTAATACGGTAATGGATTACATAATATAATTTATGAAGTCTCAAAGGAAGTCCGTTTCAGTACGTATATAGAGTCAGATAGATATTGTCTTCGTTCCTCGTATTTCGTCATGTGGGATGCGAAGTTTTGGATTAATTATATTCCCCTTTCAACTGGATTATTAACGACCCACAAAACATAAATGGTTTGTTTGAGTTTTTAAATAATGTTTAGTTTGAGACCATAAAAGTGTTTATATTTTAAATACGCATATTTGAGGATAATATTTTCTAAATTGCTATGAATATGAAAATTTTGTGTCTCTGCACGAATTTTCGCAAATGATTCCTTACGTGCTACTATCAGCTTCAGACTTGATGTACTGCAAGATAAAATATCTGACAAGGGCCAGAATTATTCGCGAGAAGGACTTATTCGTTGTTTCAAATGTTGCTGTACGCAGATTTTAACCGCGGGAAAGGCAATGAGACATTAGCTACGATGCTAAATACACTGTTTCAGGTATCGCCTGTATGATCAGGCTTGGCCAGCGACCAGGCGGTGCGCGTAAACTTTCCTGAGAGTAAGTTCAGCGGCCCGCCGCTTATCTGCAGGGAGCGGCGTCACCAGCGGCAACTTTTCTAACCTGTGTTCGGTCTCGAAAATATCAAGGTAGCCCCAAAGGTCGTCGCGGTGGCATCGGCATCCGCTGAGAGATGCCTGCTGAAACGATCGTACTCGGTCGCCCCCCGAGACCTGAAGGTTACGAGTTTCCGTAGCACAGCTCTCCCGGATCCACGTAAGTCGGAGAAGAATCGCTAGGCCATATATTTCCAATCACGAAAAAAATCAAAGGATGGATCTTTCCACGTACTATTCCCCTGTGTCATTTTGTGCCCGATATTTATGCGACATATTTGCGACTGTAAATGCCCGTATCGTTGTCACAAATTCTTACTTCATTCGTTAATATCACCGCTTTTAACTTCGATTTGCACCCGGACTGCTTCTTCAGCTTACTACAGTGCCTAATTTCTCGTCGCTATACGAAAGCCCAATAATAAAAGGGACTCGACAGTCACTCGACAGATGTGAGAGTCGTTTACACAAGCGCAGATGCAAATGTGCGTATAGCACGTCCTGCGTCGTGAAATACGTTTCGTTGCATCGTTGGTACGTGTAATACATTACAAAAAGAACAGGACTTTTCAGAACTATTTAAAGGGTTGCAGCAAATGGTTACACCAAAACTTCAAAACATACAAAAAGAGACATTTATCCGTGGACAGAGGTTCTTTCCGACTTTTAATACAGAATACAGGTGGTCAGTATGGCCTCCGTTTCTCACCCTGAAAACGTCAACACGTCATTGGAGAAGCTGTTACAAATTACACGTGGAGGCATCACAGCTGCCTGCTTTGTAAATTTATTTATTGCGTTACCTATCTGCAGGCCAACTTTGCGGTGCTGGCATTGTGTATTAAAGGCTTCAATATTATAAAAAACACAGGTTGAAACTTAAAACGCTGGTTTTGTCAAGACAAAATTTTTCAGTTTGGTCGGAGCTATAGCTCATGAAACATACGCGCAATTACATTATACCTTTCTGTAACTTCTGTATCCCCGTTCTTTCTCCATTAGAGAGTAGGTCATTTGCGATATATATTAATTTCGATCTTTATTGCACATTTTTAAAACAAATTTCTTGGCGAAACATTGATTATTTACTTTAGAGTGCCTGCATTTTGTTAACATCCATTATTTTAATATCTCTACTTATTACGTTACACAGTATCATCACTTTCAAAGCACTTACTGATATTTTATTCTAGATTGATAATTGTGCCGTTTACAGCGAATAATGTCCTCTGAGTGAAATATTTTACTTAAATAAATTCATGGTACAATCTTGAGGTGTACAATAGAGGTCTAAAATCAGTTATGTAATTTGTTTAATATTTTATTTGCGAAAAATCATGAATATCGGTTGGAAAATCGATTGTCTCGATGTTATGCTCCATTAAATTGTAAGGCGCATGATACGGTGGCTCCATCGCTCGTTTCCTATGTTATCATTGTCCATTGTGCCTCATTTATAGTGACCTTGTCGTCTAAACGACGTCAGGGAACTGTCTCTTTCTATTTCCCTTTAAAATACGTAAATACACAAAAAGTTCTTTAAAGCCGTTCTCTTCGCAGGCAGTTGTAATACTGCAGGCCGTTGCCACTCCGCTGCTCGACTCGCTGCGGCTCACTTCGTTACGGTCGCTCGCTTACGCCACTTGCCCAGCGCAATATCTGGACGTAGGAAAGGAGGAATAAGCAAGATTACAGCGGCCGTCGAGTTCTTGCTAAAGGCAGTCGGGACCAACGGTTGCGGCAAGAAGAAGAAGAAGCGGAATCTCGTGGCACAATTACAGTGCTGTAAGTGTCAGAAGATGGGACACATAGCCAGGACGTTCGACGGCGGCGTAGCGTGTTATGTGTGGGAAACCGCACGATACACGCAACTGCGACAAACCAAGGGGCAACGCGACCGCCACACATGAAGAAGTGGCGCAAGAAGACAAGGCGACATCCTGCCCTCTTATTCAAGCAGGAGAAGCTGGCCGCGCCACAACGGACGACGACGGCGTGTTACGCGAAACGTTGCGGAAAGCCAGCTATGACGCCGTTGCCGCGCTCAGATCCGCAATGCCGGAGGAGAGGATGGTCCTGAGTGCGGAACTGGACGAGATGCGTTGCTAGGTGACACCATTGAGGGTAGCCCTGTCCATCGCATCTCCCACAACATCTGAAGAGGCGCCGAACCCCACCAGTATGGGGGTAGACGTGGAAACTCAACGACCATCTCCCTGACCGACGCGTCAACGCAGTTTGCCAGGGAGGTGGTCATGGAGCCGGGGACACCCGCCAACAGGAAGAAGACGACCCCTTTGGAAACGGCCGCCCCTTCTGCCCCTGTAGATACGCAGACGGCGGAAGAGACGCCCACGGAGACCGAGGGAGAAGAAGACGAGTCGGACGTTGAGTGCCTGCATCTCCCCAACAAGAATTGTGTGAGAGAGGTACTCAGCAAGATTGCAGACTCCCTACGAGACGGCAGCTATCTCCATCATGGAAATTCATACCCCCCTTCACGGAAACACCGATATCCCTCCCTTCCCACACAAACCCTATCCATTCCACTGGGGTGTGAACCCCTAAACCAGAAGTTTAAAGGCAGGGAACTCGTCCGGCGTGCGGATTTAGAGCTAATAAATTGCTACCCGATCTTCACCGTCGCGGACTGGAAGTACATGACGGAACAAGCCGTCCTGTACATCAAACAGAACTCGCCGCCAGTGGACCCCACCCGTCTCACCAAAACAGAGTTCGGGGAGCCAGGAAACAACAACAAGAAGAAGAATAAGAGCGCCAGAGACATCTGGTAACCCAGAGGCCTATCCAGAACCAGAGGAAAAAATACTCAACCAGTCATGAATTGAGGAGGAACAGCTTCCTACAGCTTAAACTCCTACGACTCGGGCCAAGGATGAGGCCCGTCGTTTTAGCGTCACCGTCAGCGTCAGCAGGCAGCTGTCGCATTACACTTTCAATTCGTAGATATACTGGGTTCTGTGACCATAGGAATTCCATGTGGTCATAGAATCAAACATATCTCATTGTCAAGTTGTTGAAGGGCGGTCGGTCACCATTGGTAGACCATGCGGTGGTCTAGAAAAGTCTTGACTGAAATAACCAAACTTCTCATTCTTTTCGTATTTTCACGTGTTTAATGGAATTTTACAAGAATAATATAATGTGTTACAGTGGTGTGAAATGTACCTAAAGACGTGGGAAATGTTTCAACTGCTTTAACTATTTGAGTTTCATCGTATATTATTCCCCAGAGCCAATGGCCGCGCTGGGTGTATAATCCGGTTTGGTTCCCATTCAATCACAAAAATCTTAAGCATTGTTGGGTATGGCCAGTATTTGGATGTGTGTCAGTCTGGGTACAACTCGATCTGTTGACCATTATCTCTTTGTATTTACGACAGAGGTGACAGGAGGAGTGGTCACGTAATGTCCGGATTCAGTTACAAACCTCTCAGCAACGTCTCATGAACTGAGGTAATTTTGTGCCACGGTCGATGGATCCCCTTTGCTGCACTTCGAGAGTAGAAGACTATGTGCCGTCACCCGGTTTCACCCTCTCCTTCTCTCATCCTCTCCCACAACAACTTGACACTATAGTACAAACACACTCATCATAGTCACATGCGCGTGTATACACCCTTACACACGCAGCTCTCAATTTTGCGATGGGAAGGTGCCTGTGGGCCCGAAACAGGAAAAATCATTGCAGTTCACAGGCTGAACCTGGCCTTCGGGGTCTCACAAACATTCACGCCTTACGACTTTACTTCACTTTCTTCTTTAAACTCTGTTCCGTGCTCACTCCCTGCAGCGGCAGACATGAAACTCCTTTTAATTTTCTATATTTTTTCAGTGGTTTTCGCTGTATCACTTTAATGAGCTTCTGAATGTTCCTGTGCGAACATGTTAAATGAAGTTTATTTTTCTCTAGTCGGAGAACATCAGTTCTGGCATTGCCAAATTTCTGTTAACTTAAATCTTACACTTTATTTCTATTTACAAGAACTGTTTCCGTTATTCCCACTTACGGCACTGATCTTACATCTCAGCAGTACCTCGGTTAGCAATTTATTCCCCATCACGCTTAGCTTCACTATCCTCTACTATGTTTGAATTCCAGACAATAAATTACATTTCCGGTAAATCAAAAATTCAATACACTCCAAAAGAATAGCTATTGTGAAAGCGATCTCCGTCTTTAAACAATATTGCAATACTTCTAAAGCCTGCCGCGGTGGTCTAGCGATTCTAGGCGCGCAGTCCGGAACCGCGCGACTGCTACGGTCGCAGGTTCGAATCCTGCCTCGGGCATGGATGTGTGTGATGTCCTTAGGTTAGTTAGGTTTAAGTAGTTCTAAGTTCTAGGGGACTGATGACCACAGAAGTTAAGTCCCATAATGCTCAGAGCCAATACTTCTAAATCTAAAAATTTTTCAAGAATAACAGGTATTCGTGGAGCTTGAAATGGAGTCTTTGCAGAATAAAACATACATCTGTATACTTCTTACAAAAGTTCCCAAGTAATATTAGCGGAATTAAGATGGCATCTAGTAAGGAAAGTATGTGTGAGGCACTTCGTTTGACCTATGATGCCTGGATAAGAACGCAATACGAAGCAGATTCATAAGAAGACTAAGAAAAATCTGACGCACAGAAAGTCGTAGTTTTCATTTAGTGAATAAAAATAGAAAAAGATTCCTAGGGCAGGGTTTAACTACTTCGTTGGTGAACATATACACTGTATGAATTTCACAAACCGAAACAGTAAAAAAACCTTGCTTCGAGATATTGTTTCGATGTATTTTCTGCTAATTTCAAACTTTCATACTGCTTTGAGGACTGACGTTATTGAATGGTGGTGGGAATATAACTAAGATCGTTTTAAGGATGGTGACTGAACTAGCGTAATACGATGGTGATTTTGAAGTTTCCCTATACCTGAGGAACATTAATTTTTGCAAAATAATTGTAACGCTATTCACTTGTAAACGGTGGTAATAATTTTTTTAACAGTCAATTTTGGGAACAGTTGTCAACATTGGGCAGAATCCACAAGGTATCATATCCGTAACTGGTAGTGGAAGAAAACAACCTTTAAGTTAGTACTTCTATTTTAAGAACACATCGTGAAATAACAAAAATTGATACTAAACGCTGCACTTTGTTTTTCTTTGGATTAGGAGTTAATATATGGGCCTTTAGAGGCATTTACAGTTGTGAAAATACCACTGTGTTTAATGACTAATCTTTTACCGCGGACATTTTAATATACTTCTCCTAGCCGTCAGCCTCATATATTGTCTGGGATAAATTGCTCCGTCCATAATTCGTACTCACTGTTGAATGATTGGGCTATTTCAAAAGCGGATGTTTCCCTCCCAGCACGCCATTCTTTTCGCGATACGCTCTGTGATGATGCATAAGCATTGCCTTCGAAACGAAACTTAGCAAATGGAGTCATCTATTCACGCCTACACACGAGAGAACAGGATGACGAAAAACCAAATAAAAGAGTGGAGTAGGAATTGTGTGTAGGAAGGGTATGTACCGTACGGCGTTTAGCTGTCTCCTGTTCTTCCAGGCGTTCATCAATAAGACACCACTAACAGCAAAAGGTATCTCTAAAGTAGCGTGACAAAGGAAAGTTGCTCTGTGTCTGAATGGACAACTGTATTACTCATCATCATCATCATCGTCATCTTCACTTCAACCATTAAGCTTTTTTCTTGTTTTGCATGTTACACTGCCAATCACTTCATCGGTCTTCCTTGACTCTTTCTCCCAATCTTCCTTCAATCACTCTTTCGAGATGTTCATTCCAGTTCCTTCTATTTTCTTGGATTCTATTGAGGATTTTAAATATATTTAGCTCTTCGCTAATCTGCTAATTTCTAAATCTGTCGGCTCTTGTGCATCCCTCTACTCCTCTTACAAACCTCATCTCCTTTACCTGTTTGCGAGTTTCTTGACGTTTACTTATAACCCACGATTCACGTCCGCAACAAAGCAGTGCAGCTGCTATTGCGTCATAAAATCTCAGTCCAGTTTCTTTCCCCGTTTTATTTTTGCAACATCTGTTTATTGTTCCGTATACATTTGCAAACTTCGCTAATGTTTTCTATCTATTTCATACTCATACGTGACGCCACAACCTAAAAAATAAAAATTTTTAACCTGTTCTATAATCTGTTGTTGACCACAGTTTTTGTCTGTACGGGATATTTCCCTTTGAAAGCCACTGATTTTCTCTTCTTTTCTGAAATCATGGAACTTTGCATAAACCTTGTCTACTAAATTTATTCCTCTTTGCAGGGAGGACGACGGTTCTATCCCGCGTCTGGCCATCCTGATTTAGGTTTTCCGTGATTTCCCCAAATCGCTCCAGGCAAATGCCGGGATGGTTCCTTTGAAAGGGCACGGCCGACTTTCTTCCCTAATTCGATGAGACCGATGACCTCATTGTCTGGTCTCCTTCTCCAAACAACCCAACCCAACCCCTCTTCGTAGGTCATCTTCATTGTCCGCCAGCAGTGTGGCATCGTCTGCTTACGGAAGATAACTCAAGCGGAAATTACTGTTCCTCTTAATTCCACCATTAAAAATCTCATTGGTTTCCGAACTGCACCATCTACATAAAATTTAAAAAGTGTGGGTGAAATTTTGCACCCTTGTATTGCTCTTTTGTTTCAACTGTGTTAATTTGGTCAAAAATTCATGTTTTTCGTCATTCCCCTCAAATTCATTGTCCAATGATCCCTCAGTAATTATAAGCTCCCCAGACAAAACAGATTCTAGCCTTAAAAAGTGCAGAACGGCCGCTTTTGGGAGCTACAGATGGTGGATAATTGGTACAGAGAGGCCATGTAACTTTCCACCACTTACGTTATTCATGACGGTGAGCTAGTGTTTATGTACCTGTCGGTTACACGGAATCCATGCAATGAGATGGGTCTATGTGAAGAAGACAGAGTGGCTACATCATCGGCTCATAATCCCACAGAAAATGACTGGGCTATTTGGAACAGTGGGTGAAGTGGAGCGATCAATATTCAGGCAATTCGACAATCGTCTACAGTCGCTTACGACGTACCTGATGAATGTTATGGATACCTTACCTCTCCAACATAGAGCACGAAGTCTATTTTGAAGGAAGGCTACTCACACGAAACAGACAGGTGATATATCTAGGTGTGACGCTTTATAGAATGCCGATTTACAAACAACATCTACTAAGAATAGCTGCGTAAACCAAAATCGAAAAAGCATTCACCTGAATCTCTGGTGCGTCATGCTGATCCTCTGAAATTGGTTTACTCTGTGGAGGAAATTGTTCCCCATCTTGGCTGAATAGCATTAATACAAAACTAGTTGACACACAGCTCAGCCATACCATGCGTCTTGTAATTAGTATAATCAGAGCTATATTAACTTTCTTGCTACCCACGGTCAGCGACGTACCACCTTCATCTCTGCAATGGGAAAGTGCACTAGAACCGAAGTACAAAAAACTACAGAAAAATCCTCACTCCCTATTCTTGCAGACATACCAACCATCAGGAAAGGAGGGTTACGCTTTCGTCAGACAACCATGGAAACAGCAAAGACGTTAGTTGTCAACAGCTTAAATAATGATGACTGCTGGCGACACACACTAAGAAGTAATGCTACTACGCAATAACCAAAAATGCCGTCTACATCGACCAAGCCATCTGGCTTTGAACTGCTACGCAGGATCCGGTTAGTTCCTAACTGTATGAGAATCAACGCTGGAAGGTCTACCGATTCTCTGTAGATCTGGAAGAAAATAAGTTCTCCAAGCTGTGCCGTGGCGCTGAAGAGCAGGCTGCTCGCCATGGCAGTAAAAAATTCTCTCTGAGATCTTTCCCTGGCAATCTAAAAGAGTTTCTGTGGGTGATGGACATAGAAAGGGACTACATTCCTGTCCTGTACATTATAATGGTTTGTAATTTAAGACAATTCTACATACTTTTTGCGATTTACCTGTAGCCATGTGAGATAGATTTTAGTCCATTATGGTTAAGTTCCAAGTAGATTATGTACATTCGTAGTCATTTATAAGAGGAAAGTGTCCACTGTTGATGGCATCTTAGAACTTTAAATGACGAAACTTACAAAAATGTGCAGTTAAACGTCACTGACACACATCGACAACAAACGTATGTTGTTAGAGATGTAAAAATGAATTACCAACTGTGTAAAATCTTGGTGTGAGCGCACCGGCGGTTTATATAGGCCGATGTCAAATACTACCAGATTGTTCGCTGACCTGACTCGTTCTTTTCGTCTAAAGCGGTCGATCGACCAGCATCGATTCCAGTCCCATAGCTTTACGATAGAAATAATCCTAAAACTCTTTGAAGAATGTAAGCAAATGAACGAAAATTATAGCTAAAGTAGAAAATGCTTAGGTGTATCCTGCTGGATTAATGATGATCACGAAGTCAGAGTGTTACCTATACTTTATACCAAATAAATTGTTGATGACACTAAAATTTACACATAAAAATCAGATTATTACATATATTTTACACCAAATAAATTGTTGGTTACACGAACGTTTACACATAAGTGGGCGGTGACTTCATATGGATTACGGATTCAAATAAAAGAATCGTTAAACAATAACAGAGGGCTAGTGGTACCCCACAATCCCAAAAGGACAACTGTTTTTCTGCAACAGGTCAGGAGTCGTGTTAAATCGGTTTAAAAATACTGCACAGAAAGTATGGATGTTTCGTGTACCCAGTCTGTTGCCTGCACAAAATGTTCACGTTGAATCACATCCCAGACGTGTTCTATGAGGTTCAGATCTCGTGAGTTGGGAGCCCAGCACATCAAAAAGGAATCGCCGCTGCGTTTCTCGAACAACTCCATCACACTTCTGACATAGGAAGCTATCTTGCCGAAAAATGCCACTGCCGTCTGGAAACATGATCGTCATGAGGAGATTTACGTGGTACGCAACCAGTGCACGATACACCTTCGCCGACATGCTGCTTTGCAACAACTCCACTGGTTATATGTATGCCCACGAGGATGTTCACCAGAACATAAAGGAGACGCCGCCAGCTTGTCTCCGCCCCACAGTACAGGAGGCAAGGAGCCGTTCCCCTGGAAGACGACGGATTCGCGCCTTCTCTCGGCATGATTGAAAAGGTATCGGAATTCAACAGACCATGCAACGCTCTGCCACTGCGCCAACATACAGTGCCGATGGTCGCTGGCCCATTTCAGTCGTAGCTGCCGATTTCGTGGCGTTAGCATTGGCAAATGCATGGGACTTCAGCTGCGGAGGTCGATCGCTAGAAGTGTTGGGTGCACTGTGTGTTCAGACACACTTTTGCTCTGCCCGCCATTAAAGTCTGATGTCCCGCCACAGTGTCATCTGTCATGTTTTAGCAGTCTGCCCAGCCTACGGCGTCCAACGTTGGTAATGAAGGTTGGCTGCCCAACCCTAGTACGTCTGGATGTGGTTTCAACTTTGTTTCGACACGTATTAAAGACACTCATCACAGAGCATCTCTAACACCCGACAAGTCGTCTAGTTTCCCGGATGCTTGTGCCGAGTCTCTGGGCCATCACAATTTGCGCTCGCTCAACTCAGATAGATCGCGGCTTCCTCAGAGCACACACGGACAGCACGCTCACTGATACTACATGCCCCGAGCGTATGTCTGACAAGCAGTTATTCCTTGCCAGGTGACACTGCTGTTGTCTAGACGGGTTTATGTTGAACGCAGGTCGGTGGTCATAATGTTTCGGCTATCAGTGTACCTCGTACGAGGTATATGTAGTTCTCTCTTTCCAGTCAGCTGGTAATTCATTATCATATGGAAATCTATCTTCGCGAATGGAAGTATAAGTTACTATTACCAGCCACAGTTTATTTATATACACAACGCGTTTGAAAGGTATAAACTTCCATTAGCTGAATCATTTATATGCTTTAATATGACTTGTATTTTGTCATGTTCCCACCTCAGAGTAATATTTCAAAGTCTCTAATGATAAACAAAACACAAAATCAGAATATGGCTCTGTGGAAGTCTTTGCCTAAAAACCAAGAGTAAATGTTAATGTGAAAATAAAATACCTAAATAGATTGCCTCCAGTCGTCACACGTTCCTGACTCTATGGTAATACATCATACATAAACCGTCACGCTTTGCAGACAAAGATAGTTTCTAGAAGCTACTGGCATAATTGAAGAATAGTAAGAACCGCCGCGCTGTTTAGAAGTATTATAAAAAAGACCGTTACTTCAGAGTAAGTCTTAGTATTATGGAGATGTATGGTTGTGTTGATGAATAATGTGATGATAATGAAGCCCTTTTCTCTTACATTTATGTAGCTTAAATTCTGTGCCACATTTGTGATCAGGAGACATGCTGAAAACATTATGTGCAGTAATTACGTTGCCAACCAAGGCGATATTATAGATAAATAACAATTTAGGCTGGGAACCAGAGATAGACGACGAAGAGATTGGGAGAAAGAGAGCAAAGTACTGGTTACGGCAGAGCTGCAGGTTTTTAAGTCTGTATCTGTTACATGTATTACATGTACAGGTTGAAGTAATATAGATAAACAGGGATTGGTAACAGTAAACTTGCTGTTTTATTGGATATCGATAACAGTCGCGGTAAAGCCTAACCTAAAAGGTATTCATTTAAAGTTAACCTATCTTCTGTTATTCTATTAACACAATTCTTCCATTTCATTTTATTCTCTTCTATCTTCTCATTAACTAAAGGGATTTTTAAATCTGATCCTGAATTTAACCATTCTATTGCAGTTCCTGATGTCTCTCGTGTGCTTCATCTCTACATCCTGTATGTGTGATTTTTCTTTTTTGTTACTATCCATGGTTCGGAAACATATACACGTATTGCTAGAGCCATAGCTTTATAGAATCGAATATGCATCTTTTTTCTTGTTTTCCTCACCCAAGTACTTCCAATCGGTCCACAAATATCGTAATATTTAATGACTCTCTTCTCCGTGTCTTTTTCATAGTTATAACGTATGTCAGATCTTAGATAACTGAAGTGGCATACTTGTTCTAAAATTTCCTAATCTATTATTATTTTCTTTCTGACTGCATTCTTACCTTTTAAAGATATTATCATTGTCTTGCTGGCAGTCATAGTTAAGATGTAATATACCGTGATTTGGATCAATCTATATATTGTGAAATACTATCTACCGCTTCCTGTATATTATCTTAATGGTTTTCTAGATCCTATTTTAATGCTGATCTGTATTTAATCATTCTGCTTCGTAACTAGGTCGTCAATATACAAATTAAATAAGATGGGTTATAGACTACATCCATGCCAAACACTTCAATATATTGAAATTCCACATTTTCAAATGTAAACTTGTAACTATTTTCATATTTTTATACAGAGCCCTTTTGATATTGGTAATGTGTTACGGAAAACGTTTTACTTCCACTGTTTTCCACGAAAGGGGGTTTTTACATTATCAAATACTTATTCGTAATAAAATGCTTTTCTAAAGCTAATTTACGAGGTTTTATCAAAACTTTGTCCTATTGAAAATATATAATTGTGACATAAATGGCCCTTTCTAAAGCCTGGTGGTTTTTCTTAGATTTGTGCATCAATGACACTTTCTAATCTCTGGTTAGGAAAGTATATTGTGTTCCATCTTTCAACGTATGCTTTAAAATGGAGAAAACAAAATTCTGGAATGATGATACTATGCATAAGGCAGGGGAATGAAAGTAAATACTATGAGACATTCCAAAACTGAACTTAGGCATATATTATTTTCAACAAAAGCAATTTTTTTTTAATTTTCAATGGACATCCTGTGTTATATCGTACGCATGATTTCTTACACAGTCAAAAATATGAAAAATTGGAAATAGAATGGCGTTGGTTCATAGCAATATGTCAGTTATGTACCGAGGAAATGCAAAACGATGGCGACTGTTGAAGTAAACGAAACGCACCACTCTTGCACGTCCCGAGGTGCGTGCGTGAACCGACGTTGGCCGTAACCGCGATATGATTGACGTACTACGATGCGGCGAACGCTGCAGTTTATGGCTGCTTACTGAAAACGACACAAATGTCCAATCACACACAATGGAAAATATGGGAAAGGTTTACTCATTCGTGCTTTATTGATCTTTAGTACGCTACCATATCGGTCATAACGGTAACGAAATACTGAATATCACCGGCCAGAGTTAACATAATTAATGGCTGACCAAGGATATAATACAGAGGTAAAAGCTAGTTCTACATCAGTTACATATCGGCACGTGGCCCGTACAAGTCATGTTACTGAACATTTGCAGTGATTGCTTTACAACTGAACTTGCACATGACGAAGCGAAGGCATAAATCTACTATAGTACGTTCAAAGCAAACATACATATTCTCAGAAGCACAGAAAAAGAGCGCCGGTATGCTACCTCGTCTATGTAGATTAATAACACATGCAAGGAGAAATCCGTTATTTACATGTCAATGTTTGTCGCAAGAAAACCCTGTTATTACTTTCGGCCCTCTTGATAACAGTGACAGTAAAATTATCTACGTAAATCACAGCACGACTGTGAACAACGAGGGATCTAAGCGCTATGGGACTTAACATCTGAGGTCATCAGTCCCCTCGACTTAGAACTACTTAAACCTAACTGACCTAAGGACATCACACACATCTATGACCGAGGCAGGATGCGAAACTGCGACCGTAGCAGCAGCACGGTTCCGGACTGAAGCGCCTAGAACGTGCGACAGCGGCGCGTTTCGTTTATTTCAAACTCGCCTTGCAGTTACTCTGGAAGTAATTGACGTATTGCGATGCTACCAGTGCCATACTTTCATTCTATTTTTCATGTTAATGATTGTCTAAGAAATAATACGGCACTTTACTTTACATAAAAAGAAGAAAACCTTAAGTTTGTGCTGACACCCTCAAAGTTACCGATCAGTATCCGTAACGTCCGTTCGCTGGAGAATTCATTAATATATACTTTAACATGTTGAAATATAATAAATTTCCTTGACAAGGAAGAGACTCTGTCCAAGAATGAGCAGTGTTTTAGAAAACATAAAGGAATGATTCACAGTGCTTACTTTCACGAGTCCCTGCTTCACATTCATACCCACAAAAATAGTTTTTTTTTTAATATCAATTGGTCTTTCTGAGGTATCTGTTCTGAAACGGTTAAGTCCATCCTAGCTGCCAATGTTTCCTCTTCATCCCTCTCACGTAGCGTGCACAATACTGTCATTGGGATAATCTCACTGAAACACTCAAGCGCCAGGATGTCTTGCTTCATGGATCTGCTTGCTTCGGCGGTCTGCCTACTATGGCCGTCCCACGCGTCTCTCGTGCTATCAGCCGACTTGTCGTTGTACCGCAATGCGTGCTTCTGTTAGCGTAAAAGCTTTGTGAGTTATGGTGACATCTATTTACCCGCAAAGTACTTGATGTTGGTATGGAGTTTTCCGCAACGGAATCGTTGCATGAAAAGTTATCGGTTTACTTGTCGTGTCGAATTCGGCTTGATGTTTTCCCCAGCGGCAATATTCGTTATCTGCAGGAACTGAGGGTATATTGTTTCCCATGGGATACAGTAAGTGAACTTCGTTGCACGTTAAGTCAGATATTTATTGGTACCCAGTATCCAGCAAGGGCTGGAAAACGTGTATTCGATAAAGCTTGATAGATGACACACATGTAGATTGTTCCTATAAGCCCTGTGTAATTTCAGTAACTTATGTGGCTGGTCAGACTGATTAATCATATGTCTGTGGTTACTTCGATTAACAGCGGAACTGCGCAATTACGAAAATCCTACACATATTGGCGATTGCAGCTCCATCACAGCGATAAAATCTATTAGAATCATCCACAAGCATAGTCCAATCTTCATAGTCCTTGAACTATCGACAGCTCCTAGGGAAAAAAGAGAATGAATCAGTAGACGGAAAACTAGAGTTTCCCGTCCCATTGGCAACGCGGTCATCAGAGAAGAAGAACCGAGCGGTTCATCTCGTATAACGGTTGACTGATGATATGTACGATTCCCCTAAGGCAAATCACATTATAAAGATATCTATTATAAAGTTTCGGTATCATTAATTGAGAAATACTAATAATTTTTAAGGCAATTATCTTTCTCGAACTACACTCATGCTCATAAATTAAGGATAATTGCCGAATGTGGTGTCACAGAACGTGGCACTACACAAAACTGGCGCTAATAGCATAGGCACATAGGAAACACACACGACACAGATCTGGAAGTCCGTGGTATTGGTGGTAAGTTGAGAAAAGCGTCCCATAACATATGTGCTACAAAACGCCACTGTTTCCTTCGCATGTACCCCGACGTCAATAAGGGATATGATCGCCATGCACACGTAAACTGGCTGCAGAACTGGTCGACATACTCTGGATCAGATGGTCGAGCAGCTGCTGGGGTATGGTCTCCCATTCTTGCAACACTGCCTGTCGGAGATCCTGAAGTGTCATAATGGCTTGAAGACGTGCAGTGATACATCGACCGAGAGCATCCCAGGCGTGCTCTATGGGGTTTAGGTCTGGAGAACAGGCAGGCAGCTCCGCATGATATCTTCTGTTTCAAGGTACTCCTCCACGATGGCAGCTCGTTGGGGCCGTGTATTATCATCCATCTGGAGGAAGGTGGGACCCACTGCACCCCTGAAAAGGTGGACATGCTGGTGCAAAATGATGTCTCGATACACCTGACCTGTTACAGTTCCTCAGTCAAAGACATGCAGGTGCAGGGGTGTACGTGCACCAATCATAATCCCGCCCCACACTATCAAATCACGACCTCCATACAGGTCATTTTCAAAGATCTTCAGGGGTTGGTATCTGGTTCCTGGTTCACGCCAGATGAAAACCCGGTGCGAATCACTGTTCAGACTATACCTCGACTCGTCTGTGAACATAACCTGGGACCACTGTTCCAATGACCATGTACTGCGTTCTTGACACCAGACTTAACGCGCTCTCCTATGACCAGGAGCTAGTGGAATGCACCTTGCAGGTCTCCGGGCGAATAATCCACGTCTATTCAGTCGTGTCTGGAAACAATTGTTCCAGTGGCTGCGGTAAGGTCCCGAGCAAGGCTACCCGCAGTACTCCGTGGCTGTCTGCGGGCAATGCTGATGAGATATCGGTCTTCTTGTGGTGTTGTACACTGTGAACGTCCCTTATTGTAGAGCCTGGACACGTTTCCTGCGTGCTGGAATCGTTTCCATAATCTTGAGATCACACTTTGTGGCACACGGAAGGCCTGTGCTACGACCTGATGTGTTTGACCAGCCTCCAGTCGCTCTAGTATTCTACCCCTCATAACGTCATCAATATGTGTTCTTTGATCCATTTTCAACATATAGTCACCATTAGCAGGGCTGAAAACGTCTGCACACTAACTCGCTCCACTGTACTCTTGACACGCACCAACACACCTCTGCGTATGTGGACTGCTGCCAGGGCCACCACAGATTAAATGCCGCACATGGTCATAACCCGAGGTGATTTAAAGCCGCAAACCGCCCACCAGAGCGTTGTTTAACCATGTATCAGCTTTATCCTTAATTTATGAGCATGAGTGCACTATATAAGCATCTGCTAACCAATGGTGCAACGACCCAAGATACTCCTCCTAGCGTACTTGACCGTCTCTTTGTGTGCGTAATTAGAAATATAATCGCTAGACCACATTATCAGCACTGAGAAAAGATATCAAATTGTAGCCAATGTAAATTCGTCAGTGTGCTAATGATTTACGGAGACGCGAACTTGCTCGCGTTTCAGAGTCGCTGTGCTGTTTAGAATCTCCTGTTTTCAATATAAATACCTAATGTCTCTAGGATCATTACAAATGAATAATAATTCATATGATATATGGACCTGAAGTGAAATCTGCACGTTATGTAAACAGATTGCGTAATTTTTTTCGTGTACAATAGAATACTTCTCGATATTGTTACTGATTGTTTCTTCATGCAATAAATTGCAATCACGTTAACAGCATTTAAAAAGGAAGTTGCTGTAAACACAGAAAGTCAAGAAACACACGAAATGTGTTATAAAATATTTTTGTTCACATTCGGCATTTGCTTTTGGGCTAAACTAAGGTAAAAAAAGCAAAACTGTTGAGGAAATTACTGAAATGAGAAGCTCTACTTCCAAATCTGAGAAGCAGATAGGAGAAATGAGAGAACTGTTTTGCCGGTAATTAAAAAGTAGTAGATTTCTGAATCAAAAGATATAACTAAAACAGATTTTAACTGGTGAAGAAAACTTTCTTGGAAGAAAGGGCAACCCATGTATCAAATAATACAATAAGTTAAGAAAGAGATTAGGAAATAGTACACCTTGCGTACATGGTTGCGGAGAAATGAAATGGGATCATGAGAAAATTAGATAAGCAGAAGGTTGAAGCATATAGAATATGGTGACACATGAAGAGGTGAGTTAACGGACAGAAAAAGTGCTAAACAAAGAATTACTAGAAGGTTTAACTGAGGAAACACTAAATGGACATTTTTCACCAGAAAACAACACCTTTTTCCTTGTATGAAGACATAGTGCGGTAGTTAATTTAGTACAGCAAGGATGAGCGCTAAGGAAAAAGATCATACTGTATAAAACAGACTCTTGCAGACATGTCTGTATATTATTCAACTTGTATTATATTGGCGTAGTATCAAAGATGTCGGAATACATACACATCAGGCTGATGTGATACGTACAGTCGTGCCCAAATGTATCCGAACGACCTGAATTGCATTTCGCGTAATTCGCATGCAGTCTAGCAGGTCCTCTAGTCGCCACTCGGTACAGTCGTATGACTATTGAAAATGGTTCCAACAAGTCACCACTAGAAAACACTGATCTGTATCGCCCTAACTCAAGATGTAAAGTAATACCAAGGTACTGCAAATATCAGGGAACATCTTATCACAGATAACACGGTTCCTAAGGCCTGTAAGCTCACATTTAATACAAAAAAAGACATACATGAAATGTTACCACTCTCATTATTACGTCAGGTAGGTAGTTCACGTAGTAAGATCGTCATATTCATGATTTCCTTTTCAAAATAGCATACCGTACTTATTATTTAAAACAAAATAACATTTAAAATTTAAGTTATTCACGAGCAGACAGTTGAGAATTTGTATGAACTTCAAATGACACGACGAACCGTCTCGTTCTGCATATGGATTCAAACCCAGGTCATGCACTACCATCGTACAGGTGTCAAAATGGCAACGGAATTTGGTGACTGACGGAAACTAACAGTCATTCCTGGCTAGGCATACGGAGAGTGATATACCTCGATATTTAGACAGTATCGGTTAGCAAATATCATCTTTAATTTACATAACGTTAACATTTTTAACGGACGCTAATTCCTACCCAGCATCTATTGTCCTTGTTAACGAACTACGAGAGATGTTAAATATTGCGTCTTCACAAGTAACTTACTTGAAATGCCGTGAGGTAAAGCGTTGTGTTGGACAGGGATTCGAACCGAGAACCTAATTGGATTGACATCGAAGCACAATCGACTGTGACATATCGGATATTCTCGGCAGTAGCTAGATGTTTTAATTGAAATGACGAGATAAAACATTAATTTTTTCTTTCCCAGGACTCCAACCTGGCACCTATCGCTGTTATATTCTAGAGAAAACGAACGTTAAAAATGGGTTTGTTACATCAGCAGCCACACGTGAGCATGTATGAACTAGAAATATGACGAAGAGTTCAGTGCGGACTGGGAATCGTACCCCACACATATCGTTGTTGACTGCACACAAAGAGACGTCAGCTACCGAATTTCTCTCCACCAGCAGCTCGGAATAACATCCACGAATTTACAATGATTTCGCAAACTCTTCTGTGTCTCACTGGACCTCAACAACGTGAGATATCGTTAGGGTTAACAGCGAATGAAAATACATTAAAAATCAAGATTATTACCCACCAGCAGATAGGTGTTCTCATGCTAGAGCATGATAACACATAATGAAAGCTTTAGAGCCGGGCCAGGATTGAAGCCCTTTCACGCGTAATATGTGGAGATGTTGAGGAATCTGCAGTTTTGAACAAACAATAAATTGCAGTCGAGCTGTATTGTCACGAAGGGATCAAATTCCGCGTTAAGGGCGGTCTGAGATGCATTCCCAGTTCAGAACCAATTTTATCGACTTACAGAAGCTCAAATAAAAGATGGAGTAAGTGTCCTGTTACCGTACATAGCGTTTGTTTCGTCACTAGAAATAAATAACTAGTATAAGATCGGTTACTGTTGATAGAGTTTCTACGCGTAGCGACCCCTGACTTTATTGTGGTTCAACCTAACATCTGCCTGTAGAGAAGGAATATCATGTTTAACATGAATGTTAGACCACAATGCCATTACACCTTCTTGACTTGGGGTAGCCAGAAGAGAACAGAATCTGTCTCTCCCTATCAAAAATCGTCAGCAGAAGTTAGAATCGAACCCAGACCATACGTATATGAACCTAGAATCAATCCAAGAGACCACCAAACAATCTCCCCTGTCACTCGTTTTTCTATCATAACAATGTTGCGCCATACTGGATGAGAATTCTGACGCAGAGGCTCCCTATAGTGGTTTGCAGCATGTTCAGAACATTCATTTACTTGGTTGACCGAATCGCCATGAACTATCTGCCTCGGCTACCCAGTGCATACATTGGACTCTATTTTGTCATCACCGAAATAAAATCACGTAACTGACACCTACACATAACTGCCAACAGTGCAGGATGCAGAAATTTAAACAGGAAGTGTTTCTTTCGACTTGAGCTACTCTATTGCGCTATCTGTTTGTTAAAAACGTCGTGCAATGCAAAAGAAAAGCTGTAACTGTCTATCTCTCAGAAGTCTAGATCCGGCCATATGCATTATCTCACAGTACTGTGCAATGCGGAAGTTCTGGACGAATTGTTACCGAGTTCTGGAGGGGTTGTAGCTCTGTGTCAGCTAGTAGCCTAACGGCAAGTGTCACGCACTGTTGATAAGACGTCACGAGTTTGGGTACATTCACTGCTACATTTTTTTAAAACGCCTTACTGCTGTCTGCTGAAGTTGTCGATCTAATGGAACTTTGAACATAATTCCCTTCACTTCGCAGCCCAAAGTAGTAGCATGTGGAAAAAGGACGAACTTCTGCGACACTTTGTTCTTTTCATGTTTAATAGATGGCCAGGCTGCAGATGCATCTCGAAACTTTTGTATTACGTATGGGGAGAGCTCATCGTGCCAAAATACGTTAGAAAAGTATTTTCTACAGTAGCTGTAGTGTGACAGTGGCATTTTATTCTTCATCAAATCTTGTTTGACAGCTTTAACTCAGAACAAGTTTTCTACAAACATGTAATCAATAAACTACATGTGCATTGTCAGACTGTTATAGATAACATCAGAGAATTCGCATATATCGTTGATGATTAATTTCTCTCTCATGTTAACTAATGTTTTAAGAACACTAAAAGAAACCGTACGAAAATTGGGCACTGTATTATAATAAATGAAATAAAACTACCCACGATAACCTTACGACGAAAGTCTGTTTCTATAAAACTGAGTATCTGTACACAAGCGTGCCTCTACAGGCACGAATTAGTAAAATACTAATCACTTAGACTTCGATTGGGTCTGTGTTTGATTGGTATGCTGTGTCATACTCAAGTGGTATGGAAATGTGGCATTTTATAAATAAACTTATGTATTCCTAGAATCCCAAAATTTGCTTGTCAGCAGCGGAAAGAGGGGTTACCTGCTGTGCAGCATTGTAAGTTTTTCACCATTGCACTATGAGCCGAAAGCATTTTCTTGGATTCTCCTTATCGATGTGTGATCTGACTGCTTGTAGCTCTTTCACAGAAGGGATAAAAACGTTACAGTCAGCAAGACTGGAACCACAAACCACAACAGACACTATCTTACAAGTTAGCACGTTTTCTCAGTGCTTGGGAAGAGGCATGCATGTAGGTTCCCTCTTACGAGATCAGTAGTGACTAGAACTCGTACACCGCTATTTAAAAGATGAGATTAGATGCGATTTTCACGTGCAATGACGTCCCTGGCCTGAAAACCGTAAATTTAAAATCTTTTGTTACAGCTCAAGCATTAATAGTAACTCAGATTATTCAGAGGAAATGACAGGAAAAATCAAGTGAATTTAGAGGCTTAATTCCATGCACACCAGGAAATAACTCGTCGATCACAGAGTTGCAAAATATACCTTGCCTTGTTGCCAAATCTCAGGAAGAAGACGAACCGATGTGGGGCTGGAAAGTGACCATAGCTGACGTCTCAAAGACACGGCTGCTACGGCCTGGAATACGTAATCCGTCTGACTCACATTTCTGTAACTGGGTTCAGTGACTGGAGCGTAGTTACTAATAATTCTCAGAACTGATTGCAAACTAACCTACATTAATCAGAAACTCTCATAGTTGTTTTTATGTATCTTTCGTAAGTGTACTCAAAACTAAGAAAATCATGAACGAACGTTTTCGTGCCTCGCCGATAGCCGAGCACAACAAACAAATAAAATAAAAAATAAAGAAGACTGTGTGTGTGTGTGTGTGTGTGTGTGTGTGTGTGTGTGTGTGTGTGTGTGTGTGAGGGAGAGAGAGAGAGAGAGAGAGAGAGAGAGAGAGAGAGAGGGAGAAGAGAGAGAGAGAGAGTGAGAGAGAGAGATAAAAATAAATTTGAACGGGAGAGAGAGTAAAAAATTGTTGCAAATAAACTGAATCATGGTATGTAAATAAATATTTCATTAAAATGATACGTTCCACATCATTACGAAATGTCGTGTTCATGATCTATGAAACAAGTATTAATCTAATCTAATCTAATCATATCATATTGTTGACTGGTCATGAAGAGGCACGAATTACAGAAATTTTCGCCAATATCAGTAACCAAATCTAAACTTGAAAATAAAGACGACAGTTTTTGTAATAAACTGGGACTCCTGTAAAGACCCTTTCCTCCCTGTTAACTAACCACGAAAGATTTGTGATGTGCCTCCATTCAGAAGGAGCAAAGTGTTCATGCATTTAAAGATGAAGCGCATGATGTGAAGTTCTGTGACGGAGATACGAACCCAACACGCAATCGGACTGTTAACTAAGTAAAATCAAATGTTACGTATCGGCTTTTCTTTCCAGATGCTAGATGTTTGAATCTAAAATAAGGATACAAATTTTTGTGCCTGAGCGACAATCGAACCGCACACTTACCGTTCTTCTTTATCATCCACCAACATATCTTAAGTAACACTTAAGTAACACTTGCCTCTAGTGCAATCAAGTACAAGAAAAACAAGATTCTAGTTCCTTGAAATGGCTATAATTTCATCAAATAAAATAAAATCTTGTAATGTAAGTAAGTTTACATGAGACAGTATTTCTGTTTACCATGACTTCCGCCAATGTCATTTCCCAACGTAAATCAGCTCTGCCCAATTGGTAATGAAGGAACATGATGTTTAATGTGGATTTAGGATTATAACGTCTTTCTCTTCAGGTTACCAGAGGTAAAGTAAATCTGTTTGTGCCTCTTAAAAGTAAATGCCTGAACACACGCATTGCACCTGTGATAGTTCGTTCCACCAGACCATTGTGGCCAAATTTCCCAGCCCCAGGAGTGTGCTGTAACGGATGATGTGCTTAGCTTACAAAATTAGTTACGGTGGAAAAATGCGAGTCTATTAAACGGTTAAGTAGAAGCAATCTTCTGACGTGGAGATTATGCTACTTTCATGTCAGCAGGATGTGAAGACTCTTCTAGGCATCATAGCCTCGATGTGAAGCCATGTTGAAATATTCACTAATTCAGCAAATTTCTTAGTTCGAGAAAATCCACCGTGAAGAGTGTGAAGTTGCCGGATAATTCGATTATTACCGTCAATGTTACTATCATTTTCTTCATACCGTTTCTGGAACACATGTGCTTGAAGATCGTTTAATGCCTTTTGGTCATTATAGAAGTAGTTGCCCAAGGAGAAGTTCTTTCCCTGTCTACAGAGTCCTTTTCATGTTAATATCAAACCATAAGCAATTACTCGCAGATTACATTAAAACTAAGGTAATTGATGAAGACCTTATTTGATAAAAGAAACGCGCTGCCTTTCTTAATTTACTTGCGCTTAGAAATGGCTGTCGAATACTGCCAAACCAGAAGCCAAGGGATCTTACTGCCTTCCGTTATACGTCGCTGTCAGTTCTTCCACATGATCTGATCGACGTGACCTGTTTCAAGTTGTGTACGGCAGAGAATGTTTTAGGAAATCAATTGTTTTCCTTTGCAATAAACGGAAAGATTTTCATTGTAAGCTATCCAAGTTCAAAATTTTCACATTATTAGTTCAAATTTAATATTGACTTCTATAATGTAGGAAAGTATTTCACAGTTACAAAACCCGCATCCGACTCATTGACCTTATACTTAGTCACTGACCATAAATTCTAGCTCAGAGTGTCACTAGTTTAAGTAACCTAATGTAGCGAAGACTGTTTGCCACTGCTCTTTCTCACCGTAAAATATGCAATTCACTCATTGGGCTCCAATAGTACACTGTAACAGTAATTTCTGTGTGTATGCAATGCATGCGGATTGTGGAATTTAGTGGTGCTCTCTCTTCCACTTCTGTATACAATATGCCTGACCTAAACGGGCCCTTTATCATTACAGGCTCTGGGCAGTGCTACATCATTCTGACAACAGTAATGTGCTTATACTGACAGCCTCACTGTTCGTTTTAACTGATTTTGTAATCATTTAAATAAAACACCATCATCTTCCAGTGGGAGACATGTCGTCCCCATTTTCCTTGTGTGAAATTTGTCAGTTAGATTTTTTCTTTCCAACCAGCGAACTGCGGCAGAGCGAGTAAACGATTCACAAATCACGATTTTGTGCCATTAAGACGATTTCTTTAAACATTGTTGTAGCTGAAGGAATTTAGTTTCTTCTGAAATCGTCTTATGCAGCAACGTTTACAGGTATCTCAAATAAGAAAAGCTCTTTATCCAGGTACGAAGGTTGTGAGACAAACTTCCCACAGTTTGTGTCATGTTGATCTTTTCGTCTGGCAGCGCTGCATAAGTATTTTGTCTGTGTCACAAGTAGTGTTCCTCTAGCTGTAGGAATCATTTGTTGTAAACGAGTTTAACAACAATGGAGACAGTACTGCCAAATATTCAAAATGATTATCAACCTCGGTCTGAGTTGATCCACAAACTGAGGCATATTTATGGTACTATATCTAGACTATGTATCCTTGTTTTCTTTGAGTGGGCATTGGAAGACATCTACACACATATATACAATACTATGAATACTTCGAACGCCGTAGCTAACGTTACTCTCAAAAGTAATTTTAGTAGATGGGAGGACACAAAGAAACAATCAGACTCGTGGGTGTGGATCCATTTCATAATTAGAAGTCTAAACAAGAGGGAGACAATACGAAAGCAATGATTAGTATACATTATTTGTATAGATCTGCACTTTACTTTCTGTCTTAATTGGCATGATTTTTAGGTTCTTCTCTTCTGAATTTTCAAATGAATTTATTTGTTACATGGCACAGAATAATTAGTTAACTGTGTTTCTTACAGCTTCCATTCGCACCAACATTTTTCTACATTCTCGTTCAATTCATGAAATTCTACCTGTATGATCACAAGACTGCACATAGATGCAATCGATTTCGAGGTGCATAGTGTTTGTTATCTTACTTTTTGTGACAGTTGGGCAACGTTTATTTCCAAAAACTTTTTGTTGTACTGAAATAATTTTTTTGTCACAAAGCAACAAGGTAAGTGTTTTATTTGTATATATTTTGTGGGAAACTGTAATCGTTATGGAAGATTATACACCTGAATGTTTGACACAACTGGTAGGAGAAAACGCTGCATATTAACCCAACCACACGCATCCTCTCTGTATCCCGCTATGACATGAGCATGGGATTCTCCTCACATACTGCTACAGAGCTGTTCCTAGCACAGAGGAGACTTGGCAACAACGTCACAAACATTTGGCAACACTGTGACATTGCATAAGTTCCGTTTTTGGTACTGAATTGACTCGCTAAATTTACTTGATATTCCCTTTCCATTTGAATGACTCGTGCTATATAATCCTCATGTAATCTAAGACACTGAAGCACAAAATTCAATTCTTTGGCTAAAGAAATGCTATTCTTCACATCGGTGACAATTTTTATTATCTTACACGATGCGTTATGAGGCTGAGTGACCAACACCATGATATGAGTGACGTACTGGCAGCAGTGTGTCCCTAGCCTCGTGGTACAGCCCGTGTCGCAATGGTTCAATGAATCGTCAGTTATAACCGTGGTAGGGGCCAGCGTGAGCGAGCGTTTCTTCTGACTTTACACTTCAAGTCCTCTTGGTAGCTCGACCCAGTAAGTTGTGTTAATGGTCATAGATCTCGGCTTTCTGACTACCGAGCTGCTTCACAATACAAAGGGTCACTGAAGAAGTTCGAATCGACCGTCAACGATACGAATTTCAATATCGTTCTTCACATAAGACTCACATGCCAGGGTGATAGGTAGGAAGGGATTGAACCTCTTGATTACTGTAGGGCCTCTATGCTAAATTTCCACAGTAGCAGTTAGGAACTCTCTGCAGACATTTACTAACAGCGGCTCTAGCGACTTACTTTTTCTCTGGGTAGCTTCAAATATGGGCAATTTTGTCGCCTTAAATCCAGTTGAATATTTTAAATCTCACTTCTGAACTGTGTTCACTTCTCCATTAAGTAATATATAGGCCTCAAAACAAGCAATATGCCTGAGTAGCTATGTAGCAGGTTCTGAAACGTATTAACACTATGTTTTGCATCCATTTACCACAGGGAATCCAAGAAAGGAACCAAACACATTACACTGCATTTACTCTCCGTGCCTTGACTAACACATGTGAATCCATGAAAGAAATAAATTATTTGAAGAATCTCCTGTGAAAGGAAAAAGAACGGGATATGACACTTTCATTATAGCGCACTGGATCGCAATGAAATTAAATCTGTGCCAAATTGATGTATTGCATACTAGTGTAATAAAATACTCACCAAATAAAAACGGTTTTGTGCCTCCGTTGCAATAGAGTGTGAAACACAAATCGTAGACAGATTTTATGGGTCACCACTCAACAACATTAAAGCACTTTACATCGTCGAGAGTGAGGAGTGGAGCAGACGTTGCCGGCAGAAGGCAGCGCAGTGCCTCAGCCCCCTCCGGTATGCAGCAAACAGGTCACAGAGAACTCAGACGCATGAGGTGTTCAGAGGCGGATGGTCGGCCAAGAAATCTCTCGCTAAAATATTGTTGAACCAAACTGTTATTACCAATGTGACAGAAAGCGAAATATTTTGTAGACTCGCTTGAAATACACTCATAGCTTCAGCACCGAGGGGAAAGGGGTGATATAAATTAAGTCGACGTGTGCTCGTGGTTGCCAGATGCATTATCTAGTCTTGCGTTTTACCTCAAGACTACAGTCCGGTGGAAAGTGATGCACTCAGACTGCACTCAAGACTTCCTCCAGAAAGTGACACAGTCTACAATGTAGCCAGATCGAGCATATTGCCGGACATAGAATTCTGATGGCAGCACGATTGTATTGTCCACCTTACGGACAATGTTTTTTTTAAGACTGTATTTACAACAGATATAGCACGCTGAACACCCAGAAGAATTAACAAAACTGAATTGTTTTATGAGAGCAACGTTAGCTACAGCGTTCGAAGTATTCATAGTATTGTATACGTGAGTATAAATGCCTTCCAATGCCCACTCAAGGAAGACAAGGATACACAGTCTAGCTACAGTATTATAAATAAGCCTCAGTTTCTGGATGAACTCAGACTTCGGATGATAATCATTTTGATATTTAGCAGTACTGTACCAATCGGTGATAAACTCCTTCTCAACCAATGATTACCACAGCTAGAGGAACACTACTTGTGATACCTCTTAGACAAAATAATTATGCAGTGCTGTCAGACGAAAAGATCAACCTGACACAAACTGTGGGAAGTTTGTCTCACAACCTTCGTACCTGGTGGGTTCAGGCAATTAGTTTTAAGAGGCACAAACAGATTTACTTTACCTCTAGTAACCTGAAGAGAAAGACGTTATAATCCAAAATCCACATTAAACATCACGTTCCTTCATTACTAATTGGGCAGAGCCGGTTTACGTTGGGAAATGACATTGTTGGAAGTCATGGTAAACAGAAATACTGTCTCCAGTAAACTTTCTTACATTAGAAGATTTTATTTTATTTGATGAAACTATAGCCATTTAAAGGAAGAGGGATCTTATTTTTCTTGTACTTGATTGAACTAGAGGCGCTGAAAAATTTGGTGCTGAATCTCTCGGAACAGTATAGTTCAACCATGTCATTCCTTTTCCCAAGACTGCAATCTTCTCTAGGTCTCCTCGAAAGGTAAGTATGTGGGTCCGAATACCGATCCAGTACAAAAATATTCATAAATTCATTTCAAGCCTTATCACGTGCATGCCAGTCTGCTAGTGAGAATTAACGTGCATTTTTAATGTCTGTTCATGCGTTGCCAACAATCGCAATAGGTGTCGTTATTTATGGTCAAACACGCACACATCTTACTGTTGGTGAGTAAGCAAGTGTTACTTAAGATATGTTCGTGGATGATAAAGAAGGACGGTAGGGGTGCGGTTCGATTGTTGCTCAGGCACAAAAATTTGTTTCCTTATTTTAGATTCAGATATCTAGCAGCTGGTAAGAAAAGTCGATACGTACCATTTCATTTTACTTAGTTAACAATCCGATTGCTTGTTGGGTTCGTATCTCCGTCACAGAACTTCACATCATGCGCTTCATCTTTAAATGCATGTACACTTTGTTCCTTCTGAATGGAGGCACATCACACATCTTTCGTGGTTAGTTAACAGGGAGGAAAGGGTCTTTACAGGAGTCCCGGTTTATTACAAAAACTGTCGTCTTTTATTTTCAAGTTTAGATTTGGTTACTGATATTGGCGAAAATTTCTGTAGTTCGTGCAACTTCATGACTAGTCAGCAATATGATATGATTAGATTAGATTAGATTAATACTGGTTCCATAGATCATGAATACGACATTTCGTAATGATGTGGAACGTGCCATTTTAATGAAAGATTTATTTACATACCATGATTCAGTTTATTTGCAACAATTTTTTACTCTCTCTCACGTTCTATTTTATTTTTATCTCTCTCTGTCACTTTCTCTCTCTCTCTCTTCTCTCTCGATCTCTATCTCTCTCGCTCTCTCTCTCTCTCTCTCTCTCTCTCTCTCTCACACACACACACACACACACACACACACACACATATTCTTTTTTATTTTCAAATTTTATTTGTTTGTTGTGATCGGCCGTCGGCGAGGCACGTTCATGTTCGTCCATGATTTTCTTAGTTTTGAGTACACTTACGAAAGATACATAAAAACAACTACGAGACTTTCTGATTTATGAAGCTTGGTCTGCAATCAATTCTGAGTATTATTAGTAACTACGCTCCAGTCCCTGAACCCAGTTACAGAAATGTGAAACAGACGGATTACGTATTCCAGGCCGTAGCAGCCGTGTCTTTGAGACGTCAGCTATGGTCACTTCCCAGACCACTGTAGGATCACATCGGTTCGTCATTTTCCTGCTGGTAATGTAACTGAGATTTGGCAACAAGGCAAGGTATATTTTGCAACTCTGTGAACGACGAGTTACTTCCTGGTGTGCACGGAATTAAGCATCAAAGTTCACTTAATTTTTCCTGTCATTTCCATTGAATAATCTGAGTTACTATTAACGTTTGAGCTGTAACCAATGATTTTAAATTTACGGTTTTCAGGCCAGGAAAGTCGTGGCACGTGAAAATCGCATCTAATCTCGTCCTTTAAACAACGGTTTACGAGTTCTAGCCACTACTCGTCTCGTAAGAGGGAACCTACATGCATGCCTCTTCCTTAGCTCTGTGCGAACGTGCTAACTTGTAAGATAGTGTCTGTTGTGGTTTGTGGTTCCAGTCTTGCTCACTGTAACGTTTTATTCCCTTCCGTGAAAGAGCTACAAGCAGTCAGATCACACATCGATAAGGAGATTGCAAGAAAATACTTTCGGCTCATAGTGGAAGGGTGAAAATCTTACAATGCTGCACAACAGGCAACCCCTCTTTCCGCTGCTGACAAGCAAATTTTGGGAGTCTAGGAATACATAAGTTAATTTATAAAATGCTACATTTCCATACCACTTGAGTATGACACAGCATACCAATCAAACACAGACCCAATCGAAATCTAAATGATTAGTACTTTACTAATTCGTGCCGGTAGAGGCACGCTTGTGTACAGATACTCAGTTTTATAGAAACAGACTTTCGTCGTAACGTTATCGTGGGTAGTTTTATCTCATTTATTATAATACAGTGCACAATTTTCGTACGGTTTCTTTTAGTGTTCTTAAAACATTAGTTAACATGAGAGAGAAATTAATCATCAACGATATATGCGAATTCTCTGATGTTATCTATAACAGACTGACAATGCACATGCAGTTTATTGATTACATGCATGTATAAAACGTGTTCTGAGTTAAAGCTATCAAACAAGATTTGATGAAGAATAAAATGCCACTGCCACACGACAGCTAATGTGGGAAATACTTTTCTGACCTATTTTGGCACGATGCACTCTCCCCATACGTAATACAAAAGTTTGAGATGCATCTGCAGCCTGGCCATCTATTAAACATGAAAAGAACAAAATGTCGCAGAAGTTCGTCCTTTTTCCACATGCTACTACTTTGGGCTGCGAAGTGAAGGGAATTATGTTCAAAGTTGCATTAGATCAATAACTTCAGAAAACAGCAGTAAGGCGTTTTAAAAAATGTAGCAGTGGATGTACCCAAACTCGCGACTTCTTATCAACAGTGCGTGACACTTGCAGTTGCGCTACTAGCTGACACAGAGCTACAACCCCTCCAGAACTCGGTAACAATTCGTCCAGAACTTCCGCATTGCACAGTAATGTGTGATAATGCATATCGCCGGATCTAGACTTCTGAGAGACAGACAGTTACAGCTCTCCTTTTGCACTGCACGACGTTTTTAACAAACAGATAGCTCAATAGAGTATCTCAAGTCGAAAGAAACACTTCCTCTTTAAATGTCTGCATCCTGCACTGTTGGCAGTTATGTGTAGGTGTCAGTTACGTGATTTTATTTCGGTGATGACAAAATAGAGTCGAATGAATGCACTGGGTAGCCGAGGTAGATAGTTCATGGCGATTCGGTCAACCAAGTAAATGAATGTACTGAACATACTGCAAACCCCTACAGGGAGCCTGTGCGTCAGAATTCTCATCCAGTGTGGCGCAACATTGTTATGATAGAAAAATGAGTGATAGAGGAGGGAGTTTGGTGGTCTCTTGGATTGATTCAAGGTTCATATACGTATGGTATGGGTTCGATTCTAACTTCTGCTGATGATTTTTGATAAGCAGAGACAGATTCTGTTCTCTTCTGGCTACCCCAAGTCAAGAAGGTATAATGGTATTGTGGTCTAACATTCATGTTAAACATGATATTCCTTCTCTACAGGCAGATGTTAGGTTGAACCACAATAAAGTCAGGAGTCGCTACACGTAGAAACTTTATCAACAGTAACCGATCTTATACTAGTTATTTATTTCTAGTGACGAAACAAACGCTATGTAGGGTCACAGGACACTTACTCCATCTTTTATTTGAGCTTCTGTAAGTCGATAAAATTGGTTCTGAACTGGGAATGCAACTCAGACCGCCCTTAACGCGGAATTTGATCCCTTCGTGACAATACAGCTCGACTGCAATTTGTTGTTTGTTCAAAACTGCAGATTCCTCAACATCTCCACATACTGCGCCTGAAAGGGTTCGAATTCTGGCCCGGCACTTAAGCTTTTATTATGTATTATCAAGCTCTAGCATGCGAACACCTATCTGCTGGTGGGTAATGATTTTGATTTTTAATGTATTTTCATTCGCTGTTAACCCTAACGATATCTGACGTTTTTGAGTCCCATTGGGACACAGAACTGCTTGCGAAATCATTGAAAGTTCGAGGATGTCATTCCGAGCTGCTGGTGGAGAAAAATTCGGTAGCTGACGTCTCTTTGTGTGCAGTCAACAACGATATGTGTGGGGTACGATTCCCAGTCCGCACTGAACTCTTCGTCATATTCCTAGTTCAAAAATGCTCACGTGTCGCTGCTGGTGTAACAAACATATTTTTAACGTTCGTTTTCTCTAGAATATAACAGCGGTAGGTGCCAGGTTGGAGTCCTGGTAAAGAAAAAATTAATGTTTCGTCTCGTCATTTCAATTAAAACATCTAGCTACTGCCGAGAATATCCGATATGTCACAGTTGATTGTGCTTCGATGTCAATCCAAGTAGGTTCTCGGTTCGAATCCCTTGTCCAACACAAAGCTTTACCTCACGGCATTTCAAGTAAGTTACTTATTTAACATCTCTCGTAGTTCGTTAACAAGGACAATAGATGCTGGGTAGGAATTCGCGTCCGTTAAAAATGTTAACGTTATGTAAATTAAAGTTGATATTTGCTAACTGATACTGTCTAAATATCGAGGTATATCACTCTCTGTATGCCTAGTCAGGAATGACTGTTATTTTCCGTCAGTCACGAAGTCTTTGCTTTGTCTGCATGACCTGGCTTTGAATCCATATGTTGAACTAAACGGTTCGTCGTGTCATTTGAAGTTCATACATATTCTCAACTATCTGCTCGGTAATAACTTAAATTTTTAATGTCATTTTGTGTTAAATAATAAGTACGGTATGTTATCTTGAAAAGGAAATCATGAATACGACGAACCTACTACGTGAATTACCTATCTGACGTAGTAACGGGAGTGGTAACATTTCATGTATGTCTTTTTTTGTAATAAATGTGATCTTACAAGCCTTAAGAACCGTCTTATCTGTGATAAGATGTTCCCTGAAGTTAGTAGTAGCTTGGTATTACTTTAGATCTTGAGTTACTGCGATACAAATCAGTATTTACTAGTGGTGACTTGTTGGAACCATTTTCAATAGTCAAACGACTGTACCGAGGGGCGATTATAGGACCTGCTAGACAGCTGCGGTATGTGGGTTGCATTCGAATCAGGCAAAATGCAGTTCAGGTTGTTCGAATACTTTTGAGCACGACAGTACTTTTGTTGGCTGCACTTTGGGAAACGATTATTTAGCAGCCCTCCTCCCCTATAAGCTTATAACTGAATTTTGGGTTCCAGTTCTAATACTGAACAAACAATGCTCAGATTTGCTTGATAGATAGCTGATTACATCTAGAAAAAGTAACTTTTAATGTACTATTTTAATAAAGAATAGAGAATTATTAATTTTCATGTTTAATTCAGTAATGGAAATGAACAGCTGCTTAATAATATCAGAGTTGTTAGATGACATGACGACTTAATAATGCGTTAATTAGGTCATGTGGATTTTTGAAAACCGTTTTATGTATAACTTTCAAGTGTTCATTACAATACTGAATGAGCGATGGTGTTGCCTCTAGTGAAAAATTGAAAGTGCCTGCACCAAGGTGTGTCAGCTAGTGGAGTTCTCTCCAAATTTGGCCCTAATCGAAGACAAAGTATCCTGCAGCTGTAAGTAATGAACACTGCAGTTGTGTACCCTTTCCGCTTGGCGTTCACGCGGCTACAGTGTCGGAGAGAGAGCGGGAATACACTTCCCATACTTAGGCGGATATTTTGTTGCCTTTAAATTAGGTTGCAGAACAACTGTTTTCTTCACGCACACTCATTAGTAACTTTAAATTACGAAATTCACCATTACGTTATTGAGGAAAACGCTTTCTGTAATGCACATGACGAGGATATCGGTCCGTACCTTCTCAGGGAAATTGAGGTGTCGTCAGTTTACTGTAGGTTTTGGCAAATGATTCGTAATGATTCCACGTTAGTTTCACTTCCCAAACCACATTCTAAAATCTGTTCTTAAGACAAAACGTTTTTCGAAACTCGTGATGCGCTTTGTTCGACACTCTTATTCTGCTAAATGTATGAAATTCGTTGTGAGCCTGCACTTGATGACGCACAGAAATGCTGGTGAACTATTTTCTTTTACGTTGTGTGTAAGACATTGCTGCGATAACGCCAGTTGGTACAGAAAAGTGGAGAACGTCATCCAGTAGTCTCTGACACTTTCTCGAAAGAAACGGTTGACAGTGTGCTTCAGTGTTACGAAATCTTGTACATATTCAAATCTGGTGGCTCTTGCAAAGTAGCCGAACCTCCAAGCTCTGTGTAACCCCACATCCTAATAGAAGACTCTCTCAAAGTTATTTCTAAATGACTTTCAGATAAGGTGACCATATTTTTGACACAAGAAAAGAGCACACTTTAAATTTATCGCAATGAAACAAGAGACAAAACAAAAGACGTAAAATTAATTCGTCATAAATACAAAGCTTTCGAAACTAATAGCGAATAAATAATGTCTGACTTACAGACATAGTAGCACTGAGTTCTTTCCAGCCAAACAGTCCTGCAGAATTATTAGCGCAGGAATCATTCCTTACTGATACTTTGTAGATGAACGGATGCATGCTTGTCCAAAGGAACTTTGCATCGTAATTCAGAATAACACAGGCACAGCAATATCGTAATATCGTTCTTCTCATTTGTCCACAAACCATTCATATGAGAAAACACTCGTTCACTGTGGGCGTTAGTTATAGGTTAACAAAGAATACATTCTAATATTTGAAGGAAATTGGTATAAAGCACGATGTTCATATTACAGTGTGAAATAATTCGTACCCAACTTTCCGTAGAAAATGTTTCTTACAGTTTCCATTTTCCTATTCAGCTGTCTAAGAATGATGAATTCTTCTTGTCCAGTTTACCAGGAAATGATCTGACGACTGATGTAAGAAATTAATAAAACACTGTAATTGTTTCATCCTCTACTCTTTGAACTGCTGCGTGATAAGCTGATCCTTGGAAGTGAAAAACTACAACATAAATATTGATAAATAATACTATTGTGGATTAAATGAGCAGAACATTCAACCCCAAGTAAGTTGTGACCGAAATTTCCCATTCAGTTTTGTAAAGACGGTGTTATCACCTTCCAAGATATATTTCGAATGTTTTCACAAAGTGCGATTGTTATTTTTCTTCAGTTACTTTTTTTGAAATACTCACTCAAAAACGTGGCGATGATTTCTAATGTTTCTCCAGGAAAATATTCCAGATTCAGAATTTAAACCTGAATCTCCCTCACTAGCACTAAAGTAACTAACCAGCAATGGAAGTATTTTCACGTCCTCGTGGTTGGTGTATCCGTCATTACCGAAATAAATTTTTTTTCCACAAATCACTTTCTAGTTGAGAAACAGAAATGTGATTACAACATTTAATATAATTGCCTCTGGTATGCTATGGCCACAAATATATTTTGGTTCGGAAGTACATTGGATAAGTTTAGCAATACAGCTCACTGATCTGAAAGATTGGATTTTAAGCGAACGCTCCTTCAAAAACTGCTAATTTCATATGTTTATCACCAAAACTTTCACTTAAAAAAAGTCGTCAGTACTGTGCCAGAAGAAGCACTGGCACTCGTTATTCTTTCATGTTTTCTACTGTTTATTTCTTGGTACCTGATCATCCGCATGGCCTATATTGAAAGTAGAGGCACCGTTATGGCATACACATCTGATTCGGAAACTGGGAAACTGTTTTGTTAATGAACAGATATTCCTTTTGTAGATAACTATTAAAAACACAATTCCTTTTCGGTGGTGGTATGTTATTAATTTCAAGTTTTTTATCATTATCATTTCACAGAAGTTTTCGGTATTCTACTCTTTTACGAATGAAGAACACAGTACTCTCTTCCACAAATGTCACACCAAATACGAAACTCTTTTGACTCACACTCAAACATATGCGTGTGCAGTTTTCGTTATTGTTAGTGGAACATGAGTGATTACGATTTGTTAGCTGATAGCGCAGATCACCACAAATCAGTTGCCGTCCGCAACTGTACTTTTCCAAGCGAAATCTCCACACTGTTCCAGGTGTATGTACGTTGTACACCCATAACATGAAGTGCGCTTTGCCTTTGTCAGTTGTAAGTACTTCAAAATGTTTCATCGAACTGTTGCAAAATAGGATATTCTGACTTTTTGAGAAATATAGGTGACGGCGATTTAAGCCTATAATCCATTGCCACAATAGAGGGATATTTTGGCTTCCCATTCTGCATTAGAAATAGGCGAGTCAGAGACTCAAGAAAAGACACTGTCCCGTCTCATTCACTTTACTTTCGGGTGATACTGGACGTCTTTGCAATATTTCTCAAGCATGTTAGGATTTCTTTGTATTTAAAATCGGTTGATGTTAGTGGTTAACAACTAAGTCTTACTTTGTTCGCTTATTTTGTAGCACTACTGTTATCAGCGAATTGGGAATTATGTCAAGAGGATTCTCACATTCCATAGTATTAGCAATCCGTGTGCAATGCAGGAAGGTGCTGCAGATTAAAAATTTCATTTCGCTACACTGATATTTTTGGCTCCTTACGTAACAGGGGGAGGGTGGAAGTACTGGCAAGTGCAGAGTCAGCTGAATGTGGCTGCATAGGTAGTGGAACTGCTAAGACCATCGTCCTACGAAAGTACTAATTTGTTGCATTTGTTACGCAGTACTGCAACTAAAAATGTGCTCAACTGCAGGGTTAGGTTGAACAGTACAGTGCTTTCCTATGCATGGTGATGTGCCTTTGATTTCTTAACACTGAACCGACTTATACCGCCAGACAGACAGACGGAACCTACAGTTCAACAGGTAATCCAAAACACGTTGAGATTTGTCTTGGTATTTTTGTCGCTGTCAGCAGCGAGCCAGAGAAAAAGAGAGAGAGAGAGAGAGAGAGAGAGAGAGAGAGTGCTCATTGGGAATTATTGGTACATTATTCCCATTTTCGGTATTGGAACTAAGGGGAACGCACCAAAACGATGGTAAAACCCTGGAATGGACAAAAATTTTATTTTACTGGGACCCTTAATGAATTCATTTACGTCTACATCGATCCTCCACCAATCAAACTTAACTGTCTGTCAGGGTGTTCATCGAACCACCTTCGCAATAATTCTCTATTATTCTACACTCGACAGTGCGCCAAGAGAAAGAATATCTATATCTTTCCGTGCAAACTCTGTTTTCCATTATTTTGTTATGAAGATCGTTTCTTCCCATGTAGGTCGGCGTCAATAATATGTTTTCGCATTCGGAGGGGAAAGTTATTGAAAAAAATTTCGTAGAAGATCCCACCCCAACTAGATACGCCTGTGTTTTAATGATGTCCACCCTATGATACAGAAACGTGCTGCCGTTCTTTGAATTTTCCCGATGTACTTCGTTAACGACATTTTGTAAGGGTCTCATACCTCGCAGCAGTACTCCAAAAGAGGATGGACAAGCGCCAATAACGAAGAGTGGGCAGAAGTAGTACGAGGGCTGCATAGGGGACAACTCGAGACCTGTTTAATAATAGAAACATTAGGCTGTCAGTGGAGTGGACAGAACATGCCTGTTTGCTGCCTTGAATATGCCCGGATCTGTATCCCACAACAGCAATTGGGGGAAGTGTTAATCTTCCGATCTTGTCTTAAGAAATCTACTGTGGAAGGCCGACGTTTGCTAGTGGAGACGTATGGGCAACAGATAGTGTTGGGTTAATTTTCAACAGTTGTGTGGAAAACGCGTCCTGATCGGTGTGGTGTACCACGAGCTCTCTACGAAACAAGGAAATTAGTCAGCGGAACACCTTAAGACAAACGCCTGAAGTATGTTCAACTACCGAATAAAATCATGCTGCTTCATGTCAGAGACAAACATGTTTATTGCAAACTGAGCAGAGAAAATCGTGAAGGGACTTTGATGGGGAGTCCCACCCCATCCACCATACTCACGAGAAACCATCCATTCCGATTGCCATTTTTATCGGACCATGCGGCACGGCCTTTCTGAACACCTCACCTTTTATCGATTTTTTTAATGAACGGATCACCTGACAAGAACGTGAATTTCTGTAACGTGGATTCCATTTGTCAACCGAAACGTGAGGAAATATTGTCGCTGACGAAGGACAATACTTCCAGTATCTTACCTTATTTCTGATTTTTATTAAAATAAGCATTTGTTTTCGGTTCATCAAACAGTGAGTACCTAATAGTTACAGAATAATATATTCCTCGTAAATTTACATAGACTTGTATATGTGAAAATGTATTTCCTTATGAGGTAACACTGTAAAGTTTATGAGTGAGCCGGCTTGGGTGGCCGAGCGGTTCTAGGTGCTACAGTCTGGAGCTGCGCGACCGATACGGTCGCAGGTTCGAATACTGCCTCGGGCATGGATGTGTGTGATGCCCTTAGGTTAGTTAGGTTTAATTATTTCTAAGTTCTAGGGGACTGATGACCTTAGAAGTCAAGTCCTATAGTACTCAGAGTCATTTGAACCATTTGAATTTGTATGAGTGGCTTGACGTGAGGAATATGCTGCACTCAGTGACTGAGCAGCAGAGGCCGATTAATATATTTGTCTATCATTATTTTCAAATAAAGCGCACACACTATCAACTACAGAATAACTTTTATGAGAGTAAAATAACTACACTCATAGTGGTTTACATGAAAGTTCCTCCAAACGTTTCACTAGAGTGTTTGCACAGTAAAAGGCAAATCTTTTAGCAGTTTCATATTTCAATTAGTAGATAGTTGTGGATTGTAGGACTTAGAAGAGGATAAGATCAGGAAACGAAAATAAGTTTTCTTCTTCTTCGTTTTACCACTACCTTTGTATAATAATTTTTGAGCGTCGCTGCTTGCTCCCATGCAATGAGACCTTATCTTCAGCAGATTAAGAATAATGTACGATACTATTCTACGGTAAAATGAATCACACTGCTCTGAAGACTACAAAACGTTGCTATAGAATCACAGCTAGGGATACGAATGTGAATTTTCGGAAACAGAATAGAAAGGGTAACGTGTTGAGTTTCCTGGTCTGCACCCCAAAGGCAGATATTTAATAGCTTTCACTTGTAGAATTATGCTCTCATAATAATTATACAGTATTAGATACGCACAGCATTCCGTCACTATAGCCACAGCTACTTACACTTCGCATATATGTTTTCGTTTTACACGATGGTGCTGTGATATTATTTTCGTTCGCTGATAAGTTCCCCTACAGGTACAACGTACTGATAAGCCGCCCATCTGTTAGTGCAATGAACTAATATTCCTTGTGCTCCAAGTGGTAGTACTATTAGAAGTTTCTACATTAATGTAGAAGACAGAAGTACGTCTACGTTATTAACATTCGCCTCTCTAGCCGAACGCAGCACAGAACTGTCCCTCTCTCTCTTCTCCATTAACGTCAAATACTAGACATAAATTATTACTTCGTCCAGGATGTTACTCATCATTATCCTTAGAGAATAATTTTATACTTAGTATAAAGTAACATATCCATAAGTAGGAAGCAAAGAATAATGAAGTACATGAATGTTGTATGAATACCTTCACACTATTTATATTGATCCACGTTTCTCAGTCTTTTCCACTATGGGCCACATCAAAAAGAGTTTCAAATTTCGCTTCACCCCCACCCCCTTCTGATTTTTTCCGAGAAGCTAGAGAGCAAACACATCAAATACATGCAATACATTTTTTATGATGGAACGACTATGAGAGACCAATTTTAGAAAGACAGTGTACAGGAGACCTGAATAGAAACAAAATTTGCATGTGCTTAATATTTTATCTACTGAATTAAGAAAGCATTAAAATTTCATAATACGCGTCCCATTTATCTGTGATACACCATTTTGTCGCAAAAAGGTGGTTGAAAAACGCTGGTATAGACCATCATGTGAAAATCTCATTGAGCATTACTCTCTGTTTTAAATTTTAATGAAAATTCTGTTTAACATAGTACTTAGAGATTATTCCTTTCTCGATCCTCTGGCTGCTTTTAGTTTTTTTTTTTTTTTTTTGGGCTGCAATGTGAGAAATAAAGATTCCCGTCAGAAATACACTGTTTGACTCCAGAATATCCACAGGTCCCAGCGGCTGAAGGCGAATCGTCTGACGCATTCTTCTGCTGGTTCCAGCACAATAATATCTCTACAAACGCTGTTCTTCGCAGTCCTAGCAGCATGCATATTGAACGGAATCTGTGTACGTGGAATACATGAATCAGTGATCAACAAGTAATGTCTTCGTTTATATTCTCATTCATATGGATGTTTTGCGTCGGCCAGCGGTGAAAGTGCGAGTACATATTTACATAATCCCTTCAGTATCATACCTAGCTGATCAGCAGTAAGTTGTAAGTACAGGAAATGTAGTAGGACTATGAAATTAGACTATATTTGCAGTTGATGCATCATAATAATCAGTTTCCTCTTCGAACAAAAATCGATTCTTGTAGGCTACTTAGAAATAATTTTCAAACCCACACTTCAAATTCTGCGTACACTTCTGTAAAGTTTGCAAGGTAAGAGACCATGTAGTGGCAGAAGTAAAGCTGTGAGGACGGGGCGTGAGTCGTGCTTGGGTAGCTCAGATGGTAGAGCAATTACCCGCGAAAGGCAAAGATCCCGAATTCGAGTCTCGGTCCGGCACACAGTTTTAATCTGCCAGGAAGTTTCATATCAGCGCACACTCCACTGCAGAGTGAATATCTCATTCTGAGATACTACTCTTTTTTAAACAACTTCCCAAAATAATTTCCTTTCGTACACAGTATTTGTCTGAAGCTAGACAATGTGATATTACGTTGTTTTTAGACGATATTGATCCGAATTACAGGGGTTTATCAAAAATAGGAAAACACCCCGAGAAAAGCATGCTTGATCCTAAATGTAGGTGATAGCCAAGCCTGAAGGTTGCTCTGCCGTATTTGACCGCGAACGCCACATGTGCTGTGTCTTCAATACGTCTCAAGGGTCAGTCGTAGTCAGAAAATTTACGTCTATATCTACTAAATACTCCGCAAGCAACCTAACGGAAAGTGACGGAGGGTACTCCCGGTCCCTTTCGCTGTTCCGCTCGCGAATAGCGCATGTGAGGAGTGATTATCGGTAAGTCTCTGTACAAGCTCTAATTTCTCGAATTCTCCCGTCATGGTCATTTCGCGAGATGTATGTGGGAGGATGTAATACGTTGTTTGACTCTTTCTGAAAAATGCTTTCTTGAAAATTCGATAGTAAACCTCTCTGCTATGCATGACACCTCTTTTATAAAGTCTGGTACTGGAGTTTGAGTATCTCCGTAACACTCTCGCATAGACTAAACGATCCCACGACAGAACCGCTCTTCATTGGAACTTCTGGTAAGGATCGCAGGTAGATGATCAGTACTCAGGAATCGATCGCAGAAGCATCTTGTAAGCAACTTTCTTCGTAGATGACCTACATTCCCTGAAGATTCTTCCTACGAATCTCAGTTACTCATAGACATTTCACGGTGATACTGTTCCCAGCAAAGCCATCACTAGCGCAGTTGTAAAGTAGTGCATTTCTTCTCCTAGATCAATATGTTACATTTATTTGCGTTTAGGGTCACCTGCCAGAGACTACACCATTCTTCAATGCTCTGGAAGTTAATCTGGAAGTCGATACTGCCTTCTGGCGTTGCTGCTTCCTTATACAGAATCGCATCATCTGCGAACGGTCTTAAGGAGCTTATGACACACACTAACAGATCGTCTGTACGCATTGTAAAAAGTAACGGTCCTACCATACTTGCTTGGGGAATCCGGAAATTACCTTTACATCTGTCGCATTTGTCTGTTAAGAGCGACTTGTTGATTTCCGTCCTCAAGGAAGTCATGAACGCAGTCGCATATCTAGTCGGATACTTGGTAAGTTCGTAATTTTTTCACTGAAAGGCAGTGTGGGGTGGTGTCAAATGCCTTCCTGAAGTCAAGGAACACGGTCTCAAACTAAGAACCATAGTCTACAATGCTGTGGATGTCAAGGCGGAACAGAGAGAATTGAGTTTCAAAGAATCTTAGTTTTGCATAACTGTACAACAGACTGGCGTCTACGTTATAGGCCTGAGTTATATGAATCAGTCTTACGGCCCTTCTGGAAAAAGGGAATTATGTGCTCTTTTTTCCAGTCACTAAGTACCCTTAGTTGCTCCGGAGATATACGATAAACTGCTACAAGAAGGGGAGCAAGTTTTATCGCATAATATTCGCAGAATGTTATAGATATTCCATCTGATCCTCATGGCTTTCCGCTACTAATAGGCTGTAATTACTTTCCTGTTCCACAATCGCTTATCTCAATACCTGCCATCTTTAAGTTCGTATGGTGACTGTTACGATGTTCTGCGGTGAAACAACTACGTAAGGCCACATTCAGCCAGGATGGTCACTGAATGAATGAATAGAGGATTTCGAGCCGTGTACTTGGGGTTTTTACACAAACGGTTGACAGAATCTACTTTCGTATCAACTGAATGCTTCTCTCATTGCTCTCCTTGCGTTCATTTTCGTTTCGTGAAGCTTTTGTTTATTAGCTAGGTTCTAACTCCTCTTTAACTTGTGACGAAGCTGTTTTTGTTTATATGGCAGTTATCTAACACGGTTATTAAAAATTGGTGGGTCTTCCCATCCCTTATGACCTTCCTGGGGATATACTTGTCTAACGCATATTTAACAGTGTTCTGTTTAGTCATTATTACATTATGTCAGAGCTAAGGGAATTCGAACATTGGTAAATTGTTCGTACACACACATGTGGTGGGTTCCTCCGTAACCGAGGTAGTCGAAGTGTTCGATGTTTCAAGAGGCACTGCCTCGACGATTTATACCGCATATAGCGAAAGCTGAAAACAATATCCGGTAAGCCAGAACACGGACGAAAGTGTGTGTCGAGCTATTGTGGTGGACGATCATTGAAGAGGATTGTGCCGAAAAATAACAGGAAGACAGCCGGAAAGGTCACTGCAGAATTGAATGTAGCACCCACGGACTTTGACAGATCCAAAACAAGACGAAGGGACCTCCAGCTCCAGAAGCAGGTGATTCCAGGGCTAAATGGAGCTCCAAAACCAATGCCTGTAACAATAAAATGTGGTGGCGGAGCCATAAAACCAGGGTTGCGGAGCAGTGAAAGAACGGAATTTGATTGGATGAATCTTTTTTTCCAATGTTTCCAACTGCTGGCCGAGCTTACGTCCCAAGAGCGAAACGCTGAGGGGGTTCGATGATGATTCGACAGCCATACCATAGTACCCTATGGCCCCATAGTAAGGTTGCATTACCGCAGATGAGATCCATCCAACGGCAATGTCCCAAAGGATATGATGTTTTAAGACGGCAGAGTACCGGTTCACACAGATAGCAACGTCTAGGAGTTCTTTTGTGAGCACGAGGATGAACTGTAGTATCTACCCTCTACCACAGTCACCACATCTCAATATTATTGAGCCTTTGTGATCTACTTTGCAGAGAAGTTTGCGTAATCGCTCTCCATTTCCACCAACGTCGGCTGAATTTGCCACTATTTTGAGAGATGAATGCTATAAGATATCATTGAAAACCATACAGCCCAGTATTTCTCCTTTCCGAGACGACTGGAAGTTTATTTTAGTGCCAAAGTTTTTTTTGCATCGTTTTAGGTACGTCAATGTGTTTGTCGTGTTTCCATACTTATCCACCTCCTGTATGTATAATGATTTATTTCAGTTAGTTGTCGTTGATTCTGATGACGCTGTCTGAACATAATGCAATTTATATAGATATATTTTTGCTAACTGCTGTTATAGTGACAAGACAGAGGTAATGGCATATTCATAAATGAACAATATAAATTAGCGAAGTAGGGAATTGTAAACATTTACAGACCAAAGAAACCGTATTGAAGGTCAGCGGAAGCATTTTCTTGAGATGTCTCGGCCTCGTATTCCCCAGATGTTAAGAGCCGAAAAAAAAATCGACATATCGTGTTTAATTTCCATAACTGCAATGCTTAACGAAGACGTCACTGTACTACAGTAATAATGACCTTATGGCACAGAAAAACGACGAAATGCATTCGAGTTTACTTTCGTCTAATTCCACAGTTTAGCTGTATTTGTCATTGGTCGTGCCTCGTGACTGAGGTACTGTGACTAGTTTTCGCGTAATTTCACTGGGTGAAAATGGTACACTTTCCACCATCATCACGTTGGAGGCAGTCATCAGTATTACGAACGTCTCTACAATATTTGCCCACTACTGAACCATCAACAAATTGCTGTAAGATAAAATAGCTTTATGCCAATAGCCCCTGTATGTACTGTTTTCCGTCAGCGCCATCCTATAGAAATCAATGCTTTCACACAATCCACGTATGCAAGTAACGAAGTCTGAGGAGACAGCAACTGTCAGCATTATATTGAAAGGTCTTAGATTCATCGCCTTCTCTTAGATTTATGGTTTCGTCATACGACTCTGAATGTTACTATTCTTCCCTAGACAATACGACCAACTACGTATCGCACAGCCTTTTGTTCACGTATTCAGTAACATCATAGGTTGTCGATATAACACTGATCACCACAAGGTGGACTTACGTCTCACTAAAAGTTTGTCTGTATTATCTGACGATAAACAGCGTTTTACAGATCCTTGTCGTCCTTTAGTTTTACATTTAATATGACACCCATGTGAGAAAAGGTTGTAAACAGATTAAAATTGAATGCGTACTTCATTACGTGTCAGTTTACCAACACAAAAGTACACCTCGAAATGCTGGGAGATAAAGGAAAAGTAATTGCACAGGATTTTCAGTACGTCGTATCTTGAAGCTCTCAAATGCTGAAGAGAAAACATTTGTAATAGATTGCACCAAAGTCGCTATTTAGTAGTTGGGTGACTAGTTTCGGGCTCATTCCATTTTCACAAGCCGCCTACTACGCAGAGCAAAATTTTACAAGTCAATGCGTAGAATGTCGCTAATAAAGGTATTAGTAAGACCGTAAAAACTTTTTTTATGTTTCGACTACACTTTTTATTATTTACAAAGTCACCTAACGCGTTTCGGTATTCCATCAGTTTCAAATGCTGTAATATACAACACAGAACTGGTGTCAGAAGACATGAAAATATCTTACGTATCACCTTTGATCAGACATACTGCAATGAGTAGAATATCGCTTTCTAACTTACCAGTGCTATATCAATCATTTCAAGTTGTTCATAAGATACATTGTACCTCGTAAACATTCTTAATCGCGAGAAAGGTGCAAACTGCTACCAAGAGAGGAATTGGAAGCCAGGTGGACTCAACCTCTAGGTGGCGCCAGATACGGGCTCCACGCCACATTTGTTTGTTTAAAACTACATTTTCATCGTTATATCGTAGAAAGCTAATTCATCAGTAAACAATTAATGGAAATCCCTTTGCAATTTTTTATAAAAGACATATTTATTTACAAAAAAACCTGTTACAGAGGTTTTGAGTGGTCAAAAATAATATATTGGAAGACCACGCTAGGGGGGCTGGGGTACATGAGGCCAACTGTCTTTTAACAACATATTTTTGATAACTTCCAGTGTGAAAATTACTAGCGTCAGTAAAAGTTCATAAATACAATTTTATAAAAATTTAAAATGTATAGAAATAGCACGTGAAGCATGTAGCATTCACTTAAGAAGAACAGGTGGCACACATACAGTGTTATTTCCGCCAGTGGGATCAAATGGATGTAGTCTATACAGGGGACTCAGACAATTAGAGAAAAAATTTGAGCTCCATAGATTAATTCCATCACCGGTATATGGCAACCATCCCAGATTGCGGTATCTAATATAAATTTCTTAACCTCCAAGCGCCATAAAAATACAGTCATATGAAAACTAGTGCAGTATTACTGTTAATGGTACTCTGTCAGGTGTGCTAAGATACGTAACTTATTCAATTTAACTTATATTACGTATCACAATTCTTTTCTCAGGAATAAAAGAGAAGTCTCACAGAAGTTGGTATAACTATATAACAGAACATCAGCTGTAACTGTACGTATGGCTATTGAAAAATAAATACAAATTAATAATTATGGGGATTAATAGAGGATGGGAAGGAACTGATACAGAACTGGCAAACATAATATAATGTACATGAGATATTCTGTATTTCTAAGACCATAAAACTGTTTTCTGTTAATAACAAGCTTTGTAAAATGCCATTAATCAAACAAAGGGAGGTGGGAAGAAGTAAATAAAATTAATCTTGACACTGAAAAATCATTTGAAACTGGTTGTAATTGCGTGACTACAAATGTTTTACAAAAATACAAGTTTAAGTAAAATAACACAGAATCGTTGTGGAAACGCTATAGTAGCGCTATTGTTGAGAGTTTTCAACTTTTGGTACGCGGAGTTAAGCACTGAGTAACAGCTTATAAATACTCAATCGGCCTATAGAAAGGTCCACTGACAATCTGACATTTGGCATTTTTAGAAATCTAACATTATTTTACATACGCCATTATATCAGCGGCTTCATTCCACCCAAAAATGCACAAATCGGACTATTCTGGGCTATGCTAAATACGAGGGCTATTCCGAAAGTAAGGTCCGATAGGTCGCGAAATGGAAACCACGGTAAAAATCAAAAATGTTTTATTTGCAACAGTTAGATACACCTTGCAGCTACTTATCTCCATAGTCGCCGACCCGACTTAGACGTGTATCGTAGCGTTTTACCAACTTTCCCATACCCTCGCTATAGAAGGCAGCCGCCAGTGCTCTCCGCCAATTCTCTACGCTGGCCTACCGCTCGTTGTCTTGTGCCGAAATGTTGTCTTCATAACCAGCGGTTCATGTGACCTGAGCTGAAACTCAGAGGGAGACAATTACGGGCTGTATTGTGGGTAATCTCACATTTCCATTTGAAAACGATGCAGGAGCATCTTCATTGCCCCTGCAGAATGCGGCTGAGAATTGTCTTGAAGACGAAACAGCACGACAGTTATGTAATGTTAGCTGCATAGCTTCAGGGGAAATTTCTCACCAGGCCCCCGTACTTGGCGGCAGACACTATTTTCTAGACATCTTTACGCACTCACTGCGAGCTCAGAAATGAGAAGAGCGACGTGATGCTAACTGGGGTTATACTAGAGACACTACCCAACACATCTGTGCAAAGCTTTATCGGATTTTCATAGTCGTTTCCATTTCGTGACCGATCGGACCTTACTTTCGGAATAGCCCTCGTAGATTAACAAAGCTGTATGAAACGCCCTGCTAAACCCGCAGGACAGGACAGGAGTTGGAATTGTTGAAAGGGGCCAAAATGAGCGGCTGTCTGTTACACTCAGACACACATAACTTTATTTATTTGACCAAACATTACAGTACAAACTCTTGAACTTAGTTATCCTCTGAATACACCACACTATTTTATGTCTTAAGGGCACAATCACTTTAATTTAAAAAACCGGCTAAAAGCCAGCTGAATACACCACACTATTTTATGCCTTAAGGGTACAATCACTTTAATTTAAAAAACCGGCTAAAAGCCATCAACTCAAAATTTCGATGCAACAGAGAATATTTTGAGGGCAGAAGGCCTCACGTGAGGTAAGTTCTAAAATTTTGCTGAAGGCCCAAAAGCTAGCACTTCAAAAGCAGCAACCTTAATTTAAAGTTGGCTGAAGGCCCATGATTTATGACTCAAGGTAAAATTAAATTAAAAAAACACAAGGCAGAAGACCTTATCTTCAATTAGGAGACCACAAACAGTCTGATGTTCGAAAGACAAAGATCCTTAATTTAAAAACGGCTGAAGGTCCCATCACTTAAAAGTCAGGGTAAAATCAATTTCAACAACAAAGCCTTATCTTAAATTAGGCTGAAGGCTCCAAACAATCTAATACTTGACAAGCAAAGAACTTTAATTTTAAAATGGCTGCAGGCCCATGACTTAAAACAAAACTAAAATAATTTTTAGTAGGCAGAAGGCGAAAGGCTTTATCTTTAAACAATATATTAATCATGCTGAAGGCCCAAACAATGTAACACTTGACAACTTTTAATTTTAAAATGGCTGAAGACCCATGACTCAAAACACCACTAAAAACAATTCAGCTTTAAATCAAAACCATCGGCTAAGAGCCATACAAATACACACAACACAAAATAAGATAAGGGAGTGCAGCTAACGGCGCTCAGAAATTTCGGGGGTCGGCCATCACTTGAAATACTAACGATCACTTAGGTGATACAGGCAGTTGGCCTAACCATTGTCGATCCGACGACAACCCCACCAACAGAAAGGCGACGGAATCACCGACAAGATAACTTGTACTCCACTCGACCAGCACACAACCGGGACTTCAATGCAAGACGTAAAAGGCATGGACGCCCACAACCAAGCATACATTAAGCTGTCAAACTACACACTGTGCTGGACAGCGACAGCATAGTGAGGACATGACACTGCCTGGATTTATGTCAACGGCCAGGGCAAGTAACTGGAACTTTAACGACCACAAGGCAGAAAATTGCGCCAGTGCATTTTAGTTGCAAAAAACCAAATACAGTTAGACTCCACCAGACGGTGGCTAAACCTTTGCCGACTAGAACACACACCTTGTTGCTCGCGGGAATGTCCCAAGAGCCAACAAAAAGAACGAGATGGCACAATGTGAACAGTCTTGACTTGCTGATAAGTTATATCCAAACTCAACTTCTGTGACCAGGGTCGGTGAGCCATTGACCTCGTAGCAATGTGATCACCCCCACACACTCTAACACTGCCTAGAAACCGCTAGCGGGCCTGGCCAAACTACGCCCCGTGGAAATTTCCTCGCTGCTCCACGCCAATCGACCGACTGCCCACACGCAGCACAGCCGGAAACTATAAGCATCAGACCAAAGATAGCACAAGGTGCGAATATCGATACACAGCGCTGCTGCCTCTCTGGAGAGAGCGAACAACAGCATAATCGCAATAACCACAGGAAACCCAACACAGAATAGGAACCAAGGTTTAAACCAATGTATAACATGAGCCCAACATGGTACACTGTACTTAAATGAGAATGACAGTAAGCAAGAATAGTACGTTTCAAACAGATAACAAGGTCGAATGATTACAATAGTAAATAAGTTACGTGTGTGTACAGTAGGCTAATAAATGACAGAAGCACTCGACAGTAAAAAAATAAAAAAGAATAAATAAATAAAAAAGCAACATCAAATGATCCAGAATGAGAATTGCACTCTGCAGCGGAGTGTGCGCTGATATGAAACTTCCTGGGAGATTAAAACTGTGTGCCCGACCGAGACTCGAATGATTTTTACACATAAAGAAAAATTTACTGTGCGTGTAATAAACAGGTTCAGGGGGCTAATATCAGTTTGGTGCTAAAATCTAACAGTAACTCAAGGAACTAAACTAGACACTCAACTGAGACCAGATGTGATATGCATAGAGGCATGGGGGATTACGGGGTTAAGTGTGATTGAAAAAGAAAATCTATATAAGGTAGACTAGTAGGGAGTGTTACTTAAACATCGATAGATGACGCATTCGATATTCGCGGTACTGTTATTAAAAAATTTAGGTTTTTCAATTAATCATCGACTTTTTCAGGTAGGTATTTCAAATGAAAATAACTCTTTGAGAACTTTTTACTGTCTAAAATACAACATTGCAAGACATGCAAAATTTGTTTTATAATAAGTACATACATTTAACTTTAGTGTGTTGCGTTTTGCATTTTATGTTTCTCTTGTCTTGGAGAAAACCCTAGTTTTAGGGATTAAAGTCGCTGGAGAGCTCAAATACAGGGTGTCCCACTCAAACCCCAAGATATTAAGGACGCAGGAGAGAAAAATCACAGTAGATACCATAGTGAAAAATGCAGCACATTGTAGAGCATCTCAAAGAATTTATATTCCTGAGTCAGAAGTGCCACGTATCGTCGCGAGAGTGCAGCATGGTCTCATGAAATGAAAATGGTGACTCAACAGCAGTGTACGCAAGCAGTAGTGTGGTTTGCAGAAACAAAATCGCCGATTACTGTGCAAAGAAATTATAGTCGTGTGTATGAATATGATTCGCCTGATGTGAAAAAAATTGAGGAATGGTATAGAAAGTTTCTGGCATGAGGAAGTGTTCTGAAACATTCTGGCAGTGCACGTTACTGAGTTTCAGAAGGGACAGTGGAGGTCATCAGACAAACGTTTCCCAGAAGCCCACGTAAGTCAATTCGTCAAGCATCTTGGCAACTTGATGTACCTCAGTCAACATTGTATCGTGTAGTTCACGAGTGTCTACGTACGCGTGCTTACAAAGTGCAAATTCTGCAACATCAAACGCCGAACGACAAACGACGCCAACAATTTGCTGCGGAGATGCTGCAGCGTATTAATATGGATGCCAGCTTCCTGGAAAGATGTTTATTCTCAGATGGGGCAACCTTGCATCTATCAGGAAGCGTTAATAGGTATAATGTTCGGGTTTTGTGTTCGCAAAGTCCGCACGTTTTCATTGAACATGTTCGTGATAGCCCTAAACCAAACATCTGGCGCGGGCTAATGCACGACAGGATTGATGGACCGTTATTCTTTGCTGAACAAACAATGAATGGGTCACTGTATCTGGACATGTTAGAGCAGTTTGTGTACCTTCAGATATAAGACTTGCAACCCAACATCATTTCTCTACAAGATGGAACTCCACAGCATTGTTCAACGGAGGTTGGCTATTTCTTGGATAGGAGATTTCCCAATCGTTGGATCGGACGCGAAGGACCCACTGCCTGGCCACCACGTTCACCTGACATTACGCCGCTTGATTTCTTCATGTGGGGATTTGCGAAGGACACGTGTATGCGACCAAAGATGACGATATTCCTATGTTGCGACATCGAATTACTAATACCACTGCAACAATAACAGAGGGTATGTTAAAAAAAAAAAAACTTGGCAAGAAACTGAATATAGACTCCGTATCCTTCGTGCTACAAATGGGTCACTTGTAGAAGTGTATTGATGATGGAAAAATAAATTCTTTGAGATGCTGTACAATATGGTGCATTTTTCTTTGTCGTATCTACTGTGAGTTTTTTTCCAAGGTGTTTGAAATCAGGGAAGCTTGACTGGAACACCATGTATTTAGTGGCCATGACACGGAACATACTATTAGATTTTTCCCAATATTATAATCCTCAATCATACTTGCCCAGTGAGAGGTTTTTCGGAATATTAACATGTGTCAATTATGGAATCGCTGACTCATGTAACGAATTAAACGTTACGCTGTTGCTGAGTGAGCAAGGAAAGTAGATCGTTCCATTTCAAACTGGTAGAAGTATCAGTAGACATGCTTCTGTTTCAGGTATTATTCTTGGAGCTGATGCGAAAATAGTAGCACACTCTTTCTTAAGTAACTGTGCAGCGTTCTCTGCTTCTTGAAATGTCCTGAAGCCATGTTTTTTTTTTTAAACCTAGGATCTAATAATGTGGCAAGCATTTTAACAGTCATTATTGGACTGATTTAATAAAGGAATCTAGAACTCTTCGTGCTTCATTAGTTGTTAAGGTGCTTTCCAAGTCAGGGAACTTTGCAGATATACCTCATATAAGCGGTATAATTAAGGAAGCAGTGACGTATGACTCCCCTAAGATTGTTGTTGTTGCTACTTCAGAAGGTTAATGACCACCTATTGCCTCTCGTGTAGCTAAGTAATTTTCTGTTGTGAGGAAAGGCGGTGCTTCTGAACCCTTATTGATTACGTTGTACTTCCAAAATTCTTTTGAGTATGTCGTATAAGCTGTTCAATCGAGACGGCACCTCTTGCACCAGTTTCAGTTCTTTTTTGATTGATCTTTTTAGAACATAGCACAGTTTCTCACTGGCTACCGTAGAGCTGAGAAAGAAAGTCACAGTATCCTTCGTTTTCAGTAAAATTTCGGGAAAATGATTCCACTTCGAAACAGTATTGTGCTGTTAAGTTGATGCATTCGGTAAAACGTGGTGAATGTCGACTCCTTAACACTTCCTCAGTTTTTTTTTTTAATTTTCATAACGGCAGTGTTCGCTGTAACCAGTACTACTGTCTTATCACGAACATTACGTTTTAGATTTGACTGAAGACTTGAAAAAAAAGTAATGTTAAAATCAACTGCCAATATGTCCGAAATTTTGCACAATATTCTCAAACATTTTCTTTTTTTCAATACCTTGTTATATGAAAAGTTACTTCCGTATATAAAATAAATAATTCTCACGAAAATCGAGCCAGTATATTACTTGCCGAAGCTAAATTGAGCTTCAGCCACTTAGAAAGTCGGGGAAAGCAGGAAGGGGAAGAAGAAGAGGGAGAAGGTCACCACCAGGATTAAGGATTCGAGAGGTGGTATGTTTACTAGTCTTCCATGCAGTGCTGCTACCTTAGGTATGCATGCTAGCAGATGAAGTGCAGCAGATGTGTTATAAACAGCGCACGTGAGTAACAAGGTTAAGTGAAAGCGCACTGAAGACACGAGGGGTGGATTCGTCGATGTTTTTCTCAGTTGAGCTGACACTCAGTAAAAAAACAATAGGGCACCTGGAAGCAGTTAATTCCATAAATTTTCTGGGAGGACGCATTAGGAGTGATTTAAAATGGAATGATCATATAAAGTTGATTGTTGGTAAAGCAGATGCCAGACAGATTCATTGGAAGAATCCTAAGGAAATGCAATCCGAAAACAAAGGAAGTAGGTTACAGTACGCTTGTTCGCCCACTACTTGAATACTGCTCAGCAGTGTGGGATCCGTACCAGAGAGGGTTGATAGAAGAGATAGAGAAGATCCAACGAAGAGCAGCGCGCTTCGTTACAGGATCATTTAGTAATCGCGAAAGCGTTACGGAGATGATAAATAAACTCCAGTGGAAGACTCTGCAGGAGAGACACTAAGTAGCTCGGTACGGGCTTTTGTTGAAGTTTCGAGAACATACCTTCACCGAAGAGTCAAGCAGTATATTGCTCCCTCCTACGTATATCTCGCGAAGAGACCATGAGGATAAAATCAGAGAGATTAGAGCCCACACAGAAGCATACCGACAATCCCTCTTTCCACGAACAATACGAGACTGGAATAGACGGGAGAACCGATAGAGGTACTCAAGGTACCCTCCGCCACACACTGTCAGGTGGCTTGCGGAGTTTGGATGTAGATGTAAATGTAGATATAGATCACAGTACTGCAGTGTTACAGCTGCAACATCACTCAGGTCCGCAGCATTCGTGATCGTAATGTAGTCGACGAAAAGTGCATAGCTTGTAGAAGTTTTCTTGGGAGTTTCGCCGTTCGCCGAGGAAAGTGCACGGAGCGGTATATAGAGCAAAAAAATGTTATGAAGGCTAAGAAAATGTGCAGAGAGAGACAGCAGTACTGGCACCCTTCATTCATCATACCGATCCTGATAGATAGCGTTAGTGTCGGCTTCACTGTGGTTGCGATACAACAGCTTCCATTACACAATAACTGAGAGATTCTCATTACTATTGTAAAATTCCGATTCGATTAATACAGCATATATTTACGACTTGATATGATTAGCCTCTTTTGCAAACATGTCGATTAATAGTGACTCCATTTTATAAGCACCGGAAGTTTTAGCTCTTTTCCGATTCTCTAACACAATGGGAAGCACTTCCGTATAAATCGCTCACCAAAGCACGTTGTTTATATAATCGGAAGACAGCAACACAGTAATCGTAACGCCACGACCAGCTGATTTTTTATGCTATACTAATTTTGTTGAGACGGCGCTGGGGTTCGCTTTCGCTTTTCACCAACTCTGACATCGTACATACTTGAAATGCACCTCTGAAGTGTAAACTTCGCAGTATCCTGTAAACGACACGCGGAAGTAACAATGTTTTGAGAAAGCACATTACAGAGATATGAACATTCATATGTCTTGTTAATTGTAGTAATGAATAAGAAAGTAAATTAAGCCTGTTGTAACACAATTATTCAATATTTTGTTAAGGTTAGCAACATCCACAGACAGAACAAAAATGACATAGCAGCTTCAGATTTCTATCAAAAATCTTTACAAGCTATACCGAATCGACCTGAACTAACATGTGCCGATCACAAGGGTCAACCGAAACATATGTGATAGATTTAGCGTTGTGATGACTTGAAATGTTTTCCCCTTTTACTATAGGCGAAACTAATTTTTCGTCCATTATTATATGTCAAGTCTACAACAGTACGCCTTCCTTTGCCTTGCTTGACCATATGTTCGTTGTAACACTAAAAAACCGGTTTTAGTCTTTCTCAAAAAATTGTTACTTCTGCGCGTCATTTACAGCGCACTGCCCAGAGTTTACACTTAAGAGATGCATTTCAAGTTTGCACTGTAACAGAGTAGAAACTAAGAAACAAAAGTGAACTCCAACGTCATCCGAATGCAGCATAGCAAAATCAGCATAGCAAAATCAGCTGGTCATGGCGTTTCAACTTCTGTGAGTATTGCGTCCTCTAAAATTATTTGAGTTTCCTGCATACACGACATGCATTTGCTCCCACTGGTGGAAACAGCAGTGCATCGACGCCATCTGTGTTGGGTTGGCAGAAGAGCCAACACCGTGTTACTAGAGGAGGCCGAAATGCACGCATTTAGCTCACGCAGGCTGGCGTGAGGAGGGAAGGACTATACTGACGTGAGGTCTGGAACATGACAAGGAATTAGAATTCAGAAAGCGGACGTAATTAGTTTTATACTTTAATCCATTAATGATGAACGTCGCTCTTGACGGTACATGATTCACAATATTATCTGTTCAGGATACATAGTAACGGAATATGGCGCCTTGCTAGGTCGTAGCTGAAGGCTATGCTAAACTATCGTCTCTGCAAATGAGAGCGTATGTAGGCAGTGAACCATCGCTAGAAAATCGGCTGTACGACTGGGGCGAGTGCTAGGGAATCTCTCTATAGTAGACCTGCCGTGTGGCGGAGCTCGGTCTGCAATCACTGATAGTGGCGACAAGCGGGTCTGACGTATACTAACGGACCGCGGCCGATTTAAAGGCTACCACCTAGCAAGAGTGGTGTCTGGCGGTGACACCACATTCCTCCCTCGCATATCGGCGGACGGTTGTGGTATATGGCCTCCGCCCTCCGTGGGGATGACCCCATGTTGACGTATGCGACGAGGTGAGGAGCCTAACAACAGACGAGGCTGTGCCACCCGTACCCTGCCATTCGGGCCACGGGGAGCTAGGGAACTCCTGAATACCTAGTCCAGGGTGCACGCCAACATGTGATGTATGCGCCCGTAGAGAGACAGGAGGGGCCGACGGGTCCACCTTCATCGGGCCGGGGCACCCGACGGGCGAAGACGACATATGGTCCGGAGCAGGCAAGAGTTCCATGTCGGAGGACAACTGGTCCCGGGCAGCGATCAGCGACGCGTGAACCAGGGGGGCGCCTGGCGGCTGCAGCGACGCGTCCAATGCGGGCGTCGCCGGCGGGAGAACAGGTGGCGGCGGCGGCGCCTCGCCATGGGGCAAAATGGAAGGCAGCGTCGGTAACACCTGGGGCTGAGGCGAGCCAATAGATGGGTCCCCGGTGCGCTGACCGGACGGCACCGTTGCTGAAAGCAGACGGCGAGCGGCAGATCCCGTGCGACGACAGAGGCGCAGCTGATTGAGATGCCGGCGCACCTCACCAGAGATCCACAAAACGAGATACATAGCGCGTCCGAGGCAGCGAAGAAGCGCCTTTCGAGCCAACGCCGTGAACCTCGATAGTGACGGTAGTAGACAACGCCTGGGGGCAAAATCAGGTGTCTGCCACTGCACAGGAACCTGATGCAGCGGATGCAGCAAAGACATCAAGGTTCGATGATGGCGACCGTGGAGCAACTCAGCCGCCGAGCGACCATCTCGGGGCTGAGAGTGATACGAGGACAAAAAGAGCAATAACGCGTCCTCCCGAGAATACGACTCTTTCAACCTTAACATCTGTGACTTGAAAGTCCTGACCAATCGTTCATCGACACCGTTTGACTGTGGCGAAAACGCCGCGGACGTCAGATGTTGAATACTATTGGCCTTGCAGAATGACTGAAATTCTGCGGACATGAATGGTGGGCCATATTCGGAAACAATTGTCTGTGGAAGACCTTCAATGCAAAAGATAGCAGATAACGCTTGGATGGTGGCAGATGATGTCGCGGAAGACATCTGGACAAATTACTGAATGAATCTATCACAACCAACCATCGAGTATTCCAGAATGGACCAGCAAAATCGGTGTCAGCGTTGCCAAGGGAAAGTGGTTTTGGCGATGCAAAGAGTTTCCGCGGTGGTGCTGATTGTTGTTCGGCACACACCATGCAAGAAGTGCACATATTCGTAATCGCGGCATCGATTCCGAACCAAGTACAGTGCTGACGAGCAAGTTGTTTCGTTCTCACCATACCCCCATGTCCTTGGTGGAGAAGCTTTAAGACAGAGGACTGTAACGAACGTGGTACCACGACCCTGGACTGATCATTATCAGAACGCAACAGCAAAACACCACGTCGAACAAAAAGTCTCGACTTGTGAGCAAAAAATCGGCGAACCAACGCGTCCCAGATCCGTGACTTTGACAAGGGCCATTGTGCAGCAACAAACCGCAGAACGGCAGCAAGGACATGGTCGGCAGTTGTGGCTGTAGCTACACGACTTAAATCAATCGGAAAAAATTCGACCACGTCATCAGTTTCCGAATCAATGAACATGCAAGCAAGTTCAGAGGAATCCAATGCCCTATCCTCAGCAACAGACAAACGGGACGACGCATCGGCGTTTCCGTGCTTAGCAGTGGACCGATACAAGATATCGTAGCGGTACTGCGAGAGGAAAATAGACCAGCGAATGAATTTCTGCTCTGTACGTGGAGGTACAGGCTTGTTCGGATGAAAAAGCGATGTCAAAGGTTTGTGGTCTGTGATTATGGTAAAGTGACGACCTTACAAGAAGTCATGAAAGTTGGTAACACCAAACACGAGAGCCAATGCTTCTTTCTCGATCTGTGAATAGTTTCGTTGCGCAGATGAGAGATTTTTGGACGCAAAGGCAATAGGGCGATCGTGCAAGCCATCTTTGTGCGCAAGCACAGCACCGATACCGAAATCCGATGCATCCACCATCAGCAAAAGGGGCTTCCGGGGATCGAATGGCGTAAGGCAAGTATTGGAAAGCAACGCCGATATCAACCGGCGAAAGGCGCGTTCGCATTCCGTCGTCTAGACGAACGGAACACCTTTACGGAGTATGCGATGAAGCAGAGCTGAAATGGAAGAGGCATGCGGTACATAACTGTGATAATAGGCGATTTTTCCCAGCACACTCTGTAGCTGCGTCAAATTCTGCGGCGAAGGCAAGTCTTGTATGGCACGGAGGTGCGTGGGACTGGGATGTATGCCTTGGGCGTTGAGTACAGGGCCCAGGCATGGCAAGTCACGAGCAAAAACACACATTTGTCCTTCCGTAAGCGAAGACCATTTTGTCGCAAGACCTGAAATCATGTTGTGAGATTGTCTAAATGTTCTTCTTCCGTCATTCTGGAGATCAGAATATCGTCCAGATAGTTGGTTGCAGTGGGGACTGACACACAAACATTTTGTAGATATTGCTGAAACAATGCAGGGGCAGATGCACACCCAAATGGCAGTCGTTTGAATTGATAGAAACCAAGATGCGTGTTAACCACCAAAATAAGCTGGGATTCTTCGTCCACCGGTATTTGCAAGTACGCATCTGCTACATCCAACTTCGAAAATAATTTGCCTGGCACAGTTTGTCAAAAAGATCGCCCGGGCGGGGTAAAGGAAAAGTTGCGATCACTAGGTGTGGATTCACTGTCGCCCTGAAGTCCACACAATTTTCCCGAAGTTTTTTGCAAAATTACTAAGGGTGATTCCCAGAGAGAAGCCTGCACCCGTTCAATTACACCTTGTGTTTACAAATTGTGTAATGTTTTTGCGACATCATCACGCAATGCGTAGGGACATTGCGCGCTCTGAAAAATTTCGGTTGCGCGTTTACTTTCAGTTCCCAACGTGCTTTATAGTTCTTAGCGCAACCGAGGTTCGGTGCAAAAATGTCGGCAAATTCTTCACATAGACGAGAAACACTGTCTGAAGTCACAGGCTGATTCACTGATAGGACCTGATTTACTATAGACAAGTTACACAACTGAAATAAATCGATACCAAGCAAGTTCACTGCAGAAGAAGAACGAAGGATGTAAAATTACACAAGTTTTGTTTGTCCTTTGCATGTTGCAAGAAGGCTGCACTGCCCTAACACAGGGATCTCTTGACCCGAATGGCTGGTTAACATGACATTTGTGGCACGCAACAGAGGTGTGCCCAGCTGGAATGGTACCACTTTGCCAATAATGTCCAAGTCTACAAAAAGTTTATTTTCCTGCTGACGACAAGAGCGACTGTCTCGTGTTACGTGAACTGACACTGGTACAAAATCACTTGCGACTGGACGGGAGTTCCAGCGATGTTGACGCACACTTTTTGTGGGACGAACACAGTCACTGTTAGAGAGTGGCACTGGTTGGAGTGGAATGAACGACATGAATTGCCATGGGTGATGTTTCGCGAGCCTCAGTATCCTTGGTTCGATTCCGATTCCGGCGCGAAGCAATGGGCCTAGAATGGTTTGGAGTTTCCGATCTGAGCTTTTTCTGGCAAACACTCTGAACATGTCCTTTTTTATTACAGTAAAAGCAAATAGTTTGGCGTGACGGGCAATTCTCACACGAATGTTTAGTAGCGCACTGCGGGCATGATTTGTGCACTGCACTTGCTTGCCGGCGCGGCACACATGGCTAAGAGCTTGGTGGCAGCGGTGCGGCCGGGCGCGAGGGCTGTTTACTGCTCCGTGCAGCTCTCCCGGCAGGTCGGGTAACCTGACACATGGCTGGCGAAGTTTCAAATGATTCCTAAGCGATCCAATACGAGCATGTCCATCACTTGTTGAAGGGAGGGATTGACTAATTTCAAAATCTGTTCCCTTATACGAACATCAGAAACGTTCTGTGCAATTGCATCACGTACCATAGTATCTGAATATGGGAGTCCACATTGACACTCAAAAGCACAATCCCTAGTAAGGCCTTGCAAGGTTGGAACACACTCCCGATTAGTCTGACCTGCCGTACGTTTCGTACGAAAGAAGGTATACCGTTTCGCAACTACATTGACTAATTGTTTGAAATATGTATCTAATACAGACAAAATTTGTTTGTAGGACAGAGTTGCTACATCGCATCAGGGAAATAATTTGACTATCACACGGTAGGTTTGCACCCCGATGGACGACAAAAGAAAAGGTGGCCGCTCGTTAACTTGAATTCTGTAGGTGGCGAGATGGAATCCAAATTGGCGTGACCACTCCGTTCAGCTTTCCAGTGCAGCATCAAAAGGTCGGAAGGTCGGTGCAACGGCGTGTTGTGGCTGCGTTAGCGGTGGAGTGGCGGCTGCCGCATTGTTTTGCATTGCACGTTGACTTTGGACGAGGTGTCCAAGTGCATCCAGTAATGCCTGCGTCTGTTGATTCTGTAAGCGATAAAATTCGGACAGTACATCTGAAGATTGTGGCGAAGCATTTACACAAGTAAATCAGGGCAGTATAGATAAGCACACGCTTTTGACTCGTCGCCAATGTTGGGTTGGCAGAAGAGCCAACACCGTGTTACTAGAGGAGGCCGAAAAGCACGCATTTAGCTCACGCAGGCTGGCGTGAGGAGGGAAGGACTATACTGACGTGAGGTCTGGAACATGACAAGCAATTAGAATTCTGAAAGCGGGCGTAATTAGTTTTATACTTTGCTTTAATCCATTAATGACGAACGTTGCTCTTGACGGTACATGATTCACAATATTATCTGTTCAGGATACATAGTAACTGAATATGGCGCCTTGCTAGGTCGTAGCAAATGATGTAGCTGAAGGCTATGCTAAACTATCGTCTCTGCAAATGAGAGCGTATGAAGGGAGTGAACCATCGCTAGCAAATTCAGCTGTACAACTGGGCCGAGTGCTAGGGAATCTCTCTATACTAGACCTGACGTGTGGCGGCGCTCGGTCTTCAATCACTGATAGTGGCGACACGCGGGTCTGACGTATACTAACGGACCGCGGCCGATATAAAGGCTACCACCTAGCAAGTGTGGTGTCTGGCGGTGACACCACAATCTGTTGCTCACAAGTGAATGTTATATGCCTCATCTGCTGTTTCTAGACTTTGAAAATTCTTATAAATTGTATTTATGAGCTTTCACTGATGCTAGTAATTTAAACGCTGCAAGTTATCAAATGTTCCCTAGCGCCAGACAGGGTGCTCTTGCAATGCATTGTTTTCGACCACTCAAAAGTTCTGTTACACGTTATTTAGTGAAGAAATACCTTCTTGTATGAAAAATTGCATAGTGATTTCCATGAGCTGTTACTGACGAAATTGCTATATAAATTGTAACGATAAAAATGTGTTTGTAAACAAACAATTGCAGTGTGTAGCACGTATGCTGTGCCGCCTAATGCTTTAGTCCGCCTGGGTTCCAATTTGTCTTTTGATAGCAGTTTGCTCTTTTCTCGTGACTGAATATGTTGACAAGTTACAGCGTATCTAACGAAAAATTTGAAACAATTGATAGGGCCCCGGTAAGTTTGAAAGCGATATTCTACACATTGCATTATGGCTCTCATCAATGGTGAGACCTAACATATTTTCAAATCATCTGATACCAGTTTTTTGTTATATATTACAGCTTTTGAAAATGACGGAATAGCGTAACGCATAAGGTGAATTTGGAAATAATAAAAGTATAGTCAAGACATCAGAAAAGTTATTAAAGTTCATTCATATGGCCGCTTTGTCACATAGTATTTTCATGCAAATTGCAGTGTTTATAAGAATATCGTCCACATTGCAAATTATAACGTGTTTGATATTTGCTACCTTTGATCTTTGTTTCCTTGATCACAGAGAAGAAAATCACAGATCTTTTGGCTGCAGCTGTTCATATGCATTTTGAAATAGCAAACATGAAGTTTATCTTATGAATTTTTCGAATAAATATTAATGAAATCAGTCGCTGACTGCTCTGTTATGTCTGTTAGTGCAGATAATATGAAACTACAGTGTAGTCATTGCATGTTAAATATTAACAACACTTCGCTATAACCTAAAATGTGATGGATCTTATTTGTATATTTCCTGCAGGTGGGAAAACGGTCATGGAACTGCCATGGCATCGTTCAAAAAACAGGAAAACAGGGAATTTTGTTCATTGTAGTCCACTACAAATCTATAAAATGAGATAACTTTGCTACTGTGTGTCGCCACAGCCTCTAGAAATTTCGTGAAAGAAAACGTGCTCCACAGCCGGCTATATTATTATTTGGTAACAGTGTTACCCGCCGAATTCAGCTTTTATGTCATTATCTAGGACCCATAATAAAACATGACATCGTGGAAGTTACATTGTGACAATAATACATATATTGTACATTAAAAGCCGACAGGATATACACACATAAAAAAAGATTTGCTTCATCCCAGTTCCCAGAACTCATGAAGACGGACGTGAACTGTGGATATTTCAGACACAGTCCCTTCGACTATTCAGAGATGTCACTAAACCCGATGAGAGGTGTGAAAAACCATGCATGAGCAGCGCCTATTAGACGGAGGGGGTACGACAGCCTATCAGTTCCAGTCATTCCACCCTCACGGCTCTGGTTGTCTGTAGTTCAACCATGCGTAGACGGTCAATATCGCGGTTCGATCGCGTCCGCATAGTTACTTTGCGCCAGGAAGGGCTCACAACAAAGGAAGTGTCCAGGCGTCTGGGAATGAACCTAAGCGATGTTGTTCAGACATGGAGGAAATACAGAGAGACAGGAACTGTCGATGATATGCCTCGCCCAGTCCGTCCAAGGGCTACTACTGCAGTGGATGAGCGTTACCTATGGATTATGGCTCGGAGGAACCCTGACAGCAACGCCATCATGTTGAATAACTGTGCACAGTAGGCTGCATGATGTGCAACTCCACTCCCGACGCCCGTGGCGAGGTCCATCTTTGCAACCACGACACCAAGCAGCACGGTGCAGATGGGCCCAACAATATGCCGAATCGACCGCTCAGGACTGGCATCACGTTCTCTTGACCGATGAGTGTCGCATATGCCTTCAACCAGACAATCGCCGGAGACGTTTTTAGAGGCAACCCGGTAAGGCTTAACGCCTTAGACACACTGTCCAGAGAGTGCAACAAGGTTGAGGTTTCCATTTGGGTTGGCATTACGTGGGGCCGACGTACGCCGCTGGTGATCATGGAATGCGCCATGACGTCTGTACGATACGTTAATGCCATCCTCTGACCGATAGTGCAACCGTATTGGAAGCATATTGGCGAGGCATTCGTCTTCATGGACGACAATTCGCGCCTCCATCGTGCACATCTTGTGAATGACTTCTTTCGGGATAACGACATCGATGGACTAGAGTGTCCAGCACGTTCTCCATACATGAAACCTATCGAACATGCCTGGGATAGATTGAAAATTGCTGTTTATGAACGACGTGACCCACCAACCACTCTGTGAGATCTACGCCGAATCGACGTTGAGGAATGGGACAATCTGGAAGAATAGTGCCTTGATTAACTTGAGGATGGTATGCAACGACGAATACAGCCATGTACGAATGCAAGAGGGCGTGTTACTGGGTATTAGAGGTGCTGATGTGTACAGCAATCTGGATCACCACCTCTGAAGGTCTCGCTGTATGGTGGTACAACAGGCAACGTGTGGTTTTCATGAGCAATAAAAAAGGATGGAAATAATGCTTATGTTCATCTCTATTCCAGTTTTCTGTACAGGTTACGGAACTCTATGAACGAGGTGATGCAAAACTTTTTTGATGTGTGTAATAACAGTCTTCTTACATTCGTTTCATAATCCTTTACCTCCACTTATTTGTGGATGAAAATAATAAGATGAGGTAATATGTGGCGTGTAATTTTTATTTCTATGCCTTACTCGAGGTCACATATTACTTTGCGCACATGTAGCACCATATAGGAATGAAACAATATCATCAACCTTCCGATGGGCGCGCCTTCTGGACGGACAAGGGTGGTCACGAGTATCTCGCAGATACCACTTGTTGTTTATAAATTTTATGTCTTTTTAAACATCAAATTTTTATCATAAAAGTCAATTAGGTATTATTCACGGGGTTCCACAAACAAAAGCAAGGTAAAAAATTTATTTAAAAATAAAGTGGTTTTTCAAAACACACATTTTCTTCCCACTGTTTCTCGAGGTACTGATACTTACTCTCCGTGTGCGAATGTTAAATTTATACACGATTGTGCTTGAAATTTGCATTTCTCGATCTACTAAAGTTATCTGGAAGCTGAAATACAATCAATGTAAACATTTCTTGAATGATGTAAACAAAACCTACCGTCTATATATCTCACATTTGAAACATGTTATTGATCGGCCGGAGTGGCCGAGCGGTTCTAGGCGCTTCAGTCTGGAACCGTGCGACTGTTACGGTCACAGGTTCGAATCCTGCCTCGGGCATGGATGTGTGTGATATACTTAGGATAGTTAGGTTTAAGTAGCTGTAAGTTCTAGGCGACTGATGGCCTCAGATGTTAAGTCCCATATTGCTCAGAGCCATTTGAACCATTTTTTGAAACGGGTGATTATTTAGAAGCTGAAATACATTCATTGCAAACATTTCTTCAATACTGTAAACAAATGAACGGTCCACATATTTCACATTTTAAACGGGTGTTTCCTGTATTATTACTGACTAAACATGGCCTACATCTTTTCTTCCGATGCTCCTGAGGTTGATCTCCTTCTCCTCTTCTTTATTGCTGTTGGTGCTCATCTCCTGTGTGCGACACATTTAAAACTTTTGGATGGAGGCCTGCAGTTACTTTAGAACTTCTCCTTTTACATGTTCCTGCACAATTTCGTTCGAAAGACATCTGAGATATTTTCTTCTCTTGAGATTATTGATGGTGTTTCCTTTCCTGATTATAAATGAAATTATCGCAGCAGCGTTCATCATAGAAAAAACCACCACCAGAGGCCATCGCTCTGTTTTTTTTTTTTTCTCGCAACGTTGAAAGACCCACAAAGTTTTTCGACAGTCTCAGCGCCTCCTTTTGTGTGATTATAAAAAGTTATAATTTCTGGTTTCTTGAGATCACCTGTCCCTTCATCCATTTTTCCAACTCTGAGAAGGCTGCATATCAACAAAACATTCTTGTACGTTTTGGCACTTACGAAATAAGTATTGCTTCTTTGCGAAAACCAAACAGACTTGAGTGGGGCTCTCGTTTTCTGGTCGATATGAATTCTGGAGGAATTTAAGGCTTATTTTTAAGCAACTGCCAACGTATGAAACTTTTTTTATGCCAATTTCTTTACCAAATCGTAAATCGTAAACCAATTGTCGACCGTAACGTCAGAAGGTTTATTACTTACACTACGTGGACCTTCCGGTTGGGTTCCAGCGTATACACTCCTGGAAATTGAAATAAGAACACCATGAATTCATTGTCCCAGGAAAGGGAAACTTTATTGACACATTCCTGGGGTCAGATACATCACATGATCACACTGACAGAACCACAGGCACATAGACACAGGCAACAGAGCATGCACAATGTCGGCACTAGTACAGTGTATATCCACCTTTCGCAGCAATCCAGGCTGCTATTCTCCCATGGAGACGACTGTAGAGATGCTGGATGTAGTCCTGTGGAACGGCTTGCCATGCCATTTCCACCTGGCGCCTCAGTTGGACCAGCGTTCGTGCTGGACGTGCAGACCGCGTGAGACGACGCTTCATCCAGTCCCAAACATGCTCAATGGGGGACAGATCCGGAGATCTTGCTGGCCAGGGTAGTTGACTTACACCTTCTAGAGCACGTTGAGTGGCACGGGATACATGCGGACGTGCTTTGTCCTGTTGGAACAGCAAGTTCCCTTGCCGGTCTAGGAATGGTAGAACGATGGGTTCGATGACGGTTTGGATGTACCGTGCACTATTCAGTGTCCCCTCGACGATCACCAGTGGTGTACGGCCAGTGTAGGAGAAGGAGATCGCTCCCCACACCATGATGCCGGGTGTTGGCCCTGTGTGCCTCGGTCGTATGAAGTCCTGATTGTGGCGCTCACCTGCACGGCGCCAAACACGCATACGACCATCATTGGCACCAAGGCAGAAGCGACTCTCATCGCTGAAGACGACACGTCTCCATTCGTCCCTCCATTCACGCCTGTCGCGACACCACTGGAGGCGGGCTGCACGATGTTGGGGCGTGAGCGGAAGACGGCCTAACGGTGTGCGGGACCGTAGCCCAGCTTCATGGAGACGGTTGCGAATGGTCCTCGCCGATACCCCAGGAGCAACAGTGTCCCTAATTTGCTGGGAAGTGGCGGTGCGGTCCCCTACGGCACTGCGTAGGATCCTACGGTCTTGGCGTGCATCCGTGCGTCGCTGCGGTCCGGTCCCAGGTCGACGGGCACGTGCACCTTCCGCCGACCACTGGCGACAACATCGATGTACTGTGGAGACCTCACGCCCCACGTGTTGAGCAATTCGGCGGTACGTCCACCCGGCCTCCCGCATGCCCACTATACGCCCTCGCTCAAAGTCCGTCAACTGCACATACGGTTCACGTCCACGGTGTCGCGGCATGCTACCAGTGTTAAAGACTGCGATGGAGCTCCGTATGCCACGGCAAACTGGCTGACACTGACGGCGGCGGTGCACAAATGCTGCGCAGCTAGCGCCATTCGACGGCCAACACCGCGGTTCCTGGTGTGTCCGCTGTGCCGTGCGTGTGATCATTGCTTGTACAGCCCTCTCGCAGTGTCCGGAGCAAGTATGGTGGGTCTGACACACAGGTGTCAATGTGTTCTTTTTTCCATTTCCAGGAGTGTATTTCCGTAGTATATGTATAAAATAGCGGAGAGTCGACTATAGCATAAGTTTTTATGCCATATTTGCTTGGTTTTGGCATATATTGTATGAACCCGCATCTACCTCGAAAATCATCGAGTTTTTCATCGATTGTGACATTTTCAGCCGGTCGTTGTGGCCGAACGGTTCTATGAACTTCACTCTGGAACCGGTGGATCAGACCATTCGCATGGTACACACCTTAGCGAGATAAAGCAGCCCGAATAAGGCTTTCATTTCCACTGTGTCTGTCTGTTGAGAGTCCCTTGAACGAGAATAGTTATCTTCTATTGTAAGAATGAATTTGTTCGTATTCTCTACAATATGTTGAATCATTGTGTCAGAGATGAGGCATTTCCATGAACTTAGAGTATTAGTCACGATTTTCGCAGGTCCGATTACTTTGGGCAGATAAGTAAAGTATTTTGCTTATCTCTTGTTTGCCTGTTTGCTTGGCTTTTTTTTTTTGCCATGACCAAACCTCGATTATATTTTTATTTTTCCTTTGAACAGCTTGAAATGTCAATTTGGTGCTCTCATCTTGGTCGTCTTCTGAGCTGGACTAAGCACTCATTTCCGTGTCAGGATCTCCATCTCATTACGATACGTGCTCTTCTTCATCAGTGTCACTGCACTCTACAAAACTGTAGTCGATCATCCTCATCGTCGGTATCACACAGAATTGGATTTATCACAGCTTCAGCATCCAAAGGATTGTTTAAATTATACATCTCTTAGCCCCCATAGTACCTAAGAAATAAATTTGAAACGGAACTGAATAAATAACACGACACAAGAATTGAAGGTCATGTGTATCTGACAGCCGGTCGCTGTGGCCGAGCGCTTCTAGGGTCTTTAGTCTGGAACTCCGCGACCGCTACGGTCGCAGGTTCGAATCCTGCCTCGGGCATGGGTGTGCGTGATGTCCTTATGTTAGTTAGGTTTAACTAGTTCTAAGTTCTAGGACTGATGACTTCAGATGCTAAGTACCATAATGCTCATAGCCATTTGAACCATTTGTAACTGACACATATAATTTAGTTCAGTTTCATTGTTGATCCGAGACACATGTAAATTCACCGTGTTCACTACTTTAAATTACTAATAAGCATTAAAGATTTAACAATAAATAATGGAATTTCTCAGATTCGAAACACAGATTACTAGCTTGCTGTTTACCGTAGCGGGCAGCGACCAGGGTGCCTATTCTGTATCTTTCCGCTATTGTGCCGATCGTTTCGGTACTCAAGAGCACCGAACGGTCTAGTACTCGAATTAGAGCCCCTGCGTTACTCAGTATGCATTTCGGAAGTGATACCGTTCGGATCTAGAGAACCGGGGCGCTGTTGTCGGTTCGCGTCGCACAATCCAATCAAAAGCAAGCGGCCGCAGCGCACTGCAACGCGCACAGCGCCACGAACACAAAACGGCTAGCAGACGGCACAGGCGCGCTATTCTTCGAAGTACCGAAATGATAGCATATTTGACGATATTCTGCAGATAGTGCTAAATGCTGCATTATGTCATCTTATTCTCATTCACACTGACATCGTGTTTTGGATTTTACGTCTCAGAAAATGAGTTAGGAACAGTGTTTAGTACCACATTGTACTAATACATATATAAAAACACCCAAAAAATTTATTCTGAGAGTTTCAAAGAATAAGAAGGTAAACAGAATGTCGTTATAACTCGCTCCTAGAGATCCAAATGATTAAGCAGCCCACTCCCCTGCAAGATACATCAACGAGTAGGGTCTTAAAAACAAAACTGAGAAAACGCATTTTCGAGAGCTCCTGCAGTTCGTCGAAGTTTATAACATGAATCAAAATGTTTCGTATATGGTGCTACAGTCTAAAAATATTACAGCGGAGATATTTTAACTCCGTCTACTGTTGCTGAGGATTCGATCGCTGATAAATACTTGTGACAAGCAAGATTATGAAGATGACTGCTGCTAGTTACATTCCTTGTATTTTAAGTTGTGCTCTTAGATTCCTCTCTAACTGTATACTCGGAAATCGCTACATATTAGAAAAAAATGGTGAATTTTTTCTGAGAAGAAAAAGTATAAAGGTCTCTGTCGGATGTTTGACTCACAGCAATTTCATCTGCATCAGTTTCATATTTCAGTTTTTAAACACACATAAATCACGAAATCATTACTGAGAAAGTGCGCTCTTACATGTAAGTAACAATGAATACTGCAGAAAAATGTTAACTTCTTCGAATCACAATGTATCGGATCGAGTTGCATATATGAAGAGGGCAAAGAAAATTTTTTGTACCCATCCGTACGCAAACCAGAGTCTTTTCGTATCGAATTTCTGCGCGCTAAACACTTAGACACGCCATACAATTGGTACCCGGTCCTCAATTCTTTTACTATTGCGTAGAGGAAGGTAGGCTGACTTCGCTGCCAAACGGTTCTGCGTAAGTTACAAATACGTGATAGTTTGGAAGGTTTCCAATATCAGGCTTCACATAATTGTTTTCCATTGTTACTTGAAAGTTGTAAACACGTTTCGATAGTTACTCACTAAACAATTTGTGGGAAAAGGTACACAAAGTCACAAGTAACGTCAGTTCACACTCATGTAATATACGTAAGCAGAGCTGACGTCTTGATATTTAATGATCTCTAAACTCTTATTTGCATAAAAATAACACGTATTTTGAGAGAATATTGACCGAAAATGTTCTTTTTTTTATATAGTCATTCACAGTAACAACCTATCCTAACAATATTTCTTACAAGGGAAAATAGTTTATTATGAACTCACTTTCCAACTGAATGCGTCCTATGGTAATTCCTTAATGACACAATCACTAAATCCTAAGCTAAAACCGCTAAATATGTTTAAAATAACAAATTATAGGTGTACATAAACCACAGCTCACCGATCGACAGGGCCACACCGAAATCCAAAACCTCTCCGTAGAATTGTCGTAAAATCGGTGGGAGGACCGTTCGGTAACAGGTCTCAGAAGCTTACTGAATACCTGTAGGATATTTCGATAAAGAACCGAAAATGACGTTACTAACGAGACTAACCTACTACACCGATCGGTATGAATGATACAGAATAGGGCCCCAGGTCTGAAGCAGGGTGGGATCGAATGAAGAGGCTAGGACAAAGGGGCGATTTTCCTCCCTTCCGCTTTCCAAGTAAAGGTAACAAACATTGTCGCTACGTATCTGACACATACGCGCGCCTATCGGAAAGTTAAATTTCCGTGATCAGATGACAATGTGTGTAAGCCCCACCCAGTCATTACATAAACTGATAGCTACATTGAGCTGTTACTTCATACTGTCAAAAACATAGTTTACACATAACATCACCAATTCTTGACTATGGCATCTCTGAGTGCATAAAAAATCTTCGCTAGGCCGCCAAGCAATGTCAGTATATAGTACTTTCTAAAATGGAAAAACAGATTACTCAACTAAGAAACACAAAAGGCTGTAAACACACACATGAATCGCAATCTCCGTCATAGTGCTTTACATGAGCTGCGCTGGACCCATGAATGCCCACATGAATGTTCCCGAGTATAGTTGAGATGCTTACAACTTGTCTCCGTTTCACAGAACAGCTGTCAAGGAGCACCCGGAAGACCACGGATTCACGCACTCCCATCGTCATTATGAAGAAGGTACCGGAATTCATTATACCATGTATTGTTCTGCCACTGCGCCAACGTCCATTGCCGATTATCACCTACCCAGTTCAGCCGTAGTCGATGCCGTGGTGGCATTGGCAGATGCAAGGGTCGTCGGCTGAAGAAGCCTATCGTTAGTAGGGTTCTGTGCACTGTTTGTTCAGACAACTGTACACCGTTCAAAGTTGATGTCTGATGTTAGTTTCACCACAGTTCCCCTCCCTACGACGTCCGACATAGGTAAAGAGGGCTGGACGCCAAACCCCACGACGTCTGGACGTGGTTTCACCATGGTTTCGCCACGTGTTGAAGAAACTCAGCATAACACTCCCCGCTCACGCGACACGTCCTGCACTTTCCGAATTACTCACTTCGAGCCTCTGGGCCATCACAATCTGCCCTTAGTCAGGCTAAGATAAATTGTCATTCCACATGCGGACAGCACGTTGACTGATACTTCCTGCACCATGTGTGTGTCTGGCTAGCAGTCATTGCTCGCCTGGACGGGTTCACATCGATAGTGGGTTTGTGATCATAAAGTTCTGGCTGATCGGTGTATCTCTGCATACTTATAGCTAAAGAAATCCAGTTTTGACACTCACATTTCACGAGCTAACGCTCTTTCTTTTTCTGCATGTTTTTACATTACCGGTGGTACTGAATAACTGGGATTCATAAAAATTTCTATGTTGAATTGCCACGAAAAGTTCAAATAACATTCCGAGCTTTCAGTGATTTCCTCCACCACCTTTGTCAGGGATTAAAACTGACTGTCGATACGGTTCTTTTCTTCTTTATCGAATTTCAATTCCCCATCTGGGGCAGGCTAGCTGCAGGATAGGCGCTGCTCTTCAGTTGAGAGCCAATTAGTACAGAATAATGAGACATTTAAAACAAAAGAGGAAATGCTGCTAAAAATAGGTACAAAAAAGGGGGAATATAATGGAAGATAATGTACAAAATGGAGGGACTGGAAAAAGGAGATGAAAATCTAAAAATGTTGTGTACACAGAAAACCACACATTGTGAAGATTAAAGAACACAAGGTGAAATATGGCCTGAGAATAAAAGTTGCAATGGATGGTGCATCACAGAACAATCATGGACAGCAACACTTTGTAGTCCAGCACTTGAGGTCACTGTAGAACAGCACTGAACACAAGACTGATGTAGCACACTGACGACGAAGAACAAATTGGGAGGATCTGCCAGGGGTAGGGATATGAGGGAGAAGGAAGAAAGGGGGGAACGGGCAATGCTAGGTAGCGGAGGGAAGGGGACAGGGGGTGGCGGGTGCACCGAAGGGGGCCAGGGAGGGAAGGGGGGAGGGAGAAACATCCAAGGACGGGGTTGAGAGACTCAGGAGGAAGGAGGAAAAACTGCTCTGGGAAAGGAGGGGAGAGGAAGAGGGGGGCGAGGGGAGGCTGGGGAACAACGCCAAGTTGCAGTTGGTAGGCAGGGTAGGCGTAATGGTGAAGTGAGTCATGCAGATGAAGAAGATGGAGGGTGTGCAGGTGGAGAGATGGAGGGCTACAGTGATAGGGGCGTGGTAATAGGTAGGGGGTGGAGAGGCAGGAGGATACCTTGGGGTTGGGGGGGGGGGTGGATAAAGCCTGTGGACAGTGTTAAAGATATGGTCGTGAACTGCCTCTTTTATACCCACAGAACAACATCCGATTGTCTGGATTATGTCACAGTGGCGCAAGAGAAAATGGCGCCCTCTGCATCAATTGATTTTTCTTGGGCTCTGTGTCTAGTGTCGCTTGCGGCGGCATCCATCCCCCCCATAAATTATTGATCTGATCCATATTCTCCTCCCCCTTTCATCAGTGCCACCATATAAAACTTTCCTCCCCCCTCCTCCAACTTCAGCATCTCAGAATATCCGACACTACCCTTCAACTCGACTCTACATACTCTCTAGTTTCTCCCATAATCACTGCTCCTGGTACACTGCCACACCACTAGCAGCATATTCCCGATGGTACACCTCCACATCCTCTCCCAACAAAACTTTAACCGTCTTCCCTTACAATATCTTGATATTGGCCCCGATATGTACCCATACTGCCAGATCTAAAAGAACCCACCCCACCCTCTCTGGTCAGGGCTCCCTTCCTTTATACTCATTTCCACCACATACTAAGTCTTGGTCCATAACTTCATCCTGCTTGACTTCCCTGAATTCCTCCTCCAAATATCTGCCCACACAAATATCCTCTTCTGTACTACCCCAGATGCTATATTTCCTTGATACCTGTACCTCTCGAAATCTTGGCCAACTCATCACTTCACTCATCTATGTATGTGCTTTCGCCAGTCAGCACACTGGCCATTTTACTTCTTCAACCTAAGCAACTGTCGCTCCGTCTTTTATCTTTTGTGAAACGTTTTTAACTAATCAACAATTTTAATAATGCAACTGAATCTATGTCTTTTTATTAAGTCAAGCAGACATTTTGTTATCTCCATGTCCAATATTAAAATTTGTTTTAAACTTCTTACTCTCATATGGCTGAATGTCAGAGTCTTGTATCCACCAACATTATGGCACCCACCCATATGAGGAGAGGGGAATGAAATTACAACAAAGTAAAAAAGCCTCCACTGATTCATACTAATTCCAGTTTTTATGGTGACTATGATGCTCGAGACAACGATCGGCAACCGTCCATGTCAACTGGATTATGCAACTCTTTCCATACTCGCAATAAATGTTACAAATTCCCGGTACTCTCAGGTGGAAATTATGTTTAACCAGTCGTAACATGTCTTTAATTTTTCTGGGAGATCAGAGGACTGGTCTGATTTCTGCCCTATGTAAGGTTCTATGTATCCTGCTAGTTGCTGTACCGCAAAATGGAAACCGATGTATGTGTTGATCCTCTTCGCTGGTTTGAACAGCGTCAGGTTTTGGTTTTCTCAACAGCTTTGAGACAGAAGACGCGGTCCTACTTAGAACGGTCTTCAGATGCTTAATCTCGGAACCGAGGTGGTATATCTCCGAAATAATTCCGGCTCCAGGTAGTAAAGTGTTCAGCATATCTCTCTCCTGACCTTCATGGTGAAAGCTACGCCCGTTGAGATACAGATCTGTACACGTCGGTCTCCTGTACACAGAATGGCCGAGTTGTCCATGTGACTTCCATTCGACCTTAACATCTAACAAAGGTATCTTCCAGTTCTTCTCCAGCTCAACTGTAAGCCTTATGTTCGAGTGTATATCATTCAACTGATCGACAAAATGCTCTAGCGCCTCACTGCCATGCTATAAGCAACGCTAGACAGACAGCGACGGCAAAACCTATGGACGTAGTGGGTGCCGCTTCTGTACGCATCATCATGACGTAATGCAGCCAGTCAGACGCCGTTCTGTAGGTACGAAAGAGGGAACCTTGTCAGTTCACGACAGTAAATTTTTCTCCCTGACAAAGATGATGGAGCAAATCATCGAGAGCTTTGATTTTATGCAAATTTGCCGCGGCATGTGAACCGAGGAATTTTTATGCAAGAACTCCATCACGGAATACTTTGTAGTCATACAAAACACATACCGGGCCCGCCCGGCTAGCCGTGCGGTCGAACACAAATCCGCCAGACGGACTTGAGGTCTAGTGAGCTGGCCGGTCTGTGGATGTTTTTTAGGCGTTTTTCCATCTGCCTCGGCGAATGCTGGCTGGTTCTCCTTATTCCGCCTCAGCTACACTCTGTCAGCGATTGCTGCACAAACAAGTTCGCCACATACGCGTACACCACCATTACTCTAGCGCGCAAACGTAGATGTTACATTCGTCTGCTGTGAAAAGTTCCCTGGGGGGTGGAGGGCGTGGGGGGTCCACCAGGGCCCAAACAGCACAATAACCGTGAAAGAGTGGATGCAGCGGAGGGGTGAAGTGGACTGCGGTAGTCGTCGTGGGGTTGTGGACCAGTGCGGCTGCGGCGGGGATGGAGCCTCTCCATCGTTTCTGGGCCCCCGGTTAACATACAATAGAATACAATCCAAACACATATTAAATTCTTAAATATTTTAATGTCATGTGTTCACATCAACTTATCTACATCCTTTTCATGGTATTACGTGCAAGTGCATACCATTATTGCGGTACAATACTGGTCTTTGTTCTTATGGTGTACAATTTAATTAACAAAATGGCGCAATGACTTTTATTGGGGTCCATGTCTTTGTCGTTTACATGAAAATTGCTTTACGTTCTCAGGTCTGTGTAGATGACCAATGCCACCTCCTTCCCTCCTTCCCTCGTCTTCTCTCGATCCCTGTTGTAATTGTAAGAATTAATTTCGTTCATAACCGACTCTCTGCTGTTATGTTACAATAGAGTAATGCATGTTAAAAAGAACACACTTTTAGGGCGATGTGGTGTTTAATTTAAGTCCTTTTAATCATACCTTTTACGGATGTCTTAACGTCCCTTATATCAGTATCTGTTTAACATCCGTTTTGAGAGTAATGTTCAACGAATCGGCAACCAGGTATAGTTTGAAATATGCAGGAAAGATCTCGGTGGCTTGTGTCACTTGTGTAACCTTAATTACCATCCTCGTTCATCTGTAACGGTTTTCCCTTGCATGAATTGATGATTAACGGTGACGCAGCGGACTGAACTTACGTAGAATTCAATTTGGCTCCGCTCGTGAAATTTTGAAATGTAACTTAATGATAAAATCCAGATATGACAAAATGCAAATGATGGCGTTTAATACGTGATGGACAAAGCTTTATCCTTCTGAATGATAAATTTGTTGGATTGATTTGTATTTATTTTGTGTAAGATTTTTTCGTATATCTTCATTCGCATATGTGCATAGTGTAAAGAGAATTTTCTTTCATATCCGTGTTTCTAAACAAACATTGATCTGGGATTAGCTGCGCACTGGTATACATATACAAAATTTCTAATGCTAAAATATAAAGTCCCTCAGTCATCTTGTTTTCAATTAAAAATCTACCAAAATTGTTAACCTAAGTCGTTGTAGAAGTAACGACTACTTCTTGTATTTTCCACGTTTCGTGTAGGAAGATTATTAATCAGTCCTCTGGCGTAAACTCTGCATCAGCTGCCTCTTGAGAGTGATCTCCCTGAAGCATACCGGATAGGCTGACCGAATTAAAGTAATTTTTCTTCAAGAAAATCCGGGACACAGATAGTCAGGGATCGGTCTGTTGCTCCTGATGTCATGTACTTCCTACAACATAGCAGTTTTTCTGTATTGTTGTTTCATTTCTCCTCGCCCATGTAGGCGAGGGAGAGGGGAGTGGAGGGGAGCTCAAGCGGTACAAAAAGCTCTCTCTTCAGCCAGTTGAACTTGTCAATAACGTATACGACAGAACAAAAACGAAACAAGGAGTCCGGTGTACTACTAATTAATAACTTTTTCAAAGGAGAACTCAATGGAAAAATATAAGTTATGTAATGGCCTCTTGATGAAGTTTTTAAACATAGCAATAAAACTGTGGACAGTGAACACAGTTAAAACCACTTGAGAAACACTTAAAGAACACCAAACGCTTCAAAGAAAAACACTTGAAAAAAAATACTGAGTGAGCCGTGTGCAGCTCGCCTTCATGCCGTTTGTTTTTTGGCTTTTTGTCACATCGAATGGCGTCTCGTTCCTTCCTTACTTATTAGCGTAACGAAGTTGCTGGCTTTCCTCCTCGAGTAGTAGCAGCAGCAGCGCTTATCGATACTAGTACTGTCGTAATATCTTTGGTGTGACGGGTAGTATTTCCAGGGGGTCGTGCTGTGTTTGGTTGTCAGTCGGTTGGGACAGGGCAGCTAGGAACTCTCTATGGTGCGCGGCCAGGACGGGACTGCTGGCAGTGTGCACACGCTGTCAGATCGTGAGGCGCTAGCTGCAAGAGCGACAAAGTTCGTCGCCCACCGAACCTGGAGCTGAAGTTGAGTGATCAGTTAACCTATTATGAAGCCTCAACTATTGTGACATCTCTTCGTTCGTTTGTGGGTTGTTGCTCCCTGGGCATTTCGGGCTGGCGGCAACGTATGATTGTTGGGGTTGGCGAAATCTTTCAACAGTCTTCCTGTATTGTGACTATTTATTAAATTGACTGTTACTTACCAGTGAAGTGCCCCAGCGTTATTTTCTGCCCTGTGGCCGTTAACGCCCTTGTTACTTGCCCTTTTCTTTAGCGTACTTTTCTGGTAGTTTGCCTTTCCTCGTCGTGTTGATGCTGTCTGGCAAGGCATTTTGTTGGACAACCTTTTAAGTTGTTTGGTTCACATTTGCTTAGAGTGGTCATTGTCTCCTTGGATGTTTTTAAACACCAGTTTCTGAAGATGGTGTGCTGTTTGTATCCTCATCCCTGGCCGATATTTTCCATCATTGTGCCATTGGTCGGACAGAAGGAAATTGGTTAAATTTTGGTCGGTCCTTGGGCCATTCCTAGTTTGGGATGCCATCCGATTATTAAACTTCAACTGTTGGCTAACTGTTTCACCTCACCTTACGTGTGAGCTACCTTCTCAGGCTGACCCTTGAGACACTTCTGACCATCAGCTGTTCTGTTTATTTTAGATTGTGATTTTCATTTTAGTTTGAAGTATTGTGTGAGGCCTTCAGTCGTGTATTAATTCAGTTCTTTTAATACTTGACATAAAAGCCTTCAGCTGTGTTAAATTAAAATTGTTCCTTAAAATTGGTTCTATCTGAAATTGTTTGTAATCCAGGCCCTAAGCCGTTAGTTGTTTGATGTGTTATGTGTGGCCTTAAGCCGAGGATTGAAGTGAACCCCTTTTAATAAGGCCTTCAGCTGTGTGTATTCTTTAAAGGAAATTTTTTATGGGATCTAAGAGGTTTCTTTTAAATTGTTTTTCTGATTTGTTGTTCAGGTCTTCAGCCATTGTTCCAAATTTGTTTGTGGCCTTCAGTTGTGCAATAAGTTAATATTTCTTTAGTTAGGCTTTCCGCCATTCTGTTGTAAGTTTAAAAATAAATTTCTTGGTTGGAAAAATTGTTTATAATGTGTTTTAATTACAGTTGTCCTTTAGTCCTGTAGTGTAGACCTTCAGCCGTTATTTGTTTTCAATTGCCTGTTTTTTTTAAGGAAAAAAATTTTTTATCTTCTATTTTTAATTGATTTTGATTTCTAGGCCAGGCCTTCACCCGTTCTTATTTTTTGTGTGGTTTTGGGACTTCAGCCCAGAAACATCTCAAGTTCTTTAACTAGGCCTTGAGCCATATTGTTTAATTGTGATCTTTTAAAGCAATGTGTAAATCAGTGGTTCTTAGAAAAATAAAGTTGTGTGTTTGATTGGGCAACTCACAGTAACTGTTTACGGCCCCATCCGCAATCATAACCTCATCCTGTGCGCTCTTTGAGTACCTGCTAACTTGGGTTCACTGAGTATGACAGAAGTTATACTGACCGTTAAAAACAGAGCACTGTACACTTCCACTAAAATGGTGGACCGTGGGTTGTAGGGGAAAAGAAGGGTATGTGCAGATAGAGAATTGAAACTGGCGGTAATCAGGAATGACGAGTGGTAAGAGATGGTAATGAAACAGGTATAACTGTGGGGTCAGGGGAAACAGGATAGCTTGTATAGGGATCTACAGATATACATTTGAGAGGAAAAGATTCGGCGTGGTGACAGTGAAGGATAAGGAGGAGGTGTATTATGGGAAGATGAGGAGGAGGGTGCCCTAAGCTGGAGGTGGAGAGGGTAAGGGGAATTCCGAATTGGTACGATAGGTATACCTTCTGGTGGAGCTCTTGATTTGGCAGAGAGAGATGGTTGAAATTTCTTTGGGAGGGTACACTGATGCTGGGCTGGTGGGACATGCAGGTAGAGGCGTGGCAGCACACTAGGATACAAAGCTCTGAGGCACAAAAGGATTGACGGGATTAAGTTCACAGATGGTGAACACTGTTTGGAGCTGTTCAATGTAAGTGAGGAAATTAATGAGTTGGGAAGCATCCTTATGGGGGAAGGTAAGCAGATGCAGATAGAGAGGCAGAGAGTAATGTTTTCGAGGATCTGGATCGACTTTAACAACTTAGGAGTGGTATAGATCCATGCAACATTTGCGTAGTAAAGGTTTTTGATATGTGAAGGACAATGGAATGGTCACCATGTCCATTTGGTTAGTAGCCTTAGTATTTCTTTTCTATTGTGGGATTTCTGTTCGTTCGTTGGTAGTTGAGGTTTCAATATTAGTTGTAGTTAAAGATCAGTCCAAGGTATTTTAGCACGTTAGTTATCTGGATGGGATGGTAGTAAATGGGTGTGTGATGGAAGTGATGGAGACCGAAGGTGTGGGTGCGGCATCCTATAGGTTATTACCTGGGTTTTGCCGGAGTTAATCTTAATGGGCCGATATTTATATCAGGAGGTAAATTGAGGCAGATGAATTTGTATGGATCATTGGGAATTCTGGACTGAAGAGTAGAGTTCGAGGAAAGCGGTAGCATACTGACAGAGGTGGATAGGAAGAAGTGGTTTGGGCATATCAACATTGTATAAGAGGTAAAGAAGGGGGGGGGGGGGGGGCAGAATGGAACCTTGAGGACCTCCGGCAGTGGGATGGAAGGTACGGGAACTGGTGCTGTTAGCAATGACAAACGGTGAGTGAAGTGAGAAGAAGGATGGAATGGGGTGGACATAGTCAGTGGGAAGTGCATATGTCTAGGGTTTGAAAAGGAGACCATTTACAGTTGTTAAGCTGTTGGATCAGGAGGTGGGTGACGTTTAGGAACTGATTATGAGCAGAGAAGGAGTGCTGGAAGCCACAATGTTTGATAGGAAGTAGATGATGTTTCTGCAGATTGCGGTGGATTTCACAGGAGAAGATAGATCCAAAGGCCTCGCTAAACACAGAGGTGAGACTGATGGGATCGTATGAGGCGGTATCAGTGAGAGGTTTGTTTAGTTTGAGGAAAAGCAGGAGATTGGAGGCTTTCCACACGTTGGGATAGTAGCTTGAGGAGAGGTTAGTGCTACACACGGTCGTAAGTGTGATGATACAGGAGATACAGTGTTCTTTGAGGTGGTGAGAGGTAATACAGTTGAGACTACGGGGTGATTTGCGTGTTCTGTGAAGTGTTCGTTACGTATTCTATGCTGTGACTGTCGCATTTAAGTCTGTTTCTGGTGTGTTGCTCAAGTACCAGAAGGTGGGAGCCGGGGGTGGGACTGTAATATCTGGGAATACATGGACAGTAGGCGATTGGGAGTAATGAGAGTGAGGTTGTCAGGGCTGGAGAAGACATCAAAGAGATACGATGCAAGGTGATTTGCTTTTCTCATGCCTCAGGTAAGGGCGGGTTGTAGTGAAGGATTCGATAGTGAGGGAGGGGATCGCTCCCAATGTCTGTGGAATGCTTTCAAGTACTTGATAGAACTCTGGGAGTGTAACATTGAATCTGACGCATGTCTGGCGTCAGTCATGGCGTTTTTTGGCAGTGAGTAAATTTCTGAAAGGTCGCTGTAGTTTCCTGTGGCAAGTGATCGTATGCAGTCACGAGTCCAGAGGAAGGAGCGATATTAACAGGGAACGAGGATAGCTTTTGATTGGAGAGAGTGGCGATGAGGATATGGGGCTTTAATGGGGATGTAGGTGGAAATAACACCTGACAACGTCTGTTGCAGGAAGGCTGTGGAAAGGGAGATATCAGTGGTTTTCTGGAAGGATAAGGGGTGGCTTCCAAACAGTCTATCTATTGATTTCTGGTAGACATTCCAGTTGACATTTGAGCAGTCATGGACAACATTTGGATGGAATTGGGATGGGCTGCATAGGGATCTGGTAGTGCAGAGGATATAGTGAGGAGGACAAGAGGGTGGTTACATGCAAAAGGATCTAGTCTTTTGCAGTAAGGAGTCTGAAGAGAATGAGAGACAATAAGACGACATTTAGGGTGTGCTGTCAGATGGAGAAATTGTCACCTAGAAAGGAGTCAGTAAACTGCCGCCGCCACCAGATTTCTGCAGGGGGCCTACTCCAAATGTTGTAATCAGTGGCAATAATGTTGGTGGAGGAGGTACAGTCGATGTGGGTGAGAATTTCTTAGTGGATGGGGTTATGAGTCAAATGCAGATGATAGCATAGGTAATAGCTAGGGTTTTGAAGATGAGGCTAAGGTGTACTGTGGGATTATTGAATAAGGGTTGTAGCCAAATGGTCATGTTCCTATGGTGGCCAGTTGCTACTCCAGCTTTAACCAGGAGGAGGCGATTATCATTGCAGTGGAGGATACAGGGAGAGGTGTGGGTGGAATGAGGGTAATGGCCAATTGGGCGTGTTCCTATGATGGACAATTGCTATTCCACATCTAGACAGAAGGAGCAGATTACCATTGCAGTGGAGGATACAGGAATAGGTATGGATGTAGTTGTGTGGCCAGAGGAAGTTTCATTGAGAATGAAGGTATTAATTTCATGTTAACACAGGGTATGAATAAAATTGGGTCTCTTGGTGAGTCTGGAGTGGAGGTTGCTATACAGAATTTTGTAGTTCTCCTATGCTATGATGAAATGCTAAGAAGTGTGTTGCAGGGTTTAGGGAAGGACACGTTTATATGAAGGTGTCGAGATGAGTGTTTTGGAGGATGACGGTAAGGAAACTGATGATATCTTCACCAGTGGAAGCAGGAAGAGGGAGATTTTGACTTTATGGAATGGCCAATAAGACTTCAGATTTGATGGATTTGATAGTTGGAGGTTTGGCCTTGCAGAGTAAGGAGAATTGGTATCATTACAGGTGTTGCAGGTAGAGGGGGAGAGCCTAGGTTGGGACACTGATCAAGGAAATGGAATTGCTTATGCTGAGAGGATTTTTACATTCGGGCATTATAGATGATGTATTTTTGTCATCTGTAGGATGGGGGTGGGGGAGGTGGTTGGAATGTTTCAATTTGTGATGGCAGTCGTAGATGATGGCTTCCTCCTTGAGGAGGCTATTGATGGAGGTAGCATGCTTTGTCAATGCTCACTGAAACCTGGTAGTCAAGGGAAGGAAGGATTCGGTTACAATTGTGGATGGGGACGTAACCAGTTACTATTGTTTGCCTTTTACAGATAAACTCAATTTATTTTGAACCAGTAATTCCGGATGGAACAATAAATAATAGCACACGTTATTAATGAAGGAGTAAACAACTGCATAAATAATAGTGTTTTCAGTGAGTTACAATTTAGCAAAGCACCAATAAATACACATACAGCAGTTAATGTTTTAAAAGCAAGCCACTGTGATCTGGGCAGAAGGCCTTACATGCCAGGAATAGCAATAAATTAAGAATTGTGTAAAACTCGCAGGAACCTACAAGTTGCAGGTATTGAAATATTAAAGTCAAGTCGCAAGAAACACAGCAGAAGGCAGCACACGCCAAGAATGGCAGTAAATAAGGTTTTAAGGCTTACTGCTAAATACAAATACCAAATTAAAATTTATGGCACATGGAAACAATCACGACTGAAGGGCTTACACGCCACGAACAGTAATAATATATTTAAAAAATTGGAAACCCGCTGTAAAACAGCAAATACAATAGCAAAGGTTAATTTAAGAACAAGCAACTGATCACCAAACAGGTGAAATAAGATAATAGTAAACTTTGTAACACAACCCTTAACATCTACTGAACATTACACTGCTATATTTATTCCAGAAGGCGACTTGAACTATTAACTAGACATTTATAAACTTTAATGTAGGCATTACAAGGTACTGTAAGAAAATACAATAATGAAATACAAGGACCAGTACATAAGTTCCTTAAGGGGTCCTGAGACAGATTATACCCGCAGAAGGCGTGGGCTGATGGAATGTTACACTGAACTACTGGCCATCAGACCTCCTTTTAGAACACACGTGTCTTACAAGAACCAAAGGGCCACAGACGGTGCTCCAGGTTTCGACCTCTGAGAAGGTCCCGTAACAAACACTTGGGAGTGAATTGATAGGCAGACATGAGTTGCATTGACTTCATAAGATGGTAACTCACACTAGTGGCAGTCTAACGAATGACTAATGATAATCTTGCTGAAGCTACCTGACGTCCGATAAACCAAATGCTACGATGGAACAATATGCCAAAGCCGGAACCGGCGGCCTGCACTACTTCTCCAGAATACTGTGTTAAGAGCACCCGAAACGAGAAAGGAAACATAACTACCAGAGTAGAAGAATCACTAGCCGGCGTACAATCAAGAAAGCTGTCAAAACTACACGCCTTACCCGACAGCAGCGGCAAGGCAAAAAACACTGCCGTTACATACACTAACTCCTCCCCCGCCCCCTTACCCTGGTCAGGTAATTGGGGTGTTAGCGGCCACCAGGCAAGACAAATTACCACTGGGTGAACTTAACAAATTGAAACAAGTTGAACGCAGTAAACAGTAATAAGAAGTTGAGGAAAGCTAAAGGGTTCCGCCGTCCCCAAGTACTCCACTCGATGCTCTTCGCCTCAGCGACTCTACAAGCAGCAACACTAACCCAAGTCGCTGTAGAATCGAGAGATATCACAAAGGTGGAGGTTTCTCAACTTGGATTGAAATGCACTCATCTTAAAGCTCGCTGGATCCGGTTTACGACGAGATCGTGCCTCCTCGTGAACACAGCCCTTCCATCCGGCAGTCCATGCATGCCACCAGCGGTCCCAGCGTGATCTGGCACTGTGCGGACCTGGCTCCTCCTGAGTCCCCAACAAAACTCGGCCACTCACACGACCCGGAAAAACGAAGACGTCGCCCCCAAAGATATGGCAACGGTTACAACATATCGATAACCGCCACTGCGGCCACTAACGGACCGGCAACGCTTGCGAAACCGATTGCCGCAAGTCAACACGAGAAGAAGACCAACTAACGCAACCGTACCAACTATAGGATTCCGTGTGGCCTCCAACAGAGTGCGGAACCTACAAACAGCAGCAACGTCAGTTGCAGCACGGCTCAACCACCCCTCTCAACTTCAAACCCAGGAGCAAACCCAAATAGCGGCCTAATCAAACTTAATTTGATTAAGGTGCACCCACTATTGCTTACCGTTACGGTTGTCTTTGACCAGAATTGTACACGGACCCAGAAAACGTGGAGTAAACTTACCAATGTTGCCAACACGCACCTCCCTCCCGGGAAAATTACGGACATACACCTGATCTGCCGGCTTACCCCTGAAGGATCGTCGATTAGTGATATAACGACCAGCTAGTCTGTTGTGGGCCCTGAGAATATAGCGTCTCGCACGATTCCAGTTTTCTTTGACGACCTGAGGGGCGATTTCCGCAGGAATTAGATCTTGAATCGCCCATAAGTTCGAAAGGGGGGGGGGGGAATTAATAGCGTAAACAAAGACCAAGGAAACGGGAGTAGCCTTCACACCCTCGTGGCTGGCGGTATTGAGGGCAAAGCTAAGCCAAGGCAGACTATAATCCCACTTATTTGGAGACTTCTGATGAATGATAACCAGTGCGGATTTAAAGTTACGATTGACCCTTTCCGCAAAGGACCCCTGCGGATAATATGGAGTGGTTGTCACATGCTTGACAATGCTTTGAAAACAGAAGGCTTTGAAGGGAGCCGAAAGAAAGGCCGGCGCATTATCACTAAGGATTTTCTTAGGAGGTCCGAAAACAATAAATACGGTAGTTAAACGCACAACGGTGGTGGCAGCAGTCACATTATCCCTCGGAAGAAGCCAGGTAAGCCTCTGAAACGCGTCAATAATAACTAATACATACCGATGGCCTCTTTTGGTGAGAGGTAAGGGCCCCACATAATCGATATAGAGTTTGTCCATGGGGCAACATTCACGCTCAAATGTAAGGAACACTTGTTGAAAAGCGTTTATCTGTTAGGCCACGCGACACAACTGACACGGGGTAACCATTTCTCTAACATCTCGGTCAATAAATTGGCAAGTCAGATGCTCCTTAATCTTCTGCAAGGTCTTACAATCAACGAGTTGTGAAAATAATGGAAAACGGGGCATACTAGGGTACCTGGTAGACAGATTTTAATCTCCTTGGTACGTTCCACCCTTTTGCACAAAATGCCTTTCCTGATAATGTATTCATCCAAACACTCCGCCGCCGAAAGCCGTTTCTTAGCAGGTCTCCAAGTGGAGTGCTGATTCTGGTGGTCGGCAGTGTCACTAAACAGATGACGAATACCGCCTAACATGACACAACTAAGATCGCCTTCCCAAGTTTCTTGGGCGCCTTCTCTAGATGGTTGTTCAGTAAAGATACGGCTGAGGACGTCTGCGAGCACATACTCAGTGCCTCTAATGTGCTAACCCTCAAAATGAAACGCCGAAATGCGTACTGCCCACCTTGCGATACGGCCAATTTTACGTGGCCTGGCAAGCACCCAGCTTAAGGCTTGATTGTCAGTCTCTAGCTGAAATACTCATTGTTCGAGATAAAAACCGATGCTTGTCCAGTGCGAACAAGACGGCTAATTCCTCACATTCGTAAACAGAATAATTAAGCTCAGCGCAGGTTAACCGACTAGGCGAGCATGCTAATGGCAGTCTTTGACCCTCGAACTCCTGGAGGAGGACTGCTGAAATTACCGCATTAGATGCGTCGGTTTGGACGATAAATTTCTTATTAACATCAGGCACTCCAAGAACCGAAGGATTGGCTATAGCGGAACTAATGTGCTCAAACGCAGCCTCTTGATTAGGCCCTGACTCAAGACGTACCCCTTTTCGGTGCAGTTCATTTAAAGGAGCCGCCAGCTGGGCAAAATTAGGTACAAAACGCCTAAAATAATTCGCCATCCCTATGAACGTAGCAATCCCTCGCTTATCAGTGGGCGGCCGAAAGGCGCTCAAGGCCTTAGTCCGATCCTGATCAATGCGAATACTCTCGCCTGATACTGGGTAACCTAAGAAGGATACCTGCTGTCTGGCTAATGTCACCTTATTGGGTTTAACAGTCAAACCGGCCCCTCTGCAACCTAGAAAAATCTTGTTGGATATGTTCCAAATGCTCTTGAAACGAACGACTATAAATTACCAAATCATCCAGGTTATTGTAAACACAGACTAATTTCAAGTCTCGAAGAATATTATCCAGCAAACGAGTAAGGACGGCTGCGCCAGTAGCCAAACCAAAGGGGACCCTATTAAACTCAAACAGATTCCAATCAGTACAAAATGCTGCATCGTGTATACATTCTTTGGCTAAGGGAATCTGATAATAGGCTTGATTCAGGTCGAGCACAGTAAATCAATTACCTCCAGCAAACCTAGTAAAAGAGTTATTAAGATCAGGTAAAGGAACCGATTCGAGGACAACCTTCTTAGTCAGACGACGGTAGTAAACAACAGGCCGGAAGTCTCGCCCCTTATCCTTAGGGACAAGGAATGTGGGGTAAGCATAGGCCGCTACTGCCAGTAACGGACAGGCAACGCCTGCGAAACCGAGTGGCGCCAGTCAACACCAGAAGAAGACCTACTAACGCAACCATACCAACTAATCGATTCCGTCAGGCCTCCAACAGAGGGCGGAAACCTACAAACAGCACCAAAGTGAGTTGCAGCACGGCTCACTCACTAGACCAAGGCGGGACCAGAGTCACTGAAGATATGGTGCCCATATGGTTTCGTCGGATAGATTGTAATTAAGTTATGTGACCATCTCCTCTGCCATGATCTCGGGGCCTAGCTTCCTCATCACTGCACTGAGAATAGGTGACCACTGCAGAGGCTAGGTTGGTTTGGATGGTGGGAGTGAGAGTGGCATGAGGACCAAAGGTGATCTGGAGGAGATTGAGGACGACTGGTTGATGGGATGAGAGTTGTCTTCACAGGAAATTATTTGGGTTATGGGAAGGTGGGTGGAATGATTTTGCATTTAGGAGTAGAGGTTCATGTTGGAAGTGGAGGAAGGTGTGGACACACAGTGGAGAAGGTGTGGGGAATGGAGCACTATCTATGTGTTCAGTGGGGTTGGGATTGGTCTGAGGATTTAGGTTGGTGGTGCTGGCTATTTTGTGTGCATTGGGCCACTTCTGGAGTTTGTTGGTGGCTATCAGATAGTGTGGGGATTGAGGAATTAGTGAGAGTGGAATATGCTGTGCTGGTCATACCAATGTGATAGTGTCGGTACAGCAGCTGGTGCTTGGTGTTCTAGCATCTAAAAAAGCGACGGCGATGGAGTCATGGCGAGATATAACTCGTGCAGGCGTTGCAGCAGTAGTGGTGACTGTGGAAAACGTGGTTAGTGGGGGATAGGGGGAAGGAAAAATTGATGGTCGGGAAGACGTAGCAGGGAGGGGAGAGGGCCTGATGTGATTGTGGGTGGGGAAGAAACTGTGGAGTGGGCGTGTAGACATATGGCAGTGGGCTGAATGAAGCGCTCCATGTAGTGATGGTGGGAGCAGGGGAGGGGGGATGTGAGTGATTTGGGTGGTTGAGGTGTCTTTCACAGGTTGAGGTGTCGGGAGTGTGCCTGAAATGTACCGGCGACGGAAGTGATGACGTCAGAAGAGGAGTTACAGCGGTAGAGACGAAGACAAGTTGACATAGGTGGTGAGGATGCTACAGCGGCGCCGCTGGCAGTGTCGGCAGCTGCGTAGGCGCCGGACAGCCAACGGCGGTTCTACAGCAAGGTGTACGGGCAACAGGAAAACGATGACACGCAAGGAGATGATGATTAACACTCACACTCACTGAAGTAAGTCTCGATGACACAAATAATAATAAGAATGAACTGAGACGGACGCAGAGCAAACCCAACCAGCCTATGTGAAACCAACAGTACCACCAAACGAATGAGTAGAAGAGACTACTAGTGGATTGGGACTGGATTGAATTACAACGTAGTGATAACAATATTAGATGGATATACGCTAATTCTGAAAGATGAAGAATGAGCATTGGAAGCCTGCTCTCCTAATGTATTTGTACAATTAATGTTACAGTTCCAAAACGCTGTGGAAGGAGAACAACAGCCTAGAATGACGTCAAATTTGAACAGAATATTACTGACGCAGGGGGATACGTCATGGAGCAAAAAATATGTAAACAGTTTACCAGTATATGATGCTGTAAGCGTCTTTACGTAAATGGGTCGACTACAAATGACAAATGAATTCCAGTGCGACGGCTATGGCTTGATTTGCACATTACACCATCTTTAATGTTCAAAGTGCATGACTTTAGAAGTTCCGACGTCATCAGCTGTGCCACTGTCACTTAGGCAGGCCCATCCACCACGGCAAGGTCGTGTTGCACCGGATGGGAAAACCGGTTTTTAAAAGTCCTTGGGCCAAAAACGATATAAAAAGTGAAATAAAATCGGATATTTTCTTGGGGCCAAAAACCGCGTGAAAAGCTAAATGACTTCGGTTTCTAACTGTCGTGAGACTGGTACAAGACTTGTTCAATATGCTGGCCACTGTTTACTTCCAGAAGTTGAAATCGGAAACAGCATTTTTCACGGCATATTTCAGTGCCGTGAGGGTCACGTTGAGAACATGTTGTGGAATGCGTCCCTTCAGTTCAGCTATGTTCGTAACTGTACCACTGAATTCATCTTCTATGGATCCTCACAGCCAAAAGTCACACGGTTTAAAATGATGTTGACATCCAGGCTGAAAATTCTAGCACTACCGACTGAAAATTCTAGCACTTCCGAAGTGTCTCTACAGCATCCACTACACGGACTGTGCAATGTGCTGAGGAGAGCCATCTTGCCAACGCATCCACGACGTACGTAGAATTGGTGGAATGATGTTTACCACAGCGTTTACCAGTGACGGTGCTGGTAATGGTACCTGGTGCTGGCAACTGTATTCAGTCCTCTAAATAATACGAAACGACGATAAACAATGCCGTCAGCCCACACCACATAGTCGTCTTTGCGATCGAAGAGGTACCTGTTGATGTGAGTGTGAATCAAAGATGGAAACGGGCTTCTTTCGTCCACAGAATATTCCATAGACATTCATTGTCTGCTTGCATGCGAGCAAGAAATTCCAGAACGAAGATTCATCTTCCTGGCAGGTCAGCAGGAAGCAACTCTTGAACAAGGGTGATTCTGAGACCTGAGTTTCTCCTGGCGTATACAACTTTCAAATAACTTCCGGGAATTCAGCCAGGTAACACTTTCAGCGACCGCCGATATTTCGGCGGGAGAACACCCCGTCATTTTCAAGGCAAACTGCAACGGACAGGCGGCGTACATGCAAATTTAATACCTCGGTTCTCCGACAGAAGCAGGAAAGATAACACACACACACACACACTGAACACTGGTGCCACCAAAGATGACCAAAGTCAGAGCTATATGGCCGTGCGGTTAAAGGCGCTGCAGTCTGGAACCGCAAGACCGCTACGGTTGCAGGTTCGAATCCTGCCTCGGGCATGGATGTTTGTGATGTCCTTAGGTTAGTTAGGTTTAACTAGTTCTAAGTTCTAGGGGACTAATGACCTCATCAGTTGAGTCCCATAGTGCTCAGAACCATTTGAACCATTTGAACCATCAGAGCTATCGATAGTGAGACTATGAATTCGCAGGTGAGGCAGCATTGACTCTGTTCCTCTGTTTTTTGACAAGGGAGAGAGCCGGATTCCAAACAGAGTTTAAACAGAAACCTCCATCCCTGTTAACGAGGTCGCTCGCTAATTTAATCTCAACTGCCTCCCTAATGACACTGTCCCAATAGCTGGACGTGCATGCCAATATCTCGGTGTTATTATATAACATGGGGTGACCAGTATCCAAGCAATGTTCGGCAATTGCAGATCTATTTGGCTGCTGTAATCGTGTGTGCCGTTTATGCTCAGTACATCTGTCCTCCACGGTCCTGATAGTTTGACCAATATATGCCATGCCGCAGCTACAAGGAATACGATATACACCCGCCTTACGCAGTCCAAGATCATCCTTAACGGAACTCAAAAGTGCTCTAATTTTGGATGGAGGTCGGAAAACACATTTCACATCGTATTTCCGTAAAATACGACCGATCTTATTGGACGTGTTTCCTACGTAAGGCAAAAAGGCAGTAGACTTAGGTGTTGACTCAGAATTATCATCAATCACCCGATGTACAGTTGGTCGATAGCGCAACGCACGTTCAATCTGTCTATCACTATAACCATTTTGACGAAATGTAACTTCAAGATGGGACAGCTCAGCTGGCAAAGTCTCAGCGTCAGAAACGACATGTGCCCTGTGTACCAAGGTACGAAGTACCCCTTCACGCTGAGCCGAATGGTGACAACTATTAGCTTGTAAGTACAAGTCGGTGTGAGTACGTTTCCTGTAGACTGCATGTCCCAATGATCCATCATCCTTCCTCCTAACCAACACGTCGAGAAATGGAAGGCAACCATCCTCTTCCACCTCCATCGTAAAACGAATGTTCGGGTGGATCGAGTTCAGATGATCTAGAAAGACATTCAAATTCTCCCTACCGTGAGGCCAAACAACGAAGGTATCGTCAACGTATCTAAAGAAACAGGCGGGTTTTAAAGGCGCCGACTCCAATGCACGTTCCTCGAAGTCTTCCATAAATAAATTTGCGATCACAGGAGACAACGGACTACCCATCGCAACTCCATCTGTCTGCTCGTAATACTGGTCATTAAATAAAAAGTAAGTGGATGTCAACACATGCCTAAAGAGATTAGTTAAATCAGCAGCAAACCTGGCTTCAATTAACCGCAACGAATCAGACAGAGGAACACGAGTGAAGAGAGAGACCACATCGAAACTCACTAAAATATCAGAGTCATTCAGCCTCAGTCCCTCCAAACGACGTAAAAATTCAGCTGAGTTCCTGATATGATGTTCACACCGTCCTACTTGTGGACTCAACAGAGAAGCAAGATGCTTGGATACACGGTATGTCGGAACGCCGATGTTACTCACTATAGGACGGAAAGGAACCCCTTCCTTATGAACTTTTGGAAGGCCGTATAACCTAGGGGGAAAGGCACTATAGGTGTTACGCCTCTTGATTGTGTCCTGCGACAAACCACTTTTATTCAGGGGGCTGTTGGTCTTTCTCTCAACACTTTTCGTGGGGTCAGCATCGATTCTGCGATACGCTGAATCAGAGGAAGTTAGGAGGGAGGCATGCCGTGTTTTGACTAGGGCTCGTCCACCCAAGAGTAATGTAACAGCAGCAGAGAGGGCTGCTTTACGCTCTCTCAAAGTTGATCCCAGTATTGTTATTTTACCTGCTGACAAGGGCAATGCCACCGTTGTTTTAAATAAACATGATTATGTACAAAAGATGCAACGTTTACTATCTGATTCAGCGTATCGCAGAATCGATGCTGACCCCACGAAAAGTGTTGAGAGAAAGACCAACAGCCTCCTGAAGAAAAGTGGTTTGTCGCAGGACACAATCAAGAGGCTTAACACCGATGTGGTCTCTCTCTCTCTCTTCACTCGTGTTCCTCTGTCTGATTCGTTGCGGTTAATTGAAGCCAGGTTTGCTGCTGATTTAACTAATCTCTTTAGGCATGTGTTGACATCCACTTACTTTTTATTTAATGACCAGTATTACGAGCAGACAGATGGAGTTGCGATGGGTAGTCCGTTGTCTCCTGTGATCGCAAATTTATTTATGGAAGACTTCGAGGAACGTGCATTGGAGTCGGCGCCTTTAAAACCCGCCTGTTTCTTTAGATACGTTGACGATACCTTCGTTGCTTGGCCTCACGGTAGGGAGAATTTGAATGTCTTTCTAGAACATCTGAACTCGATCCACCCGAACATTCGTTTTACGATGGAGGTGGAAGAGGATGGTTGCCTTCCCTTTCTCGACGTGTTGGTTAGGAGGAAGGATGATGGATCATTGGGACATGCAGTCTACAGGAAACGTACTCACACCGACTTGTACTTACAAGCTAATAGTTGTCACCATTCGGCTCAGCGTGAAGGGGTACTTCGTACCTTGGTACACAGGGCACATGTCGTTTCTGACGCTGAGACTTTGCCAGCTGAGCTGTCCCATCTTGAAGTTACATTTCGTCAAAATGGTTATAGTGATAGACAGATTGAACGTGCGTTGCGCTGTCGACCAACTGTACATCGGGTGATTGATGATAATTCTGAGTCAACACCTAAGTCTACTGCCTTTTTGCCTTACGTAGGAAACACGTCCAATAAGATCGGTCGTATTTTACGGAAATACGATGTGAAATGTGTTTTCCGACCTCCATCTAAAATTAGAGCACTTTTGAGTTCCGTTAAGGATGATCTTGGACTGCGTAAGGCGGGTGTATATCGTATTCCTTGTAGCTGCGGCATGGCATATATTGGTCAAACTATCAGGACCGTGGAGGACAGATGTACTGAGCATAAACGGCACACACGATTACAGCAGCCAAATAGATCTGCAATTGCCGAACATTGCTTGGATACTGGTCTCCCCATATTATATAATAACACCGAGATATTGGCATGCACGTCCAGCTATTGGGACAGTGTCATTAGGGAGGCAGTTGAGATTAAATTAGCGAGCGATCTCGTTAACAGGGATGGAGGTTTCTGTTTAAACTCTGTTTGGAATCCGGCTCTCTCCCTTGTCAAAAAACAGAGGAACAGAGTCAATGCTGCCTCACCTGCGAATTCATAGTCTCACTATCGATAGCTCTGACTTTGCTCATCTTTGGTGGCACCAGTGTTCAGTGTGTGTGTGTGTGTGTGTGTTATCTTTCCTGCTTCTGTCGGAGAACCGAGGTATTGAATTTGCATGTACGCCGCCTGTCCGTTGCAGTTTGCCTTGAAAATGGCGGGGTGTTCTCCCGCCGAAATATCGGCGGTCGCTGAAAGTGTTACCTGGCTGAATTCCCGGAAGTTATTTGAAAGGGTGATTCTGTATGTACAGTACTGGAGGATGCTTTCTTATGATTTTATGTAACGTTTTCACAAGCATATCCAACATTCGGAAAACATTGTCAACGGTCTTGTAAAACAGCTTTATCAGCAGCGCTCGATCGTTCATGGAGACATGTGGGGCATCTCGGACGTAAACGCAGGGAAAGCCATATGCCGCGAGTCTATTGGTATGCACTTTCTTACAGAGGCATGCATCCGTTGGCACAATTTTTGTGTATGTGACTTTTCCCCTGTGTCAATATATGCTGTTCCAATCTGATCTTACGACATTCTGAACAGTGATTCTCTTTTTGCCGCCTCTTGGTACCTGAATTCTAATTATGGGCATGCTGTAATTATACACTGGAGAGGCTAAGAAACTGGTACAATTGCCTAATATCATGTAGGGCCCCGCGAACACACACAAGTGCCGCAACACGACGTGGCATGGACTCAACTAATGTCTAAAGCACTGATGGAGGGAACTGACATAATGAATCCTGCAGGGCAATCCATAAATGCGCAAGAGTGCGAGAGGGTGGACATCTCTTCTGAACGGCACATTGTAAGTTATCCAAGGTATGCTGAATAAGGTTCATGTCTAATAAGTTTATTGGCCAGCGGAGTGTTTAAACGAAGAGGAGTGTTCCTAGAGCCCCTCTGTAGCATTGCTGGACGTATGGGTTGTCGCGTTGTCTTGCTGGAACTGCGCAATTCCGTAGGAATGTACAATGGGCGTGACTGGCAGGCTCCTTACGTGCGTGTTACCTGTCAGAGTCATATTTAGACGTATCAGGGGTACCATGTCACTCCAACTGCGCACGCTCCACACCATTACAGAGTCTCCACCACCTTGGACAATCCTCTGCTGACATGCAAGGTCCATGGATTCATTTAAGTAGTCTCTATACCCGTGAATGTCCATCCGCTCGATACAATTTGAAACGAGACACGTCGGAGCAGGCATAATGTTTTCAGCCATCGAAAGTCCATTGTCGGTGTTGACGGGCCAAGGGAAGGCGTATTGCTCTGCGGCGTACTGCCATCAAGGGTATACGAGCGGGCCTTCGGTTCCGAAACCCCATGTCGATGATGTTTCGTTGAATCGTTTGCAAGCAGAAACTTGTCGATGGTCCAACATTGAAATCTGCAGCTATTTGCGGAAGGGTTGCAATTCTGTCACGTTGAACGGTTCTCTTGAGCCGTCGTTGGTCCCGTTCTTGCAGGATCTTTTTCCGACCGCAGCGATATCGGAGATTTGATGTTTTGTCGGATTCCTAATACTCACGGTACACTCGTGAAATGGTCGTACAAGAAAATCCCCACTTCATCGCTACCTCGGAGATCCTGTGTCGCATCGCTCGTGCGCCGACTATAATACCACGTTCAAACTCACTCAAAACTTGACAACCTGCCATTGTAGTAGCAGTAACTGATCTAACAACTGCGCCAGACACTTGTTGTCTTATATAAACGTTGCCGACCGAGGCGCCGTATTCTACCTGTTTACGTATCTCCGTGTTTGAATACACATGCCTGTACCAGTTTCTTTGCGCTTCAGTGTATTTGGTGCCACGTACGTCGTGGGTGTGAATTGAATTATAGCGGACTGTGTGACTTCCGTTCTTTAATTCATTTTGTTCTATGTATTATGTAGATAAATTTTATGAATGCATGATCATAAATTGTTACTGATTTGAATGTAAATGTATTTGATGAACCGTTTATCAATATTAATGAGCCTTAGTATTTCTATTATGCTTTTTGTGAAAAACGCGTTGTCCGCAAATGAAAACTCGTTGCACTCAATGTACAACTCAATTTTAATACGTAGGGTAATTTGATTGCATCTTACATTCTCGAAAGGAACTCATGTCTCATACTCTAAGCATTCCACATGTTGCGAATAAGGCTCACTGGAGTATTAGTCCCAAAGTGCCGCGAAGAGGAATAACCACACTTGGATCTTCGCCTGGAGCCGTGTGCCGTTATCGGAAAGCTCAGCTTATAAGACCGTAGTCTGTCAAAGGTAAAGGTCTCGGGTTCCCTGCATACTTTTAAACAACTTCAAGAAGGTTCAGTACCCATTTAGAAGATGAACCAGACTCGATGAATTATTTGTTATTAACATCCGTGGACAAAAATATTGCTGTGGTGATCTGGAGTCAAAAGAAAAGCATGATGCTGCTCTATGCTGGACTATCCTGTGCCAATCCCCTCTCCTCAGAAAAACTGCTACAACTCACATCCATTTGGACCTGCTTAGGGTAACCTGTGAATCCTTGATGTCTCAGAATGTGTCTTATAACCGATCCCTTCTTTTAGTCAAATTTAGAGTCTTTGATTCATAATCAAATGTCTTCGGTCCCGAGTTCGAATCCCGCCACTGCTTAAATTTTGATTAATAATCAGCAATGGCGGCGGAAGACTTCCGGCGTAATAAGTCACCCTCATTCTGCCAACGGCCTTATCAAATAGGGCGGAGGAGCGGACAGAGGTTCAGGGCGCTCTCTTGTCCTAGGATTTGGAAACTGCCCCTGAAAGCGGAAGAATCAACAAAGATCAACTGCATGAGGATATAGAAGGCAATGGAAACCACTGCATTAAAGACACGTAATGTGTATCCACAGGATATGTAGCCTGCAACTGAAGAGGTGTCATGATGATCTCTCCGTTAGCAAAAGACTCCAGAATAGTCCCCCATTCGGATCTTCGAGAGGGGAATGCCAAGGGGGACATTAGCATGAGAAAAAGATTGAATAAGCAACGAAATAATAACATTTCCACGAGTCGGGGCGTGGAATGTCAGAAGTATGAACGTGGTAGGGAAACTATAAAATCTGATAAGGAGATCCAATGGGTCAATCTAGATATAGTAGGGGTCAGTGAAATGAAGTGGAAAGAAGACAAGGATTTCTGGTCAGATGAGTAAAGGGTAATATCAACAGCAGCAGAAAGTGGTATAACGGAAGTAGGATTTTTTATGAATAGGAAGGTAGCGCAGAGAGTGTGTTACTGTGAACGTGTCAGTGACAGGGTTATTCTTATCAGAATCGACAGCAAACCAACACCGACAACTATAGTTCAGGTATAAATGCAGATGTCGCAAGCTGAAGGTGAAGAGATAGAGAAAGTGTATGAGTGCATTGAAGGAAAAATACAGTATGTAAATGGAGATGAAAATCTAATACTCTTGGGGGACTGGAATGCAGTTGCAGGGGAAGGATTGGATTGGAAGAAAAGGTAACAGGAGAATTTAGGCATGTGACAAGGAATGGGAGAGGAGAAGGATTAATTGATTTCTGCAATAAACTTCAGCTAGTAATAGCAAATACCCGCTTCAGGAATCACAAGAGGAGGAGGTATACTTGGAAATGGGCGTGATTTACGGGAAGAATTCAGTTAGATTACATCATGGTCAAACAGAGATTTCGAAATCAGATACTGATTGTAAGGCGTACCCAGGAGCAGATATAGACTCAGATCACAACTCAGTAGTGATGAAGAGTAGGCAGAGGTTTAAGACATTAATCAGGAACATTTAATAAGCAAAGAAGTTGGATACAGAAATACTAAGGAATGACGAGATACGCTTGTAGTTCTCTAAGGCTATAGAAACAGTAGTAACGAATAGCTCAATAGCCAGTACAGTTGAAGAGCAATGGACATCCCTAAAAAGGGCGACAACCGAAGTTGGGAAGGAAAACTTAGGTACAAAGAAGGTAACTGTGAAGAAACCAGGGGCTAGAGAAGAAATATTTCAGTTGATCAATGAAGGGATTAAGTTTAAAAATGTTCCGGGAGACTCAGGAATACAGAAATACAAATCGCTGAGAAATGAAATAAATAGGAATTGCAGGAAAGCTAAGAAGAAATGGCTGCATGAAAAATGTGAAGAAGTCGAAAATGAAATGATTGTCGGTAGGACTGACTCAACATACAGGAAAGTAAAAACAACCTTTGGTGACATTAAATGAAAGGGTGGAAAGGGTGATAACATTAAGATTGCAACGGGAATTCCAGTGTTAAATGCAGATGAGAGAGCGGATAGGTGGAAAGAAGACATGGAAACCCTCTGTGAGGGGAAAATTTGTCTCATGTAATAGAAGAAGAACAGGAGTCGATTTAGAAGGGATAGGGGACCTGGTATTAAAATCAGAATTTAAAAGAGCTTTTGGAGTACTTATGATCAGATAAGGCAGCAGAAATAGATAACATTCTATCAGAAATTCTAAAGTCGTTGTGGGAAGTGTCAACAAAATGACTATTCACGTTGGTGTGTAGAATGTATAACACTGACGACATATCATCCGATTTTGGGAAAAACAGCATCAACCCAATTCCGAAGACGTCACAGCTGACAAGTGTGAGAATTATCACACAGTCAGCTTAACAGCTCATGCATTCAAGTTGCTAACAAGAATAATATACCGAAGAATGGAAAAGAAAATTGAGGATGTGCTAGATGACGAACAGTTTGGCTTTAGGAATGGTACAGGCACGAGACAGGCAAGTATGTTCTTACAGTTAATAATGGAAGAAAAACTAAAGGAAAATAAAGACACGTTCGTAGGATTTGTCGTCCTGAAAAAAGCGTCCGACAATGTAAATTGGTGCAAGATGTTCGCAATTCTGAGAAAAATAAGGGTAAGCTATAGGGAGAGTCAGGTCATACACAATATGTACAATAACCAAGAGGGAATAATAAGAGTGGACGACCAAGAACGAAATACTTGTATTCAAAAGGGTGTAAGACACGGATGTAGTCTTTCGCCCTAATGATCAATCTGTACTGTAGCGGCACTACTGTTTAGGATAGGGAAAGTTAGCTTTGTGCGATATTCGGAGCACGAGTTACAGCGAGGTGCAGGCCAGATTGTAGTGAGTTACGCATAGAAACATTTGCGAAGTAGAATGGAGGCCACAGGGCCGTCGAACCGTTGAAAAGCGTAAACGCAGTGGTTTGCATGGCGCAAGCTACAGGAAGAGGGGGCCCACTGGCGCAACCTAGGAATTGTCCGTACATGACTCAGAGCGGCACATTAGCAAATCCCAGGGGCACATCCGAGTATAAATAGAAGCCGTTTTCTAATGAAATTCATTTAAGTGTTGCAGCTCCCCTGGAAAGCGGGGCGTGTCACACCGCCGGGATACATGCAGCAACACATGGGGCGATAGAGTCACAGTCCATGGCAGGTCATTGGTTCAACACTCTGATGCTGATGCGGGGTCCGTAAGCCAGCCAGCGGCGGGCCACTCTTCGGCTCGCTACCGCACGCAGTCGTCTCGGGTCCCAACACACGCCGGAGACTTCCCGAGGCGAGGGCCACAGATTCGGACGCCGGATAGCGGGGGCTTGTTCGTAGCCGCAATCTCAGCCACGCCAGCGAGGATGAAGCATTGTGGGACCGGCCTACGGCCCCTCGGAACAGCGTGGAACTTAAATGGCTCTGAGTACTATGGGACTCAACTGCTGAGATCATTAGTCCCCTAGAACTTAGAACTAGTTAAACCTAACTAACCTAAGGACATCACAAACATCCATGCCCGAGGCAGGATTCGAACCTGCGACCGTAGCGGTCTTGCGGTTCCAGACTGCAGCGCCTTTAACCGCACGGCCACTTCGGCCAGCGGAACAGCGTGGAGGCAACGAGGATGGGAACAGCTCAGTCGGCAGGGACGCAGACCGATGAGCCAACTCCTGACATCCTGACGACGCCACAACTCCACTGGCAAACTAGGCTCGACACAGCAGCGCGTTGCACTGGGTCGCGGGGGCAGTGACCTCAGCATTGCAGGACCCTGTGATGCAGACCAAGAGCAACGAGGTCACTGTAGCTGAAGGGCAATAAATCACTTGGAAAGTCCTCGTCGAGATTTAACATGGCACCTCCTGGCCCCATCCACTACATTTGGTGTCAGAGTAACGGACGTCGTCTCTCCAGTACGACGTTCAAGCTCACTGCCTGCATTACAGTCACAAGATGCGGTAAGTTTTGACCAGTTTTCTTGCCTTTTTTATTTTTTCGATTGTGGTTCCTGGCAAGCCACTTTGTAGATGTTTTGCGTGTGCATAGTATTTGTTGTTGTCAGAGTGTTAGCATATTTAGGGAGTAACATTATTTTGTGGCAGTTAATTACTTTGTGTTAATTTGAGTATGATGTTGCGGAGTATGATGGTACTGATGTGTAAGGAATGAGATTATTTTTGCAGTTAAATGTTTTGGTATTTGGGATTTTATAGGTGAAATGGGACTAACTGGGGACGAAAGCAACAGAATGGCAGAGTCAGGGACACAAGGTGTGTCGGAATCAGAAGCGGTGCTGATTTTGATGGGAAAGGTAGCACAATTGACAGCAGACAATACGCAGTTGCTAAATGAATTAACATCTAGAAGTAATTGGGAAACCGCATCTGGTCATTCGTTGTTGCCTAGGGAGCAGGAGATTGATCCAACCGCCGTGAGTTTGATTGTTCCACTTTCTGGCAAGACATCTGACGATGTGCATTCGTTTGTGGAGGACTTGCAAATTTCAGATGTGATGAAAGGCTGGTCTGATGAGCAGTTGTTACATGTAGCCAAGTTTAGATTAACGGATGAAGCAAAGACATATGTAAGGTGTTCTGAGGCCTTAAGGAAGGCAGGACAGTTTAAGCAGCTAAAGGAAGGGCTTTTAGAAAGGTACAATCATCAGAACAGCGCTCGGTATTTTTGAGAGAGGTTAAGTACAATGACAAAGAGACAGGAGGAGGCGATAGAGAAATTTGCGGACAAGATAAGAGAAATTAATGAGTATACTTACGAGTTTGGTCAGAGCGATGAAGTGAATAGTGTTCTGTTGCAGGAGGCCGATCAAAGGGTACTTGATGTATTTTTGAGGGTGTTATCGGGCCATATGTCTCGGAAAGTGCGTGAAGGGTCTCCAAAAGATTTGTATTCGGCTATTCAGCTGGTAATTCAATATGTCGAAATAGATGTGGTAACAGGGATACGCGAGAGGCAAACAGTGTTTACAGCAGGTGTGAAATGTTTTAAGTGTGGTCGTATGGGAAATGTGCAGAGGTAATGTATCCAGTCACCAAGCAGCGTGGAGGATGGAGAAGTGAAGATAGAAGGGGTGGGCAAGCTTTAGCCGACAGAGGGGGCCCAAGATCCACCACCTAAGGGAGCTCCCGATTGATTTCAATGCTACGAGGTGGAATGTTCAGTGGTAGGATCCATAGGAAATAAAAGTTTAAGATTTTGTTGGACACAGGGGCGCAAGTGTTAGTGGCTACTAAGAATATAATGGGACGAAGGAAGTTAGGCCCACCACCTTATAGGTTGCGTGGAGTGGGGGATAAGGAGGTCACGCCTTTGGGGTCGGTGACAGTTGACTTTCTAATAGAGAAAGTCGGATTTAATGCATGCATAGAGTTAGTACCGTCGATAAGTGAGGGCTACGACATGATCCTAGGAGTAGGTTTCTTGCATCAACATCATACCAAAATTGAACTTGGACAACGAACTGTGGAACTTAGTGGAATGTCACTTCAGCTAGGCGAAACCGTTGTCAATTCAGAGCTATCGCAAGGGGCCTTCAAAGTAATGATCAAACGAATTGAACCGCGTACGTTAGCATTATGGCTTAATTCGCATGATTGTGTGTCTAGTGGCACCGGGAAGTGGCTTTGGGTGAGTGTGTAATCGAATCTACCTGTGGGTACAGTATGTGTTATCGAACCATTGGAGGATAATGAAGTTTTGGGTTCATTGGGTTGTTTTGTGAAACGTAGTGTTGTGCGCGTACAGGAGGGGAACGACAGGCGAGTAGTTCCCGTGAACGTGGATAATTTTAGCGCTGTAGACGCGTATTTGAGGAAAGGAGTGTTCGAGAGGTAGGCGAAGCGATCAACCACTAACTGCCGATAGAACTGCATTGCGTGTCAAAACTAAACATGAGAAGCCCCACTTTACCGTAAACCATACAGAACACCGAGGTATTTGCAGCCGATTGTGCAGGATTTCATTGATCAGCAGCTTGCGGACCATATTATAAAACATAGTAATAGTTGCTGGGGAGCGGGAATTGTCGTTGTGCCTAAATAAATCTACGGATGCAGCATAGAAATAGAGGTTCCTTTGTGACTACCGATACCTCAGTAATAAGACAGTAACGGACGCATACCCCATTCCTAACCTATCGGAGACTCTGGATCACTTAGGACAGTGCCAGTAATTTTCTACGATGGATTTGAAAAATGGTTAATATCAGTTAGAGGTGACTTCAGAGGATCATCTAAAAACTAGTTTCTATACACGTGGAGGCCATTACCAGTATATTAGAAAGCCATTCTGTTTGCAAAATGCTCCGGCAACGTCCCAGACATTGCTAGACAGTGTCTTGAGGGGTTTCAAACCACGGTAGTGACTGGTCTATTTGGATGACATTATACAGTCTTCAACTAGTATGGAGCAACATAGACAGCGGTTAAGGGAAGTCTTTATGAAGTTCAGAGCAGCACCTTTAACGTTGAGCCTAAAGAAGTGTCATTTTTCACTAGAAGAAATAAAATATTTGGGTCATATTATCAGTAATGATGGAGTGCTACCAGATCCAATGTTGGTACAGGCTGTAAGGGATTTTCGGGAACCGAAAACAGTTAAGGAAGTGGTCATTCATCGGAATTTGCAATGTCTATCGAAAGTTCGTGAAGGGTTTTGTAGATTTAGCACAGCTGTTGACGCGATTGCTACGGAAGGGTGTGAAATTTGAGTTGGCAGAAGTGTCAGAAAGCGTTCGACAAACTGAAACAAGTGTTAACATCATGCCCGGTTCTTACGTTTCCATATTTTGAAAAGGAGCTTATAGTAGCATGCGATGCATCGAATCAATCATTAGGGTGTGTTCTTAGTCAGTTAACTGATGGGTAACAACACCCTGTAGTCTATGCGTCTAGGCAGTTGAATGCAGCAGAGACGAATTACTCAACAAATGAGAGGGATATGCTTAGCGTAACCTATGGAATCACATATATTAAATGTTATTTATATGGGAGAAGATTTCGGGTAGTGGCAGGTGATGCTGTGTTGATGTGGTTGTTGGGGTTAAAGGATCCGTCACTAGACTCACTCGATGGGCTGTGAGGCTTAGTGAACTCGACTACGAGATGGCGCACAAGCCTGGGAGAAGCGCGGTAATGCGGATGCGTCAAGTAGGAAGGTGGCGAAAATAGAAGTCATAGGTTATGACCTAGCAGTATGCCAAAAGTTACAGGACGCAAACTATGATTGTAAATTGCATCTGACACAGCCACAATTTAATATTTATGACGGTTTTCTGTGCAGGGAAATGTAGTTGGGGCCAAGGGTAGTAGCGCCAGCGAATCTGAGGGATGAGGTTTTAAAGGAAGCACATAATCACATGTTATCTGGTCATGGCGGGTGTAGAGCGACGAACAGGGGAGTTGCGGAGAGGTATTGGTGGAGAGGTAGGAAAGTAGATGTAGATCAGTATCTCATGAATTGTATACCATGTGCGCAAAGGGCAGATTTGAGTCGGTAACAGGTACAGCTACCTCGATTACCGTAAGCAACATGTCAATCCTCTTTGCTGGGGATTGATGTCTTAGGACCTTTTAGGTGAACACCATCGGGGAACGATTTGTTCTCACAATAATAGATCATTTTTCGAGGTATGTGGAGATGGTGGCTATGCCAAATCAACAGGCAGCAATGGTCGCACAAGCGTTAATAAACAACTAGTTTTAGAAGTTTGGGGTGCCGGAGACAATAATTACTGACCAAGGGATCAACTTCATGTGGTATTTAATGAAGAAACTATGTAAATTGTTGAACGTTGAGGACGAGCGCATTGAATCCACTGGCGAACGGAAGGACAGAACGGGTACACAGAACAATCGGGAAGATGCTGAGTTCATATGTGGATTTTCATCGCCATCAGTGGGACGAGTATTTGAAGCATACTGTATGCGCATACAAGGCAAAAGTCTATACAAATATCAGTTTCTCTCCATATGAGGTAGTGTACGGGCGAAAAATGCCGATTTAATGAAGCTACAGAAAGGAGGCCCGGTGAATCTGTAATTCAATTCGCAAGGACAATTGGGGATGTTAGGAAACTGGAACAAAGGGCGAATGCAAAGGTTTTGGAATAGCGAGAAGACGCAGTAAAGCGGAAAGGACGTTTACCACAGTACAGAGTGGGGCAATGGGTAATGCTGTCCAGCCCCTACACGCAGAAACGGTAAACGAAGAAGTTCCTCACGAGGTACCAAGGGCCATACCAAGTTGTTGAAACCACAATTCCCGTTAATGTTAAGCTTCAACTGCCAACTAAAACAACGATAGTACACATCGGGCGGTTAGGGCCGTTTAAGGGTTGCCTGGATGTGATACCAGGCGTGTCTCATCAAGGAAAGAGGAAGAAAGAGAGAATGAAGAGAGGTGCTAAGCACAGGGACCACCAGGAAAATAGGGTACAGCATGATGTGCCATATGCTTTGCGATCCAGAAAGTAGTACAGTATTTGTAGTTTTTGTTTTGTTTTCGTGTCATGTATCACTGGGTTTGCAGAGATTAATTACACCAATCTTATATGTGTTTTCGAGTATTGTGAGCCTGCTGGGACAGCGGTCCATTTGAAGAGCGACGAAGAGTGATGGTGATCCCTGTCCTCAGGTCACTGAAAAGGGAAGTGCAGCGTCTGACGTATGTGGAGTGTTGTTGGAGGAGAAATCAAACTCAGTTCTGGAGAAATAAATGCGTGGGAATAAATTTTACTCCGAGGCCGTAATAAATATGTGTTGAAGGATGTCAGTGTCGTTCGGTGTCCTGTTCAAACTTTTAGTTACCGACAGTGCTGGGTCAGGAAAGTCGTGTTTTTTTTTTTTTTTTTTTTTTTTTTTTTTTTTTTTTTTTGGTAATCAGTCTACTGACTGGTTTGATGCGGCCCGCCACGAATTCCTCTCCTGTGCTAACCTCTTCATCTCAGAGTAGCACTTGCAATCTACGTCCTCAATTATTTGCTTGACGTATTCCAGTCTCTGTCTTCCTCTACAGTTTTTGCCCTCTACAGCTCCCTCTAGTACCATGGAAGTCATTCCCTCATGTCTTAGCAGATGTCCTATCATCCTGTCCCTTCTCCTTATCAGTGTTTTCCACATATTCCTTTCCTCTCCGATTCTGCGTAGAACCTCCTCATTCCTTACCTTATCAGTCCACCTAATTTTCAACATTCGTCTGTAGCACCACGTTTCAAATGCTTCGATTCTCTTCTGTTCCGGTTTTCCCACAGTCCATGTTTCACTACCATACAATGCTGTACTCCAGATGTACATCCTCAGAAATTTCTTCCTCAAATTAAGACCGGTATTTGATATTAGTAGACTTCTCTTGGCCAGAAATGCCTTTTTTTGCCATAGAGAGTCTGCTTTTGATGTCCTCCTTGCTCCGTCCGTCATTGGTTATTTTACTGCCTAGGTAGCAGAATTCCTTAACTTCATTGACCTCGTGACCATCAATCCTGATGTTAAGTTTCTCGCTGTTCTCATTTCTACTACTTCTCATTACCTTCGTCTTTCTCCTATTTACTCTCAAACCATACTGTGTACTCATTAGACTGTTCATTCCGTTCAGCAGATCATTTAATTCTTCTTCACTTTCACTCAGGATAGCAATGTCATCAGCGAATCGTATCATTGATATCCTTTCAACTATTATTTTAATTCCACTCCGGCACTTTTCTTTTATTTCCATCATTGCTTCCTCGATGCACAGATTGAAGAGTAGGGGCGAAAGGCTACAGCCTTGTCTTACACCCTTCTTAATACGATCACTTCGTTCTTGATCGTCCACTCTTATTATTCCTTCTTCGTTGTTGTACATATTGTATATGACCCGTCTCTCCCTATAGCTTACCCCTACTTTTTTCAGAATCTCGAACAGCTTGCACCATTTTATAATGTCGAACGCTTTTTCCAGGTCGACAAATCCTATGAAAGTGTCTTGATTTTTCTTTAGCCTTGCTTCCATTATTAGCCGTAACGTCAGAATTGCCTCTCTCGTCCCTTTACTTTTCCTAAAGCCAAACTGATCGTCACCTAGTGCATTCTCAATTTTCTTTTCCATTCTTCTGTATATTATTCTTGTAAGCAGCTTCGATGCATAAGCTGTTAAGCTGATTGTGCGATAATTCTTGCACTTGTCAGCTCTTACCGTCTTCGGAATTGTGTGGATGATGCTTTTCCGAAAGTCAGATGGTATATCGCCAGACTCATATATTCTACACACCAACGTGAATAGTCGTTTTGTTGCCACTTCCCCCAATGATTTTAGAAATTCTGATGGAATGTTATACATCCCTTCTGCCTTATTTGACCGTAAGTCCTCCAAAGCTCTTTTAAATTCCGATTCTAATACTGGATCCCCTATCTCTTCTAAATCGACTCCTGTTTCTTCTTCCATCACATCAGACAAATCTTTACCCTCATAGAGGCTTTCAATGTATTCTTTCCACCTATCTGCTCTCTCATCTGCATTTAACAGTGGAATTCCCGGTGCACTCTTAATGTTACCACCGTTGCTTTTAATGTCACCAAAGGTTGTTTTGACTTTCCTGTATGCTGAGTCTGTCCTTCCGACAATCATATCTTTTTCGATGTCTTCACATTTTTCCTGCAGCCATTTCGTCTTAGCTTCCCTGCACTTCCTATTTATTTCATTCCTCAGCGACTTGTATTTCGGTATTCCTGATTTTCCCGGAACATGTTTGTACTTCCTCCTTTCATCAAGCAACTGAGGTATTTCTTCGGTTACCCATGGTTCCTTCGCAGCTACCTTCTTTGTACCTATGTTTTCCTTCCCAACTTCTGTGATGGCCCTTTTTAGAGATGTCCATTCCTCTTGTACTGTACTGCCTACTGCGCTATTCCTTATTGCTGTATATATAGCGTTAGAGAACTTCAAACGTATCTCGTCATTCCTTAGTACTTCCGTATCCCACTTCTTTGCATATTGATTCTTCCTGACTAATGTCTTGAACTTCAGCCTACTCTTCATCACTACTATACTGTGATCTGCGTCTATATCTGCTCCTGGGTACGCCTTACAATCCAGTATCTGATTTCGGAATCTCTGTCTGACCATGATGTAATCTAATTGAAATCTTCCCGTATCTCCCGGCCTTTTCCAGGTATACACCCTTCTCTTGTGATTCTTGAACACGGTATTCGCTATTACTAGCTGAAACTTGTTACAGAACTCAATTAGTCTTTCTCCCCTTTCATTCCTTGTCCCAAGCCCATATTCTCCTGTAACCTTTTCTTCTACTCCTTCCCCTACAACTGCGTTCCAGTCGCCCATGACTATTAGATTTTCGTCCCCCTTTACATACTGCATTACCCTTTCAATATGCTCATACACTTTCTCTATCTGTTCATCTTCAGCTTGCGACGTCGGCATGTATATCTGAACTATCGTTGTCGGTGTTGGTCTGCTGTCGATTCTGATTAGAACAACCCGGTCACTGAACTGTTCACAGTAACACACCCTCTGCCCTACCTTCCTATTCATAACGAATCCTACACCTGTTATACCATTTTCTGCTGCTGACCAGAAATCCTTGTCTTCCTTCCACTTCACTTCACTGACCCCTACTATATCTAGATTGAGCTTTTGCATTTCCCTTTTCAGATTTTCTAGTTTCCCTATCATGTTCAATCTTCTGACGTTCCACGTCCCGACTCGTAGAACGTTATCCTTTCGTTGATTATTCAAGTCGTCTTTACTGCACCAATTCATATAATGTACGTTTAAGGATGAAAGTAGTCACACAATTGATGTTATGTTTGGATCAAAAGTAGTGAATGATGGAGGAAAAGCTGTGAAGCTACAAATATGGGACACATGTACGGTGCAGTTACTTTTAGCCAGGGAGAAAGGAACAGACTGTCGAAGGGACATCGTGGAGCTTGCAACGTGTCGGGATGCATTTGATCTTCTCCACCTAAGGGAATTTGGTAGTAGTAGCAAGTTGTTTTGAGCGGGAGGTATTTGCACTAGCGAAACGTATAGAGCTCGAGAGAAGCGGAATTTAAATCACTGGAACTAAGTGTAACATAATAGGACAAACCTTCCACCGGCCAGAATCAGTATCAGGAATCACACAATTGAATGTTATGCAGCCACAGCTGTACTGGCCAGAAGCCACTTTAGAATTTTTGCCAAGGCAGAATCTGACCTTGTTAAATCAAACTCTGGAGCCTGGTCCGTTGACCGAGCGAGGTGGCGCAGTGGTTAGGCACTGGACTCGCATTCGGGAGGACGACGGTTTAATCCCGCGTCCGGCCATCCTGATTTAGGTTTTCCGTGATTTCCCTAAATCACTCCAGGCAAATGCCGGGATGGTTCCTTTGAAAGGGCACGGCCGACTTCCTACCCCATCCTTCCCTAATCCGATGAGACCGATGACCACGCTGTCTGGTCTCCTTCCCCAAACCAACCAACCAACCTGGTCCGTTGAGATCCGTAAACCAGTTCATTTAAGAGCTAGAGGGGCGCATATCAGCCGAACAGCTTGTTCTACATGTCGCTCAGTATAGGGAAAGGCAACGGAAAACAACGATATTTTTGAGTACATCTGTGTCAAGTGTCATCGCAGCCTGAACTTTGTTATTTGTCGTTTTCTTTCTGATCAGGCAGAGAGCTAATTCCAAAAGGGAACCTAGGGTATTCCCAGTCCCAGTGGTCTGGATACCGAGGGCGTGACACTAGTAGGTAAGGGGTCGTCCAGCAGGAATTTTTACGTTTTGTTTCTTGTGATGTGTTTTTAGGGTCACTAGACCACATTTAAGTTTTCTAGTAGTAAGTAAATATGCCATAGGTGCCGACCCAAACAAAAGAGCTAGTTAAAGGTGGACCTGCGGACGGGGTCTTTCCAAAGAGGGGAATAATGTAATGGCACCACCGTTTACTATAGGGAAAGTTAGTTTTGTGCAATATTCGGAGCACGAGCAACAGCCAGGTGCGGGCCAGATTGCAGTGAGGTACGCATACCAACCGTTGCTAAGTGAATTAGAGGTCACAGGACCGTCAAACCGCTGAAAACTGTAAACGCAGTGGTTTCCATGGCGCAAGCTACAGGAAGACGGGGCCCACTGGCACAACCCCGGAGTTGTGCGTACATGACTCAGAGCGGAGCATTAGCAAATCAGAATGGCACAGCAGAGTGTAAATAGATGCCGTTTTCTAATGAGATTCACTCAAGTGTGGCAGCTCTCCTGGTTGGCGGGGCGTGTCACACCGCCAGGCTACACACAGCAACAGATGGGACGCCAGTGTCACGATCCACACCGGGTCGTTGGTTCGACCCAGTTGTTGAGTAATTCCTCTCTGCTGCATTCAATTGCAGACACTGGGTCTGCAGCCAGCCAGCAGCAGGTCACTCTTTGGCTCACTACCGCAGGCAGTAGTCTCGGCTCCCAGCACACGCCGGAGATTCCCCGAGGTGTTGGCCGTAGATTCAGATGCTGGATAGCGGGCGCTTGTTCGTCGCCACGATATCAGCCATGCCAGCGAGGAAGAAACGTCGCAGGACCAGCCTACAGCTCCTCGGAGCCCCGCAGAGGCAACGAGGATGGGGACAGCTGAGTCGGCAGGGACGCACGCTGCTGAGCCAACTCCCGGCATCCTGACGATGACGCAACTCCGCTGGCGTACAGTGCTCGACACAGCAGCGCATTGCACTGGGTTGCTGGGGCAGTGGCCTCAGAATTGCAGGACCCTGTGATGCAGACCAAGAGAAACGAGGGCACTGTAGCTAAAGGGCAATAAATCACTTGGAAATTTCTCGCTGAATTTTAATATGGCACCTCCTGGCACACTCACGCACTACAGTACGTTGAGGGAGCAATGATGGAAATAAAAGTATATTCGTGTGTGGAATTAAAATTCAAGGTGAAAGGATATCAATATATCAATGATACAATTCGCTGATGACGTTGCTATCCTGAGTTAAAGTGAAGAAGAACTACATGATCTGCTGAATGGAATGAACAGTCTAATGAGTACAGAGTATGGATTGGGAGTAAATCGAAGAAAGACGAGGATAATGAGGAATAGTGGAAACGAGAACAGCAAGAAACTTAATATCAGGATCGACGGTCATGAAGTATGTGAAGTTAAGGAAATCAGCTACCTAGGCAGTAAAATAACGGGTGATGGACGAAGGAAGGAGGACATCGAAAGCAGAATAGCAATGGCAAAATGGCATTCCAGGTCAAGAGAAGTTTACTAGTATCAAATGGTTCAAATGGCTCTGAGTACTATGGGATTTAACATCTGAGGTCATCAGTCCCCTAGAACTACTTAAACCTAACTAACCTAAGGACATCACACACATCCAAGCCCAAGGCAGGATTCCAACCTGCGACCGTAGCAGCAGCGCGATTCCGGACTGATGCGCCTAGAACCGCTCGGCCATAATATCAAATATCGGCCTTAATGTGAGGAAGAAATTTCTGAGAATGTACGTCTGGTTCAAAAATGGCTCTGAGCACTATGGGACTCAACTGCTGAGGTCATAAGTCCCCTAGAACTTAGAACTACTTAAACCTAACTAACCTAAGGACAACACACACGTCCATGCCCGAGGCAGGATTCGAACCTGCGACCGTAGCGGTCGCGCGGTTCCAGACTGTAGCGCCAGAACCGCTCGGCCACCAGCGGCCGGCTACGTCTGGAGGACAGCAATGTCCGGTAGTGACAAATAGACTGTGGGAAAACCATATCAGAAGAGAATCGAAGAATTTGTGATGTGGTGCTACAGATGAATGTTGCAAATTAGGTGGACTGATAAGATAAGGAATGAGGAGGTTCTGTGCAGAATCGGAGAGGAAAGAAATATGTGGAAAACAGTGACAAGGATAATGGACAGAGTGATATGAAACCTCTGAAGACATGAGAGAATGACTTCTATGGTAGTAGAGAGAGCTGTAGGAGACAAAAAATATAGAGGAAAACAGATATTGGAATACATCCAGCAAATAACAGTGGACGTAGGCTGCAAGTGCTACTCTGAGATGAAGAGGTTAGCACAGGAGAGGAATTCGTGGTGGGCCAAATCAAACCAATCAGAAGGCTGACGAACCCCCCCCCCCCCCCCAAAAAAAAAATTCCTTTATCCTAAATTATATTGAACACTTGATCATTAGGTGCCAACGCCCTTGCTGCTCCGGCTTCCGTTAGATCACCGATGTTAAGTGCTGTCTGCATGTGCTAGCACTTCGATTCGTGACCATTCGGTCTGCTGAGCGCTGTTGGTAAGCGTGATGAAGTCAGCCCTTGTGAGGCAAACTGAGGAGCTACTAGACTCATAAGTTGCGCACCAGTCCCGTAAACTGATATACGGTTGGGAGAGTGGTGTGCTGACCACATCCCCTCCATATCCGCATCCAGTGACCCCTGAACGCTCAGGTTGACACGGCGGCAAGTCGCTGCCGTTGGACCTTCCAAGGCCTGTTCGGACGGAGTTTTAGTTTTTCTTTTTACTTCATTATTAATTACGCTATCCACAGAATCGATCTTCAGCGTTCTTGTGTAGCACCACCGTTCAAAGGCTTCTATTATCTTCCAAGGCCTGTTCGGTCGGAGTTTTAGGTTTTCTTTTTACTTCATTATTATTTACGCTATCCACAGAATCGGTCTTCAGCGTTCTTGTGTAGCACCACCGTTCAAAGGCTTCTATTCTCTTCATGTCTGAATTGCTTAGCACCGAGTTTTTACTTCCGTAAAATATTACACTACAGATAAGTATGTTCATAAAAGAGCTTCCTAACACTTCAATTTCTATTCGATATCAACAAATTTATCTTTTTTAGATGCTTTACTTCCCAATGACATTTAATATTTTATATCCCCTCTATCTGTGCCATCATCAGTTACACTCTAAGAAAAATTTAAAATAAAAAGCGACACATCACGAAGGAATTATCCCAAAGGGACGGATATCTGTAGATGTCACATACTCTTACTGAGAAGAAATATGATTAAATTTCAGAAAAATTTAATGATTTGCACAAGAGAAATAGTTTCGGAAATTAAGCCGATCAACAACGCGTTATTACATCTGTGGTCCGTATGCCAAAAGTTATCAGGCTTGGGATTGATTGAGAAAGTTGTTGGATGTCCTCCTGAGGGATATCATATCAAATTCTGTCCAATTGGCGTGTTAGATCGTCAAAATCCCGAGCTGGTGGGAGAGTCCTGCCCATAATGTTCCAGACGTTCTCAGGTGGGGAGATATCGGCGACCTTGCTACCTACGGTGCCGTTTTTCAAGCAGGAAGACAAGCAGTAGAAATTCTTGCTGTGTGCGGACGGGCAAAGCCTGATGCAGAATATCGGCCACGGAACACTGTGCCGTAAGGATGCTGCGAACGACTACCAAAGTGATCCCGCTATGCAATAAATGTCACCCCAGGCCGTTACTTCTGGCTGTCGAACTTTCGAGGATCTAACGAGCCAGTTGGACAGAATTTGTCACGATATCTCTCCGGAGGATGTCCAAACGATCTGTCAATGAATGCCAAGCCCAATAAATGCTTGTGTAAAAGCCAAAGGTCAACCAAGCACTTATTGACTTGCTCAATTTGTGAAGCACTTTCACTTGAATAAATGATCGAATTATTCTGAAATTGTAATCATTTGTCATTTTGTACTTATACACAACATCTACTGATTTCAGTCCAGTTTGGGTAATTCCTTCGTGGTGCGCCGGTTTTTTGTATCTTAGAGTGTATTTTATTATCCAGTTAGCAAAATCCATCAACTACTTCTAGTGGATCATTTCCTAATTCGATTCCCCCAGCTTTGTCTGATGTCATTCAACTACATTCCAGTACCCTAGTTTTCATTTTGTTGATTGTTCACCTTATATTGTTCTTTCAATGCCACGTCACTTCCGAATACTCTACTGCCAAGTCATTAATAACACAATGTCATCTGCAAATATCGGAGTTTCTCTTTCGTCGCTCATTTTTCTTAGATTTCCTGTACTACTTATACACGGTACGAATTGAATAATGTCGGGGATAGGCTACAAACGTGTCTCACTCACTTCTCAACCGCTGCTACCTTTTCACGTCCTCCGGCTCTTACAACTGGCGTCTGTTTTAGGTACAAGTTTTGAATAACATTTCGCTACCTGTATTTTAGTTCTGTGTGCTTCAGAGTTTCAAAGTCTACATTCCACTCAACATCGTTGAATAGCTAACTCTAATTCAAAAAATGCTATAAATGTGTGTTAAGCTATCTTTAACCAATCTTCTGAGATATTTTGTAGGGTAAAAATTCTCAACTGTTCCTACATGTCTCCAGAAATCACACAGATCTTACTCGAGGTCGTCTTCTACCAGTTTTTCCACCCTTCTGTAAATAATTTGTGTCAGTGTTTTGCAATAATGACTTATTAAATTGATATTTCGATGATAATGACATGCGTCAGCAACTGCTGTTTTTGAAATGACCTTACTAAATTCATCTGTGCGTCTGAGGTTACTTTCCTGGTCTTGCACTCCAGGTTGAATACTTTCGTAATGACAGCCTTTCCACTGGTATCAACAGTTCTCAGGAGATGTCATCTTTTTCAGTGCCCATGTTTAGACTTACGTCTGACAATAGCTCTGTCGAAATCTTCACGCGGTGTTAGATCTCCTATCTTATCTGCATCTACTTCCTATTCCATTTCTGTAATATCACATTCAAGCTCACGTCCCGTGTAGAGCTGCTCTTCTTTTCTCCGAACGCCTCTTTACTTTTCTAGTAGGTGGCGTTTATCTTACCTGTTGCTCTACATGCTTTTATAGAGTTGCCGCTCGGAGCTGCGGCATGGGTTGAGACGCCATGTCACGGATTGCGCGGTCATGAGTGTGTGTGTTCTCAGCATAAGTTAATTAAGTTAATTTAAATAGTGTGTAAGTCTAGAGACCGATGACCTCAGCGCCATCCGCGGTGGCCGAGTGGTTCTAGGCGTTTCAATCCGGAACAGCGCGACTTCTACGGTCGCAGGTTCGAATCCTGAGTCGGGCATGGATGTGTGTGATGTCGTTAGGTTAGTTAGGTTTAGGTAGGTCTGTTCTAGGGGACTGATGACTTCAGATGTTATGTCCCCTAGAGCTCCGAGCCATTTCCACCATCTTTGATAACCTCAGCAGTTTGGCCCCTTAGGAAGTCACAATTACACACACACACACACACACACACACACATATATATATATATATATATATATATATATATATATATATATATATATATATATATATAGTAGAGTTGCATTTGCCCTCGAGCCATTCCTGCTTACCCATTTTACACTTTCTGTCAGCGTCGTATTTAGACATCTTTATTCCCTTTTCCCTGCTCCATTTGCCGCATTTTCATATTTTATCCTTTCATCAATGAAACTCATAGTCTCTCATGATATCCAGGGATATGTAGTAGGTCTTGTCTTTTTACCAACTGGAACTTCTGCTGCTATCATTCTTTTACCTCTCAAAGCTTCCCATCTGTCTTCTACTCTATGCCTTTCCCCCTTTTCGTCAGTCGTTAGCAAGTGCTACTTTTGAAACTATCAAAAATCTCTGGCCTTTTCATCTTTTCCAGGTTCACTCAATTTCCCATTTTCTGAAATTTCTTCGCATTTGTCCTGTAATTCGTAACTAATTAATTATTGTCTGTGTCCATATTTGCCGCTGGAAATGTATTATAGTTTAAAATATGATTCCGAAAGCTCTGTCACACTATTATAATATCTATATGAAACCTTCAAGACTTTCCTGGCCTCTGACATGTATATAAACCTTGAAACAAGTGTTAGCGATGACTAAGTTAGGCTCTGTGCAAAATTCTAACAGATGGCTTCCTGTATCGTTCCTTTCCCCCAGTCCGTATTCTAATATTTTTCCTTCTGTAACTCTCGTCTGCTATCGAATTCCATTCCTCCATCAGATTTAAATTTTCTTCTCTCATAACTATCTGAATAATTCCGTTTCTCTCCTCACACATTCTTTTCTTCTCGCCATCTGCTGAATTAGATAGCGCATAAGCTTATGCGGCTGTGATAGCTGTTGGCCCGAAAATCTTGCCTACAATCGTGCGTTCACTGTGCGATTCGTAGTACCTTACCACATTCCTACTTTATTCATTATTAGATCTACTCCTGCATTATCACTATTTGATTTTGTAATTATAGCCTTGTGCTCACTTGAGCAGGTGTCATATTCATCCTGCCACTGTTCTCTACAATTCTCACTGTATGTACGGCTAACCTATCAATTTACAGCCGGCCCGTTGTGGCCCAGCGGTTCTAGGCACTTCAGTCCGCAACCGCGCTGCTGCTACGGTTGCAGGTTCGAATACTGCCTCGGGCATAGATTTGTGTGATGTCCTTAGGTTAGTTAGGTTTAAGTAGTTCTAAGTCTAGGGGACTGATGACCTCAGATGTTAAGTCCCAAAGTCCTTAGAGCCAATAGAAGCTATCCATATCAGTTTTTAATTTTTCTGAGCTACATATCCGTTTAACGGATCTAACATTTCCATTTCGCCCGTAGAAACCCAGTTTTGTTTTTCTTGAAGATGTCATATCCTCCTGAGCAGTCCTCGCCCGGAGATCCGACTGGGAGACTGTTTTGCCTATTATCTAAGAGGATGTCATTACATTTGAATCATACAATGGAGCTACACGCCCTCGGGAAAAATAACGGTTTCTGTAGTAAATTTGGTTTTTTGGTAGGTAGTTTATTTTTTAAAGTTTAGGGGGATAGGAACTCGTGAATGAGACTACCCCTGATTTTCGATCCGAAGTAAAATTGCCAAAAGAAAATTTATTTCTTTGTGAACAAATTTCTATTAAAGTTTTCTAAGCCGTCAAAAGAAGTGTCTTTAATGCAGTATTGAGAATGTAACTTTTCACGACCGTATCGGACAATAGGGGTCAATTTACTACAGAAATGGCAACCTTGGATAATTTTTGAGATTTAACAGAGTGAATTTGTTTTTAGAATCCCTTTTTACCTAATTTTACAGTGGGCTGTGTAGATCTTCGTTTTCTCTTGATAGCTGTTGGTCAGGCTACTGTCTCCGTTGATTTTCTCCCTCCGATTCTTGAAGTAGGTAGGTATGGAACTGATTTTTTTCTAACTCTTGATCTTGCTGTTTTTCATATTCATTTATTGCTTGTACTTATTTACGACCATACGAAATTGAGTTGCAATGAAATCTGACATTATCGAATCTTCAAACTGTTCAATATCATTTACAAGAATACAACAGTCACTTGCACTGTTCCTATGAACTGCTCTACGTGTTATCACAGTAAGAGACCTTAATTGCAACTGCTGCCGCTCTCGACTGGCGGACGTCTATCAACGCTACCGCACCTCTTTGGTCAGAGATAGCAATGCCTTGTCTTCGCTGCTTCCGACCAAAGAGCGCGTTTACAAGAAAATTTATTTATTTATTTTAATATTAATTTACAAAAATGATAATTTAAATAATTAATAGCGTAATTTCATTTGAATAAAAAAATGAACATTTTCCTTTTTCGTCATTTGCGTCAGTGGGGAGGGGTCTTTTCCACTACCGGTTGTAGTTTCCCTCTGCTTTGAGCCGTTCACAGAACCAGCGCAGCAAGGTCATCTTGGTTGTTGTGTTTAAACAGCCGAATCATTCAAGCATTCAATCTGTTGCCCCTGCAGCTACTGAAAAGGCTCCTGTCCCGCTTCACAAGCCAAATGTTTGTCTAGTACCTCCGTTGAGGCACGTAAGCTAACTCACCACGTCAACGTCCATGGTTCAAGACGCGCAGTTGGTAAACAGAGTTCCTAAACTATAATCGCTGTTTTTCTGTGTCGAACTCTATAGAATACGAAATTCGGACATACAACATGTCTAAAGCCATTGATGGAGTAAGGGCGAGATGAAACAGGGCAACAGACAATGAAAAAACAAGACAGAGAGAGAAGGTCGATATCTTGATAATGTAACCTACACACCAAAATACAAAATATTTAACGAAATACGTAAAGATTCCATGTGCAAAAATACATACAAAGACTTCCAAGTGATTTATCCTAACGTGTAAGTGCAGTTACATCACCTATTAATAACAAAAAATTGAAATTTGTACCAAACTAGAACTGAATTAATTCTCAAAATATGTAAGGTTTCTAGGACTAACACAGGGGATATCACTTCCTTAGCTTAACAGTTCCAAACACAGCGTACGTATCCGCGCTTCTGATACAACTTACAGGTTAGGTATTGGCATCATATCACAGTTTGAAGTTATAATGAACTCTCAAGTTAAATATTTCCATTAACAAATTGACAGTATCGTCAAGATACAAGTGGCTTGCTTAACGATATTACAGTAATGAAATATAGATGAGTCAACGACTTAATTAGATGTTTGTATTACACGTTAAAGAAATTAGAAAACGTAAAAATTTGTTCTAGAACATTACATAACACACAGGCGCACTACTGCCGATCTCCACACCATTGGCATTGATAACATCTGAGATCCGCAAACAGCTGTTTGTATCAATGGTGCCAATATGTGCGTAACGTGTAGAACAATTACGTTACGAAAGTAGTGCCATGTAAGTTTAGTACTCGAAATCTACGCATTTCGAGAAATCATTAAGTTTTATTTTGGTGGAAGGTTCGACTTCGACTTTTTTTCGCAGTCAGTGATCTGTCAGTGTGGCTCCTTACTGCGAAACGCGGTTTGCGTTTGTTTGTGTGTACGTTTTTGTACACGAAATCTTTACTTAATTTGATAAATATTTTTAGTTTGTTGCATAGATCGCATATTTGAGGTGTCGGACCTTTCATCTCTGTTTTGTTCCACCATTTCTTTTTGCCCATGTTTCATTTCTGTTTGTTATTCCACCCCCCCCCCCCCCCCCCTTCTTCGACCATGCTGTAAGTAAGTATTTCGTATTCCACGCATTACAAAAGTTTCTTCGATTAATAGGAAAATGTGCAACTTAAGTCATAATTTGCAATAAAGCTCTCATAGAAACACCTTCCTCCCAACCTATAACTGAGCTTAGTCAGTTCGTTTATCAGTGAAACCAAAAACAGTCCAAAAATTCACTGAGAAGAATGGATGAATTACGTTCACAACGCGGTACTGCCTGCAGTGTGCGCCTTTCTCGCTGCTCTACTGCTCTTACGAGTGACTGTCGCCCGCGACCACATAGACACAAAGTCGCAAGCGGAGACGGGCCTTCGAATTCGCTGTTGAAAGTGTCATTGTTAGCTGAGCAGACTGGCTAATTAAATTCTGGAGAGCTCCTCTGCTTGTGACACTTCGTTTGCCGCGGAGCACTGAAGGGCCCGTGGCTGCGTTAATTGCGTTACTTGGCTGCCAACACACCGCGCCCCGGAAAATGTCCGCCTGATTCTGGTCTTTCCCTGTTCGTGCTTGCTATATAATACACTTATAGACGGGTATTCACAAAAATTACAGCTTTCTGCTACGATAAATTTGTGTATGATGCATATTCCCATTTCTCGTTTAGTTCCGAATGACTGGGCATTTGCGAATGCTGAGTCTATGTTACTTCCCGTTGATTTATCTCGCAATTACACTTCTAAGAACAAAGATATTATGGTGTATTCACTTCACACAGGGGTATTAGATATCGTGGATACAAACTGTAAATACGAACGGCATTACAGGTCAAAATCAATCTGGAGTATCACGGTAAAGTGTGAATTCGGAATCAAGTTTCGGGATTTATCTCGCCCCTCTTCATTAGCAGTAAAATTGAACATTGAACTTACTGCTCATGTAGAAGAAGAAGAATAGTTTCCAGTCCATGATTCCTGGAGATAAGCTGACTATGCATTCTACATTCTATCGAAGATTATAAGGTTTGAACTGCAGGGTAACGCACGTTCACAGTTTTGGTTTTGTTACCCCTCGGGTTGATGAGTTAGGGCAGTCTTGATGCACCTGTAAAAACTGAGATGTTTTCAACTGATAGGCGTGATAAATTAGAAAAATAAGCTGTGTCAGACTAGGCAAACATTTTTGACTGTATTTGTGATGGAACTGGAAGGTTTCGTCATAACACCAAGGGACCAATTAAAGAGCAATACTTTGTAAAGTGAGAATCCAAAACCTCATATCCATATCTACAATTCTACTGCTCCAGCCGTCGTATTTTGCTTGGTAGAGGTTGCTTAGAGTAAGAAATACGTTTCACCTGTAACATCTTACACTTTTCGACGAGGAAGACTAATGATAATGTTCTGTGTGCACCTGAAAGAAGTCCCGTTTTCAAGTAGTGGTCGTTACGTGTGACATATATTAAAAAGAAAGTGATATCTTCATAACTCATCCTCCCATGCAGGATCGTGTAACGTTATGCTCTTCGTCAATCACAAGTTCCTCGGTAGGTGAACAAATCCTTGGCAAATTGTGCTGCTGTTCTCTTAGTCTTTTCCAACTCCATGTTAATCCAAACTTGGAAGAGTCCAAAACCTATGATGAATGCTCAAAAATAGGTTCTGTAAGCGTCCTATGTCTCCCGTGATACATACTTGCAAAGGATTCTTGAAATAAATGTGCGTTTGAGATTGACCTACCTTCCCGACAACTACATTTATATGGTAAACTCTTCATGATTGGAAATTAGATACTTGAAGGTTACCATTCATTCCAGTGAAGGATAACACAGCACATATTAGAACAATATCAGATTCATACTTGATATCATATTCGGTGTTCTATTCACAATCGCTACATAATTATTTCTTTTTGTACTGCGTATCACCTGCCTTACTTTGCTCGGAACAACTGCAATTGTAAGTGATCGCAGGGGGAGTTGTTTGATAATTACAGCAACGTTAAATGAATGGATAAAAATGGCCCTTTTGTCAGACATAATTAGAATTGCTGCCCACGAAAACAATGATCAAGGAATTCGATGTCAACAAAATAAAAAAAGGATCAGAATTAGTTCAGTAAATAAAAGTGCAAGGCATATGTTTTGACTATCACTGACTGTGATAAACTAACGCCTTGGAAAGCCAGGACAAGAGATCTGCCATATGATTCTATGAATGTATTCACTAGTTTCCAAAATTAAAGCAGGAAACGGAAATTTTGCAAGGCTGCGTTTATTTTGCCACTAATCAGTACAACAACGTGATAATAAAGTAGAAACAATCTAAGGAATACAGAACGTAATCAACTGCAACATGTATAACGGTTGACAAATATGTTCTTCATTTTTTTTTCGACTTAACGGATTTGTACACACATTCTGACAACTGGTTAATGTGCTCAGTATGGGGTGTGACCATCTGTCACCAATCCAGGCCCGACAACGACGGAACATTCTGTGAAAAATGTCATCAATCTCATGTTGAACAATATCGGCCATTCTTCATGCGGAGCTACTTACAAGCCTTGAAGAGTCGTTGATGGATGTAGATGTGATGCAGCCCGTCACCCTAGTGCATCTCAGACATGCTCTTTGGGATTCAAATTGGCAGAGGGAGCAGGCCTCGCCATGAGTGTAATATCTTCCATTTCCAAAAAAAAAAAAAAAAAAAAAAAAAAACATGAAACACCCGTGTTCTATAAGACCGAACACTATCATCCATCAATACGAAGTCTGGGCCCACCTCATTTCGCAACAACCGCGCTTGAGATCATAACATTTCCTCACGGCATCTGATAGCAATTGCTAATTCATCCGTGCAATTTCATGAAGAAGTGTTCGAGTGCTCAACATAATCCCTCCTCAGACCATTGTTGATCGTCCTCGATATCGATGTCTTTCCACAATGTTTGGGTCCCGAAATAGTGTTCTACATGCCCTGCAGATGAAACAACTGTCGAGAATCACTTTCCAGACCAAATCGGGACTCGTCTGTTAACAGAACACCTTTCAACCATCCAGATGGCATTTTGACAACTCCACTCCAGAGGTTCCCTCTGTGAAGACACGTCAGAGGTAAACAGACAGCAGGTCTCGAACGATAAATCACTCTGCTGAAGCCTTCCTTACACCGTTTACCTCGATACACCACCTCCAGATGATGCTATCAGGTCAGATGCCTGTTGCAGTTCAGTAGCAAGGCAGTACTGTCGTACCCTTACAGCCAAATACCGGTCCACTCTTTCTGATGCCACACGTGGTCGGTCTTTATAAACTGTCGCCTCATTCGAGAGAAAACAGAACGAATCACGTTAAGCCATCGGGCGACATCAGTTTGCGACTTTTCAGCTACCATTTTTCCTATGGCCCTCCACAGGAGAGAGCCTGTAAGCGTCTTCACTGCAGGCGTCTGGGATTATGTACACAGCGACTGTGGATGTGGGAGTACCCTAACGTCATTTCTGGCGTTGTTGTCCGTTAATTGGTATGCCGTCTTCCGTGGGGAACGCTATCGTAACGACGTCTGTTGAATGTTTGTACGATTATATCGTGAATTAGACACAGGGCGGGGTACAAAGGTTTGTTGCTTAAATTTTGGACACCAGTGTAAATAGATAAACGATTATTCAATTAAAGCCGTACCGTGATTGTCGAAGGTTTTAGGTTTTAAAGACAGAAATCACTACCAAAGGGTATGTGTTTGTATCAGAGGCCACAGTTTAAAACATGTTGAATCTTTAACTGGAATCAAACTGCAACAACTGCAACTGCATTTGCAACATAGACGGACATTGCTGAATCTCAGTAAAAGTGACTTGACTTCGCCTACTCATTGCCTCAGTGTTGCAACAGCGCCTCCTCATATGAGTCTGCAGGTAGCGAGTTAAGTGGCTTCATAATCAGTCATCCGATCCGTACCAATAATTTGCATCTTCAAGTAAGTCCAAGCCAGTCAAATAAGAGCCTAAGTGAAGTCTGATAGAGAGATTGTCTGCTCACTAAGCCTAAACGTGGTACCTCATTATAGTAGACACGCCTGGCTGAAGAGTAGCTTTCCATGCTTTTCTGGCTTTTCATAGCTTTCTTTGATTGAATGATAAGTATTCCAAGTGCCGTCGAGCAGCGAGCTGTTTTAAAAGGCGCTGATCTGCTTCCCTTACTCTCGATTCAGATGGTTCATCAGTAACGAAATTTGTAACACAAACCGCGGAAAAACTTTGTCCTACAGGCTCCCTTTCTCTGTTCGCGTTTACGTATCAGCCAATGAGGGCAAACCTCTGTAAGCACAGCAGTGTTTCACATTCACACTTGTAATTTATGTAGGGCACCCACTAGAAGTTGTTTTCTCAGTTTGTTAAACATTTCGTCGTGAGCTCAGTAGTGTCTCATAGTCTTGAAAGGTGCTTTAACTTAAGGTCTTCCTCATTTAACTCTCAGACATTATGTTTTGTAGCCTGTATATTTCGAAGAATTCTGCGTTTCTGCTGTATTGTATACAATATTGCTCTTCTGGGATGCTTCCATTAATCGCACACATCCCTCAACCACAATCAGCTCATTCAATGTCGACTTCGTTTCCGAGACACAACCAGGAAATATCATCCATATTGTGACTTTAGCGTGTCTGGTGTCGAGGGGGCTCGTCTCGAAGCACGCCCAAGCTCACTGCCAGCCTGCAGGTTACATGAAGAGCAGGGGATAGGTGGGGGATATCGGAAAAGGAGAGAAGTAAAAAGACAGGGTGCATTGGTTGAGTAGAGAGCTGTGTAGTGCTGGAATGGGAACAGAGAAGGTTCAAATGGCTCTGAGCACTATGGGACTTAAATTCTGAGTTAATCAGTCCCCTAGAACTTAGAACTATTTAAATCTAACTAACCTAAGGACGTCACACACATCCATGCCCGACGCAGGATTCGAACCTGCGACCACAGGGGTCGCGCGGCTCAAGGCTGTAGCGCCTATAACCGCTCGGCCACTCCGGCCGGCGAACAGGGAAGGAGCTAATGGGTGAGGACAATGAATAACCTTCGTTAGTCTCCCATATAGCACCTTCCAAGTTGTCATTCCAGCACTACACAGCCCTATATTCCACCAATGCACCCAATCTTTTTACTCCTCTCGTTTTCCGCTAACCACCCCTTCCCCCACCTCTCCCACTGTCTAACCTCCCGACTGCACCTACCTGCCCCACACACTCCCTCCCCCCTTAACTGCATACTCCACAGCAGCACTTCACCATCCCTCACCCCCACCTTGCTATCCCTCCCCCTCCCTGCCCCCGCCTCCTCCTTCCCCCTACCCAATTGCCTCTCCTGTCATGCAGTGTCGCTGCTGCTTGTAATATGGCTTCAGCTGCCAGAGGCTGTGATTATGTGTGTCCGTGTTGCATTTGCGTGTGTGTGTGTGTGATCCATTTTTGACAAAGGCCTTGATGGCCGAAAGTTTATTTTGTGACAGTTATTTTGTTGTGCCTATCTGCGTCTCAGCATCTTGGTTATGTGGTGTATAGCAAGTACCCTTTTCACAATATCGTTCCATCCCATCCTGGATTTTCCATAATGTTAAGTTATAGTGTTCTGGCGTAACGAAAAGCGCCAGAATGAAGAGGAAGAACCGAAGACTAGAGAAAGCGGTGAGGAAACGTCAGCCAATAGCCTGCTGACAAGACCCTCACCACGACAGGAGCGCTCCCTGCAAGATGTGAATATAAGCTCCGCTCCTGCCGGTCTCGACGGATATTAGTGTTCAGATCGGCTCTGGATTCGGAAATCAGTGGACGATTCTAAACCGGCATTCGCAGAACAGATAGCAGTGAACCGTATCAAGTGCTTACTTGAACTTTGTCTAAAACGAAGACTATTATTGTTTGCATGTCACTTTCAAAATCAATGTAAATCCAAAGTTAAGTATTGTAAATCTACTTTACAGAAATAAAACAACTAATGTTATTTGTTTGAATTGTTGTGTAGCATTCCACGAACGCAGCATCTTTGAGGCACCCTATAAGCGACGAGTGGGCAAGATCCAATATAATAGTAAGAGACACACTAAGCCTGACTAGTGAATTTAAACTACAGTCCTGGAAATTGAAATAAGAACACCGTGCATTCATTGTCCCAGGAAGGGGAAACTTTATTGACACATTCCTGGGGTCAGATACATCACATGATCACACTGACAGAACCACAGGCACATAGACACAGGCAACAGAGCATGCACAATGTCGGCACTAGTACAGTGTATATCCACCTTTCGCAGCAATGCAGGCTGCTATTCTCCCATGGAGACGATCGTAGAGATGCTGGATGTAGTCCTGTGGAACGGCTTGCCATGCCATTTCCACCTGGCGCCTCAGTTGGACCAGCGTTCGTGCTGGACGTGCAGACCGCGTGAGACGACGCTTCATCCAGTCCCAAACATGCTCAATGGGGGACAGATCCGGAGATCTTGCTGGCCAGGGTAGTTGACTTACACCTTCTAGAGCACGTTGGGTGGCACGGGATACATGAGGCCGTGCATTGTCCTGTTGGAACAGCAAGTTACCTTGCCGGTCTAGGAATGGTAGAACGATGGGTTCGATGACGGTTTGGATGTACCGTGCGCTATTCAGTGTCCCCTCGACGATCACCAGTGGTGTACGGCCAGTGTAGGAGATCGCTCCCCACACCATGATGCCGGGTGTTGGCCCTGTGTGCCTCGGTCGTATGCAGTCCTGATTGTGGCGCTCACCTGCACGGCGCCAAACACGCATACGACCATCATTGGCACCAAGGCAGAAGCGACTCTCATCGCAGAAGACGACACGTCTCCATTCGTCCCTCCATTCACGCCTGTCGCGACACCACTGGAGGCGGGCTGCACGATGTTGGGGCGTGAGCGGAAGACGGCCTAACGGTGTGCGGGACCGTAGCCCAGCTTCATGGAGACGGTTGCGAATGGTCCTCGCCGATACCCCAGGAGCAACAGTGTCCCTAATTTGCTGGGAAGTGGCGGTGCGGTCCCCTACGGCAGTGCGTAGGATCCTACGGTCTTGGCCTGCATCCGTGCGTCGCTGCGGTCCGATCCCATGTCGACGGGCACGTGCACCTTCCGCCGACCACTGGCGACAACATCGATGTACTGTGGAGACCTCACGCCCCACGTGTTGAGCAATTCGGCGGTACGTCCACCCGGCCTCCCGCATGCCCACTATACGCCCTCGCTCAAAGTCCGTCAACTGCACATACGGTTCACGTCCACGCTGTCGCGGCATGCTACCAGTGTTAAAGACTGCGATGGAGCTCCGTATGCCACGGCAAACTGGCTGACACTGACGGCGGCGGTGCACAAATGCTGCGCAGCTAGCGCCATTCGACGGCCAACACCGCGGTTCCTGGTGTGTCCGCTGTGCCGTGCGTGTGATCATTGCTTGTACAGCCCTCTCGCAGTGTCCGGAGCAAGTATGGTGGGTCTGACACACCGGTGTCAATGTGTTCTTTTTTCCATTTCCAGGAGTGTATTTCGTATCAGTTCTGGTCTTGTTGAATTCAGTATTAAATTTCCGTTGGAAGATCACAATTGGCCTAAGAATTTTTTGTTTTAATAAAATTTGTCAATATACAACCCCCCTAATGACCGAGCCCTTCAAAATGGCTCTGAGCACTATGGGACTTAACAGCTATGGTCATTAGTCCCCTAGAACTTAGAACTACTTAAACCTAATTAACCTAAGGACATCACACAACACCCAGCCACAACGAGGCAGAGAAAATCCCTGACCCCGCCGGGAATCGAACCCGGGAACCCGGGCGTGGGAAGTGAAAACGCTACCGCACGACCACGAGATGCGGGCCCGAGCCCTTCCACTCGCCTGTTACTGTGTTACACAATTGTAACAAAGAGCGTGGTTGCTTTGAGTACGTCTTTAGTGTTATTTAACAACTTATTCGCCTTTGATAATACTGTAACATATATATTCTTTAAGAATTGTTTCTTTCAGGATGGGAGACAAGGGGTCCTAGGAGTTGACGATTTGATGAAACAAGAAGTACGATTAGAAGTAGGGGCTGCCAACCTCCTGGGAACTCAATCGACCAATTAAAAATGCTGAAGGAAGTGCTACACCTCCCTGAGATTGAAACAACACATCCAAATGAGGTGGCTGAGTCTGTCGATTTAGTTCAGTCTGTCTCACATGAAATAGCGTCGGTTGTGTTATTCTTTGAATTGTGTAAATCTTCCCGCGTGTTAATAAGACGTTTGAATAGTCGAATAACGTGTTATTCGAATAGGCCACATGATATGCTTTTCCTAGAAGGAGGGAAGGTGGGGGGGGACGGTTGGGTAAACAGGTAGACGACTTCAAGGGAGAAGCTTCCACTCCCGCAAACGTATTGAGGAAATTGCTTCGAACCGGTGGGGGGAAAAAAAATGAAGAGCGTGGAACCTACTGCAAATCTCAATGAAAAGAGGATGGTTCAATCTGACATGCCGAAACCTACCTCGAAATATTTAATGCAGGAAGAATACGCCGAAAGAAATGCACTGTAAAATTTTAGCGGTTAAAGAAAATTGCAAGTAATTTTTTAAAAATGTTGAACTTACTCATTTTTGCCGAAGCAAGAAGCACTTAAACGTCAGTTATCACAGTGCCTCCTGCCTAGTGCACGAATCGGCGAACGAGCAGGAGCAGCCATGACAGGGGCACCTAGCGCCACGACGCGTGAAGTCCATTGTGAACACACGAGAATTTTGAGAACTGAAAACATTCCAACAAAGTCTCAATTCATAAATTTTTTGAGTGATTTGCATTTCATATCGATAAGCTAAACTGTTGCAGGTATAACTGTTACACAAGCGACTAGCAGAGGAAAGAAAATAAAGACAGTGTATGATGTTACATTATAGACTACTTCCATCAATCTGGACTGTAATTTGTTGACATCAAATATTTTATAACAACTCCTGTAGCAAAGTTATAATGATACCCTTTGAATAATGTATGTTTTGTTAATAATGAAACATTTCCCTGTTGATCCCCTCTGTTCCTCACAAAAATGTGAACTGTATATTGCATGACGAAAACAAACGTTTTCCATGCTCCAGGTGCACCTGTTAAAAGCAAACCTAATTACCAATTTTCTTTGGACGGAATGGGAATGGAGTGAGAAATGGAAGTGGCCATTGTTCTGCATACTGTGCTGCGTACCAGGCAAAGCTGACCAATTTCGTAAAATGTGGTGATGCAAACTGACGATATAGAAACGACTTAACTTGAATAATATTTTTTCCACTGATAAACCTGAAACGACAGGCTACCACCGGTAACAGTATTGCCCTACAATTTCTGAAAAATTCTTTGCATTGTTGAAATTTTTAAATCGAGAAGCGGAACCGCACCAATAATTCCAGGTGGCATCGGATTTAAATCAGCAGTCTTTTCGTCGTCCTCCTACAGACAAAAGCGTCGTTACGTCCAGACTAAGAGTCCAACAAAATCAGTAAATTATTTGCTGCAAACGGTAAGAAGGCGTTCCGAATATAACACTGAAAATTGGTAGTTACAGATTAAAGCGATCAGTTGTTCTTTTTTAAAAAAAAATTATTGTGCAGATCTAGATCTCGTCTAGAAGCTAGCCATTCTCAGTGCACTATTGTTTCACTCAATGCATGTAATTCCTATTTGGTCGAGCTTCATCCACAGTTCATTGAGTATTCAGTTCTTGAATACTACATGAACTGTGGATGAAGCCCGACCAACAGGGAATTACATGCATTCAGTGAAAATAATAGTGCATTGAGAAAGGCTAGCTTATAGCAGAAATCTGGATCTGCACAATAAAATTTAAAAACAACGACTGACCACAGCAATCTATAATTTACCAGTCAATATAACAGTCGCTGAGTGCAACATCTTTCTGAATGGAAGGTAACCTGATAACACTGAAAATTACTCTGTCGCGTTATTCTTTTCCAGATTTTCCTACGTCGATTACAAAGGTACAAACAGACTTTTTAACAATATTTCTTCATAATTTGCCTTGATGGTCCTGAAAACAGAGATAAATCAACGGAAACAGTACTCCATTGATATCATGGCATTGTCATATACAAATGCGTCATAGCCTTCATCAACTGTATAAGCGGCTCTGTCTTACTTTAGCTAAAACTGATAAGGTGCCATTTGCACGAAATCTGACTGACTGGTTTTATACGCAGCTTTTAGGAGGTAACAAAAGCCTCCTCTTCACATCAGTTACGAATTTCTCTACAATATTACCTATTAATGATATCTTCTCTACGCTTACATTTGGTAAATTTTTGTAACTTTTGAAACTTCTTTTTCCGTCAGATTTTTTGAATCGGTTTATCCTGGTCTAAGAAGTCCATAAACCAGTCAATATTCATCACACCTGCAGTTCAGAGAAGCCACTGTCGTGCACTGACTCACCCAAGCAGATCTAAATCTTTCAAATAGTCTTCGCTTCACACTTTTGCGTGATTAATTTTTGCACATATTTCGTACTCTGTCTTTCTCCCCTTTAAACAATACATGTTCTGATTTTACGAAACGAAACTGGCATCGCCCACTATTTACGTGTTTCTTCCATCTTTCATTTAACAAGAAAATTACAAACTTATTTCTCACTGAAATACTTTACTATAGATATTTTCTTTGGGCTTGCGAGGTATTCAAATTTCGCTCTGGACTTCAGTTAGCATAAAATCATCATTCGAACAACGATTCACGATGCAGTCGCCCGAATTATTTCCTGCTACTTCTAATGTTTCCACGATTTGTAACGAAATGTCGACATCACTGGAATGAATGTCCAAGAAATTAAATAATAAATGACACATATGTTGTTATAAACGTAGGATTCCGCGGCCATCGTCACAGTCAACAAAATATTTCTGGGTTTGTCACCGCATTGTCAAAATCTAAAACTAGCAACGTTTCGGTCACCATTGTAAGTGACCGAAACGTCGGTAGTTCTACGTATGGAAAATGTGGCCAGAAACCAAGAAAAATTGTATTGATTATTAACACATATATAGGTGTTCAAGAGAAGCAAGTGATTTCGATTGCATAACACAATCTTCCCTTTTATCTTTGCATGGTAAAAGACTTTTATTTGATTCCAAATTGCTGTGAAACTCTAGAACTTGCACAAAAACAGGTGCTATTAGCAACTGCATACCAGAAAAAAAAGGATACAGCCAATGGAATTGCTCATTATTATGAATGTTACATGAGTTGCAGATTCGAGGAATGGTAAGTGTGAACAATTGTGTCAGATACACTATCAACGGTACCTTAAATTCGCTTCGCAAATTTCGATGACATTGTATCGCGTCATCTGTTTGCAGATGTGCCACCAACCAAGGATATGTGCCCGTTGCGTTGCGCATGCGCTGTCTCGTACATCTACTGCGGGTATGTAAAATTTTCCAGCCGCCTTATGAGCTACTAATTTGGCAAATTTCCACATATTTTTAAAGTTCTTTAAGTCTGTCTTAGCAGCTAAAATTTTGAATCGTGCTTCTTTTGGTGTATTCTTCCTGTACAAAAAATTTTCTGGGCAAGTTTCGACATGTCGGATTGGACGATTTCCTGAGGAGTGATGTAGTCACGTTGATGGGACTGTTTTTGGCAGGCAGAAAGAGGGCACAGCAAACCGAGCAATGCAGTGATTTGTTTGCTTTCTTACTTAAAACTTTACTCTAGTTATTACAAGACAACGAAAAATTATTGGTAGATATCTAAGCTCAAATTCATTATTTATTGTTGATCCTAGTTGAGTAGCAGGAACAACGCGGCAATTGTGGTTTGAGAGGACAAGAGTTTTATTATAAGCTGCTATATCCAAAGTGCACAGATCAGTTAATGGATATGTCAACAGCTAGAGCGGTGCAGCATAGCTATAGTAAGTTGCAGTAATATATGTGTAAGCATTGATACCCCCGTCAGCACTTCAGCAATTAGTACAAAAGCACTAAAGAACAGACAGCACAGTATGTGTGTGATTCCAGGCTTTGTGTAAAGGTGTTAGTATGCCATATATCGAAGCAGAAGTTATTCATCATATTCTTGAATGGATAAGTCAGTAGGATATGTCTGGGTTACTCAAATGCCTGGGCTAGCAGGAGAGAGCGGATTAGATCGTGGAAAGGAGCCAAAATGAGATCCTGTCAGTTGCACTCAACATACAAACCTTATTCCTTAACACACAATATTACAACAACGATGCAAAACACTCAAAACTTTAATTGACCTCCTTTGATTAACTTTAGATCGGCAGGAGGCCACATTCAAAATCGAAAACACAAGGCTTAAGCAAATTGAAATACAAGGTTCTTCTGGAGGTTTGACCCCAAAATATTTTCTAATTCTTCCATCTAATCGGCTGAAGGCCTCAGCAATTTAATTGTAATGGAACTAGGCTGGAGGTCGAATATTAAGCAGTAAGAGGAGTTTCAATCAAAAGGCAGAAGGGTTTAGCTTAAAAAATTTCATGCAAATTGGGCTGAAGGCCCCATTTAAAAGCATTGCAATCTTATGTCTTAAGGGTAAGAGCAGGATATTAATTTAGGAGATACTAAAACTCGGCTGAAGGCCACATATCAACAAAATATGTTTAGCGGCTTAAGGTCTAGAAAACGTTTCAATCTAAAAGGCAGAAGCCCTTACCTTAAAACCTCTCTACTAAAATTCGGCTGAAGGCCCCTTTTAAAAATATAATAATCTCAAGCCTTATAGGCAAGACAAGAACATTATCTTAAGAGATATTGATACTCGGCTGAATGCTACACATCAACTAAATAACTAAAATCCAAACAGGGAAATTACTACGTAACTCAAGGAACATCACTCATAAGTTTCCAAGGGTCAGCCTGGGACTGTAACACTAACGCCCATTTAGGTGAGACAGGCAGCCTGTCCAACGACTTATTAATCTGGAGGCAACCCAACCGACAGACAGCCGACCGACCAATCAACCAAATCAGATCCGCTGCATGCAACCAGCAAAATGATCACAAGATTTCAATACACGACACACAGAATATTGGCGCCCACAACGACCAACAACACCTCAGCTTTAGAACTGCATGCCACACCGAACAGCAACAACATGACGAGGAAAATACACTGCCTAAAATTACGTCAACGACCAGGGCAGGTAACCGGATTGTCAACGGCCACTAAGCAGAAGATACCGCTGCTCAACTTCCATGGCAGGGAGTAAATTAAATTAAATTTCACACGAAGACGGCTGGAATCTTAGTCGACTTAAATACACACACGTTGTTACTAGAGGAAATGTCCCAAAAGCGACTAACAGGATCAAAAGAAGAAATGTAAACAATTGAGGCTCGATAGTAAGTTAAGTTAAGTGAGAAATTATCTTTTTGCAGCACTCGCGAGCACCACCTCACACTCCAACCGCGCATGCACGCCGCCAGTAGCTCCAGCCCGACTCCGCGTGATGGGGGCTTGCTTGCTGCTCCAAGCCAATCGACCGACTGGACTGCTGGTCCGTCCGCGACTGCACTGCTGGTGCGTCTCCCACTCACTGACTACACGACACATGACGACCCAGAAATACTATTGTTTGCTTCAGAGATGGTACGACAGTGCGCTGATGGGCAAGTAAGGCAGTAAGTTAGTGACGACAGTAAATAGAATAAGAAACCTAGGGGGCACTACCGTAATAGTAGATGACAAACAGGTAATGGGATGAAGATGAGCCGCGCACGGCTCAGGTACTGCCTGCGACAACACCACAGTCATTCCCGGGTTTTCAAGCTGTATTGCGGCACAAGGATACTGTCCGTGATGTGGGTACGTAAAGAAGGGTACGGTGCGGGATATAGGAAAGGAAGGCTCCTAAGACAAGTGGAAGGAGCTGCCTTACAGCTGAGTTCCGTATACTCCATATATTTATCATTGTGCGAACGAAGAACCGGTGTGTGCCATACTTGACACGGGAAGCTAGCGGTCGTCAATTAGCGAATGGTGGCGTCACATTGGTCACTCATCATGCCTGTTTTCCCACTTGAGATTGCAAGTTGGTAGTTGCACGGTGGCTAATTCTCGTAAATTGCAGGTGTTGGTGGAATTCACCATTAATCTTAGGATCTAAAGTTTCACTTGGAAGTTTTAGGTGAAGGTAGCACATGAATTACTCGGTCCTGCGATTCTTCGTTCTGTCTCTCTCCTTCGCACTGGTCTGATTATTGACTTGATGGATCTCGAAGTTTCATGCCGTTCCGCTTGGGGACGAGCTTACAAATTGTGTACCTATCTTCGTGTAGCACAGGCGCAGGTTCATGTGGTTACAGAAACAGGAGACTAAAAAAGTGGTAACTTTATTGATCTCCCTTCTGAGCAGGCTCCGCAACTGCGACGCGTATGTCAAGTGTTTAACAATGTTTTCGGTGTTGCAGAATTCGGCGAGTACAAGATCCATCTTACTGACAATAACCTTGTTAGATATATACCCTACAGGCTTTCTCATCCGAGATTAAAACAGTTCAAATTGGTTATTCCTCATGGATTGAATCATTAGATCTTCCCGTCCTCCATACTCTACTTACATATTTTTATAATGATAAGGAGATGAGCGAAATGGTTCAAATGGCTCTGAGCACTATGGGACTTAATATCTGAGGTCATGAGTCCCCTAGAACATAGAACTACGCAAACCTAACTAACCTAAGGACATCACACACATCCATGCCCGAGGCAGGATTCGAACCTGCGGCCGTAGCGGTGGCGCGGTTCCAGACTGAAGCCCCTAGAACCGCTCTGCCACTCTGGCCGGCAAGATGAGCGACTTGAGCCTGTCGCATTAATGTGCTTTGAAAATATATTGCAATCCCTTCCGCTACCCGAACTGTATTCTTGTTTCTCCGGTTTTTATGAGGCGAAATACTTCACTACCTTTGATCTCAATCAAGCCTAATACCAGATTCCGCTGTCTCAAGACTCTAAACCAATCTCACCATGTGCAGCAAATTGGAATCTCCATGAGTTTAACTGTGTCTCATTTGAACTCTCGACAGCAGTGGGAGTGTTGTACCGACTCCTCGACTGTATTTTTTCCAGATATGAAATTCCAGTTGAGGTAGTTTTGTTGTGGCCGTGGGGACCGCAATTAAGTTGTCTAATTACTCAACATAGATGTCTCTTTCGTGCCATGTAGCTTCTCATCATGATATTACCGTTGACCAGAGTAACACTGAGGCTATCCACAATTGTCCACCAATTATGAGTGAGAAGGCTGTGGCTAGGTTCACTCGATGGATAATTTTTTTCCAGAGTTCATACCTAATTTCGCCCTAATTGCATCTCCGTTGAAGAAATTATGAAAGGAAGGAAGTAAACTCGAATGGAAATCTTCCAGAACAAACAGCCTTTCAGGGCCATAAGACAGTGTAAGATACAGCAGTCGTGTTGGCGGACTTTGATTTTTATAAATAAGTTCTGCATTTCAGATAGATTCCTGTTGGTCAGGTTTGCTGGATGTTGCCTCTCAGAGGTTGACAGAACTAGCGACTAAATATTCATTTTGTAAACAAGAAGTGCCGCTTCCCCTGCCGTAGGTTCAAGTCCTACTACGGGCTTGGGTGTGTGTTGTCCATAGCGTAAGTTAGTTTAAGTTGGATTAAGTAGTGTGTAGGCATAAGGTCCGACGACCTAAGTAGTTTGGTCCCATAAGGCCTTACCACAAATTTCCAATTTTTTATTAACTGGAAACCTTAGTTTTACTGTCTGACCTTGAGAAATTTCTGGAGCAGCATCCATTTATCCTACAAACTGATAACGATGCCCTAAGTTGGTTACTGGGGAGGCCAAAGCACATACAGCTTTTCGCCATATTGGCAATTCGCATTTCTACCTTCCAGTTTGGAATGTGTCATATACTATATAATCTACGTATATTAGCTAAACACTGGCAATCTCTGCTATTGGCACGTAAGTAATGTATCAGTGGGAATTAAGTTATTCCTTTTTGGGTCGCGTTCTTATTTCGTGTTTTACCCCTGTTACATTGAAGTTTGGAGAAAACGGTTGCGTAACTCATTCTATCTGCAGTTCATAACAACTTTCTAACGATATCATCTCAATGTAAAAAAGCGCACTATAGCGAACAGCATCGCAGGGTGACAGACTTTTCCGCCACGTTCCTGACGTAATGAACAGCAGTGGCGTATCACACAGCGTTTTGGCACGCAGGGCACTTCCTCTGATTATGGTGATGCTTTTAAACTGAAAAGTATGTAATAAATTGTAATTGTAAGTTTCCAATCTAATAGCATGTCTCTACCGTTCTCAGGGCTAATTTACCATATTGTTGTAGGAATCCACTTGATGGCTTGTAAACTATACCTGAATGTACTATTAAGAGATAATTCATTAATTTCTTAATTTAATTTTAAAAATTACTCTGAGAACGCCAATACCTTCGAAATGAAGGTGCTTTGGGGAGGACAAAGTTATTTAGGTTTGGAAATTCTGTAAATGATATAGTGGGAGCGTTATAAAATATGGGTAACTAAGAGGAAGGAAATCAAACGTGAATAATAATGAGGATTTGTGGCGCCGAATTTTACAAACTGCCTCTTAGCTCCTGTGTCGGGATCTTCGTCCGACATTCGTCTCATGATTTTTCTGACCTTTCGCCAGCACGAATGGATGGCATTGTCAAAGATTCACTCTCCTTTTCTGGTGGGGGGCTGAGGAGGGTGAAACTTTGACAATGCCAGCCACTCGTGTTGGCAAAATTTCAGAAAAATCATGAGACGAACGTCGGCCGAAGAAACCGAGACAGAAGCCAACAGGCAGGTTGTCAACAAGTGGCCACGAAAGTCTTGACCATTTTGTGTTGGGGTCTACATTTGTCGCGAAACGGGTAGTTAAATCATTTGCTGAAATATATGAAGTCGCTCAGAGGGGAAATTAATGGTGAACATACTGTATACATTTCGAGCGGGGAGAAAGAGAAGAAGAGAATTGTTGGCAAAGACGGATACATCAAAAAGGCGTATGGGAACTACCATTTCACATTTTGTGGAAGGGGCTTTAGTTTTACGCCTTTAGGAGTAGATAAAATGAAACGAGTTTCGGGTATAACAGTGCAGTAGGATTAATTAGTGAGACATTGTTTAGGAGGTGACCGAATAAGCAATCATGACAAGTGCCGAAGTTTTACACTCATTCATTGTAACATCACTGTAAAGCCGCTTGACTGATATTTGCCCTATGAATGCACGTCCGAAAGAACAGGCACTATACGGAACACGTGCTGAATCAGCGGCGATGAGTGAATACCTTTGTCGGACCGAGATTTTTCAGGCTAGGATGGCACTGTAAGTATCATAATTTAATAGTGGTCGACTACAAAAGACAAATGAATCATACAAAAATGACTAAGATGTACGTTTGACGTTAAAAAAACTATACTACTCAGTTCCTACGTACAGGCTATGTCCAACAAACATTCTGTGTTGATAAATTAAAATGATGTGGTCTTTGACCACTTATTCAAGAGTTTTGTGATGAGAAATATTTTGACTATCCTAGGAAAAGAAAATTTAATTTCAGTTGTGAGTGGTTAAAGAGGATTACTTACTCGTATGTTTCGTTTCAGAGACTGTGCCTCAAGACCAACAGAATTCCACGGAATCTACGGGCCGCGAGTCTCCGAAAAAAGTACACTTTTAATATGTATTCTCTCAGAGGATTCGCAGTCTCCTGTTTCCCCTTGGAAATCCGTTCGAAGGGTTCGGTTAACAGCAGCTCCGTCAGCATCAAACTCCCGCTCGCAGAATATTCTGGCCCACAACCATCGTGGATTTCATAGTTGACAAAAATGGGAACACATTCAGAAAGCAGTGTGTGTTGAGGTAAATGCGTCTTCAATAAATCTGACGGCTTCATACATAATGTGTGTTTCTTCGGAGAAACAATCTTCGATAGTAAAACTTTTCACGTTGGATCTGTAACCATCACTTAACAGGAATTTCACTGTATCATGAAATTTCCTGTAACATGAATACTATGTCCTCTGCAGCGCTTTTCTTAAACAAAATGTCGACATACTCATCACGACATACCAACGCTTCAGTCTACCTCTAATGGTCTCCTGTCCTGCAAAACTCCAAGGTATAAACTTTCTGGACGTACTAAACGACACCACTTATCGGAATGAAGTCAGATTGCAACGGAAGGGGAAAACGCATGACAGAAGAAAAATAAATAATTATAAAATATAGCAATAGATGTCACTGTAAGCATCATAATTTAATAGTGGTCGACTACAAATGACAAATGAATCATACAAAAATGACTAAGATGTACGTTTGACGTTAAAAAACTATACTACTCAGTGTGCAGCGGTGTACAGGTGTGATACTGTTAGTTACGTAAGTGCATCCACGGCGGATAGGTCATATCACATCGGATGGGCAAAATCGGTTTTTAATCTTCCTGAGGCTAAAAACCGCAGAAAAAGCATCAATCAAAATCAAATCGGATTAATAAGTTCCGTGTGACTGGCGGAAAACATATTCCATATGCTGTCCACCTTTCTCTACAACGAGTTGAAATAGAGAAACGGCATGTTCAACAACTAATCGAAGTTTTTCCGGGGTCACGTTCAGAATGTGTCGTGCCATGCGTGCCTCCAATGCAACTAAGTTGCAAAGGGAACACCAAACACAACATCTTTCAGAGAGTCTACAGCCAGAAGTTACACAGATTAAGATCAGGTGATCGGGACGGCCAGGCTGTAGAGAAATAGCGGCTGATAATTCTAGCATTTCCGAAGTGGCGCTTCAGCAGCTGCTTAACTGGATTTGCAATGAGTGGAGGTGCGCCATCTAGCATAAAAATGATCCCATCCATACATCCACGCTGTTGGAGAGCTAAATGACGTGGTTGCTCAAAAGACATCCTTCACCACTGACGGTACAGGTAAGAGAACCGGAAGCACCTGTCTCTTCGATAAAATATGGCCCTATGATAAATGATGCCGTAAACCCGCACCACACAGTGACCTTTCCAGGATGAAGTGGTATTGGCTGATTTGCGTGTGGATTCTCGGTTGCCCATATTCGACTATTCTGTGTATTGACATATCCTGTCAGATGGGAGTTAGCTCTGTCTGTCAACAAAATCTTCCACGGCCAATCATTGTCCACTTCCATGTAAGCAAGAAATTCTAACGCAAAGATTAACTGGAGGTGACTCGTGCACATCGGTAATTTTGAATGGATATCAAAGAAGGATGTTCCGTAGGATATTACGCATCGTGCTCAGGGGTATGTCCAGTGTTCGGGCAATTCTCCGTGCACTACACGTTTGCACACCACAGCTCGTCTCCTCCTGCATTTCTGTGGGCACTGCTTCCACTGACGTCGAATCATTTCCAACATCTACCAGGTTGCCACCAAAAGAACCCGTCTTTTCGAATTTCTGAATCATTTTCTCCAGACCCACGACAGTCATAGGACCAAGACATTTTTTCAAACACTTCAGTATCCGGAACTTCTACAGAGCGACGTGTGTACAGTCATCATTCTTGTAACAAGTGGACACAGTCATGGCGAACGTCGCAAACGCGAAAGGAAGAAAAGCGGTGTACACGGTGTGTTTATACGAGGTTCAATGGGTCGTGCACATGACAGGTGTTTACATATTTTGACTCATACAGGGCCATCTATTGACCAATTTTCACACTATTTTCTTTCTTCTTCCATATGTTTTCCCCCTTCTCCGATGATACTTCGTTGCAGTTTTACGTCTTTCTGACCAGTTGTGTAATTTCTATAGCGTTTTGAAAGTTACACCTCATCTACATCTACATCCATACTCCGCAAGCCACCTGACGGTGTTTGGTGGAGGGTACCTTGAGTACCCCTCTCTGTTCTCCCTTCTACTCCAGTGTCGTATTGTTCGTGGAAAGAAAGATTGTCGGTATGCCTCTGTGTGGGCTCTTATCTCTCTGATTTTATCCTCATGGTCTCTTCGCGAGAGATACGTAGGAGGAAGCTGTATACTGCTTGACTCCTCGGTGAAGGTATGTTCTCGAAACTTCAGCATAAGCCCGTACCGAGCTACTCAGCGTCTCCCTTGCAGAGTGTTCCACTGGAGTTTATCATCTCCGTAACGCTTTCGCGATTACTAAATGATCATGTTACGAAGCGCGCTGCTCTCTGTTGGATCTTCTCTCTCTCTTCTGTCAAACCTATCTGGTACGGATCCCACACCGGTGAGCAGTATTCAAGCACTGGGCGAAGAACTGTACTGCTAACTACTTCCTTTGTTTTCGGACTGCATTTCCTCAGGATTCTTCCAATGAATCTCGGTCTGGCATCTGCTTTACCAGCGATTAATTTTATATGCTCATTCCATTGTAAATCACTCCTAATACCTACTCCGAGATAATTTATGGAATTAACTGTTTCCAGTTTCTGACCTACTATATTGTAGGTAAATGATAAATGATCATTCTATCTATGTATTCGCAGCACATTACACTTGTCTAGATTGAGATTCAAGTTTAATTGTAATAAATCTCTATATGTATTGTTTTTCAAATCATATTTGCTCTTTCCTGCTCATAATTTTTCGTTTGTATTCACAGATTTTCTTTACCGCATTCGATATCGCAGCTAAATTTAAGTATCAGTAATTCATCTTGTACAAGAGATAATAAACAACTGTCAGCGTTATTATTCGTCTGTCCTTTCCGGGAAAAATATATGTTTAATATCCTCTGATTTGATGCTACACGTCATACAGCGCGCCTTTGGTTATTTTTGTTCCTGATATTGTCCGCGGTATATAGTGTCAATAACTCAAAGCACATGTCACAGTGAAAACGTTATGACGTTATCTTCAATTAGGACGTGCTCCGTAATTCATTACCGTGCGCCTGCACTGTCTCCCATCAGTTGGGCATATGCTCGATTTTTGGAGGCTTCCGCAGCTCGCAGCACTCTGAAATTAAAAACGTGTCACCGCACTGTTAGAAGTTTACAGTTAAATATAGGGGTTTCTTGTCACTGTGTAGCTGACATACTCAATTCAGGGGCAAGGTCCTTCGGGTTAAACCACATATCGTACATTGAAAATTGGTGTTCTCAGAACAAATGCTAAATATTAAGATCTGTCCACGTCACTAACGTAAGATATCAAGTGTGAGACATTTATTAATCGTTCATAATCCGGCGCTCAGATATAGTATTCATACACTAATTATACCTTATAAATCACCCCCAACGAAGATGAAATACGGAAAGTAACATTTTATTCATCTTGCAAGTAAGATTGTTGAATCATACTTTAAGCCGGTTCCACCTCCCAAATAAAGTTTTATTGAGTCTACAACCTTCTATTCGACCTACCAACGCATACATTGTGGTTACTTTAGGATGTCGAGTATTTCCCATTTTCTTCAAATAGTCACACAAGGCTGTAGGCAGTAGTTAGTTGTTTCGCATTCATCTGACACTCCTCCAGCTCTAGGAGCAGCGTTGCTGTGTCACATTATTTCATACTTTAGGTAACTTCTGGATGCTTTCGACATTTAATTTGTGCATGGCATCGTCATTTTATCCCGCAGGATAGTCTTATAATAATTCATGGGTATTCGAGACTCACCATATTTCTGACTGCATGAGCAGTAAGGAGTTTTTCATTTCTGCACTTCGTATTGTGCTAAGGTCTTGTCTGTGGGCGACTAGAACCCCCTCCTAACACGAGAAACGAGATGATAAATTATAATTTTCCTGCTCTGCTGTCACATGTTTAAGATTCGAATTAGGTGACACTTTCCATTTTTATAATCTGACTATTTTCGAGTGCGTTTACAATAATATTAGCTGTTTGTTAATGGCGTCTACAGTTTCTGTGATAACACTCGTCAACAATGGTTTTAGTACAGACAAAGTATATAAAAAACTTAATTCTATAGTGTAATGTTACATAAAATGTGAAATTAGAAAGTGTCCATCGCGTCAGTATTAAAAGGTGTAACCTGCAACTTATACAACATAGTAGAATTTACTCTATAGATTTGAAGTGCTTTGGATCACAACGGATTGTGATAAAAGTTAGTGCAGTGACCTTTTTTCTTCTTAACTTTAATGTAAACTACTTTTTAAATGTAATATGTAACATTAGTGTATTTTACATTGTGTAGTTAAACCCTCCAGATACATACATTTGCTTACTCTTCCTTCTATATTATCTCAGGTCTTTGAATTTTACTTTTCTTTTTCAGGAATTGATCTGGCGAAGTTCATTCAACAGAAAAGTGTTTTGTAGGCATTAGAAATACAACATGAACAAATCAAAATATGGGTGTACCAACCATCCCGATTCATTTTGTTATATATGTAGTGAATTCATACCAAGGAAACAAAGACGATCAATTTCTCTAAGTTACTGAAGACGTCGTATCATTTACGCTTCAAATGCCAACTGGGAGATCAGTATAGAGATTGGGCACCTCATGAAGAACTTCGTCAAGGGAATGGGGAAAAAGGCTAATGGTTTCATATATATCTACGTGAAGTGTTCCCTGAATTAAGTGACGCAAAATTGACAGAGGGCACTTTTATTGGGACAAAAATTAGGAGTATAATACACAATAAGAACTTTGAAGAAAAATTAAGTCAGTTAGAATTTGCAGCCTGGCGTTTTTTAAAGGATATCGTTGAAGGTTTCCTAGGGACCTCTTTTAGAGAACTATAAAAATTTTGGATGCAGAATGCCACTAAAAATGCACTTCCTTCATTCATATTTGGATTTCTGCCCTACCAATTTGGGAGCGGTTAGTGACGAACACGGAGAAAGGTTCCATCAGAACATTTTGCGAATGTAACGCGGCTACAAAGTTAGATGGAGCCCTTCAATATTAATTGATTACTGTTGGTTTTTAAAGCGTGAAGGATGTGTATCCCATAGAAGGAAGTTGTCACCAATAAGACTCAAGCCTCCATCATCATCATCATCCTGGAGCAAATGAATGTTGCAGTTTTTCTTGCAAAAATATACATTAGTCCCAGAACAGTAGAGTAAGATAGTTTTATAACATGAAGCATGTTTTATATTGTCTAAATTTAGTGTAGACCACTCTAGTCTCAGTTTTTAGATATAGGCATTTAAACACTTCCGTAACAAAAAATTGAAAGGTCATGGGGAAAATCTAACTGCATTTTCAGATTCAGTGACTTCAAATTAGTTAGGCCCACCATGTTTTTCTCTGTACATGAAAAAAGTTTTTTTTGTTGTGTAGTGTAACCATTCAGAACAGGTAGCCATAGTTAGCATCTTGCACAATATGTTCTGTGATCGTCAGTAGAATTATATCACTACATTTTTCGTTTGCAAATGGACTCACGTAAATAACTTTGAAGTTTTGTGTTTTTATGTTGTATTCTGCTTCCATGCTGTTGTGATTAACTGAGTAATTGAAACTAAAACTAGGTATTTATATACACAGAACACCTTTACAAGTCATGATGCTGACAGGACTCTTCCAATTTTCAATCTACGTAATCACATAATTTGTACGCCTCAAAAAGGAGATCAGTCTATTTTCTTATTTCTCAAAAAGACCGCAAATCCTACTTTATCTCTTACAGTAACATTAGTTTTTCCAGTGATGTAGAGTGACCACAGAGCCGATAGCTAAGAATTCATTGAGATTAGTACCGATGACGACGATGACGAACATCTACCACTTGAGTTTTGTAGCTTATATAATCTACTTCAAGCTCTTCTTTAATGGCGTAGGTGACATATGGTTTGGTGTCATGCGGAAGTAAGGAGTATAATTCTGAGAATATATAACAGTTAACAATCGTCGGGAGCCCTTGATAAATATTATCGAATTGGTTGCTGGAGATGAATAACTAATGGAGACCAGAAGTTAACATTATGTGTAAATGTAGATACATTGTTAATAAGAATTTGATTGCAGATGGTTTCTTAGGCTACATCACATTTCAGGAGTTTCATTCAGAAACCAACCTTGCTTCTGGTTCTTCCAGTCATGAAATGAAAAGATGAATTTTCGTGTCTTGAAATTATCAACGCTATGAACATAAATTTACAGCTTAACACACAAGGCTAGATGAATTTCTGTTAGAAAATTTCTTCACTGACATTGGCCTACTGAAAGACTTAACATGTACACACGGTCAATTGGTGATCTGAGTTGTTGGTTCTACAGGATTACCTTTGCAAAAGTCGAAATGTCGTTCCTATAAAGACGTGCACGGTAATACCCCTGGCGATCACTTGTTTCTCGGTCATACAAAATTTTTATATGACGTCGAGCAATTTTTAATTACGAATACTATGTTCTTTTAAGGATTAACTGTTGAGCTCTCATAAACGGTCATTCTCTCACCTTCTGAGAGGTTTCGCAGCATAGTAGGCGTCCCAGAAGGAAACTCATTCTGCGGTGGAGAGTGCGCTACATAGAAAACTTCTGTCGGAACACGTAGCATTCCTGTACGACATTGCTAAACCATGTATTCAAAGTTTCCTTTCTTATAGAAGTGCTAGTTCCGTAACATGCTTAGGAGAACTTCTGTGCAGCTTTCAAGGTCGGAGCGACGTGCGGCGGGAATTGAAGTTTTGAAGGCGGGTCATGAGCCACGCATGGGTAGCTCTCTCGATAATGAAAGTGCAAAAATTCTGTGTTCTAATCGTGGTCTGGCTTACACTCTCCCAGGAAGTTAACAGTTATAAGGAACACATGTATGTAAGTAAATTGAAACTGATCTGCCAGTACGTATTTGAACTAATTTCATTCACGGTATCACAGTTCAATGAATGACACTGAGTTGCTAGAGGCGTTAAAACAACATGACGCTTACAATATGGTGAGACAGATTTATAGCCAGATTGCATATCACGGAATACAAATATTTTGTATTCTACACATACAAGCCCTGTATAATGTATTAAAGCTAATTAGTCATATCTGCTAATTTTTCAGGTACAGAGTTTTAGGCTGAGTAAATGTTCATGTTTTTAGAACTCTTTATTTAAGATCACAATTAGGCCTTACTTCGTGGGTCGTGCACCATCTTTATCTTGAAATACAAGAACGACCTTTACCATCGAACGTGTGATACGTGCACATTTATTAAGCTTCTTTAATGTCTTAACCATTTTTACTATCTAGAAAACGGAAATTCGTGTTAGTTTCCAGTATTTCGTATTTAAAAACCTGTTTAACTTGTTTTTGATGATACTTGTACTTCATATGATTTTGCTTACTGCATACTGATGTATAGTGTGAACACCCTAGCACATACATGATTAAATACAGTAGTGAAAATATTTTCTCGACTGCAAGGCCTTTAAATTTCAGCCGAGTATTTGTTACTATATACATTATCATGTTGTACCATGGACAAGGTTTCACATTTGGAAATAATTTAATTTTCAAGAGCAACTTTTTTAATTTCAGAAAGTAGGCTGCAATACTTCAAAAGTGTGTGTCATCATTTACAAAAGTGATATGAAAATATATTAAACTTCTGAACAGGGGCGGCGAGAGATGAATATCTGAAAATTGTGTTAAGTTACAACACTCTCTCCTAGAACTCAAGCTCCACTCGCTGTGAAGTATTGCAGAAAAAACACTGCGGAATAAATTGTTTCGTGAGTCTGTAAACGGCTAAATCACTGTCCTGACCAATAACTAGTCAACTGTGTGTCCATTTCCCAAAGTAGAAAACAGGCAAACAAAGAATTAACCTATTGCCCAGCAAAACAATAACTTAGTGCAAAACCTGTGACATATGTCATTGAGGAGTAGACGGTATTTAAACATAGCTGCGATCGAAAATGAGATTTTCACTCTGCAGCGGAGTGTGCCTCCGAAAGGCAAAGGTCCCGAGTTCGAGTCTCGGTCCCGCATACAGTTTTAATCTGCCAGGAAGTTTCATAGCTGCGATCGTTTATCCCTGGTTGGTCGTCAAATGGTAAGGGCGTATGAGACACCATTGGCAGGGCGGGTAGTTTAGTTATTCATTACTTTTAGAAGGCTACTTCCTGTTTCGTTTTGTGCGCTCATGTCAGTATTTAGTGAGAAAACCTAGTGAACCACGTTAACGTTTTAAACAGTCGCTAGCAAGCGCTTTATCGTCCATGCCTGAAGTTTAATCAGTGATCGCCAGTTATAAATTAAAAAAAAAAAGTTCTGGTGCCTGAGCTAGCTATGCAGTATAGAAAATTATTCGCCAGCTTCCAACTGAAAAATACTAGATATACGGCCAGTGGACCAATGACGTAGAAAGTGAGGATACCAAACTGTAATCCTCGACGACACGGAATCAACGCAGCAGTTCACGACATTGTGGGACCTTTGGTTTTCAGGTGACTTCGATTTTCATAAACATTTAGCCAATTTAAAGCTCATTAATGGAAAATAAATTTGTGCAGTCGTAACCTATATTGTGTCCAAGTGGTGGGGAAATATACAGTGAACACACATTAACATTTCTCGTCTGGAGTTTGACATCATCTGAAGTAATAATCATTATGAGTGATATTTTACATTAAATCGTAAATAACTAAATGTACTTCACAGTCTCACGTACTGGTACGTTAACATGTATTACCCTAGACATTTATAGATTTATGCTTAGGTATGTAAGTCATTTTTGTACCATATCAGGTATAATACAGTTCTATTAAGACAGACCACTAATTACAATGACTGTATTTAAAATTACGTGTATTCTACACAAAATTCAAGATCGATATGTAAATGAACTGGATGCTGTGCTGTGTTTTCATAGGATACACTTGTGCATATGGAAATATTAACTTATTTTTCTCTATTTTAGAAGTTTTGTATGTTGAGGCGGTACCATTGTACTCATTAATATCTAGCGTATTATGTTTATCAGAATGTTTCATGAGGTCTGGCACTGATCATTGCCGGGAAGAGCTAATTTCAGTGCGTTGACCAGCGACGGGTGGAGCTCATTTCATTATGTTTCATTTTAAAAAAAGAAAATGTAATTTCACTGGTGATATTTAACGTACTTTTGTAAGAAGTCTTGATCCTTACTAGCGTAGTCTTATATCCCGGGTTTTAAACAGGCGACACTAGTGTGAATCTTTTGGCGGAGTTTGCTTTGTGTAGACAGGTCCGTGGACGGTTGATGGTGAGCCTGGGTAGCTTATAGCAGGAGTTCAATTATCTCTCTTGGCAGCAAACCAATCTCTCAGTTTCTATACTGTAAAATTTTACGGGTAATAGGACGTCGAAGAGTACATGGGGACAACGCTGCTTTCGATCATTGAATGTTTTCGCGACTGCAAGACTTTGCAGGAGCGCTAGTCCATTTCATGGTCAACTTAAGCGGACAGTGAAACTGCATCACTCATGAACTTTAATAAGGCGTAGTCGTCACACTAATTTTGATTTTCCCCTCATGGTAGCCGATTTAACTGAGGAATATGAGAACTCTTATTCACTATTCACGCAATTCTGGCTGCACATAGCTACGGTCTGAAGTCCTTAACCTTGTTCTGTAAATCCACACGAATGTAACAATTTTATGTAATGCTATCGTATATTTTTTGTGTTATGAGCGTTCAGCTTAATTTCACCATTGTGTTCACTGAAGTTTTTGTTACTTTGTTTCTGCTGAACTCTCATTCATTATATTTAAACTGATTTTATTACGATATATGAATAATTGCAATAAATGTCAAATTTCATGTGTGTATTCGATACGTGACTGATAAAAGGTATTGTAAGGTACCTGGCGCTGTTATTAGGGATTAAAAAGGCGGCAGGCGACCCATTTCCATGACTGTAAAGCGAACCTTGCCGTCAAGATCGTTCGCTATCATAAATCCCAATAAATCCTAGAACCGGTAAGTGAACTTTGACGCAACATGTGATAAGTTTCTCAACAGGAAAGGGGTGAGGAAGAGAGGGAATTGGGTGGGGGCTGTGAACAGATTCTACAGTGTGTATTCTGATATGCAATACTACCTTACATACATCACTAACTTACGCCATCGTAGCCGTCACAGTCATTGGATGACATTAGAATAAGTACCGCTGTCGATTTGAGTTTCAGAGTTAAACAGCAAACTGCCCCAGCCCATAATGTAAACAGACTATTAAATAACTCCAAATATCAGAGTAGGAGAAATGTAGAAGTTCACAAAAAAGTTTAAGTGTCTTAGTTCAGCTATTCTTGGGACTGATAACTGGTAAACTATTGAGAAGCATATGTCAGATAAGATTGTTGCACGTAACTATATGAATAGTTTGTTGTTGATGCAGATCGGAACTTAGTGAACTAAGCACAGCGCTTTTTATATATGTAATTTGAGTCATTGTTTTGTGGTATGTTCCTGATTTTCCATGTATGTAAGGAATCTCTACAAACCCCACAACTCTTTTACTACATTTTGTGCGTATGGACGTTCATTGATCCTAATATGTGCTGTTACCAGTAATGCGGTTTCAGTACATATATCTAGGAATTACAGTCCGCTGTAAATTAAATATTATTCGTATATTTCAGTACCATAACCATATTTTTTTGCTGTTTTAGCACCAAATGAAACTCATTTAGCGTCTCTGAATTTATATAAAGAGTTGGTATGACCTTTCCTTTACATTTTTCTACTACAGTTTTCAAATGTGAGGAAATGCTGCGTAACCTAACTAAAATATATCCACTCTTTTATGCAGATGATCCATAGAGATTCCTGGAAAGATCGGAATATGGATATAATTTAACTGGTCGCACAGTAACATGAAAATAACAAGATATATTATACATGAAGAGTTAAAAGTAGGACAAGTCTGTGCATATTCGGTGTCATTCTGGTAACTGCTCATCCAATGAGATAGGAAAGAAAATTTTTCAGTAAAATGTATACGGTTTTAGAAACTATACCAATAATTTTCTGCACTTGTTGTTTATTTGCATGATAGGTACGTCCAGAATTTGTATTAAGAAACGAAACAACCGTTTCATCAGTGACTGAAAGCTGCCACTGTCATTTCACCAAGGATGACGAAGAAGATTCACCTCCCAGTCAGGTTATGGCTTGTGTTCCCTCGGTTGCACACAGAAGTCCTTGATACTGATCACTTTCCAAAAGGGAAAAAAATTCTGAAAAATATATGAAAAGAGATCAGAATCGGTAAAGAAATAAAAATTCATCTCCCATTAGAACAACTCAGTTGTCCATAATGGTATTTTGCCTCTAGGAACATATGAGGGATTTGCTGCGAGACTATTTGATTCCTCAACACTATTTGACACTCTGCCATTTATTTTTACAGAGAAGAAAATTTATGTCTTTATTCACTGAAGAAACAATGTCCCATGTAACTTATTTTGCATATGAAAGGTAATGCTGTCCACGCTGTCACGGTTGGCGTCAACACTGTTTTACTATGCATGATCGCTTAGGAAATGGTATTCCCGCGCTTTCCTTTGAACTTCGAACTTATGTATAAGAGGACCCACTGTTTAAAGTGAAATCATTCCACGGTGCTACTCGACATTGTGACACAAAAACCACTGCCAAAGGCGAAAATCAGCATATAACTGAAACAATTTTGGATCTATCAAGGACTATCAGATACATGTCATACCTATGATAGCTGCGAGGTACTACAGAGATTGCCGGCCAGTGTGGCCGAGTGGTTCTAGGCGCTTCAGTCTGGAACAGCGCGACCGCTACGGTCGCAGGTTCGAATCCTGCCTCGGGCATGGATGTGTGTGATGTCCTTACGTTAGTTAGGTTTAAGTAGTTCTAAGTTCTAGGGGACTGATAATCACAGATGTTAAGTCCCATAGTGCTCAGAACCATTTGAACCATTTTGAACCGTTGGTTATGTGATCTACCCATCTAACCTTCAGAGTTCTTCTGTTGCACCAAATTTCGAAAGCTTCTATTCTCTTGTTGTCCAAACTATTTATCGTCCATATTTCACTTCCATACATGGCTACACTCCATACAAATACTTTCAGGAACGACTTCCTGACACTTAAATCTATACTCGATATTAACAAATTTCTCTTCTTAAGAAACGCTTTTCTTGCCATTGCCTTGCCATTGCCAGTCCCTACTTCGACCATCATCAGTTATTTTGCTCCCCAAATAGCAAAATTCCTTTACTACTTTAAGTATCTCATTTCCTAATCTAATTCCCTCAGCATCACTCGACTTAAATCGACTTTATTCCATTGTCTTCCTTTTGCGTTTGTTGATGTTCATCTTATATCCTCCTTTAAAGCACTGCTCTTACAAGTCCTTTGCTGTCTCTGACAGAATTACAATGTCATCGGCAAACCTCAAAGTTTTTATTTCTTCTCCATGGATTCTAATACCTACTCCGAATTTTTATTTTGTTTCCTTTACTGCTTGCTCAATATACAGATAGAATAACATCAGGGATAGGCTACAACCCTGTCTCACACCCTTCCAGACCACTTGTTCCCTTTCATGCCCCTCGACTGATTTAACGGCCATCTGGTTTCTGTACAAATTGTTAATAGCATTTCGGTCTCTGTATTTGACCACTGCCACCTTCAGAATTTGAAAGAGAGTATTCCAGTGAACATTGTCAAAAGCTTTCTCTCAGTCTACAAATGCTAGAAACCTTTCTTTAACCTTTCTTCTAAGATAAGTCGTAGGGTCAGTATTGCCTCACGTGTTCCAACATTTCTACGGAATCCAAACTGATCTTCGCCGAGGTCGGCTTCTACCAGTTTTTCCATACGTCTGTAAAGAATTCACTTTAGTTATTTGCAGTTGTGACTTATTAAACTGATAGTTCGGTAATTTTCAAATCTGTCAACACCTCCTTTCTTTGGGTTTCGAATTATTATATTGTTCTTGAAGTCTGAGGGTATTTCGCCTGTCTCTTACATCTTGCTAACCAAATGGTGGAGTTTTGTCAGGACTAGCTATCCCAAGGCTGTCAGTAGTTATAATAGAATGTTGTCTACTCCCGTGGCCTTGTTTCGACTTACGTCTTTCAGTGCTCTGTCAAACTCTTCACGCAGTATCATATCTAACATTTCATCATCACCTACATCCTCTTCCATTTCCATAATATTGTTCTCAAGTACATCGCACTTGTATAGACCCTCTATATACTCCTTCCATGTTTCTGCTTTCCATTCTATGCCTAGAACTGGGTTTCCACCTGAGCTCTTGATATTCATGCAAGTGGTTCTCTTTTCTCGAAAGGTCTCTTTAATTTTCCGTTAGTCAGTATCTGTCTAACCCCTAGTGAGATAAGCCTCTACATCCTTTCATTTGTACTCTAGCCATCCCTGTTTAGCCGTTTTCCACTTCCTGTCGATCTCATTTTTGAGACGTTTGTGTTCCTTTTTGCCTGCTTCATTTACTGCATTTTTATATTTTCTCCTTTTATCAATTAAATTCAATATTTCATCTTTTACCCAAGGGTTTCTACTATCCCTAGTTTTTTTATCTACTTCATCCTCTACTGCCTTCACTACTTTATTCCTCAAAGCTACCCATTCTTCTTCTACAGTATTTCTTTCCCTCATTCCTGTCAATTGTTCCCTTAAGCTCTCCCTGAAACTCTGTACAATCTCTGGTTTAGTCAGTTTATCCACGTCCCATCCCCTTCATTTCCCACCTTTTTGCAGTTTCTTCAGTTTTCATCTACAGTTCATAATCAATAGATTGTGGTTGTAGTCCACATCTGCCCCTGGAAATGTCTTACAATTTAAAACCTGGTTTCTAAATCTCTGTCTTACCATTATATAATCTTACTGATACCTTCTAGTATCTCGAGGCTTCTTACATGTATAGAACCTTCATTTATGATTCTTGAACCAAGCGTTAGCAATGATGAAGTTATGCTTAACGCAAAATTCTACCAGGTGGCTTCCCCTTTCGTTTCTTACCCCAATCCATATTCACCTACTACGTTTCCTTCTCTTCCTTTTTCTACGATCGAATTCCAGTCTCCCATGACTATTAAATTTTCGTGCCCTTCACTATCTGAATAATTTCCTTTATCTCATGATTCATTTCATCAATTTCTTCGTCATCTGCAGAGCTAGTTGACATATAAACTTGCATTACTGTAGTATTACGGTATTAGGCGTGGGCTTCGTGTCTATCTTGGCCACAATAATGCCTTCACTATGCAGTTTGTAGTAGCCTACCCACACTCCTATGTTCCTATTCATTATTAAACCTACTCCTGTATTACCCCTATTTGATTTTTTATTTATAACCCTGTAGTCACCTGTCCAAAAATCTTGTTCCTCCTGCCACCGAACTAATTCCCACTATATCTAACTTTAACCTATCTATTTCCCTTTTTGAATTTTCTAACCTACCTGCCCGATTAAGGGATCTGACATTCTACGCTCCGATCCGTAGAACGCCAGTTTTCTGTTTCCTGATAACGACGTCCTCCTGAGTAGGTCCCACCTGGAGATCCGAATGGGGGACAATTTTACCTCCGGAATATTTTACCCAAGAGGACGCCATCATCATTTAACCATACAATAAAGCTGCCTGCCCTCGGGAAAATTTACGGCTGTACTTTCCCCTTGCTTTCAGCCGTTCGCAGTACCAGCACAGCATGGCCGTTTTGGTTAGTGTTACAAGGCCAGATCAGTCAATCATCCAGACTGTTGCCCCTGCAACTACTGAAAAGACTGCTGCCCCTCTTCAGGAACCACACGTTTGTCTGGCCTCTCAACAGAAACCTCACCGTTGTGGTTGCACCTACGGTACGGCTATCTGCATCGTGGAGGCACGCAAGCCTCCCCACCAACGGCAAGGTACATGGCTCATCGGGAGGGGGGGGGGATGAACGAGTATGTATTTTATATTCTTTTAACTTGTCAAAATCGGATTTATTTACGACCTGAAGTATTTACTCCAACGCATGTATTCGCCACCTCGAAACAAATCTTTTAAAATTTATTCGGTAATTATGTCGTTGCAATGGATATTCTTTGTACCTTGTGACAATGTTTTTTCTTCTGCTATACGATCCACGCACCCAATAGTTTCCAGACCCCATATTTGTTTACAAAATATGACAGTATAAAGGTCATATCTTACGACATTGAAATGGACCTGTGACCACTGGAGGTACTCCATTTTGCTTATTTCAGGTTTACCGTTACATATATGTTTAATTTATTGTCAAAAGAAATCCCAAACCATGTTCTGAATTAGTGTTTTGTTTCTCCACTCGACAGTGCAACAGGTTCCTCCAATAAATCGTAACACAACACACTGACAAGTGTCATACTAATGAATGTAAATCAACCTGGTGATGGAAGATTATACCTTAGAAACCGGTTGTGGAGATAAATAAACAGTGACTGGTAACAGTAAACTTATTGTTTCATTTACTGTATTGGTGTAATCTGTGCAATCTGTCTATTGCATAGGTATGTCTTCTTCGTCTTGTGATCATATGTATCGGATTGCTAAACACGGAGCTTTTACTTCAGCATATTCTCAAAGTAATATATCTGGTTTACAGTCTGTACGGGAAGGCTTGCCTCTATTATTCAATTAACTTTTTTCTTCGCGATACCGAGGATATCTACTTCTAAGCTACTCATAATCGCCACTGTTTCTGACTTTTAATTCTGGTATATTGCTTCAGGGATGGAATTTGCTTACTGGAAACGAATTGAATAAGTACACCCGAAGTCTTTCTACATCTGTCGATGAGTGTCCATCCAAGTCAACATGTTGCGTCCTCGCTAGTAAGAACTCCTCTGTTCAGTAATACATTTCGACAGATATCCCATATGATCGTAATTTTGGTAAGAATCGTATCACAGGCACTGAGTCAAATGCTATTCGGAAATTGAAAAATACGGCATCTACCTGACTGCCTAAGAATAGCTTCCAGTGTATCATTTTAGGAAAATGCGAGTTGGGCTTTACATGATCTATGTTTTCCAAATCCTTAGTGGTAGGAATGGAGGATATCGTTCAGCTCGCGACACCTCATTATGTTTGAGCTACGAATATATTCTGAGACTTAAAAAGAAATGGATTTATGAAGAAAGTCATTTCATTACAAAAGTAGTTCATATATCTGCCTTTTTCTCTTACTGCTCCACCGGTGGGGCAGCCCCGACCGCGTGAATATTGCAATAGACCCACAAGTCAGACGTCGCCCGACAGGAACTTCAATTCACTAATGTCGGGACTCTCACTGCAGCATTTCTTGTACTGAGGTGTCTGAAATCAGTTGGCAGGCGATGTATTTCGAGGAAACGCATTTGTTGAACACATACTGCTTTGTTTCGTTTTCATCTTCCTAGCTCATTCCGAATGGCAGAGTCGGTGTTCGGAACTTGGCAAATTTACTTGATAATCCTAAAGTAATATTGAAGATACCGGGTAAAGGTGTTGGTGATACGAGGGACGACAATAGTTATTATAGCTAACTAAACAATGACAGTCAAGATAAAAATACAGAAATTGATAGAGACGAACACCCCGAGTCTGCAAGTAGTATGTAGGAGTGTTGACTAATATTATGTATCTTAATCAGTAAATCAAAACAAGTGGTGGCTTAAGATGGTTTTCTGGGTCTTCAAGGCAACACTAGTCAGTAGCTCCCTGTTGTACAATCTAGATGCTACTTCCAACCAGAAACCCAAGTTGAGCCAGAAGAGATACAGAGTGGCACTTCTGAAAGCTCTGGTTAGAAATATATGGAATACAAATGACAGAAAGAGGGGAAGACCATCTAATTTCGATCACAAGAAGAGACTATCAAAGAAGCCACACTTTATTTAGTCTAATGAAACGTGTAGGAGAATGGACAGTTCTGTAAAAGGAAGGTAAAAGGTGATAGAAGAAAAAACTGTTGACTACTGGAACACATCTTCCAGAAAAGCAGGACGTTGTCTGAGTGAATGCTTCAGAAATTACCACACCTTTACGTGACGAAATACATTATATGAAAGACAAAACATGTCATGTCAGTGTTATGCCTTCGCATAATTTCATGATATGTAAGAGAGTTTACTTTCAGTGCAAATATTCCGAGTACAGTGGCGGTGCAGGATAAAAATTATCGAGTTCAAGCGGTTTATTCAGTTTAAGTACTATTATCTCGAAAGTCGGCGATTACTCCACAGTTATCTGCTCAGGTTTTGAGGAAGGTAACCACCGCATTATCAATGACCGGCCGGTCCTCGCACAGAGCGGTAAACGCCACCTCCAGCACGTGATGACGCAGCAGAGCGCTGCAGCGTTTGCTGGCCTCTGGCAGATTGCCGACATCGGCGGCGAGCAGTGGGAGCTGTCCCCTGGGGACAGGCCAGGGCGCAGGGGACGCACGCAGTTGCGACGCCGCCCCCTGCCCGCGGACTGATGTCCTCGCACCACACCTCGCCGCAGCCCCGCGCCGCACAACGAACCCCGTGGGAGGCGGCCGGCGTGTCCCGCGCCACTAGGGACACCGAGCCGACATTGTCGACCTTCATTTCGAAATGGCATGTTGGAACAAAAACCCCCCCAGGTCCACAGTGTCTACTCATTCGAAGCGTACGCTCAGACATTATGAAATACATACCCATAAATACGAGGGCCGTTCAGAAAGTAACCTCCGGTTGATTTAAAAAAATACACCAAGTTAAATAAAAATATTTTAATATATACATCTTACAACTACATCTTTGCACTATTTTTCTACATAGTCTCCATAGCGATTGAGGCACTTATCGTATCTCTTCACAAGCTTTGAAATTCCTTCTGCATAAAAATCACCCGCCTGTGCCTGGAGCCAGCCTGTGACCGCATCTTTGAGCTCTTCGTCGTCATCAAACCGTACAAGAGAGTCTTAGAAATCTGTGGAAAACCAGTAGACAACTCCGACATTGAGAAACGTCGATTTTCACGAACTTTTGCATCAACTGTCTGAACGAGTTCGTCAGTCACCAATGATGGTCTACCACTCCTCTCTTCATCATGAACGTTTTCTCGTCCACTTTTAAATAAACGTACCCATTCACGGACAACTCCTTCACTCATAACTCTTGGTCCGTACACGGCACAAAGCTCACGATGAATAGCTGCTGCAGAATATCCTTTGGCTGTAAAAAACCTTATGACAGCACGCACTTCACATTTGGCGGGGTTTTCTATTGCAGGACACATTTCAAACTGCCACAAAAACTAAACTAGCGCAGGTACGACGTTCACTCGACCACGGCTTGATGCCGACTGTCCTGTTGAGTGCGTGAACGCACAGATGGCGTCGCTACTCCCCCCACAACCCGCACTGTGACCAATCGGAGGTTACTTTCTGAACCGTGATGAAAAGCAACTACTCTGAATGTATTATGTGAACGCTCTTAAAGATTTTGGAATAAAGCAAACGTCACTGACATGCTACATCTTTATTCTTCATGACCACGTATTTCCATCATCTGCCTCTGAAGGGATTCGAATTGTAGCGTGTAACATGGCGGTGTGTGATGTGACTACGACGGTGTGTGAGAAAATTAAGGAGCACCTTCGAGGCCTTCGTTTTGAGAACAGTGAAGTAGTTCAAGCAGAGGTGAGGCTTTAGCTCCGTCAGCGAAATCAAGTATCCTAAACTGAAGGTATCAGCAAACTGGTCTCTCGTTGGGAGAAATGCGTTCGTCGCTACTGTGACTATGTTGAGAAATAAATATGTAGACATGAGCAGCAAAGATGTAGGATTTTGATAACTTTTGTTTCATTTAAAAAGACATAAGAACTTTCTCATAAAAAATTCGAAGGCATTACTTTTTAGCCCACGCTCGTACATCGTAAATGAGTACGTTGTAGAGTTAAACTTGGGTGGTGATGAGGGAGAAGTCAATTCAAATGAACCGAATAAATGGTTACATTCGTTAAATAATGACACTGTTTCAGCTGACGCTTTGTTATGGTATAAAGCTAAAATCGATCAGTGGAATTAATGAGAAATGCAATAACATAACTTTTGTCAGAAATATGAAGTAAAAATGATAATTTCAGAGAAACTAAAGGCAATTTCAAAAGAAACTGAAGCAAGGCTGGGGGAAGCAATAGGAATACTAGTATTGTAAATAAAACCACAAACCACACAAAAGAAGTGGAAATGCTGTGAAAAGTGTGAAGTAGGTGTACAATAGAACACAACAAAACCAGAAGGATAAATGTGGTGAATTAGTCAAATAACATCGTTAGTGGTTTCCAACGAACAGATTTATACTCGGACGGGTATTCATGTTTACATACACATTTGTTGTTTTCTACATCATTTTTTGGCTCTTTATTCCCCCTTGTTGTGAACCAGGGGTCAAGAGTTAGTAGCAATAGTGTTTAAGTGTTAAGTAGGAAGACTAGGAATGTTCCGCTGACAGGACGCCTTCCTGATCCATATTTCCCTTACCACGAGATCTAACGACACACCTGCTTCCAGATTAGAGAGAGTTATGGAAAAATACTGTAAACAAGGAATTGTCGGCCGTGGCGCCTCGTTTCCAGTCGATCCATCGCTGTTTCCTATCTTTGGTTCGCTGCTCAGGGGCCGAGAGGTGAGCCAGACGAGGGAAAGTTGGCGCCGCAGTACTGAAGCGAGTGCACCGAGCTGGGAAAGACGTTTAAGAGGAAGCGTGCGCTGCTGGGCGTGCTGGACGCCGCTGGAAGCTCCGAAGGCTGTTGATAATGTACAGTATATACGAGAACCTAGCGGGAACAATACGAGTGGAAGCCTAAAAAGGAAGTGCACGGATTAGAAAAGACGTAAGACAGGTATGTAGTCTTTCTCATGTACTGTCCAAGTTACACGTCGAAGAAACAGTGACGGAAATAAAAGGAGCTTTCAAGACTGTGATTAAAATTCAAGGTGAAGGGTTGTTGTAGTGGTCTTTAGTCCAAAGACTGGTTTGATGCAAATCTCCATGCATTATTCCATTATTCCAAGCAAGGCTCTTCATCTGTGAAGAACTGCTGTTACTTACATGCCTCTAAATCTTCTTACTGCAGTCATCTCTTCGCCCCTCTCTACGATATATAACCTTCTAACCTCCCCCCCCCCCAAGCTTCTCTCCATCACTAAATTAGTGATCAATTGATGCCTCAGAGTGTGTCCTACTGACCGATACCCTCTTTTAGTCTGGTTGTACCTCAAAGTTCTCTTCTCCCCAGTTCGATTCAGTACCACCTATTTATTTACGTGATATAATCATCTAATCTTCAGCATTCGTCTGTAGTACCAAATTTCAAAAGCTTATATTCTCTTTTTTTCTACATCTACATCTACATCTACATCCATACTCCGCAAGCCACATGACGATGTGTGGCGGAGGGTACCTTGAGTACCTCTATAGGTTCTCCCTTCTATTCCAGTCTCGTATTGTTCGTGGAAAGAAGGATTGTCGGTATTCCTCTGTGTGGGCTCTAATCTCTCTGGTTTTATCCTCATGGTCTCTTCGCGACATATACGCAGGAGGGAGCAATAAACTGCTTGACTCCTCGGTGAAGGTATGTTCTCGAAACTTCAACAAAAGCCCGTACCGAGCTAGTGCGCGTCTCTCCTGTAGAGCCTTCCACTGGAGTTTATCATCTCCGTAACGCTTTCGTGATTAATAAATGATGCTGTAACGAAACGCGCTGCTCTCCGTTGGATCACCTCATTCTATTCGATCAGCCCTATCTGGTGCGGATCTCACACTGCTGAGCAGTTTTCCAACAGTCGGCGAACAAGCGTACTGTAACCTACTTCCTTTGTTCTCTGATAGCATTTCCTTAGGATTCATCCAATGAATCTTTCTGGCATCTGCTTTACCGAAGATCAACTTTATATGATCATTCCATTTTAAATCACTCCTAATGCCTACTCCCAGATAATTTATGGAATTAACTGCTTCCAGTTGCTGACTTGCTATATTGTAGCTAAATGATAAGGGAACTTTCTTTCTGTGTATTCGCAGGACATTACACTTGTTTACATTGAGATTCAGTTACCATTCCCTGCACCATACGTCAATTCGTTGCATATCCTCTTGCATTTAAGTACAATTTTCCATTGTTACAACCTCTCGATATACCACAGCATCACCCGCAAAAAGCCTCAGTGTACTTCCGATGTTATCCACAAGGTCATTTATGTATATTGTGACTAGCAACGGTCCAACGACACTCCCCTGCGGCACACCTGAAATCACTCTTGCTTCGTAGGACTTCTCTCCATTGCGAATGATATGCTGCGTTCTGTTATCTAGGAACTCTTCAATCCAATCACACAGTTGGTCTGATAGTCCATATGCTCTTACTTTGTTCATTAAACGACTGTGGGGAACGTCTTGTGGAAGTCAAGAAAAACGGCACCTACCAGGGAACCCGTGTCTATAGCGCGAACTGGGTTTCACATGATCGTCTTTTTCGAAATCCGTGCTGATTCCTACAGAGTAGATTTCTAGTCTCCAGAAAAGTCATTGTACTCGAACAAAATAAACATAACACAATCCAAAAAAAAATCCAAAAATAATACATAACACAATCCAAAATTCTACAACTGATCGACTTTAGAGATATAGGTCTATAGTTCTGCACATCTGTTCGGTGTCCCTTCGTGAAAACGGGGATGACCTGTGCCCTATTCCAATCCTTTAGAACGCTACGCTCTTCTAGAGACCTACGCTACACCGCTGCAAGAAGGGGGGCAAGTTCCTTCATGTACCCTGTGTAAAATCGAAATGGTATCCCATCAGGACCAGCGGCATTTCCTCTTTTGAGCGATTTTAATTGCCTCTCTATCCCTCTGTCGTCTATTTCGATAACTACTATTTTGTCATCTGTGTGACAATCTAGAGAAGGAAGTACAGTGCAGTCTTCCTCTGTGAAACAGCTTTGAAAAAAGACATTTAGTATTTCGGCATTTAGTCTGTCATCCTCCGTTTCAGTACCATTTGGTCAAAGAGTGTCTGGACATTTTGTTTTGATCCACCTACCGCTTTGACATAAGACCAAAATTTCTTAGGATTTTCTGCCAAGTCAGCACATAGAACTTTACTTTCGAATTCATTGAACGCCACTCGCATAGCCCTCCTCACACTTCATTTCTCTTCGCCTAATTTTTGTTTGTCTGCAAGGTTTTGGCTATATTTATGTATGGTGTGAATTTCCCTTTGCTTCCGCAGCTGGTTTATAACTTGGTTGTTGTAGCACGGTGGCTCTTTTACATCTCTTACGATCTAGCTTGGCAAATATTCATCTAAATCATATTGTACGATGGTTTTGGACTTTGTCCACTGATCCGTAACACTATCTGGACTTGAGAAAAAACTTTTGTGTTCAGCCTTCAAGTACCCTAAAATCTGATTTTCGTCACTTTTGCTAAACAGGAAAATCTTCCTACCTTTTTTAATAAATATCTATTTACGGCAGAAATCATCAATGCAGTTATCGCTTTATGATCGCTGATTCCCTGTTCTGCGTTAACTGTTTCAAATAGTTCGGGTCTGTTTGTCACCAGAAGGTCTAATATGTTATCGTCAAGAGTCGGTTCTTTGTTTAACTGCTCAAGGTAGTTTTCAGATAAAGCACTTAAAAAAATTTCACTGGATTCTTTGTCCCTGCCACCCGTTATGAACGTTTCTATCACCCAGTCTATAGCCGGCAACTTAAAATCTCCCAGAACTATAACATGGTGGGGAAATCTACTCGAAATATTTTCCAAATTGTCCTTCAGGTGCTTTGCCACAACAGCTGCTGAGCCAGGGGCCTATAGAGACATCCAATTACCATGTTTGAGCCTTCCTTAACCGTGACCTTCACCAAAATTATTTCACATTTCGTATCTCCGTCAGTTTCCTTCGATACTATTGTACTTCTTATCACTATAGACACGCCTCCCCCCTAACTGTCCAGCCTGTCTCTGCGGTATACATTCCAATCTGAGTTTAGAATTTCATAACTATTTACATCTGGTTTCAGCCAACTTTCTGTCCCTAGTACTATGTGGGAAATGTGGCCGTTTATTAATGAGAGCAGTTCTGGGACCTTTCTATAGACGCTCCTGCAGTTTACTATTAGCACATTAATATTGTTATTCCCTGTTGCCTTTTCCTTACTTCTACCTTGCCGCGTCTCAGGAGGCGTCTTGTCGGGCCTAGGGAGGGAATTCTCTAACGTAAACAACCCACATGAGCACTCCACACTACTCCGATACCGTTGTAGCCGTTTCCTGACTGTAGAGCACGCCTGACCTATTCAGGGGGACTCTACAATTTCTCCACCCGATAGCGGAGGTCGAGTAATTTGCACCCCATATCACCGCAGAATCGTCTGAGCCTCTGGCTTAGGCCTTCCACTAGGCTCCAAACCAGAGGACCGCGATCGGTTCTGGGAATGATACTACAAATAGTTGCCTCTGATTCCACCCCGCGAGCGAGTCTTTCCGCCTTCACCAACCCCGCCAACAGGCTGTATGAACTGAGGATGACCTCTGAATCCAGACGGCAGGAGTCACTGGTGCCGACATGAGCAACAATTTGCAGTCGGGTGCACCCAGTTCTCTCTATCGCCGCTGGCAGGGCCTCCTCCACATCTCGGATGGGACCGCCTGGCAAGCAGACAGAGTGAACACTGGCCTTCTTCCCCGACCTTTCCGCTATTTCCCTAACGGGCTCCGTCACCCGCCTAACGTTGGAGCTCCCAATCATTAGTAAAAACCTCCCCCTGTGTGTTTGCTCGGACCTTGCTGAAGGAGGGGCCACATGTTCACTCACAGGCAGAGCGGGCAATGCCACACGGCCAGGATCCACATTGACCTTCCGCCTCGTGCGCCGTGAACGCCGCTGAACCCGCCGCTCCCCTTGGGGAGAGTGTTGCCCAACCGCGCCCGGTACTCGCGAAGATGTCTCGACAGCAGGGACAGTGGGTGAAGCATGTAACACCTGGTGCGTACCATGCGACACACTAGACTTCCCACTGCCGCTACACTCCGAGGCAGCAGCCTGAAGACGGCTGAGCGCGGCCATCAACACGTTCAGGTGTTCGTGAACAGTGGCCAGCTCATCCTGCGTCCGTACACAGCAGTCACACATCCTATCCATCCTAAGAAATCAATTTACTGTAGAGAGTTAATCAACTTTTAACTAGACTGCTAATTCACTAAAGGCAGCTGATAGCTGACTAAACTGTGGTTACTAGACACTTCTTGTTGAAAGCAATGAAAATAGCACTACCTCTCTGGACTATTATCAAAACAAACACTAGCACTACTGGCACTATGACTGACTACAGGGACTCTCTCTGACTGTATTCAAAACAAACACGAAATCTAGGGAACACTATTACTGGCACTCGACAATTAAAGCTTCCTTAAAGCAAAAACACACGGAACAAGAAGTGAAAAGAAAGAATAATACAGTTAATACTTAAATTAACGTAGATCACTGCACAGCAGACGTGAAGTAGTAGGCTGTTAAACTCTTTATTGTCCTTGTGTCTTTTTCTTACATAGCTAAACTCCATACAAATACACTCCTGGAAAATGATAAAAGAACATTGACGCATGTGAATAATACCTGTTACACTTTCACGGCACACTATGGGAGGGCAGTGCATGCGATGATTAAACGCGCCACCCTGCGGACACACCAGGGACAGTGTTATCAGCCGTGGAATGTTGCAAGCTGCTCAGCGGTTGTTTACCGCTAGATCCATTTGCAGCGAATTTGCCATGGCATACGGAGCTCCTTGTGTGTCTTCAACACTGCCAGCGTGCCGCCACAGCGTATACAAGAACCGTTTGTGCAGCTGACGTAGTTTGAGCGAGGGCGTATAGTGGGCTTGCGGGAATCCGGACAAACATACCGCGAAATTGCGCAACAAATGGGGCGAGAGGTCTCCACAGTGCATCGTTGTTGTCGCCAGTGGTCAGCAAAAGGTGCACATACCAAGTTGGGGTCCGTAGAGCTGCGACGCACAAATGCAAGCCAAGGCTGTCGCATCTTACGATGTGACGTACAGGACCGCACCGTTATTTCGCAACTAATTAGGGACACTGTTGCCTTGGGGGTATCATCGATAACCATTCGAATTTAACTCCGTGAAGAAGGGCTACACTCCCACGTGCCGTTAGGTCGTCTTCCGTTCACGTCCCAACATTGCTCAGCCCACCTCCAGTGGAGTCACAATAGGCGTTTATGGAAGGACGAATGGAGACGTATCGTTTTGAGTGATAAGAGTCGCTTCTGTCTTGGTGCCAATGTTGGTCGAACGGTTGTGTGGTGTCGTGCAGGTGAGCGCCAAAATCTGGAGAGTGCACGACACAGGCTCATAGGACCAACACCGAGAATTATGGTGTTGGAAGCCATATCCAACACTGACCGTTCTTCACTAGTGATAATAGATTGAACATTGAACAGTGAACGGTACACTGAAACCATTATTCAACTGGTCTTGCTGTCGTCCATGCACCTACAAGGCGACGTGCTTTTACAACAGTACAGCGCACGTCCACACATCTCCCGTGCCACCCAACGTGCTCTTCAAGGTGTACGCCAGATACCCCGGCCAGCACGATCCTGTGATCTGTCCCCCATGGAGCATGTGTGGGACCAGATGAGACGTCATCTTGCGCGGTCTACACGACCGGCACGTAATCTGGCCCAACTGAGGCACCAGATGGACACTGCATATCAGACCATTCCTCTACGATCGTCTTCATGGGAAAATTGCAGCTTGCGTTGCTGCAAAAGGAGGGTATGCACACTACTTGCGCCGACACTGCGCTCGCACTTGACTTTACTCACGTGGGTGTGGTTCTGTTTTGTGATCACGTGTTGTGTACGTCCCCAAGAGTGTGTCAACAACATTTCCCTCTCGTTTATCAACGAAATCATGGTGTTCTACTTTCATTCTCCAGGAGTGTACTTTCAGAAAGGACTCTGTGACACTTAAATCTATACCCGACGTTAGAAAATTTCACTTCTTCAGAAATGTTTTTCTCGCCGTCCTCAGCCTACATATTATATCCTCCCTTCATCGGCCACAAAGAGTTACTTTGCGTTCCATATAGCAAATTCATTTACCACTTTAAGTGTCTCATTTCTTAATATAATTGCCTCAGCATCAGCTGATTTATATCAACTACATTCCATTAACCTCCTTTAGCTTTTGTTGAGGTTCATCTTATACCCCCTTTCAAGATGTTGTCCATTTCATTCAAGTGCTCTTCCAAGTCCTTAGCTGTCTCTGACAGAATTACAATGAACCGACTAAATGCTCACATATGTTAAATAATGAAAATGTTTCAGCTGAGACTTTGCTAATGGAATGGTGAAAAGTGAAATGTTATGGTATAAAGCTAAAATCGATCAGTGGAATTAATGACAAATGCAATGACGTACTTTTTGTCAGGAATATGAAGTAAAAATGATAATTTCTGAGAAACTAAAGGCAATTTCAAAACGACTGAAGCAAGTCTGGTGGATGCAATAGGAATACTAGTAGTATAAATAAAACCGAAAACCACACAAAAGAAGGAGAAATATGGTGAAGAGTCAGAAGAATGTGTACAATAGTATACCACAAAAAATGAATGAGAAATGTGGTACGCAGTTGTGAAGAAGGTCAGAACGCAACGTTGTGCTTGTATCTCAGTAGTAAAGTGGTAGTGCGGCCTCCAGACCAGTGAGAGGAAATGCATGTCAGCAAATGGTAAGTAATTACTTTTTTACTTAAAAATTGGTAGGAGAACTGTTTAATAATCTAAAAATAACAGAACTGCATCATTATAGATCCCACTGAAGATGCCTTAGATCAAGGAAAAGGCAAAACGCGTCTGGGATAAATAAATTAAGGAGTGGCAGGTAAAGGCGGTTTTATTTATATTTCTATGCTTGCCGCTGAGGAAGACCACGCAATCAAAATTGTTAAAAACTGTAGCAAGTAAAGGACTAATAATAAGATTATAACTTAAAAGGAAGTTTTGTAGACAGAAATAAAACATTCTGTTTTATTGGAAACTGACACGCTGAAATAGTGGCTGCATGCAAAATACAAAGTTATAAAGAAGAAAAGAGCAAGCACAAATAGTTAATAATGCTGTTTACTCAAATGAAATCGTTAGTGGTTTCCAAGCAACACGTTTATACTCGGACGGGTATTCATTTTTACATATACATTTGTTGTTTTCTACATCAGTTTTTGGCCCTTTATTCCCCCTTGTTGTGAACCACGGGTCAAGAGTTAGTTGCAATAGTGTTTAAGTGTTAAGTAGGAAGACTAGGAGTGTTCCGCTGACAGGACGCCTTCCTGATCCATATTTCCCTTACCACGAGATCTAACGACACACCTGCTTCCAGATTAGAGAGAGTTATGGAAAAATACTGTAAACAAGGAATTGTCGGCCGTGGCGCCTCGTTTCCAGTCGATCCATCGCTGTTTCCTATCTTTGGTTCGCTGCTCAGGGGCCGAGAGGTGAGCCAGACGAGGGAAAGTTGGCGCAGCAGTACTGAAGCGAGTGCACCGAGCTGGGAAAGACGTTTAAGAGGAAGCGTGCGCTGCTGGGCGTGCTGGACGCCGCTGGAAGCTCCGAAGGCTGTTGATAATATACAGTATATACGAGAACCTAGCGGGAACAATACGAGTGGAAGCATAAAAAGGAATTGCACGCATTAGAAAAGACGTAAGACAGGTATGTAGTCTTTCTCATATACTAACCAAGTTACACGTCGAAGAAACAGTGACGGAAATAAAAGGAGCTTTCAAGACTGTGATTAAAATTCAAGGTGAAGGGTTGTTGTAGTGGTCTTTAGTCCAAAGACTGGTTTGATGCAAATCTCCATGCTTTATTCCATTATTCCAAGCAAGACTCTTCATCTGTGAAGAACTACTGTTACTTACATGCCTCTGAATCTGCTTACTGCAGTCATCTCTTCGCCCCTCTCTACGATATATAACCTTCTAACCTCCCCCCCCCCCCCAAAGCTTCTCTCCATCACTAAATTAGTGATCAATTGATGCCTCAGAGTGTGTCCTACTGACCGATACCCTCTTTTAGTCTGGTTGTACCTCAAAGTTCTCTTCTCCCCAGTTCGATTCAGTACCACCTATTTATTTACGTGATATAATCATCTAATCTTCAGCATTCGTCTGTAGTACCAAATTTCAAAAGCTTATATTCTCTTTTTTTCTATATCTACATCTACATCTACATCCATACTCCGCAAGCCACATGACGATGTGTGGCGGAGGGTACCTTGAGTACCTCTATAGGTTCTCCCTTCTATTCCAGTCTCGTATTGTTCGTGGAAAGAAGGATTGTCGGTATTCCTCTGTGTGGGCTCTAATCTCTCTGATTTTATCCTCATGGTCTCTTCGCGAGATATACGTAGGAGGGAGCAATAAACTGCTTGACTCCTCGGTGAAGGTATGTTCTCGAAACTTCAACAAATGCCCGTACCGAGCTAGTGCGCGTCTCTCCTGTAGAGCCTTCCACTGGAGTTTATCATCTCCGTAACGCTTTCGTGATTACTAAATGATGCTGTAACGAAACGCGCTGCTCTCCGTTGGATCACCTCTTTCTTTTCGATCTGCCCTATCTGGTGCGGATCTCACACTGCTGAGCAGTTTTCCAACAGTCGGCGAACAAGCGTACTGTAACCTACTTCCTTTGCTCTCGGATAGCATTTCCTTAGGATTCTTCCAATGAATCTTTCTGGCATCTGCTTTACCGAAGATCAACTTTATATGATCATTCCATTTTAAATCACTCCTAATGCCTACTCCCAGATAATTTATGGAATTAACTGCTTCCAGTTGCTGACTTGCTATATTGTAGCTAAATGATAAGGGAACTTTCTTTCTATGTATTCGCAGGACATTACACTTGTTTACATTGAGATTCAGTTACCATTCCCTGCACCATACGTCAATTCGTTGCATATCCTCTTGCATTTAAGTACAATTTTCCATTGTTACAACCTCTCGATATACCACAGCATCACCCGCAAAAAGCCTCAGTGTACTTCCGATGTTATCCACAAGGTCATTTATGTATATTGTGACTAGCAACGGTCCAACGACACTCCCCTGCGGCACACCTGAAATCACTCTTACTTCGGAAGAATTCTCTCCATTGAGAATGATACGCTGCGTTCTGTTATCTAGGAACCCTTCAATCCAATCACACAATTGGTCTGATAGTCCATATGTTCTTACTTTGTTCATTAAACGTCTGTGGGGAACGTCTTGTGGAAGTCAAGAAAAACGGCACCTACCAGGGAACCCGTGTCTATAGCGCGAACTGGGTTTCACACGATCGTCTTTTTCGAAATCTATGCTGATTCCTACAGAGTAGATTACTAGTCTCCAGAAGAGTCATTGTACTCGAACATAATACATAATCCAAAATTCTACAACTGATCGACGTTAGAGATATAGGTCTATAGTTCTGCACATCTGTTCGACGTCCCTTCGTGAAAACGGGGATGACCTGAGCCCTATTCCAATCCTTTGGAACGCTACGCTCTTCTAGAGACCTACGCTACACCGCTGAGAGAAGGGGTGCGAGTTCCTTCATGTACCCTGTGTAAAATCGAAATGTTATCCCATCAGGACCAGCGGCCATTCCTCTTTTCAGCGATTTTAATTGTTTCTCTATCCCTCTGTCGTCTATTTCGATAACTACTATTTTGTCATCTGTGCTACAATCTAGAGAAGGAAGTACAATGCAGTCTTCCTCTGTGAAACAGCTTTGAAAAAAGACATTTAGTATCTCGGAATTTGGTCTGCCATCCGCCGTTTCAGTACCGTTTTGGCTAAAGAGTGTCTGGACATTTTGTTTTGATCCACCTACCGCTTTGACATAAGACCAAAATTTCTTAGGATTTTCTGCCAAGTCAGTACATAGAATTATACTTCCGAATTCATTGAACGCCTCTCGCATTGCCCTCCTCACACTACATATCGCTGCGCCTAATTTTTGTTTGTCTGCAAGGTTTTGGCTATATTTATGTTTGCTGTGAATTTCCCTTTGCTTCCGCAGCTGGTTTCTAACTCGGTTTTTGTACCACGGTGGTTCTTTTCGATCTCTTACGATCATGCTTTGCACATACTCATCTAATGCATTTTGTACGATGGTTTGGAACTTTGTCCACTGATCCTTAACACTATCTGGACTTGAGAAAAAACTTTTGTGTTGAGCCTTCAAGTACCCTTAAATCTGCTTTTCGTCACTTTTGCTAAACAGAAAAATCTTCCTACCTTTTTTAATATTTCTATTTGCGGCAGAAATCATCGATGCAGTTATCGCTTTATGATCGCTGATTCCCTGTTCTGCGTTAACTGTTTCAAATAGTTCGGGTCTATTTGTCACCAGAAGGTCTAATATGTTATCGTCACGAGTCGGTTCTCTGTTTAACTGCTCAAGGTAGTTTTCAGATAAAGCACTTAAAAAAATTTCACTGGATTCTTTGTCCCTGCCACCCGTTATGAACGTTTCAGTCACCCAGCCTATAACCGGCAAATTAAAATTTCCAACCAGAACTATAACATGGTGGGGAAATCTACTCGAAATATTTTCCAAATTGTCCTTCAGGTGCTTTGCCACAACAGCTGCTGAGCCAGGGGCCTATAGAGACATCCAATTACCATGTTTCAGCCTTCTTTAACCGTGACCTTCACCAAAATCATTTCACATTTCGTATCTCCGTCAGTTTCCTTCGATACTATTGTACTTCTTATCACTATAGACACGCCTCCCCCCTCACTGTCCAGCCTGTATCTGCGGTATACATTCCAATCTGAGTTTAGAATTTCATAACTGTTTACATCTGGTTTCAGCCAACTTTCTGTCCCTAGTACTATGTGGGCAATGTGGCCGTTTATTAATGAGAGCAGTCCTGGGATCTTTCTATAGACGCTCCTGCAGTTTACTATTAGCACATTAATATTGTTATTCCCTGTTGCGTTTTGCCTACTACTACCTTGCCACGTCCCAGGAGGCGTCTTGTCGGGCCTAGGGAGGGAATTCTCTAACGTAAACAACCCACATGAGCACTCCATACTACCCCGACACCGTTGTAGCCGTTTCCTGACTGTAGTGCACGCCTGACCTATTCAGGGGGACACTACATTGTCAACCCGATAGCGGATGCCGAGTAATTTGCACCACAGATCTCCGCAGAATCGTCTGAGCCTCTGGTTTAGGCCTTCCACTCGGCCCCAAACCAGAGGACCGCGATCGGTTCTGGGAATGATGCTACAAATAGTTTGTTCAGATTCCAACCTGCGAGAGAGGCTTTCCCCCTTCACCAACTCCGCCAACCGCCTGTATAAACTGAGGATGATCTCTGTACCCAGACAGCAGGAGTCATTGGTGCTGACATAAGCAACAATTTGCAGTCGGGTGCACCCAGTTCTCTCTATCGCCGCTGGCAGGGCCGCCTCCACATCTCGAATGAGACCCCCAGCAAGCAGTCAGAGTGAACACTGGCCTTCTTCCCCGACATTTCCGCTATTTCCCTAACGGGCTCCATCATCCGCCTAACGTTGGAGCTCCCAATCATTAGTAAACACCTCCCCCCGTGTGTCTGCTCGGACCTTGCTGAAGGAGGGGCCACATGTCCACTCACAGGCAGAGCAGGCGATGCCACACGGCCAGCCTCCACATTGACCTTCCGCCTCGTGCGCCGTGAACGCCGCTGAACCCGCCACTCCCCTTGGGGAGAATGTTGCCCAACCGGGCCCGGTACCCGCGAAGATGTCTCGACAGCAGGGACAGTGGGTGAAGCATGTAACACCTGGTGTGTACCATGCGACACACCAGACTCCCAACTGCCGCTACACTCCGAGGCAGCAGCCTGAAGACGGCTGAGCGCGGCCATCAACACGTTCAGGTGTTCGTGAACGGTGGCCAGCTCATCCTGCGTCCGTACACAGTAGTCACAAATCCTATCCATCCTAAGAAATCAATTTACTGTAGAGAGTTAATCAACTTTTAATTAGACTGCTAATTCACTAAAGGCAGCTGATAGCTGACTAAACTGTGGTTACTAGACACTTCTTGTTGAAAGCAATGAAAATAGCACTACCTCTCTGGACTATTTTCAAAACAAACACTAGCACTACTGGCACTGTGGCTGACTAAAGGGACTCTCACTGACTGTATTCAAAACAAACACCGAAATCTGGGGAACACTATTACTGGCACTCGACAATTAAAGCGTCCTAAAAGCAAAAACACACGGAACAAGAAGTGAAAAGAAAGAAAAATACAGTTAATACTTAATTAACGTAGATCACTGCACAGCAGATGTGAAGTAGAGGGCTGTTAAACTCTTTATTGTCCATATGTCTTTTTCTTACATAGCTAAACTCCATACAAATACACTCCTGGAAAATGATTAAAGAACATATTGACGCAAGTGAATAATACCTGTTACACTTTCACGGCACACTATGGGAGGGCAGTGCATGCGATGATTAAACGCTCCACCCTGCGGACACACCAGGAACAGCGTTATCAGCCGTGGAATGTTGCAAGCTGCACAGCGGTTGTTTACCGCGAGATCCATTTGCCGCGAGTTTTCCGTGGTATACGGAGGTCCTTGTGTGTCTTCAACACTGCCAGCGTGCCGCCACAGCGTGTACATGAAGCGTTTGTGCAACTGACGGAGTCTGAGCGAGCGTGTATTGTGGACCTGCGGGAATCCGGACAAACATACCGCGAAATTGCGCAACAAATGGGGCGAGAGGTCTCCAAAGTGCAGCGTTGTTGTCCCAATGGTCAGCAAAAGGTGCACATACCAAGCCTGGGTCCGTACAGCGGCAACGCACAGATGCAAGCCATGACTGTCGCATCTTACGATGTGACGTAAAGGACCGCACCGTTATTTCGCAACAAATTAGGGACACTGTTGCTCCGGGGTATCACCGAGAAGCAGGGCTACGATCCCACGTGCCGTTAGGTCGTCGTCCGCTCACGCCCCAACATTGCTCAGCCCACCTCCAGTGGAGTCACAATAGGCGTTTATGGAAAGACGAATGGAGACATATCGTTTTGAGTCATGAGAGTCGCTTCTGTCTTGGTGCCAATGTTGGTCGAACGCATGTGTGGCAAGTGCAGGGAAGCCCCCAAATCTGGAGTGTGCACGACAGAGGCACACAGGACCAACACCGAAATTATGGTGTAGGAAGCCATATCCAACACTGGCCGTTCTTCACTATTGATAGTAGATTGAACATTGAACAGTGAACGGTACACTGATACCATTATTTAACCGGTCTTGCTGTCGTCCATGCACCTACAAGGCGACGTGCTTTTACAACAGTACAGAGCACGTCCACACATCTCCCGTGCTACCCAACGTCCTCTTCGCAGTGTACGGCAGATACCCCGGCCTGCACGATCCCGTGATCTGTCCCCCATGGAGCATGTTTGGGACCAGATGAAACGTCATCTTGCGCGGTCTACACGACCGGCACGGAATCTGGCCCAACTGAGGCAGCAGTTGGACACTGCATATCAGACCATTCCTCTACGATCGTCTTCATGGGAGAATTGCAGCTTGCATTGCTGCAAAAGGAGGGTATGCACACTACTTGCGCCGACACTGCTAACGCTCTTGACTTTACTCTCTTAGGTATGGCTCCGTCTTTGTGATCGTGTGTTGTGTACGTCCCCAAGAGTGTGTCAACAACATTTCCGTCTCCTTCCTCGTCGAAATCATGGTGTTCTTCTTTCATTCTCCAGGAGTGTACTTTCAGAATGGCCTCTGTGACACTTAAATCTATACTCGACGTTAGCAAATTTCACTTCTTCAGAAATGTTTTTCTCGCCGTCCTCAGCCTACACTTTGTATCTTCTCTTCATTGACCATAATGAGTTACTTTGCGTCCCATATAGCAAAATCATTTACTACTTTAAGTGTCTTATTTCCTATTATAATTGCCTCAGCATAAGCTGATTTATATCAACTACATTCCATTAACCTCCTTTTGCTTTTGTTGAGGTTCATCTTATACCCCCTTTCAAGATGTTGTCTATTCCATTCAACTGCTCTTCCAAGTCCTTAGCTGTCTCTGAAAGAATTACAATGTCATTGGAAAACCTCAAAGTTTTTATCTCTTCTCCATGGATTTTAAATTCTACTTCAAATTTAGATCACTGCTAGTCCAATATACAGATTGAATAACTTGAGTGATAGGCTACAACACTGTCTCACTCCCTGCTCAACCACTACTTCACTCTCGTGCCCCTCGTTTCCTACAGATTCGTTCTTGTTTCTGTAGAGATTGTAAATAGCCTTTCGCTCCCTGTATTTTACCCCTGCCATCTTCAGAATTGGGAAGGGTGTGTTCTAGTTAACATTGTGAAAACCTTTTCCTGTTTCTACACATGCTCTAATCGTAGGTTTGCCTTTCGTTAACGTGTCTTCCATGATAAATCAAGGGGCCAGTACTGCCTCGTGTGTTCCTGTGTTTCTGCGTAATCCAAATTGATTTTCCCTGAGATCCGCTTGTACCGGTTTTCCTAATCTTCTGTAAAGGAGTGGTGTTAGTATTTAGCAGTCGTCACTTATTAAATTGATAATTCGGTGAAGCGATGTCAGTGTTAGGATTTGCTGATGACATTGCTATCCTGAGTGAAAGTGAGGAAGAATACGGGATATGCTGAATGCAATGAACAGTCTAACGAATGAGAATATGGACTGAGAGTAAATCGAAGAAACACGGAAGTAATCTGAAGTAACAGAAATGAAAACAGCGAGGAACTTAATATCATAATTGGGATTAAGAGGTTGAGGAATTAAGGAATTCTGCTAGCTATGTAAGAAAATAATAAAGAGGACATAAAAAGCTGACTAGCAGTGGAAAAATGGGAATTCCGGGACAAGATAATTCTGATAGCATCAGGCATAGATTTTAATGTAAGGACAACATTTCTGAGAAAGAAGTTTGGAGCACAGCATAGTATCGAGTGGCGTCACCTATAAGTATATCTAATGTATGACGTGATTTGTTTGACTGATATGAATGTAATGTAAACAGATAAATTAGTGTCTGTAATATTATAAGTCATTTTGTCGAGTCTGATAATATTCTGTGACAAATATTGTAAATATTTTCCATTAATCGCAGAGATAAAGAATACAATATGTCAATACATTTCATGAAAGCATGGAACTTCAAGTGTAATATATATACACAAGAGCCATGTTGCTCGCTTCCGTGTGGTCTCTGTTTTTCGTTTTCTCTCTCTCTCTCTCTCTCTCTCTCTCTCTCTCTCTCTCTCAATGTCTCTCCCTTCTGTGGATCGATGTATGTATAATGAGCTATCTGTATGTGTTTTAGGTTACAGTATATTCTTAATTGAAAGTATCTTATGTTTCCTCTCAGAAATGCCTTTTCCTTCAAGTGAAATTTATTTAAAGATAATATTATTGTCGATTGCTATCTGGCTTCGACTGTTTTTGTGGCGCAGAGTCCGCCATGACATGTACTAAAAAATATTTGAGCGTTTCCGAGCTTCACTCGCAACGGAAAGTGGTTCTACGTCCTTTTCTGAATTCTTACAGTAGGTTTAATATATTAAAGTTAGTTACTATTTTTTATCACTAAACTTATGCAGAGATTTATCGCCGCAAGTTTTAAGGGTGGCTTCACCTCCGATTTAAAATATTTTCATTTAATTCAAAGGATTATAAGTTAAATCAATTCTTAAAGATATAAAGTTAAGGAAATTCCTGGCAATTATTACAAAAATACGCAGGTTTTGTACTATTCTTTCTTTCTATGTAACACTAGATAAGTTTGCTGCGAAAATAAACCATTTCATGCTCTATATTATCCCTGGGTTAGTTGCAGGTTACGTTACATTGTCATTCATTGAAATAGAGTGTAACTTCCCATTAACAATAAATAACTTTTTGCCAGCGTATTGAGGTTAAATCACGCTATGTATATTTAAGGCGCATTTACTTGCGCTCAAAATATACTTGTCGTTCCGAAAATAATTTCAGAATTTAAACTGCTACGTTACATTACCATCACTGTAGGTTGCTACTGACGCCTGCGCGCATATTTCTAACCACAGGTAGCAATCTGCACCGATTTATACTGAATAACTAAATTAATTCAACACCACAACAATAACGTAGAAAGGAGGTAATGGTACATTGGTTGTGAAACATGGACTGTGGTAAAACAGGAACAGAAGAGACTAGAAGCCTTTGAGATGAAGGGCTGCAGAAGGACGTTGAAAATAAGGTGGACATGAGGTAAGCAATGAGGAGGTTCTCCATAGTATCAGCAAAGAAAAGAATATATGGAAGACTCTGACAAAAAGAAGGGGCAGGATGTCAGAATATCCCTAACGACATCACCAAAAAACTTTCATGACTCTAGACGGTGCTACAGAGGGTTACAAATCTGTAGACGAAGACAGAAATTGGGATACATCCAGCAAATAATTGAGGATGTAGGATGCAAGTGCTACTCTGGAAGGAAAAGGTTAGCTCAAGAGAGCAATTCATGATAGGCTGCATCAAACCAGTCAGTAGACTGATGACAAAAAAAAGGAAAAAAACTGAGACACCGTGGCTCAGTAGTTCTGCAACGGACTTACACTGAAACGCCGAAGAAACTAGTACAGTCATGCTTGTTCATACGGAGATATGTAAACAAGCAGAACACGATTCTGCTGTTGGCAACGAATTTGTGTCATAAAAAGTGTCTGGCGCAATTAGATCGGTTACTGCCTCTGCAATGGCAGGTTATCAAGATTTAATTGAGTTTGAATGTGGTGTTACAGTAGGCGCCCGAGCGATTGGATGCAGCATCTCCGAGGTAGAGATGAAGTGAAGATTTTCCCGTACGACATTTCAAGAGTGCACCGTGAATATCAGCAATCCGGTAAAACATCAGATCTCCGACATCGCTGTGGCCGGAAAAAGATCTTGCAAGACTGGGATCAACGGCAGCTGGAGAGAATCGTTCAACGTGACAGAAAAGCAACCCTTCCGCAAAATTGCTGCACATTTCAATGCTGGGCCATAACAAGTGTCAGCGTACGAACCGTTTATTGAAACTTCATCGATATACTGTCGAAGCCGAAGGCCACTTCATGTATCCTTTATGACCGCACAACACAAACTTTACGCACCATCTTGGCTCGTCAACACAGAAATTGGACTCTTTGATGGCTGGAAATACGTTGCCTGTTCGGACGAGTCTGGTGTCAAATTGTGTCGAGCGGACGGTCGTGAACATGTATGGAGACAATCTCAAGGGTCCATGGACCCTGCATGTGAACAGGGGACTGTTAAAGCTGGTGGAGGCTCTGTAATGGTGAGGGGCGTGTGCAGTTGGAGTGATATCGGATCCCTGATACGTCTAGATATGACTCTGACAGGTGACACGTACATTAGCATTGTCTGACCACCTAAGTACATTCTTTCTTATACATTGTGCATTAAGTCAGATTTGGACAATTACAGTTGGACAATGTGAAACCCCACACGTCCAGAATTGCTACAGAGTGGCTCCAAAACACTCTTCGAGTTTAAACACTTCCGCTGGCCATCAAACACCCCAGACATGAACATTATTGAGCGTATTTGGGATGCCTTGCAACATGCTGTTCGTAAGAGATGTCCACCCCATCGTACTTCTACTGACAGCCCTGCAGGATTGACGGTGTGAATTTCCTCCAGCACTACTTGAGACGTTAGTCGAGTCCATGTCACGTCGTATTGTGGCACTTCTGCGCCCTACATGATATTAGCCAGGTTTATGAGTTTCTTTGGCTCTTCAGTGTACACCGACTTGAGTCCGTGCCAGATGATGTTCCTGTACTAAACCGGGCACAAAGTCTTCCGAAACTATACTAGGACCTACTCGATGAGTTTTGTTGTCGCAGTGTATACGGCTTTCGATGTTGGAAGAAGTCCGTGAGGAGATTTCCTCATCTAGTTTTGTTGAATGTTATGATATCATTCTCCACTTGAGATTGAATATAATCAAGCTGCAGTCACAAGTACTTACTCAATTTCCTTCGCCAAGGTACCAATGTACTGAAATATTTCTGTTTTAAGTCAGGATATTTGGTTGGTCAAGCGAAACAATTTGAAATCCTGCTGAATTTTGTTTTACGTAGTACTGTCTATCGTGTGTATTATGTAAGGTTCAAAATGGTTCAAATGGCTCTGAGCACTATGGGACTTAACATCTACGGTCATCAGTCCCCTAGAACTTAGAACTACTTAAACCTAACTAACCTAAGGACATCACACGACACCCAGTCATCACGAGGCAGAGAAAATCCCTAACCCCGCCGGGAATCGAAGCCGGGAATCCGGGCGCGGGAAGCGAGAACGCTACCACACGACCACGAGCTGCGGACTATTATGTACGGAAATTTCGTTCATTTTATGTGGATGATATGGGAAACGCTATGTTTTAAGCATTTATTTGCAGATTACCATTAATAATAATTCTGTATCATAACAATAAGTAATAAGGGAAACGGTAAACTAAAAGAAAAAAATGTATATAAAACGTAAACTAACATTTTATAACGTAAATGAATGTAAAAAAATAAGTAACTGGAGTAATAGTTACTGTTTAGATATTTTAATTGGGCATGTCAAAAATAATCCGACAGCACGTTGTGTTCAGCCTATTTCCCAAAAATGGTATTTCAGAAAACAGCTTTATTACACGGGATGTGTGTGGCTTGAAAGCTTTTTTACTTTTATGTTTTAAAAAAAAATGAGTCTTTTTTCAAAGTTATTAGATAGTGGTGTTGGAGTATTTTGCAAAACTTCAAATTATTACAAAGTTAATGTATACAGTTTTGAAAAAAGTTAATTAGCTATTAGATTTTCTGTAAGAAACATTTCTCTACAAGTATCATGTTTTCGAAGATATTCCCTCCAAACCTAAAATTAAAAATTACCTTTAGAGGTGTCTTTCTTCCCCCTAAAAGAGAAACTGGAAACAAAAAATATGTATTGTATTCTTTTGCCCTATCCACACAACCTCCAAGTTTCATCAGCGTTGTTTATTGACAATTGGAAACGTTTCTTTGTAAAACGTTTTTAGTTAACACTTGCGTACTGTCTCGTGAGTCTATGTCACCATTATACATCTCCATCTTCAGGATGCAAGTTTATTAAAGAGGTCTAATCCGTGGCGAGCTGGCGCCAGTGTTATTTTGTTCATGTGTCGTTGAGATCGATTGTGATTGAGCTAAGCTGTCTTTGCTTTTGACGTGTCTTATCTTCCGGGTTGGCGAGCGGATGGAGTTGGTTGTTAGCCTTCGACGGGTAACCCTGAAGATCTCGTGACATCTGCTGGGAGACGAGTGTCAACGGCTGCCGAAAGAGCTTGATGACTGTTATATGTTTTGCTGTGAAGTTGGTCGGGCGCTTTGGCGACATGGGCAGATTGGAGATAAAAGTTCTGTGACTTTGCTGGGAACAAAATGTGAAGTGAAGCGGTGACGCTGTGGAACGCTCTCCTTCCTATTGTGTGAGTGATATGAGTGAGTAGTTCTGTTTTGTTGAACGACGCACTCAGAGGCAATTAAATTTTATTATGGTGAGACTGTCATAGTCGAACTTTATGATGGTGTAGAAGAGTTCAGTTGTCCTAGTTAGATGGTGGCCGTTACTTGAAAGCTTTCTCAGATATTTTGACAGTTCTCTATGTTTCCTGTAATCAAATGATTTTATGTTGGAGTTTTCCAAGCCTGCAAACTATCAATACAGTTGTCCTTGCGTAAAATGCTTGAGGTCAAAGTTGCGAATTTGTCAGTATTGAACGTGTTCCCTTACATGCTTACCCATATATCGTCCCTTACATGCTTACCCATATATCGAGCTAAAGGTTATGCCGGGTGTTTCTATGTTTCAGAGTTATTGAAATGTCTTCGTGATTCGCGCAGTGTATAAGAACCTGCCAACTACCGGGAGTTGTTCACATACCGCCTTCCAAAGTTTAGTATTTATCTTCCTTCCCTCATGGCGGGTTACGCTGGTAGATATATAAATATATATTGTATGTAACCTGTTTTTACACGAACCTTTCCTTTGTATATAAGATATTGGCAAGTGGCTAAACTTTAAATTGCGTAGCATCTGCTGAGTTTCTTGCGCTGCTCTTTCTGGTAGTCTTTTATTAACACGACTGGGCACGTGAACATATTTTTTTAATGATCAGTGTGAGTCTTGTAGTTTTTGTGTAAGTGGTTCTATCATGTTATGTAACTGGATCTTAGCTTGGCGCTAGTATTGAAGTGTAATTAAGTCACCCTTTATTGGTAAGTGGTTTCATTATATGTATTTTGAGGGAAATCCTATATGGGAGCTACAATTTCTGAAGTTTGTCAGTAATTCTGTTTTCTTAATAAGAGAAAATAAAGCGAGGGGTAACAGTGCCATGCAACGTTAAGCTGTAATTGACCTTTTAACAAGTGCTTCTTCAACGGATTAAAATAGTACTTTTATAAGGGTATTTTAGTGAATAATGCTTTAAGTGTGGCCATATTAATGTAATAACTAGTTTTAAGGAGTTTGATTAAGTGGTTATGTGAAGTAACTGAAAATTGCTATGCTTAAGGTTTCTTTAAATGCCTGGCACATAACGTTTTATTACTTTCTCTTAAGGGACTGTTCATTTGAGTACTGAATACGTTGTGTTTTTAAATGTATTTGCAAAACTTAATCTAGTGGCTTGTCCACAATTTGTAATTGTTAAATTTCTTGAAAGGCGTAACTTCAATAAACTGTATTGATTATAAATTGTGACTTCCAACCATGATTCCATGCCGCTTCCTCTTTTACGGTATCTAAGATACGGCGTGTAAGTGTGGTACGAATAAGGGAACCCACGTCCAAGGTTGATGGCTTATATTACCCATGAATATGACACCGAAGGTTATAATGGTACCTAAGAGTGGCATCCTGCTTAGACGAAGACATAAAGTATTAGTTAATTATGACAACGTTATTCAGCGTCTATCAAGGCAACTGCAGACTGCTCTCACTATATACTAGGAAATAACCGCGCTCCTCACTTTGAAACAGGATTTTCGTATGCTCCGATAGTCAGCACACCAACGCCTACGTTATGAGGACCTCGTTAGCATCTCAGTGGAAATAATCATGTAGATGGACATACTGATACCAATTTCTGGTAATATTTAGCGAACACTATCGGAAATCGACTTATACACTACACAGCAGTATATGGTATTGAGTGGACACTGATTGAGTTAGCTTGCGGCGGGTTGGCTGCTTTCGGTCACTGAATTCCAGTGACAAATACCGAAATCCCGAAAGCAGTCATTCCGCGAAACTACCGTAAAGAAAGAGAAACTCACCATAGACACAAAATTCAGGACTTTGAAATTAGAATGTCTTGTTGCTCAGTAAGAAAAGGATACACGAGCCACTCTACAACTCAGTATAGGCTTTGTTACGGGCATAAATTTTTAAAATCTCTACTGCTCCCTTTAGGAGGTCTGTTTCACAATTTAGTTGTTCACCAGCCTGCCACATCTGTTTGAAATTGGGCTGCTTCTACTTCGAAACTCGGAAGTAAACAAATTATTTGAGTCTAGTGAATGAAGCTACTTGTAAACAGTTAGTGCCCTTTGTATTCTCATTAAAGGACTCATCAAAATATTATATCAGAGACCTTACAGATATTTTTTGCGACCAGAGTTTACTGTCCATTACTGACAAACACATCAAATCTCGCTCACTCTAAGTTCCCTGAATGACTTTCTGGTTACTCTGACCTGTCTGCTAGCCTAATTAACAGTATTATTTGCGTCATTGTGTCTTTGGTGTTTGTACAAGCCCCGTTATCCGTCAGGAAGTCGTCCTCTGACGTAAAACGAAGTATATATTTTCATCTTTTTGCGTTATGGTTACATGTGACGTGACACTTGCAGTACCCTGCTACTAAGAATGGCTATGATATCTTTTACTTTGATGCCACTTCATCCTTTCTAATGCCGCTAAGATATCACAGAGCTCAGCAATAAGCTTTTTAAATTTAGTGGGCAGTCCAAGTTAGGAGATGTTAAGAGATCGTAGTTGACAGAACGCTAACTTAGAATCAATGAACCATATAACTGGAGATGTTCGATATATTTTGGTTGTGGTATGGTACAGAGATTTCATTATCACACAAAAGTTGGCAACGCGAGTCGATATTATAAACATGGTCGACGGCTCGCTGCAATCGGCAATGATGTATCGGCGGCGCTCCGAAAAACCGTATCTCCCTTCTCAGCACATTAGCACCCACACATCCAGTTTCAGACCTCAGCTATAGCAGTCAAAATCATCGAGTAGGACATTAACAATGGTTCTGATAAATGTACTTCGTGAATGTTGCATTTTGTGCTGCTACACAACAGTTTGTTAACCTGTGCGTCAAATTATGTTTTAGTAATCAATAAAAGTTGTAGCTTACCAAGCCACTCTGCGGCAAAGATCCGTGTCATAGTTAAGTAAAACCATTGTTAATTTATATAATAAAGTGGACTAATACTTCATGTGATTTAGTTTAATGTGCCATCTCACAAAGTAATCAAAGAACCTGCAGTTGTGACTAGATAATTGTAGTTTCTTTTCGTCACAGCACTGGTGACCTTACAAATCTCACCTTTCTTTAGCTACACTAGAGGGAAAATTCCCAGTAATACTAACTACCGCAGTCTTTTCGGACCTTGAAACGCACTCAGAATCGCTAAAGAAAATTTAATATTCATTTGATGATTCCTATTTCACAAGCCACATTCAAAGATGCTTCATTCCATCCTATGGGGTGCATCTAGAGTTTGCGAATTTCAAAGCATTTGGCATATACCACCGTATGTTCCGATTACGAGTGCATTGGCTTAGAAGCTTCGATTATTTACATCACGATCAGCGACCTGAGTACCTGATATAAATTCCAACTTTTACCTATCCGTTCCTGAAAAGGGCCTCAGCAGTCGGACAGCCAGCCAGCAAAGTAATCCAACGATGTTTCCGGTTTACTGTTTGAGGTATGAAAAACCTAACAATGAAGCAGTCCCGTGTATTACTGACTAGTGTGGCATGCAAAGCTTTCCCCCTTGCAAGATGGTCAGGTTGTCGATGATATTAGGATATCGAAGTATTCATTAAAAGGAGCTCCGCCAAAGTATGCGCCATTCTTCAAATCTTCGACGTTTACTTTTGCTGTTAGGTGGAGAATTACATTAGTACATTACAAAAGCGCTCTCTTCTCATCGCACAACAAACAGAAATTTCAGGTACAAGTGATAAAATTAATAAAATGTACACTTGAAACCGTAATCAATAGCAGCCGGCAGCATTCGAGAAAATGCTTTGATATGATTGGTTTGCCGCAAAATTTTTGCAAGATCGCGAGGTGAGTAGCACGTTAACGATGCTACTTTTGCTAATGATATCAAATTAATGAATTTGACTGTGGCACATCTGCCTTCCCACGTTCCGACCTTGCTTCGATTTTTTTCTGTTTTGACCGGATTTGTGATAGAGATCGTCCTGGGGAACACAGTTGTTCTCTTGTAATATAAAGTAACAGTAAAACCACTAATTGATGTAATAGAATTCATGTGTCTTCATTTTAAGTTACCCCTAGTTACACATTGTTATATAAGATATGTGACGATAAAATATAATTTTAAAGATATTTAAATGCTTATTTATTTTTAAATTTTGTAATTAATTTGAAGGTGAATTATCCACAAATGTACATTTGGTGCACATTACTGTGTGGTAGTGAGACACGGACTGCGAGAAAACTGGAACAGAGAAAATCAAAAGATTTGAAATGTGTTGCTTCATATGAATCAGGTGGACTAATAAGGTAAAGAATGAGGAGGTTCTTTGCAGAATCGTCAAGGAAACGGTGTAAGTAGGCTGTTTATGTTTTCTTATTGGCAATGTTACATAGCGCTCTGTATGAAAATCACTGGCTGTGCTGTGTGCAGTCTGTGGCTAGTTTGCATTGTTGTCTGCCATTGTAGTGTTGGGCAGCGGCAGCTGGATGTGAACAGCGCGTAGCGTTGCGCAGTTGGAGGTGAGCCGCCAGCAGTGGTGGATGTGGGGAGAGAGATGGCGGAGTTTTGAAATTTTTAAAACTGGATGTCATGAACTGCTATGTATATTATGAGTTTTCAACATTATTAAGGTAAATACATTGTTTGTTCTCTATTAAAATCTCTCATTTGCTAACTATGCCTATCAGTAGTTAGTGCCTTCAGTAGTTTGAATCTTTTATTTAGCTGGCAGTAGTGGCGCTCGCTGTATTGCAGTAGTTCGAGTAACGAAGATTTTTGTGAGGTAAGTGATTTGTGAAAGGTATAGGTTAATGGTAGTCAGGGCCATTCTTTTGTAGGGATTTTTGAAAGTCAGATTGCGTTGCGCTAAAAAATATTGTTTGTCAGTTTAAGCACAGTCTTCTATAATTGTTCAAAGGGGACGTCCAAGTAGCCCTAGCTAATATGGTATTTGCTTATACAACTTTACACATCGGTACCATATTTCTCTAACACACAAATTACACAGCTATCTGATCATTTAACTGAGAGAGACAAATATCAGTTTTACTACATCAGTGACACATGTTTACGCAATTACACAGTTAGATAACTTCACACTTATGAAATTGTATTTTGTCTGTACTTTGTGCAATGTTCATATTTTTTCGGGACCATTGTGATACTATGAGAGCTTTGAATGATGTACTTGGTATGGGATCACGATTTTTAAAGTACGTTTGAGGTAGATGACACTTTTGAAATGAGCAGAGAATTTTTTTTTAGTTTCTAAAATATTCAGAAAGCTACGACGATTTTGAGATGTGATTGATCTGTTATGATGTTATTATTATGAAGACGATGTGTATTATGCTGTTGAGGTATGTTTATGATCAATAAGCTGATGCTATAAGAGGAATTTGATTATGCTATGTATTTATTATGATGAAATATTGAAGTGTCGTCGCAAGATTGACGTGTCGACGAATATATATGTGTAATAAAGTAAGGAATAATGAGTAGTGGTTAGGGACTCTGGTATGTGAAAAAGGTTGTTGGAAACCAAGAATCGTACTTTAAGAGTTATGAAATGCATGTAAATGCGTGAATGTATTACAATGCCAACGAAAATTTTTTGGACACTGTTATATCAATAGGATTTTGTTTCTACAGATTTGTAACGCAAATTCTTGCCCTGTGAAATATTTTTATATGAGACTGTCACTGTAGCGGAAACTGCTGTCGTAAATATTTCGGGAAGAAAGGTAGGTCTCTGTAAGCACCCAGCTGCGCGACAGATGCCTGGAAAAAAAGCCATTAGTGTGTGTGTTTCAGAGGCGCAGGTGGAGAAGAAAAAAAAAAGGGAGGCCATTATCCTCGCTATTGACATTCCTTTGTAGAAAGCATTGTAAATACGACACCCTCAAACTTGAAAACATGATTACACTGTAGAGTTCTTAATTTATGATATTTACTGAAATGAAATGATGAGAAACAATTTATGTCTATTGTCTTGCTAGTTGAAAGATTGTTTACTGCATTATGAAATGCCATATGGCTAGTGAATGACGTTTCACGCCTTGCTTCACCTATTTTGATTAATATCTAGTTTCTAGCTGCACTGCAGCATTGGTAAAAATAAAATTTTATAGATGTACTAATATAAATATTTTCTGTCCACAGATCGAGTAAATAATAAATTTTTCAAAAAAATGAGGGAGCACAAAAAGACACTTACCTTCACATGAACTGCAATCATAGTTTTCTTTTCAAGTACTTGGTAATTTCTTTTGTAGAATAAATTGTGATGCATCACTCTAGTGTTAAGATGTGACATAGGTATTAGACATGGGCATTTTTAGTGTAATATTTTTTCTGCTTGAACTTTGTCATGTTTAGGTATAAGTTATTTCATTTGCTGCTGCTGTTTGCCAGGCATAGTGCTACTGAATTTTAATTTGTGTTACTCTGCTAAGCCAGTTTACTACTGATTGATTTTTCTTGTTTGCTGCTCATTGCCATATATTAGTTGTAATTTATGCTGCTTGCTTCGCCATTTGTATTTTTGATCATTGCTGTTTGTGTTAATTGTTTTGTGCAACTGCATTGCCTCGTCCTTTAGTTTAGCATCTGAGCTCAGTAGATTTAAGTTAGCTTAAGAGGGGGTAGACTATATAAGAGAATGAGTTGTGATGAATTGGATGAAATGCATTGAGAAGCTATAAGAAAATGGTTTGGCCAAAAAAAAAAGTATTTTGAAAGAGGATATGAACCAAAAAAGGTAGGGTTTAGGGACAACAGGTTTAGGTAGGATTTTCTTGGAAATAAATGATGAGGTAAGATAATGGAAAATAAATAATGAGGTAAGAAATATGTGAAAATATAAATACAGAAAGCATGCTTGGATAGGATTTTTTTGGTGGAAACAAATATTGAAATAAGACGAAAAATCTATGGAATGAAGTTTTAGGTTGGACTGCAGTACCAAATGTTACACTGAAAACAAACCCTGTCCTTTCCTTTTGTGATATCCCCCTATGTGTTTGTGTACCCTTGTGTATTTGTTTTCTTCCTGTCTCTGTGTACTGTTTCATATAATTTTTTTCTCTTCTAATACTAAGCTACATTCACTATGATGAGGAATACTGTTATCCTCATATATAATTTGCATTAATAATATGTTATGTACTTTGTAAAGATGTTTAGACATTATTTATCTGTTCTGTTTTGTTGCTCATGTGTGAACTTGATGTTTGAAAAGTTATTCTGATCTTTTATGTAGGTACTTATAATTCCTGTCACACTGATGTATATGTCTATTTCTATTCTTTTGTAAAGCCTGGTTTACTACAAATGTTATCTGTATTGTTATGTTATTTAATGATGTATTTTGTTCCTTTGTAATTGTATTCTCATGTTATAAAATTGTAATTGACACCAGTTCATCAAATTAAGTAACTTGTAAGTTACATTTCACTGCACACGTTTCTGTTGGTCATAGTATACGGACAATATGTGAGAAGTAGGGACTGATAGTGTTTTCACGTGTGTTAATAATTCAGCAAGGGACTCGTTAACAGCATTGCTGGTTCTAAGGACAATTAGAAAAAACTTTGTGAGTACACAAGTGGTGGTTTATGGACTTGCTATATTCTCCGCAAGACACTTTGATGGTAATTGTGCATCTGCACAGTCGCAACAGATGGCTGCTGGCCGTCTCTACAAGGACTACAGTGGGTCTGCGTCTTTGATGGCCCACCAATACCATTATTTCTACAAGGACTGCAGTGGGTCTGCACCTCTGGTGGCCCACCAATACCCTACTCTCTACCAAGACTATACTGGGTCTGCTCTGTGATGACCTACCTACCAATATTCTTCAAAACGTCGAATGGCTCTGCTGTGGGTTTGCTCCGTTGTGACCCATTACCTGTCTGCATGACAAGAGTCAGCACTGTCTTTCCGTTGGAAGGACAACACTACTTGTTCAAGACAGCATGGAAATCCACTACTTCCGTGTGCATTTTCTTTTACTGCTCAGACTTTGAAAAAAAAAACTGCCATTTTACTATGATTAATGATCAGGAATGTCTTTATGGACTGTGAGAAAATTTTACCTTTTGACCAACATTGTATCAATAAGTGTGTGCATTTGATATCTTTGTTATTGTAATCACGAAAAATTTTTTCAAATCATTATTGGCCAGTGCCCAAAACAATTTGTGAAGTTTTTTGTGGGGAGCATGGGGGCTATGTAAGTAGGCTGTTTATGTTTTCTTATTGGCAATGTTACGTAGCGCTCTGTATGAAAATCACTGGCTGTGCTGTGTGCAGTCTGTGGCTAGTTTGCATTGTTGCCTGCCATTGTAGTGTTGGACAGCGGCAGCTGGATGTGAACAGCGCATAGCGTTGCGCAGTTGGAGGTGAGCCGCCAGCAGTGGTGGATGTGGGGAGAGAGATGGCGGAGTTTTGAAATTTTTAAAACTGGATGTCTTGAACTGCTATGTATATTATGAGTTTTCAACAATATTAAGGTAAATACATTGTTTGTTCTCTATTAAAATCTTTAATTTGCTAACTATGCCTATCAGTAGTTAGTGCCTTCAGTAGTTAGAATCTTTTATTTAGCTGGCAGTAGTGGTGCTCGCTGTATTGCAGTAGTTCGAGTAACGAAGATTTTTGTGAGGTAAGTGATTTGTGAAAGGTATAGGTTAATGGTAGTCAGGGCCATTCTTTTGTAGGGATTTTTGAAAGTCAGATTGCGTTGCGCTAAAAAATATTGTGTGTCAGTTTAAGCACAGTCTTGTATAATTTTTCTAAGGGGACGTTTCAAGGGGCATAGGGAAGTCACTGACTAGAAGAATGGACAAGGTGATAGGACATCTGTTAAAACATTTGCGAATAACTTCCGTGTTACTAGAGGGACCTGTAGAGGGTAAGAACTGTAAACAAAAACAAAGACTAGTATACGTCCAGCAAGTAATTGAGAACATACCTTGCAACTGGTACGATGAGATTACGTTGACACAGGAGAGGAATTCGTTACGGACCGGAGAAAACCAGTCAGAAGACTGATGACAAGAAAAGAAAAGAAAATGAAATTTGTCGTTTGTCTCTATGATTTCCCGAAGGTATTGATTTCATTGATCTCAGATTCATTCACAATAACAAAAGGAAGAAAGAAACATTATAGTATTGGATTCGAACAAGGAGCCTAAATATTCGAACCTGTGTTGTTATCCACTAAGTTACCAACCCGCTTGTTATAATGCCGTGATTTTGAACTGATGTATCAGCATTAAAACATTGACCGTCATCTGCTCAGAAACTGTTGTGTGTTGGCACCTAAGACAAAATAAGGGTGCGTTTATTTTCATCTTCCTTTCATGACGTGAAGTTTCGATAGGGTCAGAGGCGACCCTTGCGGATGTTGAGTTAACTCCACCCCTGCACATGCAATATGGAACGCTTGCAGGATTTCCACATGAGGAATATAGCTCGGTAAGTCCCTACAGGCCCCAGAGTCCGTGTCAGGAAACTAAATTTTGGAAAAAGACGTTTACACTTCCTGCATTTGTCGACTATTTTGTTTTCTCCGTTTAACTCTCTCCCTGAAACAGTATCATCGCTAAGCTTTTCGATTGCATCACACCAGAACTGGGATGTCACAATTATCGGAAGAGGGGCACTGCCCACTGCGAGCTCGAGCTACAGCGAATCAAAGATGTCTTCCGTTACACGTATTTGACGTTTGTTAGCCGTTTATGGGCTATATCAGAACGGAATACTCACAAATGAAACTATTCAGGTTTCAAGACGAAATGTTTAATTTATTTCAGCAACCTCAGTACATCTAAATTCGTTGCCTTGCCAGTGCTTAACTTTTTCAAGTCATTCCACGGTGATATAAAGCGTGAGGTGTCTAGTCTCCATGCCAGTTCGTCCCTCCTGTTTTACCTTATATACATGACGCTCATATTTTTAGTTCAGCAAAAGTAGATGAGCAGTTGTCGCAGGGGAGAGCTGATATGTGCAGTGAAAGCGCTGTTACGTATTTACAATAGTTTCTAAGGTGAAATGAAATTACAGTTAGCGTTGTCTATTAACTCTAATCAGGCAACAAGTGCAGTAAAATTTAAAGTAAGTTTGTTTTCAGAATTACACCTTGATGAGCGTTGTGATATCCTAGACGGTTCGTTCGTGTGAAAGAACTGAGAAATAAACTACGAGAAAAATGCGCCCAACTGCTGTGTACCGCTTGGAGATTCATCTATGGTAAGCTCTTCTGTTTACTCTGGTTTGTCTCTGTCGTAAGCTGACAGATAATAGAAAGGCTCATTCATCAGATTCCTATTAATGCTTTCTACGAAAAAAAAGAAAAAAATCGCACCATGAGGGAATACCTCGAATGGGACGCAAATTGGTAGATTGGACGTGTATATACAAACAAATGATCACAATTTCAGAAAATTTGGATGATTTATTCGAGAGAAGAAGCTTCAGAAATTGAGTAAGTCGGTTATCGTTGTTCCTCCTCTGGTCTTCGTGTTTGCAGTTTTTCAGCTTTGCATTGATTAACAGTTGTTAGATATCCTCCTAAAGGATATTGTCCAATTTCTGTCCATTTGGCATGTTAGGTCGTCAAAATCACGAGCTGGTAGAAGGACCCTGCCAGTAATGCTCCACAAATGATCAAATGGGGGGAGACCCAACGATCTTGCTAACCAAGGTGAGGTATGGCAAGCACAAAGACGCACAATAGAAACTCTCAGTGTGCTGGCAGGCATTATCTTACTGAAATATAAGCCTAGGATGACTACCATGGAGGGCAACAAAATGGAGCGTAGAATATTGTCCAGGTACCGCTGTGCTTTAATGTTGCAGCAAATGACAGTCAAACGGCTCGTGTTATGCAAAGAAATGGTATCCCGCAGCCTCACCCCTGGTAAGTTGGGGGTCAGCCTGGTGCTTCACCACTGTCTGGGGTCAGGGAAGTCTCCAGACACATCATCGCTAGTCATCGGGGATCACTTTGAAGCAGGACTCATCACAGAAGAGAATTCTACTCCATTCAATAAGTTTTCAGGCCGAAGACGTGCCTAGGAACGTCCCGGACGACGGCGGAATACCAACCCGTCACCCGCTATGAAGCCCTAACCATGAATGACGATCTGAGATACCATTTCATTTCGAAGCTGGATCCCTTTGGTTGTCATCCGCAGCATCTTTACGGAACATCGGTACATTGACTCTATTCTGCGCTCCGTTTTGTTACTTTTCATGGTAAGATTAAAACAATTACAGCCCTCAGTCGAGAAATTGAAGACTTTTTGACCTGGATATCGGCCACTTCTAAGAGCGCCTTCATCAGAAATAAATCATTTAAAACTGGAATGTCACGTATAAAATAAATATGAAGTGATAACGCTTTAGTCACGCCCTAATTCGCCGGCCTTTTATGTTTTCTATTTTAATATTTTGTTACTAAAGCGTTATCTTTTCACATTTGTTTTATACGTAACATGCCAGTTTTAAATGTTTTATTTCTGATGAAGGCGCTCTCAGGAGTGGCCGAAACGTAAACCAAAAAGATATAATTTTCGTGACCGAGGGCTGTAATTGCTTTAATTCTACCTTGTAACGGTCACTAACAACGCCGCCATCTTTAAAGCATTAAGATTTCATGTAAGCTTATCTTCGTGCTTGCGAAACTTTACACTGACGAGCGAGGTCGCCGGATCTCTCCCCTATTGAGAACTATTGGAGGGTTATTGTGAGGTCTCGGGATTTTGACCATCTAACGCGCCAGTTGTACAGAATGTACGATGTTGCAATGCCCCTGTTCTTAAGAAGAACGATGTAATCATCGTACGGACATACATAAACGACCAAGGAACAGGCACAGCGGCGAAGACAGCCGTTATGAAATACATGAAATGTGTTGGCAGACGAACAACCATCAGCTGTATGATCATAGTGAAAATTTTGATAGATCTGGATTGACCCGGGATTTCCAGCGCTACGCGAGCAGCCGCCTTAGCTGATTTGGCTCTCCATGACCAGACATAAACTTTCATATACCGTTGTTCCAGCGACACAACCTGTACCCAAAGATTCATTCCGTAGAACCAGTAATGAAATAACGTCGCTTGGGAGGAGGAGGCTCGAAGAACTTTTAAACCCGAGGCTCATCCTCCCCAACGACACATTGTATGTTATTTGTTGTATATAGTACAGACGCGGTAATGTATTATTGGTCTTATAATGTGTAGGCAGAAGAATATTCTCTTCTTTATGTAAATCTACAATCAATGTATTTTATCTACAAAACACATATTCTGTATAAACCATGCATGAAACTGAAATCGTAATTATTAAGTTATTTAAAGAACATTGCCCTCAAGTGATAGTGAACTACATCTTATTCCTACGAATAAATTTACAACCATAAATTTAATCATCATATAAAGCTAAAGTTTATTTAGTCCCTGTATCAAGTGCTCATTCAGTATGTAACTTGTATAACAATAGGTGTTTATGTTTCTGAGATATTACACAGAATATACCACAACTAAAAACTTAGACAAACAAACAACTACGGAACATCATGTAGCGTCCTGACGTGCAACACTCCAAGTAATATATTGATGTACACAAACACAACAAACCAACATAAACACACACTATTCCGGATGAGAACTGCTCGAGGTTCTACCGAGACCTGCTCACTTGAAACAAGTAGAAACAGGCTGTTGTCAACCAGCAAGCTACTTCGACTAAATTACACATCTAAATGTAGCATCTATGTTTACATTATAAAAATTATAGATCATATTCTCCTCGGCTAGGCAGAAACAAATTATACAGAACCACTTTAACAACTGTATAGCATTAAATTATCTGTAACTTTATAGAAATGTTTATATATTATTTCTTAAATTATTTAAAATAGCTTTAAAAGTGCATACCAGTAAGACTGTAACAGTACGAAGTCTTTGCTATTAGATTTAGTAGCATCAGACCCACCTCACATATCAAGGCGGTAGGTTATTCTGTACTATTAATCAAGTAAATTAATAATTACCCTTATAGCGGACGATATTTTAATTGAATTGAATTCAATTCAATTGAATGTCCCTCCCCAGTATTAGTGGATAGATATTATACTGTAGCGCCCATCTGGCTAAGAATAGCGATACAATTCATGTCCTTTCCTGTTCGGGAATTACATAATGCGTATACGAGTACAGGTTGTGACGCATGAACGTCGGCATATGGAAGTTTGGGTCAGAACCTGGGTCGTGAACGAATAGCCAAAGCGGTTAAGGCGACTGGTCTCGTAGAGCTCGACATCTGGGTTCGAATCCCTGTCCATTACAAATTTTCACTGTCATCAATTCCTTACTCAGCTGGTGGTTGTCAGTATTCACAACTGCGAATACATGTCATGTACAGAATTTGTCACACTATCCCTCAGGAGGTCATCCAAGATTTCAATCACTCAAGCTGAATAAGTGCTTGTGTAAGGGCCAGAGGTGAACCAACATGTTATTGATTTGCTCAATTTGTGATGCTCTATCACTTGAAAATATCATTAATTATTTCTTAAATTGCAATCAGTAGTTTGTCTGCACATGTACGTCACATCTATCGATTTCCGTTCCATTCGGCTAATTTCTTCATGGTGCGTCTCTCTCTCTTCTCTTAGTATGTGTTATGCACGGAGTGCGTGCCACACATTCTACAATTTTAAGTGTGCATACTGTAAAAAATTCATTGTACTGCACTCTATTAATAGTAATGGAGAACTCATTATACGGCAATCTTTTAATAGTACTGGAAGTAAAATGAAGCTGACACACCATGCAATCTTTCTTCAAGTATTTTCTCAGGCAAATCCCAACTGCAACTTCAGAAAAAAAGCAGTAGTTGGGTTTATTGATTGGTATATCCGTATTTTAGTGAAATATCTGGTTTCATCCTACGATTAATAGTTTTAAGTCATTCGGCCCAAAACTAGATTTTTGTTTTTGTGACGTAGTTCATAATTGAGCCAGTAAACAAAGAATTTTAAAAACCCGTCGGTGACAGTTTCAAGTTCAAGTACGACAGAAATATCAGATGATCCTGGGTAAATGTATATGTATTTCGTGACACTATATACTTAACAATAATTGTGTGTTATCTATGTGGAAATAAGCAAGATAGTGATTCACGGATTTTTTTAAACACGCGGAATACGGACTGTGGGTTGCTGCTTCAGTTACGCCGGAATAGTGGGCAAGCGATGGGAGCACTGGACGTTGGTTCTCCCATCAGGCAGCGTTCTCCTAAGTGACTCTTAACTCTGAGTGCTGCTGCGCGAGCAGACAAATTACAACTGTGAAAGAAGGTGCCTTCCATTTCAGTAATGTATTTAACCGTCGGATGGCACTTTCACATTCCATCCGATAATGGAATATGAGAGCAGGATCCCCTGTAGCGCCTTGGTGCCCACCAGAGCCACACACTTCCACAGCAATTTGCAGAAAGCTCCTGTACATACGAGTCACGTAGCGAGGTGTTGCAAAATTCAGTATGGCGCGTTTCATGTCCTTTCGTGCGATAAAACAGCATACAAAGAGTTGGAAGAAACTGTGTTGCCAATACAAGGGATAAACGAAAACAGTGCTGTGTCTAGTAGCTACGATATGGGTTCCAGTACACTACTGATTATCAGATGTCAATTTGTAGCGTGGCAAAACTGCAAATCAGTCTAGGGACTATTTACAGATAAAAGAAATGAAAGTCGATAAACCCAGAGTAAAAACTGTGACAGAGGTGGCAGCTTAGTCGCATGTCTTTCTGCATTCCGTTCACAAACGTTAATGATTGATTACTTAAAAAAATGTAAATAGTAGAGATTTATGTATTTATAATGATGAATTATTTTCTATGGATCCTCTAATTCTACAACATAATTACTTGCATACCTGAAGACAGAGAAAGAAATATTTTGACTTATTTACAAGCAAACACCATTAACTGGAAAGTATCACCTATGAGAGATAATTAGTGACAATGATGTTTCTGCAGGAGCAGTAATGATCTTGGCATAAACGTAATCAAAAAAGCTGAAACAGTAATTCGGTTTGGTAAAACCGATATACAGTGATTCTCGACTTAATGAAACTACATTCTGAGAACAAGTATTTACCATCTGGCAAACTCGGAAAAAATACGGTTAAAGCTCTAATATGTTTAGGAAGCGGCATGGATGATCAGGTTTCAAGCAAGTTAGTGAAAGACGCATCCTATATAAGGTAAGAATTAAGAGAATTCTGCGAAAACAGGGACTACGGTACTCTAGCTACAAGAGAGTCTGCAGGGATTCTGGTAGAGAAAACATAATAGTAACCCGTACATCCGTAAGAATGACTATCCATATAGTCCATAAAAATTTTCACAGTCCGATCCCGGTGAAAGATTGACCAGAAAATCCTTAGAAGATCTAGTCAGACGTAAAATTGATGAAATAATCAAAATCTCCCAAAGAGTCTCTGGCGACCCCGGTTGGTGTCGTGCCTGAAGGTAGCAGGCTGCAACCCCTGTTTTTAAATTCCGCATTTAGAAAACGTGTTCAACGAACAACTTGCCACTGTTTGATAGCCACGCTGCTTCAGAAATGATCGCCATTATTAATACACTGCTGAAAAGAATTTGGCTAACATTGGGCGTCTGCCATACTCCATCGAGCAATAATTAAAAATTGGCCGTGTTACTAAGTTATATCTTTATGTTTCACAAATTAAGTGCACAACAAAAAACCAAACCATCCTCTACCGTCTACATAAAAAGAACTGAAACAAAGTGGAAACAGTAATTCATCCTGTCATCCCGTGTGCTTTTCATTGGATGTTAAGAGCACCATTAACGTGTATGGCCGCTGTGAGCGTTTATTAGCGTCTGACAGCTGCCCGGCATTCTCCGTGTATATGTTTACGGTTTACGGAGGTAACCCTGAGAGTCTAAAGAATATCGCATGAAATCTGCTAGTGCCACCAGTTTAAGAACACCTGTTTTGTTGCAGTGTTTGGCCTCGTCATCAAGTAGGGATGACAACAGACGTCAGACAAATTCATACACGGCCTGGCAGAGTTGTAATATTTCGGCACAGCCAGCACGAAAATGTAACATAAATACTCAGAGAACATGAAAATGAACCAAGCTGGGTAAATTTATGTAGCCTGAATTCGATCATGTCTGTATGCTGTCATCAACGCATTTATCGCATACAATACTATTCTGCGCAACCATTTCGTCAGTAGCTCAATACGGGAAGGGAATAGGTACGAAAACTAATAACAGTGAAAGCATGCACTCTCAGTGGTGCACTATTCAATGGCTTGCAGAGTGATTGAGGAATGAAGGTAGATATAGATGGCGAATCGAGAATTTTATAAGTTAGTAAATAATTTATTTATTGCATTTTAAGCCAAAAAATTCGAAGTGCAGTGTAATACTGTAATTTTCTAAGAACACTGAGGAATTTATATGCTCATTTTACAAATATTCGAGGTACGAATCGCGTCCTTCTTTTTGTCTCTTGTCTTTCTAGTCCACCTAGTATACTGTAAGAGTCTCATGTTATTTGCTTGTAGTATATTTAATATAAAACCATAAAACGTAACTGAGTTTATATTTCATTTTTTAAAAAACATATTACTGCCCTTTACTCATTGTATATTTATTCTTATGATTCATTTAAGTGTCAGGAAGTCGTTTCTGAAAGTATTTGTATGGAGTGTAGCCATGTATGGAAGTGAAACATGGACGATAAATAGTTTGGACAAGAAGAAAATAGAAGCTTTCGAAATGCGGTGCTACAGAAGAATGCTGAAGATTAGATGGGTAGATCACATAACTAATGAGGAGGTATTGAATAGAATTGGGGAGAAAAGGAGTTTGTGGCACAACTTGACAAGAAGAAGGGACCGGTTGGTAGGACATGTTCTGAGGCATCAAGGGATCACAAATTTAGCATTGGAGGGCAGTGTGGTGGGTAAAAATCGTAGTGGGAGACCAAGAGATGAATAAACTAATCAGATTCAGAAGGATGTAGGTTGCAGTAATTACTGGGAGATGAAGAAGCTTGCACAGGATGGAGTAGCATGTAGAGCTGCATCAAACCAGTCTCAGAACTGAAGACAACAACAACATACTTCTTCCAATCACTGTCCTCCGTCACCAGTCTTATATGCTCGCCAACAGTTTCTGGACCTGACGACTACTAAAGCAAGTAAAAAAAATCTACATAAATAGACAATGTGTAGGGTAAGTTACTAAGAACGGATATTATCTTGATATACTTTCCATTATATGTTTCCTGCCGTGGTCACTGTGACGTGTACCAACTTCTGAACAACTGGACTTCGGAAGAATGAGACATCAGCACTACAACTTATATTCCCAAATTACTTTCTCGTATTTTTTATCGAGGTACGTTACACAATCCAGAACAGAGGCGCTTCAGTTAAGGGAAGACAACAGTTGATATATGTAATGCATTGTTATTTTTGCGTCACTATAGAAACATGTGTCTGTCGCATCACATTGTTCAGCAATAAAAATCACCTCGTTGGAGCGAAAGTTCTCGAAACAATAAACTCCTCCGTTATTTTGATTTGGGCAGCAACTGTACTACGTAAAGGACCTGCTATTTCTAATAAAAGAACTCTTTACTCTCATTTGTTATTAAATCACGTAAAGGAGATTCTTACATTGCATTCAATATACCTTTGTGGTAACAGTTCTACTCAGGGAAAATACACGTCTTTCGGTAACACTAGGGAAGGCAATTAAAAGAAAATGCTGAATAAAGTTACATAAAATGAGTTACACCTCTTCGAGCTCTCAACAATTAATTTGTAAATAGAGCTGGAGCTAAACCATGCAGATGCAAGGAAATATCTACAAATTTTTTCGATGGCTTCTGTACTATACAGACTTCAGACAAGTTACAAAACCTCTAATTTTCGCAGAACGGTCACTCAGATGAACTGTCCGAAGGTTCTCACTAAATGGCATACAGTCTTTTGTTAAATCTGTATTAATTAAGGATGTATCGCTGTCAACTAACCTTTTCAAACTCCAACTGCGGTAGTGTCTGCAGCTAGTGCCGTAGATCTCAAATAGTAGAATTAAGACGAGGAACAGCTTCAGACAAATATCAATCATTACAACAATGTAGTTATCTGTAACGGCATGAGCCAAAGCGAACGGCGCTTGTTGCCGTAAGAGGTCCTCTTACCGCAACATACCGGCACGCCACTGCGTCGCGGTGCGCGGCTACGCACCGCAGAGCGATTGTCGGCAGATTACCAGCGAGTTACCGAAGCAGGAGATGCCTCGGCACGTGACGTACGTGACATTTGCGGCGTCACACTACAACAAACCCACTTTGGCACGCAGAAACACTGACCGTCCGGCCAGATCGGTATCCGTGAGGCCGCCATCGCTCAACCATCATCATGAAAGGACCGACTGCCAAGGGCTCGGACGCTGTATTGGTGGGCTGAGGGTCGAATTGAAACGTCCCAACCACCAGCCGACATCCACCTGTGCCAAATCGCGCCGGTGTTGGACGAGTAGGTATGAACGTGTTGCAAGGCCTTCTCGCCGCCATGATAATCTAGACCTTGAAGCAGCCTCCTGCGTCATCGCTGCGAATCATGGCTCCAGTCCCACCAACCAACACCTGCTGACTTGGGCAGGAGTCATCCCGTTTAATTTTAGAAGAAATTAAAAAGGTTTCCGCAGTCAAGAAGCTGACGTTTATTCTCTCGCACTCACCAATGTCCACAGAAGAGCGCCCACATCCGTGACATACAGTACCTTTTAGAAACCTCAAAATTTGGTGACACTGTCTGACACAAACTGTAAGGTACCTGTCGCATTCCATGTAGCGTGTGAAAACTGATTCTGCACCTGCATACACACTCCGCAGTCCACCGCACGGAGCGTGTTAAGGATACCACGTAGTTGCTTCCTTTGTCGCCATGAAGTTGAGAATCTAAGGAAGTACAAGTCGATCCAACAGAAGGTCTATTTACTTAACTGTAACATAAACGGCATTACACAAAGGTAGGTACAAAGATAAAGTACTCAGGATAACGATCTACCGCGTCGCTGATGTTCCACATCCTTCCCACCCTGGTAGACTTCGAGACAGACGTCAGCTAGACTGGCCTGGTAACATCTCCTGAGCAAAAAGGACGACAGTTTGATGTGATCCGTCTCCACGTGTTCATAGTTCTTTCACCCTTGCTCTCTTCCCCAGGTGGGGGAAGTACTTCCCCTTGAAGAAGAACAAGTTCTCCAATCTGGAGCTTCAGTGGTTTCCCAGTTTTTTTCTAAGTGGTGGACGGTCCGAAGAAGGAATAAATACTCTTTGCACCACCGCTTTCAAAATTCGCCGGATGTCTTCTGCATTCGTTCCAAATAAGCCTCTAAAGTTCAAGCACGGGTGATTAATAAGCTGCAACATTTATCAGTTGCAGAAACCTCAAATGATTTGTGAGGTTTTACTCTATCAGCTGGTGGTGGCGCTTCCACCTGTTCGCCAACCATGTTATGTTAAATTTCACATGGACGACAACTGCGTAGGACCGTTTTGATTACCCGATGAGCGTGTAGCATCTAGAAGGATTCCCATAGATGTAAAAGAACCACTCGCAATTCAGCGTGATGTAGACTGGTATGCATGTTCTTTTTCAGAAGTTTGGTGAAGTGATGGTTTCCTTCAAGAATAATGGGATGACGTTCTCGGTAGATTCCTTGTCGCGTTGCAGCCGACCTCTAAAAATAATAAAACACCATCTAAATGAAGGTGAAGCATTTTGTCTTGAATGCGCAGGTAAGTGACTGGCCTTTGCTTAGGGTGATGTTTTCCAAGGAAAAACATTCTTGGTGCACAGCTTTAATCCAATAAAAACAAGCTTCTACTAACTCTTCCGCATTTCTCTTTTTCTTTTGAAACGGGGTACGTAAGCAGTGGTTCATAACAGTTTCCAGTTAGCGTTGAAACTATTTACGTTTGTTAGTGAGTGAGGATCCTGATTGAGTAATGCCTGAGGAGTTTTATCTCGCTTCCTAGTTTACAATGTAATTTTATGTGAAATGGATACGTCATCATTACTCGGCCATAAATTACGACGCCTTGATAGCCATACTGGTCCACACCCCCATATGTCCCGTAATAAAAACGTCTGAAATTTGTATCGTTTTGAAACAAAATCCGCTGGGTTGTCTTTGCCTGGACAGTGTCTCCACTGAGACGGTGTGGCGAGTCTGTCTATTACGTTTTAGTATAATTTAACAGAGTTTTTGTTTAGCATATTCGTATTCGGATTGCTGTGGGTTTAATTATCGATTGCCATTTTTTATTTGTAGGTCACTATTTGACTTTAGGTATGGTCATTATGTCGTATGGAGATAGCCTATGGGCGCTACAATATGGAGTGCCATGTGGACAAATCGAAATATTACCGACACATTCCTCTGGGTGAATTCAATGCAAGGGAAACATTAGTGGAGGCAGGCGGAAACATCTGGCGCCCTCAGATTTTCACCTCTTCCCCTCACTATCCAACAACATCCTTTCTGCAAGAAAATGCACATGGCTCGACGAGCTCTTCACTTGAAAAGCATATGATTTTTACCGTCGCGGAATCGAAAAGTTACTCCAACGTTGGCAGACTGTTGTAAACACCAAAGAATAATATATTATTGATGAATAAAGTCTCTGCTATGTGTATCTGATGTGTTTATTAAACATATGGAAAAACGATAGGACTTATGCACCACCTCAAATCTCTGTTACCGTGTTGCGTCCAAAGTTTTCAAGTGGCGGATCACCCAGTATCCAGTGAAGGTTTGTAAGGATCTAAGTCCGAAGTTTCGCTTCCGTAAAGTAATATATTGTGACATTGCAATAGTAGTGTAACAATCTGGCTCTCGTCGTTTCTTTCCTTATTGTAATTTAATTCTCCCTCCCCATATGGGAAGGGGAGGGCTGGCAGTGGCACAGTCCACCGCTCTTCAGCCAAACGATTTTACAAAATACATGAAAGGGGAATGCTTACAAAATAAATGAGGGGATAAAAGTGGTGCACAGAAAACACAGTAGATGTAGATTATGGGAGTTAAAATATGCACTAATACGGGGGTATACACACGGGAGCAGTTAAAAAGTCGACAGAAAGTTAAAAGAACACAGCTGGCAAGTCGTTGTGCATTTAAAATCGCTGGAGCCAAACACAAGTTAAAAGTTGGCCACAGTATATAAATCACACGAACAAACATGGATATATACAGTTCGAGTGCACAATTAAACCACATCACTTGATGACACTGTATAATGGCACCGAACACAACCCCAATGCAGCACACGTGACAATGAATGAAAACTTGGGAGGATCTGCCAGGGGTGGGGGACAAGGGAGGATTGGAAAAGGAGGCGAGAGGGAAGACAAAGAAAGGGGTATGAGGTGGGGGGGGGGCGCTTAAGGGGGTTGGGGTGGGAAAGGATGGGAGAGGAAAACAGCTGAGGAGGGGGTGTAGGGACTCAGTGGGGGATGGAGAAAAATCTGCTTTGGGAGAAGGAGAGGAGAGGAAAAGGGGCGCCCAGTGGAGGGGGTGGGAACAAGGCTATGTTACTGTTGGAAGGGAGGGTAGATGTCACAGTGAAGATTAACATCTGGGAGGGGAGGTGCTGGAAATTGCCCTGATGAATAAGTGTTTGGAGATGGAGAGAGGGAAGGATGCAGTGATAGAGGTGTGGCTACAGGTGGGGATGGAGAGTAAGGAGGAAAGCCGGGCATGGAGGGTATCAAGCGTGCAAACAGTGTAAAAAATGTGGAGAAGGTGGAGGACAAGGAGGAGGTGGGGGAATGGGATGAGGTCATACAGGAGTCGTGTGGGAACGAAAGGTAGATACAGAAGGCAAGCAGAACATGAGGCATTCTAGCATTTGGAGGGCCTTATAAAGTTGGCAGGGGGTTCGGGGGGGGGGGGGGGGGGGCGGCAGAGGTCCTGGCAACGCTGGCATAACAGAGGATAGGATGGATGAGAGATTTGCAGGTGTGGAGGAAGGTGGAAGGATACAATCCCCATGTCCGGCCAGACAGGAGTCTCCAGAGGTTGAGGCGGGAATGGGCTCTCTGCTGGATGGTCAGGAGATGAGTGGTCCAGGTGAGGTGATGGTTGAGGGTGAGGCCAGGTACTCAGGGTGGGGGTTAGCTGGTTGCGACAACCATAAATGGTGAGGTAGAAGTCATGGTGATGGAAGGAGTAGGTGGTGCAGCCTCTGATGGGGGCGTGGGTTTTGAAGGGGTTGATACGAAGCAACCACTGGTTACACCAAGTAGTGAACTGGTCAAGGTGGGTTTGGAGTGTGCATTGGGACTGTTGAATTGTAGAACAGAGAACGAGGAATGCAATCACCATATTGGAGGAGGTGGACAGGTTGTGGTGGCTTGGGCATATTGGCTGTGGGGGATGCCAACAGTGGGATAAGACACAGAGTTGGTGTTGTGGAGGGTTACATAGACAGGACGGCATGAGAGGAAAGAAGTGTCCTCATGGGCAAAATTGATAGGCAGAACGTAGGTTTGGAGTTTAAAGAGGAGACTGGAATGCCATACGCAGTCGTAGGCATTTTGGAGGTCAAGGGAAACCAAAATGGCAGAATGAAAGGAGTTAAGTTGGAGGGAGAGAAGGTGAATGAGGTTAAGGAGTGGTTCTTAGGCGGAGAAGGAGAGTCAGTAGCCACACTAGGTAAGGGGGAGGAGGTGGTGGTGATGGAGGTGGTAATGGATACGATGAGAGAGGATGGATTCGTAGACCTCACTAAAGGTGGAGGTGGGGCTCATGAACAATAGGAACAGGTGGCAGAATGGGATCTGTTTGGTTTGAAGAATAAGAGGACATGGGAAGTCTTCCACAGTTCGGGGTAGAAGCTGGTAGAGAGGATGATGTTGTATACATTGGCAAGTACAGTTAGGAAGGAGAAGGGGCATTCTCGATGGTGGCAGTAGGTGACACAGTCATGACCAGGGGCCTTATCACATTCTGACTGAAGGAAAAGTTTAATATCTTGTGATGTGACTGCAGTGTTGATGTCGGAGGGGTGCTACTGCCCCAAGTACTGGAGACTGGTAACAAGTGGAGTGACCACTGTATCGGTGCATACCATGATGGCGGGGAATAGATAATAATGAAAGTGGGGATCATCAGGGATGCAGAAGACCTTAGAAAGGTGGGAAGCGAGGTGTTTGGCCTTACTGAGGTTGTCAGAAAGAGAGTGGTCGTTATGGAGATGGGAGTAATGCAGTGCAGAATGGGAACCAGTGAGGCAATAGAAGGCTGACCAGTACCTGGAGAAGTTCATGGGGAGGGTGGTGTTGAGTCATGTACAGGTCAGGCGTCAGTCCCAGCATTTTTTTGCTGTAATAAGATTCCATACATGTTGCTGTATTTGCCGGTGGCATTGGAATATATCCCTGTCACGAGTGCAAGGCAAGGAGGGATGGAGGCGGTGGGATTTGCGGAATAGGAGGACAGCCCACAGAGGGAGAGTAGGATGGTTGGGGTGGGTGGTTTGAGTGGGAACATGGGCCTCCACAGTGTCAGTAATGGCCTTCTGATGGAAGGACAACGTGTGGATGATGTCGTCAGATGTTGTTGTTGTGATCTTCAGTCCAGAGACTGGTTTGATGCAGCTCTCCATGCTAGTCTATCCTGTGCAAGCTTCTTCATCTCCCAGTACCTAGTGCAACCTACATCCTTCTGAATCTGTTTAGTGTATTCATTTCTTGGCCTCACACTACGGTTTTTACCCTCCACGCTGCCCTCCAGTAAAAAATTGGTGATCCCTTGATGTCTCAGGATATGCCCTACCAATCTATCCATTCTTCTAGTCAAGTTGTACCACAAATTTCTCTTCTCTCCAGTTCTGTTCAATACCTCCTCGTTAGTTATGTGATCTACCCATCTAATCTTCAACATTCTTCTGTAGCACCACATTTCGAAAGCTTCTATTCTCTTCTTCTCCAAACTATTTATCGTCCACGTTTTACTTCCATACATGGCTACACTCCATACAATTACTTTCAGAAACGACTTCCTGACACTTAAATGTATTCTTGATGTTAACAAATTTCTCTTCTTTAGAAACGCTTTCCTTGCCATTGCGCGACTATATTTTATATCCGCTGTACTTAGACAATCATCAGTTATTTTGCTCCCCAAGAAACAAAACTCATTTACTAATTTAAGCGTCTCATTTCCTAATGTAATTCCCGCAGCATCACTCGATTTAATTCGACTACATTCCATTATCTTCATTTTGCTTTTGTTGATGTTCATCTTATATCCTCCTTTCAAGACACTGTCCATTCCGTTCAACTGCTCTTCCAAGTCCTTTGCTGTCTCTGACAGAATTACAATGTAATCGGCAAACCTAAAAGTTTTATTTCTTCTCCATGGAATTTAATACCTACTCCGAATTTTTCTTTTGTTGCCTTTATTGCTTGCTCTATATACAGATTGAATAACAGCGGGGATAGGCTACAATCCTGTCTCACTCCATTCCCAATCACTGCTTCCCTTTCATGCCCCACGACTCTTATAACTGCCATCTGGTTTCTGTACAAATTGCCAATAGCCTTTCGCTCCCTGTATTTCACCCCCTGCCACCTTCAGAATTTGAAAGAGAGTATTCCAGTCAACATTGTCAAAAGCTCTCTCTAAGTCTACAAATGCTAGAAACGTAGGTTTGCCTTTCCTTAATCTTTCTTCTAAGACAAGTCGTAGGGTCAGTATTGCCTCACGTGTTCCAACGTATCTACGGAATCCAAACTGATCTTCCCCGAGGTCGGCTTCTATCAGTTTTTCCATTCGTCTGTAGAGAAGTATTTTGCAGCCGTGGCTTATTATTATTATTATTATTATTATTATATTATTATTATATTCTTATTCTATTCTTCTCGAAGTCTGAGAGTATTTCGCCTGTCTCATACATCTTGCTCACTAGATGGTAGAGTTTTGTTAGAACTGCCTCTCCCAAGGTTGTCAGAAGTTGTAATGCAATGTTGTCTACTCCCGGGGCCTTGTTTCGACTTAGGTCTTTCAATGCTCTGTCAAACTCTTCACGCAGTATCATATCTCCTATTTCATCTTCGTCTACATTCTCTTCCATTTCTATAATATTCTCCTCAAGAACATCGCCCTTGTATATACACTCTATATACTACTTCCACATTTCTGCTTTCCCTTCTTTGCTTACAACTGGGCTTCTATATGAGCTCTTGATATTCATACAAGTGGTTCTCTTACCTCCAAAGGTCTCTTTAATTTTCCTGTAGGCAGTATCTATCTTACCCCTAGTGATATGCACCTCTACGTCCTTACATTTGTCCTCTAGCCATCCCTGCTTTGCCATATTTTGCACTTCCTGTCGACCTACTTTTTGAGACGTTTCTATTCCTTTTTGTCTGCTTCATTTACTGCATTTTTGTATTTTTCCTTTCATCAATTAATTTCAATATCTCTTCTGTTACCGAAGTATTTCTATTAATCCTCATATATTTACCTACTTTCTCCTCTGCTACCTTCACTATTTCATCCCTGAAACCTACCCATTCTTTTTCTGCTGTATTTTTCCCCCATTCTTGTCAGTCGTCCCCTAATGTTCTCCCTGAATCTCTCTACAACCTCTGGTTCTTTCAGTTCATCCAGGTCGCATCTCCTCAAATTCCCACCTTTTTGCAGTTTCTTCAGTTTTAATCTACAGTTCATAACCAACAGATTGTGGTTGGAGTCCCCATCTGCCCCTGGAAACGTCTAACAATTTAAAACCTGCTTCCTGAATCTCTGTCTTACCATTACATAATCTATCTGAGACTTTCCAGTATCTTCAGGCTTCTTCCATGTATACAACCATCTTTTATGATTCCTGAACCAAGTTATGTTCTGTGCAAAATTCTACCAGGCGGCTTCCTCTTTCATTCCTTAGCCCCATTCCATATTCACCTACTACGTTTCCTTCTCTTTCTTTTCCTACTGTCGAGTTCCAGTCACCCATCACTATTAAATTTTCGTCTCCCTTCACTATCTGAATAATTTCTTTTACCCAAGAGGACGCCATCATCATTTAACGATACAGTAAAGCTCCATGCCCTCTGGAAAATTTGCGGCTGTAGTTTCCTCTTGTTTCAGCCGTTTGCACTACCAGCACAGCAAGGCCATTTTCGTTAGTGTTACAAGGCCAGATCAGTCAATCATTAAGACTGTTGCCGCGGCAACTACTGATAGGGCTGCTGCCCCTCTTCACGAACAACACGTTTGTCTGGCCTGTCAACAGATACCCCACTGTTGTGGTTACACCTATGGTATGGCTATCTGTATCGCTGAGGCATGCAAGCCTCCCCACCAATGGCAAGGTCCATGACTCATGGGGGGGGGGGGTCGTCAGGATAGTGATAGTTAAGAGGGTGTCTTTCGACCTGGTAGGCAATGGATTCCCTGTAGTCATCCCAGTTCACGTGAAAGTAGTCATGGACTACCTTGGGACCAGGTGCAGGGTGAGGAGTTAGAGGAGGGTGGTGAGCAGACATTTTGGTGACAAGGATGGAGAGGTGGTTGCTACCTCTCGGCTCTAGGATGTCGACAGTGAGATGCTAAAAGAGTTTGGTGGAGGCAATGACAAAATCAGGGGTGATGTTGCTTTTAGGACAGGTGTGCTGGGGAAAAGCAACAAGGTCACCTTGGATCGTGAGGAGGAACTGATGCCACAGCCGAAGGGCGGCAGGGGGAAGCTATGGATGTTGATCTCAGTGGCAGTAACATACGTGGAGAATGTGCAGTCATTGTGGGAGATGAAGTTATAAGGAAGAGGAGGATGGAGCAGACATAGATGGTGGCACAGGTAATGGTGAGGGAGGAGTAGAAAACACTGAGGATAATGTGCTTGGTGGCGTCATTGAGGAGGGGATGTGGCTGGAAAGGGATGTGCTTAAGGTAGGCGATGTCGACTCCACCCTGCATTCGAGTACCAGGAGTATCAGTTCAGTGGAGGATATAGGGAGAGGAACGGATTGTATGGTGGGGCTGGAGAAAGATTTTGTTCAGTAGGAAGTTGTCAACCCACTGGTGGGGGAGGGTGTTCATGAGTAGATATTTGTTTGCGTTGAATGAGCGTATGTTCTGGAATAGGATGCCATCACGGTAAAAGAGGGGGCTGAAGAGAGGGGAGGGAAGAGGCTTAAACTAGGGTGTCAAGGTGGTTGAAGGTGAAGTGCGCTTGGTTGTGGGAGAAAGTGGCGAAGGTGTTGAGATGAAAGACATAGCACGTGACGAGGGAGATCTGTTGGAGGTTGTAGGGGTGCTGGAAAGGGTGAACATTTTGGAGGACCATGGTGAGGAAGCAGATGATGTCTTCAGCCGTGCTGGGTGGACAGAATGAATTGTTGGGGTGGATGCGGGATTCGATGGGATTCACAGGGACAGTAAGCTTGGGGTTGGCAGAAGCTGTATACTTGTTACACGAAGGAGGGGTGGCGAGGTTGGGACAGTTTTTGAAAAAATGGGAGGCCTTGCAATGGGGACAGGTGGAGGGTTTAGCCATTGGGGGTCAGGTGATCATTATACATGAGGCAGTACTGGCAGTGGTGGATTGGGGAGGCGATTTGGAGGAGTCAACAGGGTTGCGGTGGTGGAAAATCAGGGCACCCTGTGTGAGGAGGTGGTGAGTGGCGGGAGTGGACTAAGAAAAGACCTGCATGAGACAGGTGGGACCAGAGGCTTTGTTGATATTGAAGGCTGAGCGGATTTCCAAGTCTGGGTATGAGTTGAGTTCCGCCAACACCTCATCCTTCGTGATCACCTGGCTGAGCTTGGTGATCATGGCAGTGTAGATGGGGGGTGGTGGGGAGGCTGTGGCTGATGAGGAGAGGAATGGTGGAGAAAGAGTGTCAGGGACGTGTAGGGGTCAAACATAATGCACGAGAGTATACAGAGGAGGTCTTTGTGAAAGGAGGAGGAGGGGACTTGATGAGGACAGAGTCCCTGTGGGGGAATCAGTTGGGAGATAGGAGCAACAGGTAGATTCCTTCGTATCTCCATAGTGAGGGTATGGGCATCAAGAAACTTGGGGTCCAGGGTTGACAGGACAAAAGTGTGGAGGGTTGGTGCTGCGGTATGGGTGTCAGGAGGAGGGGTGGTGTACATGGAGACGACGACGGAAGGGGGAGGAGGTGGTTTTTTCTTGTGGGAGGTGGCAGGAGCAGAGTCGGCAATGAGGCGCTTCTGGGGTTTTTGGAGAATGTAGGCTGGGTGGAAGGGCGAGGGACATGGACGACAGGGAGGTGGCGCGCAGTAGATCCTGCAGGCTCGGTAGAAGTACTGGGAGATGCGGCTGGTTCAGTGTTGGCGGTTGTGGGCCAGCGTGACGTGATGTGGGCGGAGGGCGCAGATGATGAAGAGAAGAGCGTGTGGTTCTTATCTGTGCTGTAGCTTTTCAAGCAGAAGACTGGCGATTCTTTTGTACAGATGTTTGTATGAAAACCTGCCTGAGGCCGAGCGGCAAACTTGGTGGCGAAGGGTAGATTGTCGAAGTCGACGAATCTCATTTCGGGAAGAAGAAGTTTGAGAGAGGGGGGGGGGGGGAGGAAATTACGGGAAAATGGTGTTTGATGCTACACATACAAGTGTTTCTTTTTTCGTGTTGTGCAAAGGATTTCAAAAGTTGTTCTTCCCAAACTTCTTAAAGAGGATACTTCGCCAGGGATAACTGTTATGTCAGACTCTTTCTCCACACAGAATTGTTTAAAAAATTAAGGTTTACAACACCTTATAGTCCATCACGTATGAATTCACAAGGATCCCGAGACAGGTGCGCTTACCCTAGAGGTCATATGGACTGTGATTAATAGCAAGACAGTCAACGATATTATACAAATGAAGGTACAAAGATAACTTCCTCAAGACAACGATGTACAGCTCAAGACCAAACTGTAGCCTTTCATCATAACGCAGGCATCGCGGTAAACTCAAGATCAGTCTGTCACCACTATAAGGTTATTTTTTTTTTCAGATTCATTGGCTTTGCCAATTCACAAGCACGCTTTTGCATCTTGATCTTCCACATCCTGTCCTGTTCTACTCGCAAACAGAGCGAGGAAAAAACGACTTACGCAAATGAGCCAGACTTGTTTTGATATCACTTTTCCGGTTGCTGCTGCCATCCAAACGAATAAAATTTGTTGCAGTTTCATTTTCGCTTTCTTTTCACTGATAACTGTTATTTCAATACGACAAAGAACATTATCTATATTACTGTTTGCCACAAATATCCGATTTTTTCGCGATTAACGTCAATATCTGCAAGGTCGTGTTGTTATAATTGCGAAGCCAATGTATGTTAAAGCAAAACAATCTCATTGTGGTGACAGGCTGACCTGCAGCTTACACCGAGGTCAGTGTAAGGTTAAATCTGGTTTTGGCGAAAGACTGATCTGTAGCTTAGCCAGAGGTCTAGGTTAGGTTGGGAGGTAACAGCTAGGTTCTGATTTGGCGAGGCCCACAAAACTGACATAAAGAAAGGAAAGCTGGTAGTGGTGACAGGGTGACACGCAGGACTAAGATTAGGTTAGGATTTTGCAGTTTTCCTAACAAACTGAGCTTTTATAACATTAGTCTTAAGAAATATTTCTTGGCATTTTTGCGAATATGTCACGCATTACGACGTCGTGGTGATTTTGTACCTAATAATGATTCCTACATTCCTTACTGCAAATACGCGGCAAGAATTTCATTAATAATATCTCTCATCATAACTATTTCATTCCTACTTTCCCAGCATGTTACGAATTAGTACTATGTGCTTATGTACGGATCTATTAGCAAGCTTTAATTTTTGGTAGCGAAACATGCATCATTTATGATAATAAACCTCGATGTGAGCAATATTTGACTACATTTTCCGAATATGTCATGAATGAAGATGTGGTTGGGTTGCGTTGTAAAAACACACCATAAATCGTTGCCTGTGAAACGAGTGGGAATTACAGTAATCACCCTCGTTGTTACAACTGTTTTGATGGCTTTTCCCTAATACGTTACGAATTACGATATTAGGATTAGTAACGGGCCTAGAAAACTACTTTAATCTTCTACCACCGAAACGAACTGCAATTACATTTATGATCTCTATTGTCAGCAATGTTTCAATGTGTTTTCGAATATATCATGGGTTACGACACTGTCCTTAGGTTTCCTGATAGTAGCACAGTTTATATAGATGCTACTCAAACAAGGAGCAGTTTAATTTTTATCTTCGTTCTCACAAATGTTACACACTTCCTCTCGAATGTATTCCTTCGAAACGCGTCGTCTGCCGGCTGCTCTCCCATTGGCTGCGTCTCACAAACTAACACTCCCTCATTTGGAGCCATCATACATCACGGAAAGCTCTCACTATACTGCACTAAACACGTAAGTACGCCACGGGCTTTTACTGACTTTTACCGTTTCTTTTATTGTTTCTCCCTCTTAACATCGATCATCCAATACAGGGAAATGACGGCGGGGAAACACGAAAACTGTTTTGCGTGAGAACCTAGCCATAGGCATTTACATTCTAGCGCAAAGATTTGAAGAGCTTGGATGCCGTTCATTGCATTCTCCCTACGTCGTATTATAAGTTTCAGGAGGTTCCGCTACAATCGTCTGCAGTTCTTCTAAATCGTAAGACTGATCCTGAGATATGCGGCTAAGGTCTCCGTTTAATGCTTGAAGAATTCGCTTATTGTATTCGTAAGCAGAAGCAATCACTTGTATGCCAGCGACTAGTTGTCTAAGATCACCTACGAGATCTCTTCATAGGAACACGTGTCTATTAACTGTAGACACGAATTCATTTCTATCGATGCAGGTTTCCAACTGTTCCCAAAATCTGACCCACATCTCAGTGTCTCCAGAGAAAGGTTCGAATTTAATAGACGGCAGATTCATTGGCGTAGGGATCTCATCCATAGACGAGGCTGGATCAGTCGCAAACCACGTCACTGCAGAAGTAGACACCATTTTTTACATACCGTCTTATTCACTGAAAATTGCATGTTTTGCTTTGTTGAGATACTCGTAGCAAAATCCCAAGTCCGCGTTATAGTCTTCATCCAGGTATCTGTAAAGTGTCGCCAAGCTGTAAGAGAAGTTCTATCAGTTCTTTCAAGCGTCATTGCGATATTACATATCCTCTATCGGTGTGTGAACCGAAAAATCTTCAGTCGCGGATGATAGATGCATGATAAGACGTCTCCAACGAGATCGTTCCCTTTTCAAACTGTGAAAATCTTCAAGACACGTTTTTATCTAGCTTTCAAATAATAAAAGATCCACATTTTCAAAATATTCTACTGTTTCAAGTAAGCAAAGACTGGTTACGTGAAACAACTCACTGCTGACTAGTCGGGTTAGAACCTACCGCGAGTGGAAATTTATGAGCAATTTTTCAATTAAATACGCACAATTTTTATGTAAATCAAGACACTTCCTAGTGTTTTTGAAACCGTAACAGCAGGTTCCGGGGGTCCGTGATTATTTTCTTCTCAGTCGCAATAGCAGTGGGGAGCGTCAATAATCATTCTTGTTACTGTGCCTACTCTACAGCAGGGATTTGCGTCATACCCTTTTAATTTTGTAGCAGCTTCGTCCTCTATCGGTGGAAAGAAGGCAACAGTGTATTGTCCAACTATAGCCCATGAGCTCCTCAAGTTTCGACACCAGAAAATGTCGTAGTCGAACTGAGAAATTAGGGAAGTACAAACAGTTCTCGTTAACAGAGAATTTATTTACGTAACTGCAACACCAAGACAGAGAACAATATTTATCAGTGATTCTATGCAAACGTAGGTGCGAATATAAAATCCTCAGGGCAGCGATGTGCAACGTCGTAGATCTTCCACATGCTTTCCTGTTCCGTTAGCAAATAGAGTGAGGGAAAAATGGTCGTCTGTAAGCCTTCACAACAGCCCTAATATCTCTGACCCTATTTTTGTCCTCCCTAAGCTAAAAGTACATTGGCGGTAGTCTAATCGAACTGTTCTTTAAATTTCCGCAATAGTGTCTCGCGACAAGGGCATTATATTTCCTCCAGGGAGACCCGTTTGAGTTCACGAAGCATTTCCGTAATTTATGCGTGTGATTGAACATACCGTAATATATAAATCAGCAAGCCTCATAATTGGCTCGATGTCTTCCTTTAATCCGAATTGGTGGGCATCCCCAACACTCAAGCAGTACTGAAGAATGTGTCACAACAATTTGTGTATGCCGTCTCCTTTGCAGATGAGCTACACTTTCCCAAAATTCTCCCAATAAAACGCCCGACCATTCGCCTTTACGACTAGCAACGTGACGTGCTCAATCCATTTCATATCGCTTGCAACGTTACTCCTAGACATTTAATCGATGTTCACGTGCTACTGTCGTGAGCATCACCGGAAAGAGGTAGGGCAGTGAAATAATCACTAGCCGTTAAATGGTTGGATGTCTGTGGCTCATCACGCGGCGTTCGGAGGCTTGTCTGCTCTGTGAAGTAGGATAGATGGTAATCTGTGGTATCTCTGGCGAAGGAGCACAATGCTGGTGCACGCACAGGTGTTTCGGAGCACATCTTTCATCGTACATTGTTGAACATTGAGCTACGCAGCAAACCAACCCTACTTGTCCATATGGTGACCCAAGAGCATCGTCAATTAACGATTTCAGTGCCCGCGGGACGAAGGGGATTCAACCGTCGGTCAATGAAAACGTGTTGGCTGCTCGGGTGAATCACATGTTTGCTACGCTAAGTCGATGATCGTCTCCACAAACTTTGTCATCGAGCTCAACGACGGCTCGAAACCTACAGCGCGCCAAGGACGGCAGCTGGTGGGAGCAGTATTATGCTATGGGAGGCACTCTCCTGCGCTTCATGGGACCTGTGACAGTAATCGAAGACACGCTGACAGCTGCGAACCACCTGCTTCCCCTCATGCTTGATGTCTTCCACCATGTCATCTTTCAGCAGTATAATTGTTGGTGTCTCAGGGACAGAATCATGCTACAATGGTTTGAGCAGCATTATGCGGATTGACGTTGGTGTCTCGGTGACCAAATTTACCTGCTGTAAAGCCCATGGGAACCATTTGGGTTGCTATCGGGCGGCATCGCCGCGTACGCAAATCAGCAGTCCGTTATTTACGCGAATTACGTGGCCTGTGTGTAAGTACGTAATGTCACAAACAATCATGCTACAATGATTTGAGCAGCATTATGCGGATTGACGTTGATGTCTCGGTGACCAAATTTACCTGCTGTAAAGCCCATGGGAACCATCTGGGTTGCTATCGGGCGGTATCGCCGCGTACGCAAATCAGCGGTCCGCTATTTAAGTGAATTACGTGGCCTGTGTGTAAGCACGTAATGTCACAAACCATATCAACAAACTGTGGAATCCACCATACGCAGAATCAGTAACGTGTTTCCTATCAAGGAGAAACAATCGATTAAGCAGTAGGCTATAATCTTTCGGCTCATCAGTGCATACATAGAATAAGAGCGGTTCTGTTGCACTTCCGTGGGACTCGGCTGACGGTAGCATTGTCGCTGATGAACACTCGCCGTCAAGGATTGGTTTCTGTCACTTAAAATGTGTTTGAGCCACTCTCATATCTGGGAACTTAACGCGTATCTTCAGACTTTCGTCAACAGTGTGCAGAGGGACACCGTGCCAGTCTACCTGTTGCCCTCAATTCAATCATGCGAGAAAAGGGCAAACTGAGTTTCCCACGATAAGTACGTAACTGAAAATGTAGTAAACAGCGAAAGCAACGATTTGGAAATCAGTTCAAACCAATACCGGAGAACAAAGTGAGAATCATCTAGAACATGAACACATATCACAGAGTACCAAGTGATAGTCCATATCCAGATCCAGAACTCGTGCTATGAGTGGATCTATGAGCCACACAAATACTGTCGGCACCATTTTATGTGTATATCTCCGTATCGCTTGGGGGGAGAAACATTCTACAGACTTATTTCTGCTTTCGTTATGTCATTCTCAGATATGGAAATATGATACTTCAGATAAGGAGGACACAATTTCACAGTGCCCTAAATCCGGTCTAGAAAAACCGAGAGGACACTAATTTTATTAAATTTTTCTTTGTGGCTCACGTTATTGAGTGCTGACAACTATGAAAAGAAACAAAAGAAATTCACAACCCTACACAAATTTTACGTTCTATCTCTTTACCTAGAGTAATCACAGAGTTTAATTACACACGCAAAGACACTGTGATAGACATTGTCCTATAAAATTAACAATTCAATGAATGGGCAAAAAATATCTATTGGTAGGGCACCAGAACTCTACACTCACACACACACTCACACAACACACACACACACACACACAACACACACACGCACATATACACATACACACACACACATAAAAGCAAACGAAAACACGTGAAATCCTGCTACTCGTCAGTGATGCTAGATCATGAGAAAATTCTTTCTCCAAAGATATCTCTTTGTTGATGAAGCGAACTCCACATGTCATTTAAAGCTGAATGGGAGACATATGAATTATTGGGCCACTAAGAATCTACGTTTGCTGCTGCAGATTGAGAAACAGAAGCACTGTATGAACTTTTTGTGTGCAATTATTGCAGACTCTGGGATTGGTCGTTTTGTTCTTACTTTATTGTGGAAATACTAATAAGTAGCTAATACTCATAATTTATTACCAAAGTGTTATCATCTCCCCTATAAGGACAGCTATGTGAATTACGTACATATCAGAAGTACCAGCACCGATTACTCGTTTGTGGCTAGAAACATACTTTTCCACCTTTCTCGTGGTCATTAGATAAGACGTTCAGGTGCCTTCCGTTTGTCTGCACCGTTCGTCTGATTTGACACCACTGGAATTTTTGCTCTGGTACAAACCTGGTAATGCAAATGACAGTGGACGTTTCAAACAGTTAGCGACTTAGTGTAAATGGAATGTTATGGAAGAGTGTACGGCTGCCATTCTTTTACTTCCCGTTGCGCTGTTGTCATTTTAAAATGCGATTGTTTATCTAGAAGCATCCCTCGCGTTACCTTTCTATTCACTGAAACATTTCTTTAAAATTCTTTATACATGAGTTTCCTGTTGCAAGATATTCATTCACCTTCCGACATTCATCTTGGCTTTAGCATTCTTCTAGAAGAAAGAGCAGAACAGTTACTGCAGTGAACTGGTTCATTGTCCTCAGATCCCACGTCCTTTGGGTTTCAGTTGTTGTCTGTTCAACGACATGTAGCCCAGTGTGAGTAGTAACAGAGCACGTTTATTTCTTCTCAACATTTCTGAATTTGTAATGAGACTCTCTTAGATGCATTAAAGTGTAGTGACAAATCAGCTGCACGTGACAGTTCCGCATACTTAGCAATCAGTTTGGTGTTCAAAGCAGATAGATCTTACGTTTTAAATTATCTGATTTTCGCTCTGATGGAGCTCTCGAACATGAGGTAGGGATATTGACTGAATGTCGACGTCGTACGGTGGGGAGGGTTCCTTATTCTAACATACGATAGAGGGAGGGATTACAAACCACTCTACAGTTTCCCAGTGGTTATGGTTAACTAAAGAAAGACAAACTTTCAGTGATGGCAAGCTGATTGTCAGTATCAGCGCCGGAAACTGAATCAGGACTCCTACGAGAGGCACTGATTTTGGGACTATATTATACTGGCAGCAGGACATTCAAGGAACTCAGGGTCTGAATTAATCTACATATTTCTTTCTACACTGCAGAATAATTCTATGCACTGGAAAAGTGAAGGATGTAACTGGTTGTACAACAGATTTCCGTGTTTGAGTACCTGGAGTGAGAGGTAACGAAGCAGCAAACACTACCAGCATTGGAAGGAACATCTATTGAGAGCAGCACTCCAAGAGACAATAACAGATTTACCGGAGCTTATTTAAGGCAGGCGAAGATCTACACAGAGTCCAACAGTCTGACTGACTTCTGAATAGAAAAGATCTGGGTTTCTAATGGATTGTGGCGGCGCATTATTTTTACCTATCTAAATCCGCCCGCCAATCCACTGGTACGTCACAGGCGCCCACCAACCTGACTTGGGGTTATGTACCTCCTTGGTGCCTCTGGCCAATCACCTTCAGGTCAATTCCCTCCAGTTATTCTGCAGGTGCAGATATTCCTAGTCTCTTCATTAACAAACTGGAAGTTTGGTAGGAACAGAGTTCAGCTGAAAGCTAAACGTCACTGCCCTTCCCATTACAGCTAGCAACAACACCGTTCTACGTCACTTGGGACGGCCCTGGGGCCTCTCGTGAGTGGGGACGCTGATCCAGCAGTTTTATACACTTATGTAAACTCACTGAAGCTACTTTTCTCATTAGAAAGCATCAAGCTTTCTGCCTATTCTAAGATGTGCCTATTTGTGACCATCTTCTACTGTAAGATCTTAGAATAGTGTCTAGGCGATGTATGAAGCTGCTAATTACTTCTCTGAATTGACACTTCATCCCTGGAACTGCTGTCCTGAGCGTCTGTAAGTTTTCGGGCTGGTACTGTTACTGTTTACGATGATAACCTAAGGTCTACCGGACGCCTGCTCTCTTCATTGTGTCTTAGATTTCCTACGGTGGAGCTTCCAACCGCCTTAACAAAGTACATGTCAGTATCTCGTCAATATATGGAAAGGCGTAAATGATGTCCTATCTACAACTGTGCGTTAAATCGGAGATCGTCATAGTTGTGCCCCAGTACAACAAGGTGACAACCATACGAGAGTTCACGTCTCGCTCAGTTGTTGTGGGCAGGCTGTGCGTGACCTCATATTCACGTGAACATCAGCTGTCTGCTTGTTTCCACACGAACAGCAAAGAAACAGGCAGCTGGTGTTGACTGTCTAATGGAAACAGAACGGCTACCACGCTGTTTGCATTTATCTTAACAATGCACGTATGTACATTGCTGTCCAAAATTAAAGCAAAAAACAGAAATTTTGCAAGGTTATGTTTGTTTTGGCATAAAACAGTATAAACAGGTAGTGTTAAAGTAGAAACAATGTAAAGAATATAGAACGTAATAAACCTCAACATGCATAACGGTAGACAAATATGTTCTTCCTTTTTTTCCAACTTAACGGATTTAGAGACACATTCTAACAACTTGTCAAGGTGCTCAGTGTAGGCTGTGTCCAATACAGGCTTGTCAACGACGGAACATGCAGTGTATTATGTCATTAATCTCATGTTAAGGCAATAACGCCAATTCTTCCTGCATAACTGCTCAGAAGCCTTGTAGAGTGGTTGGTGGATGCTGAACTGATGCAACCCGTCTCCCTAGTGCATCCCAGACATGCTCTATGGGATTCCAACCGGGACAGCGAGCAGGCCACCTCATCCATGTGGTATCTTCCCTTTCAAAGAAAACATCAACCACCTGTGGTCTATGAGGTCCAGCATTATCGCCAATCAATACGAACAACCGCACATGAGGTTCCTAGATCACATCACGGTACCAAACAGCAGTTAAATCTTGCTGATTAACCCGTACAAATTTATGGAGATGCGTTCGTGTGGTCAACATAATCCCTGCCCACACCATTAGGGATCCTCCTCGATATCGGTCTTTTTCCACTAAGTTTGGGTCTGGAAATCATACGAATCCTGATACGAAACCGTCGAGAATCACTCTGCAGACCAAATCGATACTCATCTTTAAACAGAACATGGGCCCACTGTTCGATCGTCCAGGTGGCTTGTTCACGGCTCTTTTCTAGGCGTTCCCTTCTGTGAAGGCACGCCAGCGGTAATCAGACCGCAGGTCTCCAGCAATAAAGGTCACTTTGTTGAAGCCTTCTGTAGACCGTTTGCTCCAGGTGGCTTGTTCACGGCTCCTTTCTAGGCGTTCCCTTCTGTGAAGGCACGCCAGCGGTAATCAGACCGCAGGTCTCCAGCAATAAAGGTCACTTTGTTGAAGCCTTCTGTAGACCGTTTGCCTCGATACAACACGTCCATGGGATGCTGTGACGTCAGATTCCAGCTGCGCTACAGTACTAAGGCGGCACCGTTGTTCCCTTACAGCCAAGTAACAGTCGACTCTCCCTGAAATCTCACGTGGTCGGCACTCTCCTGGTCTCGCTGATACAGTTTCCGTCTCTATAAACTGTCACCTCATCCGAGAAACGACAGAACGATTTTACTTTAAGCCATCGGGCCACATCAGTTTGCGACTCTCCTCCTTCCATTCTTCGTACCACCCTCCACACCACGGAGCGTGTAGGCGTCTTCTCTGTGCCACACTGCACCGTCTGTGACTGCGTACACAGCGGTTGTGGATATGGAACTACCGTGCGAACGCTACCCCGCTTGATCGGTGCCCTGACATAACTATTGACGTGGTTTTCCGTTGATAGGAATGCTATCTTCCGTGCAGAAGACGATCGGTACGACATCGGTTCACGGTTTGTATGATTATATCATAAATTAGACACAGGACGGGGAAATTGCAGTTTTTGCTTTAATTTTGGGCCCCAATGTGCATAAAATACAATCTTATTTCCGTATCTACTTGTAAGCTGCAAAATAAAATTGTACAGTATACGGCATTAAAAGATCTTCCAAGAACTACATCTCCTCTGCTGTAACTGGAATGACTTGTCGCATCCATGTATATTAAAAGGTGTTGAGTGAAGCAACATAAAACGCAATCACTAATATAGAATACACACGTTCTCTATTCTTTTTCACTGCCCGTAGAATTGTCAGGAACTTATGACACTTCAGTGACTCCATTGCAATCAGTCCTCAAAAATTAAAGCGTTCAAATTACATTACGCTATTGCAGAGATGGAAATCTTTCTGACTGCTTCTTCCATTACATAAAATGCTGTACAATTGTGGCTACTTCCGAAATACCAGCTTCCTGAAATAGCGCATCATTGTACCATTGCAATATTTCTTCTAGGTTCTCTGCGCAGTCTCCCATCGGCAGAATAATAATAGTAACGGCACACGATTGTATGACAGCTCTGACAGTTAACGCCTTCTTCCCGCGACGTGTCCGTGTTATAACAGCTGTGATCTTCGAGTTATGTCGTTTTCAAAATCCTTTTCGTTTTCTAATTCCACTGCCGAACACTTCGTTTAGGAAATTTAATAGGGATTTGTCTGATGTTGAAGTACTTATTATTTACCACCGCAGCTTCAAATTCATCTTGATTTCTTCGATAACGCCGTCCTTTCATAGTGAAGATGTACAGTCGATCCTTCGTTAACTCCAAAATCTTATGAATTGCTTGTACAAACTGTTTCTGTGTTTCTTTCTCATAAGTATCGTTAATATTGCTTGACTTCGTTTGGACGGCAGCCCGACTTACCATAGTCTACGAATCCATATACGGACGCATTCAGCAATGCAACAGGGCCAACGCTAAATACGTGTAATCGTTAGGATGTAACCAATACCGTCTTACTCAAATACAATACTGAGCGTTTAGCCAAGAACTAAAATTGGTGACGAATTTATTTCAATGAGAACGTCCCTGAAATATTCCATTCTTTTCTATGATCCGCAGTTGGTGGCAGGCTCCACTAATGATTTACCAAAGATGTATGTTCAGTGCAAAGTAAATTATCCACATGGACACGTGCGGTACAATGCAAGCTACCACAGACAGAATATACGTGCTGACTGTCCACGTGATATACACTCCTGGAAATGGAAAAAAGAACACATTGATACCGGTGTGTCAGACCCACCATACTTGCTCCGGACACTGCGAGAGGGCTGTACAAGCAATGATCACACGCACGGCACAGCGGACACACCAGGAACCGCGGTGTTGGCCGTCGAATGGCGCTAGCTGCGCAGCATTTGTGCACCGCCGCCGTCAGTGTCAGCCAGTTTGCCGTGGTATACGGAGCTCCATCGCAGTCTTTAACACTGGTAGCATGCCGCGACAGCGTGGACGTGAACCGTATGTGCAGTTGACGGACTTTGAGCGAGGGCGTATAGTGGGCATGCGGGAGGCCGGGTGTACGTACCGCCGAATTGCTCAACACGTGGGGCGTGAGGTCTCCACAGTACATCGATGTTGTCGCCAGTGGTCGGCGGAAGGTGCACGTGCCCGTCGACCTGGGACCGGACCGCAGCGACGCACGGATGCACGCCAAGACCGTAGGATCCTACGCAGTGCCGTAGGGGACCGCACCGCCACTTCCCAGCAAATTAGGGACACTGTTGCTCCTGGGCTATCGGCGAGGACCATTCGCAACCGTCTCCATGAAGCTGGGCTACGGTCCCGCACACCGTTAGGCCGTCTTCCGCTCACGCCCCAACATCGTGCAGCCCGCCTCCAGTGGTGTCGCGACAGGCGTGAATGGAGGGACGAATGGAGACGTGTCGTCTTCAGCGATGAGAGTCGCTTCTGCCTTGGTGCCAATGATGGTCGTATGCGTGTTTGGCGCCGTGCAGGTGAGCGCCACAATCAGGACTGCATACGACCGAGGCACACAGGGCCAACACCCGGCATCATGGTGTGGGGAGCGATCTCCTACACTGGCCGTACACCACTGGTGATCGTCGAGGGGACACTGAACAGTGCACGGTACATCCAAACCGTCATCGAACCCATCGTTCTACCATTCCTAGACCGGCAAGGGAACTTGCTGTTCCAACAGGACAATGCACGTCCGCATGTATCCCGTGCCACCCAACGTGCTCTAGAAGGTGTAAGTCAGCTACCCTGGCCAGCAAGATCTCCGGATCTGTCCCCCATTGAGCATGTTTGGGACTGGATGAAGCGTCGTCTCACGCGGTCTGCACGTCCAGCACGAACGCTGGTCCAACTGAGGCGCCAGGTGGAAATGGCATGGCAAGCCGTTCCACAGGACTACATCCAGCATCTCTACGATCGTCTCCATGGGAGAATAGCAGCCTGCATTGCTGCGAAAGGTGGATATACACTGTACTAGTGCCGACATTGTGCATGCTCTGTTGCCTGTGTCTATGTGCCTGTGGTTCTGTCAGTGTGATCATGTGATGTATCTGACCCCAGGAATGTGTCAATAAAGTTTCCCCTTGCTGGGACAATGAATTCACGGTGTTCTTATTTCAATTTCCAGGAGTGTATTTCCGCTAAGTTGAAAATGTTGCCCGCAGCGACATCGCAGTGACTTGATTGCCAAGCTGCCACTACTGCAACAGTCCCTCAGGTCGGAATTTATTTAATAGAAGTTGTTGGACTCGTCCTTCATAGTCGCTCGATGACACTGATAATATTTACGTCAACGTTATGAATGGACTACGAAACAAGTTTCAGAGTATTTATGGTCATTACTTTATGCATGATAAATTGCTACGTAAAATAACGTCACTAAATTTACAGAATAACGCCTTTAACGTATACCAGCAGATCAAATTATTGACAACGTTATTAATACACGGAATGGAAATATATTAGTGATAGTAGTATACTCCATTGTGTTTAAGTATAAAACAGCAAAACAGCACCGGGTGACGAATGAATTGAATTTCGTATGACAGTTTCAGACTAAAATGGTACGAAAAAGAGAATTTCGAAGTATAAATGCTGAGTGACATAAGAATATACTAAAAGATGAAGTATACCTGCTACCAGTGTGGAAAAGCGTAAAGACTGCATTGATTCCATCTTTTTTTATCTTAAGCCTTCAAACAAAAATTTATTTAAATGTTTGACATAACAAGGTTTTTTTTTTTTTTTTAGTCATCATCAGGTACTTTTATGCGGGTTTGGAATACAAGAGGGGCCTAGAGTACTAGACGAAGTAGTGGAACAGAAGAAGTGCCTTGAATACAAGACGAAGTCACTTCCAATTACTACATATTTCACTGACATGGAATTAAATAAAAATGGTACGTTCGCGAGAAACATTTCAACGGCATATTTATGACAGAATTTGCATAAAAATAATGGTAGTAAACCTCACATGCGTTGGTAGACTGTAAAACTCTGTCTTCATTGTGCCGATAGTGAACTGTTTTCGAATATGAATAGTATGCAGAAATCTATGAAAAGTCACAGAATTTATTCGAAGAATTCTTGCTGGATTTCGTTTTTGTGAGAAATGTGCAGTTATGCGGAGTTGGAAGCTCTGTAGATTGTTATAAATCGAGCAGCGGAATAGCAACGACAGATATTAGGTGGATTTTTTCTTTTACATCAGATAGGTTTCGAATCACTTGTAGTTTTAGGAAATCTTCGTCAATACTACTTCAGCGATGCATGTTTCTCAATAGTTGCCCCTGACTGAGGTGATGAAGAATGTGTGTAAACTTACCACACATAAATCTGAATTGTGTAATAACTCTGAAGTTAGTTCCCGTTCTTGTCAGGTGATAAATTCGTGCCGCTATAGCGGAGTCTGACGTCTGAAAGAGAATAATTGCGCCGAAACTGGGTTGCTGAATAGCGTAGTGTTATATTTTTTCTTAGGACTACAGAACGTGTGGAGAGAAATACTGAGTCAAATTATGCTAGGGTGACAAACTGCACTTACATTACGTACGGAAGAAGCTGTACTCCCATATAACTATACTGTTTTCACTTCACTGCAGATAAAAAATGTGATAAATACTTGCCACTGCGGAAGAGTAGAGAAATGACTTAAAGCCGCCGAGTAAAGTATGCTTCCATTCCGAGTCAGAACGCGTTAATGTTGTAATCTAAAGGACATAAACTCTCCATATATTAATAAAACAGCCTGTGTATGCTTCCATATACCTATTTTTAAATTTATGTTATTTGTAAATAGATGTGTAATACATGAAGGGGCAAAGTTTCTACCAGAAGTCTCGAAAAGTTCGTGAACTATTTAATTCAGGTTTTTACATAATACTATAATGAACATTCTAACGAGCACAAGCTGTATACTTTTAATATATATTATACATAGATATATGTATCTTGCCACTTAAATAGTGGCAACTATTTATTCACAACCGATAAAAAAGGCTTACATGTTTGCACCTGTTACTGTCCTTCAAAGTAGTCACCAGCGGTCCGCAGCTCGTGGTCGTGCGGTAGCGTTCTCGCTTCCCGCGCCCGGGTTCACGGGTTCGATTCCCGGCGGGGTCAGGGATTTTCTCTGCTTCGTGATGACTGGGTGTTGTGTGCAGTCATTGGGTTAGTTCGGTTTAAGTAGTTCTAAGTTCTAGGGGACTGATGACCATAGATATTAAGTCCCATAGTGCTCAGAGCCATTTGAACCATTTTAGTCACCTACGTTGTGTAGAACCAGTTGCCAGCGATGTGGAAGGCGTAGTATACCGTTAGCAGAGCTTGTTCGTTCATGGTGCGAATGGAGCGGTCTGAAGTTATGGTGATTCTCGTGTACGACTGTGATGGTGTTTGCCTAACGCATTACGTTCCTCCGCGGCAGACCGTCAATGCACAGTATTACTGTTCGTTTTTGGAGCATCACCTGCGACCAGCTTTGCGAAAGAAGCGGCGACACTTTATGCGCAACCCACCCATCATTTTACACGAGAATGCGAGGGCGCATACAGCGCAAGCTGTGGCTGCTCTGTTCGGTTAACGGGATTGGGAAGTACTGCAACATCCACTACTCCCCGACCTTAAGTCCTTGTGACGTTGATTTGATTCCTAAGATGAAGGAAGCACTTCGTGGCATTCGCTTCAGAACTGATCCAGAGATTCGACAGGCAGTACACCGCTCCATTTGCACTATCAACAGAACAGGATCTGCTAACGGTATACTAAGCTTTCCACATAGCTGACAACGGGTTCTAATCAACAGAGGTGGCTACCTTCAAGGACAGTAACAGGTGCAAACATATAACTCCTTGGTATCGGTTGTGTATAAATAGTTGCAACTATTTAAGTTCCAACCTTCCTATGAAATGTATTAAGATGAAACATTGTTACCGGAAATCTCGAAACGCTCTTGGCAGAATTATTTAAAATTTTACACGATACTCGAAGAAACACTCCGTCGGGAAACAGGAGATAAATTTTTAAAATACATGATATACACAACACATGTTGTTGTTGTGGTATTCAGTCGTGAGACTGGTTTGATGCGGCTCACCATGCTACTCTACCCTGTGCAAGCTTCTTCATCTCCCAATATCTAGTGCAGCCTACATCCTTCTGAATCTGCTTAGTGTATTCATCTCTTGGTATCCCTCTACGATTTTTACCCTCCACGCTGCCCTCCAATACTAAATTGGTTATCCCTCGATGTCTCAGAACATGTCCTACCAACCGATCCCTTCTTCTACTCAAGTTGTCCCACAAGCTCCTCTTGTCCCCAGTTCTGTTCAATACCTCCTCATTAGTTATGTGATCTACCCATCTAATGTTCAGCAGTATGCTGTAGCTGCACATTTCGAAAGCTACTATTCTCTTCTTGTCCAAACTATTTATCGTCCACATTTCACTTTCATACATGGCTACACTCCAACAAATACTTTCAGAAACGACTTCCTGACACTTAAATCAATACTCGATGAAAACAAATTTCTCTTCTTCAGAAACGCTTTCCTTACCACTGCCAGTTTACATGTTATATCCTCCCTACTTCGAACATCATCAGTTATTTTGCTCCACAAATAGCGAAACTCCTTTACTACTTTAAGTGTCTCATTTCGTACTATACTTCCCTCAGCATCACCCGACTTAATTCGACTACATTCCATTATCCTCCTTTTGCTTTTGTTGATGTTCATCTTATATCCTCCTTTCAGGACACTCTCCATTCCGTTCAGCTGCTCTTCCAAGTCCTTTGCTGTCTCTAACAGAATTACAATGTCATTGGCGAACCTCAAAGATTTTATTTCCTCTCCATGGATTTTAATACCTACTCCGAAATTTTCTTTTCTTTCCTTTACTCCTTGCTCAATACACAGATTGAATAACATCGGGGATAGGCTAAAACCCTGTCTCACTCCTTTCCGAACCACTGCTTCCCTTTCACACCCATCTGCTTTCTGCACAAATTGTAAATAGCGTTTGGCTCCCTGTGTTTTACCCCTGCCACGTTCAGAATTTGAAAGAGAGTATTCCAATTAACATTGTCAAAAGCTCTCTCTAAGTCTACAAATGCTAGAAACGTAGGTTTGCCTTTCCTTACTCTTTCTTCTAAGATAAGTCGTAGGGTCAGTATTGCCTCACGTGTTCCAACGTTTCTACGGAATCCAAACTGATCTTCCCCGAAGTCGGGTTCTATCAGTTTTTCCATTCGTCTGTAAGGAATTCGCGTTATTATTTTGCAGCTGTGACATATTAAACTGATAGTTCGGTAATTTTCACATCTGTCAACACCTGCTTTCTTTGGGATTGCAACTATTATATTCTTCTTGCAGTCTGAAGGTATTTCGCCTATCTCATATATCTTGCTCACCAGATGGTAGAGTTTTGTCAGCAGTGGCTCTCCCAAGGCTGTCAGTAGTTCTAATGGAATGATGTCTACACCGGGGGCCTTGTTTCGACTCAGGTCTTTCAGTGCTGTGTCAAACTCTTCACGCAGTATCATATCTCCCATTTCATCTTCATCTACATCCTCTTCCCTCTCCATAATATCGTCCTCAAGCACATCGCCCTTGTATAGACCCTCTGTATACTCCTTCCACCTTTCTGCTTTCCATTCTTCGCTTAGAACTAGGTTTCCATCAAAGCTCTTGATATTAATGCAAGTGGTTATTCTCTCTCCAAAGGTCTCTTTAATTTTCCTGTAGACAGTATCTATCTTACCCCTAGCGAGATAAGCCTTTACATCCTTACATTTGTCCTCTAGCCATCCATGTTTAGCCATTTTGCACTTCCTGTCGACATCATTTTTGAGACGTTTCTATTCCTTTTTGCTTGCTTCATTTACTGCATTTTTATATTTTCTCCTTTCATCAATTAAATTCAATATTTCTTCCGTTACCCAAGGGTTTCTATTAGCCCTCGTCTTTTTACCTATTTCATCCTCTGCTGCCTTCACTACTTCATCCCTCAAAGCTATCAATTCTTCTTCTACTGTATTTCTTTCCCCCATTCCTGTCAATTATTCCATTATGCTCTCCCTAAAGCTCTGTATAACATCTGCTTCTTTCGGTTTATCCAGGTCCCATCTCCTTAAAGTCCCAGTCTACAGTTCATAACCAATAGATTGTCCAATAGATTGTGGTCAGAGTCCACATCTGCCCCTGGAAATGTCTTACAATTTAAAACATGGTTCCTAAATCTCTGTCTTACCATTAAATAATCTATATGATATCTTTTAGTATCTCCACGGTTCTTCCATGTATACAACCTTCTTTCGTGATTCTTGAACCAAGTGTTAGCTATGATTAAGTTTTGCTCTGCGCAAAATTCTGTTAGGCGGCTTCCTTTTTCATTTCTTAGCCCCGATCCATGTTCACCTACTATGTTTCCTTCTCTCCCTTTTCCTACTCTCGAATTCCAGTCTCCCATGACTATTAAATTTTCGTCTCCCTTCACTACCTGACTAATTTCTTTTATCTCCTCATACATTTCGTCAATTTCTTCGTCATCTGCAGAGCTAGTTGGCATATAAACTTGTACTACTGTAGTAGACGTGGGCTTCGTGTCTATCTTGGCCACAAGAATGCGTTCACTATGCTGTTTGTAGTAGCTTACCCGTACTCCTATTTTTTTATTCATTATTAAACCTACTCCCGCATTACCCCTATTTGATTTTGTATTTATAACCCTGTATTCACCTGACCAAAAGTATTGCTCCTCCTACCACCGAACTTCACTAATTCCCACTATATCTAAATTCATCCTATCCATTTCCCTTTTTAAATTTTCTATCATACCTGGCCGATTAAGTGATCTGACATTCCACGCTCCGATCCGTAGAACGCCAGTATTCTTTCTCCTGATAACGACGTCCTCTTGAGTAGTCCCAACCAGGAGATCCGAATGGGAGACTATTTTACCTCTGGAATAATTTACCCAAGAGGACGCCATCATCATTTAATCACACAGTAAAGCTGCATGCCCCCTGGAAAAATTACGGCTATAGTTTCCAGTTGGTTTCAGCCGTTTGCAGTACCGGAACTGCAAGGCCATTTTGGTTAGTGTTACAAGGCCAGATCAGTCAATCATCCAGACTGTTGCCCCTGCAACTGCTGAAAAGGCTGCTTCCCCTCTTCAGGAACCACACGCTTGTCTGGCCTCTCAACAGATACCCCACCGTTGTGGTTGCACCTACGGTACGGCTATCTGTATCGTTGAGGCACACAAGCTTTCCCACCAACGGCAAGGTCCATGGTTCATGGGGGAGCGGGGTGGGGGAGGAGACACATATGTAGCACAAGAAGGGGGTAAGTCGTCACCAATTGTCTCAAGAAGTATTTGAAATTTCTACTTGTTACTGTAATGAAAGAGGAGATATATTTGTAAATATATCGATTTACTGAACATTATAGATGATACGCTATTAAACATTCATGTAACTGAATCGTAATTTGCAATAACAGTAAGCAATGTTTATGATCAGGGTGACAGTGGAAGAGGAGGCTCACAGAGCGAAGGTAGGAAATTGACATTGAGAACAGAACGGAGGACATGGACAGAGGCTGCAGGATGAGATGGAGAGAGAGAGGGCTGAAGAGAGGATAGGAAGCGACGTGATGAACAGAGAGAGAGGAAAGAGGAGGAAACTGACAAAGAGGAGGGGTGGGCGAGACAGACAGAGACAGAGGGGAAAAGGAGATTACGCCGTGCTTTACCATTCCTTTGTTTTCCATTTAACCAGACTGAATCTCATCAACCCGCGGCCGGATACAGCTATTATAAAATAATCGTTGTTTTGGAAGATCGAATGTCACTGAAATCGTCTTGAAGACTCTAACAAAAATATTGCAAAAATGTTTTGTTTCATCCGTGGAAGTTGTTGTAAGGAAATGTTAAGTTTCTAATGTTAGCCATGAAACAACAATAAGAATAAGGTTAAGAAACAGGAGCTAGCTCTCAGTCTCATGGGAATACAGTTTTCGAGATATTTTAAGGAAGTCCCTTTATTCCTGTTTCAATTCTAGTATTAAATTCAGTATAATATTGTGATTCTATGAATATATCCAAAATTATCTGGTAGTATGAGCCGAAAAGATGCTTCCTATTATCTGGATGCAGATGATCTGTTATGCTAGAACTTGCGAAGATGCTTTTGTGTGGCTAAGAAAAATCGTTAGTGACTGAGTCGCGATTTGGTGAGGAGAATGGTTGCAGGAGTCGGCTGAAGCGTTGCAAGTGAATTCGCAGAAATAACCTGACAACAACAGAACCAAACAACAGGACAATGATAATTTGTTGCAAAGTACATGACATTTACTGCCATAAATTGTGGACTGCCTACGTGTGAACTGCTAAATTATGCTACTATTTATAGGAGTAAACAATCAACTCATTTCCGTACCCATACGTATTGCTCACTTTAATCTTTCCTTCTCCTCTTAATTTGCATTCATTCATTGAAGTATTTACATTATGAAGTTAAGTAATTCTTCTGTCGCTCATATAGCTGGTATTACAGCATTAGCTTAGTCCTATGTCAACATTTCTAGTCATTTATTACCTGGAGAGTGACCAAGAGAATTTCTGTATTAAAAACAAGTGGTTGATGAAGGACACCTGACAGGTGGCCTCGAGGTCTAGTGAAGACACTATGTTTGTCGTAAGAAATGCTATTTTACCGGTTGCCATTGGTCTCCTTACTATTTCAATGCCTCATAGCTTATTTAGTAACATTTTCTGCTCTGAAATGGAATATCCAATGATACAAAAATTGCGGGAAACTTGAACGCTGAATCTGTGTGTCCGTTGTAAGCGAGAGTTATCGTATGTGGTATCGAAGTCTAATGGTCTAGCGTACATACGAAGGTGAGTCAAATGAAAACCCTAAATTTGTAATAACAAATCGAAATTTCGCGCCGTTATCTTGTAAGTTGTTTATCGTGGTACAAACAGCGTGCAGAATGGCACGTAGGTGGCTGCATAGTGCAGATGCAAACATACCGTCAGAGTATGAGTATAAATATGGCCAGCCCACTAGCGACTTGCACCAAAGAAGAACAGCGTTCTGTTATTCGGTTTGTGCGTAGTGAAGGAGTGAAACCTACTGAAATTCATCGACGAATGAAGGTTCAGTACGGTGGTGCATGTTTGCCACAGCAGCAAGTCTACGAATGGAGTAGGAAGTTCGCAAATGGTGTGACTTCAGTGGAAGATGTTCCTCGTCCAGGTCAAGCAAAACGAGTTGTGACTCCACAGAACATTGCAGCAGTTGAAGCCATAGTGAAGAAAAACCACTGAGTGACACTGAATGACATTGCAGCATGTTTACAGATTAGTCATGGGTCAGCACACCACATTGTGCATGATGTACTCCAGTTTCACAAAGTGTCTGCAAGATGGGTGCCACGGCAGCTTACTCCTGAAATGAGACAACGATGTGACGATGTTTGTGAAGAACTTCTTCCTCGCTTTGAACGGGAAGGTGATGGCTACCTAGCAAGAATCGTTACTGGGAACGAAACATGGGTTAACTTCCACCAACCGGAAACGAAGAGAGAGAGCAAGAAATGGGGTCATTCCTTATCACCAAAACCAAAGAAGTTTCGAATAGAACCATCAGCAGGGAATATTATGCTGACTCTCTTTTGGCACGAAAAAGGCGTCATTTTGGAGCATTACATGCCGAGAAGGACCACTGTCACTAGTGCATCTTACACAGATCTCCTAAAAAATCATGTTCGGCCTGCAATCAAATCAAAGAGACGTAGATTTCTGTCAACTGGGGTCCTTTTGCAGCATGACAATGCACGGCCCAACACTGTCCGTAGAACAGTTGCAACAATGACCGACCTGCACTTTCACTGTCTTCCTCATCCACCATACTCACCAGACCTTGCCCCAAGTGATTTCCATATATATTTGAACCACTCAAAGACGCTATGGGAGGAAAGAAGTTCCGTTCTGATGAAAAGGTACGCCAGGCGGTACATGAGTGGTTGCGCGGACTACGAAAAGAATTTTTTTCTAAAGCAGTTTCTGCACTTTGTAAGCGCTGGAGAATTTGCATTGTGCGTGGGGGAGATTATGTTGAAAAGTGATACAGCTTTGTACTATTTCGCACAAAAAATAATATTTAGAAGAATATTTAAGTTTTTCATTTGACTCACCCTCGTAGAAATTTCCCCATGCCGCAGTAAATCTCCGTTGCACACTCGAGGTTTCTTCTTCTCTCTCTCTCCCTCTCTCTCTCCCTCTCTCTCTCCCTCCCTCCCTCGCTCTCTCGTACAACTTGAACACGCTTTACTTGAGAGACTGGACAGGACATTTTGGTCAAATATTTAAAATTTCCGAAATAATGGCTTACACAACATAAATTGCTTGCTTATGTCACAAAGCAAATTTTCCAGTATTTCTTAACTTTCGTGACTGACGTAAGACACAACATTACCAGTGTGTAGAAGAAGGCTACTACGAAATTAGCAATCAGTGAGGCTATTCGCTTTGAGTGCGTAGTTCAATGGACAGGTGTGTTTCAGAAAATGTTGTGATGAAATTAATGGAATGAAACTGTACAGCAGAAATCGCAAACTGAAAAAATCAGCCAGTTGTGGTCAGATGAGGGTTACACAGCCTAGCGGAGCCGATGGAGCCAAGCGATAGACTGTTAGTAGCCGGTGAAGCACCATTTAAAACACCGTTATTCTAAAGTGTATGAGCTGGGCTTTGAACAGTTAACGTGAACAAGTACTCCTCACTTTTTCATTAGCGGAAAATGTAACACACCCACAATGCCAATGACAGCAGTTGTGTACTCTAAAAGGTCTCTTGCTTACTGCAACAACATAAAAGTTGTTACAAAGTTTACGAACAGGAAATTTGTTAATTAATTTAGATTTACCGTAATTTATGCACTATCAGATTTTGTAACTTAGTTATCAGCATTTTTAGGTTTATGATTAAAGGTTAGCATCTAAGTTAATCGGTTGAATACAAGAAGTAATAAACTGTAGAAATATGCTTATCTCCTTCCGAAATTTTGTATTATGTCGTTGGCTAGGGGATAATTGCTAAGATTCTTCATTTTACTTCATAAAAGAATCATTATATCTTGACGTTTCATTAGTACATTTATTTCCACTACCTCGTCAACAACTCCACTAAACCGCCAACTTTAACTGGTTTACTTTCAAACAGCATTGCAACATACAGCAGCATACCTGGCATGCTACCAAAAAAAAAAATTTGCCGGCCGCGGTGGTCTCGCGGTTCTAGGCGCGCAGTCCGGAACCGTGCGACTGCTACGGTCGCAGGTTCGAATCCTGCCTCGGGCATAGATGTGTGTGATGTCCTTAGGTTAGTTAGGTTTAATTAGTTCTAAGTTCTAGGGGACTTATGACCACAGCAGTTGAGTCCCATAGTGCTCAGAGCCATTTGAACCGTTTGAACCAAAAAAATTTATCTCCAAAACTACAAACGACTTAAGTTTTCATCATATCACTCACTAATTATTTCATGTTTATGATACCACTGTTCTTTCATAACAAATTTTTATGACAGTAGATGATTCCCAAAGAATTGTGCTCAAGTAAATATTTACTTACTTACATCGATTTTAATATAAATGAGATAAGAAATAAATAAACATGTTTTGACATTGACGGTTCAAGTGACAGCGTAAATTTTTCCAAAATAAATGTTTTAATAGTTTGTGTTAAGGTTAGTAAGTAGTTGTAACGGTTTCCAATAGGTGCAGAAACAGTAGTTCTAAATTTGTTTTGCTTTATTTACGAAGTAGCTGCGTCTTGAAATATAGGATAACATTTGCAGAATAGACCTATATCCTGAAAAACCTTAAATAAAAAATACAAAACGTTAAGCAGTTGTGTGTACAAAGGAAAGTATTAGCCGGTACATTAAATTTAAAATGGTCTCTACGTTTGGAATTAAAAGCATACGTAAAAATGTATGATGTAACGTAAAAGCAATGATTAGATACACCTAGGATTTACATACCATTTTGATATATGGCGTTTTTGTTATTAATGTTTTATGAGTGTTACAGATTTCTTGAGTTACATGTTTCATATAAACTTATGGTTAGAGCAGGCAAATAAATATCTTGCTTGAGCATCATATGGCGTCAGGTACAAATAATAGCAGGTCATATGGTCTTAGCAATCAACTGTAAGAAGAAGACGGGGTGATACCGAAACGTCCCGTGGCCATTCTGATAGAAGATGAAATTATTGCAGATTCATGGAAACTGAACCACATGAACATAACACGAAATTTTCACAGTGTAATTTCAGAAGTCTGGAAAATAGAAAACCCAAAACGATTGACGAGCATCTTGATACACCCATTCCTAAGAAAGGAAACCAAAAAGATCCGAACAACTGAAGAAGAATCTCAAGTCATCCTGTAATTTATAAAACCCTCTCTAAAGCCTTAGGAACCCGCAAGTGGACCAAAAGACTGGCGGGAATCAGGTTGGTTTCAGGAATGGGACACCTGCATTGAACAGATATGGAACTTCAAAATCCATACCACACGACAAATGTCTCTGAGCACTATGGGACTTAACATCTATGGTCATCAGTCCCCTAGAACTTAGAACTACTTAAACCTAACTAACCTAAGGACATCACACAACACCCAGTCGTCACGAAGCAGAGAAAATACCTGACCCCGCCGGGAACCGAACCCGGAAACCCGGGCGTGGGAAGCGAGAACGCTACCGCACGACCACGAGCTGCGGACATACCACACGACAGATGATGCCAAAGCATACAGTCAGCATCGAACAGCGGAGGAGTGGTACTCAAGCGTCAACTTTAGGTTACAATATCTCCGGATGTAATTAACATTTTATAATGCAACAAACGGCCCTGATTACGTATTTGTTTATATGTTCAGATGTGCGAACAAAACTAACGGGGTTCCATTTAAAAAAAACGTAGGTTTGTGTTAAAAAACATACTTCCGTGCATTTTTGTATGGTTTGAATTAAACAATTACAGTAGCCCCTATCCTCACGTCCGGTCTGTGGAATCGGTTCCTCAGTATTTGATGTGGTTTACGAAATATATCCAGCGGTAACGTTAGGTGTGACACCCTGTATATCGAATTATCACAGGTCAGAGCTTAACAGCGCTACATTGGGTCACACTAATGCAGAAAATATTTCAAAAACATTTTAAAAGTAGTTAAGTGCTCTAAACTGAATGAAGTATACCAATTGAAAGGGGGAAATCAGCAGATTTTTAAAACGCAAAAAGTAAAAGTTGATCATTTCATGATTTTGAGGCTAACCGGAAACCTTTAATATTTGTCAGTGCTACGCCTTTGTTGTGAGATCAATTACAGTTATAAATTACAGTTGTTACGTGGCGGGCTTTGGCTTAAACTGCCATGCAATATATTTCAGGATATTATATGCTCATCCCCTTGATCAGTTAGTTTTTCTCGTATGCTGCTATGCAATTATACACATACCGAGTACCAACAGTGCCTGTCCCGCTGAAAGCTTTCTTTTCCTCCTCTGCAGTATTGCGAGCTCTCAAGTTGGATAGCTAAAGATGAGAGTTTTCTGGAAAGGAAAAAGGTGTACCATAAAAATATTAAGAATCCACGACTGAGCTTTAGCCGAGATAGCCAACACGGTATTCATTTTCCCCACCTCCACACTCCACTTTGTTCTAAGAAGGCTTATTGGGAGATAAAAACCTAGCCAGGTGTCGCTTTCCAGAAACCATCGTGAGAAAAGCCATTTTTCTCTGTAGCCAGACTGCGGAATAAAATTGTGTGTAAATTTCCTAAATTAACATTGCCATTGATACATAGCATTATTTCCAAACAGCACGCTCTTGTTCTTATGTGTCTACGTGGATGTTCTCTTTCTTTGTCATTTTCAGAATTGTATCTTGTAGAGGGAGAAGTCTGCTGGCTTCTTCCTCATACCTCATCACTATTGGTTAATAATAACCAAATTCGAAAGAGAAAAGTTTGTTTCACAATTTAGTAACACTTCCCTGGGCAGAACTCGCAACCTGTTGTTCTGTTGGCTGGTGAGATTCCGGCTGTGACAGAAACAGTGAAGTTTCAGGGCGTTTAGACAGAGCACACTGTGTGCTTCGATGTCGAGGAGACTTGCTGCTAGGAGATTGTAGAGTTAGGACTTGTTATCAAACAGCTGATCAGACGAACCTTGCTGTCGTTAAGAATGATGTCTCCCTTCAGCAGAGAGAACATTGGACAGGGTCAACTCGCAGGTTCCTTTCGGTACTGCCATTGCATCCCTTATTTACACTTTACGTGTTTGCTGAGAAGGACCAGTGTTGCAAAAACGATTTCGACGGGGACGTAAGGTTCGTTCAATTTCCTCAACAGCCAACTGTACAATTTTAACGTTTCTCAGACAGCTAGTTGCTTTCAGTAGGGAGATTGGGGGCGGGAGGGCTTTCAGATGATCGAGCCTATTTTTCCGTGTTCTTTCTGTATTTAACTAATCACTCTCCCAGGCACTGGTCGTATACATAAAATACTCTCAGAACTATGCTTCTATGAAGTCCATCCACCTGTACCAACATTAGATTTTACTACAAACACCAAAGTAGTTTTGCATTACCTCGGTTCCGAGAGTTCCGGAACCTGTACAGATAATTGAAACAGCTATCAACATAAACATCATTTCCGTCCTTCTCATTGCTCATGATAAACCACACACTGCATGTTGCACCACCATATACCGAGACCTTCACAGGTAGTGGTCCACACTGCTGTACACACCGGTACCTCTGATACCCAGTAGCACGTCCTCTTGCATTGATTCGTCGTGGCATACTGTCCACAAGTTCATAAGGCACTGTTGGTCCAAATTGTCCCACTCCTCAACGGTGATTTGATGTAGATCTCTCAGAGTAGATGGTGGGACACGTTGTCCATAAACAGCCCTTTTCAATCTATTCCAGGCATGTTCGATAGAGTTCATATCTGGAGAACATGCTGGCTGCTCTAGTCGAGCGATGTCATTATCCTGAAGGAAATCATTCACAAAATGTGTACGATGGGGGCACGAATCGTCGTCCATGAAGACGAATGCCTCGCCAATATGCTGCCGATATAGTTGAACTATCGGTCAGAGGATGTCATTCATGTATCGTACGGCCATTTCGGCGCCTTCCGTGACCACCAGCGGGCGACGTTAGTCTCACATAATGCCACCCCAAATGAAAACCTCAACCTTGCTGCACTCCCTGGACAGAGTGTCTAGGGCCTTAAGCCTTACCCGATGCCTCCAAAAACGTCTCCGACGATTGTCTGGGTGAAGGAATATGCGACACTCATCTGTGAAGAGAACCTGATGCAAGTTCTGAGCGGTCCATTCGGCATATTGTAGGGCCCATCTGCACCGCGCTGCTTGGTGTCGTGGTTGCGAAGATGGACCTCGCCATGGACGTTTGGAGTGAAATTGCGCATCATGCAGCCTATTGCGCACAGTTTGAGTCGTAACACGACGTCCTGTGGCTGCACAGAAAGCATTATTCAACATGGCGTTGCTATCAGGGTACCTCCGAGTCATAATTCGTAGGAAGCGGTAATCCACTGCAGTAGTAGACCTTGTGCGACCTGAGCGACGCATGTCATCGAGAGTTCCTGACTCTCCCTATATCTCCTCCATGTACGAACAACATCTCTCTGGTTCACTCCGAGACCTTTGGACACTTCTCTTGTTGATAGCCCTTCCTGGCACAGAGTAACGATGCGGACACGATGGAACCGCGATATTGACCGTCTACGCATGGTTGAACTACAGACAACACGAGCCGAGTACTTCTTTCCTGGTGGAATGACTGCAACTGATCGGCTGTCGGACCTCTCCGTCTAATAGGAGCTCCTCATGCATGGTTATTTACATCTTTGGGCGGCTTTAGGGACATCTCTGAACAGTCTAAGGGACTGTGTCTGTGAAACGACATCCACAGTCAACGTCTATCTTCAGGAGTTCTGGGAACCAGGGTGATGCAAAGCTTTTTTTGATGTGTGTATCACATCGCTTGTCCAGTTATTAGACGTTCATTCAGTTATCTCAGTGGGTGGATAATACAGTGACTACTTGTTTCTGTTATTTCTAGATAAATCTTCCCCTATATGTTTGTTGCGTGGTACCTGTATTTCCATGCTTCGTTGGACCACACCTATTAATTATCATTTCTCTGAATTTAATTATCGTTACCCTGAAGCCCATCAGAGTTCAGACTATAGCAACATAGGGACTCCACGCATAAGACAGTGAATAAGTAGTGCTCACGAGTGTTTCTGTTTTTTGATGAATGGTTTTATGGATATCATTTTATTATACTTATGAAAAGGGGCAAGTCTATTTTACTGTGATCAGTTTATGAATAACATTTACTTGAATATTTTGGCCAGATATTAATTAAATATACAGATTTGAAAACTGCAGCATAGGATCCTAGCCAAAATATTACGATGACTTAAATCAACTAGAGCAGTGAACGAATTTCTAACAAGACAGTATCACCATTCAGTCAATCTGTGGCAGAGGATACTCGTATATTACAGGATGACTGATACTCCTCTTACTAAATATTTCTGGGGTAATTTTATTTTTAGGGAAGTTAATAAGCCAGAGATTAACTCTTCCTGAACATCAAGCTCCAATATTATCAATGTTCTCTAGAAGAAGCAGTAGGGATGATGACGTTACTGTAACATATATCTAACAGTTTCTTTCTTCCTAAAACATTATGTACAATATGAAACTTCCTGGCAGATTAAAAATGTCTGTGCCGGACCGAGACTTGAACTCGGGACCTTTGCCATTCGCGGGCTAGTGCTCTACCGTCTGAGCTACTCAAGCATGAACCTCACTCTATCTTCAAATCCTTACTTCTGCCAGTGTCTCGTCTCCTACCTTCCAAACATCACAGAAGCTCTTCTGCGAACCTTGCAGAACTAGCACTCCTGGAATAAAGGATATTTCGGAGACAGGGCTTAGCCACACTCTGCTGCAGAGTGAAAATCTCATTCCGGAAACATCCCCCACGCTGTGGCTAAGCCATGTCTTCGAAATATCCTTTATTCCAGATGTGCTAGTTCTGTAAGGTTCGCAGAAGGGCTTCTGTGAAGTTTGGAAGATAGGAGACGAGATACTGGCAGAACTAAAGCTGTGAGGACGCGGCGTCAGTCGTGCTTGGGTAGCTCAGACTGTAGAACACTTACCTGCGAAAGGCAAAGGTCCCGAGTTCGAGTCTCGGTCCAGCACACAGTTTTAATCTGCCAGGAAGTTTAATATTAGCGCACACTCCGCTGCAGAGCGAAAATTTCATTCTGGATATTATGTACACTCGAGTGAGCCAGACTCGCGTTATTATGAAGTTATTATGAAAATAACCAGGGATGGTTAAAGCAAAGAAGTGCTATGTCTGCTACAGCATACGACCTCTGATAATTGAGCATGTTGTTTGTTGTTCTTTCCATTAGAAGCTTATTTTGCGCAACATTTCAAGCATGGGGCAAGTTTTATGTTGTGACTATCGGAGAACACACGTTGACAGATAATATAAGCGCAATTTACATTCAGTCTATGTAGCTTAGAAGTCCTTCTTTTTGTCTTTTCATTCCCGTTCTTCGTTGGGTGGGATGAGCTATAGGTTTGTACAACTTCTGGCTGCTTCTGTAAATGCTCTTATTGTACGGAGAAAAATTTGGATTGTCGACAGCACATTTCATCATTGCATGTGTTTATATGTATGGAATGCACAATGCTGAGTCATCGGTAATACAGAAACGCAACGCAGGCTTCTATTGTTATAAATAGCTCATTACTATGCGAGAATGAAAAAAAATACTTTTTTCCAAATTTGACACCAATTACTATGCTATTAATCACCTTGGTGATCATCTTGCTATTATGAAATAATTATGAAATAGAAATATTGTAAACGTAACTGTATTTCTCGTGCAAGTGGTTTTCTCTGTTTCATATTTGACTGCAATGCCAGACTAAACGAAAGCAGGATAAAAAGGAAGAAGGAAACATGCCAATATCAGTCAAATATTAATAATTTCCAGTCCCTGCAACATGAACACAACTTTTGACTGTGGAAAAAATTACAACTCAGTATCTCAGTTTTCTAATATGTTTCATTTCCTCATTGTGTTACGGTTTTAATAAATAACATACATTTTTTTCAAATTTTCAGGCGCAGCAGGTTCCCAAAAGTATTTTATTTGTAAGGATACTCATGTATGCTGAATTTGATTCAACGGAACAGTGTGTGGGTTATATCCGCATAGTGGAGCAGTATCAAATTGTTATGTAAGCACTGAAACATGAGTTGATTACTTTTTGTACAAGCAATTTTTTCATTTTCAAATACAGCAACCGTTTATATCTTTTCTACGAATTTTCGAAACATTATTAATAAAACTGAGAGAAGATCGCCCTAACATAAATTCACCTGATCACGTCGTTGAAATTTTAGCGAAGTTACAAACTCTAACTGTTGCATTGATATCTGTTATGTGACAGTTTAACCAAATTTCTGACCCTCAAGCTGAAACGAATGCTGAAATATTAAATAAAGGAGAACACATACAGAATTCACAAGCTGAAATAGCTAATCGATTAGCAAACAATGCTGATTATCATGAGTGAAGCATTGCAACACAGTTTAACCAGCATCAAACGTTATTGAAAAATGAAATATCTAAACGGTAAGAACAAATAGACAGTCGAATTGATCAGAAATTTTCCCACAAGATGCAGTTTTAAAAGGAAAACATCAGAAATTCCGTTTAAAGAGTATAAAGGAGAAACCGATAAATATATAGGCGAAATTTAGGGAATGTGGCAAAATGATACAAAGGTAAAGCATGATCTCCATGTGGGCAATTTATATATATATATATATATATATATATATATATATATATATATATATATATATAAAGTTCAAATTCCTTGACCCCCAGATTTAAGGGGTGATATGGAACCATTGTGCCAAAAATCACTGTCACTAAACAACAAATAAATAAAGTATTACATAACGCAAAAATCAAAAGCGCAGCTGCTAGAAGTGGCATTAGAGTGTATCAAACTTGAAGTGTTTATGAGTCAAGCAAGACCAAGAACGCAAGTAGACCATAGCGCTGTAATAAATAGTGATCTGTTATTTGATGAAGGTAGAACTCCATTTAAAGAGTATGTCATCACTGAAGAAAATGTAATAGGACATTCAGTATATTTATGCCACTGAGAGAAAATTTACACCCTGTTGTATCTATACCATTCTTCAACGTAATTTTATTGTGTTCATGGTATGATGTGCACTTCATATATGGTTCTATTCAAACTGACGCACTTACCTGGTTAATGGAGGCTGCAGATTATTTTGAAACTAAATACTGGGATGACCACTTTACAGGAATGTTCTTCGGATCTGAAAGGCAGAGTTCCCCTTCACACATTAGAGATGAATAAGACAGGTGATGGTCTGAGTAGTTTTAGGTACATACTGTTGAAAACTGACCTGATCAATGAAGATGTACTGGCAGCACAAAATGAGCAAACCCCCGAACGGAAAGTGATAATAGGTCACTAAACTGTGAAAAATGTGTCTTGGAGCAAGCTAAGAACTGTTGTGGACTCATGTAGCGATTAAGATCAAAAGGATTCTCTTGGTGTAGCAGAAACAGCCTAAATGGCGAGAGACAACACCCCAAAAATGAACGGTAATCACAGAGAGAGGAACCTCACACATGGTCCCAACAATGGTGGCAACAGAGGCATAAAAATAGGCATGAATGAGGCTGTCAGCATAATAAATCTTGGTCCATCGCTAATAACGTCGATGTTGACAGAACATTAAACACGAGTCTCCCCCTTTTTCCCCTCCAATAAACCTGGTATGAGCAATAATCATGGAGACATGAACAGGGTGTGACAATATCTGAGGTTCTCACAGACTCCGAAAGCAATAAATAGCAAAATCATATGTGGCTGGAAGTGGCCTCCCTGATCCAGTCTTTGTGAACAGTAGTAATTAGGTCTAAGAATGAAGCGTTCATGAGAGACGATTTGCACGAAGAGCTCATTGATTGAACTAAGGATGTAAAATGAGAGTCGCTGTTTGTCTTTAAAACCACAGTTGATACGTTACCTGTTCTGGTGATCTTAGAGACCGGTGCATAATGAAGTGCGCCCTTTGGGAATCTATGTAAGAGACTTTGCAACCGGCGGAACATGTATATATTCCTTGTGAGTCGGTGCTACGTTATGGAAGCTGTTTGGCCCTAACCTAGTGATGATGCATGTCCAAATAGAATTTTGGAAAGTATCACAATCGACTTCCCTGAAGGAATGTATTTTTGAAATGAGAAGGATGCAATTATATCCCTCTCCGTTGGAAAATTATGTGTTAGAGTAGGCTGACAAGAAGTTACTCTTGATTCGGTTAGTGCGGTAGCAAGTTGTGGGAAATAATTCCAGAGAATCAAAGTTACGAGGGCAGTCCAGAAAGTAAGTTACGATTGATCGCGAAATGGAAACCACATTGAAAATCAGAAATATTTTATTTGTAATAGTTAGCTACACCTTCCAGCTACTTCTCTACGTAGTCGCCGTTCTGACTGAGACATCTGTCGTAGCGTTGAACCAACTTTCCAATGTCCTCATCATAGAAGGCAGCCGCCAGTGCTTTCCGCCAATTCTCTACGCTGGCCTACAACTCGTTGTCTGTACCAAAATATTGTCATCATAGCCAGTGGTTCATGTGAGCAGAGATGACAATCAGAGGGAGACAATTACGGGCTGTACTGTGGGTAATCAAACATTCCCTATTGGAAACGATGCAGGAGCATCTTCATTGCCCCTGCAGAATCCGGCTCAGAATTGTCTTGAAGAAGAAACAGCATGACACTTATGTAATGTTGGCTGCATAGCTTCAGGCGAAATTTGTCACCAGGCCCTCGCACTTGGCGGGAGACACTATTTTCTAGTCATCTTTACGCGCTCACTGTGAGCTCAGAAATGAGATGAGCGACGTGATGCTATCTAGAGTCATACTAGAGACACTTCCCAACACAACTGTGCAAAGCTTTATCGGATTTCCATAGTCGTTTCCATTTTGCGACAGATCGGAACTTACTTTCTGGACACCCCTCGTAGATTTGTTGGAGAGTTTGCTGATACTAGGCAGTTGAATGTGTCATACCAGCCTGTATCACAGCACTATGAATGTACTGGCTGCCATAAATGAGACAGTTAATGAGTCAGATTATTTCTATCCTACAGAAAGCACTGAATTACAGCTAATACTGAAACAATGTGATGCTGTATATAACGAACATCCCAGGATCATCTGGTGATATAATTGTAAATTAGCTGCGTATCCTCAATAAACCTACTAATAAGTCTTGTTCGGTGTTCATTGGACCAAACGACCAGCAGTAGCAAAAGAAATTCGGAAGTTTCTATACTGGGTATGAGCAAACTTTCAAGAGTTTCTGCTGTTGTCCAGTACTGGCTGCCTCAAGGCTGGGTGGTAGCGAGCTTTAAATACTGGATGCAACACCGACATATAGATTGTTAGATGAAGTCTGCACTTAACAAACATATTGAAAAGAACACATTCAGATCTTACTTGGCTAAACCATCTGCCTACCAGTGACTTGAGACATTTATACAGGCAGATTTCTTTCGAAAAGAGTCGCTGAAATGTAGCGATTTTTCTTTTGCTGGCGTACACTATTTCAGTTCGTTGCGACGTGGCTTCAACTAAGCTCTGACGTTGCACAAGTGTCTAAGTTATTCTTCAGAGTTACGTTTCTTGTTGGTGGCTTACTGATAGCTCTACCTACCTGGTCAAAAGACCCCGAATTATTAGACATAGTCCTACAGAAATTTAAGGAGGCTGGAGAATATGCAAAAATCCGTATTAGAACGAGTTAACATAACATATTTGGCCATATAATTACTGAAGAAGAAACTAAAAGTAAGAACTCCTAATTAAGTGCTATCAAGAATTTTCCAATCCACTGACGTAGGAATAATCTGATATCCTGCCATCAGCTCTTACGTTTCTATTGCAGACTCATTCCAAATATTTTATTAAAATGTAAAGCCTTAAACCGCTTGAAAAACATTCACAGTTGTACTGGTCGAAGGAATGTCATGAGGCGTTTGACAAAAACAAATGTTCAAATGGCTATGAGCACTATGGGACTTAACATCTATGGTCATCAGTCTGAAAAAAACAAACACATTCTTCACAGTCCTGAATTGTTATCCCATAGAATTCTGAGTCAGCACTTTTTTCTCTCAACTGATATGTCCAATCCTGACCTGGGGTTGTGTTCATTTCACCCCGACAAATAAACGGCAAACCGACAGTGCGCATAATAGATTTAGCTACCAAAGTTCTCACAAACCGTGAGAGAGCATTCTCCACAACTGAACTTGGTGCTGTGGCAGTGGTATGGGCCTTCAAAAAGTTTTCTTATTATCGGTGTGGCCACCGTAGCAATTTCTATTGTGACTATAAGGCTCTAAGTTTTCAAATGAACTTCAAGTAATTGCCTGTAGGACTTGCAAGACAGTCATTGGTACTCCAGGAATATCCACTTCAAGTTGTAAAAGTCGGAGGCCGTTATAATGTGGTGGCAGATGCCCTATACAGATTAACAGAGATTTAGAAAATATATCATTTTTTAATGAAGAAGACTGTGATATTTAAAAAAAAAACGCTAAAACTTGGCTGATATGTAATATGCTAGTCGGATGTAGGTAATCGACCAACTATGAAATAATCCCATTGAACTGTTAAGTTATTTTATAGCAGCCATTCTGAATCTGCTGCTTCGTGTATCTGCATACCTGCTGAGGGCGAAAATTATCTCACCTGATATATACCACATAGATGAAGTATAGGAAGCGAATGGTAACTCTCAATCAGAACCAGTGTGTGCAGTGTGCGTTGCTCTTGTTTATAAATGACATAATTCCCTTATTGATGACTTCAGCAGTTTTGACAAAGATGGCATCAAACCCTCCACAGCCGTTCCCCATTTTGCCCTAACATCTGAGGATGAAAATGATGAGTACGGCTAATCTAATTTTTTTTTAATTTGCTTTTTCGGATGGGTATTGTAAGATGCCTTACGTGAGTCTCTCTTGAAATGAATGCTGTTGAAACCTCTGCATATTCTTCTAAATATATCTGCAACTGCAGTATCTGAACTCCACTTTCCTAATCGCCCTACTGCATTGCGATATAACTGAGCGTGATAGCGTATGCCTAATGAAATTTTACAGTCAGTAAGACTATCGTTAGCGAAGGAAAATAACACCGGTTAGAAGGAGAAAAGTGTACATCAGACCCTTCTGAAAGAAGAATCTAATCTAAAAACTGATAATAATTTTGAAATGGGTGGAACTTTTTTCAACCGCTCACGAACTATTCGAGGGGGGCAGTATATCACGTAATATTTTAATACAGAAAATGCTGATGATACAAAAAATACAGATTGCCCACTAGGGCAACCAATCCCCAAAATCTTAAGAAACGTAAGGGCAAAGAAAATTACGCAAATAATCACCGGTGTGGCAACAGTGGGTTGTCACGCTTTTCCACAACACAAAAGTTCGCGAGAAAGTAAATGAATCAGAAAGCACTGAGTTTGCAATTACTTAATCTTAAATACTAAATTTTGAAAGTAAATTTAAATTAGGTTGCAGATTAAATAAATGACTGACTGTATCTGAAACTTTGATTCGTAAAAAAATGACTTTCACTAAACTCAGCGTAACATAATGCAAAATTTGAAAAAAGCAGTTTACTTTTAATCATTGAAATATTGAACTGAATTTACTTTACGCAAATGAGCAACTGATTTTACTTTTAGTACAACGAAAATAAAATACATACCAAGCCAGGAGAAGTCATTCGCTAAGCTAACAGTAGAATAATGAATTTGCGCTTTCTTAATCTGTGCTTTGTCTTCAGTTATTAGTTTTGCCAGCGATATCTTACGTTACTTTAAGTGACTGAAACTAATAGTGAAAATTGTTGATTATTTTAGCCCTTTTTGTGGAATACAATAATTAACAGTTAATGAGGCAGCAAAATTTCGGCTGAAACTGCTCATTAGCAAACGAACAAAACTGTCAGTAAATAGTTAGTCAAATTTCATATTTTTATGAAACTCGATGATGACATACAAAGAAAAACGACACTGCTTGGTAACAATATCTGAGGACTACGACAACACAGGAGCCATACAAGTTTTAACTGTTGCTGGTTATTATTCACGAAAGTGAAAGAAATAACACTGGGTAATGCCAATACAATATGAGTTACATTTGGTTACTTTACACACTTTTAGCTGTGCGGACGACGAAGAATGCAGTTGAAGACAATGCTGCGCTACTACTGCTTCTGCTGCTGGTTGAGAACCACGAGTCGTCCTCAGAGCCACGGTAAATTATGGAACAGCCAATAGTTATAACTGCAGCTTCCTTCCCCTGTTCGCTCCGACCGTCCTCTCAGTACTAGCGGGTTAACGAAGTAGATCCGCGTACACCGGTGCCATCATAACTGTACAGCAAACACTTCCGCTCTCTTTTATGACCCAAACTGCTCTGCTTCCTCTCTGCTCACAGAGCGAGAGACTCTCCAAACGCGAAGACACACAACGGCAGAGCTACTGGTATTTCGTCGTTGCTATCGATACATTTAAATAAAATTCACTAGACTACTAGCCAGCAATTAACAATATTTTCATTGTACGAGTGTTGCCCAGATAGTAATGCACCGCAATTTTTTCTTCAACAATTCTTTACTGAACATAATGAAAACTACACACACGTAAGACTGGTGTTTTATCTACACACAAAATTTTTCCACGTAATGTCCATCCCGTTCTGTGACCTTCCTCCAGCGCGAAACAAGGTTGTGTATGCCTGTCGGCACCCATCCTCCTGGTGGCGGAGCCAGTGCTTCACAGTGTGAATCGCCTCCTCATCGTCCTTAAAATGTCTTCCACCAATAACATCCATTAAAGGCCCTGACAAGTGGAAGTCCGAGCGGGATAAGTCAGGCTGTCAGCTGTGACAGCCGTGGATTGTTTCCCCGACCGCTGCAAAACGTGGAGTTCCCCGAACAGCTTCCTGATGACTTCATCCTCCGTGTCCAGCGACTAAATGTACTTCTGTCCACAGCAGATGCTCTATAGACTCTTCACAAGCGTTTGTGAACATTCCCTACAGGTTCTTTCTCTGCGACGCCATTTTAAAACTGCTCTGCAGATACACTCTGTCGAAAGTGGCGGAAAATTGGCGCGCTCACTCAGGAGACTTCATGTAATACATACATAAAGTTTCTCATTCGTAACATTGTTTTCGGCTGAGAAAAAAAAAAGATGCATAACTTTCTGGGCAACCCTGGTAATGTCAGTGAAATACCTACAGACAGAAATAAATACACTATTACATCCATTGCGTATTACATATAGTTTCTCTAATAAGGCTTACATATTCAGAGTCAGAAGTACAGTACAAGTTATTAACGGATATTAAACTGCGAAAAGTTTTGGATGGTGGAGAAGGTATTTTATCTGTCTTTTCGGTGTTACAGGTATCACTATTAATATAAAGAGCTGTAACCTATGCATGTTTCGAGTACGGTAGGAGAATATGTCTATTAATGGTAGCATAAGCTCGTGGGGCAGTTAGGTTTTGTTCTGCCCACTATACTGAATGCAATAGAAGAGTACAACCTGGCCGAGTAAGTGCCCCAGCAGTTCTTTATCCTTTTTCAGCAGTTCCAGCATATCCTGTAATTCAGGTCCTGCAATCACGTTTTTTTTGCTGAAATCCTGAACAGCCTGGAATCTCTTCAAGGACTCGTCTAACAAAAGCAGATTCCTTGGCACTTTGCAGAAGAACCTGTTACAGTCCTGAAACAATCCTGAAATACCATCAGCCACACAGGTATCCACTCCTTTTATAAGTTTTTATTATCATCATTTATAAGTTGTGTGTTAAAATGGAAGACAGACATCTGCGCAGCCCATTCGAGTGTCCTCCTTTTCTTCTGCAGTCAAGCCAATACACAGGCCAGTGCTGGTTGTCAGTCTCTAAATGGAATGGTTTACGCTCAAGACAAGACTTTCAGCCTTCCAAGCCAAATAACTTGGCCAGTGTCTCTAACTCGTACTCAAAATACTTGCTCTCCACAACTGATAACGACCTTTGGGTATACCTAGTAGTCTTTCTCTCTTCTCTTGGAGAAGCTCGGCTGCAACACTCGACGTACACAGGTCCATCTGCAGGAAAAATTTTCCATTAAAATGTGCAGCACGAAGAAGTGCACTTGTCAAAGCTTCCTTCGAGTCATTGAAGGACTCCTGCGGAGATTCATCCGAATGTTCTCTCTTTTTGCTGCAGCTGGTTATGTGGAGCGGCCCGGTGGCATAACTGAGAATGGGTTTGCGAAATACATGTACCATGCCTAAGAAGCTATCTATATCCTTCTTATCCTTTGGTCCGAGGGTCAGGTGAATGGCCTTGGTTCGATCATAGTCCCTTCTCTCACCTTTATTGGATATTGTATGACACAAAGGCGTTTAAATTTTAGGTCACCCACTAGAGAACCAAATAATTGTGTCATTATAACTGTCTGTGGTAGCCAAATTAAATGAAACACGCTGATACTCTTAGAGGTTACAGCGTGTGCAAAACACTGCCAGTGGCTTACATTACACTGTGAGAGTCCCCTGATGGTAGACCTCTTCAGGTCGAGTGTAGTAAAGTACTGGGTGGTGGAGAACCATGTGAAGCATGTGAATAACCTCCTGATTAAGGGCCTGACAGTATATCAACAGGCAGTACTCCTCCACACTATGTTTGGGCTCAAAGAAAATCGGTGATGTTTAGGGTGACACTGAAGGTCGGATTACTCATTCACCCAAAAGTTGGCCAAAAAATTTCCTCAGCTCCCTCACCTTGGGTGGTGACAATTTTAGGGGGCTCCTGTTGAATTGAAACCTGATGCACCAGTAAAGTACAATATCTTATCAGGCGCCCTCGACCCATTACCGTTACCTCTCGATGTCGTTCAAAGACATTGAACAGAGCCCATTCTCACTCTGCACATTAATGGGAAACATTGTAGCGTGACCACTCTACCTCCACACAACACATCCCATTATGGCAGCTATTTTTAGATAAATTTGATCATTATGACACTATCTACACAATTCAGTAGACATCGAGTTATATCGAGAAAATCGTAACCTAGGAGCACGTCCGTGCTCAACCTTGCTACTGCGGCGAACTCCATAGGAAAGTAGAGCCCCTGAAGGCTAAGATATAACGGAACCATTCCCACAAAAGGTAAAGATAATGGGTTTGCACTTACCATATTACGTAACATACTTGACATCTAAACACCAAGCATTTACTGATATGATAATATTAGTTATACCACCTTCAACCCAATAACGACACAATACCACTGAATCCAATATTGCGCAAACTGTTCCGTGGTTCACAGCAGAGCACATGCAAGTTGGGTCATCCCGTGAAACAGCTCTGACCTTCTCGGAGTGTTTTAATAAGCCAAGCAGGCTCATACGCCAAATTGGTCCTACTTGACGTCAGATCTGCCCATCTTTCTCCCATTATACCAGGCATTCCCGTAGGAAGTACCCTGTCTGGTTACGCTGAAAATACGCCCTCTCATAGTCTGAGAATTAGGCCGACAATACCGTGCGGTCGATTTTTCTAACCCTTGTTAGAAGTACACTCCTGGAAATTGAAATAAGAACACCGTGAATTCATTGTCCCAGGAAGGGGAAACTTTATTGACACATTCCTGGGGTCAGATACATCACATGATCACACTGACAGAACCACAGGCACATAGACACAGGCAACAGAGCATGCACAATGTCGGCACTAGTACAGTGTATATCCACCTTTCGCAGCAATGCAGGCTGCTATTCTCCCATGGAGACGATCGTAGAGATGCTGGATGTAGTCCTGTGGAACGGCTTGCCATGCCATTTCCACCTGGCGCCTCAGTTGGACCAGCGTTCGTGCTGGACGTGCAGACCGCGTGAGAAGACGCTTCATCCAGTCCCAAACATGCTCAATGGGGGACAGATCCGGAGATCTTGCTGGCCAGGGTAGTTGACTTACACCTTATAGAGCACGTTGGGTGGCACGGGATACATGCGGACGTGCATTGTCCTGTTGGAACAGCAAGTTCCCTTGCGGGCTAGGAATGGTAGAACGAAGGGTTCGATGACGGTTTGGATGTACCGTGCACTATTCAGTGTCCCCTCGACGATCACCAGTGGTGTACGGCCAGTGTAGGAGATCGCTCCCCACACCATGATGCCGGGTGTTGGCCCTGTGTGCCTCGGTCGTATGCAGTCCTGATTGTGGCGCTCACCTGCACGGCGCCAAACACGCATACGACCATCATTGGCACCAAGGCAGAAGCGACTCTCATCGCTGAAGACGACACGTCTCCATTCGTCCCTCCATTCACGCCTGTCGCGACACCACTGGAGGCGGGCTGCACGATGTTGGGGCGTGAGCGGAAGACGGCCTAACGGTGTGCGGGACCGTAGCCCAGCTTCATGGAGACGGTTGCGAATGGTCCTCGCCGATAGCCCAGGAGCAACAGTGTCCCTAATTTGCTGGGAAGTGGCGGTGCGGTCCCCTACGGCACTGCGTAGGATCCTACGGTCTTGGCGTGCATCCGTGCGTCGCTGCGGTCCGGTCCCAGGTCGACGGGCACGTGCACCTTCCGCCGACCACTGGCGACAACATCGATGTACTGTGGAGACCTCACGCCCCACGTGTTGAGCAATTCGGCGGTACGTCCACCCGGCCTCCCGCATGCGCACTATACGCCCTCGCTCAAAGTCCGTCAACTGCACATACGGTTCACGTCCACGCTGTCGCGGCATGCTACCAGTGTTAAAGACTGCGATGGAGCTCCGTATGCCACGGCAAACTGGCTGACACTGACGGCGGCGGTGCACAAATGCTGCGCAGCTAGCGCCATTCGACGGCCAACACCGCGGTTCCTGGTGTGTCCGCTGTGCCGTGCGTGTGATCATTGCTTGTACAGCCCTCTCGCAGTGTCCGAAGCAAGTATGGTGGGCCTGACACACCGGTGTCAATGTGTTCTTTTTTCCATTTCCAGGAGTGTAGATTACAACTAATCATACTTGTCATTATCGGATATTTATAATGCTCAAGACTAACCAGTCTAACCTCGAGATGGATAGAGGTCATCCAGCAATCCACATCCGGTCCTTGGGAGCATCGTTTTAATATGTTACTTATTGCTTCCGACTTCGAGATGTTAAATCACAAAATTGTCGAGGGAATTTGGATATCCTCAATATTCTGCACAAAGATTTCTTTATGTCTCTGACAGCCAAATACTTCTGCGGCAACATCGAATCTGGAAATATCACATTTCCACCAGAAGATCTCCCGAGTGTGCCGCGAATGTCCATATATTGCTGCTTCGTGCCGCCTCCGTGTCCCTAACGGGAGGGCGACCTTCGGTTACCCAGAAACTGCTCAGAGAGATTTATCGTAAATGGCTACTATCCCTATAAGCAAGCGGCCCCAATGGAAAATGCGCACAGCTTAAATCTCCCATAAACTGCTGCCAAACCTGAGACGTTTCTACTTCTTTAGAAAAATATTCTAAGACAATATAAATAAGCCTACAAGTATAGTTTTCCTGTAAGGTAATAAGTACAATCAATTACCTTCGTGAGGTGCAATTGTTACCATTATATGATTATGTCTCTAACTGTTTGTGAGCAACGTTTGCGTAGTTAACTGGCTCCACACTACTCGCTGCACCACCAATTAATCCTTCATGTGCGATAATTCAGCTATTATTGGAACAATACATAATACTCCACCTATATTTGGAAAGGGTGTTATATGGTTTCTGCAGAGAAATTTTGGGTTTTGGACCACGATGTGACTAAATTTTGTGAGCTATTTTCGCAGCTGCTAAGGGATTACGCCCAGTTTCGTGCATTGTATCATCAGATTTGTTGCTGGGTTGCAACAGTACGTGTATTCAGGTATATGAAATACTGAGGGTAAGTTGTTAATAATACGATTAAGGAAAGATCCACCCACATCCTTTTGTTCCCGTCAGCTGCTTAATTTACATCTGACGAGTAATGTACTAGAATCTACACAGTGTTGTTATATGTTAGTTGCTGCAAGACAGAAGAGTCCTTAATTTATTTCAAGATGTGATTCAAGAACCATGCACAGCTAATGTGTTGGTATCATGTAGCACGTTTCTTTTGTGTCCAGCCCGAGAGAGTCATGCTAGGCTTCGAGTTATGCTCGCACTCAAAGAGGGTAAGCCACACGGGCACGTGACTACCAAGAGTAGCACTGGGTACACGGTGGTGGAATGAAAGAGTAGTTTAAGTCAGTAGGTGTGCTGCCAATAACGGGACACTTTCTTCGGCCTGGAACGCTAAGGAGTCGTCAGTGGGACACTGCTAACAGTTAATGTGGAGTGCGCCCACTGTGTGGACACAAGCAATATGATAGAGTGGTTGGTGTCTCTTCCCAGGCCAAAGAATGTCCATTTCAGTGAAGATGCAGAAAAGAGCTCTGTATTTTAGTACGCAATGGCTACATCTGGGTACTGAAGTGACCCAAAATAATATACTAGACTACTAAGAATGCACTGTGAGTATTGATTAACAAGCAATACTATGCACTGCATGTCATGGTTATTGTGTAATTTGTTATGATTTGTGTGCCATAACATACTGGGCGTGCAAATGTGTCTGCTAAGGCGAGAGGTATTTTGATTTTCCTAATTACACACTCTGAGCATGTTCATTAGTACGTTTTATTGTAAAGAAAGTAATCTTATTTTTATTACGCTGTGAGCATGACTCACTTGTTTTTGCCATTTGTACAAAGGAAGTTACTTCCTTATTTTCCTCAGTGAGGGTGAATGATTTATATGTATTAGTGTACAGATCATTGTATTGATATATTGCGGAGTTAGTCCTCCCAATAGCTATAGTAGTTTCTTGTAGTGACTAGTAGTTCATAGCAGTAATCATACATAGATCACTGTTTCGCTGTTTTCTACGTGCGTGACCTACATTAGGACTAAAAACTGTACATGCCAGGGGAGAGCTGATTTTAACTATTTTTCACGTAATTTTGTTTTACCGTTTGAAGGCACTTTAATTCCATTCACTTCTTTGAGGCGTACTTCTAACATTTTTTTGCGCTGCAAATTAAGTTCTGTTTAATGATTATTGTTCTGTTCTCAAGAATATTTTACGTTTTATAAATCAATTGTTAAATTTAGCACACACTTGCTCAACTCTCAGAACCTAACCAATTTCATGAAAATTCTACAAACTTCCTACTAGTTCTAATACGAACGAACGTGGGTCACAAACACCAAACTGCAAGTATGAGTTCCAGTTCTAGATCCAGTTACATGCATAATACTTCTAACTGCTGAAAACGCATGTGGTTATCAACTTTCTGCAATATCAAAATGGTAAGTATAAGATTACAAGATAAGTGTTTGAAATGGAGAATTCCATTGGATACTTCACACTTTACTAGTATGGCTGATATAATATCAGTGAAAAAACAGTCTAGATCGCGATGGTACTGCACCATCAGCTGAAGTTGACGATGCATAAAACAGCCAGTTTCAGCGACTGAGGTCAACTGTCTGAAAATTGCCTAAGTATAGGCCGAAACCGGTCTTTTAACAAAGTACTATCGCGATCTAGACTTTTTCACTGATTTCACATAAATTGAAAGATCGCCGCTGCAGGAAAATGTTAGCAAAATTTTTGATATATTATCACCTACTGCAACGCTATCGCTTTCGATCGTCATTTTTGATGATATAGTTTTTGATAAATAGGATTGTAAAAATGTTAAGGAGGCACAATTTCCTATGGGTCATCATTATGATGTAGGCAATTTTCATCTATGGCAAACATATTGGAGACATAAACAGTTACTTAGAGACAGTGCCAATGTAATTATTCTTTTCAAGAAAGATGAATTTGTGGTATGTGTGACTGATCATCTAAACCCATACATGGATCTTAATGCACTCCACTGCGAAGTATAAACGAGCGTGGAGTGAGAAAGTATATGATTTTCCATTTATAATGATAATTTATATAACGTACATTATAGTATTAATGTTGACATATACATTAGTATTAGACATTACGCGCTATGCATGGGAAGTGGTATAAATTAAGATGTTTGCCAATAGTCAGTTCAGACGTTGGTTGAGCGCAGAAATTGTCAACATCTCTCAACTGCAGTGGACGAGGAGCTGAGTCTTAAAAGCTATACGGCGAAATCTCGATGAAGTACCCGCTGGAACTTGGCTTTCTGCAAAACATGTAAGCTGAAGCTAAGACTGTTTAGCGTAGAGCTGTCAGACCCGCTTCTCTGCTGTTAGAGAGACTGAGACAGCTGTGGCAAAAGGAGGACACAGACAAAGCCAAAGGAGATGGGACAAAAGAAAACAAAGTATTTATGAAAGTGATAAAGAAGGGGATGAAGTCAGTGAGGAAGATGGCGATGCAAATAAAACAGGTGATGAAAACCTTGTGGCAGAGACATTTGGTACACTTTCAACATCATGTATAATAAACCATTATACGTAAAGCATGATCCTGTATATGGCAGGAGATTCTAACCGACAGTAAAAGCATGGATGATTGGTGATCATAGGTTGATGGAGATAATTTAATAATTCACTAAAATTAAATCTCCAAAAAGAAGTTAAACAGCATGAGATCTTCAAACTTATGCTAAAATTTTGAGAACAGCAAAGCTCATTAATAAAAGAGTAGTACCAGAAGAAAAAACACTAGGGACATTCGTGTTCGTTGTAGTGGGTCCTGGATTTATTTCTGGAGGAAGTCAAACAGATACTACAACCCACATAAATTATTACATAACTTTGTTAAACTCTGTCTCCAAGTTGAATATTTTACATTGTTCAATCCATGTCCTCAGGAATCTCACTTCATATTTGTCACTGCTGTGGCACAATTCGGCTGACGTGAATTGTAGTCTATTGTTAGACACACCTCGCGAAGTCCTTCAAGACAAAAATAGGAGAAAGCTGATACAGTACTAGTAGTAGTAGTGGATGTCATGGGTAATACAAAAGGAAATGTAGTGCATGCGTACACTAACAACAAACATTACATCTTTCAGAATAAACCAATGAAATTCATATGGATCTATATCCAGAATCCAGATGAATGTGGCCACTGAGAAAAGCATTGTTGTGGAGCGGATTGATACTCAACACAAAAATGGTGACGAAGGTTACTTGCTGAATTCGTGCATCTATGTCCAGCCAAGTATAATGAAGCTGCACGAGTTGCTTCGTACAGAATACATCTCAACGACGTTGATGCAAGACTCATAAAAACTTGGCGCTGAAGGAGTGGGGAATAACAAACTTTCCATCGTCAGTCTCTGTATGCAACAGCAGAACACCTAACTGTGCGGACAGCACGTGACGATGTGAAAATTAGCGACACGACACTGCGTGGGGCATATATCACAAAACTACACAGCGTACATATCACAAAACTCCCCGAGGATATGGGTCAGAAGCGGTTTCTCCAGAAACATGCGGAAAATCTAGAGAAAAACTTTGGAGAATTTTAAACTCTAGACTATTAATTTGATAATGTTATTTCCCAGATGAAAGAAACGCTATGTCGGAAACGACCTGTAATCGAGAGACAAGTCACTGTTTGAATGTTGTACAGTGGGCCTGTACAACAACTCGTACTAATAATTAGACAACAACAGATCCCAACGAGGCAATTTTTGCACTGTCTGTGGTGAGGTAGATTGGGAACGCTTGAACAAATCCATTGAAGCATATAGTTTAGAACATGACTGTTACTCAGCAACCGTATATTAGTTTCAATATAAGATTAAACAACCAAACGGTTGAACTTTAACGTTAGGTTCATTGAACTCGGTTTCGACACTTACTAGGGGTCTCTTCATCAGAATGAGCTGTTGCTAAATGGTGAAATTACATTGCTCTAAAGCAAGTCGCTCTCTAGACTGGTATTTGTATAGGCAAGGGAAACAGCCGTACCTGTGTCTGACTATAATTTAATTCTCGTTTGAGTAACTCTTCATGGACCAAAAGTTTGCTTTTCTGTTTGTGGACCATAGCAGAAGGTTCCTAGGGTGCAGAAAAGTGAGCCTTTGTTGTGGCTGGCCCTAAAGAAAGGGCTGACAAAACATTCACTTCCTGAAAGCTACACCATAGCCTTGTGCGTGACCGGTGCGTGCCCTGGCTGCATTGAAAACGAATATCTGGATATGATCTTAGTTACCACACTGGAAACCATTTGCATTACGAAAATGTTGTTCGACCCTTGAAATACATCGAAGACAATACTTCCTCGCTTTTGTTCTGTGGTTCACCACATGTACAACATGACTGAATGTTTTTACCTTTACGTTTATCGTTAATCTGCGCCCTGTTTAATTCACTGTAAAGTTAGCTTGAACGGAAGATTTAACACAATTATCAACAGTATCTGCGTTTTTCTTTTTACTTAAAGTGATGTCTATATAACCGTTCTCTTTTATGTAACCTCCATGTAAATTTTTTATTCATTATTATTGATAATTTATATTATTGTAATTATTCCATTAATGTAATGTCAAAAATAACGTATTTTGTAAAAGACACTTGGAGGGCAGTCATCTCAGCAACGGAACTGACTAAGAAGGAATAGGGAAGGTGGATCTGATGGTAGAACTGCAAGGCTTTTGTGTGGCAAGAGCCAGTAGGTGGCTAGCTGGCAAATAGTGAAAATCTTATGAACTGAAAGAGGCTAGAAGACCTGCAAGATTTTATAATACAGCTTCGGGTGCTGAAGTATTGTGGCTTCTTATTCATGGCATACTTTGATCAGTTTTGTACTATAAACATCCGACGCTAAGTATAGAAATTTCAGGACACGTTATACAGGAAGAGCAATTAATACTTTTGCTGCCTTATTTTCAATAGCGCAGAAGATCGACGGTGCCACCGCATTCATCTCAAATGATCAGCTGAGTGCTGCACAACTGCGTGGACCAGTTATGTGGTTTCGTTTTTAATAATAATTTTGAGTTCTGTAAACTTTGTGTTGAACCACCGTATTTCATCCTCAGTCATTTACTCAAGACAGGGTCCCATCCCAGGTGCTACGATGAATTTCGAGTATTGTGTTTTACTGAAATAAAAAGCAATTATTGTGTTTAACAAAAGTTCATAAGGTTTGTGGAGTTGTACAGTACATAATTATTTATCAAGCAAATATACTCCACGTATTTTTCATATATGGACTGTTCAGGTATTCAATTCAAAGGTTTTTCTTATTGAAATAATAGTGTTTACAATTTGAGATGTTACGTAGTTAACAGTGTTTCCCATATTGTGTTGAGACTAAAGTGATCAGCCACGATCTGAATCTACCGATAAATTAGTTTCTGGGCCCCATGTTAATAATTGAGACAGATGTAAATGCCATATTGCAAGGCAAGCAATCAAGAACAAGCAACTGGCTACAAATATTCAAACTATACTAGGATATAAATAACCGAAAGATACTATTGCGTCCTAACTATATCAATAGCAGTAATTTCATATAATGAAACTAATGAAAGAACCTTTTTGTCCAACGGGGTAGTGTTACACCATTACTAAGCATTTTTCCTATAGTTATCATTATCTTTCTACTGAAATATACAGACAGTAAGCGTTATTGAGAGCTGGTTGTTGCCTAAACACATTAATACTCATACGTTGTAGTTCGTCAAATCACCGGTCCATTACTTGCTAAATTGTACTACTATCTCGCGTATTATCAGCAAAACACAAGTTTAGTGTCAAGTAAAGTTAGCCCACATAGTTAACTTTCTTTGTGAACCATGGCAGTACCTGATACAATTTTGCCTAATTAGGCTGGCGAACATTTATTTTCACGTAGCTACAGTTTAGTAGATTACTAACAGAACCTTGGTGCGTTTCCCATTTACTTTGCCACTGCGTTCTTTCAATAGAAACCATAAGGGAAGCTAAATTAGTGTGACACTTACTACTACACACCGTCACGGTCACAAATATAAAAGTCATGTCGCAAGGATAACATTATTGACAGATTACTATTTTCATATTAGCCGGTAGTGCTATAGAGGCTGAGTGCTTTGAGCACTACGAGCAAAAGAAACAGACTTTGCCTCAAAATCAACTTCAGTTATGTCTACAATCCTTTCTGACGCTTCAATTGAGAAAACTGTTTCCATATCTGGATCTGACAATTTTAGGATAGCAGCGATGAGTGTATCTGATGCTTTGTGCGAGACTGTATCACGCAATATAACACCAGTATAACTGAGTCCACAAGAACATTTGAATCTGCAATGACTGTTAACATCCTAAATTCAACAATCCACTGTTCTGATTACTGTTCAGGCTGCTTCTCTAAGCGAAACAATTTAAATCTACTCGCAGGGATATGAAGCTGTGCATTCAGTCTATGAACCATTTCCTCATATGCAGCATTTTCTGGACGGGAGTCAGGGCACAATTTAAGACACAGTTAGTACACATTGTGTCCATCTGCCGTTAGAAAGGAAGCTGAGCCGTGGCGGGACCGGCCAGTAGTACCTCCGACATGAGTACGATCGATTTACAAGTACAGAGGTTTGTCTTGGGGCTTGGGCGGGCTCGGGATATAAGCGAGTGCCAACCGCGAGTAACGGGAACAACGCTTTGCGAACGGAAGGCGGCGGTGCGCGAGTCGGCGATTGGCTGGCGGGCAGAAGCGAAGACGGCGTGCCTGTGGCCGGGCGGCGGTTGTCACGTGGTTATACTGGAGGCGGCGGGAGTTGGCCGGCGCTGTGCATTGTCCGGAAACCTCGTAAGCTGTGGATGTGCCCGCTTCCTTGCAGGGACACGCTGTTAAGGTCTTGCGAAGTGAGGGTCTGACATCTTCGCAAAATCGCCCCAGCATCAAGACACCCTGTTAAGTACTCTAATTCCTAAGAGCGCTTAGTTAACTGTGATGGTGATCGATCTTGGTGTAGTAAGACGTTGCCGGACGCGTGATGTTATCTGTGTTCGATTTCATTTGATGCCTCTTACTAATCGTGTGCTCTCCTTCCGCATAATATTTATTTATTTGCAGAATGTCAGTTCATTAGCTATTATTAGTAAGTGTTTAATTTGCTTACGATGTCGGTTAATCCATGTCAGTATATTCTCTGCGAGCAATCTGAGGTTCTGTTTCTAAAGGTTACCGTGTTGAGCTTTGCAGGACCACTTAAGGTGGCCAATATGTGTGCCTTTAAGTTCTAGTGAGTGTCAGTTCTCGTGAGCCACTTCATTTCCCACTCTTAGCGTTTATCAGGTACTGTTTCACTTGATGAAAGGACATGCGAGTGAAATTATTTGTTGTTTAGCCTTGATTTTATAGTGTTAATTTACTGCTCGATCTCGAATGTTAAAGTTAAGAAAAGGTTTTTTGGCCTCCTGTTGTGGAGGGTGTGGTCTGTGTTTCAGTGATCTAAGGCAGCGGGCAATCGAAGCGCACAGCTCCCCTTCACATTACAAGTTTGGCTTACGGGCAGTGGAATTCGACTGAGCTCGTGTGTCCCTCTTCGGTAGCATTTGTTTGGTTCATATTTCGGTAGCCTACTCGATGTGGGGTTGCAAACGGAGCCACGTCTTGGTTCGAAGCTATGTATTACTTCTCTGAGTCGGCTCCACCGTTCGTGGTTAAACTTCGGTCTTACAAGCTTGGGCCTTACGTCTGTAGTTACACATTTATGATTGTACAACCATTGTAAAATGGGCTTTTAGGGCATATAAAGTTACAACTTTGTACAAAGTTGTAACTTTATATGCCCTAAAAGCCCATTTTACAAGCCAATGCGCACTTGAATAATTTCGTGATTCGCTCTGCAAGGTACTCTAGTCTAGTAATTTGCAAGATTGCCAAAGTTACGTTTTAATAAATATGTTCTAGGTATTTGGGTTAAAAGTGAGGCTGTGTGTCCACTGTTATTTTACATGTAATGTTGAAGTATTGGTATTGAAAGGGTCTTAAATAACGTGTCTTATGTAGAGTTGTTTTCTTAAAGTTATGGTTAAATTCGATCTCAGTGGCTTTTCTCAATGTTTATGGAGATCGTTAGCTAATAGTTTATAAACTTGCTTATGATTTTATGTAATGAGTGTTTCGTAAACAATCTTGCCTGAGTGGCGTCTGTCAGTTTTTAAGTGAGATTGTTTTTGGTCAATGGAATTGAAACGTTCACGTTATTGGAACAGCCCTTTCACTACCTTTAGATTGAAAGGTTAGACAAAGCAGGTTAGGTAAAAATGCTCCACAAGCAATGTGTTGTATGTTGTGCAGTGTGTTTAGATTTGGGCGCAATATTCCAACCAGTCCGGTTCCTTGCCGTTAAGCTGGCGAAACTTGGGAGCAGGCTGCAGGGACAGTAACGTTGTCACCTGTTACACACCGATCAACAATTGCACTGTCTGCTGCGCCTGAAAGTGAGAAACTTCGTTCAGAGAGGTTTCTCTTCTGGGGAGGGGGGTTAAAACATGGTTAAACAGTTTGTGGTAGAAACAAAAATGTAGTAATAGTATTTTGGTCATTATGACCAGTGAAAGAATAAACATAACCGCATGGCAGACTACCACGGATTTCTCTGCATGGGAAGAACTTGCACACAGCAACGTTGCATTCTGAGGTATATGGCGTACAGAACAACACACTGGAGCACACCAGCATCCATTCCTCTAGCCATTGTAATGCCACACGGCAAAAAAATTGCGATATGCACACTGGGTTTGTAGTGGATCCTAGGAAGCCAGGTTTACTTCTGGAGGAGGTCGAGCAGATGCTACAAATCACACATAATATTACATCACTTTATTAAACTTCGGGTAATGCAAATTACTTAACCTCGAAACAGTCAGTATCCACAGGACTGTCAGTACGTATCTGCTATTGTCGCTCAACGCTGTAACTTGTCGCTTGATACAATACAGCACAGTAGTCACACCTCAGTGTTCAATTGACTCCAAACTTTGATATGTTGTTTTGCCTTCTAAGACAACTCGTGCTGCTGGCTCTGAAGATCAAGACGCTGTCATCGTAGGTAATTATTAGAGAGAGGCCTGAGCTTCGCTGCATTCTGGTTTAAGTATCTTCTGGCAGCGGTGACGTACAAGACATATTGAGTACCTGTCTACTCCGACGTCTCTCATTCGTTGGTGCGTCAGGTAGCAATTGTCTAATGGACATTGGGCCTCGTCCATCAGGCGACACCACATAAGCTGCTTCTCTTTCAGAGGGCCTAAATATACTAAAATGCTTAAGACTAGTTTAGAAAAATTGGCGGTGAATCATAAATGACCAAGTTTGAAATACATAGAGAGATAGAAAATGCTTATGACTTTTGCATTGGGAAGACACCTCCACCGATTTGCCAGCACGTATCGATTTTCTTCACTGGATTACCCTCAATGAATTGGTGAAGTTATTAGTCTGTTTCAGCTTCGAAAGCAGCAGACACTAATGTACAGGACGATAAATATGTTTAAAAAAACAATTCTGTGAAGGAGCAGTAACTACTTGAACTTTAGACTGGTTGTCGAAAGTAAATGTAATGAGATACTCAGTTGTAGAATGGGACGTTGTAGACGAAATCATTCCGTAAGTTGAAAGGAGGCAAAAAAAAATTACGTTTTTCAGCTTTGGAAATAGCTCACTTCATTACATTCATTGCATCTTAACAAGAAATGTCGAGCGATCGAATTCGATTTTTTGTATCCCACCTAGGAGGCGGCGCGTGGGTAAGGCACCTTTACTAGCGGATAACATATGCAAACATATTACATAACTTGCAAGGTTGTGCGAAGTTGAAGCGAAGTGTCCTGGCTGGCTGCACCTGATCAAATGGGCTGAAGCAGTGGTGGAGTTCGTAGATCTCGACAGCGCCGGCTAGAGGGTGTTGTCGTCGGTGTCTCTCGCAGTGCCAACCTAGCAGAGCGGAACTACGTTGTGGCATCGTAGCTATCGATACCACATCCCTACCCCCTGAAACAACGGACCGTCGTTGAGTATGGTTTCCGACGGCGGGTGGAGGGACCCAGGGGCGGCGCAGCTGAGGGGGCGGACAGGGGAACTGCCGGGGAGCGTGGTCCAGATGTGTGTGAAATGTGTATGAAATCTTATGGGACTTAACTGCTAAGGTCATCAGTCCCTAAGCTTACACACTACTTAACCTAAATTATCCTAAGGACAAACACACACACCCATGCCCGAGAGAGGACTCGAACCTCTGCCGGGACCAGTCGCACAGTCCATGACTGCAGCGCCTGAGACCGCTCGGCTAATCCCGCGAGGCTGCGCTGTCCACCCACCACCCCGAATTGCTCGCGAGAGGGCAAGGAAAACGCCCCGTTGAAAACTTGCCCAGACTGCGAACCGCTACTGGGTATGTTCGTTGGAGGAGGCGGAGCAACGACCTCCATGGGCGACGGCGGCGGCGGCGTGACCGCAGCCTCAGCGTCCACCGGTTCTGACACCGTGGCGGAACGCGGCGGCGGCGGCGACAGTGGCGGCGGGAGGCGTCCGTCTGGAGCAGGTGACCGGACCGGCAGCGGCGACGACTGGAGGTGCCATCGATGGCGTCGTGAGCAGTGGCGGCGGAAGCCGCGAAGCCTCCTATTCTGCCGGAAAACAACCAACGACTGAAAACCGAGCACGGCATAAACGAATCTGGTTCCGGTGTCACTTGACAGTGCCGGAGGGACCAGAAAGGAGAAATAAGGCACGGCCAAGCTGGCAGAGAATGCGCCCATGCTCCCAGCGCTGCCTGCCAGAGAAAACGCGATAGAACACCAAATCATGCGGCGCCAAGCCAGAACGATGCGAAGCAGCGGGAGCGCGCGGCGGCGGGTGCAATAGCTGCAGGAGCGACCGATGTGCGCGACCATGTAGCAACTCCGCTCTGGAATGGGTGCCACGCGGCTGAGAGCGATAGGAAGCAAGGAAAATCCAGAGAGCGCGCTCGTGAGAGTGCGTGGCGCGCATCTTGCTCACCTGCGACTTACATGTACACACAAAGCATTCAGCCTCGCCGTTCGACTAGGGGTGGGACGGGGCTGAGGTCAGATGGCGAATTCCATTTGCAGCACAGAACGCTTAAAACTCTGAGGGCACAAATTAGGGGCCATTGTCGGAGACAATAACTTCAGGAAGGACCTCAGTGCAAAAAATTAATGTCAAACTCCGAATAGTGTTGGCAAGTCTCTAATTGCACTGAGATGTGATGGTGAGGGGTGGATACCTGTCCGTTAATCATGTGTCCTAAATACTGAATCCCAGTTTGAAAAAAATTGCACTTGTCCCTGTTACACTGTAGTCCTGCCTGCAAAAGTACAGTAAACAATGCACGCAAATTTTGCAAATGCTCGTCATGGGTACGACCTGATGCAACTATATCGTCGAGATAATTGGAACAACCAGGGACAGTGGCACACAACTGCTGCAAGTAAAACTGAAAAATACCAGGAGCCGGAGCACAACCGAAAGGGAAGGCGGCGAAACTTGAACAAGCCAAGGTGGGTGTTGATCACAAAATAGCGCTGCGACTGTTGGTCGAGCGGAATCTGAAAGTATGTGTCCCGCAAATCAATCGTAGAAAAGAATTTTCTCGCACCAAGTTTATCAAAAATGTCTTCAGGACGCGGTAAGGGAAATGTAGCTACCACTGTCTGGGGATTTACTGTAGACTTACTTAAAGTCAGCACAAATACGGAGACGACTGTTTTGTTTCTTCACACACACTATAGGCGAAGTCCATGGCGAAGCAGAAACAGGTTCAATGACACCACTGTCTTGCAAATGCTTAAGTTCAGAAGCTACGGCATCGCGCAGTACGTGCGGTACCGGGCCTGTGCGCCGGAAAACAGGCATGGCATTGTCTGTAACTACGATATGCGCTGCAAAGTCTGTGGCGCAACCAAGACCATCAGAAAATAGTTCAGCAAAATCATCACGTAGTGCGGCAACACTGTCTGCATGGTCACTAGCATTGATGCAAAGTATATTGTCCTCAATGGCGAGGCCAAAAAGTTCAAATACGTCCATGCCAAAAATGTTCGTAGCATCACATGGAAAGACACTGCACGCGTCATTGCACCATACGTGGCTTGCAAAGTACACACGCCGAGCACTGATATCTCTGTCCAGTAAATGCAGTCAGCGTGGAATGCGAACGATGAAGCGGGGGCGAACCAAGCAAGTCCTACGTAGATTTGTTCAGTAAAGAAGCTGACGCACCAGAGTCCAGCTATAAGCGAACAGAAGGTCCACTAATGTTCAAAGTCACAAAAAGTTTCGTCGCATCGCTCTGAATGCGAGAGGAAGTGCCTGGCAAAATTTGATTCACCCGACGAGCTGCTGGATCACGTAAAACGGAAGGCTTTGAATAAATGGCATTAACGTCCATCGGCAGATGTGAACTATGATCATGGCGGTTGCCTTTGCGGTGACGCCCACGCGAGTCACACGAACGGGACACAAGTTGTGAATCAGAGTTTCTCTTACTACACACGGCTAGCACATGTCCTTTCTTACTACAGAAATAACACGGTGCTTGACGGGATGATCAACTATCCCGTGGGTGGGCACGAAAGCAGTTCGGACAATATTTCAGTTTCTTAGAGGAAGCCTGGTTTGAACCATGTTTACGTGCGCGCGAGCGGCGTGGCATGGCTGGCTTGGATGGCATGTGTTGTGCCATGCTAACAGTACACACACCCGGGGTCACGTCGAACGCGGAAGTAGCCATTTCTAAAGTATCTTGTCTGTCTAGCAAGTCCACAACTTCCTGCAAAGACGGAATTTATTATGTGAGGATTTTTTCGCGGAAGATCCAACGGAGAGCAGCGTGCTTCGTTACAGGATCATTTAGTAATCGCGAAAGCGTTATGGAGACGACAGATAAACTCCAGTGGAAGACTCTGCAGGAGAGACGCTCAGTAGCTCGGTACGGGCTTTTGTTGAAGTTTGGAGAACATGCCTTCACCGAAGAGTCTAGCAGTATATTTCTCCCTCCTACGTATATCTCGCGAAGAGACCATGAGGATAAAACCAGAGAGATTAGAGCCCACACAGAAGCATACCGACAATCCTTCTTTCCACGAACAATACGAGACTGGAATAGAAGGGAGAACCGATAGAGGTACTCAAGGTACCCTCCGCCAGACACCGTTAGGTGGCTTGCGGAGTATGGATGTAGATGTAGATGTAAATGCGGTGATCCGCCGCATTCTGCGCAATAGCGTCTCTAATCATGATATTCGCATATGAGCGTCCACATGAGCAATTAAAATCACAATCATAAGTTAGTCCCTGAAGGTCCGCTAACTAATATTTATTGGACTGAGTAGGGCCACGCCAGAGACGATAGAATTTGTAACTTGCAGCTACCACATTTACACTGTCACGGAAGTGGGAGTTCAAAGCATCAATCACTTCGTCGTAAATTTTAGTTCCTGGGCGGGTGGTGGGAAACAATTTCACGAGCACACGGTACAACGCAAAACCCGCGTTCGCAATGAAAAAAGCAAGCCGCTCGGTACCTGGTACGTTGTAAGCTGTGAAGTGTGCCTTGAGCTGGGCGATGTATTCTGACCAGCGTTCAACATCAGGATTGAAGGCACGAAGGAACTACGTTGTGGCATTGTAGCTATCGACACCACACTATTTCAGACGAGAAGCGGAGTACGTACGGCAGCGCGCCGCCTGGTGTCTATCACATAACGCTGTCACTGCGACCATTGGCAGCTCTCTTGACGTATGTTGAGAGGTACTTAAAATAGGTAAATAAATTAGTGAAATCAATTTGAAGTGAAGCAGAAATTAGAAAATAAATGAAAAACGTAGTTTAGAAGAGTTACACACTGGCAAACAGTGGGCAGAGCAGGAGAGGCAATGACCGTGAAGTCAGCACGTTAAGGAGAAGCCATCACCCTCCCCACATAAGCGGATGCTGTCGAATGAGCTGTCAGGGCATCGCCCGACCGGCTCACGTTTTTCTCAATTGTCACATGTGATCAAAGGCCCTCTCTTACGTTCCAAGGGCCAATGACTGACGTTAAGAAGATTCTTCGAGAAGCTTTTCAATGTGACAGAAGAGGCAATGACCGTGAAGTCGTTCACCTCCAGTGCACTGAAGTAAATAAATACGCGAGACCCAGTGGGCCCGACAGGCGTAGTTTTCAGTTCAGTTTCGGTTCGAGTTCAGTTACAGTACAGTCGGTGCTGAAGACTGTCATGCAGGAAGAAACTACATCGTACACAGAAGCACCAAGTCCGCCGCTGTAGTGGAATGCAAGCAGCAGCCTCGTCGCCAGAAGACAGAAGTCAGAAGGTATTTGAAGACTGACTTTTACGTACCCGGGTGACTCGTTAGGACGGGAAGGAGACGGCCTCACATCAGCAGGCACCTGTGAACTGGTAATGAAGATCTGTCAGCCGAACACTGGCAAGGTGGAGTCCATTGTTTGAGTCCAGGACACTGGCCTTCCCCCGCCGCGCCGCTCCACTGGCCGACGCACAACACACGCGGCCGCATAGAGAAGAGAAACAATGGGACGCCACATCCAAGGTATCACCTTCCGATTCACGACTTCGTTCTCAACAATTAAACGAGCCACCTCACGATGCGCGTCTCCAGTCAACTGGGCGAAACAGTGACACGAGATACACACCGCCACGCGTAATCAGACGCCGCCGCTCACGCAATCAGAAGGCTTCGCAAACGACACATCTGAGATGTAGCTCCCTTGCTTAAGCGTATCTCAGACCATGCATACCTAATAGATCATGTTCCTTGTAAATATGGAACAAAATGGTTCAAATGGCTCTGAGCACAATGGGACTTAACATCTGTAGTCATCAGTCCCCTAGAACTTAGAACTACTTAAACCTAACTAACCTAAGGACATGACACACATCCATGCCCGAGGCTGGATTCGAACCTGCGACCGTAGCAGTCGCACGGTTCCGGACTGAGCGCCTAGAACCGCGAGACCACCGCGGCCGACTATGGAACACGAACTGAATATCTCAAAGGACGGCTGCCTCTGAGATCTTGTTACTTGGAATTGTACAAAAGAAAATTTTATGCTCCTATCCACAAGATAGGACTTGCTGAGTAGTGGTTGCTAGACGACCCTTTTTTTAACGATGGGAGTGGTTTGAACTTGTTGACTCATCATTTTTGGGTATTAAAAAAGCATATTGAAAGTATCATTGATAAGGTTGATCTAAATTAATTACTCAGCAAACCTGCATCTGACTGTGTCTGTGAACTTGTTTCTTGCACTCCTCCATTTTGCCAGAAATGCAACATGTATTTGACTCAACAATAAAATTTAAGACAATAATGCCATTTGTGGAATGGCATTAAGATCCTACTGGGAAATTAACTTTTGGCCCTGATGTTTACTTGGTTCTTTCATTGGGGGGGGGGGGGTAACTTTACTCTATTGCTCATTTTCATATTCAATTTAAGCAAAAGGATTTGGATTATAATTCAGGATGTTAGATTTAAACACATTGTTGATCTCTCTCTCTCTCTCTCTCTCTCTCTCTATATATATATATATATATATATATATATATATATATATATATATATATATATATATATAGTAAAAATTTTAAGTCATACACAAAACCTACTATTTCTAACATTTTTGTAGCACGAAACCCTCTTACAAAAAACTTTTTACTGTGTCAAACCTTGGACATACAAATCCTAACTCTAAATATTATCTAACAAAACCAATTTCAGATCATTATATATCTTCTCTCATTAACGTGCTAAAGTTAGGTGAGGGGCAGCGACCTACCTTAACGCTGTCACTACACGACTGCTTCCTCCGGGCACCTAGCTGCGACTCCTTTCTTAAAGCTGTCTGCACACATCTGCTTCCTCTGGGCGCCTACCTACGACTCGTGGTGTTTTTACTGCACGCGTCCGGCTCTCTTAACCATCAAAGAACCTCCTACTCAAATATATTATACTCGTTCCACCTTGCGGTTGGCAGCTACCGACTATATTCTGGAGCTACCCTGATCAGACCTTAGCACATACGTTTCAATTTGACCCAGTATGAGTAGCATGTCATTGTTGTTGCACTGTCATAGTTGTCCCCATTGCCATAGTCACCATTGTTCAATGTGTTAAATGATTTCTACATTTCTGGGCCCAAAATATAAGTGTGACACACACTGCGTACTATTTTCAGTAGTAAAATTTATATTTTGCTTATGCGTTACTTATTGTAACACAAGAAAACCGCAGTGGTTCTGTTAGCATATTGCATAATTTGAAGCGTCTTGATGAGGGCAGGAACACAACTTTCACTGAAGGACTCTCGGCACTGGATAAGTGAGTGCGCCATGCAATACTGAGCACAAGATGTTTCCAAATTTTGAGAGGCAGTACTGCTTTATCTGAAGGGCTGCAAAATATCTGTGACATCAAGATTCTCGACTGTCATTGGTAGTGAACTTAACTTTCTGAACAGCGGAATGTGTGCACAATATATCATGGAACAGTAAAAAACACGGACAGTCAGTAAAGTTTTTCAGTGTTTACGACCATGCTGTCAGCAAATAAAATTTTTCAAGTGTTCCAAATGTCCATTCTCAGTGTATTTTGCTGACTGTGACTATGACAACGGCCACGGAAGCCTACATCCGAATGGAACAATGATAGATTTCATTTCGAACATATTAATTAGAGCTAATATCATTTCTTTTTCTTTACATGTAGAAAACTGTTTGGATAAAAATGTCAGTTCCTTTTCATAAGTGTCCTCAGTGGAACTATAAGAAATATTGACATTCAGTCTCTCAATTAAGGTAGTTGTGACTTCTTGTTTAATTAGGAAGCGTGTTTGGTTTTCACATTCAAAGTGATTCGTGTTGGTATTGATCTAAACACATGTTCAGAAGTGAAGCTGAGAATAATAGAGTCACTTAAGAGGGATTTCCCTACACATTCGGAATTTTTTTTTTTATTTTTTCAAGTACGAATGTATTTATTACATAGAACTCTTTACGTTTCAATATGGGACAGAGGCTGCCTGTTACATTACGGATTTACTATTCATATTGTACGTAGCTTACTCACAAAACGCAGTTAAATGTCATTTAGAATTTATTAAGAGAGAGGCAGCTGTTAAAACTCGGTTATCTAAAGGGGTTGTTTTAATTTATATTGAAAATGGAACAACCTACTGTTTGCAGTAGATGAAACTGTTTGAAAAGTAGTTTATCTTAGAATATTTCCGTTGTGTATTATAATAAGATGACAAACAATCTGTACTACTAATAAGTTTTAACTGTGCAGAGGAATCAAATTAATTTATTATGATGCTGATGATGAGGCAGATGCAGAAATGCTTATGTATTTTTTTGTTGTTGAGTTCACCTCTGTCAAATGACATTTACTGAGTAGGAGGCGCAGTATCGCAGTATCTGCATCTAAATACAAACTCCACAAGCCACCTGAGGGGTTGTGGCGGAGGGTACCTTGAGTACCTCTATCGGTTCTCCCTTTTATTCCAGTCTCGTATTGTTCGTGGAAAGAAAGATTGTCGGTATGTCTCTGTGTGGGCTCTAATCACTCTGATTTTACCCTCATGGTCTCCTCGCGAGATATACGTAAGAGGGAGCAATATACTGCTTGACTCCTCGGTGAAGGTATGTTCTCGAAACTTCAACAAAGCCCGTAGCGAGATACTGAGCGTCTCACTTGCAGAGTCTTCCACTGCAGTTTATCATCTCCGTAACGCTTTCGCAATTACTAAATGATCCTGTAACGAAGCGCGCTGCTCTCCGTTGGATCTTCTCTATCTCTTCTATCAACCCTATCTGGTACAGATCCCACACCGGTGAGCAGTATTCAAGCAGTGGGCGAAGAAGTGTACTGTAACCTACTTCATTTGTTTTCGGACTGCATTTCCTTAGGAATCTTCCAACGAATCTCACTCTGGCATCTGATTTACCGACGATTAATTTTATATGGTCATTCCATTTTAAATCACTCCTAATGCCTACTCCCAGATAATTTATGGAATTAACTGCTTCCAGTTGCTGAAATGCTGTATTGTAGCTAAATGATAAAGGATCTTTCTTTGTATGTATTCGCAGCGCATTACACTTATCTACATTGAGATTAGTTGCCATTCCCTGCACCATACGTAAATTCGTTGCAGATCCTCCTCCATTTCAGTAAAATTTTCCATTGTTAAAACCTCTCGATATACTACAGCATCATCCGCAAAATGCCTCAGTGTACTTCCGATGTTATCCACAAGGCCATTTATATATGTTATGAAAAGGAACGGCGTATTAACAGAAAATGGTTCAAATGGCTCTGAGCACTCTGGGACTGCTGTGGTCATCAGTCCCCTAGAACTTAGAACTACTTAAACCTAACGAACCTAAGGACATCACACATACCCATGCCCGAGGTAGGATTCGAACCTGCGATCGTAGCGGTCACGCGGTTCCATACTGTAGCGCCTAGAACCGCATGGCCACTCCGGCCGGCGTATTAACAGACCCAGAACGTTTTGCAGTGTATGTGTGTGTGTGAGTGTGTGTATGTGTGTGTGTGTGTGTGTGTGTGTGTGTGCGTGTGTGCGTGTGTGCGTTTGTGTGTGCGTGCATGTAAGTGGGTAGGTGGATGGGTGAGAGGGCGTTTGGATGACGGAGTGGATCTGTGCAAGTAACGCCGCCAATGTATGGTGTTGGAAGAGACATATCTTCGAATATGAAATCATATCTATACAGTTCAAAACAAGCTTACGTAATTTACTTGGATGTACTTTATGTTTCAACTTCACACTGTTTACACGAAATTCATATGAGGCTTATAACACTTCAAAGTTGCTTTGTAGTTAGCTGCCTCATTTTAATAGCCACTAAAATACTGTGCTGGCATTGGCTGTTTAATTTAACGCACACTATACTATACTGTAACTGGCTACTTCATTTTAATCTACATTAAAATACACTACTGGCCATTAAAATTGCTACACCAAGAAGACGACGTGCTACAGACGCGAAATTTAACCGACAGGAAGATGATGCTGTGATATGCAAATGATTAGCTTTTAAGAGCAGTCACACAAGGTTGGCACCGGTGGCGACACCTACAACGTGCTGACACGAGGAAAGTTTCCAACCTATTCCTCATACACAAACAGAACTTGACCGGCGTTGCCTGGTGAAACGTTGTTGTGATGTCTCCTGTAAGGAGGAGAAATGAGTACCATCACGTTTCCGATTTTGATAAAGGTCGGATTGTAGCCTGTCTCGATTGCGGTTTATCGTATCGCGACGTTGCTGCTCGCGTTGGTCGAGATCCAATGACTGTTAGCAGAATATGGGATCGGTGGGTTCAGGAGGGTAATACGGAACGCCGTGTTGGATCCCAACGGCATCGTATCACTAGCAGTCGAGATGACAGGCATCTTATCCGCATGGCTGTAACGGATCGTGCAGCCAAGTCTCGATCCCTGAGTCAACAGATGGGGACTTTTTCAGGACGACAACCATCTGCACTAACAGTTCGACGACGTTTGCAGCAGCATGGACTATCAGCTCGGAAACCATGGCTGCGGTTACCCTTGACGCTGCATCACAGACAGGAGCGCCTGCGATGGTGTACTCGACGACGAACCTGGGTGCACGAATGGCAAAACGTCAGTTTTTCGGATGAATCCAGGTTCTGTTTACAGCATCAAGATGGTCGCATCCGTGTTTGGCGACATCGCGGTGAACGCAAATTGGAAGCGTGTATTCGTCATCGCCATACTGGGGTATCATCCGACGTGATGGTATGGGGTGCCATTGGTTACACGTCTCTCGGTCACCTCTCCTTCGCATTGACGGCACTCTGAACAGCGGACGTTACATTTCAGATGTGTTACGACCCGTGGCTCTCCCCTTCATTCTATCCCTGCGAAACCCTACATTTCAGCAGGATAATGCACGACCGCATGTTGCAGGTCCTGTACGGGCTTTTCTGGATACAGAAAATGTTCGACTGCTGCCCTGGCCATCACATTCTCCAGATCTCTCACCAATTGAAAATGTCTGGTCAGTGGTGGCCGAGCAGCTGGCTCGTCAGAATACGCCAGCCACTACTCTTGATGAACTGTGGTACCGTGTTGAAGCTACATGGGCAGCTGTACCTGTACACGCCATCCAAACTCTGTTTGACTTAATGCCCAGGCGTAACAAGGCCGTTATTACGGCCAGAGGTGGTTGTTCTGGGTACTGATTTCTCGGGATCTATGCATCCAAATTGCGTGAAAATATAATCAAATGTCAGTTCTAGTATAATATATTTGTCCAATGAATACCTGTTTATCAACTGCATTTCTTCTTGGTGTAGCAATTTTAATGGCCAGTAGTGTAATACACTGAGATCAGCTGGAGAGAGGCGGAAGAAGATGAAGGAGGAAGTGGAAGTGGTGGGTCTGGCTTGTCATGTGAGGAGCATGCCATTGACATGGGTGATACATCATACATAAGAAACTGATTTCATGTGCAATGAATAGAAGCATACACTGAACACTCTGTAACTGATTTTGATCCTGAGTCACCATAATATTCCTACTACGGAGTAAATTTGACGTAATTAAGTGCATAAACAATTGGTGAATACTGCTACTTCGGCTACTTCGGGACTGAAGACGCCACTGTTGTCATAACTTGCTGTTTCGAAAAAGGGCGAAGTACATACGATCGTACCAACAAGACCGCTAAAATGGTACCTATTGGTATCTGTGGAGATATCTCATACATGAGATTTTTCTCGAAATATCCTCGACTGAATGCTACATGTGTTGCTCTCTTTGAACCAACCATCAGAAAGATTGATAATGAGTATACACCCAGCCTGAATGACTCCTTCCAGAATCTGGTAGCACTGGTAATAAGTGGAAGAACGTTGTGAAAGAAAAGAGACTGGGCAGATTCTAAAAATCTGGACATGACTCTGAGGCCAAATCAGCAGCGGCGATGTTCAGAAAATTAAAGTGTTTAATCTGATCATTACATCTGAACATATTGAGAAAATAAGCAGAATAGCCTTCACGGTTTCAGATTTTAGATCATTTTGTAGAGATAATAAACGGCTTTTCTCTCATGTGCACAATCTGCACATCTCAAGAACATACGCTGAAGCAACAGCAGAATGATGAATGGTGTTCGACGATTCAAAACCACCACGGAATGTATCAGTGTTGTAAGACGAAGTTGGACATACTATCGTTATTCCCGCCAAAATGTGAAAGCAATGCAATAAATATTTTGACAGTAAAGGATCATAGGCTCAGATTTAGATTAGATAGATTAGATTAGATTAATACTAGTTCCATGGATCATGAATACGATATTTCGTAATGATGTGGAACGAGTCGAATTTTCCAATACATGACATAATTAGGATAATTTAACAACATACTTAAGTTAACATAACAACTTTATTTTTTGTGTTTTTTGTTTTCCTTTATTTTTTATTTTGATTTTTTTATTTTTTTATTTTTGTTTTGTTTTTTTCTTACTTTATATCTAAAAATTCCTCTATGGAGTAGAAGGAGTTGTCATTCAGAAATACTTTTAATTTCTTCTTAAATAATTGTTGGTTATCTGTCAGACTTTTGATTCTATCTGGTAAGTGACCAAAGACTTTAGTGCCAGTATAATTCACCCCTTTCTGTGCCAAAGTTAGATTTAATCTTGAATAGTGAAGATCATCCTTTCTCCTAGTATTGTAGTTATGCACACTGCTATTACTTTTGAAATGGGTTTGGTTGTTAATAACAAATTTCATAAGAGAGTATATATACTGAGAAGCTACTGTGAATATCCCTAGATCCTTAAATAAATGTCTGCAGGATGATCTTGGGTGGAATTCAGCTATTATTCTGATTACACGCTTTTGTGCAATAAATACTTTATTCCTCAGTGATGAATTACCCCAAAATATGATGCCATATGAAAGCAATGAGTGCAAATAGGCGTAGTAAGCTAATTTACTAAGATGTTTCACACCAAAATTTGCAATGACCCTTATTGCGTAAGTAGCTGAACTCAAACGTTTCAGCAGATCATCAATGTGTTTCTTCCAATTTAATCTCTCATCAATGGACACATCTAATACCTTAGATATATGCTTCTGATTAAGGTCTATATTTATTAATGGCATCATACCATTCACTGTACGGAACTGTATGTACTGTGTCTTATCAAAATTCAGAGAGAGTCCGTTTACAAGGAACCACTTAGTAATTTTCTGAAAGACAGTATTGACAATTTCATCAGTTAATTCTTGTTTGTCAGGTGTGATTACTATACTTGTATCATCAGCAAAGAGAACTAACTTTGCCTCTTCATGAATATAGAATGGCAAGTCATTAATATATAATAAGAACAACAAAGTACCCAAGATTGACCCTTGTGGAACCGCACTCTTGATAGTTCCCCAGTTTGAGGAATGTGCTGATCTTTGCATGTTATGAGAACTACTTATTTCAACTTTCTGCACTCTTCCAGTTAGGTACGAATTACACCATTTGTGCACTGTCCCACTCATGCCACAATACTTGAGCTTGTCTAGCAGAATTTCGTGATTTACACAATAAAAAGCCTTTGAGAGATCACAAAAAATCCCAATGGGTGGTGTTCGGTTATTCAGATCATTCAAAATTTGACTGGTGAAAGCATATATGGCATTTTCTGTTGAAAATCCTTTCTGGAAACCAAACTGACATTTTGTTAGTACTTCATTTTTACAGATATGTGAAGCTACTCTTGAATACATTACTTTCTCAAAAATTTTGGATAAAGCTGTTAGAAGGGAGATTGGACGGTAATTGTTGACATCAGATCTATCCCCCTTTTTATGCAAAGGTATAACAATAGCATATTTCAGTCTATCAGGGAAAATGCCCTGTTCCAGAGAGCTATTACACAGGTGGCTGAGAATCTTACTTATCTGTAGAGAAAAGCTTTTAGTATTTTGCTGGAAATGCCATCAATTCCATGTGAGATTTTGCTTTTAACCAAGTTTATTATTTTCCTAATTTCAGAGGGAGAAGTGGGTGAGATTTCAATTGTATCAAATTTCATAGGTATGGCCTCTTCCATTAACAGCCTAGCATCTTCTAATGAACACCTGGATCCTACTACATCCACAACATTTAGAAAATGATTATTAAAAATATTTCCACCTTCTGACTTTTTGTTCGTAAAGTTTTCATTCAATTCGATGGTAATACTGTCTTCCTCTGCTCTTGGTTGACCTGTTTCTCTATTAATAATATTCCAAATTGTTTTAATTTTATTATCAGAGTTGCTGATTTCAGACATGATACACATACTCCTGGATTTTTTAATAACTTTTCTTAATATAACACAGTAGTTTTTATAATGTTTGATAGTTTGTGGGTCACTACTCTTTCTTGCTGTCAGATACATTTCCCTTTTCCGGTTAGAAGATATTTTTATACCCTTAGTAAGCCATGGTTTGTTACAAGGTTTCTTGCGAGTATATTTAACTATTTTCTTGGGGAAGCAGTTTTCAAATGCATTTACAAAAATGTCATGAAATAAATTATATTTTAAATTGGCATCAGGTTCACGGTACACCTCATCCCAGTCTAACTGCTGTAGGCTTTCCCTGAAATTTACAATTGTTAAATCGTTGACTGAACGTACTACTTTGGAGGACTGTTTAGTATTGCTGAATGGAGCTATGTCATATATTGTAACTAGCTGTGCACCATGATCAGAAAGACCATTCTCAACAGGCTGAGCATTTATCTGGTTAAACTTATCTTGGTCACATACAGTGAGGTGACGAAAGTCATGGAACACCTCACAGTAGTGTTAAGATCATCCCTTTCCCCGATATAATACCGCTACTCGACTTGGCTGTGACTCAGTAAGTCGTTAGAAGTCCTCTGCAGAAATATTGAGCCATACTGGCTGTACAGACGTCCGTAATTGCGAAAATGCTTCCGGTGCCGGATGTTGTGCACAAACTGACCTCCCGATTATGATCCAAACCAGAATGCTCTTCAAACTAATCGCAAGAAACTGAGGTCCGGTGACATGATATCGTCGGTTCGTTGATTTGGAACAAAAGCTCCGTGAATGGTTAAAACTGGTCTCCAAATAGCCGAACGTAATCATTTCCACTCAATTATCGGTCTTCTCGGATCAGAGGACCCACTACGTTCAATGTAAACATCACACCATAATGGAGCCACCACCAGCTAACAAAAACGGTTCGAACGGCTCTGAGCACTTTGGGACTTAGCATCTGAGGTCATCAGTCCCCTAGAACTTCGAAGTACTTAAACCTAACTAACCTAACTAAGGACACCACACACATCCATCCCCGAGGCAGGTTTCGAACCTGCGACCGTAGCGGTCCCGCTGTTCCGGACTGACGCACCTACAACCACTCGGCCACAGCGGAGGGCCCCACCAGCTAGCACGGTGCATTGTTGCAAATTTGGGTCCATTACTTAGTTGGTTCTGCGCCAAACTCCAACCCAGAAATCACCTCTTACCAACTGAAATCTGCACTCATCTGACCAGGTAATGGTTTCCCAGTCGTCTACGGTCCTACCGATACTGTCGCAAGCCCAGGAGATGCGCTACAGGCGATGTCGTGCTGTTAGCAAAGATATTCGCGTCGGTTCTCTGCTGGTATAACTCATTAGCGCCAAATTTCGCCACACTGGCGTAACGGATACGTTCGTCGTACGCTCCACATCGATTCATGCGGTTATTTCAGACAGTTTTGCTTATCTTTCAACATAGACGACTCTATGCGGGCGTTGCTGCTCTCTGGCGTTAAATGAAATCTGTCTGCCACTGCGCTGTCCATGGTGAGAGGTAATGCCTGAAATTTGGTATTCTCGGCACACGGCACACTCCTGACACGGTGGATCTTGTAATATAGAAGTCCCTAACGACTACCGTAATGGAATGAGCCATGTGTCTAGCGCAAACTACCATTCTTGGTTCAAAGTCTGTTAATTTCTGTCCCGCGGCTACCTGTATACGTGCAAATCGCTATGCCATGACTTCTTTTTTCATCTCAGCGTATATCATTCCGAATATAAAGTACTTGTTATTTGTGCTCCTGCACTCTAGTGTTATGAAAACCTACAACCTGCCATGTACGCCGCTGTTGTTAAAGTGACGCTCTCTGGCCGCTGATTCCGCGACCTGAAGCGAGCAGCGGTCAGAAACAGGCTCTTGTCTTGGCTGACATGGCGTAGTGCGTAACAAGCTCGTACTGTGGGCCGCCTCTTTCGACTGCGGCTACAGCTTTTCTTCACTTTATCGGTGAAGCTTGAAGCCATGTATTTATTGTTACGGTAGGCTCTCCACCGTTTCGTCATGGGTAGTACGTGTATTGGTTATTATACTATAGAGTAGCTGAAGTTCTTAGAGTATATTGTCCGATTATTTCTTTATGATTACTCATTCGTCACATGTTGGAGGCATCGGATTGAATTCTCATTTTATACTGTCTGTAGTAGTAATGGTTCATTGTAAGGCTCAGAAAGCTGACGTCCCCGTGGTTTGCAATGAATGTAATTCGTGTTATCCTCATAGTCCATAGTAAAATACTGTCCTGAAATGCTTTGGCTCCACTGGGATTAGTTTATAAAACTACACGTGGTTTGTGATTATAAATACGTGTAGCGCTTGTCTGGTGTGTGAATGGCGCCTAGGATAAGTTTTTATTTTGTGTCGGCCTTACGTTTTGCACCAGTGGCCGTGTTTGTTTCTGGCAGGCTTTGGCACCACGCCCAGAGAAATCATTTTGTTCGCTTTGCAGTTTTTCCAACCTGGCATGCCATTTCTAATGGGATATTTACGTTTGCCATAAGTGCGAAGCGTTAGGAGGCTTACCCCCTCGGAAGTTTATTTCCAGTGCTTAGTACTGTCAGCTGTATATAGAGATCTGAGTTCGCAGTCTGATTGAAATACTGTATTTGATATCCGTCACTGTGGCTGCAGCACTGGTGTAGTGAGTTTGTTCATGTGTAACAAAATCAGCACAACATTAAATCCTATGCAGGATGTTCTTTAAGTAGAGATATTTTTGCAATTTCCTCTCCACTGTCACATTGCTTGATAACTTATTTTGAAATGCGAAACTTCTGACTGGCCTTGATCTTGTTCTATTAGCACCAGGTTAGAATTTGTTTCCTACGGCATGTGCCGGAAAACTATTATCGCAGTCGGTTAGTAGTTAGAGTGATTGGCGTATGTGTTCCTGGTCTACATATCACGTGTTCGGGAATCGGTTATGACTCCATTGTGAGTGGTTTCACTATGATGTGTGATCGGTGATTAACACACATGGAACAAGTGTCTTGATAGTCCTACTAGTTGAAAGATTAGTGGCTTATAGTTTTTGATCGATGTTTTACATTAGTTGCGTTTTGAGGTCCCTGTGGCATCTGCGTGAGGTCTGATTCCGTATCGCAATATTATGATACAGATAACACACATCGACGTGTGTTTATTGACGTGGAAATAAGTTTTGCGTGTCACTAGAGAGAAACGGCCAGAAAGTCTCACATGTGTACTGTGTGGTATCTTCGGCCACTAAATTAAGACTGGGTGCCGTATTGAGCGTAGATGGTTACTCTGTAGTGCTGTGCGACGATATGTGGTTTGTGGGAGTCGCTTCCCACGGAGTATAAAATTTAATTGGTAGCGATTTATTAATTTCTCATGACTATGTTGATTGTTCAGTTGTTGGGCGAACGTGATTTGCTTAACTGCGTCGTCCAGTTGGGTTGGTCTGCATTTGTTTTCTCGTAACGTTTTCGATATCACTTTTGTGTTGAACATACATCCGTACAATTATGTTAAGGCGATGACGATTACGGATCAGCATGTGGCTTAAGGACTGCAATTGTGTATTTTAGTTGTTTCTAAGGAACGAGGTCCTTTTGGTTGTGTTATGAGAAAATCTGCTATACTTCTCCGTGCTTCTTATGGACGACACAGAGAATTGTTCTGTTTCTTTGGTCACAAATTAGTCTAGAGCTCTGATCACTACTAAAGCAAGTGCGGTATGCTGGTATTTACTGTTAGTGTCAATCAGGCTAGTGCAGCATTAGTTATCTGATAAGGCTAGTACCTGTTCAGCTATAGAGGGGTTAATTCCCCGTTCTGAACTGAAAACCTATTGGTGTTGTTACTTGAATCGGGATGAAACTGCTTACTCTTATCTGTTTGAGAGTATGAGTACTTCCGTACCCCGTTCGTCAGACGATCGCAGCACTCGAAGGGTGGGACCGAGCGAGGTGGTAAGTGGTCAGCACGCTGAACTCTCATTCATTTAAACAACGGCCGGACATCCAGATTTTGGTTTTCTGTTATTTCTGTAAGTCGCTCCAGACAGATTCCAGAAGTTGACGCCGATTTTCTCCCCATTCCCTGAAACTCGCGAGCTTGTGCTCCGTCTCTAATGACCTCGATGGCGGTGGGACGTTAAACCCTAATCTTGTTTCCTTCCTTCCTTCCTTCGAGGTTGGTGCTGCATCGTCGCTACAGGCTCTGAACTGGTCGAGCACATAGGATCTGAAGTTTTTGTTTTTCATTACATTTGAGTTGGAAAATTAAATAAAGCATGGGGAAATCAATGAGTGTCAGCCCAACCAGACTCAGTCACAAATAACCACCAAACATTCCTCAGGCCATTTCTGAACTCATTTGATGTCCTCGTCCTGTCTGACTAGAAGTACTGATAATATGTTGAAGATGATGTGGTACATTTACGCATGACTGTTGATCGTAACTGTCTGTAAATGTACTGTTTGAATTATGTTTCAATATTTATGATGAACACGATGGCTTGATGATGAACGTCATGTACGAAACTAGTCAACGCAAATAAAGGATATTTCTTGTCGCAACCGTTGCCACAGTAAATAAACGCAACAAAAAGTGACAGCTCTTGTACTCTGGTTCCTCTACTGAGGCCAGAATTCCTGTTTCTGGCTGCTAATTATTATTGTAGCCAGTGTCGCGTACAATTAATGGAATGTACTCTTACCTAGATCTAGAGGAGTTCCACAGGTAGCGTGAACTATTGTAATTGCACTAGCAAGGCAAAACGGAGTATTACAATAAACGTGCACTAACACCGTGATAATGACCAAGAAAAAGGTTAAGTACATATAATTCATGAAGTAATATTTTGGCCTTATTAGAATAAGAGACGTAGTTTTGCAAGACAATACTGTTGAAGTATATGTGAGCGTAAAATGTAAGTATATTCAGATTTATCCAAGTACTAAGCATATTGTGTATGAAGTGATATAAACATAAACTTGTTCTGTGTTCCATCTGATGACTGTACATGGAGTATGATACTACTACAGTAACAATCCTTCAGACGATTCCTGTCGCCTTTGGCGGTAGTATAGTGTTCTGTCTTGTATAGCGTCAATTTATTTAAGAAATACATTTAGAGTCATTAAATTTCTATTTATTAAGAAATTTAATGTCGCTACAGAACATAGCTGGCCATATCAGCCGAGACATTTTGTGTTACTGCGAGTTAATTTCCGGCGTTTCCTGCACATCGTCTTTCTTTTCTTGGTTTCGATGAAATAGGTAGTGGAATGAATTGTGGCTGCTCCTGTGTTTGCTCGTACTGAATGACAAAACTTTTTTTGTCAAATTAAGACATGAGTTCTGAATATGTATAGGCTACGCGTGGAATACATTACCGTGACTAATTATTGAACTAATCTACATCTTTAAGGTTTTCTCGGTTGTCGAGATAATAATCTAAGGACTGCAGCTGTTGCTGTGAGAGAAGCAGTGTAGGGTTGACACTACATGCTTGCAAAATAAAATCAAACAAACCTGCTGAATGTTAAATGGATACAATGTTACGACAATACTACTGATTTTCAGTCGTGCTGCAAGATTGACAAAAGAGAGCATTTTTGAAACTATTACTTTCAAGTAATATTTGTTACTTTCAATGTTGATCTGTCATTTAGTTAAATTATTATGATACGACATGGAGCTTGCTACAGCACTGAAACATTGTATACACGAGACATAAATCAGACTTCACGGATCGTGTTCTTCAATAAATTTGTAGATCGTGTTTCTCATGAGTACGAGTATGGGACAGTGTCCTGTTTCATTATAATACGAATCAAAAGGAACAGCCAGCTTACATATATTACGGTTTGTTGTGCTTCTTGCTCCTACGGCCAGGAAGTGATGCAGAGAGCTAGATATGTAGACTTACACTTTTCCTCAATTTTTGTTCCATTACTTTACCAGATTGTGTTTTCTGTTTCTGCTATTTACCCTACATTTAACCCAATCCCGTAGAAGAAATTTACGTAATAAACAGTTGACGAGCCTCTTGTGCCTGATGCCGGAATGCTATAATTTTGCGTGATGCTAACTGGGAAATAATTTTGCTTGAATAATCTGTCGAAGAAAATAATCACACACATAAATAATTTTGAACGCCAGTACTGTGACTGCACTCAAACTATGTATAAGCCATCGCTAACGTAGAACTGTCTTTGGTGTGTTGCCTGCTATTCTCTCAAGCAATGAGGAAACTGAAATGTTATTGAGTAAACAGTGATTATCAATATATCCGATACCTAAAGCCCTCACCGGAAGAGATTTATGACCAACGTTAGATGTGATTAAACACGAAGTCCAGACAGATCAAACTGTATTGGGCATTTCTGGCTTAGTGTAATTTCAGCATCAACAAAATATTTTACCGAACAGACTGTTGTTGTCGCTTTATCAAAAATGTTCGTAAGTGTTGGACAGTCACAAGTTTAATTAAAGGAAGGAAAAGATCATTCAGAGATTCACTGCGATTAGGGTTGCCATATCTAACTGGCACGTAGTCGGAACACTCTGAGATCGTAGTGTAGAAATGAAGTAATAAATTTATTAAATGCAACTAGTTTTTATTTAGAACGCATTTAAACGTAACTTTTTGAAACAGAAGTAGTTGATACGCCATATTTTCGGAAGATTTCATCCTTATCAGCAAGTCTATTTTCCCCATTTTCGTATTAATGAAACTTCTTGTTGGTCAACTTGAAGTTGAACTGGCACTGTAAGATGGATTCCACAGTCCCTGGCACCAGTCGATTTGTTTCATCACTCCACTGTGGCGACATCAGCAAAAATACTTAATCCGTAGTGACGTTGTGTGCAGAATATAAAACATTTATTCGCATAATTATAGCAGTTGACATTTGCGTTAAGGATTTTTGGTTTCCTTAAGAAAGTAAACCCCCTCTCTTCCGCGGAGTGTTTAGACTTTCACTCTTCCGAGACACGCTTAATTTCTAAAAAGTCCTCAGATCAATATGTTCCTAAACGTAATTGTCACCTCAGATCTTCATACCATTTTTAATCAGGGATGTAATATTGTTTTAGATCGTCACCCAATCTCTGGTTTCACATAGCGTCATCCAATCAAATAGTTGATATTTATCAAAAGAAATTGCGCATTTGTCTACGTAATCAAATGTTGTGGTATAGAAAGCCATCGCCTCCTGAAATTTTTAAATCAAATTAATTATTTCTTGGTTAGGGTTCTCATTCATTAGTTTGTTGAAATTCGTCTTGGTTTGCATGCCAATAAACTTGAGATTCTTCCCTTCATTCAGACATCTTTGAGTGTCGATTGATATATTTCTAATTTCAGTAATCAAGAATTTATTCTCCCCACGGATTTTATGTTTTTTCTTCAAAGTCAGCCAAATTTGACTCCAGAAACATGAAGTAAATTTCACTGATTGGTTTACTGAAAAAATCTGAAATTATTTCGGTGGCCTCTCTTCGGCATCCAAAAATTATTTTATTTGTATGCAAATAGTAAGAATTCTGTCAACTGGGGACCTTAACAAAAGCCATCTTGTTATTGAGTGAGACATAATAGTGTGATGATTGATATCAACGTATTAGCAAAAGTTTTTCAAATTCTCTGTCCTTCCGGTGTATATTGGAAAATAACGGAATATTTTCATGACGATGATATCAGTGTTTACAATTAAGTCCCTAGCAGCGCTTATACAGTATTGTGGATAATAAGGACAGGCATCCTATTCCTTCTACTTTTTTCCAAGTTTTTCTTTAATTTGGTGAATTACATTCCGCTGTCCCCGTCGATGTAGCCTTCCGAAGTTCATAATGATACTGTCTCCACAAAAAACGATTATTTCATCTAATTGAATTTCCAACTATCTTAAAGCGTCTAGACAAAACTTTGCAATTGTCTCCGACGTTTCGTTATTCAGCGAATCAAATTTCAACAAATTCTATTGGATTTCGTCAGATTCAGTTGAGTACTAAACAACTAAAGGAAACATCTTTTCAGACTTGCTGTTCGATGCATCGGTAGTTATGCCATAAAAAAACTTCGTGCAGTTGTTTCAAGCATTTGAACACGAAGTGTGACGCGAGAGTATTTTTAACTATCGCCGTGGCTCTTGTCCTAGCTGTAGACTGCTTTGAATGGACGTTAGACTCCGAATACACTGCGGCATACAGTTCCACGGTGCAGTCAAGAGAACTGAAGGATTGATGATCCTCGACAACCTTATAAACTGTTGTTAATTCTTCAGCAGTTGTGAGCATTTCTTCTTGGGTGTCTACTTTAATCATAAATATAGAAACAAACTTGCTGTCGAAGCTACCACGAATCTATTTGTGTGATTCTTTGCAGATATATGGTGCCTGAAATTTTCGTTACGTCCGTGAGTTGCTGAGAGGAAAAAACTACAACTCTCACACAATGCTTCTTAAGGTGTACGTCATTCAATGACACTAGACAGCTCTTTTGAGTAGTCATCCGAAAAGTAACACTTTCACTTTCCAACCTTAGACATTTTCGTAAATTACGATATGTTAACTCTATTAGACGATAAATAATCGACAATAACACTTTATCAGGTTACCTTTCATTCAGAAGGCTGTTGCACTCAGCGACTGTAATATTGACTTGTAAATAATAGATTTCAGTTATCAGTCGTCCTTTTTAAATTTTATTGGCAGATCTAGATTTCAGCTAGAAACTAGTCATTCTGAATGCTAAGAATACAAGAGGTACATAGTTAACTGATGTCATAAAAAGGTTGCAATTAATGGCTTAACTCATATGGTTTGTATATTACATACCACTGAAAATGATAGTGGTATGTAATACACAACCCATATGCGTTAAGCCATTAATTGCAACTTCTTATGACATCAGCTAACTATGTACCTCTTGCATTCTTAGCATTGAGAATGGCTAGTTTCTAGCTGCAATCTAGATCTGCCAATAAAATTTAAAAAGGTTGACTGATAGCAAAAATCTATTATTTACAACTCAAATAACACTTTAATTGTCCAAGTACGCGTCACTACACACTTCACGCCCTATCTACGCGTATAAACACTTAAAATATTACTTACTAGCACTCGTTCGCATTATAATTCGAAACATTCTTCTTATCAGAATGCTGTCCAGATGGAAACTGCTCGACCGTTCCGCGTAGCGCTGCTTTAATAGCTCTAGCCCCGTACTACTGGAGAAGTCTGGTATTTTCTCCAGTGATGGCGCTAGATCTAGAAGGTACTAGCATCGTCGATACAGGATACGCAGCATGCCTACTGTGAAACGACCTTGTTAACATAAACTTGACTATATTGATAAAACAAAATGACGCTCTAACAGACGGCGTTATTCAGTACTTGAGGCAATCTCGTAACGCTATTTTACAAAATCGGGACAAAATGGCGGAATGTCGGGATATGAAGATCCATAACGACAACTTTCCCGATATGTCAGGACGGTTGGGAACCCTAATTGCGATATTTGTGACGCCTATTTTGTCAGTTACAGAAACGCTAAGGAAAACACAGTGAGAGACGTCACTAGGTCATATTCTTCATTGCTGAAACGCTTTGTCCGAAAGTGATTGGCAGGAGGAGAACAGGTGCTGCCCATTGTCAAACATGACGATGCCATTACGATGATGAAGAAGATTCTGTTCTGTAGCATTTCACAATCAGTTTGGACTACTGCTATGAGCGAAATTTTTAATTAAATGAAAGTGCAAGTGTGGCTTTAAAATAACGTGCCTGTTACTGTAAAAGAACCTTATTTTAAAAGCGTATTAAGATGTCTAAATAATATTACTGTCAATGGGAAATTTTCATAATTATTATTGGTTATTACTTTTGTTTATTATTTAGTTTTTCAAGTTTACCGTACATAAAGCTCGTAAACAGAAATTTTAGCTGATGTATTTTCGTTGAGTTCACGCAGTTGTCACGGTTCGCGCGGCTCGCCCCGTCGGAGGTTCGAGCCCTCCCTCGGGCTTGGGTGTGTGTGAGTTGTCCTTAGCGTAAGTTAGTTTACGTTAGGTTAGATAGTGTATAAGCTTGGGGACTGATGACCTCAGCAGTTTGGTCCCATAAGATCTTACCACAAATTTCAATAAATTCCGTTCCATTCGCGACTATATAGGTAATGCCCCGTTTACTATATTGCCACACTATTATTTCCGTGAGTATTGTGATGAAGTATTGTACTTAGTAAGTAAGTTAGTTTAAGTTAGGTTAGGTAGTGTGTCAGCTTAGGGACTGATGACCTCAGCAGTTTGGTCCCATAAGATCTAACCACAAATTTCCAAAAATTCTGTTCCATTCGCACCTCTATAGATAATGCCCCGTTTACTAAATTGCCAGACGATTATTTCAGTGAGTATTGTGATGAATTATTGCACTTAATAATACAGCTCCTCGGTGTTCTCATTTCTACTACTTCACATTACCCTCGTCTTTCGTCGATTTACTCTCACTCCATACTCTGAACTCATTAGAAGTTCATTCACTCCAGCAGATCATTTAATTCTTCTTCACTTTCACTCAAGATAGCAGCGTCTCCTGCTAATCGTATCATTGATATCCTTTCACCTTGAACTTTAATTCCACTCCTGAATCTTTCTTTTATTTCAATCAGTGCTACCTCGATATACAGATTGAACAGTAGGGGTGAAAGGCTGTACTTACTTGTCTTACACCCTTTTTAATACGAGCACTTCTTTCATGGTCCTACACTCTTATTATTCACTCTTGGCTGTTGTACATACTGTACATGACCCATCTCTTCCTATAGCTTACCCCTACTTTTTCCATAATTTCGAACGTATTGCACCATTTTATAGTGTCGAACGCTTTACCCAGGTCGACATATTCTATGAAAGAGTATTGATTCTTCTTTAGTCTTGCTTCCATTATTAACTGCATCGACAGAATTGCCTCTCTCGTGCCTTTACCTTCCCAAAAGCCAAACTGATTATCATCTAACGCATCTTCGTTTTTTTTCCATTGTGTGTATTATTCTTGTAAGTACGAGTAACTTGGGTGCACGAGTTGTTAATCTGATTGTGCGATAATTCTCGCCGTTGTCAGCTCTTGCTGTCTTCGGAATTGTGTGGATGATGCTTTTCTGAAAGTAAGATGGTATGTCGCCAGACTCATACATTTTACACACCAACGTGAATAGTCGTTTTGTTGCCACTCCCCCACAATGATTTTAGAAATTCTTCTGCCTTATTTGATCTTAAGTCCTCCAAAACTCTTTTAAATTCCGATTCTAATACTGGATCCTTTTTCTCTTCTAAATCGACTCCTGCTTTTTCTCCTATCACATGAGACAATATTCCCCCACATATAGGCTTTCAGTGTATTCTTTAGACCCATCCGCTCTCTCTTCTGATTTAACAGTGGAATTCCCGTTGCAATCTTAATGTTATCAACTTTGCTTTTAATATCACCGAAGGTTGTTTTGACTTCCCTGTATGCTGAGTCTGTCCATACGACAGTCATATCTTTTTCGATCGCTTCACTTTTTTCCGGCAGCCATTTCGTCTTAGCTACCCTGCACTTGCTATTTATTTCATTCCTCAACGACATGTACTTCTGTTTTCCTGAGTTTCCCGGAACATTTTTGTACTTCCTCCTTTCATCGATTTCTTCTGTTACCCATGGTTTCTTCGCAATTACCTTTTTCGACCAATGTTTTCCTCCCCAACTTCTCTGATGGCCATTTTTAGAGATGTCCATTCCTGTTCAACTGTACTGCTTACTGAGCTATTCCTTATTGCTGTATCTATCACCTTAGAGAACTTCAACCGCATTTCGTCATTCCTTAGTACTACCGTATCTCACTTATTTGCGTATTGATTTTTCCTGACTTATGTCTTAAACTTCAGCCTACTCTTCATCACTACTACATTGTGATCTGTGTCTGTTTATGCTCCTGGGTACCCCTTGCAGACCCGTATCTGATTTTGTAATCTCTGTCAGACCATGATGTAATCTAACTGAAATCTTCCCGTATCATCCGGGCTTTTCCAAGTATACCTCCTCTTCTTGTGATTCTCGAACAGAGTATTCGCTGTTAGTAGCTGAAACTTGTTACAGAACTCAATTACCCTTTCTCCCCTCTCATTCCTTGTCCCAAGCCCATATCCTCCTGTAACATTTTGTTCTACTCCTTCCTCTACAACTGCATTCCAGTCTCCCATGACTATTAGATTTTCATCCCCATTTACATACTGTATTAACATTTCGATATCTTCATATACGTTTTTTTTTTGTCTTCATCTTCTGCTTGAGACGTTGGCATGTATACTTGAACTATCGTGGTCGGTGTTGGTTTTCTGGCGATTCTGATAAGAACAACCCTGTCACTGAACTGTTCACAGTAACACACTCTCTGCCCTACCTTCCTATTCATAACGAATCCTACTCCCGTTAGACCATTTCCTGCTGCTGTTGATATTACCCTATACTCATCTGACCAGAAATCCTTGTATTCTTCCCACTTATACTTCAATTAACTGACCCCTACTATATCGAGATTGAGCCTTTGCGTTTCCCTTTTCAGATTATTTAGTTTCCCTACCACGTTCAAGCTTCTGACATTCCACGCCACGACTCGTGGAACGTTATCCTTTTGTTGATTATACAGTCTTTTTCTCCTGGTAACCTTCCACTAGGCAGTCCCCTCCAGGAGATCAGAATAGGGGACTATTCCGCAATCTTTTGCCAACGGAGATATCATCATGACACTTCTTCAATTACAGGCCACATGCCCTGTGGATACACGTTAAGTGTCTTTAATGCAGTGGTTTCCACTGCCTTCTGCATCCTCATGGCGTTGATCATTGCTGATTCTTCCGTCTTTAGGAGCAGTTTCTCATCCCTAGGACAAGAGGCTGCCCTGAATTTCTGGCCGCTCCCCACCCTCTTTGACAAGGCCCGCAGAATGACGGTGACTTCTTACGCCGGAAGTCTTCGGCCGGTAATGCTATGTATTAATAAAAATTTAAGCAGCGTTGGCGATCGAACCGGGGAACTAAGACGTTCTGATTATGAATCAAAGACGCTACCCCTTTTTTACTTTTATATTTTTTTATTTTTATGGAGACCTCGCCACTGTGTCCCAGTCTCCTGCAGGATAAGGGAGAGGCATCGGGAAGAAAGCATTGTAGAAGTATGTAATTTATCTTAATTTTTATTTATTTTATTTTAATGTCCCAGAAAAAAATCACATATGAAAAAGAAAGGAAAGAAATATAAGGCCGAAGTAAAATCCTCCTCACCTCACTGGGAGTAATATCCTATCTCGCGAAACTGCGTATACCTGGGACTCCCCACCCTTTCGGGGGGATCATGAAACATGCTTCCTAAAAAGTTGGTCCTTAGGATAATTTAGGTTAAGTAGTGTGTAAGCTTAGGGATTGATGACCTTAGCAGTTAAGTCCCATAAGATTTCACCCAGATTTGAACATTTTGAAAGTTCGCAAAGTGCGTTTTGCACTGTGAGTGACGTTGGATGAAGTCGTGTTGTTCTAGTAGATGATGCCAATAATCCATGACCGATATCACGTTCCCGAAAGCACGTAGTGCGATGCATGTCCTCCAATCCAGCGGATTGCCGGCGTTTGCTGTGAGGGGAAAAAGACAGCGTCTGAAATAAATAAAGCGTCCGTCGTGATCGTGGATTCGTTGGTGCGTCGGAGTAGTGCCATGATGCGTTGCAACAGCCACCAAACATCCTTTGCCTCACCACACTGCAGGGAATGTTCGTCGGTGTCCTGCATTCCATATACACTCCTGGAAATTGAAATAAGAACACCGTGAATTCATTGTCCCAGGAAGGGGAAACTTTATTGACACATTCCTGGGGTCAGATACATCACATGATCACACTGACAGAACCACAGGCACATAGACACAGGCAACAGAGCATGCACAATGTCGGCACTAGTACAGTGTATATCCACCTTTCGCAGCAATGCAGGCTGCTATTCTCCCATGGAGACGATCGTAGAGATGCTGGATGTAGTCCTGTGGAACGGCTTGCATGCCATTTCCACCTGACGCCTCAGTTGGACCAGCGTTCGTGCTGGACGTGCAGACCGCGTGAGACGACGCTTCATCCAGTCCCAAACATGCTCAATGGGGGACAGATCCGGAGATCTTGCTGGCCAGGGTAGTTGACTTACACCTTCTAGAGCACGTTGGGTGGCACGGGATACATGCGGACGTGCATTGTCCTGTTGGAACAGCAAGTTCCCTTGCCGGTCTGGGAATGGTAGAACGATGGGTTCGATGACGGTTTGGATGTACCGTGCACTATTCAGTGTCCCCTCGACGATCACCAGTGGTGTACGGCCAGTGTAGGAGATCGCTCCCCACACCATGATGCCGGGTGTTGGCCCTGTGTGCCTCGGTCGTATGCAGTCCTGATTGTGGCGCTCACCTGCACGGCGCCAAACACGCATACGACCATCATTGGCACCAAGGCAGAAGCGACTCTCATCGCTGAAGACGACACGTCTCCATTCGTCCCTCCATTCACGCCTGTCGCGACACCACTGGAGGCGGGCTGCACGATGTTGGGGCGTGAGCGGAAGACGGCCTAACGGTGTGCGGGACCGTAGCCCAGCTTCATGGAGACGGTTGCGAATGGTCGTCGCCGATACCCCAGGAGCAACAGTGTCCCTAATTTGCTGGGAAGTGGCGGTGCGGTCCCCTACGGCACTGCGTAGGATCCTACGGTCTTGGCGTGCATCCGTGCGTCGCTGCGGTCCGGTCCCAGGTCGACGGGCACGTGCACCTTCCGCCGACCACTGGCGACAACATCGATGTACTGTGGAGACCTCACGCCCCACGTGTTGAGCAATTCGGCGGTACGTCCACCCGGCCTCCCGCATGCCCACTATACGCCCTCGCTCAAAGTCCGTCAACTGCACATACGGTTCACGTCCACGCTGTCGCGGCATGCTACCAGTGTTAAAGCCTGCGATGGAGCTCCGTATGCCACGGCAAACTGGCTGACACTGACGGCGGCGGTGCACAAATGCTGCGCAGCTAGCGCCATTCGACGGCCAACACCGCGGTTCCTGGTGTGTCCGCTGTGCCGTGCGTGTGATCATTGCTTGTACAGCCCTCTCGCAGTTTCCGGAGCAAGTATGGTGGGTCTGACACACCAGTGTCAATGTGTTCTTTTTTCAAAAAAATGGTTCAAATGGCTCTGAGCACTATGGGACTCAACTGCTGAGGTCATTAGTCCCCTAGAACTTAGAACTAGTTAAACCTAACTAACCTAAGGACATCACAAACATCCATGCCCGAGCCAGGATTCGAACCTGCGACCGTAGCGGTCTTGCGGTTCCAGACTGCAGCGCCTTTAACCGCACGGCCACTTCGGCCGGCGTTCTTTTTTCCATTTCCAGGAGTGTATAAGGCAAAGCGGAAGTCTACCATGTGAATCTCATACAATCGTTGGCGGTTGACTGTGTTGCGGTTGATTAATGTATACGAAAACGATCTCGCTGCCGTGGAGAGGAAAGGCGTATGGACAGCTCGCCAAATCTGTCGCCACATCCTCGTTGGGTATTTAAGTTTGACAACATTGATGTCATGATGACTCCTAAAGTATCGATATATCTCACGGGTAGTGGGGTTCCTTGTAGAAGGTATCTGTAACTCAACATAACTAAAATCAATAAAGAATCGCGCGACGCGAGAAAAATAAGGCCATATTGTGCCTACCTCCACCGGCAGTTCAAAGAACGGGGGAAGAAGCACATCCAGGATCGCCGACGTAATAGCGTGTTGCCGTTGGTTCCATGTCCGCAGCGTCGCTCGCATGTATAGAGCTAGAGCCTTGTTCCGCACATTCGTGAGATTAAGTCCTCCAGAATGGTGTGGGAGAGTTAAAGTCTTGTATTTGACTTTAAACAACATCCCTTGGCTGACATAATGTCCAAAGGCCGCCATTAACCTGTCAGCAATACCTTGTGGCATTGGCAGTAACTGTGCCAAGTGCGGTAATCACGAGGCCAGATGAACATTAGTTTATTTCACCTTTTGGAGCAGGTCGTGGGTTCGGAGTGAATTGTTTCGTATGTGCAGTCGGACGTGATGGAGCAGACGTCGGTAACTCGCTGCCGCTGATTGCCGTAGCGATCTGGTGAACAATACTCCTAAGAACTGCAAGATGTTCAACGTCGTAAACGGACTGTGAAGAGCGTCCAGCCCTCGTCTGACGTGCATAATCTTGGTTTTATTCATGTTGATTCTGCTACCCGCCGCTACTCCGTACGTATTAAGAAGGGCAACCTCCTCAAGTACTTCGTTCTCCGACCGGACGAGTATCATGAAGTTGTTGGCGTATGCACGACACGTGAAGGAACTCGCACGGAGTCGGACGCCTGTAAGAGCCCGTCTGCATCAATGGTGCGAGCACTATTGCAAACAGCATCATTGACAAAGGAGATCCTTGCCTAACTGAGCTGCAAACAGGAATCGTTCCTACCTCCCTGCCATTGACTATCACCGTCGAAGGAGCTCCGCGAAGGAGGCGTATGAGGACGGTAATAAAATCCTGAGGTATCGCCACGCGTCGCATGGTCAAGTCGAGGAAATCATGGTTGATCCTGTCAAAGGCACATTCAAAATCCACTGAAACGAACGCCGCTTGCATGCGACAAGCTTCCGTCAGAGAAATTATGTCACGGTATTCGCCTAGGATAGAATGGATGTAGCTCCGAACCCCTAGACAAGCCTGGTCTGGTGGTAATGTGTTGGATATTACAGTCTTGATCCTTGCCGCCAACATTCGCGCAAAGGTCTTATAGTCAGTATTGAGCATTGTGAGCGGTCTAAATTGATGGGCGCTGACACTCCCTGTCGATTGCCATGAATTGAGACGGAAAGTCCGTGTCAGGACTCAATAACTCATTGTACGTCATCAACAATTGGGACATCATTACATCTGCAAATTCGCGATAAAATTCGAGTGTCAATCCACCCTTCGTGACTGCCATCCATATCTCATCTTCCGTGAGGGGCTCCAATAACACCTCTGCATCCGGACCATCCACCTCCGTTTGCATCTGTCGCAAAATTTCTTCTCCTATCCGATTTTCTGTCGGCTTCCCAGTGGAAAGGTGGCGATAATGCTCCAGAAACACAGCAGCAATGTCCCGCTGTGACGTCAAGAGCCTACCATCACCATCATGGAGCGCTATGATCAGGGACAGGCGATTACGCGCATGTCCCTTGGACTCATGATGCATGCTTCTCCATCAACGTTGTCCAAGCACTGAACAAGGATCGGAAGTCCCTGCGGTCGACGTCTCGGGATCGATAAAATGCACGCCTGAATGCGATGGACTTCCGCTTGACGCTCGGCCGATGGGGCCCTGGAGGACAGGTCACGGAGCACCATGTAGTAATAATCAAGTGTATCTCGGAGCCATGTCGCTTTTTCCTTGCCATACGTTATGAGAGCTATTCGTGTCTCCGGTTCTGTACATTGCAGCCACCATGAAAGAACCGTACGGTGCATCGGCAGACGGCGAGTACATGTCACCATGATTCTTCGATCCGCTTGAGACATTCGGGATCCACTAATAAACATGAATTAACTGAAGTTAATTGAAGTTACAATCTTCTGGGTAATTAGGCCGCGTCATATTTCTACTAAAATGATCGACGTTTCGACCCGTCTGCTGGGATCTTTCTCAGGAATTTATGGTGTCCACTCCTGCTTGAACACTGAATTACATAAAGATGAAATAAGTTTGCACGAACTACGGCTGCGCTAGACCCCCTGCTGGGGGAGGGTTAATGTCCATAAATATGCAAGGTGATTAGTAAAAGCTGTGGGCCAACGTTCAAAAGCCAACACGTGATCTCCTAATCCGTCAGAAACATAAATACGATCCAGCCTGCTCGCCGAGTGGCTAGTAAAAAACGTGTAACCCTCTCGCTGCCCATGGATTTTTTCCCACGTGTCCATAAGTGCCATGTCCCGGCAGATCCTGTGCAATGCAAAGCAGGAACTGATATTAGGGGTATGATCCTTCCTTGTGAGAACACAGTTAAAATGCCCTCCTACCCATGGAATAGGGGCGCAATCTGCTCCGAGTACAATCGCGCACGCGCCCATCGATTGTCTGATCCGGAGGGCGCATACATGTTAATACGAATGCCGTTCACGGTCCTCGCCAAACACCGAGCCGAAGGGAGGTAAACGAGGTCAAACATCGGAATCCCTTCTCGGACTGTTATCGCTGTGGGAACGTCCTCTGTCTAAAGTCGGCGCAAGGTAAGTGTTGTAAACAAGTACGTCGGGAAAGGCAGCGTTCCAGATTTCATGCACCAGCAAAATATCCACGTCTGTGGCGTTAATCAAGTCACGAATAAATTGCATATTTGCAAAGAACGTGCGGTGTTAATGTTCACTGTTCCCACCTGATAAGCTTGGTCCGTTGTCGTTGTCATGATCGTTTTATGTCATTGCGAACTCCAACGACTTTAGTCCACTATTCGTGCTCAGAGGGGTGCCCGCCAACGATCTTCCCTCCGTTGTTTTCGTTTTGTGGTGTTCGTCCTGTGAGTCGACACCTATTGGGGGTGCCAATTCCTGATCTCTTCGACTGGTTCTGCAGTCGCAGTGGTCATCGATTACAGAAACGTCCTCCGATGCATTTAGATGTGGCTGCCGGAACACTGTCCCTGACTCCTCCGTCGGCAGTACCAGGTCAATCGTTATCAATGAAGAGGGACCGTCTGAAAAGCAGGACATACGGTCACCATCTGAACGAATCCTGTCAGCGTCCTCTAAAGGCACGTGTTCCGTGTCACACATTTCTTCGGCTCGAGTAACTTCCGTATCCCCTAGGCTACGGAAGGATGTGTCAACCGAACTGTGGCGTCGTTTTTTGCGACGCTTCGGCTATCGTTGTTTGCTCGCCCTGCCCTCTGCCACCGTATTCGACTCCTGACTGTGTTCGTCGACCGTTTATTGGCCCGTTGCTGCCGCCACTGTCTCGACCACCACTTCCACGCCGCGAGCTACATGCCAGGGTGCGGGAAGTTGCTCCCTCATCTGACCTGACGTGGGTGTAGGGGCATTCTTCGTGTCACCTCCATGCTCCCACAGCTCGGTCTGCTCTTGCAGCAACACATCTTTGTCACGCTCCGAACTCGGCAACACCTCCCGGCGGGCCACCGACACGTATGTCATCGGCAGTTGCGTGGGAACTTCTCGCTGTGACGCTCCTCCATGTGGAGTTGCATTACGCGGCGTTGTATGCACTCCAAGCGGATATGTCCTTCTCCAGCCAGAACATGTGCGTGGCTGGCCATCGTAAACCACAATAGCTCGACATCCTCCAATTTACAAGGTGAGTCACCTAACATTACCGCTGGATATATTTCGTAAACCACATCAAATACTGACGAATCGATCCCACAGACCGAACGTGAGGAGAGGGCCTAGTGTAATTGGTTAATACAAACCATAAAAAAATGGACGGAAATATGTTTTTTAACACAAACCTAGGTTTTTTTTAAACTGGAACCCCGTTAGTTTTGTTAGCATATCTGAACATATAAACAAATACGTAATCAATGCCGTTTGTTGCATTGCAAAATGTTAATTACATCCGGAGATATTTTAACCTAATGTTGACGCTTGAGTACCACTCCTCCGCTGTTAGATCGTGTGTATCGGAGAGCACCGAGTTACGTAGGGATCCAAAGGGAACGGTGATGAACCTTAGGTACAGAAGAAACTGGAACAGCACTGTACGTCCTCATGCTAACACCTTTTATTGGTCTTTTTCACTGACGCACATGTACACTACCATGAGAGGTGAGGTACACGTACACACGTGGTTTCCGTTTTCAATTACGTAGTGGAATAGAGTGTGTCCAGACATGTCAGGCCAATAGATGTTCAATGTGGTGGCACATTGCTCCAGCATTGCATTTGCTGCACACAATTGCAATCTCTGGCGTAATGAATGTCGTACACGTCGCAGTACATCTGGTGTAATGTCGCCGCAGGCTGCCACAGTACGTTGTTTCATATCTTCTGGGTTTGTAGGCACATCACGGTACACATTCCCCTTTAATGTACCCCACAGAAAGAAGTCCAGAGGTGTAAGATGAGGAGAACGGGCTGGCCAATTTATGTGTCCTCCACGTCCTATGAAACGCCCGTCGAACATCCTGTCAAGGGTCAGCCTAGTGTTAATTGCGGAATGTGCAGGTGCACCATCATGCTGATACCATATACGTCGACGCGTTTCCAGTGGGACATTTTCGAGCAACGTTGGCAGATCATTCTGAAGAAACGCGATGTATGTTGCTGCTGTTTGGGCCCCTGCAATGAAGTGAGGACCAATGAGGTGGTCGCCAATGATTCCGCACCATACATTTACAGTCCACGGTCGCTGTCGCTCCACCTGTCTGAGCCAGCGAGGATTGTCCACGGACCAGTAATGCATGTTCCGTAGATTCACTGCCCCGTGGTTTGTGAAACCCGCTTCATCGGTAAACAGGTAGAACTGCAACGCATTCTCTGTTAATGCCCATTGATAGAATTGCACTCGATGATTAAAGTCATCACCATGTAATTGCTGATGTAGCGACACATCAAACGGGTGAAAGCGGTGACGATGCAGTATGCGCATGACACTACTTTGACTCAGTCCACCGGCTCTCGCAATGTCCCGTGTACTCATGTGTGGGTTCATGGCAACAGCAGCTAACACACCAACTGCACCCGCTTCTCCTGTGACGGGCCTGTTACGGACACGTTTGCGTGCTACGACCATACCTGTTGCATACAGTTGCCGGTAGATGTTTTGCAACGTGCGGCACGTTGGATGCTCTCTGGCCAGGTACCGTACTGCATACACCCTGCAGGCTTCAGCTGCATTTCGTCGACACTCGCCATAGATGACTATCATCTCCGCCTTTTCAGAGTTCGAATACACCATGGTCGCAGTTCCTACAACACTACACTATCACAGACGTCTGGTAACACGGTGTACTACAGTTGGTCTGCGTGCGGAGACGAATGCAGGATAACAATAGCAGCAAGCGCTACATGCGGACACTGCGACAGCTAGACCAAACCGCAACAGTGCACTACAGCCACACTCGTAAACACGGTCGTCATCGTAAACATGTCCCTGCAGATGCTGCTCGCCGACCGTGGCCCGTGTTTGTTACAACACGCAACTGAACGTCGGAGGTTTCAAGCGTCAACTTTAGGTTACAATATCTCCGGATGTAATTTACATTTTACATTGCAACAAACGGCACTGATTACATATTTGTTTATATGTTCAGATGTGCTAACAAAACTAACGTGGTTCCATTTAAAAAAACGTAGGTTGTTGTTAAAAAACATATTTCCGTGCATATTTGTTTGGTTTGTATTAAACAATTACACTAGCCCCTCTCCTCACGTTCGGTCTGTGGAATCGGTTCGTCAGTATTTGATGTGGTTTACGAAATATATCCAGCGGTAACGTTAGGTGACTCACCCTGTATAAGTAAGAAGAGATACGTTTGTTAAGGACGATCCGCACCTGTTGGACGCGGTATAGCACGGGATAGGTGCTGAAGCTCGTTCTGCGTTCTGGCACATGACTGAGTACTGTTCCATGTGGTCGCAGCGATTCAATAACCGTCGATTCCGGTACTTCACGTTTACATTGCTCCATTTTTGAACTGGTACTTCAAACGCTAATTCAAAGATCCGAATAACCCTCACACCCAAGCCTGAAGGAGCTACTGTTTCATCGCTGATATGACCATCAGAGCGTCAAAATTAAAAATCATCTTAGCGCAGCGGCGAGAGTTCTTTCACACGCAGCTTCATCTGTCATCTTGACGTACATTGTACTGCTTACAATGGATAGGTGTATTCCAATTAGGTCTGTAGCAAGTAAACGAACTTCTACCCTCAAAAAACGCTCTATTTCGAATGCCTTTGGACTTGCATATTCGTTGTCAAACATAAATTGGAGCGTAGTGTTTCTAAAATTGTGTGCCATGGCGATCTAGTCAGACAACAACACACACGAGTACCGGCGGTGTAAACACTTCCTCGTCCACGCGCGCCCGCGGCCGGGACAACAGGTCAGTGTCGCGCCACCGGCTAAAGCAGACTCGCCACCTTCCTTCTAGCTTTGCTAGCATAAGAGCTTGATTATAAAATCAGGGAATAGCTCACATCTGTGGATAGTCCTAACATAAAACGTCGTAAACGGACGTTATAACACAAAATTCCATGTGAAATCTCTCACCAACATTACATACCTAACAGTGTGGATTATCTCCAGTTCTCATTTAGCTGCTCACATACACTTTAACTGAGAAAACAATTGTGAAGGCTCTTCGTTTCACGTAGCTAGGACAGAAACAGCAAAGATTATTTGAAGGCCATGTACTTGAAAAATATATATAAAACATAGGCTGCGCCAGGTTCGCGTAGTTCTGTGAAACAAAGTTTTAGGATATGTCTCCCTGATATGAGCGGTGCTGGAAAGGAAAAGGTTTACATTCAATTTTGCCGCTTAATGGCGGCGATCTCGTCGATCAAGTACTGCTGGATTATTTTGTGGTCGGCTTGCTATGAGTGCCAAATATTGTAGATATTTGTCACAAGGCACACAAAGCTGTGGAATAAAAGTATAAAAATAACCAGTTTTAAACAAAAATCTATTTTAACGGTCGATTCATTTCAGATACTGTTACAAATTTGATATGGATACTTGAGCTGTTATCACATCTACGAAGACCAGAGAACAAGAGAAATGGGATTGTACAGGGTTTCCTCTATATATTGAAAAATCGTAGATAGTAATTCTCACTAACATAATTACCATAATATTCTATACGACGCGTATCGTCTGTGATCCAGTTTATTAATGAGTTTTACAAAATTAATTACTTTTGATCTTAGGTTTGTCCATCTGTGCGCATGACGTGTTCCACTAATATTATACCGTGTCAAATATATCTCGCTGAATCACGTTTTGTGACAATGTATGGAGACGGCATAAAGTCCCCTAGAATGACCATGCACATGAACTGATTGAATTTGTAGTGGTCATTCTACTGGCGTTCCTAAATAGTTTCACTGTTGGTTTCTTGATACGTATTACTCTTCTTCACACTGACATTATTTATAAATGTTCATGTACAAGATATGTGTAGTTAGGTTCATTTACTGTTATTCTGTTCAATAAAAATGTTTATCCTCAAGTCATTTATCTAGAAAGTTCAGATTTTCTATTCGTGTTGGTTATCAACATTAGCTGCGGCTTACTTTGTTCAGTTCCTGCAGCTGAATTCCTAAACCATTAATAGATATTACTCGATATCGACAGGAAGCCGCCTGGTACAATTATGCACAGAGCACCACTTAATCATAGCTAACACTTGGTTTAAGAATCACGAAAGAAGGTTGTATACATGGAAGAACCCTGGAGATACTAAAAGGTATCAGATAGATTACATAATGGTAAGACAGACATTTAGGAACCAGGTTTTAAATTGTAAGACATTTCCAGGGGCAGATGTGGACTCTGACAACAATCTGTTGGTTATGACCTGTAGATTAAAACTGAAGAAACTGCAAAAAGGTGGGAATGTAAGGAGATGGGACCTGGATAAACAGAAAGAACCAGAGGTTGTACAGAGTTTCAGGGAGAGCATAAGGGAACAATTGACAGGAATGGAGGAAAGAAATACAGTAGAAGAAGAATGGGTAGCTTTGAGGGATGAAGTAGTGAAGGCAGCAGAGGATCAAGTAGGTAAAAAGACGAGGGCTAGTAGAAATCCTTGGGTAACAGAAGAAATATTGAATTTAATTGATGGAAGGAGAAAATATAAAAATGCAGTAAATGAAGCAGGCAAAAAGGAATACAAACGTCTCAAAAATGAGATCGACAGGAAGTGCAAAATGGCTAAGCAGGGATGGCTAGAGGAGAAATGTAAGGATGTAGAGGCTTATCTCGCGAGGGGCAAGATAGATACTGCCTACAGGAAAATTAAAAATACCTTTGGAGAGAAGAGAACCACTTGTATGAACATCAAGAGCTCAGATGGAAACCCAGTTCTAAGCAAAGAAGGGAAAGCAGAAAGGTGGAAGGAGTATATAGAGGGTCTATACAAGGGCGATGTACTTGAGGACAATATTATGGAAATGGAAGAGGATGTAGATGAAGATGAAATGGGAGATACGATCGTGAAGAGTTTGACAGAGCACTGAAAGACCTGAGTCGAAACAAGGCCCCCGGAGTAGACAACATTGCATTGGAACTACTGACGGCCTTGGGAGAGCCAGTCCTGACAAAACTCTACCATCTGGTGAGCAAGATGTATGAAACAGGCGAAATACCCTCAGACTTCAAGAAGAATATAATAATTCCAATTACAAAGAAAGCAGGTGTTGACAGATGTGAAAATTACCGAAAAATCAGTTTAATAAGCCATAGCTGCAAAGTACTAACACGAATTCTTTACAGACGAATGGAAAAACTAGTAGAAGCCGACCTCGGGGAAGATCAGTTTGGATTCCGTAGAAATACTGGAACACGTGAGACAATACCGACCTTACGACTTATCTTAGAAGAAAGATTAAGGAAAGGCAAACCTACGTTTGTAGCATTTGTAGACTCAGAGAAAGCTTTTGACAATGTTGACTGGAATACTCTCCTTCAAATTCTAAAGGTGGCAGGGGTAAAATACAAGGAGCGAAAGGCTCTTTACAATTTGTACAGAAACCAGATGGCAGTTATAAGAGTGGAGGGACATGAAAGGGAAGCAGTGGTTAGGAAGGGAGTAAGACAGGGTTGTAGCCTCTCCCCGATGTTATTCAATGTGTATATTCAGCAAGCAGTGAAGGAAACAAAGGAAAAATTCGGAGTAGGTATTAAAATCCATGGAGAAGAAATAAAAACTTTGAGGTTCGCCGATGAAATTGTATATCTGTCAGAGACAGCAAAGGACTTGGAAGAGCAGTTGAATGGAATGGACAGTGTCTTGAAAGGAGGATATAAGATGAACATCAACAAAAGCAAAACGAGGATAATGGAATGGAGTCGGATTAAGTCGGGTGATGCTGAGGGAATTAGATTAGGAAATGAGACACTTAAAGTAGTAAAGGTGTTTTGCTGTTTGGGGAGCAAAATAACTGATGATGGTCGAAGTAGAGAGGATATAAAATGTAGACTGGCAATGGCAAGGAAAGCGTTTCTGAAGAAGAGAAATTTTTTAACATCGAATATAAATTTAAGTGTTAGGAAGTCATTTCTGAAAGTATTTGTATGGAGTGTAGCCACATATGGAAGTGAAACATGGACGATAAATAGTTTGGACAAAAAGAGAATAGAGGCTTTCGAAATGTGGTGCTACAGAAGAATGCTGAAGATTAGATGGGTAGATCACATAACTAAGGAGGAAGTATTGAATAGGATTGGGGAGAAGAGAAGTTTGTGGCACAACTTGACCAGAAGAAGGGATCGGTTGGTAGGACATGTTCTGAGGCATCAGGGGATCACCAATTTAGTACTGGAGGGCAGCGTGGAGGGTAAAAATCGTAGAGGGAGACCAAGAGATGAATACACTAAGCAGATTCAGAATGATGTAGGCTGCAGTAGGTACTGAGAGATGAAGAAGCTTGCACAGGATAGAGTAGCAGGGAGAGCTGCATCAAACCAGTCTCAGGACTGAAGACCACAACAACAACAACAACAACTCGATATTGTTACTAACATATTCTACTGACATGTGAGTATGAAGATATGATGACGTAGGTCATATCTGTTAAGGTCCTCCTACTCGGATGCGGTTCAGGGGAAAAGACGACTTACCTTCATCCCAGTAAATGTTCTGTTTCTTTAAGTTCTCGAAAAGTGTATTCCCTTAAGATAAAGATAATTATAAGGTTTAAAATGAGTGTACGTATTAACACATGTGCAGAAGTCTCGTTTGAATACGAATAAGTTAATGTCCTTGGCTTGAAAAATATTTACCAAGTTTCTCAGTAGAGATTGATGAGAAATTATTCAATACAAATTTTGTTTCTTTCCATCGACCTTCTCCGTCTTTGGAGTCTGCTCGGACGAGATTGAAGGTGTGACGCTGCATCGTAGGTTCTCCGCCGAGATTCTGCGTAGCGCCCTGCCGGAACAGAAGGTCGATGTCCGGATCCTGCACGGACTACAGCTGGGCTGTAGCTGCTCATGTGCCGATGTCTTGTACTCTGTCCCGCTACTGCTATTTTGCGCATTTCCGGCGTCCGTTTTCATAAAATATTTCAAACAAGGCATCAGACCGAGTTTAATACAGATGTTACATGATAGGTAGGAAATGCATGAAGATTAGTTGTCTGTTATTGTTCACTCAGGATGAATATTCTAGAATACTTGTCTTGCCGTTACTTTTCATACATCTTCTATTTCGCCACGACACATCATCAAGTGTCCTACGTGCAATTCATTATTCGTAAGCGCAGAATGTTTTGGTACGTAGAATTCAGTTTCCGGAAACGCGTAATGTTTTGGTAAAATTGGTCACGTTTGACAGTTCACAGCTAGCTCGGGCTCTCTGCTATACCGACACTCAAATACATTCGGCGTTAGGATCGTGGGCTGTCTCCGCTGCGCTGATGGCAGTCACGGAAGTATACCGATTGTCTTGGTTGGTTTGTGGGGGTTAAAGGAACCAGACTGCTACGGTCATCGGTCCCTTTTTCCAAAAAACTCAAATCAGCCACAGAGAATAAAAAACGAACAACAGAAAAGACGGCAGACGACACAGGACAAGAAAGACTCAGACAGAGATCAGACAAAACAAATTAAAATATCACAGAGTGTGAAGGTGGTTGGTCGACCATACAGAAAAAAATGAAAAGCCAGTCACCGAGAAACATACTAAAAACTCAGTCTAAAACCGTACGCCAAAGTCCGGAATCAACACAAAAGAACATACAAACAGTCAGATTATATGGTAAAAAAAACCTGCCCGAATAAAACGCGAAACTAAGCCAGCCATGGCAGTGTCATCAGTTAAAACGGCAGGGAGTATACCAGGCAGCGCAAACGTCTGCCTGAGCATAGTTAAAAGTGGACAAGCCAACAAAATGTGGACCACCGTCAAAGCCGACCCGCATCGACAGAGAGGCGGGTCCTCATGCCGCAGTAAATGGCTGTGTGTCAAGCGGGTGTGGCCAATGCGGAGCCGACAAAGGACAAAGGACTACCGAGTCCCTGAAAGTGGCTCGCAAGGATGACCGCCACGCAGTCGTCGTCTCCTTGATAGGACAGAGTTTGTTTGGCGTGGTCAGGTTGCGCCGTTCAGTGTCCCAAAACTCGAAAATTTTGCAGCTGAAAATCGCTCGAAAATCAGGTGCCAGGAGGCCAATGTCCAGAGATGGTTTACTGGTGGCCTCTTTCGGCAGCCAGTCAACATTTTCATTGCCAGGTATCCCAACATGGCCTCGGGTCCACACAAAGACCACAGAGCTGCTGCAATGGGCAAGAGTATGCAGGGACTCCTGGATAGCCATCACCAGACAAGAACAAGGGAACCACTGGTCGATAGCTCGTAAACCACTCAGAGAGTCGCTACAGATAACGAAGGACTCACCTGAGCACGAGCGGAAATTAGGACACAAAAGATGGCGACCAGCTCAGCAGTGAAAACGCTGCAGCCAGCCGGCAATGACCGTTGTTCATAGTGGTCCCCTAGAGTTAGAGCATAACCAACACGACCAGCAACCATCGAATCGTCACTGTAAACAACGCCAGAGACCTGATACGTGGCTATGATGGAACAGAAGCGGCGGCGGTAGGCCTCCGGAGGGACTGAGTCCTTTGGCCCCTGTTCCAATTCGAGCCGAAGGCAAGGGCGGGGCACACACCATGGGGGTGTATGCAGAGGGGCCCGGAAAGGAGACGGAAGAGGGAAAACACCAAGCCTGGAGAGAATCTCCCTGACGCGGTCCACGATCGTACAACCCGACCGGGGCCGACGATCTGGGAGACGGACGACCGACGGCGGTAACAGGGGACGATAATTAGGATGCCCGGAAAAGCTACAAACATGCGTAGCATAAGCGGCCAGTAAACGTTGACGCCGTAACCGCAGTGGAGGGACACCTGCATCCACAAGTATGCTGTCCACAGGGCTGGTCCGGAATGCCCCAGTGGCAAGTCGGATCCCGCTGTGAAGGATTGGGTCCACCACCCGCAACGCAGAAGGCGATGCTGAACCATAAGCCAGGCTCCCATAATCCAGACGGGACTGGATGAACGCCTGGTAGAGCTGTAAGAGGGTAGATCGGTCGGCGCCCCAGCTGGTGTGTCACACGCATCGCAGAGCGTTTAGATGCCGCCAAGACATCTGTTTAGGCTGCCGAATATGAGGCTGCCAAGTCAACCGGGCATCAGAAACCACTCCCAAAAACCATTGTGACTCCACCACAACAAGAAGTTCGTCGGCAAGATAAAGCCGCGGCTCCGGGTGAACAGTGCGGCGCCGGCAGAAATGCATAACGCAGGTCTTGGCTGCCGAAAACTGGAAGCCATGTTCTACAGCCCAAGCCTGCGCCTTGCGGATAACGCCCTGCAGCTGACGTTCAGCAGCTGCAATGCCAATAGAGCTATAGTAAAGGCAGAAGTCGTCAGCATACAAGTACGCTGAGACAGACGTTCCCACCACCACAGTGAGCCCGTTAATTGCTATTAAAAACGCACAGACACCTAAAACAGAACCCTGTTGCACCCCGTTCTCCTGAACTCGGGAGGAACTATGGGAGGCCGAGACTTGAACGCAGAAGGTTCGATGCGACACAAAATTTCGGATGAAAATCGTCAGAGGACCCCGAACACCGCAACCATGAAGCGTAGAGAGGATGTGATGACGCCATGTCGTATCGTACCCTTTCCGCATGTCGAAAATGGTAGCGACCAAGTGCTGACGGCAGGCAAAGGCTGTACGGATGGCTGACTCAAGGCTCACCAGATTGACGGTGGCAGAGCGGCCTTTACGGAATCCACCCTGAGACGGAGCCAGAAGGCCCCGAGACTCGAGTACCCAACTCAACTGCCAGCTCACCATCCATCCAAGCAACTTGCAAAGCTCTAAATCCGACGTTCCATCCGCTCTTTAATGGAGCGGAAGGCCAGTGGGTACTTCGCAAAAGCGGAACTCAGAGCAAAATGCTCTGCCAAGCAGTTTGCAATTACGTCGGAGTCAGTACAAACTGCTCCATTCAGTGAGAGCGCAGGGACGCTGACAGGGGTCGATAGCCATAGAGGCGTCTAATCTTAGCCCTGACCTGCGATGGAGAGACATGGAGGCCAATGGTGGTCACATACCGCTTCCAGCACTCTTGCTTGCGTTGGCGGATAAGGTGGCGGGCCCATGCACGCAGCTGTTGGAAGGCGATGAGGTGTCTATGGAGGGATGTCGCTTGTGACGCTGGAGCGCCCGCCGGCGATCTTTAATCGCTTCAGCGATCTCAGGCGACCACCAAGGCACAGTCCTCCACCGAGGGGACCCAGAGGAACGGGAAATGGCAGATTCTGCGGCAGTAACGTTGCTGGTGGTGACTGAGGGAACCACCGTATCAATGGATTCATGAGAAACAGGGTCAATAGCGGCAGTGGAGAAAAACAATTCCCAATCAGCCTTATTCGTAGCCCATCTGCAAGGGCGCCGCGCCCAGAAGAGTGACGCTGCGGCAGTGACAGAAAGATCGGAAAGTGGTGACTACCACACAGGTCGTCGTTCACATTCCATTGGAGAGAAGGTAAGAGGCTAGGGCTACAGATCGAAAGGTCGATGGCGGAGTACGTGCCGTGTGCCACACTGAAATGTGTGAAGGCACCATCATTTACAATCGAAAGGTCTAGCTATGTCAATACATTCTCAACGGTGGCGCCTCGACCTGTTGCCACTGACCCACTCCACAGAGGGTTATGGGTGTAGAAGTCGCCCAGTAACAGGAAAGGTGACGGCAGTTGCGCTATCAGCGCAGCCAGGACATGCTGCGGGACATCACCATCCAGTGGAAGATAATGACTGCAGACGGTAACAGCCTGTGGCGTCCACACCCGACCAGCGACAGCCTCTAAAGGTGTTTGCAGAGGGACAGCCTCGCTGTGAAGGGAGTGAAGAACATAGATGCAGACGCCACCAGATACCCTTTCATAAGCGGCCCGGTTCCTATAATAACCCCATAGCCATGGAGGCCGGGGATTCGCATTGACGGAAGCCAAGTTTCTTGTAGAGCAATACACAGGAAAGGGTGAAAGCTGATAAGTTGTCGGAGCTCAGCTAGATGGTGGAAGAAACCGCTGCAGTTCCACTGCAGGATGATATTCTCCATGCTTGAGAAAAGCGTGAAGGGCTGGGGAGGCAGATTACGCCTCCTGGGCACCTGCTGTCACCGATTCACTACCTGGGCAACAGCTATCCATCGCTTCTGAGGGACTGGTGAAATCCAGGTCCACAGCAGACGCCTGAATCTCCCCCTCATCCCCATACACAAAGTTGGAAGGTTGCGGTGGGACAGGTGCCACCGCAATGTCAGGATGCTTGGGAGCCTTTTTCTTTGACTGCTTTGCATGATGTGCCTTTGCTGGGTCTGGCTGGGAGGGCCTCACTGGGTCAGTCTCAGGGACGGACGACGACCGTGACGTGCTACGACCAGCGACCGGTGGTTGCTTCAGGAATTTGCAGGTGTCCACTTTGGAACTGGGCAAAGCCTGTGATGGGACGGCCCCAAGGGACCCCTTCTTGGCGACAGTGGCTGAAGAAGTCCCACGTTTCTCTGGCTGGAAAGTGGGAACTAATGTCCCCGAAGGTTGGGGTGGTGTTTACCTGAAGTAGATGGAGCAGGAGCAACAGGGAGTGAAGTGCCCCCCACAATCAAAGGGGCTGGTGAATTCTGACTTAACTAAGAGCCAACTGAATGTGAAGACACGGTAGAGGATCGAACTAGTGTTGCAGCAGCGGCATGGGTTGATGTCACTGGCACAGGATGTAGCTGCTCATATTTCCGCCTTGCCTCGGTGTAGGTAAGGCGGTCCAGGGTTTTATATTCTATTATCTTCCTTTCTTTCTGCAATATCCTACAGTCCAGTGAGCAGGGGGAATGGTGTTCTCCGCAGTTAACACAGATAGGTGGCGGGGCACATGAAGTATTTGGATGAGAAGGACGTCCACAATCTCGACACGTGATGCCGGAAGTACAGCGGGATGACATGTGCCCAAACTTCCAGCATTTAAAACACTGCATCGGAGGAGGGATATATGGCTTCACAACGCAACGTTAAACCATCACCTTAACCTTTTCGGGCAAGACATCACCCTCAAAGGCCAAGATGAAGGCACCGGTGTGTACCTGAGTATACCTCGGACCCTGATGGACGCGCCAGATTAAGTGAACACCTCGTCGTTCTAGGTTAGCACGTAGTTCATCGTCGGACTGCAGAAGAAGATCCCTGTGGAATGTAATACCATGGACCATGTTGAGACTCTTATGGGGCGTGATGCTAACTGAAACATCCCCCAACTTGTCATAAGCGAGCAACCTCCGTGACTGGGCAGAGGATGCTGTTTTGATGAGCACTGAACCAGAGCGCATTTTGGACAAGCCCTCCACCTCCCCAAACTTGTCCTCTAAATGCTTCACAAAATACTGGGCTTGGTTGACATAAATAATTCACCATCAATGTGCATACACATGAGGTACCGGGGTGAATAATCTCCACTGCCTTCTTTAGCCATATGTTCCTCCCATGGAGTGGTCAGGGAGGGAAATGATTTTGGTTCCTATTTCTTGCTGTTGAGGTTAGACCTCGATTGCTTAGAGACTGCTGATTGAGGCCCACCAGCGATAGATGATGTACCACGCTACATTGCGGATCATCCGCCCTGATGGCACCCACTCTGACCAGGGGCTCTCCACACGGGCGCCACCCAGTCACAGCCAAGACCACCTGGCAGGATGGCCTTTGCCAGGTGTCCTGATGCCCCAGAAGGATAGGCATCTACTCCTCGGCGTATGTGGGGAGGTAGCAGCTCAGGCATCAGCAGTGCGATCCCTGTGCAGTCAGGGGGCTACCACCAAGAGGGTACACGACAACCCCACCACAACGGACTGGCTACCGTGCTGGTTGTTGGGTGTTGAATGCACAATGGAGGGAATGTAGGCTACCCGGAACATACTGCAGCCGATGTGGCCGGAAGCTCATTGTAAGTCCAACTCCATGACAATAACGAATGTGCCTGATCTTAGAGCAATATGGATACAGAATGCACCACGTAAGGCGTCCTTCCCCAAATGGTACCCACGAACGGAAAAATTTTGAAATGGAGTGGTCAAACCCTTTAGGGGACGATCACATTAAAGGCCAAAACAGTTGAGACTCCTTTTAGTCGGCTCTTACGACAGGCAGGAATACCGTGGGCCTATTCTTACCTCTGAACCCGCAGGGGGAACCGATTGTCTTCCTCGAATATTTCCACAATGCCACAATCCCTTACGTACGTCTCCAATGTCTCAAAGTATTCACTGTCATTGAACAGATGTTACGTACTCTTGATTTTCACGTCGCAGCTTGGTTTTACGAAAAAACAGTCTAATTTTGTCGTTTCCTAAAACAATGTCCAACATTTGCTCTGTCCTCTACCGAGATGGGTTTCCTGTTTACTTATACACTCATTACTTTACAGTTTAGTCACATTGATACACTTAACTGAAAGTTCTTAGTAGTACACAAGCTGCATATACATTTTTATCTATACAGATTTTTGTTTGTATTTGTCTTATAGACAGTAACACTTTTTTCTATCCACTTTTTATATATAGGTCTGTACCTTGCCCTAAGTATTCATGATCTTTTCGTATCTTCGTATACCTGTGCCAAATATCGGCATGTATACATCTGATGTATTACAACAGTGAAAGGAACCTGCGACCACTGGAGACAGTGCCACAAGTTCCTCCTAATATCATAACACAAAACTCACATACACTCCTGGAAATTGAAATAAGAACACCGTGAATTCATTGTCCCAGGAAGAGGAAACTTTATTGACACATTCCTGGGGTCAGATACATCACTTAATCACACTGACAGAACCACAGGCACATAGACACAGGCAACAGAGCATGCACAATGTCGGCACTAGTACAGTGTATATCCACCTTTCGCAGCAATGCAGGCTGCTATTCTCCCATGGAGACGATCGTAGAGATGCTGGATGTAGTCCTGTGGAACGGCTTGCCATGCCATTTCCACCTGGCGCCTCAGTTGGACCAGCGTTCGTGCTGGACGTGCAGACCGCGTGAGACGACGCTTCATCCAGTCCCAAACATGCTCAATGGGGGACAGATCCGGAGATCTTGCTGGCCAGGGTAGTTGACTTACACTTTCTAGAGCACGTTGGGTGGCACGGGATACATGCGGACGTGCATTGTCCTGTTGGAACAGCAAGTTCCCTTGCCGGTCTAGGAATGGTAGAACGATGGGTTCGATGATGGTTTGGATGTACCGTGCACTATTCAGTGTCCCCTCGACGATCACCAGTGGTTTACGGCCAGTGTAGGAGATCGCTCCCCACACCATGATGCCGGGTGTTGGCCCTGTGTGCCTTGGTCGTAAGCAGTCCTGATTGTGGCGCTCACCTGCACGGCGCCAAACACGCATACGACCATCATTGGCACCAAGGCAGAAGCGACTCTCATCGCTGAAGACGACACGTCTCCATTCGTCCCTCCATTCACGCCTGTCGCGACACCACTGGAGGCGGGCTGCACGATGTTGGGGCGTGAGCGGAAGACGGCCTAACGGTGTGCGGGACCGTAGCCCAGCTTCATGGAGACGGTTGCGAATGGTCCTCGCCGATACCCCAGGAGCAACAGTGTCCCTAATTTGCTGGGAAGTGGCGGTGCGGTCCCCTACGGCACTGCGTAGGATCCTACGGTCTTGGCGTGCATCCGTGCGTCGCTGCGGTCCGGTCCCAGGTCGACGGGCACGTGCACCTTCCGCCGACCACTGGCGACAACATCGATGTACTGTGGAGACCTCACGCCCCACGTGTTGAGCAATTCGGCGGTACGTCCACCCGGCCTCCCGCATGCCCACTATACGCCCTCGCTCAACGTCCGTCAACTGCACATACGGTTCACGTCCACGCTGTCGCGGCATGCTACCAGTGTTAAAGACTGCGATGGAGCTCCGTATGCCACGGCAAACTGGCTGACACTGACGGCGGCGGTGCACAAATGCTGCGCAGCTAGCGCCATTCGACGGCCAACACCGCGGTTCCTGGTGTGTCCGCTGTGCCGTGCGTGTGATCATTGCTTGTACAGCCCTCTCGCAGTCTCCGGAGCAAGTATGGTGGGTCTGACACACCGGTGTCAATGTGTTCTTTTTTCCATTTCCAGGAGTGTATGTCATACTAGAAATGTAAATCCGTCTGATGATGCAGATTCAAAACTTTGAAACGCGTCGTGGAGATAAATAAACAGTGACTAGTAAGAGTAAACTTGTTTTTGCTTCATTAAATGCCTATAACAATCATGGTAAAGCCCAACATAGGATGTTCGAAATTAAAATTCATAGTCTCAAATATATTTCATCGATTCGCATTTGATGACATTATATATATATATATATATATATATATATATATATATATATATATATATATAGAGAGAGAGAGAGAGAGAGAGAGAGAGAGAGAGAGAGACAGAGAGAGAGAGAGAGAGAGAGAGAGAGAGAGAGAGAGTGTTATTGTCACCACAGCACCCCATGCGAATTTTCCATTGATAGAAACAGTGCTGGAAGCTTTCCTCTGTGAGTTCTACCGCATTTTCATTCAACGAATTGAAATATTGTTCCTCTGAATGCAGATTTGATCTTGGGGAATAGATAAAATTCACTTGGTCCGAAAAACCAGGAGAATGAGTTTGGTGGTCTAACACAGAGACGCTGTACTTCGCCAGAAATCTCTCAAGAGACAGTCCAATATGAGCTGGTGCATTGTCATGATACTTAATCCGTCACTTGTTCTTCCACAATTCAGGTCGTTTTTTTCTTATTTTCTCCAGACTTAAGTAACAACCTCAAAGTAGTAATATTGATTTAAAAAATTTACCTTCAGAAATCCAGTGAATGTACAGAAATCCATGAATATTTAAAAACCAGACATCATTGCTTCGAATGTTGATTTACCTATTCGAGCTTTTTTCGCTCTCGGTGAAGTTAGGCTCTTGTAGTGCATGAACGAGGCCATCGTTTCTGGATCATAGATGAAAAATCAAGATTTAACAAAACTTATTTCTCATTCCAACAAAGTAGGATCATTTACAATGGTATTCAAAGTGTCAGTACGAACATTTACAAAAGCTTCTCTTTGTTCGATGGTGATCATTTACGTCACCAGTTTCCCATACTTTCTTCCACGTTAAATTGGTTATGTAAAATTTCCTTAAGCGTTATTTATCAATTCCAGAAATCGAACAAATACTCAGCCAATATTCAGATCACTTCATATTATCTACTTTGTTGATATTTTCATCCGTTGTAGAAGTTGAATGGTGTCCCTAGCATGAGTCATCCTCTACGTCTTCTCAGACTACTTGGACACGTTTGAACCACTCAGAAACTCCCTTACGTGTAAACAGTCTTTGCCAAACATTTCTGTCAGTAGAAGATGGGTTTCAGCAACATTTTTTCCCGAGTTTCTTGTGGAACCTCTCGACAATTAATTGCTCTGTTATCACACTGATCATTCTTCTAGCAAACTAAAATAATGGCACCTACACAAACGAAGGTCACGGTCACGCAGATTAATCTACAGACATCACACATCCTGTATTCGACTGGGAAGACTTCATGCCTCATAGCACAGACATACATTACTAGACTGGTAAAGATGTACCTTTTAATGAAGCCTGGCGTTTGGTATGGTAAGACGGCGGGGTCAAAAAGTTTGTGTGTTGTACTAACACGATTTTCTGAAACAGAATGATGTTGTAAGCTTTTCAAATATTTGTGTACCAGCTGTGTTTAACATTTCATTGTACAATAGTGTTATGAGAAGAGCATCAAGCAACATGTATACACATTTAAAGCAAACTGTAGTTTTCTTACGAACACTATAATGAAGAAAGACCCTTGTTATCAACGACCAATAGCACGCTCTGTTTATAGAAGCACTTTCATAACAAGCTTACTGTTCGAAGGAAAGCTGATCAAATATGATCAAAACTGGTTAAAAGCATATTATTACGCTAGATCTGTTAGTACTGGTTATGAAGCCCCCTAAAATATACATAAAGTCTTTAAATATTACCGGTATTTCTGATAACACAACCAGTAATGTAATTATCTTGGATTACAAACTGCACAAAAGTAAAAAAAAAAAACCCTTACGATGTCTCTAGTTATTTTTGCACTGAGACATGTTCCTTTAACCGCGTCTTCCGTCTGCTGTATGAAACATTATAGCTAAACATGAAGCATGTATTCAGCATTATGTCAATACTATAAAGGTAACGTTATTTCCTAACCACACTTCATATTTTAAAGGCGAGAACATGGCGACGTAAGCTCACAGTTTTGGGCTAAGCCACTGTACCATAGAGGGGAATTTTCCATGTCATTAAAAGCTACAATATTGTGAACTCTGTACCATCAGAGATACAGGTGCCAAAAAAAAAAAGGAAAGAAAGAAATCAGCCTTTTATCCGTGCAAGAACGCTCTCTGCGGATTTCAAATGAACCATTTCACGGAGGAACAACCTTTTATAGTTCCAACTACATCCTGATAAACATCTGAACCGATTTATTGATGAGCTCCTACGGCTATCATCGATTTGGGAAGTCATCATCACGGTAGACAATCCATTCAGCATTAACACGAGACTAACGCAGTTTCCGAGTGCATCCGGTTCAGATTGCTACCAGATAGGTTTCGGTAACAGGCAATAGAGACAGTGCTGCGTTGGTTCCGTTAAATGCATGACTTCATCAGACAAGGTCTCATTTTCCTGTATTTGGTTGACACAGAACAGCTGAAGTGCCGCGTGACACTGATTGTATCCCGGCGGTATTTTCGAGTGTCTTTCTTTGACGTGATACAGCTTGTTATCTCCATCTGCAGGGGGAGGTGGGGGGGGGAGGGGTCGTCCGCCCTCTCATCGCGCAACATGACAGGAACGGGGGCTGTAAACTGGGTGGCCAATCAGGCGGTGCACCGAAAGGCGGCGGCTAATTGGAAAACGTGATTGCCCATTACCGGAGCGTGCTGCTCGCTTTCAAATTCATTGCTCAGCAGCCGACAATAGGGTACTGAAAACACTGAGTGAAATGAAAAAACGCACAGCGAGTTATTGCCATTTCAGGAACTGGAAGACTGTAAATTCGGTTAAGCGCTGCTGTAAAACATACTGTGCCTTTTGATAGGTGATATGTTGACTTATATGACACTCTTACCAAGGAGCGGTGTTATAAAGATACGTAATCTTCTAACAATCGGTTGTAATAATTATTCTTTCGAAGTGAATCCTCCCTAGAGCTGTCAAAGATAGTAAACTAATTAGCATACTGTCGTTTACAAGAAACGAGTGTAGCATTAAATCAACTTCTTACTGATCTTGTGGCTTCTCCATCGCCTTCTATGATGTACGTTAATCACAGATGTCACTTTGGAAGAAATAAAAGTTTTTAGTGAAACGCAACTTTGAGTCGAGAGGTGAAAAGTATTGAAAACTGCCGAAACATAACCACTACGGAGATCTTACTATGTTAACATGCTACGCCCTTAATAACTCGTTTTTCCCCATCTGGTCTTCAAATTTACCTGTTAAGACATTTAAGAAACAGCACTATTTGAGCTGTATTGACGTTGATTTCCTACAATATACTGAAAGGACGCTTTGGAGCAGCATGATGCTTTCATCAGGTGCCTAACTCACACTTACACAACAATTGTTATCAACAGATCTATACATACTTCACAGGAATCTCTAATTAACAACTACTGTGTAAGTGACAGTTGTTAATTACAGATTCACTGAAGTCCGTACATCAGTTGTTAACAACTGTTGTATAAATGCCAGTTAGGCACCTAATGATATAATGCAGCCGACATCCTTCGTACAAATTAATAATGAATAGTATATGCAATTGTAACTCAAAAAGTGATATTTTAGCTTCTTTACTTTTAAATGTATAATACTCTTTAGTAAGCACAATTCAAATCTGGCATCTACAGCAGTGCGACCCAGATGATGACATCCCATCACACAGAGAAAGGAGCGTCTCCCCAGTATGAGGATTTACTAGTGTGCTATCTGCTTGAGGTAGAATACGTGCTAGTAAGGCGTGACAGTGGAAGTAGACCATTACTAAGAGCGCTCTGGAGTTGTCGGATACAGGCGCTACCGCCTTGCCATTGACCTGCCATAGTATATCCCATGAATGGAGGTTAATGGACTCATTATCCAACTGGTAAGCTGAAGAAGTAACAGCGATATGAGAACAGTTGAGAGCCCTGGCATGGCCGACAACCTCTGAAGACACTTCTGTAGGTAGGGACAAATTTTGATGGATGTTCAGTACTATGAAATGGTGTATATAGCAAGAACAGGGTGAATTTAATCGAAACTTCCTAATCATTTTACGTCGGCAGAAAACTGAGAATATTATTTAAAGGCCTGTTTGTATTGGTAAAGAACAGTTGTAACAGGGAAATTATTAATTACGAAACTGACAACACAGTTAATATTTTGATCACTACTTGAAAAACATCTGATGTAGTGCTGAATTTGTTTTCTTAGAACTTTGTAACTATTTATATAAACTGTCCTGTTTTAAGTACAGTCAGTAAACTGGGAATTCCGTTTCATTAACCAGTTCTCTATTTTAAGTATACTTTAATCTGAAATGAGTTTGAGCAAATTGAAAATGTAGGGTTCAATTTTCGCAATTTGTGGGGTGAACAGAAACAGTAATCGTAAACTTTATTAACTACAACACCAAGAAATTGGTGGAATTGAAGTATGACTTGGTCCTGTTAACAACCCAGGAGATTACGCTGTGAAAAAGTAGATCGAGATAGTAAGCAGTCATTTAAATAGTGTAACATTTTTTTATTTAATAGCAAAGTTTATGAAACTTCCTGGCAGATTAAAACTGTGTGCCCGACCGAGACTCGAACTCGGGACCTTTGCCTTTCGTGGGCAAGTGCTCTACCAACTGAGCTACCGAAGCACGACTCACGCCCGGTACTCACAGCTTCACTTCTGCCAGTACCTCGTCTCCTACGAGGAAGGAGACGAGGTACTAAGTGAAGCTGTGAGTACCGGGCGTGAGTCGTGCTTCGGTAGCTCAGTTGGTAGAGCAGTTGCCCGCGAAAGGCAAAGGTCCCGAGTTCGAGTCTCGGTCGGGCACACAGTTTTAATCTGCCAGGAAGTTTCATATCAGCGCACACTCCGCTGCAGAGTGAAAATCTCATTCTGGAAGCAAAGTTTATATTTACATTATTTGAGAAAATGACTCCAATTAAACGTTTATATTAACAGACGAGCAGTCATTTTTAGCCAGGCAGATGATGTTCAAAAGCTTCTCAATGTGTAGACTTGTGTAAACAAAGAAACCAGTAGTATGCCCTGGGGACTCTAGTGCAGACAACATAAGCTAATGTAATCACAATCTCGGTTATCATCCCTCCAATTTTTGGTCTGCAAAACTGTAGTTGTCTCTAACGTCAAAGTACAGTCTCTCAAACCAAATATCTTCTCATCCCAAGTTCGACAGTAACAATGTGATTAAAATTGAGACATATCAAATGGTAAAAATTAAAAGGGGAACACCCCTGCGGTCCCCTTTAATAATAATGTAAGGAATGAAAAATTAAGGAACTAGAAAATTCCAGTCTACTTTTCAAAATCGATAACATTTTTAGAATAATCATTAATTTGTTTTTTTACCTCCATACATAAAGATAAAACCAACAAGATTCCCTAGTTTATCTTCATCACCCAAATAGCTTTTACCATAACTTTCTGGAAGCATAATTTTATATTGATCATTTACAACTAATGTAGCTTTCTGACCATACTGAGCTGATAAAAATTCAGCTTTTGAAATATAATAAGATTAATTTTCTTGAGTTCTCTGTAGAGTCTTTATTGACACTCCTAAGCTCATTTAATACTGAATAAATATTATAGCTTATGGTTCCTTTTTGTTTTATTTCTGTGTAGATAAATTATTTAAATTGTTTAAAATTTAAAATTGTCAAGTGGTTGAAATTCGATACTTCAGTGTTGGGTGAAATCCAACACCAAAAATATACATCGAAGTTTAGAACTTAGTAACAATTTTTGTTTTTAAAAAATTCCATCAACCATCGTTTAGAGGAAAGTCTAAATAAGCTTAAAAACAAATTCACTCTCAAAACGTGCAATACCTTGGCATCAGCAGAAACCAAGTGATGTTCTCTCTTCATTTCATGTTTCCCCACCAGGTTTTTCATCACTTATAGTCTGTGACTTACGTTGGTATCTCCATCTACCCATCTCCTTGTTCGCTGATTCTCAGCATCTACATCTTGACGTAAATGGAATAGATCTTGACAGTTGGTGTCCTCAGTGGGCTGCAGTGCCAAATGGATAGCAAATGCAGTAGAATTGCCTAGCCAGTCCAGTTGCTATTGCGTTCAGCTTTGTCCCTCAGGGCAAGAAAATGGCGCTCACCAGTTGTATATGTAGGTGGTAAGTGGGTGAGAAAGATGATTGAAGAACAAAAATTTGTACATGTGGCATTATCTCAGAGTGGTTTTCTGAACCAGCTACAGCTGGTAAAGCTGTCCAGGAAAACTGGTTTGGTAGAGCAGCATGACCAGAAAGTTGCACTCAGTGGATTTTTGGCTGTGGCAGATACCGATAAAAACTTCAAGCACCCACGAGGCACATATAAAGTAGGAGCTGTACTGAGCTGATTAGATCAATTTTCGCAAATTTCTAAGCCAAATATTAACTAATTTTAAACTTTCGAATTGCTTGTATAATCTACATGAAAAGGGCTACCCAGAAAAATTATAATGAATAGATTTGAATATCATTAGATATGATTAAAAACTGTAATTAATATTCTCTGTTGTACATAATAGGGAAATTCTATTTAACATACAAAATTATGAAAGAAAGCATGTCATTAGGAATGTTATCATTAAAGCAGCACATAATATCATAACAGTTTTTGCATAACAAATTCATTCATTCTCATAGACATATTTATAATAATAATAGGATAATTTTCTATAAAATAGAGTAGATTTACATTGATATTTATATTTAATTCTGTGCCCCATTTAAAATCTCAGAAATTATCAGAAGCCTCCAAAAAGTAGGTTGGTGGGTCTAGAAACGACATTTCTTGAGGAAAAGATTGATTTATACCATTCTTTATATAGATATTCTGAAACTGAACAAGATAGAGTAAAGAACAATCAATCACCTAATAATTATTTTGATGTGTTTGGAAAACAACAGAAACAAATTAAGGCACATCAAATTATGTCATTTTATTGTAATTGGTGAATTCAAAATTTATTTTCTCACTTAATCCAGCAATATCAGTAGTTGATGATTCAAAGAAAGGTATGGGATATCTTGGATATTTTACTCTTTCTTCCTCCATCTCCTGTGAAAACTCTGGATCATATCTGACCACAAAAACACTAACCTCTATTAATTACACAACAATTTTACCTTCTTAGGAAGCGAATTCTTTATTTCAGCTTCAAGTAGACTATGCTTGGACCATTGAATAATGGCATCATTAGCAGTAGAAGAACAGGTAAATACTGCAGTTAGAGGTCCTTCTCACATAGCTTTCTTGTAGGCTTTAAAGAACCCACTGATGAAACCTAATGGAAAGAGAACTTCATTTTTCTTACTTTTTATTTTCCCATGATTAAAGATATGGCTTTCCATGGTTACCTCGTTGGCTATAGAAAAAATCAGCTGCATAAAGGAAGTCAGATGAAGAAGTGAAGGGTACTCAATCCTAGACAAATATTGTTCCCTTTCTTAATGGTGACAACATCGAACAACATTGCTACATCGTTATGAATTACACTTTTCTATTAAATTTTCCATTTTAAATGTTGGATCATATGCACCATCAGCTCCAATAATACTAAAGCTCAGGTACAGATGAGCATGGTTAGAATGAACCCAACCACTCTAATATGCATATTAATATCCATCTCCTTATTGGGAAGTTTAAGGTTGCTTTAAGTCTTCTTCTCATTCAGAACGGATGAGTAAAACTGATAAAACTAATTCATATTCATTTAACCCTGAATCACAGTCATGAGTACTTCTTATGCAACTACAGCCATGCAGTCCTGCAAACTGCACTCAGAAGGTTGGAAAAATACGGAGAAACCAGCATATAGCGCTACATTTTGCATGTAGTACTGCATACTTATTGTTGAGTTATATATAAACGGTAATATATATAGAAAATATTGTTCCAGTGGTGTGGAACAGACCTTTTCATATTGCAGCCGACATTCTCAGCGAAATTTACAGTGATGGACATATATTGAAATATATATGTCTAGTTGTTTACTTTAAACTTGGTTGTTTGCTGCAGGTTAAGGTTTAACACATATGGTCAGTGTTGAAATTAATGAGTATTCTTGACAGAAAACTACGCAGAAAAAATCTGCACAACTGAAAGTGGCTACATTTCACGTCACCCTACACGCTCTGTGGACACACCTTACTTGAGCATTGCAAACAAATAAGGACCTTGCACTTGCGACATAAATAGCTTGTCTTCCTATTATTTTCTGATGGACCAAAGCGAAATGTCTTCTTTCCACTCCTAGGCAGTTCATCCTCTTTTTCCAGGTTTTTATGGAGATATATGTCAGTTTCTATAACTTAATCAATAGAAAATCTTAATTCTCGTGAAAGATGTTATTTCATATATCTTTTGCGGAATAAGGATTCGATAAATTCTTGTGCCAGAACTTTCATGTAGTTGATCCTGGTAAGCACAGTTCTTTCCTTGAGTAACTGTTGAACTTTATACACTTTGGTAACACTCATGTTAATAATACGAAAACATGGCCATTGGGCAACTTTGTCTATGGCAACTTGAACAATATTTAGCACTCTTTTCATCTGCAGTATCAACACCACCGTTTGTTATTTTATGGTGGACAATAATTGGAGGTTTTTCTTTTTCCACGTCATCTTCTATGGGCTGATGCATTGCTGATATAACAATTACCCTTCTTTATGTCTAAGGCCAATGAGAAATCAGTGTAGCATATTTGGAAAATGCATACAGCGTTGATCCAACTTCATTTCCATGGGAAGACAAGAAAGATGCTGGAATTTCCTTTTGGTTCTATTCCATTGCTCCCATTATGGTCAAACCATTGTTTTGCAGCATGTCTACAAGGATCATTGACACATACCAGTTAGCAGCGGAAATTGTTAGGTTACTATTTGCTATTAGCTTGCACAATCTGAGGACAGCCTGAGTAAGAGTGGCATATTTATTCGGGCCTGGGGAATCTCCTGCTGCATCGGTATCTCTTCCAAAGTAGAGATGTATGTTGACCACATAAATACTCCTGGAATCACCACGGCAATGGTACCTCAGGCCCTGCTTCGACAGTTCAGATGGACTATACATTTTTATCTTACAGCATCCTCTAGAGCTGATTAGCATTTCATAAACTGCAACATTAGCCCCAACACCGCTGTAAATTTTCATTGAATTTATGTAGAATGTTTGATATAGTAACAGGGCAGTCAAACTTCAAGCAGTTAAGAATTAAAGAAAATCTTGCTGATGACTTAGTGGTATGGAATATACCATGGCCAGTACCATCAGCACAAACGAGAGAATATATGTTTTTGTTATTCGATTTGAATATAGCAGGCCGATTAAACTCTTCATTTCACACACTGTATAGGGTCTGTCTTCTGTGCTCTCTGTATTCGTGTATTTTCCCCGAAATTTTTCCAGCTTTTCGTTTGTTCATTTGATGTAATTCGTTCAACATATCATCACTGAAAAGATACGTAGCTCGAAGTGGTGAGTGGGTAGCCCTGTGTTTGTCTTCCGTGATCATGTCGAAGAACTGGCTTTTTCAGTATATTATGACCTGCAATTCTGACAGTCCTGTTTGGTTCTAATGCCGGCCATTGTTTCTGCCATAGAAGTATTTCCTAACACGTTCCTCATTTTCTTCACTTTCTGATTGTCTTTCAGCCCTTTCCTCATCACTTTCACTCTTGCTAGGACCACGAATTACATATATTTGCTGTGCAGAAAATCACTGTTCTCCATGACAGTAAAATCAGAGTGGGATGTGTCACTCCCCAAATCATCGATAATATTCTTTAAAGCATTTCTTCTAAATATGAATCATCTGGGCTCACATAACATTTTCTAGGGTTACCTTGCATAGTTATGGAGCTATTGTCACCAACCAATGCGAAGAACAAGAGAATCAAATACAACAAACACAACAAACAAACAAAAAATCACTCTGTCACTTACTTTAGCTAACAAAGTTGTGTGGTCCACAGGACGTCATTTCAACAAAAGGAAAGCAAACAGAACACTTTCAACAGTGACTACCATGGCGACAAGTAGCAGACTCCGAATATATAAGCTACTAGGAAGCCCAGCTCGCCAACATCAACAGCGTTTCCAGAAATGAGAGTGTGTAAAGCAGCACAGTCCCATGGACTTCATAACTGTTGTTAAGGGTTAGTAAGGATAAAAATGGTTAAAACATTTCTAAAACAACTGTCACAAAAACATCATCAAAGTAAATGAAATTGTCTTTCTTGTCAGTTACAGTTAATTTTAAATCGTGCATAGTATCAAAAACTGGAATATATAAAGGATCTGTATATTGAGCAAGAAGTGAAGGGAACAGAAGAAAAATTCGGAGTAGGTATTAAAATCCATGGAGAAGAAATAAAAACTTTGAGGTTCGCCGATGACATTGTAATTCTGTCAGAGACAGCAAAGGTCTTGGAAGAGCAGTTGAACAGAATGGACAGTGTCATGAGAGGAGGGTATGAGATGAATATCAAAAAAAGCAAAACGAGGATAATGGAATGTAGTCGAATTAAGTCAGGTGATGCTGAGGGAATTAGATTAGGAAATGAGACACTTAATATAGTAAAGGAGTTTTGCTATTTGGGGAGCAAAATGACTGATGATGGTCGAAGTAGAGATAATATAAAATGTAGACTGGCAATGGCAAGGAAAGCGCTTCTGAAGAAGAGAAATTTGTTAACATCGGATATAGATTTAAGTGTTAGGAAGTCATTTCTGAAAGTATTTGTATGGAGTGTAGCCACATATGGAAGTGAAACATGGACGATAAATAGTTTGGACAAAAAGAGAATAGAGGCTTTCGAAATGTGGTGGTACAGAAGAATGCTGAAGATTAGATGGGTAGACCACATAACTAAGGAGGAAGTATTGAATAGGATTGGGGAGAAGAGAAGTTTGTGGCACAACTTGACCAGAAGAAGGGATCGGTTGGTAGGACATGTTCTGAGGCATCAGGGGATCACCAATTTAGTATTGGAGGGCAGCGTGGAGGGTAAAAATCGTAGAGGGAGACCAAGAGATGAATACACTAAGCATATTCAGAATGATGTAGGTTGCAGTAGGTACTGAGAGATGAAGAAGCTTGCACAGGATAGAGTAGCAGGGAGAGCTGCATCAAACCAGTCTCAGGACTGAAGACCACAACAACAACAACAACAACTCGATATTGTTACTAACATATTCTACTGACATGTGAGTATGAAGATATGATGACGTAGGTCATATCTGTTAAGGTCCTCCTATTCGGATGCGGTTCAGTGGAAAAGACGACTTACCTTCATCCCAGTAAATGTTCTGTTTCTTTAAGTTCTCGAAAAGTGTATTCCCTTAAGATAAAGATAATTATAAGGTTTAAAATGAGTGTACGTATTAACACATGTGCAGAAGTCTCGTTTGAATACGAATAAGTTAATGTCCTTGGCTTGAAAAATATTTACCAAGTTTCTCAGTAGAGATTGGTTAGAAATTATTCAATAGAAATTTTGTTTCTTTCCATCGACCTTCTCCGTCTTTGGAGTCTGCTCGGACCAGATTGAAGGTGTGACGCTGCATCGTAGGTTCTCCGCCGAGATTCTGCGTAGCGCCCTACCGGAACAGAAGGTCGATGTCCGGATCCTGCACGGACTACAGCTTGGCTGTAGCTGCTCATGTGCCGATGTCTTGCACTCTGTCCCGCTACTGCTATTTTGCGCATTTCCGGCGTCCGTTTTCATAAAATATTTCAAACAAGGCATCAGACCGAGTTTAATACAGATGTTACATGATAGGTAGGAAATGCATGAAGATTAGTTGTCTGTTATTGTTCACTCAGGATGAATATTCTAGAATACTTGTCTTGCCGTTACTTTTCATACATCTTCTATTTCGCCACGACACATCATCAAGTGTCCTACGTGCAATTCATTATTCGTAAGCGAAGAATGTTTTGGTACGTAGAATTCAGTTTCCGGAAACGCGTAATGTTTTGGTAAAATTGGTCACGTTTGACAGTTCACAGCTAGCTCGGGCTCTCTGCTATACCGACACTCAAATACATTCGGCGTTAGGATCGTGGGCTGTCTCCGCTGCGCTGATGGCAGTCACGGAAGTATACCGATTGTCTTGGTTGGTTTGTGGGGGTTAAAGGAACCAGACTGCTATGGTCATCGGTCCCTTTTTCCAAAAAACTCAAATCAGCCACAGAGAATAAAAAACGAACAACAGAAAAGACGGCAGACGACACAGGACAAGAAAGACTCAGAGAGAGCTCAGACAAAACAAATTAAAATATCACAGAGTGTGAAGGTGGTTGGTCGACCATACAGAAAAAAAGGAAAAGCCAGTCACCGAGAAACATACTAAAAACTCAGTCTAAAACTAATGAGGAGGTATTGAATAGGATTGGGGAGAAGAGAAGTTTGTGGCACAACTTAACTAGAAGAAGGGATTGGTTGGTAGGACATGATCTGAGGCATCAACGGATCACCAATTTAGTATTAGAGGGCAGCGTGGAGGGTAAAAATCGTAGAGGGAGACCAAGAGATGAATTCACTAAACAGATTTAGAACAATGTATGTTGAAGTAGGTAGTGGGAGATGAGGAAGCTTGCACAGTATAGAGTAACATGGAGTGATGCATCAAACAAGTCTCAAGACTGAAGACCGCAACAACAACAACAATGTGGCTCTTGAATTAACAGTGTGCCAAATCCAACGTATAATTTGAATAAAGAAACAATATTAGTTTCTCTAAGCAAGTGATCATCATTCTATACATATATTCCACCAGCCAAACTGATATTTATGTTGATTAATTCGAATGCAATAAACGTAGGTACGACATTGGCTGCAATAATACTATTATTAAATGCTAATTCACTTCCTATGGTATCCTCCATTTCCATATATAATTTAAGATGTCTTTCAACAATAACTCTATCTCAATTTTCATCTGCTGTAATGTGAATATGAAACTGTTTTGAGTGAGTACATTTTTTTAAGTTTTCCAACATAGATTGTCCAATAGGAATTTCTATCGTTTCTCCATCACAATACACTATATTACTTTTTGATGTGGATGTTTGACTTTAGAAATGCATAAAAACCAGCTGGTGAAACATCACGATAGCTATGTCTCACATGCACTCTCAATCTCTTTTCGTGAATAAATGACTTACCACTGACTGAAAATAGATGACTCATTTGTATTTTTAGAGAGTTACGTAATTAAATGATTATAATTGGCTGGGATCTAAAAAGAAGCATTCCAGAGAAAAGACCAAAGAATAATTATTGCAAGATATTGCCTAGGTCTATTCAAAGTACAATAATAGGACTAATGGATTTGGAAGAGAAAAATTAATCATTGATGATTACATTTCAGTTCCATGGTGGCTAAATTGGAATAATATAAATCATTTGTATGTTAATTCTAAAAGCTATGATCACCGAAACACTTGGAATTTATGAAAAATGTGTAAAAAGAGGAAGAGGAAAGTAATGACATTATTACTATGTTTATGAAAAATAATATGGAATTATATCAGTAGATGAATGTCAAGGTAATTTAGTTGTATCATTGTATGATTTTAAGCTCGAAAATCAGGATATGGTTATAGAATATTTTATTAGAGTAAGATATAGATAAAGGACTGGTTTTATTTAGCTCACATAAAGATCCTACACCAGTTAGTAAGTCATAATTTTTTTTAAGTTTTAGGCAAGATGACATAAATTAAAATCCTATTTATCAAGAATTTGTCAGTGACGATTTTAAATCTGATAATTGTAAAGAAATGTGCAGTATATTCTGGAATGATGATATACTTTGTCTTATATCAATAGATAAGACTATAGAAGCTAGGGACAGTAAGTATAGAGATAAGATCCAGTCTATCTAAAAACATAGATTAAAAAATTAACATAAAAGATTCTTGGAACACTACACATTAATCATTAAAAACAAACATTAAAGATAAATGTTAACCATAAGACATTGAACATTAAAGATAATTGTTAAACATAAAATTTTAAACATTAAACGTAAAACGCTAAACATAACTGTTAAACGATAACACTAAGTAATAACACTTATTTTTTATTTGTTACATATGATCAATCAAAAAAGGTGAGTGCACATACATTATATGATATAGGGGTTGCTAAAAAGGCTAAAATAAGTTAAAAGTTAAGAGAATAACCAAAATGGGAATTTAAAAAATGGTAGTAACAACCCAGAGAAGACTACAAAATATATAAAACGGAGCAGAACCTGTTAACGATGCAAATGAAAAAGTAAGACAAGGAATTGAAGGTTGAGGAGATAGAAGAGAACACAGAGAACGAAAAGCAGATGGTTTCAGTTCATCATAAATGTTTACAAGGAGCTGAATATATACAAGAATAACTAAATCCAAGATACAATTGTTGTCATTATCATATTAATATATATTGATACATGCTACATGAATCAGAAATACATGATTTATTGACAAAATATCATGAAGGGGTTAAAGATACAGAAAACATATATCAAGCTCATATTGTTGTTAAAAAATTAAAGGATGGTGGTGTTAGGAAGATGAATGTAAACAAAAGAATGTTAAAGTATATGAAACATAGTGTATATGACGTTTGGTTTGTATGACACTCAAGTGCATAGTCATCAGCGCCGATACACATTCCCAGTCTGTACACAGTCCAGTCAAGCCACTTTCATGAATAATGATGAAATGATGAGGACAACACACATAGTCCCAAGTAGAGACATCAACCATAGTGAAGATCGAATTTTGGATTAAGGCCTATTGGTACATTTAAATATGTTGGTAAATCATCAATAATATTTGAGGGAGATAAATTAACTATTCATGAAAAGATTATGTAGATACAGATGGATTAATGAACCTGTTAACTAAAGAGCACGTTACTATGGATGGTATGAGTCTAAATTTGGTGGTGTTGATTTATCATATTATGTAAATATGCTGTACACAACAGGAGCACTATATTCCAATATAGAAACAATCAAAATAATATTGTGTAAAGGAGAAATGATATAAAAGTTCGATAAACATATTGCTGAATATTTAAGAGATTAAAAATGCAGCGAAAAATCAATTGAATATGCCTGGATGAGTGAAATTAGAGAGTTAATCGACATATTTGCAGTTACTCATGGAAAATAGTTGGCAGGAAATGAAACTTAACGTAATGAAAAAGTTCTAGTAACACATATTTCAATGATTAAACTTAGCGATTTCTTTATCAACAATCCAAATGAAATATAATATCTAGTTTGATTACAACACACATTTTGTAAAAATGAAAAATATCGAAAAGGATAAGTTAATACTTAAATCATAAATTTCCATTCGAAATCCATCTCACAGGCTATAATTATTGCCGTCCAACAAGAAAATTAGAAGAAAGATTAGCTATATGTGATCAGGGAATAAACTGACCAGAAGAAGCTTCCAAAAAAGATGATTTGGATATAGTTAACAAAATAGTTACAAAAAAGACTTGAAGCAGATAAATAACTTGATCTAGCTGCAAAATAAGGAATGCATGCTAAAGATGCAACAACTGGAAAAAAATAAGTTGCTACTCCAGTCAGAGGACGAATGTATGGAAAGAGAAAATTAGTTATGGGTGTAGATGTTGACAGTAATAGTTGGGGACATTAAAAATAATAATATTGATAAAATTTTTGTATATAAATGAAAAACTTCAGCACTGATATACTTTGCTACTAGTGGCAGGACTAAAGTAAAATCAACTACAATTAAACTTAGTAGTGACAATTAAATTCCCATATTGGTAATTTTTCGACTAATGTCAGGTAGAAATCTGCATATAGCAGTAGATGTACAAGCTATGAAAAAGTAATTGAATACCTAACAAAAAATGATAGCTGTGGATTAACAAATCATGAATGTACATTTCTTACATGACTTTGGCGGCATTCCCATATTTAGTTACTCCTGTTACTGTAGCTGGGGCAGGAGCTCCTTTAGCAAAAACATTTAAAAAATTGAGAGATATAAAGTTAGTAGATTACAAAGACATAATTTAGCAATCAGGAAGACCGTGTGCCCTGGACAGATAAAAAACAAAAAAGTATAAAAAATAATAAGTATTCTAATTATTTGAATAATTTTGGTATTGATAATCTTGTAAAGAAATTAAAAATCAAACACACTGTTAGTATTTCCATCATTGATGAATCTTGTAATCATTCTACAGAATATGAATCTGTAATAGTAAATTTAGGTATTGCTGTTAATGTACAAACTTAATTGGTATTTTCATATAATAGTGATAGAAAATAATGTGTTTAATATCAGGGAAGTATTCCCAAAGAACTGGTTAAATATCTTGGCTCAAGTGAGCTGTATTATAATGGGCAAAGAAATCGAAAATTTAAGATTTTAAATAGGGTCATTTGTGCAATAGTTATTGCCAGGTAATTATAAACTTAATGAAATTCTGAATGCAATTAATGAATATTTGTGGAAATTAGCTGCACCCTAAGGACATCAAATGCCTTTACATTTATATGACTATAAAGCAAATTAGTAAACCACTTCCGAATGAATTAAGTAAAATTATCCCAGTGACCAAAAGTATTATTAATTTTAAAATGAGAAGACTGATAAGTATTTAAAAAATTCAGTAACTGTTTATTACATTGTTCCTAAACAGTTGATAGAGGATCACTTAAAAGGTCGTTCCACAGAGGCTGAATATACGAGTATTAGAACTCAATTCAATAATTATATCATCAAACAAGAAATTTTGTCAGATAGCCTGTAACATAATTATTTCGTTACAATACTAAGAAATAGAAGATAAATTAACAAATTTAAGTAAACATATTACATTGCAATTGAAAAATATCCAGCATAGACAAACAGTCGACAGTTCATTTATTAAAGGAGATAGTAAAAATGTATCATTTCAAGTATGATTTTATTCTTAATAAAGCTCTTGTGATTGGTCAAAATATAAATAAAATTTAACTTTAAACGATTTTAATATTAAATTAAGTGTACAAAGAACATCTAATCTTATCACTTATCTTGACCATAATATTAAAAACATTGTTTTAAATTTTACCAATGGATATAACATTCATTATATTTGACGATATAATATAAAATTTAACAAATGTTTTATCTGTATAAATGGGATATCACATATGGTGCATCAAATGTAGTAATTTACAGATAAACATCATTCGCAAAAAGTCACCAATAAAAATGGAAGACAATGGACTGAAGGATTCTGCGCTGCATGCAAAACTAAAAAGAGTAAATTTGTTAAATATTTTGTAGGTGAGGTTCTATATATTTATAAAGTTATTATTAATGTGTTACATAGACAATAAGTAATAATTTTAAGGTAAGAAATGATTTATGACAAGCAGATCGAGTAGAAATGAATTCTAGAAAATTGAAAGTAATTTAAAAATAAGTAAACCATATAAATATACATTGACTGTAATCGATAACGTCTCAAATATTATCGGTTGTTCTAGTTATGGATAAAAGAAGCAAAAATGTGGCTGATTCTTTTCAAAAAAATTTAATGCAAAAACGTTGAAAAATTGCGAACAGATAGTGGAAAAGTATTTTATAATAAAAAAGATTTTTAGGAACTTAGGAAACAATGGAACATTATTCACTGCTCTACTTTTACTGAATGAAAAGTATCTGTAGTAAAACATTAAATGTAAAAATGGTGAAGAGAATTTCTCTTCAAGAGAATTGTAAATGAATAGATAAAATATAAACATTAATTAGTGAATACAGTAATACAAAGCATTCAACAATAAATATGAAGCCATTAGATGTTAATGCCATAAATTATAAGTCACGTGTGCTCATATCTAATAATTAGCCTAAATTTTAAGGTGGCAGTAAAGTTAGAATTAGTAAACTTGAAGGAACTTTTGAAAAATATTATACAGCTAACTGGTCAGAAGAAAGTTTTGAAACTGAGAGCGTTATTTATTCTAATCCAGTCACATATTAACAGAATTTTTTAGATGGAGCAGACGTAAAAGGAAATTTTTATGAACAAAAACTGCAGAAGACAAAATATCCATATGGATATCTATTTGAGAAAGTTTCGAGAAAGACAGAACATAAAGTATAAGCGTAATTGTTGGGATTCGATAATTCTGATAGTAGTTGGTTGGATAAACATAAAATTATTGAATGAAATTTTATATGTGTATATGCATGTGATCACTGATAATTTGATTAGTACATTAATGTTGCAAATTTATTTATTATAGAAGGTATAGAATATTTTGAAATTAAAATAAAAGTTAATATGAATGATAGATGGTCGATATTATATCATCATTTTAGATATAACTTGGCTGAATGAAATGTGTTTAGTCTGTTTTGTTTATTGGAGATATATGAAGCATCTTTTAGACTGTTATATAAATTTTTATTATGAAAAAGGTAAATGAATTTTCCCATTCATTAAATTGTTCTTCGTCTCATGCCCTAATAAGTACATACCGTTTTTAACCTTGTAAGATATTCTCTTCAACAGTATTCCATCTATGGCATACTCTTTCCTTGCTCCTAGTACCTGGTGATCCTTCGCAACCAGTTCTCTCCATTTCACTTTCGGTCTGCCTACAGATCTTTGGTCTTTCAATGTATTCTCTCACTTTCATTGATGTAGCGAAATAATATCGTCAGTCCAATGTTTTCATGATGAGTTATTTAAATTATTGACATAAATGCCATGAATGACGATATTGAATCTTTCTTTAATTCTTGGATTTAATTGTTGAATTAGGATCATGATCAAATCTTAAAATTATCAATTTGGATGTATGTTTACAGTAGTGTTTATGAGGTTTTGAAATATTATCTTGTGTTTAACCAAAATAGCAATTATAAGTAAATCAGTTATCAAATAACTTTAAATGAACAAATCTGGATCTTGACAGCAGGATCTGTGTTGGTAGAGCAGGTTCTTGATTCCTTAAATTTAAAACTGTTCTTAAAATATTAACAGTGTTAGCTAAATGTTTAATTGATTTATTATTACTTCTATATAAATTTTCTAAACGATTTATTTCATTTTTATAATTTTCTATTTCTTTTTTCAATTTTATACACCTACCATATTTACAAATCGAAGGTAAATCTGCTTCATGAAACCAATCTTGGAAATTTTTAGTATAATTCATATTATTCGATGGCAGAAATTTTTTGTTAATATAATTTTATGTTTTGCAATATTTTTCTTAAGTATTGTATCGTCTTCAGAATGTCCATATCCTTAAACATCATCAACCTGATTCATATAAAAACAAGGTTTACTTTCTTCAACAATAATTATTAAAACACATTTATCATTATACTTAAACATGTTGTTCACGAAGTCTATACATGACAACATGAGTGCAATAAAAGTAATTATGCCATTGGGCAAAGAATAAATATAAATTAATAGAGAGATAAAAGTAAAAAAAATTAAGCCTCAAATATGGGTTGTATTGATAGCATAAAAAGTCTAACGAATCTAAAATAATTGCTTGGTAAAATTAAAATAATTTCTTGGTAAACATGAAGGAGAAAGAAAGGTTCTAAATTTTGGCTCTTTCTATTAGTTGTGGTTTCATGAGGTCATAAGCCACGTTCTTCAGAATTACTCTTCTTGCAATTTTTCGAATTTGTCCATTTGCGTAAAAAAGGATCTGGGAATTGATAACAGAAATGTCCATTAGAGCAAAGAGATTACCAAATGCCACCTTCTCATTATATGAGCCACAGGATATGTGCTACACATCTTGTCGACTGCATCACCACCCTTAGTGGAATTGTCATCTAGCACAATCTCTGATTTTGAGAATCTTCACCGATAGTACATGATTCATGCATAGTCGTCAACAACAAAAGTGCCTTGTTCTTCTTCGGTACATATGAAACGAGCATCAAATAGTTTTTATATCTGAAGAGGGATGAACAAGATACTCCATTTCTCTTAGGCTAGAATTCGAAGGGAATTTCGCATTTACTGTTTCTGAGTGTCACAATACACATAAGCCTTTTACCTAACAGCGACATAGCCAAGGGGCAACTTGTATACCAACTGTCCATAGTTAACATTCCTGTTGGATAGCTCTACATGACTGAGAAGTGTATGAACTATTTCTGATGCTGAATTTGATACTGCATACGGTCCTCTTCTCCTGTCATCTCTTGTCCTTTTCTCATCGAAACAAATACAGTTCAACAAGAATAGAAACCGCTTGTAACTCATCACAGGTCTGTAAATTTAAATTCCTGATCCATAGGTATTCCACAGGTCCATTACATTCATACGGTAATGAAATGTCATGTGACTAGGACCTCACATAAGTTAGGTCGTTCGCTGGGAGACAGTCTTCCGATTGGACGCCACTTCGGCAACTTGCGGATGAATTGATGATGATTAGGACACCACAACGAAGAGTCGCTGAGTGGAGAAAAATCTCCGACCCAGCAGGGAATCGCACCTAGGCCCTTACGACTGACATTCTGTCGTGATGATCACTCACCTACCAGGGGTAGGTTTCTTCATTCTGATGAGAATAAGTAACCCAAATAGTGTCAGTACTTCACTTCTCGTTGTTTCTTTTTTTTTGTCTCATTCTCTCCAATAATCAGAAAATTCTGGTTTGAGCTGAATATACCTGTTTGTATATTTCACAATGGTATCAGTCCTTCCATGTTAATTATTTCATCAATCTCAGTTGTTGCATCCCTGGCAATAGTATTTTGTCCTTGGTGCTTTGCTTGTGGTAGAGCTAGTAATTTTCCTTCATTTAGAAATTTTATCTCTTCCCAATCACCAATAGAACCTAGTTAAAATTTATTCTCTTCATTTTCGTCTGACTCATACCCTTATTCACTTTCAGTGTCACGATCACTACGAGTTATTACCTCCTCTTCCTCATCATTATCATTGTCCGATATAGTGTCTAAATCTTTTTCGTTAAATCTGGATCTTCATTCAAGAGCCATTCGAGTTCCCCATTAGTTAAACGCTTTCTTTCCGTAAAATAAAAATTTCAATTGAACACAGGACATAGGAACATTGTAAGAAAAAAACCACTATGTTTCAAGATGTAAAGAATACTTAAAGGACCAGTCGCGTGCTGCACTGAGCACACCAGAAGTGACAAGTGGTACTCTAAAATCTCCATTTAAGAAATTTCTTAACACCGACGATTACTACACTGCACATAACAGTCGTCTGAGCAATAATGGAAGAGTACGTCGAGTTTCAAGGGTCCCTATTGCTGCCGACACGTTGGATACGCTGAGTATATAAATTGGGCGCACTCAGTGCACTAGTACGCCTGCTTAAGGTTTAATTTAATCGTCTGAACATTTTTTATAATCTTTGAAAGTAATTTCGCACTTTTTCACACACTTTTAATCCATTTAGGGTTCCTAGTTTCCTTAACCCCTTCGATGTCTTATGTGTTTTTTCTTCTCCTGTATAAAATATAAATTCTGGAATTGAATAACATGTTCTAACATTTGGTTATCCAGTCTCATCTCTCAATTTTCTTAAGACTTCCTTTCTACTCATGGTAACCCATAAATATTATCTTTATCGTAAAGATTACTATCAATTTCGTTTTCTATTCATTTCATATTGCTACAAATATCCTCAGTTCTTAGTTCACATATATTGTTGAATCAATATCTATATTATATAAACATATATCATCTCCATATTTTGGTATCATACAAATATAGACCGAATCATGCATTTTTATTTTAGAAATATTTAAAATTAAGTATATGGGTTTATGAATTTTAATTTTTCCTTAGTCATGAGGATTGCTACAATAAGATCTGAAAATAATGTTGTATGTTTCTCATTTGTTTTGTTCATAATTTGGTTTTCAGATTTATTGCATATATCTTTTGGAATGTGATAATATATTAATGTATTGCCTATTTCTAATATTATACATCATTCTACCAAAAATTAAGTTTAAAAATCTTTTACAAAATCACTAGTTGAAGTTTTTCTCAAAGCAGTATTAAAATCAAGATATTTTAAACAATCAAATTAGCTCATTACCTAAGATTCTATAATTATTTGTTAATTTTTCCCAAACTGTATTCACTGCTTAAGACTTCTATAATTTCAAATATTTTTTCTTTCCTATTTAAAGCTACTATTAATTTATTTCATCCCTCTGGCTCTAAGCATAAATCCTTACAGATATTATGCAATATTTTAGGATATTCTGAATCGACTTTTATAATTTATCAATATTTATAATCGTCTTGTTTTTTTTTGTTTTTTACTTTCCAATGGAAATATTTTATATCCAACCACTGGAACCAATTATCAAATGTCTCATTAGGGTTTGTCTTAGAAATGGGTTGCACCAGCCGATTCACCACATCAAATGGTTTATTACTCAGTGAAAATGGTCCCTCTGGGTGCTTCCCAGCATATATTTTGAAGCTGAAGATACAGAAATTCTTTACGAAGGCAAATATTTTTATGCCATATCTGGCCAGTTTTGATGGAATGCATAGACTAAATCTGCATCTTCCTCTGAATGCAATCAGTATTTCATGTATGGTTATGTATTCTACTAGCACATAGACTTTCTTGCTATTCTCAACGAATATTTCAAATATCTGACATTTTGGTGAAAGTCGTCCAGCTGTTTTCTTTCTTCACACGTGGATTTATCGTCACAACGAAGACAACTTCGAATAAAATGAAAACTTTGTCATGTCATTGTTAGCCGAAGTATTTCAATGGCAGTTCTGCCTGAAGCCTGAAGGTCAACGGTGTTCTCCATTCCAGACAGGTAAAATCCAGCGATGTATAACAAGCCTATACAAGCCTTCAGCTCGATCATGATCTTTTCCTTCGTAAGGTAGTGATTTGCACCTATTTCACAAGCTGCTTTCTTTTCGACAATTGCTAGTTTGTGTACTTCAAGATAATACTAAGCATGTTTTCACTGCAAAATAGACTCCAACGTTCAAGTTCTGTCCATGATAACCTTACCACTACACTCACGCCAGGTACTACCTGTTGATTTTTCCGGAACTGGTCAGAACTTTCTGCGAAGTTGGATCAATTTTTGGCAAAATAAAATCAACTGTGTACCTGATTTTCCGATCCTTCGCCTAATACTGGTAACGCAGAATTGTGGGCAGTGTTTTGTAGCTCATTTAGTGATATATTATCTTCTTTGTAGCTGTCTTCGCTTGCATCTTGGTCAGTAGCACTGCTGCCATTGTGCTCATTTACACAATATACATTTTCATCGCCATCTGTCGTAAAACCGTTTTCACTCTCTGATAATTCCGCCAGCCAACGAAGTACATGCTCAGCCTCCCTTTCTTCATTGTCCATTTGGCTAAAAACACCAAATACCACGAAACACTCAAGAAAAAACTAAAATGAAAAATTGCTCACAATTACTACTTCACAGTTGTGAAAGGTTCAAACTCACCATTTGTGCTCGCTTATCTCCTTTCACGGATGGCACCAAAGTGAGTGTGTCGATGCATTAGCGAGGGGAGTTCAATAATTACAGCTACTGAGAACTTCGACAATCGGCAGCTGGGCAACAAAGAACTGTCAACAAAACAAAATGACATCCTCGCTGGCTTAAAATTATCACCTTTTACTGTGAAGTGAAAACAGTTACAACTCACCACCATTTTTCCATGTGCTGTATGTAACTTGATTCGCCAGAAAGTGTGTCGCCATGACCAGCTCGGACACTGGGCTCAATCTCACTCTAAATATCATCGTCAGCACCACTTCTGCCTAATTACCTGTGACGTCTGGTGAATAGTACTTTTACATCACCATTAGCATCGTGGTATTCTTCGAGCTCTTAATTCATATTAGTCGAATGGTTAATATGCAACCTCAGAGTAACTGATGGCCTGTTGACAATAGTCTTCGATCATTTCTTTATTCGAGATGTTTACTAAGCTGAGATTTTTGGACAGTCATGACTGATACAAAATTAAAAAATTAAAACATACAAATGCAATGATCCATTATTTACTTTATAATCTAAAACAGTATTTTTGTAGTAGCTATTAAGTAGTGGGGATTTGAGCTTGCTATTACAGACCTTACAATGCTTAATGTACAGGACGATTGTTGTTTAATGGCCTAACAACAAAATATTAACACACATTATTTTACAGAATTTGATGGTCCTCATGATAATTATTATGTGCTTTTCACTTTAAAAAAATTAGCCTCAGGTTGCAAGTATGTTTATTACTTTCTTTAATGCATGACCTACTTAGAAAGTGCTGGCCCCATTTTCAGCTACTCTTGTTCAGATATGCATATGCAAAACGGCAGCATTTCTGGTTTCTGTATGTACAAGTCGTTGAACTTACCATGCAGTTTGATGAGATGGTAAATGGTCCTTATAGGGAATATACATGAATACGCAAAGTGAGGAGGAGTGCATAACATTTGAGGACCTGGAGGTACTTGTAAAACTTATGGAACTTTGGTGGGGCAGATATTCGTGCAGCTTTTGCATAGATAAGAATGGGTGAGATCAGGATCTTGTAGGTGGGAGGATAGTGGAGTGGTGGAGTCCCAACATTGGCCAGTCAGTAGTTTTAGCATTTTTAGCTTATTGTGGGCCTTCTGTTGGGTAGTTAGTACGTGAGTATTCCTTGTTAATTGTTAGTGGATGGTTAGTCCCAGGTACTTTAGTGTATTTATCAACTGGGTAGGACTGTTGTAAGTGGTGTGGTAGAAGTCATGGAGGTAGAAAGTGTGGGTGATTCACCTTACAATTATTGCCTGGGATATATGTGAGTGTTGACTATCAGAAGACATTGATTACACTGGGAGATAAGATGATTTGGATGTATTCAGAGGGATCATTATGATTTTGGGAGTGTAGGGTAGAAGGCGAGAAAAGCGGTGACATAAAAAACTAAAGGAGGCGGTCTAGAGGAGTTTGTTTGGAAATATCGGCAGTTTAGAGGAGATAAAGAATGGGAGGGAAGACAGAGACTTGTGGCACTTTTACAGTGGGATTAGAGGTGTGGGAACTGGTATTGTTAATAGTAACAAACGGGGGCAAACTATACAGAAAAATTGTGATGAGGCATACATAGTTAATTGGAAGTTGGCATATTTCGAGCTTAAAAGGAAACCTACATGCCAGATGTGGTCGTAGGTTTTCTCTAGGTCGAGGGAGATGAAGTGGGGGTTAAGAGATGGGTGAAGTGCAGCACCTATTCTTCAGAGTAGAAATGGGGTTGTAAGTCACACGTTAAAGGAAAAGACAGCGTCAGAAGATAATTTCCATGACCTCTCTAAATATTGAGGTGAGGCAGATGGGATGGTTGGAGGAGATATCAGTAAGAGGGTTTTGCAGTTGGAGGAAATATAGGATTTTGGGGGATTTCCATAAATCAGGTTACGGATACAGTGTATAAATTGAAGAGATACCGTTTTAGAAAACGGATGTGTTCCATAATTATCCAATGTCTGGTAACATAAATGCTCAAAAGTAATACCACAACAACTACTAAGACCCAAATGGATATTTGGTATCCTGCTGATAATTTATAATAACTAAGTTAGTTAACTACAATAATATTGTCTTATCTCGTCGCTCATGGTACCATGAGTCTCCCTCTTTTGACCAGTACTCGACCACAAGAAACCTTCCCTATATACTGTAGGCCATTGTGAAGTGGCTCATCATTATCAAGCGTCTGTTAATTAAAATTTAAATTACAAGACAGTGTGCAACATTGAAATGCATATTTAATCGATATTTTATTTTATCAGGATCACTGCCTGGCTGACATCAGTGATCAGCAAACGTGGGGAGCGCAAGTTAAGTTGATCCCACAGAAACTGAAATACAGTAGTCACAGACTCACATCCACAACTTCATTCAAGACAACACACCAGACTGCATACACAGTAGACTTGTGCACATGTCATTCCAAAGATGCCAACAGAGCATCCAAAGATCTACCCACCATATGTCAAACGTTACTTCTTTGGTAGCACATAGACAACTAAAATGTTAGTAACATAATCTTATGTGACCCATTTAGGTACAACATTTAACAAATACGTTGAAATCCTTGATTTAAGATCTATTAGCTAAATAATAAGATAATGGTCAAAGTTTCTTACAGCATGGAATATGTACTAATTGACTATGTAGCAATCAGTTATATGGGCATATCTTTTTACCGACTCAGAGTTATCTGTAGTTCAACAGATATGTCACTTAAGTGCCATGTACAGTTATTGTAGTTTATAGTATGATGGAATCAATATTTTGTTCAAAGCATTTGTAAAATGGTTTGAGTTGTATAAGTATCTTCTTGTTACATGTATATAATTGCTCTGTCCATATGGTTCATAATACCTGCGGTGTCACCGCCTTACACCACACTTGCCGCGGTCCGTTAGTATACGTCGGACCCTCGTGTCGCCACTATCAGTCATTGCAGACCGAGCGCCGCCACATGGCAGATCTAGTCTAGAGAGATTCCCTAGCACTCGCCCCATTTATACAGCCGACTTTGCTATAGATGGTTCACTTTCTACATACGCTCTCATTTGTAGAGACGACATTTTAGCATATGCTTCAGCTACGTCATTTGCTACGACCTACCAAGGCTCCATATTGAGTTACTGAATGTATTCTGAACAGATAATATTGTGAATTATGTACCGTCAAGAGCGACGTTCATCATTAATGGATTAAAGTTAAGTATCAAACTAATTCCGTCCGCTTTATGAATTCTAATTCCTTGTCATGTTCCAGACCTCACGTCAGTATAGTTCTTCCCTCCTCACGCCATCCTGCGTGAGCTAAAACACGTGCCTTTCGGCCTCCAGTAGTAACACTATGTGGGCTCTTCTGCCAACACAACAACACCGACCGTATGATGTGGTCTAAGTGCATATAGGAAAGACTATGCTGGAAAGTAAAAATACAATAATTATAATTATCAGAGTGATAGAATAAATACTTTTTTCGAAGTGTTTGAAAATGTACTTGAGTCCCTCAGTGAAATTCAGCATGCAATTTGTACAGATAAACAATATAGCATTGTTCTGTACATGCATTATGTTATCTACTGGGATATTTGTTATGTCCAGGTGCTTCGATTTTCAACTTCTGAAGGCATATTAATTGAAGAACTTAATAAAGATAAAAGCGGAGAGGAACCTTTCACTTGTCGTTATCTATTTAACATGCACATGGCGCTGCTTCAGTACTCATTTTCCCATTACGACTTTTTTGCTGAGGATTAATCTTTGAGTATGAGACGTTTCTAATCACGTAAATGTTCCTAAACGCATATAATTTGCTGACAACCATGTAAAAAGTCTTTAGTGAACATGGAGAGCGATTAAAATGCGTTTACCTTAAATAATAGCATTTCAGAGCGGGATGAGGATGGAAAGGATGCACACTTTTGAAGAAATGACGCATTATTTTCTTGCGGAGCACAAATTAACGGCTTGACAGGTTAGCGTCAATCAGCATTTGAGGTAATGGACAATTCATGCCGTCTGTGTGACAGTGGTGTGATCGACATGCACTGCGTTTCCTATGACTCGTACTGTATGCAAGTTACGTAATCTAATGTCCGTGCATTTGTGCTGCTGAGAGGCAGCGATACGAAGTGGAGACCATTAAATTATCTGGTGGGTTTTTGCTTACTATTATGTCTGTAATTAATGGAGCAGGCAAACCATTTGCCGTATTTGAACCTTATCTGCTTCCTGCACTTGTGTGTTTCGCCTTGAACTGTTTTCATATGCTACAAACAAGCGTCGAGTTTAACTATGTCAGGTATGCACATGTGACTGAAACCTTACAATTCATTACAATAGTTGTTTGCTTCCCACTGATATCTCGCTAGTTAACATGAGCTACTTGTGTTTTATAGTAGTAAAAGTAAATGGTGAATGGGTTGGAGTCCAAAATGGTGCACTTACTTTTTTGTGACATTTTAGTATATACTAGTTACTATCTCATTATCCCATGAAAAACACATGAACAGTAGAAACGTTGAACGTTCAGAGTGCCATTTTTTCACAAAATGCGTTTCAGAGCTGTAGTGTCCTCAGCCCTTAGTTCTCCCTAGACTTGTTACAAGCATCCAGTGCTGGAGAATATGTTTCGAACGTTTGTTACTAGAAGACTTTATGTCAAGCAGTGTTTCCCTGGGAGTTCCCAGTGCAATTCCAATGCATACAACTGATTTCTATTAGTTTAAAGATTCTGCTGAAATATTTTTGTACCATCTCAAAAAAAGCAGCTACTGAAAATTTTCACTCTGAAGCAGAAGAATTAAAAAAATATTAATGTCTTCAAAAGAGGTAAGACCATGGCAGATATACACATCAGACATTTCATGTGGAAGACCAGCCGTGTTTATCTGCCTCAAAACAGAGATACTGTTGACAGTGTTGCCACTTCTTTTGCCACTTCTTCAACAGCACTGGGGCTCTACAGTAAAATTTGCAACACCTGATCCCAAGAATGTAGTTCTGTAAGAAATAAAGTCAACACTGAGATACTTTTTCAACTGAATTTAAAGTTGTTATTATTTTGCAAAAGAAACTTAAGAGAAATGAGAAATTATTTTTGTTGACTACTGTGCTACTAGTTAAAATATTTCTGCTGTATTCTTGTATATGTATCGTCACAAATGAAAGGTAGTGTCTCTGCCATGTTTCTTGATTTCAGGAATCCATTTGACTCCGTCCCGCACTGCCGTTTAGTGAAACAAAAAACTATCTTATCGAGTATCGGAGCAAATACGCGGTAGGATTCAAGACTTTCTTGCAGACATAACTCAAGACGTCGCTCTGAATGTAACAAAACTAGGAGATATAAAGGTAGTTTCCGGTGAACCCCAAAAAAGCGTGATAGGACATTTACTGTTTACAATATGTGTAAATGATATAGTAGAAAGAGTGTGATGCTCTCTAAGACTATTCGCAGATGATTCGGATGTATATAGCAAAGCAACAACGCCAGAAGGTAGTAACGATCTGCAGAATTACCTCCAGAGAACTGATGATTTGTGCAGGCCATGGCAGTTGACCCTGAACGTAAGAAAATGTAACATATTGCGCCCACATAGGAAAATAGATCCGTATGAATAGCTATGTTATTGATGACAAACTGCTGGAAATAATACCTTCTGTAAAATATCTAGGAGCGATCTTAAGCGGGATCACCATATAAAATAAATAACTGGAAAAGCAGATGCCAGAGTCGGATTCATAGGAAGTTTCTTAAGAAAATGTATCTCATCCACGATGGAAGTGGTTTATAAGACACTTGTTCGACCGATTCTTCAGTACTGTTCATCGATCTGGAACCCCTACCAATTAGGACTGATAGAAGAGATAGACAAGATGCAACGAAGAGCGGCACGTTTCGTAACAGGACCGTGTAGTCGGCACCAGAGCGTCACGGATATGCACAACATACTCCGTTGGCAGACGTTACAGGAGAGGCATTGTGCATTATGGAAAGATTGCTACTGGAATTTCGAGAGAGCACTTTCTGGGAACATTCGGGCAACGTATTTCTTCCCTCCCACACACGTCTCGTGTAATGACCTTGAGGAGAAAATTCGGTAAATTATAGCCTATACAGAGACTTACCGACCATCATTCTTCCCACGCGCTATTCGCGATTGGAACGGGATTGGAGGGCTGAATTAGTGGTACAGAAAGTACCCTTCGCACACACCATTAGATGGCTTGCGGAGTGTGATGTAGATGTAGATGCATTAATGTCGTCTGGGACCAACACATTCGTATCGGCACCGAGAAAGAGTCAGTTACCTATTATGGCACTTAAAGATTTATTAGGAAATTGTTTATCTCATAATTTGGCTCATTAGTATTTGCAGTATTGATTTTGGTTGCATGGTTCTGTGACATCAGAATAGCTTCTTGATATTTAGGATAAAAATAAGTTATATACCATAGAGAGATAGTTATTTGACCATGCCGAAAGTAGCGAGATTTGACATTCAGAACGTTTTCCACTTCCACTATCTATTTGACACAGTAACTATTTAATCCTTGTGGAGAGGAATTTCCGTTATTTAGTCTCCCACGGTTACTTTCGCAAGCGTTTCGCCAGTGAATTATTTCTTATTCCGTATTTTTTTTTTTTCACATGGTATCAAGCCGACCTCTGAAACCAGATTCCACACTGTATACTTTACTGTGATTTAACGAGAAAGAGCATCAGACACTTTCTACTAGGTTATTGTATTTTGCTTATTATGTTCGTCACAAGTAATTTGTGTCTTGATTGTATTTTGATTATCCAAGGTTTGTCACAGGATGTACTAGGACATTTTACTAAACTGATTAGAGAATGCATCGATATAACGCAAAGAAGTCATAACATAATAGGGGCCCAGCCAATGCGAGCCCCATAATGTCGAATAACTTTCATGTGTGCGTTTGAAGTGATCCAATGGTTTAACTACGAAACACAATAACTACTCGCGGAACTTGATCTATACTGCAGGAACAATCTTAGGAGTTAGGCTCATTGATACATGTACTAGGATTTAGGCTAGTTTCAATATTCGTTGGGATATTAGTTTCTCGAAGATTAAAGTCTTATTAAGTGTATAGCTAAAATTTTGAACAGTACATAAATATATGTGACAGTACTCGCATTCCCTTTAGTAACCTCACTTTGGTAATACTTGTGTTGTCTAGGCATATCATCGAAAAATATTAGAGGTGAGACTACAACTGTTAGTGTAGAGCAGATGCCAGAGTCAGGAATAAACCTCGATGATAGCTCAGTGCTTAATTCTTCCATGATAGCAGTGCAAACAACGGTAAGGTTTTTGCATCAAGAAGATGCTACGAAGAGGTACAGCTTTGTGATCGAACTAGAGGAGCAGAAACAGACAGAGCTAGAGATTACGTTAAAAGCGGAGTTAGTAGTAAGGACGTGACTAGAAAAATTGGAGGGAAGGCATACATTTATGTACTTTATTTCTTTAACTATTCCATGAGATCATGTGAGAGACAGCCACTTTGGCATGGAATGAGTCAGTACATGGTATATAGAATGATATTTAGAATATTTGCAGAGGGAAAAGCCGAAGAATTAATGAAACAAGAAAGAAGTGTGATAGGGTAGATGAAAAAGTGCTGCATGATAGAGAAAAGTTCTCAACTAGTGCCAGGAACTCTGTAGAGAATATGGATGTACCACAAGGAAATCATTCAATATAGATCACAAAACGTGGGGTTTATCACTCAACTTTTTCACTCCTAGTGGAAGACTAATGAAAATCAAACCTGCTAAATGATGGGTAATTTTGCATACAATGCTTAAAAAATGTTATCTAAGTGTAAATTCGTCTTTGATTAAGTATTCACTCAACTGAGTCAGTTCCTTCAGAATGAGTCGCCGTTGCCAACAGAAAATCCCCTAAGGAGCATATTATGTGCAAGGATGGCAGCGTGAGAGTTCTGCGACACTTGAACAACAGTCGATCAGATGCTCGAATGTGTCCTTGGCTTGACGCAAATGGAGAGAACCGCAGCTGACTGAATAATTTTACGTCTCTGTTTCCAGTCCCGTTCAGCATCCAGCCCGCACATTCGCTACACGTCAGCACGTTCATAGAGCCACACAGCACTAGCGACGTACGTAATGGGTCGTACCGATAAAGCGAAATGCCAGGTCCACCTGTCACTAAAAGGTTGAACACATTCACAGGACTGTCGATTTCCTGCCGCTGTCACGTCAGAACGAGTGAGTTACGTGATCGAAGAATTACGGTGATATGTTTTTGGCAAATGCATTTATGACTAGCCGTCTTACCCTTCACTTTTATGTGCTGAGTTTTTGGTCTATTAATTTATTGTTCGTCATATTTCTGGATTCATACTTTCACTTAGCTGTCAATTTACTGATTGGCATCTGGGTCAATGTTTCTATGCAACCATTCCAGAAATACAGAATAAAATTATTCCCAACGGGGGTTCCTGAGCAAATAACATTTATACCTTATAGAAGGGAAGTGTATTATACCGCTAAAGTAAAAATGGACTTATGAATCGAGAACTGAAAGAAACCTATACCTACAAGCAAACTTTCAAGTGGAAGGTATACCCTAGAACAACACAATGAAAGCTCTCATTCACCCCGGTTTAATTTAGTTAAGGCTTTCAGAATCAGAGCACTGACGATTTGTCCTCATCTGTGAGAAACGTCTGGAGAGTTACCAATATATGTCTGAAGAAAATTCTCCTGCAGAAGAGTAAGCAGTTTCAAATATCGAATAAGCCTTTAACACACGGAAGCTTTATGTGAAGAAATCCCCACAGCAAAGATAATTTAATGATAGTGTGCTACAACACTGTTAGTAAACCCGTTGCGCTTACTTATTCTCTTTCTCTCTTTGAGCACATAGAAGAACTTTGCTAACAGCAGACCAGAAGTTTTTCAAGTTCTAGCACAGGCACATTTCTCCTTATGTGTCAGTTAAATAGAAAATGTTTGACTGTTCGTTATAACATTAACCATAAATTACGAAGAAAAGGAGAATGTATATTCAAATGGAAAATTTTAAAGGCGAAAAGTATCATAGAGGTTTGATAATAACAAGACTTATTATTATGGTGTTTAGTGATAAGTAAAAGGAATGGCTGTCATTAATTCAAGACATGACATTAATTTACTTTCGAAACTACAGACTTCTGTTGATTTGACATGGTACTGTACCATTAAACATGTCGTTAATAACTGTCTCACAATAAAAATATAAATGTGTTATACTTATTCATGTGACAAACAATAGATAGTGAAACTTCTCCTTTGTTTACTTATGAGAAACATACACTTCATGCAGCACTTTGTTATTTCTTAAGCAATTCTGTATTTATAGGATACCAGTATAAAAATTGTTAGTAGATGCTAGTCAATTTTCCTTTCACCGTGAGTATTTCCTTCTACACTAGGTAGAAACAGTCTTAGCAATTTGTACTACTAACAATTTTACAACCACTCACAGTATTGGTAACGAAACGGTCTCTTATGTACTTTCATTATGTAATGCATATAAATAGTAATTAGTTCCTTACCCCATACCAGAATATAACTCCACACTTAATAGGTGCCATATATTTTGAGGGTATTACTTCACTACGATTATGTCAGCTTCAGGATGTTATTTTTTCCTCTTTCACATATGTTTGTGAAAATTGTGGAATAATAATCATTCCAAAGAAAGAGATTCCAGCTTACATACAGTACTATGCGAATGTACACTAGTATATGTCATTAAAGAATCATTCAAGATCTCTTGAGGCATCTTGCGTTGAACTATGTGTGTGGCAGTGCTAAGAGTACAGGTTCAGAACTTAGTCTGTCTCTCGAGTTGCGTATAGATGCCGACTAGAACAAGAAACAGTAATAGTGTGTATTTCGCAGATACTGAATGTGAATCGGTTGTAGACAATCACTGTTGTCCGAGACGAACAACTTTTCATGCCTTGCAGTTATGGAAACACAGTGTGAATGTCGCAAAATCTTTCTGTTCTCTGAGCAGGACATTATTAATTGGCGTAACGATATTTATCTGAAAAAATTCACATATCACCTGAAATTGAATAATTCAGTCGGTTACAAAGATCTCCTTGTAGTATCCTCTTCAGTGTCCCCCAAAATGTTTGATAGCAGTAGAATAGTAGCATGGTGATCTTTAGTACTACATTAGTGAAGTGCAAAGTTTTATGATCTTTGAACCATTATGCTTAGCTAAGTAATGTATCCATTAAGTCCCTTTATGCCTTCATTTATCACATTTTTCTGTCTCTGCCGCTTTTATTGTTTCCATTACACACAGAAGAGATATCATTGTTACGACATTTATAAATTATGACGTAGCGTCGAATTGTTCCTCAACTGAGGTCGTCCATTACTCAGAGTTGAAATACCATTGACTTATTTGGCAATGTAGTTTTGAGGATAGGGTCGAAGTCAACGTCGAAAATTGCTAGCAAAGGAGAGAGTGTTCCAACTTGTTAGCTTATATTGTGGTTTCGAGGTACTGTTTTTGGCTACTAATTCTAAGATTCTTGCACGCAATTTGGATCCCTGCCGCTATCATGAAAAAAGTCCTCAGAAGAAATAACCGAAGACTTCCGGTCTAAGAATTCACCCTGACTCTGCCTATGATCTTGTTAAAAGAGGTGGAGAGGCAGAGAGACATTCTGAAAACCGTTAGAGTGGGAAACAGGCTTTAAAGACAACAGAATCAGTATTGATCGAGGGCATGAGGGCGCAAACGGCTAGTAATCAGCTGCATTAACACATGAAATATACCTGTTAGCTGTGCATTTATCTGCCAGTCTCCTGATGAAGGATTCCTATATGAAATTTCAGGAGATAAGCTACTCCTCCGTCCGGATCTCCAGGTGATAACTACTCAGTAGGTGGTTCTCTTGAGAAATGAGAAGACGATCAACATTCCACGAATTATACCCAATTGAAGATATAGTGTTAAACTATTACTTAACGGTGATCAACAGCAAGCTGAAATTTGATGTGATAAAGAAAATTAATATGATGAAATGCAGCCCAGGAATGTAGGACACAACGGGGTAAGCGAAATCGCCTCAAACTGACGGATAGATAAGCAAAAGCACAGAGAAATAATTCTTAGAAGAGAATATAACGGGTAAGGAGGTATACAAACAACAACATATATATTCCAAAAGCAGAGGAGATGAACATTTTATGGCTAACACTGATAAATTCGAGTTTCAGAATATATGAAGGTTGTAACTGAATGATAAGCGTGAAGAAAGGAGTCAGCAGCATTGGTTGCTTAAGAATGAAATTAAAAGAAAGTGGAGACATGGTGAATGAGAATGGAGGAAAGCTATATGACAATATTCGGAAATATTCATAGTAACTGGTACAGTACCTAGTAAGGCTAAAAATTACTTAGGAGAAATAAAATTGAAAGGTGTCAGCCTACGGTTGAAGGCGGAAAGCCTCTATTAAAGGGAGAGTTAAAGAGAGAACCAACATGGGTTTCCTCTGACATAGTTGTTATTAATGTGAAAAATAGATTTGACATGTTATCGAGGTCAGAAGTAGATGAGTCTCTTGTGACTGTAGAAACAAATTCGAAAATCAATTTGAAGAAGAAGACAGTAGAAAACTGTATAAAGAGAAAGGAAGGTTGTGTTTAAGTAGTTCCCATGGAATACAGTTGGTCAATTTCTGTAGGATGATCTAGGTCCTGGGTACGATCTCACAAACTCTTTAATAACTACTTTCCAGATGACGATATAGGATCATTATACAAGGACTTAAGGAAGGAAGGTACCGTGGCCAAAGAGGGAGGGCCAGTTCATAGTATAGTATAGTATAGTGTAGTGTACATATGGTGAACGTTTTGAGATTTAAATTAGCTTCTTATTTCTGCAGACCATATATGGTGGGCGAAGGAACTGCCTGTAAAATAAAGTGTCAGCAACGAAGTAGACCACTGAGTGATAAATGTCTTTTATTATCGATCTCGTTGAATTCCTCAATCAGAAGAGATAATAAGGCATGTGTAGGGTGTTACACTGGCTTCATTTCTGTAGCTGCTGCCAGTAAGCGGGATTGCGATGTAGGACCATTATATAAAGATTTTAGGAAGGAATATATCTTGACCATAAAATGAGGACCGCGTAATTGTACTGGAAGAGGTTCTAAATATTCGGCAGGGAAAAGGGAAGGGAAAATATTTTTGACTAATAGCAGATAACTTTAGGAGGAGGAGGACAGTGGACTGTCATAAGCAGCACTATTTTCATGGTAGGATGAAGAAAAACAAACTATTTTTAATAGAGATTATGGTCGAAAGAAACATTCAGTCTGAGAAATTAGTTGAAGATCAAGAAGATCTGTGCAAACAGTTCATTGCAAAAAATGTTTGTCCAGACAGCTGTAACTCTATCAGCATACAAAGTCAGTTATCCTTATTACACCATAACATCCGTGGACTGAAAAGCAAAACTGATAAATTAATTTGTGTTGTTGAATCAAATAAGCAACCGACTTAACCTGCCTTTATGAATGTCATGTGAACACTGCTACGGTTATGGTGAACGTTTTGGGACTTAAATTAGCTTCTTACTTCTGCAGAGCAAGAACTGTCATATCTATTAGAAACTACCTTAAATTGAAGAATATTACATTAATTGATCCAGATGTTCTTCCATAGTAGCAGTAGGTGACCATTCAGATTTGACATAAATTGCGATTACGGAAAAGATATGACCGCACAATTCTTTATTAAATGTTAGGTGTTTCGAAAAATTATAGTTGGACCGAAGCTGTGGTACAATGTACAGAAATCATGAAAACTGTGCAAGACAGACAGGTATAATGCATGATCGTGATGAAGACTGCGTGTACAGTTATTTCAGTACTTACATATAGATGTAGTTCTAGGCTCACCAAATTGAGCACATGGGTCGTTTAAAGTAATTCAAAAATTGTATGAGAATTAGTTTCATTTCATAAAAGCTGTGTATAGTAGTACATCTGTCATTTCAATGAAAGAAAATGTCCGACTGGTTGTAGGGTATAAAACTATCAAATATGTAAGCTACTCGGATAAATGTTGTAAGCATTAATCAAACAGGAGAAATATCTATGGAGTTGGCATTACGGTATGCGCATGATGCCAACATAAGCTGGAATTGTCAATGAAATCTGGACGATGGATTTTGTTGAAGACCAATTCACATTGGCAGTCACATCACATTTCACAATGTGTCACAAACTGTTTCATTCACAGAGGTCACCAACGGACCTTCACGTCAACTCACGATACGTCAAGGTTTCTCGCGAAGAGGGTTTTGGCGATATCGTCGTCTGCTGACATCAAAATTAACCTGTTATCGCCATGCTTACTTGTATTATACCTGTGGAAGTTGTATTTTTGTATTTTTGTATTCTTATTTATTATGATACTGTGCTGTGGTATTAATTTGCAAGTGTTCCACGACGTGTTGGTTATTTTTTCCTTAGATCGTTCGTACACAAGCTACGTCAGGCATCTTCGGAAAATTACTTAAGTTGTACAATAACGGAACAGAGCTGACGCTGAGTGTTTCAGAAAGAAAGGACAGATTTCATTTCTTTATTACAAATTATAGAAGATAGAAACGTACCGCGCTCTTCACTGGATAGACGAAGGTTCAAACATTTGCCACAGCTGGGCTGTTGTTAGTAGCATCATGACGCCAAAATCACAGGAGCTATCATTTTGCGTGTTGGAATTTGCGTGAAGTCAATCCACCATTGAAGTGCAACTTGGATTCCTCTGTCGATTCAGCAAGAAGTCACATCTGGACAGGTGGTAAGGACAGATCATCCAGTGAAATTTTACTGAGTGCACTATCCGAAAATTACCTCGAGCAATTAAACAGAGAACCAACACGTGGGGATAACATCTGAGACCTTCTGATAACAAACAGACCCGAACTTTTCGACTCTGTATGTGCAGAACAGGGAATCAGTGATCATAAGGCCGTTGCAGCATCAGTGAATATGGAAGTAAATGGGAATAAAAAAAAGGGAGGAAGGTTTATCTGTTTAGCAAGAGTAATAGGAGGCAGATTTCAGACTACCTAACTGATCAAAACGAAAATGTCTGTTCCGAAACTGACAATGTTGAGTTTTCATAGAAAAAAGTTCAAGGCAATCATAAAATGCGTTTTAGACAGGTATGTGCCGAATAAAACTGCGAGGGGCGGGAAAACCCACAGTGGTTCAACAACAAAGTTAGGAAACTACTGTGAAACTAAAGAGAGCTTCACTGAACATTTAAACGCAGCCAAAACCTCTCAGACAAACAGAAGCTAAACGATGTCAAAGTTAGCGTAAGAAGGACTATGCGTGAAGCGTTCAGTGAATTCCAAAGTAAAATTCTAAGTACCGACTTGACAGAAAATCCTAGGAAGTTCTGGTCGTACGTTAAATCAGGAAGTGGATCGAAACAGCATATCCAAACAGCTCGGATGATAATGGCATTGAAATAGAGGATGGCACGCATAAAGCTGAAATACTAAACACCTTTTTCCAAACATGTTTCACAGAGGAAGACCGCACTGCAGTTCCTTCTGTAAATCCTCGCACGAACGAAAAAATGGCTGCCATCGAAATAGGTGTCCAAGGATTAGAAAAGCAACTGAAATCACTCAACAGTGGAAAGTCCACTGGACCTGACGGGATACCATGTCGATTCTACAAAGAGTACGCGAAAGAACTTGCCCTCCTTCTAACAGCCGTGTACCGCAAGTCTCTAGAGGAACGGAAGGTTCCAAATGATTGGAAAAGAGCACAGGTAGTTCCAGTTTTTAACAAGGGTCGTCGAACAGATGCGCGAAACTATAGGCCTATATCTTTGACATCGATCTGTTGTTGAATTTTAGAACATATTTTTTTGCTCGCCTATCATTTCGTCTCTGGAAACCAAGAATCTCCTCTGTAGGAATCAACATGGATTCCGGAAACAGCGATCGTGTGAAACCCAAATCGCTTTATTTGTTCATGAGACCCAGAAAATATTAGATACAGGCTCCCAGGTAGATGTCATTTACCTTGACTTCGGGAAGGCGTTCGATACAGTTCCGCACTGTCGCCTGATAAACAAAGTAAGAGCCTATGGAATATCAGACCAGCTGTGTGGCTGGATTGAAGAGTTTTTAGCAAACAGAACACAGCATGTTTTTCTCTATGGAGAGACGTCTACAGACGTTACAGTAACCTCTGGCGTGCCACAGGGGAGTGTTACGGGACCATTGCTTTTCACAATATGTAAAAATGACCGAGTAGATAGTATCGGAAGTTCCATGCGGCTTTTCGCGGATGGTGCTGTAGTATACAGAGAAGTAGCAGCATTAGAAAATTGCAGCGGAATGCAGGAAGATCAGCAGCGGATAGGCCCTTGGTGTAGGGAGTGGCAGCTGACCCTTAACATAGACAAGTGTAATGTATTGCGAATACATAGAAAGAAGGAACCTTTCTTGTACGATTATATGATCGCTCTTCCCGCGAACAATACGCGACTGGAACAGGAAAGGGCGTAATGACAGTGGCACGTAAAGTGCCCTCCGCCACACACCGCTGGGTGGCTTGCGGAGTATAAATTTAGATGTGTGTTGATGTGCACAAGCAAATTTATGATTGCCATAAAAAATTCTGAGAAACTGGTTCCTTATGCAAAGGAAATGGCACTCGTCGGCTACGCACGTCTGGTGAAAATGTCGAGCGTATCAGCGATGTTTTCAAGCGGAGCCAAAGGATGTTCACAGGATGAGGATGCCAAGAACTTCAGCTTCCTCAAAAAACTGCGTGTTATGTTCTGATGTGATGCCTATACATCAGTTGGAGTTACTGCAGCAATTGTGTGCTGGCGCCCATAACAGAATGTACGAATCTTGCATTTCGACTCTCCAGTATATTATGGAGGACACTTTCTTGGAACGATTCGTCTTTTAGGATGAATCGACGTTTCATCTATCGGGTGAAGTAAACCGTCAATGTAAGAATTTGAGGGTCACAAAAGTCTGGCGTCGTCGTCGAGCATGAATGAGACTCACCGAAACTGAATGAGTTTTGTGCTGGTTTCGGACACAAGATGTATGGACTCTTCTTCTTTGGGGAGAAAAGGGTGATAGAAATGTCATGCTGGGACACGCAGCGAAGGTGGCTCTTTCCTTGACTTCAGTAAGATTACAATGCTTTCATTTTTATGCAAGACGCCGCCCCGTCTCACTTTCAACTTGACGTGCTGCGTTGTCTTAACGACACCATCTCACAGTGTTGGATTGGTAGAGGTAGACAACAACATCTTTTTCATTGGTTTTGCCCTCCCAGGTCGCCAGACCTCACACTCTGTTGTTTTCCATCTGTGGGGGTACATAGAGGGGTCTGTGTCCCACCAATGGCAGCTACCTTTCAGCATCTGAGAAATCGAATTTTTGATGCTGTCGATTCAGTACAAGGGAAGTGTCGATCTGTGTGAGGAAAGAAATGGACTACCATTTCGATATTTCTAGAATGACATATACTGCCCGTGTCAAGTGTATGGTACAGTGTGTATGTGAACAGACACATTTGAACGTTCCTCTATCCAGCGACATGTAAAATGTATTTGCATCCTTCACATTGCCTCAAATAAACAGCTGATATCTGATCATTCTTTTTGAATCATATAAGTTGACGAAGCAATTTCCATTACATAACATTTTAAGTGATAATGTCACCATTAGTACATTACTCGCTTTGTAAGGAAAAAAAACATCACGGATAAGGTATAGATGCTCCAGTTACTCCTTTACAGCTATTGTCTGTTGTGTTTATATCTATATATGTATGCTAGCTACTAAATGTTAGTGTTGTTTCACTTCCCAGCACTTCACCAAACAAAACTGATCAAGGACATACGGTATGAATCTTGCTTTGACCATTAATAAGAATTTGTTTTTGCTATTGCCTAAGTTCCGACACTCAGATGGTGACTCATGACGTTACTTTCGCTGTTCGGTACTGGACTAAGCGAAATGGCGAGACCGACGTTGCAAATGCCGGCTGACATAATGGTGCCGTAAGGTACTGTCCGTACGTTTGGCTCTTCAAAGCTAAGAGCCCAGTTTACTCCAGGTACCAAATGCAAAATGTTATGGTGCCTACAAAACGCCTATGTCACATCAACAGCGCCTATGAAAGGAATCTGACAATACTAGCGATACACTGTCACTCAAACTCTATACAGTACATTACGGACAAAGGTACCTAGTCCCCAGATCATGTAACCACGTAGGAAATGTATGTGGACAAAACAAAGTCAGATCTACATGTCTTAATACTCACTCCAGAGATATTTCTGCTCTGTCAATAACCAAAGACAAAAGAAAATAATATCACAAGATTGCTTTTTAGGTAGTAGGGCCCATTATCTTTAGTTAGCAACTTAGCACATGCGATATTTTCGAAGTTATTAGACAGAGAAAAAAACATATACTTTGGATATTAAATAAATATTTCTATTAATGATGTAGGGGTTTGTAAACCAGGTAGCAGTTACTATTTGTTGTTAGGGGATATTTACACGGCACCTTAGCATAAGTTCAGAGTTGACATGGACGTGGATTTAGGCGTACCACACTGGTTAGGTGGTACGGGATGCTTTGTGTGTCTGTTATCCGCTTCCAGACCATCCACTAGATCAGGAAATGACGAAGATACATCATCAAGATTCCATGCGTTCAGTGGAACCTGTGGGCAGCGCCACTGCAGAGCAAAGGTAGCGAATATCATCCTCGTCGACATCATATATAACAGTCAAGAAACCGAGACAGAAATCCACTGAACTCCCCATCGTACAATAAGAAAGACACGAAGACGTTCCTACCTTTCCATCTCCTGAACTGCAGACTGTAAGCAGCGAGACAGCATTTCATCACAATGTTATTGACGCCGTTTAAGTTAGTTCACAGCCTCCCACTTCCGAGACAAATGTTCCAAAGCGTAATGAGAACTTGAGCAAGAGCAATAAATATTCGGTTATTGATGAAGGACTTAACTATGCGTTTGTAGAAAGTGTTATTTCTAGCATTGGGTGACTTCATCCTGTGGCTCTTGGAAATCTTCTATAACGTGATATAACTAATACACGTAACACAGGAAGAAATAGAATTAAAGTGGAAAGGTGTTTAGGGCCTGCTGCAGGTTGTTTATTGTGTCTACGGCTTTTCCCAGAAAATAACAAGGAGGCTGACGTCTCCCGTTTCATGACTATAAAGCAAGGAGCCATTGATGTCTCAGTAACAGACGAACAAATCAAACGGGAAGTTACTTGTGAAGAAGTAGTCTTGATGAACGTTAAAAAGTTAACATTAATGACTGAGAGGAGATTTTCCGACAACCCGTGTGTTCTTTAACATTTAACACTAGGAGGACCACATGATGGCTGCTACCTATAACGACCACCAGGCCGAATTAGCCCCATGTTTTTTTTTATTGCTTATGTGGTCAGACCATGACAGTTAACACAATGTAACATACATAAAAACTTTTTTATTGTTATTTACATGTCTTTGTGTTGAATCTGGATTACACTTACTTAAATTTCTGGTCTTTTAATTAACTTTCAACTTTTTTGTTATTGATCTTAATAAAATATGATCTTTTCGATCTGAATTTCTAAATGCTGAATAAGATCTCTCGTAAATCCAATATTAAGGAAGTAATTATATATTTCACATGAAATTATTATACACATATATTCTCCACCCGTTTACATTGCTGTTTGTTGCTGCACTTGTAACACGACACTCGTGTTCTCACATTTGTAACATAATGCCTTAATCACAAACTAAACAAACAGTAGCAGTATGATTTCCCGTACAAGATGTACGAATTTTAAACTTCTCTCTCTTTGTTGGCCTCTGTAGTCCACTTTTAGTGTCTGCATGATGTTGGTCCGGCTCTTTATTTCTTGCTGCCATATACTGAGCTCGAAGCTCTTCGCAAAATTCAAAAATATACTCTCACTCACAAAGTCACTTACCAGTCACTTCCTTATACAACAAACAGGAATTTGTGACAGTTGAATCAAAGATGTTTCGAATTACATCCATTGGCGAACGTCTTGTGCCAGCTATTGTGGAGTACTTTTTTGCCATTTGATGCACAACGTCGATCATAAATTTTGGTTCGTTGTTAAACTGCACAGTTTCAGGAGATTTAATCTGACGATCAAATGCCGATACATGAGAGTGAGGTGAACACAACAACAAGATATCTTATTTGGCTCCCCTTGATAAACCGTCAGGTTTGTGCCATCTTTAGACAAAATAGTCGAGTGAAGTGACTTTATCCTGGCCTCTTCTGTAAGAGACACCAACCTTCGATTACGGTTGAAAGAACCTACTAAATTAGTGGGTACTGCCGTCTGACGGTTCCAAAGTAGCTATCAGTAGCAACATACACACTTTTGCCTAGATATGCTTCCATATGCCTAAGAGTCACATTTTAACCAACGCCTCGGTCAGCTGGTCGAAGGGAGTCAAAACCATTGTACGGAAATCCATTCAGTATGTATTTACTGGAAACACGTACAGTTAATCAGAATTTTTATACAAAACTTGTCTGGCTAGCGTAATATATTGTATGAATGGGCATCTTGTTATAGACGGAAAATGTTTTTCATTAATTGTTAGATAAGGTTCTGCTTTATAGCATGACGCATTGTTGTCTGTGACAGGTTTCCAGATACCTGCGACAAGAGCAAATTTGTCGGTTATGAGGCGTACATGTGTAGCGGACTTGGTTTCAAACCTAACCTATTTTATTATTTCCTTAACTGTTGTCCATAGGCTTTTGAAAGAAAAATTCTGTGCCTCATACACTCCTCCTGCATACACTATGACGACCAAGCATCCAATTCTTCAATATATACCGTCCAAGAATAGTCTCGTGTCCAACGACGATCATCAGTTTAAGTGCAGCGCTCGATGTGGAAGCATTGAAAATTAGCTGCCAAACCCTAAGAGGCTATCCATTCTGAATTTTCCCTTTTAGAGTATTACATTGATCCTGAACTCTCTCACCAAATGTTATAATTTGGCAGATCATCTGAAAATATATGAAGGAATGACTACATTTTTTATAACATATAATGTACTAGGATTATACGAATGTATTAGTTCTTATATTGTATGATATTATTACGCAATGTTACATGCTAACTTGATATTACTATTATTTGTTATAGAACTTTTGTATTGTATTCATCTTTATTATATTTTCACAAAATATAGTTCTACACGAAGAGCAGACATATTATTGATCAGCGTTAGAGCCCACAGGCACAATTTTCTACAAACTCCCATCTTTTGCTGTTTCAGTTTTCTCAGTAGAGTTTTGTTGCCCAGTACTAATTTTTGGTTGACTTCCAGGGGAAGCAGTTCCTTTCCGTGTTGTTGTTCTTACATAGTTAGAATCTGGAACATAAGACGGTATTCTGGATGCAAGAGCTTCATTTTCCTCTCATCTGCTCGGGAAACTGTCGTGGGCTAGGTATGTATTACCACTTTCACTGCATGAATCCCTTTCTTCATCTACAGAGACTCTAACTTCTGTACTTCCTTCATTGTCCTAATCACTCTCAGAAAATTCAAATTCTTCACCTGAGCTTTCATATTTAATGTTTCTGAGTTCTTATAGTATTTCTGGATCTGTTACACATTTTCTTCATGCATTTATAGCTTACATTTATGGGGACGACTGTCAGATAGTATATTAACATAAATCCTTGCTTCAATCAACCTAAAATCAGTGCTAGAATAAATGGCATTGTTGTCGCATAAGTGAACAACAAAAGGACTGTAGTAGGTTTGAGTTTTTTACCCAATATTGCAAGAAGTATCCTGAAAGTACAGGAAAGTGTTACGAGGTGCCGAAGAGGCCCTGCAGTCCCTCTAGGTAGTAACCTTCATATTTCACAACCTAGTGAAAATTGGATACTCCAAGGAAAGGTAGTTAATATTTCATATAACTCATGAAAATTCACCATATTTGAACTGAATCCCTTTTATGGTTTGTTCAGAACACAAACTAAAATTTGTAAAGGGGCCAGTCTGGCCCATCAGTCTTTCTAGTGTTAAACCACAGACAATTCCACAATATGACTATTTATATGGAGTCCAATGTCAAGTGAAACCACCCGTTCCTCCTCAGGTTCAGTGCTTCATTGTAGTAATTCAGTTATAGAAACACACAACATTGTTGTCAGTGTAAATGAGCTAAGTGATCTCACCAACACCCACTTATTCAGTGTACTTCACAGAACGAACTATGCTGCTTATTCTTTCAAGGCAAGCACTTTTCATTGGACATAATATTCAGAGAACATCAACGTCTCAGTTTACCAGGCGGAAGAATGTTTACCTGGGTCTTGCGCCTCAGACGCCTTGTACTTCAGGCTAGGGCACTGAAACCGCGAGGCCTAACCGTGTGGCCCGCAAGCGCCTGTAGTAAACAAGTGAGCGCCTAATATGTTTCGCGAACGTTGGGGAAGTTGCCAAGCATTGCCGATGCTAATGACAGCTGCGTGAGCGCATGTACATGTAGCTGCCACATCCGCGTGAACCTCGCGGTTTTTACGCACCTGCATTCACTTCCACACAGGCTGCGAAATTACAGTGTGTGCTTAAGCGATGCACTTCACTTAGCACCAGACGTGGGCGAAGTTTATGCAAATGACGAAAAACGAATACCTACATAGATTACTATTCGTTGTCCGTAAAGAACCATATTATTCAGAACATTATTCTCTTACATAAATATTCGTCATCTGTGAATAAAAAGCATCCAAGGAAATAGGTAAATTCTGAAAGTAGTTGCATTTATAGCTCCAATTATTTGTCACTTAATAAACAACTGAACTTTCCGTTTCTTTTAAATTTGTTTTCAAACTAATTCTTTTTTTAAGATTCCTATCAGGAACCTTATTTCATTTACAGAGATTTACTGTTGTAACACTAAAGAAAGCATGTTAAACACTTGAAATACAGTCCTGAAATCGTTTTTACTCATGCCTTCTATGTATGACTTTTAACTCATATTACTCTTCAGCAAAAATTGAACAGTTATTAACTCTGCTGTAGTTTTTGGCAAATAATTCGTTGTGATTACACTTTAACTTCAATTCTCAAATCAAGCTCCTAATAAAATCTTCTTTTCACATCGAAATGTCATTCGAAACACGTGATCGGATTTTTTCGACATTTGTTTGGATGTTATAAGTCGTACGCTTGTTGTAAGCGTCCCTTGGTCGTGGACAGCAATAGAAATTAACAATGTGCTTATACATCGTTGGTAAAACTTTGCTACAATAATTGCAGCTGATATAGAAAGGCTAAGAACCTGTTTCACGATACACAAGTTGCAAGTGTGCTGAAATATTATGAACTCTTTTATACACTCGAACCTAGTGTCTTTTCCGAATTTTTTCTGTCTCAAAGCCTTACGTAACTCAATAGAAGTATATCGCATCGAAAAAACTAATCTAAGAAAGATTTCAAAGATTGAGAATTTTTGTCGTCTGCATTCTCATCACTGGCTGCTTAAGAAGAGTTCTTGGACAACGCTAGCTGTGGGAGAGTTATCAGTATTGGCACGTGTAGAGACAGACACATCAAGGGGGCCTTTTCAGTAGTGTAGTATGGTTGTAACGCACTAGGCAGGCCGCCTACGGCAGACAATGAAGAAATGAAGTGCATTGTAACCCGCGCACTGTGCCGCTGCGACAGCCAGCTGGCTCCGTGCTGCCCGTTGTGAACAGTCTGTCTCATGGAGAACGTATGTGACTGTCCTTGCACTTGTCGAAGCAGCCAGAGCCGGCCGTGTTGGCCGAAAGGTTCTAGGCGATTCAGCCCGGAACCGCACTGCTGCTACGGTCGCAGGTTCGAATCCTGCCGCGGGCATGGATGTGTGTGATGTCCTTAGGTTAGTTAGGTTTAAGTAGTTCTAAGTCTAGGGGACTGATGACCTCAGATGTTAAGTCCCATAGTGCCCAGAGCTATTTGAACCATTTTTTGAAGCAGCCCGACCTTCAGTGCAATCTGAAACAAATTTCATGATAAATTTCGACAACTTGTAGGACTTTCCGTTCTCCATTTATTTGGCAGAGTGTATTGTGTAAACCGCCTAGTCCGAGGCAGTCAGTTTTTCAAGGTTATTTTATTGTTTGTTAAACTCCTTCCTCTATAAGAACGCCTTAAATTTTCAGATATCCCAAATGCATAGTCTCCAACAATGACGCACGGCATCGGTACTGCCTTGTTTACTATGGGGCTCCGATATTTACGTATTTTTGCGAACGATATTTTAGTGAAAAACTGACTGCATGAAAACAGGTGAGTCATTATACTTTCCGTATGCTCCATCATCTATCTAAATGAGCTTATAATCCGCACGTAAATTGACGGAAAAATAATTTGTATAATTACAGTAAGTTTGACACGAGAAAAAAGCATTAAATATTCCATGTACATCTCGCTCGGCTGATCGGTCAACTGGCTGAATAAATTGGCTGCTTTACATTGTGGTTACCTAGTGGGTTGTAGCCCAAACTGCAGAGGCCGTCTGCCTTTAAGCGCTTTTAAGTTTCATTTATTACGCTGTAAATCAAGTTAAGCGGTGCCCAACTTTAAGGATGGTTTCTGCACTGCAGTGATTTGCTAGGCGTAGTTGTATGCCCGTGACTTTTTTCCAACTCTGCAGTGATTAGCTAGGCGTAGTTGTATGCCCGTGACTTTTTTCCAACTCTGAACGAATACCGCAAGTTAGAGGGTATCTACATCTTGACTTGGCAGTATTGTCATCATTATAGGAAAGAAGCGATAAGAACAGAGAAATTCATAGACCAACTGGGGATCGTACCTTAAGCTTAATTTTTGTAGTCTCGAACTTAAGCCACTAAGCAACAAAGGCACATTTCTAGACAAACAATTAATAAGTTATTTATAAAACAGAAACTGCAGTGGGCCAAGAGAACAAATACTAATTTTGTACAAGAAGTAAACCAATAAAATAAAATTGTATTAAATTTATTCGTTATTTAATTTACAGATAATTTACTAGCGAATAAATTTGTTTCAGTGCTCTATTAATTCGAATGATTATCCAGATAGAAATCTATCAAGATAGTAACTTTCTCTTTCTACCACAACCCCTTACTCTTTCTTTTTCTCTCTGTTCATGTAATCAAATTTTACGAGTCCTACTAGTTCCCTAGCTCGATTTACTCATGAAAGCCTAAAGCATAGCTGCATCGAAGATTTTTTGTTAATCACAATCTAAGCTGACAGTTATAGTCTGCTGTCACACGCTCAACGTCAATCTTTTTAATTTGTTCAGTTCAAAAAATATTTAACCATTCAAAGTGGGGGTCAGAAGAGCCACACAACCGCTAAACACCAAATAATTGGTGTGCCTTGGCCAAAGGACTACTTCAATCGAACATACACTCAACAAAACAAAATTCCTAACGTGCAGCAAAGTCAACCGATTTGTTTCAACAAACACCACTCCAGCGTCTGTGCTTATGGCCAGCCTCCCAGCCTATCTAGTACTGAAACATGTGACCCATATTTATCGAAGACATCATAATGTCTACAATGCACGTCCAGTATAGCAGAAGGAATCGACGTCCCATGCAACCACGACACATCAAATCACGATTCCAATTCGACTGTCGACAAGCTTGTCAAAATCATTTATTTTTATTTATTTATTGTTCCGTGGGACCTAATTAAGGAGAAGTCTCCATGGTCATGGAACGAGTCAATACATGGAATTATAATATGATAGTAGAAACAGATAAAATGAAATATAAGTAACATATTCAGGCGACAATTCATAAGTTTAAATAAAGAAAATCAACAATATAACACTGGAATTTGCTTAATTTTTCAGCTCTTCCAGGAGCTACTCGACGGAATAGAAGGAGTGAGCCATGAGGAAACTCTTCAGTTTGGACTTAAAAGCGTTTGGGCTACTGCTAAGATTTTTGAGTTCTTGTGGTAGCTTATTGAAAATGGATGCAGCAGAATAGTGCACTCCTTTCTGCACAAGAGTCAAGGAAGTGCATTGCACATGCAGATTTGATTTCTGCCTAGTATTAACTGAGTGAAAGCTGCTAACTCTTGGGAATAAGCTAATATTGCTAACAACAAACGACATTAGAGAAAATATATACTGTGAGGGCAATGTCAGAATTCCCAGACTATTGAATAGGGGTCGACAAGAGGTTGTCGAACTTACACCACACATAGCTCGAACAGCCCGTTTTTAAGCCAAAAATACCCTTTTTGAATCAGAAGAATTCACCCAAAAAATAATACCATATGACATAAGCGTATGAAAATATACGAAGTAGACTACTTTTCGTGTTGAACTGTCACTTATTTCAGATACTGTTCTAATGGTAAAGTGGTCGAACAAACAAAAGTAGCAGCACCAACCAACCTGCCAGATATCTGGCATATGCTACACAACTTGATGAATGTTGACAGTCGTTATTAGAGTCATTCGCAGGCCACTTGACTAATCATTAGGTGGTACTTTATATGAAGCTACAATGGCTAGTACAGTTACCCAGTGGAACGCTGGCTCTGTTCTATCTAATCGAGAAGCTTTCCGAAAATAACTTTCTCGAAATAGTTATTTTGCAGCTGCGCTGAGTGAAATGTGGCTTAAATTCGATGTTAATATCGACTTCCAAGGTTATGAGCTATTGTGACAGAACGGAAAATATAATAAAGGTGGTGTCACTGTTTTAATAAGGTGCACGCTTCATTTCCAGGGAGTACCTATAAATGTACTTTTGTCAGACATCCAGGCAATAGCGAATAATATCAAGATTCGTACTTGTGAACGCTGCATTTCCTTGGTGTACAGGCCCCCTCATTACAGATACCAAACCAGTACTTGCGGCAATTGATTTACGCAGCTTCCACCTCTGTATAGAGTCTGTGGAGATTTTATCGCTCACCATCAAGCTTGGGGTTGTATCACTGCGAATGCGAATGCCAAAGAATTACTGCAGGATATAAAGCATAAGATCCTAGTTATTCTAAATAACGGATCTCCTACAATGGTCCCAGCACCATACTGATACAGATCTGCAGTTGAAATACACCCTTCGTTCCTGTGACTTCAGATTTTTCAACAAATGGTGCGTCAAAACGGACTCGCTCCGTCCGACCCCTTCCCAATTGAGACAACTTTCACAAGTCATCTAAACTACACCCATATGTATAAATGTAGGCTTCCGCGGCCATTGTCATAGTCGATAAAATTTTTCTGCGTTTGTGACACCATTGTCAATGTGTAAAACTACCGACGTTACGGTCGTTGTTGCAATCCATTGATTTTCAAGGTTTTTTTTTTTTTTTTTTTACATTTTGACAATGTGATCACAGGCCCAGAAAAAATTTACTGACTCCACCCATATGGCTTACCGTTCCTCCCCACTGAGCACTGGACTGGCATCCCGGCTACTTTACTCGTCGATACTAGAAGAATTCGTCCAACACGTCAGCTGCTCTTTAGCCCGGAGACAGCCTACAAGATGCTGCTTGATACCGTTAACGACACAGCACACGCTCCAATTCCCTGGTAGAAACAATGTATTCTTGTCAGGAATCATCTTCCCCTTTGGTGGACTCTTACCTGCTCTCACGCAGTAGCACGACGCCGCCTTGTATTAAAGGCTAATCGCAAGCAACAAACTCTCGATAATTTCCTGAAACAAAAAGAAATAAACGCACATGTTAGGAGAGTTATTAAGATCTAAAATAACAAATTGGATAATCTTCTGCTCTACATTTAGTAAAGAAAGTAGCGTCACACAATTATGACACAAAATTAATACATTCCGGAACAAGAGCTCTCGCTACACTCCTGCAATGGAATCACCTTGGTTATAAGAATTTGCTGATGGAACCTGTCCCCCTTCGGTGCGTCCTCGAACCTTCACATTTTTAGTAGGTCACTGCCATGGTAATATCTGCCTTGTTTCTTCTATTACGGTAGTAAAACGGGAGAGGGCAATTCACTCAGCCACAGACAGCTCTCCTTGAATCCATAACATTCACTGTGCTATAATATGCTCCTCCTGCGTATATAAGTCAATTTTGGGGTATGAAGACTTTGCCTACGATTGAACAACACACATAATTGTCCCTGTGTTCAAAAGAGGCGTAGGTGGTTGTCAGTCAGCCTCGTACCGTCCCATTGCTTTTTAACTCTTGAGCTGAGAAAACACTGGAACAATGAAAAGACCACAGCTATGTTTCTGGAGATAGAAGGAGCATAATTAGACGATCTTGATGCAGGTCTTCTGCTCCTCAAACTGAGAGCTCTAGGTATCCTGGGAAGTAGGGTTTATGGACTGCGATGCTTGATTTCGGAAAGGAAGTTTTTCATTAAGTTCCATGGTTAACTGATGGGGCCCTGTATTATGTCCACTCGCCTTCCCAAGAGGCAATTCTCAGTCCTCTATTTAATGCTGTGTACACTACGGATGTGAAAGCAACTCTCCCCGTTTCTAGTAACATACTTCAGTACGTTGACGACGTTTGTTTTTATACCCAACTTTCTTTTGCGGAATGTGAAACGGCTCTCTCCTTTGCCATATCCCGTGTGAAAAGCTGGCTCCGAGTGCACGGGACGGAAGCTTCGGCTGGTAAGTCAGATCTCGTCGTATTTTCCAAACGTCCCTCTCCAGAGATTCCCTACAGAATGACCATAGATTCAGAATGTTACCCAGTGTCATCGAACGCTCGATTTTTGGCGTCGTCTTTGATTCCCGGTTGCGTGAATCCTCACATTAACGATGTAATTATAGACTATAAAAGGGCTTTAAATATTACCCAATCAGTCTCTCGAATTCCATGAGGCTCTCATCCTACCCATTTAGTGACTTCGTACAAAGCCTTAATTCAATGAGGACTTGAATACGGTAGTTATGTGTTCCATCCCGGGTGACAGGACATCCAGAGGAAATCGGACAATTTTTAGTTTAGATCTCTCCGACAGTAGGATGTCCCTTTTAAATCATCCATTTCATCCGAAACGGGAGGCCCTCGACTTAATTTAGCGGAACAGGGCATCCGCCCTCTCTTCCGCCTCCCCCCCCCCCCCCCTTCTCTAGTGATTAGCCATAGACATGTGGTCATGTGGCAAAAAAATAATCGTTAGCATAAATTTTCTCACTATTTATATGCACAATTATTCAGTGCTCTCCGATGAGGGGCATTTACAATTAACGATTTAAGTACTGAAACTTTTAGGGAAAGCTTGCAACACACTAGGGTGACGTGAACAGGAGCCTTATGCCAGTTTAAAATTTAACCTATTTCATGAAACCTTTGTGAGTATATCTGAAAATAGTTTCCCTAAGAAAACAGTGAAATATAATTCTAAGAAACCATCTAAAAAGCCATGGCTCACTAAAGAGATAAAAATATATTGTAAACACAAAAGGGAAATATATCTTATAGCTACAGGGAGTTATGATCCCGACACAGTGAAAAATTATAAAAACTACTGCAGTGTATAAAGAAAAGTTATTAAAAGTCAAGAAGTATATGCATTATGTCTGAGACTAGAACATCTGATAAAAAAATTAAAACAATTTAGAATATTGTTAAAAGGGAAACATGGCAGTGGAAAGAGCTGTAAGACCATGTTTTTATCACACTCAAAGAAAAGTTTGGTAACAAAATGTCAGAAGTAGAAAACCTTTTAATATTAATTTTTAGGGATTGTAAATAAAATAGTAACGAGCTATTCATTAGAAAATGCAAGGCAGTATATGGAAGAGGAAACTCCTACGCAATTTGATAAAATTGAAATTCAACCCACCTCTTTTAACGTTTGTGACGGCGATTTAAAGCGTGAAGTAGACGAACGAGTTTCTCACTTCTTTTATACGAGGTGACTTACTTGAGATTCGCAACCGATCTTCTTTGCTGGCTAGCAGGCTCCTTGGAAACTCTCTTGACTTCGTCTCCGTAGAATAATGCTAGGTACGGGAATATTTAAGCCTCTCTCTCTACTTGTGAAATAAGTAGATAGGCGAACTTTACTTTTCGTTAGTCAACGGTATATTTGAACTCCATACAAAATAAAATTCTTACATTTCCCCTACATACATGACTTCCAGTAAGTCACTCGCTCCGTCCAAAGTCAGAAACAAATTTAATTACATTTATAAAAGATTTGGCTTAGAAATCATGACTCTACTTCACATGAATCGTAAAATAGTTCTTGCCTCTAACAAGGATGGATTAACAGATTTGATCACTTTTTCAACTGTTCTTCTTTCACATAACAATAATCAATGACACAATAGGCACAGAGCTGCATGAAAACTCAATGGTTCTTCCTCTAAAACATCTACGGATTGCCCAACAAGTGCTTGTCGGTGCCGTTCGACCACCGTGTCTTCTTTCTTTCCGAGACTGATTTTAAACCTGCACACACAAATATGTGATGCGCAGTAGGTAGGATTTTACCATCCCACACTCGTACCCAGAATATCGTGTGATCGTGTGTTCGACACGGTAGAAGGCTGAGTGGTTCTAGCATTTACACTGAAATTCTCGAATAACTGCAATATTTCCCCACCCTCTCCTCTAATCGAACACACGATACTTTCTACATTACCATTATGCAAGTAATATCATTCATAATAACATATCATATCTTAACAATATATATCTCTCCATCTCTCCTTTCTATAACAACAATCATTCTCTTACTGTTTCTCCATTCTTTCCGTATTCCATTTTAAGATTAAGACATGAGCATTCACCCGAGGTTTTAGTTAGCTTTTCTGATAGTTAGGAACCGTGATGACTTTTACTCTTCTCTTTATTTTCTTTTTCAATCGAAAGCTTCAGGTGTTTATGACGCATGAGTAATCTATTTTCCATTCTTAACTGTTTAATCTACCTTTTTCCTAGAATGTACTGTTTTCGTTAGTTGTAGCTTGGAGGAACTCTGCGCGAAATAAAACTGTTCGTTTGCCACTCATTTATTTCTGCAAAACATAATAATGCTAGTCGTTCACAGAATTTATACTTTCCACAGTAATTCCTATAAAATTTGTGACTTTTGCCACGATACGGTGCCCTTCTCCTACGATCAGCACCTACTCATTACTTGTGGGCTGACCTTATGAGAGCACTTCCTTTTTCCATTCTGGTAGGTACGCTCCTTATTAAACATCCTTAATTTTTAGGCCATAGGTAGTCCTATGTCAATGAAGGTGCTCAAAACTGTTGTACACAGAGCTCACACCATCGCCGACAGGGACAGTCTCCAACAAGATTTGGACCATCTGAAGACCGTTTTTCGGAGGAACGGTTACAAGGTAGGGCAAATTAAGAAGGCTCTACATCCAACACCTGCAGCACCGGCGGAAACTGAGGATGAACCTGAGGAGGAGGCGGCCTTGGCAATTATTCCGTTTTGTGGGGCCTTAGCTGGAAAAATTGAACGCATTTTACGTAAACACTAAGTGAAAACCATCTTCCGTCCTCCAAGCAAAACCAAGAGCCTTCTTGGCAGTGTCAACGACAACCTTGGTCTACGTAAATCAGGGGTTTATCAGACACCTTGCCAATGCCGTTGTGTATACATAGGGCAGACCATTCGTACCATTGAGGACCGATGCCGAGAACATCAACGGCACGCTAGACTGCAACAGCCCAGTAAGTCGGCAATCGCTGAGAATTGCCTGTCGGATCTCCACAGCATGCATTATGACGAAACCAGAGTCCTGACACAGACTTACACATACTGGGACTGTGTCATCAAAGAAGCCATAGAGATCAGAGTAAGGGAGCCACAACTAAATCGTGACAGCGGTTACATCCTTAGCAAGGCGTGGGAACCCGCGATCACCCGGATTAAGAAGAAAATGATATTTCCCAGAGTGTACCGACTTAGGGAGAGGAGAGAAGAATGAGAGCGGTGCTGGCAGACCCCCCTGAACGAGAAGACGTAGGACACAGCGCCCAGACGGCGGGAGAACGGACACTGCTCCTGAATCGCGCGCGTGGCGCGGACCGCACCGACTCAAGGGAAGCGCCTGAGGGAGGAGCGGGAGGGGGATTTTCCTATATAAACATGGCGCCGGCCCACCGCTGGTCAGCACATAAGCGCACCTGATTATGGCAACGTGGTCGATTGCTGAAATATTGTGTCCTATGCACACTCATACTAGGCTGTTCGTCCGAGATTTATTTGGTCATAAAATACGCCTGGATATACTGAAGAATCACGAACGGAAATCTTCCCATATCACCCGGCCTTTTCCTAGTATACCTCCTCCTCTTGTGATCCTTGAACAGAGTATTAGCTATTAGTAGCTGAAACTTGTTATAGAACTCAATTAGTCTTTCTCCTCTCACAATCTTAGTCCCAAGTCAATATTCTCCTTTAACCTTTTCAGCTACTCCTTCCAATACAACTGCTTTCCATTCCTCCATTATTATTAGAGTTCCTTACCTCTCTACATGCTGTATTGCCCTGTCAGTATCTTCAGACACTTTCTCTATCTCCTCATCTTCAGTTTGCAACGTCGGCACGTATACCTCAACTATCATTGTTGGAGTTGGCCAGCTGTTGATTCTGATAATAAGAACCCTGTCACTGAACTGTTAACAGTAACAAAATCTCTTCCCAACCTTCCTATTCACAACGAATCCTACTCCCATTATACCATTTGGTTCAAATGGCTCTGAGCACTATGGGATTCAACTGCTGTGGTTATCAGTCCCCTAGAACTTAGAACTACTTAAACCTAACTAACCTAAGGACATCACACACATCCATGCCTGAGGCAGGATTCGAACCTGCGACCGTAGCAGTCGCACGGCTCCGGACTGCGCGCCTAGAACCACGAGACCACCGCGGCCGGCATTATACCATTTTTCGTTGCTGTTGATATTACCCCATACTCATCTGACCGTAAATCCTGGTGCTATTTCCACTTCACTTCACTGTCCCCTACTGTATCTAGATGGGGCCTTTGCATTTCCCTTTTCAGATTTTTTAGTTTCACCATGACATTTCACACCCCGACTCGTAGAACGTTATCCATTCGTTGATTATTCAATCTTATTCTCATGGTAACCTCCCCCTTCACAGTCCTCTCCCAGATTCCGAATAGGGGACTTCTCTGGAATCTTTTGCCAATGGAGAGATTATCACGACATTTCTTCAATTACAGGCCACGTGTCCTGTGGATACACGTTACGTGTCTCTATTGCAGTGGTTTCCATTGCCTTCTGCATCCTCATGCCGTTAATCATTGCTACTTCATCCGCCTTTGTGGGCAGTTTCCCACCCCTCGGACAGGAAAGTGCGCTGAACCTCTGTCCGCTCCTCCACCCTCTTTGTCAAGGCCGTTGGCAGAGAGAGGGTGACTTCTTATGCCGGAAGTCTTCGACCACAAATGCTGATTATTAACCCAAAATTAAAGCTGCGGCGGGATTTGTACCCAGGACCATAGACCTATTAATCATGACTAAAAGACGCTACCTGTAGACTGAGTGAGATAGGGGATCAGTCCCTTCTCAACCACAGCTTCCCTTTCAGGCCCCTCAGCTCTTACTACTGACGTCTCGTTCCTGTACACATTGAAAATAATCTCTCGTTCTCTGTATTTTAGCCCTAATACCTTCAGAATTGGATAGAGGGTCTTCCAGTTAACGTTGTCAAAAGCTTCCTCTAAGTCTTTAAATGTCATAAATGTAGGTTTGCCCTCTCATGACCTACAAGTCGTAAGGTCAGTATGGGCCAGCATGTTCCTACATTCCTTCAGAACCCAAAAAGATCATCTCCAACATCAGCTTCTATTAGTATTCCCATTCTTCTTTAAATAATTCGTGGTACTATTTTGCAACCATTACCTATTAAACTGATAGATTGTTATTTTCCACATCTGTCAGCACCTGCTTTCTTTGGAATAGGGATTACTGCATCTTTCTTGAAGTCTGAGTTTATTTCGCCTGTCTCATACATCTTGCATACCAGATGGAAGGGTTTTGTCATGACTGACTCTCCCAGGCCCATCATCTACTCCCAGGGCCTTGATTGGATTTAAACCTTTCAGAGATCTGTCAAATTCTTCTCTCAGTACCGTATCCCACATCTCATCTCCATTTACGTCCACTCCCGTTTCTGTAATATTTTCTCAAGTTTATATCTGTTGTGCAGACACTCTACATACTTCTTACACCTTTCAACTTTCTCTTCTTTTGCTTAGGACTGGTTTCAAATCTGAGCTCTTGCTATTGGTACAGCCGCTCCTCTTTTCACCAATAACCTCTTTAATTTTCCTGTAGGTGATACCTGTCCTTCCCCTTACGAAATATCCTTCTAAGTCCTTAAATTAGTCCTCTAGCAAATCCTGTAGAGTCATTTGGCACTTCCTGTCAGTCTCATTTTTAGGCGCTTGTATTCACTTTCGCTTGCTTAATTTTTATATTTTCTCCTTTCATCAATAAAAATTCAATATCACTTGTATCATCCAAGTATTTCTACCAGTATAGTTTTTTTTTAGCAATTTCATCCTTCGCTGCCGTATTTCATTTCCTAAAGCTATCAATTGGTCCTCTACTCTATTCCTTGCCCCTGTTCTGGTCAACCATTGCCTGATACGTCCTTTGAAACTCTCAGCAACCTGTGGCTCTTTCAACTTATTCAGGTCCCGTCTTATTAATTTCCTACCTGTATCCAGTTTCTTCAGTTTTAATCTACACTTCATAAGCAATAAACTGTGGTCTAAGTCCACATCTCTCCCTGGAAAAGCAGTAGTACATCGTGCACTATGGGTTGCCCAGTCACGTTGTTGGCACCACAGGTTCCTCCTAGTCTGCAGAGGAACGTCTTCCTGAATCCATAGATGATGGTCGGTTAGGGGGCTGCAACATTCGTGAGCGTTCAGTCTTCTGTCCTTGAAAAACGGGCCTGTGAGTTGATGGTTGACTATACCACACCACATGTTCACACTCCATGAACACTGACGTTCAACCCGACGAAGACGCCAGGGACTGTCAACAGATCAAAAGTGCATGTTTTGGCGTTTTACCTGCCCATGATAGGTAAATGTGACTTCGTCACTAAGTATGATACATGATACATCGAAATATCCTGTCTTAATGCCAATGTACAGAAGTTAACAGGATTCTCGTAATCGTTTCCACGCAGCTCTTGCGGGAGATAGATTCGACAGGGATGGATGGAGAGTGCATAGGTCAAGTGTCTGATTCATGCCTCTTCCTCGTACGACAGCGAGGGAAATAACGTGCGGATCCGAAGCCTTCCTATACACCTCCAACACAATGCAATTACTTCAACCCTGCTCTGTAACGTTAATAACACTACAGAAGATGACATCACACACATCTTCTTTGCATGTGCAAAATGCAAGATGCACAGACAATCATTTTACAAGAATTATGTCGTCTGAAATTAAAAATACTCACGAGTGTCACCATTCTACTTTCCTTAAGTAAAGCAAGGAGCTTCTCTAGGTTTTACAAGGTGCCATGACATGTTTGTAATAAGAACCCAGTACCGGAACTATGTTAATTGTTCTGTTAAAATGTGTTTTATGTGTATAGATATTTCAAGCCAAGCTTTGAAAAGTTCTATTACTAGTGCTCCTCTTTAACATGTTTTGTATTAAATGGTGGTGTTAATCGTTAGTGTTGTAACATTTGTGACCCTGTTATGTCATTAGTGTATGGGTTGTACTAAACGTCCCATATTTAACGTTTAGATGGCTAAATAGACATTAGATGCCGGAGGCTAAAAGTAAAAAATAAAGTACAAGATTGCTTTCTCCGCAAACTAGGGAAGAAGTTTTATAAAAGCCATTATTGAACAAAAATTAACGACAGTAAAATGTGCGTCAAAATATAAAAATGACACAGGTAAAACTTGAATGACAATGAAATGTACATCGAAATATAGCAGTAACACGTTAGGTAAAAACTATTTAATTATGTAATATTCATATAAATGGGATGTCAGCTATAAAATATGTTGCTGCACCAATAAGTCAAGTGATACATGAAGGGACAAAACATATGTGATAAATTGTGTTGTATGTGATACAACATGAGAGAAATACATATTAGCAAATGTGTTTGTTGACGCATAGAGACTTGTATGTGCATCTCTCATTTTATGGCACTTGTAACACAATTTGTCGCTACATTTTGTAAATTTGTGTATTATTTTGCTTACTGGTGCAGCACCATGTTTTATAACTGACATCCTGTGTATATGAATCTCGTGTGATCAAATAGTTTTTACCAACTGTTATATTGTTATATCTCAATATACATTACACTGACATTCAAGTTTTACCCGTGTCATTCATACATTTCGGTGCGCATTTCCCTGTAGTTAACTTTTATTCAACGATGGCTTTTAACATATCTTCTTTCATAAAATCTCTTAACTCGTTTGCAGAGAAAGCAGTCATAGTACATTACTACTGATCGATTTGAAGTGTCTTTGGTCAATGCTTACAACATCTATCGGTGTAGTCTACTCTTTTGGCAGTTTAATACATTACAACTAAGAATTGAAAACTGTACAACTAAGTGCAATGTTTATGAAATGAGAATTCTGTTAGTACATAGTTCCCACGTTTAGTTCTTTAAGAGCAAAAATAGATGTACATGTAAGTATTGGAACAGCTGTGATTACAGTCATTATCACAATCCTGTAGTTTACTGGCATTTGATATTTATTTTCCATAATTTCTGTACATTGCCCAACAGGTGACGATAGTATTTAGAAATGTGAAACATTTAATAATGAATTGTTCAATCAAGACATTCTCATAATTACAATTTGTGGAAAATATTTGAAATAGCAAATTCTGCCTAGTACAGCGTCTACGACACGTGCAATCTAAGTAGTATTCCATAACACAACCCTTGTAATAGTAACTGTATAATGAGCAATTGCAGGATATTACAACCTATTCATAAATCATATATCAGCTATAGGGTGCTATTTTGCAGTAACAAGTGGATAACTTTTGGTTCTGATGATTATAACATAGATTTTAATTAAACCTTTGTACTAAACGCTTATCATATTGAGTATATTGACATTCAGCCTAATTTGAGCAGTATATTTAGCAACTATGATAGTTAAATGCTCTAAGACACTCATTGAAAATACCTTTACAGGCAAATTAAAAAAAGAACTAAATCGTATCACAGAATAATATTTGACGGCCTATGAGAACATTGTATACAGCTCCTTGTGCTAAGTGTAAATAAAGAGAAAGTGAGGAAGTACACTAAATTTAATTACAACAGGGTACTTAATTTACCAAAAACCTAGTTTTTTAGTAAACTGCTTAAAGATATAAACTGTAGAATTTTTATCTGAATGAAAATGCAACACTTTCCGTAACAGAGTCATCACCTTGCTTGAAATCTGTTATCCTGCAAAAGTAAGCAGATAAAGCAGAAGCCCACAGCGAAACCGTGCACATATTTGTTCAGGCACAAAGGAAAAAAATATCTTATTGGGTACCCCAAACTTCCATTTTAAGTCTACTGTTGATTATGACATTTGTAAAAGACTTTCTATGGAATATACTAACAGCAGGAAAAGTACTTTTTCAGGTGAAGCTAGTATTCAAGTCAATCCAAACAAACATACAACAACACAAGAAATGATAAATATTATTAAAGAATTATTGAATGGCTATCTGTGATAAAAAAAGACACAACGTATTCAGTTATGAACATTTAGACATACCACACCACTGATAAGTGTAACACATGGCGAGGAAATAATAACTAGTATGGAATCTTCAATATATTCCATACTGGTGAGAATTCAAGACGGAGAAAAAACATTTTGGTGCTCTTGAAACGACTCAGTTAAGCTACATTTCCATTTATAGTCATTGCAAATCCTGGGGAGAGACAAATCGTCTAGTGTCAATATTTTCATTCAGTAATGTCATATGCAATAATGTCCTAAGGTGAATCATCCTTGGGGAAATAAGAACTTATTTCTAGAAAAACATGCTGCAAGAATAATATGTGTTGTTCACCTACGATCATATTATAGACATTTGTTTAAGGAGCTAGGAATTTTGACTACTGCTTCGCAACATATTTACACCCCCATAAACTTTGTTGTAAGTGTTCCATTGCAATTCAAAAGGAACAATAATGTGTTTACTTACAGTATCATGAGGAACAATGACATATTCAGCATTTCCCATTGAGGTTACAACAGCACAGTAAGGGCTGCAAAATTTTCCAATTAAATTCTTTAATTACCTCCTCAGTGATATAAAATCTTTGACAGACAGTAAAATTACATTTGACGACAAAATATAACTGTTTCTCCTTGAAAATTGATTATGTTCCATAAAAGGTTGTTTATTATTTTAATCCCTAAATGTTGGTGAGTAGGAATTGCTAACTCACATTTGTTTTAAAAAATAGATAAAAACTTGTAAATAGTCAGCATATAGCCATATTTACAAATGAATGTGTAATATGGAGGAAAGGACTCGGACCACATCATTAAGATTGATCAGACAAATAATCCATGGAACATTAATTCCATGGAACATTAATCTGACTAACGCCCAGGAACAGATCGAATGTTGATTATTTAGCTCAGTCGAAGAATAATGCAAAATATTAAGGAAAGCAATGCAGACATCTAAGCAAATGCACTATGAGAAAATATATGCAATTAGCAGAATCAAAATAACAACAATATGGAATCTAATGATCAAGAATTCTGGTAGAAGGTGAAAGGGAAAAGTGCAGATGGTCTTTTTACGTTGCTAACAGATGGGTGTAGCGTGCAAAACTCTCTGACCAGCCTGGGATCGTCAGGACCAGTAGATAATGCTCCATGACACCTGATTGTGAGACTAGCCTTTACCAGTAATATCGGCTGCATGAATATGGTACCCTCTTCACTACAATAAATAATGTCCTTATACAATCCTTCAAATCTCAACATTCTAGTGGTTTTGACGAAATATCAACAAATTTATTTAACGAGTTTTCTTACGTGTTTAGTAAGCACTACAGTTACATTTCCAGGAAGTGCTTTATAATTGAAGCACTACCTGAAGAGATGAAATTTGCTGATATAAACATATGCCTTCTAGAAAGGGGCAATGAAATGTTGTCAGATTACAGATTAATCTCACTTTGCCCGCATTTTCGAAAATTTTGTAAACAACAATGTGCAGCTGGCGTCTTAACCATCTGACCACGAATAAAATACACTCTAACACTAAGTATGGATTTCTGAAGGATGTCTATTTTGAGGAGGCTGTTTACTAGTACAGTGAGAAAATACTTCATTTATTAGAGAATTAATTAGATGCAGTGGGCATTTCCTGTGATTTGTCAAATGCATTTGGCTTCCTTAATCACAATGTCATTTTATGTAATTTCGAACACAAGAGACTCTAATACATTTGCTAAATGGTTCCAGTAAAACCCCGCGAACGTGAAACAGCACGAGATACCAGTGAATTGAGCTATGAATTATCTTCACATTGGAAAGCTGCTACGTGTAGTGTCGCACAAACGCTTATTGTTAGGGCCACTGCTTTGCTTTGTGTACTTCAATGATCTTTTACCAGTTAACTGTCAGTTGAATAATCGGTATTGCATGCAGATGATACAAATATTGCAGTAAACAGCAAGTCATAGAAAGCTGAAGAAACGAATGCTACTGATACTTTCATGGACATTAATAAATTCTGTATGATCTGTTCACTATCATTATATTTTTAAAAGATTCACTACGTGCAGTTCACAATATTTTGCCACCTAGATAATGTAGGAAGTTGAGGAAGAGCAGACAGAATACGGTGACATCGGAATTAAACATTCATAATAATTTCAGTTGGAATTAATATACCATGGAACTCCAGAACGCCTAAATGAATCTTCCTCAGCAGTGCGAATGTTATCCGACAAAGGTGATATAAAACTAATGATGCTGACATATGTTGCTAATTTCCGTTCCATAACGTCATATAATATAATTTTTTTCGGTACCTCTTCAAGTCAAGCATAGAGTTTAAGAGTCCAAAATTGATTACTTGTGGTTCGAAATTACGAATATGCTGTAGAAATCTGTTACGGTATCTGGGTATACCAAGTGCTGCTTCTCAGTATTTCTATTCTCTGAGGAAATTCGTAGTAAATATTAGTCCTATCATAAAAGCAGCTCAAATCACAAAATCAATACTAGGAACTTTAACAATCTACCCAAATGACTGAAAGTCTCTTCCTTTAGTCCAAAAAGTGGTCCAGTGTTCAGTAACACTCATTTTCAATAAGATGCCAACAAAGATAAGGAGTTTAGTTGCATCTACATCTACATGGATACTCTGCAAATCACTTTTAAGTGCCTGGCAGAGGGTTCATCGAACCACCTTCACAATTCTCTATTATTCCAATCTCGTATAGCGCGCGGAAACAATGAACACCTGCATCTTTCCGTACGAGATCTGATTTCCCTTATTTTATCGTGGCGATCGTTCTTCCCTATGTAGGTCGGTATCAATAAAATATTTTCGCATTCGGAGGAGAAAGTTGGTGATTGGAATTTCGTGAGAAGATTTCGTCGCAACGAAAAAGGCCTTTCTTTTAATTATGTCCAGCTAAAGTCCTGTGTAATTTCTGTGACACTCTCTCCCATATTCTGCGATAATACAAAACGAGCTGCCTTTATTTGAACTTTTTCGATGTACTCCATCAGTCCTATCTGGTAAGGGTATCACACCGTGCAGCAGTATTCTAAAAGAGGACGGACAAGCGTAATGTAGGCAGTTTCCATAGTAGGTCTGTTACATTTTCTAAGTGTCCTGCCAATAAAACGCAGTCTTTTGTTAGCCTTCCCCACAACATTTTCTATGTGTTCCTTCCAATTTAAGTTGTTCGTAATTGTAATACCTAGGTATTTGGTTGAATTCACGGCCTTTAGATTAGACTGATATATCATGTAACCGAAGTTTAAAGAGTTCCTTTTAGCACTCATGTGGATGACCTCACACTTTTCTTTTTTTAGTTCAACTGCCACCTTTTGCACCATTCACATATTTCTTCTAAATAGTTTTGCAATTTGTTTTGATCTTTTGATGACTATATTAGTCGATAAACTACAGTGTCAACTGCAAACAACCGAAGACGGCTGCTCAGATTGTCTCTCGTATCGTTTATATAGATAAGGAACAGCAAAGGGCCTATAACACTACCTTGGGGAACGCCAGAAATCACTTCTGCTTTACTCGATGACTTTCCGTCAATTACTACAAACTAAGACCACTCTGAAAGTGAATCCAAATCCAGTCACATAACTGAGACGATATTCCATAAGCTCGCCATTTCACTACGAGCCACTTGCGTGGTACAGTGTCAAAAGTCATCGGGAAATCCAGAAATACGGAATCGATTTGAAATCCCTTGTCAATAGCACTCAACACTTCATGTGAATAAATAGATAGTTATGTTTCGCAGGAACGATGTTTCTAATCTCATGTTGACCGTGTGTCAATAGACCCTTTTCTTCGAGGTAATTCATTATGTTGGAACACAATATATGTTTTAAAATCCTACTGCAAATCGACGTTAAGATATGGGCCTGTAATTTAGTGGATTACTGCTACTACCTTTCTTGAATACTGTTGTGACCTGTGCAACTTTCCTGTCTGTGAGTACGGATCTTTTATCGAGCGAACGGTTGTATATGATTGTTAAGTATGGAGCTAATGCATCAGCATTCTCTGAAAGGAACCTAATTGGTATACAGTCTGGACCAGAAGACTTGCTTTTATTAAGTGATTTAAGTTCCTTCACTACCACGAGGATATTTACTTCTACGTTGCTCATGTTGGCAGCTGTTCTCGATTCGAATTCTGGAATATTTACTTCGTCTTCTTTCGTAAAGGCATTTGGGAAGTATAAAATTCAGGTTAACAGGAGTCTCATCGACTTACTTGCGGCCAACTCCTTTTCCTCCACTGACAGGTTTCTGAAACGAACCAGTTGATGTACTGTAGACATAATTACCATATTTGTATTTTTTATTAATATCACATAATGTGAAAAGGAGTGTGACATGTTGCACATCCACAGGGATTCCCACCATACAGATCCATGGGACGCAGAACTGATCTAATCTAAACTAACGTACTCAGAAGAATGTCAGAAAATAAAAAGAGTGCATTGACTGTATGTACATCGAAGGAGCACTGTAACAAAGTGTGATAAACGAGGAAGAAGACTCTGTTAACACAGAAGGTATAGTAATGAGATCAGAGTTAGCAGTTATCTAATGCTCTGAGTTCAAAGGAGTCAGTAGAATTCACTGCTGTACTTTCACAACATGTGGGAGATTTAGAAAGTGAAAGGTTCTGCGAGTTACTGTCAAAAAGTATAAAACAGTCGTCTTACCATCATCTTTCCGGGGAAATGTTACCGTCACATTTTCACAGAAAGTGTGTACGGCCACGTCTAAATACTATCAGACGATTAATCTCACAAATAATGCTCTTGACCTACTGCTCACAATAATATATGGAAGAAGAAAAAGAGACATTGATGACGTAACGGACGAAAGTCACTGTGGTTTCAGGAATGGAAAAGGTACGAGAGAAGCAATTCCGGTGTTGTACTTGATAATGGAAGTCATATTGAAGAAATGTCTGGATATCACCTCATGACATAACAAATATCACAGAGTGAGGCTTAAGTATGGCCAGTACAAAGACAGTCGCGATGTATAGTGTTAGAAAGGAGAACAACGATTTAAATCAATAGAGTGAATGACACAGTAGGCGACGAGTTGAGAGAATACTTCTACTTAGTACGTAACATAACATGGGATGGGTGAAGCAAGGAATTTATCAGAAAAATATTGGCACACGTGAAGGACGATTTCCGCAATAAAAGAGCACTAACGGGACCAGATGTTCGGTGGAACTGAGCAAAGAGCTCCTTTGGGATTACGTCTTGTTGTTGACGTTGGATTGGTGTTTGGGATGGGGGCTGTGCAGACGTGGATTTCAATTTATTAAACATAAAAATACATCCTGATAACAGAAGAGTAATATAATTTCAATAAAAGAAAATATATTCTTTTGTAGCCCTTTAATATCCTCAATTGTAGCGATGACACCAGATCCGGGCAGCGCAGTTTTGGTAGCGCAACGCCGCGTGCTGTGACGTAGCGGTAGAATGTCCTTACTTCGGCCGCGCGTGGCTGGCGGCGCCCGGCTGAGCGGCGGCTCTGCTGCGGACAGCAAGCTGCTGCGCGTGGATGGCTCTGGGTTGGAGTCCCGGCGCTGGCGGCACGAGAAGTGTTCTCGTAGTGCGGAATGTACTCTATCCCACCCCGTCTTCTTTCCTCCTCCTCCTGGTGGCTCGTCCGCGGTGGACGGGCGGAACAGGCAGCATTCGCCCAGCGTCGTCGGCTCACCGATGTCAGCATTGGCGGCGAGTGAGTCAGCCGCGATTTTTGCTGATCCTGGGTTGATGATTGACAGCGGCAGCAGAGAGGATCAGAGCTGGTACTGTCCCCTCTCGTCTGCTGCTGGATAGGCCGCCCTTACTGCAACATCTCCGTAATAAAGATTAAAATGTCGATCACCGAACTGAGCGCTACGCAGCGACCCAGTACACATCTAACTGTAAGTCTAACTGCGAGTGCGAGTGCCTTGTTGCTGTCAAAGCTGGCGTATTTAAAGGAAGCACGAGCGACGTCCTGACGTCATGCTCGTTTGTAATGACCGCATTCGTTCCACTTACACTGCTGATTCATCTGTCGTACTCGCCCCTTAGGTGTTCTTGCGACATAGTTACGTGTTGTTGCGGCAGACTTACGCGAAGTTGTGAAATGGAGTACAGCTGACGCTATACCTCTGTCTTGCACTCTCCGAAAGTCTCCGTCTAACACAAACCCGCGTGTTAAGCAGTTCTCTCTCGCCTGTTGTGTGTAACCAGGCCAATGCCCCTGCGCGACGACTCATTCCATACATGTGCAATCCTCTTAGCTCTTGCCTAACCTACTGCCTCTGGCTCTCCGCATAGGCAACGAAACTTTGACAATATTCCACGTTTCCAACTCTTTACTATTCCGTGACACTACACAATCGAGGCTCAAAACAATCACTACAACAAAATATCTTCCATACAATAAGCCGATTAAAATCAATCTTTCCCTCTAATATACATAACCGGTCAATAACACGAATAAGCTACATTGCATGGCACTAACCTATGATAACGTGTACTACTAGTGGAATTAAAAGGCAGATGCCGTAACAACTGTTAGACATAGCTTGGAACGTTTACATTACGCATTATTACAAATCGATCTACTGCTAGTGCAGTCACCATATAGCTACCATAGAAGCTACATCTACATCTACATCTACATTAATACTCCGCAAGCCACCCAAAGGTGTGTGGCGGAGGGCGCTTTACGTGCCACAGACATTACCTCCCCCCGGGTTCCCGGGTTCGATTCCCGGCGGGTTCGGGGATTTTCGCTGCCTCGTGATGGCTGGGTGTTGTGTGCTGTCCTTAGGTTAGTTAGGTTTAAGTAGTTCTAAGTTCTAGGGGACTGATGACCATAGATGTTAAGTCCCATAGTGCTCAGAGCCATTTGAACCATTTTTGCCATTACCTCCCTTTCTTGTTCCAGTCGCGTGTGGTTCGCGGGAAGAACAACTGCCGGAAAGCCTGTGTGCACACTCGAATCTCTCTAATTTTAGAACCGTGATCTCCTCGGGAGGTATAAGTAGGGGGAAGCAATATATTCGATACCTCGTCCAGAAACGCACCCTCTCGAAACCTGGACAGCAGGTTACACAGCGATGCTGAGCGCCTCTCTTGCAGAGTCTGCCACTTGGGTTTGCTAAACATTTCCGTAACGCTATCACGCTTACCAAATAACCCTTTAACCCCCCCCCCCCCCTGCGGGATCGTGGGTTAGAATAGGCCCGCGGTATTCCTGCCTGTCATAAGAGTCTCAAACGTTTCGGCCCTTATGTGATGGTCCCCTGTCGGGTTTGACCTCCATATTTCAAAATTATTCCCAACAGCGAGCCGATTGGGGAAGGGCGCCTCACTTGGTGCATTGTGTCCATCGTGAGATGAGACCTTTCGCCAGCTTATTCGTCATTGCATTGCTGTCCTGCCCGCTCTCCATCTCTTGGGCATGGATACGTTTCTATGTGCACTTTCCGCCATGCAATGTGCAGTGCCGTTGTCTGCACTGACGACGACCGTGGACTAATTGTGGCCTCATATCCAACACGGTAGTCAATCCGTTGTGGTGGGGCCGCCATGTACCCTGTTGGTTGTAGCCCCCTGACAACACGGGGATCGCTCTACTAATGCCTGCGCCGGTAACTCACCACGTATGCCAAGGAGTAGATGAACATCTCCCTGGGGCATCTGGACTCCCGGCAATGGCCATGTTGCCAGGTGGCCCTTGCTGTGGCTGGGTGGCGCCCATGTGGAGGGCCCGTGGTCGGAGTAGGTGGCACCAGGGTGGATGACATGCAATGAAGCGTGGCACATTTTCCCTTGCTGGTGGCCAACCACCAGCAGTCTCTAAGCGTTCGAGGGCTCACTTCAAAGCTAACATGTATGACCACAAAGCGTTTCCCTGCCTGGCCACACCATGGGAGGAACGTAAGGATATGAATGACAGCGAAACGTATTCGTCCCAGTATCTCGTCTGTACCATAGCTGATAGGGAATTCTTTGTGTCCGTGAAGCCTCAGTTCTTTGTAGAGATGGAGGGCTTGCCTAAAATGTGATCTGGGTCAGTCTTGATAAAAACAGCATCCTCTGCCCAGTCATGAGCCTTGTACGCTTGTATGAAGCTGGGGGATGTTTCAGTTACTATCACGCCCCATAAAAGCTTAAATATGGTCTGGGACATTATTTTCCACAGGGATCTTCTTTTACAGTCCGATGACGAGCTGCTCACCAACTTAGAGCGACGAGGTGTCCTTCTCGTCCAGCGCATCCACTGAGGTCCGAGGGATTATCAAATTGCCACCAGTGCCTTCATCTTGGCCTTCGAGGGTAACACATTACCTGAGAAGGTCAAAGTGATGGTCTACCGCTGTGATGTCATGCCATATATGTCTCCCCCAATGCGGTGCTTCAAGTGTTGGAAATTTGGCCATATGTCTTCCTGCTGTGCTTCCAGCCTCACATGTCGCGATTGTGGTCATCCAACCCATCCTGATACTCCATGTGCCCCGCCTCCCATCTGTGTCAACTGTGGAGTGCACCATCCCCCTTGCTCGCTGGACTGTAAGATCCTACAGAAGGAAAGTAAAATAATGGAATACAAGACCCTGGACCGACTGACCTACACTGAGGCTAAGCGGAAATTTGAACAGCATCATCCCGTGCACATGGCATCATCTTATGCCGCCACTGTCAGTCATGCAACAGTTCCATCAGCTACACCACATACAGTCAGCTCTCAAAGGACCACACCTGCCCCCTTGATGGTTGGGGGCACTTCCCTACCTGTTGGTCCCACACCACCTACCTCCTACCTCAAGGGCAGCATCCCCTCACCCACCGGGGACACTGGTCCACACTTCTAAGCTGGAGAAGCGTAACTCTTCTTCGGCTTCTCTCGCAAGGAAGGGATCGCTTGGGACACTCCCTTCGCAGGGTCCTATCAGCAGCACAGCAGACACCCACCAGTCGCTGAAGAAGCCACAGGTGGGTGGTCGTCTTCCGTCCTGGAGACTGACTCCAAGAAGCCCTCCCAGCAAGGGCGACCAAGGGAACAGCGCAAGAAAGCGAAACTGAAGACCCCTAAGACCAAGGAACCTGTGGTGGTACCCACTCCACTGCTACTTACAAGCTCTGCATCTGAGGATGAGGTGGAGATTCTTGCGTCCTTTGAGGACCTCGATCTCGCCAGTCCCTCGGACTTGATGGATGTCGCTCCTCTCGATACTCAGTCGGTGGCAGCAGGTGACCCAACAGCGTAATTTGTCTCCTCGGTGCCTTCACGGCTTTCTCGGCCGTGGGGAATGTCATCCTCCAATGGAACTGCAGTGGTTTCTTCTACTATCTTGCTGAGCCCTGACAACTTCTCAGCCTTCACCCATTCCTCTGCATTATACTTCAAGAAACTTGGTTTCCAGCACTGCGAACCCCTGCCCTCTCTGGCTATCGGGGTTATTATAGGAATGGGGCAGTTTATGAAAGGGTATTTGGTGACGTCTGCATCTACGTCCTTCACTCCTTTCACAGCGAGTCCGTCCCTCTACAAACATCTTTAGAGGCTGTCGCTGTTCGGGTGTGGACGCCTCAGGCTGTTACTGTCTCAGTCTGTATCTTCCACTAGATTGTGATGCCCACAGCATGTCCTGGCTACACTGATAGCCCAGTTGCCGCCAACTACTCTGTTCGACTTCAACGCCCATAACCCTCTGTGAGGTGGATCAGTGGCAACAGGCCAAGGCAGCATCGTTGCGATTGCTCCAGCGTCACAAGCGGCATCCATCATTGGACCACCTCATCGGTTTTAAACGGCTCTGTGTGCGGGCCTGCTGCATCATTCACCGATAAAAGCAGGAGTTCTGGGAAAGGTATGTCTCCACCATTGGCCTCCGTATCTCTCCATTGCAGGTTTGGGCCAATATTAGGCGACTCTATGGCCATTGGACCCCCGTCAGTGTCCCAGCGCTTTCACTGAATGCAGCAGTTTGTACTGACCCCGAAACAATTGCAAACCGCTTAGCAGAGCATTTTGTTCAGAGATCCGCTTCTGCGAATTACCCACTGACCTTACGCTCCATTAAAGAGCAGTTGGAATGTTGGAGCCTTTCATTTCACATGCACCACCCTGAATCCTACAATGTTCCATTGAGTGAGTGGGGATTCTAATGTGCCCTAGCCGCTTGCCCTGATACGGCACCCAGGCCAGATCGCACCCACTGTCAGATGCTCAAACACCTCTCGATGTACGACCAGCGCCACCTCCTAGACCTTTACAACCGTATCTGGGATGAGGGTGAGTTCCCGTCTCAATGGTGGGAAAGCATGATAGTCCGCATTTTGAAACCTGGCAAGAACCCACTGGAGGTGGACAGCTACTGCCCCATTAACCTGACCAACGTTCTTTGGAAGTAGCTCGAATGCAAGGTGAGCTGGCGGTTGACTTGGCTCCTTGAGTCTCGGGACCTCCTGGCTCCATCCCAGGGCGGTTTTTGCCTAGGACGCTCCACCATCGACAACTTGGTGTACCTGGAGTCTGCCATTCGGTCAGACTTTTCCCGGCGGCGACACTCATCGCTGTCTTTTCCGATCTCACGAACGCCTATGATACTATTTGGCGACACCTCATTCTCGCTACTCTGCATGCGTGGGGTCTTCGGGGACCACTTCCGATTTTTATACAAAACTTTTTATCCTACCGCACTTTCTGAGTTCGCGTTGGTGCTTCCCATAGCGCCCCCCTATACGCAAGAGAATGGGGTCCCACAGGGCTCCATCCTGAGTGTACCATGCTGTCCAAATGCCATCGATGGTCTTGCAGTCACAGTAGGATCGTCAGTCTCTCCCCTCCTCTATGCTGATGATTTTTGTAATTCTTTCTGCTAATCATCTACTGTTGTAGGTGAATGCCGTCTGCAGGGAGCTATATGGAAGTCGCAGTCATGGGCCCTCAATCACGGCTTCCGGTTTTCGGCCACCAAAACTTGTGTGATGCACTTCTGTCGCCGCCGTACCACCCACCCCCATCCTGAACTTTACCTCGATGACCAACTACTAGATGTAGTTGAGACTTATTGCTGGTCTTAGATGTCCGCTTCAGTTGGCTTCCCCATATTCGTCACCTTAAAGACAAATGCTGGTGGCTTCTCAATCTCCTTCAGTGCCTGACCGACACCAACTGGGGTGCTGATTGTCATACACTACTGTGACTGTATCAAGCCGTTGTAGAGTCTGGTGCTGATTACTGAAGTGTGGTGTATGGTTCCGCCACCCTTTCAGTACTGCATCTACTGGACCCTGTCCACCACTGTGGAGTTCGCCTCACTACGGGAGCCTTTCGATCTAGCCCCATGAACAGCCTCCTCGTAGAAGAGGTCGTTCCCCCATTGTGGCTCCGGTGGCAACTACTGCTCGCCAACTATGCCGCACAAGTGCATAGTTCACCTCACCACCCAAAATACCGTCTTCTTTTCCCCAAAACGGTGGTCCATCTCCCACAGTGGTGGCCTAGAAATGGAAATCCCTTCGCTTTCCGTGTCCGGTCAATTCTTCATGACCTGGACGCTTCCCCCCTACCACCTTTCCTGCACACTCGTTTCCATACCCCTCCATAGACAATACCTCAGCTGCAGCTTCGGCTGGACTCACTGCTTGGCCCCAAAGGCTCAGTACTACCTGAGGTCCTCCGCCAGATTTGTTCTTCGTGAGTTTGGGGGCTCAGAGATCAGCTACACTGATGGCTCCCCGGTCGATGGTCTTTTTGGGTTTGCATACGCTCACGTTGAACATACAGAACAACGCTCCTTGCTGGTTGGCTGCAGTGTATTCACTGCAGAGCTGGTTTCCATCTATAACACTCTTTACCATATCTGCTCCTGCTCTGGTGAGTCCTACATCATTTGTAGTGACTCCTTAAGCAACCTACAAGCCCTCGACCAGTGGTTCCCTAGGCATCCTTTAGTATTGTTCGTCCAGGAGTCTCTTTATGCCCTCTACAGGAGTGGACGCTCAGTGACTTTCATATTTACCCCAGGCCATGTTGGGATACTGGGCAATGAACATGTTCACTGCCTAGCCAAACAGGCCACCAATAAACCGTCTCTGGGCGTTGGCCTCCCGGAGACTGATTTGCGACCAGTCTTACACAGCAAAGTTTTAGAGATTTGGGAATGGCGCAACCTGACGACACCAAACAAACTCCGTACTATCGAGGAGACGACGAATGTGTGACAGTCATCCATGTGAGCCACTCGCAGGGTCTCAGTTGTCCTTTGTCGGCTCCGCATTGGCCTCATCCGCTTAACACACAGCTACGTACTGCGCCGTGAGGACCCGCCTCTATGATGCTGCGGGTTGGCTTTGACGGTGGTCCACATTTTGTTGCCCTGTCCCCTTTTAACTGTGCTCAGGCTGACGGTTGCGCTGCATGATATACTCCCTGCCCTTTTAACAGATAATACTACCATCTACCATGGTAGACTTAGTTATGCGTTTTATTCGGGCAGGGGGCATTTATCGCTTAATATTAGTGTTTGTCATTTTTTGTGTTGAGTCTGACCTTTGGCCTACGCTTTTAGACTGGGTTTTTTAGTGTGTCTCTATGGTCGGCCAACCACTGTCACACTCTGTGTCATTTTAATTCTTTTGGCTGGTCTCTGTCTGAGTCCTCCTTGTCCTGTGTCGTCTTTTGTCGTCTCCATTGTTCGTTTTTAATCTGTGTGGGTATTTGAAGTTTTCGGAAAAAGGGACCAATGGCCATAGCAGTCTGGTCACTTCAATCCCACAAACCAACCAACCTAACACTGTGACGAGAAGCGCTGCTCTTCTTTGGATCTTCTCTATCTCCCTGTCACCCCGACCTGGTATGGATACCACACTGATGAGAAATACCCAAGTACAGGTCGAACTAGTGTTTTGTAAGCCACCTCCTTTGTTGATGGACTACGTTTTCTAAGGACTCTCCCAATGAATCTCAACCAGGCACCCGCCTTCAAATCGTTCCGTATGCATACTCCTAGATATTTTACAGAATTAACTGCTACCAGTGTTCGTTCCGCTATCATATAATCATACAATAAACGATACTTCTTTCTATGTATTCGCAATACATTACATTTGTCTATGTCAAGAGTCAGTTGCCATATTGTGGTGAGCACAGGTCCCATAACACTCCCCTGTGGCACGCCAGAGGTTACTTTAACGTCTGTAGACGTCTCTCCATTGAGAGCAACAAACTGTGTTCTGTTTGCTAAACACTCTTCAATCCAGCTACACAGCTGGTCTGATATTCCGTAGGCTCTTACTTTGTTTATCACGCGACAGTGCGGAGCTGTATCGAACGCCTTCCGGAAGTCAAGGAAAATGGCATCTACCTGGGAGCCTGTAACTAATATTTTCTGGGTCTCATGAACAAATAAAGCGAGTTGGGTCTCACACGATCGCTGTTTCCGGAATCCAAGTTGATTCCTACAGAGTAGATTCTGGGTTTCCAGAAACGACATGATACGCGAGCATAAAATATGTTCTAAAATTCTACAACAGATCGACGTCACAGATATAGGTTTATAGTTTGGCGCATCTGCTCGACGACCCTTCTTGAAGACTGGGACTACCTGTGCTCTTTTCCAATCATTTGGAACCTTCCGTTCCTCTAGAGACTTGCGGTACACGGCTGTTAGAAGCGGGGCAAGTTCTTTCGCGTACTCTGTGTAGAATCGAATTGGTATCCCGTTAGGTCCAGTGGACTTTACTCTGCTGAGTGATTTTAGTTGCTTTTCTATTCCTATTCCTTGGACACTTATTTCGATATCAGCCATTTTTTCGTTTGTGCGAGGACGTAGAGAAGGAACTGCAGTGCGGTCTTCCTCTGTGAAACAGCTTTGGAAAAAGGTATTTAGTATTTCAACTTTACGAGTGTCATCCTCTGTTTCAATGCCATCATCCTCCCGGAGTGTCTGGATATGCTGTTTCGAGCCACTTACTGATTTAACGTAAGACCAGAACTTCCTGTGATTTTCTGTCAAGTCGGTATATAGAATTTTACTTTCGAATTCACTGAACGCTTCACACATAGCCCTCCTTACGCTAAATTTGACATCGTTTAGCTTCTGATTGTCTGAGAGGTTTTGGTTGCGTTTAAATTTGCAATGAAGCTCTCTTTGCTTTCGCAGTTGTTTCCTAACTTCGTTGTTGAACCACGGTGGGTTCATCCCGTCCATCACAGCCTTACTCGGCATTTTACGATTGCCTTGAAATTTTTCCATAAACACTCAACATTGTCAGTGTCGGAACAGATATTTTCGTTTTCATCTGTTAGGTAATCTGAAATCTGCCTCCTATTGCTCTTGCTAAACAGATAAACCTTCCTCCCTTTTTTTTTTATATTCCTATTTACTTCTATATGCAGGGTTGCTGCAACGGCCTTGTGATCAGTGATTCCCTGTTCTGCGCTTACAGAGTCGAAAAGTTCAGGTCTGTTTGTTATCAGTAGTTCCAAGATGTTATCTCCACGAGTCGTTTCTCGATTTAATTGGTCGAGGTAATTTTCGGATAGTGCACTCGGTATAATGTCACTCGATGCTCTGCCCCTACCACTCATCCTAAACATCTGAGTGTCCCAGTCTATATGTGGTAAATTGAAATCTCCACCTGAGACTATAACATGCTAAGGAAATTTATGTGAAATATATTTCAGATTTTCTCTCAGTTGTTCTGCCACTAATGCTGCTGAGTCGGGAGGTCGGTAAAAGGAGGCAATTACTAACTTAGCTCGGTTGTTGAGTATAAGCTCCACCCATAGTAACTCACAGGAACTATCCACTTCTATTTCACTACAGGATAAACTACTACTAACAGCGACAAACACGCTGCCACCTGTTGCATACCATCTATCCTTTCTAAACACCGTCTGTGCTTTTGTAAAAATTTCGGCAGAATTTATCTCTGGCTTCAGCCTGCTTTCCCTATCTGTAACGATTTCAGCTTTGGAGCTTTCTATCATCGCTTAAAGATCCGGTACTTTACCAACGCAGCGTCGACAGTTTACAATTACAATACCGATTGCTGCTTGGTCCCCGCATGTCCTGATTTTGCTCCGCACCCTTTGAGGCTGTTGCCATTTCTGTACTACCCACAATGCTCTCCCAAACTACTTACGCGTTCATTTGACTGAATGATTAATTTCTAGACGTTAATTTAAATTTTAACATTATGGGCCCAACTCACTTTTGTTCGCTTGATAGACAGATGTTTCCATCTACGAAGTAGGTGACCATTCAGAACTAGTAATTAATGAATTGTGAAAATTCTTGGTCGCAGTTTATCATTTTCGACACATCATCATCGGAACACTGCTGTGTTAAAAAGGAGAAGAAGGTTTTACTATATGAAATGTCACAGAACAAATGTGTGAGCAATGGCCAGCTGTTGCATAGATACATACAAAGAAATATAAGAACAAGGCATGCAGCAGTGGGCAAACAAGGTATTGAAGATTGCTCATACATGTAAGAAGCCTAGTACCAAACTGAATGTGTATAGAGAGCAGTAGTGGTAAAGAAACCAACTACCAACTGCCATCACCAGATGGCAAAGGCAGCTTGCGAGCTTTCAAAATAATAAATGATGGTGTTGGCGGCCCTCAACTACGCACACACTGACTCAGAGATGAAATATTAAAGTTTTGGCTGGTTTTGTTGTCAAGGGGCTCGGATACGTAGTTGCTCATTACAGGCCAAATACTGCTGAGTCTACAGTATATGATCAGAATACACTCATTAATCGAATGGTCGAATGTTTCTATCACTCGGAAATTGCGAATTAAGTAAGTAACATATAAATTTATAAATGAAAGTTTGCAATGAAATAAAATCTTCAGGTACTGTGTTAACGACTTTAAATGATGAGTATGATAAAAGTTCTTTTGAGAATGTGGTATACTTCTGCAAAACACATATTCATGTCGATGGTCCTGCAATTAAATAAAATATAAGCTGAATAACAGGGAAACAATAGATTCCTAATGCACGTAATTAGTTATGAACAACCACAAAGCTCGCGAGATACTCACTTCTAACCGCACACTACGACTTCACTGCAGAAGCCAAGGAAATCACACAAGAGTACAGGTCGGCACTCCGAAATATTTCTATGCTCTGCGACCATGTGCTAACTGCTCCACTGTCCAAGTCCTTTCCGTCGACCGTCGCGTCCAACACCTCCCCTGTCCTGTGTCGTGTTGTCCAACCCTGCCGCATTGCCAGCACCGCCTCGTGTCCTGTCCGAAACGATGCTTCTCTCCCACTTACATCCAGTCTCCCCATTCAGTAGCGCTGTGATTGGCTATACCGCTCTCGCCATGTCTGCAAGCCAATGCACCCACACAAACATAATGAAAACCTTTCGAAATAATGGATTTATATTTAAATAACTTGAAATTAAACAAGTATTCCTACAGCTGGACCATAAACACGCTCTAATACACATTATTAAATACATAAACAAATTAAATAAACATGTATCAAATTAATAGAACAAAAGGTAGGCCAACAGCCTACTGTCTGTGTTGTTTCTAAAACATAGTAAATACGTAACCCATTTCATCATGAGTAGTATATATCAGAAATAAACAAAGATATAGATGAATAAATACACTCCTGGAAATGGAAAAAAGAACACATTGACACCGATGTGTCAGATCCACCATACTTGCTCCGGACACTGCGAGAGGGCTGTACAAGCAATGATCACACGCACGGCACAGCGGACACACCAGGAACCGCGGTGTTGGCCGTCGAATGGCGCTAGCTGCGCAGCATTTGTGCACCGCCGCCGTCAGTGTCAGCCAGTTTGCCGTGGCATACGGAGCTCCATCGTATGTGCAGTTGACGGACTTTGAGCGAGGGCGTATAGTGGGCATGCGGGAGGCCGGGTGGACGTACCGCCGAATTGCTCAACACGTGGGGCGTGAGGTCTCCACAGTACATCGATGTTGTCGCCAGTGGTCGGCGGAAGGTGCACGTGCCCGTCGACCTGGGACCGGACCGCAGCGACGCACGGATGCACGCCAAGACCGTAGGATCCTACGCAGTGCCGTAGGGGACCGCACCGCCACTTCCCAGCAAATTAGGGACACTGTTGTTCCTGGGGTATCGGCGAGGACCATTCGCAACCGTCTCCATGAAGCTGGGCTACGGTCCCACACACCGTTAGGCCGTCTTCCGCTCACGCCCCAACATCGTGCAGCCCGCCTCCAGTGGTGTCGCGACAGGCGTGAATGGAGGGACGAATGGAGACGTGTCGTCTTCAGCGATGAGAGTCGCTTCTGCCTTGGTGCCAATGATGGTCGTATGCGTGTTTGGCGCCGTGCAGGTGAGCGCCACAATCAGGACTGCATACGACCAAGGCACACAGGGCCAACACCCGGCATCATGGTGTGGGGAGCGATCTCCTACACTGGCCGTACACCACTGGTGACCGTCGAGGGGACACTGAATAGTGCACGGTACATCCAAACCGTCATCGAACCCATCGTTCTACCATTCCTAGACCGGCAAGGGAACTTGCTGTTCCAACAGGACAATGCACGTCCGCATGTATCCCGTGCCACCCAACGTGCTCTAGAAGGTGTAAGTCAACTACCCTGGCCAGCAAGATCTCCGGATCTGTCCCCCATTGAGCATGTTTGGGACTGGATGAAGCGTCGTCTCACGCGGTCTGCACGTCCAGCACGAACGCTGGTCCAACTGAGGCACCAGGTGGAAATGGCATGGCAAGCCGTTCCACAGGACTACATCCAGCATCTCTACGATCGTCTCCATGGGAGAATAGCAGCCTGCATTGCTGCGAAAGGTGGATATACACTGTACTAGTGCCGACATTGTGCATGCTCTGTTGCCTGTGTCTATGTGCCTGTGGTTCTGTCAGTGTGATCATGTGATGTATCTGACCCCAGGAATGTGTCAATAAAGTTTCCCCTTCCTGGGACAATGAATTCACGGTGTTCTTATTTCAATTTCCAGGAGTGTATATTTATAAACATGCTGCTAACGTTTTTTCGTGTAACTGTGGAGTACTTATGGCCTGATGCGATCGATAGTAATTGGCCATTTTGACCTCCAATAACTCATGTACTATTCAAGTTATATGCCTGTAATTCATACCAATTTAGGTTTACACTAATACCTTTCTAAAGACATGGCGATCGACAGAATCGGATGCAGCACTTATATTTTGGAAATTCGTTGCTGGGTGTTACTTGTATGATTTACCATCAGATACTAAACTTTAAACTGATAAAGATATTGAAAATCTGATTACACCATCAGAATCGTCGTGCAAATAATAGTAATGTACATGTTTCTTTTTGAGGTAACATGATTCATTAATTAATATATGAACTGCCAAATGTCTGCCATTAAGGTTTCACAAAGTCCGCCATCATTGGCACTCCAGCATGTCTCCTTTATCAACACAGCTTCACCATGGACTCCCAGCCACATGGCTGGACCGGCCGTTGTGTGGCATCACGCACCTGCTAAGCTAACGCTCAGCACCACGTGGTCGGTGGCGCACAGCAGCTTTGACGGGCGTCCTGTGCGGCCATCCCAACTCCGAACATACATTCCCAGGGCGCCACAACTCGCCCGTTACCTCACAAGCAAATACTGTGCAAAAGTGAGTACTGAAATATGTAACTAACAGGTCATACAGTGAATAACGAGAATCTGAAACACAATTTGAAAACCACAGGAGCCACGCAGGAAAAGTCTTTAAAAATATGTAATGTACCGAATAAAAAAGCACTCCAACAAAATGTACAGATTTCATGAGGAATTGTACCTGCTGCAACTATGTACCAAAGAGCAGAAACGAATTAAGAATTAATTCTACATCTACATCTACATGACTACTCTGCAATTCACATTTATGTGCTTGGCAGAGGGTTCATCGAACCACAATCATACTATCTCCCTGCCATTTCACTCCCGAACAGCGCGCGGGAAAACCGAACACCTAAACCTTACTGTTCGAGCTCTGATTTCTCTTATTTTATTTTGATGATCATTCCTAACTATGTAGGTTGGGCTCAACAAAATATTTTCGCATTCGGAAGAGAAAGTTGGTGACAAATTTCGTAAATAGGTCTCGCCGCGACGAAAAACGTCTTTGCTTCAATGACTTTCATCCCAACTCGCGTATAATATCTGCCACACTCTCTCCCCTATTACGTGATAATACAAAATGAGCTGCCTTTTTCTGCACCCTTTCGATGTCCTCAGTCAATCCCACCTGGTAAGGATCCCACACCGCGTAGCAATATTCTAGCAGAGGACGTACGAGTGTAGTGTAAGCTGTCTCTTTAGTGGACATGTTGCACCTTGTAAGTGCCCTGCCAATGAAACGAAACCTTTGGCTCGCCTTCCCCACAATATTATCTATGTGGTCTTTCCAACTTGTAAGACAATACAGAAATAATATGATTTATATTCATAAATCTTTACTATGTGAGCGTAGAGTGTGACAGTGCTTCTCACAAGTTACAGTGTAGGCAGAGAAATAAAACCCCATTACACCGCAGTCTAAAGATGCATAGACGAATTTCAGTTTCACTCAGTTACAATATATTTAAAACTGTAAAATCTGCCTCTCAGTGTGACTCTTTTGCAAATTAATATTACAAGCATTGGTGTTATTCGTATATTGTGCTAAATGTTGTTATATTGATTCGACATTAATCGTTGCGTTATTCTCTCGCAGTAAGTGTATTTACGTGTGTGTATAACATTTGGATGGTATACGCTTTGCGTTCTTTTACTGAGCGATATCAGCCTGGTGTATTAGAAATCGCCCTGTTCATCTCCGACGGCCGGGGTGGTCGAGCGGTTCTAGGCGTTACAGTCTTGAACCGCGCGACCGCTACAGTCGCAGGTTCGAATCCTGCCTCGTGACGTCCTTAGGTTAGTTAGGTTTATGTAGTTCTATGCGACTGATTACCTCAGAAGTCCCATAGTGCTCACAGCCATTTGTTCATACGTGCGTCGACACAGACATCGTAATTCCTATGACGTTTTGGTTTTAATATTAATTTGTATTCGGATGCAATCATAGGACGCCACGATAATTACTGTTGATGGTAAGTGCATTTTAATTGCTGATTTTATCATCGGCATGACATGAAGTCATTTCATGGCACTATGGCCTTACTGATGACATGACACGTGTTTTTTTTTTAATAAGTACCGTCTTATAATAGAAACAAAACAACAAGACTTTTCTTAGAAATTACATTTTTACATGAAAGCTCTTAGTTTAGTCTACTTTTATACATAACTCCCACTAATATTAAGGTACTTAATATGTGGTTCAACCAGTTTTGGACACTATCTCCTTAAAAACCTGTTGCCTGTGCTTAATTTTCGATAATTTTAACGTCGTGTAAAAATGGGATAAAACACACTTCTTGACACATGAGAGCGATGGTATGTTATGGAGATGTGTGAAACCTTCAAAGATGGCTGTATGAATGTATATCTTGAGGAACGAGATGGACTACTTTCAGACCTTACTGAAAAGGAGCACAAAGTTGACGGAAAAATGAGTGAGAGCAGACGTTTTACGACATTGCCGTTACGTGGTAAGTTTCCTCAGCTCTTAAGAACTGTGTTTATGTAACCGTTTCGGAACGTTGAAATTATCGAAAGCTATGCTCAAGCGGCGGATTTCTATGACGATGGTATAAAAAGATGGTTTTCTGATACGGCAATAAACTTTACATTGGTGTGAATTACGTAGAAAATTAGATTTAACAACAGATCTCCATGTGAAAATAAATTTTCTAAGAGAACTCTACGTGTTGTATTTACTTATTTTTCAATACGGTACTAACTTAAAACACAATCTTCGGAATTGGGCTTGATAATTACTGATGTACAATATTTCCTGCTTCAGAGCTGGGTTCAGCATGGCATCGTATGAATTATTTTATTACAGCGTGGCTGTTTCAACAAATTTTCTTTTTCTTTCTTTTATATCATTTTATGTTTTAACGTATGAGTCGCTATATGCATTAATGATGTGTACCAGGCTGTTCTTGCTTTGACTTCGTGGTCTTCGTGTAATAATAATGGGCGTAATTAACAAAGGGAAGAATTTGAAGCCTAGTCTACGCTACTGTCGTCTACATCGTAAGTGGTACTGAAACTTTTTCACTTCTATGCCTACTTTGTAATTTGCATGAAGGTATATCTGATTTTACTCTTACACTGCAAAGATTTATGAACATATGTAATATTATTACCGACTTTTGCAGCTTGCAAGTAGTTAATTCACGTTTTAATTGCTACCGGCTCTTTTGTATGTAAATGTAGCCGTTACCATTCCATAAGTAATCTGTATATTTTTTTAGAGCGTTTATTTTATTGTGTACATTACATAACCTGTTTGAAATACTATGTCTCCGTGGCTCCTGCGGTTTTCAGACTGTATAGCAGACTATCGATATTGAGTGTATAGGTGGACTACGAAGTCTTTCGCGACGGAGTCCTTGCATAAAAAGTTCTTGGTTTACTTGCCACTTCAAATTTGGATAAAATCCCAAGCTTTCGATGACTACCTCCATCATCTTCACTGTCGTGGACCGGTGAGGCTTCCGCTTTTATAAGCAGTGGACTGCTTCTCATTGGCTGGATGACGTCACGGTGAAAACGCAGCGTACAGAGGTGGCAGCCTCTATGTCCATAGATATGGTTTTCGCGCTTTATCCAGCGTTGCTTGCAGCGCCATCCATCGCAAGCTTGGGATTTTATCCAAATTTGATGCGGCAAGTAAACCGAGAACTTTTTATGCAAGTGTATGGGTTGTTGGTTACATTTTGGACAGTCAGTGACTTGCTGTATTAGTTGACAACGCCATGTGGTGGTGGCAGTTCTTTTCTCCAGTATTACTGGTCTCTATGCGTGGTCAGTTAAGCACTAACCTTCACATATGTATCAGCTGTCTTCAGTACCTTATGTATTCACTGCTGTGTGGTTGTACTGCTCATTGTCTTATTCCTTTGTATGCATTGATGCAACGGCTGATTTGTGTGCATATAGTTGTTCAATGGCATCTCGTTTTATAACGTTTTCTTGTTAGTTTTAACAGTTTTAACACTGCTATGTTCTGATGATGATCTATCGAGACTCATCAATAAATGAATTTGTGAGCAAGACTTTCCACAATTCATTAGTGTCAAGTCCAGCTGCATTAACAACTCCTAAGGGGTACATATTGTTGTTCTATGTTCGAGATTAGCCTCCTGGATTTTTCTTTTGTGCAGTTTGACATGTGATTGCACCACTGGTATTTGTGAGTTCATAATAAAAAAAATGTTTGCATTCAGTATAATTAATTATTAATTAGAAATTTTAATTCTACTTTTCAGTTAATTTTGAAATTTCTCTGTAGTGTCCTTTTTCTTATCTTTGAAGCAGTCATTTGCAAAAAACTTTATTTTATGTCGATATACCTGTAAATAATATAGCTATGAAAAGATTCTGTCCGTCCATCAGCCAGAAATTTCTCGCATTTCATGTGCTTGGAAACATTATTACGATGTGTTAAGGGGACATTGTACCTTCGTAGGGGGCAAAACATATACAGATTTTATTGCTCATAAACATTCCTTGTAGTGAATTTTACTAGAGAAATATGTTTTCTAAGGGCATTTTAGCCATTAAAGGCTTTAAATATTCATTAACTTCAAGGGTAGCACATGTTGCCACGTCCCCCTTTGGCCTTCTGTCAACTTCTGAACTTCAAAATCCTAATCTGCTTATTTGTGAAAATATTGCGTGCTCACAATTGGCTGCTACATTCACTTGTTCTTTGTCCTGCCAGAACCAAAGTCCATCGTTTAACAGTTTCATATGGACTATAATTCCTAAAATAGTATTTGTAGGTAAAGTTACATTGAATTTTTGTGTTTATGATGCAGTTCTTTCATTTAATGATGGCAATGTAGGGAGAGTCAGGTCACTTCAAAAGTTAGGCATACAACCTGGGGAAAATATGGTGATTGCATATTCCTAATTGGATGCTGTCCATGTTAAGAAAGTAGATTGTGATGTGACTATGTTAGCTAGGAAGGCAAGAATGCACTCAAGGAATGCTAAACGAGCAAGGGAGGATGAAGAAAATGCTAAGAACCCAAGATATGGTGCAGGGATATTCTAAGGTCAGTAACAAACTATGCTCATCTTGAAAACTAGATTCCTGAAGTTTCATTTTTTTAATGATTAGGTACATTCTTTCGGGAAATTACCATCACAGATCAGTGAAACTTACACAAGCTACAGACACTGGGCTGAACTTCACTGAGGCATTTTTAAAAGAAGTTCTGTTTAATATTGTAGAAATAATGAATTAATAAAGCTTCAATATGTTGAAAAATTTTACAACTTGCAAAAAAATTCTCTAAAAAATAAGCTATGCAAGCGACTTATCTACAAAAATAGGTCAATGAAGGGAGATTTCTTCCACCAGCCATTACAATTTTACAGCATTATCATGAACCGTTCACGAGATAAATGTACCTAAATTGACAAATTTAATATTTTAAGTATATAACGTACCACCTCGATTTAAGCTTTTGCGGATATATTTAAGGTTTACAGCTCAGTTGAATCATTCTTTAAGCTCTCTGTTAGAGAGCAGCGCATTGCCTGAGCAACGCTCAAGTGTCGATGTTATATCGACGCATTGACTGATACAGAGTTCAGTTACGTTTGTAATGCTATATGGCTTGTTATCAGTCTTCGAGTAGGTTGATACGACCCGCCACAACATTCAACGCTAACCATTTCAAGGTAGCACCTGCACCAAATATTATCAAGTGTTTGCTACACATATTTCAATCCACGTCGTCTCCAATATGATATGGCCTCTGTTACCATAGATGTTTCTCCCTGAAGCTTTTCTGTGGAGAAACACAACATTTCGAGGCTATTTCTTAATTTTTAGCATCCGTAGGTAACGCTATGTCTCAAACGCTTTACCTCTCTTTTTTCTGTTTTCGTCATTGTTCGTGATTCAGTTACACCTAATATGTTCACCTGACGTGAATTCTAAAAAAATTTAAAATAAAGCTTTCAAATAAGGGCACTCATGTCTAAGACCAGTTTAAGTTAGTGAAGAATGCCTTCCTTCCTGCCGTTTTCTGCTTCTCATACATTATATTCCTTATTTTGGCTTTCATCTGTTATTTTGCTTTCAACGCAGTGGATTTGTTTGAGTTCTTCTACTACGTCGCCCCATTTTTTACATTAAGTTAATCGGTAATTCATTTCTGCTACTCCCCATATCTTTAATTTTTCTTTTGTTTCTTTTCCGTCAATATGATGTGGTAATTCATTGTATTAGAAAGATTCTGCAACTGAGCCTTCGTTTCAATGAGGTTACCAATATTTTCACTGAATCTTATCGTTTACATGTCTTCACCCTGAATTTGAATCTGCTTTTAAAATTTTATTTAATTTTAGCAACTGAGATTTCGAGTTTCATGTTGAAAAGTACTGGAGAAGTAGTTACGCCATTTTAATCAGGGAAATGCACATGTAGTATTTTATTGATCTTTATCCATAGTTTATAACGACTATTCCGAGAAATCCAAATCTATAGCACCACTTTACGTTCGAACACGTTTTGTAGGTGGATATATCTTCCATTTGTTCCTTACGTCTTCCCTCCATTGTATGTTGGAAAATCAGAACTGTCTTTCCAGAGTCTTCCCCTTCCGTGAAGTCAATCTGATCGTCATGTGACAGATTCTCAAAATTATTTTAATTTCCTCAGCATATTGTTGTTATTACTGTCTCTGACATGTACGTTGACGAACTAATGGGGCGAGAGCTCGTGCAAATATCTGCCTTTGTTTCGTTAGGAAAATGATTACAATCTTTTTTATGTTTCCCGTTCTATACATTCTACACATCAACTTGAATAATTCATACAGCATTTGAAACAGAGCAGATGTAATTAATAAAACGTCTAACTGTGTTGCTACATCACGGGAATTATAATAAACGCTTGTGATCGAACAGCCCAGTTAGTAAAAAAAAAAAAAAAAAAAAAAAAAGAGGTTACAAGTTTCATCAACTACTAACCATGTTTTGTACGCATATGAAACAGAACTGGTACAGATTACAATTCAATAACTACATTTCCGCTTTTATATATGTTAAACATTAAATTGGAATTGCAATTATTCAAGTGGGAACAGTATCAGTTCTCTTACATAGGAGTAGAAGCCCTGATCGGCAATTCATGAAATTTGCACCCCTTTTATTTACTACTAACTGAGCAGTTCGCTCTCATGTGTTTATTATAATTCCCGAGATATAGCAACACAGTTAGACCCTTTATTGATTAATTGTACCCTATTTCAAATGTTGTATTAACTACTGAGGTTCGAGTGTAGAATGTATGGGACGAGAAACATAACAAAGAATGCCAACATCAGATTACGAAGATAACAAAGGTTGCCATTTGCACGAGCTCTCACATTAAACTCATACATCAAAGATAGTAATAATAATAATAATAATATGCTGCACAAATGAAAAGCAATAGTGAGACTCTGCTGTATGAAAACCAACTAGAGCAGGATACAACTCGTTTGCTAAAGAAACGACAAATATGAATGAGTAAGTTTTGGTAACGGTTTTTTTTAAATTTGTGATTCTTGTTAAATAATCTGAAATACACTGCTCTTCATTAGCTGCTAACTGGGGAAGCACAAAGGAACACTTTGTACTCTCAGTAACATTCGGTACGATGACGTATGAAGTAGAGACTTACAGCACAAGTTTATAAGAAAAGCACCAAACAGTTAATTTGTTCGTCAACATCTTTTAACAGTGAAGATGATGATAACGATCATGAAGATGATTAAAGTTCGAGCGCGCTAAACACAGACGTCATCAGCGTCCTAGCAGTAAAAAAGCTGTTTTGTGGTATTAACTTACGACGTTCGGATGGTTACTCACAAACCTGTTGACTGTGTATTTGAGACGGAGATAATTTCGTGTAAATGGGGAGGAACACATCAGAGGGTACCGTGAATGACACCTGCTAACAATCTCTATGTCCTACTTGGACATACGGGAGCTGCTGGAGACGAACGCTGCAGAGACTGAATGAGGTCACATGTCAGTTATCGATTCTTGCATATATGACGTCGACATTTGGTGCAACATGAGCAGAGTGGCTCGCTGTTCACTGAAACAATGGATATTACATGTGGAGCAAGGTAATTACCGGAGTGTCAGAGCTCCTGTGGTAACAGGCAGTAGGTTTCCAAAGCATTCCTCCTCTCTTTCATTTTCATTTTCTAAAAAAGATTTTCAGCTAGAAGATCAGTTTGAAACTGCTATAAGGTCACTAGGAGATCTTTACAATCGCCTCTGTAGAGACTTCCGCTCCTTAACCACTTCGAATCTCTGTGTGATTCTACTGCAGGGTTACCAGACACTCCTTTTTAAGTGATTCTTCTGCTTTTTCTCCCAAATTTTCTTCTTCCCTCAATTTTTATGCACTGGCTACGAATAAGTCTTCATTTCTGTATTTAAGTCTATTACGAATTGCATATTATGTAGTAAATATAATGTTAAACTTATGTTATTGAAAAATAATATTGTTATATTTTCTTTCGTTAAGAGTTAGCTGGAAATGGTAGCTACGACAGTTGATAGGTCTGATTGAACATACAAATTAGACTTCTCAGTTCTAAAATTCAGCAGAGAAGGAAAGACTATTTCTGGTAGCAAAACAAAAGAACTGCTAAATGGGTAGTCTATTCCGTTTCAGAGAAAATTAAACGAAGGCCTTTACGGCTGTTACAGCATTATACTTTAGTATCTGTAGAAAAGGAATGCTTTGAAAGATGACAGCACTTATGCATCCCCTGCAGCACTTTCTCTACGGGAATGGATTGGGCTCAAAGGTTTTCAAAAGACTGTAGGGCTGCTTCATGTAAGTGAAAATATTAGCATAGATGTCCTGCAGTTCAGCGGCAGTCATCGAGATTAACTTACCAACATTGTGAACAAAGATGATGTTTATATTGGAAACTGGTTTAAATTCTTTTCTACAGTACGTGAGCAAGGTGTATCAAATATATCCGAAGTGTTGGCATTTTTTTCATCATTCCTGACTGAACGTCATTGTGGAATGAATCATTTTATTTGTGGAGAATTAATTTCGTGGCACAAGAAAGAGATTTTCAACAGATGAAATCAAGACAGAACTCCAGGTGACAGTTAACTATGGAAGCATACCCTATTCAGAAATGTTTAAACTTGCCAAGAGTGGTATTCAGTTACAAAAAAGTGCCGGAGGTTAAGTAAAATACAAATGGAGTCGTTCTTAATCTGATTGAGTAGATCCTGAAAATGTTAAATATATAGTCCTCCTTTCCTTTAGATGTGTGCTTCTGCACTATTAACATTTTGCGCATTTTAATTAATATATGGAAGGGCTGGTATAATGTATAAACGTAACTTAGCTTCGAAAATATTGTTATAAACAAATAACTAGTCATCACTGTGTTCTTTATTTTACAAAATCTGGCATCCATTTATAATATAACAGTTCTGTCATTAACGGCTTTCGTGACACCCATCACTCCTCATTGCCATTCGTGGCACAAGAAAGAGATTTTTAACAGATGAAATCAAGACAGAACTCCAGGTGACAGTTAACTATGGAAGCATACCCTATTCAGAAATGTTTAAACTTGCCAAGAGTGGTATTCAGTTACAAAAAAGTGCCGGAGGTTAAGTAAAATACAAATGGAGTCGTTCTTAATCTGATTGAGTAGATCCTGAAAATGTTAAATATATAGTCCTCCTTTCCTTTAGATGTGTGCTTCTGCACTATTAACATTTTGCGCATTTTAATTAATATATGGAAGGGCTGGTATAATGTATAAACGTAACTTAGCTTCGAAAATATTGTTATAAACAAATAACTAGTCATCACTGTGTTCTTTATTTTACAAAATCTGGCATCCATTTATAATATAACAGTTCTGTCATTAACGGCTTTCGTGACACCCATCACTCCTCATTGCCATTAAGATGTGTATCGTTGAGCTCTTGAAGAGGCTACGAGGACATCCAGCTTGTCTCGTGACTAGAAACTTTATCGGACTCTTTCTACTATTCTCTGCAGACGATTAATAACCAAGCGAAGTCAATACTTACAAAAACCCGTCCCACATATCATAAAAGTGCCGAATCAAGCAGCTGTACGTGCACTAGACTGAACTAGCAAAACGATCAGTATGACTGAAATAAGTATTTCAGGTTATGTGTTACTACTATTTACGATTTTACCTATAAAATACATTTTCGTATTTTCAGTACACAAAAGAAACATAAAATATGTTACTTAAGTGCATAGTACAATATGATTCTACATTTGTATACCTCACAGTTTCGGAGAGAGTGAATAACGTAGGTTGTCAACATATGATATTTCAATCAGCTGCTCTTTCTAGATCTTACCACACTGTCATAGCTGTTTCAAATAACTGACTGCCAGAGCTTCAACAAAAGGCCGAAAAATATATAAAACGTATGTACAATCGTGCTAACAATACACTGCCCCATGGAACTGCGAAAATTAACCAACTAAATCGAAAATTATGCAGCTGACGCGACATTCGACAATTTTAATTTATTTAGCAGCTATGACGGGTCAACAGCAGATCTTGGAGCTGAGATTTGACGCTTATTTGTGTGCGTTATCCATTATTTACCTTCGTGTCAAAATGGTAGATATTTCTGTTCTGTAATGTGCGTTATCGCTACAAAAAAGGACTACAGTCAATTAATAAGAAAATTACTCGTTTGTAATGAACAGTTGATAGTTCATTCCATTATATCTTTCACTTACTCTTTGTAATCTTCACTGTGATGAGTGTACGGCGTTACTTAAAACTAGCTTCTGGCAGTACCAGTTGAGTGTACACAGAGTGCCAAAGATGATACTTTCAGTCCCATTACGTACCAGCGGCAGTGTGTACTACATCGGCACAAGGAAAAGTGTTCACGTTCGTAGGGAAATACCTGTCAAGTCCTTCAAAGACGTTACTATTTTCCGGTGACACAAGGTAATGGACACAGTTTGCAAATGTGTTAATTTGTCGATTATGCTGTAAGTGGTTGTCGCCAACTGATCGGTACCCATTTAGTAAGCAAACGGCTACATTCGTTTCTTCCATTGGTCACACCATTTGAGGTAGTGTGTTTTCACTGCGTGTCGGGGTCTTCGGCCGAAATTTGCTTAATAGTTTTTCTGAAATTTCGCCATGACTGGAATTTATACTCTTATAATTGAACCTAAGTTGGGTGGCCGCCTTCCACCAACAGTGGATGGTGAATCTATCTGACGCCACTCTCATATTTCATCACATGCGTGGGAAACACGACGGCAAACGATCACCCAATCAGTTCACTTAAGAACTCGAACGAAACGAGCAGTAGGATGAGCAGCGACAAAATAGGGGTAAGTCCTGCTCTGTGACGCCTTGCATAATATTACTTTCAGAGCAGAATGGGTTCAGCGACAGGTCCTGAATGCTACTAACCTGACAGTCCACAAGATATAAACTTTTGCCGCTAGAAGAACCATATATAAAGGAAAATGGTCTGAAGGAAAAGGATTCAAATTGATAACAAAAATAAAAAAAAAAGATACAACAGCAATCAGGTGTAGGCTTGCTATTATGGCGGCAGAAAGTCTTACCCGGTACCCTGTCACCTAGATACCAATTGACATTGGGTGTTTATCTCCACACGTTGGCGTTCATTGAGCGCCTCTTAACCTACCTTTTATTCATTGTGACATTATGTAAAGTTCCGCTCCATTGTTTTTTACTTTTCTTCAAAGGTTTCAACTGAGCGTCCACCACATCTCCTACTACATTTAGAATATACGTCAGTTATGAGAATAACCTATTGCTTGGGCCTGACAGTGATGCTGGATTTTCACGTGCTATGTTATGTATGCCATAACTTGACTCCAATGAGTACTTTTACCATCACAGTTTCATCTTACGTTTGGGATTATTTATTTTTCTACTTGATTGTTTTTCCACTTATATACAAATTTACCCTTTGAAATGCAGTTGTGAGTGCTGTGAAACCTGTTGTGTCTAAGAATAAAAATATTTTACACTGAAGCGGTTTTATTTTCTCGACATAATTTATCGTGGCTGTGGTTTCTTCACTATTAACCTGAGCTGCATCACCACTGAGCCGTTGCAGTAAGTCACTCTGTGAAGGCGCCCTTACCGCTCACCTCGAAGGTTACCAACCCTCCCTCCAGATTTTGGCTGCAATGGTCTGAGGTACTTCGAAGACTTTGCTTTACCTCTACGTAACTTTTCTTTGTATCATAGGTGCCATTTCCAATTCTTTACATATTCTTAGCAAATGGTCACTTCAGTTTGAAAATTTTATAGGTTGTACCTTATTACTTTTCTTGTATTTCCTCCGGTACTTAATCACTTTTACAAGAGATAAAATATTGAATGGTTGCTTTATTGGTTTTCTTTTCTTTTATTTCATACCAAGATTATAGGTAACCCTTTATCCGTAACCTGCTCATAATTAGCGCTGTGGTATATGAATGTAAGTTTCATTAGGAGTGCATGCGTTGGCGTAGAACCAATATAGCCGTTTCTGTTGTCCTTGTAGAATCATGGGAACTTTCGTTGAATTTTAACTTTCACAGTTTCTTTTCGCATAACCGAACTGGAGAATACAATTAGTTTCGCTCTTTCTAAAAGAACGTCTAACGATTGGTCAGTCACACCAACAGGTGAACTGTGATATTTTTCTCAGAACTCATGTTCGAAATTGTTCGGCTCACTGGTGGAAGGCTTGAGTAATGAGAGCTGGCAATTCTTTAGCATCTTCATAATTGAGCAAAATATTTGGCACCTCGGGGTCATTTCTTATAATGATTGACGGCCTGTCACTTAATACCAGACCACAGCGTGTGCCAGATTGTAGAAAGTTTCGTGATCAGTAAGTCATGGCCTGACGATGTGGAGAGTAACACTAGCTGCTGCTGAATACACTTCGGGTTAAACATTTTGGTTGCAGTTCCTGTCAGACGTTTCATTTTATAGTGTAGGTAATCCGTGCAGTAATGGAATTCTGACTTCAAAGATATTACACGGGTAAATTCAGCGTGTGTAAATTTTATCGATGTGATTCTTGAATTTCTCCAGGAGTATTGTATGACGAAATAAATCTCGGGTGAACAGCCTGGTTTGAGCGTGCATAGGACACAATATTTCGGCAATCGACCACGTTGCCATCATCAGGTGCGCTGATGTACTGGAAAGCGCACATGTTGATGGCAACGTGGTCGATTGCCGAAATATTGTGTCCTATGCACACGCATACCAGGCTGTTGACCCGTGATTTATTTCGTCAAATTTTATCGACATTCAACGCAGTTTTTCGCAAGCCGTAATGTTATCTTTATTCTCTCCTCGTTAGGATTTCTACATAGTACACTTCAGATTTTCTTCAGCAAAATAAACGTACTCAAACGAGATTTGATGGCAACCGCACTCTGTTCATAGGAATCACTAGGATTTTCTTTGACTGGTGAATTAATCTTCTCTTGTTTTCCTTTCCAGCTGTAGTGAGTGATTGTGTTTAGTTTGAAAAATGTATTTTTAAGTCATGAATGAGATTAATTCTCTGATAATTTATTGCACTTTATAGATGAATTATAGGCCAAATCACATTATATTCTGTGGCCGACTCCTGACAGACAAAATGGCACAGATTAGAATTAGCAAACATTATATACATTGCTTGGTCTTGGTAAGAAGCGCAGTAGTTTCATAAAGCGTACAAGATGCGGCGAAAAATTTATCCCAGATTGTTTTATTCTGAGCTTTAGTGCTACTGACAGAGTCGTATGACCGCTAGCTTCAGTGGTTACGTTGAATGTAACTGAAATAACAACACTCATATTTTAATGTTAAGAGTATGGTCACTGTCATTGTGGTTCGAGAAAGAAAGTTTGTCGCATAAACAGCACTTCAGCTTTTAAACTGTCTAAGTGTTACATACTTAGAAATTTGCTGGCAGATAAAAACTGGTTATCGGACGGGATCGCCTGGAACTATGCTTTTAACGGTAAATTGTTCAACCCATGGATTAGGAGAGTTTTTGTGTAGTTTGGAAGGTAGAGGAGTAGGCAATGGCGGAAATAAATCTGACGGCGGGTTATCAGTCATTCTTGGGCTGCGCATTCGGTAGGAAACTTGCCACGAAAGACAAAGGACTGAGATTTGAGTCCCGGATCGATATGCAATTCTAATTGACCGGGAAGTTTCACATCAGTGCACAAACCACTGCAGGGCACACATTCATTTTTTATACAGGTTGTTTGACAATTGCACATCAAATATCACGTAGGGTTGCATAGTCACCAACGTGACACGTACACCGTGGGCATCCTAAGGATTGGCGATATTCTAGATGAAACTGAAATTATAGCTTAATATGCTTTATAACATTCTACCCACTGAAATGAAGAGAGAAAAATCTTTATGTTCACAACCTTCTTTGATAATACTGTACAACAGTCGAAATTGCTTTGGAGGCAGTACCCAGATTTTTCCGTCAATCTATTTGGTAATGGTGTAGTGGACAAGGACTAGCCAATGGTAGCACAAGAGTAAAGCGTTGAATACAATCATCAAACATAGACCATGCAAATTAACAGTTGTGACGGCACTACTGTATGGAATATCTGCATATCTAACAGCATGTACTTCCGAAGGACTAGCTAAGACTGGTATAAGAATAAAGCGTTGAAAAGAATCATCAGACATACACTATACAAATCAACAGTTGTCATGACAATTATATACATTCACATATACATAGATACTCCGCAAGCCACCGTATGATGCGCGGCAGAGGACTCATTGTACCACGACTTGTCATTTCCACTCCATTCAACTTGCAAATAGAGCGAGGGAAAACGACTGTCTGTACGCCTCCTTATAAGCCCTAATTTCTCATATCTTATCTTCGTGGTCTTTACGTGCAATGTATGATGACGGCAGTAGAATCGGTTCTACAGTGAGCTCCAAATGCCATTTCTCTACATATTCTCAATAGCGCTTCTCGGAAAGAACGCCGCCTTCCTTTCAGGGATTCCCATTTGGGGTCCCGAAGCATCTCCGTAACAGTTACGTGCTGTTAGAACCTACCGGTAATAAATCTAGCCGCCAGCCTCTGAACTGCTCCAATTTCTTAATTTAGTCCGACCTGGTATGGATCCCGAACGCCCGAGAAGTACTAAAGAATAGGTCGCACCACCATCTCCTTGACAAGAGAACCACTTTTTCCTAAAATTCTCCCAATAGACCTAAGTCGACATTTTGCCTTCCCTAGCAAAGTTCTCACATGCTCTTTCCACCTCATATCGCTTTGCAACGTAACGCCCAGATATTTAAACGACTTTACTGTGTCAAGCAGGATACTAGGAACAGTTATCCGAATATTACAGGTTTGTTCTTCCCACTCATCCGCATTAACTTATATTTTTCCACGTTTGGGGTTAGCTGCCACTCATCAAACTAACTGGATATTTTGTCGTAAGTCGTCTTGTATCTTCCTACAGTCACTCAACTTAGGCACCTTACAGTACACCACAGCGTCATCGGCTAACAACCGTAGATTGCTGTCCACCCTGTCAGCCAAATCATTTATGTACACAGAGAACAACAGCTGTCCTCTCACACTTCCGTGGGGCTCTCCTGTTCATGTCCTTCTCTCTGGTGAACACTCGCCGTCGAGGAAACATACTGGGTTCTATAATTTAAGAACTCTTTTAGCCACTGTGGTTGAAGGACAATGTGCTGAGTCCATATTTCTAGTCTCAGGAAAGCTTTTGAAGTCTTTGAGACACTTACATATCTGTGAACTTATTCCATATGCTCGTACCTTCGTTAACTGCCTGTGATGGTGCACCGTACCAAATGCTTTCTGGAAATCTAGAAATGTGGGATCTGCCTGTTGCCATTCGTCTATAGTTCTCAGTATGTCATGTGAGAAAAGGGTAAGCTGAGTTTCGAACGAGCCATGCTTTATATAACCATGCTGATTCGTGGACCTAAGCTGGTCAACAATGGACTATATGCAAGCCTTACAGATTTTACATACGACCAAAATTTTCTCGGCTTCTCTGCCGGATCGTTTTCTATGTTGTGACTGTGGAAGTTGTATGCATCACGTATAGATCTCTTCACAGACGCACGAGTCTCCACTAACCCTCGCTGATGGTCTTTTTTTGCGTCTCCTTTTGAACCTAGAGTATAACAGCTTCTGATTTCTCAGCGTGTGCCGAACTTCGTTGTTAGGCTATCGTGGGTCTTTTCCATCCTTTATCCACTTACTAGGCACGTAACTCTCCTAACCACGATTTACAACCTGCTTAAACTTTGCCATAATTCCTCTATATCCATCTTAATGGATGTGTTACCAATTCACTGTCCAAGTGGGATGTTAATAACTGATAACCTGCTCTATCTAGCAGAAACGCTCTCTTAGCCTTCTTGACTGATTTATTAACTTTCGTAATAACAGTTGCTATAAAGATACCTTGATGGCTAATCCCCATTTCTATACTCACATTGTTGATAAGATCCTGCTTATTTTTGGCTTCAAGATTTAAAGTATTTCCACTGCGTGTGGGCTGCCGAGCTAGCTCCTCAAGACAGTTTTCAGGAAACATGTGGGAAAGTATTTCGCATGACTGTCTGTCCCCTGCAATGAATGCATAGACATCATAATCTATACTGGACACGTTAATGTGACCTCCGACTAGTATTGCATGATCTGTGTGTTTACGCGGTGTTGACTATAGCCCTTTTTTGAATGACTCTAGAACAGTCGCAGCGGAATCGGGTGGCCGGTAAAAACATCCAAGAGTTAACTTAGTTTCACCTACACCTGTTATACGCGTCCAGATGACTTCTCTGTCACACTCAACTTCGACCTCAATGGAGACAATATTTTTATCAACTCCAGTGAACACTCCCCGTCCTGTGGTCTCTAATCTGCCTTTCCGATATACGTTGCGCGACTCGCTAAGTATCTCAGAGCTTTACACTTCGGGTTTCAGGCAGTTCTCGATCCCAAGAATAATTTGAGCGTGAGAACTATCCTGGGGGACAGTAAATTCGGGAACTTCATTACTAATACTTGGACAGAGTACCGGTAAAATTATGACAGTGGAAGAATCTTTATTCTGCTTAACCCTGTTTGATTTCCCATGTGCACTCCACAAGTACTCTGCTACTGCTACCCGAGTAGCTGCTTCCTTTGTGCAGTGCCATCCCCCCCCCCCCCTCCCCACCACCGACTTACGAATCAAGGGGAGACCTAAAAATTACCACACGATAACGCTGCTCTAGAAATCTGCAGCAAAGACCGTCATAGAGTCAACGAAACCTTTGGCTGAGACCCTCCACTCGGCTCCAAACCAAAAGACCCCTATCAAATCTGTGAACGATACTGCAAATTGCGAGCTCTGCTCGCACCCCGCGCGCGAGGTCAGCAGACTTCACCATCTCCGGCAGCCGCCTGTACGAACTGAGGATCGCTTACGAACCCAAGCGACAGGCGTCGGTGGTGCCGACATGAGCAACAACTTGCAGTGAGCCACAGTAAATCCCTCCCCTCCCGTCTGCCTGCTCGGACCCTACTGAAGGAGCGGCCACTTGTCCACTCACAGGATATATGGCGAGGCCAGGCAGCCAGTCTCCACATTGGCCCTCCGCCTCGAGCGACGCGAACGTGTTACTAGCAGCCACTCCACCTGCTGTGAGGGCGGATCCACCGTGTGGGGGGCACTAGGAGGTGCCTCGGAAGCAGAGCCCGTGGGCAAAACAAGTGTCACCTAAACTGTCCCGTGCGACACGTCAGATTCCTCGCCACGGTTGCACCCCGAGGCACCAGCCTGAAGATGACGGACCATAGACAAAAGCGCATTCAGCTTTTCGCAAATTGCGGCGAGCTCCTCCTGCATCCGCATGTACACAACCTATCCATCCTAGCAATACTTACTGATGAAGTAAAATATACAACAGACAATCCTAATTTTTGCGACTTGGTACCCTGCTTATGTGTCACCAATGGACGGTGATGTGTTAAAGAGCTACGTAGCTGGCTGTTCTGTGAGCAACTACTACGCTAAAGACTGAATGAATTTGCATTTACAAAAACGCGAGAGGAACCCTCTTAAACAGAGAAACATGCAAGAAATTTAAGAAATATACTACGTGGGAAAAAAGAGTCTTAACTTGCCGCTCTGTAGGCTTTCTCTATCACAGCCGAGAACTGGAACCTGATTGACTGACTTACAAAACGAAGGGACGGTTGCTTTCAATTGAGCAACTACTGCGCTACAAACGGAATGAATTTACACTTACAGAGAAAGGAACACTAAATTTAATAAATATGCTACGAGAGAACACAGAAAAGGATAAGCACTTACCTTGCCGCTATCTAGACGCAGTCGTATCACAGCTGAGAGCTGGAGCCTGACAAGAAGGGACTGCCAGATACAAATGCGACTGTAAATAACATCTACATTTATACTACGCAAGCCACGCAACGGTGTGTGGCGGAGGGCACTTTACGTGCCACTGTCATTACCTCCCTTTCCTGTTCCAGTCGCGTATGGTTCGCGGGAAGAACGACTGCCGGAAAGCCTCCGTGCGCGCTCGAATCTCTCTAATTTTACATTAGTGATCTCCTCAGGAGGTATAAGTAGGGGGAAGCAATATATTCGATACCTCATCCAGAAACGCACCCTGTCGAAACCTGGACAGCAAGCTACACCGCGATTCAAAGCACCTCTCTTGCAGAGCCTGCCACTTGAGTTTCCTAAACATTTCCATAACGATATCACGCTTTCCAAATAACCATGTGACGAAACGCGCCGCTCTTCTTTGGATCTTCTCTACCTCCTCCGTCAACCCGACCTGGTACGGATCCCACACTTATGAGCAATACTCAAGTATAGGTCGAACGAGTGTTTTGTAAGCCACCTCCTTTGGTGATGGACTACATTTTCTAATGACTCTCCCAATGAATCTCAACTTGGTACCCGCCTTAACAACAATTAATTTTATATCATCATTACACTTCAAATCATTCCGCACGCACACCCGCAGATATTTTACAGAAGTAACTGCTACCACTGTTTGTTCCGCTATCATACAATAAAGGATCCCTCCTTCTATGTATTCGCAATACATTACATTTGTCTATGTTAAGGCTCAGTTGCGACTCTCTGCATAACTGTCTGTCCGCTGCAGATCTACCTGCATTTTGCTGCAATTTTGTAATGCTGCAACGTCTCTGTACACTACGGCATCATCAGCGAAAAGCGGCATGGAACTTCCGACACTAATAGGTCATTTATATATAGTGAAAAGCAATGGTCCCATAACACTCCCCTGTGGCGCGACAGAGGTTACTTTTACGTCTGTAGACGTCTCTCCATTGAGAACAACATACTGTGTTCTGTTTGATAAAAACTATTCATTCCAGCTACACAGCTGGCTTGATATTCCGTAGGCTCTTACTTTGTTTATCAGGCGACAGTGCCGAAATGTATCGAACGCCTTCCGGAAGTCAAGGAAAATGGCATCTACCTGGGAGCCTGTATCTAATATTTTCTGGGTCTCATGGACAAATAAAGCGAGTTGGGTCTCACACGATCGCTGTTTCCGGAATCCAAGCTGATTCCTAAAGAGTAGATTCTGGGTTTCCAGAAACGACATGATACGCGAGCAGGAAACATGTTCTAAAATTCTACAACAGATCGACGTCAGAGATATAGGTCTATAGTTTTGCGCATCTGCTCGACGACCCTTATTGAAGACTGGGACTACCTGTGCTCTTTTCCAATAATTTCGAACCTTACGTTCCTCTAGAGACTTGCGGTACACGGCTGTTAGAAGGGGTCCAAGTTCTCTGTTGAGTGATTTCAGTTGCTTTCCTATTCCTTGGACACTGATTTCGATGTCAGCCATTTTTTTCGTTTGTGCGAGGATTTAGAGAAGGAACTGCAGTATGGTCTTCCTCTGTGAAACAGCTTTGGAAAAAGATGTTTAGTATTTCAGATTTACGAGTGTCATCCTCTGTTTCAATGCCATCATCATCCCGGAGTGTCTGGATATGCTGTTTAGATCCACTTGCTGATTTAACGTGCGAACAGAACTTCCTAGGATTTTCTGTCAAGCCGGTACGTACCTGTCTAAAACGCATTTTACGATTGCCTTGAACTTTTTCCAAAAACACTCAACATTGTCAGTGAGGGAACTGAAATTTTCGTTTTGATCTGTTAGGTTGTCTGATATCTGCCTTCTATTACTCTTGCTAAACAGATAAACCTTCCTCCCTTTTTTTATATTCCTATTTACTTCCATCTTCAGGGATGCTGCTACGGCCTTATGATCACTGATTCCCTGTTCTGCGCTTACAGAGTCGAAAATTTGGGTCTGTTTGTCATCAGTAGGTCCAAGATGTTATCTCCACGAGTCGGTTCTCTGTTTAATTGGTTGAGGTAATTTTCGGATAGTGCACTCAGTATAATGTCACTCGATGCTCTGTCCCTACCACCTGTCCTAAACTTTCTGAGTATCCCAGTCAATATATGGTAAATTGAAATCTCCACCTAAGACTATAACATGCAGCGGAATTGGATGGGACATGTGGCTGTGTTAATGCATGCATTCGCTGATTGTACATACGGAATATCTGCTTATGGAAGAGATAGAAATTTCGAATTTAACATTGCAAGATAATAGAAATGACAGATATAAATGTAAGGCATTCTAACGCTTACGAGGCACTTTCTCCTGCAATTATAAGCGAAGTCACGGCGAAAAGTAATAGGTAATAAATTATGGAGAAATATGCAACGAGATATATACGCTTCACGAGTTGGTGAGGCATCTGTAAGAAACTGGAGCCATATCGCGAGAGTTATACGAAGTCCCAGAAACCTTACACAGTTACCAACTAAATCGAAAGTTGTCAATGCATTGCATATAAGTATGTGAAACTACAAGTCAAGGTAATAATAATAATCATAACAGCAATAGTAATAACAATAATAATAATAATAATAATAATAATAATAACTGTTATAGTAATAGTGTACCGGAGAGCGAAGAAATTGGCACACCTGCCTAATATTGTTTGGGCCCCCGCGAGCAAGCAGAAGTGCCGCAACATGATGTGGCATGAACTCGACTAATGTCTGGAGGGAATTAACACCATGAATCCTGCAAGGGCTGTCCATAAAGCCGTAAGAGTGAGAGGGGTGGAGATCTCTCCTGAATAGCACGTTGCAAGACATTCCAGATAAGCTCAATAGTATTCATGATCGGGGAGTTTGGTAGCCACAACAAGTTTTTTAACTCAGAAGAGTGTTCCTGCAGCTCCCACCCCCGCCCGCTGCCGCGCCTGTATTCCCACGTCCAACCTGCTCTCCATCTCTCCACCCTCCTTACGCTCTCCCAAGGTGGCTTCCGCCAGCTCCCCCTCCCTGATGATGCTCTCCTCCCCTCCATCTACCCCTCCTATCAACTTTGATCCTCCCCTCCCACTTCATGTGTTTTTTTCTTTGGGCACCCTCCCCACCTTCTCTCTCCTTTTCCCTCCATCCCCCCTTAGTCCACCCCTCTTCCCCTGGGCTTCCCCTCCCCCCGTCCACCCTTCCTTCCTCCCCCCTATCTCCCCTGGATGACAGGTCCCTGGTGGACATGAATGGATGCAGGTGATCAGACTGGATGCTTACGTACGTGTCAACTGACATAGTTGTATTTATATGTATCAGGGGTCCCATATCACTCCAACTGCACACGCCCCACACCATCACAGAGCCTCTACCAACTTGAACAGGCCGCTGCTGACATGCAGGGTCCATGGAGTCATGAGGTTGTCTGCATAAGCGTACACGCCCATCCGCTCAATACAATCTGAAATGAGACTCGTCGGATCAGGCAATGTGTTTCTAGTCATCAACTGTCCAATATCGATGATCACGGACCCAGGCGAGGTATATAGCCTTGTATCGTGCTGTCATCAAAGGTACATGAGTGGGCCTTAGTTTCCGAAAGCCCATATCGTTGATGTTTCGTTGAATGGTTCACACGCTGACATTTGTTGATGGCCCAATATTGATATCTGCAACAATTCGCGGAAGGACTACACTTACGTCACGTTGAACGAGTCTCTTCAGTCGTTGTTTATCCGCACATGAATACGCTTGCCTATACCAGTTTCTTTGGCGCTTCAGTGTAATAATAATAATTATTATTATTATTGTTGTAGTAAACAGTACGTCACTTCAAATTCGGGTATGGTTGAACAAATCAGTGAATTTAAGTGCAATGGAAAGTATTTTGGAGTTGTCGAGAGTACTTTATAGTGTTGCTTATTGAGAGCTTCAGACTTTTTGAATGTTAATTTTTCCCTGTTCTCAAATGTTTTCTAGTAGTCTGAAATGTTCGCAGAAAAGAAACGAAAATAAAAAACCTGGAAGCAGGTATTCGTCAGTAAGCACTAACAAAAGTAAAAGGCTTAGGAAAACAGATATGACGAGTTGAAGCCCTAGCGCAAAGAGAAAAAATAAAAAGTGCAAGCTTTGATAAACCACAACCATACAAGAAACGTTGCATGACCGTGGATGGTATGAGTTAAAAACTATCACAAGAAAAATTACATTAAAATCACCAAACGTGGTATTACTTACATACAGCAACAATATAAACAATTTGAATGTGTATCATATCATAACATACAAAAAGTCTTGTAATTTGGTGAACCCATCACAAAGTGCAACTACAGTGCATGAACGGAAGGAAGTATTTTTCCGGATGATAGTGCCACACCAATGTTCTGTTGGTGGACAGAATTGGGACCACCTTCTGTTGGTTGTGACATTGTATCAATGGCCTATAGTGCAGATATACTACAAAAGCCTGTAGTAAAACTTAACAGGACATGTCTGAAAGTTGGCTTGAAAATCTGGTGAGACTAGTATAACGAATTATGAACTGATATATAAGAAACGTCATCGAATTACTTAATGATTTTTTGGCATTTGATGTAATTCGAAGGACAGAAAGAAATTAAGAGAAGTGTACAAGAATTTCCTTTAATCTGTTGTTGAAGAAAAGATTCCGTTTTGTTTGAAATAACAGTTATCAATTAGTGTACTAACTGGTTTGTCGTACCTCAGGAAACATTGTCTGTTAACTTTAAAACTCTTCAGAAATGGTTAGTCCACGTTCACTGAAGAGGGGGACATCGTGAATTGCCCGAAGACACTCGAAGACGCAAATACGACTGTAAATACCATGCAGCGGAATTGGATGGAACATGTGGCCATATGAACCCATGCGTTCTCAGATATAACAGAAGACTGAATCTGATTGCCCACCTGAAATTATCTAGACAACGATGGAATCATATATTAGCAGCATGGTTGCGTATACCTGGGGAATAAATGCATACAAATGCCTATGAGTAGCCTTTACCGAACCATCCATATCGAACGGATGATAATAATGACATATGTTAGTCAAAAAAATGCAACAGGAAAGGCAAAAGGTAATTATAATGGCGCACAATGTATATCACGTGAGCAAAACAGACATTTCCCGGAGGAACAATGACTGTTGTGGATCTGTAGATGAGCTAGATTTTCTTTCGGTTGAACATCAAATATCTTACGTAACACCAAAATGGGCATATCACGATCTTTAGGTTCAAATGGCTCTGAGCACTATGGGACTTAACTTCTAAGGTCATCAGTCCCCTAGAACTTAGAACTACTTAAACCTAACTAACCTAAGGACATCACAAACATCCATGTCCGAGGCAGGATTCGAACCTGCGACCGTAGCAGTCGCGCGGTTCCGGACTGAGCGCCTAGAACCGCTAGACCACCGCGGCCGGCCGATCTTTAGGAACACTACACCTGTGATAGCATTAGTTACACAAATAGTGACAATAGCATTAGTAATTGGTAAGGAAATAAATAACGAGGTATGCGAATATGGTTCAAATGGCTCTGAGCACTATGGGACTTAACATCTGTCGTCATCAGTCCCCTATAACTTAGAATTACTTAAACCTAAATAACCTAAGGACATCACACACATCCATGCCCGAGGCAGGATTCGAACCTGCGACCGTAGCAGTCGCGCGGTTCCGGACTGAGCGCCTAGAACCGCTAGACCACCGCGGCCGGCGGTATGCGAATAGTCATGGTTCACTACAAATTTATTTGACTTCATTATTTTATACAGGAGGAATTAAATAACAGACTTCAGTTCTTGAACAACCATCTTCAGGTCATAGGCTCTAATACAATGACATTAAGTTTCAACGACATTTGCGTTAAGACTATATCTTAGGGTAATAACTTTATCAGTCTTCTTCTTCTTCTTCAAGCCTCGCTGCCAGAAGATTATATCACTCTTGCATCATGAATTCTGTTGTGAAATATAGATGGTCTTAAAGACATTTACGACTTTATTTTGGTAGATGGGTGCATTATCCATCATTTTCGTAGAAAGAAATGATTTATATAACTTTTCTTTGTAAATTAGTTGGAAGTACGGTAGTCAGTTTGGTGAGGCAACATCTCGCGCCACAGGCGCGTTATCCTTTTCACATTTTAACATTTGTAAGTCGAAGCTGCTGTCTGTGCTTTTAACAAAGCCTGATTGAGATTATTATCGCGAAGACTATTTCTTTACATTAACAGTTAACAATGACACAGTCTTGTGTCACCATGATTGCCGCGTTCCAAAGCCGACTTCTAGTCTGCAGTAAAACTCGCAAGAGTAAAGAAATAATCTCTTACAGAATCGTTTAATGCGACAAGAACAGTCGTAGTTCAACTCCCTGTCAGAAATGTTAATCGCTACATATTTTATTTTCTTGTTTGCAGCCAGGTGTGTACTTCCTTCGTTAACAATTTACTTTTTTATTTGCATTCAAATTTGGGAAATGAAACGATACAGTACATCACGAAGCACAAAACTGTCCTTAAACAATAAGAATGCGTTGAATACAGCGAAGTTTCAAGATTCTTCCGTATATTATGACCAATAGAGATAAATTTATAGTAAATGTAATAAAATTATTAAGTAAACTGATATTTCTGTTTCCTAAAAGGAAAAATAACTGATCCCAGATTGATATGGCGAGCTATCTGAACCTGTAGCTACCTACAACTTAACTCTCTCATCAGACGCATTTTCTATCTACCTCCTCCTGTCGACGTGAATAAACCTGGAGCTAGTTAGAAATTAATACAAAACGCCACGCGCACTACCCTCGAAAGTCTTATTTCGATTCCGTCACAGACAAAACGAAGGTGGGATTAGTTAACGTGTCTCCTGAAAGTACTGATGAGAAATTCTGTATGAAGGTAACTTTCTGTCTGGCTTTTAACTGCGTATTGCTGAAACGGATTTCATAGCATAGACAGTTACTTTTACCGACCAACTTTGATATCACGAATAACACTGGTTAGCGGTCCGGATGTTCCTTCTGAAAACAGCAATAAAAAACCCGGAATATGTACATCGAGATATACATCAACGGATGGCAAAAGAATCCGAATATGCGTAAGAAGCATCCCACTCCACTCAAACACATAGAAACAACGTAAAAGGTCATACATCCATAGCAAAGTCATCTTTTCCTTTTTATTTCTATAAAAAGAGCGCTATTTATGTAGTTTTATGTACGTCTTTAAGGCAAGATATTTTTGTCTTTCATTCCATACACGAGTACATAATTTTTACTCGTAAATGACAGTACAGTTCTGCGTTGAATCTCAGTACAGAAGTGAGTGCAATAAACAGAGTGGCAGATGTGACGTGGACGTAATTAAATTTCGTAAAGTAACGTACTATCGAAACAAAGTGTTCACAAATAACTCTATAGGCCGAGAACTGATTTTGGTGCACAGTTAATACTCTAAATTTTAAGGAAACACTTATGTATTAACATTATTCCAGAGATGTCAAATACAGAAGAATAGTGAACTGACTCTTACTTATATCTACAGTGAGATTATAAGAAACCAAGAAGTCGTGCTAATGTGAACCTCAAGGCAAATGGCACGCCGTGTTGTAGCGTTTGCTCGCTACGAACTATGACAATCAACACTACTTCTACTGCATCCCTGACTGATTTTACTAAAGCAAATGTAAGGTGCGGCTATTACCTCAAAGATACACTGAACGAATCTGGTTGCTGAATCATGTTTTGACGTTGCAGCTTTATGCACTTCTTTATTGAAACTTCAGTTTCAAACAGCAGGCCAACGTCGACGTTAAGTACAGGCAGGGCGACCAAACATCATCATTTGTGCCTAGATTAACATCACATATTGACAGCATCAAGTATGATGCAATGACGTACCCGATTTATACATTAGGAGAAATGTCAAGGCTCATTACAATGCCGGAATGAAGGCTGTCAGATTACTTAGTCGATGCTGTCTGACATGGATATTCGTCTAGCCACAGTATGCCGAATGTATAAATCGGGTACTTTTCTGAATTTTGTAATTTTAGTGAAGGTCATGTATAAAGTTGATCTAGGAGCTTGACTTGCAATTAACGTGGTTTTTAATCGCTGAATATGGTACGTCTTTTGATCGAAAATGTTGGTTTTGATAAAGATGTGATATGCAGATATTGTGTCATATAACTTGGTTTCAAAAATATACGATAGCTGTAAATCATCACCACCTTAAAATTATGAAGAAACTGTCATCGTCGATGCCTGTCTGGTATGAGGCGGAGAGCTGGTGGTGTACAACTTACTATTCCTAGGCTTTGTGCTAATGTCCTGGGTCACATACTAAGTATCTCCCAAGTGACTATTAGAGTGAGGGTGATCCGTCAATCGTGTGGGGACGTTACTTTCGGCAATCCTAAATAACTGATGATGGTCGAAGTAGAGAAGATATAAAATGTAGACTGGCAATGGGAAGGAAAGCGTTTCTGAAGAAGAGAAATTTGTTAACATCAAGTATAGATTTAAGTGTCAGGAAATCGTTTCTGAAAGTATTTGTATGGAGTGTAGCCTTGTAAGGAAGTGAAACATGAACGATAAATAGTTTTGACAGGAAGAGAATAGAAGCTTTCGAAATGTGGTGCTACAGATGAATGCTGAAGATTAGATGGGTAGATCACATAACTAATGAGGAGGTATTGAATAGAATTGGGGAGAAGAGGAGTTTGTGGCACAACTTGACGGGAAGAAGGGACCGGTTGGTAGGACATCTTCTGAGGCATCAAGGGATCACCAATTTAGTATTGGAGGGCAGCGTGGAGGGTAAAAATCGTAGTGGGAGACCAAGAGATGAATACACTAAGCAGATTCAGAAGGATGTAGGTTGCAGTAGGTACTGGGAGATGAAGAGACTTGCACAGGATAGGGTAGCAAGGATAGCTGCATCAAACCAGTCTCTACACTGAAGTCCACAACAACAACAACATTGGTCAGGTTAGAGTGAAGTAGGCTACGTTCCGGCACAGTGATTACTCCGTCTCCCCTTTCTATCTTAAACGTCATATGCACTCATCGCACCTACCTGATGTGAACGGATCCCCGTAAGACATGACTCCCAACCTCCTCTGACAGGAAAGGAAATCTCGTTGAGAAAAAAATTACTCAACAGTTGCGTATCACGTCACTGAAATTTTATTTTTGTACAGGTACTGAACGACATGAAAGAAATCGCACCATTTACTAGAAAATACAGGGTTACTTCAACATTTTGATGCAGAAGTTACCTATATAAACGATATAGCATGTCAATAATTTTGTTTCAAACTGTTGGGAACCGAGAGCTGAGACTTAAATTTTACGTTCTTACATACATCCACGTTTTAGGGGCTACTGCGTAGTGTGTGATGGGTGGTACATTAGGTACAAAAAATAATTTTTGATCATTCTTTCTCTAATGTAAAATACTGTGTGGGAAGACATAGCTGGTACTACTCCGTAAACTACGAGGTTTTGCCAAAATAGTGCTTTTGTAGTTACAATACGAAGCATGCGGAGGAGGAGATCATATGTATCTTGATGCACTGGAACGTAAAAGCGCCCTCCAATTTAAGTCTGTTGTGCAGTTCTGTGACCCCTTCAGTTTGATTCTATACAACCGTGACAAAGCGCCCAGTGCTTCATTGAAACGATACTCTTTTCATCAGATACTCCTAGTTAAGTTCCCGTTGCGGGAAAATAGTCCGGTCTAACAAGTATTTACAAGTGACATTCCGCGTGAGTGCGTCTCTCCTTCGTACTGTTTTGGCGATAAATTATAGTGCATTATGTTCCTTCCGCACTACTAAGCCTGTTACTGTTTTATCTTAAATCCCAATAAACAGTCACTCCCCCATATTTGACGGTGCGGACTGATTTTAGCAACAGGTCGCCAATCGTTTTTATATTGATGGTTAGAAGTCATCTTTTTTCCCCTCCTTCAGGCTGTTATTAAAGTCACCTGTACATAATTCAAACGTTAACTCACAGACCAAGATAAAACGTTGTCCGTCAGGTCATTTATACGTATCGCGAACAATAATTGCTCTATCACACTCTCTCTAGATACGCCGAACCCTACTTTAGCATATCGCTGTTTTCATTAGTAACGAAGGACTTCTTCTATTATGATGAAGTCTTCAACGCAGTGGCACGTTGTATAATCACATTGGACGCTCCATAGTTCTCTATACCTACGGTGCATTGTTCCTAGAACAGGGGCTTCATTTCTCTGCACAACTTATATAGAATATACAATTTTGTGAAAAACTTAAAGACGAAATTAACTTTCGCATGAGGCATCAGTACTAAGTAACAGAACTCCGTGAAACTTCCGCCCTACGTAGAAACAAATGCTGAAAGAGATGCGCGATGACGCGAACGGAAATAACACTTCTATCGTAAGGCAGTAATTACGCTGAAGTCACTGCGATTTATGATGCTCCCCTGGACATTACAAAAGATGGAACATGATTTTTAATGAGTACGGTGATGTATGTTCTGCAACCTGCTTCCATGTTGGACACAAGGCTGGCAAGGCGCTCTTGTGTTCCATTGACCCACCAGCGCGGAGTGGTTGCATGGTCCTATATCAACAGAAAGAGAACTGCATCTCTTTGAGACACTGGTACGTTGCGTTTCATCACATCATTCTGAGTAATGAAAGACAGCTCCAGTTAGTACATATGGAGTACGCGACAGTCAAAATATTTCTATACATTTACAACCGGTATGTGAATAAAAATTAATTGCAAAAACGTTTGTGTATTTAATTCTACAGACCCACTGGTAAACGGAATGTTATATTTATATATTTCTGTATCTGTGAAGTGGGACAGTGCTCGAAGCATGATTTAGTCGTTACTCAAATAACTATCATGTAGTATATTTTCTTTCCACGTTTGTCATTAGTCGACTCCATAAAACTTGCGACACAGATAATCCTCTCTGCACGTCTAGTAGATGATTACTTGGGATTGTGGGTCACGAGAAGAGGTAATCCTTTTCTAATTACAGGAACTCTGCGGCATCCATTTGCATATAAATTTACTTTTGCTGTAAATTTACACTCCGCGATAGAGAAATAGCTCTGCGTTGGGAAACTGACGCTTTCCTCATAACGCACCTTTCCTTTGTCTTCCTAGGCACCTTGCCTTTGGGCCTACTCGTAAAATTTTTTGTGGTGTATAATTCTCAATTATTTATGAAAATTTAATCTCCTTCTGCTATAGATTTATTTTAATACTAGGTTTTCCTGAACAGCATAAGAGCCATTTCAAAAACTAGGTTTTCTGAACTACATAAGAGTCATTTGTAATACTAGAGGCCGGCCGGAGTGGCCAAGCGGTTCTAGGCGCTACAGTATGGATCCGCGCGACCGCTATGGTTGCAGGTTCGAATCCTGCCTCGGGCATGGATGTGTGTGATCTCCTTAGGTTAGTTAGGTTTAAGTAGTTCTAATTTCTAGGGGACTGATGACCTCAGCAGTTAAGTCCCATAGTGCTCAGAGCCATTTGAACCATTTAATACTAGGTTTTCCTGAACTGTGTAGGGGCCATGTACTATGACGCCCTTGCATCCTAGGACGATAATTTTAGTTTTTTCGGTAGTGTATTCAGTGTAAACGTATCATAGAAGGCACGAAATTGATGAGGTAGGGATGGAGCGTGTTAATAGCTGAATACCTTTTTCATTCAATTATATTCGTTGGTACCACTGTTTTCAACTTAAAGAATCAGTTGCATGTAACACTTAACGAAGGATTCATTTTCTTAAATTTCATATATTTTGGCATAAATATTTATCACGAAATCTGATAATTTTTTAAGAGAAGTGCTAGAATGAACGTGGCACCCTCAGAATAAAGGTCATTCATTTCATAAGTGAGGTTGCAGGTAGTTCATCATTATAGGAATATATGATAACAAATACACAAGATAGTGTAGAACTAGGTAACAAAAGTCATGGAGTAACGATATGCACATATGCATGTCGGAAAAGTATCGCGTACACGAGGTATAAAAGGGCACTGCATCGGTGGACCTGTCATTTGTACACAGGTGATAACTGTAAAAAGTTTAAGACACGATTGCGGCAATACGACCGGAATTAACAGACTTTGAACGCGGAATCGTCGTTGGAGGTAGACGTATGGGACATTCCATTTCCTGTATCGTTAGGGAACTCAGTATTCCGAGATCCACAGTGTCAAGAGTGTACCGAGAATACCAAATTTCAGGCATTACCTCTAACCATGAACGACGCAATGGCCAATGGCCTTCACCTATCGTGAGAGCAGCTGCGTTTTTGTAGAGTCGTCAGTGGTAACAGAAAAGTAACACTGCATGAAGTAATGACAAAAATCAATGAGGGACGAATGACGAATATCTTCGTTGGGAAGTACGGCGTTAATGGGCTATGGCAGCAGACGACTGACGCGTGAGCCTTTGGTAACAGCACATCGTTACCTACAGCGCCCATTCTGGGCTCTTAACAATATCGGTTGCATCTTAGACGACTGGGAAAGCGTAGAGTGGTCGAATGAGTCTCGATTTCAGTTGGTAAAAGCTGATGGTAGGGTTCGAGTGTGGCGCAGACCCACGAAGCGATGGAACTAAGTCGCCAATAAGATCCCGAGAAAAGTGAAAAGCTGCGGCTGTCTGCAAATGGCTATGTTCAGATAGTTGGAGACCATTTGCAGCCATTCATAGACTTAATGCTCCCAAAAAATGATGGAATATTTATGGATGACAATGTGCCGTGTCACCAGGCCATAGTAGTTCGCAGTTTGTTTGGAGAACATTCTGGACATTTCGAGTGAATTATTTGGCTACCGATATCGCAAAACATGAATCCCGTGAAGTATTTATGGGACATAATAGAGAGGTCATTTTGTGTACAAGATTCAGCACGGGGAACAGTTTCGCACTTAGGACAGCTATAGAGGCAGAATGGCTCAATTTTCTACAGGGGGCTTCCAACGACTTCTTGTATCCATACAACGGCGAGCTTCTGTACTGCGCCGGGAAAAAGTAGGTCCAACACTATATAAGGAGGTATCCCAAGAATGTTGGCACCCCGCAATAAGTGTTCCCCAAACAGTCGAATCAACACACAGCATATCCCCCGCTCCCCCTCCCTTGGGGCATCACAGGTGTGTACTCTCGCATGCAAATGATCGTAAAAGTGTGGAATGGCATCCTGCGATAGACTATCCCAGGTATATTTCTCCTTTTATCGCCAATCGGCAATGGGTGCTACAGGCCCTAGAGTACGATTAAGTTCCTGACTCACCATGTCCCTTACGTGTTCGATCGGCGAGACATGTGGTGCAGAAGGAGCACTTAGCGTCGTAGCAGCCATATGGAGCATGCACAGTCCTACCGAGAGAGCAAATCAACTTCCCGTCGAAGAAACAGCAGACTGCACAATGTAGCGGGTAAAGGCTACTTTACCCTTTAGAAACATTAAATGTGACTGCTAGTTGTAGCTGATGCCCCCATCCCCCATTACAGACCCTCACGATGAAGACTGAGGACTTTAAAGGGGCCGACCGGAGTGGCCTAGCGGTTCTAGGAGCTTTAGTCTGGAGCCGCGCGACCGCTACGGTAGCAGGTTCGAATCCTGCCTCCGGCATGGATGTGTGTGATGTCCTTAGGTTAGTTAGGTTTAAGTAGTTCTAAGTTCTAGGGGACTGATGACCACAGCAGTTGAGTCCCATAGTGCTCAGAGCCATTTGAACCATTTTTTTTTTTGAACCTCAGATGTTAAGTCCCAAAGTGCTCAGAGCCATTTGAACTTTAATGGGACCCGAGTGTACGTCCGTGACTCGCATACAGACAGGACTCACTCTCATCACCAAGACAAGTGAGAGCGTTATGCCTACCCACGACACCACTGTAGCCACGCTTGGCGCTGTCGTGGTGTCAGTGGCCATAGGTACGCCCTACCTCATTTCTGCTGCAAGCATACGGTTTTCAATGGCCCAGGTGCAATATTCACCCACATTCCTTCCATGAATGATGTTCGGTCGGCTCCTGCTGCTCGCACAGTGCACCGGTCCTGAAGCGTATCTGTTCTCCGCAGATGTCCAGAACCTGGTCCCCCGGTGCAGGAATGAGCTACAAACCACTGCTGAAATCAGAGACACACCACCGTCACAATGTGCCAAACATATGCGGAAATCCATCGATACACCGATCCAGCTTCCTGCAGGACCTCAAGGTGACATCGCTCAAAGTAATGAGGCCGTTCAGACAAGAGAACATATTCGTTAATGGGGTATGATTGTACGCTATAATGAATGTTGGAATCACTGTTCAGCTCTGAACTGAGCACGGGTCCTCGAATGTTGGAACACAAAGAAGACAAATGATCAAAGGCCCAACGTTTATCTACGGGAGAAGGAGATATTTGCGAAGGGAATTGGTCTAGATGCAGCACGAAGCAGAGAACTGTGAAATTCTATTCTCACGCTTCCTTCAATAAAATGATAAAGAAAGAAAAAAAAATATTTTATGTGAACAGTGCGCGACTTCTCGTAGCTCAGGAATTCATAAGGACTTTTTGGGAGAAAGAGAATCCCCATTTTAAAGAAAAAAAATGGAATACAATCCATCTCGTGTTATTATATAGGCAATACTTGCTTGATTGTCCTGTGAGCCTGCATACCTATTTTGATTTGGTTATCAAATAGCTGCTTCAAGAATTGAGGGCTACAGGCATAACTGAGATTATGTTCCTCGACATTTTCCTGTGAGTGTACGCAAATGGCTAAATAATCTCTTCGTTTTATGAGGTTCACTATACCTTCCAGCACCACTGACATGGCCTCCATCCAACCCTCACCGTACCACAGCGGACTATAAACTATGGGGCAAAAGAAAAGAAGACTTTCTTAAACAAGAATGAAGATAATCAAAGATAGTGTTAACACGGAATTTGAAAGGATCATCCTTGAAACGCTGCAGAGGATGCATCAACATTTGCATCGAACATGGAAGAGTGCAACTGGCGTTGTTGATCAATGAATTCAGAATCCTTGCTTCACAGCAAGACATTTTCGATGAACGGACTGCGCTTAGTCACACGTGGATGTAGAGTAAAAGGTAACAGATACAGTTCAACTAAAATGTTCATTTCGCTCTGAAGAAGTGGTCGCACTTAAAGATGGACCGGCCGCCGGGGACCACTGCCGAGGTCAAAGCACCAACGGACACTTGAGCAGAGCACGTTCACTGGTATTACAAACAAGTTGATTTGTTGTTGGCTCACCGCCTTATTGAGAAATCAGAAATTAAGAAAAACACTTCAAGCAATCCTTAACTGTATACAGTCCACTAGCAGCCAGCAGTAAGCGCTGGGAAGCGCCCTGCTACTATCTGCCACATCGAACTGTTGGATCATGCAGGAAGGCTGGTAGGTGTGGCTAAGCAGCGTCAATTGTCTGTTCCGTGAGAATTTAAATTGAGCCATCGGATACAATGATTTTGCAAGAAAAAAAAATCCGTTTTCGGAGCCGGTGATTGATTTATTGTAAAACAACATTAATTTTTCATTTCGAATCAGTCAGTATTTTCTTATACAATCATGACCAGTTTTGGCCTTCAAAACCGTCTTCCGACGCTAAAACAGGGAAAAAATCTTTAATTAAGACCTGATACAGGTGCAATTAATTTCCCTAGCTCTACTTGTGGGCTTCATAAAGTACTATCACAATGCTTATGGTTCTTACCTACGGGCGCCATTTGATGAACAAGTGTTCATGTGTTTTAAATGGGAGAATTATGTGCATACAGCCAAGTGTTCTTCTCCATCCCTTCTTTTTGCAATGGACGTGTCGTAAAACTTGCAAAATAAGACAATTATTACAATAATAACATTCCAGTCACTTATTCATCAAATACGAGACTGAATACAACTCGTTAAAACAGTAAAATCTAGTGCAACAAAGAAAGAAAGTAGCAATCTCTATGGGGTAATTTTTGGTGCCCAGTTGCACTACCCTTCGGGTAGTTTACGCCACTGAGCATAAGAGTATGAGAGAGGACACTGAATTTACGACCAGGGCAGATCCTTGTGCCAGCTAGCCGGCTGCGAGTTGTTCATGTTAACTACGTAGATGTATGCATGCAGGAAACAGCGACTAACTCAGCTAAGTACATCGCGGCAAACATTAAAACATGCATTAGTTGCAAATTCATTTTGTTCATCAAATGGCTCTGAGCACTATGGGACTCAACTGCTGTGGTCATAAGTCTCCTAGAACTTAGAACTACTTAAACCTAACTAACCTAAGGACATCACACACATCCATGCCCGAGGCAGGATTCGAACCTGCGACCGTAGCGGTCGTGCGGTTCCAGACTGAAGCGCCTTTAACCGCGCGGCCACTCCGGCCGGCTTTTGTTCATCGATGAGTTTATCAGGCTCTTTGAGTTACGTGACGTATATCTCCAGTTCTTCTAAAATGTCTAACCATGTACTTTTTTAGCATTATGTAAAATTTTTAATTATTTGATCCTTATCTTGCATATGTAGATCTAATGCTCTTCTATTGCTGGTGTGGGCATGTACTTTGCGTCTCAGCCAAAACGACCTGCCTGTCTCGGGGAGGGGGGGGGGGGGCTGCTATGCCTTTTAGTACAATCACGGCATGAAAGCTGGACCTTGCCGTTGATGAGGAGGCTAGCCGTCCTCAGTGATACAGATAACCGTACCGTAGGTGCAACAACAACCGGGGGGTATGAGTTGAGCGGCCAGAAAAACGTATAGGCCCTGAAGAGGGACAGCAGCCTTTTCAGTAGTTGCAGGGATAACCGTCTGGATGACTAACTGATTTGGTATTGTAACATCAACCAAAACGACCTTCATGTGCCGGTCTTGGGAATGCCTGAAAGCAAGGCAAAACTACAGTCGTAATTTTTGTAAAGGGCATGCATCTCTATAGTATGTTTAAATGATGATGGCCTCCTCCTGGGTAAAATATTTCGGAGGTAAAATAGTCTTCAATTCGGATTTCCGGGTGGAGGTTATTCAGGAGGATATCGCTATTAGGAGAAACAAAAATGGCGTTCTAACGATCGGAGCCTGGAATGTCAGATCCTTTAATAGAGCAGGTAGGTAAGAAAGTAAAAAAGGAAAATGGCTAGGTTAAAGTTAGATACAGTAGAAGTTAGTCAAGTTCAGAGCCAGGAGTAAGAGGACTTCTGGCTAGTTGACAACAGGATAGTAAATACAAAATGAAATAGAGGTAATGCAAGTGCAGATTTCATAATGAATAAAAAATAGGAACCCGGATAAGCTGCTATGGACATTATTGTGAATGCATTATTATAGCCAAGGTAGACACAGGCCGGCCGAAGTGGCCGTGCGGTTAAAGGCGCTGCAGTCTGGAACCGCAAGACCACTACGGTCGCAGGTTCGAATCCTGCCTCGGGCATGGATGTTTGTGATGTCCTTAGGTTAGTTAGGTTTAACTAGTTCTAAGTTCTAGGGGACTAATGACCTCAGCAGTTGAGTCCCATAGTGCTCAGAGCCATTTGAACCATTAGCCAAGGTAGACACAAAGCTCACATCTACCACAACAGTACAAGTTAATATGCCAACTAGCTCTGCAGATGATGAAGAGATTGAAGAAATGTATGATGAGGTAAAAGATATTCAGCTAGTTGAGGGAGACGGAAATTTAATTGAGATTGCGCACAGAGCATAATTTAATCATCGACTTGGCTTAAGAAACATGATGAAAAGGTGTACATGAAAGAGGCTGGCGACACAGAAAGGTTTCAGATAGATTATATCATTGTACGACAGAGATTTCGGAACAGGATTTAAAACTGTACAATTTTTCCAGGGACAAATGTGGATATTCACCACAATTTATTGGTAATGATTCTAGGTGAAACCCTAAGGAATTTCTAAAATTCCGGATATTAAGGAGATGGGACCTGGAGAGGTTGATTGACTCAGAGGTTGTTGAGAGTATCAGAGGGAGCATTAATCAACAGTTGAGAAGTAAAGAGGAAAGTAATTCGATATAAGAAGAATGGGTAGATTTTAGAGATAAAATAGTGAAGGAAATAGAAGCTCAGGTAGGTAAAAAGAAGGCTAGTAGAAATCCTTGGGTAACACAAGAATATTGAATTTAATTGATGAAAGGATAAAATATAGGGTGTTCAAACAAAGTATCGAATACTTTGAGAGATGGTAGTACTCATCTAAACAAGAAAAATATTTCCAATAAACATGGGCTCTGAAATTCGTACTTTCTGTGATAAACACGTGTTTACAAGAGTCGTTAAATACGACGTCCATTCATGTCAATCCCTTCCTTAGCCGTCCAGCGTAAGCAATGATGCACCCTCTGAAGTATACCCGGTTGTTGTTATTGTACCAGCTGTGCACACATTGAAGATGTGACCCTGTCATGCCCGCATGTTATTGATTGGTGTGGCGTAGACCAATTCCTTCAAGCGTCTCAGTAACCAAAAGGGGAGGGGATTGAGGTCTGAGCAACGAGCAGGCTAAGGTGTGGGGCCACCAGACGAATTCAGCGGTCCTGAAATGTATGCGTCGGATGTTCGCGCACACTGTGACGGAATTGTGATGGTGCACCGTCATGCATGTACCACATTTGTATTCGTTGATGTAATGACACAGCCTACTACAAGGTATGAAATACATTAATGGGAATGTCCACATAATGCACCCTAATTAACTTTGTGGTAGTACGTTTGGCCCCATTAGTCGATCATCCAGTATGCCTAACCATACGTTGATTGAGAATCGGTGTTGATATCTACTTTCCTGAATTGCTTGGAGAGTTACATCTGCCCATACATGCTGGTTATGGAAATTCTCAACACCATCTCTTGTGAACCTGCCTCATCGGTAAATAAAATCATGGGTGTGAATAATGGCTCTGCGGCACACTTCTGCAACAGCCTTTAACAGAACCGCCGTGTCCCATGACCGCACTGTAGATGATACGAGTACCGCAATTTTCATGAAGTACCCCCCCCCCCCCCTATAAAATGAGAGACACGCCTTCTGCTGATGCTAATCGTCACAGATTGGCACCAGAGGTTTCTTCCACTGAAGCTACCACACGCTCCTCCATGACGGGCATTCGGACTGTGTTCAAAGAGGTTCAAATGGCTCTGAGCACTATGGGACTTAACATCTATGGTCATCAGTCACCTTGAACTTAGTACTACTTAAAACTAACTAATCTAAGGACAGCACACAACACCCAGTCATCACGAGGCAGAGGTTGACTGTGTGGGGCCTTCGACTGTCAGTCTTCCGATGTGCAAGGATACCTGTGTCCTTCAGATGATGGAGAAGACTTCCGAATAGCTTATCAGGGGGCACTCTACGTGTAAGGTGTCAGGCAAATCCAACACCTTCCATGAAGACCCTGACATGATAAGCAAATCCAGTAGTATGTCACATAGCTTCGAATAAATCTTGACATTAAATTAACCAAAGTAATACGAGTAACGAGTGAGCAAATGGAATACCACAGACTAACACAAGAATATCTAAATGCATGTCATACCTTCCCACCGTGAGACAGACGCAGTTCCGAGGGGAGGAACGAGAACAGAAGCCGAGAGCAGAATCGTGTTAAGCTGGAAGGCCCTACCATAAGGGACGGACACCCACGTAGCCAGCTAACCGCTAGGACCACCCAGCTAGAGCCCTCCAGAAGAACAGTATAGATCTTACGATAACACTAAAAGGACCACACCAGCTGCAAGTTTTAGCGTGAAACTTTTTCGCGTCTCTGTTACGTCAGGACCACCCCGCAGCCCATGTTAAAAGATAGCCCTCCAGAAGAACAGTATAGATCTAACGATAACACTAAAAGGACCACACCAGCCGAAAGTTTTAGTGTGAGACTTTCTCGCGTCTCTGTTACGTTGCAAACTTTCAAAACATTGCCCCACCACGAAAAGTATAACGTTTCTCATTGGATAGACAGAATTTTTGTAGGCGTAGCTTAAGGTTAACATTGAGACCCTGATTGGTCAGATGAAAACACAGCCAGATAGTTTTTTTAAACCAACTTCAGTAAATTGTAGTAAGGAGAAATTAGGAGAGAGTTGCTTCCGAGACGGCGAGGTGAGCGGAGCTGTGCTGCTCGCCGCCCCCTGACGAACACCGATAGGGTAATGAACGCACGCGATAAATCTTCACTCAGAACTGCAGAAGTCTCATCTGTTACACCCCCTTTTTGCGTAATACTAGTGTCGATCGTCAATTAAAGCTCATGGTGTTCACATTTGCCACTTTAAGTAAAAATCTGAAACGCGATGATTTTTCTGTTATGTAGTTATTGAGAAGCCACATCAGCCACTGTAATTTACGACAAGTTAGATAAGTAATTAAAGATAATTGAGGGTCACTGTAGACCATTTTGATAGTTTTCTCTTTTGTGAAACTTAATTTAAACCTAGATTATAGATGTGATATGGCATAGGTCATCCTTCGATCCATTGTAGAACTTGGAAACGCATTCAGGGAACATTCGTTCACATTCTTGTTGAACGCAGTTGGTTTTTACCATCCTGTATTAAAACATTTCCTTTTATCAATAGTGCAATTTATAAACAATGTTTTGTGAGTAGAATAAAATTTCCAGTGGTAAACTTAACTGTGTTTTCGACGTAATTTTACCAGCTAACTAAAAATAGGAAAGCCTTGAACCCCTTCCACTAAATTTAGTTAGTATTAAGATTCTTTTACAGGGAGTGCAGTGGAGCTGATGCTGAAATCATTAAGTATTTGGTTATATCATCGCTAGTCTCACTGAACTCTTCTGAACTCTACATGACATGTGTGGTCTGGCGTCTCCTTACCAGCAAGAGGTCCCAGGTTCAAACTAGTCAATTCCCTAAAAAACACGCTCAGAGCGTCGTTGCGCGAAAGTGGTAGGGCGACACGATATAGAACAAACAGGCACCACGCACAATGTTAGATACGCTGTGGATATTTTTCAGTGCAGAGGACAAGGGTTCGCATGCTACGTCCAACTTGTAAACAATAGCAAAATATAATATCCTCCATTTCACTTGCCGAATAGTAGGCTTCCATTGCTAGCAAGAGATGGAAGAGAGAAAATGTAAATGTACTACACCATTTGTACGTAGAAAGAGCTCAATAACATAAGCACGTCTGTGAATCCGCGTTTGGAGGAAGGTAAAACACGCTGATACGCACACAAACACGACGAAAGCGAACGTAGCCAACAATACGACTAGAATCACACATCTGACTGTAGACCACGTAACGGTTTGGTAGAGTACTGTGAGTAAGACATCACAATAAACTGACGACACATTTGACGGAGCGCCAATACAACGACTATGTTAATATTTGCAAGAAATGCTCCCGCAGTCATTCCTACAAACACGTTTCTTATCTTCGAAGTATGCGTTTCCGGACCCAGGTTTGTTAGAGTTTTTTCCTTGTTCGATGAGTACTACCACCTCTCAATGTATTCGACCCTTTTTTAACACCCTGTATAAAAATGCAGTAAATGAAACAGGCGGAAGGGAATATATACGTCTGAAAGAGCAGATTGGTAGGAAGTGCAAAATGGCTAAGCAGGAATGGTCACGGTTGCAAAATACTGACACGAATTCATTACAGAAGCATAGGGAAACTGGTAGAGGCCGGCCTCCGGGATGACGAGTTTGGATTCAGGAGAAATGTAGGAATACGCGAGGCAATAGTGACACTACGACGTTGTACATGGTAACGTGTAATAATGGAAAAAAAATTATTGCGTACTACTTCCATTATTTTTGACGTAGCCTCAGGCAGTGGCGTGATCAGTTATGTAAACTACACTGCAGTACTTGTGGCCGGCTCCCACGCTATTAAGCTGAGCTAGAGACGTCATCACGGTATTGCTGCGTGAGAGACATCAACTTTCTGCCACAAAGCCACCAATGGTAGGACCGGATGCCGTTACGTCAGTTATGCAAGACTTCCGTTATGCAGCTTCCCAAAAAATTTGTTCAAATGGCTCTGAGCACTATGGGACTGAACTTCTAAGGTCATCAGTCCCCTAGAACTTAGAGCTACTTAAACCTAAATAACCTAAGGACATCACACACACCCATGCCCGAGGAAGGATTCGAACCTGCGACCGTAGCGGTCGCGTGGTTCCAGACTGTAGCGCCTAGAACCGCTCGGCCACCCCGGCCGGCCAGCTTCCTTATCTTCTGAATGTGTCCCCCAGTCCATCCTGTTGATGGCGAAACGCTCTCTTCGTACCATGTTAATTCCACGACCATAGCCAGTTTTCGCCAGTATTGTACCTCTTAGTGGTAGTTCTTGGGAATAAAATCCATTTTTTCTCAGAATGCTTGCGTTTCTCATTTTAAGTGTTGGATAAACACCCCGGATGCCCACCTGAGCTCCTAATACCTTCCTGAAATGTACAAACTGGTGTCAGGATTGGGGTCTTTCTCACGTTCGATCTGAATCGATATTTTCCTGCCGATCCAATGTGCTTGCAACCATAGCGACGCCTAGCGATTTTCTGTCGCGGGCTGCGTAGCTGTTCACACTTCACGCGCTTTCGGGCGCGCCCGACAACTTGTAAGACCGAGATGGTCCAATCAAGCGTGCGATCGCACTATATGGCCGCACGCCGTTACAATGCGTCCCACGCCGGGGCGAGTTGTCGGCAGTATAAGAGCCGCCGCGGGCCGCAGGGCATCGTGCGCCACCTCAGGGTTGTGTAATGGGGCAGTTGCGTCGCGCAGCCGGCCCCGACGCTGCCACATCCACTGGCGCCGAAGGGCCACCTTCGACACCTCCTCCGCCGCCGCCGCCGCCGCCGCCGCCACCGCCGCCGCCGCCGCCGCCGCCGCCGTTACCTTCGTGAGATGTAAGTTTCACTACAGTGGCATCTGCTAGTTAACAACTCCAGTAAACTTCCGCAGAGGGATCTTTTCATCGCCTAGAACGGAGAAAGACCCTTTTGTGTCTACCTCTGTCCGTTCTCCGTTCCAGTTGTATAACCATGCCTGATTTACGTCCTCACGAATCAGCGGAGAGAACCGAATCGGCTCCCGATGCCGCACCTTTGGCAGACGCTATCTTACAGGGTGAAAACTATTGAACTATATGAAAGAAAATCGTCTAACTTCTGAACGGTTTGCTTTAGGAAGTTGAAACTGCATGGCTGGCCGCTGGGGATGATGGGAATTAGTAAGCGCAATATTGTTTGGTTTAACAAGGACGCCCACTTTAGGCCGGCCTATGTGGCCGAGCGGTTCTAGGGGCTTCAGTCTGGAACTGCGCCATGGCTACGGTCGCAGGTTCGAATCCTGCCTCGGACATGGATGTGTGTGATGTCCTTAGGTTAGTTAGGTTGAAGTAGTTCTAAGTTCTAGGGGACTGACGACCTCAGATGTCAAGTCCCATAGTCCTCAGAGCCATTTGATTTGAAGCCCACTTTAATTTGGATGGGTTTGCCAATAAGAAAAATTGGCGCATGTGGGGGGCTGACATTCGCATTTTGCGATCGAGAAGTCTCTTCATCTCCAACCGGTGAATGTGGTGTGCAATGTCCAGACACTGAATAATCGTTGCGATATTTCTTTATTGCACGCTGGCTACCGAATGGTACGTGAAGATTTTGGAAGATGATTTCATCCCCATTATCCTAAGTGACCCTTATTTCGACAAAAAGTAGTTTCTGCGAGGCCGAGCTCGACACCATCGAAGCAGAAGAGTGTTTGGTATTCTGCAGGGGCACTTTGGGGACCGCATTCTGGCTCTGCCATTGGCCGCCATATTCTCGGTTCAAAATGGTTCAAATGGCTCTGAGCCATTTGAGCTTACTGAATTTGTTAACTTCCAGTATAGACGTAATTGTCAGGAAGTCTTTTCTGAAAGCATTTGTATAGAGTGTAGCCATGTATAGAAGTGAAACATGGATAGTAAACGCTTAGACAAGAAGAAAACACAAACTTTTGAAATATGGTACGACAGACGAATGCTGAAGATTAGATGGGTAGCTAATGTGGAGGTATTTAGTAGAACTCTGGAGGAAACTAATCTATGCCACACTTGACTACAAGAAAGGGACCGTTGGTAGGACACACTCCGAGACATCACGGGATCACCAATTAAGTACTGGAGGGAAGCGTGCGAAGTAAATATCGCAGAAGGAGACCAAGAGATAAATACAGTAAGAAGATTCGGAAGGATGCAGGTTGCAGCAGTTACTTGGGGATGAAGAAGATTGCAAAGGGTAGAGTGGCATGGAGAGCTGCATCAAGCGAGTCTTCGGACGGAAGATCACCACAACAACAACGTGGCAAGTTGTGATATACTCTTGTCATTTAGTGAAGAGTGGGCCTGTAGTCATAAGTTTATGATTTAATAAGAGGTTGGCAGCTATGTGTAGCTGTATTGTAAAACGGTAATACAGAAAATTACGAAGTAACTTGCCCATCAGTTTATAAAAATGTAATATACATTGTGGATTAGGGAGAAACCTTCTGACAGACGGGATCGTGCGAAATTCACATGAGAAACGCATCCATACATATAGATTGAAATAAATCTTGGATATTTGAGTTGTTAGTAGTTATTTTGTAAGTAAAACTATAGTTAGTTTTCCGCTTAACAGTTGCTACAAAGGATTGTAATCAGCGATAGCTGTCTATTATTGATGGCAAGGACGCTCATTTGGGAGTGCGTCTACAAAAAGTTTACAAGTACCAATAGGTAGTTGAAGTTACAGACATTGTTTGGGAGTTTACATGATTATACACTGAATTCATATTCCAATAAGGCGATACTTTCGTGAATACGGCGTATGATAAGTAAGATCCTGACGAAAATTTCAAGTAAAGTGTGTAAGAGTGATAATACACTGAAGAGCCGAAGAAACTGGTATACCTACCTAGTATCGTGGTGGGACCCCGCGAGCACGGAGGAGTGCCGCAACACGACGTGGCAGGGACTCAACTAATGTCTGAAGTAATGCTGGAGGGAGTTAACACCGTGAATCCTGTAGGGCTGTCCATACATCCGTAAGAGTACGAGTGGTGGAGATCAGTCCTGAACAGCACGTTGCAAGACATACCAGATATGCTCAATAATATTCATGCTCGGGGAGTTTGGTGGCCATTGCAAGTGTTTAAACTCAGAACATTGTTCCTGCATCCACTGTGTAGCAATTATGGACGTGTAGGGGGTGTCGCATTGTCCTACTGGAATTGCCCGTCGGAATGCCAACTGGACACGAATGGATGCAGGTGATCAGACAGGATGCTTACGTACGTGTCATCTGTCAGAGCCGTATCTAGACATATCAGGGGTTCCATATCACTCCTACTACACACGTCCCACACCATTATTGAGCATCCACCATCTTGAAGAGTCCCCTGCTGACATTCAGGGTCCATGGATTCATGAAGTGTTCTCCATACCAGTATACGTCCATCCGCTCGGTACAATTCGAAACAAGCCTCGTCCGACGAGGCAACATGTTTCCAGCAACAACAGTCCAATGGCGGTGTCGACGGGCTCAGGTTAGGCGTAAAGGCATGTATCGTACAGACATTAGGGGTATACGAGTCGGCCTTCGGTTCCAAAAACTCATATCGATTATGTTTCGTTGAATGGTTCGCACGCTGACACTCACTGGTGCCCCAGGATTAATATCTGCAGCAACTTGTGGAAGCGATGCAATCCCGCCACATTGAACGATTCAGTCGTCGTTCGTCCCGTTCTTGCAGAATCTTTTTTACGGCCGCAGCGATGTCGGAGATTTGATGTTTTACTGGATTCATGATATTCACGGTAGACTTGTCATATAATCGTGTGGGAAAATCCCCACTTCATTGCTGTCTCTAAGATGCTATGTTCCATCGCTCGTGCGCCGACTATAATATCACGTTCGGACTTACTTAAATCTTTTAACGTACCATTGCAGCAACGGTAGCCGATCTAAAAGCTGCGCCAGACACTTGTCTTATATAGGCGTTGCCGACCGCAGTGCCGTATTCTGCCTGTTTACATATCTCTGTATTTGAATACGCATGCCTATACCAGTTTTTTGGCGCTTCAGTATATATGGAACGTCATTTAAGTCATAGGTGTTGCACATCTTTATCGCTTACATCAAGTTTGTGGCAACGTTACAATTTGTGAAGATGAATTGCTTCTCACACCCATCTGATACGAGCATTCACTTTATTCGTACTGAAACAATGAGGAAATATACACTTACGTAGAAGAAACCAAAACCCTGAAGCACGGGGTTCAGTGGGACCATGTCCATACTGAGTATTATTGTGTTAGTAATTCATTTGTCTCGGTTATCTACGATTCGAAGATTATTTTACGTATTTTCCCCGAACTGTACGCATACCCGAAGCATCGCTTTTCGTATCGCCGCTCTGTTTACTCTTCACCCTCAACGTCTCCGAAATTACTTCATTATTCTTAGGGCACTTTTTTCCTTGCTGTTTACGCCAGTCTCTATTCCTCTCAACAAGACTGTCTCACTTTCCACGATCAAACATTTCACGCAAGTAAAACATGAAAATAACATCTGTATCTACATCGACATGACTGCTGTGCAATACGCAATGTAGTGTCTGGCAGAGGGTTCACTGAATTATTTTCAAGGTATTTCTCAATTGTTTCATTATCGAATAGCGCGCAGGATAACCAAAACTTAATTATTTCCATGCGAGCTCTCATTTGTTTTGATAATCGTTCCTCCCTCTATGAAAGCCAAGAAAGTGTTTTCACACTCTGAGTAGACAGTTGGTGACTGAAATTTCATGGGAAGGACCTGCCGCAACAAAAAACACCTTTGTTTTAATGATTACCACCCCAATTCCCGAATCATATCCGTGACACTCTCTCGCATATTTCGACGACAATACGAAACGATCTGTGTTTTTTAACTGTTTAGATGTCTTCCGTCAATCCTATTAGATATGTATTCCACAGCTCACAGCAATACTCCAGAAGATGGCGGACAAACGTAGTGTAAGCGTAGTTTCAATAATATTACTTTTACTGTTTTGCCCCCCCCCCCCCCCCCTTAAACAATATCGCCCTAGTCGTCGGTACGGTGGCTTGCGTGGCATAGCGATACAGATAGTTGTACGGTAGGTGCAACAACAATTGTTGGGTATCGGTTGAGAGGCCAGACAACCGTGTGGTTCCTAAATGATTGAGTGAGCTGGCATTGTAAAATGAACCCAAACGGCCTTCCCGTGCTGGTATTGCGAACGGCTGAAAGGAAGGAGAAAGTACAGCCGTAATTTCTCCCGAGGGAATGGAGCCCTACTGCATGGTTAAATGATCATGGCGTTCTCTTGGGTAAAATATTCTGGACGTAAAACAGTCCCCCATTTCGGATCTCCGGGAGGAAATTAATGAAGAGTACGTCGTTATCATAAGGAACAAAATTAGCGTTTTATGGTTCGGAGCGTGGCATGTTAGATCCGTTAATAGAACGGGTAAGTTAAGAAATATAAAAGGGGAAATGAATAGGTTGAAGATAGATATAGTGGGAATTTGTGAAATTCGGTGGCAGGAGGATGGTGACTTCTGGTCAGGTTAATACACGATTATAAATACAACATCAAATAAACCTAATGCCGTAGTACGCTTAATATTGAAGAAGGATATAGGAATACGGGGGAGCTATAATGGACAGCATAGTAAACGAATTATTGTAGCCAAGATAGTCACGAAGCCCACACCCTCTACAATAGTTCAAATGGTTCAGATGGCTCTGAGCTCTATGGGACAACTTCTGAGGTCATCAGTCCCCTAGAACTTAGCACTACTTAAACCTAACTAACCTAACGACATCACACACACCATGCCCGAAGTAGGATTCGAACCTGCGGCCGTATCAGTCGCGCAGTCCCGGACTGTAGCGCCTAGAACCGCTCGGCCACACCGGCCGGCTACACTAGTCCCAGTTTATATGAAAACTAGGTCTGCAGATGATGAAGAGTAATGAAATGTATGATGAGATAAAGGAAATTATTCAGACAGTTGAGGGAGACAGAAACTTAATTGTGATGGGAGACTGGATTTCAATACGTAGAAAAAGGATGAGAAGGAAAAATAATAGGACTCTGTGGAAGGAATTAAAGAGGAAACTGCCTGGTAGAATTTTGCACGGACCATGGTTTAATTACCGTTAACACTTGGTTTGAGATTCATGACAGAATGTGGAATACGTGCAAGAGACCTGAATACACCAGCATGTTTCAGACTGATTGTGGAATTGTAAGACAGAGATTTCGGAACAAGATGATAAAACTGTAAGACGTTTCCAGTGGCAGATGTGGATACTCACCACAATTTATTGGTAAACCCAAAGAAATCGATAAGACAGAAAATTATGGAGATGGGACCTGGAGAGGTTGAAGGAACCAGAGTTTGTTGAGAGTTTTACAGAGAGCGTTAGACAACAACTGAGAACTACTGTGGGAAGGAGTAAGGTAGAAGACGAATGTATAGCTCTAAGAGGTGAAACAGTTAAGGCAGCCGAGGATCAAGGAGGTAAAAACACAAGGCTTGCAAAAATCTTTTCATAAAACAGGAGCTGTTGAATTTAATTGATGAAACGAGAAAATATAAAAATGCTCTATACGAAACAGACGAAAGGGAATACAAAGATCTAAAATATGAGATTGACAGGACGTGCAAAATGGCTAAAGATGAGTGGCTATAGGACGAATGTGTAGATTTACAAGCATATTACACTAGGGGAAAGATAGGTACAACCTGAAGGAAAATTAAAGTGCCATTTGGAGAAGAGAGATGCTGCTGTATCAATACCTGTAGCTCAGACGGGAAACCAATTGTAAGCAAAGATGGAAAAGCTAAAAGGTGGAAGGAGTATACAGAAGATCTCTAAAAGGGAGACGAACTTGAAGGCTCATTTATTCAGATGAAAGAGGATGTAGATGAAGATAAGATATGAGACAGGGTACTCAGAAGAGTTTGCCAGAGCACTGAAAAGCTCAAGTAGAAACTTAGCCCCAGGAGTAGACGACATTCCGTTAGAGCTTCAGATAGCCTTGGGAGAGTCAGCCACGACAAAACTCTTCCATCTGGTATGCAAAATGTATGAGACAGGCGAAATACCCTCAGCCTTGAATAAGAATATAATCATTCCATCAGAAAGTAGATGGCGACAATCGTAAAAATTACCGAACTCATGGCTGCAAAATACTGAAACCATTTCTTTACAGAAAAATGGAAAAACCTGGCAGAAGCTGATCTCGGAGAAGATCAGTTTGAATTTAGGAGAAATATACAAACACGCGATGCAACACTGACTCTTTAACTTATCTTAGAAGATAGGTTAAGGAAAGGCTACCTTACTATTATAGCACTTGTGGGTTCAGAGAGACCTTTTGACAATGTTGACCGAAATTATCTCTGTAAAATTCTGAAGGTGCATAAAATACAGGGAGTCAAAGTCTAATTACAACTTGTACAGAAACCAGACGGCAGTTAATACAGTTGAGGGAGTTGAAGAGGAAGCCGTGCTTGAGATGGGAGTTCGATGGGTTTTTGTCTGTCCCCGATGTTATTCAGTCTGAACATTGAGCATGCAATGAAGGAAACCAAAGAAAAATTTGGAGCAGAAATTAAAGTTCAGGGAGACGAAATATAATCTTTAAGGTTAGCCGATATCATTTTAATACTGTCAGAAACAGCAAAGGACTTGGAAGTGCAGTTGAACGGATTGGGCAGTATCTTCAAAGGAGGATATAAGGTGGACATCAACAAAAGCAAAGAGAGGATAATGGTATGTAGTGGAATTAAGTCAGGTGATGCTGAGGGAATTACATTAGGAAATGAGACATTTAATGTAGTGGATGAGTGTTGATGTTTGGACAGAAATATAAGTGATGATGGTCGAAGTAGTGAGAATATAAAATGTAGAATGGTGATGGCAAGGAAAGCGTTTTTGAAGAAGAGAAATTTGTTGACGTGAAAAGTAGACCTAATTGTTGAAAAGACTTTTATGATGGCAGTAGGAGTGTAGCCATGAATGGCAGTGAAACATGGATGATAAATAGTATTGTGCTGCTTCAGATTAACGCTGAAGATTAGATGGGCAGATTATGTAGTTAATTAGGAGGTAATGAATAGAATTGGTAAAAAAAGAAACTTGTGGCACAACTTCACTAAAAGAAGTGTTAGTTTGACAGGAGTCATTCCGAGACATCAGGGGATCACCAGTTGAGTACTGGAGGGAAGTGTGGGCGGTAAAAACCGTAGAGAGAGACCAAGAAATGAATACAGTAAGCACATTCATAAGGATGTAAATTGTAGCAGTTATTCGGAGATGAATGTTGCACAGGATAGAGTAGCATGGAGAGTCTTGGACTAAATACTAGAACAACAACCAGTGTTCTGCCAATAACACTGTAATTACAGTGCAGTAAGAAAAAGCGGTTTTTATTTGCAAAACAAAAAGTTCCATTAAAAATCGCAGTCTTAGGTTTGCTTCCCCCTCAACATCGTCTATGTAATCCCTCCAGTCTCAGTTATTCCTAGCTGCTATTTTTAAGTATTTACACTCCTGGAAACTGAAATAAGAACACCGTGAATTCATTGTCCCAGGAAGGGGAAACTTTATTGACACATTCCTGGGGTCAGATACATCACATGATCACACTGACAGAACCTCAGGCACATAGACACAGGCAACAGAGCATGCACAATGTCGGCGCTATATCCACCTTTCGCAGCAATGCAGGCTGCTATTCTCGCATGGAGACGATCGTAGAGATGCTGGATGTAGTCCTGTGGAACGGCTTGCCATGCCATTTCCACCTGGCGCCTCAGTTGGACCAGCGTTCGTGCTGGACGTGCAGACCGCGTGAGACGACGCTTCATCCAGTCCCAAACATGCTCAATGGGGGACAGATCCGGAGATCTTGCTGGCCAGGGTAGTTGACTTACACCTTCTAGAGCACGTTGGGTGGCACGGGATACATGCGGACGTGCATTGTCCTGTTGGAACAGCAAGTTCCCTTGCCGGTCTAGGAATGGTAGAACGATGGGTTCGATGACGGTTTGGATGTACCGTGCACTATTCAGTGTCCCCTCGACGATCACCAGTGGTGTACGGCCAGTGTAGGAGATCGCTCCCCACACCATGATGCCGGGTGTTGGCCCTGTGTGCCTCGGTCGTATGCAGTCATGATTGTGGCGCTCACCTGCACGGCGCCAAACACGCATACGACCATCATTGGCACCAAGGCAGAAGCGACTCTCATCGCTGAAGACGACACGTCTCCATTCGTCCCTCCATTCACGCCTGTCGCGACACCACTGGAGGCGGGCTGCACGATGTTGGGGCGTGAGTGGAAGACGGCCTAACGGTGTGCGGGACCGTAGCCCAGCTTCATGGAGACGGTTGCGAATGGTCCTCGCCGATACCCCAGGAGCAACAGTGTCCCTAATTTGCTGGGAAGTGGCGGTGCGGTCCCCTACGGCACTGCGTGGGATCCTACGGTCTTGGCGTGCATCCGTGCGTCGCTGCGGTCCGGTCCCAGGTCGACGGGCACGTGCACCTTCCGCCGACCACTGTCGACAACATCGATGTACTGTGGAGACCTCACTCCCCACGTGTTGAGCAATTCGGCGGTACGTCCACCCGGCCTCCCGCATGCCCGCTATACGCCCTCGCTCAAAGTCCGTCAACTGCACATACGGTTCACGTCCACGCTGTCGCGGCATGCTACCAGTGTTAAAGACTGCGATGGAGCTCCGTATGCCACGGCAAACTGGCTGACACTGACGGCGGCAGTGCACAAATGCTGCGCAGCTAGCGCCATTCGACGGCCAACACCGCGGTTCCTGGTGTGTCCGCTGTGCCGTGCGTGTGATCATTGCTTGTACAGCCCTCTCGCAGTGTCCGGAGCAAGTGTGGTGGGTCTGACACACCGGTGTCAATGTGTTCTTTTTTCCATTTCCAGGAGTGTAGTTGGATTTACAGTCATTAAATGTGTTTGATTTGCTCTGTAACTGAAATTCTCATTTGGATGACTTCACCACCACCACTTTTTGCACTTTTCTCTACATAGTTTAGCAATTTCTTTTGACCATCTGATAACTTTACAAGGAGGTAAATAAGAGCTTCATTTGCAAACAATCTAAGAGTGCTTCTCACATTGTCTCCTGAGTCATGTACATTAGGGGCAGCAGTATAACACTTCCGTGGGGAACGCCGCATATTATTTCTCTTTTATATTATCCGTCTATTGCTATGTACTGTGACCTGTCTGACAGCAAGCCACGATTCCAGTCGCACAACGGACAGGATACTCCAGAGGGACGTAATTTGATTTGAAGTCGCTTGTGAGGAATAATGACAAAGCCTTCGGGAAATCAAAAAACACAGATTCAGTTTGACATCCCCTGTCGAAGCACTCATTACTTTGCGAGATTAAAGAGAAAGCTGTGTTCCACTATATTTTCTGAATCTGTGTTTACTGTTTGTCAATAAATCGTTTTCTGCAAAGTAACTCAGAGGTTTCGAACACAGTATACGTTCCAATATCCTGCTGCAAATCGACGTGTAGTGGTATGGGTCTGTAATCGTGTAGTGAACGCATTAATAGTGGTTTTATGGAGGTATACCTTATATACGACCAGAATATCTTTGGATTTTCTGCCAGATTTCGAGACAGAGTTCAGTTGTGGAAAATATTAAAAGCAACTCGCATTCAATGTCGCGCTAAACATACATCGAACTTTTGTAAAACTATACCCAATCATGGGGGTTTTGCTTTCTTTGAGATTTGACAAACTTTTTTCGTTGCTTCTGCAACTATGTGCTGACCTGTTTCGGGTACCGTCTCTTACTAGCTTATTTGTTATATGTTTCCGAATTGCCGTTGATACTATTTCCTTGAATTCAAACCAAATCTGGTCTACGCTTACACAGACTGGAACTAGAGGAGACTGTCTTTTAGGAAGGCGCCAAGTGAACTTTAATCTGCTTTTTTAAATTTATATATTTCGCGTTTATTTTTGGTGGCTTTCGCATTTCAGTATTTAAGTATGTGAATTCAAAATGTGGCCAGCATGTTATATAACACACCTATTGGCACTTATTTAAGTTGCATCGAATCCTGTAAATAACGTTGTTGTGCTAAATTCCATTCGCTCACTTGGTTTTATGGTTTGCTAAAAATCATTTCAGCTTCATTACAACCCTAATAAGGTCTTCAACCACAGGCTGTGATCGATTAGTTTGTCTTCTTGTTTCCTGTAGTAATTCATAGTTTCCTTCCTACCAGTGCATGGAGACAGACTATCAGGACTTCAGTGGTTGTCACAATTAAATTCTGCATATCATTATCATCAGTCATAACATGGAATATATGGTATCAATTTTTACTAGCAAGCTTCATGAATAGAGAGTTGAGAAGAAGACAAACAAATTAATCAGAGACTGTTGTGGAAAACCTAACTCTAATGAAACGGAAATTGACGTTGACGTGATGTAATACCTGGTGAATGAATGATACGCAAACCAATAAGTTTTTGTTCAGAATTCCAATAAAATTAACAGTATTGTATTTACTAAGCTAAAGAGAGTTTTCAATATCACGCCTCTGATGTCCCTGACACGGAATACACAGATTGATTCAAGACACATGGGGCCGGAAGTGATGGCAAAAAACCCAGAAGGATGACAAATGTAAGTCTACAGGCTTTCGTGAGGTTGTTAAAATCTTCTGGGTTGTTAGGACACACTACATTTGTTCAGCTGAATGATGTTTTGAACCCTCTGTTAGGATCTTCTTCAGGATCTTAGGTGTCCCCAGTAGACTGAGCACTTTCAGAGACCAGTGTCACTTTCTCTTACGAAGGAATTTCTCTTGCGGTTGTGCCAGAGCAGTGGGATTATTGGATAAAAATCTTTTGGCTATCATTCCTTGGGCATTGTCATTGGGTAATAAGAGAAGTATTACCACGCTAATGCTGAAGAATGGAATTATTGACTAAGACTCTTGTGGCTGCCATTTGTGGTCCAAAGCCATTGGTTAGAAAGCGACTGTGTCGGCCCTTATGCTGGGGAAGAGTTATTCGTTAAACTTCCTCCTGTTGCTACTGATGAGCCAACATCATTGGCTAGAAGCGTAACGGACAGACTAAGAGACGGGAAATGTTTATTGTCCGCAGCGGTAGCTTCTACGACGTTGTTCGTGTAGCTCGGGCACCGCACCTTCGTATTCACTTCCTTTATCGCGGGGAGCTCAAAATGGTTCAGTTGGCTCTGAGCACTATGGGACTTCACATCTGAGATCATCAGTTCCCTAGAACTTATAACTACTTAAACCTAACTAATCCAAGGACATCACACACATCCATGCCCGAGGCAGGATTCGAACCTGCGAGCGTAGTAGTCGCGCGGTTCCAGACTGAAGCGCCTAGAACCGCTCGGTCACAGAGGGCGGCTCGCTGGGAGCCACGACGCCGGAAGCCTATAGCCGTCCTCTTTGTTGATGTTACATGCGTTCTTAGAAATTGCAATCGCTTCTCGGACTCCTCATCTATATATGTTGGTTTCCTTAGCCATTACACGTATGTTATGGAAATCGATGCCAAAGCCACAGTTCTCGAAATTTTTTGCTACCGCCAATTTTATACTTTGTTTTAGGGGCGTGTGGTTAAGGAAGCCAACATTTGTGGATGCAAGGTCCGAGAAGCGACTGAAATTTCTAATACAGCATGTAACTCCGATAGAAAGGACGACTATAGGCTTACGGCATCGTGGCCATAAAAGAAGTGAATACGCGACCGTGGGTAGCGAGCAATATAAACAGCCTCGTAGAAGCCACCTCTTCGGACAATAAACATTTCCCTTCCTTTGCTCAGTCCGTTACGCTTCTGCTCAACGATGTTGGCTCACCAATAGCAACAGGAGGAACTTTAACCAATAAATTTTCCCCAGGATAAGGGCCGGGAAAGTCTCTTTCTAACCAATGGCTTTGTCCCACCAATGGCAGCTACAAGAGTGTTAATCTACTATCTTTCTCTTCGGCATTAGCGCAGGAATACTTGTCTTACTGTCCAATGACGATGTTGCACCAATGGAAGCTATAATATTAGTTTCCAGTAACCCCACTGCTCTAGCACGAGCTCGGGAAAACTCTCCTTTATAAGAGAGGGTGACACTGGTCTCTGACAGTGTTGAATGTACAGGGGCCACAGCAAGATCATGAATAAGATCCTAACAGAGGGGTCGAAACATTGATGGTTTGAAGAAATACGAGTATGACGCAGCCTAACAACCCAGAAGATTTTAACTTGGGTGACAAATGTTGAATATGAAACGTCACCAGATGCATGTCGCCGCACATTCAGGTATTGAGCCGATGAGCCTAATGGTGCGTCGCATCTGACCATCCCAACCACAGTGAAGTAAACAGGTCTGCAAAAAATATTTTTAGAAAATAGATTTTTTTTTGGTCATCAGTCTACTGACTGGTTTGATGCGGCTCGCCACGAATTCCTTTCCTGTGCTAACCTCTTCATCTCAGAGTGGCACTTGCAACCTACGTCCTCAATTATTTGCTTGACGTATTCCAATCTCTGTCTTCCTCTACAGTTTTCGCCCTCTACAGCTCCCTCTAGTACCATGGAAGTCATTCCCTCATGTCTTAGCAGACGTCCTATCATCCTGTCCCTTCTCCTTATCAGTGTTTTCCACTTATTCCTTTCCTCCACGATTCTGCATAGAACCTCCTCATTCCTTACCTTATCAGTCCACCTAATTTTCAACATTCGTCTATAGCACCACATCTCAAATGCTTCGATTCCCTTCTGTTCCGATTTTCCCACAGTCCATGTTTCACTACCTTACAATACTGTACTCCAGACGTACATCCTCAGAAATTTCTTCCTCAAATTAAGGCCGGTATTTGATATTAGTAGACTTCTCTTGGCCAGAAATGCCTTTTTTGCCATAGCGAGTCTGCTTTTGATGTCCTCCTTGCTCCGTCCGTCATTGGTTATTTTACTGCATAGGTAGCAGAATTCCTTAACTTCATTGACTTCGTGACCATCGATCATGATGTTAAGTTTCTCGCTGTTCTCATTTCTACTACTTCTCATTACCTTCGTCTTTCTCCGATTTACTCTCAAACCATACTGTGTACTCATTAGACTGTTCATTCCGTTCAGCAGATCATTTAATTCTTCTTCACTTTCACTCAGGATAGCAATGTCATCAGCGAATCGTATCATTGATATCCTTTCACCTTGTATTTTAATTCCACTGCTGAACCTTTCTTTTATTTCCATCATTGCTTCCTCGATGTACAGATTGAAGAGTAGGGGCGAAAGGCTACAGCCTTGTCTTACACCCTTCTTAATACGAGCACTTCGTTCTTGATCGTCCACTCTTATTATTCCCTCTTGGTTGTTGTACATATTGTATATGACCCGTCTCTCCCTATAGCTTACCCCCACTTTTTTCAGAATCTCGAACAGCCTGCACCATTTTATATTGTCGAACGCTTTTTACAGGTCGACAAATCCTATGAAAGTGTCATGATTTTTCTTTAGCCTTGCTTCCATTATTAGCCGTAACGTCAGAATTGCCTCTCTCGTCCCTTTACTTTTCCTAAAGCCAAACTGATCGTCACCTAACGCATTCTCAATTTTCTTTTCCATTCTTCTGTATATTATTCTTGTAAGCAGCTTCGATGCATGAGCTGTTAAGCTGATTGTGCGATAATTCTCGCACTTGTCAGCTCTTGCCGCCTTCGGAATTGTGTGGATGATGCTTTTCCGAAAGTCAGATGGTATGTCGCCAGACTCATATATTCTACAAACCAACGTAAATAGTCGTTTTGTTGCCACTTACCCCAATGATTTTAGAAATTCTGATGGAATGTTATGTATCCCTTCTGCCTTATTTGACCGTGAGTCCTCCAAAGCTCATTTAAATTTCGATTCTAATACTGGATCCCCTATCTCTTCTAAATCGACTCCTGTTTCTTCTTCTATCACATCAGACAAATCTTCACCCTCATAGAGTCTTTCAATTTATTCTTTCCACCTATCTGCTCTCTCCTCTGTATTGGCGGCCGAAGACTTCCGGCATAAGAAGTCAGCCTCATTCTGCCAACGGCCTTGTCAAAGAGGGCGGAGGAGCGGATAGAGGTTCAGGGCATTCTCTTGTCCTAGGGGTGGGAAATTGCCCCTAAAGGCGGAAGAATCAGCAATGATCAACGACATGAAAATGCAGAAGGCAATGGAAACCACTGCATTAAAGTCACGTAACGTGTATCCACAGGACATGTGGCCTGTAATTGAAGAAGTGTCATGATGATCTCTCCATTGGCAAAAGATTCCGGAATAGTCCCCCATTCGGATCTCCGTTAGGGGACTGCCATGGGGGAGGTTACCATGAGAAAAAGATTGAATAATCAACGAAAGGATAACGTTCAATGAGTCGGGGCGTGGAATGTCAGAAGCTTGAACGTGGTAGGGAAACTAGAAAATCTGAAAAGGGAAATGCAAAGGCTCAATCTAGATATAGTAGGGGTCAGTGAAGCGAAGTGAAAGGAAGACTAGGATTTCCGGTCAGATGAGTATCGGGTAATATCAACAACAGCAGAAAATGGTATAACAGGTGTAGCATTCGTTATGAATAGGAAGGTAGGGCAGAGGGTGTGTTACTGTGAACAGTTCAGTGACCTGGTTGTTCTAATCTGAATCGACAGCAGACCAACACCGACAACGACAGTTCAGTTATTCATGCCGACGTCGCAAGCTGAAGATGAACAGATAGAGAAAGTGTATGAGGATATTGAAAGGGTAATGCAGTATGTAAAGGGGGACGAAAATCTAATAGTCATGGGCGACTGGAACGCAGTTGTAGGGGAAGGAGTAGAAGAAAAGGTTACAGGAGAATATGGGCTTCGGACAAGGAATGAAAGAGGAGAAAGACTAATTGAGTTGTGTAACAAGTTTCAGCTAGCAATAGCGAATACCCTGTTCAAGAATCACAAGAGGAGGAGATATACTTGGAAAAAGCCGGGAGATACGGGAAGATTTCAATTAGATTACATCATGGTCAGACAGAGTTTCCGAAATCAGATACTGGACTGTAAGGTGTATCCAGGAGCAGATATAGACTCAGATCACAATATAGTAGTGATGAAGAGTAGGCTGAAGTTCAAGACATTAGTCAGGAAGAATCAATACGCAAAGAAGTGGGATACGGAAGTACTAAGGAATGACGAGATACGTTTGAAGTTCTCTAACGGTATAGATACAGCAATAAGGAATAGCGCAGTAGGCAGTACAGTTGAAGAGGAAGGGACATCTCTAAAACGGGCCATCACAGAAGTTGGGAAGGAAACCATAGGTACAAAGAAGGTAACTGCGAAGAAACCATGGGTAACAGAAGAAATACTTCAGTTGATTGATTAAAGGAGGAAGTCCAAACATATTCCGGGAAAATCAGGAATACAGAAATACAAGTCGCTGAGGAATGAAATAAATAGGAAGTGCAGGGAAGCTAAGACGAAATGGCTGCAGGAAAAATGTGAAGACATCGAAAAAGATATGATTGTCGGAAGGACAGACTCAGCATACAGGAAAGTCAAAACAACCTTTGGTGACATTAAAAGCAACGGTGGTAACATTAAGAAAATTGATAACTGACTTTTATGTACTTTTCAGCGCTGATTTCAAAAATGCAATCCATTTTTTTTCTATCACGTCAGGTTTTCTCACAAAAAAGGGAGTATATTTGGGTATAATAAGAAAACTTAATCACTTTATCACATTCTTTCCAACGTTATAAAATTATATTTTATTTATAAATCATGTTCTAAACTACATTTCCAGTACACTTCCACTTTTCTTTAAGCTCATAAGTCTTTATAATAACACTTTCGCTTTCTGTTGAAACTTCATTTATTGCTTTTCCGGCTGTTGACGCGTTGAGGATCATCTCTTTTTATCATCCAGCAGTGGTCCACTATCATGTTGACGTTCTGTCTTCCTTGATATCTTCTTTCCTTTTCTTTGATGTTTTGATGGAATCTTTCGCTCTGCTCTTCACTCACATCACCAAGGTTTGCAGGGAAGTAGTCAAGATGTGAGTGGAGAAAATGAAATTTAATGCTCATGTTACAGCCCAGCTTCTTAATGTTCTTGAGCATGTCTGCAACGAGTGTCTTGTAGTTGGGATCTCTTTTGTTTCCTACGAAACCGCTAACAACTAATTTAAAAGATGTCCATGCAGCCTTTTCTTTTCTTTCCATTTTGTCCACAAAGTTGTGATCTGTCATTAGTTTTCTAATGTTGGGTCCGACAAAGATTCCTTCCTTTAGCTTTGCCTCGGATAAACCAGGAAACTGTCCACAAAGATATCTGAAACACTCCCCTTCTTTTGGCTATGCCTTAACAAATTGCTTCATCAGCCCCGACTTGATATGAAGTGGTGGAAGTAACACCTTTTTGGGATCGACAAGGCTTTTTCTCTCAACATTTTTAACCCCTAGCTGTAAGGTTTTTCTCAAGGGCCAAGCTTTTTTTATGTAGTGTTGCTTTCTGTCTCTACTGTTCCCTTCATAGAGAAAGCAAGGGAACTTTGTATAGCCACTTTGTTGACCAAGCAGCATTGAAATCACATTTAAATCACCACGTAGTGCCCATTTGTGGTCTCAATAGCAGAGTTTGCATAAAATTAGTTCATGGTTCTCGTAACATTCTCCTAAGTGAACCGAGTGTCCAACTGGTATAGAAGCATACGTATTGCCATTGTGCAGAAGTACTGCTTTAAGGCTTCTTTTTGAAGAATCAGTAAAAAGTCTCCACTCATCAGGAGCATATTCTATTTTGAAACATGCCATAAGTCCAGGAACATCACTCAAAACACTAGTGCTCCTTCTTGAGAGAAGAAAGATACAAACTCCTTTTCCCTCGACCGATACCAAGAAAAGGATGTTCTCGGAGCCAACATATGTTTATCTTTCAATCTAGATCCTAAAACCTCTGCCGATTCTTTAGAAAAGCCCACGTCTCTAATTAAATCGTTCAGTTCAGATAGTGAGAATGAAATGGGTCGGTTGTGCCAGGATAGTAGCAATCTCTGTCTTCTTCACTATCACTTTACTGAGCCAATGGCTCGTGATCGTCTATATCATTGAAATAATCTGGATGAGAGGGTATTGGTTCTTCAGGACCATGAGGAACAGGGCGAATGGTTGATTGAATGTTAGGGTAAGAAATATCCTTTTTCTTTTTCAGTTGAAACCTCGTACGTTGTAAGAAAAAAAAAATGGCAGCCATCACTATGATTTTTAGACTCCCTCCTAACCATTGGTATTCCAAAATGTAAGGACAGCTTTTCACGTTGAAACCATTGCCCCAGTTCCGCAACACACACTGAACAAACTTTGTGTGGGGCCCAAGGCTTATCTTCATCGCCTAACTTTATAACAAAACATGCGAAATATACTTTTTCAACAAAATCGGTAATGTTTCTTTTTTTGCTTTTTGACGGTGTAGTTACGATAAATGTAGCAGTAGCAATCTGGCAAGTTTATACATCCTCTGGTAGCCGCTGTCCATTGTCCATAAATTAAATTCACAACACAAGAAAACAGTCACTGGTTTAAAGTACTAGTAACAACAAACTCACTAGATTGCTGGAATATCGAAGAAAGCTAAAACTAGACAAGCAGTTTGTGAAATAACTGTACGTGGTGGAATTTTTTCACTGTTTTTCCCTAAATCAGCGTTGAAAACACTATAAAAATCACTTAATAAATTTGAAACAATTTTTATGTCGCATACCTGTGGCATCTACGTTGGTGTCTCGTTGGAATTCGATGCCCAATTTTACCACGTGTGGTTCAGTATTTGAGTACTGCGCCTAGTAAACTACTATTTTCATTGCGTTAAACAGTAATGTGTTTCATAAACGTACGATTTATTGTTTTATTTACATGTTTCACGGTTTCCGCCAGTTTACTGTTATGCACAGTACAACAGAAACCTAGCGTATTGCGTGACAAGTAAATGAATATGAGCCTTCGAATTTTGTTGTTGCGAGGACATAATCTGTGTTTTCTTGACTAAATAATGTTGTAAACAAATAAAAAAAGAAGGGACATAAGGAAAAAAAAACAAAATAGGGTCAGCTTTCGCTTGGTTACAGAGAGTACAGTAATTTTGTGACTTCTATGTTCATACCAGATCACATTTACAAAATACGTTCGAAATTTGCACCGTTGTGCAGCAAAGTATAGCACTGACCCTACCGGCGAGTGTGGAACAAACAAACCCAGCCACCGCATTTGCGGCGAGACAGGTCACCTGTTGGCGTCACATGCTCAAAATCTGTCATCAGTTTTACGGTATTTTCCGACATTTTCTGCTCCGTGTGTCTTATACTAAATTATTTTCCGCAGTGGCGTCTGTGTTATTTGGAGTGTTTATAAATATTATTTAGTTTCAACCTGAATCCGTCACATTTTAATCTTTTATTTCTTTTGCTATCGATACTATTACAGCCTTCAGGGGTCGTCAGTATAGAAACCGTCTACTGTTTTTACCACATCCTTCTTTATATGCCTAATTTTGTTATAATTCATTTTAAGACGTAGATTTATATTTTCTACCTTAAATAGTTCCAAGCAGTGTGAAACTTTATTTACACGCCACACGAAATGTACAATGCCTAATAAAGTGCTTCAGGTATGTTTCATTAAAGTGTATTCCTTCTTCAGTTTTCCTGCATAACAACACGAAAGTTTTCACTAATGCAATTAAAAATTAGATTTTGTGACACAGAATATCTTGACCATACTCTACATGAAGTTTGGTGTTTCCCCTCCCATGATGTCATCTAATGATGGCTGTGCCGTAGATATACATACTTTCAGTGCTGGTCTTTTAATTACCATGCCGTTGTGCAGAAATGTCGTCCTCTCGTAGTAGGCGGCGCCGGCGTGGTTCTTGTTTTCCTGTCGGCACTGGGTGTGTGCGTATCTACCAAGCTGCAGGAGCAGCGTCACGTGGAGGTGAATTTTCAGCGAGTGTGACACCCAAACTGTAGCGGCGACATTTTGGAGACAGCGCATAGGGGCCGTGGCGGACACGTCGCCGGTGTGACACGGGGGCGATTTTGTTTGTGCATCGGCGTGGCTGGCCCACGGAGCTGGCGTCACGGTGCAGCTCCAGGTACTCGGGGCATGGTGCGCGGCTGTATCATCAGCTACGGTCTCGGTGCAGCTGAACAGTTGAGACTTCAGACTCGCAGCTTGGAGTGCGAGACTAGCCGCCTCGAAAGACAATGCAGTGGAGGTCGGTCGTTCGCGAACGAACTTGTCCAAAGGAATGTTTCAGTAAAATGAACAGAAGAACTGAGGGATGACTTCAAATGAACGGTCGTTCACTGTTAACTTTGGCCTCGGTCGATCCCATTCCCAGAACGGTGGTGGTGGTATGTGCCTCTGGGACCAAACTGCTGAGGTCATTTGTCTCTAGGCTTATACACTACTCAATCTAACTTAAACTAACTTACGCTAAGGACAACACACACATACCCGCGTCCGAGGGAGGACTCGAACCTCCGACTGGGGGAGCCGCGCGAACCGTGGTAAGGCGTCTAAGAGCGCGCGGCATTCCCAGAACGGTCGTTCATCGTTACCTCGTTCGCTACCGCTCACAGTCAGTCTCGTTCGTTGGACAGTCGTTCAATGTTGACTTCGCCCAGTCCCGTTCCCTCCTCGGTCTCGTTCAGTCGCCTTTATTCCTCGTTCTACTTGATTCCCATCTCGATCTCGTGCACCAGGTCTCGTCCTTTTTCCAGTTGTCACTCGTTCCTCGTTATAGTTCCACTTTTTATTGTTATGTAAATAATGTAAAAATAAATATAGATATAATGGATACATTATTTCAGGAAACAAATATTGAAATCTTTCGTAGAACATACAGTCTCTTTACAGTACTAATTTTCGAGATTAGAAAGAAGCTCATAGAGCCACCAATGTCCTCCGTTCTTCATTATGGTGATGCCTTTCTCCAAGACCTCTTGTTCCAAAACTCACAAACGCTGGAACTGGCGATTACTGGTTGTTTACGATACCTCTGAGAGGTACTGCTTTTCCGAAGATTTTACCCCAGCCTACAAGCAATTGCCATGGCTATATACCAATAAGTGTACAGTCTTTCATATTCTATGTTTGAACTGTCGCATTCTTAATCATCCCGCTCGGTCTTAACTCTCTTCAACCCCTACTTTACTGTCAGAAGAGCTCAGAAGAAATGCTCGTTCTCAACTAAGCTAAATTCCCTCTTTACCATCACAAACACTGCCTCGTTCTCTAAATCTTTTTCTGCATCAGGAACCAGACTTTGAAACAATCTTCCTCAAAACGCCACACAAATGAAATTCCTTCCAAATCTCGAAAGACAGCTAACGGACTATCTTCTGTCACAAAAGGCGTATCTCCTACATTATTTGCAGCTCATTCTCGTCAGTTCCTCTCCCTTAGAACTTGTCCCTATCCCTTGTCATCAGTGTTCTCTGTTTGCACTACGCGTCTGCTCACGCAAGATTAATAAAATTTGTTTTTAAGTAGAAATTGAAATTAATCACCTGGGAGAACACAGTTAAAATCAACTGGTGCAGACGGCCCTTGTTGATGAGAGATGCATTTTTGTTAGTGACCAAACAGACTTCTAGAAAATGCTGTAAAATTTAGAGAAGATTACATCTTCTAATAGCACCATCAATTTTGTGGGGCCTGTATCTTTTATGGGTGACATAGAATCATACCTTGGAAACCGTGGCCAAATAATTTAAGGTTCGGTGCTCGCATTGAAATCTGTAAAACGCTTCGTGATGATCTGCAGTTAATTTCAGGGACGCTCTAGCAAGTTGCAAAGGAATAAATGGCATAATATTTAATGTATTAGCCATTGCGCCTCCACGCCACGATCCGTCAAGCTAGTACTGGTAGTTGGCAGTAACAATAAAACGTAAAAGCATTTCATATGTCTTACACCTATTAGGAAAACTTAAAATGAGAACTCATGAGACGAAACTAATTTACATTACTTTAATCGCATATGGTTCTAAAGCTAATACATGACCCATACATCAAATCTGTCTACACAAAATAAAGATTAATTGCTGATACGCAAAGAACGCTAGAGGGCTTCCTATCAGTAGAAAAGCTAACAGACAAGACACACACACACACACACACACACACACACAGAGAGAGAGAGAGAGAGAGAGAGAGAGATAGAGAGAGAGAGAGAGAGAAAGAGAGAGATCTGAGGAGGAACGATCTTCATTTACTTTCCAAAAAAATCCTATTACAATCGATCGCAGTCAGCCACAGGCTGGCTGCTTCTATACCTTTGAAACATTTATGAAATAATAATCACATTTCGCGAAAGTCATTGACGTAAGCCATTTATATTTCCAGTTTTTACTATACATAAATAGATAAGTGCACATTTTTGTACTTTCTGTGGTTTTTGCGACGTTAAATTTACAAAACGTGACGTACATCTGTCCGTCTAATGATTCATACGTCACCATGAAGGCTTGAAACTATTTATTTATAAATTTCCTTCAAAGTTTCGGTACTTAACTTGAGAAATATTTATATCCTTTTTAGTATAGTTAAAAATTACATTTTTGACAGTACAGTTATTCATATAACATGCTTGTGCATTTGAAATTCTTTGTACACATAAACTGTTGTTTCAATACATTCACATAAATGGCAATTAAAATATATTTACGAATGCACATATATAAGTAAATAAAAAATTACGTAAGTTATAGAAATTGGAATTCAGTAAGTCAGAGTGTAGCGGTTCCGTCTGTCTTATTTATTTCGTTTGTTATCCTCGGTGTTGACGTATTGCGTTGCTACACTGGCTGAAAAATGGGGTTTGTAATTTGGACACTGAGTACTGTAAATAATTTAGCCGTCAGATGCACAGCTGCATTTCACTGTCTTTTACTTTCACTTTTCACAACCCCCCATATACACATTTATATGGCCAGTGCACTATTGTTCAACTCTCCATAAGCCTAATTAACAGTTTGCAGGCGAACATCCACATACTATTACAATAGATAACTGTTGTACATCTACTAGCAGTAAAAAGATAACCATATAATTCACAGTTCTCTCGGAATAATCAGGTACGTATGGAAACAGACGCTGTCATTGTCTTTACACACGGCCTATTGGTGTAACACATATTTCACTATTAAGTCGATGCATTTTTCTAACCAAAGCACATTCCTCGTCTGAAACTCGGCCGTGGACTAACCGTCTCGTGACCAAAACTCTGACCCTTATATATCATTCCAATAATAGGTACTTAAACTGCGCATTGTTTGAAGCTAAATTTGCAGAAATCACAATTAAAACTTGGCTTATTAAATTAACTGAATACATCGACAAATTGCGTCTTGTTAACAGTTTCTTCTACTGCAAGGGTTAGGCCAAATTATTTGTTTGTCATAAAATTAATACATATAGTTACGTAAACAATAGTTTTGACAAAACTAAATTATTTTGGAATTAATGAATGGCTGGCTTTGCTAACATGTTTTCAAATAGATCCAAATACATAATTTAAGAATGCAGTTAGTTTGTCTTCCAAATTTTTATAATTAGTATTGAACTTATATTTGTTTATACGTCAAAAATAGAATTTAAGCTAAGAAACAATTTTTGATTTCGCTCTGTAATGGAAGTATTAACTAGGAAGAGTCAAAATAAATTATAAAATCAATCACATACATAAAACTAAGCATAAAATTAGGACTGATGTTGTATTCTTTAAAACTTGGGGCCAACCTTTCTCTTTTACGAAAATGTGTATTGTATTCACATATGTCAATGGTAATTAGTTCAAAGTGAAAAAAACGAAATTGAGGAGGTAGATAGCAAAACCAGAGGGGAACTAAAAATTCTCCCAGATTGCTACGTCATAAGAGTAAATTGCATATAAGGTTTTACACAAATTGCTATATTTCATAATTTTTGTTGTTTTATTATATCTAGTCTCTTTTTTGTTGATTTCTTGAGATGTTGATAGGTTTGATTTTATACAATGTTATGTAGACTCGTTGTCCTCATGGTATTAATTTACTAAGTTTTGATGACGTATAAGAGATCGATGGTTTTAGGTATGGAGCCCGAGAATTTAGATGAAATTGATTTAATCCAGACTATGTAGACTCGTTGTTCTGTTGGTAGATGGAATTATAAAGGTTTTTTTGTTGTTTTATGCCACTGAGCGACCCCACAGTTGACATGGAGTTCAGACGCGGAAGGCGCCCCCCCCCCCCCCCCCTTCTGATGGAATGTTTACATCTGCACCTAGCCAACACGTGACTGGCTTAGCTTTCAGCTTGCTGTGACATATGACCCATGGCAGCCTTGAGGAGAAGCGAGCAGCTGCAATGTAGCCAACTGGTTCACCATCGTAAGGGATTGTTTATAGAAAATACAAAATAGCAGGATCAGTTGTTTGATAGTTGCTGTAAAGCGCTAAGCTGCACAGACTGTAATTTCTGACTGACTGTTTATCTGCATGAAGTGCACTCGCAGTTAGTTTATGGGTCACTATTTAGCAGTTTATATAAACTTGTATTGTTCGTTTTTCTAAAGTTAGTAAGACATATCTCCGGGGCTATTTAGATCACATAGGACGAAACAAATTTCTTTTGTTCACTGCCGTAGGAGTTGGTTGTTAACAGTACATACATTGCACTTACCTAATATTTACAGAGCGCACTTGAGTGTCTTGGTAGCTGTGCATTTAGTCACTTGCGCACGATAAGTTTCAAATTTAAAACACATACTCGACTCCGCGCGCTAACAATTACTCCACAGTGTTGTCAGTGGCAGAATTGACCGGCGAACATTTATGGAAGCAGTACGTCTGTTTTTTAGGGTCCCGTCGGTGCCAGGATACTGCGTTTACTGTTTCATCATTAGTCTCTTCGCGTCACAGTTTGGCGAAGGTGAATGATTCACTATTTACTCTTGTTTCGCTTGTTTCACTTCGACAACATATTGTCACATTTAAGTGCCTTTGATAGTCTGTTCTGCATTCCGATGGTGCATTTTTCACTGCTATTCAGTCCATGTTATTTTATGTACACAATTGTTTGTAGACTGATTGGCTGAAATGGCTCTGAGCACTATGGGTCTTAACATCTGAGGTCATCAGTCCCCTAGAACATAGACCTACTTAAACCTAACTAACCTAAGGACATCACACACATCCATGCCCGAGGCAGGATTCGAACCTGCGACCGTAGCTGTCGCGCGGTTCCAGACGTAGAACCGCTCGGCCACCTGGGCCGGCAGTTGTTTGTAGAGAATTTAGTCTCGTCCTTGGATTACTCCGTTTCGTGAAGCTTTGATATTTAGAATTTTACAACATACAAAACTTACGATTTGTTTGCTCTGGTTCTGAAATATTCATGCCTTGCTGCGTATGATTCTGCGGTGAGATACCTTTTCTTGCCCCACTACCTTACACATTTATCTATTTTGAGGGTGAAAGGTTAGGACACAGATTAGTGGACGACCGACTACTATGTGACACAAGGTTCCGAACTTTTCAAGATGGAAATTTAAGTGATAAAACATCAGCAAGACGCGAATGACACAAACGGCCATGGCAAATAATCAAATTCTATTTTCGATTTCATCCTTCACGTAAATAAGGTATGACTCATCCCCATTTAAATACCACGACATACAAATACATATGAGAAAAATGCAGTAAATACAGAAAGAAAGCCGGCCGGAGTGGCCGAGCGGTTCTATGCGCTACAGTCTGGAACCGCGCGACCGCTACGGGCCCAGGTTCGAATCCTGCCTCGGGCGTGGATGTTTGTGTGATGTCCTTAGGTTCGTTAGGTTTAAGTAGTTCTAAGTTCTAGGGGACTGATGACCTCAGATGTTAAGTCCCATAGTGCTCAGAGCCATTGAACTATTGAACACAAAGAAAATTACAATGACATTTTATTTCTAAGGCAAATCATGAAAATCGGAAAGAAGTTATACATTTTCTATCCTAAACATACCATTTGCTCGCTACATTCCCAAACAAACCACAAAATTCAGTGCATACTGTGAACTGTCAAGTAAACGTACTCGTATTTGGGATACGCATTTTACAGAAGTCTTTGGTTTTGTTTTGTGCATAGCACCTCGTTTTTGTACATTGAAAAAATTGACAGTGTTGGAAAAATACAGGGTTTCTCTGTAGTCCCCGGTTTGTTTAAAATTCTTTCACCTGATAAGAATAAAAGACTTACAACTGGATTAATGTACGTGACATGAATAAATTTCTTCATTATAAAACTTCATACAAAAAATTTTCATCTTTGTGCTGATGAGACATGGCATAGTCATGCAATCTCTTACACATTACAAATAATAGTATCTAGGCACTTTACAAGCCCAGGTCTTGAGGGGGGGGGGGGAGGGGAGCAAACGGGGGTACCTCCCCGGAGCGGCAATTTCAGAGGGCACCAAATTCACACTCTTGAAGAAAATACCTTTGATTCACAAAGTGCCTAGCATCCAGCGCACGTTGGTCTATCAATTGTTCACATGACTTTTAGACGTATCCCTGTTGGTATTTTAACACTTTTGAACACATTTCTAAGTTGATTTCTGAACGAATCATAAGTTGATGTTTGAATGCGTGCATAGTGCACCTGATGTCTCTGCCAGGAGAATCACCGTCGCATCTAGAAATTAAAAAGAAAAGTCCCCGCAGAGAAGAGGGGACGGGGCTATACCAGCTGAGCTGGATAAACCTGAACGGGTGCATGACAAGCGCTGATTGTTTATGTTGTTTATTAGATGTGCCAGTGATAAGCGTTGTTATAATTATTAGCTAAATCCATAGCGTCAGGCTACAAGAGTGGAAATTAACGACTAACAGGAATAACAGGTGAGAAAGATTACATACTACCTTCTCGGCGTTTCCAAGAAAATGAAATTTTGACAGAAATTTTTTTTCCAGGACGCTGTGCTACTAATGCTGTCAGCACACGTGAAGAGTTAATTAACGTTGACGTGGCGTTGTACGAGTTTTGTGATGTCAATTCTTGCTACTTCTCGTTGAGAAACCATTTCGGACGTGAAAGAAAACAAGTTCGGCAATATTTCGGCAACGTGCGACGTAAAGTAGAAGAACTAGGGAGCAAGCACGCTCCCTACGACAGAAGCAGAAAGCAAGATGCCATACTGTATCCGTCCTGTGCAGAAGCCCTTGTCCGATGGGTTTTACGTTATTACGTTACACCCTATGAGTACACGCTCTTTCAGCGTATTAGCATGTTGGTTTTCTCGAGAACGATTTGTTATTGGTATGATTTCTTGTAATAAAATGAAGGGAAACGACATATTGATGATTAAACAGTTTTCGTATTTAGTTATTTTCGCGTTATGTCTCGCGTGTAATGACAGTAAGCCGTTCTAAGGTAACGATCCACTTAAGATTCATGAACAGTGTCGTTCCTATTACGATTTATGTTATAACTGTCAATAATATTTCGGAGAGAAAGGAAAGAAAAGAAAGATGCGGTAGGTGAGTGATAAAATAGCGTAGTCGGGGGAAGCATTGCGCTCTATTACGTACGCGTATGCGGGGTAGAGGGTTCGCGTTCCGCTACTTCCAAATGTATTTATTTACCCTTTTTTCACCTCCGTGTAATCTAAAAGATTATGGGTGTTTCGTATGAAATTAATAGAAATAATTTCTGAAATATTTGAAGTTATGTAAATAGAAGTGCCTTAAATGTGAGTGCAGGCTTTCTCGGTCACAATCCGTGAAGACTTCATATATAGAAGTGACTTCTCTGTCAGGAGTGAGTGCGTTTGATTTGGTGAACTTATAATAGCTGACGTCTTTCCTGAGTGGATATGGCTGTTCTATACATACATACATTAATCCTTGTTCCATACATCTTGAATGCAACATTTCGTAATGATGTGGAACATGTCACATCAACATAAGTTTTCTTTACACAAATTAATTAATTAATTTTTGTACAGTTACTTCTTCATATCTAAGAATTCATCTATTGAGTAGAAGGAGTTATCATTCAGAAATTCTTTTAATCTGCTTTTAAATGTTGGCTGGCTATCTGTCAGATTTTTAATACTATTTGGGAAATGACCAAAGACTTTTGTTGCAGCACAATTCTCCCCTTACTGTGCCAAAGTGAGATTTAATCCAGAATAGTGAAGATCATCCTTTCTTCTAGTGTTGTTGCTAAGCACTTCGCTGATATTTTTGAATTGGGATGGGTTATTAATGACGAATTTCATGTGTTAATATAAGTATTGCGAAGGTAATGAGAATATCTCAAGTTCCTTAAATAAATGTCTGCAAGGTGATCTTGGGTGGGCTCCAGCTATTATTCTCAGTACACTTTCACGGATATTAAAGTTTTTATTTATTTATATACAACAGAGAGAGAAACATGACTGGCATACGGTCAGAAAATGAAATGTTCGTTGTAACGTAGGAATTCTGCGCACATTCATTTTTTCACCAAACTGTATGATAAGGGAGCCAAATAAATACGACAGCCACCGCTTGAGAGCTCAAACTCACAACAAGCAGCTCATGGCGTATGCGACAGCGCTCTCTCTCCTGACGTGGGATATCCCGTCTTCATGCACTTCAACATTAGCTGCCTCGTCCCGTGTGCCGACAGCTTTTTTAAGGGCCGGTTGTACAGTCCCCGATTAGCAGACGCTTACGTTCTATTCTCGGAACAACGCGGAAAACGCGTTGTATGAACGCGTCATAACGTGTAACCGGGGAATAAACGCTGGGTAACTGAACCGTTGAGTCTCGCAGTGTTAGTCAAGTTAGCCGGAGAATAGGTTGTGGCAATGGCGGGAACAGTTACAGAATTAGTGATGACGAGATTGTTTGTTAGAACGAGGAAGGAGAAGTAACAGGGACATCACACAAATTATATTTAATGACGATTCGAAATTTATATAAAAATTTCGTACTACTACTTTTCGATCTATGCTTGAGAAACTGGAGAAAGGGAATGAAAAGTGAAACTCTTTACTTAAAACTTCCGGGCTAATAGGCAGTGGTCGATTACTAAAACTGGACCCTGACGTTTCGTCTCTGACCACGGGAGGCATCCTCCGAGGTAAAGCGGCGTTTTACCTCAGAGGATGTCTCCCGCAGTCGGAGACGAAACGTCAGGGGAGAGTTTTATACATCGACCACCGCCTGTCAGCCCGGAAGCTTTAAGTGAAGGCAATATCGGCCTTGAAAGCCTACATTGTATGAAATGTGAATATTATTTGCTTTTAGTAGGCCTAATAAGCATTTGATGTTGGTACTTAGTGAATTATATTCTTTCGTGCTATGTATGTAAATAGGTAGATAAAAATGTCCATTTGCGCCATAACAGTCTCGATTATTTGGCGTGTGTTACAACTGCTGCAATACTGGAAAGGCCTATTTTGCTTTATCTAGCAGATAGTGATAAAATAGACGTAATAAAATCGAGATGCCACATCATGCTTGGATACTATTCGTTTTTACCGGTTTTTTCCGTATCAGACAACGACATACTGATTTTTCATGCAGCAAAACGTTTTACGAACTTTGATGAGTTAATAGGTTCTTTCGCAGGAAAAGCACGCCGTGTAAAGCTGTATCAAAATTAGAAAGGGAACAAAATATGCCGAGAGGTAAGAATTGCAGAAATGTGAACTGCATTGCTTGTCTCTTTCCTTTATTGCTTTTAAGTTTCTTGTTGTTGTTGTTGTGGTCTTCAGTCCTGAGACTGGTTTGATGCAGCTCTCCATGCTACTCTATCCTGTGCAAGCTTCTTCATCTCCCAGTACCTACTGCAACCTACATCCTTCTGAATCTGCTTAGTGTATGCATCTCTTGGTCTCCCCCTACGATTTTTACCCTCCACGCTGCCCTCCAATACTAAATTGGTGATCCCTTGATGCCTCAGAACATGTCCTACCAACCGATCCCTTCTTCTGGTCAAGTTGTGCCACAAATTCCTCTTCTCCCCAATCCTGTTCAGTACCTCCTCATTAGTTATGTGATCTACCCATCTAATCTTCAGCATTCTTCTGTAGCACCACATTTCGAAAGCTTCTATTCTCTTCTTGTCCAAACTATTTATCGTCCATGTTTCACTTCCATACATGGCTACACTCCATACAAATACTTTCAGAAAAGACTTCCTGACACTTAAATCTATACTCGATGTTAACAAATTTCTCTTCTTCAGAAACGCTTTCCTTGCCATTGCCAGCCTACATTTTATATCCTCTCTACTTCGACCATCATCAGTTATTTTGCTCCCCAAATAGCAAAACTCCTTTACTACTTTAAGTGTCTCATTTCCTAATCTAATACCCTCAACATCACCCGACTTAATTCGACTACATTCCATTATCCTCGTTTTGCTTTTGTTGATGTTCATCTTATATCCTCCTTTCAAGACACCATCCATTCCATTCAACTGCTCTTCCAAGTCCTTTGCTGTCTCTGACAGAATTACAATGTCATCGGCGAACCTCAAAGTTTTTATTTCTTCTCCATGGATTTTAATACCTACTCCGAATTTTTCTTTTGTTGCCTTTACTGCTTGCTCAATATACAGATTGAATAACATCGGGGAGAGGCTACAACCCTGTCTTACTCCCTTCCCAACCAGTGCTTCCCTTTCATGTCCCTCGACTCTTATAACTGCCATCTGGTTTCTGTACAAATTGTAAATAGCCTTTCGCTCCCTGTATTTTACCCCTGCCACCTTCAGAATTTGAAAGAGAGTATTCCAGTCAACATTGTCAAAAGCTTTCTCTAAGTCTACAAATGCTAGAAACGTAGGTTTGCCTTTCCTTAATCTTTCTTCTAAGATAAGTCGTAAGGTCAGTATTGCCTCACGTGTTCCAGTATTTCTACGGAATCCAAACTGATCTTCCCCGAGGTCGGCTTCTACTAGTTTTTCCATTCGTCTGTAAAGAATTCGTGTTAGTATTTTGCAGCTGTGGCTTATTAAACTGATTGTTCGGTAATTCTCACATCTGTCAACACCTGCTTTCTTTGGGATTGGAATTATTATATTCTTCTTGAAGTCTGAGGGTATTTCGCCTGTTTCATACATCTTGCTCAGCAGATGGTAGAGTTTTGTCAGGACTGGCTCTCCCAAGGCCGTCAGTAGTTCTGATGGAATGTTGTCTACTCCGGGGGCCTTGTTTCGACTCAGGTCTTTCAGTGCTCTGTCAAACTCTTCACGCAGTATCGTATCTCCCATTTCATCTTCATCTACATCCTCTTCCATTTCCATAATATTGTCCTCAAGTACATCGCCCTTGTATAGACCCTCTATATACTCCTTCCACCTTTCTGCTTTCCCTTCTTTGCTTAGAACTGGGTTTCCATCTGAGCTCTTGATGTTCATACAAGTGGTTCTCTTATCTCCAAAGGTCTCTTTAATTTTCCTGTAGGCAGTATCTATCTTACCCCTAGTAAGATAAGCCTCTACATCCTTACATTTGTGCTCTAGCCATCCCTGCTTAGCCATTTTGCACTTCCTGTCGATCTCATTTTTGAGACGTTTGTATTCCTTTTTGCCTGCTTCATTTACTGCATTTTTATATTTTCTCCTTTCATCAATTAAATTCAATATTTCATCTGTTACCCAAGGATTTCTACTAGCCCTCGTCTTTTTACCTACTTGATCCTCTGCTGCCTTCACTACTTCATCCCTCAAAGCTACCCATTCTTCTTCTACTGTATTTCTTTCCCCCATTCCTGTCAATTGTTCCCTTATGCTCTCCCGGAAACTCTGTACAACCTCTGGTTCTTTCAGTTTATCCAGGTCCCATCTCCTTAAATTCCCACCTTTTTGCAGTTTCTTCAGTTTTAATCTACAGGTCATAACCAGTAGATTGTGGTCAGAGTCCACATCTGCCCCTGGAAATGTCTTACAATTTAAAACCTGGTTCCTAAATCTCTGTCTTACCATTATATAATCAATCTGATACCTTTTAGTATCTCCAGGGTTCTTCCATGTATACAACCTTCTATCATGATTCTTAAACCAAGTGTTAGCTATGATTAAATTGTGCTCTGTGCAAAATTCTACCAGGCGGCTTCCTCTTTCATTTCTTAGCCCCAATCCATATTCACCTACTACGTTTCCTTCTCTCCCTTTTCCTACACTCGAATTCCAGTCACCCATAACTATTAAATTTTCGTCTCCCTTCACAATCTGAATAATTTCTTTTATTTCATCATACATTTCATCAATTTCTTCGTCATCTGCAGAGCTAGTTGGCATATAAACTTGTACTACTGTAGTAGGTGTGGGCTTCGTATCTATCTTGGCCACAATAATGCGTTCACTAAGCTGTTTGTAGTAGCTTACCCGCGTTCCTATTTTCCTATTCATTATTAAACCTACTCCTGCATTACCCCTATTTGACTTTGTGTTTATAACCCTGTAGTCACCTGACCAGAAGTCTTGTTCCTCCTGCCACCGAACTTCACTAATTCCCACTATATCTAACTTTAACCTATCCATTTCCCTTTTCAAATTTTCTAACCTACCTGCCCGATTAAGGGACCTGACATTCCACGCTCCGATCCGTAGAACGCCAGTTTTCTTTCTCCTGATAATGACATCCTCTTGAGTAGTCCCCGCCCGGAGATCCGAATGGGGGACTATTTTACCTCCGGAATATTTTACCCAAGAGGACGCCATCATCATTTAATCATACAGTAAAGCTGCATGCCCTCGGGAAAAATTACGGCCGTAGTTTCCCCTTGCTTTCAGCCGTTCGCAGTACCAGCACAGCAAGGCCGTTTTGGTTATTGTTACAAGGCCAGATCAGTCAATCGTCCAGACTGTTGCCCTTGCAACTACTGAAAAGGCTGCTGCCCCTCTTCAGGAACCACACGTTTGTCTGGCCTCTCAACAGATACCCCTCCGTTGTGGTTGTACCTACGGTACGGCTATCTGTATCGATGAGGCACGCAAGCCTCCCCACCAACGGCAAGGTCCATGGGGGGTTTCTTATACTTCATTTTTTATCTAATAGCAATATAGAGTGCAAATTTCCTGAAGAGCTCATTTTCCAGGTCAAAAATAATCCCGTTCGGCATTAATTGTGATATTTTTGGAGGGGTAGGGTGTCAAATCGGCCGACTAAGAGCAGGAGAGGCACCACAGGGCATTAACTTCCACTGTCATGGATATATTTTTGATGACTTACATTGCAAAATATACACGGTTGAATTAAACAGAGCGAAATTCAGTGACGTGCGATAGAAGAAAGCTGTGTGAAGAGCCGTAGCACTGCACTTTGGGAAGCTTAAGACTAAGTAATATGTCTTACACTTCTTCGAAGGTATATGGTTTACATATCAAACCTTTCAGAAAGATGTGCGCTACAAAATGAACACATTATTGATAGCTAATTTTTTTCAAATGTTTTATGTCCTATCTCAAACTTTGGAGGAGAGGGGGCGCCACTATCAATTTTTTTCCCCGGTTCTCAAATATCGTAGATTTGGGGCGGGCTATTTATGACAATATAAAGTAGTATAAGATAAAAAAAAATTATAAAATACAGACATACATACGTGACAAAATAATTATACAAGAACAGGTTACTGAAAAGTTTTTCAAAGTGTGTAAATATATATCTTTACTGAATAAATATTTCAGATCGCTGTGGTGGTACAATCTTATGATATTGTTTGTGTTTGGACGTGCCAGGAAATAAGATCTTTCGTTATGTATTTTCCCAGTTTTTCATACACCGTTATACAGTGTTTCTGTAACATCCCAGGCAAGCATCTTTTGTATTTTCCATTTAACTGCCTCTCTTTCCGACCACGGAATGGAATCAGTTTCACGTAAAAACGTTTCATGTGGAACAGCACTCACTTGTAAACGTATCCTTTTATGACTGAGGTTTACAAGAAGACACATTTACAAAAGATAATAACAAATCAGATAGCTCAGCTTTCTGCTGATCGCTAATGTATTTTGATTCTCTGACTTAGCGAAAACCTTCTTAGAATCAGGTAACTCATCATTTGCTTGATTTGATATTTGCTTTCCATGGTCACAGTCAACAAGATAATTGTTTGCCTACAACACCTTGACGCCTATGACCTTCAATTTAAAATTCTGGCAAAATTTTCCTTGACGGGTATTAATGCACAACAAATTCAAAATAAACTCTTTACCTCCATTTGATTCGCATGCTCCACTCTGGAGAACGACCTTTGCATCCCCCGTTCGTAGAAATTCCATACCTAACAGGTAGGACACGGACAAGCCCCTACCGATGAAAAATGTGAATTCTGTAGCTCCGCTTTCAAATAATAATGTAGTCTATGCCTGCTTTTCGATGCGATGGCTCCAGAGACAGTTCTGTACAGGCCAAGTCGGAACCTTCCTGGTCTCACATATCCTATTAAAAAATGGAAAGTAAGTTCATTTAATTTCATCCCCCTGTCTATAATGACTCTGATTCCTATTCCACCTACTACAGTGTTTACTGCCGCATAAACTTGCTATTCACAACATTCTGTACTTGACATTGGATCATTATATAACTCATCCATTGTCTCAGTTTCTTCCTCATAGCGAATCATATTCGTCATAAGATTGTTCATTTTGCCCCAATTCCATTTCGTGGCCGAAGTATGGGAGCAGGGTAGGACCGCTTTTATTTTTGACACCTGTTTTCGTTGTTGAGGTTGCTGATCGTCAATCTCGAGTATTTATATTGATTGGGTATCATATCTGGCTTGATGATGCTGGTCTTGCCAGCCTGGTGAGGGCTGAGAAAAATTTGTCTGTCGTGATCCCCTAAAATTAGGCTGCCTTTGACTCTAGTTTTGGTTTTGGTTTTTCCCCCAGTATGACTGTTTTTGCGAGTTACTCTGATACCCGGGATCATGTATGTGGCTATTATTATTTCTTTGCACAAATAGGAACCGTTCTGGTTTTATTTGAGTGCGAACTGACGTTCCTGTGCTCGCCAGCAGGAGAAGCGCCGTTGCCGTTTCTAGCGTGATTCAAGCCATTCTTGCTGTGGTTACAGTTACATTTGGGCCATCACTGCGGTTGCCGTTCATACGTTTCACACCTTCTTGAATTAAATCAAGCGAATCCATCACAGACAAAAAGGTTTCCGAAGTGTCTTCGGGTATGTGTATGAGCTTTTCCCGAATATTGACTGGCAATTTGCCTTCTGAAATTCTTATCGAACCTGTGTCTCATATGGGACTGTCCCAGTATCGCGTCTTTCCACTGAATTTTTCTAAATGTTTCGAAGACTGCTTTACTTAGCATTGTAAGTCTCCGGGTTGAATACTTCACGCCTTAGACGTGCTTGAATATGTGGTGACTAATATTTGTTTTGAACAATATTTGTTTAAGAATGCGTGTTCGAACAATTCATACGTCGAACAGGATTCTGCCGTTGCCGCGGCCCATAACTCGGATTCACCGTGCATGTGCGAGGCGTTAAGTTGAATTTTCTGTAGTTCTTCCCACCGTCTTTGGCAGCATGCCCATAAAACAGCATATAAATATCACCGGATGTGGAAATTTTTTTTTTCTGGAATGAAAACATGAAACTGCTGTGCTTAAGAAGTATTTCTTCCAAAAACAAAGCTTCTAATGTCGGTGCTGCTCCTGCAGAATAATAACAGCATCTTGCACATACACCATAATATGTTATGTTAACCGGGGACCTAGAAACGACGGAGAGGCTTCGTCTCAGACCAGACGAGTGTAATCCCTATGTTTGCGTGGCAATGCTATGGAGGTGTACGCGTACGTAGAGAACTTGTTTGCGCAGCAATCACCGATACAGTGTAGCTGAGGCGGAATAAGGGGAACCTGCCCGCATTCGCCGAGGCAGATGGAAAACAGCCTAAAAACCATCCACAGACAGGCTGGCTCACCAGACCTCGACCCAAGTCCGCCGGGCGGTTTCGTGCCGGGGACCAGACGCTCCTTCCCGCTCCAGAAACCCGTGCGTTAGACATTAGACGGCTTACCGTAAGATACTAATGGGTACACACCGGTACATTTGCGCCCTGAAGATGAGTGTCTGCATTGTGCCATGCTGCTTTTTAACAACTCTTTCGACCTGTTGTTTGTGGTCGTTTACTTGAGTGCGCCACTGAGGTAAATCTTCTGCTAAAATTTTCCGCATTTCTCCAAGATCTGTGCGAACAGTTTCGCCTGCACCACAGCACACATTTCTTGTTCGGTCTTTCTCATTATATCGGCATCTTTTTTAGAAACCCATTCATGAAATATTTTATTATATTTTTCTCCATGAGCAGTTAGTACTTGTGCCACCCTCCGACCCTGCTCAAGAGATAACTTATCACCACTTTAGTGGGGTTCGCGCCTTTAGTGTCAAATTCGAATTGAATGTGTTTCTTTTTGTGACATCATCTGATAATTTATATACGATACCGGAAATCTCGCGGTACGTCATAGTGAAATTAAAAAATTCTATTTTGTTTTCTTCCATTGTCGTTGTGATTCGTGTATTTATACCTTTCACTATGGCATCGAACTTTGTATCCCACCTTTTGCTCTGATGATTCGTGATTGCTATATTTTCCTGTGTAAATTTTCATAATGTTGTTTGAATTTGTTTTCGATGCTTTCAATTATTGTCAGAATTTATTTTCAATGCTTTCGGATTGTTGTCAAAATTTTCAGTTTCATGAGATTACTTTTTAAGTTTATTTTCGATTCTATCTGATTGTTCTTTGTCAACAACTAAACTTTGCTGTAGAAAATTTTCTCATTGTTCTCTGAATTTATCATCAATTTCATCATGTTGTTGTTTAAATTTATTTTCGATTATGTCCGATTTTCCTTTGTCGATAATCAAACTATGTTGGCGATAATTTTCTGATTGTTCTCTGAATTTATTATACATTTCTTCAGATTGTTTTTGACCATATCAATACTCTGTTATTTCACGATATACATGAAACTCGCAGTAATTCGCAGAATCAAATCGTCTAACGTGGAAGTTAACTGTTTTTGTGGCATGACTGGTTCGCAAATTTGTGATTGAACTGCCATCCCCTCGAACAAGGCATTTACATTTTCTATTGCAAATTCTGACATTCTTTATCAGAATCTGCCTTCTGTTCAATCTTCATGAATGCATTGTCCCTATCGACTGGAGTCTGGTTTTCCTTTTCCTGGTTTGCATCCATGCCTCCAGGCTTTCCGAATGTCATAATCGGAGAGTAAACCTCAGAAGTTAAAACTATTTGCATAAATGCAAATAATTACTCACTTATAAAAACAACCGGCAAATACATAAACACATCAGAAAAATGTGCTACAAATACGGAAAACAAGATGGCTTCCTAATTACAGACCCCACGTTGGATTCCAAAATGATGCGTCTGCTCGCCAAAGATTACTGAAATTTAGTTTTAAGTAGAAATTGAAATTAATCACTGGAAAGAACATTTCAAAGTAACGGGCGTTGCTGATTGTGGATGCATTTTTGTTAGTGACCAAATTGGCTGCTAGAAAAATGCGTTAAAATTTAGAGAAGAATTTTCTTTTTAATACCACTATCAACTTTGCAAGCATGGTATCAGTTTTTTACGGGGCAGATCACTTAATGTTCCAACCCTTGCATTCAAATTTGCAAAATGCTTCGTGACGATCTGCAGTTAATTTTAGGGACGCTGTAGCAAGTTTCAGATGAATAAATGACAGAATGCTAAATGTATTAGGCCATCCTTTAAGCTCGAACTGGTAGTTGGCTCTAATAATGGAACATTAAAACATTTCGTATATTTCACATATATTAGAAGAACTACTAAAGTGGGAACTCATGAGACGTAACTAATTTACACGAATTTAATTGCAAATGGTTGTAAAACCTACACATGACATATTAGATCCGTCTACATAAAAGAAAGATTAATAACAGATATGCAAGTAACGCAGTTATAGTGCGTCCTGTCAGTATAAAAACTAACAAACGAAAGTGAGATCCGGATAGGAACCCTCTCCACTTACTTTCTAAAATAAAAAAAACGTATTACAATCTATCGCAATCAGCCACATGCTAACTGCCGCTATTTCTTTGAAATACTATTTATGAAACAGAATCACATTTCCTGTAAAAGAACTGCCGCCACACCAGTATTGCAAGCATCAGTCTGGACCACAAATCTTTGCTTAAAGTCAGGTACGGTTAAAACCGGTGGGTTGCCAATCGCAGTTTTAATTCCTTCAAAGGCTGCCTGCTGACTTTCAGCCCTAACGAATTTCTCATTGCTGCGTAACATATTTAACGGTACTGCAAGCTGCGCTACGTTTGGGACAATTCTGCGAAAATAATTAGCCATTCCTGCAAATCGGCAACCTGCCTCATATTTCATGGCTGCGTAAAATTCCTCAACGTCTTAGTGCGTTCCTGATCAATGCTAATTCCGTCCCTGGAAACCAAGTGATTCAAAAATGACACTTGGCACTTAGAGAATGGTATCTTTGAGGGTTTCACAATCAGCCCCTCATCCCTGAGCGTGGATAGTTCCTTCCGGATGCACTCTAAATGCTCCTCAAAGCAGGCACTAAATACGATGACATCGTCCAAATCGTAATTGAAGACAAAATTAAACTTTAAATCACCTAAAACTTTATCCAATAAACGGGATAAAACTGCTGAACCGGTTGACAAACCAAATGGAACCTGGTTAAAGTCATATAAATTCCAGTCCGTGCGAAGGCGGTGAGATGCTTAGATTCCTCCGTTAATGGTATCTGCTAATATGACTGATTAAGACCTAACACCGTAAACCAAGATGCTCCAGAAAACCTGATGAAACACTTGTGGAGATCAGGCAGTGGCACCGATTCCAAGATCACCTTTTTATTGGGAAGCCTGTAATCAACCACATGTCAGAAATCCTGCCCCTAATTTTTAGATACTAAGAAAATGGGCGAAACATAGGGGGGGGGGAGGACGGTCTTATGACTCCGTCTTTTAACAATCCCTCAATTTTGTGCCGCAATATCTTTATCTTAGATGGTGACAAGCAATGTGGAGACTGGCGAACCGGCACGTCATCCATGACACCAATATGGTATCTAATGAAGTCTGTGACTCCCAACCTGTCATAAAGTACGTCAGATAATTATCCCAAAAGTTCGCTTAACTGTTTCCCTTGTTGACAAGACAGGAGGTCCATCAGAAGCAGGCATGTGTTACTACTGGTGTCACATCCCATCCCCAAATGAGCACATGATCGAAAGGCTATTCGATCGTTGGGTAAAATTTTAAATAAAAGGTCCTAACACCTAAATCTAACACAATACGGATGAAATCATGCCCTAGAATTAAGTCAGGCGCCAGTCCCTTAGGTAATAAAAACGTGATGGGCCATGAAAATTAACACAAGGAAAGATTTCCCCTCATTTCCCCGCACAGAGGTAATTCGTGGCCATTGGGCACCAGACATGTCCCAACCGAGGGACGTACTGGAGATAATCTACATAAGTTTCCATGCTCAATAAACCACTCGTAATTAAGGAGTGACAGGCTGCCTGAATCTAATAACCCACATAACGGTTCATGCCCTAGCCACCCCTGTCTCCGAGGATGCGACCGCGCCACCGCGTGGTTTCATTTCTCAGCGATAGGCGCCCTTGGAACTGGGCATCCTCGTACTAAATGGTCACGTGCACCCCATCTGAAACAAGCCCCTGATTTCATTGAACCACACCCTATACCTATCAAGCTACCTTCTGGACCGGAGTTAGATAACTCTTGATGTCCACCTGTTAACTAATTTCCCTGGTTGTCAGCAAAAGACAGTTTCATAACAGAGTTAACAACATTCTCTAATTCACGAAGAGTGACCGGTCGAGGAAAGAGTTCCGGCCTCTGTGGCCGAGCGTGTCTAGGAGCTTCAGTCTGGGACCGCGAGACCGCTACGGTCGCAGGTTCGAATTCTGCCTCGAGCATGGATGTGTGTGATGTCCTTCGGTTACTAAGGTTTAAGTAGTTCTACGTTTTAGGGGACTGATGATCTCAAATGTTAAGTCCCATATTGCTCAGAGCCATTTGAAGCATTTTTTTCGAGGAAATGTGCTATCCGAGACCTATCATCAGGCCGAATACCTACCAAGACATTGGCAGCTAAATTCGCCTCGAGAACATCCATACGTAGTGCCGATACTGCCTCAAGGACCCGCTCTACATATTCAAACAACGAATCGCGGGAATCCTGCACGCTCCAATAATATCATCATTCTAGCTCTTTTCGTATACGGTCTGATAACTTATCGTTCACGACCGATTGCCTCAGCTGCCCAATCGTCTAACCCTGCCGTAAGGTTTCGGATAGCAGATTACTTAAGCTACCGCGTGCTAACGGGTAGAGCGTGATAAGTACTACGTGATAGCGGATCCTTAATCCGTCAGCATGCTACTCAAACTTAACTAGCAGCCAGAATACCAATTATATTTTTTCGAAGGTTTCATTTGACAATTCATGAATAATACAATAAAAGGCACATCATCGGGTAAGGGGGGGGGGGGCGGCAAAATAATTCCTAGACCGATCACTTAGACCTCGAACGACGGATGCACATTAGGCTATTGGATTGTCAGAAACACAGACTATATTATTTGTATCAGCCCCACTTTATAATTCTATAGCTGCAGATTGGATTTACAAATCAAACAAAAGATTATTTAACTGAGTGATACGTGCAATCTGTTCAGGGCTCAGTTCAAGAAGTTTAAGATACATTACTCTATTGCCCAGGTGGACTAATTGGGCATGAGCGCACTTCACCTGCCCCACGGTTGGTTGATTATTTAGGAGAAAGAAAGGTTTTGTTGTAACTGATTCAATGCTACCACAACAGCCTGTAGATTTATGTTCACCTCGCCCACCGTGCTGACAGAAAGGGACAGTTGTGTCGACAACGCTGCCCGTAGCCTGGCTGCCAGCTCCCCCACAGTGCCACACACATTTTGTTGCCCAATGCTCAGTTCATACTCGAGCTTATCCCTTTTTAGATATGAAATACCGGGACACTGACTCGGATCCATGTTCTGGCTGTGGACAAAAGAGAATAATTAGACCATGTTCCAAAGGAACGATATAAAGATTTTAACTGAAGCAGGTTGAGTGAAATGAAAATCGTGACTTTATTTAACAATATATAAACTGTGTTTTACAGATAATCGAAGCATTGAACCGTAATATATTCATTAACAAAATGAACAAAGTAGGGAAAGTCATTTGACCTTAAACCTTAGGTTAAATAAGCATTATACTTTGCAGAACAAATCTGAGGTGCAGTACTGCAAAACAGCAAACTTCATGACAATGATTACAAGACTGTCGAATCTGCAGCTCGCCCGTTATCGGGTGAAACAGCTGTGTTAATGTCTTATTAAATGCCATTCTGCAACACATGAAAACTATATAAGCACCATTGATGACAAGAGCGATTCAGTCACTCAAAACAATTGACTTTACTTATAATTTGACAGCTGCATGTCGAAAGGTTCGGGGCTAAGATGCGCACCTGTGCCTAAAGGCTAAAGAGGTTAGCAAACAATGTGACAATGATGAGGCTTACTTCAAAGCAACCAACCTCTTAATTGCAGTCGGCAACCGAAGTGCGACTAGATCCTAACCCCTCCCTTCTGACAATTTTGTTTTGACTAAAGCCCTGGTGGCAGCTAGCTGTTAATATTTTCAATGTAAACCTGATTGTCAGTTATTAAGACCGCTCTGAAGGGATGACTTAAAACATTACAAGATAACTCACTCGGCGGAACCATAATATCCAGCTAATATACACCAATAATGACCCGGTCTTTCAAACACAGCAACGAACAGCTTAGTACAACAGGTTGTTCAGATTAGAACTAGTGACTAAGAAATGCAATTACAATCAAAGAAGTGAACCGGTTAACAGCTAAATCTAATCACAAGGTCCCTCTTTTGTTTAATGGCAACCTCTGATTTAGTACAATTGATTCGGCTGTATTTACGACCAAGAGCTGATTTGTTAGAACATCAATGATCCGATACAAACCAGCAAGAAAAGGCAATATAATAGCGGGACAAATTTTCAAACGTCGACTGGTGTCTTAGTACAATAGTTCTGCCTATATGTAAGACCAAAGAGGAGACCGAGTAAAACTCTGAGGGTCGGGTACAAACAAGGAAATAGTAAGGAGGGCAGCTGGAAAAAGGAAAAAATCACCACGAGGATTACAGAATGTTATTCCCCTTTGTCAGCAAGCAGTTCCATGGATCAATGGTGCGTCGCAGCAGTACTGAGCGGTGCCGATGAAAGCCAGGTAGAAGTCGGCAGCCAGGCCACGAGCGGTCTTCCGACACAAATGTTGCCAAACAACCGACGGAATGTCGGCCTGCTGTTTGTAGTCGACGCTGACGCCGGTGAAGTACTCCGGTATCTTCGCTCTGCAGAGGCCCTCCTTGCGCAGCTCGTGGCTTCGGCTGCTCGGACCTCGTGACCACCTCTTGTCGCGACGCTACCGCCAAACCCCGAACTTCGTGTCTCCCTCTCAGGCCAGCAAACCCCATACAATATCGGCAAGCAAAGACCTTCTAAGGTCACAACCCACAGATACCATCTCTTCCTCATAGATATTGGCAATGGGGAAGCAAGAGGGATAGTTGATACTACGTGAGCCAGTGGTGCCAGACAGAACAGTCTCCTAATTCAGTTGCACCACGGCTCACTTACCTCATGCTGTTAGCCGAGAACACATATGGTTCGTTTTGCTAAGCAATGTTTTTCTCTTTTACTGTCTGTCTATTATAAAGTAAACTGTCGGGTTTATTGTGTGCACTGTGGGATATGGTTCTCTCGTTGGTTATTTTCCTTATTCTCCTTTTACGTTGTGTTGTTATTCGTTTATATTAATTCATTAGTTTTACTCTAAAGCCGAATGAAATCAGAGAGGCCGATTAGTGATACTGTAACCTATTTTATTATGAATTAGGTTGTTATTATTCTGGTATATCAATCTGTGCCCCATTATTAGAAAGCTGATTCATATCAGTGGGAAATGGTAATTAAAGATGTTGAGTTTCTATTACTGTAAAAGCACAATGTAAAGTCATTCTCAAACACAAAGTAAATCGACCGCAGCTCACTGGTATCAATAGCAAGACTCAGTCATGATGCGGCTTGTATACACCGTAGGTTGTACAAATTTGTGTACTGTGTTCACTGTAATTGTTGCAGAGATCCAGATTCTACCTAAAGCTGTTCTGGAAATTTCTGATTTGAAAGAGACATGCTCACTCGACGACCCCCATATTCGAGGGCCTCAGTAAAGGAAACGGTGACAGGCCTGGCGCACATGTTTAGGGGCCTCTTAAACCGCCCGCTGAAAGTATCTGTAAATTCACTTGGCGAGGTGACTGTCGCTTGTGCTGCCTGTGCCAAGTTGTTAGCTGATGCGCAAGAAAAATGTAGAAGTCCTAGAGCCGGTTGGGCATTCGTGGTCACAAGTATAGTGTGCTCAGCAGAGTAGTTAGCATTTGTATCATAAGATTGAAGACTTTTTGTCCATCCATACAGAAATCGCCTCTCGTTCGCCAAATTTACAATAAATTCTGGAAGAGATACGCGAAACTTCGTAGTTATTTAGTATCTATCACGAATGATCATAAAAATCTACAGGTAGATAGCAGTTAGGCGATTATGAAACTCCTGCTGTTAACGGTAGCATTGGAATGACTAGGCACAGTGTTACACCTACCACACGCATTTCTGTGGGTTCCTGAATAAACTATTTTCTGAAGCCATTCAAGACGAAATTTCATTGCGCAAAATTCGAAACTTCGTTTTTAAACGGAGTATAGAAAGCCATATGAAGATTGACTTGGTGATCAAATTTCATCTTAGGGTTCAGAGTGCACAAATAATGCGGTTCATAGGCAGAACGTGTTCGCATTGAGTGTATTTCTTTGCCATTAGAGCTGTCCGAAATCAAAGTGGTACATATTTTCCAGCACGCGATGCATCCACAAGGTAGAGGTTGTTTGGCGCTCTGAGGCAAACGACGTTTATTCAAGGACATGCAGCAAATGATATCTACCACGTATACTATTATATTTGTGGGCTATAAACGCAGTTAGCAGCAGTGGGTGGCGAGCGTCAAACTAACCATGGTCGGATACAATGACACATACCTCAAAAATAATTTCAGTAAATGGTTTGCAGATCACCGCATTTTGTGCACTAGATGTACCAAGTTCATGTTAATCCTTTACTCTTTTGTTTATTGTATCCTGAGTCTCTCTCTGCCCTCACTGATTCTGCGAGTTCTGTATCGTTGTAAGATAGCGGGTATTGTTACTGCTATCCTGGAGTGAGATGATCTGGCCCAATTATTATTGCCCTGCATAGGCCACTAACAGTAGATCCCTCTCTATCCTTGGCCAGGATAGTTGAAAACTTCGGTTGGCAAATTTCCATGTCACTTCAGACTTTAGTCTTCAAGAAACTTACTATGTCTGTAGCTTAGATTGCTGTTTCTTACTTAAAACCAGCTGCATGTTTAATTATCCTGAGAAACACTAGTTTTTTTAAAGTTAGGGAGACATTTAAAATTCCCGTTCGCCAGCATTTTCCCAGCGTAGTCTTTGCGCTATTGCCAGCGACACTAGTCCGTAAGATGTAAGTCACTTGTATGAGTCACAGAGCGAGCGAGTGTGTCGGGTGTTAGATCACTTCTCCGAAGTTCTCATGGTCAGATTAGGTGTCATTAACCATATACAATATAACATCTGGTTGACGAATTTTGTTCCTGATAGAAAGACTCCATACAAACAGCCGCCTCTGAAATGAAGGGATTCGGCTATACTGTCTACCGATTTTTAAAAGTCTGACAGGTTACGAGACCTTTGGTCTCAGCGTATGCATCCTCTTTAGTTCCAAAGTCCTGTGGTTCACGTTATCTCACGGTGGTCGGATACAGGGCTCTGAACCAGAATGTGAACCTTCAGCCGGTACCCACACTTCGTCTGCAAAATAGTGTTTTAAGATTTTCTTTAGCTGAATATTTCATTGTTATTGATTTAAATGAGGCCTACTACCAAATACCATTAGCCGAAGGGTCGAAGGGTTTTATGACCTTTTGGACAGATTACAACCCCTTTGGGTGTAATCACTTGCCCTTCAGTCTGGCTACAAGAGCTGTGATCCTGTCCAGACTGTTAGATTCGGTTCTGGGTGGCCTCAGGTTTCGTTATGGCGAAGGTTAATTTCATACTTGTCCAGATCTCCTTCTTGGGACACATTGTGCCAAGTGCTGGTGTTGCTGTCGATCGGGGCCCGACTCAGGCCATTTATGACTTACAGCTAGCTGATGATAAAAAAGAGGGTGAGTAGTTTTTTCGGAATGCTCTACTTTTCTAGAAATATATTCCCCTCTACAACTCCCTAGAATAATGAGAATCTTTTTGGACGTTTTCCTGTCAGGCAGAGTTTGACTCCTTGAAGCAGGTGCTTGATGGTGCACCAGACATAACAACGATTTCGTGGTCCAGACTATGGATCCAATACCGGCATTGCTGATGTCTTGTTCCAAGCAAGTGAATGCGAATATGACCCCTCACCTACGCCTTAAGTTGTTTATCTGATGCTAAATGTAAGTACACTGTGTATGAACTATAGGTACTGGGGGTACCCTTTACTTCAGAAAAGTTCCGTATGTGTTTCTAACATCAACTTTTTCATTTTGACACAGCATCCAAGTTGAAAGTTGGATACTCTCAAGACCTTACAAAACGAGGTATACAACACGGGTGGCAATGCGGATTTCCATGTTTACGTACTGTGGAAAAAATACGTGGGGTGCCAAAACCAGGTGGCGGACACTTTGAATGGAATATTCCATGAGGACACAGGGGTTGATCCTGAGGGAGCCGAGCTGACTGCGTAGGGTGTTGCGGTGGTTTTGAGGTAAGTTCTGTTTCTGCTAATTTATACGAGCAAGACGCCGAGTTAGCTGAGGTTTGGGAGAGAAATAACTGGGGCGAAGTAGTCGACTGCTATTCGGTATTTATTAAGACCCGTTATGATCAGCGGTTAAAAGACTGCATTCCGAACTGTCAATATCAGTAGCATTTAATTATTTTCTTGTTTCCTTATGTGGTGACCATTTGGTCTTGGCCAAAACCCTTCAGAAGGTGACAGAATGTTTGACTTATAATGAATTGGTCAAGGATATGAAGGTGATGATCGCACAGTGCGAATTATGTAAAATCGCGAATCACAATCCGCGGCCTTTCATGTTCATCTCGTGAAGATAGTCCAACAGGTAAGGTTTTTATTGATTATGTCGGGCCATTGCGAAGGTTAGTAGTATATTTATGTGAGCGTCGACGCATTTATTGTTTGGATAATTCCAAGTAGATCGGATATTATGATGGGCACTTTACAACGTCTTTCAAGTATTTTTTCTAGGTCATGGTCTCCGAAGTTGGTGGTTTGCGGTAACGCATGTGGCATTTTTATCTGGGGCCTTTGAAAAGTTGTCTTTCAACCATGAAGTTACTCACATCACCCCTGTTCCTTACGTCCAACAGCCGTCATTTGTGGTAAGAATCAACCACGTTTCGAAGTCATCCCTGTTTATAGATCATAAAAAAGCGAGTCTTGTTTGGTGTTTGGAGAAATTCATCAGATGGTCGGCTGTCGCGTTCAGTACTGCTGGCCGTGCGATGCACGAAACGATGTTCCTAAAACTCACGTTGGGGTACCCCATCAATTGTTCTTTCTCAAAGTCATGGAAAACTGATATCTACTACCTGGTAAGTTTCATTCGTCTGATTTTAGAAATAAATTATATGTGCCTCGTCAGAATATAGCTCTAGCGCACCAGAAGCGGGCAAAACAATACAACCAGAGGCTCAGGGAATCTGGTATACCTTAGAAACGGAATAAAGGATCCAAAGTATTACCCAAAAGGCGTTGCCTCCCTTCATGCGATGCAGGATAGTTCAGAGAATTTCCTCAGTCAACCTCTAAAGCTAAAATATGAATACCAGGAAAAGAATGAGAGTTCATTTCAAAGCCAGATTAAGCTTAATTGTAAGGGCAGTGACAGAAAGAAATCTGAGAACTGTCCCTCTCCCAGTGTGGAAACTTTAGCAGAGGAAACTGAGCCAGTCTTCAGTCGATCCCAATGATTTGCTTCCACCCCCTAGATGCACGGTATCACCGCCCACCAGGAGGCAAGTGAATCGTGCCATTGATCATTGAAGTTGGTACGTGGGCTGTCTCAGAGACTGTCGGCGCACCATACCTTTTGCCTTGACTGAAGCGTTAGCCAGTCTTGAACGCTTTTATTTTGAGTTGATGAAGTCGTACGAGGCCCAATGTAGTGCGGGACCTGTATTGGTACACGTCCTATTGTGTACCCTTTGCCACACTGAATTCCTGATAGGGTCTGCCAGTATATCTGTGGTGTGTGGTGGCTCTCGCGTTCCAGAGGAAAGGCGGTTTGGTGGATTCAGTTTGGATAAATGAAGGCGTCTGCGAAATCCTGTCTTTTGTGAAGGCACATTTATAAAATTGATTCTGCTAGATGGGCAGTATATCCACCACCTTCACTGCAGATGCACAATAAAGTTCCTCCCACCGAGGGAATCTCAATGTAACAAACGTGGAGGTCATGGACGTTGACTCTGGAAAGGTGGCGCTAGGTGGAAATGTAAGTCGGCAGGCAGGCGTGCCGAGATAGTCCGCAGAATTGCGACTGACACTGTGACCAGATGGTGTAGTGGTTAATGAAACTGCCTAGTAAGCAAGAGATCCCTGGCTTGAATCCCGGTCCGGCACACATTTTCATTCGTCGTAGCTGATTCCGCTTGAAGTGCCGATACAGCTGACAGCAATAGTTCCTATTCTTTCCTTTCCTTTCTCCCCTCTCAACCTTCAACTTACATAAAATCCCGTCTTATCGGATGTCGGGCACTCGCAGTGTATGAATAACTGGCTCATGGAGGCTGCAGCACTATATTTTGAGAACAGTGAGCATCGACCAGTTTACATGTGTTTTCTTGTTTTCGCCGTGAGATAACTGACTGAAAGTGGTACTCTCCCTTAACGTCATCAGTATTACGTTTTAGCTGTAATGAGCTGCTATGAACTTCATTACGTGTAATATTGTACCACTTGGTAGCTCTGCTTGCGCACGGTTACTGGTTTTGAAAAATTTTATGGTTTGCCTTTGCAGTCGTAAAGTAGCAGTGCCAACGCGTGTGCAGCTTTATTCGTGTGTTTATTTAAAGCATATTCAGACTCATTTTGTTAACAACTGCGGATACTATTAATCTGTTCGAGAACAGAGCGAGTAACAGTGTAGCTATTTAAAATTTTAGATCTGAGCCATTAATTTTAACTGTTGTACTCACACGCTTGGTTTCAAGTTTCACTTGTTTTATAAATACCTTTTTAAGCTTGGGTTAATCTCTGTGCGTTTGGGCAACGTACGTGTTTTATCATGTTTAAGGGAACGAAAATTATTTATCCATTTGTTGGTTAAGTCACATACGGTCCCGAGCTCGGGGAGGCTTAATTTTTAAAGTGTGTCTTATGGATATAAATTTCATGGTTTACTGAAAAATTTCATGTGCAGTAATTGTTTTATTTTATGTGTGTTTAGAAATTTCTGTTCATACTGTTGAAAACTGTTGTGTTTTTTAAGCGGATCTCAGGCGGCCTGTAGCTGGTGGCGACTAGATTCACTTGTTCAGTGCAGTGATGAAATGATTTAATTTCATGAGTTTTCCATTTTTTAATTAGTTTTGTTAATGTTTTATGTTTTCTTTCTCGGGATCATGTGTTTAAGCGCTTTACACTACTGAGCCTGAGCGTTTATTTCTGCGGTTCTTTTCTGATGCATTCTGCGTTTCTGTTGACGTGTCTGCTCTTTCCATTAAGTAATTTGTTGTGCTTGTTATTAATTGAAGTGAGTAAGCAATTTGAGTAGAGTAATGTAATCAAAGTACAACGTATGGTGGTTCTAAAGCTTAACTTAACCAACCACAGATTAGTGTAGCATCTTATATTATGTTTTAAGCGACAGTTATTAATGGAGGCGCTTCCGTTGGTTGTTTCTTATTCTGAATGCAATGTAGGTTGTTTATACTTGTTGATAAAATGAGTTTACTTTGTTTAAGGATTTCAGTCCACTCCAAAACCCCTAGCTACTTTCTACCCCCACCGTTTCCAGTGCCCCAGTGAAGCAGAGGAAGTACTAATTTCCTCAATGTCACTTAAACAGATTTAGTTTAAACTTAGAGAAAACTTGTAGCACAATCTAGCTCCGTTCTGTAACTACATGCTAATGATACGTATTTGCAAACTGATGGATGAAGACATCATGGCCACATGCTTAATAACGTGTTAATACACCTTTTCTAAGTCAAAAAGCCCCTATGCTAAATGAAATTGATTCGATAAGACCTTGACTGGTGTCCGTAGACACTCGGTACGAGATAGCTACACTCAATTCACACATTTCCTGTGGCCATATGTGTTCTACCAGGTTATCATCAGACAAATTTGGTGACGATGTCATCGAAGTGAGGTCACTGCCATGCTCCTGAAACAACAACTGCCCGATTGTGGCCTTGTGACTCGGACGTATCCTGGTGGAAGTTGCCCCCAGCAAAGATATTAAGCATGAGGGGATGTGGACGGTCGGTGATAGTATTAACGTAGTCTACAGATTCTCGGTGTGCCTTCAGTTACAGACGCAGGTCCCATGGAGGCCCAGGTGAATGTGTCCCACAGCACAACTTTACAGCCTCCAGAATTCGTCGGTGGTGCTGTGCGTATTTCCTGTATAACGGCATATCCGAACACAGCCATAGACGTGTAACCAGAAAAGCCATTCATCCTAGGAGTAGTCATCTTTATATTGAATCAGTCTCGACTGTGCAAAGACAAATGCAATCATAATTGACACGATCGTTGGTTTAACATGGCAGCACATTGGGATCTGCGGTGAAGCCTCACGTTAAGCGATGTGCGCTGAACGGCGTGCTTCCAAACACTTGTGCCAGCAGCAGCACTGTCGTGTATTAACACTACTGGCTACTGCCATATAAAAAATTCGTTTATATTGTGACTACTGCGGAAGGAATTTAAAAAGATAGTAACTGTGTGTTAGTAATTAAAGGTATAGGACGAAGTTTCGTTATCCGACGGATTTATTTCCGTGCGAAGCAATACTTAAGTTAGCGCGAATCGAGCCATGGTGTTGGTCGTTGTAAAACAAACTGTGGTTAAATAAAACAAAGACGGTGCCAGTAAAATGGTACCATATGATCATACTGTTAAAAAAACAGCTACTGTATATGCCTTTATTTAGAGCTAATATCTGTTTTGCAAGTGCTACACAAAATGCCACGTCGGAAAAGTAGTTTGTCGTGAGCAGTACAGATATAAGTTTAAACAGCTCTGGCAATATACTGTCTTTCACTAACCTATACTGTTTGTATTCAAAACAAGGGAGCCAATGTTTATTATACAAAATCAGTCAGTAATACAAAAGCGATCAATGAGGGTAGAGCACAGCTGACTTGGACATGAGGTTTCATCACTTAACTAAGGAAAAACTTTTATGTAGAAGTGATATTTGTTGTACTGACTGACATGATTACTTTTTTGTTGTCAAAGGGAACATATATTTCTTTACATTAAGTAGAGTATAAGTGAAATATGGTGACCATGAATTTATTACGGTTTTGACAACTTATTTCCAATTAATCTTTCAATCTTTAAAAGGCACAAAATGTATTAAAATTTAATAATGATTATAATACTGGCCCAAAATTTTACATGGAGTGTGTCGGTGAGAACTGGGCTGAGGACAAATACTTTCGGAATGTTTCAATAAAGATAGACATATAAACACAAATAAAGGAATAAAACAACACTATAACACAATAGTGAAGCAGGTAATCCATCATGAGGTGTAACTATTTTTTATGATCACTATTGCATTCAGTTACATTTAGTGCTGAACTAACATTTTGATAACAACGGAAAAAAAACAAGCAATAGTTCTTTTCTAAGCTTTCAGTTCCTTTGCAAAGCTTCAAATATTCAAAAATACAAATCACGTGTTGTCAAAAATTAAATTAATTCATCACTTAAGAAGTTTTGTAGTCCACAAAACTTAATGAGAACTATTAAAATAATAAATACTTTGCAGTTCAACAATATAGGATACACTGCATCACTGGGAAAAGAATCATGTCTGGTTGAAATGACTAAGCAACGAATGAATGTTATCAACAAAAAGTAGAAATTAAAATGCTGATTACTCGCATCAGAAACTAATTACAGGTCCACGCAAATAAATACAGTACTAAATTCTTACTTGACATGAATGTGGTTGTGACGTCATTCGATGGTAAAATAGAGGCAGCAGAATTAATCATAACTCTTGAAACAGAACTGCTCTGAAAATTATCTCCTTGGCGACGGCTCTTTACGATTCAGAGCCAATCAAAAAATGCTGTCTACTTCAACATTAGAGGTAAGAACGGACTGTATCCTAGCAACAGCTGATCCGTGCAGCTCTACCGTCAAATCCATCTTTTCTATTCATACCTATCATTTTTTATAACAGAGGGACTTGCAATCAGTTTCACATAAGTACAAACCGACGTATCCTATGCCTGAACCTGTTCTACAAATCCTATTTTAACATATTAACATTTTAACAGAACTTAGTTTATAAAATTACATACATACATTAATTCGTGTCAGATAACTTCACAGAACATATAAACAAATATAGACATATGAGATGAACTAGAGGGCGTAGTGACACAGATTTCGCAGTATACGTAAGACAGTACAGAAATTACTTGAAACTGCTACAGTCGATAAAGGACGTAAATGTTACACGCTGTCGTTATGTCTGTCATAGATCGTCGCCTATCGTGCTCTACAAGCTTCCATATTTTCCCACGCGGCTTTGGCGTGGCGCCAACTCTTGATTTCACCGTCCTCCAAGCGCTTTTCATTGTTTCTCACAATCATAGCACGTGACCAGCCGAAGAGTTTCGCCATTACCGCAATATACATTCCCAAGAGCCGCTCCACAGCTATCTGACTTTTTTAACACCACCTTATATCAGTGGATTTCCCCAGTCGTGACTCGTATTATCGCTTAAGTGACTCATTCATCTCTGATCCATTAACACACCTAACACGTCCTCGTAGCAACCAGACAGCATTCAGTCTCCTGATGGTCTGAGACCATGATGTTTTGGCTCATCAGTGTGTACAGTATGCATATCTTCGGACTACCAAGTTCCAGGATAAAGATCTATTACAAAGAGAGGTCAAATAAGACACCGCAGATAATATTGATCTTTGAACAGAAATGAACGCCAAACGTAACATAATACTATAGGTGTTATCTTTTGATGTAACAATAACACATTCAGACTGTTAATTGAGGCTACAGTGCTGTAGCAGTGAATACTAAATTGGAATTAATACCTTTCTTCATATTTCTCCTCTCTCACACACACATGAAAGCTGACTAATATTTTTACACTATGTTGTACTAGTTAAACGTTTCCTAATATTACAAAACAAAAATGAGAAATGACAACACGACTGAATAAAAAGGAAGCTGTCACAGTTCGAAGAATTTTTCTATTAAATGATGTAAATGCATACAATACACAAGCTTTTTTTTTATAATTTTCTTTAAATGTTTTGCGAATATATAGTCTTGCATATCTCAGAGAAGACATTGCAGTTTCTGTCAAACTCTCTTGGAGGCCGGTGACACTGGCTTCTTTTTGAAAGCTGAACTTCAGCGGGAGGTTCGACATGTTCTCTACAACTTCAGTAATATTATGAACTGTTAATCACGTATCTTTTATTAGACCAAGATATTCCATATTTACTTAAATAACTTTTATGAGTTAGTATATTATCAGTATCTTCTTCATTAGCACTGTTTGAATTTCAACTACTATATCTTCGTTATCTGTAACTTATTCTTCTTCTAAACTGTCGCTTGGGCCTTGGAGACCATACGCGTTGTTGATATTCCTCTTCCAGTGCTCTCTATTCCTGGCTTTTGTAGTCCATTCTCTTTCACTCAGGCCCATTGGCACTGCGTCCTCGTCGAAGACATCCTTCGATCTGATTCGTAGACTTCCTCGCTTCCATCTGCCACCTATGGATCCAGAGAATGATACTTTAGGTAGTCGTTACCCCTCCATCCTAATTAGATGTCCAGCCACATCAGTCTCCACCTCTTCATCCTTTGACCAATAGCAGCTTGTTGATACCACTCCTTCAGTTCCTGATTTAAGTATTCACCACTCCTGTGTTTCTGGGTCTCTCTTGGGTCCAAAAATTTTCCTTGAAATTTTCTTTTCAAAAAATAATAATTTTTGTTCATCTGCTTTTCTAAATGTGAAGTTTTCTGACCCATATAGAACTACTGGCAAAATTACACTCTGATATAGCCAAAGTTTGAAGCTTCTGGATACAGCTCTACTGGATAACGCATCTCGTAGGCCATAATAAGCTTTATTCGATGCTTCTATCTACCCTTTAATTTCAGATTCCATTTTACGCTGCTCATTGACGATGCCTACGAAATATTAGGTGTCTACTCTTTTAAAAGTGGGATCATCAACTGTCAGTGGACTACCATCATTGGGTGCCTTATACTCTGTTATCTTCTCTTTAATTTCTAATCATTCTTTCCTTGCAATGTTTCTGTAGGAACTTGTCATGAGTTGTAGTTCTTCTTTGTTTCTACTTATTAGGAGAACACCGTCCGCATGAGCAAGACGATGTATTTGGTTCCTACCCATCTTTACTCCAACTGGGTTTACTTTTCGGTGTTCTCTATCTATCTCTTCTAAAACTAGGGTGAAAAGTATTGGAGACAAAACATCTGCTTGTCTGTGGTTTGTTCTGACTTCAAACTCCTTTTACACTCATGTGTTGGTCCGCACTTTACAATAGGTTTCCTACAACCACATCTGTAGTAGGCATATTAACTTTCCAGGAAATTTAAACTCTTTGGGAACCCTGGTTAGTGTGCTCCTGTGTACGTTGTCGTAAGCTTAATGAAGTCAACGAATACCATGTGGATGTCAACGTTATGTTCTCATGCTGTATCAGTTATTTGTCGGAGTGTAAAGAGGTGATTACTAGTAGACCTGGTTCTCCTAAAACTACACTAATAGTCGCCTACAATTTCTTCACCTAGTGGTATCACTCTCGTGAGTATACGGTATGATAGGATTTCGCAGTTTGCATTAAGGAATGAAATTCCTCTAAAATTATCATAAAACAGAGGGTCATTCATTTTTAAAATGTGGCAGATTATGGCCCTTTTCCAGTGGTCAGCCATCTTTTCATGTTCCCACTCCTTCATTAGCAATTTCGCAAATTTTTTACCAATTCTGGCCATCCATTCTTTATTAGTTCACCCACAATTTTATCTTCACCTGAAGCTCTATTATGTTTTAAATTTTTAATTATTTTTTCTCCTCGGGATGACTCTACTTTGATGTCTACTGTGTCTGGCATGTCACATAAGAGTTTCAGTGGGGTCTTTGCAGTTTAGTAAATTAGCGAAGTAGTCTGCTCTCTTTCAGCATCACTTGTGAGGATTGTTCCTTGGGTATCTTTAATAAATGTTTCTCTCTTTGAATATTTTTGTGTTACTTTGTTTACTTTTTGGTACATATGTCTTGTCCTGTGATGAATACAATCCTCTTCTGCCTCTTTTATTAGTTCCTTGTAATACTTCCTTTTCTCCTGCCTTAATATAGTAGCTGTTTCCTTTCTTATTCTGGCGTACTTGTCTCTGAGATCGTGGTCTCTCAGATTTTCTATCCACATTTTCCTACTCAAACTTTCTTCAATTTCTTGCTAGCACAGTTGGTTGAACCACACTATATCGGAATTTTTCCGTTTACCCAGTGTCTTAGAGGCAGCACTGTTTACTACGTCCTTAATTTGAGACCAGCCATTGTTCATCTCACTGGCACTTTCCAACTCCTCACAACTCATTAGGCTTTCTGCTAGTGTTGACTCACACTTTCTTCTTACCTCTGTTTCTTTTAACCTATATGTATTATAGGGTATAGTCTTCATAAATATTGTTCACACTTTCTTACATTTAATGTTCATTTTACTTATCACCAGGAAGTGATCAGTCACAGTCTGCTCCTCTACAGATTCGCGTACCTTTGATGTTATTTGCATAACGCTTCTGAATGCATACATTCTCTGTCTGGTTTACTGTATGCCAATCTGGTTCCATCCATGTTCCTTTAAGAATGTCCTTAGGATGGTACCTTGTACTCACGATGCAAAGATTGTTGTCAATTGCGAAACTGATCAAATGGATGCCATTGTAACTGGTTTCCTATTGCAGGCTTGCGTTACCTACCGCCGCTTTAAAGATGTTTTCTTGACCCAATTTGGCAGTAAAATCACCCAATACTATTTTGACTTTGTGATTTGGCAGTGAGTTGTACACGTTTTCGAATTCAGTATAATATTTCTCCTTAATGTAGTTGCATGGTGCATGTGCATTAATAGAGGATATATCACTGCTTCGCCCTTCGATTCTGATGTAGAAGATACTGTTGTTAATAGATTTCAATTCTTTCACTGCTTTCACAATTGAGTCATGTACATAGAAACCAGTACCTAATTCATGGCGCTCGCAAAAGTCCCCGTATAGTATACATCCTGCGTTCATCTTTATCGATCTAGTAACGTTCCATCTAAACTGCTGGAGGGCTACTACTTTCACCTGTCATTTCTCTAATTATTTTGTCAAATTCTGCACACTTCTTGGTCTGTATAGGATCCTGACATTCAATGTTCCAAAAGAGAAATCCGTTAGCCCTTGCTGTTTCCGATTCCAGTTGAGACATTCCTGATTCCGAGGCTTATGTAGAGCGTCCTGACCCAGATAATTTTTTATGTGAGTGGGGAGGTAACCCTCTGCACAACCCCCATCCTGGAGGACCAGGACATTTTGTTCGGTTGCCACTCCTAGAGACGTTGCCTTCTCTACGGGTCTTCACCTGCCCCTGGCCAGTAAGGTGCTACTTTCGTTCCACCGCGAGTATTTTATTTCCTCGGTACCCACGATATCTAGTGAGCGTTCCTCGATCCGCCACAGATGGGGGACTAGCAACCACACACGGGCATTATCTGTAACACATTCTCATTTTCTGATGTTTCTCATTTATTCTCACTATTTAGTTCTTGAATATCATTATCATCCTCTATCATAGAAATTACTGCACCATGATGCTCCGAGCTTTTGACATCATACCTAACCCGATAACTTTCTGCTATTTTTATTTCGCTAACACTAACAGCACTTGCAACATCCCAGATCAATCCAAAATAAGAAACTCAGAAAATTAGACTAAACAACAATGGTTGTTCATGTTCCCAACAATGAATGTACTGTAATATTTAATAATAGTATCATTATTGCCTGCGGAATGAAGAGAATTCATGCTCTGAGAAACAAAACTGAGCTCCTTCCGAGCAGGTATTGGAGGCCCTGAGGTAGTCCGACCACGTGTTATCCATAGCCGATAGGCGTCACTGGATGCGTATATGGAGGGGCAAGTGGTCAGCACGCAGCTCTTCCACCCACTGCCAGTTTACAAGACCAGAGCCGATATTTCTCAGTCAAGTAGTTCCTCATTTGGCCTCACAAGGGCTGAGTGCACACCACTTGCCAACAGCGCTCGATAGATCCTCAGTCACCCATCCAAGAGGCAGCAAAGCCCAACAGCTCTTAACCAAGATGATCTGTCAGGAACCGGTATTATTAGTGGGGTAAGGCCTTTTGCGTCCTGAAAAAGAAATTTTTCTATAATAACGATTATCCAGTGGGGTCAACAGAGAACCAGTTAATAAAAACAAATACTATTTTCACTCTGTTCACTTAATTATGTAGACAACACAAGAGACATGAGGTAACGAGCGTATCTAAAAATAACAAGAAGTTTCATTAAGTTAAGTCGCTCATTTCACGTGAACACAAGATAAAATATAGGTTTAGGGTCCCAGCTGACCCCGCTTGCTAGTCTGAAGGTTAAATTACTGCGTTTTGCTCTATATCCATAGAAGTGAGATAGACGATAGTGGATTGGACGTCTACTGTATACAGAAAAAAATGGGAATTTGACTAATAGCTTCCAAACATATACATTGTTAAATAGCCATCATTAGTCGTTATAGTGCTTACCTGAACTTTCTTCTTACACACTAGGCGTAGGACCGTTATTCCATCGAAAATAGAGCACTTACACACAATTGTAGCCAATTAAAAATTTGGCGATTTTTATCGCGCGAGCACTGAATGGTCGAGGTTGGACTGCGGGCGGTGCTGTGTGGAGGATAGGAAAGCAATGGACCGCGTGCCGGAGGGAGGTCAACGGACAGGATTTGGCGCTGGTTTCGGTGGCCGCGTGGTGAGCAAACGCACGCCCTCGCCGCCCAGATAATTGAATTTCAAACGAGCGTCGCAGGTGGCTGTTTCGCTGCGGCGGACGCAGAAACTCTCCACTGCGGCCGACTATAAAATTCCTGCTCCTGCATGGGCGGCGCAGGGCGGGGAGGGGGCGTTAACAGCGCCCTCTCTGCAGCTGGAGCTGCAACGGCAACAGCTAGCCCACACTCCCAGGGCGCGTCATGAATTTCTCGGCACGCGACTGCGTCGACTCTCCAGCGTGGACACAGAGGTTAACTACCCGTCTGCTGTGGGCTTCGGTAATGGACGCCGGCGATGAATTGCCACTGGCTGTAGCGTCCTCCAACTGCGCTCGTTTTACTGCGTATGATGGTTAATCTCAACACCAATCCGGGCTGAAAGAACGGACCTTTTACGTCATTTGTTTGATATGTGTTGATAGTAGCTCGCAGAAGTCGTTTATATTACGTATACTCCGAGTTCCGGGACAACAGAGTGGGCAGGAGACGTAAATCAGAATGCAGGACTTACGGCTATCCCTTAATTCAAGAGGTGACATTTCTGTAATAAGTTCTACGAGGTGACGTCTCCGTGATACTAAGGATAACATATAACCCGAGAATTACAACACAAATCATTTGAAATTTTAATTTAAGTTACATACCAATTACTTTTACATTTATTTAAGTGTTGTTCAAATAATCTAAGTTGATATTATTGGACTAAATAGAGTCTAAAATATATTACTTTTCATCACACGAAGTGGCACACTTTTGTGCGGTTTTTTTTCCAAATAGTACACTGAAACGAACTGTTAGAGAACTGAATTTTGCATTGTGAAACACTGTAATATCTCAGCTGCTAGTAAATGTTCATACAAAACTCAATTCCTGTGTTTAATTTGGCACATAAAAGTGGCGCTGGATAGGTACAAATACAATGTCTGCAAAACTGTCAATTCAGTGCTGGAACACACAGTTTTCTTTATCACCACTTAGAATGTATTTGATCTTAACGAACACGATAAGTACCTTATTGGAGAAACAGACGTCGCTATCAGAACTGTCCTAAAGTTATCCCTCTGAATCACGTCTTGTTCGCTAGCAGAACTGTGACCACTGGCTATTGTAAATTCGTCTGTATCGTCTACTTCTTGATCTTTCATTTGTAGGTAACAATTTAGAAATTTGCTTATAATTTTATAAGTATTTCCGTGATTTGTGGCAAGTGGAAACGCTGCCTCATGAACAGGAGTGATAACGGGTTCCTCGTCTTTCATAGTTAGTGTGCTACCAGTGGCACATTCTGAATCCCAGAAGGCACTGATTAAAACAATAACACTATTTAAGCACTAAAAATGGTTGCAGTGATACCTTTGCTCAAGGTACCAAAATATCGATTAGCCAACACGGTAAAGGAGTGTTCCTGGTATCCAACATATACTTCTTCTTACTTGTATTTTCTCTGAAATACACGTCTCATATTATCTGATACAATTTGCAGCAGTCAATAACTACAAAAAGATAATTGTCTGCCAATAAAGATTAACTACCACAGATTTTAGTAAGTTCACAATGTTGGTTTTTAAGCACATTGAATCTGTACAGTACTGACTACAGAAGTCTCACACAAAATACGAAATATCCATTGCTTGCCCTGCATCCTTTCCGGTGAAAGAGCGTCTTTTGAGTTCCGAAGACGTGTGGAGGAAATATTGGCAACTCAGTCCATTATTCTTATTAGGCTGGCCCATTTCGTAACATATTGCCTGTCGATGATAAATCGTCGCATTCGTATCTCAGCCCACCACAGACATAATTAGTCACAAATTTTCATCTATGCATATACTCCCCAATTTTACAGATTCATACAATTTTATTAAATTTCTTCTGGACATACGTAACACCGCGATTAATATAGATGAAGGCTACGATGATCTATTATATGTCTCTTAGATTTTTTGACCAGTAATATGCACAGTTTAACAAACATTTAGAGGGATGTTTGTATGGAGATGGCGGTGCTGATTGTGGTTAAGTGTTTAAGGAGACCAAACAGCTGCTGTTCACTCTACCTCCACCCCCTCCACTCACACACCCCCTCCCGAGACCGAAGCTTATACCCATTCCGTCTGTGTGTAGGGTGTAGGGTAGGTGTGTAGGGTAAACCGTGTGTTGGCGTAATGTGTATTTTAGGCGGAACATGGGTGCCAGCCCGGTAATCACCCATGGACACTCTTGGAGCCGCTTTAAAATCATATCCAGGTTGGCCGGCACGCCAACGCCTCGTCATTAGTCCACCTGGCGGATTCGGATCGTGACGGAGTAACTCTGCGTCCGGAACTGGTGCCCTGATGTCTGTGAGGGCGCCAATACTAATGCTCATATGGTAATGTTAATGACAATACTAATTTTAATAAAGAGCCTAAAAGCCTCACACATTCTTTACTCATAGGCTACACACACAGATAATAATCGGCTAATGACGCTGTAAATACCGTATATAGGTAGGGAATAAACTGCATAATATTTGTCAGCATACGAAGATCATTATATATATAGTATATAAAACGAAGAACATAAAATCGGAAGGAAGAAAAAATAAGGTTTAGTATGTTGTGATTCACAAATCCTAAGTATTTGTAAAAGAAGACACGACTACAAGGAATCTTGAACTGCACGTACGTTATGCAACGAACAGTCGCAACAGAATTACCACAACTTGTTAATTAATAAACAGGTTGATGCCAAAAAACCACATTACAATTTATAAGGTGGAGATATTAGTTTTGGTAAGCAGTTAATTGGTGCCAGAAAACAAATAGCTATGTAGCTGAAACTGAATGTTGAAGATGCAAGCATGGGCGCCGTTGTAACAGTCTCAACTTTCACTTTCAGCTGCTTGGCCCTTCTTGTGTGGAACAAAAAAGGATTAATTGCACCTCTACTTGCAGCTTATTTATTGTTTTGGGAATTTGTTTCCAAAAGAACATTTTATTGTAAATTTCACCATGTCATAAGCATGTCAATAATTCAAGTACTTATATATATGCTTGTAATAATTATTAGGGGCATCTGATGACAACTGCTCGCGACAGTTATCTCAATTAACTCATTTGAATTAAGCTGATGTTGGGAATGTTGTCGAAGACAGACGTTGGGTAAAATGTACTCATACCGCAGCTTTCCGGCGGCCAATCTTCATTCTTCATTTACCCTATAAATAAAGCCACTCGTACCACGCTGAATGAAGTACTCAATACAATTTCTGAAATATAAACATGTACCCTGTGTCTGATCAACAAACAAATCCTCCAAGGTTAAGCGAATCATGGTAGAAATTTATATAAAACTGCCGCTAAGGGCTATAATTTTGTGGTTGCAGATTCATTCATACAGGGTGTCCAAGGAAATATGGTCAATATGCAGGAATAGGACAAGAAAACTTACTTGACGTAGGAAACTTCATATGAACCTACTCTCTGTTCCGAATTGTTTCTGGAATAGAACTCATTTAATGTACATCAGTTCATCCAGAAAATGTTAACATTACTAACAGATTAAAATTCCACTTATCACTCTGTTCAGTACATTAAGGAATTCGCTTTCACTTTTGTATGATCCACTATAATCGATTTAGAAACGCACACCGACTCATGCTTCTTGCCTTTGCCTAGTATAGTGGGTCAGTACACTTTTGGAAATCGATGACAGTGGATCAGATGAAAGTTAAAGCGATTTCCTTAATGAACTGAACAGAGTGTTAAATGGAGTATTCGTATGTTAAGCGATATTAATGTCTAACGGGATGCCACAAGTTCAAAACCAAATGTACATTAAATGTTTTCTATATCGGGAACCGGGGATATGTCCATATACTGTTCTTTACTTCGAATTAGCGTTTCTGTCATAATCCTGAGTTTTGTCATTTCCGCGTGGGACATCCTGTACATGCTACATCTAAATAAACGAAATGAAAAACGGTAAAACATAAAAATATGAAAGTGATCCAATACAAAAATTTTAATTAATTTACTTTTCGCTCCTTTAAACGTGCCCATTGGTCAAAGGAAATAAACCGTCTGTTGAAGAAAATCTATGAGGTCATGCTATCTTCGACCTCCTCTCTGAATGTTCTTGCACTAAAGGCACAATGTTCCTCAAATCAGCTCGCCTGTTCACGCAATAACACCCTTGCACATTTTATTAAGGGTGGCCTGTCCCTCGCTTCTGGGAATTTGTACTTGCCCCTCCTTCTGGGAGCAGAAACTAATTAGACAGCGAGCACCGTCTTCAATATCTCATTAACAACCAACTTGCTCCGGTAACTCCTTTCTTTCCGCCCACAGGAATAGAGGAGCTTTAGTAGCTGGTTAACATATGAACTGCACTAGCAGGTCGTCATCTCTCCTGTAAGGGATCCATATCAGTCTCACTCTATATCTCTGAGGGAATGTCAGTTGACAGCCAGTAGGTACTTCCATATGTACCTACCGTTGAACGAAAGGAAACCAAATTCTCATTAATTTTCTCACAACATAAAGTCTGTTACATAATTAGTCAATAATAATTTTGCTTTCAGTCAGACCGAGTCCAAGGTGAGACTTGAGTATTATGGTGAACACAGCAGCCTGAAAACTGAAGACCTTATCTTATCTTGAAAATATGCGTGACGACGTTCAATTTGATATAAAATTTATTTATTTTAAAATATTTTTTGTTGAGTGTGTTCCACAGCTTTCATAAATAGTATAAATGACATCACGTTGTACTTTAAGCTGTTGTTAACTTTATTCTTTACTGTGTAGGTAGTTACGGTCATAAACCATTACCTTTCTGTATGCACATAAAGGATAAAGGGAAATTTCAAGTAAAAAGGATACTGCGAAATCACAGTAAAAATACAGACAGTAATTACAGACGTTTGTTAACAGCAAGTGTTATACACATACGTATAAAGGGTCAGAAATACCATACTCATAAATAATGCTCAGTCATTTACAGTAAAGTTCATGGAGCATCAATTGTAAATAAAGAATACACAAAATAAAGTGGCAAATAATCATGAGCGACCATTACCGTGGAACACTGCTAATCAGAAAATTGAATCAGCTGTAACGAACTCTCCCTCAAGACTATAACTATCTTTGTAACAATATGTCAAGAAAATTTTCGATATACCTTTTGGTTTTCAATTCGGGTTGTTGATTCAAAACTGAATTTGGTCCTTTAGTATAATGGGAAAATTCTTCTATCGATTCCATGAGCTCCATTTATCTACCTTTCTCTGCTTTATGAATGGTAATAGCACTATTTATGAAATTTTGTCCTGTCTTAAATATGTAACAGATGTTAAAAGATTTCTTTTGTTGGTGTTACAGAGCAAAACACAATGGTTTTTCCAGTGTAATCCAAATGCAGTTAAAATTAGAGTTATTATTTACATGCAGCCAAGAAATGCAGAAACATGAATCTCATGGCAGACAGAAAACTTTTTCAATTTAAGCTGAGCAACGAAATTCTATTTTGAATGAGCAATTCGAGCTAAAAAACGTAAAAATATGTATTGAAAATTGTCATGATACCTTATCAGAATGGTAGTACCAACTATGAAGGCCAACTGATTAAAACTAACTCTCCATCGTTCGCAGATCGGCAGTGTTTTTCTGATTATGGTTGCTCACAATTCTTTGCTATATTATTTTGTGTACTCCTTCAACAGATTTTGCAACTGACACTTGTGACATGACTCTCATTTAACCCTAGGCAATACTGATCTAGTTTTCTGCCACTGTTTTGTGGTTATTTTCTTGTGACTACTGCAAAATGTTCAATACAGAAGAAAGCTTTGCAATTTACTCACTTCGAAGACTCACTTCCAGTATGGTCTCTAGTTCCTGTTTGTTGGCAGAAGGCAGCGAATTTCATTAGGAGGGAAATACTGAGCTCCTCAGTGAGTCCAGTAGTTTCATGGAAGTGAGGCCAAAGCCTGTTCCAGGACTCAGCTGGGGTCAGCAGAAGTTGTATAAATTTTGCAAGGCGTTCCAGGTTTGTTCACCAAAATTATTCTTGTAATAGAGAGGAAGACTTGTGAATGCCTATGTGCAGAACCCAGTCATTAGCTAAAATGTGAAACTACTCTCTGACGGGTGAGTAGTTATGGTTTACGCCACAGTGAGAGAGAAACGAGCAATACTACTTAATAGTGGTAGACGTTTGAGGCGAAGTGACTTTTTTTTATAAATGTTTCAAGGGTCGGAACGTCTACAGTAACTGGCTGAAGATACTGTGGTGCTAGCAGAAACCACAAGAATTAGAGTGGGATAGCGGACAGACTCTTTGTCTTGGGCTGTGAGAAGAAGAGCTACAGTCACCCAAGTGTTGCACAGGCGACAACGTTGTCCGACAGCTGGTCACAGGTGCCAAGAATTAACTTATAACTTTCACCAATCAATACAGCACTTTCCTGCACCTGACTCTAGGAACGAGGGCAAGAGTAAGTTGCATTTGTGAGAATCGTGATGTGAGGTCAGTGAGCTGTTTGTCGTAAGTTGATGCGTGCATGTATTTTTGTCGCATATTTTTGCTAGTCTGTTCAGTAATTCGACAATCATTAGTGGTTTACATGGGCATCATTAATGTGTTGTTAAATTTCCACTGCCACCCTCCTCTTACAAGGTCTTACCATGTTGCTTTTATAATCCAATTGAGACTTTGTGCATTTTATTATTGATCGTAATCTCAGTTGAATCCAATTAATGCAACTTAGAAATAAACGGTGTCGTACTATGACCATTAATTTCATTCAGCAGTCTGATGAAACCTTCCTGTCCTTGTATTTGTTAGAGCTCTGGTATCCATATTTCATGTTTGACTTGGACACCTGTGTTGAAATTCTGATCCTTGTTAATTTCCATTGCGTGACTTTTTAAATATTTCACCTGATAAAATAGACTGGTCAGTTTACTGTTTTGATGGCTGGTTATAGATCTTGTTATCACCTCAGGGGCATGCTAAAATACTTAATCGCAGCCTCACAGTGTCCCAACAATAGTAGAATTCATCATATGGTGCCAATACTCTGAGGAACTACAACAGAAAAAAATCAGACGAAAGGAGCATGACTGACATTAGAATGTGGTGCACATGGCCGTTGTGCAAGACTACCACGATCTCGCCTCCTTCATACTGCAGGTAATAAGGGATGAGATGCAGCACTTTACGGCAGCCAGAACAGTCGGACCAAGTAAGCCACTCCAGCAGATGTCAACCACTATATCAATTGTAATCAAGCCAGTGAACTTCAGACGATTATAGCCGAATCACCCTGGACGAGGAACACTCGATGCAGTCACTCCCCTACACGCAGTAGGAGGAAGTAGTGAGACAACTATCTATGTTGTTGGGGCAGCCAGAAATGAACATCTTCGACTGTCGCCAATGTATCAGGCAAACGAAACGTCATCATCGACGGCTGCTAAATGCTTATCGTCGGCAGCTAGAGCAGACTATGTTCCAATAGACGAAAGCGATTACACCGAATGTCACTTATGAGAAATGTACTCGTCCAACAGGAACGTGGGTTGCAAGAGTAACTATCAATGACAGAACACAGTCTTCGAGCTTCTGGTTTTCACATAATGTGGACATAATGTTTTTCTCCGATTGGACTTATTACAGGTATCACGACTGTGGGAGACCAGAGCTCCAGACTGAAAAAGCTATTCAAACAAGCACATGAGACAATTATTACTCTGTGAGGTTGTTTGTCACTGAAGACTTTGTCATCCAGCTGTGATGACTGAGACGATTTACAGCCGTCAGTCTAGATGCTCATTGAAATTGTGAAGTTTTTTTCCAACGCAAGAAGATACCGAGGGTCTGAAAGGAAATCCTCAGTTCACAGACGATTACAAGCATTATATGTGATGAAAGAGCACACTGGCTCACTAATTGTTACGAGCAGCACCAACTCCTACCTAAAGCTATGTGCTTGGTGCAGTTGAGCCAGTCCAGGAAGGGCGGTTGAGTCCCAGGGACGATGAATCATTCTCCAGTACCTCTGCATTTAACACAGGGGAGGAAATTAGTATCGATCTCCCAATAGGGTCTGGCCTGATCGTAGAACAGTAGAGGAAAGTGTAGGTCCTTTGGCCACTTTCAAATACTTAATATAGAAGGAAGACCAAGGAGCCCTAGATACAACAGAGTTTAAACAATGATGTCAATTGTCCATCAATTAGCCAGTACTCGTATAGGTTGTCGCTGGATGAAAGCCATAAAATCTGGGAGCATGTGGAGGAGATGCTGCAAGGAAACACTGCTGAAACTCACAGTCCTCGATCTTCTCCCCTAGTCCTTGTGAAGGCGAAGGATTACACATGGTATCTTCCATTCAGGTGAATACAGGGTTATAAATACAAAATCAAATAGGGGTAATGCAGGAGTAGGTTTAATAATGAATAAAAGAATAGGAGTGCTGGTAAGCTACTACAAACAGCATGGTGAACGCATTATTGTGACCAAGATAGACACGAAGCCCATACCTACTACAGTAGTACAAGTTTATATACCAACTAGCTCTGCAGATGATGAAGATTTAATAGTCATGGGTGACTGGAATTCGAGGGTAGGAAAGGGGATAGAAGGAAAAATGGTGGGTGAATATGGACTGGGGTAGAGAAATGAAAGAGGAAGCCGTCTGGTAGAATTTTGCACAGAGCATAACTTAATCATAGCTAACACTTGGTTCAAGAATCATAGAAGAAGGTTGTATACATGGAATAATCCTGGAGATACTAAAAGGTATCAGATAGATTATATAATGGTAAGACAGAGATTTAGGAACCAGGTTTTAAGTTGTAAGACATTTCCAGGGGCAGATTTGGACTCTGACCACAATCTATTGGTTATGAACTGTAGGTTAAAACTGAAGAAACTGCAAAAAGGCCGGAATTTAAGGAGATGGGACCTGGATAAACTGACTAAACCAGAGGTAGTACAGAGCTTCAGGGAGAGCATAAGGGAACAATTGACAGGAATGGGGGAAAGAAATACATTAGAAGAAGAAATGGTAGCTCTGTGGGATTAAGTAGTGAAGGCAGCAGAGGATCAAGTAGGTAAAAAGACGAGGGCTAGTAGAACTCCTTGGGTAACAGAAGAAATATTGAATTTAATTGATGAAAGAATAAAATATAAAAATGCAGTAAATGAAGCAGGCAACACAGAATACAAACGTCTCAAAAATGAGATCGACAGGAAGTCTAAAATGGCTAAGCAGGGATGGCTAGAAGACAAATGTAAGGATGTAGAGGCTTATCTCACAAGGGGTAAGATAGATACTGCCTACAGGAAAATTAAAAAGACCTTTGGAGAAAAGAGAGCCACTTGTATGAATATCAAGAGCTCAGATGGAAACCCAGTTCTAAGCAAAGAAGGGAAACCAGAAAGGTGGAAGGAGTATATAGAGGGACTATACAAGGGCGATGTACTTGAGGACAATATTATGGAAATGGAAGAGGATGTAGATGACGATGAAATGGGAGATACGATACTGCGTGAAGAGTTTGACAGAGCACTGAAAGCCCTGAGTCGAAACAAGGCCCCAGGAGTAGACAACATTCCATTAGAACTACTGTCTGCCTTGGGAGAGTCAGTCCTGACAAAACTCTACCATCTGGTGAGCAAGATGTATGAGACTGGTAAAATACCCTCAGACTTCAAGAAGAATATAATAATTCCAATCCCTAAGAAAGCAGGCGTTGACAGATGTGAAAATTACCGAACTATCAGTTTAATAAGTCACAGCTGCAAAATACTAACGCGAATTCTTTACAGACGAATGGAAAAACTGGTAGAAGCCGTCCTCGGCGAAGATCAGTTTGGATTCCGCAGAAATGTTGGAACACGTGAGGCAAAACTGACCCTACGACTTATCTTAGAAAATAGATTAAGGAAAGGTAAACCTACATTTCTGGCATTTGTAGACTTAGAGAAAGCTTTTGACAATGTTGACTGGAATACTCTCTTTCAATTTCTAAAGGTGGCAGGGGTAAAATACAGGGAGCGAAAAGCTATTTACAATTTGTACAGAAACCAGATGGCAGTTATAAGACTCGAGGGGCATTAAAGGGAAGCAGCGGTTGGAAGGGAGTGAGACAGGGTTGTAGCCTGTCCCCGATGTTATTTAATCTGTATATTGAGAAATCAGTAAAGGAAACAAAAGAAAAATTCGGAGTAGGTATTAAAGTCCATGGAGAAGAAATAAAAACGTTGAGGTTCGCCGCTGGCAATTTAATTCTGTCAGAGACTGCAAAGGACATGAAGAGCTGTTGAACGGAATGGACAGTGTCTTAAAAGGAGGATATAAGAAGAACATCAACAAAAGCAAGACAAGGATAATGGAATGTAGTCGAATTAAGTCCGGTGATGCTGAGGGAATTAGATTAGGAAATGAGACACTTAAAGTAGTAAAGGAGGTTTGCTATTTGGGGAGCAAAATAACTGATGATGGTCGAAGTAGAGAGGATATAAAATGTAGACTGGCAATGGGAAGGAAATCGTTTCTGAAGAAGAGAAATTTGTTAACATCAAGTATAGATTTAAGTGTGGGAAAGTCGTTTCTGAAAGTATTTGTATGGAGTGTAGCCATGTATGGAAGTGAAACATGGACGATAAGTAGTTTGGACAAGAAGAGAATAGAAGCTTTCGAAATGTGGTGCTACAGGAGAATGCTGAAAATTAGATGGGTAGATCACATAACTAATGAGGAGGTATTGAATAGAATTGGGGAGAAGAGGAGTTTGTGGCACAACTTGACAAGAAGAAGGGACCGGTTGGTAGGACATGTTCTGAGGCATCAAGGAATCACAAATTTAGCATTGGAAGGCAGCGTGGAGGTAAAAATCGTAGAGGGAGACCAAGAGATGAATACACTAAGCAGATTTAGGATGTAGGTTGCAGTAAGTACTGGGAGATGAAGAAGCTTGCACAGGATAGAGTAGCATGGAGAGCTGCATCAAACCAGTCTCTGGACTGTAGACAACAATAACAAAAATTTTCCATTGACTACTGAGACCGAAAAAGATTGCAAGAAAGAGAAACTATTATCCACTGCAACAGGCTGATAACACACTGGACTGCTTTATAGGAGCAAAGTACGCCACAGCCTCCCACTTGCAGACAGGCTACTGCGTACTGGCAAATCTACAGTGACGAAGTTGGTTGCGAAAGAGTACCTTCATAGCTCCTGATGGGATCTGAGAATTCGAATCTATACCATTTGGACTATGTAACACTTCAGCTATCATCTAGCCTATGGTGGACAACCTAATTGGCACATTAAAGTGATAACACTGCTTTTATCTCGAATACACTTGAAGAACTTCTAAGCCGATTTCAGACAGCAACTCTCAGTTTGAATCCGAAAAGTGACTTTCGTTTCCCAAGAAATATATATCTTTTGCACCTTGTGAGTAACGATGTAGTGTCTTCCGTACAAGAGAACATAAGCATTCACCATTTGGCCGACTTCTGGGTTCATTCATGGTATAAGGAGTTTCCACAGAGTATACTTGTACAGCTAGTTACTCATAAAGGACTTCGGCACCAAGACACATCCCTTGCAACAAGTGCTGTATGGAGAAGCCAAATTTGCCTGGAACGATGTCTTTCTTTAACGTTAATGAGGCGCTAACAGGCGCCAACAACACTATTAGACGTGAATGGTAAGACAAAACTTCACTCTGACACAAATAGTGTCGATAGACGGTCAGAGACAGAGCACCTCGAGCTCCTGCCAATAATAAGCCGAGTACACCGTTCGTTTGTTATATGTTTTTACGAGCTTCCAACAGAAGCGACTTATTTACAGATACCTGTGTAGTTACTACATTATTTTTGTAATTTCTTGCTTTTTTGAGTGCTTGCTAGGCACAAACTTTTATTTTAATAACCTCATATCGTATAGGCTTTTGATTATTTTGGTTTGTGTAGCTCAATGTCGTTTAGACCGTTAGTGAGAGATCTCTTCGAATTTCTGCTGCTAATAAGCTGAGTACACCATTCGTTTGTTACATATTTTTACGATCTTCAAACACAAGGGCCTGCAGTAATGGATAGGAACTATGATTCCTGTGTACAGATGCAATCTGAGTTGGCGACCCTTCGCTCACAGCTCCAGGCTGCGTTGGCTTCTGTCACACAGATTGAGGCTGCTGCTGAGGTGCATCACTGTGGGGATTGGACACGGAGATGCGGGAGATGTTGATCACATCACATATATCCCCCAATCGTTCCACTGCTGTGGCCACCCCAGATACTGCCTGCATTAAGGTTGACCCCTCACCTGTGGTAGAGTGGGAGATCATTCCAGAGTTTGACAGACAGTGAAAAACTTTCCGAGGGGCCGATCGTCAGGGCTCCCCAGTTCATTTGGCGAACAGATTTCAGGCGTTATCTGTGGTTGACGATGTCTCTGAGCCGGATACAGTCGTCCACCCTGTTCCAGAGGAAGCTTCTCGGCCTGAAAGGTCGGAGCATACAGATAGGGTGGGTTTGCTGGTAGTTGGGAGCTCCAACGTTAGGCACGTAATGGGGCCCCTTAGGAACATAACTGCCAAGGAGGGAAAGGAAGCCAATGTGCACTCCTTGTGCATAGCGGAGGGAGTCCTTACTGATGTGGAAAGGGTGCTTCCGGATGCCATGAAGATTACAGGGTGCAGCAAACTGCAGGTGGTAGCTCATGTTAGTACCAATGACGTGTGTCGCTTTGGATCGGACGAGATATTATCTGGTTTCGAGCGGCTAGCGTAAACGGTAAATACTGCCAGTCTTGCTTGCGAGATTAAGGCGGAGCACACCATCTGTAGCATCATCGATAGAACCGACTGTGGTCCTTTGGTGCAGAGGCGAGTGGAGGGTCTGAATCAGAGACTCAGGCGGTTCTGCGACCGTGAAGGCGGTAGATTTCTTGACTTGCGCGTAGGGTGGTGGTTTTCTGGGTTCTGCTTTTTAGGTCAGGAGCCCACTACATACAGGAAGCAGCTACATGGGTATCGGGGGCTGTGTAGAAAGGGCTCTGAGGTTTCTTAGGTTAAAGGGTCTCAGGGAACCTCAGAAAGGGCGTCCATCCAAAAGCGGACAGGTAAAACACAGTACGTTAGTTGTATAAGCGATCGGTGTTGTAGTTGTAAATTGTCGTAGCTGTGTTGGGAAAGAACCAGAGCTTCAAGCCCTAATAGAATGTACCGAAGCTCATATAGTTATAGGTGCAGAAAGCTGGCTAAAGCCGGAAATAAGTTCAGCGTAAATTTTTGCAAATGATCTAATAGTGTTCAGAAAGGATAGATCGTATACCGTTTTTGGTGAAGTATTTATTGCTGTCAGAAGTAGTTCGCTTTGTACGGAAATTGAAGTACATAGTTCCTGTGAAATAGTATGGGTAAAGATTATACTTGACAATCGGACTAAACTATTAATGGGATCGTTTTACCGATCCCCCCCGACTCAGAAGATAAGGTTGTTGAACATTTCAAAGAAAACTTAAATTTCATTTCAAATAGGTACCCCAGTCATACAGTTATAGTCGGTGGTGACTTCAATCTACTCTTGATATGCTGGAAAAATTATACCTTTAAAGCCTCCGGCAGACATAAAACGTTATCCAAAATTGTACTAAATGCTTTCTCAGGAAATTATTTGGGACAATTAGTTCATGAGCCCACTCGAAGCGTAAATGGTTGCGAAAGCATACTTGACCTCTTCGCAACAAATAATCCTTGACAAATAGTGAATATCGTGACGAATACAGTAATTAGCGACCACAAGGCAGTTGCTGCTAGGCTGAATTCCGTAACACCTACAACCATCAGAGAGACACGCAAATTATATCTATTTAAAAAAGCAGATAAAAATTCTCTTAACGCCGTCTTAAGAGAATCTGGTCATGTAAGCGCAGACGAGTTGTGGAATAAATTCAAAGAGATAGTATCGACAGCAATTGAGAGGCATTTACCACATAAATTAATAAGTGATGGTACTGATCCCCCATGGTACACAAAACGGGGTCAGATCGCTATTGCAGAAGCAGCGAAAAAAGAATGCCAAATTTGAAAGAACGCAAAATCTCCAAGACTAGCAACGTTGTACAGAAGTTCGAAATATAGCACGTACTTCAATGCAAGATACTTTTAATAATTTCAATTAAGAAGCTCTGTCTCGAAATCTAGCAGAAAATCCAAAGAGATTCTGGTGATACATATAGCACACCAGTGGCAAGACGCAATCGGTACCTTCACTGCGCGACAGCAACCGTGAAGTCACTGAAGACAGTGCTACTAAAGCAGAGCTATTAAACATGGTTTTCCGAAACTCCTTCACCAAAGAGGGCGAAGTAAATATTCCTGAATTCCAATCAAGAACAACTGCCAAGATGAGAAACATAGAAGTAGCAAAGGCAAGGCTTCTGGTCCAGATTGTATACCAGTCATTTTCCTCTCTGAGTATGCTGGTATAATAGCTCCATATTTAGCAATTATAAGTAACCGCTCGCTCACAGAAAGGTCCGTATCTAGAGACGGAAGAATTGCTCAAGTCACACCAATAGCCGGAAAGGGAAGTAGGAGTAGTCCATTTAATTACAGGTCCATATCACTAACATCGATTTGCAGTAAGGTTTTGAAACATATACTGTATTATGAAGTACCTCGATGAAAACGATAGATTGACAAATAGTCAGCACGGATTCAGAAAATATCGTTCTTGCGAAACACAACTAGCTCTTGATACCCATGAAATAATGAGTGCTATCGACAAGGGAATTCTAATTGATTTCATAGTTTTGGATTTCCAGAAGGTTTTCGACACCCTTATTCACAAGCGTCTTCTGACCAAACTGAATGCCTATGGCATATCGCCTCAGTTGTACTACTGGATTAGTGATTTCCTGTCAGAAAGATCACAGTTCGCAGTAATAGACGGAACGTCATCGAGTAAAACAGATGTAATATCCAGCGTTCCCCAAGGAAGTGTTATAGGCCCTTTATTGTTCCTGATCTATATTAGCGATACAGGAGGCAATCTTACTAGCCATCTTAGATTGTTTGTAGATGATGCTGTGATTTACCGTCTTGTAAAGTCAGATGACCAAAACGAAATGCAAAATCATTTAGATAAGAGGTCTCTATGGTTCGTGAAGTGGCAATTAACCCTGAATAAAGAAAAGTGCCACGTTATTCACATGAGTACTAAAAGAAATCCACTAAATTTCGATTACGCGATAAGTCACATAACTCTGAAGGCTGTAAATTCAACTAAATACATAAGGATTAGAATTTCAAATAACCAAAACTGGAACGATCACATATATAATGTTGTGGGTAGAGCAAACCAAAGACTGCGATTCATTGGCAGAACACCTCGAAGGTGCAACAGATCTATTAAAAAGACTGCATACACCATGCTTGTCCGCCCTATTCTGGAGTATTGCTGTGCGGTGTGGGATCTGCATCAGGTGGCACTGGCCGATGAGATCGAAACAGTATAAAGAAGGGCGGCTCGTTTTGTACTATCGCGAAATAGGAGAGAGAGTGAGAGCGACATGATACGTGAATTGGAGTGGCAATCATTAAAACAAAGCCGTTTTCCGTTGCGACGGGATCGTATCATGAAATTTCAATCAACAGTTTTCTCCTCCGATTGCGAAAATATTCTGTTGGCACCCAACTACATAGGGAGAAATGATTATCACGATAAAATAAGAGACATTAGGGCTCCCACAGAAAAATTTAAGTGCTCCTTGTTCCCGCGCGTCGTTCCAGAGTGGAATGATAGAGAGACAACTTGAAGGTGGTTCATTGAACCCTGTGCCAGGTACTTTATTGTGAATAGCAGAGTAATCACGTAGATGTAGATGTGGAATAGTTATGAGACATGTGAATTCCTTGTTCAGATTTAGGAAGATACTGACAAGGTAATAGCTTATGATTCCAAGAGTAGTCTTAGTCCGAGAAGATCTACTCTACAGCCGGAAAAGAATGCCTTGCCGTTTTCGGGCCATTAACAAGTTCTAGCCATATTTATTTGGCAATTCTTTCACTTTTCTCATAAATCACTATTCTCTGAGATAGCTGACTAGCCTGAAGTATCTATTGAGTCGACTGATGAAATGGGCACAGAGGCTTCAGATGTACTACTTCACAGTGGTACACAGTAGGGGATAAAAACACAAGGACACCAACTGCACTTCAAGGAATCCATGGGGAAACTCGGTAGTCAGCTTAAAATCTGAGTCAACGCTTCATTAACTGACACGGGTGCTGACCAGAGGGAGAATCCAGCACTGCTGAAAAGCACGTAAGGTTTGGAGAATGAGGAACTGACCGATGGAAAATTCCAATTAATAAACGGAACACTGTATGAGAACATCGATGAAAGCTCACTATCCTAGCGCATATAGGGCACTTACCTTTAAGTTTTCCCATAACATTCCAACATCTGGGATTGGTGAAGATTAGATTAAATCAAACACAGTTGTCACTGACCAGGACGCTACCAATCTGTTAGACACTACATGAACCCCTATATTGAATGTCAGTGATGGAGGAACATGTCAAAATTACCTCCAGGCCATCTGACAGCAATTCTACCTACTGCAGCGCTATTACATCGAATTACACTGCGCAACAGAATTAAATAATATTTTCTTCGCAACCACACACTACCTCCCACTGCAACGCATAATTGAGAAATTTGGCTCAAAGGTGCCGGCAAACTTTCTCCCTAACGGTGCAAAAGCGTCGCGGCCTTAACGTCATCCTTCGGCTTCGTGACGCTTCAAACAGCAAAGTATCGACACATGCGAAAAAAAATCCACAGTTTAGAAGTTCATGTGAGATGTACGGTGGAGTAATAACGTCATATGAGCTCCAAATTTCACGACAATCATGCCCAAATCCTCCGAGGCCATGTCACGCGATGGGAAGGTCCTTCCACGCACACTTTTATCAACATTTAAACCCTTCTTTGATGTCTCTGCGATGGAGGTCAGAACCGCCACACACAGCGCTGAATTGTTTCCTTATGGATGACCAAAGAAAACGTTTCAAACATACTGCTGCTCAGAATCAACACTAAAAGCCATCGGGGGTGACATCAAGATAATTGATGACACTGTCCCTCTCTATTGGGCGTTGATTCAGGCACGTGTCGCGGTCGAAAACACCGGTTCGCAGTGCGATGAGCAACAGGAAGACGTTCTTCACAACATTTGTCACTAATGACACCCTCGGACGTTTGAACAATTCTCTTAGGTTAATGTATGGTACAATCTCCACTGAAAGTGGTCGCACCCCTTTGGAGAGCAGCGCGACCACAATTTTGGCTTTCGTGTACAGATTCCGCCACTAGGGACCATTCAGAATCATCAGAAGAAATCTGAACGTGGTTTGAAGCAGCAAAGTCTAGTTTTGCTTCTCCCGCCCTCCTGTTCTCCGTCAACCTTTGATGTGATCAGAGGGAGTGCCACATTAGTGTCTGATGAATAAAACGGCCAAGACTCCCATTTCGGCAGCAACCTCGGTGCCAACCACGTAGGTTTGTTGAGTGTGTTACAAATGCACATATCAATTCAACGTGGCGGCTGCTCTAGCATCTGAAGGTTGGCAAACGTCATAGAAATCTGTCGAAGTGTGTAGTAGTGTGACAAGGGGTAAACGAACGAACCTTCACCCCGACATCGAGGTCATTCTGGGAAATCACATGCAGCTATGAATTTCACATTTCGCTGACAGCAGCATCAGCACTTTCTTAACTTCAAGAACATTCCACGAGTTATGACACCCTTCACGTGCTGAGGTTAGGAAAGAGAGCAGAGGGGCAGTGAGGGGAGTGAAGGGAGACCCCTCCTATCCCCCTTGCACTTATGCAAATCTTGTATAAGCTGTCATGGCTGTCATGGTCTGATAATATGTTAGAGATAGACGTCTGCATGTATATCTCAAGCCTTACAATCTGCACATTTCATTATTATTAACATGAAATTCTCTAGGTGCTTATGTCTCCTTGTACTGACATCAGATGCATTGCTTCTCTGCTGATTTACACCTAGTTTGCTGTACCGTTGGTTACAACATGTTGTTGCTGCACTCCATGATGAGATGTTGACTTACTATCTACTGACCCATGGCACCCTATCCTTATTTCGTGTGTTAACTTTTGATTTAACTTGCTCTGCCGTGGCGTGATTGGCCACTTGAAGTTTAAAAGGAGCAAGCTAAGACAAGCCGATAATTTGATTTCCACTGACGTTGGGGTGAATTATGAGCAGGTTCAGAAGAGGGCAGTACTCCCCTGTACCAAGCATGGCACGGTTACGGTGGTTGCAGCGAGCAGTCAGCCCTGTAGAAGTGCAGGGCCACCGTTGGTTTGTCGTGACCTGGAGGAGCGCAACACCTGAGTGGTTTGGCACTATGGGGCCACAATGGTGTAGCAGAACTGGGGCTGTGACCATCTTCAGTGAAAGCTATTGCATTCTGTGGGAAATTAGGCCTGGGTGTGGCTATTCCTATCCTGTAGCAATCGCAGATTTTTCCAACCCTAATGTCCTTCCCAGAGGATGAGCCATTCTAACATCTGTGCTCTGAAATACCAAGTTGCTGGAAGTTATTTGTATGTTGGAAACCGTATCCTGTTGTGATTGCAGCAGTGCCCAAGTTTTGATCTTTCAATGCTGATATGCATATTGAAAACAGTTTGTTGTTCGTTTAAATGAGTTTTCGTGGTCATGCCACGCACGTACCATTTAAAATGTTTCACTGTGAAGCCAATGAAAAATGGTAAGCTGCTGTATTTCTGTTATGATTTAGTATGACAGGTGCTACTATATACAGTGTAAATTTCAGATCTGTGTGCTGCAAGTTACTGGTATTTGGTGTTACTTGGGTTAGTTAAGCCTCTTAATTGCTCAGTACTTCTATAACTTGAACTGTGCAATTAAATACTAATACGATGTCCGTCTACACTGTGGTTACGTAAAGAGGAATGGTAGAAGCCGATTACTTATAGTTAAATTTAACCTCCTTCTCTTAAAGTTTGTCAGTACAAGCCACAATGTGAGCTGTGTGGTATTTAACGAAACAGGTGTTGCCTCTGATCAGATAATTCAATGTTCGCTATCTTTGATCAGTGCTGAGTAAAATGTTGAAGGCTTCACAAGAGTCACAACGCTTGGCTAAGACATTATTGGTTTTTACATACGTTGTATAGTGCAAGTTGTTTGTCTGTGTCATGTCCGAGGTTGCCTTAGTTGTTGTTGTCGGGAGCTGTCATGGAGACTGTGCCCCTCAAGAGGCCATAGTGCAAGACACAATGTTAATGAGAAAGCGCTTTCCTTAGGAAAAAGTTTTGGTTGTAAATCATGCTATTTTAGTAAGAGGAAGTAGGGGCACTGATTCTATCGGGTCCATCAGGCTACAGGATACAAAAACTGAAATTTCTGTTTTAAGAAATTATTTTTTTCTAGTTTTCTCTAAGATAAGTTGGTTTAAGTGCTGTGAAATGGTATCATGTTTAAAGTCTCCCTTACAAGGGAGTGGTTGTATCTTTGTGATGATTAATTCTTTTATAAAATTAAGACATTTTGAAGCTGAATTTTAAAGCCAGTTGAGATACAATTTCACTAGTCTTGCCTGTTTTTCAACTTGCAAATGTGATTTTGTTTACTTTGAGGCATTAATACATAAATATTCTACTTTTCTGAAGAATTTGAACTTTCAATTACTGTGTTATATTTCACTGTTTAATCACCAGTGGCTCTGAACTATAAATTCCATATATTGGCAGTTTTAATTTTTTATTTTGTTACATTTTCTTTGTATAAAGTTAATCGGCTAAGCGCTGGTTATTGCGGTCTGAATATCTGTACTGACACCAGTGTCTCACGCTATTATGCTATTATGTTGTAGCAAATACGGGAAGTGGAAAGCTTATTGTTGTATTGTATTGTTAAATGTGACCACTGGTGCTCCTAGTCCTGCAGCCGTTTGCTCTGAAATCACCTCTCATATTGCATTAACAGAACGCCACTGTTTCACTTCCAACCATTTATGTTTGTGTTTATGTTGAACGATCTGCAGCGGATAGGCACTTGGTGCAGGGAGTGGCAACTGACCCTTAACATAGACAAATGTAATGTATAGCGAATGCATAGAAAGAAGGATCCTTTATTGTATGATTATATGATAGCGGAACAAACACTGGTAGCAGTTACTTCTGTAAAATATCTAGGAGTATGCATGCGGAACGATTTGAAGTGGAATGATCATATAAAATAAATTGTTGGAAAGGCGGGTGCCAGATTGAGATTCATTGGAAGAGTACGTAGAAAATGTAGTCCATCAACAAAGGAGGTGGCTTACAAAACACTCGTTCAACCTATACTTGAGTATTGCTCATCAGTGTAGGATCCGTACCAGGTCGAGTTGACAGAGGAGATAGATAAGATCCAAAGAAGAGCGGCGCGTTTCGTCACAGGGTTATTTGGTAAGCGTGGTAGCGTTACGGAGATGTTTAGCAAACTCAAGTGGCAGACTCTGCAAGAGAGGCGCTCTGCATCGCGGGGTAGCTTGTTGTCCAGGTTTCGAGAGAGTGTGCGTTTCTGGATGAGGTATCGGATATATAGCTTCCCCCTACTTATACCTCCCGAGGAGATCACGAATGTAAAATTAGAGAGATTCGAGCGCGCACGGAGGCATTCCGGCAGTCGTTCTTCCTGCGAACCATACACGACTGGAACAGGAAAGAGAGGTAATGACAGTGGCACGTAAAGTGCCCTCCGCCACACACCGTTGAGTGGCTTGCGGAGTATAAATGTAGAGGTAGAACAAGCAGATAATCCGCTGTGTACACCTACACAGCACGATGATCATCACTAATATCAACATAATACTTTTCTGAGAGGAATATAACTATTGCAATAGCTACGTGTATATGTCTATTACCTTAGGTGAGCTCATTGTTGCACATAAGTATATATATATATATATATATATATATATATATATATATATATATATATATATAGTGTGTGTGTTTCTGTATATATGTCACTTACGTGGAATATGTATCTCATCTAAGGCGACGGTCGTATACACAAACCTGCTGCAATAGTTAGATTATTCTCAGAAAAGGTCAGTAAGCATTTCTTTGTGTCTTACGGTTTTAATAATAAACTACTGCATTAGGCAGCAGGCGTCAGTGATGGTCATCTTGTGTCGGGTATCAGGCGTTAGGCATTACATTGTCTGGCGTTCGGCATTAGGCGTTCCATGTATTGCAGTTGGTGCAAGCACTTAAGGTTATCTGGGGCATCTATCGCGGAAAATTCACGTGGTCAGCTGTGATGTGAGAGTAGAGACTACACTGGTTGCTTACACAAAATGACAGCACATATTCCACCGAACACTGTGATTATTTATTCACCTGCTATTTTCTAGCTTCTTACTTGCAGGCTTCGGGAAAGTGTTTAACATAAGTCGTCCGTGCTCCTCTTCAAGAACAGGAGAAATATTGTTGGAGGCCTTATTGATACGACGATCAGAGCACCAGCAGATGATTGCTACTTGCATCCAGGGTCCCTTGTGAGCTTCTTGTATATGGTAAAATACCAATCATCCAAGACGTTGATGTCCACACATGGTTTAGAGAGTGAACTCAATTCCTGGCGTTCATCTACCAATAGAGGCAGCGCAGCTGTTGCTGGTAAGTGGGAAACACGCCTGCAGGTCCTAACAGGCGTAGTACCAGATCGTCGGTTCTCAGCTTCTCATCTTTGTCTGATGCCAAAAAGAGCGTGTCTCTCGGGTTGCACTAGCACATCGTACCAGACATGGTATTGCTGCGTTGAGTCGTCAATTCTCCGATTCCCCTGCAGAGCATGGTGGTGTAGTGTGCGTTGTGGTTCCAGTTCATCGCAGTTACACTTCGATAACAGTCAGTAACCATCCTACGTATATAAATAAATGTATAGATGTGATGTGAGCAGACAGGCCTGCTAAGAAGGAAAATACACCCCAAAACCTTTTTCACAACCAACCCCTGAGTACAGTTATGCTGAAATCATTCAGAGACCAGTGTCGCATAATAGTGCACGTAGGAGGCAAGATAAGCAGGATTTGACGAGTAGTCTCTAGCTACTTAGCAGTGACCAGATGAGCTAAGTACAGTGGGGTACTTTTACACCGGTAATGGTGATGAAACGTTTTGTTATCATTGAGGTGGTTGTTTGAAGTATTGGCATGAAAAAGATGATTCATGGGCAACACGCACTCTGCGGTTACCCAAATATATATTTCTGATTTGTGTAAAGAGCATTGAATTTGTGGATACTACCTGTCGACCGGGAAACGCGATAATTACGGCAAACGATGTATTAAATATTAAACTTGAGTGAGATATTCTGCATAAGGCAGTGTCATCTGAAACCATGTGCTTGAGGGTACTCATCTGCAGTTGCGGGTCGTAAGTCTACATTCTGGGTGTTCACAGATTTCTAAATTCAGGTAAATACGAGAGTGTGAATTTAACAGCATTCGTTGTATAGCAGTTACACTTATCAACATGTTTGTACAACTTAAGCCACTGTCAATAATAATAACAATAATAGTAGTGGTAGTATGCATAACCAGTCTCAAAAATAAAAATTGCTGTTCTTTAATTTTGTTGTTTTGTACACAATTAAGTACAGTTTATAGCAAGAATGAAATAATACTTAAGCTTTCAACACTCTCCGATTCGCATCTTTGTGTATGTGGGAATTCTGGTGCGTTTTTATTTTTTCAGACAAATGTACAATATTCCTATTACATGTATTAGTTAACTAATTAACTTCCAGGTTGAAAATTATATATTCTGACGTTGCACCCACTCAACAACTTATTAAACATACCTTTCTCAAATGTTTGCTTCTATCACGCTTATCTGATATTGTCTCTTGATCATACAACTGATCTGGTCTGTGATTGCCAGGTTCCTTTGCGACTAATTTTTTTCTATTAGCATTTAACACATATTCAAAAGGGTTCATGTTGACACCACACAGGAAAGCCGACTCCTGCACAGTAAACAACCAACTCCCAACACAAATTTCCATTTGTGGAAATGATTAAATTTAAGTAGAACTATCTACCAACAAGATCACTTGACTAGAATACAAGTTAGGCAGTAAGAACCACAACGGCCAAAATCACACCCTCTTCGACCCCACATTTAAGTGAATATCAGAGAAACCACTGACACAGCTTTACGTGAATGTTCATATGTACCTATTATGTGGGCCTAAAGTATAAATACATCTGACCAACTTAATATCTGCAGATGTCAAAAGCATGAATAAATGCTATAGTCTCACAATCGAAGATGATGTGAGTTATGGTACTCACTGCCTCAAATGGAGTAATGTATTATAAAATCCAAAACATAATATCCTATATCTAATTCAGAATTCCACAATTTTTTTTCTTTTTGTGTAGCTACTATATACACTGATGTCCGATTAAACTGTACTGTATAGTTAGTGAATGGGCATATTAGGGAAATGTGCTACCGTGTAGCAGGATTTATGCCAAACGAAGTCTGCAACACTATGCTACCACCAGGTAGCACTGAAATGTACGTCTAGTTGAGTAGTAAGGGCTAGCTGTGCTCGCCGTTAACCGTGCATGTTATTTATCAAATCCGTATGTATTTGACCCATAAGGCAGATTCGTCAGGCAAGTCGCGCATGCGCAAAAGATCCGTAAAACGTGCACAACTGAAGATGTGCTTGCTACCCTGATGCCAAGTTTCACCGAATCTAGAGAAGCAATATACCGTAGTATGTTAGATTTAGTGCCGTATATTTCAGATTACAGCATCTAAGCTATGTTTATCAGCATTCAAGGAAAAATAAACACGCAAGGTGGCACTTTAGGGCGTTCGCGTGCTCCTGTGTTCTTACACAGCAGCCACCACTGTTCGTTTGTGTATAATTTGCTTCCAAGAAGAGGTAGGTGCAATGTTCCATCCATGTGGACACATTACTACCCGTATTAGATGACTGGTCTCCATTTCCTGGTTTTATGTGTGTTGGGAGCTTATACCATCTACACCTAAGAATATTCATTCAACGTAATGGAGATACTATCAGCAAAAAACGTGGATTTTGCCATTACTACTTGGTTAACTTCACAACTCCCAAATTAATATCAGTCTGTTGCAAAGCACAATAAACATCTTTCAGGTAAGGAAGTTCACGTATATGCAATACGTAACTGCACCCATGAACTTGTGTTATATACAGGTGATTATAATTATAGTTAAACTTCCAAAACGTTGTAGAAATAACACCACTGGTCAGAATTGTGTGAAATTGCAACCGAATATTATCCCTCCTTCCTGTAACACCAGCAATGGCCCACATCCCCATGTACCCCCACAAATGTAAGGCTAAGCTCCCTCCTGCCACTCTCAAGCTTATTGTCCACATCCATCCCATTAACCCTCCTCCCCCCCCCCATCAAGCCCAACATTTCCCTCCATCTGACCCCCTTGGCTGAAAACATGGCTGGTTCAACTGGCTCTGAGCACTATGGGACTTAACATCTGAGGTCATCAGTCCCCAAGAACTTAGAACTACTTAAACCTAACTAACCTAAGGACATCACACACATCCATACCCGAGGCAGGATTCGAACATGCGACCGTAGTGGTCGCGCGGTTCCAGACTGTAGCGCCTAGAAGCGCTCGGCCACTCTGGTCGATTTGGCTAAAGACATCACCAGTGTCTTAACCATAGTCTTTGAAACCATTCACCCTTTCCAGCGTCCCCACACTCTCCAATAGATCTCCTGCACTGCTACTTCTGTCTTCCATCTCAAAACTTTCGGCACTTGCTCCCACAAACAAGCCTACCTTACCTTCACCCACCTCAACACCCTAGTGTAAGCCTCACCTCTCCCCTCCTCTTCCTAAACGCCACCTCTCTTTCGGTCATGGGACGGTATGAGTGTCACATCTGCTTCCAGAACATCTGCTCCTTCTGCACCAACAAATACCACCTCATGGACACCCTCTCCAAACTCCAGGTCGACACCCTCCTCCTGAATGAAAGCTTTGTCCTGCCCCACCATACTGTCCACACCTCTCCTTATGAGCACAGGCTGGAGTCATCAACAGCCACATTATGTACGTCCCTGTCTGCCACAACCACTCCTCAATGACCCCACTGAACACCTCATCCTCAGCATCTTTTTCTCCTCCATCATGACCTGTGCCACCATCTATGTCCACCCCACTGCTCCTAATCTCTACGACTTCATCTAGCACACTGACCGCACCTTCTCCACCTATGTGATGGCCACTGACATCAGCAGACATAGTCGATCCCCTACCACCCTTTGGTGGCGGCACCAGTTCCTCGCCACAGTCCAAGGTGATCTTGTTCCTCTTCCTCATCACACCCATCCTGAAAGCAACACCACCCCTGATGTTGTCATTGCCGCTGACAACCTCCTTGTGCATATCGCCATCAACATCCTTGACCACACAGCTAGCGACACCTGCGTGTCTTTCTCACCATGTCTGCTCACCACCAGCCTCTTCCTCTCTTCGCTGCTCCCCCTCCCAAGGTAGTCCATGATTACCATCGCGCCAAGTGGGATGCCTACAGGCATCCATCGCCAACCAGGTCCGAAGCCACCCTCTTACCTATCACCATCCAAACAACATCATCCACACCTTGTCCTTCCTTCAGAAGGCCATTACTGATGCCACATAGGCACATGTTGCTACTAAAACCATGTCCCACCCTCCCTTCATGGGCTGTCCTGCACCTCCACATATTCTTCAGCCTCTTACGCTCCTTCCTGTGCAGTTGTGACAGGGATAAACTCCGTCACCTCCAAATACAGCAACACGTTCGGAACCTCTATACAGCAAGGAAACGCTGGGACTGGTGCCAGATCTGTACATGACTCAAAGCCACCCTCCCTATAAACTCCTCCAAGTTCTGGGCTGTCTTCCATCACCTTACTGGTTTCCATTCTGCATCCATTACCCCCTCCTCCGTAACGACTGGTCCCTTTCCAATAACCTCAGTAAGGCCAACTACTTTACTTCCCCATTTTCTGAGGTCTTCTCCGTCCCTGATGATCCCCACTTTGATAATTCCCATTTCCCCAACATCATGGAATGCACTGATACCTCAGATGCTCCACTTGTTCCCAGTCTGCAGTACTTGGTGCAGTTACCACCCATCCGACGTCAACACTCTCATCACAGCAAAAGACATTATACATATCCTCTGGTCAAAATGTAACATGGCGCCTGGTCACCTACCCTCACCTCAGAGAATACTACTTCTCCTTTCTGACTGTCCTTGCCAATTTATACAACTCATCCTCTCCACTGGCTTCCACCCCAACAAATGGAAGACTTCTCATGTCCTCTTGCTCCTCAAAACCAACAAACCCCTTTCCTTCACCTCTTCTGATCGTCCGATCTGCATCTTCAGTAAGGTCTTTGAGTTCATCCTCTCCCATGGTATCCATCACCATCTTAATCAGCACCACCTCATCCCCCTTACCCAGTAAGGATTCCAACCCTCCTTCTCCACTGAAGACCAATTCCTTAACCTTGCCACCTTCTCTCCCTCCAACTTCACTCCCATTGCTCTACCATTTTTGTTGTGCTTCACCTCCAAAATACTTACAACTAACTGTCTATGGCATTGCTCTGTAAGCTCCAAACCTATACCCTGTTTAACAATTTTGTCCATGTGGTCACTCCCTTCTTCTCATGCGTATGCCATCCTTCCTATGCCACCCTCCATGATACTAACTCCTCTACCTTTTACCACATGACGAGAGTACTCAATGCTCTGTCCTCTCACCTCATGTCACTGCCAATATGCCCAGGCCACCCCTGCCGGTACACTTCCAATATGCAGATGACACAGCTTATTTGGCTCTCTATCATACCCTTCACCAGTCCCAACGCACCCTCCAAACCCATCTTGACCAGTTAACCATTTGGTGCAACCAGTGGTTCCTTTGTATCAGCCCCTCCAAAACCTAGGCAATTATCATAGGCTGCACCACCAGCTCCTTCCATCTCCATGATTTCTATCTAACCATTTATGGTCATTGATTGGCGACTCCATGTTGTCTTGTGCACAACGACCAGATAACAGGTATACTTGAAAAAAGAGACAGCATTGGTCGTATATTTTTTACTATAGCAAAATCGATTTTCTGTCACTGAAGATGGTCACTCAGTGACAGAAAATCGATTTTGCTGTAGTAAAAAATATACGACCAATGCTGTCTCTTTTTTCAAGTATACCATTTATGGTCATCCTATCCACCTAGCTCCTACCCTAAAATACCTTGGCGTCACCCTTGATCGCCACCTCACCTGGCCGCCTCATCTCCTGACGAACACACACTAAGCCCACAATATACTCCGCTTTCTGAAACTCCTGTCTGGGGATTGCATCCTTCCAACATCCCCCACACCTACAAATTCCACATCTATCCTCTGTTAAACCATCGTTGCCTGTATCTCCAACCCCCCCATTCAATGCTTTTGTAAGGCCCTCCAAATCCTAGAAAGCCACGTGCTCCACCTTGCCTTCCATATCCACCTTCTGTCCCCACATGACTCGCATTTGACCTCATCCTCTTCCACCATTTCCTCCTTTTTCTCCAACATGTCTGCATCCTTTATGCTGTCCACAGGCTTGATCCTGCCAACCCCCAGTGTCCTCTTTCCTCTCCATCCCCGCCCATTGCTGCACCTCTATTGCTGTTTCCCTCCCTTTCTCCACCTCCACACCCTCCATCTCCTTCATCAGTGCAGTTTCCAGCACCCCCCCTCCTAGATGATGAACTTCACCATGACATCTATCCCTTCCTACCAACTGTAGCCTGACCTTGTTCCCGCCCTCCCCACTGCCCCCCTTCAACTCTCCTCTCCTTCCCCCAGAACGCTTTTCCTCCTTCTTCGCCTCTGAGTCTCTGCACTCCCTCCTCGGGTGTTTCCCTCTGCTGTCCTTCTCTCCCTGGCCCCCTACAGTGTGCCCCCAGTTCCATCTCCTCTTCTCCCCCCCCTTCTAGCACCACCCATTCCCCCTTTCTTCCCTGGTCACTCGTCTCTGTACCCATGGCAGGTCCTGTCAATTTGTTGTTTGGCGTAGATGTGCCATATCAGTGTTGTTCTACAGTGATGCCAAGTGCTGTGATTTTAATCATGTGCTGTCCTTGTACATAGTGTTGCTGTCCGTGATTGTTCTGTTCTATGCCACCCATCGCATTTTTTATGCTCCAACCGTACTCCACCTTGTGTTCCTTTAATCGTCACAGTGTGCGGTTTATGTATGTACACATTTTTAGATTTTTATCTAAATGTTTACAGTCAACCGTTTTTTATGCTATCTTCCAATATGTGTCCCCTTTTTTATATCTCTGTTCCACCATATTTTCTTCTCTACGTTGTTTTTAATGTCCATGTTGTATACTGTCTCTCAGATGAACGGCGGCACTTATGCTGCTGCCAGCCCGCCTAGGATGGGGAAGTAAAATTCAACAATGAAAATAAAGGCTTTTCCTCCTTTCACATTTGTGGCGTTCGCCATGAGCGTCTCAAGGCAGGCTCGCGCTCTGCTCGTTAAGCTGTATTACAAGAATGATGACTATGCCACGTCGCTCTGCAGAAGTTCCCGACAGTGAAGAGTGCGAAAAAATGTGTTCGTATGATGACTGCCGTGGCTGTGGAGCAAATAATTCGGAAATTCGAAAAGACGGGTTGTTTTCGTGTGCAACCTGGTACAGGGAGGAAAAGAATTGATTCGACGTCAGTGGAAACAGTGATTACAGCAGTGCAGGAGGCGAATGCTGGTGTGGATCAAAATTTCCCATGTGCACGAGTTTTTCTTGGTGACATGCCATCAAGACAGACCTTTGCATTAGAATTTCTTGCACACATGGAAGTGGACAATGATTGACCGGGGAAGATTATGTGGACAGTCGAAGAACACTTCCATCTGACAGGATAAGTCAATACACAGAATTGTCGAATATTGGCAACGGAAAATCCACACTTAAATCAACCAGTACCACTTTATCCTGAAAAGATCACTGTCTGGTGTGGGTTTACGGTATCATTTCACATAGGGCCATACTTTTTCTAAGAGACAGGTGCTTTTGCTCCTGTTACCTGTACCGTCACTGATAAGCACTATGAGTGTCTTTTGCTCAACAACGTCTTTCCAGCTCTCCAACAGCGTGGATATGTGGATGTGATCATTTTTATGCAAGAAGGCGCACCTCCGCACACTGTAAATCCAGTTAAGCAGCTGCTGAAGCGCTGTTTCGGAAATGTTAGAATTATTAGTCGCCATTTCCCTACAGCCTGGCTGTCCCGATCACCTGATCTTAATCCGAGTGACTTCTGGCTGTGGGGCTATCTGAAAGATGTTGTGTTTCATGTTCCGATTGCAATCGTAGCATGAATTGAATGTATGCACTGGCAACACATTCTGAACGTGACACTGGAAACACTTTAATCAGTTGTGGGACATGCTGCTCCTCGATATCTACTTGTTGCAGAAAACGGTGGGGAGCATATTCAACATGTTTGCTCCTGTCACCCGGAAATTAATAACCCGATAAGATTTTGATTTATGCTTTTTATGCGATTTTTGGCCTCAGGATAGTAAAAAACCGATGTGACTGATGCATTTGGGTTTTTTTTTTACTAAGGTCAATTAAAAACCGATGGGACGGATGCTTTTTGTGCGGTTTTTGGTCTCAGGACAATTAAAAACCGATTTTTTCCATTTGATGTGATATTACTTGCCATTGTGGATGGACTTACGTATCTAAGATTATCACACCTGTACACCCAGGCACATTGAATTGTGCAGTTTCTTCAACGTCAGACCTACACCTTAGGCATTGTTGTATGATTCATTTGTCATTTTTAGTCGACCACTATTAAATTATGATGCTTGCAGCGCCATCTATTGCTACATTTTGTAACTATTTATTTTTCTTCTGCCATATGTTTTGCCCCCTTATCCGATAATATTCCGTTGCAATTTGACGTCATTCTGACCAGTGGTGTTATTTCTACAGCGGTTTGAAAGCGTAACTTTAATTATAATCACCCAGTATATCGATGGAAAAGTGATATTAGTGAGTATCTGAATCACATTCAACGATGTTCATATCATGAGATACAGGTCTTATTTGGAAACCGCAACTGTCATGCTGTCACACTACAATGTTGAGGAACCATAACTCTTAATATTAGAACCATTGGTTTAAGCTCTACTCATTGGAGTTCCGAACATGAATGATGTGGTTCAGGACTTGATATGGCGTGTATAATATAACAGCTGACTCAGCGCCATGGGTTGGCAGAATCTCCAACATCATTTCCGGCAGTGATCGACAAATTTCTTTGGACATGATGACTTGTACATCTACATTTACTTATCCTTATTTTAAGAGAGTAACATGTTAAAACGAGTTGCAACATTTGCTTGGCATTAAATCAATGTACGGTGGTCATACGAAGTCTGGCGTTAAACATTAGGCGTGTTATGAAGGCTCTTTGTATCTGTAAGCCTAGCGAAATCAGATTTTTGCGGAAATTATATTTCGATAAAGATGTCTTCTAGTGAGTGAATCAGACAATTTAGCTGTGGCAATACTTGAATTGTGTATACAAAGTGTGAGACATCTTGCAGTAACTGATAAGTAGTTTTTACGAGACATTAACTCTGTCCTTTATCTCTGAAAATGTCACGTCTGTCACTATTACCGTTTTAGGTCGTGTGTTTACATGCAGTTCATTTTCTTCTATGGTATAAGTAATACTTTGTAATAAAAATATCTTATTCCTTCCTTCCTTCGATAATAAGAGAATTCTGTAGCGTTTGTATTTATGGTGGTGTAGAGGGTTAGAAGTTTTTATCTTCATGAGCTATGGTTTCCGGAAATGCAACTGCATACATGAAATACACACTTCACGTATTTCGGAACCATTGTCACATGAACATCGCTCTTTCTGCACTCCTGACGTGTTTTTTAGAATGTTGTGAGCAATAATATCGGACAAATACAATGAACACGGATTTAGGGAGCTTTCTGACTGAAATTGGCTGCTATTGTGCTAGTTCAGTAGGCATGTGTCATTAGTACTAACAGCAATAACTGGTAATGAATCACATCATTAACATTATTTCTACTGAATGACTGGGTGCATTTTATCTTTGTTCTTTCTAACATGCTGCTGAACAACTTTTTTTAAATGCCGGAATGTATACTCTCATCGTGTGTTGTGACTTACATAAAGATCAGGAGCAATTAGTTACATTCAGTCGCTCTATTTGTCTGCTAGGCCAATACGTATTTTTCTACAGTTACAAGCCTGGTCAGGGTACTATTTCGACATCAAATTATTAGGCTTAACTTCTAAAATGTCAACTGCTACTAGGCATTTAAATCTAAAATTTGGCGCTGAGTTTATAATTTTGGGGCATCGGTTTCACGAATATGAGTATATGTAGATATTAACTCACACTTTCTTTTACATTGTAGACATACATGACATTACATTGAACTGAGACTTACAGCGCTTTTTCTTGTATTAACATCAAATAGGTCGGGCGAAGTGGCCAAGCGGTTCTATGCACTACAGTCTGGAACCGCGCGACCGCTACGATCGCAGGTTCGAATCCTGCCTCAGGCATGGATGTGTGTGATGTCCTTAGGTTAGTTAGGTTTAAGTAGTTCTAGTCAGAAGTTAACTCCCATAGTGCTCAGAGCCATTTGAATTTGAACATCAAATAGCCACGTCAACATCGTACTGTTTTCGCTGCCTAAGCATTTTGCAGACAGGTAAAAAAATTTCATTATCTTAGATGTGAAAAATTATTAACTTACGACTCTGCAGCGTACTTTAACCGTGATGGACCCTACTGATGACAGTAAGAAATCGTTGTACAAAGATCGAACTTCCTTGTCTATACAGTGAAGCCATCTGCTACTAGCGCTAGGCACTTCATTCTCAGGGTGCAGCCATCTGCTGGTGACTGAAGCAAGCAGAATGAGAAAGTGGACTTACTTTGATTTGCATGTTCAATGTCTGTGGCATGGTATATGAGGTAAAACTCATTTTCAACAAAAACGAATTCCTAATTGGTTTTTTATATTTTATTCCATGAAGAATGATTTATAGCTTGAAATGAATATTTCCATTGGAGGAGATTCAAGACTTTGAACCCTTCTTCTTCTCAGGAATTAGAACCGTTTACGCTGCTCTCACAGTTCACACCCCTATAGGGAATCTTCTCCGTCGCCTTCGCTACCACTCCTCGCAACCTCTCATGGCCTTCGCCGCCTGCGCTCTCTACACCCATCGCTTTCTCCGTCAGTCTTCATCTTTACATCGACATCTCCCCCCGCCACTGATCGTCACTTTACACCATCTTCACTGCCAGTCTTCTCTTCTATCAGCGTCACCGACGTTTCACTACCGGTTTGTCATCGCCGCCACCTCCATCCGTTGATCGCCACCACCGCAATATACCTGACATAGCTGTCAAATCAGAATCAATCACAATTCACCACAACTCGTCACTGTAGTCCCAGCAATGTTTTGGCGGACTCTCAACACAATCAATGACATTCATCAGTCTCCGCCATCATACAACACCGTGCTACGTAAAGCATCTACACTTGTCCATCTCCTACTCCAAGCGTCATGAGATGGAGCATGTCAACTAACCCAACCTCTACATCTATCCTCATTACCTACGATACCCTGCCCTACTACAACAGTTACACATGCACGTATCGCTGTCGCCATTTTCCCCTACGTTTCCACTTTCAGCAGTGACTCACCAACCATCTCCACCACAGCAGCACACGTCACTGCCCACTGTGTTAGAGATGCATCAGATGACAACAAATATATCACCTCACGAGTCTCACTGCACTGACCAACACAGGTCATGCTCATGAATCTGCTGAACTTCCAGTTAAGGGTCAACAATATCATGTCAAACCACCCTGCCTCCCCCCCCCCCCCAGTCACACAACCATCCTTCCCTCCTTCCTCCAACAGCCATTAAGAAACCTACGAAACATCAAAATTACTGGCATCCCTCCCACTCCCACAACTGAAAAAACGCAAACATAACTTGACGGTGCATACTACTCCTCCCCATCCAAATTGTTCCATCCATACCTTCATCCTCTCCAATCCTGATCCAAAGTTCCTGTTGTTCCGCTGCCTACTGGCAGTAGGATTCGCCAGCCTTCTTCTAACACTTGTAAAATTTGACACAGGCAGCCAACACGTGGAATTGTCGTCGGTAGTGGGCCACGAGAAGCTCACAAATCTGGTAGAAAGTCAAAGAATACGGAGGTCGAGGTTGGAGTTTCGTCAAGAGAACACACACTTTGGACTGGTTCCAGGACGAAAAGTAGGAACGACGAGCAACCTTCTGAACGACCTGGTGCATTTGAAAATGCTGCTGGAGCCGCTTCTGGTATGTTTCTTTAGCATCCTCGTTGAAAGCGGGAAATGGCGGAGGTGGTGGAACCGGGCGGTTTTGTAAGAGTTCCGTAAATAAACGTCCCTGTGTATCCTGACAGTTCTTTAATAACTGTTGAAAACCTTGTAGTAAGTCACGCACAATTTGGACCAGCTGCTTAAGGACAACTTCCGTCATCAGGAAGACACACGCAGGCACCAACTGGTTGCCACTTGTGTTGTGACTGACAATTCGCAATTTTTCACAAACACAGCTTTTATTGATGTAAGTTCACAAAGTTGATGATTCAACATACAAACGAAAGGTAACAATAATGATGCCAGTAAAAGTCTCTTAACTGATGCAAACAAAAGTTCACTTCTAATTTTCCACAAAGGTACGTGGTAACACACTCACACACTAGTAACAGTCCAATTCCGAGAAGAAGACCTAATCTTCAACGGTCGCATTATACGAGGTCGGCATCGGCGTGAACTGAACTTCGAGGCTGTTCTTCTTTTTTTCTTTTTTTTTTCTTCATTGTGATTTCATTCCCCTGCCCCATATGGGCAGGGGAGGACTGTCAGCGGCACAAATCGCTGCTCTTCAGTCGAGTGACATGACAACTAAAACAAGAATAAAAAGGCTACATATCTAGGGCGATAAAAAGGGAAACATAAAACAGAGTAAGCAGAGATAATGCAGGTAAAAATACACTGACAGGGAGACGTTCGTAGGAGGATAATTAAATACAAGTCACCACAAAGTTAAAAAAACACAGTTGGCGAGTCTTAAAACACAAAGAAGACACTGAATGCACATGCACAGGTCCCCCCAGGGGGTCCACTACTCTTTTGTGGATACTTGCGTAGCGAGCATGGGACCCCGAGCTAATGTGGCCCTCCTTCCATTCCAGGCTGCATACCTTTCTTTTCCGCATCCTTCCCTATCCCCCATCTTCGCCCCCCCCCTCCCCTCACCACTGGCTCTTTCCTTCCCTTTCTCCCCCTCTGGGAGTAAGGTTTGTGTCTACGTCCGGAGATGGATGCTCGTAAATGTAACGCATTCTTCGCCTTCTCTGCTTGTATGTCTTCATCCTTACTTTGTCCTTGTCTTTTCCTTACCTCTTCTCTTTACCCTTTTCTCCGCTGCGGCGTTTGAGACCTCTCTTCTTTCCTTTCCCTTTCTTTGTTTTTCCCTTTCTCTTTCTTCCACCCTGTGCATATGTGAAGGCCGACCCACGCATTTTTGTGCGTAGCCGGTGACGAGGTAACGCGTAATTCCCCGCCCCGGGTAGACAGGTAGGACACGTACGTACCCCCTGGCAATGGCCAAGCCCAGGGAGGGGTGATTACCCGAGCTGATACCTTCCGAAAGTGCCGATTGGTCCCTCCGTCCGTTTGTCGGGAGGTGTGACCTGAAGTGTGAACAATCACCTAAGGCGGGAGTCCTCTCAGAGAGGGCCCCATAAAGTGAGGAGCGCGCCATCGGAGACGCCGGTAATAATGGGGGATTCTTCCGCAATGGTTTCCTCACCTTCCACTATGTCTGCTCACAAGCTTCAGTTCACTGAGTCTCAGCCACAGACAGTTCTTCCATCGTTGCCACAGTTCCTTGTTGTTTCTCGGTCTGACGAAGGTCACGACTTCTCCATGGTCAACCCTTTCATTATTCAGAAAGGTGTCGACGCAATTGCAGGTCATGTAAAGTCTTGTTCCAGATTACGGAATGGCACTTTGTTGTTAGAAACAGTCAGTGCCCTCCAGGCACAAAAATTGCTGCTTACTTCACTGCTCCACACTTTCCCTGTCTGGGTTGAAGCGCACCGCACTTTAAATTCCTCATGTGGAGTCGTTTATATACGCTCCCTCGATGGATTGTCTGACAAAGAAATTCAGCACTACCTGTCTGACCAGGGCGTAACGGCTGTTCATAGAGTTATGAAAAGGGTTGACACGAAAATCATTCCAACCCGCACTGTCTTCTTGACATTTGACAAAGTTCAACTCCCATCGAAAATCAAAGCAGGCTATGAGATAATTTCCGTTCGCCCTTACGTCCCAAACCATACGCGTTGCTATCGGTGTCAGCGGTTCAATCACACCAGCCAGTCCTGTTCCAATCCGGTCAAATGTGTTGTGTGGCAAGGATGCCCATGAGGGTGCTTGTCCACCTCCATCCCCTCGCTGCATCAACTGTATGGGTGACCATGCTACTTCCTCTCGAGATTGCCTCATTTTTAAAGACGAAAAGCTCATCCAGGAAATAGGAGTGAAGGAAAAGGTGTCGACCTTTGCTTCTCGAAAATTATTCGCCAGTCGACAGCCCACCGTGCCTCAGACAGGAAAATACAGCACTGTCCATGCTTCTCCTTGGCCAATAAAGGAGGCGGCCACGCAGACTTGCGACCTCACATTTAGTGCCATGGTCGTCAGATCGGCCAGGGCAAAGATCGCCCATTCAACCTCACCACTTTCGCCTGCCCACTCTATGGTTCATCCTTCATCGGGTTCTGCTGAATCTCGAGCCCAAAAGTCAGACACCAAGACTTCGAAAAAAGAGCATACTCGTGAAGATATTTTACATACCCCAACTTCACAACCATCGGTTCCTCCTTCATCTAAACATCATATTTCCAAGAAGGCTAATAAGAAACCCAGTTCATCTTCTTCTCCGCCGAGGCGTGTCCCATCTACAGCACCACATGGTGGAAATCGCCCTCGGCCGTCTTCTGTGTCGCTGAGGCGCACTGCTGGCGGCCAATCAACCGGCCGATCACTGGTGGTAGGAGCTGCTCCTGAACAACCTATGGATCAGGATCTTCTGCCTTCGGCTGAATGCCATTCCATGCTGTCGGTTGCAAGCTCTGAGCAGTCGTTGAGTTTATGGCAACCTTGGTCACATTCCTCCATTTTCTGTTCACCCTATGTCCATTATCCACCGGAATATCCGCGGCATTCGAGCCAATCGGGATGAATTGTCGATCCTCTTACGATCCTACTCGCCGGTCATCTTCTGTCTCTTCAGGAAACAAAGCTGCATCCCCATGACCGCTTTGTTCTCCCCCATTTTCAGTCCGTCCGATTTGATCTCCCCTCTGTTGAAGGCACTCCAGCCCATGGAGGACTCATGATTCTTCTCCATGATACTCTCCATTATCACCCAATCGACTTAAACACTTCCTTCCAAGCTGTCGCTGTCCGTCTTTCCCTTTCGGGATATACCTTTTCTCTTTGTACTGTATACATTCCATCGTCCACACCATTGGCAGGAGCTGATCTCCTTCATCTTCCTGGTCAGCTTCCACCCCCCTATTTGCTGGTTGGGGACTTCAATGCCCACCACCCGCTTTGGGGATCTCCACATCCTTGTCCACGTGGCTCACTATTGCTAGACGTCTTCCACCAAGCGGATCTAGTTTGCCTCAACACTGGGGTCCCTACATATTTGTCTGCCTCCACGACAAATTTCTCTCATTTGGACCTTTCGGTCGGTACTGTTCCGCTAGCTCGGCGCTTCGAATGGTTCGCCCTTGATGATACACACTCGAGTGACCACTTTCCATATGTCCTTAGACTGCAGCCTCAACTGCCATATATGCGCCCGCGACGCTGGAAGTTTGCCCAAGCCGATTGGACACTTTTTTCGTCTCTAGCGACATTCGATCACCGTCGCTTTCATAGCGTCGATGATGAGGTCACACATATTACCGACGTTATTCTTACAGCTGCGGAACGTTCAATTCCACGAACCTCCGAATTGCCCCGGCGCCCCCCCCCCCCCCCCCCCAGTTCCTTGGTGGAACGAGGCATGCCGTGACGCTATACGTGAGCGACGACGTGCTCTTCGCGTTTTCCGCCACCATCCTGTATCCGCTATAAGCAGTTCCGTGCGCGATGCCGTCGCGTCATCCGCGATAGCAAGAAGGCAAGCTGGAAATTCTTTATTAGCTCATTTAACACCCTCACTCCCTCCTCGGAAGTATGGAGTCGGCTTCGACGGTTATCAGGCGCGCCTAGTTTCTTCCTGGTCTCTGGGCTCACTGTCGCGCGTGATACGTTAGTGGACCCCGACGCAATTTGTAACTCCTTGGGTAAACGCTTTTCTGAGATTTCGATCTCTTCAAATTACCCGCCAGCGTTTCTCCCGAAGAAACGTGCAGCGGAAGTGCAACCTCTTGCTTTCTTCTCCCAAAATCGCGAAAGCTATAATACTGTTTTCTGCATGCGGGAACTCCAACATGCACTCTATTCTTCTCGCTCCTCCGCCCCAGGACCGGATGGTATCCACATCCAAATGTTGCTGCATTTATCAACCCATAATCTGCGTTACCTCCTTCGCATTTATAATCGAATCTGGACCGACAGTACTTTTCCCAGACGATGTCGGGAAGCTATCGTCGTTCCTGTTCCGAAACCTGGAAAGGACAAACATCTCCCCTCCAGCTATCGCCCCATTTCTCTCACGAGTAGTGTATGTAAGGTTTAGGAGCGTATGGTGAATTGCCGTTTAGCTTGGTGACTGGAGTCCCGCAGTCTTTTAACACCTACCCAATGCGGTTTCCGAAAGCATCGTTCTGCAGTTTCCTATCTTGTTTCTCTCTCCACTTATATCATGAACAATTTTCTCCGGAAACTCCAAACAGTAGTAATATTTTTCGATCTGGAGAGAGCATACGATAACTGTTGTAGGACAGGCAACCTCCGCACACTGTTCTCTTGGGGCTTTCGAGGTCGGCTGCCCCTTTTTCTTCGCGAATTTATGGCGGATCGCACATTTAGAGCGCAGGTGAATACTCTCTCCCGTACTTTCTCCCAAGAAAACGGGGTACCCCAGGGCTCTGAGCTATGTGTTGTACTGTTTGCCATTGCCATAAATCCAATTATGGATTGTCTCCTTCCTGATGTCTCGGGCTTCCTCTTTGTGGACGATTTTGCGATCTACTACAGCTCTCAACGGACCAGCCTTCTTGAACGACGTCTTCAAGGATGTCTCGATCGCCTCTACTCTTGGAGCATTGAAACCGGCTTCCGTTTTCCTCCCAGTAGGACAGTTTGTGTTAATTTTTGGCGACGTAAGAAGTTTCTTCCACCCTCCTTACATCTAGGACATTTCAACCTTCCGTTTTCGGACGTCGCTAAATTCTTGGGTCTTATGTTTGACAGAAAACTGTGCTGGTCCTCCCACGTTTCCTATCTTTCGGCTCACTGTCTGTGATCCCTCAACGCCCTCCGTGTCCTGGATGATACCTCCTGGGGAGCGGACCGAGTGGTCCTTCTCTGCCTCTATCGCGCCTTAGTGCGCTCGAAATTGGACTATGGAAGCATAGTTTACTCCTTTGCTCGGCCGTCTATTCTCCGTCGTCTCGACTCTATCCACCACCGTGGATTACGTTTAGTGTCTGGAGCTTTTTACACCAGCCCTGTGGAAAGCCTTTATGCTGAGACTGCTGAACCTCCGCTGTCCAATCGGCGAGCAGTCCTTCTGAGTCTTCCATGCCTGCTAATCCAGCCCATGACTTTTTTTTCGACGCCTCCTTTGATGTAGGGTATGCAGGCTGCCCCTCCTCCCTACTACCACCGGGAGTCTGCTTCCGTCAACTGCTCCATTCTCTTTCCTTCCTCTTTCCTAAAACCTTCTTGACAACTTGGGGTACAGCACCGTCTTGGCTCCGCCCCAGGATCTGCCTGCTCCGTGACCTTTGTCAATTTCCTAAGGATGGTACCCCTTCACTTGTTTATCGTCGGGCATTTGCTGCTCTATGTGCACAATTGAAGGAATCCACGTTTATTTACACTGATGGCTCGAAAACATCGTTAGGTGTAGGGAGTGCCTATATTGTTGGCGACAACCCAAATCAATTACAGCTTCCCGACCAGTGTTCGGTTTATACTGCGGAGCTTTACGCTGTTCTCCAGGCTGTACACTACATCCGCCGCCATCAGCGGGTACAGTCTGTTATCTGCTCAGATTCTCTCAACTCTCTCCTCAGTCTCCAAGCTCTTTACCCCGTCCACCCTCTGGTCCACCGGATTCAGGACTGTCTGCGCTTGCTCCACCTGGTAGGCGTCTCGGTGGCGTTCCTCTGACTCCCGGGACACGTTGGTATCAGTGGAAATGAGGCGGCCGATATAGCGGCCAAGGCTGCAGTCTCTCTTCTTCGGCCATCTATTCAATCGATTCCCTTCGCCGATCTACGGAGCGTTTTATGTCGTCGTGTTGTTCTTTTATGGCACGCACATTGGTCGACACTTCCCCATAATAAATTGCGGGACGTGAAAGCTCTTCCTTGTGCTTGGACTTCTTCCTCCCGAACGCGTCGTCGGGAGGAGGTAATTTTAACTAGACTCCGGATAGGGCACTGTCTTTTTAGCCATCGACATCTTTTAAGCGGCGATCCTCCCCCACTCTGTCCCCACAGCTCTCAGCTGTGGACGGTTAGACACCTTTTAATTGATTGCCCCTATTTTACTCCGTCACGCGCCCGTCTACAGCTGTCGCCTGATATATCGTCAATTTTAGCAGATGACACGCGCTCGGCCGATCGCGTTCTCGAGTTCAGTAGTGCCAGTGAAATGACGTCAGTCATTGGAAGCTTTTCTTGGGGACAACCAACCAATTTCTGTAGTGGATTTTTAAGCCTTCCTTCTGCTTTTAGTTCCTCCAATTTTTTGAGTATCGTTCCCATTGCTGCTGGTTTCCATTTTCGGTTTTTACTGTTTCCTATGTCACGGACCGGGCGCTAATGACCATAGCAGTTTTGCGCCCTAAAACAAAAAAAAACAAAAAAAACAAAAGTGCACAGGTTAAAAGTCGGCCACAGCATTAAAAAGACTCCAGAACAACACACATAAAACCCACTTGGAGCACACACACGGTGAAGTACAAAACTGCCAGGTGGGACCTGCCAAGGGAGAGGTCGGAGAGGATGGAAAAGGAGGGTGAGCAAGGGGCAGCAGGGGAGGCGGCGGGATGAAGAGAGTAGGGGTGTCAGCAGGAACACGAAGAGGCAGGGGACTGGTGGGGCAGGAGATGAAGAGGTATGACAAGGCAAGTGGGAGTGCAGAGACACTGAAAGGGAGCACAAGAGTGGGGGGAGTAGAAAGGGGAAGCCGCTCAAGAGAAGGATTGGGGACGAGAGGGAGCCCTGAGGAGGAGGCAGGAAGATGGGGTTAGAGTTGGTAGGTAGGGTAGACGTCAGGGCAAAGCTCATCATCTGGGAGGGATAGATGGCGGAAGTTGCATTGGGAAAGGAAGCGGAGGGTGTGGAGATGAAGAGAGGGTGGGACACAGTGGTATAGGTACGGCAACGGGTTGGGGGTGGATAGGAAGGGAGACACCAGGGGGTGAGGGGGATCAAGGCGGCTGACAATATATAGTGTGTGAATGTATTCAAGGAAAAGCAGAAGGTTGGGGATGGGGATGAGGTTGTAGAGGATGTGCAAGGGAGACAGAAGGTGGATGCGGAAGGCGAGGCGGAGCACATGGCGTTTAAGAATTTGGAGGGCTTTATAGAACTGGGGAGGGGCGGAAATCCAAGCTATGCTGGCATAACAGAGGATGGAGCGGGTCAAGGATTTGTAGGTGTGAAAGATGGTGGAGGAATGCAGTCCCCATGTCCGGCCAGACAGGAGTTTCAGGAAGCGGAGTCTGTTGTGAGCTTTGTTTTGGATGGTAAGGAGATGGGGAGTCCAGGTGAGGTGGTGGACGAGGATGAGGCCAAGGTATTTGAGGGTAGGAGTGAGGTGGATAGGATGGCCATAAATGGTGAGGTAGAAATCATGGAGACAGAAGAAGCGGGTGGTGCGACCTATAAAGATCGCCTGGGCCTTCGAGGGGTTGATACAGAGGAACCACTGGTAGCACTAAGTGGTGAATTGGTCAAGGTGGGTTTGGAGGATACGATGGGACCGTTGAAGGGTAGGATAAAGGGCTAGGAAGGCGGTGTCATCAGCAAACTGGAGAAGATGAACTGGTGGGGAGGTTTGGGCATATCAGCAGTGTACAGGAGATAGATGAGAGGGGAAGGGACAGAGCCTTGGGGCACTTTGGCAGAGGGATAGAAATTATGGGAGTTGCAATTGTGGATAGTCACATAGGAGGGACAATGGGAGCGGAAGGAAGCAACAATATGGATGAAGTTGATGGGAGAGTGTAGGTCTGGAGTTTGAAGAGGAGCCCATGGTGCCAGACATGGTAATATTCGTTCCAGAGATCAAGGGAAACAACGGGAGTTACGTTGGAGGGAAAGAAGATTGGTAAGGTTAAGGAGCTGATCGTCAGTGGAGGAGGAAGGCCGGATGCCACATTGGGTAAGGGGAAGGAGGTGGTGCTAGTTAAGGTGGCGGTGAATGCGATGAGAGAGGATGGCCTCGAAGACATCACTGAACATGGAGGTGAGGCGGATGGGACAATAGGATGAGGTATCAGAGGGGGGTTTATTAGGTTTAGGGAACAGCAGGACACGGGAAGACTTCCACAGATCACAGGTCGCGGTAAAATCCAGTGGAGATGAGGACGTTGTACAGGGTAGCAAGGACAGTCAGGAAGGATGAGTGGGATTCCTTGAGGTGGCGTTAGGTGACGCCATAATGACCAGGGGTGGTGTTGCGTTTGGAGTGGAGGACGAGTGTGATGCCTTGTGCAGTGATGGGAGTGTTGATATCTGAAGGGGGTAACTGATCCAAGTACTGGAAGCTAGGGGCGAGCAGTGGACAGAGGTGTCAGTGCAGTCAATGACGGTGGGGAAGAGGGAGTAATCAAAATGGGAATCGTCAGGCATGGAGAAGACCCCTGAGAGTTGGGAAGCAAAATAGTTAGCCTTACTGAGGTTGTCAGGAAAGGGTCGATCGTCACAGAGGATTGGGTATTGCGGGGTGGTAGGACTACCAGTAAGGTGGTGGAAGGTTGACCAGTACTTGGAGGAGTTGAGAGGGAGGGTGCATGTCTGGCACCAGTCCCGACGTTTCTTTGCTGTAAGGAGGTTCTGGATGTGTCACTGTAATTGCTGGTGGCGGGTGACAGTATCTCAGTCACGGGTGCGGAGGAAGGAGCAGTAGAACCTGCGGGATTAGCACAGTAGAAAGATGGACTGTGGAGGAAACATAGGGCGGTGAGGGTGGATGAATTCGGTAGGGACATGAGCCTCCACAGCGTCAGTGATAGTTTTCTGAAGGAAGGATGAGGCATGGGTGATGTCAGCAGGGTGGTGAAAGGTGACGGGGTGGCTTTCGACCTGTAAGGCAATGGAGTCCCGGTAGGCATCCAATCGGCACAGCAGTAGTGATGGACAGACTTTGCAGGGGCAGCTGGGTAGGTGGCTGCAGGGGTGACAGAGGCAGAGGAGATGAGAAGGACAGGGAGATGGTCACTACAAACAGGATCGAGGACGTCAATGGCGATGCAACCAAGGAGGTTGGGATAACATCGAGGGTGCAGTTACTTTCAGGATGCGTGTGCTGTGGGAGAGGAACAAGGTCACCATGGAGGGTGGCAAGGTACTAATGCTACCGCCAATGAGTGGGTGGGTCACGGCTGTGGATGTTGAGGTCAGTGGCGATCACATAGGTGGAGAAGGTACAGTCAACATGGGAAATGAAGGTGAAGGGGAGAGGAGCTGCAGGGCGGATATAGATAGTGACACAAGTGATGGTGACGGAAGGAAAAAATAGGCTGAGTAGAAGGTGTTCAGTCGGGTCATTGAGGAGGGGTTGTGGCCGGACAGGGAGAAGCTTGAGGTGGCCTATAGCGACACTGCCTCGGGCTAGGGGAAGGGGATTGTCAGTGCAGTGAAGGAGATGGGGGGAGGTGCAGACAAAATATTGGGGTTGGCTGAAGGTTTCTTTAAGGATGAACTTGGTGCTGGGATGAGGTATGCATGAAGAGGTATCTGTTTGCAGGGAGGGAGCGAATGTTGAGGTAGAGGAGACGATACTGATGATGAGCCAGTAGGTTGGAGGTGGGAAGGAGGCGGGAAGAGGAGAGAGTGGCTCAAACGAGGGTGTCGAGGTGGGTGAAGGTAAAGTGGGCCTGGATGTGGGAGTAGGTGGCGTAGGTGTTTAAGTGGAAAACAGAGTGGGCAGCAAGGGAAACCTGCTGGAGTGTGTGGGGACGCTGGAAGGGTGGATGTTCTGCAGGATGATCGTGAAGAACCAGATGATGTCTTCTGCAGTAGGGGGAGGGCAGAGTGAATTGTTAGGATTGAAAGGCAGGTCGATGGGGCGAACAGGAACAGTGAGCTCATTGTTGGTGGGAGGGGGTTTGGCTATGCGTTTGGAGGAATAGGTGGGGTGAGGTTGGTTTCAGGTGTTGCAGGAAGGGGGTGAAGCGATGTTGGGACACTGCTTAAGGAAGTGGGAGGCTTTACAAAGGGGGCAGATGGGGGGGGGCGTCATGCAGTTTTGGGTTAGGTGGTCATTGTACAGGAGACAGCGCTGGCAGCGGTAGGATTGAGGAGTGGAACAGGACGGGTCAACAAGGTGCTGGTGGTTGAAAATCAGGGCTCCCTGCGTGGGGAGGTGGTCGATGGAGGAGGCAGACTCTATACATATACGCACGAGGAAAGTAGGGCCAGAGGATCTGTAAATATGGCAGGTTGAGTGGATTTCTAGGGTGGGGTGGGCGTTCAGTTCTGCCAACACCTCAGCCTCCATGACCTCAGGGCTTAGTTTTGTGATAACAGTGGTGATAAATGGTTCAAATGGCTCTGAGCACTATGGGACTCAACTGCTGTGGTCATCAGTCCCCTAAAACTTAGAACTACTTAAACCTAACTAAATTAAGGACATCACACACATCCATGCCCGAGGAAGGATTCGAACCTGCGACCGTAGCAGTCGCACGGTTCCGGACTGCGCGCCTAGAACCGCGAGACCACCGCGGCCGGCTAACAGTGGTGAGAGTTGACGGTCAACGAGGGGGTTGGGGCTGACGAGGAGAGGAGACTGTAAGGAAAGGGGTGAGGGATGCATGGGGGCCAAAGGTGATGCGGGGAAGACACTGGAGGAGATCAGTAGGGAAAGAGGGATAGGGGGACTTGATGAGAACAGAGTGTCTGCGAGGGATAAGTTGGGTGATGGGTGCACTGGGGATGTACATCTGGATTTCTAGGGTGAGGGTGTGGGCTTCCAGGAATTTTGGATTGGGGTTGGCTAGGACGAAGGTATACAGGGTGGGGGCTGGAGAGGAGGGAGGTGGGGTGATATCCATGGTGGGGTCAGAGGGAGGTGAGGTGGGCCGTGGTTTTTTGGAGGAGTGGTAGAGGAGAGGTCACCACTGGGGCGTTTGGAAGATTTTTGGGCAGGTATTGCCTGGGAGGAGAGGATGAGGGACTGGATGGATGGGCAAGTGGTGGGAGGCAGGGCCCTCCTGTGAGGCAGTGGCAGGTAAGAGGTTACGTCGCTCTGTGGTAGCAAATGTGACGCAGCGGGCGGTGACTCTGGTGGGGGAAGCAGGGGTAGTTGCAGGGGGAAAGGTAGGTAGGGGGGGAAGTCGTCTCAGCAGGCGACAGGAGTGGGAGGGGGGCAGGAGCAGGGGCAGGAGCAGGAGCAGTGGCAGGAGCGACATACAAGTGCGTATACATGGATGAGGAGGAGATAGATGGGGAGGAGAGTGTGAGTAGGGGAGGTGGATGAGACGGGTAAATCTCAGAGGAAGTACTCCATGATGTTACAGTGGGGGCAGGTGAAGGGGAGGTGTAGTTGATGGTGGTAGAGGGGATGTACATGGTTGTAGGCAGTGTCCACGGGTGACAGGAGTCGCCGAAGTACAAAAGTAACTAAAATGGGGGGCGGCGATGAGCACCGGGAGACGACGGCGGTGGCGGCGGTTGCGGCGGCGGCAGCAGCAGCAGCAGCTGCGGCGAGAACAGAGGAACGGCGACCACGCGGCGACGGCACCGAGCACCGGGAGGCGGCGACCATGCGGTAGCGGCGAGTACCGGGAGACTTCGGGCGGCGGCGGCGGCGGCGGCGGCGGCGGCGAGCTCCGGGGGCCAGCGGCGGCGGCTGTGGCGGCGGCGGCGGCGGCGAGGACCGGACGGCGGGCAGCAGTGACGGCATGCAGATGGGCGACAACACGAGAGGAACGGTTCAAGCTCTTCCAAGTCGAAGATACACCCTGAGTGTAGTCCAGAAAGTGTGAGTCCTCGATCAGGAAGGGAGGGAATCCAATCCTCGAATTGTCGAGGCTGGTTCTATCTAGCCCTTATATAGCTATCTCCAGCCAATCAAGTTTTTGCGTAGTGATACTTTCTGCAGGCCGTGGCTCGAGCTTTCCCTGCAGGAATTAGTGCTTGGAATGTCTGTTTCCATTATCTTGTATATAAATAACTGGTGTTTACCATGGTGCTGTTGGTACGCCTTGGGGAAAGACAACCTCGTCCTCTGTGGTGTAATATGGGTTACTAGTCCTCAGGGGCTACCTTGGCTCCTGTATAACAACATATATCAGCTGTAATCTAGCAATGAAACAGAACTCCCCACAAGGCAGCAGATAGGTACTCAGTTAAAGCGAGTACGCAAGTATAGAAGAGGATTCCCAACAACAGCAATACGAGATCAATGTGTACGGGCACTGTCTGAAAAGAGTTTATTCTGCCACTGGAGGCCTCAGCTATTAGACAATGGGCCGCTCAAAAAAGGACACTCGTCCACAAGGTGGTCGCTCACGCTACACTGAAAACAGCCTTTACGGCCTGAGGAGTTAGATACAGCTTACGTGGGATTTCAGTTCGTGGATGAGACATGGGCTGGAACTCCTTTTCTCGATCACGCTGTTCGTCCACAAATCTAAGTGCATCCATAGAGGACACCAACTTATTCAACTCGAAAAAGGTAGTAGGTTTCCCAGCGAAAACAAGGCGTTAGAGATGTTCCGGCCTCATTTCATCGAAGATGTTTAAAATGCTATACTTCTTTATAACTTTCATCAGAAAGGCAGACAGGGCAGTGTGAACACGCTCAACATATTCAACCAGGGTGTCGATGGGTGCTTGTATCTGCCAATAATGGTCACCCTCGAGTTCATTTCGAATACTTGGCGATAATTTCTGTGCTATTATTCGGCCTCATGGTTCAACTAAGGCGCCCTGTTCTTGCAGGCTTCCATAAAACAAACTACTCAACAACCATCAGGACAAAGGATATAACAAACGAAGGACAGAGTGTGCACTTTGCCTAGCATCGGCTTGGAATTCAAAATGCATGATCAACCACTATAATATCTCAGCCGGGGCTAACTAATCAGTTCTCAGCTCCGAAATATGAAGCAAATGTGTGATTTTGTGAGGAAACTTAGCAAGTAGGTTGGAAACAGATCTACTAAGAGACTGGGTGTCTAATACTCTGAAACCTGATTTGACCGACTCTCAGTGGGGACACCCTCCTCCATGTCACCCATTTCCCCACCTAAAGCCAAGGTACTTGCACTGACATCTAACTCCTTCACACGTGCCATCAAGTCATTAACCATATCCTCCTGTTTCTTATTAAGCTGACAATCCCTTAAATCAGCAAGGAGGGTATCTCAGTGAATGAGTTGGGTCTGAACCTTACACAGTTGTTTTCGGGTAGGCTGACTACTCTCAAGGAACTGAATATTATCTTGCCATTCGGCCAATAACACAGAGCAAGTAGAAATAGCAACACCTACCCCAGAAGTGGTGTCAGGAGAGATTTCATTATTACTAACCAACGCTGCACGTAACCTGGCCACCAGCTCCGTGATACTGCACCTAATAGGCAGCCATTGTAGCTTAAGTTCATATTTTAGTTGATTGCGTTTTGAATATGAGAGGCCAGGATAACTTCTGCATTCCATCGTGGCGTATTGTTTTCCTTTAACAAATCAAATACAATTGTAGCATAACACCAAATGATGAATGATGTCAAAGAAAGAAGGCAATTCTCTGAGCCCGACTTTACCAGTGGAAATCAACCACGCTCTGCTACAAATGAAATCCCCAAGGAGTAAAATAAGGATTAGAATGCCACGTGGTAGGCTAAGAACCAATTATGGTATCACTCATCATTTCTCACAGTGTGAATTTAGTTTTTGAAGGAGATATCACAATTGAAAAAAGGACTAATTTTCCACAATGAACTCGAATAATCGTAAAACAGTTAATAAAATTGCAAGTTCGAATACTGTGCTCGATAATCCAATATTTTAAGAAAGCACCAAAATAAAAATACTGAGCTGAATAACAATTAGGACCACACCAGAATTGACATTTAAAGTTCTAGAAAAATATGCAGTACTGGATAAGTAGTGAATTTGACAAAACTCAACAGGTAAGAAAACTTAAAATTGCATTTGAAGCAATACCAAGTTAGCAGAGGGCGGCTCCGAAGCAATTTTCGACAACAATAATTAAGAATGATCCCTTCTTACGGAATGTCTTAATTAGGAAAAATACAATTGAATAACGAGTATTTGAATGACTGCACTGACACTAACCATCAAGGGGCTAGGATGGATCTCTGTACGCCAGGCACTGATGAACTAGAGGCTAGAAGTAACAGAAGGGAAGACAAACTCATCGTAGGGGATGACGAAGCAACATGAAATGTTCCCGCACAGGGAAGGTGCCCGACAAAGAGCATGTCGGAATGGTGCCACACCGAGCAGACGCACGTGGAAATACAGTCACTCCAGCACTGGGTTCCTATAGGACTCGCAACCAAGGCGAGAGGCGCTGCCAGGAAGGAAACAGCGCAGCAGCGATGAATCGCCTAAGCAAGAGAGATCCAAATCAAAGAGTAAGGCAGGCACAACAACGCTTAACCAAAGGAAGCGCAATGTAAACAGACACCCCAATTAGGTGGAATCAAATGAGAAATTTTTAAAAATAAACTGAATCAACTTACTGCCCACTAAGTTAGAATTTGAGAGTCGATTAAATTGTGTATTAAACAAATTCATTTATTAAATCCTCCAAAAGAAAAAAACAAGTCTTAATGCAGTTTAGGACACCAATTAATTAAATTAAAAATAGTTACAAGTACTTTCCTCTGGGACAGTGAGAAAGGTGAAATAGCAGCCCAAAAGTTTTGAGTGTTGAGGCATGAACGTAAGGCCAGAGACGGAAGCAGTCATATAAGAAAAGCCTGACAATACGTTACCTCAGAACCTCAGAATCAGACAGAGCAATGGCGAGATACTAAGCCATTTCTCCTTATTAACAGCATAAAAGAAAACCTCGAGGATCTATTCAGACCACGCGTCTAAAACATAGCCAGAACCAATATGTATTAAAATATTAACATACAATAAATAAATAACCGCGATTAAGCAGAAATGAGCATAAAGTCTTATTATACTAGCACCCCAGGAGGAAAGAATATTAAACTACAGTGACATGCTCCGATACTTTTAGTTCAGTGCAATAACCTTAAACTCACTATGAGTTCACTATGAAGAGGACTGATCATGACCTGCAGAGGAATTTTCACAAAAAAACCTTTGTTATACTGACAAAAGCCTTAATACAGAACTATTAGAAATGTTAAAACCTAAATGGTATACTGGATCAAATATACTCACAGTAGCATTAATAAAATGACAGAAGAATACTATGCAAGAAGAAGCCAAAGGCAGCTTGGTAAAAAGAAGTTGCAGCATCAGTAATCATGCGATTGAGCACCTCGCCAAATACACGAGGAAACTGTGGACTCTTGCAGGAAGTGCACGGCGTCCAAGTTAATGCAGTGTAAAATGTCAGCCTCCCCCCCCCCCCCTGATGAACCATGGACGTTGCCATTGCAGACAAACATATGGTACCAGACGAGGGGCAGCAGCCTTTTCAGCAGTTACAGGGGCAACAGTTTCCGTCGTTGATTGAAATGGCCTTGTAAGATCAACCAAAATGGCCTTGCGGTGAACGGCTGAAAGCAAGAGGAAACTACAGCCGTAATTTTTCCCGAGGGCATGCAGCTTTACTGTATGGTTCAATGATGATGGAGTCCTCTTGGGTAAAATATTCTGGAGGTAAAATAGTCCCCCATTCGAATCTCCGGTAGGGGACTACTCAGGACAATGTCGTTATCAGGAGAAACAAATCTGGCGTTCGACGGATCGGAGTGTGAAATGTCAGATCCTTTAATAGGACAGATAGGTTAGAAAATTTTAAAAGGGAAATGGATAGCTTAAAGTTGGATATAATGGGAATTAGTGAAGTTCGGTGGCAGGAGGAACAAGACTGGTGGTAGCCAAAATAGACACGAAGCCCACTCCTACCACAGTAATTCAAGCTTATATGCCAACTAGCACCGCAGATGATGTAGAGATTGAAGAAATGTATGATGTGATGAAAGAAATTATTCAGGTAGTTAAGGGAGACGAAATTTTAGTAGTCATGGAGGACTGGAAAGTGATTGTAGGAAAAAGAGGAGAAGGAAAAGTAGAGGGTGAATATGGACTGGGGGGGGGGGGGAGGGTCAGGAATGAAAGGGGTAGAATTTTGCACAGAGCGTAACTTAATCATAGCTGACACTTGGCTTAAGATTCATGAAAGAAGTTTGTATACACGGAAGAAGCCTGGAGACACTAGAAGGCTTCAGATATATTATCTAACGGTAAGACAAAGATTTAGGAACCAGGTTTTACATTGTAAGACATTTCCAGGGGCAGATGTGGACTCTATTGTGTATGAACCGTATATTAAAACTGAAGAAACTGCACAAAGGTGGTGCAACCTGGATACACTGAAAGAAAAAGAGGTTATAGAGTGTTTCAGAGTGTACTGGGATCCGAGTGACAAGAGCAGGGGAAAGAAATACAGTAGAAGAAGAATGGGTAGCTATGAGAGACGGAATAGCGAAGACAGCAGAGGAGCAAGTACGTAAGTAGACGAGGGCTAGTAGATATCGTTGGAAAACAGAAGATATGTTGAATTTAACTAATGAAAGAAGAAAATATAAAAATGCAGTAAATGAAGCAGGAAATAATGAACACAAATCCATGGAGAAGAAATTAAAATCCACGGAGAAGAAATAAAAACTTTGACGTTTGCCAAAGACATTGTAGTTTTCAGAGAAACAGCAAAGGACATGGAAGATCAGCTCAACGGAATGGACAGTGTCTTGAAAGGAGGATATAAGATGAACATCAATAAAACCAAGACGAGGATAATGGAATGTAGTCGAATTAAATCAGGCGATGCTTAGGGTATTAGATTAGGGAATGAGGCACTTAAAGTAGTAAATGAGTTTTGCTATTTGAGGAGCACAATCACTGATTATGGTCGCAGAAGAGAGGGTATAAAATGTATACTGGCGATCATAAGGAAAGCGTTTCTAAAGAGCAGAGCAGAAATTTGTTAACATCGAGTGTAGATTTAAGCGTCAGGAAGTCGTTTCTTAAAGTATTTATATGGAGTCTAGCCATGTGTGGATGTGAAACATGGACGATAAGCAGTTTAGACATGAAGAGAATAGAAGTTTTCGAAACTTCGAGAACAGAAGCATGCTAAAGATTAGATGGGTAGATCACGTAACTAATGAGGAGGTACTGAGTAGAATTGGAAAGAAGAGGAATTTGTGCCACAGCTTGACTAGAAGAAGGGATCAGATGATAGGACACGTTCTGAGGCGTCAAGGGATCACCAATTTTGTACTGGAGGGAAGCGTGGAGGATAAAAATCGTAGAGGGAGACCAAGAGATGAATACGCGAAGAAGATTCAGAAGGATGTAGGTTGCAGCAGTTATTTGGAGATGAAGAGGCTTCCACAGGATAGAGTAGCATTCAGAGCTGCATCAAACCATTCTCTAGACTGAAGACCACATCAACAACAAACTGTCAGGAATGCGGTGGGCTGATCCACTTAGTCCACGAATGGAATGCACCCGACAAACACCTATCCAAATGCAGAGATATCCATGTTTCCTGTAGATCAACTTTCCACTGTAACTGTTCAAAAATGGCTCTAAGCACTATGGGACTTAACATCTGAGGTCTTCAATCCCCTGGACGTACAAGGGAACCTCCCCATCGCACCCCCCTCAGATTTACTTATAAGTTGGCACAGTGGATAGGCCTTGCAAAACTGAACACAGATCAATCGAGAAAACAGGAAGAAGTTGTGTGGAACTATGAAAAAATAAGCAAAATATACAAACTGAGTAGTGCATGCGCAGGATAGGCAACATCAAGGACACTGTGAGTTCAGGAGCGCCGTGGTCCCGTGGTTAGCGTGAGCAGCTACGGAACGAGAGGTCCTTGGTTCAAGTCTTCCCTCGAGTGAAAAGTTTACTATCTTTATTTTCGCAAAGTTATGATCCGTCTGTTCGTTCATTGACATCTCTGTTTACTGTAATAAGTTTAGTGTTTGTGTTTTGCGACCACACCGCAAAACCGTGCGATTAGTAGACGAGAGGACGTGCCTTCCCAATGGGAATTGAAAACATTTGATCGCAAGGTCATAGGTCAACCGATTCCTCCACAGGAAAACACGTCTGATATATTCTATACGACACTGGTGACGGCATGTGCGTCACATGACAGGAATATGTTGACGAGCCACCTAACTTGTACACTTGGCGAATGGGTAAAAAGATTCTTCTACCTTACCCGATTTAGGTTTTCTTGTGGATGTGATAATCACTCCTAAAAAAGGTGATGAAAACATAAGAGTTAGTCACATAAACTGAAAATAAAAAAATTAACTTTTTACCCGAGGGAAGACTTGAACCATTCCGCAGCTGCTCACGCTAACCACGGGACCACGGCGCTTGCGAGCTCACCCTAGCCTTGTTGTTGCTTATCTTGCACATGGACTACTGAGTTTGTATATTTTGCTTATTTTTTCGTAGTTCCACACATCATCTTCCTGTTTTCTCAGTTGATTTGTGTTCAGTTTTTCAAGGCCTTCCCTCTGTGCCAACTTATAACTAAATCTGAGGGGGGTGCGATGGGGAGGTTCCCTTGTTAGAACTACTTAAATCTAAGTAACCTAAGGTCAAAACACACATCCATGCCAGAGGCAGGAGTCGAACCTGCGACCGTAGCAGCAGCGGAGTTGCCGACTGAGGCGCCTAGAACCGCTCGGCCACAATCTCCGGCTCACCGTAACTGTTCCCGGGTAGAAGGCAAAACACTATATCAACACGGGCAGGCCTTGTGTCCAAACGGCTGTTTCTTTCTCTGTCCCTCTCCTCGGAGAGCCCCGTCTTCCACTTGAATCAATAATCACTGCAAAACCCGCAACAGCGGGCAGTTGCCCCACCTGGCAGCGGCCAAGAATGTTGATGTTATGCCAGTACGTCATGAACTAGATACTGATACAAGCCAGCATGCCTCATGAATTGACAGTATTACTTGCATGGGAAAAAGTTTCGTCTGTTAAGAGACCACATTGCTTTGAACTGGTTATTGGGATTAAAATATCCGTCTAACAGACTCTCAAGGTGGCCTTCAAGGCTCGGGGAGATTCTCTATGAAGTCAGGGATGAAGCGCGGTGATGCAGATGCACTGAGTATAAACGTGGCAGTGGTGAAAGTCCTAGCCCACAAACTTGCGGTATGGCAGAAAATACAGGACACTAAGGGTGATTGCAAGCAGTACTGGACACTACCACAGATTAGCATGTACGACGTTCTTCTGCGCAGAGAAACAAAGTTAGGATCTCGAGTAGTGATGGCAGCAAAGTTGAAGGAGGAATTATTAAGGGAAGTGCATGCTCATGTATTGCCGATCATGGTGGATGTTGGCCGACGATTAGGACAGTGGTAAAAAATTACTGGTGGAAGGGAAGGATAAATGACGTAGACCAGAACGTGGGGAATTGCATACAGTGTGCATAAAACACCGATTTGAGTCAGAAGCAGATACAATTGCAGAGATATCCAGTAGGTTCAAACAGACTTTCTGTGTTCGGGATTGGTGCCATGGGATCGTTCAGTCGAACACCAGCATGGAACAGATTCGTTCTGACGATAATAGACGATGATAGAAATGGTAGCCATGCCAAATCACCAGGCGATGATGGTCACGCAGGTGTTGGTGAGCAATTAGATTCTGAAATTTGATGTGTCCAAAACGATAATTACAGAATGGACACCATTTCCCTGTCATATTGGCGATCTTTTACAGAAGCTCGAAATTTAACGCTGAGTTCAATGCGAAATGCCTATAACAGTTTCCACAACGAAACTTTCTCTCGAAAACCTGGCAGAAAATCCAAAGAGATTCTGTTGTATGTGAAGTATGTTAGAGGCTAGAAACAATCAATGCCTTCTCTGCGCGTTAGCAACGGAAATACTACCGTAGACGGTCATGCCAAAGAAGAGTTACTAAACACAGACTTCCGAAATGCCTTTACAAAAGAAGATGAAGTTAATATTCCAGAATCTGAATCGAGAACAGCTGCCAACAAGAGTGACGTAGAGGTAAATATCCGCGGAGTAGTGGAGCAATTTAAATTACTTAATAAAAGCAAGTCTTCTGGTGGAAACTGTATACCAGTTAGGTTCCTTTCAGAGTATGCTGATGCAATAGCTCCATACATAACAATCATATACAAACGTTCGCTCGACGAAAGATCCGTACCCAAAGGCTGGAAAGTTGCACAGATCACACCAATATTCAAGAAAGGTAGTAGGAGTAATCCACTTTATTACAGGCCCATATCGCCAACGTCGACATGCAGGAAGATCTTAGAACATATATTGTATTCGAGCATTATGAATTACCTCGAAGAAAACGGTCTATTGGCACACGGTCAACATGGATTTAGAAACATCGTTCCTGTGAAACACAGCTAGCTCTTTATTCACATGCAGCGTTGAGAGCTATTGACAAGGGATTTCAAATCGATTCCGTATTTCTGGATTTCCGGAAGGCTTCTGACACTGTACCACGCAAGCGGCTCGTAGTGAAACAGCGTGCTTACGGAATATCGCCTCAGTTATGTGATTGGATTTGTGATTTCCTGTTGCAGAGGTCACAGTTCGTAGTAATCGACCGAAAGTCATCGAGTAAAACAGCTGTGATTTCTGGCGTTCCCCAAGGTAGTGTTATAGGCCCTTCGCTGTTCCTTATCTAGACAAACGATTTGGGAGACAATCTGAGCAGCCGTCTTCGGTTGTTTGCAGATGACGCTGTCGTTTATCGACTAATAAAGTCATCAGAAGATCAAACCGAACTGCAAAACGATTTAGAAGAAGTATCGGGATGTTGCGAAAAGTGGCAGTTAACCCTAAATAACGAAAAGGATGAGGTCACCCACATGAGTGCTAAAAGGAACTCGCTAAACTTCGGTTACACGATAAATCACTCTAATATAAAAGCCGTAAATTCAACTAAATACCTAGATATTTTAATTACGAACAATTTAAATTGGACGGAACACATAGAAAATATTGTGGAGAAGGCTAACCTAAGACTATGTTTTATTGGCAGGACACTTAAAAAATGTAACAAATCTACTAAGGAGACTGCCTACACTACGCTTGTCCGTCCGCTTTTAGAATATTGCTGCGTGATGTGGGATCCTTACCAGATAGGACTGATGGAGTACATCAAAAAAGTTCAAAGAAAGGCAGCACGTTTTGCATTATCGCGAAATATGGGAGAGAGTGTCACAGAAATGATACAGGATTTGGGCTGAAAATCATTAAAAGAAAGGCGTTTTTCGTTGCGACGGAATCTTCTCACGAAATTCCAATCAGCAAGTCTCTCCTCCGAATGCGAAAATATTTTGTTGACACCGACCTACATAGAAAGGAGCGATCACCACGATAAAATTAGAGAAATCAGCGCTCGTGCGGAAAGATATAAGTTGTCATTCTTTCCGCGCGCTATACGAGATTGGAATAATAGAGAATTGTGAATGTGGTTCGATGAACCATCTGCCAGTCACTTAAATGTGATTTGCAGAGTACCCATGTAGATGTAAATGTAGATGTAGATATCCACTGAAGGAACATAATCGGTTGCTGAAACGTAAATAAGTTAGGGACGATCGCACTGCATCTGCAGACAAACAGGATAATGTAACCTGTGCACAGAACGATTGGTAAGATGCTGGTTACTATGTAAACTCACATTTTCAGGACTGGGACGAACATCGGCATATGTCATCTGTGCTGACGGTTCGAGACGTATGGAAAAGAGTGAAAGGCTAATACAAAAGCTTTGGGAAAGCAGGAGGAGGGAATGAGAAGAACGGCGAGTTTGCCACAGTACCGATTGGGGAAATGGGCTATGCTGTGCAGCCTACATACGCCGAAATGGAAAACCAAAAAATTCATCGACAGATGTCAAGGGCCACATCAGGTAGTAGAAACCACTTCGTCTGTCAACGTTAAACATCAATTGCCCATCAGAACGACAACTGCGCTCATATGGCGTATGCGGCCGTTTAAGGGTTTTCCTGATGTATTTTGGCTATTTCGCTTGGAAAATAGGGGATGATGAAAAACCCAGAGCGAGGAGAGGAACAGGAAGATGTGATTGAGCTCAAAATGGTTCAAAAGTCTTTGAGCACTATGGGACTTAACATCTGAGGTCATCAGTCCTCTAGAACTTAGAACTACTAATAGCTAACCAACCGGACATCACACACAGCCATGCCCGAGGCAGGATTCGAACCTGCGACCGTAGCGGTCGCGCGGTTCCAGACTTAAGCGCCCAGAACCGCTCGGCCACAGCAGCCGGCTGTGATTGAGCCAGAGCATGACGTACAGTATGCGTTCAGATGTACGAAGTAATAGAAAGTATGTGTAATTTTTACTATTAGTTAGGAGCGGATGACCCGTCCATTTTGTTGCAGTCTAGTAATTTTTTTTGTTTTCTGTGTATTATAGAGCCTGCTATGGGCAGAAATCTTTTTAAAATGGAGGAAGGGTGATGGTAATCACTGTCCTCATGTCACAGAAAATGGGAATCTTGGCGGTGGTGCATCTCGTCACCCTCATCGAAGTGGACGTCTTATAGGTCCAGCACTTGGACAGAGGAATACTCACTTGAGGCCGATGGATGTGGTGGTGACAACTCACTAGTGGACGTTAACGTTAGCACTGAACGCTTGAGAGATGCAGCATGAAGTGAGGAGATTGTAGGAGGCATGTGACAAGCTTAAGCGTGGTACAGAAACCAAAGGAGTGCTTGGGAAGTAGCGGGGGAATATGAGAAACTGCATATGGCAAGTGGAATGCTACGGGAACATACCGCTAGCGAGGCGAAAGAGTGTTGGTTGAACACACGAGGGAAAATTTTGAGGACAGTGTGTTTGGAACGGCAGACGAAAGTGATGTTAGAGAACTGAACCACACGGTGAAAACCGTAGAGAAATTAGCAGATGTGGGAGTTAGGAACAGAAACGTGGCACACAACACAGAGACCTTGGAAGGGTAAGTTCTGAACAACACGCGGTTACTTCATAAGTTAGTGCAAAAGATGGTACAGTATGCTAAAACATCGCAAGACATCGTGAAATAAAATCTGGAAGCATTTGATGGACGCCTGGAAGCGATGGCCACTAGGATTGTGTTGAAGAGACTTTTTCAAGGAATACCTGACAGTATGTGGGATGTGTAAGAAGTAGTGACGAGTATGCAGAAAGCTTCGCATCACGCCTCACACGGGCAGCTGAGTACTAATTTGTACCGCCGTGCCGGTACTTGCTGGGATTACATAAAGCACAGAAAGAACTACCGTCAGGGTTAAGTTTGGTAATGGCTTTCGCAAAACATAAAAGGTTACTATCGTGTGACATCTGTAGAAGTAAAGACTGACCAAGCTTCACTATTGCCTTTGGTTCGATTTCCAATAACGGGGAAGCATGGGAAATTCCAGTGTTATACCATCCATCCATACCCATTGAAGTAGGGAGGTTTCAGTAAGTCCGTGGAAGTAAAGAACGAGGGGATGTTGCTAATCCCGGCAGATAAAAACAGGTTCGCTATCATTTGAAGGAAAGAAATTCAGAATTTCGATAGAGGAAAGATAACTGTGCCCATCCAGGGTGATACACGTCCATCCGATTGCAAGTGCGTTGCAGTTGTTTCTAACCAGAGTGAAGAAGATAGACTGTCCGTGGGTTATACTGAAATCCAAGCTCAGTCTACAGCAAGTCGGGTTGCACTGTGTTTACTCCACGTACGAAGGTTTGGTGGTAACAGCAAGCTGCTATTAGCAGGGCAGATTAACGGAAGCTAGGAGCGTCGAGGCAGTGCGGGGTAGCCGTCGGTCTGAGGTGTCCTGTCACGGTTCGCGCAGCTCCCCCGTCGGAGGTTCGAGTCCGCCCTCTGGCATGGGTGTGTGTGTTGTCTGTAGCGTACGTTAGTTTAAGTTAGATTAAGTAGCGCGTAAGCCTAGGGACCGATGGGTATAAGAAGCTGTGTCCCACAAGAACTTATCACAAATATCCAATTTAGGAACGTAGAACTCGGAGGGACCTTGTGCAACATAATAGGTCCAGCTTTTCATCTAATAACGTCATTTTCATGGATCACAACAATGAACATCATAGAGCCAGAGCTGTACTGGCCGGAGGCAATGTTAGAATTTTTGCCCGAAAGAAATGTAACCTCTCTCAGCCAGACTGGAGATGGTCAGGAGGGGCGCATCCCAGCCAAGCAGCTGGTGCAGCGTGACAGGCGTTAAAGAGAAGGATAGCACAGGGCAACAGGCATTCAGAGGGCCACTGTACCTCGTGCTATGGCGGCCCTGGCCCTGTTACTGTTGATTTCATTGGTATAGGGTGGAAATCCAGCATACAGAAGGAAAAGTCAGCGGTAGATATCCCAATGGACTGGATACCAACGGTATAAGAGGAGAAGAAAGCACTTGAATTCTTGGTGCCTAGTCCTTATGTAACAGTCTCACATTAGGATCCACGCGCATTTGGGTACGGGAAAACGCCCGATGTATCACGAATTGGAATATGTTATTATCAACACTTTAAGAAGACATGTAATAGAATTGATTGTGCCTAAGAGAGATCCATGTAACTAACGTGTGTAAGGGCAATTAGAGGTGTGCTTGGGCATTGGGTCTTCCAACGGGGGACACTAAGGTAGCGGCGTCACTGCATAAGGTAGTTTTAGCGTAAATATGTGGCATAAAGGAATAAAAGTGAGATAGTGTTAATACTTTCATCCTTCTTTACCTCCTCTGCATTACTGCAGATGACGTGTCATTGGGCACATTTGTACTGTGCATGCAGTACACGTGAGGTGCCTAGTTGTTTCCACTGCCCTGTGTGGAATACATAAGTTCTTGTACACTTCACTACCTTGCTGTCTTCATCATGATGATGTCCCCAGCGCAGAAAACAGCACGCAGGTCGTGGATTCTTTTTCTTGAAGCTGAAATTAACTTCGCAAGAAACTGCTGCTACGAAAAAACTATAACTCATTTGGGATGCCACTCGCGTTTTTATTGATATAGGCACGAGAAACTATTCTTGATCACAACGTATTGAACATATCTTTCCAGTCATTGTATCAGGCTAAAATAACATGAATTCATCCTGCCACAGACAACATGTCTGTCTACTGGAACCGTCAGAACTGGAGAATAAAATTACATGAATCAAATACTACTATTACAGACAACATGTCTGTACCTAGCGACGGTCGGAACTGTAGTAAATAAGATTGCATGAAAGAGCTTACTGCTATAACATACAACATGTCTGTCTAGAATGAGATTTTCACTCTGCAGCGGAGTGTGCGCTGAAATGAAACTTCCTGGCAGATTAAAACTGTGTGCCCGACCGAGACTCGAACTCGGGACCTTTGCCTTTCGCGGGCAAGTTTGGAAGGTAGGAGACGAGATACTGGCAGAAGTAAAGCTGTGAGGACCGGGCGTGAGTCGTGCTTCGGTAGCTCAGATGGTAGAGCCCTTGCCCGCGAAAGGCAAAAGTCCCGAGTTCGAGTCTCGGTCGGGCACACAGTTTTAATCTGCCAGGAAGTTTCAACATGTCTGTCTACTGGAACGGTCAGAACTGCAGAGCCGGACTGCCCGAGACACTTCGCGCGCCAAGCCAGCAAGGCGTGACCCGAACGCCACCGAAGTGCATCGGCAGTAATATCGTCAGTCTTTTGTTTTAGTAATACTTTGATTTTAATAATTTTGAAATGACTGATTGATAGCTGGCTGTTGAGGGATGTTTATTTAAAAAATGAAGTAATTTGGATGACAGGTTTAATTAATAATAGCAACTAAAGTTTAACGTTTTGGCGCCCTACCGCCGAACACAACAGCCAATCACAGAGCAGCAGCATCATACAGGCGGTCTTTCTCACGGGAATGGTACCGTATCTAACATCTGTCACCGGTACCTCATTCCACACTGCGTCATCTCTATGCTTCTTGCATCTCCACTGCCCTGGGAATAGCTTCGTGGAGGCTAATATGATGGCTGAATAAGCCAGAAATATTACAGATTGCAGCCATACCCGTAATTCAGGCGCGTATATGTTGATAATAACATTGTGAAACGTGAAGTAGCCAGGAATGCTGGGCCCACATGGGCGCAAGAGTTCGAAACGGCGTGCTCAGTGTGACTGCGTGTAACACAAATCGCCACCGAAACCAGCGCAGTGACGCTAACCTAATGTCTGTAACTACGTGACTCGAATAGGCGCCTTCAGAAAACATATGCGCACTGCCGAATAGAAGTAGTGGGCAGTCAAGTAACATCAATGTCTTTAGTTTTACAGCTCTCTTTGACAAGGCTGCTGCGCTTCACAGGAGGCCACATGAAGCTTACGACGGAGGACTACTATTGCAGACTGTGGTAGTGCCATGGTTCGACCCTCTGAGTTCCCATGGGACTCGGAGCCAGCGAGCAGGGGACCATATCAGACCTTCCAGCAGCACTGTCGACATCTGCCCGGCGGCAAAGGGATCGCATTCCAGCTGCTGCAGAGGACGTCCACCAACCACCACTTGCCTCCCGCCGTTGCGGGGAGTGGGTCGGCGTGGCCCGAGAGCCACTTGTCACCAGAGGTCGGCGCGCGACCGTCAGCAGAGAGTCCGTTGCTGGGGTAGCGTGGTTCGCTGTGACTGCCGCAACTGGATCACGGAAAACGGGGCTGCGTCCTCAGCAAAGCAGAGCGACCAAATCGACGAGTGAGAGGAATTCGACGTGAGCGGAACGATGGGCACCTGTACTGCCTGAGGCTAAGGAAAATAAAATGTTTCGAAATGGCCGCAGCGTCTCTCTGCGCCCGTGAGCTACTACTGTGCCCCGCCGCGCAGCCTCCACTCGAGCATTCACGTGCCTCTGGTGACTTCACAACAAATAATAATTTGAATAGTTCAAATATTTTCAAAACACAGTGTCGCTGGCACGCAACGAACGGCGTAGCGTCCAAACAATCTGTGCATACGACCTTGCTGACCGTTGCCTTCACAGAATACATTAACACACGTCAGGTAAAGGCGAAATCTAAAGCATAATATATTATAAAATTACTAAACGTACATTAACAATTAATCATTCAACATAATTAAAGGAAAACTACTTGAAATTTATGTAGCTAATTTTGAGGTGAAATTCGAATGTGATGTGTTTAAGAGCCAGTACTAAAATTTGATATTCAGTGGCAGGGCTATGACCAGGAGTACGAAGCAAAATTTTTAGCAGAAGATACAAATAGTTTTAAGGTAGAAATTCAACACTTGCAAGTTACGTAAACTCAGTTTCAGTTCAATGTAACCAGCTGCTAGAGGCCTTATACGCTAGCGTAATCTTTCGCAACTCGTTTCGTAACGCTCACAATGAACTGAAGTGTTGCTTTATTCTCCGTCAGCAAACATATCTTGGGAAGCGTACACAGCAGGCGACTTGTAAGAGCAGTGACTGACAACTCCGTCTGGTGTTTCGGGTCGCCGATGTGCAGCTCCTCTATTAACAGACAGTAGGCGGCTACCATTCACTGTGCCTATCACGATTATTCCATTGCTAGGCACGCGACGTCGGTTAAGCGAGGACATGACTCATCCAATTGCGATAGCGCCGTTGCACAATCCCCGCAGGATCTTTCCTCAATCCGCAACAACGACTTGTCAGTGCAGTAATAACACTCGTCCGACATCACATACAGCACCACCTGCGGACAGGAACTAGAGGCCCTTAGCCAGGCCGTGCATGCCCCTTTGTTTTGTAGCGAGGCCGATATTTGATATTCTCGTACGGTAATATCTTGGTTTTCAGAAGAGTCAAATTCCATATAACACGTCCACCTCTCGGCATTGCTGTTTATGATGTCACCCCAATCGATGTTTCTGACAAGTTCCACTGTTGCTTCACACATTTCATAGTTTTGCATTGCATGACTCCTGCTGGTTTAACTGTTAGGCTCTCTGCAATGTGCTTCGCCTGCTATCTCATTGTGTGTGACGTCAGTCATATTTGTATATGCTATACACATTCTAATTCGCTGATTTCCTATAGGAAATCCGTTAAAATTTGCTGAACAGTCTTCACAGTAATATCTGGAGTTTTTATTCCGATGTTAATTACTTACTGACGCATAACTGTTTAATCACCATCTCAGCATGCTTAGAGTTGCTGGTCCTGACCGCCGTTTTGCGTATTGTATGTCGACTTACCCATATGCTCACCTTTGTGATAATTTCTTCTCCTATCATCATGCTCTTCCAGTCTCCTGTTATTCCTCCAGTTGTTTGATGTGCTATTATTTCCACCTACAAATCCTCCACCTCCGTTGTTTCCACACTTCCATGACTAAATATGCACGCTATTTGTTCATTGTTAAATTACTACTGAATTTGGCTTTCAGCCACTCCAATCTTCTCATGAAACTGTACACATTATACCGTACCGTCCACCATCCAAATCTTGCACTGCTTTTTGCAGTGTCCACAATCATTCTCAAACTTTCAGTTCATCAGTCGGAATAACATCTGTGTGACGTCACTTCTTAGGCACACTCTGACAACAGGCTGAAACACTACCTCTGGTACAAATCAGCTCCATATCAACTTTCTCACTACGTTTCCCTGAATGTCAAGTTACGAATGTTTGTTAATAAGCTTCTCGAAAACTCCTTGAATGTTTAACACTGGTTTTGGGCATCATATACCCATTGCTAGTTGCTTTATGAGCCCTCAGGCTACCTCTGTTTTATTCGCTTCAACCAATGTGTTTGTATATTCCCTTGCAATCCATGCATAGAATTCGTATGGTCTATAGATCCTCCTCCTTTGAATACCAGATTAATAAATTTCACCTCTTCAGAGTGTGACTCAACTTTTCGTGGCGTATTTCCCGTAGAACAATACTCCTTGAACCTTTTGTAATCGTTGACGCCCATTTCCTTAATTCTTATCTATCGCTGTGGTTTGTTCGAATAGAGTTTCTACTTTGGATCCAGTTTTGCGTTGTTTTCTTCCACCTGTCTGACTTTTTCAGATATCTTTCCTTCCACCCATGTGACGCTTAAGACACGTTTCTCAAAGACATGTCCAGCTTCTTCTTTTACAGCCTTCATTTCTGTTTGTAACTCCTGCCCAGTATTTTTCAGGTCTTTATCACTCCTACCTCCAACTGTCGTATGACTCTGCAAGATGGTTTGAGCAGTTCGCCCGTTATTCTCGACTTTTCTTTGACCTGCTCATATTTCAGGTATTTTATCTTCTACCTTGCTTTTCCCTGCCTTTATTTCATTTTGCAGTTACGCATTTTCATTTCCACTTATAGTTCTCTTTGACCTGTTGGCTTTTGTCTTAAATTTGTTTTAATGCTCCCGCAAAAAAACTTGTCTACTCCAACTATAATTTCTATCATCTTATTGAATAACTGACTCAATACAATGTTTGTGTTAATATCGTCCAAAGGACCTGCGTCTAATGTAATTTTTGTTACTGGTTGTTGGGTTTCTGCTTCAGGTGTTTCACTTGCTCCTATTTCATCTTGAACAGCATTGTCTCCAACTACCTGCTCGAGTATTTCAACCACTGATGCCATCTTAATTATTTTCAGTTTAGCCTGCGCCTGGAAAGCATAAACTTCCATTCAATAGGGACTTTGAAATCCAAAGAATGCTGAACTGGTATAACAACAGATGTTTTTGTTACTTCAGTAAAAACTTGCTTCAATATGGTCGTCAGATAAAAAGATGTATTTTGAACTTTTATCTGAATTATGAAATAAATATGAAGCTCAGTTCATTCCCTGTATTCAACTATTACTCTCAGCCTAATTGGGCTACTATTTATGTACTCAAATTGGTTTAGTATTTCAGTACTTATTCAGCTCAATGAAATTACTGTCCAACAATGCAGTTACTACACTACACCTGTCGACGTAATCGGTCGCTATACAAATGATATATAACTTCCTGTATTAGCGATGCCTCAAACTTTCTTCGTAACTAACATAAGTATGAATACGCACTCACGCCAGCAAGCTCACACACACACACACCGACAAGTCAAATAGAACGTAAAGTAAACAGCAATTAACTGAAATAATATCAGTAAAAACTACTTAGTTATGTGATGGAATATATACTAAGTTAAATCAGTATCGTAGTTTAGTGTTATATGACAAGTGTTGCTAATGTCGGATTATTCTTTCTTTATGTAGTCAGTTTTAAATGAATATGTCATACTCTTATCATGATCATGAAAGTGACGTACTTAAATGTCTACCACATACAATGTAGTCGAGTAAAATGATCAAGAACACGACTTTTGAATGGACAGTTTTATGCTGAAATTATTATATAGGATGGTCAGAAACAGTCTGGAAAGCTTGGCCATGAATGTTTTCACTGATTCGCCATGTTTGAGTGGTTTTACTCAGTGCGAGACAACCAACTGAAACAAGTCTCCGTTGGTTGTGGCAGTTATATGAACGTTTTTCTCTCACTTGGCTTGAGTGCTTCCATCAATGCGGGACAACCAACCGACACAAGTCTCTGTCCGTTTCGGCCGTTATATGAATGTTTCCACTGAGTCAGTGGGTTTGAGTGGTTTTATTTACACACTTTCTCAGCATTTCCGGCTATACATGATCCATGGCTACAGTTGACACCTTTTTTACAGACAAATAAAGCACGAGTATCTTATTTCAAGGACATGTGAATAAAAAGTATATTTCTAAATACAATGTATATATTTAGGGAAGAATTAGCAAACTTCAAGCCACCCACTCTTTGTTTTCGGCGCCCAGATGGAACACTTAAGACGAACACAAATGCCAACTGTGAATTCCTGAAACAGCATTTCGAGAAGTTACACAACTGTGAACCACCAGCAGACAAATTGGACTTCCATGTTGCGACCTTAAACAAGGACTAAACTCCATCTACGCATGAGGAGATACGAAACATTGTAGCACATCTGGAAAACAACAAATCACCAGGGGAGGACGGTGTAGTTGCCGAAATGCTCGAGATAGGAGGTGAATTCTTGGTAGACAGCCTAAAAACTATCATTGCAAATATATGGGAAAGTAGAGTCATACCAGCAGATTGGAAAACGGCTTTGATTCACCCTCTACACAGAATGGGCGACAAGACCAATCCCAACAACTATCGAGGCATTTCGTTCCTACCAGTCGCTTACAAAGGGCACTCACGTGCTCTTCTCACCAGATTAGAACAACAGACCGAACATATGATCGGTGAATATCAGGCAGGCTTCCGCCCACATCGATCCTGCGAAGAACATATCCGGAACCTGGAGATGATACTGCAACACCTTCAGTCGAACCGCAGAATAGTCAGCTTCGTAGATTTCAAGAAAGCATACGACTCGATTCATCGCACCAGTCTGTTCAATACATTTCGTGAATGTGGTGTAGATAACAAAACTACTTCATTAATTGAGCAGACGTTAACAGACACAACCTCAAAAGTAGAATTCATGGACGAAGTTTCTGAACCTTTTAAAATTAGGACAAGTGTGAGACAGGGTCCATATTTCGTACGAGAAAACACAAATCATGGACTTCAAAAGTTCAAATCTGAAACCACTTGCAACAAAATATGGTGACATGAAATAAATACTTCACGTACTTTGGTGAAGTGATCAGCAACACTGGCAACGAAAAAGTAGCTCACAAAACCCTAGCAGAAAAATTACGTAAAGCTAATACAATGACCTGGAACACATACAATAAGAAATCGCTATCCACCGAAGCCAAACTTCACCACTATCATACAGTCACTCCTCCAGAAGCGCTCTATGCAACTGAAACATCATCATTAACCATCAACATCAAGGACATTGAGAAAATGGAAAGGCAAATACTCAAGAAAATGTTTGGACACAAGATTGAAGATGGTATCTGGATGCGCAAAAGCTCTGAAGAACTATACTCAAGGACTGCACGTTTCACGTCAGTTGCACGGAAAAGACGATTGAAAGACCATGGACGTTTAGCAAGAATTAACTTCTCTAGAATGACCAAGAACATCTTCCTTATCATCAAAGGAACTCGCCAAACCAGGGCACGCTAACAGAAACCCAAAATGACCTCACGGATCTCAGTATTGACCCACTGGAAACAACACGGACCGCGTACAGACAGAAAATCAACTCTCATAAGTTCACGACCAATAACTCGATGGAAAAGAATGAGAAATTGAAAAACGCACATACACAAGAAAGAAGACAGGCCAATAGTGAAAGGATGAGGAAGTTTTTGGAAGAAAAGAAGACCGAGAAAGCTAAGGAGACCAGTACTAATTAATGGGGCTAATAAATAATAATAATTATTATTATTATCTGAGTGATGTATTTACTTACTTAAATGCGAATTTTAACGCTTGCGCATTAAATACCAGTGTGGGGTTGGTTTTAAGCTTTACATCTGATGATGCCCTGTAAATTTAGATCGGTTTCTTCTCCGTTCGGTAAATATTTTACACTTGATTTTAAATTAAGTTCCTGATAAGCTAGAAACTTGAAACCGTCAACACAGCTCAGAACTGGATGACAGTGCAACGTAAACTCGCTATCTATTCTGGTGTGTGGTGGAAGAGTACTTGATGCACTATTGCTATTTTCCTGTTCTCCTGTACCAATCGAGAATACTTCGCAGTTAAGAACGATTGGTGCTAGGCTTCCGTTTGGGCTCATTCTCTCTAATTTTAACACTCGCGGTCTTTTCGCGAGATATACGTAGTATGAAGCAATAAATTGCGTGACTCAATTGAAGGGAAGTTGAAATAAATCTGAAATACACCACACGTGTCTGTTTAAATCTCATCCTAATATTTGAAATCAGTTGAAAAATGTCATACACACAAGACTAAAAAACAAAAAATATCAATCTAAATAAAAACTTTTTAGTATAACACTTTTTTTAAAACACACCAAAAACTATCAAATATTCTCTCCTGGCATCATACAGGTTCTTAATCCCATGCATATAGTCCTCAAAATTGGTTCTTGTGAATTTTTAATATGTATGACAATATTTGACAAACTGTAATCTGGGGATACATATTTTAGATAAAACCAAGGAGTGGATAGAGTGTCTCTGAGAAAAATCACAGAACACTTCATATCATGTGAAGTGCAATAAAATTGATAGTTACTTAGGTGAACTATTCAAGCATGTGTACCACATTTATCGTTTTATATTTTACATGTATTTTCGTAGCTATTAAAAATGGACGAGCAAAAATTTTCATGACAGTCTGTATGGCGTTAGGAATTTATATGGCGCTAGGAGAAGCTATTTTGTACATTTTAGCCCATTTTACAAACGTGTTATATTGAAAAGATTTTTACTTAAACAATTACTATTAATTTGACTTTAATGAAGCTTTATCTCAACCTTCCCGCCGTTTAGCACACAACATCGAAAATTTTATTTTATTTTTGTAAATGCTGCGGTGACGTGAAAATAAACCACAGGCGATATAATTTTTTAGTTGGTTCCTTGATCAGTTGCATTTTAAGCAAGTTTTCCTTGTGAAATATATTTGTCATCATTCGCTAATTTCCTCTAAATTTCTTTGGTTAATATAGTTTCTTAATACGAAACATCCTTGCAGATATTGTTTATTCCATTGAATTTATTTTCAGGATCACGTCTCATTCGGTCATATTATATCTCCCATTCGTATGTGTTGTTCTCATCCATATATACACATATGTATGTAATAGTTAATGCTTCTTTGCTTTCAACAGGCTTTTGCTGGATCAGAATCACTTGCCATATTACTTGTTTCCATTGAAGTGTACAAAAGAATGAAGATATACATTTACAAATTTCAAGCTTTTCAGTTTGTTACAACAAATGATACACAATAATCTTGACTACGCAAACCAAGCTTACCTCTAATCGTAGTCATATGTGTGTGAAATGTTCCTTCATAGCGGAGTTAGTTGCAGATATGTCTTTAGAGTTGTAAAGGTTTGTGCAACGCGCAAACTGGATTACAGTGGTTATCCAGCTCAGTATTCGCCTAGACCAATGTGGAGAAATCGTTTAAGAAACCACACACAGGCAGCCTACCAAAAGCAATTCAAGCGACAGGGAATCAAAGCTAGAGAGTTCTCGACATCCCAAATCCGCCACACAGAGATCAGAAACTTTTTTAAAACAATACTGGTCAGCTGAATTATATTATGTTTGGACAAGCTTTGAGCGTACTGGCTCAATGTAACTCTGAGCACAAATATATTTCAATTAATTAACTTATAATTTTGCAAACACTGTGTTTCCCCTGATTGGTCCTGGTTTTGAGAGCGTCCATAGGAGTACTGGAGGGAATTTTGTTCACCTGTCCAGGGTCAACCCGGAGCTTCCTTCGTGTCTGGAGAAATTCTATTGATTGGAAATAAATACATAGCAATAAACCCTAGTTAAAAGTCAACAAATGAGGATCGCCCCGTAGATAGTTTCTTCGTTTTTGTCTATTAAAAAACGAGAGTAAAGGACGCTTAAACACTGTCCTATACACATGAAGGATATGTCAAAATGATTTTTGCAAATTTGGTAACTTATATTTTCAAAATGAGAATAGGTAGAAATGTGAGGTTCCTGGCATAGTAACCACACCCAGTTGAAGCTGTGTTTTTCTTATTTTCTCATGTTGATTAATGACTGACCAACGCCCAGCAGTTTGCACTGTGTATGGAATGGTTGGTACAGCGGAGAACTTAGACCCAAGTCCTGCGGAATACCATTTATTTTATTTATTTATTTTTTTTTTTTCGAGGGACCTTCAGGAACTGTGAGCTCGCAACGAAGCAACAACATCACACGCTAACGAGGACGCGATAGGGCAGACATGGTACAGGAATATCGATTAGATCCTGTATGCTACCGGTGGCGCACACATTTAAGGTGACCACTTGGGCAACTTCCCCGTCCCTTTTTTACTTGCGACAGTCACGATTTTTCTAGCTCTGTACAGCATTTCTTGAAAAGTAATTCGGGGTGCCTATTAGTTCTGGATTGAACAACTAGGGAAAGATTTAGCCCAAATTAAATGTTAACTACATGTATATCAGTAAGCTGGTACTGAAAGATATTTTTCCAAAAAGGTAATGTACGGAACAGTGACAAAATTCATTTTATTGTAGATACTACAAAAGTTATGTTAATTGTCAGAAATAATTATGATGTTTTCATATCCTCTTGAAGAAAACAGACATGCTGAAGAAATTTGCAGCATTATTAAAAACTTTGTGTTAGCTCCCACTCTTTCATCTTAGAAGTCACTAATAAAATATAAATTAACAATTTTTAAAAATTCAAATTATGGTTTACATTTATCACATTTAATTAGAACCTTTTCTAAAAATATATTTTTTTAATTTGTGTGTATGAATATAATGCCGCAAACCGATAGTTTCCACTTCCCCCCAACGCCCCTTTCTTGCAATATATGTGATCAAATTTGAAAAGGTAATTTTGGAACACCCTGTATTTTCATACTTCTTTTTTGAGACGGTGAGAAGTGGCGGTCGCATCCACCTTGACGCCGCTCGGTCCACCGGACAACTCAATATTTTAAATGGCGTTTCTACTCATAGAGCTGTATTAAAACTGACCTAATTCCCGATTATGTTTCTTACTGCAAATGAGTACTATTTTTGAACATGGACATCTGTACAATGCGCTTTCACTAATCCTTGTTACTCCCGTGAGTAATTTATATCTGATTATCAGTATAAGTCGTGCAACCACTCGTGTAATCAGTACTGAAATGCAAGCAAGGAAACATTCTTCCTCTGAAGACCCCGCACCGGCGTACTTCGTTGCCATCGGCCAATTTATCGTCTACAGACTGTGTGTGTCCAGGAAAATAAATCAATTTGACTAGCATGTCAGGGGTTTTCAAAGTTTTGTCTACGTTCGGCAATTTAAGTGATGGCAGGCCTACCCCGGGGTATGTGACTTATATAAATTACCCGTTAATAACAGCTGAAACAACTTAATGCACGAAAATATATGAATCAGTTTTAAATTATGAAAGAAAAATTATTCCATTCGGTTCGTAATTAAATGAAATGTATAACGCTTATTTTAACTTTGACATACCCCCTGAGATGCCAGCCGGTGAGGCCGAGCGGTTCTAGGAGCTTCAGTCTGGAACCGCGTGACCGCTACGGTCGCAGGTTCGAATCCTGCCTCGGGCATGGATGTGTGTGATGTCCTTAGGTTAGTTAGGTTTAAGTAGTTCTTAGTTCTAGGGGACTGATGACCTCAGATGTTAAGTCCCATAGTGCTCAAAGCCATTTGAACCATTTTGAACCCGCTCAGATAAAACTTCAGTTACCGCTGGAGTATGTCTGTGCTATGGCGGTATAATGTGAAAGGGTCCTGTAGCCATCTTTCATTAGTCTGGTAGCCCATTTTCACTAGCATTTCTCTTTATTTTCCTTGTTTCTCTTTTCTCATAACTCTCATAGTGGTGTGATTGAATGAATGTGGTTGTGTGTCACGTTGCTAGACGGTGGCGTAGTCTGCTGCAGAAAGTCTGCGACAGTCGTACAGATTCAGCAGCAGTTGTACAGAATAGCCAACTCTCACAGTGGTCAAGTAGGCAAAGAGGTTTGCGCTACTTGTGAGAAATCCACCTGGTTTAGTTTGGTGGCGGAAATGGCACCTTTGGGTTTTCAGGTCCACGCGGAGCTTGGAAGAGGCTGGAGATGGAAAAGGGAGGCAGTCTGCCGCCGGTACGGCAAGCGTCCACAGCTGTGCTCCAGTCGAAGAAGGGTGAGTTAGACTGACCGCGCGGCGCGTTGTTACTTGGCGAGAGGAGAGGAGTTAGCTTTTGGTCTCGCTTTTCAACTCTGAAAGATTGCTTTGCCTTGTCGCAGCAAGTAATGCCAAAATTTGGCAGATTTTTCTTTTAGTAAATTTATGTAGCAGACTTGGATCCGGCGGAAGAGCGCCACACAAGGGTGTCGATAAGAAGTTAGCACTCGCTTCTGTGTGAATGTCTGTTTGCCTTCAGCTGGGCCTGTATAAGCTTTCATTTTTCTAAATATCAATAGCTTTGCCTTCTCGTAAATTTTCCTTGCTTTATGTATCTTTCGTCCGTGGGGAGCCGACCACGTGGTTGAACTTTAAAGTTTGTTGGGCTACCGTCATCGCTAACTGTCCGGTCTCATGTTTGTTTTAAAGAATGTTAACTGTTCATGATAGTGTGATGTGATATTGTTGCAACTTGGCCACGATACCTAGAAATTGCGTCTCCACAAAACCACGTGGGCACGCGGCTGTACTGCGAAACGTGTACCACTTCACGGGTTATTGCGATCAGTTATCAGGCAACAGCAGTTGTATGAATGATTCAAACCAATCAATTTAGGTGTAGATTAAAACTGTGTATGCATCGATGCTTTTCTTTAATGTTTTAGGAATTAATGTTATCAGGAATGGTGTACTTGCCTCACATCCATATCTTAGGAATAACTGATTTTATACACAATTTTCTCTTGCATTCCGAGGTTACGTTTTTGCACCTAAGCCACTCACCTCGTAGCTTTCCTGTTAGCACATCCAACGCGTTTCCTTACGCACAGGTCCAGTGATTAGTTTCCTCTTTTATTTTAAAACAAGTGCTTTAGATTAAGTCTTATTTTCAGGTGTGCTGCTGGGAGCTGATCTTATGCACAGTGTTCATGCATGTGCTATTTTATTTTAAATGGTTGATTCTCGTGAACAGTGTACGGGAAATATTATTAATTACATCGCATCCCCTATGAGCGATATCACGACCTTCGTATTTCTATGAGTTTTTGTTCTGTGATCAAATTAATTTATTTTCCGACTCGGTCAAACCTTTGATTAGTTGTATGGTTAGAGTCGGTGGCGACCCTAATCTTCTCACGTTAATTTCACAATCAATATGGATTTCCAGTTCCACTCTTAACGTAATAACCCGTGGAAACAGGTTAGTTACAAATGTAGCACTGTTTTAGTTCAAAAAATGAAAGTATTGTAGGCTGGTTTCTTCTAGATTAATTAGCTTAGAAAACTAAAATACTCAAGAGTGGTTTCAGCCGAAATAATGAATATACATGGTTCAATCGACAGAAAAACTACTAACTGTTTCCACTTCAAAACAAAGAATAAGTCATTAATTCAATATGGAAATCTACAATGGTGTCGGCTGTTTTCACTCGGTGGCTCCCACAGAATGATTTCATTCAAAAGAATGAATGAATAATTTAATCAGTATATCAAACTAAAACCGAATTAATTGCTTGTTTTCCTACAACCGAATGATTCGACTGTTCTCATTCGGTTGTTCCCATCATTAGCAGTATCCTTACAAGCATTTCAGACTGTTTCTGATCACCTTGTATAAATGTAACTGCGAGCTAAACTGCATCTTACGCACGGCAACATTCGAATGTAGCTATTACTGCTAAAGTGATCTATAGTTCACAGCCTCAACTCAGCAAATTGCTTTTTTTATTTAGTTCTTACTCGTGGTTCTAAAATTTTCAATAATTTATATGACACACATGATCTATGTGATTTCTACGGGGGTTTGCAGTAAACCAGTGGTGAAATTCACCTACCACTGGCTGAAGACAATTGCCAGAACGTGAATGCTGTCTGAAACTCACTGCACCAACTTGCTACTGTTGAACTGTGTTATCTGGTCAGAAATTGTCATCTCATCTTCTAAAATTTGAAAAAAAGGTAAAACGCATGGAGAAATCCAGAATTCATCTCACTGGTTTTTTTTCGAAGAAATATTAAAATCTAAGGGCAACAGTGAACACACACAGTCGTATGTATTTCATTGGCTGGGTCCATATTGATTCAAATCTTCACTTTCATAATATGTCTCTCACTGAAATTCATGTAAAAGTTATTGATATATGTAAACAGTTAGTTCACTCTCTGCTTTCATCAGTACGATACGATCTACATACACCTTCCACTTTCCTGACAAATAAAGTTATGGTTACACTCGCCATTACACTCTTCTTTCACATCTCTTACTCTCAGATTTTCCTTCAAGAGTCCAAACCATTACTCAGAAGTCTTCAAATCTGACAAAGCTGCAGTATGCCATTAACAATACTAGGTCTCTTCGTGTTTCTCTTTTCTTGTTGTGAATGTTTGTCAGACAATTAATAACACTTGTTCTTCTCCTTCAGAGAACGTAGGGTAGTTTACAGGGATTGACAGGATGAAAGTGTCTACAGAAATAATTTAATTCATTATTGATACAGCCATTAAATCAGAGCACATCATTACAAATACATCACTTTAGAAAATTATAAACTGAACATTGCTTTAGAAAACGAGACAACATATTTGGCACCAAATGCCCTCTTAGTGAAAATTAGATAAACACAATGAATGCTGCTTCACAGGAAAATGAGCACACAGAACAAATCAACGAACCTACAACAAATTAATTTACGCTCTAAAGTATGATTACTATAAAGGACTGCCATGCAGAAACTCAAGAATACTATTTGAAAACTAAAGCAACCAGTACACAGAAATCTCGCGAAAGCTTAAATTAATTCTGCTGTTGAAAATGAACTCAACAGCAACAAAAACTTCAAGTAGCGCCGACAAGGCCTACACGTTGGGGAAATTGGGGAAATATGCGAGTCAGAAAAAGTGCTCCGCAGCTACAGAGACACTATGTCACAGATTAAAGATAAGAACTCAAACCCGTAACGTAAACTCAGCGATGATATAACAACCCTCCCGAGGTGGCTAGTTGAACACTACGGGACAGTAGTGTATTAGAAGATAACACTACAAAATTTTACACTGAAGCTGCCCCTAAGCTAATCATACACAGAATGATGCACTACCTGCAACAACATTCAAGACAACCACCGCCCAAGCACCACTCTCTCTCTCTCTCTCTTTCTCTTTATCTCCAGAATTTAGAGGAACCCTACTCCAGACACCATCTACCCGCTCGGAGCCAGAGCCGACGTGGGTGTACTGATAACAAGTTGCTTCGCACCATTCTAACACAGTGGTGCCAGGTTTGTGCATGCCAGGTTGACTCAGAAACAGAAGAATTGCAAATACCATTGTTAAATGTATTGTCTGTTTATTTCTGTCTGGAGACCTTAGACTGATGTTTGTCTAATGCTTTTACTGACGTTCTGGCATATTCAAAGCTTCACCCTCCATTGCTGTTGATGGACTGGACTGGAGCCAGCTGTCGACATTAAATGCACCTGTCGCGCCGACGTTATTTCTGCGGTACTCTCCTTCGTACCTATAACGGTCGTTTGCTTCAGCACTGGAGTCCAGGTTCCGTTAACCTTGAGGCTTTCTTCTTTCTTGTTGAAACTATAGTCATGTTTGTGAATAACTCCCTGAACAAGCAGGCGTTGTAACTTTTCTCCACACCGAGAACCTGCTTCTCAGGGAATTTTATTGTGTGGTTGGTCTCACAAACCGCGTTCTCTATCGAGGCCGATTTGTCCACCTATTACAATCTGCAGTGTCGTTTGTGTTAAGTGGTCCTGGTATTGACTGACTGTCAAGTAATTGCAACATAGACATTTCAACACTTACACGGTACACAGTATATTCCCGAGACTGCAAGTTGGTCTCTTTTGTCCTTTGCCTATCGTAGATCTTCCTGAACGGTTGTTCAGTAATCCTTTTGCGCCATTTTGCGCAATGTGCCACTGATTCTCTCCGTCAGCCGGTGAATGTATGGCAGAAAACTTGAGCCGACTTTTCATGCTAGATGCTGGAACTCGCGTCAGAGACGCTGTGGTTCCCATGATCCAACTAGGGGCGTTACGATCGTATTAATTTTTCCTCTTTTCCGCATAGGTTTTTGTAGGTATCGGCCCAAGTGTACCAGTTTTCAGTACACACTTTACCCCAAGTTTCCACTTTAATAGTTGTACATTTACTTACTATATAAAAATTCATAAAGTTTTAAATGATTCTGCTGTATGGAATGTGTAATACTACAAAGTCTGTGTAGCCTCTTGAATGCCCAAGTATCCCTCATCAGGACAGAGTTTACGTAGCAAGTTCTGAAATTGTGCTCGAACGCAGTAGCTCTCTTCTCCTCCGGGCCGCTGATCTTGGCAGACTCCGTCGTTCTCTGGACCGTTCTGTATTTATAGAGCTTCGCTATAGACAGACGTGACTGAGGGGAAAGTGCAGCAGTACACTCCGATGATTCTTGAATGGCTGCGTCAGGTTTGGGGAAAGATACTGATACAGTTAAAACAGTTCCGGTGAAAGGAGACCCTTTTCCTATGGAACTGGATCGCGTGCAGGCTCGAACTGGCATTCATTCATCAAAAGAGACTACTGTATACGCACGTACATGTGAACACTTACACATTTCAGTAAAATTTTTTAACAATGAAAAATAGCTCACCTTTTCACAAACTTTTATTTATTTAATCTTCTTGTAGCCCTTACTAACATTTCATTACATTTAAGCTGATTTTTATGCGCCTTAGCTCTTAAATAAGCTTCTTTCTGTAAAAAATATCACAATGGCGGCTCTTCAGCACTAGGAAAACTTCCGCATACTCCTCGACGTCCATTATCGCCATCAGCTGAGTGCAAAATTCATAGTCTCCGTTGCACCCTTTCTTCTCGTCCCAATAACGTCTCAGAATACCCCACACTGCAGAGACCGCCTTTATGGCAGTTGATAATGTTTGTGTGACAGTTACGCTATTTTCGTGATCTTTGTCCACATGCTCAGCGCTAAAATCTAGACCGATGTCCTCGCTCTCTTCCTCTCAAATCAACTCCCCCGCCCCTCCCGCAGCTGAAATCTTTTATCTGAAGTTCTTGCAATAAATATTTGGTAACAATAATATTTCATGACTATTGCACTTCTCATTATTAGTATACAGATGTGTTATTAGATCACTGTTCCCCATAACCGCCACAGCTAGATATGATAGCTGTTGGACATTATACATCTGCACAATATTTCATAATGTTGGCATGGAGGTCGTTCAGATGTCTTAGAGAAGGTGAAGAGTATTCAAAGAACTGTGACTGACGCCCGAACAGCAGGGACTTACATGCATAGAGAATAGAAAATAGCCGGCCGAAGTGGCCGCGCGGTTCTGGCGCTGCAGTCTGGAACCGCGGGACCGCTACGGTCGCAGGTTCGAATCCTGCCTCGGGCATGGATGTGTGTGATGTCCTTAGGTTAGTTAGGTTTAACTAGTTCTAAGTTCTAGGGGACTAATGACCTCAGCAGTTGAGTCCCATAGTGCTCAGAGCCATTTTTTTAGAATAGAAAATAGTATATTGAGAATGGCTAGCTACTAGCCGAAATCTTCATTTGCGTAATAAAATCCAAAAAAAAATAAGGAGGACGGATTGCTGCAGTCTATAATTTATAATAAAATTCACCATCACACAGGATTGCACTGTGGAGATGACCCACGACGCCCGCTTGCACACTGAGGCCGTACGTATTCACAAACATGAAAATAGTTTTAAGAAGAGAGAAGGAAGCGTTAAGGAAGACCGAGTATGGATTCCTGTGTTGCAACAAACACCTCTTGAGGGTAGGTCTTGGACAAAGCCAGTCACGCGTGTTGGTAGAAAGTGAGGCGTAGCGCCAGCCGAAGATCCTGAGACAGAAGCAATGCGTCGTCAAATGGCCAAGATAGTTTCAACTGTTTTATATCAGTCTTCATTCTGTTAAGACTCTCAACTTGGTACAAGTGCTGACAATCCCTTTTCTTCAACAATCCATCAACTGAAAACAATGGAACTATTTTAAATAACAGGGAATAGTGAAGGACAAAATCGAGTACGGTTTTCTGAGTCATCACTCTTCTGACTGGTTTGATGTAACTCGTCACTATTTCCTCTCCTGCGCCAACCTCTTCACCTCAGACTCAAATTATTTGCTAGCTCTATTCCTATTTCTGCCTCCCACATAATTTAATCTCACAGTTACCTTTAGTACCATGGAGGTAATAGGCTGACGTCTTAACACATATCCTGTCACCCTAACCCCTCTTGTCAATGATTTCCATATTTTTTCCTTTCTTCGGCCATTCTGTGTACAAGATCCTGGCTCTTTATCTTATCAGTTCATCTGATTCTTAACGTTCACCTGTAGCAGCACATTGCAAACGCTTCATTTATCTTCCGTTCAAGTTTCCCGCTGTCTATGATTTACCACCATAAAATGCTATGCTTTTAAGTTATATCCTCAGAAATTTTTTCCCCGAATTGACATAAACGTAATAACTTGTAACCAGTAGACTTCTCTTAGTAAACAATGCCCTCCTTGCCTGTGCTAGTTTACTTTTTATGACATCCACGCTTCGTTCGTCACACGTTATCTTGCTTCGAAGATAGAAGAATTCCTAAATTTCACCTATTTCGTAACCACCAACGATGTCACGTTTCTCAATAATCTCGTTTCTGCTACTTCTCCGTCATTCGTCTTTTTGCAGTTTACGTTCAGTTTATACTCATTAGACTGTTCACTCCGTTCTACAGATCGTACAATTCTTCACATTCACTGAGGAAAGCGATGTCGTTGGCGAATCTTATCATTCATATTCACCCAGAACTTTAATCCCCTCTTTGATCCTTTCTTTTATCGCTTCTTCGATGTAGAGATGGACAGATTGCATCACCGTCATACAGCCTTTTTAATCCTAATACTTCGTTCTTGGTCTTCTGGTCTTACTGTTTCCTCTTGATTCCTGTACATACTGTATAGTAATCCTCTCCCTGTAGCTTACCCTCATTTTTTCAGACTCTTGGAAATCTAGGACCATTTTAGAGTGTCTAACGCGTTATATGTATCGAGAAATCTTATGAACGTGTCCTGATTTTTCTTCCGTCTTGCTCCTATTATCAAGTGTAACTACGGTGCTGACGTTCTGTTGTCCCTACATTTCCTAAAGCAAAACTTAACGTCATCTAACAGATAGATACTTCTCTTTTCGTTCCTTTTGTATATTATTCTTGTCAGTCACTTGTGTGCATTAGCTGTTAAGCTCATTCTGCCATAATTTTCGAACCTACCTGCCCTTGCTACCTCCGGAAATGCGAAAGCCTAATGTTACGACGCCGGTGCTCTAGATTCTGCCCACTATAACCGCTCTTTTAATTAAGAACAATATTATCAGGCTTATTCTCATATAGGGGAGAGCTGGTCGATAATATCGGAAATAATTAATAGCATTGAAAAAGTTCTAATTAAAATTACCAATATATAATCTCCGATCAGAATAACGCCCGCAGCAAGCTAGCGATTCAGGGAAATCAAAGAGGGTTTAACGTGGCTACTTTTGTTTCTAGATTCTGCAATATAAACCATGTGCGGGTGTTGTTAGTTCTGTTGTCTCGTTTTCCGCGCTTCGAGTAAGTCTACGTAGCTACGACGGACGATATCGCTGGCATTTCCATGTGACATGCTGCGGGGATCAGGGCACTTCAGTTAAACTGCAAGAAAATTGACTATAGTTAATGTATACGGACAGACTTTTGTCGTACGTTCAAGGACTACCAATATCTGAGGAACTGTCTGCGCGAGAAGAGTAGCGCTCAGTATTAAATTCTATTTTATGCCGAGTAACCGACACTAGGATCTGTGGACTATACGAACGGACGTTAAACTGAATATAAGAACGGAACTGACACTTAGCTTTGCGGAAGTAAAAGTGTACAATGTTTGAATGACTGTAGCGAAGTATAGTAGTGGACCATAGTCCTTGCTATAACATCATTGAGTGACAAACTATAAAATTCACTTATATTTTAGTTGCCGTAATTGCTGAGAGTAATTGTAGGATCAACCCTCCTTTTCCCTACATACAAAACACAATCCTTTATGATCATTTAATTATTATTGAACGTTGTTAATAAAAAACTAAAGTGATTTCCATAAATTACGTGTATATTAGTAAATAATAACTAACATCTCAAGACGTTATTAATTATCTTTTCTTCGGTAACGCAGCAAAAAATTAAGGCTGATCGACTGAGTAAACAATTAACATTTATTATTAGAGTTAAAACCCGAAATTTAGTCCCCTTTACAGTGAAGATTTTTGTGGCTGCTCCATCTCAGTTACAGATATAACGAACAGTCAGGCATATACAGTAGATAACAGCATTACTATCCTTCGTCAGAGAAGTCGACGACAGCAGACCGACAGAGGGCGACTACACCACCAACTTGAATAATCGTTTGGTTGCCTTTTGCTTCAGAGATTTTAGAAATTCTAGCGGAATGTTATCTATCCTTTCTGTCTTTTTTGATCTGGTCCCCTCAACAGCTCTTTCAAATTCTGACACGTGTACTGAATCCCCTATCTATTCCATGCCGACTCCAGTTTCTTCTTCTGCATGTCATCAGATAAATCCTCCCAATGATTAAGGCCTTTATTGTACTATCTCCCCTACCCTCTCTCTCCTCTGCGAGCAACAGTGGCATTGCCATTGCACTCATAATGCTAACACCCTTGCTTTCCATTTCTCCGGAAATTGCTTTCAGTTTTCTTTATGCTGAGTCAGTCTTCCCGACGATAACTTCTCTTTCGATATCATCACATTTTTCTTCAGCCATTTCATCTTGGCTTCCTATATGTTTTAATTCTGATTTGTATTGCTGTATTTCTACTACAAAAATGGGAAAGCAACACCTATAATACTTATCGTTGCAATTATATCAGCATGCAATCCTATGAATCAGTTCATTTTACTTGAGAATAAAATTCTTTGTTACGATTCCTATTGCCATCCATGTGAATGTCAACGTCAACTGAAATACAATTGGTCAGCGCCATTCGAAAGGTGCTTATCAAAGTTATAGATGGTAATGTCTGACATTTGTAGCTGCCAGTAACAGATTCAGTACTTTTCATTGTGCTAATAACGACTACTAGTAGGCTATATTCCTCATCTCTTGTGTGAAGGATTCATTGAATATGATTGAATGTGAACAGCGATTGTCATGTGAAGCGAGTTTCATTCCAATACCGACATGTATTTGACAACTGATCTCACAAGGGCCTTATAGTTATTTGACGTATATCTGTGGTGTGAAAGAGCACAGCGCTTGTGTAGTGTATCCCAGGTTGTCACTTTCCTTTTACCGTTTATGTTGCCAATATCTGTTCTGTGGAACTGGGTTCATGCTGTCAGTTACCTTCATTATGAAACTCTGGAGGAAACCCTCTTTCTAAATCTACACCGTAAAAGTTTATCTGTAATGAGACTCGTTAATGAGTTTTTTTATTTTGTTTTAACCCTACCACAGTATTTGGGGTCGAAATGACCGCTTTAAGCCCACTGGGAAATCGAATATCACATCCGGAAATAATTTCGCACCTTTTAAAAAGGATTGTAGCAGGTCTAGATAATTGGTTCAGATATCCTGATTGTCTTAGCCTAACGTACATGCTGAGTAATCTACAACGTCCGTTAAACTGATTTTCAGATTAAAGATAACTGAGAACAATGTTAGATATTTACTCGCAATTCAGAAAGGTAGCAAACGGTCACACATAAGAACGTTACTTCACAATTCATAAGAGCAAATCATGTGATGCATCAAGTGATACAGTGACAATGTTGTGTGATTCCATGTAATAGTTGCTCACAGGGGGGGATCATTTTGGCTGTTAGTATCAAATATTTTCGAACAGTTGTAGACAGTTAATAAAAAATTTGACATGTTTTTGTTCGGGCTTTAGAATCTCGCCTGGTTGTTGTTACCGCTGGACGATGGGAGCAGAAGAGGAATGCTGAAAGTAATTACCCGTTAACCTTAAGGTCACACGAGACGCAGCTTTAAACAAATTTGAGTTCTCATGGCAGTCCGTAGCTTAGAGCAGCAGACAAATTTGATATTAGTGCTACGTTACGTAGTTCAAAATGGTTCAAATCGCTCTGAGCACTATGGGACTTAACGTCTAAAGTCATCAGTCCCCTAGAACTTAGAACTACTTAAACCTAACTAACCTAAGGACATCACACACATGCATGCCCGAGGCAGGATTTTAACCTGCGGCCGTAGCGGTCGCGCGGTTCCAGACTGCAGCGCCTTTAACCGCTTGGCCACCCCGGCCGGCATTACGTAGTTCCCTTGCGACAACACTACCACTTTAATTGCTCAACTGTAGAAGACGAGTGGTTCAGAATGGTTCGATATGGTAGTAGTAATCTGAGACCCACATTACGCTGCAAACGAACAAGCGGGCGACTGATGGTGAGCATCTCACTACGACGTCTGGCTTGTAATTTGATTAGTAGGCACACAGTCATAGAAATATCTGTGTGCCGTTTTACAAGACAGGAAATAAGTAGCCGGCGTCTGCTAATTACTTTATTCACTCTTCTGTCGATAATACAGTCGTGGCAGTCACACTGCGAGATGTATTTAATCAAAATAAGATAAATTGTATCCGTTTTAAAATTTATAGTCTGGATTTCGTACCATATCAGGGAAACCATTTAAATAACTGAATGCCAATGTTGATTTGACGTTAATTGATTACCAGTTTGAGCATTAAGAGAAACGTCACATAAAAATTGAAGAGGAAACGTACAAGAGAATACGGTATTTCCCTTTCAGTGAGACTGCTTTGATCTAGAAGACGTGTTCTACTATACCCCGCTCTGAGTACCCGCCACAGCACATTCGTTCCGTTAAACACGTACAGAATGTTGTAGAAGTCTACCTTCTGAGACCCCATATTATTTCAAACTCTTGTCCGGTTTCCAGCCAGATCAAACTGTCATCTGAGCACAATATTTTAGCGGTCCATCTGGCCACAATCATCAGGTGAGAAAAGCTACGCTGCTCTCGCCGATAACTGATTCAACTCGCAAATGACTGCACCTTTACATGCATCTGAAGTACTACAGCGCATGCGCTAGGTGCAGTGCGCACTTTCTCAATCATTCCTGCTGCCCCCTGGCGCAAAGAGAGTTGCAGCGCCTCCGGTGGTTGGTACTGTCGAAAATGATTATTCATAGCAGGACGATTCAGATGCAGTTGATTCTTCATGTCTGATAAAACAGGATTCCACGTTCTACTTAGTGGGTATCTATTACCACGATTAATGATATTATCTGCTAGTCTGATCTCAACAGATTCTTTTAAAACACAATCCCAGTACCCAGAAGCACTTGAAACTACTTGCGTCTCATTGTATAACATCCTGTGTCCCTCTGTAAGGTAATGCTCAGCCACCGCAGATTTATCTGGTTGTAATAATCGCGTATGTCGTTGATGTTTAATACACCTGTCGTTGATGGTACGAATAGTTTGGCCAATGTAAGTTTTCCCGCACTCACACGGTATTTTGTAGACACCAGGCTTCCTCAAACCTAAATCATCTTTCACAGAACCAAGAAGTGCTCGAATCTTAGCTGGCGGACGAAAAACTCATCTGATCTCATATTTCTTCAAAAGTCTACCTATCTTGGCGGACACATACCCAGCATACGGAAGAAAAGCCACGGACGTAAAGGTGTCTTCAGAAGGTTCGGGTAGAGGTCCTAACTCAAAAGCACGTCGAATTTGTCGGTCCGTATAGCCGTCATTATTGAACACGTCCTTAAGAAGTTTCAGCTGCTGTGGTAAATTTTCAGCAACCGAGACAGCATATGCTCGTTTAACCAAGGTCCGACGACTCCTGTACGTCGAAAAGGTGAAAGGTGGATGGCAACTGGTAGCATGTAAGGACCTGTCGGTATGAGTCGGTTTCCTTTAAACACTACGTCCTTGAGTTCCGTCTTCTTTTCTATAAACTAGTACATCCAGAAAAGGTAACTTTCCCTCCTTTTCAATTTCCATAGTAAATTTGATGTTCAGATGAAGACAATTAAAATGGTAAAATAACCGGTGCAAAGAGTCTATTCCATGTGGCCAAAACCATTGGCACATTGGGTACAGTGGGCCTCATATTTTACTTCCGTTACAAGTATACTAAACATAGTACAAATTAACCTACTACTAGTTTAAGTTTCTACTAGTACGTAATATGATGAATTCACTATGATATCCGCTGAATGTACCAAGGATAAAATATAGAGCGCGAAGAGATATCTGCCACATGTACAGAAAAAGACTGTAGGTATAAGGGTCGAAGGACACAAAAGAGGAAACCTAGGTGAGAAGAGAATAAGACAAGGTTGTAGCCTCTACGTGATGCTGATTAATCCGTATATTTAGTAAGCAACAGTCCGCCCCAGGTAGCTGAGTGGTCAGCGCGACAGAATATCAATCCTCAGCGCCCGGGTTCGATTCCCGGCTGGGTCGGAGATTTTCTCCGCAAAGTGACTGGCGGTTGTGTTGTCATCATCATCATCATCATCATTTCATCCCCATCGCCACGAAAGTCGCCGAAGTGTCGTCACTCCGAAAGACTTGCACCCGGTGAATGGTCTACCCGACGGGAGGCCCTAGTCACACAACATTTATTTTAGTAAATAAAAAAGAAAACGGAGGGGGTATACATAAATGGTTAAAGTTAATGAAGAACATTATGTAAACTTACATGTTTCACGATGAAATAGTAATTCTGTCAGAAGAGACAGCAAAGAACTAGCAAGATCAGCTGAACTGAATGGATAATTCGTTGAAAAAGGGTTATAAGGTTAACATCAATAAAAATCAATCAACGGTGATGGAAAGTAGTGGAACTAGATCACTTGATGGTGATGGAATTGTATTAGTAAACTGTCGCTAAAAGCAGTCGATTTATTTTGAAATTTGGTCAGATATATAGCCAGCGATGACCGAAGAAGATAAGATATAAATTACAGACTGGCAATAGGAAAAAACAATTATCTGGAAAAGAGAAACTGGTTAACTTTGAATATAAGTTTAAGTGTTGGTATTGTAGTATGACCTTTTACGGAAGTGAAACGTGGACGATAAACAGTTACGACCGAAGGAGGATAGATCATTTTTAAGGTTGTTCCTACAGAAGAACGTAGAATGTAACATGGGTAACTAATGAAGAGGTACTCATCGAATAGAGGAAAACAGATATTTGTGGCATAGCTTCAGTAATAGAAGAAACTAACAGATGCGACGCATCATGAGGAATGAAGTCGTAGGACAGAGAACGGCAACGTCATGTTCTGGAATACATATTTTTCGGCTGCGCACTACTCGTAAAACATTGAAACACAGGACAGAAGCAACACTTAACTTCAGCTATTATTGGCGAATTTCTAACATTACCATTATGTTTCATGCTGGACAGTGGCTGTATTCCAAAGAGAAGTCGTTCCGGCACGTAACAGCGAAACAGAAAGTTTGGAGACGCAACTGCTCCCAAAGATAGGTGAAGTGTAGCACGATTTGTCATAAGTAAGTAACCGTTTATTCATTGCTTTTAAGAATTTTCGTGTCGTCTACAGAACAGCGTTTTTATTTTATCTCAGTCAGTGTATAGGTGTAATACACGATGGCGAGTCAGTAAATAGGTCCCAAACGCCAGTATACCACATATCGTTTTAAATTTCGTGCGTGTAATTATCTATAATTTGGCAGCACATGTCGTGTGGAAGGTAGCTGATACACTCTGTTCCACGGCCAATGCTTGATCACCTGAAGTCGGCGTAAGCGTGTACCCAAGTAAAATAACGCACTGTTTGTGAGCCGAGGAACTGTTAACATTGCTCGTCCATAGCGAAATTCGTACCGTATGTGGTTAGAACCTTATGTCATGGATAGTTGTATTCAAGGAGATATAGGAATTAAGCATAGGATGAGAAAAACCACAGACAAGAAGCCTCGTGGCCGCATTTGTTATCTAGTGAAGGCACTTGTTCCACCGTGTAGGGCTATTTAGTTACCACCGGTACACATCGGTCTCGCGGCTTGCAGCAGTATAAGACACCATACAAACTTTCTATATCCCGAGAGGTCACTCGTTAGTTGTGAACGCTGCCACAAGAATTCTATGCTACATGCTTCTAACGCCCGATCGATGGGAAAAGTGTAAGTTCACATGGGGTGTATATCGAAAAATAAAATAAATTTCAGGATGGTACACACAGCTGTGATGTGCCTATCCCAGTTTGTGATTTACTTAGTGACTCATCCTCGTACTTATAGAAGAGATGTGCAGTTCTTAGTACCACTAAACGCAATGTCTCTTCGGCAAGTCTTCACACAAATACTTTCCTGAGAGAGAAAGTAGCACTACATGCTAACGTAATCCCTGGAAGAAGGAAGGAAAAAAGTCATTGGAGACGGAGGACAAACTTGGTTTAGAAAGAATGGGGAAGAAATCGGCCACGCTTTTTTGAGAGGAAAGATTTACAGAAATCACGAAAGCCTAAATGTGGGTGACAGTACTTGTATTTGAGCCCTCTCCTCCTGAATGAGAGTCCAGTATACTGTCTACTGACCCACTTTTCTCAGTGATGTCAGTGCAAATGTCGGACCGGCCTGTGGAGCGGTAAAGCGCTTGCCGGGAATCCGGGAGGTTACGAGATCGATTCCCGGTCGGAACACAGGAACTTTCAGTCTGATTTTAATCTAACCTTCACCTCTACATTATCTGAAAAGTCGACAGGATCGACACGTTAAATATGGGTCAACTTATCCCGTGTGGATAATGGTACTACTATTATTATTATTGTCATTACTGCTTTTAATAACGTCGCGTCTCTACAAGTCCTAGGATCCCTAAGTCACCTGTGTCCACTTGGTGAGTCAACTTCAGCGACTTGGTACTGTACGCCCACTCGATATTAAACCCTGGAAAATGCACTTTTACACCAATCCACAGAACCTCTCCTTCTCCGTGCCCTCAGACGTTATATACAGCACCCAAGTGTAGGTTTACTGACTATAGTAGAGCATCAAACCTTGTGCAGATATATTTCACAACACATCATGTAGCTGTTTGTCATGCATCCTGTGAAGAATTATGCAGTGGAGACGCTCCTTAAGAATATAATTTGACGACACGAATTGGTGATGTTCTACATTGTGCCCAATATAAAACTAAACTTAGTAGATGCATTTAGAATAAAATGCTCATACCAATGTTTATATACTGTTTCGTCCCATATATCTCGTACCTCAAGTTAGTTTTTCATCACCGATACCACTTTTCGTTTAGTCTCAGCTGTGATAAATACATCATATACTGTCAACCATTTGGGATATATGCAATAGTGTTGACAAAACACAAATACTATCCACGAGTACGATGGCTGATCAACAAAGACTACCACTGGGAGTCTCCTCTTTGTACCACGAATATCTGAAAAGAACAGGTTTTCTGTATGATGTTCATAGACAGCAGCAATCCCGTATCGGTTGCTTGACAGTAATAGTCTATCTTGTAGAGACACTTTGCATTTCGCATATCATACTATGGCGGTGACGCGAGAGATGCAGTTCTCTGTTTATTTAAACCATATGGCCACTGAAACTTATAAAAGCAGCAGCAAGCGTACGGTGAAGACGCAGTGCCTCGTGCAACATTGTTCAGGTAGTTCAAGGACTTCAAAGGTGACACACTTGTCTGTTTTAAGCAAGGTGTACCTGTAGTTTCTGATCTGGTGTGACTGAAGTCAACGGTAACACAGCTGCTGTATTGTCCTTGAGGATCGGCAGAAAATATTACTTAACTTCGGTGATGTGTTGAGGACTTCATATGGCAGTGTCTTTATGATTAAGCATAACACTCCATAACACTCCATAAGAAACGTGTTTGCGCCAGATGACTCCCGAACAAAAGGCTGTGCAAATGGTGAGATGCCAAGACGTGCTGCATTTGTTTGGTGACGGAGTGGATCCGTTACTGGAATCGATTGTCACCGGTGATGAATCATGGCTGCATCATTATGGTCCTGTAGGAAAATGAACATTGTGGAAATCTCCATGTTTCTTCATCACCAAAAAAGGCGAAAATTGTTCATGTTAGAGGGAAAGAGATTAAGATCGCATTTTCTGACTGTCATGGAATGATTTACCAGCATGCAATTCCCCCTCACACTACTGTCACAACAGCATACTACATGTCAATAGTGTCTAAACTGATGAATCACACTCCAAGGAATCGACCCGAACTTTCTCGGAATGGGTGGCAAATTCATCATGACAATGCGAAGTCTCACGTCACAAATCAGTTCAACATTACCTGTGTTCTGCACCTGCTTTATAACCCCGACCTTACACCCTGTGCTTTTTATTTTAATCGCGTCACTAAAGGCAAAGCTTTGGGGCATTCCGTTTGAGAACTCAGTAGCAATGCTCAAGAAAAGTGAGGCGATTCTCAAGGACCTTATAAAGAAGGACCAACACCATGTATACGAGGGCTGGCAAATACTCTATAAAAAGTGCATTCAAATAGGAGGGGATTGCTCGGAAAAAGGTCAGTTAAACATTGAAATGGAGTAATACACATCGGTGGAAAAGTCAGTCTCTGCCTTCGTTGATAGGCCCTCATATATAGAGAAGCACTTCTTAAAGTATCCTAGGAGCAGACGGAGAGAAGTAAGAAACAGGAGTATGCGATCTACTTACAATGTTTTCGAACTTTAAATCGAATGTAAAAGTACATCCGCTACGTTGTTACTATACTGCAAGCTGTTGGTAGATTTATCCATAATGACGAGTCTTCTAATTTCGTAACCACCAAGGAGTGACGGAACTGTGGTTAAGGCAGTGGTTAATACTAACGTTTGGCATTTCACAGCTGGATTTCTTGCGACTTCAGTAAACCCCTGAAATCGATATCCAGGAAACGACTACCGCCCATTTGTTGAATATCCTTGCCCAGTACGGGCTACTGTTTCAGCTTCAAGCACCAGCTTGTAACGCCGGAAATGCATATCCTTCTATTTCCGTCTATTGTAATATAATTTTTTTTCCTTACTTTGTTACCTGAATATATGACATTTCTGTGCCTGTATATATTGTAATTGTTTTACTATTTGTATATATATATTTATGCATTTATGTCGATGTATAATTGGTTTGTTTTGTAAATATTATGTGTATTTTACGCTGGGTCTGGCCTAGGGAAAACTATACTATCGAACGAATACATCGATAGGTCGTGTGGAGAACCTAAGTGTTTATGATCTTTGGTAGTGTTAACTCTGCCGCGTGGAGCGCGGGCTGAGCAGAGAGAGTCTGGCTGGAGTAGTGCGGTTGAGCAGGTGTGTGTGTGGCGCCCCCCGCGAGTTGCCGCGCTTTCGGGGTTTGGCAGCATGTAATTGCGCTCGACTTGCGATGATAGTTTCTGACATGGTGTCGCGGACGGGAAGCATTAGCTGGCGCACATCAAGAGCCCGTTTCGTCTGGTGACCGTGTCGAGAAGAAGGCGCGCCAACACCCAGCTTCTGCAACAGCGACGGCCGACAATGAGTGACTGTCGCCACCTCCTCGATCGACGACTTCAAACCTTCAATCAACCAACAAGGAAGACTAAAAGCAAGTAAAGTTTCAGGAGTGTATGGCAGACCTCAGCTTTTCAAACTGTTCAAATCACAAAATTACAGCAACATAGCATGAACCTTTGTTGCTCATTGTCCCAATTGCATTGCCAAGCAGGGTCCCTTCCTTTTCCGAAATGAGCCTGAGTGTCGTTGAAATTCAAACGCCAGCATAATTCCATTTCACTGCTTTAATTTCAAAGTTCAGTTTAAGTATTCATAGCTGGCTACAATATTTAGATTACACAAGCACAAATTAAGAGTGCGAGTTTTGTTACCATATTTTAGCTTACCTGGACTGCAGCTCAGCTTGGTACGTACTAAATTTTATTATTGTTAATTGTTCAGAATCATTTAATTCAAGTTCAACGTTAAATCTCTCATTTCTAAATTGCGTAGATTCAAGTTGCTTTTGATATGATTGTTGAGGTAGTCCAAGACTAACCGTATTTTACAGAATTTCGATGTGCTTCAGAAAGAAAGCTCACTATTAACTTCAGTCACTAAATTAACTTTCGATTTTCCGGTTTTGTTAATTCTTTTGCTAAATTAAGTCAGAGTGTAGCGAAAATTATTACTTATGACAAACTTTCAGTTTTCACACTACACGTGTCAACCTCCAGTTGCCACGCTTCTAGTGCTAATTATATGTGTAATAACCTTTCTTTTTCAGTTACTATAGTAATTGTCCATAGGACTGGCGACCATAATTTCCCCCAGATCTCAAATGTCTAATTACCGCTAGTTAATTGTTAACGTAACGGCCGCACATTTACTTTCTTTATTAACTTTACCCCTTTTCAAAATTAATTTCCACTAGCTTCATTGACATTTTTCCTTTCATAAAGATGTAACCCTTTCCTCCCTCTTTACCGACAGATTAACTTCAGTGACGAGTGCTTTTTTCCAAATTTCCATGAGGTACACGCAGTTTAATTTTTCACTGTCATTAAGGTCGATAAGAGAGGGGGAGGTTACACGTGGCGACCTGGTGACAGGACAATCTTCGGATTTGAGGTTGTTCTGGACACGAATTTTGCATTGTGCAAATCTCGTAACAAAGTACTAGTTACGAAATAGTCGATAGGTCAGCGAGAATATTAGTGTGAGGAATCCTAAGTAGATTTGAGATTTGTTATTTATATTGAAAATTATTAAAATGAGTGAAGGCAACAATTACCGAAATTTGGTAGACTTGGATACGGAACAATCGCTCGAACAGTGGGAAACGCGCACTGCGGTACCCATTGTTCAGGGGCAGGCGGCTAGCATGAAAGACGCGAGCGCCGAAACGCAACAAAGAGCAGAAATGGAATTCCAAACATTAGAAAATGTTTCGGAATCGGAAGTGAAAATCAATTCGGAATCAAAAATGGCTCTGAGCACTATGGGACTCAACTGCTGAGGTCATTAGTCCCCTAGATCTTAGAACTAGTTAAACCTAACTAACCTAAGGACATCACAAACATCCATGCCTGAGGCAGGATTCGAACCTGCGACCGTAGCGGTCTTGCGGTTCCAGACTGCAGCGCCTTTAACCGCACGGCCACTTCGGCCGGCTAATTCGGAATCCCTTGGTGACGAATACGGGGGACAATTAAAGAGGAAGCCGCTACGGAAGTAAAACCGGTAGTTTCCGGGAATTTAACTGATTTATTGAATGTTTTCATTGACGAAATCAAGAGTCAATCGGCAGAAATGAAAGCTCTGTCTGCCAAGGAAGACGATCAGGCTGCCAAGCAAGAAGCTCAGGCTGCCAAGCAAGAAGCTCAGGCTGCCAAGCAAGAAGCTCAGGCAGCCAAGCAAGAAGATCAGTATAAAAAAATTGAACGAAAGCTAGACGATCAGAACAAAGCTATTAATGTTGTTAACAACAATGTTGGAGTTGTTAACACAAAAGTTGATAAAATCAAAGAAGATATTGTTGTGATTAATACCGAAATCGGTAATCTTAAACAGGATATGATAAGCGTTCAGGCGGAAATTGCGAGCATAAATACTCGTTTTGATTCCGAAATTAGCAGAATCAAGAAAAGTGTAGGAGACGCAGTTGCTCCGATCATCGAGAATAAGGTGACGGAACAAATTCAATTAGTGAAAAAAGAGGATCAAAAGAGGGTGGAAACTTTAAAGGCTTTGGTATCCGAAGTAGATACCAAAGCGACGAAGCAGGCTAATACCTGCGAAGAGATAAAAAGGGAAGTAGAAACGCTTGCGACAACCACTTGCCAAGTAATTACGAGAGTGTCGGAATTAGAAAAGAAACTTGACGAAAAACAGAGCTATGTGCCAATCTGTGCACATAGTTCGGAATTGTTGACGAAAGAGGAGCGGTTCGACCCCTTGAAAAAAGGCGGTATACACGCGACGGATTTCATTAGAAATTGTGAAAGAGTTGTACCCAGATCATGGACTAATGAGAGAAAAATTAATGCGGTTATTGATGTGCTGGCTGGTGATGCCAAGCGTTGGGGCTTAAATTTCAACATTACGAACCTGGCTTTTGACGAGTTTAAAAATTTGTTTCTGGCTGAATACTGGTCAGAGCAAAAACAGCAAAGTGTCTGGCGCGAATTTGTCGTATCGAGGCCTTTCGATGCGAATTCGCGCGGCTCGATGATGGAGTTTTGTGAGGGCTGGATCCGCAAGTTGGAATATTTACGTGATCGCCGCACGGAATCCGAAATAGTCTGGGAACTCTACAAGAAGCTTCCAGATGATGCAAAACGCTACGTAGGAAGCAATTACAGGACAATCAATGATTTCCTGGAAAGAGTTGAGGACGAGGACAATTGGCGCAATAACCGCGATACTGGTAGAGGACGTGGTATCAACAACAGGTACCACAACAACCACAACAACAATAACCATGGGAATAATGCATATCGCAACCATGGCAGCAATAACAAAAATGGTTCGGACCGTAATAACAATCGGTACAAAGCAAATAAAAACAGGAATGACGGAAACCAGTATCATACTAGCGTGATACGGCTTTCGCAGAATAGTAATAACGCCAGAGGGTGTGATCAGCCGCCTCAGCAGCATCCGGGGAGCGTATCTGCTGGGACGAGACAGGGAAACCATTAGCCGCGCCGGTGAGGGGCCGACCGGGCGTGGAGAAATTTTGGCGGCCCAATAACAGTAGACAACCGAGGTGTCGTCGTTATGAGAATTCCGTATGGAATAATCAACGCCGGGAGAGTGTGCCAGTGTTAAGAGAAAGGAGTTCGCACACAAGTAGTAGATCAGCTGTAGACACGGCAGTAGAAAATGCATTCACTGTCAGTGAGAAAAATTTAAGTAGTGTTCCGGAAATCGATTATAAAGTGGCAGCTGTAATACCCACAGCGGAACTGGAGATTGAGTTTAAGAATGATTCGCAAGTGTTGAGAGAAGATCAGATGTCGGATAAATCGTTCGTCATCGAGCGAGGGGATGCAGAGAGGGATGAGGTCTGGTTAAGGCAATTCAGTCGCTTATACGACGAACTAAGAGATTATAGGGGCCTGTACGGGAGAAGTGTTTATGGGGAGCGCGGGCAGGATTTGCCGCGTCTCGTCCCGCAGGAAGATAGTGTTTGTGAAATGATAGAAAGTTCTGGCCCTAACCGGCAGACTTTACTAGAAATAGTTGATGTTAATGGGGAGCACGAGCAAGATGCGTCGTGTTTCGTCCCGCAGGAGTTGAATGTTGATGTAGTAACGGAAAGTTCTGGCCCTAACCGGCAGACTTTACCGAAAGTTGTAGTGGTAGAAGTAGCCGACCCATCCGACGCGAACATCCAGTTTAAACATTGCGAGAGTATTAAGGAGAAAGATTACGAAAATTTTAGAGATAGCCTGACACGATTGGTAGAAAAGCACGTAGATTACAGCATGTATGAGGTTAGAGCTGACGTTATGCGGTCAGACGGTAGCAGTGTGGGTTGCGCAGATCCAGAGGAAGTAATTTCAGATGCTACTGGGCAAATTCCTCCAGGTAGATTGGCAGATGAGATCAATCTGGCCAAAGAGGAATCAACAAAGGTGACAATTAGTGAATTGATAGCAAAGCAACACTCACTAGTTGACGAGTTACAGGAAAAGGTTTCGGTATTGGAGGCGAAGCTACAGACTAAGCCTCAGGACAAACGTGTTGAAATTAAAACTGTATGCGAACAGAGACTGAAAAAGCCGCCAGATAAGCCGGATTTAGGCTCAAAGCCGGATGGTTTTTTCTGGAATGACCAGGATTTACTGTGGGAAAATAAAGAAACAGTCGAGGACAAGTGTAGGCAGATAGTAGTGTCTGTTAATATGCACGACCTACAACTAAACGTGTTGATTGACACCGGTGCAGAATTGAGTGCTGGGAAAATATTTGAGTTACTGAAAGACAGACCCGGCATCGTAGTTATGCCAGTAACAGGAGTGAAAATTATCGGTGCTACTGGGAAGGCCAGTAAACCGGTCACAAAACAGATTTTTGTCAACTTCGAGATATGTGGGGCACGATTTGAACAAGAGTTTGTCGTCGTGCCAGACTTAACTACGGACGTAATTATCTGGTTAGATTGGCTATTAAAGTACCGTGCAGTGATTAATTGCGAAAGCAAAACTTTGACATGTACGTCACAAGATAAAGCAATAGTAGTTAGTTTTGACGAGGCAGGAGACGGTGTGCATAGGCAATAACAGCCTATACACATTGTTAACTGGCTGGATGACATTGACGTAGGAATGAATTTGAACTGCCGTAACGTGAGGAATCTCGGCATTGACAAAAGTGTAGAACGTGAATTGGAAGAGATAATCAAATGCCCTCCACGGATTGACATTAGTATTTGTGTGAAAAAAGATCGTTTGCGAGAAGTAATGAAGCTAAAAGCCGATGCTCGCATACGTCGTCATGACGCTAAAGTGCGTTTTGCTAAGTTTGCAATCGGAGACTTAGTACTTGTAAAAGCTCATGAGAAATCGAGCGAGATAGACAATGAAATCTCTAAATTTAAGTTTGTTTATAATGGACCATATACAGTCATTGGTATACCTCACACAAATGCTTATTGCTTAGAGTATCCAATTTCTGGAAAACGATTAGGTATACGGAATATTGTAGACTTGAAATTGTACCAACCTAGGATTGATTAATACCACAGTATGGGTAATTTGTACAGTATGTGAATATAGAGTGTAAGATTAAACGTTTTGCTAGATTGTCATGCTTTTGCCTGACCAAGAGGACATTAAAGAAGTTGTAATTAATAAGTAATTAACTTGTACTAAATGATTTGACAGAGAGTGATTATTTATCAATTGAAAAATCCAAGCTGCTAGTTTAAGTTTTCAGCTGAGTCACAGTAGATTAAGCAATGTAAATATGATTTTGTAACTAGCTGTAAGATTTCATGAATATGTGTGTTACTAGTCGTTGCCGATGTACTTAGACGCTGTTTTAAGTTTCAGGCTAGTACATGCGTGTGATGATGGACAGTGTTGAGTCATCCACTGTGATAGTGTTAGTGGACTCCTTGAGATTACTCGGGAGTGAGTTTTTCCCAAAGAATTCAGTGAAACGGACGTTCTGGAAACGCCGTTACAAGGGCGAGTGAGATCAAGCGTGCCGCACAGGCGGGCGCAACAATACTGGCGAGGCGGAGCCGCTGTCGGCTCTTGTGCCGCTGTCGGCATTATTTGTACTTGCGGGTACGGAAGGCGAAGATGTTTTTCTTCCCGGACAGCTGATGTGAAAGAATTCTGTTGTCAATATTTATGGTTTTTTCGATCTGATGTGTATTATTTTCTTGTTAGAGCCTAATGGACTCTCATGGCGAGAGTATTAATTATGAAAAGTTTATATAAAATGTTTATTCAATGTAATTAATTATTAATTTGCGTATTTTGATATACCTGTTTTTTATGACCATGTACTCTGGTTAATTTTGTAAATAGTAGTACGTTTCTTGATACTGTTACGAATTTTAATGATTTTGGAATAGCTAAACCATTTTCTACGTTTTCTATGGATTTTAATATGTTTTCAACCTGTTTTATTTTGTGCAAGATGACAGAGTGGAAAAGATTAGGAGTGTCTCCGCTCAATTATTATGGTCTGAAAATTGATTTATGCTTAATTAGACGAATGCTAAATTTTGTTGATGTTTTGAGCATATGCATTTCCGCTGTTTCTTTTTTAGGACATTTCCTGAGTCTGTTTACGTTACACGAACATCCTCAGACAATGTGGGGCACGTGTAACGCCGGAAATGCATATCCTTCTATTTCCATCTATTGTACTATAATTTTTTTTCTTACTTTGTTACCTGAATATAAGACATTTCTGTGCCTGTATATATTGTAATTGTTTTACTATTTGTATATATATATATATTTATGCATTTATGTCGATGTATAATTGGTTTGTTTTGTAAATATTATTTGTATTTTACGCTGGGTCTAGCCTAGGGAAAACTATACTATCGAACGAATACATCGATAGGTCATGTGGAGAGCCTGGATGAGCAGAGGGAGTCTGGCTGGAGTAGTGCGGTTGAGCAGGTGTGTGTGTGGCGCCCCCCGCGAGTTGCCGCGCTTTCGGGGTTTGGCAGCATGTAATTGCGCTCGACTTGCGATGATAGTTTCTGACATGGTGTCGCGGACGGGAAGCATTAGCTGGCGCACATCAAGAGCCCGTTTCGTCTGGTGACCGTGTCGAGAAGAAGGCGCGCCAACACCCAGCTTCTGCAACAGCGACGGCCGACAATGAGTGACTGTCGCCACCTCCTCGATCGACGACTTCAAACCTTCAATCAACCAACAAGGAAGACTAAAAGCACGTAAAGTTTCAGGAGTGTATGGCAGACCTCAGCTTTTCAAACTGTTCAAATCACAAAATTACAGCAACATAGCATGAACCTTTGTTGCTCATTGTCCCAATTGCATTGCCAAGCAGGGTCCCTTCCTTTTCCGAAATGAACCCGAGTGTCGTTGAAATTCAAACGCCAGCATAATTCCATTTCACTGCTTTAATTTCAAAATTCAGTTTAAGTATTCATAGCTGGCTACAATATTTAAATTACACAAGCACAAATTAAGAGTGCGAGTTTTGTTACCATATTTTAGCGTACCTGGACTGCAGCTCAGCTTGGTACGTACTAAATTTTACTATTGTTAATTGTTCAGAATCATTTAATTCAAGTTCAAAGTTAAATCTCTCATTTCTAAATTGCGTAGATTCAAGTTGCTTTTGATATGATTGTTGAGGTAGTCCAAGACTAACCGTATTTTACAGAATTTCGATGTGCTTCAGAAAGAAAGCTCACTATTAACTTCAGTCACTAAATTAACTTTCGATTTTCCGGTTTTGTTAATTCTTTTGCTAAATTAAGTCAGAGTGTAGCGAAATTTATTACTTCTGACAAACTTTCAGTTTTCACACTACGCGTGTCAACCTTCAGTTGCCACGCTTCTAGTGCTAATTATATGTGTAATAACCTTTCTTTTTCAGTTACTATAGTAATTGTCCATAGGACTGGCGACCATAATTTCCCCCAGATCTCAAATGTCTAATTACCGCTAGTTAATTGTTAACGTAACGGCCGCACATTTACTTTCTTTATTAACTTTACCCCTTTTCAAAATTAATTTCCACCAGCTTCATTGGCATTTTTCCTTTCATAAAGATGTAACCCTTTCCTCCCTCTTTACCGACAGATTAACTTCAGTGACGATTGCTTTTTTCCAAATTTCCATGAGGTACACGCGGTTTAATTTTTCACTGTCATTAAGGTCGATAAGAGAGGGGGAGGTTACACGTGGCGACCTGGTGACAGGACAATCTTCGGATTTGAGGTTGTTCTGGACACGAATTTTGAATTGTGCAAATCTCGTAACAAAGTACTAGTTACGAAATGGTCGATAGGTCAGCGAGAATATTAGTGTGAGGAATCCTAAGTAGATTTGAGATTTGTTATTTATATTGAAAATTATTAAAATGAGTGAAGGCAACAATTACCGAAATTTGGTAGACTTGGATACGGAACAATCGGTCGAACAGTGGGAAACGCGCACTGCGGTACCCATTGTTCAGGGGCAGGCGGCTAGCATGAAAGACGCGAGCGCCGAAACGCAACAAAGAGCAGAAATGGAATTCCAAACATTAGAAAATGTTTCTGAATCGGAAGTGAAAATCAATTCGGAATCCCTTGGTGACGAATACGGGGGGGGGGGGGGGGGGGGGGGGACAATTAAAGAGGAAGCCGCTACGGAAGTAAAACCGGTAGTTTCCGAGAATATAACAGATTTATTGATTGTTTTGATTAACGAAATCAAGAGTCAATCGGCAGAAATGAAAGCTCTGTCTGCCAAGGAAGACGATCAGGCTGCCAAGCAAGAAGCTCAGGCTGCCAAGCAAGAAGCTCAGGCTGCCAAGCAAGAAGCTCAGGCTGCCAAGCAAGAAGATCAGCCTAAAAAAAATTGAACGAAAGCTAGACAATCAGAACAAAGCTATTAATGTTGTTAACAACAATGTTGGAGTTGTTAACACAAAAGTTGATAAAATCAAAGAAGATATTGTTGTGATTAATACCGAAATCGGTAATCTTAAACAGGATATGATAAGCGTTCAGGCAGAAATTGCGAGCATAAATACTCGTTTTGATTCCGAAATTAGCAGAATCAAGAAAAGTGTAGGAGACGCAGTTGCTCCGATCATCGAGAATAAGGTGACGGAACAAATTCAATTAGTGAAAAAAGAGGATCAAAAGAAGGTGGAAACTTTAAAGGCTTTGGTATCCGAAGTAGATACCAAAGCGACGAAGCAGGCTAATACCTGCGAAGAGAAAAAAAGGGAAGTAGAAACGCTTGCGACAACCACTTGCCAAGTAATTACGAGAGTGTCGGAATTAGAAAAGAAACTTGACGAAAAACAGAGCTATGTGCCAATCTGTGCACATAGTTCGGAATTGTTGACGAAAGAGGAGCGGTTCGACCCCTTGAAAAAAGGCGGTATACACGCGACGGATTTCATTAGAAATTGTGAAAGAGTTTTACCCAGATCATGGACTAATGAGAGAAAAATTAATGCGGTTATTGATGTGCTGGCTGGTGATGCCAAGCATTGGGGCTTAAACCTCAACGTTACGAACCTGGCTTTTGACGAGTTTAAAAATTAGTTTCTGGCTGAATACTGGTCAGAGCAAAAACAGCAAAGTGTCTGGCGCGAATTTGTCGTATCGAGGCCTTTCGATGCGAATTCGCGCGGCTCGATGAAGGAGTTTTGTGAGGGCTGGATCCGCAAGTTGGAATATTTACGTGATCGCCGCACGGAATCCGAAATAGTCTGGGAACTCTACAAGAAGCTTCCAGATGATACAAAACGCTACGTAGGAAGCAATTACAGGACAATCAATGATTTCCTGAAAAGAGTTGAGGACGAGGACAATTGGCGCAATAACCGCGATACTGGTAGAGGACGTGGTATCAACAACAGGTACCACAACAACCACAACAACGATAACCATGGGAATAATGCATACCACAACCATGGCAGCAATAACAAAAATGGTTCGGACCGTAATAACAATCGGTAAAATGCAAATAATAACAGGAATGACGGAAACCAGTATCATACTAGCGTGATACGGCCTTCGCAGAATAGTAATAACGCCAGAGGGTGTGATCAGCCGCCTCAGCAGCATCTGGGGAGCGTATCTGCTGGGACGAGACAGGGAAACCATTAGCCGCGCCGGTGAGGGGCCGACCGGGCGTGGAGAAATTTTGGCGGCCCAATAACAGTAGACAACCGAGGTGTCGTCGTTATGAGAATTCCGTATGGAATAATCAACGCCGGGAGAGTGTGCCAGTGTTAAGAGAAAGGAGTGCGCACACAAGTAGTAAATCAGCTGTAGGCACGGCAGTAGAAAATGCATTCACTGTTAGTGAGAAAAATTTAAGTAGTGTTCCGGAAATCGATTATAAAGTGGCAGCTGTAATACCCACAGCGGAACTGGAGATTGAGTTTAAGAATGATTCGCAAGTGTTGAGAGAAGATCAGATGCCGGATAAATCGTCCGTCATCGAGCGAGGGGATGCAGAGAGGGATGAGGTCTGGTTAAGTCAATTCAGTCGCTTATACGACAAACTAAGAGATTATAGGGGACTGTACGGGAGAAGTGTTTATGGGGAGCGCGGTCAGGATTTGCCGCTTCTCGTCCCGCAGGAAGATAGTGTTTGAAAGTTCTGGCCCTAACCGGCAGACTTTACTAGAAATAGTTGATGTTAATGGGGAGCACGAGCAAGATGCGTCGTGTTTCGTCCCGCAGGAGTTGAATGTTGAAGTAGTAACGGAAAGTTCTGACCCTAACCGGCAGACTTTACCGAAAGTTGTAGTGGTAGAAGTAGCCGACCCATCCGACGCGAACATCCAGTTTAAACATTGCGAGAGTATTAAGGAGAAAGATTACGAAAATTTTAGAGATAGCCTGACACGATTGGTGGAAAAGCACGTAGATTACAGCATGTATGAGGTTAGAGCTAACGTTATGCGGTCAGACGGTAGCAGTGTGGGTAGCGCAGATCCAGAGGAAGTAATTTCAGATGCTACTGGGCAAATTCCTCCAGGTAGATTGGCAGATGAGATCAATCTGGCCAAAGAGGAATCAACAAAGGTGACAATTGGTGAATTGATAGCAAAGCAACACTCACTAGTTGACGAGTTACAGGAAAAGGTTTCGGTATTGGAGGCGAAGCTACAGACTAAGCCTCAGGACAAACGTGTTGAAATTAAAACTGTATGCGAACAGAGACTGAAAAAGCCGCCAGATAAGCCGGATTTAGGCTCAAAGCCGGATGGTTTTTTCTGGAATGACCAGGATTTACTGTGGGAAAATAAAGAAACAGTCGAGGACAAGTGTAGGCAGATAGTAGTGTCTGTTAATATGCACGACCTACAACTAAACGTGTTGATTGACACCGGTGCAGAACTGAGTGCTGTATCTGGGAAAATATTTGAGTTACTGAAAGACAGACCCGGCATCGTAGTTATGCCAGTAACAGGAGTGAAAATTATCGGTGCTACTGGGAAGGCCAGTAAACCGGTCACAAAACAGATTTTTGTCAACTTCGAGATATGTGGGGCACGATTTGAACAAGAGTTTGTCGTCGTGCCAGACTTAACTACGGACGTAATTATCTGGTTAGATTGGCTATTAAAGTACCGTGCAGTGATTAATTGCGAAAGCAAAACTTTGACATGTACGTCACAAGATAAAGCAATAGTAGTTAGTTTTGACGAGGCAGGAGACGGTGTTCATAGGCAATAATAGCCTATACACATTGTTAACTGGCTGGATGACATTGACGTAGGAATGAATTTGAACTGCCGTAACGTGAGGAATCTCGGCATTGACAAAAGTGTAGAACGTGAATTGGAAGAGATAATCAAATGCCCTCCACGGATTGACATTAGTATTTGTGTGAAAAAAGATCGTTTGCGAGAAGTAATGAAGCTAAAAGCCGATGCTCGCATACGTCGTCATGACGCTAAAGTGCGTTTTGCTAAGTTTGCAATCGGAGACTTAGTACTTGTAAAAGCTCATGAGAAATCGAGCGAGAAAGACAATGAAATCTCTAAATTTAAGTTTGTTTATATTGGACCATATACAGTCATTGGTATACCTCACACAAATGCTTATTGCTTAGAGTATCCAATTTCTGGAAAACGATTAGGTATACGGAATATTGTAGACTTGAAATTGTACCAACCTAGGATTGATTAATACCACAGAATGGGTAATTTGTACAGTATTTGAATATAGAGTGTAAGATTAAACGATTTGCTAGATTGTCATGCTTTTGCCTGACCAAGAGGACATTAAAGAAGTTGTAATTAATAAGTAATTAACTTGTACTAAATGATTTAACAGAGAGTGATTATTTATCAATTGAAAAATCCAAGCTGCTAGTTTAAGTTTTCAGCTGAGTCACAGTAGATTAAGCAATGTAAATATGATTTTGTAACTAGCTGTAAGATTTCATGAATATGTGTTTTACTAGTCGTTGCCGATGTACTTAGACACTGTTTTAAGTTTCAGGCTAGTACATGCGTGTGATGATGGATAGTGTTGAGTCATCCACTGTGATAGTGTTAGTGGACTCCTTGAGATTACTCAGGAGTGAGTTTTTCCCAAAGAATTCAGTGAAACGGACGTTCTGGAAACGCCGTTACAAGGGCGAGTGAGATCAAGCGTGCCGCACAGGCGGGCCCAACAATACTGGCGAGGCGGAGCCGCTGTCGGCTCTTGTGCCGCTGTCGGCATTATTTGTACTTGCGGGTACGGAAGGCGAAGATGTTTTTCTTCCCGGACAGCTGATGTGAAAGAATTCTGTTGTCAATATTTATGGTTTTTTCGATCTGATGTGTATTATTTTCTTGTTTAGAGCTTAATGGACTCTCATGGCGAGAGTATTAATTATGAAAAGTTTATATAAAATGTTTATTCAATGTAATTAATTATTAATTTGCGTATTTTGATATACCTGTTTTTTATGACCATGTACTCTGGTTAATTTTGTAAATAGTAGTACGTTTCTTGATACTGTTACGAATTTTAATGATTTTGGAATAGCTAAACCATTTTCTACGTTTTCTATGGATTTTAATATGTTTTCAACCTGTTTTATTTTGTGCAAGATGACAGAGTGGAAAAGATTAGGAGTGTCTCCGCTCAATTATTATGGTCTGAAAATTGATTTATGCTTAATTAGACGAATGCTAAATTTTGTTGATGTTTTGAGCATATGCATTTCCGCTGTTTCATTTTTAGGACATTTCCTGAGTCTGTTTACGTTACACGAACATCCTCAGACAATGTGGGGCACGTGTAACGCCGGAAATGCATATCCTTCTATTTCCATCTATTGTACTATAATTTTTTTTCTTACTTTGTTACCTGAATATATGACATTTCTGTGCCTGTATATATTGTAATTGTTTTACTATTTGTATATATATATTTATGCATTTATGTCGATGTATAATTGGTTTGTTTTGTAAATATTATTTGTATTTTACGCTGGGTCTGGCCTAGGGAAAACTATACTATCGAACGAATACATCGATAGGTCGTGTGGAGAACCTAAGTGTTTATGATCTTTGGTAGTGTTAACTCTGCCGCGTGGAGCGCGGGCTGAGCAGAGGGAGTCTGGCTGGAGTAGTGCGGTTGAGGAGGTGTGTGTGTGGCACCCCCCGCGAGTTGCCGCGCTTTCGGGGTTTGGCAGCATGTAATTGCGCTCGACTTGCGATGATAGTTTCTGACATGGTGTCGCGGACGGGAAGCATTAGCTGGCGCACATCAAGAGCCCGTTTCGTCTGGTGACCGTGTCGAGAAGAAGGCGCGCCAACACCCAGCTTCTGCAACAGCGACGGCCGACAATGAGTGACTGTCGCCACCTCCTCGATCGACTTCAAACCTTCAATCAACCAACAAGGAAGACTAAAAGCACGTAAAGTTTCAAGAGTGTATGGCAGACCTCAGCTTTTCAAACTGTTCAAATCACAAAATTACAGCAACATAGCATGAACCTTTGTTGCTCATTGTCCCAATTGCATTGCCAATCAGGGTCCCTTCCTTTTCCGAAATGAACCCGAGTGTCGTTGAAATTCAAACGCCAGCATAATTCCATTTCACTGCTTTAATTTCAAAATTCAGTTTAAGTATTCATAGCTGGCTACAATATTTAGATTACACAAGCACAAATTAAGAGTGCGAGTTTTGTTACCATATTTTAGCTTACCTGGACTGCAGCTCAGCTTGGTACGTACTAAATTTTACTATTGTTAATTGTTCAGAATCATTTAATTCAAGTTCAAAGTTAAATCTCTCATTTCTAAATTGCGTAGATTCAAGTTGCTTTTGATATGATTGTTGAGGTAGTCCAAGACTAACCGTATTTTACAGAATTTCGATGTGCTTCAGAAAGAAAGCTCACTATTAACTTCAGTCACTAAATTAACTTTCGATTTTCCGGTTTTGTTAATTCTTTTGCTAAATTAAGTCAGAGTGTAGCGAAATTTATTATTTCTGACAAACTTTCAGTTTTCACACTACACGTGTCAACCTTCAGTTGCCACGCTTCTAGTGCTAATTATATGTGTAATAACCTTTCTTTTTCAGTTACTATAGTAATTGTCCATAGGACTGGCGACCGTAATTTTCCCCAGATCTCAAATATCTAATTACCGCTAGTTAATTGTTAACGTAACGGCCGCACATTTACTTTCTTTATTAACTTTACCCCTTTTCAAAAATAATTCCCACCAGTTTCATTGGCATTTTTCCTTTCATAAAGATGTAACCCTTTCCTCCCTCTTTACCGACAGATTAACGTCGGTGACGATTGCTTTTTTCCGAATTTCCATTAGGTACACGCGGTTTAATTTTTCACTGTCATTAAGGTCGATAAGAGAGGGGGAGGTTAGAAGCTCTTTGAAAGAACGATAGAACATAATTTTCACTCATGTCATGCTACATGCAGTTTCGCCAGACGGAACTATGACGAGATTAATTTATCTATTTGAAATTTCGAAACATCTCAATACAGTTACTTAGAAGACGGTAAATGAAACTGCACAGTATACAGAATTAGAGTCCGATAAAATGTTCCAAAAATTGGTTATTGAAAACACTCTCATCGTGTAGCTCACACTGAAAGCACAGAACACGCCGTTTGTTACACAGGTCTCTGGCTGCATCAGGAGCCAGTCTGGTGGCACAAACCACGATCCTCGCATAGCGCTGAGAGAAAGGAAGGCGCATGCACTTAATGCAAATGTTCTCATTAACTCTACGTTGGTACTACATTAAACTTGGAATGAAGCAAATGAATAATTCTCAGAAGCTACAGTACATTATTTTCTTCATCTGCATTTCATAAAGCTTTTTTTTTCTGAATCCAATAATGCAGATACCTGGCGGTCGAATAATACGTCGTTGTAGCTACCTCTATCGCTCAGAACAGGAATTACTTCTATGAATAACTATTTATGACATAGAAGAGTACTGAATACAGCTCTTGTTATGGATTAATGAATTTTTATCGATTAGAACGCAGCATGTTATTCTTAACGCAGTGAAATTTTCAGACTTAAAAGTAACTTCGGACATATCCAAGAGAGTATTATAGGAGAACTGCTGTTCAGAACAAAAATGAATGACCTAACTGGTAACGTAGGAAACTCATTGACGCTGTACGCGGATGACGCTGATGTGTGGAGAGAACATGCTGTGCTAGGAAATCGTGGCGAAATACTGGAAGATATGCAGAGGATTGATGCCTATTGCACTGATTGGCAGCTGAGCTTCAACACAAATAAATGTTACATATAGTACATAAATCGACGGAAAAACTTTTTACAGTTTGATTTCGCAACCGCCAAACAATTCCTGGAAGCAGTCAGATCCATGAAACCACAGGAAAAATATTATTATTGGAGCAAAAAGAAGGCGAATATGCTCCAGTTGAAAGCGTCTCACCGAAAAGTGGAGTACCAACTGCGTCATTTGATCTTCCTCAGCACCTTTAAAAATTTTCCCAAAAATTTTGGCGTGCGAACACATTTGTGCTCTTTTTAACATTCAACTCATATCTCATTACCACAAGCTTCCTTGACTATAACTAGCTCACATTCATTAGTCCATCTATTCCCAGTTGGTCATTCTCACTCACTCATTCAGCCCAAGAAGTGGTTATTATCTATTTGTGTCCCTCCTGTTTCATAGCCACAGCCTCCTTCATTCTGTCCTACTACTGCTGTTTCCTCTCACCGTCACTGTTGCTGTGTCTTACTGGTTCTACCTCATCCGTTCCTATCCACTGTATGTGACCCTTCCCACTGCCACTGTCTCTCTCATCTTCGTTGTCATTAGAAGAGGCTCTCTAATTAACACTGGTGGTCACCCACTTCCCCCTCCTCCTTCTGTTTATTTGTCTCCCAGTGGTACTGTGTCCTTCACTCATCTGCTAGCAGTGTACTGTCACTGTGTCCCCATCTTTCTGTAACGCTACCATTGTCCCCTTTGTTCTTTCTATACTACAACTACTGTCAACTATATTCCAATATTTATTACTTCTCATTCACACTGCCAATGTCTCCTTTTCTCTCAGCATAAAAAAGCGCAAAAATGTTTGCACGCGAAAATATTTGGGGAACTATTTTAATGTGCTGTAGAAGCTAGAATGAGGCAGCTGGTTCCACACATTTCAGTCCGAATCTTTTAAACAAAGCATATTTACATTTTTTAGCTCCGATACGAGTATTTTCCTGCTGTGTTTTTTTTTCTGCTGGTTCCCTTCCTTTCACTGCTACAGCAGGGTATGTCACTGCTACGAGAAGAAGTACATGGGGTGAGGAAGATTTTGTTAGTTTATGTATGTGAAACTGAAATAACGCAAAGCTAACACTATATCTCAGACCGAATTTTACAGTGCACACAAATTTTGCATGTGCTTCATTACTACGACATGGGCTTCCCAAATGGAGACACCAAGTAGCACATTTCTCCGTGTTATGTAATTTTATAAACTAAATTTTCGCCGTTTTTACGTGCTTATTTTACTTGTACAAGCAGGGTAATTTTAAACCTCTGTAGCGCCAAAGCAGATAAAGATATCCAGAAAGTCTTCAAGGCTGTTCGACATCGGGGTTTAGGTATTATCTCGATAACGGATTAGGATGTTTCAAAATGGGTAATTGAATTAATGAATAAAGCGTTAAAATTTGAGCAATTTGCTACGGTTAACTATTTAGGTATTCCTGAAAGAGGGTGAAACACGTTTCATTTAGGTTTTCTAAGAACCAACAATGAACCAAATAGTGCTTCAATAAGCCCCTTAAGATGCAACGTAGACCACATCTAATGCAAAAAGCCAACCTATTTGCTCTATTTTCCTAAAATGTAGAAACCGTCGAATATGTTAATTTTGACCGTGTACAGTAGAATAGTTACAGCAAGAAGATCCCTTTGTTTCGTTAAGAAGGGTCCCTGGATCATTGGATATCCAAAACACATGAGCCAATCTTTCTATCACCAATAGAACCGGAGGTAAGGGCCTCGAAAAAATCCTGTTTTTATCTTTGGCGTTTTGGAAATTATTGGCAGCGCATGCCATTGCATGCGTACCGATATCTTGGAACCCATGTTCGGAGGATTTTATAGTTCAATCACAACGTAGATTAACTAGAACTTTCTTAAGATGAACGTGGACTGCAACTTTAGTAGTCAACTTCCTAATCAAATATCGTGAAGCTGAATGACACGTTTTCGAAGATTTATCAGAGTAGTATCAAAAACGCTCCCCAAACTTGCTCAGAGGAAAGTATAAACCTAATGACAGTAGTATATGCAACTATCGTTTCATCTCGGTGTTAACTCTAAACATAATGTTTCCCGCATACCTGTGTATGTAGGTGTGATAAAAGTTGCACCTCTGTCTTCATGTAAGTTATAATCATCAAGGGTAGATACATGGCTTCATTAGCCAATCAGACACTCTGGTTACCTATATACATTTTAAGACTCATGAAAGAACGTTTTTGCGTGAAAGATACAGTCCTATAGAGGCACTGAAAGGAAAGATTTCAGATAGATATTTTAATGGTAACACAGAGATTACAAACCAGATTCAATAGTGAAAACATGTCGAGGGGCAGCTACCTATTCTGATCATCACAGAATATGATGACAGATGGCGTTTACACCTGTAACCTGATGTCTGTAGCCTTTGCTTGGTGTCCAGTCTGTAACTTCACGCTAATGATAGATAATTGTACAGATAGTTTGACAGTATATATTTATTGCAGCCTCACAACAGAAAATTAAAGTTGCACGTAAGACCCTAATTTGTGATCTCAGTAAATTACGAACCAAAGTCCAAAGAAACGTCGGTTCAGTAATCACCGTACTGTGACGTTTATGCCACATCCCTGCCCACATTTTATACATTTTTGTTCGTATGATGTAATGCACAGTATATTGCTACGTGAGCATATAAAGTAGGTAAGATGACAAGACAGACTCACCAACGACACGCCAGGTGGTCACATAGCGTGCGAACTACCGGGCGAGCAAAAGCCGATTCGTATTGGAACACAGACAGACCGTGGGGATTCACCTACAATTCTGGGAGCCAAGAATCGAATCTTTTGTTGTTTATATTTACTGTTTATTGTTTAATATACGGCTCTAAGCGTGCTGATGACGTTACTTGCACTGAGGACTTGTTAATAATAACTTCAGTATCGGCAGTTCACCGGGAAATGATAATTACGAATTTCAGTTACTGTCAGTGCTTATTGATTGAAACGCTGAACCAATCACACGTGCGCCCTTATAGGGCAGGTGCCAAACTGCTACAATGGAACACGACTTGTCTACGAGAGTGTTCGGAAGAAGTAATAAGTAAATTAGTGTAGGAAACGTGATCTCGTTCTAAGACTGAAAGGTTTGTTAGAATTGCCTTGGATGTCGTTCTCGTGCTATCTCATGTTAATCTCGTCTGAGTTCTAAGATCGGATGAAGATTTTTACTGTATGTTTTGCAGTTCTCTATAAATGATTGTCACCCGGTAAATTTGACTTGATTGTTGATAGACTTGCTCTTCAGAATCTTCTTCTTAATTTTTTTTCCTTTTATAAAGAGAAATAAAATCCACTGGCATCCAAATATTCCGTAATTTCAGTTTAAATAGCACTGAATTCTTTCTCATTTGCCACTTGCTTATGCACTGTTTACTGCATGCACATCGGAGCCTGCGGTCAGAGGTGAAGAAACCAATTGAGACGACAGCTACATATGCAGAAGATGAGAAATAGGCTAGTTGCTTCCAGTTATGCTAAGGATAGTGAACGCGGACATTATTTACTGAAATCCATCGCGTATTTTATTTCTAGCAGATTTTTTTCGTCTGAAGCGTTGTATTCAAGAATCCACTGTATTACATTTAAGGGTAACAATTTGCATCATTTGGTAATTATGCTTAAAGTACCCTCATGAATACTTTAGTACTTGGCATCCCTTGTGGGGGATAAATGCGTTTAGAAAGCGGTTAATGTTAATAGGAAGCATTAAACCCTTGTGATACTTTACATTCGCATCCCTGTGCATGGATGTGTCACTAAAGTGGCAGACTACACTTTGAACAAGTGCTTTTGTAGCGCTCTTGTTACACTTTACAGTCGCGCAACTACACAGTAGCACGGCGTTCTCAGGAACATTGTCGGTAGCTGCTGGGCGATGAAAGCAAAGCGATGTGGTGTGCAGTGGTGCAGACTGAGCTGGAGATGGAACTGGTGGGTGGCCAAAGGTAGCCGGAGCGAGTGTCCTGGGTCGGAGCTGCGACTGCACCTCGCTGCTGGGGGCTGCACCGCTGGCTCCTGATGCCCATGTGACCCGTGGATGCAAGCTGGTCCCCGATAAAAGGGACACCGTAGTTGCCTCCGGGACACAATGGTGATTCCTGGTGGAGCCAGATAGCAATAAGCCTGTAAAGAGCTTGTTTTCAGCACCTAGTCTAATCATGTGATGTACTAATGCGGTACGTAATCTATCTCTGAAGGGAGAGCGGCCTTGCGCCAAGGGTCAGCAACCCGTAAGGTGAGGACGTCAGTAGTAAACAGGAGTGGCCAACTACACACAATCCTAGTCTGATTTTGTTATCTCTCCCCCTTGTGTCTCAACCGTATCAGATAAGCTGGCATTCACTTTCCCCATTTCATTTCATTTTTTTTTTTTTTGGTGTTACATTCTATCTTACGAAAAAGTTCTTTTCTTAATCTCGTTATTGTAGGCGTTAAATAAATAATAGGAGTTAAATAAAGTGACGCTCTTTGCCTAATTGGTATTCACGTTCTGCAAGATTTGCATCATTTGGGTACTAAACGATTGCTGAGTGAGATTTTTATCCTGTCTTGATTCTTCTTTCCACATTCAGGATATTCCTATTCGCTTATAGTGACAAAGATTTCGTATCGCTTAAGTTCCTTAATAATTGGTCTTTTTTTACACTTCGCTCGTATTTAAGGCCCCGACTTCCACCATTCCTTCAAGTGCTATGTCCTGATCCACTGCCATAACAATGTTAGGAAAGCTTATGGTCGTGAAACTGTCTGCAGACCGTTCACACGGGAAGTGACACTGCGCGACGTCCACCCACTACGTCCTTCCAATGCACGTCTGGAGTTGTTTTAGTTTCAGACTTTTCTGGTATATTGTTCCTTACATTTTCATAGTATTGGTCAAATTCATGTTTTACCGGGGCGTAAAACCAATCCAATAGTACCTGACTTGAAGTAGTGGATACTGTTTTGTCACTGACTGCATATTTGTGCAACTGTACATACCAAAATCTTGTCGTGCCTCATAAAAGGTGTGGCTCTCCAAGAACCCAAATTATGAATCGCTACTAAAAACAAGATTTTACCCATTTAAACCCTATTTTAGAGTAAACGAACTCTCTCACAAATTGTAAATGCGTTTATATCTTCTGAGCATTAACTGTGCTATTGTATTTCTTACGGAGCGTTTACTCATCATTGTATCCAGAAACGTAGTATACACTTCACTTCGTTATTTCCTGTAACTATCGTTCTGATAATTAATGTTTTCCACTAAAGCACAGTGAAAGCATTCAACACCAGGGCAGGAACCAGTATTATCTCTCCTAGAGAGTTTTCCTTCTGAAGATCAGTGCTTCCGCTTGTTAATACTGCTCATTCCATTCAGAATACATAATATTTTCGTAATTCCAGAAATATAACTACAGCTTTTTGTACCACAATGAAACCAACAAGATTTTAAATGACTTACGTTTCTAGTATAACTTTACGAAAATTTGCAAAGACAAAATGAAATTTGTAGTTGTCGTTAGATTGGAGTTACGTTAATCTTAAAAATATTGGTAAAAGAATTTAAGAAAAAGAAGTTTAAGCAAGTACTGTGTCAAAGCGACCCATCAGAATTCTTTGTCTCCACTTTCTTAGTTTAATGTACCACATAATCATAAAGTAAATATTAGTACGTACTTTATATAAGAAGCTGACACTGCTTCGCATTATATGTCAATACATCGAACCAAAAAACACTTTTCAAAACCGTTTATGTTAAAACAATCAAGTTTTCCTGTACATGAGTAATAAAATAAATAGTCAGTAGTTTGCCTTGTCAGGAGCAGTAAAGCTGAGAATATGGTACAAAAATACTACCGAAAATTCTTCAAGTTCCTTACTAATTAGATTGACGAGACTCCATAATGTCTACCTTTGAGAGACATTCTTGAAGTAAGGTGATACATCTTCGTAACAACTTCTTTTAGACAGGAAAAGTCTTGAGTCCACGTTTACAGTTTGCACGTAACTGCTTACTAATTCAGAAGTTACTTAATGCACTAATTCTTTCATAGCAGAGGTTGGCGACCGCTAAGATGCGACACAAATCGCAATTATGGAAAAGTCTTGATCACACACGCTACTGGAACGCTTTTCACCACAGTTCGGTCCGTCTGATGCATATTTCATTCCACGTAAAAAGCTGCCACGATAAATATGCCTTTTTTCCACGGTGCCCACTGAGTTAGCTTTTCTTCATTATCTTCATGTTCCCTCGTAGAAAGTGCATTCACAAGGCGGAAGGAGAAGGGAAAAACCTTGGCCCGCCTCTTGCCTCAGTCTTCCTCAATTCTTTCGCAGAATACTACCCTTTTCGTAATAATAAAATATAGCATGGTTAGGAGAAGGTCAGACTTAACAAAAATAATTGCATTTAAGGTTTCAGTATATAACACTGAAATCAAAGTGTAGTTAGTATTTACAAATTACTTTTAGAGTGGTTTGATGATACTTCATTACACTTAATTATCATTAAATAATCATTACTAAACCATGTCACATAGCGTTAACATACTCCATGAATGTAACAATAACGATGTTAGGTTATCAGATCAGTGACAGGAATCGGAAGTAAACGTTCACAACAATTGTTCGGATATACATGCCGGAGTCAGAAACAGAAAATGATGAGATAGAAGAAGTCAATTAAGATATTGATCGAGTAATTCAGTACCTAAAGAAAGCTAAGCTAATAATTGGGGGGGGGGGGGGGGTCAACAGAACGCGGTACGAGGGAAGGAATAGAAGATAGAGCTTTCAGTTAAATTGGGCTTAGTAGTGGGGATGTGAGAAAAAAATGGCTAAATGAGATTTGCAATAAATTAGAGCTAGCAAATGCGATTACACTGTTACAAATTTACAAGGCGAGGAGGTATATTTGAAAACTACATGGAGATACGGGAAGATCCCAGATTAAATACATTATGGTGAGACTGCGATTCTCAAATGAGATATTTTATTGTAGTGCATAGTCAGGATCAGATATTGACTCCGATCAGAATTTAGTAAGGCTGAAGGCTGGAGTTTATCAGAATCGTCCGGAAGAATCAGTGTGCAACAAAGTTGGGTACTGAAGTGTTGACAAATACTTATATGTATTCGGAGTACTCTAAAGATGCTGCTCCTGTGATAATCAATGCCAAAGTAGGTAGTCCAGCTGTAAAGAAATGGATGTATCTAAGAAGGACAATCACAGAAGTTAGACAGACCAACGTAGATACAAAGAATGTAACTGAGATAAAACCTTGAGTAACAGAGGAAACACCTCAGTCGACGGACGATGGAAGGATGTAACAAAATGCTAACGGGAATTCAGGAACACAAACAGATAAGTCATTGAGGAATCACATAATAAGGAAGAGCAGGTATACTAAGGCTAAACGGCTGTCAGAAAAATACAGAGAAATAAAAAGGGAACAGCAGTTAGAAAGATTGATTCAGCATCTGGAAAAGTCAAAACGAGCTTTGATAAAGTTCATAGGAAAGAAGTCAACATTAAGGTGCAAGAGTAAATGCGCAATTTAAACGTAGACGAGAAAACGGTTACATGGAAATAATATATTGAAACATCTACGATGGGGGAGAACTTTCTGTTGACGTCATGAAAGAAGAAATGGGGGTCTATTTGGAAGACGGAAGGAATTCAGAAAAAATTAGTCAGAGTTTTACAGAGATTTGGAAGACTTGAGTTGAAATAAGGCAGAAGGGATAGCTAACATTCATTTGGAATTTCTGTGCTCATTGGAGAAAAACGCTACCCAAGTTTGTTCAGTTCTGAAGATAGCCAGGGCAGATAAGAGCGATAATTATTGCAAGATGAGCTAAACAGCTTGTGTATCGAACATGGAGACAGAAAAAATATATAGCAGAAATGAAAAGAAAACTGAAGGGTTTTTAATGACGATTACTTTCAGGTAAGGTAAAGTCATCAGACAGACAGTTCTGACGTAGCACTCGGTAATGGAAGCAAGTCTTAAGAAATATCAAGACACGGTCAAAGGATTTATCGTTCTAGAAATAGTGCTCCACAAAATCGAAATGAGCGTTTGGTATCATTGGCCGGGAGGCCCCTGTAGGGGCAGGTCCGGCCGCCTTGGTGCAGGTCTTATTACATTCGATGCCACACTGGGCAACCTGCGCGCCGGATGGAGATGAAATAATGATGAAGACAACACAACACCCAGTCCCTGAGCGGAGAAAATCTCCGACCCAGCCAGGAATCGAACCCGCGCCCGTAGGACGGTAATACGTCACGCTGACCACCTTCTTTTTATTTTTTATTCATTTTTATTTTATTTTATTTCATTTTATTTTATTTTATTTTTTTGTTGTTGTTGATCTCATTTTGTTCTAAATTACTCGTTGAATTCGTTCGGGGCGGACGTCGATGACACCCGTTCAGGTTGTTCGTTGATCGGTTCACTCAGTTTTTCATTACAGATGGTAGCTAACACTCTGACCGAACACGCTGAGCTACCGTGCCGGCATCCACTCAGCAATCGGAGCGGACAGTGCTCTACAATTTGATGGTCAGTGTTCTGAGAAAAACTATTATGAACAATAAGAATGAAACACAAAGAACAAAGTGCTCTCATTAAATAGAGTGTTAAACACGGACCAGTCTTTCTTCCCTACTGTATCAGTCTGTACATCGAGGAAGCAATGACCGAAATAAAAGAAATTTTGTGAAGTGAAATTAGAATTAAGGGTATAAAAATGTCAAAAGTAATATTATTTAATGACGTTGCTATCCTCAGTGGAAGCGAGAAAGGATATGGGACATACTGAATGGGATGAACAGTCCACTGTGAATAAATATGGACTGATAGTAAACCGAAGAATGACAAAAATCAAGAGGAGTAGGAGTAATAGAATTAGCTACAAACATAACACCGTAATTGGGGACACCTGTATATAAAATAATGAATCCTGAAACACTGGAGGACAAGTAAGGACGTCATTAAAAACTTGATTGGCACAGGCAGAAATGGAATTCCTATCCAAGAGAAGTCTACTGGTATTATACAGTGGACTTAACTGCAGAGAGATATCCCTGAAAATGTAAGTCTGGAGCACAGCACTGCATGGAAGTGGATATGGGATGTGGCGAAATAGGGAAAGAAGAGGATCGAAGCCTTTGAGTTGTGGAGCTTTAGAGAAATGTAGAAACATAAGCGGACTGACAAGATTTGACATGAAAATCCTCAGAAGTGCCCAGGAGAGGAACATTTGGAAAATATTGACAAGACAAAGGTACAGGATAATAGGCCGTGTGTCAAAACATCAAGGAACGTCTTCCATGACTCTAGAGGGATCTGTTGAGTATAAAATACATATGGTAAGATGGAGACTGGAATATATTGCAATAAATCCAACAATTAATTCAGGACGTTTTGTGCATGAACGACTCCGAGTTACGACTTTCGAGAAATATTGAGCAAGTGGTTCATACATAACTGACAGGAAGCAAAGAATCACGTTAAGTAGATTATGCAACTCTCATGGTGAAACTTTATCTGAGTTGGTCTAAACTTAGAAGTGTCCCACAGGCTTTAGTTTTGGAATCATTCCTGGTGTTTGCATATATAAATGAGCTTTCATCTTACAGTTATTAAGCAGAAACAGTGTTCTGTACTGATGATGCAAGCACAATCAAGAACAAAATAGATACTATAACAGAACCGAGCTGACTGAAATATATTCAAAATCGTTACTCAATGAATGTAGGTGAAGGGTCTATGAGGAAAAGGATAAAAAAAAGTTTACATAATTCTGTACATGGCCAGATATTTAAAATTAGAAGTAAATTATTATAGTTCTTCTCAAATGCCTGAGTTCAACATCATCTGGTCTGTGTAATTGCCGCTTTTGGAGACTAAAACATAGGAAAATTATCTTATTCTTCATTCATCCATTGTTTGACGTCACATGGAATAATTTCTGGGAGCAATTCTATGCATAAAGAATAAATATTCATTGCACAGAAACATGATATATTGACAACATCTGGTATTCATCCTTGAAAGTCGTATTGGCAACAGATTAACACATACGCTTACTAACAATGCAACAAAATAAACTTAGGGCAAGAAATGTAAAAGGAGGCCGCTTGGTGGAATTTTCACCGAGCACAATTTAACCATGTGCAACAAAACGTTTAACAATTATTAAAGAAGAATGTGTATCTGGAAGAGTACAAGAGAGGTTGGAAGATCTATGATTGATTATATAACGCAAAACAGAGTTTTCGGAGCCAGATTTTAAACTGTAACACATCTTCAGGAGTTGATGTCGACTCTGACGGTAATTGGCTTGCTATAAACTATAGATTAAAGCTGCACCAGTTGCTGGACGATAGGAAATTGAAGGGATGGACCTAGATAAGTTAAAGGAACCAAAGGTTACTGACAGTTTGTGAGGGAGTCTTAGCAACGACTGACTAAAATAGGGAGAAGGAATACAGTAAAAGACGAACGGGTAGTTTTTGCGAGATCAATTAGGGAAGACAGCAGAAAATCCAGTAGGTAAAAAGACATGGCCTAGTAGAAATCCCTGGACATAACAGGGGATTTAGATTTCAAATTGATGAAAGGAGAAAATATGAATATTCATCAAATGAAGCAGGTAAAAGGGAATACAGGTGTCAAATAATGATACGGATACGGACAATAGGAGCAAAATAGCTGAGCAGGAATGGCCACAGGACAAATGCAAGTCCAAAAAAACTTATATAACAAGGGGGAAGATAGATACCGCTTCTATGAAAATTAAATAGGCCTTTGGAAAGGAAGGAAACTAGGAAGCCACGTTATACACGCATGAAAAAGAGTTTACATCACCTCGGTTCCGGGGGTTCCGGAACCTGTGCAGAAAATTGGGATAGAGTTCAACATAAACATCATTTCCGCCCTTTTTATTGCTCACGAAAACCACACATTGCTTGTTGCACCATACAGCGAGACCTTCAGAGGTGGTGGACCAGATTGCTGTACACACCGGTACCTCTAACACTCAGTGGCCCATCCTCTTGAATTGATGCATGCCTGTCTTCGTCGTCGCATACTATCCACAAGTTCATCAAGGCACTGTTGGTCCAGATTGTCCCACACCTCAACGGCGATTCAGCGTAGATCCCTCAGAGTGGTTAGTGGGTCACGTCGCCCATAAACAGCACTTTTCAATCTATCCCAAGCATGTTCGATAGATTTCATGTCTGGAGATCATGCTGTCGGAAATAATTCACGAGATGTGCACGTCGGGGAGGGCGGGGGGGGGGGGGGGCGGCCAATTTTCGTCAATGAAGACGAATGCCTCGCCAATATGTTGCCGATATGGTTGAACTATCGGTCGGAGGATGGCATTGACTTATCGTACAGCCGTTACTGCGCCTTTCCATGACCACCAGTGGCGTACTTCGGTCCTTCATAATGCCACCCCAAACAGCAGGGAACCTCCACCTTGCTGCACTCGCTGGACAGTGTGTCTAAGGCGTTCAGCCAGATCTGGTTGCCTGTCTGGCTGAAAGCACATGCGACATTCACCGGTGAAGAGAACGTGATTTCAATCCTGAGCGGTCCATTCGGACCGTTGTGGGCCCATCTGTGCCGCGTTGCATGGTATTGTGGTTGCAAAGATGGACCACGCCATGGACGTTGGGAGTGAATTGCGCATCATGCAGCCTACTGTGCACAGTTTGAGTCGTAACACGACGTCCAGTGGCAACATGGTGATGACACCTGGACAATTACCGTGTTGAGAGCCCTTCCTGACACAAAGTAACAATGCGTACGCGATGGAACCGTGGCATTGACCGTCTAGGCATGGTTGAACTACAGACAACACGAGCCGTGTACCCCCTTTCTGGTTGAATGACTGTAACTGATGGCTGTCGGACCGCCTCCGTCTAATAGGCGCTGATCATGCATTGTTGTTTAGATCTTTGGGCGGGTTTAATGACATCTCTGAACAGTCAAAGGGACCGTGTCTGTTATACAATACCAACAGTCAACGTCTATCGTCAGGAGTTTTGGGAACCAGGGTGATGTAAGACTTTTTTTGATGTGTGTAGATAGGGAAGAAAAAGGAGACGAAGATGAGATGGGAGACATGATTCCGCGGGGGGAATTTGAGAGAGCACTGCAAACCTAACCCTAGACAAGACCCCTCACTCCCTCATAACTACTGATATCATTGGGAGAGACAGCCAAGCAGAACTATTCCACCTTGTGTGCAAGATGTGTGAGACAGGCGGAATAGTCTCAGATTTCAAGACGAATGCAATAATTGCAATTCAAAGAAGGCATGTCCTGGAAGGTGTGAATATTACCGAACCATCATTTTAATAAGTCAAGGTAGCGTTGCGTAATACTGACAGGAATTATTTACAGACTAACTCAATTACTTGTAGAAGTAGATCTTATGGAACATCAGTTTGGGTTCGAAGAAATTTGAGAACACACGCGGCAATACTAACATTACGACTTGTCTTGGGGGGATAGGTTAAATAAAGCCAAACCTACGGTTGTAGAATTTCTGGACTTAGAGCCTGGAACTGCGTTGGAATAGTGATCCTGAGGTGTCACCCTTGTGTCCGTGTTAGCTTACAAATGAATTTGTGTTTTCATAGAATACACCTTGGGGGAACAAATGTTTCTTCTTTTAACCCAGACATGTTTCACTTAGTTACAGCACTATGTGTCATTATTAATTTTCATTCTCGTTATCATGTGTTTTGGATTTAGTGGTTTTCTTTATTTTCTGTTACAGTTATTTCTCTTTCACAGCTAGTAATTTTTCTATGTTCCCCATTACCATCACTACGAAAACTGCGCTTGCAAACTTTCACTCTCTGACTATTCTCCGAATCCTGCAAGCAGTTACAAGAGAAAACTGTGAACGTTGAAAGGATAAAATACAGCGAGTGAAAGCTTAAATAAAAATTGTGCAGAGTTTCGGGTAGAATGACATAAAAAGGAAGCAGTGTTAGAGGAGGGAACGATACAGCACCCATCCCATCCCATCCGAAATGTTACTCACTCTGTACACAGAGCGAGCAATAAGAAAAACCATACAAAAATTTCTAGAAGGAATTGAAGTTCAGGAAGGAGAAATGAAAAGTTTCAAGTTTACCAGTGAAGTTGTAGATCTGCCACACATAGCAAGGAACATGAGAGGGCAGCTGAACGGAATGAATAGTGTCATGAAAAGAGGATATAAGATGAAAAACTTGAAAACAAAAACAACGGTAATTGATTGAAGTCGAATTAGTTCATGTCAAGCTGAGGAGATTAGATTAGGAAATGAGATGTTAGATTTCTTTTGGTACTTGGGCAGTTAAATAATTGATGATGGCCGAAGTAGAAATAATATGAAATGAAGACTGTTGAGGGGAAAAAAACGTTGCTGAGGAAAAGTGTTAGGAAGTCTTTTCTGAAGATATTTGTCTAGAGTGAAGGCTTGTACGGAAGTGAACCGTGTACGATAAGCAGTTCAAACGAGAGAAAGATAGAAGATTCTGAAGTGTGGTGGTACAAAATAATGCTAAAGAGTAGAAAGGTAGATCGAGTAACTAATGAGGAAGTACTGAATAGAACTGGGTAGAAAAGGAATTTCTATATGTACCGGCTGATAGGACACATTCTGAGAGATCAAGGAATCATCTGTCTACAAAATGACTGGTACTGACTCTCCAGGAGGGCAGATGGCGATGTTACCGGACGTGGCCTACACGACCCTGCGTCCAATCGCTAATTATTTGAATTGTCTTGTAGCAAAAACAGAAACGTCGACTACATGCAAATCGTAATTGAATGTATGAATTTATTTACAATTACGACTTGTAAGATACAAACTCGAAAAGTTGAAAAGAACTATTTGACATCTAATATGCCGCAATATTATAAATTTATTTATTATACTTCACAATAGAAATGACAACTATTTTCGCCATATCGCTGAAAATTCGCTGCTTTTCTTTTCCTTGTTAAATATTTGCATTATTAGCTAATTATATAATGAGCGACGGTATAATTTTATCCGTATATTAACAGGAATAATATGAACATAGTACCCACAATGTGAGGGTATGTCAATGGTATCCTCACTTCTTAAGTACCTGAGTGTGTTCCAGTTACCGCTGTCAGAATACATAAGTAGTTAAGCAGGAACACAAAAAGGTGTACGATTCGAGTTGTTGTTGTTGTGGTCTTCAGTCCTGAGACTTGTTTGATGCAGCTCTCCATGCTACCCTATCCTGTGCAAGTTTCTTCGTCTCCCAGTACTTACTGCAACCTACATCCTTCTGAATGTGCTTAGTGTATTCATCTCTTGGTCTCCCTCTACGATATTTACCCTCCACACTGCCCTCCAATGCTAAATTTGTGATCCCCTGATGCCTCAGAACATGTTGTACCAACCGGTCCCTTCTTCTTGTCAAGTTGTGCCACAAACTCCTCTTCTCCCCAATTCTGTTCAATACCTCCTCATTAGTTATGTGATCTACCAATCTGATCTTCAGGATTCTTCTGTAGCACCACATTTCGAAAGCTTCTATTCTCTTCTTGCGTAAAGTATTTATCGTCCATGTTTCACTTCCATTCATGGCTGCACTCCACACAAATACTTTCAGAAACGACTTCCTGACATTTAAATCTATACTCGATGTTAACAAATTTCTCTTCTTCAGAAACGCTTTCCTTCCCATTGCCAGGCTACATTTTATAACCTCTCTACTTCGGCCATCATGAGTTATTTTGCTCTCCAATTAGCAAAACACCTTTACTACTTTAAGTGTCTCATTTCCTAATCTAATTCCCTCAGCATCACCCGGCTTCATTCGACTACATTCCATTATCCTTGTTTTGCTTTTGTTGATGTTCATCTTATACCCTCCTTTCAAGACACTGTCCAATCCGTTCAACTGCTCTTCCAAGTCCTTTGCTGTCTCTGACAGAATTACAATGTCATCGGCGAACCTTAAAGTTTTTATTTCTTCTCCATGGACTTTAATACCTACTCTGAATTTTTCTTTTGTTTCCTTTACTGCTTGCTCAATATACAGATTGAATAACATCGGGGACAGTCTACAACCCTGTCTCACTCCTTTCCCCACCGCTGCTTCCCTTTCATGCCCCTCGACTTTTATTACAGCCAGCTGGTTTCTGTACAAATTGTAAATAGCCTTTCGCTCCCTGTATTTTACCCCTGCCACCTTTAGAATTTGAAAGAGAGTATTCCAGTCAACATTGTCAAAAGCTTTCTCTAAGTCTTCAAATGCTATAAACGTAGGTTTGCCTTTCCTTAACCTTTCTTCTAAGATAAGTCGTAAGGTCAGTATTGCCTCAAGTGTTCCAGTGTTTCTCTGGAATCCAAACTGATCTTCCCCAAAGTCAGCTTCTACCAGTTTTTCCATTCGTCTGTAAAGAATTGGTGTTACTATTTTGCAGCTGTGACTTATTAAACTGATAGTTCGGTAATTTTCACATCTGTGAACACCTGCTTTCTTTGGGATTTGAATTATTATATTCTTCTTGAAGTCTGAGGGTATTTTGCCTGTCTCATACATCTTCCTCACCAGATGGAAGGGTTTTGTCAGGACTGGCTCTCCGAAGGCCGTCAGTAGTTCCAATGGAATGTTGTCTACTCCCGGGGCCTTGTTTCGACTCAGGTCTTTCAGTGCTCTGTCAAACTCTTCACGCAGTATCGTATCTCCCATTTCATCTTCATCCTCTACCATTTCCATAATATTGTCCTAAAGTACATCGCCCTTGTATAGACAATCTATATACTCCTTCCACTTTTCTGCTTTCCCTGCTTTGCTTAGAACTGGGATTTCCATCGGAGCTCTGGATATTGAAACATGTGGTTCTCTTTTCTCCAAAGGTCTCTTTAATTTTCCTGTATTCAGTATCTATTTTACCCCTAGTGAGATAAACCTCTACATTCTTACATTTGTCCTTTGGCCATGCCTGCTTAGCCATGTAGCACTTCCTGTCGATCTCATTTTTGAGACGTTTGTATTCTGTGTTGCCTGCTTCATTTACTGCATTTTTATATTTTCTTCTTTCATCAATTAAATTCAATATTTCTTCTGTTACCCAAGGACTTCTACTAGCCCTCGTCTTTTTACCTACTTGATCCTCTGCTGCCTTCACTACTTCATCCCACAGAGCTACCCATTCTTCTTCTAATGTATTTCTTTCCCCCATTCCTGTCAACTGTTGCCTTATGGTCTCCCTGAAACTCAGTACAACCTCTGGTTTAGTCAGTTTATCCAGATCCCATCTCCTTAAAATTCCCACCTCTTTGCAATTTCTTCAGTTTTAATCTACAGTTCATAACCAATAGATTGTAGTCAGAATCCACATCTGCCCCTGGAGATGTCTTACAATTTATAACCTGGTTCCTAAATCTCTGTCTTACCATTATATAATCTGTCTGATACCTTCTAGTACCTCCAGGACTCTTCCATGTATACAACCTTCTTCCATGATTCTTGAACCAAGTGTTAGCTATGATTAAGTTATGCTCTGTGCAAAACTCTACCAAGCGGCTGCCTCTTTCATTTCTTAGCCCCAATCCATATTCACCTACTATGTTTCCTTCTCTCCATTTTCCTACTCTCGAATTCCAGTCACCCATGACTATTAAATTTTCGTCTCCCTTCGCTACCTGAATAATTTCTTTTATCTCATCATACATTTCATCAATTTCTTCATCATCTGCATAGCTAGTTGGCATATAAACCTGTACTACTGTAGTAGGCGTGGGCTTCGTGTCTATATTGGCCACAATAATGCGTTCACTATGCTGTTTGTAGTAGCTTACCCACACTCCAATTCTTTTCTTCATTATTAAACCTACTCCTGCATTACCCCTATTTCATTTTGTATTTATAACCCTGTTTTCACCTGACCAAAAGTCATATTCCTCCTGCCACCGAACTTCAGTAATTGCTACTATATCTAATTTTAACCTATCAATTTCCGTTTTTAAATTTTCTTACCTACCTGCCCGATTAATGTATCTGACATTCCACGCACCGATCCGTAGAACGCCAGTTTTCTTTCTCCTGATAATCACGTCCTCTTGAGTAGTCCCCGCCCGCAGATCCGAATAGGGGACTATTTTACCGCCGGAATGTTTTACCCAAGAGGATGCCATCATCGTTTAATCATACAGCAAAGCTGCATACATTTGGGAAAAATTACGGCTGTGGTTTCCTCTTGCTTTCATCCGTTCGCAGTACCAGCACAGCAAGGCCGTTTTGGTTAGTGTTACAAGGCCAGATCCGTCAATCATCCAGACTGTTGCCCCTGCAACTACTGAAAATGCTGCTGCCCCTCTTCAGGAACCACATGTTTGTCTTTCAACAGATACCCCTCCGTTGTGGTTGCAACTACGGTACGGTCATCTGTATCGCTGAGGCACGCATGCCTCCCCACCTACGGCAAGGTCCATGGTTCATGGGGGGGATGATTCGAGTACTACGAAGAATCAGTAAGAACTTATCAGGATATTTCCAACGTTCACAAATTTACCAAAGTAGGGCTCAGAGTGGGATGCTATGTAACCTATATGTTCAAGTCCACAGCATTTCAACCATGACAGTGCGACTTATAGAAACTAGTGTGAACATCTCTTTTCTAGTTGTGGCAAAAATATTTAGAACTTTTTGTTTAAAACAGATAAACTACTTTGTTATAAACTGCTGAATACAAGATAAGTAAACATATACGAAACAGAAGACCAGTGAATCTGCTACAGTTATCTCAAATAAATGCAAAATTAATAAACCATCTTTATTTCTAGCGTACTACATAGAAAAGGGTAATATGCACAAAATATGGACCGTAACTTACTTTCCTGTTATCTTTTTAATGAAACGATGGTAACGGTTTCTCAGTCTGTATCCAGTCATATTGTTGATTACTACTTGCAGGATCCTGTGAAGTAGTGGAAGATATTATGTGGCAGATTATTATTTAGAAAAATATGATAAATTTTAATTTTTTATGTCCCAGTTGCATGAATATATACAAATGGCTGCTGCAGTAGTTACCAGTTTCGAGCTGACGCTCCCATTCTAAAACCACAATCTTTTTTTTATCTGTGGCGGTGTGTGGTTTGAGACTGGGCGGGTCAGCCCTAAATCTGGAACCACTGCAGCAGTAAATTAAACACTCGTGCACTGATATGGATAAAATAAAAATTTTTCAAAATTTTCTCGGTACTATGCAGTTGCGAACCTACCATTCCAAAGCAGCATACCTCGATTCGCCCAACAATTATATTTTTCTGAGGATGTTATCTTAGACGAAATGAAGATATTTGACAGAGTTTGATGCAATATGTATAGTTCACTTCTTTCCTCTGAGGAGACATGAAAGAATTAAATGACGCACGTATCAGGAGAAGATAAATATCAACACACACAAGCAAGTCGGTCTGATGGGAAACGAGACGGCTGACGCTGCTGCGCTGCTGCGCTGCAGTCCCCGTACCTCTGCCCTCTAGTCCTACCATTTCCTCGGATGATCTCTGTGTTGCCATCTTTCAGCAGGTGGTGTCATTTTGGCATAACCATTGGTCCACCCTTCATGGGAACAAACTCCGGGGAAGTAAACCTCTCTCAGCGTCTTGACCTACCTCCTTTAGGTCCTCTCGCCATGAGAAGACCGTTTAGCTAAGCTTTTTTAATCACTTATGTTTTAACTTATATTCACCGTATGAGTTATTGGCCGTTTTAACAAACGACCCGCGGGATGTTGATCACTTTTTACTATTTATCTGTCGTACCAATATGGCGTAGGATATTTAATCTTTAGTTGAAGACCTCCGATGTTCCTATGGCATATTTTATGGACCTTTCTCCAAGTCCCTGTTTTAAGCGGTGTTTCCATCCATCGATTGGTCTTACCGAATAGTCGCTTTGAACTCCTTTCTCGTCTTTGTGTTTACGGTTCTGACATGGGCTTGTATGACCTCAGTTGTTTTTGCGCCCTAAAATTAAACAAGTTGCTATTTACTACGTACTGATTATTAAACGTGACTTTGTGCTTGGCGATATCTTCTATAACACATCGAAATAAGGTTATGTGAGTACAATATAGTACAATTATTTATATTATATATTGGGTTTGAAAAACAAATGAAATAAATGTATTCTGACATTAAAGTCCTTATGTGTTGCTTTCCAGTTGCTTTTCCTGCCAAACATTATTGACCAAATGCAGTTTTCTTGCTGAAACACGTAATTATGGATGATATCCTCTCCCAGTCATATGTGAATAATCTGAAACAAGATGTCTTGTACACATGTATCTAACTGATATAGTACGATTTGAGAATATACACATTCCGATCGGCACACGGCACCGAGAAGCGCTGTCACGGTGTTGTTTCTCAGGAGGCGCCATTTCAGCCGATACCGTAGAACTGCTTCTTGATAATGAGTGAAATAATGTTCTCACAAGAAAAACTCCCACCGCACCCGCCTCAGAATTTGTGCTACGGTATGGCCAGATGGACAGATGTTCAATAACTGAACACAGATCGTGCATGAAAACAGGAAGAAGATGTACTGAACAGTCAAAAAGCAGCAAAATCGAAACAGTGAACGGTCCAAGTTCAAATTGTGCAACATCGAGCGAATTTGTAGAGCCACGGCGTCGTGGATATGTAGCCACGATCTTGGACTCCAAACGGAAGACCCGTCTACAAATCTGCCTTGTGCCCCATTTTTTTCACAAAATTATAAACTGTCCTGCCGATCATTGACGTGCCTGTTCGCTGTATTCAAATTTGTGTCTGTGTCGTGGTGCAACGTCCACTTGCCACAAAAATGTGTAAAATAGAGACCTTTAATTAAAGTTGATTCAGCGCAACTGTTGTATTAGCAGCAGAAAGGAAGGGCTCTAGAATTGGAACCACAAATCTTTAATGACAAGGCGACATGTCAACCGAATCATTAACCGGAATACACGCCTGATCCGTCATACTCGACATTGGTGGCAATATGTGTGTCATGACATATATCTCATATCAACACACCTAACTTGTACAGTCATGCTCAAAAGTATCCGAACGACCTGAATTGCATTTCGCCTGATTCGCATGCAACCCGCATAACGCATTTGTCCAGCAGATCCTCTAATCGCTCCTCGGTACAGTCGTTTGACTATTGAAAATGGTTCCTACAAGTCGCCACTAGAAAATACTGCTCTGTATCGTAATATCTCAAGATGTAAAGATATACCACGATACTACAAATATCAGGGAACACCTTATCACAGATAAGACTGTCCTTAAGGCTTGTATGCTCACATTTATTACAATAAATGACATACCTGAAATGTTACCACTCTCATTATTACGTCAGATAGGTAATGCACGTAGTATGTTCGTCATATTCATGATTTCCTCCTCAAAGTAACATACAGTACTTATATTTTAACACAAAATGACGTTTAAAATTTAATTATTCACGAGCAGCTAGTTCAGATTATGTATGAACTTCAACTGACACGACGAACCGTCTCGTTCTGCATATGGATTCAAACACAGGTCATGCAGACTAAGCAAAGACTTCGTGACTGACGGAAACTAACAGTCATTCCTGACTATGCATACAAACAGTGATACATCTCGATTTCAGACAGTATCAGTTGGCAAATATCAACTTTAAATTACATAACATTTTTAACGGACAGGAATTCCTACCCAACTTCTATTGTCCCTGTTAATGAACTACGAGAGATGTTAAATATTGCTTTTTACAAGTAACCTACTTGAAATGCCTTGAGGTAAAGCTTTGTGTTGGACAGGGATTCGAACCAAGAAGCTAATAAGATTGTTATCGAAGCACAATCAACTGTGCATATCGGATTTTCTTGGCAGTAGCTAGATGTTTTAACTGAAATTACGAGACGAAACATTAATTTTTTCCTTCCCAGGACTCCAACCCGACACCTATAGCTGTTATATTCTAGAGAAATCGAGCGTTAAATATGGGTTTGTTACACCAGCAGCGGAATGTGAGCATGTTTGAACTAGAAATAATATGACGAAGAGTTCAGTGCTGACTGGAAACCAAACCCCACACATAATGTTGTTGACTACACACAAAGAGACGTCAGCTACCGAATTTTTCTCCACCAGCATCCTTGAACTGAGACTTATCTCGCAAATATTTCTGTGTCTCACTAGGAGTCAAAAACGTCAGATATCGTTAGTGTTGACAACGAACGAAAATGCATTAAAAATCAAAATTATTATCCACCAGTAGCTAGGTGTTCACATGCTAGAGATTGATAATACATAATGAAAACTTTAGTTTTGGGCCAGGATTCGAGCCCATGCACGCGCAATATGTGGAGATGTTGAAGAATTTGCAGTTTTGAACAAACAACAAATTGTAGTCGAGCCGTATTGTCACGATGGGATCAAATTCCGCGTTAAGGGCGGTCTGAGTTCCATTCCCAGTTCTGAACCAATTTTATCGACATACAGAAGCTCAAATATAAGATGGAATAAGCGTCGTGTGACCCTACATAGCGTTTGTTTCGTCACTAGAAATAAACAACTAGTATAATAAAGGTTACTGGTGTTACAGTTTCTACTTGTCGCCGCTGCAGGCTTTATTGTGGTTTAACCTAACGTTTATTTGGTAGAGAAGGAATATCACGATTAATGTGAATTTCAGACCACAACGGCATTAGACCTTCTTCACTTGGCGTAGCCAGAAGAAAACAGAATCTGTCTCTCCCTAACAAAAATCATCAGCAGAAGCAAGAATCGAACCCGGACCATAAGAATATGATCTTTTATTAATCCAACAGACCACCGAATGCTCTGCTCATAACGCCACACTGGGTTGGAATCCTGACACACAGGCTACCTCTAGTTGTTTGCAGCATGTTCACTACTTTAATTTACTTGGTTGACCGAATCGCCATGACCTAGCTGCCGCAGTTAACCAGTGCATACATTCGACTCTATTTTGTAACAACCGAAATGAAATCACGTAACAGCCACCTACACAGAACTGCCAACAGTGTGGGATGCAGAAATTTAAATAGCTTGTGTTCCTTTCCACTTGAGCAGCTCTATTGCACTGTCTCTCTCTTGAAAACATCGTGCAGTGCAAAAGAAAAATTGTAACTGTCTGTCTCTCAGAAGTCTAGATCCAGCCATATGCATTATCTCACAGCACTGTGGAAAGCGGAAGTTCTGGAGGATTTGTTATTGACCTCTGGAGGTGCCAGCGCTACGTGTCAGGTAGTAGCGTAATGGCAAGAGTCGCGCTCTATAGGTAAGATGTAGCGAGTTGAATACAATCACTACTACATTTTTTTAAACCGCAATTCTTTGCCTGCTGAAGTTATCGGTCTAGTGGAAGTTTGAACATAATTCCCCTCACTTCTCAACCCAAAATAGTAGTATGTGGAAAAAGGGCTAACTTCGGCGACATTTTGTGCTTTTCAGATTTAATAGATGACCAGGTAGCATATGCATCTCGAACCTCTTTTATTGTGCATGGGGAGAGCGCATCGTGCCAAAATACGCCAGAAAAGTATTTTATACATTAGCTGTCGTGTGGTAGTGGCATTTTATTCTTCGTCAAACCTTGTTTGACAGCTTTAACTCGGAACAAGTTGTCTCCATGCATGTAATTAATAAACTGCACATGCTTATCAGACTGTTATAAAGAACATCAGAGAATTCGCATATATCATTGATGATTAATTTCTCTCTCATGTTTACTAAAGTTTTAACAATACTAAAAGAAGCCTTACGAAAATTGTGCACTACATTATAAGAAATGAAATGAAACTACCCACGATAACCTTATGACGAAAGTATGTTTTAATAAAAGTGAGTATCTGTACACACGTGTGCCTCTATCGGCACGAATTGGTAAAACACCATTCAGATTTCGATTGGGGCTGTGTTTAATTAGTGGGCTGTGTCATATTCAAGAGGTATGCAGATGTGGCATTTTATAGATAAAGTTATGTCTTCCTAGAAACCCAAATTCAGCTTGTCAGCAGTGGGAAGAGGCGTTACCTGTAGCACAGCATTGTAAGTTTTTCACCATTGCACTACGAGCCGAAAGTATTTTATTACGATTTCCATATCGATGTTTGATCTGACTGCTTGTAGCTCTTTCACAGAAGGGATAAAAACGTTATTGTTATCGAGTCTGGAACCGCGAAACATAACAACGCTATTTTTTTGGTTAGCACATAACCACAGAGCCAGCGAAGAGGTATTTGTTTTGTGTCCTCTTAAGAGGTGCATGATGCCTAGAACTCGTAACCAGCTATGTTAAGGACGAGATTAGTTCGATTTCCACGTGCAACGTTTTTCCTGTGCTGAAAATCGTAAATTTACAATCTTTTGTTACACCTCAAGTGATAATAAACCAGATTGTTCGATGGAATTGACAGGAAACATCTAGCGAACTTTGAGGCTTAATTCCGTGCACACCAGGAAGTAACTCGTCGATCACAGAGTTGCCAAACATACCTTGCTGTGTTGCCAAATCTCAGTTACATTACCAGCAGGAAGAAGACGAGCCGATGTGAGCCTACAGTGGACTGGGAAGTGACCGTAGCTGGTGTCGCAAAGACGCAGCTGCTACTGCCTGGAATGCATAATGTGTCTAATTCGCTTTTCTGTAACCAGGTTTATGGACTGGAGTATAGTTACTAATAATACTCAGAACTGACTGCGAACTAAGCATCATAAATCAGTAACTCTCATAGTTGTTTTTATGTTTCTTTCGTAAGTGTACTCAAAACTAAGAAACTCGTTCACAGACGTTTTCGTGCGTCACCCATAGTCTTGCATAACAAAAAAATAAAAGTAATAAAAAAATGTATGTGTGTGTTGTGTGTGTGTGTGTGTGGGAGTGAGGGAGAGAGAGAGAGAGAGAGAGAGAGAGAGAGAGAGAGAGATAGAGAGAGAGAGAGAGAGAGAGACAGGGAGAGATAAAAATAAATATGAACTAGAGAGAGAGTGAAAAATAGTTGTAAAGTAATTGAATCGTGCTTTGGAAAGATATCTTTCATTAAAGTGAGACGATCCAATCATTACAAAATGTCGTATTCATTATCTGTGGAACAAGTATTACCCTAATCTAATCCAATTATTTCATATTGCTAACTAGCCATGAACAGTCATGAATTATCGAAATTTTCGCCAATGTCAGAAACCAAATCTAAACTTGAAAATAAAGGCGACAGTTTTCGTAATAAACTGGGATTCCTATCAAGACCTTTTCATCCCTGTTAACTAACCCCGAAAGATGTATAACATAGTTTCATTCAGAAGTAACAAGGTGTCCATTCATTTGAAAATGAAGCGCATGATGTGAAATTCTGTAATGGAGATATGAACCCAACACGTAATCGGATTGTTAACAAAGTAAAATTGAATGTTACGTATCGGTTTTTCTTACCAGCAGCTAGGTGTTTGAATCTAACAAAAGGATACAAATATTTGTGCCTGAGCGACAATCAAACCACACTCCTACCGTCCTTCTTTATCATCAATGAATGTAGCTTAAGTATCAATTGTTTACTCACCAACAGTAAGATGTGTGCGTGTTTGACCAGAAGTAACTACGATAGGAATCCCAGTTTATTACGAAATCTGTCGTCTTTATTTTCAAGTTTAGATTTGGTTTCTGACATTGGTGAAATTTTCGATAATTTATGACTCTTCAAGGCTAGTTAGCAATATGAAGTATTTAGATTAGATTAGAGTAATACTTGTTCCATAGATAATGAATACGACATTTTGTAATGATTGGAACATCTCATTTTAATGAAAGATTTCCTTACAAAGCACTGTTCAATTTCTTTACAACAATTTTTCACAATCTCTCTCATTCATTTTTATTTTCATCTCTCCCTCTTTCTCTCTCTCTCTCTTTCTCTCTCTCTCTCTCTCTCTTACACACACACACACACTTTCTTTTTTTATTTTTATTTGTTTGTTATGCAAGACTATTGGTGAGGCACGAAAACGTCCGTGAACGAGTTTCATAGTTTTGAGTACACTTACGAAAGAAATATAAAAACAACTATGAGCGTTACTGATTTATGAACCTTAGTTTGCGGTCAGTTCTGAGTATTATTAGTAGCTACACTCCAGTCCCTAAACCTGGTTACAGAAAAGGGAATAAGATGCATTATGTATTCCAGGCAGTAGCAGCTGTGTCTTTGGGGCACCAGCTATGGTCACTTCCCAGTCCACTGTAGGCTCACATCGGTTCGTCTTCTTACTGGTGGTACTGTAACTGAGATTTGGCAACACAGCAAGGTATGTTTGGCAACTCTGTGTTTGACGAGTTACTTCCTGGTGTGCACGGAATTAAGCCTCAAAGTTCACTAGATGTTTCCTGTCAATTCCATTAAACAATCTGGTTTATTATCACTTGAGGTGTAACAAAAGATTGTAAATTTACTATTTTCAGCCCAGGAAAAACGCTGCACTTGGAAATCGAACTAATCTCGTCCTTAACATAGCTGTTTACGAGTTCTAGGCATTATTCGCCACTTAAGAGGACACCAAAACACATACCTCTTCGCTGGCTCTGTGGTTATGTGTTAACCTAATAAATGGCGCTGTTATGTTTCGCGGTTCCAGTCTCGATGACAATAACGTTTTTATCCCTTCTGTGAAAGAGCTACAAGCAGTCAGATCAAACATCGATAAGGAAATCGTAATAAAATACTTTCGGCTCGTAGTGCAATGGTGAAAAACTTACAATGCTGTGCTACAGGTAACGCCTCTTCCCACTGCTGACAAGCTGAATTTGGGTTTCTAGGAAGACATAACTTTATCTATAAAATGCCACATTTGCATACCTCTTGAATATGACACAGCCCACTAATTAAACACAGCCCCAAACGAAATCTGAATGGTGTTTTACCAAAAAAAAAAAAAAATGGTTTAAATGGCTCTAAGCACTATGGGACTCAACTGCTGAGGTCATAAGTCCCCTAGAACTTAGAACTACTTAAACCTAACTAACCTAAGGACAACACACACATCCATGCCCGAGGCAGGATTCGAACCTGCGACCGCAGCGGTCGCGCGGTTCCAGACTGTAGCGCCAGATCCGCTCGGCCACCAGCGGCCGGCAGGTGTTTTACCAATTCGTGCCGATAGAGGCACACTTGTGTAGAGATACTCACTTTTATTAAAGCAGACTTTCGTCATAAGGTTATCGTGGGTAGCCTCATTTCATTTCTTATAATGTAGTGCACAATTTTCGTAAGGCTTCTTTTAGTATTGTTAAAACTTTAGTAAACATGAGAGAGAAATTAATCATCAATGATATATGCGAATTCTCTGATGTTCTTTATAACAGTCTGATAAGCATGTGCAGTTTATTAATTACATGCATGGAGAAAACTTGTTCCGAGTTAAAGCTGTCAAACAAGGTTTGACGAAGAATAAAATGAGACTACCACACGACAGCTAATGTAGAAAATACTTTTCTGGCGTATTTTGGCACGATGCGCTCTCCCCATGCACAATAAAAGAGGTTCGAGATGCATATGCTACCTGGTCATCTATTAAATCTGAAAAGCACAAAATGTCGCCGAAGTTAGCCCTTTTTCCACATACTACTATTTTGGGTTGAGAAGTGAGGGGAATTATGTTCAAACTTCCACTAGACCGATAACTTCAGCAGGCAAAGAATTGCGGTTTAAAAAAATGTAGTAGTGATTGTATTCAACTCGCTACATCTTACCTATAGAGCGCGACTCTTGCCATTACGCTACTACCTGACACGTAGCGCTGGCACCTCCAGAGGTCAATAACAAATCCTCCAGAACTTCCGCTTTCCACAGTGCTGTGAGATAATGCATATGGCTGGATCTAGACTTCTGAGAGACAGACAGTTACAATTTTTCTTTTGCACTGCACGATGTTTTCAAGAGAGAGACAGTGCAATAGAGCAGCTCAAGTGGAAAGGAACACAAGCTATTTAAATTTCTGCATCCCACACTGTTGGCAGTTCTGTGTAGGTGGCTGTTACGTGATTTCATTTCGGTTGTTACAAAATAGAGTCGAATGTATGCACTGGTTAACTGCGGCAGCTAGGTCATGGCGATTCGGTCAACCAAGTAAATTAAAGTAGTGAACATGCTGCAAACAACTAGAGGTAGCCTGTGTGTCAGGATTCCAACCCAGTGTGGCGTTATGAGCAGAGCATTCGGTGGTCTGTTGGATTAATAAAAGATCATATTCTTATGGTCCGGGTTCGATTCTTGCTTCTGCTGATGATTTTTGTTAGGGAGAGACAGATTCTGTTTTCTTCTGGCTACGCCAAGTGAAGAAGGTCTAATGCCGTTGTGGTCTGAAATTCACATTAATCGTGATATTCCTTCTCTACCAAATAAACGTTAGGTTAAACCACAATAAAGCCTGCAGCGGCGACAAGTAGAAACTGTAACACCAGTAACCTTTATTATACTAGTTGTTTATTTCTAGTGACGAAACAAACGCTATGTAGGGTCACACGACGCTTATTCCATCTTATATTTGAGCTTCTGTATGTCGATAAAATTGGTTCAGAACTGGGAATGGAACTCAGACCGCCCTTAACGCGGAATTTGATCCCATCGTGACAATACGGCTCGACTACAATTTGTTGTTTGTTCAAAACTGCAAATTCTTCAACATCTCCACATATTGCGCGTGCATGGGCTCGAATCCTGGCCCAAAACTAAAGTTTTCATTATGTATTATCAATCTCTAGCATGTGAACACCTAGCTACTGGTGGATAATAATTTTGATTTTTAATGCATTTTCGTTCGTTGTCAACACTAACGATATCTGACGTTTTTGACTCCTAGTGAGACACAGAAATATTTGCGAGATAAGTCTCAGTTCAAGGATGCTGGTGGAGAAAAATTCGGTAGCTGACGTCTCTTTGTGTGTAGTCAACAACATTATGTGTGGGGTTTGGTTTCCAGTCAGCACTGAACTCTTCGTCATATTATTTCTAGTTCAAACATGCTCACATTCCGCTGCTGGTGTAACAAACCCATATTTAACACTCGATTTCTCTAGAATATAACAGCTATAGGTGCCGGGTAGGAGTCCTGGGAAGGAAAAAATTAATGTTTCGTCTCGTAATTTCAGTTAAAACATCTAGCTACTGCCAAGAAAATCCGATATGCACAGTTGATTGTGCTTCGATAACAATCTTATTAGCTTCTTGGTTCGAATCCCTGTCCAACACAAAGCTTTACCTCAAGGCATTTCAAGTAGGTTATTTGTAAAAAGCAATGTTTAACATCTCTCGTAGTTCATTAACAGGGACAATAGAAGTTGGGTAGGAATTCCTGTCCGTTAAAAATGTTATGTAATTTAAAGTTGATATTTGCCAACTGATACTGTCTCAAATCGAGGTGTATCACTGTTTGTATGCATAGTCAGGAATGACTGTTAGTTTCCGTCAGTCACGAAGTCTTTGCTTAGTCTGCATGACCTGTGTTTGAATCCATATGCTGAACGAGACGGTTCGTCGTGTCAGTTGAAGTTCATACATATTCTGAACTAGCTGCTCGTGAATAATTAAATTTTAAACGTCATTTTGTGTTAAAATATAAGTACTGTATGTCACTTTGAGGAGGAAATCATGAATATGACGAACATACTACGTGCATTACCTATCTGACGTAATAATGAGAGTAGTAACATTTCAGGTATTTCATTTATTGTAATAAATGTGAGCATACAAGCCTTAAGGACAGTCTTATCTGTGAAAAGGTGTTCCCTGATATTTGTAGTATTGTGGTATATCTTTACATCTTGAGATATTGCGATACAGAGCAGTATTTTCTAGTGGTGACTTGTTGGAACCATTTTCAATAGTCAAACGACTCTACCGAGGAGCGATTAGAGTACCTGCTAGACAGCTGCGTTATGTGGGTTCCATGCGAATCAAGCGAAATGCAATTAAGGTCGTTCGGATACTTTGGAGCACGACTGTACATCTGGTGAATGAATGAGATAGGGGTACTTGCCCGATTTATGTGTTCGTATTAATGAGAATGTGATCATTTCCAAAGCATGATGAAATCATAATAGTTTGTCAGATAAGCTGCAACAAATGGACGCCACAATTTCACAAACACACAGTTTTTGCTGTGCTCTAAAAAACGTTTATATTTAATGTTTTTGAAGGGTTCCACATGTATGCCATTAAATCCTACGTATGTCCAAGCAAATCTGGACATTTCCTGCAAGTTGATTATGCGCGAGAGCTTTGACATTGATAGCAGACACACGGTCACGTAAACAATACAGCTGTATGTGTCTGCGCAACTTTGCTAAATGGCAGAGTCGTTTCACAAAGTATTTCACTTCTCTAAAGCGAAAAGCATCTAACGGTTGCAGAAGATGTGTGCAATGTGGAGGAATGGCAATCGCGTCTGCTCCCACACAAACTTATACAATATCTTATCTTTCTGTCTTGTGTAGCTGTCAAGTGGTGCAGCAAAATTTTTGTTTGCGTCAGGAGCATTCACACGTTCATTAAAATCTTTCACTTATCTTTTCTCAATTTTGTCCGACGCACCACAATTCACAATGACATTGGAGGTTTGCGTTCCTTATACACCATCTTTTCTGCAGACATTAGTAAAATGTAGGTTAAAGAATTCCTGTTTTGTTAAGAGCATTTGTAAGGCGTAACTGTGGCAAGCGCCATGCTACTGGTCTACTCTACATTTAGTGTCGTCTTCCTCCACTAACGGCAACGTGTAGGTCTATTTGATTTCATAGTTAAAACTGGACCGTTTTGTGTTGCTGACATACGCGTTTTCAAATGGCAAGATGGCTCTGACCACTATGCGACTTAACGTCTGAGGTCATCAGTCGCCTAGAACTTAGAACTAATTAAACCTAAATAACCTAAGGACATCACACACAGCCACGCCCGAGGCAGGATTCGAACCTGCGACCGTAGCGGTCGCTCGGTTCCAGGCTGTGGCGCCTAGAACCGCACGGCCACTCCGGCCGGCCGCGTTTTCATACTGTTGGAATTTGACGTTATTTGCTGTAATAAACTTCTTGGAAAAGTACACAATTTCTTCCAGTTTATTGACATAAATTTTGCTTGTTTATTTGGTAATCTTTCTGCTCGTTATTTTGAATTTTCTTTTGGAAGTGAATTGAATAGCAAATGAGGTGAAGCCTTAAATTCCACAACGAACCGTTCAGAATAATCTAAACACAATATTTGTTAGCCTCTAACACAATAATTTGTAAGTTTCTAAGACAATATTTGTAAGTCTGTATCATGCACTGCACTTAATTCATTTATGGCTTCAATAAATTGTTGGTATACAACATTTTTCTAATTAAATGATGTTTCGTCTACATCATCATCTTCATGGGTACTCTGCAAATCACATTTCAGTGTCTGAAGAGTATTCATCGAAGCACATTCACAATTCCCTGTTTTTCCAATGTCGTAAAGAACGAACATCTATATCTTCCCATACGAGCTCTGATTTTCCTTGATTTATCATGGTGATCGTCTCTCCCCATGTAGGTCGGCGTCAACAAAATATTTTCGTATTCCGAGGAGAAAGCTGGTAATTGCAATTTCGTGAGAAGGTATCTCGGCAACGAAAAATGTCTTTGTTTTAATGATGTCCATCCGAAACCCTAAACACTCTCTCCCTTATTTCGCAATAATACAAAACGTGCTCCCTTTCTTTGAACTTTTCCGATGTACTCCGTCAATCCTATCTGGTAACGATCCCACATCGCGCAGCAATATTCTAAAAGAGGACGGACGAGTGTAGTGTAGGCAGTCTCCTTAGTCTTCGGTTTCCACCCCGTTCCACGACTTCTTTACAGTATTTAGCGGTGTTGTTTCCCTCCATCCCTGTATGCTTATTTGCTATATTTGTAACTTCACTCCATAACCTGTGATTGCGTAATTTAATTCCTTTAGGCAATACTTCGAAATGGAGAATTTCCTTCATGTAACCAATGGAATGCCTTCAGATTGACGTCGCAGGACCTCTTCTACACATTATTCGTACAGATTATAAACATTCTCATCGTCTAGTACGTACAGACCCGTAGAGATCAGCAACGCATCTTCAGCACACACTTACTTGTTACCAACAAATGTAGGAAATAATCATAGAAATATTTCACAACAATCCTATATCTTAAAGAACTTGTAGATTCCTTTAAATTTCGTAAATATTCGTGGGTCTTGTTATGCAGGTCGCGATCTGTATTTGCTAGATTCATATTGCCCACGGAATACCACTCTTGTAGCTAACACGCCCATGTGCTAAGGTAGAAACAATTCACTGCCAGCCAAGCAGCTTCGTCCGCGGGAATCCATTCTTCGCCGTGCACTGTAATCAACTAACGTTCGTCGTATGTTTGTTTTCTTTTGTCTCGATGGTTGTTTGCTTAGCCGTAGCGTCCTCATACACAGCACAGTCATCTCTCATCGCACTTACTGCTTACAGTGGGTTTAGAACCAGTAGTAGGTTTGTATTGGAGATCTTGTGTTCTGTCACCGGTACTAGACACTGGGCCGATGAGCCTCCACACACATGTACTTCCTACTTGTTATACACAAGTACCTCAAGTTGTGACTCTTGTATTCCATTTTCGAAATTTTTATTCTTGAATTCCTTAGTTGTAGCATAGTTTATACCCGTTTATTTGCTGCTTACATTTCTGTGAGAGGGCTATGCTGCATCTCGCCTGCTCTCACTATGCGTCACATCTGTTGCTATTACCACGACTCATATTCTATAACCGATATACGAAAATTGCCAAGACTACAGAAGGAAAATAGGTAAGTCAGTGACTAGACGGACAGTTCATAATTTTTGTCAGAAAAGAATAAAAAAAAAAGAAATTGGCACGAGAGATATTTGAACATGGATCTCCCGCCATTCAGTCAATACCGTGACTACGTAACCACGACGCTGTGGCTCTTGCAATTCGCTTGATGTTGCACTGCACATCTTTAGTTTGGAACGTTGACTGTTTGTATTTTCCTTCTTGTTTCACAGTTCAGGACACATTCTTCCGGTTTTCATGCTCTATCTGTGTTCAGTTTTTTACGAGCAATCCACTGGCTCATCTTAAGACTAAACCTGAGAGAGCTGCGATGGGGAGTTTCCCTTGTTGGATAAAGCACTTAATCTAGATATATTAGTAAAATCTAAATAAGTTTCAGCATACCAGCCTCTCTGTATGACACGGCAGTTGTATAAGGATGGATAGTGTCTATGTCCGTCAGCTGTCTGTCGAATCATTTAGTCTGTTTCCTCTACTCATGCTGTGAATGAACTTTAGCTAACCGGAGGAAGCGCGCTAGTGTGAAGTTCATTTTCACCCACCAGTTAGTAGCATTCACCAACTATGTACATAGCTGTACCCAGTCACGTGACCGCACCTTTCGTTGGCCGCCGCAGCGACCCTGTAGCCCACCTGCTAGTGCGGTAGCACTGACGTAAACCACAGGTAGCGCACCGCTTGTAACTCTGTATCCGGTCAACCCGATCCGCTGGCTTCTCTAGTGGAGTTACATCTCACAAAGCAGCCACATCCACTTCAGCGTTAGACATATTCAGTGTAATTGACATACGGCACTGCATCCTATTTCGGTATAGTGTATTAATGACAATATTCACTGTTCAGAGAAATCCAATATTAATCTGTAGAGGGAACTGGTGACAGTTCCTCGTATTCTACTCCTACCGCAGACTAGTTTTCTACTCGATGAATATAGGCTTCCTTTAATAATTCACAGGTGAAGTTGTGCTACGAAATCTGCAGTCTGTGCAACGCCAGTAAAAGTTTCGTTTCTTTGTTACAGTTTTTTTTTCATTTCAGTTAAAACTATTAGTTATTTTAGGCTGTTGTCGATTTCGGTCATTATCGGACATCACCAGACCTTTCTGCTTAATTATAGTCGAATGCGTAAGATTCGACTACTTATATGGCTGCCTACACATTAATATGTTAGTTCTGGTTTAGTTCATTTATCATTTCAGTTAAAACTGGTTATTAATGTAGGCTATTATCGGTTTCGGTCGTTATCGACCATCATCAAATCTTTTCAGCTTAATCAGAATGCAGCCCATAAGGTTCGACTCCGTGTATGGCTGTCTGTTCATTAAATGTTAGTTCTGGTCCTCTTTTCATGGTCTAAAGGTCATCATTTGATGATCAGTCAGCCATCATCCACTGCGGGCGTCTGTTTGTCCTGCTTCGAATCTCCCAATAGCGTGCCAACGTGGGCCGCTGGGCAAATGTTGTCGGACAGCCGTTTCCAATGCCTCCATTCTCCAGCGAACTCGGCAATCATTCTATAACAGCAGTCTGCTATCTCTGGCGAAGGGAAGTTGACAAGCAACTGTAAATAACAAAACACGTGCCACGCAACTGTGCTTCATAAGTTGTTATACGACAAGCCAAAGGTTTCATTCGAAAGTTTTCCGTATATTACATCACTTTTCTTGTGGTGTCTAGGTTTTTCAACTAGGAACAGTGAGCAGCCGATGAACTGTTAGAACGTGTGACAGGTATCACTTGTATTACGAGGACGTACTGAGAAGTAATGCCTCCAAATTTTTATTGTGTTGAACTCTCAAAACTTTTTAAAACTAAACAAACGTTATTGACATTACATATTACGTATTAATTCTACATGTCTGCATATTCTCCGCCCTCTGACGCTAGACGGCTCCTACTTGTAGCGTGTAACATGGCGGTGCGACTTCGGCGACGCGTTAGATAATATTATTTATGTGGTCTTTCCAATTCAAGTTGCTCGTAATTGTAATTCCTAGGTATTTAGTCGAATTGACAGCCCTTAGATTTGTGCGATTTATCGTATACCCACAATTTATCAAATTTCTTTTAGCACCCATGCGGATGATATCGCACTTTTCTTTGTTTAGTGCTAATTACCACTTTTCGCACCATACAGGAAGTCTCTCTAGATCATTTTGTAGTTGGAATTTATCGTGTGATGATTTTACTAGACGGTAAATTACAGCGTTATCTGCAAACAATCTGAGGGGGCTGCTCAGATTATCACCTAGATCATTTATGTAACTCAGGAACAGCAGAGGGCCTATGAGACTACCTAGCGGAACGCCAGGTATCACTTCTGTTCTACTCAATGATTTACCGTCTATCACTAGGAACTGTGACCTCTCTGAGAGGAAATCACTAATCCAGTCACACAACTGAGCCGATACTCATATGCATGCAATTTGATTAATAGTCGCTTGTGAGGAACGGTATCAAAAGCTTTCTAGAAATCTAGGAATATGGAATCGATCTGAGATCCCTTGTCAACAGCACTCATTACTTCATGGGAATAAAAGTATAGCTATGTTGTAAAGGAACGATATTTTCTGAATCCGTGTTGATTATGTATCAATAAGTCCTTTTCTTCAAGGTTATTCATAATGTTCGAGTACAGTATATGCTCCAAAATCCTACTGCAAACTGATGTCAGTGATATGGGTCTGTAATTCAATGGGTTACTCCTATTCCCTTTCTTGAATATTGGTGTCACCTGTGCTACTTTCCAGTCTTTGAGAACATACCTTTCGTCAAGTGAGCGGTTGTATATAATTGCTAAGAAAGGCGCTATTGTGTCTGCATACTCTGAAAGGAACCTGATTGGTATACCATCTGGACCGGAAGACTTGTCTGTCTTAAGGGATTTGAGTTGTTTTGCAACACCTAAGGTGTCTACTTGTATGTAACTCATGCCATTTCTAGTTTCGAATTCTGGAAGATTTAACTCGTCTTCTTTCCTGAAGGAATTACGGAAAATTGTATTCATTAAATCCACTTTAGTGGCACCATCATCGGTAACATTTCCATCGCTATCGCGCAGTGACGGTATTGACTGTTTTTTTGCCACTGGTGTACTTTACATACGACCAGAATCTCTTTGGGTTTTCTACCATATTTTGAGACAATATTTGATTGTGAAAACTATTAAAGGCATCTCGCATGAACGTCCGCACCAAATTTTGAGCTTCCGTGAAACTCAGTCAGTCTTGGGAATTTTACGTTCTTCTGAATTTGAAATGCTTTTTTCGTTGCTTCTGCAACAGTGTTCTGACGTGTTTTGTGTACCATTATGGATCAGTCCCGTCTCATATTAACTTATGTGGTATGAATCAATCTATTGCTGTTGATACTGTATCTCTAAATTTGAGTCATATCTGGTCTACACTTACATATTTAGCTTGGAAGGAATGGAGACTCTTCCTTAGGAAGAGAGCGGTTTTGATTGATATGGTTTTGAGCCTACAATGACCTTGTGTTCACTAATCCCTGTATCCGTCATGACGCTCTCTATTAGATCAGGATTATTTGTGTCTAAGAGGTCAAGTGTGTTTTCGCTACCATTTACAATATACACTGTCTCTCTCTAAATTCACTCGTGTTGTTACATGCACTATGATTGTAACCCACGTAAGTTGTCTGACAGAACTCAGATTGCGTTGGGATGAATTCTTCTCGATATAACTTCCTCTCGTTTCCGATAAGCATAAGGGGTGACCAAAAGGTTTCCGTTTGAGGAAATTGTTGAAGCGTGAATGCAACACCAATGAGGATATATAAGCACCGACATGTGTCCAAGAGATTAGTGTGGCATTCGTTCATTTCCGAAATGTGTGCGGTGAATGCGGAAGCATGGACTATGGCGACGTTATTACCGGACGAGTCCAAACGGCCCCAATGTGTTGCTATTAATTTCTTGGCTACTGAACGACAAACACTGATGGACATCCATTGGAGATTTAAGATTCCGAGATCTGCCAGAAATCTATCCGACCTCTGTCCAGGAAAAAACTGACTTACCTGGAACACCGGACACCAAATCACCCTCCAACAGTTCACTCGAAACTCCACACAACTCTCCTAGCGGTACGGCCATTGTTGGAAGCACGCCGAAAAAGCCTCTTTCGGAATGGGTTTTTTTCATCCCGGCGGTCGTGGCTGCCGTAATGTCATTTCTAGTCACAAATCGCATTCCTTTCAATGACCTCTTGAGTGTCAGGAAAAGGCAGAAGTTACAGAGGGTCATATCAGGAGAGTAAAGAGTCTGTTGAGGCACAGGAATCCGGTTTTTCTCAAAAAGAGGCTGAATCAAAAAAAAATGGTTCAAATGGCTCTGAGCACTATGGGACTTAACATCTGTGGTCATCAGTCCCCTAGAACTTAGAACTACTTAAACCTAACTAACCTAAGGATATCACACACATCCATGCCCGAGGCTGAATCAAACGCGAGGAACGTGCTGGCGCATTGTCGTGATGTAGGCGCCACTGTTGACCTCAAGTCCGTTATCTTGCGCCTCATAGAAGCACGTAGGCGATGGAGGACATCCCTGTAGTACTCTTTGGTGATTGTTTGACCCTGTGGTGCGCACTCGTGATGTACCACACAGCCGGAATCAAAGAAAGGAGTCAAAATCACTTTGGCGTTGCTGCACACCTGGCGAGACTTCTTTGGTCTTGGTGACGAGAAATATTTAGACTACGACGGCTGGGTTTTAGTTTCCGGGTCCTAACCATAGATCCAGGATTCGTCACAATTGATTATGATGTTCACGAAGTCGGGATCACTGTTTGTGGAGTCCGGCATGCCCTGTGAGACTTCAACAGAAGTTGCTTTTGCTACGCCGTCAGCAGCATCGGCACTAATTTCGCCGACGCTCCTTTCATGGCCAAATCGTCGGTCACAGCGGAATGTGCAGAAACAGAGCTGATGTCCACCTTTTCTACGACTTCTCTCATAGTCACACGGCGTTCCCGCATCACCACAGTGTTTACTTTGAAAATGACATGGTCATATGGACATGTTGATGGTCAACTGGGGCGTGGCTCGCTCTTCTCCGATGTACACCTGTCTTATACCAGCCCTTAATCCGTATGATTCCCGTAAGATCGTCACCGGAAGCCGTCTGAATCTTCCGAAAAGTTTACAGCTGGCTGTAATCCAGTTTGTGGCAAAGTTTGATGCACTAGCGCTGCTCCAGTTTATCGTAATTTCCTTTGTAATGAAAAACCGACGCGAGCACTATACACTACTATCACACAACAGCTGCTTGCCAGCAACTGACTCTGTCGTCAGGCAGGAAAAAGTTCATGCATGTGCAAGCTCAATAGATTCAGATCTTTATGGTCATGGCAAAAAAAAAAAAACAAAAACAAAAAAAGAATGTGAGGGACAGACGAATACCCATCTTGCAGTGCTGATCATGTGATTATCAAGCCTTCGATCCCTTAGAAAAGATCGTCATGGCTCGATGATTTGTATCAAACAAGAATGTACAGCTGCCACTTTACGGATTTCTTCACGCAGCATGACATGCTGTTTTATCAAACGTGTATCTTCAACCTGCTGTGGCGGAGGGATGATTGCCTCAATGCTCCGGGTGATTTTGCGTGGTTGGTATACTGATTCTAGACAGTATGGCGTTCGGAAACCTTTTGATCGTCCTTAATACAGCGGTAAGAAACAGTCGGAAAGGCTTGTAAGGTTGTTACAGGGCAGTCTGTGGTGATAACTAGTAGTTAAAAGAAACTCGATACGTTGCGCCGTTTCCGAGTTAACTAGCGCTGAGGTTAACCAATCAGGGCATTGCGCGCGCTAATTCAAGAGGCCCGCTAGAGACTGCGTTGCCAGACGTATGCTTCGTTTGGTTTCCTAAAATCGAAGAAGAAAGTGATAGAAAATTTGGACATGCGACGGTAGTAAGGATCGAATCTGAGGCAAGGCTTAGACAGTCCCGCCTGCAGTCATCTCTGACACTAATTGTATCTAGCAGGCAGCTGGATTTTGCGCAATCAACGACCTCGTTGGCTAATTTCAATCCTAAGTAACAGAAACGGCGCGACGTATCGAATTTCTTCTTTATAATTATTGCTCAACACAACCTACCATGCAACACCCTTACAAGCTTTTCAGACTGTTTCTTGCCGCACTGTATGTTGCAGACACATGAACATTACGTTTGTCTTAAGATCGCGGTGTATTCCAGTAACATAATGTGGGGATATTTTCTGTAAAGTAGCACTTTAGTGTATGGGGAAGAGGTTCCCATGCCTGCCGTGCTCGTTCAGAATGACGGATGCGGTTCGCATTGTGGCGGCGGGCGACACGTCAGCGGCATATAACACTCACCGAACGATGGATGGGACGCGGCGGCCAAATCCATTAGCCACTATCGTGCCCGGAACTTAGTCCATTAATTTTCGTTTTTTTTTTTGGGGGGGAGGGGGGTTCGGGAAGGATGAAAAAAAAAAAAGGATGGCTGCAGAGTGAAAGTAAGCAGAAAGGATGAACTCTCCGCTCGCATTATGAACATATTAATCTCCTTACAACTGAATCACTAATCGGACGAAAGTGAAATTTACGAATAACGTCAATTCTGTTTCGAGTCGTCCATAAATCTGTCATCTGTAACGGATTACCTTTTTATTTCATACTCGTATGTTTTAAATCAGTTTGAGCACCGACAGGTTTCCACAAAGAAGCAACGTTAGTGTTGCCCATTTAGTATTATTGTCGTTCTTTGCTTGTTTCGTTACTGAGGTGTGTGTCGTATTTACAGATACATATTATCCTTTAGCTAACTACTAACTACACTGAGACTGGACTCCACTGGGAAGTTTGTGTATCTCGATTACACAACAAGTATTGCAACAAAGGAAACCCCAGCAATGGTCTTATAGTCTTGAAATGTTGTTTATTATTATTATTGCATATCCATTTCTATCACAGAGTGATAATCTTCAATGCAACAGTAAGTGCTGTACATAAAATTTAAATAATTGGTATGTTCCTTGCGGTAAATTCCTTTGGTGGAAGTTATATTTTTTGCATGATTATATTAGACCGCAGGACTTAGTATTGCACTACACATGATCATTGTTGATTGGTATTGACACGCAATAACCATACAAAAACGGGTTCAAATTTGTATGAACAATTCTGAGTTTTCCCTTGTTTCCAATAATTGTTAATGATGTTTATAATCAGACTGTTACAAAGGGAACTTAAGTTGCTGAATTTTTCTGGTGATTCACTGCTAAATCTTCACTATTTCGTCGACGCGTATTATCTGCACAAATGTAGATATGATTAAATGTAAGTGAAGGCATCTTATTGGATGACTAAAAAATCCTGAAGAGTTTAGAGTAACAAGAGCTGTGTTTTTAAGAGTGTGTATGAGTTGAGTTTGTGTGTATGGTGTGCTTTGCTTCCTCTATATATGTGACAGTGAGATTGTCCTGATTTAAAGATGCAGGACACTTAATTATGATCCCGAGCCTGATAACCCAATTAATTTTTCTATTATTTTTAATGTTTGTATGTATGCTGAAATAGTTTCAGCCGGAGTTCCAGTGTATTTCTAGTTGTCCATCACTACTTTATAACTGCTAGAGTACTGGTTTATACGCATAGTATTTGTTTCTCTAATTCCTTTCTTAAGTTCTCCTTTGTAACTGAGTGTATCTTATATTATAAATTCTGATTTTAGTCTTAGTTTCTAATTAAGTGACTCGTTCGTGTATGACATTGTTGTTTAATTTGTCAACGTCTAATTTGCTTCATTTGTCGTACACGTTGGATAAATGTTATCCAATTGCAGTACGAGAGGATCTCTATTGTAGAAACGTTTGTGCTTTATCTTTTATACGTTATTATTGCACTGGTGCTGTGAAATCTGTGAACCACCTTGCATAGCGAGGGCTTGCTGAAAGTAATGTCTCCGAATATTTATGTGAAAATCTTCAGGCTTTATTAAATGAAACTGACTTTATTACCATGATTCATCTTTAATCTTCGTGTCTATGTATTTATTTCTCAGCATAGACACTAAGGCCACGAACACATCTCTTTCAATGAGAGATCAGTTTATTGATACCGTCCCTGTAGAAAGTCTGGCATTCTTAGCGGAGCCACAACCTCCCCTCTTCTTGCACCGCTTCATCACTATTACAGTGAATCCCTTGATGGTGTTCTTTAAAATTTGGATATTGATGAAAATCGTAAGAGTCCAAGTCGAGACTGCATGGGGGACGATCACTGACTGTGAACCCAGATGCAGATGTCGCAGCGCTCGTGAGAGTGCTCTGGCATCGCCACGCTGAAGGAAAAGGTAATCCATGTGCGGACGAACTCTTCGAATTCGAAACTCGATTACAGCACGCTGTTTCTCACGCGCCAATACAGTTTCGTTACACGCAGCCATTCGGATTCATCTAGCGGTAGAAGACTGAAAATATGTACACGTGAAGAATAAATCTGTAAAATGTTAACAAAGTATGATTTTTAACAAGGAAAAAAGATTTATGAATATTGTCATGGAAGACCCGGAGACCTTACTTTTCAGCTTGCCCACGTACATAGATTATTTAGTATGATTGTTCTCAAATCTTTTTCGTAATTGTATTTACAGAAATATGTTCTGTACACTATACTTTGAAGTAACTAATCTCTTTCCAGGTGAAAGTAGTGTTTTGGTTTCTAGTATTTGACATAACTGTAGCATCAATGAAAATCGTGGATTTAGAACTTTGACGTTTTGGCAGTGCTGCGACTGATTTTGCGGCGTCCTTCTACATCTTCGTGAAAGTGTGAGTCCCGCAAAGTTTGCAAATCAGTAATTGGAATCAGATAACGCATGGCCGCTCCATTGCTCCCGCCCCGACCGTTTAGCGAGTAGACATTGGACACACGTTTCCCTCAGGTCGAAAGCCACTTACCTACGAGCGATAATTTGTTTATTAATATTCTCTCGCGCTAGGAGTAGTAATGCCCATGACAGGTCAGTCAAGTAGTCTATGTATTTGCAAATATGTTGTAACCAGATATAATTACATTTTATAATAAAATATCATATAGAATTCACATTAATTGCAGAAGAATTAGGTCACAATATACCCATGAAAACAAACTGATTTAGCGGTAGGCTTACTGCAACGGAAAATCGTCATTATTAGCATATCCTACCCAGGTTGCGCTCTTCACGTGGCCCCTGAGTTGCTGAACATAATAACTTGTAATAAATAGCAATGCTTTATAATAAAACATAAAACGAAGAAATGTGATGTCACATCCTTATCTCATATACCAATTGGGTCAATGAACGGGATAATCCTTTAATACACATTACTAGTAATGACCGCTGCGGCAAAACATGAGTGTACTCGTACTCAGTGGTTTGGACAATTCTCTGTCCTTTATTTTAGTTGATAATCATACTACATAGGATCAGTATGTTTCTAGCAAAGTACCGTACAGTAGTTCGTGAAGTATAAATGTATTTCACAGTCTGTAAGTTATCTGAAATGGCCAGATCTTTTATATAAAATTTCATACTACAGAAGAGCCAGTAGAATGTATATCGAGTCGAAAACATCAAATTAATATCATGTGATGGACTGTCGTAAGAAAGAGATGAATAGCTAAACAGTTACTCCACCCAGAAATAAAAGTGTACAGCATACACCATTGGTAAACTGCGAGGTGTTCATTACGTTTCCTAGCGATTTGCAGTCCAATGGTAGCTTTTGTTTAATGTAATCGAGAACAACCAAAGTGTTTCGTTGCTTTTGTTACCGAAGGACTGAGCAGCACTGGAAGTAAAAATAATAATATTCCAACATACAGAAATAGGGCGTTGCGTATAACCAACACTAAGTACACTCCTGGAAATTGAAATAAGAACACCGTGAATTCATTGTCCCAGGAAGGGGAAACTTTATTGACACATTCCTGGGGTCAGATACATCACATGATCACACTGACAGAACCACAGGCACATAGACACAGGCAACAGAGCATGCACAATGTCGGCACTAGTACAGTGTATATCCACCTTTCGCAGAGATGCAGGCTGCTATTCTCCCATGGAGACGATCGTAGAGATGCTGGATGTAGTCCTGGGGAACGGCTTGCCATGCCATTTCCTCCTGGCGCCTCAGTTGGACCAGCGTTCGTGCTGGACGTGCAGACCGCGTGAGACGACGCTTCATCCAGTCCCAAACATGCTCAGTGGGGGACAGATCCGGAGATCTTGCTGGCCAGGGTAGTTGACTTACACCTTCTAGAGCACGTTGGGTGGCACGGGATACATGCGGACGTGCATTGTCCTGTTGGAACAGCAAGTTCCCTTGCCGGTCTAGGAATGGTAGAACGATGGGTTCGATGACGGTTTGGATGTACCGTGCACTATTCAGTGTCCCCTCGACGATCACCAGTGGTGTACGGCCAGTGTAGGAGATCGCTCCCCACACCATGATGCCGGGTGTTGGCCCTGTGTGCCTCGGTCGTATGCAGTCCTGATTGTGGCGCTCACCTGCACGGCGCCAAACACGCATACGACCATCATTGGCACCAAGGCAGAAGCGACTCTCATCGCTGAAGACGCCACGTCTCCATTCGTCCCTCCATTCACGCCTGTCGCGACACCACTGGAGGCGGGCTGCACGATGTTGGGGCGTGAGCGGAAGACGGCCTAACGGTGTGCGGGACCGTAGCCCAGCTTCATGGAGACGGTTGCGAATGGTCCTCGCCGATACCCCAGGAGCAACAGTGTCCCTAATTTGCTGGGAAGTGGCGGTGCGGTCCCCTACGGCACTGCGTAGGATCCTACGGTCTTGGCGTGCATCCGTGCGTCGCTGCGGTCCGGTCCCAGGTCGACGGGCACGTGCACCTTCCGCCGACCACTGGCGACAACATCGATGTACTGTGGAGACCTCACGCCCCACGTGTTGAGCAATTCGGCGGTACGTCCACCCAGCCTCCCGCATGCCCACTATACGCCCTCGCTCAAAGTCCGTCAACTGCACATACGGTTCACGTCCACGCTGTCGCGGCATGCTACCAGTGTTAAAGACTGCGATGGAGCTCCGTATGCCACGGCAAACTGGCTGACACTGACGGCGGCGGTGCACAAATGCTGCGCAGCTAGCGCCATTCGACGGCCAACACCGCGGGTCCTGGTGTGTCCGCTGTGCCGTGCGTGTGATCATTGCCTGTACAGCCCTCTCGCAGTGTCCGGAGCAAGTATGGTGGGTCTGACACACCGGTGTCAATGTGTTCTTTTTTCCATTTCCAGGAGTGTAGTTACCTGAGCAGTATAAAAACAGTGTAGTTGGTAATCTCATTACCTTCTTTCCTCTTTCAGGTCCCAAAAAATAAGAGTCGTAATGAATCACATGACGTATGCAAATGAAGTTTTTATCGTACTGGATGGTATCTTCCAAAAGAGAACCTAATTCCATAATACGGCAGCATTGTTATGCCATTTATATGCATTTGTGAGATACAGTGCTTTTACTACGATTTCATCAGCTTCGTAGTGTAGCCAGAGGACCCACCTGAATAGACGCAAGCGTAAGCACTTCGCTTCTGGGATTCGGGGAGACGCACCACCTCGGATCGTATCTACCAGCGAGGATATGAATGAGTGCCGTTGTGTCAGACTACGTGGACAGGATGTAAGTAGGCTGTTTAGGTTTTTTTATTGGTAACGCCACGTAGCGCTCGGTATGAAAATCACTGGCTGTGCTGTGTGCATTCTGGGGCTGGTTTCCATTGTTGTTTGCTATTGCAGTGTTGGGCAGCTGGATGTTAACAGCGCGTAGCCTTGCGCAGTTGGAGGTGAGCCGCCAGCAGTGGTGGAAGTGGGGAGTGAGATGGCGGAGTTTTGAGAGCGGATGATCTGGACAGAGACAGTAAATTTGTAAGACTGGATGTCATGAACTGATATATATATTATGACTTTTGAACACTATTAAGGTAAATACTTTGTGTGTTCTCTATCAAAATCTTTCATTTGCTAACTATGCCTACCAGTAATTAGTGCCTTCAGTAGTAAGAACCTTTTATTTAGCTGGCAGTATTGGCGCTCGCTGTATTGTAGTAGTTCGAGTTACGAAGATTTCTGTGAGTTAAGAATTCGTGAAAGGTATAGGTTATTATTAGTAAGGGCCATTCTTTTGTAGGGATTACTGAAAGTCAGACTACGTTGCGCTAAAAGCATTGTGTGTCAGATTTTTGAATGTCTGAGTACGTTCAGTTTTGCTCAGCTGTTTGAAAATCAAATAAACTAAGATGTTTATCAGCACAATCGTTCAATAATTTTTCTAAGGGGACGTTACATATGTCGACCCTTAGCCGAGGATATCTCACCGGAATCTTCTGAAATTTTCTTCTAGTTTGTGTAATTAGTGTAGCTATTGTTTATTGCTAGTGTGTAATTATAGAGGGAATTTCCTTTGTAATTGTAGTTTTTCGTTGTTGTACAGTAAAACAGTTGTGACAAGTATGTAGATTTGCACCAAGTATTTAGCCGCTGCGCTTGCAATTAACTAGATATTATTTTCAGTGCTATGTTAATGTGTTTTCTTATTTTACTCTTCCAACTGTGCTTTTCTGTGTTATCGTGTGAAACTTTGTGACAATTATGGCGTGTGAAAAACGTAATACTAGCCTCCAAAGTAAACAGAGAAATGACAGTGAAGACGATAGCAGTGTATCAGCACCACCGTGTAATGAATTACTAATGTTCAACATGGTAATTTGATAATTGCGCTTAGGGAAATGGAGCGGGCGGCAAATAATGGTGTGGACAGTGAAACAATTAGTGAACAGGGAAGCATTATCGATCGATCGGTCGACAACAGTTCGCCTCAGGAATCCGAAATGACAGGAAACAATCTTGCAAATACAGTAGATTCAGGTTTTCCGTCCTCACCGTATTCTCAAATAAGTCAAGACACATTTTCTGCTCGTCAAAATGTGAATGTTGCCGGTGCGAATGTACAGCCGAAAAGCATAGAGGAACAGATTCCAGGCACTAATACATTATTATTGCAATTAATGCACCAAATGAAACAAATTAAGAGACAAACACAGCAACAGTTAGACACAAACGAACAAAATCTTCAAAAGTTAGACACAATGGAACAACACCAGAGATTAACACAGCAACAGTTAGACACAATTGAACAACAGCAGGGACAAACACAGCAACAGTTAGACGAAATGGAACAAAATTAAAAACAGTCACAGCAACAGCTTCAAAAGTTAGACGCTATGCTCGAACAAACACGTGAAGGTTAAACTGCTGAGTTACTTAAAATCGAATCGAAATGTCAAAAAGTCTGTAATGACGTAAAAACACAAATTTGTGAGCATTTCCAACCTATTTTTTCGCCTTATGAAAATGCATTACAGAATCACGAAGCAGCCATAAAGGAACTGCAAACTATTGTTCATGAAAATCACGACACCTTGCAAGCTAAAATTGACTCAGTGGCATCTAGCGATTCGGTTATGCAACTTGCTAAAACTCAGGAAAACTTAAAGGACACAGTAGATACGATTTCAATACAAATGGACACTCTGAAACTTGGTTCAAAAAACACCCTGAGGAAGTAAGTTCTCTATCGGAGAAAGTAGCCGAACTTTCGGATCAGTTCACCAACTTATCCACAAAGGTAGATGATGATATGAATGACACAAGACCCGTAGCCTTCACTGACACAGAAGAGTATGAACGATTTAGAAAATTGAAACAAAATCAAATAAATACACAGTACAAAAGAAAAATCCGGAATGTACAAGATCAGTTGACACAGGTAATACAAGAATTACATATTTCAGAGAAGACTCGCGTACCAGCATGGGAAGAGGGACTTAGAAATACGGAAAACTCACAAAATAATAACATAGGTCATTTCGGAAATTATGATAGAAATTGGCAAGGTGCACCGAATTTTGAGACTGAACCGCCTACACGACGTATCAATGACTGATATGCGACTCGCCGACACGATGATTTTGTCTATAAGCTGTTCATTACTACACGTAAATTGAAAATCGTGGCTTCATCAATTCTCTCATTGTTTTCCTCCCAACTGGTCATTAGAGCACAGATTAGAATTTATGTGTGGCTATTTAGAGAATGAACCAGCTGTAAGAATGCGATCGGTCATTCGCCATTGTCACAGTGAAGGAGAATTTTATCATGCCTGCCACTCATCATATTCGTCTCAAACTACACAAGACCGAGTAAAACATAGCATCATAATGAAGAAACATTTCGAACAATCTGAATTTTCCAGTCTTGTGAAATATTTTGAAGACATGGTGCATAAGAATCAGTACCTGTCAAACCGATACAGCCCCACAGAACTCATCCGCATTTGCTTAATCAAATTTCCTGAACATTTACGACACATTATTTTGGTAGGACGTTGCAAAGACGACATTGAAGCTTTCCAGGGACTCTTACAAGAATTTGAAATTGACACTGACAATCGCGGAACGCGAAGACAGGAGCACAACAATTACAGGTCACATCCTTCACAATGCCGCTATGACAGAAACAATGACTAGACACGACAATGTTATTCATACAACGCAAATCGAGACCAAAACAGACACCACCCATATGACAACCGTTGGCAGAATAATAGTTACAGAGAAAGATCGCACTTCCGTAGTAATGAATATGACAGAGATAACCATAGAAACAGACAATATGGGAACCAAAACGATTATTATGAAGGGAGACAGAATAACTTCTGATGCAACAGTTCAGCGCGCAGTTACGTTTCAGGTACAAATTTTCCACCACGTGATGGACAAGAAAGAAACTATGTAAACTACCGACAAGACGACAGACCTGAATTTCATCAGAACTGGCGGGATTCAAACAGAGCAGGGCCTTCTCGCCAAGGTGAATTTGTAGAAATTAGGTCTCCTAATCCCAATAACGACGCATGCCAACAAAGAGATAGCAGACAATGAGTCGCACCCCAGGCAGCCACGTGCGCCGTCTGGCTAAGAGAAAAATAACGTAGACGCTAACCTTGGGACAAATTTGAGCATTCTTTACTGATGTACCATACACCACATGATAATTCCGTTTAAACTGGAGCTCTGCATAGTAGGAAGAGTAAAGGCTTGCACCACATTTCACATGTAAAACCGTTTATTGAAAGATAATCTGCTTTTTAACTTCGTCTTTGCCATAACACTTTTCACTTCACGTAACTAGTATGCTTTGTCACACTTAGAAACTGTTAACATGCAACAATGTTTTAAAGTTAACTATCCAGTAAAGAACCTGGGCCACTTATTTAGACAGTAATTACGAATGCATTGTTATAGTGAACAGACGGCGCAGTGTTGTTATTTGTTCATTCTTGCTTGTTGGTTGCACTATTACGTGACGAATATATGGCTTACATACTTAGATCATATACTCCTAATGAGATTTTTATGCATTATTTTGGTTTACTTGAAAAGACATTCTTTATGTGAAGTACTCTCTGTGAGATTAAAGATGACTTAGCATTGGGTTTCTTAGACCGCTACACTATTATATCACGACGCTAGTAATGTGTGACACAATTTACATTGCTGCTTTTACGGTGTATCTGTTTTCTATCTGTACAGTTTTTCTGAATTCTTCTGGAAAGTGAAACATGTTTTAGTAGTAACTTTTGTGGTATAGCTACAATGAGACAGCCTTTTTCGTGGCACAACAGTACGTTACAGTATAGTACCTTCTTGATACGGTACTGTTCGTAATAACTACGATATCTATACACACAGTATTTCGCTTTTGTTTATTACGAGGTAAGTACATTGATTTCCACAGAACTTTGCTTACGGACGACGATAATTACGACAAAAATGGCTCTAAGCACTGTGCGACTTAACTTCGGAGGTCATCAGTCGCCTAGAACTTAGAACTAATTAAACCTAACTAACCTAAGGACATCACACACATCCATGCCCGAGGCAGGATTCGAACCTGCAACCGTAGTGGTCACTCGGTTCCAGATTGTAGCGCCTAGAACCACACGGCCACTCCGGCCGGCAGTATTACGACACTTGGCACATTTTTTACCCTTAATTAATGACAGAGATTATCTTACAACAAGACGCACAGTTTAGCGCTACAGTACACGTATTTCAGTGATAAATCTTGTACTTAAAACATTTATTTTTAAAGATTTTTTAATTACAATGATACAAAGGTTTCCGTGATACATTTCATTCCATTGCTGTAATCTGTAACACCTGAGGGTATAATTACTTTGATCCTCAGGGGAGTACACCCTTACTTTGTGTACCATGTGTCTGGCAAGCACAAGGTGCCCTAGCTAATGTGGTATTTGCTTATACAACTTTACACATCGGTACCATATTTCTCTAACACATAAATTACACTGCTATCTGATAATTTAACTGAGAGGCAAACATTTATTTTACTACATCAGTGACAGATGTTTACGTAATTACACCACTGAATAACTTCACACTTATGAAATTGTATTTTGTCTGTACTTAGTGAACCGTTCGTATTTTTTCGGAAGCATTGTGATGCTATGAGAGCTTTGAATGTCGTATTTGGTAAGGGGTCATGATTCTTGAAGTACGTTTGAGGTAGATGGCTTTATTGAAGGTCTTGAAATTGTTGAAAGAAGCTGCGACGATTTTGAGATGTGATTAATCTGTTATGATGTTATTATTACGATGACGATGTGTATTATGCTGTTGAGGTATGTTTATAACCAATAAGATGATGCTAACGTATATGAGGAACGTGATTATGTGTTTATATGTATATGCATAATGAATAAAAGTTAGAGACTCTGGTTTGTGAAAAAGGATGTTGGAAACAAGAATCGTACTTTAAGAGCTATGAGTTGTTTGTCCATATGTGAATGTATCAGAAAACTGCTATTCATGAGATTTCCTTTCTACAGATTTCTACTGTAACTTTTCGACCTGTGAAAATTTTTTATATGAGACTGTCACTGCTGTCGTAAATATTTCGGAAAGAAAGCTAAGTGACCTTCACGTAATGCGTCGTGGGCGCCCACCTGTGCCACCTGCCTGGAGAAAAAGCCAATATGTGGAGAAAGAGAGACCATTAGCCTCGCTATTGACATTCCTTTGTAGAAAGCATCGCAAATATGACATGCTATTACTTGGAAACATATGATTATACTGTGGAGCACGTACTTTGCACTACTTGCTGATATGCTTACGATTTGATGGGAAATATTCTTACATCTGCACACCTCATTATGACTAGTGTCTTTCTGTGAGACTTGAGAGAATTTCAACTGACTTATGATATGCCACATGGCTATTGAATGATGTTTTTAAGCTTTGCTTTACATAGTTGCTTATTTCATTCAATATCTGGTTTCCGGCTGTGTTACAGCATTGGTTATACAAAATAAAATTAAATGCATTTGCTAATGTGAAAACTTTCTGTCAACAGATCTATTAAATAATAATTTTGTGATCCACATTCTTCGAAAAAGGAGCACTTGGAAAGGAAAGAACAACAAGAAGGGACTAATAACAGTAACTGCATATATAATTTTCTTTTCAAGTACTTGGTAATTTTTTGTAGAATAAGTTTTTGTGGTGCACCACTTTAGTTACATAGACATTAAGATGTGAATAGACATTTCCCTTATCTGCATTGTTCCCTTTGGTGCACCGCTTGTGCGTTTGTCATGATTAGATATAAGTTTTTGCATTTGCTGCTGCTGTTTGCCAGGCATAGTGCTACTCAATTTCACTTTGTATTACTTTGTTAAGCCAGTTTTACTATTGATTTATTTTTCTTGTTTGCAGCACATTGCCTTATATTAGTTGTAATATTGCAATTGCTTTGCTAATTTATATTTATTGCTGCTAGCTTTGCCAATTTGAATTTTTTTGTCATTGATGTTTGCGTTAATCGTTTTGTGTTGCTGCCTTGCCTCGTCCCTTTGTTTAGCATTTGAGCTCAGTAGATTTAAGTTACCTTAAGATGGGGTAGGCTATATAAGAGAAAGAGTTGTGATGAATTGGAAGAAATGCATTGAGAAGCTATAAGAAAATGCTTTGGCCAAAAAAGTAGTGTACAGTGGAGAAAACCTATTTTTGAAAGAGGATGTGAACAGATTCCAGAAAGTATGCTTGGAGAGGATTTTTTTGGTGGAACCAAATGTTGAAATAAGAGGAAACATCTATGAAATGAAGTGTTGGGGGTGGACTGCAGCACCAAATGTCACACTGAAAACAAACCCTGACCTGTCCTTTTGTGTCATTCCACTATGTGTCTGTGTACCCTTGTGTATTTGTGTTATTCCTGTCTTTATGTGTTTATCTGGTAAGACTTATGTTGTAGAATTTTTCTAATACTCACCTACTTTCACTATGATGAGGAATACTGTTATCCTCAAACATAATTTGCATTTATAATATGTTATTTACTTTGTAAAGTTGCTTAAACGTTATTTATTCTGTTGTGTTTTAATGCTCACGTGTGAAATTGATGTTTCGAAAATTATTCAGACCTGTTATGTATGTGCTTATGTCATAATTCCTGTAATACTGATGTATAGGTTCTTTCGATTCTTTTGTGAAGCCAGTATTACTACAAATGTTATCTGTATTATTATGTTTTTAATGATGTTTTCTGTACCTTTGTGATTGTATTCTCATGTTATAAAATTGTAATTGACACCAGTTCTTCAAATTAAGGTACATTTAATTGCACATATTTCTGTTGGTCATAATATATGCACAGTATGTAAGAAGTTGGGACTGTTAGTGCTTGCACGTGTGTTAATAATCCAGCAAGGGACGGGTTAACAGCATTGCTGGGTCTAAGGACAATTCCAAAAACTTTATGAGTGCACAAGTGGTGGTTTATGGACTTGCTATATTTTCCGCAAGACTCTTCGATGGTGACTGTGCACCTGCACAGTCACAACAGATGGCTGCTGGCCGTCTCTACAAGAACTGCAGTGGGTCTTTATCTTTGATGACCCACCAATACCATTATTTCTACAAGGACTGCAGTGGGTCTGCACATCTGGTGGGCCACCAATATCGTAATCTCTACCAGGACGACAGTGGGTCTGCTCTGTGATGACCTATCTATCAATATTCTTCAAAACTTTGATCGATTCTGCGGTGGGTTTGCTCTGTTGTGGCTCATTGCCTGTCTGCATGTCAACAGTTAGCACTGTCTTTCCGTTGGAAGGACAACACTACTTCTTCAGGACTGCATGGAAATCCACTACTTCCCTGTGCATTTTCTTTTACTGCTCAGACTTTAAGAAAACACTGCAATTTTACTGCGATGAACGATCGGGACTGTATTTATGGACTGTGAGAAAATCTCTGCTTTTGACCAACAGTATATCAGTAAGTGTGTGCATTTGATTTCTTTGTTATTGTAATTATGAAACATTTCTTCAAATCTGTATCGGCTACTGCCCAAAACAATTTGTAAAATTTTTTGTGGAAGGCATGGTGGCTATATAAGTAAGCTGTTTAGGTTTTTTTATTGGTAACGCCACGTAGCGCACAGTATGAAAATCACTGGCTGTGCTGTGTGCAGTCTGGGGCTGGTTTCCATTGTTGTTTGCTATTGTAGTGTTAGGCAGCTGGATGTTAACAGCGCGTAGCCTTGCGCAGTTGGAGGTGAGCCGCCAGCAGTGGTGGATGTGGGGAGTGAGATGGCGGACTTTTGAGAGCGGATAATCTGGACAGAGACAGTAAATTTGTAAGACTGGATGTCATGAACTGATATATATATATATATATATATATATATATATATATATATATATATATATATATATATATATATATATATTTAATGACTTTTGAACACTATTAAGGTAAATACTTTGTGTGTTCTCTATCAAAATCTTTCATTTGCTATGCCTACCAGTAGTTAGTGCCTTCAGTAGTGAGAACCTTTTATTTAGCTGGCAGTATTGGCGCTCGCTGTATTGCAGTAGTTCGAGTAACGAAGATTTTTGTAAGGTAAGAATTCATGAAAGGTATAGGTTATTGTTAGTCAGGGCCATTCTTTTGTAGGGATTACTGAAAGTCAGATTGCGTTGCGCTAAAAGCATTGTGTGTCAGATTTTTGAATGTCTGAGTACGTTCAGTTTTGCTCAGCTGTTTGAAAATCAAATAACATAAGATGTTTATTAGCACAATCATTCATTAATTTCTCTAAGGGGACGTTACAAGGATTCTCAGAAGACGTCCCGCATCCAACTAGGTGAATACCAGGCTGGTTTCTACGTCTCGCCTCAGTTACAAGGTTCGCAAACATTCAGAGAGATTTGTTTCCTTTTACATTGCATAACGCTACATTCAGATACCATTGGTGCCCTTTTACATTGCATGACGCTAGCGATACGATGCAAAGGCCAGGAAAAATTACTAATGTTTCAAAAAAAAAATGGTTCAAATACGCTCTGAGCACTATGGGACTTAACATCTGTGGTCATCAGTCCCCTAGAACTTAGAACTACTTAAACCTAACTAACCTAAGGACATCACACACATCCATGCCCGAGGCAGGATTCGAACCTGCGACCGTAGCAGTCCCGCGGTTCCGGACTGAGCGCCTAGAACCGCTAGACCACCGCGGCCGGCACTAATGTTTCCCAACTTTTTGCTAAAGGTGTTACTTATAAATTCTATATTGTTCACTGAGATCGTCAGCTTTTAATAGGAAAGTAATTCTCTTTACAGATATCAGTTACAAATTTGTGGGAATTTAAATCGTTCTTGAGTATTAGTAATGGTGTAACGAAATTAATTGCACTGGGACGGATGTGTATAAAACCTTCAGTCTTCATGAACTAGACTTTTACGTGAATGCTCACATCCATCAGGGTGAATATGACCTATTTAATTCGTTTCCTCCACTGTCCTTTGCTCAATCGCAGATGTATTCAGAATCATATCATCATGAAATGGTACTTTCCAGTGCTAAGGTCCCTATTTGACAAGTACATTTTTTCATAATATGTATTGTTTTTACTTGGACTAGACGTACGAGCAGTCAACAGAAGAGCCTTCTCTCGTTCCAGTAATGTGCCTAGTCCTTTCTCAATGTGAGTAAAACAATCAAGTAATGGCGATAGCAATATTATTGCTCTTCCAATGAACCGGAAAAGGTTAAGTAAATGACACAAGTAGATAATCAGAAACCTCTTCCCGGTCTTCGTTACAAATTCATGGAATAAATCTCGATGTAACACCAAGTAAATACGCTGGTACTAGTCTATGACGCGATCAACACGTATCTCTATGTATAAAAGGTAATGTCCTGACTGACTGACTGACTGACAGCTTCGCTGACTCATCAGCAGCCAAGCCAAACCTCTACGGACAGAAACTGGAATTATGTAGAAAGTGGGGATCTTATACTGTAGGTGTCGTTTAAGAGGGGATTTTTCGAAATTCCAACCTTAAGGGGTAGAAATAGGGAATGAAAGTTAAAAAATAAATAACGCAATTGAGGCAACTTTGAAGCTAGACCTATGAAAATTGGTATATAGTTTCCCGGTCAAAAACAAAAAATACTTGTTTCATGATATTTTGAAAATGAACCCTATGGAAGTAAATAGTGGGTGACAGGTTTTTTTGAAAGTATATCGTTTTTAAAGAACTATTAAAGTATTTTTAAAGGTATATCTATGATGATCGGTATTTGACTTCTCGGTTACAAATTTAAAAAAATACAAGTTTCAGTGTCCTTGGAAATTTACTCCTTAAGGGAGTGAAATAGGGGACGAGATTTGTTATCACAATATTTCATTATGACATAACTTTTAAAGCTAAATCTACAAAATTTAAATCTGGCTTATCAGTTGTTGTTGTCTTCAGTCCAAAGACTCGTGTCATGCAGCTCTCCATGCTAATCTATCCTGTGCAAGCCTCTTCATCTCCGAGTAACTACTGCAACCTAAATCCTTCAGAATATGCTTACTGTATTCGTCTCATGGTTTCCCTCTACCGCCGTCCAGGGTGGCCGAGCGGTTCTAGGCGCTACAATCTGCAGCCGCGCGACCGATACGGTCGCAGGTTCGAATCGTGCCTCGGGGAAGGATGGGTGTGATGTCAATAGGTTAGTTAGGTTTAAGTAGCTTTAAGTTCTAGCTGACTGATGACCTTAGAAGTTAAGTCCCATAGTGCTCAGAGCCATCTTCCCTCTACCACTTTTATCCCCCACGTATCCCTCTAGTACTAAACTGGTAATTCGTTGATGCCTCGGAAAGTGTTCTACTGACCGATCTCTTCTTATAGTCGGGTTGTACCACAAATTTCTCCCAAATTCTGTTTAGTACCTCCTCATTAATTGCGCCATCTATCCATCTAATCTTTCAGCATTCTTTTGTTGCACCACATTTCAAAAGCTTCTATTTTCTTCGTGTCTAAACTGTTGTCGTTCATGTTTCACATCTGCACTTGCTACACTCCATATAAACAGTTTCAGAAACGACTGCCTGACACTTGAATCATTTCAAAAGCCTCTATTCTCTTTGTATCTAAGCTGTTTATCGTCCATGTTTCACTTCTATACATGCTACACTAAATATAAACTGTTTCACAAAGAAATTAGTGACACTTAAATCAACATACGACGAAAAGAACATTCTCTTCTTCATAAACGCTTTTCATGTCAGTGCCAGTCAGTATTTAATATCTTCCATATTTCGGCCGTAATCAGTTATTTTGCTCCCCATATTGCAAAACTCATCACCTGCTTTTAGTGTCTAATTTCCTAAGATACATCCGTCAACATCACCTGTCATTCGACTACATTTCATCGTTCATCTTTCGCTTTTGTCCATGTTCATCTTATATTGTGGCCGAGCGGTTCTAGGCTCTTCAGTCTGGAACTGCGCTGCTGCTACCGTTCCAGTTTCGAATCCTATCTCGGGCATGGATGTGTGTGATGTCCTTAGGTTAGTTAGGTTTAAGTAGTTGTAAGTCTAGGGGACTGATGACCTCAGATATTAAGTTCCATAGTGCTTAGAGGCATTTGAACCATTTTTCATCTTAAATCCTCCTATCGAGACGTCGTCGATTCCGTTCAACTCTATCTTCCAAGTCGTTTGCTGTATCTGGCAGAATTACGTCATCGGCAAATCTCAAAGTTTTTGTTTCTTCTCCCTGACTTTAATTCCTACTCCTAATTTTTCTTTTGTTTCCTTTACTTCTTGTTCAATATAACGACTGAATATCATCGGGGATAGGCTACAACCCTGTCACAATCCCTTCTCAACCATTGCTTCCCTTTCGTTCCTCTCGATTCTTATAACTGCGATCTGGTTTCTGTACAAATTGTAAATAGCCTTTCGCTCTCTGTATTTTACCTCTGCCACCTCAAGAATCTGAAAGAGAGTATACCTGTCAACATTGTCAAATGCGTTCTCTAAGCCTACAAATGCTATAAACGTTGGTTTGCCTTTCCTTAACCTATCTTCTATGAGAAGTCGTAGGGTCAGTATTGCCTTGCGTGTTCCTACATTTCTCCAGTATCGAAACTGATGTTCCTCAGGTCGGCTTCTACCAAGTTTTTCCATTCTTCTGTAAAGGATTCGTGGTAGTATTTTTCATCCGCGACTTATGAAACTGATGGTTTGGTAATTTTCACACCTGTCAGCTTCTGAGTTAGAAATTAAAAAAATATATGTTTCAACGTTCCTTTAAGTTCGACCCGTGTGGCGGTGAACCCGGGATCAAAGATTTTATGGAAATATTTCATTGTGCAAGCATTTTTAAAACTAAATCAATGAAATTTGGTATTTGGCTTCTCTGTTAGAAATAAAATGTACGGATGTCACTATTATTGGAAATTCAACCGCTTAGGGGTGAAACAGGGAATGAAACATTTTATGAAAATATTTCTTTGCGAAAGCTCTTTGAAAGTAAAATTTTTGAAAAGTGGAGTTTGGTTTCTCTGTTAGAGATGAAAAAATACGTGTTTCAATGTTTTTGGAAACTCAGTCCTTCATGGGATGTAAGAGGTTCAGATTGACTCATCATAGCCCAGACCAAACCGTTCAGGACAGAAATTTGAAGTTTGGATAGGGTGTGGATCTTACACTGTATGCATCGTTTAATAAAGAATTGTCCGAAATTCCACTACTAAGGAATGTCAAATACGGTATCAAACGATTTTCTAAAGTATGTCGCTAATAAGGGAATTCTGAAGCCAGAACTACGAAAACTGGTATTTGGTTTCTAAGTCAGACAATAAAAAAACATGTCTTTCAGTAGATGTGGGAATTCGGCCACTATGGGAGTAAAATAGTGCGTGAATTTTTTTGAAATTAATAATTACTAAGTAACTACTAAAGGAATTTAAGGCTACATCAATGAAAGTTGGTATTTGAAGTTGGTATTTGACTTATCGGCTAGAAAGAAAGAAAAAATACATATTTCAGTCTATCTGGTAATTCAAACCCTATGGTAGTGCTATAGGGGATGAAGTTTTTTTAGAAAATATTACTTTATATTACAAAATTTACAGCTAGAATTATGAAAATTCTTTTTTACCGTCTCGCCTAGATGTAAATAGATATTTGTCCGAGTATACAAGATGCTTTGGAAATATCTTCACAAGACCGCAAAGGGCATGATTAACAAAAACTTGGACTCCAGCCAGCTACCAGAATCACTTTTTGGTCAGAACTTCATTCAGAAAGGACCATGCTTATAAGGTCTTAATTAGCTTCGAAACCCTAGTTTTTGCTATTTGTGAATAACGTAAAAATTCCGTTAAAGAAAAATAAGAAAATTCTCGGCAGGCAATACACTGTACACGAGCGAACAACGGGCGCCAAGCTAGCCTTTAATAAATGTAGCTTAATTGAGAGTATTCGCTGATAAAAAAAAAATGATGGAATGAACATTAACAATAGTCGAGTCGGCTCAAAATACAACAGCCGTTTATAGATAGAGCCACGAAACACTAAACGTTGGGGCGTTGCCATAGAGACGTTTATAAAAATTGAGAATCGTGAATTGTTGCAGTAGGTGCCCGAAGCTGCAGCGTCCCGCCCACTGTAGGAGTAGATCATCTTACAGTGACGTGACTGCATAGGCATTCGAAAGAATCAAACGCCTGCTATGTGAAGTATTCATTTTACAATGTCCCTGTTTACCCGAAACAGTCTCGATATTAGCCGAGAGCGCTAAACAATAAATTTATGTAGAATTATGCCATACATATGGCAACGAGAGAATACAGCTCTAAAAGGTAGGCTTAGGGACTAGATCGTTCACAAGGAGGGTAGTAATGTAGCTATTAATGGAGCGTTATGCATTCTATAAGATTTGGTTTTACCTGTTACGGCACACCATCATAATACTGCATTTAAGGGTAGTAAGGGTATTCATAGCTCAATAATTCTACGTTCTCTATGAATGAAGAAAGCGTCCATGGCTTCACCCACTATGTACAACTTACAGTGGTTATAGTGATCGCATTCTCACGATTTTTAGCGCCAATAAATGTAATTTTCCCGGGTAATAAATCTATACATCATTACTCTCTCTGAGAAAAGCGTATAGTAAAATGGTCAAATCAAGACCGACTGTTTCGTAGACTTCATCGAACCCGAAGGGAAATATAAATATACTTCTAGGAAGTGAAAATAGTTTTAGTACTTTAGTACAGAAAGGGAAAAAGATAATTTAAAGCCCTACTTTAAAAGCGGTCTGTTTTCTTAAAATTACTGGAGAGATTTTCGATTATTTCACAATATCACATAACGCTAATTATTTAATTGCGAGTTTGAGAGTCTTTAAAATTATTTCATGAAACCTTAAACGTGAAATCAGTAGGATCAGTAAAAAATATTAATGGCCGTGGCTAGGATCAGAAAATAACGTCAAGGGCCGTTGCAAGTACATCATATAACTTTAGCATCTACGGGTATCATCCGAGAACAAGTAATGGACTCACTACATCATTCTGTGTCATCCCTCACCATTGACCGGAGACAAGCAGCAGCCGCATTAGGAAGTAACCGTCCCAACCGTAGATTGCCGTTAATATCAGAGAACAAAGGACTGCACTTGGAGTGCTACTATGACCAAGGTCCACGGACTGAAATAAATGGCGGTTCTGCACTTCCCTGGATGCCCATCGTCCGCAAGTATGGCCGCAACCTGAGGACAGGTCCTATTCTTCCAACGTTTTGGAGAGGCACAGCGGTGTTACTCCCACGGCTGGTAGTGATGGAGGCTGGTAGTGACTGCTTGTACATCACTGACATCCTTCGTCCTCATGTTGTGCTACCGCTCATAAGACAGCAACGAGGTGTCATTTTTCAACAGGATAATGCATGTCGACATATGGCATAATACCTCACGAACTGCCTGCGTGATGCTGAGGTATCCCTGTGGCCAGTGAGATCCGCAGATGTGTCGCCGATATAACATGTGAGGGACCATTTCTGACGTTAAGTACATCCAAGTGCACGTACACGTGATGTAAAGGACCAGTTACGATCGTTGTGTGTCACCTTGCCTCAGGGGAAGAAACAACTGCCTTATGACACTCTTCCAAACCGAATCAGCGCCAGTGGGATGCAACGTCATGCTGGTGAGTGGACTCGTATTGCCAAGATCTTTTCTCTACGTGATTAGATATTGTAATCACTGCAAAAACTACGTACCTCTTGAGCCCGCAAAGTTTCATTTCGTCTCCTCCTCTCCTCAGCGCTCTTAATTCCTTTAGCAGACAGTTTGCTTTCTCTGAAATGTAGCATTATAATATTGTTCTAGGGAACTATTACTTTTGACCTGCAGACGGGACTCCACTAGAGGAAGTACTTGCAGTAGTTTCTGAGCCATACAAATAGAGAAAGCTGAAACTAAGGGAACTAATGATCGATTAGTGTAACTGGTAATCCAACTTAAAGAAGCACGGTTTCCATTACAATTCGACGGGAAGTTATCGACGTTGAAGAAAGTGCCAAGAACGTTATACCACTTACACTCAAGAGCGTTAAAGGCTCTTGACATAAGGGGTTCTTGAGATAACGCAGCTGATTTTCGTGGAAGTACTGCACACTGTCTACTTGTGGCATGTAAGTCAGTGTTCCATGTGGTCTGGCTTGGGCGAGCTTCGTGTCAATTCCCCTGAGATGTCACGTCGAAGCAGCGTTACGACGTCGATAGTATAGTACTGTTCGGTAGATTTTATTGGTTTATAATCATAGGTTACTGTTTCATGTTGTTGTTTCCTATCGGCATATAACGCAATAATACAGATAAAACCATGGGAATGCTTTGTCTTGTTTTTCTTTATTATGCATAATGTGATGTTAATTGTATGCCATAGTTACAACAACGAAAACCATTTTAATAATTTTGGACTGCTGAATATTGTCAAAGTAAAAATTCTAAACGCTTTTATTGATAGGCTGCTACGATCTTCAGTTAATAAATGTTGCTCTCATAAAATTTCCAATATTACCATACTATACATTCCCAGAATATACACCATTTAACATCAACCATTTGTTATCCACCAGCTTATGACAGCGTCATCTACACTTCCTCATTCATTCAGTTTTTACTGCAGCTGCTGCACCTAATTAAATGTCGTCTACCCTCTACTACTGGGCCAGCATCTCAGTCATCTCTTTTCCATTCATTCGGTCTTCATTGCTGCTGCAAATAATTTAACGTTGTCGGACGTCTTGTGTTACGCGAGCATCTCAGTCCCTTTGTGCTTCTTGAATCTTGCAAAGAACTTTCTTAGTTCATTAGTCATCCACCCCCCTCACTGCATATCATACCATTTCAATTACTCATAATCACGTTTTCTCCTGTGTGATTTGCTTTTCCTGTCTCTCATAGTAACGTGGAATATCTGTCCTCCCATCACACGAAAAATAACACAACATTTTTGGTTTCATAATTAGGGGATTAAGTCCCGCTACCTTCTGTCAAAACTTGTAATTCAACCTGACTGCATACTTTGCGCTAGAGATATTCTGGAATTTTAGTCTTGAAAATTTTTCTTAGTGTATAAAAAGAACCCAAAGCATTTTTACTTTTCTGTTAATTCATTTCTTTTTCAGTCAACTCGTTATCTGCAGTTCCTTTAAATAGAAAAACTCATTCGCTGTGTCTTTGTGTTCACAGTTTGTTTTTAATGTTTCGTTTTCAGTTTACTCATTATAGTTAGTGATATTTCCAACTTGTTACCCATTCATAATCCCGGTAGGATTCATATTTACATTTTGTCTAAGATTCGCAAAATTGTTTCTTTCGTGCCATGTAGGTCAGTGTGGTATGCAGCATAACGTGTGGGAAGTTTTGATATACGAGAGATAGGGTAAGAGACAAATACTGCAAGTGTGCACTGTGAATCTGATCGTGACTCATGGCAGAATAGCTCCCCAAAGCCATTATCCGTTTGGTTTGGTTTGTGGGGCACCATTATCCGTGAAGAGCGAGCGTCTGGAACTGAGTTCAACGGACGGTTTTAAGGGTTAGCAAATTTCACAAAACTGTACGCTTCGTTACAGATAAATTCTGTAAATAATCGACACCAATATATAACAATGAGATCGTTTATTGTATTTTATTCCTGCAATTTGTGTAGAAGCAACATATGGTTTCCTTCAGTAAGTCATAGGGTGTCACATAATATAAAATATCAACTTCATAACACATAGGGAGTTATCAGTACATGTTGCAGATTATTGTACTGTTTCCGAAATAGCTTTTGAAGTAGATGCAACATCAACGTCAAACCACACGAAAAAATTCATACCAAGTACGGTGCAAATTTCTGTTGACAAAATTCAAAACAAGCAGAAATTAATTTCTATATTTAAGGATGAATAGCAATAATAGTAGTAATTACGAATTTTTCACTTTAGTGCTCAGTCTTCATACAAGATATTCTTCATATAACACAGTGAATCCCAGAAGTGGTCTACATCGACTCGCAGGTTTGGACGCCAACCTGAAAGGGACCATGTCAGAAAGAGCAAGAACTGGAGGTGCATTACATGTAGGTAGGGATCACGGGACTGGATCCCATTTAGGCAGGTCGCAACCAAAATCCGAATACTTCTCACAGCTTTCACGTGTGTATGTCACTGTCGATTTCATCTGCTATGAAAGAGGATCGAGTAATTATTTATTTTCGCACTCCTGCTACCATATTTCACCGACATTATTAATTACTTTTCTGAGACCGCTCAGTAGTGCTATCCGTTACGATTGTGTAACGAGTTGACGGTCCAGTTTTCCATACAGCATAAAACGTTACAACAGTCACTTCTCAGTGGCTATGTTACATCAATTAGGATGACAGCGGCCGATCACAAAACATGATCGGGTCCAACTCGAACGACCTCTGAGCCCTTGTTCATGTATTTGTGAAATGATTGTAGTTAGATGCCATACGAGTTAAAGTCACTCAATGTCGCGTTATTCGCGAATGCTGGAGGAAAGTAAATAAAATAATTTTTTCATATTATCTACTTGTAGTTCCCATCATTGATCATTGATTAGTCGATCATGACTTGAGATTTATAGGGTTGATTTTGATTATTATTCCTCTTATATTTACATAAATAGTTTAATGTATGTCCATAGATAACTGTTCTGACAAACGATTACTTATGTGCGTTTTATGCAGCCAAATGCTACGCAATGACGCTATGAAATCATTTAAACTGGAATAGTATATGACAAGTTGTCACTCTGGTAAAATGGTAAAACAGTTTAAAATTTGAATTACATTGAAATACTTAAAAAAAAAATATTCGAAAGAGACTCACAGCGCACGGTATTTTCGCTATGAGATACTATCAAATACTTAAATACAAACGTCAAAAGAGACTCACTGGACACGGTGTGTTCATTTTGACGTCGTAAAGACGTAATGATTGTTTTCGGGTGTCTACCATTATCTCACTACTTATATCAAAATCTGGAAAACTGCATATCATCGAGGAAACCATTGAGTCAACCACAGAAAAGACTTAAAAAACTTCTGTACCTGCTTCTGATATAACCATAATTTTCCTTTCAGCAATAACGCAGTTCAAATTAGTATTGATGACATGAATTACGATACTGACAACATTGTGTGTAATTGCCTGCAAACAATCCAATTGTCTGTACAACTGGATGACTCAGCTTTACCTGGGTATGAAGTTTTAATATTGGCATATGTTCGTTCTGTTATGGACCAAAAATCCCACGAAGAAGTGCTAGTCCTGGGAATTGTCATAACAGCCGCTAACGGTGAATCAATATTTAATGTTTTGAAAAATATTTAGTGCATAAGCTACCCCTTCATCAGATATACAGTGTGAAAATTATTGAACTATACAAAAAAACGTAAATTACTTAGAAACTACGACATGCACACACTTCGTTCAACATGTAAGCGTCACTACAGATATTTGTATTTAGGTTATGACGTATTCGATATGGCTGCCATCATTGGCGATGATGTGGCGGTGATGAATAGCGAAATTCTGCATGACCCACTGAAGTGTCGGAACATCGATGCTGTCGATAACCCCCTGAATATCTGTTGTCAGCTCAGAAATGATTTTGCAGTTATTGATTTACACCTTGTCTTTCATATAGTCCAACAAGAAGGAGTCGCATGTATTGAGATCCATAGTATATGGCGGTCACTTGAGGCTCATAAGAGTGGCCTCTGAGCACCCCAGAGCCAGAATGCGGTCCCAAAAGTGCTCCTGCAGGATATCAAACCCTCTCCTGCTTCGATGGGGTCGAGCTCCGACTTGAATGGAACTTATCTTGTCGAAATCTGGGTCACTTTGGATAATGGGGATGAAGTCATCTTCCAAAACCTTCACGTACCGTTCGGTTATCACCGTGCCATCAAGGAATATCGCATCGACTATTCCGTGACGGGACATTGCAAACCACACAGTCACCCGTTAAGGGCGAAGAAACTCTCGATCGAGAAATGCGGATTCTGAATCCCACAAAGGCGCCAATCTTGCCTATTAACGAATCCATCCAAATGAAAGTTGGCTTCGTTGCTAAATCAAACCATACATGGGCATACTAATTTCCATCATGCACCGCGGCCAAACTTCAATATTTGTCACCCTGTAAGATCAACGGTAATAGATGAGGCACCTGTCATATCTATTACATCTACATGTATATTCTGCAAATCACATTCAAGTGCCTGGCAGAGGGTTTCTCGTGCATTTATAAACCATTTAAAACGAAATGTACCCGTGGCGTTTGCAGTGCACTACTCATCCATAAACAACATTTCGCTGCTAAAATTACGTGTGGGAGATTGAATCAATCTCTTAAACTTGTCATTAACGCAGTAAACAAATTTCGAAGTTACTCGCTGAATTCGTGGACGTTTGCGCAGTAATGTGAACAAAATGACGAGAACTTTGGTCGATTACTCTACATCTTCATCCATACTCCGCAAGCACCTGACGGTGTGTGGCGGTACTTGAGTACCACTATCGGTTCTTCCTTCTATTCCAGTCTCGTGTTGTTCGTGGAAAGAAAGATAGTCGGTATGCCTCTGTGTGGGCTCTAATCTCTCTGATTTTATTTTCATGATCTCTTCGCTAGATATACGTAGGAGGGAGCAATATACTGCTTGACTCCTCGATGAAGGTATTTTCTCGAAACTTCAACAAAAGCCCGTACCGAGCTACTGAGCGTCTCTCCTGCAAAGTCTTCCATTGGAGTTTATCTATCATCTCCGTAACGCTTTCGCGATTACTAAATGATCTGTAACGAAGCGCGCTGCTCTCCGTTGGATATTCTCTGTCTATTCCATCAACCCTATCTGGTACGTATCCGACACTGCTGAGCAATATTCAAGCAGTGGGCCAACAAGTGTACTGTAACCTACCTCCTTTGTTTTCGGATTGCATTTCCTTAGGATTCTTCCAATGAATCTCAGTCTGGCATCTGCTTTACCGACGAACAACTCTATATGATCATTCCACTTTAAATCACTCCTAATGCCTACTCCTAGATACTTTATGGAATTAATTGCTTCCAGTTGCTGACCTGCTATATTGTAACTAAATGATAAATGATCTTTCTTTCTCTGTATTCGCAGCCCATTACACTTGTCTACATTGAGATTCAATTGCCATTCCCTGCACCATGCGTCAATTCGTTGCAGATCCTCCTGCATTTCAGTACAATTTTCCATTGTTACAACCTCTCGATATACTACAGCATCATCCGCAAAAAGCCTCAGTGAACTTCCGATGTTATCCACCAGGTCATTTATGCATATTGTGAATAACAACGGTCCTACGACACTCCCCTGTGGCACACCTGAAATCACTCTTACTTCGGAAGACTTCTCTCTATTGAAAATGACATGCTGCGATCCGTTATCTAGGAACTCTTCAATTCAATCACACAGTTGGTCTGATAGTCCACATGATCTTACTTTGTTCACTAAACGACTGTGGGCAACCGTATCGAACGCCTTCCGGAAGTCAAGAAACACGGCAACTACCTGGGGATCCGTGTCTACGGCCCTCTAAGTCTCGTGGACTCCTTAACGCCTAAGAGTGCTGACTGAGAAATGGCTTTGTTTGACAAGATTTTTCTCAGTTTTTGAAGCTGCTTTAGAACTTTAGGATGCTAAAGATGAAATTTTGAAGGAAAATATAATCAAGTTGAAATCAGACATTGTTTACTTAACAGATCTGTATACTAAATTTAATGAGGTTCATCCGCAATTCGAAGGTGACAGTGTAAATGCGTTAAAAACAAAGTCCATCGTATTTGCTGCTGTTGCCAAAATTAAACTAATGAAACAAAACCCTAGGGGCGAGAATTCACGTAACTTTTGCAGACAGCCTACCAGGATGATGACGTTACAGCCCACGTTCAACATTCAAATGTACGTCAGATAGACTTTGAAAGTAGATTTGAGTATGTATTGACTATGAAAATACCACGGTGGATTATAGTCTATGCAAGAAACCCATGTCATATTAAAAGATGGGAATAAACACTAACGAAGAACTGAAGATGCAGATTAGAAATGGACATCAGCAATTCTGGTTTCAGGGAGACATACCGCTTACTTACCATGTGTTACGGAGTACCATGAGAATGTTTTTGTTAGCCTTTCCTTCATTCCTCTTGGGAAAGGATTTCAACTCCGTTGCCAATCTAGTAATAAAGAAAGTGAAAGGAAACAGACTGGAAGTTCTTGACCGAGGATATTGAAGATTGGTAATACAGCATCACGCTCCCTTTAAAAACATGTTTGTATTCCTTTTCCTACATACGCATTCTTGTCATTCAAAGTAATAAATCAATAAAACTTACTACTGTTTTGAAGTTTTTCACTCTACTTCTACAGTTAAAACCATCAAAGTGGCTATGACTATGCCATTTCTCAAAAACGCAATTGAAGTTGATGAATTTGTGAAACATCAGTTATGGAAGGAAGGAGGTATACTCGAAACAGAAACATCTGGCACGTAGTCTAGAAGACATAAATGTGTGGAGACCTCTTATGTAAGATACCGTGGTCGACAGGCAGGGCCCTTTCGACCGACTTTGTGACTGGAGAGTAGCAGAAAGCAGTGACCGCTCCTGAACAGTGAACCTTGACTGTCACTGTTGTATCGTTTTGCCAGTATTCTTACTGAATGCAATGTGATTGAAACGTAATTCGAACTATAAAACTGAATGTCTCTCTTTCACAATCTTGATTGCTATACGTTTACTTCTACTAAATTATTGTCATTGTTACGCCGAGTTTGCACATTTGTATTGGTTTCAACAGTTCTACGTCATAATCACTGATACACAAAATGTTCAATGGTTTAGCGTATACAGTAGTTTAACTGTGGTGATCCATCGCTTTTGGGGTCATGGCGATTTATCCCTCTCAGGAAAAACTGAATGAAGAAAAATGCCAGCAACGACTACAGCTGGACGGTAGGATAGGGTCTGACGGAAGTCCGAATAATTCAAAATGTCCCATCATATTCTAATTAAACTTCATGTTGACAGCATACCATTACCGCTTTATGCTCTTCTGCAATTCATTAGAATGTGTGAGTACCATGACTGCAGTTCCTGCTTGCAAACAAATCTGTAAATATTAAAAGTTTTTTGACAGGCTCTCGAATTTAATTTGTTTTGTATTGCCGTACAACTGGGCCAAACACCACTGTGAAGCCTCATCACAGCGTTGTAACGTAATTTGATTTGATTTGTCTCGTGATTTCGCCTTAAGTGCTTCTGATGCTTACAAACCCCATCAGGGGTGGGCCGACAGCTGTATAGGCGCTGCTCTTCAGTCAAGAGACATTACAAGTAGACAGGAAGACATTTAAAACAATATAAAGAAGAAAACATGGCAGAACATTGAAGAAAAGGTATAAAAGAAGAGAAGAAGGCGGACAAAAAGCAGCAACTGTGTAACCGAGATAAAAATCTAAAAAAGTATTTTACACAAGAAAACACAAACTGTAAGGATTAAAAGGCACCGGGCAAAGTACGGCCAGAGCATAAAAAGAAGCAGAACGATTAAAACAGCCACGTGACGGACGGCGTAATGCGGAACAATCATGGACTATATACAGGTTGAGCGCACAATTTAAACCACATCACTTTGTGACGTTAGATAACGGCACCGAACACAACATTAACGCAGCACACTTGGGAAAGAATAAACACCTTGGAGAATCTGCCAGAGGACAAGGGAGAAGGGAAAAGGAGGCGAGGAGGAGGGAAAGAAAGAGGGATGAGTAGGGGGAGCGCTGAAAGAGGGCTGGGGAGGGAAGGGACGGGAGAGGAAAACAGCCGAGGAGGGGGTGCAGGAAGTCAGAGGCAGAAGGAGGAAAATCCGCTCTGGGCGAAGGAGGAGAGAGGAAAAGGGGGCTCTGTCGACGGGAGAGGAACAAGGCCATGCTACAGTTGGTAGGACGGGTAGATGTCACAGAGAAGTCCAACATCCAGGAGGGGGAGGTGCTGTAAATTGCCCTGATGAAGGAGGGTGTGGATGTGGATAGAGGGAGAGATACAGCGATAGAGGCGCAGCAGTGGGATGGGGTGGAAAGGGAAAAGGAAACCAGGTGGTGGAGGGACCAAGCCTGAGGACAGTGTAAAAGATGCAGAGATGTTGGAGGAAAGGAGGAGGGCATAAGGGAGTCGTGTGCAGGAAGGGAGGCAGATATGGAAGGCAAGGTGGGGCACATGGTGTTCTATGATTTGGAGGGCCTTATAAAAGCTGGGGGGAGGTGGGGTGGAGGTCCAGGTAATGCTGGCATAACTGATGGTAGGATGGATGAGGGATTTGTAGGAGTGGAGGGTGGTGGAAGGATGCAATCCCAATGTCTGATCAGACAGGAGTTTTAGGAGATGGAGGCAAGCATTAGCTTTCTGCTGGATGGTCAGGAGATGAGGTGACAGTCGAGGGTGAGGCCAAGGTATTTCAGGGTAGGGGTGAGCTGGATGGGACAACCACAAATGGTGAACTAGTCAAGGTGGGTTTGGACAGTATGTTGGGACTGTTGAAGGGTAGGATAGAGAGCTAGGAAGGCAGTGTCCTCAGTATATTGTAGGAGATGGGCAGGTGATGGTGGCTTGGTCAAATCGGCAGTCTAAAGCAGAGGGGAGAGGCCAGAGATCTGGTGGACGCCAGCAGTGGGATAAAAGGAACTGGGTGTCATGGAGGATTAAAAAGGAAGGATGGCGTGAGAGCAAGGAAGCGACCAGATGGACCAAATTGATATGCAGGGTGTAGGTTTGGAGTTTAAAGAGAAGACCAGAATGCCATACATGGTCGTAGGCAATTTGGAGGTCAAAGGAAACAAAAATGGCGTAGAGACAAGAGTTAAGTTTGAGGGAGAGAAGGGGGACAAGGTTAAGGATTTTGCCTTCAGTAAACAAGGAGGGTAGGTAGCCATACTGTGTAAGGGGGTGGAGGTGGTGCTGATGGAGGTGGTATTGGATACAATGGGGGAGGATGGATTTTAAGACCTTACTGAAGACAGAGGTGAGGCAGATCGGAGGATAGGAGGAGGCGATGGAATGGGGTTTGTTGGTGAGGAATAAAAGGACATGGGAAGTCTTCCACAGACGCTGATAGAGAGTATATCGTATAAATTGGCAAGGACAGTGAGGAAGGACAATGGGCATCCTCTGAGGTTGCAGTAGGTGACACAGTCATGAAGAGGGGACGTGTTGCATTTTGACTGGAGGATAAGTTTACTGTTTAATGTATTTCCCAAAGTACTGGAGATTGGGACCAAGTGGAGCAACCAAGGTATCGGCGCATTCCATGACAGTGGGGAGAAGAGAATATTCAAAGTGGGGATCATGAGGGACAGAGAAGACATCGGAAAGAAGGAAGCGGAGTGGTTGGCCTTACTGAGGTTGGTCGGAAGGGATCAATCGTAAGGAGGAGGGGGTAATGGGATGCGGAATAAGAATCTATAAGGCGATGGAAGGCTGACCAGTACTTGGGGGAGTTTATAGGGAGGGTGGGGCTGAGTCATGTACAGGTCTGGCGCCAGTCCTGGCGTTTCATTGCTCTAATGGAGTTCCGAGTATATTGCTGTATTTGTTAATGGCACTGGAGTGTATCCCTGTCACGAGTGTGCAGGATGGAACTATAGAGGCAGTGGGATTCGCAGAGGAGAAGGATAGACCTCGGAGGAAGAGGCCTCCATGGCGTCCATAATGGCCTCTTGAAGGATGGAAGAGGCATGGATGATCTCGTCAGGATGGTGATGGGTAAGAGGGTGGCTTTCGACCTCAGTGGCAATGGATTGCCGGTAGGCATCCCAGTTGGCGTCATGGTAGTCATAGGCTACCTTGGGAGGGGCTGTAGGGTGGGGAGCCAGAGGGGGATGGTGAGCAGACATTATGGTGAGAAGGACAGGGAGGTGGTCGCTACCTGTTGGGTCAAGGAGGTCGATGGGGATACGTGGTGGCAATGACAACATCAGGGGTGGTGTTGCTTTTGGGACAGGTGTGCTGGGGAAGGGGAACAAAGTCACCTTGAATCATGAGGAGGAACTTATGCCACCACCAAAGGGAGGCAGGGGAGCAGCTTGGGATATTGATACTGGCAGCAATAACATAGGTGGAGAAGGTGCAGTCAACATGGGAGATGAAGTCATAGTGAATAGTAGCAGTGAAGCAGACATAGATAATGTTGCAGGTAAAGGTGAGGGAGGGGCAGAAAACGCTGAGGATAAGATGTTTGGTGAGCTCCATGAGGAGGGGTTGCAGCCAGATGGGGATGTATTAAGGTGACCGATGACAGCTGCACCCTGTGCTCAAGAACAAGGAGCATCAGTTTGAGGGAGGATATAGGGAGAGCTGCTGATAGAATGGTGGGCCTGGAGAAAGGGTTCGTTGAGGAGGAAGGTATCGAACCAGTAGTGAGAGAGAGTATTCATGTGTATGTATTCGTTGGTGCAGACGTTCTGGGAGAGGATGCCACACCATGCTGGGAAGAGAGGGGAGGGGGTGAAGAGAGTGGAGGGAAGATGCTTAAACTATGGTGATGAAGTGGGTGAAGGTGATGTTGGCATGGTTGTGAGACTAAGTGGCGAAGGTGTTGAGGTCAGAGACAGAGTGGATGGCGAGGGAGATTTGTTGGAGGCTGTGGGGGCGGTGGAAAGGGTGAATGTTTTGGAAGACTATGGTAGGAAACGAATGATGTCTTCAGCCATGTGGTGTGGATGGAGGGAATTGTTGGGTTAGATGGGGGGATCGATTGGGAAAAACAGGAAAAGTTAGCTCGGAGGTTGCAGGAGGGGCCTAGCTTTACATTTGTGGAATTAGGTGAGATGAGGGCCATTCCAGGTATTACAGGGAAGGAGGGGCGGAGATGTTGGGGCAGTTTTTGAGAAAATGGGACACCTTGCAATGGGGATAGGTGAGGGGTTTTAGCAGTTGGGGTCAGGTGATCATTATACATGAGGCAGTGCTGGCAGTGGTAGGATTGGGGAGGGGATTTGGGGATTCAACAGGGTGCTGGTGGTGGAAAATCAGGGGAGCCTGGTTGAGGAGGTGGTCGATGAAGGGGCAGACTGAAAAGATCCACATGATATAAGTGGGACTGGAGGCATTGCAAATATAGTGGGCAGGGAGGACTTCCAGGTCGTGGTGGGAATTCAGTTCAGCCAACACCTCATCCTCTGTGATCACTGGGCTTAGCTTATTATTCATGGTGGTGTACATGGGAGGCGACAGGAAGGCTGTGGCTGATGAGGAGAGGAAGAGAGAGGAAGGGTGTCAGGGATGTGTGGGGATCGAAAATGATGCGTGGGCGTATTGGAGGAGATCCATATGAAAGGAGGGGAGGGAGACTTCATGAGGACTGAGTCCCTGTGGGGAATCAGGTGGGAGCACCTGAGAGATACTTTCGTATATCCATGCCGAGGGTATGGGCATCAAGGAACTTGGGGTCCAGAGTTGACTAGACTAGACAAAGATGTGGGCCCGCATCTCGTGGTGACTGGTTGTTGTGTGCTGTCCTTAGGTTAGTTAGGTTTAAGTAGTTCTAAGTTCTAGGGGACTGATGACCATAGATGTTAAGTCCCATAGTGCTCAGAGCCATTTGAACCATTTTTGAACCAAAGATGTGGAGAGTGGGGGCTGGGTTATGGGTGACAGGAGGAGGGGTAGTGTCCATGGAGACGACTGTATGAAAAGGAGGTGGCAGGAACTCTTCGTAGGAGGTGGTTGGAGGAGAGTGAGGATTTACATGCATCTGAGGTTTTTTCCAAAGTATGGGCTGGGAGGACGGGAGAGGGTTGGGGAGGAGAGGAAGGTTTTGGGTGGCAGATCCTATAGGTGCAGTGGAGGTGCTGAGAGGTGCAGCCAGTTCAGTGGTGATAATTGTGTCCTGGCATGATGTCATGTGGATGGGGGAGGCAGAGGATGAAGTTATGGGGGTTGTGATAGAGGGGAAGCCGACCATGGGTGGCAGCAGAGGCGGTAGCAGAGGCGTTAATGAGGGTGGGCCAGGAGTGGGCGCAGGAGTGGGAGCTGTTGCGAGTGTGGAGGCTGTGGGAAGGGTGTAGATGTTTGGGTAAACAGCAGGGGAGGAGATGGCGGAATGGGTGAGAGGGAGAAGAGAGGCTACATGCAAAGGGGAGGCCATGGGCAGAAACCCTGGAAGTGACAGTGGAAGTGGGGGGGGGGGGTGTTAGGTGTAGAAGACAGTGGAGGTGGGAAAGCTCATGATAAACGGACGGTGATGGACGGATGGACGGACGGGTGGCGACTGACGGACAGATGAATGGCCAAAATGGTAGGCAGCGGACGGCGGTAGAGTGACTGGCGGATGGCTACTGACGTTCGGCCGGCGTCGGCGGTGGTGGGGGTGGCTGCGGCAAGCACCGGATGGCGGTGGCGATCTCTGGGCAGAGGCGAACAGACAGACGGGTAGGCAGGCAGGCTGATGGACTGATGGACAGACAGACAGAGAACAACAGCGGCATGCAGCAGCGAGCACTGGGCGGCAGGCGACGGCGGACGGACAAAATGGCCGACTGGCAGGCAGGCAGAGAGACAGCAACAGCAAGGGGCTCTTCCAAGACGTAGATTGCACCCTGAGGGTAAACCAGGCAGTGGACACCTACGTCCTATAATTGAGGGGATGCAACCCTCGAGATGTGTAGCTGTTATAACCATGTCTAATATATATCTTGTAGCAAGCTATGCTCAGAAATGAATGCAAGAGATAGCAATGACAGAATGGCTCGAATTTCTTATCTGAAGGTTTCGACAAGAACAAGAATGGTAACTTAAGTGCTTTCCAATACTGCTAGTAAATATGGGACGTTGAAATGCGGTCTACTTCAGATTAATGCAGAGATCTCTCTGTGAGGCAACATCTGCCATCTGTAGGTTGACTGTGTTACGACTGCTGAATTAGTTAGTCGTGGTTATGTTCCATCATTATGCGAATTCCTGATAAAAATATGGCGCAGGTATCTATGACTTCGTAGCAAGAAAGAGTAAATGAGCACGAAAACTGTCTGATGTCATTGCCTGAGGTAGGGTTAACAAAGGAGAACAGGTATCCTACATACCGAATATGCAAAACAGTAGATGGAGAGTGAAGACTCAAAGTGGAATGGTAGCTGATGACTATGATTCTGTGTTTTTTATAACTTTTTAAGTCATCAGTCTTCACATTGGTTTGATGAGGTCCAGCATGAAATCCTCTCCTCTGTAAAACTTTTCACCTCACTGTAGCACTTGCAACCTCAGTCCTCAATTATTTGCAAGGAGTATTGCAATCTCTGCCATCCTCAACAATTTTTGTCCTCTACAGCCCTCTCTAATAACACGGAAGTTGTTTCATGATGTGTTAAACAGATGTCCTAACATCCTGTTTGTTCTCGTTGTCAGTGTTTTGCCGGCCGCAGTGGCCATGCCGTCCCTGGCGCTACAGTCTGGAACCACGCGACAGCTACGGTCGCAGGTTCGAATCCTGCTTCGGGCATGGATGGTTGTGATGTAATTAGGTTACTTAGGTTTAAGTAGTTCTAAGTTCTGGGGGACTGATGACCAAAGAAGTTAAGCCCCATAGTGCTCAGAACCATTTGAACCATTTATCAGTGTTTTCTACATGTCCTTTGCTTGCATCTCTACAGAGAATCTTCTCTTTCCTTACCTTACCACTCCAACTAATACTCAACGCTCTTCCCTAGCACCACATCTCAAACGCTTCGATTCTCTTCTTTTCCTTTTTTCCCAAAGCCCTTGTTTCACTGGCATAATATTCTGTACTCCAAACGATCATCATCATCATCATCATCATCGTCATCATCAGGATCTTCATCATCTCAGCCTTTTCCCACATCATGTGGGGTCGGCTTAGCTTTGCTGGATCCTTCACTTCCATAAATGCCTATCGAGTGCCTCTTCTCTGAGCCACCCTTTTCCCTGTAGGTCCCTTGCTACCTTGTGTTTCCATTTCAGTTTCGGTCTTCCTCTTCTCCTTGGTTCTTCGATTTCTAGGTCTTCAGCTCTCCCCCACGTAGTAATCCCTTCTTTTCTGTACATGTCCGTACCATTTTAGCCTACTTCCTTGGATCTTCTTCCCTACAGGCCCCACTTTCACTTTTCCCGTGATGTACTTATTCCTTTGTCCATCCTTTCGTGTCATCACACTCATCCACCTTAACATTCTCATTTCCGCCACTTCTATAATTTTCTCTTGGCCTTTTGTAATTGGCCAAGTGCCTGCATTATACAGTATCGCAGGTCTCACCATAGACTTGTGAAGCTTTCCTTTCATCCTTCTGCTAACCTTCTTATCACACAGTACTCCGTTCAATTTCCTCCAATTCATCCATCCACTATTTATCCTGTGCTGCATTTTTGCCTCCAGTCATCCATTACTTTGCATGTAAGAGCCTAAGCATTTAAATCTCTTGACCAGCATCAGTTGTTCTCCTCTCAGGTTAATATATAGATCTTTGGAATCCCTTGTACACATATACTCTGTTTTCACCCTGCTAATTCTCATTCCCCTCTCCTCTATCCTTCAAACAAACAATCTCGAAAAGTTCTTCCTCCTGTTAAGACCTATGTTTGATACTAGCGAACGTCTCTTTGCCAAGAACGCACTTTTGTGAAAGTGCTAGTCTACTTTTCATGTCGTCCTTCGTCCATACATCACTGGTTATTTTCCTGCCAAGGAAGCAGAACTCTTTACATTTGTCCATTTTGTGCTTCCAGACTTTGGTAAAAAGTGTCTTCCTGTTTTAGTCTTCCTGTTTTAATTTCTGATACCTATCATTACGTTTGTCTACCTTCGATTTAGTTTCAATCCATATTCAGTACTCATTCGACTGTTCATTTCATCCCACAGATCTTGTAACTCTTCTTCGCCTGCCTGAGGATAGAAATGTCATCATCATAACTTATCACTGTTGACCCTTAAACTTGAATTTTAATCCAACTTGAAATTTCTTTTTATTTCTTATTCCTTCTTCGATGAATGGATTGACCGGTATGGGCAAAACCCATATCCTCATTTTACACCATATTATATCTGGCCACTTATTTTTTGGTCTTTAAGTCTCATTGTTCCCTCCTGGTCTTTGTACACTCTCGTTGTCGCTGTACACCGAAGGTAATGGAGCAGTGTGAGTTGAGCAGACGTGCAGGATGCCTCGTAGACGTATACGCGAACTGTACCTGCCAATCAGTGAGTTTGAACGAGGGCGCATTATTGGCAGGGGAAGACGTTATTCATCCATCGGGGAAATTGCTGCTCGTGTCAGACGAGATTTTCTTCAGTGCAAAGGGTGTCTGCAGAGTGGTTTACAGAAGGTCGTTGAACACCACGAGATATATTTGGTCACACTACCCACACCATTCCCCGAGCTCTAGCACAACACTGGAACAGTGTAACATTCATTTACTATCCGGAGTGTCAGTCCATCGTCCTTTATTACGTCATGGGTTACGCGCGCGTCGTCGACTTCTCCGCCTACCTTTGACGAATGCACAGACGGAAACGATGTAGGGAAAGACTCACTGGGGACAAGTGTTCCCGGACGAATACAGGGCATTTTAGTTAACTGCAGAGAGAGGGAGGGGCATCACACTGACTTCATTCGCACGAGACATACAGAGCCAACTGAAAGGCCGGCCGAGGTGGCCGAGCGGTTCTAGACGCTACAGTCTGGGACCGCGCGACAGCTACCGTCGCAGGTTGGAATCCTGCCTCGGGCATGGATGTGTGTGATGTCCTTAGGTTAGTTAGGTTTAACTAGTTCTAAGTTCTAGGGGCTGATGACCTCAGAAGTGAAGTCCCATAGTGCTTAGAGCCATTTTAACCAACTGAAGGACTTACGTTGTGATGTGCAATAGGGTACCACTGAAAATCACAGTTGCTTCGTGTCCAGGGCAATGTGACTAGTGTGACCTACGTGAATGACTTCGTGCGACCCGTAGACATACCCTCTCTACACAGCACCCCAGACGAAATTGTTCCCAAGACAATGCACGACCACATATTCTGCACGAACATCTGCCTTGTTGGTGTCGCAGGAAGTGAACAATTTGCCCTGGCCGGCCGGATCACAAGACTTCTGGCCAATCGAAGATGTATGGGATATTGTGAAGTGTCGTGTACAGCGCTGTGACCCAATAGCAACTACTACAGATCAATTTTAGAACCAAGTGAACCCAACATGGATGGTTATACCACAGGACGGCATTCGCACTTACACGCGTCGATGCCATCACGCATGGAAAACAAATCAGGGCTCTTGGTGGACCATGTGCCTACTAGGCAATAGGACACATGCTGATCCGATGTGATAATTACCTGTTCTGAAGAACATAATAATGAACATGTCCTGTCAATATCAGCGTCCTATCTCTAGTCGTTCAAGGTGTTTCGCTTTTTCGGAACATGAGTGTACATATTGCATGTCCGTGCCTCTTCAACTAAACTAGCTGCTGAGATTTTCCGTACCGCTATATCTACAGCCTCAGAGAACATAATACGGATATCTTCTTGTGTACCGCTTTTTTTTTTTTTTTTACGAGTTGATTATTGCTGACTAGTCTTCTGAACTGCATCTACTCGTCATAAATAATAAAAAGTCTATATTTCCTGCCGGTCGTGGTGGCCGACCGGTTCTAGGCGCTACAGTCTGGAACCGCGCGACCGCTACGGTCGCCGGTTCGAATCCTGCCTCGGGCTTGGATGTGTGTGATGTCCTTAGGTTAGTCAGGTTTAAGTAGTTCTAAGTTCTAGGGTACTGATGACCTTAGAAGTCGAGTCCCATAGTGCTCAGATCCATTTGAACCATTTTTCTGTATTTTCTGCTGGGTACGCCTTACGGTCCAATATCTGATTCCAGAGTCTCTGTCTGACCAAGATCTAAGCCAACTGGGACCTTCAAGTTTTACCCGGCTTTTTTAAACCATACCTCCAACTCTAATGATTCTTGGACAGAATATTCGCTATTTCGAGCTTAAATTTATTGTTGAATTCAATTATTATTTCTTCTCTCTCAGTCCTACTACGAAGCCCATATTCTCCTACATCCCTTTCCTCAGCTCCTTTCCCTACAACACCATTCCAGTCCTGTTGACTATCTGCTTGCGACTTCGGCATGTATGCGTGAACTATTGTTGTCGGTGTTGGTTTGTGTAGATTCTGATGAGAACAGCTCTATCACTGAACAGTTCACAGTAACTCACTCTCTGCTCTACCTCTGTTTTCATAACGTATCCGACTCCCGTTCTATCATTTGCTGCTGCTGCTGCACATATTACCCGTACTCAATTGACGAGAAATCCTTGTCTTCTTTCCGTTTCACTTTACTGTTCTATTTTATCGAGATTCAGCCTTAGCATTCCACCTTTCAGACTATCTGGTCAGACTACGTTCAAACATCTGACATTCCACACACCAACTAGTAGAACATTATCCTTTCGTTGCGTATTGAATCTTTTTCTCATGGTCATCAATTCTCTCGGCAGAGATCCGAATGGGGGAATATTCCGGAATCATTTGCCAATGCAGAGATCATCATTGCAGTTTTTCTATTATAGGTCACATGTTCTGCGAATACACATTATGTGTCGTAATACCTCCTCATGCCGTTGATCTCAGCTGATCCCGCCTCCTTTTGTGAAGAGTTTCGCAACATAAGTGGAAGAGAGAGTCCTGAAGCTCTATCCGTCCCTCCTGCTTTTATGTCAAGGCCGTTGGCAGAACGATGGTGACTTCTTATTTGAGAAGTCTTCATTCGGCGGACGTTTTGATTAGGAAATGGCGTTACGACATCAACGTTGAACACTGTGAATCAATCAAGATGTTTGCAGAATTTGAGTTGCGTTTAAATTGAAGTTTTAACACTCTAAACGCTGTTTTTAATTTTGTTACTGTCTGTCATTATTTGTTTCCCTGTGTTAATACCATTCTGAGGCCCCAGCTGACAAGTAAATTTGCATATGAGGACTTTTTCTTCATTAGGGCTTTTACTAGTCGACTTTTCACCCGTATGGTGCACAGATTACATGTGTGGTTAGCTGGTAGCTTGCACCCACGTAAATTACCCGTCTCTCTGTGCTTAACATAATCTTCTACATTGCAGTAGTTTTTACTATTAAATGCATCTGGTAGTAACCAGTGGAACTCGTTTTCGCTGGCGCAGAAACAAGAACCTTCACATCCTCTGGAGGAGCTGCCGGTCGCTCAGAAGGCAGGTCCCACACAAGTCGTCTGCACGGACAGTCGGGAGAGCCTTCCAGGGATAATCCTCCTGTCTCAGCCTCCACGGACGATGAGCGGTGGAAAACAAGACTGATATTCTATGTAGCAGACAGGAAACCACTGGCGGAAAGGGTGAGAACTCTGCTTGTGACTGAACTTTGCGTCGAATGCTCAACTGTCCACTTGCCGTTAGTCTGCTGTGTATGGTCTCTAAAATACATTTACTCAAGTGAAATATTTAGCCACTCACCCTCCCCATGAGAATGCTGTGCGAAACCCAACAAAATTTCCAGAATTTCCGACAGACAAGTCTAAACGCAGAAAAGGGGCAACACTCGTTTCCCATTTCAATATACCCTATCTCATTGGGGGACACATCTAAAACTTTAAGGGGGGAGCCAGTGAACGGATTTCCAGCTTCCTCGTCGTTAGAGCTCTTAGGTCCTTTCCGCGACTGACTAGGAGGACTGGGACGAGTGCCTTTCTGAGGTCTGAAGGAGGGCTATCAACATTGGGAGAGCATTTTGGTCCGAACTTCTGATTGGTGATTATATTCTGGACTCCCCACTTGTACGTGTCTGTCTTGACTTCCGACTTCTGACAATTTGCTCAAATTTCACTCTGGGACTTTCTTGCATCCGCCACCAGTAATCAGGAGGAACGAGATCCGCGATTCGCAGTCACAGCACATCGGCTCACCCAATAACCGTTACCAACAGCTACAGCTCGGCACACCGAAACATGTCCGCAGCGACCTCGGCAGCAGTGATCATAAGACCACATACGCAATGTGCAGTCATGACTTCAGATATTGCGCTCTACTGAGGGGAGAGGAGTTCATACCTGCTTTCTATTTTTAGTCTTCATAATTTAATCTACGCACCCCACTCACTAGTAGGCATATTTTTCTACAGCCTAATCCTTGCCACAAAGAGGATATTCTTTCGTAACCACTGATAGTTTTTTTTCGTTATCGAGCTAAATTCGTTTGAGCTCACTCGTCTGCTGCTGATTCTTTCTGATATACCCTTTATTCATTGCTCTATGGTGTTCTCTATTCGGATTCATAACCTATTCGTGTAATTTTATAGTACTGGAATCGTAACTGAAAATGTAATTCGTTTATACGTCTGTGCCCCATATAAGCCGTAATTGTCGAGGATTATCGCGGTGGTGACCGTACCAGCTATTCATTTTCTCATGCTTGTTCTATTTTAATAATGTAAATTCATCCTCCACTGGTTGTTTACCTCGACGTGTATGTGTTCTGAACAGATGTGCACATTGTTTCGATAAACATTATTTCACCAAGTCGAACACTATGATTCAGCAACCATCAAAGAAAATTATGTAACTGTAAGGGCCAGGTCTCCAGCTATAAACAACAGGCGAGAGCCCCTGACAAATTCAGGAACTTATCAAAAACCTTTCCCCGATGTCTGTGCGAGTTGATTTTTCAAGTAGGCTCTTAGCTTCGTGGCGGCAATCCACCATTCTGTATGACTGGGGTGATAGATTGTGCATCAGTCTCACCTGCATACCCACGGAGCACCTGATGTGCAAGAGGTCTTGTTCACAGCACACGCGGCTTCTGGTGGAGTGGCTGGTCATACACCTATTCGAAGTTTTCATTGTTTAATAACCTCACTGATATAGTGAATTAATGCTTGTTAGTAAATAAACCTAACCGAAGTTTCTACTTGTTGTTATATTCACGGATATTTATTTTTGCTATTAATTTCAGTGAATGTTTTTACACTCATCCGCCAAAGAAATTGGTATAAACGTGCGTATCCAAATACAGAGATATGTAAACAGGCAGAATACGGCTCTGTGATCGGCAACGCCTATATAAGACAACAAGTTTTACGCATTTTTGGATCGGCTATTGCTGCTATAACGGCAGATTATCAAGATTTAAGTGAGTTTGAACGTGGTGTTATAGTCGGTGCACGAGCGATGGGACTCAGCATCTCCGAGACAGCGATGAAGTGGGTATTTCCCAGCACGATTATATCACGAGTGTAGCTTGAATATCAGGAATCCCGAAAAACATCAAATCTCCGACATCGCTGCGTACGGAAAAAGATCCTGCAAGAACGGGACCAACGACGACTGAAGAGAATCGTTCAACGTGACGGAAGTCCAACCCTTCCACAAATTGCTGCAGATTTCAGTACTGGGCCGTCAACAAGTGTCAGCGTGCGAATCATTCAAAGACACATCATCGATATGGGCTTTCGGAGCCGAAGAACCACTCGCGTATCCTTGATGATTGCACGACACAAAACTTTACACCTGATCCGGGCCCGTCAGCGCCGACATTGGACTGCTTATGACTGGAAAAAGTTGCCTTATCGAACAAGTCTCGTTTCAGATGGAGACAAGCTCAGCAGTCCATGGACCCTGCATGTCAGCAGTTTACTGTTCAAGCTGTTGGAGGCTCTATAATGGTAGGGGCGTGGGCAGCTGATGCGATACGTGATCCCAGATACTTCTAGATGCGACTCTGACAGGTGAGACACGTATGGAAGCGTCCTGTCTGGTCATCTGCATCCTTTCATGTCCATTCCACTTCAAACAGATCGATCAATTCCAGCAGGACAATCTGACACGCCACAGGTCCAGAATTATTACAGAGTGGCTCCAGGAACACTCCTCTGAGTTTAAAAAATTCCACTGGCCACCCCCCCCCCCCACCCCTCCACCCTTCCTAGACATGACCATTATTGAGCATATCTGGGATGCCTTGCAACGTGCTGTTCAGAAGAGATTTCAACCTCCTCGTACTCTTACGGAATTAAGGACAGCCCTGCAGGATTCATGGTGTCAGTTCCCTCCAGCACTACTTCAGACATTAGTGGAGTCCATGCCACGTCGTGTTGGGGCACTTCTGCGTGCTCTCAGGGGCCCTACACGATATTGGGCAGGTATACAAGTTTCTTTTTCTCTTCAGTGTAAGATGAAATGAGTAAATACATTTTCAAAAGAGTTTTATACAAAATAATGTCTTCAGTTATATCTTCCAAATTTTTTAAAATCTGTATTACTCTTTTAAAAACACAGAACGATCTTTATTTTTAAAAATTATGAGAAACTATGTTCAGACCCCTCCCTTTCGTGCTAAATATTACTTAGAAGAATATATTTTTCGTCTGTGCGGATGTCCGGTATGTAACTAGAACTGCACGAAATATTGTGGTGTAAGATGTAAACTTCGACTGCAGGAAATACCACTTTTAATAAAATGTTCCTGGATATTATACAGCGGTCGAACGGATTTCAAGTTTAAACACGACGTTTCGTTTCCATCTGTGGAGGACATTTTCAAGGGGGATCGCAGCCTCTTTGAGTGTCCGATTCACATCCTGGCTCGCTAGCGAGTCGTGGTTCAAGCGGAATGTAAAACATGCTACGATCCCCCTTGAAAATGTTCTCCGTGGATTGAGCGAAACATTGGGTTTAAATGTCAAATCCTCTAGACCACGGTATAATAGTGCGGAACATTTTAATAATAGTGATGAAAGAGATTGCCTGAAAGCCCTAATATGACAGATGTATTAGGTTTCTGTGAAGTATCCATTCCGAGAGCACTGGGCTAGGTGTTTGGCAATTCATTACTGTGGCCCGGTGCTTGCCTTGTGGCTAAGTTTTCGCAGACCTCAGGTCGGTGAGGCAGGCACAGAGAGAGAGAGAGAGATAGATAGAGAGAGAGAGAGAGAGAGAGACAGAGAAAGGGGAGGGGAGGGAGGACAGATGGCTGGGACAGCGCGGGATAAGCCTCGTCACGGCGCACGGCGTCCCTCCCCGCCTACGGCCTCTGCCGCCAGCGCCGCCTTTTGAGCCGAGATGAGGCAGAGAAGACGCCTGTGGAGCGCCACCAGATCAAAGAAAGATGCGGAGGCCGCCCTTATGGACCGTACGAGTTAAAGGCTCGCTCGCAATGCTACGCGCGCCATCTCTACTTTCATAGCCTTTTCACGCGATTGCTTTGACAATTACTGGTACATTCCCCTCTCTGTCTAAATGTAATTCCTGAAGCTGCCGCACTTAGCTTGAGACTTTTTCCTTCAATTTCTTCCTGAAAGTGCCGTATCAGTCGCGGTGGGTAGCTGTTCTTGCGTTCGGCATGAAAAGGAGATTTTACGCAGACGCAAACCATGTGACAACCAATTTGAAAGGAGTAACCTAGGGACGAGGTAGAGATGGTAAAAATCAGCGTATTCACTCAGCTTTCAAACCGTGATCATAAAATAACATTAAATTTTGGTGTTCTTAAAGAATCCTTATTTATTCATCAACATCAACTTTATCCCCTTCAAAGTAATCCTGCCTAAGATATAAAACACATGTGACAATGCTTTTTCCAAACTTGGAAGGAGATCCGGAACTCACTTTCCTCTGTGGTGTTCAGCTCCTTCAGCGATACTGTTTTTATCTTATTAACTGTGGCAAAATAACGACCTTCGTTATTCTCTTCAGCCTCGGGAATAGAAGGAAGTCACATGGAAACCATGTCCAGTGCATACGGTGACTGAGGCAACATAAAGGTTTGTATTTTTCTAAAACATCACGACAAGAGTTGACATGTGAACGTGGACATTATCCTGATGATATTTACACAAGTGCTTTTGTCGCAATTCTGGTCGTTTTCTACGAATTGCTTCACGAAGACGGCGCATAACTTTTACGAAGTATTCCATGTTGGCCCTACGACCGTAAGGCACGAACAAGTAATGCTTTATCCCATTTTAATCGAAGAAAACAATGAAAAGAATCTCCACATGTGCTCGAACTTGTACATTTTTTTCGGTCTTTGCTCTTGAGGTAGGCACGACTGGGCTTTGGTTTCGAAGTCATACCCGTATATCCATGTTTCCTCACCTATTATAATTTCGTTTGGAAGTTTGGGTCGGTCCGCAGCTCGTGGTCGTGCGGTAGCGTTCTCGCTTCCCGCGCCCAGGTTCCCGGGTTCGATTCCCGGCGGGGTCAGGGATTTTCTCTGCCTCGTGATGACTGGTTGTTGTGTGCTGTCCTTAGGTTAGTTAGGTTTAAGTAGTTCTAAGTTCTAGGGGCTGATGACCATAGATGTTAAGTCCCATAGTGATCAGAGCCATTTGAACCATTTTTTTGAAGTTTTGGGTCGTTGTCTGCTTCATGCAACAATTCCTGAGTGATGCTTAAACGACGTCGTTTTGGGTCTAAATTTAACAGTTTCGGAACATGCTTCGCAGCAACATGATTCATGCCAGAAACATATGAAAAAATTGCTAGGCATGAGCCAGAGGGTACTCCGACATTATCAGCTACCAGTCTATTGGTGCTTTGGTGAATTTCCAGAGCCACGCTCTTTACGCCCTCCTCATTGTCATCAGTAAATGTTGTGCTAGCGCGTCCAGGTCGGTGGTGCTCATATTCACTGTCTTCTCGACCCACTTTGAAACGTTTATACCGCTGACAAACTTCTCTCTTACTCATAGTAGCTTCGCCAAAGACCACAGTCAATATTTCGAATTCGGTGTTGCACTTTTTTCATTTTTCAAGCACACTTTAATGTAATGCTATGCTCCATCTTCCCCGAAAGTAACAGTGCGCCGAACACTCAAAAGTAGGTATAATTTTTCCGACTGTCAACAATGAACTACACTCCTGGAAATTGAAATAAGAACACCGTGAATTCATTGTCCCAGGAAGGGGAAACTTTATTGACACATTCCTGGGGTCAGATACATCACATGATCACACTGACAGAACCACAGGCACATAGACACAGGCAACAGAGCATGCACAATGTCGGCACTAGTACAGTGTATATCCACCTTTCGCAGCAATGCAGGCTGCATTCTCCCATGGAGACGATCGTAGAGATGCTGGATGTAGTCCTGGGGAACGGCTTGCCATGCCATTTCCACCTTGCTCCTCAGTTGGACCAGCGTTCGTGCTGGAAGTGCAGACCGCGTGAGACGACGCTTCATCCAGTCCCAAACATGCTCAATGGGGGACAGATCCGGAGATCTTGCTGGCCAGGGTAGTTGACTTACACCTTCTAGAGCACGTTGGGTGGCACGGGATACATGCGGACGTGCATTGTCCTGTTGGAACAGCAAGTTCCCTTGCCGATCTAGGAATGGTAGAACGATGGGTTCGATGACGGTTTGGATGTACCGTGCACTATTCAGTGTCCCCTCGACGATCACCAGTGGTGTACGGCCAGTGTAGGAGATCGCTCCCCACACCATGATGCCGGGTGTTGGCCCTGTGTGCCTCGGTCGTATGCAGGCCTGATTGTCGCGCTCACCTGCACGGCGCCAAACACGCATACGACCATCATTGGCACCAAGGCAGAAGCGACTCTCATCGCTGAAGACGACACGTCTCCATTCGTCCCTCCATTCACGCCTGTCGCGACACCACTGGAGGTGGGCTGCACGATGTTGGGGCGTGAGCGGAAGACGGCCTAACGGTGTGCGGGACCGTAGCCCAGCTTCATGGAGACGGTTGCAAATGGTCCTCGCCGATACCCCAGGAGCAACAGTGTCCCTAATTTGCTGGGAAGTGGCGGTGCGGTCCCCTACGGCACTGCGTAGGATCCTACGGTCTTGGCGTGCATCCGTGCGTCGCTGCGGTCCGGTCCCAGGTCGACGGGCACGTGCACCTTCCGCCGACCACTGGCGACAACATCGATGTACTGTGGAGACCTCACGCCCCACGTGTTGAGCAATTCGGCGGTACGTCCACCCGGCCTCCCGCATGCCCACTATACGCCCTCGCTCAAAGTCCGTCAACTGCACATACGGTTCACGTCCACGCTGTCGCGGCATGCTACCAGTGTTAAAGACTGCGATGGAGCTCCGTATGCCACGGCAAACTGGCTGACACTGACGGCGGCGGTGCACAAATGCTGCGCAGCTAGCGCCATTCGACGGCCAACACCGCGGTTCCTGGTGTGTCCGCTGTGCCGTGCGTGTGATCATTGCTTGTACAGCCCTCTCGCAGTGTCCGGAGCAAGTATGGTGGGTCTGACACACCGGTGTCAATGTGTTCTTTTTTCCATTTCCAGGAGTGTACAATAAACTGAATATTCAATACAGCAGTAAATGGAAACATACAGCAGGCACATTTTTAAAATCAAATGTGTAAAGCCAGTGAAATTCAAAAATTTCCATTACTTTTTGATTACAGCTCATATATTGCCATACTACTTAGAAACTGTTGCTGATGGAGTCACTGTCAAAGATGTTAGCAGAAATTAAAATACAGCTTACTAATTAGTGTCAGGCATAGATTCTGAGAGATTACACTATATATTTTCCGCAAGTAATTCCTTTGAAAAAGGAGTTTGTGGCATTCAAAACTTGTTAGATAAAGTATTTTATTGCTCTAGCACTTGACTTAATGTCATTCGCCTTCTTGCTTCCCACTACAATGTTGTTAAGTCAGAGCTACAATCACTTTATTTTGTACACTCTTTAAATGTTGTTTGTTCATGATAGAATCAATCTTGGGACATAGAATACATAATGAAGACGACAGGATGGATATATTATGCAAATGAACGGCCAAACTGTCACGTGCTGTAGTCAAGTGGAATATGGTTCCTGCTTCTCTTCTTGGTCCATCTGGCACTACCGAGTCTTCCCAGCCGTCCATGATGTTTTTTCCAGATCTTTCCCTCACATGAAATTTTACTGGATTGTTTTAATGTTTCTTGCAATGTGCTCCTGACAATGTGTTTCACCGAAAAATAGGTATTATTTTTTGTACTCCGATTAATGTGTGCGCATTACCCGATTAGAATATTTGCTTTTTGATTACTATAGGGATAGCAACAGGTTTCCTTACGTATTGAGAGATACGAACAACATCCTTGCAAGAAAGTTCAATAAAATTCTTTTACTAAGAAATTCCTGCGATAAATCACCCCTATTATTATGTAATTCTACGTGCCCCTAGAGCGGTGTCTATAGCAGTTGTTATATTAAAAATTTAAAACATTTTGATGTGAATGAAGAAGACCTTAAGTGTATCTGTGGTAAATGATATCCCAAAGTTAAGATTGCCCTCTTTCCTGTTTCCAGGACGAATGTTGGCTTTCTTTTAATCAAAATCCTTATCTGGACACTAGATTTGAAACACCACTAGATTATCTGTAAATTACGTGTAAGCTGTCCCGAAGAATTATCCCATACGAGTTGAAGGAATAATAAATCTTCCATTTTATCGTACGGACAAAACTGTTATTCATTCGGCTATAATAAAATATTTTGCAGATCAGATTGATAAATAGCTCTATTATCGAATTTTGAGTGACACATTAAGTTAAAACTCCAGTTCCTGCTCGATTAATGCTCAGAAAGAAACAATATTCATATTGCTTCACAAATGAGAACACCACGCTTCCCTATCTGAACGCCATACATAACTCGTGTTTATTGACTTCGGGGTATCTCTTGTTAGGCCACCTGGTCACTGCGGAACAATTTCAGTTTGAATACGTAGTATCATATCATTCGGCATACAGAACATTTGGTCAATACATCACTGTTGTCGGGTACTTGCCCGTTTGTTTATGGAAGACAGTGGAACGAGCTGACAGTCCAGACTGCAATAAACTACGATGGGATGTCATTCCGAGCATAGAATGCTGCACTAGGAATGGGCCGTACAGCGCACTAGAGCGGGAACTCATTCCGGCAAGTCAACATTTGCACTAATTGCATTTGTTATTCGTTACTGTAACATGTTGCTGAAAAGTAACAAACTCTGTTAGCGCAATAGTGTTTATGATCCTAAACCAACGTCTCTCCAAACCATTATGGACATTTTCAGTAGTACGTTTACTGGATTACTACTACCTGAACTTCACGTGTTATTTACGAAAGTGAAGACGTAAATATCGAACAAGCTCTCTCGGGGTGACATATTCACATAGAGCACCTACTTTTCCTTACTGATTCGCAATTTCAGCGTCCGGGCACGGTTTTCAGATCTTCCTACAATATCAAGGTTTTCTATTGTGAAGATGGGCGCTATTATCGGTATTAAAAAGAAAAGACAACACTAATGTGACGAACGTAGGACAGTAGAATGTTAATACCTGCTTGTAGAAGGTATTATTAAATTATTTCACCGTCGTTGAGGAAGCCGATCATTGCGACTAGCGACGAAATCTCCGAGATTATTTTCAGAAATAAATTGATCCACAACTTCTCAAAAGTAACTTAATGGTCCTACAATAGTTCTGAGATTACACCACATTGCGTTGTTCCTGCAACGTTCACAGACTGCATACACTATGTGATCAAAAGTATCCGGACACACCCATCAACATTTGTTTTTCATATTAGGTGCATTGTGCTGCCAGATACTCCATATCAGCGACCTCAGTAGTCATTAGAGATCATGAGAGAGCACAATGGGGCGCTCCGCGGAACTAACGGACTTCGAACGTGCTCAGGTGATTTGGTATCACTTGCGTCATACGTCTGTACGTGAGATTTCCACATTCCTAAACATCCGATGTGATAGTGAAGTGGAAACGTGAAGGGACACGTACAGCACAAAAGCGTACAGGCCGACCTCGTCTGGTGACTGACAGAGACCGCCGACAGTTGAAGAGATTCGTAATGTGTAATAGGCAGACATCTATCCAGACCATCACACAGGAATTCCAAACTGCATCAGGATCTACTGCAATTAATATGACAGTTAGGAAGGAGGTGACAAAAATGGACTTTATGGTCGAGCGGCTGCTTATAAGCCACAAAACATGGCAGTAAACGCCAAACGACGCCTCGCTCGGCGTAAGCCGCGTAAACATTGGACGATTGAGCAGTGGAAAAATGTTGTGTGGAGTGACGAATCACGGTACACAATGTGGCGATCCGATGGCAGGGTGTGGGTATGGCGAATACCCGGTGAACGTCATCTGCCAGCTTGGGTAGTGCCAACAGTAAAATTCGGAGGCGGTGGTGTTATGGTGTGGTCGTGTTGTTCTTTTACGTGGCCCTATCACAGCACACGCCTACATTGATGTTTTAAGCACCTTCTTGTTTCCCATTAATGAAGAACAATTCGTGGAAGGCGATGCCATCTTTCAACACGATCGAGCACCTGTTCATAATGCACCGCCTGTGGCGGAGTGGTTACACGACAATAAGGTCCCTGTGATGGACTGACCTGTTTCCTATAGAACACCTTTAGGATGTGAGTTCTGAAATTTTCCTGGCGGATTCCCTCTTCCAGTAACTTTAGGATTTGCAGCCGGATCCCATCAACATTCTGCTACGATATTTCGGCCCAGAAACGTCCGGCCATCCTCAGGTGAGCAGACGAAGTACACGGTCGGAATATTGTGGCATAACGCAGAATGTTGATGGGATCAGGTTGCAGACCCGAAAATTACTTCAACAAACTTTGGGATATTTTGGAACGCCGACTTCGTGCCAGGCCTCACCGACCGTCATCGATACCTCTCCTCAGTGCAGCACTCCCTGAAGAACGGGCTGCAATTCCACAATAAACCTTCCAGCACTTGATTGAACGTATGCCTGCGAGAATGGAAGCTGTCATCATTGCTATTGGTGAACCAACACCATATTGAATTCCAGCATTACCGCAACGAACTTTTAAGTCATTTTCAGCCAAGTACTTCTGATACTTTTGATCACATAGTGTATCTAACCTTCTAGCTTCTTAGATGGGTTGTGCGACACAGTAATCAAGATGCCACAGAAAACGTTACTATTAATCAACCATTATTAACCCAGTTTCGCATCAGTTTCGGTTTACCGAGCACGACTTTTCTGGCAATGTAACCTCGTAAGTGTGTGCGTTGAAAGTGAGTAGGTCATGATTTTCTGAAATGTTTGACACCATTCTAATAAACGATTTTATTACTTGTCCAGTGAACAGCTCTGCTATGGCACGTCCAAGTAACTGACGTTCACGTCACCACAAATGATAAGTTTCCTGTACGATTGCATGTAACAGTTCCACACGTCAACTAGCTATGCACTTTGAGTAACTAATATTCATGAGCTCAACCGACGATCATACTTCCTTGTCACGTTGTACACCCTTTTGTTTTCCCCTGCGCAGGTGTGATTGAAATAGATACAGACGCTCTTGCAGTCACCATGGACACTAATGGAACATGTTAAAGGAACGGTCATAAAGATGTGAGGCAGTAACATTTGTATGACGTGCAAGCAAAGATCACTGTCAGAGCACACTGCAGTATTTCAAACTGCCACAGTGTAGACGACGCAGATATGAAGATCTGAGGAAAACAATAATGATCCAATAGACACCCGTGGTCTAGGGGTGCCGGCACGGTAGCTCAGCGTGTTCCGTCAGAGAGCTGCGTGCTCTCTGTAATAAAAAAACTGGGTCAAGGAACCAACGATCAATTTGAACGGATGTCTTGTGACGTCCGCCCCGACCAAACACAACGAACTATATCGAACAAAATGACTAAAATGAAAAAAATGAAAAAAATGGGCTATCGTCTTTGATTCATAATCAAAACGTCTTCGGTCCCGGGTTCGATCCCCGCCACTGCCTAAATTTTGATAAATAATCAGCATTGGTGGCCGAAGACTTCCGGCATAAGAAGTCAGCCTCATTCTGCCAACGGCCTTGTCAAAGAGGGCGGAGGAGCGCATAGAGGTTCAGGGCACTCTCCTGTCCTAGGGGTGGGAAATTGCCCCTAAAGGCGGAAGAATCAGGAATGATCAACGACATGAGGATGCAGAAGGCAATGGAAACCGCTGCATTAAATACACGTAACGTGTATCCACAGGACATGTGGCCTGTAATTGAAGAAGTGTCATGATGATCTCTCCATTGGCAAAAGATTCCGGAATAGTCCCCCATTCCGATCTCCGGGAGGGAACGGCCAAGGGGAAGGTTACCATGAGAAAAAGATTGAATAATCAACGAAAGGATAACGTTCTACGAGTCGGGGCGTGGAATGTCAGAAGCTTGCACGTGGTAGGGAAACTAGAAAATCTGAAAAGGGAAATGCAAAGGCTCAATCTAGATATAGTAGGGGTTAGTGAAGTGAAGTGGAAGGAAGACAAGGATTTCTGGTCAGATGAGTATCGGGTAATATCAGCAGCAGCAGAAAATGGTATAACAGGTGTAGGATTCGTTATGAATAGGAAGGTAGGGCAGAGGGTGTGTTACTGTGAACAGTTCAGTGACCGGGTTGTTCTAATCAGAATCGACAGCAGACCAACACCGACAACGATAGTTCAGGTATACATGCCGACGTCGCAAGCTGATGATGAACAGATAGAGAAAGTGTATGAGGATATTGAAAGGGTAATGCAGTATGTAAAAGGGGAGAAAATCTAATAGCCATGGGCAACTGGAATGCAGTTGTAGGGGAAGGAGTAGAAGAAAAGGTTACAGGAGAATATGGGCTTGGGACAAGGAATGAAAGAGGAGAAAGACTAATTGAGTTCTGTAACAAGTTTCAGCTAGTAATAGCGAATACCCTGTTCAAGAATAACAAGAGGAGGAGGTATACTTGGAAAAGGCCGGGAGATACGGGAAGATTTCAATTAGATTACATCATGGTCAGACAGAGATTCCGAAATCAGATACTGGACTGTAAGGCGTACCCAGGAGCAGATATAGACTCAGATCACAATACAGTAGTGATGAAGAGTAGCTGAAGTTCAAGACATTAGTGAGGAAGAATCAATACGCAAAGAAGTGGGATACGGAAGTACTAAGGAATGACGAGATACGAGGGCTATCCTCAAAGTACATTACATTTTGGAATTAAAAATAAATAAATTATTGGAAATTATTTTATTATATACAGATGAAAGCCACACTTAAATACTACTTTTCTACATAGTTGCCATTTAAATTAAGGCACTTATCGTAGGGATGGACGGGCTTGGAAAATCCTTCGTCGTAAAATTCGGCCGCTAGCGCCTTCAACCACGTGGTTACCTCTTCTTGAACCTGTGCGTCGTCATCAAAACGCTGCATAGCCAAGCACTTCTTCATTGCTGGGAATAAGTGTAAGTCGCTCGGTGCCAGGTCGGGCCTGTACTGCGGATGAGGAAACAACTCCCACCTAAAAGATTCGAGAACTTCACGAGTGGCATTTGCCGTGTGCGCCCGGGCGTTGTCGTGAATCTGCAAGATCTTTGAGCCCAACTTTCCCCTGCGCTTGTTTCGTATTGCTCTTCTGAGGTTGTGCAGAGTTTGGCAATACCTTTTAGAGTTTATTGTAGTGCCTCTTCCCAGGAAATCCACAAATATCACACCTTTTCTGTCCCAAAAGACAGTCGCCACGTGGTTGAAGGCGCAGGCGGCCGAATTTTACGACGAAGGAATTTCCAAGCTCGTCCATCGCTACGATAAGTGCCTTAATTTAAATGGCAACTATGTAGAAAAGTAGTATTTAAGTGTGGCTTTCATCTGCATATAATAAAAAAAATTTCCAATACTTTATTTATTTTTAATTCCAAAACGTAATGTACCTTGTGGATAGCCCTCGTACGTTTGAAGTTCTCTAACGCTATAGATACAGCAATAAGGAATAGCGCAGTAGGCAGTACAGTTGAAGAGGAATGGACATCTCTAAAAAGGGCCATCACAGAAGTTGGCCGGCCGCTGGTGGCCGAGCGGTTCTGGCGCTACAGTCTGGAACCGCGCGACCGCTACGGTCGCAGGTTCGAATCCTGCCTCGGGCATGGATGTGTGTGTTGTCCTTAGGTTAGTTAGGTTTAAGTAGTTCTAAGTTCTAGGGGACTTATGACCTCAGCAGTTGAGTCCCATAGTGCTCAGAGCCATTTGAACCATTTCAACCACAGAAGTTGGGAAGGAAAACATAGGTACAAAGAAGGTAGCTGCGAAGAAACCATGGGTAACAGAAGAAATACTTCAGTTGATTGATGAAAGGAGGAAGTACAAACATGTTCCGGGAAAATCAGGAATACAGAAATACAAGTCGCTGAGGAATGAAATAAATAGGAAGTGCAGGGAAGCTAAGACGAAATGGCTGCAGGAAAAATGTGAAGACATCGAAAAACATATGATTGTCGGAAGGACAGGCTCAGCATACAGGAAAGTCAAAACTACCTTTGGTGACATTAAATGCAACGGTGGTAACATTAAGAGTGCAACGGGAATTCCACTGTTAAATGTAGAGGAGAGAGTAGATAGGTGGAAAGAATACATTGAAAACCTCTATCAGGGTGAAGATTTGTCTGATGTGACAGAAGAAGAAACAGGAATCGATTTAGAAGAGATAGGTGATCCAGTATTAGAATCGGAATCTAAAAGAGCTATGGAGGACTTACTGTCAAATAAGGCAGAAGGGATAGATAACATTCCATCAGAATTTCTAAAATCATTGGGGGAAGTGGCAACAAAACGACTATTCACGTTGGTGTGTAGAATATATGATTCTGGCGACATAACATCTGACTTTCGGAAAAGCATCATCCACACAATTCGGAAGGCGGCAAGAGCTGACAAGTGCGAGAATTATCGCACAATCAGCTTAACAGCTCATGCATCGAAGCTGCTTACAATAATAATATACAGAAGAATGGAAAAGAAAATTGACAATGCGCTAGGTGACGATCAGTTTGGCTTTAGGAAAAGTAAAGGGACGAGAGAGGCAATTCTGACGTTACAGCTATTAATGGAAGCAAGGCTAAAGAAAAAATCAAAACACTTTCATAGGATTTGTCGACCTGGAAAAAGCGTTCGACAATATAAAATGGTGTAAGATGTTCGAGATTCTGAAAAAAGTAGGGGTAAGCTTTAGGGAGAGACGGGTCATATACAATATGTACAACAACCAAGAGGGAATAATAAGAGTGCTCGTATTAAGAAGGGTGTAAGACAAGGCTGTACCCTTTCGCCCATACTCTTCAATCTGTACATCGAGGAAGCAATGATGGAGATAAAAGAAAGGTTCAGGAGTGGAATTAAAATACAAGGTGAAAGGATATCAATGATACGATTCGCTGATGACATTGCTATTCTGAGTGAAAGTGAAGAAGAATTAGATGATCTGCTGAACGGAATGAACAGTGTAATGAGTACACAGTATGGGTTGAGAGTAAATCGGAGAAAGACGAAGGTAATGAGAAGTAGTAGAAATGAGAACAGCGAGAAACTTAACATCAGGATTGATGGTCACGAAGTCAATGAAATTAAGGAATTCTGCTACCTAGGCAGTAAAATAACCAATGACGTACGGAGGAAGGAGGACATCAAAAGCAGACTCGCTATGGCAAAAAAGGCATTTCTGGCCAAGAGAAGTCTACTAATACCAAATACCGGCCTTAATTTGAGGAAGAAATTTCTGAGGATGTACGTCTGGAGTACAGCATTGTATGGTAGTGAAACACGGACTGTGGGAAAACCGGAACAGAAGAGAATCGAAGCATTTGAGATGTGGTGCTATAGACGAATGTTGAAAATTAGGTGGACTGATAAGGTAAGGAATGAGGAGGTTCTATGCAGAATCGGAGAGGAAAGGAAAATGTGGAAAACACTGATAAGGAGAAGGGACGGGATCATAGGACATCTGCTAAGACATGAGGGAATGACTTCATGGTACTAGAGGGAGCTGTAGACGGCAAAAACTGTAGAGGAAGACAGAGATTGGAATACGTCAAGCAAATAATTGAGGACGTAGGTTGCAAGTGCTACTTTGAGATGAAATGGTTAGCACAGGAAAGGAATTCGTGGCGGGTCGCATCAAACCAGTCAGTAGTCTGATGACCAAAAAAAAAAAAAAAAAAAGCACACTCTGCACTCTGTTCTAACTGCTGAGGAAAATCATCTGTTTCTTTCGTCCATCACATGAGACGAGGCATGTTGACAGTGGTGGGAATAACCTCCACAGGTAACGTACTTGTAGGAAAGTGAACGTTAGCGCCTTTCTGTGCCTGAAAATTGCCCACACACATAAGGCACACACTGTCGGAGGTATTGGCGCTGGTGGTAATTGAAGAGGGCACATTTTCACCCTCCCTGTTACTCACAGCAACAGCATACAAACTGCCTTGTGTCGTACTTCATCTTACAAAATCCATGTAGACTCCACGTTAACTGTGACAGGAATTTAAACCATTGTTACATTTTTACTGTATCTGTGGGATATCCAGTTGCAAAATATATATTTTATCACTTACAGATAAAGAATTCACCTTAGAAAATAATGGAGATCGTCATGAATAATGTTACATTTCAAATGGCAGCTAGTAGCCTCAGAAACTGCATGCTTTCGGCTGGGTTACGAGAATATTTGCAACTTACGTGACTTCCTTTTTTACATCTCCGACGTTTTGGACGATTTTAATGAAGTCGAAAAAGACAAAAATGGAAGAAATACTATTTTGAAGTCGTTTTAACAGAAAGCAAGTGATGCCACGATGACGTTGCTGATGGCCTCTCGCGAGTGAGAATGCAGGAGAGATCTGCCTATCGGATATTCGTAGCAGTGATGTAAGCATGTGGATACATTCCGCTTGGCAAGTCGTGCGAGACGGTTCTGCCTGCTCCCGCCTCTCTCGTAGTGCTGTGAGAGCTCGTTAGTCCTTTTTCGTGTAGGTCGTTGTGTGCGTCACAGCGTTGTCTGTCTCTGAGTGTCTCGTTTCTATGACTCACTTTCGACGCGCCGTGATGTCGTCTGTTGCTTCTAGGAATTCCGACACAAAGGTGCTGTCAATTTCAGTTCTGACAGTTGCACGCCGCATATGCAGCCAAGTTCGTTAAAACTTTTCGACTGGCTTGTAAATACGATCAAGCTAACTTCACATCAGGTTCACACAGCTTACTTCGATTCTGAATCCTACGTGTGTTACGTCACGTTTCTGAACACGCTTCAGGTTGACAGGCTGCTTTTGTGGCGCGGTCTAGTAGTATGGTTATTTTAGCGAACACGGAGATGGAATATACGAATCTGAAGTTGTTTAACCTTCCCCCCTGTAGATAATGAGAGCTTCCTCAAGGCCTTCCTGGTTCCGGTTGGGTACATACGGAACGTTGGTCCGCTCAACATCGATTACAAGTATATAGCGGAGTTTGAACGGTAGACATGGTAGTCAGACGGAATATTCTCTCCCATTTCCAGGTCTATGGATACCGAGTACATACATTTTAAAGAGCACCTGTATTATGTTTAATGAGAGCAGACACCTCCGCACTAATTGCGCGCGTAATGTCACGGTCTTAAAATCCATTTGCGAACATCGTAAAAGGCTGGCTTTAGCGGAACGTATACCCCACATGACACCCATTGTGTGTAAGCAGTTTTCAGATGAGGAACGCGAGTCACTGCGTGATGGTCCTAGAGCATTTCCAAGGTTAACCTCGCGTAGGAACATTCCCACTGCAGTTTCCACGCCGCCACTACCTCCACCGCAAAAGAAGCCTACAAGGTCGCTATATGGATTCAGACGATTCCTCTTCCATTCTCCGCTCTACTGGAAAGATTCCATTGGAGTGGGCCCCTCCCCTCCTCGAGTTCAGACCGGATAATAACATGTCAGCAGCTGTGCAAGATTCGAAAGCGTCTTCCGAGACTGACTCTTCGAAATCGCATGAGGATAGACTTGTTCCGGATCTCCGAATATATCGACGGACTTTCCGGGAATATCTCAGTCTCTAACGTATTCCCACCCTTCTTCGGCGCTCCCAGACGTGGAAAGCATATCACAGGCATGATCAGAATCAGATCGGCATAAGTGTGCCAGTGGAAGACGTGGAGACGGTAAAAGACTGACCATCGGTCTTCTTTCCCGCTGATTCCCAGGAGCCGCCCGCGTCCCCACCCACAACGTTGCCACATGCAGCACTTTCCACAAACCCACAACGAACAGCGTTTCCAACCTGAGCTCGCGGCATAACGAAAAAGAAAAACATAAACGGGGTAGAAGCGAGTGATCCACCTCTTTACACTCGGATTCACCCGTTGACGCTCCCACGGACTGTGATACACGGCTGTAAAGATCACTGTCAGATAAACAACTGCACAGTTTTGATAATAAATAGATTCAGGCCTATACCTTTCTTCTACAATTGCATCTTCACAGATACTCTGGAAGACACCTTACGGTTCGTGGTGGAGTGTATCCTCTACACTAATAGTCATTTCCTTTCCTCTTCCGCGTGCACATCGCGCGAGGGAAAACCGACTGCCTGTATTAATTCTTCTTTATACCGCTTCAGGATCTTACCACTCCACTGGTCGAGCACGTTTTTAATAATGGGTACAGTTTATTTATTTCGTAAAACTCCGCAGAAACTTCTGCTAGGCAGAGATATTAAAGCACTGGGCGATTCTGTGCGCTCTTCGCAAATATCCGAAGTGTGGATCTGTCACTGTCCCACTCTCGTCAGGTATACACAACTACTTCCAGCAGCAGACTCGATCGTTTTATCTTTCTGATTCTTTATGTAATCAATTGTTAACGATAGACGTGACGCCCACTGTTGCGTAGCTGGAACCTTAAATTATGTGCCGCAGCCATTGAAACTTTATCGACTCCCCCGGATGTTGTACAGCGTTATGGCGCTGAGAGGGCGAGGGACTTCCGTCGGACCCAGCAATTTTATTATTCCGTCTTGCGTCAACTTTATGAAGGGGCGAGGCAAGCTCCATCACGGATTGTGGATGTCAGCCATGTTAAGACTTTTTAAGTTAAAAAGACAGCAAATAGTAGGACTGAAGCTGCGATGAAAATCCCGCTAACTCTTACAGTGCGAACTGACTTCCCTTATATCGCCACTGCGCAGACGAGCAAGAGTCGCGTTCCTCCTCACTCACACCGGTGGCCGTGTACTGACGTCCCAACGCAACATATCCGGTGGAATCTATGATTATTTTATCGACCCTCATTACGTCCCTGCTACGGATACGACAGTTTCTGACTGCATTTTCCTCTCCAGCGTTGTGTGGTTATTCTCGCATAAGAAGATGAATTTCTAAATACCTGTACTCGCAGTGATACATATCGCCTTACTGTGAGTTCACCATCACAAAAATCGCCGGGATCCAACCGTATTTCTTGTAAGTGATACCATTACATCCCTGGTAAGTGAGGTGATCAGAGGGGGTTTGATTTCTGACTCCCTTCAAGGATGGTAAAATTATTCTAATTCCGACGACAACCGGACCTCCTGACACCGTTAAATTAATCCCGATCACACTACATAATTTCGATTACAAAACTGTCACTCGGGTGGGTAACCGCCCTTTGTCGAAATTGTTAGAGAAAATTCTTGCTCTTCACCAAAGCTGTGTGCCTAGTCGTAAGATTCAGACTTCTGTAGTCGAATGCTGGGGCGTCGCCCCGGTGGCTGCAGCAACTTCTGTCTCTGGAACCTATTTTTTATTGATTTTTATATGGCATTTTACCAAGGCAGTCATGGTTTCTTGATGTAGGCGCTCATGGCAACAGGTCTTACTCATACTGCGTGTATTATCCAATACTTTTACTATTACTCAAGCATCTGTCGTAGTGAATGGACAACTTACTCCCCAGATCACCATCCGACGGCGCTTACGGCAAAGGAGCTCCCTCTCCATGCCGCTTTTTGTCTTGTTCCTAGACCCACTGCTTCGCCGTATTGCTGACCAATTAAGCATCAGCAGGATGTTAGGAGAAACCTTCTCGGTATGGGCATACGCAGGCTATGTTATGGTATAGATAAGTCATATCGATGTCATGTCCTTCCTGAAGGATATTCTGGATTCCTTTTGTTCTCTCTCTGGGGCTCTCATTACCGTACGGAAATGTACCCTGTTACCACTGCGGTGTTTTCAACACGATTTGACTTCAAGGGCAACGGTGGTTGCTCACCACAAATGGTGGGGGATTACCGAAGATCGCTGCTCGATGAAAATGACTGCACTCAATTGGCGGAAGGATACAAACAGAATTCAAGTGGCAACTCGTGAACACGAAAGCCTTTCTCTTAGTCTTCCTGACAAAGTGATAATCTGAGATTCCTACATGTTGCACAAATATTCCAGCTCCTCGCGGTGATAGCGTGCAAATTGATTCAATTATCTGACTTTTTTTTTTTGTAAAGATCATATTTTTAGACTTCAGTATGAAGTGGTTGCGAGGCTCCGTTTCTTTGGAAGGTTGGAACCTCCCAGCATCAAAGTGAAGGCTTCAATATTTTTTTACACGGCGTAACGTTTTACCATGTACTCAAGCTGCTCATTCTATTACCTCTCGATTATTTACATGTCTTCTATTGGCCAACTGATTTCCCCTGACGACGGGGACCAGATCAATTCTAAATTGGGAGCTGAGATTTTATCATTGGCACGCCATTCCTCCAGGTCTTTGCTTTCTCATTGGGGAGTACAGTCATCCCTGTCCGCAGCCGGAATGGTCGTGACACTGTTATACAGGAAACAGTGTCGCTCCCATTAGTCGTCCTGTCCTCCAGATGGAGGTCGCCTCATCGTGGTACAGGGTCAATCATACTCCGATCCCGCCCAACGAACGCCTCTATCGCATTGGTCTTAGTCCTATGGGTCTTTGTCATCAACCGTATATATTACCACAAAGGCTGCTATCTGGCTGACGACAACACTGGCACTGGATTAACCGACAACTGGCTTTTCTTACACTATCTGCCGAAGTTGTTTTCTCGGTTGAACCCCCGTCACATGAAGACTAACTCGATCATATGGCTCTGTAGTGGCGTGTGACACTGATACCGAACGCTGTGTTTTTCGCCAATATATACTGAGCTCTCATTGGAGGCGTCTGAGGCTGCCACGTTATCTTGCTTTATTTTCAAATATGTTGCACCACTGTCTTTAATCCTCAAGGAACTTAATAGCTTTCTTTGTTTTTTCATTGTTCTGGACCATTGTCACAGTGTTCTCTTCCTAGAAAAAAATTGTTTTCGAGTCCTGGAATAGTGGAATTTATGTCTATCAAGCTTTATCTTGGCAACGGCCTTGCCGCACTGGATACACCGGTTCTCGTCAGATCACCAAAGTTAAGCGCTGTCGGCTGTGGCCGGCGCTTGGATGCGTAACCATCCGGGCCGCCATGCACTGTTGCTATTTTTCGGGATGCACTCAGCCTCGTGTTGCCAATTGAGGAGCTACTCGACCGAATAGGAACGGCTCCGGTCAAAGAAAATCATCCTAAGGACCGGGAGAGCGCTGTGCTGACCACACACCCCTACTATCCACATCCTCAGTGAGGATGACACGGCGGTCGGATGGTCCCTGTGGGCCACTTGTGGCCTGACGAAGGAGTTCAAGCTCTATCTTCGTAATACAATTTACAAAAATGTTAAAAAATTATAAAAACTAAAAATAAAATATGAAAACCGAACGTAGTACCATGTCCATGTGAGGGACCAGCACAGTGAGGGGCGAGGAGGATGCATCGTGGTCAGACCTCGGGTTTCGACCACTGCCCCCACGTGTCACCAAGGCTGAAGCTGGCTGTGTTCTTCCCTTTCTGTAAAGGAAAAATATGGCTGAAGTAGGAGTAGCGTATAGCGTATTTGATTAGTAATCAAAATGTCCTTGGTCCCGGGTTCGAACAGAGCCACCGCTTAACTTTGAATACAAATCATCAGGAATGGCTGCCGAAGGCTTCCAGCACAAGAATTCACCATAATTCTGCTAACGGCCATGACAAACAGCGCACACAAGTGCCGCGATGTTCACGGCTCTCTATAGCTCTTGTGGTGGGAAACTGCCCCTAAAGGTGGAAGAATCGTCAATGATCAACGGCATGAGGACGCAGAAGGCAATGGAAACACCTGCGCTTTGTATCGACAGACCTGTAATTGAAAAGTGTCTTGACAATCTCTCCATTTGCAAAAGTTTCCGAACTAGTCCCGCTTTCAGATCTCCGGGAGGACACTGATAATGGGGAGATGACCATGACAGAAAGATTGAATAACCAGCGAAAGGACAACGTTGTGCGAGTCAGAATATGGTATAATGCGAGTAGGATTAGTTATGAATAGGAAGGTAGGGCACAGAGTGCGTCACTATGAACAGGTCAGTCGTAGGGCTCTTCTCATCTGAATCGACAGCAAACGAACAACCGCAACGATAGTTGTAAACATGCCTACGTGGCAAGCTGAAGATGAAGAGACAGAGAAAGTATATGAGGATACTGAAACGAAAATTCAGTTCGTAAAGAGGAAGGAAAAGGGGACTGGAATGCTGTTGTAGGGGAAGGAGTACATGAAAAAGGTTATTAGAGAATATGGGCTTGGGACAAAGAATAGGAGAGGAGAAAGAGTAACTGACATCTGAAATAAATTTCAGCTAGTAATATCGAATAGTCTGTTCAAGAATCACAAGAGGACAAGGTACACTTGGAAAAGGCCGGATGATACGGGGAGATTTCTGCTAGAGTACATCATGGTCAGCCAGAGATTCCGAAATCAGACGCTGAATTATAAAGCGTTCCGAGGAGCAGATATAGATTAAGATAAGAACTTTTGAGGTCGAGAGAGGTCAAAAACATTCCATGGAATTTTTGTATGAGTTCTTAAAGGTTTTCGTGACGAATCCTTACTGGTTTAATTATTTTATTAATAACTCTCGCATCTAAAACTAAACGAATTTCTCCACTTGGTTTAGTTACAGCTAAAAGAGGGCTGGAGTACTCGGAATCTGAAGTCTAACATCTTCTTGATTTCCTCCGTCACTGCTTCTCTTTTTGACCAAGGGACCGAGTATGTCGTCTTACAAAACGTATTATGAGGATTGGTCTCAATGTGATATTCGAAGTTCTTAATTATGCATGGATTCTTATTAAATACAGGCAAATATGATCTTAACATTTCACTTAACTCTATCTGCTGTTGAATTGACAACTATTCCGATTCCCTAACGTTTTCATCGATGCTTAACATCTAAGTGTCAACATCGGTTAATTTGTCACGGTCGTCACCTACGTAGTGCACAATATTCCTTGGAACATAATTTACAACCAAATGTTGGCAATATTTTCCTAAAATTATTCTCTTCTTTCTTAACATTATTCTTAATGGCTTGTCGTTAAAAGTTAAGGTACAAACACCTTCATTAATGTCTAGGATTGCACCATATTCACATAAAAAATCCATTCCCCAGATGCACGGTGTTGTCACTTTAGACACTATCAAGAAATTACATTCCAAATTTGCTTCTTCTAGTTCTACTGCTACCCGCACTTGTTTAATTATCTTTTGCGCTTTAGCGCTAAAAGCCACCGAAACGGTACATCCCGACACTGGTAAAGTGAGTAGCTTCTGTTGCCTAATAACCATACTGAAACAATTACTCGCCATTACCCTGTCCGTTGCACCTGTGTCAATCACAATACTTATAGGAAACTATTAATCTTAACATCTACTATCGCCTGTAACGTAAAATCCTCTTTGGTGACTTCAGCACTTGGTTCCTTCATTAATTCGTGCTATGCTCCCAATTTTCAATTGATCTGGTCCCCGTCGTCAGGGGAAATCAGCTGGCCAATCGAAGGCATGTAAATAATCTAGAGGTAATAGAATGAGCAGCTTGAGTACGTGGTAAAACGTTACGCCGTGTAAAAAAATACTGAAGCCTTCACTTTGTGGCTGGAAGGTTCCAACCTTCCAAAGGAACGGAGCATCGCTACCACTACATACTGAAGTCTAAAAATATGATCTTTACAAAAAGAAAAAAAAAGTCAGACAATTGAATCAATTTGCACGCTATCACCGCGAGGAGCTGGAATATTTGTGCAACATAGTACACTTTGCTGAAAATGTGGAATCTCAGATTATCACTTTGTGAAGAAGACTAAGAGAAAGGCTTTCGAGTTCACGAGTTGTCACTTGAATTCTGTTTGTATCCTTCCGCCAATTGAGTGCAGTCATTTTCATCGAGCAGCGATCTTCGGTAATCCCCCACCATTTGTGGTGAGCAACCACCGTTGCCCTTGAAGTCAAAACGTATTGAAAACACTGCAGTGGTAGCAGGGTACATTTCCGCACGGTAATGAGAGCCCCAGAGAGAGAACAAAAGAAATCTAGAATATCCTTCAGGAAGGACATGTCATCGATATGACTTATCTGTACCATAACATAGCCTGCGTATGCCCATACCTAGAAGGTTTCTCCTAACATCCTGCTGACGCTTAATTGATCGGCAATACGGCGAAGCGGTGGATCTAGGGACAAGACAAAAAGCGGCATGGAGAGGGAGCTCCTTTGCCGTAAGCGCCGTCGGATGGTGATCTGGGGAGTAAGTTGTCCATTCACTACGACAGTTGCTTGAGTAATAGTAAAAGTATTGGATAATACACGCAGTATGAGTAAGACCTTTTGCCATGAGCGCCTGCATCAAGAAACCATACTGCCGTGGTAAAATGCCGTATAAAAATCAAAGAAAATAGGTTCCAGAGACAGAAGTTGCTGCAGCCACCGGGGCGACGCCCCAGCATTCGACTACAGAAGTCTGAATCTTACGACTAGGCACACAGCTTTGGTGAAGAGCAAGAATTTTCTCTAACAATTTCGACAAAGGGCGGTTACCCACCCGAGTGACAGTTTTGTAATCGAAATTATGTAGTGTGATCGGGATTTCAAACCCCCTCTGATCACCTCACTTGCCAGGGATTTAATGGTATCACTTACAAGAGACCAAAAACATACAAAAATTTCCTTACAAATACGGTTGGATCCCGGCGATTTTTGTGATGGTGAACTCACAGTAAGGCGATATGTATCACTGCGAGTACAGGTACTTAGAAATTCATCTTCTTATGCGAGAATAACCACACAACGCTGGAGAGGAAAAAGCAGTCAGGAACGGTCGTATCCGTAGCAGGGACGTAATGAGGGTCGATAAAATAATCATAGATTCCTCTGGAAATGTTGCGTTGGGACGTCAGTACACGGCCACCGGTGTGAGTGAGGAGGGACGCGACTCTTGCTCGTCTGCGCAGTGGCTATATAGGGGAAGTCAGTTCGTACTGTAAGAGTTAGCGGGATTTTCATCGCACCATCAGTCCTACTATTTGCTGTCTTTTCAACTTAAAAAGTCTTAACATGGCTGACATCCACAATCCGTGATGGAGCTTGCCTCGCCCCTTCATAAAGTTGACGCAAGACGGAATAATAAAATTGCTGGTTCCGACGGAGATCCCTCGCCCTCTCAGCGCCATAACGCTGTACAACATCCAGGGGAGTCGATAAAGTTTCAATGGCTGCGGCACATAATTTAAGGTTCCAGCTACGCAACAGTAGGCGTCTATCGTTAACAATTTATTACACAAAGAATCAGAAAGATAAAACGATCGAGTCTGCTGCTGGAAGTAGTTGTGTATACCTGACGAGAGTGGGACAGTGACAGATCCACAGTTCGGCAGCAGTTTCTGCGGAGTTTTACGAAATAAATAAACTGTACCCATTAATAAAAACGTGCTCGACCAGGGGAGTGGCCAGATCCTGAAGCGGTATAAAGAAGAATTAATACAGGCAGTCGTTTTTACCTCGCGCGATCTGCACGCGGAAGAGGAAAGGAATTGACTATTAGCGTAGAGGATACCCTCCACCACGAACCGTAAGGTGTCTTCCAGAGTATCTGTGAAGATGCAATTGTAGAAGAAAGGTATAGGCCTGAATCTATTTATTATCAAAACTGTGCAGTTGTTTATCTGACAGTGATCTTTACAGCCGTGTATCACAGTCCGTGGGAGCGTCAAAAGGATGAATCCGAGTGTAAAGAGGTGGATCACTCGCTTCTACCCCGTTTATGTTTTTCTTTTTCGTGATGCCGCGAGCTCAGGTTGGAAACGCTGTTTGTTCTGGGTTTGTGGAAAGTGCTGCATGTGGCAACGTTGTGGGTTGGGACGCGGACGGCTCCTGGGAATCAACGTCTTCCACTGGCACACTTATTCCGATCGGATTCTGATCATGCCTGTGATATGCTTTCCCCATCTGGGAGCGCCGAAGAAGGGTGGGAATACGTTGGAGACTGAGATATTCCCGGAGAGTGCGTCGATATATTCGGAGATCCGGAACAAGTCTTTCCTCATGCGATTTCGAAGAGTCAGTCTCGGAAGACGCTTTCGAATCTTGCACAGCTGCTGACATGTTATTATCCGGTTTGAACTCGAGGAGGGGAGAGGCCCACTCCAATGGAATCTTTCCAGTAGAGCGGAGAATGGAAGAGGAATCGTCTGAATCCTTACCATCTAGCGACCGTGTAGGCTGCTTTTGAGGTGGAGGTAGCGGCGGCGTGGAAACTGCAGTGGGAATGTTCCTACGCGAGGTTAACCTTGGAAATGCTCTAGGACCATCAGGCAGTGACGGCGACACGAGATACACACTGCCACGCGTAATCAGACGCCGCCGCTGCCGTAGCAGAAGGCTTTGGAAACGACACAGCTGCCGTTCTCCGAGCCAGAAGATCGAGTAAGGAAACGGTTGTACGAAACTTGCAATACAACTTATCTTATGTAAAAATGCTGTTTCCTTCTACCTCATACCCGAGCGAAGGAAGAACCCACCCTGCCCACATGTTGTTAAGAGCGAAAAATTAATTTATTTAGGATTTTCACCCTGACATAATGCTTTAGAATCAAATGCCCTTTGCAGTAATGCTCATCCTGACAATTGACTAGCATCAAAAGAGAAAACGCAGTTACATTTAGTAGCAGAAGTGCTACAATTAGTATCAGATCTGTTACAGTCTGCAAAAGAGCCAAAACCTCTTCTTCTTCTGCATCCCACTAAAGAATGTTATCGCAAGGATAAGTAGGGTTCACCGACTATATAGGTCATTCGCCACACACTCGAAACTCATAGTGGTGGATGGCTTCTCACGCATCTGTTGGTTAATCCATAGTCAAGGGGTTACGGCTTCTCCTACTAATCAATATCTGTCGGACTTAATTTCCATATTTGGTTCTTCGAGGTATTTGGTTAGCGATAATGCCCCGCCGGCCGCGGTGGTCTAGCGGTTCTAGGCGCTCAGCCCGGAACCGTGAGACTGCTACGGTCGCAGGTTCGAATCCTGCCTCGGGCATGGATGTGTGTGATGTCCTTAGGTTAGTTAGGTTTAAGTAGTTCTAAGTTGTAGGGGACTGATGACCACAGATGTTAAGACCCATAGTGCTCAGAGCCATTTGAACCATTTGATATTGCCCCGGCTTTCAAATCTAAGGACTTTAGGTGATTTTGTTTCGGGCAGGCTGTACGTCACATCACAGCTTCCATAGTAATTCACGGAGTAGGTGTGACCGCTTCTTAGGATGGTTTTAATAAAGCCCAACATGAGTCACTGAAAGCAGCTCATTTTCCCTGGCCTAGGGTTATCCGGTTAATTCCTTTCTGCCCAACTTGTGGTCAGTTAACGATTTGCTTCTGGAGAGTATTGACGCTGAGTTTCTGCAGAAGAATTGGAGGAAGCCACATCGGAATAGTCAGCAATCCAATCTTTATAGTCAGGATCGTGGTAATTTACAGGTAAGGTAGGTGGTCGCGGTTTCGTGGGCCACCCCAATGCTAATCAGAAACGGGGTGGGGCGAAAGGCTATTCTAATAGATTACTACCCCAGTATTTGCTTCCCTTTGAGATCGACCGGGTATTCTAACCAGCCAACTTGCCTGTCCGCAATCTTGAGTTTAAGCTGTCCCAGGTTCACATCTCCTAGGGTAAGGACAACTGACCTCCACCTTGAACATTCAGCACAAGAAAAAGAGGAGAAGGTTTCTCTGGCTTTTGTGGGGGAGATTGAGCCATGCGGCTCAGCTTCCTTCGTATGCCCTGTGACTTGTCTGTCCTTTGTTTGTTGACTTCTTAGAAGCTCTTGATTTGGTGGAGGCGCCGGCCTCGCGGCGGCAGGTAGTTTGCAGTAACGCTGGCGGCGAGAGGGATCGATCTGCAGTAGGGCATCGATGGAAGAGAGTCTTGTGGAGCAGTTCTGGCCAGACGGAAATGGCAGCATGAGTTAGGACGCGACCACCAGAACGGACTGGAGGAGGTCCTATCCCTTTCCAGAAAGCGAGGCCCACAGGTGCTTGCGTTCGTCTGCCCTGGTCGTTTATAAACTACATACTGACCCTCTTTGAGTTCTGTTCTTTGGTAAAGTGGCTCTAGTGCTGTGGTCCTGGACACGAATTTGAGCCTGGTTACAAAATCTTACTGATGGCTTAGCTGTCTGCAGACATGAATTCCCGAGAAAACGAGCCTGGACAATGTCGCCTTGGTGGCAGTTGTTTCATATTTACTCAGGTAATCTTACGGCTTACCTTGTGTTCTATTATAGATACTTCCTGACATATTTGAGGCAATGTGTGTGTATCTTTAATCCCCATCTTTGTACTGTCTGCTCCAGAGCTGGCCTAAGTTGGGCGCCTGTTTGGTTTTATCTTCCGTCTGTAGACTACCTCTTTGGGTTGTTCTGTGTGTCCGTAATTAAAAACCATTCGGGTGAAATGGGCAAAATTTCTGATGAAGTTAGAATACTTGACTCTACGGTAGATCAAGCGGAGAAAAATTTCTGTGATAAGGCGGAGAAGTTACATGTAGATCTGGGAGGCAACGTAAGAAATTGTATGAGTTGGCAAGATGATCCAATGGCTGAGACGACAAAGGCTATTAGCAACTTTTCCCTTCGAATAGGTAATGGGGAGAAAGAAGCAGATGAAATAAAGGAACAACTAGAATCTGGCAATAAAACTGCAAAACGTCGACGTTAAAAGCAAATCAATGAAATGAAAAGCGAATTGAATTCTTTAGCTGCACATCAAACCTCTGCAATAATCGGTGTTCCGCGGATTAACTTGTGAACGGTCAAATGTTTTGGAGACGCCGGGAAATGGCCCAGTAAATTCTGTAGCAGCATGTAGGGATAGTTTGATAAGGGTAATGTCGGACGAGGCGAAGATAAAATTCGTGAAATGACATTTTGAAGGTGATCCGCAATCATCGGCATAAATACAGTGATACGTTCACTACGTATGAAATATCTGAAAGCAGTTACCTGGACATGTTCTGGAGGAAGCGAAGCAAACGCGACTCCAAAATGATTTTCTAAACAGGCCAACATTTAAATAAGGGAACGGGTCGATGCGAGAGTTTTGCAAACGTGAACTTGCGAGATTAATGTATGTTAAACGTCCATTGGGAGTGATTACTGAAATTACCACATTGAAAAGGCGCTTACTGGAAAATTTGTAACGGGATCTAGTGCACAGTCCAAGCAACTCAATAGACGAATTTTTGGACTTTGTAGAAAAATTAGAACGGGCGTTGAAATTTAAACTACAAAGTAAGCAGACAAGTATTTTTCAGAGTGGAAATCATAACAGCAGTCCGAATAATTACTATGAAAGACATCCGGGAAGTTATTAACGGAACGCAAACAGGAGTTTCGATAAGGGAAACGGTAACAGGAACATATCCAATGATAAATTTCAAAGGGGTAATAGGAACGGATACTTCCCTGAGAGGGCCCGACACCAAGAACGTAAATTTCAGAAGTCGGCATCTGGCGAAATAAACCATCGTAATGAGAGATCGGGAAACTAAGCTCCGCCCAATCTCTGGTCCGGAGATGGCAAAGTAAATCGGCGGTGAAGAGGACGCGAGTAAACTGAAATTTGATAGGTGTCAATAAATCGGCAGAAAGGCGTCAGAATTTTGAAATGAAAGTAGTGAGAGATGAGAATCAAGTAGGTAAATTTTCAAATCAGATCGTATGTAAAATGTGTAATCCTCAGATAAGGAAAGATAACGATAAAGGCCATGACGACGATTTAGGTCTAGACGATTTGTTTTATAAATGTGAGCCGAAAGAGGTTGTAAATATCAATAAAATGAAAGATTCTATGCGCCAAAAGGAGGATGAGGTGGAGCTGAATTACGTGGAGTTAGATGGTATAGAAAATTCTGAAGAGGTATTAACCAGCGGTGACCATCATAATGATGAAAGTGTTGATGTTTCAGGTGATATTGTGACGGCGAAAGTTGTTAATGGGGTTAATAAGGCGGCGTAGCATTAGTCTCGTCAGCTGTTGATGAATTTGTGTGTGTATCGGTGGATATAGGTGAATTATTTTTGAAGGGAGGTAGTTCAAAATGGTTCAAATGGCTCTAAGCACTATGGGACTTAACATCTGAGGGAAGGGAGGTGCTAAAGATCTTCTATGTGCTGAAGTTATGAAAGTTGAAGCTGCTGGTATTGATACTTCAGAGGAAGAAATCTGTGCGAATATTTCTACTAGTGGAAGTGAACCCGAAAGTCTGGACGGATCTGCGTATCTTGGATGTTTGTTTGAGAAATAATGTAGATCTGAATGTGATATGCGATCTGAAATTAAAGTGGCGCAGGAGCGCGTAGGAGAGGAAAAGGTATTATGCTCATATTTAAATCAAAATATTATATTCATATTTAAATCAAAACGCAGCGGAATTTAATGTTACTGTCGATTCTGAAATTACACAACGCTGTAGCTACAATTTAGGTGATGTAACGGCAGGGGATGGTGAAAACATTAACGGTTCTTATGATGGTGATTTGTCGATGGAGGTAAATGAGATTTTCTGTAGCGAGTTGTATGATGTATCAACGGCTGTTGAAAGTGCTGTGAACATGTTTGTAATGACGTGGAAGTAAAAACTAATACTTTAATTCATGATAGTGATGTTGTAGCTACTAATGTCGATAACTGAAGGGATAGTATAGTGAGTGTGATTCTAATGCAGAAATTGATATTGGGACAGAATGGTATCTTAAGGAGTACTGTGATGTTACTGTAACTGATTGGCGATGGTTGGGGTTCGGGGGTTGTTTTGGGGGAAGAGACCAAACTGCGAGGTCATCGGTCTCACCGGATTAGGGAAGGACGGGGAAGGAAGTCAGCCGTGCCCTTTCAAAGGAAGCATCCCGGCATTTACCTGGAGTGATTTAGGGAAATCGCGGAAAACCTAAATCAAGATGGCCGGACGCGGGATTGAACCGTCGTCCTCCCGAATGCGAGTCCAGTGTGCTAACCACTGCGCCACCTCGTTCGGTGATTGGCGATGGTGTGGTAGAACACAACTATCGTTATCGCCTCATTCGTGTACCCGATGGAAGATTAAGATAGTGAGAGGTGTAGAAGGGAGAAAAAATGAAATTATGGCAAAAGAAGGCTTTAATGAATTACTTTGGGACGAGTATGAAATTGAAGGGTGGATCGAACTGGATATGTGTACTATAAAGATGGAAGAGAGGGGACGAGACACAGAGAATGATTTATTGAGGGAACAGTGTTAAGATTATATCATTATTTGAAGGGATAGTTTGCAATGTTTTATTTCAGTATCTATTGTAGCTTGTTTTTTGTTTCGTGATATAGGTTTTTTTTCACAAAGTCTGTCCAATTATAAAGAGATTGTTGCGCACATTTGGGTGCGACGAAGACGGAGAGCTCGATTTTTTGGTTAATGGTATCAACTCAGGAAATCAGTGCACAGTATGCGTACAAATTAGGTTTTTGGGGTATATAAGGGATTCATTTATGTGCATGTACGTGTTAGTCTTAAGTTTTAGGATGGTTTTATTTTGTTGTAATTTCCAAATTATAAATTAAGATCACACAAATTTGGGTGCATGGAGGTTGGAGAACTTTGGAAAATGAAAATTAATAAAGCTTACCTAGGAAGACAGATGTATATTTATCTACTTATCTGAAAATATTTTGGGGGAATAATTAATTATTGTATGGAGAAACGATTTGTATACACAGCTTCACTGCAACGGATTAAACGAGGGGTGAGATTTGGTCATATTTGTTGCTAGTTTTGAGTCTAAGGGAGTTATTTAAGTTAAAAGAAAATATTAATTTGCCGATGAAGTCGACTGGAAGTCTGTCACGAGATATATGTTTATAGTGGAACTCGAACGAGTCAGAATCATTGAATAATTTACGAGCGTTTTGCAAACGCTATAAATCAATTTCTTAGTGTGTACTTTAGATCTGTTTGTTCGATTTCACTGGGGGAGTGTTCAGTGCAGATACTGGGTGGTTTCGTAAAGTGTTTGTTTTCTGGTATTTACACCTGATTCGAATTTCAACACATTTTTTCCCTAAAAACGATGGCGATGGAATGTTCAGGCATACAGCATTTCGGTGGGGTACTCGGCTCCTAATCTGTTGGGCGCCGCTGGAGACTTCGTTTTGACGAAAGAGCTGTGTGAAAGTGAGGGCATTGGCGCTGCTACTTCTGCGGCATTTCGGTAGACAGTCGAGTTTGATAAGTGTATAGTTTTATTTGGCATTTAATTAATATGCCACAATTCACAACTTACGTTAGATGTAAGTATCTTTAAAATTAAAGCATGCTGCATCAACACCACCACAAATAATTACACTGTTGATCTGGCGCTTACGATATTTATGTTATAGTATTATTAATTTGTATCTTGTAAATTTGGGTGCTACTTCATAACATATGTCCCACACCAACATGTTATGAAGTGGAGGTGTGTGGGTTAATGATCATTTCTCTCTCATTTAAGTACATGACCGAAAGAGTCAGCCTTCAGGAATTGTGAAACGAACCCTGTCATCCAGGACTATATGCCACAAGGAGTGCAGATTTGTCACAAGATGAGGAAATTCGCAGCCGTCTATTGTGCTGAATGAGGCCTAAACGCTTCAGTGTGCGAGTGAGACATACAAGAACCTATGTCATAGGGAAACCTCGTAGCAGCTGTTTGTAGCCAAGGTGACGTAACAGTGTTAAATATGTCGGACCTAACATAGGCGATAAAGGGAAAATTTTATGAAAACTATTTAACTCTGTAGTAATTCAGGGAATGAAGCCACAGTAATTTTAATCTACCATCCTTCATGAATTTTCATAGTGATCCCAATTAAATATGAATATTGATCATAACTATAATAGTTTACGATTTACTGCTAAAGTGAAATTAACACGTTCGTAACAAAGACCTGAATGCTAAAATCTGAACGCTTTAGTCGATCATAACGATCGATATTTCATATAGAAGCGCATCATTAAAATGACAAATGTTGTAAATATCAACTCTGTAATTTTATGTGTTTAATAGATATAGTAAATTTAAATTGTCAGTATTTTCAGTTAAGCATCAGATCATCATTTCCTGCACACAAAACACATTGAACTATGGCAGCATGACACCTTATTGAATCATTAGGTAACAGAGTGTTTATTGTAAAGTTTAATGGATAATAGTTACATTGTTCTTTATTTATTTATCAGAAAGCACATTGGTACAAGTCTACTGGCAGTGACATTCAAAGATAAGAAGGAAATTGTATTGGTCTTATGTAAAAGAATTTAAAGTTTTTATGTAATGGATATTATTGTTACTTTATTTAGAACGTGAAAATGGTCAAGCTTTGATTATTTAAATATGTTACAATGTAAAATACTGTGGAATAAGCTGTAGCCTATCAGATGGACGTCTTCAGGAAAGGGAAGTGCACTAGTTAGCTGAGCGAGTATGTTCGGCGCGCGGGAAACGCGGCCTGGGACGGGCAGAGGGACAGTGCGGGTGGAGACACGAAAGCGGACGGTTAGACTTCAGGTAGCTAGGACCTGAAACGACTTAGAAAGTTTCGCGTTGTGTTGTGTCGCGGGACTTAGACTTTCAACGTTGCGCAGCTGCGCACCTGGTGTGGTCTCTAAAGTTTGGCGCAGTTAACGAGGTGTAGTATTGGTCTTCGCGATGACATTGTGAATGATCGAACTGTGTCAAATGGCTATGCGCTCGAGTGTAATAGTAATTCTAAATATGACCACTTTAATCATTCGTTCGTTTTCTGAATAAACATTATTCAAACCAAATCGCAACTTTGTGGCCTACATCATTTATGGGTCGTTAATTAGGCTCCCAAATCATTACTATTGCTGTTAAATGTTATATAAACATTGTGTGTTTTGTACAATTTCGCAGTCTTGCCATCAGCCAGACAATTTAACCAAAGGGTCAGAAGTGTCTAATTTAGGGCGTATAATGGGACACTAGTGGTTCAACCCCTAGACGAGTTTGAGGCAAGACATTTCGACGAAGAGGAACATCTTTGTGATGTTAGCTCGCATGCTGTTCTGAAGAGATTTCCATCCCCTCGTACTCTTATACATTTATGGACAGCCCTGCAGGATTCGTGGTGTCAATTCCGTCCACTACTTCAGACATTATTCGAGTCCATGCCACGATATGTTGCGGCACTTCTTCGTGCTTGCGAAGGCCCTACACTAAATTGGGGAGGTGTAACGGTTTCTTTGGCTCTTCAGTGTAAGTAACATTTTGTCACTTTTCCTATGATGAATTTCATTTTTAAATGGAAATGTCATATCTGTAACCATGTGTGCACTTCTGTGGCTGTATATTATGGGGGCACACTTCAGAACTGGCAGTATCGCTACATCACGATCATGTATTTTTGTAGGCTATCTGGAGTGAGGGCTAGGTGTTATTTTGTTTCATCTGTTTCATTTTCTTTTTTGTGAAAATGTGTGGGAGGCTTTTAGAAGTATTTGTGTATCTTTCCGGCATCTTTGTGTTACTTCACTCTTTAATTTCACTATGTTGTTGTCGTCTAGAAATTCTAGGGCTTCATTATAGTTCTCCTCTGTTTCATTATTTCAATATTGTGGTCTTATTGCTTTATCTGATCAAAGTCCTATTGTTTATAAGTTTATTCACTATATTTCTGGAGAACTTCTCTTATTCACTTTTTGTTCCTGACAATATGTTACTTTTGTTTTCCTTTATTATTCATCTAGTTTCTTGTGCAGTTAGCTCAGTTGTAAGACATGCAGTAAAGTTTGAGTTATTGCTACTTTCATTTTGTTGTTTTTATTATGCATTTATTTTCTGTGATACGATTCTCCACTATCTTGTGTGTAATTTGTGTGCTGAAATACTATTTAGATTCTTTATACAGCAAATTTACTTCAGTAAGACTAACCAGACGTCTATAAATATTGTGTTTTGTTTGCCTAAGACCTAAATAAGATTGAAAAACTTCTCCAAGAACATATCCAACTCTTTGCCACATTGTATTCGTGTCTCATATGCAAATTAAAAATTGCATGCTCTTATATCCTCAGTCATGACACTGGAGGTATCTAATACAGTAAATGGTAACATATTGCATACATAAACACACATACACACAGACACTTCCTCGAAGAACACAATAATGTTAACCACAATGGTATAACATACGCGGACGTAAATTTTCTACATGGTGCAGCTGACAAACTGTGAAAGAAAAACAGCTATAGCGCAAAATACTAAAAGTCACAAAAAGCATAGCATATTGTAAAAAGAGATTTTCATATTAGAATTTATGAATACTTCACAAAAAACTGAAATTCTACATGTACAGTTGGTAAACAACTTATCATGTTATTGAACAGAAAGAAAAAAAAATTCACTGATGATGGTTTCATGTAAGCGAAACATATCTGGATAGAAAAGACTTGAAAACAAGTTTGATCAAGCCAAAGTCCATCCAAAAACAAATATATTGTTTGATTTATTGCACATATGTGTAGTACGACTTTCAAAGTTTTTCTGTGTAGAAATGATTTTAGTTTATGACTTGTACTTAACCCCTAATGATTTTGTGTATCCTACAGTTTCCGGCATATTGCTTTATTTATAACGAACTTGCTCTTGTTTTAGCCAGTTCGTGTTACCTCTCGTTTGTTTCAGTGGGATTAGGTAAGTAAATCTTGACTTTAATATTTGTCTGTGTGGCTTGTGATGTAGCTGGCAGACAGATAACGTGCATGCAGATGTGCTACTGAAGTTTTAATTCATGAAATATGTACGTTTTGGCTGGTCTCTACTGCTGCACTTAATATGTAAATTATTATTTCGTTCAGTGTGGTTCAGTCTGGAGATGCCTGATTTAACGATGTTTTTTATGTATGATTGATTGTAGCCTGCTTATATACTCAAAAGATTTTTAAGTTTTGTAATGTCTGCAGAGCGGGTTCCGATTTCCAATCGTGGTCGAAAAGAAATAGTAATGGAGGAGATGATGAATATGAGGTGTTGACAAGCATATCTAGTGTTCCAGTAAAATAAGACTGGCTGATGCGTGGAGTGCCTTTCTTCTCCTTCAAATTAGAACGTCTGAGCATCTGGATGCGAAACTGTCTCATAAACTTTTGGAAAGTTCCAAAACATTCAGTGATGAATCTATAAAACAGAGCTGCAGAATGAGAAGTAAAACTAATCAGCATACGGTGAAAGAATGGGTTGGGCTGCAAACATCGGCAGGTTTTGTGAAAAACTGTTCGTGGAATTTGCTAGCAAACCGGTTCGGAGAAAGAATCAGTTAGACCAGATAGACAAAGAAAACTACACTGTTAGTACCAGACTACATCTAGAAACAACGTGGCTTACTACAACCAAACATGAAGTGACTACACAAAAGAAAATTAATATGCCAACAAGAGACTGCTCGATATGTAAAACACAGGAGAACTATGAACTTAAAGATTATTGTCCCCATTAACAAACAATTTTCTATAAGTAGGTCTTTTAGAACCAGCCATTAAACCAAAGGTATCTAAAAAAACGATTACTTAACAGCTACTGAAGCGGATGGACTGCACAGTCACAATAAACGAATACATATCTTCTCAAAAATGGACATACAACACTTACTTTTCTGATGCAGAAGGCCAAGAAACTCACCATAAACTAAAATACCATTTCTTTAAATTAAACACTGAGCAGTCACTGCGACAGAAGGCCTATAAAGTCATAATGGATCAAAAAAGTTCACTGGCTGAGACTCGGCGTCACTGTGCCAGAATCAAAATCCTTCATCAAGGTATATTCACTTCAGATGATACAGGCTGTGAAGATGTAAGTGGCCTATGATGACGGTGTAGTAAAGCAACTTCATTTGGTGTCTGGCCTAGAAAGCCCACTCAGAGTGAAGTAGCTCATCAGGGGCCGTACCGGGCTTCAATACAGCCCAAGCACCAAAATACAGCTGGTCTTAACTGCGGTCACGAGATCCATTGGGCAAACGATCCCTGACAGCAACTGGGTTCCATGCAGGATATAGCCAAAACCAATGGCGTGTATTGCTGTGGATGGATTGCTGGCAGTGTAGGTGCGGACCCACGATACAGCTTACCTACCCCCACCCCCTCTCTGTTGCCCCAGGAAGGAGAGGAGCTATGGCGCACCAATCGACATCCTTTCGATGTAGGGGAATGTCCAACAGCATACTGGAACAACAGGGAGGGTCAGGGCCATCTCCATCAGTCTCAGTGCTGATTGAGTTGGCAGAGTTGCAGAAGGCTCCTGTGTGGAGTCATTTGCTCTATGGAGCTGCATCCTGAGAAGGTAGTATTGAATTCCAGGTACGCCAACTGGCTATATCAATGTGAACCTGGTTCAGCTGGCAAGAGATCGGTGGTTAAGAAGTTGTTTACCTGGTGCCAGTCTAGAAAGAGACCAAACACTATAAGACACGTACTGGCCTGAGCTGATTGGACATGATGCGAAAGCACTATGAAAAGGATATTGAAGAATCGCCTCCAGGGACTGGTTGTGTTGGTGAGGGTATTCAGAAAAGCAAATTGTGCCATTTCGGAGGTTTAACGGAGTGCAGGAACAAAAGAGAAAGATTTCTGTCACGTCGAGATGGCAGAAATGAACACTGATGCAAATAAGATGGGGAATAACTGAGCTTGGAGGGTATATGTTGTCGCAGCAGCGCATGGGATAGGGAAATTGTATGATCTGAGGGCAAAAATGGGTTTGGGAGTCTTTTCAAGATAAATGATTGCCCCCGAAGGGCATAGTTAGTAGCAGGAGCAGCAGCTAAGACGATATAGAAATGACAGGTAGAAATCACGTGCTGTTAATAATCCCAGAAATAAAATGTAGAGGTAGGGTGTTTAGATTAGGGATCTGCAAAAGTATCAGGGACAGCTTACATGAAAGAAGCACCATAAAAACATAGTCCAAGATTGCATGCAGGAAGTAGGGATAAGTTGGGCAACGAGGAAATAGATAGATGGGAGTAAGTCTGTATAGTGGTAGGAGGAACTGAGAGGTTCATTGATGATGAGATGATTACGTACAACTTCCAGTGCTGAGACCAAAGAAGACTACTACAGAGGTACTGTCCAGCAGTGGTTGACCCAAGGTGAGCGCCTGGTACCACGACCAGACTCGTCTGGCGACATGGTAATAGGAGCCTTCCAGAATAAGCAATCTCTAAATTCGGAAAACATAACTGGTGGTCCTCAAAAGACGCCCCTGGTAACTGAAGCAACATACCAGAGGGAAGCCAGATGACTGAAGGTGGCAAAACTGTCGTCCACTGAAGAATTCAAAGTACAGCAAGTAAACTGATGAGGGCTCCAAGATGGACTATGGTGCACTGTGCTATCAGTCTCAAAGAAGTGGAAGTACCACAGATCCCTTAAACACAGGAGAAAGAGGGCAACCAATCCTAAGAGAGGAAAACTGCACCCTAAGAGAAAGTGGCAGAAGGAAATGGAAATACAATGAATATGACAGTGGCCAGCACTATCATCTAAAACAGTTCTCAGTGGAGAGGCATAGTAACAGGGAGGTCTGGAGATCGTGTCAGCAGTCTCCCAAAATGGCAGCCATTAGCTAGCACATGGTGGCGACGATCCAGACCGCGCTCCTGGAAATATAGGAAGAATCAAGGTTCAAATATATCTGAGCACCATGGGACTTAACTTCTGAGGTCATAAGTCCCTTAGAACGTAGAACTACTTAAACCTAACTAACCTAAGGACATCACACACATCCATGCCCGAGGCAGGATTCGAACCTGCGATCGCAGCGGCCGCGTGGTTGCAGACTGTAGCCCCTAGAACCGATTGGCAACATCGGCCGGCTATAGGAAGGTGCAGCAGCAGATCACACCTAGCCTAGACAGCCCATCTGACAGATAGCCAAACCAGGAGCTGACAGAGTGAATCCAGGTAAAGATGAGCCACACACAGTGTCAAGCTGGACATCCAACATCCTTGGTGCTCCTGGGTAACAGCTCATGACAGAACAAATGGAGGCGCATGGTCCTGTGCGACTCTTAGGGTTGGGGAAACTGGCTTCTCCATATGAAAGATATGCTACCACTAGGCCAGGCCGACAGGGTGCTGGATCTCAAGGAAATGGAGCCGCACAATGAGTAGGAATGGCTATGACATCATAGAAGAGATGGAAGTGTTGTCTGACATGTTGTATGGGCGCCCTTGAGGGAGAAAAAGCAAATCAGAAGAGAAAGAAGTAGATTAAGGGTAAAACCCTTGCAGAATCGGTCTCAGAATGGGGATGACCAGGGAGCTACACAACAGGTAGTAAGAATCATAAAGTCCTGCGAAGAGTGAAAGGGAATCCATGAGGACTAACGCCTCCTGAAAGAAAGAGGAGGGAAAGTGTCCCATGTAAGGGACTATGTTGACTCTGTGGTAACAGGAGCCGGCTAGGACTGGCGAGATCGACACATCTGACAACCAGAAAAGCTTCTGGGGTAATGGATGGAATTGCTGTCATGGTCAGAGTCACTGATGACTGTCAATGAATCCATGTGTATGGGAAACATGTACGTGTGAAAGAGCAAAAACGTGTGACATGGGGGATGATGTGGGAGTGACAACATTCACCTGAGCACCGGTATAGTCAGCAGCACATAGGAGCATCGCAGAAGATGATGTGGGAGGAGGCAAATGCCAGTAGTACAGAAGTTTTATTTTGAACAAAATGTACCGTAAGCTTGCCTTTGAGATGGACATGAGAAAGATACCAGGATCGAAACCAGGGCGGAGGTATTGAAAAACTTGATAGGTGTGAGTACCAACGTGGGCAAATGGAAAACTTGATAGGTGTGAGTACCAACGTGGGCAAACGAAAAAGACATGTGCCATCGTGAGCTGTGGCGGTCGCATAGTGATTCAACAATCCGTAGATGAAGCCTGGCCCAGGTTTTGTCGTCGCTTCGCATTCGTGAAATGAAGTTGGTAGGACCACTCTCACCCATATCCACACTTCTGCTTTCGGCAATGAACTTGACTGAGGCCTGCTATAAGGCAGAGCTCAGGTGGGCCAAAATTGGAAGAAGATTTCACTGAGGTTGCAGGTGATCTTGCCAGACCTGCCTCAGCTCGTCCAATATAAGCCAAGCTGCCAAGGTTGAACGACGGAAATTAGCTGATTACAGCTGGCATTGTGTGGCAAAAGGCACCAAGGATCTCAAATGTATGAAGACGCACTGGGGCCATTGGAAATGAGAAACGTGAGATAGTATTAGCGTGGAGCGCAAATCCACCTAGGTTGGAACACATGTCTGAGAACTAATGTGAAAAAAACACTTGGTCTGTAATTCATGAGTCCAATGATAGAGGCTGCAGACATTACAATCAGGTGAGCAATGAACTTAAAATATAGGATACCTAGTTAATAGATAACAGAGTATTTTCTGGAAGCAGTAGTTTCGTAACTAGTTCTCAAACCGAAACAAACCTTCTTGAAAGTGAACACTGAACAGCTACTGAGGTTGAGGGCCGTTAGTGTCACAATAAACTAAAAATAATATTCATTCAAGCGATCACTGATCAGTTAGTGTGGCAGAAGACGGATGACGCCAGAATAAATTAAAAGGTGTAGAATGTATGAGTCTGGTGATATACCATCTGACTTTGGGAAAAACATCATCCACACAATTCCGAAGACACCAAGAGCTGAGAAGGGTGAGAATTATCGCACAATCAGTTTAACAGCTCATGCATACAAGTTGCTTACAAGAATAACATACAGAAGAACGGAAAAGAAAATTGAGGATGCGCTAGATGACGAGCAGTTTGGATTTAGGAAAGGTAAAGGACCGAGAGAGACATTTCTGACGTAGCGGATAATAATGGAAGCAAGACTAAAGAAAATTAAAGACACATTCATAGTTTTTGTAGACCTGGAAAAGGCGTTCGACAATGTAAAAATGGTGCAAGGTGTTCGAAATTCTGAAAAAAGTTGGGGTAAGCTATAGGGAGAGACACGACATATACAATATGTAAAAGAGAAAAGAGGGATTAATAGGAGTGGATGACCAAGAACGAAGCGCTCGTATTAAAAACGATGAAACACAAGGATGGAGCCTTTCGCCCCTACTTTTCAATCTGTACATCGAGGATGCAATGATGGAAATAAAAGAAAGGTTGAGGAGTGGAATTAAAATTCAAGGTGAAAGAATATCAATGTTACGTTTTGCAGATGACATTGCTACCCTGAGTGAAAGTGAAGGAGAATTACATGATCTGCTGAACGGAATGAACAGTCTAATGAGTACACAGTATGGATTGAGAGTAAATCGAAGAAAGACGAAGGTAATGAGAAGTAGTAGTAATGAGAACAGCGACAATCTTAACATCCGGATTGATAGTCACGAAGTAGATGAAGTTAAGGAATTCTGTTACCTAGGCAGTAAAGTAACAAATGACGAACGGAGCAAGGAGGACATTAAAATTAGACTAGCAATGGCAAAAATGGCAATCCTGGCCAAGAGATGTCTACTAATATCAAATATCGGCCTTTATTTGAGGAAGATATTTCTGAGGCTGTACGTCTGTAGTACAGCGTTGTATGGTAGTGAAACATGGACTGTGGGAAAACCGGAATTCAAGAGAATGGACGCATTTGAGATTTGGTGATACAGACGAATGTTGAAAATTAGGTGTACTGATAAGGTAAGGAATGAGGAGGTTTTGCGCAGAATCGGAGAGGAAAGGAATATGTGGAAAACAGTGATAAAGAGAAGGAACAGGATGATAGGACATTTTATCAGACATGAGAGAATGACTTCCATGGTACTAGAGGGAGTCGTAGAGGGAAAAAACTGTAGAGGAAGACGGAGATTTGAATACATCCAGCAAATTATAGAGGACGTAGGTTGCAAGTGCTACTCTGAGATGAAGAGGTTACTACAGGAGAGGAATTCGTGGCGGCCGCATCAAACTAGTCAGAAGACTGATTCCAAAAAAAAAGGTAGTTTCATTGTTGCTCTACCTGTATCTATAGATGCTCACGAGAGCAGCACGTGAGCGTTCGATCAGCTTCGGCATCATCAAGATACTAGTTTTCAGGCTCAGAGTAATAATAATCTGCTTCTTGCAAAAGTCATTTATCAATAGATTTCTCCATTTGCAACCCGTATCTTTTCCATTGTGATTCCCCGTACGTGTCTCCTCAGCATACATACTTTCGTTACCGTGTCACATCCTCGCAACGCCACTAGACAGTCTCCATCGTCAAGGTGGGCAGTGGTCATAATATGTAGTTTATCAGTGTGTCAATGAATGACAGAAAAATCTGAAGAACTGCAGTTTAGCCATCAGGTGTGGAAATTTTCTTTGTTCTTGGGCGATTCAGTCGTAGCGACCATCCAAGGCACAAAAAGCTGTGTTTCGGATGTATAAGTAACTCCTCGTTCCTTTAGATGAATTGAAAATCCTCAAAGCTAGATGATGTTTACGTACTCATATGTAAGATACCATGACTCCAAATAGCACAGATGTGGCCCCAACCACTTGTCGTTCTCTGTTCAACTGATATTCTGATCAGTTGTCATGCTGTTTCTTTCATACTCAGTTGTGAGTTACAGTGACGCCAGTTTCAAGCCGTTTTGAGCCATGGTGTATTACGTATGGTTAAGTTAACATCTTGTAGCTTTGATGACAACTTTCGGTTCATCTAACGAAACATAAATTGGATAAAATCTCATAAATTGCTTTTCTTCCTGTGACGATGGTCGCTGCGACCGAAACCAGTAGAGAATAAAGAATAATTTGTGCAACTATTGGCTAAAATACAGTTCTACATGTTCATGACTCCTGCAGCAAGTCATCTCACAAAGACAGAATTATTTTCCATTCGTAGAGTGGACACGAGACCAGTGCGTCTGATATAATGATTATCAAAGCTGCTCACTCGTAAGCCCATTCCACTCCTTACTTAATAGATTTTGGACTATAGTCAACAACACGAACAAAACACCATTGCTCCTTGTCACTCTGTGCTTGCATGTGTTGTACTGTATCTTGATTCTTCCTAGATTGCAGTTCCATATTAAATTACTTGGCTATTTAGCTCAGTATCATTTTGAGTGGAAAAGGGTGTTCTAGTGCGACGGTTTTCATTAAATATGTTTGTTCTTCATGAACAAGTACAAGCCGCTACAGTGCATTTCGTTCTATTTAAGAGTCTTCTGTCCAGCGGTGAAATACCTCCCTAAACACTCATACCCCTTGAAATGGAGCCTTAGAAAAAACAGTTGCTTTAATTACGTAATTTAAGCACATATGAAGATACTTGACAACCGCCATCAGTTATATGTAGCATCGGCTTGCGCCTACATGCTATGTCTCTATATTGTAATGGATTAACATTAATGTCACGTAGTTGAGGCTTGGTCTGCTCAGATCGATTTCAGCTATTACAGTCTGCACCAGACTTAGTACGTAAATCATTGCCCACCTCACGTAGAAACAATAACGGATTTATACCCTTATCTTCCTCTAAACTTCGTAATGAAATGCCCAAACTTATTACATTGGCAAAATCTTCGTAGTAGTGTGCTGTGGTTGGACTTTCTGTTGTATCGTGGCCCTGCTCCTACTCTGCCGGAAACTCACGTTACATCGTGGCTACATTGGCAACCATCTTCCTAACAGGTGAAACAAGATATCGGCCACCTTCTGTATGGCCACCACACAGCAACCAAAGTGGTGTTGAAGGTCGCTCGCCCAACAGGCCTCTTCCTTACAAAGGCCACATAACCAAAAATGGAACCAGCTGCATCCTTGCGCAGGGACTGTAATTTGGCCAGAACACAGGCCCCGTAGAGCCAGTTCGCTCCGAGAGGGCTTCCTGGACCAGATACCGAATGTAGTAGCATTTCATCAGTCAGGAACCCACATCACAGCCATCATTATACCATCATCAGAATCCACTACCGTCTTCATGTCTCTGATCTTCCATCGTGGCCTCACCATGAGGTAGTCGTGGTCCTGAGGTGGTGACTAATCTTTCCACGTCTAATTTATTTCTATTTCGTTTTGTCAGTGGCTCAGCCAAACTTGGGCTCTGGATCACACTTTTATAATTCTCTCAAGGACACAGATTCCGGCATGCTGATAAAGGCCGATTTTTGATATTAGTAGACTTCTCTTGGCCAGGAATGCCCTTTTTGCCACTGCTAGTCTAGTTTTGATGTCCTCCTTGCTCCGTTCGTCATTGGTTATTTTACTGCCTAGGTAAAAGAGTTCCTTAACTTCATCTACTTCGTGACTATCAATCCGGATGTTAAGATTGTCGCTATTCTCATTACTACTACTCATTACCTTCGTCTTTCTTCGATTTACTCTCAATCCATACTGTGTACTCATTAGACTGTTCATTCCGTTCAGCAGATTATGTAATTCTTCCTCACTTTCACTCAGGGTAGCAATGTCATCTGCAAATCGTAACATTGATATTCATTCACCTTGAATTTTAATTCCACTCCTCAACCTTTCTGTTATTTTCATCATTGCATCCTCGATGTACAGATTGAAAAGTAGGGGCGAAAGGCTCCATCCTTATGTTTCATCGTTTTTAATATGAGCGCTTTGTTCTTGGGTATCCACTCCTATTAATCCCTCTTTTCTCTTGTACATATTGTATATGACGCGTCTCTCCCTATAGCTTACCCCAACGTTTTTCAGAATTTCCAACATCTTGTACCATTTTTACATTGTCGAACGCCTTTTCCAGGTCTACAAAACCTATGTGTCTTTACTTTTCTTTAGTCTTGCTTCCATTATTAACCGCTACGTCAGAATTGTCTCTCTCGTGCCTTTACCTTTCCTGTAGCCAAACTGCTCGTCATCTAGCGCATCCTCAATTTTCTTTTCCGTTCTTCTGTATGTTATTCTTGTAAGCAACTTGTATGCATGAGCTGTTAAACTGATTGGGCGATAATTCTCACCTTTCTCAGCTCTTGGTGTCTTCGGAATTGTGTGGACGATGCTTTGCCCAAAGTCAGATGGTATATTGCCAGACTCATACATTGCCACTTGCCACTTCCACAAATGATTTTAGAAATTCCGGTGGAATGTCACGCATTCCTTCTGCCTTATTTGATCTTCAGTCCTTCAAAGTTCTTTTAAATTCTGATTCTGATACTGGATCCCCTGTCTCTTCGAAATCGACTCCTGTTTCATCCTCTATCTCATCAGAAAATCTTCCCCCTCATAGAGGCTTTCATTGCATTCTTTCCACCTATCTGCTCTCTTCTCTGCATTTAATGGTGTAATTCACGTTGCACTCTTAATGTTACCACCCTTGCTTTTAATATCACCGAAGGTTGTTTTGACTTTCCAGTATGCTGAGTGTGTCCTTCCGAAAATCATTTCTTTTTCGATGTCTTGACATTTTCCTGCAGCTGTTTCGTCTTATCTTCCCTGCACTTCCTATTTATTTCATTTCTCAGTGACTTTTATTTCTGTTTTCCTGAGTTTCCCGGAACGTTATGTACTTCCTCCTTTCCTCGATCACTTGAAGTATTTCCTCATGTTACCCATGGTTTCTCCGCAGTTACCTTCTTTGTACCTATGTCGTGGCCCTTTTTAGAGATATCCATTTCTCTTCAACTGTACTACCTATTGAGCTATTCATAATTGCTGTATCTATAGCCCTAGAGAACCTCAACTGTATCTCGTAATTCATTAGAACTTCCGTATCCCGTTTCTCTGCATATTTTTCCTGAGTAACGTTTTAAGCCTCAGCCTACTCTTCATCACTACTATATTGTGATGTGCGTTTATACCTGTTCCTGGGAACGTCTTAAAATTCAGTATCTGTTTACGCAATCTCTTTCTGACCTTATTCGCTGTTACTAGCTGAAACTTGTTACAGAAAATTAGTCTTTCTCCTCTCTCATTCCCTGTCCAAAGCCCCTATGCTTCTGTAACCTTTTCTTCCACTCTTTCCCCTAGAACAGCATTCCAGTCCCCCAAGACTATTAGATTTTCATCCCCCTTTACACACGGAATTAACCTTTCAATGTCCTCATACACTTTCTCTATTTCTCCATCTTCAGCTTGCGACGTCGGCATCTACACCTGAACTACATTTGTCAGTGTTGGTTTGCTGTCAATTCCGATAAGAACCACCCAATTACAGAACTGTTCACAGTAACACACTCTGTGCCCTACCTTTCTATTCATAACGATTCCTACTGCCGTTATACCATTTTTTGCTGCTGTTGATTTTACCCTATACTCATCTGACGAGAAATCCTTGTCTTCTTTCCACTTCACTTTACTGACCCCTACTACATCTAGATTAAGCCTTTGCATTTCCCTTTTCAGATATCCTAGTTTCCCTACGGTGTTAAAGCTTCTGACATTCCACGCCCCGCCTCGTAGAACGTTATTCTGTATTTTTCTCATGGTAACCTCCCCCTTTCCAGTCCCCTTCCGGAGCTCCGAATGGGGGACTATTCCGGAATCTTTTGCCAATGGAGAGACCATCATGAAACTTCTTTAATTACAGGCCACATGTCTCGTGGATACATGTCAGGTGTCTTTAATGCAGTGGTTTCCATTGCCTTCTGCATCCTCACGCCGTTGATCATTGCTAAATATTCCGCCTGCAGGGACGGTTTCCCACCGCTAGGTCAAGAGAGTGCCCTGAACCTCTGTCCGCTCCTCCGTCCTCTTTCACAAGGCCGTTGGCAGAATGAGGGTGACTTCTTACGCCGAAAGTCTTCGGCCGCCAATGCTGATTACTGATAAAAATTTAAGCAGAGGCAGTATTCGAAGCAGGATTTAATTATTAATCAAAGAGGATAGCCCTAGACCTACAGGCTAATGAATGGCAGGACGTCCTCGACTCTTCACAGAACGTTGGGTTACGATGCTTATCGGCTCTGTAAAGCAGGATAGATGGTATGTATATGAGAGAGGTTTCTACGGCTGCTGCCGCCTCTCGCATCACAATCTCCATCATTCACGGTCATTCCAGTCTCCTTCATTAATATCTGTCGCCGCCATTGCTCGCTGACGTCGTATTTTCAGCATTTTGTAACAACAACAACGCTGTACTATTGTACATATAATTTTTTTTCTTCTCATTTTCGATAAATTAGTGTAATCGATATTCTGATTTCATTTCTTTTCTTTTCGTGTCATTGTGTTAAGAAAACTGTAAACAAATATCGATGTGAATATTAATGTTTATGTCAAATGTCAAACAATATTGTAACAGAATTGAAATGTAAGAAACGTTGAATCTGTTGTAAGATGTTAAAGTTGTAATTGTGCGTCTGGTCCATACGTAGGCAATGTATTGGGATATGTAGAATGCAAAACCTCTGGTTAATACCCTGTCTGTAGGGGAGCGGTAAAAGGTGGATGGCAGGCGAGCGCGGGAAAATGCACACGGGCGCTGCACGGCATAACGGGCTCAGCAGTAGTAGTCGGAGTTGGGCATTGGTCTGAGCCACACGTTCTGGATCGAGGAGGCTCTCCTGGAAGACGTAGTTTCATTGAGCCTCGGATGTGCCGTCCCGACGCCTATACAGCGTGGCAAAATTCCATAGGCACTAGATGGAAAAGAATTGCGACGCTAAGAAGAAGCAAAGTGCCGATACATCAAGAGCCATTGCTGTGATTGTATGTGTACCCTGTGCCTCGCCATCTCGCTGCCTGCCGACCGCCGCATCGATACGAACAGGTTATAACTTTTAGTACTGTATTCGTGTGGACCAGTGTTACTCTTGTTCCATACTGTTCAATAACAACTTAAATTTTGCCAGAACTGTCCTATCATTTAATTATCGTCACAACTAACCTAGACAGGTTCCTTTCCACATGTTGTGCAATCCGAGTGTCCCGAGATGAAGATTTAAAGTTTATGTTAATAATAATTACTTGCAGACCTAGCTACGTTAGAATGATGTTTAAAGAACTGTTTTCTTAATGAATCTATAGGTAAATAACCAAGGTGGGAAGATAATTTTGAAATTGGTTTAGTAATGAAGTTTAATTATTTTGAGGCAGATATAATGGTAATTAAATGAGCATGAAATAAGCTAAAAAGAGCAGTAACTCAAATAGTGGTAATTTTGAGTGCTTAATGATTTCAATAAATTAATTGTTTTAATACAGTGATCGTAACAGTTTCAGGGTCGCCCCCCCCACCCCCCCACCCTTCTTTCTTATTCATTTGAATTCTGAGGTGTTCTTAACTGATTAGACCAGCAAAGTTAAAGTCAATACAAAAACCAAAATTTATCAGTGTTTTACATTCATCAAAATTGACATTGTGTGTGTGTTTCGAAAGTGCTATTTCTAGGGTAACCTATGCCCGATTTTTATCAGATCAATAGACAGTACGAAGTTTCGTAGTAAACATTATAGTGTAATGTTGTGTATTTATGTTTTATCCATATTGGTACAGAAAGTGAAATTATCAGTTCCGTAGATTTTCTGGTTCTAAAATTTACCATATTATGCAGTGTTACTACGTGCTGTTATGCTCGAACGTACATCAACTTGCACAGGGAAGAAACTCAGTTAATGTCTAATTAGGCTGGCGACCGTATTATTAACAAATTGGTAACACCTTCTGTGTTGTTTCTTGTCCGTCCTTACGTGTAGTTGCATTTCGGACTTGATTGACGTATCATTGTTATTACTGAGTGGGTGTAAGTCTGATTTGCCTCCATTCAGGTACACGCGGTCAATGTCTATACTAAAATCCTTTCTCTTAAGGTGAAGCCCGTCAACTTACTATAGTACAGGCTTTAAGGAGTATCGTGTGCACTAGCGCAGCGTTACAAGTGGCTCCCAGTGACAGGACATCCAGTTGTTGTCGGTCACAAATTAATGTGAATACCGAACAGTTGCTGTTCAGTGGCACGAATTGGAATATTATTCAGTAAAGTAAATAGCATTGAACGTCAAGTTCGGTAGTGTGGTGTAATTTGCGTTCAGTATGGACAGGAAAATAGACACGGTAGATGTGCCAAGCGTAATGGAAGATGCGCATGGCAACAGCAGGAGTTTAAGCGGCCAGATAACAGATGGCGTTAGTGGTAGACAATTGGCGTACATACAATATCACGAACATTTTAACGAACAGATTGAAATGCCGAGATTGCGTCGAACACAGCAAGGGATAAAACAAGAAGTAGAGGATGACTTTGTTGATGATAGTGTGTACGTGAACGAATCCACTGACATGTTTGATTCACCACAGATAAAGAAAGAAAATTTTAATGTAGGATCGGAACACACCGATTTCGTAGAACAAGGCAGTGTGAAAATTTTAAGCATGAACGATTTATTTGAACAATTGACCAAACAAATTGCAGGACAGAATGATCAGCTTAAAACACATGTTGATGAACTCAAAACACAGAATGATCAGCTTCAGAAACATGTCAGCAATCAGATTAGTCAGCTTAAAACACACGTTGATCAGCAGCTCAAAACACAAGTTGGTCAGCTTAAAGCACAGGTCGAAGAACAAGGAATTAAAATTAGTAAACAATTAGAACAGGTAGAACAAAAAGTGGATAATTTAAGTTCTGTGGTAAATACTATGAAGTTTGAAACTGACACAATTAATAAAAATATGGATACTATGCAGGGGGAAATTGACAACATTAATAGTAGGTTTGATATTGAAATTCTCAACATCCAAGAGAAAGTGGAGCCTCTGGTTGAAACAAAAGTAGACGAAAAAGTTTTCGGTCTTAAAACTGAGATCGTAAACGAATGTCAGCACGGAATCTCACAGTTGAAAAAGGCAGTTTCAGACACTGAAAGAGAATTAGACGAATAAGTAACCGGAAGTGTACAAAAGTGTGAACAAAATACATCGAAAATTCAAGGCAAAATTTTCGATCTCGAGAATAAAATCAAAGATAGGCCTGGTGTTGTCTGTAAAGGCACACCACTTACGAAGCTGTTGGAAGGTGAGGAACGCTTCGATCCCGCCAAGATACATAACGGATGGCATCCGTTGGATTTCATCAAAAATTGCGAGAGAATGTTTCCTGAACACTTGTCTGGTCAGGATAAGATAAAAGTAGTAATTGGCGCCTTAGCAGGTGACGCTAAGCGCTGGGGAATTAACTTGAATACCGAACAAATGACGTCGAAGAATTTAAACAAAAGTTTACGGAAGAATATTGGTCCGAACAAAAACAGGATCATTTGTGGCGCGAGTTTATCATGGCCAAACTTCATGATAACAGGGGCAGGAATTCTTTGAAAGATTTCTGCGAATATCGCTACCGGAAGTTGACGCATTTAAGAGGAAGAAGATCCGATTCAGAAATCATATGGGAGCTATATAAAAAGCTTCCAGAAGATTCAAAGAGATATGTGGGAAGCAATCATCGCAGCTTCCAACCATTTCTCGAAAGGGTCGAAGACGAAAACCATTGGCGCGAAAGTCGTGCCAATTATCAAAATTTTAGTAACAGGAATAATCGTAATAATGACGAGAGAAATGACGGCGATGGGTTTCGCGTCAACGTGATACAGAGAGGAAGAGGAAGAGGCAGAGGAAGAGGGAGTTATCTAGGTCGCGGTAGAGGGTACACCGCGCAAAATAATAACGACGCGGGAAACTGATTTCCGCGAACGTTGCGGGCCAAACGGAAGCGGACAGTCCATACCGGCCTCGATTTAAGAAAATTTACGGGACTGACAGTAAAATTATGAGACAGGTTAGAGACAGGCGTGGAACAACGCAACGTGTCGTTGCGGAACAAGCGCCAGGTGCGCACACAGATGACTCATTTTCGCTGCGCAGAGTGCTACATGCTAACAGGCGAGTGGAGCATCAGAGGTCAACGGCCCATCCTAGCAGAAAAGCTGTTCAGAGAGAAGCCGCTAGCAATGTGGCAGCATTAGGTACGAACATTGCCGTAAGAGCTGGTGAATACATTACGAGTGGTAATTCCGTGGCGAAGGAAATAATAGATGAAACTGTGGATACATAGAGAGGTGCGGTTAGCAGTGTTAGCAATGAAGTAAATGGCGAGAATGAATTAGCGGAAGTAAGTAATTGGCGTGTGCAGATCGACGATCTGTACAAGGGCCTCAAGCAATGTGAGTGGGAGGATTTTAAGAAGGAGTATGAGGCAAGGAGGTTAATTAGTGGAAAAGGAAATAGTAGGGACGTCGATAAGGTGACGTGGCCTAAATTTGAAGAGGAGAGAGTAAATAGCGCCGTGCAAAGTACGCGTGCTGCCGATAGGACAATGATTAAAGATAGGAAGGAATTGGAGGATGAAATCCTAAGCATTGATGAGGAAGTAACTTCTGTTAACGATCCGCCAACAGTACACCCTGCTGCCGAAAGGCACCGTGGGGAAGGGGCAGGTAATTACCTAAAAGTAATTGAAGTCCACGAGGATTACACTAAATATGAAGTAACAGTGGATGTGAGTAAAGCCGATAATGAGGCCGTTTTGCCAAACGAAGATATTGAGTTAAAATCAAAGCCTGATGAATATGCAGAGGAAGAACTTAGTGCCTGTCTCAGAAAAGCTTTTATGTTAGAACCTGAAAGCGATCCAGAATGGTCGGATTCGGACGATAGTTCAGATGACGAGTATTTCGGTACTAGTGAAAATAATGGGAATACAGCTAATTGCGATATTGTACCTACCGATGATGAAGTTTCAAAACAAAACCCAGATATTGAGACTGAACAAAGAAAGAAAAAGCCACCAGAAGACTCAGTGTTTATTTTGCAAAGAGTTCAAGTAAGCAAAGACTTTGAACTCCAGAAACCGAGAAAGCCACCAGATATAAATGGCTCACAGGTCAGGAACGTATCTTGGGACGATGTCACAGTCGACCAAGGTGCGTTGTGGAAAAAACAGGAAGGGGCATGATTAAGAGCCAGGGGCAGAATTATATTGGATTTTGAGAATGTCATGAACACCTTACATCATGAATCTATTGGGTTCCCACCGGAAGAAATTTTGTTAGGCAGCAGAAGTCAAAGTTTAATTGAGGAAAAACTAGAGTTTCCGCCTTGTACAAGCTTGGGGTGCGAGTCAAAAGAAAGAATTAGTCAGAAAAAGGGCAAAACAAAAAGCTGAATCTAGATCTAAAAGACATGATAAAAATCTGAAAATTTCAAAATTTAAAATTGGGGATTATGTTCTTTTAAAAATCCACGAAAAATCTAGTGAACTTAACCATGAAATTTCCAAATTTAAATATATTTATAATGGACCGTATATAATACATAACATTCCACACGATAATGCTTACTACCTGATCTACCCAAAAGCCAAAAGACCTTTAGGTGTAAGAAATGTTTAGGACCTGAAACTGTATGTTCCTAGGAGTGAGTGACCTATGTACACTCAGAGAGCAATTTGCAGTAAATGTGCTGTATCCTCTGCTGAAACTATTTTATTCCAAATGTAACGAATCTTTGTAAATATATGTATACCAATATCAGTGTGCTAATGTACTTATGTGAGTTTCAGATTACCAAATGTACTGTAAATGTAAAGATGTATGGAGAAAAGGGCTGAGAAGAAATAGCAAATGCTGTAAGCCAGATAAAAGATGGGACTGCCGAAAACCAAAGTGGGGAGTATATGAGTCATAATATAAAGGACTGCCAAAAATCAAAGAGGGCCGATAAATAGTTAAAGGAGAATTGTAAGTGTGATGCAGGAGATGTGATAAAAGGGTGCGAAATGGACTGCCCAAATCTGAATAATAGGCAGCAAATATGTGTAGTAAATTTTCTGAATATTATTGTGTGTTTATTATTAAGTAAGGAAATGGACTGCCATTCAATGCAAGCAGCAACAAATTGTCTTATAGTGTATATAGGTATTTGTATTTGCTTTTGTAGCTAAGTGTTTGTGTTCCAGATTTTGATTTTTTATTTTTATGAGAAGTTTAATAATAATGAGTAATTTGCTATTCAAATAATGTTGTGATAGGATGTTGGACTGTGCCAAAGGCACTTAAGCAAACGATAGGTAAATGTTCTTGATATGTTAAAAAGTATAGACCTAAATAATGTGAGTGAAAGGAAGTTTGTGGTATAAAATTTTTGATGGGACATTCACAAAAGATTCAAAACCACTGTATAAATATAAAATTTAGTGTTCCCATCAAATTTGCACTTAGTGGAATTTACTGGAAACAGGGGCATGTGTAACAATAACAACGCTGTACTATTGTACATATAATTTTTTTTCTTCTGATTTTCGGTAAATTAGTGTAATCGATATTCTGATTTCATTTCTTTTCTTTTCATATCATTGTGTTAAGAAAACTGTAAACAAATTTCGATGTGAATATTAATGTTTATGTCAAATGTCAAACAATATTGTAACAGAATTGAAATGTAAGAAACGTTGAATCTGTTGTAAGATGTTAAAGTTGTAATTGTGCGTCTGGTCCATACGTAGGCGATGTATTGGGATCAGTAGAATGCAAAACCTCTGGTTAATACCCTGTCTGTAGGGGAGCGGTAAAAGGTGGATGGCAGGCGAGCGCGGGAAAATGCACACGGGCGCTGCACGGCATAACGGGCTCAGCAGTAGCAGTCGCAGTTGGGCATTGGTCTGAGCCACACGTTCTGGATCGAGGAGGCTCTTCTGGAAGACGTAGTTTCATTGAGCCTCGGATGTGCCGTCCCGACGCCTATACAGCGTGGCAAAATTCCATAGGCACTAGATGGAAAAGAATTGCGACGCTAAGAAGAAGCAAAGTGCCGATACATCAAGAGCCATTGCTGTGATTGTATGTGTACCCTGTGCCTCGCCATCTCGCTGCCTGCCGACCGCCGCATCGATACGAACAGGTTATAACTTTTAGTACTGTATTCGTGTGGACCAGTGTTACTCTTGTTCCATACTGTTCAATAACAACTTAAATTTTGCCAGAACTGTCCTATCATTTAATTATCGTCACAACTAACCTAGACAGGTTCCTTTCCACATGTTGTGCAATCCGAGTGTCCCGAGATGAAGATTTAAAGTTTATGTTAATAATAATTACTTGCAGACCTAGCTACGTTAGAATGATGTTTAAAGAACTGTTTTCTTAATGAATCTATAGGTAAATAACCAAGGTGGGAAGATAATTTTGAAATTGGTTTAGTAATGAAGTTTAATTATTTTGAGGCAGATATAATGGTAATTAAATGAGCATGAAATAAGCTAAAAAGAGCAGTAACTCATATAGTGGAAATTTTTTGTGCTTAATGATTTCGATAAATTAATTGTTTTAATACAGTGATCGTAACAGTTTCAGGGTCGCCCCCCCCCTCCTTATTCATTTGAATTCTGAAGTGTTCTAAACTGATTAGACCGGCAAAGCCGGCCGAAGTGGCCGCGCGGTTCTGGCGCTGCAGTCTGGAACCGCGAGGCCGCTACGGTCGCAGGTTCGAATCCTGCCTCGGGCATGGATGTGTGTGATGTCCTTAGGTTAGTTAGGTTTAACTAGTTCTAAGTTCTAGGGGACTAATGACCTCAGCAGTTGAGTCCCATAGTGCTCAGAGCCATTTGAACCATTTGAACCGGCAAAGTTAAAGCCAATACAAAAACCAAAATTAATCAGTGTTTTACATTTATCAAAATTGACATTGTGTGTGTGTTTCGTAAGTGCTATTTCTAGGGTAACCTATGCCCGATTTTTATCAGATCAATAGACAGTACGAAGTTTCGTAGTAAACATTATAGTGTAATGTTGTGTATTTATGTTTTATCCATATTGGTACAGAAAGTGAAATTATCAGTTCAGTAGATTTTCTGGTTCTAAAATTTACCATATTATGCAGTGTTACTACGTGCTGTTATGCTCGAACGTACATCAACTTGTACAGGGAAGAAACTCAGTTAATGCCTAATTAGGCTGGCGACCGTATTATTAACAAATTGGTAACACCTTCTGTGTTGTTTCTTGTCCGTCCTGACGTGTAGTTTCATTTCGGACTTGCTTGACGTATCATTGTTATTACTGAGTGGGTGTAAGTCTGATTTGCCTCCATTCAGGTACACGCGGTCAATGTCTATACTAAAATCCTTTCTCTTAAGGTGAAGCCCGTCAACTTACTATAGTACAGGCTTTAAGGAGTATCGTGTGCACTAGCGCAGCGTTACAATCTCTCATGTCTACTGGGCTTTCTTCTTTGATGTGGAGTCCATTGCCGTACAGGTTTTGGCTCTAAGGGACTATACCAGAGTAGGCGCTTCCTTTCTATCTAGTTTAGGATTGTGCTTTCGACATTCATAACCTCTCTGATCCTTTCATTTCTAATATGATCAAGCCTGTAATATCCACAACTCTGTCTCCAGAAATCCATCTCGACAGCCATCAGGCGATCTTTCTGCCTCTGAGTTAGTTCCCACAACTCTGCACCATATGTTGTGATACTTTCAATAATTGTGTGCTAGATGGTATGTTTTGTTCTGCGCGCTATGTTTTTGCTCCAGAGAATACCATTTAGCTGCTTTATGGCTCGCTTGCCCTGGCCAGTTCTATTAATTATGTTATGCATACTTCTAACATTGGACGACAGTGACACTCGCAGGTACAGAAAATTATGGCACCGTTTAACAGTATCACCACCGAGTTGTACATCGTCAACAGTGTATTCTCCCACTTTGAGGTATTCTGTTTTAGATACGTTTATGACAAGACCCCATTTTTGGTATTCTTCGTTTGAATTGGGGAGCGTGTAATTGGCATCTTCCTCTTCTCCGGGTGCTAACACTTGGTCTTCAGTAAAACATAAAATGAACAAGATTTCATCCACTTTGGGGATACCTTTTCCTCCGCATTTCCTTTTCCCGGATTTTAGTTCCTCCTCTAGGTAGATCTTAATGAGTGTAGGGGCGAGTGTGCATCCCTCGCGTAGTTACTTCGTCACCTCAAACTCTTGATTTAGTTGATTTCCCATTGCTGTACAACCTTTTCAGAGGAGTGTGGCTTTCACATATCCCGGTGACACGACATTATCAATTAGATTAGTCCATAGCTTGTTCTGTGGAACTGTGTCATAAGCTTTCTGGAGGTCTACAAAGATAAGGTGGGGCGTAAGGCCCCTTGCTGTCCTTTTCTCCATTGGGTTTTTGAAGGTAAATACTCCATTAGTAGAGGGGCGACCAGGTATGAATCCATTCTGTTCTTCAGATTGAGTTATTCTTCTTCTGTCTTCTTTTTTAGGAAGCGGCCATAGAGTCTCGCCGTGGATGTCACCACATTAATACCACGATATTTTGCACAATTTCTATGGTTTCCCTTCTTAAATATTGATGTTATTGTTACCTTTTCCCACTCCTTTAGGGCTTCGTCACCTCTAAGGCATTTGTCAAAAATCACTGCCAATACCTCAAAGAGATTTGACGGTGCTTCTTTAACCAGTTCTATATAAATTCATGCTGGATATGGCGACTTTCTGTTTTTCATCGCATTTGCAATTGCCTTTTGGACTTCCTTCGGGGTTGTCGGTGGTATATTATCATTACTGTATTCCCCATGATTTTTTCTATGTCTTCACCGGTTATCTGGCTGGTTTCGTTTTTTGCCTTAATTATTGTTTTCTGTGCATCTTTTCTCAACACTCTGTATTCCCCCCAATCATTGATCTTGAGTTCTACTATTTATTATAAGCTTTCTTCTTACTTTCTACCTTCTCTTGTACCGAGTCGTTCCACCACTCATCACATATTTTATTACTCTTTGGAGCATTTCTTTTCTTCCCAGTGCTTCATAAGCTGCGTTTTAGATGGCTTCTTTAACCATGTCATACATCTTATCTGCAGAGGTTCCTTCATCGGCATCAAGTTTTTATGCTAGCGTTTGCTGGTAGAGGTTGTGATCAGTGACATCTCTTCCGAAAGACGACAGTAATGGTACACGCGCACTTGTTTCGGAGCACACCGTTCATCATACATTGTTGAACACAGAGCCCCGCAGGAGACCGCCTTTGTGTGTTCACATGTGGACCCAAAGACTTCGACAACCGTGATTGAAGTGGGCACAAGATCATCGCGATTCCACCGTCGATCAATGGGAACGTGTCGGCTCTTCCGGTGGCTCACATTTTAGCTTCACTAGGTCGATGGTCGCCTCAATAAAAACCGTCACTGAGGTGATCGCCGGCTGAAAATGAGCTGCTCGCCACGGACTGGCTGCTGGGAGCTGTGTTACGCTGTGGGGGACTTTCTCCTGTGCTTGCATGGGACCTGTGGTAGTAATCGAAGACACACTGACAGCATCGACCCACCTACATCCCTTCATGCTCAATGTTTTCTTCGACGGCGAAGTCTGCAGTGTAACAGTCCGTGTCTCGGAGCCAGAACCGTGCTACAGAGGTTTGAGCAGCTCGTTGATGTCTCACCGACCAAATTCGACTGATGTAAATCCTATAAAGCCCATCTGGGTCGCTGTCGGACGTCATCATAGCGTTGGCAAATCAGTTTATTTAGGCGAATTGAATGACCTAAGCGTAGACGTCTAATGCCACATACTGCCAATAATCTACCACCAAAATTTCGGATCCCTGATAACCCGAATCAGTGACACATTTCGTTCCAAAGACGGACAAACAAGCTATTACGGAGGTGGTCATAATGTTTTCGCTCATCAGTGTATGCTGCCCATTGCCTGTAGTATCAATTTGTTAACAGAACAATGCATGCCGAATAATTTGAGGATTATCTCATCAAAGTAGTAAAATTAAATTTTTATTGAAGTATTTGAAACGAATACTAGCAAATCCTGATGCCTCGAAATATATTAGTGTCTCTAATAGTGACTGATACCCCTCCTTAGGCGAGTAACGAAATGCAACACAAAGTAACCGCCGAACTGAATATAGTTATATTAGCTCTTGCGTTGCGGACGTTTAAGGCCACCGAAGTTCTAGTAAATAACGTGAGACGAAATGAGAGTAGCAGCTATACTTCCTCAGCTTCCATGTTAGCTCCCCTATTTTAATCTTGAATAGTGAAAAAGAGAATATTTCAGATCAGTGACAGATTCATTACGAAAAAACTAGGTTCAAAACTAATGAATATGCTGATTGACAGCCTTAACACTCAACTTTTGGTACTCGTAGATCTTATCAGTGACTCAGTGATTGTCACAATTTAGTATAAAATAACGTGGAAAGACAGACGACAAAGGCAGAAGGCTTCTAATCTGAAACCCTGTCTGCAAGAAGCAAATTTCTGACCAATTCTTTCATGCCCACGAAAAAAACCTGTTGTCCCATAATTGTGAAATTAGGCTTCCACGTATTATCCCCAAGACATTAATTAGCCGGTAAACGAATATAATGTCTTGCTACCTTTCAAAAAATCTGTATCCAGAGATCTACGTACTCCAACCGTACCAACTCAAGTTTATGAATCCATTTGTTTTGTCTTGAGATTTAGGGAATCTGAACAAGACTTCCGTATCTAGATCTGTAATTAATTAATTTGCAAACACATTTTATTTTCTACTAAATTCTGTTGATTACTTGTGTCACGTAAATGAAATTACTATTATTTTATTTTAGATTTAACAAAACACTGCTGTGCTCAATATCCTGCAATGCACGCAGATATAGTTTTACAAGCATTTTTCGTTCGTTTCTATTATGTTTCGTCTTATTTACCGGAAATAAGCTAGCACCAAACAAAAAAATTTTTCGAAATCTCGGACTCATGTAGATTTGCTGTATTATTGTTTTTCATTTTGTACTTGCTAACATTTGATAATAGCTGACTGTAATTGCACCACACGATAGCTCAGATACCTTTGTATTTGTTTCACTGCTACGGAAGTCTCGACTAAAGCAAAACGTATGCTGCCTTGCAGAAAAGCAGAAAACAGAAACTGAGGTCGTGCCAAATAAACACAAAAATTATGTGTTCTCTGTAATGTCAACGAGTCAGAATTTAAGAGCCCCCAAATGGTGCTACGTGGACGCTACGCTGCTCTGTAACGGTAAAAAACGGAAAAGAAGTAATATCGCGCTCGTGGAATACGGAACCACTCAGAAAAAACTGGTCTATTCTGGTGTTAGCGCTACGTCGTGCCCTAGTCCTAATGACCTCCGTACCCGCAGTAATGTTAGGCAGGCAAACCACGATGAAAGACGACACAGGAAACGGTAGCTGCAGACAATGCAAGAGCATGAGCTATCTTCCAATTGTGGATTACCTTAACGTGCAGATAATCAGTCGTAGTCCTTATCTTCGTAAGAAAACATTACGTTTTCGTTGATATTCACTAGGAACGCATGAGAGCATAGTAAGAGAACTCCGATTAGTTCCGTGGAGAAACAAAGTTCCTCACGTTTGTTAAAATCTAACGGTCCTGCAGTAAACAGGACTTTTTACAAGCCAATTTTTTCTGATGTTATGTGCTTCCTATTCGGAAAGTAAGAAACACACGCAGGAACGGTGATCCACAAACCGTAGGAGAATTGCTTGCGTTTTTGACAGTGAGAGATTGAGGCAAACTATTAGCTAAGGTAAATACCCACCAGCTTCAGTGGTGTGTGTATCCGGGTAACTAAACCAAGTACTTGGCTACATAAATAATAATCACACATAATATCCGTTCATGTTTCATTGCCTAAGGAAATTCTGATGTACCTGTGGAATATTCTAACATTCACATTCTACGGGGAAAAATTACGCTGAAGTGTCTGAGGAGTTTGGTTTTGACTATGTTATAGTTGCTCTGGTCATGTTGTACCGATGCGAAAAATCCTCACTTTGTGTTTACACTTTGTTTTCTGGCATGCTCTGAATTCGACGTATTACACGAAAAAACCTTTCGAAGCACAGCGCATCTCGCTTTCATCTGCCGTTCGTCGCGGGTTGGGTAACTTTCTATTGGACACAGCATGTAAAGAGCTTAACCTAACGATGTGAAGAGGAAGATCAAAAGCCACACAGTTCAAAGGAAAATATTTTTTAACGTCAAAGTACTTGGCTGATGATGAAATATAAGAATACCTTAAATATTTTTTCTAGGATGTACGAGATACGGGAAAGAAACTAGCAAAATTCTGTAAAATTTACGGAACAAAAAATTGATGCCATGAGAAACAAAACGCAGAAAGAAGTACTACTGAAATTGTGTAAGATCGTAGCTTTTATATCTGTATTGAATGATGTGAAATGATCTTTCACAGAATCTACAGAAATTCTGGCCGTATGTAAAGGCTATTAGTAGCACCAAAGTTACTATACAGTCCCTAGCGAATGATACTGGAATTGAGGATAGCAAAGCAAAATCTAAACTGCTTTGATCTATTTTCAAATGATCCTTTATAAAGAAAAGCCAGGAGTATCGCCCCAATTTAATACTCGTAGACTTGAAAATCTGAATGAAGGACATATTAGTGCCAGTGGTGTTGAGAAACAGCGGAAATCGTTAAAATTGAACAAAGCTCCAGTGCCTGAAGGAAGCCCTGTCCGATTCTATATTGAATTTGCGGCTCAGTTAGCCCCTCTTTTAACTTTTATCCATTGTAAATCTCTCGAACAAAAGCTGTGCCCACATCTTGGAAAAAAGCACATCTCACACCAGTCTACAAGAAGGGTAATAGAAGTAATCCACAAAACTACTGTCCAATATCCTTGATATTGATTTGTTGCAGAACCTTAGAACATATTCAGAGCTCAGACATAATGAGGTCTCTTGAACAGAATAACCTCTACAATGCCAACCAGCTTCGATTCCGGATACATCTATTATGCGAAACCCAACTAGCACTTTTCTCTCACAGGTTGTTCTAATCATCATCATTTCATCCCCATCGACGCGCAGGTCGCCGAAGTGGCGTCAACTCGAAAGATCTGCACCAGGCGAACGGTCTACACGACGGGAGGCCCTAGTCACACGACATTTCATTTTCACTGCCAGGCGTAATGTCAAAAGTACAGTAATATGATCATCAAGTGAATTTTTTTCCGGATAGAGAAAGTTTTGGTTGAAGGACGTAGCATGTTATCTTGGATGGAGGTTCATCGTCAGAAGTAGAGATAACTTCAGGTGTGCCCCATGGAAATTGTGTTCGAATCCTCGCAGTTCAAGCTGTGTATTAATGACCTTGCAGACAATATTAAAAATAACCTCAGAATTTTTATAGGCGAGGCATTTATTTTTAAAGAAGAGCTGTCTGAACATAAGTGCATAATTATTGTGTCAGATACTGATAAGATTTCAAAGTGACGTATAGATTGGCAACTTGCTTTATATCAGAAATCGATAATTGCTCATTTCACAAAATTAAAAGAAAAAAGGTATCCTATTATTATAACATCAGTGGGTCACTGATGGAGGAATGTGTGAAATCTTATGGGACTTAACTTCTAAGGTCATCAGTCCCTAAGTTTACACACAACTTAACCTAAATTATCCTAAGGAGAAGCACACACACCCATGCCGGAGGTAGGACTCGAACCTCCTCCGGGACCAGCCGCACAGTCCATGACTGCAGCGCCCCAGACTGCTCGACTAATCCCGAGCGGCGGGTCACTGGTGGAACCGGCCTACTCATGCAAATACTTGGGAGTAACGCTTTGAAGGGATACTAAATGGAATGATGGCTTAGGCTGAGTTGTGGGTAAAGCAGGTGGTATACTTCGGTTTATTGATAGAATGCAGTCTGCCGCTGGCAGTGCTGCGAGGCGGTCACGCGCCAGAGCGCTGCGGGCGAGGCGCTCACGGTGTGTTTGTGTTTACTTCGGCCGCTGTAAGTGCCGTTTTCCTTCTAGACCACCATGGCGCACAACTATCGGAACAAGACATTACGTTTCAACTTTCGTTCCGTCTTCGCCCGACCCAAGGCCCTGGAGGTAGAACGATTTATACGCGATGATGTTAAATACCACCAACGGATCTAATTGGTATCCACTTGTCCATAGTTAGCAGTACCGTCTACGTCAAAATGATCAACGATGCGGCGTGCGACAAGGTGCTTCAAGAGGCAAAACGTGGACTGCGCTTCTGTCATTCCGACGGCAACGTCGGACCCGTTACCGTCGATCACGCAGGTCTCGGCACACGGACGATAAGGATCTTCGAACTGCCGTTCGAACTACCTGCAGACGTCGTCATCGAGGCGCTCCGTCCCTATGGCAACGTTCTGGAACATGTTGCCGAACGATGGGTACAATTTCAAACCTATCCCGTTTTAAACGGTGTTAGACAGGTCCGCATCGAGTTGCAGAAACACGTGCCTTCCTATCTACGTATCGGAGGCTGCCGTGCCATTATAATGTACGACGGCCAACCTCGGACCTGTTCCGGTTGCGGGAAAGAAGGTCACCTACGGTCTGAATGCATTCAACGACGTGTCGCGCAGCTCCCGTTGTCGGAAGCGTCCGTCACACCCACGATGACCGCCCTACCGGTCACTTACGCAGCGGCTCTTGCCACGTCTACAGTTTCGTCCAGTCCGTCGCCCGGTCCTTCCGATCGGCACGTCCCACCGTCCCAGTCACCAACGAACGGTGCAGACGTCCCACCTGACAACCTTGCCGCCGAACAGGCTCCCGCACCAGACGCTGAGGAGACCAGTACATCTTCACAACACCTGTTTGACAATTTCATTGTACCCACCGACGCCTTCGAACCAGGTCGACGCTCCTCCTTACCGTCGTCCGACACTGAGGAACACGTGCGCAAACAACGCTGGCCACGTAGGCGCAAACGCCGTCGCCGTTCACCCACGGGCTCTCAGAGCGTTGCCACCCGCGACGACGAAGAAGACACCCAAGCAGCCGACATTTCCACGCCGAGGTTGGCGGACAACTTTCACGATGAACGAGACGTTTCGCAGGACGGGACCACTATGGAGGTCGCCACGCACAATGTAACGATCGGTGCGCCGGTTGAGACGCCTGTCTCCCCGCCGACAACTCCAGATCTCTCTCACCACGACGCAATTCCCATGGACATTGGACAGACCCACGACACAGGAGCATGGGCCGACGACATTGAGGAAGGTACGCCCCCTCCTCCGGATGAGTTCCCTCCGCCGGACGAGGCTGCCTGTTAACATCAAAAGCGTGGCATTGCAGCTGATGGGACGGAACTTCCTGTCGGTGCCCTCCTCTTACTTCCCTTGGTGATGGTAGATGCGCGTCCACCACCACTGAAACAAACGTACCGGTTTGCCGCACTGAATATCAACATGATCGGCACTGCACCCAAGCTGCAACTCCTATGTGACATGCTTCGGGCTTCTGACGTCGACGTCGCCCTTCTTCAGGAAGTACGCGTTGCCACACTACCACCAGTCTACGGCTACGACTCATACACGTCCACATGTGATGAATCAGGGCGTGGAGTGGCTTTCTACATACGCGAAGGAATCCCACTCACGGACACGACAATCCTTCCCTGTGGAAGAGGCATGGCTGTTACCATCTTCGACACGCGCGTCGTCAATATCTACGCTCCGTCTGGCTCCACGAACCGTCGGCAGCGGTCCACTTTCTTCGGACATGACGTGGCGCCCCTGTTTTCTGGACGCTATGATCGCCTTCTCATGGGAGGCGATTTCAACTGTGTCCTCCATCCGCAGGACCAAGTGCCTGGTTATTCGCCATGCCCGGCGCTGCTCACCTTAATCGAAGATTTTCATCTAGTGGACGTTTGGGAGAAAATTCATGGCAATACCCCCGGTTTTACCCATTATACAGCACATTCTGCGAGCAGACTGGACCGGTTTTATGTCTCTGCTCACCTCGGCAATGAAGTCGCCCAAGCTGAACGATGGCCCCTTGCATTTTCGGACCATTGCGCCGTCATTTGCTCCCTGGCTCTGCCACCTCAGTCAGTGTGGCGCAGCAGAGGTTACTGGAAGCTTAATACCTCCCTCCTTAATGATCCACACTGCCGACAATGTATTGCCACTACATGGGCGTCTTGCGAAAGACGCCTTCCGCAGTACACATCCACGTTCCATTGGTGGCTCAAATGTGCCAAACCTGCGATCAGAAAGGCCTTCATACAATGTGGCAAGGAAGCAGCAGCATGGCATCGAGACACCACAAATTTTCACTACGCCGTCCTCCGTGAGCTCGATGCGCTCCCTCCATCACCTGACACCCACAGGGAACGACAACGTACTAAAGCTCGTCTCCTCTCTCTTCAACGTGCACGACTGCATGGTGTCGTGGTGCGTTCCCGACGACAAGACCTCCTCCACGACGAAACCCCATCCACAATCCATGCCGCATCCGACCATAGTCGTCGACGTCGGCTTTTCGTCCCCAACATCACGACCTCCGATGGTGTTCACCACACAACACAGGCGGCAGTCGTGTCTGCCTTTGCTGAACATTATCGCCACTTTTATGATGATGAACCGATGGCGACGCCCATTCCTGATGCTCTCCGTCCCTCCCCTGATCGGACCCTCACCGTAGCGGAGTCGACGTCCATGATGTCTGCAATCACCGCAGAAGAGGTGGTAGATGCGATCAACAAAGGGGCCAAGAACAAATCACCCGGACCAGATGGTCTCCCAGTGGAGTTTTACCGGGCGTTCACCACGTTAATGCTTCCTCGCTGGACGGAAATGATTCAGGAACTCTTTACTCCGTCCTTCCCAATTCCACCTGAATTCGTCACTGGCATTCTTCTACCTGTGCCTAAACCGAAGGGAGGGTCTCATGTCTCTGCATATCGTCCCCTTACACTACTGAATGCAGACTATAAAATCTATGCACGCCTCTTAGTAGCGCACATACGCACCGTCTTACCTACGGTCCTTTCACCTGAGCAGACTGCACGTGGTTGTGGGGCCACCTTACAAACAGCTCTAGGAGAATGCCGTGACCTCATTGCACTGGCGTCGGTTTGTCGCCTTCGTGCAGCCCTGGTATCCGTCGATTTCACGAGTGCCTTTGATCGCGTTCGACACCCATTCCTCCTCATGGTGGCGACACGTATGGGGTTCCCATTGCTTTTTGTCGATGCCATTCGCCGGTTACTACTTCCCGCGGTCTCGATGGTACAAGTCAATGGGAGGCTTGTAGGACCGATCCCTATACGCCGCTCTGTGCGCCAAGGATGCCCTATGTCTACTTTACTATATGCCATTGCACTTGAGCCCCTCATCACTGGACTTACCTCTAGACTGCAGGGCCTCACTTTGCGTGACCACACCTTCCACTGTAGGGCTTATGCGGACGATCTCCTCTTTCTCACCTGCTCCTCCACGGAACTCAATGACGCCATCCAATGGATCCACCAGTATGGACGTCTTTCTGGTTGCATTCTTAATGTCCGTAAATCGACTATGATGCACATTGGGCGCGGCCTCCCGGCTATGGTGCCGACCCCACTCCCAGTCAGTGCCACCCTTCGTTACTTGGGTATCGAATTTACGAGCTCCACACACCGCACAGTGGCCCTGGCTTACCGGCGGCTTTTGCAGTGGATTCGGCACCATGTCCGCGGTCAAGTGCACCGTAACTTAAACCAACGTGTGTCCTATGTCAACATCTATGTCGCCCCTAAACTGGTACACGTCGCCCAGATCCTCCCAATGCCGTTACTCCTTGGCCGCCGCATCCAATCAGCCTTTGGATATTTCGTGTCAGCAGGGGCACTTTTCAAAGTCCGCTACAACACTCTAACACTGACTCCTGCAAAAGGTGGCCTCGGACTCGTCAACGTGCGGGCACGCTCTTCTGCACTCTTTGTCCACACTCTGTTGCGGCACTGGCAGGGGCCGGTCCCGTCCTTAACACGCAGTCTCTTAGATATCCTCCGACCAGCTTCTCTCGATCCACCGATCAATGTGGCACCTATTTCTCCATTGTTGTACTACGTCGCAAATTGTTTCATAGAACTCAGCTACATTCGGGCCGATCTTCCAGTCACCCGTCCTCCCCGTACAAAAGATTATTATCGTTTGTTTATGCTGTCCAACCCTTGCGACCCCATGGTGCTACAGCATCCTGACATTAACTGGCGCACGGTTTGGGGGTGTGCGCATGCACCCTTTTTACCGTCGTCTGTGTCTGCACTCTGGTATGTTTTAGTCTATGGAAAATTCCCGACTAATAGTCGACTTTATCGCATAGGACTGGCCACCTCCCCACTCTGCCATGACTGTCAGCTCGAAGACACCTACGAGCACCGTCTTACGTGCCCCCTGAAACAAAACGTATGGCTCCTCATCCAACGAATCGTGGGCTTTTACCTCCGTGCCCCGCCAACGACGGTAACCCCGGATTTCCTGTTGTTACCCCAGACATTTCACTACCCTCTTGCTAAGCACCATACCCTAATCTGGTTTCGAGGACACGCTTTAGAATATCTCTTTCAAAGTGGTCCGCATACAGTCCTTGACTTCTGGTACAAAGTTGTGACCGCGCATAGCACCCTCACCCGAAAACCATCTTACCGACAAACTTTTGCCGGTTATCTCCGCAGCGTCTTCCTTGAACCCCCTCAAAGTTGGGGTGTACCATGCCTACCTGTCACATGATGCAACACCCTTATCCACGTTCTCATGCATCGACCAAAAACAAACACATTTTTTTTTTGAAAGGAAGACGACAGAATATGTTATATTTTGTTGTATTTAATGTTTTTCTTTTTTAATATTTTTTTATTTAACTAACAGTCATTTGTATATTTTTAAATGGTACCTTGAAGAACTCTTGAATAGTGAATATATATGTACTTTTGTTTGTTTAATACAAATTTTTAAACACAAAACAACAACAAAAAAACAAAAAAAAGAACAAAAAAGGAAAACAGGATATGTTCTATTTTGTTGTATTTAATGTTATTCTAATAATTTGTTTACCTAACACTCATTTGTATATGTTTAACTGATACCTTGAAGAACTTTTGCTTTGTATGTATATATATATATATATATATATATATATATATATATATATAACCTCTCCGATTGTAAAAAAAAAAGTGTTCGTTCAGAGAGTTAGCAGCCCTCTGTAAAAAAAAAGAAGCGGTCTAAAAAAAAAGCGGTAGAAAAAAAAAGTTGTCAGCGTGACGGAATGTCAATCCTAAGGTCCCGGGTTCGATTCCCGGCTGAGTCGGAGATTTTCTCCGCTCAGGGACTGGGTGTTGTGTTGTTCTAATCATCATCATTTCATCCCCATCGACGCGCAGTTCGCCGAAGTGGCGTCAACTCGAAAGACCTGCACCAGGCGAACGGTCTACACGACGGGAGGCCCTAGTCACACGACATTTCATTTTCACTGCCAGGCGTAATGTCAAAAGTACAGTAATATGATCATCAAGTGAATTTTTTTCCGGATAGAGAACGTTTTGGTTGAAGGACGTAGCATGTTATCTTGGATGGAGGTTCATCGTCAGAAGTAGAGATAACTTCAGGTGTGCCCCATGGAAATTGTGTTCGAATCCTCGCAGTTCAAGCTGTGTATTAATGACCTTGCAGACAATATTAAAAATAACCTCAGAATTTTTATAGGCGAGGCATTTATTTTTAAAGAAGAGCTGTCTGAATATAAGTTCAAAATGGCTCTGAGCACTATGGGACTCAACTGCTGTGGTCATAAGTCCCCTAGAACTTAGAACTACTTAAACCTAGCTAACCTAAGGACATCACACACATCCATGCCCGAGGCAGGATTCGAACCTGCGACCGTAGCAGTCGCACGGTTCCGGACTGCGCGCCTAGAACCGCGAGACCACCGCGGCCGGCGTCTGAATATAAGTGCATTATTATTGTGTCAGATACTGATAAGATTTCAAAGTGACGTATAGATTGGCAACTTGCTTTATATCAGAAATCGATAATTGCTCATTTCACAAAATTAAAAGAAAAAAGGTATCCTATTATTATAACATCAGTGGGTCACTGATGGAGGAATGTGTGAAATCTTATGGGACTTAACTTCTAAGATCATCAGTCCCTAAGTTTACACACAACTTAACCTAAATTATCCTAAGGAGAAGCACACACACCCATGCCGGAGGTAGGACTCGAACCTCCTCCGGGACCAGCCGCACAGTCCATGACTGCAGCGCCCCAGACTGCTCGACTAATCCCGAGCGGCGGGTCACTGGTGGAACCGGCCTACTCATGCAAATACTTGGGAGTAACGCTTTGAAGGGATACTAAATGGAATGATGGCTTAGGCTGAGTTGTGGGTAAAGCAGGTGGTATACTTCGGTTTATTGATAGAATGCAGTCTGCCGCTGGCAGTGCTGCGAGGCGGTCACGCGCCAGAGCGCTGCGGGCGAGGCGCTCACGGTGTGTTTGTGTTTACTTCGGCCGCTGTAAGTGCCGTTTTCCTTCTAGACCACCATGGCGCACAACTATCGGAAGAAGACATTACGTTTCAACTTTTGTTCCGTCTTCGCCCGACCCAAGGCCCTGGAGGTAGAACGATTTATACGCGATGATGTTAAATACCACCAACGGATCTAATTGGTATCCACTTGTCCATAGTTAGCAGTACCGTCTACGTCAAAATGATCAACGATGCGGCGTGCGACAAGGTGCTTCAAGAGGCAAAACGTGGACTGCGCTTCTGTCATTCCGACGGCAACGTCGGACCCGTTACCGTCGATCACGCAGGTCTCGGCACACGGACGATAAGGATCTTCGAACTGCCGTTCGAACTACCTGCAGACGTCGTCATCGAGGCGCTCCGTCCCTATGGCAACGTTCTGGAACATGTTGCCGAACGATGGGTACAATTTCAAACCTATCCCGTTTTAAACGGTGTTAGACAGGTCCGCATCGAGTTGCAGAAACACGTGCCTTCCTATCTACGTATCGGAGGCTGCCGTGCCATTATAATGTACGACGGCCAACCTCGGACCTGTTCCGGTTGCGGGAAAGAAGGTCACCTACGGTCTGAATGCATTCAACGACGTGTCGCGCAGCTCCCGTTGTCGGAAGCGTCCGTCACACCCACGATGACCGCCCTACCGGTCACTTACGCAGCGGCTCTTGCCACGTCTACAGTTTCGTCCAGTCCGTCGCCCGGTCCTTCCGATCGGCACGTCCCACCGTCCCAGTCACCAACGAACGGTGCAGACGTCCCACCTGACAACCTTGCCGCCGAACAGGCTCCCGCACCAGACGCTGAGGAGACCAGTACATCTTCACAACACCTGTTTGACAATTTCATTGTACCCACCGACGCCTTCGAACCAGGTCGACGCTCCTCCTTACCGTCGTCCGACACTGAGGAACACGTGCGCAAACAACGCTGGCCACGTAGGCGCAAACGCCGTCGCCGTTCACCCACGGGCTCTCAGAGCGTTGCCACCCGCGACGACGAAGAAGACACCCAAGCAGCCGACATTTCCACGCCGAGGTTGGCGGACAACTTTCACGATGAACGAGACGTTTCGCAGGACGGGACCACTATGGAGGTCGCCACGCACAATGTAACGATCGGTGCGCCGGTTGAGACGCCTGTCTCCCCGCCGACAACTCCAGATCTCTCTCACCACGACGCAATTCCCATGGACATTGGACAGACCCACGACACAGGAGCATGGGCCGACGACATTGAGGAAGGTACGCCCCCTCCTCCGGATGAGTTCCCTCCGCCGGACGAGGCTGCCTGTTAACATCAAAAGCGTGGCATTGCAGCTGATGGGACGGAACTTCCTGTCGGTGCCCTCCTCTTACTTCCCTTGGTGATGGTAGATGCGCGTCCACCACCACTGAAACAAACGTACCGGTTTGCCGCACTGAATATCAACATGATCGGCACTGCACCCAAGCTGCAACTCCTATGTGACATGCTTCGGGCTTCTGACGTCGACGTCGCCCTTCTTCAGGAAGTACGCGTTGCCACACTACCACCAGTCTACGGCTACGACTCATACACGTCCACATGTGATGAATCAGGGCGTGGAGTGGCTTTCTACATACGCGAAGGAATCCCACTCACGGACACGACAATCCTTCCCTGTGGAAGAGGCATGGCTGTTACCATCTTCGACACGCGCGTCGTCAATATCTACGCTCCGTCTGGCTCCACGAACCGTCGGCAGCGGTCCACTTTCTTCGGACATGACGTGGCGCCCCTGTTTTTTGGACGCTATGATCGCCTTCGCATGGGAGGCGATTTCAACTGTGTCCTCCATCCGCAGGACCAAGTGCCTGGTTATTCGCCATGCCCGGCGCTGCTCACCTTAATCGAAGATTTTCATCTAGTGGACGTTTGGGAGAAAATTCATGGCAATACCCCCGGTTTTACCCATTATACAGCACATTCTGCGAGCAGACTGGACCGGTTTTATGTCTCTGCTCACCTCGGCAATGAAGTCGCCCAAGCTGAACGATGGCCCCTTGCATTTTCGGACCATTGCGCCGTCATTTGCTCCCTGGCTCTGCCACCTCAGTCAGTGTGGCGCAGCAGAGGTTACTGGAAGCTTAATACCTCCCTCCTTAATGATCCACACTGCCGACAATGTATTGCCACTACATGGGCGTCTTGCGAAAGACGCCTTCCGCAGTACACATCCACGTTCCATTGGTGGCTCAAATGTGCCAAACCTGCGATCAGAAAGGCCTTCATACAATGTGGCAAGGAAGCAGCAGCATGGCATCGAGACACCACAAATTTTCACTACGCCGTCCTCCGTGAGCTCGATGCGCTCCCTCCATCACCTGACACCCACAGGGAACGACAACGTACTAAAGCTCGTCTCCTCTCTCTTCAACGTGCACGACTGCATGGTGTCGTGGTGCGTTCCCGACGACAAGACCTCCTCCACGACGAAACCCCATCCACAATCCATGCCGCATCCGACCATAGTCGTCGACGTCGGCTTTTCGTCCCCAACATCACGACCTCCGATGGTGTTCACCACACAACACAGGCGGCAGTCGTGTCTGCCTTTGCTGAACATTATCGCCACTTTTATGATGATGAACCGATGGCGACGCCCATTCCTGATGCTCTCCGTCCCTCCCCTGATCGGACCCTCACCGTAGCGGAGTCGACGTCCATGATGTCTGCAATCACCGCAGAAGAGGTGGTAGATGCGATCAACAAAGGGGCCAAGAACAAATCACCCGGACCAGATGGTCTCCCAGTGGAGTTTTACCGGGCGTTCACCACGTTAATGCTTCCTCGCTGGACGGAAATGATTCAGGAACTCTTTACTCCGTCCTTCCCAATTCCACCTGAATTCGTCACTGGCATTCTTCTACCTGTGCCTAAACCGAAGGGAGGGTCTCATGTCTCTGCATATCGTCCCCTTACACTACTGAATGCAGACTATAAAATCTATGCACGCATCTTAGCAGCGCGCATACGCACCGTCTTACCTACGGTCCTTTCACCCGAGCAGACTGCACGTGGTTGTGGGGCCACCTTACAAACAGCCCTAGGAGAATGCCGTGACCTCATTGCACTGGCGTCGGTTTGTCGCCTTCGTGCAGCCCTGGGATCCGTCGATTTCACGAGTGCCTTTGATCGCGTTCGACACCCATTCCTCCTCATGGTGGCGACACGTATGGGGTTCCCATTGCTTTTTGTCGATGCCATTCGCCGGTTACTACTTCCCGCGGTCTCGATGGTACAAGTCAATGGGAGGCTTGTAGGACCGATCCCTATACGCCGCTCTGTGCGTCAAGGATGCCCTATGTCTACTTTACTATATGCCATTGCACTTGAGCCCCTCATCACTGGACTTACCTCTAGACTGCAGGGCCTCACTTTGCGTGACCACACCTTCCACTGTAGGGCTTATGCGGACGATCTCCTCTTTCTCACCTGCTCCTCCACGGAACTCAATGACGCCATCCAATGGATCCACCAGTATGGACGTCTTTCTGGTTGCATTCTTAATGTCCGTAAATCGACTATGATGCACATTGGGCGCGGCCTCCCGGCTATGGTGCCGACCCCACTCCCAGTCAGTGCCACCCTTCGTTACTTGGGTATCGAATTTACGAGCTTCACACACCGCACAGTGGCCCTGGCTTACCGGCGGCTTTTGCAGTGGATTCGGCACCATGTCCGCGGTCAAGTGCACCGTAACTTAAACCAACGTGTGTCCTATGTCAACATCTATGTCGCCCCTAAACTGGTACACGTCGCCCAGATCCTCCCAATGCCGTTACTCCTTGGCCGCCGCATCCAATCAGCCTTTGGATATTTCGTGTCAGCAGGGGCACTTTTCAAAGTCCGCTACAACACTCTAACACTGCCTGCTGCAAAAGGTGGCCTCGGACTCGTCAACGTGCGGGCACGCTCTTCTGCACTCTTTGTCCACACTCTGTTGCGGCACTGGCAGGGGCCGGTCCCGTCCTTAACACGCAGTCTCTTAGATATCCTCCGACCAGCTTCTCTCGATCCACCGATCAATGTGGTACCTATTTCTCCATTATTGTACTACGTCGCAAATTGTTTCATAGAACTCAGCTACATTCGGGCCGATCTTCCAGTCACCCGTCCTCCCCGTACAAAAGATTATTATCGTTTGTTTATGCTGTCCAACCCTTGCGACCCCATGGTGCTACAGCATCCTGACATTAACTGGCGTACGGTTTGGGGGTGTGTGCATGCACCCTTTTTACCGTCGTCTGTGTCTGCACTCTGGTATGTTTTAGTCTATTGAAAATTCCCGACTAATAGTACTTTATCGCATAGGACTGGCCACCTCCCCACTCTGCCATGACTGTCAGCTCGAAGACACCTACGAGCACCGTCTTACGTGCCCCCTGAAACAAAACGTATGGCTCCTCATCCAACGAATCGTGGGCTTTTACCTCCGTGCCCCGCCAACGACGGTAACCCCGGATTTCCTGTTGTTACCCCAGACATTTCACTACCCTCTTGGTAAGCACCATACCCTAATCTGGTTTCGAGAACACGCTTTAGAATATCTCTTTCAAAGTGGTCCGCATACAGTCCTTGACTTCTGGTACAAAGTTGTGACCGCGCATAGCACCCTCACCCGAAAACCATCTTACCGACAAACTTTTGCCGGTTATCTCCGCAGCGTCTTCCTTGAACCCCTCAAAGTTGGGGTGTACCATGCCTACCTGTCACATGATGCAACACCCTTATCCACGTTCTCATGCATCGACCAAAAACAAACACAATTTTTTTTTGAAAGGAAGACGACAGAATATGTTATATTTTGTTGTATTTAATGTTTTTCTTTTTTAATATTTTTTTTATTTAACTAACAGTCATTTGTACATTTTTAAATGGTACCTTGAAGAACTCTTGCATAGTGAATATATGTGTACTTTTAGTTTGTTTAATACAAATTTTTAAACACAAAACAACAACAAAAAAACAAAAAAAAAACAAAAAAGGAAAACAGGATATGTTCTATTTTGTTGTATTCAATGTTATTCTAATAATTTGTTTACCTAACACCCATTTGTATATGTTTAACTGATACCTTGAAGAACTTTTGCTTTGTATATATATATATATATATATATATATATATATATATATATATATATATATACTCTCCGATTGTAAAAAAAAAAAGTGTTCGTTCAGAGAGTTAGCAGCCCTCTGTAAAAAAAAAGAAGCGGTCTAAAAAAAAAGCGGTAGAAAAAAAAAAGTTGTCAGCGTGACGGAATGTCAATCCTAAGGTCCCGGGTTCGATTCCCGGCTGGGTCGGAGATTTTCTCCGCTCAGGGACTGGGTGTTGTGTTGTTCTAATCATCATCATTTCATCCCCATCGATGCGCAGGTCGCCGAAGTGGCGTCAACTCGAAAGATCTGCACCAGGCGAACGGTCTACACGACGGGAGGCCCTAGTCACACGACATTTCATTTTCACTGCCAGGCGTAATGTCAAAAGTACAGTAATATGATCATCAAGTGAATTTTTTTCCGGATAGAGAACGTTTTGGTTGAAGGACGTAGCATGTTATCTTGGATGGAGGTTCATCGTCAGAAGTAGAGATAACTTCAGGTGTGCCCCATGGAAATAGTGTTCGAATCCTCGCAGTTCAAGCTGTGTATTAATGACCTTGCAGACAATATTAAAAATAACCTCAGAATTTTTATAGGCGAGGCATTTATTTTTAAAGAAGAGCTGTCTGAATATAAGTGCATAATTATTGTGTCAGATACTGATAAGATTTCAAAGTGACGTATAGATTGGCAACTTGCTTTATATCAGAAATCGATAATTGCTCATTTCACAAAATTAAAAGAAAAAAGGTATCCTATTATTATAACATCAGTGGGTCACTGATGGAGGAATGTGTGAAATCTTATGGGACTTAACTTCTAAGGTCATCAGTCCCTAAGTTTACACACTACTTAACCTAAATTATCTTAAGGAGAAGCACACACACCCATGCCGGAGGTAGGACTCGAACCTCCTCCGGGACCAGCCGCACAGTCCATGACTGCAGCGCCCCAGACTGCTCGACTAATCCCGAGCGGCGGGTCACTGGTGGAACCGGCCTACTCATGCAAATACTTGGGAGTAACGCTTTGAAGGGATACTAAATGGAATGATGTCTTAGGCTCAGTTGTGGGTAAAGCTGGTGGTATACTTCGGTTTATTGATAGAATACTAGGAAAGTGCAATCAGTCTATAAAGGATATTGCTTACAAATCACTTTTGCGATCGGTTTTAGAATGCTGCTCAAGTGTGTGTGTCCCATACCAAATAGGACTAACAGGGGTTACTGAACGTATACAGAGAGGGGGAGCACGAGTGGTCACAGGTTCGTTTCATCCAAGGCAGAGTGTCACAGAGATACTGAAGGAACTGAACTGGACAACCCTTGAAGATAGACATAAATTATCACCAGCAATTTTATTAAAAAGTTTCATGAACTGGCTTTAAATTATGACTCTAGGAATTTACTACAAGTACCGTGAATCGCTCACTTAGGGATAGTGAGGATAATATTATAATAATTACTGCACGCACAGACACTGTCAAACCATCATTCTTACCGCGCTCCAGTAGTGAACGGAAAAGGAAGAAAACCTAACAAACGGTACAATTGCATGTACACTTTTTTCCATACGCTTCACGGTGATCTGCATAGATGTAGATATAGATGTAATTCTAGATGTGAGATGTGTATCATGTATGAAGAAAAAGAGATTAGAATTTCGGTAGGACCATCCAGTACATTATACAGAAATGAGAATGATAACTTGAAAAGTGAAATGAACATCGACAAATTAGAAAATTAAAATCATGAAAACTGAAGTTAATGAATAAACACATTAGTATGAGCAACACCGAAATCTAACTTCTAATTACGATAAGAAGCAAACTAAAAAGAAGAAGAAGAAGGAATACGGTGGAACGGTGAGTCAACAGAAAAATGACTAACGTTTGTGTTGTTTAAAAATAAGGCGAAAATTGAGAAGGAAAATGTTAAAAGTATCTAGTTTGCTGCCATGATTTAACTAGCTCATTAAAAGCGCAAAACAAGGAAATATGAAAAAAAATAATATCTGGATGGTATCTATCCAATGTATAAAGATTTATGGAAACTATACATAGCGTGCCCATTCTCACCAAGTGAGCTTCAATGAACGGCCACACTTTTTCATCAAGTATTTCTCAGTCTCCATTTTTTTGAGTTTAGTAGCATTTTTAACGTATTTATACATTCTTCCATCTCGAAGCGTTAAAATAGCACGTCATATCGTTGTAGCACAAAATACTTCAGGCAGTTATGTCGAAAGCTCTCAGTGTTTTAATTCTGTTGGCTATCAGGTTAGATCGCTTTCTATATTTTTAACACGTTCTCGAGTTTAACTGAGTCTACCTTTCAGAAAAGGTCCTGATCTGTGTACAAAGAAGCAGGAAGAGTTTGCTACAGCCTGCTAATAGATCGAATCTGCGTCAGCTGAGGCCATGCTCCTTCCTCGAGATGTCGCAGAGATTGGGTTTTTGTGGCGACGGCTGTGGAACCTCCATTGGGGCTGTCGGCGCCACCTGGGATCTTTGACATAATTGAGAATTCTGATGCACTTGGCGTGAATCTAATGCTTCTTTTGCTAGTTCCTTGGTCCGGCATGACGCACAGGGTTGGCATGCTTAAGTTTAGATTTACTTACTGGTCATACCGGACTCGAGAGTCCATTACAGCAGCAACGTATTTTCGCCATCTGTCCCTGTCTTGAGCTATTTTCTTCAATTCCCCTTCAATACCTAGGCTCCTCAAATCGGCCTTCACATTGTCCTCCCATCTACGCCTCGGTCTCCACACGGGACTTTTTTCCCTCTAGGTGCCCTACCAGTACTCTGCGCGCTGCCCTGCCCTCATCCATTCGAGCTACGGGACCCGCCCATCGCAGCCTACGTGATTTAATACTACTGATTATGTCAGGGCTTGAATAGATTTCGTGAACCTCTTCGTTATGCAGTTTTCGCCACTCTCCGCTAATGTCATCCCTTTTTGCTCCGAAAATTTTCCTCAAAATTTTGTTTTCAAATACTCTAAACGGCTTTTCATTGTGCACAGTGAGAGACCAAATCCCACTCACAACCATACAGCATAACTGGTAGATTAATAGTTTTGTATATTCTAATCTTTTAATTTCTAGACAATATCCGTGATGAAAGTAATCTATTCAGTGAGAAGTAGCACGCATTTCCCGCCCGTAATCTCTTCTTCAGTTCGTATTCAATCTCATTTCTCGAAGTGATGTCCACGCCTAGATACTTAAAAGTGTTCACTTCTTCAAACTGCATGTCTCCAACTCTTAACATTTCCTGACCTACTGCTGTTGGAATTCTAGTAGTAACCAGGTTTTTAATTTTGTCTTCACTTATCCTTAGACCTACATCTTCACTAGCCTTGATTAACATTTCCTGTTACAGATTCTTTCCTATCGCTAATGATGTTTAGATCATCTGCATACCCTAATATCTTAATATTTCCATTTAATCCCACACCCTCTGAATTATGTGCTGCCATTCGTACAATATATTCTAGGACTAAATTAAAAAGTGGCGGAGACATGGCATCTCCCTGCTTAAGTCCGTTCTTTATTACAGATTCTTCTGACGCCAATTTCCCCACGTGTACTCTACCTTTTGTGTTTTTCAAACTCACTTCTATAAGTCTAACATACTTCTTTGGTATTCCAAGTTCCAAAAGAATTCTGTACAATTTTGATTGCAGTACTGAATCATATGCTTTTGTAAAATCTATGAAAAGATTATGAGCTGGTTTATTGTATTCCCATTTCTTTTCCAAAATTTGGCGCAGGCAGAAAATTTGGTCTATAGTTGATCGGTTCCTCCGAAAACTGGCTTGGTAATCCCCCACAATTTCATCTGTATATGGTGTAAGCCTGCTTAGCAGAATATTCGACAAAATTTTGGAACATACTGGTAATAGCGATATGCCTCCATTATTACTACAATCCATTTTGTCACCTTTCTTAAAAATAGGGATCAGAATCGACTCCTGCCACTCTTCAGGTATCATCTCTGAGTTCCATACTTTAGTTATCACTTTGTGAACTGCTTCCACTAATTTCTGTCCCCCATTTTTAACTAATTCTGCAGTTATGCAATCTGATCCAGGTGTTTTATGGTTTTTCAATTTGTTGATTGCATCTCTTACTTCCTTTAACGTTGGATCAGGTATCTGTGGTTCTGCTGTATGTATTTCGTACGCCTGCTCATTTCCTGCTTCCTGGTGTACATTTAATAGATGCTCAAAATACGCCCTCCATTTACTTAATATAGCACTGGGGTCTGTCAGTATTCCCCCATCAGCCCCTCGAAGTGGATTTGTCCTAGCCTTGAAGCCCTTCCTATACCCATTTATGTCTAGGTAAAGTTCCCTTATGTTTTTTGTTTTACTGTTTGTTTCCATTTTTGTAATTTGATTGTTCAAATAATCCCTCTTCTTTGCCCGTAGCCTACGACCAACTTGCCTTCTCAAGTTCAAGAACTCCTCTCGTTTCCTGTCTCCCATTCTATCCCAATCTAATCGCGCTTTCCCCCTTTCCTCTACCAATTTTTTGCATTCCTCATCAAACCACGGTTTCCTCCTGTTCTTCTTAATTGTACCTATTGTGACCTTCGCTGCCTCTTTGATATTATTCCTCACAGTGATGCACTGTTTATTTACATCATCGTCTTGATCTTCGTGTGTCCTGAGAGCATCAAGTTTAGATCTGGCACGGTTAATTTTAAGGGGTGGCCGGATGCCCTTCCTGGCGCCACCCTTACCCCCTGGAGACGGATTAGTGTACCCCAGATATCTGCGTCCAGTGCCAATCATGAAAGAGTGCGAACGTGTTTCAAATGTATGCGAGGCGTGTAACTGAGGCGGGGCGTGTAGACTAGCCTGGTATTCACGTAGTGGGATGTGGAAAACCGCCTAGAAACCACATCCAGGCTACCCAGCACACCGGACCCCTTCGTGAATCCGCTGGGTGGATTCGATAAAGGAACAGTGCGCCTATCTGAGTCCAGGAAGCAGCGCATTCGCGCTCTTGGCTAACCTGGTGGGTGCCATGGATGTGAGGAAAATTCACGGAAATAGAATGCTCTCCTCCCTTAAAATTCAAACTCATCATGAAATCAAGTATCACTTCTAGTTGAAATATTCTGTATAGAAATAGACCAACTTTACAACGCGCATATATAAACAATTCCTTCATGGAAAATATTCTTCGCAGCATTCATTAATCTATCCAACATTACTTGATTTTATTTAACTTCATAGAAGTAAATTTAGTGAACCTGTAATCAAACATTTATCTTCTAATCATACTGTGATTAAGCAGCATCGTCTTAATAACTGAAAAAATTCATCCAGCAGAAGAAAACAAGAAATTAAATTGTTTAACATTTCATAGTTCTCACCGACCAGAGATTACAGGGACAATACGTTAGCACTTCTGTGAGAAAGTGATGGCCTTCGATGGATCGTTAATTGCTGGTCCCACACTTGGCACCACTCTGTCTTTAGAGGCCCCACGAATTCTGCCAGTGATACGCTGTTACACTAAAAAGAAACCAAGAATTTTTACAGTAATTGCAAGAAACGCATACAGATAATTCAAAAAGTAATAAGTCGAGGAGAATATATCTCGAACATATGTTAATAAGGCATTTACGAAAAATAACTTTCACAAATGAGTTTGTGAATTATTTATCGTAGAGGAAGAATGTGCGTATGGTTACTGGGTCGTTCCCGATTAAAACACATGTGAGTTATTGTCTATTGCTGAAACTACAGATGAACAGTGAAATACCCTCTATCGTGGGTAAAGGAGCCAGTGAACTTCGGTTTATTGATGGAAAACTAGGGAAATTCAATCAGTCTGAAAACGAGTTTACCTAAAAAATCATTCGTGCAATCCATCTCAGAATACTGATCAAGGGTGTCGGACATATACTATTACGACTAATAGAGGGTATTGAACATACACTGAGAAGAGCAGCAGGAATGATCACAGGTGTGATTCACTCACGGCAGAGTGTCGCATAGATGTTGAAAGAACTGAATTGGCAGCCCTTTGAAGATAGACATAAACTATCCCGACAAAGCCTGCTTCCAAACTTTGAAGGAACGCTTTAAATTACGATTTTAGGAGTATACTACGACCCACTAAGAATCGTTCCCAAATCAAAAAATGGCTCTGAGCACTATGAGACTTAACTGCTGAGGTCATCAGTCCCATAGAACTTAGAACTACTTAAACATAACTAACCTAAGGACATCACACACATCCATGCCCGAGGCAGGATTCGAACCTGCGACCGTAGCGGTCGCGCGGTTCCAGACTGTCGCGCCTAGAACCGCTCGGCCACTCCAGCCAGCGTCCCCAAATCGATCATGAGGACAATATTAGAATAATTACAGCATGCTTTTAAACATTTTTTCGCGTTCCACACTGAGCCCTCACGATCGATTCGATATATGTCTAGTGGGCTGGTTCGCCATCCTTGCATGCAGCATTGTCTAGCTGATGGGGAGAAGGGGTGGGGGGATGGTAAGGTCCGAGAGAGAACGCAGGTGGTACATCGGCAACAAGTGTGGCTGCGAATACAGAGGGGCGCTGTACGCCGAAAAGGATAAGCAGTGAGGAACTTGGAGTGAATGCGGCGAGTGCCGTTCGCAGAGCCAAGGAGAGGGATCGGGCCGTGGTTAGTGGGGCTGCTACCTTCGTGTTGGCCTGTAGCCTGCTTGAATGTCTGTATCACTGCTGGGAGGAGCGACAACATTTCAGGTACTGATTTCCAACCACGACTTTCGACAACACATGCAGCAAATTCCAGTTTCTGAAAGTGGTGAAACATTTCATCTGATAAGTGCAGGTTTACATGAAAAGAACAACGTCCTGTGCTGCTCTGAACTTCTAATGGAGCTTATCGATAAGAATTCTACCATTTGTGGAGGCCTAATAACCGCGTATTAAGACAGGTTATGTTCCGAAGCAGTATATCACATAGTAGTCAAAATGTAATATAGTCGTGACAGACTGATCACTGTGCCTTTGTATGACTAATATTATACTATGTGTTTGGTGTCCGCTGGTGATGTTCCGGGAACAATATTAATTGCCTGACTTGTGGTTGAGTTCCCAGTTTCTGGTAGCATAAATGCCCACCGTTTTTAATGTGCATAGACACTGTGCAGACCATTGTAGGAACGTTACTCACACTTCACTTAAGTAGAATTGGTTTTTTCCCTATTTCTAATAGTTCATCCTTGTTTTCAACAATTTGTTCTTTTATAATTTTAGTCTGTAGCAGTTCAGTCCATCCGTGGGCCTGTGTCATCTTCCCAGTTAACGAACGAGAGCTGAAGGAAGGTTTTCGCTGTCCCCAGTCGGCCACGGTCTAGCCCCGCTCTCTTATCGACCGACCGACCGACTGTCGTGCCGGTGTTAAAAAAGGATGAGCCACTTCAAGTCAGTCTGTTGACCAGAGCTGTAAAACAGTACTAATTCTGTTCTATGTGTCCTACTTTCTTGAACATATCTGGCTTTATTCTGGTGACTGTTAACATTTAAGTTCAGAGCTCACTTCGCACTGACCTGTTGCTACTTGAATGACGATCTGTTGAACGCTGGCGCATGTTTGGATCTTAAATCTCTTATGACCAGAATTTCTATCAGTGAAAGACTTAGTGAGCGCGGTGTAGCGTGTTTCGTGAGTACAAATGTTATGCAGAAGGTCGTTAAAACAATTTGGTAAGCACCAGGTGAGCATTTTTCTAAAATTGGAAATTTAGTTGAAAAGGTAAATTATTATAGAGATATAGTGTAGTAAGCGCTAGCCGCATATTTTCTTAAACCTGAAGTGTACTTAAATTCTTACGCACATCTGCTTTACTGGGTATTGTGACCTATCTTTCCTCCCTACAAATTGTTAATGTGTAATCAGTATTTCATTTGAGTATTTCACACGGTGAGAAATTTGTTTATTTATGCCGATGCACTCACTGATGAAACTTGAACCGATAAATTATTATCATACAAACTGTGAATGATGCTGATATTGCTGGGTTAACCGTACCACTCCATACAGCTTCGTGTGCTGAATCTTGTGAGCTGTCCCTTAGGCTGTCTTTTCACATATGTGAATGGAATGGGAAGATTTCCTAGTACCTGGTGCAATGGGGTTTAACCTATGTCATGCGCTTCACATTAGAACGTGGGTGTATATGTATGTGAGTCGTATAAGACGTAGGGACTGAAGGTACGACTGCGAGGTGAATACTTCGTGGCGTCCGCTATCAACGATTCCGTTGGCTATTGGTAAGCCGCACCAGTGTGCCCTCAGAAATGTGAGATAAGAAGAAATGTGAGATAAGACACTGCTGGTGTGCCGCTGGAAGACGCTTCGAATCGTGCAGCACTATAGTCTCTGCCTGGCGTACCTATACGTTCGTGACCTATTCACTGAATTTCAAATGGGTTGCATTTTGGATATCATCAACGCTTGTTTTAGACCAAATTGCTTCGAAATGGATAATCTAGATTATTCTCTAATGTTATTCTGCAATTAATGACGACCTGGCACGGAATGAGATTACGACCTATCGAAGCAAATATAGTGTATCCATATTTTCTTTGTCGAAAAAATTTGTTGTGCTGTACTGGGTGTTGTTTTCCGTTATTGCATAACACTGACTGATGGGTTTCTTGTTATAAGGAGAACGAATATTACGTACGTAATAGGCTAAGGACAGTTAACTGTCAAATTGCTTTGCTAAATGACGTTCAAAATGCGGAGCAGGATTTGTTGACAGGCTATCGAATCACAAGGTTGCAGCTGACTGATGTAGTGGTTCAAGGCCTCACCAACGAAGCATGACGCCTGGGTTAATAATTCTTCCTAGCTTAAACAGAATAGACTATTGACCTTGCACACAGGATCGAAGCGTAGCTGGTGATTTTTACCTGCTAGGCAGGGTCGATTGTTGTAGCAATGTGAACAGCTTAAACTTGAGACTCCATCAATTCCCCAACAATCTCTGGATTAGACAAATCCCTCCGTACATCGGATGAGCTAATTAGCGTAGTAATCTACACAAAGAAGACACAGAGCCATTTGTAGGTTGGAAAACAATACATGTCATTTACGTTGGAGAAAGAAAATATACTCCTAAACCTTAGTTAACGTCTAAGAAATCTGTGCAAGGTTCCAGAATTACTGTCATTTATTAAAGATGAAAGCCAAATGTTGTCTTATCTTTCATCTTAACTAAACTGGTAATATCTGCAAGTTCGTTATAGTATTTTCATCTTGTAATACAAGTAAATACCCGTGCAACTTTTATTTATGTGATGACAACAGTTAATCTTCCCAAGCACATTGGAAAAATTGCTCTCGAGTCTCTAAAAGAACTGTTCCATCATGAGAACGATACCTTAGTTCCAAGCAAAAAAGTATAAGGAAAACCAAGGAGTGAATGTAAATGATATCTTGGTATAATGGAGACCTTCTCATAGGAAATCATCTGTGCCATACACATGCATGAGCAGTTAGTCTGATTCGTAACAACTCTGTGAATTACTTAAGCACACAAACAATAATGTCTAATGAGTGTCTGGTAATGGATATTTGTTAGTTGTAGTATAGTTAAGGACGGTATGGGTTCATAGTACGGCCTGCTGCAGATCCTAACCCTACATACGTAGCATGATAAGGGGACCACACCCTCCCTATCTAAAGCAAACCGTCTTCAGGTCACGAGTGGCCGACCGGGACCATCCGACCGCCGTGTCATGCGGATAGAAGGGGCATGGGATCAGCACACCGCTCTATTGGTCGTTATGATGGTATTCTTGACCGAAGCCGCTACCATTCGGTCGAGTAGCTCCTCAATTGGCATTACGAGGCTCAGTGCACCCCGAAAATTGGTAACATCGCATGGCGGCTGGATGGTCACCCATCCAAGTGCCGGCCACGCCCAACAGCGCGTAACTTCGGTGATCTCACGGGAACCGGTGTATCCACTGCGGCAAGGTTGTTGCCACCCTGCCTATCTAACCCATGTTAATTTAGGCAAGCATTTGATCCATTTCTGAAATAACTATTTGATGCAGGACCTTAATATTTTTATTTCATGTTACATGATGCTAATAGTCAGCTGCACTAAAATTTACTTTATCCATTTTATAGTTTTTAAGAAATACTTCTTTAAATTTATTAACAAAAGATATTAAGTTTTTTCTGCAGAAAATATTTTTGTGAACTTCCTAAAAGGGGAATATTAATGAATGTAGTACCAGAGGTGGCTTTTTATGTTATATAGAGTCTCTGAAAATTTCATTCATTTATCTAAGATACTTTCTGATATAATGGGGCGTATGTACTGAAAATTTTAGTTTGTGGGAAATTGACTTTAAAGAAAAAACTTTTGAAATCTGTTACTTACAGTTAATTAAAACTGTCCTGCTACATATGATGGCTTTTCTTTGACCTCTAGCAGGTCTTCCAGCTTCTTTTTCACCTTTCTCGATGTTTGTCTTGCTTTCTTGGCTATATTAATTAGACTTCCAGAAATCACATAATGAAATTTTAACTCTCATCCAAATTGTCTTTTTTTTTGCTGTTTCCTTGGAACAATCTCAGTGTTGATAATTGTATGTAGTCTCACTACAGTAAATTGTAAAATGATAAACTTTCCTTATCTCTTACAGTTCTGTAAAATTGGGAATTTTCCCTGTACTAATTTCAAATTTAAAAGAATTTAGACTAATTCCATTAGTGAATCCAAAATTTAAATTAAGAAATCATTGTTATAACAACTCATTCTTACCACTTACTTAAGTTCGATGATGGTAATGAGTGAAGATAAGGAAACATTACTTTACTGTATATTATCTTAGATATATCCTCAACCTATTTTAAAGTTGTTTTTTATGTATTTCAAACATATGAGAAAAGTAATTATGCCAATTATTAGCACATATACGTATACACAATATACATAGTACAGAAACATTTTGTTTACACCAAATACGCATGAACAACAAAATACAAAACATTATATTACATGAATTACAATACACTTAATTCAGAAATCTTGTCAATGACAATAAAGGCAGATAAAAGGCCAAATACACAAGTTCAGCTTTACGTAAGCATAATATTCGTTCCACACAGTTCAGAGAGATAAGTCTTTCTAACTGTTGAACAAAAGAAATTAGCTTTAGGTGACACTTGTATGGAATTGCGCTGTTAGTGACGCAACACTATGAACGTTTTTGCTTTTTGTTGTTAGTTAATTGGGTGTGCTTCACAGTCACATACATTTGTTTGTTATTGTCGGAGCCGCAGTTTTCAGAAAGTGGAAAGCGATGGCGTTAGGTCGAAGAATTATGTGAGGGTGACAGCTTACAGTGTGTATGCCAGAAGAATGTTACGTTTCGCGTCCAAGGAAAGTGCTGTGAAAGATGAAATTCATTAGCCGACTGGTTCAGCAGAGCGTCGGTTCGCTTCATATGTGGGTCATAGACATAAAGTGGTATCGGTCTTTAGTAGTTGTAGCAATTCAATATTGGAATCGATTGCATCAGAGATTGCTGTGTGGATATCAAAGAAAAAAATGTGCTTTCATTACGGATATGAGATGCAGATAAATTATTCCATTGCAGTTTAGTCATCCTCGTTGGTCCCATACTAATGATTAAAATTCTAGGATGGATTTGGGGAGGCAAAGTTTCCGTGCTTTTGCCCCATCTTCTTTCCTTTCCCTTTCTTGATGGTCTTCTATTCCGCTCTTGCCGCATCTTCCCATCTCTCTCATGTACTTTCCTTATTTAGGGATGGGATATGGAGAAACGTATTAAAATTAAAAAATTGTGTATTTTGTTCACCAGCATATATCTATATCGTGATATGTGGTCTGGTATTATAGGATATTTTACGGCACATGTTTTCAGGGGTCTGTTTCACATTTCCAATACACTTTATTGTAACCGAATTTCATCTTTCTTAAGAGGCTCATTTGAAATAAGCGCTCTCTCAGCGAGCTTCCCATCGTAAGACTTGCTGTTTGCTGTAGCAAGCGATTCTCTTAATGGTTTTACGGCCCCAGTTTGCTTCGCTGATCAGGTGTATGACGCTTGCCGAACAGCTCTTGGAAATTGTTGCTGCCGCGCCGTATGCCTGACTCCAGGTTCCGCTTTCGAATTCCACTGCCTCTGCCGTTTGCAATTCTTAAAATTTTCTGCTAGAGCAGATGAGTGGTACTGATAGTCGCTTCTCCGCTCACACTTTCTATCCCTTTTTGTCGGATTTACGCTGCCATATCTCCTGCTGCTGAAATATATACTGTCCCGTAAGCGTCGTCCAATTGTGGGGCTGGGTTGAGGTGGGTGTAGAACTCTCGCCCCTACAATGGTTGTCTACTTTAAACTTTACTCTATAATAACTGAATCCTACCCTTACTCGTCACCCTGCTTTTGCCTTTACAACAGGCATATAAACTAAAACTACAACTAAAGGAATTGATATTAACTCATAAAATACATGTTCTGGATGTTACATCCAAGGGGCAACATCACTTTCTTTATCCAAAACTTATAAATTTCCTCAGGTTCATAGAGAAAGGAAAGGTACCAAATATTGGTGATACACAATGTGGAAGGTTTGTCATATCACGTAGTTAATTCTCAGTCTTTCTTTTCCTTTCACTTTATAATTTAGATCTACAAAAAGGTTAGCACTGTCATGATTAGCAACCTTACTTTTTTTTTACGGGCTGGACTTTTTAACAGCAAAGCAGTTCCCTGTCAGTTTCTACCCGTGGTCTAGGGGTAGTGTTTCTCATTTCATCAAAACGACCTCGGTCACTCGTTTGAAACACGCCAAGTCTTAAATTTTGATTAACAGTCAACATTGGCGGCCGAAGACTTACGGCATAAGAAGTGACCCTCATTCTACCAACGGCTTTTTCAAGGAGGGCGGCTGAGAAGACAGAAGTTCCGGGCACTCTCTAGTCCATGGGTAGGGAAGTTCCCCTAAAGACGGAAGAATCAGCAATGACCAACGGCATGAGGATGCAGAACGCCATGGAAACCATTGCATTACAGACACATACGTGTATCTACAGGACATGTGGCCTGTAATTGAAAAGTGTCATGATGATCTCTCCATTGGTAAAAGACTCCAGTATAATTCCCCATTCGGACCTCTGGGATGGGACTGCCACGGGGTAAGTGACCACGAGAAAAAGAGTGGTTCAAATGGTTCAAATGGCTCTGAGCACTATGGGACTCAACTGCTGTGGTCAATAGTCCCCTTGAACTTAGAACTACTTAAACCTAACTAACCTAAGGACAGCACACAACACCCAGCCATCACGAGGCAGAGAAAATCCCTGACCCCGCCGGGAATCGAACCCGGGAACCCGGGCGTGGGAAGCGAGAACGCTACCGCACGACCACGAGATGCGGGCAGAAAAAGAGTGAATAACCAACGAAAGGATAGCTTTGTACGAGAAGAGGCGTGCAATGTTAGGACATTGAACGTTGTAGCACTCCGTCTTCAGGCCACGAGTGGCCTACCGGCACCAATCGACCGCCGGGTCATCCTCCGTGGAAGATGCGGATAGGAAGGGCGTGGGGACAGCACACCACTGTCCAGGTCGTTATGATGGTATTCTTGACCGAAGCCGCTACCATTCGTTCGAGTAGCTCCTTAAATTGCATCACGAGGCTGAGTGCACCCCAAAATGGCAACAGAGCATGGCGGCCTGGATGGTCATCCATCAAAGTACCGACCACGCCGGACAGCGCTTAACTTCGGTGATCTCACGGGAACCTGTGTATCCACTGCGGCAAGGCCAATGCCTTGAACGTTGTAGGAAAGCAAGAAAATATGAAAATTTTTTCACCTACACAACAAAGACATATTAATGCCACACGAAAGTTAAAACGTCACTGGCTTACTCCTCCTTAGGCAGCCTCTCTCCCTTATGTAATGGGATGTTATCGAATCGCCATATTTGCATTCCTTGATGCCAATCAAAAAATCATGTCCTCCCTGTCGTTCCTATTTCTGATCGGAAGAGTATATGGTAATATCAACAGCCACAGAAAATGGTATAACAGGAGTAGGGTTCTCTATGAACAGGGCGGTAGGGCAGGGAATATGTTCCCGTGAAAAGTGATAGGGTTGTTGTTCTCAGAAACAACAGCTAACCGACATTGACAACGATAATACAGGCATACGTGACGACTTTGCAAGCGGAAGGTGAAGGGAGAGAAAGTATACCAGGATATCGAAAGGTTGTTGAAAATCTAATAGTGTTGGGGGAATGGAATGCAGTTGTAGGGGGAGGAGTAGAAGAAAATATTACAAGATAATAAGGGCTTGGGACAAGGAAGTAGAGAGCAGAAAAGGTAACTCAGTTCTGTAATGAATTTCGGCTAGTAATAGGGAATACTCTGCACAAGAATCAGAAGAGGAGGAGGTATAGTTGGGGAAGGCCGGGTGATGCGGGAAGATTTCAGTTAGATTCCATCATGGTTAAAAAGAGATTTCGAAATCAGATACTGGAATGTTAGGCGTACCCACGACCAGAGGGGAACTTAAGATCAGCTGTTATGGTCACGAAGCAGATAAAGTTAAGGAATCCTACTACCTAAGCAGCAAAATAACCAATGATGAAAGGGGCAAGGAGGATATCAAAAGCAGACTACCACTGCAAAAAGGGCATTACTGTCGAAGCCAAGTCTACTAGCATCAGACATGGCACTTATTTTGAGGAAGAGATTTCTGAGAATATACGTTCGGAGCACAGCATTGTATGGTAATGAAACATCGACTGTGGGAAAACCAGAAGAGAAGAAAACCGAAACATCTGAGATGTGATACTAGAAACTAATGTAAAAAATTTGGTTGATTGATCAATTGAGGAACGAGGAGGTTCTGTGAACAAATGGACTGGAAAGGAATGAGTGGAGAACACTGAGAAGGAGAAGGAACAGGATGGTGACATCTGTTAAGGCGTCGGAGAATGACTTCAGTGGTACTAGAGGGAGCTGTAGAAGCCAAAAACAGTAGAGGAAGACAGAGACTGGAATAAATCAGCTAAAAATTGAGAACGTAGATTGCAAATATTACTTTGAGATGGAGAGTTTGACACGGGACAGGAATTCTTCGGCGGGCTGCTTCAAACCAATCAGAAGAAAGTTGACCCATTTAAAACCATTGTCTTTCCTGTTGGTGCCTGAAACATAGATCTTTCAAGTAGAGGCGTTTTATCCTATGGTTTAGAATTTTCCTTTCATTCAACAGTTATCTCAATATTATTATTCACATTGTTATTCGAATACCTGTGGTTTTTTAACTTTACCTCTGTTAGCTCTTCCTCGCCTCTTTATTTTTTCTATAGCAATTTCTTCTGGGCGACATATTTCCTAATGTCCAGGTGGTTACTCCAATTCTTCTTAATTATATGCTCGACAATAATGACCCAAAATTTTTTCACCTACACAACAAAGACATATTAATGCCATACGAAAGTTAAAACGTCACTGGCTTACTCCTCCTTAGGCAGCCTCTCTCCCTTAGGTAATGGGATGTTATCGGATCGCCATATTTGCATTCCTGGATGCCAATCAAAAAATCATGTCTTCCCTGTCGTTCCTATTAATCTCCTTCAAAGGTCTACATATCTTTGCTAAGTCCTACAAAAATGGTGAGATCTAATGCACCTTCAGTATGAGCCCAAATATCTTTAATGCCCCGGTCGCATTCTGTGTACAGATCCTCGTGCAACACCTTCCTCGATTTAAACTTGTACATTTTACGTCCACCAACCATGATGACAACATGCCACATCCTTCGATAGGAGAGCTTGCAACTTCAGCTTTATAGACTACATCTGGTATTACATTTACTGCAACCTTTAATCAATCCACAATGGTGTCATATAGCAACCTCTTATTTCTGCAGTTCAGTACAACCGTTGACTGAAACATGCATGTATGTACACATTTTCTTCAATGTTCTTTGCATTAACTACTTCGTTCTTTATGTCTCATACATAGGGAATGAAATAGTTGTTCAGTACTATCATGTTTAACACTACATTTAAAGCAAACTATCCCTTTTGTTTTCAAATTTTAGAATCAACTATCCATGATCAGAGATGTCACTCAGTTGCTATGATTTTTGTTTCATCTTAAAGTTCATCATCTATTTGGGCTGTTTTGTCTGCTCAAACCTATCGTTTATTCTTTTTCTCTGTCCCTCCATCCTGTATTAACATTCTATACGCATATACTCCCCCAGAGTTTGTTAAAGTTTCAGTTTGTCCTCAAAGAAAAGGGCAACATTGCCCACAGTCACACTTCTCTTGCCAGTGTCAAGTACAGGTTGTTGTTGGTTTAGAAAGTCAGCTCCAGTAATCATATCATCTGATAAATTTGTTTCTATTATCGTCTGACATGTAAAAGCAGTTCTCGTTTGCTTGGTGCCATCAGTGAAATGATCTACAATTGGTCCCTTCACTTTCACTTTTATGGTTTTTAATACTATAATTTCACTTTCTTCATTGCATCGACTGAATAACTGTTCAGAAATGTCCGTCACTGCACTACCTCTAACAAGCAACACATTCATGACCATTTTCCTGATTTTGACATTAACTAGTGGAAGTTCTTCTGGAGGTAGATTCACTTCGTCTTCTTCCATTAGTACTTCCTGAACTGAATATAGATAGCCGCGCGGGATTAGCCGAGCGGTCTTGGGCGCTGCAGTCATGGACTGTGCGGCTGGTCCCGGCGGAGGTTCGAGTCCTCCCTCGGGCATGGGTGTCTGTGTTTGTCCTTATTATAATTTAGGTGAAGTAGTGTGTAAGCTTAGGGACTGATGACCATAGCAGTTAAGTCCCATAAGATTTCACACACATTTGAACATTTTGAATCATAGATAATTCAGTTAAATTGTTCAGGTTTCAGCTTTGGAAACCAAGCTTTGCAGCGGACATACAGCGACAACTTTCTCTCCTGATTGTAGCTGCTTTTCCATTCTTTATTCTTATTTCTCTATAGTCATGAGTGTACACTATCAGTATGGCTAATGGATTCAGCGTGTAGTGACTCGGCAATGTGTCATTTACCCTTTGAATTGTGCAGTGACAGTGGTGGCGATGGCCGACTGCTGCGTGTGATGTGTCTAATGTCTGTCAATCCAATAACACAATTCTGGCTTCTGACTACATTTAACCAGTCGAAAGCTTCCTTACGTTTCTGACAAGTGGAAGACTGCATGTGTCCATAGGCTAAGACAAAATGGCTCTGTACATTTCCCAAGGCTCAATGACGTGACAAGGTTACCCTCAAAGTTCTCATAAGAAAGTTGACTAGAAAGCATCGTTTTGCCCACTTACCTGATCTATGAGGGATTCAGTATAAATATGGCTGAAACAGAGCGTATTAAAACAAAACTGTTTACAGAAATAAGTCTCCACAGAGGGGTAAACGCCCTAAGCCACTGTCGACTCCACTCGAGAGAAGAGAGCCTCATTTGTCCAACCACAATTGACTGCAGGTATATTGTCGTGAATAGCCCACACCATACCGCGGCCTTACGTTGTACCAACGCTGCTATCGGCCAACGGGAGCGCTCGGTACATTCCGCACATGCTTGTTCGAGTCACTTCGAATTTTCCTAGTAAATTTCTTCATCGCAGTAACCTCGCCTTCTACCTCCCTGTTTTCATGTCGTTCAATCACCTTCCGAGCTTTTGTTATTGCGTTGAAGTTTCACCGGGGCAATCGACCTTACATGGGCAGCCTGCGCGCTTTTCACGACCGGATCATGCCATGCAAGTGTTTACTAAAACTTTGACGACGCAGAGAGTTTTGTTCCACCTGCCTTATAAATGTGCAGAGGCGATGGCCCAGAACATCGTTGTGTTAAAATGACTCCCTGTCATGAGGATCGATTAGTTGTGGCTCAGTAATGTTTCGTAAAGTTAATTTCCCTGTTGCGCTTCTGTTTTCTAACCTCAGTGAGTGTCCTCTTTCACTTCAGTTCTCCGTTACCATAAACATTTACTCATTTATAGGCATGTAGATAAGGAAGGGTCTACATATCATGTACACGAAAGCCACGTATGTGCCCATTGCTTACTGCAATCGTCATTATGAAAAATAGCTTCGTCCAAAGTAAGGCATGTGCAACGTCAATCGAGTCGGCGTGAAGTGGAGAATCATCAGAGTGAGGTCGTAGAATACCCTGTCACCTTAAAAGCCTCAGTATATTTTTTAAATTCGAAGATAAATTTTATCTGTGTCAATGTAAACAGAACAATATTTACTGCTAACCGATCAATCTTTATATTGGTGCATAGCCTCCCTCTGTAGTTTAGGCATGTCAGGCTTTTGTGACATTTCAGCTAGCACTTGAGAATGGCTATAAAGCAGAAAACATGATTGTGAAGTATAAATGAAAAATAATTTATAGTTGAATGGCGGAAATTGCTTTGAGAACGTTATCGTATGTAGTGGGCACGCCAGGAGTCCGCGGCTGTAGCTTCGAACTCGTGTACTTACTCTTCTTTCTGAGCGAGTTGAGTCCACTTGTATCTGACAACACACAACTAGTTTTCAACAATGGAGACTCACGAGTCGAGTCTTTGGGCATATTAAGATGGCTGTTTCTGAGATGAGGTCGCAAGACTCGCTATCGAGTTTAAATAAATCATTTCCGATCTCTATTCTGCATGTCATGGAAGTCCTTGGTATGTTCCTTGAGGTATGTGGCATCATACGTTTTCGCAAATCCTGGACTGATGGAAATCTTGTTTGAAGATGGTGTAGCTGTTGGGGAAGATACCAAGCATGAAGGGAGGCAGGTGGGCCACATGAATGTTCACGTAGTTGACAGCTGTCATGGCGTCACGATAAACAGATGAATATCCCCTATAGCCTAATATTGCCCCCACTGATCAGCATGCATGTAATGCTGCAGGTTTTGAGCAGCCCTTCGTCTGGATGGTGTTGTACCAGAACATGGCCATTGACCTGGTTTAACAAGAACTGTTGATATGCGACTAGGCGACATGTTTCCCTCGATGCAGGGACCAATGTTGATGATTCCATGTCCAGAGCAATCGTAGCTGAAAGTGTCGCTGGCTCAACATGGGAACACGTAAGGGTCATCTGTTATGGAGTCCCATGTTCAGTATTGCTCGCTGCTTGGTGTTCACCGTGACACTTTTGCCTACACCAGTGTTGTACCCTGCAAGATCCTACAGAGATCGTCGCCTATTCTGCTGTATACAGGGTGAACAAGAACTCCACAGACAAACCTTCAGAGGTGTTGGTACGGACGTAAGGAAGAAACAAATTCCAGTGAACAATGGCCTTACAATGCATGAGCACTTGTTAAAGGGAAGGGATGTGTTTCACACCTGCAAAGAAGAACAAGTTCTCGTATCTCTAGATCCGCTCTTTAATCAACATTTTTTTATTCTTTTTATCCACACTAAGACCTCTGAAAGTTTATTAGTGGAGTTGTGGCTCACCCTGTAGCGCAGGCTGCCGCCCGACTTTCATCTTCTGTGATGATGCTCTACGCAGTCACTAGCAAACAGCAGACCAGCTTCCCCATACCTGGCATTCTCGTTCCCAGGCGTCAGCCGTTTCTTTTGTTGTAGACCTTAAAGTCAGTGAACTATGTCATTTGCGGCCTGTATCACCAGTGGCATTGCCTTCGCCACCTAGGCGCTTCAGTCCGGAACCACGCAGCTGCTACGGTCGCAGGTTCCAATCCTGCCTCGGGCATGGATGTGTGTGATGTCCATAGGTTAGTTAGGTTTACGTAGTTCTAAGCCTAAGGGTCTGATGACCACAGATGTTAAGTCCCATAGTTAATAGAGCCATTTGAGAGATTATGAAAACGTTGATTATTGTACTTGAAGGTGTTGTATGTTGCATGAAACCCGTAGGTGGTCGAGCTGAATCACCCTGTTCCTTTTGCTCACTGCATCTTGTGCCTAAAATGTCACTATGTGGCATTCAGTAACGTGACGGGTTGTGCGCATAATATCTACACTCATCAGCCAAATTATACCAGTCAACTGTGATGTAGTGGTACCTATTTAGAAATACACCTCGACTCCCTTTCTTGCTGGCACCTTGGGATGCCTGCAGATTGGAGTAGCCGCAGATGCAAGATTTTAGCTAGGTAACAGAAGTCTACGTTTACGCTCAGGAAACAGATAAATTTTTGTGGATTATTAGTTTTTCAGTAGTTGCTACGTGTCAATATTTTGGAATAGAACTATGGGTAACGGAGATTTTCTTCATGCCAACAACAGTGTTTGGTCTCCTGTGAACCCGAAATGGTGATGCAGGCTCAACGAGTCTTACATTCTGTGCAGTCACATGAAGAAAAGTTAGATATGTTCAACAACACTAGCTGAATCTGATTGCTGCTGCTTTAATGGGGCAAATACAAATTTGCAAAGTGATGTTAGTGATATAAACCTTCTATTATATAACGACATGATGATTTAGGCAGTAATTTTCTCGTGTGGATTACTCTTGCTTCACAATGCAAACGTGAAGCTTTTCAAAAATTCACATAATGCCAAAAAAGGAAATACTGGTAACTGGTATACAGCTTTTATAATGTTTATTTGAATGAATAATTTTTTGCAGAGCCTCGACGTTTTAATTACTAGCATCAATCGTTATGCACATAGGACACGAAGCATGATGCTGAAATATCGTTGCTCAACGAGTTTTAGTACTACAAACTGAACTTTAAATTCAGATGAATGTTCCAAAAAATATATATACTTACTGACTAAGGCACATGAAACCATCCGAAATGTTAAGATACCTGCCGTAGATTCAGTTCAATGTGTGTCAAGACGAAACAAAATTCTATGAAAATTTTTAGTATACCAAAATACTATACACATTTTTAACAACGGTAGTACTACATCACTCAATAGGACAATAACTGGTACTGTATTAGTTACCTTGGTCTTAACTTAACTGGAAATGAAGCTCAATATCTACTTGTACTTTAGGGACTACTCGGTGCCAACAGTCAACATGCCACTGTCGAAAGATACAGAATTGGAGGCTTCTCTCAAAACCTTCTTCTACAAAGAGGGAACGTTGTTATTCAAAACGTTTTTCTTGATTTCGTGTCTATATGAACCGCGGCAAGGGGGACACGGGTTGCGCTTTTTCCTCCAGCAGCCGCTGCTTTCGAGGGACGGTGGCAGATATTTGTCACATACTGAGAACCGCAGCAGGGCGGTCGTGCACCGTCCCTGGCGTGGGGAAGCGTAGCCGGTCTAGCACGTTGTTTACGGCAGCCAGCCGCAGAGCCGATGCATTATGCATTACCTGCCCCGCTCTTTCCCGACGCACGACGAACTTCGGCTGAGGCCATGAACGAAGTGTAGCTGTTAGGTGCTGCTGTGCGATAAGAAAGTCAACGACGGAAATCCAGTTTTACGAAATCAGTGCCGAACGCTAGCGTTCGCGTCTCACTTTCCACGGTTTTCCTACGTGCCTTCGTTGGGTAACACGGTATTCTGAAAGCTTGCAGCGTTACTAAAAGTGATTGCAGAGGAGAAAAATTTACTGTACGGCTGCTTACATGATAAATAGTGGAGAAAGCTAATTATAACTAAATTTCTAAAACGTCACAGTGAGAGATCTTCAACAGAGATGCATCAACATGTTGCTGACGTTTTTAGCATTTAATCTGCTTACAACATATTTACATAGGCTTTTTGAGGCAGCATTGAATTAAAAAACAATGTCCAGTTGTCACAACATAGCAGCTCATCATAAAGGAACTGAACTAATATGTTCTACGGATGAGAATTTTGTCTGAATTAACCTGCCAGACACGCAGTATTAGTGTTAAATATGTGACAATATAGCACATACTGAGGACATATAGAGATATGCTATTGAAAACCACCTTGCCGAGGCATTTGTAGATCATCAACTCCTTGGAACAGAAATGCTTTGCTTTACATATTAGATCAACTATAAGACTCAGTCATAACAGGAAGTAATAGTGTAAATGAAATACAGGACGCCCGCAACACAACCTTCTCATTAGTCCGTTATAACTATTGATTATGTACCTGTTTATATCTAAAAGTTATAGTTTCTGCCATCTCCTGTTGAAGTCCATTCATTGCATTATATGATTAATTTAAATTGCCTTTTATATGTTTGCTCCTGGAGACAAACTTACCACTGAAAAATATGTACACCGCTATGACAGAATTGGTGGTACAGTTCGGCAAGACAGTTCTTATATCATCATGTTTATAAAAGAACCAAACACTCTCCCTTGAATTATTCACTTCCATTAGCGACGTATCACTATCAGGAATTCTTACGAGGAAAACTTTGCTTGCGAATGTGTTAATGTTGAGCAGAGCCGACGTTCTTTGAAATTTAATGGTGAAATGCACCTTGTGCGATGAGGTACGAGCAGGCTGATCAGTACCTTTACTTTCCTTTGTAACTTATTTCACTGATTCTGTACTACATAGGTTAGGATAATGTTAGCGAAACAGAAACGGTTAGATTCCATGAAGTATGACGGATTATAAAATTCCTGAACGTTCTATATACTTCCCTGTATCCTATGATTTGCGTTACTATACTTATTTTCTCCTGTAGGCAATGTGAACTTCAATATGTTAGTGACACATAATAAATTGGCTTAAGCAAAAGGCGAGCAGCGTTTAACAGCCTTCAGTTACTTATTTTGGATATTATAATTAGCAGAATCCAAGGAAATTACGTACGACCTTACAACAACTGTTCACATTCAACGCTGAGAGCTGTAAAATAGTATCTAATGAATCAGCAATCTACGTACTTCCACACAGGTTTTGATTAATGGGTTATGGCCAGTCAGATGTCAATTTCCCAATTAATAGTTTCCTTTCAAAACTTCGACAGTTCCTCCCAAACTGCTCAAAATGGAAATTCTATAGCTCTAACAGAACTCTTTCAGAAATCCAAAGTCCATATGTCACATTTTAAACTAAAACGCAACAAGTCTGCATATGCACGCTATGTGGCTTTCCGCTAAGGAAAACAAAATAATGCTTAGCACACACTGTCACTGAAATTACAACCATAACTTCTATGACACACCGGGGGGCAAACATTTTATAGGTAAATAAAATCAGTTCTGCAGGCGTGCAAAGTAAATGAGAATCGTTCCACAAATAATTAGATTTACGACAACGAGTGTTTAAACACGCCCCACATGTTATTAACCTGAAAATAAAATTTATTTATATCTGTACATCTCGGACGCAACAAAGCGAGAGACAACACCCAATGCGAGATATGACAACATTTAATATTTTTGCAAATAATATTATTGCCCTTTCACAGAAATGGTTGCTACATAATCTTCTCACGAGATAACTGTAGCGAGTCGTGGAGCACCACCTAAATATAAGAAATAAACACTATAGTTGTGATAACAGGTACTTTTAGGATACAACTCTGATTACAGGTTCACACATCTTTAGAAGTTTTTGAAAGTCAGTAAAATGACTCAAATATATATCCACTCACTTAAAAGCAATGAATCTTAAGCTGCTTAACAAACCTGCAAATAACTTCCCTAAAATTGTAATTTCGAACGATATTTTTCATTCATGTAACTTCAATACTTACGCTTTGCACATTTTGGAAACATGTCAATGTCTTTGAGAACAAAGATATTATCTCTCTGACTTTTAAATTGTGAACCTATACAACATTCGCCATCTGATGGAAAAACAAGGGGAGTTGTGCAGTACCTAAATTATGAAATACAAAGATGGGATATTAGTATATGTTTTTTTAACAACAATGTTTTATTGAGTTTAGGTACCTCAGTCACTTGAAAAAGAAAATTTAAAAATGCGTCATTGTTACCTTACCTCCAGTCATTCCTCCGGCAAAGGAACATCATATTTATACATAGATATAAACTTAACACTGAGAGACACTAATCTGTATGATCATGGTGTTACAGAGTTTTAGGCAACATCATCCTTTTTGTGTAGCTCAACGATCTAAAACACATAAGATTTTGTTTTCACTGATGAGGACCACGAAACCCAGTAGTCTTACATAGATTAAGATTAATTTTATAATAAATAATTAGGTTGTAATTCAAACTGTATTACAAACCAAACACATTAATTGAACTTCGATTTATTATGCACATCTATCTATTTCTACAATGTGTTAACACATTAACGATTCACAATGTTAAATAGAATATATCAGCAGTACAGCATCTGTTCTTTTCCACAATTTTTATTATTAATATTGCAAATTGGCTACTTATTTTGAAATCTAACTACTACTGCAGTTAGTATAATGAACTCCTGATTTAGTGACTGTATTTATGTTAGAAACCAAATAATGACCCAACAATCAAAGATGGAACCCTATCTGATGTCGATAAAAAAAAGAAGGTTAAGTAATTATCACATACATACATAAAGCACACAGTTAATAATTAGCAGAAATAGCATTTATAATTAAACATTAAACAAAGTGAAAATCACTCAGACGATCATATCTGACGTAATACATGTGACAGATATCAACTTATAAGTGTCCACTGTGCATAGAGATTGGAGATCCTTTCTGACATCACTGTATTCGAATACGAAATACGACTAACTGCTGGTAACACTGCTTAAAGTTATTTGAGTGATAAGGTTTGAAATAACTGAATATGCATGACCTATTATTTAGTACTGAACACATGCACAGACACTCAATGGCAGCCAATGACGTCAAGACTCACCTTCACAAATGGAAAATCTGCGTACAGAGAAACATATGTTTTTTCGTAGAATAAGGCGAAATCTACCTGAGTACTGAATGACAGAGCAGAGAGACAGTTCTGGTACTTAGCAATATGTCAATAATGGAAAGGTCAGACATAGCACGCATCAAGGTAATCATAAATGTTCAGCAAAAGACAGTATAATGGGAACGAAGAACTGCTAATGTAATTAAATTGTGTATTGACTTCAAATCAAGCAAACAGAAGACATAAGCCGCTAGCTACTAAAGGTACACGAGAAACGTACGTTGGATATTTCACTTCATCACTTCAAGAAAATAGTATGACCTAAATTGAAGAAGAGAGAGGAGAAAATAAATTGAAATGAATGACCAGAATCGGCCTCAAACTTACTCAGCGCGCCAAATTTCGTAAATTTTTTAACACCACGCATCTGAATGTCAGCTCACCTTTCTAACTCATAGCTATGTTAATACGCGAAATCAGTAAAAACGAGCCGTAGCATAGAAACACAGTACGAATGAACTGACTGGAAAAAGTTGCCTACAAGCACCCATTTAGAATAAATTAAACATTCTCACCAGTAGCGAAAAGGAAAGCGAGCTGCATCTCATCCTCGATCGTCCATAACAAGCCACCAGGAACAGATATTTTCCAAAACTCTCCCAGGGCATTCACTTTCTAACGCCAGTGCACTGACTTACTGAAAGCGAGCCATAGCGATCGAAGGTGACCATACCTCCAGCGCATCTCATGATAGACAACTTACACAGTAAGCACCGTATATACCGATAATTGTTACATGTAATTTTTCAGTGTTCACCATTTAGTGAGCGTAAAGAAATTCTTCAAAAATAGAAAGAGAACGTCGAACACGCACTTCCTTAATATAGCACAATTCGACTTCATGTACGTCTTAAACTTCTTGACGGCCACTGCTTGTTGTAATCGTATTTTCTAAGGAAATTGTTTAACAAACATCATAAAATATTACAAATATATTATAGAATTAAAATTATCGCCGTGAAGAAAGTGGCTATGAGGCCTTTACTTTTTGATCAGTTTATTGTCGTACTGTTGTTGTCGTTACGGTATGTCTCAAAACCGATTTGACGCTGCTCTCTGTCTTTATCTATCCATTACAAGCCTTTTCATTTCTGAATAAATACTGGAACCTACATCTAATTGAACCTGCTGAATGTGATCATGTTCTCTGCAATCCTTGCACCTTTACAGTACACTCCCAACCAAGCTGATTATTTATTCATGCTTAAGGATGTATTCTTCTAACTGATCCCTTCTAATAGTCGCATTATGCCATAAATTTCTTTCCTCCCTATATCAATGCAGTACCGCCTCATTACTTAATCGATCAGCCAATCTAGTCATTAGCAATCTATCTACTGCACCATATTTCAAAAAATCTACTTTCTTCTTGTCTCTTCTACTTACTGTTCTGGTTTCACATCAAGGCTACTCCCCAGACAGATACCTTCAGAAGAGACTTGCTATCACCTGAACTGATATTAAATGTTAGAAGCTTTCCTCTTTTTCAGAAGTGTCTTTCTTGCTGTTAGTAGTCTGCATATTATATCTTGTGTACTCCTGATATGTTCAAGTACTAGGCAACTCAAAACCAAAATACTATTAGTTTCTCATTTCGTAATTTAATTCCCACAACATCACCTGATTTAACTCCTTTAATTCAGCTACTTTTCCCTACCCTTATTGTATTTTTGTTGTTCGTCTTCGTACTTATTTTCAAGACACTCTCCAGACTCCCATCCGTTAAACTGTCCTTTGAGTTCTATGAAAAAATTACACTGTCATCAGGAAACGTCAAAATTTTTCTTTGGTTTCCCTGCACTTTAATTCTTTCTCAAATAATAGTTGGTTCCCTTTATTCCTTGTTCAAAGAACTGATTGAATAACATAGACAAAAACCTGTCCCACAACCTTCACAACTGCTGCTTCTTTCCCATGTTTTTCGATCATATAATTACTGTCTGATATTTGTACAGGTTGTAAGAAACCTTTCGCTCTATATAGTTTATCTATGTATTTTATCTCTTCTACACTCTTTCTACACTCGAATGTTTAGAGAGTATAATCCAGTCAACATAGTCAAAATATTCCTTAATTTAGAAATGTTGCAAACCTAGAATTACTTCCCTCAACGTATCATCTGAAATAAGATAAAAGGACAGTAGTGTTACCATTAGTGCAGATAACAGAATGAGTAGGCAGTTTGAAGGGGTGGATTACAAAGGTCGAGTAGCTCTGCATAAGCTACACGTTTCTGTAGTCAGTGATAAGCGCTGCTGAAGGTTGTTCAGAGATCGATATCACTGTACGGTGGGTGAGTGAAACTGATTAATTTTGAGTGATGAATCACGCTTTATCGTTTGGCAATCCTATAGAATGATTTACGTTTGGGGAACCCTTGGAGAATGTTACCTGGTATCACTTGTAGTGATAGCAGCGAAGTTCAGAGGAATGGTGTAACGTTAAGTAGGTGTTTCTCGTGATTGAGTCTTGATCTCCTTATCACATTTTACAGCACTATGTACTTTATACATTAGAGTAACAGTCAGGAGACGACGACGGATTGTATCAGCTTTACAACTGTCAGTACCATAAAGTGGTATCTGCGAGGCAATGGTTTGTGGACAATAACATTACTAAAATTGACTGACCTACTCAGAGTCCTCATCTGAAAAAATACAGCACCTTTGGGATGACTTAGAATGTCGACTTCTATCCATATTTCAGAGTCCAGAATCTACCTTTACTGGTTTAGACTTCCGGATAGATGCACTACTGTTCCTCAACAGATATTCATATAGTTAAGTAAATGTGTCTCAGCTACGTTGAACCCGTCATAATGGTGAAGGGTGGACACAACTCAAGTTACTGTTCACAAAGAGGTGTCCAGATTATTTTGCTCAGATAGTGTATTTCCCACGGAAGGTTTGTCACAATTCGCTCTCCCAAGGATGCCGACAATTCTGAAAGAGTATCGAATATTCCAGAGGCCTTGATTAGGTCTTTCAGTATGTGTCAAATTTTTTTCCTCGCTGAATTTTGTCTCCCAGCTCACCTGCACCAGCTGTTTTTTATGTTATATATTTTTTTAATATATAATTGTCCTCAGGTCTCGTTTCCTTTCATGAACCTCTATATATCTCTTACAACTTTCAGCTTTCTTTCATTGCTCAGTACTAACTTGCCATCTGAGTTTTTGGTATTGGTATACCTGCTTCTCTTTCTCTAAAAGTTTGTTCAAGTTTCCTATTAGTGACATCTATTTTTAAACTAGTAATACATTACTAGACGTGTCCAAAGTGGTATAACTAACACAAAAATTAAGAAATGCGGTGCAGCAGTGATACTGTTAGATGAGAGAGATGAGACTCACTCACATTTAAGTCGGCAAAAGAGAGAGTCTGTAACGCGTCTTGACGACAGAAGGACACGAATGGTTTTATCGCTCTTCCTGTTGTAAGTTTTCTTAATGATATTGGCTATTGGGTTAATTTAAGTAACTTGGTGTGTATTAGACTGCCTGCCTATTTATTTGACAAATATGAGTTTCTTCATTAGGCAACACTGTCGACAGTTAGCAATTTCCACAGTGGTTATATTCGAGACGACCATCGCAACAGAAAAAAGAGGTAAAATGCAACTAACAACATTTATTAATAAAATTCCTAGGAAGTTTACTTCAGATATGCCTGATGATGTCCGTTCGGCAGCTTGCCGTAAAAGCATTTCATTAACTTCCATTCCTGACTTCACAGTTAAGAGTCACAAAATATTTCAAATTCAAAAGCTCTAATTCGTTATCCGGTAAGTATTAAAAAGTAGATGACAATACTGCAACTTTATAATACGTTACACATGAGTTATAACCATTCTTGCTTCGTCTTTTTGCTGTTTCTATCTCATTTTATAGACGTCTGTACTCCCTTTCGACTGATTCAAATGTGATGTTTTCATAATTTCTCCTTTCACTAGCTAAATTCAGTATCTCTTATGTCATGCAAAGGTTTGTTCTAGGCCTTGTCATTCACTACTTCATTTCTGCAATTTACTGTTTCGTTCTCTTCTGTATTTCTTTCACCTGTTTGCTTAACATTCCCTCTGAAACTATGAACAACCACTGCCTCTTTCAGTTTGTCAGCATCCCATCTCCTTTATTTCCTGGCTTTTTCCATTTCTGTGGTTTCAAGCTTCAGTTCATAACCAACAAATTGTGGTCAAATTCTATAAAATTTCCAAGAAACGTATTATAGTTTAAAATCTGGTTTCGAAATCTCTATCTATGTCTGTTATGTTGTCATCATGAGCCCTTCCTTTGTTTCCATGGTTCTTTGATGTGTACAACAATTTTTAACGTTTCTTAAGCCTACTCCCAGTAGCGATTTATTTATGCTTTGTAAAAAATTTCACAAGGCGGCTTAATCTTCCAGTCCTTTCCCCTAATCCTTGTTGTCATACTATTTTTCCTTCTCTTCTTTCTCCGACTGTCGAATTCATGTCATCCATCTCAATTAAATTTCCGATTCCCTTAACTATTACAATTAGTTCCGTTATCTCATCGCTTGTTCTTTCACTCTTATTATATGCGGAGCTAGTTTACGTATAACCTCGTACTACTGTTGTGGGTGTTTGGTGCATGTCTCGTTTGGCTATGATAATGAGTTTACTATGTTGAAGAAAGTAGCTTAAACAATTGGTGTTTTCTTTTTCGTTATTAGGGTTACTACTGCGTTACGTTTATTTCATTTAGTCTTGAGAACCCTGTATTAAACTGGCACTTCATTTTACTAGATACCACTATATCTGACTTGAACCAATCTTTTTCCCATTTCAAATGGACTAATCTCTCTACCCTTTTAATGGATCAATCTTCCATTCTTCGACCCGTGCTATAAAAGTTTCTTTTTCTTCTGATGATGACACCTTCCTGAGCAGTACCTGCCCAGATATTTGAAAGGGGGAATATATTTCCTTCCGGATATTATACTCAAGTGGTGGTCACCTGTGCCACTAAGTTCTAGAGTAGAAGTTCATTCCCTTGGGTGGGGAGGGAGGGAGAGGGGGGTGAGTGGACTTCAGTTTCGACATGATCTCTGCTGTTGCTGTATCGGCACACGAAGGCCATGTTAACAAATTTTCCAAGGTTGTGAAATCATCCAGGTTGATTCCCCTGCAACTACTGAAAAGGCTCTGCAAGAATCACCAGCTGTTCTGTGTTCCTCATAGATAATCGTCGCTTTTGCTTAAACCTATGGTACTCCCACTTGTATCGTTGCCATGCAGGTCTTACGTTACGTCCTTAACTCTGCTTAATCCAATTATACTTCGAACAACGTTATGTATGTGTGAGAATACTGTGACACCTACATCTACACCTACACATACATGGATACTCTGCATATCACATTCAAGTGCCTGGCAGAGGGTTCATAGAAACACCTTCACAATTCTCTACTATTCCAATCTCGTATAGCCCGCGGAAAGAATGAACACCTATATCTTTCCATACAAGCTCTGATTTCCCTTATTTTATCGTGGTGATCGTTTCTCCCTATGCAAGTCGGTGTCAACAAAATATTTTCGCATTCGGAGGACAAAGTTGGTGATTAGAATTTCCTGAGAAGACACAGTAGCAACGATAAACGTCTTTCTTTTAATGATGTCCAGCCCAAATCCGGTATCATGTCTGTGACACTCTCTCCTATATTTCGCGATAGTGCAAAACGTGCTGCCTTTCTTTGAACTTTTCCGATGTACTCCGTCAATCCTATCTGGTAAGGATCCCACACCACGCAGCAATATTCTAAAAGAGGACGAACAAGCGTGGTGTATGTTGTATCCTTAGCAGGTCTGTTACATTTTCTAAGTGTCCTGCCAATAAAACTCAGTCTTTGGTTAGCCTTCTCCACAACATTTTCTATGTGTTATTTCCCATTTAAGTTGTTCGTAGTTGTACTACCTTGGTATTTAGTTGAATTTGCCTCTTTTAGATTAGACTAATCGATCGTGTAACCGAAGTTTAACGAGTTTATTTTAGCACTCATGTGGATGACCACACACTTTTCGTTATTTTGGGTCAAATGCCACTTTTCGCACCATTGGGATATCTTTTCTAAATCATTTTGTAGTTTGTTTTGATCTTCTGATGACTTTATTAGTCGATAAACGACAGCGTCATCTGCAAGCAACCGAAGACGGCTCCTAGATCGTTTTATATAGATAAGGAAAAGCAAAGTGCCTTTAACACTGCCTTGGGGAATGCCTGAAATCACTTCTGTTTTACTCCATGACTTTCCGTCAATTACTACGAACTGTGACCTCTCTGACAGGAAATCACAAATACAGTCGCATATCTGAGAAGATTTTTCATAAGCACGCAATATCACTACGAGTTGCTTGTGTGGTACAGTGTCAAAGGTCTTCCTGAAATCAAGAAATAAGGAATCGATCTGAAATCCCTTGTCAACACCACTCAATACTTCATGTGAATAAAGAGCTAGTTGTGTTTCACAGAAACGATGTTCTCTAAATCCATATTGACTGTGTGTCAATAGACCGTTTTCTTCGAGGTATTTCATAATGTTCGAACACAATATATGTTCCAAAATCCCGCTGCATATCGACGTTAATGATTTGGGCCTGTAATTTAGTGGATTACTCGTACTACCGTTCTTGAATATTTGTTTGACCTTTGCAGTCTTAGGGTACGGATCTCTCGTCTAGCGACCAGTTGTATATGATTGTTAACTATGGAGCTAATGCATCAGCATACTCCGAAAGGAACCTAATTGGTATACAGTCTGGACCAGAATATTTACTTTTATTAAGTGATTTAAGTTGCTTCACTACTCCGAGGATATTTACTTCTACGTCACTCATGTTGGCAGCTGTTTTCGGATCGAATTCTGGAATATTTACTTCGTCTTCTTTTGTAAAGGCATTTGGGAAAGTTGTGTTTTGTAACTCTGCTTTGGCAACACTGTCTTCGATAGTATCTCCATTGCTATCGCGCACAGAATACATTGATTGTTTCTTGCCGCTAACATACTTCACATACAACCAGAATCTGTCTGGATTTTCTCCCAGGTTTCGAGACAAAGTTTCGTTGTGGAAACTGTTATAAGCATCTCGTATTGAAGTCCGTGCTAAATTTCGAGCTTCTCTAAAAGATCGCCAATCTTGGGAATTTAGCGTCTGTTTAGATTTGGCATGTTTGTTTCATTGTTTCCGCAACAGTGTTTTAACCCGTTTTGTGTACCAAGGAGGATCAGCTACGTCGTTTGTTAACTTATTTGGTAGAAATCTCTCAATTGCTGCCGATACTATTCCTTTGAATTCAAGCCACACCTGTTTTACACCTATATTATTAATATGGAATGAGTGGAGCTTGTCTCTCAGGAAAGCTTCAAGGGAATGTTTATCTGCTGTTTTTGAACAGGTATACTTTTCGCTTAATTTTCGTGGATTTGGGGATTACGATATTAAATCTCGCGACGACAATCCTGTATTCATTAATCCCTGAATCGGTTTTGATGCTCGTTATTAACTCAGGATTATTTGTTGCTGAGAGGTCAAGTGTATTATGAGAACTTTTTACTATTCGCGTGGGCTCGAAATACTTGTCAGAGAATGCGTTTAGCACAATTTCGGATGATATTTTACGTGTACCTCCGGAATCGAGCATGTATTTTCACCAACATATCGAGGGTAAATTAAAGTCACCACCAAGTATTATCGTGTGAGTCGGGTACGTGTTTGAAATCAAACATAAGTTTTCTTTAAACCTGTCAGCAAATGTATCATCTGAACTGGGAGGTTAGTGAAAGGATACAATTATATTTTATTCCCGTTATCAACAATGACCTCAGCGCCTACTAACTCACAGGAAGCATCTACTTAAATTTCGCGATAAGTTAAACTACTTCTAACAGCAACAAACACACCACCGCCAACCGTCTTTAGCCTGTCCTTCCGGAACACCGTTAGGTTCTTCGCAAAAATTTCGGCTGAGCTTATATCCGGCTTTAGCCAGCTTTCAATGCCTATAACGATTTGAGCATCAGTGCTTTCTATTAGCGCTTGGAGCTCTGGTACTTTCCTTACACATTTACGACAATTTACAACTGTTATACCAATGGTTCCTGTATCTACGTTCTTCCTGTGTTCAGCGTACAGCCTTTGTGACTGAGGCCCTTCTTGTGTTCTCCTAAGACCCTGTAACCTAAAAAAATCGCCCAGCCCACGCCACACAGCCCCTCTACCGTGAAGCCGCCTCCTGCATATAGTGGACACCTGACCTATTCCGCGCAACCCGAAATCCAACCACCCTTTGGCGCAGGTCGAGGAATCATCCGCCTACACGGTCGCCGAACAATCTGAGCCTCTGATTCAGACCCTCCACTCGGCTCTGTACCAGAGGTCCGCGATCGGACTGCAAATGATCAGCTCTGCTTTCTTCTTGCATGGAAGGCTAGCAGCCTTTACCACTTCTGTTAACCGCTCGAAACCAGAGAGAATCTCTTCTGTTCCAAAGTGACACACATCATTGGTAGCGGCGTGAGCAACCACCTACAGTTGGCTGCACACTGTGCTCTTCATGGCATTTGGGAGACCCTTTCTACATCCGGAATGACTCCACCCGGCATGCACACGGACTACACGTTGGTTTTCTTACCCTTCTTGTCAGCCAAGTCCCTAAAGGGCCCCATAACGCGCCTGACGTTGGAGCTCCCAACTACCAATAACCCACCCCCTGTGAGTGCCCGGATTTTGCAGGTTGAGTGGTTTCCTCTGAAACAGGACAGGTGACAGCATCTGGCTCAGCGACAGTGTCAGACACAGACCTCACCTGGAACCTGTTGGTCAGAAAAACCGGGGTGGCCTTACGTGCGGCCGCCTGGGAAGTCTTTCGCCCCCTGCTTCGCCCCGGTGAGACCTCCTCCTCGACCACAGGTGAGGGTCCACCCGCCGTGCGAGCAGTAACTGGGTTGGCCACCAGTGAGGACCAAACGGAGGACTCGGACGTCCTAGACGTCCGTTGGATTCCCACGGTCGGCCCACAACAGTGGTACCCATCCACCCATCCACTGCAGCCTCAAGCTGTGTAACTGAAGCCATTACAGACTGAAGCGGAGAGCGAAGTGTCACCAATTCGGCTCCCATCCGCACACAACAATCGCAGTCCCTGTCCATACTAAAGACCGTGGAAAAGTAAACTATGCAGATAAACGGAGTATCGACTCGCGATACGGAAATCTACTGTAGAGCCTGACGAAAACCTACGAACTGTGTCTAGTAATACGCAGATATTCAGAAACCTAACTATCGAAGCACTCAGGAGAAACTAAATAATTCGCCCCTGATTAGGAACTTGTAATATGTCACAAAATCGCTTTACTTTCCGAAGCAAACGAAGACGCGAAAACGGTGGCTATTAGATATTAAATTTACACGCAGAAACTCAAGAAACTAAACTATTAAAGCACACAGTTGATGTAATAAAATTCGCTCCTAGTTAGGAACTCGTAAATGGCACATGTGTTCCTACAACCATGTCTCCTCTGTTAAATTATGTCTACAGTATATTCTGTGAGGTTAAGCGTCAATATCTCCTATTTTCAAGGTGTCTCCTGTGAGCCCTCGCCTAGATGCTGAAAGTGGACATTCTTTTTCTTGCCGTGAATCTGCGGGTGATAGGTTTCCTTTGAAGCATATCGGCGTAGTCTGCCTTAGGAAGTTTCGTGTTCCAACTTACAACAGCTACGTTACATGGAACATACCCAGTACGCCAAATGCAATTAATTTATGGTATGCTTTCATTAAAAAACCTTACTGCCGTTAGGAAAAGGAGTTTCATACATTCTTGTGCTGCACGAAATTGTCAAAAAATTATATTTATAAACTGACCAAAGATACGCTTTACTTATTTATTACGGGAGTTTTCCACTGTTATTTATTAACGTTTTAGCACCACGCCCGTCATTACAATGCAACTTGTATTAGAAGATTCATATTTTGGTTTCGTCTTCAGTAACGAGGTAAACTTCTATGTTATCACCATACTTCTGATATGCGCATCGTATCATGTTTAGATTGATATGAAAACGTACGTGAGAAGAGAGTCTCATCAGATGAGATTAGTAAATTGCGTATCATAGTGTATTTGTAATTATCTTAGTTTTTCCTTTCCTTCTATCGGTTCTGGAATAGAATTGTCCTCGAACCTAGCGTAAAAAGGGCTGTGTCTGATATAAATTCATATAGCAGTTTTTGGTAACACTTTCCTATATGCAGAAAAGTACTCCGATTAGACAGGCAACATCCAGAACCTATGTAGTTTGGCCTAGGTTATTTTTATATATTGCGAGATGTCTTTAGTCTTTCCAAATCATCATTCAGCTTGTAAACTATTTTATTAACAAATAAAAATGTTAATGCTAAAATACAAAGCAGTTTTTATGTGTACGGATAACCAATATTTACAGTCGAGAGAACGTAGGAATATTACTTTCACTCCAACCACGAATACGAAAGCGAAAAATTTATCCTTTTAGAACCAGAGAAATTGCATTTTTATCTCAAAACTTATGATTCAATAAGATGAATGAGTGCTGCTGGTGTTACTTATTTCTCTCCACCTAACAAACCCCACGTTGGTATATATATATATATATATATATATATATATATATATATATATATATATATATATATATATATAAAGCTTTTGGCGATAGAAAGACTATGTTAAACGTACGGGGTAGCAACTCTCAAAAGCTCTCGAAGTACTTTGATATTCCTCTTGTACACCAGCGAATTTGCGGCTTTTTCCTCAGTGTTAAAAATGTGTGCTTGATAAGGAGTCTCAGCTTATGGGTGATACGAACAATATCATACAGAAAGCGAATAACATTGCTGTGCCATTCATATACATGGGTAATGACGCACCCTTTCTCCTCCTTTAAATTGAGTTCTATCTTCCCTAATACGTTTTCACGTAGAATCATAAACAACAGCTATTGTGCTCTCTCTCATATCTGGGCCACCCAGCTTTGTGCCAGGCCAGCTCACAAATTCGTGTACGAGATGTGCTGCACGTGCACTCAACTTGCGCAGTTTGCACCGTGTCCATTTTTCAGAGCAACTGTCGCGTCCTCTGAGAACGGAGCGTCGCTATCTGTGTGACAGCGGAATGCACTTACCTGGGCTGCACGTCGCCAACACGCTCTGAATTGTGCTACGCGGCGTGGCTCCACGTGGCAACTGCGGTGCTATGCGTGCGCCGGGCTGTCTGCATCTGAGGGGCTCAATCCTCCGCAGGACGCGCTGTCGGTTAGCTCTTTACGTACACTGCGTGACAACTACTATTCCTGATGCAGGAATCGCCATTACCAATGCATACTACCAAATGTCTGGGGATGTGTGAGGTGTTCAGGATACCACTGCTCACTGAACGCTGCTCTACATCTTCCTGTCATGTACATGACAGTTCTACATAAACTCTTTAAAAATACCTTCGTGCTTAATCTTTCTCTTCTCCGTTCCACTGATTAAAAGATGGCTTTAATATAAAAGTAAGAATCCACTAGTGACTTATTGTCTCTGTTCCTGTTCGTATGGACTTTCAGCACTTGTGTAATCAAAACTACTATTTTACAGTCTATCACCAATAGCTTCCTGAATTGTTATATGTTGGTTTTATCGAAAGAAGGTTACTCTTCCAACGATTTCCCTGTGACTTACCGTTATCATCTTCCTCTCCTCTTCAGGTATTAGGCAGGAATTGCCCGTTATGGTACCCAACTCTGTGGGGGCCTTCCTTTGTCACTTCATCCATGGCACTTATAATTTCTTGCCTTTAAGGGAAGTTCCTCATTCTCCATTCTTTGTATATGTTCGTTCCATTTTCTTCTGTAATCTCGAATTTTATTCTTTACGCTAAAGATTTGCAGTTCTTCTCTATTATCTTGATTTTTTAGCTGCTCCTCTCTTGTGCAACTTTTAACACATCTAAGGAATTTCATTTCTTGTACTTCAATCAGGCTTTCTTCCTTCTTGGTAATCACCCAAGTTTCACTTGCATAGATCAGTGTGAGAACTGCAACAATTTTTAAAATTTAATTTTAATCTCTCTCCTGGTTTTGCTTTTTAGGTTTTTATTAATAGTTCCACATGCCTGGCTCAATTTACTAAGCTTAATTTCAATATCTTTGCTGTAGCCATATGTCATTTCACATCCGAGGTAACTGGAATGGTTTACTTGCTTTAAAATCTTGTAATCTATCACTATTTTAGCTTCTGATTGACTTTTTGCCCATGAAGGCCATTGTCTTAGCTTTTTCTTTTAAATTTCCATGTTAAATTTTGCACTTACTTGTTTTAGCAAGTCGATTCCTTTCTGAAGGACATATTCCTTATCTGCTAGGATCATCAGCTTGTAGTAAATTATTTAACACTATCTTCCTGTCTAGGTAGATACCTCTCCGAAATTCTGATTTCCCTATAACTATTATTTCATTAACTTAGATGTCGAACAAAGTTCGAGAAATGCAACAGCTTTGTCGTACCAGTTTGTTAGTTGGTATCTCATTAGTTGTTTATGCATTGAGATCTAGATTGATATTTGTGTGATGTTATAAAATTTTTATCGCATTTACTAGATACTTTGGATATCCACGATTCGACCATTATTTCCCAAAGTTTCTGTCTATTGACATTGTCAAAAGCTTTTTCAAAGTCAGTAATAGCAACGTGTGTTTCTTTATTATACTCTCTCCGTTTTTCTATTGTTTTCTGTAGAATAAAAACTGCGTCTGTTGTGGCGCGTCCTTTCCTGAGATTCGTTTGTTCCTCATGCAGTACTGCTTTGCCTATGTTTTTTAGTCTTGTGTTTAAAATATTAGCATACTACTTGTTTCCTGAGTCAAGTAAACTTATTTCTCTGTAATTGCTACATAGGCTTTTGTCTCCTTTTTTTAAAAACTGATATCACTCTAGCTCTTTTCCAGTCTTTGGGAACGCTGTTCTTCTTCCAAAATTCGGAGTATGCTGATGCATTAGCTCCATACTTAATAGTCATATACAACCGCTCCCTCGACGAAAGATCCGTACCCAAAGACCGGAGAGTTGCACAGGTCACACCAATATTCTATAAGGGTAGTAGGAGTAATCCATTAAATTACAGGCGCACATCGTTAACGTCGATATGCAGCGGGATTTTAGAACATATATTGTGTACGGACATTATGAATGACCTCGAAGAAAACGGTCTATTGCCACAAAGTCAACATTGGTTTAGAAAACATCGATCCTGTAAAACACAACTGGCTCTTTCTTCACATGAAGTGCTGAGTGCTATTGACAAGGGATTTAAGATGGATTCCATATTCCTGGATTTCCGGAAGACTTTTGACACTGAACCGCACAAGCGGCTCGTAGTGAAATTGCGTGCTTATGGAACATCGTCTCAGTCATGTGACTGGATTTGTGATTTCCTGTCAGAGAGGTCACCGTTCATAGTAACTGACGGAAAGTCATGGAGTAAAATGGTAGTGATTTCTGTCTTCCCCCAAGGTAGTGTTATAGGCCCTTTGCTGTTTCTTATCTACACTCCTGGTAATGTAAAAAAGAACACATTGACACCGGTGTGTCAGACCCACCATACTTGCTCCGGACACGGCGAGAGGGCTGTACAAGCAATGATCACACGCACGGCGCAGCGGACACACCAGGAACCGCGGTGTTGGCCGTCGAATGGTGCTAGCTGCGCAGCATTTGTGCACCGCCGCCGTCAGTATCAGCCAGTTTGCCGTGGCATACGGAGCTCCATCGCAGTCTTTAACACTGGTAGCATGCCGCGACAGCGTGGACGTGAACCGTATGTGCAGTTGACGGACTTTGAGCGACGGCGTATAGTGGGCATGCGGGAGGCCGGGTGGACGTACCGCCGAATTGCTCAACACGTGGGGCGTGAGGTCTCCACAGTACATCGATGTTGTCGCCAGTGGTCGGCGGAAGGTGCACGTGCCCGTCGACCTGGGACCGGACCGCAGCGACGCACGGATGCACGCCAAGACCGTAGGATCCTACGCAGTGCCGTAGGGGACCGCACCGCCACTTCCCAGCAAATTAGGGACACTGTTGCTCCTGGGGTATCGGCGAGGACCATTCGCAACCGTCTCCATGAAGCTGGGCTACGGTCCCGCACACCGTTAGGCCGTCTTCCGCTCACGCCCCAACATCGTGCAGCCCGCCTCCAGTGGTGTCGCGACAGGCGTGAATGGAGGGACGAATGGAGACGTGTCGTCTTCAGCGATGAGAGTCGCTTCTGCCTTGGGGCCAATGATGGTCGTATGCGTGTTTGGCGCCGTGCAGGTGAGCACCACAATCAGGACTGCATACGACCGAGGCACACAGGGCCAACACCCGGCATCATGGTGTGGGGAGCGATCTCCTACACTGGCCGTACACCACTGGTGATCGTCGAGGGGCCACTGAATAGTGCACGGTACATCCAAACCGTCATCGAACCCATCGTTCTACGATTCCTAGACCGGCAAGGGAACTTGCTGTTCCAACAGGACAATGCACGTCCGCATGTATCCCGTGCCACCCAACGTGCTCTAGAAGGTGTAAGTCAACTACCCTGGCCAGCAAGATCTCCGGATATGTCCCCCATTGAACATGTTTGGGACTGGATGAAGCGTCGTCTCACGCGGTCTGCACGTCCAGCACGAACGCTGGTCCAACTGAGGCGCCAGGTGGAAATGGCATGGCAAGCCGTTCCACAGGACTACATCCAGCTTTTCTACGATCGTCTCCATGGGAGAATAGCAGCCTGCATTGCTGCGAAAGGTGGATATACACTGTACTAGTGCCGACATTGTGCATGCTCTGTTGCCTGTGTCTATGTGCCTGTGGTTCTGTCAGTGTGATCATGTGATGTATCTGACCCCAGGAATGTGTCAATAAAGTTTCCCCTTCCTGGGACAATGAATTCACGGTGTTCTTATTTCAATTTCCAGGAGTGTATATAAACGATTTGGGAGACAATCTGAGCAGCCGTCTTCGGTTGTTTGCAGATGACGCTGTCGTTTATCGACTGATAAAGTCATCATAAGATCAAAACAAACTTCAAAACGATTTAGAAAAAAAAATATCTAAATGGTGCGGAAAGTGGCAGTTGTCCCAAAATAACGAAAAGTGTGACTTCATCCACAAGACTGCTAAAAGAAACTTATTAAACTTCGGTTACACGATAAATTGGTCTAATCTAAAAGCCGTAAATTCAAGTAAATTCCTAGGTATTACAATTGCGAATAACTTAAATTGGAAATAACAAATAAATGGTTCAAATGGCTCGGAGCACTATGGGACTTAACATATGTGGTCATAAGTCCCCTAGAACTTAGAACTACTTAAACCTAACTAACCTAAGGACATCACACACATCCATGCCCGAGGCAGGATTCGAACCTGCGACCGTAGCAGTCGCGCGGTTCCGGACTGAGCGCCTAGAACCGCGAGACCACCGCGGCCGGCTGGAAATAACACATAGAAAATATTGTAGGTAAGGCTAACCAAAGACAGCGTTTTATTGGCAGGAAACCTAGAATATGTAACAGACCTACTAAGGAGACTGCCTACACTACGCTTCTCCGTCCTCTTTTAGAATACTGCTGCGCGATGTGGGATCCTTACCAGATAGGACTGACGGAGTACATCGGAAAAGTTCAAAGAAAGGCGGCACGTTTTGTATTGACTCGAAATACAGGAGAGAGTGTCACAAAAACGAACAGTATTTGGGCTGGGAATCATTAAAAGAAAGGCGTTTATCGTTGCGACGGAATGTTCTCACGAAATTCCTATCACCAACTTTCTACTCAGAATTCGAACATATTTTGTTGACAACGACCTACATAGGAAGGAACGATCATTACGATAAAATAAGGGAAATCAGAGCTCGTACGGAAAGATATAGGTGTTCATTCTTTCCGCGGGCTATACGAGATTGGAATAATAGAGAATTGTGAAGGTGATTCTATGAATTCTCTGCCAGGCACTTAAATGTCATTTTCAGAGTATCCATGTAGATGTAGATGTAGAACATTCGCTGAAGACATGTACCAGTCGATAATGTAGCATCATTCTCCACATTATAATAATTCAGCATTAATGGCATCTTTTCCTGTTCCTCTTCTGTTCTTAAGTGATGTTAGTGCAGATGTTAATTCATTAGACTGTATTTCATCTAATCCTTTCTCGCTAATTGTTCAATTTCAGTTTCTTGTGCTTTATGATCATACCACAATTCGCTGTGATCATTTATCCGCAGTTCTTCTTCAATACTGTTTATTTGTATGATCTCTCTTTCTGTTGTGTTTACGGTTTTCAGAACCTTACATGCCATTTGTTGTCTTCCGTGGATATCGTATTCGATATTAGAAATAAACCTATCCCAGTGTTCCTGATTTGCTTTTCTTTACTACGCATTAATAGTTATTTCTTCTCTCTGTATAATATTAGTTGTTCTCAATAGTTGGGTTGCTTTAGTATTTTATACATGCGTCCTGTTTTTCTTTGACAGCTTTCATTATATCCTCATTCCAAATTTATAGATCTTTTCTTTTGCATATTCTTTTCTTTTCACCGAGAGCTTCTCCCTCTACTGTGCATATAGTGCACACAGTATTCCTCAGAGTTTTCCATTCTCCTTCTATATTGTCCTTAGTTTGTAAGTTTTCTAGTTGTTCATTTAATCTCCTTTGGTACAGGTGTCTCATACTGTACTCTTGAAGCAAGTATGCCTTATAAACGCTTTGATCTTGTTGGTTTGTTACTTGTTTAGTTATTTTCTTTCATTTTGTAAAAAGACCTATTCTGGAGATTAGTAGGAAATGATGTGATCCTGTATTTTGTCCTCTATGAAACCTTGTATCCCTTGCTTGGCCCCCCCTAGCTTGTCATTTACTAAGATATAGACAATTATTGGTCTAAGACCTCTGCTGGCCAAGTATACTTGTGTATATCCTTTTCCCCAAAAGATGAAATTGTGATTTTTAAAATGTTGTAAATGGGAAAATATCTTAGTAATTTACCATTTTCATTACATACTGGTTCTCCAAACGGACCTATAACGTTTGTTACCGGGATATTTCCTATTATGACATTGAAATCACCCAACATAATAATCTGATGAGTCGCTCTGTATTTGTTCAGAGTATTCCGTAGTTCTCCATAGAAAGTTTCAGTCTCATCTTTTTTTCCCTTCTTCAGGTGCATATACACTTATAAAGCTGGCATTACCCCTTATCAGTCTCAGTCCGACTGTGTATTCTTTCACTTAAGTATGTACAACCTTGGCCGGCCGAAGTGGCCGTGCGGTTAAAGGCGCTGCAGCCTGGAACCGCAAGACCGCTACGGTCGCAGGTTCGAATCCTGCCTCGGGCATGGATGTTTGTGATGTCCTTCGGTTAGTTAGGTTTAACTAGTTCTAAGTTCTAGGGGACTAATGACCTCGGCAGTTGAGTCCCATAGTGCTCAGAGCCATTTGAACCATTTTTGTACAACCTTGAATGTCTTTTTCCCATTTTTTATGCAGGAGTAGTGCTACACTTTTGCTTACTCTTTTATGTTGTTCAACACCACTATTGAACACAATGTAGTCCTCTACCTATTTATTTACTCTTAATTTCGTTTTACTTTCTGTGAGTGCTACAGCATCGATTTTGATGTTGCTTGGTATTTTTACTAGTTCCACTTCCGTTTTCGAAATTCCTCTCACATTCCAGGATGCTACATTGATGTGTCCATTTATGCATTTACCATCAAGACCATGTTGTTTCTGAGGCTCGTTTGGGTACTGCGAGTGGTCTGTAATTTCTGAGATTTGGTTACCAGCCCTCTACCTCAACCCCCAATCTAGGAGGACCATGATCTTCTTTCGGGGCTATCTCCCTTAGCCGATGTGTTCCGATTATTTAAAGGCGCCGAAAATAGTTCGCCTTTCATCCTCTCCCATTGGCTTTGTAGCCTGTATCAACTGTGTGTCATATATTGTCTAGGAGTCTCACGACTCCTGCCTTCTAGGCTGTAAGAGAAGGGTTTGTTGGCAAAGCTTCATGGAAATCCTTGAGGTCTGATTGATTTTCAAATTTTAGTGGACATTTCCCTGAGTTTTGTTTCTGCAAACAGGTATCGGCAGCCTGAGCAGACTCTGGGGTCCTTTGTCAACCTATGATTGTTGGAGAATAGAAAAGAGAAACACCCTCAGGCCTCGAAACCTAATACCATTGGCGTCGACAGAGTGAGAGTTGGCCAAGGGAGGCCGATAGGAAAGAAAACAGAAGAAGCCTGACACAAGTAAGTGGAAGTAATGTCAGACTTAGCTAAGGGCCCGTGTATTTGCCACCCGCATACTCTCAAGACAGGAGCCCCCCTGGGGAGGGGGGGGGGAATCCTCTTTGGAATCTCACCAACTGACCTGTCTGGCATGGGTGACCCTACTGGAATCATAGCTCCTGCCAGCATAGCTCAGAAGCTCACTGATACACACACACCTTCCCACCAATGGTAGCAGACTTAGCTAAGGGCCCATGTGTTTGCCACCCACATTCTCCGAAGACAGGACCCCCCCTGCGTGTAATACTGTTTGTCTGGAATCTCATGCACTGACCTGTCTGGCATGGTTGACCCTACTGGGAGCATAGCTCCTACCAGCATAGCTCAGTTGGTCACTGATACACACAAACCTCCCCACCAACGTTAAAGTGGTATTCCTTGAGTTACCTAATAACCAAAAAAAACAAAACTGAAACAATCAGTTACAAATACCACCAGCTACAACCCCTGCATACTGTCTGATTTCTATCACACTAAAATATGCACATGCCCACCTACAGATCAAGGACGCCGCAGTCAAATTCATTCTTTGTTTTTTTCATTTCAGAGTCACACGCCGCCAGTGACATCAATTATTTGCTGAATATGTTCAAGTCACTATCTTCACCTACGTTTTTTGTTCCCTACACCTCCTAATAGTGACATCGAAACTATTTCCCGAAGTCATCACATTTTTCCTGTGCGTTTGTCCCTGGTTCTTGGCAGTCTTTCCCTTATATTATTCGCTGGTATTGCGAAGAACCTCCTCATTTCTTGTACCAGCAGTCATCTTAACCTTGACTTAAAGGGTTAGTACCCACGACACCATTCTTGCGATTACTGATGACTTTCGGTACATTGACTAGACATGCTTTATCTGGATTACTTTTATAATATTTGGAGTCACATTCGCAGTCACTTTTTGTATTGTTGCCTAATGTTTCATTGCTCTTACGTAAAGATGTTTCTTTGTATTACCTCACTGTGTATGCTACTTTCGTGAGGTTATAACAATACACTTCTACAACCTGACTGATCCCCTTGGATCGCGTCCTTCCATTTTGTAATGTAAGAGCCCCATTCGAACAACATGCTTTCTGTAAAGTACGTTACGAAGACGGTGGGCATTAACTTCCTCCATCCTTCCCCCAAAAAATTAAAACACATTATCTTTATTATTTATATGTATTTACCGTCCATAGTAACATGTTTTGATTGAGATACAACAACAAGAAACACCTTTGAATTTTGTTCCACATTAAATATTTTCTCTACATTGCCAACTGTGGAGTGAAAAATCATAATTATTGCTAAAATGAAATGTCTATGATTGCTACGCTCGTTTTGTTTTTTTGTTTTTTTGGTTCGAACGGCGGTAGTCAGATTTAGAAAAAATAATGAACTGGAACATGCTACTCCGCTACTACGAAGTAGTAAATGATCCTCATCTGCAGAAAAGAAACAGTACAGAACAACAGTGTTATACAAAGCGTAAGGGCTCTTTTTATTGTTACTATTATCGGTATTATTATTATTATTATTGAAATTAACACTATAGCTACGGACATTCTCTAAAATAGCCAAGGAAAACCAAGCAAATCGGACAGCATCAAGAAATTCTGAAACAGTCAAAAAATTAATGGTAAATGTCTAGTTATAGTGTGAGATCAATCATGTATCAATCTTTAGAGACAAGGTAATGTCATCTGTACCATCTTAGCTGTTTAGCGTAATTGATTAAGCTGCTTCAGTGCTGCCATGTAATGAATACAGCTGTGCTGTGACATAACAATAGACTTTATTCTGTACACCCACCATTTATTCACAGCTGAGCTATACGTTCAAGACGTTGCAAATTCACCAGAGACAGGGGTCCCAAGAAACGTAGCTCTATATGTCAGATACCTTGAGCAGTATGATCGCTGAGCGATTTCCTTCCCTGAAAATAACTTCAGACCATGGAACAACGACAATCTCCATCGATATTGTGCGGTGAGCCGTGAACAATAAGCCACGTTCACAACAAGGTTGTTACAATGTCAGGTTACAGCAACAGAGAATGGAACACACTTGTACTGCGAATGTTTACCTATTAACGAAACATTGACAATAGTTATTCAGGAGCAGTTGCTTATTAGTAAAGGTATCATTGACTAAGATTGTGTGTTTAATTTGTTGTCTTCTCAACCATGCAAGTAGAAAAAATTTAAACGTATGTAAGAGAATCTATTCAATTACACCCTGTGAACGGTTGAGTTTAGCACCAAATGGAAAGAATGTATTAAACATCTGTTTTCTATGGGATGTATCAAACACTTCCAAAATATTTGTGTTTATTTCACACAGATGTGAAATGTAATGTTGGGAAGGGTATGTTCGGAGGGCTAGTTCATGGTATTGTAGAGGACTCGTTGGTGCATGGGTCCAGGTTTCAGCATCTCCCCTCTCGTTCCTCTCTTCTCCCTTTGCTCATCATCTCCCATCACCTAAACGAGGTCGGTAACCTTAAGACAGCTTATGCAATACTGTCACAGGTTAGATTCATGAGAAAAAGCTTTCTCCAGCCCACGACGCTATGAAGTAATTCATTTAGCAACCGGCATTTAACCTAAGTCAATAGCGTAATTGATACTGTTACAAAAACGTGAATATCTATAAAATGAAGCTTTTCATTTCCGAAAGTTCTTGGAGTTTCATTGGTCACAGTTAATGGTGCTTTAGAGGAATCACCTAACATCTAATTTTCCTGCAACAAAAACTACAATCGACTGATTTTCGAGCAACAATCTGCTATTTTGAAAAACCGGCAAATAAACAGAAAAACCTACGAAATTTGCTAATAGCACTCTGAACGTACATGAATTTAAGTTTGATAGCATACTAACGCTGCGGAGATTATTCATTTAGCAGAAATATATGTAGCCTCGAATATTTTACATAAAGCTGATACATGTATTAATCCGTACATATTAACTTAATCAGCAGGTGGTTATTGTATAGCGTTGCAGTAAATTGTAAATTCACTGAATTACAGACCTCCTGAATATACAGTTAACTGATGCTGTCCATATGCATAATCAAGTTTAGAATATACAATCCATCAGGAAATGTATGTTAACTGTCAATCACACATATACATCTTTCCAGTGAAATACGTATACATATGGACACGCAATAACAGCTAGTGTCCTGCCACACCACGTAGGTAAAAGCATTCAAAGTTGAATTTTATTCATCCACTAGGAAGCCTGTCATAAAAGTGTTTGTCTGGAATGTAACATTGATCAGAAGAGAAATATGAACGATAATATTTTCGGACAGGAAATGAATAGAAACGTTTGAAATGTGGTGCTACGGAACATCATAGACTGACTATTTGAATGTATGTAAGTTGCAGCTGTTATACAGAGCTGAAGGAGAGTACACGGGATACACTAGCGTGGAAAGTTGTATGAGAGCATTGTTTGGTGAGAGATCCCAACATGTACGAGGTAAAACAATAAGCCTGTAGAGGAAAGAATTACTTCAAATTTATGAAAATACAGTTTGTCCCACCGAACGGTTTGGTACCATATTCTGTCATAGGAAAAATTTAAATGCAGGATGCACGAATGTGGAAATATTGCACATTATGCATAAGAACACTCATTAACAAAATGACCGAGCTTGAAATCGATTTTTACTTCTCTTCACTGAAATAAAATTTTTTTCCAGCCGTTTTACTATTGTGAGAGCACTTAAAGTTTTATATTACAGCTTTCTACTACATTCTCCATTTATCGATTCTTAAACATTAATGAGGAAATAAGTAGAATGTACTGTAATTGCAGGAAAAGGAAACGTTTGGCGTTAACATCTAATTCACAATAATCGCTTAGTCAGAAGGTAGAGAGCTCGTAAAATATAATTGAGGCAGTATGCACCGTTATTGGTAAGCTAATGATGCCGAAATGATGTTTTAAGAAAAGTTGAAGAGGAGACGTAAACTCATGCTAGAGCTTATGACTGGTTTTGGAAACTTCAGGAAACACCAGTACACTATGGGTATACGGAAAGATATCCGTAACTGTAGACTATGCAGTGAACCAGATAAGAATCCACCACTTTCATTATTCCGGTGCTAAAGACTGGTGGCCAGAAGACACAGAATATTTGAATCGTTAATTCCTGAAGAACCTGTAATTAATGAGGACCTAGTGAAGAGTCTCCTATCACACTTCAAGCGTACTGTCTGAATTTACTACCTTGACAGGGAGAGAGGCCACACGATATTATAATTTTCGGTTTGGGTACAATGGGCTAATACCATTGTCGTTTTCTCCCTTTTTCCAAATGAAATCCTGTCAGGCTACAGCGTAATATTTCCGATGGAAAACTTTAAATTACTGTAAATTAACTAAGCTAACCGCAGAAAAAATCTGGATGTCTGAAATGTTATTTTAAACCCGCTGCTTCCTAAGTGAAATCAGTTGCCTTCATTACTGCTCCAGGCTCCATCGGTAGCCATTGCATATACTGAAATATCAGCAGAAAGCAGCAGATGCGTCCATTAGCACTTACACAATTCATGACATCTCTAATGCACATACGATTGTTAGTGAAGTTAATACATTTGTTAAATGCATTATGCATGAGAGGTACACTGTACACAACCATTATGGTGCTTAAATGTTGTCGAATTGTTACACTCATCTTAATAATGAAGTACAGGAAAATTAATGATGGGTCGCTAACTTAATGGGCTGTTAAACGGGTAAGTATAGGTGCAAAATTTAATGTTGCAAGCTGTTCAGAGTCCATTAACGAGAAGTACTGCATAGCTTGAATCTGATATCAGAATTAAATTAGCAATATTCGCTAGGGCTTCGTGAAATATTCCCTTTAGGAATGCTGTTAGTAATTTATGATTTGTAAATCTGTAATATTAATAGCAGTCTAATTGTTCCTATTTAGTGTTGTAAATTTTTAATTGTCTCATCTCTCAAATGCAACATACATGTTTTCTAAATAATTAGAGGTTTTCTCGCAACGTTTGCGCCATGTGGCATCACGATTTGTTCTTCTCATTATCTTGGTATCACGTAAGTTCTTTTCAAATAAAGAAGGTAGCTCCATGAAACTTTAGGACTGTGTAGAACAAAACCCTGCAAGAAATGTGCTGGAGATACAACTATCATGAAATTCATTGTCCTACCTCAGTAATGGTATATTAAATGTACTTTATAGTCTACTCCATGATGTATCATGGATTAATTTAATGAGAGTTACACTGTTCCACATCTAAATAAAGAGCGGTCCAAAATAAATGTATCCACTGTTAAAAGTCCATAGCTCGCAAACTAATTGACGGAGTGGTCTCATCTTTGGTAGTGCAATAGTTTGTAGTTCCGGCAACAGTCACATAAGGGTTATACTGCGTTGTTTTGTTTTGTCAGATGACAGTCGCCAAATAGTCAGTGTTTTGTTCTTAGTTGCACCTAGTTACTCGAGTGAGCATGGTTGGCGCAAGGCTTACATTCCATGAAAGGAAGTCTGTTGTGAAGTGGTATTTTAAATATGAAAACATTAATGAGGTTCAATGGCAATGGCGAAATGAGTATCAAACAGAGCCAACGACATGTTTAACGATTAGTCGCATTCGAGACAAATTTGAAGCTGCAGGCTGTGTTAAAGATGTACACAAACAACGATCTCGGCGACCTGTAACAGTAACAAGTCCAGCTAACTCCAGTCGTGTGTTACAACAATTCACTCGCTCATCACAGAAGCCTGTGAGACAGTGTGCCCGTGAAACTCCAGTGAGTCGCTCAAGTGTTCGGCGAATTTAGAAGACAGCAAAGTGGAAGTGCTAAATCCCACGATTGCTACACGCAATGTACGAGGACGACCCACATCGAAGAGTGGATTACTGCGAGTGGTTTACTAACACGGTGCGCAACGATGAAGAGTTTGCAGAGACGATTGTGAGGTCTGATGAGGCACAGTTCAAACTCAATGGTACAGTAAATTGCCACAATTGCATCTACTGGGCTGCCGAAAATCCGAACGTCCATGTAGACAAAGCCGTGAATTTGCCAGGAGTAAATGTGTGGTGTGGGTTGACTTACCGGGGCTTGATTGGGCCATTCTTCTTTGACAGCACAGTTGCCGGCGAGTTGTACCTTCAGAAGCTTCAAACATCCATTTTACCTGCCATCCGACACTTGTATGGAGACCGAAGAGTTTACTTTCAACAAGATGGTGCCCCAGCCCACTACCAAAATCGTTTAGGGTGTATCTCGACGAAAATCTACCAGGAAGGTCGATACGCTGTAGAGGAGCTGTGGAGTATCCACCTCGTTCCCCAGACCTAATTCCTCTGGACTTTTACCTGTGGGGAACACTAAAGGACGTCGTTTATCGACAAAAGCCACGCACATTGGATGAACTTCGAGAATCCATCGTACATTCATGTGCAAATATCCAACTGAACACGTTGCAGTGAGTAGTTCGTGCTGCAGTTCGGCGGCTTCGTTTGTGTGTGGATGTTAATGGTGACCATTTCGAACACCTACAATGTAATCTTTCGCCAAAAATGAGAGAACTCAGTCAATTAGTTTGCTAGTTATGGACTTTTAAACAGTGGATACATTTTGTTGGACCCTCTGTATAATCAGGAGAAACCACCGCTAAGTAAATGGCTGAAGTGTTTCCCATTTTACCACATATTATAGTGTCGACCTACTCCTCTTTCATATGTAGTGCAGGAGGAATTCCTGCTCAAATGCCTCTGTGTTCACTGTTGCTGTTATGAGGTACATCTTCTCTTCGTGGGTACCACAGCAACAATAGTTTAGAGTCTGTAGTATATTCAAATAGTCGACTCTACTACTAGTTTTAGAAAGTGTGTTAGGATATATTCATGGAATGGTTGACGCTTGTATCCAGACATCGTTTGTTTCACGTTTTTCGCATTTCCACGAGTCAAAACTGTATTCATGCGTGCTCCTCTTTTTTCGCTTCCATACATATTCCCAGTTAGCGCTATTTGTAAGCCCAAACACTTGAGCAGTTGGGTACAACTTTATTTGAAATGTCCTGTTCACACTGACTGCATTATCCCAGTACCTTAACAACGAAACAGTCTTCTACTTATTTTACTGGTGAAGGAATGTATCTGGTCGTTCTATTTCTTATCTCCAAGGATTTTACTGTATCTCCAACATAATTGTATAAAAAGACTGATTACTATTAAAGATGATCATACTATACTGTCTTTCTCTAGTTAACTGAACGTGTAAACCTTTTTATGTGCTACAGTAACCCTTTCACATATTCATCAATGCCGCTACAACTCACCTAATACCGATACGGCAATAGTAGATAGCGTAACAAGTGATACAGTCGATGGCGAATGTGAAGTTTTTTTTGAAAAAAATCTACGAGACTGTGATCCCACTACAAACACAATTGTGGAAACTGTAATTATACAAAACAAGTGTTGAATGCTTCAAGACTTCCAGTAATGAAACTACGACTGTGAAACACATGTATTTGCAAGTCGATGATCTGTGAGACTTTCTGTTAAATCTTCGTGTGAATCTCTTGGTCGATAGGACACACAGTTGTATGTTGATAACTATTATCATCCAAACGAATCCGCATGCTGCGTCAATTCTTATCTCGTTGGAAAGCTTGTCTACCGCAACGAATACATTGACTCTCTTCCCTAATAGCATGACTTTTCGATACACAACTATTTTTACATCCCAAATCACCCTGCAGTCAATTTCTCGCTTTATCCTGCTATCTGTTAGTACTTTTAAGTTAACATTCTCTGTTTTAGGGGAACAGAGGGTAATATTCTGGGTTTAGTGCTAATATTTTAGTGTTTCATCCAGCTTTAATTGTTTGAACTGGATGCAGAGACTCAAAATCTAAAGAAATCCGGGTGTACATCCTCGCACACTGTAACATGTATATGTTGCAGCAACATTTTGGGACACATAACACAAGATGGCGGAAGATATGAATATCAGATAAATAGCGACATAGTGCGTGTTAGGTAGCACGGTTTACACACGCTACAGAGGCATTAGAAATGGAATCATCACATAAACATGCCACCAATCCCCTTACTAATTTAGAAATCTAATTCATCGTCAACACATATCCAAAACATTTTCGAATAGTAGCAGTTTAACGTAACAAAAGATAATTAAAGAATGAAGCAACGAATTTTTGTTGACGGCAGAACACAATATACCGTCAATAATAGCATAATCCGACATTAGCAGAGGCAACAGAGCAATAATTACGTTTTAGTCCAATCACTTTGGTAGAAACGAGGAATATAACACTGAAGACAGTTAAATTCCGTTGACGAACTGAACCAAAATGTAAGTCGGCCTACAAATGTCAGACAGCCACATAAACAACATCAATAGGGGAGAACGGGACACATTGACCATAGGGGCATGGTGGCTAATTGGTATTATTTCGTTGAATACGCCACCGATCAAGGATATTGGTAACAAAAATAACCCTCATATTTTCACAAACGCGACGGTGCAGTTATATTGTCGAGCTAGGATGGATAGACATTTTACGCCTGTTTGTGAGCGAAGGTAAGTTTTCTTCCTCAGTACCTATTTCGTTGCGTACTCAAACAAACCGCTATTACTAAACAGATAAGCAGACTCACTAACCTCCTTAGACTGACGACAGAGCGATAAAGGTTGAAAACGTCTTTCGTATATGAACGGAAGTAGTTCCAATAGGCTCCAGTGGCCCATTGAACCTATTAAGTGTTCGCGCACGCACAGCTCTTCCTCAGTGGGTAATTTACGCCATCGCGCCCTGGCGCAGTGGTGCTATGTTCACACACATAAAAGTTTTCGTTTTTAAGTTTAAATTGATATGGAGTGGGAAGGATTAAAATATACTCCAGAGCCTAACGAAAATTTATTTTCACTATATTACAAGTCGTTTTCAGTGCGAAACATTTTAAAGCAAGGTACTGCACTCAAGGAAACTTCACATTCTGAACACGGGTATGAAGTCTGTTTGCGACGGCCTTCTCTCGTGAACACCACACACCTCCTTGGTCTTTTCTTCGTCGTCGGTGGGAGATGGTCTGGAAAATGCCTGACTGTAAGGTTTGTTGCTTTCGGTGTTCGAGGTGGCCGTCATATTCATGTCCCTTGTTGTGATGAAGATACAGTCAGTTGCTCGCAAAGACTAATAACGAAACTCTCTCCACTTAGTTCGTCACCATGTTTGTTGTACAGAACGTAAGCATTGAAGCATGCAGTGTCCAACAACTGACGGAAAATCCTCTGAGAATATTTTTCAGCCTGCTACCCGCCATCTGATAGCTGTGCAACTCGATATCACTCCTATCCACGACTGTCATATTGTTGTTGTAATTGACGAGTGGTCTAGCGTTAGCGTCTTTGGTTAGTAATAAAAACGTCATGATTCCGGGTTCGAATACTGCCAGCAATTAAATTTCGATTAATAATCAGCATTGGCGGCCGAAGACTCCCAGCACTAGGCGGTGGAGGAGGCCAAAGAGGGCGGAGAAGCGGACAGAGATTCAGGTCAATTTTCCGTCCTTGTGGTGGGAGACTGCCTCTGAAGGTGGAAGAATCAGCAGTGATCAACGGTATGAGGATCCAGAAGCCAATGGAAACCTCTTCTTTCAAAACACAAAACGTGCATTGACAGGATATGTGCCCTGCCATTTAAGAAGTGTCATGGTGATATCTCCATTGGCGAAAGAATCGAGAATAATCCTCCATTCGGACCTCTACCTCGGGGCAGGTTACGTCGAGAAAAAGGCTGAATAATCAGCGGAAGGATAACGTTGTACAAGTCTTCAGGTGGTAGGAAATCTAGAAAAACCGAAAAGAAAAATGCAAAGGCTTAGTCCCGATATAGTAGGGGTCAGTGAAGTGGAAAAAAAGACAGGGATTTCTGGTCAGCTAAGTATAGGATAACATGAACAGCAGCAGAAAACCGTACAACGGGAATAGGATTCGTTATGAATAGGAATCAAGGCAGGGAATGTGTTACTGTGAAAAGTTCCAGGATAAGGTGGTTTTTTTTAAGAAACGACAGCAATCCAACACCGTCAACAATAGTTCAGGTACACATGTCGACATATCGAGCTGAAGATCAAGAGAGAGACAAAGTATATGATGATATTGAACGGGTCACACAGGACGTAATGGAAGATGAATATGTAAAAGTCATGGGGACTTGAATGGTGTCATAGGCGAAGGAGTAGAAGAAAAGGTTACCGGGGAATATGGGCTTGAGAGAAGGAATGAGCGAGCAGGAAAACTGAGTTCTGTAATAAATTTCAGTTAGTAATAGCGAGTGCCCTGCTCAAGAATCAGAAGAAGAGGAGATATACCTGAAAAAGGCCGGTTGGCACAAGATGATTTCAGTTAGATTACGTCATGGCCAGACAGAGATTCCGAAACCAGATATTGGATTGTACCCAGGAGCGGATATAGACTCAGATCTCAGTATACTAGTGGTGAAGAGTAGGCTGAAGTTTAAGTCATTGATCAGGAAGTATCAGTACACAAAGTAGTGGGGTGCAGAAGTACTATGGAATGACGAGCTACGCCCGAAGTTCTCTAGTGTTATGGGAACAGCAATAAGGAGTAGCTCGGTAGACAGTACAACTGGAGAGGAATTGACATCTCTAAAAAGAGCAATCACAGAAGTTTTAAAGATAAACATAGTTACAGAGACGGTAACTGCGAAGAAACCATGGGTAACGGAAGAAGTAATGCAACAGATATATGAAAGAAGGAAATGCAAAAATGTATAGGGAAATTCAGAAATACAGACATACAAGTTGTTGAGGAATGAAATAAATAGGAAGCGCGGGGACCTAAGACGAAATGGCTGCCTGAAAAAGTGAAGAATTAGGGAGGGCAGATTCAGCATGTTGGATAGTCAAATCAACCTTCGATGAAATTAAAAGCAAGGCAGAAGAGACAGAAAGCATCCATCAGAATTTCTAAAGCCATTGGGGGAATTGGCAACAAAACGACTATTCATAGTGTTGTATACAATGTAGGGATCTGGCAACATACCATCTGACTCGAAAAAATACCATCCACACAATTTAGAAGGATGCTAGAGCCGATAATTGCGAGAATTATAGCACAATAAGATTAACAGCTCATGTGTCAACGTTGCTGACAAGAATAATATACAGAAGAATCGAAAAGAAAATTGAGTATGTGTTAGATGACGATCAATTTGGCTGTAGAAAAGATAAAGGCTCTATAAAGACAATTCTGACGTTGGGGTTGATAATGGAAGCAAGACTTAAATAAATGAAGGCACGTTCATAGGATTTGCCGACCTGGAAAAAGCGTTAGACAACGTAAATGGTGAAAGACGTTTGAAATTCTGAGAAAATAGGGCCAAGGTATAGGGAAAGGCAGGTAATATACAATAGGTACAAGAGCTAAGAGGAAATGATAAGACTGGATGTCCATGAACGAAATGCTCGAATAAAAATGGGTGTAAGTCTGGGATGTAGTTTTTCGTCGCTACTGTTCAATCTGCACATCGAAGTAGCAATGATGGAAATAAAAGAAAGGGTCAGGAGTGGAATTAAAATTCAGGGTGAAACGATGTCAATGATACGATTCGGTAATGATGAATGGAATGAACAGTCATACAGAATATGGACTGAGAGTAAATCGAAGAAAGATGAAAGTAATACGAATTAGCAGAAATGTGAACATTGAGAAAGTTAACATCAAGACTGATGGTCACGAAGTAGAATAAGTTAAGGAGGTCTGCTACGTGGGCAGCAAAATAATCAATAATGGAAGGTGCGAGAAGGACATCAAAGGCAGACTAGCACTGTCAAAAAGGGTATTCCTGTCCAAGAGAAGTCTACTATTGTGAAACTTAGGCCTTAATTTCAGGAAGAAGTTTTTGAGAAACTACTTCTGGAGCACAGCATTGTATGGTAGTGCAACATGGACTATGGGAAAACCGCAACGGATGAGATTTGAAGCTTTTGAGGTGTGATGCTACAGGCGAATGTTGAAAATTAGGTGGACTGATAAGGTAAGGAATAACGAAGTTCTGCGCAGAGTCGGAGAAGAGAGGAATGTGTGAAAAAAGTGACAAGGAGAAGGATCAGGATGATAGGACATATGTTAAGACATCAGGGAATGACTTCCATGTTTCTAGAGGGAGCTGTAGAGGGAAAAAACTGTAGAGGAATGCAAAGGATGGAATGCATCCACCAAATTATTGAGGACGTAGGTTTGCAAGTGCTGGTCTGAGATGAAGAGGTTGCCACATGAGTGGAATTCGTGGCGGGCCGCATCAAACCAGTCACAAGAATGATGACTTAAAAAAAAAGCTTTTAAAAATGTATCGTCATGGAAGGTGCTTAGCATATAAACATCTCCTTTGTCCCTCAATTTCATTACCATCTGCTTGCCTCTGTACCCTGCAGTTTTCCCTTTCTTTAAGGAAGTCAGGGAACCCGTTCCTGTCTTGTCGCATTGTGTGTCGACAACGTTGGTCTTAGTGCTGGTTAGTTTGTCCACCAAATATGGCTTGGTGTACTAGTTGTGAAGATAACTGCAGTTACCTCTTCCGAGTAGATCATGTGCAAGCCCCAAAACAATTCGAAAGGTTATGGTTTCTCCTGCATGGTGGCTATCATAATTAGTGTCCTTTCCACTGCAAACAATAAAATCCCATTCATACCCGTAGATGCTTCCACAGAGTACGTAAAATTTGAATCCAAACATGCTGTGCTTTGATGGAATGTATAGGCTCCATCCAAACAGTCCTTTCCAAAGCTGCAACGATTTTCATTTGTAATGTTCCTTTCTGGCGTATATACTGATCTGAATTTACACAGCAGATGCTCCATAATTGGGTGAATTTTAAACAGTTTTCTGCTCATTGTGCCTATTGGATCATACGAGGTATTGTCAGAAAAGTGAAGGATTTCGAATAAAATGATGAAATCACTTTCTATTCACCAGTTTGCTTGTTTTGAAAATTAGAATTTTGAAATTTGGAATATGTGTTCTGGTTTGTGAAGAGTCCTTGAAGTATGAGCACTGTAATAAGTGTTTACCTCTTTCATTGTAGTACCCTGTCAACTGCGAAACATGGAGTATACTGCTAAATTATGAAGACAAGCTATTAACTCTGTGCTTCTAAATTCGTCTATTACTTTGCACAAAGCATCATCCACAAAGCACATGAAACAGCTCATCACATCAATTGTTTTGAAGGGACAATTGCACCACTACCGCCGCCACTGAACAAATACTTAATATGAACTGGAGTAGCAAGCACAAATGTACCAGGTATTACCTGCTGCAGTAGTGATCCATCATCAGATGTTTCTGTGTAGAAGTCAGTTTCCCTAAACTAAACATCCATGTCTTGAAAACTTTCATAACTGTGACTGACATTATCGTCACTTTCTAAAAGCAGCTTACATATCTACAAATCCGATAAACGACTTTTCGCCATTGTAAAAGATCTTTCACTAACGCGGCGGTAATCTCAGAAAAAAGGCGCGCTTTTGCGGCTGCTTCACAGGACGCATACTGTCGACGCGCGCTTGAGTGGAAAACCCTATAACCAGCATAGAATATGCTTTGTTACCTGAAGAGAGGTCTCATATAGTGGACGAAGCTCAACTGACACCACAGTTTCAACAGCAAGGCGATGACTCATCATTCTCACTAGCGTCCACCCACAGGAAGCAGCTGACCGATATATCCGACCAACCCACTGAATCAGCTGAGAGTGGACAGATATACCCGTGAGGCCCACTTAAAGGGTTAAGTTGGTGCACGCCGGACCACGCGGGCAACCTGCCTCGCTTTTTTTTTCCTTGGGTAAATACTGACATTAAATACGTCCAACGTAGACAAAGTGTGAATCATACCCAATGCAACTTTGCGTGAGCAAATTGTGTCCTACATTGATTTTGAATTGCGTTTTTTCTTCTTTATTTTCTTTTTTCACCAATTTGCATAACAGATAGTCGTTGTCCTGAGGTTGTTGGTTGTGGTTCAGTTGCTGACGCTGGTTCTTCGACTACTCAAGAAACCAATGGTAAGCCTACGCTGTCAGTAAAATCGCTTGTTGACTTAAATATCACACCACCTACCCGAAGAAGTCGGGCTACTTGAGAAATGGCCACCAGGAAAAAAGTTACCAAACAAAAGAAAAACGAACTTCTGCCAATACTGGTAGAAACTCCAGTGAAATAAATGTTACAATGCGAACAACAAGCCTCCACATGCAGAAAAGAAAACTCATTAAAGAGAAATGTGGACGTTCTGCGTAATAACGTATTTTTCTCGACACAGTGACTCTCTTTGCTCAAGTAGTCGGACGCTTCTTCAATCGCCTTGAGTAACAGTACACTGAGTGCTTTCTTGTGTAGAAGAAGTCATAAAAGAAAGAGTAGCGTTCCATTTCCTTTCTCTTAAATGTCATGGGCAATGTTTCGTTTACATAGACGCTCGTTGTATGGACATTAAAGCGAAAAAACGTCACCTGTGTATCGTCGGTGGATTACTTTTCAGTATTCTCCCGATTGTTTCAAATTTTTAGTTAAATTTGTGATCAATATTTCCGTAATTTGAATATGATGTATAATTTAGTCTTGTGTCATATTAATCCATTTCAGGACAGAAGAGTTACAGCCGCTTAATTTGGCTTAATCACCGCAGCTCCTGTAATGGGCTGAGACGAATCCAAGAATCAGTATTCTGCTGCCTGGTCTAGCCATACGGCACTTGCATCATGTAGGTCGCTGCTGCCTCCAGCTGCCGCTGTCTCAGCAAAGCTCTGGGATGTCACAGGCTGCCTATTAGTCAAGTGGGCTCGTAGACAGCTGACATGGAATCAAATAATAAAGGATGTACCTGTTGAGTAAAACTGTCTTTGCACTAGCAGCAGTATTGGAGAACTTGTACCACAGTTCCCCATCATTTGATTCTGCAGTCTGTATCAATTAGTCTGTAACTTAGGGGTCAGAAGTGCCTGTAATGCTACATCTCAGTTGAATTTGTTCAGAATGAAAGAATATTTCTCTGCATTTCTTTGGCACTATAGGATGTGACTAATATATTATTATTGGCTTAGTTTGCCGAATAACTGGGTTGGAGTTAAGCTCAGTGCTAGCATATGTGGTAAGTGGTACTTTTCCCGTAAAGCATCAAGAGAGAGAGTGAGTTGGACATCCACACATGTGTGTCTCATCACGAGCAGTGTTCTATACGAGTAACGCATAAAACAGTTATGATGGTATTTGGTTCCCGGGTTCGATTCCCGGCGGGGTCAGGGATTTTCTCTGCCTCGTGATGACTGGGTGTTGTGTGATGTCCTTAGGTTAGTTAGGTTTAAGTAGTTCTAAGTTCTAGGGGACTGATGACCATAGATGTTAAGTCCCATAGTGCTCAGAGCCATTTGAACCATTTTTTGATGGTATCTTAAGCTCTATTCCCGTGATTGCAGACAATAATAATGAATTAAAGAGGGTCCATCCTTTTGCGTGACTACAATTTCTTTGCTTTATTTAGTCCCCAATCATGTTTCATTAAAGGTGAGTAACCCAGAAGTCAATTTTTCTGTTCCTCTTTCTGACAGATACTCTTTCTGACAGATGTATTAAATATTTTACGTAGGTTTTAATTCGTTTGACATTAGACTTAGTTGTAATTTAGATTAAATATGCACTTTACCTGTTCTACGTCATGTGTTGTCTCTGGTCGTAGATAGAAACACGCAATACAATCTATTAAAATCAAGGCTCACGAAATAGTTTTATAAACAAAAGCCTCACGAAATTTTGCCGATTTCGAAAGGTCACTTGAACATGAGAACAACAAAAACAAATTTAACACGAAATGAAAACTAAGTGCACCGCGGGACAAGTCAAATATAACTTTTGTAAGTGTCAAAAATTGGCATATGCCCCTATTTTAGTATAACATATACTTAAAAGGTTATATTCTGAACATCCTTATGTAGACAATATATGGTACCAAATTAGTTTTGTGGCTGATGTCTGTCGGCAGCTGCTTCGCACTCATAAAATAGAAAAGGTAAAGCAGATAATTCTGTAATCCACAAAACAACAAAATATGGTTGCGATATATTCGCAACCCTCGTAAAATTTCTATGTATACATTTCACAAGGAATAAAAGAATGTAACTCACTGACATTGCCAAAACTGTGGAGAAACGTTTTGGGGGATTAATCATAAGAACAATTGTATTCTTTCAAGAAGGTGGACCTCTTTTAATACATTAACGTGAAAGACTGAACATTAGAATCTTATCAATCAATAACGGAACAATGTAAAGTCTTCGTTCGTGACGGGCTACATGTTGGCATTACAACGGTTTTTCATCACAAGAATAAGACAGGTTACTTTATGTCTAACACCAATGGATTAGATTCTGTTACCGATCTGAGCTATGGAGGTGGACATGTGACTTTCACATTCGAGAAGAATGGAATGCAAACGTTCTATCAGTGTTTCTACAACCGTAAATGGAATACATTATTGGTACACACAACTGTAACGTGTTTATTTTACCAGAAAGAAGGAATGTTTCATATTTTATCACAACTGACAAGACCCAGCAACAGATATATGCCACAAAAATGTGTGTTTCATCTACATGTATAAGACAAGTTCCGACTGACTGATTCACTCACTGACTCATCACTGCCTAGCCCAAACCACTCAGGATAGAAGTTGATCATATACTTTAGGCACCGTTTAGTGAGGGATAGTTCAAAATTCCACCCCTAAGGAGGTGAGGTAGGTCATTAGTACGGCAATTTTGAAGCTAGAACAACAAAACCTTTTATTTGAAATATCTGGCAGAAATTAAATAAGTGCTTCAGCGTTTCTGGAAATTCGTCACTAAGGGGAACGGTAGTAGGTGATTACTGTTTAGCAAAATAAATCATTACTTCAGTCGTAATAAAGCATTTTAAGGTCACACATACGAAAAAAGGTATTTGATTTACCAGTTAGAATTAAATAAGAAAAACATACGAGTTTAATGTTCTTGTAATTTCAGCACCTAAGGGGGTGAAATAAGACATGAAATATTTTATGAAAGTTGTTGGTTATGTAAATCATTTTTAAAGCTAAATCTACGAAAATTTGTCTTTGACTTGTAAATAAATACTTGTTAGGTAATTGCAGTTTCTGTGGAATTGTCACCACAAGATCTCAAAAGGCAGGATCAACAAAGATCTTCGACTCTAGCTTCCCAAGTCGCTTTTTGGTCAGAAGTAATTTCGGAAAAGGCCACGATTCTATGGCATTAATTAGGTGAAAAGTTTAGTAGTACGTAAACAAAGGCGAAAGGAAAACAGAAACAAAAAAAATCTGTGCATACCGTGCAATCAATGCGAGCGAAGCTGCGGGCGATAAATTATCAGTGTATAATGTAGACAACAGAAAGTGATATCGTGTTGAGAGAAACACTCTTAAGAACAAGGGGAACTAGACTGCGTACGTTTGTGCTACATTACTTATACTCTCAGCTGAACTCCAAGGGAAACATGATGATATTCAGTGTATTCAGCAATGCAACAAGGCCTCACTCTTGCTGTCACTTCAGCGCCCCTGTCCGAGCTGCGGCAACGCGGCCGCGCTCGCCCACCGCCAGTATCGTTCCGCGATGCGGGAGTCCCTGTGGCGGTAGCGTGCGGAGGCGGGGAACGCGAGGGGTGGGCGGGGACTCGGCAGCGTGCTGGCAGTCTGTGTAACTCGATTACGGATCGCTTGAAAGCCGTAAAGAGCCTGCCACACGGGACTTGGCTCTCGCCGGCGAGATTCCCAAACTCCGGCGCGCGCCAACGATCGAAGCGAGTTAGTCACGCGAGCGCTCTTGGAAGCGTGGCAGTCCGAGGACACGCACCGTGCTGCAATTAGTAGCTATTTAGGCAGTAAGATAAAATGACTGACTAAGTGATATGATGTCCCACAACTACGAATACTTATGTAAAAGGAAATTCTAGAGCATCTCACAACCATTAAAATTCTATGGAACACTTACTGTAGAAGCGATGGGTGCCAAGTAGATGAATTGTATTTGTGAGGAGTATTCTGCAAACGTATGGTGAATTTATAAAGGAATTTGCGTACAATACTCTGTTTCGAGTACATATGGAATTCTCTTCCAGCATTTCGCACCCTAATTAAGCAAGCATGGCAGGAGATACATTTCAATTAACGAATGTTACATATCAATACATACTACTATTCGAACCGATAATCAGGAAAATCAAGCGGGAAACGTTGGAATAAATAAGACGCTTTTCCCGTGAAATAATACCGCCATATTTAAGGAGTCACTTTTCGAGAAATGAGCAATAAAATTAACCTTTTCGAGCTACGTCAGAGGAAATACTCCTCGAAAGTATGAATTGGATATGGCAGATAGACTTTTTTCCCATTTTGTGGAGAAAAGCAGGTTTGATACCTTTCGCGAAACCAGGATGTTGTTAACGAGTTATGTAGGAAAGTTCCTGGAACAAATGGCTAACCGTCGTCTGGTCTGGATGATAGAGACCATTACACTCCTTAGTCCACTGTCGACAACCTGGTCCTGCTAGAGGCTAGAGTCTCTCCTACGTAAACATCACTGTGTAGGTATAGTATGTGGCATCCTTAAGACATACGACAATACTATAGACACAGTATTCGAGGACATCTGTACCAGTGGGGCTTTCGTGGCCGATTCCCATCCTAATTCTGTCTTTCGTACCTAAGCGCTTTGTTAGGTTGCTAGTTGGTGACGTGCTGCCGGATCGTTTTGAGCAGGAGAATGGTGACCTCAGGGCAGCGTTTTAAGTATTACCTCATAGCCATAACCATAAATTGTATCACAATCTACAATCCTCCTTATTTGTGGACGATTTTGCAATTTTCGGTTTCTCCTCCAGAAATGCAACAGTGACTCAGTTGCACTTTACAAAGGCAAGGGAAGGAAGTTTCTTTCTACTGGGTGCCAAGGCACATTGGCATTAAACAGAACGAAAGGCCGAATGCAGCAATCAAGAAGATGTATCGTCATCCGTGGTTACAGGAATTTGATGGAATGCGGGTTTTCAGTTTTCTGCTGATGTGTGTCTGTGTGTGTGTGTGTGTGTGTGTGTGTTTGTGTGTGTGTTTGTGTGTGTGTGTGTGTGTTAACTTTGATCGTTCTCGTTGTATTATTAATTTATCTGACTTGCTCGTGACGGACACCATTCTACATTTTAAAGACTAGGTGCTGTTTCTCGGCCTCATTTGTGACTCCAAACTGTCATGGTTACGAAACCTGAGAGACTTAAAAACAAAGAACCACGAGGCACTGACCATCTGATTTAGCCACAAGCCTTGATGAATGCCAGTTCTATAGTGATTCCGTGCGATCGCGGCTAGCCTATGGGAGCACAGGGTATGATCAGCGAGGCCGTTTTATCTCAAAATCACTGACGCCATCCACCATGGGGGGTTAAGTTGGCTACGGTTGCTTACAGGACCTGCCTCATACCGAGTTTTTGTGCTGACGATGGAGAACTGCCACTCACCATCCGGTGGTAACTCTTCACGGTGCGTCAGGCATGTAAGTACATCAAATAAGTTCCTCACTGCTCAGAATCAGCCAGCATATCATAGATTAGGTCGTTCATCTATCGAGCAGCTTTTATCCAATCGTCCATGAGCAACAAGGCCATTTGTGATCCGTGTGCGGCGTGTGCTGCAGTCGCTTGGCACAATCTCAAATCCAGCGTTTTAACAACTTGCCAGCCAGGTTACTGTAGAGGCCCAAAGTAGTTTTAGACTTAGTGCACTACCGAAGAGGCTGCACTCTGCAAATGTGTTTAAAACAAGTTTTGTGACATTTTAACTGAGCAGCACTGCTTTATTGGTGTGTTGAAGCCTGATTCAAAACAGTAAGACTTCTTTAAATGATCTGTTATTTTCCCTGATCGTGTCGTCAAGATCTGACTGCCTAAAGACTTTATTGCCTGTTACTGAATTATGCGTTCTGGCGGGAGTAGAGCAAGTGAGATGTACTTCAAACGCTCATTTTCTCCTCTGTTCAGACTACCTCTGTGACCTTGACTCTGCAACACATGTAAGAAGCAGATAAAGTAGTTAAAAATATTCGGAATGCTCTCCCACATCTACAATAACAAGGGATGGGAGTATGTTTCTGCTGAGTGCCAAATCACGTTGGCATTAAGGAGAACGAAAGGTGGATGTAGCATCCAAGGAGGTGTATTGTGTTTCTCAAATCCTTCAGAATAACATCGCCCTATATGCTATCGCCTCACTATTGCGTCACACAGTCATGCGTCGGTGGGAAGAAGAGTGACTGGAGGTAACAGGCAACAAGCTGCATCTAGTACACAAGGTAGCGTGGGGGTACCCCCTTCCATATTCGTCTCTGTACAGGACACAGCCCTTTGGGGCATGGCTTCTTGCTCCCGCGAGAGGACCATCGAATGTGTGGTGCTTGTGACGTACAGATCACAATGCGCCACGTTTTACTTGACTGGGTTTCATTTTCAGACCTAAGGACGACAACTTATTCACCGACAGACTTGCCCTCCCTTACAATTAACAAACAATGTGGTACATCTTTTGAGGTTTTGTGTATTGTTCGAGTTGTTAACTAAAATTTTAGAGCGACTTTTTTTACTGTTTTTCACGGTGGCTTGCTCATCCGTTTTTCTTTTTGTAAGTGATCAGCCAGCCATAAATTCCTATTAATCTGATTTGGATTTCCTCTTGTCTTCCATATATTTAATTAATAGTTGTGTAACACGTGAACAGTTGTAGTGCTATCCTGCCTGATGTGAGCTTCTATGATTGTGGTGCTGATCGTGGGTGATAATGGCCGAGAGTGCTGTTTTATCTCAGATTGTTTTTTATCAATTTTCTGGCATTTTGTACGCTTTAACTACAATCGTTTCTACTAATTTCGTATGAACGTTGATGACATCGTCGTTACTGTCCCCAAACTCACAAACACACACACCAGTTTTACTAAAACCCATTGAGTATCTCTCGTTGGTTAAATGCTAATGGAAGTGACAAAACGCTGTATCTAGGCATACACACTAAACACCTTTTCTTGAACACAGGCGAGTGGAGTAAAGGTAAAAGAGGCATTTCATACTCGGACAACACGCAGTATAGTACCTTTACTGATGCTTGCATTGATATAGAAGTAACTGAGAGTATGTAATACGGAATGACGTGTAATAGTTGGTTCAACTTTGTAGGCGGAGAGGAAACAGCATGCAAACGTTTTAAATTCAAAGTCTGTTCAATTCAATAACCACGTAACGTATTTTAAGGCTACAACTAATTGTGCCGATGGCCTTGCCGCAGTGATAACGCCAATTTCCGTCAGATCACAGAAGTCATAAGCACTGTCTGGATTGGGCAGCACTTATATGGGTCACATCCGGGTCTACCGGGTTGCTGTTGGGAAGCAGGGTGCACTCAGTCATTATGACGCCAATTAAGGAGCTGCTTGATTGGAAAGTAATTGTACGAGTCACGAAAACTGACAACGGCCGGCTGAGTGGTGTGCTGACTACATATATAAGAAGATGGTATCTATATAAGGTGATGGTATCTGTTGTTTCAGGCATGTCCGAAAGAACAGACATTCCGAAAGAACAGATACCATCTTCTTATATAGTAAAGGCTAACCGGCCATGACCTTCTTCTTCTGTGCTGATGCACACTCATTGCCCGAACTCTTACGGGACTCGGTCAGATTGTGTGCCGCGAGTAATGAGTGTATTGGGCAGGGGCACAACGAATGTAGTGTGTGGACATAATGTTTTGAATATGGGTCTCCCGTGGAGCGTGCAAGGGATAAATCCCTGCAGTCGCACTATTCTCTGTGCTCTCGGTGGCTCAGATGGATTGAGCGTCAGCCATGTAACCAGGAGATCCCGGGTTTGAGTCTTGGTCGGGGCACACATTTTCAACCGTCCCCGTTGATGTATATCAACGCCTGTCGGCAGCGTAGGGTCTGGATTTAACTATAATTTCCTTATAGAGAGCTGCATGGTCATCGATGGTATATGTCTTTTCGGACATGTCCGCTGCTGTTGCCATTTACAACATTTTCGTCAGTTGTTGGGTTGAACCGGCGATTTTCACGTATTGTCCTGGTCCGGATTTATAATAACTGCACGACGGATTCTATTCTTACATGATGCAGCCGAGTTGCACTCTTGAAAATTCTTGTTTCGTCGAAACAAACAAGTACTACAGTGTGAGTCACTAACTATTGCCACCAAGAATAACTCCGAAAGCTTGATAGGAGCTGAAAAGTTTGTGGGACAAAAGTTGCGTGGGACAACGGGGGCCATAATACGACGTAGTTTTTTTGTTGCTAGGTGGGGTCGCGTCACAGGTATGAAGGACCTCTTTGTTTTTTTTTTTTTTTTTTTTTTTTTTTATAAATGGGATGGTATAGTTTCGTACTTAATTTCTGAAAGCGTCTACCGAGACGAATTCCATGATGTGTAAAAGTAAGATCTTTGAGGGTCAACGAAGTTCACAAAGGTGACATGAACGTCTATTTACAGAAGTTGTCCGAAGTGATGACCGTTGGTATCAATGCAGTGCTGCAGCCTTCTTATCACGGATTGTGTGGTATTCCTTTTGACATTGGCATTTATCCGCCGAAACCATTCATAGACTTTCAGTTATAATAACTCCTCCAGCACAGGTGTGTATGAGCCTAGGTTGTGACGCAGGATTACGACATATGGACGTTTTGGTCTCTCCGTGAGTCGTGGAATAATAGTCAATGGTGTTACGGCGACCGCACGCATAATGCGGCGAATCCGGTTCGAGACCTGATCTGGTATCATTTTAGGCATCATTCGCGTCAATCCTTTGTGCACTAATGGTTGTTCGTATTCGCAGCTGCGAATACATGTCATGTACTTAGGAATATATTTCGTCTAGTTTAGGGCGGAAATTTGTCGCAAATAGTGTTGGGTTCTACGTGGAATATTTTGGGACAGTGAACACTTACACTTTAAATAATTTTGCATTGTCGTCTGAATTTTTTAAAATTGGTTGTAGTGAGTTCATAACCATTATATGTTATATGGGGAGGAGATTAATTTTAGATCTGAATAGCTACAGCGAGTAGATTTACCACCAGTTAGCCATTTAATGTCTTCTGTTAATAAATAAATAGTGAAACGTATTACATTCTGCACTCTTCGTTGGAGAACATTCCTTGCACGCTGTAGCGTTACTATGAGTTCATCTAACAGATCTGCATTCCGATTTTGTTTACCAGGAACAATTAATTATAAGTTTTTCGTTTAAGAAAGCGACATCTAAGGACTCTAAGCTCTGAGACCACGATGAAAACCAAAGACAGTTTATTATTTATTCTAGTATTTACTATTATACCGCCGCAAAATCAGCAGTTAAGTCTAGGACAAACATATGTACATAAGATGTGACACAAGATAGTGTTGCCGACAAACAAGGAATAAAATTTTCCTGCAGAAGAACTAACTTCGTAAGGAAGTAGTTAATGAAGAACTATGCCAGTGACATGTATAAAAATTTGACTATTTTCCGTCTTTAGTGTAACATCTCTGAATGAATATTTCGTCCGTAAGGGACGGTATTATGAGAGCAGCGACTCTTCATAAATACGAATAAAACAGTTTCTGCATAAGTCGCATGCTTATTTTGCCACTAGGCGTTTCGATGGTTCACACCGTCACTTTCAGGTGGAGAATTGCTAACTTACATAGGTGGTGCTGGGGAAGAGTACAGACGTCTTATCACATTAGCAGACCAAGCGCAGTCTAAGTTATTTTGCTTCTTTTGCTAACGAAAAAAATTTTATGTATTCATTTGTAAAATATATTTTTGAGGTTGTAATGTCAACGGGAATATTTTGTGTCGCCAGTGTGTGGGACAGTGCTCGGGACTTGTGCTTGTTAATTAACGACTATTTTTCCAGAAATGATTTTTAACTGAGGAAAAGCTTATTATTATACTGTGAATTATTATTCTTTTGTGAAATAACAACAATATGTTTTATTATTTTATAACCAGTTTCCTACAAAGAATAACCACATAACAAAAGGTAATACCACTGAAAGAGTGTATTGTCTTTGTATTGTCTGTGGAATTCTTCCTTCTTATGTTCTTCCCCTCTTTGTATGAAGCGGGTGAGATCGAAGATAAGCTGAAGTCTGTTCTTTTAAATACTGTAATAGGTAGTCATAAATGGTCAAAGGAAAAATATAACGTAAAATTTACTAAAAGGAATTCTAGTGTACAGACTTTTATTTGTAACTAAATAACCAACTATGAATGTTTTAAGTTTTGTGTCCGCAGCAGACGAGACTGTGCTTTGTTTGCCGCTATTACGTGAGCGTATGGAGCGGCAATTTTAAACTTCAGAAATAATCAGTCACTAATTCTTTCGATCGATACTACAATATTAGAACTCAGAGGACAAGAACCCACAGGATTTTATTATTTTTCTATCTTAGAAGTGATGATAACATTCAATAGAACAATTTTAGACTTTACGTAATGAAATCATTTTATGACTGGTGCGTAAGATTAATTTTTCCAAAACTAAGTCATCATTGACTTTAAGGGGATACGGAATCGGATTTTGGGTTAAAAAATCGAATTTTTTTTTATTGGCGTATTATATTCTGCCATGTTTCCTCTTTAAAATGACGTATCATACATAGCTCTACTACAATTATAACTATTTTATTTTTATATATTTGTGAGATCGGGTATTGCGCTCTTCACAGTGGTATAATGTTCGCTATGTCAAATATCTGGGAGATGGTGACTCTAAAGCATTCAAAGAAGTTTTGGAAAGCAGACCATATGGGAACAGTGTAAATATAAGCAAACTTGAATGTATAGGACATGTACAGAAGAGAATGGGTGCCAGGCTGAGAAGGTTAAAATCAGTTATGAAAGGGAAAAAACTAGATGATGGGAAAACCTTGGATGGCAGAGGAAGATTGACTGATTCCATAATAGACCACATTCAGAACTGCTATGGCCTTGCAATCAGGCAAAATACAGGCAATCTTGAAGAAATGAGGAGAGCTATATGGGCTTTATATTTCCACACCGCATCCACGGATGAGCATCCACAACATGGTTTGTGCCCCAAAGGTGAAAACAGCTGGTGTAAATACAATAGGGGACTAACAACAGGAGAGAAATACATTCACCACCACAGTCTACCATCAGCCATCATGGCAGAAATAAAGCCCATTTTCAGAGATCTGGCTGACAGAAGTCTTCTGATGAAATGTCTTCACGGAAAAACGCAGAACCACAACGAGTGCTTGAATAGTGTGATATGGCATCGTCTCCCAAAAACAGTGTTTGTCGGAATTAATACACTACATTTTGGTGTGTATGATGCTGTGGCAACCTTCAATCTTGGAAATATAACTAAATGCCAGGTCCTTCAAAAGTTGGGTATGTGTGTTGGTTCCCGTACGGTACGTGCTATGTTCTTTTTAGATCAGCACAGACTAAGGCATGCTGATAATATAATCAAGACATTAGTGAAAAAAGCAAGACAGGTGCAGAGGGGTGCCAAAAGAAGACTTGAAGATGATTATGAAGACTGTGAAGGGGGTATTAGCTACGGATCAGGAATGTTTTAATCTTCTTTCTCCGTTTCCCGTAAGTTTACTTTTTACTTCATCTAGGAACATTATCTCAGGTACTGGTCAACCTAGAAGTCTGAAATTTTTATGACGTAGTGACATAGGTCCCTATTACATACTGAAACAACGATTTTTTAATTACTTGATTTACAAAAGACTTAGGGGTGATAGTCTAGTAAAAAGCGATGGAAAAAATTTACTTAAAAATAAATGTACAATATCTCTGTAAGAAAATACTTTGACAATAAACTGTTGTTTCAGTATTGTTGTAACATATGAATGCACATACAGTAAAATTTTTACCTCTCTGTCTCCAGTAGTTTGTGAGAAAATGTTCCCTATAGTAGGCATATATTAACATTGCGGGGATAGGTGATTCCGTATCCCCTTAAATAGAAATATTTACGACACCAGTGTTGTTATGGGTACAGATGGTGGTGTGCTATATTAGTTATTTGATGCATACATTTTAATGCAAAGTATGGAATTATTGAAACTCGTTATAGTCGGTCTAAGCAGCACATAAATAAGAATCAGAGTTTATTTATTTCTTTCCAATAATAATCTCATTTTTGCTGCTACAGTTTCATATGTTTTACAATAACACCTACACACCACAACAACAACAACATTAAATAGAATTTCAAATTACCCATTACAAGGTAAAAGAAAACATCAATTTGTGACACTGATTAGTACTTACAGGGACAGCAGGTTCGTAAAAATTCTGCATATAGCTGCCTGCCATATATCAACTCCACTGCATACAATGGTTCCACTCTCACTTCAAATATGTTGTACATGTTACAGATATGCTTATTTACATTAGATACAAACATAAAAGATTAAATGATTTCTACATATATATGACATTAAAAAAAGATGAATGGGTGCCATCAGAATATGGATATGTGCACAATTTAGTTATTATAATAGGTATTTACAGGGCTGTCATCATTTACCATGTATAATAGGTAGTTATGTATATTACGTTTTTAATGTTTTCATAAATATGAATGATCTACAAGCATTGGATACATAAATGTTGGGTTATGTACACAAATACGTTTTTGGTTTGTTTTAAGAAATGTCAATGGGCTGCACCTGAACATGGATATGTGAACATTCAATTATCATACTAATTTCATATGTATGGAAACAATGTGACATCATGTATATGTACTATAGGTTGAACTTACCGAGAGGTAAATGGGATTGGTTACATTAATTACTGTTCATTCAATCTGTCAATTATACAAATGACTGAAGCACTGTGTTAAGGCTTTTGAAAAATGTGGCTGAGCCCCTCTTAATGTTATCTTTGAGCAGATGTTCCACAAGTTACTTTATGTGGGTATAGTTTTGTAGTTCTTCATATAGAGACATTCCGTTGCCTTTTTTCACTGTATGTCATATTTCAGTGTTGCTTGTGAGATTGTCAGATGGATGTCTTGTAAGTATTGTATGGGAGGTTATTTCAGATCTATGTGGTGTGTCATATCCGAAGGTGTCAGTGCATTCTTTGAATCTTGTGTGGATGATATGGTGTGTTTGACCTAAGTACGGAGCTGGGCATTTACTGCATATGATTTTATATATGTCAAGAGACGAAAATTTATCTTGACTGCATCTCAGGTTCTGAGGAAGTTCTGGCAAATTTTATTGTTTATTGGGAATGCAAGTTTTACTTTGCATCACTTCAAAGTATTAGCCACTTTTTGGGAGATGTTACTAATTACAGGAATGCATGTTATTGTATTCCCTTATTGCTGATGGTCATTTTGTAATTTTTTTTTTATATTTATAACTCAATCGTCTATTAGTGTGGGTTTATACTCATCATCTGCAGCTTGTTATATAATTTGTATTTAATTATGGAAGATCTCATCACTCAGTACAATGAATTATTGAGCAGTATGCTGCTAGCTTTTGCATGTAAGACTGGCAGGGGATAGCATCTACATGTAATGGTTGGTTTCCTGTATATTTGGAACACATTTTTGTTATTTTGCTTACAGGCAGTTAAGTCAAGAGAATTAATGGCATTATATATTTCTTGTTCATAAGTGAATTTAATACTCATGCGTATTGAGCTGAAAGTTTGGAGGTGATCTTGGGCATCGTCTTTGTTCTCCTCATCCAGCATCACAAATTGGTTGTCTACATATCTTCTGTAGAACTGAGCTTTTTGAATGTTTTTGCGCTTTTTGTGTAAAGTTTCTTGCTCTAGATAGTTGAGGAATATTCGGCTGCATTCCATTCATATCCTTTTAAAAACAAAAGCCAAAAATATTTATTTAATCAATTATTTTTGTAGCCAGTGTTGTAGCCCATCCACAGTTATAAAAAATTAAAAAAAATATTACATAGGTAACAGCTTAATAAAACTGAATGTTCCACATATACATATTCTGATGCAGCTCATTCATGTTTTGTAAAACAATAAAAACATATTTATGTGGGAAATATTTAATATTTTATCTTTGTATCTAATGTAAACAAGCATATCTGTAGCTGTATACCATCTTTCACACGACAATATAAATACAATGCGCAGTGGAGAGGGCATATGGGATGCAGCAGTCCACAGAATTTTTAAATTACCGTACCTGTGAATACAATTTGGCGTCAGAAATTCATGTTTCTTTAACCTATAAATTCCTTTTCTAAATAAATATTTTTATAGTTAGCAAAAGACGCAACGTGGTCTACCCTGCTTTTGGTCTGGTAATGTGAAAAGACGACTGTGCTCTCCACCAACACCAGGTATGTAAAGAAAAAATTCTCCACCTGAAGATGATGATGTGAACCATCAAAACGCATAGTGGTAAAGTAAACAATCGACTGACGTAAAAACTGTTTTATTTGTGAAAACTGGACGGGGAAGGGATGGGGGCAAATGTGGTATGTCCTAACATGTGTATATATTTCTGCCACTGCTGCTATGTGAACCAATCGTTACTCTAAAGCCTTTCACATAAGGCACAGCAGTAGAACATTTAAAGTAAGATGCAAAGAGCACTGAAATATGCCGCCAGTCATTCTACATTGGCAGAACGCCACCAACAAGACCACCGCCACCCTATCACAATGGAAACAGACAAGTAAAGAATTGGATCTGGTAATAAATACACATATTAACACTAGAATATCATTTCCAGATTCAAAAGACACTGACAGAAAATAATAGCAGCTAAACGATCGCATAACATTTACAAATAAAACGTTATTTTCCGCAGTACGACTTCTTGTGGATAAAGAGCAACCTTCATAGAGCCACATTGAAAACTTTATCACCTAAACCAGATTGCTGTACCAATTCAAGAAAACATCCATAATATCGTAATAAATATTTTTATTTAAGTAATGATTCAACACAGCTGCAGTGGCAAAAATATATACGCATGTTAGAACATACGACATTTGCCCCCATCCCTTCCCCCTCCCATTTTCACACTTTCTCAAAAGTATAAAAGATGATCACACATACGAACCCACAGTTACAGGCACTGTACTGGCCTCATATTGGCACAAAAATTATGAACACATGTGCACTCACATATACTTGAATGTGCACCCGCAAACAAAAATATTCAGGTACTTGGAAACAGTCAGTTGAATATCAGCTGTGAGATAAGTCTTGGTACTGAGAATTTAAGCAACAATATCATTTAAAACAGACTTTTGTATATAGGAGAAAACATGGGAATAATGTAAGGAACTAAAATAAACTTGAGGATTAACATAACTGTAGTTGTCACAGTGATCATTGATGAGTTTTCTAAAGTAGAGCGAAACTCGGTTGTCCTAAACAAGACGTTTTAATATAGCAAAAGACGAAATAACCCCTATATTATTAGTACGAACAGCTACTTTGTAAGTGAGGCCTCAGAACCAAAAAAAAATTAAATAGTTTTTTTATTTTGTATTGCTATAATTTTGATGTTCGTAAGGAGCTGATACTATCGACTCAGTTCATGGAACTTTTGTTAATATTACGGCAAGAGAGGAATAACGTAGCATCATAAAGAAATATCGCTCATACAGACCAAATTCAGCTTCTTTGCTTTGTTGTGCCTTGCTCAATAACGAAGGTATTGTGTCTACTCGAACTAGGGAATAATTTTCTTTAAACACGATGATTAAACCTATCCTGGCTTTGTACCACATCATTGTACAAAATACTTTAATTACAAATAAGTTATAAATTGTAAATTACTTATAAATTAATTACACTAAAATTTTATGCAGTGACGCGTGACAACAGCCAGAACAAGTTTAATCATCATGACACTGGCCTCAGAAACCTACGCAGTCATGTTGTTCAAACACCTTAACAAATTAGTGCTAAAATGAGGAAGATGGCATATGGCTGGGTCAAAAAAACCTTTGTCACGAAGGCTTAATTTTTAAAGAAAATTCATACTGTTAGTGGTCTTTAAACATACAAAACGTTTACTTTTTACCAGTCAGTGATTTCCACATATTTCTGTTCAGCCTTGATCCTCGGAGAACTCATCTTTCATCAATGCACTTCATTTTCAACATATTGCTATAGGCTCTTCATTCAAAAGCTTCAGTACTCTTCTTTACTGCATAAACGAAGCCAATGACTAACTTCAATTCAGTGCTGTTTTCTAAACATTTAGCCTTAGGAATTTTCTCCTTCAAATAACGGCCTGAGTCTGCATCCACCAACCACTCTCCAAGACTTGCTAGCAGCGCTGCAGAAGGAAGGGAGTTATTGACTCAAGATGAGATTGATGATATCATTCAAGCAATCCCCGTCATTGTGTGGTCACACCCGTTATTGAGCACCTTAACTAGCTGTCGGTATGTGTTTGGAAATCCTTTAAGTTGGAAAAAGGATGAACATTTTTGTCTACCATTACGCATATTGCAGTTGTGTACGTTCAGTATCCTTGACATTGTTTCTACTTTACTATCACCTGTTTATAATGTTTTGTGGCAAAATAAACACAACTTCGCCTAATTTCCATTTGTTTCTTTAATTTTGGACACCATTGCATAATTTCCAACGTCATCTGCGAATTGATAACTTTTTCCAAATATCCGTAGGTATGTCTCCAGTCTCATAGACTACCAACAGGAAATTCGATAGTAGCGTGGTTGGCACTTCCCTCCAGCGGTGTTTGACATCACGAAGAAATGTGTCGTAAACCTTGGGGTGGCACATTTGCGATGACAAGCGTATTTGACGCTTGTCCGTGGCGACATCCTAGGCCGGAACCGTGGCTAGAGGTGCAGAGTGGCCGTCACTGTAAATTGCCACGAGGATAGGGCGGGTTCCCCCTGGGACGCTCAGTACGGATTTTGTGTGAACTGTCTGCCCAAAGACACTCATTGGACCTTGGCAGAGATCAGTGTTTATCCAGCATTCAAGGTCGAGTGTGTTTGTGAAGATGTCGTGTAGACGCGGCTCGATGCGGATATAGTTGAATTATGTACGTCAGTAGTGCGCTGGGGACCTGTGGACAACAAAGGATTGAGTCGGTACGTCTAATAGTATGTTCTACGCCCATGTTAGTACTCTATAAAGCGTTCCTACATTTCTGCTTATGCAGCCTGTGTGGAGACTAGTTGTACCATATCAGTATTCTGTTATCATTTAGTTGCGCTTACATAGCACAATTGACCCTCTTAGGAACAGTTACAACTGGTATGTTCGACCGGGCCGTTTCTCACTTCGCCATAGCCTCCTGATTATGTGTATGGCACATGCCACGTCTGAGCAGACGGATGTCGAATGAGACTTTTCTGTAAGATCTAAGCACATTGATTTTAAAGGTTAGCATTCAAGTACAGACATATGTATGCAGGATTTGGTAGTTAAATATGGTGAAGGGGATCCGTCTACTTAAAAACTTAAAACAACAGGCATTGGTTTTGTTCACTCATATTGTTAGCATATGATGTTTGAGCTAATTATCTGTCAGGGGTATCTGAGACTTGTGTAAAGGACTATTCTATTTGACTGATAAAACTGTAACGTGTGACCACTGTGCTATTGTGTGGAAAAATAAATAAAATAAAAAAAGAAATTACCTAGGGGAGACTAGTCTCGCAATCGGTTCACTGTAAATTTTTCATAAGTTGTCAATATCTTGTGGGTGTTTGCTCTTAGTCATACTGGTTTCTGGGAACTAATTACGGGTGTGTTCAGATCATCTGATTGAACGGAGTTGTGTAAAGTTCGTAGCCCTCCAGTGAATATTGTCAGTAGTACTTGTCCGGCGCCATTTGCCGCTGTGTGCTGCGTGATGGTCGTCTACGAAAGAAATTTACTAATCCTTGTCAAGTGTTGGTAATTAATTTAATCCTTAGGATTGTTAAAGCCGGCCTGATTGTGCCAGTACAGTTGCTTTCATTGCCTGATGTGCGAGGCGTGGACATAAATTCGACAAATTCCTTAGTTACTATTTTGTGGCTAGTCGAAAATTGTGCCTGTTATAATGAGTTGTTAATTAATCATTACTATTTTAAGATTTTTCTGGTAAAGCAGTTACAAGTAAATTTCAATTGTAGTAAATGGTCATTATGCTGTTACAATTCTTTGGTTAAGTAATTTGAAACAAATTAAAATTTGAAAAGGAAGTAGTTCTGTTTAGTTAGAAGTTCCTGTGGATTATTTAATTGAAAGTTTCTTGCTAAATATCCATTGGGAAATACAATCCACAGAAGGTGTACCGAACAAGCAAGACTCTGATTGATGATTTAATAATTTGTGTTAATGTTTAATTTTATTGAAGATTAGAAAATGTCAGACGTCGCTCCATATTACCTTCTGGTACACCAAAATAACATGCACCTCTTCTGTCACCGATTACAGCGTTCTTTCTCCTCGCAGGGGCCTTCAGCGTAGCCTCCCACCGATGTACTGTCTCCACAGCAGTTGACTTTGGGTTTTGTTTTGCACTCTCAGTGCACCTAAATACTTGGAAGTTGGTCTGGTCACAACAACGAACAGGAAGGTAAATACTAGTAATCAGCTGAATTTTGGACTCATGTCACTGACGGCTATCAGCAGTTTATTTTTGGAACATGTATTGTGTTCGAACATTATGAAATGCCACGAACACAACGATCCATTGACACATACACAGAAAGAACCTATAAAATATCCTTGTTGTGAGCCACGTCTGACTCTTTATTTAGGCGAAGTAATGAGGCTTGCGGACGGAGGATCTCCAGTTTATTCCATATCACTAGAATTCCAGAAGACGTTTGACGCCGTTCCTCACAAGCGTACTTCAATAAAATTGCATGAAAATGAATATCTCCTCATTTTAGTGCATTATTCATGATCTCCTGTTAGAAACATCAAACTTTGTAGCAGTAATTGACAGGAAGTCATAGAGTGGAATAGAAGTGGAGTCTGCGTCTGCTTAAGGAAACGTTGAGGCATTCCGCTCCTTTTGATCTACATTTCAGATTTAGAATACGAACTAAGCAGCCGTCTACGATTATTTGTAGATGATGGTGTCGTTAATAAACGTTACGCTGTATTAACAAAAGCGTGAAGAAGTTAACAATGTGTTTTATTTTTTACCCTGATTGGAGTAAATTTCTTGTTGTGACAGTTTTTGATTTCGTGAGTGTAATTTGTATCTCCCGCTACTTGGTTCACAGAGTAGCAACTGCGTGTATTATTACGTGACAGTTACATGAATATATGATTGGTGTTGAAAATCTGGGCCCAGGTAGGCACAATCCCCAAAAGGGTAACATGTTTGAGCTATTGGGTTTCAGCCTGTCGATGCGAAGTATTTGCGCTCTGTGTCGGATGATAATGTGGAATGTTTAGTTATGACTTGTTTAGAGCATAAGAGGTTAGATTCTGAATGAATGCATGAAGAATTATTGAATATGAGGCGTAACTGTTAGATATTGACGCACTCTGAGAAAATAACTGAAATAAAGTTTTTAGGAAGCAACTCAAATGACATTATAAGAAAAATATCTGAAATAACTATAAATGGAGAACATGGATAGAGACTGCTTAGACTGAGAATAACAAATTACGAAGCTAAACAGCAGCTAGGTTAACATATGCACAGTCAGTGAGCTAAAATGCTGACATGTAAAGAGACAACATTACAACTTAGAGAAAATACTCTGCCAAAAATAAGAACAATAATTATTTTAAGGACTGTGGAAATGAGAACGTAAACTAGTAAAGGATGCACATACAGCAGTAGTCGATAAACCGAATTAATGGACTGAAGTGGATAGTGTGCGAACTACGAAGCTTCTCTTTGCTTGCCAATATGCCATAGCAAGATATGGTTCCTGACCCACAGTGCGTTTAGAAAAGGGTTGAATTGTCCCTGTGGTGTCAGCAATGTCAAATATAGTGATTCATATCTTCCTAGAATGAGGTTTTCACTCTGCAGGGGAGTGTGCGCTGATATGAAACTTCCTGGCAGATTAAAACTGTGTGCCGGGCCCAGACTCGAACTCGGGACCTTTGCCTTTCGCGGGCAAGTGCTCTACCAACTGAGCTACCCAAGCACGACACACGCCCCGTCCTCACAGCTTTACTTCTGCCAGTACCTCGTCTCCTACCTTCCAAACTTTACAGAAGCTCTCCTGTGAACCTTGCAGAACTAGCACTCCTGAAAGAAAGGATATGGCAGAGACATGGCTTAGCCACAGCCTGGTGGAGGTTTCCAGAATGAGATTTTCACTCTGCAGCGGAGTGTGCGCTGATATGACACTTCCTGGCAGATTAAAACTGTGTGACGGACCGAGACTCGAACTCGGGACCTTTGCCTTTCGCTGATAAACTGATGCTCTATAAATTGACAAATCATAATGGCGACTTCTGACACGAATGATGCCATGAGAAGTTTAATTGCATGCTGAAACTGAAATCCTTGAGCGGAAAACCGTTCCAATTGGAATTTCAAATTATGGATCAGTCAAATGCACTTAGGTCAACGAACGTAAGACAATACTTAACCATTTATTACAAGCTGAGAGGGTTCAGGAGCCCACTCAATACCATGTTCGGCTGAGACTTGTGACAGGAGAATATTTCTTATATCCTTCCACCGTGATGATGTCTCCGTTGGGTAGTGGGTTACGCCGGCGGCCTACTCCTTTTGCTGGGAGGAGACAGCTGAAGAGAATTGCAGGTAGGGTCAGATCGCTTCGAGCAAGTGAACACCATCGTAATAAGCAAACAAATCTTCCAATTGCTCCACAAAAGTGACATGTATTGTTATATATAGAAATTTACAAGTTTTCGTGATACGAATGCAGCAATCAAATGTAGAAATGGAAACAAAAGAGACTTTTCATATTGATTTACACCTGAAATGGGGTGTCACCCATTCTGCCAATAAACTGAAAAACTGATTCAGTATTTAAGGAACATATGATACGTCATAGCTCTCCGGCCAAATCCTTATAAATTCATATCGTAACATCTACATCTAAGTAAACGTAAATATTTGTACTCAGCAAGACACGACGCGATATGTGCTTTACGGTACTTCTTAGACCATAACTATTTTCTTGGGTCGGGAGTAATCTATGTCTGCTGTGTGGATGCACTTGTTCAACTTTCAGTAACTTCTTATAACAGTATGGAGAGTCCAGGGAATCATTATTTTGTGGAATATCAAAGCGAGTCTGCTGACTAAAGGTAGCTGTGATTGCGTGGGTGAAAGTGAGGGATCTTTATGAGAAGCAAAGCAGTATTTCTTAAATCTCATCTTTTAGGTATCAAGGCCTTATTTGTCTTTTTTTCATCTAAATCATACTATGCAAGCCACTTAATGGTGTGTGACGGAGGGTACTTTCGGTACCACTATCTGATCCCTCCAACCCTGTTCCACACTCGAATAGTGCGTGGGAAGAATGATAGAATCTTTTCGTTTCATTTTCCCCAGGTTTTGCTTCATAGAAGTTTTATTTTTCATTTTAGGTTTTTTTTTCAATTTATTCCACAATTCTCTGATAAACGTCACCATTCCATCTTCATTACAACTGACATATACTACTACATCTTCTCCTCATAATTCTTCGTCACTGTTGACAGTGACAGTGACAGTGTCTACCAATGCAATGCCACGACTTTTACTCGGCACACCCACTCCATACTCACTACTGTGTGAATGGTCCTGAGCTGTATGTTTCGTGTCACCTCAAATGTTTTGGCTTGATGCTGATCTTTCGTTATGTAGTAATACCAAAGGTGCTTCATTATCATCATGAATATCACCACCATTACCACCACCTCCCCCCTTAGAAGAGTAATATATTTTCCTATTACACAGTGACCCAAATTGACTCTTCCTTCACTTGCAAATGATACTGACTTTTGTTATTGTGATAAGTACAATAATACACTCAGTACCTACTATGCTAAGTTTGCAGACTGCACCGTCCTGCGCTGTGGTGCTGTGCCAAACTACACTTCTGGTCATTGAACAGAAATAAGGTCGCCTACCATGACTTTTACGATGTCTTGTTGCATTTTGACAAACAGCCTCTCTTGCTAACCTGGTGTGGTGTAAGCTATCCCTCTCATGGTGCTACTCCTAGCAGTGATGCCTGAGAAAATGTTGCCTGCATGTTGCAAAGGAACTGGGCCGCAGTTGCTGGCTGCATGCTGTCTCATGCTACGTCGCCAGCGCTTCATAAACGTCTTGAAGTCTCCTTTTTTGGACATCAGTTTCTTTTCATTGCATGCACTTCACAAAACACAGCATTCCACATGCATTACGTAAAGATCCAAAATATCAGCTGTCACTAATCAGTGCTATTGTATAACTTTGAAAACTAAGAAAACAGTCATCAATGGCACCTTCACGAAATCTCTTGCGCAGACAGACGCTTAAGCGATATTCTGCTGTCTAGAAATCATCCAGATTCTGTGCTCTAAAGCATTATTAGTAATCAAAGGCTCTGTTAGTCCTATAAAAGTAAAAGTTCAGTGGATTACCACAGTAAAATCACCGTCATTGCTAATTCATTGTTTTTCATTACTTTCAATGTAATCCTTCGCAGTCATAGTCAAGTACGAAGGGTGTCAAGTACAACACCTCCACAGTGAATGTCATGGCTGGTGTTAACAGCCTAGCTGTGCAACTGAGTGGCGTACAGCATGCACGGCATCAAGTATACGTTTTGGGACTCCGTAGCCCACTCCTTCATCTTCTTGAGTTTAACGTTCCTCTCACTGAAGAATAGCACACTCAATCATGTTACCGCTATGAAATGGTTCTACAACTGGTGTGACTGTACGAATGTAACGATCTGTATTTAAGTAAGTGGCATGATTACTTGTTTTAAGTAATGCCTATCATTCATTTAGTGCAGCATTTCTTGTCACAACACTGCTACCTTTACTGCCGAAATTTTACATTAAGTTCCACCTGTGTAAATCGCTATTCGGCATTTGCCGATATTAATATTCATGGATGAAGTGTACGTTTCAGTTATCAGTATAACTATTACTGTATTTAACATAATTCAGCTCAAGATATTAAAAATTATCATCTGTGACTTCACATACATGACCACACTCGGATAAAGGAGCCACCAAAACCATTCTGTCAGCGACAGTGGAGCTTCTCGCTCAAGTGCCTTGACGAATCAGCGTCAAGGAAAAGTAGTGCTGAGTTACGTGGAGATGCACCAGACAGAAGGTGGAGATGCTGTCTCCAACAGTATTGTGTTACCTCACCTGGAAACTATGACACCACAAAGTCGCAATATTCCATCCAAACAGTGGAGCTTGTGACATATGGCACAGCACTACTAATAGCTTGGTTCTAAGTTGCTATAAATTATACAAAAATCAAACTTGAAAATCCCATAGTTCCATCTAACAAACAGTGATAATGAAGTTCAATTAAGTGAGCAGCATCACTTTGCTAAAAAAATCGTGTCTAAAATCACCTGTTGAAGGTAGCAAACAATATGTTGTACTGTTTCAAAATACAAGTTCGAACTAAATCGGTTCAATTTGATAAGCCACAAAATCCGTAACACATAGTGGAGATTGCTGAATGCAAACTACACCGCACAAAACTTTTCTCGACCAGTCCTGTGTGCAGGGCACACTACAATAAACACAGCCATGTCTGTTTAATTTAGGCATTGTCTTCTTGGAAACCAGCAGAACACCATACAGCCCGTATCTCCCTGTGTTTGGTGCAGCTCTCATGGTATCGACAGATGCCAGCTCATATCTGAAGGCGTACGTTTCCATACTAGGCTGCACTACTGCTCCCTTATTTACTCCTGAAACCAACATAGCACTGGCCACTTCATCCTCTACGCATACGACGCTGCTATCCCAATTTTTCATACCACTCGTCTCCACAAGAGCACAGTCAAGGAATCCATGGTTCCATTGGTTGTTGATGTCCTGCTGGACCGCAAGACAACACTTGCCAAGCCATGCACCTTGCATGTGGGAACACTCACTTCAGTTGTCAGCCTCCAAACATGAGTCGTTTCTCGAGACACACATCTCAAGCTGCACTGCTCACCAGAAATCCAAGAACCGACCACTCTGAACCACGCACACCAGATTTTGTTTAATTATGACACAAAATGAGGTAATGAGTTTTTTTGTAAACAACTAACCTCTCAGTTGGGTTATCATCCGCATTACAAGATAGCAGCCCCTGTGCTATGAGACACAACTACAGCTCTTTGACCTAAACTAACAGAAGAACACATCTACATCACTAATTTTAGTTACCTAAATGTGTGCTAACAACTTTCAAATAATAATGCTCCTTAGGTGCCACACATTCACAACTAACTGTTAGCGGGTAAATAATCAATGATGACGTGTAATATTCACAATGGTGCGTAAAAAGATTTTAACTCAATGTGTCTTACATTGGAAACCATCTCCAACTATCTTCCCTTAACTGATATTACTTGTTTTCTCTTCGCTTTACTTAACAAATATGAAGAGAAGCAGAAAGTAATAATTTATTCTTTAGAAGATGATTTAGGTAAGAGTAAGCACGTTTGGGACACACTTGATCTAATACAATTTATCAATGATCTAAAGGAAATTAAGTAGCTCACAAACAGCAGGATTTGTGGATAGAAAAGTTTTGTATTCCTTCTTATAAGGCAGTGGAGGTAGTTAAAAAGACATGTACTATGAATGCAGGTGTTACTGAGAACTGAAAGAATTTCGTTAAAAAATTGACAGTACATTCGAAATAGAATCGTATGCACTCAATATGAGTCTGAAATAAGGAAAAGAATAGGAGCTTAATAACAGGATGAAAAACAGAAGTTATGTAATGTCTGAAGGTCCGTATTTGTGAGTGTGCAAGTTCCACGGTTATTCACCAGATGGAGCATACACCCTGATGTGTTCAAAGAACCATTTCAGTAAATATTTCCTCTGCAGGGTTGATAAAAATAGAATTGTGAGCCGTGCGTGGCTCGTGTTCATGCCATCTCTTATTTCACACCCTGTTTTTTTTACCATACTGCCGCCTCGTTATGTTAATTTTCATTTACTGGTGTCACTGAGTTGCTGCCTTGCCTGTCCGTGAACGACAGCAGCAGCAATTATCGATATAGGCCCTGCCGTATTATCTGTGGGACTGCTATTACTTTCTGGTCGTCGGGTGTCGTCCAACAGAGTTGGAACACTCCAGCAGTTCATTTCGGACGGAGCGATGAAGTCAGTTGTAACACGCCAGCAATGGAGGTCAGACCTGGCTGTCAGACAGTTGGGACGCGGCAGAGGTTCGGTCGTGTTAGAGCGGCAGTGAGGTTCGGAAAGACGTGACTCGCCCGACCGTTACCGGACACATGGCTGGGGACGGTCTTGGTTGATAGTCAGTTGGTCGTCTTACCGGACGACGTGTATTTGATCGCCGATCACTGATGGGTTGGCGGTCTGTGTTTCGACTCGTGGTTCGTCCTGGTGATTGCACAGTCACTGCTTTTAGCATTCGTCGTGTTCTTCGTCGAAGTGTTTGTGAAACTGTGTCAACCTATAATGTTCACTGCCCATTTTAGTGCTGTTTCCTTGCTGATGTGTAGCAGTTGGTCGGTTGGCGCATTCACGTTGTAGCACCAGTGGGGCATGCAGCACCAGGGAGGCGGGGATAGCCATCACTCGCCGATGGTTGCCGACACACATGTTTGGAGTGGGGAGGACTTTGGTTGGTCGTCGGTCGGTCGGCTTGCCAGACGACGTGAATTTGGCCAGCGATAACTTATGGGTTGGCTCTATGTGCTGACGTGTGATTCGTCCCTGTTATTGTACAGTCACTGCCGTTAACATTGTCTAGTTCATCGTGCAAGTGATCATGAAACTTTGTGTAGTTCGTGTCATTTCCACTGACAGTTTATTTTAAATGTTGTCGGCATACTGGCTCTGAATAGTCAGTTGGTTGGCATGGAGCAGCGAGGAATTGTCGGCTGGCCATAGTTTCGCCGGGCCCGCTGGCAGTCTCTACGCGGTGTCGCAGTTTGTGGCGCTGTTCCCATTGCTACGAGGTCCGTGGCTCACCAACCCTGGACACGAAAGTTGAGTTTTGATTTAACCTATCAGCAAGTCAAGAGTGTTCACATTGTGTCTTTTGGAGTTTGTTGTCAGCTGTTGAGATATTCCTGTGAGCAACTACATGGCTTTCCAGTTCGAAAATTCTAGCCACCCTCCGGTGGAGTTTCACTGTGTTTGGTTATTTGAATTTGAAGTGCACCAGCGGAATCTTCTGCCTTGTGGCCGTTAAAGTTCAGGTTACCTGCCCTGGCCGATGACGTAAATTTGGGTACTGTAGTTTCCTTATCTTGTTGTTGCTGTCCAGCACGGTGTGTAGTTTGACAGCTCCTTGTATGATTGGTTGTGGGCGCCTGTATCTTCTACGTTGTTCCGTTCAACTCCCCGTTGTGCCCTCGTCGGGTGAAGTGGAAGTTATCTTGTTGGTGGTTCCGCTGACTGTCTGTCGGTTGGGTTGTCATCGGATGGTGAATGGTTGGCCCGACTGCCTGTCTCACCTAAGCGAGCGTAAGTATTTGAATTACAGGCCGACCCTCGAACATCTGGGCGCCCTCGTGTGTGTACTGCCACAATATTTTTAAATTTGTCTTGTTTTCCTTTTTTTACTTGAATGGCATCTATCCGATTTTGTTGTAAATTAGAGTTGTTTTACTCTTAAGTCTTTCAGCCTAGATTAAAGTACTGTTTCACGTAAGTCCCTCGGCATTTTAAAAACCATTTAATGATGTACAATTTTTAAATCTTTTGAGTTTCAGTTGTTTGTTCTGAAGGCCTTCAGCCTAACTAAAGAACTGTTTCACGTAACGTCTTTGGTATTTAACAAATATTATGATTCGTAGTTTTAATAGGCCTTCAACGATTTGAATTTAACTTGTTTACTTCAGCCTGACTAAAGAACTATTTTAAGATAAGGCTTGCCTTTTAAATTTCTGATTATGCTTGTGTTTTAAGTTATTGGTCTTCAGCCGTTTTTTAAAATCAAGTGGCTTTGAGCCGGTAATTAACGCCCAAGGATATAAGCTGTGTTTAAAAAAAATTGTTTGTTTTTGAACTCTTGTAATATTTGATCGAATAAGAAAAGAGTATGTTCGAGTGTAACTGACAGCCCTTATTTGGACCCCTTTCCACAATTTATTGTATCTGTCCTGTCCTGCGGGTTAAACAAGGCATTTCAAAATTTGTTCCTTCATTATTAGACTAGAAGTGGATGAATTATTCTGGGGAAGGGAACTGCAACACAATACAATACACGCCAACCACTCATATGGGCATTCAAGAGTCAATATTGGTTGAATAATGCTCCAAACAGCGTTAGGAGAGACCTATCTGAAGGTAAAAGTAGGCTTCTGCGGCCGTTGTCACAGTCAATAAAATTCTTCTGGGTGTGAGGCCGCATTGTCAGCTATAATATCCCGACGTTTCAGCGACTGTTGCAAGGTGCCTACCTCAGGGTGTATTGCTAATACACCCTGAGGAAGGTGCCTTATAACAGTCGCCGAAACGTCGGAATTTTATAGTTGACAATGCTGCTTCAAACACAGAAGAATTTTATTGAGCTACTTTAAGGTCTTGAAGGTCTATCAGTAGATGGTGCAAGTGTTACACAGAATTCCTTCAGGCACATTTTAAGAATAATCTGTATTTGGACAACCCACAGAAACAGTCTCATCTAATTTGATCGTAATAATTACAAGTATCAGTACAGGATATTCCGAAAGCAGTAGTTACCTCAATTGTAGAGGCTCTGGATCAGTTAGACTCGTAGGTGTTGAACTGCCAGTATTTAAATGTTTGGAGCAATAACAGCTGGAAAAGCAATTGGCAAAAAGATGCCCAAATTAGGAAGGCATACCACCACCGAAATTGAACACTACACCAACGCAGATAGACGTGCCTTGGGAAATTGATGAGAGATCGCAGTAAGAAGGACAGGGTTGTGTGATTGCTATTACAATCCTCTTAGATGTGGAGAGGGTGGATTTAGTATGTGACGGAATGTTATCAATGGCGATTTCTAGATTACTATAACTGTGATAATGGAAAATGTGAACAAGTCGGTTCACCTCAGGGAAACTGACGAGATTTTCGGATGAGGTCCAGTCACGAATTTCAATCACACGGAAGTATGGTACGACAGATATACTCCACAGAATGCAGTCTTTGTGGTAAGCCACATGTAAATCAATTGAATTATGATTCGTTGAATATTAGTCGTATAAAAAACTATTTTTCTGAAGAGCGAGAGGATTTAATGTTAAAGAATATAGATAGAGAATATAAGGAAAAATAGTTAAGCCAAAGTTTTGATGATATTATAACTATAGAAGATATAATGGACTCATTGTACGAGGTAGGAAGGAAGAAAAGACGGAAGGAAGAAGTTTATCATTTAAGGACCCGTGGACATCGATGTCATAGAGAGAAGACAAGACGGAGAAACAGGAAATGATGTTATTGGAAAACCTCGTTAAAGCTGACATTATACATCTCCAAAAATACAAGAACGAAATTGTAGAGAACAGATTCAATGATCTTAGCATTCGATACTAAGACCTCTGAGTTGGTTGGTTGGTTTGGGGAAGGAGACCAGACAGCGAGGTCATCGGTCTCATCGGATGAGGGAAGGACGGGGAAGGAAGTCGGCCGTGCCCTTTGAAAGGAACCATCCCGGCATTTGCCTGGAGCGAAAGACCTCTGGGGTATACCACTATGCAAACCACGTAAGTGACGAGTTAAAGGTACCAGATTACTTGCTTACTCCTTCTCATTTAGTTGTACGTATGACGAGTTATTCTCCAACTGTCGTATCAACCTTATTAAGAGTAAAGATAACATTTTCTGACTATTTCGAAAAAGGTCATGATTGAAAACATACACTAGAAAAATGTCGAATAACAAACAGGACATAAATTATCTGATAAGACGTGTCATAACTTGAAACGAAGTTCAAAAGAATGTGTAACATGAAGGTGAATCGAATTTGTGCAGAGTAAACTTTATAGGGTGAACAACACTTACAACAGATAGTAGAAAGTTATTTCACCACGTTATCAACAGTGCACTGAGTATGGTGTACTTAACTGCAATCGTTACACAGGCATACATTATAACTTCGTGAACTTGTACATCGGTCAAATGCAACATGAATGAGCATAATGAAAACGTCCGCATTACTTGAAAGAAAATGGAAAAAATGGTGAATAACATACTACGAGAAACGAATGTTGGACTCTGGTGTTAAGGGAGTGCAAATGGTACGATATCCCATAATGCAAAGTGGCAAGTTATTCAGTCTTACAGGTAATCAGCTGTGGCAAATAGCTTTGTTTATTGAAGGATACTAAAAAGCGGTAAAAGACATTACAGACTGTAGGCGACCAGTAGTGCGCCACATTGTAATATAAAGTACTTTCAGAAATTACTGAGTAGAAAATGAGTAATTCCGCCAACAGAAGTACTGATGCAAAGAGAAGTGTATTAGTCAATTATCAATTCAGCCGCTAAGTAGGGAAAAGAGTAAGCTGATATGTACAAATAAGATGAGAGTGTACAGAAAGTTATTTTTATTGAGATATAAAGTAGACAGACAGTCATAAAATAAAAATAGCTTGTCAACAGTCAAACTTATGTTCATTAAATGAATCAATAAAGAACCTGAATTATAGAAACTATACATTAAAGCACCATTACGAGCTGTTACTTTCAAAATGAGAAACAAAAATTATGAAACAGACCTATCCAGAATGTATCAATTTGTGTTGTTTAGCCAAGAAGAGAATGGTTGTAAATAGATCTTTGTAAGATATGGTATAAGCTGAGGAACAAATGATCAATACTTCTAGGAAGGCCAAATCTCTCAGACGGAATGTACGATACCTCCCATTCTCAGAAGCTTGCTTAAATTTTATATTTCTAAATGTAATAATTTTGTAATGTGTATAAGGATAACACTTATGTTTCACGATATTAATCAGAGGAGATGAGATGACACTAATTAGGCTAGCGTCGTACAGGTCAGTGATATGGCAGGGTAAATGAAGGAAGAGGTAGCTTCGCGTGGGTGTCCAACCCCAAGGTGGGCTGTCTTGAGGGGACGCCAACAAGAAAGAATGTAGGTCAGGAGAACAAGTGACTGCTGGAGGTAGGTGTGCGAGACTCATTTTTACGGATGTAAAGAACATTCTACAAAGGGTCGATGATAATGAACAAATGATTATATATATGAATGTTGTTAATGACAGCAATAATGGGAACAGAACACAGAAAAGATATGGAACATGTCTGTATACATGTTCTGGTAGTAATACGATACAAGAATAACAAAAAAAAAAATATCTAATTTTCCAGGGCCGGTTTAAGATGCCTTGTAAGTAATTAATGGAGAAACCGTAAGATGACTTTCAGAACCAAGCAGTGTGTACCTGATGTTTTACATATCCTAATACTGCAGTCTTGCGTATCATCCCGCTGTTACACCTTAACCTCCAGGGCACAGCTTTCAGAGTAGTGGTCTTGTGTACTAAGGTAACATTCTTCTTAATTCTCAAGTGTTTTCTATCACAATGCCCTCGAGACTGAGGTTTAGCTATCATAAGAACTTGTCATACTCTTACAATCTGGTGTTACTCATATCGTTGGGTGTCGTGCGTGTGCAATGTAACATTTTAGGGCCTATTCAGTATAATGGTGCGCTCGATTTATTAGCTGCATTTATTCTGTATAATTCCATTCTCACTTGTAATGTTGTTTATGATACTTGGGTTAGAGCTTTAGTGTTGATTTATGATTATTCTCTGACTGAGTATTATTCAGTTAGAACTGTTACAGAAGTGGTGACCTGAAACATGTTTACTGTAATTAGTTCCACTGCTAGTGTATTATTTGTTACGCTGTTTCTCACACTGATCGTTTTTATATTATTGTCTGGGTAATATTATTCATTTCGAAATAATAAGACTTTACTTTCATAGTTGTGATATTTCCAAATAAATGATTTGGGAGACTTCAGAGTAACATTTTAGTGACTGGTTTCACAACTCACAATGAAGTCTACTCCAGAAACTATGTCGCTGCTAATGATAATTCCTCACCTCAGTTCCTCCACTCTCCAATGTTGGAGTATATAATCGGCAAAACATTAAAACTTCTGTTGACCGTTATCTGTTCGTTGTAAGGGAATATTGAACTCGCTTTCTTTTCACGAGAAAAATTCGGTGTATTGTGACTATACGTGACCATTTACCATCTCCTTTGATACACGGAAGTACAACGCGGCTCCCTAAACACATTATGTTAAAGATACAACATCCCAGAATGTATGAATAAAGTAGTGCTTTTCATTTAAGCAGCTACACTACTTTGCAATCGTAGTGCTATTCTACTTCTTTCTTCTAAGCCTAGATAATAGGGACAGGCTACGCTATGACCAGCTGGACAGAGCAGGCACAGATGAAGAATTTTACGCTTGCCTTCCAGTCAATTGGAAGTGATAACTGTCCTCTCCCAGCCATCATTAGCGACCCAAAGCAATGTGAGAATACACTTTGATCATGGCTAAAGATAGTTTTGTTACTGCAGTAGGAAACGTAAAAAATTATAAAATAATGTTTCACAGAGGTCACAATAAATACCGTATGATACTGGGAATATATTTTCGCACCTTTAGCTAAAGTATGGGAGATTTCATTATGAAATTAACGCTATTCGTAACAACCTCCACTGAAGAAAAGCCGTTGAATGTAAAATCTCTTGCAGTTAATTATGAAAATAGGGCTAAACTAATACATAAAAATATCGTTAATATTGTCGTATGTGAAAACATGATCTATTACAAAAAGTATGTCGCTTTCTTTAAAAGGACGTAATATTCGCCATTGACTGTCGACGGCGAATAATATGACCCTTAAAAATTTCTACATCACTGTGAACCCCGAGCATGAGAAGTTAATCAAAAAGAGTGGCTTAGGTGGGTGCAATCTATTGACGTACCTTCCACTATGGGAAAGATAACGAACGGAGACAGAAGTTGACAACTGTAGATGTTTAGCAATTAGAAAATTGTTCTGGATCCCTTTGTCTGATCATCTAACCTGTATGTCACAGTCTGAGTTTCAAGGAAGACCGGGAGGCGGCCCAGTAACCAGAAAAGAGAGCTTACAAGGCTATGGACGTGGGAGCCTAGTAGTTTAAGTTTCAAATTATTGTTTCGCAGATGCATACGACAAAGATACAAACTGATAACTGAATGGGGCAGATTCAAACGTCAACAGGGCTACAGTACCAGACGTTCACATCATTTTTTAGTTTCTTTCGACATTAATCCGGGAAACAATTTATCTGTAGATGCTATGTTAATAAAATTTGCTAAGAACAAAATGTCAGTGTTTGGATAAGACAAGATTACGTTTATCTTCGATGGTTTCCCAATGTAGCTATTACAATTCTGAGGTCGTTATCTAGCAGGAATCTATAATGTGTCTCATAAGTCAACGTAGGTACATTTACCAAGTGGTTCCCGGTCATGTGACTACTGTACCTTACATGTAGTTATAGTGTGGGATTACGTTTCCATTGTGTTTAACCGGTTGAATCAGCAGTTCAATAGAAAACAGTAATGCTCTTTGTAATCCATTGTTTTACAATAAACCTTAATAAATACATCCCTTCTGAAGGAGGTGCACGTAATTAACGTTGTCGCACCCTACGCGGTTATGTTGTGCTATAACGAATTCCTTACGAAATTTTCTTGTTACTCGCTGCTAGCAGCTTTCCTGAAAATAACAAAAAAAGAGCAGCAACGACGAGGTACTGCTTAAAACTCATAAAGCTGAAAGTAATTTCTGCAGCACGGAAAACCGAGGCGGTGTAGCAATGAATTCTAGCTCTTCACATCAGCATTTCGTAATTGCTGTGTAACGCTCGTCTTTTTCCTTTAGCCAAGAGCAAAAATATTCTTCACCTGAGACCTAACTGTGCCACTTACACGTGTTCTTTGTCAACAAATATTTGACAATCCACTTACCAGGTCTTCCATGTTATACGTTAGTCACTGTAAATATTAATGTAATGCACTACCTAACTACTAATTATATGTTAATGTTTACCATGTACTAAAGACTCATTGCTACACATGTTCCAATTATTTTCGTTTCAAAGCACTTTATCTTGCTTAACTTCTCAGAGATATGATTAAACACTACGAAGCTACACATAAAGCATTAGCCAGTAAGGAAGTTGGGATGCATGACAACCCTCTTTACAGTGCAGGAGTTGGCGCCAGCCATCGTATGACCCTCTGAACTTTTATGACCATAGATCTAGATCCACACCTTACAAATTACAACGAAATACATAGCAGAAAGAAGTAATTATTCTGTCACGTTTTAAACTTACTCCCAGTCCACTCAACGATGGAGGTAGAATGTCGGCTAAATAGCCTCTCAGCGAATGTGTCGTAATTGGTATATGTCTTTTGTGAGACATGATCGGGGTGCTTTGAAATATATGATAATGTAACACAATATTCGAATTTTACACATTTCACTTCAGGGCATCGGAAGTGTGTGTGTGTGTGTGTGTGTGTGTGTGTGTGTGTGTGTGTGTGTGTGTGTGAAATGTATATGTACATTTCTAAATGTCCTTGTAAAGGGAAGATTTTTCCTGAATAATTTACAGGACGGATCCATATCTGCAGACCAACTACGCAAGCCACTAAACGGCACCTGGCGGTGGGCCCACTTTCTGCACCACTACTAGTCATCAACTTTCCTGTTGAAGTAGCAAATAGTTCTAGGGAAAAATGCCTGTCTGTACGTTTCTGCTACTTTTTTTTTTAATTATCATTCTTCCGACTCGTTTGATGCGACCCACCAAGAATGCCTCTCAATTATTTAGGAGATGTAGTCTCATCTCTGTCTTCCTCTGCGGTTGTTACCCTCTACAGCTCCTTCTAATACGATGTAAGAAACTACCTAATGTCTTCACACATATCCTATCATCCTGTTCGTTCTTCTCGACAGTATTTTCCATGTATTCTCTTCCTCGCAGATTTAGCGGAGAATATCCTCGATCATCACCATAACAGTCATCGTAATTTTCAACATCTTTCTCGTACAGTTTCCTCTTGGTTCTTGTGCATTTTGCATGTTACCCGTCTTTCCCTATTCCTTAACCCACTTCTTCTCAGGCTTTCGAATATCTTGCACCATTTTACTTTGTCAAAAGTTTTCCCCAGGTCGACAAATCCTACGACCGTGTCTTGATTTTCCTTTAGGCTTGCTTCCATCAACCGAACATCAGAACTGCCTCTCTGGTGCCTTTCTCTTTCCTAAAGCCACACTGGTCGTCATCTAACAGGCCCTCGATTTCTTTTCCCGTCACCTGTATATTATTCTTGTCAGCAACTCGGATGATTGAGCTATTAACCTGATTGTGCAATAATCCTCGCTCTTGTCAGCTCCTTCGATCTTGGGAACTGTGTGGATAATGATTTTTCGACAGATTTACAATATATCGTCAGGCTTATATATTCTACACAAAAGTTTGAATAATAGTTTTGTTCCCACACACCCCATCGATTTTAGACATTCGGATGGGATGTTATCTATCCTTTTGCCTTGTTTGAATTTAAGTCTTCCAAAGTACTTCTAAATTTTGATTCTAATACTGGATCATTTATCTCTTCCGCATCGTCTCCTGTATCTTCTTCTATCATGTCATCTCCTCTCCCCCTTGTAGAGACCATCAATGTCCTCTTTCCACCAACCCGCTCTGACGTATCCACCTTCGTTGCACCTACGTTTTTTTTTTTTTTTCGGGAAATGTCCATTTATCCTCAACAGAAAAGCCTCTTCAGATATTCATTATCGCAGTATCTATATCCTCACAGAATTTCAAGCGTATCCCTCCATTCCTCAGCAATTCCATATCGCACTTCTTTTGGATGTGATTCTCCTTGAGCAGCCTCATAAATTTCGGCCTACGCTTCATCATTACCAAATTTTGATCTCAATCTATATTTGTCCCTGGAGATGCCTTACAATTCAAAATGCAATTTCGCAACTTCTGCCTTGACCATGGTGTAATCTAACTTAAATGTTCCTGTCACTCCCGGCGTTTTCGAAGTATACCGCATCCTTTCGTGAGTCGTGAACAGAGTACCCTCTATTACCGTCCGAAATTTATTGCTGAACTCAGTAATTCTTCTCTCTCATTACTGCTATCACGTACACATTCCCTCGTAAATCTCTCTTCTAATCCCTCGCATACAATCGCATGATCGAATGACTATTATATTTTCAATTGCTTTTAGAAACTGAATTACCCCTTCAAAATTTTCATATACTTCCTCCATCCCTTCATCTTCTGACTTCGACGTCCTACCTTCCTATTCATGACAAATCCCACTACCCTTATACCATATTTTTCTGCTGTTCAAATTACACTATACTCATCTTTCCAGAAACAACTGTATTCTTTCAATTTCACTTCACTGACGCTCACTGTATCTGGACTGATCCTTGGCATTTCCCTTCTAAGACTTTCTAGTGCCCCCATTACGTCAAAAGTCCTTACATCCCACCCTCCTACTCGTATAACGTTATCCTTTCGTTGGTTATTCAATATTTTTCTCATAGTCACCTCCCTCTTGACAGTCCCCTGCCGGAGGTCCGAATGGGGGACAAGTCCGGAATCTTTTGCCAATAGAGAGGTAATCATGACACTTTTCAATTACAGGTCTCGGTACAAGCCCTAATATGTCGTATCTTATCTTCATGGTCCTTACGCGAAATTTTTCTTGGCGGCTCTAGAATCATTCGGCAGTCAGCATAAAATGCCGATTTTGCAAATTTTCTCAGTAGCCTTCCTGGAAAAGAACGTAATCTTCCATCCAGAGATTCCCATTAGTGTTTCCAAAACATGTCCGTAATACTTGCGTGTTGTTCGAAAGTCCCATTAAGAAATGTAGCACCCCTCCTCCTACCGGCTTCAATGTCTTATTTTAAGACAACCTGGTGCGGATTCCAAACACTCGAGCCGTACTCGTGGTAGCTCCTTGGAGGATCCTGTCTGCGTCCTCCTTTGCAGATGAACCACACTTTCTCCGAATTCTTCCAATAAACCAAAGTCGACCATTCGACTTCCCTACCACCATCACTACATGTTCGCTCCATTTCATATTAGTTTACAACGTTACAGTCAGATATTTAAATAACGTGACTGTGTTAAGCAGTACACTACAAATGTTCTTTACGGACGTTACAGGTTACTTTTTCCTACTATTCCGCATTAAATTACATTTTTCCACATTTAGAGCGAGCTGCGATTCGTTATACCGACTAAAAATTTTGCCTGAGGCATCTTGTATCCTACCACAACCGCTCAACTGCGGCACCTTCCTGTACACCACAGCATCATCAGCGAACAACCAGGGATTGCTCTTAGTCCTGTTCGAAATATCATTTATACATACAGAGAGGAGAAAAATAAATTCAAAAATAAGAATACAACTTCCAGTAAGACCTAGCAAGAGCTTAGGCATTAAATGCAATGTTCAATTAAAACATCAAACAGTGAATCTATGTCTACATAAATTCCAACTCAGGATCTACTAGCGAGGTTCTCCAGTGAATTATTTCTCCACCATTGCGAAGTAATGATGAAATTAATCACATGTATAAATAATAGTAACATATATGAACATCGTTTCAATCCGTTATGACCTTATAACCAACGTGAATTCCGCAGTACCTGTACGGAACGCAAGCTGTAATAGAATATTTGGTAATGTACATGCACATGACGGAGACTAGATTTCAAGCTACACCCTTTCGATACCCCTTAAGCTCGTCGGATAACTAAAACGCCATTAAGCAGTTTATTTATTTTTCGAACACTAATTATCATACTTTGCAAATAAATTAATCTGTTAGAGACTGGTACACAATACAGCAATGAGAGAGTAGTGCCACTGATGCGTAGGTTGTGCTCGAAATTTCACCTAACACAACAGCACATGCGATGAAAAAAGTTCAAAATATATTTCCCACGTAAGCTGTAAATTCTCCAACATAATGACGCAATCAGGCTACGTCATTTATTAAAAAACTTGAGATCAAGAAGGCAATAAAACTCTGTGAAGTTACGTTGGGTTTCACACCTCAAGCAATGTAGGTCATGACGACATGATACATGTGTGCAGTCCGAAAGAGCAGGTTTATGTGAAATCTGCCTGAAATATGTACATCCTCAACTGTTCCATGGAACGTTTTTAATTTCAGTGTAAACATAGCTTCTCAGTCGTTTTCCAGAAATAATTATTGGTAATCTAATTCGACATTGGGTCACTTTGCATTTAAATGAGATATTGAAACTTGCGACGCCGCTACTGACATTAAATGCAAATGCAGCTGTGGGTTCCCTACACTCAGGATCGATGAAGTCACTATCAAAATGATGGTATTCAAGGCCCATCCTTATCAGTGACGTCATCATCATCAGGTGCTACACAACGGCCCCCTCATAACGACATAATTTCGACCCCTCCCCTGCCCACTTATAGCATAGTACGTTAGTATCCGTTAAAATACTGGAGCCAATGACGGTGTAGTATTTTAATAGGACTAAAATGAGGAAGCCAGTCACTTGAATTTCGTATAAAGGGCATCAACTCTAGGGATATGCATTACTTAAAATATTTTTAAAAATACGTAAGCTTTTATTTAATCCCGTAAAAATGTTACCGTGTTCAAAGATCCTGGCTTCTGTGATGCGTAAAACGGCGACATGTTCTAAGATAAACAATATTTCCATTTGGAAAGGCAATATATAACCCTCACTTGAATGTACAAGAAGTTTTGTTCCTTAATCGCGCACACACGCACATATGCAACTTTGAATTTACATCATCCAAAAAAAAAAAAAAAAAAGAAGGCATCGATCTGTAATTCTTTGCGCCACGTTGGGAAGAGTACAATTATCCAAGCCTCACCTTTAGTTAAGTGTGTGTGTGTGTGTGTGTGTGTGTGTGTGTGTACAGGGTGGTCCATAGATCGTGACCGGGCAAAATGTCTCACGAAATAAGCGTCAAACGAGAAAACAAGAAAGAACTAAACTTGTCTAGCTTGAAGAGGGAGACCAGATGGCGCTGTAGTTGGCCAGCTGATGGCGCTGCCATAAGTCAAACGGATATCAACTGCGTTTTTTTTAAATAGGATCCCCCATTTTTTATTACATATTCGTGTAGTACGTAAATAAATACGAAAGTTTCAGTTGGACCACATTTCCGCTTTGTGACAGATGGCGCTGTAATAGTCACAAACATATGGCTCACAATTTTAGACGAACAGTTGGTAACAGGTAGGTTTTTAAAATTAAAATACAGAACGTAGGTACGTCTGAACATTTTATTTCGGTTGTTACAATGTGATACATGTACCTTTGTGAACATATCATTTCTGAGAACGCATGCTGTTACAGCGTGAATACCTGTAAATACAACATTAATGCAACAAATCGTCAAAATGATGTCCATCAACCTCAGTGCATTTGGCAATACGTGTAACGACGCTCCTGTCAACAGCGAGTAGTTCGCCTTCCGTAATGTTCGCACATGCATTCACAATGCACTGCCGTATGTTGTCAGGCGTTGTCGGTGGATCATGATAGCAAATATCCTTCAACTTTCCCCACAGATAGAAATCCGGGGACGTCATATCCGGTGAAGGTGCGGGCCATGGTATGGTGCTTCGACGACCAATCCACCTGTCATGAAATATGCAATTCAATACCACTTCAACCGCACGAGAGCTATGTGCCGAACATCCATCATGCTGGAAGCACATCGCCATTCTGTCATACAGTGAAACATCTTGTAGTAACATCGGTAGAACATTACGTAGGGAATCAGCATACATTGCACCATTTAGATTGCCATCGGTAAAATGGGGGCCATTTATCCTTCCTCCCATAATGCCGCTGATGTTCCACTTGTCGCAGCCATTGTGGATTTTCCGTTGCCCAGTAGTGCATATTATGCCGGTTTACATTACCGCTGTTGGTGAATGACGTTCCTTCGCTAAATAGAACGCGTGCAAAAGATCTGTCATCGTCCCGTAATTTCTCTTGTGCCCAGTGGCAGAACTGTACACGACGTTCAGCGTCGTCGCCATGCAATTCCTGGTGCATAGAAATATGGTACGGGTGCAATCGATGTTGATGTACCATTCTCAACACCTACGTTTTGAGATTCCCGATTCTCGCGCAATTTGTCTGCTACTGATGTGCGGATTAGCCGCGACAGCAGCTAAAACATCTACTTGGACATCATCATCTGTTGGAGGTGGTGGTTGACGTTTCACATGTGGCTGAACACTTCCTGTTTCCTTAAATAACGTAACTATACGGGGAACGGTCCAGACACTTGGATGATGTCGTCCTGGATACCGAGCAGCTACCGAGCAGCATACATAGCACACGCCCGTTGGGCATTTTGATCAAGCAGCCACACATCTACACGATATCGACCTTTTCCGCAATTGGTAAACGGTCCATTTTAACACGGGTGATGTATCACGAAGCAAATACCGTCCACACTGGCGGAATGTTACGTGATAACACGTACTTATACGTTTGTGACTATTACAGCGCCAACTATTACAAATCGAAAAAAGTTATCCAACTATAACATTCTTATTTCTTTACGTACTACACGAGTATGTAATAAAAAATGGGGGTTCTTATTTAAAAAAACTCAGTTGATGTCCGTTTGACCTGCGGCAGCGCCATCTAGCGGTCCAACCATAGCGCCATCTGGATTCCCCCTTCAAGCTAGACGAGTTTAGTTCTTTTTAGTGTTTTCTTTTGATGCTTATTTCGTGAGATATTCGGCCCTGTTACTATCAATGGACCACCCTGTATATGAGTAAAATGTTATGCACATCAGAGTACTCACTTGTAGGAGGACCTTAGGAGTAGTAGAGAGAGAGAGACACAACCTACGATTTTTTAAAAATTATCTAACATTTGGTCATGTCACCCATGCATCAGGGACAGGTGGCAAGAGACACAAGGGATGGATGACTACGTTGCAAGACACTTTAGAAACAAAAAGAGGAAATCGTATCAAAAGTGTATCCAGTAACATCTCTTTACTGAACTACTTGTTGCAGGTAAATTTTGTAGAAAAAATTACAGGAAATCATACAAGTCGTTCTTCATTCGCTAATCCCAAGCAGGATTCTGAAGCCACTGCAATTTCTGAAACATAAACCGTTTATGCTACACTCTAGGATTTTCCGTGGAATAGTAAACTGTATAGAACCTTTTGTGACTGAATAAGTATTATTTTTGAAGGTGTTCTCACTCCACCTGCCTTTAGTAGAACCACTCTTGTAAATATACTTAGTTGGCATCTGTAAAAAAATTAATTCTCGTCGAAACTAAAAGATAACCAAAGTTTTACGGGTTGGCTAACTGTCCCAAAGTGGTACGGCCACCTGTTTCAATCGGCATGGAGAGATGGTGTACCATATCATCGAACATGGTGGACGAGAATGCAAAGAGGAACATGACGATATGAATCTATATGTATACAGTCCTAAAACGTAACTTTCCTTAACCATTCACAGTCTAGCTTATGGGAAAAGGGAAAAGTATTAATATTCTGTGTAATATTAAGGTGTATTAAAAACTAAAATCATTAAAAGTACATATTTTTGGTTGAAACAAGGCAAAACTCAATGTGTTACACACTACGAAGACTCACTATCGACTGATAGGCAGCACTGTAAAGCGAGTAGTTTGAGAACCACAACCATTGGCCACCTGCCCCTTGTGGATGTCTACCCGTATTTTACCCCAAATACTCTACATGTAATACTCATTTTATTATTCCATATTAATGTTAGACACACACTTGAATGACTATACACATTAACATACTCTGTTGACATACGCTGTTACGTACGCTCTAGCTACGATAAGTGATATTTGAAGTTTAAACCGTCCTATGTTTTCAACATTCTTTTTTTAAACTTTACCACACCTATACTATCTAATAACTGTTTTTACGTTCCCTCGATCAGAAGTACAATCGAAAAAACATATGAATTGCTGCTTAATCCTAGAATATACATCGTATTGGTAAGCAGGTAAGGTTTAAATGGTAAGATAATATATTCCTGGAGAGTTTAGTCTAGTCACACACACACACACACACACACACACACACACACACACACACACACAAATACATACACACACACACCAATTTTATCTGTTTTTGCATTTACCGGTATTTACATTATTTACAATAAAATCACACATCGCTATTTTCCTTTTTCATGTATTTGCTACCAGAAGCAAATGTATTTGTCTCTCCCGAAAGTATATAACTTCTATCATCCAGTGCAGATAAGCTACTTTATGTTGGTTAATAATCGAAATTAAATTGTACATGGACTGAGTTACCCCTGTGTGGACATCATTCGTGATATTCTTGTAAATTTTTCGACTTCCAATAAGCTAAATGAAGCTATCAGTGCACATGTTGCACAGTTACGGGTTACCACATTTTTTTAAAATCTATCTCCATAATAAAAGTCAATAATAATGGTTTTACAAATTTCGAAAACACTCATCCATACAGCAATGGATATAAGAAAGACTACATTAAGTCTTTTCAAATAAATTTGTTTTCAAATAAACGGCAACTAAATTATCGCAAAAAATGTTCTGCCTTGGAAAATTTGGTTTGGCAATTAAGGCAGCTGTTCCATTTCAGCCATTCCAGGATGTCGGTAGTCTTGTGTAATGTGTGTTTTGCAAATTACGCATGGTCATTGGTTGCACTTATATGCGTTTGTGTAGTAACCCATATGTATGGCTTCACACCATGGGAGCGTACTTAAATGATAATATTCGATAAAGTTCTTGATACCAATTTATTTTGCGAATATTGTTTCATCTTTCTTAAACGAATAACATAGATATCCACCTCATACAATATCGAAATTAATTTCCTGAGTTTCTTACTACCAGATGGCTTTGACGTTTTTTCTGGACATAAGAGTAAGTCTGACAGAAAATGATTATTGCTATCAGATTAGTCAAGGCCCATTTTTATAATCTACCTTACGTCGGAGTCATGTTGTAAATTTTCCACACTGAAAGCTTCACTACTCTCTGGAGAATGCCATACAAAATATCACATAACGTGATACTGTAATATAGTGTAACTGTAAAGTTTGTTCACATCAAGATACATATGTAAGATTCGCGAATTTTGCCATCATAACAGGCCAAGAATTTGTTGTTAGCGTGAATGAACAAAGGACAATACCCACACTCCCAAAATAAGAATTCCTTTTTCAAAGAACTGGAGTTATTTAGCATCGGTTATAACATGCAATTCCGCTTAAATGAGTAATTATTTTTCAGCGAGAAATCGCACGACAAGCCAGGTGCATTATTATAATGCGTAGGAATCAGTTCATATGTTTTACACTGTAGTTCATAAACGTTTTGTAACATATCAACAAGACGAAGCGAGACAGTGTTTAAATAAATATCAGAAAAGTCTACATACGTTTTAAATTTGAATAGAGGCCACACCATGCAATCTCTTTGGTAGTTTCCTTCTGTTATTGCCTCGCATGTTAATAAAATACAAATTCGTCATTTGATGAATAATGTGCGTCCAATAAAAACGATTCATTGCACATATATTCATATGGAAAAATTACGTTCTAATAAACTAAATGAAACTCTTGACTATCAGTAAAATATGTCCTCATGTAAAAAATTTAGCGAATTGTTGTACTTCGTATTTATATTGCACTCCCTCTCTTGAAGGAATACTGAAAGGCTTTTCGTACATTACTGATATCTCCGGATATTACATGGCAGCAGATATACACTCCTGGAAATTGAAATAAGAACACCGTGAATTCATTGTCCCAGGAAGGGGAAACTTTATTGACACATTCCTGGGGTCAGATACATCACATGATCACACTGACAGAACCACAGGCACATAGACACAGGCAACAGAGCATGCACAATGTCGGCACTAGTACAGTGTATATCCACCTTTCGCAGCAATGCAGGCTGCTATACTCCCATGGAGACGATCGTAGAGATGCTGGATGTAGTCCTGTGGAACGGCTTGCCATGCCATTTCCACCTGGCACCTCAGTTGGACCAGCGTTCTTGCCGGACGTGCAGACCGCGTGAGACGACGCTTCATCCAGTCCCAAACATGCTCAATGGAGGACAGATCCGGAGATCTTGCTGGCCAGGGTAGTTGACTTACACCTTCTAGAGCACGTTGGGTGGCACGGGATACATGCGGACGTGTATTGTCCTGTTGGAACAGCAAGTTCCCTTGCCGGTCTAGGAATGGTAGAACGATGGGTTCGATGACGGTTTGGATGTACCGTGCACTATTCAGTGTCCCCTCGACGATCACCAGTGGTGTACGGCCAGTGTAGGAGATCGCTCCCCACACCATGATGCCGGGTGTTGCCCCTGTGTGCCTCGGTCGTATGCAGTCCTGATTGTGGCGCTCACCTGCACGGCGCCAAACACGCATACGACCATCATTGGCACCAAGGCAGAAGCGACTCTCATCGCTGAAGACGACACGTCTCCATTGGTCCCTCCATTCACGCCTGTCGCGGCACCACTGGAGGCGGGCTACACGATGTTGGGGCGTGAGCGGAAGACGGCCTAACGGTGTGCGGGACCGTAGCCCAGCTTCATGGAGACGGTTGCGAATGGTCCTCGCCGATACTCCAGGAGCAACAGTGTCCCTAATTTGCTGGGAAGTGGCGGTGCGGTCCCCTACGGCACTGCGTAGGATCCTACGGTCTTGGCGTGCATCCGTGCGTCGCTGCGGTCCGGTCCCAAGTCGACGGGCACGTGCACCTTCCGCCGACCACTGGCGACAACATCGATGTACTGTGGAGACCTCACGCCCTACGTGTTGAGCAATTCGGCGGTACATCCACCCGGCCTCCCGCATGCCCACTATACGCCCTCGCTCAAAGTCCGTCAACTGCACATACGGTTCACGTCCACGCTGTCGCGACATGCTACCAGTGTTAAAGACTGCGATGGAGCTCCGTATGCCACGGCAAACTGGCTGACACTGACGGCGGCGGTGCACAAATGCTGCGCAGCTAGCGCCATTCGACGGCCAACACCGCGGTTCCTGGTGTGTCCGCTGTGCCGTGCGTGTGATCATTGCTTGTACAGCCCTCTCGCAGTGTCCGGAGCAAGTATGGTGGGTCTGACACACCGGTGTCAATGTGTTCTTTTTTCCATTTCCAGGAGTGTATATGAATGGGATTTAATTTAACTTCTTCCCAATCTGTCTGCCAAATATTCCCGTAGTAATTGCTTACATTGTGGAATAGGAGTAGCAGCAAAGGTTGCGTCTAACATATACGGTACCTCGATCTGCACTGGTGAAATAGCAACGGTCTCTGTCAGTTTTACTTTTGTGGAATGGTTCCCGGCTAATACGGAGGACATCTGCTGGGTTAAATGTTAAATCTTCTTCCAGATATATTTTAATTTTCTTTCACTTTCTTAGCGATTGCATACAGCTGTTCCACTAAACTCAGAGTAACCTTCGCCAGAGCCGCAGTGTATGTGATAGGAATGCCGAATGATGTACGTGGTCAGAACACAAGGCAGAGTCACTACTAAGAATGCAGTTAGCAACTGGCCCTAAAATGCATTCCATATCAGAATAAATTACAAATGGTAGTTTCAGTTGGTTCCGTAACTTGGTAAAGTTTAGAAACTTATTCTTTCCGTTGGGCAGGACACTGTTAGATGGATTAAATTGTGCAGAGTTAACTGATAAGTTGCAGAGAGTAGAAGCATATTTCCCTGAAGAGTGTGATCTAGTCAATCAGAGAGGAGTATTTCCTTGTGATTATGTGATTTCATGCCAGTTAGTGTGGATCTCACTTTTCTTTAGAGAAAAAATAGCACAGGCAAAGCTCACATGCTGTAGCTGATTGATGATGGCCATACTACTACCATGTGCAAGCATCAAGTGAATTTTATGCAGTAGAAACAGTGTTTATTGTGTTACCAAACTGCAACATTAATAGCTTTACGTGTATCTCGTGGTGGGACTTTCTGACAGGTAAGACCCGTGTAGTCTTTGTAGAACAGTTTTTGAGTTTCCTTTCTGAATCTGTTTCTCTGAAATGAAAAATATTCCGTACAAAACTGACTGGTATAAAAAGGAGATGGCGTATGTTGTGTAGTCATCAGAGAAATAATAACAGCACAATGGTTCGGTCAGTAGAGTTCAGTAACTTAGAACTTTGAGTAATCTTTGGCTGTCAACTGAACAAAAGAACCATCAGGGACTTTTCAACCATACTATGCCTGCCCACGTCAACAGAGAGGAGCTGGCACGGTTAAACCAGGACGAGGCAGGCCACATGTACTGGACAGGCAAAGACCGCCAAGCATTGCAGAAGATGGCTGTAAGGAAGCGCATCAAATCAACAGCACGAAAGAGACATGAGTTCGGAAGTGCTACGGGCAGTCCAGTTAGCACAATGTCTGTGCTAATGAATTAAATAAAGCGGGGTGCAACTGTCGAGTAGCTCCTTATATGCAAAACATTTTCGTAGTCAGGAGAATGCGGTACTTGATGTGGTGCGAAGAACAAAGCCACTGAACTGTGGCTAAGTGAAAACGAGTGATATGGAGTGATGAATCATACTGTACAATGCAGCAATCCGATGGTAGCGTTTCGGTTTATTGAATGCCCGCTTGCGATCGTTAACTGCCATCACGTGTAGTACTAAAAGTGAAGTACAAATGATATTGTTTCGGGGTATGATAGTGATTTTCGTGGTTAGTTCGTGGTCTCCTTATTGGACTTAACGCTATATTGAGAAGGATATAAATACTTCAGCAGCATTGTATACTGCATGCTACAGAGGAACGGAAGACAATCATTGTAGCAGCATGACAAAGCACTCTGTATCAAAGAAGCGTCTTCGAAGCAATGATGTTTGAACAATAATATCACTAAAATACAATGGCTTTCTAAAGTCCCAGGCTGAACACTGGAATGAGTTTCAACGTCAACGCCTATCCAGATTCCAGCGTCAAACATCACAGACTTCTCTGGTTTCGTCTACCGAGGAAGAACGTGCTGCCATTCCTCCATAATCATTCAGAAATCTCACTGAAAGTAACACCAACGCAGCTCAAACTACCATACAGACTAGGGTGGACATACCGCATAATAAAGTCCACTGCTAGAGTTTTACTGCCACATGAACCAATCAAAAGTGGCAGATTAATTTAAATTACAAAGGAGACTCAGTGACAGAATGAAAAGCTGCATTTGCGAACTTATTGTCTACTGTTACAGTTTTACAGCAATATGAATCAGTTGAAGGTGACAGAATAATATACATTATAAAGAAGTAAAAAATTCAGTTGTAGAATGGGGAGGAGAATGTGATAACATTCAATGCGTTCAAATATGTTCACAAAAAGTCCGTTTCACATATTTCTAAACAGTTCACATAACTACTGCTTGAGATTCCACACACTGAACACCACATACTGGTTCTTAGGTACAGATATCGAGGCACTGTAATCTATTTCAGAGGAGAATTGAAAACGCAGGCCAAAACCCGGCAACACATGACTACCTGAAAGCTTAACACAGTACATAACTTAAGATAGCGCTCAACAGGGCGTCTTAACAGGGCGTATTAACAGGACGTCTACCTTATATCGCTCTCCCAGTGAGCACTGACAACTATCAGAGAAGTGAAACCTGGCTTATCATACGTCACTTAAACTGTTGTACAAAAATATTTCTTTTCCTGCAAATCTGTAGTCAGTTAGGATATTCTACGCAACACTGAGATGCATGGAGACAATAATACCCACGATCGAATTCCTTGAATTAGCATATCAGTTCCCTTTTGTCTGAAATGCAGAGATACAAAGCACACATTTGCATTTGAGTTTCCTTGTTTATGTATATTTCGAAGAAATTATGCGATCATGTAAAAAAAATAAAAATAGATTTCCACTATAAAAAATAGATAAAGAGCTTCTTCCAATGAATAAAGGATAATTAGAACAAACATTTTTGGCCTAACGCCTATCATAAAGTGCAGTGAGTGAAGTGCCTCAAATTTTATTTAACCCACACACAATGTCGACTTATTATTGGTAAGGCCCATAAACCCTAAAAAAATATATAATTTTAAGTAGGAATTCTACGACAACGGCTTGTTACGAGTTAGAGACTGAAAAGTGCCTCACGACATTACTACCGACCATTTATTTTAGATTTTTTAACTAAAGGAAACTGGCATTAATGGCAATATACGTTTGGCCTAGAAAAATGCCTTGGGGCAATAATAAGAGAGTTTGAGTAGCAAATAGACGCTGTCAACGCAGAATTACAACATAGATACTTAAGTAAAATGAATCCGGTCACTAAATTATAAATCGTGTGTAGCACATTGCGGCAACAAGCAAATTAATTATTTTAAAAAGTGCATAGAAATTCTTAATGATCAGTATTTAAAAAATGTTATAGTTACATTGAACAGCCAGGAATATTAAATACAAGATTATTAAACCATGTTTCGCCCTCTTGGGCAGCAGATGGATGCAGAAATAGACACCAGCAAAAAAGGTGGAAATGTCACGAAGGATCGAGCTTATCCAAAATGTGGCTCACGCATTACAAAATTACAATACAAGCAAACAAAACAGCTGCATTCATAAAAGAAGATAGAGATCTGTACCAGCTAGTGCATTCCAAAATCAAACAGAACTTGAAGGTGGCTCTTTGTCTTGTTTATCGACGAATCTGATAGTGGGCATATAGAACTATAGAAGAAGGCCCCTTTCGGTACGTCTTTATCATGTGCATCGAATTACAATTATAGCAACATAATAATAATAATAATAATAATAATAGTAATCCTGTACTCTCCTGCCAGGTAGGAAATTGTACCAATGAAACATACACACACGCACGCACAAATACACTATCAAATAGCATGGCAACGTAGAGAAGAACATAAAATGAAAAGTAGCACGTATATTTAAAACAAGTCTTCTAAGAGCACAGCTCACTAAAATGTAGCAACCTAACTTTCGAGGTTTGTGTCAGCGACGTGCAATGCACTTTCATTAAGTACAACTGCATGGTGCAGTTAACATGATAATGTACCAAATAAAACACGTACGTAGCAGATAAGGTAAGGAATGAGGAGGTTCTGCACAGAATTGGAGAGGAAAGTAATACGTGGAAAACATTGATAAAGAGAAGGAATAGGATGGTAGGACATCTGTTATGACATCAGGGAATGACTTCCATGGGACCAGAGGACAAAAACTGTAGAGGAAGACAGAGTTTTGAATACATCCAGCAGCCGGCCGCTGTGCCCCAGCGGTGCTAGGCGCTTCAATTCGGAACCGTGCTGCTGCTACGGTCGCAGGTTCGAATCCTGCCACGGGCATGGATGTGTGTGATGTCCTTAGGTTAGTTGGGTTCAAGAAGTTCTAAGTCCAGGGGATTGATGACCTCAGACGTTAAGTCCCAAAATGCTTAGAGGCATTTGAACAATTTGCAATAGAGGAATTCTGTTTAGGAACGAGTATCACAAGCATGAGGGTCTGGATACGATTAGCTAGGTGATTCTGCTGAAAGTTGATCCTAAATACACTCCTGGAAATGGAAAAAAGAACACATTGACACCGGTGTGTCAGACCCACCATACTTGCTCCGGACACTGCGAGAGGGCTGTACAAGCAATGATCACACGCACGGCACAGCGGACACACCAGGAACCGCGGTGTTGGCAGTCGAATGGCGCTAGCTGCGCAGCATTTGTGCACCGCCGCCGTCAGTGTCAGCCAGTTTGCCGTGGCATACGGAGCTCCATCGCAGGCCTTTACACTGGTAGCATGCCGCGACAGCGTGGACGTGAACCGTATGTGCAGTTGACGGACTTTGAGCGAGGGCGTATAGTGGGCATGCGGGAGGCCGGGTGGACGTACCGCCGAATTGCTCAACACGTGGGGCGTGAGGTCTCCACAGTACATCGATGTTGTCGCCAGTGGTCGGCGGAAGGTGCACGTGCCCGTCGACCTGGGACCGGACCGCAGCGACGCACGGATGCACGCCAAGACCGTAGGATCCTACGCAGTGCCGTAGGGGACCGCACCGCCACTTCCCAGCAAATTAGGGACACTGTTGCTCCTGGGGTATCGGCGAGGACCATTCGCAACCGTCTCCATGAAGCTGGGCTACGGTCCCGCACACCGTTAGGCCGTCTTCCGCTCACGCCCCAACATCGTGCAGCCCACCTCCAGTGGTGTCGCGACAGGCGTGAATGGAGGGACGAATGGAGACGTGTCGTCTTCAGCGATGAGAGTCGCTTCTGCCTTGGTGCCAATGATGGTCGTATGCGTGTTTGGCGCCGTGCAGGTGAGCGCCACAATCAGGACTGCATACGACCGAGGCACACAGGGGCAACACCCGGCACCATGGTGTGGGGAGCGATCTCCTACACTGGCCGTACACCACTGGTGATCGTCGAGGGGACACTGAATAGTGCACAGTACATCCAAACCGTCATCGAACCCATCGTTCTACCATTCCTAGACCGGCAAGGGAACTTGCTGTTCCAACAGGACAATGCACGTCCGCATGTATCCCGTGCCACCCAACGTGCTCTAGAAGGTGTAAGTCAACTACCCTGGCCAGCAAGATCTCCGGATCTGTCCTCCATTGAGCATGTTTGGGACTGGATGAAGCGTCGTCTCACGCGGTCTGCACGTCCAGCACGAACGCTGGTCCAACTGAGGCGCCAGGTGGAAATGGCATGGCAAGCCGTTCCACAGGACTACATCAAGCATCTCTACGATCGTCTCCATGGGAGAATAGCAGCCTGCATTGCTGCGAAAGGTGGATATACACTGTACCAGTGCCGACATTGTGCATGCTCTGTTGCCTGTGTGTATGTGCCTGTGGTTCTGTCAGTGTGATCATGTGATGTATCTGACCCCAGGAACGTGTCAATAATGTTTCCCCTTCCTGGGACAATGAATTCACGGTGTTCTTCTTTCAATTTCCAGGAGTGTATGTGGGCCCATGCACTAATGCTCCCCTGCAGTAGCTCAGTGATGGCCTGCAAAGCTGCCAGGAGTGCGCCGCGTGCAGAGCAAATAACACATATGAAGCCAACTGATTTTTCTGTAACAACAAGGCAGTGTCGCGCTGTGCCACCTCCACATCACGTGTGGCCAAATTTTACTCAGTTGCAAGGTACGAGGTTCCTAAGATTCGTCTCCGATGCATGACCACCACTTCCTTTTCTTTCTGTTTCTTTAGTCGTCCGCCTTCTGACAGGTTTGACACGGCCCGCCACGAATTATTCTGTCTGCTGGAAGTTTTTCAACCTCTGTTTTCCTCTACAGTCCTTACCCTCTACATCTCCCCCTGGCACCATGGAAGTTAATCCCCGATGTCTTAAAAGATTTCCTGCCATGTGTCCTATCACCCCGACCTTCCTCTTGTCAGTGTTCCCCTGGTATTCCTTTCCTCCACGATTCTGGGCAGACCCTCCACATTCTTTACTTTAAAAGTTCACCTAATTTTCAACATTCGTCTATAGTACCATATCTCAAATGCTTCGATTCTCTTGTCTTCCGGTTTTCCCTTAGTCCATGTTTCACCACTATACGGTGCTGTGCTCGAAACGTACATTCTGAGAAAGATCTTCCTCAGATTAAGGTCCATGTTCGATACCAGTACACTTCCCTTGGCGGAGAGTGCTCTTTTCGTCAGCACTAGTCTGCTTTTAATGTCCACTTTTTTCCGTCCGTCGTGGGTTATTTTGCGGCCTAACGTCCTTAACGTCGTCTACTTCGTGATCACTAAACCAGGTGCTAAGCTTCTCGCTGTTCTCATTTATGCTACTACTCATTACCTTCTTGTTCCTTCGATCTACTCTCAATCCATATTCTGTACGCAGTGACTGTTTCATTCAGTTCAGCAGATCCTGTAATTCTTCTTCACTTTCATCGAGGATAGCAGTGTCATCAGCGAATCTTATCATTGATATGCATTCACACTGAATGCTAATTCCAGGGCCGGAACTTTCTTCTATTTCCATAACTGGTTCTTCGATGTATAGACTGCACATATGGGGCGAAGGACTCCATCCATGTCTTACACCCTTTTACTCCCAGCACTTCATTCTTGGTCTTTCATACATTTCATTCCCTCCTCACCCTTGTTGATCTTGTGTATTACCCGTCTCTCCCTATACATTACCAATGTTTCCCTCAGAATTTTGGACATCTTGCACCACTTTACGTTATGAATGCTTTTTCCAGGTCGACAAATCCTGTGAATATGTGTTGACATTCTTTAATCTTGCTTCCATCATCAAGTGTAACGTCTGATTTGCCTGTCTGGTGGCTTTACCTGTCAAAAAGCCAATCTAATAGTCATCCAACACATTCTCAATTTTATTTTCCATTCGTCGTATATTACTATTTTTAGCTACTTGGACGAATGAGCTGTTAAGCTCTTTGTGCAATAACTCTCGCACTTGTCAGCTAATTCAGTCTTGTGAACTGTGTGAGTAGTACTTTACCGGAAATCGGATGGTATATCTTTAGACTGATACGTTCTACACACCAATGTGAATAGTTGTTTTGTTGCCACATCCACCAAATTATAAATTCTGATGGAATATTGTCTATCCTTTCTGCCTTATTTGATCTTAAGTCTTCCAAAGCTGTTTTAAATTCTGATTCTAGTACTGGATCCTCTATGTCTTCCAATGACCCCTGTTTCTTCTTCTATCACATCAGACAGGTCCTAACCCTCATAGAGATCTTCAAATTACTCTCTGCACCTATCCTCTCTCCCCTCTAGATTGAATAGTGGGATTCTCAGTCCATTGTCAATGTTGCCACCCTTGCTTTTAATTTCAATAAAAATTGTTTTGACTTTTCTGTATGCTCAGACAGTCTTTTGGACAATCATTTCTTTTTCGATTTTTTTCACATTTTTTATGCAGCTATTTCACCTTGCCTTCCTAGAACTTTCTGTTCATTTAATTCCTAAGCGACCTGTATTTTGGTATTCCTAAATTTCCAGGACTGTTTCTGTACTTCCTTCTTTGGTCTATCAGCTGAAGTATTTCTTCTGTTACCCATGGTTTCTTCACAGTCATCTTTTTTGGCCCTACGTTTTTCTTCCCAACTTTCGTGTTTATTCTTTTTAGAGTCGTTCATTCCTCTTCAACTGAACTGGCTAATGAGGTTTTCCTTACGACAGTATCTATGGCCTTAGTAAACTTAAAGCGTATCTCTTCATTCCTTAGTACTGCCGTGTCAAACTTCTTTGAATATTCACTCTTCCTGACTATTTTCTGATACTTAAACCCACTCTTCAACACTATTAAACTGAGATCAAGATCTATATCTGCTCCTGGGTACGCCTTACAATCGAGTACCTGATTTCGGAATCTCTGCCCTACCATGATGTAATCTAACTGAAACGTTCCCGTATCTCTCTGAATTTCCGAGTACGCCTACACCTGTTCTGATTCTTTAACAGAGTATTCGCTATTAACATCAGAAATTTATTGCAAAACTCAGTTATTCTGTCTTCTCTCTCACTCTTAGTAACAAGACCGTATCCTACTGTAACCCTGTCTTCCGCTCCTTGCGCTCCAGCCGCGTTGCAATTCCCAATGACAATCAGATTTTCACCTCCCTTTATGTGCGCAATTAACCTTTCAATGTCCTCAAATATTTTCTCTATATCTTCTTCTTCAGCTTAACTTGGTGTAGTTGTTGGTTTGCTGTCGTTTGTAATGAGAACAACCTTACCAGCGAACTATCCACGGTAGCACACTCTCTCCCCTAAGCCGTTCCATTTTCTGCTGCTGATAATTTTACCCCATCACGAAATCCGTGTCCTGTATCAATATCACTTCACTGACACCCAGTGTATACAGAATTAGTCTTAGTATTCCAAATTTTCAGATTCTCTAGCTTCCCTACAACGTTCAACTGTTGACATTCCACGCCCAGACTCGTCCAAAATTACGTGGTTTCTCAACTGCCTGAAACTGATATGTAGTACAAATTAAACTGCCAAATTTATCTTTCGCTACCAGTATGCTGTATGATAACCCTGCCACTCTAATATAAGCACGCTCTGCTTCCATGGAAGCGGTGGATAACTGGCAGTGTGAGTAGTAAAGTGTTGCAATAATAAAACAGTATGATACTTTAACGTTATGTTATTAACAGGAAGTGTCACGAGATGAGCTGTTAGTAAACATTTAATTTGGAAGCTCTTATGGTTCTTGAAAATATATATTGCAAGCAAAATATATAAATATCACAACTCTCCACTTGGAATGAAATTTAGGGAAACATTTGTCCACTGTACTTTCAGCACCTCACCCAAACATCAGCTTAATAACGAGTTGGACACCTCATGACAATATTTAAGGAAAGGTAAAAATTTAATTCAACAATTTTAAGAAGCTAAAGGCCTTCTGGCAAGTGAATAAATAATAATGACCAGTTATACGTTTCTGTTAATTGCAGCACCTCAAAGCTCATCTTAACTGACACATACTACAGACAGGATTGTAGGTAAGCCGCACTGACGATAAGAAAAGGAGGTTTAAGGCACAGTTCGTCGAGAACGGCCAGTTCCAAGTAAGAGACTGAAAAATGGCTTGCGATCCTGCTATCAAAGTCCTGTTTTAGTTTATTTAATGAAAAGGAACTACCATTAATGGCCACCGACATTAGACATACAACAAGTGCCTTGCACCAATAATAAGGAAAAAGACTGAAGTTGGACTTTCATGGTGCTAATGAGAGATTTCAACGTAGATACTTAAGTAAAATGAACTCAGGTACTAAATTAATAACTCGGGTAAAACACGTGGCAACCAGAACTTTAATTTTCTTTTGCAATTGAATAGTTCTTGATTATCAATATTTAAGGAAAAAGTAACAGTTGAAGCCGTTGAATAGTCAGGAATAGTAACTACAGTATTCTTAAACTATCTTTCACCAACTGATGCAGGAGAGGAAGGCAGAACAGTAGATAAGAACAGAAAATGGTGACCGTATCACCCAAATTCCAGCCCAAGCATTTAAAAATTACTATAGAAGCACAGAAATTTAATTATAATCCAACTGTTTAAATGAAAGGAGACACAGCTATTATTCACTTCATTCATAAATTAATTTGGCTGTTTGATTTGGACTATCTGTCAGTTGAGAAGCCCGATAGCAGGCAAATAGGACTACATAGCGAGGCCCCTTTCAAGGCTTTTTTTCTATGCACATACACTAAATATTACAATAACAACAATAATAATAATAATATTCCTACGCTCACGTCCTACATAAAAGTTGTATCAATATAGTCCCTACCAATAGAGGCACATACTTACAAATCTACTTGTTATTGTAGACAAAGGTATAAAATGAAAACCAGCAAGGAATTTTTAAAACAAAACTCTCCACAACACAGATCAATAAAATATAACCCATAGCACAGGAGTCTTGTGTAACACTTCTGAACTGTGCACTTCCAATAAGTATAACAACTAATCGCCTGGAGCAGTTCAGTTTGACATCCTGACCTGCCGCGTTGGAAAGCCGACCATAACCCAGTGACCTAAACGACAGACGCTCGGCGGCGTTCCTGATATTTGCGACCGCTGCTGTCGATCCCTCAGCACTAGGCGCTGACCACGCACCAGCCTCCCGGCGGCCGCGGGCGCCGTATAAAGCCAGGAAGATAAATTTGTCCACAGCCACAGGGAACCACGAATACATTTCTGCGCCTCCAATAAGTCATGTCTGCAAATGAGTGCCGGTGCCACAACACTGTCCGTTTGCTGAAGTGCGTCGTGGTCCTGGTCAGACAGTTCGCACAGTAGCTGCTACCAACATCACATACAAACGGCACGGAAATGCCTCACACAATTTTCAACTGGCTGATAGAATATTTTGCCTCTAGACACCGATTTGCTGCAGTTGAATCAGCTCGATAATTTTTTATGAAAGTGGAAAACAAACATATTTAGTTTGGATCTGTCTACTAGAAAACAGTATCTCCCTAAAGGGACATAGCTAAAATATTTATTCATATTGTAACAGACTGCAGTAAACGTTATTCCAAAGTGTTGTAGATGATGGTTAAACTCGTATGTTTTCACTTTTTCATAGATTATAGAATGACACACGATTTATGTTGCAATCCGAAGTTATCTGTGATTTAATAAATGAAAATGTAGCGAAGACCTGCTATACAATTTGTACCTATAGCTTTTGTTGTAGCTTATGTTGTTTGTTTTCTTTCCTTTCATTGGCTCTCTAACGTGCTATGATGTTGTTGCCGCATGAAAGTAGGAATTAGAGACAGATAGAGAGAAAGAGAGACACAGAGAGATGAAATTTACTGATTCGACGATAACAAGGCTGATGTGAAAACATTCAATATATTTTTTTGATACTATCTACACACATGTGAGAATAATATGCGAACATGTGTAAGAAGATACTTGATGCCAAATCAGTACGGTATTTCCAGAGGTTTATCGTTATAATGTGTGTGTATGTGTGTATGCGTGTGTGAAATACATTGTCTCCGAACTTGATGCTACTTTACACAATTCCGAGACAAATATCGTTAAACACAATGCCATTTTTACACAGTTGAAGTGAAGTCAACAAAATTTCTCAAACAGAGTCTAAATTTGAACTTGGTGCCAGTTTTATGCAATTGACATGACTTGCTGCTTCATTTTAATGGCCAATAAAATAGTATGCTACAAATGTCTGATTTATTTTAGTGCCTCTAAAAAAATATTCTGTGAATTTGTAGAGAGGGGGAGGGAAGAGGGTGAGGGATCCGAAGATTACGAGGATTTCCTGAAAAAGGGAATGGCGTATCACGAAATGATGGTGCGGTGCAACGTCATTGCTTACCGCCATCCTGGGCTGTGACGTCATTGGCACGCTATGTAGGTAGCCCACTGTAGCACTAGCACATAACGTCAGAGATACTGCTAAGTCCAGTATCTCACGTTAAGTGTTAAGTGGCCCACATTCTTCATTGAACTACAATTACATGTTGTTATATTTGTATTGTGAGCGATTGTATGTTATACAGTGCACTCACATTGTGGTGTGAAGTGGTATCGCTGTAGGTGCTGTTGTGCTAGGTGAGCTTGAAGGGGAACAAGAAGTTGTGGCAAGAATATTTGCTGAAGAGAGTGTACACTCTGGGAGTCTAACGGTGCAGTTATGTAATTGAAAGAACGCAAGTGGATGAATGTACACTACTGGCCATTAAAATTGCTACACCCCGGAGATGACGTGCTACGGACGCGAAATTTAACCGACAAGAAGAATATACTGTGATGTGCAAATGATTACCTTTTCAGAGCATTCACACAAGGTTGGCACCGGTGACGACACCTACAATGTGCTGACACGAGGAAAGTTTCCAACCGATTTCTCATACAAAAACAGCAGTTGACCGGCGTTTCCTGGTGAAACATTGTTGTGATGCCTCGCGTAAGGAGGCGAAATGCGTACCATCACGTTTCCAACTTTGATAAAGGTCGGATTGTAGCCTATCGCGATTGCAGTTTATCGTATCACGATATTTCTGCTCGCGTTGGTCGAGATCCAATGACTGTTAAGAGAATATGGAATCGGTGGGTTCAGGAGGGTAATACGGAACGCAGTACTGGATCCCAACGGCCTTATATCACTAGCAGTCGAGATGACAGGCATCTTATATGCATGGCTGTAACGGATCGTGCAGCCACGTCTCGATCCCTGAGTCAACAGATGGGGCGTTTGCAAGACAACAACCATTTGCACAAACAGTTCGACGACGCTTGCAGCAAGATGGACCATCAGATCGGAGATCATGGCTGCGGTTACCCTTGACTCTGCATCACAGGCAGGAGCGCCTACGATTGTGTACTCAATGACGAATCTGGGTGCACGAATCGCTAAACGTCATTTTTTCGGATGAATCCAGGTTCTGTTTACAGCATCATGATTGTCACATCCGTGTTTGGCGACATCGCGGTGAACGCACATTTGAAGTGTGTATTCGTCATTGCCATACTGGCGTATCACCCGGCGTGATGGTATGGGGTGCCATTGGTAACACGTCTCCGTCACCTCTTGTTCGCATTAACGGCACATTGAACAGAGGACATTACATTTCAGATGTGTTACGACCCGTGGCTCTACCCTTCATTCGATCCCTGCGAAACCCTACATTTCAGCAGGATAATGCACGACTGCATGTTGCAGGTCCTGTAAGGGCCTTTCTGGATACAGAAAATGTTCGACTGCTGCCCTGGCCAGCACTTTCTCCAGATCTCTCACCAATTGAAAACGTCTGGTCAATGGTGGCCGAGCAACTGGCTCGTCACAATACGCCAGACACTACTCTGGATGAACTGTGGTATCGTGTTGCAGCTGCCATCCATGCTCTGTTTGACTCAATGCCCAGGCGTATCAAGGCCGTTATTACTGCCAGAGGTGGTTGTTGTGGGTACTGGTTTCTCAGGATCTATGCACCCAAATTGCGTGAAAATGTAATCACATGTCAGTTCTAGTATAATATATTTGTCCAATGAATACCCGTTTATCATCTGCATTTCTTTTTGGTGAGGCAATTTTAATGGCCAGTAGTGTAAATGTAAGATGAAGATTTTTTCATCTTGACCACTATCTGAGACAAAGGCGTTTTATTTAGTGACAGCCGTTCCATATGTTGCAGTACAACTGATTAATGGTTTAGAAATGGACCGCCAGGTGGTATGACCATGACTCTGGAAACTCATTGCTGTCTGTTTTCGTAGTTTTAACGTGGTTATAAGCAAAATAAATATAACAATATCGAAGAACTAGCTCCAGTATTAATTGATGCGTCGCCATTTGCAAAAGAGTCACTGAATTTCAAGCACCACCCTGAATAATACATGTTCATAGGAAAAAACTATTTCAAAACGAATGAGTTAGAATGTAGTTTGTGAATGAATTACCTGACATCGAAATGGAGAAACATGTTGCAGGATGAAATGGTCGGTTCACAGAATTTCGAAGTATTATGGGTCGGTATAATGTTGTTTTCTAAGGAATGTGTGACGTATCGCAGTTCCGATAGGCAGAACGTAGTTTTATGGTCCAAGGAAATTCTCTGTTACGCGCAAGAGTTTGAAAGGAACCTGCCTCATTTTGTGATGAGGACCGGTATAGCATCAAAATACTGGTGCGGATCATATTCTTTTGAAGGGTTCATCATTGGAAATTCTTAGTAGGATATGCCACAAAACGGTTATTAACTCAGCCTGATGATAACTAACCCACGAGTAATGTGTTACTAATTAAGGTACGTGAATTCCTTGATCAACAAATTCGAGGCCACTGAACTGGACCAGGTTCAGTAACATTTGCAGTCCGTTTGAGTATTAGGAAGCATGGACTTTATCATGCCATATATGAGATAATCAAGTCTCATGCGGGGCAGTGTCAACACAATTCTAATGAAGGACTGTGCAAAGATACTGACGATGCACTTCAAAGCAGATCTCTTACAAAGCTATGCATGACTTCAAGAAAACAGGAAGATATATCGATATATGTTCAAGGCATGATGCTACACATACTGATTCAATGCATACATGTCATATATGTAAGTACAAGGTGTTATATACTATTTTTAATCACGGATTTCAAGACTACTCGAACACTCTGTTTAATCAGTGCTCATTGTTTTTATTTTATCCAAGCATTCCGTTAAAGTTCGCCGTGAGGTTCCATTTGTCTATGAATATTAACACCCAATAACGTACCCTTAGATATTACTTACTAATATGATTTGCATGTAGTTTTCCTTTAATCTTAGTACTTGACACAAAGATTCTACCGTTTCCTTACCCACGTTACCCATGGAACATATTTTCAAATTATTTAAGGTATTTTAATAAACATTAGTTACATTTAATGAAATTCATCATGGTGGTGCAACGTACCTTTTTAATTGACATTCAATACAAACGAGACAGTCAAAGGAAGGTTTTTGTAATCAGTTGATGTAAATGATATAAATTACTTTCTCATATTAGAGAGTACAATAAATTTATCACCCTGAAAACAGTTAACTTACATACAAAGATGTGACAGTTGGTCAAGTAATTTTTCAAACACCAACCTCTCTGCCCTAGACGAATGAGCCTCTCCTGGGAGAAATACTTCCTGGATAAGTAGTTCCCCTTCGTCACGCCAGAGTATTGCTTCACATATTCATTAAAGTTTAGTATTAGGGCCTATTTTAAAATTGCATGCGTTATGTCCCTAAATGTACATGAAAAAGCTATTGTCAATGGCGTATAACTTGTCAACGGCAGAAGAGTCTTAGGAACAGGCACATGACGTACATGAAGTTGATTAACGACAGACATTGAAGAACGAAATGCCGCTTGAAGAAATAACAATCAGCAAGCTCTGACAGATGCAACCGTTTTTTAATATTGTGGATGTGTTTGAAAGAGCACAATTGGCAAACAAAACTGCCAGAAAGCATGTAGTCATTGAACTTCTGTGGTTCATAAGGAAGTTGACATATTGGCTGTCGAGTAATACCCTCAGCTGATTCAGCACATGTTGATTAATAACTAGGTGTTCACTGTGAAGTCAACTGAACGGTCTGCCAAAGCTGTGAAACAGAGCTCTAAACGTTCCTTCCATGAGGCCTGCTGACGTTTTGGGTAACAAAATCGAGTACAAAGAAATGATAATTGTGCTATAGCGCGCTGATCTGATCCAAATTCAAAATTTATCCTTAGCGGACGATAGAAGACACAGGAGAGGACAAATATCCTTCCGCTAAAAATTAACGAAAATAAGTTGGTTTATGCAGAAAGGTATTTTTTTATTTTATCGGAAAAGCAATGATAAGTATTACACGTCAACCGTCCAAGTGGTTTCTTGTTATAACTTACTTGTCTTAGCCGGGTATCAAAGAACTTAATGAGAAAGACGTTTACTTAACACATTTTTTGATTCCTAGCCGTTAGAGCACTAGAGCACTAGACGGCACGGTGAAGGTTAAGTCACGCACCGAGTTTTTTGAGGAAAAACCATCTTGACCTTCTACGGATTCTGATGATTTCCTGAAACCACATTCAGAGATAACAGGGACGGTAGATAGTAGTTCTTACAACACCTTCAGTGTGTTTGTTCTTCTCCCGTCTGCTAGCTGTGCCACGATATGTGGCTCTACGGTTAAGTGAATGTGCAAAAATTAAATCATAGAAAGAAATTACACTTTGTAAGTATGACATACCGTGGCACGACTTCTGACAAAATCAAAAGGCCACTAGGTAGGTCGAACGTAACAGTTGGCTCTAGAATCGAAAATACGTTGGGATACAAGGTTTGTTGTAACATTCCACGAAGAATGAACTCGTAATTACAGTTACCAGATAACTTGGGGTGACAATCAAGATCTTCTTTGAGCAGGCAGTAGGAACGTTTAAAACTGGCTTTAGCGAACATACGCTGACACAAAATGAAACAGCAGAAGGTAATCATTTATTAACACATAACATGAAATCACTAGTATGGACAATAACATGGGAATTTTGCATTGAGAAAACTAAGGTCGAGGTCTTAATGTGCTCGAAGAATTTGAAATTTATGCTTCTGAAGGAAAAGGACCTGACAGAAAGCTTAACAAACAGAATGAATTTCCCGTAAAGTCTACTTTAACATTTACGATGACGTTCTGCGGCATGTGTGCAATTCCTGATGTTCTTCCACTTTCCCTGCCCCAATAGGTGGCGCACTCTAGCATCCTTGCTATTCATTTCGAAACATTGCTCTCGCTAAACACTTTTGTAAAATGTGGTATTCGCCGAATGCTATATTTACTTTTCTACCAATATTCCATGATTCCTTCTCCAGTTCTTCAACCTACAGTAAGCATCTTGAGTATACTTTTATACTTCCTCGTTATCGTGAAGGACAATTGTTAAATATATTTTCTAGAAGACATGTAGGGGTCGCCTACTGCCGGAATGGAAACTCCAATTGTGTGGTGTCTGTTCTGCTGGACATAACCCACTACAGAGACCCTTTTTGATACAAAAGCCTTTAACACATATATTATTTAAAGGCAATACAGATCTCAGCCGCAACTGGACGTTGAATTAAATGCAATGAAGACTAGTGGAAATCTGTGCCGGACTGACACTCGACCAATGTTTCCCGCTGAACATGGGCTGTCACCTCAGCAGCAGTTATACAGACACGTTTTCGTTACAAACAAAGTCTAAACCAATCGCAAACTACACATGTGGCATCCACTTTCCATTATACTCTATGCTAGCAGCTTTATTTGATTCCCGCAAGAGTTTGTGCAAAGTGAACATTCGCATTGATGTTACGAATACCGCCAAGTAACAAGTAGAGAGTGGGCAAATAAAAGTGTCGCGGACGACAGGACACTATCGGACGTCAATGTATGCATGTAACCACACCCCAAGACGTGCAAACCACATGTACACCCGACAAGTGATCCACTCCGGTTCCTTGGAGCAAATTACCACAATCTTAATGCCTGACAGACTTGTTAGCGGAGGTCAGTCTAGAAGGCCAGCCAGATGACGTAATCTGTCAGTGTGCGGAGCCCTCAATTCTAAGGTGTATCGCAATAACCTTCAAGAACTGCAACACAACAATTCGTATGAGACTGCAGCAATTCCAAGAGTCCAGCATCAATCCACTTTCAACAGCTTCCTAACCAGGGCCTAGAAGTATCAAGAGATGAATGGCAGTCACTCTATTTCCTTATCTCTGATGTTTTTTTTTTAAACACTGGAATTCTGTTCTCCAGGCCACTTTTATTTTCTCCAGACTGTGTATTATTCTTGAGTGGTGTCTGTCAGGTATGTAATATGTTAGATGCTCCTCTGATAAAATAAATCAATGCTACTACATCTACATCTACACAGCTACACTTCTGTCCACCTTACGGCGCTTGTCGGAAAATACCCTGTACCACTGCTAGCCATTCCCTTTTCTAGTCCAACCGTTAATAGAACGATGGAAAACGACTGTCTATATCCCTCCATATGACCACTAATATCTACTGTCTTTATCTTCGTGGTCCTTCCTTGTAGGAAGAAGTAAGCTTCCCCACAAATAAGTACAGGCGTGGGTTTGGGAAATTCTTGTAAATTTCGAGCAGCTAAGGCTGGAAGGCAGTAGTTGTTGGCACCTCGAATAACAGGCGCTGGCGATGCTCATATTTTGCAGACTACTCTGAGAGACATATTTACCACACATCTCGCAGGCTAGAAGGCACGGTCCGGCGGGCGCTGTATACACATGTGAAGTAATCATGGCAGCGCAGGACACCAATGTGCTGTTAAACACCAATGTGCTGTTAAACACCAATGTGCTGTTAAACACCAATGTGCTGTTAAGAGGCGATATGCTGCAGTTACAATAGCGCCTAGAGACCTGTGTGTAGTGGCTGAAGTGGGCTGAGGAAAGCTTGACCTTGTAGTTATTAAAGGGCCCTCCATTTGTCCCCTCCAGAGAATGTATGTGTGTGAATTCCTACGGGACCAAACTGCTGAGACCATCGGTCCCTCGACTTACACACTACTTAAACTAATTATGCTGAGAACGACACACACACCCATGCTCGAAGGAGGACTGGAACCTCCATCGGGAGGGACTGCGTAATCAGTCACGTGGTGCCTCCGACCACGCGGCCACTCCGCGTGGCTCCTCCAGAGGAGCTACGACAGAGCCGCAGACGGAAGACGTATAAATAAGCGAGCCCGGAGGCTGAAAGCGGTCAGTCGTAACACCATTTTTCACGACTACAACCGAGGAGAATAACAATCCTTTAAGTGCGGGAAACCCAAGACGACACTTTGGCGGTTGATATCGGCTGCCAAAGGCCCAATGAAGCTGCCTCTAACCTCCGTTGCACGGACGCGTCTCTGCTCTGCCGGACGCGTCCCACCGTGGAGCTGCATCCGCGCGAGAAGCGAGAGGGACGCTGTCCTATATGTACAATAATGACATCATGATCACTTATCTCCGTTTCCATACTTGCACTGATGCATCTTATTTCTCTGCTTTAATCTCTTTTTCCTCAGTTTGATAATGGTAATTACCATCGAAACCGGTTACTGGATCGAATAAAGAAAATTTGTGGTGAAGCGCTTTGTTGGTTCCCATGTGTTTATACATTATATTTCTGAAAATTGGCGTGCTACTTCTTGGTGATGCTTCAAAAACATCGACAATCTATTTCGTAAAACGTAGGAACTATATCTTAATCCTTATTTTAGTTCACTAATTTTGCCGTCGAAAGATTTGCTAAAAGCGGAAGTGCAGATTTTTACCGATATTCATGGGAGAGAGAGGCAGTATTGCCCATTATTGCGGCAGGCTACGACAGTACTGGGCACTACACATTGAAGTTTGAATAGTTTGGCTCGAGCCCCCACGTTCTATGGCACGAAAATATATATATATATATATCTTTTACACTCACCTTAATTGAGCAGCCCAGAGACCTAGATGTCTTAATATGAACTCTGTCTTTAAGCTGAAATAAAACATAAAGAAAATAATGTAGGCAGGTATTGCGGTAAAATTTAAAATATTGAATCACTCACGTTGACTTATAATTTGAACAAGTAGTACAGGGTGTCCGAAAAGTCTTTCCCTGATTACATAAACTGATAACTCAGGCTAGAAGTAAGATACAAATATGAAACTGGTGTCTAATTGTTTACAAACTATCAAAGTTTCGTGCATATAAAGTGCAAATCGTTCAGGCCTTGTTGCCCAATGACAGTACATGTCGATATGACTTTGCAGTCGAAATGCTATCACGTATTGAGGACGATGATGGTTATCTCAGACGAATTGCCTTTTCCGACGAAGCGACCTTTTCTGCCAGTGGAGTAGTGAATCGCCATAATGTGCGCATTTGGGGTTCACAACCCCCTGGCGAGGTCTTGGAGTGCATCAGAGGCAGTCCAAAGGTGCATGTTTGGTACGCAATATTGCACGATCGAATTATCGGTCCATTCTTTTTCGCTGAGGAAACCATTAAATTGTAAGACATTTCCAGGGGCCGATGTGGATTCTGACCACAATCTATTGGTTATGAACTGCAGATTGAAACCGAAGAAACTGCAAAAAGGTGGGAATTTAAGGAGATGGGACCTGGATAAACTGACTAAACCAGAGGTAGTACAGAGTTTCAGGGAGAGCATAAGGGAACAATTGACAGGAATGGGGGTAAGAAATACAATAGAAGAAGAATGGGTAGCTCTGAGGGATGAAGTAGTGAAGGCAGCAGAGGATCAAGTAGGTAAAATGACGAGGGCTAATAGAAATCCTTGGGTAACAGAGGAAATATTGAATTTAATTGATGAAAGGAGAAAATATAAAAATGCAGTAAATGAAGCAGGCAAAAAGGAATACAAATGTCTCAAAATTGAGATCGACAGGAAGTGCAAAATGGCTAAGCAGGGATGGCTAGAGGACAAATGTAAGGATGTAGAGGCTTGTCTCACTAGGGGTAAGATAGATACTGCCTACAGGAAAATTAAAGATACCTTTGGAGACAAGAGAACCACTTGTATGAATATCAAGAGCTCAGATGGCAAACCAGTTGTAAGCAAAGAAGGGAAGGCAGAAAGGTGGAAGGAGTATATAGAGGGTTTATACAAGGGCGATGTACTTGAGGACAATATTATGGAAATGGAAGAGGATGTAGACGAAGATGAAATGGGAGATAAGATACTGCGTGAAGAGTTTGACAGAGCACTGAAAGACCTGAGTCGAAACAAGGCCCCGGGAGTAGACAACATTCCATTAGATCTACTGATGGCCTTGGGAGAGCCAGTCATGGCAAAACTCTACCATCTGGTGAGCAAGATGTATGAGACAGGCGAAATACCCACAGACTTCAAGAAGAATATAATAATTCCAATCCCAAAGAAAGCAGGTGTTGACAGATGTGAAAATTACCGAACTATCAGTTTAATAAGTCACAGCTGCAAAATACTGACGCGAATTCTTTACAGACGAATGGAAAAATTGGTAGAAGCGGACCTCGGGGAAGATCAGTTTGGATTCCGTAGAAATGTTGGAACACGTGAGGCAATACTAACCTTACGACTTATCTTAGAAGAAAGATTAAGAAAAGGCAAACCTACGTTTCTAGCATTTGTAGACTTAGAGAAAGCTTTTGACAATGTTAACTGGAATACTCTCTTTCAAATTCTGAAGGTGGCAGGGGTAAAATACAGGGAGCGAAAGGCTATTTACAATTTGTACAGAAACCAGATGGCAGTTACAAGAGTCGAGGGGCATGAAAGGGAAGCAGTGGTTGGGAAAGGAGTGAGACAGGGTTGTAGCCTCTCCCCGATGTTATTCAATCTGTATATTGAGCAGGCAGTAAAGGAAACAAAAGAAAAATTCGGAGTAGGTATTAAAATTCATGGAGAAGAAGTAAAAACTTTGAGGTTCGCCGATGACATTGTAATTCTGTCAGAGACAGCAAAGGACTTGGAAGAGCAGTTGAACGGAATGGACAGTGTCTTGAAAGGAGGATATAAGATGAACATCAACAAAAGCAAAACGAGGATAATGGAATGTAGTCAAATTAAATCGGGTGATGCTGAGGGGATTAGATTAGGAAATGAGACACTTAAAGTAGTAAAGGAGTTTTGCTATTTAGGGAGTAAAATAACTGATGATGTTCGAAGTAGAGAGGATATAAAATGTAGACTGGCAATGGCAAGGAAATCGTTTCTGAAGAAGAGAAATTTGTTAACATCGAGTATAGATTTAAGTGTCAGGAAGTCGTTTCTGAAAGTATTTGTATGGAGTGTAGCCATGTATGGAAGTGAAACATGGACGATAAATAGTTTGGACGAGAAGAGAATAGAAGCTTTCGAAATGTGGTGCTACAGAAGAATGCTGAAGATAAGGTGGGTAGATCACGTAACTAATGAGGAGGTATTGAATAGGATTGGGGAGAAGAGAAGTTTGTGGCACAACTTGACTAGAAGAAGGGTTCGGTTGGTAGAACATGTTTTGAGGCATCAAGGGATCACAAATTTAGCATTGGAGGGCAGCGTGGAGGGTAAAAATCGTAGAGGGAGACCAAGAGATCAATACACCAAGCAGATTCAGAAGGATGTAGGTTGCAGTATGTACTGGGAGATGAAGAGCTTGCACAGGATAGAGTAGCATGGAGAGCTGCATCAAACCAGTCTCAGGACTGAAGACCACAACAACAACAACAACCATCACATCTACAGTGTATCTGGACATGTTGCAACTGTATGCTGTTCCTCAGCTGCTTCAGTGTCACACCGATGTCTTGTTTCAGCAAGACGAAGACGGTGCACCGCCTGATTGGGGTTTGGACGTCCGTGCCTATCTCGATATGACTTTTCCTGGGCGATGGATTGGTCGTGAAGGGCCAACGGTTTGGCCTCCGTGCTCCCCTGACATAACCCCATTAGACTTCTTTTTATGGGTTTATGTCAAGGACGATTTCTACCAAACACGTGTACCAGATCTTGAAACCCTGCGGTAACGGATAACCACAGTTGTTGAATCGATCCCTCCAGTGACGTTGGCTAATGTGTGGAGGGAAATTGAATATCGCCTAGATGAGCTACGTGCTACCAAGAGTGCTCATGTAGAATTTAACTGATGTGTGAAAAAAACTTTGATAGTTTGTACACATTTAGACACCAGTTTCATATTTGTATCTTACTTCTAGCCTGAGTTATCAATTTATGTAATCAGGGAAAGACTTTTCGGACACCCTGTACATTTCTGTTATTCAGTATACTCACTTAACACTCAAAATGCAGTCTGACGGATCATGGCGTGGCCGGCCGAAGTGGCCGTGCGGTTAAAGGCGCTGCAGTCTGGAACCGCAAGACCGCTAAGGTCGCAGGTTCGAATCCTGCCTCGGGCATGGATATTTGTGATGTCTTTAGGTTAGTTAGGTTTAACTAGTTCTAAGTTCTAGGGGACTAATGACCTCAGCAGTTGAGTCCCATAGTGCTCAGAGCCATTTGAACCATTTGGATCATGGCACTCGACAGTCTGTTCACAATTCACAAAATACACTCTGGTCTGCTGTCCTAAACCACTATAACGCGTTCCACTTGATCGTTTTCAACGTGGCTACCAACCCACTACTACCCCCAGATGCGCGGTACGTCGGGGTCTTACCATCGCACAGAACCTACTGTCCTCAAAGACTTCTGCCCTATCCACCCTCGAAACGACTGTCTGACTGAAAAAAATGTTTGATAAAAATTACGAATAATCTAAAACTAAACAGAAAAATGTATATGATGTATTGAAAAATATGGAAATTTTCCGGGCAATAACAGTTTAACGTCCAGTTTTTTGTATCTGCCACCGTTTTTTCACAAATAATGTTCTTGTGGAGTGATTTTGTTTTTCCTAGATTGTTGATACTAAACATAAGTAAACAAATAAAAACATCATTAATCTACCACTTTAAACTTTAGAATGCTGCCGCTAGTTTCGTCTCTTTATATTTATTGATTACCAAAAACATAGTTTCTCTCAGTCGAATCTAATATTCCAACCTCTCATTAAAAAGAGGTATAGATTCTGCTAAATCAGCTGCGAATCCTCGAGCAGGTCTGCTAGCCGCATCCATACACACTTTGTTCATATTAATTGGCCAAAGCATTACCGAGATATTAGCTTTTGAACATTCATAAATTAACAATTTTTTGACAACAATAACTTTTTTACTGTTATATATTTTTGTGGCGTGTCAGGTAATTTAGCTTTACATATTTTTTTGTCTATGAGTAGCAAATCGCTCCTCTATGTCACTCTTAGTTCTGTTTTTATCAATTTTTCTGTGGCATATAAATTTCTCCAAGCACACAAAAACGGCAGCACGCATCCCTGCCGAGCCTCCACTCGGGTCTTTCCAAGGCCGTGTAAACGCTAGTCGCTCGCCACGTACCCGTAGCAACCCCCAGCTACGTACTCTGCCGCGGCAAACTGCCTCCCTAATGTCCCACTATAGCTTGTACGCTCACAGTTACCCCCACTTGCTACTCTGTAAATGCAGTGCATGGTGTCGCAAGTAGCACCAAACACAATCTGCGGTCTTAGAAACGAAATAATACACAAAAATAAACTCTACATATCCAGAACGAAACTTTCACTCTGCAGAGGAGTATGCGCGCTGGAATGAAACTGCCTAGCAGATTAAAATTGTGTGCCAGACTGAGACTCGGTACTTTTGCCTCTCATGTGCAAGTGCTGTACCAATTGAGCTACCCAAGCACGACTCACGACCCCTCCTCGCAGCTTCAATTGTTCTTATTTGGATGCACTATATATCTTAGTAGAAATTACGCGGCACATACAGTAAGCACTACACCTTTTGTTGGCTTCTGTGTTGTGCCTCTCACCTATATCAGTGCTGCAGCTCAGACCTGAGGCACTGTTTCTCAACTTCTCCTGCCAGTCAGTTAACCCCATTCTATCAGGAGCAAAACAAATTCACCCGATCAATTTCCCATCAATAGAGGTGTCTGGGTACCAAGAACCCATCACATGTAAACCTACTCGCTTTGCTACCCGGACTTGATACAGTTAAAGCCAAATTTCAGGACGAAACCCACACAAACATACAGATGGTAGTGTTACCAAGAATTAGAAGCTGGCTACAAATTTTTCTTCGATAGCAATAATTTGTTCCATTCAAGAAATGAAACGGCCCAAATAGTTACAACTGTACAACGTTGAGACAAGATTTCTCTAACCAAAGCGAAACCAACAAAATATCTCACCAGAATAGCACTCAAAAATTTATTATATGATGAGTCCCACGTAGGTTCCTGGAACAACCCTGTCTCTTGTTTTAATTCAAGCAATAATCTAACTGCTTCTCAATCACCAATAAAATACAGCACGCAAACTGTATAAAATCAAATATATAAAATACCCCATGGCAAAATGTAAACCACAAATCAGCCTATATTCCCAAATATATACACAAAAATAAAAACTAATTATAATCCCTCTAAACCTAAAAATTTCTTCAATGAATACAAGAACATATTATATGAATACCATTCAATTCCATTTTCTCATCAGTCGCTCCCATGCTGAAATATGTCCACCCCCATGCACCAAAAATTTTGGTATGTGACCAACTCACATTTACCATTCATGAAAAATTTAATCAGTATTCGCATCATAATAAACAATAAGAAAAATGCCACTCAATGTCCCTCTCTCACAACATCCTATCATGCACGATCTAAGTGTTGTACAGTGGCAACTACTGTAGCCTGTATCAAGAGTCATTATGAAAGATTTATGAGAAATTTAGCTGTGTCAGCCAGCTGTTCCACAACTTCAAGTTCCACTATACTTTTACCAAGATAAACATGAAAACCACTAGGCCATCCAGAAAAATTCTTAAAAACAAACACAAATGTATGTAGTATACAGCAAGGAGTCCCTTGCAAAAAAAGAAAGAAAATATAAATTATTGTCAATATATAAGCACCATTTATTAAACATCAATTCTTACTATAAAAAAAAGATTCCAACCGATTACAGTGCCTGTTTGTGTGGTCGCAGCTGAGTTACAACTCAACAAGCTTTTTGATTTCAACTTCTAAATCCTTTGATCGTTACTTTGTCTTCACTAATAGTAGGTCACTCACCTTGTACTCTGTATGCTTCTATCTTAAATCATGCCTATGTTTTCTGTCAGGCCCACTTTGCCAGTTGTTCAGTAATTAGCTTCTGTCTCTCTTGTTCAGAAAGAGATGGGTCTGGGGGAAAACTCACTGCCTCAGCTATCAGGTTCGCTGCCGTTTTATTCCACATTACTTCATAAGGTACGAACCCAGTGTCACTGCTTTTCACACTGTTATGTCCTCAAACTTGGTCACATATTCTGCCCAGATGGTATGTCTGTGGCTTCAGTATGTCCTGCATAATCGTCCAGGCTCATGCATGTACCTCTCAGCTGGATTTCCTGCCTGGTGGTAAACTGAGGTCCTTGTATCACATCTCTCTGCTCCCTCTGCTCCATGAAGTTCTCCCATGCCTCGGAGGTGAATTGGGACCCATTGTCAGAGAGCACTGCTTTCAGCTTACCAGTTTCAATGTAGTAGGACTCCACTTTTTTAATCAAAGTCCCACTAGTGGCCTTTTACATCACATACAACTTTATTTGTTTGGAGAATACATCTACTGCCAGCAGAATGTACTTTTGCCCACCCCTACTAATTGGTAATGGGCCAAACACATCAATTGCTAGGAGCTGTTCAGCGTTTTTGGGGAAGATGTTTTACATCTCCCCTTGACTGGTAATGGTGCTATGCTTGACTCGCTGGCACCTGTCACATGCACCTAGTTACTTTCTCACCCTACAGTCCATGTTATGGAACACCACATAGATTTGTAGTACCCCTATACATTTTTGTGCCACATAGTGCCCAAGGTTCTGATGCACATAATGAATTAGGGACTTGACATGTTCCGCAAGACACCACAGTCGCCACTCCTCTTTGCTCTCGTTCTTTCTGCTGAACAACACCCCTTTAAATATCTTTTAAAATTTCTCCAACTTTACTAGACACATCCGTTGATATTAACCGGTCAAAGCATTGTCCAGATATTAGCTTTTTATCTGTCAAAAATTTACAATTTTTGGACAACAATAACTTTTTAACTGTACTATATTTTTGTGGCACATTAGATAATTTAGCTTTAAAAACATTTTTGTCCATAAGTGGCAACTCGCACCTCTCTGTCACTCTTAGTTCTGTTTTTATCAATTTTTCTGTGGCATATAAATTTCCCCAAGCGCGCAAACACGGCCGTACGAACCCCTGCAAGGCATCCACTCTGGGTTTTCCCAGGCCGTGTAAATGCTAGTCGCTCGCCACTGCCCTGTAACAACCGCCAGCCACGTGCTCTACACCGGGAAAGTGCCGCCCTAATCTCCACCAAAGGCTGTACGCTCACAAGACATTATGTTGCCACTAACAGATGCGTTGCCCATCATGATGACACCATAGACGAATGTCATATAAAGTATCTTTTCTTCTGAGATGGACGAAGTTGTAGTATCTTCTGGTGTCTGATTTTGTACTGTTTTCTTCATTGATGAAGCCAGGTATTGGGATTAATGCACAAGATGGAATCAATTAATTTAGAATGTTTTTCAAAGTTGTAATAGTGTGTTTGCAAAGAAACACATTTTGTGGAAGGTGCAGGACGAAAGACTAGCAACATAAAAGCGAAGGTAACAAGAGCAGCCAAATTTTCAATGAAGTGTTATTTTTAAGGAAAATTTAGTTGTTATTGAATTGAACCACGTGCTTAATGTAGTCAGAATAGTTATTTTAGATATTTCAGAAAACTTTTCTATATACTTTCGCTATAAATATATATTAAACCAATCTGCAGCAAACCGTGTAAAACTGTGCTACACAGACACTGATAGCTTAGTTTATCACATTGAAACTTCAAATTTAAAAGTATATCAGGAATGATGTGCATACATACTTCGATACATCAGGTTTCCATGTAAATAACAAGCATGATAATACGCTGGTAAATAATGAGAGGTAGGATTAATGAGAGAAATTAAAAGGTGAACGTATTATCAAATGCGTAGGTCTGAAAGCTGAAACATATGTATTCAAGACAGAGTCCAGAAATTCGCAGAACAAAATATATAAACCGATCTTCTGTTAATGGGTTAATCATCAATGATTACGGGCAGAGAGAGAGAGAGAGAGAGGGAAAGAGAGAGAGAGAGAGAGAGAGTATGTGTGTGTAGTACTTGAAATTTAAAACAATTGTGCAGCATATACTTCGGTCTAATAACATTGCAATATCTGATATTAAACAACATAGTCTCACTTTATCAGTACATGATGATAAGCATGTTATGTTTTCAAATAAGAAGAATGGTGCGAGCGAGAGAGAGAGAGAGAGAGAGAGAGAGAGAGAGATGGAATTTGATATCACATTAGTGGCGTTGACATGCGGTATCTCTTAGCAGACAGCTGGGTGTCAGTCATCTGTCTCTGGAAATAGTAGCCTCAAGCCTCTCCATCCCATCCCGCAAAAGGATATGCTGAAATGCAAAACGCAGTTCTCGGTTGTGTGTGTGCGATAGCCCCAATTTGTGCAGTTCACGTGAAGATGGTGTTAGGAACCACTGCAGACGAATACAGGACCCAGCTGATGGTGCTAAGAACATACTCATAGCACAAAGGTACGCCACAAACAACTTCCTCAAGCGTCTTATGCAACCATATAGCATTGCATTTTTTCCATCAGTACTGTGCTCGTCCACACACAGCTTGATGATTTATAAACTGTATGCGTGATGTTGAGGTACTGCCGTGGAGTAAAATGCCCTGACTTTCCTTAATAGAGCAAGTGTGGGAAAAGCAAGTGCCAGTATTCAGCGTATCGCGTTGATAGGTTCGTCGTTGAGTGCCTGTAAGCCACACATTTTAGGAGACCAAGGACCAGTGACATTAGATGTCGGACAAATGACCCCAGGAGCGGATACAACGAATTTAGCCCCAACCTAATCATACCACGCATCCAGGCCAGAGAGGCTGCAACGCCAAACTGATAAGTGGCCTCATACTCCACTGTTGATTCTAAAACTAACTCTACTTTGTAATCGCTGAAATAACTTCTGATACACTTCCATCCCATGAGACGTAATTTCTGGGCATTTCACATTCTTCCCATGCGGTGTATGTAATCGTCTTCTTAACATAAGAGCAAACTTTTGTTTGTATGTCATCTAGAACTTTCGCTTTCTAGCTGATTCAGCTCTCCGAAAGTGTAACAACAATACAGAATCCTTTGGTGAACGGTCGTAAATATCTCAACTGTGAACATTATTTTCATGTATACATTTCAGTTGTTCGATGAGCAAAAGATTTCAAGTTACTGAAAACACATTTAAAGGTCTCTCACTTATGGCCATCTGTAGCATAATTGATGACGTGAGTAGCGTCGCCCCTACCACGAATGTGTTGAAAACAAAATGGAGATTCATATGCAGTGAATTGGAAAAATCATCAGCTGTGCAAAGGAATGACACCAATGAAAATTTGCGTCGTAACATGACTCGAACCCGGATTTCAAGCTTCATGTGAGCGGCCGCTTCCCATTGTGGCTCTCCGTGCACAAATCACGGCGAGCCCCAAACTTCCACATGTCGTCGTTTCCTTGTCAGAACCTGTACTCGTACACAAACTATATAATGCTCGTACAGGGGACGAAACGGTAATTGAAAGCCGCTGCCTGGTAACGCTGGATAAGTAAGAAATTGGTGTGGCAGTGTTATTAAGAAGAATGATGCAATGTTCCTTCAGACATACAAGCATGTCAGAACGAACGTTGCGACATTCTTCTTAACAACGCAAGCAATGGAATATCGTATTCAATGGAGATTTAATCAAGGTTCAAATGGCTCTGAGCACTATGGGACTTAACATCTGAGGTCATCAGTCCCCTAGAACTTAGAACTACTTAAACCTAACTAACCTAAGGACATCACACACATCCATGCCCGAGCCAGGATTCGAACCTGTGACCGCAGCAGTCGCGCGATTCCGGACTGAAGTGCCTAGAACCGCTCGGCCACCATGGCCGGCATTTAATCAAGGACCTTCATGTCAATTATTTTTAACTCTGCCAGTCGACCTCTCGTTCCAGTGCTGTGACGTAAGTGCGGATTGGTTCTTACACATATTTGATCTGTAAACGTCAGTTCAGTACTGAAAACTCAGCCTCTGCCGAACCGATTGCCGCACTGGTAAGTAGAACTTTCTAGCGCTGCTAGAGTGTCTCGCTTTACAGAGAAGTCCGTAGAGCGTTGGCGTAAATAGAGCGCTTGCAAACAGGAGCACTGAGCAAGATAACCACCTCTCGTGTCACTTGCCGAGTTAAAAATGGCACCCTCATGCAGCAGTTTCACAGTCACCTCCAATTCGCTCAGCCCTGCTGGCACGGCTAAACGACGGCGCCAACTTCCATAACGAAGCCCAATTCTGGGCATTATGAACCATTGTAACTGTACATAACTGAGGACATGTAACAGTATTACTAGTCACGTTTGTCTTTTTCTTCCGCTTCTCCTACGATTCCTTTTGCCTTTATCCCCCATCGAAACAAGTGTTCGGAATGTCAAGACTCGTATTTGGTATTATCAGTTTGTGGCCGAATGTCCTACTTGTCACCATCCCTTTACCCTCCCCTCTACCCCTTCCCGGATGAAATCTCTGTGCTCCAGCTGTCTGCGTCTACTGTTAATCATGTGACACTTGGCGATCGTTTTCTAAATGTCTGCATACCATATAATTTAGGTGGGCTTGGACGCCAACCCGTGTTCACTTAGGCGGATGAGGGGAACTGCCTAAAAGCCAGATCCAGGCTGACCGGCATAGTGGCCCTCATCGTCAAACCACCGGTAGGATTCGGTCTCGAGCCGGTGCACATGCGTGAATCTCGGAAGCAGCGTGCTTGCATGTGCACCTATCCAAGGGGGTAATATCAACAAATATTTGACTAAAATAACAGCAACTGAAGCGTAAATTGAAATTTTACTTCTGGTCGTTAAAATATTTTGCAGTGTTGTACTGATTGACTCAGGGAAGCTTTTCATGCCTCACCTCCAGATGGTACTGGTGTCACTCACACAATGTATAAAATGGTAGTTCAGTGGCGGAGATGTCATTTGCGTTCAGGTTATTCATGTAAAAGGTTTCCGAAGTGGTTATGACTGAATGACGTGAAGAAACAGACTTTCAACATGGAATGGTAATTGGAGGTAGACAGGTGACACATTGCATTTCAGAAATCGTTAGGGAATTTAACATTGCGAGCTCCACAATATGAAGAGTGTGCTGAGAATACTAGATTTCAGGCATTGCTTCCACAAATTGAGGTACCATGTAATCCAATGCTATACATTTGAAGGAGTCCAAATTATTACGAGATATGCAAGACATGATGGCTGAGGTACTAGACCTATTTAATTCCATGTATTACGTATATTACAAAGTTAAAAAGTATTACAACTTACATTTTAATTTTATAATTTTTTCCTGATGAAATGTTATTTTTTTATAATTTAGTTTATTCTGCAATAAACCTTAGATCTACTACATAAGTATGGACTATTGCAAGTTACAGAAAAAAAGTTAGAGCAAAGCTTTATAAACTTTAGGAAATATTTGTACCTGAATTCTGAAAAATTGCGAATGAAGATATGAGTCCAATTAAAATGTGCCCCAGAACATTCCTGAAGCATAGTCATCTTCCTGCAGCACTTCTTCATCTTCAGGCTTCCTCTTGGCATTCCTTTTAGCATTTCTTGTTTCTATAGTAATTTGAAGAGCGAATCTTTCAGCTTCATACACCCATTGTCTGTCACATCAAGCCATTGATCTTCCATATTAGAGCCACATTTTATGCCTACATTTCTCAGGACATCCAACGTTCCTATCACTCCATCATTGAAACATATCAGTGCATCTAGCACACCAACTTTTAATGTATTAAGCCGTACAAAAACACTATTGGGTAATCTTCCCCATATGCAATGGTTGAAACTGTCATTTGTATTCTGAGTGCCCCCAAGAAGACATTTACGAAGCAAAATAGGGTCACACAGGTCTCTAAAAATTTGTTATGCTTTTGTTATGCTTTTTGGCAACCACACCAAGAACCTGCTCCTTTAGGGCAAAGTACGTGAACAGGGTGGTCATCGGTGGACAACTTATGAAAGTAAGTGGCCCATACAGCTTTTCTCATTACTGTAACATCATTAAGAGGTGCATGTCGTCTAATCGCCAGTCCTAAATAACTATCAAAAAGGTCTATTTCAGTTTCTGTCTATCTGCCTCGGCCAGACAGAGATTTTCCATCAGATAGCAACTTTCCTTTCATTTCTCTTCGTAACCTCCTCAATCTAGCACCCATACTCTTTTGCACATGTCCACAACACTCCAGTTTTGTTAGCAAGCTATCACCATAAACATTGAACTCATTAATTTTATTGAAAGCTTTAGAGTCCCCATCGCCTAGGTACTACGTATATCTAACATTATAAATGGGCCTCGACGTCTGAAATATTTTTAGACCTCCATCACACTCCATACCTCCACTGTAAATATCATAATTCTTGGAACACTGATGTTCACTATGTCCTTCAGTGATACCATGGCAGGTACGGCTGTACTTAGATAAGCACTCGACCTTAACAACTTTTTCATTCTCCAGAGAAGTATCACTTACTTCACCTTTCAAGAAACGATGTTATTGACGTTGCCATGTCCCATCAAGTGCAAATGGCTGGCTCTGAGCACTATGGGACTTAACATCTATGGTCATCAGTCCCCTAGAACTTAGAACTACGTAAACCTAACTAACCTAAGGACATCACACACAACACCCAGCCATCACGAGGCAGAGAAAATCCCTGACCCCGCCGGGAATCGAACCCGGGAACCCGGGCGTGGGAAGCGAGAACGCTACCGCACGACCACGAGATGCGGGCCATCAAGTGCAACAGCGATGTCCTGGTCCCACTAATATTTACAGTTTCTTCTACTCCACGTTTCATAGATGCTATAGACACAGCCATCAAGGCACCTAAAAGTATGTTTATGTACTTGCTGACCATAATGGGACGAGGAGGGAGGTTCATCAAACTACAAAACGTGTCAACAGCTTATCCTCCTTTTCCTATTGCACGTATTGCATACATTATCTTCTTTTCCTATTGCACGTATTGCATACACTATCTTCAAATTCACATCATATGAATTATGCACAATGTTCGAAGTAATTTTAGAGGTATATTTATTGCAGGATCTACACAGAACAACTAATTTCGACACTAACCCCTTCTTGCTACTCTGTTGTTCAGCCTACACCATCACATTGTTTATATTTCTCCACTTCCTTTATCGAAGAAGATAAGATGGCCACATCAACAACAACAAATCCACTACACCAAAATTTGAATCATCAGGAGGCGTGCCATGTGGGAGTTTCTTCCCTGAAGAGCTGGTACATAGGTTACTTTAAAAAGTGTGGCTTGCTTTGTCTGTGAACTGGTTACCACGGAATTTTCTTTTATTGAAATTCTTGATGTGTGGCATGGTTCGTTTTTACTGCACACTAAAGGATATGTGCTTCCTCAAATGTATTTAGCACGTGAGCAACAGACGTTCAGTAACACGTGCACACACTGCTTCAGTGAAACAAAAGTATACACTAGCAAAGATAATCATTTACACACACTAGAAATTTGCACTGTTACGAACATATACAATGTGTCATACGTATAATCACTGGAAAAAGAAAATTCACAGTTCTTTTCGAAATAATGCTCGTTTCTGTAACAGAAATAAAGAGGGCGTGGCAGCATACATGACCGTAACTTTCAAATTTGTTATATACGGTTCATTTTTCATTTGAAACACTTATAATGTATGGGTCAATGCAATCAGGAAAGACTATACAATTTAATAAAAACATAAAAAATTTCGATTTTTCCGTCATTTGTAAGTACCTTGTATCCATAAGCAAGCAATTGACATTGGGAGTGACTACTGCGAGTACAAGGCTCCTATAAAAAATGATGGCCCTGAAAACTTTTGATAAGCTTCTGAATTTGCCGAAGGTGCTTAACATTACCGATATAGCAAATGAAAGGCGAGATGCTGTCGTCTGTGTGCGGTGCTGCTGAAGCTGCCATGTTCGGCGGTGCATCCTACTGTGAGAGATGTCCCCATTTCCGCCAGTGATTTTCTCACATCCACAAAAATATACTGTTTCGCCCGGGTGTCCTGGCGTCTATACAACTACCTGCTCTCTCCGTCAAAACGGAAAAGCTCTAGCCACTGTACTCCGCGACGGTGGAAAAGCAAGTCCTCTTCTCTCCTGTTGCTCACTACCTTCCGAAAAACAGCCGTCCCTCCCGATGTTCTTGAATAAACCTATCATGGCCCAGCGGTGGTTACCGTGCCAATCACGTTTTCTAGCAAGGAGGCTCAATCATCCTCAACCAATCCCTGCAGTGCAGTACACATTCTGAAAAAAATAGCACACAATGCCTAGAAGTCCTCCAGCCCAACCCCCGGCAAATTTCACAAGATGAGTGAAGCTTCCTAGTGAATACAAGGTCTGTCTAGTCCATAAAACGATTTAGTGGCCGCCACTTTGGCGAGGCGTAGCGCCATCGAAGAAACGTTACATCCAGAAAAAATTGTCATTCCGCCTCACAACGTGCGTTGTTCTTGTAATAAACACATTAGCCGGGAGCCAGTCCGACGCCCCTTTGTTTAGACACGCACACGGGTTACGGAGACCACACTCTCACACCATGTCCACTCTCTAATAAAGCGGCTAGGCCAATGCCAGGATGCCCGGTGCTGGCAGTTTCTAAGTAAGTGTCATTTCCATTCAGCCATGGTGTTCCCAACGTCATGCTTAGCCGCCAGAGGAACAAGGCCGTTCGCCAGAAAGGCGTCCCATAAACTACTTCCCTGCAGGGCCAACTGTTAATTTTAGTGACTAAAAAGGCAGACTAGCAATGAGAAGAAGTCCTAAAGCTGCCCCTAATGCAATGGTCACCTCCAGCTTCCCAAAACTGTCTCTACAGCCAAGTTTATTCCTACGACTGCTACTAAAGTCATGCAAGTACAGCGAGGTCATCAGCATTTCACCCTAATCCTAATAGTCAATCAGATTACTATCAATTAGGGAAAAATTACATACACCAATGGCGAATGAAGGTGTATGATAATTACCGAGACATGATGAAAGGGGAAGTGCCTGACGCGTATTACCAAGAGAGTGTCCTGCCCGGAAGGCATCACTGTCTTTTATTACCCCTCTTTCACAGCAGATCATTTTTCGCCGTGTGAGGCTCATTTAAGGTAAGGGATACTGTGACACAACGCAAGAAAAATGTCTCAATTAATACATCCTAATAGCTACTGGTCGTGGTGAAGCAAGAAAGTGCAGAGATCATAGAGGCGAATATTGCCAACCTCACAGCCAATTTTACTCTCATACTTCAAACGATGCTCATTCATTCATAGGGATACCCACATGCACACACACATCCTATCCTCTAGTTGAAAGGAAGCTGAGCACTGCTGTGTGTTGCCATTGTCAGTTCGATTGACCACATCGTCTGGAAAACATCCAGACTTAATTCGTTAAGAATGCATAGTGTAATTGTTCCCTGCGCAAACACACACGTTCACTAGACGAAGGAAAGGGAAAATCCTTACAAAAGATATTCCTCCCTATGTGAAACGTGACCACATACAGTCAGTATCCCCAAGCAAAGGAAAGAGACAGCCATAGTGATGTGACCTAATGTCCTCTCACACTGATTCATTCATGAAACATGACTGTTACGCAACTTGCATTCACCTTTCATTAATACATGGAGGACACACTTGTGTAGAGGTATTTACAAAACGTGTGTCACAATTTGTACATGAAAAACATTTTGTATTACAAGTCTAACAGTAAGCAAAAATCTGGTGAGAATACATACGAAAATAAATTATGCAGGGAACACAAAAAAAACAATCGAATCTGTTAGTAACTTTACATGAAAACACAGAACTAGGGATGTTTATAGCAGGGACTGACTGGCAGTGGTCAGTTGCGGTTTAGTGGTTACCGTAACAAAAATGACACGTACTTAAATCTACGGCAAGGAAGCAAACAGACAGATATAGTGTACAATGTTCAGCAGTGAAATAGATGATGATAAGAAACTAAATGTCACTGAACATTGGCTCATACAACAACAATGAAACACTTTTTTTCCTTTTGTTTATGACATAAGTTGTGGATGCTAGCGTCCTTGGGCTCTCGTGTAGGTGTCAATAGAATGGTTTTACGCAAGACGCTACATAACACAGGCTGATGGCACAGTAGACTTTCTTGTACACTTTGTTCAAGGAGATGTGTCGAAGTGGCAGTGTGAATTGGTCATGCGAATTGTGGGCTGTCTTACGTATCAGGCCCATGCTTGAGTCAGTGGGTGTGGCGTTGGTGGCCATGGCGGAATATGCTAGACGCATGCCAATTGCCACTGCGGGGTGCAGTTGGTCACACAGACAACACCGACATTAGGACTAACTGCTCACATGACAGCCACCATTTGTCACAATGTGTTACAGCTTATGTCTGACGACGAGGTGGCACCTCTTCTAGAATTGCGACGTGCTGATGGCCTTAACAAACTGTGGGCAGTCATGCGGACTGCACCTACATGTGGACCAACTGACTGGCAGCATCTACAAGGCGCTCCAGGACGTCCCGTGGCAAATGGAGATGCCCCTCCAGTGGCATTGTTCATTGTTCACGGGTAGCCGTGTTGACAGCGGCACGCCCCAGGCACCCCGCCGGGATATTGATGTTTCGACGGCAGTTCTTCTCCGATTCTCCTGGTTTCTGTGTTTCTGACTAGATATTCATGTAACCTCGAGGACGAAATGCGTAGCAGACTCTGAAACTCCACAAAGAAAGCCGGACAAAGGTCCAGAGGTGTGTGGTTATACCAAGAGACAAGAAACACAAACAATAAACCGGAACTATGGCTACAATGAAACGTAACTGATATGCTTGAGAAACACGCAGTCGAGTCCCGCGTCTCGATTTTGTTGTTGGGGTGCGAATCACTATTCCCAACTATCTTTGCTCCACGATGAAGCTGCACACACACACACACACACACACACACACACACACACACACACACACACACACACAAGCGTATTTAAGCGTGAAGATGTGTCAGACCTCTCCCCACATGAAAGTAACACCTAACGCACAGCGGCGAGGCCGGGCTCGGCGGCCTTCTTAGCATTTCACGAATCCGAATTCAGTACATGGAACACAGGTGTGGCTACGAACAGTCGAAAAACCACCACATGAAACTGGCGCAACGCTCAAAGGCGCGCCCATACGCACTCGAAACTGATCAGGGGATAGGTGAAACGAACCGGCCGCAGTGGCCGAGCGGTTCTAGGCGCTACAGTCTGCAGCCGCGCGTCCGCTACGGTCGCAGGTTCGAATCCTGCCTCGGGCATGGATGTGTGTGATGTCCTTAGGTTAGTTAGGTTTAAGAAGTTCTAAGTTGTAGGGGACTGTTGACCTCAGCAGTTAAGTCCCATAGTGCTCAGAGCCATTTGAACCATTTGATAGGTGGAACGCAACGAGTGAGTGCCCCACCCGTTGTCATAGGCATTTTTAAGAGTGGTAAGCACCCAACTACACCACCAGAGGCACGAGACCGGCCCAGGTCTTACAGATGCCAGATGACGATTCATCCATCAAGGCCGCAAAGGCCGAAATCATCCACGTATGAGTCATGACCTCAGAAAGAAAATGCATTCGCCCAAACACCGATAAGAAGCTCTTATAATTATGGCGTTCACATTTCATATCAATGCTCTATGAGAAAAGCAGCCACGAAACAATAAGCAAACAGCAAAAAGCACAACTTGCAGATGGACGTGACGCTGAAAAGCGGCAAAGATAAAAGGCAGTAGTCAGATACAAATGCCTGTTACAGCATTGTTTTCACTCAACCCACATAACCAAAAATAAACCGTATGTAACACCTAAAGTTTACAGAATTATATTTGCAGAACATAAAACAAACAATTCCTAAAACTTCTAAACAGATATGTGATACATTACGAAGACCCTATTCTGTTGAGTGCTTCACGTGACAAACGTGGAAACCATTTCGTCGTCAATGATTCCAACCGCATGGCGTTCTCGTGGGCGATTGTGCGCACTCGGAGACTGCGAACCTCTTTCGCGCCCCTCTGGCATCAATTTCGTGGAGGGCTATGGTTATGCGTGTTCTGAAAGGGATCGGTGGCGAATCTCAACCACCTCTCCTACTCACTGATTCCCGTCTGGAGCGAGCCAACCTCCAGAAGCTTGCTGGTTTTGTTCGCGCTCCCGCCAGTTACGATCGTAGTGCCGCACTTTATTCCCTGATCAGCTCTGGTACACGTAATTTCTGTTGTCGGGTTTCCTCTCTCTCTCCCTGTGGCCCGTGGGGCTCAGTGCGCGAATCCTTGTTCTTACGCAGTTGCTGGTTGTTGCTGTCATTTTTTCTGCGATTATCCCTTACATTCTGCCTCTCATATATCCATTCCAGCTATGTGAGTGGACATCTGAAAGTTTCAGTGCTACTGACGAGTGCCTATTGGTACTGCATGGGGAGCTTCCAGAAACGGAAACGATTGATTTCCGACGGGCTGCAGGGTGCGTTCTTCTTTAATAACGCGTCAAACATTTTTACAGATCTTTTGTGTCCCGAAGATTCGAGTTCGGACCACATCATAGTCTCCTGTTTTGCTCTATGCTGCATTTCTCGTGGCCAATAGGTAGCGAGAAATGCTTCCTTTAACTCTTCTAAGCCGAGCGGTTCTAGGCGCTTCAGTCTGGAACCGCGCGACCGCTACGGTCGCGGGTTCGAATCCTGCCTCGTGCATGGATGTGTGTGATGTCCTTAGGTTAGTTAGTTTTAATTAGTTCTAAGTTCTAGGGGACTGATGACCTCAGATGTTAAGTCCCATAGTGTTCAGAGTCATTTCAACCATTTCAACTCTTCCAATGTGTTGCAGTTTGCCACGACTGCTCGCATTTTTTCGGCTGCCGTCCCTGAATATGCACTCATATAAATTCCAGCACTGAAGGGCCATCAAGATGGTAACGACCGGATAAATTGTGCATTCCCAATTTTAGGATGTTACCCACCACCATTTTCCCTATATTATTGACATTTTAGGACAGACAGAAAATGCTTCTGGTAGAACTTTAAGAGCGACCCTAGCACTATAGAATCTGTCAGATTCGGTCACGGGGATTTGGGCCAGGTGATGGGACTCTTCATGTCATCTGCGGCCGTCACATCTACCAAAATTCTCCGGGAACATGTCTGGCGTAATCCTATTAGTCGGCTGACAGGTATCACGTGAGTGCGTAAACACTCGGCACAAGATGCGGCTCGCGTTGCACTGCTCTGTGACCCACCTGACGGCGTCATTCGTGCCGTTGTAGTTTCACAGCCTCGTAATTGTTCCGCCCCACAAGCTCTCGAAGCTTTTGTGTGTAACTTTTCCTCTATTTGAGATAGTCGATTGTTTACTTTGGCAATATTCACCGGGTTGGTGTCCACTGCATTATGTCCCTGTGGCACGGCTTTCGAACTTTTGTTCGCGTTGGAGCTCGCATGTTTTGTTCGGTTGTCAACAGCACGTGCACCTGCTGCCTCTATTCGGGCAAGGCGAGCGTCTTCCTTGGCCTCCGTCCCGAGTTTGCGTACATCAGAATGTTTTGCCAGAAACTCGTCCATGCATTCGCTAATCTGCTCCTTTAATGCGATGTCCTCACACTCTCTTTTCCGTTCCAGTTCTTAAGCCTCCTCCCATCGTTTCCTTTCTAGTTTTTCTGCCTCTTCCCTTCGTTTTCTTTCTAATTCTTGTGCCTCCTACTCTCGTTGTCCGTTTAATTCCTCTGCCACCTGGTTTCGTTCTCTTTGTAACTCTTATACCTTCTGTACCCATTCCCTACCTATTTCTTCTACCTCCTGTTTCAGTTTCCTTTCTGAATCATCTGTCTGTTTCTTAAGCTGACCTAAAAGAGCGATGACTCAAGTTATGGTTCATAATGTGTGCCTGCCATTGACAAAGGTACCCGTGTTTCCCGAGCGATGCTTCATTGGCGTCACACTGTCTGTCTGGCTTCTCTCTACCTTTCCGAATTTTTACTCATGACTAATACGTCTAAATGGCCACAGTTGTCTCCATAATCAGACTCATTACCCCTGTTAATTCCCTGTCCTAATCCCGCATCATCTATCGATACCGAATGCCTGTCATGTGTGTTTGCGCCTGACTGCTCCCTGGGAAACCCATCCAACATGTCACCACAAGGGTTGAAGTTACCATTATTAGCATGTTCCATTGTACTTCCCAAGTCTACTAGACTTTAGCCACCAAGTAACTTCACTTAACTCCTTGTCAATATTCACGACAGGGAATGACGAAAAACAGAAATTATTTCGCATGACCCGAAAAGAGAACAAAAAAGGTTACACAAAACAAAAACCATGCATATGTAAGAATATCTAATAATATCTGACTTTCAGATACACTATACAAAAGCAAATCACCCCAACAAAAAAGAGCTTTTGCAAAGCTGGTAGCATCACTCAACTGCCAAATTTGTGGATGTGGTACAGAATCCACAAAACCAAAGCATGAACACAAATAATTATGTTATGTTGTAAAAGAGAAGAATTTTTTCCCTCAGATTTGTGCCACTTTTAATTACCACTGCAGAACTAAAAAAAAAGAGAGAATTGAAACACAAAAAGAAAAACACGAATGTGTAAGATGGCAGCTTAAATGAATGTCAATTTCGAACCTTACATGAGATTTTACACAGGGTTACGAGTAGAAGGATATGTCACCTGACATATTTCGGCTTTAATAAGCAGATTTGCCTATCAAAATGTACAGTATGTAATGAAAAGGTATGACTATGATTCAACGGTATTAACATACCGAACCCAAATCCTGTAGGTCAATAAAAAAAAGTGAAAAAGCTGCCGGAAGAAACTTTTTAGTTTGAGGGCAGACATGAGTTGTGCTGTCACGACCCGAGTACAATGGTACACTTCTAAGAGGGGTTGGTGACCTGCTGCGAGAGGGAAAACGAACGCTTCGGGCAATGGATCGAGAGGAACAGGTAGCGGTGCAACGCTACTTGCTACGGACAGATTCTTTAGAATACTGCTTTGGAGAATTTCCAGATGGATACAAAAGGACCAGCAATCGAGTTGATTATTTGAAATGCTCGTGGTACGTTCGTGACGTATGCATGTAACTTTTAGGCTTCACGAGCAGGCACAAAATGTCCAGTTGGCTGAAACAAAGTTGGGAGGAGTAGAAAGCAGAGATATTTCGACGGAGTTTAAAGGTAGGCCCTTTGCGATTGGTAGAAATAGTTTCTCAAAGATGAAATGAATGCTCCCATTGGTCTGAAATAGCCATGACGGATGGACACAGGTGGGGGACAGTTTGCTATGAAAGACAGAAGAACGAAAACTTCGAGGTCTCTTCTCTGAACCAGCGTCATGTGTAGCACAGGGCGCATCACACTCTGCATGACGTCAACAGGGAAATTTTGTGTGAACACTGCTTCCACTTTGGCTGCATTTAGCTAAAAATCTGCCGAAGATTCGTTGAGCTCCGATAACAGAGAAACAAAACAGCCACGAAGTCAATTGTTCTTGTGAGAACTGTGAGGGCATTGATACATACACGCTGCACCATCTATGCACATGTATATCGCAGTATTTTCCAGACTAAGGATGAGTGCATGTTTTCTCACCTAATGGGAAACATAGGACAGTTACAGGTGATAAAATCAGTAAAGATTTTCATTAGAGGATTTTCAGAGGGCGAGAGCAGCCATGCAGCTAACAGCAAATTGCAGCTAAAATGTAAATGCCATTGACAGAGGAGTAAACTTGTTGGTTCTCCAGCTTGTGTCCACTGTGAACTCGAGCAACCTTGAGTATTCTTTTGCTCATCTTGTCACAGAACTAACCATCTTCCACAGATTTGATTGTTATCCTAAATAGTACCGAACTTAAAATCGGAATGAAATGATTTGTCATAATATTGGCCAACTTCGCGGTGTACAAGTAAGAAAATATTGTAGAGGACCTTCTACTTAAATTTGATATTGCAATTTTCAGTGTTATTTCTGCTAAACAGGACATAATGCGTTATCCTGATAACGGTCCTGAAATTGTCATGTCACAATCTTTGACAATAGTTCTGAAACCAAGCAAACTGTCTACAGCTAAACACCAATGAGCGCTGTCATAGAATAAGGGTCCACTATTAACACCATACATCTATTCTAATGACGCTAATGCACTCACATGGAGCCTTTGCTGATGTCTGAGAAACGTGAAGAGGAGTGGAGTGTCAGATAATGGTGATCTTGCCAGGGTAGCAGTTGGTTTACCGTGATGGCAATTAGTCAAATTAGAAAGAGAAATTAAAATCTACTATGAAGAAAAAATTCTTTTTTAAAAACAAAAAGTGAGAAGTTAACTCAATGTATGTGTCTGCATAGTTTCCAGATTACTGTAAATGTGCGATTAACAGACTAGGAAATGTTGTATTAACGTGTAAAGAAAAATATTTGTGTTTTGAGTAAAAGTAGCTTGTGTATGACCTTCCTGGCGCGTGCGAAGTTATTCACGTCGTTCCTGAGTTGGTTTGTATACCCACAAACTGTGAACGGCGTTGATAATGATTTGTTAAAGGCATAAGAGACTTTCTAAGATATTTTGGAGACGTGTCAGCTAATATAACTTAATGTTGACGAGAGCTCAGGCCTGCGCAAATCGTGAAAGTCACAGGTTAGTTAGACCGACTGAGATAGCGGACGGACGTAGATCATCGCATCTAGGACTAACTGAAGATCTGGATAGGACAGAAATTGGCGTACAACAAAATGCATAGAATGCAGGTCACGAAACCGAACAAAGTGACAATGCAGAGGGAAAGGTGACAATTTCGGGATCGGTATCTCAGGTTGAGACTGCACAAAGCAGAACAGATGACTGATCTAGTGGTTCAGAAGCGGAATCAGACGATGTGCAACTTCGGTACGTTGCCCAAATGTAATTCTGAATGAAACGGGACAGTTTCCTACGGAAATATTGTGTGTATGTGCGTCAGCACTATGCACAGAAGACGATGAGGCGTCAAAGAAAGAAGTGAACGGCAAATTTTACACCAAATGGTGACAAATGACGATGGTGAAGAGTCAGATAGTATATTCGCATTGTTGAAGTAACTCACTATCGTTGTCTTGCAAATTAATGCAGGGTTAGCAGACTTAGAAACAAAAGCAGGGTTAGCAGACTTAAAAACATAAATAAAAGCAGAATTAGCAGAGTTAAAAATCGAAACAAATAAGGGTTGTTGGCTTTAAAAACCGAAACTGCGAATTTAAAAGCCGAAACAAATGCGCCTTTCAATGGTCTCAAATTTGAAACCAATGGTGGATTCGAATAAGTCCGCAAAGATCAGCAAAAATTGCTAACGGAAGTTAATGAATAGTTTATTGAAATCCGGAAAGAGGCGAGAGACTCGCGAACTAATTCAATCACCTATTTAAAACTATCTGCATATCCGATACACAAGGGACGGTTCGGGTAAGGCAACTGCACACCACCGCGTAGATGCGTTGCTGGAGGGGACTCAAAAATGTCGTCTCAGGATCCAAATGTCGTAGGACGAATAAAGGAAAATGTGACACAATTGAAAGGAACGGAAAATGTTACGAAAACACAAACGCGATATGGTGCAATAGAAAAATTTGACAACGATCATTTTTTTACAGTCAGAAAAATCTAATATTACAAAGAAAACAGGAACGGCTTACACACAGCACGTTTGTACACCAGTTCCAGATCGGTGTACCAGAACATTGGCCACTTAGCGAAAAACTTGATTTCGCTTGTGCTCATATGGAAGACGCAATAGCAGAAACGATGCAAAGAGTTGCTGCAAACTATCAGTCAATTCAAGTCTGCATTTTTGGAGCGATATTGGTCCGCGGAAACCCAAAATATGACAAAATATTAACTGTTACAGAAGGCGTCATTTGAAAATTCAGGAGAGAAGAAGCCAGTTAGCTCTTTTTCAAGAAATGACGTACAAGAATCAGTGTTTAGACAATCCATACAGTGATAGGGAACTGATACTTATGTGCACAAAGAAGTTACCCTTGCGTTACCAGCAATAGTTGGTTGGCAGAGCTGGAGATAATATAAAGGCACAGAAAGGGATGTTAGAAAACTTTAATACACCTTCAGTGAAAATGACGCGAAGAAACAACGTACAGTGACAGAAACCAATGGTAGGGAGAAATAATAGCAACAGATTGGCCTTTAATAATACTTACAATGGCAATAGCAATGTTGGGAAAGGTAATCGTTTTGGGACGAATAGTAATAGCCCATGGGACAATAATAATACCTTGGGTTTTGGCATCTCTCAGATGTCAAACCATAATTATGGTTCTGGTGAGCCGCGGAATTACAGTAATGGCTCTGGTTCCAGAAATTATGATGGTAATTATAATTCGCAATATTATCACCAAGCAAATGAAGCAGAAAGGTTTAGAGTGTTTCCACAACAAAACCCAAATAATTCGGGTGCAACTACAATGCCTCGAACGCAGAAAGTTTGGGAGAATCAGACTTCAGCAGGACAACACACGAGAAATGAACCGGTGCAAGAAGTCGGGTTGAGGCCACCAAACCCTGGTAAAAAGCAGAATATACTAGATGAACTGTACGAAGACCAGTCACAAGAGATTCAGTCGACAAATGAAGTTGATTTTATAATTAAATATGTAAATAGGCTTAGCTTCGATGGATAAGATTCTGAAGTAGATTTAGGGGGTGATCAGATACAAATACCAGCATGTTGGGAGACGACTGACTGGGAATCGTCCGAGAATGAGGAAGAAGAGAAGTCAACAGTTAATGTAGGCAGCTATACAAAAACTGATGATACCAAATTGTGGAGAATGTAGTTCATTTATACGAAACCGAGAGAGAAATGTTATGCCAAGAGGATAATGCACCACTGGCATTACACGTATTGATGCACAAGTCAGATGATGTATATAGGACAGGGACTTATACGAAAAATAATTAAGTTCCCCCCCAGTACCTAGAGTACAACATCAACATTTAGTTAAATTGCCACTGGGAATTTTGAAGAAAGAACCAAGCGGCCAAAACGGCAACCTCAAGAGCATTTTCACTAGGACGAAAAGTAATTGTGGAAGCCTACCATCTCTGACAATAAAAAACATCAAAGCCATAAATTCTTTTGAGTATATAAAGGTCCTATTGAAGTAAGTAAAGTGGTTCAATATAATGCAGTCGAATTGATTTACCCAAGAACAGGAAAATCATTGTGCTTGCACCATGTGAGTCACTTGAAATTGTTTTTAATTTCTTTTTTTTCAATTTAATCTGATACTAATCTGTCCAGAGAATCATTATATATATACACTCCTGGAAATGGAAAAAAGAACACATTGACACCGGTTTGTCAGACCCACCATACTTGCTCCGGACACTACGAGAGGGCTGTACAAGCAATGATCACACGCACGGCACAGCGGACACACCAGGAACCGCGGTGTTGGCCGTCGAATGGCGCTAGCTGCGCAGCATTTGTGCACCGCCGCCGTCAGTGTCAGCCAGTTTGCCGTGGCATACGAAGCTCCATCGCAGTCTTTAACACTGGTAGCATGCCGCGACAGCGTGGACGTGAACCGTATGTGCAGTTGACGGACTTTGAGCGAGGGCGTATAGTGGGCATGCGGGAGGCCGGGTGGACGTACCGCCGAATTGCTCAACACGTGGGGCGTGAGGTCTCCACAGTACATCGATGTTGTCGCCAGTGGTCGGCGGAAGGTGCACGTGCCCGTCGACCTGGGACCGGACCGCAGCGACGCACGGATGCACGCCAAGACCGTAGGATCCTACGCAGTGCCGTAGGGGACCGCACCGCCACTTCCCAGCAAATTAGGGACACTGTTGCTCCTGGGGTATCGGCGAGGACCATTCGCAACCGTCTCCATGAAGCTGGGCTACGGTCCCGCACACCGTTAGGCCGTCTTCCGCTCACGCCCCAACATCGTGCAGCCCGCCTCCAGTGGTGTCGCGACAGGCGTGAATGGAGGGACGAATGGAGACGTGTCGTCTTCAGCGATGAGAGTCGCTTCTGCCTTGGTGCCAATGATGGTCGTATGCGTGTTTGGCGCCGTGCAGGTGAGCGCCACAATCAGGACTGCATACGACCGAGGCACACAGGGCCAACACCCGGCATCATGGTGTGGGGAGCGATCTCCTACACTGGCCGTACACCACTGGTGATCGTCGAGGGGACACTGAATAGTGCACGGTACATCCAAACCGTCATCGAACCCATCGTTCTACCATTCCTAGACCGGCAAGGGAACTTGCTGTTCCAACAGGGCAATGCACGTCCGCATGTATCCCGTGCCACCCAACGTGCTCTAGAAGGTGTAAGTCAACTACCCTGGCCAGCAAGATCTCCGGATATGTCCCCCATTGAGCATGTTTGGGACTGGATGAAGCGTCGTCTCACGCGGTCTGCACGTCCAGCACGAACGCTGGTCCAACTGAGGCGCCAGTTGGAAATGGATTGGCAAGCCGTTCCACAGGACTACATCCAGCACCTCTACGATCGTCTCCATGGGAGAATAGCAGCCTGCATTGCTGCGAAAGGTGGATATACACTGTACTAGTGCCGACATTGTGCATGCTCTGTTGCCTGTGTCTATGTGCCTGTGGTTCTGTCAGTGTGATCATGTGATGTATCTGACCCCAGGAATGTGTCAATAAAGTTTCCCCTTCCTGGGACGATGAATTCACGGTGTTCTTATTTCAATTTCCAGGAGTGTATATACAATGATTCTCTGTGACAGACTAGTATCAGATTAAATTGAAAAAAAGAAATTAAAAACACACAAAGTTTGTTATTGTTTACAAATATTTAATTTTTGAAGAGTTTTCTGCAAGAAACAGATTTTTGTCAGCAGTAGTTTTGAGTTTTAATCTTCACAGATCAATAATGTATCCTTGTATATCATTTTTTTACAAAACATCTAAGTTAAGAAAACCTAATGTTGATATTTTCTTTGGAGGCTAAGATTATAGTATGTCATGTGTTTGTTAAGATATAGGTTATGTAGAAAATGGATTTTGCTATTTCATGATGTTAATTTAATATTTACAAGCTAATTAGTAGAATCAGGAATTTAATATGTTTTTAAGACTCAAAAAATAATTTAATTCATCTGTAAAGTTATAATGAATAAGCTTAAGATTGTTTGGGGATATAAACATGGTTCTGAATGAGATTGAGCTTGTAATATTGTGGAAAGGGTGCTGTTAAGTATACGGTAAACTGAGAAATTATTGTATGAGGTGAAACTTCTTAAAATTATAATTGCCATAGAAGCTACCACCAGACATAAAAATTAACGTTGAAAATGAAACATAAGTATTGAGAAAGGGGAGGATAATTTTAAATGAAGGTTTCCTCAACTGCGAAACACACCCATCGTCATTTAAGTGAAGTCTTGATGTCAAAACAGAAAATCAGTCACAAATTTTATAAATATGAGTGGTACAAATTTATAGAGAATCTCTAATTTGTTTACATAGAAAACAAGCCTTTATATTATGTAAATAATTGTATTAAAACAGAAAATTAGGAAAAAGAGGTACAAGTTTAGAAAAATATTACTTTAGTGCTCAAATAAGTGGTATATATTAAATCAAATGCGGTAGAGGAAAAAAATGACACTGAAAGACCAACTATTTGACTATGCGATATTATAATAGAGATTTGGTCAATATAAATATGTAACAACTACTACATTCAGCAGCTGACAACAATTTTGCACTGACTTCAATCAATTTCTCAACCATGGATTAAACCAGCACAAAATTGAACATGGAAGGAGGTGGATATGTAAGGTGGCAGCTTGAATGAATGTTAGTTTTGCACCTTACATAAGATTTTATACGGCATAACAAATAGAAGGATATGTCACTAGGCATACCCTGACGGTAATGAGCAGATTTACTTATTATAATGTACAGTACGTAGTGCAAATGGATTATACTTGATTTGATGGTATTACCACACCGAACACAAATCCTCCGTGTTAGTGAGCTAAAGGTGAAAAAAGCTGCTGGAAGAAATGTTTGTTTTCGACCAAATACGATTTGCACTGTGATGGCTCAAGTACAACAGAATACTTCTGAAAGGGGTTTGTGACGTGCTGAAAGGGGGACAACAAACGTGCCAGGCTATTCATTAAGAGGAGCAGGTAGTGGTGCAGCGCTGCTTGCTATAGAGAAGTTCTTTAGAAAGCTGCATTGGGAAATTTCCAAATGAATACAACAGACCAGTGTCGGAGATGATCATGTGAAATGCCCGTGGTATGTGCATGATGTACACATGTAACTCTTAGGCGTCATGAGCGGGCACAAAATGTGCAATTGGCTAAAATAAACTAGGGAGGAGTAGAAAGCAACGATATTTCGACGCAGTTGAAAGGTAAGCCCTTTGCGATTGGCAGAGGTAGATTCCACAAGATGAATGGAATGCTCCCATTGGTCTGAAAAGGACACATGTGGGGGACAGTTTGCTACGTAAGACACAAGCCTGAAAACTTTGAGGACTCTCCTCTGAACCAGTGTCACGTGTAGAACAGGGCGCATCATGCTCTGTACGACACCAAAAGAGGAATTTAGTGTGAACACTGATTTCACTTTGGCTGACGTTCAGCTAGAATCAGCTGAAGATTCGTTGAGCTCTGATAGCAGAGAAACCAAACAGTCGCATAATTAATTGTTCTTGTGAGAATGGTGAGGGCATTGAGGCATACACGCTGCAGCATCTATGCACGTGTATATCGCAGTATTTTCCAGAGCAGGGATGTGTGCATGTTTCCTCATCTAACGAGTAACATAGGACAGTTTCAGCTGATAAAATCAGTACAGATTTTGATTACCTTTCCATAGGATTTTCTGGGGGCGAGAGCAACCATGCAGCCAACAATACATTGCAGCTAAAAGGTAAATGCCACTGGTAGAGGCGCTAACTAGTTGGTTCACCAGCTTGCGTCCAGTGTGAACTCCAGCAATCTTAAGTAATATTTTGCTCATCTTGTCACAAAACTAACCATCTTCCACAGACTTGATTGTCGTCCTAAATAGTACCGAACTTAGAACTGGAATCGGATGATTTGAATATTGGCCAATGTCGCGGTGTATAAGTAAGAAATATCTTGTAGAGAACAATGTATTTAAATTTGATATTGTTGTGTCGAGTGTTATATCTATTAAACAGGACATAATGCGTTATCTTGACAACTGTGCTGAAATTGGTATGTCACAATCTATATAAATTCGCGTACTTCTTTGACAATAATTCTGAAATTAAACAAATTATGTACAGCTAAAAACTGATGTGCTCTGTCATAGAATAAGGGTCCACTCCTAACCTCAGCCATTTATTCTAGTGACAATAACTCACTCACAGGGTGGTTCTACTGATGTCTGACAAAGGTGAAAAGGAGTGGAGTGTCAGAAATGTAATGACATACTGCTTACTGATAACTGAGGAAACCGATGTTCGGTGGTGCATCGTACTGCGATATTAAATCAAATGCGGTAGAGGAAAAAAATGACACTGTAAGACCAACTTTTTGATTATGCGAAATTATAATAGAGATTTGGTCAATATAAATATGTAACAACTACAAGGTCGACCGCAAGAAGCCAGTCCTGTCCTCTCCCGTTGCTCACATCGTTCCAAAAACAGTCATTCCCCCTGATGCTCTCGAATAAACCTGTTACGGCCCAGGAGTGGTTCCCTTGCCAATGATGTTTTCCAGCAAGGAGATCCGATCTTCCTCAACCAATCACTGCAGTGCAGCAAACATTCTGTTCTCTGAAAAAAACAGTTCACAGCACCTGGATGTCCTGCAGCCAAACTCCCGGCACATTTCACAAAATGAGGGAAGCTTCCTAGTGAAAACCAGTTCTGTCTCGTCCATAAAACGATTTAGTGGGCTTTGTTTTGGCGAGGCGCTTCGGCTTCTAAGAAATGCGACATCCAGAGAAATTCGTCATCCTATCTCACAAGGCACGCGGTTCTTGTAACAAAAACATTGGTCGGGCACCCGTCTGACGCCACTTGACCCGGACCCAAACACAGAATAATAAGACCAGACTTCCACGCCAAGTCCTCTCGCTGACACAGCGCCTGGGCCGACGCCAGGATGCCCAGCGTCGCCGGTTTCTAAAGAAGTGTCATTTCAAATTCCGCCATGGCGTTCCCAATCTCTTGATTGGTCGCCAGTGAAACAAGGTCGACCGCAACCCACTGTGCTGCAAGGCCCGCGGCTAGTTTCGGTGACTACAAAGGCAAACTAGCAATCAAAAGGCTCCACGAACACACTTGCTGCTTGGAGGAAGTTCTAAAGCCGCCCCTAATGCAATGCTCACCTCTAGCGTACAAGAATCTGCCTCTACAGCCACGTTTACTCCTACTGCAGCTAATCAAGTCATGCAAGTACTGTGAGGTCAATCAGTAGTTGACCCTAGCCCTAATTGTTTATCAGATTACTATCAGTGAGGGAAAATTTACATACACCAAAGGTGAATAAAACTCTATGATAATCACTGAAACAAAATGAAAGGGGAAGTGCCTGATAGGTGTTACCCTGGCAGTGGCCTGCCTGGAAGGCACCACCGTCTTTCAACCCCATCGAATATTCATAGGACAGAACTTAGTGGTCAGTTCATGCACTATATTGTACACCAGTAAATCTTTTGCAACTATGGACGGCTACAGAGGTAGCTTGGCCCATTATTTCTGCAGAGGATCTTAAACTACATTTTTGTCCAAGCCACGTCGAGTTCCTTCACCACACCGGGCAAAATAAGGTCCGGCACGACATTAATATGTACCCCATGACCTTTGGCACCTCGCTGTGTATGCTAGATTACTTTACATGACTGGTACGAATTGTCGTACAGAATCCAGGCATGATCCGATGTTTGCCCGCATCTCGTGGTCGTGCGGTAGCGTTCTCGCTTCCCACGCCCGGGTTCCCGGGTTCGATTCCCGGCGGGGTCAGGGATTTTCTCTGCCTCGTGATGGCTGGGTGTTGTGTGCTGTCCTTAGGTTAGTTAGGTTTAAGTAGTTCTAAGTTCTAGGGGACTGATGACCATAGATGTTAAGTCCCATAGTGCTCAGAGTCATTTGAACCATGATCCGATGTTTAAATCTGAATTGAGCCTTTTAATGTTAACTTATTTTATTTAGTACCCCTCTCCGTTATCCTTGGTTTTGGTAGCGATTGAAGATGGCATCTACATCTTGAAACCAAGGTCGTGTGTATGATTGCCATCAAATAAAGGATTTGTCAAGTACAATATAGTGGATTTACTCATAATAAAAATTTTAGCAATAGTTTGGGATGTCCCACAAAGAGTTCACTACACCATTAAGACAGCATGCAACTAAATATCGAACTTGCATTAAGTGTACTACACCCTTGTACTCTGAAGCGCCAAAGAAACTGGTACAGGCATGCGTATTTAAATGCAGAGATACGGAAACAACCAGAATACGGCACTGCAGTTGGCAACGCCTGTAAAAGACAAATGTCAGGCTTAGTTGGTAGATCGGTTGCTGCTGCTACAATAGCAGGTTATCAAGATTTACACGAGTTGTAACGTGGTGTTATAGTCGGCGCACGAGCAATGGGACACAGCGTCTTCGAGTAGCGATGACGTAGTGATTTTCCTTCCGCAAATTGTTGCAGATTTCAATCATGGGTCAACAACAACTGTCAGCGTGCGAACCATTCAACAAAACATACTCGATATGGGATATCGGAGCCAAAGGATCACTCGTGTATTCTTGATGACTGCATGACACAGAGCTTGGCGCCTCGCCTTGTTTCGTCGACACCGAAATTGGACTCTCGAAGACTGAAAACATATTGTTTGCTCAGACGAGTCTCGTTTCAAACTGTATCGAGCGAGTGGACTTATACGGGTACTGGGAAAACCTGATTTATTTTTTATTTATTTACACGTTCCATGGGACCAAATCGGGGAGCAATCTCCGAGGTCATGGAACGTGTCAGTGCATGAAATTGCAACATAAAAGTAATAACAGATAAAAATAAAATGTTTATGAACCCCAAACAAGTAATCCATAAGTTTAAGTAAACGAAATCAACAATAAAACAACAATCAGCTTAATTTTGCAATGTACTACTCGACAGAATAGAAGGAGTGACCGAAGAGGAAACTCTTCAGTTTCGATCTGAAAGGGCGTGGAAGAATTATGGGCAAATTTTAAACACATTGTAAATCACGCATCGGAGAAGTATGTGCCAAAACAGTGGGTTACGGACGGAAAAGATCCACCGTGGTTTAGCAGCGCAATTCAGGAAACAAAGACAGTTGCACTCGCGGTACAAGAAAGATCGGGAGAATGAGTACAGACAAAAGTTAGCAGAGATTCGTGCTGCTGTAAAAAACACGATGCGCGAAGCATACAACCACTACCACCGTCATACCTTAGCAAAAGATCCTGCTGAAAACCCAAGGAAATTTTGGTCTTACGTAAAATCGGTAAGCAGGTCGAAGGCTTCCATCCACTCACTCACTGATCAGTCTGGCCTGGCAACGGAAGACAACAAAACGAAAGCTGAAATTTTAAATTTTGCAACTGAGAAACTTTCACGGAGGATCGTACAAACACACCGCCGTTTGAGTCCCGTACAGATTCCCGTATGGAGGACATAGTGATAGACATCCCTGAGGTGTGTGAAACACCTGAATGGGCTGAAAATAAATAAATCGCCAGGCCCTGATGGGATTCGAATTCGGTTTTACAGACAGTACTCTACTGCATTGGCTCCTTACTTAGCTTGCATTTATCACGAATCTCTAGCCCAACGTAAAGTCCCGAGTGACTGGAAAAAAGCGCAGGTGACGCCTATATATAAGAAGGGTAGGAGGACGGATCCTCAAAATTACAGGCCAATATCCTTAACATCGGTTTGTTGCAGGATTCTCGAACGTATTCTCAGTTCGAATATAATGAATTTCCTTGAGACAGAGAAGTTGCTGTCCATGCATCAGCACGGCTTTAGAAAGCATCGCTGCTGCGAAACGCTACTCGCCCTTTTTTCACATGATATCTTGCGAACCATGGATGAAGGGTATCAGACGGATGCCATATTCCTTGACTTCCGGAAAGCGTTTGACTCGGTGCCCCACTGCAGGCTCCTAGCTAAGGTACGAGCATATGGGATTGGTTCCCAAATATGTGAGTGGCTCGAAGACTTCTTAAGTAATAGAACCCAGTACGTTGTCCTCGATGATGAGTGTTTATCGGAGGTGTGGGTATCGTCTGGAGTGCCCCAGGGAAGTGTGGTAGGTCCGCTGTTGTTTTCTATCTACATAAATGATCTTTTGGATAAGGTGGACAGCAATGTGGGGCTGTTTGCTGACGATGCTGTGGTGTACAGGAAGGTGTCGTCGTTGAGTGACTGTAGGAGGATACAAGATGACTTGGACGGGATTTGTGATTGGTGTAAAGAATGGTAGCTAACTTTAAATATAGATAAATGTAAATTAATGCAGATGAATAGAAAAAAGAATCCCGTAATGTTTGAATACTCCATTAGTAGTGTAGCGCTTGACACAGTCACGTCGATTAAATATTTGGGCGTAACATTGCAGAGCGATATGAAGTGGGACAAGCATGTAATGGCGGTTGTGGGGAAGGCGGATAGCCATCTTCGTTTCATTGGTAGAATTTTGGGAAGATGTGGCTCAAGTGTAAAGGAGACCGCTTATAAAACACTAATACGACCTATTCTTGAGTACTGCTCCAGCGTTTGGGATCCCTATGAGGTCGGATTGAGGGAGGACATAGAATCAATTCAGAGGCGGGCTGCTAGATTTGTACTGGTAGGGTTGACCATCACCTGAGTGTTACGTAAACGATTCAGGAATTCGGGTGCGAGTCTCTGGAGGAAAGAAGGCGTTCTTTTCTTGAATCGCTACTGAGGAAATTTAGAGAACCAGCATTTGAGGCTGACTGCAGTAAAATTTTACTGCCACCAACTTATATTTCGCGGAAAGACCACAAAGATAAGATGAAAGAGATTAGGGTTCGTACAGAGGCAATAGGTAGTCATTTTTCCCTAGTTCTGTTTGGGAGTGGAACAGGGAGAGAAAATGCTAGTTGTGGTACGAGGTACCCTCCGCCACGAAGCGTATGGTTGATTGCGGAGCATGTATGTAGATGTAGATGTAATGCTGAGATTTTTGAATTGGAGTGGTAGTTTATTGAAAGTGGATGCAGCAGTATAATGCACACGTTTCTGCACAAGAATTAAGGACGTTCGATCCCAATGCAAGTTTTATTTCTGCCGAGTATTAACTGAGTTAACAAGAAATGACATATATATATCGAGAGGACAATGTCAAAATGCCCAGACTCGTCAACAGGGGACGACAAGGGGTTGGTGAACTTATACAGTTACTGCTTGAACCGCCCGTTTCTGAGCCAGAAGTATAACTTTAGAATGGGAAGAATTACCCTAAAATAAATACCATACGACAGAAGCAAAAGAAAATAAGCAAAGTAGATTAATTTTCGTGTCCAACGATCAGTTACTTCAGATACTGTTTGAATAGTAAAAATAGCAGCATTAAGTCTTTTAACAAGATCCTGAACGTGGGTTCCCACGACAGTTTACTATCAATCTGAACACCTAGAAATTTTAACTGTACAGTTTCACTAATCGTATGCCCTTTCTGTGAAACTGAAAAGCCAGGTTTTGTTGAATTGTGTGTCAGAAACTGTAAAAGTTGAGTGTTACTGTGATTTAGAGTTTATTTTCTACAAGTCATGAGTGTAGGTCATGGACTGCACTATTTGAAACCGAGCCAATGTTGCACAATACATCCCTTACTACGAAGCTAGTGTCATCAACAAACAGAAATATCTTAGAGTTACCCACAATACTAGAGGGCTTATCGTTTATATAAATAAGGAAGAGGAGAAGATCCAACACTAATCCCTGGGGAACCCCCCCACTTCACTTTAGCCCACTCAGACCCCACATCACAGTCATTCTCAACATTGTGGATAATGACCTTTTGCGTAATGGTCCAACTTCTGGAGCAATATTTAGTGATCAACACAAGCAAACGCCTTATTTAAATAAAAAAAATATGTCTAGAGTTCAAAACCTTTTGTTTAACGCATCCAGTACCTCACAGAGAAAAGAGAATATAACATTTTCAGTTATTAAACGACGTCTAAAGCGCAACTGTACATTTGATAGCAAATCGTGTGATATAAAGTGATCAATTATCCTTACATAAAGAGCCTTTTCAATATAGCAAACACCGATGGCATAGAAAAAGGTCTAAAATTGCACACATTATCAATTTCTCCCTTTTTATAAAACACATACAACAGATGAGAATACAATGCCTAGTTAATCTATGCAAACCGAGTGATAAATAACAAGAAAACAAAAAAACTACAAATACTCCACTACTTTCTGGATCACAAAGCATATGGTACTTCATGCTGTACTCTGTCTTCCTGGTTCTCTATGTGCTTAGCACCTCTCTTCACTCTCTCTTTCTTCCTCTTTCCTTCCTGTTACACACCTGGAATTACATCTGGGCAACCCTTAAATGGCCGCAGCCGACCAATGTGTAACTATCGTTGTTCTAGTTGGCAGTTGAAGCTTAAGATTAATGGGGCATGTGGTTTCAACAACTAGGTATGGCCCTTGATACCTCGTGACGAACTTCTTCGTTTTCCCTTTTGCGTATGGGGGCTGAATAGCATTACCCATTGGCCTACTCTGTGCTGCGGTAAACTTCCTTTCCGCTACACTGCGTCTTCCTGCCTTTCCAAAGCCTTCGTATTCGCCTTCTGTCCCCTTTCCTAAACATTGCGAATTTTTCTAGCGAATTGACGTACAGATTCACCGGTCTGTCCTTTCTGTAGCTTCACTAAATCAAACTGTGACGGCATTTTTCGCCTGTACACTACCTCATATGGCCAAAAACCGGTAATTGTATGGATTTTTGCATTATATGCGCATACTACAGGGTGTTTCAAAAATGACCGGTATATTTGAAACGTCAATAAAAACTAAACGAGCAGCGATAGAAATACACCGTTTGTTGCAATATGCTTGGGACAACAGTACATTTTCAGGCGGACAAACTTTCGAAATTACAGTAGTTACGATTTTCAACAACAGATGGCGCTACAAGTGATGTGAAAGATATAGAAGACAACGCAGTCTGTGGGTGCGCCATTCTGTACGTCGTCTTTCTGCTGTAAGCGTGTGCTGTTCACAACGTGCAAGTGTGCTGTAGACAACATGGTTTAGTCCTTAGAACAGAGGATTTTTCTGGTGTTGGAATTCCACCGCCTAGAACACAGTGTTGTTGCAACAAGACGAAGTTTTCAACGGAGGTTTAATGTAACCAAAGGACCGAAAAGCGATACAATAAAGGATCTGTTTGAAAAATTTCAACGGACTGGGAACGTGACGGATGAACGTGCTGGAAAGGTAGGGCGACCGCGTACGGCAACCACAGAGGGCACCGCGCAGCTAGTGCAGCAGGTGATCCAACAGCGGCCTCGGGTTTCCGTTCGCCGTGTTGCAGCTGCGGTCCAAATGACGCCAACGTCCACGTATCGTCTCATGCGCCAGAGTTTACACCTCTATCCATACAAAATTCAAACGCGGCAACCCCTCAGCGCCGCTACCATTGCTGCACGAGAGACATTCGCTAACGATATAGTGCACAGGATTGATGACGGCGATATGCATGTGGGCAGCATTTGGTTTACGGACGAAGCTTATTTTTACCTGGACGGCTTCGGCAATAAACAGAACTGGCGCATATGGGGAACCGAAAAGCCCCATGTTGGAGTCCCATCGTCCCTGCATCCTCAAAAAGTACTGGTCTGGGCCGCCATTTCTTCCAAAGGAATCATTGGCCCATTTTTCAGATCCGAAACGATTACTGCATCACGCTATCTGGACATTCTTCGTGAATTTGTGGCGGTACAAACTGCCTTAGATGACACTGCGAACACCTCGTGGTTTATGCAAGATGGTGCCCGGCCACATCGCACGGCCGACGTCTTTAATTTCCTGAATGAATATTTCGATGATCGTGTGATTGCTTTGGGCTATCCGAAACATACAGGAGGCGGCGTGGATTGGCCTCCCTATTCGCCAGACATGAACTCCTGTGACTTCTTTCTGTGGGGACACTTGAAAGACCAGGTGTACCGCCAGACTCCAGAAACAATTGAACAGCTGAAGCAGTACATCTCATCTGCATGTGAAGCCATTCCGCCAGACACGTTGTCAAAGGTTTCGGGTAATTTCATTCAGAGACTACGCCATATTATTGCTACGCATGGTAGATATGTGGAAAATATCGTACTATAGAGTTTCCCAGACCGCAGCGCCATCTGTTGTTGAAAATTGTAACTACTGTAATTTCGAAAGTTGGTCTGCCTGAAAATGTACTGTTGTCCCAAGCATATTGCAACAAACGGTGTATTTCTATCGCTGCTCGTTTAGTTTTTATTGCCGTTTCAAATATACCGGTCATTTTTGAAACACCCTGTATATGCTTCAAATACTCGCTCCACTGATGGTGATGAGAATTCATATAAAAACTCAGTATCTTCCCGATAGTTCTATGTACCCATTCTGTCATTCCGTTCGCCTGTGGATGCAACACGCTCGTCCTCAACCTCTTTACACAGTTCGTAAATTAAATCCGACATGAAGTTGGTCCCTTGGTTAGTAATTATTGTCTCCGGTACACCAAACTTCACAATCCAGTCGTTTACTAACGCTTGCGCGACCATTGCTGCCTGTTGATTTGTCATAGCCACCATCTCCACATGCCTCTAAAATTGGTCTTTACTAGTCAGAACGAATCTGTTCCCTGATGGTGCTCGCTTGAAAGGTCCTAAGACATCAGTCCCCAACACAGAGAATGGACATGTCACTTCCGGCAATCGTTGTTGCTGTATCTGTTTCCGACTCAAATCTGATCTCTGTGCACATGGTATACAATTCTTGACATACTGATCCACATCTACTTTCCTACCTCAGCACTAATACCTCTCCGCCACTCTCCTATTCGTCGCTCTACACTCTCCATGACCAGATAACACGTGCTCATATGCTTCCTTTAAAACCTCATCCCTCAGCTTCGCTGGCACTACTACCCTTGGCCCTAACTTCTTTTCACTGCACAGAGAAGACCATCGTACATATTAAATTGTGGCTGTGTCCGATACAATTTACAATCGTTGTCAGAGTCTATAATTCTTGCCATACTGCTAGGCCATAACCTATGACTTCTACATTTGCCACCTATCTACTCAATGCATCTTCCCAGGCTTGTGCACCACCTCGAAGTCGAATTCACTAAGCGACACAGCCCACCTAGCGAGTCTAGTGGACGGTTCCTTCAACCCCAACAACCACTTCAACGCAGCATGATCTGTCACTACCCGAAATCTTCTCCCATGTAAATGACACTAAAATATGTGATTCCATAGATTACGCTAAGAATCTCCCTCTCTGTTGTTGAATCACTCCTCTCTGCTGCATTCAGCTGCCTAGACCCATAGGCTACAGGATGTTCTTTCCCATCAATTTCCTGACAAAGGACACACTCTAATGCTTGATTCGATGCATCGCATGCTAGTAATAACTCCTTTTCAAAATCTGGAAACACAAGAACTGGACTTGATGTCAACATTTGTTTCAGTTCGTCAAACACCTTCTGACACTCTTCTGTCCACTCAAATTTCACACCCTTCTGCCACAATCACGTCAATGGCTGTGCCAAATCTGCAAAACCCTTCACGAACTTTCGATAGAAATTGCAAATTTTGATGAATCACTGCACTTCCTTAACTGTTTCCGGTTCCCAAAAATCCCTTACAGCCTGTACCAACCTCGGATCTATTCAGACTCCATTCTTACTTCCAATGCAAAATAACACTTCTCTAGGCTCGGCGTCAAAAGAACTGCTCTTAACCTCATAAAAACATCCCTTAACAGCGGTCTATGTTGCTCCATACTACTTGAAAACGCTATAACGTCAACCAAATTAACAAGACACAGCCGAGGTTTCAAACCCCTCAAGACACTGTCTAGCAACCTCTGAAACGTTGCCGGAGCGTTTTTCAAATTGAATGGCATTCTGATGCAATTGCCTCCACGACTAGAGAACACAGTTTTTGAACGATCCTCTGGAGCCACCTCTAACTGATGATAACCACTTGTCAAATCCATCGTAGAAAAGTATTGGCACTGTCCTAAGAGATCAAAAGTCCCCATTACGTTTCGAATGGGGTATGCGTCCGTTACTGTCTTATTATTGAGGTATTGGTAGTCACAACAGAACCTGCATTTCTTAGTTCCATCTATAGATTTTATTAGGCACAACAACAATGCCCCAGCAACTATTACTATGCTCTATAATACCGTCCACAAGCAGCTGATCAATTAAATCGACCACAATCGGCTGCAAATAGCTTGTTATTCTGTATGGTTTGCGGTAAACAGGTGCTTCGTTAGCTGTTGGTATCCTAAGTTGAAATATTGGAGTTACTGGCAACGGCCCTTGCGGAAGAAACAAATTCTTAAATTCCCACAATAATTCTTCCACATGCTCTCTTTCTCCTACTTTGAATTACTTAATTTTGTCAGGCAATGCTGTTCTATCGGCAGTTAGTGGTTGATCGCTTCGCCTACCTCTCATACGCCAGTCTTTGTCATCTGGCACATCCAAATTTGCTACTAAAACTCTTTTTTTTCAAATTCGCGTCTACAGCGCTAAAATTGTCCACGTTCACAGGAACTACTCGCCCGTCGTTCCCCTCCTGTACATGTATAATTATACGTTTCACAAAACAACATAATGGACTTAAAACTTCATTATCCTCCAATGGTTCAATAACACATACTGTACCCACAGGTAGATTTGACTCCACACTTACCCAAAGTGACTTCCTGGTGCCACCAGACACATAAGCATGCGAATTAAGCTTTAATGCTAATATACGCAGTACAGTTGGTTTGTTCACTACGTAGAACGGCCCTCGTGACAGCTCTGCATCGACAACAGTTTCCATAGCTGAAAAACATTCCACCAAGTTCCACAGTTCGTTGTCCAACGTCCATTTTGGCATGAAGTTGATGCAAGAAATCTACTCCTAGGATCATGTCGTAGCCCTCGCTTACCCATGGTACTACCTCCATGCATGCACCAAAAAATTGGTTCAGATTTCTCTAAGGACTATGGGACTATGAGACTTAACATCGGAGGTCATCAGTCCCCTAGACTTAAAACTACTTAAACCTAACTAACCTAAGGACATTATACACATCCATGCCCGAGGCAGGATTCGAACCTGCCACCGTAGACGCCGCGTGTTTCCAGACTGAAGCGCCTAGAAACGCTCGGCCAACGCGGCTGGCTATGCATGCATCAAATCGGACTTTCCCTATGCGAAGGTCAGCTCTCATTGACCCCAAAGGTGTGACCTCCTTATCCCCCACTCCAAGCTACCTATAAGGTGGTGGATCGAAATTCCTTCGTCCCATTATATTCTTAGTAGCCACTGACACTTGCGCCCCTATGTCCAACATAATCTTAAACGTTTTAGATCCTATGGATCCTACCACTGAACATTCCACGTCTGAATACGTATTTGTAGCACTGAAATTAAACTGGAGCTCCCTCTGCTGTTTAACGATTGACCACCTCTACTAACTCCACTTCTCAATCATCCACGCAGCTGATTTCCACCCCGTCCTCTATTCATCGGTGACTAAGTATATTGCCTCTGCACACATCCCATACGACCACACTTATGACATTATATACCCGCTGCAAACACTGCTTGTCTGTCAGGTACCCCCATTGCCACGTCTTCTTCCTGACATTGAATTGCCAGCTGATTGACCGAATACAAATCTTTTGGAGTGCGCCGGTAACTCCCTATAAAATATATCAAGTGCCCTTTGCTTGGCCTCCTGCAACAGAACATCATTCGCTTCATCACTCTGACCAAACTCGTAAGTGTACTCGTTACTTTTATTCTGCCCGCAAATTTCTCTGCCGTCTCCCCCTGTCTCTTAGTCATTGTACTCAACCTCTCTCTGAAGTACCGAGCGCTATTCTGTGTCTTGTACCTCTGGAAAAGCCCCTCCTTCAACTGCTTAAACTGTCCCACCTCCCTTAAGGCCAAAGAACACCTTTCATATGTCTTCACCCGTTAATCTAATCTTGGCTACATGTAACAACTGCTAATCAGACCAACCATTCATCACAGCTGAAGTTTCCAAGTGCTCAACAAACGAACACACATCCTGATTTATCTTGTCAGAAATCGGAATAACCAAACTCGAGGCAGCTGTATAAATCTCCTGCTGCAGCAGCCTAGGCAACAACGTATGATCCGATGCGGGTTCCCTCTGCGTGTCGTTCTTTGTCAACTGTGCTACCGTTTCCAACAAAATTCATACCGCTTCTGGTTCCGACACACATCACGTTCCGGACTCTGCCATCGTGTTGCTTTCTTTCGCCGTTAATCCTGAAACAAAACAATTAAGTACAAAGTAACCCAAATCCCTACACCTCAGTATTATCATACTCAGTAACACCATACTCAAACCAACACAAAAGTAATTAAATGCCAAGGAAAAAAAAATCTTACTGATTCAAATACACTAACACTTATTCTGACAAAGAAAAATACTATGCCCACGCAAAACATCTACAATTGCCTGCCATGATCCATACTCAAAACCACAGAAAAGAAAGAAAACGTCCAACACTCAAAAGAAAACTAGTCAAAACTCACCACATCTTGCGACTGTAATGCAGGCGGTGGGCTCGAACGTCGTACTGTACAGATGATGTCCGCTATTCTGACGCCAAATGCGGTGGCAACTTCTGACACCGAATGTGACAGCAACATCAAATCTAGTGGGAAGAGGTGGAAGGCACCGTATTTAGACTTGTCTGAGCTTTCCAACTACAGTGCCACATTCCCTTCGGACAGCATCACCAGGTCCTGCAATACTGAGGGCACCACTTCACTGATTGCAAAACGGCTTGGCGCAGAATGGCTGCCTCAGCAACCCGTGCACGCACTGCTGTGTGTAGACCTTCTACAGCTGCAGAGTTGTGGTATCATCAGATTTTGCCAGCAGTCAATTCAGCGGTCTCTGTCCCTGTTGTCTCAGTGCCACTCGCGGGAAGGGGATGTGCGGCGCGCTTCCTCGCGGGCAGGGCAAAGATCGTGATGACGAGAAGCGCCCATGTTCCGGCGTCCGAATCAGCAGCCCTCTCCTCGGGATGCCTCTGGTGTGTGTTGGGACCCAACAAGACTGCCCACACTAGCAAGCCATGACATGGCCCACCGCGGACTGGAACACTGGCGCCTCATCTGCTGCTGCGTGTAGCCAGTGGTGTGACACGCCCCGCCATCCAGGAGAGCTGCCACACTTGAATGCTTTGTTAGTGAACCGGCACCTATTTATCTGCAGCTGTGTGCCTCTGTTTTGCTAAACGTACTGCTCTATGACGTACTCATAACACTTAGGTTGGCAAGTGGGCCCCTGCTGCCTGTGACTTGTGCCATGCAAACTGCTGCGTGTACTTTTTCCAGCGGTTCGACGCCCCTGTGGACTCTAGTTTACTTCACAACTGCTGGTGAGTGTAACTCACTGTAAAATGGCCCGAGCCTGACTGTAAATTGCGCGCTCAGAAATATTGCACCAAAACTAACTTTTCCTCTTCCAAACGGTAGTGTCTCTACAAAGCATTCCGACGGACGTCAGCAATTTCATCAAGTCAATGCGATACCCAACGCATCCAGAATTGTTACAGATGGCTCCAGGAACACTCTTCTGAGTTTAAACAGTTCCACTGCACTCCTAACTACTAAGACATGAACATTATTGAGAATATTTGGGTTGCCTTGTGCTGTTCACGAGAGATCTCCACTACCTCATACTCTTACGGATTTATGGACAGCACTGCTGGATTAATGGTGTCGATATCCTTCAGCATTACTTCAGACATTAGTCGAGTTCATGGCAGGTCGTGCTGCAGCACTACTGTATGACCGCAATGGCCGTAAGTGATATTAGGGATTCATACCAGTTCCTTTGGATCTTCGGAGTATATGCCAATATTTGGCATTTCTCCACTATGGTATACAGTAGATTGCAAGAATGCCATTTACAGTATATAAGGAAAGATTGTGCATCAGTTCTCTCACTCGGTAATCGCTTTCGGTAGTTTGTTTCTGAGATGATCGTGTTTTGCCTCCTCTGGAGAAACCTCCACGAAATCTGTCAAGTGGGATACCAGGACTTTTATATGAATGTGGAACAGATGGATTCAGCATGACCACACGCAACTCCATGTACCCTGTCAGCATAACCTTACAATTAGCGCCCGAGAGTACAGACAGTCTTAGCTCGGCCAAGTAGAATACTATAGCCACTTGAGTCAGTAAATGGCTTTCCTTCAGGATGTCAGCTGTCCACACGGGCACTAAAAGTGGAGCCCAGACGGCGACAGCACGGCGACCATGATCGCGGCTTCCGTTGACGCAGCAGGCGTTTTGACTGCCATGCGTCCATCGACAACACCGGATACAACAGTGGCACATCTTTGTCATTTTAGAGGACTACTGGTTCGGCATATAGAGGTACGTATAAGGAGGCTCCAAGAGAAACAAACATTGTCAGGACGGATTCGTCGTCATCATGCGGGTGCAGCATCAGGCACGATGATGCAGGTTCTGATTGAATACACAACATTGTCACGTCTCATTTCCACTACCGGTAATTTAGTCACCAGCTACTGCATTTCTTGCCCTGTTTCCGTGGTCTCTATGACGTTCCTTGTATGTAAAATAAACGCTAGATGCCTTGTTGTCAGTGCCACCCCGACTTACTTAGAGACTGTTTTATATCCTTTGCCCCGTGAGCCATGCGTCCTGACTCGGTCTTGAGTACATACATTTTAAATTACAGACGAATAAAAAGTCACTAATATGTTCACCATTCAATTTGTTTTTGATTCCAACGACAAAATTTTTATTTACTAGCGAATTATCATATTGGTTATTACAGCGTATTCTTATGTTTCAGATTGTATATGGACACCTTTCCTCATAAATTTTAAATACATGATGTTTTAATGCGATAATTTAAGTTATCTGTGTCTGTGTAGCATAATTTTGAATGATTCTCTGGGAATTTATTTGATATAAATTTATACTGAATGTCTTTAAATGTCACACCCACATCCTTCATTCAAACGTAGTTCAACTCCCGTGACCAGCCAGGTTAGACACGTTGTTGCTGACACAGGTAGCAGCCGCCTTTGCTGAATATCGCAACCTGTATTCACCAAATTATCTACAAGTTTAATCATGTAACGTCCCTCATACGGTGTTTCAGATGCGTAAGAGCAGATATTTCTTTTCATGATTGAGGACAGTGCACTTAACCGTATTACATCAGTATTTATTTAATTTGCTGAATAATATGTTTTTCGGCTGCATAATATTACCAAGTACGCGAGCTACTAGTAAGCCATTAATATTTATTTTCCCCTCGGCCATAAGTCAGGTATGTAAATGTGGATGCGTGAATGCAAATCGGAAAGTCTATACTGAATGGCGTAGCCCGCTTCGAGGTGCTATTACGATTGTGAAGAGGACATCAGTTAGTAAATTTTGTTATGCGTTTTTGGGAAGCCTGTGAGACGGGGAGAAAAAACGAATAACACACTGAATTGGGTGTATATTAAGGTACCAATGATCACACTATCTCTAACCGTACCCTTAACACTCTGTATACCGTATACACACAATATGTACGGCTCCGTTGTTTCTGCCCCTTTCTGGTGCAACTGTTTTAAAGGCCACCAATGTATCTCTATCGGTGGTACTTGGATCAAATATCATTAAAACTTTCATGACTACCGGATTGCCATTTTCTGTGACAGGCCCTTAATGACGACCTACTTACAATAGAGAGAAAAAAAACGCTCTGCGCTAAAAATCGCTGCAACTGCCGAATGTAGACATTCATTGCGAAATTGGAGAAACATCCATTCTTCCTATGTTTGCTGTCAGGGTACTAAACAGAACAACTGAGTGTCTCTTGGCTATCGAAGCAGTGTAAAACCTTCGTAGATGTGTCTCAAGAGCTAGGCTGTGGAAGACATAGTGTAAAAGACTTCGTGCGTACCGAGTCAAACAGAAGCCAGTTATTCTCCTCTAAATCATTACAGTGCCGTTGGCGAAACTGAAACCATGCCAGGTCAAATACTGTCAGCAGTTATGTTGAGGTCTTCCAATAATATTTTCTTAACAGGAAACGGGCTTAGTAAGAGAGTGTCTGATGATAGAAGAGTGTCAGACGAGAAGGGTAGAAAGATTAATACTCCTTTTTCACAGATATATTTGCTAATATTACGCAGAAATTGCAAGTTAGCAGACATATCAGTAAAGCAATGTAATTTTATACAACTCTTCATCAGCATATTAGCAGAAACGGATCCTATGTGACCGCTGATACGAAATGGATTCTAGTGAGTGTCGCTCGTCTCTTATCGAGGTTTTAGAAGGAACACTCACTGGTGACAGAGAGTTGTATCGACCGGTATGTGCTTACTTAATGCTGTGTCATAAATAGTGAGAGAAACTTCAGTACTCAAATTAAAAGGAACGTGCACTCTAGAAACGTCATACGAAAAATTAAAAATACCGTTGGCCATGACTTAGATTCTTTGAGTAATGCCAACCTATATGAAATTGCACACCTGCGCCGGGGTAAGCATGAGCTATATGTTGCTATTTCACCAAAATAGTTTATATGAACTCTTTAATATTTTTTAGATTTGAATGAAATGAAACAAAGGGAAGAAAACTGATTTGTGAAAATCCTTTTCAGGTCGACTCACGTCACTGGCAGTGGAATACGCCTTCGTATTCTCGCCTCTGGAGCAGGAAATTTGAACCATATGTTCATATCAACTTTAACATTCCACTATGTTTGATATACTATAGCATCGAATCGGGTGAATATCATAACTCAGTTTTCGCTGCACTCGTGTGTTGTGTGCTATACTGCGTGGTAGGTTTTCTGAACATATGCTGTTTTTTTAATACGCTTTTCGGCAGTGTTTGTAGGTGCATACGGTGTAAGTCCGCGACAAACAGATCACGCTGATTAATTTCAAGATGTTACGAGCCATACACACTTTTCTGAACCAGTTTCGTGTGATACATGAGCATATTACACAGTGCAGACTTTTCATGGACTGGCCACAAGGCGTACCACGAGCCTGCACTGCGGCTTGGTCCAGCTCAGTGACGTAGGAAGAGTGCTGTAAGTAGACTAAGTCAACGCTATTCATATCAGATTTGAGTCATTCAGGAAATCTTTTGACATGCATCTCGAGTTGATTACATTGTTTCCTCGGAGGACGTCATTATTAATCTTTAATTATTCGCTATCGGACTGATGTTTCCCGACGATTTGAGATCACCTTCGGCTTATCTAACCAGAGGACTAGGGCCTCATGAGGAGCAGACGAATTTTCTGGGTTCTAATTCGATTAATCCAGCAGTATCGCAAGATGGCGAGCGCTGGCAGAGTCTACGTAACGATCCGTTTCAAACTCAGACGACAGCTTCTAGCGTCTGCAGGACACGAGAGTTCCGTCGTTTTCGCGGAAGTTACAGCCTCTTGAGCGCTCCAAACCCTGGGCCGTGGCTTCTGACCGCTGCAAAGGGGAGCTAACGGCAACCACAGCGCTGGCTTGGTTTGCTGTAAGGCCCTCTTCCTGTCGGCGGGCTACAAAAGATTAGATTAGATTAGATTAATACTAGTTCCATGGATCATGAATACGATATTTCGTAATGATGTGGAACGAGTCAAATTTTCCAATACATGACATAATTAAGTTAATTTAACAGCAAACTTAAGTTAATATAACAACTTTTTAATTTTTTTTTAAATTTCTTTAAAGTTTTTTGTGTTTTCCTTCTTTTTTTCTTAATTTATATCTAAAAATTCCTCTATGGAGTAGAAGGAGTTGTCATTCAGAAATTCTTTTAATTTATTCTTAAATACTTGTTGGTTATCTGTCAGACTTTTGATACTATTTGGTAAGTGACCAAAGACTTTAGTGGCAGTATAATTCACCCCTTTATGTGCCAAAGTTAGATTTAATCTTGAATAGTGAAGATAATCTTTTCTCCTAGTATTGTAGTTATGCACATTGCTATTACCTTTGAATTGGGTTTGGTTCTTAATAACAAATTTCATAAGAGAGTATATATACTGAGAAGCTACTATGAATATCCCTAGATTCTTAAATAAATGTCTGCAGGATGATCTTGGGTGGACTCCAGCTATTGTTCTGATTACACGCTTTTGTGCAATAAATACTTTATTCCTCAGTGATGAATTACCCCAAAATATGATGCCATATGAAAGCAATGAGTGAAAATAGGCGTAGTTAGCTAATTTACTAAGATGTTTATCACCAAAATTTGCAGTGACCCTTATTGCATAAGTAGCTGAACTCAAACGTTTCAGCAGATCATCAATGTGTTTCTTCCAAATTAATCTTTCATCAATGGACACACCTAAAGTTTGGAATATTCTACCTTAGCTATATGCTTCTGATTAAGGTATATATTTATTAATGGCGTCATACCATTCACTGTACGGAACTGTATGTACTGTGTCTTATCAAAATTCAGTGAGAGTCCGTTTACAAAGAACCACTTAGTAATTCTCTGAAAGACAGTATTGACAATATCATCAGTTAATTCAAAGTGACGAGAAGCGCCATGATCACCCAGTTGTGACTATCTAATCGAGATGAACATCGGTGAGAAGTTACGAAAGTCGTGAGTTCGAAACCAGCCACCATATCAGCTTCTGTGACCTTGCTTTGTGCAAAATGTACCGTCATAAGACAGTCCGCTCGCGAGTTTTAAAATAGTAAAATTCATCTTAGAGTTCACATTCTGGAGCATTCTTAGTTATGCTATTGATTATTCAGTGCGAAGTAGATCCGGTGATATTTAAGATGATACCGGATAGTTGTCTACAGCGTCCTGACAGGTCCTCCGCTACGTTTCATGCCATTGAACAAAGTTCTCCGTGTCTCTTGTCCTCGCCGTCTCTAGTAGTTTATTTCAGTGCTTGCATACGACTGAACAGTTTATGTTTTATATCCTTGTCTTGCAGCAAGAAGCCGAAGCATATGGGTTTCATAAATTTTCAGTTACATTCGTGTATTAGTTTACCTCGCCAATACATTACGTGTTATTGGAGGAATGATACTATAGATTTTCTCTTGTCTGTAGCTTCCCTCTGTTGTCCTATCTATTTCGTAAATTACCCAGCAACTCAACCGCTGATAGAAGAGAATTAGAACTCACTATAGGGACAACAGCCGGCAGGTAGGTATATGACAATCCTCACCACTTGCAGGGAAACAGGGGAAGCGTCAGCACAAGTAACTATTTTGCCGCTTCTCTTCAAATTAACCTTTATTCGCATTCACTCCATTGTCGACAGGAGCCAACAACCACTCAAATTTTTGGCGAATAAGTTATAATGCTTTATCTAATGACCTGATTTATTGAAGTTGAAGAGTTCAGAGGTAGTAAATATACAGCCAAGGTCTACATCCGAGCAGTACACATATCATATTATCATTAATTTAAAAGCACAATTCAACAGTATCCTAACAGAGCAATTCTAGCAGTACAGAAATTGAAACTTCCTGGCAGATTAAAACTGTGTGCCCGACCGAGACTCGAACTCGGGACATTAGCCTTTCGCGGGCAAGTGCTCTACCATCTGAGCTACCGAAACACGACTCACGCCCGGCCCTCACAGCTTTACTTCTGCCAGTATCTCGTCTCCTACCTTCCAAACTTTACAGAAGCTCTCCTGCGAACCTTGCAGAACTAGCACTTCTGAAAGAAAGGATATAGCGGAGACATGGCTTAGCCACAGCCTGGGGGAAATTATCTGTCACGTCTCCTGTCCGTATTGTGCCCTCTGATCGCTGCTACATTCTAATTTAGTATGCTTAAAATTACAAAAATGCAAAATATACTGATGCCATTGCCGCAGGTTACAAAGCATGTCTGCAGGGTATTGGGACCTAATATACTACAACGGTGTCTCTAAGTTGTCCATTTTGACATCACTTTCAATCAGATTTGTCTCTGTAAGTAAAAAACTGACGTGTGACTAGGGCCTGCCGTCGGGTAGACCGTTCGCCGGGTGCCAGTCTTTCGATTTGACGCCACTTCGGCGATTTGCGCGTCGATAGGGGATGAAATGATGATGATTAGGACAACACAACACCGTCCCTGAGCGGAGAAAATCTCCGACCCAGCCAGGAACATACCGAGCGAGGTGGCGCAGTGGTTAGCACACTGGACTCGCATTCGGGAGGACGACGGTTCAATCCCGTGTCCAGCCATCCTGATTTAGGTTTTCCGTGATTTCCCTAAATCGCTTCAGGCAAATGCCGTGATGGTTCCTTTGAAAGGGCACGGCCGATTTCCTTCCCAATCCTTCCCTGACCTGAGCATGAGCTCCGTCTCTAATGACCTCGTTGTCGACGGGACGATAAACACTAACCATCACCACCACCATCACCATCAACCAGCCAGGAATAGAACCCGGGTCCTTCGGATTGACATTCAGTCGCGCTGACCACTCAGCTAACGGGAGCGGACGTCTCTGCAAGTAAGAGGCATTATTAAACCAAGCGTATTTACCCTCAAAAATGAACCTCACATTAACATAAACTATGTTACGTAATTTTCGAGTGAGTATAATTATTAAAATCCATACTTGATAATTTCTTGTGCATTTATTTAACTTCTAGCGATTTTTCAGACGTGTTAGGCTGCTCGTCCGTTTATTCCGCCTTGTTCTGTGACACCACATTTCTTATTAACTGCTTTTAAGTTACATTCATATTAAAATTTCTTTAGCACTTTCCTTCATTATGAGGGAGTTCAGTGAAACATACGCTATTTTTAATCCGTATCTTCGTAAATTGTCATGTGAAGTCTATCTGCTTAGAATTAAGATACTTATGAATACGTTGTTAACCGCAAGTTTTAAAATTAATTCTGATGAGTACTGTCTAGAAGTTAATTATTTAATGACTTTGTATTGACTCTTGCGGTGCCTACGCCAGAGACACTATGTCAGAATTATTTGTTCATCCTTGGGTCAGACTAAAATGAAAACAAGTTTTCGGTATTAAATAACATTTACCTCTGTAGGTGGACCGTATTCTTAGCTTTTAGATCATGATGTTAATAAAATCTGAGCATTCACCTCACCTGTTTCTTCAGTGGCCAGCTCTTTTCATATTTACTCTAGTTTCTGGAGGACTTTCAGTACCGTTATCAGTTTACATTAGTAGCAATTTAGTGAAGTGGAGACTTCGTTCGAGGGCTACTTTAAATGCATAGACATTTTTTTGAACGGACTGTGTTCACTCTCTTGGCTTTCAAATAATGTAACTTCCACAAACAGTTCGCCACTCTTACACACATTAATACTGAATAATCACATACACATCAAAACCAATTTCATACGCCATTACCGAATAAACATGACCTGTTAAGTTCTCTAAGTATCATATATTTTGTTCTTTTGACATGGTGCTGACAGTGAAAGATATTACTACATCAGACTTGTTTTTCTACTAGTACGAGAATACTCCTGGTGCTCTGGGGAGTGACATTGGTAACGGGCAGAAATGTATCGTTTTTTTCTGCTGTTGGTTCTGTTGGAACGCGCCGTTTGGATCAATCATTCATATGAAGATAAAATATGGGCAACTACACCAACCTTAGGATTATGGGTGGCATAGTGACTAGCAAGATACTGATTGATAACGTTTTTATAGACACTGCTTAAGATAAAACTAATAATATGTACACAACTGTTTATGGATTATCTAATCTCAACGCACATTTAACGAAAATTAAGAACGTAGCACATTACAGCATTGACGCTTCTTCATACAAAGCAGCGCAAACTATTAATAATACCAAGATACGGTGTTTTCAGATTAACTTAAAGAGATAATATAAGGGTGTTTATAAATTATTTACACACAAGCAACCTTTTATTGTTAAAAGAGTAAATAAGTTACAGGGGTGTTTGATACAACATTGAATGTAGCATGTCTCCAAGAATTTATTGCCCACTGATACTCCCGACGTTCTCGCTATGTAGCTTGCATGAATGGTTTGGTGAAACAGTCATCAAGCCACCAACTCAAAGACAATCTGTTATTAATGGTATAATCGTTTCACCGAAACCGGATTTGTATCACTTAGGTTACTTATTTTGGGATTTAAACTGTAAGTAGTCTTGCGGTCCTTTTTTGCCGATTAAACCGTAACCGGCCTTCTGTACCTGAACGGGCTTGAGCATTATCTAACGCCTTAATTACAGCAGCATATTGGCACTGAATTTGTTTTTCAGCAAAATGGTACGCCACTAACCATCTTGAAGTTGTCTCCTGTCTCCGTTGAAATGTGACACGTTCGAATGGGTATGATGGAACAATATCCTGGTCACCAAGGTCACATTATTTAACCCCAACTAAATCCTGCATATTGAATTACAATGAAGATAGAGCGTTTGCTCCTCTGCTTTGGGAAAGCGCCAATGAGCTGTGACTACACACAACACAGAAAGATGCCAGCATACATCGCATACATCGCAGCACCTGGCCGGATATTGATTAGAAGAGGGTTATTTCCTGTGTTATAAAAGACAGTGACATTGATGGTTCCTAAATGAAACTGGAAGATACACTACATTCAGTACTGTATTAATCATTCATGTAAGCTATTTACCGTTCTTATTATTAAAGGTTACTTTCTTATAACTAATTTATAAATACACAGTATATGAAAAGAGATTCTGGTCGGAGATTCAGTAATTTCACAGCAATGTTGTGTCAGTTCTTGTAAGTATCTTTCTTAAAATATTATCCAGCAATACATTTCAAAAACCACAGACGGCAAAATTAAAATATCATACAAGACAGAAGCAGAAGTGTGTACGAAAGCCACAACAAATAAAAACCTAATGTCAGTTACTTTCTGCAACAAAATGGTGTAGTATTTTAAGGAAAATCATAAATACATTAATTATTATCTTTAAAATGTCCTTAAAGATGGAGCTTATCGCAGAAGTTAGTAACTGAGACCATAAGATTGTTGTATGAGAAATTGTGTTTAACTGAATGATAATGTCTGCCTAGTAATTAACAAGATGCATGTATTTTTAACAATAAGTTTCTAGGAGTAACATCTCAGATAAGATAAAATTGACCGGATGAAAGTGAAAGACATGTGCTGAAAATGTCAACCCACGGAACTTCGAACAACTAAAGGTACCATGAAAACTCTTCACTGAGGTTCGCAAGGCAGCTTCTGTGAAGTTCGGAAAGTAGGACACGAGGTACTGGCGGAAGTAAAGCTGTGGGGGCGGGGTGTCAGTCATGCTTGGGTAGCTCAGACGGTAAAGCACTTACCCGCGAAAGGTATAGGTCCCGAGTTCGAGTCGCGGTCCGGCACACAGTTTTAATGTGCCAGGAAGTTTCACTCTTTACTGAATTTAGCGCATTTAGTAAAGTTCTCAAAAACCCATGTGATTTACTGTTCATGGAGCTTCAGTCACAATTCAAAAGATTTCTTCTAACTTAACAAGTAATTCCCATAATTTGTACTATTACTACTACTAGTAGTAGTAGCACAAGTTTTATTCACATGTAAACCACTTTTGCAAGAATACAGAGCACTAATACATAAGGTAGGCACCACTGAAGCATGGACTTTCTCTGGACGATTGAAAATACGTCACTGTTTAGTCTCTTGGTAAGAAAATTGAAAGGAATTAGAAAATTAATTACCGTCCTGTTACGTTAATGTGCTATGCTTCCTAAATAATTCGAAAAAGTAATGTAATCAACCGCTTTTTCACATTTATTTCGAAAAAATTAAGTAGCATATTACTGTCTCAGTTCCATAATTGTTGCATGAATGGGAATACTATTGATGCATTCAAACACTAAATGTGTTATCTGAAACGGATGTTACTTTACCACCAACCGTTTATGGAGCGTGATTTAACGACACAGTGGGAGTGAAAGTGTTACAAAATGAATAAGGCAGAAAAAATTACCAGTGAATACTCTGGATACACGAGGAGTCATCTCGATAATAACAGGAATAAATACCCCTAAATAAGATAACAAAGACGTTATGAACAATTTCATAACATGTATGGTAATGTCTGTTCTTGGAGGTACGCCAGGTTATTCAGATATAAAAGGAGACCTACAGAAAAAGAAGATATTCAGTTAATGCACGAAAAGTGTAGAGATTCTGAGACAGTTACTGCTGGGTTAGAGACAATTACATTGAGACGGAATTTGCTACCTAATGAATTGGTCTAGTATACAGAATAATTTAATTTTCACAAAGGACATTAAGGTATACTATCTCTTATTTATCAGGAAATTACGCAAATAAAAGAGTAAAAACAAAAGTGTATCACGGATCCACTCCTTAAATTACACAGAAAGTTCCACCGTAATCCATGTAAGAAGACAAAGATTAATTCAGTATACAAGGGAGGTGAGACCCATCGGCTTTGATAAATGAGTGAACCTCAGGGAAGATCCGATTACCGGCGCGACATGCAGACTTAATTGCTGCAAAGCCGATACTGTAGCTAGGTTACACTACTTCTTTCGCCGTAACTGAAATGTCTCCAGTAACATTAGCAGGAACCGACAGAATATAGATGCTGTCGGTAAATGAATGATAGAGTGCTACAATTATGAAATCTTATGTTTTCATGATCCATCGCGAATTTAACGTAACTTGAAATGTAAACGGAGTAAAGAGTTAGCTGCTTCTTTCTGCTAGTGACATTATTATAGCGTCAACTATGAAATAGGTTACCAAACAGTTTTTATCCCTAAGGAATGTTTGCATTAGTCTGAGAGACTATTTGTCTATCAGGAAACACACACCTTCACACAGCTGGTTATGTGCCCTACTGAATATAAATGAACAGTTTCGCTCTGAGAACCATTTCGTGGTAACGGCAGAGTTCCGGCGTAAGACGACGATCACAAAAAAGGGAGAGGGACCTCCTCTGTTACCCAACAGCGTTCATTGTTGCCTCTAAAAGTACCTGAGCATTGGAAATGAAGGATCATTCGATTCTGATGGAATGGGTAAGAATTATTTTCTCGCTATAAGTTTCTTGACTGTTTACTACCCACCCTTAGTTCATCCCCTGAACCAACCCCTGCAACTTAGAGTCGCATTTACTTTCAATGTCCTCTATAATCATTTGGAAAGTATGTCGTCTGTTATAATATTTACCCTTTGCCTCTCTCAGTAATATCTTGAAAGTTATTTCCCGAGGACTTAACACAAACCGTGTCATCCTGCTCCATATACTTGTCAGCGTTCTGCACATGGTTCTTTCCTCACAGATTGTTTGGAGAACGGCTCAGTTCTTATCAGACTGCCGAAACCTTCTGCAGTACCACGTCTACAACGCTTCGATCCTCTTCATTTTCGGATCCTCCAGAAACACAAGATTCACTGCCTAACAATATCATCCACTAGTCTTACTTTCTCAGCAACATCTTCATTACATCGAGGCTAATACTGGAATAAAATATGCATTCTTTGGCCATAAATGCCCTCTTTGATTGTGGTATTCTGCTTTCTGTGCCCATTTTTCGTCCGCCATTTGTTATTTTGCTTCCATGGTAGCAGAATTCCTTCGCCTCATCTACTTTGTGATCAACAATATTGATGTTTACTTTGTCACTGCTCTAATATATGCTACATCTCCTTATTTTATTCTTTCTTCACTTTACTCTGAGTCCATAGTGTGTTCTCAGAAGGCCTTTTGTTCCAATCAGTATGTCTTGTAATTATTCCTCTCTGTCCCAGGAGATAGCAGTATTATCTGAGACTTTTATCATTGATGTTCTTTCACCGTCTACTTGAATCCCATTCCTTGACTTTCCTTTTATTTCCGTCATTCCATCTTAGATGCAGAAATTGAAAATCACAAGAGAAAGACTGCAACCCTGTCTTAAACACGAGCCCTACTTTCTCGGTATTCCATTCCCTTGTTACCTTCTCGATAGTTCTCACATTGTATACTACACGTTTTTCACTGCTTCTCACACATTTTTCTTAAATTTCGAACAGCTTGTCCCATTTTATACTTCCGAGTGCTTTTTGTGGGGTAACAAATGCTATGATCGTGCCTTCATTATTCTTAAGTCTTGCATCCCTCGTCAAGAACAACGCCAGGACTGCATCTCTGCCCACTAAAGACAAACTGATCCTCACCTACCATGACCTTCATATTAAAAAAACATAGCCTGTGGTTAAGATTCCCTCAACTGACTGAAAATAAAGATATTTTAATTCACTTCGAAAGCTTCATGCAGAACGTGAAAAGTAGTATGAAGTTAGTTACTGTTTGTAAGAAATCTTCATCTTTGCTGCCAAAATTTACCAAATTTACGCTTGAATTCTAATGATACTGTATTTATGTTTAAGGTGAACCAAGTGAAGTATATCTCAGAGCAGGATCCACATACGAAACTGATGGAAGGTTGTGACTGTTCAACAAAAGGATGTGAAGTCCACTTTCTTTTCCGGATAGACTACTACCCGCAAGTATGCCATGCAAAAGGAATGATTGCTAAGGATTACCCTGTGAAGTTAAAACAGTAAATGTGAAATAATTCGCTTGTCCTTTGCATCCACGTAATGAAATATATTTACGAGAAATTTTAATATGTAAAAATTGCATAGTATAAATAATCCTACAATTGGCTACCGCGCTGGACGACACACTTGCACTGACACGACCAACTGATGAGAAGTTCAAACTACAGTATTATCGGTCTTATTCATTAGACATCACATCGTTTAGGTTTTGGCTATTCGTTTCTCGAAAATACCTGTCGCTGGGAACTGTTTTGACTCGATTGAAGAATTTGAACGGGATCTTAGTTATCTTCCAGAGTAAATATTTGAAGTGAGAGTAAATTCTCTGAACAGAAGTTTAATTTGTCAGTTTACCTAAATATTGTGTATGTGATATTATGATCTAAGCATCATATTTTTCTCTGGACAAATAAAGTTACTTCTTAACGTGCCCGGACACCAGCACAAGATTAACAAAGAAAAATATGTAGTTTCTTCTTCACTCCTTTGAAGGGGTAATGACAAGTTACTGTCTGCGATTACAGACTGTAAAGATAATCCCTTAAATTAACCACAATTACTGCATCAGTGAGTTTCAAGTTCTCATAGCTATGCACTATATTCAGGCAGACACGTGTCATAGTCATAGATCCACCATGCAGCGTCCAGAAGACCTCGAATTCTTCGCAGCAATTTTACAACTGTGGTCTGATTTAAAATTATATTTAACAGCCATGTCAGGAACTAGATACATATAGTGAATGTCACTAGAAAACTGTGTCGTCAGCATCGGTTGCCAGAAACAACGAAATGTTAATTTTTGTGAGTCACATTGTAAGATAAGTTACAGACAACACAAAATATCAGAAGTGATTCTGTGATTATGACTTCCCTTATTTAAGATTTATATGTGTTTATATGGATTTAATTGCTCACATTGTTGAACAGTATACTCTCTTCATCATCATGAAGGTGCTCATGCTGTCTTCGGATAGCAGATGGATCCCTTTTGCCCTTTGCCGATCAGAGACACTATTTGATTTTGCTTTGCGGTTATTTCAGTAGTGTCTACACGGTGTTTACGATCTATACGACCGATTCCATTGGTGTTGGTGTATGGCAGAAAGGCTGTAACCGACATCGCTTTTTCCGATGTATGACTTTGTCGAGTGTTATATTGCGTGATACCAGCGGTGTAGCTGGCTGAGTAACCATTGCTTGGCAGGACGTTTTCCAGTTGTTGCACCACACGTCTGAGGTCCTTTATTGCTAGCACCTCTACCGAGGGTAGCTGTTGGTCCTTTCCCACCTCTGTAGTAAATTTTATGCTATCATGGTGATTGTTTAGATGAATTAGGAACTCACCGGGCAGCTCCTCACCATGGCTCCACACTACGAATGTATCGTCCACGTATCTGTACCATACCTTTGGTTTGGAAGATGCCAAGTCCAGAGCCTGTGTGTCAAAATGTTCCAGAGAAACTAAGTTCACTACCCATGGTGACGACTTCCCGCTGTTCGTAGAAGTTGCCATTCCACGCCAAATAGCTCATGGTGACACGTGCATGATAGAGCATGGTGAGGTCATGTGGGGAAATGATAGCAATATATTTCAGAAAAACAATTATTGCACTCTGGTAAACGATAGATCAACATAAAAGCTGACAAGGATGTCGCTAGTTCCAGGTTGTAATTTCTTCAATTGCTTCAACCAGAGTATCTCGCACTATTACATTAGACCATTCGCAAGGGTTTGAAGAACTACTCTGACATTAATACCGCTAAGCGCGCTTCAGTAACATGTATGTGTTTTTGGAAAAAAAAAAAATACGAACTTAAGAGCATCACAGTTTTAGGGAAAACAATGGAGAATGTTTGAAACCACAGTGAAATTCACTTAATAACGAAATGGTTTAGGCGTTATTCCGCAAAAAATTATATCGCCAGGTTGGAATAGTGAACGGGTCTGGCAAACACATTCTTCCTTCGTTGGCCTACCACAGGCCATGAACGTATTTAATATATTTTAATTTTGGCTATCACATTTAGTTACGTCCTAGTGTTTCAGGGGAAATCAAACCAATATAAACAAGTTTGAGGAAGACATAGTGGCACTATTTAAACAGGTGCTTACTTCAACATACTTCATATTTCAAGACCAATATTTTGAACAAGTGGACGGTGTCGCAATGGGGAACCTTCTTACTCCTGTGGTGGCCAATTATTTTATGGAGGACTTTGAAGACAAAGCACTACAGTCAGCCACTCTCAAACCCTCTTGTTTTCTGCGGTATGTTGACGATACGTTTGTGGTGTGGCCACAAGGACTGGATACTCTACATACTCTGGATACAGCAGGGACGGCTGGGCGCATGTTTGCTGATATCAGTCAGCGAACCACTTACTGTGGTGTGGGGCACCTGCCAACTGTGCACTCTCGTCTCTATGGGTGCTGTGGCGATGCATCTCGAAGTATGTAAATGCTTGCTTAATGATTTAAAACTTTACAATATTGTCTGGTGCAAGCTCAAGCTCCTTACAAAGGCTATGCGTTTTTGAATCTTCTGCTTCATGATTAACATCGTTAGAAAGCAATAATGTATTGAAACTCGACAGAAAGTCTTAACAACCAAACTATACTGTATTCCTTTTGATATTCAAGCCATTTAACGAAGTTCTGGGAATGTCTTGTGTGAGCTTTGCCATCTCCACTTCAACGTCACAGTGATGGCCTCATCTCGAGTAGCCCTGTTTGACTGTGGGAACCATGTTGGGTCATTAATCATCCTAACTGCTTAATAAATATCAGCAAAGACGATAATAAATTTGATCCCAAATAAACAACATCTAACCTTAAACCAACAGGATATAACCCAAGGTAATGATTACAGAAATAATGACACAAAACCAGGTGATAAAATACCCAAAAAGTAACTAAGAAATCTCGAACCACGCATACAAGGCCACTATGCCTCATCCAGTAGGATAACAGTCCACCATTTATACGTAAGGCAACTGACCTAGAAGGGAGACGGAGAGAGTGAAGGGATGAGGAGGGAGGGGCAACCACATAGACTGGTTGAAACAGTCATGACCCCACTAATACAGGTGTTCACAACCAAAGTTATTTGTGGTTTCCATTTTCTGTGGTTGTATATGGTCACCACAGCAAGTGAAATCACTTTTAAAAGACCAGCCACCCCTAAGAATCTTCACAACCATAGTTTTTGTGGTTTCCAATATCTGTAGTTGTTTATGGTTATCAGAACAAGTGCAACCACTACTAAAAGACCATCCACTCATCTACGAATACTGTAAACGAGTTCCATATCTTGATGATACGCATTGACCAGCTTTCACCTTAATTTATTTTTATACAGAGCTTTGTGCCAAAAACAACATTAAAAGTATTTCATGGTCCTTAGCCCCAATAAAATTCATCTCATGCCAGCAGTTTAAAATATATTTTATCATATGTTTCGACAGTCCCTTTCCAGTCTAGTGGCACTATAAAAATTCAACTACATTTGACGCTCACTGTGACCACTCAAAGTTCTTCTCCTGGTAAACAATTAAAGTGCATGTTCTACTCAAAGTCTGGCTGACAGTTAACAATTTGTTTAATGATGATTAATATGTGCTGATAACGTGCAATCTGAATGTAAATTACGTAATTCTTAAAAGATTTCCTTGAAATTGATGTTCTCCAGAGAAAAAGACAGAGCAGCAAAAGTGAAAAGTCATCTATTAATGAACCTCTAGTAATTTCAACTTCTAACATCTTAGTTTATGTTCTAATGTTGTTCACTGCATTTCTGGGGTATATCAATTCTGTTTAATTGAGCCATAGTTCATACAGCCTTCTCTCTTGTAAAGAAAGAAAGCGATAACATACGTTCCTTAAAATAAGAGTAATATGACAGGATCATGTGCTGGTTTCCACGACCAAGATGCACAAGTAGTTGGGCAGGCCGTCTTGGCACTGCTTGTGGCTGGATCATACACATGAAAGTGCTGTGTGTTGTTGTTCACCCTACAGGTCATGATTTGAGGTGTTTATGCATCACTGTGCTTTAGGTTGTGGTCTTGAAATTGAGAGGGAGCAGCTTGTACACCTTCCTTCGCATTATATTGAATACTTCTTGTGTTTGAGGTATTTCCATAATTTTTCCAAATTTAAGAAATATTGTAACTGGGGCGAAGAAATGTTTATTTAATTCATTATTATTTATGTTTATTTAATTCATAATTACATAAATGCACTTCCCTATTTTGATCCCTCTACGTTGCCTTGGGTTGATTAACTTTGAGTTTGTATTTAGAGCTCGTCTGCTGGTAGTGGCAAGGCAGAGATGTGGTCATTCTGTTGGTTGGTTAGTGCCAACATGAATCTGAGGTTAATGCAGCGATGACACACCTTTTTTGCCATCAGTAGTTCGGGGTTGGTAACAGCAACAGTATAAAAAATCATATAGCTCCACTTTTAACAGTGGCGTTATGCAATTTTAAATTTTTTACTAATTTTGGTGAAGTAACATGGACCCTCACGCTGCCTAGTTAGTTTGACACTTGGTCATAACCGCTGATGAGAAATGTAGACCCATGTGAAACCTGCTAGGATATGCATGTGTTTCGTGTGAGTTACTTAACTCTGTAATCGTGTGACGTAATTTTTTGGCAAAATTCATAAATGTTGTGCATGGATCTTTTGATTCATGACTACCCCAGTTTGAAAGCAACAACCTAGACTAGGCTCCACGTCCTAACTAATTGGTAAATAATAGGTTGCAATTGTTTATAATTGTGTAGACTGAAAACAGGAATGAACAGTGGGGTGAGTACAAAAAAAATTAGCCACTGGTGTCAGTCACCCACGTGGTGTCGCATTGCACCATCAGCCAGCTACCAGTTCGTACTTGAAAATAGTTAACGTGAGTTCCACTAAAAATTTTTAGTTTGGGTGTGCCAAATTTAATATGATGTTTTATTTTTAAAGAAATATTTTTTTGTGCATACAAGAGATGTTTGTGTCTGCTTTGCTCCCCCCATTTTCCCACGAAGAATCTTTCTTAAAATTTAGAGAAAGTTTACGGTGCTGAGAAATAATGGAAATAGTGACCATTGAGGGACGGAATTGCGGTTCATTAATTCATAACGATTCGGTCCAAGTAAAGACATGGGGTGCGAATTTCAATCAATCTCCAAGCAGATTGACTACAGATGCTGCAACGTATATCCCTTTCCCAGTGTACAAAATTATAAATGAGACCAGGTTTCTGATAATATAAGCAGTGCGAGAGAGCGTTGAATAGATTTCCTATAATATGGGCACCTTCACTGCTAGATAAGATAGAACTTATTCGTCTTTGCTTTGTTAATGGCAATTATGAGATCGCTTAAGTAGCTAGTAAAAATTGCTTATAACATGTGTAAAGATCCTAGGTAAGTAATAAAAATGTCATATGAATTTAACTTCGTGGATTCAGTGACTGATCGTAATACCCCTATCATGTGTAGAGAACAATGTTAGTACGAAATTGAGTCATGATAATCAGGCAGGAATTAAAATTGACAAGGATGGAGAATAGAAATAATATTGGAGCGTGGTAATTAGTTACCTGCCCACTTGGTTGCTTGAGCCCTCCCCTGCGTCATCCGTTGCGAAATCTTAATATGATTATCACCTAATCAATCAAATACTAAACCAAGCGGGTAAGCAGTGTCTATGTGAGATGTCATGACACACACACAACTGGCATACTCTAACATAGATTGGGAGAAACAGAAAAAAGATAACAATTGGGAAGGTACCTGTTGAGTCTTGTCTCCACTGTCTGATTAACGCTGAGAAAAAACAGGATACTCCATTGAAATAAAGTTTCTTCTGGTCGAATGAACACTTCAGTTGGCAGTTAGGGTATCAAATTCCAATAATGAAATATGGTGAGCTTATAGCGTGAAATCGCAAGTTACAGTTATCGAAATCATGGATACCATCATGTGCTCTGTCAGCACTGAATTACAAAAATCTTTCGTTCCACTTATTAACGGGGCGTTAACCAATACAATCCTAATTCCCTTTAGAGTTAAATATTCTCTCTGACGGTTTCTACTTTTTGTGTGCCAGAGCATGGCAATAGTGCCAATTTATTTGTAAATGGTTAGCGTTATTATAATGTGTGAATTGATGTGCTTGTCTCTCTTGGTTGTAGGAATGTATGGTAATTGTATTCATAATGCTTATTTGGTTAGGGGTGTGGGCACACTGATAGACTGTACAATACAAGTGTCTCTTTCACAATATTTACTTAAGTGAATTGTTGTAGAGCTGATACGATTTTCCCCTGCAGTGAGCAACTGACACTGTATGTAGAACAGGACAAAAAGCAGTGTCAGGTTTAAATCCTATAAACCATTTCCTTCACTAACATTGCTTTATGTCTGTGTTTTTGTATTTTAATGTGTAATTATTAATAACCAAGAATTATGTGTTACAATTTTTTAACTGGTAAAATTTGATCTTATACTATCGATGATAACATGCTCCATGGTTAACTAGCGCCATTCGAGACACGAACAAACGACTGCTAATGAACAGAATAAATCTATGTAGTATCCATTTCATTTGGGATTATGAAGTGCTAAGGTTCCTTATGCACAGAATTTGGCATATCACATTAACCTTTCACAAATATTGTCTTACATCATGTCATATCAGGTCCCACTTCTTACCTTCACTGCAGCATATCGGCAAAGTAGGATGAGGAGAAGGAGGTCAGCAACCACCCCATTGGCCCCGAGCTCCCCCACTCCAATGCACCGCCAATGATACGAAATTTGCATTTGTGTTGTCAGCAAGAAGACACTCATCTCACCCTCAGCACAACATATCCCACTCAGGAGCCAATGGTGTGCATCTTGGGTTTTTTGATATGTAAGCTAATGCTCAGCGAGTTTAGATGCGGCCTTTGCGATTACTTGGGAGCGAGAGTCAGCTGTCGTTAATATGCGCCGATATGTTCAACAGATCATAGAATCAGCATCTGTCCACGTGCACTCCAACACTATGCCATACAATTCCCTTCTTGGCAGTGATGTGCAAATATTATAAACTGTATTCATGGTGTCATATTCATATGAGACAATTACACATTTTGTATCACCATCAGCACTTCCTTATTTCCAAAACCATACTAGAGATCATGACATCCAGCCACATACCAAGGCTAAGGTGGCGAAGGAAGAGGAGAGAGGTGAGGGTTCCACACCCCACCCCTGAGCGTTTAGGACCTACAGTCAAATATGATAAAATATCTGAATTGCTTAAAATACCAAACATTTTGTTAACTATGAATTACTAACTTAAAAAATTTCGCTTAATGACTGACTGACTGGTCACACAGCTCAAATTCATTTGAAGATATATGTTATTCACAATGGAAAATTAGAATGGGTAGATAGTATATTTCTCCATAAGTAATTATGAACCAACATTTGCATGTACAATGTAAATAACGAAATAGGAATTCATAATTGTAGAAAATGAGTGTAATGTAAAATACTCGCTCACAAACCATGAAAACAAGAAATAAAATCCACTCCTACTTTACATTCCAATTGCTCATGTTACCAGTATGTGGCTGCACTGTGGGAAACGACATATGGCGACAATATAGGAATAATCAAATATCCTCCATTGTACAACGATTTTTGGTGAGGTTCTTACTGTCACCAGCAGATGGCTGTACATTGGAAACATGGATGGTTAGTTCTTTGTAACCATGTCTCAGGTAATGTATAATAAAATTAAAAAATGTCTGTCAGACAAAGAAAGTGAGATACTTACACTGATTATATAGCACCAATTTGACGTTAGGTACATGAAAAGAACACTTGAAGGATCACGTGAATTAATGTCATATCTCAACACTCTAAAGGTCTGAAAAACGCATCTGCAATGTAACATAAATTACATGTTACTTTCCTCATGTACATGTTTTTACGAAACAGTGTAGAGCATTTTAACATTATTTGTACTAAAACGCTGGACATAGATGACTAATAGCAACTGATATTCTCTAAGCCAGGATTCAGGATTCAATGTCTTAAAGTAACTGCATGAAACGTATGTTAACTAAAACACAAAGCTAAGTAGGCAAGCATGTAAACAGATTTGTTATCTCAATGTAAGTAATTACGCCAAACTACAGTAAGTCACACTCCAACCTCAAATTAAATATATGGACATTTACATTGTTATCAAGCACTATCTTGGGAGGAAAAAACACAATGCAACATGGTTTTCAATAGATAAGATGGAATTGACAATGATGATTGCCAATTACTGCTATTATTACAAATGACTGAGGCCTACTGCAAGTTACATACAATAACAGCAGCCCACAGTCACAGGTATGATGGTAAGGCTCTCTATGTTTTGCAGACAATAGTATTTCCCACAGTTATGAAGTCATAATAGTTCAGGAAATGTATGCAAAATACATCAGAAACAGGACAACAGCAATGTTCACATTTAGTATCTAGAATATAGCCGAGTAACATGACAAATAAATAAAAGGCTTCCTGGTGCACTTTTCACAAATTATGAAAAATTGTAAAATTCACTAAATTTCACAAAAATAGTCAAAATTTAACAAAATACTACCAAAACAGATGATTTTATCATAAAGGCAGATTTTAATAAAAATAAATTTGGGTGGCCACAGAAAAAGAACAAAAGTCGTATTTTTTTCAAGCCATCAACGATTTTTCGAATATTTTTCACTGTGTTCTCACTTATTATAATTATGTATTTCAAATATTTTTACTAATTTCTTTCACATAACTAATAACTTCAAATATTAGCCTCAGTGGTTCAAAGATTTTACAAATGCAATCAAAGATTTTGGGGCAAATGGTAAAATTTCAAGAAAGACTAGAAAATGTATAAAGGTTTAAAACTCACAAAATAAAGATTCAGTACCTTGAGTTCACATACTAGATTTTTTATAATTAAAATAAGTAATAATCATCATCTGGTTTTTCCCTCACTTTGTATCTTACTCTAATATATCTATCTTTACAAAATTCAAAATCCTATCGACTTATTAACTTCAAACATTTATTTGGCAAAATAATTTTAAATTCATTGTTGAGTATGTATAAAATTTTTCTCTTATTTGGTTTCAAAAAATTACATCCACATAACTAAAAGTATTATTTTTTTCAAATTCAAGGTGTGTTCATTATAAATCGACTCTCAAGGCATGACAGTCTGAAGACTGCTTTAGATGTCACAGCAAGGAGAATCTGACCTAAAAATTTATACAACTGAAGAGAAAGAAAATATTATACATCATAATCGTTGGTTGCAGTTGAAAATGGAAACATAAAAACTCCAACTTTTGTTAATGGAATTAAGGAATACAAGAAAAAAACATAAATTAAAGAAAACGTGAAGTGAAACTTCCTGGCAGATTAAAACTGCGTGCCGGACAAAAAATCGAACTCAGGACCTTTGCGTGTCGCGGCCAAGTGCTCTACCAACTGAGCTACCCAAGCACGACTCACGCCCCATCCTCACAGCTTTACTTCTGCCAGTACCACGTCTCCTACCTTCCAAACTTTACAGAAGTTCTCCTGTTAATCTTGCAGAACTAGCACTCCTGAAAGAAACGATATTGTGGAGACATGGCTTAGCCACAGCCTGGGGGATGTTTCCAGAATGAGATTTTCAGTCTGCAGCGGAGTGTGCACTGATATGAAAAATCCTGGCAGATTAAAAATTTGTGCCTGACCGAGACTCGAACTCGGGACCTTTGCCTTTCGCGGGCAAGTGCTCGGTCTGGCAGACAGTTTTAATCTGCCAGGAAGTTTCATATCAGCGCACACTCCGCTGCAGAGTGAAGATCTCATTCTGGAAACACCCCCCAGGCTGTGGCTAAGCCATGTCTCCACAATATCCTTTCTTTCAGCAGTGCTAGTTCTTCAAGTTTCGCACGAGAGATTCTGTAAAGTTTGGAAGGTAGGAGACGAGGTACTGGCAGAAGTAAAGCTGTGAGGACGAGGCGCGAGTCGTTTTTGGGTAGATCAGTTAGTAGAGCACTTGCCTACGAAAAGCAAAGGTCCCGACTTCGAGTCTCGGTCCGGAACACAGTTTTAATCTGCCAGGAAGTTTCATATTAGTACACACTCCGCTGCAGAGTGAAGATCTCATTTTGGAAACACCCCCAGGCTGTGGCTAAGCCATGTCTCCGCAATATCCTTTCTTTCAGGAGTTCTAGTTCTGCAAGGTTCGCAGGGGAGGTTCTGTGAAGTTTGGAATGTAGGAGACGAGGTACTGGCAGAAGTAAAGCTTTGAGGACGGGGCGTGAGTCATGCCTGGGTAGCTCAGTGGTAGAGCACTTGCCCACGAAAGGCAAAAGTCCTCCTTCCATTTAGAGTGAGACAGATGGCTCTGGTTGGCAAAACATTTTACTTGAGTCAGGCGCCAGTCTGCCACAGGAGACACCTCAATGGCTGAAAGTGGGTGGAGGAAGCTGTTGTACAAACGGTGGGAAGGTCATACAACTCTGTACTTTCTCATGTTAGAACCTGGGACGATAGAGACAGATCATCTGGAATATGTGTATAATGGAAGTAGCAATGTAACCCCCACCTCGCCCCTCACGCTACGATGTCCTCAGGTTTTTTAATGAGTGGAAAAATTGTCTGGAAAGGTTAACAGCCTTCTTTTAGAAATTGGAAATGATTGCGACTGGAACGATTAGACCACTCCATAAATAAGGTACTGTGGCCCCACCTAGATAGATTTTTTTGGCCAAAACATGGCTCTGCTTACCGCGAGTAAACTCCTTTCTAGTCTACAATATTCTTTTTCAGATATGATGGATTTGGAGTCGCTGATTGGCTCTTCTCAGGATACGCAAAGTAAATGCTTGCTTGCCCTGTGTCGGAACCCTTGCGATGTGTCTGCATTGGCTACCCAACAAACAGAACAAACAGAACAGTTACAGGGGGAGATTCAATGAGTGGAATGTGTTTCGATTGGTTTCATCAACATGAGGGTGGATATAATTTGGTAATTCGTCTTCCATGCCGATGCTTGGTAGAAACTGGTTGTGATTTTTTGGGGTCTTCACTTTCTGGCCCTCCCTTCATGGAGAACTTCAGGTCTTTCCCTAGTGGGTGAGAACTAAGGTCTGTATCTTGTGGTGGGTCAAGGCCTGTGCCAATAGTCAGCTGTACAAACAGTGGAACTACATATCCTCTTGCACACATCATGTATCATAAGGGTGAACTTATTCGTCCTGAGACAGCCATCTGACATCTGAAAATGTCACCACACATCGTGCCTGTGGGTCAAATTGGTTGTCCACATAAGCAAACAGATGGATCTCACTCTGAAATCTGTCAGGAGTACAGGGAAAAGGTAAGGTGATGCCTCATATAATTTTTCCAGGTATTACTAACAAGCTAGTAGAGAAAACATATGGATGAAGATGAAATATGGTCCTTAGGAAAAAAACTAATAAATCTCATTAGAGTATTGTTTCATGAAACTTTTTGCTCATTCCCTTTGCAATATGTTTTGCAGTAATAACTTAACTTATTGAAATGGGACAAATTAAAGATGAATCTAATGCAATTCAAAATTTTTAAGATAAGATATTGCTTTAATTAACACGGACACACATCCCAAAAATTGAAAGTGTTGTAACAGCTTCATTGGTCTAATCATTATATGAAATTAACTATATTGACTATTTATTATTTGTGAAAGGAATTTCATATATTTTTAATCAGAAATTCATGTATATTACATGAAGAAAAAATTAAACCATAGTTATTAAAAAAAATTTTTACATTTTTATCACAAAATTTAGAAAAAGTAATGGTAGATAAGAAACACCAAGTACAATACTTGTTTTATTTGTTGATAACTTGAAATATATATGACAAATTTAAATCTGTAACAGTTAATATCAAAATATCCAAAATAGCTAATTACTGCAGGAAAACTTCAAAATTTTACATCCAATGGTGTAGCTGATATATATTATTGTAGAACACTTTTATTTCCACAGAGCTGGATGAATCCAATTGTAAATATAAATTACCTGGAATTATATGGGGTCTTTCCTGGGGTGCCTGCAGGAATTAATTCTGCATTTACATACGTTAATGAATGTTGGATTTTTCAATGTTAATGTGTTTTAAGAGTGTATTGAATTTAAAATAAATATAGCAGGACCTGGTAGAACAAATCTGTTGCTATTTGGTAGAGATAGCATTAAATCACCTGAATTAAATTCAGAATAAACAACTGTATTAGTGTTTATCTTAGCATAAAACTGGAACATTTAATTTTGTGTCTTGCAATATTTTTGTATCTTAAGTGTTAAAGATAAAAAGTAAAAATTGTAGGATGTACAGAAATGGATAGTTTTAATTTGGTGAACTAATCAAATGATGATTATAGGATGATATATAGAAATGTCTTAATAAGTATCATAAAAACAGTAAAATAAATGAATTCTTTTTGTACATGACTCATTGTTTGTATTTTGAAAAATGTATTATTTAGAATGAAATGTGAGTGATGAATATTGCAAAATATAACAGTCAATGATAAAGAGCAACAAACTGGTTGTAAAAATGTATTAACAGTAAGGAAATTAAAAATTCAATTGAATTACTCATATTGTATAATGTTAAGATAAACATTCAGGCAAACAGAAAAAATAGTTAATAAAGGTATTTTTCGTTCTGGCAGAATCTTCTCACAAAATTTTAATCACCTACTTTCTCCAATAAATGGCAAAAAGTTTTGTTGATGCAGACCTACATAGGGGGAAATGACCACCATAATAAAATAAGGGTTATCAGAGCTCGCACAGAAAGATATAGTTGTTTCTCTGGTCTGTTTACAAATTGCAATAAGAGGGAGTGGTGGAGGAGGTTTGATGAACCCTCTGCCAGGCACTTACAGGTGACTTGCAGAGTATCCATGTAGATGTAGATGTAGTCGAGTATATGTCAAAAATAAGAAATCTGTTGATGATATCAGTTTGAAAACTATTAACATTAATTTAATCGTTTTGAACTCAGTTCACTTTCTTAATCTTAAATATATATTTACTGCAAACTCTATTAAATTTATTTAAATCTTATATTCTACTAACATTTATAATTTCTTAATTGTTTTATATTTGTATATTTCAATATTGTCAATTTTGCTTGATTTTATACATTTGTAACCTAAATATTGATAACTATATTTTTCGATTACTTCAAAAAACATTTTTCTTATCAAATAAGATACAATCCAGAGAGATCTCTGTTGTTCAACTTGATGATTACTGTAAGGAAATAATTTAACTAGGAGCAGTAGATTAAGAAACGATTATTACTTTTGCTTTGAGAATTAAACTTCATAATATTGAGATAAATATTTGAAAACAATTTCCGTATTTTGAAACAAAATAATAAAGCAAAATTTTAAAAGGATGACACAAATATTTCCACTACTGCAGTTGTATTTGGGAAACAAAGATAGCAGAATTGTTATTCAACATAGTTAATAAAGACTTCTAAATAAATTACAAACTGTTTACAAGAGTTGTACTTGCGTCATCCAAAAGTCTGTTTGGAAGTATCAAAACGAAAAATTGTTAATGTAATGTGTAAGCTTTTGAGGTCAGTGCAACAATTGTGTATGCTGTAAACAGTTTTGGGTTAATGATGCAGGCTTATCGTAGAAATACAAGCATTTATAAGTTTACAATGTGACAATGTTACAACAGTTGTTGAACGAACTTATCTCGTCCTCAGAAAGTGAAACAATCCTAAATACATCAATGGTAAATTTGAACTAGAAGTTTCTTTGCAAGATTATTCTTACACCTACATCATTATATTTTCCAGTACTACGATAAATCATCCGATTCCGGTTGAAAGTTCGTACTCTTCACGATGACTATCAAGTCTACAGAGGATGGTTAGTTTTGTGACAAGTTGAGCAAAAGATTACCAGAGCCCGCTCGAATTTATCATGGACACAAACTGGTGAACTAACAAGTTTAAACCTCTGCTTGCGGTTTTTACCTAAGCCTCTGAAATTCCTATAAAAAGTAATGAAATCCATCGCTGAATTTTGTAGCAGAAGTTCTCCCTATGTTTCACGTTTTGTGAGAAAATATTTATTCATCCCTAGTCTTGGAATATGGCGATATGCAAGCGCATGCCTGGAACAGCATGCATATTAAAATGCCCTCTCAGTCCTTCCGAGGACCATTAACAAACTGGCTGGTTCGTTTCCCCACAGTTGGAGCTCAAAAACGCTACAGCTAATATCTAGCTGAATATTAGCCACAGTGAACGCAATGTTCGCCCAAACAGCTCTGCATTGTACAGAGCGTTATGCGCCCTATTCTGCACTTGATACGACTTCAGAGAATAGTCGCAGAAAATTTAGCTCTTTCTCGTAGCTGAACTGTCTCTCCACCAGTATTCTTTCCTTCTCCATTTCACGGCTTTCTTCGACCAATAGGAGTGTTCCTCTTATTTTTGTGGAAAATCACTTTGCCAATCGCAAGAGCTCTACTATAGAACTGTGTCGAAATCTCGGCAGTTTACTCCTTCCTAGTTTGTTTCCGCCAATCGAACGTTTTGTGCCCACTCCAGATGCCTAAAAGTTACATGCATACATCATATATGTACCATTCACTGGTCCCATCTAACTGGTTTCATTCTTCTGAATTTTCGATTACCTCTTTGTGTAACAATTCATACTTTATTCTATTTTGGGTTTCTGTGGACCAGTATCGCTCCAAGAATGCGGAATCAAATTGCTCATACGGTTGACAGTTTGGAGCTACTCTATGCAAGGTTTCCGCTATTGCGCCGTCCATATGCCCACAAATGAAATCAAATTTATGTCTAAGCGGCCAATGCTCTGGTAAACCGACCTGGAATTGATTTACAAACGTGCATGGATGTAAGCTGTTCCCGCTTTCTTTGTAATGTTGGAATTTTCTGACCGTCAAAAAGTGATCATTGTCAAATTTTTCTATTCCACCAAAGGGCATTTGTGTTTTCACAACATTAATCGTTTCCTTCAACTGTATCATGTTTTCTTGTATTCGTGGATTCATATTTGGGTTATGAGATGACAGATTTACGTCCCATCTAAAATCGTGTCTACGCAGTGGTGTGCAGTTATCTAAACCGTACCGTTAATTTTGTATCTGATTGAAAGATTCGTTTAAATTTCACGTTACTGGATAAGTGTTCTGCCTCCCTATGTGATTCATATTGACTTGCGGTCTATAACCTGTAGTACTATCACTTGGAAATTGAGAGATTGGTACATGTGCGTCCCAACTTGCTCTGTTCTCGCTTCATTAGCGTACGTTCGGAGGGTCGGCTGCCGCTCTGTTAGAATGCGCGCGTTTACCGTTTCTAGTTCCACTGTCTCTTGTGACTGCACATTACCTGTTTCGCTCATTTGTTTTAACGGTTCTCTTCCCATTTGCTTCTTTTTCGTTTCAGTAATTATTGATGTCTTGTGGAAATACGACTGGAATCTCATGACATTATTGTGTTTCCGCTACTGCTACGGAAGTTGCACAACTGACTTATTTACTTATGGATTTCGGTCCATCACTATGTCGGATGATACTACCGATTCCGTTGCCTCACTACTCCTTTCTACACGGTTCTCGATACACTGTTTCAATTCTGTACGAAGCTGTTCATACTGTTTCTGATTTTTCAAGACTATGTTTTCAACAAGTGTATCGTATCTACATGTATATGGATGCTCTGCAAATCACATTTAAGTGCCTGGCAGAGGATTCATCGAACCACCTTCTCAAATTTCTATTATTCCAATCTCGTATAGCGCGCGGAAAGAATGAACACCTATATCTTGCCGTACGAGCTCTGTTTCCCCTTATTTTATCGTGGCGATCGTTCCGCCGTATGTAGGTCGGTGTCAATAAAATATCTTCGCACTCGGAGGAGAAAGTTGGTGATTGGAATTTCGTGAGAAGATTCCGTCGCAACGAAAAACGTCTTTGATTTAATGATTTCCAGCCCAAATCCTGTATCATTTCTGCGACACTCTCTCCCATATTTCGCGATAATACCAAACGTGCTGCCTTTCTTTGAACTTTTTCGATGTACTCCGTCAGTCCTACCTGGTAAGGATCCCGCACCACGCAGCAGTATTCTAGAAGAGGACGGACAAGCGTAGTGTAAGCAGTCTCCTTAGTACGTCTGTTACATTTTCTAAGTTTCCTGCCAATAAACACAGCTTTTGGTTAGCCTTCCCCACATTTTCTATTTGTTTTTTCCAATTAAAGTTCTTCGTAACTGCAGTACCTAGGTATTTAGTTGAATTTACGGCTTTTAGATAACACTGATTTATCGTGTAACCGAAGTTTAACGAGTTCCTTTTAGCACTCATGTGGATGAACTCACACTTTTCGTTATTTAGGGTCAACTGCCACTTTTCGCACCATTCACATATTTTTCATAAATCGTTTTGCAGTTAGTTTTTATCTTTTGAGGACTTTATTAGTCGATAAACGACAGCGTTAGCTGCAAACAACCAAAGACGGCTGCTCAGATTGTTTCCCAAATCGATTATTTAGATAAGGAACAGCAAAGAGCCTATAACACTACCTTGGGGAACGCCTGAAATCACTTCTGCTTAACTCGATGACTTCCCGTCAATCACTACGAACTGTGACCTCACTGACAGGAAATCGCAAATCCAGTCACACAACTGAGATGATATTGCATAAGCACGCAATTTTTCTACGACGCGCTTGTGTGGTACAGCGTCGAAAGCATTCCGGAAATCCAGGAATTCGGAATCGATCTGAAATTCCTTGCCAATACCACTCAGCACTTCATGTGAATAAAGAGCTAGTTGTGTTTCACAGAAACGATGTTTTCTAAACTGATGTTGACTGTGTGTCAATAGACCGTTTCCTTCGAGGTAATTCATAATGTAGGAAGACAATATATGTTCTAAAATCCTGCTGCATATCGACGTTAACGACATGGGCCTGTAATTTAATGGATTCCTCCTACTACCTTTCTGGAATATTGGTGTGACCGGTGCAACTTTCCAGTCTTTGGGTACGGATCTCTCGTCTAGCGAACGGTTGTATATGATTATTAAGTATGGAGCTAATGCATCAGCATACTCCGAAAGGAACCTAATTAGTACACAGTCTGGACCAGAAGACTTGCTTTTATTAAGTGATTTGAATTGCTTCACTAATCAGAGGATATTTACTTCTACGTTACTCATTTTGGCTGCTGTTCTCGATTCGAATTCTAGAATATATACTTCATCTTATTTTGTGAAGGCATTTCGGCAGATTGTGCATAGTAAATCGGCTTTGGCAGCACTCTCTTCAACAGTATCTCCATTGTTATCGCGCAGAGAAAGCATTGATTGTTTCTTTCCGCTAAAATATTTCACACACGACCAGAATCTCTTTGGATTTTCTGCCAGGTTTCAAGACAAAGTTTCGTTGAGGAAACTGTTTTAGTGCAGCTCGCGTGACACGTTTTCTGACATTGACCTCTTCTACTATTTGTTGCACCTTACCAGACGTCTTACGTTCTAAATTATCAGCTCTTTGATTAACATTGGACACTGCTTCCGGCGCTTGGTCATTGTCAGAACGTATCTTTTTCTGTACAGCCATTAACGATTATAAAAACTTGAGCGAGTCTTTCGATTCTCTCCGGATTTTAGTAACCTGTTCATTAACTTTCATTCGTAGTCTTTGCTCATCTTCGCAGACTTTTTCGAACCCAAAATAGGTTTCCAATTTGAGACTATTGATGCCAGCATTTGTCTCTGTTTTTAAATTAGTCGTTTCGGTCCTTAGATCCGCCGTTTCAGTTTTCAAGTCCGGTAACCCTGCATTTATTTCATGTTTTAAGTCTGCTAACCCTGCATCTGTTTGCTTGATAACAATACTGAGTTGCTTCAATATTGCGAACTCACTATCTGACTCTTTGCTATCGTCATCTGTCTCTATTTGATGTAAACTTTGCCGTTTACATAAACATAAAGATGATCAAACTTATTAATACTTTTCTACACTTTGGATCACACATTTACTATTATCTGACAGTATACATACACATAAATTGGCTAATTTCTTAAAAATAAACAATTAAAAAAATTTTCTATTCAAAAAATTTTAATTTTCTTTTCTAATTTGACCTACTGCCATCCAGGCAGACCAATTGCCATCCTAGCAGGGTCGCCATTCTGTAAGGCGTTGAGGTCAGAACAACAATTGTGTAAGCTATAATCATTTTTGTTTTAATGATGCACTCTTATCACAGAAATACACTCATTTACACAGTTCACAATGTGACAATGTTACAGCAGTTGTTCAATGAACTTATCCTCAGAAAGTGAATCGATCCTAAACATATCAATGGTAAATTTTAACTATCAGTCTGTTTACAAAATTATTCTTATGCCTGCATCATGATGTTTGCCAGTACCATGACTAATCATCCGATTCCGGTTGAACGTTCGGCACTCTTCATGATGACTATCAAGTCTACAGAGGATGGTTAGTTTTGTGACAAGTAGAGCAAAATATCACCGAAGGCCTCTCGAGTTTACGATGGACCAAGCTGGTGAACCATTAAGTTTACACCTCTGCTCGCAGTATTTAGCTGCGTTGAGCTGTCGTCTACATGGCTGCTCTCACCCTCTGAAATTCCTATAAATACTAATTAAGCCATTTTTAAATTTTCCAGCAGAAACTCTTCCTGTGTTTCTCGTTATGTGAGAAAACAATTATTCATCCCTAGTCCTGGAATATGGCGATATGCATGCGTATGGTTCGAGCAGCATGCATGTTAAAATGCCCTCTCAGTCCTTACGATGACCATTAACTAACAGGTTGGTTCGTTTCTCCACAGCTGGAGCTCAATGATATATCAAGCTGAATCTCAGCCACAGTGAACATAGTGTTCTGTGTTGTACAGATGGATATGTGCCCTATTCTACACTGCAGACCTGTTCAGAGAAGAGTCCTGGAAAAATTTCGCTCTAATCTTTCCCTTAGCTGAACTGCCTCCCCACCTGGGTTCCTTTCATTCTCTATGTCACAGCTTTTTTGTGGAAACTCTCTCTGCTAATCACAAGGGCCAGAGCCCTACTATTGAACTGCGCCATAATCTTGGCACTTTACTTCAACCTAGTTCGTTTCTACAAGTCGGACGTTTTGTGCCTACTCCAGATGCCTAAAAGTTACAGGCATACAGTACATTGTACCATTCACTATTCATGCAATCAACTGCATCACTGGTTTTGTTTTTGTATCTCTTTGGAATTCCGAGACGCAGTTTTGTAAAGCTTCCTTCTGTCTTGCATCTGGTGGCCCATTACTTGCCCTCCAGTATTTGTCACCCGTCCAGTCGCTAACTCCCACCACAGGGTGACCCCTAAGAGCTTTTGGTGATGCCTCGTATGGTGTGGCGTCTGCTTCCTTCCACACAAAACATTTCCACTCGCTGCTTGTTCACCTTCTTCTCATTGACATGCATTGTATAGAAGTGGTGCATTAATACTGTCGATTGTGTGTCATCCCTTTTGCATTACATACTTATATGCAAATCTAATTATTACCGCCTAAGTAATTTAGGTGTCATAGTCATCTTCAGAATTCGATTTATAAAACTCGTAGGTATGGTGCGAAATTGACCTTCATTTATTCTGCCACCTTACAAAGTAAATAAAATTTTAAAATGTTATAGTAAAGTGTAAATTAATTTTATACTCATTTGTTATTATAAAATAAAAATTAAATCTGATTCCGTAAAGTCCAATACAATTTAAATCTCAAAGAAAGTCAAGACTGAAATACATTGGATGAAATTTTATAGAAATTGCTACAAAAGTAAGTATCTTGAGATGAAGATATGTCTGCAATCTAGATCTAGTTATTGGATTACTGTTAGCCATTAATAAATATTCCCGACTAAGACTGTTACCAGATGTGGACTTGCTTGAGAAAATAAAATAGAAAAGTGCATTTCTTAATGTTACAAATAATTATAAAAATGTTTTTGTGGTCCACAGAAGCAAAATTAAATCCTGTAAATAAACATCCAGATAGGGTCAGAAAATATAAAATTGGTGTGATCATTATCAACCAAAACATGACTATTTTGAATTGTCAATTCCAAATATTGAGACTTAAGTCTACGTATCTATTGCTGTTTATTCATTCGATGAAAAATATCGAGAATATCCACTACAAATACCTAAATGTAAACAAGGTAACAATGCTAATCCATTACACTTAACAAAAGTAAGTAAGTTATGTCCGTGTTAGATTAAAGATTAATCTGAACTTATTTCAACTACTACCGAAATCACAAAGAATTGTAGTTCATCTGTAAGATGTCTTCACTACATACTAAGAAAAATTAGATAACCACACTCAAAATTCTTTAGTAAATAAGCTTCCAAAAGTATGCAAACGTGTTAGACGTTCACATACATCTCAAAATTATCTACACACACTTAAAAATTCCATTACTTATTTCTACTGATTTGGAAAGGTTACTTTTAACAATGGATATTTGCAAGCCATATCCAGAAAGATAATATACAACAATACATCAAAATCATGAGGAAGTGCTGTTTGATATTACACAACAATACATGCATTGATATCATGAACATTAATTTATATGTGGAGGAACAATAAACATTTATCGAATGTAGGAAAAAAGATATGAAGTAATTTGGTAGTTTAAATTATAGAATTTATGAAATGAATTCATTAACATATGAGGGTCAAATTAGAAAAAATTATTCAAAAAGATACACAATATGTAGGTGTCATTATTCACCAAAACATACAAAATACTGCCATTGTGGTTATTTAACACAAAAATATATACATATGTATCTGTTATGTAATAATAGTAATGTAAAACTCGGATTTACAAGTTTTATACCAATTTATTTGCATAGCTACCAGGATACAATTCTCCTTTTTTTCATTGAAGAACTCAGTTGTGTTGAAAAAGACATACATCTGTTACCCAATAATGAAAATAGATATATTAGTTTATGTAAAGAAAACTGTATAAGGTGATTCACTTAAATATTTTAATTTATGGTTTCAACTCCTGGAAACTTCCATCAAGTATAAGAAAGGTTCAAATGACAAACATTTGAAAATTTTTTCCACAAATCCTAGTGAATTATGTAATAAAAATATGTTTATCATAATGATCATATGAATGTGACATTGACAATGAAGTACACTCAAAATTAATTTATGAAGAATATCATGTAAAAATTTTGATGCATACCATGAGTTGCATCTCAGAAGTGATGTTTTGTTGTTAACCTGGGATTTGATGTTAAAAATGACTAATGTTAATTTACAATTACTATATGAGTATGATGTGGTTCTTTTGAATGGAAAAGTAATTGGAGGTGGTATATCTCAATGTTGTAAATGGGTATGTCAAAGCAAATTATAAACATTTCAAAAATTATGATTCAAGTATGAAAGCAAATTATTTGAAGTATTTAGATGAAAATAATTTCTATGGCTAGGCTTTGAGTCAGTTTTTAACATATGAACAGTTTGAGTTGGTAAATAATATAAATACTGAGGTGGTGCAAATTGATGACAATTCAGGATATAATAGTAGTTTTGAAGCAAATTAGAATCTCCAAAGAATATACATAATGAACAGAAATATTTATCAGTTCCTGAAAATAAAACTGTGCCTGGGACTAAAGGAAAAAGTTTTAACCTCACTGAACGATAAAAATTTCTAGTTCCTTATAGGAATGTTGAAAAGTATTTACCTTTAGGAATGAAAGTAATAAAATACACAGAGTTTAATATTTAAGCTACCTTATTTGTTGAAAAAATATAATGATGTAAATATAGTAATGTGGACTAAAGCAAACAACAATTTTGAAAAATATTTTTGTTAACTGATCTATAATTAAGTATTAAGAAAATGATGGAAAATATTTGGAACAGAATTAATGCAAAATTAGTTTCAGAAGGAAACAATTGTGACAAACTTATAGAAAAATCAAATGTCAAAGGAAGAACAATATTTACTGAAAATCATGCTGCATTTCATATCTATAATAGAAAAATATTTTCATAAACCTTTTTGCAATTCAGTAACCATACTTTATTTCATGAATTGATGTATAACTTTTATTACAGAGGAGTGAAACCAAAATTTCAGAAAAATTTGACTGCATTAGCTGTACACAGAAAGTTACAATTTTAATGTATAAACAGAAGACTTATATGAAGATATGACGAAGTCTCTTGAATAATTAGATAGAAGTGGTTATCCAAAAGACAGTATTTATAACATTGTCTAGTAAATTTTATGTATCAGGTAAAATGAAAGATGAATGTAATGCAAAATTAGTGCAAAAATTTTGTGAGTTATTGTCACAAATGCATGTACATAAAGTTGTTGATAGTATTGAGAAAAATTCAGAACAATTTAACAAATGTATTGAAAAAAGTAAAATTAGTTTACAAGATTATAGAGGTTGTTTGTTTAACGAAATTTAACGATATAGAAATATGAAATTGATTCAGAGTAATAGACACATAATTGCTTCTGTATAGCATTTATTTAATACATTTCACTTTTTATAAAATAAATATTTAATTTGTCTACATTTGCCATTGAAAAATAAATCAACTGTATCTTTTTTGCTTCCTAAGCTATATTCACAGCTATCACAATCATCTGTTACAAGTGTAACATCAATAACATATGAAAAACTTTTTCAACATAATCCTCAGTGTTTTATGTGTATGTGGTAATTAACTTTTCCTACATTTATCAGGAGTAACAGTTAAGATTTCCTTTAAAATATATTTTATATTCTAGTTTTATAGAGTTAAAGTTTTGAAAAAGTCCCATTTATATTTAAAAATTACAGGGGGTCTCTCGAAAGATGCCCAGGATGTATCAAATAGGCTGTGTGGCACAGCTACCAGCCACTGCCATTGCATTTGCCAGTGGCCACCAAATCCGAATCTATGATACTGATCTAACCAGTAGTTGGCTGCATGCGCACTTACCCTGAGTTAAGCATAAACAACATTGCCACCTGATTTGCTTAAGCTTACCTATGTTTACCATCGGTGCTCAAAATGATGTCCCTCTGTGGTGGGAGCAGCCTGGCATCTCCTGAACACATTAGCAAACACTCGATGAATTTCGGCTGGGAAATGACCAGCCAACCCTGTCTCCTAACTCTTCGCGCGTGTGGGGATTGTTTGCATACACTGTGTCTTTTGACATTCCGCAAAGATAAAAATCACATGGTTTGGAGAACGAGGAGACCAGTCAACTATCCTATCATCTAAAAGACTTGGTATTGGTGTCATAGGAGCAGTGGCGATGTGTGGTCTGGCACTGTGCTACATGAAATATCTGTATATCTTTTCGCTAGGTGTTATTTCTCGAAATAAAATGATACAATATATTGTTCTCATACCCATCACGACATATTGGTTCTAGGAAAAGGATTCGTTCAGTAATTCGTCTTGCCCCAATTGCACACCACACTCTTGTTTTCAGAGATTGTTAATGTAATTCATTAGGAATTTCGGAGCTCTAACGTCGATTGTTCTGAGAATTTACGTACCCTGACAATTTCAGTCATACTTCATGACACTAAAAAAGAATTTCTGGATCTACTTCCCCGCCATGCACTGACTGCAATAGCCAATTTCGAGCAACAGTTCCTTAGATGATGCACTACTGCTATTTTCTATGATTTCAATTTTAGGTTTTACACAGCTCTGTGGGCAGATTCTCTTGACACACCACTCTGAAGTGCCAAACGGTTCAAATATTTTCTCGGACTTTTTTCAGAATCTTACATGTAGACGTAAGAGTCGGGAATCATCTCTTGATTTTCACCTTTTCTTGAAAATATGAATAGGGAAATGGAAAAACTCATGAAACCTACAAATATTGTTTTACTTCACTCATTGCATCTAAAAAATACAGGGTGTCTCACAAAAGCAGCCCATGAGTGGACTGCTCGCTTTCCGGAAGTTGCTGCTGCATCTGCTGGTGCATAGTTCTTGGACAACAATGCTTTCCACATGTCGGCTACGCTGTGTGACTGAGTGTACTGGTGTTTGCTTTTGAGTTCTTTCGTCAAGTTTGATTCCTTCAGATATTGTTGCTAGATGTCACTATTGCAACAGCGAAGAGCCTGTTGTATTCCCTGACGGTATGTCGCTGGGCCCAGTCCTGAGACAGAATCACAGTGCCTGTATCTTATACACTATGTGAGTGGGTGTTATGTATTGAGTTCCCTGTCGAGTTTCCATTCGGTATGGTATGGATGAAGGACAACGAGTGTTTGTTGTGCTGAACCATGCAAAAATAGAATAGTATGTTGAATGCCAGTTTGAATTTGCATGAAAAATTCCTGATGGACATGTTCCCAGTGATTCCATAATACTCATATTAATGAAGAGATTTCAAGATTCAGCATCTGTATTACTTAGTCGAAGGCCTAGAGAGGAGCAGTGTCATTTTGTCTGTGCTAGAAGGTAAAGAGGACTTCGAGTAGGGTAGTCATATTACCAAAACATGTTGAAGCTATGATGTAACTGAGTGGAAAGTTGAGTAATTATACTCTGGTTATTTATGAAGCAAATGCTTATGTCGTGGGTTTATTTATTTATTTAAAAATCAAAGACTTTATAGTTTCACTGTTTAAAACCATTGATTTGTGCAGAGATAATAGCTAGTATTTATGTGAGTAAAAAATCGTTCAGCTACTTACACTCAGATTTCATACCGAAGTTACAAAACATCCAGATTTTGTACTGTATGTTGTGTGTCGCTGTTACTGTTGAGAAGAAGACAACAAAAGATAAAGCGAAACTTCTAATTATTTTCTGCAGAGAACTGTGGTGACTTGTGTACTTTGGAACTCAAAACCAGTGGATTGTCACGAAGTCTGTGATTGTGTTGATTAAACTCAGGTATAGGTAATAATTGAAACTCATTATGTAAATTCTGATTACAAAATGCTAAGTGACTGAAACTTCTCATCCCCTGTCTCAAATATTTTATAATAATAACGTTAAATATTTTACAACCACATATAAGTATTTTCAATGTGTATCAAGTTACTCACTGAAAGATTACTACGTTAATTTTGATGAAAAATCTGTGCTTTTTAAATTAATTACAAATATGTGAATATAGGCACAATAATATTAGGCATTAATGTGAATTGAAGTGCTCCATGTTAAAATTACATCTTGTATTATCATCATCACAAAGGCAGTTAACATTAAAATTACTGTTTTTTTCTCCACTTTCTCTTGCTGTTAATGTATGCTTACTATCGTTTAAACTTATTTGTGTGATATACAGCAAACTCTCACAGTGAAAAGTGAGTTATCAGCCATCGCATAGCCCATCATCTACTGCACATGACTTCCTCCCATAATTTACGACTCAGTTTGCGACACATGATTCATAAAGCAATTATTACATCCTAATTAGTATAAAACCTATTGAATAGAACAGGGGCATTGCATTTTGGGGCCGTTTCAACGACTGTTTGACACATAATATTGGGACTGGCGAAAGTGTTGAAAGGCCTTGCTAATATTTATTTAATTTAGTGGGTGAAATTAAAACCAACTTTCAAGCTGGCATACAAGGAGTCTAATTTAGAGGACCAAAGATTGTTTAGTGACATAGATAACATGAACGCATTTGGCTTGAATGCTAACATTAGTAACTTAGAACGTAGCTCGTCACGGACTGGAGGTAATGGTCGTGTGAAAGTGAAGCAGGAAGTTATTCTGTTTGACCAAGGAAGGTCGAAAGTAACAATTATCTACCCTTATATGACTGTAAAGCAGGGAATGGTAGATGTAGGTCAAACAGAGTTGAAAAGTACAATTAAGTACCCAATTGTTGATGGTAAAGTAAAAAGACAGACAGGTGGTAATAAGAATACCATTGGAGTATATTACTAGGATTAGACAGTCCATACAGTCAATCAGAAGAGAATCAGTATCTAAAAGAAGAATGTTGGATGAAGCATTGAGTAACTTAGTGCAGGCAATAAAGACAGAGGTAAGTCAGTGAATACGGACATTAAGAACAGAGGTAAAGTCTGAACTAAAAGAATTTCAATAAACACTAAATAAATAATTAAACAAAACTTTAAGTGAATAGTTAGGGCTAGCATACAAAGACCTTAAGATATGATTTAAGTTAGTAATTGACGAAATGAGGTGGGAGTCAGTGGATGAAATAGTTAAGGAAAATGTAGAAGCAGGCCTAAAAGATGTGAGTGAATGGTTAGATGCGTGGGTAGGAAGATTAATTGCAGCAAAAGTTTCTATTAATCAGATACTGAAGCTATGGTTGAAGAATTTAAGGAAGCAGTAGATGGGCAATTAAATGAAACTGTTAAAATAATTAAAAAAGATGTCAGGAGTAAGAATAAAGCATTAGTGTAACTGGAAAATCAATAAATTTAAGGTAGTAAACTGCCAGAGTTATTAGACTTGAGGACAGTTAACATCAATATTGTTGTAAGGGTCCAAGGTTAAAAAGTGTAAATGGCTTAACCAATACTTTCCATTTGGAGGGGCTTGCCATTATCAGATTGGTGCTGAAATAGAAAAATATGACCAATAAAGAAAAATCCATCCTGAAACTTCTATGAAATCATGCAGGAAGTTCACACCTACAGAATTACCTGACAAAGCTAGAGTCTTAATACTGAAACTAAGCTTAGTGGTGAAGCAAGGAATGTGGTAAAGAGGGCTACTGAGGACTGCTGTAGTTTGGAAGAATTCTTAATAAAATTTGAGGAGGGATTCCTGTCAAGCAGCAAGGTGAATTATACCAACAATTTTGAAATTCATCTTCGTTTTGGTCTAATGGGGATAAAACTATGAAAACCTGTTGTGAGGAGTTATGTAGAAAGGTAGAAAGTGTGAATGGACTGGTTACTGAAGAACACTTATTATTTGTGTTGCACCCTATCCTACCATGGAGGGTTCATGTTTGTATTAGTCTGGAAAACTGTTTTAGGTCAGCCATTTTGAGAAGGCTAGCTGAATTCGTTGTACCAAACAGCTCAAATGAACACAGATTCCACAATAACTGAAGTAGACGTAATGGTAATAATAATAATAGAAATGACAGAGACAGAGAGTATGTTATGAGGACTGTGTGAATAGGTAGATGTGGGAGAGGTGAAAGAGGTTTTGGAGATGAAGGTGGTCATAGTCTTATACCATATTACAATGACTGTTTGGAGGGAAACGAAGGGTCACAATGGTGAAGGGCTGAGCTGGAGTGGATAGAGGGGATAGGCCACAATGAAAACAGAGAAGATGTAATGGTGGGAATTATTGAAATGGGAATAGATACTATGACAACAGACACAATAACAGGAATAGAATAAATTATTATTTGCAAAATGAAAATGAAGAATACTATGCTTAGTGAAAAAGGTGTGAATAAATAAGGAAAAAAGGATAATGACTCCAAATTAAGGGGATACAAGGTTTAACAGAAATGGTTAGAGAAAAATAAATCAGACATATAGTAAATTCAGATAAGCTTATCAGATAAATATAGATGAAATCTTGCCAGCCAACATATAGGGAGAGATTAATGATATTGCATATAATAAAGAACTTGTCCCAAATAAGGAAGACATTGTATCTTGCAAGTGCACAGGAAAACTAGTTAGTGTACTATCAATTAATAGATGGGAGATGTGATTTCTGAAACTATAATATGACAAGTAATGTTGTAAAAGAGAATTGTGACCATTGGGTAGAGGAATTATGTAGATTATGTAGTGATGTAATAGAACACAGAAAGTAAAAAGGAGGAAATATAAAGGCAGACATCAGAAAATGAAAAAGAACTCTGATAAGAATAAGGAGGAGGATAATATGAATATTATTGGGGAGTATAGTGATGTTGAGGAAAATAGTAGCAGCTCCAGTGATGATAGTGAAGATAGTGACTGCATTAGCGAAGTATATGATGAGGAAATTATCAGTGTAAATGCTACAGTCAATGATCTTGAAATATCTGAGGCAAATGTTACCACTCATGATGAGCAAATGAATAACAATAGGAGAAATATTGCTAAAGTAATAATAGAAGACCCATTAGGTAAGGAGCGGAAACCTTCGGCGAATACCCATGTGTCAGATAATAGTAACAAAGGAATAGAAACTTTCAATACAGAAGATAAGACACAGTTGTTCTTGGTGATGAAGGAAGAGTGTAGTCAATAACTATAGTGAGAATGAACAGGAGGCAGTTGGAAAAGAGGAATATGACTTAAATCAAGTGAAAAAGTAAAAGACAGCAAGGTTGTACCCCAGGATGAATGTGAGATAGGAAGAAGGAGAAAGCCTTCAGGTAAAGACGATTAGTTAACTCAATGAAGGTTAGAAGAATGGATTGTAAGGGAAATGAAAAATCACCAGAGGAATTTGGGATAGGATGAAGACAAAAAAACCACCGGAACAAAGTAATAAATTAATTTATGGTATGGTGGCTAGTTGGAGTACTGAAGTAATAGAAAGAGACTTTCTATGAGAAGACAATACAGAGCAATCACTCAAAATAGGACAAACACTTACTGAAGTAGAATTATATGGGGTGCTTTTTCACATGGGTAGTGAGGTAACAGGCATTTCTGAGAGTTTCTGGAAACATTTAGGTCAGAAGGATAAAGTTGCAGGTATGTCAGTATCAGGATTAACATTAATTAGTGTTACTGGAAAACTGTGCAAACTTATTAGGAAACAAGTGTAATAGTCATTCAAACTTGGGGAAAATATGTATCAGATTTTAAGAATGTTTTAAACAGCTTAGGATGTGAAAGTACAGTATAGACACCTACCGAAATTATGAGGGGAAAGACAGAGCCAAATTTTGTAGAAGAGAAAGTTAACTTCCCAGCTAGGGGCGATGATTTTTTGTCGGACAATGAGAAATCAGATACTGAATGCAGAGAATATCAAATGATAAAGTGTCAGAAAAGACATGCTGAAAGAGGAAATTTGTCTAAAGTTCAGATCGTGTTAGTAAAATCACATGAGAAATTTAAAGAAGTCATTGCAGAAATCTCTAAATTTGTGACTTGTGACGAAATCTCAGTTTGTGTCAATTAGAGTCAGGTACAGACTGTAACGAAGACTAAGTGACTCATCCTATTTTATAGCTTATCTCAAATACTTTTATTATATTAACACCCTCAGGTGCTCAGCGTTTGTTTGCTGGGTGCAGGCTTGACGAACCCGGGACTCCGGAGATGGGGACTAGTAAGCAACGCCTGTCCTCTATTACGATAAGCATTGTGCATGTTTCAGTGACCATCATGCAGGGCGGTGGTGGAACGTTGTGTGTCTCAGGGAACTGGGTCTTGGCTTGACTCTCTGGATCGCGAGGATGGTACAAACATCTACAAAGAAAAAAGGAAAAACCTCAATCTCAACGTGTGCTGTGTGCCGATGAGGTGCGTGGCTTTTGAGGTAGATCAGCCGTTAGCAGGCGGCCTCTGAAAAATCTGCGACACCTCAGTTGTATAAGGCTCACCAAGGCAAGTGGGGCTCTGTCTGGATGGACTTTCTTCCCTAACTGCTATTGGGAACACAATGAAGCTTTAATCTCATGTTCCTACTCCCAGCAATTCGGGTAGGCCGTTTGGTAGCTTTGGCACCCTAAATCTTGAGACTGTGAAGCTGCTGAATCCCAAGCTACTTGAAGATTATGGCATCAACAGTGAGCTGCAGACTGGGATAAATAGTGTTAAAGCTGTCAACATGCTTGGACATTATGGGTATGGATACAAATAGAACTGTAACAGGGAAGGGAGCCTGCTTAGCGATATGGAAAGGATTGATGGGAGGCTCCAAAACTCAGAATCATCTATTCTGACATTCAATATGCCGAAGATGCCAGAGTAAACTGCAGCAGGGTTTCTTCGCCTTAAGGAAAGACAATATGTCCCAAATCCAATGAGCTGGTTGAAGTGCCAGTTTTTCAGTCACACCACTATCGGTCGTAACGGTCGAGGTACATGCGAACGATGTGGCAGCACGACACACTAACAGCATTTCAGATCAATGTGCCACCCAGATGTGTTATTTGCACCCAGGCACAGCAAGGATATCCTCTCTTTGCTGAAGAAAGGAAGATTAAGGATATTAAAGTCACCCAACGCATCTAGTACTTTGATGAAGGAATTTAAGATCACTCAGCTACAATTTTCGTCAAGTTTTGTGTACCCACTGAGGCAGCTTCTCCAGTAAGTTTGTGTTAACACCCACACTATGATTGCTGAGCAGTGCTCATCTACCTGGACTTGTAAATCCAGCTGCAACCTGCGCTGCTGGAACTGAAGTCCAGTCATCCTATCACTGAAGCATTGAATGCTCCAGAACATAATATCAGCTTCAACAGAAAACACTCATGGCAGACATCGGAAGAGATCCAGTACAATGTTCTGTTCCATAAGCCTGGCCAACATCCCTAAAATCAGAACTGGGCATGAAGGACAAATGGCCAAAGCAGTCCACTCTGAAGCCATTGGACCATGCTGCCTTGTTGGTGCCTGATGCAAATGATGAAGATCATAACATCGCTGGTATGGACATCGAAGTTTGCCTGAGTAACACCCCCTCTGTTGCTGTATCGCCACCATGGTGGGACAAGAAGAGAGAGTATAAGCTCGCCATTAAATTGGCTTTCATACTGCAGTGGCAGCTTAATGGTTTCTGGACACACATGCAGGAACTTAAACTGCTGGCCCAGGAACGCCCCTTGTGCTTGTGTTTGCAGGAAGTACATTTTAAATCGTCTGGTCCCTCTTTCCTAAGGAGCTATACACTCTACTGCAAGGATTATCTGATAGGTGAAAGGGCCAACAGAGGTGTTTCTTTTTTTTTTTTTTTGTCAATAATACGCAGCACTTCACAACTCTTCCCCAAGCTACTGACCAGCAAGTGGTTGCAGCTGAGGTTCACTGTTTGCTCACTGTATTTACGTTTACATCCACATCATGCAATTGACTCTTGGGATATAACAAGTCTTATAGGACTTCTTCCCCGACCTTTTCTCACACTTGGAGACAACAGTGCCCATTACACATCGTGAGGTTCGACCTCTCCTTCCCTCAGTCCCGAGTATCGGAGAACCTCGTGATGTCTCAGGAGCTATTCACCTTCATCACAGGCACTGTAACTCATTTCTGAGCTGCTTATGTACTATTCTCAGTCATCGACCTCTCTTTCTGCTCTCCAATCCTTTTGGAACTCACTGACGACATTCATTCCAGTGATTACCTCTCAATCTGTATTCAACTTCTGGATGGAGCTCTCCCTGAAGGGACGCAGCCACGAAGGGTGATCAGCAGAGCCAATTGGATGATGTTCGGTAAGCTGGTTGTGTTTGAATGCTGTAACAACATCCTGGGGTGGGGGAACCACATACACAAGTAATCTACCGTGCCGGTGACCTCCCCATCGCAAAGTCCTCTACTAGAAGTCCTCCTGTGCTTTGGTGGACTCTTGATTGCTGCACAGTCATTCAGGTCAGGTGTGTAGCTCTGCGCCGGTCTCAGATTCGTCCAACGGCGGAAAAGCTCGCAAATGTTCAATAAGCGAGGGTAAAGGTCCGACACATGAAGAAGAGCAAGATAAGGCCATGGTGAATGTTCCTGGACTCTATTACCCGTTCCACTTGTTCTACTGTTGTATGGGAAGCCATCAGAAGGATTTCCAGTAAAGGCAGTCGGTTACTTATAGCAGATTTGTTTACTAAAGGGTGTTTCCAAACAATACCTGGAGACATTGCACAGAAAATGGCGCCGACTACTGCCATTGCCAGCAAGGATCCGGCCATCTTTTGTTACCATGTCACTATGGAAAGGGGTGAGTTGGACTGCCCATTCTCCATAGGGGAGCTGGATTCGGCGCTCTCTGTGGCTGTTGATACTGCGCCTAGTCACTATTAAATCAGATACAGCATCTTTCAATATTTGTCAGCAGCATCAAAGGAAATCCTCCTTGAATGTTTTAATCTAATATGGCAGACTGGCAACTTTGCCAACTCGTGGAGAGAGGCAACTGTGACACCTCTCCTCAAACCAGGAAGGGGCTGTACATGTGTCAGTAGTTCCTGAGCATCATCTTATATAGCTGGCCGGGGTGGCCGAGCGGTTCTAGGCGCTAAAGTCTGGAACCGCATGACCGCTACGGTCGCAGGTTCGAATCCTGCCTCGGGCATGGATGTGTGTGATGTCCTTAGGTTAGTTAGGTTAGAGTAGTTATAAGGGACTGATGACCTCAGAAGTCCCATAGTGCTCAGAGCCATCACCTTATATAGCTATATAGGAGGGACCTAGGAGCAAAAATTCAACCATCGCCTGGTTTGAATGTTGGAGATCAGGCAGATCCTAATGTTCTCAGTGTGGATTCAAGAGATTCAGTTCCAGTTTCAACAACTGGCCCTTGCTTGAGGCAGCTATTTAGGGGGCTTTCCTATGTAAACAGTGTTGTATAGGTATATTCCTTTATATCAGTAAGGTATGCAATACTACTTTGAGAAACATACTTCTAGGGCAGCTCCACCATTGGGGGTTCCATGACCATCTCCCCATCTTTATTTAGACCTTTTTATCAAACCGCTTTTTTCAGTACCGAGTTGGTGAAATGCTGTCGAATAGTTTCGAGTAGGAGAATGGTGTTCATCATGGCAGAGTTTTAAGTGTTACCGTCTTTGCCATAGCCATAAACAGTATCGTGTCTACTGTGAGGAGTCCTGTACAGTGAACCTCATTTGTGGACAATTTTGCAGTTTTCATTTCTTCCTCCAGTACTGCAACAGAAATTAGTCAGTTAGAGCTGACAGTGAATCGGTTGGAGGAATGGGCTGCAAGGACTGTTTTACGTTTTCTGGGGAAAAGTGTATTACGTGTTCATTCTAATCATTCTCGTCATACTTATATTTTACCTGACTTGCGTATGTGGAACACCGTTCTCCCTTTTAACGATTCTGTGTGGTCTTTGGGTCTCATTTTTGAATGCAAGCAAATGGCTGCAACACGTAAAGGACTTGAAGGAACGAGTCCAGAAGGCACTGAATATTTTGAATTGTCTTAGCCAGAGGCATTGGGATGTGGACAGGACGCATGTTCTCCAGTTATATAGGCTTACGTTCAATCGCTGCTGGACTATGGGTAATTGAGGCCTTTGTATGAGGAAATCATTGGCACTGTACACCATGAGGGCATCAGGCTGCCCACGGGACCTTACAGGACCAGCCCATACCCAGAGTTTGTGCTGAGGCTAATGAACCTCCACTTACCATATGCCTGCAGCTTCTCATGGTGCGCCAGGCATGTGAGCTCCTCGCCGCTCCCACTTCCTACCATACCATTGCTCGTCTACTGTGAAACAACGTTTTACGAATTGGGCACAACCAACGACGCCGTTTAGGATCCGAGCTAAAGGTGTGGAGACCCTTGCTGTGAGGCATGTACAGGTTCAAATCCAGGATTTTAACTGGCTGCCATCCTGGGTACTCCAGAGGTTTAGTGTAATTTTAGATTTAGTGCAACACTAGAGATACTGCACTCCTGCTTTTGGTCATAATGTGATATTTTCCACTATTGTCCTCTGTTCTTTCCCAGACGATGTCCTGAATATTCAGTTGTCTCTAGAGTTTACTGTATTTGATGTTGACCTATCTGCGATCTTGAGGGCTCTGGAACAGATGTGCCATTCCTGTTAAATTTCTTGTCTCTTCCAACTCCCTCCAGTCTCTGCGATGCTTGTATCCCGCTGATAAGGTAGTTCAGGATATTAATGACGTCCTCCTGCAGCTACAACGGTTGGGGATGGAGATTTCCTTTTGCTGGCTGCCAGGCAACATGGGTATTTCGGGGGACGAAATGGCCGATGCAGCAGCCAAGGAGGCGTGTAGCGATCCTTTGCTCGTTCAGTGTGCCATCCCCCTGGGTACTATCACTTTGCATGCTGTCGCCTCGCTCTTGGAGTACAGAGTCATGCTTCGATGGGATGATGAGAGGCTAGTAGTGACAGACAATTACCTCCATCTAGTATAGCATACAATGCGGCCTTTCTGCCACGTCGAAGGGACGAGGTCCCCCTTACTCGCCTTCGCAGACGCCATAATCCTACGACGCAGGGCTTCTTCCTCTGGTGAGAGGACCCTCCAATGTTTAATGCATGGGGAATAGAGGTTAATGGGCTCCTCATTTTACTGCATCATGTTTTATTATCCGACCAGCAGTCCGCGGCGGATTTACCACCGGAAATGCACTCTGCTTAAGTGACGTTCAAATAAATGTGCTTCGAGTTCTACAGAATTGAGAGTTGTCCTATACTTTTCCCAAGACGGATGGTTTTAATGGGTTAACACAGTGAATCGCTCACCTATGTTCTTTGTAAGTGGTCAGCCTGTGCCTTCCTTTTAGCTCCTTTGTCGTTTTACTTATGTTTTAATCCCAAGTATAGTTACTTATACTCTTTCTCAAAAATGGTTCAAATGGCTCTGAGCACTATGGGACTCAACTGCTGTGGTCATAAGTCCCCTAGAACTTAGAACTACTTAAACCTAACTAACCTAAGGACAGCACACAACACCCAGCCATCAGGAGGCAGAGAAAATACCTGACCCCGCCGGGAATCGAACCCGGGAACCCGGGCGTGGGAAGCGAGAACGCTACCGCACGACTACTCTTTCTCTCAGCTTGTGTGACATGGATTGATTGTGTGGTCAGTTTGAGTGCATGAGATTTTATTCACATTAGTTTGTTTTATTGAGTGTAAAGGCGCTGATATCCTCGCCTGTGGCGCCCATAAGCTTCAATCATACAGCCACCTACCCTCTGACCCACCCACACACACACGCACGCACACACACACACACACACACACACACACACACACACACACACACACACACACATACACACACACTGTAATATTAAGATTAAATATTTTACCGGCAAAGTAGAAAAGTATCTGCAGTGCTTATCAGTGTATTCGTTAGGACTTTACTATGTAAATTTTTACGAAAAGTACTGTGCTATATAAGTAATTACATTTGTGTGGATGTAGGCACATTAGTGATAGGCATTCCTGTGATTTTAGGTGCTCCATGTTGAACTAATTTCATGCACAATCGTCTACTCAAATGCAGGTAACATTAAAATTACTGGGTTCCCTCTACAATCAATTACTGTCAACATATGTTTACTATCGCTTAAACTAATTCGTGTGGCATACGGCAAACTCTCACAGGCAAAAGAGAGTGATTAGCCATCACATAGCTGATCATCTACTGTACGCGGCTGTCTCCCACGATTTGCGAGTCCAATTGCCAAACACACTTAACAAAGCAATTATTATATTCTAATAACTATAAAGTAAATTGAAACGAATCGGGAGATCGCACACAAATCCGTCAGTGTGTCTTCGACACTTATTTCCTGTGTCTCCGTCACCTCTGCCAACAATGCTTGGTTGGTTGTTTTGGGGAAGAGACCAAACAGCGAGGTTATCGGTCTCATAGGGTTAGGGAAGGATGGGGAAGGAAGTCGGCCGTGCCCTTTCAAAGGAACCATCCCGGCATTTGCCTGGAGCGATTTAGGGAAATCACGGAAAACCTAAATCAGGATGGCCGGACGCGGGATTGAACCGTCGTCCTTCCGAATGCGAGTCCAGTGTGCTAACCACTGCGCCACCTCGCTCGGTGCCAACAATGGATTGGAAGTTTCTTTTGCTTTGGTGGTTCAGGCAACATTATGTCTCAACCTGATAGGAGAGTAGAAGTTCCACTACTCGGTGCCAATTGCTTGCATATGGTCCCAATTAATGAATAATAAAGACACATTTTGTGTCTGGTGTTTACAGCGATTTTGCTGTTTGTTTGTCTACTGGTGTGCAGATAGACTGTCAATTATATTTTATCTGCATACGACTTGTGCTTGCCAGGTGAGCAAAATCTTGCTGATAACACCACAAATTCAAATATGCTGTAAGACAACATACTTACAAGAGTATGATATGTATGAAACAAACAACGAGTAACAAAAAAAAAAAAGAGTACTAGATTTCGACTCTGATTAAGAACGCATTCATCAAAAATTACCCAATTACAATTTGAGTGCAATAATGTTCTTGTCATATAAAACACATCTTAATGAAGTTAATATTAAAACTACATAAAATTAATATATTCGAGCAGTGTTATATCATTTAGCTATAGATACACTGGCAGTCACCAGCTTTATGTCAGTTTCTACGTTTTTAATTTTGTCATTTTAATATCAACTTCATTAAAAAGTATTTAATGTGATAAGAGCATTAGTGCTCTGAAATTTGTTCGTGAGTTACCATATGTGATTGCTCATTTTTTGATGTAGACACTCTTAGGCGGTCTCGAAACACAGCAAAAGTAAAATTTTGTGCAACACAGTAGCCAGTTTTATACCCAGCCCATTGCAATATAACTTTATTTATGTTCGAATTTTCGTGGAGGTCTTGTTTGTATTACGATACGGGTGAAATTAATTGTAGAAACAATTTAGATGAGGCTATATTTCGTTATTCGAGCATCATTGCCCTTGCAATATGTGACACGCCTCACAATAAATTGATAGCACTTTTATTTATTTTCGAGATATCGACTCTGGCATTGTCCTTAGAAATGTCACATCTCCCACTGATAATATCCTTGATCATGTGATTAATGTGATTATAAACGGCTCCTTTCAATCTACAGTTTAAGGGATGTGTCGCAATAAGGCACATTATTCCCACCTTCCCTATCATAACAATGGCGTTGTGCATGCGCGCGCGTGTGTGTGTGTGTGTGTCTGTGTGTGTGTTTGTGTGCTGGTGTAGTTGAGTGCCGGTTTTATCATTTTAGCGAATCACAGTACCCTAAAATACTCTTACAGAGAGATAGTACATGTTTAGATTCTGCCGCGACGTAAACATCACATCTTTAGATGCATTTTTGAATATTGTGCCATCACTAATGTTGATCTCCGTTTTTTAGCGACTGTTTCTTTTTCTAGTGAACCCTTACTAGGTCCTAGATACCGCATGTAATCATTGCACTCTTTTCGTTGTCGACGTATTTTGCAGAATTTTTGTAATATAGTGACATAACAGTTGCGGCACTTTTACAATTAGACTTTTAGATAGGCTCTCCACCATAGTTTTAACTGCAAACTGTTGTTATGGCACATAGCCATTAGCAGGAAAGTGTCGTTTGAATATCAACAATAATTGGCAATCACTGGCACCGACTATATTTATTCTAGTGAATAATATCACGCGATACTTTTCCCCTTCTGAAAAGGTGCTTTACAACAAATTAAACGTGTTAATACTTACTTTGAGGGTGTATTCTAGCTTACATCATGAACAGGATTAATTAATTAGATTAAGATTGTCAGCCTGCTTGCATGCTCACCTGCTTAGCTTATTGTTTTAGCTAACACGTTTTGTTCTTTGTTTTTTTTTTTTTTTTTTTTTTTTTTTAGTTGCGGGCTTTCCAAAATTACTACGCACCCTCAGACTCAGAGTTGCAATATTAAAAGTTTTGGCTGGTTTTGTTGTCTAGGAGGTGGGATACGTAGTTGACGCATCACAGGCCAAATACTGCCGAGTCTACAGTATACGATAAGAATATACACATCGATTGGTCGAAGTTCCTATCACTCGGCAATTGCGATTTTTGAACGTAACATAGAAGTTTATAAATGAAAGATTGCCGTTAATTAAAATATGCAGGTACTGCCTTAACGAGTTTAAATGATGAGTACGATAGTAGAAGTACTTTTGAGAATGCGGAATGTTTCTGCAAAACACTTACTGGTGTCGATGGTCCAGCAATTAAATATAATATAGGTTAAATAACAGGGAAACAGATTCCTACTGCACGTAATTAGTTATGAACAACAACATAGCCCGTGAGATATCCACTTCTAAACGCACACTACGCCTTCTCTGTAGAAACCTCGGAAATCTCACAAATTCACAAGTCGGCACTCCGAAGTATTTCTATCTCTAGCGACTGTTCGCAAACCTCTCCACACTCCAAGTCTTTCTCGCGGCCGTCCTCCGCGCCTTCACGTCCAGCACCCTCCCCGTGTCTTGTGCGACCCCAGAACTCCTCGTTTCCTCCCCGGAAACGATTCTTCTCCTCACTTCCATACAGTCTCTCCACGTGTCCTTTCAGCAACGATCGCTGTGATTGGCTACAGCAATCCCGCCCTGTCTTCAACGCAACATACACTCACAAACATAATGAAACATATTCGAAATACTGGATTTACATTTAAATACTTGAAGTTAAATAAATATTCCTAAGGCTGGACCATAAACACGCTCTAACACACATTATTAAATACATAAACAATTAAATAAACATATAACAAAAGAAAGGAAGCAAAAGGTAGGGCAGGAGCCTAATGTCTCTGTGCTTTCTAACATACAGTAAATATATAATCAATGTCTTCATGAATAGTATATATATCGGATATTATCAAGATATAGATGAATCAATATATTTATAAGCATGCCGCTACCGTTTATTCATGTAGCTGTGTAGTACTTATGACCTGACGTGCTCGATAATAATCGGCCACTTTGACCTCCAATAACTCAGATACTAAACTTTAAACTAATAAAGATATTGAAAATCTGATTACACCATCAGAATCGTCGTGCAAATAATAGTAATGAACATGTTTCATTTTGAGGTATCATGATTCATCTGGCTTCTATTAATTTGTATGCGAACTGTGAAATGTCTGCTATTATGGATCACCAAGGCCTCAATCTTTGGCACTAACAGCATAGACATATCCTTCGAAACAAAGCGCCGTTCTCGCCACAGTGTCAACATGAAATTCCCAGCCACGCCGCCGATGGACCACGTGCCCCGGCCGCCCCTCTCGTGCGGCTAACGTTTAGCACCACGTGGTCTCCCAGCCGACCGGTCCGTGCGGCCACTGCTTCCTCAGAAATTAGAATATTTTCAGGGTGCGACGACTCGCCCGTTACCTCACAGACTCATCAGTCTTCTGACTGGTTTTATGCAGCCTGCCAAAAATTTCACTCCTGTGCGAACAATTTTCCTCACAGAGTACCGCTTGCAACGTACGCACTTAATTATTTTCTGGATGTAATCCAATCTGTGTCTTCCTCTACAGCTTTTACCCTCTAAATTTCCGTCCACTACCATGGAAATTATTCCCTAATGTCTTAACAGATGTCGTACTGTCCTGTCACTTCTTCTTGTCAGTGTTTTCCATACATTCCCTTCCTCGCTGATTCTACACAGAAGCTCCACATTCCTTACCGTTTCAGTCCATCTGATTTTCCACATTCTCGTGTAGCGCCACATCTCTACAGCTTCGTTTCTTTTCTGTTTCGATTTTCCCAAGTTCATGTCTGACTACCACACAAATATACTGTATATTTCAGTCGCACGTACTCAGAAATTTCTTCCTCAAATTAAGACCTATGTCTGATACTACAGACTCCTCTTGGGCAAAAATAATCTTTTAGCCAGTGCTAGCCCGCTTTTTATATCGCTTTGTTCCGTCCTTCATGGGATATTTTGCTACTTAGGAAGCGTAATTTCTTAACTTCATCTATTTCGTGATCATCAGTTCTAACCTTAAGTTTCTTGCTTTTCGCACTTCTGCTACTTCTCATCGCTTTCGTCTTTCTTCCGTTTTCTCTCAATCCACATTCTTTACTTCTTAGATGTTCATTCCATTCAGTAAAGCCGGTAATTCTTCACCACTTTCATACATTTAGACAACATGGTCCTTGGAGCGCAGTGATCAGATGCTATAATTTGGTTAAAACAAGAGTTGAGATCGGAAAATCATTTGTTTATTTATGTGCGGTTTCGGCATATGTTAAAATATTCTGAGATTTCAGGGCCCCCTGTGGCTGGTGTTGACTGCTCCTCGGTTTTTCTCCTTCGGTCATTATAAAGGTAAGGGCGGTAACTTAAAGAGTGAAATGAGAATTCCACTGTTAAATGCAGATAAGAGCGCGAATAGGTGGAAAGAGTATATTGAGGACGTGTTTGATAACGTGACGGAAAATACACAGGTGTTTATAGGGAAGAGACAGGTGGTACAGTTTTAGAATCAGAATTTAAATAAACTTCCAAGAAATTAAGATGAATTAAGGCAGAAGGGACAGGTAACATTCCACCGGAATTACAAAAATCACTGGGGGAAGGGGCAACAAAACACCCATTCACGTTGTTGTGTAGCATGTAGGGACTGGCAAAATACCACCAGACTTTCAGAAAAATATCATCCGCAAAATTCCGAAGACAGTAAGATGCCACAAATGCAAGAATTATCGCATTGTAACCATAACAGCTCATGCACTCATATTGCTGACAAGAATAATAAACAGAGGAATGGAACGGAATATTTATGAACTGTCAGACTACGATCAGTTTGCCTTTAGGATAGGTAAGTACCAGAGAGGCATTTCTGACGTTGCAGTTGATAATGGAAGTAAGAATAAAAGAAAATCAAGACACATAGAGTTTTTCGACCTTGAACAAGTATTCAACAATGTAAATGGTGCAAAATATTCAAATTCAGAGCAAAATAAGAGTAAGCTATAAGGAAAGATGGATAATATACAATATGTACAATACCAAATAGGAAACAATAAGACTGGACGACCAAGAACGAAGTGTGCGGATTAAACAAGGCGTAAGACACGAAAGTAGTCTTTCGCTCGTACTGTTCATTCTCTGCATCGAAGAAGTAATGACGGAAATAAATGAAACTTTCAAAAGTGGAATAAAAATTGAAGGTGAAAGGATATGAATGACAAGATTGGCTTCCCTCAGTCAAAGTGGAGTTTTATTAAAACAACAGTCAAGATCGCAGTAATATTTGTTTAAGTTTGACCTGTTTTGGATTATGTTACGGCCATCCTCAGGTATTTTTATTTATTTATTTTGTGACCTCTATGGCTGGTGCTGGCGGCTACTTGGTTTTTCTCATGATACCACAATCGTACACTGTACACTTTTCACAGACGTCCACTCCTTACCAACAGACCTGCCTACTGAGCTATTCATTATCGCTGTATCTATAGCCACGGAGAACCTCAAGCGTATTCCACTTCTTTGCGCATTGCTGTTTCCTCGCTATTCTCTTAAACTACAGCCTACTCTTCGTATTTACCAATTTGTGATCTGAGTGTTTATCTGCTCCTGGATACCAATTACAATCTAATATCTGATTTTGGAATATATGCCTCAGCACTATATAATCTGAGATTTTCCAATATATCCCGGCCATTTCGAAGTATACTTCAACCTCTTGTGGTTCCTGAAGAGAGTAAATGCGATTACTATCTGAAATTTATTGCACAACTTAGTGTTTATTGTATCTTTTTCCGACTTCCAAGCCAATATTTCACCGTAAGCCTTGCTTCTACAAGTTTCTCTACATTCACTTTTCAATCCCCCATGACTATTTGGTTCTAAACTCCGTTTGTATGCTAGATTACACCTAAAATATCTTCATAAACTTTCTGTATCTCTTCGTTTTATACTTGTGATATCGGCATGTATACCGGAACTATCGTCGTTGGCTTTGTTTTACAGTCGATTCTGATGAGAACAATGCGGCCAGTCTTCTGCTCACAGCAACTCAACCTCCGCCCTGCTTTCCTATTCAGAAGGACTCCTACTCTCGTTATACTATTTTCTGTTACAGTTCATAGTAGGCTATACTCATCCGACGAAAAATTGTTATATTCTTTCCTTTTCACTTCACTTACCCGTACTATATCTAAACCGAGAATCAGTATTTCCATTTTCAGATTTTCTAGCTCACCTACCACGTTCACACTTCTGACATTCCACGTCCCAAGTCTTAGAATGTTACGCTTTCCTTATTTCACCAAACTTGGTCACCTCTCCCTTGGCAATGCCGTCCTAGATATCCCAATGGAGGACTAGTTCGGATTCTTTTGCCAATGTAGATATCATCGTGGAACTTAGTCAATTGCGGGGCACATACCCTATGGATACACATTACGTGTCTTTAATGCAGTAGCTTCCACTGCGTACTGCTTATCACGCCGTGCTCATTTCTTTCTAGGGGCAGTTACCCACCCCAAGGACACGAGAGCGCACTGGACCTCTATCCGCTTCTCCGCACTCTTTGACAGGACCGTGGGTAGAGTGAGGATTACTCTCTATGCAGGAAGTCTTCAGCTGATATTGCTCATTATTTTCACGCAAAATTTAAACATTGGTGGGTTTCAAACCTCGGAATGGAGAAAGTTGTGATTACTAGTCAAAGACATCACCCCTTTTTTTATTTACTTTATTTCTTATTGTTCGTGGCCTTTCTCAATACAGAGGGCAGCAAGCCCTCTGACCCAACACACTGAACTACCGTGCAGGCAGCCCTAGCGCACGGTAAGCAGTTATAATCCTGGTCAGTTTAGTTTTACGACATGGAATCCTTAGGCTTACATTCTAATACGTCAATTGTTTTTAGGCGTTGATTCCTAGCGTTGGTGTACACAGGTACTCAGAATTTTGTGCACAAATTCGGCGAAAATGCGTATACGAAGAAGTTCACTTGCAGACGTATTTCGTCAGACTTTTGTGAATATTATGATATGACATCAATTTATTACGGCCTTAAAACGTTTTTTCTTTTCTTTAACCTCGATAGATAGTGGAGTCATCTGTAGGTGGCAGTGAGAACTACTCATCGCACAAAGAAAAAACTACCTATGATTCTATAGTGCAGCCTTTAATTGGTGGCAGTAATAACATCGACCGGAACTCTCGTTTTCTACAGTGCAGCAGTGACAGGAGCAATTGGAATGTAAAACAGGTTTGTGGTACAGTACGTAATGTGAGACTCATTTTCGACAAATACGGATTCTCATTCCGTTATTTACATTTTTCATGCAAATGTTAGTTTGTTATTACTTGTAGAGAAAAGTGCTGTATACTGGTTCCAATATTCCATGGTAAATGATATACAGCTTAGAATGAATTTTACCAGTTTCACTGGTGAGTCAGCCCTTAAACGAATTGCTGGAAATCGCTAATGCAAACGTAGGCGGCAAAATTTTAAGCGATTTATACAACTCAGATGTTTACATATTTGGGTGCTGAGCAGGGGCGTGCAGTGGAAGGGGCATAGGTGCCCTTCTCCCTTCCCCCCCACCCTTTCCCTCTGGCTCCCACTCCCCTTTTTGGCCTTAGAGTGTGGCTGTATACTATGATTTCAAGAATGGTCTTGGAGATTAAGGAGTGCTACTGCTGATATACGTTATGAAATTGCCTCATTTCTAATATACACACAAATAACATATCAAAATTTGCAATCCATCGAGTGCTGAAGAGGGATCGTACTGGGTGTAGTGCTGGGGACGAGGTTGCTCATGGCTAGATGCTCAGGTCATGATCCCTGGAACATCATGGCACACAGAGTGTGAACTACAATTGACTCTCACACAAACTAAAGCGCGAACACACAACTACACTGTCTATGCGTTAGAGTGTGTAGCACATACGACAACACACACGCCAATTGCACGCCAATGGGTGCCCAATGGTGGGCATTCGGGCGGGTGGGGGTGCTTCTCCTGATGGTATGCATTCAAACTGGGTACGTCATTAGCTGTGCATTAGAGTGAGTGCTCGGCAGTGGGCGACGCAGTGGCAGTCATCCTCCCGTTCCCTCGCCTTCCCTGCTTCGCCGTGTCGCATGGTCCCTGTAATGGTCTCGGAAATAAGGTATTGTTGGTGCTGCAGTCTGCGAAATGTAACATGCTGAAATATCTCAGTTGTAATATGACAGCGCAGATAATAAAGCTCAAATGCTGCTGTCGTCATATTCTCCGCCCTTATGTCTAGTGGCCAAGTACTGATACCATCACCGTAGAATATTTGACCTTTTTGAGGGAGCCACAACTTTACCTCTGTTTGTGCCGCTTCACTACTTTCAAGATTAAATCCTCGAATGTGGGTTTTTTTTTTTTTTTCATCAGTCTACTGACTGGTTTGATGCGGCCGGTCACGAATTCCTTTCCTGTGCTAACCTCTTCATCTCAGAGTAGCACTTGCAACCTACGTCCTCAATTATTTGCTTGACGTATTCCAATCTCTGTCTTCCTCTACAGTTTTTGCCCTCTACAGTTCCCTCTAGTACCAAGGGAAGTCATTCCCTCATGTCTTAGCAGATGTCCTATCATCCTGCCCTTCTCCTTATCAGTGTTTTCCACATATTTCTTTCCTCTCCGATTCTGCGTAGAACCTCCTCATTCCTTACCTTATCAGTCCACCTAATTTTCAACATTCGTCTATAGCACCACATCTCAAATGCTTCGATTCTCTTCTGTTCCGGTTTTCCCACAGTCCATGTTTCACTACCATACAATGCTGTACTCCAGACGTACATCCTCAGAAATTTCTTCCTCAAATTAAGGCCGGTATTTGGTATTAGTAGACTTCTCTTGGCCAGAAATGCCTTTTTTGCCATAGCGAGTCTGCTTTTGATGTCCTCCTTCCTCCGTACGTCATTGGTTATTTTACTGCCTAGGTAGCAGAATTCCTTAATTTCATTGACTTCGTGACCATCAATCCTGATGTTAAGTTTCTCGCTGTTCTCATTTCTACTACTTCCCATTACATTCGTCTTTCTCCGATTTACTCTCAAATCATACTGTGTACTCATTAGACTGTTCATTCAGTTCAGTAGATCATTTAATTCTTCTTCACTTTCACTCAGGATAGCAATGTCATCAGCGAATCGTATCATTGATATCCTTTCACCTTGTATTTTTATTCCACTCCCAAACCTTTCATTTATTTCCATCATTGCTTCCTCGGTGTACAGGTTGAAGAGTAGGGGCGAAAGGCTACAGCCTTGTCTTACACCCATCTTAATACACATATTGTATATGACCCGTCTCTCCCTATAGCTTACCCCTACTTTTTTCATAATCTCGAACAGCTTGCACCATTTTATAATGTCGAACGCTTTTTCCAGGTCGACAAATCCTATGACAGTGTCTTGATTTTTCTTTAGCCTTGCTTCCATTATTAGCCGTAACGTCAGAATTGCCTCTCTCGTCCCTTTACTTTTCCTAAAGCCAAACTGATCGTCACCTAGCGCATTCTCAATTTTCTTTTCCATTCTTCTGTATATTATTCTTGTAAGCAGCTTCGATGCATGAGCTGTTAAGCTGATTGTGCGATAATTCTCGCACTTGTCAGCTCTTGCCGTCTTCGGAATTGTGTGGATGATGCTTTTCCCAAAGTCAGATGGTATATCGCCAGACTTATATGTTCTACACACCACCGTGAACAGTCGTTTTGTTGCCACTTCCCCCAATGACTTTAGACATTCTGATGGAATGTTATCTATCCCTTCTGCCTTATTTTACCGTAAGTCCTCCAAAGCTCATTTAAATTCTGATTCTAATACTGGATCCCCTATTTCTTCTAAATCGACTCCTGTTTCTTCTTCTATCACATCAGACAAATCTTCATCCTCATAGAGGCTTTCAATGTATTCTTTCCACCTATCTGCTCTCTCCTCTGCATTTAACAGTGGAATTCCCGTTGCACTCTTAATGTAATCACCGTTGCTTTTAATGCCACCTAAAGTTGTTTTGACTTTCCTGTATGCTGGGTCTGTCCTTCCGACAATCATATCTTTTTTGATGTCTTCACATTTTTCCTGCAGTCATTTTGTCTTAGCTTCCCTGCACTTCCTATTTATTTCATTCCTCAGCGACTTGTATTTTTGTATACCTGATTTTCCCGGAACATGTTTGTACTTCCTCCTTTCATCAATCAACTGAAGTATTTCTTGTGTTACCCATGGTTTCTTCGCGGCTACCTTCTTTGTGCCTATGTTTTCCTTCCCAACTTCTGTGATGGCCCTTTTTAGAGATATCCATTCCTCTTCAACTTTACTGCCTACTGCGCTTTTCCTTATTGCTGTATCTATAGCGTTAGAGAACTTCAAACGTATCTCGTCATTCCTTAGTACTTCCGTATCCCACTTCTTTGCGTATTGATTCTTCCTGACTAATGTTTTGAACTTCAGCCTACTCTTCTTCACTACTATGTTGTGATCTGAGTCTATATCTGCTCCTGGGTACGCCTTACAGTCCAGTATCTGATTTCGGAATCTCTGTCTGACCATGATGTAATCTAATTGAAATCTTCCCCTACCTCCCGGCCTTTTCCAAGTATACCTCCTCCTCTAGTGATTCTTGAACAGGTTATTCGCTATTACTAGCTGAAACTTGTTACAGAACTCAATTAGTCTTTCTCCTCTTTCATTCCTTGTCCCAAGCCCATATTCTCCTGTAACCTTTTCTTCCACTCCTTCCCCTACAACTGCATTCCAGTCGCCCATGACTATTAGATTTTCGTCCCCCTTTACATACTGCATTACCCTTTCAATATCCTCATACACTTTCTCTATCTGTTCATCTTCAGTTTGCGACGTCGGCATGTATATCTGTACTATCGTTGTCGGTGTTGGTCTGCTGTCGATTCTGATTAGAACAACCCGGTCACTAAACTGTTCACAGTAGCACACCCTCTGACCTACCTTCCTATTCATAACGAATCCTTCGACTGTTATACCATTTTCTGCTGCTGTTGATATTACCCGATACTCATCTGACCAGAAATCCTTGTATTCTTTCCACTTCACTTCACTGACCCCTACCGTATTTTTCTAAGTTTTGGAAATACATGAAAATCTGACGGTATCAAGCTGGGACTGTATAGAGGATGGTCGATGACAGTGAACCCATGGCTCAGTTTGCTGCAGATGTCGCAGACCTCATATGTGCTCTGACATTTTCGCGCTGCAGCAGAGGTTGCTCCATGGGTCGTCAAACTTTACAATTCGAAGTTTGATTAGAGAACCTATTTTATGTTGCACCGAAATAGGCACATAGCTCATGCCATGTTACATGCTACAATTAGGAGCCCTCTAGAGGAAGATGAGTAAAAAAGTGTAGGCACAGGGAATAAATATGTAGGATGTTAATAACAGATGTTTATTAAATATCTTTAAGCGTTTTCACTTAAAACATTCCTTCTAGCATGTCCTCTTATGAAACAGGCCCTGAGTAACGAACAACGTTCCCTCATTTCTAGAGCAAGCTGTTGTCAACTCTATCCCTAATATGACCCGAATTGGGGGTTGCAGGAAAGAGCACACAGTGTTACTAGTGCGTAAGTATGCTCTTAGTGTGCGAGGGTCTGTTACTGAGTGCCTGTAAAACAATTTTGTAGTAGATGATCGCTGATCTTGAACGCTTGTGTTATTTTGGTCAGCTGTGCAGTAGTGCTCTGTGAACCACAGGGCTATGTTATTGTACCTTTTGACAGGTGATGACAGCTTGTCTAACTAGTGTAAACCTTTTAACGTATTCTGTGGCCATAAAACGTGTTAATGAGATTAGTGTTGTTGTTCCTTGTCTATTCGGGTTAATGTTTTCTCCTATAACGCTGGTTCCGAGTACAAGGGCTAAAGATAATCTGGAAAGTTATTTGGAAACTTTCTCTCATCAGGTTGTAATTTTAAATTGTAACTGATCTCCTTACAACTTGTTATATGACTGATTCCTTGTCAAGGCGGTCTTTGACAGGTTGTGTACGCAATTATTCAGATCAAACATTTACTTTTATATTGTCGCTGTTACAGAAGGATTGTGTTTTGTGCTCTTGCCCATATGCAGTCAGTTCATTTATGTGTCTTGTAAGGATTTCTATGTCACTCTGATACCTTGAATTGTCCTGGTCTAATTTTTTTTTTTTTTTTTTTTGAATTATGATAGGTATCTTTGCGGCCTGTCGCCAAATTTTGGTTTTTAATTAATTGCTTTCGTCAAGAGGGTATTAGCCTATTCTGAATATTCATTGTTATTCAGCCACTGGTTGAAATTTAATGCATTGCTCTAACAATTCTTTTTTACGCTTCTTGCAATATGAAATCGCTGCCTAGCCAGCCGAAGTGGCCGTGCGGTTAAAGGCGCTACAGTCTGGAACCGCAAGACCGCTACGGTCGCAGGTTCGAATCCTGCCTCGGGCATGGATGTTTGTGATGTCCTTAGGTTAGTTAGGTTTAACTAGTTCTAAGTTCTAGGGGACTAATGATCTCAGCAGTTGAATCCGATAGTGCTCAGAGCCATTTGAACCAGACAAATCGCTGCCTTCTGTTTAAGTAAAAGTTATAAAATTACAACCCAGCCCCACCACTTCGTGTGACGACACACATCCTTTGTCTTGACGCCTCAGCAATCGATGGCAGGACAGAAATACACTGCTTTGAAATCACGTAGTTTATTTATAGGTGGCTGAATAAAACAATCAGACACGCCGCCGCTCAGAATTGGCGAGAAACGGCCTCAAGAAATGGCATACAGTGCGACAATGTATTTCTTTACACACATGTCGTGGACTAAACCTTATGTTCACAGTGATGTGCAACAGAGAGACAGTCTAGAAATCTATTGACACTGCTGACAATCCCCGGACCAGTCAACCCTTTTTTAGCGCTTTATAGGGCTGCAACCCCAGTAGGTGAAGTCGGACTGCAATTTTTAGTCTGGAATACAAGGTGGAACTACTAGGGACAATTCGATGATATATGAGCGTGATCCAAAGCTGCAAAAGATGTTTATCCTTTTTCACCTCCCCTGTTTCATTCCCTCCTGTGGTGGGATGGGAGGGGGGATGAGGAGCAGCCGGGTTGAAATAGACACATTCAAGTTTCACGTGAGTGGCGCTGCACTGTTGTTCTAGAGCTGACTTGTAAGAATGAGAAATGAGGGGCTTGTCGAAGGGGTTGACTGCCCGCATGCGCCTAGGAACTTTTTAAGTGTTATCTCTTTACAGTTAGTGTTATCTCTTTACCGATACATTTTTCAAGTACTCAACCAAAGTTTGTGGGTGGCACTTACGAGTCGCCGAACTTTGAGGTCATAGACTCTTTCTGATTTTACTTCTCTATGTATCAGTGTCCTATGCGCCAATAATAACGACGCAAGAAGACACGGAACAGTGGGAATGAAAAAGCACAAACACCTTTTGTTGCTTCGAATCACTTTCAGATTTCACAGAATGGTTTTGGAGGGTACCGAGCTCCTCCGCCCTGTATGCCAGAGCAAAAACTGCGATGGCGCTACGCTCAGAAGTGGTCAGAATACGTTCAGTGCAGTTGCACACTCCCGAGCTTCTTGGAGAAGGTCTCAATCGTCCGATGAGAGGGGGACAGTAGTTTTTCATATCGCTCTGCCAACTGTTGCTTTCGCCCGCGAAATGTGTATGAATGAGGGAAAGGGGTTGTTTCATTGAAGTCCTTTGTGGCATCTTCTGAGGCCTTTCCTCGTTGATTCTGGACGGAGTTGTGTGATGTTATCTTTAGGCATCCGTAACGAACCGAGTGATTTGAACGCTGATCGTACCGGCTCTGACTTCCGTGGCAGAGGCATGAAAAGAAGCAGCGAGATGTGGATGCGGGCAGATGTGACGACCTTCCCACCGTGCAATATGTCCTCAGTGGCGTTTTGTAGAAATGAAGAGATACTTGTTGCCTATGTAACATCATTAATCGACATAACACCTCAAATGAACTTCTGTGCTTTTGCCTTTTTTCCGTACGTGTTGACACCTTGGTGATTGAAGCGTCGCCGTAATGTTTGACGGAAGCACGCTTTCGAACCATTACAAAGCAAGGTTGTAGACACCTTAAAGCCAAACCAAAATTCACAGTACTGCGTCACTACCGGGGAAACGAATGGTTTAAAAATGTGACCCTTTATTTCTTTTCTGCACTGTAATTTGATATGCTCCGGGAACTTAAACTTCAGTGATTTTTTTATCGCCATATAGTTACAATACATAAAAATTCTTGATCTAAATTATTGAAAATAAACTAGGATACACGATAAAGATTTGTAAATTTCTCTCTTACAAAGAAATAAATTTCCTACAGAAATAAAGTCACGGTCTCGCTGAAATAACTCTTTGCGCTGAATTAAAATTTAACGGCTTCAATAAACATTTAAAGATACAAATTATACCTCGAAATATACAAATTTTGAAATATTAACCGATTGCTGATTTATAGGGAAAGGTTTTAGAAAGTGGTCTTATGTTAATTAATAACGTTAGTGTCAACGCCGATTACTACTTTGAAATTTTGAGATGGGATGCAAAAATAGAACTCTTTACTCTGATTTGTCAAATAATATTCATATCAGTCCAGTTATGTTGCATTTATGAGATGCTTTCAGTTGAGAATACGTGTATAGATTGGTCATGAGTCGAAATGATTAGCTTAGACATATAGCAGGTGGTAACACAAGCCCATCACAAAGAATACAGTCTTTATACAGATCACGATTATGCAATACGCTGAGGTCGGTGACAGATCCGGTTACAACATCAAATAGAATGCCTTTAGATTTTGGACGTATTAATTAGATGAAAATGTAATTAACAGTAGAACGGTTGTGTAATGAACATTGAGCAATATTGCCCTCTGATCATAACAGTAATGATGTACTGCATATCGTTGTCTTGCATAAGGTGTTTAGGAAACAGAGTTCCCAGTTTTTTAACTGCAAAATTGTCAAGGTTAATGTGAATTATATTGTACTGGTACGTTCTGTGATACAGCTACATATTAAAACTATATCCTGATTTAGTACTGTATAGTAAATAAATTGACGTTATGTTATTCGCTGCTTCCTGATTATGATAATGCTGCTTCATAAAGAACATCGATATACACCGAAGCGCCAAAGAAAGTGGTACAGGCATGGGTATTCAAATACTGGGATATGTAAACAGGCAGAATACGGTGCTGCGATCGGAAACGTCTACATAAGATAAGTGTCTGGCGCACTTGTTAGATCGGTTACTGCTGCTGCAGTGGAGCGTTATCAAGATTTTAGAGAGTTTGAACGTGGTGTTATAGTCGGCCCACGAGTGACGGTACATAGCATCTCCGAGGTAGCGATGAAGTGGGGGTTGTCTCTGACGATCATTTCACGAGTGTACCGCGGATGTCAGGAATACGGTAGAACATCAAATCTCCGCCGTCGCTGCAGGCGGAAAAACATCATCCAAGAAAGGGACCAATTACGACTAACGAGAATCGTTCAACGTGACAGAAGTGCAATCCTTCCTCAAATTGCTGCAGATTTCATTGCTGGTCATCAACAAGTGTCACTGTGCAAACCTTTCAACGAAACATCATCGACATGGGGTTTCGGAGCCGAGGACCCACTCGTGTGCTCTTGATGCCTGCACGAAACAAAGCTTTACGCCTCGCCTGGGCCCTTCAACACCAACATTTGACTGTTGATGACTGAAAACATATTGCCTGGTTGGACGAGTCTCGTTTCAAATTGTACCCGGCGGATGGACGTGTACGGGTATGGAGACAACCTCATGAATCCATGGACCCTACATGTCAGCACGGAACTGTTCAAGCTGGTGGAGACTCTATAATGGTTTGGGGCAAGTGCAGCTGGAGTGATATGGGTCCCCTGATGCGTCTAGATACGACTCTCACAGGTGACACGTACTTAAGCATCCTGTTGGATCATCAGCATCGATTCTTGCCCATCGTGCATTCCGACGGACTTGGGCAATTCCATCAGGACAATGTGACGTACTGTTGCGGATTTATGGATAGCCCTGCAGAATTCATGGTGTCAATATCCTCTAGCACTACTTCAGACGTAAGTCGAGTCCATGCCAAGTTGTGTTGCGGCACTCCTGTGTGCTCGCGGGGGCCCTACACCATATTAGGCAGGTGTACCCGTTTCTTTGGCTCTTCATTATATTGGGTCTGAGGCAAGATTTTATTTTTCATTACATTGGAAAAGATCTGACATGCCAGTGACACTGAAATTCGGTCCAAATTCTGAATCACACTATGAAACAGCATTGTACTAAGGTCAGAGTGAAAGGAAAGGTGTTAGATGAAAGTGGCAGTTCGTGGTTCTTCAGCGGGAAGAGAGAAGGAAGAAATATTTATAACTTATTATGTTAATTCACCTGGTTACACGTTGTACTTCAGGATATCAGGTGATAATGGCGTAATGCTCAATGTATTTTCTGTAGGTAATGAATGGTACAGAAGGTCATACCGAGTTAACAGTGGTAACATTTAATTCGTGTCACAATACGTGCAGGCTCTAAGAGTTGGAAGGCAGATATCTTTGTCAAATATCTGATAGTTCAACACTTATCGTATGCCAGTTATTAACAACCGGAGTAACAAAATCTTCTCACTTCTGTATTTTTTAGCAGAAAATAAGGGCTTGGAAAGTAACAAAGTATTTTATTTAAGTCTTCACGAGGCTACTGGAAAAAATTAATGAGTTCTACAAAGGAAGAGTGTTACGAAGATAGCCTAATTAGTTTGCTCCGTTGTCGAAACAGACAGCAGCGTCTGAAACAATTTTAAAATCGCAGCCTACGCTTTAAGACGAAGGAGAAAGGTTCGGCGCGGGCGCTTCTTTACCCAATACGCGTCGCACCGAAATGGATGGCCGGCCATTGAAATGGACGCCCCGACCAATGTGTGAGAATGCATACCCTCCTGCGTCAGCAAGGAATTCATCACTCCAGGCGTGGCAATAGTCCAGCGAAATGTCTGCAGCTGTTCATCTTCTGTCTGTAACTTTTAAATATACTACCAAATCTCACAAGAGGCGACATCTGGTAGCTTTTCATATATATATATATATATATATATATATATATATGTCAAAGTTTTTTCATTCTGAGCAGACATTACATATAACATGAACATATTGAAAATTTCCATCCCACTATCTAAATAAAATCCCTCATTGAGTAGGAAAATACCATACTTAACACGAATTTGTGGCAGCCGTGATTTTAGTTGGCAATGAGAGCTCCATAATTTGTATGTTCACGAAAGAAGATACCTGTGACATAGATTTTACGTCTCTTTCACGAGCTGCTAATTATTCGTGCACAAATAACGTAAAAGACAACTCGTCAGGAATATACTCTTATCTGTTGCATTGTAGTGTAGAGTTAACTACTCAACATGCATAGGCAACTGGTGAAGCCACCAATTGTGAATGTTTTTGTTGTTGTTGTGGTCCTCAGTCCTGAGACTGGTTTGATGCAGCTCTCCATGCTACTCTATCCTGTGCAAGCTTCTTCATCTCCCAGTACCTACTGCAACCTACATCCTTCTGAATCTGCTTAGTGTATTGATCTCTTGGTCTCCCTCTACGATTTTTAACCTCCACGCTGCCCTCCAATGCTAAATTTGTGATCCCTTGATGCCTCAAAACATGTCCTACCAACCGATCCCTTCTTCTACTCAAGTTGTGCCACAAACTTCTCCCCAATCCTATTCAATACCTCCTCATTAGTTACGTGATCTACTCACCTTACCTTCAGCATTCTTCTGTAGCACCACATTTCGAAAGCTTCTATTCTCTTCTTGTCCAAACTGGTTATCGTCCATGTTTCACTTCCATACATGGCTACACTCCATACAAATACTTTCAGAAACGACTTCCTGGCATTTAAATCTATACTCGATGTTAACAAATTTCTCTTCATCAGAAACGATTTCCTTGCCATTGCCAGTCTACATTTTATATCCTCTCTACTTCGACCATCATCAGTTATTTTACTCCCTAAATAGCAAAACTCCTTTACTACTTTAAGTGTCTCATTTCCTAATCTAATCCCCTCAGCATCACCCGATTTAATTTGACTACATTCCATTATCCTCGTTTTGCTTTTGTTGATGTTCATCTTATATCCTCCTTCCAAGACACTGTCCATTCCGTTCAACTGCTCTTCCAAGTCCTTTGCAGTATCTGACAGAATTGCAATGTCTGGTTAGACACTGGACTCGCATTCGGGAGGACGACGGTTCAATCCCGCGTCCGGCCATCCTGATTTAGGTTTTCCGTGATTTCCCTAAATCGCTCCAGGCAAATGCCGGGATGGTTCCTTTCAAAGGGCACGGCCGACTTCCTTCCCCGTCCTTCCCTAATCCGATGAGACCGATGACCTCGCTGTCTGGTCTCCTTCCCCAAACAACCAACCAACCAATTACAATGTCATCGGCGAACCTCAAAGTTTTTACTTCTTCTCCATGAATTTTAATACCTACTCCGAATTTTTCTTTTGTTTCCTTTACTGCCTGCTCAATATACAGATTGAATAACATCGAGGAGAGGCTACAACCCTGTCTCACTCCCTTCCCAACCACTGCTTCCCTTTCATGCCCCTCGACTCTTATAACTGCCATCTGGTTTCTGTACAAATTGTAAATAGCCTTTCGCTCCCTGTATTTTATCCCTGCCACCTTCAGAATTTGAAAGAGAGTATTCCAGTTAACGTTGTCAAAAGCTTTCTCTAAGTCTACAAATGCTAGAAACGTAGGTTTGCCTTTTCTTAATCTTTCTTCTAAGATAAGTCGTAAGGTTAGTATTGCCTCACGTGTTCCAACATTTCTACGGAATCCAAATTGATCTTCCCCGAGGTCCGCTTCTACCAGTTTTTCCATTCGTCTGTAAAGAATTCGTGTTAGTATTTTGCAGCTGTGACTTATTAAACTGATAGTTCGGTAATTTTCACATCTGTCAACACCTGCTTTCTTTGGGATTGGAATTATTATATTCTTCTTGAAGTCTGTGGGTATTTCGCCTGTCTCATACATCTTGCTCACCAGATGGTAGAGTTTTGTCATGACTGGCTCTCCCAAGGCCATCAGTAGTTCTAATGGAATGTTGTCTACTCCCGGGGCCTTGTTTCGACTCAGGTCTTTCAGTGCTCTGTCAAACTCTTCACGCAGTATCTTATCTCCCATTTCATCTTCATCTACATCCTCTTCCATTTCCATAATATTGTCCTCAAGTACATCACCCCTGTATAAACCCTCTATATACTCCTTCCACCTTTCTGCCTTCCCTTCTTTGCTTAGAACTGGGTTGCCATCTGAGCGCCATTTGAACCATTGTTTCGTATTTCACATCACAATTTCTTGTAGTACTCTGGAGTGCAAGTACCAGAAATTCTATGTCATGTTTGATTTGTTATTATCGGGGGTTGCCTGCAGAAAGATTTTACCCAGTCACTTGAATACAGGGCATTACCGAATGGCGCTGGAAATGGCCTCAGTGAAAATAGAAACGGTGCCGTTTTCTAGTTTTGTTGAACGACAAAGACTACGTAAGCGGAATGTACATAATGCGCATATTTCATAGATGCCTGTATAATTTGTACTGAATAAAGCACCGGACATCGTTTGTCAGACGTGTTTGCTGGAATTTCTTCTCTCGGATGCGGACAGTGGAAACACCTCATTACCGACCTGAGCCAGGTGCATAGCTGTAGTGCGGCCAATTTCACCAGCAGCCGCTAACACTGCGGTGCTACAAAGCAGGCTGGCGCTGCCGGTAATGCTCGCCCGCGGCGCGGTGTGGCGCGACACAGCAGAGTGCGACACAGTGTCTGTGCGCGGGCGGTCATTTAACGGCCGCGGCCGCTGCCGCTACTCCAACGCTCCGAGGAAACGCACATCTCATGAGCACGGCCCATTAGTGCACTCCACGACGTGTCTGCAGCTTTTACGCTGAATACCACTGACGCCCTTTGTAACTAAGACAAGGGGGCTTTCGCGGTAGTGTACCTAATACACATTGCTAATGTTATCCAATTTCCAGTTTGTGAATAAATAAACAAACAAATTCTCATGGCAGTTTATAACTATCACCTACAATATGAACATCAAAATAGGAAAAATGCTACCACCGTAGCAGAAGAAATGCAAATACCTTCCTCTTTCTTCAAAATACTCTGACTGAAAAGTGAGGCACCTTACTCAGCATGTTTGAAAATATTTTTGAAAGGCGAATATTTTCACGCTTTATTAAAATGCAGCTCAACTCAAACTCCCACAGGCACCTCTACGTAACTCAGTCACTCACACCTACTAGTCTATCGCTGTAAGTCGCTTACAACCGTCCGCTCCTAGTTTCCTTTTCTCAGTCACTCATTCATCCGAACTCACTGTCATTATCTCTTTGCGTTTTTCTCTCATTGTCTCCTGCGCCGCAGCCACAGTGCCTTCGTTGTGTCGTATCACTAGACTCTCCTCTCACTGTCACTGTCTCCCTGTTGCTCTCTCTTACTGCTAATGTTACACACAGTGTTTCCTACTGCTGCTCTCTTTTCACTTTCACTTTTTCTCTCTTCCTGAATGACATTGTCATATCCTCTGTTTCTTATTGTCATAGGCTCTCACCCACTTCCACTATATCTTTATCCCCTACCCTCCAGGTATCTGCCCCCTTCACTGTTTTACAAGCAATCATTTTCTCACTTTGAAATATACTCCACTGCCACTGTGACTATTTGTCTCACACTGCTATTGTCACCTTCGTTGTTTCTGTAACACAACCACTGTGTACTTCCTTCCTGTGTTTATTACTTTTCGGTCTCTGCGGCACTGCCACTGTCTTCCTCTCTCTCAGCATAAAAAAGCGTGAGTATGTTTCCGCCCCAGAATTTCGGGAAAATTTTGTTTGGGAAGGTGGGATGAGACAACTGATACCCAACCTCTCAGACTTTTTTGAATATAACACGAACATCCTTCGAAATTTTTGCTCAGATACTTGTAGCTGTGGTCTACAGGAGACGTCTTTCATTAGTAATACAAACGTACCGGTTGCTGGGTTCGAATCACGTCACGGCTTAAATTTTGAATAATAATCATCAGCAATGGCGGCAGAAGACTTCTGGCGTAAGAAGTCACCCTCACTCCGCCAATGGCCATGTCAGTAAGGGCGGCATAGTGGACAGAGGTTCAGGGCATTCTCTTGTCCTTTGGGTGCGAAACTGCACCTAACAGGCAGAAGAAACGACAGTGAACAACGGCACGAGGATGCAGAAGGCAATGGAAGCCATGGCATTAAAGACGCGTAACTTTTATCCACAAGACATGTGGCCTGTAACTGAAAAAAATCTCATGGGGAAGGAAAAGGCACCATAGAGGCAGTTCTGACGTTGCGACTGATAATCGAAGCAAGACTGAAGAAACATCAAGACCCATTTAAGGATATGTCTAAGTAGAAGGTCGTTCGACAATTTCAAATATTGCAGTAAGTTCAAATTTTTGAGAAAAAATAGGGCTGCCCTATAGGGAAAGAAAGGTAATATACAATATCTATAAGAATAAGGAGGGAACGGTAAGTGAGAAGGACCAAGAATGAAGTACACAGATTTAAAAGGATATAAAGTAGGGATTGGCCTTTCGCCCCTTCTGTTCAGTCTATTTGTCTTAGAAGTGATGACGAAAATACGAGAAGATTCCAGAGTAGGATTAAAATTCATGATGAAAAGATATCGATGATAAGATTCCATAGTTACATTGCTAACCTAAGCCAAAGTGTGGGAGCATTTCAGGACCTGTTGCAAGGAATGGACACTAATGAGTATAGAATTTGGATTGAGAGTAAATCTAAGAAGAGGAAAGTAATGACATCTAGCAGAGATTACAACACTAAGAACTGTAGAACAAATAAGGTCCATCTATTTACAAGAGAGACTTCGGTAAATATTGCACCTTCATTAGACAACGGTCACAGAACAAGTGTGATATGGGATTGTGTCAGTGTAGTCTTTAGGAAGACAATCAAATATATCATTCGATATACGGTATCTACATGGATGCCCTTTTCACTTCAGCTCCGTATGAATCTATTTCACATTCAGTAAGTATAAAGCTATTTGCTTATACGTAGGATACATAATACACTCCTGGAAATGGAAAAAAGAACACATTGACACCGGTGTGTCAGACCCACCATACTTGCTCCGGACACTGCGAGAGGGCTGTACAAGCAATGATCACACGCACGGCACAGCGGACACACCAGGAACCGCGGTGTTGGCCGTCGAATGGCGCTAGCTGCGCAGCATTTGTGCACCGCCGCCGTCAGTGTCAGCCAGTTTGCCGTGGCATACGGAGCTCCATCGCAGTCTTTAACACTGGTAGCATGCCGCGACAGCGTGGACGTGAACCGTATGTGCAGTTGACGGACTTTGAGCGAGGGCGTATAGTGGGCATGCGGGAGGCCGGGTGGACGTACCGCCGAATTGCTCAACACGTGGGGCGTGAGGTCACCACAGTACATCGATGTTGTCTCCAGTGGTCGGCGGAAGGTGCACGTGCCCGTCGACCTGGGACCGGACCGCAGCGACGCACGGATGCACGCCAAAACCGTAGGATCCTACGCAGTGCCGTAGGGGACCGCACCGCCACTTCCCAGCAAATTAGGGACACTGTTGCTCCTGGGGTATCGGCGAGGACCATTCGCAACCGTCTCCATGAAGCTGGGCTACGGTCCCGCACACCGTTAGGCCGTCTTCCGCTCACGCCCCAACATCGTGCAGCCCGCCTCCAGTGGTGTCGCGACAGGCGTGAATGGTGGGACGAATGGAGACGTGTCGTCTTCAGCGATGAGAGTCGCTTCTGCCTTGGTGCCAATGATGGTCGTATGCGTGTTTGGCGCCGTGCAGGTGAGCGCCACAATCAGGACTGCATACGACCGAGGCACACAGGGCCAACACCCGGCATCATGGTGTGGGGAGCGATCTCCTACACTGGCCGTACACCACTGGTGATCGTCGAGGGGACGCTGAATAGTGCACGGTACATCCAAACCGTCATCGAACCCATCGTTCTACCATTCCTAGACCGGCAAGGGAACTTGCTGTTCCAACAGGACAACGCACGTCCGCATGTATCCCGTGCCACCCAACGTGCTCTAGAAGGTGTAAGTCAACTACCCTGGCCAGCAAGATCTCCGGATCTGTCCCCCATTGAGCATGTTTGGGACTGGATGAAGCGTCGTCTCACGCGGTCTGCACGTCCAGCATGAACGCTGGTCCAACTGAGGCGCCAGGTGGAAATGGCATGGCAAGCCATTCCACAGGACTACATCCAGCATCTCTACGATCGTCTCCATGGGAGAATAGCAGCCTTCATTGCTGCGAAAGGTGGATATACACTGTACTAGTGCCAACATTGTGCATGCTCTGTTGCCTGTGTCTATGTGCCTGTGGTTCTGTCAGTGTGATCATGTGATGTATCTGACCCCAGGAATGTGTCAATAAAGTTTCCCCTTCCTGGGACAATGAATTCACGGTGTTCTTATTTCAATTTCCAGGAGTGTACATTACGTAGGAATGTTATCGTTACAAACACTCTATGGATAACAGTGCCTGTTTGAAAGACAATAAAATCTTGCTTAAAAAAGAAAATTTGCAAACTCACAGAAAAAGCATCGTGAGAACGCAAGCTTCCACTTCGGTCGATAACTGAAGGGAATCTTAAGTCTGACACTAAAGGGAAAAACGTCCAGTTTCATGTCTACATACAAAAATTATGAATACCTATAGTGAGGTGGAAGGGGAATTGTTGTATCTCGGTACGCTCGTTAGACTTTCACCTCTAGCCACGTCCTGTAATAGGAGTTTAATGTATTTTCTTATTCCATATTTAAATCTTGACATTCCCTTTAACGTGCCGCATCCTTTCTCAGAAATCACATATCTTTATCCAGAAAATTAAGATATTTCCAAATGTGAAAACATGTCCCAAGCTAAATTTGTCGTGTACCTAGGAGTAAAATTGAAATTTGAGAGCATTCTAATCGAGAAAATATTGTTAATCTGTATTTAATATTCTATATGTTTCATTATTCCGCTACACAGCAATAATCAGTCAGTGTAATCAAGCTAAGCGGAAGAATTAGAGAAAACTAGTTACAAATGAAATACGTTTTGAGGTAGTAGCAAGTGAAAACACATAAATTCCCATTTTGCAATATAGGTAAAAATTTTAAGACGGTGAAGACATACCGTTCTCTTTTAAGTATCATACGTTACAGGTTAAGAGGTGTTCCACTTTTTCGAGGTATAAGATGCACTGCCGAGAAATTATGGTTTAACTGTCCACTTTTCATATAAATAATTCTAAAAATATGTAGTATTTTCGGCCCCTAAACTTTTGTAACTGAAGAATTAACAAAATATCTCAAATGTCTTTAAAATATTACGGCATACCGCACTTAAACCTTCACACCGCGAAATATTTACAAATGATATGCAAAACTCAACTCATGTATAACGAAAGTAACAACTGTACAAAATTGCTTTTGACGGTTTCTAGCGCGCATTGCGTGATATGATTCTAAGGGCAGCCTCTAGATTTCATGGCCAAATTCTAATTATAATGGTTTTACAATAGGATTAATGGAAGCAGAAATATTATTATTATTATTATTTCTTTAGTTTCTCAGACGTTAAGTCTGGTTGAGAATGGAAAGTGACGCGGACCTTGATCAAGCGTCACTTCCTATTAACTGTACGGTATGTGTTATATTGCATTTAGGAACTTTCGGGTAATTGAACATGTATCAATAATTACGGATTTCTGTAGTTGTATATATATGTTTGGATGTAGCTGTATTGCATTGATGTACTGGTGGATATTGTGTGGTATGACTCCTGTAGTTGATAGTATAATTGGTATGATGTCAACTTTATCCTGATGCCATATGTCTTTGACTTCCTCAGCCAGTTGGATGTATTTTTCAATTTTTTCTCCTGTTTTCTTTTGTATATTTGTTGTATTGGGTATGGATATTTCGATTAGTTGTGTTAATTTCTTCTTTTTATTGGTGAGTATGATGTCAGGTTTGTTATGTGGCGTTGTTTTATCTGTTATAATGGTTCTGTTCCAGTATAATTTGTATTCATCATTCTCCAGTACATTTTGTGGTGCATACTTGTATGTAGGAACTTGTTGTTTTAAAAGTTTATGTTGTAAGGCAAGCTGTTGATGTATTATTTTTGCGACATTGTCATGTCTTCTGGGGTATTCTGTATTTGCTAGTATTGTACATCCGCTTGTGATGTGATCTACTGTTTCTATTTGTTGTTTACAAAGTCTGCATTTATCTGTTGTGGTATTGGGATCTTTAATAATATGCTTGCTGTAATACCTGGTGTTTATTGTTTGATCCTGTATTGCAATCATGAATCCTTCTGTCTCACTGTATATGTTGCCTTTTCTTAGCCATGTGTTGTATGCGTCTTGATCGATGTGTGGCTGTGTTAGATGATACGGGTGCTTGCCATGAAGTGTTTTCTTTTTCCAATTTACTTTCTTCGTGTCTGTTGATGTTATGTGGTCTAAAGGGTTGTAGAGGTGGTTATGAAATTGTAGTGGTGTAGCCGATGTATTTATATGAGTGATTGCTTTGTGTATTTTGCTAGTTTCTGCTCGTTCTATAAAGAATTTTCTTAAATTGTCTACCTGTCCATAATGTAGGTTTTTTATATCGATAAATCCCCTTCATCCTTCCTTTCTGCTTAATGTGAATCTTTCTGTTGCTGAATGTATGTGATGTATTCTATATTTATGGCATTGTGATCGTGTAAGTGTATTGAGTGCTTCTAGGTCTGTGTTACTCCATTTCACTACTCCAAATGAGTAGGTCAATAATGGTATGGCATAAGTATTTATAGCTTTGGTCTTGTTTCTTGCTGTCAATTCTGTTTTCAGTATTTTTGTTAGTCTTTGTCTGTATTTTTCTTTTAGTTCTTCTTTAATATTTGTATTATCTATTCCTATTTTTTGTCTGTATCCTAGATATTTATAGGCATCCGTTTTTTCCATCGCTTCTATGCAGTCGCTGTGGTTATCCAATATGTAATCTTCTTGTTTAGTGTGTTTTCCCTTGACTATGCTATTTTTCTTACATTTGTCTGTTCCAAAAGCCATACTTATATCATTGCTGAATACTTCTGTTATCTTTAGTAATTGGTTGAGTTGTTGATTTGTTGCTGCCAGTAGTTTTAGATCATCCATGTATAGCAAATGTGTGATTTTGTGCGGGTATGTTCCAGTAATATTTTATCCATAATTTGTATTATTTAGCATGTTGGATAGTGGGTTCAGAGCAAGGCAGAACCAGAAAGGACTTAATGAGTCTCCTTGGTATATTCCACGCTTAATCTGTATTGGCTGTGATGTGATATTATTTGAATTTGTTTGGATATTAAGTGTGGTTTTCCAATTTTTCATTACTATGTTTAGGAACTGTATCAATTTAGGATCTACTTTGTATATTTCCAATATTTGTAGTAACCATGAGTGGGGTACACTATCAAAAGCTTTTTGGTAATCAATGTATGCGTAGTGTAGCGACCTTTGTTTAGTTTTAGCTTGATATGTCACCTCTGCATCTATTATCAGTTGCTCTTTACATCCTCGTGCTCCTTTGCAACAGCCTTTTTGTTCTTCATTTATAATTTTGTTCTGTGTTGTATGTGTCATTAATTTCTGTTTAATGATTGAAGTTAATATTTTGTATATTGTTGGTAGGCATGTTATGGGGCGATATTTAGCTGGGTTCGCTGTGTCTGCTTGATCTTTAGGTTTCAGATAAGTTATTCCATGTGTAAGTGTATCAGGGAATGTGTATGGGTCTGCAATGTAACTGTTAAATAATTTAGTTAGATGTGAATGTGTTGAGGTGAACTTCTTTAACCAGAAATTTGCTATTTTATCATTTCCAGCGGCTTTCCAATTGTGAGTAGAATTAATTGCTTGGGTGACTTCATGTTGCAAAATTATCACTTCAGGCATTTGTGGTATCATCTTGTATGTGTCTGTTTCTGCTTGTATCCACCGTGCATGCCTGTTATGTTGTACCGGGTTAGACCATATGTTGCTCCAGAAGTGTTCCATGTCTGTTATGTTTGGTGGATTGTTTATTTTAATGTGTGTGTTATCTATTGTCTGGTAAAATTTCTTTTGGTTTGTGTTGAATGTTTGGTTTTGTTTCCTTCTATTTTCACTTTTTTTGTATCTTCTGAGTCGTTTGGCTAATGCTTGTAATTTCTGCTTCTTTTCGTCTAATTGCTCTGTCGCTTCTTGTTGTGAGATTTTACCTAACCTTTTTCGTTTTTTTTCCGAGATTTCATTTCTTATAAATTGTGTTAGCTGTCCGATGTCTTTTCTCAGTTTTTCTATTCTGATCTGTAGCCTGTGTTGCCATGCTGGTTTTGTGGGTTTCTTCTGTGTGTTGGTTGATTCTGATCTCTGTCTAGTGTGTATATTTAGTGTAGTGAGTGCTCCTATATAAACCAGTAGTTGTAACTCTTCCATAGTTGTGTTTTCATTTATTTTGTTGTGTATGATTGTGTTGATAGTTTTTATTGTGGTTTCGACTTTTGGGTTATTTGGTGGTCTATGCAAGAATGGTCTTATGTCTGTATTTGTGTCTTTGTATTCTATATATGTCAGCTGAAATTTTTCTTCTATATCTAACATGTGTGTCACTTCGTGTTCTATTTGTGCTTGTTCTGGTGGCTGTCTTAAGATTTCGTTTTCCTCTGATTGTTTAATTGGTGCGTGTTGTTCTTTGTTTGTTTGCTCTGGGATGTTTGAGTCCATTACTGTATTTTCTTCTTCTTCTGATTGCACATTATTTTGTTCCAGTATTTGTTGTACTTGTTGTTTGATGTTTTCTAATTCTGACTGGGGTATCCTGTTATTTTTGATTATTACACGGATCTGATCAGCTAGTCGTTGTTCTGTTAAAAATTTTAATTCTGGGTATCTGGTAATAAATGTTGTGTATACTTGTGATCTGTATCCAGTTGTGTTGGTTCCTAGGTTTGTTGCTTGGTAATAACAGAACATGAGGTGTCGATTAACTTCATCTGACCATCTCATCCTCTGTCTTTGTTTTCCTTCTAGGGTGGTTGCAGGAAGCATATCCTGTAAAACACCTCTATTTGGATTTAAATCATTTTCCAGTTGGCTAGCAGTGTCGTTACCATTGTGGGCGGGCATAGGGTTCAAGCGTCGTCCCCGACCATGACGGCGCTTGTCCGAGGCTTCTTTAGTTCTGTCCTGAACCAACTAATCACACTAAAGGGGGGTTAGCCCTATTAGTGGTTTGTTCTTTTCGTCGCCTTTTACGACTGGCAGAACATACCGGAGGCCTATTCTTTTCCCGGGCCTCCACGGGTATTATTATTATTATTATTATTATTATTATTATTATTATTATTATTATTAGGAATACAAGACATTCTGACGAAGAAAGTGATATGGCCGGCGTAGAAGGTTTTCGAGGTCAATCATTAATAGGGTGACGCTAGAATGTGTATCGGTAATAAGGACTTATGTCACCAACAGAGCCGTGCTTAAAAATGCATACAACAAATTGTAATCGGTCTTCGTCGATCATGAAAAGATAATGAAGACAGGTTCTATGACTGATCATGCCAATTTGCACATAAGCTTCTACAATGGTGGCCGACCAACTGTGTCACCTTGGCAAGACTTCCACGTTGTCATGTCTGGGAAATTCTGAAACAGAGAAGTGTGGGTTACGACAAAGTAGACGTGACTACCTTTTAAGAGTATATAATGTCGTAAGGGTTACAAACTTGAGATGCTGCCGTTATGAAGAGTCTACGAGCACGTAACATCCTACACTATAAGCTACAAGTAGTCAAGTGCTCACAGGATATAGATCAGATAAGCAAAATATCTTCTTTCTTTGAGTATCGGTGAAATAATTAGTTTGAATGTAGCAACTTAAACAATGAACGCTCGATCCGGACCACGTTTACATCTTTACTTTGCGGGCTTTCAAATAGAAAGGTGTGATGGACCTCAACTACGTACCCTCCGTCTCAAAAGTTTTGGCTGGTTTCGTTGTCTAGGGGCAGGGATACGTAGCTGCCGCATTACAGGGCAAATACTGCTCAGTCTACAGTATACGATAAGAATACACACGTGAATCGAACGGTCGGAGGTTTCTATCACTTGGTAACTGCGAATTATGCATGTAACATATAAATTTATAAATGAAAGGCAACAATTTAATAAAATCAGCAGGTACTATCTTAACGACTTTAACTGATGAGTATGATAGTAGAAGTACTTTTGAGAATGCAGTATATTTCTGCAAAACACTTATTATTTGAGTCGATGGTCCAGCAATTAAATAAAATATAAGTTGAATAACAGGGAAACAATAGATTCCTGCAGCACGTAATTAGCTATGAACAACAACACAGCTCGCGAGATATTCACTTCTGAACGCATACTACGACTTCACTGCAGAAGCCACGGAAATCACACAAGAGCTCAAGTCGGCACTCCGAAATATTTCTATCCTCCGTGACCATGCAAAACCTGCTCCACTGTCCAAGTCTTTCCGCCGACTCCGCCACTGTCGCTCCGTCGCTTCCAGCACTTCCCGTGTCCTACTCAGTACTGCCCAGAACTGCCCTACTGTCCGTGTCCTGTGCCGTCCTGTCCAACACTGCCCTGTTCCAAACCACCCTGTCCTCTCTCAAAACGATCCTCCACCCCCACTTCCACACAGTCTCTCCATTAACGAGTCTTGTGATTGGCTAGAGCGATCCCTCCATGTCTCCTAGCCAATGCACACTCAAAAACATAATGTAACGTATTCGAAATACTGAATTTACATTTAAATACTTGAAATTAAATAAATATTTCTACAGCTGACCATAAACACGCTCTCTAACACACATTATTAAATACATAAACAATTAAATAAACATACATCAAAAGAAAAGAAGCCAAAGGTAGGCCAGGAGCCTAATGTCTCTGTGCTTTCTAAAACACAGTAAAGAATGGACCAGTTTCTTCAGGAATTACATACAGCGGATATTAACAAACACATAGATGAATCAATATATTTATAACCATGCTGCTACCGGTTTCTTCTGTAACTGTGGAGTACTTATGGCCTGACGCAATCGATAGTAATCGGCCACTTTGACCTCCAATAACTCATGTGCTTTTTAAGTTACATACCTGTTATTCATACGAGTTTAGCTTCTAAAGACACGGCGATCGACAAAATCGGATGAAGCGTTTATATTTTGGAAATTCGTTGCTGGATGTTACTTGCCTAATGTAAAGTCAGATATTAAACTTTAAACTAATAATGATATTGATAATCAGATTACATAAACAGAATCGTCATGCAAATAATAGTAATGTACATGTTTCTTTTTGAGGTGTCATGTTTCATCTGGCTACCGTTAATTTTCCCACAGATTTCACTCTATATTCTGATTAAAATTTCTTGATAGTTGACGTCTGTCACTTGTCGCTGCATTGTTGCCACATTGGCTGCCCTCTTATAGGGGACACAAAAACATGGCGGATAACGTCACAAATGCTGTTAATGTATAATGCGGAGCAATGTTGCAAATGACAGTTTCGAGGTACGACAGAAATGCGACTTGCTCTGTCGACAGCTGATTTTAAATAACCAATGACTGAACTATGGCAGACGTGGCAGACATCGCGTATTACCACAACCTCGTGATGTGTAATATATCCGTGAAAATGGCCGTCCATAATCTGCAGCAGACGTAAAATGGTTCAAATGACTGTGAGCACTATGAGACTTAACTTCTGAGATCATCAGTCCCAAAGAACTTAGAACTACTTAAACTTAACTAACCTAAGGACATCACACACATCCATTCCCGAGGCAGGGTTCGAACCTGCGACCGAAGCGGTCGCGCGGTTCCAGACTGTAGCGCCTAGAGCCGCTAGGCCACTCCGGCCGGCTGCAGACGTAAAATGGCGGTCTCTTTTTTCACTGCGATTAAAGGTAGTCTCTAAAAGAAAACCCAAGACAGAAAAAAATTTAGTTTCAGAGGTGAAAAAAGAACTGTAATTTCTCGCTATCGTTCATTGGTTACCTGTGACTATCCTTAGAGTGGCTTTACGAACCAATATGCAGTCCTCCCTGGTACGTCACTGTAGATTATCGGCGATACTGGTAGTTTCCAAATGATAAAAGAATGAAAGGAAGAAAAATAAGAGCAGATAAAAATGTTAATAAATAGTGGAAATGACACGACAAACTATTACAAAGTTTTTATAAAGTTACATTTAAATCAATTAACTTAATAAAAATAAAGACGGAAGTCTTTTGACTAAATTTAGAAATAAGAAAATTTCGCTGTTCGTTATAAATTTGGAACATGCGACCTTCTGCACAACTTCATGAGCCAACTACCACACCACATTATTACCTTATTTACAGTTATTACATTTATGAGTCAGATTCCAGTAGCAACATTGAGTCAAAACCTTCAAAACTTTGGCTTCACGTAATGTCGTGAGAAACTTTTCTAATGTAGGCCGATTTGTGTGGTTATGACTGTATATGTGATGCTGAATGGCGTGTTATGCGGAAAGTTCTTGTAGTGTTTGGTTACAGCTGTGTATGAAATGGGCGTATATCATTAGCATCGTTTTGTGTGTGTGTGTGTTGTTCTTATTGTTATCAAGCGCGTAATGGAATACGAAATTAAAGCGCCAGATCCAGGATTCTGGATGCAAACACATGAAGACAGAAGGCCAGATATGGTGAGCTGACCATTTGTTGTGGCAGTTTGGCAATGGCGAACGGCTTGGGCGTGACATTGAGCGCTCTGACTGGAGGAAACCAGCTCCAGCCCATGAAGTGTCCACTATCATGTATTTTCAACAAGACAGTAGTTCCCATATCGTAATTTCACTTCGTAATTCTTATTTTTTTTTTTTCTACGGATCTCGGCAGGGGACAGATTTAAATATCCTGTACATTCCATTTGGAAACAGTAACACTTTTCAATGCGATTGGATGCTTTCGCGGCGTATTCCTGTGATGAACTCTTCTCAGGTGATCAGCCGATTGGTGGCGTCGTTTTTCGCTGAGTTTCGGTGAGTTTCGTACCCATCATCCTCAAGCGAGGTGTTGTGCAGCGCAGCATCCCCACACCTCGATTGATGATGCGTACGAACTTCATCAAAACGTTGCAACGAGACGACGCCACCACTCGGCTGATCACCTGAGAAGAGATCATCACATTAACAGTTTTCTTGTGGATAATTGAATTTAGCCTCGACCTTTACAGAAGTACTTAATTTTAGTCTCATTACATCAAGTACAGGCGAGTATAGCAGTTAGTTACACTAACTTGTAAATTAGTTTGCACAATCACATTACTCTCCAGCATAAATTCGTAGTAGCCACCGAAGACCATACAGCTTCGGCCGTCTCACCTGTTTTCATAGTGCACAGTTGTCCCCTGTTATTCTGATAAACGGTCTGACTCAAAATGTTCACACCGGTTATACATTAGTATCATGGACACAATAAACATTTAGCCGATAGAAATCTTGTTTCTCTCCACGGCTGATCTCTTAATAACATAAATAAGTAGTTAAACTGATATTACTATCTCAGAACATAAATAAATGTCTTTTCATGATAAACAAAATAGGAGAAATACAGAAAAAATGGTTAGAGTTTAGACTGCTCTTTCACCTTCTGTACAAATAATTATTCAATCCGATGTTCTTGGTGTACCAACATTAATGACTTTTCACAGAACGTACAAGGCGTATTCGCAAAGTAAGGTCCTTTTAGGTGCGAAATGGAAACCACTGTAGAAACCCTATGGAACTTGTGTAGGGCAGTGACTTTAAATCGCTCTTTCCAGTTCAGAGTGCAACGTGATCACGTTGAAATGCCTAAAACAACAATGTCTTCCACTAAGTATGTGGATCTGGTGAGACATTTCGCCGGAATTTATGCAGCCCACACAACATCAACGTCATGCATTTCTTTCTTCAAGAGAATTCTCAGCCGCATTCTGCAGGGACAATGAAGACGCTCCTGCAGCGTTTTCGATGGGAAGTGTTTTATCACCCACAATACAGTCCTTAATTGGCTCCCTTCCTTGTTCATCAATGCTCACAAGAACCGATGGCGACCGAAACAACATTTTGGCACAAACAACGAAAGGCGGGCAGGAGTAGAGATTTAGCGGAAAGCGACGCGACTGCTTTCAGTTACCAGTTCATTGGAAAGTTTGTACAACGTCACGACAAATGTGTAAACCGGAGCGGCGACTGTTTAGAAAGGTAGCTGGAAGGTGTGGCTGTTTCGAATTTAAAAAATTTTATTTTCACTCTTGTTTTCATTTCGCGACCGATCGGACCTTTCTTTCCGAACAGCCCTCGTAGTTACATGTACAAAAATTTGAACCTGTCGTGTTTCACAGATTTTCGATAATACATAGTTATTTTGTACGATATTTCTGAACTTGGAAGCTTTGAGACTAGCTATGCGGATACCTCTTCAGATATTGGTGAGAATATAAAACTTAAATTTTCTCCGGTCTAGGAGAACGCAAGGATAAATGCTAGCGTTAGGCATACTAACTGTTTTATATGGACCGGTGTAAAGCAACTGCCGTTTACTACTGCGTTTATGGAGAGTAGAAGATTTCGAATGTGATCTATGCAAAACTATTTCTCCAAGAGTGTACATTCGAATATATTTAGAAAAGAAATCATTGAAACCTAGTAAATATTTGACACCACTTTGTACAGTCGGCGCTCTCCAAGCTGTATCGACAGATACTAAAATCATGTGTTATTTTGGCAGTACTGGGTGTAATTAAGTATTACAGTATTTGTTTGTTGGTTTGGCCTTGTGGCACCTGAAAAGGGATTTTATAAACTGTTCAGTGTACCTCTGCATATTTGGGAAATAGCAGTATAAATTATGTTTCCTCAAGCATATTGTAGCACCGTTATGGCCTAAAACGCTATAGGTTATGCAAGACTAAAGGTTCTCTACATGCATTATGGATAGAGACACACTAGGTATTACTGTTCACATTGCTTTGGTACAAAAATGCCCCTTTGTGATTATTGAAACGTTGAATTCTCTCAGGCGGGTTGTGTGACAGAAGGCTTCTAACCTTACGCTACCTAGGATCTGAATCCTGCAGTGTAATCATGTTGTGTCTAAATAATACTGCATATAGCGGATGTCTGTCATCAAAAGTATTCCGTAGCATGTAATTTGCTGAATGAGATCAGAGAGTTGAGTAACTCCTTGTGGCAGACGTGATAAAGTGACAGTGACGTCATTATTCTTTACCTCAGATATGCGTTATTTCAAAGACATGTATTTGAAGAAATGTTATCTATCTAGGATTTCTAGGGCTCAGCGAATTACATGTTAACAGAAAGCGAAGAGACAGATGGTCGTAGTATACTTCACTATACTTACCATAATTAATTTCTTAATAACCCAAACGACAGCTAGAGCTCTGAGGTCAGAAGCCATATATCTACAGGCACATTAAAACAGAGTTCTACTTGCAAAACTGATCACGTTAATTTCAGCTTTACAATCTCTTCCTGGCATCACAAACTAATTAGCTCCAGTTCCCATAATAGCATCAAAATCTTTTTGATAACTATCTGACCACAACGAAATTGCTTTCTTCTTAAGTAAACTAAGAGTGATGTGCTGTGCAGCAAGTGACTGTGTACAAAACGATGGAAGGATGAACATAAACCAATAAATGTTTTTAAATGTCGTTTAGTGTGTAGCGCAGGAAAGTTCCTTATTGTAGTTATTTTATCATGATCAGGTACCAGGCCTGATAGGGAAATAATAAGGCCTAGGAATTTAATTTCTTTTGTACAAAACTCTGACTTAGCAGTCACTCTGTTGAAATTGGCACAAAACCCTATTTAGTAAGCCCAAGTGTTCTTTCCATGTGACATTATCAATTAAAATCTCATATGATGCTGCCTTATCTAGCAGATCAGATATAATCACAGTGTTTGACACTGTAATGAATACATAAAAGCTCACATTTAGACCAAATGGCAAAACACAAAGCTGATAGCTCCTGCCACCATCCATCATATAAAATACTGTGTATTTTTTCGACTCAGCTGTTAATGGAATCTGCCAATAAAATATCTCAGATCTGGGTTGGATAAATGGTATATGACATGGAACTTTGGCAGTTGCTCTTCCAAGTTCTCAGGTTGTGTACGTCGATTGCACACGGGTCTAGGACCAGACATACTTCTCCATTAGTTTTCATTACAGATAAAACAGGGCTACAACACATTCAATGATACCGTTCTCTTCATTTCGTGACCTGTAGCCTCACATTTCGACCATGGGATGGCGTATGATTTCCTACAGAAAGTATATAATGGCGCCACGTCCATTTGATAGACGTAATTGTTTATTACTCCGCGTTTTTCATTGATTACACATGAATGTGTTACTAGTAATTCATGTAGTAGTTCTCATTGTTGCTCATCACAAAGTGGTTATCGAAGTACATTATCAAGCAAACAAGTGTTATCGGAATAATTCGTACTATAGCAAGCCCATGAGTTTGTAGCAGGTGCGCCCTTAGTCGTTAAGAATTGTGCTTTTATTCCATGATAGTGTTTACCACGTTTAACTGTAACTCTTGTTAAGATGTCATCATAATATTCACTGTCGGTAAAAAGGTAGGACTTACCTAGGGAGTAGTCTATTGTTGTTTCCTTGACCCTTAAGAGCTCAACGCCTATCAATCAACTACAAGATACTTCTAAAATGAAATTTTCACTCTACAGCGGAGTGTGCGCTGATATGAAACTTTCTGGCAGATTAAAACTGTGAGCCGGACCGAGACTCGAACTCGGGACCTTTGCCTTTCGCGGGCAAGCGCTCTACCGACGCAGCTACCCAAGCACGACTCACGCCCCGTCCTCACAGCTTTAATTCCGCCAGTACCTCGTCTCCTACCTTCCAAACTTTACAGAAGCTCTCCTGCGAACCATGCAGAACTAGCACTCCTGAAAGAAAGGATATTGCGGAGACATGGCCTAGCCAAAGCCTGGGGGATGTTTCTAGAATGAAATTTTCACTCTACAGCGGAGTGTGCGCTGATATGAAACTTTCTGGCAGATTAAAACTGTGTGCCGGACCGAGACTCGAACTCGGGGCCTTTGCCTTTCGCGGGCAAGCGCTCTACTGACTGAGCTACCCAAGCATGACTCACGCCCCGTCGTCACAGCTTTAATTCCGCCAGTACCTCGTTTACAAGATACTTTACAATTAGAAGATGGCATAAAGTTGGCAAAAAATATTACCTATTAAAACATATACTTGAGTTTGCCATTTGACAGGTTGCAATCATGCACCAAAAGATCCGGTTATCCGACGATTTTGTACCTTGTATGTAGCTACTCTGTTTACTTCTTTCAGATGCATGTACCATACGTTGCATGTCATTCTAGTCTGTATGCTGTACATTGCATAATTCTACTCTACTGTCATTACATTCATTACAGCGCAACATGTTGGAGTGAGGAACAACTGTGTCCCCATTCTGTAATACGATCAACGTCGGAGACCTTAATGAGGTCATTCTTTTCCACTAATTAAGGCCGGAAATGCCTGCGTTTGAGTAGGCCCTTTTCAAGTAAGAATTTGTGCTGTGTAGGATCTTGCCGCTATTTCGTACGGTATATTCCTCTGTAACAAACCACTAGAAGTCATAGCATTATCATACGGCGCAGGAACCACAGTAAGATTAACACTTTGATTACATGCTGCATTTGAAGTTGGTGCTGCACCTCGAACTAAACTTTTGGTTGCAGATATTTCTAGTCACTTGTTAGTAATGTGAGTAGTCATTTGTCAATGTCTTTATAGTGAATCTTTACTGAAGGTTTGTTTAATCTATTCGAGCTCTGTTTTACGATATCCACCAGAATTGTCACAACTTGACACGGTGGTAGTAATGGTTTCGCTGACAACTCATCGGAGTTCCGAGTTTAGGTTCTCACATATTTCCATAAAGTTTTCTGTCAGCCATTGCAAAAAAATCGTCGACAATGAGTTTGCACCGATCTTTCGACTGGTTTTCCACTTTCGCGGTCTACTCATTGATGAAAGTATCTATTTTCTAATTGTTGAGTAGGATCACGTATTTGTTCTTACTGTTTCGTCAGAACAGATACAACTACCGGAACATCACAATAAGCTGTTTTCAGTTGTGATACGTCACTTGCTAAAATAATGTACTGTATAGGCAACTTATTAAAATTAGCACTTAAAGTCATTAATTCATTGGACTGTTTTTTCTGTTTTAAATATGTTAAAACCCGTGTATAATATTTACACCAAAAACGTTATAGAATCAATAGGCTAATTATTAGTTCGCAAATCAGATTCACAAGAATCGCTGTGCATCGTAACATTTTCTTCACGTGAAACGTCATCACATTCAAGTTCTACATTTGGTATTTGACTGTATGCTTGAATATCGTATTCTCATAGAATATTTCCAGCAGAAATATATACTCCCGTTTCAGAGTTCGATTCTGGTTTGAGCACGGAAAGATGAGAATTTTTTACATCCACGTCGTCTAGTCCGCTTTACTCACCGTTCAGCACACCACTATTGTTAGCGTGTGAAACCTGTTTCTTAACTTTTCCTATTTTCATCATAACAAATAAATTCAATAAAACAGTTTTGAAAATTTTTGCAGTAAGCCAAGACTTGAAAAACTGTCTACAGAATTAAGCTGAGATTAAATAGTGATTAGCATGAGAAGTTTACTTCAGGGCTCACACTGTGTGTCTTTACATGTTGGTTAAGGAAAGTGCGGACATCTTGTAGCACATAGCTCGTAATAATTTGCACAAAAAATTTAATTCAATAAAGGAAATTTCACATTTAACCCGTAATAAAATGACGAATGCTTTGATATTATTAATTTTGTTCATTGGAGCAGAAAGTTTGCTACGTCTAAAGTATGTACCTGAAACAATGATGATGTCGAATAAGCTTCAATAATGGGTTCTAGATTCAAAGTTTCTTTATAAATCGGCGTCCAGTTATGGTCTGAAAGATGTTTTTCTTTTACTTTGAAGGATCATACTTTTCCTTGGGACACCGGTCAAGCGGAATTCCACGAAAAGCAGAAGAAAAAGATGTAATATTTTACACGACGGAACTCAGTCTTACCATTTATAATAATAATAACTTTTCAATGGTTTTGCCGTAGAATTGATGAGAGCAAATATATTATTATTATTGCTATATGGAGACGTTCTGACACAGAAAATAATCACCGTAGCTGATTTTCTAGGTCAGTGATTAACAGGGTGACGCTAGACCGTTTTTCGGTAGTCTACATTTGTGACGATAATATTGGCATGCAGCTTTACTGTATGATAAAATGATGATGGCGTCCTCTTGGGTAAAATATTCCGGAGGTAAAATAGTCCCCCATTCGGACTCCGGGCAGGGACTACTCAAGAGGACGTCGTTATTAGGAGAAAGAATACTGGCATTATACGTATCGGAGCGTGGAATGTCAGATCCCTTAATCGGGTAGGTAGGTTAGAAAATTTAAAAAGGGAAATGGATAGGTTAAAGTTAGATTTAGTGGGAATTAGCGAAGCTCGGTGGCAGGAGGAACAAGACTTTTGGTCAGGTGAATACAGGGTTATAAATATAAAATCAAATCGAGGTAATGCAGGAGTAGGTTTAATGATGAATAAAAAAAAATAGGAGTACTGATAAGCTACTACAAACAGCATAGTGATCGCATTATTGTGGCTAAGATAGACACGAAGCCCACGCCTACTACAGTAGTACAGTAGTACAAGTTTATATGCCAACTAGCTCTGCAGATGACGATGAAATTGATGAAATGTATGATGAGATAAAAGAAATTATTCAGGTAGTGAAGGGAGACGAAAATTTAATAGTCATGGGAGACTGGAATTCGAGAGTAGGAAAAGGGAGAGAAGGAAACATAGTAGGTGAATATGGATTGCGGTTAAGAAATAAAAGAGGGAGCCACCTGGCAGAATTTTGCGCAGAGCATAACTTAAATCACAGCTAACACTTGGTTCATGAATCATGAAAGGAGGTTGTATACATGGAAGAAACCTGGAGATATTAAAATGTATCAGATACATTATACAATGGTAAGACACAGATTTAGGAACCAGGTTTTAAATTGTAAAACATTTCCAGGGGCAGAAGTGGACTCTCACCACAATCTATTGGTTGTGAACTGTAGATCAAAACTGAAGAAACTGCAAAAAGTTGGGAATTGAAGGAGATGGGACCTGGATAAACTGACTAGACCAGAGGTTGTACAGAGTTTCGAGGAGAGCGTAAGGGAACAATTGAATGGAATGGGGGAAGTTAATACAGTAGAAGAAGAATGGGTAGCTTTGAGGGATGAAATAGTGGAGGCAGCAGAGGATCAAATAGATACAAAGACGAGGGATAGTAGAAACCCTTGGGTAACAGAAGAAATATTGAATTTAATTGACGAAAGGAGAAAATAAAAAAAAGGCAGTAAATGAAGCAGGCAAAAAGGAATACAAACGTCACAAAATGGCTAAGCAAGGATGGCTAAAGGACAAATGTCAGGATGTAGAGGCTTATCTCACAAGGGATAAGATAGATACTGTATACAGGAAAATTAAAGAGACCTTTCGAGAAAAGAGAACCACTTGCATGAATATCAAGAGCTTTGATGGAAACCCAGTTCTAAGCAAAGAACGGAAAGCAGAAACGTGGAAGGAGTATATAGAGGGTCTATACAAAGGCGATATTCTTGAGGACAATATTATGGAAGTGGAAGAGGATGTAGATGACGATGAAATGGGAGATATGATACTGCGTGAAGACTTTGACAGGGCATTGAAAGACCTAAGTCGAAACAAGGCCCCGGGAGTAGCCAACATTCCATTAGAGCTACTGACAGCGTTGGGAGGTCCAGTCCTGACAAAACTCTACCATCTGGTGAGCAAGACGTATGAAACAGGCGAAACACCCTCAGACTTCAAGAAGAATATAATAATTCCAATCCCAAAGAAAGCAGGTGTTTACAGATGTGAAAATTACCGAACTATCAGTTTAATAAGTCACAGCTGCTTAATACTAACGCGAATTCTTTACAGACGAATGGAAAAATTGATAGAAACCCACCTCAGGGAAGATCAATTTGGATTCCGTAGAAATGTAGGAACACGTGACGCAATACTGACCCTACGACTTATCTTAGAGGAAAGAATAACGAAAGGCAAACCTACGTTTCTAGCATTTGTAGACTTAGAGAAAGCTTTTGACATCGTTGATTGGGATACTCTCTTTCAAATTCTGAAGGTGGCAGGTGTAAAATACAGGGAGCGAAAGGCTATTTACAAATTGTACAGAAAGCAGGTGGCAGTTACAAGAGTCGAGGGGTATGTAAGGGAAGCAGTGGTTGGGAAGGGAGTGAGACAGGGTTGTAGCCTATCCCCGATGTTATTCAATCTGTATATTGAGCAAGCAATAAAGGAAACAAAAGAAAATTTCGGAGTAGGTATTAAAATCCTTGCAGAAGAAATAAAACTTTGAGGTTCGCCGATCACATTGTAATTCTGTCAGACAGCGAAGGACTTGGAAGAGCAGCAGAACGCAATGGACAGTGTCTTGAAAGGAGGGTATAAGATGAACATCAACAAAAGCAAAACAAGGATAATGGAATGTAGTTGAATTAAGTCGGGGGATGCTGAGTGAATAAGATTAGGAAATGAGATAACTAAAGTAGTAAAGGAATTTTGCTATTTGGGGAGTAAAATAACTGATGATGGTCGAAGTAGAGAGGATATAAAATGTAGACTGGCTATGGCAAGAAAAGCGTTTCTGAAGAAGATAAATTTGTTAACATCGTGTATGGATTTAAATGTCAGGAAGTCGTTTCTGAAAGTATTTGTATGGAGTGTAGCCATGTATGTAAGTGAATCGTGAACGATAAATAGTTTAGACAAGAAGAGAATAGAAGCTTTCGAAATGTGGTGCTACAGAAGAATGCTGAAGATTATGTGGGTAGATCTCATAACTAATGAGGAGGTATTGAATAGATTTGGGGAGGATATTGTGGCACAACTTGACTGGAAGAAGGTATCGGTTGGTAAGACATGTTCTGAAACGTCGAGGGATCTCCAATTTAGTATTGGAGGGCAGCGTGGAGGGAGACCAAGAGATGAATACACTAAGCAGATTCAGAAGGATGTAGGCTGCAGTAGGTACAGGGAGATGAAGAAGCATGCACAGGATAGAGTATCATGGAGAGCTGCATCAAACCAGTCTCAGGACTGAAGACCACAACAACATTTAGCCGTCTGGTGGGGCCATGCCGTCTAGGCGCTTCAGTCTGGAACCGCGTGACCGCTCCGGTGGCAGGTTGGAATCCTGCCTCGGGCATGGATGTGTGTGATGTCCTTAGGTACGTTAGGTTTGAGTAGTTCTAAGTTCTAGGTGACTGATAACCACAGATGTTAAGTCCCATAGTGCTTAGAGCCTTTTGAACCATTTGAACCACAACAACAACAATAGTGGTGTGAGTAAAATGCGTACAACAAATAGTAGTAGGACATCGCAAAAGATAAAAATTCAGGGTCTATGACCGATCAGTACCACCGATGAATTGCGTGACATTACCAAGACCTCAATGCGCCCATTGTCTATGGGTACCGTCTTCAAGTAGTGCTCATATCGTGCTCGGTCCCTGATCCGAAACACGCCACCGTTGACATTTTCGTTAATAATCAGCAGTGGCGGCAGAAGACTTCCGGCATAATAAGTCACCCTCGTTCATCCAACGGCCGTGTCAAAGAGGGCGGAGGAGCGGGCAGAGGGTAAAGACACTCTATTGTCCTTGGAGCGGGAAACTGCTTCTTAAGGCGAAAGAATCAGCAGAGATCAACGGTGTGAGGATGCAGAAGGTAATGGAAACCACTGCATTAAGACGCATAACGTGTATACTCAGGACATATGACAGGTAACTGAAACAGTGTCATGATGATTCTTCCATTGGCAAAAGATTCTGGAATAGTCCCCCATTCGGATCTCTGGGACGGGACTGCCAAGTGGGAGGTGGCCATGAGAAAAGGCTGAATAACAAACGAAACGATAACGTTCTACGAGTCGGGGAGTGGAATGTCAGAAGCGTGAACACGGTACGGAGGCTATAAAATGGGAAAGGGAAAAGCAGAGGCTCAATCTAGACATAGTTGGGGTCAGTGAAGTGAAATAGAAAGACGAAAACAATTTATAGCCAAATGAGTATAGGATAATATCAATACAAGCACAAAATAGTATAAAGGGAGTATGATTCGTTATGAATATGAAAGTAGTGCAGAGAGTGTGTTACTGTGAACAGTTCAGTGATCAGGTTGTTCTTATCAGAATCAACAGCAAACCTACACTGACAACGATAGTTCAGGTATACGTGTCGACATTGCAAATTGAAGATGAAAAGATACTGAACATGTATGAGGTTACTGAAAGGGTAATATAGCTCGTAAAAGGAGATGAAAATGTAATAGTTATGGGAGACTGGTATACCGTTGTAAGGGAGGAATAGAAGGAACGGATGGTCTTGTGACAAGGAATGAGAGAGGAGAAAGACTAATGGAGTTCTTTAATAAATTTCAGCTATTAAAAGCGAATTCTCTGTTCAAGAATCATACGAGGAGGAGATACACTTGGGAAAGGCTGGGGCATAAGGCAAGATTTCAGTTAGATTATGCCATGGTCAGGCAGAGCTACCGAAATCAGATACTGGATTGTAAGGCGTACCCAGGAGCTGATATAGCCCCAGACCGCAATTTAGTAATGGTGAAGAACAGAATGGAGTTAAAAAGATAATAGTTTTCTCGTGGGACACGGGTCAAGCATTATTAAACGAAACATAAAAGGAAACAATGCAAAATTTTATACTTCCTACCGAAGTGCTAAGGAATGACGAGATACGCTTATAAATCTCTAAGGGGACAGAGAGCAATAAGGGTTAGCTGAGTAGATATTACAGGAATGGACATACCAAAAAAGGGCGATCACATAAGTGGGAAAGAAAAAACTTAGGTACAAATAAGACAACTGCGAGGAAACCATGGGTAACAGAATAAATACTTTCGTTGATCGATGTAAGAAGGAAGTACAAAAATGTTTAGTGAAATTCAGGAGTACATAAATACAAGCCGCCAAAGGAATGCAAGAGAAAGGAAATCCAGGGAAGCCAAGACGAAATTGCTGCAGGAAAAATGTGAAGAAATCGAAAAAATAAATGATTGTCAGAAGAACTGGCAGAAAAGAGAGCGGATAGGTGGAAAGAGTACATTGAAGGTCTCTATGAGGGGGAAGATTTGTTGATGTGATAGAAGAAGGAGTCGATTTAGAAGAGATAGGGCATCCAGTATTAGAATCGGAGTTTAAGAAAGCTTTGGATGACTTACGATCAAACGACGCACAAGGGATAGATAAACTTCCATTTGAATTTCTAAAATCATTGGTGGCAGTGGCAACAAAACGACTTTTCACGTTGGAGTGCAGAACGTATGAGTCTGGCGACACACGATCTGACTTTCGGAGAAACGTCATCAACACAATTCGGAAGACTGCAAGAGCTGAGAAGTGCAACAATTATCCCACAATCAGCTTAACAGCTGAAGCACACAAGTTGCTGGAAACACTAAAATACAGACGAAGGGGAAAGAAAACTGAAAATGTGTTACACGGCGATCAGTTTGGATTTAGTAAAGGAAAAGGTTCCAGAGAGCCAATTTTGACGAGGCTATTGATAATGGATTCAAGACTAAAGAAAAATCAAGACACTTTCATAGGATCCGTCGAACCCGGAGAAAGCGTTCGACAATATAAAATTGCCCGAGATGTTCGAACTTCTGAGAAAAATGGAAGCAACCTATAGAACGAGAAGGGTAATATTTCTAAGAGCCAAGAGAGAATAATAAGACTGGACGACCAAGGACGAAGTGCTCGGATTAAAAAGGGGATACATTCTGTCGCCCATATTGTTCAATCTGTACATCGAAGAAGCAATGATGGAAATGAAAGACAGCTGAAGTAATGGCATTAAAATTCAAGGGAAAGGATGTCAATGATACGATTCGCTGATAACATAGCTATCCTGTGTGAAAGTGAAGAAGAATTACAGAATCTGCTGAATGGAATGAACAGTCTAGTGGGTACAGAAAATGGACTGACAGTAAATCGAAAAAAGACGAAAGGAATGAGAAGTAACCGAACAGAGAGAATCTTAACATCACAGTTGGTGGCCATGAAGTAGATGAAGTACTTATTTCTACTACCTAGGCAACAAAAAAACCAATGATTGAAGAAGCAAGGAGGACACCAAAAGCAGACTAGCACTAGCATAAAGGGCATTCCTGGTCAAGAGAAGTCTATTAGTATCAAATATAGGCCGTAATTTGAAGAATAAATATCTGAAAACGTACGTTTGGAGCAGAGCATTGTGTGGTAGTGAAACATGGACTGTGGGAAACCGGAAAAGAAGAGAATCGAAGCATTTGAGATGAGGTGCTACAGACGAATGTTAAAAATGTGGTGGACTTATAAGGAATGAAGAGGCTCCGCACAGAATCGGAGAGAAAAGGAATATGTAAAAATCACTGTCAAAAAGAAGGGACCGGATGATAGGACATCTGTTAAGTGTAGTGTAACGACGTAAGTTCCTTATTAATGATTTTCTTTCGACATATGACCATGTGTAGACTTCGTCACCTACGTCAGTTACAACCCACAAAAATGGTTCAAATGGCTCTGAGCACTATGAGACTCATCTGCTGAGGTCATTAGTCCCCTAGAACTTAGAACTAGTTAAACCTAACTAACCTAAGGACATCACAAACATCCATGCCCGAGGCAGGATTCGAACCTGCGACCGTAGCGGTCTTGCGGATCCAGACTGCAGCGCCTTTAACCGCATGGCCACTTCGGCCGGCAGTTACAACCCACTTCAAAATTATTTATATTCTTTTTAAATTGTCTCAGAATGGTTCTTGAACGAAACTGTAAAACATCATTTGAGTCGTATGCGCAGAATTACGTCACTCGGTCCAATTGGTTTGCGTAAACTTTTTCAATTTAGATTTCGTTTGTTTCTCCTCAGAAATTATATTGATATACGTTATCTGATTTAATCGATATTAGAACCACATTGAATAAAATTTTGAGATTCCAAGTCGCGATGAACGCTGTCAAAATTCAATAATCTTGTGAAATATATTATTAATTCATTCACATAATTCTTCATAAATAAATCCTCGGAACACGTATTTCAACTTTAGTAGCATCCACTAGTTTATTATCTTCCTACATACAGACGTGAACCTGAGCCTTGACGAGACAAAACTAACATTTTCAGTAAGATTAAACTTCCTATGATATCATTGTTGTACAAAACATTACAAATTCTCAATTATTTTATTTTTAGAAGCACGACGCAACAACTCGGTTTCAGGATCTTCTGTAGCTCTTTGGCTGTCGACCCGCGACGTATAGTGGCCAGCAATTTTCTCTCTGGTCCCGGCAGCGAAGATGCTGTCTCCGTTCGTTGCGCCGCCCTCTCCGTACATGAAACATAAAAAATAAATACAAAAACTTTAGACATTTCACAACCATTACAAATATTACAAAAATACATAAACAAAACTAAATTAAACTTATATTCACCTGCAAACTGTGCTGACACTGGTGGATGGGTGACGCTTCAATTTCCCGTACCACTACATACCCCACCCACAAGCTCAGTTTGTCAGGTTTTAACCAAAAATAAAACTTTTTCTATATACAATATTTAACTGCTAATACATTTTCCTCACATTTTACGTAATCCAGAGTCCTTGCCCTTAGATAGTTAATCCTTTTACCACGATATTGTTGTGACTATTTGTCATTTATTCTTAATTGTGCTATTATGGTAATTCATAACCGAATATATGGAGATTACTCCTTTTCATTTAATAGTTGCTAGTAAATACTAATTTAGTACGTTCTTTAACGTTGTTACATTAGGACAGAGCGTTCAAATTGTGATAAATTAGTTTCAGTTTTATTCATTTACTAGAGTTATTCTTTCCAAAAATGTATATTACTAATAAGTTTCTCACAATAAGTAATAGTACTTTTTACCTTACGTCATTCTTTTCCCTAATGCCTTATTTATGCCTGAGGTCAAGAAGAAATCAAACAAAACTTTCTTTAGAATATCGGCACGGCTTTCTTTACCTTCGGACCCCTTGTTGGGTAATGGCAATTTATTTAGGAGAAACAAGCGAGAGAGCCCCGTTTGATGTGTACTACATTAACACTATTACAAATCTCTATTAAAGGCACTCTGCTATGTTCTCGTGAGCCATATAGCTCTGGACGCCCATGGTCCCTAAAATTATTAACCATTCCCTTTGGTTCCTACTATCCGAGTAAATATAAAAATATACAAAATTCCTTCTGACCTAATAACAAAATTTCTTCCATATAAATCCCCTTTTAGTTATCTTTCCCTTTTTGAAGTACCGGTAGATTATTGTAGAACACTTGTTTAAACTTCCTGTCATTTCTTTAAAATAACACGTAACTATCACGAAAACTTCACATGAATAAACTATGAACGCTCTTCCGTATGTAACATATACTAAATATTAACTTATTTAGGAATGAAGGGTTTCATTTCATCAACACTACATAATCCTTTAATTACACCTGATGAAGGTTCCATAAGAAGTAACGCTTTGGGATGTACAATCTTATGTACAACATATGGACCTTCAAAGATAAAGAAGAATTTTTTATATTTCTTATTGATCTTCGAACTTCTAGGATGAGATCGTACTAATACAAAATCTCCTACCTAATATGCGGGATCTATAGCATGTTGATTATAACTTTTAATTCTCCGTTCAGAACTTTTAACAATCTGTTCGCAAACTTTTTCGTTTGGATAGACAATTCGTAGAATAACATTTTTCTTTCCTTTACATAATACGGTAATCTACTAATTAGGACTCGTAGGAGATGACTTTCAATAATTGGTTCTTTAATTAATTTAGAACGGTTTAAATGCCATTCAAAATAATTCCTATAACCTCCCCATCGTTTAGAATATGGAGGAGGGTCTAACAACTCTAAAGTTAAGTGTTGTTGTTTTCCTCTTTACCAATTATTTTGTTTAAACTGCTTAACGAAATCATCCCAGTCCCTAAATTCAGTTCTATGCAGTACTGCCCATTCCGCAGCTTCTGCTTATAAATGTCCTATTACAAATTGAATCCGTTTCTCATTACTCTATTTAGGAGATAATGAAGTTTCAAAAGCTTTTATAAAGATTATAGGGTGAAGTTCGCCTCCTGGTTTGAATACAGGAAATCGACTTGCTACATTTGGATTTGTCGTTATATCATCCCAACATTCTGCGATAGACATAGTTGGATTTTGTTTAAATTGCAGAGACGGAGTTGCATCGGATTGGCTTGCCATGATTTCTTTATTTGTATTGTTGTCGTCCGAGCTAGCAAACACGATGCGACTGTTGTCTCTGATTACGTTATTACTTCTACTACTTGAAATGTTTTCATTATTATCTAATTCCGATAACCGTTTAGTAATTTCCTGTATTCTCATTTCTGTATTGGATACGCGGTTAGCTAATATCGATTCTTCACTGTGATCACGATGTGAACGCTCTGTACCTTCGTCAATGTTATTATCTTTGGAAGTCTCAAGGTTACTGCTTATTTCGGTAATTAAATATTTCATGTTTTCTATTTCAGTATGATCTTTTTCTACTCGATGAGTTAGTATCTCTAATTCTGCATCATCTATTGAAGAAATCTCTACAGGTCTGGTAGAAACGTCTTTAATAGATTCTAATAATTCTCTACGAACAGTTTCTGTTTGCATAGAAAATTCATCTCGTAACTTATCGTTATTTTTCTCTATTTCATTTACAACTAAGATATTGACATTATCTAGTCTCTCGGTTAAGTCAGTAATATCATTTCGCATGCGAGCTTTTCCCTCACGTGATTCCTGGATATGTTGTTCTAACCTTTTACAATTATCAGCAATCTTATTACTAAGTCCTACTAGTTTTTCCTGCATTTCAACTTTAGAAGCCTCTATTTTATCACTTAAATCTCGACTGGTTTCATTAAGATGTTCCTGTAACCCGTCTGTAGATTTTTTTAGCTCCCCTTTTAATCTAGCAGTAGATTCCTCGTTAGACTGTTTTAATTCCTGTTTTAGTTCCTCTTTTAATCTAGCAGTAGATTATTCGTTAGGCTGTTTTAATTCCTCTTTTAGTTCCTCTTTTAATCTAGCAATAGATTCTTCATTAGACTGTTTTAATATAGCAATAGATTCTTCGTTGGACTGTTTTAATTCCTCCTTTAATCTAGCAGTAGATTCTTCGTTAGATTGTTTTAATTTAGCGATCGCCCTAAAAAGGGATCTCATGCTCCTATCGGACATATCGCTTTTCGTCTGACATTTCACTTCCCGACATTATTGTAAGATATTAACTAGTTACACACGCAGACTTGTAATCAACAATCCTGTAAAAGCACACTCCCTATGTACAACACTCCACTTCCAACTTGAAACAAACTCACCGGACACTAATATTGTAGTTTGTAGTTCTCGGTGATCAGTGTGCTGCTATGGGCTGAAGAAGTAACAGCCGTCAATGCAGCCGCTCAGATGCTGCGACCCCGCTTCCGCAACCGGCAGGACGCTGAGTCGAACACCGGAGACGTCACTGGCTGCAACCACGCCCAGCCCACCGTTGACAGGCGAAACCCTCAGCATCACCTCTAATACCAGCCGGAGGAACGCCCCCCAGCTGACGTACTGGGCCTGTTAGTTTAGGAGAAAAAGGTTGTCGGGGTTTGCAGCGTTCAGCCGCTGCCCAACAGATGCGCCTTCTCGTGGAATAACTGCGTGACCGTACTGCTTGGCTGCGCTCCGTCAGCTTGCCCACACCCGCGAAGTCGCCGCTGGCTAGTAAAGGCTCCACGAAGACTCGCGTCGACTTCCGAAGGACTCTTGATGTTTTTAATTGTCTCGTACCTGTGTGCCTTAGATGCACACAAGTCCTGTCACGGTCGCCACGGTGTAGTGTAACGACGTAAGTTTCTTATAAATGATTTTCTTTCGACTTATGACCATGTGTAGACTTCGTCACCTACGTCAGTTACAACCCACTTCAAAATTATTTATATTCTTTTTAAATTGTCTCAGAATGGTTCTTGAACGAAACTGTAAAACATCATTTGAGTCGTATGCGCAGAATTACGTCACTCGGGCCAATTGGTTTGCGTAAACTTTTTCAATTTAGATTTCGTTTGTTTCTCCTCAGAAATTATATTGATATACGTTATCTGATTTAATCGATATTAGAACCACATTGAATAAAATTTTGAGATTCCAAGTCGCGATGAACGCTGTCAAAATTCAATAATCTTGTGAAATATATTATTAATTCATTCACATAATTCTTCATAAATAAATCCTCGGAACACGTATTTCAACTTTAGTAGCATCCACTAGTTTATTATCTTCCTACATACAGACGTGAACCTGAGCCTTGACGGGACAAAACTAACATTTTCAGTAAGATTAAACTTCCTATGATATCATTGTTGTACAAAACATTACAAATTCTCAATTATTTTATTTTTAGAAGCACGACGCAACAACTCGGTTTCAGGATCTTCTGTTGCTCTTTGGCTGTCGACCCGCGACGTATAGTGGCCAGCAATTTTCTCTCTGGTCCCGGCAGCGAAGATGCTGTCTCCGTTCGTTGCGCCGCCCTCTCCGTACATGAAACATAAAAAATAAATACAAAAACTTTAGACAATTCACAACCATTACAAATATTACAAAAATACATAAACAAAACTAAATTAAACTTATATTCACCTGCAAACTGTGCTGACACTGGTGGATGGGTGACGCTTCAATTTCGCGTCCCACTACATAAGGCATCAGGGAATGACTTCCATTCTACTAGACGGACCTCTAGAGGGCCAAAGCTGTAGAGGAAGACAGTGATTAGAATACATCAAGCAAATAATTGCGGACGTAGGTCGGTCGCATGTGCTACTCTGAGACGACAAGGTTGGCACAGGAGAGGACCACGTAGCGGGCTTCATCAAAAGAGCTAGAAGACAGAAAAAAAAGAGGGAGACAAGTCTTTCACGTTGTCTCGTCTGGATAGCAAATTCCAAAACAGAATCATGTGGGACAGGACAAGGTAGACGCATAATCTTCTTAAATAGAATGATTTCAAAGTTTATAATATTGTCATAACATATATAAACACGGGAAAATACCTCACCTCCTCGCAAAGCTTGCATCTGTGCCGGAGGCTAACTTAGAAGGAGAAGGAATAATTGAATCAGATAAGATCCCTCGCTAAGGAAGCTAGAATCGTTTGTTTCAGAGACAGTTTTCCGAAAATTTGCGTCTTTCCATCTGCGGCACGGTCGATTATCCACTTACAATGGAAAAGGTGATATCACAAGTACCGACCGATAATATTGTGTCCCTTAGTACACTGTCCTCTAGGGGAAAACCCTTCCCTACCACAAAAGAGTAATTCAGCATTAATAGAGAAATTGAGTGACCAAGAGCTATGTAATCGCTCTGAGAACCTTTAGTGCTTTGGTGGAAGCTAGAAACCCTCAGTGGTCTGATTGTACGAAACTTGTCTTATAAGCACGGGTAGCAGGATTCGTCCTCCAGGTAACTCTAACTCCTGTATTCACAGGTTTCGTTAAATGCCTTCTGGCGTGTACCGTAACACACAGGTGTTCAAAATTAAAGCAACAAACCACCATTATCCCGTCCTGTGGGTAATTCTCAATAAAATCATGCAAACTTTCAACAGGTGTCCTTACCATCGTGTCATGCACGGAAGATGGTATTCATTGGTAACGGACAACCATGCCAACGATGACGTCAATACCCCTATCAAATGGGATAGTGTTTGTCGGGTAGTCCCACATCCATAGCTGCAGTATACACAGTCACACAGTCACGGTGCAGTATGACAGAATGATGACACATACTAGGCTATCTGCGGTGGAGGCCCATGGGAAGACTGGAAGCAGGACAGTCGCAAACTGATCACGCCCGATGGCTTAATGTGAATCTTCTCTCGTTTTTCGGTTGTGGCGACAATTGATAGAATCGAAAATAAACCAAAGACCAGGGCGGGGTTGAACATGTATAACATCAGAAAGAAGGAACCGTTAACTGGCTGTAAGGGCGCGACGGTAGAGCCTTACAACAACACGGAAGGTGGCATCTGATTCGCAGCATCCACTGGGCGTGTTGTAGTGAGGGAAACGGTGTACAGAAGGTGTTGGCAGAGTGGCCTTTATAGTCGGATACCTGCTGTAGTAGAAGGGAACGTTTAGCGTGGAGCCATCAGCACGCTACCTGGACGGTCGAACAGTGGGCCAATTTTCTTTTCACAGATGAGTCCCGATTATTTCTGGACGGTGATTCTCGACGGATCTGGAGGGAATGTTGTACACGTTTTCGGGCCACTGATATTGTGGAAAGAGATCGAGGATGATCCTCAATGGTGTGGGGAGGGATTATGTTGAGCACTGGAACAGTTATTCATTTAATTGTACGGTTAAATCTGCAAGAATTAACTGCTGTCAGGTATTGTGAAGAGATCTTTGGACCTCATGTGCGGTTGTTGCCAGGTACTGGGGGTCCAGACTTCGTATTGCTGGACGATAGTACTCGACCTCTTAGAGCACGTGTGGTTGATGTTTTCTTAAAAACTGAAGATAAGGCACGTATGGCGTGACCTGCTCGCTCTCCTGATTAAAATTTTTTTTAGAGCACGTCTGGGATGCACTAGGAGCACGGGTTAAATCACGTCATCATCCACTAACCACGCTACGAGACTTGCGAGCAGCGCTGCACGAAGAACGGGCGTTATTGCCTCAACGTGAGACTCATTACATCAATAACAGCATGCCCCATCGTTTGTGAGACCTGTATTGCTGCCAGAGGTGGTCACACACGCGCGCATTAACCAGTTATCGGACTCTGTGTGTAAGTCTGATTAGTTATAAAAAACGAAGAACATTTTGGTCTATCGTTACGCATGTAGCAGTTGTTTAAGTTCTGTATTCTTTATATTGTTTCTACTTTACCATCACCCGATTGCACTGTCTTGTGGCAAAATAAACGCAACCTTGCAAAATTTCTGTTGGTTGCTTTAAATTTGGACACCATTGTAGTTCCTTCAACAGGGCATGATCACTTACCTAGATCATTCATGCTCTACCGGTAATGGAATCAGTGTCGATGGAGCATTATCATGCGGAGATACCAATTAGATATCTACCCGGTAAGAGTCATAGTTAAAGAATGATGTCACACTGTCCGCATAATTGTGGTACTTCGACGCATTTGTCATTTGTATCGAGATGATTCATGTAAAAAGGATACGACGCCAATTGACAGACTTTGAACTATGGATGATATTTGGGACATTCCATTTCGGAAGTCGTGAGAAAATTCAATATTCCGAGATCCACAGAGTCAACAGTGTGCTGAGAATAACAAATTTCAGGCACTATGTTTCATCACAGACAGTGCACTGGCCGACGGCCTTCACTTAACGACCGAGATCAGCGGCGATTACGTAGACTTGTCAGTGCTAACACAAAAGCAATTCTGCGTGAAATAACCAGAGGAATCAGTGTTGGGCGTACGACAACTATTCAAAGGCGTCATGTTTCCATACAACGATGGAATTTTTATGAACGGTGAGCCGTGGGGCTTAAATTCTTTCGAATTCCTGGGGTCTGTTCTCTGTTTGCTTCTGAGATGTTCTTGTTTAGCTGAGGCGCTCTCTTTGGGGCGGCAGCACGATTTCAGCGACGGTGGACGCGAAAGGGCACGATCGGCTGCAAAGTCGGCAGAGTGATCAACGCAGGGCGGTCAGCATGGAGCAGCTCTGGCCAGCCGGAAGTGGCAGCATGAGTTAGGACGCGACCACCAGAACGGAAAACGTAGAGGCCCCACCGTTTTTCATAACGACAGGGGCTGACGCGTTGCGTTCGGTAGGAGGGGACCATCGTTTACCCTCGTCGTATTCCACTGGTTAGTGACCTTTTTAACTCCAGTTATTTGTTGGAGTGGATGTAGTGCTGTGATCCTGGACATGAATTTGGATTGTAGTTACGAACCATGACTGATTATTCAGCTGTTTGCTTACGTGAATTCCTGAAAGAATGAGCAAGGATAGTGTCACCTGGTGGCAGGTGGTTCATATTTGGTCAGTTAATGTGAAGGACCAAGCAATGTTCTATTCTAGATATTTTCGGAAATTTTCGCAGTAATGGGTATGTATCATTAACTCCAGCCAGCCGGTGTGGCCGAGTGGTTCTAGGCGCTTCAGTCTGGAACCGCTAGACCGATACGGTCGCAGGTTCGAATCCTGCCTTGGGAATGGATGTGTGTGATGTCCTTAGGTTAGTTAGGTTTAAGTAGTTCTACGTTCTAGGGGACTGATGACCTCAGATGTTAAGTCCCATAGTACTCAGAGCCATTTCAACCATTAACTGTGGAAATTGCTGTTTCCTCTGGACTTGACCTAAGTTGCGTGGCTGTTTGATTTAACCTTTGCATCTGTCGACCACATCATGAATTTTTCTGGGCCTCCGTACCGTTTCTCTTGCGTTTTGGTTCGAATCGGCAGCGTGGCGTTGCAGTCCTTGTTTTCTGCATTCCGGCGTTTGAGCTTGGTGCTTCGATACTGACGGTGGTTTCACAAAGGCACTGTTATATTTCGCACCAGGCTTTTATTACGTTCTTGCGTGTGTTTATTGAAACTACTCTCGACTACTGGTATGTAATTGGCCGTTAACACACGCTTCAGAATATCCAAATTTTGAGGGCATGGCGATCAGAACTGATGGCTGGGAACGACCCCCGGGCCTGCAACAACTGAGGGACGATGGCTCTGCAAAAGGCTCACCGCATCAAAAGTTACGTAAAGCTATTATACATAAATGAATGCTTGCCTTGCAGGTATGTCTTCGCGGTGTCTCCCAAAAGTTCTTTTTGTTTCTTAAATCGTTAATACCTTAACAATGTTCCTGCTGTTTAACTGAAACAAACTGTAAGATTTTATTACATATGGTGGAATCACTGAGACTTCCCTATTTTAAAGCTATTATACATTATTGGCAGCTTGCCTTCAAAGTATATGTTGGGGTATCACTTAAAAGCTTGTTTTCCTTAAATGATTGTTCCTGGAGGGGACTTCGCACGACTTGCCGAGTCCATGCCACGTCGAGTTTGTACACAGCTCTACACAACGTACCCCGTTGATCAATGCAGTTTAAAGCGAGGCGACCATCTTTCATGTTTGAAAGAGCTTCCTTAATCTTATTATTTTCAAATTCAATGGGAAGGTTCAAGACACGAACGCTTTTGTAATCAATGTCAGCTCTACAGTTGGAAACCTTACTTTTATAATCATTTCTATGCACAAAATCTACTTCATAGCCTCACTTTCGTAACACATTATCAACAGTCGCAGCAGTGAATAACTTAACAATATCACAGTATTTTTCCTGATCCATTTGCCAGGTATAGACGGTTTCAGAATGGAGGCCAATTACCTGTGTAATAAGCTCATCTATTACCGGATGTCGGCTGAACAGGACGGGACTCCTTGTCAAAAGCAAATACCAGAGTTTTTTTCCTGAGGTTTGCAGGGTGAATCCAGCGACGAAATTTCGGTTAAACAACCGAAATTCCAATTAGCAGCAGCACGACCAGTAGGAGTGACCAGACGACAAGGAATATGAACGAACACGGAGATTAACGGGCGGACAGCACGTGGCGAAGCACAAGTACAGCGATGTACACACGGAATCGCCGCGTTGCAGTAAACAACGTCCACTCCCAATCGTGGCTGAAACGGAACTGACTGAGCCATGGAGAACACAGAGGAGAGTGCGACTGCAGGGACTTATCTCTGGCACGCTCCCCGTGAGACCCACATTTCCAAATTACTGCCCATGCACTACATTTGTAGTGCCCCTGCCCACTATACTTATTACTCGCGGCAGTCAATCTACCCATTCCCGTTAGGGTTTGGGCGATGTGAGTGCATCCGAACTGAAGAAGATCAAAGGCCAGTAAGGCTTATCCATATGAAGATGGTATCTATTCTTTCGAACATGTCCGAACAGTCCTCAGTAGCAACTGGGTGGATTGAGCGCACTCGCGATAATTTACCGACATTTTCCATTATTTTTAAATAGATCACCTGAGCACGCTAGGGGATATTTTACTTTGGCAGTCACTACTCAAACTATCTGAAACTAATTAACAAATATAGACCAGGTTCATTAGTAAATTTTGTTTAATTTAGTATACATTAAGGTAGTCCTGAAATGGGACTACCATAATTTACTGAGCAAACAAGCCCACGAGGTAAATAGAGATACTAATAATTATTCATTTAAACTTTAATAACTGTAAGGCACTTTAACATAATTTTCTAGAACAACTCTTTTATCATACTGATATGAATTCTTTCTTAACTCCTTTTTTAATCAGATTTTTAGTATCTGCATCTCTGGTTATCTGATTCTACTGCAGTTTCATCCTTTCTTTAACTTTTCTATCAAATAATCTTATCATAGATTCACCATTCAGATTTTGAATATCTTCATAGTTTAAAGTGACACCCTGTACCTTCAGCGCTGTTTTTTATCATATTACTCATAATAACAAATTTTTGGGGCCATTTGAAGCTCAATCTGTAATCCAGTTATTTTCTAATTCATCAGTCTATTCGGCTAACATACAAACTGTTTCCACAGTGTTTTTCCCATTGTTAATATATAGTACAGAATGAGTATCTCCACATATAAGAGATTCTCCTAGTTTATCTGACATATTATAGAATTTAAGCGTTGCATTTGATGTAGTGAACAAATATTTCTTGATGTATTATTTTCCACGCAATAATCCTTGAACCATATTGTCGTTAATGAACTTTATATTATGTAATTGATCATTCAAAAGTCTCTCATAATTTTTTTGTAAATCCGTCACATTCTCAGTTTTACTTATATTTTGCCCTTGTCCAAATTTTCTCCATAATGAAATAAGACATATCTTAGAAACAGCTCTTTTTCCAGAATTTACCTTTATTCTGTCAGGATCTAAGTGAATTTCCAATTTCCCTTTAACTGTTTTGATATACTCTTCATCAGATTCGAAATTATATGAACTGGTTTCCAGCTTTATTTTAATAAAACCTATGACATAATTTTTAAACAATATGTTGCTGTTATCTCTAAAATCCCACACTTCTTAGAATTTTAAAGTTGTATACCCCAATTTCTACTGCCAACTTCATTTTATCTGTTACCAAAGTACCAATAGAACTTCTTTCATCATCACTGTGATTGAATTTATTTGTGTTTTGTTGAGCACATTTGACACATAAAGGAAACAACAGTTTTTCGTTTTTATCGATCTGTATATGTAAAGGCAAAACAGGGTGATACAGTCCTCAAGGTACCAATACATTAGAGTTTATAAAACCATATCATATTTGGTATAATAATTTAGTCTATATAATTTTCTTTCATGTAACTCAGTATAATATTCATAATACTGTGCTGCTGGATAAAGGCTACATACATCAATGAATTTTATTTTTGTGCTAACGCCATATGCTTTAGCTCTTTTATTTTATTGCATTTGTATGGCCATTCTAAGCTGCTCCTCTTGGATTCAATGGTTTGAGAACACCTGGTAACTGTTTCAATTTGTTAAGCTTTTCATACTCTGCTAAATTAAGCCAATCACATTCCCACATTTCAACTAATTTGTATCCAGCATTTCGTACATCTGCACTCGTGCTAAGGTCTTTTGGTTAAGGTCATCCATTGTTTCTTTATTTTCATTTTGTCTCACTTTTGAAACATTTTTCACATCCATGCCAGAGACAACCATGGTGTTCAAAACAGTATTAGTTGCTTTATAAAATGCATCTACGTTTGCACCAGCTATTCTTACATTGCTCCCATGAAGAGTATGTGAGATATTATTCCTGTTTATAAACTGTTCAACCAAACTATGATTTCTCTACTATAATTCTCATTCTGGTCTTTATCCAATGGAGCAATCGCATTTTCAGATAAATATTTAGATCTCTAAATATCCATGCAAACCACAGAAGTGGTTAAATAGCAGAACAGGTCAATATTTGATATCTCTAGAAATAGTTTTCTCAGTACTAAACAAGCTCTTCTCAAAATATCTGCGTCAGAATTACAGTATCCAACAAATCCTTTTTTCATATTGAACACATAATTTTCTTTGACTGGAGCTATACCATTTGAGAAAGGCTTCTCTATCGTTCCGTTTCAGAGTGTCAACACAATAATACTGAGTATCAGGAATTGGTGCTGTATAATTTTCATTCTCTTTTGTATTATAGAAAAGTGGGGAGAAGCCTTTCTTCAGTTTTTTCAAACTGAAAGTTTTTGGATAGCTACTAAGTGATCCTTGAACAAAGCTACTACTAACTATACATCTTAGACCTAACTGTTTCATCTCCAATAATATCAGTTTTGTTCTTTTCTGTTTTAAAACTGTGTGCATCCTTGTAGCTATACAGGTTATTACATTGATTACAGAAATATACTGATCCCAAGAAAGCCTTCATACTGTTAATTACATCAAAATGGTTGTGATTTTTATATAAATAAATCTTTATCTCTTTCTCAGGACCACTATAGATAACTGATTTGAAATTCTCTGTACATACAACGTTTATTTGCATATCCAACAATTCTTAAATATTTGTAATGTCATCCACAGTACACCCTTCTTCGTTGTATTCACCCAACTGATTGCATAATGTGTCAGTTAACTCTTTTTGTAATTTACTTATCTCTTTCTCCGATTTTATAAATCTCACTTGCAGTTAGTTCTCTGCCCAAAATATTATTTATATCGTATGTTAATGCCACTATTACTGCTCTAGAACAGCTCGTTTTATAACGATTTCTAATTCTTGTGACCCATCTCTTAATCATTTGGCCTTCCGCTAGATTTATTATATTTTGCAATTACCACCACTACTTCCCAGAATAGCTAACATTTGAATATTAAATGAAGTATCTGCTATATCAACAGTCTCATCAGATGTTAAGATTTCATTTATAGCACAAAACGCGAACAGCTTCTCGACTATTATTTGATGCTTTATAATCAGTGGAAACCATTTTTGAGTTGTTGATTGTTAAATTCAACTTCTCTCCTTTCCTAAAAATAGTTCTCGTTTTTGCTGCATCTACCAAGGAATTGAGTGCCTTAATTATACGAGGGTGAGTCAAATGAAAACCTTAAATTTGTAATAACAAATCGAAATTTTGAGCCATTATCCGGTAAGTTGGTAAGCGTGCTACAAACAGCGTGCAATGGACTGTAGGTGACAGCATAGTGCAGATGCACACATACCGTCGCAGTATCAGTATAAGCCGGCCGTGGTGGCCGAGCGGTTCTAGGCGTTACAGTCTGGAACCGCGCGACCGCTATGGTCACAGGTTCGAATCCTGCCGCGGGCATGGATGTGTGTGATGTCCTTAGGTTAGTTAGGTTTAAGTAGTTCTAAGTTCTAGGGGACTGATGACCTCAGGAGTTAAGTCCCATAGTGCTCAGAGCCAACCAGTATCAGTATAAAAATAGCCGCCCCACTTGCGACTTGCACCAGGGAAGAACAGCGTTCTGTTATTCAGTTTTTGCGTAGTGAAGGTGTGAAACCTATTGAAATTCATCGACGTATGAAGGTTCAGTGTGGTGATGCATGTTTGTCACAGCAGAAAGTCTATGAATGGAGTAGGAAGTTCGCAAATGGTGAGAGTTCGGTGGAAGATGCTCCTCGTCCAGGTCAGGCACAACGAGCTGTTACTCCACAGAACATTGCAGCAGTTAAAACCATAGTGAAGGAAAACCGCCGAGTGACACTGAATGACACTGCAGCATGTGTACAGATTAGTCATGGGTCAGCACACCACATTGTGCATGATGTGCTCCAGTTTCACAAAGTGTCTGCAAGATGGGTACCACAGCAGCTGACTCCTGAAATGAGAGAACGACATGTTGATGCTTGTGAAGAGCTTCGGCGCTTTGAACGAGAAGGTGGTGGCTTTCTTACAAGAAACGTTACTGGGGCCGAAACCTGGGTACACTTCCACCAACTGGAAAGGAAGAGAGCGAGCATGGAATGGCGCCATTCCTCATCGCCAAAACCAGAGAGGTTTCGAACAGAACCATCATCAAGGAACATTGTGCTGACTCTTTTGGTACAAAAAAGGCGTCATTTTGGAGCTTTACATGCCTCGAAGGACCACTGTCACCGGTGCATCATACATAGATCTCCGAAAAAATCAAATCTAAACGACGTGGATTGCTATTAGCAGGTGTCCTTTTGCAACATGACAATGCAAGGCCCCAGACTGCCCGTACAACAGCTGCAACAATCACAGACCTGCATTTTGAGTGTCTTCCCAATCCACCATACTCACCAGACCTTGCCCGAAGTGATTTCCATCGCCGAAGTGGCGTCAAATCGAAAGACTTGCCCTAGGCGAGCGGTCTACCCGACGGGAGGCCCTCGTCACACGCCATTATTATTATTATTATCCATATGATAGGACCACTCAAAGACGCAATGGGAGGGAAGAAGTTCTGTTCTGATGAAGAGGTACGCCCCGCGGTGGATGAGTTTTTGCGCAGACTACCAAAATATTTTTTTTTCTAATGGAATGTATGCACTTTGTAAGGGCTGGAGGACTTGCATTGAGCGTGGGGGAGATTTTGTTGAAAAGTGATACAGTTATTTACCACTTCTGGACAATAAACAATATTTTAAAGAAACTTAAGGTTTTCATTTCAGTCACGGTCGTATAATATGTTTTATTACTAACAGTACCCAGTAGGCAATATTAGCATCGTTGCAGACAATATTATAGACAACAGACCATTCTTTAAATTTTGTTAAATCTGAATCTAATAAATCATTTTTATTGGTTTTGGCCTCTTCTCTTTGCTCAAATAGTTTGCTACTAAATTGAGCAATTTGATCTCATCTCACCATTTTTTCCACTCTTGTTGGCCAAGTTTTTTCAATAACATCACCAAATATGTATAAATAATTTATATTAGGTACGCGTTTTGGTCTTCATCTAGTCTTCTGAAGTAATACTGGATGAAATTGGAACTCCTGTAACCAAAAAGCATTAACTAATTCAGATTTCTGTAATTTACCGTATCCTCTAATACCAAGACTTCCAGCTCTAGCTTTGAGTACACATACTTTGAAATTATTGAGAGTTCTCGTAGGAGGTGGCAAATTATTTGAAGTGATTAAGTTAATTAAATTAGCTTTTCTAAATCTGCTATACACTCATAAATTACTCCCTTTGAAATAATTATAAAGTTGAGCGACTGTAAACTCTCTCAATGAGACTTCATTTATCAAGGACAGAATACGTTAGTTTTTCAAAAACATTTCAAATATCGTAATTTCATTTTCATTTAGCTTTATGTGTCTTTTTGTCGTCAAATGTTTTTTTGAGATCACTTTTAACTATTTCTTTTCCACACATAGACATTATTTTTCTTTTGTGTCTTTCTTCTAGCTGACAAGGCTTACATCTATTTGAGAGCTTGCCCCTGCTTTTGTAGAAACAACTAAAATATTATCTTGATAACCAATACATATTTACATCGTATTTGTTCTTTATTTACAGAATGTTCTTCATCATTTGAAACTCTTTAAATTTTATTTTATAACAGTTGTTGTTTACAATAATCTTTAAGTCAACTCTTTCATCTACGTGAGTGTTTGTCCTTTGCTGGTAAATTTAAGTAAAAACAATTGAAGATCTTTAACTTCTTGACATCCAATAAATTTTTTAGAATTAGCATCAATATCCTCTTCTTATTTTCCCATTGACAATAACATTTTAGAATACTCATCATTCGGAATTTGCTTTAAATATTTGATATAAAATCTAGTCATATGTCTCACACACACACAAAGAACTCGATTATTATGGTATGTATTATTGTGGATACCTTTTTTTGAAATCCTTGACATTAGTTTGAATACTTCTTTGTATACATGTGTGGATTTTCTGCTCTTCTTGAACACTTCCATTTATTGAGATATTTATTCATTAGTTTATTTATATTAATATAATGCAAACAACATCTCAAATATCATAGCGCAGCTGCTACTAACGACTGTTGTTCAATATAACGGTCTAGCAATGAGAGGATACTGTCTAACAGCAACTGTTCAACACTGAGTTTCGTGAGGTGTGTGAGGCCAGTCACAGTTGAAGACTGCTTTAGCTGTCGCTGGTTCACTAACAAATACAGTATATGGTTGCATGTTTGAAGGGCGCAACTTTTGGTTACACCATAGTTCTTTGTAATTTTTTATGTATTTTTCTCTGCTCACCAAAGTTTCCCATAAATTTTATGATATTTTTCTCTTGTATGTTCACGAAGTTCTAGTTCTTTGTTCATCATGTTGTATTTCTGCGGAAGGAACTTAACTTGATTTTCAGTGCGCTCGGAAACCCTGAAATCCGCATTGAATAAGGCATAAAGTATTTTTCAGAAATTGATCATAATCCCTTTTTGTCTAAAATTTGCTGGGGTCAGATAATTGACCACAGGAATATTGTATAAAAGTAATAAAATGTCATCATGATGTTGTATTTCTGTGGGAGAAACTGACTCGATTTTTAAGGTTCTAGCTCGGCAAATTTGAAATTCCATAATGAAGAAAGTATAAAAAAAGCTTTCAGAAATTTATCATAATCTTGTTTATCTGAAATTTACCACAGTCACGTAATCTACCATGGGAATATCGTATAAAAATAATGAAATATCATCAGTAATCAACAATAGTACACTGTTTATTTATTATTTCTATTCTGGAGATGGCAAATGACTGACACCATATTTTCGATGATAAATATAGTTATCTTTTCATTATAAGTTAGAACACTCTGGGAGGTAGCCCCCTAAATATCAACATATTTTCTCTTATCTTCAACATCGACATTACTTCTAATTTATTATCAGTGTCTTTATATTCTAAAATTTCTGCAACATCTGTTCCCTTAAACCATGAATTATTCAATTACAAACGTCATTTTGTGCTTTATTCAAGATTTTTCATTACCTTTAACCTTGTTTGGTGGACATGATTTAAACCCATCTGATGGACAGGTCCCAAAACTTCTAATGTTTTACGAATTTGCAAGAACAAATGGAAGATTTACAAACTAATAAACAAAAGGCGATATTTGATGATCTTGAATACAGAAGCAAAACATGATAATTCGTTGGCTTTAGAATAAGAATTGCAAATGCTAAACACTGTCCCCATCCATGGTCATCCTCACCTAAGCCCATTCCTAGTTTTCTCTTTTAATACATAATTCCTCTAATTGCAGCTGAAGCTATTTTCTCGACAGTTGAAGCATCAGTTTCATGCACACTTTCTTACACAGCTAACTGAAGTTCATTATCAGCTTTGTGTCTTTTTTCTAAATCCTTACGATCACGAAAGGTGATGCCATGTTGTTTGCAAGTTTCCTCAGATTTATTTATTCCAGGATCAACATGTGCTAGTATTTTCCAAGTTTACTGAATAGTCTGCACTACGAGTAGCCTGGTGAATGAATCTCTGGCATTGGTAAATTATTTAAAGCCAAATTGACTAATCCTTTTGTATGTTTAACACTTTTCCAAAATGTGTGTGGAAGGTTATTCAAAAATCTAATTAAATATGGAATTAATTTTGGATTCCGATTACAAAATCTTTAAATTTATTTGTTAACATATGTGCTATGCTAACTTTTCCATTATGAGAGTTTTTACTTCTGGCATATTCTTCTCAAAGGATTACAGTTAATCTGTCAATTAACTGAAGGATATCATTAATCCAGACACATTCAACTGGTTTTTCTGCATATTTTTTAAATAACACTTCACCAATTACTGTTGAAGCAGTCTTCAGACTATGGTCTTTTTTCTCATCTAACTTAATTCTGAATAAACTGAAGAATCTATAGTTTCTCCCCTTGATTTGGAAAATAATCATTAACAATTTCTTTTATCAAACTTTATATTTGATTACTCCATTTGCCTTGACTCTATTTGGGTAATTTTCTGAACATATTGCTTCTGTATTATGCAATATATCAATATAATTTCATACATAAACTGAATCGAGATTCTCATCCATATCTTCCATAGTAATATGCTTTTTAGTTATAAGATTCGTTAAATCATCGGTTCTTCCATATAATTTTTCACCAACTGTTAATTTATTCCTTTAAATGTTACTGGTAATCCTATATATTTAAAAGCACCAATAGGTCTTAATCCAAGAACTTTGTCTTCATTGTGGTTTACATATTTGAGCATTCGTCCACTTAAGTTTCCTTTTTTTTTAACGTCACTGTCCTTTATTTTCTTTACAGCCTCCTTTTCTTCATGATATTTTTTTAATAACTCATGCATTTCTGGCACACTTAATGTGTAATCTTGTTTAATTGGTGGTATGTCATTAAATTCTTCTGTATAATGGTTATAACGAACTACTCCTTTTTCAACATTTCTATTTTCTTCAATAGCTTTCAATACATTATCACCTAAGCCCATGATTGCTTCTTCCAATTTTTCGATTGCATCAATAACTGGTTGACCTTCTTTTCCATATTTTTCATATTCTGTTCTACATTGCTTTTTTTCCATTTTTAAACTTTTTTTTATTTGCTCCTTTATCTTTCTATTTCACTTCAGTTTTTTAACAACCTATGGATTTTATTTTGCAAGCATTTATTAGAGAAGAAAAAATATTAATCAGTTGTTTTTAGTTACTCAGTCAGTCAGTTTGGCAGTCAGTTAGGTGGACAGTTAGTTGGTCAGTCAGTTAGTCAGTCACTCAGTTGGTCAGTCAGTTAGTCACTCAGTCTGGCAAGCAGGCAGTTAGTCTGTTAGTTGGTCATTCAGCTAGTGTGCCAATTTGTCAATTAGTTAATTGGTTGGTCAGTCAGTTATTTTTTAAATTATTAAAATTTTATCCATGTTAAATCTTGAGCAAAGTCGAGAGCTTTCACTTTTGCTCATTTCCTGTGAATGAGAAGATTAAAAATATTTTAAATCTCCCTAACAAGAACATTGAGATCAATGTAAGTATTGGAGACACTAGGGTTCATCCTCATTACCCTTAGTTGTACATGAACTTTAGTATTGTTGGAGCTGATGGTGCAGATTATCCAATTTATGGTGCCAAATCCAATAAAATATTAATGAATATTTATGTGGAAAAACTTTTCAAAGTTATCACAATTAAAAAAGGAAACAATATTTTATCCAGAATCGATCATTATTTCATTTCTTCATCTTCCCTTATTCGATTGACTTCGTATCTAACAGATGAACTAGCTGTGGAAGGACATATAGTTAACATTGGAAAATTAAGAAAGAAGAGAATAGAGGTAATTTATCCATTAGAATTATTTGGCTGATTTTTCAAAGATTATAAACAAGTAATTTTTACTTTGAGTTCAATTGCAGGAGGCGCAATTCTTTGATAGGCTGATAAAAATGACAATGGAATTGAAATAAAAGACACTCTTCCAAAAGAAAGTAAAATTGTTGTAGAATCGATGGAAATGCGTGTTCCTGTAGCTAGATATGAGCCAGAATATTCACTTGAGCTAGAGCAAGAACGACTAAAAAACCCAAAAATTCCCATAGTTCTTTAGAGCCACAAACCATCGAAATTGCTGGATTAGATGAAAAGAGAAATTTTGAGTTGGATATCACGAATTACTATAACTCAATGGAGTTTGACATGCCTTATACCACCTTTGCTGTTTTCCAGACAAAAAGGAAAAGTATCAGTTAGTTCATTCTTCTTTATTTGACCATGTTATTCTACAAAATTTCTGTATTAAAAATGTAGAAATTAAGTTTTTCCTCAAGAAGCATGAAATCTAGATCCTTCAAACAATTATCTCGAGGCTTATGATACATATCGTGATTTTAAGGAAGTCACGCAATTCAATGTTGCTGTTGATGTGAGTACATTAAATTTTATTGGAAATTACCCTATCTATGTCATAAACATGACTGGAAGTGCCTATGTTTTAACTACACAAGAAAGAACAGCGAAATTATGTGTCACTTTTAAAGACAGAATTCCGCAAGATACAACTGCCTATATAGTAATGCTCGGCAAGAAACATTTGGACACATCCCGTTTAGTCCGCCTCCTTATGTCTATCACTGTCGCTCCCAGCTACACTTGTCTTGCAGCAGGTGAGGAAACTGAGATGGCACTGATGTAGAAAATTAATATTACAATAATTTCGCTATTTTTGAAAAGATTTTGATGATTTAAATTATGAAATGAAACTAATTAAACTGTTTCCTACCGTTTCTAAATGATGAAAATCGATTTTAATACAATTAAGTGTGTGGATAAATGGATAATTTGTTTACTCTTGTACCAACTTTGTCGTCAGATACCAACTATGTATATGAATTCGAAGGTTCTTCACCATGTCGAATCTCTCTGCGGATACGTCGACTGAATGATACGGTCATAATATCACGAAGTTACAAGAGTGTCATGCATCGGTAGTGCTACCCCTTTGACAGAACATTATTTATCCTCGCTTCTGTACGATTTATCGCCATGGAGGCGGGTTTGAGACCTGTCTGTAGGTGGGATGGCGACTGTTAATTCGGAGATGGGACTCCATGCTGAGTTGACGTACAGAAGGCAGAGGTCTGAAGCTCAGTGATCACTGAGTGGAAGGTGTACGACAGGGAATGCTTCGCACATGTTTTTCTAATTTTAATGACAATATCGAACAGCTAAAGAAGCCAGTACAGTCAGATAAACAGAAAACCTGGTTTTCAAACAAGTTAAAATAGAATTCTCATTTCAGTATGATAAAAGTGTAGTTGTAGAAAATGTTGATACAGTGAGGTTATTAAAGCTTAAATGAATAATTATTAAAAACATTTACTCATCTCGTGGGTGTGGTTTGTCAGTAAATTATGGTAGTCCCATTTGAGGGGTACTTAAATGTATTCAAAATTCAAGAAAATATAATAATGAACCTGGTCTATAATCGTTAGTTAGTTTAAGTTAGCAAAATAAATTATCCTCTAGTGTGCTCAAGCGATCTAATTATAAGAAATGGAAAATTTCGGTAAATTATCTGCAGATGCGCTCAATCCACCCAGTTGCTACTGACGTCTGTTCGAAAATGTCCGAAAGTACAGATACCGTCTTCATATAGATAAGCCTTACTGTCTTGATGAACAAATTTAGGACAAGAACTCGTGTCCAGAACGTTGTCCACGATGTTACAGATCGTCAAATGAACAGGCCCCGGCGCCGGCCAATAGGCTTCGGCAGCAACAGTGACTTTGCACACTGACGAACCCTAGGCGGAACCAGTCCCAGTGTGATCACGACTGATTGGCACGATCGCTGGGTAAACAAGCGTTGTCTCCCATTAACGCGATGCTATGTTGCCTCTGTGGATTACAATTTCGGACACGGGCTTCATTCCATGCTTTATTTTCCTCCTGTGTAATGAAGTACTTTGGGGATTTAAGGGGTTCCTCCTTCACAATTGATCGTGACAGTCTTTCACAATCATTAACTGTCAACATTGCGAGATGTTCCGCCTACGGTCCGTCAGCCTACAAAGTCACGTTTGCTACCGAAAGGGATGCCCTAGTGACAGGCACCAGCACCTGTAAATTCGATGTTCTGAAGCGTCGTTGGATGATCTTTCTGAACACGTTTTCCCAACCTCTATTTGTTTCTCAAGACACCTTCCATAACCCTTGGAAATTTTTCGGAATTACTTTTTAACATCCTGTATGTAGAAATACACTCCTAGTAAAGTTTAGAAATCGGCGAAGCAATGTATATTACTCTGAAACAAAAAAAAATGTAGTATAAGACACAGGGTGCCGCAGATGTCGTGAAATACCCCAAAGGTAGATGTCAAATGTTGAACAAGTAGCTCTACTTCGCCGCACGTGCCATGGTGGTGCCTCTCGACCTGTCGCACCTGATCATCCTAATCCATGTCAAGTATTTTTTGTGGCTCCAAGCCTATGAGCACGAGTCTGTTTGACAATAATGTGTTTACACTGAGGTAATATTTGTTATTTCATTTATCGGTCTAGCGGTCTCCGCTAGTTCATCTCAAAATGCCGTACAGCAAAATCTTATAATATTACGTCTCAAGTAAATATGTATAAGATTTCCAATGGCACTCTATCAGTAAACCACCTCATGTTCTTCACCACATAAAGTCTTTGGTTCTTTACGAAAAGACAATAATTTAGTAACATACGCATTTACAGAAGATCGAATTTACGAAGGTATTCGAAACCAGGGTTACCTACTGGAGAAATGGGCAAATACTGCCCATACCAGCGAGAGTAGTATCGACAGTCTTAATCACAGCACTTGCAGCAAGGTATGCCAACATGCGACGTCACTTGTTCAACATTTGTCGTCAATTTTTGGGATATTTCCGACATTTGTAACTCCATGCGTTTTGCGTCTCCACGTCATTTACGCCAATTCGAGATCCAGAAATTGTTAAATGTTGATAACAGTCACTCAGTATGATGTAATAAAAGTTGTTTCTATTGCAGTTCCTCAAAATTTTGCTTAAAATAGAGACATAAATAACAACGTTACTGAGATAAACATACAGATATATTTCTGGCTAGCTGATCGCTGAATTAATGAAGAACGAGCAGCCACTCCACAACATTCAGAATATTTCAGCATTTGAACTTAATCTAAAGTTGAGGCTATTAACATTTGCTTAGCAACATACGTTTCGGTACTTCCCCTCCCACACGCACTAATGCACACTTAAACCACGGTGCACGTGTGATTGCCGTCTGGTCACAAAGTAAAACCCACTTTCTTAGATTGTGCTACAATCATCGACGGAATGGGCGGTCCTTCAGTTCGCGTTTGAAGACTTGTGCTAATGGACTGCATCCTATTTGCAGGCGAATCAGCATTACCTTTTCCTGTTGGAGGCATAACGTTGGGATAGTGCTTTTGGGTACACTCTATGTAATTATGCTAGGGCACTAGTCGACCCGCGTCAGATGAGATACCTCTTACACTTATGGCGCCTCGTCTGCTCCTGTGTCTTGACCGCTGGATCGCACACATTTCCGCACTAAAACCTGGTTGAGTACTTGAAACTTGAAGATACGGTCGGAGAAAGCAGCCAAAATTATAATCTTATGTCGAACCATCTGCATTTATTATCGTAAAACATAAAAAGTTATTAAATGCTAACTTTTTTACTTATTTTATCTTGAAAATAGTGAATTATGAAATAAATCTCTAATTCTTAAGAAGCAAATGCGTTTTTACTCATACAGTAGCGTAAAATATCAATACCTATCAAATCAATTCTAAAAGGAGACTTGTTTTTTTAAAGGTTTCGTTAAACAGTGACGGAAGTTTAAGAGTCTCATGTACACCTACATTTAAATACAGACTCCGCAGGCCACCGTACGATGAGTGTTGGAGGGAATCCTGTACCGCTATCATTCATTTCCTTTCCTGTTCCACTCGAACGATGGGAAAAGAACTCTCTTTACGCCTTCGTTTGAGCCCGAATTTGTCATATCTTATCCTTGTGGACATTACGCGAAATGTACGTTGGAGGCAGTAGAATACTTCTGCAGCCAGCTTCAACCGCCGGTTCTCTATATTTTCTCGATTTTGTTCTTCGAAAAGAGCCTTCCCTTCAGGGATACCCATTTGAGTTCCCGAAGCACGCCCGTAACACTTAGACGGCGTTCGAACTTAACGGCAACAAATCTAGCGGTCTGCCTTTGAAGTGCTTCGATGTATTCCTTTAATCGGACCTGACAAGGATCCCAGACAAACGAGCAGTACTGAAAAATAGGGCGCAGAAGCGCCCATTATGAGGTCTCCTTCACAGATGAATCACAGTTTTCCAAAATTCTCATCATGAACCGAAGTCGACTATTCACCTTCCATACTACAATCCTCACATGCTCGTTCCATTTCATAGCTTTGCAAAGTTACTCTCAGATATTTAAACGAGGTAAAAATGGGAATGAGAGTTAGGCGTCATTGGTCGGAAGGCCCCTTGCGTGGCAGGTACGGCCGCCTCGGTGCAGGTCTGATTACATTCGACGCCACACTGGGCGACCTACGCGCCGGATGGGGATGAAATGATGATGAAGACGACATAACACCCAGTCCCTGAGCGGGGTAAATCTCCGACCCAGCCGGAAATCGAACCCGGGCTCTTAGGACGGCAATCCGTCACGCTGACCACTCAGTTATCGTGGTGGACATTTAAGCGAGGTGACTGTATCATGCGGGACACTACTTACGCTGTATCCGAACATTACGAGTGTGTTGTTGCTGCTCATCCGCATTAAGTTAAACTTTTCTAGTTATAGATCTAGCTGCCATTCAGCACACACACTAGAAATTTTATCTAAGTAGTCTTGTATGTTTCTACATTTCACTGAACGTCGACACGTTCCCGTACAGCACAGTATCACCAGTAAACAATCGCAGATCGCTGCCCACTCTGTCCACCAAATAGTTTATGTTTATGTAAAATAAAAGCAGTCCTGTCCCACTCCCATGGTGCACTTTATCGATACACTTGTCTCTGATGAACACTCGGCGTCGAGGGCAGCAAACCACGTTCTTTTACTGAAGAAGTATTCGAGCTGCTCCCGTATCTGGGAACGTATTTCATACGCTCGTTCCTTCGTTAACAGACTGCAGAGGATCACTGTGTCAAATGCTTTCGGAAAATCTAGAGATATGAAATCTGCCTGTTGCCCTTCAGCAAAAGTTCATAGTATACCATGTGAGCAAAGAAGCCGACTTACCCACTAGCGATTGCTTTTAACATTCGTGGACATAAGCTTCTCGGTCTCAAGAAAATTTATCATATTCGAACTGAGAATATGTTCAAGGAGTCTGCAGCAAAGTTGGACTGTAATTTTGCTGGTCCATTCTTCTGTGCTTCTTATATACAGGAGTCACCTGTTTTTTTTTTTCAGTAGCTGGGTGTCTTTCGCTAGGAGAGAGATTCGCGACAAATCCAAAATAGGTAGGGAGCCAACGCTGAGGAGTTCTCTTTGTAAAACTGAACTGGGATATCATACGGACCTGTCGATTTATTTGTTCTCAAACCATTCAATTGTTTCTCTGCGCCACGGATTCTTATTGCTGTGTCGTCCACACGGGAGTCTGTTCCATGGTCAATCGACGGTATTTTTGTACTATTCTCCTGTGTGATCTCTTAAGCGTGAAGTTTAAAACTTGGGTTTTCGTTTTGCTTGTTTCAGCTGTCCCACCAGACTGACTGGATGGATGCCTCACACCTGCTTAGCGAATTTACGTAGGACTAGATAGATTGTTTGAAATATGGGAGAGAAATAGAGTGCTAATGATGGAACAAAAATAATTTTGTGTCTACGTCGTATAATTAGATTTTTCCAACTGTTACTGGCAGACGACTAGCCAGCCTCGGCACGGAGGATGGGAATGAGGCCTGGAAATGTGCCCCAGGGTATAGCCTAACTATGTAAAGGTGGAAAGCGTACACGCATAGTTGGGGCGGGATTGTACAAAACAGGAGCTGAAAAATTCGGTTTGCTCTTCAGACCTATGGCTAAAATATGTAAAATATTGAGTATTCTGATATGTTTTGCTGTGAGACCGCTCATGAATGACAGCCAAGGATGTTCGTCTTCAAAATTGATTTCCAGGAACTTAATAGACTATTTAAAATTTAAAATTGTAGCTCTTTCTCAACTCGGAAAAGTTGGAGCTGCGATTAAAGAAGTCACATACAGAAATCTATTTAGTCGAAAACTTAAAACCAGATATATCTGCCTGTTTCCTATGTTTCCAACTGTCAGCTACATCTGGCGTGTGCTACCTGCGCTGTTGCAAGTATAGTTCTTTAATCCGGACATATTACTGGAAGTCTCACTGGGATATATTATCACAATTAAAATACTACCATGACCGACCCTTTTCTCTTCCCAGAGTCATAGAAGAAGATTTTGCTGACCATTTATTTAAAATACTCTACCGTAGGTAACCTGTTGGAGTTATTCAGATATTCCATTTCAAGTACTTGTCCGAGGATATTATGATCCCATGTAGAACCGTAGGTTTACTCAAAACAGAAAAAAGATGTACCTGATGACGAAACTCTATTGCACATAAGTCTTTAGCTGGGTCAGATATAGAACCTTCGCTGTAAGCAACGAAGATGCTGTCTAGATACAAAGAATCAAACAAGGAGAAGCTAATTACCCATTCCCAGTTAGTTCCCGAATGCCTAATGAGGACAACCTAGCTGTTCCCAGGATTTGAAGTGGGAGGCTGAAGTGGACTCGTTCCGAGAGTCAAAAACTCGTTCTGAAGCCCAAATGAAGTTGAAACAAAAAAGCTGGACGATTTCTTTGGTTCTTTAGGTCGGGCTTCGCAATAGGCTGTATCCCACCGTGACCATTTGACCTGCCACATTCCACAGTTAATGGAAAAGCGAAGTTGTCTGCATCACCATTGGAGGAAACGGAGTTCATGTTACCCGTCTCATCGAGTAATATGTGGCGCAGGCAAGTTGGTTCTCGACTAGCGATGGCAATTAACCTTCTACAAAGTTCCCCCACTGTCTAAGCTCTCTCTCGCAGTTAAGTCAACTGCTGTAACTTGATACCTTTCATCTATCTCTGGATTTTACTTAATGTGTTACAAACCACATAGTGACTGCGGTGAAAATATACTGTTCACCAGTTTCTAGTAAGTTTGTTCTCACCTTTATATTCCCTTTCAGGAATTAAGTCTTCAAAAGTACAGCCCACCTCATTTTGAACCCACCAGGGTTTATTACTCCTCTCGGTCTGTATCTAAACTCTTGTCTCGTCAGTATTTCTTCTGGCAGTCTGCTCAAAACATCTTTCCACTCGTTTCTGTTTTCCTTTACTGTGTTGCATATCCTTTCACCATCCATTTCTTGTCTGATTTGTTAATAGTTGTTGATTTTTCCTCGTGCAGCCTTTCACTGTTCTTATAAATCGCACTTAATTTGCCTGTAATTTGCACTCATGTCTTTTTGCGAGAATCTAAGATTCGCTCTCGCGCAGGAGACAGACCACAGCCACAGTTCTACAAAGCTATTTATGTTTCATTTCTAAATTCCTTTTTCAAGGTTTTTGTTATGGTGCCACGTACGTACTAAAAGTTTGTAGTTCATACATCTATTACGCTCATTATTGTGTAGGCTGAAGAGCCAACACTGTGTTACTAGAGGAGGCCGAAATGCACGCGTTTTAGCTCACGCAGGCTGGCGTGAGGAGGGAAGGACTCTACTGACGTGAGGTCTGGAACATGACAAGGAATTAGAATTCAGAAAGCGGACGTAATTAGTTTGACACTTAACTTTAATCCTTTAATGATGAACGTCGCTCTTGACGGTACGTGATTCACAATATTGTCTGTTCAGGATTCATTCTAATTACTGAATATGGCGCCATGCTAGGTCGTAGCAAATGACGTAGCTGAAGGCTATGCTAAACTATCGTCTCTGCAAATGAGAACGTATGTAGGCCATAAACCATCGCTAGCAAAGTCGGCTGTACAACTGGGGCGAGTGCTAGGGAGTCTCTCTAGACTAGACCTGCCGTGTGGCGGCGCTCGATCTGCTATCACTGATAGTGGTGACACGCGGGTCCGACGTATACTAACGGACCGCGGCCGATTTAAAGGCTACCACCTAGAAAGTGTGGTGTCTGGCGGTGACACCACACTCTTAACTTATTTGATTTCGTAAATAATTAAAACAACTAACTTGTTTATCTCTTCTGTTATTAATAAGAGGTTTTGAAGTAATTACCTAAGCTCTATTAAAACACTTTATCTTCGTTTCAGTAACTGTTATATCAGTATTCTGTCCTTTGGAAAGAAGAACCAAATTACACATGGCACATTGCAAGTTATTTTCATGGTCAGATACAATAAACTGATCGTCTGCAAAACGGCAGGTTTCTATGGTCACATACTGTGGTATCTGTAAGCGAAGATGTATTTGTCATTTCCTAGTTCTTAATATTACGTCAACGTATAGGCCTACATCAAGTAATGTCGTTGATAAACTGCACTCCTACACACTGATTCTTAGGTATTACATCAGCAGCTCTTTCACCTCATTTACTATTAATTTTTGCTTCTGTGTACATATCCTACTAAAGCATATATGATGTATTGGGATACGTCGATTTAACGCTCGGACTGTTTGATATTTACACGATCGATGGTGTAACAGTCATGTGAAAACAGATCAAGATAACTATACTCGTAATATAACAGTTAGTTAAAATAGTATTCGAAAATTCGTGTTATAGTGCAGTGTTCCACAAGAACTTTACTCGAGGCGAAAGGACACGTGGAGTTTGCAGCGTGTCATTTAGCTGACCTGGTGCGGCGTCATCCACCAACGTCCTCGCATGGTGCTGGCAAAACAGGGCCACACTATATGTAGCAGCACAAAATGTCTTTTACTATGACTGGCTAAAACGCTCGAAACAGAAGCTCCCTTGTGTCGGCAGGAGCTCTGTTTTCCTTTCTGACTGAGTCAGTCTGTTATGGCATTAGCGGCACAGTGGACGATCGTCAGTTGTTGCAAAATAGAACTAGTTGTTTCTTACAGAGGATAACGGAGTGACGGACAAAGTAACCGGTTGTGATGGTGATGGTGGTAGCTAGTTGTTGTCGATAATCACTTTATTAAACGTATTGTAACCATACTCGAATATGGCGGCCAAATCGCCGCCACCCAAAATAACTTTTACCTTTTGTATCGCTAAGGACGATCTTGATATTGGAAAGTGTGATTAGGCGTTATCTGATTAATTTACCACCAAGTGAAAGAGTGAAGATACAATTTTATATGAAGTTGGTGCTGCGACAACACGTGCGCACGGTAATAAACAACGCATCCTTTGGCACACTTGATGTGCTTATTACTGCAGTTGTGTCCCCAAGTTTCTTACAGTTTTAAATAACTTCGCTGCAATATCTCAATGAGGTCACGACCTGGCGCTATTATCTTATTTGAGTTGGACGTCTGTAGAAGATACCATGTAGGAGGCCTAGGGAACTTTCGCCGGATGTGACGGATTTGCACTTCTCCAGCTACAACTCTCGAGGGTACGGTTTGACTGTTAGAACTGGGCGCGTACTTGTTAACACAAGGGGAGGCTTGCAAAGGCTTCCACGTAATCCATAAAGACTTGATCTATTTCCATTTTAAGCTCGTGGCTTTCATCTCTTAAATCTTATATACACTCTCTATGCACTATCTTCTCACTATTTTACTTTTTTTAAAAAAAAGAGACAGGTGACAACTGCATTCCTCTGTGCATTTGGTATATGCATATTCTTCCAGCCTATATTTAAAAGACGGAGCGGTCTTAGTATTAGGAAGGTAAGGTACCACCATACTTTATTGGCCGACCGTTTGTTCTACCTTATCGGTTGCATTTCTGTTTTTCAGTTGCTGACAGCATCTCCAAGTTCGTCATATTTGCAAAGTGTTCTTTTTCTATTACATTTCTATTTCACGCCATCCGTGTTTGCCCGTAAATATACGTTGCAAACTGTTTTCGTCCTCTATGGCTATTGCTGTATAGTTATCCTATATTCCCTGTGGTTCTTTTTAAAGTGAATTGAATTGTGAGTAACACGTACCACCTGAAAATATGGTCGCTCCAACGATAAGTCCTTACACAATGGTTTGGGCTTTCAATGGAGGCTATATCCTCGGCGTAGAGGAGTGTCAGAATCTTTAAAACGTGTCCCTTGTAGACACAAGCACTTCAACTTAATTAACGGTTGGGTTTCCTTCACACGAGTCACATGAGTCCTGAATCTATTTATGTCGAACTTTAGTAAGTGCGCCATTCGATAGACTATGACTATGAAGAGCGATGATATACTGAGCGCCTGCTAAGTGTGACATAATGAGTTCTTGGATTCTAACTAAAGAATGTCCTTTTTAGGGGCTATACCTACTCATACATATGAAAATGGCTCAAATGTCTTCACTCTGCTGAAATGGTACCTAAACAAGGGATGTTTGATTCTTTCAAGATTAGTCAGTGTGGTAGAGCGTTATCACTCACACAAACGTATTAGTCTCACCTACTTTACGAGTGGAACAGACGCCATTGTGCGTGATGTTCTGGCGACAAGCTGCGTTGCGTTGATCCTTCTCCTGCCTGGTGATCGCGGAACGCCTGAGTGTGCGGTCTGATAAATTACCGCAAATAATCTTTGTAGCTCTCTGCCGCAAATGGGCGATAACGTTCCCAGCTCCCCTGATGTTTGCTTATCGGCTTCATGCAGCTCTTAATTGCCACGATCTAAATGGCCGTAATTTTAATTTATTGCGCTATTGGACTACCCTATCGTACACGGATGGTTCACACCCATGTCTGTTAGTGGTATGCGATATTGCCTCTCAGTAACAATAACTGTTCACGTTCACCATCTATAATTTCGTCACGAATTTTCCAGTGATTAATTAACAGAATAAACTTTTCATAAGCTTTGCTCTACTTCGTAGTGGCATATTCCTGGCCTAAAACTTTCAAGAATAACGTAACGCAGATATTTTGCATCAAATGGTTCCGAAGAAACCCTATCAGAAAACCACGGTAAAATTTATCTTCGCACGTTCGAAAAAATATTAGAAAGTAACACACTTAGTCTCTTTGCTAGCGTTTATCTCGTCGTGCGAGGTCCACGCAGGTAATTGTGATGAAAATGCTACACGCGGTGCAGTCGGGTTCTCTCAGTCAAGATGGGTGGCAGTCATTCGATCTGGAGGAGAGAATACGCTGTATACGTCGAAGATATAAAGATAAAGGAGCCGAAAACAATAAAGCTGAATGCATATGGTAAAGGAGAAAGGCCTGAAAATATATACAATCACCTAGATTCGCTACTACGTCAGCTTCAACTCTTAAATCGTCAATCCAAAAATTTCCATTCATCGACATGGAATCAGTATATTGTGGCCGCACGAACACCTGTATTTACAAATTCTGTTACAAACGTAGTCTACCTCCATATCTACTGCTCCAGACGGTTAAAAGAAGGCAAGGTTGTAAACATAACTGAGCCTACAAGGGCAGGTGCACTGGGGAAACAGTAATTAATAGCAGTGTCACGAACAATTCCTCATCTTTTACGAAATAAATGGTTAGGTGGCCGAATCAAATGCAAAATAAAACCAAGTGGTACCAGAACATGAAAATCTAATACTGTCCGATAGTTTTAAATATTTCGTTGCAGATATTATGAAAAAAGGCCGACCTGAGGAAACCATTCAAGTATGCAGCTAAGCCTCATATCATTTTAGGAACCCAACAACGGCGGAGACACAGCGGGAAAGACAAACCTCGTCTTTCGAATGGCGCACCTACTGAAGTTCGACATAAATAGATTCAGGGCTCATGTGACTCGTGTGAAGGAACCCCAACCGTTAGTTAAGTTGGAGTGCTTGTGTCTACAAGGGACACGTTTTAAAGATTCTGACACTCTTCTACGGCGAGGATATAGCCTCCATAGAAAGCCCGAACCAATGTGTAAGGACTTATCGTTGGAGCGACCATATTTTCAGATGGTACGTGTCACACCTCAATTCTCTTTAAAAAAAACCACAGGGAATACAGAATAACTATACAGCAATAGGCACAGAGGACGAAAACAGTTTGCAACGTATATTTACGGGCAAACACGGAAGGCGTGAAATAGAAATGTAATAGAAAAAGAACACTGTGCAAATATGACGAACTTGGAGATGCTGTCAGGAACTGAAAAACAGAAATGCAACCGATAAGGTAGAATAAACGGTCGGCCAATAAAGTATGGTGGTACCTTACCTTCCTAATACTAAGACCGCTCCGTCTTTTAAATATAGGCTGGAAGAATATGCATATACCAAATGCACGGAGAAATGCAGTTGTGACCTCTCTTTTTTAAAAAAAAAAAAAAAAAGTAAAATAGTGAGGCAACAGAATAGTTTCAGGAGGAGAAGATAGTGCATAGAGAGTGTATATAAGATTTAAGAGATGAAAGCCACGAGCTTAAAATGGAAATACACCAAGTCTTTAAGGATTACGTGGAAGCCTTTGCAACCCTCCCCTTGTGTTAACAAGTACGCGCCCAGTTCTAACAGCCAAACCGTACCCTCGAGAGTTGTAGCTGGAGAAGTGCAAATCCGTCACATCCAGCGAAAGTTCCCTAGGCCTCCTACATGGTATCTTCTAAAGACGTCCACCTCAAATGAGATAATAGCGCCAGGTCGTGACCTCATTGAGATATTGCAGCGAAGTTATTTAAAACTGTAAGAAACTTGGGGACACAACTGCAGTAGTAAGCACATCAAGTGTGCCAAAGGATGCGTTGTTTATTACCGTGCGCACGTGTTGTCGCAGCACCAACTTCATATAAAATTGTATCTTCACTCTTTCACTTGGTAGTAGATTAATCAGATAACGCCTAATCCTTAGCGATACAAAAGATAAAAGTTATTTTGGGCGGCGGCGATTTGGCCGCCATATTCGAGTATGGTTACAATACGTTTAATAAAGTGATTATCGACAACAACTAGCTACCACCATCACCATCACAACCGGTTACTTTGTCCGTCACTCCGTTATCCTCTGTAAGAAACAACTAGTTCTATTTTGCAACAACTGACGATCGTCCACTGTGCCGCTAATGCCATAACAGACTGACTCAGTCAGAAAGAAAAACAGAGCTCCTGCCGACACAAGGGAGCTTCTGTTTCGAGCGTTTTAGCCAGTCATAGTAAAAGACATTTTGTGCTGCTATATATGGCGTAGCCCTGTTTTGCCAACACCAAGTGAGGACGTAGGTGGCTTACTAATAATCAAGATACAGTTGGAGTGGTATGCTGGCTTATCAATATTCAAGATACAGTTGGTGTCATGTCTCCCACTGATGTTTGCTAATGTTGCCGTGAAATTCGATGAGTTAACGGACTCTTTGACGAGTTAACATGCGCACAAAATTCAAAATTACTTCGCATCAGGAACTGTGCATTATTGCAAACATTCGATATTAGCAGCTAAAGTGAAGTGTTATCTTCCATACAATATCCGGCGGCTACCCAGTGGCCCAAACATCGGCAAAAACGTTTTTATCTCTTATTCACATTTCGTGTATATTTCTGTTTTGTGACGAGCAAATGCTGATTACATCCTACGAGGATTTTTTTTATACGCGCAGAAATAGCAATGGTGTGTTTACTTGTCTCTTATTTAGCCACTCATCAGATACGACTCTCTTAATTACGAGACTCTTATAGCCTACTGATTGATGCGTACAAAGTCCCAACGATATTTCAAATTGCTTTCGATCATAAAATGCTGAATGTAGAAAAAAAAACGGAAAAATACAAGCAAGGAGCATCCAAAAACGGCCATGAAAGATATAATTAAACAAAGGAAACGCGAGATGGATGAAAAACACTTTTTCTCGTCTGCAGAACAATCCGTCATTAGCGCATAATGACAAGACTGGCGAAGGCCTCAAGGAGGAGGGTTCATTCGAATCGATTACAGCACTAAGACCGGAAATCTTTGTACGATCCCCGAAAAGGGATGCAGGCTGACGGTAACAGATGATTATATTCAATGAGAATAAGAGCATCACACCTCTTACCACATCTGTACGAACTCGCGGGATATCGTAACTCGATCAAAAGTATTATATCAATGAAATCTCCATTATGTTCGATATTTTTGGAATATTTATCTGTAGTATTATGTGCGGCAAAGCTCTGTAACAGACCTTCGAGTTGTAAAAATCGTTTAAACGTTAATAAAAGGAGCCAAGCCACATATTTCATTACCTCACAACTGGTGTCGCTCCAAACTAACATTTTCGGGCGAAACCAAAAGTCCACCATCACTCTTCGTAACTAATTGTCCCATGACTCAAGAATGTTTAATAGCCATATAGAACACAAAACATCGTCACTTATGGCCTTCACACTGTATTTTCAAAGCACAAATACGCCCGTTCAGAAGTTAACTGCTATTAGTCCTAAATGATATAATTTCTTTACACGTATATCTTCAGTAAGGGAAAGTCAAAGAAATTGAAATTCTTGCGGAGTGGAGAGTTGCTGATGATCGTTCTTACCACACACCATAACTTATGGAACATGAAAGAGGGGTGCGGGGTGGGAGTGAGTTGGATAGTGGGGTTCATAGAAGAAATTTATACCATACATCGTGTGATGACTTGGTTTATATACAGGAGATAGCTATCTCGCTCAGCAAACATATCCAGAAGTAAGCTACAAAACACATCTAACTTTGAGTGAGAACTCAAAGTAACAGGATATATGTCTGCATGTCACGCGAATAACAGTACTGAATAACCCACGAGGAACATTCTATCGCTATTGTACTAAATGATACTGTGAATTCTGGAAGGGTTTCTGTAATATTATTGTATCGGTGCATAAGTTAGTTGCGTTTTCCCGTAAGTTTAATTGAAACAACAGTGAGCCGTCCGTGGCTCGTGTTCCCGCCATCATGTATTTTACATATTTTATATGTATTTTACATATTTTTACATATTTTAACGTAGTTCCACCTCACTACGTTAATTTAAATTACTACTGTCTCTGAGTTGCTGCTTTGTCTGACGGTGAGCGGCGTTAGCAGCGCGTATCGACAGATCCCCTCTCTTAGTATCTTTGCTCGACTGCTATTACTTCCCGGACGTTATCTGTCGTAGTTCGTCGCAGTTCGGATTGGCATTTCGTGTCGAGAGTTTGGGTCGAGAGTTCGGCTCTGTCAGGGAGTTGGAACGCGTCTGGAGCGCAGTCCGGACCTGCCAGTCGGGGAGTTGCAATGCGGCACCGGTGCAGTCGTGTTGGGGCAGCAGCGAGGTCTGCATCGACATGGTTCGCCCGACCATTGCCGTCATGCATTACTTGAGCCGGGCCACGGTCTTGGTGGAATGTCGGTCGGTCGTCCAACCGGACGACGCGCTTTGGCTCACCGATCGATCAAGAGTCGGCGGTGTGTGTGTGTGTGTGCATCGACTCCCGATTTGTCTCCGTGCGTGCTTAGTTACTGTTGGGTATCGTTCAGATCTTCGTGCAAGTGTTTGCCAGGTTGTGAGTGTAGTTGGCGTTAGCCCCACTGACGATTATTTTAAATGTTGTCGGCGTAGTAGCTCTGAGAGGTCGGTCGCCTCATCTGGCGACGTGTTACTGGTTCTCTGAGCGCTTCTGGCCACCTTCAATTACCATATTGTGGAACTTGGGTCGGTCCTTTCCTGGTGCAGGGATGTCGTTTAGCCAGTGGGCGTGTTCCCTCTGCATGATTGGGTCCGAGCCAGTATTTCCGCCGTCGGGTGTCTGGAAGGGAGTCGGAGACGCACCAGCAGTGCAGACGCGACGGAGCAGCAGTCGCGGACGGATCAGTAGGTAGTCAGTCGGTTGGTGCGGACCAGGGAGGACATGTCTGTGCGGTGCAGTCGCCTGGGTCCGCTGCCGGGCCCTGCACAGTGTCGCAGCGTGTGTGTAGCTGTTCGATCGCTACGAGCTTCATGGTTTACCGACCCCGGACGTCGAAGTTGAGTGTAGTTTTGATTGTGTATTATCACGGTTGTAAGCTTTTCTGTATGAGTTCTCTTGTACTGATTGACGAGAACAAAGTCGTCGTGTCCGTCGGTCTGTGACTGTCCCCTGGTTGGGTTCCGACGGATCAAGTATAGTTGGGCTCACCACCTGTCTCAGCTAAGTGAACGAGGGCAGACCGACCTTCCTTCAGGCCCTCTGAGTGCCACCGGTGTCTAATTATCTGTTGTCCGCTATTTTAAACTTTAGGCTTATAGTGATTGTTATTTTCTTAAAATTTTGGAAATTAATTTTTTAATTTATCTTTCAAGCTTAAACACTGTGGCCTTCAGACTTTAAAGATTATGGTAATATATTTTGAAATTTTCATGTTCGATTGTGACCCTCAGCCACTGGTATTGCACCTTCCATATGTTGTTTTTTTAAATAATTTTATTGCTATCTTAGTTGGATTTTTATGTTGTTGATTTTAAGATTTCTTGTTGTTAAACATCCTGGCCTTCTGCCTTTAAAGGTCTATGGTAATATATTCTAATATTTTGGAAATTAATTGTGGCCTTCAGCCATTTGTACTGCACCTTGCGTATGTTGTTCGTGAATTATTTTACTCCAATGTTAATTGGATTTTATCGTGTTAAGATTTCTTGTTGGAGGCCTTCAGACGTGAAAGAGTTGCTAAATTACAATAAATGACAATTAGAAGCAGAAACTGACTTCAACCCACAATCCACAATCCTATTACCTGTTGTGCCCAGCGGGTTTAGCGAGCGTTTCAAACAGGTACACACAACGGAGACTTTAGTCATCAAAAATATATTCTCCTTCAATATTTACAACAGCGTAACAACGCTAGGGTAGCTTTTCGATTGCGCGACTGTACAAATCACGTGGTTTTGAGTTGAAGAACTCCTCTAGCTATGTCAGGAGCTCATTTTCATCCGGAAAGTAAGTCCCTCGACAGTTGTTCGATAGAGAGCGAAAAGGTGAAATCTGAGGGCACAAGATCTGATGAATAAGGTGGGTGCGGATTGACTTCCCAACCCCTACACCAGTATATTGTTCTCTGTCAGTTTAGCAGATTGCGGACGGGCATTATCTTGGAGCAGTATCACTTCACGCAGTCTTGCTGCTTGTTGTTCTAGGACTGCGTTTGCAAGACGTCTCAGTTGTTGACAATAAGTGTCAACAGTGCAATTTTAGTATACCGCAGCGTCGTTGTTCCACGAGATGCGTAACATAATTTTTGTGGATGTGCACAAGTATTTGTACGAGGAGTTGCTACTTTATTTGAGCTTGGACGTTCTTTCTTTTCCGTATGTTAACATAATCACAGCATTTCTCGTCACCAGTAACGGTATAGGGTAAGAATGGTCGGTGTTGTTCACGCGCCAATTGATGACCAGCTAGCAGAGATGAACATGTGTCCAACCGCTGATTTTTTATGATTTTGGCTTAGAGGATGCGGTACCCAAACACCTGATTTTTGGACCTTCACCACTGCGTGAAAATACCACACGATTGGGGAATTATCATAGTTCATCACATTTGACGGTTCTCGAGTAAATTGACGTATGTCGGTATGGATGAATGCGTTCAAACGATCTTCATCAAATTCCGAAGGTCTTCCTGATCGTGGAGAGTCAATGTCAAAACGATCCTCCTTACAATGAGGAAACAATTTTCATGTCGTGATCTGGCCAGTAGCATTATCCTCGCACACGGGGCAAATGTGTCTGGCTGCCTCGTCTGCTGTCACCATCTATTGAACTAAAATAGAAGAGAACGTCGGAAATGTTCCGATTATCCGCTTGGCACTCCATCTTATAGCGTCCACAGCTTATTACACAATCTCCAAATGGCAAAAGCCAATATGTAAACTCAAATTGCAACAGTGCACTACAAATAAAAAATAAAAATCAATAATTAAACCCGTTGAACCCCTGTGAAACAGGAACATCATCACACAAAACAAAACCACTACGAACGCCTGCAACAAAGGTAAGTTCTACGGGCTCAAATCGCTGTGCTTTAAAATATTCAAATGTGTGTGAAATCCTATGGGACTTAACTGCTAAGGTGATCAGTCCCTAAGCTTACACACTACTTAACCTAAATTATCCTAAGGACAAACACACACACCCATGCCCGAGGGAGAACTCGTACCTCCTCCGGGATCAGCGCCTCAGACCGCTCGGCTAGTCCCACGCGGCTGCTTTAACTCAATGTGATCATATGAGACAATGGAACGGTAAGGATTGCGGATTCTTTTTCCATAGAACTTCGGTTCATATGCCTCTCACATCAACTACATTCAGGTTCATCGTGGTATTTCTTAACAGGTTTAGACAAGCAGCAAGATGGCCGATTTCCTTTCATACCCTTCTCCTACCCGAGATTGTGTTCTGGTGAATTTGTCGTCTCTAGAGACACTGAGACGTAATCTTCTTTCTTCCTTCGTTAGAAAACCACGATGAGACATCTAAATGTTAATAGTTCATTTTAGCGTATATCAAATGATACTGTATGTACTGGAAGTTAGTAGAGTCTCCATTCATTGTCTTTAGAGGTGTAAAGAACGTGTAAAGAAATGACAGGCTGATAACGATTTACATTCATCCACTAGTGCGGGTTGTTGTCCTCTTAGAGGCACTGGCGATCAACGGAAAAACTAATAAAACATGTCTTATTAATTGAAAGAGGTCTTCAGTATATTTGCGGACAGGCATCTTTCATTACATGTTCACTATGACAAATTACTAAGCACCAGTTGTAAATGTAGACGGAAATACTGCACGTTGAGTGTTTAACTCACAGCGGAAGGCCAAGACGTTGTGTTGACAGATCTGTTTCCGACTTTCTACAACCTTAATAGGCCATTAAATCAACACAATGCGCAAGTAGTAAGGTGCAGTACTCTGGAATTTCCAAGAAAACCGCAAGAGAAGTTTCACGCGTTTATTATGTAATTCATGTACCTATGTGTAGGTGTGGACGTTAGAGTTCATGGCGTCAAGTTATTAGACTTCGAGCTCAGTAAGACGAACGTGTGTGAGGTAAGGGTTCGACACCCGGTCAGTAAGTTACAACTTTTTTCTCATCACTGGTCATGTTATTTACATTATGTGACATTTGAGAGGTAATATAATGAGAAAAAAACACTTGTATCAGCCTGAAGTTTCTATTTATGTTTTCCATGTCTGTATGACAAATAACATCCTTCAAAATGTAATGTCTAGCACACATCCGATAATTAATCTTACATTACTCTTGCGGTCTGGCATATTGTGACTTACTATATAACTGGTTGTGAATAACGTCATTGCATAACTATTTATCGAGGATTGTCTTGGGCTTTCCAAGCCTGTCCCTCGTCCGTGCGCCGGCAGGGGTAGCCAAGCGGTTCTAGGCGCTACAGTCTAGAACCGCGCGACCGCTACGGTCGCAGGTTCGAATCTGCCTCGGGCATGGATGTGTGTGATGTCCTTAAGTTAGTTACGTTTAAGTAGTTTTAAGTCAAGGGGACTGATGACCTCAGGTGTTATGTCCCATGGTGCTCAGAGCCATTTGAACCATTTTTCAACCTCGTCCTTGAGAATTTAATAACAAGTAGCAAATGGTCAAACAACATAAATTCACTGTAGTCTCATGACAATTCACACGGTTTTTTCACATTATATTAATTCTTAAAGGCAATACAAATTAAATAATGTGACCAGTGACATAAAAACAGAGATAAAGAAAGGCGTCGCATCGTGCATGACAGTGATGCGTAACGCAAACTTTAACCGCTTTTTTAACCTTTTTTTTAATTTCACAAAAACAGTAACAAAAAGGACTAGCTTACAATGAAGTGACATAAATAAGGTGATAGCTAACTGCAGTTATAATTTGCAGCATTCATAGAATGAGGAATGATATTCAGTCTTGTTCACAGCGATTACATACTGCCAACACTTTCCTACGGTACATCACATATGTAACGGACGTGTAAAATTTCTCTTGCTGCTTTCTTGGAATTGCCAGAAAAAATGTTCAATGTCTGTGAAATCTTATGGGACTTAACTGAGAAGATCATCAGTCCCTAAGCTTACACACTAGTTAACGTAAATTATCGTGAGGACAAACACACACACCCATGCCAGAGGGAGAACTCGAACCCTCGCCGGCACCAGCCGCACAGTCCTTGACTGCAGCGCCCCAGACGGCTCGGCTAATCCCGCGCGGCGGAATTGCCAGAATAGTGCACGTTACTACCTGCACATAATGTAGATTTAATGGCGCACTATAGGTGTACAAAGTCTGAAGTAGATACGTGATCCCAGCGTCGTGGTCTCCCATTGTCAGAACCTGTTGAATTCACAAATGTACGCAAACTACCTTCTGCATGAAATCTGAAATTATATTTTTCTCGATTACAGATTTTAATGAGTTAATATATGATTGAACATTTCGTTATCAGACCTTTTGATCTCCGAGGAAGGTGTTACTTCTGTTATCTTCGAGCCTGACAGCACTGACTGATTATATGCAGTCGGGCCCTGGGTGGCGCCTCTGAGTTGATTTTATCTAGTGAAGGAGTATTTCGGTTTCATCAAACTTCGTCGCCTGTGATTGTCTAATGGATATGATACACCACATTCACAAACTATTGAAACTTGATAATAAAATAAATCGTTTGTGTAAAGCATTTACTTATAGTTGATCCACACCACTGCACATCACTAATCATTGCCGAAACTACCACTTGTCATCCAAGACTGTTTCTTTCTAGCATGTCAAGCCCCTATCTTTTAAAACTTATTTAACCTGAGTTGACATTATTGTTAAATATTTGTTATTAAAAATTCAGCGCTTTTATGACTTTCGAAGTCGGGCTCGAAAGAGCTTACAACTCTGTGCGCCACTGTAGACACAGTCTGTTGCCGTGCGGTCTGAAGCGCCTCGCCAGGGCTCGCGCGGCTACCCCCGTTGGAGGTTCGAGTCCTCCCTTGGGAATGGGTGTGTGTGTGTTTGTGTGTGTGTGTGTGTTGTCCTCAGCCTAAGACAGTTTAAGTTAGATTAAGTAGTTTTTAAGCCCAGGGACTGATGACCTTAGCAGTTTGGTCCCATAGGAACTTAACCGTTACCACCGCACTGTCTATTTGGCGCGTTTCTCTCGGTAGCCATTGACCGCACGCCTAGTTCTCTCGTGTAAATGAAACAAAAACATTTTCAGTAATAACACTGTTTCTGCCTGTTAACTTTTTCCATATCCTTTCCAAATCAGTGTCATTTGTGTGTCAGAGGAGGTAACTGTTTTGCCACCATCATAACGCTACGACGCGGTACGCTTAGAGAAACGATTTAAGTACACAGTATAATGAAAACATATCTTGTAATTAACTAACATCGGGAGTTATAAGTTATTTGCGTAATAGTTCAGTGCTGATCATGTTTTACAGTTCTTACCTCATGCCGGCCGAAGTGGCCGTGCGGTTAAAGGCGCTGCAGTCTGGAACCGCAAGACCGCTACGGTCGCAGGTTCGAATCCTGCCTCGGGCATGGATGTTTGTGATGTCCTTAGGTTAGTTAGGTTTAACTAGTTCTAAGTTCTAGGGGACTAATGACCTCAGCAGTTGAGTCCCATAGTGCTCAGAGCCATTTGAACCATTTATTTCTTACCTCATGTAACATTATTTCCCCAACAGATTTTTTTTTTTTACATTATACTTCATCTTTTTCATTTAATGAGTCTTTATGTTTTTATATATTGGTCTGGCGTGAACCGTCGCACTACTTATTGACATCGTGTTTACTAGTCAGTAGAATATACCTACATATAATTATTTGTTTTGCAGGTTACACACTTTTCTTTGCTTCCAATAACATGTAATTTCCTCACTAAACTTTGTCTTAGCAGTACAAATAGAGTTGATCACAAAGGCTGTTACTCGAATTTAGAGAACTATTCTTTCCATTTTTATGTCGAATTACACATTGAGGAGTGATAATTCCTCCGTATCATCAAATAGCCTCACCCAATTTTCCGTTATTAATAAATGTTCTTCAGTACATTGCAGAAACATTAATACATTAATTCCTTGCATTAAAACGAGACATGTTCATCAGGTTACCTCTTTGACTTCTTAAGAACTTCCTTCTAGATAACAAATCTGTGTGACTAATATTACTATTAATTTCAGTCAATTTTATATTGAAACTGAGCAATAAGCAGTTAAAGAGTATCTGTGATCGTGGATGCTCTGGAATTGCCCGAAATCGGTATTCAAAAGTAACTACTACACGTGTGTATTGTGTAGTGAAGTTCATAATAAAAACGAAAGCTCTCCAACACTGTCCACAAAAAAAGTACTTGGTCTGCGTATTCCCTCACACAAAGAATAATGGAACTTTACCATACCATTCACTTCCCTCCAACAGAGATTATGTCCATATGATATATATTCGCCACGTAACACAGAATATTTTCTTGGTCCACCTAACTTTTACTAAAATCCTCATTCTTAATTTCTACATAAAAGATGACATTACTCCTGCTTATAAAACTACCTTTCCATCCTAGCAATCTGTAGCTTCCTTTTTGTTGCGTCATAATATACTCCATTACATTACATTATATTAGAATTATATATATAATATAATTATATAATATATATATAATAATATATAATAATAATATATATAATAATAATTATATATATATATATATATATATATATATATATATATATATATATATAATCTCGCACAATATACACAATCTGCAGGTAAGTAAATACATTAAAGTTGCTGCTTCCTGTGAGAGGTAGAGTGGTCACAGTACTACATTAGTTGATGTTTTATTACTTTCTACTAGTCGTTATAGGGTATAATTTGGAGAGGGTATGAGATCATTGTGAAGGACATGGAGATGTAGTCTACTCATGTGAGACAGTAATACCAACATTATACAGACTTTCAAATGAGTCTCATTGTCTGTCTCCATTTCCCCGAGCTTGTCGGATCATGCAGTTTTCAGATTTGTGGGGCATTCATTCTTTGGACTGTGGGACAGGCAGTGCTCGTCGCTGTTAAATTTCCGATCGACGACATCTGACCACCACATCTGATCGCCATATTATGCATCACGCACGTCGTAACCCCTACGTATCTGCGCCTGACAAATGACTACAAATAATGAGTTCCCTACAACGTTCTGTATTACACCACACCATTGATCAGAGACTACCAACAGACGGAACAGGTAATTATGGTTCCACGAATGGGCTGCTGTTAACACTGCAATAAAAAGCAACTGCGTTTGGAGTGGCGCCGTGACGCGTAGTATGATGAATGGCGTCGCTTTGGGTTCCGCGCTAAATCGCTGTTCTGCACTAGGCTGGATGACCATCGCCGGTTAGTATGGCGGTGAACTGGGGAAAGGACACATTCGTTCAATATTTCGGAGAAGCACAGCGTTGGTAATGCAAACGTTATGGTGTGGGCAGCCATCAGGTAGGACTTCAGGACACGCCACCCATTCTGGATGATGCACTATTTTCTGCTACGTAGTATATATTGCTCATTATCTAAGTTGTGGAACATGAAAGCATAATTACGATATGTCAATTTATGTATACATCGGCTCAGAGAAAAGAAGTAAACAGATACCAAACAGAAAAGGAAATGAACTACCACAGGTAGAGAGGGTAGGTAAGTTCAAATAGAGTTCACTTTACATCATTTCAGCATGATCCGCCCGAGCTGGCCCACAACATTTGTAACTTGTTCCTCAAATCCTGGATACTGCCACTGGGACACGGTTGAAGTCCCAGCTGTTCCCACTCATGTTTTTTCGAGGGCAGATCTGTGATTCTTGCTAGCCACCATAAACTCAACATAAAGTAGGCGATTCGAGGGGAGAGCTTTCCTATTGAACGACAGCTCCACTATACCGTCTATGAGAGGTAAGACATTAGGATGCAGAAAGTCCATGGCGTACGTTGTGCCATCAGTATTTTCTCAGTCACTACCAGCCAGGACCTGAAGTGTCCAATGGCTGCCCACACCATGAAAATAGGAGTAATACCACTGGGCCTCTTCAAAACACTGGAAGAATCAGTGCCTTCTCAGACCACCGCAATATTCGCTGACTATGATTGTCCGATACACAGCCATGATATATTAATGAACAAAGTACAATGTCATGTCCATGTTTTGGGTCACAGCACTATTTCAATTGCCGCCACTTATGTTGTCGTGTTAACGGCAACTTACGAGTGGTACGGTAATTCAATAGCTGCTGCTAGTTTCCACCAATGGTGCGGGATGACAAAGAATATTGTACTCAAGTACATCAGTTGATTGCAGAAGGCAGCCGTAGATCTAAAGGCGTCACACTGTGCTTGGTGGCGATGCGGCAGTCCTCTGCATTGATGGTCTGACGTTGTTAACTGGTATATTGACCTTGGTATGTTGTCTCTCATGTTCCCATGCCGTCCATAATTGGGCTACTGTTACAGCTGGATACTTCATAAAAATTACAATATGCTATATGATAGTACGATTTGTCGTCATTACCCTATAAACATCGACTTATAATATCTAACTATTGGAATATACTTCGTTAGTATATTTGTTAGACCTGAGTTTCTCCTGGCGTATACAACTTTCAAATAACTTCCGGGAATTCAGCCAGGTAACACTTTCAGCAACCGCCGATATTTCGGCGGGAGAACACCCCGCCATTTTCAAGGCAAACTGCAACGGACAGGCGGCGTACATGCAAATTTAATACCTCGGTTCTCCGACAGAAGCAGGAAAGATAACACACACACTCACACACTAAACACTAGTTCATTTATTTATTTATTTATTTATTTATTGTTCCGTGGGACCACATTTAGGAGAAGTCTCCATGGTCATGGAACGAGTCAATACATGAAATTATAACACGATTGTAGAAACAGATAAAATGAAATATAAGAAACATATTTAGGCGACAAGTCGTTAGTTTAAATAAAGAAAATCAAGAATGTAACACTGGAATTTGCTTAATTTTTTAGCTCTTCCAGGAGCTCCTCGACAGAATAGAAGGAGTGAGCCATGAGGAAACTCTTCAGTTTAGACTTAAAAGTGTTTGGGCTACTGCTAAGATTTTTGAGTTCTTGTGGTAGCTTATTGAAAATGGATGCAGCAGAATACTGCACTCCTTTCTGCACAAGAGTCAAGGAAGTGCATTCCACATGCAGATTTGATTTCTGCCTGGTATTAACTGAGTGAAAGCTGCTAACTCTTGGGAATAAGCTAATATTGCTAACAACAAACGACATTAAAGAAAATACATACTGTGAGGGCAGTGTCAAAATTCCCAGACTATTGAATAGGGGTCGACAAGAGGTTTTCGAACTTACACCATACATAGCTCGAACAGCCCGTTTTTGAGCCAAAAATACACTTTTTGAATCAGAAGAATTACCCCAAAAAATAATACCATATGACATAAGCGTATGAAAATATGCGACGTATACTACTTTTCGTGTTGAAATGTCACTTATTTCAGATACTGTTCTAATGGTAAATAAAGCGGCATTTAGTTTCTGAACAAGATCCGTACGCCTAGGAACTTGAACTGTTCCGTCTCGCTTATAACATGCCCATTCTGTCTGATTAAAATGTCAGTTCTTGTTGAATTGTGAGTTAGAAACTGTAAAAACTGAGTCTTACTGTGATTTAGCATCAAATTATTTTCCACAAGCCACGAACTTATATCATGAACTACATTATTTGATCATGTTTCAATATTACACACAAGATCCTTCACTACCAAGGTGGTGTCATCAGCAAACAGAAATATTTTTGAATCACCTGTAATACTAGAAGGCATATCATTTATATAAACAGGAAACAGCAGTGGCCCCAGCACCGACCCCTGGGGAACGCCCCATTTAACAGTGCCCCATTGGGACTGAACATCATTACCACTCTCAATATTGCGGAGGATTACCTTCTGCTTTCTGTTCTTAAAGTAGGAGGCGAACCAATTGTAAGCTACTCCCCTTACTCCATTATGTTCCAACTTCTGCAGTAATATTTTGTGGTCAACACAGTCAAAAGCCTTCGTTAAATCAAAGAAAACACCTAACGTTCGCAACCTTTTACTTAATCCGTCCAAAACCTCACAGAGAAAAGAGACTATAGCATTTTCAGTTGTTAAGCCATTTCTAAAACCAAACTGTACATTTGACAGCAAATTATGTGAATTTAAATGCTGCAGTAACCTTGTATATACAACCCTCTCGATAACTTTAGCAAACACCGATGGCATAGAAATAGGTCTATAATTGTCAACATTATCCCTGTCTCCCTTTTTATAAAGTGGCTTCACTACCGAGTACTTTAATCGGTCAGGAAACCGACCACTCCTAAAGGAAAAGTTACAGATATGGCTAAGTACTGAGCTAACATACGTGGAACAATACTTCAGTATTCTGCTAGATACCCCGTCATATCCATGAGAGTTCTTGGTCTTTAGTGATTTAATTATTAACTCAATCTCCCTCTTGTCAGTATCATGGAGGAGCATTTCAGATAACAGTCTCGGAACACTTTTTTCTAAGAGCGCTATATGATTCCCTGTTGGGACTAGGTTTCTATTTAGTTCACCTGCTATATTCAGAAAGTGATTATTTAGTACTGTACATATATGCGACTTATCAGTAACACGGACATCCCCACTACGCACTGATTCTATATTCTCGACCTGTCTCTGCAGACCAGCCACTTCCTTTATGACTGACCATATGGTTTTAATTTTATCCTGAGACTTAGCTATTCTATCTGCTTACCACATACTTTTTGCCTTCCTAATAACTTTTTTAAGCACCTTACAATACTGTTTGTAATGGGCTGCTGCATTTAGATTTTGACTGTTTCCAACGTTTTGATATAATTGCCACTTTGTTCTACAAGATATTCTTATCCCATTAGTCAGCCACCCAGGCTGCCTGTTTGTGCTAGTACCCTGTTTAGAACGTTCTAACGGAAACATCTGAACTCGATCCACCCGAACATTCGTTTTACGATGGAGGTGGAAGAGGATGGTTGCTTTCCCTTTCTCGACGTGTTGGTTAGGAGGAAGGATGATGGATCATTGGGACATGCAGTCTACAGGAAACGTACTCACACCGACTTGTACTTACAAGCTAATAGTTGTCACCATTCGGCTCAGCGTGAAGGGGTACTTCGTACCTTGGTACACAGGGCACATGTCGTTTCTGACGATGAGACTTTGCCAGCTGAGCTGTCCCATCTTGAAGTTACATTTCGTCAAAATGGTTATAGTGATAGACAGATTGAACGTGCGTTGCGCTATCGACTAACTGTACATCGGGTGATTGACGATAATTCTGAGTCAACACCTAAGTCTACTGCCTTTTTGCCTTACGTAGGAAACACGTCCAATAAGATCGGTCGTATTTTACGGAAATACGATGTGAAATGTGTTTTCCGACCTCCATCTAAAATTAGAGCACTTTTGAGTTCCATTAAGGATGATCTGGGACTGCGTAAGGCGGGTGTATATCGTATTCTTTGTAGCTGCGGCATGACATATATTGGTCAAACTATCAGGACCGTGGAGGACAGATGTACTGAGCATAAACGGCACACACGATTACAGCAGCCAAATAGATCTGCTATTGCCGAACATTGCTTGGATACTGGTCACACTATGTTATATAATAACACCGAGATATTGGCATGCACGTCCAGTGATTGGGACAGTGTCATTAGGGAGGCAGTTGAGATTAAATTAGCGAGCAACCTTGTTAACTGGGATGGAGGTTTCTGTTTAATCTCTGTTTGGAAGCCGGCTCTCTCCCTTGTCAAAAAACAGAGGAACAGAGTCAATGCTGCCTCACCTGCGAATTCATAGTCTCACTATCGATAGCTCTGACTTTGGTCATCTTTGGTGGCACTAGTGTTCAGTGTGTGTGTGTGTTATCTTTCCTGCTTCTGTCGGAGAACCGAGGTATTAAATTTGCATGTACGCCGCCTGTCCGTTGCAGTTTGCCTTGAAAATGGCGGGGTGTTCTCCCGCCGAAATATCGGCGGTTGCTGAAAGTGTTACCTGGCTGAATTCCCGGAAGTTATTTGAAAGTATATTTGTTGTCGCTTCAAAATCATTCTGCTTCCGTTCCTTTGAGGTTTGCTCCTTCAACTCGTTCTCCTATTTTCACATTTATGTGACGGAAGAATAGAACTCTCGGCATTATAAATACGTCTTAATTTTACGTCTTCCAGTCGCAAATCGTGAGACTACGGATTGCTGTTGTGAAATTTCCTTCCTAACAGCCCAATTTCCCACCAGGCTGGGAACGGGTCAGGGAAGGAAAATTTACGAGCGAGTATCCAGGTCCAGCATTCGTCTGATGGAGAAACCTCCCTAAACACTGGAGTGGGGGAATAGAACTATTTGAAGATGATTGTGGCCTGGCCCTATGATCAGCATTGCTCTGCACTAAAATTTAAAATTTTTAATAGCTATGTGTTTCACACACACACACACACACACACACACACACACACAGACAGACAGATTTTTGTATTGGTGTTGTGCATTTAGGGTATGACACCACAAATTTTGGACCTTGCTCACTGAATAATCGTATACTTCCAAATCTGATAATGAGTACTACTGTACCTACAACATCTGAAAGAAAATACAGCATTAAATACACATATCCTCTTCTGCAATCAACCATCAAAAATCACAGTCATTGCGAACACATTAAATCGCATCCAGCTGTTATCACAACATATAGTGTCATGCCTTATAATGCTGCACATACTCTAACCGTTAGTTAGTATAACAACTGTAATATCCCGCAGCTGATAAACTTGGCAGAACAAGAAAAAGGACTGCAGATCATAAATGAAAGTCCTCGGCCAGTTCGAGAATCCCATACTTGCAAAGTACACAGCTCGAAAGAATTAAAAAATGGTTCAAACGGCTCTGAGCACTAGGTGGCTTAAGTTCTGAGGTCATCAGTCCCCTAGAACTTAGAACTACTTAAACCTAACTACCCTAAGGATATCACACTCATCCATGCCCGAGGCAGGATTTGAACCTGCGACCGCAGCGGTCGCGCGGCTCCAGTCTGTAGCGCCTAGAACCGCTCGGCCACTCCGGCCGGCAAAGAATTAAAGAGAAAATGTTTTCACATCTCGTCATTCTTCACCCGAAGTTTGAAATCTGCCTCAAAGGTGTGTATTACCATCCTCTGCAATGGTTCAAAAGTGTGGCACCCTGCGATGTCAACCTCGGGAACGGCGACGCTTCAGACAGTATGGTGTCCACATATGCGAAGAAAGGGCCAGAGCTCAGATGTTCATGTGAGGTACAAGGTGAGTTTACGGTGTCACGTTGCCACCAAATTATGTAAAATTCGTCCCAACGCCACCGTGGACGTGTCACATGACAGGAAGGACGTCACATGCCGCCTTAACCACATATTATCGTGACGCCTCAGCAATGGACGTCTTAACAGAGAACTCCAGCGTTGAAATCACTCATTTCAGATGAATACATTTCATATACACAGCCGCTGAGATTCGACACGAAATTGCCACCTGAGGTGGCATTGAGCGAGTCACTCAAACCATCCATTACATTGGAGGGGGTGGGGGGGGGGGTTCATTTATATACTTTATGTGGTCGAAAACGACAGTTTGCGGTGCTGTATGTGACGCAACGGCGTTCGTAACAACCTTTGCCACTGCTGATACCCTCCAGATGATTTAACGATTCTTTTTGGAGGTCGTGGGACTACAACCCCAATTGAATATGATCTGATATCTTTGGAGTGTAGCGCAATTTTGCTCCGGTACACAGGGTAGATGATGGGTACCCGTGGTCTAGAGGTAGCGTCTTTGATTCATAATCGAAACGTCTTCCGTCCCGGGTTCGATCCCCGCCACTGCCTAAATTTTGATAAATAGTCAGCAATGGCGGCCGAAGACTTCCGGCATAAGAAGTCAGCCTCATTCTGCCAACGGCCATGTCAAAGAGGGTGGAGGAGCGGATAGAGGTTCAGGGCACTCTCTTGTCCTAGGGGTGGGAAATTGCCCCTAAAGGCGGAAGAATCAGCAATGATCAACGACATGAGGATGCAGAAGGCAATGGAAACCACTGCATTAAAGACACGTAACGTGTATCCACGGACATGTGGCCTGTAATTGAAGAAGTGTCATGATGATCTCTCCATTGGCAAAAGATTCCGGAATAGTCCCCCATTGGGATCTCCGGGAGGGGACTGCCAAGTGGGGGGGGGGGGTTACCATGAGAAAAAGATTGAATAATCTACGAAAGGATAACGTTCTACGAGTCGGGGCGTGGAATGTCAGAAGCTTGAACATGGTAGGGAAACTAGAAAATCTGAAAAGGGAAATGCAAAGGCTCAATCTACATATAGTAGGGGTCAGTGCAGTGAAGTGGAAGGAAGACAAGGATTTCTGGTCAGATTAGTATCGGGTAATATCAACAGCAGCAGAAAATGGTATAACAGGTGTATGATTCGTTATGAATAGGAAGGTAGGGCAGAGGGTGTGTTACTGTGAACAGTTCAGTGACCGGGTTGTTCTAATCAGAATCGACAGCAAACCAACACCGACAACGATAGTTCAGGTATACATGCCGACGTCGCAAGCTGAAGATGACCAGATAGAGAAGGTGTATGAGGATATTGAAAGGGTAATGCCGTATGTAAAGGGGGACGAAAATCTGATAGTCATGGGCAACTGGAATGCAGTTGTAGGGGAAGGAGTAGAAGAAAAGGTTACAGGAGAATATGGGCTTGGGACAAGGAATGAAAGAGGAGAAAGACTAATTGAGTTCTGTAACAAGTTTCAGCTAGTAATAGCGAATACCCTGTTCAAGAATCTCAAGAGGAGGAGGTATACTTGGAAAAGGCCGGGAGATACGGGAAGATTTCAATTATATTACATTATGGTCAGACAGAGATTCCGAAATCAGTTACTGGATTGTAAGGCGTACCCATGAGCAGATATAGACTCAGATCACAATATAGCAGTGATGAAGAGTAGGCTGAAGTTCAAGAGATTAGTCAGGAAGAATCAATACGCAAAGAAGTGGGATACGGAAGTACTAAGGAATGACGAGATACGTTTGAAGTTCTCTAACGCTATAGATACAGCAATAAGGAATAGCGCAGTAGGCAGTACAGTTGAAGACGAATTGACATCTCTAAAAAGGGCCATCACATAAGTTCGGAAGGAAAACGTAGGCACAAAGAAGGTAGCTGCGAAGAAACCATGGGTAACAGAAGAAATACTTCAGTTGATTGATGAAAGGAGGAAGTACAAACATGTTCCAGGAAAATCAGGAATACCGAAATACAAGTCGCTGAGGAATGAAATAAATAGGAAGTGCAGAGAAGCTAAGACGAAATGGCTGCAGGAAAAATGTGAAGACATCGAAAAAGATATGATTGTCGGAAGGACAGACTCAGCATGCAGGAAAGTCAAAACAACCTTTTGTGACATTAAAAGCAACGGTGGTAACATTAAGAGTGCAACGGGAATTCCACTGTTAAATGCAGAGTAGAGAGCAGATAGGTGGAAAGAATACATTGAAAGCCTCTATGAGGGTGAAGATTTGTCTGATGTGATACGAGAAGAAACAGGAGTCGATTTAGAAGAGGACTTACGGTCAAATAAGACAGAAGGGATGGATAACATTCCATCAGAATTTCTAAAATCATTGGGGGAAGTGGCAACAAAACGACTATTCACGTTGGTGTGTAGATTAAATGAGTCTGGCGACATACCATCTGACTTTCGGATAAGGATCATCCACACAATTCCGAAGACGGCAAGAGCTGACAAGTGCGAGAATTATCGCACAATCTGCTTAACAGCTCATGCATCGAAGCTGCTTACAAGAATAATATACAGAAGAATGGAAAAGAAAATTGAGAATGCGCTAGGTGACGAACAGTTTGGCTTTAGGAAAAGTAAAGGGACGAAAGAGGCCATTCTGACGTTACGGCTAATAATGGAAGCAAGGCTAAAGAAAAATCAAGACACTGTCATAGGATTTGTCGACCTGGAAAAAGCGTCATTCGCAATATGTACAACAACTAAGAGGGAATAATAAGAGTGGACGATCAAGAACGAAGTGCCCGTATTATGAAGGGTGTAAGACAAGACTGTAGCCTTTCGCCCCTACTCTTCAATCTGTACATCGAGGAAGCAATGATGGAGATAAAAGAAAGGTTCAGGATTGGAATTAAAATACAAGGTGAAAGGATATCAATGATACGATTCGCTGATGACATTGCTATCCTGAGTGAAAGTGAAGAAGAATTAATTGATCTGCTGAACGGAATGAACAGTCTAATGAGTACACAGTATGGTTTGAGAGTAAATCGGAGAAGGACGAAGGTAATGAGAAGTAGTAGAAATGAGAACAGCGAGAAACTTAACATCAGGATTGATGGTCACGAAGTCAATGAAGTTAAGGAATTCTGCTACTTAGGCAGTAAAATAACCAATGACGGACGGAGCAAGGACGACATCAAAAGCAGACTCGCTATGGCAAAAAAGGCATTTCTGGCCAAGAGAAGTCTACTAATATCAAATACCGGCCTTAATTTGAGGAAGAAATTTCTGAGGATGTACGTCTGGAGTACAGCATTGTATGGTAGTGAAACATGGACTGTGGGAAAACCGGAACAGAAGAGAATCGAAGCATTTGAGATGTGGTGCTATAGACGAATGTTGAAAACTAGGTGGACTGATAAGGTAAGGAATGAGGAGGTTCTACGCAGAATCGGAGAGGAAAGGGATATGTGGAAAACACTGATAAGGAGAAGGGACAGGATGATAGGACGTCTGCTGAGACATGAGGGAATGACTTCCAAGGTACTAGAGGTAGCTGTAGAGGGCAAAAACTGTAGAGGAAGACAGAGATACGTCAAGCAAATAATTGAGGACGTAGGTTGCAAGTGCTACTCTGAGATGAAGAGGTTAGCACAGGAAAAGAATTCGTGGCGGGCCGCATCAAACCAGTCAGTAGATTGATGACCAAAAAAAAAAAACACGGGGTAGAACCCCTCGGGATGGAACCACTACGGACCGTTCAAAACAACTTAGGAAATCAGAGTGAGATCCATTTCAGGAAAGGGCATTAACACGTCTTGGGTCCTTATTTCTCGCGGTTTGCGACATTGAGAAATGTATCAGTAAAATCGCAAAGGGTCGCTCTAAGACCTCACAGGTCGCCAACACCCATGGTGTCACCCGCGAACCTTTCCACAGCACTTTGAAAATTTACAAGTACAGCGGAAAACCTTCACTGACTCCTAGGAACCTGCATGCTCGCGAACCCTCACATTCCACAGGCCTACAAGCAGGTGCTAGTGTAGTGACATCGAGCAGGAAAATGTCCAGGGATTTCCTGTCTGCACGGATCTAGGCATCAGTAGACCTTAGTCTGTATGCGGTAGTTTTTTTTATTTTAAGATGATCTACGAAAGTGCTTGGTAGCACCTAAGGTATTGCAAACTGGAAGGCCTTAGTGGGACTCTACGCCATTTTATTTACAGGAATCTCAATGTCACATCTCCTTCAGATCACACCACACGAGGGCGCGAAACAGGAGGAATGGGAAAGAATTAAATCGCGTTCTTGCTCCGAATCGTGTTCCTATTTCCTAACTTCCTTAAATAGTTTTCAGCACTCCCTACTGATTGCACCCTGCATCCCAGGGCAAAAACAGCGGTCGCGTTACCTCCATTGGGAACAGGCTATGTCATTACAGAAGCGTCGAATGATCTGGAGGGTGACAGCTGTGTCAAAGAAATTGAAGAACGTCGCAATTTAATCTTTTGTTTTCAGCAGTGAAATGTTTATAAATGGAGGACTGAATGGGAAGTGTGGTCCCGTTGACGATCTTTACCCAACCACATCAGGGCTTATCGTGTCAATTCTGATCGGCAGCGTGTCTCAATAGTTTTCCTGTCTCCACCAAATCGAATGTTACACAGAAGTAATGGAGATATACCGAAAGAAGCAACGTCTTTACATTTGACTACCTGCCGTGTGGCTATCTCCAAATACTAAAAGCTGCAGCCTGGCAAAACCCACACTCCGCACTGTCAAGAGTCACATCCACGTACTGCTGCCTGTTAGCAGACTCGACCCTGTGTGTTGCTCAACCCTTTCTCTCCTTTCTCGTGGCTGCATGGCATCTCGTCAACGACGTTAAGGGAGAACGTGCTCTCGCGGCGTGCCAAAGAGCTCCAAGTTAAAGCACAGCCGTTAGCTTACCCATTACCTATCGAGACGAACGTATCAACTGCCTTTATAAAACTATTCACGTCTATTCGATCGTCTAAGTATTGCGATCATATCAAATTCGATATCGAATCGGAGCGTGGAAAGTCAGATCCCTTAATCGGGCAGGCAGGTTGGAAAATTTAAAAAGGTAAATGGATAGGTTAAAGTTAGATACAGTGGGAAGTAGTAAAGTTCGGTGGCAGAAGGAACAAGACTTCTGTTCAGGTGAATACAGAGTAATAATCAAATATGGGTAATGCAGGAGTAGGTTTAATAATTAACAAAAAAACAGCAACGCGGATAAGCTACTACGAGCAGCGTAGTGAACACATCCTTGTAGCCGAGATAGACACGAAGCCCACGTCTACCACAGTACTGTAAGTTTATATGGCAACTAGTTTCGCAGATGAAGAAAAAATTGAAGAAGTTCGTGATGAGATAAAAGAAATTATTCAGATAATTAAGGGAGAAAAAAACTTAACGGTCGTGGGGACTGGAGTTCGATAGTGGGAAAAGAAAGAGAAGGAAAAGTAGTATGTGAATATGGACTTGGGGTAAGGAATGAAAGAGGAAGCCGCCTCGTTGAATTTTGCACGGGGCATAATTTAAGCATGGCTAACACTTGGTTTAAGAATCGTGAAGAAGGTTGTATACGAAGAAGAGACCAGGAGACATTAGAAGTTTTCAGATAGATTATGCAATCGGAAGACAGAAATTTTGGAAACACATTTTAAATTTTAAGACATTTCCAGGGGTAGTTGTGTACTCCAACCACAATAGGTTCTGAACTGTAGATTTAAACTGAAGAAACTGGAAAAAGGTAGGAATTTAAGGAGATGGGACCTGGATAAAGTGAAAGAATTGGAGGTTTTATAGGGTTTCAGAGAGAGCATTAGGAAACGATTGACAAGAACAGGGAAAGAAATAGAATAGAGGAAGAATGGGTAGCTTTGAGAGATGAAATAGTGAAGGCAGCAGAGGAACAAGTAGGTAAAAACACGAAGGCTAGTAGAAATCCTTGAGTAACAGAAGAGATACTTAACTGATGAAAAGAGAAAATGTAAAATCGCAGTAAATGAAGCAGGCGAAAAGACATACAAACGTCTCAGAAATGAGATCCACACGAAGTGCCAAATGGTTAAGTAGGGATGGTTAGAGGACAAATGTAAGGATATAGAAGCATATTTCAGGTGGGGTAAGAGAGATACTGCCTACAGAAAAATTAAAGAGGCCTTTGGTGAAAACAGAACCACCTGTATCAGTATCAAGAGCTCACATGGAAAACCAGTCCTAAGGAAGGAAGAGAAAGTGAGAAGATTAGAGGAGTATATGGAGGGTCTAGACAAGGGTGATGTACTCAAGGGCAATGGTATGGAAATGGAGGACGACGTAGATGAAGGAGAAATGGGAGATACGGTATTGCGTGAAGAATTTGACAGAGCACTGCAAGACCTAAATCGAAACAAGGCCCCAGGAGTACGAAACATTCCGCTAGAACCACTGATAGCCTTGGGAGAGCCAGCTATACAAAACTCTTCCAACTGGTGAGCAAGATGTATGATATAGGCGCAATACCCTCCGATTTCGAGAAGAACATAATAATTACAATCCCAAAGAAATCAGGTTTTGACATGTGTGAATATTACCGAACTATCAGTGTGTAAAGTCACGGTTGGAAAATACAAAGACGAATCCTTTACAAACGAATGAGGAAACTGGTAGAAGCCGACCTCGTGGAAGAGCTCTTTGGATTCTGTGGAAATGCTGGAACACGCGAGGCAATACTGACCCTGAGGCTTGTAGTAGGAGGTATGTTAAGTAAAGGCAAACAAACGTTTTAGCATTTGTAGATTTAGAGAAAGCTTTTGACAATGTTGACTGGAATACTCTCTTTCAAATTCTGAAGGTAGCAATAATAAAATATAGAGATAGAAATGCTATTTGCAAGTTGTACAGTAATCGCATGGCAGTTATAAGAGCCGAGGCGTACGAAAGGGAAGGAGTAATTGAGAAGGGAGTGAGGCAGGTTTGTAGCCTCTGTAAGATGTTATTCAATCTGTACATCGAGCAAGCAGTAAAGGAAACAAAAGAAAAATTTGGAGTAGGAATTAAAATACATGGGGAAGAGATATAAACGTTGAGGTTCGCCGATGACATTGTAATTCTATCTGAGATGCCAAAGGATCTGGAACAGCAGTTGAACGGAATGGGCAGTGCCTTGAAAGGAGGATATAAGACGAAATTCAACAAACGCAAAACGAGGATAATGGAATGTAGTCGAATTAATTCAGGTGAGGCTAAAGTAATTAGATTAGGATATGAGACCCTCCCAGTAATAGATGACTTTTGCTATTTGGGTAGCAAAATAACTGATAATGGTCGAAGTAGAGACGATATAAATTGTAGACTGGCTACTGCGAGGAAAGCATTTCGGAAGAAAAATTTGGTAACATGGAGTATAGATTTAAGTGTCAGGAAGACCTTTCTGAAAGCATTTGTGTAGAGGGTGACCATGTAACGAAGTGAAACATGGAGATAAACAGTTTAGACAAGAAGAGAATAGAATCTTAGGAAATGTGGTGCTAAAGAAGAATGCTGCAAATTAGATGGGTAGATCATGTAGATAATGAGAAGGTACGGAGTACAATTGGGGAAAAGACGAATTTGTAGCACAACTTCAGTAGGAGAAGGTATCGGTTGGTAGGCCACGTTCTGAGGCATTAAGGGATCAACAATTTAGTGTTGGAGAGAAGCGTGGAGGGTAAAAATCGTAGAGGGACACCAAGAACTGAATGCACGAAGCAGATTCAGAAGGATATAAGTTGCAGCATTTACTCGGAGAGGAAGAGGCTTGCACAGGATAAAGTAGCATGAAGAGCGTCATCAAACCCGTCTCTGGACTGAAGACCACAACAACAATATCAAATGCTGTGATTATACGTGTTTTTTAATAATTTCTCGAGCTACCATTGCAATAATTGCAAGGTTCCGGGCTCCTTCAATTGCAACCAAGACATTAATACCATGGGAAAGGTAATGTAAATAAGAACACTGGGAGGAGTCGGGGTCTAAATAACAATTGATTTATTCTTTCTTAACACCACGTGACAAATGATGGCTAAAGAAATGCCACACAAACATTTTATCTGACAATCGTTTTCGATAATAAGCGGTCTATGGTTAACAATGTGATCAGCTGGGCATCAACACACGACACTAACCATAACTAATCGCTTTACCTGACTTCATGAGTTTGAAGCTGCAGTATGGCCCAAGAACTTCTCTACTATCAAGCACCTATATTCTACTATTCCATAAAGAAAAATATTGTTCCAAGAACAGGAAGCTGAGAAGCATATACTGGATTCCTACGCCAAAGCTTCGAATTATTTACCTTTCTGCAGGTGAGGACGGCAGAGCACGACACGCTCGACGAGGGCAGTCACGAACAGCGCCAGTCTGTTATTAACGGCGCACGCCCGGAAATATGCAAGTACGCGGTCTCGCCTTTGTTTGTTTCGGAACGCAGATACTTCTCTACTAGCCTCTGAAACCCCAGTGGCTTCCATTATGTAGGAGGACCCATTTTCTGGTCTGCCAAACCGATCTGACTCCGTGACAAAACTATCCGTGATGGAATATCTCAAACGTTTAGATGGCCGACTCAAAACAAATAAGTACCCCCACGCAAACTCATTGTGTGCGTGATGCAAGATTCAGTACCTCTGATGGTTCAGATGGTGGCTGGCACAGGCTCTAAGTGGCTCATTAGCCAAGAGAATATGTCTCATCCTCTAAGTAAAGATGTGCCGTTCTCTACTAGCTGAGCACCAGTATAAGGGTGATCTCTTTCTCTACAGATTTCCTCTGCAGCTTGGTAGCGTAGCACGTTTGCAGGCTTAGACTACACCCACTTTAGCACAAGCCAATCACGAACTGGAGCTCGACATTCAAAGCTGGGAAACCCCTCCCCCTTTGCTCTGCATACACAGATTTGACCAACCAGCGACTTTAAAAATTAGTTGGGAGGAAAGTAAAAAAGATTCAGCTTCGCTCCCTCTTTCCCACGTGTTTACATCATGTCTTTGCTAAAAGCATGACTTGGATGAAATCACAACCCTCCATAAAAAGATCGTTATCTCCGCTGTAGCGTCCATTTCGAACTTTCTGAACAACAGCCATAAGCTCGCTAAAAGCCTGGTACCTTCACAAATACGTTTTGCAGCAGAGTCTGGACATCTGGGCGCCACTGCCATGTCCCACGGAATTCGCTAAAACTCTCTGCCGTCTCTTCGACTTTCTACCTAACAAGGGCCCATACACTACTTTATTGCCGGCCATCAGATCTTACAATGCGCCCATCAAACCTGCAGCGACTCCTCGGCGCTAGTCTACCTACCTGGACGTGGCAGCCGACCGACCGGTGCCACCCAATGTATTTGTACAATGAGATCGAGGGACTTGGCTGTTGACAAACGTTTTCACTCAGGTTCTGCAGGGAAATGCTCCCCTCAGCTCTCAGCTGCTGTATGGTTTTACTGCTGTTAATTTGCTCGGCACCCTCTTCCTTCATACTCAGGCAAAGCCTACTGCATTGCCTTCACTAGAGCACACAAGCCTGAGCATTAACTACCGCCAACCATCTCATCATATGAATGATGTCAGATCGTATCAAATGCAGCAACCAAGTAATAAAGATCACTTTCCCTATGAACATTAAGCAGCATGACACCATATGGAAAGTAAGAATGCCGTACAATCTCTCATGGTGATGAGCTAATAAATTTTACTCTATTTGCTGAAGTATTGTGGGAAGCTAACACTCCTGATCACACTTATTTTAAAATGGCTTCATAACCTAATATTCTTTTAAGTGAGTGGTTCCACACTGTGTGCATTATTTTCGTTTCTATGGTCGTCTCACATTCTAGGCAAAAATTTTCTAAGGACTCTTTGCAACTAGTAGGATGCCTAATCTTCACCTCATTCCAACTTATGGAACTGCTTGTTGATGTTTATCCCTGAATCCAAACGAATATCTTGTGACATTTCTATAGTAATTTGTGATAAACAGGCCGGCCAGTGTGGCCGTGCGGTTCTAGGCGCTTCAGTCTGGAACCGCGTGACCGCTACGGTCGCAGGTTGGAATCCTGCCTCGGGCATGGATGTCTGTGATGTCTTTAGGTTAGTTAGGTTTAAGTAGTTCTAAGTTCTAGGGGACTGATGACCACAGATGTTAAGTCCCATAGTGCTCAGAGCCATTTAAACCTTTTTTTTGTGATAAACATAAAACATCAGTTTGAGTTTTAGCTAATTCATGGAACCATTTTAAAAATTATACCTCAGTTTTGTCTAAGAGACGTTTATTTATAGACAAACCGAGTCTTGGATCCTTTGTTCTATTCCTTCTTACTGACTGGAGCCTCTATCGCTGACAACGTTGTTCCTCAAACCGGAACTCTGCTTGAAACTTCGACTGCTCCAATACATTTGTTATCCCAGTTGTGTCAAAAATCTTTTACTCGGTATAAATCCTTGTTCATTAGATTCTTTAAACTGTTAAAACCGGTAGATACTGAGGAAAGACAAGAAGTTAACTGCCTAACGTTATTTGTTACTTCCATAAGTCTTTTCTAACTTCAGTACACAGTGTCTTCATCCCACAATGTAGCTCCTCTTTTAAATTTAACAGCATCTGGCATGATTACTATTCCACAGTAGATTGCATATTTGTAATCTATTTACTATGCATGTCGCCTGGTCTGGCTGCATCACATAGCGTTAAAGTCAATGGGAGCAACACATATTTTTCGCATTAATTTTACCACTATCTGATGAAACACTACCTGGGCGAAACAAGTAGTAAATAGATTACAAACATGTAACATACGAATGTTTTCACAATCAGCATTTGCGATGATTTGACTATTTTGTTATTTATCTGAATCATCTCCAAAAGAGACAACATTTACTCTTCCTTCTTGACTTTTGGTCTATCTTCTCATTAGTTGTATCCAATATTACATATAAATGAATTTTGTAAATTTCGTCACACGTAACTGAGGCAATAACATTCTAATATTAAATGGAACAAGCACCCAGGAATGTAACATGAAAATCACTCAAAGTATATTTCCGCCACGGGTCTACCACTTGAAATAACAAACGCCACAAATGATTGTTTTGGTTGAATGTGCGACGACGTAGCGCAGCCGAGGCTTAGTTCCTTGCGACGACGTAGTATAGCTGACGCAGCAGCAGCAGACGCCTGTGGGCTGCTGTTGATTTCAGCCGTGTCTCTCGCGGATGGTGACTTCCACCTCCTACCGCACAAACTGCAACCAGTCCTCCCTGGTGCTGTTCGCTCCCACGTCATTATCGCCTGCTCAATTGTTTGATAGTTTGTTGTACCCTACAACCATATCTGTTTCCTTGTAAAGGGTAAAATATTTTTTTTGTTTTGTAATGTTGAACAATTTTTACCTACATGTAGCGCAACGTCCCATATTCACTTTCCTTCTGTAAATACTTCAACACGTTACGAGTGTCATCTCGATACACCGACATTTACAGAGAGAAAGGGATAAAAGATATGTACTTCTAGCCCAAACACGTTGATTCCATGCAATTCCGGTTCAACCTTCTTTAAAATTACCACTTATTCGCTTCAGAAACCAATGCCTCTCTTTCCTTTATCAATAGAACACTATACGTGGGGGGAGGAGGGGGGCCGGACGATTAGCATTATTGTTACTTAACTATCTCAAGTTTTACTAGCTCGTATTTTATTCAAAGGAAGCCATAATTTATTGTTTACTCACTAGTTAATTACAATTATAAGGTCTCCAATCTGTACACCATGTACTGACAATACCAGATTGGCGGGATCCTCGAATTGGTACTAACTGAAAACACAGATTTTACGAAGATTGAACAAATTCCGTCTTCTCGAGAACAGCTCATGTAATGTAATGTAGCGGTGGTTTAAATAGTATGTTCACGTGTGTCATATTTCGAATGTTATCACTCACTTGAGCGTCTCCTTGCTTACATCGATTCATTGTTGCCTCAGGTGCGTGTCGAACGTCGTCACACAGAATAATGTATTACGTTCTCTGCATACCACAAGAATTTGTACAATAAAACATTCGTCTTCTGTAACGAATGATGTCTCGACTGCTGATACTAACTGCCTCTCAAGATTTTTAGCTATTTCATTCCCGTCTCGGTGCAAAAACTCATCTAACGTGAATTCACATTATTTGAAGCAATGTGACATTAGGAACTGAGCGTTATTCCGACCTCCGTTGAGTTTACACCTATGGGGCCACTGCAGGTAGCATCGATACGGTACCCTCCTTTTAGGAGCCAAGACCGCGGTTCTCGGTTACGCTGCATGGACATGAAACATTAAAACAGCACATTTTTGGGAGTAACATTATTTTGACCTACTTACTGCTTTCATAACTTTTTCTAAAGAGGAAAACGACTTTTTCGGCTCACTAGCATTAGCATGCTGTGGAACACTACATTCGTCGTGTTTTCTATGCCGGAACCTTTTCATTGTACCGCCTAACCGTTGAAATTAGTGTACCACATCTATATAAATATCACACCATTGCCTATCTTTGTCGGTAAAAAAGTGACGCGTATAAATCAGTTTGATTCGGTCCGTCTCTTATGATGCTTTTTTCTCAGGAACGGATAGATGCTGAAATTTATGGTCTACATTCCGTTGGCGGTGTAAAACATTCAAAAGATACGGCTATAAATGTCACACATTCTGATACAGGCAAAGTCACTGATCAAAACTTTTAGAGGACCTATCCACATATACGTAATTAAATTTGCACTGAACTCTCAGAGTGCGATTCCTAATCGCACTTGTTCTTTTTTTCCTATATATTTATTTCTATTTTCAGAACTTTGTCGTAGAATTCTGTATCACCAAAGGGTATATAGCTGCATAATCTTTTTTCGTATAGATCCTCACATATATTCTGTTATTCATGTTTTTGCTTTGTCCTACGGCATCTATCTTCGTTACTTCCTTGCACCGATGACTATTCTGCCGCAACGACTGTAGATAGTTTTCGGTTTCTTCCCAGTACGTTTTCTTACATCTGTTTCCATAGAGTATATTTTTTTTTTCATTTTACTGTTGTTAACAACAGCACTAGGTCGACGGAAATTCCAGTCTACCAACTACTTCCATTCTTCTGGAAGTACTAGTTCCACAGTTGAGTGGTCAACTTTCCTCTGAATTCGTTGTGCTTAGGGAAAAACATGTACCACGTAACTCCAAGGTGTTTATCGTACCAAGATGCGTGGTCTCACTGGCCAGCGGGCAAAACACTGAGAAAGGCGAGCCCGTTTGAATTATCAATTCAAGCGTGCTGGAGATTTTGAACTCTGTACTTAAGCAAATAATATTATCTAGAAGCATTTTGTGTAATGAATATTAGTTGATGGTGAAATGCTGTGTTTCCAAAATATCTATTTACTGTTGTACAGTAAATTCCTGTCTGTCGTTCGAACTGTTGGCAGTAAATAAGCTTTATATTGTAATGAGTTCGGAATTTCTGCTGACTTATTTAATTACTGCATTTACGCCTGACACTGCCATCTTGATTCTAAGGGGGATTGTTATGCACTCCACACTACTTTTTCCTACATGACACTGAGTAGAAAATACTAAACAACTGTAGCAAACCTGAACCACCTTCACGACAGGACATCCTGAAATGAAAGAAACAAAGAAGACTGGTGAAAAAGTGACAGTGAAAATAATCCTCATAACGCGCTTTGCCCTATTCTGTTACAGTGGTAATCAGCAATCCTGGAATTACTGAAGACTGTTGACCATTCACTTTTCCACATCCGTTTTTGTCCCTACTGTCAAAAGATCCTGCGTGGCTCTGCAGCACTAGAGCCTTCGCATCAACGTTGGGATTCCTATGATAAATATTTTTTGTGCCGTGTAAACAACTGCCCATTATAAATGAACATATTACAGCAGTAATTGACCTACTTATCAACATCCCATTCTGACTCACACTCATCTCTTCCTCAACTTAGAATGTCCGATGAGCTTTCCTCCTCACTCTTCCCTGATTGAACTAATTCTGCACACGATTCTGCAGCTGCCGTTCTTCCTGTACGAGTACGCTCCAGACCCAGTTGATATTAAAAAACCAAGTTGTCCTGTAATGTTCTGACGTAGGAGGGCGTAACGGCGATTACTAGAGAGGTAGGCAACTTTTAGATCAGAATGCAGCTCACATAGCAGTTAATGGCGGCAAACTTTTAACACTTATTAATTAGCACCGAAAAAAATTATTTTGCCTTTCACTGAATTTCCACAGAGTTCTTTAATACAAAGGTTTTCACTTTACGGCTTTTTCATAATTAAATATCTAATTCGTAAGGTTTTGGACACATAGACAGTACAACGAAATTAACCTTGTATTGTTCTCATTATAGTCAGGTTTCATGTACTAGGATCAAGAAAACGCGTGTACCCAGACGGCTCAAATTCTTTTCACAGAGGTCACAGGAAAGAGGTATACGGGTAATGATGAAACCGAGATATTACATTTGCAGAATTAACTACGCATAAGAATTCAGAACGCCTTTTGTTATTATTCAGCAGACAGCATGCGCTACTGCGGCTCGTCGTAGTTTCGAGTCGTGTAGTTCGCACGCGAACGATTTTGAAAAGCATCAGGAATAATGGAGTGGCAGTACGGCTTTTTCACATTTATAAAGAGAATTAATGTACTGTGGTTCACGAAAAGGACATCTCATCTTTCAAAATAAATAGGCTTTAATCTGAGATCGTTGCTGCTCATGGTCCACGTAACTACAAATAATCACCTCTATTTTGTGTCTCATTATTTCTGGACCGGTACATTCGTTTCTGTGAGTGGACTAAATTCAAGACTTTCGTATAAATACATCCCAAAGTTCTGTTTTGAATGAAATATGACTGATATTTGCGTGACGTCCGTTCACCAACGAGTAAAGCAGAGATAAAACTGAAGTTGAAATGCAAATGTCGTGTGACTAGGGCCTTCCGTCGGATAGACCGTTCGCCGTGTGCAAGTCTTTCGATTTGACGCACTTCGGCGGCTTACGCGTCGATGGGGATGAAATGATGATAATTAGGACAACGCAACAGCCTGTCCCTGAGCGGAGAATATCTCCGACGCAGCCGGGAACCCAACCCAAGCCCTTATGACTGACATTCTGAAGTTGATACAGGGAAACTCTTGTACTCTAAAAGCAGTTATATTCAATGTGTTTATAGCTTTTTAAATAAATTGTGAATTAATAACTCTAGGTTTATTGACACCAGGCTACTACATTTTACTGGAGGTCGCTAACACGACAATTTTCGAAACTTTCTTTCCAATGCGTTGTTTCAGTATTCTACAGTCAAGAGTGTAATGTAGGTTACAGAAATATAGTGTCTTTCCTGTGGTAGGGTGCTGATAACTAAATGTATTACCTAATCAACGGACAACGGAAAAATGTCGAACCAGTATAAGGTATTTCTAACGGAGACACATTTGCTGTGTTCTATTCCATGTGTTACGCAAAGCTTCGATTACTTACATGTGACGTTTTGGTACTGCTACACATATCAAAGTATATCAGTTTTTACAATGTTATTATCAGTTTCAACTAGATGTGCAATTCCTATAAGTAATGGCATTTAGACTCTCCTGAGTTAATTAGGAATCAAGCCATACATGCAATACGTGGTTATCTATCTCACTGTAATGAAGTATTACGATTATATAGAAAATGTGCAATGACTTCATACGATCTGAGGTAGTTACAGCTGATTTTATCCGTATAGCGAGAACTACTGAGGTGGCCGGCTTTTACACGCGCAACAAGAAACTTACGAAGATACGTTTGTTTGTGTGGCCATCTTCGGCAGCAGCTGTTAAGATCTGTTATTATAGGTTATCTGCATTGAGGTGAATTCAATGTCATTAAAAAGACAGATAACCTATAATAACAAACTCACGAAGAATTTAGGTAATTAATAAAATCTTCATAATTCTGTGGAAACGTAATTGAATCATCGCGAGGGATAATAAAGCCGATGCAGATTACCATGAACTTCAATGACACTGAATCCACTGACCCTCAGGCCTTAGAAAACTACTAGTGGAAGAATCTTTCGAAAACCCTTACTGTAAAAGCGGTACTTAAAGTGTTGGTCCCCACCTAATTCTTTTTAGACACATGATGCTCGAATATATTCCTAAAGCAAAAGTCAACATTAAACTAACACAATATTTTTGAAAGTAAAGGGAACAATTTATTGCTTTTAATTGAATAAAATGTATACGTTTGTGCGTAAACGTGCATATTGATTAACGAAACTGTTCTTGATGGAGACCACTCAATAAGACGGTCACGATTATCTTTAATTTTATTAATTTAGTTGCTTGTTCTCGCAATATTGGCACCATCAGGTTCTTTCGTACACATATCAAGGCATTTTACATATTTTAGATTTTGTTCGTAACGATACACATTTAACAAAATGACTTTGATGTATGATACTTTACTTAGAAGCAACAATAAAAAATAGTGGAAAACGCCAAGTATGTAGAGCAAGTAAAAAAATTACAGTACATTTATTCACAAAAAGGACAACGATTATGCTCAGGCACATTTAAGCTGAGGTCATTGGCATAGGTAGATGCGAGAGAAGCGGTGGTAGTAGGGCAGAATAAGGAACTCGACGGGACACAATCAATAAAGAGAGGGTAAGAAAACTGGAGTGAGTGACTGAGAAATGAGAAGAGAAACAAGAATTACTCGGAGAGGATGGAGGCTTCTACTTTATTGTTCAAGAAACAGAAACATTTTAGGAGAAAGTTACGAGACTGAGGAGAGAAAGAGCTTCAACTTTGTCTTAAATGTAAAACGGCTTTGATTTCTACGCAGACAGCACGATAGCTCACAGAGGCGGAGAACAATTTACTTTTATGCATGGGTAGATATAAGGCACTATGTAAGTCTGACCGCATGTCTGGAGTATGGTGAGATGACAGGTGCTAGTAATCTTGCTCTAGGGTGAGTGGATATTAAGGAAGTGATGAAGTAGATACTGTGTGTTATACACGTAAGTTATCTGGCCGCAACCATGCAAAGTGGCGTATGAAGCACTAACATCGTCAGACAGATGTAACGTGCACAAACCTTAACGGATAACAATAATAATCGAGAGGCTTTTGCTACTCTTTCCGTGTAGAATTACACCGTTATAGCAGAGGTTCACCAGAACGAGTGATTCCACAAGAAATCCTTTTACATGCCATGGAGTAGCAATTTATGAAATGAAATGATCGTATGGCATTGTTGGCCGGGAGGCCCCATGTGGGGAAGTTCGGCCGCCGTATTGCAAGTCCTTTTTAGTTGACGCCACTTCGGCGACTTGCGAGTCAATGGATGATGAAATGATGATGAAGAACACACAACACCCAGTCATCACGAGGCAGAGAAAATCCCTGGCCCCGCCGGGTATCGAACCCGGGACCCCGTGCGCGGGAAGCGAGAACGCTACCGCTAGACCACGAGCTGCGGACAGCAATTTATGTTAAACTCAGAGTGAAGCCGAACTGTTTCCTACCTTTCTCATTCAAAACCACACTCAGGATGTGGTTTGGTACTTTTTGATAGCCAAGAGGAATGGAACGCAAATCTTTCGTGAAATTTAGAACAAACTAATCTTCATAGGATACAATATCCTCTAGTGACGTTTAGATTTTGTCATAGGTTAGACTTATCTATCCACATCCATTACGACGATGGTGGTATCAATACATTAATGTATGACAGTTACTTTAAACTGTAATTCGTCGGATTAGAAGTTATATTTAGAGGTGGACTGAATCGACGAAGGGGCATGACAAACAAGACCTCATGGCACTCCAGGGACAATTTAAGAGGATATGAAAAATAAAGATGAAGAATATCCAGTACGTTTGATATAATTTAGAATCTTCAGCATTTTCACTTAAAAAATTCGAAGGCATTACTTTTCAGCACACCCTCGTACTTCCAGAACGACTTTCTTATACCGCACACCACTTACTACGAGGGGAGTTCAGTAGGTAATTCCACACATTTTTGTGTCGATCTATTTCAGTCGAAGAAATATGAAATTAGCTGAGGGAAATTCCGATTAGTGGCAGCGCTGTACGTAGCTTCAAAATGGCGTCTGTAACGGAGATGCAGCACACTGCTGTCATTGAGTTTCTTTTGGAAGAAAACCAGAACATCACAGATATTCACAGGCGCTTGGAGAATGTTTACGGATACCTGGCAGTAAACAAGATCACAGTGAGTCGTTGGGCGAGACTTCTGTCGTTATTGCAACAACATCGCGCACATCTGTCAGATCTCCCGCGTGTCGGCCGGTCGCACACAGCTGTGATTCCTGCAATGGAGGAACGTGTGGACACTCTCATTCGATGTATTCGAAGATCAAAACCAAACACGTTACTGCTCAAGTAGACGTCTCTGTTGGTAGTACTAACACACTCGTCCAGCAGCTGGAGTACCCAAAAGATGAGTGCTCTCTGGGTTCCACGGCGCCACACAGAAGACCATAAAGAGCAACGAATGACCATCTGTTCGGAATTATTGCGCGTTAAAGGCTAATCGTGACAATTTTTTGTTGAATATCGCCACAAGCGAGGAAACAGAAGTTCACCACTTCGAACCGGAAACAAACTGGTAATCCATGTAGTGGCGCTACATAGCCTCTCCTCCGAAAGAAGTTCATGTCTGCACCCTCGGTCGGTAAAATCATGGCGACGGCCTTCTGGACTCGGGTTATTCTGTTTGACATCCTGTTTCTTACTTTATCATTCCTACCCCTGCGATATGGAGTTTCTGCTGCAGAATCCTGGGGCATGTGTGAACACAACGGAGCTTGTCTGATTTTGCATCGTAAACGCTGTACTTGACTTGTCTGTGAGCAGGATCCATTCCGTTTATAATTTGACACAATGAGTTGACAGTCAAGGATCAGGTGGTTTTCGTACTCGCATTGTACGTATAAAAGCATGACTGTCTTAGAGATCCGTGACCCTTACAATGACTTCAGAAACCTTAACCTTTGTTATGAGATCTCTGATTATTTAATATAATTGGTCTGATTATTTAATATAATTGGATGATACCTCTTACTTTGGCAATCTTGTTCACTGCGATTACATGTACAGCAGTGTGGCTGTGCGCTGTGTTGTCAGTGCATTGCAGTGGAATAATGTTGATACAACTGCACCATATTCTTTCGTTTGTTATGGGCGTTGGGTCTTACAGGAAGTCTGAATATGGGTCTCTCCGATGACGTACCACGTTCCTCAGAGGGGTTTTACGTGGATTTTTGTTTCAGGGAAAAGAACTCCCCATCAATTGTATTTGACGAAAAGATCTGAACACTACAGAGCACCAATAATAACGCCGACGCCTACTACCGCGTGCCTTCCTATAGGCGGTTTAAACAGTTACCGTCTACATCCGGCGACTGACTCTGACCCACATTCCTGGAAGGCCGTATGGCTGACAACCGACGGATATTTCGCTTGCACTAGGAGATTAGTACGTGCGGTAGCTATAGAATAGTAGATCCCTGAGTTATGGGCTTCTGAGAGTAAGGTGTTGGAGAAATAGAGAGGAAATATAAGGGGGCAACGATTACTATAGAACTATGTACCGTCTATCTTAACATAGTGACAGAAAATACACTGCGTGAAATTTAATTAGGAGATAGCACAGTTCAATGTGGAAAGATGCTGCCAACAAAGATAACAAACGCAATAACTACATGATTAACAACATACGTTATAAAGGCGAATGAACATTAGACTGTTAATTCTGATCAACACATCCTGCAATTATTCTTCACAGTGACTGATTCTATGTCATCAGCGAATCTTAATGTTGATATTCTTTCTCTCTGAATGTTAATCATTCTCTTAAACCTTTCTTTTATTCCCGTTATTGATTCTTCGACGTACACACGGAATAGCAGGGGCAAAAGACTACATCATTTCCTTAACACCGTTATTAATCCGAGCATTTCGTACTTGGATTTCCTCTCTTATTTTTCCCTCTTGGTTCTTGAACGTATTGTGTACTACCCGGCTTCCTACAACTTCCTTTAATTTTTCTCAGGATTTCGAACATCTTACACCACTTTACAGCCGGTCGGAGTGGCCGTGCGGTTCTAGGCGCTGCAATCTGGAGCGGAGCGACCGCTACGGTCGCAGGTTCCAATCCTGCCTCGGGTACGGATGTGTGTGATGTCCTTAGGTTAGTTAGGTTTAATTAGTTCTAAGTTCTAGGCGACTGATGACCTCAGAAGTTAAGTCACATAGTGCTTATAGCCATTTGAACCACTTTGCATTGTCGAACACATTTTCTAGATCGACAAATCATATTAACGAGGTTTGATTTTTCTTTAGTCTTTTTTGCAACGTCAGAACTGCGTCTTTGGTGCCTTTACCTTTCCTTGAGCTCCAAACGCACAGTCATTGTACTAGTTGGACTGCTGGTAACACTATGGAACTAAAGAGTGATTCCTTGCCGTAGTGGGCTGGCATCAAACAAGAGCATTTCCTTGGGGCATTAGACAGGATCGGCTGTTAGTAGATTCCTTGCAGCACTGCTGCAGCGTAATGCCATCAAATCCTGTTGGAAATACATGCGTGCTCTCATGTCCAGAGAAGTATTCTTCAGTAAGTTTACTGAAATGATTGATGTCGATCGTTCATAACGTACGATGAAATAAATTAAATGCACGAAAATTATATGGCTCTACTAAATAAAATTTCATCATGGGAGGATTCCTCCTGGGACTATTCCTATATAACAGCCCTTCGTCAAAAAAATCAGCAGTTGTTGTTATAGTGTGTGAGCTATTATAGATTAATGTCGACCTGTGGCATTCATTGTGTGTGCCATTTGTTAATCTACTATTTCTTGCCCCGTAGCGCTCGATGTTAATAAATGTGTTGTTTTTGTGTATGAAACTTGAACGGGATTGACACCACTGAGTTAAAGTCAACAGCAAACAGCGTACACTGGCAGCAAATGGAACTGTCATGCTACAGTCCGTAAATTTTCTCGTTAATGACAGTCAGTTTTCGGATGAGGGAGGATTTCAACAAAAGAATACTTCCATCAGCAGGGAGATACAGCTTTGTATTCTTCTGAGATTCAAGCAAAACAGGCTTGCGCTACGTCTTCCTTCTATAATTCGGATCCCTTTGGGGTTTCTTCCCTAATTAATTCGCAGAAGATTGCACGACGGCCTCCACGGAAATTGTAATTAACGCGATGAGGCGCTCGCAAACATCCTATTGCATTTCCTCTGGGGGAATGCATTTCAACTCGTCACTTGAGGTGGAATAATGTCAGGATCTGAGCGTTCAGTAGCAAATGTGAATGTACATACAGTCTTATACACGACCACAGGCTCACGCGAGGGCGCACACACACACACACACACACACACACACACACACACTCACACACACACACACACACACACACATACATACACAGACACGGAGAGACACAAATCCAAAATTTTTCAATATGGATAATCTATTGTCGAGTGCTTAATGGTACCCTACTTACCAGGCACACAAAATAGTGCTCGAAATGATTATGACTGTCAGTTTTAGTAATACATGTGACCACAACAGGTAGGTTATAAAGTTTTGCTCTCTGCAAAAAGTGTCAATAGTTGCTATAGTCGTAGTGTAGGAAAATCAAACTTCTGGCCATTTATTATTATTCGAATCGGGAACGGGAATGTTCACATAGGCACTCCAGATGATTTGATCCGCACCCTGGGACGGTCTTGGCAGATGAAATGGTTTGCATGGCAACCGGTTTTTATTACAGTCTACCAAACGTGGTGATATAATATTATACCCTGTTACGTAGCTATTGGACATCATTTTCAGGAGAAAACATAGAAATATAAACTGTAATGCAGCTGAAAGGCTGTATCTGGCCAACTATCTGTGATGGACACGTTTGGCGCAGCCTCTGCAGTAATATTTCGACGGTTAAGGGAAACAGCACAGATGATACTACAGCACAACGAAAGAGGATTACAGCAAACTGTACAGACGCGTAACTTCTACAAAATGCAGCTCTATCACGAGGCTGAGGAGCCTCCAATCAGCACTCGATCAGTTGCGGGAGAGAGGGCTCCGCGGACAGCGTGGTCACAGCTGTTACACCGCTAACAATAACTATGTACTGTGAAAGCTCTAACTCCTGCTGACTTCATATCCTGCGTCGTGTTCAGAGAAACGATGCTGCATCGCTGGACTGCCGATCATAGCTCTTCTGTATATGATTTGCGCTTCAGTGAAGTTTACTAGGAACAATGTGCTCAGTAACAGTAGTACTCATACATGAGCCACTGAAAATGGCACATTTCAGTAATGAAAAGGTAAATGCACAAATTTGCTGTAAACGTTGCCATGGGCATGGTAATTATTTAATAGGCTCTCTCCTGTCTCCTGAGAAACATACCACCCACGTACTCTGGAATAAATTTGTGACGTAACCATAGCTCGTTTGTAGCTATAGACCAGTTTGCACAACCAACTCACAAGTTGCATTGGAAGCTTCCTGGAGATTCTCCTTCGCGCCCAGCTAGTTCATCTGACCTCACCCGACTGAATTTCTCCTCTGTAAAATTTTGTGTATGTGACACTGCTCAAGCGTGAAGAGAGACTCTTTCTAAGAATTTTAACTGTTTGTAAAGTTGTGTGACCAGTAAGCAGGCTTGTTCGACGCAGACAATCTATAGTAATAGAGCTGAGATCCACGACGTTAAACAAGGGTTGTCAATATAACAACATCTGCAAATTGTGATATTACATGAAAATAATGAAAAGGATTTATGTACCTGGAATTTCATAAACGCCTATAGGCCAATAGTAAATTTGAAATTCTCTACTTTCGCTTAAACTTTTCATACCTTCCTTTCTGGACTAGGGTTAACTAACTCAGACTGAAATATTAGCTGCGCCACTGATCTCTTAAATCTGACAGGATAATCATGGAGACACACCATCAGCGCATGGTGACCCTGACGAGAAGTATTTTAGTAGCATTTCTATTAATCTCAGAACAGCTACTCTGTCACATGACAGAGGCAATATGCGGCTTTTAGTCCAAAACCATACCACCGCTGGAAAATGGAGAATAATAAGATCAAACAAGATCATCTCTCGGTTACATTTCTCCTGAATGAAATTATTAGCTACATAACTTACGTTCTGTCGTCTTTATTTTTCAAGATTATCAGTCTGTAGTTTAATGAGCAGAGATAAAATACAGTCTATAAATCTTACACTATCTGGGTGACATCATCAAAATCAATCACACGTAATTCATGTACAATTCATTGCTACAAACAAACTATTAAACGCATAGTGAAACACAATAGCACTATATGCATAAACTTGTGAGCCTGCAATACAGGAAAATAAGACCCCTGTATAACCACATAAAAACTTTAGTAGACTATTCGACTCCATTATAGGGTTGTTTGGATTAATGCGTAAACGAGTGAGCGAATGACGAAGTAAACTGCATGCTAAATTGCCCTGCCTCTTAGTTAAATCGTCAGTTGCGCTAAAACTCTCAGGTGTACCAGCTGCAGCTAGTCATCGCACCAATATTCACAAAAGAAGATGACGGTAGTTACCATGGAGAGTAGAACAGACCTATTCTTGTTTTGCTGCTGACTAGAAAGAAATACAATTGGTAAAGTTTCAGCTGCTATGCTGCAACAGTATTGGCAGCGGAGGTATGAGTAGGTCGGGCGATAATATTTTTCCCGTTTCTACTAAACCCTTTCCGACCCCCCCCCCCCCCCCACACACACACACTTACACACAGCTCTGTAAGCAACACAGTTGTCTCAATACGCCAGATGGGTCTGCTTTTGCCTTTATAATAGCTCTGATTATTTTTGTGGTGTGGAAGTATGTTTACAGAGACTTTCTTCCTGGACAATGAGACAGGCAGTAATTGTGAATCTGTTGATGGAGTAGTTTTATATTGCAGAAGCTGAACCTACAGGAGAAGAGCGTGTTATTTATGGACAAATAAAGAAACAATTGACAGAAGAGAATGTAGTAATAGGAGAGGTTACTGTACTTGTGGTACATGAAGAGGAATCAGATGAATAAAATGATAGTGTCATGGCAGTGAGGGATGAAGCATTGTCGGCAGTGACGGATATATGGAAAAGCAGTTGCTGATCTTATTAACCATCACCTCCAAGAAAACTAACGAAGGTTTATGAAGGATATCTGGCTGATACTTACAAGATGTGGAGAAAACAACCCCTGAAAAAAGGAAATGTTGATCATCCCCTTTTGTGGCGTCCTGGATTAGTAAGTGATATGACACGACGCCCAAAAATTACAACATTGTTGGCACAGAAAAGGAAAATGAAGAGAAAGATTGTATTACAAAACTTTGAAAACAGGCTAAAACAACATCATTCGTCGTACCCAAAAATTCCGCAGGATACGATAAATCGACAAATGGGTGATCATGACTACACTTCAGACATTTGGCACTAAAAATATAGAAGTCATGGGAAGCAAGTATATCTTTAGTGCGGTAGGATCCATAGCGCCAACCACACACTCTTATATGAGAATGCTTGGGATTGTGATGGATGGTATGATGCTACCCCATTTTTATGTCCTTGTATCGGACCCCACCGGCCATTTCCTTGCAAATATGTGTATTAATTTACAGAACATAAAAGTGTCTGCTAGCATATCTGCTAATATGACGAAGAGCATTTAAAAGTATTCCGAGAACAAGTAATGTGGCCAGATATAGAAGAAGAGACTGAAGTGCCCCTTTTTGTTGACTCATGGAAAGCCAATAGAGATGACAAACTACACAACTCTATAGTTCCTGAAATGTCGAATTAATGAAGAAGCTGATTCCAGCAAAGTACACAGGCATTGTGCAACCTGCCGATGTTGTCTTCTTCTGTCCATGCCAAAATTCTGTAAAATTTGTCACAGATACAACATGATAACTTCTAACAATGACATTAACCTATAGCGTAGAGAATACTTCTATGGTTTCAGTCCAGTTCACGGATGCACGAGTCTCCTGCTTTCTCAAATTTGCAGTATTTCAAACGTCCTTGCAGTACTGCTTCGAAGATGGATTAGAGGAAGAGTTTTCCCGTACCCCTGGCCAACCTGCTTCCATCAAATGTATACACTGCGAAAATGTCTAAGCACTGATCATGCTGATATTTCTGATTTGTCTCCGACAAAAATGAGTCTTAGATAATTCATTTGTGTCATAAATGATTCGCAATAATAGTATTCTCATTGTAGCTTTGACGACTGGCATGTCCCATTGTAATAGTCCATAGCAGCTACAATTTTTTGATGTTTCTTTTGTTCCTCTATTAACTACGTTATGTTTGAATATAACTTGGGCAACAACATACGGTAACCTTCCATTGCCAGCTGCTAGGAGCTCGTGTAATAGCCAATTGTGCCTAAGTTCATTTAGCCAGAGGTTCGTGTGCTGTTTCACTAGGCGTCCTACATTGTAGAGATTGCAATAGCTCTGAAAGTCAGTTGAGAGGAGTGTTAGAAGTAGGATGCACAAGATGGCAGCAGAGGAGCTAGAGGATCGTTAACTTTGTTTCTTGGACCTTGCCAAAGACTTGCAATTTCTCTGAGAGGCGTCAAAAGTCTTAAATCACTTAAAACCGTCTCGCTTGCCGGCGTAAGAATTTCAGAAACTACTTCTACAGCAACGACTGCCGCACCCCGAAGAGTTCTCTGGAATCAGCGATTCATATTTACGATGGAACTCCGCTGTATTACTGAACACAATCAATAACGTACATTTCCATGGCCTAGAGCGAAGCTTCGTCATTTTTCTTGAAGTGTTGTGCTTTCACTGTGTTCCAAAAAATATGTCCCCTGATGTTATAGAAGAGTTTGTGTTGTACCAACGTTTTATTTCAATGTGCGACAACCACTCACAGGTGGACGACGGCAGCACTAGCAGTTGAGGGCAGATAAAATGTGTCTGGGAAGGTGGAAAACAGTGCAATCTTTGTGGTAATACAATCGTTGTTGAAACAGAACGAGTTACCCGACGTGCAGAAGGACATGGTCATTGTTTCTTTGGACAAGTGTGGAAACATATCCGAAACGGCAAAGTCTGTAAACTCTTCGCGTGTCTACGTCATTAAGATATACCGCCCATTGTAAAATGGCGCTAATAAAAACTGGCGCCGAGGTGACTGGAGTGCACCGTGCGCCATAGATGGCAGGAGTGAACGACGGCTACGGAAATGTGAATTTTGAGCAACTGACCGTCCAGATGAACCAAGAGGTTATCAACAGTTTCTCCTTGACCAATGATCAGCGAGCGTTCCTGCGTATGGGCTCCTGAAGCAAGCGCCTCATTCATGCACCCATGATAACTGCTGATCATCGGTGACGAAGTGTGGAGTCTGCACGCCAATATCGTAAATTAATGTGCATTGAATGGTGACATGAATCACGTTTTATGCTTCATCGTACAGATTACCGCTGTAGTGTACGGCGTGAACAGTCTGAAAGCAAACACTCAGCAACCAGGAGTGACCGTTGTAGTCTGGGAATTTATTCGTGCCATTCCGTAGGTGATATCCTAATTATGGAAGGCAAAATGGATTAATACAAGCATGCATTTATCCTAGGGGACCACGTCCACCTCTGTATGCAACTTGTTTTCCTCGGCACGATGGCATCTACGAGCAGGAAATTGCAACGTGTAATCTAGCTTTTAGTGTACGTGCGTCGTTCTAAGAGCACCGCGATAGATTTACCGTAGCTCCGAGGCCACCAGATTCCACGGATTTAACCTCAAGCGAGATTTTGTGAGAATACCTCGATCAGGCTGTAAGCGCGAAGGGTCCTCAACCGGGAAACGTAACGGAGCTGGCCACGGCATTGGAGTCAGCGTAGCTCCATATCCGTGTCGGTACTACTCAGAACCACACTGACTCTCCCCCTGCACGTTCGCTCTGAAAATGGTGCTTATTGAGGCTTTTAACAAGTGGTCACATCAACGTAAATTCACCTAAAACTTGTACGGCAAATACTGTGGAAATGGAAAGTACTGGTGGCGTGTGGTTTCCACGTAATGGACTGATAGTCAGCGGATCTTATTGTAAGCCAATCAACAGGCTGTAATAGTAGTTACAAAGTGCATTTTTGTGCGAGTCGCTACATTTTTGAAAATTTCCCGCACCGACACTTGTACTATACCGTTGGCAGCAAGCACTAAAGAATCAAACAAGTGCATACAGCAGTTATGAGGATTCAGACCAGTAACGAGACAAGTGACCACCACAGGTGTTCAAAGGGACCACCTGGAGTGGCGGTACACGCTTCCAGTCTGGTATTGAACTTTTGCTGCACACGTGCCAGAATTTCAACGGACGCATCCTAGCAGGCTGCAGTAATATGTCATGGCATATCATCGAGTGTAGTTTCTATATCCTTGTAGACAGCGCCTTGCAGCTGTCCCTGTGGTGTCACCGCCAGACACCACACTTGCTAGGTGGTAGCCTTTAAATCGGCCGCGGTCCGTTAGTATACGTCGGACCCGCGTGTCGCCACTATCAGTGATTGCAGACCGAGCGCCGCCACACGGAAGGTCTAGAGAGACTTCCTAGCACTCGCCCAGTTGTACAACCGACTTTGCTAGCGATGGTTGACTGACAAAATACGGTCTCATTTGCCGAGACGATAGTTTAACATAGCCTTCAGCTACGTCATTTGCTACGACCTAGCAAGGCGCCATTATCAGTTACTGTTGATAATGTGAATCATGTACCATGCAGACTGACGTTCACCATTAATGGAATAAGGTTAAGTATTCCACCAGCTACGTCCTTATTTCTAAATTCTAATTTCCTTGTCCTGTTCCAGACCTCACGCCAGTCTGCACCTCCACTAGTAACCCGGTGTTGGCTCTCCTGCCAACCAAAAGAGCCCCCACAGAATAATGACTAGAAGTGTCAAATCCGGGAAATGGTCTGGCCAAGATACAGGTTCTCTGTGTTCAATCCAACGATACAGAAACAAATCGTGAAGATATGCTGTAGCACTTCGTACAATATGGGTTGGACAACCATCATGTTGATACCACAGTTTCGTCCTAGTCTGCCGAGGAGCACCTGTTGTTAGGAAGCGGCGTTATGAGTGCACGTTCAGAGTTTTGTCTGTAAAAAACGGGCCTATGAGCTGATGGTTCACTATCCGACGCCACTCTTTACGTGCAATGGACGCTGACATTCAACCTGACGAAGCCAACGGCGTTTGCCAATAGACTAATAGCGTATGTTTCGGTGGTTTACCTAGCCGTAATTAGTGTATGTGACTTCATCACTAAACAAAATACATCAGACATCTGGAGAAACCTGTCTTAATGCTTACGTACAAAAGTTAACATGAGTCTGTTAATCGTTTCCACGCAGTTCTAAATGGACAGACATGTGATAGGGATGGAATCTATGTTGATGGGGGATGCGTAGGACACCTGCCTTACACATATCATTTGTGACAGAGCTAGCATGCGGGTCAACTGCAACAGCTCCAAGAACATTAATTTACCCCTCTACTGTCGTCACGTGTTTCCTTCTGTGACGTTCTCTAGTTGTTACCCTACCCTCTTCACGTAACTGTTTGAAGAGATTGATAAATACCTGCCGAGGCAGTTGAGATCTATTGGGATATCTTGCCGCATATTCCATCCAAAACGAGCATATCAGTTTTTTCTGCATTTGTGAATCCCATCGTCCATTCACGACCTATTGTTTGGACTGTCACACATTAACTGACGAGCAGGCACAATGCGCTCGGGGAACACAAAAGCACACTTTAGACAAATATAACAACGTCGTACCTAGGAACTATGCTGATTGAATGTCACAATAAATGTTACCCTAAATTAAGTTTGTTATTGTCAATATGTATTGTTCCATTTAAAAAAGTGAATATTTTGAGAAAAAGTATACAATTGAAAAATATTATTACATATATATATATATATATATATATGTGTGTGTGTGTGTGTGTGTGTGTATATGTATATATATATATATATATATACATATATATATATATATTGGTGTTATCAGGAATGGGGGAGGAAAGACGCAGATGATGTGAGAGGGACTGCAGGGAAATAATGGCGTATATTAATTTCTGCTGCAATCCCGTATTTACATTTTTGTGGCACCCATGTATTGTTTTGCTGAAGTCAAGGTGGCTTTTGTGGTGTCACCGCCAGACACCACACTTGCTAGGTGGTAGCCTTTAAGCTGGCCAGGGTCCGTTAGTATACGTTTCTACCCGCGTGTCGCCACTATCAGTGATTTCAGACCGAGCGCCTCCACACGGCAGGTCTAGTCTAGAGACTCCCTAGCACTCGCCCCAGTTGAACAGTCGACTTTGCTAGCGATGGTTCACTGCCTACATACGCTCTCATTTGCAGAGACGACAGTTTAGCATAGCCTTCAGCTACGTCATTTGCTACGACCTAGCAAGGCGCCATATTCTTGAAGAATGTATTCTGAACAGATAATATTGTGAATCATGTACCGTCAAGAGCGACGTTCATCATTAACGGATTAAAGTTAAGTATCAAACTAATTACGTTCGCTTTCTGAATTCTCATTCCTTTTCATGTTCCAGACCTCACGTCAGTATAGTTCTTCCCTTCTCACGCCAGTCGGCATGAGCTAAAACGGGTGCATTTCGGCCTCCTCTCATAACACAGTGTTGGCTCTTCTACTAACACAAAATTGGCGACGAGTTGTAAAAACGGTGTTCTTAACATATGTCGTTGAGTCTGCCCTGATATCATAGTGTAATGGCTTCGCCACAATTTCCAAATGTACTGTCTGACTTTTATCGCTTACAGAATCAGCAGATGCAGGCATTACTGGATCCCCTTGAACAGCTCGTCCAGGGTCAACGTGCAATGCAAAACGATGCGGCAACCGCCGCTCCACTGCTAACCCAGCCACAATACGCAGTTGCACCGACCTTCACCCCTTTTGATGCTGCACTGAAAATCTGGATGGAGTGGTCACACCCATTTGGATTCCATCTCGCCGCCTACAGAATTCAAGGTAACGAGCGGCAGCCTTTCAAATGGTTCAAATGGCTCTGAGCACGATGGGACTTAACATCTGAGGTCATCAGTCCCCTAGAACTTAGAACTACTTAAACCTAACTAAGTTAAGGACATCACACACATCCATACCCGAGGCCGTATTCGAATATGCGACCGTAGCGGTCGCGCGGTTCCAGACTTAAGTGCCTAGAACCGCTTGGCCACACCGGCCCGCAGCAGCCTTTTCTTTTGTCGTCCGTCGGTGTGCAAACCTACCGTGTGATAGTAAAATTATTTCCCCCGACGTGACGTAGCAACTCTGTCCTAAGAAAAAAATTTAGTTTGCATTAGATGCATATTTCAAACTATCAGTCAAAGTAGTTGCGAAACGGTATACCTTCTTTCGAACAAAACGTATGGCAGGTGAGAATAATCGGGAGTGGGTTGCAACCTTACGAGGCCTTACTAGGGATTGTGCTTTTGAGTTTCAATGTGGACTCCCATATTCAGATACTATGGTACGTGATGCAATTGCACAGAACGTTTCTGATGTTCGTATAAGGGAAAAGATTTTGAAACTAGTCAATCCCTCCCTTCAACAAGTGATGGACATATTGGATCGGAAGGACACACTTGACTTTGATCAGGAATCATTTGAAACTTCGCAAGCCGTGTGTCAGGTTAACGGGCCCGCCGGGTGAGCTGCACGGAGCAGTAAACAGCCCTCGCGCCTGGCCGCGCCGCTGCCGCCAGGCTCTCAGCCAGTGTCAGTTCACGTTGCACGGGACTGTCGCTCTTGTCGTCAGAAGGAAAATAAACTTTTTGTAGACTTGGACATTAACCGCAAAGTGATACCATTCCAGCACGATACCGGAGCTGCAGTTTCACTGATCAATCAAGGCACTTACAAACAGCTGGGCACACCTTCGTTGCGTGCCGAAAATGTTACGTTAACTAGCTATTCAGGTCAAGGGATCCCTGTGTTAGGACAGTGCGCCCTTCTTGCAACATACAAAGGACAAACAAAACTTGTGCCATTTTATGTCCTTCGTTATTCTTCTGCAGTGAACTTGTTTGGTTTCGATTTATTTCAGTTGTTTAACTCGTCTGTAGTAAATCAGGTCCTATCAGTGAACCAGACTGTGCCTTAAGATAGTGTTTCTCGTCTAAGTGAAGAATTTGCAGACATTTTTCCACCGGGCCTCGGTTGCGCTAAGAACTATAAAGCACGTTGGGAACTGAAAGTAAACGCGCAACCGAAATTTTTCAGAGCGCCCAATGTTCCCCATGCATTGTGTGATGAGGTTGCAAAAACATTACATGATTTGGAATCACAAGGTGTAATTGAACGTGTGCAGGCTTCTCTCTGGGCATCACCCTTAGTAATTTTGCCAAAACCTTCTGGAAAATTGAGACTTTGTGTGGACTTCAAGGGAACAGCGAATCCACAACTAGTGATTGTAACTTTTCCTTTACCCCGCCCGGAAGATCTTTTTGACAATCTGTGCCCAGGAACATATTTTTCGAAGCTGGACCTAGAAGATGTGTACTTGCAAATACCGGTGGACGAAGAATCCCAGTGCGATTTGGTAGTTAACACGCATCTTGGTTTGTATCAATTCAAATGACTCCCATTCGGGTGTGCATCCGCCCCAGCATTATTTCAGCAATATCTACAAACTGTTTGTGCGTCGGTCCCTACTGCAGCAAACTATCTGGACGATATTGTGATCTCCGGCAAGACGGAAGAAGAACATTTAGCCAATCTCAGACCATTATTTCAGGGCTTGCGACAAAATGGTCTTCGCTTATGGAAGGAGAAATGTGTGTTTCTTGCTCGTGACTTGCCACGCCTGGGACATGTACTCAATGTCCACGGCATACATCCCAGTCGCAAGCATTTCTGTGCCATACAAGACTTGCCTTCATCGCAGAATTTGAAGCAGCTACAGAGTGTGTTGGGAAAAAATCAACTATTATCACAGTTATGTGCCGCACGCCTCTTCCATTTCAGCTCCGCTTCATCGCTTACGCCGTAAAGGTGTTCCGTTCGGCTGGACGAAAGAATGCGAACGCGCCTTTCGCCGGTTGAACTCGGCGTTGCTTTCCAATACTTGCCTTACGCCATTCGATCCCCAGAAGCCCCTTTTCTTGATGGTGGGTGCATCGGATTTTTGGATCGGTGCTGTGCTTGCGCACAAAGATGGCTCGCACGATCGCCCTATTGCTTTTGCGTCCAAATTGCTCTCGTCTGCGCAAAGGAACTGTTCACAGATCGAGAAAGAAGCATTGGCTCTCGTATTTGGTGTTACAAAGTTTCATGACTCCTTGTATGGTCGTCACTTTACCATAATCACAGACCACAAATCTTTGACATCGCTTTTTCTTCCGAACAAGCCTGTACCTCAACGTACAGCGCAGAAATTTATTCGCTGGTCAACTTTCCTCTCGCTGTACCGCTATGATATCTTGTATCGGTCCACTGCTAAGCACGGAAACGCAAATGCGTTGTCCCGTTTGCCTGTTGCTTAGGACAGGGCATTCGATTCCTCCGAACTTGCTTGCATGTTCATTGATTCGGCAACCGATGACGTGGTCGACTCGTTTCCGATTGATTTTCGTCGTGTAGCTACAGCCACAACTGCCGATCCTGCCCTTGCTACCGTTCTGCGTTTTGTTGCTACGCAATGGCCCTTGTCAAAGTCGCGGATGGAGGACCTGTTGGTTCGCAGATTTTTTGCTCACAAGAAGCGACTTTTTGTTCGACGTGGTGTTTTGCTTTCGGGTTCTGATAATGATCAGTCCAGGGCCGTGGTACGACGTTCGTTACAGTCCTGTGTCTTAAAGCTTCTCCACCAAGGACATTGGGGTATAGTGAGGACGAAACAACTAGCTCGTCAGCACGGTACTTTGTTCGGAATCGATGCTGCGATTACGAATATGTGCTCTTCTTGCATGGTGTGTGCCGAACAACAATCTGCACTACCGCGGAAATTCTTTGCATGGTCAAAAGCCACTGTCCCTTGGCTACGCTTACACATCGATTTTCCTGGTCCATTTTGGAATTGGAATGCTCGATGGTTGGTTGTGATGGATTCGTTCAGTAATTTTTCTTTTGTTGTCCAGATGTCTTCCACTACATCATCTGCCACCATCGTATCGCTCTCAGCCCCGAGATGGTCGATCGCCGGCTGAGTTGCCCCACGGTCGCCATCATCGAACCTACATCTTTGCTACATCCGCCGCATCAGATTCTTGCGCAGCGGCAGACACCTGCTTTTGCCCCAAGCGACGTTGTTTACTACCGCCACTATCGAGGCTCACGGTGTGGGCTCGAAGGGCGCATTATTCGCTGCCTCGGACGCGCTATGTATCTGGTTTTGGGGGCCTCTGGTGAGGTGCGCCGGCATCTCAATCAGCTGCGCCTTTGTCGTCGCACGGGATCTACCGCTCACCGTCTGCTTTCAGCGACGGTGCAGTCCGGTCAGCGCCCCAGGAACCCATCTACTGGCTCGCCTCAGCCCCAGGTGTTACCGACGCTGCCTTCCAATTTGCCGCACAGCGACGCGTCGCCGCCTGTTCTCCCGCCGGTGACGCCCGCAGTGGACGCGTCGCTGCAGCCGCCGGGTGCCTCCCTGGGTCACGCGCCACCGATCGCTTCCCGTGACCAGTTATCCTCCGACATGGAACTCTCGCCCGCTCCGGACCATATGTCGTCTTCGTCCGTCGGGTGCCCGGCCCGATGGAGGTCGACCCTTCGGCCCCTCCTGTCTCTCTACGGGTGCATACACCGCATGTTGGCGTGCACCCTGGAGTAGGTTTTCAGGCGTTCCCTAGCTCCCCAGGGTGCGAATGGCAGGGTGCGCGTGGCACAGCCTCGCCTGTTGTTAGGCTCCCCACCTAATGGCAAACGTCAACATGGGGTCCTCCCCACGGTGGGCGGAGGCTTTATACCACAACCACCCGCCCATTTGCGGGGAGGAATGTGGTGTCACCACCAGACACCACACTTGCTAGGTGGTAGCCATTAAATCGGCTGCGGTCCGTTAGTATACGTTGGACCCGCATGTCGCCACTATCAGTGATTTCAGACCGAGCGTCGCCACATGACAGGTCTACTCTAGAGACTCCCTAGCACTCGTCCCTGTTGAGCAGCCGACTTTGCTAGCGATGATTCACTTCCTACATACGCTCTCATTTGCAGAGACGACAGTTTAGCAAAGCCATCAGCTACGTCATTTGCTACGACCTAGCAAGGTGCCATATTCTTCAAGAATGTATGCTGAACAGATAATATTGTATATCATGTACAGTTAAGAGCGACGTTCATCATTAATGGATTGAAGTTAAGTATCAAACTAATTACGTTCGCTTTCTGAATTCTCATTCCTTGTCATGTTCCAGACCTCACGTCAGTATAGTTCTTCCCTCCTCACGCCAGCCTGCGTGAGCTAAAACGCGTGCATTTCGGCCTCCACTCGTAACACGGTGTTGGCTCTTCGGATAACACAACAACTTTCAGCTATGACGTGTTCAGAAGCTATATACTTTTCCCTCTGCTTGCGTTCTCTGTAAGTGTATGGTTTAGTAGTGTTACGTCCTTTGTGGGACGCAATGTCTAAACTTCGTATTACGTCCAAACTGGGCGCCTAGAATTTGTGGTGTTATTAGATGCAATGTGATTCCCAGGCAGACAGTATCGCACATGAAAACACCCCAACACAGTCATTTATACACTATATCGGTAACATCACAAATGCGAATAAATGGTTCTAACATATTTCATTGAAGAAGAAACCGATGAAATAGAGGTATTTATACAAATGAGACTTCGAAATAGGAAATTACATTTTGAATTTTGGCATGCTATAAATGTACAAAATGGAATTTCACTGCCAGGTAACATACTGTAATCGTATTGATCCCAAAGCAACGTGCGAAGTTATGAATGATGGTATTCATAATCTCCTTGGAAATGCACGGCAAGGGTCTGAGAAGAAGAATGCATAAGGTAACATATCTCACGACAGTATAGTAGACACGGTGTCTGCATCGAGTTGAGTGGATCGAACTAGTCTGTCATACGGCAGAATTGATTTAACATTCAGGGAATTCAGGCAGGATTTAAGAGCTGTGCTTCCATAGTCTCAGAGGGTATCGTATTTATGCATAACTTACTCCTTATCTGGCTCTACGGCTAGGGAACATACGAGGATTATATTTCAAGATAAAAAGATCTCTGTAAGCACATAGTTATGGGCTTCAGGTAAGGATACAACACTTACAAAACATAAGAAACCTTTGATTATTTCTATCAAATAATGAGTCCATCTCTGCTGTACAACATAAACATTTGCCAATAGAGTTCACTTCCCTCACACATCGCCGTACAATAGCCCTATGTCACAGTTCCTGTCATCTTCCCGTCTCACTCGCTATCGCCCCTGCGTGTCTCTCACGTTGAGGGCCTGGCAGGAGGCGTCACCCTGGTGCCGTGGCAGACGCGGCTCTTGTCGCGCACTCCGAGCACAATGGGACAGTGTGGCTTGCTCTCGCACGTCACCACCAGCCGCCTCGTGCTCTTAGCCCATCCCCAACACACGTCCTGCCTACAGCTTTTCTTACTACTTTACCAGCTTAGATCGCTTCTCACCGCCATGTTTTCACTCACCCAGCGTCAACGTCTGTCCGCGTCACTCACGTGCATATTCTAAAGATGTATACAGGCTTCCAGTAGGACGCAAAAGTGCTGACTGTTTGTACCCCTTTTTTTCTACTGCTCCTTGGTGTGGCAGCAACCTCACGCCTTTCTAACATCCCGGACACTACACTACCACTTTATTTTAGAAGCCCCGTAATTTTATTTCGTTAAATGGCAACATTATGCTATCTAACGGTGTACCAGGAAACAGTTTAGATATAATATACAGAAAGCACAAAAAGTAGTCAGTCCGAAGAACGAGCTGAATGTCATTGAGAAATTGATTCGATTCGAACTCTTGTCCTTGTCAACGTGATTAAGGACTTACAATAGTTTATATTTACAAGTGTCGAGTTCTCTTGTAAGATCCCCCTCAGTAAATATGGAACCCAGGGAAGATTAAAATCTAGAGGTCCAGAAGGGGTTTGCCAGAAAATAATATAATAACCCAAATATGATGTGAAATCTCTTAAATAAGAGATATATATGTCCGAATTAATTATTGTTTCGTGTACTTTTCTAATGATCTATGCATTCAGCTAACACGGTAGTTTGGAACATCTTATTTTGTGCTTTAAAATCCACCTAAACTGTTACCCAGATCTTAATAGCAAACTCTGAAATAAGGGTAATACTAGCGATTTCAGTCAGAAAATTCAGAGGAAAGTAGTAGAGGAATGTCTCTAAGCAGAGGCAATTTGTACAATGGGATTTTGGAAAATGTGGCAGTGTAAGCTAACTATGAATTACTAAATACTTTAATCGATAGAAAAATGCTATGTACGCCGACATCTCTACATCGCAAGTCATTGTAGCGTGTGTGTTAGGGAGTACTTCCGGCACCACAGACATTTCCCCACTTCCCTGTACCATTCGCAAACGATGCATAGGTAAGCAATCTTATGAGCTTTAGTTTAACTGTTCTTTCAATTTAAATTAAATTGTGGTCAAAATAAAGAAGGAATATTAGAATTTAACGACCCATGGACCACCAGATCGTTAGAGACGGAGCACAAACTAGATATAGGAAAGGATTACGAAAGAACTCCGCCGTGTTCTTACAAAAGAACAATCCCAGCATTTTCCTCAATAGATTTAGGGAAATCGTGGAAAAGCTTATATGGGTGGGCAACGACCGAAACCGTCGCCTTCCTGAATACGAGCCTAGAGTGTTCACCACTGCTGTTCCTCGCTCGGTTCCTGTGGTCAAGACGTATGAAGAAAGAAGTAATATATTGGAAGACTCTTCCTGGAACGTATTTTTTTCGAATTTTAAATCCCCCCCCCCCCCCCGATGCATAACACCTCGCTTTTAGCGTCTGACAGCAGTTGTCCTGTGTAAGATTCTCTCGCCTATTGAGGGGTATCTGGTAGCAGCGTGCTGTTCTTTGTTGGGTCTTCTCTGTGTCCTATATTGATCTTCCCTCATAAGAATTCACGACTGAAGAGCAATCTTTAAGATTCGGAGGAAGGAATGTTTTGTAGTTAACTTCTTTCGTGGATGCATTATATTTCTTTTAGAGTCTTCAGTAGAAGCTCAGCCTGTAATCAGCTGTTCCTGGAACTGGACCACCCTGGAAGGTTACTTATAGGTATTGTACGGTTGTTTACTCAATGCCTTATCACCAAAATAACCATTGAAAATAAATCCATCTCTTAGCCTATTTATGCACAATACATTACATTTGTATACGTTAACGGCAACTACCAGTCACTAAACCAGGCTTCGATCCTCTGTTAGGCTTTTCGCATTTTGCTACAGCTTTTTGACGTAAAGCATTCCAAAAGACAACAGAATCATCCGTGAACAACATCTAGGAGTCTCCGGCAGTATCCACCTAAGACACAAAAACAACAAAATTATTTATATTAAATAATTTAATAAACAAAAAATCAATATAATAAAATAAATAATCGAATACTCATATCTGTATGACATAACAGCCCCAGAGCGTCCCGGTGCTTCCGAAATTACACTGCTGCCGATTTCATCCCGTCAAGAAATACTTCTTGATTTGTGTCCGGTGTGAATTTCAGAATCTTGTCGCTAATCTGGTCTGATATTCGACTGGCTCCTATTTTGTGCGCTAAGCGATAGTGTGGAACTGAATCGAATACCTTCCTAAAGTCAAGGAAAACGACATCTACCTTGGCGACATTGGCTACGGCGCAATGAACCCTATCAACTGAGAGAGAGCAGGACATATTTTGTTTGTATAAATAAATTTTCGTTCCTTTAATAGACGATACTTCTGCAGCAGATCGACGTTAGGTCCTTAATTATGTAATTTTGTCGGACGAACATTCTTGAAAACGTGAGTGACTTGCTCTTTCCTCCAAACTTTTGCTATCCTTAGTTTGCTTCAGCATCCTAAGAACCACTGTCGTTTGAGTAGTAGTACACTTTCGCATAATCTCTGTAGAATCATACACTCATCAGATTCATAGGCCTTCAGTTTCATCTATATATCTCGGTCAGCCAACCCACTACATGCCATTTCAGTTTCCGTGCGAATATCATATAGCACACCGATGTTTCTCAGAAGAACCCATAAAATGTATAGAACTCCTCTCCGTCATTTTTCTTTCCTATGCCTGTGTGATAAACGATCAAAAGAAAAGTAAATTTCAAAAATGGTTCAAATGGCTCTGAGCACTATGGGACTTAACATCTGGGGTCATCAGTCCCGTAGAACTTAGAACTACTTCAACCTAACTAACTTAAGGACATCACACACATCCATGCCAAAGGCAGGATTCGAACCTGCGACAGTACCGGTCACGCGGTTCCAGACTGAAGCGCCTAGAACCGCTCGGCTACAACGGCCAGCTAATTTCAATCCGGCTAATGACTTCACGTAAGATCAAAAATTCTTATGATTTTAAGTCAGATTGGTCGGTAAAATGTTGCTTGCTTTCGAATCCTTTGTGCATGTGTCACATTGCTACCCTTACGCCCATTTTGTCTTCCTTCAGCTTCTGGATGTCTACAAAGCCTCTATTAAATCTGTAGTGAAGCTCTCATCACTTCCGTAGCGCCGGTATTAAACCATTGTGGGCCATTCCTGACAGAATCTCGCTTGCCACGTGTTGGTCTAAGGCATATTTTACAAAACCTTTTAATTTCATTCACTTGTCCTCGACGCGCAGAATGCCAGTAGCTGACTTGACATTTGTTTCCTGTTACTCTCATTAAGATGAAATATCCTACCTTTCTTATCTTTCAGAGAACCAAATGTATTCTATGTTTATTGATTTGATAACTTTTTTTTAATATACTGAAAGTAAAAATTTATAATAGTGAGAGGGTTAATAAGAAGTCGTTATTTTTGTGTTCACCAAAAGTGTCAGAGAGTATTTCAGGAATTATAATTTTCTATCTATATATTATACAAACACATAAGCCTATTTGTGTAGAATTAACGAAAGAGCTAATTTAACGTCCAGTGACTACTCCCCCCACCATGAGGTATAGGTGTTGTAATGGGGTCAGGAAGACTGGAGTAATTACTTGATTTCTGCTGGTGGTGGGTGGAGGCGTGGACGATGAAGGCAACCAAATGGTGTCTTACTTCTTTATTGTTGACCACAAACAGACGCAGACGTAGTGAACGGTTCACACCTCTGATCGAGATGCGGTAGTAGGATCCCAGGCAGGCGGTCTCGTGGACACAATGACAGAGTGAAGGTGACCTGACAGGCAGGCCCTCAGGTAAGCAGTTGTTGGTTCACAACCCGGCTGTGACGATGCTGAATGCGTCAGGAAAGTGTCAGCGACACCCCAAAAGAAACCGTCACACAGATCTCGTCGAGGCATAGCCTCGCCGTGGCGACTATCTCAGATACATGTGTAGGGTATAAAAGACGAATGATCAATGTTCAAGAACATGAGAGGAGTGAACATTCGAAAGGAATAAGTGTAGTAAACATGGGTTCAAAAATGGTTCAAATGGCTCTGAGCACTATGGGACTCAACTGCTGTGGTCATCAGTCCCCTAGAACTTAGAACTACTTAAACCTAACTAACCTAAGGACATCACACACACCCATGCCCGAGGCAGGATTCGAACCTGCGACCGTAGCAGCAGCGCGGCTCCGGACTGTAGCGCCTAGAACCGCACGGCCACCGCGGCTGGCAGTAAACATGTATACGTAAAGAAGAATGAGCACTTCCTTATTGTCAATACTGTGGAACAAAGTCTTCTGATGCAGGCTTTTTGCTTTTCAGATATTTGAGGTGGTGGTATGGAGCAAAACAAGATATGAATGTCCAGTTGCTCGTTGCAATGAAACACGTCTCTTCTACTGAACGACTGCTCGTAGCTGTTAGCATATGCATTTTACAGGCAATGTTTACTGGGCAGTTTTTTTTTCTTTTGGTTTCGTACCATACTAAGGTAACAGCTGGCGTATACATCAGTGCTGTCGAAACTTCCTGAAGGCCGGTAATTGCCCAGACAACTGGGCTGCTAATGAGAAAGGTGCTGACATTTGGGAGTGCTGCCGCTGACGCCCTGATTACGGGATTAGCTCTTCTCTGGGCTCGCACCATTACAAAGCAATGTAAAAATGTTATTCAACATTTTCAACTGATGCAATCACAATGCCAACTGTTGCAATCACAATGCAGACACCGACAATATTGACTCTGTTTGTTAATGTTTACTTCAGATGTCGGTGCAAATAATATTAGTCGTGAATTCGTTTGTGAAAAAAATGAAGATACTTCTTGGTAACGTCGAAGCGCTGGCTCGGACGAGAAAACGATCATAGTCTGTACGGTGCAAATCCGGGAGATCAGCAGCAGCGTTTCGGTTAGATCGAGAAATACACACATCATGAGGAGCAAGTGTGCATTCCAAATATTCAGTTGTAGTTATCGTAGAGGGATGAACAATAGTCATCGTTTCGAAGCTGTGTAACTATTAATGAACAGACAAAACCATAAATTTAGTTGTGAGAGATGACGAACTATAGCGTTTACATTGTATTTAAAATGTGTGAGCAAAGTAATCTCAAAATAGAAAATTTACATCGATAAATGTGCAACACAAATTAAAGAAATCGTAAAACCAGATGATAGTGTGACTACACCTACTATCAGGATGTACCCATTATTGGAAATAAATTGTTAGAACTATTTTTGTTGCATCTATCGGATTATCAGTACACAAGTGACTCTAACGATGTATCGATCTTTTTCTATTATTCTGGTATCTCGTGCTGCCTGCTAGTGTAAATGACATTATATCGGGTCATCATAAGTTGGCAACACAGCGCCACAAGAACGAGGTACATCAACGTGCACTGAAGAGCCAAAACTTTAGATCACTGTCCACAGCGAGGTTGTAAGCTGCATGGTGGCGTTGAGCGCACGTGACCCCAGGAAGAGAATTCTATGAGTGGGCAGAGACAAATGGGGAATAATTCTTGCGACGATAAGTGGTGGCAATGCGGAAATCGGCTGCCACGAGAGATTTTGACAGAGGCCACGTTGTTGTGGCCCGACGCAGTGGACCGGTCTTCACTGTAATGTGTGTGTCGGGTGATAATGCTTCGTGTCGCTTGCCTCGCTCATTCACCCTGTGGGTGGACTTGTCGCTCCAGACAGTGTTTAGTGCTGGTGAGAAAGCCAACGTGCACTGGATAAGTCTCCCACGGGCCATCATCTGAGAACTGGAGGTGCCCTTGCCTGCGGCTGTCGAGCGAACAGGTTGCAGTGATCTGGAAGTTGTGGCTGATATCAACAGCATTGACCCCTGCCGCATGGGTTCTGCAGCCAAAGTTCATATAGGCAGACCTCATGCGTGGGGTGCAAGTAGAGCTCGAAGTTTGTATACGAGTGGTGGGTCTCAAACAAACTTGACGGTCTTTGCTGCAGATTTCTAGACCTGCGTTATCGTGTGACGATTTTTAGGACTGCCCTTGATAGGTCAGGGGGTGCTCTACACAATGGAAGCAGCTGCTTGGACAGCAGAGTACTTATGGAATGCACATGAGGGTTTTTAGGCTATAAGGCTGTTTCAAACACTCAGATGAACACTTGCCATTCGATACGCAGCAAGGGTTGTCATGTAAAACGGCGTTCAGAATCAAGACATTCCGACGGTCAAAATTTTATCAATAAACTGTCTAAGTATTCCTAGTAACGTACCCGAATTTACTGTCCTCCAAGAACGTTCTCGAGCTCAGATTATTCTTAGGACCGAGGGCTGGATGAAACCCGAGGTGGAGAGCTCTGAGATATTTAATAAGCCATGAAACGTGTATCGGAAAGACAGATTAGAGGCCATAGGAGGGGAGTGTTCATTGCACTTGACAAAAGTATTGTCCCTATTTAGGTCGATGTTGAGTGTGACGGTGAAGTGATCAGATCACGTATAACAGGTGTAGGTGAAATCAAGTTAATGGTTGGATGTTTTTACCGGTCACCCGCTTAAACTGTGACAGTTCTAGAGGCAGTAAAAGAAAGTCTACGGTCAGTGGCGCATAAATATCCAGGTCATGCAATACTAGTTGGATGCGACTTCAACCTATCGAATGTATACTATAATGTCTGTGGATTCATTGTGGGGGGGGGGGGGGGGGGAGTGCAGTCATGCGAAATACTTATGAACATGTTTTCTAATAACTGTTTTGAGCAGCTAGCTCGGCAGTCCACATGTAATGAACAAATCTTAGACCTTGTAGATACAAATAGGCCGGACGTTATCGACGAAGTCAGTATAGAAATGGAGCGATCATGATGTCACAACAGTAACTATGACAAAGAAGTTAATAAATCAGTCAAGAAGGCTAGGAGAGTGTTTCAGCTAGATAGAGCAGATAAGAAGTTGCTAGCAATTCACTTAGTCACTGAACTGATATCACTTACTTCCAGTAAGATGGACGTAAAAGAATTATGGGTAAAATCTAAGCACACTGTATATCGTGCTCTGGAGAGTTATATGTTTAGTACGTATATGAAGGACGGAGAAGATACACAATGGTTTAATAACGAAATTTTTAACGTGCTGATGAAGCAAAGGATGTTGCACTCTGGGTTCAAAAGAGAACGCATAAATGGCGACAAACGAAGGTTGGCAGAGATATGTGCGTCTGTGGAAAGATGTATGAGCGAAGCATACAACTAGCACTGTCACACCGTAGCAAAAGATTTGGCAGAAAACCCGAGGAAATGCAGATCCTGTATAAAATCGCTAAGCAGATCTAATACTTTCATTCAGTCCCTTGTTGGCGAGTCTGGTGTGGCAGTTGAAGATAGCAAAACGAAAGCCGAAGTTTTAAGTTCACGTTCAAGAAATTGTTCACACAGCAGAATCGTGCAAATATACCATCATTTGACAGTCGAAGGGACTTCCGTATGGGCGACATAGTATCAAGAATCTCTGTCGTAGACAAGCAACGGGATGATTTGAAAGCAAAGAAATGAAACGGTCCGGATGGAATTCGAATTCAGTTTTACAAAGATTACGACATTGGCCACTTACCTAGCCTGCATTTATCGTGAATCTCTCTTTTAGTACAAAGTCCCAGGTGACTGGAAAACAGCGCAGGTAAGGCCAGTATACAAGAAGAGTAAAATAACGGACCTGCAGTATTACAGACCAATATACCTGTCTCAGATTTGCTGCTGAATCCTTGAACATATTCTCAGTTCGTACATAACACCCCTGCTGGAGGCTGAGAAGCTTATGTTCACGAATCAGCATGGTTCTGGAAAGCATCGCTCGCGCGAAACTCAGCTTACCCTTTTCTGACATCATATACTGCAAACTAGGGATGAAGGATAACAAGTTGTTTCCATATTTGTAGATTTCCAAAAAGCATGTGACGCGGTGCACCATTCGTGGCTGTTAACAAAGATACGAGCATGTGGAGTAAGTTCACTGAAACGTGAGAGGCTTGAAGACTTCTTAAGTAATAGGATCTAGTATGTTTTCCTCGACTGTAAGTGTTCATTAGAGACAAGGGTATCGTCAGGAGTGCCCCAGAGATGTGTGATAGGATTGCTGGGACAGGATGGCCAACAATCTGAGGTGTTTTGCTGATAAGGCTGTGGTGTACGGTAATGTGTCGAAGTTGAGTGATTGTAGAAAGATACAAGACGCCTTGGCCAAAATTTTAGTTGCAGTGACGAATGGCAGCTAGCTGTAATTTGAAAAAGAAAAAGTAAGTTAATGTAGATGGATAGGAAGGACACACCTGTAATTTTCGGATACAGTATTGTTAGTGCCCTGCTTGACACAGTCTCACCGGCCGGGGTGGCCGAGCGGTTCTAGGCACTAGTCTGGAACAGAGCGACCGCTACGGTCGCAGGTTCGAATCCTGCCTCCGGCATGGATGTGTATGATGTCCTTAGGTTAGTTAGGTTCAAGTAGTTCTACGTTCTAGGGGACTGATGACCTCAGAAGTTAAGTCCCATGGTGCTCAGAGCCATTTGACACAGTCTCGTTTAGATATCTTGGCGTAACGTTGTAAAGCATTGTGAAATGGAACGAGCATGGGAAGATTGTGGTAAGTCCGAAACAATATGCAAGAGTTACAGGCATGCTTCAGAAACTCAATTGGGTATATCTGGAGTTGGGGCGATATGCTCTTTCAGGAACACCACAGAGAAAATTTAGAGAATCGGTATTTGAAGCTGACTGTCAAATGATTCTACTGCCGCCCACCTACTCAGCGCTTGAAGACCCCGAAGACAGCACACCAGAAATTATGACTCACAAGGAGGCATATAGATGGTAGTTTTTCTCTCGCTGTATTAGCGAGTTGAACACGAAAGGAAATGACTAGTAGTGGTACACGGCACTCTCCGCCACGCACCGTACAGTGGTTTGCGGAGTATCTATGTAGATATAGATAGCTGGGAGTGAGCATCTCGGAAAATGCAAAGCTAGTCGGCTTTTCGCGTGCTACTGTCGTGAGCATCTATGCAAAGTGGTTGAAGAATATTGAAACCACGAGTGGGCGTTAAGAAGCTCGACGTCCGTACCCCATCACAGAACACACGGATCGGAGGCTTGTCAGCGATCTAAACGGGACATTGTACGTGAAATTCGTTGAAATTTGACATTTTCTGTTTTCTACTCCATAATGTACTTTGGACTTTATTGAACATTATGGCATATAATTCATTAAAATCAGACAGTTTTGAGACCTTCAAATAATAATATTTTGAATATTGACGTGTGATTGCCAAATGTCGTGGCTACGCTGATACTGCCACAGTCTCGGGAACTACACAGTCTAGAATACTGTGAATTGCTTTATCAAGGAAAGGGTGGCAACACGTCAGCTAACCTAAAAGCAAGCTGGGTAACACAAAACTGTCGCATGGCAAGACAATAAAAGGTGCTGGAAGAACGGACAAAGTAATTGATGAGTTACAGGAATATTATGGGAAGGCCATTAGCGATAACTGTAAAAATTTAGAGCAGATGAAAAGAGCTGTGTGAACCACTTTCTTTCATCGAATATCAACCGGTGAAAAATCATGTCATGCTTTGTGTCCGCCTCCACGAAACACTTGGTGTAAATATAGGCAAGGTGAATTTTCTGGCACCCTGCATGAATTTACAGATAAACATTCTCTTCCTTTGGCAGTAATGAGACAATCAAACCTATTTACATAGATTTGACAAATCCTGAGCTACTAAAGAAGGGTTTACATGGAAAGACCCAGAACGTGAATGAGTTCTTCAATAATGTTGTCTACTGCCGTGTGCCTAAAAATGTATTTGTTGGCTTTATGACTCTAAAGTTAGCAGTGTCTGATGGTGTAATAACTTTTATTGGTGGGAACTATGAAAGACTTCTGGAGAAGTCAGGGGTAAGATTTGGACAGACCATAGCTAAAGGACTGTGGGAACCGGATGAGCTTTGTGTACGTAAAGCAGAGTTTGCTTCTCAGCAAATGACAAAAGAAACAAGAAAGAATAGGAGGCAAGCGTGGGCTGTTGTGACACTGTAGAAGACATAGACTATGCGCCAGGGCAATTCTAGTGCATAGAAGGTGCAGAAATGTAAGTCTCTATAAGAATTTGTAATAAAAAAAGTTTTAAACCTCACTATCTTTGAAATAAATTTTTTGCAATAAATGACCCGTTCTCTAAAACGGTACTGAGGGTAGAGACATGAAATTCTCACAGCATGCCAAGTGTGAGATTCAACACATATGGAACTAGAATAATTAATATATCCTCAATTGTTTTGTTTTTATGTTCATTAATTTACAAATTTCTCTAAAAAAATTGAGTGAAGAAAAAAAAGATAACATGGCCGACAATACAATTTTAGGAGTAATTCTAGTTCAGTATATCTAGAAAGGTGCACTCAATAATTATGGAAAATTAGATGTTGATGTCTTAAAAAATTTCCGAGATAATGCGTCACAAAGTTCGATAAATTAATAATGGCGGCATAGACATACAATGTCCCATAAAGCAGGATAGGGGGCGGTCTGAGGCAGATCTGGCGTTAGAGAGTAGTACTGACGCTGGTACAAGTGCAAGAACTCACCATTCAGGGCAGTGTTGAACATAACGTTCCGCGACAGAGGGCCCGTTTGTGTTCCCATGTTGACCCGACAACATCAACAATAAGGATTACACTGGGCGTGGGATCATCGAGATTATTCCGCGGATCAACGGAATCATGTCGTCTGGTCGGATGAATGCCGTTAGTTGTTAAACCAGATGGATGGTCTTCATACAGGCCTAGGATGCAGGCCAATGGGAGCAGTTTCACGTCATGGGGGCATTCACCTGGATTTCCATGGGTAAAAACCGAAACCCCACGACAACTGGTGAAAATGTAAATATTATTAGGGACTGTCTGTGACCCCCTACGCTTGATGTCTTCCTCAACAGTTATAACATCTTCCAGCAGGATAACTGCCGGTGCCGCAATGCCATAATCGTGCTGTAATTGTTTGAGGAACTTGAAAGTGACTCACGTTGATGTAATGGCTATCAAAATCTACTTACCTGAATCCGGTGAAACGTACAAGATTATATGCCAACTAGCTCCGCAGATGATGAAGAGATACAAGAACTGTATGATGAGGTAAAAGAATTTATTTAGATAGTTAAGGGAGACGAAAATTTAATATTCATTGTGAACTGGAATTCGATAGTACAAAAGGAAGAGACGGAAAAGTAGCAGGTGAATATGGACTGGGGGTAAGGAATGAAAGCGGTAGCCACCTGGTAGAATTATGCACACAGCATAATTTAATCATAGCTAATACTTCTTTTAAGAAGCAAGAAAGAAGACAGTATATGCGGAAAAGGCCTGGACGCACTAGAAGGTTTAAGATAGATTATGTAACGGTAAGACAGAGATTTAGGAACCAGGTTTTAAACTGTAAGACATTCCTAGGGGCAGATGTGGACTCTGACCACAATCGGTTATGAACTGTAGATTAGAACTGAATATACTGCAAAAAGGTGGGAATTTAAAGTGATTGGACCTGGATAAGCTGAAAGAAATAGAGGTTACAGAGAATTTCAGAGAGATCATTAGGGGACGATTGACAAGAACGGGGGGAAAGAAATACAGTAGAAGAGGAATGGCTAGCTTTGAGAGAAGTAATAGTGAAGGCAGCAGATGATCAAGTAGGTAAAAAGACTAGGGCTAGTGGAAATCCTTGGATAACAGAAGATATATTGAATTTGATTGATGGAAGGAGAAAATATAAAAATGCAGTAAGTGAAGCAGGTGAAAAGGAATGCAAACGTCTCAAAAATGAGATCGACAGGAAGAACAAAATGGCTGAGCAGGGATGGCTAGAGGAAAAATGTGAGGCTGTAGAGGCATACACCATTGGCGTAAGATAGATACTGCCTACAGGAAGATTAAATAGACCTTTGGAGAAATGAGAACCGATTGAATGAATATCAAGAGCTCAGATGAAAATCCGGTTCTAAGCAAAGAAGGGAAAGGAGAAAAGTGGAGGGAGTATACTGAGGGTGTATACAAGGGCGATGGAATTGAGGACAATATTATGGAAATGAAAGAGAACGTAGTTGAAGATGAAAAGGGAGATATGATACTGCGTGAAGAATTTGACGGAGCACAGAAAAACCTAAGTCGAAACTAGGCCCCGGTAATAGAGTACATTCCATTAGAACTACTGACAGCCTTGGGAGAGCCAAACATGAAAATACTCTTCCATCTGGTGAGTAAGATACAAACACGAATTCTTTACAGACGAACGGAAAAACTGGTAGACGCCGACCTAGTGTAGTATCGGATGGGATTTCGTAGAAGTGTTGGAACACACAAGGCGCTACTGATCCTACGACTTATCTCAGAAGATAGGTTAAGAAAAGGCAAACCTACGTTTGTAGTATTTGTAGACTTAGAGAAAGCTTTTGACAATGCTTACTGGAAAGCTGTCTTTAAGATTCTAAAGGTGGCAGGAGTAAAATACAGGGAGCGAAAGGCTATTTACGATTTGTACAGAAAACATATTGCAGTTATAATAGACTAAGGGCATGAAAGGAAAGTAGTGGTTGAGTAGCCTATATCCGATGTTATACAATTTGTATATTGAGCCAGCAGTAAAGGAAACTAAAATTAAATTTGGAGTAGGAATTAAAATCCATGGTGAAGAAATAAAAACTTCGAAGTTTGCCGATGACAATGTAGTTCTGTCAGAAGCAGTAAAAGAACTGGAAGAGCAGCTGAACGGAAAGGAGGGTGTAAGATGAACATGAACAAAAGCAAAACGAAGATAATGGAGTGTTGTCGAATTAAATCAGATGGTGCTGAGGAAATTTGTTTAGGAAATGACACACTTAAAATAATAAAGGAGGTTTGCTCTTTGGGAAACAATAACTGGTGACTTTCGAGGTAGGTTGTTGTTGTTGTTGTTGTTGTTGTGGTCTTCAATTCTAACACTGGTTTGATGCAGCTCTCCATGCCACCTTATCCTGTGTAAGCTTCTACATCTCAAAGTCCTTACTGTAGGTAGATACAAAATGTAGACTGGCTATGGCAAGGAAGGATTTCTTCACATTTCTCATGCAGCCATTTGCTTTAATTTCCCAACACTTCCTATTTATTTCGTTCCTTATGAACTTTTATTTCTGTAGTCTTGAATTTCCCTGAAGTATTTCTTTGCGTACCATTCGTTTCTTGGCGGTTTACCTCTGTGATTGTACTTTTTAAAAATGTCTGTTCTCCTTCAACTGAATAGACTGCCTAGCTCTCATTATTTTAGTACCGACAGTCTCGGTCACCTACAAGTGTATGTCTTCATTCCTTAGTATTTCCATATCCCACTTCTTTCCCCGTTGATTCTTCCTGTCTAGTCAAATTCCAGCCTGCTCTTCATGATTATTAATTTGTGGTCTGAATCTATTTCTGATCCTGGGTACACCTCGCCATCCAGTGCCTGATTTCGAAATCTCTGACTGAACATAATGTAATGCAATAGAAATCTTCCCATAACACCCAGATTTTCCAAGTTCACTTCATCCTCTTGTGATTCCTGGAGATAGTATTCGCTACTGATAGCTGAAACTTATTGCAGAAATCAATTAGTCTTCTCTGTCTTTCATTTCTTAATATCAAGCTCATATTTTCCCGCAAGTCTTTCTTCTACTCAAAAATGGTTCAAATGGCTCTGAGCACTATGGGACTCAACTGCTGAGGTCATTAGTCCCCTAGAACTTAGAACTAGTTAAACCTAACGAACCTAAGGACATCACAAACATCCATGCCCGAGGCAGGATTTTCTTCTACTCCTTCCCCTACAATCGCACTCAAATCCCTCCATGACTATTTGATTTTCATATCCCATTGTGTACAGAATTACCTGTTCAATATCGTTATATACTTTACCTATCTCTTCACCTTCTGCTTGCGACTTCTGCATGTATACATGAACTATTGGTGTCAGTGTTGAAATGCTGCCGATTCTGATGAGAACCACCTTATAACTGAACTGTTCACAATAACTGGCTCTCTGCCCTACTTTTCTATCCACAACGAATCCTAACCCCATTATACCATTTTCTCCTGCTCTTGATTTTATCCTATACTCATCTATGCAAAAGACCTTGCTTCTTCCCATTTCAGTTCACTAAACCCTATTACATCTATAAAGTTTCCTAAATCCCATTTCATTTATACTGAGCCTTACAATTTCCTTTTTCAGAATTTCTACGTTCCCTACCGCTTTAAAATTTCTAACATTCCCCACTCTGACTCGGAGAACATTATCCTTCTGTAAGGTATTCAATCGTTTTCCATGATCACCTTCACATTGGCAATCTCCTCCCGGAGATCCGAAAGGGGGACTTGTCCGGACTCTTTCGGCAAAGGAGATATCATTATGGCACTTTTTCAGTTACAGACCACATATCCTGTGGATACACGTTACGTGCCATTAACGTAATGGTTTCCGTTGTCTTTTCCGTCCTTATGCTCTTGATAATTGCTGATTATTCCGCCTTTAAGAGGTAGTTTCCATGCCCTAGAGCAAGGGAGTGGCATTCACCTCTGTCCGCACCTCCGCCCTTTGTGACAAGGCCGTCAGTAGAATGACGTTGACTTATTATGCCGGAAGCCTTCGGCTGTCATTTCTAATAATTTTTATTCGATATTTAAATGCTGGCGGGGTTCGAACCCGTGACCGAAGACATTTCGATTGCTATGCGAGTACACGACACGTACACCAAGCTTGAGTCTTGGTGCTTAACACGAGTTGATCACATGTAGCGGTAATCTTCCACAAAGATAATGATGCGTGCTGAGCACTGCCAGATACGAGTGGAGAAAGTCACACGTATGAAGAGTCAGCAATGGACAGTGTTAAAAGATCATAGAATCAATTAAATGACTGTAGCTATGGAGTAAGCAGAGGGTCAATGAACGGGCCAGCAACCTGGACGACAACAGCTACTGAAGAAACAATAGTACTTCATTTACGAGCAGATAATGCTACTCCGGGCAACACAAGAATACCTGACAGATGAGTAGCAACTTTACAGGTTTCTTAAATATGTTTCATCGAATGGTGCTGAACAGTGACAGTGTATGTCTCAGGAATATCGCGGATTTTCTTATGCTAGTGGAAAAAGTCGCTGCACAGTTTTTGTCTCCTGTGAGACCATGTGGCCATTGATTTAGTAGTTAGCCCAAGTAACCATTGATTCAGTAGACTACAGCACAAGTGGCAACAGTAAAACGGAATCCTAGTGAAAAGAATTTCGACAATGGAAAGTTCGTGCCGTGCATTATTCATATACATTTATATATAAATGTTAGCTGCTCAGATACCTCGTATATGGCTACCAATTATTTCGGGAGTTCATATCATTTTGCAGCTTTGTCGTATCACCATCCCTGCCAAGATACTTTTCTGTTCCTCAGCACTACCCGTATAACGAGGAGGTCCTTCTCACTCTAGACTCAGTTCTAAAAGTTGATTACGGTAAGAAACAAGATATCAATGTACCATAAAATTATTCACAGCTGCGAATATGGACAACAATCGGCTGCAGAATTTGTGCTGTCATGGGACTCGGAACCGGATTTCCCGCGAGAGATCGTCTTATCGTGTTCTTTTTTTCTTTTGTTGATCTCATTTTGTTCTTCATTATTCCTTGAATGTGTTCGGTGCGGACATCTTCTGACAACCATTCAATTTCATCTTTATCCATTCACTCTTGTTTTTTTATTACAGAGGGCAACTAACCCACAGATCGAACACGCTGAGTTACCGAGTCTACACCTTTAGGCAATCCGAGTACGTCTCTTTGTAAGACCCAAATCTGTGAGTCGTCAATCATACGCCTACAACCTGTACTAGTACATGTATTACGTGTATTCCATACAGGTGAGACATTTAACTTGGAAGTCACTTGCCCGTTTTCAGTGGATCAAACGATATTGCAGTAGTAGTAGTAGCGTAGTGGCAGCTCACTCCACTTTTGATATCGAATTAATATGCAAATTAATTTAATTGATCAATTAAGCACCCCCACTCGCGATCACACCCGTCCCCGACCACGCCAACCCCAATCCCCGAATGGCGGCACGTGTTTTTCTCAGCCTGCATATGACCCCGGCCCCTCCCCCCTTCCCACGCTCCCCCTCCCCAGACCATCTCTTTGGAAGGAATTTCGAATTTTGGCGGGAATTTATTGGCCCCGGGGCTGTGCTGACGTCTCACACCACCCCACCAACCCCAACTCGGGGACTGGCTGAAGATTAAAATTGGCGGTCCTCTTTCCGCGACTCGAACACTGGTTCTCCTGGATGGAAAGCCCAAGTGCACTCCCCCATAACACAATTACACAACCAGAGGCGCTTGAAATTGGTAGTAGCCAATAGGAATGGAGCATCCGATCACAACAGGTTTATAAGGCGGGCCCAGCAGCTCTGCAGCTTCAGCTGCAGTCACCCAGAATGAAGCGTCAGTCGAGATCGTCAAGCGCCGCCTGTATTTACTGCCGTGCAAGGGTCTTGGGTTTCTGTCATCGGTTGTACCGTTTCTTCTTCTTTGCTCAACACCAGATGCGACATTCTCCAGCCTGTCGGAGTCTGCAACAGCGCCGTGTCCCAGCCCGTCGGGACCGCAGCAGCGGCAGCATCCTGAGATCCTGTCGCGCACCTGGTCAGCTTTATGGAGCAGGACAACCAGCTGTTATTGGCGGTTGAAGACACCCAGCCAGCCCCTGACTCCCTGAACAGTAGCGGGGGTCCTAATCGGCATGACACAGGTTCGTACTGGCCTCCATCATACGGCCCATCGCAGAATATTCCAATGATACTGCGTAGACAGAGTGAGGATGTAGTGGATGAGAAGATACTAACTAAGTCCTGTGCACCACTCTCTTCTTTATGGTGTATAATTTAACCGCTAGCGGTTTGAAACGTTTACATGTTGGTATAGAAGCAACCGCAAATGGCATTGCCGCAGTGGCAACACCGGTTCCCGTCAGATCACCGAAATTAAGCGCTGTCGGGCTGGGCTAGCACTTGAAAGGGTGACCATCGGATCTGTCCAGCGCTGTTGGCAAGCGGGATGCACTCAGCCCTTGTGAGGCAAACTGAGGAGCTACTTGATTGACAGGTAGCGGCTCCGGTCACGAAAACTGAAAACGGCTGGAAGAGCGGTGTGCTGACCACATGCCTCTCCATATCCGCATCCAGTGATGCCCGTGGGCTGCTGATGATACGGCGGCCGGTCGGTACCGTTTGTCCTTCATGGCCTGTTCGCACGGAGTTTAGTTTAGTGCCGGCACGTTCACAGGAGCTCAGTCCGTCAGTTCACCTGATGATGGCGACATGTATGATCGCCGAAATATTGTTCCCGTTGAACACTCTAGACCGGCAGTACACCCATGGATATTTTGAGTTTAGTTTAGTTTTATAGAAGCAACCACATACAAAGGATGGCGTATTGTGATAGAGATCGAGCATACAGCGAAAAGTATTAAAGTACTGTTTATGAAGGTGGAATGGAACGAACACTGTAGTTCAAATGGTTCAAATGGCTCTGAGCACTATGGGACTTAACATCAGTCCCCTAAAACTTAGAACTACTTAAACCTAACTAACCTAAGGACATCACACACATCCATGGATTCGAACCTGCGACCGTAGCGGCCACGCGGTTCCAGACTGAAGCACCTAGAAAATCACGGCCACACCGGCCGACACGAACACTGTAGTGCAAAAGCTTATATCAAGCAGCAGTTGACCGCCGAGTATCCCCCTAGCCGTCCTCCTTCAGACATTTACTATGCTGCTCTAACTATCCATTGCAACAGTCTACAATGACTCTGCACTCCGTGTGAAATCAGGTGACATATCAGTTTATCTACATCACTCTACCGTTTTTCGATCTTTAGATTGTGCATCCATTTTGTTGGAAAGAATTAACAGATGACTGCCTTATGTTAAAGCTGTGTATGGAGACGTTGCAGATTATTTAAGTATGAACAGTGTGATGTAGACGACCTCAGACAGTGGGTCAGTATAGTCCCGCCGAAGACTAATGTACTAGCAATAAGTTTGAGAGGAATACATGCTGAATTCTGTGCTTACAAGAGGACTTTACGTTCTGTATTCTCTACTGGCTTTAAGACATAGAAAGAACCAGTTGATGTATGATTATTTAGAAAAAAATGTATATAGCCATATTTTTGTTTCTTATATCTTACCTCTTATTATATTGCATGTATTGAAGCTATTGCCCAAGTATTTTCACTGGAAACATGCAACAGCAGAAAATTATGTCATTTAACTAAATGTTCCGTAAAAGCCCATTGCACGCCAGTACAGAATTGGTCGGTATCATGGAAAGGGCATATTGTTCATTATTTTCTATAAAAACCCATTGCACGCCAGTACCTGACGTAGTAGGTATCATGGCAGGTTGGGTGAAACATCAAGACTTTGTTGTAAGCGACTGCAGCTGTGACGGTGCACAATAAGACCGAAAGAAGAAGAATGGGGTACTCCTTCTCGACAACATACGTGCAATAATTGTAGGTCCATCCAACTGCGGGAAGACAAATGTTCTCATCGTTGCTAACACATCCGGATGCAGTCTGCTTTGACCATGTATGTGTATTTTCAAAAACACTATTTCAGCCCAAATACCAACTACTACAGGAAATTCTGTAAGGTGTAGATGGTGTGACATACACGACATTCAGTGAGAGCAGTGATATATCTCCACCGGAAAAAGTAAAGCCAAACACAGTGTTCTAATTTGTCAATCTTGCTGTGGAAAGCCAAGATCAAATTATGCGATTTTTCTGTTTCGGTGGCTATATGACTGTTGATGTATTTTATCTGAGTCAGACATATTCCAGAATCCCAAAACAGCTGGTGAGGGGTAAAGCAAACATAATTATAGCATTCGAACATGACAATCTGAATGTAAAACACATATAATATTCTCGTGTATGAGCCGACATGTCGTTCAATGGTTTTTTAAAGATATGCGCAGATTGCAGGAATCAGTCACAGTATGGGTTTCTCGTTGTTGATAAAACAAAAAAAAACTGATAGATGGCAGGTACAGAAGGTACAGACGAATCTTCCAGGAGCTCCTATGTATATGGCTATGCAAAAAGGTGAGTACATCAGTATACGCTTCACCATGGATTAATTCGCACGCATGCCGGGAGCTCAGTTTGATAGGATGGGTGTTCGTAGACCAAACAATCGCTTGTTCAGGCATGGCCTTTGTGTCTTTTCATCTCTCCAATAACGTTTCATGGTATCGTTGGTTCTTTCGGTATCTCATCTACAGGTACCGTCAACAGAGGATTGTCCCACTCCTTCCCTTCTATCTGTCTAGTCCTATTGCAAAAGCCGACAAGTACGAGAATTTTCACACAGTTCTGTTAACAGCTCAAGTATGCAAGAGAAGAAGAATATACAGAAGATTAGATAAGAAAATCGAGGATGTGTTAAATGATGGTTACTTTGGCTCTGGAACGGCAAAGGCACCGGAGTGGCCATTATGGTGCTGCTGTTTAAAATGGAAGCATGACTAAGGAAAATTAAAGACACGTTCACAGGATTTGTAGAGTTGGAAAAAGCGTTCGACAGTGTCAAATGGTGCAAGACGTCTGAAATTCGAAGAAATATTGGAGTAAGCTATAGGGAACGACAAGAGCCAAGAGGGAACAATAATAGTAGTGGGCCAAGAACGAAAGAAGTGCTCTGATTAAAAAGAGTGGAATGTAGACTTTCGCCCCTACTGTTAAATATACACAGTGAAGAAGCAATGAGGGAAATAAAAGAAAGATTCAAGAGCGAAATTAAATTCAAGGTGAAAGGTTGCCAATGATAAGATCCGCCGATGACGTTGCTATCCTTCGTGAAAGTGAATAAGAATTATAGTATCTTCTGAATGGAATCAACAGTCTAATGAGTACATAATATGGACTGAGAGTAAATCGAAGAAAAATGAAAGTAATGAGAAGTATCAGAATTGAGAACATCGATAAAGTTCAGGATTTGTGGTCATGAAGTAGATGAATTTAAGGAATTCTGCTACCTAAGCAGCAGAATGACTCATGACAGACGGAGCAAAGAGGAGAGAAATAGCAGACTAGTACTTGGAAGAAAGGAAATTCATGGCCAAGAGAAGCCTACTAGTATCAAGCTTGGGCCTTAACTTGAAAAACAAATTGCGGAGTGTGTACGTTTCGAGCGTAGCATTTTATGGTAGTGGAACATGAACAGTGAGAAAAGCGGAATAGACTACAATCGAAGCATTTGAGATGTGGTACTATAAAGAATTTATAAAATTATGTGGACTAAAAAGATAAGGAATAAGGAGGTTCTCTGAGAATCGGCAAGGCAAGAAGAATATAGAAAATATGAAAGCGACAGGATGGTACGACGTCTATTAAGCTATCACGGAATAACTGCCATGGTACTAGAGGGAGCTGTAGATTGTTAAGATTGTAGAGCAGCGGTCCTCACGATTTTAGTCTTGAGATCTACTACATGAAATTTAGACCATTTAAGCAGAAATGATCACCGTTGCTAAAATTAACAATCCTAATTACACAACACATATCAAATGTAATTATATCTCCATGAGAAACTGTAGGCCTACTACTCAATTTTACAGATATTACATGTGTGACAAAATTACGATATACAAGATTATAAATGTTGGACAATGTTTAGTGAGATCCTTGTCCTTGTGTGTCATCGACAAGTTTATTCTAATGTGGTGAATAATTTGTTAGAGCCAACGTTACACAATCTGAAATATGAGGGACCAGTCAGTTTATTTCTACTATTAGATTTCAAAACGTTCATCACTGAAAACGCTGTGTCACATAAATAGGTTGATCCAGAGAAACAGAAAACACACCCGGCCACTTCTACTGCGTTAGGGTATGTTTTTTTACAGTCACTGAACTATGCTGTCGCTGAGCTGTGCTGTCATTTTAGTGAGTATTATTGCCCTATTTTGATCCCGATGTTTCGGAAACAAGTGATGAGGAACCCTTTGACTTAAAAATACATGCAGCATTGTTAGGGTACTTTTTTACCGTAACTAATATCCAGGAGTTAATTTCTCTTTTTAGGTATGGCTGAAGTAGCATCACATATGTACCCCTTTTTGATGCATAGTAAGAAATTTGTATTGCTCGTCACTATGGATGACCCTCCCCCTCCCCCCCCCCCCCCCACGAACCATGGACCTTCCCGTTGGGAGGAAGGCTTGCGTGCCTCAACGATACAGATAGCCATACCGTAGGTGCACCCACAACGGAGGGGTATCTGCTCAGAGGCCAGACAAACGTGTGTTTCCTGAAGAGGGGCAGCAGCCTTTTAAGTTGTTGCAGGGACAACGGTCTGGATGATTGGCTGACGTGGCCTTGTAACGCTAACCAGAACGGCCTTCCTATGCTGGTACTGCGAACTGCTGAAAGCCAGGGAAAACAACAGTCGTAATTTTTCCCGAGGGCATGCAGCTATACTGTTGGTTAAATGATGATGGCGTACTCTTGGGTAAAATATTCCAGAGGTAAAATAGCCCCCCATTCGGATATCCGGGCGGGGATTCTCAAGAGGACGTCGCTATCAGGAGAAAGAAAACTGGCGTTCTACGGATCGGAGCGTCGAATGTCAGATGCCTTAATCGGGCAGGTAGGCTAGAAAATTTAAAACGGGAAATGGATAGGTTAAAGTTAGATATAGTGGGAATTAGTGAAGTTCGGTAGCAAGAGGGACAAGGCTTTTGGTCAGGTGAATGCAGGGTTATAAATTCAAAATCAAATAAGGGTGATGCAGGAGTAGGTTTCATAATGAATAAAAAAAAATATAGGAGTTCGGGTAAGCTACTACAAGCAGCATAGTGAACGCATTATTGTGGCCAAGATAGACACGAAGCCCAAGCCTACTACAGTAGGACAAGTTTATATGCCAACTAGCTCTGCAGATGATGAATAAATTGATGAAATGTATGGTAAAAGATATTATTCAGATAGTGATGGGATCAGAAAATTTAAAAGTCGTGGGTGACTAGAATTCGACAGTAGGAAAAGGAAGAAAAGGAAACGTAGTAGCTGAATATGGACTGGGGCTAAGAAATGCAAGAGGAAGCAGCCTGTTAGAATTTTACACAGAGCCTAACTTTATCATAGCTAACACTTGGTTCAAGAACCATGAAAGAAAGTTGTATACGCGGAAGAACTCCGGAGATGCTAGAAGGTTTCAGATAGATTACATAATGGTAAGACAGAGATTTAGGAACCACGTTTTAAATTGTAAGACATTCCCATGGGCAGATGTGGACTCTGACCACAATCTATTGGTTATGAACTGTAGATTAAAACTAAAGAAACTGCAAAAAGGTGGGAATTTAAGGAAATGTGACCGGGATAACCTGAAAGAGCCAGAGGTTGTACACAGTTTCAGGGAGAGCATAAGGGAACAATTGACAGGAATGCGGTAAAGAAATACAGTAGAGGAAGAATGGGTAGCTTTGAGGGATGAAGTAGTGAAGGCAGCAGAGGATCAATTAGATAGAGACGAGGGGTAGTAGAAATCCTTGGGTAACAGAAGGAACATTGAATTCAATTGATGATCGGAGAAAATACAAAAATGCAGTAAGTGAAACAGGAAAAAGGGAATACAAACGTATCAAACATGGGATTGACAGGAAGTGTAAAATGGCTAAGCAGGGATGGCTAGAGGACAAATGTAAGGATGTAGAGACTTATCTGACGAGGGTTAAGATAGATACTGCCTACAGGAAAATTAAAGAGACCCTTGGAGAAAAGAGATCCACTTGCATGAGTATCAAGAGCTCAGATTGAAACCCATATCTAAGCAAAGAAAGGAAAGCAGAAAGGTGGATGGAGTATATAGAGGGTATGTACAGGGGCGATGTTCATGAGGACAATATTATGGAAATGGAAGAGGATGTAGATGAAGGTGAAATAGGAGATATGATACTGCGTGAAGTGTTTGACAGAGCACTTAAAGATCCAAGTCGAAACAAGTCCCTGGGAGTAGATAACATTCCATTAGAACTACTAACAGCCATTCATTACTAAATTCTACCATATGGTGAGCAAGATGTGTGAGACAGGCGAAATTCCCTTAGACTTCAAGAAGAATATAATAATTCCTATCCAAAAGAAAGCAGGTGTTGACAGATGTGAAAATTACCGAACTATCAGTTTAATAAATCACAGCTGCAAAATACACTCCTGGAAATGGGAAAAAGAACACATTGACACCGGTGTGTCAGATCCACCATACTTGCTCCGGACACTGCGAGAGGGCTGTACAAGCAATGATCACACGCACGGCACAGCGGACACACCAGAAACCGCGGTGTTGGCCGTCGAATGGAGCTAGCTGCGCAGCATTTGTGCACCGCCGCCGTCAGTGTCAGCCAGTTTGCCGTGGCATACGGAGCTCCATCGCAGTCTTTAACACTGGTAGCATGCCGCGACAGCGTGGACGTGAACCGTATGTGCAGTTGACGGACTTTGAGCGAGGGCGTATAGTGGGCATGCGGGAGGCCGGGTGGACGTACCGCCGAATTGCTCAACACGTGGGGCGTGATGTCTCCACAGTACATCGATGTTGTCGCCAGTGGTCGGCGGAAGGTGCACGTGCCCGTCGACCTGGGACCGGACCGCAGCGACGCACGGATGCACGCCAAGACCGTAGGATCCTACGCAGTGCCGTAGGGGACCGCACCGCCACTTCCCAGCAAATTATGGACACTGTTGCTCCTGGGGTATCGGCGAGGACAATTCGCAACCGTCTCCATGAAGCTGGGCTACGGTCCCGCACACCGTTAGGCCGTCTTCCGCTCACGCCCCAACATCGTGCAGTCCGCCTCCAGTGGTGTTGCGACAGGCGTGAATGGAGGGACGAATGGAGACGTGTCGTCTTCAGCGATGAGAGTCACTTCTGCCTTGGTGCCAATGATGGTCGTATGCGTGTTTGGCGCCGTGCAGGTGAGCGCCACAATCAGGACTGCATACGACCGAGGCACACAGGGCCAACACCCGGCATCATGGTGTGGGGAGCGATCTCCTACACTGGCCGTACACCACTGGTGATCGTCGAGGGGACACTGAATAGTGCACGGTACATCCAAACCGTCATCGAACCCATCGTTCTACCATTCCTAGACCGGCAAGGGAACTTGCTGTTCCAACAGGACAATGCACGTCCGCATGTATCCCGTGCCACCCAACGTGCTCTAGAAGGTGTAAGTCAACTACCCTGGCCAGCAAGATCTCAGGATCTGTCCCCCATAGAGCATGTTTGGGACTGGATGAAGCGTCGTCTCACGCGGTCTACACGTCCAGCACGAACGCTGGTCCAACTGAGGCGCCAGGTGGAAATGGCATGGCAAGCCGTTCCACAGGACTACATCCAGCATCTCTACGATCGTCTCCATGGGAGAATAGCAGCCTGCATTGCTGCGAAAGGTGGATATACACTGTACTAGTGCCGACATTGTGCATGCTCTGTTGCCTGTGTCTATGTGCCTGTGGTTCTGTCAGTGTGATCATGTGATGTATCTGACCCGAGGAATGTGTCAAAGTTTCCCCTTCCTGGGACAATGAATTCACGGTGTTCTTATTTCAATTTCCAGGAGTGTACTAACGCGAATTCTTTACAGACGCATGGAAAAACAGGTAGAAGCCACCCTCGGGGAAGATCAGTTTGGATTCCGTAGAAATGTTGGAACACGTGAGGCAATACTGACCCTACGACATACCTTAGAAGAAAGATTAAGGAAAAGCAAACCGACGTTTCTAGCATTTGTAGACTTAGAGATATGCTTTTGAAAATGTTGAATGGAATACTCTCTTTCGAAGTCCGAAGGTGGCAGGGGTAAAATACAGGGAGCGAAAGGCTATTTACAATTAGTATAGAAACCTGATGGCAGTTATAAGAGTCAAGGGACATGAAAGGGAAGCAGTGGTTGGGAAGGGAGTAAGACAGGGTTGTAGCCTCTCCCCGATGCTATTCAATCTGTATATTGAGCAAGCAGTAAAGGAAACAAAAGAATAGTTCGGAGTAGGTATTAGAATCCATGGAGAGGAAATAAAAACTTTGAGGTTCGCCGATGACATTGTGACTCTGTCAGAGACAGCAAAGGATTTGGAAGAGCAAAATGAACGGAAAGGACAGTGTCTTGAAAGCAGGGTATAAGATGAACATCAACAATAGCAAGACAAGGATAATAGAATGTAGTCGAATTAAGTCGGGTGATGCTGAGGGAATTATATTAGGAAACGAGACACTTAAAGCAGTAAAGGAGTTTTGCTATTTAGGGAGCAAAATAACTGATGATTGTCGAAGTTGAGAGGATATAAAATGTAGACTGGTAATGGCAAGGAAAGCGTTTCTGGAGAAGAGAAATTTGTTAACATCGAGTATAGATTTAAGTGTAAGGAAGTTGTTTCTGAAAGTATTAGTATGGAGTGTAGCCATGTATGGAAGTGAAACATGGACGATAAATAATTTAGACAAGAAGAGAATATAAGCTTTCGAAATATGGTTCTACAGAAGAATGCTGAAGATTATATGGGTAGATCACATAGCTAATGAAGAGGGTATTGAATACAACTGGGGAGAAGAGGAGTTTGTGGCACAACTTGACGAGAAGTAGGAATCGGTTAGTAGGACACGCTCTGAGGCGTCAAGGTATCACCAATTTAGTGCTGGAGGGCAGCGTGGAGGTTAAAAATCGTAGAGGGAGACCAAGAGATGAATACACTAAGCAGATTCCCAAGGATGTAGGCTGTAGAAGGTACTGGGAGATGAAGAAGTTTGCACAGAATAGAGTAGCATGGAGAGCTGCATCAAACTAGTCTCAGGACTGAAGACCTCAACAACAGCAACAACATGGATGAGGTATAATTTCCTATGTTTAGCTGCACGAATTCTTCACAAAGGCGTTACTTAGTGACAACTAAAGTTTGGTGCATGGATATAAGTTCTGACTGGGAGCACTCGGCATTGATCGGAAGAATTGGTGCCATAGTGATATGGAGATTTTCGTTTGCATTCGTCCAGCAAACTATTCACCAGTGTGGACTGTACTGTCGCTGAGTTGTGCTGTCATTTTGGTGTGTATTATTGCCGTATTTGATCCCTATGTTTCGGAAACGACTGTTGAGGTGATTATTTGATATAACAATACAAACAGCAATGTCAGTTTCGATAGCGCAAAAATGTTTAACTGATCATTACCTCCGACCTGAGTTGTTCCGTGGAATAACAGATTTGTGCTGCCTACTGGAGACAGAGGTTGTAACGCCTCACACATCGCACACCGAACCTCATCCTGCAGTGAACCCGGAGCACGCTTCCTGCTCACCGCCACCCCGTCTCACAATGAGCGAAGTTAACAGTTCGCAAATAGTAACCTCAGCTGGCAGGAGGGAGGAATTTTTCTTGGCACGAGAGTTGGAGTATGTGAAATGCAGAGGGAGACGAAAGAGGAGACAGTGCCGCCAACAGCTAACGTGCAAAACACTCATTGTCAACAAACTGGCACATCGATGGACTGGTCAATCGCGATCGACTGGTTGTGGACCCCAGCTGTAGAGGAAGACAAGAGATCGAGAGATTGGAATACATCCAGCAAATAATTGACGCTTTAGGTTTTAAATCCTACTTGAGGGCACTCTTTTCCTTGGGGTGGGAGACTGCTCCTAAAGGTAAAAATGGTTCAAATGGCTCTGAGCACTATGGGACTCAACTGCTGAGGTCATTAGTCTCCTAGAACTTAGAACTAGTTAAACCTAACTAACCTAAGGACATCACAAACATCCATGCCCGAGGCAGGATTCGAACCTGCGACCGTAGCGGTCTTGCGGTTCCAGACTGCAGCGCCTTTAACCGCATGGCCACTGCGGCCGGCTCCTAAAGGTAAAATAATCAGCATTGATCATCGACTAGAGCATGCAGAAGGCAATGGAAACCACTGCATTAAGGACGCACAATGTTTATACACAGGACATGTGACCTGTAGCTGAAAAAGTGTCATGAGATTTCTGCATTGGCCAAAGATTCTGGAATAATCCCCCATTCGGATCTGCAGGAGGGGACTGCCAATGGGGAGGTGACCATGAGAAAAAGATTGAATAACCAGAGAAAGGATAACGTTGTACAAGTTGTGCCGTGGAAAGTCAGAAGCTTGAACGTGGTAGGGAAGCTACAAAAATCGGAAAAGGGATATTTAAAGGCTCAAACTAGATTTAGTAGGTGTCAGTGAAATGAAATGGAAAGAAACAAGAATATCTGGGCAGATGTACAGCGTATGATCAACAGCAGCAGGAAATAGTATAACATGAATAGGATTCGCTATGAATAGCAAGATAGGGCAGAGAGTGTGTTACTGTGAGAAATTCAGTGATAGGGTCGTTCTCATCAGAATCGACACCTAATCAACAGCGAAAACGACAGTTCCGTTATACATGCAGACGTCGCTAGCTGAAGATGAAAAGATGGTGAAAGTATAAGAGGATTTTGAAAGGGCAATACAATACGCAAATGGAGAGGAAAATCCAATAGTCATTGGGGACTGGCACACAGTGGCAGAGGAATGACTAGAAGAATAGGTTACAGGAGAACATGGGTTTGGGACAAGGAATGAGAGAGGAGGATGAATAATTGAGTTGTAGAATAAAATTCACCGAGTAATAGCGGGTACTCTGTTCAGAATCACAAGAGGAGGAGGTATACTTGGAAAAGACCGGGAGATATGGGAGGAGACTAGTAACAATACGTGGCCAGCAGAGCTTCATAAATGAGACACTGGATTGTAAGACATACCCAGGAGCAGATAGAGAGTCAGATCACAATGTAGTAGTGATGAAGAGTAGGCTGAAGTTTAAGAGATTAGTCAGGAAGAATCAATATGCAATGTAGTGCGATACGAAAGTACTAAGGAATGATGAGATACTCTTCAAGTTCACTAAGGTTGTAGATACAGCAATGAGGAATAGTTCAGTAGGCAGAACAGCCGAAGAGGAATTGACATCTCTGAAAAGTGTAATCACACAAGTTAGAAAGAAAAACCTAGCTACAAATAAGGTAACTACGAAGAAACCAGAGGTAACACAAGAGATACTTCAGATGATCGATAAAAGAAGGACGTACAAGAATGATCAGGGAAATTCAAGAATGCAGAAATACAGGTCGCTGAGAAATGAAACAAATAGGAAGTGCAGTCAAGCTAAGACGAAATGGCTGCATGAACAATGTAAAGAAATCAAAAGAGATTGTCGGATGGACTGACTCAATATATAGGAAAGTCAAAACAACCTTCAGTGATTTTTCTAGAATGAAATTCTCGCTCTACAGCGGAGTGTGCGCTGATATGAAACTTCCTGGCAGATTAAAACTGTGTGCCGGACCGAGACTCGAACTCGGGACCTTTGCCTTTCGCGGGCAAGTGCTCTACCAACTGAGCTACACAAGCACGACTCACGCCCCGTCCTCACAGCTTTCAATTCCGCCAGTACCTCGTCTCCACCTTCCAAACTTCACAGAAGCTCTCCTGCGAACCTTGCAGAACTAGCACTCCTGGAAGAAAGGATATTGCTGAGACATGGCTTAGCCACAGCCTAAGGGATGTTTCTAGAATGAAATTCTCACTCTACAGCGGAGTGTGCGCTGATATGAAAGCTGTGAGGAAGGGGTGTGAGTCGTGCTTGGGTAGCTCAGATGGTAGAGCACTTGCCGTCGAAAGGCAAAGGTCCCGAATTCGGGTCTCGGTCCGGCACACAGTTTCAATCTGCCAGGAAGTTTCATATCAGCGCACACTCCGCTGTAGAGTGAGAATTTCATACTAGAAACATCCCCCAGGCTGTGGCTAAGCCATGTCTCCGCAATATCCTTTCTTCCAGGAGTGCTAGTTCTGCAAGGTTCGCAGGAGAGCTTCTGTGAAGTTTGGAAGGTAGGAGACGAGGTACTAGCGGAATTGAAAGCTGCGAGGACGGGGCATGAGTCGTGCTTGGGTAGCTCAGTTGGTAGAGCACCTGCCCGCGAAAGGCAAAGGTCCCGAGTTCGAGTCTCGGACCGGCACACAGTTTTAATCTGCCAGGAAGTTTCAACCTTTGGTGAAATTAAAAGCAAGGTGGTATCATTAAGAGAGTAATAGGAATTCCTCTGTTAAATGCAGAAGAGAGTGTGAATAGGAAAGAGTAAATTGCAGGCCGGTATGAGAGGGATGACTTGTCTGAAGTGATAGAAGAGAAAACAAGAGTTGCTTTAAGGATAGAGCGGATCCACTATTGGAATCAGAATTTAAAATAGCTTTGGAGGACTTAAGGACAAGTGAGGTAGAAATGATAGATAACATTGCATCAGAATATCTAAAATCGCTGAGTGGCATGAGGCAGGGGAAGGGGGGGGGGCGGGTGGAGGGGGGTAGTGGCAGCAAAATACTATTTACATTGATTGGTCTGTCGAATGGGGGGACATACCATCTGACTTTTGGAAAAATATCATACACACCTTTCCGAAGACTGAAAGAGCTTACAGGTGCGAGAATGTCGCACAGCCAGCTTAACAGCTCATGCATCAATGTTGATGACGAGATTGATATATAGAAGAGAAAAAAAAGGAAGATGTGTTAGATGACGATCAGTTTCGCTTTAGGAAAAGTAAGGGCAGAAGAGAGGCACTTTTAACGTTGCGATTGATAAGGAAAGCAAGGCGAAAGGAAAATAAAGACACGTTTATAGAATTCGCCGATCTGGATAAAGCGTTAGACAATGTAAATTGGTGCAAGATGTTCGACATTCTCAGAAAAATAGTGGTTACCAGTACAGAGAGACGGGTTATATTCAATATAGAGAAGAGCCAAGAGTGGATAAAAAGATTGACGGCCAAGAATGAAGCGCTCGGATTAAAATGATGTAAGGAATTAAAATCCACGTAGGATAAGAAAACTTCGAGATTTGCCGAAGTCATTGTAATTCTGTCAGAGACAGCAAAGGACCTGAAAGAGCAATTGAACGGAATGGACAATGTCTTGAAGGGAGGATATAAGATGAACAATAACAAAAGAAAAACGAGGATAATGGAATGTAATCGAATTAAATCAGGTGATGCTGAAGGAATTAGATTAGGAAATGAGACAAATTTGTAGATGAGTTTTTTTATAATTGGGGAGCAACATAACTGATGATTGTATGCATGAGTTAGTATGGGAATTCGCCAAATGCTGGTCGACACCTGCTCTGCTACTGGATCGTAATTCTGAAAACAGTTTAATTCATATCAAACCGACGTGGCTATGGGAAATTGCGAAATAACTGCAACATTATTATGATACTTGGTATTCAAAACGAGCACCTGAGAATGAGAAAATAACTTATCGTTCAGAAACAGCGAAAGATGCAGGGAACTCTACTTCAGTTAGCAAGCCGGCGTAACGAACCCCTCAGTCAGTCTAAGGCCTCTTCAGATAAACCGACTCTTTCATGTTGCCCCCTCCCAGTATCTTCCGCTCTGATGCCAGAAGTAATTTGGAAATTCTAATTTTCTCTCTATATCTTATTTCTGCGGCCCCAGGCAGATACGTGAAGAGTGGGACATCCACACAAAGTTCCTTTATGAATATTATCGGCTTAAACTTCGACAAACTTTGTATTTTTCTTACAGTCATATCAGTCTACTGGTTATTACAAACCACAAAGAGTGCGCCTCCTGAATAAAATCAGCCAGAAACACATGTTCTGGAAATAATACATCTTGAATAAGAGCAGAAGTAATATGTAAATCATCTAGTCCCGAACACACGTTGTTTCGAGTGTAACAACTAAGTAAAATCGTAATATATGTTGACACTTTACAACGATACATGACGGGAGTAAAGGAAAAATATAGTATCCGCTAATGAATAGAGTCACTTTCGGTGACCAGCTACTACAATATTTCTTTCGATAGTGACAGTAACTTACACATTAGTGTAGTGGGAGACATTAAATATCTGGATACAACAGTTAGTAATTTTAAGTATCGAGGATTGCCCTGAGAGGTACACTTTTCGTTTCTTTCAGGGAAGCAGCTTTCTGGCATTCATTTATATCTCAGATAGCAGTGATCGTTTAAGTCATGCACCATAACCACGTATCCATTTTCCTCCTGTGTACCATTATTGAAGGGGAAGAAACGAATGTATATAATGACTTGCCAATTCTGAGATTTGCTTTCTAATGCTAACAAGTGTTTACAACAGAACGCATCATAGACAGTAAGAAATTGTGGCTAACTGTGGGAGGACCGGTCTTTTCTGCTGAGATATGAATCTATAATTGATTCATGTCTGCAGGTTTATTTTCTTGTAACTAATCATTTTCTTTGTATACCTCGAGCCAATGTAATGCGTCAATGGAGCAGTTCCAAAGGACAGACCTCAGCATTTCGGCCTTTTGTGCTATCATTCGTTTCGGCGAAAGTATGCTTATTGAGTGACTGAATAGATGACTTCGATCTGCATAGTGCCTTTACAGAAGACCAAAACGTCTTAGGTATTTTAGTCAGATCCGTTGGCCAAATCTTTTTTCACCAAATATATGTATACCCTAAAGATAGATAAATTACCAGTTATCGTTCGATTGTATGGAGAAGCGTGAAGGAATACTGCTAATCTAAACCATTGTATAAGGTATGAGTTGCTAGTGCGGATGCTATAAAGTTTCTCCCAGTTACACGACTGATTGAGAAACATGTAGTGTCAGAACAGTAGCTTATTAGAGCGATGCCAGCTAAAAGTGCTGCACGTGCGTGTAAATGCGTATCAATTTCAGGCAACCGACGAGTCGAGAAGTCAGTTCCATTAATACACTTGCACACAGACATATAGGTAACCTAAACTGATTAATAGCACTAATAAGAGATACGTATTACCAAACCAACAACATTAAAGATCTGAGGCATTGTTTCCTTCAAGACAGTCGTCATATATATCACTCAAGAGTAATTCAAGAAGACGTTGCTGCTGTCTAACAGAGACAGCGCTTCTGTCGCTGTGGTGAATATATCATTTTAGCCTGTGATATGACTGATATAATAGTTTATGTTAAACGAAGTTGTGGTCACACTGCAGTATACGCAATATTCGGGATATCTGAGAAATTCGTCATGGCCGTTGCATGGAAGACGGCTTCTAGGAAACTGCAAAAGCATTGTGCTTTTCTCTTACTCTCATGTCGCGGTAAAGCTCAGCGATCCGACTACGATCGACTATTCGGGATTGAAACAGAGGGAAGAAACATGTATCTGTCGCCCTTGCTGGGGCACTTTAGACGCTACCATGCAGGAGCACCTCCTCGCTACAGAGTGTAGATGATGGTACATCTCCTACCTCCTCCCAGATATTCTTGTGTTTACTGCCCTTCACAGCACTGAGGAACTGAGTAATTCGAAGCATGATAAAAGAATGAATCAATACATGCGCAAGAGCATGGGAGGGTGGTTTGGGGAAAGAGTGGACCAACACGCTAGTTTCGCGTTTAATGATAGTTTGGATATTTCACAACAAATGACTCGGGGTACACAAACTATTACTTAGTATCTATTACGCGTTCCGGTTTCTTCATATTCATACTGATTTGGTATTTGCGTTTTTCGGGATAGAATGCCAGTTTCTTTTGTGAAGGGAGCGACGGACGTGTCAGCTTCAATTCTAAGAGCCTTGCTGGTTACACGCTGGATACGAGTCGTACTTCCCAGTAGAAGCTTTCAGGTACTGGGCAACGTAATATCTTTCCTGCTGGTGCACAAGTTATATCGTCTGGATGTATTTCCACATAATGAAAAAAGGGCACTCATAAATCTGCCATCGTACTTCATTGCTGAAAGATATAGTAACGGCAAAACCTCAGCTATAATAGTCGTGCAGTAATGGCTGCGGATAACAACCTAACTGTACAAACTAGGGCTTTATTTAGATGTGCACAGCATGATATACGCACTACATCTGCATCTACATTTATACTCCGCAAGCCACCCAACGGTGTGTGGCGGAGGGCACTTTACGTGCCACTGTCATAACCTCCCTTTTCTGTTCCAGTCGCGTATGGTTCGCGGGAAGAACGACAGTCTGAAAGCCTCCGTGCGCGCTCGAATCTCTCTAACTTTACATTCGTGATCTCCTCGGGAGGTATAAGTAGGGGGAAGCAATATATTCGATACCTCATCCAGAAACGCACCCTCTCGAAACCTGGACAGCAAGCTACACCGCGATGCAGAGCGCCTCTCTTGCAGAGTCTGCCACTTGAGTTTGCTAAACATCTCCGTAACGCTATCACGGTTACCAAATAACCCTGTGACGAAACGCGCCGCTCTTCTTTGGATCTTCTCTATCTCCTCCGTCAACCCGATCTGGTACGGATCCCACACTGTTGAGCAATACTCAAGTATAGGTCGAACGAGTGTTTTGTAAGCCACCTCCTTTGTTGATGGACTACATTTTCTAAGGACTCTTCCAATGAATCTCAATCTGGTACCCGCCTTACCAACAATTAATTTTATATGATCATTCCACTTCAAATCGTTCCGCACGCATACTCCCAGATATTTTACAGAAGTAACTGCTACCAGTGTTTGTTCCGTTATCATATAATCATACAATAAATGATCCTTCTTTCTATGTATTCGCAATACATTACATTTCTCTATGTTAAGGTTCAGTTGCCACTCCCTGCACCAAGTGCCTATCCGCTGCAGATCTTCCTACATTTCGCTGCAATTTTCTAATGCTGCATCTTCTCTGTATACTACAGCATCATCCGCGAAAAGCCGCATGGAACTTCCGACACTATCTACTAGGTCATTTATATATATTGTGAAAAGCAATGGTCCCATAACACTCCCCTGTGGCACGCCAGAGGTTACTTTAACGTCTGTAGACGTCTCTCCATTGATAACAACATGCTGTGTTCTGTTTGCTAAAAACTCTTCAATCCAGCCACACAGCTGGTCTGATATTCCGTAGGCTCTTACTTTGTTTGTCAGGCGACAGTGCGGAACTGTATCGAACGCCTTCCGGAAGTGAAGGAAAATAGCATCTGCCTGGGAGCCTGTATCTAATATTTTCTGGGTCTCATGAACAAATAAAGCGAGTTGGGTCTCACACGATCGCTGTTTCCGGAATCCATGTTGATTCCTACAGAGTAGATTCTGGGTTTCCAAAAACGACATGATACTCGAGCAAAAAACATGTTCTAAAATTCTACAACAGATCGACGTCAGAGATATAGATCTATAGTTTTGCGTATCTGCTCGACGACCCTTCTTGAAGACTGGGACTACCTGTGCTCCTTTCCAATCATTTGGAACCTTCCGTTCCTCTAGAGACTTATGGTACACGGCTGTTAGAAGTGGGGCAAGTTCTTTCGCGTACTCTGTGTAGAAACGAATTGGTATCTTTCCTCTGTTGAGTGATTCCAGTTGCTTTTCTATTCCTTGGACACTTATTTCGATGTCAGCCTTTTTTTCGTTTGTGTGAGGATTTAGAGAAGGAACTTCAGTGCAGTCTTCCTCTGTGAAACAGCTTTGGAAAAAGGTGTTTAGTATTTCAGCTTTACGCGTGTCATCCTCTGTTTCAATGCGATCATCCCGGAGTGTCTGGATATGCTGTTTCGAGCCACATACTGATTTAACGTAAGACCAGAACTTCCTACGATTTTCTGTTATGTCGGTACATAGAATTTTACTTTCGAATTCACTGAACGCTTCACACATAGCCCTCCTTACTCTAACTTTGACATCGTTTATCTTCTGTTTGTCTGAGAGGTTTTGGCTGCGTTTAAACTTGGAGTGAAGCTCTCTTTGCTTTCGCAGTAGCTTCCTAACTTTGTTGTTGAACCACGGTGGGTTTTTCCCGTCCCTCACAGTTTTACTCGGCACGTGCCTGTCTAAAACGCATTTTACAATTGCCTTAAACTTTTTCCATAAACACTCAACACTGTCACTGTCGGAACAGAAATTTTCGTTTTGATCTGTTAGGTAGTCTGAAATCTGCCTTCTATTACTCTTGCTAAACAGATAAACCTTCCTCCCTTTTTTTTATATTCCTATTAACTTCCATATTCAGGGATGCTGCAACGGCCTTATGATCACTGATTCCCTATTCTGCACTTACAGAGTCGAAAAGTTCGGGTCTGTTTGTTATCAGCAGGTCCAAGATCTTATCTCCACGAGTCGGTTCTCTGTTTAATTGCTCGAGGTAATTTTCGGATAGTGCACTCAGTATAATGTCACTCGATGCTCTGTCCCTACCACCCGTCCTAAACATGTGAGTGTCCCAGTCTATATCTGGTAAATTGAAATCTCCATCTAAGACTATAATATGCTGAGAAAATTTATGTGCAATGTATTCCCAATTTTCTCTCAGTTGTTCTGCAACTAATGCTGCTGTGTCGGGAGGTCGGTAAAAGGAGCCAATTATTAACCTAGCCCGGTTGTTGAGTGTAACCTCCACCCATAATATTTCACAGGAACTATCCACTTCTACTACACTACAGGATAAACTACTACTAACAGCGACAAACACGCCACCACCGGTTGCATGCAATCTATCCTTTCTAAACACCGTCTGTGCCTTTGTAAAAATTTCGGCTGAATTTATCTCTGGCTTCAGCCAGCTTTCTGTACCTATAACGATTTCAGCTTCGGTGCTTTCTATCAGCGCTTGAAGTTTCGGTTCTTTACCAATGCAGCTTCGACAGTTGACAATTACAATACCGATTGCTGCTTGGTCCCCGCATGTCCTGACTTTGTCCCGCACCCTTTGAGGCTGTTGCCCTTTCTGTACTTGCCCGAGGCCATCTAACCTAAAAAAACCGCCCAGTCCACGCCACACAACCCCTGCTACCCGTGTAGCCGCTTGCTGCGTGTAGTGGACTCCTGACCAATCCAGCTTAACCCGAAACCCGACCACCCTATGGCGCAAGTCGAGGAATCTACAGCCCACACGGTCGCAGAACCGTCTCAGCCTCTGATTCAGACCCTCCACTCGGCTCTGTACCAAAGGTCCGCAGTCAGTCCTGTCGACGCTGCTGCAGATGGTGAGCTCTGCTTTCATCCCGCTAGCGAGACTGGCAGTCTTCACCAAATAAGATAGCCGCCGGAAGCCAGAGAGTATTCCCTCCGATCCATAGCGACACACATCATTGGTGCCGACATGAGCGACCACCTGCAGGTGGGTGCACCCTGTACCCTTCATGGCATGCGGAAGGACCCTTTCCACATCTGGAATGACTCCCCCCGGTATGCACACGGAGTGGCTCCGAGCACTATGGGACTCAACTGCTGAGGTCATTAGTCCCCTAGAACTTACAACTAGTTAAACCTAACTAACCTAAGAACATCACAAACATCCATGCCCGAGGCAGGATTCGAACCTGCGACCGTAGCGTGCACACGGAGTGCACATTGGTTTTCTTCCCCTCTCTTGCTGCCATATCCCTAAGGGCCCCCATTACGCGCCTGACGTTGGAGCTCCCAACTACCAGTAAGCCCACCCTCTGCGACTGCCCGGATCTTGCAGACTGAGGGGCAACCTCTGGAACAAGACAAGCAGCCATCTCCGGCCGAACATCAGTATCAGCCGGAGACAGAGCCTGAAACCGGTTCGTCAGACAAACTGGAGAGGCCTTCCGTTCAGTCCTCCGGAATGTCTTTCGCCCCCTGCCGCACCTCGAGATGACCTCCCACTCTACCACAGGTGAGGGATCAGCCTCAATGTGGGCAGTATCCCGGGCAGGCACAGTCTTAGTCCGATCGGGGGATGCTTGGGACGAGCTGGCCGTCCCCGACAAACCCCCATCCGGACCCCCACAGTGATACCTATTGGCAACAGCCTCAACCTGTGTGACCCAAGCCAACACTGCCTGAAGCTGGGAGCGAAGGGATGCCAACTCAGCCTGCATCCGAACACAGCAGTTGCAGCCCCTATCCATGCTAAAAACTGTTGTGCAAAGAACGTCCGAACTAATCTACAGAGAGCACAAACAAATCAACACAAAATTTAAATGGTTATTAAAATACAAGATTGCCTAGTAAATGCGGTAATGCTGCTACTTGCACACTGCTGACACACTGCTTGGCGGCGGAAGGAGACTACGCGATGTTACACTATTCAGGTACTAAAACGAGATGCTACAACTCTCAAATAATATAATACGCCCGAAATTTATGAATTTGAACAATACAAGTACCAAAAACACGCAAAGAAATTAAGAATTAAACTATGTAACAAATGAGTGAGCTAGGAGTATACGACTTTCTGCTGGCAGCTGCTTATCCAACGGCGGCAGGGAGCACAATAGCACACAGTAGCACTACTGGGTTCTAAATCTTACCTGACGTCTTGTAAAGTGGACTGCCCCTACAGTTACAATGAATGGCACGGTTTATGACGTGGTGTTGCAACTGTTTTGGTCATATTAAAATAAGGACATGCTTCTCCGTAAAGATTACTTCAATTTGATTCAAGGGATGCCACATTACTTATTTAGTGCTGTAATTATGGCCACAATACTATTAATACATTTAGGAACTATTACACGACATTGCCGTAAATAAGTATTTGATACTCGTGAATATTAATGCTGATCGCCGTTTATAATCACTCAATCAACATCAACGTGGAATATATCTATTCTTGACATTTAACATAAAATCTGAAAAATATTAACACACTTTTACTGTCAAGTTTACCCAGACTTCCCACAAGTGTGACTGCACTTAGCAACCGCCACCATCCAGCCACAATCTTCCGAATGACTGGCTTACTTCGACGTTCGATAAATCAGTTCTCACCAAGAAATTAGTTTGGTTCTGAAGCTGCAGGACTATTGTATTGTATTCTGTTGTATGGTACTGGGGACGCATAAATGACAGAGATGCTTCGTCCCCATCGTAGCCATCAGTGGTACACAATCCCACAACAGGCTACAACAGTCTATTCACCCGACCGCCGCCCCAAACCGAACCCAGGATTATCGTGCGGTTCGGCCCCCAATGGACCTATGTCCAACGGTCTAAAATAATATGGACACAAACTTCCATTTTATACAGTAAATTCTTTAACCGCTCCCACTGTGCCGGAACTATCGCATATTCCACAATCCTGAGTATCCATATGCAGCTCCAAGGCCACTCGAACCTCAAACCAACTAAAGCTCTCTGGGACACCATACAGCGATGCGTACATGTGGGTCCTGGTACCCGTCTCTGGCCAATCTCCGTAGTGTGTGGACTACAGCTAAGCCATGCTGCTTAACGATGGCACACAAATGCTTGTTTTCTTGTTGCGTCTATCCCGTGGCATGTAGCAGTACTTACGAGGGCTAAAGGAGGCGTTGCTTCTACGTGCAATTCTATAGATGTCCTACATACATTGCTCATGTGTTGCATGAAAATTTCCCTTTGTATATAAAGGATGACACCGCTGGAAAACCTCTTACGTAACTTTATTTTCAAAGAACTGAGCAAAACTCAACGTACTCTGACAGATTTCTCTTTACTTATTCTGATCATCACTAAACTGGCACATAATATTTTAGCGCAACGCAATCTGACTTTCAATAATCCCTACAAAAGAATGACAGTGCTAACAGTAACTTATACCTTTCATGAATCACTTACCTCACAAAGATCTTCGCGACTCGAACTACTGCACTACAGAGAGCTCCACTACTGCCAGCTAAATAAAAGTTTCTAACTACTGAAAGCACTAACTACCGATAGGCACAGTTCGCAAATGAAAGATTTTGATAGACAACAAACAACGTATTTACCTTAATAGTGTTCAAAAGCCATTATATATATATATATATATATATATATATATATATATATATATATATATATATATATCCCCACATCCATCAAAACTGGCGGCTCACCTCCAACTGCCCAAGGCTACATGCTGTTCACACCCAGCTGCCCGACACTGCACAAGCGAATATTCCAACAATGAGTCCAACCAGCCCCAGACTGCACACACTGCAGTGAGCTATTTTCATACAGAGCACTACGTGGCGTGATCAACATTAAAACCTAAACAGCTTACTTACATGTGGCCAATACTGATTTGATAAAATATTTCATAATTACAATAAAAAAGATATCAAATGCATACAATTATTGATACAAAGTTGATTAAAAGCAAAAATTTTTCTCACAGTCCATAAAGACATTCCTGATCATTCGTCACAGCAAGAATGATAGTTTTACGTTAGTTAGTCACGTGTTCCATTGATCAATAGCACGGAAAAACCACTATGATGTGGAACGTGTCAAATGCCCAACAAATGTGCACGGGAAACAAGGTTTCTTTTTTTAAATTATTGTGTTATACCTAAATATTTCTTTTATCTATCCCATTCCCTTAAATGGCACAAAATGCATATATTATATCTGCAGATATATTTACTCATGTTCAAGAATTCATCTATGGTATAGAACGAGTTGTCAAGAGGTATGATTTCAATTTGTTTTTGAACCTATTACTGCTGTCAGACATTTTATTTCATCAAGTAATTTATCAAAAAGATTTGTAGCAGCATATTTTACCCCTTTCTGTGCCTATGATAGGTCAACTAAAGGATAGTGTAGGTCCTTTTTTCTGGTATTGTAATCATGAATGTTGATTTTAAACTGTTCCATCTTGTTGAGAAAAAATTTCATTAGTGAGTAAATGTACTGTGAACTAGTTGTAAGAATTCCTAACAGATGCCCACAAGAGGCACGACTATGAACCCCACACATTATTCTAACTACTTTCTTTTGAGCAGTGAATGCCTTTTGCCTAAGTGTTGAGTTGCCCCAGAATATTATCCCATATGACATCAGAGAGTGGAAGTATGCAAAGTATGTTTGCTTACTAATTTTTACATCCTCAAAACTGGCAATTATTCTGATCGCAAAAGTTGCTGAATCTTGTCGCTTTAGGAGATCCAAAGTATGACTTTTCCAATTATGATTCTCATGTATATGTACGCCCGAAAACTTAGTATGCTCTACCCTGGCTACCAACTTCTTTTGATGTGTTATGTTTATTGAAGGAATTATACTTTTTGCAGCAGAATATTGGACGTACTGTGTATTTTCAAAGTTCAGAACAAGCCCATTCGCAGAAAACCAGTTAATAACTTTTCCAAAGCCCTTACTTGTATCGTTTTCTATCAGACTTTCTTTTACTAGATTAATAATTATGCTTGTACCATCAGCAAACAGTGTCAGTTCAGCATCTTGTTTCACATAACAAGGGAGGTCATTCATATACATTAAGAACAGGAGGGGACCCATGATCGAACCTTGTGGGACACCTAATGTAATTTCACCCCAGTTAGATGAAGTGGCTAACCCCTTTGAATGACTTGAAGCATATAAAGAGACTTTTTGCTTCCTGTTCTGTAGATATGACTTAAACCACTCATATGCTGTTCCATTTATACCATAGAATTGCAATTTCTCTAACAATGTCATGGTTCACACAATCAAATGCTTTGGATAAGTCACAGAATATTCCTACTGGTGACATTTTATTATTTAAAGACTTTATTATGTGGACAGTGAAATTCTATATTGCTGTCTCAGTGGAACAGCATTTCTGAAATCCAAACTGTGATTTACTAAGTATCCCATTACCGTTGAGATGGCCAACCACTCTTGAGTAAATTACTTTCTCAAAGATTTTTGAAAATGCTGTAAGCAAGGATACTGGGCGGTAATTATTGACATCTGTGGTTTTCCCCTTTTTGTAGAGAGGCCGAACAATAACATATTTTAACCTGTCTGTAAAAATACCGTGAGTCAGTGATGCATTACATATGTGACTCAAAACATCAGCTGTAATTGCTCCACATTGTTTTAATAACTTATTAGAGATATCACCTACTCCAACAGAACATTCACTTTCAACGATTTAATAATTTTCCTTATTTCACATGAGGTTGTTAGATGAAACTTAATCTGACTAAAATTTTTCAAAACTTACTCTTCCATGTACTGCCTGGGTTTTTCTTTTGAACTATTCTCACGAATTTTTTCTCCTACGCTTAAGAAGTGATTGTTAAATACATTGGTTACCTGTGTAATGTTCATTAAGATGGTCTCATTCTGTTTAACAATAATACTACCTACCCCAGTGGTCACTTTTCCTTAGTCCCTTCTAACAACATTCCATATTGATTTGATGTTATTGCTGGAGTTGTTAATTTCTTCTCTAACATACATATTTCTTCATTTCCTTACAACTTTTCTAGAATGTTACAATAATTTTTGTAGATTAAAGCTACTTCTGGACCTTCAATAGTTCTTGCTGTATGATACAGTTTTCTTTTTCTTTCAGAAGACATTTCAATACCTGTAGTAATCCAAGGTTTCATTGAAAAGTTTGTGTTGCTAGATTTAGTAATTTTCTTTGGAAAACAACGGTGAAAAAGGGATATAAATTTATCAAGAAATATGATGCGTTTATTGTTAGCATTTGACTCATTATATACATCTTCCCAGTTTACATTTCCTAAACTTTCTCTGAAGTGATCTTTAGATACCAGATTGAGCTCCCTCACACTTTTACTTAATTGTTTCTGAAGTGTACGCCCTGTTAGGTTTTGTAAGTTAATCAGTTGTGCATCATGGTCAGATAATCCATTTACCACAGGGAAAGCATGTGTTTCTTCTACATCCTCTTGCTGTACAAATACATTATCTATTAGAGTCTTACTGTTATGAGCTATACATGTAAGAAAATTGATCACTGATTCTAAGTTACATGATGTTAACAACACTCCTAGTTCACTTTCCCTATCAGAATTGCCTGAAAAGTTAACACTGAAATCACTACAGATTAATAACTTCTTTTTGTCAGACAGGCAGCATAACAGGGAGACAAACTTTTTTATGAATAGCTCCCTATCTCCTAGAGGAGATCTGAACACTGTTGCTAATACCAACACAACATTATCTAGCTGTGCACGTCTGAGCAGCGAAAGAAAGTGCACACAGAAGTAGTGGATTTCCATGCAGTCTTGAAGTAGTAGTGTTGTCCTTCGAACGCAAAGACAATGCTAACTCTTCTCATGCAGACAGGTAATGGGCCACAACAGAGCAAACCAACAGCAGAGTCAGTCGAAGTTTTGAAGAATATTGGTAGGTAGGTCATCGCAAAGCAGATCCACAGTATATCTTGTAGAGATGATGATATTGGCGTGCCATCAAAGGTGCAGACCCACTGCCGTCCTCGCAGAGATAATGGTACTGGTCGGCCACCAAAGGTGCAGACCCACTGCAGTCCATTTAGATGGTTCACATGCTTCAAATGGCCCTGAGCACTATGCGACTAAACTTCTGAGGTCATCAGTCGCCTAGAACTTAGAACTAATTAAACCTAACTAACCTAAGGACATCACACACATCCATGCCCATGGCAGGATTCGAACCTGCGACCGGAGCGGTCACTCAGTTCCAGACTGTAGCGCCTAGAACCACATTGCCACTACGGCTGGCAGTCCATTTTGAGATTATGGTATTGGTGGGCCATCAAAAGTGCAGTCCTTGTAGAGATGGCTAGCAGCCATCCAGTCTAACCGTGCAGGTGCACTGTCACAATCAAAGAGTCTTGTAGGTAATATAGCAAATCTGTTAACCACTACTTGTGCACTCAAAACAAAAAAAAATTATGTCCTTAGATTCAGCAATGCTTTTAACCAGTCCCTTGTTGAAATACGCATGTGAGCACTAACAATATCTTTTCTTTAACTTCTCACATATTGTGCATATAGTATGATCTACAGAAATGTGTGCAGTGGAATGAAACCCTACTACATACTTCATTTGAAGATCTGGTGTAATTTTATAACAAGATAATACAATTACAAAGGTGCAAAAAACATCGTTAAAAATATAAAGATAACATTTGTATTAATCCAGGCGTTACAGAAGAGTAGAAATAAGCAAATACATGAGTATTGTAGGAACTGTGACATAAGTGAATAAATAAAAAAATGAGAATATCTTTCAAAACATTAACTTCACACATGAACATTAAAAACAGAACAGTGTAAATAACGTCTAAACATCTTTAGAAAGCAGAGAACATATTATTAATTGAAATTGTATTTGAGGATGACAGTAACCCTCATCATAGTGAATGTAGATTAGTATTACAAAAATTCTACAACATAACTCTTATCAGATAAACACATAAAGATAGGAAAAACACAAATCCACAAGGATACACAAACACATATTGGAATAACACAAAAGGAAAGGACAGGGTTTGTGTCAGTGTGACATTTGGTAGTGCAGTCCAACCCAAAACTTCATTCCATAGATCTTATCACTTATTTCAACATTTTTTTCCACAAAAAGGTCCTATCTAAGCATGCTTTTCCATTATTTTAACTCATCATTTGTTTTCAAGAAAATCCTACCTAAACGTGTTGTCCCTGAACACAACTTTTTTGTTCATATCCTCTTTCAAAATAATTATTCCTCATTGTACACTACTCTCTTCGCGAACCCTTTTTCTTATAACTTCTCAATGCAATCTTTCCCCATTCTTCATAGTTAGTTTCTTATATAGTATCTCCCCTCTTAAGCTTACTCTAGTCTACTGAGCTCAGATACATAAACTAAGGGACGAGGCAATGCAGCAGCACAATTATTAACACAAACAAGAACGAGAAAAAAATGCAAAGTGGCAAAGCAAGCATCAATAATAATATAAATTAGCAAAGCAAATGCTACATTACATCTATTATGTGCCAATGTGCAGCAACAAGAAAAATAAATCAGTAGTGAAACTGGCTTAACAGAGTATTAGAAAGTGAAATACAGTAGGACAGTGCCTGACAAACAGCAGTAGCACAAGCAATAAACTATACCTAAACACGACAAAGCTCAAGCAGAAAAAATATGACAGTAAAGATAGGAAATGTCTAATACCTATGTCACTATCTTAACACTAGAGTGATGCATCAGAATAACTTACTCTACCAAACAAGTTACCAAATCATGAAAAAAATTATATATGTAATTGCTGTTGAGGGAAATGTCTGTTGTGCTCCTTTTTTTTAAGAAAGTGGATCATAAAATTATTACTTAATGGATGTGTAGACATAAAATATTTACATCAGTACATCTATTAAATTTTGTTTTAACCAAAGCTGCAGAGCAGCTAGAAACTAGATATTAAACAAAATAGGTAAATTATATACGTACAGCAAAGCATGAAACATCATTCACTAGCCATATGGCATTTCATGAGGCAGTGGAAAAAATCTCTCACCTAGGAAGAGACTAGTCATAATCAGGTGTATAGATGAAAAATATTTCTCATACTCTCATTAGGCATTTCAGTAAATATAAGAAATTATGAGCTCCAAACTGTAATCATATGTTTTCAAGTATGAGAGTGTCGTATTTGCGATGCTTTCTACAAAGAAATGTCAATAGTGAGGTTAACGTCCTCTTTCTTCTACACTTGTGCCGCTGAAAGGCACACACTAGTGGTTCTTTTCCAGGCAACAGTCATGCAGCTGGGTGCCCACAGCGGATTACGTCAAGGTTACTTACCTTCTTTACTGAAAGATTTACAACAGCAGTTTCACTAAAGTGACAGTCTCATAAAAAATATCATAATTTGAAAATTTATATTATAAGTGTACAGAAAGAAAATCTCACATATAACAGTGTCCAAACATTTCCCCAGGCATTGTGATACTCACATTCTTGGTTTCCAACATCCTTTTCACAAACCAAAGTCGCTAACCCCTACTGATTATTCATACACATATGAACACGTAATCACATTCCTCATTTAGCATTATCTTATTGATCATAAACGTATCTCAAGATCATAATACACATCATCGTAATAATATCGTCATACCACATCAATCACATCACAAAATCGTCATAGCTTCTTTCAATAATTCCACAACCCAAAAAAAAAAAAATCTCTGCTCGTTTCAGTAGTGTCATCTACCTCAAACATACTACAAGAATCATGATCCCATTCCAAATACATCATTAAAATCTCTGATAGTACCACAATGGTTCCAAAAAAATATGAACAGTTCACAAAGTACAGAAAAAATACAATTTTGTAAGTGTGAATTCACTGATGTAGTAACAAAAATTTTTGTCTGTCTTAAATGATCAGATTGCTGTGTAATTGTGTGTTAGAGAAATATGGTACCGATGTGTAAAACTGAATAAGCAAACGGCTCCTAGCGCTTGCCACATGCTTAGTACACATAGTAGGCATGCACCCCCTGAGGATTGGTGTAATTATAGCCTCAGGTGTTACAGATCACTGCAGCGGAATGAAATTTACCACCAAAAACCTTCTTTCTATCTTTGTAAATCAAAATTCTTTAAAAAAATTAGTTAAGTACAAAAATTAATCACTCAAATACGTTTCCAGTAGCGCTAAACTGTGCATCTTGCTGTAAGATAATTTCTGTCATTACTTAACGGTAAAAATGATCGAAGTGTCGTATTTATCGTCGTCCATAAGGAAAGTGCTGTAGAGGTCAATTATTTACCTCGTCATAAACAAAAGCGAAATGCTATGCATATAGATGTCCTAGTTATTACGATCATTGCCATGATCAGGAAAGTACTCTGCTGTAACGTATTGTTTGCTACGGAAAAGGCTGCCTCATTGCAGCTATACCACAAAAGTTACTACTAAAACATGTTTTACATTGCAGAAGAAAGTTGAAAAACTGTGCAGATATAAAAGAGATACAGCACCAAAGGAATAATGTAAATTGTGTTACTCATTAATAGTGATGTGATATAACCCTGTAGCTGTCAAATAAACTAACCACTGTGTCATCTGTTACCTCTCAGAAAGTACTTTAAATCCAGAATGTCTTTTCAAGTAAATCAAAATGTTGCATTAAAATGTAATTAGCAGTATATGTTCTAAGTATGCAATCCTTATAGTCGTTACATAATCGTGCAACAAACTAGCAAGAATGTACACACAATAACACTGTGCCGTCTGTTCACTATGAAAATGGGTTGGTAATTACTGCCTAAATAAGTTCCACTGATTCTTGACTGGATAGTTCATTTCGAAACATTGTTGCATGTTAACAGTTTCTAAGTGTGAGAATGAAATCTTAGAGCAACGACTAAGTTAAAAAGTAGATTATCTCTCAAAAAATAGTTTTAGACGTGAAACGTGGTTCAATTCTTTACCTTTCCTCAGTATGCAGAGTTTCACCTTCAACAGAATTATCATTTGGTATACGTCGGTAAAGAATACAGAAATTTTCTTAAGGTTAGCTTATGTTATTTCTCTCAAGCACAGCCGGCACACATGGCTGCTTGCGATGCATCTCACTGTCACATCATTGTTGCTGCGCGTCGTTACTGGGATTTGGAGATCGAACTTCTACAAATTCACCTTATGGAGAGGGCACTGCACTGTTTGAATCACGCCAATTTTGGTCTGTTCTGGTTTATTGTCAAGATTATGTCGTCTGTCGTCATGTCGGTAATTTCTGCAACTGCCTTCTTGTCGGTCACGTTGTGGAGAATCTCTCCCTGAATCGTAACTGCATCGTGGGCTGTTGTGTCTGACGTTATTCTGTGTCCCTTGATAATAATAGTTCTGGTTCCCATATTGTGGGTTTCTATGATTGTCTATGTCATTGTCATTACCGCAGAGAGGCGATCTTTCCCTGTAATTATTATTACTCTGCCAACGGTTGTCAGGGAGCGATGGCCTTTGTAGTCTGGTCCCTTCGACCCCCACAACCAACCAACCAACCAACCAACGGTTGTAATACGGTTGGTGTCTGGTTTGGTCACGATTTGCGTTGTAAGAATAGCCTTGTCGTGTCCAGTTATTATTTCAGTTGACTCTTCAAAGTCAGTGAAGGCTACCGGTCCTGTGTCACTCAGATCATCACCTACCCTTGTAGATACATTATTTAGCTGATCCGAAAGTTAGACTACTTTCTCCGATAATGCTCTTATATCCGCTGTGTGTCTTTCTGAACCAAGTTTCTGAGTCAGTTTGCGTCGAAAACATTCACTGTGTCCTTTAAGATTTCCTGAGTTTTTGCAAGTTGCGTAACCGAATTTTAGCTTGTAAGGTGTCGTGATTTTTATGAACAATAGTTTTCATTTCTTTTATAGCTGCTTCGTGATTCTGTAATGCATTTTCATGGCGCCGAAAAAATAGGTAGAAAATTCTCGCAAATTCGTGTTTTTACTTCACTACAAGCTTTTTGACATTTAGATCGATTTTAAGTAACTCAGCAGTTAAAACATCATGTGTTTGGTCAAGCGTGGTGTCTAACTTTTGAAGATTTTGTTCCATTGTGTCTAAATTTTGTAGCCTCTGTTCAGTTTGTTTACGATTTTGTTTCATTTGTTGCATTAATTGCAATAGCAACGTATTAGTGTCTGGAACGGCTTTCTCTGTGCTTTTCGGCAGTGCATTAGCACCGAGAGCATTCACAATTTGGAAAGCAGAAAATGTATCTTGACTTGATTGACAAAATGGTAATGATGCAAAACATGAATCTACAGTATTTGCAAGATTTTGTCTTGTCATTTCCGATTCCTGAGGCGAGCTATTGCCGACCGATCGATCGACAATACTACCCAGTTCACTAGCTGTTTCACTGTCTGCACCATTATTCACCGGCTGGTCCGTTTCCCTATGCACAATTACCTAATTAATATGAATGTCTTAATTCATTACACGGTGGTGCTGATAAGCTATGCCCATCGTCACCATCATTTCTCAATTTATTTTGGAGCTAGTGTTACGTTTTTCACAAGCCATAATTTTCACGTATTTCACACGATAACACAGAAAAGCACAATTTGAAGAGCAAACATAAAAAAAACACAGTAACACAGCATTGAAAATAATGTCGAATTAATTGCAAGGGCGGCTGCGAAATATTTGGTGCAAATCTACATGCATGCTACAACTGTTTTACTTTACAACAATGAAAACTACAACTAGAAAGGAGATTCTCTCTGCAATTACTTGCAAGCAACAAACAATAACTACAGTAATTACACAAACCACGGGAAGAAATCAGAAGGTTCCAGTGAGTTATCCTCGGCTGAGGTTTGACGTATGAAACTTCCCCTTTGTATGTGCTGGAATAACTCTTCCGTTACTTGATTTTCAAACAGATGAGAAAAACTAGAAGTACTCAGACAGTTTTCTCTTTACGTATTCTGATCATCACTAAGCTGACAGACAATATTTTAGCTCAACGCAGTCTTACTGTCAATAATCCCTACAAAAGAAAGGCAGTGACTAACAACAACTTATACCTTTCATGAATCACTTACCTCACAAAAACCTTCGGACTCTTACTACTGCAATACAGTGAGCGCCCATACCGCCAGCTAAATAAAAGTTTCTAACTACTGAAGGCACTTACTACTGATAGGCATAGTTAGCAAATGAAAGATGATCTTGATAGAGAACAAACAATGTATTTACCTTAATAGTCATATATATACATATATATCAGTTCATGACATGCCACTCCAAGCGGCAATCGTATCAACTCATTTTAGTAGAATGTGTGGCGCATTTGTCTCTACTTTGTTTCCATTAAACCTGGTTCACTTATCCATCAAGAATACGGAGATTTTACGTCAATACCCTTCATCTATCCTTCGTAATAATAAATATTGCCGAATTCCTCTCTCTCGGTGGCCCCTATGGTCTCTGCATTAATTTACTGTATTTCCATTATGCTGGCGCTACCCTGCTTTTCAGAACTATTACAATGCGTTGGAAATGATAATTTGGTGATCTCACGTTCCTATTGGTGGATTTGTAGACTTAGGAGCATTCGAGGTGACAGATGAAATGTTACTTTGTTTATTCACTGAAGAAAATTATTACGCTGACACACTGGCTATAAAAATCTGGTTACTCATTCAAAAGAAACCAATTCCATTGACAGAAAATTCCCCTACAGAATAAGTTTCTGAATAACAGGGTGTTATTGCATTCACTGTGTTCGGCGTAAAAGCAATAGAGGATTTCAGTGACAAACTGCGTCCGACAGCGTAGTGCGGTACCGTAAAGGACTGGAGAATATTTCTCGATAACAGATGACTCAAACTCTGGTAAAGACGTGATAAAATTCGATTATTAACAGATAATTCGTCGCTGATATTTTTCTTCTGCTGTGTGAGATTCTTGCCCTGACATCTGTGATTTGTTCTAGCAATAAGACTTTCACGAAGGCGAGTACGCATATAACTGAGTAAAATCAAGCAAATACAAAGTGCTTGCCACTGAATGGATTACAAATGTAACATTTTATCTTCATGCTTCGAAAGTGACTCTCTACCCACTTAAGTTTATTTTTGTGTAGTCGTGTAACAACTTTTCATACTACCTTTAATCATAGTAAGTAGAAGGATCTTCTGACAATAATCGCCTTTCGGTTAAATTACAACTAAATCATTAAAGACATGGATGCGAATCGTTATTTTCTGCGAGTCTTACATCAATACTAACAAGTCGGCTGATTTCATAAGGCAGTATTAATCAGTGTCATTCCTTACGAATGCTGCAGAATGACACTAAATATCTTGAGATGGATGGCAGCTCTTTAAGTCATATGCGCTCTCCCGCACCCGCGGAGTGATGTTCAACAGCATTTTCTAATGAATAGCGACCACTGTTATCCCTGACGTTCAGTGCAATACCTCGCAATAATTTTTAGCTTTAAACTTTTAACGAGTGCAGCAAACGTGACCATTCCTATTAGCAGCTCGTGCCCTAAAATGATTTTCTGTAATTCATTGCCATTTATTTTCCCGTTTTCATTGCAACAGTCTACAATGTATACATAATCCAGATATTTCTTCTAAGCGTCGAGGAACATGAAAGACCGTAACAGAGAAGTGAACGAGGCAGTATAATAGATTATGCCACATGTCAGTCTGCGCATAGAGAAAACGGTATAGGAATCCAAAGAGAAACGGGAAAGGACAATTAAAATCAGAGAGAAAAAAAATTAAAGGTTTATCGTTTACCAATGTCATATTTTTGTATTCAGGGGTGATAAAAGTCTTTTCAGAGCAGGCGTATGTAGCGGTTAATGTCCTGAAAACATGGTATAAGATGAATATAGAAGAAAGTAAAACAAAGCTAATGGTGGATGTTCAGTGAGAACGGAGTAACTGGTGAAGGAATAGTGACATTGAAAGTTTTGTGGTAGTTTTGATACTTGGACAGCAAAATATTTCAATGCGTGAAAAGCAAGACGTCGGGCAAGAGGATGCGCAGACCAGAAGGGCCTATGCTAAAATCGAATATAAATTTCAGTGTTGGGGAGTCTTCGGGAATATACTTGTTTGGAGTATAGAGTTATGGAACTGAAGTATTATCCTCAACCAATACATACGAGGATAGTATAAAAGCATTTATAATTTGATCCGAAAGAAGAATGTTAAAGGATAGATGCGTAGGTAGAATAACTAATTAACAGTTATTGCCTCGAATGGAGAGATAAAGACTTCCATGACAAAACTTCACTGCAGCTTGAGGAAAAAATCTTGAGGTACCAAAGGTAACTAACCTGACAGTGGAGGGAACTGCAGTGCTTAGTAGTTACCCATCTGCATCTACATGGCAACTCCGCAACTGACACTAAAATGCCTGGAAGAGAGTTCATCGAACCACCTTCAAGCTATATCTCTACTCTTCCACTCTCTAACAGCGCGCGAGAAATATGAACACTTAAATCTTTCCGGACGAGCTCTGATATCTCTTGTTTTATTATGCCAGTCATTTCTTCCTATGTAGGAGGACGCATTCGAATGAGGAACTTGGTGATTCACATTTCGTAAAAAGATCCCGCCACGACCAAAAACGCTTTTTTTTAATGTCACACCAACTTGCGTATCAAATCCATGACATTATGTCTCCTATTACTCGATGGTGCAAAACAAGCAGCCTCTGCTTGAACTTTCCCGTCAATGTTATCTGATACGGATGCCACAACGTGCAGCTGTACTCTGGAAGAGTATGGACGAGCATAGTATAGGCATTAACTTTCGTACACCTGTTGCACCTTCTCAGTACTCTAGGAGGAAAGCGCACACTTCGGCTCGATTTCCCCACATTATTATCTACGAGATCGCTCTAGTTTAAGTTGGTTGGTTGGTTGATTGATTTCGGGGAGGGGACCAAACAGCGAAGTCATAGGTCTCATCGGATGAGGGAAGGATGGGGAAGGAAGTCTGTCGTGCCCTTTCAAAGGAACCGTCCCGGCATTTGTAGGAAGCAATTAAGGAAAATCAATGGAAACCTAAATCAGGATGACCGGACGCGTGTTTGAACCGTCGTCCTCTCGAATGCGAGTCCAGTGTGCTAAACACTGCGTCATCTCGCAGTTTTAGTTATTTGCAAATGTGATCCCTAGGTATTTAGATGAATTGACAGCTTTTACATTTGTTTGACTTACCGTGTAATGGAAATATAGCGGTTTTTTTAGTACTCACGTGGATGATTTCAGTTTTCTTTACAGTCAATGTTACTTTTCACACCACACAGATGTTTTGTCTGAATCATTTTGCAACTGGTTCTGATCATCTTATGACTTTATGAGGCGTTATACGACAGCGCCAAATACAAACAACCTACGAGAGCTGCTCATATTGTCTCCTCGGAACTGCATAGATAGTATAATACTTCCTTTTGGTAAGCCATGTATCATTTCTCTTGTACTCAATGCCTTGACTTCCCTTCAGTTAATACGAACTGTGACGTTTCTGATAGACAATCACGAATCCAGTCGCACAACTGAGACGATGTTCGATAGGCTCGAGATTTGACTAGAAGTCGCTCATGAGGAACGTTTTTAAAATCTTGAGACACGGAATCAGTATGAGATCCCCTGTTGCTCCCACTCACTACTCCGTTTGAATAAAATATATGTGTGAGAAGAACGATATTTCCTGAAATCGTGCTGTAACTTCACTATCACACAATTCGCGAAGGGTTTAAATTGGCTAGAGCTGACGTAATTCGTTTCCGGCGTGGGATTTCCCCACTACCTAACCCACAGCACTGTATTTATCAGTCACCAGTTTACTGTCGTGTTGCCACATGAACATCCGAGGAACCGTTTGCGACAGTAAGGTTGGTAAATGCTTGATCCTTATTTCATTATACTTTCTTCACTTTCTTCAGGCGCCATATCATCATATTTTCGGTAACTCTGCTATTCGTATTCTTGCATTGCTCATTTTCTGTAGATGCCTTCCACATGAACTCGAAACAGGACGTTAATAAAATATTACTGTGATCTAGACTATTGTTTTAACCTAGACATTCATAATGCTCAAACACAATTTATGTAGTACTGCAAACTGATGTTTTTTTTTTTTTTGTGGTTTTAGGGCGCACGACGTCAACGGTCATTAGCGCCCAGACTACTTTAGGAATGCACCGCGAGTCACAAGTTTAAAACAGCAACAAAACGGAGAACACGATGAAAGACATACTGACAGGCATAGGATTAAAAAAGAAAACAGCATAATCAAATGTCCTTTGAGAGGGTTGTCAAATTGATAAAATGAAGAACGCGAGCAGCTGCTCGTGGGTCATCCGCTAAAATGGCTTCTACAGTACATGGCAGGCCAATATCGAGACGTAGGGTGTTAAAATTCGGACACGACGTTAAAATGTGGCGGACCGTCAGCAATTGCCCACATGGGCAGAACGGCGCCGGCGCAGCCGTCAGCAGATGGCGATGGCTGAACCGGCAGTGGCCAATTCGCAACCGGGCCAAAACTACCTTCTCCCGCCGAGAAGGGCGTGAGGAGGACGTCCAAGCCACGGGTAGAGCTTTCAAGGCCCGAAGCTTGTTGTCTGAAAGTGCAGCCCAATCGGCATGCCACAGCGAGACAATGCGCCGACAAATTACCCTGCTACAATCTGACGAAGGGACACCACAAGAAGCTGTCCGAGGCTGGAGGACCGCAGCCTTGGCCGCGGCATCTGCAGCTTCGTTCCCAGGGATACCGACATGGCCAGGAATCCACATAAAGCTAACCAGAGAACCGACGTCCACCAGCTGCTGAAGAGAGCGTTGGATCCGGTGCACGAAAGGGTGAACCGGGTACGGATCACCGAGGCTCTGGATAGCGCTCAGGGAATCGGAGCAGATGACATATGCAGAATGTCGGTGGCGGCAGATGTAAAGGACAGCCTGGTAGAGGGCAAAGAGCTCAGCTGTGAAGACCGAACAATGGCCATGGAGCCGATATTGGAAACTTTGTGCCCCGACAATAAAAGAACACCCGACCCCGTCATTGGTCTTAGAGCCATCTGTATAAATTAAGGTCGTATTAATGAACTTCGAACGAAGTTCGACAAAACGGGAGTGGTAGACTGAATCGGGGGTAACCTCCTTCGGGAGTGAGCAGAGGTCAAGGTGGACGCGAACCTGAGCCTGGAGCCAAGGTGGCGTGTGGCTCTCGCCCACTCGAAAGGTGGCAGGGAGTGAAAAATGAAGGTGTTGAAGGAGGCGACGAAAGCGAACTCCAGGGGGTAGCAGGGCGGAGACATACAACCCGTATTGACTGTCGAGAGAGTCATCAAAAAAGGAACGATAAGATGGGTGGTCAGGCATTGCCAGTAGCCGACAGGCATACCGACAAAGCAGTATATCGCGCCGGTAGGTGAGTGGCAACTCACCAGCGTCAGCATGAAGACTCTCGACGGGACTAGTATAAAACGCTCCGATCGCGAGTCGTAAACCCCGATGTTGTATGGAGTTGAGGCGGCGTAAGATGGATGGCCGTGCAGAGGAGTATACGAAGCTCCCATAATCCAGCTTGGAGCGGACGATCGACCGATATAGGCGAAGGAGGACGGTTCGATCCGCTCCCCACGACATACCACTGAGAACACGGAGGACATTGAGAGAACGGGTACAACGGGCAGCCAAATAAGACACATGTGGAGACCAACTAAGTTTCCTGTCAAATGTAAGACCTAAAAATTTTGTTGTCTCCACGAATGGGAGAGCAACGGGACCAAGTCGTAAAGACGGTGGGAGAAATTCTTTGTAGCGCCAGAAGTTAATACAGACCGTCTTCTCGGCAGAAAAACGGAAGCCATTGGCGACACTCCACGAGTAAAGACGGTCAAGAGAACGCTGAAGACAGCGCTCCAGGAAACACGTACGCTGCGCGCTGCAATAGATGGTAAAATCGTCCACGAAAAGGGAGCCTGATACATCAGCTGGGAGGCAATCCATTATTGGATTGATCGCTATGGCGAAGAGAGCGACGCTCAAAACTGAGCCCTGTGGTACCCCATTCTCCTGGCGAAAGGTGTCTGACAGGACAGAACCCACACGTACCCTGAACTGTCGATCCATTAAAAAGGAACGAATAAAAAGAGGGAGGCGACCGCGAAGACCCCATGTATGCATGGTGCGGAGAATGCCCGCCCTCCAACAGGTGTCGTAAGCCTTCTCCAAATCAAAGAACACAGCCGCGGTCGGGCGCTTCCGCAAGAAGTTATCCATAATGAAGGTCGACAAGGTAACCAGATGGTCAACAGCAGACCGGCGCCTACGAAATCCACATTGTACATTGGTAAGTAGGCGTCGAGACTCGAGCAGCCAAACCAATCGAGAGTTAACCATTCGCTCCATCACTTTACAGACACAGCTGGTAAGCGAGATGGGTCGATAACTGGAGGGCAAGTGCTTGTCCTTCCCCGGCTTAGGAATCGGGACAACAATAGACTCGCGCCAGCATGCGGGAACATGTCCCTCAATCCAGATGCGATTGTAAGTACGAAGAAGAAAACCTTTACCCGCAGGAGAAAGGTTCTTCAGCATCTGAATATGAATAGAATCAGGCCCTGGAGCGGAGGACCGTGATCGGCCAAGTGCGGTTTCGAGTTCCCGCATGGTGAATGGGGCATTATAACTTTCACGATTCGAGGAGCGGAAGTTAGGTGGCCTAGCCTCCTCTGCCTGTTTGCGGGGGAGGAAGGCAGGGTGGTAACGAGCGGAGCTCGAAACCTCTGCGAAAAAGCGGCCGAAGGCATTGGAGACAGCCTCAGGGGCCGCAAGGACGTCATTCGCGACCGTCAAGCCAGAAACTGGTGATTGGACCTTAGTGCCAGATAGCCGGCGCAGGCTACCCCAGACAACAGAAGAAGGAGTAAAACTGTTGAAGGTGCTTGTGAAAGCAGCCCAGCTGGCTTTCTTGCTTTCTTTAATAATACGACGACACTGTGCACGTAATCGTTTATAATTGACACAATTCGCCACTGTAGGGTGGCGGTTAAAGGCGCGTAAAGCACGTCGACGAGCACGTAGAGCGTCTCTACATGCTGAGGTCCACCAGGGGACCGGTACGCGACGTGGAGAAGAAGTAGGGTGAGGGATGGAATATTCAGCAGCAGAGAGAATGACTTCCGTGAGGTGTGCGACCTGACTATCGCAGCTTGGGAATGTTTGATCCTGAAAGGTCGCCCTTGAAGAGAAGAGCCCCCAGTCTGCTTTGGAGATGTTCCAACTAGATGAGCACGGAGAGGGGGTATGCTGCAGGAGATGGATAACACACGGGAAGTGCTCGCTCGAATATGTATCAGAAAGAGCATACCACTCGAACCGGCGTGCAAGTTGGGGAGTACATATAGAGAGATCTAAATGGGAATAGGTGTGAGATGTATCCGAAAGAAAAGTAGGGGCGCCAGTATTGAGGCAGACGAGATTGAGCTGGTTGAAAAGGTCTGCTAACAGGGAGCCCCTCGGGCAGGATGCTGGAGAGCCCCAAAGGGGATGGTGGGCATTGAAGTCTCCAGTTAACAAAAATGGTGCAGGTAGCTGAGCAATAAGTTGCATCATGTCTGCCCTGGTAACGGCAGACGACGATGGAGCGTAAACGGTACAAATGGAAAATGTAAAAGTGGGGAGAGTAATGCGGATGGCAACTGCCTGCAGGCCGGTGTGCAACGTGATGGGATCGTAGTAAATATCATCCCGGACCAGCAACATAACCCCTCCATGAGCTGGGATACCTACCACAGGGGGTAGGTCAAAACGCACAGAGGTGTAGTGTGCCAAGGCAATTTGATCGCATGGGCGTAGCTTCGTTTCCTGGAGGGCTACGACGAGCGGACGATGCAAGCGAAGCAGCAACTTCAAGTCCTCTCGGTTGGAGCGAATGCTGCGAATATTCCAGTGAATAAGTGCCATCGTAAGAAAAAAGGAAGACGAAAGAAGGGGTCACCTCGAAGGCCGCTGAGGGCCTGGCTTCGAGCGAGCACTGCCGACGCTATCAGTAGGCGGACAGTCATCGTCCATTGGGTCTATAGGTTCATCGGCCATCTTGGGAAGATGGCCGGGAGGGGGAGCTTCCTCCGCCGGTGAACGGCCAGATGTTCGGCTACCAGCGGTGCGGCCAGGCGAAAGGGATGACGGCCTGGGGCGGCAACCGCTGGGTGGCGCAGGAGAAGAAATGCGCCGTGGCGGAGAAGGAGAACTGTGCTTCCTATTAGCCTTCTTGGATGGTCGTTTGGTGGAAGTACCGGACGAAGGCTGGGAGGTCGAGGTACGTAGGAAGTCTGCGCGGGACGGTTCCTTCTTGAAGGCCCGTGCATCTGACTTCTGGGTCTTCGTCTTAGCAGAAGCTGATGAAGGGGCTGGTGTCTGTGGGGTGATGGGACGAAGAGGAGACGTCGACCGCGCGATCTTAGCACTGGCCGAACGGACGACCGTGGTGCTGAAGGTCAGATCGCAGGTCTGGGTTGCCACCTCCCTGGTAGTCCGAGGAGAGGCGAGGACAGTACTGTATTTCCCCGCTGGGAGCAGCGTGGGCTTCCTACTAGCCAATAGCTTGCGAGCAGCCGAGGTGGACACTTTCTCTTTGACCCGAAGTTCCTGGATACAGCGTTCTTCCTTATAGACAGGACAGTCGCGGGAGGATGCAGCATGGTCACCCTGACAGTTCACACAACGAGGAGACGGAGGTGGACAGTCACCCTCATGGGCATCCCTGCCACAAGTGACACATTTAGCCGCATTGGAACAAGATTGGCGAGTGTGATTGAAACGCTGACACTGGTAGCAGCGCGTAGGTGTCGGGACATAGGGGCGAACTGAAATAACCTCGTAGCCCGCTTTGATGCGCGATGGCAGCTGAACACTATCGAAGGTCAAAAAAAGTGTCCGGGTCGGTACAAGGTCATTGTTGACCTTTTTCATGACCCTATGGACAGCCGTCACGGCCTGCTCAGCGAGGAAAGATTGAATCTCCTCGTCAGTCAAACCGTCGAGGGATCTAGTGTAGACCACACCACGAGACGAATTCAAAGTTCGGTGAGCCTCCACCCGGACAGGGAATGTGTACAGGAGTGTGGCCCGAAGCAGTTTTTGTGCCTGAAAGGCGCTCTCAGTTTCGAGTAATAAGGTACCGTTACGCAACCTGGTACAGGATTTGACAGATCCGGCTATGGCATCGACGCCCTTCTGGATAACGAAAGGGTTGACAGAGGAAAAATCCTTTCCGTCCTCAGATCGAGAAACGACGAGGAACTGTGGGGCAGGCGGTAGTACTTTTGTCACTGGTAGCTGGTCACGTTTCCGTTTTTGGGCAGAAGTCGAGAGAGATGGAGTGAAATCCATTGCGGAGAAATGCCCCATGATTGCCAGCGTCTCCGATGGCGCGCTCCTTCCTTGTGGGGACCCTCTCAGAGGGCACTCCCGCCTTAGGTGAATGTTTACACCTCAGGTCACACCTCCCGAGAAACAGACGGAGGGACCAATCGGCATGGTCAGAAGGTATCAGCTCAGGCAATCACCCCTCCCCGGGCCTGGCCTTTACCAGGGGGTACGCGCGTGCCTTACATGTCTACCCAGGGCGGGGAATTACGCGTTACCCCGTCACCGGCTACGCGTGCGAACGCGTGGGTCGGCCTTCAGGCGCGCACAGGGAGGAAGGAAGAAGAGGAAAAAGGAGAGAGAGAGAGAGAGAGAGAGAGAGAGAGAGGACAGTGTCTCAAACGCCGAGGCGGAGACCAGAGAAGGCAAGGAGAAGAAGGCAATGAGAAGGCAATGAGAAGGCAAGGAGAAGAAGGCAATGAGATTATGCAGGGGAAAGAGTAAGGAAGACAGTGAGGTGGAGAAGAGCAAAGAAAGGAACCAACCAAAGAAAGGAAGAAACGAGAAGTGAAAAAGCAAAATGACCGCAAAGAGAGGTCATGGAACCGTCCGTCTCCGGACGCAGGCGCTAACTACCCCCTTGAGGGGGAGGGACTCCTTTTAGTCGCCTCTTACGACAGGCAGGAATACCTCGGGCCTATTCTTGCCCCGGACCCGCAGGGGGATGCAAACTGATGTCAGTAATACGAGTCTGTATTTCAGCATATTACTCCAAATTAGGTTGTTGGGTATTGGTGTGACTTGTGCAACTTTCTTCTATTTGGGTTTGGATTTTTCGTGACGCAAACAGTTGCATGTGACTGCAAAGCTACTTTATTACCATACTCTGAAATTAATCTATTTGGTACAGAATCTGGGCGAAGAATATCCACACCGTCCCGTCACATTAATGTGACCACATTTCAGGAACCTTAATAAACTCCTTTCGAGCGCCAGACGTGTCGGAAGAGTGTCAGTGATGTTCTGGAAGGTACCGACAGGGATGTGGAGACATTTCGACTACAGTGCCGTAGCCAGTTGCGCTTGGTTTCTCTGTTGAGGACCCACGGTGCCAAGACCCAATCGAAATGGTCCCATAGTTTCTCCGTTGGGTTTAAATCTGTTAAGTTTGTTGGCCAGGGGTGTACAGTAAACTTATCCTCGTGTCCTTCGAAAAGCACACGTACACAGAGATGTGTGACACGTTGCATTCTCCTGCTGGCAGATGCCATTGTGCCAGGGAAAATCAAAAGGCATATAAAACTGGACATGGTTCCCAAGGATAGAGGCATACGTGTATTGATGCCTGTGCCTTCCAGAATGAGGAAATCAACCATGGAATGCTACGAAGACATTTCCCGGACTACAACGGCCCCTCTTGGTTGCAGGGTGTTTGCTTAAAAGACACTTGATGCCGCACACGCCAGCTTTAATCTGTACGATGCAGCATGAAACATGATTCATCTGAAAAGACCTGCTGTCGTCACTCAGTGGACGTCCAGTTGCAGTACTAGTGCGCTAATTCCAGCCTTCGTTACCAATGTACAGCAGTCAGCATGGACGCATTTGCCAGGCCCTTGTTGTAAAAGCACATTCGCAGCAACATTCGCTGAACAACTGTTGAGGAGACACCGTTGATAGGCCTTGGTTCATCTGCGCGGTCAGTTGTTCAACAATTACACGTCTATTCGCTTGTACACAGCCCTGTAGTCTTCGTTCAACTCTGTCATCTATGGCCTGGGGTGCACCACAGTTGCCTCGGCATTTTCCTATGCACGGCATACTTTAACCACGCCGTCATGCGAACAGTTTAAACACTTAGTCGTTCGGAAATGCTTCCACCCTTGACCCGAAAGCCAATGATGATGTCCGTTTGACGTCACATAAATCGCTCAGGTTCCGCATTACGACGACTGCACTGTTTCCACATACCCTTCCTCCTCCCCCACCGCCCGACACGCTTTGTATACTCAGGACTGTTGGGACTGCCACCTGCTGTCTGTTACTGTTGATTGCACGTCGATGTAGAAAAAAACTCGTTGATCCTATTAATGTGACGGAGGGTGGTAAGAGAACTCCTAACACTTCAGTAATTACAGAAGACAGCCCAGCTTCGAGAGGCCCGTTACAAGTGGCCCCAACTGATGCCTGCAAAAACCAGTGTATTAAGTGTGGAAATAATCCGATCAACTTGTAATTCTGAGGACATTGTGACACCAGTATCGTTTACTCTTGTCCAAGGGCGGCTATTAAAGAGAAATTTGGCCAGTGCTACTTGACACCCATCTTACACCAAAAACCGCAGCTTACGGGTGCCAATAATTAAGTGGGACACGGCCATACCTCATTAGGAAATTCCGGAGGTTGCTAATATATGGAAACACTGCCAATAAATGCGTGTTTGAACTTAAATTCAAATGATAGCGAACCCTGCACGTTGCACTGATCCATTCAAGCACGAACGAAACCTATGCAATGGACTCTATTGGTTACAAGTGTCAGTCTTGATCATAAAAGTGTTCTTTGTAGTTGTGAGTGCACGATGTCGGAGTTCGGTGAATTCGAACGTGGGCAAATTGATAGTTGACATGCTCTTGGTTCAGTGGGTGCATGTGTATCCAACATAGCCAACGCATTTATTGTTTCCAGATTAAGAGCATTGGAGATGTTTATTTATCAGTGATGTAAATGACTGTAGCACGAAAATGTGGTGGAAAAATCCATAAAACTTGGACTGTGCTACACTGCATACTTCTGCCTTGGTCATCCCCTAGTAGGTGCTGGACTAACGGGATCTTGAATGGATCCCATTGATGAACATGAAGGATTCGTATGAATCATGACTGGCTGATTCGACATTGCACTGACAATCTGTGTGCTGCAGTGTGCGCTTTTCACGAAGAACTCCAGAATTATTGTTGAGCTTGTATCGTCAGTAGCACTTTTTGGACGGCCATTCCGTGCCTTGTCAGCCATAGTCCCGCATTCTCGGAATTATGGAGTTAAGCACCTGACAGTATTTTGTGAAACTGGAGGTCTATCTGTGTGTCGGTTGTTAATATTTGCCGCTATGACACGGAAACTCCATTCCACAGGCATGAAATGACCTCAATGCTCTCCTCCTGGAAGATTCGGGTTTCCCATTCCTACAAGGTTTTTGATGTAACAGGGTGACTCGACTCACGCTGTATATTAATTTTTCCGTCTAAGCCACCCCTTCTTGTAGTAGTCGTTCACGAAGTACAGCGCTTACCTCAAGAGCTTCGAGTTTGTAGCTACTCTAAAATTTATTTGCTTTGTCTGTGACACTGGGTTTTTGCAACGTCATCTCAACGAAATATGCAATTTCATGTATGAAAGGATGAATTTGAGTTTCTAAGTCACTTATTGGGCAAGTACTGAATAATATTTGGATTCAAGTTTGATTCAACAACGGGAATGTTAACCAGTAGGCGTTCCTGAATTATTACAGACATTAATCAAAATACCCTAATTTAGAATAGTGAAAGTGCAGTTTGTTAACTTGGGGCTTATTTTTTAAGGAAGGGTAAACTTAATGTGGGACTTACTGACCACAAAATTTTTGAGTTGAGATCAAAATTGGTACCATACAATCTCCATACACAATGTATATCATCTTTAAATCTTATAATTGCTAAGTAATTGCGAGTGCAACTTTCATTGCTGTTAAAACAGTTGTTTGAGTGATTTTAATGACTCATATTAATCTATCCTACGTAAATTAGTCTTTGTAACACAGGACATAAGCTTCTGCAGGCACCTCGAAAAGTCAAAGACGTGTCAAGCGTTTCTCATTTAAACGGATGCTATATGCATTCCTCAGGTCGAATGTTTTTCATAATTGTGTTAGTTCGTGCTTATGCTTGTTGCTAATAACAGCCATGACTAGGTACTTTGTTTCGATTCGTTTAATTGTTAGGGTTGCCCCATTTTGTGAATTCTGTGAATAATCCAAATTTTGGGCTATGTCTTGGACGAAGAGATGACAGGTTACGAAAGTGGTGGATGTTTAAAATAGTTTTTTTTACATGTGTTTTAGCGTAGCCCACCGTTCAATTATTTCTTCACGACTTGTCAGAAGTTTTTGTACGACAACATGGCTGACGAAATATTCCATGCTGCATTACTCTCTGATCTAGACCATCGATATACAGCCGACCTCGCGCTATCGTAGACAGCGAAACCACTGCAATAATCGATTCTTTGTCAATTTTACAGTTTCCTGAACTGATGCATGTATCTGGCGCCACTCTCTTGTTTGTATATTTTGCTCAGTGATTTGCACGAGGCTAATATTCAGGTGCCTGGAGTGTTATTCTGAATCTGACCCCAAATAGAGGAAAGTTGCACAAGTCACACCACTACCGAACAACCTAATTTGGAGTAATATGCTGAAATAACCACAGTTACTGTTGATATCAGTACATGGAATTTTACAATCCAAATGGAATTTACTTCCGTGAAGAATTCATGGACAATTTTCCAATCATGAAACGTGGAATAAATGACCACAATGCTTTGTCTAACGTTTCTAGGTGAGTACAATATATATACTAATCAGCACTATTTATTTTCAAGTCTATTGAAATTAACAAGTAACTTTTGATTATGAGAGTTCTCTATTATAATCAATCTATAAACAATTTTACAGTATTGTGGATTCAGCGTTGAGGCTAATTGTTAAGATGAACGGCTTGTAAATTGTGCTGCTTGTACTTCACTGTTCTTAAGCGCTTTTACGATTCCTATTCGTACTCTCATTACTATTAACTGAGCAAACTGTTGTACTGACAGTATGTCTGCCATGTATACCTACACTAGGTGCCGCTTAATAACCTAACATTGGTCAATGTGTTTGAGGTTATATGTCAACTAATCCTGAATTACTTCATTAGAGTGTATATGTTTCAGTCGCCAATGGAGGAAAACGAACTCTCAGTTACCATTTTAAAAGCAAGGAACACACCAGAGCTGTGATTTGTACTTCAACGTCCAACCGGTTGACCAGTTGCGTTATTTGTTGTCAAAAGAACCGAACGAGGTGGCCGCAGCTGAAGCTACATTTGCGTTTCATGCTTTGAGATACCACAGTTCATTCAGTTCTTCACATCAAAAATCGTATGTGAATTTTCAGTGGTTCAAAGGTAAGCTGTCCGAATTTCGTGTACAAAACCTACTGAGGCAGTTAATAGTGTTATATTGTCTTTCAAATGCCAAAAAAAGAAATAGCTTGTATAAAGCCAGTTATTTCGGTATCAGTACAGATGACAGTCATGACAAGAGTGTTAAAATGTTTCCTGTTCTTGTCCAACACTTGGATATTACAGCAGATGTTCAGAGTATTTTACTACTTTTAATTGAGTGTGGCTGTGAAAACAGTATTACAGAGTCAGAGTGTATATGTATAAAATAATTTTAGAATTAACATTCACTGACAAAGACTGTGCTAACGCTAACTTTGGTGGTCTTGCAAGAAAGGGGGAAAACAATATATTCAGAAAACTTGAAAATCAGTTAAACATATCTACAGGAGAGGTAGGTGGCCAATTCATGTATTACATGATGCAACCCAAAATGGAACAGGCTTGCTTTCACAAGATACTCTATTCTTGTAGAGGAAGTAAACGATTTTTGTGATTTCCTGCACATGACTAAGATCCACTCACCCACTTAAAACGGAAGTGTTAGCTTATTTCCTGCATTTTAAAGGTTTATATACATGTTTCAGGAATTTAAATAGTGCTGCCTATCTTTTGATAAATGTCCAAGTTTTCTGAAGTTTTATTTTATGATTCTCGTGGAGAAACGTATTTACACTTTCTGCATTGTCAGTTGAGTCCATTTCCAAAGGCAATATCTAGCACTGAGAAAGAGGATGTATGATTACGTTACGTTGGAATTTAAGGACATTCTGCATTTTTTAAGATGTAAGAAAAATGTAACCGCAGGATTTCTAAGGTAATATAATTCTGACACACTATGAGCAGTCAAAATTTCAAGAGCAAGGAATATGACATCAGTTATATATTACCTGATTAAATGGAGAAAGCCTTCACCCTAACCATAACTGTTTCAGCGGATACTGTTTTAGGCTGAATATGATTCGCAAAATGTATAATCGTTATTGAAATGGATGTCAGAATGTGCAGCTTCCGAAGTGGATGAAGTCGACTAGATCATCAAATTGAAAATTTTTCTAGGAGAGGCACAGGATCAAATTTGGCGATTATGCGCCATAAACATGGGTAAAATTTTAGGAAGATCGTGTTTCTGAAGAGCCATATTCAATTACTTGTAATCGTGCAACACTATTTCTCAGTTCCAGGACGTAACGCTATTGTGGAGAGAGTATTTTCAATAATGAATGCACAATGAACAGATGAAAGGAACAGGATGTCATTAACTTCAGTCAATGTAATGTATCAAATTCAGTATAATATGAAAAACATAGGCTGCATTGGCTCTCACAGACTCAGTGAGTTAGGGAAAGCTCCTTTCTTCTGTTCAATGCTCTGAAGATATGACTAGTACAAAGCTTAGTGTTTACTAAATCTCAGCTGCAGCAACGCATTTATGTATGTTTCTAGCTTGTGTTGAATGTCTTAATGAAACAATTAGTCATGTAAACTATTTTTTTTTCATTAATGACAGCTCCTTTGCTGACGGCGTTAATGCTTGGACCATGTCCTTGGGTTTGGTTCTTGGATTAGGGCAAACACATTCATTGTACGTCTGAACCAGTCACTTAACATTGTTTACTTGCAGGATTGTACTGAGAGAAAAGATTGTTATCCTTATAAATAACACTAATAACACCCAATCATCATTCAAATTATAAAAATTTTAACAATAGAAAAGTGAAGAATAATAAGATGTTTTCCAAAGCCACATAGCTATATGGAGGTGCTTTATTCGCAGCAACTGGCTTCACGTCAGTACAGAAGCATCTTAAGGTCCTTACTGACGTGAAGCCAGTTGCTGCGAATAAAGTACGTTCATACTGCTGTGCGGTTTTGGAAAACACATTTTTGGTTTGTTAGTAGTTGTAATGTTTATGATAACTTAAATAGTTATTGAGTGTACTATGTTTTATTGTTATTCATAATGACTGAGCTATACAGAAAGGTGTTTATTTTTATTAGTAAACGGCTACTTCGAAGGTCGTCAGTTGCCGCAGCGAATAAAGATACTAGCGGTCAAGACAGAAAAATGGTGTTACGTAAGCGCAACCATGACCGCTGCATCTCGTGACGCTTTTTGTGAAATAAATTGTGAGAGTTATATGGTGCGTCTTCCCCTATGGTGGAGTTAACGACATTTATTACGCCATGAATTGAGATGCCAAGAGCCAGCGTGCGACCAGCACCACTAATTGTGTCAATATCCTTCCTTGTAGTTAGATCGACTTGGGCGTATTTCTTCGTGATGTATGATTAGTCGTATAAGATTCGTACATTGTTGCACCTTAACAGCCATTCTACTTTTATTGTGAGGAAAATGTTTGTCTGCAAGTCTATGGCTCCATCTCCTAACGTGATGGCACATTCGTATTGAAAATGGATTATGTATTCTACTTGAAACATGTCAACATGTTGATCTTTCACGGCTTACAGAATGCGGCAACTACACACATCTAAAATAAAATCTGCACCGCCCCGGATCCCAGGACCCCTAAAGCTAGAAGTTGACCGTGGATACTGTGTCACAGACACACTCCGTTTGACGGCTCAGAGATGTCACTAAACACCCCCCCCCCCCAAATATGTAAACAACCACACATGAACACCGCCTATTAGACGGATGGGGTCCGACAGCCGATCAGTTCCCGTCATTCCACCAGGAAGGAGATAAACGGCTCGTGTAGTCTGTAGTTCAGCCATGCCTAGATAAATACCGCGGTTGGATCGTGTCCGCATTATTGTTTTCTGCCAGGAAGGGCTCTCAACAAGGGAGGTGTCCAGGCGTCTCACAGCGAACGAAAGCGATGTTGTTCGGAAATGGAGGATATACAGAGAGACAGGAACTGTCGATGACATGCCTCGCTCATACCGCGAAGGGGCTACTACGGCAGTGGATGACCGCTACCTGTGGATTATTGCTCGGAGAAAACCTGGCAGCAACGCCACCATGTTGAATAATGCTTTTGGCGCAGCCACAGGACGTCGTGTTACAACTCAAATCTGTGCGCAATAGGTTGCATGATGTGAAACTTCACACCCGATATAGATGGCAAGGTCCATCTTTGCAACCACGACACCATGCAGCTCGGTACACATGGGCCCAACAACATGCCGAATGGCCCGCCAAGGATTGGCATCACGTTCTCTTCACCGATCAGTGTGTCATATGCCTGCAACCAGACAATCGACGGAGACGTGTTCGTAGGAAACCTAGTCAGGCTGAACGCCTTAGACACACTGTCTAGCGAGTGTACCTAGGTGGAGTTCCCCTGCTATTTTGGGGTGGCATTATGTGGGGCTGACGTACGCCACTGGTGGTCATAGAAGGCGCTGTTACGGCTGTACGATGCGTGAATGCCACCCTCTGACCGATAGTTCAACCATATCTGCAGCATATTGGCGAGGCATTCGTCTTCATGGACGACAATTCGCGCCCCCATCGTGCATAACGTCTTGATGGTGTACTCAGTAATGGAACAAAATCGCAGGCTCTGCCAGAAATATTGACTCTTAGACAGTGTGTCCAATAGTGTATTTTAAAACGACAGTATGCCATCTTAGGCAATTTATAACACTTAAAACACTTGCTAATGGCACTTTGAAGCCGAAATCATAATTGTGTAAGTGTAAAGGTAACAGTAAATGAAAAACAGTCTAGTGGCCGTACTGACTTCAAAGAAATATATTATGACTGTGTCCCCGCATTATGGAAAAAAGTTATTAAATAAGTTTTTGTCGACAAAAAAACATGAAATCACAGCAGACGAGACACAGAGCTGGGTTACCTCCGAGTCTTATCACGAACACACTTCTTTAAATTCTGACAGTGGGAGGTCCTGCGATAACTTATTTAGTCCAGAAACGCTTGTAGTCCATCTTTTCCTTCATACAGTACTCGATCTTCCGATGTATAACGAATAGTCTCCTACATACAGATAATAAGTAGGTGTTACCACATTAAGAAGTACTGTCAAAAACGAGTTACAAGCTAAAGACTTTTTGCGATAGTAAATACTGCTAACACAAATTTCCATTTTTAAGACAGACAATCTTTGAGACATTAAATAAACTAAGTTCATTTGAAAGTATCACGTGTTCCATTGTATAAAAGACTTCAATTTTGGATGTACAAGATGGTGCATGGCTAAATGAGTATGTCGTCAACGTCCATATGCTGTTTAACTGGTTTTTGTGTTTTCCAGAATTTTACTCGCCATGAAACTCTGTAACTGAAGAATTAACAATATTCTACAAATAATTCAGATTTATTACACGGCACTGAAATATGTAGAACTCATAATGCTTCCAAACGCTGCGCAAAACACAGTCTCATACCTCACAACATCGAAAACGGTATAAGAGGGTGAAAAGTGCCCGTTCCTTCATGTGATTATAAATTCGATCACTAGATTGAAACACCGATCGGGAAATATGTGTTTCTATGTATACTATCCTCCGGGTGCGGCGTGCACCCTTACTTGATGAAACATGTAGGTTTCGGTAGTGGCAAGGCTAGGGAAGTATCCTCGAAGTATCACATGAACTGACTGCAACCACAGGTGACAAAGGTGAGACAATAGTATCAACTTATTTATAATGCTCTAAACTGAACAGTAAATAACTGTATTTCGTACGCATTCGAAAATTTCATCATTAACGTATCAAATGGTGAACCTTTAACTGGCTGGAATTTACCTCTGATGCTTTTATAACAGGTAGTAGCAAAGGATCAAGTAGGCAAAAAGACGAGGGCTAGTAGAAAACCTTGGGTAAAAGAAGAAATATTGAAATTAATTGATGAAAGGAGAAAATACAAAAACGCAGTAAATGAAGCAGGCAAAATGGAATACAGACGTCTCAAAAATGAGATCGACAGGAAGTGCAAAATGGCTAAGCATGGATGGCTAGAGGACAAATGTACGGATATAGAGGCTTATCTCACTAGGGGTAAGATAGATACTGCCTACAGGAAAATTAAAGGAACCTTTGGAGTAAAGAGAGCCACTTGTATGAATATCAAGAGCTCAGATGGAAACCCAGTTGTAAGCAAAGAAGGGAAAGCAGAAATGTGGAATGAGTATATAGAGGGTCTCTACAAGGGCGATGTACTTGAGGACAATATAATGGAAATGGAAGAGGATGTAGATGCAGATGAAATGGGAGATATTTTACTGCGTGAAGAGTTTGACAGAGCACTTAAAGATCCAAGTCGAAACAAGTCCCCGGGAGTAGACAACATTCCATTGGAACTACTGACGGCCTTGGGAGAGCCAGTCCTGACAACTCTACCATCTGGTGAGCAAGATGCATGAGACAGGCGAAATATCCCCGGACTTCAAGAAGAATATAATAATTCCAATCAAAAAGGAAGCCGGTGTTGACAGATGTGAAAATTACCGAACTATCAGTTTAATAAGTCACAGCTGCAAAATACTAACGCGAATTCTTTACAGACGAATGGAAATACAGGTAGGAGCCGACCTCGGTGAAGATCAGTTTGGATTCTGCAGTAATGTCGGAACACGTGGGGCAATACTGACCCTACGACTTATCTTAGAAAATAGATTAAGGAAAGGCAAACCTACATTTCTAGCATTTGTAGACTTAGAGAAAGCTTTTGACAATGTTGACTGGAATACTCTCTTTCAAATTCTAAAGGTGGCAGGGGTAAAATACAGGGAGCGAAAGGCTATTTACAATTTGTACAGACACCAGATGGCAGTTATAAGAGTCGACGGGCATGAAAGGGAAGCAGCGGTTGGGAAGGGAGTGAGACAGTATTGTAGCCTGTCCCCGATGTTATTCAATCTGTATATTGAACAAGCAGTAAAGGAAACAAAAGAAAAATTCGGAGTAGGTATTAAAGTCCATGGAGAGGAAATTAAAATGTTGAGGTTCGCCGATGACATTGTAATTCTGTCAGAGACAGCAAAGGACTTTGAAGAGCAGTTGAACTGAATGGACAATGTCTTGAAAGGTGGATATAAGATTAACATCAACAAAAGCAAAACGAGGATAATGGAATGTAGTCGAATTAAGTCGGGTGATGCTGAGGGAATTAGATTAGGAAATGACACACTTAAAGTAGTAAAGGAGTTTTGCTATTTGGGGGAGCAAAATAATTGATAATGGTCGAAGAAGAGAGGATATAAAATGTAGACTGGAAGTGGCAAGGAAAGCGTTTCCGAAGAAGAGAAATTTGTTAACATCGGGTATAAATTTAAGTGTCAGGAAGTCTTTTCTGAAAGTATTTGTATGGAGTGTAGCCATGTATGGAAGTGAAACATGGACCATAAATAGTTTAGACAAGAAGAGAATAGAAGCTTACGAATTGTGGCGCTACAGAAGAATGCGGAAGATTAGATGGGTAGATCACATAACTAATGAGGAGGTATTGAATAGAATTGGGGAGAAGAGGAGTTTGTGGCACAACGTGACTAAAAGAAGGGACCGGTTGGTAGGACATGTTCTGAGGCATCAAGGGATCACAAATTTAGTATTGGAGTGCAGCGTGGAGGGTAAAAATCGTAGAGGGAGACCAAGAGATGAATACACTAAGCAGATTCAGAAGGATGTAGATGAAGTAAGTACTGGGAGATGAAGAAGCTTGCACAAGATAGAGTAGCATGGAGAGCTGCATCAAACCAGTCTCACGACTGAAGACAACAACAAGCATCGTCGTCCAGGGTAAAAACCACTGAATGCTGGGGATGGCAGAGTTTTCGCTTATACAGGCACGATTGCGGTATCTGGCACCAATGAGAGAGGTCCGAAACGATGCGTGCGCGGAACCTGAGCAGCAGCTTAATTCCGTCGTGGTACTATTGACGTCACATGGCCCAAGGGGTCGGCTCCATGTCTGGAACTGCCGCACCCGTCTATCTACAAGAGCCCCGCCTTCATCTTTGCTATGTTTCGAATTCGAAACACCGCTCCGTCGCCCTACCGAGCTTCTACACCCGGTATCCGTCAAAATTGTTGCTACCTATTATTATCTCATCTCAGTCAGGTGCAATTCTAGAGTCAGAGATAGATTGGAATTACATGTAGAAAACTTCCATGCTCGCCTATGCACGTTTAATGTGTCAAGTTGTGGGCGTATTGTGCATGAATACAATACACTCGGACCACTTGTACGAAGTACATAGGTTTTCCCCAGCAGAAGAGAATGTTTCGTGACAGCTGTCAGCTGCAGCCACCTTTAGATAAGAAACCTCGTAGTGTGCACAAGAGTTGTCATGAATGACTAGTCCATTATTCAGTGTTTTTATAATTGCGTATTTTTTTAAATTTAGTTCAGGAATAAAACACTTATTACACATAACAGTGGAAGTAAAGAATACAGCTTCCTGTTAATACAGCAGAAATCATAACCCTAGATAGCTGTATTTCACACAGATAATGTGGGTATATTGTGATCATCCGTGACGCCATGTGCAACTTATCTTGCCACAGCCGATGGTATGACGCTGCAGACTAACGTTGCAAAATAATATTTACTACGTCATATGATGTAAGTAACATAATTCGTAAATTTATTATCAGAATATCCCAAAATTCGCAATTGGCGATTTGCATGTTTTCTAGTGGTGAAAGAATACAGACATGCCACCAAGCGATCTTTTTAATTACTAGAGCATTTTAACTGCTTGATGATTACTGTGCAATTACAATGAGTTCTAACGTGATGACAAGATGGACAGGTGTCATCAAGTTGAGTAAATTAATGCGGAGCAGACCTTTGGGAGTTTTAAGAGAGATGGTGACCACTGAAGAGCAGCGACATACGTCAAGGAAGTAATCCTGACATTTACGGGAGAACAGCGATACGAGCACCATAGATTTTGATTGATCACTGAAAGCCTAGAAAAAGCAATTTGTAGATTATCAGCAGTTATCAGCTGCTTAGCATCAGTGACATGACAACTGAACCGTTCACAATTAATACGAATATTTCAGTGAAGGAAACGGATTGTCTTAAATACAAAATTAATGCAGTTCGTTTCCAGATAATACGTGGAATTAAATATAATGTGTCGTCACCACGAATGTTTTTAGGGACGTCTTAGAGTGTTCGCCACCTTTAACGATTCTATGTAAACTTAATACTACAGAATTAAATAAAGAGCAGATCTACATAAATGGATTGGTGGGAAGAAACAAAACTTTGCACACATTTCTACAGACGCTAGGTGAGCAAGGTGCTTAACGCGGATTCACATTATTCCTGGAAAGTAGCTTAACTACAGTAATTATGCAAGAGAAACTGTCTAATTTTTTATGATTTTCACAGGAAGTGTACTCCTTTTTTCTCAATTAGCGCATACCTGGCGGTGCTTACGGCAATGGAATTAAATTGCAGCTGCGGACGGTGCCGCTTTTGAAGTGAAATAGAGTTGACGTGATACTAATGCCTCTAGAGTAACATAGCGCGTATCTCACGTTCCCCCTGCCAGTGTCTAAAATAATTCAGAGTGTTCTTTGAAGGCCCGTGTATGCTTTCAAGGCCGATGTTTACTCCGTCTAATACTTACAATCTGAGAGACCGAAGTCAGCATATACTGGAAACCCAAAATGGAAAATATTCACTTGCTTTGCCGAACTTTAGGGATACGTTTGCTTTGGACAAATTGACACGAAAGTGTACACCACGAAATAAATCTGAAACTAACATTTTAGCCAAGTCGAAACATTATCTTAGGAACTTCCTTAGAGAAGCAATAGAAATTTGTAACCACTCTCAATTTTAAAAGTAAGGAACTGGATTCAGTAAACTAATATATGGTTGCCGACCTTGCAACAAGTGCTCATTGATGGAGTAATAATTTCAATACAGAGTTATGTAACCCGTCACAGATATTGATGCATTTTGAGATCACATTATGAATGGTAGTGCTCTGTATGTAGCTCAGGGGTTTAAAAAATTTAATTTCAATATTAATCGGAGTAGCCTTTGAAAGGAACATCTGCAGCTGAGTTTACTAGTTACCAAATCACTAAGCCAAATATTCAATTTTAGGAACAGACCAACTATGAAAGTTAAGCGCCATCTGTTATTATTAAGCGAGATTGTATATTACATGCATAGAATGATACAATACGGAGGTAATGACAATTAGAAAGACTTCTCAGACATTGACCACTAGAGACTGTAAGCTCTGAGTTTCCAAATATTAGCACAATAAGTACAGGTTGAGATAACGCGATGAAAAATCTGAAGGTTAATCATGGATTACCCTTTTCAAGACAGACGTAGACAATTTTGCGGAAAATATTAACATAAGAGCTTGTAAATAAGAGCTTAGGTTAAACAAACTTAAGAAGTACGCTGCTAGCGCGAACAGCTCCATTATCCCCTTTCTTAATAAATAATTGGTTACCAGTTTGCACGCCAACAAACGCTTTTTCACCTGAGGTATCTCATTTAAGACTCTAAAAACAAGAGTACCGCCGGATAAACAACATCCCTCCAGTTCCTCAGTCTTTCCATTAAAAATGTATCTAAGCACTTCAGCAACCTGGTTGTCAGCGCTTTAACATGAACTTTAAAACGGAAGGCAGATATGGACAGCCCAACTTGCGATCTTACCGGTCTTCCTAGGACGTGGCAAAACTCAGTTCTAGCCATGGTTGCCTTTCTCTAAATCAAATTCTGTGTGATCGAGATAAAATTTAAATTTACCAAGAGTAAATAAGACAGCGAAGGCCTCACACTCGTACACCGAGTATTTAAACTCACCTCTAACCAATCTCCTGGAGGCGAAAGCTAAAGGACGCAAATCACCCGAATCTTCCTGCGGCAAGTCCGGCATTGGAAGCATCAATCCGAACTATGAACCTCTTCCAAAAGTCCCGAATGGCGAGTACAGGATGGTTAGTGAGAACAGTCTTGATAGCTTCAAATGTGCATTGCTTACTCTCTGCAAAAACAAAATTTTCTCTTTTTCTTTAAGAAGATTATTAAGGGGGCAGCAAAATTTGGAGTGAAGTTCCTAAAGTAATTGCCCATACCGATGACGCTGGCCACCCCTTTCTTATTCTTGGGAGGAGCGATCTTTTTTTAAATCGAAAGTACGCTCTTGATCAATCCTAATACCATCCCTGGAAATGAGGTGACCCAAAAAATGGAGTAACTTTAAATGGTTAAATCATTAGTCCTGCAAAAAAGAGCCCCATCAGTACATGCTCAAGATGAGAAAGGTGTTCATGGAAGGAGCTACTGTAAGCAACAAGATCAAGGTGATTACATACACAGATGATCCTCTAAAACGTGAGCAAACAGTCGTGAAGGTACAGGAGCCCCGGTAGTCGAACCAAATGTTATCCAATTAAATTCATACATGTCAGAATCCGCATAAAATGCGGTCACCTGTTTGGATTCCTCGCTCAGTGGTGTCTAGTAGTAGGCTTATTTTAAATCAAGTACCAAAAAAAATCAAGCACAAGCAAACCAAGTAAAGCAGTTAGATCAGGCAAGGGAACTGACTCCAAAACTACTTTCTCATTAAGGACTCTGTAATCGACAACCGGCCTATAATCCTCGCCCTGTCCCTTAGGTACGAGGAATATCGGTGAAGCATATAGAGAAGTTGACGGTCTAATAACTCCATTAAGCAAAATGTCGTCAGTTTTCTGCCTCTATACTCTCGTCATAGGAGGCGAAAGATGATAAGGAACATGATGCATCGGAATATTACCTACCAAATGGATTCCGTTTTGAAATTTATCTGTTATACCCAGTTAAACTGTATGTACGCTAGGAAACTGGTCTAAGATACCTGTTAACTGTGTAGCCTGACCATCAAGGTGCCCTAAGTTCGAATTCCAACTGACCTAAGCTTAATGAATTATTATTATTATTATTATTATTATTATTATTACTATTATTATTATTATTTCTTTACTTTCTCAGACGTTAAGTCTGGTTGAGAATGGAAAGTGACGCGGACCTTGATCAAGCGTCACTTCCTATTAACTGTACGGTATGTGTTATATTGCATTTAGGAACTTTCGGGTAATTGAACATGTATCAATAATTACGGATTTCTGTAGTTGTATATATATGTTTGGATGTAGCTGTATTGCATTGATGTACTGGTGGATATTGTGTGGTATGACTCCTGTAGTTGATAGTATAATTGGTATAATGTCAACTTTATCCTGATGCCACATGTCCTTGACTTCCTCAGCCAGTTGGATGTATTTTTCAATTTTTTCTCCTGTTTTCTTTTGTATATTTGTTGTATATATTGTATATTTGTTGTATTATTATTATTATTTCTTTACTTTCTCAGATGTTAAGTCTGGTTGAGAATGGAAAGTGACGCGGACCTTGATCAAGCGTCACTTCCTATTAACTGTACAGTATGTGTTATATTGCATTTAGGAACTTTCGGGTAATTGAATATGTATCAATAATTACGGATTTCTGTAGCTGTATATATATGTTTGGATGTAGCTGTATTGCATTGATGTACTGGTGGATATTGTGTGGTATGACTCCTGTAGTTGATAGTATAATTGGTATAATGTCAACTTTATCCTGATGCCACATGTCTTTGACTTCCTCAGCCAGTTGGATGTATTTTTCAATTTTTTCTCCTGTTTTCTTTTGTATATTTGTTGTATTGGGTATGGATATTTCGATTAGTTGTGTTAATTTCTTCTTTTTATTGGTGAGTATGATGTCAGGTTTGTTATGTGGCGTTGTTTTATCTGTTATAATGGTTCTGTTCCAGTATAATTTGTATTCATCATTCTCCAGTACATTTTGTGGTACATACTTGTATGTAGGAACTTGTTGTTTTAAAAGTTTATGTTGTAAGGCAAGCTGTTGATGTATTATTTTTGCGACATTGTCATGTCTTCTGGGGTATTCTGTATTTGCTAGTATTGTACATCCGCTTGTGATGTGATCTACTGTTTCTATTTGTTGTTTACAAAGTCTGCATTTATCTGTTGTGGTATTGGGATCTTTAATAATATGCTTGCTGTAATACCTGGTGTTTATTGTTTGACCCTGTATTGCAATCATGAATCCTTCTGTCTCACTGTATATATTGCCTTTTCTTAGCCATGTGTTGGATGCGTCTTGATCGATGTGTGGCTGTGTTAGATGATACGGGTGCTTGCCATGAAGTGTTTTCTTTTTCCAATTTACTTTCTTCGTATCTGTTGATGTTATGTGGTCTAAAGGGTTGTAGAGGTGGTTATGAAATTGTAGTGGTGTAGCCGATGTATTTATATGAGTGATTGCTTTGTGTATTTTGCTAGTTTCTGCTCGTTCTATAAAGAATTTTCTTAAATTGTCTACCTGTCCATAATGTAGGTTTTTTATATCGATAAATCCCCTTCCTCCTTCCTTTCTGCTTAATGTGAATCTTTCTGTTGCTGAATGTATGTGATGTATTCTATATTTGTGGCATTGTGAGCGTGTAAGTGTATTGAGTGCTTCTAGGTCTGTGTTACTCCATTTCACTACTCCAAATGAGTAGGTCAATATTGGTATGGCATAAGTATTTATAGCTTTTGTCTTGTTTCTTGCTGTCAATTCTGTTTTCAGTATTTTTGTTAGTCTTTGTCTATATTTTTCTTTTAGTTCTTCTTTAATATTTGTATTATCTATTCCTATTTTTTGTCTGTATCCTAGATATTTATAGGCATCCGTTTTTTCCATCGCTTCTATGCAGTCGCTGTGGTTATCCAATATGTAATCTTCTTGTTTAGTGTGTTTTCCCTTGACTATGCTATTTTTCTTACATTTGTCTGTTCCAAAAGCCATACTTATATCATTGCTGCATCCTTCTGTTATCTTTAGTAATTGGTTGAGTTGTTGATTTGTTGCTGCCAGTAGTTTTAGATCATCCATGTATAGCAAATGTGTGATTTTGTGTGGGTATGTTCCAGTAATATTGTATCCATAATTTGTATTATTTAGCATGTTGGATAGTGGGTTCAGAGCAAGGCAGAACCAGAAAGGACTTAATGAGTCTCCTTGGTATATTCCACGCTTAATCTGTATTGGCTGTGATGTGATATTATTTGAATTTGTTTGGATATTAAGTGTGGTTTTCCAATTTTTCATTACTATGTTTAGGAACTGTATCAATTTAGGATCTATTTTGTATATTTCCAATATTTGTAGTAACCATGAGTGGGGTACACTATCAAAAGCTTTTTGGTAATCAATGTATGCGTAGTGTAGCGACCTTTGTTTAGTTTTAGCTTGATATGTCACCTCTGCATCTATTATCAGTTGCTCTTTACATCCTCGTGCTCCTTTGCAACAGCCTTTTTGTTCTTCATTTATAATTTTGTTCTGTGTTGTATGTGTCATTAATTTCTGTTTAATGATTGAAGTTAATATTTTGTATATTGTTGGTAGGCATGTTATGGGGCGATATTTAGCTGGGTTCGCTGTGTCTGCTTGATCTTTAGGTTTCAGATAAGTTATTCCATGTGTAAGTGTATCAGGGAATGTGTATGGGTCTGCAATGTATCTGTTAAATAATTTAGTTAGATGTGAATGTGTTGAGGTGAACTTCTTTAACCAGAAATTTGCTATTTTATCGTTTCCAGGGGCTTTCCAATTGTGAGTAGAATTAATTGCTTGGGTGACTTCATGTTGCAAAATTATCACTTCAGGCATTTGTGGTATCATCTTGTATGTGTCTGTTTCTGTTTGTATCCACCGTGCATGCCTGTTATGTTGTACCGGGTTTGACCATATGTTGCTCCAGAAGTGTTCCATGTCTGTTATGTTTGGTGGATTGTTTATTTTAATGTGTGTGTTATCTATTGTCTGGTAAAATTTCTTTTGGTTTGTGTTGAATGTTTGGTTTTGTTTCCTTCTATTTTCACTTTTTTTGTATCTTCTGAGTCGTTTGGCTAATGCTTGTAATTTCTGCTTATTTTCGTCTAATTGCTCTGTCGCTTCTTGTTGTGAGATTTTACCTAACCTTTTTCGTTTTTTTTCCGAGATTTCATTTCTTATAAATTGTGTTAGCTGTCCGATGTCTTTTCTCAGTTTTTCTATTCTGATCTGTAGCCTGTGTTGCCATGCTGGTTTTGTGGGTTTCTTCTGTGTGTTGGTTGGTTCTGATCTCTGTCTAGTGTGTATATTTTGTGTAGTGAGTGCTCCTATATAAACCAGTAGTTGAAACTCTTCCATAGTTGTGTTTTCATTTATTTTGTTGTGTATGATTGTGTTGATAGTTTTTATTGTTGTTTCGACTTGTGGGTTATTTGGTGGTCTATGCAAGAATGGTCTTATGTCTGTATTTGTGTCTTTGCATTCTATATATGTCAGCTGAAATTTTTCTTCTATATCTAACATGTGTGTCACTTCGTGTTCTATTTGTGGTTGTTCTGGTGGCTGTCTTAAGATTTCGTTTTTCTCTGATTGTTTAATTGGTGTGTGTTGTTCTTTGTTTGTTTGCTCTGGGATGTTTGAGTCCATTTCTGTATTTTCTTATTATTATTATTATTTCTTTACTTTCTCAGATGTTAAGTCTGGTTGAGAATGGAAAGTGACCCGGACCTTGATCAAGCGTCACTTCCTATTAACTGGACGGTATGTGTTATATTGCATTTAGGAACTTTCGGGTAATTGAACATGTATCAATAATTACGGATTTCTGTAGTTGTATATATATGTTTGGATGTAGCTGTATTGCATTGATGTACTGGTAGATATTGTGTGGTATGACTCCTGTAGTGGATAGTATAATTGGTATAATGTCAACTTTATCCAGATGCCACATGTCCTTGACTTCCTCAGCCAGTTGGATGTATTTTTCAATTTTTTCTCCTGTTTTCTTTTGTATATTTGTTGTATTGGGTATGGATATTTCGATTAGTTGTGTTAATTTCTTCTTTTTATTGGTGAGTATGATGTCAGGTTTGTTATGTGGCGTTGTTTTATCTGTTATAATGGTTCTGTTCCAGTATAATTTGTATTCATCATTCTCCAGTACATTTTGTGGTGCATACTTGTATGTAGGAACTTGTTGTTTTAAAAGTTTATGTTGTAAGGCAAGCTGTTGATGTATTATTTTTGCGACATTGTCATGTCTTCTGGGGTATTCTGTATTTGCTAGTATTGTACATCCGCTTGTGATGTGATCTACTGTTTCTATTTGTTGTTTACAAAGTCTGCATTTATCTGTTGTGGTATTGGGATCTTTAATAATATGCTTGCTGTAATACCTGGTGTTTATTGTTTGACCCTGTATTGCAATCATGAATCCTTCTGTCTCACTGTATATATTGCCTTTTCTTAGCCATGTGTTGGATGCGTCTTGATCGATGTGTGGCTGTGTTAGATGATACGGGTGCTTGCCATGAAGTGTTTTCTTTTTCCAATTTACTTTCTTCGTATCTGTTGATGTTATGTGGTCTAAAGGGTTGTAGAGGTGGTTATGAAATTGTAGTGGTGTAGCCGATGTATTTATATGAGTGATTGCTTTGTGTATTTTGCTAGTTTCTGCTCGTTCTATAAAGAATTTTCTTAAATTGTCTACCTGTCCATAATGTAGGTTTTTTATATCGATAAATCCCCTTCCTCCTTCCTTTCTGCTTAATGTGAATCTTTCTGTTGCTGAATGTATGTGATGTATTCTATATTTGTGGCATTGTGAGCGTGTAAGTGTATTGAGTGCTTCTAGGTCTGTGTTACTCCATTTCACTACTCCAAATGAGTAGGTCAATATTGGTATGGCATAAGTATTTATAGCTTTTGTCTTGTTTCTTGCTGTCAATTCTGTTTTCAGTATTTTTGTTAGACTTTGTCTATATTTTTCTTTTAGTTCTTCTTTAATATTTGTATTATCTATTCCTATTTTTTGTCTGTATCCTAGATATTTATAGGCATCCGTTTTTTCCATCGCTTCTATGGAGTCACTGTGGTTATCCAATATGTAATCTTCTTGTTTAGTGTGTTTTCCCTTGACTATGCTATTTTTCTTACATTTGTCTGTTCCAAAAGCCATACTTATATCATTGCTGAATACTTCTGTTATCTTTAGTAATTGGTTGAGTTGTTGATTTGTTGCTGCCAGTAGTTTTAGATCATCCATGTATAGCAAATGTGTGATTTTGTGTGGGTATGTTCCAGTAATATTGTATCCATAATTTGTATTATTTAGCATGTTGGATAGTGGGTTCAGAGCAAGGCAGAACCAGAAAGGACTTAATGAGTCTCCTTGGTATATTCCACGCTTAATCTGTATTGGCTGTGATGTGATATTATTTGAATTTGTTTGGATATTAAGTGTGGTTTTCCAATTTTTCATTACTATGTTTAGGAACTGTATCAATTTAGGATCTATTTTGTATATTTCCAATATTTGTAGTAACCATGAGTGGGGTACACTATCAAAAGCTTTTTGGTAATCAATGTATGCGTAGTGTAGCGACCTTTGTTTAGTTTTAGCTTGATATGTCACCTCTGCATCTATTATCAGTTGCTCTTTACATCCTCGTGCTCCTTTGCAACAGCCTTTTTGTTCTTCATTTATAATTTTGTTCTGTGTTGTATGTGTCATTAATTTCTGTTTAATGATTGAAGTTAATATTTTGTATATTGTTGGTAGGCATGTTATGGGGCGATATTTAGCTGGGTTCGCTGTGTCTGCTTGATCTTTAGGTTTCAGATAAGTTATTCCATGTGTAAGTGTATCAGGGAATGTGTATGGGTCTGCAATGTAACTGTTAAATAATTTAGTTAGATGTGAATGTGTTGAGGTGAACTTCTTTAACCAGAAATTTGCTATTTTATCATTTCCAGGGGCTTTCCAATTGTGAGTAGAATTAATTGCTTGGGTGACTTCATGTTGCAAAATTATCACTTCAGGCATTTGTGGTATCATCTTGTATGTGTCTGTTTCTGTTTGTATCCACCGTGCATGCCTGTTATGTTGTACCGGGTTTGACCATATGTTGCTCCAGAAGTGTTCCATGTCTGTTATGTTTGGTAGATTGTTTATTTTAATGTGTGTGTTATCTATTGTCTGGTAAAATTTCTTTTGGTTTGTGTTGAATGTTTGGTTTTGTTTCCTTCTATTTTCACTTTTTTTGTGTCTTCTGAGTCGTTTGGCTAATGCTTGTAATTTCTGCTTCTTTTCGTCTAATTGCTCTGTCGCTTCTTGTTGTGAGATTTTACCTTATTATTATTATTATTATTATTATTATTATTATTATTAATGACATGACAAGAACAAATGGAAATTTTCTCAGATCAACAAAATTTACAGAAAAAGGTATTGCTAGCAAAGTCTAGAACCAGACCTGTCTGTTTAATGAAATCACACCCAAGTAACAAAGTGACGGACAAATTTTTAACTCTAATGACCTTACAGGCTAATAAAAATTTTGGAAACATAAGCTCCCAGTTACCTCACCTCCCAGAGGCAGCTATTGTCTGTTGGCGACACGATGTCTCTGCCGGGAGGGGCTTACAGAAGACAACTTATACTAACTGCGAAACTCGGGATAGCTAGTCAGGCAAGGAAACTAAACTTCCAGAGTCCAGAAGCTAGCAAATGGGTTCTTGTTTGACAGCAGCACAAAGATATGGAAGAGCTGGCTTATCAAAGTCACTAATACATGCATAATTAGAGGGAGGCTTGCTCAAAAGAGTTTTACCCCATGCTTAGTGGCGTCAGCTGTTAGGCCTTGACTCACGCCAAACCGGACACTCACGCACCAGTTGATTATGTGCCCCACACCGAAAACAACGTTTACCAACTAGTGAACTGAAAGGTGACTGATGAATTACCCTCTTAAATAAAGGGAACAGACAAAAAGGCCCTACTCTGCTCCCACTGTTCATTCGCCAATTTATGTGCGTCAATCGAAACAAGTAATTCATTCAACTTAGAAAACATCGTGGGTTTGTGGACAAATGCAAAGTGCGAACGATCCTCCGGTCTCATGCCTTCCAAAATATTCGAGAGAATATCTTCCTCAATAACGTTCACGTTCAAGGCGGAAGCAGCCACACGAACCCGATCAGTATATCGGCTTACTGTCTCATTTGATATTTGCACCTGCCAATAGTGCGCATTCTCAGACTCGTTACGAATGCGTGGTGGTAACTTACTTTCTATCGTCCGAGCTCCATGCTGGCCCAATATACTTTTGACAAGGGATAGAACAAGGAAAGTGATACGTGTTACAAACCGGACACCATAGGAAGGACCAGGCCCCTTTGCTTTTTCTTTTATCACTCGTTTATTACATCAGAGAAATACACATTTTAAGACAAAATTTAACTACATGAAATATTGCTCCCAGTAAAGGTGAACATAAGCAGTGACAAAACTCAGTTCTCTTAAGGGTTTCTGCTGGCAAAACATTTTAAGGAGGCAATGTAAGGTTTATATCACTTTAGCTCAAACACATAGCTAGTGATTGAATCACTACACAGACACTTTAAAATTTCGGCAACAAATAAATAGCTTGAATTTTTACTCACAGTAACCAACTAATCAATAGCTTTGCCATTGAATAATTAGTAACCCATTTGGAACGAATTAGCAACACCCAGCAACTAGGCGATTTAATACCATCAGTCTTTATATGTCTTGCTCCCCATTAAATAAACAAATTTACAGTAATTAAATGAATAACAAATGAAACACACTCCACTTGAACTCTTCAGTGGAAGCCAAGCCAAAATGAAGATTCCATTAACTGACTAGCACTGAAGTCACACTAAAGCTCATCTCTGTGTTCCCAGACACACATGGGGCAAACATACAAGACATGATTTTGAATGGAGCACATCAGTAAAACCTGTAGTGGAGCTAACTCGTGCCACTGAAAATTACGGTACTAGACCGGGGCACAAGGTGGTATACAATGAGCTTGCCTTAGTGTTAGACTGCGCTCCAAAATATTAATTCAAATGGAAAATTCAAAATTAAGTACTCATGAACCAGCATTAATTAACGAGGAGTGACACCAGGTCGCTCGAAGGAATGACAACACTTCATTGAAAAGACGAATGCCGGAGACGGCAGTAACATCATACACATTCGAGTTTTAACCAGGAGGCGCTTCCCGCTATACAAGTAAACATTTAACCAAGCACAAGGAAGGAACCCCGAAGAGAAAATTCAAATAAATCCCCCAAATGATAATAATGGACAGGGAACCCCAACTATTTAAATTTAAAAGAATTAGCTCTTCCCAAAGGCAGTGTAAAAGCTAAGGCCACACTTAAGAGGCCACGAAAATTGGTCACAAAAAGTCTCATACATTTGCTCCTTTTCTTTAAAAGAAACACAAGGCTGCTTAACTTCTGCTGGACGTCCGATATGGCTCGTGTAGGATACACCAGGCAGCAACCCAAGCTAGGCGGTCTCAAGGTACGGCGAGCAAAATCAGGAGAGCAGACAGGCAGGCAGCCAACACATAGTACCACAGAATTCGAAACTATCAAAGCACTGGCATGAATCTCAAAGCAGACAGGAAACCACAATACTTCCCGAACTTGATTTAATGATCAACAGAACACTCGTAATCCCCACTGAGCAAACACGTAATCGGGTAGGGCACTTGGCAAAATAATCAGAGACCGACCTACCACTGCCTAGCGTCTTTACATATCACAAATCCTGTGACTGACAAAGAGCTAAATTACTCTCGTCCAAATTACCGACTTCACTAAGTAAAGCCACAGACCAGTACAAATCTGTAAATCTTTCACCTTAGCAAGTTCCTGCCGAACGGTCATCTTCTGCTGATCAGTAAGTTTAAGGTAATTTATGTCAACAAGGCGGTTACTCCAAACGAACAAATGCACTTGCAGCCCACAAATTTGCTTGCAGGTAGGTTGACCACCCTCCAAAAATTGAATATTGCAAGAAATAGCAGCAACTACCTCACCGACAGCGTCAGGGTATATGTGAAGAAGATTATCCAATGCTGTGTGCAATTTGGCTGCAACCTGTGATACACCCACCCCCCCCCCCTCATCAGGGGTGCCCCTCACCCCAGTTCATATTCGAAGTGCTTGCGTTTGAGGTAAGATAAGCCCCAGAAACCTCTGGAATCAATAGCAATATGTTCTCTAAAACGCTTCAAATTATTTTTAGTGCAAGAATTTAAAACTCAGTATTCGAAGCAAAAACGATGCAAAACTGGGACAATTCTCCCCATCCCCACCCTTCCTTACCCAGACAGAAAATACCCAAGCTCTGTGGTCACCATTGAATCCCCTTACGTAAAATGGGAAGGAAAAGGACACATGGAAGGACGGAACCACGATATTCGCACCAATTTTCTTTTGACAGTTCATGTTTACAGAACACATTACACTAACAACCTGAATGCAATATTAACTATGAGCGACAGGACTTATTATTACTTTTTTCTACAAATAATCAGTTTCAACTATTGATCGAAAACCCCAAGCCACGACCAAGAAATCAACAACAAATAAAAAAATTGGAAGCTTCCTTAATTGAAGCAAACTTGGCCTTGAAACTATTAAAAGAATTACTCCCCCACAACTTCAACAAAAAATTGTTACTTACGGCACTTAGAAAGGCTCTTAAGAAATTTAGTCTAGCCTTTGAAAGAAAGGTCTACAGCTACGATTACTAATTATCAGATCATAAGTCAAAACATTCAGTTTTCTTAACAGACGAACCATGAACATTAAGTGACAATTTACGACCTAGCAAGATTTTCTATTACATGCCTGGAATGAATACAGTACGGGAGCGATGGCTAAATATTTAGAAAAAACATCTCAAACATTGACCACTACAGAAAGTAAGCTCAGAGTTTACAAATATTAGCACAGCAAGTACAGGCTGAAATAATATGACTACGAAGATCTGAAAATTAATCATAAATGAGATAATGTTATCCTTTGCAGGATAGACGTGGAATATTTGGCGGAAATTATAGAAATAAGAGCTTTTAAATAACACCGTAGGCTAAATAGACTTCACTTAAGAAACACGCTTCTAGCGCGCGAACAGCTCCACTGACGTAATGTCGGGCAGCCACAAACACTCCCGAGAAACATCATGCCTATGAGTAAAATCAACAGGTCCCCGCGTCCAAGCGCTGCCCATACAGCAGACCTGCTACTCGTAAAACTAAGAGCTCTTAACAATCACTAACCAGGTGAAACATGAGTTAAGCTAAAGAAATGCAATTCACACATGTGTTAATAATTTAATGGCGTAAAACTTTCAAGTCTGCCATAATAAACAAAGAGTAAAGCTACTCTAAATTTCAGAGAGAAAACATTGTTTAATCACATGAAACCGTAAAATGGAGGCGTAATAAACGTCTCCCCTAAAACAACTTAACTGAATAGCGTGAAATCAATCTCAGGAAGTTACTTCAAACAGAAAAACAGTTAATAAGTCACCTGGGGCTATACAGACAGAGACTTGCTTGCTCCAAACTGAAATTTCTAAGAGAAACAGAAGCTTACGTATTTCTAGCAAGTGCTACTAAATTGCTAGCATATACAAGGAAGCCTTTCTTCCATGGGACTTAGAGGTCACGAAGATCTAAAACAGAGTATGAATAGCATACATTAGTTCGACAAATTTCATTAAAATAATCAGAAGATTAAATAATATATTCAAGAAAATATCCCAAGAAGTTAAAAACAATCGCTTAATACACTAGATTTACAACGGCGCTTATGACAAATTTAACGGCAGTATACCAATTTCACCAAACACTAGTGTTACAAGTACACAGGAAAATAACACTGTCTTGAAAGCCATCAGATTTAATGTACCACACGAGTTGTGGCCTGAATAACTAACAGTACGGCAAAACGTCAAGTATCACATACAGCAACAAGCAGCCATCTTTACACGTGTGGAACAAGAACTAACCATTAAATGAATCAGACTCAAACAGACCACTTACGGTTAACAGTAGTTATATAGTAGGTGAAAAGGATTTTGAGCTCCATAAAGCGAGAGCCATCAACCATTGATACACAAGAAGTGTTATTGCGTAATTTCAGCTCAATGCAAAACGCCAGCATCCAAAAGAGCACAGCGTTGACCTAAGAGAAGACAATTCAGTTGTAGCACACTGAACTACGAGGTGAAAACTTCGATGCAGCCACTAACTGTAGGCTACACTCGCAACTAAAGGGTCTCCCAAAAATAAAGCCAACGTTCCACACAGCCAACGGGCCGACCGCTGTCCCTGCTGCCCTCTCACCACGTACCCAAACACCTCCCAACTCCTTATACTCCGGCATGGTTTAAAGACCCCGCTCCAGCGATAACACACAGGAAGCTAAGAATAATTCATGCCATCTAGCGTGGAGCCAGCAAATGAAAGGGGTAGAACAGATGAAATGACGCCGCCACGGCTCAGGAATGCTTACTAGTGACATCACGTCCTAGAGATTGGTGAAGAAACCAGGGACATTTCCACGCTTGCTGCTTGGATATTATAACTTCATATTGTACTTCACGAAGCAGTATCAAGGTAGCTCAGTGCAGTGACTTGTTACGCCAAACTACAAGCCCACTCGACGACGATCAACTGGATTGACGGGTACGTCTAACTGCACTGTGAGCCACCTTTTTTTTTTAGTTCCATTAGTAAACGAGACTGAATTCATTATTGTGATCTACACTGTCACTGTAGCTATTCTGTTGACGCTTTAACTGCTTATCATTATCAGTTCTTTACGCTACTCCTATCGCTTTTTTACGGCTTTTGCTGTAATTTTTTTATTTGTTCATCAAACAACGTACTGCCACGGTCAACTCAGATTAAAGCAAATCGCCTCACACTCTCTAACACAGAAAGCGCCAACAGCAATTATCATTTATAGCGCTTGAAAAGGGGACAGGTGAGATCAAGAGTTAATATCACACGCATTGTGAATGAGGTAAATCACTTGAAAAACGCAACAACAGTTGACGATAAAAATGCTTACAGATGACAGCAGGAATCATTGTGTACTATAACACGCACTGACAACAAAATTCACAATATTCTCGATGACGCTGATTAAGCTGCTCATGCATCCAAATGTGACGCAAGACGCGCTATTTTATGCATGTCACGAGAAATAGAAATAAAACTGATGAACATGGCTCACACAACCGTTGATGATAAACAACCTTTCAGTCCAGTTGTAGTTATTCCACCAGCTAATTTCAGACTACGAATTTCTGGAGATGCTGAGACCTGGGCACGTTACTGGAACAGTTCCAGCAATCGGATTGATCAGGATACCATGATGTCCGCCACCCACAAACACATATTAGTGCGTGGCTGATTAGATGGAGAGCCAAAGCATTAACTTGATAGTATCGCTTGCCTTGGGCTTGGATGTTTGTGATCTCCTTAGGTTAGTTAGGTTTAGTTAGTTCTACGTTATAGGCGACTGATGACGTCGGAAGTTAAGTCGCATAGTGCTCAGACCCATTTGAACCATTTGATAGTATCGCTATGTTAAGAATCCAAGAGAATTCACACTCACGCAGTTGGTGACAAAACTGAATTATAAAAGCTCAGTTGGGTTACTTGGAATCTATCGACCCATCCGGTTTCCGAAAACGGAATCACTTAATTCTAGCCGGCCGAAGTGGCCGTGCGGTTAAAGGCGCTGCAGTCTGGAACCGCAAGACCGCTACGGTCGCAGGTTCGAATCCTGCCTCGGGCATGGATGTTTGTGATGTCCTTAGGTTAGTTAGGTTTAACTAGTTCTAAGTTCTAGGGGACTAATGACCTCAGCAGTTGAGTCCCATAGTGCTCAGAGCCATTTTGAACTTAATTCTACATTCATAGGTTGCAATCACGCCCTCGGCGAAGAAGTAAATGCTTATAATAGTGTAGCAGCGACCAACATTCTCAGAACCTATCGTCACGATATCCGCCAACGCTGGTTATTCATATCAAGCAAACTGGTCTTTCAGAAGGGAACGTGCGTGATGCAGTTGATGGAATTCATAGGTTCAAAAATAGACGCAGCGATTACTGGGCAGAAGATATGCGATGACAACACAACGTCGACTTCCACTTCCACGGCTGCAGCATTTTGTGTCTGTGCTGATCAGATCGTTTTCAGATCTTTATCAGGAGAAAGAATACTGCCGTTCTGCGGATCGGAGCGTGGGATGTCAGATCCCTTAATCGGGCAGGTAGGTTAGAAAACTTAAAAAGGGAAATGGATAGGTTAAAGTTAGATATAATGGGAATTAGTGAAGTTCGGTGGCAGGAGGAACAAGACTTTTGGTCAGGTGAATACAGGATTGTAAATCCAAAATCAAATAGGGGTAATGCAGGAGTAGGTTTAATAATGAATAAAAAAATAGGAGTGCGGGTAAGCTACTACAAACAGCATGGTGAACGCATTAGTGTGGCCAAGATAGACACGAAGCCCACACCTACTACAATAGTACCAGCTTATATGCCAACTAGCTCTGCAGATGATGAAGAAATTCATGAAATGTATGATGAGATAAAGGAAATTACTCAGGTAGTGAAGAGAGACGAAAATTTAATAGTCATGGGTGACTTGAGTTCGGTAGTAGGAAAAGGGAGAGAAAGAAATATATTAGGTGAATATGGATTGGGGGAAAGAAATGAAAGAGGAAGCCGTCTGGTAGAATTTTGCACAGAGCACAACTTAATCATAGCTAACACTTGGTTCAAGAATCATAAAGGAAGGTTTTACACATGGAAGAATCCTGGAAATCCTAGAAGGTATCAGATAGATTATATAATGGTAAGACAGAGATTAAGGAACCAGGTATTAAATTGTACTACCTTTCCAGGGGCAGATGTTAACTGTGACCACAATCTATTGGTTATGAGCTGTAGATTAAAACTGAAGAAACTGCGAAAAGGTGGGTATTTAAGGAGATGGGATCTGGACAAAGTGATTAAGCCAGAGGTTTCAGGGAGAGCATAAGGGAACAATTGTCACAAATGGGGGAAGGAAATACAGTAGAAGAAGAATGGGTAGCTCTGAGGGATGAAGTAGTGAAGGCAGCAGAGGATCAAGTAGGTAAATAGACGAGGGCTAGTGGAAATCCTTGGGTAACAAGAAATATAAAATTTAATTGACGAAAGGAGAAAATATAAAAATGCAGTAAATGAAGCAGGCAAAAAGGAATACAAACGTCTCAAAAATGAGATCGACAGGAAGTGCAAAATAGCTAAGCAAGGATGGCTAGAGGACAGATGTAAGGATGTAGAGGCTTATCTCACTAGGGGTAAGATAGATACTGCCTACAGGAAAATTAAAGTGACATTTGGAGAAAAGAGAACCACTTGTATGTTTATCAAGAGCTCAGGTGGAAACCCAGTTCTAAGCAAAGTAGGGAAAGCAGAAAGGTGGAAGGAGTATATAGAGGGTCGATACAAGGGCGACGTACTTGAGGACAATATTATGGAAATGGAAGAGAATGTAGATGAAGACGAAATGGGAGATACAATACTGCGTGAAGAGTTTGACAGAGCACTGAAAGACCTGCGTCGAAACAAGGCCCCGGGAGTAGACAACATTCCATTAGAGCTACAGACAGCTTTGGGAGAGCCAGTCCTGACAAAACTCTACCATCTGGTGAGCAATATGTATGACACATGCGAAATACCCTCAGAATGCAAGAAGAATAAAATAATTACAATTCCAAAGAAAGCAGGTATTGACAGATGTGAAAATTACCGAACTATCAGTTTCATAAACCACAGCTGCAAATTACTAACGCGAATTCTTTACAGACGGATGGAAAAACTAATAGAAGCCAACCTTGGGGAAGATCATTTTGGATTCCGTAAAAATACTGGAACCCGTGACGCAATACTGACTTTACGACTTATCTTAAAAGAAAGATTAAGGAAAGGCAAACCGACGTTTCTGGCATTTGTAGACTTAGAGAAAGCTTTTGACAGTGTTGACTGGAATACTCTCTTTCAAATTCTGAAGGTGGCAGAGGTAAAATACAGGGAGCGAAAGGCTATTTACAATTTGTACAGAAACCAGATGGCGGTTATAAGAGTCGAGGGACATGAAAGTGAAACAGCGGTTGGGAAGGGACTGAGACAGGTTTGTAGGCTCTCTCCGATGTTCTTCAATCTGTATATTGAGCAAGAAGTAAAGGAGAATATAAGATGAACATAGACAAAAGCAAAAAGAGGATTATGGAATGTAGTCGAATTAAGTCGGGTGATGCTGTTGGATTTAGATTAGGAAATGAGTCACTTTAAGTAGTAAAGGAGTTTTGCTATTTGCTGAGCAAAATAACTGATGATGGTCGAAGTAGAGAGGATATAAAATGTAGACTGGCAATAGCAAAGAAAAGCGTTTCTGAAGAAGAGGAATTTGTTAACATCGAGAATAGATTTAAGTGTCAGGAAGTCGTTTCTGAAAGTATTTGTATGGAGTGTACCATGTATGGAAGTGAAACATGGACGATAAATAGTTTGGACAAGAAGAGAATAGAAGCTTTCGAAAGGTGGTGCTACAGAAGAATGCTGAAGATTAGATGGGTAGACCACATAATTAATGAGGAGGTATTGAAAAGAATTGGGGAGAAGAGGAGTTTGTGGCACAACTGGACAAGAAGAAGGGACCGGTTGGTAGGACGTGTCCTGAGGCATCAAGGGATCACTAATTTATCATTGGAGGGCAGTGTGGAGGGTAAAAATCATAGAGGGAGACCAAGAGATGAATACACTAAGCAGATTGAGAAGGACATAGATTGCAGTAAGTACTGGAAGATGAAGAAGCTTGCACAGGATAGAGTAGCATGGAGGGCTGCGTCAAACCAGTCTCAGGACTGAAGACCACAACAACAACAACCTGATCAGATACATGCATTACATTAAGAGAAAAAAGTTTCAGTCCATAACGCGTTTTGCGGGAACAATGGTAGGTACTTTGTGCTAATTATTGAAAACCGCTTCACAAGACAAATGCGTCGAACGTGTAAGATCTCAGTAGCACCGAGAGACATTTAATAAAATATACTCAATTACTACAGGCTTCAGATTTTTGCAGACGGCTTAGCTGCGCATCGTAGGACTATCAGGACTAAGTAGACTTGCATGATATGTGCTGCACAACGGAAGGTAAACGTCTTTTGGAACAAACTCGTTGACACAATATTTAAAAACTACCTGCCTCCGACCACCGATATCTTAGTTTGTGCAAGTTCGATTCTGATACTAGCTCCTTCCGACTGCGCAGCCTTGTCAGTTTCGAAATTAGAGGAGTGCGGACTAATTATACGACTCCGGTCAGCGAGTATGAAGGTAAACACTGCTTTGAGCCACAACCCAGAGTTCCAAAATGTACGAAGAATATGGCACAAGTTCGCATGCTGCACTTAGATTTAGTTGGTCCCTGGTCAAATTCCGCAGAAGACACTCCCACCAGGCTTTACATTGGGTGTGTTCATGATTGGGAGATTGTCACCAACAGTCTGCCTGAAAAGGAAGGGAGCGTGTCGGGGATGTGATACGTTGCTAGGGGCAGAGAATGTAAAGGATTTTAAACAAAAAGTCTTTATTACAACTCGATCAAGTAAATAGGAAGAAGTAAAAAATACAGGTAACGAATAAGATCTTGAAGTATAGATCGGTATTGCTAATAATATTTACTTGAAGTCTTGTAATGAAAATAAAATAAATTAGGATAGTGTTATCCCGCAAATATCCAACTTGAGTAGCAATCCAGAAAATGACAATACAGTTCCACAAACTTATTAACCCTCACATCCATAACTGGAACAAGTAAAGTGGTACACCCAACTGTTTGTGCTGAATGAGAAAGGTGATTACACCTTTCCTGCTTTGCAGTTTTGCCTTTAACTGTCAACTACAAGGCACCAGCAATAAGGTGCTAAATGAGATTAAAATGAAAAAAAAATCCAACAAAGATTTCTTGGATGTCATTTACGCCATAGTTCCTCAGATTACTGATTTGGATGATTCTGAATTTAATTACCTTTAGAAAAATCTCTTAAAGTTATCACAATTAACAATGGCTAAATCCAAATTCTTCTCATCGATAGAGGGCAATCCGAAAGCAAAAACTTTGAGGAGAAGTGCAATGCTGTACAGTCGAAACATTTCATAGCAGTTTAAAGAAATAATTACATGACACTCGCCCAAGCTTCTAGTAAAATTTTAAAGCTACAGATATGACGACGAGTAAATTCAAGATATTACAAATGCGTGCGCCTGATAGCTTACATGAAAAAGAAACAGACAACTATCGCTTATGAACAGCACATCTACCAACATAATCAAAATGGATGAAGTAAAACAAGCACGGATTAACTTATTTTATGATTATTTATTGTATGGCCTTCATTGGACCACTGTGGTCAAAAATACAAAGTTCTAAACAAGTTGTTACACATGGATACAATCTGGTTCGACAATAACTAAATATATTTAGGTATTATAATTATTAGAGTCTATTCTTATATGAAAGGTGTTTTGCTCTTCTGTCTGCCCAATATTTCTTCATTCTTTCAGATATTTTCTTTCTTTCTTCATCTGAGACAACTCTTCCTGTACTCCTTTTATTGATTTTCATTTGTAGTCTGGTTTGCGGGTCTGGCAGTATTCTGGTTTTCTCTGTCTTGTTTTTTAAGTCATCTACTGTAATTTGAAGTTCTTTTATATCTTCCTTAATTTCTGTGATCCATTTAATGTCGCTCTTGCTATTCCACAATTTTTGTATTATTTTTTACTAATTCTGCTTTCTGGAGTTCTCATCAGATGTCCAAAGAATGAGATGCGTTTCTTCCTGATTGTGCTCATGACTGGTTCTATTTTCTTATATACTATTTCATTTGATGCTATTCTCCAATGTCCATTTATTTTATACTGTTTATTTATACATGTCCTGATTATTCTTCTTTCTATTTTTAGTATTCTGTCAATTTCTGCTGTATTAGTTGTTTTGAAGATAGTTTCAGCTGCATACGTTATTTCTGGTTGTGTAACTGCTTTATAGTGTTTTAATTTTGCATCTATAGATAGGCTTTTTTTGTTGTATGTAGTTTTGGTAATGTAATTTGCATAGTTCAGTTTTTTTTTATTCTATTTTGCCATGATGGCTTCTCATTTAGATTGTATGTTATTATTTCGCCTAAATATTTAAATTTATCAAGAATTTTGATTTCCTGTTCTCCTATTGTAATTTTGTTTGCAAGTGGTGGATCAGTTAGCATCATCTCCGTTTTTTCAAATGATATTCTAAGGCCTACTTTCTCTGCTATTTCTTGTAGCGATTTCACTTGTTGCCTGGCATCTTGAACGGTGTTGGCTTGGAGAGCAAGATCATCAGCGAATCCCAAGCAGTTTAAGCTAATATCATCTTTTGCACTTCCAATTCTTATCCTCTTTGGATTGTCCTTGTACCATTCTCTCATTATGTATTCCAGTGCACAGTTGAGAAGTAATGGTGATAGGCCGTCACCTTGCCTTAAGCCTGTTTTTATGAGGACTGGTTCCGAAATTTCTCCTCTAAACCTCAATTTGATTTGGTGTTGGTTAGAGTGAGTTGTATTATTTTAATTAGTTTTGGATGGAGTCCTAGATTTCTTAAAATTTTTAATACTGAAGGTCTGTGGAGACAGTCATATGCCTTCTTAAAATCTACAAATTTTATTGCCAGAGGTTTGTTCCGTTTGCCATGATTTCTCCATTTTCCTTGTTACTGTGTGTCATTCTTCCATCTTCATCTTTCAGTATTAGTGTAGGGGCCTCATATTGTTGTAGTTGTTTCCCAAAGATTTTGTAGTAGTTCCAGGAATTGGTTTTATGATAATTACATTCTATAGACTTTATAATATCTTTATGAAATCCTCTCTTGATTCTTCTAATATTTTGAGTGAATTTTTTTCTTTCATTTTTTAGGTTGATGGCATTTTCTTCAGTTTTATGTGTTTGAAACTTTAACCATGCTTGGTGTCTATCTTCATGGAATTTGTCACATTCTGATGTCCACCATGCATGTTTCCTTCGTGGGTTCAAGGGACTTAGATTCTCTGCTTCTTTTTTAAGATTATGCACTAGTTGTTCTAGATCATCTGTTAATTTGATGGTTTGTGTTATTTGTTGGTACTTATTATTTTTAATTAGCTGATGTGGGTCAAACCTCCTTTTTATTTTATTAGTTTTTCTGGTCCTCTTCTTTAATGGTGTGAACTTGATTTTAATTTTAACTATATAATGGTCTGAGCCTGTGTCTACTCCTCTCAGTACTTAAACATTGTGGATCTCCTTATGAAAATTTTTGTCCATACAGACATGGTCTAGCTGCCACTCGCCTTTCCTCCAGTCTGGATGTTTCCATGTTTTAGGTTTACTTGGCTTCCTCTTAAAGTATGTTGATTTAGATATAAGGTTGTGTTCTCTGCAGAGTTCTACAAGTCTTTGACCGTTTTTGTTTGTAATTTATGTGGACTCCATTTTCCAATTTTATCTTTATATTTCCTTTCTTTTCCCAACTGAGCATTGAAATCTCCCAATAAGATTTTTACATTCTTTTTATTTACTCTGTTCACAGTTTGTTCTAGAAGGTCCCAAAATTTATGTACCTCTTCCTTTATTTTTGTTAGACAATTTTTTTCATTTGTTGGGGCATGAGCATTTATTATTGTATAGGTTTTATTCATTGTTTTAAAGCTTAGAGTCGCAATTCTTGGTGATACTGCTTGGAAATCCGTTACTGAATCTATTATTTTTATGTTTACTAAAAACCCTGTTCCAAACTGGGGACATTGTTTCATTGCCCTCGGTCCTGGTTTCCCATTATAAATTCTGTGTCCTTGTGATTCGAATGGGTCCTCTGTGGTGTTTCTCATTTCTTGGATCCCTGTTATTAAAATTTTTTGTTTATTTAGTTCATCTGTGAGCTCCTTGAGTTTTCCGGTCTGAAGTAGTGAGTTTATGGTGAGTGTTGCTATATAATTTATTTGCTCATGTTTAATCTTCTTTTTGTGTTTTAGTGTGCATTTGGATGGTTGCAAACGCTCCGATTCGTTGCTGTCTTCTAGTTGACTACCCACCGAATCCGATGTAGCCTTTTCCTGCCTTTTTGAGCGGGACGGTGGAATTTTTTTCCTAAAAGACCTTTCCATTTTTGACTGTCGAAGGTTGTCAACCTTAGTTGGAGCAAGCTCCGATTTACAACTCCGGTTGTTAACCGCAGAGGGTGTGTTTGGTCCGCGAGAGCTATTTTATTTCACTCAAGTCCGCCAGTAAACCGGTGAGGACTTCCCTATCCGCCACCTGGGACGCGCCACGTATGAGTATGACCTCTCCTCCTACTATGACAGCATAGTAGGTTCGTGGACTGATTAACTTATAATAAGACATAATTTTACTCAGCTGACAGCTACACAAAACAATGAACAAACATATCTAATGATTCAGTGCCTACGAGCACATCACAATGGCTCTTGAACATGAACATGACTAACTGGGCACAGATTGGATACGATAGCATATTTGTACAACCCACTCCATATGATGATTCTAACAAGGGAACCTCCCAATCGCACCCCCCTCAGATTTAGTTATAAGCTGGCACAGTGGATAGGCCTTGAAAAACTGAACACAGATCAATCGAGAAAACAGGAAGAAGTTGTGTGGAACTATGAAAAAAATAAGCAAAATATACAAACAGAGTAGTCCATGCGCAAGATAGGCAACATGAACGAGGGTGTGAGCTCAGGAGCGCCGTGGTCCCGTGGTTAGCGTGAGCAGTTTCCGACTGAGAGGTACTTGGTTCAAGTCTTCCCTCGAGTGAAAAGTTTAATTTTTTATTTTCAGACAATTAGCATCTGTCCATCAGTCCGTCCGTCCGATGCGATGTATCTGCGCCGTAATATGAATACAGCGCACGGAAGAGAGAGCATTCCTGCTAACGAGGCAAAACACAGACACTAAAATTATTACAGTGAACAGAGACGTCAATGAACGAACGGTGCGAAAATAAAGAGAGTAAACTTTTCACTGGAGGGAAGACTTCACCCTACGACCTCTCCTTCCGCAGCTGCTCACGCTAACCACGGGACCACGACGCTGCTGCGCTTGATGTTGCCTATCTTGATGTTGCCTATCTTGCGCATGGACTTCTCAGTTTGTACATTTTGCTTATTTTTTCATAGCTCCACACAACTTCTTCCTGTTTTCTCGGCTGATCTGAGTTCAGTTTTTCAAGGCCTATCCACTGTGCCAATTTATAACTAAATCTGAGGGGGATGCGATGGGGAGGTTCCCTTTTAAGTACCGCCTGCAACATAATAAACTTCATTAATACACTTTCCTCTCACATAAGATTGCATATCACTTGATTGAAGAACCTATACAAAAGGTGAAAATCAAATGAAGTGGATTTTATTAGTGAATTTTTGATAAATAGGCACGAGAGATCAACAAACATTGCATTGGTCGTAACAAATGGTCTTAGGTACCATTAAATGGAATAGAAGAAGACAAACATATACCATAAAGATTAATTCTACGTCGTATGTGTAATCACGTGAATACCAACTTTGCGGAACCGAGCGAGGTGGCGCAGCGGTTAGCACACTGGACTCGCATTCGGGAGAACGACGGTTCAATCCCGCGTCCGGCCATCCTGATTTAGGTTTTCCGTGATCTCCCTAAATCGCTCCAGGCAAATGCCAGGATGGTTCCTTTGAAAGGGCACGGCCGACTTCTTTCCATAATCCAATGAGACCAATGACCTCGCTGTTTGGTCTCTTCCCCCAAACAACCGCCAACCAACTTTGCGCCACAACTCCTAGATGGTAACTCCTGCGCATTATGTATTACTAACAAACGAATCAACCCGAAACAACAGACCTACCACAGGGTATGATGGTCATGGGCATGGCTCACTTTACCGGAGATTTAATCATAGAAATTAAAATGAAGCTGCTACCATCTAAAACGGCCAGATAGCATAACTCGCACATATCAAAGAAACTGGAAAGTAAGAAAAAGGCAGAAACCCTCAGATGATACCAAAGCCAACGCTCGCCATTAACATTTGCATCATTTTGGAAATGCATGCTACACTGAGAGCAGCAAGGACGTAAGGTGCTAGGCCAGTCGGAAACAGAACACTAACATCAACGAGCACGAGGCCAGTCCGCCACTTCAGCCGTATAAAAACTGGGCAGTGATATTCAAGTATTTTATTATTCCCAGCTACACTTCCACATTCCCCTCTGTCTGCATCACAGGGTCCAGCAGTGTCATGGACGCCACTCCGCTGTCTGCAAAACAGCACGGAATGGAAGGGCTACCTCAGCGACCAGTGCGAAGTACTGCGGCGTGCCAGCCGTGTACATCTCTGGTGTTTGATGACGTCAGGATGAGCCAGCAGCCAACTCAGGGGGCCTTCGTCTCTGTTACCTCAGCACTGCTAGCTGGGAGCCGCATGCTGCATGCTTGTTCGCAATCATGGTGAAGATCACGGGTGACAACAAGGGCCTGCGATCCGACAGCCAAATCTGTGGCCCTCACCTCAGGATGCCTCCAGCGTGTGTTTGGAGCCAACGAGACTGCCCGCAGTAGCGAGCCGTCGACTAGCCCGCCGATAGCTGGCTATTGACCCCGCACTGGCCTCAGAGCTTCGGACCAGCGACCCGCCGTGGACTGGAGCGCTGGCGCCCCATCTGCTGCGTGTAGCCGGTGGTGTGGTACGCCCCTCCATCCAGGATAGCTGCCACACTCGAACCCCCTCGTTAGAAAACCGTATCCTATTTGTATGCAGCTGTGTGCCTCGGTTTTGCTAACGCACCGCTCGAAATCAAGTACTCGTAACACCTAGGTTGGGCCAGTGGACCCCTTCTGCCTGTAACATGCGCCATGCAAACCAATGTGTTTACTCTTTTCAGCGGTTCTACAGCCCTGTGGCCTCCATTTTATCGCTGGAAAGTGTTACTTATTGTCAACACAACCGCACCTGGCTGTAATATGTGCACTCAGAATTATTGAACTGGATCTTATTTTTTCCTATCTTAAACGGTTGTGTCACTACAATTCCATACGCTGTAGCGCCTGCCCTCTCAAAACATGCTGCTTTGGACAGTAGTCTTTGCCCTCACAAATCTGTGTCGCAGCAGTCGCAAGGTGGAAGGAGAAATGGTTCAAATGGCTCTGCGCACTATGGGACTTAACTTCTGAGGTCATCAGTCCCCTAGAACTTAGAACTACTTAAACCTAACTAACCTAAGGACATCACACACATCCATGCCCGAGGCAGGATTCGAACCTGCGACCGTCGTGGTCTCACGGTTCCAGACTGTAGCGCCTAGAACCACACGGCCACCCCGGCCGGCGTGCAAGGAGAAATAATTACAAAAATTATCTCTGTCACCTATGCATATTATTTCCCTTACATGCTGATACATAGCATTGGATCACTGATTTGCATAGTGAAGTATGTCCATTGTATATTAAATGAACTTTGTGTCTATGTAGAATCAAACATAATAATGAAGGATGAACTGGCATGATGGGTCTTAGTACCCTGTATCAGAGGGAATGAAGGTTTGCCATCTTATTCAGTCAGTACTCTTTGTTAGTTTGTATCACTTCCCAAGACTGCTCATCGTTCAAATACATGTTGATATTCATTATTATGGTTTCCAGATTATGTCACCTGCAATAATTTTGGATTATGAAAAGTCATAAACTGTTCAAAAGGGCCCTGCATCGTTACTTATTGTACAACATAATGAAGACACCACAAGGACAATGAACTAAAAGTTCCCCATCTGCAGAATGCTAAAGACCACCCATACCCATTGTTGTCACTGACATACATTCGTAAGTCGTGTTACATTTAGAACTCTGCTCTAAAATGAACACCTTTAAGATGTCCAACAAATAACACACCTTAAATTGAATTCCTTAAACAATTACAGTTAAACTGATACGTCACAGGACATAGTTATTTGAAATTGCACGAATTTTATTGATATGCAGATCTAATAAATAAGCCAACATTTCAAGAATATGAACCATCAACACTTACAGTAGCAAGTGCACGCAAGTAATTTCGCCGACCTACGATGAGACGCAGTTTTGATGGAAGGAAAATTTTACAAAAGCACGGCCCTCCTGCACAACTGAAATCTCACTGTGGGACACCTAGTGGACACGCCAGAGACACTGCATAAGCCAATGTCAGATAAAACGTCCAGAGAAACCTACCTCAAAACATTGGTGACTCAATGTACCCACTTGTGTTAAAACTCGCATGAAAGAAAAAAACTGTTTATCTCAGTATCAGGAAGCAGAAGATAAACTCCGCCCTACAAAACAAACAACGCCTGTGATAGGCTAACAAACCTGTAGTGGGTGAAGTTACAATAAGTACGAATGCTGTGGTTGGCCAAAAAGAGAACACGTGGCCACCAGCTTGGATATAGGCAAATTACAGACAGAGTGATTCCCTCCTTCTCTTATAGAAAATCGTTGAGTGTTTCGGCAATGCGGCTCATGCCATGCTGAAACGATTACGAGAGGCATTATGTGAACACTTGTTCATAGATATGTGTTAACTCGTAAGGGGTTAAACTGCACAGTCTCCTGATGTGGAGAATTGCACCGAGCGCTGACGGACAAGACTTGCGAGCGATTTCAGGGCAACGACGTATGCGCTATTGCAGTCAAATAACGTGTACCACGGCATTGAACTTAGCTGGGGAATAACTAGGAGTTTCGGATTCACCTAAGACGTAAGAAATGTATCGAACTGGAATTTGAATAGTCGAGAGAGATTTAGAATAGATTCTCAGATTCACAACTCGCGCAGACTGCAGCCACTGCTGCCCCGCCAACCAAAGGGAAACAACTCTTTCGTGCTGTGCCACCAAGTGATATTCAATTGACACTCAGAATTGCGGTAGTCTCTGGCTCTCCTTTTTTTCCTTTTTTGACATTTAACCATGACCTGTGGTTAAACATATTCATGCTTGCCGGGCTTAATTGAAGCAGAAGCGCGAGATATCCGATTTATTGAAAACAATTGATCAGCCCCCTGTAGAGTACTTTATACCCTGACGTTATAAAAATTGTTGTAAATGTACATTTCTTTTTGATTGCTCTTTACCGACCCCCCTCAATTTTGGGTACTTTCGTTGTGCAGGCATTTTAGAGTAATTGTTATCTCTGGCCCCAAATTTGTTTCTATTTCATCGCCTCCAAGACATGGTCATCAACCATATCATCATTAAGAACCTTACAATAGCTAGGAATTTCGCTTCACAGTTGTGAACACACAGTATCAATATTTTACCATCCTGTACGTACATTTGATAACGTTGCTATGTCATGAAATGATACTAAGAGTAAAAATGAACCTGAATAACGAAAATGTAAGATTTTCAATTTTCCGAACATATAGTTACGTCTGAATCCGTACACTAGTTTCTGTTAGTTATAACGTTTCATTTTCAGGGAGTGTCGTGAAACCGACGTTGAGACCGTTGTCTGATTATATCACTGTCCATACTGCTGCACTCTTCTGAGATCTGCGTGCGTCAAATGGTATCTTTCTACCTTCCTTCAACACCAAAGTCCTAAAACGCTCACAGAGCGCCCTTGCGCATCTGTAGAAGGAAAACAGATCAAAATAACTCCCACCCATGTTACATAATGGTGACCCTGCTTGGATGGTAAAATACCTTGGTAAGATGGACAACCATTTGTAATTACGAGGACAAAAAATAATATCCTCTTAGAAATTTTCGTATTTTTTTGTAATGTATCAACCAATGATAAACATTAGTGTCTACTGAGAAGTCAACAGGGAGACAGAGACGGGCAATCCACTGAGAGACGTACACAGTATCCTCCTAGTATAGTCCTAAATCAATTGTTACCTTTAAGTTTTTCTTGCAAGCGCACAAGTGGCAGACACAGTTTTGATAAGTTGGTTCTGTCCCAACTGGTAAGTGACAGTCGAACAATCTTGTTAAAGTGCCAAGGGAACAAGGAACAGTAGACAAAAAGTTAAGATAATAATTTTATGAAGCGAGTAAGGTCGTATGATCGCATGGTTACGCGTAGTAAGGTGCGTCAGTTAAATTAACAAAGACGTGAATCAGAGAAATTAGCAATGGCAGATCGAGACCTTGACCGAACTGAGATTGACACTCAGCTGTATAACGTACGTGATCATCAGGACAGAACAACAGACGACACAACGCAGCGAGAAATAGATTAGGGGGTGCAGCAGGATGTAAATACAGAAAAACAAGGCACCATAAGCGGCGACCAGCATAATGCATAGGTGCAGGAAGACGGGGAATGTCTTGAATACGTACAACCCATAGTACATGTAATAAGACCTCTCTCACAACCGAGTATAGGAAAGCAAGTCGAAATGTGTCACCACATGTTTACTGCAGTCAGTTGCGGACAGACACGAGAATGTAAACCTAGAATGAAGCATTGGAAGAAGAGATAGTGGGACACGTTAATTTGTCGGAAATTGTCCTGCAATTAACGCGCACCATAACGATACAAAACAGAGAGATAAAACAACACACACATGAGCAGAATGATCAGAGTGCGGGAACAGCGAAACAACTGCAACTAATTAGTAAGCAGAATGCAGAAACAACTAAACACCTGCATTATACCAAAATTAGTTCAATTGGGTCTAAGCACTATGGGGCTGAACATCTGTCATCAGTCCCCTAAAATTAGAACCACTTAAACCTAACTAACGTAAGGACATCACACACATCCATGCCCGAGGCAGGATTCGAAACTGCGACCGTAGCAGCAGCGCGTTTCCGGCCTGAAGCGCCTAGAACCGCTTGGCCACAGCGGCCGGCTGCTGCATGAGATCGAACGACAGTTAAGTAACACAGCAGAAGAGGCAAAAGAATTCCGGGATATGATCGAAAATTTAATAATAGGTGACACACAGAACAGATATTGACAAAGTCCAGGTGGGCGTGCAGACATTGCAGGATGACACCCAGACCGAAATATGAACATTGCATGATGACACTCAGGCTGAAATTAAAACATTACGTGACGACGTCCAAACATGTTATTGCAATTACACGCCAAGCAGCTGGCACAGTACGACAAATAGTTACAAATAGTGTGTTGCCAAAATGAATAACAAAAGCGGTTTTCAACAGAGATGATACTCGCTTTGTGAGAATACAAGCGAAACCGAAGACTCAGTTGGAAAAACTCAGAGGAGAACTGTTGTGAACTATGCAAGAGCAAAGTGATCAAGACCATAAAGCTCTGAATCCGCAACAATGCTACCAGAAAGGAAAGAAGTTTCACATGGAATGGAAAAAATATTTCACGCAAATGCAACTCCAAATACAGGCGGTGAAGAAATTACTCGTTAGCCGAATACCTGCAATGGCAGGGGCACGTTTTGAAACTTACGATGAGCAGACGGCACCATGAAGACATCAGGTACCACAAGCATACTTTTCGGAACCATTCTGATCACATGATGAGTTGACAAGATTATCCAGGCAAGACACCGAACCAAAACGTGACAGGGAAATGCAGGGGCGCGAAAGTTACAGCGTTAAGCATACCAACAGTCGCGCTGAGCCGATGGAAGAAAGTTATTACGTTCCATTACAACAATATCATGCAAGACTAGGCTAATGTTACAATGGGCAACATCCAATGGATATACCTCAACCTGAAAGATTGACACCTGACATGATCGGGAACAGAAGAGGTAAGGACTCTCGAATGTCCTACGGTATCATGACGAGCTACGACAACTTTATTTAATTTATTTATTTATTTATTGTTCCGTGGAAACAAATTAAGGAGAAGTATTGGATTAGATTGTTTCGTGGAGGAGACAAGACAGCGAGGTAATCGGTCTCATCGGATAAGGGAGGGATGGGGAAGGAAGTCGGCCGTGCCCTATCAGAGGAACCATCATGTATTTGCCTGGAGCGATTCAGGAAAATCACGGAAAACCTAAATCAGGATGGCCGGACGCGGGATTGAACCGTCGTCCTCCCGAATGCGAGTCCAGTGTGCTAGCCACTGCGCCACCGCGCTCGGTTTTTAAGGAGTAGTCTCCATGGTCATGGAACGAGTCAATACATGAAATAATAACACGATAGTAAAAACAGGTAAAATGAAATATAAGAAACATATTCAGGCGACAAGTCGTAAGTTTAAATAGAGAAAATCAACAATGTAACACTGGAATTTGTTTAATTTTTCAGCTCTTCCAGAAGCTTCTCGACAGAATAGAAGCAGTGAGCCATGAGGAAACTCTTCAATTTGACTTAAAAGTGTTTGGGCTGGTGCTAAGATTTTTGCGTTCTTGTGGTAGATTATTGAAAATGGATGCAGCAGAATACTGCAGTCCTTTCTGCACAAGAGTAAAGGAAGTGCATTCCACATGCAGATTTGATTTTTGCCTGGTATTAACTGTGTGAAAGCTGCTAACTTTTGGGAATAAGCTAATATTGCTAACAACAAACGACATTAAAGAAAATATATACTGTGAGGGCAACGTCAGAAATCCCAGACTAATGAATAGGGGTCGACAAGAGGTTCTCGAACTTACACCACATATAGCTCGAACAGCCCGTTTTTGAGTCAAAAAATACCTTTTTGAATCAGAAGAATTACCCCAAAAAATAATACCATACGACATAAGCGTATAAAAATATGCGAAGTAGACTACTTTTCGTGATGAACTGCTACTTATTTCGGATACTGTTCTAATGGTAAATAAAGCAGCATTTAGTTTCTGAACAAGATCCTGAACATCGGCTTTCCACAACAGCTTACTACCTATCCGAACGCCTAGGACCTTAAACTGTTCTGTCTCGCTTATAATATGCCCATTCTGTGTGATCAGAATATCGATTCCTGTTGAATTGTGAGTTAGAAACTGTAAAAACTGAGTCTTACTGTGATTTAGCATCAAATTATTTTCCACAGTGGCCGAGTGGTTCTAGGCGCTTCAGCCTGGAACCGCGCGACCGCTACGGTCGCAGCTTCGAATCATGCCTCGGGCATGGATGTGTGTGATGTCCTTAGGTTAGTTAGGTTTAAGTAGTTCTAAGTTCTAGGGGGCTGATGACCTCAGATGTTAAGTCCCATAGTGCTCAGAGCCTTTTGAACCACTTTGATTTTCCACAAGCCACGAACTTATTTCATTAACTATATTATTTGATACTGTTTCAATATTACACACAAGATCCTTCACTACCAAGCTGGTGTCATCAGCAAACAGAAATATTTTTGAATCACCTGTATTACTAGAAGGCATGTCATTTATATAAATAAGGAAAGGCAATGGCCCCAGCACCGACCCTTGGGGAACGCCCCACATCACAGTGCCCATTGGGACTGAACATCACTACCACTCTCAATATTGCGGAGAATTACATTCTGCTTTCTGTTCTTAAAGTAAGAGGCGTACCAATTGTAAGCTACTCCCCTTACTCCATAATGGTCCCACTTGTGCAGTAATATTTTGTGGTCAACACAGTCAAAAGCCTATGTTAAATCAAAGAACACACCTAGCGCTCGCGACCTTTTATTTAATTTGTTCAAAACCTCACAGAGAAAAGAGAATATAGCATTTTCAGTTGTTAAACCATTTCTAAAACGAAACTGTACATTTCACAGCGAATTATGTGAATTTAAGTGCTCCAGTAACCTTGTATATACAACCTTCTCGATAACTTTAGCAAACACCGATGGCTTAGAAATAGGTCTAAAATTGTCAACATTATCCCTGTCTCCCTTTTTACAAAGTGACTTCACTACCGAGTACTTTAATAGTCAGGAAACCGACCACTCCTAAAGGAAAAGTTACAGATATGGGTAAGTACTGGACTAACATACATAGAACAATACTTCAGTATTCTCCTAGATACTCCATCATATCCATGAGAGTTCTTGGTCTTCACTGATTTAATTATTAACTCAATCTCCTTCTTGTCAGTATCATGAAGGAGCGTTTCAGGTAACAGTCTCGGAAAACTTTTTTCTAAGAGCGCTATATGATTCCCTGTTGGGACTAGGTTTCTATTTAGTTCACCTGCTATACTCAGAAAGTGATTATTAAATACTGTACATATATGCGACTTATCAGTAACACGGACATTCCCACTACGCACTGATTCTATATCCTCGACCTGTCTCTGCAGACCAGCCACTGCCTTTACGACTGACCATATGGTTTTAATTTTACCCTGAGACTTAGCTATTCTATCTGCATACCACATACTTGTTGCCTTCCTAATAATATTTTTGGGCACCTTACGATACTGTTTGTAATGGGTGTTGCATTTAGATTTTGACTGTTTCTAACGTTTTGATACAACTGCCACTTTGTTCTACAAGATATTCTTATCCCTCTAGTCAGCTACTAGGCTGCCTGTTTGTGCTAGTACCCTGTTTTGAACGTTCTAACGGAAAGAAACTTTCAAAGAGCATGAGAAAAGTCTCGAGGAAAGTATTATATTTATCGTCTACTGTATCAGCACTATAAACATCTTGCCACTCTCGTTCCTTGATAAGGTGTACAAAGGTCTCTACAGCAATCAGATCAGCTTTCCCAAACAGTTAATAACTATATTTAACATTTGTTGCAGCACAAAAATCTTTTACAGTTAAAATTTTTGCATCATAATCTGAAAGGCCATTCACCTTTTTGCTAACAGAATGCCCTTCTAGCCCACACTTGTCACTCACAGTAAAATTTTGCAGTTATTGAAACAAGAAAATTATCTAAGTTCCGCTAGTACAATAAGATGTTAAAAAACTGACTACAATAATCACAGACTTACTCTACATGGGGAGTAAATACTATTATTAACAGTATTAATCAACAACAAATGAGAATATAACAAAAGACTAACACAAAAAGAAAATAAAACGTCTAATGACGCAGTAACGAAACTGAAAACAGTTCCCAAAACGTCCTTCTGAAATTATTTTACCAGAAAACACCAAGAACACTGGTTGAAGACTACCAAAGTTCCTAAATGATCCACTGAACAGAAACAATTAATTGGTACTTAGCTCTCGATACGCAGCTACAGCTGCAACTGGTCAGCGCGGAATGTTAACACAGGTAAGAGGTTGAGTTGCTCGATACGAAACACTCACACATATCAGGTCACAACACAAGAAAGGCAGAGGTGAATGAAGAAACCACTAATAAGTCACTTATATAGTAAATAATTTCACAAAAACCGTTAAAATATGTATCTGAAACCTAAAAATATATAAAAACTTAGAGAGCGATCTCACACGCAGTCACGCGCTTATGACGTCACACCAAAGACTCAATCATTTTCGCACTGTAAGGAAGTCTTAGCAGTTCTATGAAGGAGACTCACAGCATCCAAGAACCTTCATTGATCAATTGAGAGAAGGACTACCAGAGCATTGGCATTAACACACAATCTAGACTTTATATGTGCTCGTATGTCTGGAACAGTAGCAGAAACGATACAAAACGTAGCAGCTACATGTCGATCATATGGAGGTTTCACAGGTAAGTCTATCTCATTCTACTGGTCGACTGAAGCTCAAAATAGGGTGAAGTATGAACCACTACAAACTCCACACATACACAATACCGGAGTGAAGAGCCCTGTAAAATTTTTTGAAGCAATGACAAAGAAAAATCAATGTTTGGATATGCCATACAGCTATGGAGGATTTATTAAATGTGTACCACGAAGCTGCCACTAAAATACCAACAGTAACTGGTAGGGCGTGGAGGCAATAACGTGGAAGCCTCCACAGGAATTCTAAGAGAACTAGAATTCATACTCTCGGAAGTTGAGGCAAAAGAAAAGCGAAACCAGCTTGAAAACGTGGATGAAAGACCAAAAAATGCGCCAGAGACTGCACGAAGGAATGTCAGCTATTACCAACCATGTTCTAACTTCTCTCCGAGAAATGACTATCGATTTCAACAGAGAAATGGGTACTGATACGGGACAAGAAATGGCTACGGTTATGCACCCAGGAATGCCAATAATTGCTAGAGGAGGAATAACGGCAATCGCAATGGGTATTGGAGGACAAACAGGCCGACAAATTACCAGCAACGGAACCTGAATCACCAAGTCGAACAAAGACACGAGGGACCGTAAGAAGACATGAAGATAAGGCCAGCAAACGCCGAGAAACGTTCGAATTTACGAGCAGCCGTCGATGCAAACAGCAGCAACGTAACGAAAGAAATATGCACCTTATCACTAGAGGGGAAAGATGGAGAAACAGAACCACAGAGACCAAAAGAAGTCGAGGCACCGCAAACATCAGGTTCGACAGCAATTATTTGGGATGATTTCGCAAAAAAAAAAAAAAAAAAAAAAAAAAAAACGGACTACTGGAACAAAATGAAGCAGGCATAAAGGAAGTCGAGGTAAAAAGCAAAGTAATTAGCACTGTGCCGGCCGGAGTGTCCGAGCGGTCCCAGTCGCTGCAGTCTGGAACCGCGCGACCGCTACGGTCGCAGGCTCGAATCCTGCCTGGGGAATCGATGTGCATAGTGCTCAGAGCTATTTCAACCATTTTTTTTTAATTAGCGCTGCAGAGTTATTTAATACTGTAACTAGGGAGAGGTGATTCCAAGAGGATAACATACCGTCGAGAGAAATAAACATTTTTTCTCACGACAGGTAATAAATGAGGAAATAGGATTGCAGGTATCAAATGGAGGCAGGAAAACAGCGACATCGTGTGGGGGTGTAATTAATTGGGAAGATACTGACGAAGTAAAAGAACTACCTGAGGCAGGAACAACAGAATATAGGAATGCGGACGAAGTAATTAGATTGGCACAGTTATTTGAGGCTGAGCCAGGAAAAATGAACTCAAGGAAGATAATAGGCAGTCGACGGAAGTTGAAAATAAATTACAATTGGGCACAGGTTCCAATGTGTAGAATGATGGAAGTTACATAGATATAATAAGGGCATTAAATGTGGTTATGTGGGAGTTTCCGTGAAGAAAGAAGAGGCAGATTTAACTGAGCGGAGGGAAGATGAAGTTAAATGTGGAGAAGAAGTTGTAGAATAGAGCGAGAGAGAGATAGTGGTCGAAACATATCCAATGGAAGGTTCGAATTCACAGGTAAAAATCCTGAAACGACTCACATATCATTCCATAGATTATGATTTAATGCAGGGCGATGAGGATGAACAGAGAAAATCGCTCGACATTCAACCAGCGGTGAAAGTCATTATAGCGAAAATTCCAATTAATGGAGTCATAGACAGGGGAACCGAGCTAGTCTCGATTTTGGAGAACTTATTTAACAAATGCAGTGCTAATGCAGAATTACCGATGTAGAAAAGATTAATGTGAGGGGTCCCATCAAAAACCATGCGGCGTAAGTCAATAAACAATCAATGTAAACTCTTTCGTTCTAAAGCCAATACTCCACAAGACTCCGCATTAAAAGGTCCACATTATTATGAGGGCCACACCAAACTACGGCAACATCCTGTTGCAAAATTCGACGAAGGATGACACTGCCCACCGAAAAGTATGTCGACAATCATCTGGCACAAGTCCTTCAGCTTCGTGCAAAGACACTCGTCACCAACCTCATATAAGAACATTCCTAGACATCGTGTGAAAATAGTGGTCGAAATTAGGTAGAGATCAGTGTCAGACAGAGAAAATGCTGTAAAGAGCACAACATTTGACATGGGACTTCGATGTATTCATAACGATTTGATACAGTTTACATCTTTCTCTAGAAGATGTGTAAGTGCCTGAGTAATAACTGTATAACCATCTTTCCATAACCGTTGTTTCCTGTGTAATGCTGGAATAACTGTTGTTAAGAAAGGTTTTATGTACTTATATTAATTAAAATAATGTGTTAAAAATAAAACCTGTTTAGTGTATTGTGTCATAAAGATACCATTTTTGTAAAGTTAATTTACTGTCTATAAGTGTAATATTTTTAAATTTTATCATGTGTAATTAAATGGTTCAAATGGCTCTGAGCACTATGGGACTTAACTTCTGAGGTCATCAGTCCCCTAGAATGTAGTACTACTTAAACCCAACTAACCTAAGGACATCACACACATCCATGCCCGAGGCAGGATTTGAACCTGCGACCGTAGCGGTCGCGAGGTTCTAGACTGTAGCGCCTAGAACCGCTCGGCCACCACGGCCGGAAAATGTAATTATCAATGCAACATTTATTAAAAATCAAATTGTCTGTTAGAATAATATTTTTAAAGAGAATATGTGTGTATGAACATTGTTAGTGCCTATAATATTTTTGAGTTTGCGTAATTTATTAACAGAAAGCTTTAAAATTTTGACATGAGTGGGATTATCTGCAGAATTATTTTGAGGCTTATATTATTGTTAGAATCATAATTTCTGTAAAACAAACAGCTGAATGTAAATACTGCATTTTTGGATTATGTATAAAGTAATTTAACTGTTGAGTTCACTTATGTACTGAGTGGTTGAGGTAATTGCTTTAAGATATCTATATGAGAGGCACCTCATCTTCGATATAAGATGTGAAATACACACAACACAATTAAATAAATAATAACATGAAATTGACGTCATTATTAATAAAACGGTTATAGTCTCCACTTAAGAGAGACCATTAAATCACTAATAATGCTAACCATGTTAAAAATAAGGTATACAAAGAACAGAATGAAATTGAATATGGAATAGATGAAGTGGAATATTCAATTCTTACAGGAATGTATAATTTTTGACTGACTTAGACAACACATCAACCATTGTACAACTTCAGTACAAAAAATTATCGTGTAAGGTTTCTTATATGTAAGGTGTCAAAGAAACAGCATACCTTACATTAAATTCCTGAAACAATTTTGGTTACATCGATTTGTAGCACAACATAGTTACGTTAAATAGCAGAAATTTTATTGATATTCAGATCTAATAAATAAGTCAGCATTTGGTGAATGTCAACCACTAACACTCACACTAGTAATTGCATGCAAGTAATTTCCCCGACCCGAGCTACGAGATGCAGTTCTAAGGGAAAGGGAATTCTACGATGGCATAGAAGTCCCACATGGCTCAAATCTCAGAGTGGGACACTCATGGGACACAATGAAACGCCGGAGTCAATGCACAGGCCTCTGGCAAAAGTACCCCTTGTCCCTGCTTTTAACGATGACCCTCTGGAAAGCCTTTCTACAGGAACATAGCGCGAGATGCCACAAAACGTCTGGAGAAACCCAATTTAAAACATTGGTGACTCACTGTAGCCAACTGTGGTAAAACTCGCATGTAGGAATGATCTGTATATCGCAGTATTACATAGCAAAAGTTAAACTCGGCCTTATGAAAGAAACGATGCGTGTGATAGGCTTCAAAACTCTAATGGGTGGAGTTATAACATGTTCTAAGGCTCTGACTGATGAGAATGAAAACGGGTGGCCTCCCGTTTTGTTATAGGCAAATTTCAGTCAGAGTATTTGATTTCTTCTCTTGCAGAAAATCGTCGAGTGTTTCAGCAAGACAACTCGCGTCGCTCTGAGACGATTGCGAGGGTCACTGTGGGAACACTTAATCACAGGCTCGTCTTAACTTGTAAGGAGTTAAATTGCTAGGTCTCCTAATATGTAAAATCGCACTGAGCTCTGACGGTTAACGCTTGCAAACGATTTCAGGGCAATGACGTACGCTCTGTTCTAGTCAAACAGCATGTACCATGCCAATTTACGTACCTAGGGAATAACTAGGAGTCTCGGCTTCACTGAAGACGTAAAAAATGTATCCAACTGATGTTTAACAGTCGAGAAAGATTTAGAATAGATCACAGGTTCACAGTTCTCATCGACAGCAGCCACTGCCGCCGCCACCCAAAGGTAAATACTCGCTCTCACACTGTGCCAGCAAGTGATACACAGTTGACACTCAGAACTTCTGTCGTCTCCATCTCTCCTTTCTTTTCTTACATTCAACGATGATCTTTAGTTAAACAAATTAATGCTTGTCGGGCTTAACTGAAGCAGAAGTGTGGGATATCCGATTTACTGAAAACAATTGAACAGCCCTTGTAGAGTATTTTACACCCTGACGTTATAAAAATTCCTCTTTTTGATTGCTCTTTACCGACCCCCCTCAATTTTGAGTACTTTCGTTGTGCATGCATTTTAGAGTAATTGTTATCTCTGGTCCCAAATTTGTTTATATTTCATCGCCTCCCAGACATGGTCATCGACCATATCACCATTAAGAACCTTATAATAGCTAGGAATTTCGCTTCACAGTCGTGAACACACAGTATCAATATTTTACCATCCTGTACGTAAATTTGATAACGTTGCTATGTCATGAAATGATACTAAGAGTAAAAAGGAACCTGAATAACGAAAATCTAAGATTTTCATTTTTCCGAACATATAGTTACGTCTGAATCCGTACACTCTGTTAGTGATAACGTTTCCTTTTCAGGGAGCGTCGTGAAACAGACATTGAGATCATTGTCTGATTACATCACTGTCCATACTGCTGCACTCTTCTGAGATCTGCATGCGTCAAATGGTATCTTTCTACCTTGCAGGCCATAGGTTCAACACCAAAGTCCTAAAACGCTCACAGAGCGCCCTTGCGTATCTGTAGAAGGGAAACAGATCAAAATAGCAATTGCAGATCGAGACCTTAACCGAACTGAGATTGACACTGACTTCATCCGCAGATGAACTTTCCTAAACAAAGGCGGTTACTTACCAGCTCCGCTCGCGTGTAATTTCTAACCGTCTGGAGTCCCGGCAAGGCGTGTTAAATATTGAGTACGAGGAGCGTGACCTAAGATTCGGACTATCATCTTATATGAGTCAATTGGAAAAACTTTATATGTTTATTGAAATGTGGCAGAGAGATAAACACGAACGGAAGAGGGAAGACAGAGTGAAAAACGCGAGCGTGAAGAGAATGAGTGGGTGCGGGACGTAAAGCAAGCCATGTTATTCTCCAATTTAAAATCGCACATGGAAACTAAACTTGACTCAGTGAATAATGATTTGAAGGACGAATTAAAAGCGGACTCGAATCAGAAATGGTTACAGTAACGGCCGAAACCGACTAAGTAAAGGGTAATATGAAAACCAAATTGGGTACAGTGGAATGCAAGATAGATTTGGTAGAAGACGAACTAAAAGAAGGTCTCAAACATGAAGTAGATGCAGTTAAAACTGACGTACGTGCGCAAATAGATAGCAACATTTCCACGGAAGCTGACCAAATTGTGACGTTGGAAAATGGCATGAAATCAATGGCCGACCAGCTTGAGCTTCAAGTAACCGCTTACCAGTCTGAGGCGGCAAAGACGCTGAAAAAGTACGAAGAAGTATCTGGAAAGGTCAACAAGCTTGAAGATAATATCAATAAAACCGGCTATAAAATGACAGAATTGTCAGATGACACGTTTGTTGGATATTGAGAGTAAAATAAAGCATGGCTTAGACACGTACACCACAGAGCTGAATAAGAGATACGAAGATTGGGTGGAGACCAAACATAGGAGAATATCCGACAAGGTAACGAACGAGCTGAAAGACGCCGTAAAATCAGCCACAATGGAAGTTTTAGCTCCTCCCGGATCTTCAGGAGACATAGTCTGTAGCGAGTTAGGGCAGATTCGACGTGTCTTCATGAGAGATTTACCAGAGTGGAAACGCAAACTTGACGGTCAAATTGATACAATGCAACACCGCTTAAATGATCTCCAAGACAATGGGATGCAGGGCGAATCCCAGAGCGAATTGCCAACCTTAAACAACTTGCCGGAATATTTCGACCGCCAGCAACAAGCTTCCATACGATCAGTACCATAGCAGGACTACCAACCTTTACAACCGGAACAAATCGCTCAAGTATCGCTCGCGAATCTTTTGAAAGAAGAGATTGTATTGAAGCATAGAGTCTGTCAAACATTCATACCAGAGAAAACAAACATTCACTCTGTCGTATTTTTAAAAGGATTTTCTGGCGTATTCCAAGAAAGTTGGTCAGACCGCCAACGCATACAGTTTGTTATCGGATTCATTCTATGAGAAAATGCGTTATTGGGAATAGAAATGCTCGATAGATGTCATACCTATGCTGAATTCGAACACCAATTTTTACATAAGTTATGGAGCTCAGTATTTCAGCAGAGACTTCGGAAAGAAGTGTATAATGCTGAACATTTTCATGCCAAATTTCGGAGTCTAAGGCGGTATTTCGAGAAGTACTTAAGGAAGATTGCCTATTGGGATAAACCAATCACCACTAAAGCTGTAATAATGATTTTCAAGTAGAAATTGCCTTTAGCGGTAAGGGAAAAACTTTCTGGATGAAAACAAGGAGATGTTCTTATCCGTGTTGGACAACTTGACCTCATCCATGAAGACGCGCGTTTTCAGAACCACAGTTACGGATATCAAACGCCAAGCGCACCGGCCGCCGACATACACGGCAGCGCGAGTGGGAACAGTCAGTGTAGTCAACAGGTGAACGCGAACTGTCAGCCAAGCAACGGAAAGAACAATGGCAACAATAAGAATGGGAATCAGCGGATCAGACAATAATTACAGACACAACCCCATTTATAATGACAATCCGAAAAACTATGGTAATGGCTACAAATGAGACTGATGACCTCAGATGTTAAGTCCCATAGTGCTCAGAGCCATTTGAACCATTTGAGAGATACAAATGAAATAGATACGGCAACGGTTACCAACGTAAGAACTACGGTGGGAACCAATACGGCGATCAAAACGATGGAGGGTACCAAAATGGGTCCCGAAATCAACTTTCAGCAGCAGAACCACGTCATGCAATTCCAACAAAATGCGCCACCACTGCAAGCAACGAATGCAAATAATCAGCAGCAGTTGAAACAAAATCAGAAGCCGCATGGAAAATACAATTCGCCCATATTCTACACCCAAGTCAGTCCGCCGCTGAACTTTAATATTAACAGACAACCGGAATTCGTACCAACGGGAACATGGTATCCAAGCTATACCGTGACGATAACTGAAAACAATAGAGCGAGCGCAACGTCAAACGGTAGTAGCTCAGCCCATGGAAAGCGGAAAACTAGAAGCAGCTAGTCCAAGCCTCCGTGGGTTGGCTGCGGAATGCGCAGGGGGCGACTTCATGACGTAGTCAATAAATCTCACACGCCATGATCAGAACTCAGATATACGTGAAGCATTAATAGCAGAAAGGAGACCAAAGAAACAGAACACTTATGGGAAGTGTGGCGAAATAAATAAAAAACATTTTAATTTATTGGTTTTTTTTTAAATGGGGAAAAATTATGGATATGGAACTGTAACTTTAGAAGTTTAGAAAGGCTTTTTTACTGATTGTATTGACCGGCTTGAATGCGGACAAATACACTGCTGCGTGAAATATGCCTGTAATATAATTTACCATTCCGATTAATTACATTTTGAATTCTACGTCATTGTTGATTTAATCAGAGTTCTCACCTTAGACGTAGAATTAGTACTTCTGCCACAATATTACTTCATTAGTCGCCATCGATGTTCTTCTCTTTGTTGACCGTGTGTATCTTCCTGAGTCGGCATCGGTTCACTTCACGAAGATGGTGGAAACCAAGGAAAACTATGCTACGTCGCTTTAAATAATTTTCGTAACACTTCGATACTTTTCACTATTTTTTATTCACAAGACAATAAGACTTGCTCTGCTCGTCGCACAAACCATAATTACTAACAAGATGGCTGCCTTTCCGCACACACAAAAAATTACGTCCATGCTCCACAAGGCAACAATCGAAAGTGTCTCTTAGCTCCTTCTTGGAGTATGAAACAAAAGAGAATCCAATGTGAACATGACAAAGATTATAATCTACATGCCTCTCAATTTAATCTTTGGCGCAGCCTTTAAGGTATTGTATGTCTCTGCGTCGGAATGTGCCATTACAACTGCCCCCCTACTGTATACTGTCACTAGAAAATTTTATTTGGTTGACAGGATACAGTAGTCGACCTAGCAATTGATAGGTTTGGGGGTCTTTTATTTACAAACTTCATCTTTATTGTCTCACTTTCATGGCACTGTGAATTCTTTGGTATTACTGAGTATGTGTCAGTTTTTTGGTATACTTATGCTAATATTTACAAACCTTAATCCTAATATACAAAGTTCTGGTTAATACTGAGAAAACGACATCATGTAGTAAAGTTTGTACAATAAAATATACAATGAATACAACGTTATTTACAAATGTTTCCTTCCTCATCAGGGGTGAAAATTAAGTCCTTGTATTGCTTTCTGTATTTATTCTGGGGCGACGAGCTTTGTTCGCTAGCCCCAGTGTTGAATATGGGCGGGTGATACGCGCGCCTGATTGTTTGGTCGTCCATTAGCGGGCGACGTTGGTTGAATGCGCGCGCCAGTGCACTGAATATACATAGACGTGCGGGTACCGTCGAGACTTCCGAACCTCAGTATGCGTGTGCTTTTTGTAGTTTCTTCCAGTACTTAGACTGGATACGACGAGGTACATTGGAATATGTGCCCCGAAGAACACACCACACTATGTGCGAGGCGGAGGACGATCCCGTCAATGCAGCTAACTGGTAAGAAGCGTACCATGTCAAACTTGTTTGGCATTGTCTTTTCCTATTGTGACGCCATGGGTCGTTTGACGATACAAGCTCCAATTTTCGATGTCACTTGTTTAGGCTCGCTGACACTTGCAACGTAGCCCCCCTTTGCACATTTTTAATTTCTACACACCGAATTTGCATTAACCCCTTTTACCTATTGTACCGAGATTCATTTCCCTCAATACTTCTAGTCAATGTACATAAGTATTCACAAATTTGTAAGTCACGGGACTTGGCATGAAATACAACGTACATCACATACAATGGAATAACATATAACACATACAATACACTGGTTACATAAATTACAGGAAAAAACTATCGACAAAAATTGAAAAAGTTTTGACCACTCGTAGTGGCTTCTTCGTCTTGGATTTTACTGACACACACATTTTTCCATTAATCAGTTAGAAGGAACAAGTCCTTTTTTTTTTCCTTCTTGAACTCGAGTATATGTTAAGGTTTACCTCCGTTACGTATTCTTCATACGCGACGACATGCATCAGCATGCACAGAATACACCTGTAGCCGCTCCACTGAAGCTTTGGAAGGGAATTTTCTACCTTCTACTTAGGGTAGTGGCAACGACTACGTGTGTGCTTCGGTTTTTACGTATAAAATCTGAAAATGCACGAAATAATCATTTATATGCAGCATAACCCTAATATGTACTGTGTTTTGGGCGTAAGCACATTCTGGTGTGCTTGTAAATCATTAACCCTTTTAAAAGTTCCTACATTAACATGGACATATAAACATAAAATTTTGAAGTTCATGGTGTAACTACTATTAATATGCACAGTGTTTCATAAAAGCGGCACGCCCTTGTGTGCGTGTATCATCTTCATTTAAAATGTGCTTATAGGCGTCTTGTGTTATCATGCGAGAAAAAATACATTTTAATGCATCGGTTGTCATGAAAATCTCTGTACACGAATAATCCGACTTTCATAGCTTCAGTGCAGCATAAAATTCTGTATGACTTTTTTTTTTTAGTATATTTTACAGACGATTCCTTTGCTTACAGGTCGTCGATCACGCTACTTACCTGTTTCTCGTATAGCGGCGATATCATTTTCATTCTTTGTGATTGTAAATCGCTATATGTATGAAAGGTATAATTTTGACATGATTTATCATTTCATATTTCAAGTGTGTAAAGTAATTCATACCTTCCTTCTGCAAAAAAATGGTTCAAATGGCTCTCAGCACTATGGGACTTAACATCTGAGGTCATCAGTCCCCTAGACTTAGAGCTACTTAAACCTAACTAACCTAAGGACATCACACACATTCATGCCCGAGGCAGGATTCGAACCTGCGACCGTAGCAGCAGCGCGGTTCCGGACTGGAGCGCCTAGAACCGCATGGCCACATCGGCCGGCTTCCTTCTGCATACATGAGTGAAGAATCGCTATGTTGCGCTGGGTATCAGGTTTTTCGTATTTTCTCGTAAACTCGTAGAGTCTTACGGTTTTAATTAAGTATTTCTTGACGTTAGGTATACATGTTTATACGAGGTTGTCTTTGCGTTTAATTTTCCTTAAACACTTCTATGTTGTTTAGGTTCCGTACATGTACAGAGCTTCTTTCGCCTTCCACACATTCATACATATGTTTATACACACAAAAAATATCTACCACTATAATATACACTTTGCTGGTGGGGCCCTTTTTCGGTACCTTGCACCATTTCTTCAATATTCCGAAATAATTCAGGGTGTGCTGAGCATCGTTCCCTCATACTAATAATACTTACAACTAAATATTTCTTCTTACATACATAACTGCCTTACGGTCCATTAATGCGCAATCATTCCATATTTTCCTCCTTTACACTTTAGCTTTCGTACATGTAACCTCGTGTATAGCTTATATATTCTACAAAGTTGTTTGCTGAGTGCTTTAGGTGTCTCCTAACGTTAATGTGTTTCTCTCTCAATAAATCCTAGGTATTTGTTTTTAGAGCGATTTAGTTCATTACTCACGCTGCATAGATCTGTTTATTATTTTCCTATTTTAAAGCTTGTGTCATTCTATTCCTTAGTCACAAAAATTCACGCGTTTACCTTGTTGTTCATTCTGAAAATCGCTAGCTACTGTGTAATGTAAATGTATGCGTTATCTCTTTGATTTCCTCTTTGCTGCTTTTTCCCTATATGTAATTGTGTGTTGCTCTCGTGTTACATACCCTTTCTTCCGGTTATATATCTGTATTATTTATTTATTTATTTATTGTTCTATTTTCTTTCTCCTTCCTTACTAGCTAAGATTTTTACTCAGTATAATATAATATTACAATACCGACCATGACAATACCGACCATGACCAGTATGTACTTGTATATTCACTTTTACTACGTAGTACCAACTTATAATTAAATTTTCTAAACTACTATTTACAAGACTTGTGTACCCTTTCCTTTCTTGTTTTTGAATGGCTTTCATCACTGTGTCTCATAGTAAGAGTGGTCTCAAAACTTTTAAACGTTCCGCGCATGCGCGCTTATGTACCACAACTGGACTGTAGGCGCGGGGAAAACTCTGCATTGTTGGTGAACATTATTCGTGTTAGCCACCATCGTGTAATAGAGTCACGTGACGCCTGGACTCGACCGCGAATGCGCCTTCGCGCTTTGTATACACTCAGCTGATCGGACAGGGAAGCGGGAAAGATTTCTCCCCGACTCGCTGCCTACAGCGCGCCAATAACCTCGTCTTGACATGCAGCTATCGCGTGGACATGAGCTGAGCGTTGGATTGCAACTTCGACGTGTGGTTCGTTGCTCGTCTCAAGCGAACAAACTCTGACCTTCGCGCTAATTTGTCTTTGTTCCCCTCTCTTAAATAACTGAGTTAGACTACAAAATTACCGTATGGTTTATTTTATAGTGTTAAGACTCACAGTAACACATGTTTCATTAGGTGTGGTTAAATATGCGTTTTTAAGCTGGCATATGCCCCCAGTTGGTTACTAGTTTCGATGTTAATTGAAATTTCAGTTATGTTTTCTAGTTTAATGCATGTTTTTCACTAACTGACTGTCTTTTTCAATGTACTTCTTAAACTACGAACACCGGACTTAAAGTTTTTATTTTTTTATTTTTTTGTGTTCGCAAGTTTCCTAGGTTAATGACAGCAATTTTACTATGTGATCCAAGGTTGTATAATTTCAATTTTGCTAAAATAATATATAACCTTTAATGAAAAAATTCCTTGATATCCTTGTGGGGGTATAACCCTTTCACCTTGCCTGTTCGTGTGTTACCTAACAGATACCATCCTGGGTGAGGTTTGTCTATTATAATGAAAGGGCCATCATAAAACAACTGCCACTTTTTGTTTAATGCGTTAATTTTAGAGGATTTTGGGTGGGTACGTAATAGTACTTCCTGTCCAATGTTAAATTCTGTAACCTTTCTTGTGTTTTTTGTTGAACTGCTTTCTCCTTATTTCTGCTTGTTCTTCCATCTATAGTAATGCTTGACGTACCTTTTCGTCTAGTGTTATTTCCTTTGTGGCTAATTTAGGTAAAGGTTTAGCCCATTCGTCAAGTTCTGTGCCTTGAAACATTAACTCTGTAGGTGTAAAGCCTGTTGAACTATGAATTAAATTATTTACAATATGCTGAAATGGGGCTATGTATTCTACCCATTTTGTCTGCTTATTTGGTATATAAGTTCTTATAAAGCGATTAAATTCTTTGAAATTTCTCTCAATTGGGCTCGATTCTGGGTTAAATTTGGATACCAATATATGTTTTATGTTTTGAGATTCGAGAAATATTTTCCATTTATTACTAGTGAAGTTTGTTGCATTATCAGTTAATATAATTTTCGGTTTTCCCACTAGTGGTATGTAGTCTTCTATCATGCGTTTGATTATTGATCCCGACAGTACCGCTTTTACAGCATACATTTTTAAATTCTTTGTGAAGACATCATAAAATGCGATCACATATCTAACTCCTCCCCTAGCTCGTGGATATTGTCCTGCTGCGTCCACGGAAACTAGTTCTCTTGGTCTAGTTGGAATGATAGGGTGTAATACGTCCAAACAAGATCTATTAAGATGTTTAACCTTCTGACATATTGTACACTTTTTTATTATTTGTTCAATCCTGCGTCTGAGATTCGGGAAGTAACAATACGTTGATATTTTCGCTGTACATTTTGATACCGCATAGGGTCCCCATACTCTATGTGTGTGTCTTATCAAATTGTCTATGTATTCTTCCGGGATGCAGACATACCAGGTGTTGGATTGTGGATTGCACCTGTAGAAAAGAACATCGTTTGACATTGTGTAATATTGTTTCAATGTATTATTGTCATCTGCCGGCAGTCTTTGCATAACCTGTCTCCATATATTATCTTCCTTTTGTAGTTTGCTCATGTCTTTACACATCTTTCTGTAATATGGTTGAAATGTGCCATCATGCATCAGAAAAACTCTAAAATCGGAAGTCTGTTCGATCAATTCATTGAACTCGCTCAAGTCTTGTGGCAAACGCGATAATGCGTCAGCAATTACATTCAGTTCACCCTTGATATAAACTATCTCGAAATCAAATTCCTGGAGGAATAAACACCAACGTGCAATCCGTTTGTGCGACAATTAACATGTGAGTAAAAACGATAATGCTTGATGGTCACAAAACACTCGTGTATGCCTTCCCCAGAGATAGTATTGGAACTTGCGGAAAGCCCACACTACAGCTAACGCTTCAAGTTCAGTTGCCGAATAGGCTCTTTCACATTCCGTTAACGTTCTACTGGCAAAACTAATTACGTTTACTTTCTGTTCTCCATTATCATTTACTAATTGAAATAGACAAGAGCCTAATCCCTGACATGATGCGTCCGTGCTCAAAGAAAAGTTGTAGTTCATGTTAGGATGCTTCAAAATGGGTGCGTTTATGAGTGCCTGTTTCATTTTTACGAAATCTTCCTCATATTTTTCTGTCCACAACCATGTGTGGTTTATCCTTAAAAGGTTGAGTAGGGAATCACTATTCAGTAACTGTTTGGGCATGAATTTTCGAAAAGATGACGTGACCCCCAGAAAAGCTTTCAATTGTTTACGTGTTTGTGGTGAGGAGAAATATTCTATGGCATCAAGCTTTTTTTTTGGATCTGGTAAAATTCCGCCTGGTGAAATAATGTGGCCTAAAAATTTTATTTGATCCCTTCAGAATTCGGACTTCTTAAAATTTGCTGTGACGTCATATTCTCGGAATTTTTGGAACACTTTGTTTACCAATTCTACATGCTCTTGCCAGGTCTCCGTGGCTATCAATAGATCGTCTACATACAACGTCACTTTGCTAATCAGTTCTGGACCCAATACTCTGTCTAAAGCCTGTATAAACACCCCAGCACTCACGTTGAGTCCAAATGGCAGTACTTGGAATTGATAGCTTCTGCCGGCATGAATGAACGCAGTATAATTTCTGCTATCACTATGTAGGGCTATTTGCCAATACGGAGCCTTCATGTCAATGGATGTTAAATACTTCACTCCATGAAATTTAAGCAATTGCTCATCTAAGTTCTCCGGCCTAGTGCGTATTGGTACGATGATCTTATTCATTTCCCGCGCATCAAGTACTAATCTGACCGAGCCGTCAGGTTTGCTAACAGCTAGGATGGGACTACAGTACGGTGAATGCGAAGGTTCTATCACCTTCCTCAGACCCATTCTATCTATTTCTTTGCGAACCGCTTCCTTCTTTGCCCATGGTATCGCATATGATTTATGGCAGTACGTTTTATGTGGGTAGACTTCCATTTTGTATTCATAACTTTTGATTATTGTCGGCTGTTTTCTAAAAATGTCTCGGTATTCGTAAATAAGATCTGCTAGTTCATTTTGTTGAGTCTCTGAAAGACAAGTGGATTTTCCTACCTTCTCGTCGGCGGCCTGTTCGTTAATTATTTCCGTGTTTAATTGTTCGGGGAAAGGAATATCTATCAATAAAACTTGTGGGTAAACTAATTTTACTTCAGCTTGTTTCTGTAATTGGCCATTACGATCTATTGTTGACTTTACAAGATTGACCTTCACACTACGACTGCCCACTCGGAAATAGCAAAGTCCACTGCCTACGTCGATGTTTACTTTATGCTGCCGGAAAACTTCCATACCTAAAATACAATTGACGATTAATTTGTCAACGATTAAGAATGTACAGTTTATCGTGACATCGCTAATGGTAACAGGTAATTGGGTCTGCCACTTAATACTTTTTGACTTGTTACCTACAGCTGTCAAGATTTTACAATTTTCCGTTGGCAACACTGGTACTTTTAATGCTTTCGGAACTTCTTTAAATAAACTGATAGAAATAATATTCGTAGATGCGTCTGTATCTAAAATTACGTTGGTAATTATAGTTCCTATCTTTGCTGTTATTACAGCCTGCACGAGGTCACTTACCTTGTCCGGTGCTTTCATCTCTTCTTCACCTAGATCATCTTCTACGGTAGCATCCTGATCATATCTTAAAATAATTGTTTAAGATGTAATGTGTGCTTGTTTGTGCCCCCTGTTGTCAAATCGGTCGGCCGGTGGGTGCTCATTGCGACCGATTGTTGTTTACCGGGGGAGACAACGGCGTTGCTTCAGTACTGTCCGTTACATCTACGTAGTGTACTGAGTGGTTATTCTGTCGCCAATTAGATTCCGGACCGCTGCGTGCAACATTTTCTTGCGACCGGTCGTCGCTGTTTCTCCTTGGTAGGTCATTCCTATTACCGTAACTATTGTAATTTTCATTTGTGTGCCGCCTTTCATAACGCGGACCTGACCAATCATTCACGTGATTTCTATCATTTCCATACCGGTGTGGACCGTAATCTGTATTATATCTTCGGTCTTCACGTCTCTGTGGCGCCGAATTCCTCCGATTTCCGTAATTCCAGTTTACATTATTTGGCCTTGTCGCATACGGATGCCAACTGTGTTGGTTTTGTCCATTGCCATTAAAATGATTCCCGTTACCGTTGTTTTGATTGGTTACGGAGTGTTCATTCCGGCTAATTGTGCTGGGCTCTTCTTCGTATATTAGATCATTTGAGTCAAGCACAGAAAGAAAGTATTCAAGGTCGTTCTCCGGTATGGTTACCAATTTTTCGCGTAAGTTCGGGGGTAGTCTGTTTTTCAGAATTTTGATAACATCTGCGTGCGGTATAGGATTGTTCCAATAGCGCGTCTTATTCAAATACTTTTCGAAATACTTTCTCAACCCGACGTTTTTTAGGTTGAACGGTTGTGGGTTGAATACCTCACGTCGCAGTCTTTCTTGGACCCAGCAGACCAATATTTCTCCAAGAAAGCCCGTTCAAATTGTTCGTAGGTGACGCACTGTTCAGCCATGTCTGTGGCCCACAAAAGTGCGTCGCCTTGTGTGAAGCCTACTACATATCTAATCTTCTGTGCCTCAGTCCAGTTTCTTGGTAAGACATTTTTAAATGCTCTTACGAATACGACTGGATGAGTTTTTCTGGATTCTGTGGAGAAAACTGGAAACTGTCTATGTTTCAACAGGCCCTCATCGACTAGAATCGTCGAGATGCAAGGCGACACGCCTACTGCCTGTTGCAGCACCGCCTTTGGCGAATAGCCATTGTTTGCCTGCGCCGGTGCGTGCACATACAACGTACTGGGCGCGTGAGGTTCTGCGTTATTGACATCGTAATCTGGCACGGGCGAATAACTGTCGCGCTGCCTGTTGCTTGGCGCAGGCAAGTCATTTGAAACATTCAGTCTACCTGCGATTTCCTTAGGTATTCTGTCCTCGGCTACTTTGATTAAATTACCTAATTTTTCAAAAAGTTTTGTTTCCCGGTCAGTTATTGATTCGTTTATATTACCGGTTTCTAAAGTTTCAATTATTTTGATAATGCCCGCGTTGATACATCGAGTCTCCTGTTTCAGATAACCGACTTCCTCGTTAACGTTATTAACTTGGTCAGGTATTTCTTCACATGCAGACTGTACTCTTGTTAAATTTAATTGAATAGCCTGTTCGTTTTCATGTATTTCATTTTGTACCGTTTGTGTTTGATGGTGTGTTTCTACGATTTCTGACAGTTCCTGTTCCTGTTTGTTTGTAAGATCTGACAGTTTCTTTTCTAAATCATTTGCCAATACATTGTATACACTATTGACTGTTTTGATGACTTTGTCTTCGATCTTTTGATCGATTTCATTGGTGAGTTTATTTAAGCGTTGATCGAAATGTCTGTGCATGTTTTCAAATTGCGTGTTTACACTTGAAAACTGCTATTGGAACCCAATCTGATTTCTAGATTCGAGAGTTTTGTGTTCGTTGTGTTGTGGCTGATTTCTAGATACGACAGTTTTGTGTTCGTTGTGTTGTGGCTGATTTCTAGATTCGACAGTTTTGTGTTCGTTGTATTGTGGCTGATTCCTAGATTCGACAGTTTTGTGTTCGTTGTGTAGTGACTGATCTTTAAATCAGATAATTGCTCGCTCACGTTTGACATCAGACTATATAATGCCTCAAGCGTAACTGATGAAGCTTGTGTGTTTGTATTTATGCCATTATTTGTTGCCATTGTTTCTCTGTCACGGTCTGATTGAATCGAAACCGGGCTAGGTTCACTGATTTCACGCGAAATATTTTCATCTGATCTGGTAATCGATGCTTCATCGACTGTGTACAAAGTTTCATTTGCAAGTGGTTCGTTATTGTTAATCCCTGTGGAGTGCAATTGAATTGTATTTACTTCTACATTATGTTGTGCTGAAAAACTAATTGCGTCATCATTTACGTCACTGTTGTCAGAATCGGTGACGTGTCCATGAACATTTGTCAAATTAAAATTCTCCGATTCCATTGTGAAGATATTATTTTTATCTGTACTTTACTGAATCTAAATCTTTAAATTCTCTCGCAGTTGAATTAATAAAAACATCTCGCGACTGTTATTTGTTGCGCGTCGGAAATTTACAAGATGGCGCACTACGTCTTCTAATTCTGCGATTGTTAAACATAAAAAAGTAATTATCAAAGTGTAATTGTGTGTTGTCACAAACACTACCAGGATTTTAATATCGAAAGAAAAGGTTCTGCTTTAAGTGGAGCTAAGCCAAGGTGCAGCCACTGCATGCGTTTGCGCTTTCCTACCTTAATTACGGCTGAGCTGCGTCACTCACGATTACGTTAGGTTTGTAAATCCTTGTCCTTGTTCCTTCTGGTTATTGTGCCATCCGTTTATACAGTTAATATTTTTTCACCTTATTCGTCATTTTCCATGTGCGTCATGTACAAGTACATTTGTAGTACAACAATGAAGTACTTACTCTTTGTTCCACCAGCACTGTCCCTGTCAGCGGTCGCCAGTGTGGCGAAATAAATAAAAAAAATTAAATTTATTGGTTTTTTCTAAATGAGGAAACTTTAGAATTTTTGAAAGGCTTTTTTACTGATTGTATTGACCGGCTTGAATGCGGACAAATACACTGCTGCGTGAAATATGCCTGCAATATAATTTACCATTCCGATTAATTATATTTTGAATTCTACGTCATTGTTGATTTAATCAGAGTTCTCACCTTAGACGTAGAATTAGTACTTCTGCCACAATAATAATTCATTAGTCGCCATCGATGTTCTTCTCTTTGTTGACCGCGTGTATCTTCCTGAGTCGGCATCAGTTCACTTCACGAAGACGGTGGAAACCAAGGAAAACTATGCTACGTCGCTTTAAATAATTTTCGTAACACTTCGATACTTTTCACTTTTTTTTATTCACAAGACAATAAGACTTGCTCTGCTCGTCGCACAAACCATAATTACTAACAAGATGGCTGCCTTTCCGCACACACAAAAAATTACGTCCATGCTCCACAAGGCAACAATCGAAAGTGTCTCTTAGCTCCTTCTTGGAGTATGAAACAAAAGAGAATCCAATGTGTACATTACAAAGATTATAATCTACATGCCTCTCAATTTAATCTTTGGCGCAGCCTTTAAGGTACTGTGTGTCTCTGCGTCGGAATGTGTTATTACTGAAGTCCGAAAAATGGTTCAAATGGCTCTGAGCACTATGGGACTCAACTGCTGTGGTCATAAGTCCCCTAGAACTTAGAACTACTTAAACCTAACTAACCTAAGGACAGCACACAACACCCAGCCATCACGAGGCAGAGAAAATCCCTGACCCCGCCGGGAATCGAACCCGGGAACCCGGGCGTGGGAAGCGAGAACGCTACCGCACGACCACGAGATGCGGGCACTGAAGTCCGAGTACAAGCTTCTGCGCAGATATATATCGCTGATTTACCCATCATAACAAGTACTGATATAGGTGCGAACGTGAATGCAATGTCATTGTGTGTTTTCAGAAAAGTATTTGCCAATATCAAAGTACCCACTTTACCTGTTCAAGGCTGTACAGTCACCGGTGCTGTCGGTTCCATGATTCAAAGAGTAAACCTTCAAACCCAAATACCAGTCCGAATAGAATCAGTGACGATCGCATGTGCGTTTTTAGTCATGAAAAATCTATCCGTTCCTTAAATACTCGGTATGGAGTTTCTCCGGAAGACAAGAGCAGTAACTGATATTTATAACGGTACATGCAAGTTAACAGTCAATGAGAATGCAATTATGGTTCAACTTTGGCTTCACAAGATAAGAGTAGCAGATTGACAATGTCGCGTTTTCATGCGCCGACTGTACCGGAAGGGTAAAGTACGCAACGATCACCTGTTGCATTTCAGCCAACAGACTGCCAATTGTGACGAAGACCAGCAAATACCGGCTCAAGAAGAAATAATTCGGAAAATCATGAAATTACGTGAACTAACAGACGCCCAACAGCATGACTTATTCCATCTTTTAATGAGATATTCATGCGTATTTTCTACCAAGACAGGGATAATAAGAGGCCTAGAGTTCGACATGAACGTCATTCCCCATGACATATACAGCAAGACCACCTATGCAGTTCCACAATCCAAGAAGGCAGCTGTTAGAGACGATATAAGAAAAATGATCAAGTGGAACATTATTGGAAACTCTGATTCACGCTATTGCAGCCCCTTAGTTCCTGTTATAAAGGAAGGTGGCAGTGGACGCTCGCCACATTAATAAAATAATATCACCGGTTTGCAAGACGCCTGAACCGCTCGAAGAGCAATTACAGAAATTTAGAGGTGTAAGGTATATGTCTAGTGTTGACCTAAGAAATAGCTACTGGCAAGTCCGGCTGTCACAACAATCGAGGAAGTACGCTGTATTTATTTTCGCCAGCCGGTCGTATCAGTTCAAAGTAGTTCCATTTGGTTTGAATGTCTGTTCCGGAATCTTTATTGCGGCTTTGGATTACGTTCAGGGACCAGAAATTTTAGACGAAGTGACGGTTTACGTCGATGACTTGCTAATTGCCACCACTTCGTGGGAAAAGCACATCCAGCTGATCGAGAAGATATTCAGTAGGTTCACGGACTACGGAGTTACAGTCAACCCCAGTAAGTCAAAATTCAGGCAACAAGAGATCAAATTTCTAGGCCACGTGATGTCTTCAGAAGGTTCAAATGGCTCTGAGCACTGTGGGAGTTAACTTCTGAGCTCATCAGTCCCCTAGAACTTAGAAGTAGTTAAACCTAACTAACGTAAGGACATCACACACATCCATGCGCGATTCAGGATTCGAACCTGCGATCGTAGCGTTCGCGCGGTTCCCGACTATAGCGCCTAGAACCGCTCGGCCACTCAGGCCGACTCTTCAGAAGGAATTCGACCGGATCCCAAGAAACTTCCAGCTATACACCCACCACGAAACGTCAATTTAAAGGGTTCTTCGGAATGGTGTCATTCTTTCGGCGTTTTCTATCTGGACAATGTCTTAACCATCCGTCATTACACAACCTATTGAAAAAGAACGTTCCGTGGAATTGGACGGACGAGTGTCAACGAGCTTTCAAGGAGATAAAAGAAGCATTACTCTCTAGTGATATCTTGGGCCATCCAAATTTAAATGAAGACTTCAGTATATCTTGCGAGGCTTCCTTTCAGGGTCTAGGTACTTGTCTCTCCCACGAAGAACAAGTAAACGGAGAGAAGAAAATCACTTTTATTAGTTTCTCCCGTCGCGTATTGACGGAGTGTGAGCGAAACTACTCAGTAACGGAATCGGAAGGTTTAGCCGCCGTATGGGCATTTCGGAGATTCAATTATTATATTTATGGCCGAAAAAAAAAGTATATTCCGATCACCAAGCCCTCAGCTTTCTCCGTTCTTGTAAACTACTACACCCGAGGCTAACAAGGTGGTCCTTTTCCTACTGGAATGCCAATTTGAAATTGTCTACATTAAAGGAAAGGACAACGTCATAGCCGATGTCGGAGGGAATGCCCTAAAATTGTGAAATTCAGGAACAGTTACGTAACGGACAGATATTGTTAACGAAGGACCCGATTCACCGAAACTACCACCTACAGCTATGCTGACAAATGAAGACCTTGCAAGACGCCGATGGAAAATGGAATAAATTAAAGGGAATACTTACGTTAAATCCTCAACACCGGTTAGCGAAATTTTACATATTACATGAAGGAGTATTATTTCATCGGACGACAGAAACCCAAAGACGGTGCGTGTGCATACCCCATGCCTACGTGTAACATTTGTTGTGGTATACCCACCTGTCTTGGGGACACTTCGGTCTTGAAAAATGCAGGAAGAAAATATCCACGTATTGCTATGTTCCTAATCTGCATGGAAAGATACACAAACCCCTACGAAACTGACAAGTATGCCAAAAGCAAAGCCATTTAATCTGCCAAACGATTTGCCATTAAACCCCATATTAACCCACAAACCAGAACAAATAGTAAGTATAGACCTCGCTTTACCGCTCCCGACAGGAAGAGGAGGTGCGAAATACTTTGTGGCACCTCTAGATTTGTTTACAAAACATATACGTTTGTACGCGATGAAGTCAAACGCGCCCCGATTATAAGAAGAATAGAGCAGGGCTACTTCCCACGTTTCGGCAAACCGGAAATCATAATTTAGGAGAGTGCCTCGAATTTTATCGGCAAACTATGGAGGGGTTTTCTTGCAAGGAATTACATCAAGCAAATTTTGATTTCGAAATTGAGAACACAGTCAAACTTGACAGAACGCGTATTTAAGGAATTCAACCGATTCATCCGCACATATATTCCAACACGACAAACAAAGTAGGTGGAATTTGTAACCCCGTTCGAGCAGATACAGTAGTCAACAACCTACCCCACATGTGAACCGGTTACACGCCAGCAGAACTAATGTCGAATCAAAGGCAACACAACGAGTGGATCGATCCTATACCTAAAATTCAGATTGATGAAGTAGAACTCGATGAAAAACTCAGATAGGCCATGATTACCCTTACTGTTCATGCGAATATCAGAAAGAGAGCACATGATAAGAAGATCAGGAAAATGGTAGACTACAAACTTAATGAAAAAGTATTAGCGAGGACGCATTACAAATCTTCATTACTGTACCGTCTAATAAAAAGGGGAGATACTGGTACTACGGTCCGTACATAATTCTGCGCCAACCACACATTGGCTGCTATCTGACAGCCGATCCCGTGTCTGGAAGAATAAAGGGTCTATACTACCTTCAGGACATTACGAAGTATGCTTCGGGCCGAGGAAATAATAATGACCATTGAAGAAGATTTTGCCGATCACATCTACAAGAAGACCTTTGAAAGAAAACAAGAACAATGAATCCACGAGCCAAGACACTGCCACACAGAATAGAAAATTACTAAAGAGAGTGACCGACCAGATTTACTGGAGAAATTATCGGATTAGTTTTAAGTTAGTTATTAAGAAGATGAAGCCCTATTATTAAGAAGATGAAGCCCTACGTGACTTATGGCCATGGACGCCGATTTATATTGAGGTCTTATTTGAATACAATGGTAGGACGTAGCCGGTGAGCCGACTTCTGACATTCTACATGATGAGTTTTGTTAGATATAAGACGACGATAATTTTATCCGAGGAACAGACGGCGCGACAAAATGGAGAGAGAACAATTATTCGTAACCACCGCATGTAACATCATACACAGACGCGTGGATAATGAAAGAAACTTTAAGAGCAAGTGAGATAATTAACCACGTGGACTGAGCAGTAAGAAGAAAATCAAGGCAACGTACGACGTGACCCTGACTGCAAACACGCACCGAATTTATCAGTCATTGGTCCCTTGACACGACCTGCTTAAATATTTACGAATCACCGAATGCGACCATCCCTATTCAAAATGAAAGTCTCCACATTTAAAATATGACCAAGCTACTAGAATATCGAAGCGTTACAAGAACGAAGACCAAAATCTTTTGCTATTTATCAAGAAGTTTGCAACCAATACAAGTCTACGAATTTAAATCTGTACTGTTTCCCTATCAGAAGCTAAATGTAAATACAACTACCCACGAGGAGGCTAACGTGATATAGACTTTGTAAATAAAATATAAATAGAATAGTAAATAGTATTAGAGGTGAATTTAGAAGTAATTTGATTTCATTGATACTTTTGAAGTGGCTGAAGTGTCATCGAAATTTTTTTGTTTTCAAGATTTCAAGGAACTTTAATATTCCCAGAATGAGATTTTCACTCTGCAGCGGAGTGTGCGCTGATATCAAACTTCCTGGCAGATTAAAACTGTGTGCCCGACCGAGACTCGAACTCAGGACCTTTGCCTTTCGCGGGCAAGCGCTCTACCATCTGAGCTACCGAAGCACGAATCACGCCCGGCACTCACAGCTTCACTTCCGCCAGTACCTCGTCTCTTTATTATTTTCATCTCACTATGTTTGTCTATATATCCATGAATTCCTACCTATCCTATTTCCATCCTAAGTGAGCATCAGTAGTTGAATGGAGAAAATGCAAATGGAATTCGAACACACTGGATGCAAAGGATTCTAACACTTCGCGACTCCGCGTTTCTTCCAAATTTCTTTTAACCCATTCGATAACTTTCGTTCCGCGATCGCGTGTTTTCTGATAGGATTTTGCGGCGAATAGTCAGTTATCGGTCATTTGTCTGCTCTATATGTTGGCACACAATTCTCTCTAATGCACAATCAATGAAGGAAAATGTTTATAAATCATAAACGAGAAATTAACGGAAATCTGTGAAAAAAACCTATTAATTTTAAAGAGTACCTTTGAGACTGAATTCAAAATTAAAATTAGTCTGAAAGCGAAACCGAATGGCTATACCGACACCAAAATAACTGACTAGTAAATAAACTGTACATACTAGTGATTAAGGAAACATTGTGACCAGTAGCAGTTTTCCTTCGTACATTGAAACGAACAAAATATGGACATGTGCACTGCTCATGTGAATCGACGAGTGACAAAATTATAAACTTGTGTTTTACTCATGTGAATCGGAAGTGACTAAGTTCAAGTGTATAATCAACGATTAACACAAAACATCACAAGACACGTTAGGCAGTGAGAATTATAACCAGTGCTACGAATTTTCACTCCAGCGTGCATGCTGAAAATTTTAAATGTACTTACCTGCAGGTGAGTCTTGCTGCTTACAGACGACGAACCACAGCAACGATCCAAGTACCACAAAGTGAAGTTTGCCCTGTAGTGAGCTTCGCAGGTGCGTCGAACGCACTCAAGATGCAGTCAAGTAATGAGTTATCAACGAAAAGACAATACTTCGAAGGCAGCTTAGCTAACCCGCGCGTACCGGCGACAACCGCCGAACGTGTACTGCGTGCGAACGGCTAAGCAAGTTACGGCAACGATGGTATGTATCGCCTCTGACAATGCCAGCTGACTGACTTAAACAGCCCCGTGCCCAGCGGCAGTTCAGAATATGTACATGGACATTTCCCGGAATATAGAGACCTGTATAACAATAAATGCATTCAAATTAAGAGACTTACGTCAAGTACCGAGTGTACACTAAACACGAACAGTGGTATAGTCATTTCGGAGCGAAAATAAGATATTAGTGAACAGTGTATAAATGAAGTGCGTGAGTATGTATGATGTTCACATCCTTCTCCCTTACCCTGCTAGTGATATAAGCTTAGTCTTAAGCACGAGCTAACTCAGGTTTTTGTCATTGTGTCATGGAAAAAAATGCACCAAAACGAACACACGTCACGGACATTCATCTACATGGACGTACATTTAATATAATGAGACTCCAGCTTCGCAACGTCCTTGTCTTGCACACCAAACCATGTCAAGATGCGATGAGACAAGACAACAAACTTCCATAGACAACCCACAGCGAAGAACGTCAAAGTGTTTCGTGTTCGTGTTCAACATTAATGTTTATTAATGTAAATGTAAGTGATAAGAAAATGCCGTACAACTCGCACATAAAATAAAACTCCACAAAAGAGACAAAACCCCTGAACTAACAAAAACATCGCGCAGATGTACAGACAATGATCAGTGTATAAGCCATCTTCCTTTGATTTTCATGTTACATTATAAGTTTCTCTCTTTTCAGCAGGACTGATTTTATTAAATTTGAGAATATGAAAACTATATCAATCTGTTGTACAATTATATTTCAAGGAATGAAGGTCACCGTCTGTCCATAGACAGACGAACATAAATGACCGTGGCACCGACGACAATGAACTGAAGTATAACAGTGTAAAAACAATGGACTGTAAGCACTCTGAGCACTGGGGACTTAATTTCTGAGGTCATCAGTCCCCTAGAACTTAGAACTACTTAAACCTAACTAACCTACGGACATCACACACATCCATGCCCGAGGCAGGATTCGAACCTGCGACCGTAGCGGTCGCGCGAAACACTTCTATGCACTTATTTGATAAATATTATGGATATTTAAAAGTGTGATTTTGACATTTTACATGAATGCATGTACTGTGTGCAACTACAACATCACTTGAATTACGGGTCGATCACGAGAATCCTGTAGGAGCAGTCGTTCTCCACAGGGGAGGCGATGAGATGTATTTTCACACCGCCATATCTCGTCACATAAAACACTGATCTGAGTAACGAAAGAGGCTGAGAGCCATTTATTTGTCAATGTATAGTATTTAACTATCCATTATAATGATGTACTTTGACGATTTAACCCTTTCGTGGATGATGGGTCATATATGTCCCACTAACTTTGAGCGCCAGTTCGAGTGTCGGGATATAGGTATGTCACCCAGCTCTGCATGGTGCTGCTATCTAGGGATGACTGTACTGAACCTGAGAAAAAATTGGGACTGCACTGCAAAGGCAATAGAGAAGGCGGTGAGCAGACATTATTTGTAAAGTTATTTAACGATTTGAAATATAATGTGATGCTGTTTTATTCCTTTTCACACTGAAAATAATACAGTTAAAGCTTGCTATTAATGAATTATTGTTACTATTTTGCAGACAGTAAAGGACTGAGATTCTCCATTATCTTTTCTCGCTGCCAGATGATCCTGAGGATTCGGAAGCTGAAGAGGACAATACTTCCGATGCAGAGTCATCTAGAAGTGGTATGCCACATGAGGTATCAGAAAATCGAACAGCAGGTGGTAGTTCAGACATTTCACAAATAACGCTGACCGTAGAATTACAAATGTCTTTCCTGATATTTTCGCTGATGAGAACTCTTATGAAAATGCTGAACATAATGCATGTGTTATAAACACTGAAGAGACAGGAGATCAAGATGTAAGTGATTCTGACAGTGACTGTGGTGGTGTTACTACATGTTTTGAAAACACTGTGATTCTGTGTAAGGAGCCAAAATCGAAAGTTGATTTCAGTGTAACAGGCAGTGAATGTATTTATTTTGAGAACCTTTTTTGCAAAAACATTATGGAGCACATATGTTTTCAAACAAATTTATATGCTGCTCAGAAGAAGTGTCAAATGGAAAGCAATAACTGTTCCTGAACTGAAGGCATTCATAGACATGCTCATAATAATGGGTATCCATCAACTACCAGTAGCTGACAAATACTGGAGTTCAGATCCAATGTTGAAAGTAAGTTCAGTTTAAAATGTCATGACACTGTCAAGATACAAGAAAATCGTACAGAAACTGCACTGCAATGACAACAGTGTTATTCTTCCTCCAAAAACAGATCCAAACTGTAACAAACTTTATAAAATTAGACCAATTACTGCAGCACTAAACAAAAGTAGTTTTGCAGTATATGAGCCACTTCTACATTAGCAGTAGACGAATCAGTGGTGGCATTCAAGGGACGTACGTCTCTCAAACAGTATATGCCCATGAAGCCAACAAAGAGGGGCTACAAAATTTGGTGTCTTGCAGACTCGAAAAGCGGTTTTATTTCAAATTTTGAAGTGTACACTGGTAAATACAGCACCCCAATACAAGACTTCAAGAATTGTCAGATGTGTGAACGATTGGTTCTGGAACTGTATCAACCATTTTTTTTACACAGGCAGAATCATTGTTATCGATAATTTCTTCACAACTTACAAGTTGATGAAAGGACTGAGGAACAAAGGCCTCTATAGTTGTGGAACTGTAAGAGTAAATAGGAAAGGACTACCAGGAATATTAGAAAACAAAAAAAGTGATGTCAAACGTGGAGAGTTTCAGTTTGCAGTAAAGTGTGGTGTAGTTGCTGTGAAATTGCAGGACAACAAAGCAGTTTGTCTTCTTTCCACATACAACAATCCAAAAGATGTCAAATTTATTGAAAGAAAACTGAAAGATGGCTCTAAGGTAACTGTATCTTGTCCTGAAGTAGTAAGTCATTACAATAACACATTGGGCGGCGTTGACCGATTTGATCAGCTACGTGAAAGATATATGGTAGGCAGACGATCCATAAAATAGTGGCATCGACTATTCTAATTTTTTCTTGATCTGGCTACTATCAACTCTTCATGGTTCATGGGACATATGTGTCCCACTTCCTGTTGTGAAGAAATGGAGAACTTAAAAAATATTTTGGTGGTGAAAATATAATAATGGGACTGAAAAGAAACAGTTATCACCTTAATATTTTAAAAATCGAAATTAAAGACAGACTCTGAAGATATTTAAATACTACTACTACTACTACAAAAAAAAACGATATCTCTCTCTTTTTACCTCCTGTATAATACAGACGCGTCATTACATAGGCGTCATTATAAGATTTGTAATTTGTTTAAACCTATTGACAATTACACAGCCAACCGTGTCCGACGTGTCATTGTGCGGGCAGAACAGTCGAGCCGGACGTTAACATATTACTTATATCCCCCCCCCTCTAACATTCGTTAAACTCAGTTTTAAACCGGCCCTTTGGTACATTTTCAGTGCGAGTGACGTTCGGGAATTCTTTAGCAAACTTCTACTTCTCCCATCGCACATCGCTCGCTCAAAGCCTCACTGTTCCACAATGGTACGTGGCCCTTTCTAAACGGTAAAGCGAGCCACGTAAATATATGTTGCTTCCCCTGCTCAGTCTGATGCTTAAATAATAGTCTAATAGTAATATTTCCTTACATCAGAAAGGGAGTTACATCTACATCATACTCCGCAAGGCAGCTAATGGTGTATGGCGAAGAGTACTGTTGGTAACACTATCTGATGCCTCCAACCCTGTTCCACTCGCGAATAGTGAGTGGAAAGAATGATTGTCGGCAAGCCTCGGTATTGGCTCGAATTACTTGAATTTTCTCCTCGTCGTCAATACGCGAGATGTATGTGGGGGGAAGTAATATGTTGTCCGGCTGCTCGTCAAAAGCGCTGTCCCGAAATTCAAATAGTAAATTTCTCCGTGATTCACAAGGCCTCTCTTGTAACGTCTACCGATGGAGTTTGTTTAGCATCTCCATAACGCCCTCTCGCCAGCTAACCGATAGTGTGACGGAACGTGCCGCTCTTCGTTGGATCTTCTCTATCCCCTCTATCAGTCCTCGCTGATAGGATCCAAGATAGGTGAACAATACTGAAGAATCGGGTGAAAAAGCACCTTATGAACCACTTCTTTCGTGGATAAGTTATACTTACTTAAGATTCTTCCTATGAATCTGAGTTTGGTGTCTGATTTTCCCACTATCTTTTTCATATGGCCATTCCACTTAAGGTCGTTCTGGATAGTTACGCCTAGATATTTTACGGCAGACGCTGACTCCAGCTGTTTGTGATCAATACTGTAGTTGTAAAGTAGTGTATTTCTTTTCCTATGTATGTGCAATATGTTACATTTATTTACTTTCAGGGTCAACTGACAGAGCCTGCACCATTCATCAGCTCTCTGCCGGTCGTTCTGCAAATTCTTACTATCTTCTTACTATCTTGTGTTTCTGAAAGAGAGAATTTATATTATCACACAAATTTTATTAATATGTTGCATTTTAACCAGCCACTTTTAGTATTTTTACAAATGGGACTCAATCCCCTTACAATTTTTTTTAAGTAGCTTAGCACACGTTCAGCCACCCCACACTCTTCACGCCCCTCATAGCGACAGATTTCGGTCCCAGCGCCCCTGGTGCCACCTCTAAGCATCTTGCCTACTGCCCAGCGGTCAGAACTACCTTGCCTGCTGCCGCTCATCCATGATTCTGCTTGTCGCACGGTTAGGCTCTTCTCGTTTAGTGGGTTCATACTTTGATAGTGTGTCGAAGCATTGCTATTTATAGCTTGGCTTGACCCGTTTAGTTTTTATCTGTATTTTATTTTAAAGATTCTGCTACTCCCTTCGATTTAAATAAATACTCCCACTCTTAGCGCGTTGTTTGTATACAACACGAAGCCAATGATGAGGAGTGGCACTAAGGCAGTTACCTTTCGGCGAAGACCTATTGAAAAGAATCTTTGTACCTTTCAAACACAGCTCTATAATACTAATTTTTACAATTCCTTTGTTCATTACCCCATTGTTAAAGATTCTTTGAAAAAGAATTTTTCCTCATTTGTACAGATAACCTGAGGATGGGACTTCTAGTGTCGCGAAATCGGTCTTGACTTATGATAAAAGTTTCCTACAGCTAATGGGGATTATTTCTCTCAAAAAGGTCACAGTCTGATGGGCTTGCAAGGGTGTTGCATAATAGGTCGTGCTGACATACAACTCTTAAGAAGAAAACGCGATACTTTGCGCCGTTCCAGATTTAGTTACCAATGAAGTTAGCCAGTCAGGCCGTGGCGCGCACAGATTCAAGCGGCCCGCCCGCGACGTTGTCACCAAACGTGTGCTACCTTTGGTTTCCTTAATCCGAACAAGCATGTAGTACAAATATTGGACGCGGGACGGTAGTACGAATCGAACCCGAGCCAAAGGCTAAGCAGTCTCGTGCGCTATTTTCTTCGCTACAGGAACAACTGTCGCAAATCGTATGTGGTGGGCCGCCCGAATTTGCGCAGTGTATGGAATTTGCGCAGTGTATGGAATTTTTTTCTTCACAATCACTTTTCACCACAGCCCTCTCTGCAACACCTTTACATGTGTTTCATACCACCCTGCATAATTCCTTGCGAGTCATACAACGAAATCACTTTTTGTGTTCGTCAAGGAATACACAAACATTTATAAGGCACATCTTGCAACAAGATAATGCAGCAAGCTTCTTATGACGTTATCAGGTGGCATTTTCATTGAAGCTATGCTGACTTTCTTAAACTTCTGATTCTTACCAAAAACCAACTGAACAAATGAAACTAAGCCTTTCTTTAAATAAGCAGAGTGAATTTCCCTTCCAATAGTTCATTTCCCCTCCAACACGCAGAACACCTGTATCGCAGTAAAGGTTTTGGGAATACAATTTTCACCGAACAAGTTATCGTGGATGTAAACTCCATGAGTGTTACAACAGAAAACGAAGAAGAAGAATGATATAGAGATACTGTACCATTGCGGAAGTATGAACTGCCAAGCATGGAAGAGGTAAGAGCGACCATAAAACTGCTGAAGAGGGGGAAGGCACCACGAATATGTGGTATACCTGTAGAGATGCTGAAGGAGGGAAGAGCTACTCTACTTGTGAGACTATACCGATTAATCTGCTTAAAGAAGGAAAGGGTTCCAGAAGAATGGAAGGATTCTGTCATCTGCCCTATACTAAAGGGAGAAGACCCAATGAGATGTAACAACTATAGAGGAATCACACTACAATGTACAACAAAAGATCTTGAGCATGTTGTTACTGAAGCGACTAACACCACATGTCGAGAAAGTTCTGGGATTCCAACAAGCAGGTTTCAGAGAGGGAGAGCCATTTAAATACAATACGGCAAGTGCTAACAAAGAGCTGAGAATTCCGCAGAAAAGTTCACTGCCTTTTTGTGGACTTCCAAAAAGCATATGTTAGTGTGAATAGACAAGCAATATGGCAAGAACTCAAAAGGGCTCAAGTTCCCAGAAAACTCATTACACTGACACCGATATGCACCCAGGAGACAACATGCATAGTGAAAGTAAATGGAAACATATCAGAGAAGTTCAAGGTGAGGACTGGAGTGTGACAAAGAGACAGCTTCTCCCCTCTTCTGTTTAACCTGGTACTAGAGAGAGCCCTGAGCGAGGTAGCAAGCCTAGAGACAGGAAAACAGCTGGGAAGAAGGATCAACACCCTGGCCTATGCGGAAGATGGTTCAAATGGCTCTGAGCACTATGGGACTGAACATCTGAGGTCAGCAGTCCCCTAGAACTTAGAACTACTTAAACCTAACTAACCTAGGGACATCACACACATCAATTCCCGAGGCAGGATTCGAACTTGCGACCATAGAAGTCACGCGGTTCCAAACTGAAGCGCCTAGAACCGCACGGCCACACCGGCCGGTTTTTGCGGATGATGTAGTTTTAATAGCAGAGAAAGAGCAAGAACTAGTTCAGTTCACAACAACATTAATGGAAGAGGAAATGAGCACAGGTCTGAAGTTGAATATGGATAAGACAAATTACCTCGTAGTTAGAAGAAAAAATGATGACAGACCCTTGAAGGTGGAGTACAAAGTCTTTGAAAGAGTAAAAGACTTTAAATATCTTGGGACTATAACAATGAAAGGAACGAGATAGACCAGTAAACTCTCGCTGGGATACAAGCAGAAACAGGTCAAGGTTTGTTCTTGGAAAGCTGTTGTTAAAGTCTCGGTTTCTATCGAGATCATCAAAGACCAAGATCTACAAGACAGTAATACAACCTGTAGTCTTATATGAAGTAGATACCTGGACAATCACCCAGAAGACATTTGACATTTGATAATGCCATCGTCAGACAGGTTTTTGGGCCAGTGAAGGATGAAGATGAATGGAGGTAAAGAAAGAACTGTGAATTGCAGGAGCTATACATGTCGTTGGATATCGCTGCAATGATCAAAGAAAGAAGACTGAAGTGGTATGGACACGTAAAGCGTCGAGAAGGCCAGATCATCAGGCAGGAAGATATTAGAGGCAAAAGACCACGGAGAAGACCACGACTCCGATGGATTGACCAGGTCAGAGAGGATATGAGGACGCTGGGACTGTCTGAAGAAGAATACATGCACAGAGGACGCTGGAGGAGGCTGATTGGTGAGGTCAACGACTGACTGCGGTTTTTGTGGCCAACGCAGTAAGTAAGTAAGTTATCGTGGCATTAAACATAATGAAACAGTATTATTAAGTAAACTGGAATCCGTTGGATGCCTGTGTGCACGGCGATTGTTGAACATTCGGATTTAAAGGACAACAATCAGTCACAAAAATCCATAAAAATGGTTCTGAGCACTATGGGACTTAACATCTATGGTCATCAGTCCCCTAGAACTTAGAACTACTTAAACCTACCTAACCTAAGGACAGCACACAACACCCAGCCATCACGAGGCAGAGAAAATCCCTGACCCCGCCGGGAATCGAACCCGGGAACCCGGGCGTGGGAAGCGAGAACGTTACCGCACGCAAAAATCCATAGTTTATTTGCAGATTTATATGTAGACTGTAGCACAGTCATCATCGGTACATTCCCAGCAGTGAAAGAGATGTACGAATGTGTCAGAGCATATTGTTGTGACAGATAAACACTAGACTTTTCATGGTACTAAATAAACTGATCCAGTGTCTACTCAGTTTTGTTTCTGCCATGTAGAGTATCGTGTAGAAAATCACCAGTCTATGCGGTAGCATTTTGGTGCCTGTACGAACATGATGGTTCTGATAATGCAGTGATGATAACTACGTTGTAGTCGAAATCTCGATGTGCTGTAAATTACAGACTTTTAGCGACTGACTACTGTCCTTAAAGTAAGGCATTATTAGTTATGTGAACAGTGTGATTTCAGTGTAACTGTTCGGGGAAACCGGTGTACTGTTAGACATATTGGATGCGGGGAATTTTCTATGAGGAAACCCTCATAATTCAGGAAGCAGAGACAGCGTTTTATTTTTTTTTTCTTCTTCCAAAGAGTGTACCGCCATTTGACAGAATGCTACTGTACGTAATTTCTGTACTATCTAGAGTCCGGATTTTATGCCATTTCACTTACAATGCTAAAAGTTCTTAGCTCATTAACATGTTATATCTGTTGAGACAATCCAGAGCAGGTAAACACGACTAACGCATGTCTTTGAGATGTAACTGTAAATGAAAAGAGTGATCTAAGAACTTTTAGCATTGATAATGGCATAAAAACCGAAACCTAGGTATTCAGTAGATAAACCCAGTAATACACAGTCATATAATGGTTTACTATTTAAAAAATACTGCATGGTTGTAACTCAACACTATCGAAATATTTTCTTCAGTGGGTAAGGTGTTACGACACGTGTTTAAACCACCGTTTGTGGATCAGTGTCCTACTACCCTGTTTCGTGGTGAAGCAATCGCTAACTGTTGGAACAATTTATAAAATTTTGGCGGTATTATGGTTACAGTACGTACACTCTTTGACATAAAACTCGACCGGCGGCCGGCCGCTTCAGAGGCTAAGTCCGCGCCGATCGCGACATGGGACAAAAAAACTGGCCAACTCGCTAATTCGCTAAGTCCGGTTATCTGCACAATCTGGCAACACTGTAGACTGCGGCACTTCCTGGAGGAAAACTTGTCCCATGATAGAGAAACTGTACGCTGATTACGCCTGTGGTCTAGCGGTAGCGTGCGTTGTTTCTGTTCATGATGTCAGTGGATCGAGAGCAGCTGGCATAAAATATTTTTATAGCCTCTTCTGTCTGAATGCTGAAGACGTGAATGTAATGGTAGCGCAGATTCAATCTATTTCGCTTTGTGACACACCGATATCAAAATTTTATCCAGTAACGATTTTGCGGCAGATTTCCTGCAGACTGTCCTCCTCTGGACGCCGTATGCGGAAAAGCTCCGGGATCCATTTGCTGGCTATTGGCAGCGGCCGTGGCGACAGCAGCGGCGCTGCACTCCCCCGTTCTTTATCGAAAGCGCCTGCTACCGCTCATCGCTTTTGATGATTTAAAACGCTTTATTATTAAATGTTGCTCCACAGAAAATTTCTACAATTTCCATTCACGCTCAAAAGCAACGGAGACAGACGCCCTGATTAGTAGGCGGGTATTATATTACATTAATTGGCAAGAGCTGAGTATCGCCCGAAATTAATTTTATAGACTGGGACGAAATTAAAACACCTCACTACATTCGATGAATTTATAAATGCTTCATACCTCGTTTCTTTTCCTTTCAAACTCAATTATTTGTGCAACTTTTGGTCAATGTTTGGATGTTTTCGTCAAGCCAGAGTGAGCGTCTGTGGTGTGAAGTGTATTACAGTTCTTGTTTCATTCCTTATGGTAAGTCTATGCGATAAACTGTGTGAATACCTTGCAATGCATGCTCTGTAGCAGTGCAGGAACACTGCACATTTGGAGTTCCATATATGGGTTCATGAAGTATTTATTGTTGATCGGAAGTGATAGTTAAGGTCATCAGATTTAAACCAGAAAAATTTGTCGTTTTGAAGGTTTCAGAGAACGGAAAGGAATTGCTAACGCCGGTGTTAGAAAACGTCTACAGTTAAATGCTATTGCAAAAATTTAGAAGAAGGGAACTATATTAATGAACATGTGCACTTGATAAACAACCTTCTGACATGTTAGACCTATATGACGAACAAAGCTCAAATTTATATCGTTGACAGTCGGTTTGAATCTTTTCAGGGTCTATTTTACAGTGAAGCACCTTGGAATTTGCAAAGCAGAAATCCATGATATTAACTTAATTTACTAAGTCGAAATCGGACGAAGATTGATGTTTAAAGGCATTCTTCAGATTTCGCATAAGAAATTTTTACTAGCAGTTTGCAACTCCATTAATTAAAATGGAAAATAAAAGGTTGTAGTCAGCGGCTTCTACCGTGATTCCAACTGCTATGTCTTATAGTACAAGCACTGCAACGCACAAGGGAACCTCTGAGCTAACGACACACTGGCGGCCAGAGGCGGAATATAATCACTGCGATGTTGCCTGAGCCTCAAAACGCAACCTTAAACACACGAACAGAGGAGGTGGAGATTACTGTTTTAACGTCCCGTCGACAACGATGTCATTAGAGACGGAGCACAAGCTCGGATTAGGGAAGGATGGGGAAGGAAATCGGCCGTGCCCTTCCTAAGGAACCATCCCGGCATTTGCCTGAAGCGATTTAGGGAAATCATGATGGCCGGGCGCGGGATTGCACCGTCGTCCTCCCGAATGCACACACAAACAGGTGTTACTTATGTGAAGAACGCCGTTCTTGGAGTCCAGAAATTAAATATACTTTCTAATTGTGTCATCTTGCAGTGGATTATATCGTACGAGTCTTCGATGTGGGAAACGAATGTCAAGTGAATTTAGCGAGGTAATGCCGACCTACACCCGGAAGTAAATGCACTATCAGAGTGTTGACAAATACTTGCTACGACGCTGCCATTTCTAGGCTCTCTGACGAGGCAGCTCTTCAGCGAAATGCTTGCCGTGATTCTCCGATACGGTTCTTCAGAGTGGAGACGCGCGCGCACGTTTGGTTTTTATGCGGCGTTCTCCCCTGATGGTTTCTGACGTCGCCTTGTGGGCTATGTATACATATGAGACATTCAATTATCATTAATCCAGAATCATACAAGTTTCAGCTTCCGGCGTGGAAGAAGGCTGTTGACGCCGACATTATATCATTTCAACGTAGGGAAAGCAAAACGGATCATTCAATATTTCTCATTCAACATAAAGCATGTGAGATAATTTTCCGTAACGTTCATAATCATCTAAAAATACAAACGAAGTAAAAATACACCGGAAGCTTATTCGAATTGAATATGACGCTTTGCACCTCGATGTCGAATTTGTCCACTTGCAATCTTTTGCAGCATACACATAGAATGTCATCATTACCACGAGAATGAAGAAATATGTTGGTAAGGATGGAAGCAAGAAGAGACGCAGTCAACAAATATTCTATTCCTCATGGCATTCATTTCATTTGACACGTAAGAAGAGGTAAAGCGGGAATTTACTTTCGTTAACACGAAAGATATGCCGCACATATTGATAACGAGGAAGTCTGCGTCTTCATACGTTTCCTCCTTGAAATCTGTATGCTCTATTATATACTAAGTAGCCCGATCATTGTTTCAGTAATGTTACCCTCTTGTTTGACCCCGTAACGATGAACAGATTCCAAATGCATGTCTCCCTTCCTGGGTTGTTTTTTGTGTTTTATTGCTTGGAATTCCTGAAGAAGACCACTGTGCCTTCCCCCCTCGTGGGTTAGGTCTCAAAACTAAACCGCTTTGTATCCAATGGCATAATTTATTCAGACAGCATCAGCATAAGACTATCAAACAAAGCCTTCCATTTACAGTTGCAGCACTCTAACCAGCACTGACCAAAGTGTAATCCACGGTCATGGTCCTAAATTACCAGCTGTCTGCTACTGTGGCAAAGTCCGTACTACACTTTCGATTCCGCAGCACCATTTTATCTGGTAACACTGTGTAGTTGCACAGTTGTGCTACCAGGTCTGTCCTCACACTGTCAACTTTATGTATCTCACTTCTCCTGTAGCGTAGATCACGAGGAGCCGAAGTAAATGAGTGTATTCTGCATGACGTAACATTCAGTATTCCCTTCTTTCATAGCCACTCTTCATGTGCATCGATATCAAATAGGAATGCGAAAACTCTTGCGAGTGAGAGAATGACAATAACAATCGTAACAAGAACAAGCAAATAATGAATGATGTTTATTCCAACACAGAACGAGAATGGCTTTAAATATAAAAATCTGTATCTATATCTATATCCATATCTATTGATCTTTGAGTTGGCACAATGCAAATATATTCTTAGCATTTAGTTACTGAATTCAGTTCTGGATGTTTGCAGAGAAAAAGAAAAGTCGGTACTTCTCGCTAGTGTAATATAATGTGAACCAGCAACTACCCTTTCCTTAGAACACGACTCAAGCAGGTCCTCAAGTAGGTAGCAAGGCACTGCTGCATTCTGTTCCCTGACATTGCTCTGATGACGGTTAATGCAGATAGTTCCGATTATGAAATACAAAACGTATTGCAGGTTAGTTCCTAGGATAGTAACATTAAATTTGCGTTGTAGACGGCACATGAACGTGACGACTATCCATATTACTCATCAATATAAAAAGACAATATTTTGGGAATTTAGCAGGATTACTCAAAATGACTTCTGAAATTGGGTGACTGAAAATTGGGTGACTGACTGCACAGGTGCTAAACGTCGTCAAGAGTATACGATGTCCTAATCGCATTAGGAATATGAAGATCGTCTTCGACAGCTCGCAACTTTCACATTGCTATCTCCACCCTACTCCAGACAGCCCTCGGTGGAGTTGCACTACGTTGCCGATGTTATGGAAGGCCTTCAAACCGACAACAGACCACATATTGAAAAATACAAGCGAATTCTCTTGCAGCGTAAGCTTATTGTAACTAATCTAAAAATTATTGGAGAGGAACATTGTCCTATTCAAAAATAATAAAATGTTACACACTGTTGACGTCAAACGGACATTATCTATGTCCTGTCTTGTGTCCTACTCATCTATAATATCAAGTGTACTATGAAAATGATTATATATAATGGATGATAGGGTATTGCATTGATACCAGATGGTGGGGGCCGGCCGGTGTGGCCGTGCGGTTCTAGGCGCTTCAGTCTGGAACCGCGTGACCGCTACGGTCGCAGGTTCGAATCCTGCCTCGGGCATGGATGTGAGTGATGTCCTTAGGTTAGTTAGGTTTAAGTAGTTCTAAGTTCTAGGGGACTGATGACCTTAGAAGTTAAGCCCCATAGTGCTCAGAGCCATTTGAACCATTTGAACTATTTAACACAAAATGACATTAAAAATTAAAGTTATTCACGAGCAGCTAGTTGAGAATATGTATGAACATTAAATGACACGACGAACTGAAATAATATGACGAAGAGTTCAGCGCTCACTGGGAATAGAGCCCCACACATATCGTTATTGACTACACACAAAGAGACGTCAGCTACCGAATTTTTATCCACCAGCTGCTCAGAATAGCATCTTGAACTTACAGTCATCTCGCAAATAGTTCTGTGTCTCACTGGGAGTTAAAAACGTCAGATATCGTTAGTGTTGACAACGAATGAAAATACATTAAAAATCAAAATTATTATCCACCAGCAGATAGGTGTTCTCATGATAGAGCATGATAATACATAATTACATCTTTAGTGCCGGGCCAGGATTCGATCCCATTCACGCGTAATATGTGAAGGTGTTGAGGAATATGCAGTTTTGAACAAACAACAAATTGTATCCGAGCTGTATTGCCACGAAGGGATCAAATTCCGCGTTAAGGGCGGTCTGAGTTGCATTCCCAGTTTAGAACCAATTTTATCGACATACAGAAGCTCAAATAAAAGATGGAATAAGTGTCCTGTGACCATACATAGCGTTTGTGTCGTCACTTGAAATAAATAACTAGTATAAGAAAGGTTACTGGTGATAGAGTTTCTACATGTCGCCACTCCAGACTTTATTGTGGTTGAACCTACCGTCTACTTGGTAAAGAAGGAATATCATCTTTAATGTGAATTTTCAGACCACGCAGCCATTATATCTCCTTCACTTGGTGTAGCCAGGAGAGAATGGAATCTGTCTCTCCCTATCTAAAATCATTGACAGAAGTGGGAATCGAACCGAGACCATAGGTATAACAACCTACCATCCGTCCAACAGACCACGAAATCCTCTTCTCTGCGAGTCATTTTTGTATCGTAACGCAGTTGCGCCACACTGGATGAGAATTCTGACACACAGGCTCCCTGTAGTAATTTGCAGCATGTTCAGTAAATTCATTTACTTGGTTGACCGAATCACCATGAACTAGCTGCCTCGGCTACCCAGTGCATACATTCGACTATTTTGTAATCACAGAAATAAAATCACGTAACTGCCACCTACACACAACTGCCAACAGTGTAGGATGCAGAAGTTTAAACAGGAAGTGTTCCTTTCCACTTGAGCTATTCTATTGCGCTATCTGTTACTAGAAAACGTCGTTCAGTCCAAAAGAAAAGCTGTAACTGTTTGTCTCTCAGAAGTCAAGACCTGGCCATATGCATAATCTCACAGTGCTGTGGAATCCAAAAGTTCTGGAGGAATAGTTGCCGAGCTCTGGATCTGCTGTAGCTACGTGTCAGCTTGTAGCATAGATAAGATGTCGCGAGTTCGAATACATTCAGTGCTACATTTTTTAAAACGCAATTCTGCTCTCTGCTGAAGGTATCAATCTAATGGAACTTTGAACATAATTCCCTTCACTTCTCAACCCAAAGTAGTCGCATGTGGAAAAAGGGCTAACTACTGTGATATTTTGTTCTATTCAGGTTTAATAGACAGCAGGCAGCAGATGCATCTCGAAGATGTGCAGGGAGAGCGCATCGTGCCACAATATGTCAGAAAAAGTATTTTCTACATTAGCCGTCGTGTGGTAGTGATATTTTATTCTTCTTCAAACTTTGTTTGACAGCTTTAACTCAGAACAAGTTTTCTACATGCATGTAATCAATAAAGTGCATGTGCATTGTCAGACTGTCATAGGTAACATCAGAGAATTCGCATATATCGTTGATGATTAATTTCTCTCTCATGTTTACTATTGTTTTAACAACACTAAAGGAAACCTTACGAAAATTGTGCACTGTATTATAAGAAATGAAATAAAACTAACCATGATAACCTTACGACGAAAGTATCTGTACACAAGCATGCTTCTATCGACACGAATTAGTAAAATACTACTCACTTAGATTTTGATTGGGTCTGTGTTTAATTGGTATGCTGTGTCATACTCAAGAGGTATGCAAATGTGGCATTTCAGAAATATAGTTACGTATTCCTAGAAACCCAAAATTCGCATGGCAGCAGCGGAAAGAGGCCTTACCTGTTGTGCAGCATTGTAAGTTTTTCAGCATTGCACTATGAGCTGAAAGCATTTTCTTGCGATTTCCTTATTGATGTTTGGTCTGACTGCTTGTAGCTCTTTCACAGAAGGGATAAAAACGTTACAGTCAGTGAGACAGGAACTGCGAACCGTAACAGACGCTTTTTCACAGGTCAGCATGTTACCACAGAGCTGGCGAGGAGGTATGGGTCTTAGCTTCCTATTACGAGGGCAATAGTAACTAGAACTCGTAAACCGCTATTTGAAGGTCGAGATTAGTTGCGATTTCCACCTGCAACGACTTTCCTGGGCTGAAAACCGTAAATTTTCAACCTTTTGTTACCCTTCAAGCGATAATAACTCAGATTATTCAATGGAAATGACAGGTAAAATCAAGTGAACTTTGAGGCTTAATTCCGTGCACACCAGGAAGTAACTCGTCGATCACAGAGTTGCCAAACATACGTTGCCTTGTTGCCAAATCTTAGTTACAGTACCAGCAAGAAGAAGACGAACCGATGTGATCCTACAGCGGTCTGGGAAGTGACCATAGCTGGTGTCTCCAAGTCGCGGCTGCTACGGCCTGGAATACGTAATGCGTCTGATTCGCTTTCTGTAACTAGGTTTAGGGACTGGAGCGTAGTTACTAATAATACTCAGAACTGACTGCAAACTGAGCATCGTAAATCAGTAACTCTCATTGTTGTTTTTATATTTCTTTCGTAAGTGTACTCAAAACTAAGAAAGTCATTCACAGGCGTTTTCGTGCCTCGCCGATAGTCGAGCACAACATACAAATAAAAATAAAAAAGAATGTGTGTGTGTGTGTGTGTGTGTGTGTTTGAGAGAGAGAGAGAGAGAGAGATAAATAAAAAGCAATGAGAGAGAGTGTAAAAAATTGTTGTAAAGAAATTGAATCATGGTATTTAAAGAAATCTTTCATTAAAATGACACGTTCCACATCATTACGAAATGTCGTATTCATGATCTATGGAACAAGAGTTAATCTAATGTAATCTAATCTAATTACATCATATTGATGATTAGCCATGAAGAGTCATGAATTACCGAAATTTTGGCCAATACCAGCAACCAAATCTAAACTTGAAAATAAAAGACGACAATTTTTGTAATAAACCGTGACTCCTATCAAGACCCTTTCGTCCCTGTTATCTAACCACGAAAGATGTCTGATATACCTCCATTCTGAAGTAACAAAGTGTGCATGCATTTAAAGATTAAGTGCATGATGTGAAGTTCTGTGACGGAGATACGAACCCAACACGTAATCCGATTGTTAACTAAGAAAAATCAAATGTTACGTATCGGTTTTTCTTACGAGCCGCTAGGTGTCTGAATCTAAAATAAGGATACAAACTTTTGTGCCTAAGCGACAATCGAACTGCACACCTACCGTGCATCCACGAATATAGCTTAAGTATCAGCTGCTTACTCATGAACAGTAAGATGTGTGCGTGTTTGACCAGAAATAACGACACCTGTTGCGATTGTTGGAAACACATGAACAGACATTGAAATTGCGCGTCAATTTTCTCTAGCAGGTGGGTGTGCACTTGATAAAGCTAGAAATGAAATTATGAATATTTTTGTACTGGATCAGGTTTCAGACCCACATACTTACCTTTGGAGGTGACCTAGAGAAGATTGCAGTCTTGGGAAAAGGAACGAAATGACTGAACTATACTGTTCCGAGAGATTCAGATCCTCGAAAGAGGAGATACGAATTCGAATCACAGTCCAGCACCAAATTTTTAAACGTCTCTAGTTCAATCAAGTACAAGTAAAATAAGAGCCCTGTCCCTTTAAATGGCTATCGGTTCATCAAATAAAATAAAATTTCCTAATGTAAGTAAGCTTACTGGCGACTGTATTTCTGTTTACCATGACTTCCGCGTTGTCATTTCCCAACGTAAACCGGCTCTGCCCAGTTGGTAATGAAGGAACGTGATGTTTAATGCGGATTCTGGATTATAACGTCTTTCTCTTGAGGTTACCAGAGGTAAAATAAATCTGCTTGTGCCTCTTAAAAGTAAATGCCTGAACCCACGCATTGCACCTGTGATAGCTCGTTCCACCATACCATTGTGGCCACATTACCCAGCCCCAAGAGTGTGCTGTAACGGATGATGTGCTTAGCTTACAAAATTAGTCACGGTGGAAAAAATGCGAGTCTATTAAATGGTCAAGTAGAAGCAAGCTTCTGACGCAGAGATTATGCTATTCTCATGTCAGCAGGATGTAAAGACTCTTCTAGGCATCATAGGCTGGATGTGAAGCCATTTTGATTTTTCACAAATTCAGCAAATTTCTTAGTTCGAGAAAATCCACTGTGAAGTGTGAAGTTGCCGGATAATTCGATTATTACTGTTATTATTACTATCATTTTATTCATACCGCTGCTGGAACACGACCGTAGTCTTCAGGTAAAACGCGAGACCAGCTAATATGACGTCTGGCGACCGAAAGCACATATCGACAAAATTTTTATCGCCCCTTTCCTCTCGGTGCTGAAGCTATGAGTGTAATTCAAGCGAATCTACTATATTCCGCCTCTGGCCGCCAGTGTGTCGTGTGCTCAGAGGTTCCCTTGTGCGTTGCAGTGCTTGTAATATAACACATAGCAGTTGGAATCACGGTAGAAGCCGCTGACTACAACCTTTTATTTTCCATTTTAATTAATGGAGTTGCAAACTGCTAGTAAAAATTTCTTATGCGAAATCTGAAGAATGCCTTTAAACATCAATCTTCGTCCGATTTCGACTTAGTAAATTAAGTTAATATCATGGATTTCTGCTTTGCAAATTCCAAGGTGCTTCACTGTAAAATAGACCCTGAAAAGATTCAAACCGACTGTCAACGATATAAATTTGAGCTTTGTTCGTCATATAGGTCTAACATGTCAGAAGGTTGTTTATCAAGTGCACATGTTCATTAATATAGTTCCCTTCTTCTAAATTTTTGCAATAGCATTTAACTGTAGACGTTTTCTAACACCGGCGTTAGCAATTCCTTTCCGTTCTCTGAAACCTTCAAAACGACAAATTTTTCTGGTTTAAATCTGATGACCTTAACTATCACTTCCGATCAACAATAAATACTTCATGAACCCATATATGGAACTCCAAATGTGTAGTGTTCCTGCACTGCTACAGAGCATGCATTGCAAGGTATTCACACAGTTTATCGCATAGACTTACCATAAGGAATGAAACAAGAACTGTAATACACTTCACACCACAGATGCTCACTCTGGCTTGACGAAAACATCCAAACATTGACCAAAAGTTGCACAAATAATTGAGTTTGAAAGGAAAAGAAACGAGGTATGAAGCATTTATAAATTCATCGAATGTAGTGAGGTGTTTTAATTTCGTCCCAGTCTATAAAATTAATTTCGGGCGATACTCAGCTCTTGGCAATTAATGTAATATAATACCCGCCTACTAATCAGCATTCAGACAGAAGAGGCTATAAAAATATTTTATGTCAGCTGCTCTCGATCCACTGACATCATGAACAGAAACAACGCACGCTACCGCTAGACCACAGGCGTAATCAGCGTACAGTTTCTCTATCATGGGACAAGTTTTCCTCCAGGAAGTGCCGCAGTCTACAGTGTTGCCAGATTGTGCAGATAACCGGACTTAGCGAATTAGCGAGTTGGCCAGTTTTTTTGTCCCATGTCGCGATCGGCGCGGACTTAGCCTCTGAAGCGGCCGGCCGCCGGTCAAGAGTGTACATACCTTGTACTCGTCGCTGTACCTGTAATTTGCAAAGACTCCAAACATAGAAACGGCTTAGTATTTTCCACTGTACACTGTTTCTATGTTTAGAACCCTGGTTTGTGTTTCACCGTCGTTTGAGTCGGCTGAGTCAACAGTTTCGTAATTAAAAGCCGAGTCACGAATTCACTTCAAGTGTATCGTAAACTACGGTAGGGCTCACCATTGCCACTCAAGTAGACGAATAAACACGGACTGAAGATTGCGAAGCGTTTTGCACTGCGTGATTGCTGTCAACTGCTTCGGAATGATGGTGTATAATTCGACGATTATCATTCACTTCGTGTTGATCTTCAAAATGTATACTTACTCTGTAACCTCACACCTATTCAGATTTCTGACTATTACGTGAGTTCTGAAAGGCACAGTATACTTTTACGCCCGTATCTATTGAGAAAACTACAAACATAAAAAGTATCTGACAATCTTTGAGACTGGAATCGGAACTTGCCGACATTGTCCTTAAAGGAGTGAAATCCTCGCATTAAAAGTAATTTCTATATACACTCCTGGAAATGGAAAAAAGAACACATTGACACCGGTGTGTCAGACCCACCATACTTGCTCCGGACACTGCGAGAGGGCTGTACAAGCAATGATCACACGCAGGGCACAGCGGACACACCAGGAACCGCGGTGTTGGCCGTCGAATGGCGCTAGCTGCGCAGCATTTGTGCACCGCCGCCGTCAGTGTCAGCCAGTTTGCCGTGGCATACGGAGCTCCATCGCAGTCTTTAACACTGGTAGCATGCCGCGACAGCTTGGACGTGAACCGTATGTGCAGTTGACGGACTTTGAGCGAGGGCGTATAGTGGGCATGCGGGAGGCCGGGTGGACGTACCGCCGAATTGCTCAACACGTGGGGCGTGAGGTCTCCACAGTACATGGATGTTGTCGCCAGTGGTCGGCGGAAGGTGCACGTGCCCGTCGACCTGGGACCGGACCGCAGCGACGCACGGATGCACGCCAAGACCGTAGGATCCTACGCAGTGCCGTAGGGGACCGCACCGCCACTTCCCAGCAAATTAGGGACACTGTTGCTCCTGAGGTATCGGCGAGGACCATTCGCAACCGTCTCCATGAAGCTGGGCTACGGTCCCGCACACCGTTAGGCCGTCTTCCGCTCACGCCCCAACATCGTGCAGCCCGCCTCCAGTGGTGTCGCGACAGGCGTGAATGGAGGGACGAATGGAGACGTGTCGTCTTCAGCGATGAGAGTCGCTTCTGCCTTGGTGCCAATGATGGTCGTATGCGTGTTTGGCGCCGTGCAGGTGAGCGCCACAATCAGGACTGCATACGACCGAGGCACACAGGGCCAACACCCGGCATCATGGTGTGGGGGAGCGATCTCCTACACTGGCCGTACACCACTGGTGATCGTCGAGGGGACACTGAATAGTGCACAGTACATCCAAACCGTCATCGAACCCATCGTTCTACCATTCCTAGACCGGCAAGGGAACTTGCTGTTCCAACAGGACAATGCACGTCCGCATGTATCCCGTGCCACCCAACGTGCTCTAGAAGGTGTAAGTCAACTACCCTGGCCAGCAAGATCTCCGGATCTGTCCCCCATTGAGCATGTTTGGGACTGGATGAAGCGTCGTCTCACGCGGTCTGCACGTCCAGCACGAACGCTGGTCCAGCTGAGGCGCCAGGTGGAAATGGCATGGCAAGCCGTTCCACAGGACTACATCCAGCATCTCTACGATCGTCTCCATGGGAGAATAGCAGCCTGCATTGCTGCGAAAGGTGGATATACACTGTACTAGTGCCGACATTGTGCATGCTCTGTTGCCTGTGTCTATGTGCCTGTGGTTCCGTCAGTGTGATCATGTGATGTATCTGACCCCAGGAATGTGTCAATAAAGTTTCCCCGTCCTGGGACAATGAATTCACGGTGTTCTTATTTCAATTTCCAGGAGTGTATATCGTTGCAAAGAAGGGATATATATATATATATATATATATATATATATATATATATATATATATATATATATATATAAGAGGCGTAAATTTCGCTGATACTTCGTGACTTTATATTGAATCCGCCTCCCTTGAGAGGACAATATTTTTCTAATCAGGTGTGCTGTATATCGTCGAAAATGGGCCCTACAAATCTCCTGTTACTTCTGACGGGAAGACTCAAATTTTAATTTTGCTTCAGCTACGATATCAGATCAGGATACTTTGGTGACAGCTTACATTACCATGACGAGATAAGTAACTGTGTTCACACCTTTTGTATGAAAGGTACCGCTTGCTAGTTATATACCACATCACAGTTGAAAATATACCATTTGAACACTCGGAAACGGTGAGCGTAATGCGGTAAAGATGAGCGTGTAACGTCCTAATGGTATAACAATCCACCTTGTATACAGTACCCTCCACATTTTTCGTTAAAAGGGCAGCTGACGGTTATAGACAGACCGTCGATGGATACAACTAGTACTGATGCCTCTTGGGCAGCAGACTACACCAAAGGCACAAATGATAAGCTGGAGAAAAGTCTTTTTTATAAATACGTCCATGGTTTAGTGAAATGGTTGATTATTCCCTCTTGTGCAAGTACACATGGTGATTCCATGACGATATTACAGATAATAGTGGATGATGGAGGAGAAGAAATGCATAAATTTCAATTAAGCAACCCTCTTTCGGAATTGATTGCGTCGAAAGAATAAGCGAAAATCGTTCTTAATATGTGTATGTGTGTGAAATATATAAATATGGGCTCTAAAATTCATGTCTTTCCACAATAGCAAAGATGAACAAATGCTCGTAACTCTCAAGGTATGTGTAGGTACGTATTTTATAGCACACGTTTACTTGATATTTTTTCTTGTTTTGGCCAATACCACGACCTATGAATGTTGCATGTCACAAAATATTAGCAACAACATTAACCGCTACATGTATTCATTTGCCGGAGTATCAGAACCATTTTCGCTCGTAACATTTGACTCGAAAACTTCAGAAAATAGTCTCTTACTTCATATTGACACATTTACTGTTCTCCATCATCCCTGAAAGTTTGTAGCATCATCACGGAATCACCTTGTTCAACTTTGGCATTTTAACTGTACTGTAGAGCCTTTTGGAACTCACAGACATCCATCCACCACCTAATCCTCGTTCACACTTCCGTACACCCAGCTGCCATAAATGGTCAGAAATTGCGGTAAATGGAAGGTCAATATTTTCGAATTGACCGAGCAGTTATCACTACCGATGGTGACTGTGTATCGTATATAGCCCAAGATTTTATAGATAAATTAAGTTTCTACGATGCACAGTCCGTTAAGTCGTGGTGCACGGTTCGTTCAACAAGCACAATACACGCGTTAAACAGAACACCAGTACTCCAATCCAGCTAGATCTGTAACCCTCTGAAAAACCAATTCTCACACAGTGCTTGTCGTTCAACTTACAGCCGGGTCATAGCGTCTGGTCATGAAGAGGGGATAACGCACCAAACACGTAACACTCTTGGTTTAGGGGTAGCGCCTTTCATCAGTAATCAAATCGTACTCGGTCTTCGGTTTTAAAACGCGCCACCGCCACTACTGTTCAATCTGTACAGCGAAGAAGTAATGATGGGAATAAAAGAATGTTTCAGGATTAGAATTAAAATTTAACGTGAAAGGATATAAATTATAAGATTCACTGACGACCTTGCTATCCTGACTGAAAATGAAGGAGAATTATATGATTGCAGAATAGAATTTGCAGTCTGTTGAGTATAGATTATGGACTGAGGGTAAATCGAAGAAAGACCAAACTAGTGACAAGCAGCAGCGATGAGAACATCGAGAAACTTAACATCAGAGTTGTTGATCACGAAATAGATGAAGAAAGGAACTCTACTAGTTAGACAGTAAAACACACCCCTATGAACAATGGAACTTGCTTTTGGTGGGGGGGGGGGGGGGGGCTTGCGTGCCTCATCGATACAGATAGCCGTACCGTAGGTGCAACCACAACGGAGGGGTATCTGTTGAGAGGTCAGACAAACGTGTGGTTCCTGAAGAGGGGCAGCAGCCTTTTCAGTAGTTGCAGGGGCAACAGTCTGGATAATTGGCTGATCTGGCCATGTAACACTAACCTAAACGGCCTTGCTGTGCTGGTACTGCGAACGGCTGAAGGCAAGGGGAAACTACAGCCGTCATTTTTCCCGAGGGCATGCAGCTTTACTGTACGGTTAAATGATGATGGAGTCCTCTTGGGTAAAATTTTCCGGAGGTAAAATAGTCCCCCATTCACATCTCCGGGCGGGGACTACTCAAGAGGATGTCATTATCAGAAGAAAGAAAACTGGCGCTCTACGGGTTGGAGCGTGGAATGTCAGATCCCTTAATCGGGCAGGTAGGTTAGAAAACTTAAAAAGGGAAATGGATAGGTTAAAGTTAGATATAATGGGAATTAGTGAAGTCCGGTGGCAGGAGGAACAAGACTTTTGGTCAGGTGAATACAGTGTTACAAATACAAAATCAAAGAGGGGTAATGCAGGAGAAGGTTTAATAATGATTAAAAAAAATAGGAGTGCGGGTAAGCTACTGCAAACAGCATAGTGAACGCATTATTGTGGCCAATACAGACACGAAGCCCACGCCTACTACAGTAGTATAAGTTTATATGCCAACTAGCTCTGCAGATGACGAAGACGACGAAGAAATGTATGATGAGATAAAAGAAATTATTGAGATAGTGAAAGGAGACGAAAATTTAATAGTCATGGGTGACTTGAATTCGGTAGTAGGAAATGGGAGAGAAGGAAACGTAGTAGGTGAATATGGATTGGGGGTAAGAAATGAAAGAGGGAGCCGCCTGATAGAATTTTGCACAGATCACAACTTAATCATAGCTAACACTTGGTTCAAGAATCATAAAAGAAGGTTGTATACATGGAAGAAGCCTGGAGATACAGACAGATTTCAGATAGATTATATAATTGTAAGACAGAGAATTAGGAACCAGGTTTTAAATTGATATCCTTCATTTTCAGTCAGGATAGCAAGGTCGTCAGTGAATCTTATAATTTATATCGTTTCACGTTAAATTTTAATTCTAATCCTGAAACATTCTTTTATTCCCATCATTACTTCTTCGCTGTACAGATTGATACATTTCCAGCGGCAGATGTGGACTCTGACCACAGTCTATTGGTTATAAACTGTAGATTAAAAATGAAGAAACTGCAAGGAGGTGGGAATTTAAGGAGATGGGACATGGATAAACTGGCTAAACCAGAGGTAATACAGAGTTTCAGGGAGAGCATAAGGGAACAATTGACAGGAATTGGGGAAAGAAATACAGTAGACGAAGAATGGGTAGCTTTAAGGGATGAAGTAGTTAAGGCAGCTAATGATCAAATAGGTAAAAAGGCGAGGGCTAGTAAAAATCCTTAGGTAACAGAAGAAATAATTGATGGAAGGAGAAAATATAAAATGCAGTAAGTGAAGCAGGCAAAAAGGAACGCAAACATCTCAAAAATGAGATCGACAGGAAGTGAATAATGGCTAAGCAGGGATGGCTAGAGGACAAATGTAAGGATGTAGAGGCTTATCTTACTAGGGGTAAGATAGATACTGCCTACAGGAAAATTAAAGGAACCTTTGGAGAAAAGAGAACCACTTGTATGAATATCAAGAGCTCAGATGGAAACCCAGTTCTAAGGAAAGAAGGGAAAGCAGAATGGTGGAAGGAGTATATAGAGGGTCTCTGCAAGGGTGATGTACTTGATGACAATATTATGGAAATGGAAGAGGATGTAGATGAAATGCGAGATATGATACTGCGTGAAGAGTTTGAGCACTGAGAGACCTGAGTCGAAACAAGGCCCCAGGAGTAGACAACATTCCATTAGAACTACCTGACATTAGGACTACCTGACAAAACTCTACCATCTGGTGAGCAAGATGTATGCCACAGGCGAAATACCCTCAGACTTAAAGAAGAATATAATAATTCCAATCCCAAAGATATCGGGTGTTGACAGATGTGAAAATTACCGAACTATCAGTTTAATAAGTCACGACTGCAAAATGCTAAACGCGAATTCTTTACAGACGAATGGAAGAACTGTTAGAAGCCGACCTCGGCGGAGGTCTGTTTGGATTCCGTAGAAATATTGGAACACGTGACGCAATACTGCCCCTACGACTTATCTTAGAAGCTAGATTAAGGAAAGGAAAACCTACGTTTCTAGCATTTGTAGACTTAGAGAAAGCTTTTGTCAATGTTGGCTGGAATACTCTCTTTCAAATTCTGAAGGTGGCAGGGGTAAAATACAGGGAGCGAAAGGCTATTTACACTTTGTACAGAAACCAGATGGCAGTTATAAGAGTCGAGGGGCATGAAAGGGAAGCAGTGGTTGGGAAAGGAGTGAGGCAGGGTTGTAGCCTCTCCCCGATGTTATTCAATCTGTATATTGAGCAAGCAGTAAAGGAAACAAAAGAAAAATTCGGAGTAGGTATTAAAATTCATGTAGAAGAAATTAAAACTTTTAGGTTCGCCGATGACATTGTAATTCCGTCGGAGACAGCAAAGGGCTTGGAAGAGCAGTTGAACGGAATGGATAGTGTCTTGAAATGAGTATATAAGATGAACATCAACAAAAGCAAAACGAGGATAATGGAATGTAGTCGAATTAAGCCGGGTGATGCTGAGGGAATTAGATTAGGAAATGAGATACTTAAACTAGTAAACGCGTTTTCCTATTTGGGAAGCAAAATAACTGATGATGGTCGAAGTAGAGAGGATATAAAATGTAGACTGGCAATGGCAAGGAAATCGTTTCTGAAAAAGAGAACATCGAGTATATATTTAAGTGTCAGGAAGTCGTTTCTGAAAGTATTTGTATGGATTGTAGCCATGTATGGAGGTGAAACATGGACGATAAATAGTTTAGACAAGAAGAGAGTAGGAGCTTTCGAAGTGTGGTGCTACAGAAGAATGTTGAAGATTAGATGGGTAGATCATATAACTTATGAGGAGGTACTGAATAGAATTGGGGAGAAGAGGAGCTTGTGGCACAACTTGACAAGAAGAAGGGACCGGTTGGTAGTACATGTTCTGAGGCATCAAGAGGTCGCCAATTTAGTATTGGAGGGCAGCGTGGATGTTAAAAGTGGCAGAGGGAGACCAAGAGATGAATACACTAAGCAGATTCAGTAGGATGTAGGTTGCAGTAGGTACGGGGAAATGAAGAAGCTTGCACAGGATAGAGTAGCATGGAGAGCTGCATCAAACCAGTCTCAGGACTGAAGACCATAACAACAACAGCAACAACAGGCAGTAAAATAACCAAAGACGGACGGTGCAAGGAATTCATCAAAAGCAGAGTAGCACTGGAAAAATTTGGCATTCCTGTCCAAGGGTAGTCTGCTAGTATCAAACGTAGGGCTTCAGTTCAGGAAGATATTTGTGAGAATGTACGTTTGCAGCACAGCATTGTATGGTAGTAAACGTGGGCTGTGGGGAAACAGGGATAGAAGGGAATCGAAGCATTTCAAACGTGTTGCTACAGACCAAAGATGAAAATTAGGCAGATTGATAAGGTAAGGAGTGAATAGGTTCTGCGCAGAATCGGAGAGGAAGGGAATATATGGAAAACAGTCGCAAGGAAAAGGTACAGGATGAGAGGACATCTGTTAAGACATCAGGAAATGACTTCCAGGCTACTACAGGGAGCTGTAGAAAAAGACAAATATTCTAATACATCCAGGAAATCACTGATGGCGTAGGTTGCGACTGTTACTCTGAGGTGAAGAAGTTGTCACAAGAAAGGAATTTGTGGCGGGCAGCATCAAACCAGTCAGATGACCGATTAAATTTGTGTGATAAGGGGCCGGCCTCTGTGGCCGAGCGATTCTAGGCGCCTCAGTCTGGAACCGCGCGACCGTTACGGTCGCAGGTTCGAATCCTGCCTCGGGCATGGATGTGTGTGATGTCCTAAGGTTAGTTAAATTTAAGTAGTTCAAAGTTCTAGGGGACTGATGACCTCACATGCGAAGCCCCATGGTGCTCAGACCCGTTTGTACCATTTTTCTGTGTGTGATAATGTTCTATGGGACCGAATTGCTGAGGTATTCGGTCCCTAGAAGACTGATGACTCAAAAATAAAGAAATAAAAAAAGCACTGTTGATGATCCGAGAGGAGTGTTGAAATCTTCTTTCTGAGTATTCAAGTTGATTTGCGGCGTGTAAGGCTATGTGGGACCGAGAGTCTTTTACCTTGCTTGTAGGTTCCGTAGAGGTACAACGATAGTTGGTTGGACAGTTCAAACCCGGTCGCACGAATCGATGTCCGAATTGATGATTACATCATATTTTTTTGGTTCTTTCCGTATTCCTTAGAGTATGAGACGTTTGCAAACTTTCCCCACATTAAATTCTGCGCAATATCTTTTCATTTAATATTTATTTGGTCGAAAAACCCGCGATTTGTTAGGCCACAGTTCCAAGAGCGTTAATCGCAGATAAAACATTTCACAGCAGAGATAATTTTAGTGTCAGTAATGTATCACATGAAGCAGTGAATACTTTCGAAACCTTTTAATACATTGCAGAGTGACATTCCTCGACGAAATAATGTCACGCATTGAGTTGTGGCCACGATCTAGATCCGCATTGTGTTTCCGATAGATTAGCACATTCGAAGCGGAAATTTGTTCACTTCAGCTCCACATTCGTGTCTCGGTACAGATCTATGCCGATTTCCTGACAGACTGACGATTCACTAAGAACCGCTTGAGTGTGAGGTCCAAAATACCAATGATTACGGCATTCAACGCCCCACGTATTGCCTGCCACGCAACTGCAATATTAATTGCTAATAGCAACGAGGGATGGGAATGGAGTTATCCAATCCTGAGCACAGGATGAGGCTACGGAGCGTAGTTGAACTGCTTACTTGACGAGTAATTAATAACAATGCTACAGTGCTAGTTGTGTTGATAAAAAGCAGATCAATGGCATCGAGGAACAAAGTAAACATTGCATTACATCTACAACAATAGTTGCCGAAGATGACATTTCGTCAAAAAGGAAACCATGGAATTTCGCAGAGTGAGAAAGAAGTGGCAGATCAAACCTTAGCGATTCTGGAACATGTGTCAGTGGAATGTGTGGGGTCCTATACGCTCGACTGTGGAGACTACGCGCATGAGGAGTAAATTGATAACGGTACGTGCTTAACAAGTGAAAGTGATATTGAAACATGTGACAACACATGTAGTTCATCATCCTAGTCGGACAGGGAGCAAAGAATCCAGTCTCCAGTGGAACGCAGTAGTCGACAATCGTGGTCTAAGGAGCTGGTACTAAATATAATTACGAACATGGATGGTCATCCGCAGCATAGTAAAAAAACTAGTATGAACAAATTTCGAATAGGTCCGCAGCAATATAATTGTTTAGCGCACAAGAAACGCCACGGATATTCAAGGGAGGACAAGGTTAACTTGTTACAAAAACAGGTGTTTGTGTGTTTCAAGGGTACTCGATACGATTTACAGCATATGACTGGTAGTGACCTACTACTTTATGCACATGAGACTGCACACTACATAAAGTACAGTGATTTCAAGGGAATGAGCGTATGGTTACATAACTTGAAACAGTGACGCAGAATTGGAAAAAGTAAGATAACGAAATTTCAAATAAAATGTCAACTGGACGATGCACAGCAAACTACGGAATCTGTCTGAAAATCGTTCAGTAAGGAACTTTTTATTTTCATCTCCGAACAACTGGAATTTGAAGAGGAAATGCATACGAAAGGAACTCTGGAAGTCAGATCTTCGAAGAGGGTTAACATCATTGCCTTAACGCATCTGTACACAGTTTGCCGTCCTATAAAACAATCAAGCTCCAACCTCATTGCAATACTTTTTGTCCATCTTTAAAATTCTCCTGCAATGCTATGCCAATATCCTGGAATCCATAACATACACTGAAACGCTTGCCCTCCATGAACTGGAGCAACATGCAAAACGCTACCTCAGAAAACTGTCCTCCCTGCAAACTTCCTATTGCAGTCTTGAAGTAATACTGTCCACTGCCTCCACAACAATCCCAAATCTCCCCGCCCTCTCCCCCCCCCCCCCCCCCGAGCCCCTCATAGTTGACGAACACTGTTTCACAGGCCTACTGCATTTACCCATCCAAAACTCCCACCACCACATAGAATCCTGAATCTAGACAGACCTAAAACACAGTCATGAAACTCTCTTCCAAAAGCCTTAAGCCCAGAGAAATATCAATTTTTTCAAAGGCCTCACCTTCCGCCCCACTTCCAAATTCTGTCATGCAGGATTTGGTAAAGTCCTTACTTTCTTCTCCCAGTCCCTACAGTGGAAACACTTTTTCACCACCAACCCTACCAATCTCACACAACCAAAGACGAATCCTGAAACCAACCCGATTGAGTCCACTTCTCCATCCAACCATGATCCACCCACACTGCCCCAAATCACCTCCTGTTAACATTCCATAATCTCTTAATCTCGGTCCTTGCGTCACCATCATTCCCCAAATCCCTCAAAATGCGAACTAATCTTTCATCCACAGAAAGAACCCACTCCACAATCTAAAAACTGATTCCAACCTTGCAATCCAACCAGCAGACAATGGCTCCACCACTGTTGTTTTCAAACGCAAGTATTACTTGGCAGAAGAAATCCGTCATCTGTCAGATACGTCCACCTACAAATCCTGCCACGATGACCCTATTCCAGAAATCCAGAAGGCTCTCCAGTCCCTCCTCAAATCTTGGGCCCATCACAGAACCTCTCCCAGGAGTCTATCTCACTCCTCATCCGTACCACTCGCTGCACTCCTACCTTCTGCATGCTTTATAAAACCCAGGACACCCCATTGTGGCTGGCTGCCGTGCCCCAGTAAGAGAATCTCTGCTCTCACAGACCAACACCTTCAGCCTATTACCCACAAACTGTCCTCGTATGAAGAAGATACCAGCCATTTCCTCCCCATGACTCTCCACATTTCCTATTCCTTTGCCACTTAGTACCTGCTTATCACTACTGATACGAACTCCGTTTAGACAGTCATCCGTAATGCCCATGGCCTTACTACTATTGAACAGTACCTTTCCCAATGCCTGACTTATCCCAAACCAGCAACCCCCTTTCTAGTCGCCATGACCAACTATATCCACACCTACAGGGTGTTTCAAAAATGACCGGTATATTTGAAACGGCAATAAAAACTAAACGAGCAGCGATAGAAATACACCGTTTGTTGCAATATGCTTGGGACAACAGTACATTTTCAGGCAGACAAACTTTCGAAATTACAGTAGTTACAATTTTCAACAACAGATGGCGCTGCGGTCTGGGAAACTCTATAGTACGATATTTTCCACATATCCACCATGCGTAGCAATAATATGGCGTAGTCTCTGAATGAAATTACCCGAAACCTTTGACAACGTGTCTGGCGGAATGGCTTCACATGCAGATGAGATGTACTGCTTCAGCTGTTCAATTGTTTCTGGATTCTGGCGGTACACCTGGTCTTTCAAGTGTCCCCACAGAAAGAAGTCACAGGGGTTCATGTCTGGTGAATAGGGAGGCCAATCCACGCCGCCTCCTGTATGTGTCGGATAGCCCAAAGCAATCACACGATCATCGAAATATTCATTCAGGAAATTAAAGACGTCGGCCGTGCGATGTGGCCGGGCACCATCTTGCATAAACCACGAGGTGTTCGCAGTGTCGTCTAAGGCAGTTTGTACCGCCACAAATTCATGAAGAATGTCCAGATAGCGTGATGCAGTAATCGTTTCGGATCTGAAAAATGGGCCAATGATTCCTTTGGAAGAAATGGCGGCCCAGACCAGTACTTTTTGAGGATGCAGGGACGATGGGACTGCAACATGGGGCTTTTCGGTTCCCCATATGCGCCAGTTCTGTTTATTGACGAAGCCGTCCAGGTAAAAAGAAGCTTCGTCAGTAAACCAAATGCTGCCCACATGCATATCGCCGTCATCAATCATATGCACTATATCGTTAGCGAATGTCTCTCGTGCAGCAGTGGTAGCGGCGCTGAGGGGTTGCCGCGTTTGAATTTTGTATGGATAGAGGTGTAAACTCTGGCGCATGAGACGATACGTGGACGTTGGCGTCATTTGGACCGCAGCTGCAACACGGCGAACGGAAACCCGAGGCCGCTGTTGGATCACCTGCTGCACTAGCTGCGCGTTGCCCTCTGTGGTTGCCGTACGCGGTCGCCCTACCTTTCCAGCACGTTCATCCGTCACGTTCCCAGTCCGTTGAAATTTTTCAAACAGATCCTTTATTGTATCGCTTTTCGGTCCTTTGGTTACATTAAACCTCCGTTGAAAACTTCGTCTTGTTGCAACAACACTGTGTTCTAGGCGGTGGAATTCCAACACCAGAAAAATCCTCTGTTCTAAGGAATAAACCATGTTGTCTACAGCACACTTGCACGTTGTGAACAGCACACGCTTACAGCAGACGTACAGCAGACGTACAGAATGGCGCACCCACAGACTGCGTTGTCTTCTATATCTTTCACATCACTTGCATCGCCATCTGTTGTTGAAAATTGTAACTACTGTAAATTCGAAAGTTTGTCTGCCTGAAAATGTACTGTTGTCCCAAGCATATTGCAACAAACGGTGTATTTCTATCGCTGCTCGTTGAGTTTTTATTGCCGTTTCAAATATACCAGTCATTTTTGAAACACCCTGTACAATTACTGCTCCTTTGAAGGCAACACATCTAAGGTACGGGTATGAGTAGCCACATGGAAGCATTCTATGCCAGCCTGTTTGTGGGCCATCTAGAGGAATCCTTCCAAAACACCCAGGATCCTAATTCCCTCACCTGCTTCAGATTCATGATCCGGATCAAGGGTGAGGACACCCTACCCACATGCCTCCAGAACCTCAACACCTTACCCCCCCCTCCCCCTATTCGCTTCACCTGGTTCTAGTCAACCCAACAAGCCATCTTCCTAAACGTTGACTTCTACCTCAAAAACGGCTACATCAGTAACTCTGTCCATATCAAACATACCAACCACTAGCAATACCTCCACTTGGACAGCTGCCGCCCATTCCATACAGCCTAGTCCCCTTGGCTCTTGAAATATACTGAGGGTCTCACTGAGGCCTTTACAGACTTTAATTACCAGTCCAACCTCCCAACCATTTACAAACACAAATGCTTTATTTTTACAGTCACCCACCACCTCCAAAAGCTCCACCATTCAGCCACAGAGCAGTATTCCCTCTTAACTCAGTGCCATCCAGAACTTGAGCAACATTCTCCACTTGTGTTTTGACTACCTCTCGCTGTGCTCTGAAATAGGAAATTTCCTGCTCACTATCCTTCCCACTCCCCTCCCACAGTGGTATTCTGCCGTTCACTGAACCTATACAAATTACTAATCCATCCCTACTCAATAGCTGCTCCCCACCCCTTGCCTCATGAATCATATCCCTGTAATAGATCCAGATTTAAGACCTGTCCCATACATCCTCTCGCCACCATCTACTCCAGTCCAGTCACAAAGATCACCTATCCCATCAAAGGCAGGGCTACCTGTAAAACCAGTTATCTGATCTACAAACTAAGCTGGAACCATTGTGCTGCATTCTACATGGGCATGACGGCAAACAAACTGTGGCCAAGAAATAACTGGGCCACCGTGTTGCTGAGCATGCAGCCCAATATTACTTCTTGATTTCAAAGACTTCTTCACAGGCTGTGCCATATGGATCCTTCCCCCCAACACCAGCTTTCCTGGATTGCACAGGTGGGAAATCTCCATGCAATATATCCTACATTCCCGTAACTCTCCTGGCCTCAGCTTTCGTTAGTCATTGTCCTCATCAACCTAGCACCTTCCATGTTCCCATTCCAGCACTACAACGCAGCTCTCTGTTACGCCAGCCCACCCAGTCTTTTTATTTCTCTCCTTTTCCATTACCCTCCTAACTTCTCTTCCCTGCTCTCCATCTCAGTTTCCGACTGCACCTAGCTGCCCCACCCTCTCTCCACGTCGTCCTGCATGCTCCCCAGCAGCACTTCACAGTCCCTCCAAAACCCAGACTCCTCCTTGCCGACCCCCCCCCCCCCCCCCGCCCCACAGTAGCCAGCTACATAATACGTTGCTGCTGCTCATAGTCTGGCTTCAGCTGCTGTAAAATGTGAACTGTGGTCATGCCTTTGAGCAGCGTTTGCGTAAGTGTGTGTGTGTGTGTGTGTGTGTGCATGTGTGTGTGTATGTGTCTACTGTCTATTTTGGACAGTGTTTTTGGTGTGCCTATCTGCGACGACAGCATGTCCGCTATATGGTAAGTAGGGACTATTCTTTTCGTAATACCGTTAGGAATTATGAGCGACGGCATTCCTGTCTATTCTGGCTGTGGTTCAGACGTCGAACACGCTAATTCATGGTTTGCAGCATATGATAAGTAGTGGTTTGATGCGTATTGCATAAATTTTCCTCACAGTAGCAGGAATTCCAATTGTGCTCAGTATTACAATAATAGCATGTAATAAATGGCTCTGAGCACTATGGGACTCAACTGCTGAGGTTATTAGTCCCCTAGAACTTAGAACTAGTTAAACCTAACTAACCTAAGGACATCACACACATCCATGCCCGATGCAGGATTCGAACCTGCGACCGTAGCGGTCTCGCGGTTCCAGACTGCAGCGCCAGAACCGCGCGGCCACTTCGGCCGGCAGCATGTAATAGCCAAGTCCAATGAAAGCTACGATTGACGTAAAAATGCAAAGAGAAAACTGAGGTCACTATACAGGGTGGACCATTGATCGTGACCGGGCCAAATATCTCACGAAATAAGCGTCAAACGAAAAAACTACAGAGAACGAATGTTGTCTAGCTTGAAGCGGGAAACCAGATGGCGCTATCGTTGGCCCGCTAGATGGCGCTGCCATAGGTCAAATGGATATCAACTGCGTTCTTTTAAATAGGAACCCCCATTTTTCATTACATATTCGTGTAGAACCTAAAAAAATATCAATGTTTTAGTTGTACCACTTTTTTCGCTTTGTGATATATGGCGCTTTAATAGTCACAAACATATGGCTCACAATTTTAGACGAACAGTTGGCAACAGGTAGGTTTTTTTAAATTAAAATACAGAACGTAGGTACGTTTGAACATTTTATTTCGGTTGTTACAATGTGATACATGTACCTTTGTGAACTTATCATTTCTGAGAACGCATGCTGTTACAGCGTGATTACCCGTAAATACCACATTAATGCAATAAATGCTCAAAATGATGTACGTCAACCTCAATGCATTTGGCAATGCGTGTAACGACATTCCTCTCAATAGCGAGTAGTTCGCCTTCCGTAATGTTCGCACATGCATTGACAATACGCTGACGCATGTTGTCAGGCGTTGTCGGTGGATCACGATACCAAATACCCTTCATCATTCCCCACAGAAAGAATCCTGGGACGTCAGATCCGGTGAACGTGCGGGCCATGGTATGATGCTTCAACGACCAATCCACCTGTCATTAAATATGCTATTCAATAGCGCTTCAACCGCACACGAGCTATGTGCCGGACATCCATCGTGTTGGAAGTACATCGCCATTCTGTCATGCAGTGAAACATCTTGCAGTATCATCGGCAGAACATTACGTAGGAAATCAGCATACGTTGCACCGTTCACACTACTGGCCAATAGAATCGATACACCACGAAGATGTGTAACAGATGCGAAATTTAGCCGGCAGGAAGAAGATGCTGTGATATGCAAATGATTAGCTTTTCAGAGCATTCACACAAGGTTGGCGCCGGTGGCGACACCTACAACGAGCTGACATGAGGAAAGTTTCCAACCGATTTCTCATACACAAACAGCAGTTGACCGGCGTTGCCTGATGAAACGTTGTTGTGATGCCTCGTGTAAGGAGGAGAAATGCGTACCATCACGTTTCCGACTTTTATAAAGGTCGGATTGCAGCCTATCGCGATTGCGGTTTATCGTATCGCGACATTGCTGCTGGCGTCGGTCGAGATCCAATGACTGTTAGCAGAATATGGAATCGGTGGGTTCAGGAGGGTAATACGGAACGCCGTGCTGGATCCCAATGGCCTCGTATCACTAGCAGTCGAGATGACAGGCATCTTATCCGCATGGCTGTAATGGATCGTGCAGCCATGTCTCTATCCTTGAGTCAACAGATGGGGACGTTTGCAAGACAACAACAATCTGCACGAATAGTTCGACGACGTTTGCAGCAGCATGGACTATCAGCTCGGAGACCATGGCTGCGGTTACCCATGAGCTGCATCACCGACAGGAGCGCCTCCGCCGGTGTACTCAACGACGAACCTGGGTGCACGAATGGCAAAACGACATTTTTTCGAATGAATCCAGGTTCTGTGTACAGCATCATGATGGTCGCATCCGTGTTTGGCCACATCGCGGTGAACACACTTTGGAAGCGTGTATTCGTCATCGCCATACTGGCGTATTACCCGGTGTGATAGTATTTGGCGCCATTTGTTACACCTCTCGGTCACCTCTTGTTCGCATTGACGGCACTTTGAACAGTGGACGTTGCATTTCAGATGTGTTACGACTCGTGGCTCCACCCTTCATTCGATCCCTGCGAAACCCTACATTTCAGCAGGATAATTCACGACCGCATGTTTCAGGTCCTGTACGGGCCTTTCTGGATACAGAAAATGTTCGACTGCTACCCTGGCCAGCACATTTTCCAGATCTGTCACCAATTGTAAACGTCTGATCAATGGTGGCCAAGCAAGTGGCTCGACATAATACACCAGTCACGACTCTTGATGAACTGTGGTATCGTGTTGAAGCTGCATGGGCAGCTGTACCGTTACACGCCACCCAAGCTCTGTTTGACTCAATGCCCAGGCGTTTCAAGGCCGTTATTACTGCCAGAGGTGGTTGTTCTGGGTACTCATTTCTCAGGATCTATGCACGCAAATTGCGTGAAAATCTAATCACATGTCAGTTCTAGTATAATATACTTTTCCAATGAATACCCGTTTATCATCTTCATTTCTTCTTGGTGTAATAGTTTTAATGGCCAGTAGTGTAGATTGACATCGATAAAATGAGGGTCAATTATTCTTCCTCCCATAATGCCGCACAATACATTAAACCGCCAAGTCGCTGTTGTTCCACTTGTCGCAGCCATCGTGGATTTTCCGTTGCCCAATAGTGCATATTATGCTGGTTTACGTTACCGCTGTTGGTGAACGACGCTTCGTCGCTGAATAGAACGCGTACAGAAAATCTGTCATCGTCCCGTAATTTCTCTTGTGCCCAGTGGCAGAACTGTACACGACGTTCAGTGTCGTCGCCATGCAATTCCTGGTGCATGGAAATATGGTACGGGTGCAATCGATGATGATGTAGCATTCTCAACACCGACGTTTTTGAGATTCCCGATTCTCGCGCAATTTGTCTGCTACTGATGTGCAGATTAGCCGCGATAGCAGCTAAAACACCTACTTGGGCGGCATCATTTGTCGCAGGTCGTGGTTGACGTTTCATATGTAGCTGAACACTTCCTGTTTCCTTAAATAACGTAACTATCCGGCGAACGGTCCGGACACTTGGATGATGTCGTCCAGGATACCGAGTAGCATACATAGCACACACCCGTTGGGCATTTTGATCCCAATAGCCATACATCAACAGGATATCAACCTTTTCCGCAATTGGTAAACGGTCCATTTTAACACGGCTAATGTATGACGAAGCCAATACCGTCGGCACTGGCGGAATGTTACGTGATACCACGTACTGATACGTTTGTGACTATTACAGCGCCATCTACCACAAAGCGAAAAAAGTGATCCCACTAAAACATTCATACTTTTTACGTACTACACGAATATGTAATAAAAAATGGGGGCTCCTATTTAAAAGAACGCAGTTGATATCCGTTTGAACTATGGCAGCGACATCTAGCGGGCCAACCATAGTGTCATCTGGTTTCGCCCTTCAAGCGAGACAAGTTTCTTTCTTTGTAGGTTTTTCGTTTGACGCTTATTTCGTGAGATATTTGGCCCGGTCACTATCAATGGACCATCTTGAATACATGACTGTACTTCACAGTGAAGGGACCAATGAGTTGATCCGCTGTTGGTCTAAAAAAGGAACAGTTGCCTCATACTACTGATTTACATGTCACGCAGTGTCTGATGGGTCTTGAAAGTGACCATCCATTTACCACTACTGGATATAATTGGATCACGCGTACAATAATGAATGGTACAAGCTTGCTACTCTCTCGGTCTTCAAGTACTATCACATTGCTTATTAATGTTCCTTTGTTAATCGTATGAATCAGCGTAGAAATCGATAAGTGAATACTATCGCCAAACAGGTAAACAAGCTGCCGTGTAGACTATTTCCAAAACCTAATAACTGATCAAATTCCCTGTAGGTAGCATATAATACCATGGCTTTGGTTGAGTGAGAAAAGGCGTAATGCAAAAACGGTCAACATGTCAGATTTATCTCGTAATAGTGACGTTAGCTGGGTATGGTTCATGGACGTAAGGCAGCGCAAGGGAAATAGTCAGCAAATACTTGCTGCTCTTTATTGTTAACCCTTGTTGCCGCACAGTACTACGTTAGTCTGCTACTCATCACTGCGGTGGCTATGTTGTATTTCGTAGAGCACAAAACCCATGATAGTACTGCGGGAGTCTGTTTTATAATGTTTCACGTTTATGACCAAATATGTTTGGGGCATTACAATGTGTTAATTTTCATATACATGTAATATTATCCAGACGAGTGTTGCGTACATAAAAACTGTTATCTGAATTGATATGTTTCTTTACTTGTGTGAACAATGAGTTCCCATTTCATACTGTCTTGTTGTTCACTGTAGTGTTGTAACGTCCGCAGCGTACTACAAGCTATGGTACAGTACTATATGGTTGCAGCACTTCAGTTATTCATAGACAGTTGACCATGGGCACGTTGTTATTATGGCTCCAGACGTGGAGGTATCCATAGAGAAGCATTATGCAACTGAAGCACTCAGACAAGCAGGTTTATCTATGCCTTAGATTGCGAAAGAATATGTCGCACTTATAGGGGGTGTGTGACGCACTATTCAGCGCCAGAAGACAGAAGGTAGCAATGAGGACCTTACTACGACCAGGACGACCTCGCGAAACAATCGGGGGGGGGGGGTTGATGACAAATCCATGAGAATTACTAGTAAGAGAAATAGAATGGAAACACAAGCACATAATCTCGCTCATTTGGTCAAAATGAAATACAAAACTATATGTGCTGCTACAGTAAAAAAAGAAGTGACTTGTGCCAGCTAGAAAGAATGTGTGGCAGGAAGGAACCCCCTTCTAAAGCCCTTAAACATAATTAAAAGTCTGTAACAGGCTAGAAAACGTAGTGAGTGGGCACATGAAAAGCGATAGAAAGCGTTACTCACAGATTCGAAACGTTTGGTTCCAGATGGAGGACTTCTGTTCGTCGATTTGAAGGAGAAAATGTGGCCCAACAGTGCATTATGCCTGCAAGTACACCCATCGGTAGTTCTGTTATAGTGCCAGTGTTCAGCAGGAGATAGCTTTGACGAATTTGTGAAAATTGAAGGGTGCATCAGCCAGAAGCACTACCATCGCGTACTTCAGTATCATACAGCATCAAATTGAATGCGCTTAACAGAGAAAGAGTGCCGTTACTAAAGGATAAGAAACCAAAACATCTGTCGGCGTTCTGTGAGAAGTACATTTCATCACTGAAAGTACCGAAGATACTGAAAGATGTGTGTGACTGTCCGTAAGCTCTCAGTATAATTCTACTCTGATGCATGAAATGTATACACTGCTTTATATATGAATAAGCATCAGCTATATAGGGGAATGACGACAGTGAAAATGTGTGTCGGAGCGGGAATCGAACCCGGATTTCCCGCTTGACACGAGTGGTCACCGTACACCGCTTTCGCTGTCTGTGCACTACTCACGGCCAGACCCCATGTGTAATGTACACATATTATGTAAATTATTACATTACAAGTACCGTTTTAGTTCAAAGTCACTGCCTGCTGTCGGCGGATAAATAGCACCCATCATTAGTACCCTTCATTAGTACGTTCAGTAGTAGCTGGCAGCTTTCATCATAGGTATAATTTTGGTGGTGGATCAAACTGTTTCATTTATGTATGGTACTAGATTTCTTCTTTCATAGTGTTTAATAAAGCACTTAAGAAAACTTTAGATCAATGTGTTTATTATTGGATGGTCAAAGTTTGGTTGTGTTTTTCAAATATTCACCATAAATGAAAAGATATTTGACAGCTGTGCTGGAGGTATAGGCCAGTCGGCGTACCTAAATTCATGCTGATTTTGACCAAAAACAATTTTTCCATTTATTCCCCTGAGTTTTAGAAAATGTACTGTACGAATTAGTATATAATCCTTTCATATAAGCCCCTACGTTCATTACCACAGACGTTAAATGAGAATTATTGAAACCTTCAAAGTATACCTGTTTTCTAGCATTAGTACACTGATAAATCATTACTGCTCCACGTAATAATAGAAGGCTTGATATACGCAGAAAACCACGAAGATACTGACTGCTATACGAGACCCACGAATAAACGTGTGTATCGGAACACTCCTGTAACAGAAGAAGAAAAGTGATGCCGGTCGGAGTGGCCGAGCGGTTAAAGGCGCTACAGTCTGGAACCGCACGACCGCTACGGTCGCAGGTTCGAATCCTGCCTCGGGCATGGATGTGTGTGATGTCCTTAGGTTAGTTAGGTTTAAGTAGTTCTAAGTTCTAGGGGACTTATGACCACAGCAGTTGAGTCCCATAGTGCTCAGAGCCATTTGAACCATTTTTGAAGAAAAGTGATGGTTTAATAGCAGGCTGCATCGTTCAGGTTAATGGTCGTTGAAACCTCAAAATAGCGTTATGATCCCGTTACATATGTCTCTTTACTCCCCAGTGAACTATTAATTTCAAATACGAGAAAAATATGGTATATAAACGTAATTATGAATTGTAACAAAAGGAAACAGCTACAAGCATCAAGGAATCCAAAATAATGTCGTGCATGAATGCGAATTACGTCCAGTTACAGTAATGTCTTACACTGAAACATATTAATTGACCTTTCCATATTTTATACAAATGTACTGCCAGTTTTACCAGCTTCCTTGCAGATATCTTGAGATATTATGATGGCTTTAAATTTAAAGCACATATTATCTGCTAAACTATGCAGCAACTCTATTATTTTATTTCTAAACTCTTTTATTTATGCAGAGTGTTTAAAATTTTTCATAGTCGTGAAGGTATAATTTTGGTACTCTAAGGAACAACCCGCAGTAGTTGACGTAAACGTTTTCCTTCAACATCGTGGAAGAAATCGTTAAACACATAATGCCAGGTTCTCTTTCAATGAATTCGATTGTCTCGAGCAAAATAAGAAATAACTGAAGGCGAAATTCCAATGAATAATTCACTCCGTGGAAGTCCTTAAGGCATTTGAAATGAAATGGTACGCGTCAGGTATGAGAATCAATGTTCCAAAATTATATTTAGTTTCGAACAGGATCTTCCACAAGTAGGGTAAATTAAATACGTGAAAAAAGACAGTGCTAGATTTTCGTTCGCAGTTGTCGATGCACTCTTTGTAACATCTGGAACGTTCAGTGGCTTTTCGGTAAACAGGAGGGGCAACGTGCAAGAAATAATTAATGCCGAAAAAAAATTACATTGTGAGTGCGGATATTGGTTTAACTTGTATAACTAGAAAATGAGGTCACAGCGTTCGGAAAGAGGATTAACTGACAACCGAATTCCGCAGGGTTCCGAAGCTGGTGAGCAAACAGTGCCATATGTAACTGCCGTATTAAAAGTTGGTTTAAAGTTAACATTGACTGTAGATTCCGAATTGGAAACTGAATTTCACAGTGAAAACAAGGTGGCGCACTATAAAGTAATAAAACTCCACTTACGTACGAAGTTTTAATTCAGTGTTGTCGATTTAACGAACGCCGAATTGTTCACCTGGATGTAGTAAGCAGCTGTTAGTATTACACCAGTAAATGAGTTTCTACATTTATTGATTTGTTAATTTGATTATCATGGTCACGTTAGTGCCATGAGACTCTTTATTATTCTCGGCGCTTAGCAGGTTACGTTGTTCGAACACATGCTTTTATGTGATAATTTTTGCAGCACATTACTATGTATAAATGTTCATGGAATATAAATGTATACATACAGTTTCGATACTGTATTTCTAACCGTACATGTACTGGAAGATAAAAGGCAAATATTAACGATGAACTAACTGAGGAAAGAGACAACGTGCTGAAATCTGCGTTACATTTTGGGTAACAATATTGTGTCTTAGAAAGTTGAGCGAGATATAGAGAATTTTCCTTACTTCAATAGGTAAGACAGTAGTTCACTTATGGAACTGGGGAAAACTTTAGTTTCTCCTTTGTTACGGGTTAGGTCATTCAGTTGTGACCTCATCCGGCACGGACAATGCCGTCACCTATACAGATACACAGACAACGCCGTTACGGATGCTGTCATGGTGCTTCACCAGTCGCTTTGTCGGAACCGGTACAGCACTGTTGCTGTGTCGTTCTGTCACAACCGTGTAGTTTGTGTGCGGCAGAGCTCCAGGAACCGGAGGCAGTGTTCTTCACCCACGCATGTGTCATTCACTACTGAGTCATTCTACAAGGACTAGCGTTTCGGAACCTATCGAAGACTGGGCATTGAGTCAAGCTACACTTATTTGTGTGCTCTGTCGACGACTTTGTTGTTCTATGATTATAAGAGTCTGGGTCTGTTGAGGTTTAGTCAATATTTTAATAAAGCTTGGTTGGCTGATCACCACTGCACATTCCGTATTCGGTGAAGCTACGAACAGAAAGACTCGAATATTTCTAGTATTAGAAAAAAATTGCCACTAATACATTTCATCATATTAATTATCAATAATCTTCTTAAAATAGGACAGCTGTTGCAGATTTTCGCCATTCTTGAGAAGATTTTTTTTTTTTGGGTTTTGGTATTAAGAAATGGACTTCACTACACCGAATTCAGTATGCAGCATTACTGAGTAGTTTCTTACCCATAAGAACATAAGCAGTTTCGATCGTATTCGTTGCTTTCGATAATAATGTTGAATTCTCGGGAACAGTTCCATTCGCCAAAGGCACATCAAACTCTATTTACATGTGTGTGTGTGTGTGTGTGTGTGTGTGTGTGTGTGTGTGTGTGTGTTCGTGCGTGATGCACTTTATTAGGCTGTAGAAATGTTACTCGTGAACGTAATTCTAGACCATAGTCGTCAGTTAAACTGAATACCTAGCACAAAAACAGACAGTATTAAACATTTAAATGGAAGCATGCGTGGTGCTGGATGACGCCATAGATAGGGCATCCTTTTTATTTGCACAAAACATTAGAGTTACTTAAATGTTCCCATATTTTATTAATGAAACAGTTCTACGTTTTACCAAATCTGACGAACAGGTTTCCGTCCAAACTATGTGTAAATTCAACGTAGTATTAAATGTTTATTACCAAGGTAACTAAAAACTGAGCAATAGATTGCCATACATGTATTTGTTTTCATTTATGTAAGAAAGACAAGCAAGACTTCAGGTCAGAATATATTCATCGTTTCTAATTGAGTTACTTACTTAGTCCCTTAGAAATATCAGTTCACATTAATGAAAAAAATGAAAAAACAGATTATAGGCGTCAGATTACAATCATCAGAACACATACACATCAGCGTGGCCCGTAAAATCTTGTGAGGAAATGAACAGCACAGCGATACAGCTGTCTGTCGTTTTTTCTGTCCTCTGTGGGCGGAGGTATTGAACTATCGCAGACGAAGAGGGTCCTGGGCTACGGAAGACGTACACAGATGCCCCGACGGGATGCCAGCGCATGACTTCTGCAATTTAACTCCATGCTGTAATATGAGTCTAGAGAGTAGACAGGACTTTGAAATACCGCCTGGAAGGAAAGGGGTGTTATCAAATTCATTGATCAATCCACTTGACCGCTAAAATAGTATAATAAGTTACATTAATAGATACCACTTTAAAATAGATAAAGAAATTAGTACAAGATAATTATAAGAGCCACGCAAAGAAAAATCGAAGTTTACGGATTTACGCATCGCCCATTACATAGTAGAGCGCTGAAGGAGATTGACAAATGATAGCGAAGGAAATCGGCTGTGGCCATTCTGGAAAAGAAGGTATACCATCATTTTTGTAAAATTATTTATACTGAGGTGACACAGTCATGGGATAGTGATATGTTCACATACAGTTCGCATTTGTATCGCGTACAAAAGGTAGAAAAGGACAACGCATTGGATGAGTTGTGATTACTACTCAGGTGATTCATGTCAAAAGGTGTCCTACATGATTACCACCTCCCAACGGGAATTAACAGACTTTGAACGCAGAATGGTAGTTGGAGCTAGACGTATGGAAAATTCCCTTTCGGAAGCCGTTAGAAAATTCAGTATTCCGCGATCGACAGTGTCAAGTTCGCCAAGAATAGCTAATTTCAGGTGTTACTTCTCACCAAGGACAACGTAGCGGTCGATGCCTTCACTTAGCGACCGAGAGCAACGTTATCTGCGTAGAGTTGAAAGTGCTCACAGACAAGCAGCACTATGAAATGAACGCAGAAATCCATGTGGGGACAGTGCTGCGAAATTTGGCGGAAATGGGGTGTGGCAGCAGACCACCGACCTGAGTGTCTTTCCTAACTGCAGGACGTCGCCTACCGTGTCTCTCGTGGGCTCATGGCCATATTGGTTGGACACTAGACCAGTGGAAAACAGTGGCCTTGTCAGATGAGTCCCGGTTTCAGTCGGTATGAGTTGACGGTAGGTTTCGAGTGTGGCGCAGACACAACGAAGCCATGAAACCGTCAATAAGGCACTGTGAAAACTGGTGGTGGCTCCATAATGGTGAGGGATGTGTTTACATGGAACGGACAGGGTCCTCTGGTCGAAACCTGAACGGGACGAGTTGCTGCACTACGCCGGGATAAATGACTTCCGACACGATATTAGATGGTATCCCATGAGTTTTATCCCTTCAGTGAACTCATTGAGGGAATGCCAAATTTATGTTGGCCAAAGAAGGAACTGAACACTGATAATCCCGAATGTGAATCCATTATCTAAACACCCACTCTACACCTCCTAGACTTGCAGATGTCTTGCATGGATATACATGAACACCTATAGAAATTCTCCGTAGATTTGAAAACTTTGTTACTTACCGAAATCAACCATCCGATTACATTTTAGTGATTTAGGGGATGTCCTTATGATCACTACAATGTGTTTATCTGTGGATTAATGACCATTTTAGGTCATAATAATCTGGGGGATGAGTTGCAATATCTGCCACGTGATGTCTTTAACACTGCAAGAAAACTAACAAAAACATGTAACTTCCATACTTTTATATTTGTAGTACAAATGTGGTAAATTACTTGCTGCTCTTGTCCTCTATAGGTATCCAGAATATTCGACATGAAGCCACTGTTGCAAAGATGTTTGCGTATTTTACTGCCTCGTTGTCAGTTTTGAAACTCAAAAAGAAGGGGCCGATGAAAAATTGTGTTGTAGCATTTTTAGAGCAAGTACAAATATCTTTATTAATAACACACAGCGTTATTCTACCCTCTGAATTAACAATGTGAAAGCGTAAGTGGTTATATAAGCTTTTTCACGAGGTAATAGACCTTTAATTTTGCGTTATGGTTCTCTTCTACGTGTCTTTGTTCACACATTTCGTCACCCGGATCTGTATTCAAGGCTCGAAACACTTTGCTGTTTTCGGTCACATGATAATAGTACTTCAGAGGACTATCATTTGCCCACTGCGCACCTAAATGCTTCACATAGTTTTTTATAGTCAGCCGCCTTTGCAACAGGAGTCCCAATTGGCATGGGTCAGGGAGCGCCCATGTTTTACCTTTCTTTCGATGCTTCTGTCCAGACTCTCGCTGTTATTTTACGGATACTCACCTCTGACCACAATTCCACAATTTGTACTTCTTGATGTAATGCGTTTGCATTGAGAGATGCTGAGCCATTTTTCACGTTATCCTCAAATTTAGGCTATTAGTCATGACAATTCAAGTTCTCTCCCAGCCGAACGACTTTACCGAACTTTTTCATTAGGTTGACACACGAGTTTTGTGATTTCTTCTTGGCGTTTGATTTCACCCTCTATGTCTCCAGGTAGTATGTAAGATTGCCGCGGTACTATGAATATAGTTTGCACCTCTAGAATCTTACGTAGGACTCCTTGCAACCATTTTAAAGTCATTCCAAACACAGTTCAATTTCGATTTTGTCCGCCACACCTATCAGAATACAAGTGGATCTTCTTCACTCCATTCAATTCGAACATCCTTTGCAGACAGTCACGATCAGTGGAAGCTATTTCGTTGGATCCTTCCCTGCTTTGATCTTCAGTCAAAGTACCGCAAAAAGCATTTATGGACCTAATTTTAGTTGCGGGTTGGAATTAACGACAGTAACGTCCTAGAAATAGAACTAGCCAATATAATAAGCTTCCTGATCAGGAACCTCTGGAAGATAAGGCTTCTCTGCCAGTCATAAATTAATGTTTTTTTCCACATCCATGAGTTTTCATTTCTTTCATGCTAAGAGTATGCACGGGTTTGGTGAGCCTTTAGTTCTGTTTCGTTATCTTCTCTAACGCTTGTGTCATTACTATACTTGATTTCATGTTTTATGGAAAGACAAGTGAAACAGGCATCCGTAGCTGGTGCACAAAATCCTACGTTGAAATTTGTGCTGCAGATATAAAATAAAATTTTTTTTTAGCTTAGTAGTAGAAGATACTGGCACATCTAGGACAATTTCTCCACATTCAGATGCTGTGCCAGATACGTTTGCTTACAGCACTGCAATAACATGTCTCTACAACGGAGAAGTTTTATTTGTTCCTTTTTCTGCAGATTTATATGGCCTCCGATCTCTTCCTCTCCTGTCATAAATAAGCTAGAAACAGACACAGACAATAAGGTTTGTCTCCTCTTAAATGTTAACAAAAGTAAAATAATTTTTATAATAAGTCACAGTGATAGAAAAATAAATGAGAAAATGTAAAGAATAATTTTCTTAATTTATATTGAGGCTGAGTATTACTTTGCATGTTTGATGAAACATTTCTTCCAATATCGCCGCTTCAGTCCCAAAGTTCTGATAAGTGTGCTTCGGCACACTGGAATGATTGTTCTGTTTCCGTATGAAGCAGTGTTTCGCTTCTGTTTTTCGGCGAATGGTTTCGTTGCTTTCATCTGGCAGCACATGTTGAGGCTTGAATATTTTAGGATAAATGCATCTTGTTTCTCCTAGGTTATGTGACCGTAGAAGATTTTTTTGAAGGCACGAGCGTCAGCTCCAGTTAAGCCTTTGCAATTAGACGCATTTGGCTTAGATTCATAATCGAGTTTCGGCATCGCAGGTGGTTGCGGCCATACTTGAAAAAAATACAAATAATTGAAATCACCTTATACAACAAGGGAACGACAGTGAACAGGCTTGTCGGATGTATAGGTTACTAACGTACCTTTTTTTTCAATCGCCTGTCTTCCTTCATGTGGTTGTCGAGGCTTTTCCATGCCGCAGCTGGGCTATTTTATGTGGCAGTTCCTGAGCTCTCCATCTGGCTGTCAACATACTCAGTAACCACAACTACAGCTCGAAAAAGACTGACTGGTGCTTCCTCCAACATCCCAGAGGCAAGGTAGCGAGTCTGGTATAACCTAGTGCTAAGAATTATGGTTGATGAATACATGCTGCAGGTTTAAAAATGGGAAGAAATGAAATAGTTAATTTCACATTGAAGGATGCGAAACTCATCGCAATATTCAAAGCCTTATATTACAGCACCTGGTTGACTTAGGCTAGTTTGCTTTTCTACAAGTGGTAGAGTATGATACCAATAACTGGATTTCATATGTAACTCAATATGACGGAAACTGTCAAGTGCCAAGTTTTGAAACTCACCAAGCTTAATATAGGGAGTATTTGGGAACCAACGCAATATCAGATATGTCCTGTAACAGGTGTACTACACTGGATGGGTCGTTGGCTATTGCATATATACATCTGAGAAAATGTACGGTAATGTTCTCAGTAACAGTAGTGCTAAAGATCGTGGAATTCTACCAAATTTATGAAATGAAAAAAAGAGAGAGAGAGAAAGAGAAAGAGAGGAATGGATGGAGAGTTGCTTGGATAGGTGAGGACAGGTGATGGGACAACGGGAGTCATCTTCAGAGCTAGTCATACGGTAAGAGAAGGTTTCGGACTAATGGGCGCGGAAGTGCTGAGGCCTGCGCTGTAGGGACGCTGTAGTGAAGGGCAGCAGTGCCACAGACGGCTAATGATACAGAGGACAGGGACTGCTGAGTTCAAGGAGCGAGTATTGGGGGATTGGGGGAGGGGAGGGGATAAAAGGGCGATTGGTAGTTTACGTCAAGTAATGGGCTCATGGTCGGGTAGGTTGTTGCGGATAGGTGGTTTATGGATAAGGAGCAGGGACTGGAGGCACAGAGGGCGATGGGCATGTGGCGCAGGGGCACCAATCAGGGCGGCAAGATGTGAGAGGGACAGAGGCAGAGTCACAGAGCCACAGTCACAGGGAATTCTCAAAAATTTCCAATATAAGCTAAATGAATGATTATGGTTGTCTAGCCCGATTAAAGATGAAAAATTTTGTGCAACATTTCTCTCACTGACAACACAGCTGCTGAAAACGGTATAAGACGAGTAGGTTTCAATTTCAATAAGAAAGTAGAGGAGAGAGTGAGCTACTGTGAACAGATCCTCACATCATTCTTCATTAGGTGTCTTTTCCAGTTTAATTTCGCGACTATCAGATTATTGCAATGAAGTATCGGAGCGTTGTCCTAAACTTACCATTGGAGGGGAAAATGCGGGCAATAAAAATATATGCCGTTCAGTTATCCAGTGAAAGGTGTTTGTAAAAACGACTTCCGATTTGGTTGTTTGATATCGCTTAATTATCACGTCTAGTGTTAGTGTCTCCGAGCAGCCGTCAAAACGACTTTAGTTCCAGGTTAGATCCCAAACACTATTTAAATTTTGAATAAAAATCGTCACCATTGCCTGCCGAAGGTTTCTGGCATAAGAACTCATCTTCGTTCTGCAGACGGCCTTGTCGATAAGGGTGGAGGAAAGGACAGAGGTTTAGATCACTCACTTGCGTTTTGGGTGGGAGACTGGGCCGCAAGGGCGAAAGAGTCAACAATGATTATAGACCTGAGGATACAGAAGGCAGAGGAAAGCACTGCATTAATGACATGTAATGTGTGTCTAAAGGAAATGTAGCTGTAGTTCATAAAAATTTCATGATGATCTGCCCTTTGGCAAAATATTCCGGATTAGTTCCACATTCAGATCTCTGGGAACGGACTGTAAAGGTGAACGTGACCATGAGGAGAAAATGGAATAACCAACTACGGGACAATATTAATCGAGTCGGAGTATCGAATTCCGGATGTCTAAATGTACTGGGAAAGCTAGACTAGAAAATTTGAAAAGGGAAATGCAAAAGTTCAGTCTAGACACACGGGGGCGGGAGAGGGGCAAGGAGGGAGGGGGGAGGTGAGGGAGGGGACTGTAAAGTTAAATGGGAAGAAGGTAAGGATTTCTTGTCAGACGAATATAGGGTAATATTACCAGCAACAGATAATGGAATAACGGCAGTAGGAATCGTCATCAGTATGAAAGTAGGGCAGAGAATAAGCTACTGTGAATACTTAGCTCCTCACTCCACTCTTCATGAAATGTCCTTATTTTCTAGGTTAATTTGGCACCTTTTGGGATAACGGACTAAATTACGGGAGACTCACACAGAGATCATGTTTCGTTACAAAAATATTCTGACCATTTGTCTAGCATGAGCAATACCAGTTAAAGAAACAGAAGTTATTTAATTACAGAAAGAAAAATGTCATTCTGAAATAATAACAGCAAATTCAAACGAGTCTTGGTTTATTTTTCCCATTACACAAAAACTTCCGTAATGATGTCTACGTTCATCCATTTTTGTAAGTAATGTTTGTTTCACATTCATACCGTAGTAACCATTGCTACGTTGCGTTTCATCATTAATAAAACAGATAATTACTGATCATAGGAAACTTTTCATCTATGTTGTATTCTCAACATGTTTCCCCACGACCGTTCTTGATTCTCAGACACGACACCGTCTCTACCAAAACTTTTTTCAATTAGTGTCTCGCTCCTTTCCGCGGAATAAGTAAAACACTTTCTTCTGCAAAACTATCAATTACACTTTCTACTACATTTTCCACTACATGAAACACATTCGCAGTTGCGAAGACAGACAACCATCAACTGTATAATGGAATGACGGTAGTGAAAATTTGTGCCGGACCGGGATAAGAAGTTGGATATCCCGCTATAAGCGAGCAGTCGCCTTAACCGCTTTGGCTTTCGGATCCTGGTTATATGCAAAGACCGGAAATGGAACTCAATTATCACTGTCCGATTGCTGCTCTATGCAGTGTCGCAGCGTCTCTGTTAAAGTTCGATATGACTTGTCTAACACTGCATTTGTCTGAAGGTGGTTGCCGGTAGACTGTATCCTCTCAGTACACAACAATTTATACACCCTTTTCATGATTTCGCTCATGAGACTTTCCTTCTCACTGATGATTACTGACTGTTTTCTGTAAGTCAGCATAATTTTCGCATCTAGCACCATAGCTACTGTGCCAGCATCTCCCCAGTCAGTGGCTTCAGCTACTGTACACTAGGTCACCGCATACTATAACTTAAGGATACACTTGTTTCTTGGTCCCTTTATTTCAATGAACGCACTGTACGAATATCATACCCTTCGGAAAAGTGTTCAGGCGTCAGTAGTAACTAAAGGAATCTTTATAAATTGCTTTGTGAATAAATTCTTTTGACAACTCTCTAATTCTGAATATATTTTTCTATATCCTGCTTATTCACTCATAGGTACACCCTGGTGTCCCCCAGTGTTTTACTGCCGAGTTTTCGTTTTCACTCATTTCTTCCTCCAATCTCGATTCAGCTATATTTCGTTTCTGGATATACTCTTCAATATCCTCGTTACTGCTTTCACATTTCCGAATGTAACCTGCCGTATTAATATCGGCTCTGCTGTCTCAGGTTCCGTGTCCTTGGCGCTCACGTCTGCTGCAGGCTCGCCAGCGTCAACAGCCCTGCTATCTCTGCCTGCCTGTCGGTCCCTGACCAGTGCTACGGTTTTCTCTTCGGTCGCATCCTCACCTGGGCTACTGTTGCCTTCCGGTTGCACTCCAGCTACATTTCTTTATGTCAATAGCGAGTGTGACGGCGACTGGTTTCGTTTGGCATTCTAGTAGATGATCTTACAGTCCTATTAATCCAGCTTCAGTGTAAACGTCGCCTGTCCAGAAGATGGATCTGATATACTACCTGCCTACGTTAGCGGGTTATGGTCAGTACGAATGAGGAGCCTTATGCCAAATAAATACGGTATAAGGTACTTTACTGCCCAAGAAATGACTAAGATCTCCGTTTCAGCTGTAGCGTACCCTTTTCCGTCTTATTGAGAATCCTTGAGACGTGTGTGACAAGTACGTCGCTGCCGACTCTTCCCTCACTCAGCGATTCTCCCGTAGACGACTTGTTAGCGTCCATGGTGATTATGAAGTCCTTTTCAAGGTCCGGATATGACATTATTAATAGGCTGATCAGTTTGTGTTTTATATGCACAAAACGTTTACCAGATCAACACCCGAGGTGTAACACACTTCTTTGTTTAACAATTCATATAACGTCTTCTCCATTTGGCTGAAGTTGATAATATAAAAAATATAGCACCCTATAACGCCTAGATCGGCCTATAGTTGCTTTGTTGGTTTGGTCTTTCTATACTCCTTTTTATTCTGATCTTCTCTGGATCTGGCCCTAAACCCTCCACGGAGACGACGTGACGCAAATACATACTGCTTTTTTGAAAAAATTCTCACCTATCCGGCTGTAGGTTTAGACCGTGAGGCCTAAGTTTTCAAATACTTCCTTCAGCCAGACATTGTGGTCCTCTAAGGAGGAGTCAAATATCACCACGTCACCCAAGTAGATGAGCAACTACACACCTTGTAATCCTATCAAAGCGGGTTTCATCAATCTCTGAAATTTACTTAGACTTCTTTTAAGGTCCAGGGGCATTCGTTCGTACTCAAGATGCCGGCATACCGTACTTAAAGCCGTATTTTCTCGACTCTGATGGTCTAATAAAACCTAGTAACAGCCTTCCGCTAAACCGAGGGTCGAGAAGATCTTTGTCTTTCCTAGACTATCCTTGGCAAGAGACAAACTGAAATTTGGGTGGCTCATTCAGTTACATACAGTCCGAGACTAAGAGCTACTTTGGTTTTCATTGCCATTCATCCTCTGCGGAATCGTAATCAGTGGTAAGTTCCTACTACGTTTGCTTAGTTCTAAGATGTCAGCCTCAAATACACTTACAGTTTCTCGCTCGATCGATTCTGCTTGTGCTTGCGATATTCGGTAGTGTCACATACATATCACCCTGCTTTCTACCTCCAGTGACAGTTGATTAATATCAGTATAATTCATACTCCTGTCAAATGGGAAACATCGTTGTGCATGGTGCTTGGATCTGTAATTACTGCTTTCTCTTACACGTTCAAATGACTCGCGCTGATTCTCTTTCAGTATACTGTTTCTCGCTTTCCATTGTGACTTTTCTTTACTAGCAGAACTCCCCGAATGATTCCTTCAATGCCTGTCATACGGACCGTGGCATTCTACTGACCTATCTTCATCTTTAGTATTCGTCACACTTGTTAGACACTCTCCCTATTCTGTTTTTACTAATACCTCGGATAGCTAAACGCCGATGGTGATCTCAAGTTTTAGAAATATAGTATGTCATTCCTTTCGCCTCTATTTTTATGCGGCACATGCATTCCTCTTAGTGTTCTATTTCTTTAGCCATTATTTCCTCGAGCTACTGGCACATTTATTGTCTCCAGTGATCCCTGTTGCTTGCCAATGTTACATATCTATAGTTTTCTTTCTGCCCCTACTTTCTCTCGCCTTTCTACATGTTCCTTGCTTCACGCTCAAGCCTTTCTCGAATGAGCCTTCACTTCCCTTTGAATGAAATGTGTAGTGTACAAACTATCAGTCCGTCTTCATTTCCCTATTCGTCTTTCGCTACGCGTCTGGTCCTTTTCTGAACATGCCTACTTTTTACAGTACCTGCACAACATCAGCGAATTCCCAGCCTCTAATACCTAATTTCACTGTACACAGTTCATACCTTTGCTCTGTTTTCATTTTCATCCATTCCCAAACTTCCGATGATATAAGTAATTACGAATCTATTAATCGTTGAAGAAGTCTGGGGCCTACCAGTCCATCAAACGCAAGAGTCACATCTTCCTCAGTCAGATGGAAGCATTGCCTCTCTTGCTTTCCGCTTCATGTCCATAATCTCAAGGCTTTAGTTCCCTCCTAATACGTTTTGCCGGCTTATAAATTGCACCATGTCTCCAACTTCCAGGAACTGGGCTGTCTGCGCCACTGTATACACGAAAAATCACAAGCGTTTATTAGTGCCTTCCTGGCCCTCCACATTTACAAATTCATTCCCATTCTCGCAGTCTACTGTTAAAATTACCCCATTTAAGGCACAAGGCGACTGCTTTCTGATGTTCTTGCGTAGTTTTACTGGCTTTTACCTTTGTTATGCACTTTCTGTGCATGACAAGCGCTCTCTGGGCGTTCTCTTGGACAGTGATCGGTCCACTAGCATATAAAACACGTCATGGTCTTCATTTTAGCACAAGGGCCGCAGCGACTTCGGCAGCTGCTCAGAAAATACCTAACTAGCCGCGATCCATCGGTTTCCTTGCCATTTTCGGATACAACCAGCCCTACTTTCATTATTGTTTCGTTTGTGCGAACTCTCTTTGACTTGGCTAACGGCACATGAAGCACATCGAGGCCTCCTTATTGTTCAACGGAACACCGCCTAGGGTCATGATATGTCTGGGCGAGGTTATCGTTGTTACCTCTGTCAGAACGATTTTTGTAGCCTCGGCTAACGTTAGCTGCTCACTGGGGGGCAAACATTATGGCCTTTTCTGTTTCCATCTGAAATCCCTTGCATAAACACACCTCAGCATTATTTCATATGAGTGCAAGGCTGCCTTCTAATTCCGATTCCTTATGACCCCTCAAATAGTTTCCCTGGAGTATTGCTGCATTCTATCCAGCATTGAGCCTCACTGTGCTATGCATTCCCCACTGTGCTATACATTCCCTACGCTCTTGCCGACTTGCAAAATTCTGACATGATTATAAACCCAGTGTGTTTTGCTGGCATTGTTTTATACAAGTGTGGGATGGCACGTCTTACCAAGTGGTGCTTAGGTCTCTGACTAAAAGCTTGCTACATGCTAAGCCAACCATTACAGTTTTTATCAATTTTGACCCAGTCTCATGCTACTTTGTGTAGATAGGTACAAATGCGATGCCACATATGCCAAGGAAGTGGTGTAGTTTAATATTACTGCGATCGAACGATTGTGCAACGAATTTTTCCACGTGTAATAGATTGACAAATTGTCTACTGGGTGACTCTTTCACATCTGTGCCTGTACTTGAAACATTATCTCCATAGCGTGACATGCCTACTATCGTATTTATTTTTTTATTTTCTTAACTCGCCGCGGGAATTTTTACTGTTGCTATGGTCCGTCCGCTACGATACGTTTTCCTCTTTCCTCGCGCTGCTGTCCGTCATCGACGCTGTTTCTGCAGATGCTTGCCTACCGCCACCTCTCACCGCCGACCGCGACCTCTGGCCTCTTTCTGCGCTGCCATCGTTGGTGCCTGCCATTGTGTAGCCTGTGACCCGATCCGTCGTCGGCCGCTTTCCAGGTTATCGTCGCAGTTGGCCTGCGTACCAGTACTGGTTGTTCAAGTAGTATGATGATGATGAGGTCCCATACTCCGAGGAGCGTAGGGGGCGATGCGGGAGACCCGCACCGCTGTACTAGTATAATTGGGTTCTAAATGGTGTTCCGACATTTTGATTAGTGTCGGGCTGAGTAGCTTCAATTGCCAAAGAATGGTAAACTATATCGGCAGCTCGAGTGCAACAACAATCGCACACTCCTTCATGAAAATCAACATCTGACACCAGAATAGACTGTGGTGTCCTGTGTTGCACCCGGCGACTAGTCTAGAAGCTTGGGGACATGGAGACTCAGGAAGGCCATCCACTTAGATAACGCAGAGATGGCTAACTGAATGTTTTGAATGAATTATGGAACTGGGCCCGCAAAAATGCAGAATTTGAACAACATCAGGCTTTAATGCTCGTCTCAACAGAAGTTGAATGAATTATTCGATGAAATTACAGTATTCATGGCTATCAAGTTCCGTGGAGGGAGTTACGGCACTAAGTATCAACACCAGCAGAGCCACAGCAAAATATTACAAGTCTAGACCCCAAGCCTGGCCTGCATGGAGGGATCTGTCGCAAAAGTAACTCTTTTTTGTGTCTGGTGCCTCCGTCTTTCTATTATTCCGCGAGCTACATATCGTTTCCACGTTGGCAATAGGAGCCACCTCCCTGTTATGCAATGTGTAACCACATACGGTCACCGCTAATGCTCTTCAATCCCTAGAGGCTTTGACGTGAGTTCACGTGAGCTCCACGACATCCTGCCATGCATAACCATGACCTGTGTGGTGTAACATTTTATCATGTTGCACGAATGTTTATGCGTAACCCAACAAGTAATTTATATAACTGAAACGCTCCTTACGTCTGAGACAGATTATCTCTGACTTGCGATATAAAACCTCTGTGGATAGAATGTGGAACATTACCTGTACAATGGACTTCCTTACTTCGGATTTAGAATTGCGGAGAGTATGATAGCAGTGGAACTGTAATTAGCCGCATTGTTTTAAGCTGCCACTTGAATACGGAATGAAATTTGATTAATTGTGATAACATTTCATCTCATACAAGAGGAAGATGTATACTGGAATGAAGCTACGAAAATCGTTTTTGGAAAATTATAATTTCATGAATGAAAAGGAGCGTTCAATTCCTGGGTTATTTTATCTTCTTGTTTGTAGCTCTGGACATTGTTTGGTGTGTCGTAGGTCGTAGGGAACTTTTCGTCATGGGAAATCAGTAGTGCCTCTGGGCTAGCATCACACTATCAGTTTTACATCTTTTCAATGGCCAACCAACGTCCTTCTTCTCTCTAATCATCATCATCATCATCATCATCATCTTGGACAGTTTCCAGCCACTGGCTGGGTCTGTCGGGAACACAAGCCTCTCCATCGTGTTCTGTCTTTCCACCATTCCCCCTCTTCCACCTTCGTCCAGTTCTCTCCTCTTCTCGTCACACATTCCTTCATTCCCTTCACCCATCTATCTCTTGGTCTTCCTCTGGGCCTCTTCCCCTCCAGTTGCAGATCAAACATCCTCTTTGGAATTCTTCCCTCATCCATTCTCTTCATGTGTCCATACACTGCAATCTTGATTTTTCTATCCTGTCCTGTACTGGTTCCTCCTTTAGTCTTTCCCTCACATACACATTTCGCAATCTGTCTCGTCTTGTTAAACTCAACCTGCTCCTCTGGAACTTCATTTCACTAGCCTGTATTCTACTTTTGTCGCTTTTGTGCATTACCCATGTCTCACTTCCGTATGCCAATATGGGGACAAAGTAGGTTCGGTATATAATTCCCTTGGATTTCTGTGGAATTATATACCGAACCTACTTTGTCCCCATATTGGCATACGGAAGTGAGACATGGGTAATGCAAAAAAGCGACAAAAGTAGAATACAGGCTAGTGAAATGAAGTTCCAAAAATGTTTTCAGTTTTTGCACAGTGTCCTTGTTCCCCACGATAAGAGGCCTCAATACTCATCAAGACTTTTTTTTCCAAAAGACATTCCTTTGTTTTGACATGTTGCATATACTGTGATACCTGCAGATGACGGTTCAGTAGTTGCCTGCATATGTCAGGTCCATGTAAACAAATACATTTCTTTCTGCAGTTTTCTGGTTTCATTGAGTCCAGGAGCATGTGTCTCCCAGTCATACAATTGAGCATGACACAAAGAACTGAGCGTTGGGTGATTAATGTGGCACCGTGTGTTGAATTGACGCCCTGTCTGTTAGAAGTAGGACTACTACAAGCTATCATCAGTTGTTCTACTGATGAATTCTGGTTAGAACTCTAAATGACATCATGCGTTCGTTTGTGAGATTAGAGGCTCCAAACCAGTTTCTATAACCTCATCACTGCTCGTTTTGTCCTTCCTCCACATTTGATCTGCTACGGATCTCTTCCGCAACGCATGACAAGGAAATATATCAAAAATATTATTAAATTGCATTTTCAACTGACATCGTACAGAAAGTGTTAGATGGGTGAGGAGGACATTGAAATCATAGCATATTTATAATTAATGGTGTAACCGCTATAGAATACGCGGACATACACTGTCATGGCTAAGTAAAGGTCATCAGTCAGCTCGCACGATTTTATCCTAACTCCTTTTATTGTGTGATGTTGTCAGTCCACCTCAATGCACGTAGCACAACGTGTTCATCAAATTGTGTAGAGGAACAAGTTGCCTGCTTAAACAGGGAATGGAACCCAAATGAGTATGACTCTTACCTCACTTCCATTACATTTTCTACAGTTATAACTTAAACATTAATTTCAGAATGAGGCTTAATGAGCTTTATACCCTGTTTTTAAACAATAACAACATTCAGGAGAAGCAAAAGTAAAGGGACTTACGTTTACTAAATTTCATTGATAGTATTATTCTTGCCATAAGAACTCACCTAAAATTTGAAGGTGCAGACGTCACAGCTACGGGAGGAGCTATAATGATCAGAGATGATATCATTTCTCGCGTATATCAAACATCATCTACAGCCCGTTGTATGTTCCGAGTTGTTCCAAGTAGCGTAGCAGTTGATTATCTAAGTCGGTGGTGAGAAGACGGAAATTAAAATAGAGGTCCCTCGTTTACAAATTATTACTCTAATTTGACAATAAGCTTTGTTTACAGAATGTTCAGTAAGACTTAATTCTTAGACAAATACAGGAAGAAAATGACTGTGATGAACGAAAGTTACTCGAACCTTGACTCAGTCTGATGGTAATTCTCCAATTCGTGCAACTTAGTCGTCTTATGCAGGTGGACGAATTAGGAAATTTATGATGGTATTGTGGAGAGAAGTCATTTATTGGATGTTTTTGGTTATTATAAAAGTAAACAGTGTTATTAAGCATTGCCTTGTCTCTCTTTACACTAAAGTAGCAGCTCAGAAATCAATAGAATTTCCTAGGAGACACAAATCAAGATATTTCCGACAGCAGAGACGCCACACACATATGTATAGTAATATATATGAGTGTAGACAACCCACAATCATTTCAGTTCTGATGCACCTCACGCAGAAACTCTTGCGGGACTGCAAGCAACGGGTTTAATGGGCAGTAGACGCGACTGCCCTCTCACAAGTTTAGAATTTTGGTCGGATGGGAAGCATGTTCAGATGGTAGAGGCGTTTATGGCGACCGCTACCATAAATAGAGACATCCGCGTTCGAGTGTCGGTCCAGCGCAAGTTTCCATATGTCACCGTTGAATTATTTCAGTGTCCAGGTGTGGCCTATGTCTTAATGTCTCTTATCTCTTTCTTTCTTTCTCTCTCTCTCTCTCTCTCTCTCTCTCTCTCACACACACACACACACACACACACACACACACAGACACACACACATATGTATACAGGGTGTTAAAAAAGGTACGGCCAAACTTTCAGGAAACATTTTTCACACACAAAGAAAGAAAATATGTTATGTGGACATGTGTCTGGAAAAGCTTACTTTCCATGTTAGAGCTCATTTTATTACTTCTCTTCAAATCACATTAATCATGAAATGGAAACACACAGCAACAGAACGTACCAGCCTGATTTCAAACACTTTGTTACAGGAAATGTTCAAAATGTCCTCCTATAGTGAGGATACATGCATCCACCCTCCGTCGCATGGAATCCTTGATCCGCTGATGCAGCCCTGGAAAATGGCGTATTGTATCACAGCCGTCCACAATACGAGCACGAAGAGTCTCTACATTTGCTACCGGGCTTGCGTAGACAAGAGCTTTCAAATGCCCCCATAAATGAAAGTCAAGAGGGTTGAGGTGAGGAGAGCGTGGAGGCCATGGAATTGGTCCGCCTCTACCAATCCATCGGTCACCGAATCTGTTGTTAGAAGCGTACGTACACTTCGACTGAAATGTGCAGGAGCTCCACTGTGCATAAACCACATGTTGTGTCGTACTTGTAAAGGCACATGTTCTAGCAGCACAGGTAGAATATGTCGTATGAAATCGTGATAACGTGCTCCATTGAGTGTAGGTGGAAGAACATGGGGCCCAATCAAGATGCTACGTACTGATGTGCTTGATGCTAGTACTGTAGAGCAATGAGTCGCATGTTAACACAAGCACCGAAGTCAACATTAACTTCCTTCGATTGGGCCAACTGGAGGTGAATCGAGGAAGTACAGTACATACCGACGAAACTAAAATGAGGGAAGTTAAGCGTTTCCGGACACATGTCCACATAACGTCTTTTCTTTATTTGTGTGTGAGGAATGTTTCCTGAAAGTTTGGCCGTACCTTTTTGTAACACTTTGTATATCAAGAACGTCCGACAGAACAGACACCACATAATCTATACCGAGTTCACGTATTTCATGATACAATGAGTCAGTGCTTACCTACATGTTTAAGTGACAGAAAGCAAAGAATCACCTACAGGGCCGGCCTCGGCGTGGAAGACTTCACGAATGTGGCGTGCGGGGTGCGCAGGCGGCTCAAAGCCAGGCGTGTCAGTCGGCTTTGTTCGGTCCTTCTCGGAAGTATCTGAAAAAGGCCAACATTTCATTTGGCATTGCGGTGCGCCGTGTTTCGGTCAGCAAAACTTTCTGAGTTCGCCAGAACCGTGCGTCTGTGTTGTTTAATCTTCGCTATTTCTTTGTGATATGAAGGACGTTCACATGTCCAGTGGCTGTTTGCACAAAAGGGACCGTCGTCGCAATACTTTACAACGAATAGGAATGTCAATGACAAAAGAAGGGGATGAGAATTCTCAATTCGCATAAGCAACGGGTACAGGATATTCGCTATGAAAAGACATCACAGTACCATGCAGAAAGAATTTAAACATTTAGTTGAAAATGAAAAGGCAACAAATTACACTGTTCGACAGAAGGGATTCATTATTCCGTACGTCACAGAGCACGTTATGCTAAATTGGCAAGCATAAAGCACATGAAGATATTTCTGAAGTAGCAAAAATTATTCCATTGTCACTTTCAACGGTTTTCGATGGAACTAAAGAGTACGTTGCTTAAGTCAAGAAGCAAGCCTGGAACGATTTCTCGATTTAAAATTACCTATTTATCAATTTATGAAGGAAGAAGGAGTTGAGGAACTAACATCCAGATTGGAGTGCAGGCCTCGCATTTTAAATGGACTTAATAGCACACGGCCCACCGTATGACATTGCAAGGTATCTTTTTACCGATTTGACGGGTATGCATTTAAAAAGGAAAACGAGTTGTGGGAGGAACACACTCTGACAAAGACAGTGTACTTCCCTAAGCTCTTCGACGTTGAAGAAAAAACTCGAAGTTTGAAGAAATCATTGTTGCCTGGAAAGAATTATGAAAACTTATAGTCAATGAAAGCAGGATTGGGTTACGATTGTGGACGGGGCCGTAATCAGTTACTATTGGTTCCCTTTTGCAATTACACATATTTATGTTAAAAGATAATTGAAGACTCAGCAATAAATAAAGATACCACACGTTGTTAATGAAATAATAAACACCTATCTAATTAATAGTGCTTTGTGTGTTACAATTTACCAAATGAGCATAAAACACAGACACAGGAAATAATGTTTTAAAAACAAGCCACTGTGATCCAAATTAGAATTGCAATGCAAGTAACCAGAGTCACAGCTGAAGGCCTTTAACACCAAGAACGGCAAATATAAATAAAATTAACAAATACACTGTAAAATAGCAATGCAATAGCAAAGGTTAATTTAAAAATACAGGCATCTGATCACCAAACGGGTAAGACAAAATGATGGTAAACTAGGTAGCACAATTATTTAAACCTGCTGTACTGCCAGGAATGGCAATTATATAAATAAAATAAAAAGAACATCCAGTAAAACAGAATATAAACAGCAAAGGTTAATTTAAGAGAACAAGTCACTTATCACCAAATAGGTGAGACAAAATGCTGGTAAACTTGGTAGCACAATCATTTAAACCTGCTGTAACGCCAAGAATGGCAATTGCACAAAAAATCTCACAAACATACAATCAAACAGTAAATACAAAAATAAAACGTAAGGGTCAGTCAGAAACGGTGCACCAGGAATCGACCTCTGAGTAGGTCCGGCAAAAAACACTTTCGCGAGAGATGAGATACACAGCCAAGAGTAGCATTCAATTCACAAGATGGTATCCCAGACTATTGGTAGTCTAACGAATGACTAATGATAATCTTGCTGAGGCTACCTGACGTTCAATAAACCAAATGTAAAAATACGCCTAAGCTGGAACCGGTGGTCTGGACTCCGTCGGCAGAATACTGTGCTTAGAGAGCCTGGAACGAGAAAGGAATCACTATCACTAGAGTAAAAGAATCGCCAACCAACCTACAATCAAGAAAGCTGTCAAAACTACATGCCTCACCGGACAGGAGCAGCAAGGTGAGGAAACGTACACTGCCCTTACATACACTTACTCCCAAGGCAGGTAACTGGGGCGTTAGCGGCCACCAGGCAGGTAAAATACCGCTGGTTGAACTTAAAAAATAGTAACAAACTGAAAGAAATAAATACTAACTAGAAGTCCATGAAATGTACTCAGATCAGCCTTTCCCAAGCACTCCACTCACTGCTCTTCGCCGTTGTAACACTATGTGTAGCAACAAGCACCCAAGTCAGTGGAGAATTGCTAGATATCACAATGATTGAGGTTTATCTACTCGAATCAAATGCACTCATCTTAAAGCTTGCAGAATCCGGTTTACGAAGAGGTCGTGCACCCTCGTGACCACAGGCCTTCGCTCCGGCAGTCCATGCTCATCGCCAGCGGTCTCGGCGTGTTTTCGCACTGCGTGGACCTGGCTCCTTGTGTGTCCCCACCAAACTCCAAATTGAGTCGACCCCAAATAACCACTGCCGTCCAGGCAACGCTTGCGAAACCAAGCGGCGCCAGTCAACACGAGAAGAAGACAAACAAGCGCAAACATATCAACTTAACGGTACGGTCTGGCCTCCAACAGAGCACCGAAACCTACAAACAGCGCCAACATGAGCTACAGCACGGCTCAACATCTACCTCTAAAGGAGAAACCCCGGGAGGGAGGGGGGGTATGAGTTCCGATTAACGGGCTAAGCAAACTTAATTTGATTAAGGGGGATGTGGTACTGCTTACCGGTACGGTTGTCCTTAACCAGAAGATTAACTGGGCCTAAAATCCGCATAATCGTACACGGACCCAGAAAATGGGGAGTAAACTTGTCCAAGTTGACAACACGCAACTCCCCCGGGGAAAATTATGAACATACACATCTCCCAGCTTACCCCTGAAGCCTCGTGGATTACGGTTATAACGGCCAGCTTGTTAGTTGTGGGCCCTGAGAATACTGCGCTTCGCACTAATCCAGTTTTCCTTGACGACCTGAGGGGTGGTGTCCGCAGGAATGAGGTCTTGAATCCCCCATAAGTTAAAAATGGAGGAATTAAGAGGATAAGCAAACATTGAGGAACCTGGAGTAGCCTTCAAGGCCTCATGGCTGGCGGTATTGAAGGCAAAGCTAACCCAACGGAGACTAGAAACCCACTTAATGAGAGACTTCTGATGAAAGATAATCAGTGCGGATTTAAGGTTACAGTTGACCCTTTCCACAAAGGACCCCTGCGGATAATACAGAGTGGTAGTTACGTGCTTAACACCGCTTTGAAACCAGAAGGCCTTGAAGGGAGACGAAAGAAAGGCCGGCGCATTATTAGTAACGATTTGCTTAGGTGGTCCAAAAACACTAAATGCGTTAATTAATTGCTCAATGGTGGTGGGAGCAGTCACATTACGACTCGGAAGGAGCCAGGTAAACCTCGAAAACGGGTCAGTAATAATTAATATATACGGTTGGCCTCTCTTGGTGCAAGGTAATGGCCCCACATAATCAATATAGAGTTTGTCCATGAGACAATACTCACGCTCAGAGCTAAGGAACCCCTGTTGAAGAGCGTTATTCAGTTTGGCCACACGACACCACTGACACCGAGAAACCATTTCTCTAACGTCTCGGTCAATAGACAGCCAAGTCAGGTGCTCCTTAATCTTCTGCAATGACTTATAGGTTCTTAAATGCCCGCCAATCAACGAGGTGAGAAAATAATGGAACCCGGGCGTATTAAGGTGCTTGGTAGATAGATCTTAACCTCCTTGGTACGGCCCACCTTCTTACACAAAATGCCTTTCCTGGTACTGTATTCTACCAGATACTCGCCCGCCAAAAGCCGCTTCTTAACCGGTCCCCAGGTGGGGCCCTGATCCTGAAGGACGGCAATGTCACTACACAAATGAGGAATACCAATTAACACGACACAACTAAGATTGCCTTCCGCAGCTACTTTGGCGCCGTCACTTGATGGTTGTTCAGTAAACATACGACTGAGGACGTCCGCGAGCGCATTATCGGTGTTCTAATGTGCTTAACCTTGAACTGAAACGCCGAAAGGCGTACCACCCACCTCACCTTACGGCCAGTTTTACGCTGCCTGGCTCGCACCCAGCTTAAGGCTTGATTCTCAGTCTCTAGCTGAAATACTCTATGTTCGAGATAAAACCGGTACTTGTCCAGAACGAACAAGGCAGCCAATGTCTCACATTCATAAACAGACTATTTAAGCTCGGCGCTGGTTAACCGACGAGACGCATATGCCAATGGCTGTCTTTGACCTTCGAACTCCTGGAGGAGGACTGCCAAAATTACTTCATTAGATGAGTCGGTTTGGACAATAAATTTCTTATTAAAATTAGGCTTTCCGAGAACGGGAGGACTGGCTATAGTCGCCTTAATATGCTCAAACGCGGCCTCTTGAGCAGGTCCCCACTCAAAACGCACCCCTTTTCGTCGCAGTTCATTTAGTGGAGCCGCCAACTGAGCAAAATTAGGGACAAAATGCCTAAAATAATTCGTCATCCCTATGAACTTGGTAATCCCTCGCTTATCAATGGGTGGTGGAAGATCTCTCAAGGCCTTAGTCCGCTCAAGATCGATGCGAATACTCTTGCCTGATACAAGTTCACCTAAGAAGGACACCTGCTGCCTGGCTAATGTCACCTTATTGGGTTTAACAGTCAAAGTGGCCCCCTGCAACCTAACAAAAACTTGCTGTATATGTTCCAAATGCTCTTGAAACGAACGACTATAAATTACCAAATCGTATAGGTAATTGTAATTACAGACAATTTCAAGTCTCCAAGAATATTATCCAGCAAACGAGTAAGGACGGCTGCGCCAGTTGCCAAACCAAAGGGGACCCTATTAAATTCATACAAATTCCAGTCAGTAGAAAACGCTGTGACGTGTTTAGATTCTTTGGGTATGGGAATCTGATAATAGGCTTGATTCAGGTCGAACACAGTAAACCAATTAGCACCGGCAAACCAAGTAAAAGTGTTATGAAGATCAGATACAGAACCAATTCGAGGACAACATTCTTATTTAGGTGACGGTAGTCAACAACACGTCGAAAGTCCCGCCCCTGATCCTTAGGGACGAGGAATGTAGGGGAGGCATAAGCGGATTTAGAAGACCTAATAACTCATTGCTCAAGCATTTTGGAGATATTTTCCCTTAGCATCTTCATATTTGGCGGTGAGAGGCGATATGGGGACTGCCTGACGGGAATATTATGAGACAGACAAATATTGTAGTCAAGAACATTAGTAGCCCCGAGTCTATCACAGAGAACCTCTGGAAACCTCTCCAGCAAACCCCTTATTTCAGAGGCCTTCTGGGAAGAAAGACGGGTGAGATCAAACAAACTACCCTCAGCATGAACAGACTGCATTCCTGCATCTCGATGCACCTTAAGTTTAGTACACTCGCAGAACCCAAATTGCTGACCAGAAGCGAACTTAAAGATTAAGGTGTGCCCTGAATAATCCAAGACAAGACCCGTTTTACCTATAAAACCACATCCCAAAATCAAATCGATCAGCAGCTCCTTAAGCAAGGCTAAAGACAAGGGCCACAAGAAATCCCCAACCGATATATTTCCTCGGACCAACCATGCAAAGGCAACACCTGCCCACTGGCAACCCGAAATCTCTGCACTGAAGAAGGGACCGGCTTAAGTCTCGCAAGATGACCAAAGTCAAGAAACCATTCCAAGCTCAACAATGAAAAGGAGCTACCAGAATCCAAAAGGGCACAAATAGTTTCACCACCCACTCGAGAACAAATATAAGCCAGTGGGCATGATGATAGAGCAGCAACACGGGCACACTAGGGTTTAAAGGCTGGACCCCGGGGTCGCTGCCCAATGGGGCGTCATTTATTGACTCTGGGTGTCCGCGGCTGAGCAGAAGTATGAACTAAGTGCCATGTTCAACCGCACCTGAAACAGTGCTGCGATTCCCCTTTAGCAGATTGAGCTGACGTTGGTAATCCAGAGCTCCCCTCGGTGACGCCCACGGGCAGAACCTTAACCTCACGATGTCTATCGTCCGAGAGCGGCAACGCGGATATGGCTACAACGGCGGCACGAAGATCTTCCCAAGTGGAGGGATGACCACAAAAAACAAAATGTCACTTATACGCCACTCGCATTCCCCTTGGGACAATTGACACTAACCCCCATTCTGGCATGTCGACTAACGATGCCAAACAGGCCATCTTAGCCGGCTGGGGTGGCCGAGAGGTTCTAGAAACTACAGTCTGGAACCACGCGACCGCTACGATCGCAGGTTAGAATCCTGCCACAGGCATGGATGTATGTGAAGTCCTTAGGTCAGTTACGTTTAAGTAGTTCTAAGTTCTAGGGGACTGATGACCTTAGAAGTTAAGCCCCATAGTGCTCAGAGCCTGGCCATCTTAACACTTTCCACGTATTGATGCAACTCCTCCCTATCTTGGTACATCTGCCAAATATAGCGACACTCGAGCTGTTTACGAACTCCTATGGTCAGTCTTTCGCTAATCATAGGCTCCCTCAACTGCTGCTATGAACACTCTTGAGCCATAGCTCTGGATACCCAGGTCCTCAATTCACCTCTAGTTAAAGGATACAATAGAGACAAAATTACCTGAAGCGAAACACAAAACGCATCAGGGTGTTGCTCATGGCGAACCAACAACTATAACAACCTTTCAATTTGCTTGAGTCGGTCTATAGCTAACCCTGTGACGTCTCGAAACAGATGCACCAGGGGATTAGGCAGTTTGGCCAACGCCTCAATAGGCTGGCTTCTTTTCGCCAGCTCATAAATGAGATGGTCCTTCCTCAGTAGGCCGATCCCGGGGCACTGCCTGACTGCCATTACAGAGTTTATCACATAAAACAGAATGAAACACCAAAGGCAGAAATCGTAAAATAGTAGCAGAGTTTACCAAATCAACCAACAGTAACTGAAATGGTGATATTAGAATCGTAACCATGCTCTGCTACCAGATGAAACATGGTAGTCAAGGAAGGCCGGATTCGGTTATGATTGTGGACAGGCCCGTAATCAGCTACCATTGGTTCCCTTTTCCAGTTACACACATTTATTTTAAAAGATAATTCCGGACTCAGTAATAAATAAAGATATCACATGTTATTAATAAAAGAATAAACAACTTCGTAATTAATAGTGCTTTATGCGTTACTATTTACCCAATGAGATTAAATACAGACACAGAAAATAATGTTTTAAAGACAAGGCAATGTCATCCCAATTAGAATGTTAAGGCAAGTGACCAAAGTCATGGCTGAAAGCCTTTAAGGACAAGAACGGCAATTATAAAAAAAAAAAAAAATTTAACAAACACACTGTAAAACAGCAATGCAACAGCGAAGGTTAATTTAAAAATACAGGCAACAGATCACCAAACGGGTGAGACAAAAGGATGGTAAACTTGGTAGCACACCCTTTTGAACCTGCTGTAACGCCAAGAATGGCAATTATATAAAAAGTTTAGAAACGTACATAAAACAGTAAATACAATAATAAAACATGAGGTCCAGTCACAGACGGTGCACGAGGAATCGACCTCTGAGTAGGTCCGGCAAAAAAAACTTTCGCGAGAGATGAGATACACGGTTGCATTCACTTCACAAGATAGTAACCAAGACTAGTGGCAGTCTAACGAATGACTAATGATAATCTTGCTGAGGGTAACTGACGTCCAATAAACCAAATGCAAAAATCTAAAAATACGCCCAAGACGGAACCGGCGGTCTGGACTCCGTCAACAGAATACTGTGCTTAGAGAGCCCGGAACAAGAAAGGAATCACTACCACCAGAGTACAAGAATCGCCAACGAACCTTTGAAGAATCGCCAACCAACCTACAATCCAGAAAGCTGTCAAAACTACACGCCTCACAGGACAGTAGCAGCAAGGCGAGGAAATGTACACTGCCTTTACATACACAAACCCTAGGGTAGGTAACTGGGGCGTTAGCGGCCACCAGGCAGGAAAAATACCCTGGTTGAACTTAACAAATAGTAACAAACTGAACGCAATAAACAGTATTCGGAAGTCCAGGAAAGCTAATCACCTTCGCTTTCCCCAAGCACTCCACTCGATGCTCTTCATCTCGGTAACACTATGAGCAGCACCACGAAACAAAGTCGCTGGAAAATCGCAAGATCTCACAATGACAGAGCTTTCTCTACTTGAATCTTAATGCACTCCTCCTAAAGCTTTTAGGATCCGGTTTACGACGAGATCGTCCACCCTCGTGACCACAGGCCTTCGATCCGGCAGCCCATGCGCGCCACCAGCGGTCTCGGCGTTTTCTCTTGCACTGCATGGACCTGGCTCCTCGTGAGTCCGCAACCGAACTCCACACTGACTCGACCCGGAATAACCACGATGTCGCCCCATTGATAGGGCCAAAGATACGACATATCGATAACCGCCGCTGTTGTCACTAGCGGACAGGCAACGCTTGCGAATCCAAGTCAACACGAGAAGAAGACAAACAACCGCAGCCATGTCAATTAAACGATACAGTAAGGCCTCCAAAAGAGGTCGGAAACCTACAAACAGCACCAATGCGAGCCGTAGCACGGCTCGAATTATAAGGATACCGTATAAATATTTTGAGGACACTTTCAATTTTACATCTGCGTCCGAGTTGTTTTCGAGACCGTTTGCCATTTCAGTTGAAAAGGCCCCTGTGCACAAGCATATCTAACTGGGTGACATTGTAGGTAATTCCAGTTTTAACAACAAATCTTTATGTGTAAAAACTGTCCAGGACGTCTACATTGCTATCCTCATTTAGAGTGTACAAGTCTCCATAACACGGTTTCAAAAGTGTTACAATATTTCGATCGATATATCTGGTGTAAGATCTTAGTTCGGCTATGAAACTAATTGTCATGATCACGTGGCAACGTGAGTGCGAACCTCTGGGGCACTGACAGCGTCTGTTCACATGCCGACAATTTGTAAAAAATAAAACAGACACAATATGTAGATGGTATCAGAATGTATTCATGAGGGTGTACATCAGGATGGGTAAGACTGAGCAGAGAGAGAATGGAGGGAGCGAAGAACAGTGGCGGCCGGGTTGGCCGAGCGGTTCTAGGCGCTACAATCTGGAACGGCGCGACTGCTACGGTCGCAGGTTCGAATCCTTCCTCGGGCATGGATGTGTGTGATGTCCTTAGGTTAGTTAGGTTTAAGTAGTTCTAAGTTCTAGGGGACTGATGACCTTAGAAGTTAAGTCCCATAGTGCTCAGGGCCATTTGAACCTTTTATTTTCTTTAGAACAGTGCCAGTGTGGAGTACGTGATGAGCCCAGAAAGGATCGAGAACGAACTGGGCGAACACAGGATGGAATAGGAGATGTAGCAAGATAGAAGGGGTATAATAAGTAGACAGAGGGAAAAAGGGACAAGGATATTTTCAGATAGAAGTGGTAGGGGGAGGAGTAGTTGATGGACAGACACACAGGAAGGAAAGGGGATGGGGAGAGAGAAGTTGGAGGAGGGGATGTGCTGAGAGAGGCAGAAGGAGAAAAGGTTACTGTGAGGGGTTAGAGAACATGGTCCGTTAGAGTGACGAAGGGGAGAGTTTGGAGGCAGGCGCAATTCGAAGAAAGGTAGTGGGCAGGTGGAAGACGAAGAGGGCTTGGCAGAGGAGATCGATGGAGAGGGGGTGAAGGATGAGATAGTCGGAAGAGTGGAGAGGGAAGAAAAGGGGAGGAGATATCGAGGTGAGGAGGGAGGAGGTGAAGGAGGGCAACTGGTAGCCTGAGAGCAGTAGTGGCCTGATGAGAGGGGGACATGGGGAGATGAACAGGGAGAGGTCGCATCAGGAGATATTTCCATACATGTGATGTTTGCTTCTGCAGGCGAAACCATGGATAAAAGGTTGTAGATAATGAGTCATAGTTCACTACTTAGCATATTTTCCTTCATTAGTGCCATGTAGGGTAATTTCCTTTTACAGTGACATTCATACAAATTATTCTTTCTAGTATCGTAATAAATTTGCCCTAGATAAAGTGTTATGAAGAAAAATTCTGAGTTTGAAGATAATGCTATCACTGGTAATTATAACAACGGGAACAAGAGTAACCTTCACTATTCACAACTTTATGTAATTCTTTCCGTCACACGAATATTTGTAGACTTTTCACAATGAAAAGTGTTTTGAAAACAAGTGGAAATCACCTTCTCTTAAAATCTTCTTCAAAACGAATATGAATTAATAATTAGATTGTATCTGCTGTGCTAGTAAAATGTTAATTCAAATTTATTCCAGAATAAAAAAGGAAAGGAAACTATAAATAAGCAAGTGGTGGAAATTCAGGTACATTTCACGGAGAATATATATACTGTTCATAATTCTGTTGACACAGTGCCATCATGGCAAACCGACGCAAATAAAACACAGAGGAAAAGCAAATAACCAAATAACTTGGTAAGAGAAGCAATCTTTAGTAGGACTGACAGTGATTTGTGCATTGTCAGTACCCATTTTCTCTTGCGTCGAAGCGAGACAGTTAAATGAAGAACATGAATGAAACATAACGTTGTAAGTTTGCATACTTTCAGTTATCCGCACAAATCCCTTTGACAGAATAATTTCTTTAACTTCTGCCTCCTGTAAATCTTTACATAGAGTGAGGTAAATGACAGAATAGGCCAAAACTTTTGACTCCTTTATCTGTACTGAAAACACAAATAACCGCTGCTGGGAAATTTGTAGAATAGCGTTGGTAATTTTTTTGGGTCCATAATGAATAAACCGAGATAGTTATCGTCAGCAGTGAAATGCATTAACAACTTTTCTTAAGAGTTCCTTTTATTGTCATAATCATTTCACTATTCTATGTGTTTCGGTATCACGTGACACAGTTTCCAGTTACTTGCCATCGCTCTATGGTGTATGTTTCTACAACATGCAGTACATTTATTCTTAAGCGTCTGGCAATGGCCAGCTGTGTAATAAATGTCCGAATCTTGTATTTACTTTGATTTACGTAACCGAAACTTAAGTTTCACCCACTCGCACTCTGCGGCCCTGTGTCAGACAGCCAACTCAACTCATAGGAAACAAAAGTCATTCAAACTGTATCAGAGCGAAGTTAAGCCTCAACACAAAAATGTGCATTTCTACGTCAGTTCCTTTCCAAGACTAGCGTTTTTATGCTTGATGAACATATTCTTCTTTTTCATGTGATGTTTCTTAAGAAAATCTTTTCCTTCAATTTGCAGTTACATGTTATTCAGGTTTGTAGAAAAATACCAAATTTTGAGGATCCCAACTTCTTTTTAGGCAGTATTCCCAACGTAAATGAAAGTTGGCCCCAATGAATGTTGGTTACGTTCCCGTGATGTTATGACCCTAGAGGACAGTTGCGTTTTATGCCACAGCAGTTTCATCAAACACAGTGATTGCTTATGAATATTTTATTCACCTATGAGCAGCTGCTTGTTGTTGGACCTGTATTATTATGAATACTTTATTCACCTACCAGTTGGTGCTTGCTGCTGGACTTCCGTTAGTTTCCTTCAGCCAGTTATTCGTTATTCTCCCAATTCTCCTTTTTATATAAAATCTATATGGTATTTTCTGCAGTAAGTAGCAGTAGTTGATTTTGAATGTAATTTATTGTATTACAACGTTTATATCTATAGTAAAAATGCTCTTTGCTGAGGGATTATTAGTAGCAATTCCAGATTCGGTAATTTACGACAAATTCTAGGTTAATTTTTAGTATTTGTGGTAACACAAAAATAATGATTACTAAAATTCCTTGAAGAGCTTTTGTCTGTCAAATTTTAATATAACAATTACCTGTTTGTAATAAGTGGTTCAGGATAGTTATCTACTATTTTAAGGCCACGTACTACCGTAGATATATTCACCGTATAATAATTCATATACATAACAAGACTGTGCTAAGTTAGACACAGAATTGTGTTATATGCGCAGACTAACATTATAAGCAGTCATCGCTGGGTTCTCTCGCAAGGGAACGTGTTTTATATTTCACTTTTCCCTTGGAAAATTATCTAAGAAACGCTAATAATTGTTAATAATCACTGTATTTTGGCTGAATTGATATATCGATTTGCATAATGAACCATGAGGGAATAACATTCTAATGTTAGCTATTATTGGCGTAAACTGCAGGAAGAAAATCACCCATACCTGCAAACACTAAGACGCTTAGGATTTTAATATTTTTAATTACTTTGTGAACGACGTTTAATAAGGAATGTGTAGGCAACATACATATGCTAGCACCTAATCGTCTCTACGATACACTCTTCCCGCTTATATATGGCTGTATCTGTTTTTACATCGTATTCAGAGTCGGCCTATATAAGGCTATATTATAATTTGAATACACTTTTTATTCTAAAGTATTTAGAGACCAATGAAAATTAGAGAGAGGAGGACTGAGAGAGGAAGACAGTGATAGGTAGAGAAATGATAGACGGGAATGATAATAAGAAACGATTCGATAATGGTTATCGTTAACTATTGTAGCTCTTCACGTATGTAATATCTTGTAGGAAGTTGTGTATTTTCTTTGCATTCACGTTGTTTGGACCCCTGATGCATGCATAAAGCGGGGGTTTTTCATGTATAATGAGGTGACACTATTCTATGCTTTCCACTTTAAATTCCTGTTACGTCATTTCATAGAGACGCCGCGACTCTGTTTCAAAACTGGAAGAATACACTGTAGTATAAAAAGTTCCATTGCTTCGGTATATAGATGTACTTTATCATACGTGACGATAAATGACAAATATTCATTTCAATGCCGCACGTAATGATCTAAATCAAATAAATAAACTAAAAGCAAAGTAATAAGTTAAAATTACGTAATAAAACTCATACTATTGGCAATACTCTACAAAAAGAAAATGACAAAAATGTTCGGTATTTGCAGAAACATTCGTATGATGTTTGTAATTAATTACGTTCTGTAGGTCATGCTAATAAGTTGTGAATTATGACTCTTCCATGTTGACCTCTAACGACCCAAAAAGTAATAAGGACATAACCGATACCCAAATAAGAAAACGTTGATAAAGTTTTGCCATATATATTCAGGGGTGTATTAAATAAAGAAACATTGCAACCAGTCTTGAAAGCCATTTCTGAGTAACGGCAAGCACTAAAACATTACTATACAATAGCTCAAGATTTCTGCAAGCTTCCCGCCACAGTCTTACAGCAACTGATGAAGAGAATGATGAGCAGTTCCTAATATCATCCTTCATATCGAGTTGATCTATGAATGTAATGTGACATTCCAGAACATATTCAGCTACAAAAAAAAAAAAAAAATTACTGTGCAATGTTTAGTAAAGGTTTACAGCTTTGTCATCTTTGTCATAGCAGTACGTCTGATTTCCACCACATCAGAGGACATCTGTAATGGAAAACTGTTTAAATTTGCAGACAGATATGTCATAGGATCTGGAAGTTTTTTAACAATAGTTAGTTGTCAGTACACAATATAGATCTTCATTAGTAGCTATTATGACTCGACTTCTTTATTCAGAGTGTAGCAACTATCTTGACAAAAATGGGGCGTCGTGTTTTCTCTCGACACATTTACGTCTTTCAAGTGCCAGATCCCCCATTTTGTACAACACTAGAAAGAATGTCAAATTAGATACAGAGTGATACAAAAAATATAGAACACAAAAAGCAATTTATACACTGACAGAACCAACGAGTAGACATTACTAGCACCAGGAATTTCATGTACTAACGTAATTTAAATGGAGGGTAGTACCTAGTGATGAGAATTCAGCAGTAAAACCTCGCGCGTAGCAGATAAGATTGTACTTAAAATATCTTATATTCGGTGTATTGGTGGTTTTATTAACTGCATGGGTAAAAAACAGTAGAATAAAAAAACAAGTGTAGGACCAGAGGCTGTAAACAAGGAACTGGTCAGGGGCGGTGAGAGGTTGGTAATACATTGTGATGACAAGTCAGGCTTCGGCACATCGTTGTTTCTGTGGAAGGTGAATGTCGTGGTCCTGAAGATGGCGGCACGCTCTGAAGAAAAGCATTCGCTTTCCCTCCTTATCGAATTTCCTATAGCAGGCACATCCAGGTGGTACAGACCAAATTATTGAAGGATTATGTTAGGAGGAAAAGAGAAAAATGTGAGGGGGTGGGGTCGGGGTGGGGGGAGGGTTTATGAGCTAGGACAGAACATCAACGAATTTCTGCTGGTCACCTCTCCTGATCATAGAATCTGCACTCAGTAGATGCAGGTCCGTGGGTCCAGCAAACGTTCCGCATTAACGGTAGTAGCTGATATAAGCAGTAATAGGCAGCCACGTGACACAGTAGGCAGTGACGATGGGGGCTGTGAGGCCAGTGATGTTTGATTGCGGCAGCGGCGCAGCCCTACCTTGCGCCGTCACGGGAAATTGTCCTCGGTATCCTCTCAATAAAGGACGCGTCCATGGACGTCAGCCTGGATGCCTTATGAAAGAGCCGTCCTAAATCGGAAGGCAACTGCAGAAGCTGAAGTCAACTGAGTTGTTCGCCTTCCGCTGTAGTGGGTACAGAAAATGGGGTATGCATCTAAGAGTTGGCGCTGCATGCTGAGAGATACAGCGGGAACTTCGTCTATATGTGCGACATGAGAGCTAAACTGCTCTAAACTGCTATCTACACATGCCGCTTGGAAGTCCTAACCACTCTATCGGTCTCTGAACTGGATTATTGGTGGAATGGCACGTCGACTGAATGATTCTTTTCGTTCGCAAAACTGTTTATGAATTAGAGCTCTAAACTAAACGCTGAGAGCAAGAGTGGATGTCTCTAGGAGTGGTATTTCATAACTGGTGGCTGTAAAATTAAAAAGGAAAGCATGAAGACACTTAATCACATTCAACTAATCTACTTCCATTTCTATCATGCAATCTACACGCGACTGGTGACGTCACTAGATGTTGTCGAAAACTGGATGGAGTGCTCGCAGACCGGAACAACAAGTGGGCGTCGATATAATGTATAAAGATAATGTATAAAGCTCTTCATCCACCTACTTATTCTCCCGTCTCGGTACACCAGTGGAGTCATTTCTGGTAAGAGGTACCAACAAAAACATTACATGGGAGGAAGCTATTATACTGTGTATCTCTGAGTCTCGCTTAGGCAATTAGAAAAAGAAAACTAGCATCTCAGTCAGGTGGCTGAAATTCGGTAGAATGCTTTAGAATCTCTTTCCAGCTAAGTGTAGGATGTGCATTGCCTACAGAGAGCTGAGAGGAAAGTACTACTTATTAACGCCACAGTCACTAAGTTATTATGAATATTCATAATTGAGCCATGCACGGCTCATGTTCATCCCATTAATTGTTTGTCATCTTCTATCACGGTAGTGCCGCCTCGATTTCTTATTCCATTTACTGGCGTCACTAACTTCCTGCCTTACTTGACAGTGAGTGGCAACAGCAGCACGTATCGATAAGCGCACTGTCGTACCATCTCTGGAGCGACCGATAGTTTTTCCGGGTCCTCATGTGTCGGGTAGTCAGTGAGTGGGAGACGCACCAGCAGTGCAGTCGCGACGGAGCAGCTGTCGCGGACGGACCAGCAGTCCAGTCGGTCGGTTGGTGTGGAGCAGCAAGCAGGCCCCCGTCGCGTGGAGTCAGGCTGGAGGCGCTGGAAGCGTGCACGCGCGGTTGGAGTGTGTTGTGCTGCTTGCGAGTGCTACGAAGTTCATCGCCCACCGATCTTGGACATGAAAGTTGAGTCCTCACTTAACTTACTATCGAGCATCAACTGTTGACACTTCTTCGTTTGTTCCAGGTTATCGCTTTTAGGACACTCCCAGAGGCCACAATGTGTGTGTACTTAAGTTGGCTAAGATTCCAGCCGTCTTCCTGTGAAATTTAACTTAATTTATTCCCTGTTACGGAAGTTCACCAGCGGTATCTTCTGCCTTGTGGCCGTTGACGTTCCCGTTACCAGCCCTGGTCATTGACGTAATTTTAGGCAGTGTATTTTGCTCGTCATGTTGTTGCTGTCCAGCGCATGTGTAGTTCGATAGCTGAGGTGTTGTTGGTCGTTTTGGGCGCCAATATTCTGTGTGTCGTGTATTTAAATCTTGTGGTCGTTTTGCTGGTTGCATGACGCTGAACTGATTTGGTTGACTGGTCTGTCGGCTGTCTGTCGGTTGGGTTGCCTCCAGATTAAGAAGTCGTTGGACAGGCTGCCTGTCTCACCTAAACGGGCGTTAGTGTTACAATCCCGGGTCGACCCTTGGAAACTTCTGAGCGCCATTCCTTGTATGATATGTAGTAATTTCCTTGTTTGGATTTTAGTTATTTGGTTGATGCATGGCTTTCAACCGAGTATCAGTATCTCTTAAATTACTGTTCTTGTCTTGCCCTTAAGGCGTGAGATTGTTTTATTTTTATATTGGGCCTTCAGCTGAATTTTACTGGAGAGGTTTTAAGATAAGGCCTTCTGCCTTTTAGATTCAAACTCTTTCCAGGCCTTAAGCCGTTAAACATATTTTGTTGATATCTAGCCTTCAGACGAATATTAATATCTCTTAAATTAATGTCCTTGTCTTGCCTTTAAGTCATGAGATTGTTATTCTTTATTTATTTATTTATTTATTGCTTTTACGACCCTATTGGATCACTTTAGTTCAAATCTTGTAGTCGTCCTTAGCCGTTTCATTTGTTTGGCTGTTTCTTCTTTCTTTTTAGCCCATATTTTTTTGAGCCGTTCCGATCTTCGTTTTCTTTCCTCCTCTGAATACACCACATTTCGTCTCTGCCTTGGTTTGTGCGTGAGTGTTATTGTGTTTGTTTTTACCCATTCGCTGTATTTCTGTGATTTTGTTACAAGATCCTCCTTCGAGATTCCTAGTTCTTCCATGTCCTTCTGCACTTCTCTCACCCAGTTTGACTTGATTTTTTTATTCCAATAAAAGTCGATCAGTCGTTTAGCTAGTCTAGTGTCTTCCGTTCTCAGTATGTGTCCCAGGAATGATATCCTTTTCCTTCTGAAGAATTCTGTTAGTGGAGTGATTGTTTTGTAGACGGTTTTGTTTGGGATTATTCTCCATTGGCCTTCCACTAGGTTCTTCTTGTTTATACACTTTCTTACTATCCTTCTTTCTATTTTTTCTATTGCTTCTATCTCTCCTATTTTATACGGTCCGGAGATTGTCTCGCATGCGTATTGTATTTCCGGGAGAATCACCGTCTGGTAATGTCTGATTTTGGTTTTTGTTGATAGGCATCTCTTATTGTATATGTTCTGAGTTGTGAATAGAGACTTCTTCAGTTTGTCAGTTCTTTCTTTCCAGTTTATTTTCTCGTTATTGTTGTGTGTTATTGTTTCCCCTAGATACTTGAATTTTTTCACCAGTTCTACTTTAGTGTTGAAAATTGATATGTGATCAACGCAGAGAGGATCCCTGACCATGATTTTGGTCTTTTGGAACGAGATTTTTAGTCCAATTTTCCCAGCTATCTCTTCTAGTGTCTCAATTTGCGTTCTTGCCTCTTTTATGTTGTTTGCTAATAGCGCTAAGTCGTCCGCAAAACCTAAACAGTTTACTTTGATTTTTGTTCCTACTTTTATTAGTTCTGGATTAATCTTCCTCCATTCTCTCATCAGATATTCCAGTGCACAGTTAAACAGAATTGGGGACAGCCCGTCCCCCTGTCTTAATCCTGTTTTAATTTCGAACGCGTCTGAGGTTGCTCCTCTGAATTTGACTTTAGAGGTTGTGTTCTCCAGTGTAAGCCCAATCATTTTGATCAGTTTGGGGTGTAAGCCTAAATTTCTCAGTATCTTCTTCAAAGATTCTCTATGTATGCTGTCGTAGGCTTTTTGGAAATCGATGAAAGAGATCACTAGTTGTTTGTTTCTTGATTTGTAGTAGTCGATGATTAGCTTTAGGTTTAATATTTGTTCTGGGCAGCTTCTTCCCGGTCTAAATCCCGCCTGATACTCTCCCAGTTCTTTTTCTAGTTGGTCTCTGACCCTGTTATAAATTATTTTGGAGAGAATCTTGTACGTACAGTCCAGTAGGGAGATCCCTCTATAATTGCCTGGGTCTGTCTTACTCCCTTTTTTGTGGATGGGACATATTATCGCTGTTGTCCATCTTGTCGGTAATTTCTCCTCTTTCCAGATCTTTTGAATGTTCTTGTGGAGGCTGGCCACTGCGTTTTCTCCGGCGTACTTCCATAGCTCTGCCGTTAGTTGGTCTTCTCCGCTAGCTTTGTTGTTTTTTAATTGTTTAATTGCTATTTCCACTTCTGATATTGATGGTGCTTGTATGTTCTCTTCCGGTGTCCTGACTTCTGTGTTAGTATTTATGTCGAGTATATTGATCGGGTCTTCGCAGTTCAGAAGATTTCGGAAGCTTTCCGCCATAATATTGGCATTTTCTTCATCGTTGTGTGCCGTTACTCCTTCTTTGTTTTTGAGCATGAGGGTTGGTGGTGTAAAGGTTTTGGTTTTTTCCCTAAATGTTCTATAGTATTGCCGTGAGTTGTTTTTGGCAAAGCTATCTTCTATTTGGTCCAGCAGTCCGTGATGATACTTTCTTTTGCTATTTCTTAACGTTCTTTGAGTTATTTTCCTCTGTTGGGTCAGCGTTGCAAAATTTTCGTCAGTTTTGTTATTTTGGAATTTCTTCCACGCTTCATGTCTCTTGTCGACTGCCTCCTCACACACTCTGTCCCACCACTGGTGTTTTTTTCTCTTTTCGGGTTGTGCTATTTCTGCGGCTATTGTTTTCAACTTCTCTGTCAGTTCTTCCAGTTCCGTGTCTGATTGGACTGTGTTTGTTTTCATTGCGTATTGTGTGTTGTTTTGTATTTTTGCTTGGTCGTGGGTTCGTCTCAACCGGTTGGTTCTTTTTTTCTTTTTTCCAGCCGGTGTTATCTTGATTTTTATTTTGGACAGGTAGTGATCAGAGCCCAGGTCCTTTCCCCTCAGAACTTTAACGTTGTAGATTTCTCTGTGATGGTCTTTGTCCATACAGACATGGTCAAGTTGGTATTCGCCCTTTTTCCAATCAGTGTGTTTCCACGTTTTCTTCTTGTGTGGTCTTCTTTTGAATCTGGTCGATTTAATCACCATTCTGTGTTCTCTGCAAATTTCTATCAATCTTCTGCCATTCGTGCTAGTTTTCTTTTGTGCCGGCCAGTCCCCAACAATGTTCCTGAACCTTTTCTCTCTTCCTATCTGCGCATTGAAGTCTCCCATTACGATTTTAGTGTGGTTTGATGGAACATTAGTGAGGACTTGGTCTAGCAGATTCCAGAATCCCTCTACATGTTTCGGGTCAGTTCTATTCTTCTCGTTTGTGGGTGCGTGCACGTTGACTAACGTGTACGTCTTGTTTGCGGACCTGATGGTCAGAGTTGCTATTCTATCCGTGTAGGCCTTGAACTCCTTGACAGAATTTATTATTGTGTTTTTCACTATGAAACCTGTTCCGAATTGTGGTACATTTTTCATTACTCTCTTTCCAGGGATTCCTTGGTAGATTCTGAATCCCTGTGATTCGTATGGTTCCCGCATTGTGTTTCTCATCTCCTGTATGGCGAGTATTGTTATCCTTTGCTCTATGGCAGTGTCCAGTAGAGTTTTGAGTTTTCCAACCTTAGCTAGTGAGTTTATGTTTATCGTGGCGAAGTTTGTAAAGGTGTTGGTTCTCAGTGTTTGCTTCGGTGTATTCAGATGCTCCGATTCATCCGTAAGTTCCTTTGGTTGATTGCCCCCCGGATCCGATGGCAATCTTTCCTGTCTTATTTTGGCAGGCGGGGAATTTTGACTAAAAGAACTTTCCATGTTTTGAACTTTCAAGGATGTATCTTTCCTGTGTGGAGACAAGTCTCCGAGATTACAACTACAAATGTGATTTGTAGAGGAAGGTGATTCAGCCGCACAATCTGTGAACAGACGCTGACCGCCAAGCCGCTTGATCCAAGGCAGTCGCTTGGTGGATTTTGGCTGTCCTGGAAGTCGCCCATTCTGGGAACTGTCGCTCCTGGACTTGTTTTGCTACTTTTGGTCCGCCCTGAGTATTTTATTTCCTCAGTGCCCATCATATCTGATGAGCGTTCCCCTATCCGCCACCTGGGGAGGCGCCCGGTATGAGAGTAGCAACTCACTCGGGTGTTATTCTTTATTTTATATGAAATATTTTCCGATATGGCCTTCTGTCCTTTAAAATTGAAACTCTTCTTCTAGGGCTTAAGCCGTTAAATTATTTGTTGGTGAGCGGCCTTAAGTCGAGTTTTAATATCTATTAAATTAATCTTCTTCTCTGGCCCGGCAGTGGTGAGTGAGACAGGAACGGCTATTGAATTTTGTTTGAGGCTGTTAGAGGCCTTGAGGACAATATTTGTGTTTTGGAAGGAACCCAAACTAGTGACAGTCATCTGGATAGGGTGCGGGCGCAGTTGATGCATTTAACTAATCGGATAGCGGATTTGGGCGTGTTAGCCTTGGAAGATCATTATAAAAAACTAGGAATTGAATTAGAAGCTTTGGTTAGGATATTACAGTTTAAGCTTACGTGTTTAAAGTTAGGTGTTGCGAGGATTGAAGGGCGGGACTTGCTGTGTCAGGGATAGGGCGAGAGCCTGCCCGGGGTTAGTACCGTTACATCCCCTGTCAAATTAGACACAATATTTGCGAAGTTGCCTAATCCTCTGACGTATTTCTTCCAAGATGTTACTGAATTAGTTGCGGAGCGACTTGAACAGATCGAGAAATTATTGTGGTTGTTGGTTCGCCTTGAAGAACAAGAAGATGCCTTTCATGTTCCGCTCCAAGTAATTCTGTCACTGTTGTACTCGCTGGCGAGAGGTGAGCTACACAACCTCATCTCGCGAGCCATGGTAGAAGGGTTCTCCTTACAGTAATTGAGGGAGCTCTTGATTAGGGCCCGCATCTCGTGGTCGTGCGGTAGCGTTCTCGCTTCCCACGCCCGGGTTCGATTCTCGGCGGGGTCAGGGATTTTCTCTGCCTCGTGATGGCTGGGTGTTGTGTGCTGTCCATAGGTTAGTTAGGTTTAAGTAGTTCTAAGTTCCAGGGGACTTATGACCACAGCAGTTGAGTCCCATAGTGCTCAGAGCCATTTGAACCATTTTTTTGATTAGGCAGACGTTAACCACCGGATTTCGAAAACAGCTTGAGTGTCGTTACATTTGGGAAGTTCAGCGCAGTAAGGAGCAGTTACATCAACATGTCGATAGAGTTCAGATGGCCTCTTTGCCCTTGTTGAACAAGAATTGGTGTTTATTGTTCTTAGGGGAAAGCGTGCGTGGGATAAGTCCCATTTTGTCTTCCATAAGCAGCCTTCAACCAGGGAAGAGCTCCGTAACTCTGTCGTAGAAGTGTCGGAATTGACACTTGGGAACGATGTACGGCACGAGGCTAAGGGGCAGACCGTCAGTGCTGGTTCCCAAGTCTCTACATCCTCTGAAGTCGTTAGAAGGAAACCCCGGCGTTGTTACAGGTGCGGCAGTACAGCTCATTTGGTGCGCTTTCGCGTTGTCTCGCGCACCCAGAGTCGTTCCTGGCGTACCTGTATTGTCGTTCCCTCATCACAGCCCTTGCCTTACGTTTGTTCTCGAGTAGGTGTCGAACCGATTTGTGCTCTTTTGGATTCTGGTAGCTCCTTTTTATTATTGAGTTTCTATTGGTTTTTGGAATTTGGGCATCTTACGAAACTTCGATTGGTTTCTTCTCTGGTGCAGATATGTTGAAACGCCCCCTTAGAAGAATTATACACGACTGTGCTTAAACTGACACACAATATTTTTAGCGCAAAGCAATCTGGCTTTCAATAATCCCTACAAAAGAATGGCCCTGACTAACATTTACCTATACCTTTCACAAATCACTTACCTCTCAAAAATCTTCGTTACTCAAGCTACAGCAATCCAGCGAGCGCCACTACTGCCAGCTAAATAAAAGATTCAAACTACGGAAGTCACTAACTAATGATAGGCATAGTTAGCAAATGAAAGATTTTAATAGAGAACAAACAATGTATTTACCTCAATAGTCATAACATACATAGCAGTTCATGACATCCAGTCTTACAAATTTCAAAACTCCGCCATCTCTCTCCCCACATCCACCACTGCTGGCGGCTCACCTCCAACTGCACAACGCTACGCGCTGTTAACATCCAGCTGCCGCTGCCCAACACTACAATGGCAGACAACAATGCAAACAAGCCACAGACTGCACACAGCACAGCCAGTGATTTTCATACAGAGTGCTACGTAACGTTGCCAATAAGGAAACATAATCACCCTACTTACATAGCCCCCATTCTCCCCACAAAAAATTTTACAAATTGTTTTGGGCAGTGGCCAATACAGATTTGAAGAAATTTTTCATAATTACAATAACAAAGATATCAAATGCACACACTTATTGATACAATGTTGGTCAAAAGCTAAAATTTTCTCACAGTCCATAAAGACAGTCCTGATCATTCATCACATTAAAATTGCAGTGGTTTTTTTTCTCGAAGTCTGAGCAGTAATAGATAATGCAGACGGAAATAGTGGATTTCCATGCAGTCTTGAAGAAGTAGTGTTTTGCTTGCAACGGAAAGACAGTGCTGACTCTTGACATGCAGACAGGTAATGGGCCACGACAGAGCAAACCCACCACAGAATCAGTTGAAGTTTTGAAGTATATTGGTATGTAGGTCATCACAGAGCAGACCAACTATAGTCTTGGTAGAGAGTATGGTATTGGTGGGCCATCAAACGTGCTGACCCACTGTAGTCCTTGTAGAAATAATGGTACTGGTAGGCCATCAAAGATGCAGACCCACTGTAGTCCTTATAGAGACGGCCAGCAGCCATCTGTTGCGACTGTGCAGGTGCACAATCACCATCGAAGAGTCTTGTGGAGAATATAGCAAGTCTATAAACCACCACATGTCCACTCACAAATAAATTTTTGAAATGTCCTTAGAACCAGCAATGCTGTTATCCAGTCCCTTGCTGAATTTTTAACACACGTGCAAACACTAACAGTCCCTACTTCTCACATATTGTCCATATACTATGACCAACAGAAACGTGTGCAGTGAAATGGAACTTACAAGTTACTCAATCTGATGAACTGGTGTCAATTACAATTTTACAACATAAGAATACAATTACAAAGGTACAAAATACATCATTAAATAACATAACAATACAGATAACATTTGTAGCAACACAGACTTTACAAATGAATAGAAATAAACATATACATCAGTGTTACAGGAATTATGACATAAGTAAATACATAAAATATCATAATAACTTTTGAAACATCAACTTCACACGTGAGCATTAAAACAAAACGGAATAAATAATGTCTAAACATCTTTACAAACAAAATAACATATTATTAGAAAAATTCCACAACATAATTCATATCAGTTAAACACATAAAGACAGGAAAACACAAATATACAAGAGTACACAAACACATAGCAGAATAACATAAGAGGAAAGGGCAGGGTTTGTTTTCAGTGTAACATTTGGTACGCAGTCCAACCTAAAAATTCATTCCATAGATCTTTCGTCTTATTTCAACATTTGTTTCCACCAAAAAAAATCCTATCCAAGCATGCTTTCTGTATTTTTATGTTCACATATTTCTCACCTCATTATTTATTTTCCATTATCTTACCTCATCATTAATTTCCAAGAATATCTTACCTAAACCTGTTGTCCCTAAACCCTACTGTTTTGCTCGTATCCTCTTTCAAAATACTTTTTTTGGCAAAACCATTTTCTTATAGCTTCTAAATGCATTTCTTCCAATTCATCACAACTCGTTCTCTTATATAGCCCACCCCATCTTAAGCTAACTTAAATCTACTGAGCTCAGATGCTAAACGAAGGAACGAGGCAATGCAGCAGCACAAAACAATTAACTCAAACAGCAATGATAAAAAATACAAATGGCAAAGCAAGCAGCATAAATTAGCAAAGCAAATGCAACATTACAACTAATATGAGCCAACGTTCAGAACAAGGAAAATAAATCAGTAGTAAAACTAGCTTAACAGAGTAATACAAAGTGAAATTTAGTAGCACTATGCCTGGCACACAGCAGCAGCAAATGCAATAACTTATATCTAAACATGACAAAGCTCAAGCAGAAAGAATAGACAACAACGCTGATAAGGGAAATGTTGGTTCACATCTTAATATCTATGTCATGAAAGTGGTGCACCACAACTTATTCTACAAAATAAATTACAAAGTACTTCAAAAGAAAATTATGAATGCAGTTCCTGTGAAGGTAAATGTCTTTTTGTGCTCCCTCATTTTTTTTGAAAAAAAATATTATTTACTCGATCTGTAGACAGAAAATATTTATATTAGTACATCTATAAAATTTTATTTTAACCAATGCTACAGTGCAGCTTGAAACTAGATATTAAACAAAATGAGCAATCTCTCAACTAGAAAGACAATGGATGTAAAATGTTTCTCATCATTTCATTAGGCATTTTAGTAAATATCATAAATTAAGAGCTCCACAGTGTAATCATATGTTTTCAAGTTCGAGCGTGTCGTATTTGCGATGCTTTCTACAAATGAATGTCAATAGCGAGGATAATTGCCTCTTTTTTTTGCACCTAATGGCTTTCTTTTGTCAGAGGTCTACCTCAGAGCTGGGCGCCCAAAACACATTACGCCAAGGACACTTACCTTTCTTACTGAAATATTTACTATGGCAGTTTCCGCTACAGTGACAGTCTCATATAAAAATATTTTCACAGGTTGAGAATTTGCGTTACAAATATGTAGAAAATAAAATCCTACTGACATAACAGCGTCCAAAAAAGTTTCGTTGGCATTGTAATACATTCACGCATTTACATACATTTCATAACTCTTAAAGTATGATTCTTGGTTTCCAAAAACCTTTTTCACAAACCAGAGTCCCTAACCACTGTTCATTATTCCTTACCTTATTCGTCGACACTTCTTCAATATTTCATAATAACAGATCATATGAAACGTCCCCTCAGAAAAATTTATACATGACTGTGCTTAAACAGACACACAATATTTTTTGCGCAACGCAATCTAACTTTCAATAATCCCTACAAAAGAATGGCCCTGACTAACATTTACCTATACCTTTCACAAATCACTTACCTCACAAAAATCTTCATTACTCAAGCTACAGCAATCCAGCGAGCGCCACTACTGCCAGCTAAATGAAAGATTAAAACTACGGAAGGCACTAACTACTGATAGGCATAGTTAGCAAATGAAAGATTTTAATAGAGAACAAACAATGTATTTACCTTAATAGTCGTAACATTATATAGCAGTTCATGACATCCAGTCTTACAAATTTCAAAACTCCGCCATCTCTCTCCCCACATCCACCACTGCTGGCGGCTCACCTCCAACTGCGCAACGCTATGCGCTGTTAACATCCAGCTGCCGCTGCCCAACACTACAATGGCAGACAACAATGCAAACTAGCCACAGACTGCACACAGCACAGCCAGTGATTTTCATATAGAGCGCTACGTAACGTTGCCAATAAGCAAACATAAACAGCCTACTTACAATGTCGGTTAGCCAATGGCCAACTGTTGCCTTTACACGTTTGGGTCTGAGGAAGTGTTTCTGTGGGGGATTTTTTCTGACCTATGTCATTAGCTTTGGTTAAGGAACTGCCGGTTGATCTAATTTTGGCGTTTGATTTCATCAATAAGAATGGATTAGTCTAGGATCATTCTGGGCACACCTTTTTCTTTAAGTTCGCCCCTGTAGAGAAATTTGGTTTCTGTGAGTGCGCTAAACGTATTGTCCATCGAAATGTCGGCGCATTGGCCGTTGAGGCGGTGGCTAATGAGTTGGATCTTACCCATCTCCCGCCGCATGAGGCTTCTCAATTATGGGATATGTTACACGGTTTTCCTCAGCTTCTTCATGACAACTTGGGGGTAACTTAATGATCTTAATTATCATATCCTTCTCTGCGACGATATTCCGGTCAGGCAGTCCCCATATTGCCTCTCACCCCCTAAGGTGAAGATACTCAAGGCTAAAATATCGCAATTGCTCCAACGAGGAGTGGTTAGGCCTTCTACATCTGCTTAAACTTCCACCATATTTCTTGTTCCTAAGGATCAGGGACGTGATTTTAGACCTGTAGTTGACTACCGCCGTTTGAACGCTAAGGCTGTCCTCCAGTCGATGCCCCTACCTGGCCGGCCAGTGTGGCCGTGCGGTTAAAGGCGCTTCAGTCTGGAACCGCGTGACCGCTACGGTCGCAGGTTCGAATCCTGCCTCGGGCATGGATGTGTGTGATGTCCTTAGGTTAGTTAGGTTTAATTAGTTCTAAGTTCTAGGCGACTGATGACCTCAGAAGTTAAGTCGCATAGTGCTCAGAGCCATTTGAACCATTTGAGCCCCTACCTGATCTGCATAATTCTTTCACTTGGTTTGCTGGCGCTAATTGGTTTACTATTCTTGATTTGAACCAGACTTTCTATCAGTCTCCATTACCTGAAGAGTGTAAACATTTTACCGCATTTTGTACTGATTGGAATTTGTTTGAGTTTAACTGAGTTCCCTTTGGTCTAGCGACCAATGCGGCTGTTCTCACTCGTTTGCTGGATAATATTGTACGCAACTTGAAGTTAGTTTGTGTGTATAATTATTTGGACGACTTAGTTACCTATAGCCGTTCGATTCAGGAACATTTGGATCATATCCAGCAAGTTCTTTTGAGATTACAGGGAGCCAGGTTGACTGTTAAACCTAGTCAGATGACGTTAGCCAGCAGCAAGTCTCTTTCTTATGTCCCATGTTGGCGGGTCAGAGTATTCGCATCGACCAAGAGCGCACTAACGCCTTCCGGGCTTTGCCTCCGCCTACTGACAAGAGCGGAGTTGCTAGCTTCACAGGCATGGCGAACTATTTTAGGCGTTTTGTCCCTAATTTTCCTCAGCTCGCGGCACCATTGAACGAACTGCGCTGGAAGGGCGTTCGTTTTGAATGGGGACCCGCCCAGGAGGCTGCGTTCGAGCACATTGAGGCAGCCATATCCAGTCCTCAGGTTCTCGGAGTCCCAGACTTCAATAAAAGGTATATTGTCCAAACTGCTGGTATTTCAGATGTTCTCCTCCAGGAGTTCGAAGGGCATAGGCAACCATTAGTTTACGGGTCTCGTCGGTTATCTGGTGCCGAACTTAAGTACTCCGTCTACGAGTGCGAGGCGTTAAACCGAGAATCAGGCCTTGAGCTGGGTGTTGGCTACGCCGCATAAACTGGCCGCATTGCCAGGTGGGCGGTACGTATTTCAGCTTTTCAGTTTGAATTTAAACACGTGACAGACTCTCAAAATATACTTGCGGATGTCCTCAGCCGGATAGTCTCAGAATCGTGTCCTAGTGAGGAAACCTGGGAGACAGAGGGAGACAGTCTCAATTGTATTGTGTTTGGCGACATTCCCCTCTTGTTCGATGACGAAGCTCAGCATCAGGATCCTATTTGAGGCCCGATTAAACAACGCCTGTTGGCGGGAGAGTTGTCGGTTGAGTATGTTGTTAAGAGTGGTATTCTATGTAAGAGGGTGGGGGGTAGGTACTAAGGAGTGCAAGATCTGTTTGCCAGTAACTCTGGTGCGCCCGGTCTTTCGTTACTTTCATGATTCGTTGGTGGGTGGGCATTTAGGAACTTATAAGACTCTCCAAAAAAATGAAGGAGCATTTAACTTGGCCCTCCATGGACCGGGATGTGAGACAGATGGTATCCAAATGTAGCTTGTGTAATGTAGCTAAACCAAGAATGCTCTTCAAAAGGGTTTGTTGAGTACTGGGCGTAAGTCCTGCTATATGCTCAAACTTTATACTGTCGCAGAAGAAGCGGCGTAATAGAGTCGCCGTAGTGTAGCGGTTATGTTTCTAGCCTGTTACTTGGACGGCCGTGAGTTCGAAACTCCCCTGAATTGTAAAATTTTAATTTCAATATTCGGTTCGAGTACATTCTAGAGGTATTCACATCTTGCAAGAATCATTCCACTGGAATGCTCTAGAGCTGTATATAAAGGGTGGTCCATTGATCGTGACCGGGCCAAATATCTCACGAAATAAGCGTCAAACGAAAAAAACTACAAAGAACGAAACTTGTCTAGCTTGGAGAGGGAAACCAGATGGCTCTATGCTTGGCCCGCTAGATGGCGCTGCCATGGGTCGAACGGATATCAACTGCATTTTTTTTAAATGGGAGCCCACAATTTTTATTACATATTCGTTTAGTACGTAAAGAAATATGAATCTTTCAGTTGGACCACTTTTTCGGTTTGTTATAGATGGCGCTGTAATAGTCACAAACATATGGCTCACAATTTTAGAGGAACAGTTGGTAACAGGCAGATTTTTTAAATTAAAATACAGAACGTAGGTACGTTTGAACATTTTATTTCGGGTGTTCCGTTGTGATACATGTACCTATGTGAACTTATCATTTCTGAGAACGCATGCTTATACAGCGTGATTACCTGCAAATACCACATTAATGCAATAGATGCTCAAAATGATGTCCGTCAACATTTATGCATTTGGCAATACGTGTAACGACATTCCTCTCAACAGCTAGTAGTTCGCCTTCCGTAATGTTCGCTCAAGCATTGACAATGCGCTGATGCATGTTGTCAGGCGTTGTCGGTGGATCACGATAGCAAATATCCTACAACTTCCTAACAGAAAGAAATCCGGGGATGCCGGATCCGGTGAACGTGCGTGCCATGGTATGGTGCTTCGACGGCCAATCCACCTGTCATGAAATACGTTATTCAATACCGTTTCAACCGCACGCGAGCTATGTGTCGGACATCCATCATGTTGGATGTACATCGCCATTCTGTAATGCAGTGAAAAATCTTGTAGTGACATCGGTAGAAAATTACATAGTAAATGAGCATGCATTGCACCATTTAGCTTGCCATCGATAAAATGGGGCCAATTATCCTTCCTCCCATAATGCCGCACCATACATTAACCCGCCAAGGTCGCTAATGTCCCACTTGTCGCAGCCATCGTGGATTTTCCGTTGCCCAATAGTGGCATGTTATGCCGGTTTACGTTACCGCTGTTGGTGAATGACGCTTCGTCGTTAAATAGAACGCGTGCAAAAAATCTATCATCGTCCCGTAATTTCTCCTGTGCCCAGTGACAGAACTGTACACGACGTTCAAAGTCGTCGCCATGCAATTCCTGGTGCCTAGAGATATGGTACGGGTGCAATCGATGTTGATGTAGCATTCTCAGCACCGACGTTTTTGAGATTCCCGAATCTCACGGAATTTGTCTCCTTCTGATGTGCGAATTAGCCGCGACAGCAGCTAAAACACCTACTTGGGCATCATCATTTGTTGCATGTCGTGGTTGACGTTTCACATGTGGTTGAACACTTCCTGTTTCCATAAATATCGTAACTATCCGGCGAACGGTCCGGACACTTCGATGATGTCGTCCAGGATACCGAGCAGCCTACATAGCACACACCCGTTGGGCATTTTGATCACAATAGCCATACATCAACACGATATCGACCTTTTCCGCAATTGGTACACGGTCCATTTTAATACGGGTATTGTATCACGAAGCAAATACCGTCCGCACTGGTGGAATGTTACGTGATACCACGTACTTATACGTTTGTGACTATTACAGCGCCATCTATCACAAAGCGAAAAATGTGGTCCAACTAAAGCATTCATTTTTCCTTACGCACTATACGACTATGTAATGAAAAATGGGGGTTCCTATTTTAAAAAAAGGCACTTCATATCCGTACGCCATCTAGCGGGCCAACCATAGCACCATCTGGTTTCCCCCTTGAAGCTAGACGAGTTTAGTTCAATGTAGTTTTTACGTTTGATGCTAATATCGTGAGATATTTGGCCCGGTCACTATCAATGGACCACCCTGTATATCGTTTGTGTTCTGGCTGGAGGCAGTTCGCTCGGCGCTCTTGTATATGCAAGTGCTGAATAAACCTTCGTTAAGTGAAGTATTGGAGGGCAGCGTGGAGGGTAAAAATTGTAGAGGGAGACCAAGAGGTGAGTACACTAAACACATTCAGAAGGATGTAGGTTGCAGTAGGTACTGGGAGAAGATGAAGCTTGCACAGGATAGAGTAGCATGAAGAGCTGCATCAAACCAGTCTCTGGACTGAAGAAACACCAACAACAACAACAAGTGAATTTAGTATTCGTCATTCGTCTACTTACACCCACCTCTACGTGACATTATTCAGGTGGAGGCTCTGGGTATTGGAACTTGTGATAACGCACATTATCGACGACACAGTGGCTCCCATCAGGCCGCGACAGAGCAGCCGTTTACGTTGCGAGAAGCCCGAGTTCGAGCCATATTCAACAGATCGCAATCTATCGAAGACAGAAGAAGAAGAGGACGTCACGATGACAGCAACTGTGTGCCGCCACATGAGACATCCTTCCGGGTTCTCTGGTGACGATGGTAAAGATCCAAACAAGTGGCTGATGTTATATGAGCGTTTAGCCAAATGTGATGACACTGTGTGTTTGGCTGACGTATTTTTCTATTTGTAGGGCACTGCCAAGCAATGGTATGAGTACAACAAGGAGAAGTTCACAAGCTGGGAAGAATTCCAGGTGGAACTGCGCAAGTATTTCGGCGACACACAACGACAGAAGTGCAAGGCTGAAGATAAATTAAAGTGCAGGGCACAGCGTCCAGGAGAAACGACAGCATCCTTCATTCAAGACGTCTTGGAGCTGTGTAAAATAGTGAATGCTAGAATGAAGGAAGAAGATAAGGTTGCACATCTCATGAGGGGTGTTGCTGAGGACGTGTATCAAGCCCTACTCCTGAAGGACGTTATGGCTGCAGACGACTTCATAAAATGGTGCCAGTATAACGAGAAAATGCATCAAAACATAATTACACGCAAGAAGTTTGAATGGTTTCCAAACATCGTATCGATGTCTCTGGTGGAGGAAGAAATTGATTTCACAAGTGGTCTTCGTCAGATAGTGAGAGAGGAAGTTCAGATGGCACTTGGATTGCAAGGCGCGCAAAAAACCGGGACGCTTCAAGAGGTCATATGAGAGGAAGTGGAACAGACATTTAACCCAATCTCTCGTCCTTCATTTCCCTATAAAACGGTAAAAATGTCGAGACCCAGGCGAAGTTACGTTCCTACAATGCCGAATGAGGAACCTGTTTGGGATCCAAGGAAGACTGACGTCTGGATGACCCGGGATAACCAACCAGTATGTTTCCACTGCGGACGACCGGGACATGTGGTGCGCTATTATCGAGAAAGGCGGCGGATATTTGATGACGCCCGCGCCAGAAGACAGCAGACCGATCTTAACCGACGCCAACTCCGGGAAGACGAAGATGAACAAGAAGATGTGGCTGCAGGACGACGTAGGCATCGCCGCAAGCTAGCCGTTGGAGAAGACGCTCGCCAACCCATCAATTACGGTCTCCATCGCCCTTTATTTATTTTACTCAATCATGATTTCGATTTTATAGCCATTCTCAAGTGCTTCATGTTAAAATGTATCTGACTTGGTTGTGACATATCACAGAAGACACATATTTCTGATCTTTCAGACAAGTTCTCCTATTACAGATCACGAGTACATATCGAAGAAACATAAAACAGCTTACAAAGTACTCAGTGAAAAACAGTAAACACATAGTAAGGCGTTTCTAACAGTTAATATATTCCTGTGATCGGCAGGTTAAATACACCATACCGTATGTTATTGGTTTTTCACTATAGACATTGTCAGCATATTACGTATCTCCGATATATACTCGTATCCTGTAACACGAGAACTGATTTCTAAGACTAAAAATATGTTTCCCCAACGATGAAATCTCAGAGATGGGTCAGACGTATTTTAACATTTTATCATGCACTTATGAATGACTATAAAGCCTTGATTAAGTTTCTGTAAAATAAATGAACGATTAAAAGTCTAATGGCGGAAATTACTCTCAAACAACCTATATGGCTGTGGTCCCTCACGAAGGAAAGATCGTTATCATTTTTGTTGAAGTATCAAGTGAAATAAAACTGTCTGACAAGATGGGCTCCCGTACTTAAACAGTGCTATTTAGAAACTGAATATGTACCAGGGAAAAAGAATATTATTTCTGACACGCTGTTAGGATTACGGGAAAATCTAAGAGAAGTAAACAATGCAAAATCAATCATGAAACAAATTTGTATGTACTACGCTGGCAGCGAAAAACTTGAAGCACCCAGAAGTAGAGGAGGAAACCAATGGATGCTTCTCGAGTTGAGAAGTCAGGTAATGTTATCTCAGTGTGGCTGGTGCTTGATATCCTGGATACTGGCATCGGGACGGAGTTGACGTCCGCAGTGGTCCCGCACATGTTATATCATGGATAGATCTGGGGATCTTGTTGGCCACGAAAGTCCCTAAACATCGGCATACAGAAAGTGTGCTATCGTTCAAATATCGCCGTGCCATATCTAAGTCAGCACTTCAAGTCGATACCATAATAGTTAGCGAAGTCTCGCTGCAGTCTACACCGACAACGGGAGGCGCTGGCATAGGGACGTCCTCGCTCCAAGACGATGGCCGGTATACAGCCGAGCGTGAAATCACTCAGCTCATTTCGTGACCTCCGAACTAGCATAAAACATCACCTAATTTAGGTAACATTTGTTAATCATGTCATAGAATGAACTATATTTCAGAACTTCAAAAGAGGTGTTTAGTAAATGTGTGCATCAATTGCTGCTTCAATATTGACAAACAGTTGTAAATATCCAGTACCCTACTGAGACACTGGTTTGTATAGAGTTAAGAAAATATTTTTGTCATTCTTGTAATAAGGTGGACTAGTATTTTATGTTCTGCCGTTCCACCCCATCATCTCCCAGGGAACCTACAGTTATACTGGACGACTGCAGTTTCGTCAGATCACATCAGACAGTTACACAGACATGTGCTATGCATGGACGAGCATTGTCGTGTTGAGAAACTGCACCACCTTACTTCTGCGTTAGAGATAACACACGATGATGCAGAATGTTGCTGACACATCGTTGTGTAATCAGAGTTCCCTCACTGACTAACCAGCCGTGACCTAAAGTCCTACCAAATGGCATCCCACTCCATGATGGCATGAGCAACACCCTGTGCCTTTCAAAAACTCTGGAAGAATGGCCTCTCTTCCCAGGTCACTGCAAATCCCGCGTCGACGACGTTTATCTGTAACAGTGTAGAACCTCGATAAATCTTCGAACACAGATCGATGCTCTTCATCAGCGATCAACGCTTCCCGTTCATGGCACCACTCAACATTCAGCCATTTTTGTTGCAGAGTTAATGCAGCCTATGCATAGGATGGTAATTTTCTAGTCCGACTCGTGCTAGCTCATGCTAGTCCCTGATCAATGTTGCACAATGAGGCAGAATGTTGCAGGGGTTTTTTACTTGTTCCCAAATGGCAGGTGGAGTGACACGAGCCTGCAAAGTCCTTTGTCCACACTATAATCACACGTTGTCGATCGGAAACCTGACGACGAATATGCCGATCCCCACATTCCGTACAACAGTGTGCCACGATCACATCCATGCGTCACACAAAACTGCATACTGCACATTTAGACCAGCTGGCCAAACGGAGACCAAAAATGAGACACCTATGTTAGGTATTGATAATCTGTTGGGTATTAATAAAGCCGTTACGGAGGAGCACGCGGCAACTTCTTTACTGTGATCACTCATCATCTGACGATCTTCATGCATCTTGATACCCTACTGGGCATGATAACAACACTGAACAGGAACAACACAAATATATCTGCTGGGCATTTAACTGTGAAAGAGAAATACAACTCTGAAAATTTACATAATAGCCAAGGTCTTTTACGATTTTGAAGTTACGATGAAATTCGAACATGTCTTCGGTGTCCTCAGTGCTTCACTTTCTTTGTTGTGATGTGTACATGAAGGCTGTAGCAGCTGAGAAAGACATTAAGAATATGTTAAGGTACGTTAACGTTGAAAAGGATGGAGATGAGATCAAGGTATTATCAAAGACAAGTGTGGCGATCCTATTGATTTTAAAAACCTCGCCTATTTTTGTATGCATCAGGATATATTGTACTAGAGGCCGCACATGAAATCCTGTCACTGGAGGTTGTGTGTACCCGTTACTGTAGTGGATGACATGGTCACATATATACGCTTCAGCTACATGCATGTCGGACACAAAACAATGTTCGTCGAGGAAGCAAACAGCACATGATTTAGATTGAAATGGGTCATAGGGTACTTAAAACACCGAGAAACAAAACCCAGGTAAACAGTGCCAGGAAGTCTTGTATCATGTGACATGTGACAAACAAGGACAGTTAATAGCATTAAATCATTTCGGTCCGCTACTGAACACTAAATGAAAATTTTAGTGTTTGTTGTCTTGAAGGTTTTCTAGAAATGTGTCAAGTTCAATCCATTTCCGAAAGCTAGCAGTAAGATAATGTTCTTGAAATTAACGGAGGATTATTTGTACGTGTTATTAAGGGAGCCAATGTCTTGACAGACAATGCCTCACAGTTTCTATCGCGTGAATGGAAAACATTTTTAGAAGAAAATAATGTCAAACTAACTGTAACTTCTGCTTATCGTCCCAGATACAACGGAGGGATCGTTCAATTCGGGAACTTACTGAACTTGTAGGCCACGTTGTGGAAAATACACTCAGAAGTGGGCTGAAAAATTACACCATTTCGGAAATGTAACTAACAACCTATGCCACTCTAGTACTGCTAGCTGCCATGTAATATTTTATTTGGAATGAAACCATGCAGTATTTCTACACTTCACCTTTAGTTTCCGCCTATAATGGAACTCACGCAACAAAAACTTCAGCAAACAGTATTGGATACTATGAAATACATATTTGCAAAGTGCAAGCGTGCTCACGAAAAATGAGTGTTGCCCATTACTTACCCAGTTGGCCATTTGATGATGGTTAAGCCACATACGAAGTCGTCAAAGAAAAGGAGGAAATACGGCAGTTTCATTTTTGTTAATTCAGTCTATTTCCGACTAGAGAAATAGTCCACCCGAATTTCGTTTGAGTGGAATATATTGTAATCGGCAACGAATGCGGAGAATATTATACCCTATTGTCATCATGACGAGTGGAGAAATGAATAAAAAAAATATTTCATACGTTAATCACCTTCCTTGGTGTCTGCAGCGTATTTTACGTTCGTTTCCATCTCGACAAACTGTTTGTGGTAGATCCGTTTAATTTCAGTTTAGACTGTGTTGTACCATATAGACTTCTTATGAGTGGAGCACACGACAAGAGTTAAAATTTTCAACTGCCTTGCGGTGGGAGTGCAGCGACCTCTTCCTATGCACAGTGCATGGTTGACTTTTTTATATGTACGTAATGCTGTCAGAATCCGCGTGTTTGGCACACAAGGATTTGGTAAGATGGCGTTCAGCAGCTAGTTGACGACAGGCTGCTGCGCTCAACTCGCTCCACTTCCTTGCGAAAAATGTTTTTCCGTAGGGTCTCCCACCTCACTCCCATTTACAAGATGGCAAAACTCAGCAATTGGTAAACAAGAGTAAACCAACATTTATGCCTCAGCCGAACGATTTGTCCCTCGTACTTCACCCCTTCGCAGTTCAAAGATGCTGCCGCGTCCCGTCTGGATGTCAAACTCGGAGGCAAGTTGCGATGCTACGCCAGTCCCCTGCTACTCTAACTTCTGACCCTCAATCATAAACGAGATTTATTAGTGACATATATACGACATCTCGGTGTACAACAACGAAAATACCTGCAGAGCTCAGTGTTACGGTTCTTGCTGCTTGGAGTGGATACTCCATATAAAATTGTAATCTGTAAAATGTTAGAAATCTCTGGGCTAGCAGGACAGAGCGGATGCGGTTATATTTGTTAAAAGGGGCCAAAATAAGTTACGGTCTGTTGCACTCAACATACAAACTTTATTTCTTAAACACACAATCACACAAGCAAGAGTCATAAACTCTCAAGGTTTTAACGAAAGGCCTCCTTTGATTTAATTTAGATAGGCTGAAGGCCACATCGAATCAAGGCTGAGGCAAAGATTTTCAATGACTAATCCAAACAGTCTGAAAACTCGACTGAATGCTGCATATCATGAAAACGATTTAACGGCTTAAGGACTAGGCACAAGGAATTTTCAATTTTAGTTTTGAAAGGCCGAAACTTGGCTGAAGGCCACATATCAAACAACAAACAATTTTTTTTTATTGCTTAAGGCCTAAGAAGAAAAGTCTCGAAATTTAAATAAGCTAAAAACTCGGCTGAAGAACACACAGAGTACTTAAGACAAAAAGGAAATCACTATTTAAAACACAAGGAGCGGCGCTTAAGAGGTTCCAAGGATCGGCCTGGGAAGGAACACTAATGCAAGTTTAGGTGAGACAGGCGGCCAGAAAGACTACCTCTTAATCGGAAGGCAACCCAACCGAAACCAGCCGACGAACTAACCAACAAGATCAGTTGTGCTCCACCCGACCAGCAAAATGACAACAAGATGTCAATAGCACAACGTTCTGGATACCGGTGCCCAATCCAGCCAAGTCAGAGTAAACGCCCAAAACTACGAACAACGCCTCTGCTGTCGAACTACACGCCGTGCTGGACAGCACCAACACGCCGAGGAAAATACACTGCCAAAAACTACGTTAATTACCACGGAAGGTCACAGTAACGTCAACGGCCACAAGGCAGAAGATACCGCTGGTACACTTCATTAGTGAAGAAATGAATTAAATTAAGTTAAACACCACACAGGAAGACGGCTGCACTTCTAGCTGACTTCAATGCACACACGTTGTTGCTCGCAGGAATCTCCCAGAAAGCGAAAACCAGGATCAAACGAAGAGATGTGATAGAATTTAAGGCTTGATAGTAAGTTAAGTGAGCACTCAACTTTAGTGCCCAGGATCGGTGGGCGACGAACTTTGTAACCCTGACAAGAAGCACCTCACTACACCCACCCTCGCCTTCACACCGCCAGCGGCTCCGGCCTGACCACGCGCCATTGAGACTTCTTCGCTGCTCTGCCCCAACCGACCGACTGCCACACACCCGGAAACAGTCAAAAGACCAAATACACGTCGGCCGATGAGACGACCCGCCAAACGACCAACCAACGGTCGTTCCCACTCCAGTCTTCTTCAGTCGGACAGTACACGTGTGTCACCAGCGGTCAGCAATACTGGCTGTCCGCACGTCACTAGGGCTGCGTCACGATCCAACCGCTGGCCCGTCCCGACTGTTGCACCGTGCCAGTCTGCACTCACAGTCCACCTCCTACTGACATCCAGACACACGAGGACCCAGAAATACCATCGGTCCCTCCAGAGATGGTACGACAGTGCACTTATCAATAAGCACTTCTGCAGCCACTCACGGGCAAGTAAGGCAGGAAGTCAGAGATGCCAGTAAATGGAATAAGAAAACGAGGCAGCAGCACCGTAAGAGAAGATGACAAACAATAAACGGCATGAACACGAGCCGCACACACCTCAGTATTTTCTGTAATGTTAATATTTTTGTTTGTTCTTCTACATATTTCACGTGCATATGTTCTTCGAATATGTAATAACTTTAGGAAATACAGAGTGGTTAGAGACAGTCCGAAAAGTTTATACGGGTGACGCAGGGTAGGTTGCGCTGAGAAATATTTGTAAGGTAAAAAATTCGTTACGTAGCGCCGTTTTAGAGTCACGTAACACTGAAGTTAGCCAATCAGGCCGTTGTGCGCACAAATTCGAAGTGTCCGCCACGTGCGGTTACTGTCAGTTGTTCTCGTAGCGTAAATGATAGCAAATGCGACCGCTCAGCCTTGTTGATGACGCAGATGAACTGGATTATTCTACAATCCTCCCCAAGAGAAAAATTTACATTCTGTCACTTCTACAGGTCACCTGGCCTGATAGCAGTGAATATTAAAGCACCTCTTGCTTGTTGGGGAGGTTCGCTGGTCCTCGATCGAACTACCGTTGCGGATTAACGCTCGTCCAGGCGAATTTAGACTGGCGGTGAGGCATGCGACCTTGTTTAACAACAAGGGTCGGTGTGCCTGTACCTGCATGTTGGTTTTAGATGTTTCTCACATCTAGCTAGCAGAGCACCGCGCTGATATCCAACTCCCACCTCAGTTACACGCTTCTCAAACATTCCAAGAACTTAGGTCACTTCCACATGAATAACACTACACACAGTCAATGTGGGTAGACATATTCGGACTTGAGGTGGGGGGTTTGATAACGTCGTGTCAACAGATGGGTCATCCGGCCATGCCCTGAACTAACAATGCCAAATCCGTTAAAAACTATACCAAACAAAGTGCAGGTGCGTGACAAAAGTACAATGGAAAAGGGCAAAGAAATGAAACAGCTCACTTTCTCAGTTGCACAACTACACTGGTTAGACTTAGGTTAATTGCACACTATATCAGTTATAAACATGCCACAATGGTAATGTTAAATTAAATTTATTGTAATGTTGGATCTTTCCTCGAAAATTTGGATGTTTTTGGTTGTAGCTTTGCTCCAGCCCCTTTACCTTGAATTTTTCATTTACGTAAGGAATCCTACAACAAAAATTTATGAGTCGGGCAACGTGCTTTACCTCGACCGATGCAAGAATGCATACAACCTCTCTGAGGTGAAAAATGCTAGTTAAGCATCTCTGGTCTCAACAATGACTTATACGTCTTTTTGTTTTTGGTACGCGACTTAGTGTGCAGTCTTCTACTGTGGTCTGTCGCAAACACTCAGCAGGAGTTAGTTTTCGGAAGAACGCCAGGAAGTGTATTGACTTTTATAGTAACGTGTCAGAAGAATACTGAAGAATGACTAGCAAATAGGGAACGTCGTCCACGAGTGAAGCAATAACGAAAGTTTACGGTTGATTCGGGTCTTATGAAATGAGTTTGCTACTATAATTCCATAATACATTTCTACAAATGATATAATAAACTAATAGTTCATCTCAAACTATTGTGCGTAGTGAAATTCATCGAGTTGATCATCAAATAACACTAATGGCAATGGAATCCATAATCAACAAGGAGAGGACTAATTATCAGTGTAGTGGGCAACAAAGAGGAACCTGGTGCAGGTGACACATCTCTACTGCCTCTTCACATCTGGCCATCAGCAGTTGGATGTAATCACACTAAGCAACATCAGGTTGAAACAGTAACAATGTATGCACTGTTGTTTCACCCGACTACCTCGGATACTTCTAATATCTTGTTTTGCTGTGTGATGTATGGATGTCACAACACACATTTTCAAATGCAAGACTGTCTGTTCGACGTGAAAATGTATTCAAAGCACATCTGTCAATATACAGTGAAACGCTAGTCACGATATTCGTCGGTGACATATACGAAGGTTGCCCAGAAACTAATGCACTGCATTTTTTTCCCTCAAGTCTTTATTGAGCACATTGAGAATTACACACACACACACGAAATAATGGTGTTTTATCTACACATCCTATTTTTCCACGTAATATCCATCCCGTGCTATGGCCTTCCTCTAGCGCAAAACGAGTGCATTTCTGCCCTGTCGGTACCAGTTCTGGTCTTGGTGGCGGAGCCAGTGCTTGGCTGTGTGAATCACCTCCTCATCTTGTTCAAAATGTTTTCCACGAAAGGCATCCTTTAATGGCCTAAACAAGTGGAACCGAGGGTGCTAGATCAGGTGTGTCATGTGTGACAGCCATGAATGGTCTCCCCGACCGCTGCAAATCAAGGAGCTCCGCCCAACCAGTTTCCGATGAAGCGTTTGTGAATATTCCCCACAGTTTCTTTCTCTATAGTGAGCTATTCAACGACGGCACGTTGCTTGTTACGTGCATCACCTACAGAAGCCATTTTGAAACTGTGTTGCAGCTACGCTATCTGTCGGAAGAAACGGAATGTTGTCGCGCTCACTCAGGAGACTTCCAATAATACATACGTAACGTTTCACATATGTAGCATTGTTGTCGGCTGAGAAAAAAATGTGGTGGATTATTTCTGGGCAACCCTAGTTGAAATTACCTCTGAAAAAGGTCTTGACTGAAAACACTTTTGAGCAGTGAGAGATCACTACACACTCATTCCTTTAGCTTTATGTGGCGTTTCGACAGCCGGAAGAACCGTGGTAACTACGTAGTTGGTGAGAAAGTCACAAATTTTATGACTATGAGTCTTATGTCTGCTTTTATGCGGCCCGCCACTATTTATTTCCTATTCCTCGCCTATTCCAACCTCTTAGCGTCAGAGTAGCACTTTTATCCAACACCTGCAGCTATTTGTTGGATATATTCATATCTCGGTCTTCCCGTATTGTTTTCAAGTAGCGTATACAGTGGTCCTTGATGTTTTAATACATGTCCTGTGTCGAATAACGCATCCATGTCGTACACACAGTATTTCGTTCTACGTTTTCAGTTTCTGTCGTTCACGCTTGGTTTTTGTACATAGTTGATGTTATACATCTGCCTCTTGTTTACTCCTATTGTTCTCGGAACACCGAACATATTGCACCATTTTTCGAACGATTTCTTTAGGTATACTTATCGTACGATCGTGTCTCGATTTTTCTGAAATCTTGTTTCCATTATGAAGCGCTACGTCAGAACCGGTTCTTCAGTGCCTTTGGATTTACGGTAGCCATACTGGTTGTCTTCTAACAGATATCAAATTTCATTGCCAGTATCCTGTACATTACTTTTATCAGCAATTTCAATGCATGAGCTGTTAATGTGGTTGTGCGATAGTACGGTGGTGTATCTCCGATCTCCTACATACTACACATAACCCAAATAGCAGCTACGTACAATGATTATAGTCACTGTGAAGGAAGGTTAAGTACCCTTTCTACTTGATTTCAACACAAGTCTATCCAAGCTCTGTTAAAGCCTGCTACAGTACTCACTATATCTTCCAGTTCGACACCAATTTCTTTTTTTGTAGCATCATCCGCACTATCGATCAGATCTTCAGAGTACTCCTTAACACCAATCCTCTCTCTTCTCTGCGTTTAACAATGAAGTCACGATTTCACTCTTCATGTCGTCCCCTTGTTTTTAATGTTATCGGCTGCTGTTTTGACTCTACTGTAATTCGACAACCTACTCTTTTTCGATATCTTCGCATTTTTTCTGCAGTTACATCGCTTCATTATTCTTCTTATTTATTGCATTCCTACGCGGAGTTACAGTACATAGTTGATTTCTGTCTTTACCTAAATATTTTTGTACTTCTTACTTAAGTCTATCTATCACCTGAAATATTTGTTCCAATAATCAAGCTTAATTCCTAGTTACCTTTCGTTTTCTTAGAGCTGTGTATTGCTATTCAATTGAACTGCCTAGTGTGGTATTCATTGTCGCAGAACTTAGCTTCGGCAACACGTAAATGAAGGGTCAGCGGATTACGCACGAGCACTGCCAGACTTTACCCACGTAGCATTTTCCTTGCTTAGATACAACTAGGCAACATTACAGTGTAACTTCCGTCAGATTCTGGTAATGACTGTTTCAACGATCTCACAGCAGGTACACCTTGGTGAACTACCTTCATGACCAGATGCTCTTTAAATAGAAGTCCACGAACTAACTAAACATTTTGTATGTGGCTACCAATTACATAGACAGTTCCAAACTGAAAAACTAGTCGCCTTTCCAAGATGGCGACTGTTACTAAGGTGGGGCAATTTTCACGCGTTCGACACTGCCAAGACATTCCATGGCCAGTGTCCTAACAAAGACCATCCTCTCTCCTGCGATTATACATTCAACTAAAACCGGCGCGTGAGGAACGTACGTATAATCTCTCGTGATGCGCCATGGAAACACTCCCGAATAACACAGGTCGAGGTACCAACGCAACTTTACATGATATCGATACGAACATATCGATTCTTCTCTGAAATTCTATCTTACAGATCAGAGAAGTTCAAACAGTAAGGCTCCCAGTGACTCCAATAACGGTAATGGATGGCAAACGAAGCTTAATTCAGAGTAGCAAAGCAAAATAAAAACTTCTGAACTCCTTTTTCAACTGTCTTTCGTAAAGCAGTATCAAGGAGTACAATGCCAGCTTGAGACTCACACATTTGTTTAGGTTAGTAACGACAGACAATGTCATCTGACGGTATCGTCAATTACTATTACCTAAGACACATTGTATTTTTCCGCAAGTCAATTCTTAAACTTTTTTAGTAAGAATGATCAATAAAGCTCCCAAAGACTTGCAATAAGTTAATTCAGTTCCCTAATCTCCCAGAGGCCTTCTCAAAGAAGACTGTGTAGCTGATGCAGGCCCAGAACACCGTCCTTCCATTCTAATAGCAAATTGGATTTAAAAAGGGAAAATTATCAGCATTGATTAATGACACGGGGGGAAGAACGATATGGAAACAACTACACTATAAGCGTTAACAGAGTATATACAGGAAATGTGATCTAGATATGAAAAAATGTTATGATGATCTCTCAGTTGGCAAAAGATTCTGGATTAATATACGATTCTGATCAGCGAGAGGGAACGGTCCATCGGCAGGCAGCTACATGGGAAGTATTTATGATCTTATTAGTGACATTATGCAAGTCGTGCATTGGAATTTGAAGAGTTGTAATGTGATAATGAGGCTACATAGCCCAGAAACGGAAATCGAATACAGCAGTAATAGGGATTTGTGAATCGGGCAACTACTGACGAGCATTGAGAATAGCAGAAAATAGAAAAACGGGAGTAGAAGTAGTTTTGAGTTGGCAAGTACGGCTTATAGTAAGTTACAGTAAACAGTTCAGCGATAGTATTAGTCTCGTCATAACCAAAATCAAACCACCTGTACTTAACCTTTACCGACCGATGTTACAAGTAGGTGATGACGAGATACAACAATAACGTAAATTAAAGTGTGAAGACAGATGAAAATCTACTATCTGTTGGAGGAATAGCCTGCGTACGGAATAGAAAAAGAAATCGCGTTAATAAGGAGGTCATAGGGTATCCAGTGTTAGAGTTTGAGAGACTTTTCGAAGATTTTCAATTTTCAGAAAGGCTATAGGGAAAGACGGATGATATATAATACGTGTAAAAACCAAGAAGGAACAATACGAATGAATACGATGAAGTCTATCTCCTTCAGTATTCGACAAGCATATAGAAGACGCAATGAAGACTATGCTACAAAGATTCGGAAGTGGGATCAAAATTCAGAGTGATATGGTATCATCAATCAGAATCTGTAAGGACGTGTGTAGTATAGAAATATTTTTAACGACATGCGGAAGAGAAATAATGATAAACCATTGAGAGTAACTCATTTTAATTTCCGTATGAGGGGTTAAAATTTGTTTATTGCGTACCATGATTACATTCCAGGTTACAAACATTCCTCAGTGTGACAACCATCTACACCCACGACAGCCTGGAACCGCATTAGAGATAGCTCAGCTACTGCTCGAAACATCTCATGTGGAATGTAGGCTATTTCCCACGTTACGTACGTCTTCAACCTCCAAAGTGTGTTAGTGTCCCGTTGACAAACCCTGTACTTCTTATGACCCCGAAGCTGTAAATCACTGGAGTTTAAATCTGGTGATCCGGGTGGCCACGCAGCTAGAACAATCAATTTTAACGACAGAAATTTGAGATGTGAGATTGTACAAGAAAGAATTTTTGCAAGAGGTTAACTTGTCTCCAGTGTTAACATTCAGGCCTTCAAAATAAATACACAGTCTGAAGATAAATACAGAAATAAATGTTTAAGAAATAGTATACAGTATAATGTAAATTCTGTTTGGATTTATGAGTAGGATTAAAACACCTCGGGTCTGAACTGGTACCCTGGAACGCTATTCCACACTGGAGGAGTAAGTCCAGAATAACGGTCGTTACTCAAAGCTAGAGAGCTTTGCAGGTGAGAACCCAAATTCAATCTCTACAGTAATAGCCTGCCCGAAGAACAAGAATTATAATCAGTACTTAAGTCACGCGTAACGAAAGGTGCTCATCAGTCTTTTTCTCTATACTAGTCGTTGGTGTATAGTAAATACTGGCAGCTAAGAATACACAAACCAAGACAGTAGAAGTAAGAAAGGTGCCGATTCCGAAGCCACAAACTCACAAATACAAAATGCAGAGAGAAGTAGCAAATCAGATATGGTAGGCATACTTTCCACATCCATCCGTAAAATGGCGAACCGGACCATAGTCCTCGATGAGCAGATCAGTAGTCAACCCCTGAGGTCAGGAGGCATGCACGCACTTAAATCTACTCAGCGTGCGGCATCGCTCCCTCTCGCGAGACGTTGGCGCAGCCATCTCTAGGAAACGATGGCCAGAGAGTTTCAATGCTCGGCAGTAATCGATTCCACCGCACGCACGGCTCAATTGGCTCCCGTCCCCTCTTAAAATGAAACACAGGAGGGTGGAAAGTATTGATAATTGTATAGTACGTAGATCAGCATTCTAGTTGTCAGGCCCAATCTTGAGTTGGCTTTTATGTGCCCTAACGTGTTTCTTGGTGGATCGATCGAAGACAAGCTGGCTTACAGAATTTTACGGTATCTTATGGACCAACAAAACCTTGAAGCTTTTTGGCTGATAATTTCTTACTATCTCTTAGATGGGCCCAGAAGGTTTTTAAAGCCACCACGTCTTTGACTTTTGGCGTGATGGGACACCTCGCCCTGCCATTCCTTGCAGTTTGTCTGTAGAGTTCCAAGTGAATACTGTTCTTTGCAGCTTGCATTTTCGTTTAATGATGTGAGGGTCAATACCATTAGGAAGGAGATCATTTGCCTACTACGGATTGGATATAGATGAATTGATAGGAGATTAAGAATCAACGCAACGGATGTTGTTCTTTAAGTTTCATGAACGACAGATTGAAATTAAAATTAAGCCAGCTGGTAGGGTGGTCCCACTTTACCTGACATTGAAAGCGAAAAATAATAGGGGTGATTACCGATGGTGTTTAGGTCATACTGCAAAGATGGCTGCACTTAATAAGGTGTGGTCGTGATATGAGAACCTGCGCTATTAAAATAAAATTTCTTACATTCCGTGACAAAGATACGGCACTTTACTGCTGACCAGAACTTTGGAAGACAGAAAAAGAGAAAATATTTTCACCAGATGCTGGACTCAAACGTCAATTGTCATTGCTTTACTCCGAACCAGCCAAACAAAACAATGAAATGTGTCAACCACAATGAAGATTATCCTATTACTGGTTTTTGGTACGGGATAGACGCCCGAGATAAATGACAAAATGTTTATCGATAGGCTTCCCTTCCCGGTTGGAATGCAAGAAGCCTCGACTGATATTTGGAAAAGGTTTGGCTATACTACTGTCCTGACTTTTGTAGTGTCGGCAGACTTGCCAACACTACGCACACTAATTGAAAGAGGCGGCCAAGATGCACGCGCTAACTCACGAAGGATGGAGTCAGGTCTGAAACAGGAGACTTAATGAATGTGATAAAGAAAATACGTATCTTTGGAATATACTTAACTTTTAATACATCCTTGTATACATCGTTCTTGATGAGACATCTGGAGATTGTGGCGATACAAGTGACTCTTTATATACAAGCTATTTAAGGCTAATGGCGCCTTGCTAAGTCGTAGCCATTAACTCAGCTGAAGGCTATTCTAACTGTCTCTCGGCAAATGAGAGAAATGGCTTCGTCCGTATAGTCGCTAGCAACGTCGTCGTACAACTGGGGCGAGTTCTCGTACGTCTCTCGAGACCTGCCGTGTGGTGGCGCTCGGTCTGCGATCACACAGTGGCGACACGCGGGTCCGACATGTACTAATGGACCGCGGCCGATTTAAGCTACCACCTAGCAAGTGTGGTGTCTGGCAGTGACACCACAACTTTCACTACTTTATTTACGTATTCAGACTTCCACATGTGAGATACTCCTTGATTTTGAAGGCTGTTTTGTATGTACCCAAGTGGCCGCCTGGTAGAGACTGGTGAAAATACCTAAAGACAGCAGGAAAAAGTCCTTTGTGGCGGAAATCTTAATTTACCGACACAGTGGGCACAGTAACACAACAGACCTATATCATTAGACTCCTCCGAAAGCTGCGGACGGTCAAAAAGTTGCTGTTTTAGGTTGCTTAACTGAGAATCTTGATCCTGTCTTTCTCACAATTCACCGATTGACAACGGTATTTCACTCAGGACTATAGAAGGACATGCCGATTTCTGGATGACTTATGATTGTTCTGTTATTTCTGGCTCACCCTGAAACATACGGCTAAGGGCGTTAGAGATTTGGCTATCAGTACCCCCAACATGCCTACCTCTCGAACGAAAGGCAGTAGTCCGATCAGGTCAGTATGCAGTCCTACCAGCTTTAAAGGACTTCGCCAGTGTCCAGCTCAATGGCTCCTGGTTATTCGTTTCTAGCTGAAACTGATCATGCTCAAAATAAAATTTAAATTTGTCAAGACCGAACAGGACAGCCGAATATTCAAACCTGTATGCTAAATACAGAATCGAATTTCCCGAGAGGATAAGGCTCATCAGACATAGGCCACCGGCCATCGTTCATCATCACACTCCTGAAGTGAGATCGCAGCTATTCAGGAGTGAGATGCGTCGGTCTCATCGACGCACTCAAAATCAGTATCACCCAAGACAGTACCGATTCTTAAAGCCACGGCCAAGACATCAAAGGCAGTAGACAAACATAGAATCAGCAGGGAGGTTTAGTGAGGGCATAAATATACTGTAACACATACACAACTCTCATACTTTGCCTGCCTCCACAACCCGTTCACAGGCTACAGCCACTAGACCTTGTATTATTTAAGCCGCTTTCCCCTTATTACAACAAACCTGCTGACACCATGGCTTCTCACAAACCCTGACATCAATGTTAGTCAGACAGTTGCTGCTCAGCTGTTGGGAATGTCACTTAGCAAAGCTGCGACCGTAGAAAACGCTAACAGTGAGTTCTCCAAAACTGGAATCCTGCCACTGGATCCACGCATTTTTCAGGATTTATACTTCATGGTGACTGAATCCTATCCAGAATCAGAAACTAGGAGTGACGAACGCAAATGAGTTGACTGATAAGTGAAGAACTCCCAGGAGCATCAAGACCAACTAATGGAAAAAGTGCACTTCTGAATCCTTAACAAGGTAAATCTGTAGTACGAGAGTGCCACAGACCCAAAAGATAAGTTTTCGTGACGTCTGCAACTCTTGATTAGTAGCTATGCCTTTAACTGTTTAGTGTATGTCCAAAAATAACCTAACATTTTAGATCATGAATGTGTACTACGGGTACTCATTCGTTTACTTATGGTTTAAAAATTAAAATATATATTTGTCATACTAAATATCCCTCACTAATCAGTGAATGGAGTAGGACATAAAATCACCAGTAATCGTATCTAGTACTGTCGGTGGTTTACTGGCGATTTCCTGCAGTCACTTGCGGAATGTACAGGACGAAATGACTCTTTCGAGTTTTTTGTGGACATTTTCTTAGAAGTTTGGGATGAGGTATCCAGGGTCTTTCGTAATAATAGCATTTCTTTTCACAACACTGAAGTGATCATGTTCGTCTTATTTCATGGCTTTCTCAGTAAAAAGACGTCACAGGAAAGTGAATTATTTTCTGCGGACATGGGTACAACCTACTTTAAGAGACTCTGGCTGATTCACACATGCACCTGATTCCTATGAATGCTGGTGACGTGGAAGTACACCGCCAAACTCCTGAGGTCCTTGATCGTTTGAGACTGTATATGGCGCGTCACTGCACATAAATTCGAAATCATCGTAGCTGATATTTTGAACAAAAGAATAAGAGAACATTTCTGCATTTGTCACGTACTATTGTAGTCTCACAGATTAGGTTGAATGTACTGTGAAAAGGTGTTGTGCGACGCCTGGAGGTTGTCTTTGGTACTGTAAGTTTTGGTGACTGTGTCTTACAGTCTATTTTAGTGTATTGGAAGAATATCGACAGCGGTAACATAACTAGGTGATCAAAAGTAAATTATTTCTCTGTAACAAGGAGCCGTGGTCACAGGTCCTTATACCACGGGTCTTTATGCAAATATCAATATGCAGCATCCTAAATAATCTAGCATCTATTCGTGTTCTCTGTACATATAGATATTTATGTAATCATCCACTTGGAAGCCACCATTACTAATTAGCTGTAGGACTGACGATCATTACCCATTTAATGAAGTTACTAAGGAAGAAATCTTCTTAGCAACGGTTGACAACTCTACATGCTTCTGAATAGGGTTTCCGTGAAATGTATTTTGTCGATTTAATAAGTGTCGATAAGGTGAAATATATTCTCGTAACAATGTCAAGCTTAGAACTCACTGTGCTCCAAACAAACTTAACCAATGGATAATTTTCATCTCCTTGTAAGAGACATAGAGAACCTACGTGGTTTATGCCATTATTAGCGCTTAGTGACATGATTCATTGAGGAGGCACTGTATAGGTTCTAAGAATGCATTTTGCCACGTTTTCTACAATTGGGACATCAGTCATATAAAACGAAACCATACTGTTATTGTATTACAAATGCCAATAAAGATGTCTCGAGCTAAATTTGTACTACGTGGTATTTCATAGCTCTCCGTTATAATGTAATAAACATAAATCTTCATTGGATCAAATCGAATATTTGTACAGATACAGTAACCGTAAAATGGTATTTTCTTCGGAAATGGGACTTATTGATATTTACATATCTACTGGATTAACACATATTTCATTCCCAGTTCTGCTGAGCCGACTACAGATTTTTAGCTCTTATACAGACAGCAAATGTGATACCAGTGCTAAATACTGCAAAATGGAAAACAGACAATTTAGTTAAAAAACCAAATGAAATTGTCATTTCTTCTCGGCAGTTCCAGTTTCATATCAATAAACGCAGGCAACAACTTCCTGCATACGGGACATTATTAAATATTTGGCCCGACGCCAGTCGATAATTAATTCTACCCAATCGTCACCGCTGCCTTCCAGTAATAAATTCCGTTGTCGAACGCCAGCGACCAACTGTTCTCACCCACATGGGACACATCTCGTTTCCACTGATTGTGAATAAATCGAAAATTCCATTGCTTTTAAGTGATTTGGAGTGCAAGGCGCTATATTCCTGTTGTCACAACACAACAGCACCAGTCGTACGCAGGAAATGGCGGCACACATCTGCCGCAAAAACATGAACGAGCACGTTGCGTACACATCGTGCAGCGTTTCGAATGGGACACGAGGTGTGTTTGCTAGCGTGACTATGAATTGAGGAAATACACTGTACGGCCGGAAGAGTGCTAGTATTAGTTATGATCCAACGTAACAATGAAAATTAAGTTTTGCACAGCTGATGCCCTGTTCTGTAATGAAGGTCGTGCTCAGTAAACTAGTCTATAGCGTTTTCCGGCTTTGGCTCTGCGGATACAAGCACACGTAAGTAATTTGTAACAAATCGTTGCTGATAAACTTTTCAGGCTCCTTTATTTTTGTTACTTCTCTGGGGTATAAACGTGCATGGACATTTCACTGGGAAAGAATGAAGTTTGTCTGTCAGGACACATTACAATTACCTACGAGAGGCAAGGGATAGGATCATATGCATCGTAAAGTGTATAATTATGTTTACAATGTGGAACTTCGACGTTGGTGGCAGAGTGCTTAGATAACTGATCTGTTATTCGGGATAAGATTCCTGTCCGGTACAACGGATTCATTTTGAACAATGTCCGATTGTCTGACTTTGTAAATAACTTATTTAAAGACCGGATCGTGTCAACAGCTGGGCACTTCCCCGCCTGTATCTCCATGCATTGCCGTCTTCTGTATTTATGGCAATCTGGAAGAACTGTATCCGTGGTTCTAAGAGTTAATCAGTTATGTCCAGCCTACGGTTATCCGTTCCGGATTCATGGTACATTTGAGGAAGCGTGAACCCATGATTTCTGGTTACCTGAAGATTCGCTAACTGCTTCTTTTATTCATAGACCAGGAATGTTGGGCCCCATCCATGTTGCACGTTTAAAGTCATGATTTAAAAAATACAAACTGCTGATGTGGCTTCTAGGCTACGAAACCGATTGCTAAATAAGCTGTTAGCAATAGCAGCCTAGTGGACACTTTTCAAGACTACTACTAATTGCTGCGGTTGTCCCTAACACAAGATAGTGTGTAAATGCTATTTCAGGTTTCCCTTGGTGAAACCCTTGTGACTTTAAGCACATGAGGGGACATTTCCTTGAGTGCCGTTATCCAACCCTGGTTGGTTCTTCGTCTCAACCCGTCTCTTCATCGACGTTATGCTAGTCTCTGTTCTTCCTCTTTTTCCTTGTAAACATGGCTTGCGGGAGTTTTATGATTGCGAAGTCCTGATTAACGATTATACTCCTTTGTAATTTAAGTTAGGCCAGACCTTCATATTGTCAGATCACTATCTGTATGTTTTCCTTCGTGGTACAATCTCTGTGGTATATGATGATGAGAGGAGGGAGAGGTTGGAATATAGAGCCACAGCAAAGCCTACTCTTCTTGAATAGCACGAACGGGTGCCCTCTTGACGCTGTACATAGAAACCCATATTTTAAATGTGACGAAATGCACAAATTTTCTGAGATGAAAGACATAATATTTTCCAGGGCACTTGGGACAAAAGGGGCATCTCTTGACACTACACACTGACACTGCCAAAAAGGCTAGAAGATTGTATATATTTTAGGTATGTCTTTACGAGTATTGAGACGTCCCCTTTTGAACAATTTTACAGGACTGAGCTTATACTGACACACAGTATTTTTAGCGCAACGCAATCTGACTTTCTAAATTCCCTACAAAAGAATGGCCCTGACTAACATTAAACTATACCTTTCACAAATCACTTACCTCACAAAAATCTTCGCTGCTCAAGCTACTGCAATACAGCGAGCGCCACTACTGCCAGCTAATTAAAAGATTCAAACTATGGAAGGCACTAACTACTGATAGGGATAGTTAGCAAATGAAAGATATTAATAGAGAACAAACAATGTATTTACCTTGATATCATCATATATATAGCAGTTCATGACAAATTACAAAACTCCGCCATCTCTCTCCCCACATCCACCACTGCTGGCGGCTCACCTCCAACTGCGCAACGCTACGTGCTGTTCACAGCCAGCTGCCTAACACTACAATGGCGAGTATTACGACAATGCAAAGCAGCCACAGACTGCACACAGCACAGCCAGTGATTTTCATACAGAGGTGGCGTTACCAATAAAAAAACCTAAACAGCCTACTTACAGTATATTATCGTTGGAATTAAGTGACCTTACGGTAAGTTCAATTTATTGCCCCGTCGCGATAAAGCTGTTTAAATGTGAACGACGAAGCCATGTGGAATAATGGTAGAGGCAGTCGAGTGGGTATGTCTACATATTTTTTTTTTTTTAGGTCATTAATCTTCTGACAGGTTTGACGCAGCTCACCACGAATTACTCTCCTGTGCTAAACTCGTCATCTCAGAGTAGCACTTCCAACCTACGTCTTCAATTATTTGCTGGATGTATTCCAGCCTCTGTCTTCCTCTACAGTTTTTGCACTCTACAGCTTCCTCTAGTACCATGCAAGTCATTCCGTGATATCTTAACAGACGTATTATCCTGTCCCTTCTCCTTGACAGTGTTTTTGTATTCGTTTAGTCTCCGATTCTGCGTAGGATCTCCTCCTTCCTTACCTGATAAATCCACGTAATTTTCAATATTCGCCAGTTGCACCAAGTCGCAAACGCTTCGATTCTCTTCTTTTCCAGTTTTCTAAAAGTCAGTGTTTCACTACCAAACAATGCTGTACTCCAGACGTGCATTCCCATAAATTTCTTCGTCAAATTAAGGCCGGTGTTTGATATTAGTAGACTTCTCTTGGCGAGGAAAGCCGTTTTTGCCAGTGCTAGTCTGCTTTTGATGTCTTCCTTGCTTCGTCCGTTATTGGTTATTTTACTGCCTACGTAGCAGAATTCCTTAGCTTCATCTACATCGTGATGTTAAGTTTCGCGCTGTCACCGTTTCTGGTACTTCTCAGTACTTTCGTCTCTTTTCGATTCACTCTGAATCCAAATTCTGTACTCATTAGATTGTTCATTCCATTCACTATATCATGTAATTCTTCTTCGCTTTCACTCAGGATAGCAAAAGTAAGTTTTTTTTAATAATCAGTGATTTGGTGATTGTTTTAAAAATAGAATTACTTACACATGGGGTGGCACCTACAGCTGCAGAAGTCAAGTCACCTGCAGCTGAACTGTAGGTTTTGATTTTGAGTGAAATAAATTAATGACCCGGAGTCCCATCCTGTAAATCTTCACTGTTCTTTTCTTAAACTCTGTTGATGACAAGTGAGAGATTAATTCCTTATATTTGTTTCAGTGTGTAATTCGGAATAACAGTTTCAAAATTTCTGTGCCTTAAAATTGTGTTACTGTCTTAATTTTTAAGATGAGTGTGCTACTTTTTTCTTATTTCACCTCATGCAGAGTTGCTATTGCAGTAAACATCGAATTAAATAAAGTTGATTCTAACGGATCTATGTTAAGTGATACAGTAATAAATGTCCACAGTACAAGGATTAAAGCTAACCATAGTGCTGTTTTTCTGTAATAATTTAAGAGCTCGTATTATTACCATCAGTACTTTCGTTTTTCGTTTGTGTTAATGCTGATTTTAGGATTCTGTTCAACTTTATGGCACCAGGAGGTGAAAATGCTTTCTTCAGAAATGTGCTCCCACCTGACACTTTACCAGAAAAAGCTGAAACCTTAGCACACATTATATAGCCTATTGTAGAACCTAAAGTAGTTTGATATTGATCCTGATAAAAGAAGGCTGTTTACTTTGTTCTTCCAAGAGAGCAGCTCATCTATACGAAATATACAATAATATGAAGACATACACAGTGGTATCAAGCTTTATTATTCTCTGTATAAAGTGTTTAGTGTATACATTGCTGTCTACGTAAACGATGATTCTTCTCTTTTTTTGGGGGGGGGGGGGGAGGATGGGGGGGTGTTGGGCATTGGTGTTGGCATATTTTCACTCAGGTGTAAATGAATCTTCTGGGGCAGGGTACTTTAAGCAAATATGGTGTTTTGGCATGTGTAGTAAATACTGTCTCTTCACAAGAAGTGAGCAACAAGATTACTGTGTAAAGAAGGTAACCACACATCGTGCAGAATGCTGTTTATGGATCTTGCAATTTTTACTCCCCAATATTTGTACTCATTATGATTTTTCTTACTGATAAAAAGACGTTTTAGCTGAACTGTGATTTACTTAACAGAAAACATGGCAATGGAAATCATTTTTATGTGCACTTTGCATTCTTGCCCAATGTAGCCAGTAGAGTAATGGTTCTGCAGCAAAGGTATGGTATTCAGCAAACCTCCACCTAACATCAAGCAAGAAATTGGGAATTTCTGCTAGTTAAACAGAAAACTATACTTAAATTAGCCACTATTTCCTTACTTGAAGATCTACAGTGAATAATTAAAAGAATGGTGTATTTGGTTGGTACGAATGTATGTTCTAAAGCAATATGTCAAATACACTCATGCTCATAAATTAAAGCTAATGCTGATACAAGGTGAAACAACACTGTAGTGGGCGGTTTGAGGGTTTAAATCACCTCGGGGTATGACCATGCGGTGCATTTGACCTGCGGTCGTCGTATGGTTGCGCTGGCAGCAGTCTACATATGCAGAGGTGTGTTGGTGCATGTCAGAGTACGGTGCTGCGAGTAAGTATGCAGACATTTTCAGACGTGCTAATGGTGACTGTGTGTTGAAAAGGGCTCAAAGAACACATATTGATGTCATAATGAGAGGTAGAATACTAGGGCTGGTCAAACACAGCAGGTCATAGCACGGGCCGTTCGTGTACCATAAAGTGTGGTCTCAAGATTATGGCAACGATTCCAGCAAACAGGAAACGTGTCCAGGCGCTATAGTACGGGACATCCACCAAGTACAACACCACAAGAAGACCAATATCTCACCATCAGTGCCCGCAGATGGCCACGGAGTACTGCAGATAGCCTTGCTCGGGACCTTACCGCAGCCACTGGAGAGCCCGTAAAGCCTTGTGTCAAGATCACAGTACATGGTCATTGGAACTGTGGTCCCAAGTTATGTTCACAGATGAGTCCAGGTATAGTCTGAACAGTGATTCTCGCCAGGTTTTCAACTGGTGTGAACCAGGAACCAGATACCATCCCTTAATGTCTTTGAAAGGGGCCTGTATGGAGGTCGTGGTTTGATGGTGTAAGGTGGGATTATGATTGGCGCACGTACACCCCAGCATGTCTGACAGAGGAACTGTAACAGGTCAGGCGTATCGGGACGTCATTTTGTACCAGTACGTCCGCCTTTTCAGGGTTGCAGTGGCTCCTACCTTCCTCCTGATGGATGATAACGCACGGCCCCACTAAGCAGCCATCCTTGAGGAGTACCTTGAAACAGAAGTTATCAGCCGAATGGAGTGGCCTGCCTGTTCTCCAGACCTAAACCCCATCGAGCACGTCTGGGATGCTCTCGGTCGACGTATCGTAGCACGTCTTCAAACCCATAGGACACTTCAGGAGCTCCGACAGGCACTGGTGCAAGAATAGGAGGCTATACCCCAGCAGCTGCTCGACTACCTGATCCTGAGTATGGCAACCCATTGTGCGGCCTGTGTATGTGTGCATGGTGATCATATCCCATACTGATGTCGGGGTACATGGGCAGGAAATAGTGGCGGTTTGTAGTACATCTGTTTCGGGACGGTTTTCTCAACTTATCAGGAATACCGTGGACATACCGATCTGTGTCGTGTGTCTTCCTTCTGTGCTTATGCTACTAGCGCTAGTTTTCTGTAGTGCCACGTTGTGTGGCACCACTTTCTGCAGTTATCCTTATTTTATGAGCATGAGTGTAGTAATGCACTGCACAGCTTCTGGTGATATAAGTAACTATTTAGTTAGAAAAATCCAAGTGTAATCGAGTTAATATGTAGCTCCCAGCTGGAAGCAAACAGCAAGTATTTAGTGTAACTATGGATGCAGGAGATATTTACAAAGCAGCAACTTTCTTTTTAATTGAATTAATTAGTTGCTGTATATACGACCATAAGCTTGCATTAGAGAGATAGGGATAATAATGTTGATACAGACGGTCTACAATGTGCTTTTTCTCACTGTAGGTCTTGGCTCAGTCCACATCACTAAGGGTGCTCCACCTACATAGAAATTTAGTTACAGATCAAATTTCGTACTTTGTGTTAGAAGCATAATTAATGACTTTCATACACTGAAGCGCCAAAGAAACTGGTATCGGCATGCCTATTCAAATGTAAAGGCAGGTAAAGAGGCAGAATACGGCGCTGCGCTCGGCAATGTCTGCATAAGATAAAAAGTGTCTGGCACAGTTGTTAGATCGGTTACTGCTGCTACAATGGCAGGTTACCAAGTTCTAAGTGTGTTTGAACGTGGTGTTATAGTCGGCGCACGAGCGATGGGACATAGCATCTCGGAGGTAACGATGAAGTGGAGATTTTCCCGTACGACCATTTTAAGAGCGTACGGTGAATATCAGGAATCCGGTAAAACATGAAATCTCCAACATCGCTGCGGCCGGAAAAAGATCCTGCAAGAACGGGACAAACAACGACTGAAGAAAATCAACGTGACAGAATGCAACACTTCCGCAGATTGCTGCATATTTCAACGCTGTTCCATCATCAAGTGTCAGCGTGCGAACCATACAGCGAAACAGGACCCTGCATGTCAGCAGCGAGATAGTTTGAGGCTCTATAATGGTGTGGGGCGTGTGCAGTTGTAATGATATGGGACCCCTGATAGTCTAGATACGACTTTGACAGGTGACACATATGTAAGCATCCTGTCTGATCAGCGGCACCCATTCATGTCCATTTAGCATTCCGACCGACTTCGGCAATTCCAGCAGGACAATGCGACACCCGACACGTCCAGAATTCTTACAGAATGACTCCAGGAACACTCTTTTGAGTTTAAACACTTTCCCCGGCCACCTAAATTCCCAGACATGAACATTATGGAGCATATCTGAGATGCATTCCAACGTGGTATTCAGAAGAGATCTCCACCCCCTCTTACTCTTACGGATTTATGGACAGCCCTGTGAGACTGATAGTGTCAGTTCAGTCCAGTACTACGTCAGACATTGATCGAGTCCATGCCACATCGTGTTGTGGCACTTCTGTCTGCTCGTGGGACCCCTGCACGATATTAGAGCGGAGTACCAGTTTTTTTATCTCTTCAGTGTATATGCCGAGAGAAGTCTTCTTTTGACCCTACACACTTCAAAAACGGATAAAAATCTAACAAGAGAATGGTGAAATAAGACATGTCGAAACTGTTCTGAAATTTTTATACAGGCAGAAGAAAACGAAAGAAACACACTGTCCATTATTCAGCTGCTAAGAGGCACTGCTAGTATTAAAAAAAAAATAGCTGAAAATTGCCAAATTCGTAGCGCGGCAGGCGGCGGTAGAAATGTACACCCCTACTGGCGCTGTAGCAACTGTGCGTGCGCAATTAGGAGGGCGCGCGCGCGCACACTCACACTCACACACAGACATACACACACACACTCACAACCGAGGCCGGCGGTACATTTGTAAACAGGAAACACGACACAACGCGACCGTAATTTTTAAAGGACGTTTCACGTTACCGTTCGTTGACAGTTTCTCTGACACTACTGTACACAGTTACTACTCTCTCAAATTAGCCACTCAAGTAACATCTACTACAAATTATTAGTTCCTTCTTGTAGCGTTGGTAAGTATTGACAATACAGATAATGTTGAATTAATATTTATTGTGCTATCGTAAGGCATCCCTGATAATAGTACCTTTTCTTCTATCGGTTTCACAGTAATGAGGAAGCCAGTTAACGTTCTCAATTTGGCAATGATGAAATATGAAGAACGTAGTTTCCAGCCTAAATTACCTACTTCTCCTGAGGACGTGCATATGAGTCGTTTTCTAGTTAATTTCCTTGACATTCATTCGAATGACATTGAGATTTTGTTTGAAATTGTGGATACGTAATAAGAAATAGGAAATAACTGCGACGACGTCAGTTTTGCCAGTAACAGTTCTGAAGAAAGATAGATTCCAAGCCTTAAACAAATACGTACTGCAACAGCTTTCAGCGACAAAGAAAAGGCAGTGAAATACTGGTTAAACGAAGGTGGGAAAAGACGCTTGAAGTTACACAGTGTGCAAAGGCGTTTTCGTTTCGTAAAATCGGAGTGTGAACTGTACAAATGGAAGAATGAATTACGTACATGAAGTAAGGAATATGCGCCAAACAGAAACCCGAAATCATCAGAATGAAAAACTGTTCGAAAGATATAGAACTGTTCGTGAAAGGCTATGCACCGTTATCGATGGAGATCTACGAGACTGGGCCCTCTGAATTGCATCTAACTTGAACATTGCTAATTTTCAGGCTTCGTCGACCTGGCTACGCAGGTTCAAGAAATCGTACACAATAGGAAGTCGAAAAATTATCAAGTTTATGTCACGCAAACTTGTAGAGCTGCTGCCAGTGATAGACAATGCTATAGAGAAAATCATAGCTGACGTAAAGACGAAACTTGCTGTTATCCCCGCAACTGCTGTTTATAGCGCTGGTCAGTCAGGTTTCGTGAAAGAACTGGGTGCACACCGCATTTTATCATTTCGGGTTGAAAAAACGACGGACTCGGTTGCCAAATCAATGAATGCAATGACACCTTCATATACGATAATGCCAATGATAAGTACGAGTGGTCTACTGTTTCCGCAGCTGTATATCTGGATTCAAGAACTACAAGGCAAATTAGGGCCAAAATTAAAATTTGATTATTTAGTTGCAAAAATCTCGTAACTGTCGTATCAAAATCTGGGAAAAATGGGAAAGAATAATTTTCAACATTTCGTTCGGAACGTATTCCTACCAGCTGCAGAAACTAGTTCATTGCCTTTCTTGGATTTATGGTCTGGACATAGCGACGCATCTGTTTTTGTGGAGGACGACAAAAATCTGTAGATGTAATGCGGCTTCAGCCTGGAACTACTAGTGATTCATCCTCTCCATAAAGAATTTTTTCGACAGTGGAAAACACTTTTCAGGAAATTATCAGAAACATAATTTCCCGTACCAGTCTCTCATTTCAGGATTAACAGCGGAACAGCATTCTTAAGCTCCAGTCATTTGCGCATTACCAGTTTCCTTCCCCACGCTTTACGAATTTCATTAAGTATGCCTGGTATGCAGCCCAATATGCAGAACGACGGCCGGGACCATTTCTGATCCATCCCATTCCTGTCTAACTAAAACTAGTGGTTACGGCGAAGTGCCTTACTGCATCAATTTGTCCTTTGTCCGGGTGTCTAGTGCAAGAAACATGTTTGGTTTTGTCATTCAATAGGCACTTAGCGTTTTTCTGACGACTAGAGGGAATAAACAAAGAAATGTTTCACTGATAGTCAAATGCACACATTCAACCATTATTTTAAGGAATGGCCTACAGAAATTATTATAAAACTTAGTACTGCAAGACACATTTCATTAAAACAAATTACAAGTCCTTATTGATGGACGTCGTCTGCTAGTCACTTTTATCAGAATTACATGTGCAAGAATTGAACTGTCGATAAGAAATTATTCAAAAAAATGTTTGTGTAGTTTAAGCCAGGTTTTCAACAGCAAACAAGCTAACAAGCACGAGCAAAAGAGAATTCTTTCTTGTGTACCCGGTAGGCCTCTTGCAGGTCTTTCAACTGGATGCCACTGCAGCTATTACCTGCCACTAACCTCCCCAACTTACATAATCGGAAAATTGAAAACTTCAGTTTAACGTTGAATCCGAACTACGGGTCTTTCATGGGCACTCCAATATGTGTGAGAAGTGAATGCTTGATTAATCATAGAGAAAAAGCCGTGGTCTGAACGGCATTTGACCCGGCCGTCTCTGAACCACGAAGCGCGCTCTTTGCCGGTAGACCATTTTTTTTAGGAAGAATAAAAGAATATGACCATTAGACCATACATGCGTGGTAGAAATCCTAGCTGTGTCACCTCTTGAGATGATGCTTGACGTCGGTAATTAGTGTTCTGCTTAAAAACTTCTCCTCATTGGCGATGAGAAGCCAGTAAAATATGGCACCCGAAACACAAGGAAAATTTTGGACCAGTGCTAAGGAGAGACGGAGATGCTACTTCGTGTAAAGCGCACGATCTCCACGCATGTCACGCTTCCACACAAATTGAGACACTAAAATTCTTCTTTCCCTGCGCCATTTTTTATACTCCATCAAGAACAGTGCGCACGCCATGTAAGATAATCCTCACTGAACAGCGAAGTATCGCATTTTTTCCATAACAAGATAGAGTTGAAGCCTGCACGCCGAATATTAGTTCCAAAACTATAAGCTAGTAACACAGTGTTCATAAACAATGTTCGATACCTCGTCTTCTCTTACATTCCCTCTAATATAAACGATTCTATACGCATACAAGCGAATGTTAGTGAAGTTTATGCAAATGCTCATTCGCACGTGTTTGCTTCCATTCGCTACATTTGTAAACCAAGTTTTAAGTGCATAAAATTGTTGTCTGTGAACTCCGGATAATTCCACTACCCGGTGCTGCGTGGGTGATTCGCCGAGTCGCGCGCTAGGCGAGCAGGGCTGCACAAACCGCTGCTATACGCTTTTTTTTACGAGGCAAAAATGTGTAACTTCATTATTTTTTTTTTACAAAATACTTGCAGTGCCTCTTAGCAGCTAAAATTTTGGCAGTGCGTTTCTATCGTTGCCTTCTTCCTGTGTAAAAAAATTTCAGAGTAAAATTCGATGCCTCTTATTGGACCATTCACTTGTCAGTTGTGAAAGGGAACTGTTCAAAATCCATGCAGACATATTTCAATGAGTTGAAAGTTAGGATGGGTATTGGTCCTTGGATGAAAAACTAGAAAAATGTCTAAGATTTTGAGATGACTTATTGTTAATATCCAGCTCACTACACCAGTATAAAATGGTTCAAATGGCTCATATGCACTATGGGACTTAACTTCTGAGGTCATCAGTCCCCTAGAACTTAGAACTACTTAAACCTAACTAACCTAAGGACATCACACACATCCATGCCCGATGCAGGATTCGAACCTGCGACCGTAGTGGTCGCGGGGTTCTAGACTGTAGCGCCTAGAACCGTTCGGTCACCCCGGCCGGCTACACCAGTATAATCAATATATTACGCTACCTATCTTGATATCGTTGCCTTATCTGTACTTGACTGAGTAAAATTCAGAAAATGTATATGCTTATTTTGTGTAAATACCTGACATTATGCATATAAACGAATTTCGAGTCTTACAAAAGTATACATTTCAGACAGGCATATTCTTGTGGAGTCGTTAGAGAACTAATGCTGCTCGAGAAATTGTTATTTTGTCTTCCACTCCTGTGGGAGCGCTGAACTACAAGAATTCACAGTGCAAAAAAGAAGAAAAAAGGTATTCACTATGGAACAGTGATTCGGTCGCTTTTTAGGAACAACTATCAATGCGTTTCAACTTGACCACATGTAAAGACGACAACCGTTGCTTTACTAGTACGAATCTCGGAGAAACTGTGTTTACCACACTATTACAGGTGTAACACTAGTATTATATTTCACTCAATTTTCAAAATCAATGTTTGATTTCAGCTATAAATGAGAAAAACTCTAACTTTCAGCTCCACTTCACAGAGTGCGTAATGACAGGAACTCTGTTTCTGCCCCAAGTCACGTGACTTAGATATTGGTTTCAAGCCTAAATAGGACAGTGATAGGGACAAGCGCGGTCTGTATTATGTACGGAGGTAAAGAAATAAGAGAGGTGGCATTACGTAACAAACTTGAAGCCGATGTCCGCCCTCTTAACTAGTCCAATACATTAGGATCACTACATTCATACTCCCATATTTCACTGCGGTGATACCTCCCCGTGAAGTCACTCTGACGTGCCCGTGTCCAGCTTCGACTTGGGGCAGCAACCCATTCCTCTCGCAATTAATAATTATTCATTGTTCACCTTTCCTCCCCCTTTAGAATAGATAGTGGTTAGAACAGCTGGAGACAGCGGTCATGTGTATGTGTGTGTGTTTTAGTTTTGTGTGCATGATGTTTTAATTTGTATGTGTGCTTTGCTTCCTTTCTGAAAAAGGCTTTGGCTGAAATTTAATGGGAACGCTCTTTTCGTCATGCGTGCTTGGTGTGTGAGTAGCAATCTGTTTGACAGTACCTTCATGATGTTTGTTGTAAATAACGCACTGCACTTCAGCAGGAACGATGATGCATATAATTACAATACCAGAAGAAAAACTAACATTCGTTACACCATATTAAGGTTGTCTGTAGCGCAAAAAGGGGCTCACAATGCGGCAACCTAAAATTTTCAACACTTATCCATCGATGTAACATGCCTGACACAAAGACATATTATGCAGAAGATTATCTATTAATGTAATGTGTAAATGGTGATGGGTAGGAGTTACTGACTGGTATATGTCTGTCTTTAATTAAAAATGTAAAAACTAATAAATAATCAGCATGGAGGCATATTTACAAAAAGACATTGATATTAATACATAATGAACCGTTCCATATCATTATGATTTATCGTGCAAATGATACATGAACATGAAACTAACAAACTCAATAATTAAGTATTGGTATATCACAAGGCATGATATAGGCTTATATTATTTGAAAAGCTCGAAATGAAATTCAAAAGTAAAAATCAAGCAGATGATCGAAGTGGGCGTACATTTCAGTTGTGCTATGTTAGGTTACTCCTGCAAAACTGGCAGAGTTACTGGCGAGAAATAACCCGGAAAAAGAAGTAAACTGGCTAGTGTTGTAAAGGTAGGCCTATAGCTTAAACAGGTTAGGCTATCATTACTAAAAGGTTACTTACGTACATGTCAAAGCAAAATATCCTTTTTAAGGGGTCGTAAGCGTTTGGGGCCGTTCTATTCATCACATTTACACCATTCCACAATGATGGAAGATGTTTAAAAGATTAGATCTTTTTTTACACCGTAAATCATTATTATTGGCCACACACTGAATGACACATAGATAAGATTTCAAACTGAGAATCTGTGTAAGCAACAGTGAAACTATTGCACTCACAATCTAATTGAACAAGAACTCTATTCGGCCTGGGTGTGTAAATCTATGCAATTCCGTATTTTTGACATTTCATTATTTGTTCAGTTTGTTGGGACGCACAAGGTACGACTGCATGCATTGCTTCTTTCCTCATTGTACACCCTTATGGGTTAACAATGAAAGCACAGGTAAATTCTTTGGAAACGTAAACATTGAAAATGTTGTGCATACGAGCTCAAATCAGAAAATGTGACTAACAAGAAGCAGCACCAGTAAGGAAATAAGGATTGGTTTCATAGTTGGAGTGGAATAAAATCTATTACGAAAGCATCCTTCTGAAAACATATCCTTCTGTTCTTAGTTATTCGTAATGCAACAACAAAAACAAGTCGCAATAACGAGCCAAAGGTGTCGTATTACTAGAGCAAGTAAGCGTTCTAGAACAGAAAAAAATTCGAAATTGCCTTCCTCAGATATTTATTCATGCCATCAGTGCAATTCTTAGCACATAAAACAGTTGTTGCAGGCACCCTACAGAAATAATGAGCAAGATGCAATCGTAAAATGCAGCCTGTTAATATTTTCGGATCCTTAAAATGGCGGCAGGCCCCGCCTACTCTGGCTTTAAAGCAACCTACAGTGTAAGTCTTCAGTGCCATCTATCATCTTTTGTTACCTCCATTTTCAGACTGCGGTTCAACCTTGTTGTTAGACGTGAACAATCTGGTTTTGGTGTAGTAGAAGCAAGAAGCAGACCATGGATAATTTTGCAAGTTCTTCTTCTGCTTCTACCTCGTTAGGACCCTTCAGGATCGCGTGGGGCTTGTTTTACACGTCCTCTTTCATGCCAATAACTCTTCATTAAATCGCTTCTTCTGTTTCTTTATTCTTCTGTTAAGACAACTTTGATTTTGGTGTCCGGCCACCTGTGACCATCTACTAACCCTTTATACTTCTCCCTCACCTGTACTACTGCCTGCAGATTCCTTTCTTTTATTCCTAAAGCCTTCCAGTCATCTCTGACTTCCTTCACACAGTTATTTTCCGTATGACATGTCGCATTCCATATCTTCTTAGTTAACCTCTGCTCGTCCATTCTCATGATGTACCCAACAAATCGTAACGTCCTCTTCCGTATCTCGTTCGACATGGGTTCAATATTTTCAAACAGTTCCTGTCGTATTCTGAGTATCCAGATATCCGCATGTGTTTTGGTGCCCCATACGTCTCTCAAAATTTTCCCCTCCTTCTTCACCAACTGTATACAAGCTCCCTTGCCAAGTGTGATCGTTTCTGATGCATACGGAGCAGCATTTCTTACAGTTGCTGTGTAATGTCGCAATTTGGCATTCAGCGACAGATTTTTCTTGCCTTATGTTGTTTTCACCGCATACCGAAGCTTCAGAAAAAGCTATTCCCTATCTACTGCGCTACTGTTGCTCTGTATGCCACTAGTTATCTTCCCCCCCAAATAACGATAACTGTTGACTATCTCAACCACTTGGTCATCTATCTTCCAGTTCGACTCAATGTTCAATGTCTTGGTCTTCTTACATCCAGTCTTCAGTCCGACCTTTTCTGATGTTTCGGCAAAACTTTTTAATGCTGTCTTTGCCTGGTCTTCTGTCTATTTAAGAGTGCCATGTCATCTGCAAATGCCAGGCAGTCCACTGTTACATTATGTTTGACCCTGTACCATATTTGCACACCTTTGATCTTCATGATACTATATAGCTGTCTCCACTGTCTCACTAATTCGTCCAAAACCAGGTTAAATAAAATTGATAACAGGCCATCCACTTGCCGGACTTTGTTTTTATTTCGAAGCTGTCTGACAGCGTACTGCGATGCCTGATCCTGGCAGTCGTGTCGCTTAACGTTTCCTTTATTACAGCTTGTGTTGTAGCCACCAGTCCCCTATCTTCTAACACATCAAGCAGAATACTTCTGTTAATTGAGTCGTAGGCCTTTTGGAAGTCCACAGGCGTCACTATTATCTTTTTTTCCTTCCCTGTGTCTGTGTTCTGTTACCCTTTTTATTCCAAATATCGGTTCTGTACAGATCCTCCCTTTTTCAAAGCCACACTGGTACTCTCTCCTATTGTCGGCCCCAGTTGTTCTTCAACTCTCTTCAACAAGATTCTCGACAAAACCTTGTATCCTATGTTTAAGAGAAGGATGCCCCTGTAGTTATCCAGTGATTTCTTGTCCCCGTTCTTGTTTAGTGGTATTACAATGGCTTCTTTCCAGTCTAGGGTTATTTTCTTATTTCTCCAGATATCCATTATTATTTTGTACATACTTCTTTCTATTTCAGACCCACCCCGCTTGATCTCTTCAGCACAGATCCCGTCATTGCCTGATGTCTTGTTGTTTTTGAGGTTTTTAGTTGCCTCTGCTACTTCTGCCCTGGTGGGTGCATTGTCTAGAAAATCCTGACTTTCGTCCCTTGAGCGTAAGTGTGTTCACTATACAGTCGGTGCTTCTGCATTCAACAAATTTCTAAAATACGTAGTCATTTACTCCCACAACTATTTCTCGACAATTTTATTCAGCCACTTTTTCCTATTACGAACAGTTCTTTTGCTTCGAAACCTTTAATTCTGCTCTTCATTTCTCTGAAAAACATTGGTGATAAATGTTTCTTGAAAACTGTGTTTGCTTCTTCGAGTTTATCATTCCATCTACTTCTCTTCGCATTTATGATCTTTTTGCTAGCAATTTTTCTCGCATTCTGGAAGTTCAACCAGTCCTCTTGCTTTTTACAGGATTGCCATTTCATCCCTGCTTTCCTCCTGGTCTCGACTGCATTCTCACAATCATTCGTTCACCACTGATGTTTCCTTTTCTTTTTGTTAGAAGTCTGTCGCACTGCCTCTTCTTCCATCATATCTCACACTCTCTTCCAATCACTCTGAAGTATCATTCTATTTGTATACTCTGCCCTGTGTTTTTTCAGAAGATCTAGGTCGGTTGTGTGAGTGTTTATGGTCCTACTTTTCCTTGCTCTGTTGGGTATCCATCTGCATTTTATTTCGACAAGATAGTGATCTGATTCCATCCTGTTATTTTTCCTGAGTTTCGTGTTCATAAGCTCTCTGTGATTCTTGTCACGGATTGCTGTATGGTCTAGCTGTTTTTCCATATTCCCGTTTCCAGGGTTGGCACACGTTGTTTTCTTGCTTGCCTTAGCTTTGTAATGAGTGCTCATTATTCTCATATTGTTTCTCCTACACAGGTCCTCTAATCTCTCACCATTGTTGTTTGTTCTCTTCTTGGCTGAACAATCTCGCATAGGACCCCTAAACTTCCTTTCCGTGCCTATTTGTGTGTTAACAAATATCCTAGAAAAATAATGAACTCTTTTGTCTACATCTGTCACTACCTTATCCAAAGTGGACCAAAAATGTTCAGTTCCTGCTTCGTCTTTTTTGTTTTTATCATTTGTTGGTGGATGTGCATTTATTGTTGTAAAGGCTTTGTTTCATATTTTCATTGTCAGACATAATAGTCTCTCGTTTATGCCCTTTCAAGCAGTGATACTATCCAGGTATCTACTATCTGCTACAAAGGTTGTGCCAAAGATAAAAGGTTTCTTTGGCCCCCAACACCGGGTTTCCTTTTCAGAATTACATATCCCTCAGATTCCATCGTGATTTCGTCCCTGAATCCTGTATCCTGTAGTGCCAGTATGCCAATCCCAAGTTCTCTCATACCGTCAAGAACTTGCTTTAGCTTGCCCATATTCACCATTGTCTGTATGTTTATGGTTCCAATTTTAAAAGTCTGTTTCGGTCTGATTTTGTGTCCATGATTTAGAGTGGATTTTGAGGTACTGGTAGGTTCGCAGTTTTGTTTCTCACATGATGCAGGCTACCCAGAATCCGATAGCCTGCTTACGTTGACCTCGATCAGCGAAGGATAATCCCCCTGAGGTATATTTGTAATTATCACATGGTTCATGACTGCCTCACAAGCCGAAGTTTCGACTTTGGCTACCGCATTGGCAGTAGCGTAGTTACAACTAAGGTGGTTCGACCCAGAGACTGCAATCAGGCCGCCCTCCTGCGATCAGACGACTTATGTGGCCGCTCCACTGGAGTACAGACGCCACTCGGTTGTAAGAAGGCCTTAATGACCGTTGGGATTCCCCAAATCCTCTTTTGAAATGAGTAGCCAACTTCTTCCGCCCCTCAAGCCGTTGCCCTTTTCACGCTACAATTTTGATTGAGAATGATATGAAAAAAGGGTAGCCTTAGGATAGGATACACGATATCGACTGGTCATTGTGGGACACACTTTGACTGTCTCCACTTCTTTGGCTTGTCCGACTTGGGTGAGCCTTCTGGTAGCTACGCTACCGGCATCATAGCCCTCCGGATCTTGAACACGCAAAACTCCTTGCCCGCACGTTAAGGCGATGTCCCCTGAGGATGAATTTCTGAAATTATGTTATAGATTATTAGAATGTTTATTGCAGAGAGGAAAAGAATTGATTTTTCCATGGCTACGATTAAACTCTTTGTCAAAAACGGATTACTTGTAATGATGTAGATTGTTTCATTTGCGGCAGCTGTTTGATACTGCTGCATTCTTGCTTTCTTGGTTCTTCAAGCATCCAATTCAGGAACCTTTTTTCTTCTCACTTTTTGTTATCATTTATCACTGTGTGAGAAACAGAAGTAGATACTAGAATTTTGTTGAAGGAAAGATTTTGAAGTTCAATTTCTGTAATTCTTGGAATATAGTTACATGGTTTTAGAGAAAGTTTAACTATTACCGACGTTTCATTAAATGTTACTGAGTCAAATATTATAAGATTGTTACTAAGTTCACATAACCCAGCGTCATTGTCCATATCGCAAGAGTGAATTAATTTTCAATTTATTTCAAACCACTGTAAAAAATTATGAACCAAAAGTGATAGCATGTTTTTAGAGGTATCTCAGTAGGCCTTGTTTCGAAACGGGCTGTAGCATGGCGCTATCAAATGCGCTTCAGGTAAGTCATATAGTATAGAGAATAGATTCTTCCTTTAATTAAATTTAACAGAAACCAACGTTAGTTTCAAAGCAATCAGGTTTTTTATCAAAGTTTACAGTCCGATTCTGTGATGGAGTGATTTTCTTAGAATACTCGCAGCTAGATTTTTTAACGTATTCTCTCAGTTGGACTTGTCACCAACAGTTAGCGTTAAGTTGCCTAAACATTCAGGTTCACTTTCAGTCACCAAACTAAATTGAAAGAGATAACTTTCATTTAATGACGTTCCTTCTACGTTCGGGAATCGGGGAAGCTTCTGTGATTTTTTTCAAGGTTGTCCGATAAACTGCACTGCTCCCGACTCCTCTTTACTTGTAGTTCCGTTTTGCTGTTGCGCGCTTTGCTAATGATTGATGTTTTCTTAAAGCTTATTATGATATTTTCCTAAAATACCTTTAGGTATTTACTTGTTTTTCAATATTTTTCAGTGCTGTTATAATTACCTTGCCGCCCATACAGCGAATAGCAAGTCCTATAGTAATTATTCTTAGACTGACAATATGCAAAATTCGTGTGACAACAATACTTAGCTTCTGACCAGTCATCTATTAATGCTATAGAGATTAGTCCAGATACAACAATGGTTGACATAAATGGTCCTCTCTCAGATAGTAAGGTTATGAGGAATATGGACATTAAACAGAGCATATTTGTTTTGATGATGAGAAGCGAGACTCAAGGTTAAAGCCTGAGATTCCGCGCAGTCAGACGGATAATTAGGCAGAAGATGCAAAATTTTTCGTGAAACGCAACAGTGAGTGAGAACACAGACGAACACTCACCTCATTACACAACAGTTAGCACGAATTCTTTGCTGAAAAACGAACGTGCTCTTATGCTTCAGCACTTATTACAAGAAATTAACAAAACACTAGAAATTCAGTTATCAAGTAACCTGAAAACAAAATTACAAGAAAACAAACAATTACTTGAAAGAAAACGAAAAGAAAGCAATAATTAAATCTAAAGAATGTAGCGCCAGGTATCAAAAGAAAATTAGGCAGAATCTCCATAACAACAAAATAAATTACAATAACACAGACACAATTAGAGCGTCGGTTTTCGCAGAGGATGGCTGAGGTTGATACAAAATTTAAGTAAATTACAGATACGTAGCGAAAAGAGGAAGCTTCATTCGTAGAAAAAATTAACATAGTAGTTCCTGGTGCAGCGGTCACAAAGTAGTACGCAGATCACAAAGGCATTTGGAACAGATGCAGAATTTGGAAACAGAAAGAAATAAAATTGACACCAGTGCAGAGAAGAATTTGAAACACTGAAAGCATAGATTAATGAACTTTCAAAGTTGAGGAAATATAAGTAAATACAGACGGTCACTCAGCAGACACACAACGAATACAGTTTAAATAAAGAGAAGGATTTCAGTCCTTGCAACGTTTTAAGGAATGGCAGATGACGATAAACAAGCACCACAAACATGAAATAAATAGGTTACGCACTCATCTAGCTGACACTTAAAAGCATTTTACACATGAGTGTAGTGACAGATACCACGGACGAGAAGATTTCGTGCAAGAAAAACGTTTTGGCCGACTTAAACGCGAAAGGGTCTTTCAGCATGAACACGAAAATTCACACAGGACTGTAATGATTTAACAAGACAAGACGGATTTGACTAGAAATATTTTTTGTCGGTTAGAAAGTTTAAAGTTATTCGCAATGGTTTCAATTATTTACATCCCTTAGATTGGTTCCAACAGTTTAGCTTTTCTTTACCACCAGGTTTGTCACTGACACGCAAGTTAGGATTTATTTGCAGTTTTTTAGAAGGTGAAACCTATGCGGATGACTCCCATAGTAAGACAATGCTTTCCTTTAGAAATATTTCATAGTGAGTTTCTTGCTACATACTGGTCAGAGGCAACACAATGTAGTATTAAGGACAAACTCATGAGTTTGCCAAACATGTAAAATTCGCAATTTGCAACCTTGACGCAGTTCTTCGAGCGCTTGGTATCACAAAACCAATACATGACAGAATTGGTCAGCCTAATTTGCTTTCATCCAGCTTTGTATTTATTGACTTCGAAGACCTTTAAGTGTTTCTTTGCCGACAGAAAGTCAGAGAGAAAACATCAGGGCATTCGGTGTCGTTTTACAATTACTTGAGATTAAAGAATCCGACTATATGTAAAAATCAGAAACTTATATCAGGACAACCGCAGTTACAATGAAAATAGAAATAGGGGAAATTTCAAATCATTCAGTGACAACAGAGACAGAAGGTACAGGAATAATCAACAGTACCTACACCAATATCAGGGACGTAACAGTTGCAATAGAACATCACAGTATGATCAGCAACAAAATACGATATTTTATCACAACAGCCAGCACTTTGTCGTTCCAGAGACGACATGAACAATCCTCCAACGTAACATATGAATGCTGCAGACAGTTTCGTACAAAGGTATAACTACACACATAAAAATATTTTTCCAACACCTTTGTTCCCAGAACTCCTGAAGATAGACGTTGACTGTGGAAATTTTGCCATAGACGCAGTCTCTTTGACTGTTCAGAGATGTCACTACACCCGCCCAAACATGTAAACTACCATGCATGAGCAGCGCCTGTTACACGGAGGGGGTCCCACAGCAGATCAGTTCCAGTCATTCCACCAGTAAGGAGGTACACGGGTCGTGTCGTCTATAGTTCAACTATGCCTAGACGGTCAATATCGCGGTTCGATTGCGTCCGCATTGTTACTTTCTACCAGGAAGGGCTCTCAACAAGGCAAGTGTCCAGGCGTCTCAGAGTGAAACAAAGCGATGTTGTTAGGACATGGAGGAGATACAGAGAGACAGGAACTGTCGATGACATGCCTCGCTCATGCCGCCCAAGGGCTACTACTGCAGTGGATGATCGGTACCTCTGGATTATGGCTCGGAGGAAACCTGACAGCATCTCCACCATATTGAATAATGGTTTTCGTGTAGCCACAGTACGTCTTGTTACGACTCAAACTGCGCGCAATAGGATGCATGATGCGCAACTTCACTCCTGGCGTCCATGGCGAGGTCCATCTTTTCAACTACGACACCATGCAGTGCGGTACAGATGAGCCCAACAACGTGCCGAATGGACCGCTTAGGATTGGCATCCCGTTCTCTTCACCGATGAGTGTCGCATTTGTCTTCAACCAGACAATCGTTGGGGACGTGTTTGGAGGCAACCTGGTCAGGCTGAACGACTTAGTCACACTGTCCAGCGACTGGAGCAAGGTGGAGGTTCCCTGCTGTTTAGGGGTGGTCGAGCGGTTCTAGGCGCTACAGTCTGGAACCGCGTGACCGCTACGGTGGCAGGTACGAATCCTGTCTCGGGTATGGATGTGTGTGATGTCCTTAGGTTAGTTAGGTTTAAGTAGTTCTAAGTTCTAGGGGACTGGTGACCTCAGAAGTTAAGTTCCATAGTGCTTGCAGGCATTTGAACCATTTTGTTTAGGGGTGGCATTATGTGGGGCCGACGTACGCCGCTGGTGGTCATGGAAGGCGCCGTAACGGCTGTACGACACAACCGATAGTACAACCATATCGACAGCGTATTCGCAAGGCGTTTGTCTTCATGGAGGACAATTCGCACCCCCATCGTGCACATCTTGTGAATGACTTCCTTCATGATAACGACATCGCTCGAATAGAGTGGCCAGCATGTTCACACATGAACCCTGTCGAACATGCCTGGGATAGATTGACAAGAGCTGTTTATGGACGACATGATCCACCAACCAGTATGGGGGTTATACGCCAAATCGCCGTTGACACAGTAACAAAATTATGCACAGTCTACTCCACTACGAGTACACAGAATGGTATATTCAAATCATTCTCAACACTATAAATTCTTTACCTAATGATTCAACTTTACTCTTTCCAAATTTGTGACTGAAAAATAAATGACTGCCTGACAAAACCAGAGAAATGTTTAAAACATAATCAAGGGACTGAAAAACATAAAAAAGGCAGTGAAGGAGAGAAAACAGCTGTAGAAGGGGAGATGCAACAATGAGGACATCAGAGTGGGTCAAAAGGTGTTAGTTCTTTTTCGCCAATTATCATGCAAATCTAAGGACATGTTTCAAAATTCTTCTTACTACGTAGTGGACCATTTCGTATTCGCCAAATAGCGCACCCAAATGCGACTCAAGTCGAAACATTGCGCAAAAGGAAACAGAGTTGTTCACATCACATTTCCAACATACAACGTTTTGTAGAGTAGTTCTTTGGGCATTATTTTTTTCTAGTTGTTACGCATTTCTTAGTATAGTCATATTGTAGTATATGTGATTTTATCTTCCTCGAATGAATTATTCTAAATATGCAGAAGTTAAGGCATACGCATTTTCATCCTATGTAAGCGTAGATCGTAATTTTGTTTCCTCTGACATTCTATGTATTTTTCAATATAATGTACTTTGCTGTTAGAGATATAAACTACACTGTCACTGATAATGAAGCTTTCTAGCGGTATGTGTCATAGAAAGTGTCTGGCAAAACTATATTGCTAAGAATGAAGCTGTAACTTTTAGTCAAATACAAATGCGTAATGGCACAAAACCATGAGTATTGGTTGGTAACATCGTGTACTGTGTAAGGTGATGGACCTTTTCTTACAAGCTGACACACGGATATATGTAACAATTGGACGGATTTTGGTAACTGCTGTATAGGACGCAGTTGTGAAACACGCAGAGAATTTTTGGTTTGATTTAACATCTTTTATAACTAATTGGACGAGTTTTCTTATTTTCCGCATAGACAACTGAATATCATAACATGGAGTAAGTACTATGAGTACAATGTCACGAGATCTTCTTTTGAGTAATATACAGGATGTGACAGATGTAGTTATTAGTGTATGGTCGTTACTGGTTGACAGGAAGCAGTTGATGAATTATGAATTATGTATTTGAGGAGATACTTTTTAAAATTTCAGGAGATATGAAACGAGGTCTTAGGGATTACTTGATGATTTGATTGTAATGGACACCTTGAGATGTTGTGGCTCAATGATATTTGTCTGGGGTAGGAGACTTCTCATGCATGGAGACGAGGTGTGTTGCGAAATTTGCTACTTTATTTGATACATTGTCACAGAACTTTTCAGCCTGTAAGCATTTTCTATGTGGGTAGTGATATTTACGAAAGATGACACGTCTATTCATGTGCTTTATTTGACAACTGCTTAGTTTTGATTGTCCTAATAAGTATAACTTTCTAGCTTAACAGCTTAAGGATTTTTTAAATTTTCAAGCTCAGCCCAACAGATTTAAATGTGTTTACTAATCATTCAGCACAACTATTCTTCAACTTATTTAGTTATAGCCATAAGCCATTTTTTCTGGTGTCACTTTTTCTTTCTACCATTTGCGCTCTGCTAAGCATTTGTTTTAGATGATAATGATTGGTTAGTACATCCATAGAATCAGCTGTTGCGACTGTATTTTCACTTTCGTTTGTTTTGTGATAGACTGATGACTGACGATTTAATGTAATTAAAGTCTTTTGGCATAACACAACTATCTTGTGCACAAACCTTTATTCCCTTCCTTCGTCCATTTTCATTCTGATAGATGCTCTAGGGAGAAATTTAACTGAAAACTGTAAGACAACCTTCAATAAACTCTTACTTTTGTAATTGTATTTTTGTGATAACTGAACACTGTAAGTAAGACAACCTTAAATAACGTCTTACTTTTGTAATTGTATTTTGGCAGATATTTGTACGATAATGTTATGAATTTTATTTTCAATTCTTGTCTTTTATGCTTAAATGTTTTACTCATGTTTTGTTAACATCAATACTGTTTAACGATGACGCAAATAATTTCTTTTATGCGTTACTATGGAAGTTTTATGGCAATTTGTCAGCGTCGGCTATATATTTTCGACTGATGTTGAATGCCATCACCAAACTCATTCTGTTTTGGAATCTTGGACATTTGTTTATGTGACCACATGGTAAAGCATACACATTTCAATTTTTATTCTCACTTGCGTATTTACTCATTTGTGACAATGTTTTTCAACTATATTGTAGCTGAGTGAAAACATTCTTGGAAACATTTAACAATACTCTTCCACGCTGTGAGACAATCATTCAACGAAAGGAAATTTTTTACAACAACGGTATGTAGGGTTACTTCAGTAGGATTTACATAATTTTTTCACAGACATCAGGTGAATTAACGCTACGTTTCCGCCTTACTATGGAAATTAACAGTCCTCTTGTCAGAGGCATTGGCTCTGAGTTGTCAATGGAATATTTATGGACCAATGCTTCATTCTCTGAGTTTGCTCTTATCTTCTTCTCAAGTAAATCAAAACAATGTTTCATGTCATGCAGTGCTTATGCACTAAGTCTCGGATGAAACATGTTTACTTCAAGACACAATCCGACGAGTTTTCGTTAGTGGTGTACAGGGTACAGTCAAGCTAACGACGCATTTTAATGAAAACATATAATTCAATGATGCCAACAACAAAAAATGTGTGTGAACTCTTATGGGACTTAACTGCTAAGGTCATCAGTCCCTAAGCTTACATACTACTTAATCTAAATTATCCTAAGGACAAATACACACACCCATAACCGAGGGAGGACTCGAACCTCCGCCGGGACCAGCCGCACACGATGATGGCAACATTACAATGGTGTAAAATAATGTGACATTTTAGTGAAGTTTTATCTTCATTTTTGTGACACAGTAAATTTCTTAACAGTGGATTTATATGTTATGCACAGAGTAAACCAATCAACAAATTACCATGAATGATGTTACCACATTTGTTTTCTTAATGCTGCTTTCAGCACGCTGATGATTATGGGACTGTTGGTCGCCTGTGGATAACGATTTAAATTGATCGGTCATGATCTTGTGCGCCTATGCACAAAGAGTTTTTAACAGTGTGTCGAGGACTATTTGAGCACCGGCTTACGGCAACTGAAAACAGTTTTAAATACTTAAGTACTGTGACTCACGTTATGTTTTTATGCTATTAAGGGTATCATTTCTTTATTTACATTTGCAATTTCTGTTTTAACTTCCTTAGCGAATTTAGCAGTCCAATCTTTGTTAATTGTAAATCTCATCATGCAAAATCTTGCTGGAGAGGCTGAGAGATAGTGAAAATCGTGTGTATAAATTATCTTAGTAATTGTTTCTGTTTTTTATGTCTTAAATCGCGCTCGTAAGGAGAATTGGTTAGACCTGCGCATGCAGCCTCGGCAGAGAAGCTGCGCTGCATCGAGATGAGTTAGAGGTAACATTTTTTCTGCCAAGATGCCAGCTAGATTTGTCTGTTAATCACGATGAAACGAGAGGAGAGAGACAGTCGTGCTTCGGAGTTAGATGTGCAAAATCGACTTTTGGTTTAGTAGCAGTAAGCAGCAAACAGCGGCGAGTTTTTGGAATTATGTTATAGAGTAAGGGAAGGTATTTTGTGGAGAGAAAAAGAATTGACTTTTTCACTGATACATTATATTCTATGTCGACAATGGATTATATGCAAAAATTAAATTTGTTTTATTTGCGGCGGTTTTATATTGCTGCACTGGTTCGTCAGACATCCAGATCAGGAACCATTTTTCTTTACATGTTTTGTTATGATTTATCATTATGTAAGAAATAGATTTAAGAATTATATCCTGGAATTTTGTTGAAGGCAAGATTATACTTGTGATGTTCAATTTCTGTAATTCTTGGAATATAGTTACTTGATGTAGCAGAAAACTTAATTATTATTGAAGTTTCATAAAATGTTATGAACTCAAATGTCATCAGATTGCTATTGAGTTCACAAGACACAGAGTCATCGTCCATATCCCAAGGTTCAATTACTTTACAATTTGTTTCAAACTACTATTAAAAAGTATGAACCAAGAATGATAGTAATATTTCAGAAAACACGTAACACCTTTGCGTATCTCAGCAGTTAGATTATGCAGCTGTGTTACTGAGACTCGCTGTAGCTGCGAGAGTAGATTTTTGCTCGCCTTTATCCAGTGCGACTCAGGTGTGTATATAAAGGTTCTTTCTTTTGTTAAATTTCACAAGAAACAACTTTAGCTTCAAAGGAATCAGTTTGTCATCGCAGTTAATGGTCAGATCTTCTGATGAGACAAAGGTTCAGCCAGGACATCATTTTCCTAAAATTCTCGCAGTCACATTTATGTAAGCATTCTCGCATTTGTAATTTCTCACAAACAGCGTTACGCAAGCAATCAGCTTTAAGTTTCGGCATGAGAACCATTCAATTCTGGAAGCCTGACACTTAGCATCTAATAGACAGGTTAACATCAAAAACAATATCAACACTACTGATCCACTTTAATTAAAACAAATTTAAACAGGTAACTTTCAAGTTGAACCGTTTCATTAGTTATGGATGGTAATTTTAAATTTTACTACATTTATTTTCCTCTTTTGTGTGTGTGGGTGTATGTGTTTTAATAATATTAATTAAAAAGGTAAATAAATGATAACCAGCACCCCTTCACCCCCTCCCTCATCCTTCCGTCCCCCCCCCTCGCTCCCACACACAATGTTAGATACAACCAAAAAAGTTTGAAAATTTCCTCCCAGAACACTTTTCATAGTTCAGCATCCACTACTTTCTTTTCGTAGCACTTAAACAGATCACATTTCACGGTTCGGTACCGGCTACATTCTTTTCGTGGCTCGGAAACAGTAAAAGTTATACCGTGCAGTTTTTCACTGCGAAGATTATGAGGAAAGCACAGAAAATTAGTGAAATATATGGCATCCATGGGCAGAAACGCACAAACACAAATACACAATCCTCCACATAGAATTAATTAACGTTACCCATAACCACAACATTCCCGGTCGTATAATTCTGTGGTAGGTAACTTTCCTACATTACGTTCAATATGGCTGCAAACTATGAAGGAAAATGAACTTTAATGCAAAACAGAAAATAATTGAAAATGATAATAACATACATACACAAAACTTTGTCTGTTTCTGAAATTTGCAAATACTGTCCGAAAAATTCGAATTCACAGGTATGATATAATTAAACTATCCCAATTTGAGATGGCCTTCAACAAAAGGAAGTGATCGGAGGACATTGAAAGTTTGTGGAATTATTTTTGAGAATATGTGGAAGAGAAATAAAATGAAACACTGAAAGATATATATTTTAATTTTCACTTGAGGGGATAACATTTATTGATTGCGTACCATATTCACTTTCCAGGTCACAAACGTTGCTCATTCTAACGACCATCAGCATCAATGAAAGCCTGTCGCAGTCGCAGCACTTTTCGAGGGGTTGACCATGGAATGTTCAGTTGTTGTGACTAAGCTTGTGCAGAGCTTGAAGTTCGCAAATTACTTTCAGCATTCTCAGTCATGGCAACAGTAATATCTTCAACAATTTGTGGCGTAATCGGCCTCTCCCAGGAACAATTTTGGGATCACGTGTTAATTCGAACATCCGAATTAGGTTCTTCAACCCCAGTGTAGAAAGAGGACCTCTCCGTATTTCTTTAATGTATGAATACTTGCAAGTAGGAGAAGCGTTGTTGCTGTCGTTTTGATAACACAGTTTTACGAGTAAACCCCTGTTTACCTGGTCCAGACAATGTGGACTGTATGCAACTGTAATGCACACAGATGCTTGTGTTTCATTCCTACGTCGCCATACCAGGACCAGCGCCTAACGGCAAGGAATGGCATTAATACTATCAACAACGCAAATCCAGGAGTTCACAGTCTGAACAACATTCCCACAAATTTCGACGACCACACGATAAATAGTCTTCCGTATACACTGGCCTAAGTAGTGAAAGTTTAATTATAACCACCTTGTATGTGTGTACAAGTAGCAAATAGCAGTTTTCTGATGTTTAATAGAAAGAAATTAGATGATGAAGATATTTAAGCAAAACATGTCCGGGTAATAGAAGTAAACAGAAAATTGTGTTTTGCTCAAGTTTGATCGTTATCAAACACAAATTCAAGACATACAGAAAATATTTCTTCATCTAATGTTTTATGTATAACTGTTAACAAATGACTTTAAGGGGAGACGGAAGGCAACTGGGCTTGAAAAAATGGATTTTTAGATTTCAGCATATTTGAAATGCTTGGTCTTTCCTGTGTGAAACAGTTTTTGTTTTATATAATTACGAAAACTTTTTTTGAGATTAGATGGATTTCCTGAAGCTCTGTGCAATTTGTGTACGCTGACAGCAAGGCTTATGACCGGGTATAAGTAGAACAACCCTATGGTCCTACAGTCACAACTTCTAAATTAGAGTGCATTGGGCCTGTCCAGAACAGAAAGAGGTCCTGGTTGAGAAGATCATTGAAAGAAAAGTAAAAAATAGTGTTGGGAGATAGGTGTTAAAGGTCGCCTGACAAATATAGAAATAGATAGATTACAGAGTTATTATGGTTTGGTCATAAGAAGAAATGTAGGGAATTTAGAAAACTTGTAAAAAGTTGAATGGGCTATCTTTTTCCATACGCTTTCCACAAATGAAAATCCAGAGCACGGTCGCTGCCCAAATGATCCTGACACTTGGTGCAAGTACAGGAGAAGATCCAGATATGACCACAAAATTCTTTACCTGTATCAGTAATGAACGGAATTAAGCCCATTTTTAGAGACCTTTGTAAAGATACCTTGTTGAAGAAATGTCTTCATGGGAAAACCCAAAATTTAAATGAATATGTGAATTCTGTCATTTGGAACCGATTAACGAAAACTGTATTTGTTCAGCTATTTTATGCTTCAATGATGGTGTAATTACAAAACTGGATATTTTGGAATTATTGGGCATAAAATCTAGTGGAAATGCTGCAAAATCCTTGGTGCAAATAGCTAAAGGGAGAATCCACAAAGCAGATATTGCTAATTTAAAATGCACAAAAGAAGCCAGACAGAACACAAGAGGTACCAAGAGAACAAAAGATCAGTATGATTCAGATGATGCTCAGTATGGTGCAGGAAAATATTAGTGGTAAATAGTTCTTTTCAATAACTATACTAGAATTGCAATATTAAAATTTAAATGAATTTTTCCCAAAATTACATATTTTTAATTTCAGGTACCTCATTAGATAAATTAATGAGGTTGGAAACACGATATTTGGTCAATTGGTACTGCAGACAGACAAAAAAGTTAAATTTTATTAGTGAATGAATAAAATTTTTTTTCTTCAAAACCATAACAAGAATTATGTTTATTTTACTTGTAAATTGAGGCATATATGTCATAGACATGCAGTAAAACTGGTTCAAATGGCTCTGAGCACTATGGGACTTAACATCTGAGGTCATCAGTCCCCTAGAACTTAGAACAACTTAAACCTAACTAACCTAAGGACATCACACACATCCATGCCCGAGGCATGATTCGAACCTGCGACCGTAGCGGTAGCGCGGTTCCAGACTGAAGCTCCTAGAACAGCTCGGCCACACCGGCCGGCGTACAAGCAGTAAAAATTTCATTGTTTCAACACTTACAGGTCTTTTAAAAAGTGTACCTATTCAAATGGTAAAATAGCATTGGCAGAATAGGGATAAAAATTACCTTCCGTCGGCCCTTCATATAATTATGTGTTTTCTGACTGATCTGTTTTGTCCCCTAATTCATTATCTTCTTCGCAGAATAATGCACCAAACAACTTTACTTTTTGGGTATTTATATGGCAATCTCTTTTTCCTGTCCAATATTTGTGCTCTACAGCTCCTTCCAGCTAACGGTAGTAATAACTTGATCTGCTAACACACATACTATCATGAGGTCCTTAGTTTTACCGATGTTCTTCACATATTTCCTTGCTAGTTGATCGTGGAAAAAAAAACTGCTTTATTAATATCTTACCGATTTAAATATCTCTGAGTATTGAAAAGTAGAATAGTACCCTTTTGTTAGCCATGCGGTCCACAGAGACGGTTCCACCACATACGGGCTTGGCCACACAGAATGCGATCTGCCCGCACGGTATGTGAGCATGAGTCGCTGTGGGCGGCCCTCGTCCTTGAAATGTGTATTGTTGCATCGTGTTAGTCACACAAAGGGCGGGCTTGACGCCACGACTACCGGTAAGCCGCCGCGGCGGGCGCCAGTCTGTCTCAAAATACAGTTCTCCGCCGCGGTCGACGGCTGTGAGCGCCTGCAGGGCACATTTGTTGTCTTGTTCTTAAACTGAGCTGAGCCACCGGCGGCGGGAGGCACATCTATCGTATCGGTGAGCGTGCAGAACACTCAGTCGAAATCATGCAAATAGAAAAACTTATCGAACAGGTGAGGAAGTACAACTTCTTATAAGATACAGGCCATTCAGATTGCAAGATTATTTTGATGAAGGCCGAATCATGGAGGGATATAACTTCTGCACAATTTCAGTGCAGTAATGTGTTCATTGTAAATATGTGTGTGTGTGTGTGTGTGTGTGTGTGTAAGTACAATGTAACTTCTGCACCATTTTAGTGCAGTAATGTGTTCATTGTAAATAAGTATTATAGTAGTTGTATTACATGTTTATTACCTTATAAATAAATAAAAAACTTTTTTATTTTAAATTCAGTGCATTAGTATTTGCAAAATAACTCATTCATATAGTGTTCATTAAGAAATGACGATCATTCCACTTGGGACCTGTGGAATAGTACATTAGCTTATTTGTTTTAGTTGTAAATATTTGTCATGTATTGTTGTTTTTCTGACATGTTCCACATCCTGGAGGACCTCCTCACTACGGATCAATTGGAATGAAAGTAAATCGAATCTGATCTAATCTATAGCAACCGAACTTCTGCAAAAAATATAATTTTCACATACGCCACATATTACATAAAATGAGGCTTAGTACAAATAAGTGCTGGAAATTAATGCTTATTCCACCTTAAATTATCTGAAAGCTATTACAGCAAATGCATAAACATGCATGTGATCAAACGAAAAGTAACACGTAGAAAATTGAACTTCGTATAAGCAAATTATGTGTCTCATTCAAACTAAAGTTGTCTACTCTCTCATGGCATTTCTCATTCAAAACGAATTAATTCCATGCCTGTTTCTAACGCTAAAACCCGAAGAAGTTATTCCATAAACTTGTCTGACAACAAATATTCAACTTATAATTATGGACATGTAAACGAGCAAACGCGTAAAGTATTCCTGGAAATGTATGCTTGCCGTGATTTCCAAAATCCCTTATACCTCCAATCGGGTAAGGTACCGAGATTCTGGATGCAAAGGTTTCACGAACGAAGGACAGACTTGGAAAGCCAAAGTGAATCATCTACAAGTAAAGATATAAATATCGTTATTCAATAATACAATGAGTTATAATAAGCCAAGTTGCAGGATGCTAGTTTTCAGAGAGACACAGAACACATAAATTGAAACGGCATATATTACATCGTTTGAATGCCATTTTTCCGCATGCACAAGGAATCTTAAGTTTCAAGGGAGAAACAAAGCTACTGGACGTTGTGAAAAATTTCTCTTTCTTCTGACAAATTGGATGCAAACAATGGGTAACGCAGTTTCGTAAATATCGGGACTGACAACAGTGGTTGTACGATGGAATGAATTTTAGTAGGATATTTTCTAAAGGCAATTTTTCGTTCATTGTCACTGTAAGCGTGGAGACAGTTGACACAGTTTCTAACTTGTCTATAGAGATGAATGTCGCATTATATTTTTTATAATAAAAAGAATTATTAAGCTGCAAAATAAAATTGCAAATTGAATAAAAGTTCACAGATAGACGTACCAATTCTTTATACTACCTTCCAAAATTAATGCATATGAAATAATATAGCTAGTGTAGAAAAAGTATAAATTAAAAAGTGAAGGAGATGAGCGGAACTCGATCCTGCTGTACGCCAATTATAGATATGGAACGCAAACTATATCATGGCCACCATTCCAGTGCTCGAAGTCGCAACGCACCTGCACGTCATCGACGTAAAGTTTGTCTTGCTGGTTTCTCGAAACTGTATAAGCAGTACGTCTTGCTACTTGAACATTATGTTGCCCTAATAGACTACTGAGAGGGTACAAAGTTTGAAGCAAATGCGTGATCCGTACGTTGTGGCCTCCCCTGTATCCATAAAGTCTTCATTCCATATTCACTCTTAGTGTTCTTCACTGCCACAGAAGGTAGGAAATCATCAGCTAATCGTAAGATAGATTTCCTTTCATCCTGAACTATAATTCCACATTTGAACATTTAACGTATGTGTGAGGCATTTTATGTTATTCTCTGATGCAGATTCAGTGTAGCGTATACGCGCAGTGGAGTAATGGAACTACCTGCTGCGTAGGAGCCGAGCGCCTGCCGAAAGTCCGCTAAAAGCTTCCCGCGGGCGAGTCTGGCACGTTGTGGCCGCCACTGTGCAGTGCCGAGGCTCTTCATATTTAACTTCATTTTAAGTTCTTTATTTTCCCAGCGCCAGTTACAGGAAGAGTTGGAATATGAAGTGGCAGTAGGAGGAAGTAATGGGCAGCAGGTAGTGGACAACTGGATAACTCGGTTTTCGTAACTACGCTACTGGGAAGTGGAGATGGCCCACGCCTCTACGAAAATCCTTTCTTGTCTTCCTATCTCGCTGCCCAAGCCCTTACAGCCTTTGGCTTTTAGGCATACACTCATACTAAAACTCAGAGGTGTAACACATTGCTTTCCATTAAGATGCAACCTGTTTGCATTCCAGAAACGCACCGAACTGTATTCAGTGAACAACCACTTCCTTCAACTGGAGTTGTCATCCTCTCCCTCAATCTTTTCCCAGATTAAAATAATATGTTCGTAGAAGACAAACGATTTGTACACTTATTACAGGCGTCCGATTTAAAGTGAACAGACACAAATATTTGTTCATTACACAAAAATGGGAAACAAATTCGTACTGAATAATCAACATGTATGTAGTGTCATCGTGATGAACCCATCGTTTCTCAGAAAGTGTACCGTCCGCTACCGATAGTATTACGTGTCTTGAAATATGTCTCTGTTTCCAAAAGAATAACTGGTATTAATACTGAATAGCTGCATCCAACCCGAAACCACAGAAACCATAAATCATGCTATAGTTGCCTGAGTGTCGTATTTATGAACGAAAATTGTTTTCCTCCTCCCAGAGTGTGTCTTTATCAGGCCTGTTATGTCCAGACCATACAACAACGGGAACCGGCATATTGATTGCAAGCAACACATTCGTAACTCGAGAGATAGTGCGTCTTGACTGTGAGCTTATTGCGAGGGCTGTTTTAACTGCGGTAAGTCAACCAGTGGAACAGGGCTATTGAAAATTGCTTTATTACTGAGACCTAATAACACAATTTTAAAATAAAGTCAATGGGTCTGCGACCTTTCTTTTACCACAGAGAAAGTAGCAAGAGTTGTATCTAAATCGATATACCAAGTACTGATTTAGTCTCCCCGGTGCTATCGAACACAAAACACAACTACAGTTCATGCAGGCATTTTGCTGATCTTCTCGAAATATGGACAATATATTTTTGATGTTTAATCGTTGAATTTATGTGTGTACCGTATATACGATTAAAGAATTAAGGCAGATAAGCACTCTCTAATTCCTATTGTTAAATCTATGCATCGAAGAAGTAATTACCCAAATAAAAGAATAGTTCAGGACTGGGGCATGGCATTGCTACCCTCAGTGAAAGCGAGCAAGTGTTACAGGATCTGTTGAATGGAATGAACTGGCTAATATGTACAGAACACGGATTCTGAATAAACCGTAAAAAGACAAAAGTAATGAGTAGTAGGCAAGAAGTACTAGCTGCTCAAAAATTGTGCACATGGTGACAATTATAAACCAGAGAACTAACGGACTTCAATGACAGGGATGCAATTTTTTATTTGACACTTTATATCTGTTTTATTTCAGTATAACATGAATATTACTTTTATATTATGACTTATTTATTTTTCTTTTTAAAATAGTTTCCTATGAGGTATATCTTTCGATAATACTTATTTACTACTATAAATGTCCTTTCCACAAATAATTTTATCTTTTTACTTGAAATTCTCAGATAATCTCACAAGCTGTGCGTAATATCTTGGAGTTAAAAATAACGGGAGCCGAGACTAGTAATATACGTTGTGCGATGTTTTGAAGCCATATTAGACGCCCTAAACTATTAAAACATCATTGTTTACATCTAGATTTCTTACGACTGCCCTTAGTTCGTAATTTTTGTTGTTTAAATAGTAAATATTACAGTGCTTAAGCTAATAAGATAATGACAGGAACGTATTTCTAATGTTTCTCTGGTCTCAAATTCGTAGTTGATCCAGTACTACAACGCATTTACCATACTGAATGTAATTTTCTCTTTGTTTATACAGTTCGAATAACTAAGGAGAATAGTATGTGACTTGAAAACCACGCTTTCGTAATCAACTTAAATCCTCTTTTACTGTATTTGCATCGATAGTTCATGAAGCTAGAACTCTGAAAATAAGGAATGTTTTTTTACTGGTACTGATTCCCACTCGTTACATCGTCAACTTTCGAAACGAATGCCAAAATTTCAGTGTTAATCTTATGAATAAACCTTTCTTTCGTTTCCTTGTTAACCCACAAACGTGTGCAATGAGTAAAGTAAGCAAGGCATGCCTTAATTACTTGTGGATACGATACGATATTGCAGTGCCTGTGTTATCCCGAATTACAATGCAATGTTCCTCCGGACATGCTTGCATGTCCAAAGGAACAAGCAGTGCGGCGACTACAGCCGTCACCGAGTACGTGCAATGTATTCGCAATTGCGAATATAGACTAGCATGAGCTGTATAATTGAATGACGACAAATAAAATTCGTGACAGACCGGGACTCGAGACCGGAAACATGCATAAATGTCGGAAGGAACAGGCACTACGGCGACTACATCCGTCTCAAATACATGAAATGTACTTGTACTTGCGAAAATAGACTATCGTCAGCTATTTAATGGAATGACGACATTGAAAATTTGTGCCAGATCGGACTGGAAACCGGATTTCTCGTTTATCGCGAGCGATTGCCGTATCATTTGGGTATCCAGGCACGACACATGGTCAGACTCAAACTTCCATATGTCGTCAACCACGTGTCTACAACTAGACATCCATTACGGGTAATCCTATACAGGAGAGACATTTGACTTGATAGTGGCTTGCTCCATGACGGCAGATAAATATGACACGGCAGTGCCTGTGTTATTCCAAACTATGATGTAATATTCCTTCGTACATGTATGAATACTTTAGGGACTTGGACTATGCACTGCTCATTTAAAGAAATAGTTCGAGCTACTTCGCTGCAAACAATAACCTCTAGCTGTGATCCTGCAGTCAAATGCTCTATTCATTCGCTAGAATTGTGATTTAATGAAATACACAGATATACAGAGTAAGTATTAAATCAAAAATTTAATAACATGGATAATATTCTAACGTCCCTAATTTATGTAGAAGACTGAGAATTGTTTAGAATAATTCTTATTCAAGAAAGGCTACCTCAAATAAACGGGAGGTGGTCCTATGATATTCAGTTAAAACACGTAAAGAAAATACCATTATAGAAATCAGTGAAGTTACATTGAGGGCGTTAGGCAAAAGGTAGAAAATTTCCCAGACTAAATAGTCATCAAAGATATTCGGAATTAACTCCATTTCGCAATCACAACACACGAAATATTCACCACCTCCAACCTGTTCAGAGTTCTACATAATGATTCACAAACTGACACACATGACACGAACAACAGTAACTCTTACTCTGAAACTTCCTGGCAGATTAAAACTGTGTGCCCGACCGAGACTCGAACTCGGGACCTTTGCTTTTCGCGGGCACACAGTTTTAATCTGCCAGGAAGTTTCATATCAGCGCACACTCCGCTGCAGAGTGAAAATCTCATTCTGGAAACTCTTACTCTGTCCATCCTCACATCTGTAACACAATCGTAAAATATCAGAGTCCTACTATAGAGGACATTCAGATCTCTCGAAATTTAAGGTCCCTTCAGAAGCTAAAGTGTGCTGGCGGCTGTTCACGCCCAGAATCCATCACCCATAAGACCAAATCATGCACATTATAGCAGGTGGAGCTGCCTTCTTCCAGCTCAAATGTGAAAGTGCCGACATCATTCCCCTGCGCTCTTCTCTCTGGAGGACCTGTCTCCACCTGAAACCTATAGTGTTCTGCTACTGTCCGCTTTTCCTTTGGCTGAAGGCCATTCCAACCAAGAATACATAATTCAGAAGCTCTAAGATATGATTTGACAAAGTTGACCACTTTGCCACACTAAACTAATATATTACACCTATATTTAAATAAAGAAATGGTATAAACGTTCTGTCACACTACCATAATCTACGGTATTTAAAAATAAAGGTTTGTCTATAATCTAATAAGCCAGTATTCTTGTGCAAATGGGCTCACGATTAATGACAACAAACCAGTATTATAGATTTAAGTAATTATTTTATGCCTTATTGACAGAGGCGTCTTCCGGTACTCTTTTCAATTGTGTGTCCAGCAGAACACTTTAAATTAGTGAAGTTTTTAGCAGCAGTTGCAAACAAATATTTAAGAAAATTGCAATGACAGTATGTGAGGTAGTCATGCTGTGAATGTGGAGAATACGATGTTCTGACAAACATTTGGGTTATACAAAAGATATAAAATATGTAAAAAATCATGAACTACAACAGATACAGATACATAGCTTTCAGCAATGACGGCTATAGTGCAATGCTAATTTTCGAGATATAATACTTCGAAATCACATGAAGCGTCTGAACTTGTTAATTCAGAGATTCATTGCGAGAATCGTTCGTCACTGTAGTCTATTAACGTGTGTTGTTTTAAAGATATTTAAAGTAACGTGGTATCTCTGAATGTGCCTCATTTTTCTGGGATCACTGTTGTATCCTTATCTGCATTAATATTTGACTGTAAATTATTATAGACTCTCAGAGAGCTGTAAGGAGCCGTTAGCCTCAAAGACTCCTTTGGTGGCAGCATAGTCGGCCTTCTTAAGCGAGGGATGCACCGTCTAAATTCCCCATACTGGGATTTTCCCTACATCCGGTCCGTTGCTAGCGCACGTGGATCGCCTCGAGCGTCCACAGCAGTGTGCAGGAGTGATCTCCAACCTCGAGCCGCAAAGCTTCGCAAACAAGTTCACCTTATCTTGAAACAAATGTATGCTGCCTGTTAGCTCACCTTCATTTGCGTAACGTTACAATGTCAACAAAAAATAATTTTTGAAATATCGAAGGAACAGATCTGCAAGGAGGTAACCCTCTATACACAGCTCAAATTTGTAGCTTACGAATTTCCTTGCTTTGAAATCTACCACTGTATTGTCATTCATTATGTTGTGGACTGGCCAGACAGCCAATCCATTATGACCGGTAGCCGAAAGGCACGCGTTAAGTTCACGCAGGCTGGCGTGAGGTCTGGAACAGGACAATGTCTTGAGACTAGCAAAAAAGGTACGTAGCTTCTGGAATACTTGGTGAACATCGCTCTTGACGGTACAGGCATCACAAGATAAGTAGCAAATGATAATGGCGCCTTGCTAGGTCGTAGCAAATGACGTAGCTGATGGCTATGCTAACTATTGTCTCGGCAAATGAGAGCGTAATTTGGCAGTGAACCATCGCTAGCAAAGTCGGCTGTACAACTGGGGCGAGTGCTAGGAAGTCTCTCTAGACCTGCCGTGTGGCGGCGCTCAGTCTGCAATCACTGATAGTGGCGACACGCGGGTCCGACGTATACTAGCGGACCGCGGCCGATTTAAAGGCTACCACCTAGCAAGTGTGGTGTCTGGCGGTGACACCACACATTATATGGGCAATAATAGCAAAACTAGATAAATTGATGTTTGGATGAATGTTCCGGCAGTTTGCAATTCAATAAATGTTGCCTGCAGGTTCTTCTGATGCTACTAACGAGCATTCGAGCTAATAATTCTATAATAGTTTGTGCAAAAGACGACAGTGTGAATAAAGACACGGTCTCAACAGCCTAGATCTTGCAAAATGGATATTTTGCTTCAAGAGGAATGTTAGTAATTTTTTTCGTAATGATAGCGTCTCCTGAGTAACATGTACATCGTTCTTAAACTGCTGTTTAACATACATTTTAATAAACATTTAAAAAACAGCATGCTTCTTCACACTTAGCTTTCATCCTAAATTATAATGTATTTTTATCTCATCAATAGTCTCTCTGTTTCACTTCCCAAATATTTCCTGTCAGGATCTCTTTGCATCAGTCTTTCAGGAAGAACGAAAGCGTACACCATTTAATAAACGAACAATAACACGAGGATGCCATTGACATATTCCAGGTTGGTTTGCTTCACCTCATGCACCAGACACTTAGATAAGTTGAAACCTAAACACTCCTTTTATACACAATGAATGTTTATTACTGAATATTCGGTGGCCGTTAAGTATTATTAATCAGGGTTCAGCTAGTTTGTATACAGAATCCCTGTGGCTTCTTCCCCCAGGTTAGCTCAAACGTCACCTTCTTACACACTGCAGATAAAGATGCTTAAAATTACCTCAACGTTCTCATTCGCTGCACAACATAAATAAGAAGTGAGATTCATTTCACCCTCTTATATTATCTTCAGACTTAGAACTCAATACAAGTTAAATGGGGATAGCTAATCACTCGAATACTACCTCTCTATACTGCGTACATTACAGATCCGATAATCAACTTTATAATTAACAGTTGCAATACATCTATTATCTTGGAGATTTCACGATCTTAGATTTTGTGGACCACATTCTTGTGCAATGCCCACTCCGTGGAACACGTATCTTCACCTCAACAGGTGGGGGTTGTCTGTGCTACTCTCTTCTGCACAGTCACTGGATCGTTAGCCCCCATCAGTGGTGTGCTCACCACTTATCTACAACTCTCAGTCCAAAAATATGTATTTAAGGATGTGATACCTCTCATTCAAGGAATGCGATGTATCGCTACATATACTTCCACAAAAAGAAAACATGTCCTGACCATATACTCAACTTTAATTATTATACAAGTTCAAATAAATAGACGCGATAGCTCCGCTATGAGTTTCCGTTTTACTTGAAGATGATCAGTGCCGTATTTCCTTGTGTTTGGTTTTACCATTGACACATGTTCTATTATACGTTTTCACGAAAATATCTTTTTTTTCTTGAAGAAGGGAAATCTAGGATTAAACGACCGAGCAGTTTGAGATTACCGTATGTCCTCAGAAAAGTGTGAATTACTTTAATAAATTTGTTTAATCAGTCTGGTGGAAGTGCTCCCTCATCTACGGTCTGTACCCTTGTTCTAATAATAATATTCGTCAACATTTCTCAACATTGCCCCTCCCGGGCTCAAGTAGTGTTTCTTGTTACTTTGTACCCTCGATAACGTGATGTACGTCTCTTCTCATACAGTGGTTGTGGACCTCTATTCCTTGGGTGCACTCGAACTGGTATAAGTTCCCTTCTGTGAGGCAACATACCCATAAACGCCTATAAAGTGCACCGCATTTCTTATTTCCTATTCTTTGAGTACTCCAATACTTCTCCCTTGTGTTTTTCTTTTCCACACCTCTACAACCCCCACCATACTCCTACAAACACCGATTTTCTCATGGTAGTTGTCCAGCCTGACTGTTCTTCCTATCAAAACTCTCCAGCAAAACCCTTTTCCTTCTACATGTTAGCCTGTCACTCTTACCTTGGGGTATTCTGACACCTGGCCCCTTTATTCCTCCCCTCGAAAAAGTGACAAGACTAATTCCTAAAAAAAATTTTTTTGTTCATAATATGTTTCTCATATCTTCATGAGATCGTGTCTCTGATTGTACATTGTTTGCAAGTGTGTGTGTCTGCATGAATGTGTGTGTTGGAGTTGGTGTGTGTGTGTGTGTGTGTGTGTGTGTGTGTGACTTCTAACGTCTACAAATCCTACACCTCCCCTATAAATGAACACATACCCACCCACAACAGAATCATTAAAGCTAAAAGATAAAAAAATTACCTAATTCAAATTGTTGAGATTAAAAAACCAATGCTTGAATGTGTTTCCAGGCGGATATTCTGTTGTTTAAATCTCTTTTTCGACAAGGACGTCGATCGTTTTTCGTATCTAAAATTGTTTGAGATGACGTAAAAGGTTGTGCAACCGTATCTCCTTCTTCTTTGTCATTATTATTGTTATCAATTGTCCGTGGCTCCGAATTTCTTAAGTCGCGTCGTTATTGTTTCGGCTTCCCTCCCAGGTAATGGGTCACTTGGGAATAATTTACTTGTCGTTTCTTTTGATACTTTAGGTTAAACTTACTTTTTTCATGACCGTTATCTTCCAGATTTGGACTATTCTTTCCATTGTTCACAAATGATAACAACTCATTTACAATATCTTTTTCTTGTACAAATCTCTTTACGTAAATAATAGGGTAGCCATCTGACAAATATTTTTGATACATGAACTTCGTCCAGTGTATTGTCAAAATACTTAAATCGTATTAAATGCCACTCAACATACTTTTTGAAACTTCCCCAAGAACTATTGTAGTGCTTTGGATCGAGTAATTCTAAAGCAATTTTTTTGTACCGTTTGTGAAGAGGATTTACGACTAAGTTTCCATGAAGTAAATTCTTCCGAGTGAGCATTCCCCCACTCAGCAGCTACTAGACAACTTAATTCAAAATGTGTTTTCCAATAATCTTCCCACTTTTGAGATAAAGATCTCGAAAAAACTCGTAATAAGTATGTTTCTTGTAAATCGGCTTCAGGTTTAAACGTTGCAAAAGCTTGAACAGGTTTCATGCTACTGCCTAACTGTTGATCTTCTAATAAAGTATTAGCGTCTAAAGAATTTCCTCTACACTGACATTCTGTGATTTCTTGTCTCGTTTTAGCTAACTCATTCCACAATCGTTTAAATTCAGTATTTTGATGCGATATTTCATCCCTTGAACGCTGTATAGTTTTTAAGGTTTGTTTGACAGCTAGACGATTATACGACGACGCTACTAATGACTGACACAGCTTTTATTATTACTTTTGCGCTGCATTTCTTTCATGTCTGCGCAGTTTTCTGCGTTCTTCTGAAAAGTAAAACATATTTTGGTAATGGTTCTTGTGACATAGCTACGGTGAGATAGGTATTTTTCGTAACACAACAATAGGTTACTGTACAGTACTTTCTTGGTCACTGTAATGTACCTAATAACTACGACATCAATACACATAGCATTTTTACTTTTGTATATGACAAGGTAAGTACATTAACTTCTGTAGAACTTTGCTTATGAACTACGATAACTACGACACTTGACACATTTTTACCGTTAGCCAATGACAGAAATTATCTTACAGCAAGACGCACAGTTTAGCGCTACTTGACACGCATTTGAGTGATTATTTTTCGTACTTGGATTATTTTTAGAAATATTTTAGAACTACTATCTCTGTATTCAGAGAAGATTTTCTGAGATACATTACATTCCATTGTGGTTATCTGTAACATAATTTCCTTTTCAAGGACTTGGTAATTTTTTTTGGTAGAATAGATTGTTGTGGTGCATCACTTTAGTGTTAAGATGTTACATAGGCAGTAAGATGTAAATAAACATTCCATTGTCTGCATAGGTGTCTTTACTGCAAAATTTTTTTTTGCTTGTACTTCGTCATATTTAGGTATAACTTATTCCATTTGCTGCTGATATTTGCCAGGCATTGTCCTACTGAATTTAACTTTGTACTACTCTTGTAAGCCAGTTTTACAACTGATTTTTTTTCTTGTTTGCTGCATTTTGCCTTATATTAGTTGTAATGTGGCATTTGCTTTGCTAATTTAGATATACTGCTGCTTGCTTTGCCAATTTGCAATTTTTTTTGCCATTTCTGTTTGTGTTAATTGTTTTGTGCTGCTGCATTCTCTCGTTCTCTAGTTTATGTATCTGAGCACAGTAGTTTTAAGTTAGTTTAAGAGGGGGTATGCTATATAAGAAAATGAATTGTGATGCGCTGTGAAAAGATGTATCGAAAAGCTATAAGAAAAAAAAATGGCCAAAAGAGTATTTTATATTGAGGAATAGTCATTTTCAAAGAGGAAATGAACTGATAAGTAGGGCTTAGGGACAACAGATTTAGGTAAGATTTCCTTGGAAACAAATGATGAGGTAAGATAATGGAAAATAAATGATGAGGTAAGATAATGGAAAATAAATGATGAGGTAAGATATATGTGAAAGTAAATACAGAAAGCATGCTTAGATAGGACTTTTCTTTGTGAGAACAAATGTTGAAATAAAATAAAATATCTGTGGGAAAACGAAGTTTTGATTGGAAATGAAGTATGACAAGTACCGTAGTACCAAATGTTACACTGAAAACAAACCCTGTCCTTTCCTGTTGTGTTATTCCAGTATGTGTTATGTGTATCCTTGTGTATCTGTATTTTTCTCTTCTAGTGCTAAGCTGCATTTACTATGACGAGGAATACTGTTATCCTCAAACATTATATATTCTTTACTTTGGAAAGATTTTTAGATATTATTTATTATGTTCTGTTGTCTTTTAATGCTCATGTGTCAAGTTAATATTTCAATGAATATTCTAAATTTTCATTTATTTACTTATGTCACAATTCATGGAATACTCATGTATATGCTTATTTCTATTTCTTTGTAAAGCATGTATTACTATAAATGTTACCTGTATTATCATGTTCCTTAATGATGTTTTCTGTACCTTTGTAATTGTATTCTTATGTTGTAAAACTGTAAATTGTATAGACACCAGTTCTTCAAATTAAGTAAATAGCAAGGATTCATTTTACTGCACACATTTCTGTTGGTCATACTGTACGTGTAAAATCTCAGAGGCTAAATGACTGTGTCAGTGTTTGAACATTTGTTGATAATTCAGCAAGGAACTGGTTAAAAGTATTGCTGGTTCTAAGGACATGGCAAAAAAATTTGTGAGTGCACATGTGGTGGTTTATGGATTTGCTTTATTATCCACAAGACTTTTCAATTGTGATTGTGCACCTGCACAGTCGCAATGGATGGCTGCTGGCCATCTCTACAAGGACTACAGTGGGTCTGCACCCTTGGTGGCTCACTACTACCATAATCTCTACAAGAAATACTGTCGGTCTGCTCTGTGGTGACCTACTAATTCTACCGATATTCTTCAAGACTTCGACTGACTCTTCTGTGAGTTTGCTCTGTTGTGGCCCATTACTAGTGTTGATGTCAAGAGTCAGCACTGTGTTTCCGTTGGGAGAAAGACACTTCTTCAAGACTGCATGGAGATCCACTACTTGCCTGTGCATTTTTTTTTTTTTACTGCTCAGACTTCGTACATAAAACTGTCATAGACTACTACTCTGATATATGGTTAGGGCTGTCTTTTGGGGACTGTGAGGACAATATTTGCTTTTGACCAACAGTGCATTAATAATTGTGTGCATTTGATCTATTGTCAATATAAAAATTTTTAACAAATTGATCCTGGCCACTGCCCAAAATAATTAGTGAAATTTTTTGTGGAGAGCAGGGGGGGGGGGTGGGAGGGGGGGGCTATGTAAGTGGGCTGCTTCTGTGTTGGCAGCGCTGTGTAGCGCTTTGCATTGGATCTCTGACTGCGCTTTCTTTGTAAGAGAATTTGTGGCTGGCTGGACTCGTTGTTGGAAGTTAATCGCCAATAGTGTTGGGCAGTTGGAAGTTAGTAGCCAGCAGTGATGGAAGTACTGTTGGGCAGTTGGAGGTGAACAGCCTGCAGTGACGGATGTTAGACGTGAGCAGTTAGCATTGATGGAGGGCAGAGATCTGAAGTGTTAGCGTAGGCTAACGATCTGTACATGTTCGACTTGGAGATTGAATATTATTCTTGATTAAATACTTTTGTACTAGATGTCAATTACGTTTTATATTCGTGTCTGAACTGGATGTAACATTATTAAGGTAAAAAAATACATTATTTAGTTTGAAACAAAATCTTTCCTTTGCTAACCACATGCAAATTAGTAGTTAGTGGCTTTAGTAGTTAGAATCTTTTATTTAGCTGGCAGTACTCACGCTCGCTGTATTGCAGTAGTTCGCGTAATGAAGATTTTTGTGAGGTAAGTGATTAATGAAATCTATAGGTTATTGTTACGATTTATTTTTAGTCAGGGTCATTCTTTTGAATTAATTATTTGAAATCAGGTTATCTCTTTTGAGCAGTCAAAGTGCGTTGCGGTAGGATATTGTGGGCCTCAGTCCTTCAGAAATTTAAGAACAGCCACACTCACTTAAATAAGAAGATTCAGCTCTTATATCTACAATGTCCCAAAACGTTACAACGCCTTTAAAACAGTTCAACCTAACGAGCAGCTCGATGTTGATAAGATATTCTCCAAAACGTCTGGCACTTAGCAACTTGTTTACTTGCGTATCTTTCGGTATCTCTATCAGGAGTGAAGGAGTGTTTCATTGCGTCGCGTCTTGCTAGATTTCAGTTTTCCTGCAATTCTGTCTTGAGCAACTCTTTTTCATTGAACTTTCAGCACATTCAACAGAAAAAAAAGCTAACGAAAGGATGTGACCGTTATTCTCACTGCATTTTCTTACATTCTAGATGTCTCTTAGGAGCTTGGATGTTAATACTGCCCAACGGACTAACTAGCCACTGGGAGTAAATGTAAGGGAATTAGGCTAATAGGAGGGCCACCGTCAGCTAGGGAAGTAAACGCCTACCCCGTCAGAGATCCGATTGCCTGGATAAGCTTTACAAACATGATGTACGGCAGGTTGCCAGGGGTTGTCCTCTGACGTCTGTTCTGTCCCAGTAGCCATTCCTGTCGTTGTCTCACGGCATACCTTGAGATTGCAAAAGAGTAGCAATTTCAGCTAACAATGATGGAGATGGATATCAGTCAAATACCCTTTTCTCTGAATTATAGTGGAAAGACTCGGTGTTATTAAGATCTGCTGGCTGTGGTGTCCAGGACAGGAGCGACAATTCAGTCTCGTGTTCACAAAACCAGTACTGAACGTTGCGAGCTGTGTTTAAAGGGGCCCTACCGTCTTGGCACACAGCATAACCGTTGTGGAACAAACACTGTGCCATGACATGAACCAAATAAGCCGAAATCGTCACATAATCCTTGGTAGTAATGCAACTTTGCAGAGCACCTATACGACCCATGAAATAACTTACGTTGATATGGCTCCCAAATCATTACCGAATCTTTACCATGTTTGCAGAATGAGATTTTCCCTCTGCAGCGGAGTGTGCGCTGATATGAAACTTCCTGGCAGATTAAAACTGTGTGACCGACCGGGACTCGAACTCGGGACCTTTGCCTTTCGCGAGCAAGTGCTAGAGCTACCGAAGCACGACTCACGCCCGGTCCTCACAGCTTTACTTCTGCCAGTATCTCGTCTCCTACCTTCCAAACATTACAGAAGCTCTCCTGCGAACCTAGCAGAGCTAGCACTCCTGAAAGCAAGGATACTGCGGAGACATGGCTTAGCCACAGCCTGAGGGATGTTTCCAGAGTGAGATTTTCACTCTGTAGCGGAGTGTGCGCTGATATGAAACTTCCTGGCAGATTAAAACTGTGTGCCAGACCGGGACTCGAACTCGGGACCTTCCCCTTTCGCGGGCAAGTGCTCTGCCATCTGAGCTACCATGTTGCACACTAAGTACGTAAAGTCTGCCAGACAACAAGACTCATCCGGCCAAATGACTTGCTTTCATTGCGACATTCTCTTTCGCAGTGACTTTCGCTGCTGCCGTCATATTTTTCGTGACACCCCCTTCATTGAACATCTGTCATGATGACTGAGCCGTGTCGTGTCTTGACCTATAGCGCGAGTTTTCGTGGCCTAGAGGGCGTCAACGAGCCTCATCCTTAGATGTCGCTCGCTCATTCTCTCTCTCTCTATCTATCTCTCCTTCAGACTGTCCGCCGAGGAGGCAGGTGGTGTCTAGGTAAAAGCCTCGTGGGATCTGCGGAGTATTTCACGGTTCGGTGTTGGTTGTGTTTTCAACAGTAGGAGTGTGGGCCGCGTTCCGCCATAGTTTGGGGTATCGCGGCAAGAGGGATCTTTTCCACTGCGGTCTAAGGTCTGGTGCTGCAAACCGCCGTCTGTTCCCGAGTTCTACTCTACGTGCCGCCGCGGAACCGCAGGCTTTATGCTTAAGTCTCTCCTTTAATACCCAGTGAGAAGCTTGTAGCCGTTGCTTACATTTAGCAGAGCAGCAGCTCTACTGTAACTGTAGTTACGACACGTTACACCAGCAGAGTGTCTTGCGAGATGCACTAACTGGGGTAATGTTCGTTAACTAATGGACCTCTGAGACACACGTAATTATCAACTTGCTATGCAAATGATTTGATTTGTTTGACAAGGTTCAGCCTCCCATGGCAAAACTTCATTCTAACAACATGCTTGCTCTTTATCGCGTTGGTCCTTTGGTGAGACAAACGGATAAAGGCATGATAACTGATATTGAGTAAATTTTGCCGTTGTGAACAGCATAAAGCTTAATGTGACTTTTAACGCTCCATCTGCGTTATTACAGCCAGCCTTATGGATCTGGTGCAGCCCGGGCTCTCTTAGTATTAATGTAACTGTCTATTTAAGATCGGCAGTGCTGATTTTAAAACAAAAAAGTAATTATACTTCTTGTAAATTAAGAAAAATTGTGTTAACATGTTGTAGCAGTCTGTTATATCATCTGATGCTAAGATTTTTCTATTTGTACTTCATTATATAGTAAAACAGAATGTTATTGAAAGAAGGGGAGCAGTTAATCCTAAAATCTAATCCGCACAGCGTCAGATTCAGCTATTAGCTGCCACGCTGTAAGGTGCATGTTCATTTAATTGTGTTTGTTTTAGAACCAGTTAATTAGGGCTACTGGGTAGCATTCCTGCTGAGTGTCACGCGGTCTACCACATGGTGTGAACCACTGAAGCACCAAAAGGTTGCACTACATGTTTTCTAAAAACTTCACATTTCTTATTACAGTTGTATACGTAAAAGTTTCACATTTCTTATTACAATCGTTGTAAACGTCATTTCTTAAATAAATCATTAAATAGATTTAATGTTACTCAATGTGCTCATTTACAGTTCAGTTGGGTGTTACTGTGAGTTTGTGCACATTACTCCATACACTGCTAAAATTTAAGATCATTTAATTTTACTCTCAGATGCTCATTGATGTAAAGAATATTTGGTACGTTTCACCATATCCATATCAATGCCTTGTAGTACACTTAATTTAGAAACTGGTGACTGTACCCATTGGTCTTGGGGCCCATCCTTTTAAGTTTGTTGAGCTACGTGGAATTTTGTAATCTTAATATACTGTGTGCATTAACGAATGATGTTCTATCCGCGTTTGCTCATGCCTTCCCTCATATTGTGAGTTAGCAGATCGTGTTTTTATGCTTCCCCCACATGTGTTATAAGCCTTCGTAATGGTACGTCTAGAAACAGCAAACACTTTCGCTATCTTGGTTATGGAAGCACCCACCATATGAGGGCCAACAATTTGCCCACATTCGAATTAACTGGACTCCAACATAATACACTCACAACTACACTGAATACTGTTCTGCCAACGGCTGGCACTTGCAACATACTGAAGGCGTTGAACGGCACCGTTCATAGTGAGGTACAAGAGTGTAGCCGGCAGGCTTGGCTATAACTGCATTTACGGTGAAGCACGCATTTGTCGAATGTGTTCCCATATTGTTGACCAACTCCTGTATAAGAGTGAAGTAGAGGTACAGGAATCAAGTAATACGTAGTCACGGTTATCCTGGTGAAAATTTATATGATGACCGTACACATATTTCAGCAAAATACAGTAACATATTTAAGAAACATCAGATAAAATAACGAAAGAAATGGACAATATGTAAAGTAAACGATGCAGAGTTTGTACAGTAATTCAGGCATGCAACAATTGAATCAGACAGAAAAGAAAGGTTTTGGGAACTTGCCAAGTCGATAATAACAAATGCAGCTACAGTCGCATTAGGAATAAGAAAGTTAGAACCTAAAAAGCATTGGATGACTGCATAAATATAGCATCTCACTGAGAAAAAGGAACAGACTAAAAAAAAAAAACAGAAAAGAACCTTGATCGATGTAAATCAATAAGAAACAAGATAACAGCAATGTGCCCTTCGGAGAAAGAAAAGTATATGGGAAAATCATTAAAGAAGTAGATGATTTTAAATACAGGAAACAGTATGAACCTTTATGAGAACGGACTGCAAGAACTTTTACTGAAGAAGACCATGCAACGACAGATGAGAAGACAGAGCCAGCTAGATATCTTTTTCCTCTACTTTCAACACGCTAAGTTTGTCTGTGCAGCAGCAGCATCCTCTCTTCATCAGCTTCCTTCGTCTCCATGAACTGAGGACATCCTGTCTCACGTCATGATTTTTTTTAATACAATGTTGTCGCTCGCTGCGTCGTTTTGTTCCCAATGATCTTCCCTGCGATAATGTTTCACAGAAAAATGTCGTGTCCAGGTAAGTGTGCAATGACTTTTGCTTTCCAATGGTCTATGGCTTATAATTGTTCTTTCTTGTCTCCAGTTGCTTTGAAAGCCATATCATTCGTAATTTTGTCAGTCGAGCTAGTTCTTCTAATTCTCCCCCTGAACAAAATTGCCGCAGCTTCGAAATGAGCACTCTCCGGTTTTGTTAACGTCCAGGTTCCTCATACACACGTCAGGGCCCTCCACCGAGTGGTCTATACAAATCTTTAATTGGTGTCAAAGCTGACGTGCTTGTTCCTTACAAGCTTCTTCTTATTTTAAAATGCAGTGCTGTCGTTCTCTTGATTTCCTTGAGACATCTATAGTTTTCTCCACGTTGCTACTGAGACAGTGAAAACTGATTACTGCCTGTTTTTATGTCTTTGTTACCTCTACCTCCTCTCTCGTCTATAACCATACATGGTTATTTATTTTTAGTTTTTAGGTTCTTATCTCTTGATTTAAAATCTTAAGCATTTCATTTTGATCTTTCTCTGGGTCTGTCGCTATTGCAGCATCATCGACAGATCTGACGCTGTGAATTTCAATACCAATAATCTGATTCCTGCCGTCATTTCTTTCATTGTTGTTATTGCCTCCTCGACGAACATATTAAATAAGTTTGGTCATATAGGACACTCCTTTCTTACTATTCTCCTTACTTTTGCTTCTTTCGTGTTGCCATTAATATCCAGTTAAGTACTTTATATTCAAAATTGATAGCCTATCCTTGAGGTGAGAAATGCACTGGACACAGGATGTCTAATCTTAACTGGTGACGTGGAGGTTGCCCAGTGAAGAAATGCTGTCCGCAATGAGTACTCCATGTGGTCCTCCCTTCTAACCGTGAGAATTTTAAAATAGTGGATGGTACGAAAGTGTTTAACAGTATTAGTGAACAATAACATTGGTTAGAACAGGATTGTGAGCCAGCCAATCGAATGTTTGGCAACAACCATGAACAAAGTTCTGGAGGGTGCAAAGACGTCACGTTGGAGGGACACTTGTGATCGAGACGCCATCAGCGTTATTTTCGGGTGGCCGTCTCGCCCGGACATTCAGCGCCGGTAGCAACCAAAGACACGAAGTGCACACCGACACTCACCACCACCCTACAAGAGAAGAGACCAGCCGTCGACAGCCCTCCCGTCCGCTTCCTTCACGTTGCTAGCAGACGCCACTAACCGACCGCAACACACTTTCCTCTGTGTCGATATCAGCCTGATGGCCGCATGGTCAGTTGCAAAAAATGGCTCTGAGCACTATGGGACTTAACATCTGAGGTCATCATTCCCCTAGAACTTAGAACGAGTTAAACTTAACTAACCGAAGGACATGACACACATCCATGCCCGAGGCAGGATTCGAACCTGCGACAGCAGTCGCGCGGTTCCTGACTGAAGTGCCTAGAACCGCTCGGCCACCGCGGCCGGCCGGTCAATTGCACTACAGCCCTCATCTAAGTACGCCTGCCACGAATTAAACCACCCTAGTAACGACCCTGAGCTTGTGTGATCGATAATGGGCAAACTAATATTTCCTTTTATTGCGAAAAAATATAGTTTATAAACTTATATGAAGAACCGTAGTCGAAAGGCATTATTTGCTTCTACAAATAAATGTTTCCAACCTACATTTTTTCTGATGGCGTTCCTAATAAATTTACCGAATATACTAATGCTACAATTAAGTGCAATTTAAGATGTTGCGCTTCATTTTAATTTAACGTATAAATGCAGCAATTGATTGCAGTTTTATATACAGCGTGTTCGGAAATTTCCGTTACAAACTTCTAGGAGTAGTAGAGGAAAGGAACCCATGTCCGGAAACGTAACGTTTCTGTGCTACAGCCGATTGAAAACATGTTCGCTATGCGAATGTAAGATGGTAGTGATGGTAGGGAAGGGGGAATGTCGTTTCGTCGGAACGGCTTATGCCATTTTACGTCCATCCACGTCTCCGACCTAGCTCGATCAACAACCACGTGTCTGTGAGTGTTAAAGAAAAATTAGTGAGTACACGTTTCCAGAAAACATCGGCTTGATTCATCTGAATGGCGAAGCTCACAGTAATAGAAAAGCTTCTGGTTGCCTTTATCAAGAATGTTCTCTGCAACGTCCCACTCCATGGCACAGCATTTACGCCACCACTTCGAGAAAGGGTACATTCATCTCAGCAGGAGCGACTTTGGTGCTCCATAAAGACACCGCACTTCCGAATTGGAAGAGGTCGTACTGCTTCACGTTCGAGAGAACCCATTAATGAGTGCACGACCATCTTCTTTGGCTATTAACAAGTGAAACAGTAAAACAAGCGATCTACTGCGTGACGCCTAGTCAGTTACTTGTAAAAGTGGTCACGTTTCAAATATATTATCAAATTGTTTTAGCATGGAAACTGTACGTTTCCGGGCATGGGTTGCGTTTCAAAATATTATCTGCTCACTCCTCTTTACAAGTTCTAGAAATTTGTATCGGGATATTCCGAACACCTTGTATGTCGCATTGGGCTTCAAATGCCGTTCACTGCATAAATTGGCACCTGACGAGGGGCGCGTTCCGCCTGGAAGCGCCCATTGCCCATTATCTTGTTTTTAAATTCCCAGTTTTTCTTTGCATTTACCTTTAGACGTTGTTTTTCTATATTAAGGAAACTTTTGTCTACCTTTAACGTTAAGTGAGACTAGCGTAAACTAATTGAATGGCATTGCAAGTTGTTACCAATGGACTCACGAACAGAATTAGTCAGTTAGTCCTCCATTTTCAATATTTTCATCTAAACTTAAAATTTCAGTACCACAGTACAGGTCTTCGATATTATCTGTCTATCTGCAACTCTCTTGCCCTCATCATGGATCGTTTTCTGGCTTGTCCTAAGAGCCTACAAATGAGATGAATATTTCGATGGTAACAGTAATCACACAAATGTCTTATTTTCGATAACCTCTTTCGACAGACTATCCTGTCATTTCCAAGTCTTCAAAGATATTTGTTACAAGTCGTGTTCATTGGGAGTTAGAACACTATCCTGTGTTGCCATATTAGTGGCTACAATGTAGCTCATCTCACAAAGTTTTGTCACAAATAAAACCTTTACAACTGAAATGCACCTTCTGTACATGGTCATGCCATTCCTGACAAACCTTCATACAGGGTGGAGACAAACTGTGTCACGAAATTTTAACCCTGGATAGCTGATGCCAGGAGGAACCAAAATTACTAGACTTGTGTAGATGGACAATGCGCAATTTTTAAACTGCGTTAATCTGGCGCCACACGCTCCAATTAGCCGTGGGATTTCCCTGTTGCCGTTTGTCGGTAGACGGGCAGCGCTATTGTTGTCGGTTCACACATACAATCGTCCGTCACCCGGTCACTGCCCCATCGTCATACGCGCACGTGTCAAATAGGTCTTGCTGTTTGCCTCCACCTTACGTCAGGGTCATTCACACGTAAGCTACGATGCGGAGAACACACATGTCACCTGCGGTTTAGTTGTAAGTAAGCATGGCGGTACAGTATTCGTTCGAAGAACAACGACATATTGTTTTAGTTTATGGACTAACCGACAGTAATGCGCATGAAGCTCTACGGTTGTATGAGGAACAGTACCCAGCCGTTGGGCATTTTCTCTGCCCAGGGATTGGGTGTTTGTGTTGCCCTCATCATTTCATTATCATCATCATTCTTGAGAGTGGCTATATTGGACTGCGTAACAATACGATTGTGTAAAAATTGGGACTTTGTACAGGCGCTGATATCGCGCAGTTGAGAGCCCCACAAACCTAACGTCATCATCATCATCATCATCATCATCGAAAGCTTGATATGAGATTGGATAAACGATTGAAGAAAACAAGCAAACAATAATCTTTGAAAATGAAATCAGTTGGGAGTTCATAAAAGATAGATTCATGATATTAAACTTGAATGTCGTAAAAATGAAGTAAAAAAAAATGATTGCGAGGGAAGAAATACCAGTAGAATTGGAACAAGTACGAATGCAAGTTTCCAGGCGACACTACAGAAAGTAATATAGCCTTAGAAATGTTGTATAACAGAGCAGACAGCTTGCATTATATAAGCCTATGTGATAATCAGTAGTTTGATTAGGAATAGAATCTTGTTTACCATCAACTTTGAGGACGAATCAGTAGTAGAAGCCCAGAAACCATTCTCATACCTGGTGAAGGTAGGCCGCAAGGAATAAACCGTAGGTAGGCTAATTGCGTCAAAAGAGCCATTCTTCAACAAATGAGTTAATGCAGTGCTGTAGAAGAACGTTAAATATTACATTTTTACAGCAGAAAAGATACGAAGAACTGTAGACGACGAAAGAAGTGTACTGCACAAAGATGGATCTGTCACGTCCTCCGAACTACTCTCCTGGAAATGGAAAAAAGAACACATTGACACCGGTGTGTCAGACCCACCATACTTGCTCCGGACACTGCGAGAGGGCTGTACAAGCAATGATCACACGCACGGCACAGCGGACACACCAGGAACCGCGGTGTTGGCCGTCGAATGGCGCTAGCTGCGCAGTATTTGTGCACCGCCGCCGTCAGTGTCAGCCAGTTTGCCGTGGCATACGGAGCTCCATCGCAGTCTTCAACACTGGTAGCATGCCGCGACAGCGTGGACGTGAACCGTATGTGCAGTTGATGGACTTTGAGCGAGGGCGTATAGTGGGCATGTGGGAGGCCGGGTGGACGTACCGCCGAATTGCTCAACACGTGGGGCGTGAGGTCTCCACAGTACATCGATGTTGTCGCCAGTGGTCGGCGGAAGGTGCACGTGCCCGTCGACCTGGGACCGGACCGCAGCGACGCACGGATGCACGCCAAGACCGTAGGATCCTACGCAGTGCCGTAGGGGACCGCACCGCCACTTCCCAGCAAATTAGGGACACTGTTGCTCCTGGGGTATCGGCGAGGACCATTCGCAACCGTCTCCATGAAGCTGGGCTACGGTCCCGCACACCGTTAGGGCGTCTTCCGCTCACGCCCCAACATCGTGCAGCCCGCCTCCAGTGGTGTCGCGACAGGCGTGAATGGAGGGACGAATGGAGACGTGTCGTCTTCAGCGATGAGAGTCGCTTCTGCCTTGGTGCCAATGATGGTCGTATGCGTGTTTGGCGCCGTGCAGGTGAGCGCCACAAAGAGGACTGCATACGACCGAGGCACACAGGGCCAACACCCGGCATCATGGTGTGGGGAGCGATCTCCTACACTGGCCGTACACCACTGGTGATCGTCGAGGGGACACTGAATAGTGCACGGTACATCCAAACCGTCATCGAACCCATCGTTCTACCATTCCTAGACCGGCAAGGGAACTTGCTGTTGACAATGCACGTCCGCATGTATCCCGTGCCACCCAACGTGCTCTAGAAGGTGTAAGTCAACTACCCTGGCCAGCAAGATCTCCGGATCTGTCCCCCATTGAGCATGTTTGGGACTGGATGAAGCGTCGTCTCACGCGGTCTGCACGTCCAGCACGAACGCTGGTCCAACTGAGGCGCCAGGTGGAAATGGCATGGCAAGCCATTCCACAGGACTACATCCAGCATCTCTACGATCGTCTCCATGGGAGAATAGCAGCCTGCATTGCTGCGAAAGGTGGATATACACTGTACTAGTGCCGACATTGTGCATGCTCTGTGGCCTGTGTCTATGTGCCTGTGGTTCTGTCAGTGTGATCATGTGATGTATCTGACCCCAGGAATGAGTCAATAAAGTTTCCCCTTCCTGGGACAATGAATTCACGGTGTTCTTATTTCAATTTCCAGGAGTGTAGTTATCGCGTCGCTGATCAGTATAGTAAAGGTACAAATTAATAAAAGCACAACTAAAACTGTAATTAAAGAAAGACAAGTCATAGATGTTCTTAAGCATGTATGCAGATGTGAAAAGATTAGCACAAGATAGAAAGACATCGAGAATATCACCAATATAAGAATGTTTGGATGTATTAATTTTGCAGACTGAATAACATAGTACATAAGAGTGGCTTTTAATTTAAGTTCCGGATATCTATAACCCAGTAAGAAATAACATGTAATGGATTACTGATACATAGGCTCTGTCACAGAAAAGTACTATGATGTAGTTTCTGTTCCGCTTTCTTATGTACGCCATTAGCTTACGATAAATATTTTACTACATTACTCTGCCAGAATTAATGGAACATGTTCCAAATGGTTCAAATGGCTCTGAGCGCTATGGGACTGAACTTCTGAGGTCATCAGTCCCCTAGAACTTAGAACTATTTAAACCTAACTAACCTAAGGACATCACACACATCCATGCCCGAGGCAGGATTCGAACCTGCGATCGTAGCGGTCGCGCGATTCCAGACTGTAGCGCCTAGAACCGCTCGGCCACACAGGAACATCTTCCACTCAACGTCCAACGGCGAATATGGTAGCGACACGACGGTGCACCCGCTCACTTGGCATTTGGATGAATCCTTTGGGAGAACGGTGCACAGGTGCTGCCCACTATGTAGTACCCGTCAAACAGGGATTTGTACTGCCAAAAGCAACGCGTTCATATCCCAGTAACAGGCGGAAAACCCGTAGTGTTGTCCCGCCTGGAACTTCCGCAACTTTGGCCACCACAGCTTTTGCCAGTAAAGGTCTTAAAACTTCAACCCGACGCCTCTTTTACCTTGACGTCACAAATACGAGTACACTGAATTCTTGCCATGCCATATATATATATATATATATATATATATATATATATATATATATATATATATGGTGCGTGGTACAGCGCGTATTAGACCGCACTCTCTGTAGCAATGTATAACTGAATAAATGGTCTCTAGCATGGAAAACATGCGTATACGGAGTAAGTTCATGACACCTGTTTTTGTTCCGTATCCTCTCATCAATCAATCCCTAGAGTTTGTACACGCTGGAAAACATCCATCAAAATACGCACTGAAGAGCCAAAGTAACTGGTACACTTGCTAATATCGCATAGGGGCCACGCCAGCATGCATAAGCGCCGCAATAAGACGTGGCATGGTCTCGATTAATGTCTGAAGTACTGCTGGAGGAAACTGATATATATATATATATATATATATATATATATAATATGGGCTGTATCATGCGACCACAGTTACCAAATGCCTGGTTTCCTTCTAGAGGGTGGTATTTTTCTCCATATCTCATTCGTTATCGCCCTCTCCTGCAATAGTAATTGGTAACGTTGCGTCGTGTTCACTTGGCTTGCAGACTTGAGTGAATGTGATACAGCGTTGTACACAATGGTTCCATATTCGAATTGAGAGCTTGCCGACACTGTGTTCACTTATGAAAAGGCGAATGGCAACGAGACGGGAGACTCATCCGCTACGAGGACAACCACAGCATTAGATGTTTGCAACAGTGTTTCGCCGGATATCTGAGACAGGGTCGTTTCAGGGAGAAGGAAATCATGAAGCAGGTGCATGTTCGGATATCGGACTTGGAGGAAAGTGAGATGAACACTGAGACAGGCGACCGCGTGTCAGTGCCAGGTAGTTGATCCGCCAATACAGGGTAAGCCAGGCGACCTTGTGGACCTTCTCCATGGCAACTGTTACCGTTATCACTTACAGTGTGTGCAGGACTTACTAGCGACAGACTCTCCTCGTAGGGAGCCGTTTTGTCACCGGTTTCTTCAGTGATCTACCCTATTCACAGATGATACCACCTTTATCTGGAGTGGTATCTTCAACGTTCATAACAATCATCTTTCGGATAGTATGCAGAAACGCCATGGTATGGTGAAAATCATCAACTTCGTTGCAGAGAGAATGTGTGGACTGTGATGATTGGTGACCATATTTTGGGACTAGTCTGCCTTCCACGTCGCCTAACTGGCCGCAGTTATCGGAGTGTCTTGCGGGTGACTTTGCCTCCCCTTCTAGAAGAAGTGCCATTGATGATCCGAAGGGTTATGTGGCTGCTACATTGTGGTGCCCCAAACCACTTCACCATTAACGGCCTGACGCATCTCAGTCGTGTCTTCCCCGATAGATGGATTGCAGGAGGAGGGTCCAGTTGCATGGCCTGCACGTTCACCGGATCTCAACTCGTGCGGTATCTGTTTTTAGGGCCATCTCAAAAGTATCGTGTGTGCAGAGCTCATTCCAGAGGTGGAGACATTGGAGCAGTGTATTCATGCGGACATTGACACTCTTCTGATGGATCCTGGCCTATGTGAACTTGTGAGACAGATCATGCTACTGCGGTTTCACGTATGCCACGTTGAGCCACATGGAAACAGTTTTCGACACGTACTGCAATTGTCGCTGCGTGGTACAGCGCGTATTAGACCGCACTCTCTGTAACAATGTATAACTGAATAAATGGTCTCTAGCATGGAAAACATGCATATACGGAGTAAGTTCATGACACCTGTTTTTGTTCCGTATCCTCTCATCAATCAATCCCTAGAGTTTGTACACGCTGGAAAACATCCATCAAAATACGCACTGAAGAGCCAAAGTAACTGGTACACATGCTAACATCGCATAGGGGCCACGCCAGCATGCATAAGCGCCGCAATAAGACGTGGCATGGTCTCGATTAATGTCTGAAGTACTGCTGGAGGAAACTGACACATGAACCTGCAGGACTGTCCATAAATCCGTAAGTGTAGTGGGGATTGAGATCTTTTCTGAATAGCACGTGGCGAGGCATCCCAGATATGCTCAATAATGTTCATTTCTGGGGAGTTTGGTGGCAAGCGGAAGTGTTTAAACTCAGAAAATTGTTCCTGGAGCCACTGTGTAGCAATTCACAACTTGTGGGGTGTCGCATTGTCCTGCTGAAATTGCCCAAGTCAGTTGGAATGCGCAAGAGACACGAATGGATGCATTTGATCAGACAGAATGCTTATGTACATGTCACATGTCAGAGTCGTACGTAGACGTACAGGTGTCTTACATCACTTCAACTGCACATTCCCCACACCATGACACAGCCCCCAGAAGCTTGAACAGTCCCCATCAATGATGTTCTGTTGACTGGTTCGCACGCTAACACTTGTTGATGGCCCAGCATTGAAATCTGCAGTAATTTGCGGAAGTGTTGCACTTCTGTCACGCTGAACGATTCTCCTCAGTCGTCGTTGGTCCCATTCTTGCAGGGTCTTTCTACTGTCAGAGATTTGATGTTTTACCGGATTCCTGATACGAGGGCTGTCCAGAAAGTAAGTTACGATCGGTCGCGAAATGGAAACGATTATGAAAATCCGATAAAGCTTTGCAAAGATGTGTTGGGCAGTGTCTCCAGTATGACTCTAGGTAGAATTATGCCGCTCTTTTCATTCCTGAGCTCTCAGTGAGCGCGTGAAGATGTTATAGAAAATAGTATCTCCCGCCAATTACGAGGGCCTGGTGAGAATTTTCCCCTGAAGCTATGCAACCAACATTACATAACTGTCGTGCGATTTCTTCTTCAAGACAATTCTCAGCCTCATTCTGCAGGGGCAATGAAGATGTTCCTGCATCGATTCAATTGGAAATGTTTGGTTATCCACAATACAGCCCGTAATTGTCTTCCACTGAGTTTCATCTCTGCTCAAACGAACCGCTGGCTATGAAGACAACATTTTGGCACAGACAACGAGCTTTAGGCCAGCGTAGAGAATTGGCGGAAAGCACTGGCGGTTGCCTTCTATGAAGAGGGTATTGGAAACTTGCTACAACGCTACGACGAATGTCGACGGCGACTACGTAGAGTAGTAGCTGAAAGGTGTAGCTAACTGTTATAAATGAAACATTTCTGATTTTCACAGTGATTTTCATTTCGCGATCAATCGTACAGGGTGTTTCAAAAATTACCGGTATATTTGAAACGGCAACAAAAACTAAACGAGCAGCGATAGAAGTACACCGTTTGTTGCAATATGCTTGGGACAACAGTACATTTTCAGGCAGACAAACTTTCGAAATTACAGTAGTTACAATTTTCAACAACAGATGGCGATGCAAGTGATGTGAAAGATATAGAAGACAACGCAGTCTGTGGGTGCGCCAATCTGTACGTCGTCTTTCTGCTGTAAGCGTGTGCTGTTCACAACGTGCAAGTGTGCTGTAGACAACATGGTTTATTCCTTAGAACAGAGGATTTTTCTGGTGTTGGAATTCCACCGCCTAGAACACAGTGTTGTTGCAACAAGACGAAGTTTTCAACGGAGGTTTAATGTAACCAAAGGACCGAAAAGCGATACAATAAAGGATCTGTTTGAAAAATTTCAACGGACTGGGAACGTGACGGATGAACGTGCTGGAAAGGTAGGGCGACCGCGTACAGCAACCACAGAGGGCAACGCGCAGCTAGTGCAGCAGGTGATCCAACAGCGGCCTCGGGTTTCCGTTCGCTGTGTTGCAGCTGCGGTCCAAATGACGCCAACGTCCACGTATCGTCTCATGCGCCAGAGTTTACACTTCTATCCATACAAAATTCAAACGCGGCAACCCCTCAGCGCCGCTACCATTGCTGCACGAGAGACATTCGCTAACGATATAGTGCACGGGATTGATGACGGCGATATGCATGTGGGCAGCATTTGGTTTACTGACGAAGCTTATTTTTACCTGGACGGCTTCGTCAATAAACAGAACTGGCGCATATGGGGAACCGAAAAGCCCCATGTTGCAGTCCCATCGTCCCTGAATCCTCAAAAAGTACTGGTCTGGGCCGCCATTTCTTCCAAAGGAATCATTGGCCCATTATTCAGATCCGAAACGATTACTGCATCACGCTATCTGGACATTCTTCGTGAATTTGTGGCGGTACAAACTGCCTTAGACGACACTGCGAACACCTCGTGGTTTATGCAAGATGGTGCCCGGCCACATCGCACGGCCGACGTCTTTAATTTCCTGAATGAATATTTCGATGATCGTGTGATTGCTTTGGGCTATCCGAAACATACAGGAGGCGGCGTGGATTGACCTCCCTATTCGCCAGACATGAACCCCTGTGACTTCTTTCTGTGGGGACACTTGAAAGACCAGGTGTACCGCCAAAATCCAGAAACATTTGAACAGCTGAAGCAGTACATCTCATCTGCATGTGAAGCCATTCCGCCAGACACGTTGTCAAAGGTTTCGGGTAATTTCATTCAGAGACTACGCCATATTATTGCTACGCATGGTGGATATGTGGAAAATATCGTACTATAGAGTTTCCCAGACCGCAGCGCCATCTGTTGTTGAAAATTGTAACTACTGTAATTTCGAAAGTTTGTCTGCCTGAAAATGTACTGTTGTCCCAAGCATATTGCAACAAACGGTGTATTTCTATCGCTGCTCGTTTAGTTTTTATTGCCGTTTCAAATATACCGGTCATTTTTGAAACACCTTGTGTTAACGGTACACTCGTGAAATGATCGCACGGGAAAATTCCCGCTTCATCAGTACCTTGGAAATGTTTTGTCCTATCACTTTTCTCCGACTATAACACAACATTCAAACTCACTTAAATCTTGATAACTTGCTATTGTAGCAGCAAGTAACCGATCTAACAACTGCACCAGACACTTGTTGTCTTACATAGGCGTTTTTGACCGCAGCGCCGTTTTCTGCCTGTTTACATACCTCTGCATGAGGCGCTTCAGTGCATGTTTATGAAAGTGTGTGTGTGTGTGTGTGTGATTAAAGTTAACTTTCAAAGGATATGAATGAGCAGTGAAAATGAAGGAGGATTACTAGATCTGTTGAACGAGATTAACAGTCTAACGAGTACAGAATATGGACTGAGAGTAAATCGAAGAAAGAGAGAAGCAATGATAAGAAAGAGAAATGAGAATAACGACAAACTTAATATCAGAACTGGGGATCACGATGTAGACAAAGTTATGAATTTCTGGTACCTAAGCAGCAACGTAAACCGTGATGGACCGAGCAAGGAGGAAATAAGAAGCAGACTAACACTGTGAAAAGTGCATTTCTGGACAAAAGAAGTCTACTAGCATCAAACATAGGCATTGACTTAAGGAATAATATTTTGGGAATGTAGATTAGGAGCACAGCGTTGTATGGCAGTGAAACATGGACTGTAGGAAAACCGGAACAGAATAAAATCGACGCATTGGAGACGCGGAGCTATGTACGAATGTTGAAAATTAGATAGAATGAAATGGGAAGAAATGAGGAGGTTATCCGTAGAATCGGATTAATGGAAAACACTGACAAAAGAAAGGAGAAAGCTGATAGGACACCTGTTAAGACACCAGGGAATAACTTCGTTCGTACTAAAGGGAGCTGTAGAGGGTGAAAACTGTAGAGGAGGACAGAGATTTGAATACACGCAGCATATGGTTTAGGACGTAGGTTGTAAGTTCTACCCTGAGATCAAAAGGTTGACACAGAAGAGGAATTCGTGGCCGACCGGATCACACCAGTCAGAAGAGTATAGTATCAAAAACATAAACAAAATCTACATCTATATCCATACTTTCGTAACTACCTGGCGGTAAAGGAGATGCTAGTGTGTACTTACCATTAATCGTATTACTAAGTCTTCTTCCTGTTTCATTCACGTATGAAGCGCGGCGAGAATGACTGTTTAAATGCCTCGGTGCACGTTGTAATTAATCTAATCTTGTATTTGCTTTCCCTGCTCGAGCAATACGTAGCGGATTGTAGTATATTCCCAGAGGCATCATTTTAGCTCTTTCACGAAACTTGATAAGTAAGCTTGAAAGGTGGCTACACTGAGCCACAGCGCCAGAGATCGCGCTGGAGAGTATTGTTCCGCCGCCTCCACTGGCAGTGATTATTGAGATGTCGTAGTGGGCAGTGGTTGTTGAGAACTCGTAGTAGTCAGTGCTTGTTAAGAACTCGTAGCAGAGAGTGTTTGTTGAGATGTGCTAGTAGGGAGTGCTTGCTGAGATGTGATACTGAAAAGTTCTTGTTGAGATGTGGTAATAGCGAGTCGGTGTGGAGAGATTGTAATGTCTAGAGTGCTTTTCATCAAGATAAATTAAGGTAAAAAAAAAACGTGCATGGGGGCTTTGAATGCAAATAATTTTAATTTTTTGCTTTAGTAGCTGTCTGTTCGGTTACGAAGTCTCGTAACGGTTGGCCCTGACTAGTATTATTACGCAATCTGACTGCATAGAACAACAACAAAGAATGAAATGGAAATTTTCATTCACACAATTAATTAATTAAGTCCCCAGCAACTATAAAACCTACGAAACCAAAACTCAAGTGTAACTGTTCTGTGTGTGGAAGTATGACTCAACGTACGCATCTGGCACGGTTCTTCTTCAACAACACAAGAAATTTTAAATATCATTTATACTGAATTAATTAAAGAAAATAGAAATACCATAATTACTCAAGAAAACCAGAATTACACTCTAATACAAGAACACAAGCCAGATGCTTTGTTGACTGAACCTGTAATGACGCATTATTCAGGACATTGAAATAATGAGAAAGAAAAGAAAAGTAGTTTGTTACCTTAATTTATCTTGATGAAAAGCACTCTAGACATTACAATCTCTCCACACCGACTCGCTATTACCACATCTCAACAAGAACTTTTCAGTATCACATCTCAGCAAGCACTCCCTACTAGCACATCTCAACAAACACTCTCTGCTACGAGTTCTTAACAAGCACTGACTACTACGAGTTCTCAACAACCACTGCCCACTACGACATCTCAATAATTACTGCCAGTGGAGGCGGCCGAACAATACTCTCCAGCGCGATCTCTGGCGCTGTGGCTCAGTGTAGCCGCCTTTCAAGCTTCCTGTATAGAGTTTGCGTCTATCTTCAAGAGTGTGCCAGTTAAATTTCTTTAGCATTCCTGGGACATCCTCCTACGTGTCAAATAAGCCTGTGGTCACTCGTGCTGCCATTCCACATATAAGTTACATTTCCCCTATCAGTCCTATTTGGTACGATTTCAATACAATATTCTAGGATGAGCCTAACAAGTGTTTTCTACGCAGTCTCCTTTGTAGAATGATTGCGTTTCCATAGTACTCTATCAAAAGTTCGAAGTCTGTGATCCGCTTTTCCTACTGTTAAAACTATGTGATCATACCATTTTATACCCCTACAAAGTGTTATACTGTGTTATTTATATGAGTTGAGCAACTGTGACTCGCTGGTGGTATACTCATAGGATACTACGCGTTTTAAGTTTGTAAGGTTTGTAAAATGCGTAATTGTTTATTTCCGAACTTTTAAAGCAAGCTCACAAACGCTGTACCACTTTGAAATTTTATCAACATTCGATTGAATATTGGTACAGCTGTTTTTCTAACAGTACTTCTTTAAAGGTATCCGTATAATCTGCAAAATATGGTGAGGTGAATATTAATATCGCCTTCAGATAATTAACATATAACATGAACAGGAATAGTCCCATCACACGTCCCTGGAGCACACTCGAAATTGCTACTGCATTTGTCGATGACTTCATCCTCGATAACATGCTGTGTCCTCCCCATTAAGAAATACTCAGTCCAGTGGCAAATTTCGTTTGAATTCCCATACAACTGCACTTTTGAGGAGAGGTGCAGGTGTGGTAACAGAGAAATATTTCATTTACCTGACTGCACTGATACTTAGTTTTCAGGTTATCATGAGGGAAAATTACGAAATGGGTTTCATATGATAGGCGTGTTCGGAGTCCATGCTGGGTGGCGTGGGAGTCGTCATTCTGCTCGAGGTACCTCATTATATTTATATGTTATATGATTCTACAACCAATGGACGTTAAACATACCGGCGAGTGGTTTTGCGGATCTGTTGTACTATTCTTCTTGTAGACTGCTGTGACCTGTACGGTAGGTTCTGGTTAAAAGAGATGCTAACTCAGTGGCAAATTCAGTATATCATGTGACGGAATTTGACAGCGATTCCGGCGAACACTGGAGCTTTGCTCAATATTATCGATTTCAGCAGTTTCTGAAGACCACAGGCGCTAATGCGTACATCATTCATTTTTGAAATGGCTTGAAAAATTAAATTAAGTATTCCAAAGTTTCATTTTTAAAGAGACATTTGGAAATCGAATTCAGAGTTTTCCTACCCTCAGTTTCAGTCCTTTCGCGTTCTTTGAACTTTCACTTCGATTCTTAATAGCGCAACACCGGGAGAGACATCAAGGATTTGCCAAAATCATATGATGATTTCAGGATTACGTATCATATCCATAAGTGTTACATTTACAATATATTTCAGTGCCTTCCAGACAGATCAAAACAATATCTAATATACTCTAGCCATAACATGTAAGTACCTGAAAAGAAGTGTCAGCGTCCAGATCATCCTTCTGTATACTGAATCATGAAACTATGACGTAAGCCAATCAATAAGTGTCTACAGATGTATAAATATTCCCAATTATTATACTGCTGTCCGTAATAGTGGCATTACTGTACGCAAGATTCATCACTACTCTATTACAGTTACGTAACTTGCTCGTTCATTAATAATCTTAGAGAGCATTGATTCTTTTGTCGTAAGAAATTTGCTATAAAAATTTCTCTGTTGCAGACCACCACATTTAGCTGCTACATAAACTATTCTACAATTTCAGTATGTCGTAAAACGTCTCGTAGGTGCAGTGAGTTGCGTAACGCTTAACCTCGCAGAAGGAACGGCTTTTGTAGCATCGACCGTTTCTACATCGTCCTGTTACGGGTCGCCGGATGCGGAAGTGGCCTTACTTGCATGAAAAATGTGTCTCTACTGGCAGAAATACAGCGGAATAGCAACAGAAATCACGAGCGAAATCAAAATATAGTGGAGCTGGTACTCAGGGGCACCGGAAACGGTTACTATCAATAACTGCTGTCTGAAAACCAATGTCGCTACACTCGGTTTCCAGTATGGATACGAAACTGTAGAAATAACTTCAACTAAATTTATTTATACATGAATACCTTATATTCAAATAGATACCTGTCTTGTAGGGTATTTATACTGTTCATCATTAACATTTGATATGACAGAACATTAAATTTGAGATTTGGTATAAAATATTTTGAATGTATGCGAAATATGAGTGGAATGTATTCAGACAGATGACATGTATTGTCAAATGTGATTTTGATGTATAACTTTTTCAAGTTCCATAAAGGTTTTAATAAAAGAAAATTTTCATATCACTATACTATTACTATCGAATATGGCACATAAGAATAGATAAAACTGTATCAGAGAATACCCAAAATTTTCTTCAAAATCAGTACAGAAATGTTTGTTTGAAAGATAAGATTAAATTATTGTCTAAATGCAGTTTAGTGTCAGCAGAAATACACATTTACCCGTAAGCGTTACATCGAAATGAAATGGGCTTATGGCATTACCTGCTGTTGGTACCAATGACGATTTGCAGCCGCCTGCTGCATGTCTTTCTACTTTATACGACGTCGGCTGGTTCACTTCATTGATAATGAATGGCTATGGGGCAACATATAGCCCTACCACCCTGTGGAGGAAACCCCAGACCGGACGGGAATCGAACCCAGAATCCCGTGATTGAGTCATCAAGGTTAACCACAACACTAAGAGCCGCTGGCAGAGCTCCATTAATTGGGTAACAAATTGGGAAGTAATTTATATTTTCATCTCAATAAAATATTAGACAAATTAAAATCTAAGTCTACAGCTATTTTAGAACATTGTAGAAGGTACTTGATATTTTTATCACCATTGTCATTTCTGAATTGTTGATATAAACATAGAATAAGGAAAACTAATCTGCGAAGGAATACTGGGGCCAATACATTAACCTTACAAATACTTTCTTTCTAGTTATTAATTTTCCGACTGGTTGGTTACGGCGTGCCACTAATTCCTCACCCGTGCCAAACTTTTCATGTCAGATCAGCAATTGCAACCTACGTTCTCAATGATTTGCTGGATGTGTTCCAGTCTTCCTCTACAGTTTTTACCCTCTAAAGCTTCCTCTGGTACCATGGAAGTTATTCCCTGATAAAAGATGTCGTGCCATCTTGTCCCTTCTTCTCCGCAGTGAATTCCATATATTCCTTTCGTAGCTGATTCTATGGAGAACCTCTTCATTCCTTAGTAAGGAATTCTACTATAGCACCACGTCTCAAATGCTTCAATTCCCTTCTGTTTGGGTTTCCCAACACTAACTGTTTCACTAACACACAATGCTGTGCTATAAACGTACATTCTCAGGTACTCCTTCCTCACATAAAGGCCTATGTTTAATACTAGCATACTTGTCTTGGCCAGGAATGCCCTCTTCCGTAGTTTTAGTCTGATTTTTACGTCCTCGTTGCTCCGTCCGCCATGAATTATTTTGCTGGCTAGGTATCGGAATTCCTTACTTCACGTACTTAGGCCTGTGATACAAAATTCTGATGTTACATTACTCTCTGTTCTCAATTCTGCTAGTACATTACCTTCGCCTTTCTTCGATGTACTTTCCGTCCACATTCTGTACTCATTAGACGGCTCATTCCATTCGCCAGATCCTGCAATTTTTCTTCACATTTACGGAGGACAACAATGTCATAATCGAATTGTATCATTGATATCCACTGGGCTTGAATATACCGCCCGGCCCCCTCACTCAAACCATTCTTTTACTTCCGTTAATGCTTCTTCGATTTACAGATTGAATAATGTGGGCAAAAGACTACATCCCAGCGTTACACACTACGTTATTGGTCTTCCAGTCTTATTGTTTCCTCTTGGTAATTGTATATAACGTGTATTATCTGTCTCTCGCTATAGCTTACCCCTATGTTCCTCACAATTTAGAACATCTTGCACCACCTTACATTGTCGAACGCTTTCTTCAGGTTGACAAATCATACGAACTTGTTGATGTTTTTCAGGCTTGCTTCCATTATCAACCGCAACGTCAGAAGTTTCTTCTGGTGGCTTTACCATTCGTAAAGACAAAACGATAGAAATCTAAATATTCATCAATTTTCTTTCCCCTTCCATCGTATATCATTCTCATCGTCAACTTCGATGTATTATGTGTGATAAACTCGCATACGTCGGCTCTTGCTGCCTTCGGAATTGTGTGGATTCTGTTTTTTCCGTAAGACCGATGGTATAGCGCCAGTGTCATTGACTCTAATCACTAAATGAACAGTCGTTTAGCTGCCAACTTCCCCAGTGATTTTACATGTTCCTTCGTAATTTTATCTATAATTCTTATGTGGAAAAATATATTTCCCGTTTCTGGTATTTATCGAGTTTTACAGGAGACTTTCCTTGATTGTAATCAAATTCTGGTACTAGGAAATCCCTCCAGAATATTTGTATATGGGACTACTTAAGCTTTACAACAATTTCACGTACAGGGGGCGTAATGACTACTGTGCGTTCGTGCTGTTGTCTGCATGACATTACTGTTTGACGCCCACACGTGTGTGTCGGAAGCTGATGTCGTGTGTGTTATGCTGTATCTTAATTCTGTTCATTCAGTTAGTGATTAGCAAGTAAGTCTGTTTGGAAGGTGTCGAAGCAATACCGGTATTACTGTTGTTGGATTTAACGCTCACCACTCGTAAAACAGAAGTGATGGATGGTGTGATTTATGGTTTCTCCGAAGATGCAAGTCTGCAAGGGATCTGGCTGTCGAAATGTTGTAGGAGAAACACAATGAATGTTGTAAGTGACAGAAAGAATATTGTATCATTATTTAGAAGAAAGTAATTACGTTGAGTTTGGGGCTGCTAAGTTTACAGCGGAAACAAATGCTGAGTATTCCCATCTATATGCTGTCTTGTAGTAGCACAAATGGTACCACGCCATGAGAAGGAAGGAATCAACGTATAAGGAGCACGCATTAGGTACAGAAGTGAAGCTTCTGTGAAAATGCTAGGAAGTCCAACTACCCAGTACCATTCCAAAACTGACGATGCTAAGGTCTTTTGACTTATTTTCCCCGTTACATCGCCGAGATTTGATGAACACAGCGCACAGGACACCAGCTCGTTTATGTTACCCGTAAATCGCACTTTTTCACCGAATGACATCTTATGTGCGTGAACCTCAACAACCAGCTTCAACATTTTCTCCCATTTTGATAGGAACACCGAAGGATAGTGGTGTGACTTACAGCATAACATTACGTGGGATGGTTATATTATCCAATTCAGGTACTTTATAGAACGAAATTACTTGCATAATTATGTCCAATTGAGTAAAATATACTTAAACGTATGATACACACAGTATGGAAATACTGCACAAGTTACACCCTGTTTCCTCATTAAAACTTTTATGATAGCCAAATTAGAAAACAGTGTGCTCATGTGAAACATTCCCTTTGACAGAAAACGTCGAAAACAAATTGTATTTAGTGTTTTCTGGTATCTTTCCGTTGATACATGTGATAGTTACCAAAATCTTTTACTGCATTGTTTTCTTCAGTGTTTCTATAAAAGCAGCGCAAATTACAGCATGTAGCAGCTTGGATTTAACAGTGGCATCTAGAAACTGGGGAAGAGTTTCAGACTCCTGTGGAGCTAATACAGCACTTTTATCTGTACAACCGCCCTTACAGTTAATCAGAAATGAGAGGTGTGAAGTCAAGTTTCTGGTGTGCTGTTTTAAAGACTTTGATGTTAGACCTTGATGTTGCCTTGCTCTAATGTATTCTTGATATGCAGTAAGCCTGCATTCAAAACATTGCGGATGATATCTAATATCATTGCTAGTCGGTGTGTTTTACTATTCCACTTGCATATGGAGCAATTGGAGAAAAAATATGGTCCTTTGTCAAGTAACTTTAAGCGTCCAAGTGTGGTGAATCTGTGAACCTTAAGGGGCTCCGGAACGCCCTATACTTGCAATGTTAAAATAACGCTTATAAATTACATCTTTCCTCACAAAGTATTTGAGGTAGGAAGTTGAACTTTTTACTGATTATTTATTGGAATATGGGCTAAAACTTAACACAGGGATTTTACAAAATTGTAGTTCAGTTATTAAAGATGATTTTTTTTCAATTGTAATGAAAATTCACAACATTTTTTTGCAATTTTTTATTTACATATTCAAAAATATACAGTTTTTTTGGAAAAAAGGCTGTGTTAAATTATGCAGAAGGTACTGTGTAACATTTACTGAAAGTTTGAAACAAATACGTTTGGAAGATCCTTAGAAAACATGTAATTAGTATGAGAAAATAAAAGTTTTGGGAATCGAGCGACAAAGATTGGATTAACTTTTTAGTGCATTCCAGGTCCATAGGATGGATTATCTTCATCCTCTGCAAACTCCTCCTCCAGCTTCCTCTTGTTCCTCCTCCTGTTTACTCTTACTTGTATTTCTAGACTCTTTACAGCACTGTCTGCAGCCCGAAGGCGTTCCTTGTCTAAAGCAAGCATCGCTCGTACCATGTTAGAACCTATCTTCATTCCCATATTTCTAAATACCTTGCACCTTACAATGTTGCCATCATTGAAAGTCGTAACAGCATCATACACACCAAAGTGAAGTGTTTCTATTCCAACAAATACAGTCTTGGGGATTCTCGACCATATAACACTATTTACACTTTCATAGGGGTTTTGAGTTTTTCCGTGAATACGCTTATTCAACAGTTCAGGTGCTGATAAGTCTCTTAAAATAGGTTTTAACACCTCCATTATTGCATGAGGCAGACTATGCTTATGAGTTTACACTTCACCAGTTAGCAATCCTTTGTTAAATTTACACCAACTGTCTTCTTCTTTGGGGCAGAAGCTATGTTGGGGATTTTCATCGGTTGAAGAAGTATGAAAAAAAAGAGCCCAAACACTTCTCCTTTTCTTAGAAGCCTTCAGAGGATTTCTAATAACTTTACTTTTACTCATTATTATACTTCAACAAAACAGAGACTCAAGAAACAGAATTAATTACGAATATTTTCGAGATAACGACAGAGTAAATAAACATGAAACAATCGACAATCACACCAGCGATATATATTGAACCATCACAGGTTAGCCACAACACATACTTTATCTCACATCACTAAAATGTATCTGATGAACACGGACGTTAATAATAACACCATTTGACAGCAGTTTAACAGCGCCACAGTGGGTCACGCCCATGTAGAACACATTTCAAAAAAAAATTAAAAATAGTTGTAGTCTTCGGAATTGAATAAATTATGTATCTATTAAAAGGTAATAGTCTGCAGATTCAGAAAACGCAAAAAAGTAAAAATTGGACTTTTCATGATTTTGAGCCTTTCCGGAGCCCCTTAAGGCTAGGCGCAAATTGAGACGCGTATAGCGCGTGTGGCGCGACGCAGCGCAGCGCCTGTTTTTGTAACATCACAGGTTCAAATGGGACCGCGCAAATTGCGACGCGACGCGACTGGGACGCGACACGCGCCTGCGCCAGGTAGCGCGGCGTTGTGGTTGAGGCACAGTTTCTCGCGCCGCGCGTCGCACTTGCCTTGCTAGCACCGTGAGAAATCTGAGGCGGGGAGCGGAAAAGTAGCCCGGCCATATGCTCACATCGGAACGGCGCATATGAGCAGTGGTAATATTGCCGATACGATAAATTTTGCCTTACTGTGTACTGAATTTTATTGCCTTTGGGTAGTGTTTCGTTTTTCGCCATTTAAACGCTCCAGCTTTCTTCGTTAGCACGTTATACTTTTCTGTTATTTATATGTGCATAATTTTGTTTTGTTTTTCTTCTGTCAAGATAAATGTGTACTTCAGTAACTGATGAGCCATTGGCCGCTGGAGTTGCACCATATGCCTCCGCGATATTTTCAGATCGCAAGAAGGGACAGAGAGTAGTGAATAAGGAAGCAAGGAATATTATAAAATCATGTGATTAAGAATCAAGGCAGAAAAGTAAAGCAAGGTTATCTTCTCGCTGCCTAGTAAGCTACCGTATCTGTACGATCTGTTACAAAAATTTAGAAAGAGATAATCTCCACAGGTGTGATCCCTTTGTGCATCTGGTAAAAGCGTCCAAGATCTGAAGTATAGTAGTTTCACAGTGATTACTCTGATATAGATGTAATAATGTAATACGACACACTGTACTACATGCATGTGAACAACATATTTCCACTGCAAGCTAGAAACAGTTGAAATGCAGTCACAAATAACAATGTTTTAATTGGTTCGCCGTGATGAGAAAAAGCATTTCAATTGTTGCATGGACATTATCAGCATTAATAAACTAATTATACAACAACAGGCTACACAAATGAAGAAAATGGTCGGTATTATTACGAAAGTAGGAATATCCCAAAAGAGTGTTATGATTAGATATATTTAATTTGTTGAAATGTGCTGCTGACAAAGTCAGAGCTACTTTCATGACAATGTTTTTCGAACTCCATATCACAAGGCACACATGGCTAGCTTATGCATTCCTGTCGCGCGCATTATCCTTCGCTGCTGACAATACACTGACCATTGTGTTGTGCGACAGATCAATTGTTTATTTTTCTCAATAACAACTATTTTATTCGCGATCACGCATTGTCAGTTTGGCAAGCCCTAGGTTTGTAAACAGTATCTGGCATGTGCCTATCATTCCGCCTGAAGGAACGCTCGTCATTATTTTAATACTGCTCAGATCAAGAGAAGGAATAAAATCCTTTGGTAAGTTTCCATTCCAGTCGCTCAGTGTTAAAAATACGATGGGTTACGGGGATTCCACCAAAATTCCAACAGAATTGCCAATCTGTTTTTGTGTGAGTTGTTAACCTCTTCTCATTCGAAGAAGCATCACCATTTATGAGTAAAGGCCACATTTCTCTTGGTGACTGGTTTAATTGTACTTCCTTTGTCACAATGTAATTTGCCAAACTCATCTCACATCAGCTATTGAGACAGAATTCCGAAACGGAGGGCCTCATTAAACAAGTAATTGGCAATCACAGAGCTCAATAGCTTACGAAAAACCTCGTAGTATCGGTTTGCAGTAACATAAAAGAAGAAATTTCATGTTTATTTTCATACTAGGAAGCTCATGTTTCGCTCGCTGTCGATAACTCTTAAAAAATTACAGTCACTGGAGTGAGATTAATAAAAAAGGAGGTATAAGTAGTGATATATCGCCATAGATAAGAAAGTCCCGTGTGTTTAATAATTGGCAAAACACTCTCCTCCTTGTGTGCTATCATTCGCCAAACTTTCGTTTCGATGTCTCGAGCGGTTTAGGAGATATGAAAGATGTTGCGAGTATTTCATTCTCGGGGGCGTGAGATCGGAAGTGAGAGCGCCACATGGGATCCATTTTCTCGAGATCGGAGGCAGATAGAGATCTCCTCCCACGTCTAAACAAAAATTCAGCATGTTAGCTGAATTTCATACGCAACAACATATGGTGTAACACGCACCAAACACTAAATCATAGCGACCCCTAATTTTCGTTGCAAACTTTTTGAGTTTTGCGTAGTGTCTTACTAAAATGTGTACATCACAATAAGAATGGTCATTAGCGAGGTGATGGGCACTTCGTCACGAAGCTGACATATAACGCTACAAGTAAGGCAAAAATCATATATTTTCAGAGAATAGTTTCTGTAAAATCGTTTGAGAAAGATAAGAGGTTGCGCGCGCTTCGGATCAGGCAGCGCAGAGCGTCGCCAGCCGGCGCGTGCGAAGTATGGTGTACGCGTCGCAATATGCGCTGCACCCGCGCCACCCGTGCGGCACGTGCGTGGCGCGCTGTAGTGTTGTGTCACGTTACACGTGCTATACGCTTCTCAATTTGCGCCTAGCCTAAGGCTAGGCGTAAATTGAGACGCGTATAGCGCTTGTGGCGCGACGCAGCGCAGCGCGCGTTTTTGTAACATCACAGGTTCAAATGGGATCGCGCAAATTGCGACGCGACGCGACTGGGACGTGACACGCGCCTGCGCCAGGTCGCGCGGCGTCGTGGTTGAGACAGTTTCTAGCGCCGCGCGTCGCGCGTGCCTCGCTAGCACCATGGGAAATTTTAGGCGGGCAGCGGAAAAGTAGCCCGGCCATATGCTCACATCGGAACGGCGCATTTGAGTATTGGCCATACGATAAATTTTACCTTACTGTGTACTAAATTTTATTGCCTTTGGGTAGTGTTTCGGTTTTCGCCATTTAACCGCTCCAGCTTTCTTCGATAGTATGTTATACTTTTCTGTTATTTATATCTGTATAGTTTTGTTTTGTTTTTCTTCTGTCAAGAAAAATGTATACTTTAGTAACTGATGAGCCATTGGCCGCTGGAATTGCGTTTTCAGATCGCAAGAAGGGACAGAGGGTAGTGAATAAGGAAGCAAGGAATATTATAAAATCATGTGATTAAGAATCAAGGCAGGAAAGTAAAACAAGGTTCCGCCCCTTTTCAAAACTACATGCGACAGTGACGAGTGTTTGACAACCAAACAGACTGCAACAGTGAGTTATTCAGTTTTATAGTTAGGACGAGAGCTCTAAACTTTGACAGCCAGCAGTCCTGCCATCATTTTCAACTTGGGGTAAGTGGATTTTCTCACAATTTGAACTTACATTAGCTGGTGTGGAAGGGTAAATTGGTTAAACTGTAATGTCAGACGGGGTGAGAGGCTTGTTGGAGCATGGCGCAAGTGAACTAGGGATGGGAAAAGGGAGCCAGCATGGAGCAGAGGGTCCTTTCTCTCCCGGCGTTTCTTTAAGATACAAAAAGTGGAGAAATCCAAATCTGGAGCTGGAGAAGCAATATGCAGTAACCATACACCTCTAAGGGGCCAGTACGTCGGAATTCTAAGCTTTTATGGGGAGACGGACTGGTCTGAGCTGGATTGTAATGTAACAGAGCCAGTGCCAGTATTGGATTCTGACGTTATATATCCCCTGTCGCCATGTTCGATCCCCATCCTATATTTTTAATGGAGCCCGTCCCAGCGTTCCAAGTCTTCGATTCCAATGTCCGGGTGAGCCTTCTTTTATCGCCACCTTCGATTCGGACGTCACAATCCAGTGGAATCGTCTCCTATTGTTATACTTCGCGTAAAACGTACAATACCATGAGTAACGATACTTGAGCCAGGTCTTTACGTGAGATGTGAATCGCTCACTACATGGTGTTCCTGTTGTTGATGTGTATTTTCCATGTCCTTGGACGATTCTTACATATTGTCTTTCGGTAAGACTCAGCGCTTGGGAGTTGAATAACGCAAAATTTTCTGCTAAATTCTGATACTGCCCTATCTCGTCCTACAACGTTTACGTGGAAATACGCATCGGTAAAGACAAGTTGTGTAACTGATGCCGCTATACGATCGATTTTAGAGTGCGTTACGAACATAATTCGAAAAAAATCACTGACACCCTGTTAGGTTCATAAAATTTATTTATTGTCCAGATCAAATTGTAGCAGTATAACGCGAAATTCACTTCTTTTGGTAAAATTTTCTTCAGTTTAAGCACCAAGTTGAATGATAAGGTTAGGATATATTTTTGCTTCCTGCGTCACATTATGTTCCTTAAAGACATTTTAATGAAATTTCTTTTAATGAAATAATGAAATTTCATTAAAGAATAATAATCAGTTGCAATTTTTAAATTTACTTTTGAGTTAATTTTGCCTTCCTTTCCTTCTGTACGTACGTACGAACTTTGTTGTAGAACGTCTTATTAATGTGTGGTAATAAAAATTATGTATTTTCAAATGAATTATGTAAATTTAAAATTACGTGAACTCATATTAACTGATTAAGAATATTTAGTGGTGAATTAAATCCTTTACATCATTCGGCCTTGGCACACATTTTCTAAATGCAGTGGGTTTTTTCTTTAAATATTTACTGAATTCTTTCCCGGCGTTAGCTATGGAACACAAGACTGTCTCTATTAGCAGAAAATGGTTAAATATTGCCAAGCCGACGTTTAATTATCACTGATAAAACACACTTCGTTATACATTTAAGTTATTTGAAAGAACCAAAATTGTTAAATTTCAACATTAACTATCCGCCTATGAATGCACAAATCCGTCAGTCTCAGGATCGCTGTAAAAGAAGAACATTTTCTCAATTCACTGCAAATTTTTTTTATCTGTTCCCGATTTACGGGTTTGGTTAATTTTTCTTAGCGGAACAATTTATTTTAAATGTGCCGCCGCTGCAAATCGTTCGGTCGCGGCACAGCCCAGCAACACCGCTAAAAATGCTGAAAATTCTTTAAAGAAATATTATAGATGACATGGGCAAGCTAATTTACATTAATAATACACACTTTTGATAAATTATGATGTATTTATACCACAACAATAATTCAACTTACATTAGTTTGTAATTTCTGCTCTAATGGCGGCTAAATCTCGATACAAACAAAAGAAGTCTACCCATTCATAAAATACTTCGTCACAGCTTCCTCTCGCTTTCAGCTCTACAGGGAGATGACCAAAGAATCCACAGTACGTGGTGCTTTTATACTACTGCTGACTATTAACATTTCTTTGTAATCCTACAACATTATTTTCGTCTGTGGCTGAATTTTACATTTTTGTTATCGCAGATATTGACACATTTCACAATTATATTATGAATATAGAAACATTACCATCCTAAATACAGAGAGAATATTACTACAGAAAATATTACAAAAATAACGAATGTCCTTTACACAAAATTAAATGATATTTTTTTGTTAAATAATTCCAGTATTTAAAAATTGCTTTTTAGCGGCGTATATGGTACAAATAAATTTTAGTTTATAAATAGTGTGAGTTTGCCAGGGAACGTTACATTGCCCCCTGGCAGCATTTGGCAAAGAGTTTCTACACTTTGACACAATGGTGCCAGTAACGTTCTTTACAATTCTGTATTTTTTTATGGAATGGCTCTTTTAATTAGTCCCAGGGTTATATATGTTCATGGCTCCCCCATTTGGGCGAAGGCAGACAGGAAACCTGGGCAAAACTGTGCTGGAGCCCAGCCATCCCAGTTGGTTCATGATTAATCTTGTCTCTTTAACAGTCATTCTTTTGAATTGATTTAGCAGTTTGTCATCAACAGTTACATAATATCACAGTCACATACAGTTCAACGAAAGTTTTTTGTGTGTGATTAACAACTCGTTATTATTAATTTTGCGATATACCGCAAGGTCACTTGTCCTAGGATATATCACTTAGTTTTTTGAAATCACTTAGCACAACATCACTTTTTATAATGTTCCCACTACCTACGTGTTACAAATCCATCTCCTACACTTGTTAGTGCTCAATTTCTCTTATCAGTTTACGGGTAAACATAATAAATGTTCAATGTTTATCAAAAATGGAGTCATTGACATGTTATGCAGTTTGTGTAAATATTTTGGAATATGTCAATAATGCTGTAGTTGGTGAGCGGTGCGGAGTGATTGTTGAGCGGCGCTCGGCGCGGCGCGTCGGCTCCGTGTAGGTCACCGCCCCCGGTGTTGACAGCTACGGCGCGGAGAGGCGTGTGGCTGTCTGGTCTGCTACGGGCTTCTGCGGCCGCTGAATGGCTGAAGTAGCCGGATGCGCGTTGTATATCAGCTCGCCCGTGTGATATCTTCTTGCAGTGCTCCAGCAAACATGCAACAAGTTCACAAACAGTGTACTATCCTTATGGGCATTTTTCCTGCTGTGGGAAAAAACGCACACAGTTATTGGCAGTTATTATTCAGTAGGCCTTCACTAGTCTGGTTTGCACAATGTTTCGTTGTCACAGTAACACGTTTTATGGGCACACAATATTTTTTCACCATGTCATGACTTGTCATTAGTCACACGCAAGTTTTCACCTTAGGACAAAATGTATCTCTGTAGTCAATGCGCTTTCCTAGCGTCCCTTGACACACAAAGAGTTATAGGTTGACACTAACTTGGTCCACCGTTCGTTATCGGCTCACTGTTCGTGTCGTGCTAGTTCCTTGTCCACTTGCACACACGGCGATGATACAGTTTCTTATTGCTTGTTCAACACAACTTCGTGACGTATTGCTGCAGGTTTAACAGTCACTGTCTGTCTCTGCCACACAATACTGCACTTTTGTTTAAGTTTTTTTCATTTGCAATGTCCGTTGTGCAATTTTTTTAACAGCACATTCGTAACTTCTTTGTTCGCTCTTTACCAAGGTGTGTGATATTTGCGTACATGGTAACAAATATTAAAATTTCGTATTAGTTTGCCCAAAAATCATCTATATTTATGTTCGAGTAGATTTTATTTGTGCATTCCAGCCGGATTCAGGCATATTGTTCAATAACTCCTTAGAAATTATGTCACACTTTACTTGCAAGGTCCTACGTAACTACAGTGTAGTGTCTGTAGGCTAAAATTGACTTGGACTGTATCAGGCTAGCTCCCTTTTACTGATTGGATCTGCACATGCTTCAATTGAAGCTTCTTTGTGCGTAACTTTGCGTTACTTAAATTTGCAATAAATTTGCCTCCCATGGTGCCCTCGGGTCACTACTGGGTGCATTATTCTCTTTGATAACACTGGTTTGATAATAAAGTTCTCAGGCTCTCATATTATTGATATTATTGTGGGTTCGAATCTGTCAATCTGACAGCTACACATATATACACATATACATATCATAGAAAAGATTGTACAAAGAAATATTTCAAGTTTGACACACATATAGAATATTATGCAGTACACAAACTAATCACTACTAAAATGTTCCTCTTGACTGATCTCTGTCACAATTTAACACTATAAATAATTGCACTAATCAGGTTATCTGTGCAGACATTTAGAGCATGTTTTAGCTAACACTAATTAAAAAAGACATAACACAAATATTCGTAAACAAATGAGAAAGTCAATCATATTATTCTTATAACTAAATACCTCTACACTAGTACATTATCTCTACAGAGCACACATCATTAATGTTCATTCATTTTCAAAAGAATGTTGTCCACATAGGGCTATTAGTCATTTACTGTAGGAATATTTTCACATCCTTATGCGGATACAGTCCCCGTACTCTCCCTGAGTGGGGATCTGCTAAGAGATAGCTACTATTTCCTTCTTGGACTAAGGAATGGAGTATGAGGCTCGACAGTAGGTTTTGTGAGGCATCACCTCGATATTGTTCTGATATCCCTTAACAATTCCTGGTCGTTCTGAAAATACATCTGCATAATTAGATAATAACTGTACCAAATCCTGCTGTTGCATTTAGTTCAAATTTTCGGACTGTGATACTTTGTTCACAAGTGCGTCCACATTTGCTTTTAATTGATCACTTTGTACGTCTGGATAATAGAGATTTTGTCCTAGAGAATGATTGTCTAAATGTAGTACCCTCTGATTCCTACATTTTATGTTAATAGCATTACAATTAGGCACAGGTACCTCTTCAGATCTGAGCATGGACAATTCTATCCTCCTACCCGCGTTCATCAAACTTAATTTTCCCCGAGAAAGGTCGATTACTGCGTCCCTTTCTCTCAAAAAATCTACCCCCAAAATGCAGGCTACCTTTAAACCAAAATTGTTGAGGCTTTCGTGGCCACTTGTTGACAAACTGCCTATTGGCTTCTGTCTCGGGTTCTTCGGCCGACGTTCATCTAATGATTTTTCTGACGTTTCGCCAGCACGAGTGGCTGGCATTGTCAAAGCTTCACCCTCCATTGCCGGTGGTGAACTGGAGCCGAGCTCGCGGGCGCAGGCTATATGTACCTGGCGCGCCAACGTCCGAGGGCTTCTCCGCGGTCATTTCCGGTGCGGTTCTCCTCTTGCTACCTGCGACGGTCGTTCGCTGCAGTACGGGAAGCCAGGATCCGTTGACCTTAAGGCTTTCCTCTTTCTTGTTCAAACTGTTCGCGTGTTTTTGTATTTCTACAGCTTCTCTGAACAAGCGCGTGTGATAGTGCTTCTCTACAGCCAGAACTTCCGTGTCGGCGAATTTTATTACATGGTCGGTCTCAACGCCGACAAGAGTATATTGGTACTGCCTGCCGATAAGGGGAATGCGACCGTCGTAATGAAGACCGAAGATTATGAGCAAAAGATCCGAGACCTATTAGATCCGACGACGTACCGAAAACTAAGCGCAGATCCGACGCAACGTATCACACGGAATACGAATCGATTAATCAAGGCGTCTTCTCTGCCGGCGGACATACAGAGAAACCTGCGCAACACAGAAGCCCTACCACCTCGGCTGTATGGATTACCCAAGATCCATAAGAACAACGTTCCACTGAGACCGATCGTTAGCGCTCCTGGATCACCGACATATAAACTGGCAAAACACTTGGCCTCTCTGCTCCAGCCACACGTGGGGAAGACCGACACATACATTAAGGACTCAGGACATTTCATTGAGAAGCTGAAGAAACTGAAACTTGCACCAAACGACATCCTGGTCAGCTTTGATGTTGTTTCGTTATTTACGAAAGTGCCACTCAGTGACGCTCTGGAGCACATCGGTTCCATTTTTCCGCTAGACATCAGAAAGCTCTTCCATGCATGTCTCACCACGAGCTATTTCACGTGGAATGGCGATTTCTACGAACAGCTGGAAGGCGTCGCCATGGGTAGTCCTCTCAGTCCAGTGGTGGCCAACTTCTTCATGGAACAATTCGAAGCACAGGCACTGGACTCGGCGACTTGCAAACCTAAGGTGTGGTACAGGTACGTCGATGATACTTTCGTGGTGTGGAGCCATGGTGAAGAACAGCTCAGTGACTTCCTAAGACACTTGAACAGCCTCCATGCCAACATAACATTTACCATGGAAGTAGAAAAGGACAAGAAACTGACATTTCTAGATGTTCTGGTCACAAGGGACGGCGAAGATCTGGGACACAGCGTGTATCGAAAACCGACTCACACGGACCGATACCTGCACAAACTGTCAAACCACCACCCGAGCCAGAAAAGAGGCATGATTAGTACGCTCGTAACGAGAGCAGGACGAATATGTGAGCCACAACACCTCAAACGAGAAATGCAACACCTGGAAACTGTCCTGAGGAGCAATGGTTACTCCACAAATTATATTAGAAGTGTAACAGAGCCCAAACCTCGGCGAAGTAAGGAACCGGAAAAAGAATTGTCGGGTACGGCCTTTCTGCCATACATTCCCAGAGTGACGGACAGAATCGGCCGTATATTGCGCAAACATGGCGTAAAGACGATTTTCAAACCGACAAGGAAGATCAAAGAGTGTCTTAGATCGGCGAAGGAGAAAAGAGACCCACTTGCAATGTCGGGAATATACCGCATACCATGCACATGCGGAAAAGTTTATGTCGGAATGACTGGACAATCCATTAACACCAGGATCAAAGAGCATAAGCGACATTGCAGGTTGGGGCAGGTCGAGAAATCGGCCGTGGCAGAGCACGCACTGAATGAGACCGACCATGTAATAAAATTCGCCGACACGGAAGTTCTGGCTGTAGAGAAGCACTATCACACGCGCTTGTTCAGAGAAGCTGTAGAAATACAAAAACACGCGAACAGTTTGAACAAGAAAGAGGAAAGCCTTAAGGTCAACGGATCCTGGCTTCCCGTACTGCAGCGAACGACCGTCGCAGGTAGCAAGAGGAGAACCGCACCGGAAATGACCGCGGAGAAGCCCTCGGACGTTGGCGCGCCAGGTACATATAGCCTGCGCCCGCGAGCTCGGCTCCAGTTCACCACCGGCAATGGAGGGTGAAGCTTTGACAATGCCAGCCACTCGTGCTGGCGAAACGTCAGAAAAATCATTAGATGAACGTCGGCCGAAGAACCCGAGACAGAAGCCAATAGGCAGTTTACCTTTAAACCCTTTACTACCAGGAATGAGCACGCTATGGCTTCTTCCCCTATATACATCTCTACCCGCACTTAGAGTTTAATTATTTGTCGCTGTGCACTGATGGCTCCAGTGACTTTGCAATTATTCACGGGAAAAGTCAGCATACGCTTTTCTTTTCCCAGTACTCTGAATAAGTCCATACTCATGACACTGACAGTAGCACCTGTATCTACGATTGCTTGCACATCAATATTGTTAATTTTGATCTCTATTATCGCTTGTACTTTGTCTTTGTGCTTCTTTATGCACGTGGATGGTTCAGTTATTAATTCATGTCCCATCTGTACCCCGTCATTATACCTGAGGATACAGATTCCCGATGTTTTGTACTGTGTCGGGCTGCTCTCACTCCAAACCTCAGCCGACGATGGAGAGCGTATCTCGGCTGAATCTAGTTTGTTGAATTATTACAGGTGGATGGGTGTGGCTGCTCTGTGTCGCTGACCTCCACTATGTGTAAGTTGTGTTGCGTCGGCCGCCACGGTTGCGCAATTGGCGCATTTTGTGGAGGTGGTCGGTTATTGTCATATCTTTCACTGTTTTGCAGGTCCGGACTGGGCCTCTGGTTCTGTGGCCAGGTTCGGTTTGCATCGTTATAGGTATTACTGTTCCACGGCCCCCTGGCATTTTTCCATCTACTATTGCTTGGTGGGCCTGTTTCATATCCGTCATCGAATCTCCTTTTCCGGTAATTATTCACCGGCGGACTATTGCCGTTCCGGTCCCTACCTCTATTCCCGTTTTGAACATAATCTTGTCTTCTATTGTTACCTCCGCCGTTTCCATTATTTGGTGGAGGCGTGTTATTTCGACCATTTCTGTAACCGTTTCCGTTACTTCTAGCCTGTTCAGAGGCTGCCTTAACATCCTCCTGAATCAGGTCAATTGAGTCCAGAACAGACAAGAAATGTTCTATGTCGTTCTCCGGTACGTGTATAAGTTTTTCCTTTACGTGTATCGGCAAGTGTGATTTCAAAAGCCTGATCAAATCCAGGGATGAAATCTGCTTGTCCCAGTAACGGGTCTTATTAATGTACTTCTCAAAATATTTTCGCAAATTGCCTAATCGTGGACCAATATTTGGCCAAGAATGCCTTTTCAAATTGCTCATATGTGTCGCAACTGTCAGCTGCTTCGGTTGCCCATAATGCAGCATCTCCTTGTATGTAAGACAAACGAACTGTATTTTCTGTGTATGACTGCAAACGCTAGGCAAAATGTTTCTAAATCCCTTTATAAACACTACAGGGTGAACAGATTTCTTCTCCGTTGTAAAGATTTGAAACTGTCGGTTTCTAATCAGGCTTTCTTCAATCATTATTTTGGAGTGACATTTATTTATTTCGCTAACATTGGTTGCCTGTTCTGTCTCGCAGTCGCTATTTTTCACTACTGTATTTATATGCCTATCATTGTTGGACCTGGCTGGCGTGACACACGCCTGTGCGTCGCCGTGCAGTAAGCTGATTTCTAGTTCAGCAAGACGACGGTTGACATTCCGCTGCCACAGCGGAATGTCAGTGTGTACCGCCTGTTTTAGGTCCTGCATTTCCGCATTGGAGCCCATGTCTTCGGCTTCAATCGCGGCGTGCACTTTCTCATCTATTTTAGTACACTGATTTCATCTACGATATTGGCGTTAGCCACTTGGATATTGTCTACTCTTTCGCTCAGTTCTTGCACCGCTTTGGGTATGGTTTCATAGTTTTGTCTCAAACTAACAATCTCACTTTGTATAGTTTCCAAAGATTGCATTAACTGCAAGTCTCTCTCATGCAGGCGTCGATCACGCTCTGCTTCTTTAGCATCACGTTCTCTATCGCGTTCTGCTTGCATACGTGCAAATTCAGCTTGGAAATTGAGCATGCGCTCGAACATAACTTTTAATGATTGCACTTCTGACACCTCACCACTCTCTGGTCCCCGTCTAGTGCTTGTGGGTGGTACAGTATTCCTACTATCAACTGAATCACTGGCCGGCAGTGGCAACATTTCTTGCCCTTCTGCCCCCAGATTCTCACATTGTACTTCCTGAACTATGTCACTAACATTACTTTGTGTCCCACTTTCTAACTCGGTATCACTGCTTGCTAACTGTTGTTCATTATCCATGTTGATATCTTTCTGACTACGCAATCTAACCATAGTCAACAAAAGAAACAAGATCTGAACTAAATATCCTAACACTCAGGTTTCACTGACATAATCACACAAGAAATGGTCATTTGTTGAAACACACTTATTATATACTACAGTGACTAACTACTCAAATGTCCTGTTATTTTTTAAAACAAGAACACTAACAACAAGCACACCATTAATGATCCGAGAACACTGCACTGAGGCTACTTTACTACCCACAGGACAACTACACTGTAGCTTTACCTTTTGGTGATCTATCCTGGGTGCAGCTGCCCCGTGGTATTGTGGTAGGTAATTAATTTTTCGATATAATGAGCTCTCTTCTTCAGCTTGCCTCTGGGTATATAGTGTTCTCATGCAAAAAATCATATACAGGTATTATCACACAATATTGGTTAGACAATACATACAATACATGAAAAAAATTATTAGTTGTTCTCCAACAAAGTTCGACTATAATAATTCCCTAGTTATCTCATGGGTATTTAGTGGCCACTGCATAATCGAGCCCCACGTTAGGCGCCAATTTAATGAAATTGCAAAAAAATTTAAATGATGAAATTTCATTAAAGAATTAAATTTGTTTTTTAAGTTAATTTTCTTTATCTTTCTTTCTGTACGTACGAACTTTGTTGTAGAACTTCTTACTTATTTACGTGTGGTAATAAAAATTTCATTTTCAAAAGAATTGGGTACGTTTAAAATTACGTGAACTCATATTAACTGATTAAGAATATTTAGTTGTGAATTAAATCCTTTACATCATTCGGCCTTGGCACACATTTTCTAAATGCAGTGGGTTTTTTCTTTAAATATTTACTGAATTCTTTCCCGGCGTTAGCTATGGAACACAAGACTGTCTCTATTAGCAGAAAATGGTTAAATATTGCCAAGCCGACGTTTAATTATCACTGATAAAACACACTTCATTATACATTTAAGTTATTTGAAAGAACCAAAATTGTTAAATTTCAACATTAACTATCCGCCTATGAATGCACAAATCTGTCAGTCTCAGGATCGCTGTAAAAGAAGAACATTTTCTCAATTCACTGCAAATTTTTTTATCTGTTCCCGATTTACGGGTTTGGTTAATTTTTCTTAGCGGAACAATTTTTTTTTTAAATGTGCCGCCGCTGCAAATCGTTCGGTCGCGGCACAGCCCAGCAACACCGCTAAAAATGCTGAAAATTCTTTAAAGAAATATTATAGATGACATGGGCAAGCTAATTTACATTAATAATACACACTTTTGATAAATTATGATGTATTTATACCACAACAATAATTCAACTTACATTAGTTTGTAATTTCTGCTCTAATGGCGGCTAAATCTCGATACAAACAAAAGAAGTCTACCCATTCATAAAATACTTCGTCACAGCTTCCTCTCGCTTTCAGCTCTACATGGAGATGACCAAAGAATCCACAGTACGTGGTGCTTTTATACTACTGCTGACTATTAACATTTCTTTGTAATCCTACAACATTATTTTCGTCTGTGGCTGAATTTTACATTTTTGTTATCGCAGATATTGACACATTTCACAGTTATATTATGAATATAGAAACATTACCATCCTAAATACAAAGAGAATATTACTACAGAAAATATTACAAAAATAACGAATGTCCTTTACACAAAATTAAATGATATTTTTTTGTTAAATAATTCCAGTATTTACAAATTGCTTTTTAGCGGCGTATATGGTACAAATAAATTTTAGTTTATAAATAGTGTGAGTTTGCCAGGGAACGTTACAACACCTAGAGGCTGAGTGTCAATCCTTGATTCAGTTGTGTGATAGGAACACAGGACTGGAATATCACTGTGGAGCAGTTGTTGCAGCATATGGAACCGTATCAGGATGTTGGACGTATGGTAACTGTGAGCTTCAGTGTATATTTTAAACGGCGAGCCGTGTGAAAACCTGATTCAGGGGTAATTCAATTCCCTACAACTAGTTGCCCCAAATCAGGGGTGGAAGATAGAAATATGAAGGTGCAGATTAATGTAATAATGATATAACTGTTGACATAAGCCAATTCAGTATTAACTCCCTGTTCTGTAAAGGTAGTCACATTAGAGAACAGGATTAGAGCAAGACGGGGAGGGATGGGGTCTCCAGCATGAGCAGTGACTGTGTAGTGCCGCCACTCAGTCTCGGAGCAAAAGTAATGGGAAGCAGTGAGATAGCTGCTGTATAGTTTTGCATTTGCCGGCAAATACCAGAAGACACAACTGTGATGACAAACGTGTCGCAGTAACAGACAGGCAGATGATTGCATGGCAAGAAGAGCGCACCACAGTAGTGAACGTCAGTGGAAATTGGCAATTGAGTAGCAGGTGGGGCAGTGTCACAACTCTAGGGCAAGTCTTTTGTTATGAGCGACGTGACTAGGTGCTGCGGTATAGTGAAACAAATGCACACCAGAGGCGTACAAATATGTTCCGGAGTAACAACAAACGCCGGCACGATGATCAAGAACGATGCTGCAGAGAGGGCTGTGAGACGACGTCAGCCAATAGCACGCTAATTAGGACGTCACCACGACAGGAGCGGCATCTATACGAAAAGAATAAAAGCGACGCGCCGCCTAGCCGCGGCTGGACAGTAGGAAACGCCCACTAGTAGACCCGGACTAGAAGAGTGCACTAGGAGAGCCAGAGTGATATTAACGATAGCAGTAACTTATGAACTTGTGTGACTACCTTGCATGGAAATTGTATCTACAAAAGGACGTTGATTATTTGCATGCCACAATTGCTTGCGAATCACCTAGAAACGAAAGTTTTGTCAATTCAATAACTGTAACGAACTCCATTAATATTATTCGCTTGTGTGTTGTCTAGCTATCCGAGAAAACAGCTTCCTGGGCACCCTATGAGACGCGAGTGGGCTGGCTCCCACAATATAAGTGTGTGTGTTGCCGTAAACTAGCTGAATCAGTACGATGCCATAGATACACAGGACAACGAAACGATTGGGCACCGCCAGCAGCACCATGGGTTCTAGAAAAGGATGTGCCTGCCACTTACACTAACTTGTTCATAGGACTTGGTGCTATTGCCCCACTGACCTGTCATCCGTGCCTGCTGTGTCCGATGTTGAGTTTCTAGTGGCATATGGTTTCATAGTCTCAACCATAGTCTGATTTCTGCCAGTGGGTACAGCTGCCTTCAGGTACCGACGCAGTATGTGAGCAAAATGAGCAGCAGCAAGGGATCCAAAATGCCAAGAAAAGTTGCACTCTGCAGTCACAACAGCCGTGACCTCTAAAGGCTGCCAGCCTACCATGGATGTTGTGGTATCACATATCGATACCACCCCACTGGCATCGTTAAGTTGGTACAAAAAATGGTTCAAATGGCTCTGAGCACTATGGGACTCAACTTCTGAGGTCATTAGTCCCCTAGAACTTAGAACTAGTTAAACCTAACTAACCTACGGATATCACAAACATCCATGCCCGAGGCAGGATTCGAACCTGCGACCGTAGCGGTCTTGCGGTTCCAGACTGCAGCGCCTTTAACTGCACGGCCACTTCGGCCGGCTAGGTTGGTACAGGAACTGCAAGTTTCTGTTAGACGCCGATAAATGTCGCACAGGATCTGAAGGACCCAAATGTGCGCACCTCTGACTGGTACATCTCAGGTAGCTCCATACTGGTAGAGCCCTCTGCCGCCACAGTACAGGAAGAGCAGCAGCTGCTGCTCACTGCCACTCGCTCTTGGAGGCACTGAACTACGGGAAGCTACACAGATGCCACCGGCTCACTGCTCCGACTCCATTGTCGTTGCTGTTGTGATAGTTGGGCTCGATTTCTCGCTGCATCATTCGTAATAAGTCTTCGTTCACTTGGAAAATATAAGTTACGTATGGCTTCGGTTCTTTGTTCTATCTTGTTCACTAATCATTTGTACATCTGTCCGGCTTTCCTACGACTGCAAAAAATGGTTCAAATGGCTCTGAGCACTATGGGACTTATCTGCTGAGGTCATTAGTCCCCTAGAACGTAGAACTACTTAAACCTAACTAACCTAATGACATCACACACATCCATGCCCGAGGTAGGATTCGAACCTGCGACCGTAGCGGTGGCGCGGTTCCAGACTATAGCGCCTAGAACCGCTCGGCCACCCAAGCCGACCCTACGACTGCAGTTGCAACACCCCTCTGTAGCCCATCTCTCTGTACCACTGTGTACGAAGTCGTACACAACAAGATTCCCGTCAGCATTCTGGGGTGACAGATCAGCAGCAGCCAGGGTGGAAACCACTGCCCGTAAGTGAACGCCAGCCAGGGACCAAGGACAAAAGAGAAAGGCATGTTTTCCTCTATATTTCATGTATTGGAGTTAGAATAATTCGTTCCTAAATGTCAACAGTGTGTCCTGTGTCCACCAGCTCACGAACCATCCCATGACTTCATCAGTATATAAATAAAATCAGATCTACATCTACTATTCATCTACATCAATACTCCACAATCTACTTCACGGCGCGTGGCGGATGGTATCCCGTACCGCTATTACTCACCTCCTTTCTTGTTCCACTATCAAATACAATAAGGGAAAATGACTCTATATGGCCCCATACGAGCCCTAATTTCGTATCTTATATCCGTACTCCTTACGTGCAATGTATGTTGGAATCAACAGACCTGGTCTGCTGTCAGCTTCAAACCGCCGTTCTCTAATTTTTCTCAGAAGTTTTTCTCGAAAAGAATGTCGCTCTCAAATTAGAACACCCATTTCAGATCCCAAAGTATTTCCGTGACATTAGCTTTTTATTCAAACCTACCGGTAACAAATCTAACAACCCGTCTCTGAATTGCTTCGATGTCTTCCCTTACACTCGTGCGGTACTCAAGAATAGGTCGCACTAATTTCCTATACGCGGTCTCGTTTACAGATGAAGCACACTTTCCTAGAACTCTCCCAATAAATAAATCGAAGTCGACCATTTACTTTTCCTATTACAATCCTCACACACTCTTTCCATTTCATATCGCTTTGCAACGTTACGCCAGATATTTAAACGACGTGATGTGTCAATCAATACCCTAGTAATACTGTATCGGAACATTAAGAGCTGGTTTTTCCTAGACACCTTCATTAACTTATATTTTTCTAGATTTAGAGCTAGCGGCCTTTCATCACACTAACTAGAAATTTTGTTTAAGACATCTTGGATCCTTGAACAGAAACTAAACGACGCCATCTTTCCGTAAATCAAAGCATCATCAGTAAACAACAGTAGATTATTTATGTTTGCAGAAAGTAACAGCGGTCTTATCGTCTTTCCCTGGTCACTCCTGACGATATCTTTGTCTCTGATGAACACTCCCTGTCGAGGACCACGTACTGTGTTCTGTTACAAAGTCTTCGAGCCACTCTCATAGCTGTGAATCTGTCCCATGTGGTCGTACCTTCTTTAACAGCCGGTAATGGGGCAACGTGTCAAACGACTTCGGAAAATCTATAAATATGGAATCTCACTTGTTTCTCTTTCTCAGTTAGCAGTACATTACATGAGAAAAGGGCAAGCTAAGTTTCGCACGAGCGATGCTTTCTAATCCATGCCGATTCGTCAACATAAGGATCTCGGTGTCAAGAAAATTTGTTACATTGGAACCGAAAATAAGTTCAAGGATTCTAGAGTAAGAGATATTACTCTGTAATTCTGCGGGTCCGATCTTTGGCTCTCCTTATTCACGAGTGTCACATGCGCTCTTTCCAGTCACTTGGGACTTTTTGCTGGGTGAGGGATCGGCGATAAATACAGACTAGGTAAAGGGCCAAAGCAGTAGAGTACGCTTTGAAAAACCGAACTGAGATTCCATCCGGTCACGGCGACTTCTTGGTTTTCCACTCCTTCAGTTGTTTCTCTACTCCGGGTATAATTATTACTATGTCGTCCATAATGGAGTTTGTTCGATGGTCAAACACCGGTATGTTTGTACGATTCTGCTGTGGACGATTTCTTGAACGTGAAAGTTAAAACAACGGCTTTCGTTTCTCTGTCTCCAAGCGCCACACCAAAGTGGCCAACGAGGGAGCGGATGGCAGACTTAGATCCACTTAGCGATTTTACAAATGACTAGAATTTTCCCGTGCTGTCCGGCAGATATTTTGCTGAAGTATGACGGTGGAAGTAGTTGTATGCTTTGCGCGTAAGTCTTGTCACAGACCCATGACTCTCTACTAAACTTTGCTTGTTGTCATTTGTACGTTCTCTTCTGAACGAAGAATGCAACAGGCTCGGTTTCCTTAGCAGTTTCCGAATATCGTTACAAACCCTTTTAGACCGTCTGGCTACAATTGTATGCATTAATGTTTGCCGTGTAGTACCTGCAATAGAAATATTTTTCCTCAATTGGAACCACATGTTCACAATTATTGAATGTTCAGTCCTTTCACGATCCACAAGTGCTGCCACCGGTTGGGCGTAAATATTAAAATATCAAAAACGAGATATAGCAGTAAGCAGCAGCTTGTGGCCACCACAATACACGAAAGTGGTTGGTTAGTTTTACTCCACTGTAAATTAGAATAATGTTATTATCCTGGCAGTTACTGAATGATCAATTTCTTTCTTACGACAGTGAATCTAAATCTACATATACATGGATACTTGCCAATCACATTTATGTGCCTGGCAGAGGGTAATCGAACCATCTTCACAATTATCCATTATTCCAACCTCTGATAGCGCGCGGAAAGAATGAACACCTGTATCTTTCCGTATGAGCTCTGATTTCCCTTATTTTATATTGGTGATCGTTCCTCCCTATGTAGACAGCGTCAAAATTTTAGCATTCGGAGGAGAAAGTTGGTGATGAGAATTTCGTGAGAAGATTCCCTCGCAACGAAAAACGCCTTTCTTTTAATGATATCCAGCCCAAATCCTGTATCATTTCTGTGACACTCTCTCCCACATTTCGCGATAATACAAAACGTGCTGCCTCTCTTTGAACTTTTCCGATGTACTCCGTCAGCCCTATCTGGTAAGGATCCCACACCGCGCAGCAGTATTGCAAAAGAGGACGGACAAGCATAGTGTAGGCTGTCTCCTTAGTAGGTCTGTTACATTTTCTAAGTGTCATGCCAATAAAACGAAGTGTTTGGTTAGCCTTTCCCACAACATTTTCTGTGTGTTCCTTCCAATTTAAGTTGTTCGGTATTGTAATACCTAGGTATTTAGTTGAATTTACGGCTATTAGATTAGACTGATTTATCATGTAACCGAAGTTTAACGAGTTCCTTTTAGCACTCATGTGGATGACCTCACACTTTTCGTTATTTAGGGTTAACTGCCACTTTTCGCACCTTTCAGATATCTTTTCTAAATCGTTTTTCAGTTTGTTTAGGTCTTCTGATGACTTTATGTGTCGATAAACGACAGCGTCATCTGGAAAAAACCAAAGACGGCTGCTCAGATTGTCTCCCAAATCGTTTATATAGATAAGGAACAGCAAAGGGCCTATAACACTACCTTGGGGATCGCCAGAAATCACTTCTGTTTTACTCGATGACTTTTCGTCAGTTAATACAATCTGTGACATCTCTGACAGGAAATCATAAATCGAGTCACATAACTGAGACGATATTCCATAAGCACGCAGTTTCACTACAAGCCGTTTGTGTGGTACAGTATCAAAAGCCTTCCGGAAGTCCAGAAATACGGAATTGATCTGAAATCCCTTGACAATAGCACTCAACACTTCATGTGAAAATAGAGATAGTTGTGTTTCACAGGAACGATGTTTTCAAAACCCATGTTGACTGTGTAACAATAGACCGTTTTCTTCGAGGTAATTCATAATGTTCGAACACAATATATGTTCCAAAATCACGCTGGTTCAAATGGTTCAAATGGCTCTGAGCACTATGGGACTCAACTGCTGAGGTCATTAGTCCCCTAGAACTTAGAACTAGTTAAACCTAACTAACCTAAGGACATCACAAACATCCATGCCCGAGGCAGGATTCGAACCTGAGACCGTAGCGGTCTTGCGGTTCCAGACTGCAGCGCCTTTAACCGCACGGCCACTTCGGCCGGCAAAATCACGCTGCATACCGACGTTAACGATATGGGCCTGTAATTTAGTGGATTACTCGTACTACCTTTCTTGAATATTTGTGTGACCTGTGCAACTTTGCAGTCTTTTGGCACGGACCTCTCGTCAGCGAACGGTTATATATGATTGTTAAGTATGGAGCTGATGCATCAGCATACTCCGAAAGGAACCTAATTGGTATACAGTCTGGACCAGAAGACTTGCTTTTATTACGTGATTTAAGTGGCTTCACTACTCCGAGGATACTTACTTCTACGTCACTCATGTTGGCAGCTGTTATATATTCGAATTCTGGTATATATACTTCGTCATCTTTTGCGAAGGCATTTCGGAAGGGTATGTTTAGTAACTCTGCTTTGGCAACACTGTCCTCGATGGTATCACCATTGCTATCGTGCAGAGAAGGCATTGATTGTTTCTTACCGCTAACGTACTTCACATACGACCAGAATCTCTTTGGAATTAGTGCCAGGTTTCGAGACAAAGTTTCGTTGTGGAAAGTGTTATAGACATCTCGCATTGAAGTCCGTGCTAAATTTCTATCTTCTGTAAAAGATCACAAATCTTGGGGATTTTGCGCCTGTTAAAATTTGGCATGTTTGTTTCGTTGTTTCTGCAACAGTGTTCTAACCCGTTTTGTATACCAAGGAGGATCAGCTCCGTCGTTTTTTAATTTATTTGGTATAAATCTCTCAATTGTGCCGATACTATTTCTTTCAATTTAAGCCACATCTGGTCTACACTTTTATTATTAATTTGGAATTAGTGAAGATTGTCTCTCAGGAAGTTGTCAAGTGAAATTTTATCTGCTTTTTTGAATAGGTATATTTTTCGCTTATTTTTCGAGGATTTGGGGATTTCGGTATTCAATCTCGCTACGACAACCCTGTGTTCACTAATCTTTGAATCGGTTTTAATGCTCGTTATTAACTCAGGATTATTTGTTGCTAAGAGGTCAAGTGTGTTTTCACAACCGTTTACTATTCGCGTGGGCTGATGAACTAACTGCTGGAAATAATTTTCAGAGAATGCGTTTAGCACAATTTCGGATGATATTTTATGCGTACCTCCGGAATTAAACATGTACTTTCGCCAACATATCGAGGGTAAATTACAGTCACCACCAACTGTTATCGTATGAGCCGGGTACGTGTTTGAAATCAGACTCAAGTTTTCTTCGAACCTTTCAGCAACTGCATCATCTGAATTGGGGGATCGGTAAAAGGATCCATTTATTTTTTTATTCCTGTTGCCAACAATGACCTCTGCCCATACTAACTCACAGGAAGTATCTACTTCAATTTCGCGACGAGATAAGCTACTTCTGACAGCAACAAAGACGCCACCGCCAACCGAGTTCAGTCTATCCTTTCGGAACACCGTTAGGGTCTCCGCAAAAATTTCGGCCTAGCTTATATCCGGCTTTAGCCAACTTTCAGTGCCTATAACGATTTGAGCATCAGTGCTTTCTATTAGCGCTTGGAGCTCTGGTACTTTCCCAACACAGCTACGACACTTTACAACTGTTATACCAATGGTTCCTGTGTCTACGTTTATCCTGTGTTCAGCCTGCACCCTTTATGACTGAAGCCGTTCTTGTGTTTTCCCGAGACCCTCTAACCTAAAAAACTACCCAGTCCACGCCACACAGCCCCTGCTACCCTTGTAGCCGCCTCCTGCGTATAGTTGACACCTGACCTATTCAGCGGAACCCGAAACCAAACCACCCTTTGGCGCAAGTCGAGGAATCTGCAGCCTACACGGTTGCAGAAACGTCTGAGCCTCTGATTCTGACCCTCCACTCGTCTGTGTACCAGAGGTCCGCAATCTGTCCTGTCGACTATGCTGCAAATGGTCAGCTCTGTTTCCATCTTGCAAGCAAGACTGGCAGACATTAGCACTTCTGTTAGCCGCTCGAAACCAGAGAGAATGTCTTCAGATCCAAAGTGACACACATCATTGGTACCGACGTGAGCCACCACCTGCAGCTGGCTGTACCCTGTGCTCTTCATGGCATCCTGGAGGAACCTTTCCACATCTGGAATGACTCCACCCGATATGTACATGGAGTGCACGTTGGATTTCTTATCCTCCTTATCAGCCAAGTCCCTAAGGGGCCCCATAACGCGCCCAACGTTGGAGCTCCGAACTACCAATGATCCCACCCTCTGCGATTTTCCGGGTCTTTCAGGCTGAGTGGTTTCCTCTGAAACAGAATAGGTGACAGCATCTGGCTCAGCGTCAGTGTCAGCCACAGGCAGTACCTGGAACCTGTTTATCAGACAAACCGGGGAGGCATTACGTGTGGCCGCCTGGGAAGTCTTTCGCCACCTGCTTCGCCCCGGGGCGACCTCCCACTCGACCACAGGTGAAGGGGCAGCCTTAGTGGCAGCAGTAACTAGGTTGGCCACCGGTGAGGACCGATCGGAGGACCCTGAGGTGCTGGACGTGCGTTGGATCCACACGGCAGCCTCAAGCAGTGTAACCGAAGCCATCACAGCCTGTAGCTGAGAGCGAAGTGACACCAACTCGGCTCGCATCCTCAAAAAACAAGCGCAGTCCCTTTCCATAGTAGTGGAGTTAATTACTATTACTGAATTGATAAAACTATCGTTTCTACATGATGGGTCGCAAGCATGCAAGTCATCACTTTGATAGATACAATTTCCATGTAAGGTAGTCACACGAGTTCATAAGTCACTGTTATCGTTAATACCGCTCTGGCTCTTCTAGTGCTCTCTTCTAGTCCGGGTCTACTAGTGTGCGTTTCCTACTGTCTAGCCGGGGCTAGGCGGCGCGTCGCATTTATTCTTTTCGTGTAGATACCGCTCCTATCGTGATGACGTCCTAATTAGCGTGCTATTGGCTGACGTCGTTTCACAGCCCTCTCTGCTGCATCGTTCTTCATCGTCGTGCCGGCGCTTGTTGTTACGCCGGAACATATTTGTACGCCTATGGTGTGCATTTGTTTCACTATAGCGCAGCACCTGGTCTCGTCGCCGATAGCAAAAACTTGCTTTAGAGTTGTGACACTCCCCCACCTGCTACTCAATTACCAATTTGCGGTGAAGGTCACTACTGTGGTGCGCTATTCTTGCCATGCATTCCTCTGCGTGTCCGTTACTGTGACCCGTTTCTTATTCAGTGGTTTCTTTTGCTCGCAAATGCAATACTATTCAGCAGCTTTCTCACTGCTTACTTTTGCTCCAAGACTGAGTGGCGGCACTACACTGCCCCCTCTCATGGAGAAAACCCAACCCCTCGCGTCTTGCTCTGACGCTGTTCTCTAATGTGACTACCTTTACCCTTAATCTACAGAACAAAGAATTAATACTGAATTGGCTTCTCTTAACAGGAATATAATTATTATATTATTGTGAACCTTCATATTTCTATCTTACACCCCTCGTTTGGGGCAACCAGCTGTAGGGACTTGAATTACCACAGATTCAGGTTTTCACACGGCTCGCCGTTTAAACTATACACAGAAGCTCACAATTACCTTACGTCCAACACCATGATACAGTTCCATGTGCTGCAACAACTGCTCCACAGTGATCTTCCAGTCCTGTATCCCTATTACCCGACTGAATGAAGGATTTGCACTCAGCCTCTAGGCGTCGTTACGGAAGATAATGTTTTATTACGACAGTCTGACTAGACGTTTGTATGGTCAATACAGCTCTGGCCGCGTCATAGTCAAGAGACTAACTCCCATCACAGTAGCTGTTAAATGTGATGTGCATCCCATAGTTTCACGATTACTGGTTATGTAAGGACGGTTCTCGAACGACAAAGGAAGTGACCTGCCTTTCTGTTATATCACCGATATCATCACCAATAATGACATCAATGACGTCATGGATGAGTCATGGGTTTCGCCTCTGCCCAACACATTTCCCTCTTACCAACTGCCCTCTGTATAAAACGGCGAGAAAGTCAAATTTTGGGGCTAAATTAAAAATTTTGAAGGGAAACTCAAAAACTAGCCTAACTGCGCCAGCGTGTTTCCTATGGAAGTAGGTTTTATGTCCTGAGTGTAAATTGGTGGGAATTTCCAAACGCTGGGTAACGTATAATACTGGGTCAGGCTCTATGACGTCAGAGTCGAAGACTTGGCATACTGGAATAGGATTTGTGATTTTACAAGCCAGCTCATACCTGTCGGGTTATTTGCAACAATGTATAATCCCGATTTACTGACCCTGACTGGAGATACTGGGACTGTTTTTTGACATCAGAGCCCAAGTTCTGGAATATTGGCACTACGACGCCAGAAACAAAGATTATTTGTGCTAGTCCATTAAATTTTGGGCTAGCAGCCGCGCAAATAAAATTTCCTCTACAGATATTTCGGCCGCGTATCGTTCGGCCATCCTCAGAGTGAGTCACAAGACTGACGACAAGATTTATTTTATAGAGGTGGAGCCCCTCCACGCCCACACCGGCATGATGGCCAACACAAAAGGTCTACTGCCATCTCTGCATAAGGGTTAGTATTCACTAAAGTGAGGTGTCGCAGGATGTGGGTACTGCGATGTTTGCGTACGTCTGGTTAGGATTAACCATTAATACGCGCTCATCTGGAGATAGATTGGTCGAAATCTGACGAAGGGTAGCGGTTTGAAAGGCAGAGGGAAAAAAGTGCCAAGGCAAGGGCCAAGGGAAAAAAAAACATCTGCGAAAGTTAGGTCGGGCGGCAAGAGCAGTAGCGGTTGTCTTGCTGCCTGCGATAGGTTGTGTAAGGATAGGCTTTGTTAGTAGTGGGTATCATGCATGTCGATACCTTGACGTTGTGCGTTTGTGCTGCTCGGCCGCTGGCGCTGGGTGCTGGTACATAGTCCTCGTTCAGCGTCAGCAACCTGCAACAGGTTTGTTATCGATCTTGTGTCCGATAGGTCATATACCGGAGGCACAGTGTGAGGGAATGTTGGCAGATTGTTTGTGCGTCTGTGGGCGAGCTCGTCGGTGTCCCTGCTGTGGCCTGTTGGTCGGCACTTATAGCAGCTGGTAGTTGCCAGTCAATGTTGCTGATATGCAGGGGCTTGCCGACGTTTGTCGCTGTTTGCGTATGTTAGTTAACCATAGGTGGCTATGCCCTAGCTAGCAGTGTCTTTGGCCGCTTGTGTTTCCACCTGTGGTTGTGATCGTAGTTTCCCAGAGTGAGGATGAAAGGATTGTTCGAGTGTCTCGAGTTCCTGTATAGTCGTGTGGCGTGTTTTTTGAATACTTCCTTGAGGGTATCAAGGCGGTATTCATGGTGAAGATCCACGGTGCGTGTGTAGCGTGGAGCATTGCTAATGATTCGTAGCACCTTGTTCTGTATGATCTGCAGGCGGCGCAGTCGTGTGGGAGCTGCATATCCCCAGACGGGAGCTGCGTACGTCATCAGAGGTCTAATCAGTGTCATGTATAAGGACCTCGACACCCTTCAATTCAGTGTGTTTTCCCTGTTGAGCATTGGGTAGAGCTGTTTGAGCCTCGCGTGCGCTCGGTTGGCAACGTATTCGATGTGGTCCCCCCATGTAAGTTTCCGGTCCAGCCAAACACCAAGGTATCTGACTTTCTCTGGGAAACGTATTGGGCGTGTATATAGTGTTATTGGTCTACAGTGTTGGTGTTTGCGCAGTAGTTTCGGTCTGCGTGTGAACAGAACTGCTTCGCACTTGTCGACGTTTACTTTAATACGCCATCTCTCCAACTAAGGCTCAGCTGTTCTGAGTGCTGTCTGTATTCGTGAATTGATGTTCGACGGTTTCCAGTCTCGCGCGAGGATGGCCGTGTCATCCGCGTAGACGGCTAAGGTCGTGTTTTGTGTCGCTGGGAAGTCATTAATGTACAGGTTAAACAAGATGGGCCCTAGGATGCTCCCTTGGGGTACTCCAACTTGGATACCGTGTTGTGTTGATTGTTTATCCTGCACGTTAGTGTTGAAACATCTGTTCGTGAGATATGAGTGTATGAGACGTACGAGTCCGTCTGGGAAACCAGCTTCGCTTAGTTTGCGTATGAGTCCGTTGTGCCAGAGACGATCGAAAGCCTTTTCGATGTCTAGGAACACGGCCCCTGTGGCTTTGTTCATTTTGTAGCCGTGTGTTATATGTTCGACTACGCGGAGGAGTTGTTGTGTTGTCGAGTGGTGATTCCTAAAGCCGAATTGCTCCAGTCTTAGGGTGTCGTTGGCGATGTAATGCCTAGTGATACGTTTCAGTATTACCTTCTCAACAATCTTGCTGAGCGAACACAGCAGACTGATGGGTCGGTAATTTTGTGGGAGGGAGTGGTCTTTCCCTGGCTTCCTGAACATCAGGACCTTGGCCGCCTTCCAAAAGTCAGGGAAGTGTTGGTGTGTCAGGATGGCATTCGTTAAGTGTGTGAGGTATTCTACGGCTTTATCCGTGAACTCCTGGAGGACACGGTTTTGAATGCCATAAGGCCCAGGGGATTTTCTAGCGTTGGTGTGCTTGATAGCCCATGTGATTTCATTTGTGCTAGTACTTCTTATTTCGTTGCGCGAGGGCTGGGCTACAAGTCGTGTAACCTCCTGGTCCGTTTCAAGTGTGAATGCTGGGTCTGAAGGAACCAGATTCGGCATTAAGGACGTTGCAAGTGTTGTGGCCATAAGCTCTGCCTTTTCCGTCGCGGAGTATGCCGGGCCGTCTGGTCCTTGTAATGTGGGAATGTAATGTTTCTCCCTGGTGAAGTGTCTGGCCAGCTGCCACACGCCAGGACGTGTGGTATCCAGCCCAGCGACAAGATGCCAAGCGCGGCCTTATATGCTCCGCCGTGGCGGTACTGCGCATGCGAGTCACACATGCTTTTCGGCGGCAGAGAAATATGTTTACATATGCGCCGCCTGTGGAGAAGGCGTACAGACATTCGATTCACTTATTGATGTATGATCGGCGGCGATGACACCATGACGACTTCTCTGCAGTTTAATTACGCCAAGAGCCGGATTACATGCTTTGTCCTAATTAAAACCATTATCTCTATTTATTAAATTATTAGCTAATCTAATCTCTATAGCTTCCTTGAAGACAGATTCTCTAGAAGAAGAGTTGGGTGTTAAAATCTTCACATCACTGTAATTCATGGAAAGCCCTGTATAAATACAATGTTCGGCCAAAGCTGACTTGTCTGACTGTAATAAGCATGTGTATCTTCGATGCTCCACATACCTCTCATGAACGGTGCGCGTTGTTTGACTTGTGTACCACTTGTCACAATTTCCGCAAGGAGTCTGATACACACCAGCTTTACGAAGCTGTAAATTGTCCTTCACAGAGCCGAGTAAAGCTGCAATCTTCGTGGGGGACCGGAAGATCACCTTAACATAGTGTTTCTCAAGAATACGGCCTATTTTCGAGGAAAGAGCACCCACATAGGGCAAAAACGCACTGGATCTGAAGGAATTACTGCCTTTTCCCCATAACATACTTGCATTTTAGGTTTTGCATCGAATGCTCTACGAATTTGTTGCGGAGAAAATCCATTCGATTTTAAAATGCTCTTGAGGTATGTGAGCTCTTCTTCCAAATTGTCTTATCGGATATATAGTGCACCCGATTCACTAAGGTCTTAAGGACACCTATGGTCTGTGATATTTGTGCTGGTCCAGACAATTTGCTGCCCTACATTACATGTTTGTCACCAATAAGTTACTATTCACATGGAAGTGTGTGGTCACTGCGTATCCCAACTTTAGGTTTGGATCGCTTCAGTTGTGTCTTTACTGAAATAAAAGCTGGTGGAGGAAAGGGAAGGTTTTCCACCCACAAACTTACGTCCCACCCCATCGATCTATGCCACAGCCCCCAAGCTTGCACGTTGTCCTGCCGTCCGAGACATTCAAGCAGTAGCCCTGACTTATTCCTTAAGTTGAAGTCCAAACTATGCACTGTATATTAGGAACACTTGCATTTTTATTTAAGCAAATACCTTGGTAGGGAGAGCTCCCTATTCCATGATCGCCAAATTAACCATCACAAGCCCGGTCCAGAAGTTGTCATCACACAGCCGATGGTACCACAGATAAGAATGAAGTCGCCGTGGAATTACGGCCCCACACACCGATGACAGCTCTGTTCAGAGATACACTATACGCTTGCTGTTGATTCTATAACCTAGCGTGGAATGGGATTTAGAAATTTAGATACCCAGTGCTACTATCTACTCTGTTGCGTCAGCTCTGATACCACGTCCTGCATGAGTGGAGTTAAAATGACATAAAGCACGAAAAATGCGAGAATCAAATATCTACTTACTCTAAGTTTAAAGTGACAGTACGTTCGATGGTTGTCAAACTATGAAGCACTCATCCCAACTTTACTTCTGAACATCCCAAGGATGCAGCTTGTGTGGTGGTCAGGCACTCGTCACTGTCGTATGCAGTTGGGGGAAAGGAATGGGACAGGTACTCACATTCACCTTTATTTTAACACCGCTGCCCCCACACCGTCAGTCGCTGTGGCGCACCTCACTTTGCAGTGCCGGGCAGTGTTGGGCCACGTCGGTTGTCACGTCGGAGATATACTCTCAGGTTGATAGACCGCGTGTAACTCAGCACCAGAATTGCTCGGAGCGCACACAATGACGTCAAACATCCCCTGAATTCATCACTACATAGAGACTGCTTTCACATGTAGTATGTACGTTTTGTCAACTAAGGTACTACGTCCACACCGCAATCAGCATGCTTCCTCACGTATTCCTAAGACTACACGATTTTCCATTTACTCATACTCTAATTTTAGAACAGGACTGTGGTCTATAGTGCCAGAGGAATGAGATGGAATGGTTCTGACATGCCATAGGTGGAGTAGCCTACGTGGTTCGGCTCACTGTTGCGGCCACCATGTTGCCATTGCTGCAGTACAACCCAACCTACCTACGGATCCGCAGTTGCGAAGCTCGGGCAGTTGTCTTCGTGTTTCGTATTTGCAACTGAGCTTCAGATGTTCCAGCGGACAGCATGGTCTTGCGTGTATCCGGCCGCTTTTACTTCCCCCAGTAACAGTCCGGAACACCAGACTCCACATCATATAGTGGGGAATGCAAACTGACTTCTCACTCTTTTCTTTGATGCAGACCGAGTTGTCCGCCACAAGCTGGTCTCTCTCTAGTAGGAGGGGGTCCATTTCCAGCACCTTACATACATTCACCTACCAAGTTTCTCTGGCACAGTGCTAAAAAATTTAAGGGATGAAATATTAAATACAACACAAATTCCGTCTGATAAAAACCATTTATAAATTTTTGAATGCTTACATCATTTTCTTGCACAATGTCTGTGATGTCACTACAACCACAGCTCAATGTAACTTATGACAAAATGTCAGGGAAATTTAAGAATGCGAGCATCGCACATTTGATTCAAACTGTTTTCAGAAAAAGTCGCCAAGTTTCGTATAATGTACAGCCCTCGTCAGTGAAATTTAAAAATCAGAGTCAGTTCATAATTAATCACAATATTCCTTTTATAGTACACATTAGCGACCCACCTCACATCAGCTGCGAAGAGTTCGAAACAATCCTGGTGTGTGTGAAGGTGCTCTTTCCGAGCTGCGTTATTCGGAACAGTTGTAACGGTAGCATTGCGATGTAAGTGCTGTTCTGTCACCTTAAGACATATATAACGACGGTATGTAGACGTAGTAAATGTTCTAATCCTGTCTAAAGGCCGCTTACAACACTCACGGTTTCTATTCTTGCTGTTACGTTTAGTACTTCAGATGTTATTCTAGCTTCGGTAATTAAAGCACTTAAACACAACTACCTCCTTAACAACCGCTAGTGACCTCAGATGCCGCGTAATGGATAAAGCTCGGTCAAATGTGAATTTATCGTATAGTCTTGGTTGCAGTTTTCCTTTTTCGTCAAACTACTTCTTGCGAGTGATAATAACACTGAAAAACACGACCGCCAGCCAAAATGACGAATCGATTGACGTTATTCAACAAATTCACCACAACTGGTCTTTGCTATATTTTGGTTCTTTTTAAAACTTTTTCTCTTTTAATAATTTCTATCATTCAAGGAACAGGCTAATGCACGTAGATAGCTGAACAATGACTGCAGTCGGAATTGGTCACACACTTAGAAAATTTTGGTCCATGAAAACAACGCCGGAATGACAATAATGCCTACTTACGTACCTGAAGGTAATATCAGCAACAGTGCCTCTGAAAACATGTATTATACACAAGCAATAGTTCACGATACATTTGTTGGTATCGAAATGATTGCAAAAGGTTTTTTATACTCGAATTTTCCCACTTTTATTGAAATATTTACTTTAAGTAATTTCTTGGATAGAAGGTCCCAGTTACCAAGTTCACACACTACGTAGAATTGTTATTTACTTTACTCACTTTCAAGGCAATCTGCAATCCTCCACATATACTTTAATTGTTGCACGTGCGTGATAATTTAAATTGGCTTTGCAAGAAAACACTCAGCTGCCCAATAATGTTTCACACCAATGGGTTCTCGGTTTCATTCTCTTTAGTATAGGAAATAATCCCTACCCCGTACCCTTTAGGTTAAACGAGTAGTTTTGCGTAAAAAACCCTTAAATGATTATTGAAGAAAACACGTAAAAACTAGTCAACACAGCTCGTATACAGAACTATGGACGGTTGATTTCAGTAGTGTCGTTGTGAGCACAGTAGCTGGAGATTTAGGTCCTTACCGTATCGTTTACTTCGTAGAGGCACATTCTAAGATGCGCCTCTAGATCCTTGTAACTCGCAACAGGTCTATCTAATTGTGAACGACAAGTGCAAGATTGATGGCTGCTAAAGCTCTGCTGCAGAACTCTGATCTCTGGTGGGACACAGCATCTGTAACATGGGAAAGCAGTGCAAACCACCAGCCACAACAGCGTGCACTAATCAAGCCGCTGCAAGGGCCTCGCTTCGCTATCGTAGCTAACAACTTGTCTAGTGCCGTCTCTGAGCCTCGTGTTGAAGGGAGCTTCTCACTACAGCACTAAGTAATCAGGATGACATGTGTCATCTACCACCCTACTAATAGCTATCGTCTTCCCAGTGATGTGACTAATTTTGAGGTAGAAACCTCTAGCCTATGTACAGACGCTCTTTGCAGACGGGAAATGACTTGGAGATTGTAGTAAGCATGCTGGTGATATTAACAAGTTACTGAACGCTAAATCGAAGACAGTTTTCATGCCTTTCCGCATTTCACATAAATTCCAGATTTAGTACATAAAGTGTTAAATTTCTGACTACATACAAAGTTTTCAGTGAATCCTCATAACCCCAAAACACGTTACGATTTTTTTTTATCACGGGAAGTATAAGTGCGTGCTGATATAGTAGAAATCGTACGCAAGTCTATTTCGCAAGGAAGTAACACTTCTGAGTGCCGTAAAATCACCACAGAGAAAGGGACGTAGCAGAAAAATGAAACGTGCAGATTCACAGAGCGTTGTGAATTCAGTGTTTAAAAATGAGCCACAATTAATTATTTAAAAGTATTTGTATCCATGTATGTTATCTTTCCTTGTTTTTTCAGACTTGTATAAAACTGGAAACTCAAGTTTTTACAGAATGAAAAATCTTTTGCGTATTTCGTACTACTGTGCGCAGGTAATAAAGTGATAGCAGGTAAAGCTATCATTTTCCATAAAATAAGCTTTGGCTGTTAAAAGTTTGGTTACTTTCCCGACATGTTTCGGGCCATAAGACTGCTGAAAAACGGAGTAAGTGAAATCACTGCACTGTTAATGTTTTATAAAGTCCATTGTCGATCCTCTTGGGAACTGTGGTACTTTTGTATCAATTCGTCCACCTGAATGTTTGGGTACATTACAACTGCTACGATGACGATACTTGTTGGTTGTACACTGTGACAGTGTTGTTATTGCATGAACGTTAAAGAAAGGGGCACATAATTCAAAACAGACCGTACAAAAGAAAATCTATAATGGCAGACATAACGACTGTGGAGACATTCAGAAACTGTTAGGGATTCTTAGCTAATTATTTATTTCAGTCATAGTTGGAATTTAATATAGGCACCTATACTAAATGGCATGTGTGACTGACGTAAATAATCAGCTTAAATAAATTTTCAGACACTCGGAAAACTTTTATTGAATCACCTATGCCTCACTGAATTCAACCGAGGGGCTCAAAACCAGGAAAGAAATATAGCGGATCGAATTAGAAGCTTTCTGAGTCATCAAGGGCTGTCACTCTAACGGTCACTCCAACTGGAGACGAGATGCCTTGCTTTAAACGAAGCAGCCGTTATGTTGGATATTTCTCCCCTAAAAAGCAGTTGCAACCGAAATAAGTTAACGCTTCTGTCGCCTGATGCCGTCGGCAGGTCACCAGCTGTCGTTCGCCTGGCATAGCGGCAACTGAAGTGATAGTGAAGTATTTCTAATATTTTAGCCAAATCTGTGAACTGGATTAAGGGAGACCAAAATTATTTTTATGGAGGCTTTGGTCTATTACTCAAAAAATTTTCACTTATTTTCTAAGCTGCTATATAGGGAACAACTAAAATAGTGACCATTTATAAGGTGGTATTTTCTATGTTTCCCTGTGTCCTAACGTGCTTTTCCCGATACACTACTTTAGGATGGGGCCTGCACTCTGTGATTACGTCTACCTAAATTATATTATTCACAATGCTCAATATCAATATCACGGGATACGTCTTAACATACCATGAAGAGATTTTAGGACATTGTCCCACACACGGTGAGTCTCGAAGAAAGGTAAATGCTTTGACGCTTGATAGTATTAGTAATTCTGGAAAAAAAACGCTGTATGGACATGCGTCCTGCTCTTAACAGCGTTAGAGGAAACTAATGAAAACATTATGCAACACGTGAAAATGAAGTTGATAGTAAATCACAAATTAAGATCTAATATTTTAATTGCATGCATTTTCTCATGTAGGGTGTTAAAAAATTCCATCATCAATTGCAATGCATTTTGCAGCCCATGTAGACAGCTGCTGTATCGCTCATTTGAGATCATACAGAGAGCCCTTCACTTCAGCACACACTTGTCAGTTCAAGCGTGAAGAACCCCGTTGTACAGATGCTCCTTTGATGTGTCAGATTGAACAGTAGGGGCGAACGAACACTTCCCTGTCTTACGCTCTTTTTAATCCGAGCACTTCTTTCTTGGTCGTCCAAACTTATTAATACCTCTTGGTTCCTGTACATATTGTATATTACCCGTCTCTCTTTATAGATTACCCCCATTTTCTCAGAATTTCGAGCATCTTGTGCCATTTTATGTTGTCTAACGTTTTTTTCAGCTCCATAAAACCTATGATAATGTCTTGATTTCCCTTCAGTCGTGTTTCCATTACCAACCGCATCGTCAGAGATACCTCTCTGGTGCCTACACTTTTCCTAATTCTAAACTGATCCACATGTAATACATCCCCAATTTTGTTTTCCATTCTTCTGTGGATTATTTTTCTCAGCAACTTGGATGCATGAGCTGTTAAGCTGAGTGCACAATAATTCTCGCACTTGCCAGCTCCTGCCGTCTTCATAAATATCTAGAAGATATTTTTCCGAAAGCCAGATGCTATGTCATCAGATTCATATGTTCTACACACCAACGTGTATAATCGTTTTGTTGCCCACTTTTCCCAATGATTGTAGAAATTCTGATGTAATTTTATCTATCCTTTCTGCCTTATTTGAACTTAGGTCCTCCAAAGCTCTTTTAAATTCTTATTCCAATACTGAATAACCTATCTCTTCTAAATCGACTCCTGTTTCTTCTTCTATCACATCAGACATATATTCCACCTCATAGAGGCCTTCAGTGTACTCTTGCGACCTATCGAGTCTGTCCTCTGCATTTAATAGTGGAATTCAAGTTGCACTGGTAATGCTTTTAATTTCACTGAACGGAGTTTTTTTGACTTTCCTGTATGAAGAGCAAGTTCTTCCGACAGTCATTTCTTTTAGAATTTCTTCATCGCCAATGATGGCAGGATATGGAATATATCATTACCTAAATCCGAATATCTGTAGTGACGTTTACATCTTGGATAAAGTGTGTGCTCGCTGTAGTTTGTAACCAGTTTAATTTTATTTCATATAGTTCAATAAATGTCACGCTGTATCCTAAAATTTAGGAAACTCCCATCTGTTTACACACTTCTCTCCAATTCATATATTTCTCGCGTCCCATATTATACAAGACTGCATGCTAAGTTAATAATAAACCATTTGCCTTGTAACAATCCAAATTGTTAATAAAATGTAATTTAAATTTCTGTATTTGATGTGTCTTCTTTACAACCTAGTTTTTAATTCTTAAATCACAATCGAAAATGAGTCTATATGAACAAGTACTAGAACTGAATACACTGAAGTTGTTTCAGAACGAGTCATCCTATTCCACAAGACTCTGTATCTTTCATTTAATTGTAAATGGAGTGGGGTGCATTTTAACTCCCAACTTACGGATGGGAATTTATTTTTTCTCCAGAATGAGGGTTATTTTACAAATATATGTCCTTTACATGCTTCTATGTACAAACTCGGGCTACAGTTCACATTTAAGTTTAGGAAGAGAGCTTTCTTCTAGGGTCACAAATGTGTCCGTCACAGGACCAACGACTATGCTTCAAACTTTAGATCAGCTTGTCTCATACTTCATAGATAACATATGGAGCTACTGCATTTGAAACGTGACTGTTTAATGAGTGTGACGAGTCCTTATCGTCTTAAAATACTGGCAGTATCTAGTGTTATGTCATTTTCACCTTCTGTTAAATTACACAGAGCCCCTGAATTTGGGAAGAGCGATCGTTGTTTATTTACTTGCTCACAGCTCTTTCTGTACCCAATTTTCTCTGCATGTGGTCATGATCAATCAGTGTGAGTGACTGTACTTTGAACTTGGCTCCAGATGTCAGAGGGTGTAAGGTAGTGGCTCTGGGTTCGCAAACTAACTGGGTTGTGTTACATCGTAGGGCCCGGAAGATTCCACATAACTTGATGAACTGTAACAGGGCAATAGTAGGGACAAAACAATCTCCAGTGAATTTGTTACAGTCCTATACGTACTAAATGAATGTTACTTTCACCCAGGCCATCAGTGGATGGTCAGGGCCCACATCCTATTGGACACTCTTTCAGTAATGAAGGTAATGGTGGCTGTCTCTTGAATTCCAGTTGTCAAGAGGATAAAGGAGTTGATTTAAATCTATCCTAATTAGTCATTATTCTTTTCTGTCATCTATGAGGATAGGTTAATTAAGCCGCAAGCTCTCTTACCTGCAATTTTAACCATATGCTTCCTTTCTTCCCTGTGTAAAATGCATGTGAGATGGCTTCCTTTATTTTGGTGGTAGGCTCTAAGGATGTTTTCGTTTTACAGTCACTTTGTCCCTTTCTTTACAGCAGCTTACGTGGTCCTATTGTTTCTTAAACTACATGTCAGTGAGTACTGAACTGAATTTTTGGGTACTATCAGGTACTGGTCTATATGTTAACCTCTTTTCGATTTGTCTCGTCGTCTTCACCGTATGGTCATTCGAAGCGTGGGATTGTCATACCTTGCCGCTTGAAAAATACCTGGCACTGTGTAATTTTTCCATTATTTCCTCACTATTTAATGCCTCTCGAAGTTACGTAATTCTGCCTCAGCTAACCAGTTGCTCTCAGATGAACAGACGGAGGTTATCTATGCCGATTTGAAGATTGGTCACGGGATGCAGATTCAACGAATATTTGCATGGTGTATAATCTCCATTATTTAATAATTCGTTCGACTTAGAGCAAGTGTGGTGTTCGCTCGATTCATGTGCTCTCCGTCATGAGGCTAGCCAAATACCATCTCTTGCAAATGTAGATGGTAAACTAATGATTCGTATGACAATCTGCGTATGTACTAGATATTGCGGAATTTTGTTGATAATCTGTATATATTTTTTTTCAGAAACTTTATTTGCCGTTTAACACATTCGGATACTCACATCACATTCCAGAAGGTATCAGAAAACAAAATCACTTTATAAATACTTATATACTCCACAACACACATTTAAGTCTGTAATGTGGAGTTCTGTAAGGTATCATCAACTGGGTAAATTATTAGGTGAAATTTGTGTTGAATTCACGTTACATTTACCTTAAGGAAGACGGCATATTTCTTATAAAAATGTTCAATTTTTTATTGTAGTTTGTCGATTTGCGTAGTCATGTGGAACCAGAAATCTTCTTCACTCCTGTCTCGTTTGAGAACATGTAAAATATAGTAGTTTCTGTTGAGTTTATAGTAAGATATTTCATGTGTATGTTGAAGGATCGTCGGTGTTACCGTTTTGGCCGATGTCCTTCAGATGCTTTCTAATTTTTTTCTGATTCACAGTCATATAATGGTTGCATTGCCACAAACTTTTTGATGTCCTTTGGTGTTAGTTAAGTTGCAGGTGGCACACACTGAAGAATCAGCCATGCGAAACGAGTGCAGCCTTCAGTTTGTTGGGAATTTTCTGTTGGGTTCAAATGGTTCGAATGGCTCTGAGCACTATGAGACATAACATCTGAGGTCATCAGTCCCCTAGACTTAGAACTACTTAAAGCAAAGGACATCACACACATCCATGCCCGAGCCAGGATTCGAACCTGCGACTGTAGCAGCAGCGTGGTTCCGGACTGAAGCGCCTAGAACCGCTCGCCCACAACAGCCGGCTCTTATGTTGGAGACATATTGGGGTTTTGCTCTTACATTGATGGACAAGAGCATGTCATGCATATTTTTCCAGATTTGAGTTAGTGGGCGTCTTGTTCACACTCATCCATACACCCCCTCCTCCCCCATCACCATCCTGCTTTTCTGAGCTCTAAAGTAGCTGATCTAAGTCTGTGATTTGATGAGACGGTGCTATACTCTTTGTGAGCCGGCCGAAGTGGCCGCGCGGTTCTGGCGCTGCAGTCTGGAACCGCGAGACCGCTACGGTCGCAGGTTCGAATCCTGCCTCGGGCATGGATGTGTGTGATGTCCTTAGGTTAGTTAGGTTTAACTAGTTCTAAGTTCTAGGGGACTAATGACCTCAGCAGTTGAGTCCCATAGTGCTCAGAGCCATTTGAACTCTTTGTGAACGTGATTACCTACACATATGAAAGGCCTATGGGCACATGATTTTATGACTTTCGTTTCAGTTTGTTTTTTCTTTATGAAACGATGCATGAAGGATTTTGAGTGTTTTCGTAACTCTTCCTTGTTGCAGCCTGCCATAGTAATATGACTGTTCATGAGCTGTTCATGATAAGTTCAGTTTGTTTGCTGAACCCTACGAACACTTCATGGAGAAATGCATACTAGTGTACAACGGTTTTTGAGTAATAAATCCACAGGTCATTTCCGTAGTCCATTGGTTCTTTAATGTACCCTAAACTGCTCTGTCAGTGTTCTCCTCCGTTCCATATCGTTATTTTAAAGGCCTGCAGAATAAAACTCATAGTAAATCGTTAATGATATGGAAGAATGACTCCTAAAAGTTATTTATCATTCCTCTTGTCTTCGACCAATTGTGAGTTAGCTTCCCATTTCTCACATGCCTGCTGAGTGTTCAATAACCAACATTCGAGCTAAGTGTTGCTCCTAATTGTCTTTCTGTTTCTTTGATTCATTAGCTAGCCTCTATCTCTGGACTATTTCAATCACGATGTGTGTTCATCTTGAGTGGTGACACTAGAGACATGGCTACAGATATAATTTTTATAGAGTCTATCAGTCACGAATCTGGCCAAGTAAATGCCATTCCATATATGATCCATGTATGACTTTTGTCATTGGATGCGTATAAATACATTGTGTTAGGGGTATAAGGGCACATATATCTGTGTGATCATTATACCCTCATCCACTTGGGTTTGTTATTTGTTTCTTTTCTGCATCTAACGGTGTTCCCTCATAAGTCACATAATTCCCTACCTGATGTTTTCTGCACAGTCATAATGGCACCAATAAGTGTACCACACCTGTCAGTACAGACTGAACATTTTGCTTCCATGTGTCTTCACTTCAACAGTTAATCTGCTGACAAGGGAAAAATAAAGATTAATGGCTTGCTCTGGTCACATATACTTCGAGGTACCAACGAACCTAAAACACAAACCTTCTAACTGCTTTTATTTATTTGTTTGCAAATTATGTAAATACTAGTATGAAGGCTTTCACGACCGGATGACATATCTTCTGGTAAACCTTCCGGGATGTAAGGTCGTGGTCCATGAAACTCTTCAGCTCCTAACGTTTCGTCCAGAGCTGCGCTGGACATCTTCAGAGAGGTGTTTCTCCTCCGGTGAGTCTTGAGTCGGCAAGACTCACCGGAGGAGAAGCACCCCTCTGAAGATGTCCGGCGCAGCTCTGGACGAAACGTTAGGAGCTGAAGAGTTTCATGGACCACGACCTTACATCCCGGAAGGTTTACCAGAAGATATGTAAATACTGCTATAGTGTTGTTCAATACAGTGTTTTCAGTCAGAAATAAAATTATCTTCACTTACACCCTGACACGCATATTAATATGTGTGAGTTCAGTTTCACCTCCGAAACCCCCTGATCGATTTTAACCAAATGTGACACAGGAACAGCAGGCCAAACGAGTATGAGCTCTTTGGGATTTATGACTTAATAGCTCTGAATGGGTCATAGACATGGTCAACAGCATGTTTTTCCAGGCCCTAGCGTATTGGATACCCTGCATGGTATTTGTGTTGTGTGAGAATAGTACTGACCTGGCAAATCAACCTGCTTTGCAGAGCAGCATACATGTCAGGGGCAATAAACGGTTTTTTGGCCCCCGTCATGTAGGTTGCCCTGCAGGTTAGGTGTGTTGTGTAGTAGTAGTATCGACCTACTTTACTCGGGCAAATAAATTATCTTTTAAGCCCTTGATCTGTAGCCAGCCCTAAATGTTGGGAATATTGTGTGAGTAGCAATTGCCTGGTTTGTTGAACAATATAGCAGGTGGTAGATGGGCCAATGTCATGGATTCAGATATGTTGTGAAGGATAGTATAGGGGATGGACAGAGCCAGGGCAGGAGGAAATGGACAAAGGAAGATGCATGATGTATATAGAAGGTGTAGGTGGATGGTGGAGAGGGAAGGAGGCAGGGGGAGAAAGAGATATGATCAGAGAGAGGGTGGGAAGAGATATGTTCAGAGAGAGTGGATGGAGGTTATAAAGTAACAGAGGGGGAGGAGGAACAGAAGAGAATCAGAGAATGGGGAGGAGGGGACAGATACTGATGGAAGGTGTTCGATATAAGTGTCAAATTCAATCATGGCCAAAGCCACAGGGAAACTGCTATATATATTACATTCAGAGTGGTCACTTTTAGCAGGGAAAAAGGAATACATACGTCTCAAAAATGAGATCGACAGGAAGTGCAAACTGGCTAAGCAGGGATGGCTAGACGACAAATGTAAGGATTCAGAGGCTTATCACACTAGGGGTAAGATAGATACTGCGTACAGGAAAATTAAAGAGACCTTTGGAGAAAAGAGAACCACTTGTATGAATATCAAGAGCTCAGATGTAAACCCAGTTCTAAGCAAAGAAGGGAAAGCAGAAAGGTGGAAGGAGCATATATAGGGTCTATACAAGGGCGATGTACTTGAGGACAGTATTATGGAAACGGAAGAGGATGTAGATGAAGATGAAATGGGAGATACAATATTGTGTGAAGAGACTGAGAGAGCGGTGGAAGACCTGAGTCGAAACAAGGCCCCGGGAGTAGACATCATTCCATTACAACTACTGATGCCCTTGGGGGAGCCAGTCCTGACAAAACTCTACCATGTGGTAAGCAAGAAATATGAGACAGGCGAAATACCTTCAGATTTCAAGAAGAATATAATAATTCCAATCGCAAAGAAAGCAGGTGCTGCCAGATGTGAAAATTACCGAACAATCAGTTTAATAAGTCAGGGATGCAAAATACTAACGCGAATTCTTTACAGACGAAAGGAAAAACTGGTACAAGCTGACCTCGGGGAAGATCATTTTGGATTCTGTAGAAATCTGGGAACAAGTAAGGCAATACTGACTCTATGACTTATCTTAGAACATAGATGAAGGAAAGCCAAACCTACGTTTTTAGCATTTGTTGACTTAGAGAAAGCTTTTGACAATGTTGACTGGAATACTCTCTTTCAAATTCTGAAGGTGGCAGGGGAAAAATACAGGGAGCGAAAGGTTATTTACAAGTTGTACAGAAACCAGAAGGCAGTTGTAAGAGTCGAGGAACATGAAAGGGAAGCAGTGGTTGAGAAGGGAGTGAGGCAGGGTTGTAACCTCTTCCCGATGTTATTCAATCTGTATATTGAGCAAGAAGTGAGGGAAACAAGAGAAAAATCGGAGTAGGTTTTAAAATCCATGGAGAAGAAATAAAAACTTACAGGTTCGCCGATGACATTGTAATCCTGTCAGAGACAGCAAAGGACAGAAGAGCAGTTCAACGGAATGGACAGTGTCTTGAAAGGAAGATATAAGATGAACACCAACAGAAGCAAAATGAGGATAATTGAATGTAGTCGAATTAAGTCGGGTGATGCTGAGGGACTTAGATTAGGAAATGAGACACTTAAAGTAGTAAAGGAGTTTTGCTATTTGGGGAGCAAAATATCTGATGATGGTAGAAGTAGAGAGGATATATAATGTAGAATGGGAATGACAAGGAAAGCGTTTCTGAAGAAGAGAAGTTTGTTAACATCGAGCATAGATTTGAGTGTCAGGAAGTAATTTCTGAAAGTATTTGTATGGACTGTAGCCATGTATGGAAGTGAAACATGGACGACAACTAGTTTGGACAATCAGAGAATAGAAGCTTTCGAAATGTTGTGCTACAGAAGAATGCAGAAGATTAGATGGGTTAATCACATAACTAATGTGGAGGTATTGAATAGGATTGGAGAGAAGAGAAGTTTGTGGCACAACTTGAGTAGAAGAAGGAATCGGTTGGTAGGACATGTTCTTAGGCATTGAGGGATCACCAATTTAGTTTTGGAGGGTTATGTCGAGGGTAAAAATCGTAGAGGGAGACCAAGAGATGAATACACTGAAGAGATTCATAAGGATGTAGGTTGCAGTAGGACCTGGGAGATGAAGAAGCTTGCGCAGGATAGAATAGCATGGAGAGCTGCATAAAACCAGTCGCAGGACTGAAGACCACAAGAACAACAAACCTTGTCCCTGAACTTTCTATGTAATATATCCACCACCACTAAAACAAGGTATTTAAAATTCATTCCACCCTCTTTCGCATTCTCTGTTTTTGTCACATGGATTGAACACCCACGCCAGATCGTGGGTGAGAGACATACAGAGTCTTTCATAAATTCACTAAGGAAATCGCATTCCGTGAGAGCAGGCAACTGTCACATAAACAGACAACAGAATTTTCGTTTGTAGTGGCTTACAGAAGTCACTCTTTGTCCCTTTATTTTTCAGCAGCTAGAACTTAATGACACTACAGTAGATAATTCTTTCATTGTTGATACTGTCCGAGCATTGTTGTCACTGTTTAATTCTTCCACTTGTCTAATTGATCCCTTTGTTGTTCCTACACTCACGACCAATTAGAGACATTCTGATAGAGTGTAGCACAATGTGAAGCGTTGTGGTATGGTCTCCATGTTACAGTGGAAAAGTCGAGAACCTATCATGCTAGATAGGCGTTAATGCACCAGTCACTACTGTCGGCCATTGGGTGAAGCTAGGTGTTAAATGAGTACAGCCCCTCTGGGTTGGCATCCCAGATGTGTTCAATTGGACTGAGGTCAGGTGACGTAGTAGGATTTATAAGAATCCTAGAGTTATTAAGACTCAATTAGAGAGCCATGATGCGTTACTGAGGTTCATGTCTCCTGCGTGTTCTGTAGGCGATGAAATGGACGCTATCTTATGGTAACCTCCTATTAGTTCCCCAGTGAGGAGCAATGGTAGACATATCTAAGGCATCATTTCACCTCAAGTGATCATTAACTCATGCAAGAGATTACATCTCCCTTCTGGTTTATGCTGAGATAGTGTCAGCTGCTTTCTATCAAACCAAACACTCCCTACCGTTGGGTCCGACACATACCTTAAAACATCAATCCATGTAATCATTTTCAACACAACCTGTCCCATCCTTGTCGCAATAGACTTTTTCGTAAATGTGTGTATACAGAGTGTGGCTCTATGATTTGAAGTCACAGTACAATGAAGCACATACTGTGAATGTTTCAAAGAGTAACCGATTTTCGTCACATACGAAAATTTTACAGCATTTAGAAGAGCGAAACCATGCACTTGCAATAATGCGTTATCTCTACATTCTGACAGTAAATTAGAACATGGAGAGACTGGAGTAGTAAAATGCCTATACTGGTCACAAATATAATTATGAATTTGAGAGATTCGTTGTGAGAGCCATATGGTCACTTTACAGGAACCAGGATCATGGGACCACGTTGAATGGAGTGTTTTAGAAAGGCAATATTGTAATGTGTGTAGAGGTGGTAGGAAATTAAGAATTAATAGAAGGTGGGGGAAAGGAAAGTGTCCTGTTCAGAACGTGATAGGCTTTATGCTACTGGAGAATGGCGTGGAGTTTGAAACACTTCCTATTAAATCCACCGTTATTGTCTAATTGATTATCGCCTAACAGTATAAAATAGTTTGAGAGTGTGCAACTGATAAAGGCTTTGCAAAAGAGATGTTTCCTATCAAATCCAACGAAACTAGCTGGGTGACATACAGCTGTTAAGCAACTGTAAATTCAGTCAGCCATCTTGCTGAAATCCACAGTGGAAGCTTGGCAGCCAGCAATTTACTTGCTCGAAGTCTCAACACTGACTGCTCTCTAGTGCACTGGGTGCCCGACTATCGATAGTACCTATAGCGACCTGTGTGAGGCAAAGATATATTGTACTTGGTATGTAAGAGGCAGTTGACCCCTTACATCACGCCAAAAAGACTTCTTTGAAACTGGATGGGGAAAAGAATATAGACAGAGTTCACAGTGATAGAAAATAAACATATGAATTGATGTACAATAAAATTTACAAATTTTGTGGTGAAACCTCTGACTCTGGTCATAAACTGACTCTACAAAGCAGATTACATCTAAATTACAAACTATCCTAATGACACAACTCAAAAATTGTAATTTGTTAAAACAATACTATCACACATAGATTGTAACAAAACTCCTCTATACTGCAATCGATCAACTACACAAATATGGGAATCTACTGAATCATATAATAAGAAAACTATTTTCATTTCAGTTTGTCTCAGCGAGGTCTGTCGTCTATATCACAACCAAACTCGTACTATATTTGCACCACACATCACAGGAAAAAAATATATCTCTAAATAGACCAATACCTGCTTAACCCAATATATCAGTGGCCAAAAACATAGTGTGTAACAAGTAATACTTAATACAATTGCAGATAAATGACAATAAATGACTCACTGCTCAAAACTGCGCATATGAATCTACCATCATTGTGGTCATTGTAAGATCAATCTCAAAAGAAATGTCTTTCTCAGTTGTTACATATTGTGTTTCCTGCTTTTGAGCGTCTATTGCTAACACATTTTTCAGAATGGTCCATATCTAGGTCATATTAATTCACACTACAATATTCTCAATGTTAATACTTCTCACACTATAATGGATAACTAGATCTCAGTTCTTATATGTAATTCATACCATGAATATGGTTGTGTCTGTTCTCATCATGAAAACCTGTAATCCTGAATATATACAAATATAGTAACTAAAAGACAACAACTGACACTTGAGCACCAGTTCTCATGACCTTTTTTCTCCAAATACACATAATAATGAAAAAACATCCATACACATTTATGTTTATGTCTGTCTAGGCCCTATTTCATCGTCCTGATTACTTCTCTCGTCTGGGTTCCTCCGATCTTCACGCAGATAATATCGCTTTATACTTTTAACATGTTCCTTACCATGAACTCATCTGATTTGAGGATACTACAGCTACTCGGTATTGGGGTGTTCGATCTTTATAATTCTATATGGTCCCTTCTGTAAATGGTTAAATTTGTGTATTTCAGAATCTTTCTTCTTCGACTTAGCAAGAACTTTCACTAACACTAGGTCTCCTACCCTTTAGATTATAGGTTTCACCGATTTATCATGTCTTTCCTGTGTGCGTTTCGCCTTCTCCCTCATGTTCAATTCTAGTAGTCCAAGTTTCCTCTTCCAAGTTAGGTTACCTTCCTGTGGATATTCCACCATCTCACGCGAAATACGGTCAGATTAATGTTTAAGTAAGATTTCGCATGGTGCAAATCCTGTTGGACCATGCAGTATGTTATTCCGAATATGCTAGAATTCTTCTAGGTATTCATTCCAAGTACCATGTTTCTTGTGACAATAGGTCCGAAACATAGCATTTAACTCCTTCGTCATCCGTTCAGCTGGGTTCGAGGCCAATCTGAATCTACAGATGATGATGTATTCTTTTTGACGCTTATTCAACATTGGAATTGCGATCTAGTGTCACTTAGGATCCGTTTCGGTTAACAGACATTGCTGAAGTAGTCTTTTTCAAACTTATTAATGATGTCCTTGCTGGTCGCTTTCCTTAATGGATAAGAATTTACAAATTTAGATACTAATTCTTCGACAACTAGAATTTGGGTGTAATTTCCTTTTGCCACAGGCACGGGATGGAACACGTCCACTGCCACGATGTCACTAACTGATTCTGGTATGACCAAACGCAGGTAAACCTTATGTCGAACAGTGGTAGTTTTAGTTTTCTCGCAGGTATCATAAGTGCTCTGCAGCTTGAGTATATGCCTTCCCATGTTGTTGAAGAAACAGTCCAATTTCAGTTTCTCCAGGCATTTCTTAGGTCCATAATGGGCATTTCTATAATGTGTGTACCAGATTAACTTCTCTATTATATGCTGTGTTATACATAATCTCCAGCTCTCTTCATCCTCTTTTCTTCTCTTGTACAGTATTCCATGATGGATATAAAATAATGTCCTAATCTTTTCTTCACCACCACATCCATACTTAGTCTTGATTAATTTTAGTTTTTCATCCTGGTTCTGCTCTCTACGTATGTTCCTCAAGAACCTCTTCACATGATCTTCATGCTGTACTCCCTTCGTTAAATTTATCCGAATTTCTCCTCCTCCTGGTCCGCTCACAGCTGTTCCCCAAGAGTCGAGTGGCAGCCTTGATAACAAACTGGGTCTGGTATGTGATTTACCAGGCTTGTATATCACTTGGAAGTCATAGTCTTGCAACGCCAATGCCCATCTTATTAAGTTTACTTGTAGTTGAGAATTTTAGGGCTTTGTAGTCCGTGACCACCTTTAAATGTCGTCCTGCTAGATAATAACGAAATTGCTTAAAACCCACAACGATAGCCAGTGCCTCTTTCTCAGTAACGCTATATATCCTTTCCCATTCATTAAAGCTTCTCTACCAAAAGCTGTGGTCTTTATTACTTCGGTATCTCCTCCTTTCTCAAGCTAGTATAAATGTATGTCTATAATCTGAGTTATCCGTTGCTAAATAAAGGACTCCAGAGAAATCAGGATGGCATAATATATCTGTATTACACAATGCTACTTAAATCCTTCCTAATTATTCTTGACATTCGTCATTCCAGTGCAAGTTCATTTTGGCTTTAGTAAGTGTTCTCAGTTTGGAGGGGCAGCGAGTAGACGTTCTTTGAGGAATTTTTGACAGAACGTGCGTACGCTGAAGAATGCTCTCAGTTGCCTTTTGTAATGAGGAACTGGATATTGCCTTGGGTCAAGGTAAACATCCTCTTTGGTTGACGTTGAAGTTTTCTGGGTACGGTACCACGCCATAATGTAAAATCTACTGCTGCCGGAGAGAAAACAACGTTTGGACACGGTTGTAGCGGCCGTCTTCTGAGTCGACCCAGAAGAAGGCCACTGCAACCGTAGCCGAAACGTTGGTTTCTCTCCCGCAGAAGTAGATTTTACATTATGGCGCGGTACCGTACCCAGAAAACTTTTATGGCGACTGACTGTGGCAACGGAAGCCTACGCAATTATATCCTCTTTGGTAATTATGAAGGCAAATAATTTTATATGGGATTTACCAAATTCTGACTAATCCAAGATCGCTGTCACCCCAGCTACCTCAAATGTCAGCAAGACTCCCTCGAGTTTCTCTAAATATCCTTCCCAAGTCTCACTTGTAATTATATATCACCCATGTGAACAGTAAACCTTCTTAAGTAATTGTTCAGCAAAAATCTTTTCCAATGCTCTAATGAATTCAGTGACCAACACGTTAAACCCAAATGGCCATACTCTAAAAATATAACTTCTGCCAGCATAAGTGAAGGCTGTATACTGATGTGACTCAGTGGACAGAGGTATTTGGCAGTAGCTGGAGGTCAGGTCAGTGCCACTAAATATCTTGGCCCCCTGAAAAATGGAAATGAGCGTTTGGTGTCATTGGCCTGGAGGCCCCTTACCGGACAGGTCTCGCCGCCTTGGTGCAGGTCTTATTACATTCGACGCCAGGTTGGGCGACCTGCACGCTGGATTGGGATGAAATGATGATGAAGACAACACAACACCCAGTCCTTGAGTGGAGAAAATCCCAAAACCAGCTGGGAAACTACTATCACTGTCCCATCATTATTGTCTACCACAAATAATGTACTATTATATTGGTTCTTGGTTCTCTCAATAAGCCGTGTTCATCAATTTTCAATTTACACTCTGCCCCTTTATGATTCCTGGCTGCTGAGAGAAGTCGTTCCTGTGCTTATGTATGAACTCCACTAACCTCCTACGAATCTCTTCCTCCAAATGTGTCATACCTTTTAACTTCTTGCCTATAGCGTCTCCACTAGGTTCATTCCCTTGTCCTAATCCCTTGCAGAATATCAATACTTCCTCATCGTACCGTTGTTCTTCTGTAGACCTTTCCTCACAACGTAAATTCACCCATCAGAACTCTTCTTCCTCTTCTGACTTCTTACATTCTAGCAAGATCAATTCTGTCCCTTCTCCCTCACTTCCTTTCACACTCAATGTGCCTTCATCAAAATTCATGATAGATTCCACTTCATTCAGCTAGTCAATTCCCAAAATAACTGCCTTGTTAAAACGTGGTACCACCAAAAATGTCTCTTCATATTCTTTGCCCTCTACTTCAAAACCAATCAATGCTTATTTCGTAATGGGCTTACTTTTGGCACCTACAGCATTTACAACTCGGACACGATTTACAGGAAAACTAGGTAACCCGGGTTCCCGGGTTCGATTCCCGGCGGGGTCACGGATTTTCTCTGCCTCGTGATGACTGGGTGTTGTGTGATGTCCTTAGGTTGGTTAGGTTTAAGTAGTTCTAAGTTCTAGGGGGCTGATGACCATAGATGTTAGGTCCCATAGTGCTCAGTGCCATTTCAACCAAAACTAGGTAAGCTGGCGTTGGTATTCAGTATCTGTTGACATAGCTTTTGAGATATAGCACACGCTTCACTCTCGGTGTCAACGAGGGCATCAGCATTTAATCAATACAACTTTATCCTGACTGCAGATAATCTCGGTTCTTTGGAACTCTGTTCCTTTTCCCTCATGAGGTCTTCTCTCAGAACTCCATCATCATGCCTAATCAGATTTATATGGGTCCTCCTTTGTCTCACTCCCAACTGGACTTCATCATGTACATGGTTTAGTATACGGAACTCCTTTCCTCCTGATGTAGGGTCTTAGTATTTCTTTGTCTGCCACTTTCTGTCTCTCACTGCTCTGCTGGAATCTACCTTCTCTCTCCTCACAGTCTTTCCCCCCTCTTCCTTATAATCCTGTAATTCTCTCTTCAGATTTTCTTGTTCTCATAATGTCATCTGAATCTTCTCATTGACAGTATCAATATTTTCTTGGGTTATTCTAGTGGTTTGCTCGATTTTCTGATTGGTGGCTCTGATTTCCTTATTAATGGCTTCGATTTTGGATTAAATCTTTTCTTGGGATGTTCTATTATCTTCCTTGATTTCCTGCCTGGTTTCGCCCATTTTCTGATTGGTGGCTTCAATCATTACATCAATATTTTCTAATATCTCCAATAGCATCTACTGCTGTCCTGGATCTACAATGTTTGATTTACTACTCCTGGGTTTAAATAGTGTCTCGCGGTAATTGGTGTAATGTGCTAATGGGCTTTCGATTAACAGTCCACAGTCACTAATTCCTGAATCACCCCTATCTTCCTGTCCTATCTCCTTCCTCTCAGTTTCTACCTCCAGAAACTCCTGCTTGGTTTCAGTAGACATATTTGGTTATGTATATTGTAAACCAGCAATACTAAAAATTAAACCTTGGGCAACCTAAAAACTCTTGACCACCTGCCAATTTAAACAAAATAAAGACAGCAACACTTTATCTAGCTCAAAACAGAAACAATACCTACTCATACCGGATACAAAAAAACCCCTCACTGACTTCTCTGAACTAAACATCAATGGTAATGTTCATCATCTGACACTAAACCATGAAAAATCAAATAACATAAACAATTAACACTACAAAACTTGTAATCAACAGTTAATGCTGTAGCATTAGTTTTAATACCAATTCGCTACTGCGTTGATGGGAAAACATACATAAAAAAGGCATACATGGACACTATTTTAGAGCCAGAAAATTCCCAAATGTACGGAAAAAATATTATACAGCTCATGTCGCTTTACAAAATATGATTAAAGTTCGTTAAATGATCTGCAGATAGCGCAGTATAAATTATTATTGCAACAGCACACAACGCTAATACCAGCCAAGGAGTTCGATGTTCGGTGCGTACCGTGTTTACTGGTAGCTGGTCCGCTACTAGTCATGTCGCCGCCGCTGCTGTTGGTGAAATTGGCTCGTTCCATGCAGCGACTGTTGGCTGACACATCTCTGTTGCTGGCTGCCCGTTGCAGTGCCTGTAGACGTAGTCGTCAAAGTTCACTGATCAGGAGCGAAATGAGGCTGCGGACAGGATACTTCGTAGCTTCGCCACGAGATGTCAGACTCGACAACATGTTAGTCGCTACTCAGTTTAGCTTGTCTATACTGTCGAAGCTCTCACGTGGCTGGAACTAGTGCTGTTTCGAATTACTTCCTGGCTTATGTTCTTTGAAGCGGCAGCTGGGCTCGTTTTCGTGACGTCACTCAATAATAACATAGCCACTCGTATTATCGCCTACATAACAGTTTATGAGTCCACATCAATTTACACGATTGTAAAACAGTTTAAGACCAGTTTCACGCTTAAAGTTACGGTGCAACACTTCTCAGATACGCTTGTAATGAATACGTGATCGGTTATGTCGTGACAATCTCTACCCGTGTCCGTAGTTAATATTCACTTTGCACTGTTTTCCAAACGAACTTCCGTGTTTGTACTTCACAGGTTTATTAATACTGTCCCTGTCGTCTGGTACGGCCAATTACTTTTAATGATGAGGTGTTATTACGATCTATTATCCTACAAGTTTGCAATTACATCGTAATACACTGTCCACAGTCTTACACAGATTTTCACAATGAAAACTATCATAAAGTACTATTTACCAAAGTTTGTTTTTCACGAAATTTTTCAATTGTTCGGTCATACGTAATCTAATGTGAAGTTTTCGTTACCATTTGAACTTTTGATTATTGTATTACCATTGCCAATGTTACTTCATGATCAGCATGATTAAACCATTTCTTGTTATTCTTCCTCTCTTATCATCTGCCCGAAAACTGCGCAATGTCTTCTCATTGTCACCACGATGAAACACTCCCTATTAAACCTACCGTTATTGACTAGTTGATTATAGCCTCACAGTTTAAAATGCTTTGACCATGCACAACTGATAAAGGTTGATCAGTTAATATTTGCATGGGAGTTGTTTCATACCAGATCCAACATAGCTAATTAGGATGTCAGGTAGCAATAATCAGTGCATACTTTGTGGTTTATTTTCTATATCTTTCGTCTAGACAGCACAAATGAAGTAGTTACTCCCTTTGTCTGAGACATTTATAACGCTTTACTCATCACAGGTCGCCTATTAATGTCGTCACACACCAATATCCTTCATGTGGCATGGAATACACAATCCTCACTCAGTCAAAGTCGTGGGTGTCCAGCGATGTTTTCGCGTAATCAAGGTGCGCAAATGAACACTTAAACACATCAGACAAATCACTCAATTAACGCCATTTACGCAGTTGCTTTGAAAGACACATACAGATGTAAACAATTGTAAACAAAGTCGGCCGTCCTGTCGTAACCCGCTCTGCTCGCTTAGCAACCAACAACTTACTTGCTCGAAGTCTCAACACTTACTAATCTCTGGGGCATTTGGTCCTCGACTATTGATAGTACCCACTGTGATCTGTGTGAGGCAAAGATATATGGTTCTCAATACGTAAAGGGCGGTCTACCCCTTGGAAATTGTATGGAAAGAAACAGGCTATAAAATGTGTGAAACAGATTATTCATCTCTAGATTAGGAGACTGTAATTCAATAACAAATGCACATAGCGTAGGAAAAGGGAAGGCATATTATCAACATTAAGTTATGGTAAGGAAGAGACTTCTTATACTTCTCAAGGCCATTTTCTGAAGATACAGTAGGGTATATGAAAGTCGAATACATATAAAAGTGTTATGAAATGCTACAAAAGTAGCAAATGATAAGCGCATGGTCTAAATTCTTCACCCTTCCCCTAATTAACAACAATATCATGCAACTAGTAGTTACTGTATGAAGCTAATTAAAATGGTACGAGCAGATTAATGTACCAAACTCGAAGGATGACGGCGGACTGAAACTTACATCAGGGATGATGAAAACGTATACTTCATAGAAGTAAAGCATGTCTTACTTAATCATCATTCGGCCAAACTGAGAGTACTGCTTGCCTGCTTGGAACTCATAACAATCTGGGTTACCTAAAGATGGGGGAAACATATAAAGGAGACCTAGTCGACCCATCGCTAATAACTTTATGATTTTCTAATAAAGTTGTAGGTAAGTAATTTCGTCTCATGGTTTAATAAATACATGTATCGAAAACTTTATATGAGGAGTAGCCGTAAAGTAATAATTATCACTTTAAATACAGTTTGATGTGGTGCTAGTCCTTCTCTATACTTTCAATACGACACATGACTCTTTCAGTGCGACACATGACTTCGACACAAGAATGTGTTTGTAGGAGTATGCAGTTTGGCTGTTCAGAAAACGTTGCACCTGAAAAATCACCTTGTCATCAGTCTGCAAATGCCTGTCATGCAGTAGTTTCGTCATCTCAGCAAAGAGTAAGAAACCACTGGATGTCACGTCATGAAAATGCGAGAGTTGGGTAAAGTTTTCTAACTAGCAGAAGCTGAGTACGTATGTGACTGTGTGCAGTGTGGCAAATGCTGTGGCGTTATCGTGGAGTGAAAGCGACTACTTCGATAGTTTCTTATGACGCTTCATATTGATAACCTCCCATAACCCGTTCAGGAGGTTTCTATAGAGTTTTGCTGTGTCTGTTTGCCCGTTACGATCATAATTTATTATAACCACACCATGGTAATGCTAAAAAGCTACACTCTTCATCTCCTTCCCCAATAGCGGATGGTTCCTTGTGTTTATCGATAATTAGATCCACATATTCCCATTGCTTGTGGTTCGGTAGGAACTATCATTATTGCAGTCCCTCAAATTATGGTGTGAAGCCAATCGTTTCCACACATCACATAATTTGTTTAAATATTGAAGGCCGTACTGATAAGTAATGCCTCCAAAGTTTAGAAGTGAAAGACCTTGAAGCCTTATAAATACAATATACGTTATTAAAATTCTACGTTGGCGCCGTAACTGCAGTGGAGGGACACCTGCCTCCACTAGTATGCTGTCCACAGGGCTAGTACGGAAAGCACCAGTGGCAAGGCGTATCCCGCTGTGGAGGATTGGGTCCAGCACCTGCAACGCAGATGGGGATGCTGAGCCATAAGCCAGGCTCCCATAATCCAGACGGGACTGGATTAACGCCTGGTAGAGCCGTAACAGGGTAGATCAGTCGGCGCCCCAGCGGGTGTGGCTCAAGCATCTCAGGGCATTTAGATGCCGCCAACATGCCTGTTTAAGCTGCCGAATATGAGGCAGCCAAGTCAGCCGGGCATCAAAAACTACACCCAAAAACCTGTGGGTCTCCACCACAGCAAGGAGTTCGTCGGCAAGATAAAGCCGTGGCTCAGGATCGACCGTTCGGCGCCGGCAGAAATGCATAACGCGGGTCTTGCCAGCCGAAAACTGAAAACCATGCGCTACAGCCCAAGACTGTGCCTTGCGGATAGCACCCTGTAGCTGACGTTCAACAGCTGCAATGCCAGTAGAGCTGTAGTAAAGGCCGAAGTCGTCAGCATATAGGGAAGCGGAAACAGAATTTCCCACCGCTGCAGCGAGCCCGTTTATTGCGATTAAAAACAGGCAGACACTGAGGACAGATCCCTGTGGTACCCCGTTCTCCTGGACTCGGGAGGAACTATGAGAGGCCGCGACTTGCACGCGGAAGGTACGATACGACAGAAAATTTCGGATAAAGAGCGGCAGAGGGCCCCGAAGACCCCATCCATGAAGCGTAGAAAGTATGTGATGACGCCATGTCGTATCGTACGCCTTCCACATGTCGAAAAAGACAACGACCAGGTGCTGACGGCGGGCAAAGGCAGTACGGATGGCCGACTCCAGACTCACCAGATTGTCGGTGGCGGAGCGGCCTTTACGGAATCCACCCGGAGACGGAGCCAGAAGGCCCCGAGACTCCAGTACCCAATTCAAGCGCTGGCTCACCATCCGTTCGAGAAGCTTGCAAAGAACGTTGGTGAGGCTAATGGGGCGGTAGCTGTCCACCTCCAAAGGGCTCTTGCCCGGTTTCAAAACGGGGATGACAATGCTTTCCCGCCATTGCGACAGAAACTCACCCTCGACCCAGAGACGGTTGTAAAGGTCGAGGAGGCGTCGCTTGCAGTCCACTGAAAGGTGTTTCAGCATCTGACAGTGAATGCGATCTGGCCCAGGAGCGGTATCAGGGCAAGCGGCAAGGGCGCTGTGAAATTCCCATGCACTGAATGGAGCATTGTAGGATTCAGAATGGTGGGTGCGAAAAGAAAGGCTCCGACGTTCCATCCGCTCTTTAATGGAGCGGAAGGCCAGTGGGTAATTGGAAGAAGCGGAACTAAGAGCAAAATGCTCTGCAAAGCTGTTGCCAATTTCGTCGGAGTCTGTACAAACTGCTCCATTCAGTGAGAGCGCAGGGAAGCTGACAGGGGTCCGATAGCCATAGAGGTGTCCGATCTTGGCCCAGACCTGCGATGGAGAGACATGGAGGCCAATGGTGGACACATACCGCTCGCAGCACTCCTGTTTGCTTTGGCGGATAAGGCGGCGGGCCCGCGCACGCAGCCGTTTGAAGGTGATGAGGTGTTCAATGCAGGGATGTCGTTTGTGACGCTGAAGCGCCCGCCGGCGCTCTTTAATCGCCTCAGCGATCTCAGGCGACCACCAAGGCACAGTCCGCCGCCGAGGGGACCCAGAAGAACTGAGAATGGCAGATTCTGCGGCAGTAACGATGCTGGTGGTGACTGAGTGAACTACCGCATCAATGTCGTCACTAGAGAGAGGCTCAATAGCGGCAATGGAAGAGAACAAGTCCCAGTCAGTCTTATTCATAGCCCATCTGCTGGGGCGCCCAGAAGAGTGACGCCGTGGCAGTGACAGAAAGATTGGAAAATGGTCATTACAACACAGGTCGTCATGCACACTCCATTGGACAGACGGTAAGAGGCTAGGGCTACAGATCGATAGGTCAATGGCGGAGTATGTGCCATGCGCCACACTAAAGTTTGTGGAGGCACCATTATTTAAAATCGAGAGATCGAGCTGCGCCAATAAATTCTCAACAGTGACGCCTCGATCTGTTGCCACTGATCCACCCCACAGAGGGTTATGGGCGTTAAAGTCGCCCAGTAACAAGAAAGGTGGCGGCAATTGGGCTATCAGTGCAGCCAGGACATGCTGCACGACAACATCCGGTGGATGGTAAAGACTGCAGACAGTAACAGCCTGTGGCGTCCACACCCGAACAGCGACAGCCTCTAAAGCTGTATGTAGAGGGACAGACTCGCTGTGAAGAGAGTTAAGGACATATATGCAGACGCCACCAGACGCCCTTTTATAAGCTGCCCGGTTCTTATAATAACCCCGATAGCCACGGAGGACGGGGGTTCGCATTGCTGGAAATCAAGTTTCCTGAAGTGCAATGCAGAAGAAAGGGTAAAGGCTGATAAGTTGGCGGAGCTCAGCTATATGGTGGAAGAAACCGCTGCAGTTTCACTGGAGGATGGTATTGTCCATGTCTGAGAAAGGCGTGACGGGACTGGGAAGGCAGATTACGCCGCTGGGTCACCTGCTGCCTCCGAATGAGCACCTGTGCTAGTGGTTTCCATGGCGTCTGAGGGAGCGGCGAGATCGAGGTCCCCAGCGGACGCCAGAATCTCCACCTCGGCCTCAGACGCAGTGCTTGTAGGAAGCGGTGGGATGGGTGGCACCGCAGTGTCATTAGCCTTGGGGACTTTCTTCTTCTTCTGTTTCTCTCGCTGTGCCTTCGGTGGTTCAGGGTTGGAGGGATTCACTGGGTCAGTCTCAGGGGCGGACGACGACCGTGAGGCCCTACGACCAGTGACTGGTGGTTGTTTCAGCCACTTGCGGGTGTCCGCTTTTCCACTGGTCGGAACTTGGGAAGGTAGGTCCACAAGGGACCCCTTCGTGGCGAGCGCAGCCGAAGAAGTCTTACTCTTCTCCGGCTGGGAAGGGGTAACTGATGTCCCCGATGGTTGGCGGGGGGGGGGGGGGGGTGTTGCTCCATAAGAAGATGGAGCAGGAGCAACAGGGAGTGAAGTGCCCTCCACAACCAAGGGAGCCGGTGGATTCTGACAGATCTTAGAGCCAACGATAAGTGACGATGGGAGAACCGTTGTTGCAGCAGCAGCGCAGGTCGACGTCATTGCCACAGGATGGAGCCGCTCATACTTCCGTTTAGCCTCGGTGTAGGTCAGGCGGTCCAGGGCCTTATATTCCATTATCTTTCGTTCCTTCTGGAATATCCTACGGTCCGGCGAGCAGGGGGAATGGTGTTCTCCGCAGTTAGCACAGATGGGAGGCGGAGCACATGGAGTATTGCGATGCGAAAGACGTCCACAAACTCGACATGTGATGCCGGAAGTACAGCGAGATGACATGTGCCCGAACTTCCAGCATTTAAAACACCGCATCGGAGGAGTGATATATGGCTTCACATCACAGCGGTAAACCATCACCTTGACCTTTTCGGGTAAAACATCACCTTCGAAGGCCAAGATGAAGGCACCGGTGGCTACCTGATTATCCCTCGGACTCCGATGGACGCGCCGGACGAAGTGAACACCTCGTCGTTCTAGATTGACGCGTAGTTCATCGTCTGACTGCAGAAGAAGATCTCTGTGGAATATAATACCCTGGACCATGTTTAAACTCTTATGGGGAGTGATGGTGACGGAAACATCCCCAAACCTGTCGCAAGTGAGCAACCTCCGTGACTGGGCAGAGGATGCTGTTTTGATGAGAACTGACCCAGAGCGCATTTTGGACAAGCCCTCTACCTCCCTGAACTTGTCCTCTAAATGCTCCACAAAAAACTGGGGCTTGGTCAACATAAATGATTCCCCATCTACTCGCGTACACACGAGGTACCGGGGTGAATAATCTCCACTGCCTTCTTTGGACAAACGTTCCTCCCATGGACTGGCCAGGGAGGGGAATGACCTCTGATCAAATTTCTTTCCATTGAGGTTAGACCTCGATCGCTTAGAGACTGCTGGTGGAGGCCCACCAGCGAGAGATGATGTACCACACTTCATTGCGAGTCATCCGCCCTGATGCCACCTACTCCGACCAGGGGCTCTCCCCACGGGCGCCACCCAGCAGCAGCAAAGACCACCTGGCAGGATGGCCTTTGCCGGGAGTCCCGATGCCCCAAAGGGATAGGCATCTACTCCTCGACATACGTGGGGTGGTGGCAGCTCAGGCATCAGCAATGCGATCCCTGTGTAGTCAGGGGGCTACCACCAAGAGGGTACATGACGACACCACCACAATGGACTGGCTACCGTGCTGGATGTCGGATGTCGAAATATGCATGTACATCACGAGGGCAAAGACGGAAGTGCACAATGGAGGGAAGGGATGCTATCTGGAACACACGGCAGCGGATGTGGCCGGAAGCTCGATGTAAGTCCAACTCCATGAAAATATCAGGTGTTCCAGACCTTAGGGCAAGATGGATTTAAGATGCACCACGTAATGTGTCCTTCCCCAAATGGTACGCACTAACGGAAAAATTTGGAAATAGAGTGGCCAAACCCATCAGGGGACCATCACATTAAAGGCCAAAACAGTTGAGACTCCTTTTAGTCGCCTCTTACGACAAGCAGGAATACCGCGGGCCTATTCTTACCCCCGAACCCGCAGGGGGGCTTCCAATAGTGACGGTATCAACAAATTAGTCTGTCAGTGGGAGAAACGTGTTCGTCGCCAGGGTGACTATGGTCAGAAATAAATATGTAGACATGAAGAATAAAAGATATAGAGCATTAATAACGCTGTTTTATTTAGAATACGAGTTTTCACATAAAAATTCGGAAGCATTACTTTTCAACAATCTCTCGTAAGAAAGAGCTTATAAACCTAATTTACATTTGGTCACTTTTCAGTATATGTGGCACTGTGATCGCACAAAGCAACACGAAGAGCCATTCTTCATTCAAAATGTAACGCACACCGTCTCCCGCTCTCTCTTTTGCATAGGATCATTCATACATCTTGAAGCATCGTCAAAAGCGTAACTAGGCAAGCGGTTATAGTTCTACAATGTCCTTCACTTGGTTTGTCATCCAGATGTTATTTCAGCCACCCATTTCACAAATGACGGAAGTGAAAGAGCAGAATCCTTATATGATTTCCCAAAATTGGATGAATTTTAAGTGGTGATGAACTGTCGAATAAAATGAATTGTGACTGCACAGTAGCGTAGTGTGTTCATTTCCAACGTACGCACTTTTAATGTCTATTGTAGAATGTCGTATCAGAAATATACTTACCAAAGTTTACATGTTTATTTTATTGAGCTTCATATACAAATATTTCAAAAGGTATAGTGATATAAACAGTGTTTCAGTGAGAGGGCGAGTGCCCTCCACGTTGTCGTCGTGTAGTATGCAGTAAGAGACGAAGCTCAGGCGGGTTAGGAACTCGCACAGCTGCCGGGGAGTGAGTCGCGTCGCGGCAGAGCGAGCCAGCAGCCGCCGCGCCACCGCCGCCAGGCACGTTCCAGCAGTTGCCGCGAGCCAGACAAAAAGAGATGGCGGGGGTGATCGATAGCGTACGCAGCGGGCGCCGCGAAGGTGTGGCGTTAATGAGGAACCGCCGTGATGTGTGCACCACACGGGAGGCAGCAGGTCAGTCGTGTGCCAGATCTGTAGCAGCTGCCTCACTCCTCGGGGGATCGATCTGGTCTAGAAATTGCACTCTACGTGTGAAATTGGCTCCGCCATGTAACAGAAACAATCAAGAGTGTTCAAGTGCACCAACGGTAAAGCAACTCACACGCTTAACCAGATTTGGTCTTCATAAACATGTCATAAAATGCGTCGTACTGACTGTTTTCATGGCTCTTTCAGTTCTTGGATTCGAGCAGTAAACTTTGCCGCTGGAGAGTTTGAATCGTATCCGAATCTAAGGTTGCTCCACACTCCTAACACTGTATGTAAGTGTTTATCAAAGAACTAAATAAATATTCTTTCATAGCTGGAGTGCGACCTGATTTCCTGTTGTGAAAATTAATTCACTACAAAGTTGAAAGCACTGTCATAGATTGTTAATACAGATTCGGATGACAGTAATCTCTCTAGTACTAGGTAGAATATACGCAACTATAAAAATATCTCAAAAGTGCTGAATACACTATATACTATACGTATTTTAAGTGTATGTGGCCTAAGCCGTTGTTGTCATATTGCAATCAGTTAAAGGGTGCTATCTTTCCACCCAGTCTCTCGTGAAGTTGTATGATATTAAAGTTAAATACCATCAAGAGAAATAAGGAGCACTAAATTCCTCAATTAAAAGTCTGTTCGCGCATGACGATATTGTTAATACCACGGTACTCTTTGACCGCCGCACAGATTCAGACAATTTCTGCAGCCGCACACTCTCACAGTATTTGTCCATGTGCACGATTGACGACATCTCTTTCTACTGAAGTAGACTTCGATTCACAGAACCAATTGAGACTGCTTAATGCGAGTTAGGCACCAGTTTTTTACAGATTTCGTGTTAGTATCTACATTTATTACGCAGCGCAATTAGAGAATCTCTTGAATGGGAATGACCTCAGGCCATACCATCTTCATAACGGGAAGCCTTATGTACATGAGAGCCAGCTTCGTTCACACGTGATATGCTGGAGTCAATAAAACCTTGTCAGCCACTAAAGTCTGTATTTATAGATTTTCGAAAGGCATTCAACAATGAACGACTTCATCGACTTATAAACAACACTTTGGTCTGTGATAGTATCTGTGGCCACAAATGAAACCAGACTACGTCCCAGGAGCTTATTCAGCCACTGTTTAAAGTTTGAATAAAAATCATTTGCGATACCTATCGAGTACTTCTGCTAGATGAGGTCATCCGGCTATTGCCAGCGGTCTTATCAAAGAGGGTAGAGCAGTACACTGGGTTTCGGGATACGCTCCTGTACTTAGGTTGGGAAACTGACACTAAGAAAGGAAGAATCAGCAACGACCAACAGCATGAATGTGCAAGGCAATGTAAACCACTGTACTGAAGACACACAATGTGTATTCACTTGTTATGTAGTCTGTTTTTGAAAAAGAAAACTACCATTACGATATAATCATTGGCCAAAGATTCCGGTTTAGTATCCCAATCGGATCTCAATGAGGGGAATACCAAGAGGACGGTGAACATGGCAAAAAGATTTAATAACGTTCTGTGATTCGATACGCCGAATGCCAAAAGCCTATATCAAGTATGGAAACTAGATGACTCTGAAAAAGGAGAATGCAAAGCTTCAGTTTACATGTAAAGTGTGTTACTGAAGTAACATGGAAATACGGTAACGATTTCATCGTGATTAGGAAGTTGGAACAGCTAGTGAGTTATTCTCATCAGAAACCATGCAAAGGGAACAACAGTGTAGACATACATACGACGCCATAACCGGAAGACAAAGAGCTGGAGACAGCCTATATGGCCTCTGAACGTGTGATACGATATGCAGAGGGAGACGAAAAAGTAATAATCAAGGGGAACTGAAACGTTTTAGCAGGGAAACGAACTGTTTTTTAATATTAATGAGCAGTAGCTCCTGACGATGTTCTTGGTTCGAGCCGGTTTATCAGCAAGAGTGTAAGAGTTTGCTTGTCACCGCAGAGGCTGACCGGCGGCGGCTGAAAGACAGAGCGCAGCGGCTCGTGAGGGAGGCAGTCGGTACCGAGCACTGGGCTGTGAGTGGCACGGCGGCTAGTTTGGCAGCAATGTTCTGTGAGGCAGCGTGGCGTGGCCTAGCATCTCTCTGACAGCGAAACTGGTTTTTGGATGGGCCCGTGGAGCAGACGTGGTTGTCTGCGCCTGCGGTAGCCAATGCGGTAAAGAGGAGGAGTTGCTGCCTTGCTGCACTGTTCGCATTGATATTGAACGATTAACCTGTTCGCAGTTTAAATGTCCTGCTTAGGGCGTAGGGCGCAGTGTGCGGTTGTGTGACCAAGCTTTGGTAGAGGCTTGGGCTGTCGTAACCGGCCATGCACAATGACCCTATGATATCTTGACTGATTTTACACTAAGGAAAGGTTTTTGCTCTTACCAGTAGTATTAGTAATAGTAGTTAGCCCATCATATGAAAATTTTTAGTGGGCGAAAGGGGTTTATTGTTTTTAATTGACCAAGTGGTGAGAGTCAGGACAGATGTAACTTCTTTTATGCAAATTTTTTTAATGTATAGTATCAGAAGGGTTTTTAGAAGTAAGGTGGTGCCTAGTTGTAAAATCATTGTTTCCCTGCTTCTTAATTTGGGCTCATTGAGTTGGAGATCTGAACAAGGAAATGTCTGTGTGAGGATTTTCCTTTATTATTACTTGTCATGTATACATCTTTCAGAACAAATTGGTCGATAAAATGAGTTACCAATAGTAATACTTGAAGCTGTTGACTGTTAATTTGGTGGTAATAGTTGTCTGAAACTATTTTTATAAAATTGAGCAACAATTGCATCTAGCTAACAGTTAGTGGAGCGAAGAAGAGAAGAAACAATAATGTTGTTATTTAATAGCTTTTAAAGTTGCTTTTTTCCCATTTAAAGAAAGGAGGGGAAGGATTAAAGAGTGCATCCTCTTGTAAGGTTGTTGCCTTGCCGCTTTAGTTAATTCTGATACAACTGTTTCAGGCTCATCAAGTTGGATAGTAGTCAGCGTTTATGCTGACAGCAGTGGAGCTTGTTTTTTAATTAAAAATTGAAACGTGTATTTTCAGTGTTTCTTCTCCACCAGCCGCTATGGCCGGCTTTCGTACCTACCAGTTATCTCTGAAAAGGACAATAGCTCAAGTAGGACAGACAAACAGAAGACGAAGAAACGTATCTGAGAAAAAACTGAAAATGATACAGTCGACGGGATGAACGCTTCGCTATAATTAGAGAAAAGTCACCATAACATTGTCGGAAGATTGAATTAAAGGCGTCAATAGGTATAGTGCAATACGAATTCACGTTAAATGCAGAGGTAATGGCACATACATAATGGAGTTAACTGAAGGAAAGAAACAGAGAGAGAGGAGCTGTTTCATGGCATGATAGATGAAAAAATGGGAGTTAACGTGGAAGATAGTTGGACCTAGTGCAGCAGTCAGGTTTTCAAAGAGCTTAGAAAGACCAAAGAACAAACACGGCAGAATATCTACAGTCACTGGAGGAAATAGCCTCCAAATGATTACCAAAGTTTGTTTATAGAATCTGAGTCAGGAGATATACCACAAGAATTTTTGAGAAATTTCATCAACGTCGAAATGTCACCAGCTGGTTTAATTGCTATTTCAAATTTTAATTTTGTTTCTAAGTTTTCGCTTTAACATTGTCATGTAATGTGTAAGAACAATTTGTTGTTGCTTATGTGGCGAACAGGATCGTCGCTTCAGCTAAGGCTGTTTCCTCCTGCGGAACGTGACCTGGTAGCAAAATTCTGAGTGTTGACCCGTTCTCAGTAGCCAACAGGTAGCGTATGAGAAAAATCACGTGTTGATTTTCGTCGAAGTGCGTCACCTCCAGTCACTATCTCTTACCTACTGGCTCTCAGATGGAAATTACGTCAAATCTCAGCCACACTCCTCATTTCTCGGACTTGGTTCCAACACAGAAAGTGGCATCTTTCCCCGACCACCTTCACTGGCTAACGGTCTCACAGGCCGACTGGCGCGCTCCCATATGTATTACGCCTAAAGACGATAATATGTTATATTTTAATTAACTGTGCCCGCCGGTGATGCCGAGCGGTTCTAGGCGCTTCAGTCTGGAAACGTGCGGCCGCTACGGTCGCAGGTTCGAATCCTGCCTCGGGCGTGGATGTGTGTGATGTCCTTAGGTTAGTTAGGTTTAAGTAGTTCTAAGTTCCAGGGGACTGATGACCTGATATGTTATGTCCCATAGTGCTCAGAGCCATTTGAACCATTTTTTTAAATTAACTCTTTTATTTAATGAAGACTTGTTGAGTCACCCACATTATTCACTACAGCAAAAGCAGATAAGTGTGAAAACTACCGAATAATCGGCTTAAAGGCACATGCATCAAAGTAAGTGACAAAATTATACACGGGGAAAAGGTAAAAGAAAGTTTTAGGACTCTTAGGTGATCATTGTTTTGTGTTCGGGAAGGGTAAAGGCATTACAGAATCAATTCTCACAATGTACTTGATAATGGAAGCAAGACCTAAAAAAATGAAAGGGCCTTCATAGAATTTATTGACTTAAAAATGGTGTCGACAATGGGAATGTGATGCAAAACATTTGAAAACGTCAAAAGAATAAGAGGTAGGCTTTAGAGAAAGAATTGTAGTACACAATATGTACAACAACAGAGAGTAAAACATAAATTTGTAAGACAAGATTTCAGTGTTTTGCCAGTACATCGAAGAAGTTATGACGGAGATAAAAGTCATGTTGAGAAGTGGAATTAATATTCAGAGCAAAAGTAAATCGATGATAAGTTCCGCACGTGACATTTTTATCCTCAGTGAAATTTAAGGGGAACTACAGAACCGGTACAGGAATGAACAGCATGCTGGAGCACGGAGTTACATATAAATGTGGCATAGACAGTGGGAAACAGGGTGCGAAAAGGCAGGAAGCATTTAAAATGCGATGCTATAGAAGAATGTGCCAAATACATAGTCTGTTAAGATTAGAAATGAAGAGTATATAAACAGAGTCGGTGAGGAAGGGAACCTATGAAGAGCATTGACAAGAAGACGGGACCTTATGGCAGGACATATGTTAATACATCATTGAACAACTTTCACTGTATTAAATGAATATTTAGATTCAGATGAAGAGGTTCGAACTAGAGATGAAATCATGGCGCACTGCATTAACCTTTTACAAGACTAAAGACAGTCTCGAACCCTCTAAATAAAAGCCATGACGTGTGGAATACCATACCTAATTCAGGGTGATTTTTACAACCGTGTACGAACTCTATGACTGATCGACGAGAGGATACGGGACAAAAAAGCTCGAATGAACTTATGTCCGGAAATACATGGTTTCCATGCTAGAGTCCATTTATTTAGTCATACATTGTTACAAAGACTGCTGTCTAACACACGCTGTACCATGCAGCCACAATTACAGTATGTGATGAAAATGATTTCCATGTGTCTCATGCAGGCGTGTATGTGCCGTAGCATTTTCTGTTTCACACGTTCACATTGCCCAGGTTGCATCCGAACAGCGTCTAGTGCAGCATGAACACGCTGCTCCATTGTCTCCACATCTGGAATGGACTCTGCATACACGACTCTTTTGAGATGGCTCCATAACCAGAAATTGCACGAGTTGAGAGCCGGTGAACGAACAGGCCATGCAACTGGGCCCCCTCGTCCGATCCATCGACCAAAGAAGTCACGATTGAGATGCGTCCGGGCTTCAATGGTGAAGTGGACTCTAGCGCTATCATGTAGCAGCCCCATAACCCTCCGAAACATCAGTCACACGTCTTCCAGCAGGGGAGGCAAAGTCAACCGCAAGGAACGCCGATAGTTCTGACCTGTTAGGTGACGTGGAAGGAAGTATGCTCCCTAAATACGGCTGCCAATTACCCCGGCCCACACATTCCGGCTAAACCAATGCTGATGATTCGCTGTCACCACTCCATGGGGGTTTTGCATACTATCCCACCGATGACGGCTATGAAACTTCAAGATACTATTCTGCGTAAAGGTGGCCTTACCTGTGTATAGGATGGAAGACAGAAATCCTGGAGTCGTGGTTGCCTGCTGAAGAAACCGGACACAAATCTGCTGTCGTCAAGAAGCCCTGCACACGCTCCTAGTGACAAGGGCAGTAGCAATTGTCATGGAGAATGTTACACGCGCTCGTCTGGATTTATCTGTACCGGCGGACCAAGTGCCTGGTACTGACACGGTGGTCGCCTTCCACAGTGCTAATCACATTTTCCTCCAAGTCTGGTGTTCGAACATTTCTGGTACGTCCTTCATAATTTGTTGCTTTCTTAAACGACGCTGCCCAGACGAACAGCGAATACTTGTTGCTAAAACTGAATGCTGTAGTTGTCAGCGGGGATAGACCTCGTGATACCACCTTGCTGCCCGCCGCCCATTTCCATTTGCCTTCCCGTAAGGAAACGCCATGTCAGCAAGCTTTCGATGCGAATATCGAACCGTTGTGTACAACTCTGTATCAAATACACTACAAGGTGAGGCGGGAAAAGTGAATCGTACAAAACTTTACCAATTACTAGGGCAGGAGAGGGCGCTAGTGCATGACGTATCAGGAACAGTACCACCCTCCAGGAGGAAGCCATGCATACTGTAACTGTTGATGCATGGTACAGTGAGTGTTAGACCGCAGTCTCTGTAAAAAACTATGACTGAATAAATGATCTGTAACATGGATAAAATGCATTTGCGGACATATGTTCATCAGACCTTTTTTGTTCCGTGTCTACTTATTGATCAATCCGTAGAGTTTGTACACGGTGGAAAAAATCACCCTACATGTAACTCAGAGCAAGTGTGTTAAAGTGGTGCAGGTCAATGAGAGGCACTATCCGGCGAATGTTCGATCCAAACGGAAGCGCAGGACCACAGATATTCTCAACGAATGATGTATCAAATAGAGTGAGACGCAGTACCACTTCTTTAGGTCATAATCTCGTTAAGCAGGGGAACGCCTTCGTCGAATGATGAAGAGAAAGTGCATCTCGACTGACTGTAATGAATACAAGTGAATAAAAGCGCCAGGAAGTCCGTAGCCAATAGGAAGAGTGGGAGTCCACCCACGTCGCTGTAATACTTTATACTAAGAGGGACTTGGAATATAAACAATATCATTAGTATAGAAGACGATCAGAGCTTTAAATATGTCTGTAGCATCATGGAAAGGTGGAATCAATATGGAAAGAAAACTGCATTCAACACGATGGTACCGGCTCTGTAAGTTCATTATGGGAGTTTATAAAATTCGCATGACATCAGACACTCAAGAGATTTAGGTACGTCCTGTTACGATCTAAAGGATAGTGTAGTGCACACGACTGCGTAACAGTCATGTTCAAGAATGTTAAGTGAGAATCCCTGGAAGAAAGACAACACTGTTGTAACGAAACCCTATTGGATAAGAGGACCAGTATCTGGCGACGGAAATAGTTATCAAATGCGTGACATTGATCACGCAGAATTCCTTCACTGTATGTATAGGTCATTTTTCTTCACCCAGAAGATTTTCACTAAAGACAACTGCTTTGAACACTCAGATCTAAATGGATAATAAATCATTCATCTCAAGGAATCGAGAGTCCGACCATTTTTGCTTAAAATATACAGTCGCGGTATTGCAAACAACAAAATATCGTCCATTATCAGTAAGGATTTCTGATTCAAATTTGCAGCTATTGAAAATGTAAATATCGTATGTTATTGTTGTTTGTATTTCCCAAGCAGTGGGTCCAGACACCTCTCGGAAAGGGTATTCTTCCTCCTCGCACAGTGGATCCTTTCGTATATGAAATATGAGAGTTGTGCCGTATGTACACTTGTAGAGTGTAATGGATGACTTATGGTGCCGTGCTATGTTAGCACTGTATAACGAGAAGTAACATTATGAGAGAAGGGAGAGAGTAGAATCTTGTGCCGGCGCATATCCTATGCATCTGGGGTAGCACCACGGGCTTAACGTCATCTTCCGACCGATGGAGCACCATCAACAGTGTCACATACTGTCGTGAAACAAGCACTGCGTCACTGTGAGGGATACAAAGGCTAGTGAGTGTGCCCGGACTTACCCCATTTCACTACTACTAATGTCACGTCACCATAACATGCCCATGTGTAGCATACAAGTTATTGCGCCACAATCTAAGAACGAAATTAAGAATTGAAATAACTTTCCCAAGCTTTTTCAATGTATGCTTCAATATATTAAAGTTAAATTTTTTTAAGTCTCAGAATGATCTGAGGAAAATATTTAGGTAAATATATTGTTTTACGAAAAATATAAGAGGCGCTAAATAATAAAGCTACTAAGCTAAAAATTGTTCAGAATGTGCAGATATGTGTCAAACTCAAAAGTGAAAAGTCGCAGCCGGATCGGAGCAATATTTTGGTGAAAATGGAGTTTTTACGTAAATTTGAAGGCGCTAAGTATTAGATTTAGAAAGATAAAAATTGGTATGCATCATCAGTTTGATATAAAAACATTTACTATGTGACTCCATCAAGCTACCTCCATTAGTTTTCAAGTTACTTAGAAAAACTAAATTTGGGCCAAAAACCTCCCTATTTACAATAAATTAAGTATTATATGAACGTGTTATAGAAAGTTCTAACTACAGCACGCTGTTTCGTTGATCAAATAAAAGAGCTATACCAAATTTCAAGACTTCAGTGTAAATTTCAATCATTACAAGGAATTTAACAGAAGCTGCTCAGAAGTCATGTTCTACTGTCGGTCTTATTCAAAAAAATCAAGCCAGCAAAGTTTAAATACAGTCGAGCTAAACTTTTTACTATAACCAAAGCCAACATTGTTCCATTTATATAAAATTTAATACGATTTTAAATGACAGAGATTAAATTATTACGTGTCCAAGAAAGAGTGCATGTATATGCTGCTACCTGTACCTAGAGAGGTTGGTGGCAGATCTTCTGTTCGGTGGTCTACTGCCACTGAATGTAAATACAGAGTTGGCAGTAGGGAGAGACGCTTTACACCGATATATCAATCTGTCCTCGTCAATCAAATACCAGCATACGCTGTGCCTCGGATGACGTCAGAGCCAAGTTGCTAAATGGTTCAAATGGCTCTGAGCACTAATACCAGCATACGCTGTGCCTCGGATGACGTCAGAGCCAAGTTGCTAAATGGTTCAAATGGCTCTGAGCACTATGGGACTTAACATCTGTGATCATGAGTCCCCTAGAACTTAGAACTACTTAAACCTAACTAACCTAAGGACATCACACACATCCATGCCCGAGGCAGGATTCGAACCTGCGACCGTAGCAGTCGCGCGGTTCCGGACTGAGCGCCTAGAACCGCGAGACCACCGCGGCCGGCCAAGTTGCTACAAAAGTGTTCTTGGTAAAAGTAGGAAGTGAACTCGTCGGGACTGTACACCGTTCTGGGTAACATAATTTGATGGAAGTAGCTATTTGTGGGCCGCCTGTTATGATGACAAAACCGTGTGGCAAGTGGTGAAATGATTTTCCACATTTAAAGCGAGCAATTAACGTTTTGTCATTACAAGTCAGGGTGATAGACTATTTTACTTGGAACTTCCCGCAGAGGTCGCCTCTGAACTGTTAATAAGCCTGTTCCCGATAGGGATATATTATTATCAGTAGAGATAATGTTAAATTTTTTGAATGTGAAATTTTAACGAATATATCAATCAGTAACAATGACATTGATAGATTCCTGATCGTGTTGAGTAAATTAGCAAGTAGGAACATTTTCTTTCAGTGAGCACAACGCATACTGTGGACTTGCAAACTGGAATTTATAGTCAGGCCCCACAACGCCTTCCCTTCGTGAGACACTGCCGAGAGATTTGGAGTTTGATCCTGGACATTTTGTAGAGGCTGATGATTGGCCGTCTCACACAAACACATCTCCTCGCCTTACTGTCGAAATACACGGATATTATTCGCCAACAGAATTCGAATAGGCTTACCTCCTAATCGTTCGTTACCGCACAGAAATGCGTTATCGATCTCGCCTTCGGTGGCGGGTTGCGTACATCTGATATTTTATAACAATGGAAATGGACAAGCAGTGCGTTTCCCCCTCTCCCTACTTTTATAAAATATGCTGGAAACCAGTTTGGTTTCTTATCATTCGTAGATGCTGCAGGAAAGCCCATTTGCCTCTACCCATTCTCTACCCTCAATACGCTGTTCTGTTACATGTTTTACCCCATAATAGCATACTGAAACACTTAGAAGATGACTAAAAGAGCATTGTCTTTCAGATTTGTGTTAAATAATATCCCATTGACAATAGTCTTTAACATGAAACTCTATATTTAGCCTATTATCTATTAATTGAAATATCATAAATATATTTTTGTACAGGTAATAGTAACCTACTGTGAAAACAGCTACTGAAAAATTCCATACATAACCCGTAATTTATTAGAAATTATATCGTAAGTTCGTTATATCATTTTTCATTTTGTTGGTGTGTCCAGTAATATCTCTATGTTTTTTCTATTTTACCGTAATTTCTTTGGTGCTGAACGCTCTTTGTTTCATTGCACGAATGAAACGTGAATAAACTCTTTTACGATAACACTAGAGAACCTGCTTGGATCTCAATCATAAGTAATTTAAAATAAAAAACTGTCAAATTTAGGGGGAAGGCGTGATTCCTTGTGTAAGGATTCAATATGAATATTGTAATATTGCAGGAAAAATCGGTTAGTTTGTTTCATTTCTATGTAAGGTTATCCAGTATAGTTGCCATTGTCGTGTTAAAGACAGGGAGCGAAAACCAATAACGTACTCTTCTAAAGTTTATGGTTCGGTTCCAGCGTCTAACAGCATACAAAATCTTAGTCCTTATGTAGTGTACCAATAAGACTGCACACTTCCTTATGTTTCCGGCGAATACATAAATGTTATCTTGCTGTCTGTCCGGAATTATACATTCAGTTATTTATTTTCGGCTTTTAAAGCTTATATTACACAGATGTTTCCGTTAGAGACAACTTCGTTGTGAAGAATAAGTTTAGAAAGTGTTTGCACCAGTCTTACCCATAATTTATACGTTCGAAACCTGGAATTTCCTCCTTCATATAGTTGTAAGCTAATCCTACCTACCGAGCGAGGTGGCGCAGTGGTTAGACACTGGACTCGCATTCGGGAGGACGACGGTTCAATCCCGCGTCCGGCCATCCTGATTTAGGTTTTCCGTGATTTCCCTAAATCGCTCGAGGTAAATGCCGGGATGGTTTCTTTCAAAGGGCACGGACGACTTCCTTCCCCGTCCTTCCCTAATCCGATGAGGCCGATCACCTCGCTGTCTGGTCTCCTTCCCTGAAAAAACCAACCCAACCAAACTAATCCTACCTGCTTGTTGACTATTGTTTCGTTATCGCCGTTTCCTGTAGGAGTATATCGACTCTGACTCTTAGATTTTGATTATCGTGTGTTACATCCTGTGGAAGAAAATCATTTAGCCGGTATTATGTCAAATCTGCAGGACATGCCCTGTCATGAACGATTTATAATCGGAAAAACTGTTGCAACGTCTCATAAGCTTTGTGGTCACTAACACAGCAGTAGAGATTTGCAGTACTTTTTTCATGTATGCTTCATCATAACTTCGGTAAATAAAATAACTGGTTCACTAACTTCCTGTACACGTGCCGTAACCGTGGCACCAATAGTTAACGTTGGGCGAAGCCAAATAATCGTACCATATGACGATATTAATTTACCGTTCTATTAATCGACAGGTATTAGTGTGTAATGGAATATGTTACCAACAGTTTAAAAACAATAGTACCACTCTGAAATCGGAGCTGCGTTAGAAATCCCACCACTGTAGTAGATGAATGTGGAGACAAAAGATAAAACATGTCTCTATTATGGGAAAGGATGGTAGTGATACGTTGTTTATCTATTTCGAAACATACATTACGTGAACGATTACTGCGTTAACGTTTAAACCGTAAGAGTATTGACCAGATGTTTGACCATTACATTTCAGGCCAGTGAAAGCACCTTAAAAAGCAACCATCCAGATCATGCTTATGCATTAGTATTCACTTCTGCTGTTCGTTGTCGTAGATGCGTTGCTGTCGTCTTATTTTGCACTCAGAAATTTTTGTCATCCGATCAGATCGTTTCCATTTAGTTATCTTCCATGCTTTTCTTTGGTCATAGTTACAGAAGGAGCAGACTGTTTCTTTACACACAAAGGCGCTGACTCCATAAGACAGTGTCATTAACAAAATACCTCCTAGTTGTCGTGAATGAATTACTTTTCAAATAAATCGTGTTGAAATTAACATAATTCTTCGTTTTATGTAATCCAAAGCCAAAATTATTACTCTTTCATTCAAGAGCGTGAGAAAAACCTTACTGATAATGGTGTAACATTTATTAGAACACGAGTAGCTTTCCGAATCTTCCAAACACCATCGAATGAAGGACTCGACAGTCTATTACATTTGAAGTAATTTGGATGCAGGTCAATGTTTTATGGACGCTTTGAATAGCAATCTGAAGAAGAGTAGCCGAAAACTTCTGGAATACGTGAGGCTATGTTAATGGAGAGTACTTTTTGTCATATGTGTAATTTTCCTCATTTATACCAACTCTTTTTAAGGGTGTTTTGTTTATTATTAAAGTTTAATATTTCAGAATACAATAAATTGTAAAATTCTCAAACTGGATAAAAATGTTGTAGATTTGTGTTAAGGTCTTATGGAACCAAATTGCTGAAGTCATCGGTCCCTACGCTTACACGCTACTTAATCGAACTTAAACTAACTTATGCTAAGGACGACACACACACCCATGCCCGAGGGAGGATTCGAACCTCCTACGGGGGGAGCCGCGCGGACCGTGACAAGACGCCCTAGACCGCACGTCAAACTGGATAAGGCTGTTCTTAAGGTATCTTGTGAATCGGTAGGGCTTGAGTAGAGCAATAAGTGGCGATTTACCATCTGTTGTTGACGTTAAACTCTTTAGTTGAAAAGAATTTTGTTGATCACGAGCAGGGCGTTTTCTTTAGAACACTCGGGGATTGTTTGATAAGCGTTATATGGTTTAGCAACATTTTTTGTTAAAAATGTTAAGAACATAGTGAATGAAACTCATCAACAGCGAAATAAATAGCAACAGGCAACGCATCTTCTGTCGTTTAATATTATGAACAGACTGCATTAGCAGAGGTATCTTGTGGTGAACACCACGCACACCTTTTTACTACGTATACGAAGACATACAATTGCATGAGCAAAAGTCGATTTTATTTACTATTTTTTCTTCTCGTATGCCATTCGGAATTATTCCTCTAAGCATTGACCTTAGTCAACTTACTAGTCGCTTGTTGTACCTTTTGACGGTGTCAATTGTGGAGGAGACATCGATGGCTGTTTCCCAGGTTCGTTGTGTCTTCGTACGCCGACTTACAAGGAAACGCGAAAAAATAAGTTTTTCTCCGTTGATGGCTTAGCATATGTAGCATTTTCATATGTAGCGCTTCCTGTTGATCTTGCGGAGAATGACAGAGATTCCGAAGTGAGCCAAGCACTCGCTGGTGGCCAGCCTTGAGCCACTACACTTGCCTGCTTTTGGAGGTGCGTGATTTCAGCGTCGTTTCTGGTCGGCATAATCTCTGTCAATTCCGCATTCCTGCACCCTGCCCCCCACCCACCAACCTTACGTAACATTTCCGTGTAGTGTGAGTGTGGGCGATGACGTGTGGGGGCCTGCACTGTGCTGTGGTCGAAATGATGGAGGTGAACAGGTTCCTATCGCAGATAACGCTGTGCATCCCACTTCCTGTTATTCGTTTTCCGAAGTTGCGAGAACATGTGCCCAATAATTAGAAATAGAAATAGGACGAAGGTCCACAATAACAGTGGACTGTGGCACTGGCACTGATGATGATGATGACGCTGGTGGAGATGATGAAGGATGTCGCTGATGGTGGCAAGAGCTGTTGCGTCGGCAGTTGCGAAGGCTGCTGCGTTAGGTTTGCCGGGATAGGCTTCCGTGGACGTGTCTTAAGCGGAGCTTTGAGACTGTATCTCTAGCATCGGCTGTGGCACCCTATTGATAGCTGGCTGGGTTTCTAGCAGTGGCGCTAAATAATGTAATTCCACGGCGGATCGATGTATTCAGGTGGTCAAAGTCGATTTCAGTGCCATCTAAACGTGCCTATTTCGCTTTAAATTGTCAGCTGCAGGTTCCGTATCTTGCTGTAACCAGATAGAAATCTTTGTTGTATTTGCGAAATTTCTCGGTGAAATTTGTCTCTCAAGTAGCGTTTTGAAGTGTAATGGTATCGGCAATGAGATCACCATTATCAGCCAGCAAGATCGCTTCTGACTCAGATTGGCACGTGCATGAAAAGTGAGTAGTATTCTACAAGGACTAAGGTGAGCGCGGAATCGGGAAAGCTTAGTTAGCAATAAGGTTCATTATTCTGCAAGGTTTGCACATAGGGGTTGAGCGTAGCGTCTTGGCTGTGTTCATCGAGGTAGCGGCTGCTACATCGGTGTGACTCCCAGTGCCGTGGTCGGCTCTTGGCAGTACCTGTTTAGGCAAAGCAAAGGGGCTGCCGCAGCCAAAGGCCGTGGCAGGAGCGAGGACTGTCATGATATAAGGTAAGAACCTCTGGCAAGCCGTAATCGTGCGCCACAGCGGCCAAGTGAAGCAAGTCGTCATCGCAGATGACCTGTACCGGACCCAGGACCCCTCGTGTCGCCTTGTGCCAGTCGAGATCACACTAGACGAGGTCTTGCCATCGTGTCACCGGCTCGAGACCTGGTACCGTTAGGTACAGCGGCGGCTGGTAGACCAGCAGCTAGCTGAAGACACAGCTACGAAAAGTTAAATTCGGTTGGCCCTACATTGGACTGTCGGCTGTAGTGTTGAGTGTTACGGCGCCAATTGCCGTGCCGAGGTGGATACAACGGTTCCTTCAGATTAACGTAGTTAAGCACCCTTCGGGGTTGGCCAGTACTCGGATGGATGACCATCTAGGTTCGGCGCGCGCTGTTTAAATGTTCCACGTTTCCCTCAGACTAGAGAAGACAGAAGGGGTGGTGTCGTGAGTCCCATATCACCAGTCTTTGATCCTAATATACCGTATTCAATTCAAAACCTCTTCGCTATATCTCATGAAGTTAGGGGCACTGTTTTGGTGATCTATCCGTCGGATTGGGATGTTAAGGCCGACCGGCGCTTGGTGCTGTTAGAGAGCAATAGGCCATGTGCTGGCACCATGTTCCGCCCTCTCCGTTATGTCATTATTTACAACAGGAACATGACCTTACACACACGCACATACACACAGACACACACGCGCGCGCGCGCGCGCACGCACGCATGACAGTCAGCTACACCTAATAGTTACACGGACATACGCAAGTCTCATACTTCGTGAAGGAAACATGCCTACGGGTGCGAAGATAGGGAAAACCTTTCCAATTATACGGCTGAACCTGCCCTTCGGTGTCTCCCAGCCATTCAGGCCATACGAAGTTACTTTACCTTAGTGTTACGGCGTCGGCTGTAATCAGAAGTCCGGGAACCAGTCCTAGTACTTGTGCTGCTAAGGGCTGAGTGGTGACTGTTTACAGTTTCTCTGCCCAGATACATTGTGACAGGAGCCTGCATCCGGTTACGTAGGTGACAACGCAAATGTAGTATTGTTCCAAGACATGTGGAAATCCAGTCCGCCCCCACAGCAGATTCGCAGTACTTTGGCACACAACAGCACGATTTCATAGACAGCAAGCGTCTGAATGTGATGTGACGACTGGACTGCAGTTGTTACTGCGACGGAGTGTACTGGTTTTGGCCTCTATAGAGAATGGCGTGAATAATAACGAATGTTAATTTGAAGAGATGTCGCCAAATAATTATCAAGCAGATGATTTTTCTGTTTCACTGAAAACTGTGATGTTTGTCATTCACCTACCTGTAGGCAGTTACCCTGACAGTGGCTGGCACCGAACTGTTGCTCATATTGCACGGATTTAGTTGACGGTTGGTTAACATAATGGCTGAAATGGCTCTGAGCACTATCGGACTCAACATCTGAGGTCATCAGTCCCCTAGAACTTAGAACTACTTAAACCTAACTAACCTAAGGATATCACACACATACTTGCCCGAGGCAGGATTCAAACCTGCTACCGCAACGGTCGCGCGGTTCCAGACTGATGCGCCTAGAACCGCTCGGCCACACCGGCCGGTAGTTAACATCATGGATAGCACAACAGAGGGGAGTTACAAACAAGAGCAAATGCTTCTGTTCTGGTAAAATATTTTATATTTTTCCTCCAGTAACACACAATAAATTGGTGAGGTGTCCTGAAATTGTCTAGTTGTTTAACTGTGTATTCCGCCACTCAGTTTTCATTTCCCGGTATACAGCATGCGGAAGTAAGGCATTTACTCGGCCGCTGACGCGTCGGTGTATTTCTAAGTTTTCCAGAAACGTACGGAAGCTCATCACATAGCAGCCACTGTCTGTTCTATTGCTGTGCCAAACTACATTATTTTTTATATTTGCTTAATGCGAATACCGGTCTCTTGTAATCGTCTAATATGAAGGTTGGTTATTGATTGACTTTTCTGGGACCAATACTATTAATTGATTAACTCTTATATGTTGCATATTCTAACAGAAAGTATTGAAAGCCACTTAATTTATAGCTGTCATTGCAAATGACGTCCGATGATTTAAGAGAGATATCTCAGAACCCCATGGAAACGAAGATACGTCGTTCGTCCTCAGGCGCTGAGGATAAAAACTGTAACCTGGAACACGTAACTTACAAAGTGAAATAATAGTTTTACTAACAAACTGTCTCTTGCAGAGCAAAATATTTGCTACCTGATGAATCCTAATGATAACTCTGTATTTCTCTTTCGGTTGCCATTTTTCATCAAACAGAATTTGGAGCATAAAAATTAACGGTACGGGATCCAGTACCTGTTGTGCCTTTTATAGGCTAGGATGTGATGTGACTTGTAACTTACAGTATTTATTGCACACTCAGTCTAGCGTGATTTAACCGTGGATAGATCGAAGAGCAGTACAGTCAACTGAGACAGAAGTAACTTAAGAATCTGTTTTCAGAAACACAGCTTAAAATAAGCTTGCACACAATAAAAGCGCAAGCAGAATTCCTAGTTTGAAACAGACGTGCATTTTAAAGTCAAATTAATATATTCGTCGTTGCGGAAATGTTCGATGCATTTGGCAAGGCACTCACAGCCCGTTTCACAAGAGAATTACAATGTCGATAACTCTGAATGTACTATATATTTGTTCATTTCATGGAAATTCCTCTGTCTTGTCGATTGCATGTTATCATCTTCCTTTTATTACGAACTTTGTTTGTCGTGTGCTTTGCCGTATTCTCTCTTCGCGACGAATGCATAGTTTTATTTGCGTCTCATTCAGCCAACTGCTCCGGCGAAGTTTCTAGAATTTGCAAGACCTCCCCTTATCTCACCAATGCCCCCCCTCCCCCAGAGTGTTGTTTCCTGCACCGCAACAACGTTTGTTAATTGCAGAACTTTATCTATAGCCTCCTCTACTGCAGAGATGTGCTCCTACTTTGTAACCAAAATTGTATCCCCTTAGCGCCCTCTCGACTCTACGCGGAGCACAGATATCATGCTGTCCATTCTACTAGTTCTCATTTGTTAGTAACACTTTACTCAATACAGTTAAAATGATGTTCACATGATAAACCACACATTTAAAAATAAACGGTGTGTGATGACAGTGAATGTCTTCCATCACCCTCATCAGGTTTAGTAGACACTGCAGTTCCACATTAACTCGATAGGTGACGAAAGTGGAGTACGAAGAAAACAGGGAAATGCTCGAGTAAGTGGCATAAAACGAAGTGGTTATAAAGGAAAACTGAGCATGGATCACCAACTATGTTCAATAAGATAAAAAAATTTAAACTGAAGTAACTTGTTCCTTAAACGTAAATGTACGATAGCAAAAATCGAAGGATCGATACAATCACACTTGGGAAACTTATTAGTTATTTGATATGCCGATAGGGCGCTTTTATAGCACTGAGACAGTTTCGCAGACATTTTAGAGGCGACAGGTCTGTTTTGCAGTCCGTTTCCGATCGCACTGAGGCTGTATAATACCTTTGAGATCATTCGTTCAAAGTCTTTCTTCAACAGTGTGTCGTCGTCGGACAGCAAGTCAGCGCGCGACTTTGCGATGGAGTAGGTGGTGCTGTTAGCGGAAATTGGTAACCCGAGCCTCGGATGGTTGTTACTTGGGCATCTGTTGAATGACAGCTAAAAACTTCAAGATCATTGTCATAATTAAATTCCTCTTCGTTTCAATCTAGCTTTTTTTATGTGCCGCCCATATTCTAAATCCGTCTAGCGAATGGATTACTATAATTTAACAAATTTAGGGGAGCTAAAGATTGCTTTAGATTTTTCGAACAATTTACCATCGAAAAGGGGTTTAAAGATAATGAAGCTTTGAGGAGATTTAGATTGTGAACTGTCCCATATACTGATTTTAGAGCAGTATAAAAATATATATATTGTTATTCCAAACAGTGAACTATTAATTTTATGTCGTTACTTACTTCACTCCCTCCATTCCAGCCACGGCAAACTGAAATGTGGACAAGGGGACTGCAGACTGCGAGTAACGCGTTCAGGAATATTTTCCGGTTGCTCAGTTAAGTAATTCATGGACAACTGTGGTCAGCTGTACATTAATGAACTGTAAAGTTAAACATGCTGGCCCAAAAATTGTTAGTTGCGGCAGTCATCTTTCTTTTTCCCCGGAATCCCAGGATGCCCCCTAGTTTGTACAGAAGACAAAACCTTGCCGTTTTGTCTTTGTACGTCTCATGCAGCTGGAGTTGTTTAGTATGTTTAATAGGAAAATCTTGAGCAATTATCATACGATGTCAGTGTTTGCACCTCGCGGAGCGAGTCAGTTATTTTTACCGTGTGGATAACTGTGATGGTTATATTGCATGTTATTATCTTTTCTTGACTGGGAAACCGTTCTTGTAATTTGATGCCAATCTCGGTAAGTGAAGTAATCCATTGTTTATACATGGAACATCTCCATAGGCACAGCTGACGGCGTCATCGTATTTGAACGTATCTTTATACAGGATGAGTCCGTTATGTTGTTATGAACTTTCAGGGTGAATGGAGAAGGACAAATGAATGAGTTTCAGGTCAGGGAACCTCGTCCGGGAACGACTGAATCGAAAGTTACAAGCAAAAACCTTTCTGAACCTTTGCCATTGGGAAACATATACCAGCACTGATGTTTCTAAAACTGAAGGGAAAGCAACTTTCAGAAGTGACAGTATGAACCAAAACAAAACAAAAATACTTAGAGATAATGGGCTCTAAAACGCGGGTGTTAAGGGTAATGGGAAGAAGTTCAGCAGAAGAGATGTTATTCACAGTATAGAAGATGGGAAAAAGCTCATAACTCAAATTGATATATTTACGATCCTCCACCGTCCGCAAACTTTGGTAACAACATTACGTAAACACAATATACACCCACACACCACTTAGCCATTCTTGGAGAAGGATTTCTAAATTGTTGCTATTATTTACTAGGTTCTAGAATATAGTCCGTTAGCCGTGCCAGCTGCTATAGATACCGCGAGCTGGCAGACTCTTTGTTACTAAGCAACGGCTATGCGCGTGATGTCACAGTTCGTGATGTCGAGTTCCGTGCATTTTACGTACATAAGGAGCTCACGAAATTGATTCTTGGTCTGGCAGCTGCAGCGCCGTCTCCACACCTATCAGGCAAGCTGAGTGAGCGTCTTAAAAGATGTGCGAGGTCTGCGTCCTGCGTGTGCGTGCTGACACAAGATTAAGTGGTCAGCTGTACATCAAGCGAAAGAGTCGTCTTGTCGCGGGTTGCGCCAGAGGAGTGAGGTGCAAGTGCTCACTTCCGACAGCTCCTGTTCAATTGTAAGAACTAAACTTGGTGAGCACATTTCAGAACATTGTCTGCTACCGTGAACTTGTGCCACGAAGCTTACTTTAACATATATTCCAAACAGTTCAGTAATGTTTTCCGGACTTTGTTCCCTGTTGAGTTGCAGCCGGTTTGTACTTGGTGTTTCCTATAGTTTCTGATACACGCGAATAGAGCGGATTTCTTATGGTTTCATGTTGAATGGTGTGAGTTAACGAGCATTGCGCTCTCATATAAATATATGACCGAAAGAGTCAACCTACAGGAATTGTGAAACGAACCGTGTCCTCCATGATCGCGTGCCACATAGGGCGCAGATTCACTACTAGATGTGGAAATTCACAGGCGTCTATTGTCTATTGAGGCCTAAGCGCTGTAGTCTGCGAGTGAGACAGACAAGAACCTACGTCATAGGGAAACCCAGTAGAAGGCTTTTGTGGGCGAGGAGACGTAGCAGTGTTAAATATGGCGGACCTAAGATCGGCCATAAATGGAAAGAGTAATGAAAATTATTTAATTCTGTAGAAATGCAGGGAATCAAGCGACAGTAATTTTAATCTGCCATCATCCATAAATTTTCAAAATGATCCAAATGAAACTTAAATATTGATAATACCTATAATAGTTTAGGATTTATTGTTACAGTGAAATTAACAAGTTTTATAACGAAGACCTGAATGCTAAGATCTGAACGCTTTGGTCGATCTTAACGAACGACATTTCATTTGGAAGCTCACCATTGAAATGACAAATTTTGTAAATATCAACTCTGTAACTCTAGTTGTTTAAAAGATATAGTAAATTTAAATTATCGGTATTTTCAGTTAAGCATCAGATCATCGTTTCCAACACAAAACATATTGAACGATGACAGCATGGCACCTTATTGAATCCTTATGTAATAGGATATTTGTTGTAAAGTTTAGTGCATAATAGTTACTTTTGGTCTGTATTTATTTATCAGAAAGCACATTGGTGCAAGGCTACTGGCCCTGACGTTCAAAGTTGAGAAGGATATTATATTGGTTTTATGTAATAGAATTTAACTTTTTTATGTAATGTTTATTATTGTTACTTTGTTTAGAACATGGAAGTGGTAAGTATTTGATTATTTAGAAAAAGGTTAAAATGTAAAATAATGTATATTAAGCTGTAAAACATCAGATGGACCTCTTGAGGAAAAGGAACTGCCCTAGTCAATTGAGCGATATTCGGCGCTTGTGAATAGCGCTCGGAGACGGGCAGAGGATAGTTCTGGTCTAGACACCAAAGAGTACAGTCCGGCTGGAGGCACCGATGGGTACAGTTCGGATTGAGGCACGAAAGCGGACCGTCGGTCTTTAGCCAGCTAGGAAGTGAAACAACTTAGAAAGTGTCGCGTTGAGTGCTATCGCGAGAGTTAGTCTCTGAGCGGTGAGCAGCTTCGCGCCTGGTGTCAACATTAAGTTTCGCCTCGTAGTTAACGAGGTGGAGTATCAGACTTGTATTTCGCGATGAGATTGTGAATGGTCAAACCGTGTCAGCTGAATATGCGCCCGAGTGTGACAGTAACTCTCAATACAACCACTTTCGCTAATAATTTGGTTTCTGAATAAACATTATTCTACCCAAATCGTAACTGTGTTGCCTACATCATCTATGGGACCTTATTTTAGTTCCCGATATTATTATTACTGTTATTATATTTAATATTAACTTTGTATTTCGCAAAATTGTCATTAGCCAGACAATTTAACCAAAGGGTCACGAGTGTCTAATTTAGAGCGTGTAATGCAACACATGCGGTTCAACCCATAGAAGAGTGTGAGCCGAGACATTTCGATGAAGGGGACCGCATCTGAGGCCGAAAATCTTTGGGATGTTAGCTCGCAATGGCTTCCGCCCGTTAATTGCCTTCCGCACACAGGATGGAATTAAATGTTTTGGTCTGCAGGCTTAAATTATTCATTTATTTGGGTGTGTAAATCGAACGCGCCTACCCCTAACGATATATATCGAAAGTACGACTCTGGTGGCGCGAGTTACGGACATTGCTTACAGCGTTTACTAGAGCAACGGCAAATGACGGACCTCTACGAAGTTATAATTAATTACAACCGAAAGTGTTAACTTTACTTACTTTACCCGTCAGCCACATCTTGTTCATGCGCTGTTCCTCGTGTTGGATAAGCCGCCTTCAGGAATCCTTTTTTCTCATAACCAGTGTACGCTCTTACTGTGTAAGTCAGAAATATTGTGAGAGTATCAGTAGAGCTAATTTTTCCACGCAGCATCAGGCTGTGTAAATATAGGTTCTGGAAGAGGTGGAGTTCATATCTCTTGGACGCCTCAGTTTTTATCGACGACTAACAGACTTCCACAAGCGTTCGACGTTCTATTTCAGTGATTCACAAATTTCAACGGCAGTCCTCTCAGGTGGTTCCTAATGGCTATAACTGATTTGTCTATTTAGGAAACCTTGTTTTGTACACCGATTGGAACACTGTCTTCGTGACTATGACTTAACAGATTTCTCGGCAGTAGCAGTGGTAGTCGCACACGCTTTTCGTGGACAACAGCGTTTCAGAAGCTGTCGGTTTTGGAGTATAGCCTCTTATACAACAAGAAACTGAACTGATTCTCTTCTCCATAGATAACCTGGAACTGTCAAACCATGTGCTTTTTTTCTTATAGATTTTCTGTTGCAACACACAGCACAGTGCAATTGCAGAGTAAACGGCATCTTTTTTCCGAAGAATCACGGCGCTGAGTCCGTGACATTCAACAAATTTCCCGCTATCTTTGTTCTTAAGCAATCCGTAGTTCCAATAGAATTTCAAACCACTTTCCACTCTCCATAACCAAGGCATTAGATTTCGCTTTGTGAGCCTATCGGCACTCGATATTGCTAATCACAACCGAAAACGACAAGCTATGTTCTCCTGGCAATGCTTTAAACATTTACCATAATCAGCGCCATCAAATACGTATCGTCGACATCGGGTCGCACGCTCTGTGTATATTATCGGTAGAGACCCCCGAGTTCGATACGCAATCACTGTTGGAAATTACCGAGATTAGGGTCTGATCTTGCTTAGTTAGTTCGTCTGGTTTCTAGTCTATAATGTGATTGATCGTAATTCGTCTTAGTTGACACTTTACGTCGCTTAATTCATTCTCATTCGACCTAGCTGCGTTGGGCTTGTATCAGATTGGTAGTTGTTGGTTAGCTATTCAAGAATCAACAGCTATTGCCGTCATATAAAGGCATTATCGCTTTTAACTTGTTTTGCTTCTTATCTGTAGAGATTAAATTAATTACTAGTGTCTGGACATGTTGTTTGAAATACAATTCTACATGCAGGCAATGCAATGTGTAATTTACAAAATTTGAAAGGATCAGACGCTTTTGTCTGTTAGTTATTGTTTGTGTGCGTCAAATGTGTTTCATTTTTGTGTTTCAGAAGCACCGGCGACAGCGTTATTTGGCCAAATCCTGTAGAACGGTATATAAATTACTCTGAACTGGTGCCGGATTTGGGTCTAACCAGTGTTACGGTGACTGTAAAACAATTAATGGACGTCTGCTGTCATTTATGACTGTTTGTAACCGTATGCCTATTTTGTATCTTGTCTTCGTGATCGCAGCGCAAGCCGACATTGTCTTTCTTCGACCGTATCACCTCGTTTACTATGCAGTCTTCAGTTTCGATGTTAAGCTTTGTCATTAATCTCATTTCTGTTGCTCCTCAATATTTTTATCCTTGTACGGTTTACTCTCAATCAGTATTCAGCAGACAGCAACTGTTAATGCCCCAATTTCAACTTCCTGGAACGATAAATGTAATTATTACCCGATTTCGCAGATGATGACAGTGGACAGTGCCATCAATGACATCTGCTCGCTCGCAATTATTTTATTGTTTCTTGACTTCCCATTTATTTCTTTCATTGCTTCTTCAGCGTACAGTTTTAGCAGTAGAGGACATCAATTATAAGGAAATCAATTATATCCCAGCTGATTTGAGAAGGTTTCTCTTGCTGTTTCATTTTTATTTTTCTCTTTTGGTTCTTGTGCATGTCGTATATTCCTCTTTTTGCTACGGAATATACGTAATTTCCCAAGAACTTTTAACATCTTGGATCTCCTTAGATTCTCGTAGCATTTTTTTTAAATAGACGGACGGTAAAATATCGCGACACGAAGAAGGAGTTGTGTGTCATAAACGAAAGTTGGTAGTCGGATTTCTACATCTGAGAGATGATTTCATATGAAATATCGCACCACTTGCATAACAGCTGCGCTAGCAGGGCAACTGTGAGGATGCCGATCAGTTTGTTTTAACTACACGCTATAACGGTCGTGAGCGTTAGTTACCTTTGAGATTGGGCGTGGTGAGTTGAAGTTCGGAAAGAATGCCCTTAAGGCGACAAAACGCCATTGTCGTTACCTTACTGAGTTTGAATGAGGAGCTGGATGTTCCTTCTGCGATACAGCAGAAAGACTTGGTAGGAATGCTGCGACTATACGTGATCTCTGGGAGCGGTGGTCACGAGAATCTGCGGTGGCAAGAAGACTGGGATCCAGACGGCCATGTGGCACTACCGAGAAGGAAGACCATCGTGTTAGGCGTATGGCTCTGGTGCATCATACTGAATCTGCAGCAGGTATATGAACAACAATTGGTACCACATTAAACTAGGTTATGTCAAGAAGAGCTCCGAGGCAGACGCCTTGCAGCGTGCATTCCACTGAACCCAAACCACCATCATTTTCGACTTCAGAGGTGTCAAGTTAGGGGTCACCGGAGGGCAGGGTGGACATCTGTTGTGTTTTCTCATGAAAGGTGATTCTGCCTCGGCGCCAGTGATGCCTCTGTGTTGGTTAGAAGGAGGTCAATTGAGGAACTGCACCAAACCTGTCAGTGGCCTACACACACTGGACCTACTCCTAGAGCTATGGTCTGGGATGACATTTCGTATGACAGCAGGAGTAATCTCGTCGTTGTTCCATGCACTCTGACTACAAATTTGTACATGGGTCTGTTGATTCGACCTGCTGTGCACCCATTCAGGAACAGTTCCAGGGGGCGTTTCCCAACACTATAACATTCACACACAAACCGCTGTTGTAAACCGACAAGCTCTACAGAGTGTCGACATGATGCATTGGCCTGCTCGATAAGCAGATCTGTGTCCAATCGAGCACATATGGGATATTATCGGACGACAACTGCAGTGTCATCAACAAACAGCATTAACCGTCCCTGTATTGACCGAACAAGTGCAACAGCCATGGAACACAGCACAATGCAAGCACGTCTGTATGCGTGCATTCAACATTCTGGTGAGTACGTCCGGTTGTAAAGTACCAGCATTCCAAATTTTGCAATGGCTAATTCGTACATACTTTCACCTGTGATCTTACAATGTTAATCACTTAAAAAGTTGCCTAGTCATATATATTCCCGAAATTCCATTACCCGACATTAATTATTTTCATGTTGAAACTTTTACCATCAGTGTATTATGAAGGTGTTTCGTGGTTACGATTTCGCTACTTTAATTTCGTCTGTAGTTGTTGGTTATCGGGTTTAGACATGTAAAAAAAAAAAAAAAAAAAAAAAAAAAAACTAGTCGGTCGACGGAGCACGGCAGTATCTCAGAGAAGTTAGACTGTTTCAATAAAATGAGCACGGAATTATGGAAGTGAAAAATTACCGGATGCTGGCAGGATAATAGAATTAAAATTTTAAATTCTTTTCATAGTTTTTAAACCATTCCATTGACTTTCATTAGCTACGTTTTCAGCTAACATTGTATGATTTAACTCAATCCGAGTAAAATGCAGTTAATCCAATTGGAGTATAATTTCTTGTGTCACCTCCAGCACTATTATTGTTCCTTATATCCTCAAAATTTTCACATTTATATTGTCATTAACCTTGTGGTAATTCGTGCAATGTTTTCTGGTATCTCTTCAAAATTAATTTTACAGTTTTTGAATTCAATTTCTTAAACTTACACTTACTGCTTTGGTACTGGTTTTGTATATGTAGTTTACGAACACTTTTCATTACAACATCACTAACGCTTTCAAGTGTATCATAATATGTTTAACGTTTATTGGCTCTCATTGTTTGCTATGTTGCACCATACAGTGTATTATCGAAACAATTCATTTCCCTTTAATATGGAACTGTCAGTGCGATTGTGCGGAAATTCCCAGCATGGTTGTCCCGGTGGAAGCGCCCAGCTGCGGTGCCTCCTGCGGTGTGCAGTGGCTGGCAACACTGATACATTGTGTTCCTTCCGGCAGCAGCTCCGGGCGACCCGCATGTACTATGTTCCTACGTTTCACGTTGCTTACGTCAACGGGCGACTCTTAAGAGGGTCTCTAGGCGACATTCTTCATTTCTCGCCTTCAAGTAACAATTTTTCGCATGCGTGGTCCCAGTAAACTCGCTATAGGCTCAAATACAGGATTGCCAATTTTCTTTACTATTTCGCAACAGTTAAACGGCCTCAGTTTGCAGAAGGGTGCTAATCTGAAGCATAAAAAGTGAACTGCTCTGGGGAATATCGATAATTAAGGAATGAGGGCTCCAAACTAGAGTAACGACATGTCGATCTACACACATCACGATAAGAACGAATTATTTCATTCATTTCTATGCGAATCATTTACTTTTTCCTGTAACGTGCATACATTTCTACCCTTTACGTGCCTAATTAAATCTCTGGTGCCATAACGCCTTGGTATGTTCTCGAAATTCACATACGGCTCGAAATGATGACAAGAAACTTGAAAACAAGCGAAATACGGGCGTAAATAGTTAAAACTATGAGCGTAAATAGTTAAAATCCGCGAAAACCGTCGTAGAATGATTTAATCAATAGTAATTAGATAGATATATTCGTCAGCACCCTTTTGACTTTTGAGAAAAGATACTAACTTCGATCCCCCTAGCAAGGTAACGGATAATGTTTCCCTTTGTGCTAGAATCGAGATCTCGTATTGTGACCAACAATGTAATCTTCCAGACCGAGACAGTGGTACCACATATACCAACGAGTCTAACATCCCGACAAATCCATCACAAATCTCTAAAACAGTGTCTATATACCGCTTAACACTCAGTCTTAACGAACAATCAGTGTTGTCCTTGTTGTGGTTCTTGTCTACAGTCCTGAGATTAGTTTGATGCAGCTCTTCATGCTACTCTATCCTGTGCAAGCTTCTTCATCTCCCAGTACCTTGGTTCTGTCTGGAACCGCGTGACCACTGCGGTCGCAGGTTAGAATCCTGCCTCGGCCATGGATGTGTGTGATGTCCTTAGGTTAGTTAGGTTTAAGTAGTTCTAAGTTCTAGGGGACTGATGACCACAGATGTTAAGTCCCATAGCGCTCAGAGCCATTTGAACCATTTGAACACAGTACCTACTGCAGCCTACATCCTTCGGAATCTGGTTAGTGTATTCATCTCTTGGTCTCCCTCTACGGTTTTTACCCTCCACGCTGCCCTCCAATACTAAATTGGTCATCCCTCGATGTCTCAGAACATGTCCCACCAACCTACCCCTTATTCAAGTCAAGTTGTGCCCCAAGTTCCTCTTCTCCCCAGTACTATTCAATACCTCCTCATTAGTTATGTGATCTACCCATCTAATCTTCAGCATTCTTCTGTAACACCACATTTCGAAAGCTTCTATTCTCTTCTTGTCCAAACTATTTATCGTCCATGTTTCACTTCCATACATGGCTACACTCCATACAACTACTTTCAGAAACGACTTCTTGACATTTAAATCTATACTCGATGTTTACAAATTTTTCTTCTTCAGAAGCGCATTCCTTGCCATTGCCAGTCTACATTTTATATCCTCTCTACTTCGACCATCATAAGTTATTTTGCTCACCTAATAGCAAAATTCCTTTACTATTTTAAGTGTCTCATTTCCTAATCTAATTCCCTCAGCATCACCCAACTAAATTCGACCACTTTCCATTATCCTCGTTTTGCTTTTTTTGATGTTCATCTTACACCCTCCTTTCAAGACACTGCCCATTCCGTTCAACAGCTCTTCCAAGTCCTTTGCTGTCTCTGACAGAATTACAATGTCGTCGGCGAACCTCAAAGTTTTTACTTCTTCTCCATGGATTTTAATACCTACTCCGAACTTTTCTTTTGTTTCATTTACTGCTTGCTCAATATACAGATTGAATAACATCGGGGATAGGCTACATCCCTGTATTACTCCGTTCCCAACCATTTCTTCCCTTTCATACCCCTCGACTCTTATATCTGCCATCTGGTTTCTGTACAAATTGTAAATAGCCTTTCGCTCCCTGTATTTTAACCCTGCCACCTTCAGAATTTGAAAGACAGTATTCCAATCAACATTGTCAAAAGCTTTCTCTAAGTCTACAAATGCTAGAAACGTAGGTTTGCCTTTCCTTAATCTTTCTTCTAAGGTAAGACGTAGGGTCAGTATTGCCTCACTTGTTCCGATATTTCTACGAAATCCAAACTGCTCTTCCCCGATCTCGGCTTCGATCTGTTTTTCCATTCGTTTGTAAGGAATTCGCGTTAGTATTTTCCAGGTGTGATTTATAGTTCGCTTTTCTGTCAACACCTGCTTTCTTTGGGATTGGAATTATTATATTCTTCTTGAAGTCTGAGGTTATTTCGCCTGTCTCATACATCTTGCTCACCAGATGGTAGAGTTTTGTCAATACTGGCTCTCCCAAGGCTGTTAGTATATCTAATGGAATGTTGTCTATTCCGGGGGCCTTGTTTCCACTCAGGTCTTTCAGTGTTCTATCAAATTCTTCACGCAGTATCATATCTCCCATTTCATCTTCATCTACATCCTCTTGCATTTCGATAATATTGTCCTCAAGTACATCGCCCTTGTATAGACCCTTCACATACTCCTTCCACCTTTCTGCTTTCCCTTCTTTGCTTAGAACTGGGTTTCCATCAAAGCTCTTGATATTCATGCAAGTGGTTCTCCTTTCTCCAAAGGTCTCTCTAATTTTCCTGTAGGCAGTACCTATCTTACCCCTAGTGAGATAAGCCTCTACATCCTTACATTTGTCCTCTACCCATCCCTGCTTAGCCATTTTGCACTTCCTGTCGATCTCATTTTTGAGACGTTTGTATTCATTTTGGCCAGCTTCATTTACTGCATTTTTATATTTTCGCCTCTTATCAATTAAATACAATATTTCTACTGTTACCCAAGGGTTTCTACTAGCCCTCGTCCTTTTACCTATTTGATCTTATGCTGCCTTCACTATTTCATCGCTCAAAGCTACCCATTCTTCTTCTACTGTATTTCTTTCCCCCATTTCTGTCAATTTTTCCCTTATGCTCTCCCTGAAACTCTGTACAACCTCTGGTTCTTTCAGTTTATCCAGGTTCCATCTCCTTAAATTCCCACGTATTTGCAGTTTCTTCACTTTTAATATACAGTTCATAACTATTAGATAAGTGTTAGCTCTGATTAAGTTATGCTTTGCGCAAAATTCCACCAGGCGGCTTCCTCTTTCATTTCGTAGCCCCGATCCATATTCACATACTATGTTTCCTTTTCTCCCTTTTCCTACTCTTGAATTCCAGTCACCCACGACTATTAAATTTTCGTCTCCCTTCACTACCTGAATAATTTCTCTTATCTCATCATACATGTCATCAATTTCTTCGTCATCTGCAGAGCTAGTTGGCTTATAAACTTGTACTACTGTAGTAGGCGTGGGCTTCGTGTCTATCTTAGCCACAATAATGCGATAACTATGCTGTATGTAGTAGCTTACGGTACTCCTAGTTTTTTATTCATTCTTAAACGTACTCCTGCTTTACCCCTATTTCATTTTGTATTTATAACCCTGTATTCACCTGACCAAAAGTCTTGTTCATCCTGCCATCGACCTTCACTAATTCTCATTATATCCAACTTTAACTTATCCATTTCCCTTTTTAAACTTTACTAACCTACCTGCCCGATTAAGGGATCTGACATTCCACGCTCCGATCCGTAGAACGCCAGTTTTCTTTCTCCTGATAACAACATCCTCTTGAGTAGTCCTCACCCGGAGATCCGAATGAGGGACTATTTTACCTGCGGAATATTTTACCCAAGAGGACGCCATCATCATTTAATCATACAGTAAAGCTGCATGCCCTCTGGAAAATTTACGACTGTAGTTTCCCCTTGCTTTCAGCCGTTAACAGTACCAGAACAGCAAGGCCATTTTGGTTAGTTTTACAAGGCCAGATCAGTCAATCATCCAGACTGTTGCCCCTGCAACTACTGTGAATAGGCTGCTGACCGTCTTCAGGAACCACACGTTGTGTGGCCTCTCAACAGATACCCCTCCCTGGTGGTTGCACCTACAGATTGGCTATCTATATCGTTGAGGCAAGCAAGCCCACCAACGGCAAGGTCCATGGTTCATGGGGGGGGGGCCTTTTCCCCTTAATCAGTAGCGTATTTGGAGTAATGTGATGAAGTACTGTTCACACAACAATTTAATCAGGGGAGCTAAACACTTGCTGCTTCGTTGTGTCACGACTACCAATGATGGAGTTGTGGTGTCACCACCAGACACCACACTTGCTATGTGGTAGCTTTTAAATCGGCCGCGGTCCCGTAGTATACGTCGGACCCGCGTGTCGCCACTGTCAGTGATAGCAGACCGAGCGCCAACACACGGCAGGTCTAGAGAGACTTACTAGCACTCGCCCCAGTTGTACAGCCGACTTAGCCAGAAATGGATCACTGACAACTACGCTCTCATTTGCCGAGACGATAGTTAGCATAGCCTTCAGCTATGTCATTTGCTATGACCTAGCAAGGCGCCATAGCTTTTGATATTATTTTATATTGTGGTTACAACATGTACCGTCAAGAGAGATGTTCTACGATTGTGGATTAAAGTTAAGTATTACATGAACTACGTACTTTATTTGCTACTAGTAATTCCTTTAACTGTTCCAGACCTCACGCCAATCTGCGTGAGCTTAACGCGTGCCTTTCGGCTTCCTCTCATTGTGACCTGACTGTCTTGCCAAGTCACAACATTTTTGGCGACGAGGATGGGATGGTCGTATTGCTCTAATTTACTTGTGTCATGGCTTCGCCACAATCTCCAGATGTACTGTCCGAATTTTATCGCTTGCAGAATCAGCAGACGCAGGCGTTATTGGATGCCCTTGGCCAGCTCGTCCAGGGCCAACGTGCAATGCAAAACGATGCGGCAGCCGCCGCTCCACCGCTACCGCAGCTACAACATGCAGTTGCACCACCTTTTCGTCAGTTTGATGCGGCACTGGAAAGCTGGACGGAGTGGTCACGCCAATTTGTATTCCATCTCGCCGCCTACAGCATTCAAGGTAATGAGTGGCAGCCTCACTTATTATTGTGTGTCTGCGTCCAGACGTACAGAGTGATAGTGAAATTGTTTCCCCGATGCAATGTAGCAACTCTGTCCTACGAAGAAATTTTGTCGGCATTAGATGCATATTTCAAGGAATCCGTCAATGTAGTTGCAAAAAGGTATACGTTCTTTCGTACAAAACGTACGGCCGGTCAAACTAATCAGGAGTGGGTTGCCACTTTGCAAGGCCTTACTAGGGATTGTGCTTTTGAGTGTGAATGTGGACTCCCTTACTCAGATACCATGGTGCGAGATGCAATTGCACAGAACGTTTCTGATGTTCGTATAAGAGAACAGATTTTGAAACTAGTCAATCCCACCCTTCAACAAGTGATAGATACATTGGATAGGCAAGACACACTTGACCTTGCTCAGGAATCATTTGAAACTTCGCCAGCCGTCTGTCACGTTAACCGGCCCGCCGGGCGCGCTGCACGGAACAGTAAACAGCCCTCGCGCTCGTCTGCACAGCTGCAGCCAAGCCTTCCGCTACGTTTGCCGCGCAAGCAAGCAAATGAAGTGAAGTCATGCCCGTGGTGTGCTACTAGACATTCGCGTGAGAATTGCCCGTCACACCAAGCTATTTGCTTTTCTGTACTAAAAAAGGACATGTTAAAAATGTTTGACAGAAAAAGCTCAGATTGGACACTCACAACCATTCCAGGCCCTTTGCTTCTCCCCGGAATCGGAATCGAACCAAGAATACTCGGGCTCGTGAACTTTCGCCCATGGAAATTTATGTAGTTAATTCCGCTCCACCCAGTGCCACTCTCTCTAACAGTGACCAGTGACTGTGTTCATGCCACAAATAGTGTGCGTCGACGTCGCCGGAAATCTCGTCAATTAGCAAGTGATTCTGTACCAGTGTCTGTTCACGTTGCACGAGACAGTCGCTCTTGTCATCAGCAGGACAATAAACTTTTTGTAGTCTTGGACATTCATGGAACTGTGATACCATTCCAGCTCGATACCAGAGCTGCAGTTTCATTGATCAATAAAGACACGTACATACAACTGGGCACATCTCCGTTGCATTCCGCAAATGTAAAGTTGAATAGTTATTCCGGTCAGAATATCCCTGTGTTAGGACAGTGCAGCCTTCTTGCAACATACAAGGGAAAAACAAAGCTTGTGTCATTTTACGTACTTCGTTCATCTTCTGCAGTGAACTTGTTTGGTTTAGATTTATTTCAATTGTTTAACTTGTCTATAGTCAATCAGGTCCTATCAGTGAACCAGACAGTGCATTCAGTCAGTGTTTCTCGTCTATGTGAAGAATTTGCAGACATTTTTGCACCGTGCCTTGGTTGCGCTAAGAACTATGAAGCACATTTGGAACTGAAAGTAAACGCGCAACCGAAATTTTTCAGAGCGCGCAATGTTCCCCACGCATTGCGTGATGATGTCGCAAGCACGTTAAACGATTTGGAATCCCAAGGTGTGCTTGAACGTGTGCAGGCTTCTGTCTGGGCATCACCTTTAGTAATTTTGCCAAAACCTTCCGGAAAATTGAGACTTTGTGTGGACTTCAAGGCAACGGTGAATCCACAACTAGTGATTGCAACTTTTCCTTTACCCCGCCCGGAAGATCTTTTTGACAGACTGTGCCCGGGTAAATATTTTTCGAAGTTGGACCTAGCAGATGCGTACTTGCAAATACTAGTGGACGACGAATCCCAGCGTGTCTTGGTGGTTAACACGCATCTTGGTTTGTACCGATTCAAAAGACTGCCATTCGGGTGTGCATCCGCCCCTGCATTGTTTCCGCAATATCTGCAAACTGTTTGTGCGTCGGTCCCTCCTGCAGCAAACTATCTGGACGATATTGTGATCTCCGGAAAGACGGAAGAAGAACATTTAGCGAATCTCAGAACACTATTTCAGGTCTTGCGACAAAATGGTCTTCGCTTGCGGAAGGATAAATGTGTATTTTTTGCTCGTGACTTACCCTATCTGGGACATGTAATCAACGCCCAAGGCATACATCCGCGTCCAGAGCACCTCCGTGCCATATAGGACTTGCCTTCGGCGCAGAATTTGAAGCAGCTACAGAGTGTGCTGGCTAAAATTAATTACTACCATAGATATATCCCGCATGCCTCTTCCATTTCAGCTCCGCTTCATCGCTTACGCCGTAAAGGTGTTCCGTTCGTCTGGACGACGGAATGCGAACGCGCCTTTCGCCAGTTGAAATCGGCGTTGCTTTCTAATACTTGCCTTACGCCATTCGATCCCCAGAAACCCCTTCTGTTGATGGTATATGCATCGGATTTCGGGATTGGTGCTGTGCTTGTGCACAAAGATGGATCGCATGATCGCCCGATTGCCTTTGCGTCCAAATTGCTTTCGTCTGCGCAACGACATTATTCACAGGTTGATAAAGAAGCTTTGGCTCTCGTATTTGGTGTTACTAAGTTTCATGATTTCTTGTATGGTCGTCACTTTACAATCATCACAGACCACAAACCTTTGACGTCACTTTTTCATCCGAACAAGCCTGTACCTCCACGTACAGCGCAGAAATTCATTCGCTGGTCTATTTTCCTCTCGCAGTACCGCTACGATATCTTGTATCGGTCCACTGCTAAGCACGGAAACGCCGATGCGTTGTCCTGTTTGCCTGTTGCTGAGGATAGAGCGTTCGATTCTTCTGAACTTGCTTGCATGTTCATTGATTCGGAAACTGATGACGTGGTCGAATCGTTTCCGATTGATTTTCGTCGTGTAGCTACAGCCACAGCTGCTGACCCTGTCCTTGCTACCGTTTTGCGTTTTCTTGCTACGCAGTGGCCCTTGTCAAAGTCACGGATAGAGGATCCGTTGGTTCGCCGATTTTTTGCTCACAAGGAGAGACTTTTTGTTCTACGTGGTGTTTTGTTGTTGCGTTCTGATAATGATCAGTCCAGAGTCGTGGTCCCACGTTCGTTACAGTCCTCTGTCTTACGGCTTCTCCACCAAGGACATTGGGGTATAGTGCGCACGAAACGACTTGCTCGTCAGCACTATACTTGGTTCGGAATCGATGCTGCGATTACGAAAATGTGCTCTTCTTGCATGGCGTGTGCCGAACAACAATCCGCACCACCGCGGAAATTCTTTGTATGGCCGAAAGCCACTTCCCCTTGGCAACGCTTACACATCGATTTTGCTGGTCCATTCTGGAATACTCGATGGTTGGTTCTGGTCGATTCCTTCAGTAATTTTCCTTTTGTTGTCAGGATGTCTTCTACGACGTCTTCTGCCACCATCCAAGCGATATCCGCTATCTTTTGCATTGAAGGTCTTCCACAGACTATTGTTTCCGACAATGGCCCACAATTCATGTCCGCAGTATTTCAGTCATTCTGCAAGGCCAACGGTATTCAACATCTGACATCCGCGCCGTTTTCGCCTCAGTCAAACGGTGCCGCTGAACGATTGGTCCGGACTTTCAAGTTACAGATGTTGAAGTTGAAAGAGTCGCATTCTCTGGAGGACGCGTTGTTGCTCTTTTTGTCTTCGTATCGCTCTCAGCGTCGAGATGGTCGCTCGCCGGCTGAGTTGCTCCACGGTCGTCCTCATCGAACCTTGATGTCTTTGCTACATCCGCCGCATCAGGGTCCTGTGCAGTGGCAGTCACCTGCTTTTGCCCCAGGCGACGTTGTATACTATCGCAACTATCGAGGTTCACGGCGTTGGCTCGCAGGGCGCATTCTTCGCTGCCTCGGCCGCGCTATGTATCTGGTTTTGGGGGCCTCTGGTGAGGTGCGTCGGCATCTCAATCAGCTGCGCCTCTGTCGTCGCACGGGCTCTGCCGCTCCCCGTCTGCTTTCAGCGACGGTGCCGTCCGGTCAGCGCCCATCTACTGGCTCGCCTCATCCCCAGGTGTTATCGACGCTGCCTTCCATTTTGCCGCATGGCGACGCGCCGCCGCCGCCACCGCCGCCTGTTCTCTCGCCAGCGACGCCCGCAGTGGACGCGTCGCTGCGACCGCCGGGCGCCTCCCTGGGTCACGCGCCGCCGATCGCTTCCCGTGACCAGCTGTCCTCCGACATGGAACTCTTGCCCGCTCCGGACCAGATGTCGTCTTCGCCCGTCGTGTACCCTGACGCGATGGAGGTCGACCCTTCGGCCCCTCCTGTCTCTCTACGGGCGCGTACAACGCATGTTGGCGTGCACCCTGGACTAGGTTTTCAGGCGTTTCCTAGCTCCCCTCGGACCCAATGGCAGGGTGCGGGTGGCACAGCCTCGCCTTTTGTTAGGCTCCCCACCTCGTCGCATACGTCAACATGGGGTCCTCCCCACGGCGGGCGGAAGCCTTATAACACAACCGTTCGCCGATTTGCGGGGGAGGAATGTGGTGTCACCGCCAGACACCACACTTGCTAGGTGGTAGCTTTTAAATCGGCCGCGGTCCGGTAGTATACGTCGGACCCGCGTGTCGCCACTGTCAGTGATAGCAGACCGAGCGCCACCACACGGCAGGTCTAGAGAGACTTACTAGCACTCGCCCCAGTTGTACAGCCGACTTAGCCAGAGATGGATCACTGACAACTACGCTCTCATTTGCCGAGACGATAGTTAGCATAGCTTTCAGTTACGTCATTTGCTACGACCTAGCAAGGCGCCATAGCATTTGATATTATTTTATATTGTGGTTATAAAATGTACCGTCAAGAGAGATGTTTTACGATTGTGGATTTAAGTTAAGTATTACATGAACTACGTACTTTATTTACTACTATTAATTCCTTTAACTGTTCCAGACCTCACGCCAATCTGCGTGAGCTTAACGCGTGCCTTTCGGCTTCCTCTCATTGTGACTTGGCTGTCTTGCCAAGTCACAACAGGAGTGATGACTGAATTTACTTCGATGTTGTTTAAGATAGCCTCTAATGCAAAGTGATATTGCTCCACGTAAGCATACGTTTGGTTTTTATTAATTTTCCCGAGTAAACAACCACTATACTGAACCTTAATAGAATCCCCTGCAACAATTAAGTTACCAGTATAAAAATCCAAAATTTTACAGCTGTCTGCTGCATGCTCCGCTAACAAAACAATTTATCCTATAATGTCAGTCAAGGAGTAAACAAATATAAGTCAGTCCACCACTAAAAAGCTGCAAAGGAAGCTAAATTATTGTAAGTTAACAGGGAACACTTCCACATCAGCTGATTTTGTAAAATAAACCAATAATTACTTACTGGAAAATAACCACCTGCTGATACGACACGTGTCGCCTCTCGTTCCATGGCCGTTTTCCCGCGCCTCTACCGTGTGCATGTCAGCTTCTCGAATGTTTCACTGCCCAGAAAGCATTGCTGCGTGGCGGTACAGACGTTCTTTGCTGTGTAAACGCAACAGATTCTGCCCATGTTATTAGTAGATGGAACTTTTCCCACTTGTTACTCCCCTCCAATCACTCAGTATACGTTTAAGGACGATCATCATCTCTTTTATATTTTAAACTAACTGTTTAGGAAGAATTTAAAAAAGTATGAAACTGGATTGTTGCAGTAGTTTGCGACATGTACATATCACGCTGAACAGACTTGTGCTTGTAGTGATACCAAGTTCAGAATATCCCAAACATTCTGCAAAGCCATTGATTAGACTATATCGTCGTCAACTGAATAGCAATGGTTTGTCACTTGTGTTGTAGAGCTGAGTCGTACAACTTTACATATTTATCTGTCTTCTTACCAGTACAACCGTGCAGCCTGTTGGTTGAGGCAGCTGGTGCATGGGAACTATTTAACAAATAATGGTCTACATCTTATAGGCGAAGGCGACACAGCATTGAATATCTTGGCTAATTAATTTAATATATTTACTAATAGTGAAGTTGCAAACTGCACTAGTCAAATAAAGGTAATTAACGGCACCTGGTGGAAAGACCTCCACTAGTAGTTTCGTCAGATTATATCAGGTTCCGATTACCATAACTTAGTCTAACATACCCGACGAGCCTATGGTTCTTATACTTCTATACATCTTGCACTCACGGTTCACAGCTTAACCCTACAGTGGATTTTATTCGTATGCCGTTTTCTTAGCTAAAGAAGAAAACATTGTAGTTTGACGCTAATTTTATTTTATGTTTTGTACGTTGTTCGTAATACTGTTTATCAAAAATGATTAACAAAGAGAAACATTTTTCTTTTTATCTGAGGAAACAATGAAGTTTTAAAAGTTCATCACAATTTTAACTAAAATAACGTCACTGGCTATGTCTGAGTTTAAAAAATCCATATTTTGACAAGCAGTGATTTAGTCACGCACCGTTTCCTTATCATATTATGTGGCCCACTAGTGGTCGTAGATTGAGTGGCCCAGTGGCTCTGATACCTGGCTTTGACCCAGGAAGCCCTGGTCGACTCCCGCTTGTGAACCGAACAGTATGACTGGGGAGTGAAGTGGTGGGCTGTGTGACTGAGACTCGCTTCTGCTAAACAAATATTTCCTAAATCTTTCAGTTTAAAATCTCACCAGCACGCAATTTTCGGTCTTCGGAATCTCAACAAAAAATCGACCGCCCGACGTCGTCAGAGTGAATCCTACAACAGACATTAGAATTTGACCCTTCTTGACCAACGTTGCGTCGATACCAGCGACGGCGCGAATGGTATTACTGAGGGTGGAAGACAAATGCACAAGCGATTTAGTTGTGAAACAAAGATCTGAATAACTAATATGAGCTGTTAACGTTTTAATTTACTTCTCACTCAGCTTAAAAACACATCTGGCTGGCTAAATTCATATTTAAAACACTCCCAACAAAACATTCAATCGACTCACGATATAACTGTTTGATAAGAAATTCATTTGGTGATCACAGTTAACTGAATACTGCAAGCAAATGAAATTCTGCTCTCAGTGATTATTACATGTCAATGCTGATAAGTTGGTAACTCGGGTACGCCAATTTGCGCAAACAGAACCACCTAGTGGTACTCAGTACGTTATCATACAGTTGGTGATTTGGCCACGCCAACTTGCGCAAACAGAACCCCTTAGTGGTACTGAGTAACACACAGATGAAATGGTAATCATAGGATAAGTTAACAAATAGCATCAGTAGCAGAGTTGGTAAATAAGTAATAGAGATATTGAAAGGTTCAAAATGGTTCAAATGGCTCTGAGCCCTATGAGACTTAACATCTGAGGTCATCAGTCCCCTAGAACTTAGAACTACTTAAACCTAACTAACCTACGGACATGACACACATCCATGCCCGAGGCAGGATCCGAACCTGCGACCGTAGCGGTCGCGCGGTTCCAGACTGTAGCGCCTAGAACTGCTCGTCCCCTCTGGCCAGCTATTGAAAGGTACTCAGTTGGCAGTAACGGGTGCTATGAATTACTAAACAAACGAGAGGCCGCTAACTACGTTACCAACATCGCTCATTTGATGTTCACTAATACTAATGTTGATACAGTCACTTGCTACTACGAAAGCAGCCGCTTGTCGTTGCAAATCACTTACTCCATCGGGCAATAACCCTCTTACCCTTAGGTGGCTCTAACTATAGCTCATCAGCATTTTCGGTATACAGCGGGGAAACTTCCTTGTAAACACACAGACTTTAGTCTAGTCAATACTGACAATAGAATAGAAGCATACGGCAGGAGTCTTGCAAGTAATCAGCACAGCAACGCTGATTCACCGCTGGTATAATCAGAACCGTTTTAGCTACAGGCTTTTGCGTTTAACAGCTCAAAGTACCCACGAAGCAAACTAGATAACATGCGATAATAAACATATGTGGTTATTTACAATCAATCTTTAATAGCCGGCCGCTGTGGCGGAGCGGTCCTAAGCGCTTCAGTTCGGAACCACGCTGCTGCGGTCGTAGGTTCGAATCCTGCCTCGGGCATGGATGCGTGTAATGTCCGTAGTTTAGCTAGGTTTAAGTATTTCTAAGTCTAGGGGAGTGATGACCTCAGATGTTAAGTCGCATAGTGCTTAGAGCCAATTGAATCTTCAATACTTCACAGAAATCGATAGGTAGTGCCAACGACAGTACTCAAGCAAGTCACAGATCAAAGCAACGCAACAACGTAAACTAGAAATGTATACATACGAACACTAAATACAGTCACGATGTCTAATGAATACTGAGGTTGCTGTTATGGAGTACCTGGCAGCAGATGGCAGCATAATGTACCTGAGGTGGGTGTTATGGAGTACCTAGCAGTATATGGCAGCACAATGCACCTAATAGGAAAAACGTATATTTCTGGTCGTGTCCGGATACTTTTGATCACACAGTGTAGTTATAACCACTCTAAAACTTCATTAATGTCAGTCACTGTTTCTTTTCATTTACTTGCGTTTGTTTACCTACTCGCCTGAGAAACTTTAAACAACAACACCAGTTAATTAATAGCACCTAAATGGCCATTTTTCCACTGATTCGGTAGTTGTTATTCTTCCTCTAATCACGTTAATAGATGTTAGCAAACATCTGCTACTAAAAATATTATTGCCATCAGTGAAATCCTGTGCACTTTCCATTGTCACTTCTACAACTCCCAATGAATGTACGTTTGCCAAACTATACCAATGGACATTTCTGGAGATATCGCACATCGCTCTGAAATTCATCAAAGTCAGCACTGGTTATCTGTAACCTTCTTAGTTCATAATAAAAGCCAATATCTTCTCAAGAATTTTTAAACGCCTTCAAAATTAATATAGCTCAATTTAATAAGAGAAGTAGTAACTTCATAATCCCACCAGAGAAAAGCGATTCGAGTTTAAAAGATACCGGAAAATATTACAAGTATTCCTACTGTGACAGGTGAAAAATCTTTCTTGGATTGATACATGGGCTGACAATCGATCCTGTACGTAAATAAATGTATTTATTGCTTCTAAAGAGGTGAAGAATTTCACCACCGACGACTACATTATTGGTGAAAAATCACAGGAGACAGTAACTACCGCAGAATACCAACGAGTAAATATCCCTAGCTACCTGTAGGAAAAGCAGATGCCACAATTCTATTCATAGAAAGAACCATAAGAAAATGTAATTCATAGACGAAAGATATGACTTAAATGTACTTTTTCGACCAAATCTTGAGTATTATCAGTCTGTTATTATTACTAGGTTGAATTAATCAAAGATATAGAAAAGATCTAACAGATAGTAGGGTGATTCGTCACATCATTAATGCACAACGAGCAATGGTCAACGAACTCCAGTTACAAAGGGAGTAAAAGAGGCATTGTGCATGATGGAAAGGCTTACTTTTAAATTTCCTTCAGAGTGCCTTCCAAGAAAAGGTCGGGGAAACGAAATAATTTAAGGTTTGAAGCTAATTCGGAGTTCTGCCGACCATGCGTCTTTTGGGAATGGAATAGGGAAATCGGGAATGAGTAGTGGCGTCAACAAACCCTCGAACACACACCGCATAGCAGCTTGCGGAGAATAGATGTAGATTTAGATGAAGATAGGTTCGAAGTCCCTGTAATTGTTTCCAGCCATTTCAATCTCCTGAAATGCATAGTGTGACTTGAATTAAGTATTCTGATAGATTTATGATAGTTATGTGCTTTAGAAGAAAGGAACTGAAGGAAACAAATCTTTTCAGAAATAAGAAAGATTGTACTAATTGGAAGGAATAACACGTTTGATACAGGGGACAAGGTTTGGAGGATGTACTTGCTGGTAGCGCTTGCCCCGTCGCGGTTAGTAATTTCATTGTTGCCGAACTCGGTGCACGTGGTGGCGGCAGAGGAGACGGAGGGCCACAGACGCGGTGGGGCGTTGGGGGCGCAGGCGCCGCGCGGCCGCCAGCTGCCACCTGCGCGGCTGCGTCTGGACAGCAGGCAGAGGACGACAGCGGCGCTACGCGAGCCACCAGTCGCGCTCCGACGCTCGCCGGTGGAGCACGGGGCTGCCTACATCCAGGCCACAGGCAGGCGCCACATCGCCGCTACCCGGCATACGCCGCCGGCCTCATCACAGGCAAGCTGTTGCACAGCTGCAGCCTCGCGGTGATTTCATTTCTTACTGTAAGTGAACAAGAGAAAACTCAGTAACCTGCAGTACAGTTAAGAAACTATGTATATCACAATTCCATTTACCGTGGTTGGAAACGACTGATCTCTTGTCCGTTCAGATTCTATTGACGACCAAGAAATTCTTTGAAAGCATGATACTGATGGTGACGAATATCAGAGAAGCTGAAGAAGCTAGTACGCCATGTTTACATGTGACATTAGCATGTTCAGACTCACTTTTGTATGAAATAGGATTTTTAATGTTGTTACTAATATCGCACATGATAGACATAGAGTTTTTATCAGTTTATTGTTCATGTTTAGAACCCATCTGATTTAGCTAGGCCATACTGGAATTGACATTGTTACTTTCTTCCAATTCCTTGCACTGCACAACGTCTTGCATTTAAAGCTGTTGCTGTTACTCATTGCTACCACTAATTCTCGTACACAGTGCCTTAAACAAGACTGGTTGTACGGAATGATGCCAACTGCATGCAAGCAGATTGCTCTCCATTTCGTAGAGACTGTCTTCCATTTTCTAAATTAAAGAACCTTAATGACGACCAGATGAAGGGAGTAAGAAGTATGTGCTCGAGGACAACAACACTAGGACAAGTAGTTGAAGTTCATTATGTTTCTATGTCTGTTTCGTTATGTTTTGTGGTACATTGGAGTCTATGTAATATTTACATACAAAGCATACAGGATATGAGTCAGAGCACAATGTGTTGCTTCTTTCAGCCTGCTATATATAAATACACCATGTGGTATGATTAGAAAATTATCTTAGCTGTACTGTTGAAAGGCTTACATTACAAATGTACATAATGTACAAGAGCTATTAGGACACAAGAGACGAATTTTCTTAAAATTTTACGTGTGGTAATTCTCAATGCAAAAGTTTTGGCTTCATTATAAATTAACGCTGTCTCTAATTTCTGTGAAAGCTGTATTGGTATTTGCCACTTATGCTGACACGCTGAATGTGTTACACCAAAATCGAAGAAATACAAAAGTAATAGTAAAGTCTGAAAATTAGTCAAAGAGAGTGAATTTGTAGTTTCTCTTGTGGATATTTAACGGGGAAGGGAGGGTGGGTGGTACTGGGCCTGAGGTTTTAGTTGTTCATGAAGTACATTTTCATAACCTGAGTTGCTTGTTTAGCAGTATATACAGACGTGTCAGTGAAAGCAAACGCAACGAAGCTGTTTGTTGGTTCAGGTTTACACAAAGGCTGTCATCATGATGGCACTTCCGTATTTAATACATAAAATGCTCAAAGATGAATATCACAGTAAAGATATCTGACACTAGGTATTAAAAAGCACGACAATAGAGAGAATTCTTTTATGAAACTGTGTAACTATCCTGCCATTAGTAAAACACACAGTGTTAAATATTTATCATATCAAGAACCTCTCTTACATTTGATGATCCTCAGGTTTCAATTCCTGATGTCAATAGCTGCAACATGGACCATATCATCCAACATTAAATGAAATATATGTTCGTTCTATAGGGGCCTCTTAGATACTGTAAAAACAATTTGAATTCAGTACAGTGCTACACAAACATAAAAGGCTTTCATCATACAGTGATTCAGTAAACCAAACTAACCATATTTGAAATTATTTGTTGTGAACTTTTACTGTAAATCATATTTAATATGAATAACATCAGAAATTTGTACACTCATGGCATTAAACGTCAATCAATTGTATGTGTAAATTCGGATTACCGGTTTATGACTGCTACATAGTAGATCATAATGTAAGTAAATTAATCATTCATTTCTCTCTGTGTTGCACTGCAGTTATTTTGTGAGATTAGTCTCGACTGTAGTTATCAATTGTGCAAAATGAAATTATTACTATATTTCTGTATTGAAAGGTTCAAGGCCTGTTTCTCTGCATGTTGAGGTAGTCGTTATGTCACGCAAACAAATCCGCGACTTTATTTATTATTTGTTTATCTCCAATTGCAAATAAAATGTGAGGATATGAAGAAAATAATTGGATGCATGGTTGCAGGTAACATAATATAACGAAAAACCAAACGAAATATCGACACAAGGTTGAAGTATCCCAGTTAAAAAAATCCCCCATGTGGATTAGAACGAAAGAAACACAGCTTTCTGTATATTAATTATATTGGGAATGAACATTACGTAAATTTTATTCACTGATTCACGTAGGTATCTCTTCGTATCATGTAGTAAAGTGAAACGATGGAGATGCATTTCAAAGATTCAGTTACCCTGTTGTACACAAATGCTCAGTTCAGATTGTTGACCGTGATCTTACTATTAAATAATGCTGAAATTAACTAACTATATCTGCCACTCATGATGTATATTTAATTAATGTCCAATTTTGGAACAAAATAACCACTTACAAAGCCAATCACAAACTGAGTTATGTGATTCATCTCCACCATCACGCAAGATCTTAAAATGTCCGATGATCGTACTTAGTAAGATTCTAACATAATCCCAAAGTTAATCTTGTGCCATTTTCGACATGAATAAATTTCTCTTGCATCTGGTACGTCTAATACAATCCCTTTGTTCTTTGTTTCATCTGAGATTGTTTAGGAAGCTTATTAAATGAATCATTGAAAATCCACAGAAATATCTTTGTCTAACGATACGTTGTTCTGCCAAGGTTCTGCTGATGATGAAGATAAAGGTTGTTAGGCGTGGTTATATTTGCGGAGTGGTTAAATCACGGTACTTGCAACGAAATGGATGTCATATTACTTCATACTAGTGGATCACTCTTCCGTTGCACCTACTATAGGCATAGAATTTCATTCCATTCATGTTTTATCGCTGATTTTCACCTGGTACGTGTACCTCAGTTCCATAATCGTAGCACTTCTTTTATTAACATACAATATCAATTCGCTGGTTCTGTGAGTAATGGACCTAAACCAAAACTCTCCAAGACCCATCAATGTGATCGCTTGTACTATCCTCTGTTTAATCACTCTGTTCAGAACTAAAGACGGCATTTGAAGGATTGCATATAAATCCGGTAGTTAAGTTTCGATAATGATGCCGTTTTTCATAACCCCTACTTTACGAAAATTTAATCTGAATATTCCCTATGTAACATAAGCCCTACAAGCAGCTTTTATAGCAACATGTTCTATGAAGAAATTTTATCTTTAAGTATGAAGTGGCTTATTTTTAGGACAGTTCTCATCTGCTTTACTGTTCATAGTGAATATTTTAAAATTTGGGCTTTCAAAACGACTTTTCCTAGACAATAAAAACAAAGAAAATGTTCTCAATTACTGCAATATTTCTCCATCTATATTATGATGGAAAAAAGAAAACTCACTGAAAATGACAACTGGAGATGTAAACTGCTCTAATTACTTTCTTTATCACTAAATTATACTGGCTGTATGCAGGGAACTGTAATGTTACTTCTTTACTTATATCTTGTAATTCATTTTACTGTTGTATTTGCGTATGGTTCCCAGAAAATATACTGAAACTCTCACCAGTTGACGTCATAATCAGTTAATGTTCATAGCAATTCTTTAGTTGTTATTTTAAGTAGCTCATTCCAGAGTCATTTTTCGGTAATATCCACTGTGAAGAATAGAGCAGATAACTTTCATTCATGAGTTCTGAACTTTTATTAGTACTCCTGCTGAAACAAATTTTTACTCACTGTTATATTATTGAGAGGTGGTGTGATCAATATTACATATGACTGAAGTAAATGAGAGAAAGTAAGAAGTACAACATCTTTCATACAACACTAATATGAAAGCTGTTGATTGATTGTACAGCTATTCCTAGCTTGGATACTCGCATATGTTACTTTCAGATGATATACAATTTGGAATTCTAATGTCAGTGTAAATATTATCTTACTAAACTGCCTACAATACTATTGAAAATGCAGTGAAAGATTCAGCTAACCTCATAACACATACAAACTGTTTTGATACAGATTCTTTCAGGATGGTTGTGTTCAAATTAAGATTCACACATATCGGTAGATACTAGAAACGCAGGAATGTCGTTAACGATTAATGTGACAATGAAATTGTGGTTAACAGTTTGTATCCTCGTTTTCGTCATCAATTACTACAAAAGCAAATACTTCATGAAATAATGACTCACAATGGTAAAGATGTTTATAAATGATCCTTGATCTCGTAATACAACTTCTTTTGGCTAATCGGTCAGTTTCATTACACACTTTACACAGTAAAATTTTAGCCAAAATCCGGTGTACTAAAAATTTAAAATTTTACAATACATCAATAACAATATAGTAACCGAACAGTGAACGAGAGGATGAACTACATATCAAGTGTTGTCATACACAATCAGATAAAATGAATGTATTTTGCTGCTAGACTCAGTTGTTTGAAGAGGGAAATTAACAGCTTACTGCAACATGCATCATTGATATAGGTAGGCATTCACACTGTGGTATATTGAGCACCAATATTAGAGCAGTAATTCTTGCCATATTAAAAAATATGCTTTCTACGTTTCGGTCAATACTCGCCTCTAACAATCGCCATTTGATGACAACATTTCAAAAATTTGCAACTGTTTATCACTAGCCTACACCTTTCATTTACGTATCCGGTGACGAGACGCTATGTATCAGGTGATGAACGACAACATATTGCACGTTATTTTATTCGATGTTCTAGATATGTAGGTGTCAACGAACTTGTGTAACAGTAGTGTACTGCAAGTTTTAAGAGATCTGATATAGGCTACAGCAGAAGCTGGTCGTCGGTGAAGTGGAACTGAGCACATGTAGACTGTGACAAACTTTCAGAACCAATATCTATATATTTATTTATATTTTCAAATCTCCACCATATCTTACGTGTTACTGAGTCGTCACACATAATGTGCTCAGAGCTATGACAAAGGAATGATTTATAAAGTTTTCTCAAATTGTACTCTCACGATCTAGCTTTAGGAGTCCATATTTCATTTACATTACTTGATTAATACAACATTTTACTGCCCATATTACTGCCCAAATGATCAATGTCATCAACAAAACAGGGATAAAATGGGTACGTGACCATCGGTACAGGACGTTGGTACAGTGGCACAGCGTTGCATGGTCTGATAAATCTCGATACCTACTTCATCATGCTGATGGGAGGACGCGAATCAATCGGCTGCGAAGGGAACAGCACCTTGACACCTCTACTGCGGGACGGAGACAAACTGATGGTGTCTCCATTATGCTCTGAGGAACATTCATGTGGGTATCCATGACGGTCAAGGAGTTTCGTAACCTGGTTGCGGAGCATGAATGCCACTTCATGACGATCGTCTCCCGAGCCCAGTGGCACTTTTCAGCAAGATAATGCGCCAAGTCACAAAGCCAGGAGTGTGATACAGTGGTTCGAGTAACATAGTGGCGAGCTCCCATTGATGTGCTGGCACCGATCTCGCTAGATCCAAGCCCAGTCGAACATATGTGGGATGTGATTGAACCTGGTGTCAGAGCTCATCGTCTCCCTCCCCGGAAATTATAGGACTTAGGTGATTTGTGCGGGCAGATGTGGGGCCAACTCCATCCAGCGACCTACCAAGGCCTCATGATTTTCATGCCACGATGCGTCGCTGCTGTTATCCATGCCAAATGGGGACATACCAACTATTAAATAGGTAATCACATGTTCTGATTGATGAATTTCCGACACATATATCATGGATAATTGTTAAAATGCAATTGGAAACTAAATTCCCAGAGTGGATATTTTATCTTTAGATACTAGATGAGTATGCTCTTCATCTTCAGTCGGTTTGCTGTCAAATCATAACAGTTGCTTGTAAGCGAATGACATATTTTATTGGTTATTGTGGCTCATTATCTACTTCTAAGAAATTGATATTACCTTCAGTAAAGTATATGTATACCCACTATTCTAGCCAAGCATAGGTCACTACGTCCTCAGTGATATTGGGCACTGATCGGCACTGCCGCTCGCGAGAGCGGGGAGTCCCAAACCCAGATGAGCGTTGGGATTAAAAGGGCGTTACAGCGGGCAACGATGCGCGGCCGAGGGCATCCAACCGTCACAACAAAGGGAGAGCGTTTTAAATTGCTTCGTTAGTTTTACGCACGCAGCCACTTCGCACTCATAATTAAATACAGAGTTTTTAAAGAGTTCCTACCCCCATAGAATGAAAGACTGTCGACGACTCCAGATAAGAACTGTATACCCTATTATGACAGTTTTGGCAAAGGCAAACTAAGAGACTGGTTGAATTTCCTTTCGAACACAGTGGAGGAAACTAAACATTAATACACCGAACGTTTGAGACGTACCGAAATTTTCTCCTGGAAAATAATATACAGTCTTCCAAGAGGCTATATGTACTTTTGCTCAGCAAATGTTGTGTGAGAAAAAGTTTCCATCGTTAGCCCATTTCACGTTGGCTACAACTTAAACTGTCCTTAACACAGTAAAGGAGGGAAAGGAAAATTTGATTCCATTACTAAAAGTTTATCTTCACTTCGGAACATCACCAAGTGAAGATATCCATCAGATTGTCATGACAAGAAGCCTCCTGAGACGCGACAAGTTAGTAGTAGGCAAAACGCAACAGCGAGTAACAATATTAATGTGGTGATAGAAAACTGCATGAGTATCTATAGAAAGGTCCCAGAACTGCTCTCATTAATGAACGGTCAGAATGCCCACATATTACTAGGGACAGAAAGTTGGCTGAAACCAGATGTAAACAGTTATGAAATTCTAAACTCAGATTGAAATGTATACCGGAGAGACAGGCTGGATAGTGAAGGAGGAGGCGTGTTTATAGCGATAAAATGTGCAATAGTATCGAAGGAAATTGACAGAGATCCTAAATGTGAAATACTTTGGGTGGAGGTCACAGTTAAAGCAGGCTCAAACATTGAATGTCTCTATAGTCCCCTGGCTCAGCATCTGTTGTGGAAGAGCACCTGAAGGATATTTTGGAAAATATTTCGAGTAGGCCGGCCTTGGTGGTCTCGCGTTTCTAGGCGCTCAGTCCGGAACCGCGCGACTCCTACGGTCGCTGGTTCGAATCCTGCCTCGGGCATGGATGTGTGTGATGTCCTTAGGTTAGTTAGGTTTAAGTAGTTCTACGTTATAGGGGACTGATGAGCACAGATGTTGAGTCCCATAGTGCTCAGAGCCATTTCAACCATTTATTTCGAGTAGATTTACCCACCATGTTATAATTCTGGGTGGAGATTTTAATTTGCCGGATATAGACTGGGAGACTCAAACGTTTATAACGGGTGGCAGGGACAAAGAATCCAGTAAAATATTTTTAAGTGCTTTATCTGAAAAATGGCAACGGCCTTGCCGCAGTGGCTACACCGGTTCCCGTGAGATCACCGAAGTTAAGCGCTGTCGGGCGTGGCCGGCGCTTGGATGGGTCACCATCCCGCCGCCATGTGCTGTTGCCATTTTTTCGGGGTGCACTCAGCCTCGTGATGCCAGTTGAGGAGCTACTCGACCGATTAGTAGCGGCTTCGGTCAAAGAATACCGTCCTAACGGTCGGGAGTGCGGTGTGCTGACCACACGCCCCTCCTTATCCGCATCTTCCTCGGAAGATGACACGGCGGCCGGACGGTCCCGGAAGGGCCACTTGTGGCCTAAAGACGGAGCTTTTTTTTTTTATCTGAAAAATACTTTGAGCATTTAAAAAAAGAACTGACTCGTTGCCATAACATATTAGACCTTCTGGTGACAATTTGACCCCAACTATTTGAAACAGTTAACGCAGAACAGGGAATCAGCGATCATAAAGCGGTTACTGCATCGATGATTTCAGCCGTAAATAGAAATATTAAAAAAGGTAGGAAGATTTTTCTGTTTAGCAAAAGTGACAAAAAGCAGTTTTCAGAGTACTTGACGGCTCAACACAAAAGTTTTGTCTCAAGTACAGATAGTGTTGAGGATCCGTGGACAAAGTACAAAACCATCGTACAATATGCATTAGATGAGTATGTGCCAAGCAAGATCGTAAGAGATGGAAAAGAGCCACCGTGGTACAACAACTGAGTTAGAAAACTGCTGCGGAAGCAAAGGGAACTTCACAGCAAACATAAATATAGCCAAAGCCTTGCAGACAAACAAAAATTACGCGAAACGAAATGTAGTGTGAGGAGGGCTATGCGAGAGGCGTTCAATGAACTCGAAAGTAAAGTTCTATGTACTGACTTGGCAAAAATCCTAAGAAATTTTTGTCTTATGTCAAAGCGGTAGGTGGATCAAAAGAAAATGTCCAGACATTGAAGCAGAGGATCACAGACTAAAGGCCGAAATACTAAATGGCTTTTCCAAAGCTGTTTCACAGAGGAAGACTGCACTGTAGTTCCTTCTCTAGATTGTCGCACGGATTACAAAATGGTAGATATCGAAATAGACGACAGAGGGATAGAGAAACAATTAAAATCGCTCAAAAGAGGAAAGGCCACTGGACCTGATGGGGTACCAGTTCTGTTATGCACAAAGTACGCGAAGGAACTTGCCCCCCTTCTTGCAGCGGTGTACCGTAGGTCTATAAAAGAGCGTAGCGTTCCAAAGGATTGGAAAAGCGCACAGGTCATCCCCGTTCTCAAGAAGGGGCGTCGAACAGAAGTGCAGAACTATAGACCTATATCTCTAACGTCTATCAGTTGTAGAATTTTTTAACACGTATTATGTTCGAATATAATGACTTTTCTGGAGACTAAAAATCTACTCTGTAGGAATCAGCATGGGTTTCGGAAAAGACGATCGTGTGAAACCCAGCTCGCGCTATTTGTCCACGAGACTCAGAGGGCCATAGACACGGGTTCACAGGTAGATGCCGTGTTTCTTGACTTCCGCAAGGCGTTCGATGCAGTTCCCCACAGTCGTTTAATGAACAAAGTAAGAGCATATGAACTATCAGACCAATTGTGTGATTGGATTAAAGAGTTCCTAGATAACAGAACGCAGCATGTCATTCTCAATGGAGAGAAGTCTTCCGAAGTAAGAGTGATTTCAGGTGTGCCGGAGGGAAGTGTCGTAGTCCCGTTGCTATTCACAATATACAGAAATGACCTTGTGGATGACATTGGAAGTTCACTGTGGCTTTTTTTCGGATGATGCTGTGGTATATCGAGAGGTTGTAACAATGGAAAACTGTACTGAAATGTAGGAGGTTCTGCAACCAATTGTCCGCCCCCGGTAGCTGAGTGGTCAGCCGGCACGGTAGCTCAGCGTGTTCGGTCAGGGGAGCTGGTTGGCCTCTGTAATAAAAAAAACTGAGTCGAAAGATCAACAAACGAACTTTAACGGATGTCATGCTACGTCCGCAACGAACAAACACAACGATCAACAATGAACAAAAATGCAAAAAAATGCAAAAAAAAGAGTGGTCAGCGCGACAGACTGTCAATCCTAAGGGCCCGGGTTCGATTCCCAGCTGGGTCAGAGATTTTTTCCGCTCAGGGACTGGGTGTTGTGTTGTAATCATCATCATTTTATCCCCATTGACGCGCAAGTCGCCGAAGTGGCGTCAAATCGAAAGACTTGCACCAGGCGAACGGCCTATCCGACGGGAGGCCCTCGTCATACGCCATTTCATTTCATTTTGCAACCAACTGACGCATGGTGCAGGGAATGGCAATTGAATCTCAATGTAGACTACTGTAATGTGCTGCGAATACATAGAAAGAAAGGTCCCTTATCATTTAGCTACAATATAGCAAGTCAGCAACTGGAAGCAGTTAATTCCATATATTATATGGGAGTAGGCATTAGGAACGATTGGAAATTGAATGATCATATAAAGTTGATCGTCTGTAAAGCAGATGCCAGACTGAGATTCATTGGAAGAATCCTAAGGAAATGCAATCCGAAAACAAAGGAAGTAGGTGACAGTTCACTTGTTCGTCCACTGCTTGAATACTGCTCACCACCGTGGGATCCGTACTAGATAGGGTTGAGAGAAGAGATAGAGAAGATCCAACGGAGAGCAGCGCGCTTCGTTACAGAATCATTTAGTAATCACGAAAGCGTTACGGAGATGATAGATAAACTCCAGTGGAAGACTCTGCAGGAGAGACGCTCAGTAGCTCGGTACGGTCTTTTGTTGAAGTTTCGAGAACATACCTTCACCGAGGAATCAAGCAGTATATTGGTCCCTCCTATGTATATTTCGCGAAGAGACCATGAGGATATAATCAGAGAGATTAGCGCCCACACAGAAGCATACCGACAATCTTGCTTTCCACGAACAATACGAGACTGGAATAGAAGGGAGAACCGATAGAGGTACTCAAGGTACCCTCCGCCACAAACCGTCAGGTGACTTCCGGAGTATAGATGTAGATGTAGTTGTCGATGTAGATGTACCTTAGTTATAATGGCAAATTACTATGATGCTGCGTCCATATTTTTTGTCATTGGTTACTCAGTAATATGGTCTCCCATTCAGTTACGCAAAAATCGTGAACTATAAATCACATCCTTAAGGATTATGGATGGAGTTGTGCGTTAACTGGCAGAAGCAATCTCAAAATCCCTCTGTAAATTATGCGACCCACACTACGAAAAAATTGCGTATTTAGTTAAGAGATTTATTTCTGCATCTCATTCTTAACGCGTTAAAAGTACCAAAATTTGGGATTTTATTAGAGTTTCGCTTGGCTTGAAAAGTCACTGTTCCGCATCATAGACTACTCACGATCATACATAACCATAGTTAAATCATATTTTAAGGAGAAAAACAGCACAATTACAATGTATCAGCCATTGTAATCGACCCTGCGCGACAACTCTACCATAATTCAGACATTACGCAGTTATTACTTACAGAAGTAGACCTTTCGAACTTTTGCGGGCACCGGTTGTTTGCCGGTCACTCCGCACCACTGCAGCCACCTAAAGCTAAAACTCTGACTACTATACACAGGAGTGGGTAAGACATTTGTGAATTTCTGTTTTCACAACGCTAACATCCTTTGCTCATTTCGTCAAAACGCGCTGCTTTTAACATGTAGCTGTTGCTAGAGATGCTTTGAATATTTTTATAACGCGATACACAAATGCAGTATAGATGTATGAAACGAATCTGTTTGTCATTAAAGAAGCAGCGTTGCGCTATTTAATTATTAATGTAGCTGCTGTGTTTTTCTTTGGATTTCGAAGGTGCCACTGTCAAATAGACGTACAATTTGCAAATGTGTTTTTTTTTTCTCCAACATAATATGCACCTTTAAATTGTGATTCGAAAATCGTTAGCGTCATTTATAATTCTTCAGTTGCTTATGTTTACCCAGTCTGTCTTGTTTTCATTTGACTACCTCGTATTCAGTCGATATTGTTTTAACAATATTCTCATTTTGAAGTTTTGCAGAAATACATCTTGATTCAGCTGCCCCTACCAGTAGGATTTATGCAACACAAAATGCCCTGAAAAAACCTCGTTTGATATTTCTATATTCTCTCCCTCGCTACGAGCTAACCGGAAAAAACAGCAGAGTCCTTTTCTAGAAAATCTAATGTGGGTAGAATTTGTACTGTGATGTGTTTTCGCTGGAGGCCGTGGTTTTCGACTTAATCAAGGAAAACGCGTTTTGAATGTCGCTTTTGCATGTTTTCTTCAATAGTTCGAAAACTACAGCCTCTGGCAAAGACGTATCTCAGTACAAACATTAACCGCAAAAAATTTCTTACAAAAAAGTACTCTTTATTTTTTTCTTTGGAACAAAGTTTGCGCATAGTCGGAAAAAAAGGAAAATCTTTCTTGTTCTATTTGAAGGCGCCCTGGCTTGCATAAAACCCACCTGTAGGGAGAGCTGAATTACGTTGTATATCTGCCGAATATCAATACGACAATACTGTTAAAACTATATCGAATGAATACGGGGTAGTCAAATGAAAACGGGAGAGATCAAAAAAATTAAGTAAACTTTTCATCGTTTCACAAGTAATCATGGTACCTGTTAATACTTTTATCTCACTGTGAGACAAGACGGCCAAGGCCCTCATGGAGAAATGTTTGCCGTTTCCTACTGTACAGTGATTATGCCCGGGAGTTCACCTTTGCATGCCGGCCGCGGTGGTCTAGCGGTTCTAGGCGCGCAGTCCGGAACCGCGCGACTGCTACGGTCGCAGGTTCGAATCCTGCCTCGGGCATGGATGTGTACGATGTCCTTAGGTTAGTTAGGTTTAAGTAGTTCTAAGTTCTAGGGGACTGATGACCACAGATGTTAAGTCCCATTGTGCTCAGAGCCATTTGAACCTTTTTTTTTTTTTTTTTTTTTTTTTTTTTTGCACCTTTGCATCCGAAGCAAATCAAAGGCCGCTTACGTCTCTCTTCAAAGCGACCGATTTATTGAATCACATGAAGAGAAAAAAATGTTCAAATGTGTGTGAAATCTTATGGGACTTAACTGCTAAGGTCATCAGTCCCTAAGCTTACACACTACTTAACCTAAATTATCGTAAGGACAAACACACGCACCCATACCCGAGGGAGGACTTGAACCTCCGCATGGAGAGGGACGGAAGCGGCACACATGTTACCAATGCTGGATCGGGCACGCTGCAGAAGTTCGCTAGGAAGCCTTTACACATCCTCCTTACAGTCCAGATCTCTCTCCATTCAATTTCCTTATTTTTGGAACGTTGAAGAACGATATTCGTGGCCATCAATTTGTTTCGGATGAAGAGGTGCATGCCTGTGTGCGACCGTGTTTCCGCAGGCAACCGGAAACATTTTCATGAAGGCACTGACCCTCTTTTCCCGCTGTGGGATGAATATATACATACATTGTTCCATCCGTCTTGTTTTCATTTGCCGGCTCCTCGTTATGAGAGCGAGGTTCCTTTATTACGCGTTTGGAGTAACATGTCCTCGAGCAAAATTTCAATACACATTGGGCAGATGTTCCCATTTTCCACGTCTTCTACATCCCTAGAATAAGAAGTTCTGGTTGTTACTGGCTCTGAGCACTATGGGACTCAACTGCTGTGGTCATTAGTCCCCTAGAACTTAGAACTACTTAAACCTAACTAACCTAAGGACATCACACACATTCATGCCCGAGGCAGGATTCGAACCTGCGACCGTAGCAGTCGCACGGTTCCGGACTGCGCGCCTAGAACCGCGAGACCACCGCGGCCGGCTCTGGTTGTTACTCCGCAGTACACTACTTCGCTCTCGGGCATTAGGCGGTAGCAGTAGGGAGGGCTACTGACAATCGGATCAGGCGAAACTTTAAATGTTGTACTTTCAATAGGTCATAACTGAGTACTATGACATTATAATCCTGATTTTAGCGTGGAGGCAGTTGCTGAGGGTGACGTCTTGCAAGTGTTCTTTTTCCTCCTTTAAATATGACGTCAAGTTGGGGATTTTTTCTTGTCAGACACTGTTTTATCTCCTGTCTCATATAAACTCTCTAAGTAACTTCACTGATTTTAGAGAATTTTACTCGCTGTCTATTTACAGGGAATTGTGGAAACAATTAATGGTTACTTATTTCCCCGAATTCAAATGTTTTAAGGGATTGCATAGAGAGTGAGTGAACAGATATTCTTGTACGCCTCCGTTAGTCGTTCAGACACATGAACTTTTTTTAAAAAAAACGGTTCGCCTAATTCAGCGCTGTATTCTCATTCAGCAGTTCAGTTTGCTTTAAGGTTACAGATCGAACAAATATGCGTTTTCCACTACACGACGAACAAGCCAATCAACACGAATTATTTCAAATATCTAAAGAGCTTTAAACTTTTCAATCGTACCTGAGAGCGCCTCCCACTGCCAGTGCTAACTTATTGATATCTGCACTGTAATCAACCAGACAGCTATTATTACTTCTTACCAGCTACATACCTATTTCTATACATTTCGTCTTTAACCCCATGTTAATGACTGGTCTCTTAGCTAATTAAAACATATCCACCTCATGTCGTAGCCAGCATACTTCTCGGACAGTAACGACGTTACTGATGGCAGTAGGCGACGCTTCAGTTAAAAGAGATATAGAAATGGAACGTTTGAGGAACTGCGCAATTCTGTGAAGCTAGAGAATATAAGTTTGGGGCCTTACTCTTCATCATGGGTACAAAGTAGGTTCCCTGTCAGCTATTGATGTACTCTAAAAGGCGGAAATTCACCCATCCTCATCAGTACTGCGTTCGTTGTGGGGTACGTGACCTTATTTTTGCTTTATTTTGACACATTCTTTGAATGTATATTATTTTATTTTAATATTACTAAAAGGGTGTCCAAGCATAATATAAACCTAGGCATATTAAATGATGGTACAAATTTAACTCACTCTGATGCTTCCCTACAATTGCCATTAACGATTTTACTACATTTACAGCGTTTTGATTTCTTCTTTAACGTGTTTCACGTGAATCGTCCACCGTAGGTTACTATTATAATGGCGTGTCAGCAGTAGTTTGGAAGTGAGAGTGCTACGTTACCGGTGCCTAGGAATTACCATTACAGTTACGAACAATCCATATGACTCATTCAATTATGAGTACATTTCACCAACGACAGGTGCATTTTCTATACGCTTTCCGACAGTTTTTCACACAGTGTGTGAACATAACATCAATATTTCAAGGATTGTTCGTATTTACGTTGAAGGCCCCGAATAAACGCATAGTTTTAAATTGCTATGACCGATACTGACAGAGTTTTTCTTCGGAGGGGGAGACTGAAAGGGGGTGCCTCAGTCTCATGAGCCCAATTAAAGGGCTACTTGAATAAGACGTACTAGCTCCAAGTTACAATAACTGTCAACGGCTGAGAGAGCGGTGCGCTGCACCCACGGCCCTCCATACTGCATCCAATGACGCCATTGGCCGAGGAAGACACGGCGGTCGGTCGGTACGATGGGCTGGCCAGGGTCTGTGGACGGTGTTCACGTTTACGTAGTGGTAAAAGGATTCAACCCAATGCAGATCCTCTGATATTTATCACAGGATCTCACAGACTGTTTTACACTTTTAGTCAACCTGAGTGATTTTCTAATGCCTACGACGTCTGCTGCAATTTTATGCATTCCCAGTTCCTTCACAAAGATACGTCAGTAGGTGTTAAAGTTTACAAAAAAATTGCTCTGAGCACTATGGGACTTAACTTCTGAGGTCATCAGTCCCCTAGAACTTAGAACTACTTAAACCTAACTAACCTCAGTACGTCACACACATCCATGCCCGAGGCAGGATTCGAACCTGCGACCGTAGTGGTCACGCGGTTCCAAACTGTAGCGCCAAGAACCGCTCGGCCACCTCGGCCGGCTAAAGTTTACATTAACTGTGTAGGTGACACAACTGAATTATTCTCTTTGTTATTCGTACGTAACTGTCGGTCGAACGTGGCCCTGAGAACCATATTACAGTGTTTATGACACTACCTAAATTTGCATTTCATTTAAATTTTCAGCATTCATATCACAAAGTGTAGTAGCGTTGTGGGCGTATAATTGATAACACTACTGTAGAATTTGCAGATTCATCACAGAATCGACTGATTACCTTTTTTATGCAGTAACATCAGTTCGAGTGTTCCATATATTATTGCAAACAGATCTAGGATGTAATTCCTAACGAATTACATCCTAGAACTGGAACGTTAAATAACATGTGGTTACGCGGGTTGCGTGTATTCATGAAGCTTTGCTCTCACTTGACAGTGATATGCTCCGTTCTTCGATACTAAAGAGGTAATTTGGACAATCACTATAATCTGTATTAGTATACTTCATCGTGGATTGTCTTATTCGGCTGCTAACTACTCCAGCAAGGAGATTACAATGTTTCTTGGCTGTAGATATAGACTTCAACTGTTGTCTTAAAAGCAGGGCAGTTTCGTTAGTTTACGTCATATGAAGGCGAAGGCAAGTCCTGACGTAATGAATAATGGAAGTACAGCCATGTTTACCTATTTAACTACTTGGTCAGTGTGTTTGTGTAGCATCTGAAAAATTCGGTACTGTTTGCTTTGGAGGCGTGTCTGCTCCAAATTAATAATGAGTTAAAGAATAAGTGGGTTCTCTGCAGAATCAGAGAGGAATGGAACACTTGGAAAACACTGACAAGAAGAAGCGACAGGATAATAAGTCATATGTTAACATATCAGAGAATATCTTCCACGGTAGTGGATATTAGTACAGGAGACAAATTCTTGGCAGGCCTCGTCACACCACTCAAAAGACTGATGACGAATCTGAAAAAAAATCTCGTTAAACAGAAAACAAATTATTTATTTCCTTTGATTCACGTAACAGTAGCTGATTGGACCAAGTGATACACATTTATCAGACAGTTGCACCCCTTGTGCTTTAGTGAAATTCAAGTACAGAATCATTTAACTCAACGTTTTTTCATCTGTTCTTGTCACTGAAATGGTTCCCTGTATCAGAACTCAGTGTGCTGATACATTTCGTTATTTTGTAATCATACTGCTTCACTACATATAGTTATTTAACGACTGACTGTACCTTACTGACTGTCTCCGCTGATTCTGTAGTTCTGTCGTGATGAATAAATAATCTTTCAGCTATTCGCTGATACACATTATTCTTAAATTCCCTCAAATTAAGGCAGCTTTAAGTAGAGCAATGCAGTCGTCTCTCGTAGGACAGTGTCAAGTACGGATTAAGTATCATTTCCACGACAACCAGTGGGAAGTCGGTTTATGGCTATAACAGTTAAACATTAAAAAATATGGCACAATGAGCAAAGTAATTAAACGCCGTCGCTCCACTTGACCAATGCAATTGCCTAATTCTACAAAAAGTTACACAAAACAATATAACGATGTAAAGTACAGGAGACGTCTAAATTTGAATTTGATGGCCGTCTGTAGGGATGTGTTTAGAATAATGTTCTACGACATAACGTAACCGACTTAATTTTTGTCGTGTGTTTCACATAACACATTTTCAATTGTAATTGGTGGCAACAAAATGAAAATTTAAATTCAGCAGATGGAATTACTTTCGGAATAGGACGTGAGACACTATTTCACTGTTTCTCAGAACAGTGATCAAAGGACGAATGATAATGATACAATTTACAATGGAAAACTCTGATGAGCACGGTGCTGCTTAATGTGTTAATATGTGGTCTGATATTTATCGTTGATATTCGATGGGGACTTTGTTTCAAGCAGGTAGCGTTTGTCACCACAGCCATACAAGTACCTTAAAAAGTATATAACTTATTAATTCGTCGACGTTACGAAACTATTTGTATGAAAACTAATTGCGAACAGTTCCTGCAAAAAACTTGGTACAAGTATTTATTTCTCTAGAAATCTCTACAGTAGTAATTAACAGAAAAGTTCGGACTCTATAACACATATACCAATACATCTCTTGAAACTGTAGATTTTTAACTATTAATGTGGGAGGGTTGGTATAGGATTAAAACGCTGTGGCACAACAAGCATTCAGCCAGATAATGCTCTACAACAGCGTAAATATAGTGCCTCGTAACTAGGTATATTCTTTATTCTATAGGACAGTAAAGTATCCGATATTTTAAAAATTGTGATGTTGGTTGTACGTTAAGATACTATATGGAAAATGACGAAACAAAAGTAACAGAGATGACTAACGACAGACATGAGAACATGTACTATGAGACAGTAGTCTCAGTTAGGTGTTAAATAGTTTCAAGAAGAAGTGGAACATATCTGAGGAACATGCATATCTGTAGTTATTACACTGAGAGTTCATTAAGGAAGCATAACATTGAACACTGCCTTCACTAGACGCTTCCTGTTTCCATTCGTTCTCAAGTTTACTAAATATGCTATGAAAGACTACGGTAAGGAGCTTTATATTGTACAATGAATGTGCACGAAAATTTATGGGTTTAACGTCACAACAATAGAGCACTAAAAATCTATGTATAGTGTTACAGCCATACGATTACTACACGTGGGATACATTAAGATGCAACTATATTCCACTCTTACTGCACAGAACACATTTTCCTTACATTATACAATCTAATGAGATCAGTGGGAGCCATACTGACACGAAAGACCCATTTCAAAACACGCTCAGCCAAGAGGTTTATGTACTGTATCCCTTTCCCCAGTATATTATAGTAATCTTATTACTGCTGAAAAAGTTTCTGTGTCGGCTTCTTTTACCAAGTTATAGAGTAGACGGAGTGCTGAGTTGAAAAGAAGAAAAATTTGTTGGATATAATTATTACTGTAGCTCTAAAATAGACCTGCAAGATTTTTACCAAAGTATAAAATATTGCTCTAAATTATTCCGACATTAGTACAGCAAAGAAGCGTAACCTATTTATTATTAGAGTAAGGTACAGAGAACTTCAACGAACTTCATTTTCTAATATAGAGGTGGATATTTCAATTACTTATTTCTTTAGTTAAAAGAGACTGTTGTCTCAAAATGTCTTTATTAGTGCAAGTAACTTAAATATTTCTCAGTGAAAACGAATTGCTTTAGACGATGTATATTGATTTTCAAATATTATACTTGAAATGGATGAATCTTTGACGTAACTGAACAGGTAGGGTTCTAGGAACTGGGATTATTAAGAAGCTGAGCGATAGTAAAGTTGTGGCTCAAAAAACTTATTTATTTACCACAGAGCTGGATTTTAACTAACCCAAATTTTGGCAAAGTTTTCTCAAACAACAGTCTCTGTAATACAAATCAGTTGGTTGCTGACACTGGGAATAGCACACACGTCTTTGACAGACAGAACCGACTGAAGCAATATCAAATACATACGTGACAGAATTAAGAGTTGTAATTTGGTATATAAGTTAGTGAATCATCCAGGGGACGAGAAGGTTATCCCACTAAAACGTACAGCAGAATAAGAAATTATTTATTCCTTTTAACAGCAATATTTGTAATATGCATTAACAGATGCCCGAAACATGAAATAACATACATGCTTGTGAAGCAGAGTGAGAGAACTATCAGCCGTTTGTATGAATAATAGAATACCGGGAAACCGGAGTGCCTACAATACGTGAATAAGGTTATTACAGCAACGGCTCAATTTAGGCCGACTTCTCAGACAGTTGCTCGGCTAATTTCGAAACATACGTAGAGGATTCAAATTAAATTTACACAAGGGAGTAGCACACAATAGGCACACCCCTAACCACAACAGAGACATGTTGGCATACAGGTGAGTCCATTCGACCTCCTAGTACCGAAAATAACAAAGTGTAGCAAAATGCTCTTAAAAATAGGGAATGGCAGAAACTGAACAATTAATTTACAAACACATACGCCTTCTGAAACTGATACCCTCTTTCTATTAAATAAATAATATTTAATTTCGACAGGTTATTATCTCCAGAATATTGATCCTCACCAATTAATCGTCAGGTAATAAACGACATTCAGAAGTCGAAGCACAAAAAGGGAAATGGAGGGTATTGTGATGTTTCCTCACAGATCATAACGCCAGCATACAATCGTGCTCACCGCTATTCCTGTAACAGATCAAAGCAAATCATGGACGGAGTATCAGATTACATCCATCAAACAAGGCAGCTGGAAAACACCCCGAAGTACAATTCCAGAATATGACCTATCACCACACAGGAAGGACTGAGCTGGCACTCTCTAACAAGGGAAGGCTCAGTCCAAAATGTGAGCACCCAACATACAGCTTCTATGAGTGAACACCATAGCTCTCTGGTACAAGCTGCAATATCAGGTGCAAGCTACGATACAACGCGAGACGCCATGAAATCAGTGAAACCCCAGCAAATCACGCATGCTTAATTTTCGAACCACCAAGGCGCAACCGCTCGGGATGCAAAGCAAGCAATAGCTAAGCACCGCTATGCAATGAATTTACGCATGCAAACACAATCGATATACCCCCTCACACACCTCAATATGTCCCAACTCCCTCCCTAAATTGGCTCTGAGCGCTATGGGACTTAACATCTGAGGTCATCAGTCCCCTAGGACTTAGAACTATTTAAACCTAACTTACCTAAGAATATCACACACATCCATGACCGAGGCAGGATTCGAACCTGCGGCAATGGCGGTCGCGCGGTTCCAGACCGAAGTGCCTAGAACCGCTCGGCCACACCGGCCTGCTCTGGCTGGCATAGTCTTACGGGTTTTCTGCACAGTGGTGTTGAATGCGAAAATAATCCCCCTGATGGGATGATCCCACATGGCCAGAGGCTGTGAGCGCAAACAGTCACGGCTTACCTCATGTTACGATTAACTCGTTTTGTGAAAGATGACTGTGGGTAATAGGAAGCGGCCGTGATGTGAGAAGTACCACTACTAACAGAAAGTCTCCCAAAAGTCTGAAACAAATTGCTAGCACGTGAACCATTCCTAACACATTAGGTGCCGGAAACACCAAAATGATTTTGGCCACATGCTGAATGGTAGCCCAGATTGTCATGGATTTACACTGAATCAACCAAGCAAAGCGAGTAAATGCGACGACCATCAACCGCATATACCACCTACCACTTTAAGTGTGGGGTAGGAGCGCCAAATATGCAGTAAACAATAAACAGTAAACCTGATTGGAATTTAGCTTTACCCTCTGGGTACTAGAAGTAGGTCTAGCCATTTTACATTCTTTGCATTTGTAGTCCAATTTCTTTACTTCACCATTCAAAGTTGGCCAATTTAAATGTTCTTTAATATGCGTAATGGTTTTGTAAACACCGAAGTTTTCCCTGCTTACAGACAGGTGTAGGTATTTAAAAACTGCTGAAATGAGTTCCTTCTGGAGAGAAATCGTAATCTTCCTGTCGTAGTGGGTACCATAACTTATGACGCCTTCATTTATGGAATAACGCGACACCTTTTACCAATATTAAGCTGTTGTTTGATGATCTACAATCTAACATCCTTGTCTTGTTTTCTCCTGCGTAGCCAAACAGCGCGATAATCTCTCGCATCAGAGCAGCAACATATAAAGGCTTCTGGTAAACTTAAAGCGTTTCAACTACTTCAGTGTAGCTGAAGTACCACCAACTTGGTGGTCCGAAAATCGGAAACGCTTTACATGAAAACAGAAAATGGAAATTCTAATATCCAGCAGGCTGTTGTAGCCATTACCCAGCTCGGTATCTTGTTATCCACTTCCAGCTGGTATCATTTGTGTTTAAGATAGAATTTAAATTCCTCGTGTTCGAACGGACAGCCAACTACGCCATGCCATACACCGAGTACGTCTTCTTGACTTCGTCGGGAGACAGGGATCTCGAAACAGAGGTGACCAGGAAGCATCGATTTACAAGATAAATTCGTGTTCGAAATCAGGAACACCTGAGAAAGGCAGAGCAGCCAACAATAAATCAGTGTGTCGAACACCGATGAGTGTCAGTCCACTCCACCGAAATTTTACATTTTCTCGATCTTGATTTCACTGACCGACACTATTTGTCCCATAACGGAAACCTCCCTCTCCCTGAGAGCTACACTTACTTTGGGAGTTTGGACAGTCATCCCTGCTGCTCTCCGTAAACGACGCAATACGTGGCATACTTTATCAAGTTATTTATACACATTTAAATTTTTGCACTGCTCTTTGCCACCCCAACACTGGATCCGTATAACATACCCGACAATACTGCTACTCAATTACCTAACCCAAAAGAAAGACGATTACATTCAAGTAAATTCCAGTCCATAGAAAATACAGTGAGGATCTTTGACCCGTCAGCTAACGGCACCTGATGATAGGCATGATTAATATCACGTATGGTGAAATATCCGTCTCTCGAAAGTTAGGTAAAAAAGTTATGGAAGGTAGCCAATGTCACCGATTCTAATAATTATTTTTGATTAAGGAGCAATAATCAACTATGGGGCAATAAATCTCATCATTAGGCCTTCTAACCAGAAGAACGGGGAGACGTATGGCAACACTGTCGGCCTAACCACATCAGCCGCTAACAATTGATAAAAGATTTAATGCAACATCTTCACTTTAGAAAGAGAAAACCTACAACGGGTTTGGGGACACGCTTTTCGTCTGTAAACTGACCTTTGTGCTGAGTCTTACTGGCGACTCCCAGATTATCTGTCAGTCGGAAAATCTTCCAAATGCTTCTGGAACTTAACGAACCTCAATCTCACTCAAATGACTGACATTAAAAGGGGAACTTCCTCTTCTACTCAACCCTCCTCTCAAATATAGTTATAAAGTAAATAGTATGCATAAGGTTGAAACCTGTAAAGGAACTCTCAACTTGCATAAAATAGGACACATCCGGTCTTCTTTAAAAAATGACAACATTCCAATACGACACTCGACCAACCCTTGACCACAATCATATTTGTCAGCTATGATATCCCGTAAATCGTCAGGCTAACATGGATTTCATCCAACAACGGCAAAAACTCACCGTAAACCATACGATATTGGTTAGGTACGCGTTGTAAGGAAGGTAGCCTAGAATACTGGAAATGGTTCGTATAATACTGATAATCTAGGAAAGAGATGATGTTATCCGAGTGAAACTGAAGGCATACTAGCTCATAAGTTAAATGGTACAAGAAAAGAGCAAACTTGCGCCAGATACGGCCTCTTTCTTATCTTAGGCCTTAAGTGGTCCCCGGAACTTCCTACTATGAGCAGTCGCCCGATGGCGTCAACTCGGTTTCACCTGTTCACGGAGTGCTGGAGAGAGCCGCATTAAATGACCTCACTAATTGCATAGCAAAAGCGTTTTATCGACTGTCACTCGTTTAGGCTTATTATTGGAGTGTGTGTGCTTTTTGCTGCAAAGCGAACCGGTCTCAATTCCGAGAATCAACTGCTTTCACCACTAAACCAAACATTTTGTATACTATGTGCTAATTAATTTAATTCAGCAAAGGTTTAAGTTTTACTAGTGAAGAGAATAAGCGACCGGTCTTCTAGAAGTATACCTTCTAAAATCTTCTTTACAGCTTCATGCTCGGTAAACCTAGGACGATGGGGCGACATGGTATCCTAATAGTGTCAACATTGAGGGCGAGTAGGTCACTGCCATTGTGAATGGGGTGGAAATGTTGGCTGGCCAAATCATTTATTATTTTACTCTACAAATTGTACCCTATTAAGTTTCTAAGAAAATCAGCCAACAACATGCACTTAATAATGACCACAGCTACTTTTTTGCTCAATCTACCTTGGTGAAACAGGTAAACAATTTAAAACACAACAGAATAGGCCATTCGCAGAACTTCAACTGGGATTAGCAAACGAGCTATAAACCATAAAATGCCTGTAATATCACCTCTTTTGCCTATTTCTAACCTGCTCATGCTTTTTATAATTGGAAAAAGTGGGTTAGGTAATTTATTAAATAGCTTCCATTTACATATACTACTTCTACACCAGGTTCCAAGGCCCTCACAGTGAACGATTGAGTCAGGAATAGAACTCTCTTGTTTATGCCACCCAGAAGTTTCTTACTAACTTAACATACTTGCATCAACCTATAAGTGAATGAATTACCAGCGCCTATTTAATAAGAGAGAGCTGGTTTCAACCTAACACTGTTGTTGTTGTGGTCTTCAGTCCTGAGACTGGTTTGATGCAGCTCTCCATGCTACTCTATCCCGTGCAAGCTTCTTCATCTCCCAGTACCTACTGCAGCCTAAATCCTTCTGAATCTGATTAGTGTATTCATTTCTTGGTCTCCCTCTACGATTTTTACCCTCGCTGATCCCTTGAGGCCTCAGAACATGTCCCACCAACCGATCCATTCTTCTAGTCAAGTTGTGCCACAAACTCCTCTTCTCCCCAATTCTATTCAGTACCTCCTCGTTAGTTATGTGATCTACACATCTAATCTTCAGCATTCTTCTGTAGCACCACATTTCGAAAGCTTCTATTCTCTTCCTGTCCAAACTATTTATCGTCCATGTTTCACTTCCATACATGGCTACACTCTATACAAATACCTTTAGAAACGACTTCCTCACACTTATATCAATACTCGATGTTAACAAATTTCTCTTCTTCAGAAACGCTTTCATTGCCATTGCTAGTCTATATTTCATATCCTCTGTGCTTCGACCATCATCAGTTATTTTGCTCCCCAAGTAGCAAAACTCCTTTACTACTTTAAGTGTCTCATTTCCTAATCTAATTACCTCAGTATCACCCGACTTAATTCGACTACATTCCATTATCCTCGTTTTGCCTTTGTTGATGTTCATCCTGTACCCTCCTTTCAAGATACTGTCCATTCCGTTCAACTGCTCTTCCAAATCATTTGCTGTCTCTGACAGAATTACAATGTCATCGGCAAACCTCAAAGTTTTTATTTCTTCTCCATGGATTTTAATACCTGCTCCGAACTTTTCTTTTCTTTCCTTTACTGCTTGCTCAATACACAGATTGAATAGCATCAGGGAGATGCTACAACCCTGTCTCACTCCCTTCCCAACCACGGCATCCCTTTCATGTCCCTCGACTCTTATAATTACCATCTGGTTTTTGTACAAATTGTAAATAGCCCTTCGCTCCCTGTATTTTACCCCTGCCACCTTCAGAATTTGAAAGAGAGTATTCCAGTCAACATTGTCAAAAGCTTTCTCTAAGTCTACAAATGCTAGAAATGTAGGTTTGCCTTTCCTTAATCTAGCTTCTAAGATAAGTCGTAGGGTCAGAACTGCCTCACGTGTTCCAACAATTCTACGGAATCCAAACTGATCTTTCCCAAGGTGGAGCTTCTGCCAGTTTCTCCATTCGTCTGTAAAGAATTCGTGTTAGTATTTAGCAGCTGTGACTTATTATACTGATTGTTCGGTAATTTTCACATCTGTCAACACCTGCTTTATTTGGGATTGGAATTATTATATTTTTCTTGAAGTCTGAGGGTATTTCGCCTGTCTCATATATCTTACTCACCAGATGGTAGAGATTTGTTAGGCCTGGCTCTCCCAAGGCTGTCAGTAGTTCTAATGGAATGTTGTTTACTCCCAGGGCCTTGTTTCGACTTATGTCTTTCAGTGCTCTGTCAAACTCTTCACGCAGGATCATACCTCCCTTTTCATCTTCATCTAAATTCTTTTCCATTTCCATAATATTGTCCTCAAGAACATGGCCCCTGTATAGACCCTCCAGATACTCCTTCCACCTTTCTGCTTTCCCTTCATTGCTTTGGAACTGGGTTTCCATCTGAGCTCTTGATATTACTGCACGTGGTTCTCATTTCTCCAAAGGTTTCTTTAATTTTCCTGTAGGCAGTATCTATCTTAACCCTCTTAAGATAAGCGTCTACATCCTTACATTTGTCCTCTATCAATCCCAGCTTAGCCATTTTGCATTTCCTGTCGATCTAATTTTTGAGACGATTGTATTCCTTTTTGCCTGCTTCACTTACTGCATTTTTGTATTCTCTCCTTTCATCAAGTAAATTCACTATCTCTTCTGTTACCTAAGGATTTCTACTAGCCCTCGTCTTTTTATCTACTTGATCCTCTGCTGCCTCCATTATTTCATTCCTCAAAGCTACCCTATCTTCTTCTACTGTATTTCTTTCCCCCATTCCTGTCAATTGTTCCCTTATGCTGTCCCTGAAACTCTGTACAACCTGTGGTTCTTTTAGTTTATCCAGGTCCCATCTCCTTAAATTCCCACCTTTTAGCAGTTTCTTCAGTTTTAATCTACAGTTCATAACCAATTGATTGTGGTCAGAGTCCACATCTGCCCCTGGAAATGTCTTACAATTTAAAATCTGGTTCCAAATCTCTGTCTTACCATTATATAATCTATCTGAAACCTTTTAGAATCTCTAGGGCTCTTCCATGTAGACAACCTTCTCTCATGATTCTTGAACCAAGTGTTAGATATGATTAAGTTATGCTCTGTGCAAAATTTCATTTCTTAGCCCCAATCCATATTCACCTACTACGTTTCCTTCTCTTCCTTTTCCTACTATCGAATTCCAGTCACCCATGACTATTAAATTATTTACCGCACTCCTATTTTCCTATTCATTATTAAAGCTACTGCTGCATTACCCCTATTTGATTTTGTATTTATGATCCTGTATTCGCCTGACCAAAAGTCTTGTTCCTCCTGCCACCGAACTTCACTAATTCCCACTATATCTAACTTCAGCTTATTTATTTCACTTTTTAAATTTTCTAACCTACCTGCCTGATTAAGGGATCTGACATTCCACGCTCCGATCCGTAGAACGCCAGTTTTCTTTCTCCTGATAACGACGTCCTCTTGAGTAGTCCCTACCCGGAGATCCGAATGGGGGACTATTTTACCTCCGGAATATTTTACCCAAGAGGACGCCACCTTCATTTAACCATACAGTAAAGCTGCATGCCCTCGGGAAAAATTACGGCTGTAGTTTCCCCTTGTTTTCAGCCGTTCGCAGAACCAAAACAGCAAGGCCGTTTTGGTTAGTGTTACAGGGCCAGATCAGTCAATCATCTAGACTGTTGCCCCTGCAACTACTGAGAAGGCTGCTGCCCCTCTTCAGGAACCACACGTTTGTGTGGTCTCTCAACAGATACCCCTCCGTTGTGGTTGCACCTATGGTACGGCTATCTGCATCGTTGAGGCTCGCAAGCCTCCCCACCAACGGCAAGGTCCATGGTTCGTGGGGGGAACCTAAAACTATAGGTTCCATAGTCTTCACGTTCAGACTGAGGCACGTTAATCATCAGTTCTAGAGAAAAATTGAAATATTCAGTAAAAACTTACTTTTATGGTTGTGTTACCTATACTTACATTGCGATCGTTTTTACAGATTTTAAAATTACGACTCCTCGATAATGCACATGACTTTAGAAATATTCGGTATTCGTCAGAAAGCAAACCACTGTACACGGTGTAAGCACCACCTACCTCGCTTGTGGCGTGAGGAGTGATGCTGATGGAGCATTCCAGTGGTAACTCCATTGCATTTCCATGAATGGGTAACTTGCATGTCCATGTCATTCTGTAATAAATTTTTGGTAGGTATGATACCCCAAACAGGGATCGCCAGTCCACGGCTGATCCCACTATTTATAACTATTTGTAGGTTCCTGCAGTCAAATGATTCAAATGGCTCTGAGCACTATGGGATTAACATCTGAGGTCATCAGTACCCTAGAACCTAAATCTAACTAAGGACATCACACACGTCCATGCCCGAGGCAGGATTCGTACCAGCGACCGTAGCGGTCGCGCGGTTTCAGACTGAAGCGCCTAGAACCGCTCGGCCGCAACGACCGGCTCCTGAAGTCAACCAGTTAAGCAGTAAACCTTGCCAAGAGGTAACCTACCGATACGAAGGGCCACAACCATGCCATTCAATCACAACCAGACCTTGCTGCTATTGAACTGATAGCGATCTACCTTTTGCAAGTAGTATGGGGCTGAATGAAAATGAAATAGAGTATGACCAATGCCCTCCCCCGATGAACCATGGACCTTGCCATTGGTGGGGAGGCTTGCGTGCCTCAGCGATAAAGATGGCCGTACCGTATGTGCAACCACAACGGAGGGGTATCTGTTGAGAGGCCAGACAAACGTGTGGTTCCTGAAGAGGGGCAGCAGCCTTTTCAGTAGTTGCAGGGGCAACAGTCTGGATGATTGACTGATCTGGCCTTGTAACACTAATCAAAACGGCATTGCTGTGCTGGTACTGCGAACGGCTGAAAGCAAGGGGAAACTACAGACGTAATTTTTCCCGAGGGCATGCAGCTTTAATGTATGGTTAAATGATGATAACGTCCTCTTAGGTAAAATATTCCGGAGGTAAAATAGTCCCCCATTCGGATCTCCGGGCGGGGACTACTCAGGAGGACGTCGTTATCAGGAGAAAGAAAACTGGAGTTCTGCGGATCGGAGGGTGGAATGTCAGATCCCTTAATTGGGCAGGTAGGTTAGAAAACTTAAAACGGGAAATGGATAGGTTAAAGTTAGATATGGTGGGAATTAGTGAATTTCGATGGCAGGAGGAACAAGACTTTTGGTTGTAAATACAAAATCAAATAGGGGTAATGCAGGAGTAGGTTTAATAATGAATAAAAAAATAGGAGTGCGGGTAAGCTACTACAAACAGCATAGTGAACGCATTATTGGGGCCAAGATAGACACGAAGCCCACGCCTACTACAGTAAGTACAAGTTTATATGCCAACTAGCTCTGCAGATGATGAAGATATTGATGAAATGTATGATGAGATAACAGAAATTATTCAGGTAGTGAAGGGAGATGAAAATTTAATAGTCATGTGTGACTGTAATTTGAGAGTAGGGAAAGGGAGAGAAGGAAACATAGTTGGTGAATATGGGTTGGGGGTAAGAAATGAAAGAGGAAGCCGTCTGGTAGAATTTTGCACAGAGCTTAACTTAATCATAGCTAACACTTGGTTCAAGAATCATGAAGGAAGGTTGTATGCATGGATGAATCCAGGAGATACTAGAAGGTATCAGATAGATTACATACTGGTATGACAGAGATTTAGGAACCAGGTTTTAAATTGTAAGACATTTCCAGGGGCAGATGTGGGAATTTAAGGAGATGAGACCTGGACAACCTGATTAAACCAGAGGTTGTACAGAGTTTCAGGGAGAGCATAAGGGAACAATTGACAGGAACGGGGGAAAGAAATACAGTAGAAGAAGAATGGGTAGGTCTGAGGGATGACGTAGTGAAGGCAGCAGAGGATCAAGTAGGTAAAAAGACGAGGGCTAGTAGAAATCCTTTGGTAACAGAAGAAATATTGAATTTAATTGATGAAAGCAGACAATATAATAAGGCAGTAAATGAAGCAGGCTAAAAGGAATACAAACGTCTCAGAAATGAGATCGACAGGAAGTGCAAAATGGCAAAGCAGGGATGGCTGGAGGACAAATGTAAGGATGTAGAGGCTTATCTTAAGAGGGGTAAGGTAGATACTGCCTACAAGAAAATTAAAGAGACCTTTGGAGAAATGAGAACCACGTGCATGAATATCAAGCGCTCAGATGGAAACCCAGTTCTAAGCAAAGAAGGGGAAGCAGAAAGGTGGAAGGAGTACATAGACGGTCTATAAAAGGGCGACGTACTTCAGGACAATATTATGGAAATGGAAGAGAATGTAGATGAAGACCAAATGGGAGATACAATACTGCTTGAGGAGTTTGACAGAGCACTGAAAGACCTGAGTCAAAACAAGGCCCCGGGAGTAGACAATATTCCATTAGAACTACTGACGGCCTTGGGAGAGCCAGTCCTGACAAAACTCTACAATCTGGTGAGCAAGATGTATAAGACAGGCGAAATAACCTCAGACATCAAGAAGAATATAATAATTCCAATCCCAAAGAAAGCGGGTGTTGACATGTGAAAATTACCGAACAATCAGTTTAATAAGCCACAGCTGCAAAATACTAACTCGAATTCATTGCAGACGATGGTTGGGTTTCAGTAGAAATATTGGAACACGTGAGGCAGTTCTGACCCTACGACTTATCTTAGAAGCTAGATTAAGGAAAGGCAATCCTACATTTCTAGCATTTGTAGATTTAGAGAAAGCTTTTGACAATGTTGACTGGAATACTCTCTTTCAAATTCTGAAGGTGGCAGGGGTAAAATACAGGGAACGAAGGGCTATTTACAATTTGTACAAAAACCAGATGGCAATTATAAGAGTCGAGGGACGTGAAAGGGAAGCAGTGGTTGGGAAGGGAGTGAGACAGGGTTGTAGTCTCTCCCTGATGCTATTCAATCTGTATATTGAGCAAGCAGTAAAGGAAAGAAAAGAAAAGTTCGGAGCAGGTATTAAAATCCATGGAGAAGAAATAAAAACTTTGAGGTTCGCCGATGACATTGTAATCCTGTCAGAGACAGCAAAGGACTTGGTAGAATAGTTGAACGGAATGGACAGTGTCTTGAAAGGAGGATATAAGATGAACATCAACAAATGCAAAACGAGGATAATGGAATGTAGTCGAATTAAGTCGGGTGATGCTGAGGTAATTAGATTAGGAAATGAGACACTTAAAGTAGTAAAGGTGTTTTGCTATTTGGGGAGCAAAATAACTGATGATGGTCGAAGTACAGAGGATATGAAATATAGACTAGCAATGGCAATGAAAGCGTTTCTGAAGAAGAGAAATTTGTTAACATCGAGTATTGATATAAGTGTCAGGAAGTCGTTTCTAAAGGTATTTGTATAGAGTGTAGCCATGTATGGAAGTGAAACATGGACGATAAATAGTTTGGACAGGAAGAGAATAGAAGCTTTCGAAATGTGGTGCTACAGAAGAATGCTGAAGATTAGATGGGTAGATCACATAACTAATGAGGAGGTATTGAATAGAATTGGGGAGAAGAGGAGTTTGTGGCACAACTTGACAAGAAGAAGGTACCGGTTGGTGGGACATGTTCTGAGGCATCAAGGGACCACAAATGTACCATTGGAGGGCAGCCTGGAGGGCACAAATCGTAGAGGGAGGCCACGAGATTAATACACTAAGCAGATTCCGAAGGATGTAGGTTGCAGTAAGTACTGGGAGATGAAGAAGGTTGCACAGGATAGAGTAGCATGGAGAGTTGCATCAAACCAGTCTCAGGAATGAAGACCACAACAACAACAACGTGGCCAATGCATTTGCAGTTCTCAAACAACAGTTTCTGTGATACATTTCAGCTTTTACCTGACACTGGAAATACCGTATAAGTCTGTGACAGATAGAGTATACTGTAGGGTCAATAAATACCAAAACATGAAGGTGAAAGACTTAATATCAGTAAATTTATATATACAGACACGAAGTAGGCAGGGGGAATGTTATGTCACTAATATGTACAACAGAAAAATTTAAGAAACTATTTATTCCCTCTAACAATAATTTCTGTAATACTGATTAACAGGTTCCCAAAAATCATATACCACACGGGCTGTCAGATACAAGCCATGATACCACGTGTGACTCCCTTTTAAAAGTGAACATATATAGTTACTGAGCCGTGCATGGGCTTATATTGAGTCCTGTACTTGCAGAAATTCATCGCCTAGAGTTGCTGAACTAACGTTTTCTTTCAGCCTCGAGTGGTGGTGCCTCGGCAGCTTGGCAAAAGATTTAAGAGCACGTGCAGGCTCATACGAGATCTGCTGCGATCTCCTTTGTTATAGAATGAGCAAACAGAGACATATCGAAAAATATACGTGGTATGTCCGATGGGTAGCAAATAAGAAACTGTCAAATCGCAATCGTTCATGGTACAATAGGATTTGACTAGTGATTCTTTGCTGCTCATCGCGAACATCACTTATATTTTTCCGAATTGTCTCTGTTTATTAGTTCTGTAACAAATGACACTACGTTACGGGTTTTATTTTTGACGTTGTTTTACAAACGATTTGAGCCTATTTCACTATTGAAGATGAGAGTTTAAATTGTTGAAACGGGTAAAATAAATCAAATAAAGTGTTTTGTATAGCTGAAAACTGTCTTTTCATCCTTGTTCGTATCAGCATATCTTTTGATTTCGTATATCATTTTATCTTTGTATCAGTTTCCCACTGAAAACATCTCTGTGGCAGTGCAAACGTCGACGGTATGCACTGGAAGCCTCCATTCACTCACGGTGCTTGCGTTTAAGAGCAGTAACGGCAACTTTACTCTTCACTGTTGGGTTTGCATTCATTGGTGGTTGGGTTTGCCTTTTAGGAAATTTTAGGTGTATGTTATCAACGATACACCACATCATGGATAATTTACCAAGGATCAGCACCTCGTGTATGAGTCCTCTGAAATCAATTGAAGGGCACCACAACAATTTAGGTTAAATGATTTCTGAAAATTTATTTACGATTAACCAACACTATCATGTCGTCGACAGTTCTATAGGAGTCCGTTCGCTGACACTGACCCATCGTCACAGATACGTGAACTTGTCGTAGATTTAGTACTACAAGATATTCTTGTGTAAGATCGCAATCTAAGATGCTCGTGCTTTACAGGGGAAGTTAGTTGACATCTGAAATCTTATGGCTGGTGAGCTACTTGCGACCCCTTGTTAATGTCATTAAACTTTTAATTGGATGACGGGGTTATCAGTGGCACTACACTGGCTATTAGGTCATCTAATGGGAAGTATCGACTGTTGCCAAAATCTAGATACTGGCCTAAAATCTGGATCACTTAAATGTAGCCGGCCGGTGTGGCCGAGCGGTTCTAGGCGCTTCAGTCTGGAACCGCGCGACCGCTACGGTCGTAGGTTCGAATCCTGCCTCGGGCATGGATGTGTGTGATGTCCTTCGGTTAGTTAGGTTTAAGTAGTTCTAAGTTCTAGGGGACTGATGACCTCAGAAGTTAAGTCACATAGTGCTCAGAGCCATTTGAACCATTTTGAACTTAAATTTACAATGAAGAAATCCTGATCGAGAAGAGGAAAAAGGATCTTCAACATCTACTAAATACGACAGATGTGTTTTAACTACATTCCTAATTATCACAATAAAAATGCAACGTCACACGGAAACATTAGCAAGCTCTGAGTTATGAATTAGATCCCTTACTGATAGTGAAAACGCAAAGCCGACTACGAGTTACGGAGGGAGATAGGGAGAGATGGAATAATATTACATGCTTGTTTAAAACCACTCACTTATACTTTTTCTCTAGAATAACGGCAACACACACTATAAGAGGTTTCTGATAACTGGAAGAATGTTTTAATTCGAGGACATCAAAAGAAGACAGCGACTTTTTTCCTTGCACTTCGGAGGTCATCCGAAATTTCCGAGATGCAGCTTAGCGCGGCGAGTTTTCGGATACGCCATCCTCTTACTACTGGTTAAAATATGATGTGTCTTTATATTTCGAGAGAGCCTTCACAATACTGCTAGCTTTTTCCCGTATTACATGCTCATACGTTGAGTAATCGAGGTCCATCAACATAATACGTTTTCCTTTAATGACTGCAGTACTTAATAATAACGAAAGGTTACTACAGTACTGACAACAACAATAACATGTAGTAGTTTATTCACTATTGTGATGAGCAACGGTCCACTATCTTGAATTTCTGAAGTTATATTTCATTTCTTATTTATTAAGAGATGACATCGACGCACATTGCTGGGTTGTGATTCGAAAATGTTAGGGAAGCAAATCTATCAGAATTGAGAACCACTTTTAGTATTTATTTTAACCACCAAGGGATTCAAATTCGACATTAAAACTAGAATGTTGTACCAAAGTATTGTTAATATCTTCCTCTTACACAACCTGATCGCAATTACCCATGTTTATCGTCAATATACTTAATTAAAATTACTATCCGGTTCTATTAAAGATTAAATGTAAATGACATTGGGTAATTTACATAGTTTCGTCATTGAATACATAGTTTTAAGCCACTCAGTACGTTAAGGCAATACGTCAAAATAGAGAGCAAACAATTAGAAAGAAGGTCGAGAATTACAATATTTCATCTAGTAAGTCAAATAATTCTGTGGTATTGCAAATGGAACACTTGTTTACCTCATCCTTAAAAAGATGTGATATCATATAATACAAGTCATGAATTTGTAGATCATTGGAACGTCACTCTATTTAAACTTGCAACCTACGAAAATATCGAAGTAAAATTATGTACCCCTTTGTTGAGTCACAAAATAAAAAGGGAAACGAGACGGTGTAATTGAAATCGGATTACGTGACAAGGTATTTGAATTTACATTAATGTTCAGAGCTAATGTTTTTTGTTCTACACGTATTTAACTGTTCTATCTCAGGAAGTCATTTCAGTTTCATAATAAATTACGTAATGCACTCTCACCCGTTCTGTTTTTACCAAACCCACGATTTACATTCTTTATTATATAGTGGTAGAGATGTAATATAGAAGAGCTATTGTAACTTACATATGTATTACTCTAGATATTTAATCCATATAGTCACTGGTAAATTTGGGAGCGTCTTTTGAGATGATAATTAATATCTTAAAATTATTTACTGTTCTGTATTAAAGTGCTGGTTTGCTGCATATCAGATTCGTGCATACTGGTCTATAACACAATAATCGTTGCCATTAAGCCTGTTCATGAGTGGCTACCATTCAACGCCTGGACCGTAGAAGCACTTGAAAACGCCATTACGTTAGTAGTAATTGGGAGGTATCATGTATGTAGTATAGTTCAGGAGAAGGGCAACTTTAACATTATTAATCTGTCAAGTCGTCCAGTGGCGAATTACAGTATGATGCTGGCTGTGGCAGAGGTCGAGTTGCTTTAGAATTTCCGTATTCTGTTAACGGGAACTAAGTTACACATTAATAGTTATCTTGTAACGATGTTACTATTAGCGTCTGAGAGTGTAGAAATATTTTGCCATCCTTCTTATGATACCGTGAAAGGGTACCTAACTTATGGATTGACATTGAACCCAATCCTTGATACCTTTTCCGACTAAACAGCTAATAATTCTGTCATGTAGCTTGACACGACTGTCTCTGTAATTACTTGATAATATAAAATATTAATATGATTAACTAATGATGTAGTGAACTGAAAATTCTCATCTCTGGCATGACATGATGTGCAGATTACTGACGACATTTCCCTATCTAGCGCACCAGTAATTGAGTAAGAACGGGGATCATACAGTGAAACGAAACGGGAAAAGATTATGAGATTAAGTGATTGATATGTGAGTGGAACAGATAAATTAGTGGATTAAAACATGAAAAATTTCCTTTGATTATAATACCTTCTACACAAATTACAAATCTAATCGCCGATTTGACCGGCCGAAAACACAACTTGGGTATTAAAAGGTACGAAATGGGAATGATACATCTCATCCTTCTTTGTAGAACGGCACGCCTCTTTCTGGTAATGCGGTGCGAGTTGGCAGGTCCCTCGGTTTCCCATGGCTTTACACAAAGCCGCGGAACGGTCATTGCCTTGACTATTCGCTGTGACGTGCCTGAGCGAAGTAGTGCTATCACAGGGTCAGGTGACAGATGTTAATCAAGGAAATTGCAATGCTCAGTTCAGTGCTTCAACTCCAAGCACTGGAACGAAAGCATTCGTCCATTTAACACGGAAATGGAAGAGAATAAGTAAAAAAGTGACAATGAACGCATGGGAGTAAGGAAGAGAATCAAAGTGACCAATTTAGCGATGGGTAGGTAAGTCTCCACGTCCTCTTATTCACATTCTTTTCCACGATCTGTATTTCACTTCCTGTCACTCTCCTTAGCGCACAGACTCCTCGATTTTTCCTCCTCTAAGCGTTATGACTGGTAGACTAAATCGGCAACGGCAACCAATGACTAATCGCAAATTTCTTGACGTCACCTCCAGTGCCAGGTGGAGATTTTCAGTCTTGCGTCGGCTGGTGTGTGACTTGATAATTGGTGTTCTTATCACGTGTTCACTCTCTAGGCTCTTCCTAACACTGACCACACATTGTTCCGATGTCTTTCCGATTCCTTGGCGAACCGTGATTTATTTCCAAAGAATATTGTTAAGAATTTATTTTATTTACTAGCGATTCATCAAGAAAATTAACACATTTAATCACGCTATGTAAGCATGGAAGTAGTTGCCAGGGAGTAACTGATGAAATCATAACCAAATTACTTTTAACAAATGGGAATTTCATTCACTTTAATAGTGCCTAAAAGCATTTTTTAAATGAAACAGGTTTAAAATTATAATCAGAAAGCACCCTCTAAATATCGAAGTTACAATTTATTCAGATGCAGAAAGAAACAGGATTTGACTGTATGAGCTTTCGGACAGAGAATCTTGCCGCTCCCTTTTGACACGGTCGTAGTTACGACCGCTGGCAACAGCCTCTGAAACACTACACTGGTGCAAATCTGCAACACACCAGATAACTTTAAACTAAGAGATTTAACAATTTACACAAGCACACAAACTATGCAACTCCCCGCAGGAGGGATGTAAATGGTACAAAACACTTACAATTAAAATATTAAACCTAGCCACCAAAGGTACAACTTGATTTTAACTTCTAAGAAAAGTCTTACAGTGAAAGGGTGGCAACTTTATATACTAAAATGATCATTTAAATAAAACCCCATCAAATGCAATCTTATATAAAATTCTACAAGGTTGGCCAAACAATAGTTAAGATATTCTACAGTACACAGATACCGCCTCTCAAGATCATAGGCAATAATATCAAAGTTTCCAAAGATGAAAACATATTTCAGGTATTAGGCCGTTACACTCCAAGCAATAAATTCGTTGACACACCAGATCCGACCAACATGACACAGGCAAGTACTAGCGTACGGTAGATTAATAGGGAGATTACTGAACAACCCGAACCGCAGGATGCTTCAACCCGCCCCTACTCCACATGGAAAAAACGGACCACCCAATTTATAAACAACCACCTTCCCACGGGTGGGAAAACGGAGAAGAATGGTGGGGCGACCCCAAAGCAAAACGGCTGGTGACCTCACCAAGAAAACAAGTAGAATTTAACAAGAATATATCAAACCACATGTCACCAATCACTTAACTTCTAATAAACTGCGATATCTCGAGAAGACCTGGCGCAGCACCCCCAAATCGCTCTCCCGAACGGTCCGCTACCAGCCGCTTCAACGGACGCAGGAAGCCGAGCCGATCTCCCGTCTCACGGCGTCGCAGCTCGCACCTGCCAGATTGATGTCGTGGGTAGACTCCTGTTGCTCTCGTGTCGACCGCGAAGTCACTACCCGTGCTATACGCCACGGCCCACTGGACTCACGTGGCGACCTCACATGTGCCGACGCTCAAGACGGACAAGTCATCTTGTGTCTCAGTGCACGACCGACCAACCGATCGATCCAGCCACCAATGACCATTGCCTGAGCAAACTCGAGCAGACTGGCGGCCTAACGTGCAGACTCAGATGCAGGAACTAAGCCCCGACCGGGCGACCATTCGCTGAGTTCTCTTAATGGCGGAGTGGAAAGACTCTTTTTTCCCGCTTTAAAGGTTGATCCGAACGACAGACATACTAGCACTCCTGACGACAGACAGCCACTAACTGCCTAACAAATGCGGACGCAAGACCGCTACGGTCGCAGGTTCGAATCCTGCCTCGGGCATGGATGTTTGTGATGTCCTTAGGTTAGTTAGGTTTAACTAGTTCTAAGTTCTAGGGGACTAATGACCTCAGCAGTTGAGTCCCATAGTGCTCAGAGCCATTTTTGAAATGCGGACGACAGACAGACTAGCAAGCTGGGTCTAGAGACTGACCAAGACTAACCGACTGGCGAGCTCATAGCGCCACTTAAACGCACGTGAACAGGCAACCTTTCCCCTTTCCCACCAGAGGGAGACACCAAAGCTGCCATTACCACAGTGACGCCACCGCCAGAAACGGGAGGGCGACTGCTTCACACTACGCGCTGCGGCGCGCTCTTGAAAACAGCAATTTTTACCACGGCTCACTTGGTTACTGTGAAAGCGGCCCCACAACACTTCTTTGTAATTGGTTTCTCTGTGTGAAAGATGGACATTCTTATGTTTGTGCTTCGTCCGAAAATCTACCGGCGCTCGTGATAAGCAACGTTCTTACCGTCCATCAAACATCATTTTCAGGAGGCATACTATTCGTTTCAGTTGTTTAGGTTCGCCCACATGTTTCAGTGAGTTCTTGTCGCTTTTGCGTTTACGCTTCGCCTCAGTGCCTGCGGCGGTCCATTAACTGAAGGCAAATTTCTCACATTTCAGGGGCCAAATTGCTGCAGCAAACCCGGAGTTTCACACAGCTCCACGTGTGCATTTTTGATGTTTTTGATGTTGGCGTTTTTGTGTAAAAGTCTCACTCAGTGTGTGGAGGAATTCATGTTTTTCGTTGTCCACGTGGCCCTTCCTAAGGTGTTTATTCTCAAGCGAGCCGTGGACATAAGCAAGCCTCCCAGGCGTGACTGAAGAATGCCCCCATGTCGACATCGCTGGTGGTTACTGTATGATGACTGACATTCCCTTCCTCTCGAGCCGCTGGAACTGGGAAGCAGCCTTAGTTTCGTGGATGGAGGTATTTCAGTACCATCATCAAGCGTTGCTTCATATCAGTTACAATGTGGTATTCCCTACACACCGCAAGTGTTCACATTGTGTATCACCTCAGACCGATCTAGGATACCAAAAAAAATTTTTTCACACTTCTTATTTGGTCAGAAGCAGGCGCAGAAAGGCTACATATAGAAAATTATAACTTGTGAACAGCGTGAAGTAAAGGTAGTGAATGATCGCACATAGAATGAGTTTTCCTTGAGTTTAATAAATCTGCTGGCTGTATATCTGTTTACCAGTACTTGAAATTTTTTATGATTTTACGATTCTCACGCATTTCACTTAAGTTTAAGGTGTGCTCGAGAATTTGTACTACTTAACGTTTTTCATGCATTTCACTTAAGGGTCCAGTGTGCTCTCTACGATGTCAACCCATCGTAAACCTATGTTTCTTTTTAGCCAGATCGCAGTGAATTTGGAGGTCAGATGTCCTTGAATGTATAGCAGCGGATCACCGGTACCCACACATGCCTTACAGCAAAGGGAGTCTTCCCATAATCCATGCCGGCCGAAGTGGCCGTGCGGTTAAAGGCGCTGCAGTCTGGAACCGGAAGACCGCTACGGTCGCAGGTTCGAATCCTGCCTCGGGCATGGATGTTTGTGATGTCCTTAGGTTAGTTAGGTTTAACTAGTTCTAAGTTCTAGGGGACTAATGACCTCAGCAGTTGAGTCCCATAGTGCTCAGAGCCATTTGAACCAGCCATAATCCATGACCAGGAGCCAGGAATGGGAAGTATTTTGAGTTTACTTGATTAAAACTAAGCTGACACAGTAAAAAAATTGTGTATATAGTCCCTGGGAGAGGGTAAATGTGAAATAGATGGCTTTCCCAAACCCTACTGAAGAGTAACTGAATTAATGTAATGATTACTAAAGCAGTAGTCGTCATACAAATTCCATAGACTCCCCACTGCCGTCATCCAACCTGCCATCTGACTCAAGATAGCACTCGATTACTTTTAACCAATGCCCTGAAAACAGGACGTGGGGGAAAATCGTTGAGAATGTGAATTGTATCGGAGCTGGCCACCTTTTCCAGCTAGGAAAATATTAGGTTTCCGACGAGTGATTGTTTCTACTTTAATTTTGTAACAAGACGTGTCAGACAAAAATACTAAATTCTTATGCATGTACCACACTAACAGGCTGCGAGTTTGAACTCTTCACATCTACCTACTCCTCTAGTGCTTTAATACTCTAGATCTAACTCATTTTTTAAAAATTGCCGATGAAAGGCATGTAACTGTTATTTTCGAGATAATCCTTTGCTGCTGTCGTAAGTTTTTGTTTCTCTAAATTAGATACTTCGCTCCAAACAAGGCACATGGGTGTTCAATGGAAAGCTTTCCGTATCTCTATGCAGGCAGGTACGGCGAAGTGATGCTCGGGGAATTCCTCGTCCGTTTGGCTTCATGAAGCCCTATTAAATAATATTTGGAGTGTGCCATCTATCACCGTGCGTGGACTATAACGTTAAGGTAGTAAACAGGAACTCTGAAACTGTAAATCGCAACTGTAAGGGATTTGGTTAGAGAACAAGGATATATTACGCTAAACTTTTGGACTACCCCACAAAGAGCGGTATGACCACGGTGTATTGCCCGTATATTGGAACCATAAAATCAGAAAATTAACAAAATGTAAAGGGCACTCCGTTCTATTTCTTGTTCAGTATACTGTATCTGGCGTTTGAGTGGCACCAATTTATAGCTTGGGGTAATATCCCGGTCGCATAAGCTCTTTAACACACAATCCATTACTCAATGCACTCACTTTGTTTCACCCACGAAAGACACAGTACATGTATTTTAATGACTATAAGGCTTTCTAAATTCCAACAGTAATATCGCGTAGTTCTGTGCATAGGCTCTCAGACCACTCTCTCGACGCTCTTCCCTCTTTCACATATGCTACTATTTTCAAAGGAAAACTACGTGAAACTAAGTAAGAAACTGTCTGAGGCATAAGATTATTTTGCAAAATTTTGCTTTTACATTCCGAGGCAGGTTCAGGAAAATTTAACACATATAATGATTCAGTCATAGTAATGTGAAGTGTAAATGTACATATTCTTCCCATGTATTACTGTGAAGTGCGTGGCAGAGAGTGCTTCTCGTTGTACCATGTATTATCGTTTCTCACATTTCTATCCACGGAAAGAGCGCTGGAATAATGACTGTTCTAAAGCCCCTGTCGAAGCTGTAATTAGTCTGGCGCTGTTTTCGTGGTCTCTGTGGGTGCAACACCTAGAGTGTATAGCATATTACTATATTATTCACTTATTACTGCTTCTTGGACATGTCTGTAGGCCTTGACAGGGTAGTAGGTGACTGACAGTTCATGTATCTCACTTGCTCAATGACACTTTCCTGTGGTTCAAATAAATCTCTGACCACTCAATCAGCCTTTCCTTGAATTCTTAAAGTATCCTTTGTTAGTCATATATGATAGGAATCTCACGTGCTTGAGTAATATTCTATGTGTGAGCCATATACTCATGTAAATTTCCTTTACTTTACATCTATGTTCACAAATTTTTTATCGTCAGACCATTTGTGACAATAGAGGCGAAGTAAAGGTAATTTATCTATTTTCGGTCACCGTCCAACATATTCATGTTTTACAAACCACTTCCTTGGTGGACTAATTTCTGTTTTCTGGTATCCAACCCATTGTTAGTTAATCGGCTGGAGCGGGCCGTAGCAACCGGTCAGGTGGTCTGCCACTGAAGCTGTTCCAGTGGGCCGGCCGAGGTGGCCAGTGGTTCTATGCGCTACAGTCTGCAACCGCGCGACCGCTACGGTCGTAGGTTTGAATCCTGATTCGGGCATGGATGTGTGTGATGTTCTTAGGTTAGTTAGGTTTAAGTAGTTCTAAGTTCTAGGGGACTTATGACCTCAGAAGTTAAGTCCCATAGTGCTCAGACCCACTTTTCCTTGTTCCAGTGGTAGGCACCGTAATACTGTTACGTGAGCATCTTGTACTCCTCAGGTTGCCTTAAGGCTGGCCGGGTTGCTCCAGACCAACCCCCATCAGTGCTTCTCAGGCAAATGTGAGAGCAAATGGTCCTTTTTCACAGACCCACGCCGCCCTGGAGGTTCATCTGGGCCCCCCCCCCCCCCCCCCCATCCTGCCGAAATTCGGTTGCACTGGGCCATTGTCTCTTTCCAGCCGACGTTACACAACTTCAGTCTTGACGTCAGACTGGGTTTGTGCTGTGACTATCGCTCCCTCCACGCTGGGAATCAACTTCTGTCCTGGTTCTGACTCCAACCTCAGCACCAGTCAACTACAGCCGCCGGTCTGCATGTGCCGCACCTGGTGCTAGGCACTGTCGCGAGTCTGCTAGCACCCTCTAGACTAATGCCCTCAGGCGTCAAACTGGGCTTAGCCCCGTGGACCGTTCAGCTCACTCTAGCAAAAGGCTATTTATCTTCTAAAAGCATTCTCTGGCTTCACTATCACGATGAAGCAGGCATTATCAGTTACCTGGGTTCACCCATTCAACGTCCTGACAGCCTAGTAGCCATCCTGCTATCATTTGGTGGTTACGTAGCAATCAGTTACCTCGACTCCATCACACAGGATTGAGCTGATGCGACCATTTTGTTTCATTTCAACACAGATCGTGAAAGAAGTAAATAAATTAAAGTAAACGTAAGGTTATTTGTAAATAAATTTTAGTAACTATATTGTAATTACAGTTTATGTGGAACAGTAAGACTATACATAACTCTCATTGACACTAATACATCAATTCTAGGGCTAGGAAGAGCACCGATGGCTTCAGTGTAGAAATTCCTGCGTTCCTAACGCATCCAATTTTCCACGATTTCCTGCAGTTCCTCGGCACAGGTTAACGTCTGACATGTCTGAGGTTGTTTTAAAGTCCCTAACATATGTGAGGTACATGGAGAAACATTTGGGCTGTAATGAGAATGTCCCAGGCTCTCCCATAGAAATTTTTTACTGATCATCGAAGGTCTTCTAGGACACATGCAGCTGTGGGTCATAGTGGTCGCTATAGGATATTAGCCGAGACATCAAGAAAGTATGCCAATATTACAAAGGAAATGATATGCATCTATTTATCAATGTGTGATATTTGTCAACAAAAGAAGACAAGACAGAGAAGAGGGCTAGTTTGAAAGCCTTTTCTCCATTCGGAAATGAATAGCAGATGCCAAGTTGAATTGATTGATTCCAAACACAACCAGAGTGGAATTTAAAATTCATTGTAGTTTACTAAGCCCATCTCACAAAATTTGTTCTCCTTCGTGCGTTAACATCAATGAGAACTGAAGATTTGGCTTATCATTTGAATAACACATTCCTAACGGAATATATATATATATATATATATATATATATATATATATATATATATATATATATGTGTGTGTGTGTGTGTGTGTGTGTGTGTGTGTGTGTGTGTGTGTGTGTGTGTGTATGTATATTCCTGACGGATGATGCAGGCAAAAAGGAATACAAACGTCTCTAAAACGAGATCGAAAGGAAGTGCAAAATGGTAAAGCAGGGATTGCTTGAGGACAAATGTAAGGATATATAGGCTTATCTCACTAGGGGCAAGATAGATACTACCTACAGGAAAATTAAAGAGACGTTTGGAGAAAAGAGAACCACTTGTATGAATATCAAGTGCTCAGATGGAAATACCCTCAGACTTGAAGAAGAATATAATAATTCCAATTCCAAGGAAAGCAGGTGTTGACAGATGTGAAAATTACCGAACTATCAGTTTAATAAGTCACAGCTGCAAAATACCAACACGAATTCTTTACAGACGAATGGAGAAATTGGCAGAAGCCGACCTTGGGGAAGATCAGTTTGGATTCCGTGGAAATGTTGGAACACGTGAGGCAATACTGACCTTACGACTTATTTAGAAGAAAGGTTAAGGAAAGGCAAACCTTTGTTTCTAGCTTTTGTAGACTTAGGGAAAGCTTTTGACAATGTTTACTAGAATACTTTATTTCAATTTCTAAAGGTGGCAGGGGTAAAATACAGGGAGCGAAAGGCTATTTAGAACTTGTACAGAAACCAGATGGCAATTATAAGAGTCGAGGGGCACGAAAGGAAGTAGTGGTTGGGAAGGAAGTGAGACAGGTTTGTTGCCTCTCCCCGATGTTATTCAACCTGTATATTGAGCAAGCAGTAAACAAAACAAAAGAAAAATTCAGAGTAGGTATTAAAATCCATGGAGAATAAATAAAAACCTTGAGGTTCGCCGATGACATTGTAATTCTGTCAGAGACAGCAGAGGACTTGGAAGATCAGTTGAACGGAATGGAAAGTGTCTTGAAAGGAAGATATAAGATGAACATCAACAAAATCAAAACGAGGATAATGGAATGTAGTCGAATTTAGTCGGGTGATGCTGAGGGAATTAGATTAGTAAGTGAGACATTTAAAGTAATAAAGGAGTTTTGCTATTTGGGGAGCAAAATAACTGATGATGTTCGAAGTAGAGAGGATATAAAATGTAGAATGGCAATGGCAAAGAAAGCGTTTCTGAAGAAGAGAAATTTGTTAACATCGAGTATAAATTTAAGTGTCAGTAAGCCGTTTCTGAAAGTATTGGTATGTAGTGTAGCCATGTATGGAAGTGAAACGTGGACCATGGATAGTTTGGACAAGAAGAGAATAGAAGCTTTCGAAATGTGGTGCTACAGAAGAATGCTGAAGACTAGACGGGTGGATCACATAATTAATGAGGAGGTATTGAATAGAATTGAGGAGAAGAGGAGTTTATGGCACAACTTGACAAGAACAAGGGTCCGGTTGGAAGCACATGTTCTGAGGTATCAGGTGGTCCCAAATTTAGGATTGGAGGGCAGCGTAGAGGGTAAAAATCGTAGAGGGAGACCTAGAGATGAATACACTAAGCAGATTACTATGGATGGAGGTTACACCCAACAACCGAGCTAGGTTAATAATTGGCGTCTTTTACCGACCTCCCGACTCAGCAGCATTAGTGGCAGAAAAACTGAGAGAAAATCTGGAATACATTTTACATAAATTTCCTCAGCATGTTATAGTCTTAGGTGGAGATTTCAATTTACCAGATATAGACTGGGACACTAATATGCTAAGGACGGGTAGTAGGGACAGAGCATCGAGTGACATTATACTGAGTGCACTATCCGAAAATTACCTCAAGCAATTAAACAGAGAACCGACTCGTGGAGATAACATCTTGGACCTACTGATAAAAAACAGACCCGAACGTTTCGAGTCTGTAAGCACAGAACAGGGAATCAGTGATCAAAAGGCCATTGCAGCATCCCTGAATGTGTATAAAAAAAGGTGGAAGGTTTATCTGTTTAGCTAGAGTAATAGAAGGCAGATTTCAGACATCCTAACAGATCAAAACGAAAATCTAACTTCCAACACTGACAATGTTGAGTGTTTACGGAAAAAGTTCAACGCTATCGTAAAATGCGTTTTAGACAGGTACGCGCCGAGTAAAACTGTGAGGGACGGGAAAAACCCACCGTGGTTCAATAACATAGTTAAGAAACTACCGCGAAAGAAAAGAGAGCTTCACTGCAAGTTTAAACGCAGCCAAAACCTCTCAGACAAACAGAAGCTAAACGATGTCAAAGTTAGCGTAAGGAGGGCTATGCGTGAAGCGTTCAGTGAATTCGAAAGTAAAATTGTATGTACCGACTTGACAGAAAATCCTAGGAAGTTCTGGTCTTACGTTAAATCAGTAAGTGGCTCGAAACAGCATATCCAGACACTCCGAGATGATGATGGCATTGAAACAGAGGATGACAAGCGTAAAGATGAAATACTGAAGACCTTTTTCCTAAGCTGTTTCACAGAGGAAGACCGCACTGCAGTTACTTCTTTAAATCCTCGCACAAACGAATACTAGCTGACATTGAAATAAGTGTCAAAGGAATAGAAAAGCAACTGAAATCACTCAATAGAGGAAATTCCACTGGACCTGACGGGATGCCAGTTCGTCTCTACACTGAGTACGCGAAAGAACTTGCCCCACTTCTAACAGCCGTGTACCGCAAGTCTCTAGAGGAACGGAAGGTTCCAAATGATTGGAAAAGAGCACAGGTAGTCCCAGTCTTCAAGAAGGGTCGTCGAGCAGATGCGGAAAACTATAGACCTATATCTCTGACGTCGATCTGTTGTAGAATTCTAGAACATGTTTTATGCTCGCATATCATGTCTTTTCTGGAAACCCAGAATCTGCTCTGTAGGAATCAACATGGATTCCGAAAACAGCGATTGTGTGCGACCCAACTCGCCTTATCTGTTCATGAGACCCAGAAAATATTAGATACAGGCTCCCAGGTAGATGCCATTTTCCTTGACTTCCGGAAGGCGTTCGATACAGTTCCGCACTGTCGCCTGATAAACAAAGTAAGAGCCTACGCAATATCAGACCAGCAGTGTGGCTGGATTGAAGAGCTTTTAGCACACAGAACACAGCTTGTAGTTCTCAATGGAGAGACGTCTACAGACGTTAAAGTAACCTCTGGCGTGCCACAGGGGAGGTTTATGGGACCATTGCTTTTCACAATATATATAAATGACCTAGTAGATAGTGTCGGAAGTTCCATGCGGCTTTTCGCGGATGATGCTGTAGTATCCAGAGACGTTGCAGCATTAGAAAATTGCAGCGTAATGCAGGAAGATCTGTAGCGGATAGGCACTTGGTGCAGTGAGTGGCAACTGTCCCTTAATATAGACAATTGTAATGTATTGCGAATACATAGAAAGATGGATCATTTATTGTATGATTATATGATAGCGGAACAAACACTGGCAGCAGTTACTTCTGTAAAATATGTTTGAGTATGCGTGCGGAACGATTTGAAGTGGAATGATCATATAAAATTAATTGTTGGTATGGCGGGTACCAGGTTGAGATTCATTGGGAGAGTCCTTAGAAAATGTAGTCCATCAACAAAGGAGGTGGCTTACAAAACACTCGTTCGACCTATACTTGAGTATTGCTCATCAGTGTGGGATCCGTACCAGGATGGGTTGATGAAGGAAACAGAGAAGATCCAAAGAAGAGCGGCGCGTTTCGTCACACGGTTATTTGGTAAGCGTGATAGCGATACGGAGATGTTTAGCAAACTCAAGTGGCAGACTCTGCAAGAGAGGCGCTCTCCAACGCGGTGTAGCTTGCTTGCCAGGTTTCGAGAGGGTGCGTTTCTGGATGAGGTATCGAATATATTGATTCCCCCTACTTATACCTCCCGAGGAGATAACGAATGTAACATTAGAGAGATTAGCGCGCGCACGGAGGCTTTCCGGCAGTCGTTCTTCCCGCGAACCATACGCGACTGGAACAGGAAAGGAAGGTAATGACAGTGGCACGTAAAGTGCCCTCCGCCACACACCGTTGAGTGGCTTGTGGAGTATAAATGTAGATGTAGATGTTGGTTCCAGTAAGTACTGGGAGATGAATAAGGTTGCACAGGATAGAGTAGCATGGAGAGCTGCATCAAACCAGTCTCAGGACTGAAGACCACAACAACAACAACAACTGTAGGGGCCCGTGCGTTCTTCAATCTGATAATGGCAGAGAATTTGTCAATAATGTAATAAGTGAACTCGCAAATCTTTGGTCATAACTGAAATCTGTGAATGGAATACCAAGACACAGCCGAAGTCAGGGTTGTGTTCTATGTGCCAATCAAGACAATGACAATATGATAAGTTCTTGCTTGCCTCAAGAAATCATATATGAAATTTAGGATGAAGATGAGCTAAAGAAGGCAATCGAAGATGACAGCAATACTTAACAGTTCGAAGACAGTGATGAGGATAACATTGTCAAAATTATCACAAACGACATTCAAAGTGCTAGAAAAAATCGCGACAGATAATTTTCAAAAAATAAGCTTAAAGAATGAAAGCTTCCTCTGAAACATGCCATCCACCAGCTGACATTGGAGACTACGTAACCATACCTATTCCAGATGTAGATAAAGGCAGAGGTAAACTTCGAAACATAATTGGAGTAATACTTCAAAAGACTGATGAGGGCCTCTATAAAAATGGCACGAAACATGGCGTACTTCAAAAACATTACTGCAGGTATAATTTTATTACAATTTTCCATAATTTTTTGTTATAGAATATTTAAAAATGTTTGTTTCAACTTCTTTTTTGTTTTTTTAGAACTGATTTCGACGTCTGCATTGAGAAGTTTTTAGATGTGTGAGATATTTCCCTGGATATTGAACTATTTCTAAGGACTGCAGCCACAAAACATTGTGTTGGATTGGGACAAGGCTTCGTGAAATGCAGTTGCATGAAAAACTGTACAACAAACAAATGCAATTGTAAGAAAAGCAAAGTACTCAGCAATTCTATGTGCCACCAAAGTAAACAATGGAAAAATATGTAAATAAGCAAATTGCACATAAGGCGATTTCTGTGTATGGATATATGTAAGTTGATCTAGTGATAGATGTTAAATTACCGATTAGTTAATAAAGAACTTTAATGAATCATATTGGCAATTTTATTTCTATTACTTTATTCAGTTTACTTTGAAAAGCTTTAAGAAGACACTCACTAGGTGAAATTATTTCAGATTAGGACGTTCCAGCTTATCCTAAGGCATACAAATTCCAACTAGGATAAACCGATTCGACCTATGTTAAACTGTTTTATCCTATGGGTAACAGGATGAACGAGTTTGACCTAGGTGAAACTAGTTCATCCTAAAATCAGGTTTGGCCGGTAACATATACGGTATTATGTAGATGTGCATAGACTTCCCTATCGAATTCTATATTGAGCTCCACCTCAAATGACGGACTTAAGGAGTATTGAAATGTTATCACCTATCGGTCCATTGCATCCTTAATAAGTCGAAGTTCGATACGAATGGGATTATATACGCCACGTTGGCGAAAAGGAAATTGTAATGCGTGTGCGTAATTGTAATGTTATAAGCATACATTTTATGATGATAATGAAGTATCATCGAAGAACACGTCAAATGATTTCTGCTCGTGTGAAACTAGCTAGGGAGCAAATCCATGTCGTACCCTAATTTAAAATTTCATCGCAGTCGCTCTATTTCAGTTTAGTAAAAAAAATGGTTCAAATGGCTCTGAGCACTATGGGACTCAACTGCTGTGGTCATAAGTCCCCTAGAACTTAGAACTATTTAAACCTAACTAACCTAAGGACATCACACACATCCATGCCCGAGGCAGGATTCGAACCTGCGACCGTAGCAGTCGCACGGTTCCGGACTGCGCGCCTAGAACCGCGAGACCACCGCGGCCGGCTCAGTTTAGTAAGTACTGCGATTAAGAAGAGTATATCGCAACTTTACGCAAAATAATGCTTAATTATCTCGAATTCTAATGGTGAATAGAAAAGTTCTCAATAGACATTCTTCAGTATTGAAGTTTACATTGTTGTTAACTGCTAGTGAAAATACTATGTGTACTCGCCTCAAGACGTTAGCATGCAGCTTTCGCGATTCCAAAAACGCGATGGCCTCGGAGCGGATCCGTCTGATGAAGTAACGACGAGGGCAGATGTGTCGCCCAGCTTCGATAGGGTTTTGAGGAGGTTTCCCAAATCCGACTAGGTGAACATCGTACCGCTGCCCACATAACGTCTCAGCTACAGGATTCGAAAACTCTCTCACACTTTCACTTGGGACAACACTAGGTGCTAACGGATTGGATACACGATCTCACGGATTGGAAACACAATCTCTCTACCGAGGAGAATTGGTGGGAGGCTACAAGTTGAGTGTGTGTTGGGGGGGGGGGGGGGGGGGATGAGGTGCGGGGAAGGAAAGATATCCTGCCGCCATCTACCACTACATGCCGAACCCGTGAAGATACTGGAGAAAAAAAGTAAGAAGACGTTGTGAGTGCCTAAAATGGTGCTATATGCCATACTGCTGTTTTTTGAATCAGCAATTTTAGCAATAACACATAATATCGCATTTCACAGTTGAGTGACATCTGGAACGTCTCAGGCCTTAATAAATCATAAGATTACTTTATCTTTTGTATCTCCAAAAACTCATTGATCAAGTTCGTTGGATACGATACAGGAAGTTGCTTCCTGTGAGAAACGAAAACTGGGAACAATCAGTTTCCCGTTGTCAGTCTTTAGTTAAAGTATTGGTATTCAATACATAATGAAGTTTCCCCTTCATTGCTCGGCGTGACATGCCTCGTACATGATATGAAGTGCTATGGAGAGTACTACATGTTCCCTTTCAGCCTACTGTACGTTGCACATCTCTTTCCAGCTCTAACGCAGCTATCATTTATCCGGTCAGTCCAGTAAGTTTCAGGGCTAGATTAATAAAATGTAGAAAAACGGTGAATTTCATAGTGCATGTTTTCTGCTTAGTCCGTCTCACCTGAGTACAACGCCAGGATGTTCATAGAACCAAGTGAAACTGCGAGAAAAATCATTCTTTTAGGCGTTGCTCAGCTCACGCGTGACATTCTCACATTCTTCTGCAAAGGCGAACCATGAGCACTCTGTCGTTTTTTGGTAGGTTCATACTGGTAACACCAAGTCTCGTCAAGTATATTACGTTTTAGTCGAAAACAGAATTCTTGGCACATTTTCATTTCAATCAAGTCGTACCAGTCGTCGATGAGCCGATGTTTTTTTCCGGACTTAATGTGTGCGGGACGAACTTAGTACACACTTTATCTTATTTAGACCATCCTCCAAAATTTCTTGAATCCTTCATTTATAAATGCTCATGTCGTTGATCCACTGTCATTTTTGACGCTAGAACGTCGACGCACTACGGCCGGATGTCCAGCCGCGCTGGGTAGCGGCGTGGTCTTGGGCGCTTTGCCACGGTTCGTGCAGCTCCCACCGTCGGAGGTTCGGGTCCTCCTTGGGACATGGTTGTGTGTGTAGTCCTTAGGGTAAGTTAGATTAAGTATTGTCTAGGCCTAGGGACCGATCACCTCAGCAGTTTGGTCCCATTGGAACTTAGCACCACCACTGGACGTCCACTCCCTAAGACGGGCTGCTCACAACTGACAAGTCGAATGCACATCAGTCTTCAAGCTTTCACCATAGTTACAGTGTTGACGTCATTTATACGCAAGGAATAAAATAATTTTCGAAACTTTCTGAACGGATGGGTATACGGTACGCTCATAAAAAATATTGTCTGTCATTCATTTTGTGACAGTTTTGCGAGTCGTATATTCCGCAAAAGAATCAACTAACCCCGGGCTAGAGCCATTTATATGTGGCGCGATTTAGTCCACCTTTGAACGGAAATATTCTGAGAGATAGCTTTGGCCCCCGGGGAAACGCAGACTTTTGTAATTGGTTAATAATTATTACTTATAAAGTGAAGCAAAACTTTCGATATTCATACAGTAGTATATTTAATGTGACAACAAGAACATCTAGGATTTCGTTCGGTTTCAGTGAAAGATCTTGACATCAGGAGAAACATTGTCATAAACGTATAATAAATTGTGGACAGTCTAGAGAAGAAGGTACACAAGAAGAGACTGCAATGAAACAAAACAAAAACAAAACAAGCGGAAATCTGTGAGTGCAGTGAGAAGTAGGAATATAAAGTGCACGGGGACCAGGTATAAATTAAAATGTATCAAACCCTCCTAACAATGCAGATGTTAATAACTGACTACGGTTAAGCATCTCGTAACACAGGAAAACAATGAGGACTCTAATCTATGTAATCTATGTAAAAGACATAAATCGCCGCCGTCCGGAGTGGCTGTGCGGTTCTAGGCGCTACAGTCTGGAGCCGAGCGACCGCTACAGTCGCAGGTTCGAATCCTGCCTCGGGCATGGATGTGTGTGATGTCCTTAGGTTAGTTAGGTTTAATTAGTTCTAAGTTCTAGGCGACTGATGACCTCAGAAGTTAAGTCGCATAGTGCTCAGAGCCATTTGAACCATTTGAACATAAATCGCCTTCAGTGAGGAGAAGTTATGCAGAAATAGCGAGGGCTCCTTCGGAACAGAAGATCTGTAAGAACCATGGAAAAGACCATGCTATGCAGACCGAAGTTGAGTTTCACTTATCTACGAAAAAACAGCAAAGAAATTTTCGGCGAAAATTCGTAACTATGCGGTATGACAGATAAGCAATACCACGGGTGGAAGCAGAAGTGACATATTATACAGCTGACAGAAACTGGGCAGTTGTATCTGGATTGTGACATCGGACAACCTAAGAAAATAATGCACTGTCTACAGAAGTAAAAGAAAATTTGACAATGCAGCATATGATCTGCAACAAAAACAGCACGGGACTCACGGCCAGTTCGTACAGGCAACAAACACCTACTACTGAGAAGTATGCAATAGAAGAAAGACCAGAATAGTTCCGCAATTGTTTTTTGAAAGCACAGACAACATGACGACGTTACTGTCTAGGCTAGAAGAGCCGATGCCGTCTACAACAGCGTTAAGACATCCGGTAAGGAGTGCAAATGGTAGTCACACTGAGCAACCTTTTCTAACGTGGAACGTAGCGTACCACGCGGGAACGTGTTTTATTCAATGGTTTATTCGTTATTTCTATTCCGCATATTCTTACAAATGTTTTCAGAAAGTTTCATTGCCCTACGATTACTCGTTTTTAATTTGGGTCATCAAGTATCGAAAGTTTACTTACAACCACGCTGTATTGTGTACCCAACAACCATGTACTATTAGAGGGAAGACATCAGAATGCCAGTAACTGCCCAGATAGCCACCCAGGGGCAACCTCTTGTGGCAGCAATAATAGCACTTTAACAACGCCATTACAGCTAGAAAATTATATATTAATATCCAAACTCATAATCTATGTGGAAACGTTAACTGGAAAACAGAGTTCGAAGCTGATTTCCATGTATCTAAAATGTAATGATCAGATCGAGGAGTATGTACTAATGCTAAAGTATATTAGTTACGTAGGACGAACTAAGCCTCATGTGTACGCTGTGTGAAATCAATATTGTGGCATAGCCGCCTGATTGATAATCTTGGAAGGCAACTAGAAGAAGTCATTATGGAACTCAACGTAGAGGTATTGAATACACGTCGCAGTCCCAGGCAGGTGGCGTCAAAGTAACGAGAAATATGGACGTCACTGTAGCAAATACGACAGTGGCTTGCTGTGTGAAAGGCTGGAAGTTTGAGAGTGAAAGGCATCGTGTGATCACACCATATCATCACTGGAAGGGAAAGCCAAGAAACCACAGAAAACGTGCCCATAAAGCCCAAATACATCATTAAAGATGCTAAGTGGGATTAACTGAAAAAGTTTTTTTGGTGTCTGGGATGTCCAACGCTGCGGGATGATGAAGATGTTTAAGCGCTAGAACTGAAAGGAACTGTACATTGGGCATTGGAGGCGACGAGACCTATTGAGAGAGGTCCTTCTAGAGGAGTAACTTGCATCTGGACCAAGGCACTACAGAAATGAAGAAGCGAAACAAGACAGGAAGCTACACTAGCGCAGCATGACCCAAGCAGAAGATCTAGAAGGCAGCGTAGATACAATTATGTTAAACAGCGTTTTAAGGAAGCACTATGGAAAAAAGGGAACGATTGAAAAAAATTCGTGGATACTAATTTAGTAAACGTTCCTTGGCGATTACTGTAAAATACAGTCTCCTAGAAAATACTATCACTAACAGTGTTAGCCATTGTCAAAAGGAATGATGGGATGATAACAGAAATATGGAAACAGTCAACTGCTCCCCGACAACGAAGAAGAACCGTACGTTACCAAACATGTTACGGGAAGTATGCAGAAACAATAAACTTGTGTATCCAATAGATTTTCAGGAGGTGATGCCCCACAGCTCCTATGTATATGTAATATTGCCGACCTGAGCTGTTACTTATCAGCGGCTCCAGGCGATAATATGACATTCTTCAAACTTTTGTATCCCTTCACTTAATAAGAAAGTAGGACAACAATTTTAACACTGGAAAAGAAAAGATCTGCAGCACGAGATGGGATTCCTGTAAATGCAATACAAGCCTTACGTGACCAATAAAATATAACCTTGAGTGAACTCAACAACGAGTGTCCCTTGCAAGGAAGGTAGCCGGCCGGAGTGGCCAAGCGGTTAAAGGCGCTACAGTCTGGAGCCGCACGACTGCTACGGTCGCAGGTTCGAATCCTGCCTCGGGCATGGATGTGTGTGATGTCCTTAGGTTAGTTAGGTTTAAGTAGTTCTAAGTTCTAGGGGACTAATGACCTTAGAAGTTAAGTCCCATAGTGCTCAGAGCCATTTGAACCATTTGCAAGGAAGGTTCCCTGCACCACGGATAAATGCGCTGAAGTAGTGAATATTAACAGACGTCAAGACAAGAATCCCATACATACAAATTATACAGACCAATTTCTGTTCTGAATGTCCTCTGAAAGATGCACTGGGGTTGTAGGACCGCCGCACCGAGATACTTCGCTCTCTGGCGGTAGTGGCATGCAAAGCAGATTCACGCAGTGCGGTGATACCACAGTTTTGCTACACTTTGGCGTAACCGACTGACATCATGGGAAAGCGATACGTCCATACACAGATGACGTTAGTATCAGGTACACAATGTACAAAAGGTCAGTCCATTGGCGGAGCTGTAATTTCACGTGAAAAGGATTTTGACGTGATTGTGGTCGTACTATAGGAATTAACAGACTTTGAATGCGGAATAGTAGTTGAATCTAGATGCTTGGGATATACTATTTCGGAAATCGTTAGGGAATTCAATATTCTGAGACCCCAGTGTCAACAGTGTGTCGAGAGTGAGAGGTTTCAGGCAGTACTTCTCACCACAGAAAGTGCAGTGGACAGTGGCCTTCAGTTAACGATCAAGAGCAGCGGCATCGAGTAGAGTTGCCAGTGTATCTAATAACCGCAATAATCAATGTCGCATATGCGACGAATATATCCATTAGGTCAGTGTGTCGAAATTTAGCGTTAATGGACTGTGGAAGGCGACAACCGTCGCGATTCCCTTTGCTAACCGAAGGATATCGCCTACAGCGCCTCTCCCGGGGTCCTGACCATATGGACTGGACCATAGACGACTGGAAAATCGTATCCTGGTAAGATGAGCCCCGATTTCCGTTGGTAAGAGCTGGTGGTAGGGTAGGAGTACGGCGCAGACCTCACGAAGCCACGTACCCACGTTATCAACAAAGGACTGTGCAAGTTGGTAGTGGCTCCAAAGTGGTGTGGGCTGTGTGTCCATGGACTCGCTTCGTTTCTGTGGTTCATCTGAACCTCTTGGGGTCCATCTTCAGCCCATTATTGACTTCATGTCCCAAACAACCATGTAATATTTAGTGATAACAATGCACCATTTCACTGGGCCACAGCTGTGGGCGATTTGTGTGAAGTACATTCCAGACAATTCGATAAAATTATTTCGCCATCCAGATCATCTGACATGAATCCCAATGAAATTTTATGGGACATAAAGTCCTGAACCGGCAACAGTTTCATAAATATGGACGGCTATAGAAACAGCGTGGCTCTGTAATTGTGTAGGGGACTTTCAACGACTTGTTGAGTCGATGCCACGTGGAGGTGCTGTACTACACCGGGCAAAAGAGGTACGGCACGATATTAAAAGGTATCCCATGTCTTTTGTCATCTCACTGTACTTGACAAACTACTACGGAAGAAATTACAGGATTAAAGAGTGACGCATGGGATGAGCCCTCTCCAGTACACCTTCAGCTTTGTGATCAATACGATTTAAAGAGCAAAATGATTCGAAGAACATGAAAGTAACTAACAAGAAACAAGTCAACTGAAGACGAAACTAGCGACTGATATTTATTGCCGGCCGGGGTGGCCATACGGTTCTAGGCGCTACAGTCTGGAACTTCGTGACCGCTACGGTCGCAGGTTCGAATCCTGCCTCGGGCATGGATGTGTGTGAAGTCCTTAGGTTAGTTATGTTTAAGCAGTTCTAAGTTCTAGGGGACTGATGACCTTAGAAGTTAAGTCCCATAGTGCTCCGAGCCATTTGAACCATTTGATATTCATTTCTACGTACGCTCTAGTGATGATATGTATTGTTGGCACTTTCGAGAGCCTATAGTGACCTTCTTTCTTTGGTCGCCTTCGGGGGTTGGAGTGATCAGAGGTGTTGTTCAGCTACCTTAGAGACTACTGCTCTGTAGACATCAGTCTGCAATATGCCCAAAAAATGAACTAAGAAAGACAATAAATAAAGGTTATCCTCAGAAACTACCATTTTGGGATGTTGCACTGGTGCCTATACTAAAGATACTTTTTGACGGATGAATCGTAACTGGAATTGTAGCATTAGGACATGACATGTTCATTATAATTGCTAATTCCAGAATAATGATTAAAGAGAAATGTAAACAGAGCTTCATGAATTTGAAGTGTAGTGTCGAAGATTCATATCGTCATTAGCGCCTCAGAAATCTACGAAACTCCTGCTGAAATGAAACGTAGGATGAAACGGTCTAAGAATTATTAGAAGCGCAAATATGAGATATCTAGTACTCCTTGACGAACGTGGTAAATTTGCACATCGTATGGAGGAGGTAGGAAAAAAATATACAAATGTGATTAACAAAATTATAACCTTCGCTGGTATTCAGTTTCGACTTCTCTCGAGAACGATCAGAGCGTACCACTAATCAATATCAGCATCAGCAGTAGGATAAGGTGCGAGCGTTTGGGCACCTATTTAGCAGCTTCAGAAGTCATTAAACAGAAGAATTCAACGAAGTGTGGTACTAAGATTAACAGACACTTACTGAAGTGCCCCTAAGGATGCATTGTTAGTATTTCTAGCAACACGGCCATTAGACTTGAAAATCAGTAAAAGGAGAGTCCTTTATTCGTTGAAGAAAGGCTGTCAAATGAAAGTACAAAGGATACATGGAACTGAGACCAACACAAAATGTTATATAACTTAGACAAAAGGAACGGAAGATTTCTGGTACAGATAGATGAACGTACCAATTGGTTACTAGCGTTAGAAAGAGACTAAAAATGATATTCCTTAATCCGTCGAGTGGACTGATACGTTACCGGACCAGTCATGGACAGTATTCTACGTATCTAAACAAATGCAGAAAACAGATGAAAAACAGTTGCCCCTGTGGCAATATGGGCCCTTCAAACACACATTGTTGGACTGTACGTTTTACAAACACGCGGGGGTAATGGCCGTCAGGCATTAGGAATGTTGGATCCCAAAACATCTCTGAGGATCTCCTCAACCAAGCGCTTCTTGGATGATACTCCAGCCGCAGTGTGCAGGAAGGACAACGAAGACCTCATGAGGTCTTTGTTGTCCTTGAACACTGCGGGTGGAGTATATATGTAGTACTAACAGTAGTTACATTACTGGTCTGGGATTTGACTGTAGTTTTCTAATGGTAGAAAGTAGTGGTAGTGTTCCCGCATCTTTTAATACTAATTATATACATTGTTGTTGTGGTCTTCAGTCCTGAGACTGGTTTGATTCAGCTCTCAATTATATACATATAATGGGTCAAAAACGGTCTGGAAATCTTTTAGGTGATGCTGAGAACTAAATTTAATGATACGTAAATACGTTCCGCTGTTTCGGAGTTAATTAGCGCGGAAGATAGCCAGTCAGGCCTTCGCACGTGCTAATTCGAAAGACCCACCATAGACGGTATCGCCATAAATATTCTTCGTTTGTTTTCCGAAACAGGACAAGAAATCGATACAAATACTGGACATGCGACTGTAGTATGGATCGAAACCGAGTCAGAGGATCATCATTGTTGTGCGCTATGATCTACGCTATGAGAGCAACCAATACTATTTGTATCTGGTGGCCCTCTAGAATTTGCGCACACAATGACCTGAATGACCACCGAATTTTTTTGTTAACAGTTATTTCTCAGAACAATGCACAATGCAACATCTGTACAAGGTTTTCTGACAGTTTCTGAGAACACTATATTTATACACTCCCAGTAACCTTTGCATGTAGGATAAATGATGTGAGGATACTATAGAACTCTTACTCAGGGAATATGTTTAGGCTGTGATAAGGCCTAATGGCATAAAAAAATGTTTCTAACACATGTAAATGGGCTAATGTTGTCCCGAAGAATATTGTGGAAATAATCGCACGATTCACAACGGGGCTGAATATCTTCTATATTGCTTTTTGTGTAGGCTGTGATGTGTTGGTAGTGGGGGTGGCTAATAACGGCAGTCAGATATCTAAAAAACAATAACATGGTAATAAGTTTGTTAACACTATGTTCACTTAATAACTGAGATATACATAAATTTGCAAAGCAGTTGGTTGTTCTGCAATGTTGCCTTATACGCACTGAGAGTTATGTTCTTGATAGATGCAAATAGTCTAGAATATTGGTACACAGCAATAGCCTCTAAATAAATGTAAATAGTGGGACAAAGCCGCCACCAACGCGTTTTGTTAGTGCTGGTGGCCCACCTCACGGTTAGATATGCACTTACATGTAACCTTATTGTTCTCCTTTGATAGACAGGTCATTAAACTATTGTTTTCCTTTGATTTCCAGGTCATTAACCTAATGTTCTGCTAAAATGATCCTTCCTTTCGATTGACATTTGGTTAATCTATTGTTCCACCACCCCGTCCTCCCTCAGGGAACCTTCAACCGACCCCCTCCCACTCGCTGCTATAGGTATACTTTAAGGTCAGGATTATATGTGTAGCCCCTCTCACTCTCATCAATTTTATTGACTACTTAATCAATTGATCCATTAATTAACCTCTCCCCCACTGGCAACCCCCCCTCTTCCAACCCTCCCACCTGGAAATTGGTGGGGAAAAAGAAAAAAAAATTGTTCAAATGGCTCTGAGCACTATGGGACTCAACTGCTGTGGTCATTAGTTCCCTAGAACTTAGAACTACTTAAACCTAACTAATCTAAGGACATCACACACACCCATGCCCGAGGCAGGATTCGAACCTGCGACCGTAGCAGCAGCGCGGCTCCGGACTGGAGCGCGTAGAACCGCACAGCCACCAAGGCCGGCTGGGAAAAAAGACTCAGTTGATCTGTCAATGGGAGGTAGTTCGATTGCTGTGTATGGAATATTGTTTAAAAATTTAGACAATGTGTAGAATATATTTTAATTATTTATGGCAGTGTATGGAATATAGTTTTTTTATTTACTTAAAGAATTTCTTCAAAAATCTATTGCTGTGTATGGAATATTTTTTAAACAATTTAAACAATGCTTGGAATATTGTTTATTTAGACAATTTACGGGATTCAAGGCAGTGTATGGAATATAGTTTATTTATTTATTTAAAGAATTCTTCAGGAAATCTATCACCACCACCCTATCCCTGCCTCCCTCGCCCCCTCTCCTCTCCCTCTCCACTCCTCTACCTCGAAATTGGCAGCTGTGCGGTGGAGAGGAAGGATGTCACGAAGGGAAATTCAAGGTTATATTGTTTTTCATAAAAGATATCAGTTTGCAGCGCTTGAATTTCTCTTGCTCGTCATTCTCCGCTGTTTCGAAAGATGCAGGTCTAGTGAGAAGTAATTACATCCATCGCATTTCTGTTTTTTTTGCCGATTGCGCAAGGAGTACTGTCATGAAACACACATCACATGCAGCTACGCAGATAAAAGTCTTTCGATTGCGAAGCACGCACTGCCTCCCATCCCGTGTCCACTGGACTGCACAGGACGCCACTGAATGCCTGGAGTCAGGATGCACTGGCAGCCCTCACAAAGTGACGACGTGGCCGTCAGCTGCCAAACCATATGCAGGTGTCAGTTCAGGTTCTGCAAGGATGAGGAGACGGGATCTCTTCCATACATGACACCTGAGAAATACCTGTCGAAATATGTGTTCACATAGGCACCGTTGCTGGCACGATGACGCATAGCTGCGGGTCCAGCACTGAGAGAGCTGTTTGCATAGCGGCTCACCCTCAGTGAGATGTTTGCATAGTGACACACCCTCGCAGGCGTAACTAAAGGGTTGTCAGTGCTACGCTGATGTCGCATGTGTATATAAATAAGAGCCGAGTCTTCCTCTCGGAACTCTTATAGTGTCACAAAAATAGTTAATGGTCGCTTTTCTATTTGGTGTAGGAACTTTCCGAATGTCTCAGCTAGTCTACATAGAAATTCTTGTTATAAAAGGATCTGTTTACGAAAATAGCCCAGAATAACAGAGATTGCAATCTTCCTAATGGCCCTAACGAGACATTACGTGTTCCCTTCCTGGATATCGTGACGTCATTCTTTCAACATACGTCTTAGAAACGGAAAACGTACTCACTGCTAAATGTCTTCATCATGTCGATGCACACTCGTGAGTACACCGTTAATCATAAAAGCATTCTTGTTGTTTGGAAAGAGAGAACTGTCTAAGCACAGATGGGGAAATCAGAACAATTGTGAAACAGAATTCGATGCGCTGTCAAACAGAAAATAGCAGGAATTTTTGGTGTCCTACAGTTACTGGTCTGGAGATGTCCTAATGCCACAATGGCGGTTAAGTTACAGCATCCCCACCAGAGATAGATGGCCTGCTTCAACTTGTCTCTGAACACTTACTTTCTCTGGACTTTCCATGGATACCTTGCCTTTATGTTTTTCGAGCTAGTTTGCAGAGACTCCTATGTCCCAGCATGAAGGAAATCTTGTGAATGAAATGAGCATTTTGATTGGCTCTACTGAATTTACCCGCCAAATTACTGATGCTGCTGGTGTGGGAGCACTGTCTGCCACTTTTTTCTGCAGACGAGACTTTCAGCCACAAAATTATTTTGTACAGACCGCCATATTGCACTGACAGTTAAAACACTCATACGTGTCTACAGATCGTATAATACACCCCACATACTCACAACGCTTCTGTGCATTGCCAGCGGAGGAAACTGCCGCTGTAAATGCAGCCCATAACCGGAGCTGTGGAAGAGCGTGTCAGCCAGAGACAGGACAACTGGCCGCAGACGACCCAACACACGAGGAGGAGCTGAGTGGTGGAGGTTCGAACGTTATCAGTACTCCCTGTGCAAACACTTATCATATTGAATCTCCTGAAATTTTCAAAAAGTATACACGATATACGCGCGGTATCAATAGTGACTCAACGCAACCATGGTATAATTTCAGTATTCACCCATCCAGGGGGGTCATATGCCTGAAGCTTTGTCGAACTCTCTGAATCAGTATGAATAGTATGGGCAGGTCCCAGCTTGGAACAAAGGCATCTGCTGAGATGCTGTTTCCGTCCCCAACCTGCTTGCTTGCTGCTGTGCTTTCGATGGCCATCTCCAGACTCACAAGAATATTGAGAACCAGGCACATATTTATCAGTGTAACTACAATTAGATATTAGGAATGCTGCCACAGTCGGACACCGAGCAAAGTACTGGAAATGTCTCCTGATGGCCATTGTTCTGGATGGGAACTCAGTATCTATAGCGCACATAATTACACAAGAAAAATCTTTCATTACACTTAGAGCTATCGATATGCTACATCTATACCTCTCTCACGATAGGATACACAGTAGCGACCACCAGACACTCGTACATATACCGTGAAGATAGTTGAGCAGCCAGCCGGGGTCGCTGAGTGGTTCTAGGCGCTACAGTCTGGAACCGCGTGATCGCTGTGGTCACAGGTTCGAATCCATCCGCGGGCATGGATGTGTGTGATATCCTTAGGTTGGTTAGGTTTAAGTAGTTCTAGGTTCTAGGGGACTGATGACCTCAGAAGTTAAGTCCCATAGTGCTGAGAGCCATGTGTATGAACTGTTGAGCAAACGCTGGCTCGGTTCCCCTCAGCACAAAAGGCGTCACTGTATCTGGACCCTAAGCGCTTGCTTGCTTTCTAAACCGATCCCCAGACTCTGGGATTACAAAGACACATGTATTTTACACGGTTTGCTAGAATTTTATACCATTTACACGATACTTCTCTATATCAAGCACATAGTAATATCAGTTGCATGGCAGTATCGCTTGGACCGTACAATTCCAAAGATGTAGACTGGAAATTATTTCTCTAGAAACCCGAAACTTAAGCAAGTTGCAGCATACTGTAAACCACTGAGTAACTAGAAACCTATCGTATCTGTGAAGAACTTTCTGTGAAAACTCGGAAAACAATAGAGGAATCTGATATTTACTCTCTCGAATACTGATGTCGGTGAGTTAGCAGATTCCAAATCATCCTTATAATTTACATAGTCAACTAAAGTGTTTCACATAACTCGACAACCAGCAAACATTTTTTCCACCGGTATTTGACCTGCAAGATACACACACCACAGTCGATGTTCTCTCAACCAAATAAAGGCGGGAAATGTGGAGAAGCGTTAAACTGTATAATTCACATGGGGAGGAATAATGATCCAGCGCAAACACCCATCCATATAGAATCTTCTCAAATATCACAACAGCTGTCAACGCATATTAAGTATTGGTTGGCTACTTTTCCGTCTGGAGGACAACACGGTTAAGTCAGCTACATTCCTGCATTCCAACAGGCCTTTGAATTATAATGGCTCCTGCCGTTAGCGGCACTCATGAATCATTCCCGCCAGAGGTCACCCCCACCGCATGCCGCGCACCCCTAGACGCAATCGTCCTTGGAACCTGGCGACGTACATTTTTGATCACTGTACTTAGAAATAAATATTACAATCGCGATCTCATATGGAAGACATTCAACAATAAGCCAAGTATTGGAAAAAGCTCCTGCTGATCTAAGTGACTCTGGAAATTGAGATATGTGTACCATTCTTATGACTTGACTTACTTTTCCCTTTGCAAACACAGTATACCACGTTAAATCCACACCTTCCTTACGACTGGACATAGTCATATCCTTTGCACATATCGGAATACCCATACACCCACACACACACACATACAAAGACAGACAGACACACACACACACACACACACACACACACACACATAGTTCATAAGCCTGATGCATAAGGCGAACCTAACACACATCCCCTATTACTAGGTATAATACTTCGCTAATATCTGATTGGTGCCGATACGAAATAAAACTGACCAAAAATCAGCGATGTGTGGACATGTCTCATACGTTTTTCCTACGAGTGGTACTACTATATCTTAGAAAGAGAGGCATAATCGTCTTACAAACAGCCAGATGTTGGAAAAACACGATGACAACAACCATACTACTGCCAGAATAGGTCTTGGTTCTACAGGTCCACACATATATCCATATTAAAATGTATACTGGCATTACCTCCAATTTATGTGGTTTATCCAGACAAATACCACAACACTTAATGTAGATGGTGATCGCCGGAGTGTATATTATCACACCAACGGTGCGGTTACACGTCGCCAACGGTGCTAACTCGTAATAAAATTACCGGATCTAGAAAACGATTCGGCTAAGGAACGTGGTAGCAATCCGGGATTTGCAACTCTCTCACGTCGCCGCTGGGTTATATATATATATATATATATATATATATATATATATATATATATATATATATATATATATATATGTGTGTGTGTATTGGGATGCAGGAATGTAGCTGGCAATATATTGATTGAGAAGGATCAGAAACAGTAGAGGGTGTGCTGATTGAGTCCTTAAGAAATGTAAACTAGATTTTCAGAACCCTAGTGCTATGCTTTCCGGTAGAAATGATGTCTTTGATTTGTAATGAAGTCTTTCCAGTCAAGCACATATCTGTGTTATATCCGATAGACAAGTATTTCAATGATTACATCCTCTAGTGAATCATATTTCTGGCACTCTCATATCTGAAAACGAGTCACCTTTTTTGAACCTATTTGCTACAGTACAATTTTAGAAAGTCCTTAATGGGAACATTGTCATAGCACCACTAATCAATTACGATGTGTAAGGTCAGCGCAAAATGAAGTCTTCTTCTGTAACATGAAGCAGTATAAAAGACAGTACGGGAACTGGGAGAAGGACGAGGATTTTGCAACTGCATTGTGGTGCATCACCAAACTACACACAGGTACTGCTCTCTGAAGCAGATCCGAGTCCCTCAGAGCCCATTCACATCTATCACCCCAACATGCTATCATAGTTATTCTGTACCATCCAACACATAAAAATTATGAACTATAAGAGATCCACTAACTTCATCTGATAGAGAACTTGATAAGATTTTTACCCTATCTCTCTCCTCCCATACGTTGGAAATAAATACCGTCTGAGCACATGTGATGATCCCATTAAATACACAGGTACTGGTTCAGTGCACAGTCCATTGTAAAGTTGCAGGAGCAGGTTTCATTTGGTGCTGAACGTACACATTGTACATTGTTAGTGGAGCTTTCACAATAAGTTCCCATTTCCACTGAACGGTCAAAACACACTCTTGTTGCATTAACTCAGGTCTGTTTCTACACAGGTTGCTGAAGTTGGTAGATATAGCTCTCTCCAACTTCTGCTCAGTTCCGACTTAAATTGAAACGATCACATGCACAAAGCTGCAGAATTGGCAGCATTAGTAAAAGGTATTAGGAACTATCTAAAATTGTACTGTAGCAGGTAGGTTCGAAAAAGGTGACTTGTTTTGAGATATGAGAGTGCCCGAAATATGATTCACTTGTGGCTGTAATCATTGAAATACTTCTTCATCGGATACAAAACAGGTATGTGCTTGACTGGAAAGACTTGATTCCAAACCACAGACATCATTACTACTGGAAAGCGTAGACCTAGAGATCTGAAAATCTAGTGTGCATTTCTTGTGGTCTCAATCAGCACACCATCTATTGTTTGTGATCCTTCTCAATCTTCCATTGCCTATAACCCAGTGGATATACTCGTATCACCAATCCTCTGATGTGGCACCGAGGCAGAATGCATGAAAAATAATGGAAAAATACCTAGCGCCATCATGAGAAAGTAGCAAATACGAGCCCGCAGCTCGTGGTCGTGCGGTAGCGTTCTCGCTTCCCACGCCAGGGTTCCCGGGTTCGATTCCCGGCGGGGTCAGGGATTTTCTCTGCCTCGTGATGGCTGGATGTTGTGTGATGCCCTTAGGTTAGTTAGGTTTAAGTAGTTCTAAGTTCTAGGGGACTGATGACCATACATGTTAAGTCCCATAGTGCGCAGAGCCATTTGAACCATTTTTTTTTAGCAAATACGAGCTTCATTCCACGTTCTTTAGCCAATTCACACTCTAAATTCAGTGATTTTATTACGAGTTAGCGCCTCCGGCGACATGTAACTGCACTGTTGGTCTCCGGCGATCACTGTCTATATACAGCGTCGCGGTATTTGTCTGGAAAAACTATGTCATTTGGAGGTAATGCAATGCTTCGAATTATAAAGCTAGTATAGCTTTTAATATGGATACTAGTGGGCACCTGCTGAACCAAGTCCAATTGTGATAGTAACATGATCATAGCGTCAGTGTTTTTTAAACATCTATTGGTTTATAAGACGATAACGCCTCTCTTTCTAAGACACAATGGTACCACTGGTAGAAAACACTTATGAGACATGTCCACCACTCGCAGATTTTCGGTTAGTATTACTTGGTATCACCAGCAATCAGTTATTGGCGAAGTATTATACTTAGTAGTGGGGTATGTATGATAGGTTCGCCTTAAGCATCAGGCTTATATAGAATGTGTGTGTGTATGTGTGTGTGTGTGTGTGTGTGTGTGTGTGTGTGTGTGTGTGTGTGTGTGTTGCGTGTGTGTGTGTGTGTGTGTGTTTTTCGACATGTGAAAAGGAAATGACGGTGTCCAGTCATAAGGAAGGTGTCGATTTGACGTGGAATACTGTGACAGCAAAGGTAAAAGTATGTTAGGTCATATGAATGGTACAGATATCTCCATTTCTAGAGTCACTGCCATCAGCAGGGGCTTTTTCCGATCTTGGATCATTGTTGAATTCGTCCAGTTGAGACCATGATCGTAATATTTATTTGTAAATACAGTGATCAAATATGTATGTGGCCTGTTTCCTAGGACGATTGTGTCTAAGGGTGGTGTCCTGTGGCGGGAATGATTCACGATTCCCAATAACGGCTGTAGTTGTCCTAATGAAAAGGCCTGTTGGGATGCAGGAATGTAGCTGATTTATTAGTGTCGTCCTCTAGACTGCCGAATAGCGAATTAATACTTAGAATGTGTTGACAGTTTTCGTGAAAGTTTAGAAAATACAATATAGATGGTCGTTTGCACTGGAACATTATTCCTTCCCATATACATTGTACGACTGACTCCTGCACATTTCCCGCCTTTATTTGGTTGAGAGAACATTGAATGTGGTGTGTGCATCTAGTAGGTTCTCTAGATATGACAAAAACGCTTTAGTTGATTTTGTAAATTGTATGGATAATTTGGAATCTGCTATAGCACCGACATCGGTATTCGTGAATATAAATATCAGTTTCCTCTATTATTTTCCGAGCTTCCACAGAAATATCTTCACAGATAAGTTTCTAGTTACTCAGTGGTTTACAGTATGCTGCAACTTGCTCATGTGTCGGCTTTCTAGAGAAATAATTTCTAATCTACATCTTTCGAATTTTAAGGTGCAAGCGATACTGCTAAGCAACTGATGTTACTATGTGCTTGATACAGAGAAGTATCGTGTAAATGTTATAATACTCTGGAAAACCGTGTGAAAATAAAAGTGTTCTTGTAATCCCACAGTCTGGTGATGGGTGTAGAAAGCCAGCAAGCAAGCAAGATAGCAAGCAAGCAGGTGTGGCCCAGAAACAGTGACACCTTTGTGCCGAGGGGAACTGAGCCAGCCTTTGCACAACAGTCTTCATGGTATATGTACGAGTGTCTCGTGGTCGCTACTGTGTGTCCTGTCATTAGGGAGGTATAGGTTCAGCACATTGATAGCCGTTAGGGGAATTAAACATTTTTTCTATGTAATTATGTGTGCTACAGATATTGAGATTCGTTCCAGAACCATGGCCGTCAGGAGTAGACATTTCCAGTACATTGCTCGGTGTCAGACTTTGGCATTTTTTTCCCTTTATTTTCATTTCCAAACCTTTACAGGAAAGGTTGGCAGGCAGCGGCAAAACAGACTCTGACAGCAATCCTAATTTTTAATTTTAGTTACACTGATAAATATATGCCTGGTTCCCAATATCCTTGTGAGTCTGGAGATGGCCGTTGAATGCACAACAGCAAGCAATAGGTTATAGACGTAAACAGCACCTCAGCAGATGCCTTTGTTCCGAGCTGGGGCTTGCCCAACCTTTGTACAGTGATTCAGAGAGTCGGAGAAAGCTTCTGTCTTATGATGTATAGGCTCGCGGCTCCCCCTGGACGGGTGAATAGTGAACTAATACCATTTTGCATAGAGTCGAAATTTGGATATTGTGTGTCACGTGTATACTCTGCCGAAGTTTGAGAAGATTTAATATGACGAGTGTTTCCGCTAGAAGTACTAACAGCGTTCGAACTCCTACCACTCAGCTCCTCATCGTATGTGGGGTCATCCTCAGCCAGCTGGCCTCTCTCAGGCTGACACGCTCTTTTGCAGCTGTGGTCACGGGCCGCGTTTACGGCGGCAGTTTCCTCAGTCGGCGCTGCACAGCGGCACGGTGTGTAGGTGGGACGTATTTCACGACTTGTACACCAGACAATCTTTTAACTATAAGTGAAGTATGGCGGTCTGCACAAAATAGTTTTGTCGCTGAAAGTCTCGTCTGCAGAAAAAAAACTGGCGGATAGTGTTCCCACACCAGCAGCGTCAGTAATTTGGGTGATAAATTCAGTAGAGCAAATCGGAATGCTCCATCCATTCACAAGACGTCCTTCACGCTGGGACATAGGAGCCTCTACAAACATGTTGAAAAAGATGGAAGCAAGGTAGCTACATGAAGTTCTGATAAAGCAAGTGTTCAAAGACAAGTTGAAGCAGACCATCCATCTCTGGTGGGGATGCTTTCATTCATCCGCCACTGTGACATTAGGACATCTCCAGAGCAGTAGCTAAAGGACACCGATAAATTCAGTTATTTTTCTGTTCTGTTGGACAGTGCTTCGAATTTTATTTCAATAATTGTTCTGATTTCCCCTGTCTTTGCTTAGACAGCGCACCTTTTCCTAACAACAAGAATGCTTTTATGATAACTGGTGTTTTAGCGAGTCAGCACAGACATGGTGAAGGCTTTTGGCGGTGAGAACGCTTACCATTTCTCAGATGTATGTTGAAAGCAGGATGTCACGATTTTCAGGAAGGGAACACGTGAGGTCTCGTTAGGAAGATTACAGTTGGTGTTATTCTGGGCTGTTTTGGTAAACAGGTCCTATTATGACAAGAATTTCCATGCAGACAAGCTGAGACATCACGAAAGCTCCTACAAGAAATTGAAAACCGACAGATAACTATTTCTGTGACATTATAAGATTTGCGAGAGAAAGACTTGGCTCTTATTTACATAGACATGTGACATCAGTGTTACACTGACAACCCTTTAGTTGCACCTGCCAGGGTGAGCCGCTATTCAAACATCTCGCTGAGGGTGATCCGCTGTGCAAACAGCTCTCTCAGTGTTGGAACCGCAGCTATATGTCATGGCGCCAATAACGGTGCCCAGCCGAACAAGTATTTCGACAGGTATTTCTCAGGTGTCATGTATGAAAGAGATGCTGCCGCCTTATCCTTGCGTACCTCAACTGACACCTGTACGTGGTTAGGCAGCTGAAGGTTGTGTCGTCACTTCGTGGGGTCTGCCGGTGCATCTTGACTCCTGGGTACGTGTGCAGTGGCGTCCTATGCGGTCCAGTGGACAGGGGTTAGAGGGCGGTGCGTGCTTCCTGATCGAAAGATTTTTTAACTGTGTAGTTACGTGTGATTTGTGTTTCATGATGGTATTCCTTAATAAAAAAAAGTCCGCATCTCGTGGTCGTGCGGGAGCGTTCTCGCTTCCCACGCCCGGGTTCCCGGGTTCGATTCCCGGCGGGGTCAGGGATTTTCTCTGCCTCGTGATAACTGGGTGTTGTGTGATGTCCTTAGGTTAGTTAGGTTTGCGTAGTTCTAAGTTCTAGGGGACTGATGACCATAGATGTTAAGTCCCATAGTGCTCAGAGCCATTTGAACCAGCCATTAATAAAAAAAGGAAAAGGATCGATGTAATTAGTTCTCGCAAGACCTGCATCTTTCCAAACAGCCGAGGATGATGAGCAAAAGAAATCCAAGCACTGCAAACTGATCTTTTTATAAAAAGAACAACGTACCCTTTAATTACCCTTTGTGACATCTTCCTTTCCATTGCACGCCGCCAGTTTCCAGGTACAGGACTGGAGAGTGAGAGAGGCGGGGAGGCGGGCGAGGGAGGTGGGGATGTGGCGGCAGTGATAGATTTCCTGAAAATTCTTTAAATAATGAAACTATTTTCCGTATACTGCCTTAAATCCTCTAAACTGTTTAAATAAACAATATTCCAAACATTGTCTCAATTGTTTAAACAATATTCCATACACAGAAATCGATATCTGGACAAATTCTTTATCTAAACGAAAAACTATGTTACATACACTGCCATAAATTACTAAACGATATTCCATACATGGTCTAAATTTTTAAACAATATTCCATACAATGCAATCGAATTCCTTCCACATGACTGATCAAATGAGTCTTTTCCCTACCAATTTCCAGGACTGAGCGTGGGATGGGAGGATGTTTACCAGAGTGGGTGAGGTTAATTAACTGATCAATGTAATTAAGTAGTCAGTCAAACTGATAAAAGTGGGAGGGGCTATTCCAGTAACTCGTACCTGAAAGTGTACCTGTAGTAGCGAAGGGGAGGGGGTTGGTTGGTGGTTTCCCGAGGTGGGTGGGGAGTGCGAATATGTAGTGCAACGATAGGTTATGGAACTGTCAATCAAAAGGAAGGATCCTTCCTTTTAGCAGAACAACAGGTTAAAGACCTGTCAATCAAAGGGGAACAATAGGTTAATGACCTGTCAGTCAAAGGAGAACAATAGGCTTACCCCTGAGTGCATACGTGCCCCTGATGTAACCAGCACTAACAAAACGCACTTGTGGCGGCTTTGTCCCACTGCTTATGTATTGCTTTATAGTGCCACTGTATACCAAAGCATTGTCCTCAGTGCAGCCTTCGAATTAAAGGAGATAGGATATAAGTCTGTAGATATAATTAATCTGCTCTCAAAGCTCTGACAGAGGATGATTAAAACGTTGTGCCCACCAGTCAGAGTCATGGACATTGTGATCATGTCAATTTAGCGTTGTGTATGTGAGGTGCCACCCAACAGAGAACAGCTAAAGTTGAAGAGTGAGTTTGTCAGACAGCATGCAGGTGCAAGGTTTAAAAGTTCTATCTTTAATGCAGCTGTAAGGGGCGCGTCAGGTGCGGTCTGCCAAGATGTCACAGATACTGGAGGTTGTCATCCCTTTCCTGCAAATTCCCGTCAGCTGGTTGCACAGATCTCGTTTAGTCTCTTATATAAGTTGTCTAATCTTATATCTGACTTAATTATTTTGATGAGTTATTGACGAAGTACGAGATAAGACATTTCACCAAAGGTAGAAGTTACAAGTTGTTAAATCACTAGACTGGTATGGCCAGGTGCAATATGTCATTCATCGTTAAGCAAAATGTACGATAATATATTGCCTATTCTGTCTGATAATACGCGGAGTAAAATAATGGAATTGACTTCTGCGGTTTGAAAATGAAAAAAATGACTCTTAGCCGTAATTCTTAGCCGTAATTGGTTAAAATTGCATAGTCAAGTCAAATTATTTCATTTTACTATTGTTATTGCTTGAACATACAGTATCCTAACAGCAGTATGTATGCTTTCCTAATGAGTCACGTCAACAATATCGAACAAAATGGGATAATATATTGGCTGACAGTTCTTTTTATATTTGATTATTTCCCTCAGTAGATTGTAGACCAGCATCAGAGAGTTTTAAAAGACCCACTCATACTGCGCCTCCGAATCCTAACGTGAATGATCAGAAACAGAGATGTCGCGCAATACGGGATCTATATAAAATACATGATACATGTTTAATTAGCATAACATGAATTATAGCGAACCATTTTCGAGACAGGTTGAATTAGCATAACATGAGTTATGGCGAGCAGTCCACTTTTCAGACTTATAAGGTAATTTTTCAACACATAGTGAGCTTGTGCGACGTTTGCTTTTGTTTTTACCATCTGTTTGCAATTTGAGATAGCAAAAACTGGTCTTTAGTAACTGTTACTGCAACGCTATTCTCATTTTCGTTGAAATATGCGGCTTCATACATAAGATGTCTGATTATGCGAACACAGCTCATGATTGATACGAGGGTTTTGGTGCCAATATGATAGTTTTATTTATTTATGTACGTTTTGCGGAAGAAGTGGGCTTTATCTGAGTATAACATTTTATGACAAAACGTATTACCAGTTTCATTAATAGGTAGTGTCCTTGAAATAAATTGATGCTGTTGAAATAATGACACGGTCAGTCAGATATTAGTCGTAAATGTATTCAGAAGGAGCTCTATCACTTCGCTAACATCTTCTGTCAGAAATATCTACGATCCAAATTACTTAAAAAGAACATGGTTTGCAAGAGTCCATGGCTGAGCTCAGTAAGGAAGAACGTGGATTTTTCACAGCCACTGTCGTGAAATTTAAGTTTCATTCATATGACACGTATACGTTACGTTACGTGTATCATCGGACTGAATGACGAAAACGTAGACAAAATGATACTATATAGCTGAACACGTTTCCGTTGTATGTAGGCGTAACAAAAATTCGTATATCAAGGACAACTGTCACCCATTGTGTACATGTACGTACAACGCTCACGTTTTACAGAGAATTTAATTATGCATTCAAGCGTGATAGAGCTCCTTCTGAATACATTTACGACTAATATCTGACTGACCGTGTCATTATTTCAACAGCATGAATTTATTTCAAGGACACTGCCTATTAATGAAACTGGTAATATATATATATATTGTATAATTCAGTCCTTATGAAAATGACAAAGGCTGAATACAAAAAACTGACATTTTGCATACTAAAATTGCTATTGTATTCTCTGTCACAAACTGTAAGAGTAAAAATGTTGCAAGGTCTACTACCAATCATTTCCTACAGTGTAAGTACGGGTACGTTTCACATGAAAGAAATTCGCGATCTACGGCTCAAAATTAGAGAGTGAATATATGCTGGAACAAGTAGTGAAGACAAAGAAGGGATTCTTCTGGTATGCCATACTAACCTCTAATTAAGAAATCAGTGGATAAACGTGGAACTTGATAAGATAACATGAACGATTATATTTCTCTCTCACCGAAATTATATAACATTGCATGCTGATACAAGTTATTTGCTTGAAAGCGTCAATATATTATGCAAACTACTGTGCTCTTGCAGACAGCTAATGAGCGGCGAAGAAAGACTTTAATATCCGTGGAATTTCATCGGTTGCTAAGTGTGGCACCAAAATATCACTTAGTTTATGGTTCACAATTGATTAAATATTTATAATATATGCGGAAAGTATCCAACAGCTACCTGCCCCAATACTGTAATAGAGGTTTAGTAATACGGTCGGTATCGAATGACAGGTGCCTACTGCAGGTGCACGCCGACTACCGCCCGCTCCCTGCGGACGGGACCCAGAACAAGGCATTCTCGGAGGAGCAGGTGCCAGCGGCCGAATCACGGGTCCGTGCGGAGAGCTGCGCTCCAAGTCTTGCTTTGGCTCGCACGGTAGTCAGGCACGTCAACTATTCGGCCCGCGCAGCGCCACGCTGCTTCTGCGGTTATAGCAGAATTGCCTCACTCCGCCGGCTCGCATCTGCCTGCCGCATGTAGGTCAAGTCTACTGTCCACCAGCGGCGACATCGCCGTCGTATATCCTCGTTGCTTTTTAAAGGAGATGTGTTCGGCTCTCACAGTAAAATTTTCTTTTATTCGTGGAATATATATTCATTTATGCATAACACGCTGTCACAAATGGTTTACACGAATCTATTTAAATAATTAGCCCGTTTTTTCTGGCGTTAGACGCAGCGAACTACACCAGGCTCTCTCTGAGCGCTATGGGACTCAACTGCTGAGGTCATAAGTCCCCTAGAACTTAGAACTACTTAAACCTAACTAACCTAAGGACATCACACACATCCATGCCCAAGGCAGGATTCGAACCTGCGACCGTAGCGGTCTCGCGGTTCCAGACTGTAGCGCCAGAACCTCTCGGCCACCAGCGGCCGGCTAGACCAGGTACTAATATATTCAAGGAAGAGGAAAATACTAGCTAAATGTAACGATGAACACACCTTGCTTGGGTTAAGCTGCGTAGCACGCTTGTAATAAAGGAAACTGGTATAATGTCAAATTTTGATGGATACTGTAACAAATGAGGACAATACCTATCCAGCATACGTTTAGCATCATAATGTGTCCAGTTTGTGCAATTAATATGTTAAAGCCACCAGATGTGTTTGGAATGTAAGCTGTTACGGTATTTCAACATTCAACACTTCGTTGCTAAATTGAAGTTGAAATTGAAATTGTACATCGTCATTTAAAGAGATAAGTAATAGCAACTACGTTAAACATTCAAGTAAAAGATGAAATTCAGGAACTGTGGAAAGGATTATGTGTTTGCTAATGGCACATGAACGCACATGCTAGGTGTGCTCAAGAAGTAAGTGTCTTTATACTTTTATGAGAAAATATTTATTTATTCATCAATATTCATGTTGTCCCCTTCAAAATAACCCCCTCATATGCAATAAACTTGTGCCAATGCTTCTTCCAATTCTCTAAGCACTTCTCATAAGCACCTTCTGGTACAGCCTTGAGTACTTCCAGCGATGCAGCTTTTACTTCCTCAGTCGTTGAAAATCTTCGTCCTTTCATGGGTTTCTTCAGTTATGGGAACAGGAAAAAGTCGCACGGGGCAAATACGGTGAAAATGATGGCTGAGGCACGATTGTCTTGCTGTATTTGTCCAAAAATCTCTCACAAGCAACGATGAATGAGCATGTGCACTGTCGTAATGCAAAAGCCATGAACTGTTTCCCAACAATTCCTGAAGTTTTTTGCATATTCCTTCTCGCAACGGCACATAACGTCAAGATAATACTTCTTGTTCACCGTACGACATTGACGTAAAAATTCATGATGCACCACGCCACAGTAATTGAAAAAACAGTCAGCAAGACTTTGTCATTTGATCAAACTTGGCGTGCTTTTTCCTGTCTTGGCTCTCCGGGATGCTTCCATTGGGACGATTGGGCTTTCGTTTCGACAACATAACAGCAAACCCGTGTTTTGCCACCAGTTATAACCATTTTCAGGAAAACAAGATCATCATTGAAATTATTCAAGAACTCCTGAGCGATGATCATGTGACGGTTCTTCTGATCAGAATTGTGAAGTTTTGGAACAAACTTTGCTGACACACGTCTCATGCCCAAAACATCCGAATAAATTGCATGACACGAACCGACCGATATGCCAACATCCTCACCAACCACTCTTATGGTAATTCCGTGGTTTTCCAAGACAATATTATTCACAGCTTCGACGTTATCATCTGCTGTTGTTCTGGGGCGTCCAGAGCGAGTTTCGTCATTGGCATCTTCTCGGCCATCTTGGAAGAGCTTCTACCACTAGTAAACTTTTTTTTATTTAGAATATACTCACCGTAGGCCACTACCAACATTTCAAGGGTATTAGAGCACTTGATTCCACATTCCACACAAAAAATTTCATGCAAATTTTTTTCTCCATTTTTTATAATAACCGAAAAACGCCGAGTTCATTAAAACACGTGTAACCTATCTGTCAAAAACAAACGAAGTATGTTGTACACTTGAATCTGTGAACATGTGTTGGGGACATGTGTATCAACATAACGAAAAGAAAGATCGATAGTCGACTGTACGTTGCCTGCGCAATATGAAAAGTCACCTTACATTTCGAACAACCCTCGATAATACTGAAACACACATATGTCTCTATCCTATTTCGGTACGTCTGTGCCGTCCCTTAAGATTTAGACAATGAAGCTACTTATCTTACCCGATTTTTAAATTTCTCATGAGCTTAACATAATACTGTTAGTAACAAAATGACTCTTAAGCACGATTCTAAACCCTATTGAGGTACATGTAGCTCAACACCCTAACCTGTGTTGTCTCAATTAGTGCCGGCTGGTGTGGCCGTGCGGTTAAAGGCGCTTCAGTCTGGAACCGCGTGACCGCTACGGTCGCAGGTTCGAATCCTGCCTCGGACATGGATGTGTGTGAAGTCCATAGGTTAGTCAGGTTTAATTAGTTCTAAGTTCTAGGCGACTGATGACCTCAGAAGTTAAGTCGCATAGGGCTCAGAGCCATTTGAACCATTTTTTTTTGTCTCAATTAGTAACTGAAGTAGTGCAGACACCGATTAATGACATAGAATTTAATTCGCCAAGAAAGGTCATAAGGAAACGTATCTGTTTTCATGTATTCATCAGAGATAATACATCCGTTGAAGTTCATCACGTAAAACGTAACAAGTGAGGTCTTACTTACCGATAATATGAAGTTATCTACTATTGACATGTAGTAATACTAAAGAATTTAGCGACAGTAACGAAAACTGTATTTTCTGTATTTATAAAGTTCAGCATTACTAAAAAAAATCAAGAGAAAGGAATTGCTATTAATAAACGTTGTAAACGGCCATACAAGTTTCCTAAATATCAGAGTCGTATTACCATTTTATTAAAGTTTGAAGGTCATTTTGTGATTTTTGGTGTTTGCCATTTAAAAGTTGGATTGCTGTGACATTCAGCCTTATGCAAAAATAATTAATTTATTTTCTATTTTATATTTACCCGGACTTGTTCCGACACCTATGTGTGATCTTCAGTGAGTCAAATTTTAATTTATCTAAAGTACAATATCAAATTTATAATATTTTATCTTCTGTAGGCCTAAGAATTACAATATGTGCATTTGCCTTTGCTTTGTTTAGACGTTCACATTAAAATTACATCGCTAAATGCACTGCATTACTATACATTAGTTTCCGCGCCCATTTCCGTTGTTTTCTTTGACAGCATGTCATCTGCAATCTAGCCATTAAGAAAATTATTGTGTATTTGTGAATAACTGATTCGTGGGTAGAGGTTATATGCGTTTATGTACTTACATTTCTCGTCCTGCTGCTTGCCTCTGGTTGATGCCTCGATCAACCGCTATTCAGTTCATTGTTTCCATTCAGTTTTTCACATCATTTTTGCTCACTAGCTCGCCTTACATGTACTTTCACAAAATGTGGCGAAACGTGATCTGAGCGGACAATTCTGACTCCATACTCAGTGTGTTATTATGCTCTGGTCTTGTGTTTGACCTGGAGTTAATTTTGAATGTTTCATCAGAACTAGCGTGGTGTGGCTGCTGGGAGAGGGCAGAATGTATGTACAGTGTATATGTGAGTGTGCGGAATAAGAGGCAGAGAGAGAGAGAGAGAGAGAGAGAGAGAGAGAGAGAGAGAAAGAGAAAGAGAGAGAAAGAGGGGTAAGGAGGGATCCGAGAAAACAGAAGGTTCGATATTTGAGAATGTCTGATTGTATTTTGTCGTACAGTGTTGTGATTTCATTCAGGACTCTCTTCCCTTGTATTACTGCTTTTTGTATGTTCTAGTTCCGCTCTATTGTGAGTTTCTGATGGAAACAGGTGCTTTCTCTGAAGATCTTAAGATCTCTATCCATGTTTTTATGATGGTGGTTTTCTTGTATTGGATGATCGGGAAACGTGGAGTACGTACTCTCAATTATTAGGGCTCTGAGGTGTTCGGAGTATTTCGATTTGAAATTTCAGCATATTTCGACTATGTAGACCAACTGGCATGAATTCCAGATTAACTGATGCATTAAATCTTCGGAGAGTTTGTCTGCAGAGGTATTCTTAGTGCTTAGATTTTTCGACACTGTGTTATTTGTGCGGAATCACATTTGTAGCCCTTGTTTCTTCAGTATGTTTCCCACACAGTGGACGTTTCTGTTACCGTATTTTAGTATGTGCAATGCTGTACTCTTTGTAGGGTGTTCCTGGTTCCCTGTGTTTGACTGGAGTTTATGTTCTTGGTTCTCAATTGTGGCTAGTGATTTGTTCATGGTTTGTTCTCTTTTTATTTGTTTTTTACTTTTGTTGTTCAGTTTGTTTATAATTTGTGTGTTGTACCGATTGTCTTTGGCTATCTGGTGTAATGAGTATAGTTCCTGTGTGTACTTGACTTTTTCGAGTGGAGTACTGTTGAGCATGTGTCTCAAACTTGATAGTTTGTGTACTTGGGGGTGATTGGATTTCATGTGCATGGTTGTACTTGTGGCTGTAGGTATCCTGAAAATCCCAAAATTATGTTTGTTGTTGATTCTGTGTATAGTGATGTGTTACAAATAAAGTTTCATTTCCTGTTCTGTCTCAATGGTGAATTATATTCATGGCTGTACTGTATTTACGTTCCTGTGTAATTGTTTTATTTGGGTGTCTATTTCATCAATCAAGCAAATGATGTCGTCCATGTATGAGTACCTGTATATAATCTCCCACTGTTTTAGATGTATGATTTCACTAAATGTTTTGTTTACAATGTGGTTTAAATATATGCTTGCAGGTAGACTGCTGATGGGTGAGCCCGATGGTAGGCAGTCCTTTTATAGATAGAACTCCTTCTTGAAAGAGATGTAGTACTGTTGTGTTACAGCCGGCCGATGTGGCCGAGCGGTTGTAGGCGCTTCAGTCTGGACCCGCACGGCCGCTGCGGTCGCAGGCTCGTATCCTACCTCGGGCATGGATGTGTGTGATGTTCTTAGGTTTTTTAGGCTTAAGTAGTTCTAAGTTCTAGGGGACTGATGACCTCAGATGTTAAGTCCCATAGTGTTCAGAGCTATTTGAACCATTTTGTTAAGTTCAAATCTTTAGGGTGACTTCTGTTTCATCTAAGTATGCAATTGTTATCTCACCTCAATGCTGCAGCTACTTTTTAGCAATGCTCATTGTTTCTTCTACTGCTACATTTGTGTATGAGGATGTGATGTCAAAAGATGCCAGGGTTTCTGTTGATGTTATGTTTATATCTTTTATCTTTTCTATCTGTTCACTGGTATTCTTCAGGTTTCTGTTGTTTTTCAAAGTGTAGAATTTCTGTAGTATTGTTTGTAAATGTCGGGCTAGGTTGTAGGATGGTGCATTCTCCAAACTGGTTTCGAGTCTGATTGGACAGTTATTTTTATATATCTTTGGTAAACTATTGAGGCTGGGTGCTTTGAGATTCTTTTGTGTCATGTATTTGGTTCGAGTTTCAGTGATGGTTCAAAAAATGTTCAAATGTGTGTGAAATCTTATGGGACTTAACTGCTAAGGTCATCAGTCCCTAAGCTTACACACTACTTAACCTAAATTATCCTAAGGAAAAACACACATACCCATGCCCGAGGGAGGACTCGAACCTCCGCTGGGACCAGCCGCACATTCCATGACTGTAGCGCCTGAGACCGCTCGGCTAATCCCGCGCGGCTCAGTGATGGTGACTATGAGGGTTTTTAAGAGTATTTGTATGTTACTTTGGTACCAAATGGTAGGATCATTAATCAATTTGATGATGTTGTTGTGTTGTATAAATTCTTCTGTTTTCTTGTTGTACTCTGCCTCTTTTATAAGTTCAAGTACATTCCCTTTGTCTGCTCTGATGACCACTGCATTGTGATCTTGGAGTTTTTTGTTTAATTTTATGGATATATTTTGCTGTGTTGTTTTTGTTTTTGAAATAATGTGGGTCTTGTTCTCCTTGATTATGTGTTTTATCTCTTCTGCTACAAGCTCCCTTGTGAAGTTGGATTGAAACCTTTGTTGTCCAACTTTTCTTCTTGCTTTCTAATGTATTCTATTTCTGTGATCAGGTTTTCTACGATAAGTGTGGCAAGTCTGTGTTTATGTGGTGTTTTGGCCCCTTTACGAGTAATTATCTTTCTTGTTTTGTTACGTCTCTGTCAATTAAATTGACAAGTCTGTCATGGAACTTGTGTTGGGTCCCTAACCTGTCTTTTCTATCTATTGCTGAGGCAGAGCTCATGGCGTGATTCAGTTTTTTGTTTTATGTTTCTTTCTTTTTGCTCATTAGCCCCCCCCCCCCTACCAATCTTTCCAGCTCTCTCTTCCTCATTCTCTCTCTCTCTCTTTCTATCTCTCTCTCTCCCTCTCTCTCTTATTCAACACACACACACACACAGTCCATACATTTTGCCCTCTCCCAGCAGCCACACAATATTAGCAATGACGAAACATTATAAATATGCGTCACAACAAATAGAAGACCAACGATGAACAAGTGAGCTGCGACAACAACGTAACACCTCTCACTGAGTTTGATGTCATAAGATCAGATCACGCTTCGCCTTATTTTGGGAAAGTACGTGTGAGATGAGCTCGTGAGCAAAAATTTTCGGGGGAAAACTGTGTGGAAACAGTGCGCTGAATAGCAATTGATCGAGACATCAAGCAGAGACAGGTAACAAGACGAAAAAAGGTAAGTACAGAAACGCACATAACCTCTACCCACGAAGCAGTCCTTTACTAACACAATAATTTTCTTCATGTCTAGTTTGCAGATGACATGCTGTAAAAAAAAAAAGGGAAACAACGCAAAAGGGCTCAAAAGGCGATGTGTAATAATGTAGTGCATTTAGCGGTGTAATTTTAAGGTGAGCATCTAAACAAAACAAAGCCTAATGCACAAATTGTGTTTCCTAGGTCTACAATAGACGTAATTTTATAAATTTGATACTGTACTTTACAAAAATAAAAATTTGACACACGGAAGACGACACATAGATTTTGAAACATGTCTGGGTAAATATAAAAATAAAAAATTAATTGTGTCTGCTTAAGGCTGATTTTCAAGAAAACCCAATTTTCGTTTTACTATTTTAGGAAATATAACACCTACTTCCATTCTCTGTGTGACTTTAATACATTGGATCTAAAATGCCTCAGGCAAGTGATTTACACTTCTACACCACCAAGAAATGAACACACATGCACCCTGCAGTTTCGTAACTTGTAGGATCCTCATGAAATATGAGTTTCCCTCATTACTAAAGATTTAATGAGTTTTTCACACAAATCAAGTACTTCTATAGCACTTCTTATTGCTAATATAGTACACAATGACAAAACATAAATTAAACATATTCAATATTAACCTTCGATAGATGTTGTTTTTTATTTGTTATTATCATTTAGTTGTGAAAATGCAGTACTCTTCATTTTACTAGAACATGATTTGGATCCAAGGTAGCGAATATTCAATGAAAAATTCTTTCACGCTATGTACTCTCATTTTATTTGACTTTCGTCTCTAGTCACACCAGTAAATCATTTAACATATGTTTTTACACACAAGGGAGCAATTTGACAGATACAGTTTTAAAACAAAGACTTACAGAACACAGTCTGACAATAGAACGCAGCATGATGACAGACTAAATGGAAACTAAATGAGACAAACTAGTTTGGTGTGCATTCCTTTCTACATATTAATCTATGTTTTTCCAGAATGTTCTAGAAATTGAAGATTATCAGGACACCCAAATTTTCTGTTACTGCAAGTTTTGAATAAAATTACTTTATTTTGTGCTGATGAATATCTGAGATATGAAGTAATATCGTAAATTATTTTATGTATGAAGTTACGAAAATAAATCAACAATTTCAAAACACAGTATCACAAGATTTGTATTTATTTACATTTGCTATCAAAATAACTTGTTTGTGGAAAAGTGTGATTTTAAAATATTATTATGTTATTATGTAACTCATATTTGGAAAAAGCCATATCCTTGTCACATTATTTATGAATGATACATATAGAAGTTGCATAAAAATAAAAATAAAATTACTGTTTATGAAGATACATACTTTATTTATACTGTGGTTATTCTACAATGACATCTGCTCTTGTTGTTGTTGTTACTGTTGTGGTCTTCAGTCCAGAGGCAGGTGTGATGCAGCTCCCCATGCTACTCTACTCTGTGCAAGCCTCTTCCGCTCCGAATAACTAATACAATCTACATGCATCATAATCTGCTTTGTGTTTTCATCTCTTACTTTCCCTCTACGATTTTTACTCTCCATGCTTCCCTCTTATAGTAAATTGGTGATCCCTTGATGCCTTAGTACGTGTCCTACCAACTGATCTCTTCTTCTAGTCATGTTGTGCCACAATTTCCTCTTCTCCCCAATTCTATTCAGTACCTCCTCACAAGTTACATGATCTATCCATCTAATCTTCAGCATTCTTCTGTAGCACCACATTTTAAAGCTTCTATTCTCTTCTTGTCTAGCCTGTTATCGTGTATGTTTCACTTTCGTACATCGCTACACTCGTTACAAATACTTTACGAAAAAAGTTCCCAATACTGAAACCTACAATCCATGTTAACAAATTTCTCTTCTTCAGAAAAACTTTCCTCGCCGTAGTCAGTCTGCATTTTATATCCTCTCTACTTCGACCATTATCAGTTACTTTGCTCCCCAAACAGCAAAACTCATTTACTACTTGAAATGCCTCATTTCTTAATCTGATTCTCTCAGAATCACCTGATTTAATTCGACTACATTCTATTATCCTCGTTTTGCTTTTGTTGATGTTCATCTTATAACCTCCTTTAACTGTCCATTCTATTCAGCTCTGCTTCAGGTCCTTTGCTGTCTCTGACAGAATTACAATATCGTCAGCATACCTCAAAGTTTTTATTTCATTTCCGTGGATTTTAATTCCTACTGCAAATTTTTCTTTTGTTTTCATTACTCCTTGCTAAATATACGGACTGTATAATATCAGGGATAGACTACAACCCTGTGTCACTCCCTGTTAAACATCTGCTTCCCTTTGATGCACCTCGACTATTATAACTGCCATGTTGTTTTTGCACAACTTGTAAACAGCCTTTCGATCCATGTGACTTACACCTGCCAACTTCAGAATTTGAAAGAGAGTATTTCAGTCGACATTGTCAAAAGCTTTCTCTAAGTCTACAAACGCTAGAAACGTGCGTTTGCCTTTCTTAATCTGTCTTCTAAGATAAGTCGTAGGGGCAGTATTGTCTCACGTATCTCTACATTTCTCTGGAGAGTAAAATGATCATCCTCCTGGCCGACTTCTACCAGTCTTTCCATTCATCTATACTGAATTCATGTTAATATTTTGCAACCGTGACTTATTAGACCGATATTTCGGTAATTTTCACACCAGTCAACAGCTGCTTTTACATCTTGCTCACCAGATGGAAGAGTTTTGTCATGGCAGGCCGTCCCGAAGCTATCAGTAGTTCTAATGTAATGTTATCTACTCCCAGGGCCTTGTTTCTACTTACGTCTTTCAGCGCTCTGTCATATAATTCACGGAGTATCATATCTCTCTCTCCATCTCCATCTACGTCGTCTTCAGTTTCCATAATATTGCTCCCAAGTATGATGCCCTTGTATAGACCCACAACATACTCCTTCCACCTCTCTGCTTTCCCTTCGTTGCTTAGGACTGATTTCCCATCTGAGCTCTTGATATTCATAAAGGGGGTTCTCTTTTCTACAAAGGTCTCTTTAATTTTCCTGTAGGGAGTATGATTCTTACCGCTAGTGATATATACTTTCACATCCTTATATTTGTCCTTTAGCTGTCACTGCTTAGCCATTTTCACTTCCGATCGATCTCGTTTTTGAGACGCTGGTATTCCTTTTCTCCTGCATCATTTACAGCATTTTCATATTTTCTCCTTTCATCAATTAATTCCAGTATCTCTTCGGTTACCCAAGGAATTCTACTCTACTAGCCCTTGTCTTTTTACCTACTTGATCCTCTGTTGCCTTGACTACTTCATCCCTTGAAGTTACCTATTGTTCTTCTACTGTATTTCTTCCCCCTGTACTTGTCAAAGGTTCCCTAATGCTGTCTCTGGAACTCTCTACAACGTCTGGTTCTTTCAATTTATCCAGGTCCCAGCTCCTTAAATTCCTACTTCTTTGCAGTTTGTTCAGTTTTAATACAGAGTTTATAACCAATACATTGTGGTCACAGTGCCCATCTGCCCCTGGAAATGTATTACAATTTAAAACCTGGCTCCTAAGTCTCTCTCTTACAATTATGCACAGAAGCACCATTGAAACTGGTATAAGCATGCTTATTGAAATACAGAGATATGTAAAAAGGCAGAATACTGAACTGTGGTTGGCAACGTCTATATAAAGGAACAAGTGTCTGCTGCAGTTGTTAGATCGGTTACTGCTGCTACAGTGGCACGGTATCACGATTTCAGTAAGTTTTGAATGTGGTGTTATAGTCGACGCACGAGCGATGGTACACAGTATCTCCGAGGCAGCGATGAAGCGAGGATTTTTCCCGTACGACTATTTCACGAGTGTACCGTGAACATCAGGTGTCCGGTAAAACATTAGATATCCGACATCGCTGCTGTCGGAAAAATACATATAAAACTCCCTGACAGTACTGTAATCAGTAAGTCTATAATAAAGCCAAACTATTATGAGTACGTCCAACTGAATGCAGGAAAAAGGCATTAATAGTATACATTCACTTAGAAACCAATCATTCGTTACCTTCTGGACTGTTTTAACTTTTGCTCCTTGGTTGGTCACTGTAGCACCTTTACGGCGTAAGCGATGAAGCGGAGCTGATACGGAAGAGACATGGCGCACATATCTGTTATAATAATTTATTTTTCCCTGCACACACTGTAGCTGCTTCAAATTCTCCGGCGAAGGCAAGTCTTGTATGGCACAGAGGTGTTCTGGACTGGGATGTATGCCTTGGGCATTGATTACATGTCCTAGATATGGTAAGTCACGAGCAAAAAATACACATTTGTCCTTCCACAAGCGAAGACCATTTTGTCGCAAGACCTGAAATAATGTTCTGAGATTGGCTAAATGTTCTTCCGTCTTTCTGGAGATCACAATATCGTCCAGATAGTTTGCTGCAGTAGGGACCGACGCACAAACAGTTTGCAGATATTGCTGAAACAATGCAGGGGCGGATGCACACCCGAATGGTAGTCGTTTGAATCGATACAAACCAAGATGCGTGTTAACCACCAAGACGCGCTGGGATTCAGCGTCCACTGGTATTTGCAAGTTCACATCTGCGAGGTCCAACTTCGAAAAATATTTACCTGGGCACAGTTTGTCAACAAGATCTTCTGGGCGGGGTGAAGGAAAAGTAGCAATCACTAGTTGTGGATTCACTGTAGCCTTGAAGTCCACACAAAGTCTTAAGTTTCCGGGAGGTTTTGGCAAAATTACTAAGGGTGAGGCCCAGAGAGAAGCCTCAATCACACCTTGTGATTCCAAATCGCGTAATGTTCTTGCGACCTCATCACGCAATGCGTGGGGAACATTGCGCGCTCTGAAAAATTTCGGTTCCGCGTTTACTTTCAGTTCCAAATGCGCTTCATAGTTCTTAGCGCAACCTAGGCCCGGTGCAAAAATGTCTGCAAATTCTTCACATAGACGAGGAACACTGGCTGAAGGCACAGTCTGGTTCACTGATAGGACCTGATTGACTATAGACAAGGTAAACAACGGAAATAAATCTAAACCAAACAAGTTCACTGCAGAAGAAAACGAAGAACGTAAAATGACACAAGTTTTGTTTGTCCCTTGTATGTTGCAAGAGGGCTGCACTGTCCTAACACAGGGATTGCTTGTCCTGAATAACTATTTAACTTAACATTCGCAGCACACAACAGAGGTTTGCCCAGATGTTGGTATGTGTCGTGATTGATTAGTGAAACTGCAGCTCCGTTATCGAGCTGGAATGGTATGACCTTGCCATTAATGTCCAAATATACAAAAAGTTTATTGTCCTGCTGACGACAAGAGCGACTGTCTCGTGCAACGTGAACAGACACTGGTACAGAATCACTTGCTACTTGACAGGATTTCCTGCGACGTCGACGCACACTTTTTGCGGGCCGAACACAGTCACTGTTAGAGAGAGTGGCACTGGGCGGAGTGGAATTAACTACATGAATATCCATGGGCGAAGGTTCACGAGCCTGAGTATTCTTGGTTCAATTCCGATTCCGGCACGAAGCAAAGGGCCTGGAATGGTTGCTAGCGTCCGATCTGAGATTTTCTGGCAAACACTTTGAACATGTCCTTTTTTAATACAGAAAAAGCAAATAGCTTGGCGTGACGGGCTATTCTCACGCGAATGTCTAGTAGCACACCGCGGGCATGATTTTAGCACTGCATTTGCTTGCTTGCGTGGCAAACGTAGCGGAGAGCTTGGCGGCAGTTGTGCGGACGAGCGCGAGGGCTGTTTACTGTTCCCTGCAGCTCGCCCGGCGGGCCGGTTAACGTGACACACAGCTGGCAAAGTTTCAAATGATTCCTGAGCAAAGTCAAGTGTGTCTTGCCGATCCAATATGTCCATCACTTGTTGAAGGGAGGGACTGACTAGTTTCAAAATCTGTTCCCTTATATGAACATCAGAAACGTTCTGTGCAATTGCATCACGCACCATAGTATCTGAATAAGGGAGTCCACATTCACACTCAAAAGCAAAATCCCTAGTAAGGCTTTGCAAAGTTGCAAACCACTCCCGATTAGTCTGACCGGCCGTACGTTTGGTACGAAAGAAAGTATACCTTTTTGCAACTACATTGACAGATTCTCTTGCCTCGTGATGGCTGGGTGTTGTGTGCTGTCCTTAGGTTAGTTAGGTTTAAGTAGTTCTAAGTTCTAGGGGACTTATGACCACAGCAGTTGAGTCCCATAGTGCTCAGAGCCATTTGAACAGATTCTCTGAAATATGCATCTAATGCCGACAAAATTTCTTCGTAGGACAGAGTTGCTACGTCGCTTCGGGGAAATAATTTCACTATCACTCGGTACATGGATACGCCGACGCATGCTAATAAGAAAGGCTGCCGCTCGTTACCTTGAATTCTGTAGGCGGCGAGATGGAATCCAAATTGGCGTGACCACTCCGTCCAGCTTTCCAGTGCCGCATCAAAAGGACGAAAAGGTGGTGCAACTGCGTTGTGTGGCTGCGGTAGCGGTGAAGCGGCGGCTGCCGCATCATGTTGCTTCACACGTTGACCCTGAACGAGCTGTCCAAGGGCATCAAATAAGGCCTGCGTCTGCTGATTCTGCAAGCGATAAAATTCGGACAGTACATCTGGAGATTGTGGCGAAGCCATGACACAATGAAATTTAAGCAAACATAAAGAAGAAGACCCTTTTTAGACTCTTTTGAGACTCGTCGCCAATGTAGTGTTGGCAGAAGAGCCAACACCGTGTTGCTAGAGGAGGCCGAAATGCACACATTCAAAGCTCACGCAGACTGGCATGAGGTCTGGAACAATTAAAGGAGTTGAGTCTAATAAGAAAAGAACGTAGTTCTTGGAATACATAACTTTAATCCATAATTGGTGTACATCGTTCTTGTTGATTCGTTAATAACAATCTCAATAGAAACTGGTAATGGCGCCTTGCTAGGTCGTAGCAAATGACGTAGCTGAAGGCTATGCTAACTATTGTCTCGGCAAATGAGAGCGTATTTGTCAGTGAACCTTTCCTAGCAAAGTCGGCTGTACAACTGGGGCGAGTGCAAGGACATCTCTCTAGACCTGCCGTGTGGCGGCGCTCGGTCTGCAATCACTGACAGTGGCGACACGCGGGTCTGACGTATACTAACGGACCGCGGCCGATTTAAAGGCTACCACCTAGCAAGTGTGGTGTCTGGCGGTGACACCACACTTTACATGCAACATTCTATAAAACTACCCAGTTGGCATTTATATCAACACAACACCCTATGTGAACGTGTAATCCACAGAAATTTCAGTACTTTTGAAGGAGCTAAAGACACATACGGATATCAGTGTTTATTTGACGTTCCACATGCGGTTACGGTAGTATCCAGTTGTGCATCCAGTAGGTAACAGGCTTTACAAGTTTATTGTGGTGTACTTTTCTTCTGTCTGCTATTTTCAAAATATGATCTTTCAATGTATTTGCTCAATCTTCTGTGTAATTTCTGTGCAACGTAAAACTTTCACCTACTCGATGCGTTTTGAAGTTTTAAGCTGTTGTGATTTCAATTGCTGATTGCCACTTACAAATAACAACTCTACAGCCTATAATTTTTGCTGTTTAATATGGCAGGCTCGAACATCTAACGTAGCTCTATTGTATAGTTGGATGAAAAATGTGTAGTTTCATACGACAGTGTATCTCATACTTTTTGTAAGTATATGTGTATAAATATTTCATTTGAGTTGAGGTAGACTGCATATCAGAAATCTTTTGGGCTTAGTAAGAATTAGGAAGTAGATTTAAACAATTTGTTTTTCATGCGGCTGCTAAGAATCTTCTTAACAGATACAAGTTGACGAATTTTGATCACCATTCCATTTAATTTCGGAATAAAAGTAAAGCGGTACCTCGACTGACATGTCTAGCAAATACAAATTACGCAGAATGAAATTATAACATGCGTTGAACGCGTACCCTAAAGCAAGCACATAATACAGATTTATGTATGATGTCTAGAATTAATGTTAAAACGTGTACCTTGCGGATGATCCTGCTTGTTTAAAGTAAGTTCCAAATCGACATCAGAATATTGCTATCATATTATTCCTGCGTCGGCCCCTTACCTTTAATGTCCGTAGCCAGGTGTCTCGCTTCACACACTCTGAGCTGTATTTCAATACTTTTGATAGCAGTATGAAGAGTAAAAAGGAAAGCGGACGATCTCTGAATGTGTCTCCAGACTTGAGTAATGTATAGTCTCGATCTGGATCTGGGCAGTGGACGATACAAGTCACTAGAGTGGCGCGAGAAGTGTTGAGAGTCGTAATTTACTGGGGTTCTGCGGGAGTAAATATTTGAAATTTCCGTATTGTTCATTTATAAAACAACTCTGATAATCATAGCACACCCGCTTAAATAACGAAAAGAATATGGTCATTAAGCTCATCTCCAGCAAATGAAATATGAACAGTTTAACTTGACAGCCTTAACGGTAAACATGACACTCAAATCAAAGTAATTTTGATAGTGTGAACAGATGTTGGTTTAACAACAAAAGGAGAGAAAAAGTAATACAAGAACCCTTCAACTAATTCAATATACAGACAGGACCAGAAGAATGGCAAAACAAGTTTTGTTGGCACCAGCTCAAGAGACTGTTTCCTAAATAAAACATAAAATGAGAGACCACCTAATTCATCCAAAAGCTAAATCTAACTTTCCAAAAAAATGGCTCTGAGCACTATGGGACTCAACTGCTGAGGTCATTAGTCGCCTAGAACTTAGAACTAGTTAAACCTAACGAACCTAAGGACTTCACACACATCCATGCCCGAGGCAGGATTCGAACCTGCGACCGTAGCGGTCTTGCGGTTCCAGACTGCAGCGCCTTTAACCGCACGGCCACTTCGGCCGGCTCCTAACTTTCCAAATAAAAGCTAAAAGTACTTAGAATAATCAATTCATACACTACAGAAGAAAGGTCTACACATTGCAGGACTCTCTGAAAACATAGACCCGTTCAGAAAATGCAAAAACTACGCCAAAAGAGTAATTATAAGAAAATTTAGCCAGTGAAACGTAGCTTAACAACAACTAACCAGTAAGACCCGGGGTCAAATTGAAATACAACCTACAACAACTGAAACGTATTTCAAGCAACCACAACCTGACCTTGCAGTGACATCATGATTAAGAACCTAGTTAACAGGAAGACATTGAACCTTAGAATTACTAGCATAGCTCAAACGTGTATCACCGCCAGACCACTGACTGCTCAATCAATGTTCCATCAAGCTCCGAGATAAGACATTCTTCTTTGGCACAGCCGTTAATGAGAACGTACCACAGGCAGAAGTCACTTGTGTTGAGCCAGCAAAGTCTTCACTGCAGCCAAGATGCCAGGTACTACTGCCCACTCCAGTTCTGGAACTGACGCCTGCGTGTTGGTAACAAATAACCACTCAGCGCTAGGCCATGACTAACTGCCCACCTGCTGGCCGTGCGAACCTACAGATTCACCGCAAAAATTGTAGTCTCTGTTGTTTACTGGTAGATTTCTCCCTACTGGCTCTCCAAAGACTGCTTCTCCCAGTCCCTAAAACAACCATCCCTGCCCCCGCCCTCGATACGTGCAGGGCCACTATCACGCTTTGCCGGCAGCCAATCATCACCTGTCTTCTCAGGTACAACCTACTGGACTCAGTGGCTTCGTTAAAGATCAGTCATCTGCCAACCGTGAGGCAACATTCGCTGGCCAAGGATACCTCCATCATGTTGTCAGCTTGCTAATTACCACTCGTGTCCGCAGGCATATCCTTTGACACCAAGAAGTGCTGTTGCTTGTCGTCCAGTTCGAAGAAACAGAACCTGCTAGACGAAGACCGTACCAGATGGTAGCCCCTCCGTGGACCAAAGCCACTCTTAAAGTGTTGTACCACTACATCAGCTCCAAATCGTGGCCACTTAATCATCCGACACCAGGCCCTTTCAAGAGTCACTTACAGACCCTCGTCGCCTCGCGTTGGCGCCTTCTGCCTTAGTCGAAACGTATCTCCAGCCATACCTCCAAGTGCCGGGTGGGGAAGAACCTTAGAGGTGTGATCTGCCACAAAGTCACGGCACAGCTGCAACCTGTTTTTCTAGTTATCATACTGGTCATTAAACCTGGACGCTTTAGTATTATCACTTTAATAACATGAGGCCCATGGAATTACACGATAAGGCTGCTAAATCATCATCGAAATAAGCAGGGTTTCATTCATGGGACTGAAATGCAACCATAAGTTGGGTACAGTGTAAATCAAATCTCACCCGACCAAATGACTTTCTTCCATTGCTCCATGTTCCAGGTCTTATGGCTTCGGCACGCCGGCCGGAGTGGCCGAGTGGTTCTAGGCGCTACAGTCTGGAACCGCGCAACCGCTACGATCGCAGGCTCGAATCCTGCCTCGGGCATGGTTGTGTGTGATGTCCATAGGTTAGTTAGGTTTAAGTAGCTCTAAGTTCTAGGGGACTGATGACCACTGCAGTTAAGTCCGATAGTGCTCAGAGCCATTTGAACCATTTTGCTTGTCTTGTTACTGGCATTAGTATTACTGATGACTGATTCCTGGAATTCGAGCTCGCCATGCAGTTCTCTGATTATTCAACTCTCTTACGGCGTTTTGGTTCTGGTAACGTTGCAGCTGTCGTCCATTCGTTATTCGGCACAATCCCGTTCACTGACTGTCTGTCACGATAAATCAAGAAACACTTCCGTCCTCGCAGTAACTTAGCGGATGATGTTTTTCCGCTATACCTGTATGCGGTGTAAGTGTTGGATACCGTGCCTCTTGAAACACCAAGCAAATTGACTACCTCGGTCACAGAAGCACCCACCGCACAAGCGTCAACTATTTATCCATTTCTGAATATATTAGGGACCCCTAATATCACGGGATCATATACACACATCAAAAAGTTTTGCATCACCTCAGTTCCGAGTGTTCCGGAACCTATACAGAAAGCCGCGTGGGATTAGCCGAGCGGTCTAGGGCGCTGCAGTCATGGACTGTGCGGCTCATCCCGGCGGAGGTTCGAGTCCTCCCTTGGGAATGGGTGTATGTGTTTGTCCTTAGGATAATTTAGGTTCAGTAGTGTGTAAGCTAAGGGACTGATGACCTTAGCAGTTAAGTCCCATAAGATATCACACACATTTTTGAACATGTACAGAAAACTGGAATAGAGATCAACATATACATCATTTCCACCATTTTTTTTTGCTCATGAAAACCACACATTGCTTGTTGTACCACTATACCGTGAGACCTTAAGAGGTGGTGGTCCACATTCCTGTACACACCAGTACCTCTAATACCCAGAAACACGTCCTCTTGCGTTTATGCATGCCTGTATTCCTCGTGGCATACTATCCACAAGTTCATCAAGGCACTGTTGGCCTGGATTGTCCCACTCATCGATGGCGATACCGCGCAGATCAATCAGAGTAGTTGGTGGGTCACATCGTCCATAAACAGTGCTTTTAAACCTATCTCAGGCATGTTCGATACGGTTCATGTCTGGAGAACATGCTGGCCAGAATAGTCGAGCGATGTCGTTATGCTGAAGGAAGCCTTTCACAAGATATGCCCGATGGGGGCGCGAACTGTCGTCAATGAAGACGAATGCCTCGCCATTATTCTACCGATATGGTTGCACTATTGTTCGGAGAATGGCATTCACTTATCGTACAGCCTTTAGGGCGCCTTCCATGACCACCAGCGGCGTACTTCCACCCTACATAATGCCACGGAAAAAAAATCTGGGAACCTCTACCTTGCTCCACTCACTGGACAGTGTGTCTAAGGAGTTCAGCCGGACCAGGCTTCCTCCAAATACGTCTCCGACGATTGTCTGGTTGAAGGTGTAAGCGACACTCATCGGTGTAGAGAACTTGATACCAATCGTGAACGGTCCATTCGGCATTTTGTTGGGTCCATCTGTACCGTTCTGCATGGTGTAGTGTTTGCAAAGATGGACCACGCCATGGACGTCTGGAGTAAAGTTGCGCACAGTTTGAGTCGTAGCACCACGTGCTGTGGCTGCACGGAAAGCATTATTCAACATGATGGCGTTGCTTCCAAGGTCCTCCGAACCATAATCCGTAGGTAGCGATCATCCACTGCAGTAGTAGCCCTTAGACGGCATGAGCGAGGCATGTCATCGACAGTTCCTGTCTCTCTGTTTCTCCTCCATGTCCGAACAACATCGCTTTGGTTCACTCCAAGTCGCCTGGACTCTTCACTTATTGGGGGCCCTTCCTGGCACAAATGAACAATGTAGACGCGACGAAGCGCGGTATTGATGGTTTAGGCACGGTTGAACTACCGACAACACGACCCGTTTACCTCTTTCCTGGTGGAATGACAGGAACTGATCGGCTGCCAGAACCCCTCCGTCTAACAGGCGGTGCTCATGCATGGTTGTTTACATCTCTGAGCGGGTTTTGTGACATCTCTGAACAGCCAAAGGGACTGTGTCTGTTATACAATATCAACAGTCAACGTCTATCTTCAGGAGTTCTCGGAATCGGGGTGACGTAAAACATTTTTGAAGCGTGTACTTTAACTGTCTTTGGTCCTTGATATCCTACTGTAGGAGGCTTTCCGCTGTCACATGCGTGGTACGAACATCACGCCATGCAAACGGAATACTGGTGTCGTATGGACCCCCTGTTCTTTCTCCTAAGTTTTATTTATCTCCCGTGGTCTGCCTGTAGAAGCATTCGTTCCATTTTCCCTCATGACAATACTAACTGCAGATCTCGTATTGTTTACATCCTATGAAATCAGATCCTTAAATCAATTATCCGCCGTCATCGTGCTCCACTTAATGACTACGTTTATTTCCGATAGCCCGTCGTTGCCGATGATATGTAACATTGAGCGGCAAGTCATGACTAACAATGGAGTTCACTTAAAATTCGCTTCGCACGTCACTTGACTACAACAAGACTTGTTTCTCCACGTGTTTCCTTCTTTCCTCGAACGCGGGAATAAGCGGGACCCCTTTAATGAGAATCTCCGCTAATTTCCTGGCCCTCTCTACCAATTTAACCACACGATGTGGCACACAGGTTAGAACATTGCACTCGTGTTTTGGAGGACGGCGGTTCAAATCTACGTCCAGCCATCAACATTTACATTTGCCATTTTTCCGAAACTACTCTAGGAAAAGTACGGAACTGTTCTTTTCAAAGGGCACAGCTGATTTCATTCCGCATTCTTGAAATAATACGAGCTTATGCACTGTCTCTAATGACCTCGTTGTCGACGGGACGTTGAACCCTAACCTTTCTTCTTTTTGTCTACCAATTGCCGTGAAAAACACTATCGACCCGCCCGTTACCTCCGAAGCAGAATTCAGACGAGAATGTAATTCTTCTATGTACATTTCGATGAGTAACACAGGTTCTGTGGTCAACAAAATATTGCTCGAAATCATCATGTGCTTGTGATCACCAGTACCACACAGCGAGTATGTGATTATCCCTCTGCATCAGCCTTCTCCTGGGAGGCATTATTCCACTTCGCCTATATTTGCATTTAACGGTCGTTGCTCCACCTTAGGCAGGGTCTGAAGCGATGGGAATGGTTGATCCCTTCTTCGCCTCTGGTTTCATGACTCACTGACTTGATTACGCGGCGTCATTGATCTGGCGCTTCATTCCAGCTCTCATCTCACGGTCGTTGGTCCCAAGGTGAATCCCAACCTAGCCTAAGCACGTCATTTCTCCTGTCTCCCGTATTCTGCCCTTGCGAAAATATTTGGAGGGTTGCAGTCAGGCTGACTTGCTTTTCTATTACATCGTGACACCTCAAATTTCCCACAAATTGTCTTTTGATTGTAATGCACAAGTGTGGGAATGTGTGAATGCAAAGACCTTTGATAATCCCCATCCGTTAACTATCGTCCCACTAGCCCTCCAGAACGCCTCGTCTGTTTCCATCGACTGTCATGGTTCTGAAACATTCTGACGCAACAAACATTCATTCTTGCAGTCGTCTATGCGGCCACTAAGCAGTCATGAAATTCATAAACTATTTATTTGACCTACTTTCACTGATGGAAGGATTGTGCCGGCAGACTCCTCCTGCTTAAGTATCTGATGTGCCGCTAGTAGGCCCTCAGACCACGGCTTTCGCACGTATACCTAGATTCCTGTGACACGCCTTAGTATGAATACGCCGATTAACGCCGAACCTGTCCAGTACTATATCGTCTTCTGGTAATGTTAACTTTGTAGGTAAACATGTCGGCGAGACCTGTGTCTCACAGCTGTTTTCCACTCCGACTGGAAACTGAAGATTTTCGAGGGTCGATATTCAGATTGTATGTTGTCTTGTTGTTGTGCCTGAGTGGATGACTTTTTTTTCCTGTGTCAGTGGAGGTGAAGATTTCCGTCATTTAAAACTGAGATCCATCTGCACGCCATTGGTAGACAAAAACAATCACCTTGCACATCACACTGTGTTAGACTGTTTCTGCCAGGATTTCATCAGGTTCTCACATAAAATGATGCCCCAGCACTGCTTTCGAACAAGTTGCCTGGTTTCCTTTCCTCATCTCCACTAGTTGCTTTGTTTGCCTGTCGCTGCTCTGTATCAGTTCTGCTAATTGTTCCGCAGTGATCGTCAACACTGCGAGTATCAGATCCAACACGCTTGGTTACTTATTTCTCCTACAGGACGCCCTGTGGAGCCACCCCAACGCCTTCACTGGTCCCTAGTTGGTTGTCCGACTTCATATCGACTAATTTTCCTAAATGTCAATAGATTCGTAGAAGACACGCCACAGGTAGAGCAATGATGAAATGCCCATCACGACACTAGTTTGCATGGAACGGAGTTGCAACCGGGGAACACAGTAATGTAGAGGCAGAAATAAGAAAATAAGACAACAAATGGCAACACATGCAATTTAGAATACAGGAATATACAGGAGGGACAAAATACGTACTGTGCCTGACCAGACACGTCAAGCAAGCAGATACACGGTAACTACATTATTGCCTATCACATGCAACGTATTCAACACAAATGAATCTTCCAGTCTCACACAGACACGGGAACTTCATCTGTTTGCCTAAGGCCAAGCATAAAATAGTCATCGTGTCCTACTATAATCCAATTATTTACTTAGTTAACTATAAGACATATCCTACATGAGACGCTAAAATGCGATAAATCGGAAATTTTAGAGAAGATATAGGGAAAAATTAATGAATTTCTTGTTTTCTGTGCGCCAGGTTAGATCAACATTAATCAGAGTAAAAATTATCTGTCCACTGGATGTACGTGAAACATCGGAGTGAGTGAGAGATGAAAACAGCTATATCAAAACAATTTACTATATCTACAATAAAAAATGGAAAAAATCACTAAATACAGCGACTGAGGGTTCTTGGACTGGGTAAACACGGCATTATAACGATTTTATGAGGACCTCGGTTACCTATTAGATCTCACCAAAGTCTTCAATTGGCTGTCGACCGTGTAGTGTATCTCTTGGGCTGCCGCCTTGTCCTTCACCGCTTGCGAGTGGGCAGTACATGGCGCATGACTGAGAGCTGTCGGTGATTGAAATTCCTGTTCCCACTGTGCAAGCAGAGAGGACTAATTCCATGGTTCACTGATGAAGTCTGCATATCCAGATGTTTCTCCGTTCAGTATGATTAGTCATCTCGCTGCGGCCGAATTACAAAGGCGCACCAAAGGTATCGGATTTCAAACGAGTGACTGTGGTCGTGAGTATGACTCGTTGCCAGCATCGTCCGTCGTTCACAACAGGATAAATACTGGCATCAGTATTGGAAGCTGACAGCGAAAGCAACAGTAGATAAGGGACATAAGTCTTGCTTCATAGAAGTTAACGAAGTCGAATGCTCGCGAGAATAAGCACTGGACTGGACTGAACTCCATCACAGACTAGAACTGGAATCAGAACAACATGGGGTGGACTTAAGTCATGCCGCAATCGGATTAGGACTGAAGGCAACTGCAGGCAATGCCCTCACCTCCAAGTGTTAAGGTGAATCCCCAACGTTAACTAACTCAGAAGAATGATAACAAAGTTTCACTGATCACTGACTGTCTCCACTGAGGAAGTTCACCGAATGCGATTACCGAATCTCATAACCCAAAAGCAAAGTTCTTTACTCTTCGGCTCTCAGGTTTCTGATCCACGTCTTCCCTCCACAGCACTTCCACAGCGCTGAAACTTGTTGTCACATCTTATCACTGGCTGACGTTGTATCAGTACCAAGCAACACATGATTCTTCCTGCAAAGTCACACATTTTCTGGAATTCACTACAATGTAAACTGAAGAGTCATTAGAAAGCTTTTAGTTGCATTTTATATTCAGCACTGGAAGCTTTTGAACAGCTTCATATTCAGCTGAGTGAAGTTCTGTGCATTGGTGGAGATATTTGTGTATTCGGTAGTGTCACCAACTATTGTATATCCACAGCCGAAATCGATCTCGTATTAAATGCTAACAAGTCATCCATACACTGAATTCACCTCAAATATCTGTCGTCACGTGAACTTCGTCCACCTATGTAAATCCCTGCTGGTCGGTATCGGCAAATCAGGGACTAATCAATAGAGCGACTTAGTATTTAGCTTCGTCGGTCTCGGTGGCGGTGGCTGTGTGGGCTTTCCGAGCGTGAGGTTGCCGACGATTGTAGGTGCCGCAGGTACCGTGTGGCCTTCGACCTAGCAGATCTGCACCTTGGATTTTCCTACCAGGCCCTCCTCGCAGTTGATCCACACCAGTCATTCACTAGCAGCGGGTGTGTTTTCACTGTCAGTTACATTATGACCTCGCCGACAATCTAGATTCCATTTAGTTTCGTAGTCCTAAGTTACTTGAGTTCTGTGCCCTGAGTAAGAGAAATACATGCAGCAACGAATAGGAAATCTGTGTTCTCAAATATGGACATCGCTAATGGATGTCCAAGAACCATGATGAATATATGAATTGGTTTTGCGTGAATTTCAAACGGAGTGAACTTCAGAACCGAAAAAAATTGCTAAAAAGTAAAATTATGGCTGAAGAGCAATATTCTTCCCAACTGACGAAGCACATGTGCGGGTTAAGAAACGAATGCGTAATTGCATGAAAAAGTACACGAAGAAAAGACAGCAACTGTTTTCCAGTTTTTTAAAGCGGTATTTCGAGATTTGAGTGAGAAAATTACAGATTTCGTCGTAAATATGGCAAATAATGAGACTTCCAAGACTGCGTTGTGTAGAGCAAGAAGGGAAACTACTGGCACGACCCAGAATGCTAGCACTACTGTGGTGAATCAGGTGGGCGAAGATATTTTGAAACTGGCTGACGGCAATTGTTTTTTGAAAACTGATGATTGTTCTGTTCCTGAGAAAAGGATTCTGGTGATCGGCTTTGAAGAACGATGGAAACCCTGTGTGTAAATGAAACTTTTCTTATGGACGAGACATCTGACAGTTGTACGAAACAGCTCAAACAACTGTACACCATACACGTTGACATCGGAACCGTAAAATAATTGATGTTGTTATTTCCCGTTTTATTTACTTTGCTTCCGGATGAAAGTGAAAAGAAGAATTGCAGTGCTAGACTTTGAAAAGGCCACAATTTAGGCTAGCAAAACAGTGGTCCCCAAAATAGTCCTTTCTTGTTGCTATTTTCACTTCAACCACTGTTAACGCACAGAAATAAAAGAACTGCGACCAGTGGAGGAATACAGAGATTGAGGAGAAGTCCGATTGTCTTATCATATTTATGCTGCCGTAGTATTTCTTCCACCAAACGATGTTGATGAGGCATTGATGGTAATAAACTATACGGTCAATATACAGATGGAAAATACAAGTGTACCAATTGAAATGGGGGCCGTTTTGAAGCATGGGCAAAGGACCACGAATGCCGTCGAAATAGGAAACTAAACTCTCCTTCCTCCAGAACAAGCATCGCTAGGTCCAACGGTACAGAACGACCACGGTGTCATCCTCAGCCCAAAGGCGTCACTGGATGCGGATATGGAGAGGCATGTGGTCAGCACACCGCTCTCCCGGTCTCAATAAAATAGCTCTTCTATTGGCCTCCACAATGGCTCAGAGACCCACGCTTGTCATCAACACTCGGCATACATGGACCGTGACGCATCCGAATTCTAGCCCACTCCGAGAGTAATTAACTTCAGTGATCTGATGGGAAAAGGGTGTTATAACTGCGGAAATGCCGTTCGCATAGGAAACACATCCGAATGTGTATTTCCTAATAAATAAGCTGAAGGAACAATCAGGAATCCAATATCTGGGGAAAAAAATGTTCCATTGGCCTGTCTCTCACAAAACAGGTATAGTGATACATAGATCTTGACAAAATGTTAAAAGACATCACACGAATACGTAAGTACTAGGGTGATTTTAAGAATATGTTTGATATGTCTGGATTTCCTACTAAAACTGAGTGAGATATTAAAATTCACAAAATATGACAAGAAGTTTAATCATTTGCTGCAGTAATGTAACTGAAAGAAAGGAAGATAAAAATGTACAACAAAAAATTATTAAAAGTACCTCGTGCATAGATAGTTCTAAGACTGTATGTATTGAAGAGGGATGTTTCTATCACAAAACGGTCGGCAGGGACCTCTACTGTTGTGACTTCTTCCATCGATCGGAAGTCTCACGGCTGTGGTCGGAAACATCAAGTTGACGACACGCTTCGCAAAGCCCACGATCGAAAAGCCTACAACGCCGTGGTGGCCAAACAAAATAATCTGTTACCGGCCTTAACTACCCCCTGATGGGACAACGTCACAAATATCGACTGTCACTAGGACGTATGTTCTTTCTTTTTAATTATGTATAGCATGGTGCAATCTTTTTCTCTCGTGTCTCACAGTGTCTCTGTATTAGCACGGACTTTTCAGCCCTTCACGAGCTTCTTCTGATCAGATTCTTGTCCCAAAAACCCATTCGTCATTATCTTGACATTTACATCACACAGTTGATAGCTGCTTCTAATATTGCCTTCTCCCCAGTAGCTTCGGCTCACCGGATGATATAACTTGCAAATGTTCTCTCTTCGTTCAGAACGTCATTAACTAATCTACTACCCAATTACAGTTCCACGTAAACTTTATTCGTATTTCTCATTCTAAATTTTAGGTATGCTCGAGTAGGAAATGGTTTGAACCTTTTGTGCAAAACTCAACGACGAAACAAGTTTCGTATGATATCTTCCTGCCTAGGAACATGACTCTATGAAACTTGGATTAGCTTCAAAACCCATAGCAATTGACATACACTGAGGTGACAGAAGTCATGGGATACCTCCTAATATCGTGTCGGATGTCCTTTTTCCTGGCGTAGCACGATGCAGCACGGACTCAACAACTTGCTGGAAGTTCATTGCAGGATGACTGAGCCATGCTACCTCCAAAGGCGTCCATAGCTGCAAACGTAGTGCAGGCACAGGATTTAGTGTTCAAACTGACGTTTTGATTATGTTCCATAAATGTTCAGACGGTGGACAAATCATTGACTCGAGCTGTCGAAAATGTACCTGAAACCATTGATAAACAATTGGCAACAGGTGACACAGCACATGGTTATCCAAACAAATTCCATGGCTGTTTGGGAAAATGGAATCCCTTAACGGCTGCAAATGATCTCCAAGTAGCCAAACTAACAATTTCCAGTCAATGTTAATTTCATGTAAACACAGACCACACCATTATGGAGCCACCATCAGCTTGCACAGTGCCTTGTTCGCAACTTGGATCCATAGCTTCATGGGGTCTGTGCCACACTCGAACTCTACAGTCGGCTCCACCAATTCGGACTCATTCGGACTCATTGGACCATGCCACGGTTTTTCAGTCGTTTAGTTTCCTAGTGATGTGGTCTTGAGCCCAGGAGAAATGCTGTAGGTAATGTCATACTGCTATAGCTCAGTAATGCCAAATTTCGCTGCACGGCACAGACGGCTACATTTGTCATATGTTCCACATTGATTTCTGTGGTTATTTCACACAACGTTGCTTCTCATTAGCAGTGACAGATCTATGGAAATGCTACTTCTCTCATTCGCTAAAGTCCGCAGCTAGTGGTCTTGCGGTCGCGTTATCGCTTCCCGAGCACGGAGTCCCGGGTTCCATTCCCGGCGGGTTGGGGATTTTCACCTGCCTCGAGATGACTGGGTGTTTGTGTTGTCCTCATCATTTCATCATCACTCATGAATGTGGCAAGTTTGGACTGAGCAGAGTTTGGGGATTTGTATGGGCGCTGATAAATGCGCAGTTGAGCGCCCCACAAACCAAACATCATCATCATTTGTTAAATGAAAATCACAGCCATTTCAATGTCTGGGGTGAGTGGTAATGCCAGAAATTTGGTTTTCTCATCATGCACTTCACACTGTGGACTTCAGAATATTGATTTTCCTAACGATTTCGGAAACAGGCTTTTCCATGCTTCTAGAGTCATCTACCATTCCATGTTCAAAGTCTGTTAATTCCCAGCATATGTCCATAATCACGTCGGAAGCCTGGTTACATGAGTCACCTGAGCATAAATAACGTCTCCTCCAATTCACTGCCCTCTTATTCCTTGTGTACGTGCTTCTACCACCACCTGTAAATGTGCATATTTATTTACAATGACTTCTATCACCTCGGTGTAGCTGCTTCATCAAGTCTTACATGAAATTACTACTCTTTCAGGGACACCCAATTTCTGCAACCAGTTGTTCACCATGGCATGTACCTCTGTAGTTGCTTGTTGATTAGGAGTGGTGATAATTTCCATGTACCTCGAGAAACGGTCCATAATCGTCAAAACGTAAGAGTTTCTGACAGGTGCATTTAAATAGGACCTATAATAGCCATCCATTTTTTTTTTGGTCATCAGTCTACTGACTGGTTTGATGCGGCCCGCCACGAATTCCTTTCCTGTGCTAACCTCTTCATCTCAGAGAAGCACTTGCAGCCTCCGTCCTCAATTATTTGCTTGATGTATTCCAATCTCTGTCTTCCTCTACAGTTTTTGCCCTCTACAGCTCCCTCTAGTACCATGGAAGTCATTCCCTCATGTCTTAGCAGATGTCCTATCATCCTATCCCTTCTCCTTATCAGTGTTTTCCACATTTTCCTTTCCTCTCCGATTCTGCGTAGAACCTCCTCATTCCTTACCTTATCAGTCCGCCTAATTTTCAACATTCGTCTATAGCACCGCATCTCAAATGCTTCGATTCTCTTCTGTTCCGGTTTTCAAATGGTTCAAATGGCTCTGAGCACTATGGGACTCAACTGCTGAGGTCATTAGTCCCCTAGAACTTAGAACTAGTTAAACCTAACTAACCTAAGGACATCACAAATATCCATGCCCGAGGCAGGATTCGAACCTGCGACCGTAGCGGTCTTGCGGTTCCAGACTGCAGCGCCTTTAACCGCACGGCCACTTCGGCCGGCCTGTTCCGGTTTTCCCACAGTCCATGTTCCACTACCATACAATGCTGTACTCAAGACGTAGATCCTCAGAAATTTCTTCCTCAAATTAAGGCCGGTATTTGATATTAGTAGGCTTCTCTAGGCCAGAAATGCCTTTTTTGCCATAACGAGTCTGCTTTTGATGTCCTCCTTGCTCCGTCCGTCATTGGTTATTTTACTGCCTAGGTAGCAGAATTCCTTAACTTCATTGACTTCGTGACCATCAATCCTGATGTTAAGTTTCTCGCTGTTCTCATTTCTACTACTTCTCATTACCTTCGTCTTTCTCCGATTTACTCTCAAACCATACTGTGTAATCATTAGACTGTTCATTCCGTTCAGCAGATCATTCAATTCTTCTTCACTTTCACTCAGGATAGCAACGTCATCAGCGAATCGTATCATTGATATCCTTCCACCTTGTATTTCAATTCCACTCCTGAACCTTTCTTTTATTTCCATCATTGCTTCCTCGATGTACAGATTAAAGAGTAGGGGCGAAAGGCTACCGCCTTGTCTTACACCCTTCTTAATACGAGCACTTCATTCTTGATCGTCCACTCTTATTATTCCCTCTTGGTTGTTGTACATATTGTACACTCCTGGAAATGGAAAAAAGAACACATTGACACCGGTGTGTCAGACCCACCATACTTGCTCCGGACACTGCGAGAGGGCTGTACAAGCAATGATCACACGCACGGCACAGCGGACACACCAGGACCCGCGGTGTTGGCCGTCGAATGGCGCTAGCTGCGCAGCATTTGTGCACCGCCGCCGTCAGTGTCAGCCAGTTTGCCGTGGCATACGGAGCTCCATCGCAGTCTTTAACACTGGTAGCATGCCGCGACAGCGTGGACGTGAACCGTATGTGCAGTTGACGGACTTTGAGCGAGGGCGTATAGTGGGCATGCGGGAGGCCGGGTGGACGTACCGCCGAATTGCTCAACACGTGGGGCGTGAGGTCTCCACAGTACATCGATGTTGTCGCCAGTGGTCGGCGGAAGGTGCACGTGCCCGTCGACCTGGGACCGGACCGCAGCGACGCACGGATGCACGCCAAGACCGTAGGATCCTACGCAGTGCCGTAGAGGACCGCACCGCCACTTCCCAGCAAATTAGGGACACTGTTGCTCCTGGGGTATCGGCGAGGACCATTCGCAACCGTCTCCATGAAGCTGGGCTACGGTCCCGCACACCGTTAGGCCGTCTTCCGCTCACGCCCCAACATCGTGCAGCCCGCCTCCAGTGGTGTCGCGACAGGCGTGAATGGAGGGACGAATGGAGACGTGTCGTCTTCAGCGATGAGAGTCGCTTCTGCCTTGGTGCCAATGATGGTCGTATGCGTGTTTGGCGCCGTGCAGGTGAGCGCCACAATCAGGACTGCATACGACCGAGGCACACAGGGCCAACACCCGGCATCATGGTGTGGGGAGCGATCTTCTACACTGGCCGTACACCACTGGTGATCATCGAGGGGACACTGAATAGTGCACGGTACATCCAAACCGTCATCGAACCCATCGTTCTACCATTCCTAGACCGGCAAGGGAACTTGCTGTTCCAACAGGACAATGCACGTCCGCATGTATCCCGTGCCACCCAACGTGCTCTAGAAGGTGTAAGTCAACTACCCTGGCCAGCAAGATCTCCGGATCTGTCCCCCATTGAGCATGTTTGGGACTGGATGAAGCGTCGTCTCACGCGGTCTGCACGTCCAGCACGAACGCTGGTCCAACTGAGGCGCCAGGTGGAAATGGCATGGCAAGCCGTTCCACAGGACTACATCCAGCATCTCTACGATCGTCTCCATGGGAGAATAGCAGCCTGCATTGCTGCGAAAGGTGGATATACACTGTACTAGTGCCGACATTGTGCATGCTCTGTTGCCTGTGTCTATGTGCCTGTGGTTCTGTCAGTGTGATCATGTGATGTATTTGACCCCAGGTATGTGTCAATAAAGTTTCCCCTTCCTTGGACAATGAATTCACGGTGTTCTTATTTCAATTTCCAGGAGTGTATATGACCCGTCTCTCCGTATAGCTTACCCCTACTTTTTCAGAATCTCGAACAGCTTGCACCATTTTATATTGTCGAACGCTTTTTCCAGGTCGACAAATCCTATGAAAGTGTCTTGATTTTTCTTTAGCCTTGCTTCCATTACTAGCCGTAACGTCAGAATTGCCTCTCTCGTCCCTTTACTTTTCCTAAAGCCAAACTGATCGTCACCTAGCGCATTCTCAATTTTCTTTTCCATTCATCTGTATATTATTCTTGTAAGCAGCTTCGATGCATGAGCTGTTAAGCTGATTGTGCGATAATTATCGCACTTGTCAGCTCTTGCCGTCTTCGGAATTGTGTGGATGATGCTTTTCCGAACGTCAGATGGTATGTCGCCAGACTCATATATTCTACACACCAAAGTGAATAGTCGTTTTGTTGCCACTTCCCCCAATGATTTTAGAAATTCTGATGGAATGTTATCTATCCCTTCTGTCTTATTTGACCGTAAGTCCTTCAAAGCTCTTTTAAATTCCGATTCTAATACTGGGTCCCCTATCTCTTCTAAATCGACTCCTGTTTCTTCTTCTATCACATCAGACAAATCTTCACCCTCATAGAGGCTTTCAATGTATTCTTTCCACCTATCTGCTCTCTCCTCTGCATTTAACAGTGGAATTCCCGTTGCACTCTTAATGTTACCACCGTTGCTTTTAATGTCGCCAAAGGTTGTTTTGACTTTCCTGTATGCTGAGTCTGTCCTTCCGACAGTCATATCTTTTTCGATTTCTTCATATTTTTCCTGCAGCCATTTCGTCTTAGCTTCCCTGCACTTCCTATTTATTTCATTCCTCAGCGACTTGTATTTCTGTATTCCTGATTTTCTGTCTTGAACTTCAGCCTACTCTTAATCACTACTATATTGTGATCTGGGTCTATATCTGCTCCTGGGTACGCCTTACAATCCAGTATCTGATTTCGGAATCTCTGTCTGACCATGATGTAATATAATTGAAATCTTCCCGTATCTCCCGGCCTTTTCCAAGTATACCTACTCCTCTTGTGATTCTTGAACAGGGTATTTGCTATTACTAGCTGAAACTTGTTACAGAACTCAATTAGTCTCTCTCCTCTTTCATTCCTTGTCCCAAGCCCATATTCTCCTGTAACCTTTTCTTCTACTCCTTCCCCTACAACTGCATTCCAGTCGCCCATGACTATCAGATTTTCGTCCCCCTTTACATACTGCATTACCCTTTCAATATCCTCATACACTTTCTCTATCTGTTCATCTTCAGCTTGCTACGTCGGCATGTATACCTGAACTAACGTTGTCGGCGTTGATCTGCTGTCGATTCTGATTAGAACAACCCGGTCACTGAAATGGTAACCTCCCCCTTGGCAGTCCCCTCCCGGAGATCCGAATGGGGGACTATTCCGGAATCTTTTGCCAATGGAGAGATCATCATGACACTTCTTCAATTACAGGCCACATGTCCTGTGGATACACGTTACGTGTCTTTAATGCAGTGGTTTCCATTGCTTTCTGCATCCTCATGTCTTTGATCATTGCTGATTCTTCCGCCTTTATGGGCAATTTTCCAGCCCTAGGACAAGAGAGTGCCCTGAACCTCTATCCGCTCCTCCACCCTCTTTGACAAGGCCGTTGGCAGAATGAGGCTGACCTTTTATGCCGGAAGTCTTCGGCCGCCAATGCTGATTATTTATCAAAATTTAGGCAGTGGCGGGGATCGAACCCGGGACCGAAGACGTTTTGATTATGAATCAAAATATTTAGCTGCTTGTTGTAGCTTTTGTGATGGCAATTGCTGATGATTCATTCCTGCTTGTTTTGGACATAGTACACATTCTTACACATTCCTGTTTTTTACATATTGGTCTACATCTTCTGTCCTAGTTTTACATCAGTATTACTCTGCCGTCCTTCAATTCGTCACCCTTCAAACGCCTTACTGCGCAATACAGTACTTTCTTCAACATCTCTTCTCTCAGCTTACCAGGTGCTACAGTGCACTGTATCAACTTAGTTCACCTACATAACAAGCTGCAGTATGCAATAAATGTGGCTGTGTTGCATACAGCTTGTATTTAACATCAGCAACTTGCACTCTCTGCTACTCGACAAGGTCAGTGCTTCTACTACCATAAGTTTCCTGCCTAGACCACTTAACATGCTTCTTCTCTGACTTTCGAATAGCCTCTTTGTCGAAGTCACTTACTCTCAGTGCCCATCTAGTGAATCTGCTGCATGGTTTCTTCAACCCCAACTATCTCTTCATTGCTGTATGGCCATTTACTACCTTTAACTTCTTCCTTTACAAATAGTCTCAAAATCATATGATCATGTACATTAAGCTTATCATCTCCTTCTCCATGTGGAGTAATTCCTTTCCTAGCTGTTCAGCTACTGAATAGTGTAAGCCACAGAATGCTCTTCACTGTCTATGACTGGACTCAAAACACACCCCAGCGTGGGACTGGGAGTGTTACGTGATAGTACAAACTCTTTCCCGTAGTATAGCAAAATCAACATAGACTCGAATCAAAGCTTCTTTCTACCCCTGTAGCACAGCTTGACACTTTTCTGCCCACTCCAATTTCACAATTTTATTCCTCTCTAGCAACTGCATAAGTGGCTGAGTCGCTTCTGTGAACATCTTGACGAATTCTCTATAATAATTGGCCAACATCTAAAATGACTTTCAGTCCTTGCTTGTTGTAGGAGTCAGAAACTCTAGTACTGCTTGTACTATCCTCACGTCCGTCTGTACCCCATCACAACGACCTCTATGCCCTAAATAACTAACATCCACCACAGCAATATGACACTTCTCTGTGCTTAAATCAGACATGTGGAATTTAACCTTTCAAAAACGTTTTGTAGCCATTGCACATTCTCCTTCATATCAGCATACTTATATCAACGAGGTTTCAGACACCTTAGAACCCCGGCCAACAACTTTTTGAATGTTACTAGAGCATATTTTAATCCGAATGGCATCCTTCAGTACTGATAATGACCCAAGCAACTGAGAATATCATCTTTGACCGGTTTTCGGAAACCACCTCCAACTCATAGTATCCACTCCACAAATCTAACAGTCATAGAGAATTACTGGAACTACCTAAAGTTGTCAATGGTGTCTTTGAGTTGGGTATGAATGTGTTACCATTTTACTATTTAGAAGATGACAGTTCCAAGAGAACCAATACTTTCTCCAATCATCGGCTGATTTTTTGGGTGTGACCATGACAGCTAACACCCCCCTCCCAACCCCCCCCCCCCCCCCCCCGTGGACTAGTATTCTCCTCTAATATTCCATCAGCTACTTGATGGTCAACGAAGGTATTTATAATTGGCTGTAAATGCTGAGGTTTATGGTATGCTTTTCGATATCCTGGTGCTTTGGTAATTTGTTCGCTTTTGGGATTCAATGTTGCGTCATGGACGTTGCTGGCAATTAGACATGAAGATTAAACTGACCCTCTAATTCCAGCAAGAACCATTTCATATCAACACTCTCCGCTCCTTTCATGTGCTCTACCTCCAGACATAAATCAGTTGCATATGAATATGCCAAACACGTAACTTGTCTTAATCACCTCTGTCTATGATATATAAATTTGCTACCAACAACTCTTCGGTCAGCTTCACCTAATCAGCATCAACATATTCTAAACAGAGATGTATCACTCTCCTACAGTCTCTCTCCTGTACACATACAGTTCCTCTTCTAACAAAACAATATGAAACGTCAGTACATCATTTTTTTCTGGCGGCTCTACTACACACAACATGTCAACAAGCATCTCCAGCAACAAAATCACCCAAAGCAACTTCTTGGTGCCTCCAGGTATCATATAATGGGAATAAACCTTAGTTTTATTGTCCCTTAAGATAGATGAATCTTGTGGCAGCCCTCCACTGGTGACAGATTCCCATAGCCGGAAAAGTCTTCCTCTAGTTTCCACTGTTTGTCGGCGAAGGTCATGGCGTGATGTTTGAACAAAAAGTCAGCCCCAGACTGTGCGTTAATCTCACTTCACATGAGGCGTTACTTCTACATGTTACTGAAATTTATCTGCCCCAACCTGAAAAGCCAATACTGCTGAACCAAGTGAATTTACATCACTGTCACACACGCCGCGTAAACTATAGGAAGGTGAGCTTAATTGCTTCCTCTCTATGAAGTTCACACATCCCGCTAACACGTGTGACCCTGTCTCCCGCAGATATTTAACTGTCTTCTCCCATACAATTCCTACTACACTACTATCAGCCTCTGCATACCTATCTGTAGCATCAAAATTTAATGGTAACGCCGCTTAGTGGACTTGGGGTTTCCATTCACATTTTGCGCACACCTTTTGCCCATTTGTCTAAGCTGTTCTCCGCCTCTACAGTAATGTCGCTTGTGTCCAACGCCATCACACTTTTCACACTGAGGCTGACGACACTGCTGCTGGACGTGCCCTAATCGTCCACACCTGTAATACCTTACGTCAACGAAAAATACACGTCGCTCATCGCACACTCCTGTATGTACATAAATTTCCTCTAAACCCATAGTCAATCTGACGGTGGCGTGTACAACTTCTTCTGAACACTCCTAGACATAACGATGTGCAGTGCCGTACGTCCACCATGTTGGAGTACTATCCTATTTGTCTTATTACTCTCCTCCCAGCCCGTAAGTCTGCATATTAACTTTTCCTCCTCTGTCATCAAAACTTTCTACTGTCTCCTTGGGTTTCTTCGTTCACTTAACTGCTCGAGGAAAATTGTTGTGCTGTTCGACATTAATAGCAATGCTAGAGCTCCTGCTTCAAAACTTCTGCCCGGTTTCTAAACCTTCTCTACATTTGATAAAATCTTGCAGTTCCTATATGAATCTTTTATTTGCCCTTTGCATTAATTGACGGTCCACCCAACTCCCAAACTTTGCTGCCGCTTGCAGGTCATTCAATTAGGGTTAGCTGAATCTATTACAGGATTAGCAGGCGTGAAAACCACCTCCCTTTCTTCTTAGCTCCCTAATGCCTACTCGTCTCCGCTTTATCTGCCGACAACTACGCTATCTGATTAACAACTGAACTGTTTCCCATTTGGAAACAGTCTGTGCCTCTGACTATGCCATTTACCACAATACGCAATAAAGCGTACACATTGACAGCGCAGCGAAACAATAGTTTACACACTCATAACCATAGCATACTAACTCATATCATTCATATAACCATTAAAACCGTTTACGATTGCCATGCGATTTTATTCAGACTCAAGCTACCCTCCTAGTACTTAATGGTGTGTGTCGACAACGCCCCCTCTGGCACGTTCTGTGGATGGCAGGTGGTGGACCACTGAGGCTAGCAGTCAGCCTGAGACTAACTGAGACGCAAATGGCTATGCAGTTCCCGGAATGCGTGAGGTGGCATCTGCACTGTCAGTGCACGAAGCAGCTGCTTTCGTCATTGCGCTCCAGCGACGCGGAAGTCCTGCCTAATTCATGCAGTGGACGCCAACCCTCAGAAGTGGAACTCGCCCCTGTGAGCGAGGGCACGTGGCAACAGGATGGCAGCACAAGCATAGGGAGTACGGGCTGGACTGCTAGGGACTCGAATGGCTGCCCTCCAGGGCAGAAGTCCGCTATGAACTGAAAGGCGCTCGCCAGTGGGAAGGTGCCAAGTACAAGGAGGTGGACTTAGGTGGAATGGATACGTTGAAGATTCAAACTCGTGGTGGGTGCTTGCAGAAACGTATCGCCCTCTTCTAGTGGCTGGCGCTGCCAGACTAGAATACCTATGGGAAGAAATGGTGGGTGTATAGTTGTTATATACTTACTTTATGGTGTGATGTACCACTTCTGACCAAGTATGGTACGAGTCCGTCTTTTGAAGGTGTGGAAACCGCCTAGCTGTTGCTGCATCAGTCACGCCCATTTGCTATCGTCAGTATTGCTGGGCACGACCCGGCTCTCCCCCAGTGTGGCAACAGGCTGGTTGCAGCATCTTAAGCTTTTATTTTAATAGTAGCAACAAAAATGTAGTCACTGTGCAACAATGATGACGAAAGAAATCTGGCAACGTTCGCTCTCCAGGAGCCTCCACACACGGATACGTCCTTCATAGTGAGTGCCATCATACAGCGAGCCGCCTGAAGAGACGACATGCAGCCACTAATGAGTCCAGTCCCGTTGGTTAGCGAACCAGTGTCCAGTTCCTCTCTCTGCGCCGGCCGTTGTGGCCGTGCAGTTCTAGGCGCTTCAGTCTGGAACCGCGTGACCACTACGGTCTCAGGTTCGAATCCTGCCTCGGGCATGGATGTGTGTAATGCCTTTAGGTTAGTTAGGTTTAATTAGTTCTAAGTTCTAGGCGACTGATCACATCAGAAGTTAAGTCGCATAGTGCTCAGAGCCATTTGGACCTCTCTCTGCTGTCGCATCAATGGAAACTGCTGCAATACTCGTAAGCTGAGTGTCCACTATGGTCCATATGTATTTGAAGGGTTGGTGTGTACACGTATCTTGCTGTTGAAAATCCGATATTGTGACTCAAGGTATGGGACATCTTTTCGGGGAGGGCATACGGCGTTGCAATGGGCTCCCCGTTTCTCATGCAGCAGCTAAGGCGGTCGTGGGGGTCTTTGAGCAAATAGTAGTGGTTTCTCTATTTTTATCCCTGCAAAATCATGTTCAACTTAGTGAAGACTATGAAAATAATGATTATTGAGATGTCCCTTAACAAACCATTTACACTTCAATAAGATATATTTTTAGTAACCATAAGCAGCATCTGTCCACTAAATCTCGCCTCAGGTGGTTACACAAATATTTTATTACTGTATCAGCATCGTCAGCAATATGTCGTCTGTAAAGACCTAAAATAGCAACCATTCGCTTTTTTGAATAGTTATTTATTATTCCCTAAACCTGATTTCGTACCTTTTCAGATTGATCTTCAGGTGACTTTCTGGGAGTTACATCACTGTTTGTAGCATAATGCTAAGTGCGAGCTCTGTGACAATAAGATGGAACACACTCTTGTCACAGAGCCAGCACCCAGCATTATGCTGGAAACAGTGATGTAACTTCCATAAAACCACGTGAAGATGAATCTGAAAAGGTTAGAAAACGGGTTCATGGAAAAATTAATAACTATTCAAAAAAGTTGCTGGTTGCATTTTTATGTATTTAAATTCAGTTAACAGTGATGGGTTCTGAAATATCTGTAACAGGTAAGCTTAACATAGCGTCTGCTCATGAAACTGTTTTTTGTTCTAGTGAACATGTTTTGTCCCTCTTTTGACCTACTGAATTTTAGTGAGGATGCAATATTCAGATGTAAACACCATGAACAGACTACAATATCGGCTGTGACACACAAATACCTCTTAATATTACTCATAACAGTTGCAGCTGAAAACTTGTGCTTTATATGCATTGTGCAACGACGTGGAAAATACGTTTCACCGATGGAGGATACCATGGAGAACATAGTACACTATTTATACACCATGCACTTGTGAAAGTGACGTTGAGAAATCATATTTAATTTTTGTGATGACTTCAGTAAGAGAATATAATCACTAAACTATTCACGAAACATATAGGTTGCCAAATACACTTCACAGCAGCTTATACTAGCTATTCCCATATTTTCTGTGTGATAGGAATGTGGCTTGTTGTCAGCAATTTATTCCTTACATGGTTAAAAATGTGTAGCATTTGGAAAATGTAAATCAATAATAAAAAGTGTATGAATAAAGAATATAGAATACTAAGCATTTAAAATTCAGCGATGACTTTCGCAGCCCCTAAGTAATGAAACTCCGCAACATTCTAGATCATTATTCCTTAACTAATTTACTAATGCCATGAAAACGTTATATTGTTTCCCTGTCATTACTGTTCATAACGTAGAATGATACATCTTACAAATTTTTTTCTTTATTATTATTAAACAAAAGCGTGATTAGAATTCGACCCGTGTATTCGAGACGTAATTAACAGCTGCGTTAATTTACTCAAAATTTTCATGAAAAGAATTTGTAAATTACATTCCTTAATAAACACTGAAGAGAGGCGCAACTTAATTTTCTGCGAAGCGCCGTCTTGTGTAATTTATTTCTTGCCTTCGTCAGCTGCTGTCAAGCATGTTATCTTTTGTGTCCAACGTATCCAGTGAAGACAGCAATTTCGTTAACATGCAGTTAAAGTTAAATAGTAAATTTGCTTACCCCATAAAACTGATTACTTCATACGCTGATTGGTGATAAGCTCAAAAGGTCTCAGTTTAACAGTCAGAACGCCACTAAATGTATATCTTCTTCTGATAATAGACTTTGCTTAAGCACTTGTTAGTAACGTATTATCGTGATCAAACGTATCCGAGGGATCTGAATTGCGTTCCGCCTGAACTGGATGCCGCTTACATGACGTAATGTCTATCGGATACCGTCACCATACGTTACGTAAGTCATTTACGTCAGTAGAGGACGTTTCTGTACTTCACTAAATGAGCTTTGTTAAATTACGCTTCTCATATATGTCTTCAGTATTTTACTATAATGTTAACAGATCATAAAAACCATCTGTATGAACTCTTTATGTTTTTCTTATATTACGTACTTAGTGGATCACTTTATCATTGTGATACGAGCGAATACTCTAGAGCTTAGCTTTTGTCGACTTTCAAATTGGTGTCGAGTTATATTTTCTGAAGACAATCTTCAAATTTTTTAAATATTTTTTGATATAATACAGCAACTTCATATAAGACTGTCATAGGAACCTGTTATTGATCTTTTGCGTGAGATTTGGTGGATCGCATCATCGCTATTATAAGAACAAACACATTATAAACTGGCATTTCTTGATGCATTTCGAAGCTGATATGCAGGTTTACCTCCTGATTTTATTTATCAAAAAAGTACTTTTTGTATGTTGGAAACAAACTGGGTCAGTTGATTTTGTGCTTATACTTCATGACACAAACTGAGGCTGCTGTACTTGTTGCAAACGACAACCTGTTTCCGTCCGTCTATACAGTAGTGAAGTCATTTGGTGACATGTACTCCTGCGAGTTGGTAGTATGGTAACTCCCTCAAATAGTATGTTGACGAGGTGTTTTACTTTGTTTTAAGTAAATCAGTTCTAATTCGGTAATTTTCTTGCGTTTCAGAACTGAAGATAGCTATTTGTAGCTGATATCTGGATGTGTAGGAATAACAGAAAATCAATGGTGTTACGGCTGATTCAAGCGTTCGTATTCTTCCTTAATTTATCAACGGTCACTGAACACAAGAGTTCCTTATGGAATCAAATTTGGTTATGAGTTGCATTGCTTATAGGTTAGAAAACGGAGCTTTAAACGGGAAAAGATTTAATATTTGTGACATATAATTCACTTTGGATTTAATAGAGGGGTGAAGGAAGGCCGGCCGCTGTAGCCGAGCGGTTCTAGGCGCTTCACTCTGGAACCGCGCGACTGCTACGGTCGCAGGTTCGAATCCTGCCTCGGACATGAATGTGTGTGACATCCTTAGGTCAGTTAGGTTTAAGTAGTTCTAAGTTCTACGGGAACTGATGACCTCATATGTTAAGTCGCATAGTCCTCAGAGCCATTTGAACCATTTTTGGTGAAGGAAGTGGAGGAATTTGTTCTCTGTATGTAAGAAGTTCAAACGAAGAAATTACATCAGGAAATAGGTATATCGCTTCATATAGTATCATTTTGACATGAATTACTCGCCACATTCAAGAAGCTCAACGGCCGTAGCGCTGTCGTATAAAGGATAAAGCGCTGGGCTTCTCCGAGAATGGAACATAGAGACAACACAGTCTTGGATTAACAATACAATGACGTTTCCTCAGATCTAGCGAGCAACTGTGGTACTCAGTCCATTCCCATTTTCTTAGTGATGCGTAACAAAGGTAAAAGTTTTGGAACACAGTTTTAGGACTAGATAGTTCTGTTATATTTTTACCAGACAGGTAATTCACTATGTAAAGACGAAAGTAGTTGCAATTTCTGCCTTGAATAACCCCCGGGGACTAAAAACATGCATATGACAGTTAGATGTCACACCGTAACTTAAATTCATTCAGAGTATTTAACTGAAATAATGTGAAAATATCAATAGAATCTAGCAGGGTAATAATTTAGCAGGATACTTCTGTATTACTGTAGGTGTAACTCGCCTGTCACATGGTTGAAAGACATATCCTACAATGTTGTCAAGTCCCAATCGCGGAAAGAAGGAATACCTTTGCATCGCCGACGTGCTTCTTGAGTCAGGTAAAAATCCAGGAATAAAGCATTTGTTTCAGAGACACGTAGAAAACGACTACCAAATAGAACGGTGCCTGAAACATGACAGGTGTAAGCAAATGACAACCGAAATACCACAAATTAAGAAAAGGATAAATTACATGGAGGACCCGTCTCTTCATAGCTGTCATTATTTTATTTTTGTTTTAGTTTATACGTTAACAGAATATTTACATAACAATTATCCAGGAGTAAGTATTAGAATGCACCGCCACTTTGAAAATAAATAACATAGTACCTTAATGCTCATTTTAATATTGAGTTCAAATCCACCTAGTCCTTAAACGAAAAGAAAATAGGAGAAGCAGCCTCGAGTGACGTTTACCACAGCTACCCATGCAACGTCTATGGATACGATTAGGATGATATACATGGGCAGACAGACCTGCAATGTGTGGGGATGATCAAGTCTATCGTTGAAAGGAATGGTCAGCACTGCGTGAACAGGATCAACCTTTTTGTACCCCACACACAACACAATCTCATCACCTATAGCTAATGACAGCAATACGCCCTAAGCTTACACCTTTCTTAACACGATTTATTTTCTTCGTAGGTCACAGCTCCCTCATTTACGAGGCGCTAAACCTGCCTAACAGATTGTCACAGCTCTTGCACCACCACTTCTCAGCCCCCCCCCCCCCCCCCACATCGCCAACTAAATTCCATAGTGGATTTCTCATGAATTATGATCCCACACACAGAAACGCAACTGAAAGTTTTGTGGTCTTACCGCACTCGAAATTAGCTTGGCAGTTCCCTATAGATCTCAAACGTCTGTCTTCTGAACCTGGTGTACTACCGAACACAACTGCCATATCCTGCGCACCTTTGGGACCTAGATGGTGATGATGATGATGGGGATGTTTGGTTTGTGCGGCGCTCAACTGTGCGATTATCAGCGCCCGTACAAATTCCATTCATTACTCAATCCAGTATCGCCACTTTCCATGAATGATGATGAAATTATGACAACACAAACACCCAGTCCCCGGACGGAGGAGACCTAGAGACTTTCTTCTACACTCGACGAGGTATGACAACCAATTCCGTAATTCTGCGTGTTGAAAACGTCCCTTGAATTTCTTTGCGATTTGTGCATTTTCGCCACTCAGGTCTGTGGTAAAGTTTTATTTGCATCTTGTCTCACCCATAGACATTTAAACCAAAAAGCACTTGTCTAGAAATTTTACGTGGTTCCATTCTTGTGAATGTTAGAATGATTCACCTGTTGTCTCGGGCAATCATCACATCTAATAGAGGACATGCGGCAAAAATAACTTTTCATCATTAATAGCTGTGTGTAAATGGATGAATTCAGCTACCGTACCTTCTGCTTTTAGCTTGTCCAAATTACTGAAACTCTCGTAGCTCGTTCCGTTGTTCAGAGGAATTAATTTTCGTCTATGAATATTAAAATGATCAGGAAGAATATCTCTTCTAACAACTCGTTTGTATAGGTTCGTAGATAAACTTTTGCAAAGTAGTTCGGTATTCCTAAAGCAGTTGTAAGGACATTATTTTCCCCGAAAGTCGATAAAAAATTTTTCTTTTGTGCATTACCTTGTCATAGTACGTATGTATCATTTATTTCGACTATTCTTTATTTGTTAAACGTCACATTGTTTCTTCATTCATTTTGCTACTGTTTTATATATTATATTGTACGAATATGAATGATCTGATTTTATATGCCTAGTAAATCTTTGGTTAGGCTAGGAGAAGTACTGTGTCAGAGAGAGGGGGCGAACGACTATCGATAGAGAGCGTGCGAGTTGTTGTGGTATCGTGGCCGGTTCGCGGGTGGAGAAACGTTGCAAAAAGCTCGGCGTGAAAGACGGTGATACACGGAGGAACAATTAATTACAGTGCGTCCGCTGTGTTAATAGGAGATTGTGCATTATTAAGTGAACAGTAAAACCTTAAAAGTACATCGAGGGTTTGCGGTAACGATTTTACATACTGTGTGAACTTGTAACAAATAGCCGGCGACCAGACACCATTTCCTGTGGAGACACTAACTGTTAGAATTGCGTGAAAGTGGAACAAACCAAAATGTTAAGTAAATGAACAGTGCTGTGATTTGATCAAGAAACATTTATTATATCATCCAAACTGTCTTAAAGACGACGACGTAAAGTGAACTGATGTTTAACGGACTGTTATAATGATAAACATATGTGACTGTTTTCCTGTGGCAACATGGTGAAAGAACTGTGCGAAGTGTTGGCATTAACCGGCTATACATCGCAAATACTAAAGACATTGCATAATTCCGACCTACCCTCAGCGCGTGATTGATAAACATTTAATAATAAAACGTAGCGCGTAACGACAACGCACACAGTGGAACTATTATTATCGCTCCAGTGCTGTCAGCTGATTCGACTACAACGGAGACGTGGACCTCCCACGTGGTAGTACGCTTTATTGAAAGTACTCTGTTACTGCGAGGATTAATCTCGCACGACATTCGGTTTACCGATATGTTTTAGCAGGAACCACACAACACGAAGGATAATCTGTACTCCAGCAGCGACTGAGTGGAGCTGAAGGTGACAGACTAGAACGTTAAGTCAATCAAGGAAGAGGTGACAATCGAGACTTTTAACATGTTTTACCGTCCATGTTAATGCACATCTCTGAATATAAATAAACTGTTGTGTTTCTAGGGCCTCCCGTCCGATATACCGTTCGCTGCGTGCAAGTTTTTCGATTTGACGCCACTTCGGCGACTTGCGCATCGGTGGGGATGAAATGATGATGATTATGACAACACAACACCCAGCTCCTGAGTGTAAAAAATCTCAACATCCGTTGAGGTTCTTTGTTGATCTGTTCACTCAGTTTCTTATTATAGAGGGTAGCTAACCCTCTGACCGAGCACGCTGAGCTACCATGCCGGCTTGAAAATTTGTGCCTGCCGGAGTGGCCGTGCGGTTCTAGGCGCTACAGTCTGGAGCCGAGCGACCGCTACGGCCGCAGGTTCGAATCCTGCCTCGGGCATGGATGTGTGTGATGTCTTTAGGTTAGTTAGGTTTAATTAGTTCTAAGTTCTAGGCGACTGATGACCTCAGAAGTTAAGTCACATAGTGCTCAGAGCCATTTGAACCATTTTTGAAAATATGTGCCTCGGCCGGGAGTCGAACCCGGACCACTCAGCTACCGAGGGCGGACATCTCTGAACCTAATGTAACAGTACACTAATTTTGGACCAGTTATCGAATAGTCACGTAATATTCCGCTTTAAAAGCCATTATGTTTGTAAGAAACAAACCGACCCCTTCCGTCAACACTGAGCAGGCGTGACGAGCAGTATTTGTTTGGTTCGAACGGTCTGTACTCTCTGCAAAAATGAAATGAAGCATGTCTGACGAAACACGAGAGGCACTTCACCTGACGACTCTTAGAACAGACACACGTTATACAAACAACTAACTTGTTCTACAGACAACTGAGAACGCTCCGTAAATAAAGGGACGCGAATCGTGTATGCACAGAAGGAAACAGCCTTTTCATTTACCTGTACAGGTGGACCACATATCTAAAACGATAACAATAATAGTAATAGTGATAGTGTTAAAATTGTAACTAATGCTGGAAGTATAGCGACGTTTAGTCTCTTTGTTCAGTCAGTGGCACGTGGGGCACATTTTCTTCACTTTCGTTTTCCATCACCAAGTACACATCGCACAACGGGGCTTACGGGCCTTGGGCGCCACTTTTGACAGATCTGGCAGCTATTTATGGGGATATTTTACTGCCTACTACGATACTTACTGTAACATGCAAGAGCAAATGAAGGTTATTAAGAATAGAACATACTTCCATCTACAGCAACGATGTCACCGTATCCTAATATGTTGTCTGCCACTTTCAAATATAGTTAATCATATCAGTAGTCAAATTGAGTCACTATAACGTAGTTAGGAAGTTAGGTTACACTACGCAGCCAAGAATTCGCAACCGGAAATGCCGAGACGTATAGTGTTTCCTTTTCCCCATTCTATGGAATGTATTGCAGTACAAATATCCGTTTCCCATACCAACACTGTAAGAAACATTAGTCTTGCCAAACTGTGGCACAATATTTTTAATATAAATATAAACCCTCAGAATATTATTAACACTTGTTGTGAATTGTATGTAACTGAAGTCAACTGCATTTCGAATCCAGAGGAAACAATCAGAATAAGAGCCAAGGAAATACCAGGAAGGATGCAATGGAAATAAAAGTCTCTTGCACTGTAGTGAGACAGATTGTTGTGTAACTAGCTGCCTTAACGTTGTGTTTCAGGTTTCTCGGGGACCCTTTACCGACTATGAAGCGTCCGTACTTACCACTGCAATTGCTGGTGGCAACCACGACTGTTTTCGGCCCTTCTGTGTAAGTATTAATATTGAAATCAAGTATCTCTAGTAACTACCCGCTTTATTTCCCACTCTCCTTCCAACTTACTGGTGCAGATCGCAGCATAGAATGTTGTCATCTTATATTTGTCCTTTCTGTTGAGGCTCTTTTAGTCAAGTGTTGTGATTTCCCTAGAATTAGAAACAGCAGCTGGTCACAAACGCTACGCATCCTCGACCGCGTTGCTGTTTACACATCTATGACATCTCTCACCAAACAGTCTCCAATACTTGGGAGGTCACTGTGATGAATGTGCATTGCCTACTACCGTTTAATATCCAAGTTACGTTCTGCAAGTTTACGTCATCATCCCTTAAGCTACCTGTCTTACCGGAAGCCTACTAGAAAGTGAACTAGGATTTCGTAATCATTCCATTGTTAGTATACCTGACCACTCGGGACTTCCGGGGAAATACTTTTTAGGGGGTTTTTGGCACCTGGAAGAGATAAGTAATGAAGCAAAAGAATTAGTATTTTTGCAATATACTCACGAAAAGAAGAAAAGTTTACATTAAGGAAGTGCGGTGATAACGAAATGCCTTTACAACATGGATGCAACTATTTGTCTTCTGGATCCATCACTTTGTCACCGAAATGTAGCACCCACAAGTAACAGGTCTCAGTAAACTTTCCCAGTTCAAGACCAGCCCTAATATCGCAAACAGAATATTTATTTTGTTTGCGGTGCGGATGAAAACGGCAGCGCCAAGGTTTCTCGGCAAACAGTGATCCATTTATTGTCCCGAAGGCACAGGGCTGACGACGCAGTCTACCTACAAACCGTCCTACATAGAATTACCTGACATAAGTCATGGGACTCCTCCTAATATCGTGTCCGACGTCTTTTTTCCCGGCGTATTGCAGCAACCCGACGTGGCATGTCAACAAGACATCTTTGGATGTCCCAGAAAGAACTATTGAGCCATGCTGCCTCTATAGTAGTCCGTATTTGCGAAAGTTTTGCCGGTGCAGGATTTTGAGCACGACCTGTCCACTCAATTATGTCCCATAGGTATTCGATGAGATTCGCGTCCGGAGGTTTGAGTGGCCAAATCACTCGCTCGGACGGTCCAGAATGTTCTTCCAACAAATCACGAACAGTTGTGGTCCAGTGACATGGGGCACTGTCACCCATACATATTCCGTTGTTGTTTCTGAACATTAAGTACGAGAATGGCACTAAATGTTCTCAATGTAGCTGAACATAACTATTTCCCGTCAATGATCGGTTCTTTAGGACCCCAGGACCAAGTCAGTTCCATGTAAGCGAACCCCACACCATTATGGAGCCCCACCAGCTTGCACATTACCTTGTGGACAACTGAAGTTGATGGTTTCGTGGCGTTTGCGCCACATTCGACCCTACCATCAGCTCTTAGTAACTTATATCGTGATTCATGTCACCAGACCACGCTTTTCGAGGTGGCTAGCGTCGAACCGATGAACTCACGAGCCCAGGAGAGACGCTGCAGGCGATGTGGTGCTGTTAGCAGAGGCACCCGCGTCAGTCGTCTGTTGCCATAGCCCCTTAACGCCACATTTCACCGCATTGCACTAAGGGATACGTTCGTCGTACGTCCCACATTGATTTCTGTAGATATCGTACGTTGCGCAAACGCAGATGCTCTAGTTCGCGAAGTAAAGATCATCAGCCATTGCTTTCTCCTTAGGTGCAGTCAATGCTTGAAATATGATATTCGCAGCACACTCCTTACAGTGTGGATCTTGGAATGTTGAATTTTCTAACGATTTCCAAAATGGAATGTCCCATACCTCTCCCTCCAGATAATATTTCGTGTTCAAAATATCGTCGTGCGTATGTAATCAAGGCGGTAACTTTTCACGCGAGTCACCTGAGCAAAATTACGGATCTACCAATGCACTGCTCTTTTATACTTTGTTTACGCGATACTACCACCATCTGTTTATGTGCTTCTCGCTATCCCATGACTTTATTGACCTCGGGGTATTACGTCAATGTGTAGAAAGACCCTGGTAGCACCGCATTGCGAGAATCCGCTGTGCTTGCCTCACCCGTCAGACAGTAAATTACTCTTATCTTGAGCGACGGTCCTACAAATCGTTGCGTACCAGCAGCGTGCGTGACATTCAGCGACGTTCGCAGCTATGTATGGATATGGAGATACTGTCACTTTATTTCAGGCTCCCCCAGGACAACGGAATGCTTCTGTAACTCTCACATCTTGTAAATAATTATGTAGTCGACAATCTTGCGGAGACCGCCTTCACCTCTGACGTACTTCTCTAGTCCCCGCCAGCCCATCGTACCCACTACACCCATCTGGTTGTACATTTACGCCATTCTGACGGCCGGAAGAACGTCTACCACCCTTCCACAGCGTTCATATCACGCCGAACATTACAGTTCCTACTAACAAGTCAATGCTGTCTACGAACCTCGTGACGACCTACTTGTTAGCAGAAATGCAAAAAATAAATTTTGTATTGTTTTTGAAAACCTTGAGTCTATCATGGATGCCCTTTATCTGTGCTAACGTTTTTAAATTAGTAATGCATCGATAACTTAGATCCATCCTTCGTGTCACTGAAATCCATTTGTTTCCTTGATTCTGGATAACACAACCTTATCCATTTATTAAATTACGCATCTAGGATTAATTCAGTTTTTTTATAGATGACTTAAGTATTCCACAGCACACCAAAAACAGATTATGGGAAACATTTCTATCTAAACTTAGTAGGCCGGCTTGCCTTTTCTAGAACTTAGCAAACAATTTACCAGTCATTATTAAAATTATGTTCTTTGGAGACAAATATAACGATAAAACGATTTCCTGAATGTAACAAAACGTGCAATTACTAAACGTATAGCTTATATTGACACATAATCTAATATACATACAAAGAGCCGGCTGATCATAACGGTTTAAAATACCAACTCATACATAAACACATTCAAATTCTATATCTAGATAGAAATTGATTTACGACATTACCGACAGACAGACGCCAATTACACAGTATAGGGCCAGCCGAGGTGGCCGAGCGGTTCTAGGCGCTTCGATCCGGAACCGCACTGCTGCTACGGTCGCAGGTTCGAATCCTGCCTCGGGCATGGATGTGTGTGATGTCCTTAGGTTAGTTAGGTATAAGTAGGTCTAAGTCTAGGGGACTGATGACCTCAGATGTTAAGACCCATAGTGCTTAGAGCCATTTTTGAACACAATACAGGATACAAAGTTAGACCATGTATCACATGAAACATGAAACATTCATCGCTGAGTTATTCTTTATACAAGAAACAAATTAAAAATTAATACTACAGTAACAGTATATTACCAGTATAATTAGTCGATAGTTCACTCAAATTTTATATTTCCTTCAAAAATAATTCAAATGGCTCTGAGTTCTATGCGACTTAACTTCTGAGGTCATTAGTCCCCTAGAACTTAGAACTACTTAAACCTAACTAACCTAAGGACATCACACACAGTCATGCCCGAGGCAGGATTCGAACTTGTGGCCGTAGCGGTTGCGCGGTTCCAGAGTGTAGCGCCTAAAACCACTCGGCCACACCGGCCGGCTCATATATCCTCTCAATGACTGTCGTGTCCTTGCGTTTTATTTTTGTTATCCACAAATGAAACGAAGCAAAACGTCCACTAAAATCTGGGAGATCATTAACAAATATTTCACTACTGTTAATGCGAAATAGAAAATGTTATTCGTAATGGATGCAGATGTTGTGTGGTTATAAGCAAATTAACCTATTTCGGCTCGATATCTCATTTCTTATTACATTACGTTGAAAGGTTACAGTACCGCCCGACATTGAAAATAGGTACAACATTCTTCGTTATTCTTGTCAGAACAACATATTTTTTGTAATAATAACTCAATTTCACTTAATACACCGAAGCCTGATACCAGTGTAAGAAACAAGCACAATTTATTTAATTAATCGATCACATGTGCACTCCCACAAAATAAATACCTATATCCAATTTGGTGAGATCTGCGAAATGAATGAATGTATGGTCGTCTGTAAACTGCAGATAGTGAATGTTCAATGTATGATCATCTTTGAGACGGTCCTTTGTTCACCTTTGGTGGAACCAAAGAGATGATATTTACCTGAGCTTTGAGCGCCTGAACTGTGGCTGACCAATACGGTAACATGGTGCGCCCCCACCTCGACGGAGGTGCGAGCTGACCTTAGGAACGGCCATGTTTCAGCATTCTGGCGCTGGATCTTGTGTAGTTAAGCCCTGTCTTAGGTGTGCTCCGTAAAGACAAAAGAGTGGAGACATGGTATGCGTGTGAAATACTTAAGAGTAGTTTGGAATAATAATTTCTCTATTTCAAGAACTTTTGTGGGGAGAATTAAATGTCAGGCAGGTAATATTATGGGGATCGTATTAATCTTCAGAAGTGACCAACGGTCACAATGAAACCACGTGTAGCAATAAGTTGAAATACTTCCGAGTGCTTAAGCTGAATTACTAGCGTGTGTACTGTAAGTTGGAAATATTTAAGAAATGGCTTGTGCAGGACTTGAAATTAGAGACGAGTTCAAAATGGTTCAAATGGCTCTGAGCACTATGGGACTTAACTTCTAAGGTCATCAGTCCCCTAGAACTTAGAACTACATAAACCTAACTCACCTAAGGACATCACACACATCCATGCCCGAGGCAGGATTCGAACCTGCGACCGTAGCGGCCACGCGGTTCCAGACTGTAGCGCCTTTAACCGCTTGGCCACCACGGCCGGCTAGAGACGAGTACTTCCACGTGGTGAGTACTGTGTGAGTCACAATCTGTGTATGAGACAAAGGATAAAGAGAAGTACTCGTCCATGCTATCAGTTGAGGACTCGCGTGTGTGATGAATATGATCTTAATATTACTTTGCGTGTTATGTTTCTGTGTGACGCTTGATTCAAGCTATAATACTCTGAGAGAGAAGCAAGGTGAATCAGCCGTCTATCCAGCAACGCCACTTGGCTTGCATTCCACAGGAAGACGTGTTTATATCATCCAGATTTCGTAGTAGGAAAGGAAAGTTACAAATTGGGGCAGTGACGTGTGAAACTGGGATGCAAATTAATTGAAGTGGGAAAGCTGAAAGTGATGTGATTATAACGTTCTGACTATTCTCGGTGTTGTATTGCACGTTGCCGGTGTGGTGTATGTCATGTAATTTAGGTATGTGTGGTTTGCATGGGAGAGTAGCATAATAGTTTCAGAGGTAGTGTGTAATGCATGTTCCTTTTGTACCGCTCGGTCTGGAGGAAATTTTCGTGATGATGTGTGTGAGAGTCGAAGTTTGAGATATAGCAAAAGATCCACAATCCTATCCAGAAAGTGCACTGTAGTGTTAGATAAGTACGAGACCATAAGATAATCACCAATGTAAAGCCATGCCCACTGGGCGGAGTTTCTGATGTGCAATTGTTGTAGAAAATGTAATGGTGTGTTTAGGGTATAGAATTTATCGGAATAAAAAATATAGTGAAAAGAAAAATGATTGGTGGCCTTTTCCTTCGAATTGTATGTTGTCACGATATTCAGAATTTATAATGTGTGCGCCATTCATATTCAGTGAGATGGCCACGTGTTGATCAAAGCCGTTGGGTTAGAAAGAAAATGTGGTATTGCCAGTGCGTAGTGAACAGTCAGAGTTGTGTAAATTACTAATAGTCAGATGTGCGTTATCCGTATCCGTTGTGTAATATTCAAACAGGAGAATAATTTGAAACTTAATTGTGGGTACTAGAGCTCATGTTACTTGATAAATAAGAATGAACCCACTCGCTTGGCAGACCACTCATCTTGCAGGCCTGACTGCTTGATGCCGCAGTATATTCTAGGCATGTGGGTGCCTCTCATAATTTCGACCATGCCAGGATTGTGTGTTATGGTTTGCTGTTAAGATTTTTTTCTTTTGATGGGATTTGTTAAGATTTTTACCTATATTGTGATAGCGCTAAGAAGTAAAATTTTTTGTTTGCAATTTCTTTCTGGGTTGGTGAGGTTCTTTAATTTTTTATGTAATTCATTGCTACGTCGTCCAAGGCTGGAAGATAGTTGTATAATTTTTTTTGTGTGTAATGTCCATAGTAACTAGGTCGCAGTCGAAAATTGTAGTCACCATGGAGGAGCAGGAAGTTATTGTCGACCTAGGGTTAATGAGCGAGACGTCAGAAGGTGCTGAATTGGCAAGTCGACCGCGTCTAGGCGATCCGTTAGGCGGCGGGCTTTGTCCACAATCGGGGGCTTTTCCCGACGGCGCAGGCGAGCCGGGACTAGGTAAGCTACGGTTTCTGAGGCTAACGAGGTGAGCGCACCGAATGTAGCATATGACAATGTGCTACTGCAGTTTTTACAGAGGATGGATAGAGACAATAAGGAAATATTGGAAGCGATGAATAGAGATAATAAGGAGAGTGATAGGGCGAATAAGTAAAGATTGGAATCCATGGATAATGGTAATAAAGAAAGACTGGAAGCGATGGATAAAGATAATAAGGAAAGATTGGAAGCGAATAAGGAAAGATTGGAAACGATGGATAAAGATAGTAAGGAAAGATTGGAGGCAATGGATAAGGGAAGTAAAGAGGCAATGAGGAAGCTACACTCAGGTATCGATGAGCGTCTGCCCGCAGTTAATAATCGGTTAGATGAGATGGAGAGCAATCTGGGTGTGTTGAAGCAAGTAGGTGACGCCGTGAAAGAAAAAGCCAATAATTTGGAGGTACAAATAATTGCGATAGAGAGTGATATTACAGAACCTAGGGACGTGTTGCCGGATGAGCGAATGAAAGAGGTAGTGGCGGACTTACTTGCAGATAAATAAGGGGCATTAGACAACGTGGAAGCTCAAGTCACGCGGCAGGAAGTGGCGCTAAATGAACACAACGATGATGTTACGGAGGTAGTGGTCAGAATGAATAAGAATAGTGCAGATGTATAGAAGATCAGTATAAGAGGCGATACAGGTTCTGACAGTACGCAGCGAGAGGTTTATGCCAACCAGGCGGAGATACAATCACTATTACAGTTTAAAGAGGCACAATTAGAAATAAATAGGAAACATAGGGAAGAACTAGCACAGTTGCAATTAGCGTGCAGTAGCGAAGGTGACACACCAACAGGTAGATTGCAGATGGAGAGTGAGATAAATTCCAAAAAGGAAAATAGGTAGAAAGAGGAAGACGAATTCAGAGAGTCAGAAGAACGGTTGTGTCGGATAAAACAGGTGGCAAACCCAACTGCGTATAGTCCAAGGCTGTCTCAGTTTCAAGATTCATTACCTTCATCGTGGGGACCGCTCCTCAAAATGAAGGTTTGTGTGTAACCATTTGAGGGACGAGGCTAGAGCGAAAATGCAGGAAGTTATTAAAGACTGTGGTAGCTACAAGAAATTTTGTGACAAGTTTTTAAATGAATTCTGGTCGAAAAGTAAGCAGGAGCAGGTTAAGCAAAGCATATTGATGATGCCAAATTGTAACGAAGGTGGTATAAGAGATCCAGTGGCGTGCTATCAGGAAATGCGGAGTCAAAATAGGTATTTGGATGTGCCATACGAACCTGGGAACCTCATTAGGATCTGTATAACGAAGTTGCTAGTGAAATTGCGCAGAGATATAGTGATAGCAGGCAGAGGCTTAGACAATTCCGCGTCATTTCAGCACTTGTTACAGGAACTGGGTAATGAGAGCAACTCCGTGAACAGAGATACGACTCATAGGTCAGACAGAGTTGAGGATAGGAACGGCAGAAAGTATCAGAATGACAGGAGAGCATGGAATCCTGGCATTTCATTCTTGTCATAATGGATTGATGGATAGGAGAAACTAATCCAATATATCAGCCCCTAGGTTCTTGCCTTGAAACACATGGTGCTGGCACTTAAAATTGTCTATGTAGCAGACATACTGTACTGATCTGTAGGAATGCAAATGCCATACTTCTGATCATAGAATGAAACACCAGAAATGGCATCTGTTAGGCTGGTCTCTCAGAGCAAAAAGACATTAAGGCTTAAGAAAAATTTGCAAAATTTGATTTGGAACACAAAAGTAAAAGGACTGTTTCCTCAAAAAAAAAAACCAGTTGCTAATAATTTTATGTAATAATGCCAATGCTCTTACAGGTAACAACAGCAATGTGATCGAAGTTTTTAGATCAGCTGCCATCTGATCTATAGTATGTCATTGTCGTGGTGACAGTTATAATGAAGTGCTGCGTATGGTTGTTCGGAATCTGGTGTTATGGAAAGAGGCCACTAGCACCAAAGTTTCTAACACTTGTGCTGTACCTTTCTCCCAACTTGTATATTCTCTGCACACACTTAATTTTCATGTAAGCACAGATTCCTAACTAGCAAATTCATTACTGTGTATAGTGGACCATTCAGAGTGAGACGGATTGTCCATGAAAATGCTGCACTTATTGAGACGATCAACGGAAAACAGTTGCGTGGGCTTCATCACATTTCTAACATCAAATTATGGAAAAGTTAAGGATAGATCGAAAGTAGGCAAGTTATGGTAGATAGTCAGTGTATTTATTTGTGGTGTGTAACGTTGTGCAGGGTCAAATCGAACATAAGAATTTTCAGGCGGGATGTCAGGAAGTATGACGGAATAGACTGGTCAAATGAGTCATGAACAGGAGTCGACAGAGTGGTGTATGTACGTATTTTTTGTCATATGAATAAGGGTGAAGCAGAAACGACGTGATGATTAATGAGTGGATAAAGATGGTAGATAGAGAGAGAAGCGACGTGATAAATAGTAGTGGATAAAGGTGATATTTAAGGAGAGAAGCGACGTGAAGCAGTGTGATTAATAAAGAGAGATTCGACGTGATGAAACAGTGGTAAATAAAGGTGAGTAGAACTGAATAATGTGGAGATGTCTTAGATGTATGTTACAGAGAGGCCTGTGTATGCTGCAATCGAGATTGATGTGAATGGCGAAGGAAGACCAGGAAATGATGAAGTAATGGACGAACGGCGAGCCGAAATACGAATGAAGAGATGAGGGCAACTGCACAACGTGAAGGGACATAAAGGGAGTATGAGATCCAGATGGTGAACGTTGTGCAGTACTGACGTAAGATGTAATATAAGTGTAAATCTAATTCTTACCATAACATTTGCAATATGACAAAAATATTTTTTGTTGTTGTTGTTGTTGAAGCCTGGTACCAGTATAACTAATCAAAACGGTACCAAGAATGTGTACAGTTATTTTGCTGGATGAATAATTTGTGTATTTTTGTTCTTAGATGAAATGTCGCAATTCTAAGTTGATATTTAGCAGGATGAATAATCGGTAAAGTGAATGCCGAGGTAAGCCGATGGAGAGAGGTGCCGGAGTGAAAGGACGAAATCGGAGACTGGAATGCTATCTCCGAAACAACTCCATGTGTTATGTGGTTGAGTATAAGGGAGCGAAGGTATGGTATGCTGTCGTGAGTGTGGTGGTGTTAAGGTTAGCTGACTTCTAGACTTATTCTGTTGGTGTATTAATGGATTGAATGAGAAGGAAAATGTGGTGTCAGTTGAGTGAGATTCGTAGAGTAGTGTGATCAATGAGCACACTCCTGTAAAGGGGATGCTACCGATCCATAACTAAAACATTATGTGCTTTATCGTTTGATTTGGATGAACCTCCATGGCAGGTCAGGATATGACGTCATGTGGATGGTACATACATGTCCTAAAAATGTTGTAATATGTAATAAAATGTAAAATATGTAAAGAGATACTAATTACTGTCTGCCACAAGCACAAAGGTGCATTGTATGTTTTAGATTTAGAGTCATCAGTTTCTAAAATGTTTATTGTGTTAGGATGTTAAAGTAGTTTAATATTTAACATTATGTGGTAGGTAATCGTGAGCTGTATAGATTGTTTCTTATTTTTTGTTAGAACACTTTCAAGGGGTATTAATTTCATTATGTCAAAAGCAAAAAGGTGCGTTGTATATTGTAGTTTCTGAATCAACAGTTTATAATATGTTCACTGTGATAGGATATTAAAGTGGTTTACTATTTGATATTGTAATTATCAGCTGCATGGATTGTTTCTTATTCCTTTTTTTGGACACTTTCATGTTTTGTATGTGGGACGACAGGTACAATCAATAGCACAAGTGTGGGCTGTATATAGAAAAGGGATAAATGTTGATGTTGTATGTGTATGTTACTCCGGATTGTGGAGAGTACAACAATGCAACAACTGTCTCAATAACATGGTAGACTAACAGCATTTGGTCGTCTATTTGAGGTCACCAGGGGCTAAGGTCTCCTCCTGGTTATTATGATGACTTGCTACGTGTGTTCGAATACAGTTTTCTTAAAAAAAAATCGGAAATAGCCTCGCATTGCAAGGATAGTACTGTGCCATTTTTTTCTTCATGGGTAGCCGGTGGTGAAAGGGTACAGTACCGCCCGACATTGAAAATAGGTAAAACATTCTTCGTTATTCTTGTCAGAACAACATATTTTTTGTGATAATAACTCAATTTCACTTAATACACTGAAGCCGGATACCAGTGTAGGAAAGAAGGACAATTTATTTATTTAATTGATCACATGTGCACTCCCACAAAATAAATCCCTATATCCAATTTGGTGAGATCTGCGAAATGAATGAATGTATGGTCGTCTGCTAACCGCAGATAGTGAATGTTCAATATATGATCATCTTTGAGACAGTCCTTTCGTCACCTTTGTTCACATTTGGTGAAACCAAAGAGATGAAATTTACCTGAGCTTTGAGCGCCTGAACAGTGGCTGACCAATATGGTAACATGGTGCGCCCCCACCTCGACGGAGGTGCGAGCTGACCTTAGGAACGGCCATGTTTCAGCATTCTGGCGCTGGATCTTGTGTAGGTAAGACCTGTCTTAGGGGTGCTCCGTAAAGACAAAAGGGTGGAGACATGGTATGCATGTGAAATACTTAAGAGTAGTTTGGAATAATAATTTCTCTATTTCAAGAACTTTTGTGGGGAGAATTAAATGTCAGGCAGGTAATATTAAGGGGATCGTATTAATCTTCGGAAGTGACCAACGGTCACAATGAAACCACGTGTAGCAATAAGTTGAAATACTTCCGAGAGCTTAAGTTAAGCTGAATTACTAGCGTGTGTACTGTAAGTTGGAAATATTTAAGAAATGGCTTGTGCAGGACTTGAAATTAGAGACGAGTACTTTCACGTGGTGAGTACTGTGTGAGTCTCAATCTGTGTATGAGACAAAGGATAAAGAGAAGTACTCGTCCATGCTATCAGTTGAGGACTCGCGTGTGTGATGAATATGTTCTTAATATTACTTTGCGTGTTATGTTTCCGTGTGACGCTTGATTCAAACTACGATACTCTGAGAGAGAAGCAAGGTGAGTCAGCCGTCTATCCAGCAACGCCACTTGGCTTGCATTCCACAGGAAGACGTGTTTATATCATCCAGATTTCGTAGTAGGAAAGGAAAGTTACAAATTGGGGCAGTGACGTGTGAAACTGGGATGCACATTTATTGAAGTGGGAAAGCTGAAAGTGATTTGATTATAACGTTGTGACTATCCTTGATGCTGTATTGCACGTTGCCAGTGTGGTGTATGTCATGTAATTTAAGTACGTGTGGTTTGAATGGGAGAGTAGCAAGATAGTTTCAGAGGTAGTGGGTTATGCATGTTCCTTTTGTACCGCTCGGTCTGGAGGAAATTTTTGTGATGATATGTGTGAGAGTCGAAGTTTGAGATATAGCATAAGATCCACCATCCTATCCAGAAAGTGCATTGTAGTGTTAGATAATTACGAGACCATAAGATAGAGAATCACCAATGTAAGGCCATGCCCTCTGGGCGGAGTTTCTGATGTGCAACTGTTGTAGAAAATGTAATGGTGTGTTTAGGTTATAGAATTTATCGGAATAAAAAAGATAGTGAAAAGAAAAAGATTGGTGGCCTTTTCCTTCGAATTGTATGTTGTCACGATATCCATAATTTATAATGTGTGCACCATTCATATTCAGTGAGATGGCCACGTGTTGATCAAAGCCGTTGGGTTAGAAAGAAAATGTGGTATTCAACCGTCAGATTTGTGTAAACTACTAATAGTCAGATGTGTGTTATCCGTATCCGTTGTGTAATATTCAAACAGGAGAATAATTTGTAACTTAATTGTGAGAACTAGAGCTCATGGTGCTTGATAAATAAGAATGAATCCACTCGCTTGGAAGACCACTCATCTTGCAGGCCTGACTGCTTCATGCCGCAGTATGAGCAAGGCATGTCAGTGCCTCTCAACGTATTATCGTATAACAAGTCATTCAAAGCATCCCAATCTTTCAGTAACTGTAATAAATATTTCTATGAATTATTTTGTCGTGTCGGACAACGAAGCAGTGTATATTCCAGCTGCGCTCTTCTTGAACACGAAGAACATATTCTTCTGTATGCTGACACAACATTTTCTCTCTTTCCCCATAATCTTCAAAGTATGTACACCTTTTAATGTGTTGTTGTAGTAGCTGTTGTTGATGTGGTCTTCAGTGCGAAGACTGGTTTGATGCAGCTCTCCATGCTACTTTATCCTGAGCGAGGCTCTTCATCTCCGAATAACTACTGAAATCTACTTGCCTCTGAATCTGTTCAGAGTATTCATCTTTTGATCTCCCACTACGATTTTTACCCCCCCCCCCCAATTCTCTCCTGTTCTAACTTCGTGATCCCTTGATGTCTCAGAATGTGTCCTATCAACCGTTTCCTTCTGTTGGTCAAGTTGTGACACAAATTTCTTCTTTCCTCAACTCTTGATATAAGAAGATGTATAGTGTGTGTCTAGCAAGTAACAATTTCTAAAATGTTGGCGAACGGTCACCAGAGGTATTTACTTGGGACTGACTTATTTTTTCTGCAATTGTAGTGAAAACATGTCAGTTTAGGTCTTAAATGAACAGGAAGGGCAAAGAGTAATATTTTTATTCACTTCATTCATTAACGGACTCATCTTTGTTTTTATTCTGTAATAGTACCTTAACGTGTTTGGGGAGCTAGAGCTTTATAATTTTGCCTCCATAAATTGTTCCTCATTCGTACCAAGAACTTTTATTTCATTGATATTGATATTATCAAATTATAATGTCTAAAACTCATTTTTTATTTTTGCCGACATTCCCATGAACTTTCTCTTTTGTTAGGGTCCCCTGTAATCAGGATACCACGTGCTGTTTGTATGGTCTCCTAATCAAAATTCGACTGACGAGTGGTTTAAATATAGGATATTTGAAGAAATGAGTTGACACGTTGAAAGCAAGGAGACAACACTCTTTTACTGAAACTTTTTTGAGTCTTGAAGAACTTGCTTACAAACGTAATATCTCTTTTGGTTGGCTATAGTGTAAACTAAAACACAAGTATCCTCTTTCTAGGAGATGGCAGAATGCAGTGCAGATGTTATGATGGTAGTTTTCGTCAAAACACCTGGAGTCTCGCAGGGAAAGCAAAACCAGTAAAGTGTCGATATGAAAATTTCAACATACCCCACAACATATGCAGACAAGGAGACCGTTAGCTTAAAGAAAGTACTGAGTAACTAATTTGATGACACATTTTCCGAACTTGATCAATATGGTATCAGTATAATCAAATTTGAGGTAAGATGGTTGAAGTTTTTCAATAGTCTAAATCACATAGTATACTGTTCTACGAAAAACTGACGGAAAATGTAAAGGAAATAAAGCAGTAGTATTCATTGTTCTACATAAGTCTTATAATGTCTGAAAATACTCAAGGAAGGAAAAGAAACGACCGAAAGTGTTTTATCACTTGTACAGTAAAATGTCGGTCAAGATTCAGAGTTATATATATATATATATATATATATATATATATATATATATATATATATATATTTTTTTTTTTTTTTTTTTTTTTTTTTGGGGGGGGGCTTAGCGAAGCTAGCTCAAATACGGAAAAAACGTAGAATCTGCTGAACTGTAGAATGATCAGTAGCTATAACAATGTTTAGTCAGAATTACTACATGGTTGTACAGTGTTTCAAAATTAGCGTTATGATGTTTCCATACATGAGAAATACAGACAATGACAATGACGCCTTAGGCACAGGAAAGTGCGCTGCAGGAGAGGCTGGATGTTTGTCATTCGACAGCGTGTCATTGAGTGTGTATAACATATGGTGTGTTCTTCCATAGGTTATAATTCATTACAACCATCATGTGACACAAATTTTCTATTGTGATTGATTCTTGAAAGAAGTGTCAGAGAAATGAAGCCATAATCTAGAATTTCCATAGAGGTAACATTTTCTTCTAGTGGACAATCAATAATTAGGAACAGAGGGGTTTGCCTATGAAAAAAACGTTGTAATTGTTTCCGAGTGCATAGGGAGACACTAGAGATACTAAAACTTTATTGTGCTGGAGGCAGCTTAAGACTTCGGCAATGAGAGTAAGTAGTGACTGTCATTGACTGTGATTGTCACTGGTGATCAACTTCTGATTCAGTTCTTTGTGGCAGCAATAGTTACACGCAAAAAAAAAATCCTGTCGCCTAGACAATATGTCAAACTAATGCATCACTCCATGTAGTGAATCCACTGATAGCGTTTTTTTTAGTTGCTGTTTTAATTCCAAGGAAAAGTAAACATGTCAGTTCCCCATTTGCCTAATAGTTAGAAATATCTAATTTTCAGTGAAAGAAAATAATGGACACATGATTGCCTTAAAATCAAGATTTATAATCAGAAGACGTTAGTTCATTGGTTTCAGAATTCAAAGTAATATATAAATAATATAACCATTATATTATGTTTTTCCAAAAGTATATAATTATTTCGAAACTAAGGACCACTGGCGTTCGTTGTTATCAAACTTTTGGCAGCTGGTACACGAATAACCTTCATTATTATATATCACAAATTCTGGACTAAATATATGACTTTAATTAATCTGTTCGACTGTAATTTTGTATATTTAGGTTTATTACTCATGATACAGAGTATCGGTTAGGGATAGCGACATAAATGAACTACCGAAATTAGGCCCTTAAGAAACTGAACATCTACTTTCCGTCGGTTATTCAGATTTCCGGCCATCCCGGGTAGTGATATGGAGGAAATGTCTAAAATTCTTTTGCTTCATACCAAGGTCTAGCCGCAGCCACAGATATGTCACATGGAGTATCCCGCTACGCGTGAGTGCCTGTAAAGACGCGGCTTAACACTTGTCAGTTATCTGTTGCTAATCTGTGAAGCCTGCTGTACGCTTGTCATTGGTATTACGGTGATTAAACTAGCCTGTTTACGTTTTTCGATTCGGACCGCTTGCGAGAACCATTGCTACACTTTGGACATTGCTTCTGGGTAGCAGTGCTCCACCGTCATTGACCACAGGAACTACGTCTTTGTTCTGCCAGTTGCCGCCTGAGTGACTGATCATAAACTGTTTTCTATCTAAGATTTGTTGGGCAGAAAAGAACATACCGCCAGAACGGCAATGAGCCGTTGCTACCAGCGCTTCAACACACTTCCATATACACTCCTGGAAATTGAAATAAGAACACCGTGAATTCATTGTCCCAGGAAGGGGAAACTTTACTGACACATTCCTGGGGTCAGATACATCACATGATCACACTGACAGAACCACAGGCACATAGACACAGGCAACAGAGCATGCACAATGTCGGCACTAGTACAGTGTATATCCACCTTTCGCAGCAATGCAGGCTGCTATTCTCCCATGGAGACGATCGTAGAGATGCTGGATGTAGTCCTGTGGAACGGCTTGCCATGCCATTTCCACCTGGCGCCTCAGTTGGACCAGCGTTCGTGCTGGACGTGCAGACCGCGTGAGACGACGCTTCATCCAGTCCCAAACATGCTCAATGGGGGACAGATCCGGAGATCTTGCTGGCCAGGGTAGTTGACTTACACCTTCTAGAGCTCGTTGGGTGGCACGGGATACATGCGGACGTGCATTGTCCTGTTGGAACAGTAAGTTCCCTTGCCGGTCTAGGAATGGTAGAACGATGGGTTCGATGAAGGTTTGGATGTACCGTGCACTATTCAGTGTCCCCTCGACGATCACCAGTGGTGTACGGCCAGTGTAGGAGCTCGCTCCCCACACCATGATGCCGGGTGTTGGCCCTGTGTGCCTCGGTCGTATGCAGTCCTGATTGTGGCGCTCACCTGCACGGCGCCAAACACGCATACGACCATCATTGGCACCAAGGCAGAAGCGACTCTCATCGCTGAAGACGACACGTCTCCATTCGTCCCTCCATTCACGCCTGTCGCGACACCACTGGAGGCGGGCTGCACGATGTTGCGGCGTGGGCGGAAGACGGCCTAACGGTGTGCGGGACCGTAGCCCAGCTTCATGGAGACGGTTGCGAATGGTCCTCGCGGATACCCCAGGAGCAACAGTGTCCCTAATTTACTGGGAAGTGGCGGTGCGGTCCCCTACGGCACTGCGTAGGATCCTACGGCCTTGGCGTGCATCCGTGCGTCGCTGCGGTCCGGTCCCAGGTCGACGGGCACGTGCACCTTCCGCCGACCACTGGCGACAACATCGATGTACTGTGGAGACCTCACGCCCCACGTGTTGAGCAATTCGGCGGTACGTCCACCCGGCCTCCCGCATGCCCACTATACGCCCTCGCTCAAAGTCCGTCAACTGCACATACGGTTCACGTGCACGCTGTCGCGGCATGCTACCAGTGTTAAAGACTGCGATGGAGCTCCGTATGCCACGGCAAACTGGCTGACACTGACGGCGGCGGTGCACAAATGCTGCGCAGCTAGCGCCATTCGACGGCCAACATCGCGGTTCCTGGTGTGTCCGCTGTGCCGTGCGTGTGATCATTGCTTGTACAGCCCTCTCGCAGTGTCCGGAGCAAGTATGGTGGGTCTGACACACCGGTGTCAATGTGTTCTTTTTTCCATTTCCAGGAGTGTAATAGACCAGTTTGAAGGTTGAGAAGCTCTATTCCTCCTAGTTTGTCATCGACGTACTGTTTAACTACCACTGAGCGGGCCGTCTTAACTTTGCGACTTGTCTCTTTCCTTTCACTCCTACAAGAGCAGGTGTGTCACCGAGGCGCACTCATTTCTTTCCTTTCTCTGAGAGGAATTGGCAGTCCCCGTTCCCGTTTTATCAAACAGAACTAATACCAAAATTCTAATCAGCCATTCCGTTGAGCTTCTACTGTTGATTCAGATTCTCACTTAGTAGACAAGTAACTGTGGCATCCTTATATCCGTAGCATCTCCTCAATATTTCAGAGATGGTTGACGAAACAATACACAGAAGTGCTCAGAGACCGATAATCACTGTTTAATTTTAGAATGAAATTTTCACTCTACAGCGGAGTGTGCTGGACCGGGACTCGAACTCGGGACCTCTGCCTATCGCGGGCTAGTGCCCTACCAGCTGAGCAACCCAAGCACGACTCACGCCCCGTCCTCACATCTCCACTTCTGCCAGTACCTCGTCTCCTACCTTCCGAACTTAACAGAAGCTCTCCTGCGAATCTTGCAGAACTAGCACTCCTGAAAGAAAGGATATTGCGGAGCCATGGCTTAGCCACAGCCTGGGGGATGTTTCTAGAATGAAATTTTCACTCTACAGCGGAGTGTGCGCTGATATGAAACTTCCTGGCAGATTAAAACTGTGTGCTGGACCGAGACTCGAACTCGGGACCTTTGCATTTCGCGGGCAAGTGCTCTACCAACTGAGCTCGTTGCAAGAACGTTGCAAACCATCTTGACTTCATCTCTGATAAAGTGTTCGATTTCAAGTGCATTTGGTCGGTTATGTTCAGATGAGAACCTCGTCTTCAGTGCCGATTTTCTGTGGGATTAAACCATTCTCTTTACAAGGAAATGTAGCGAGCTACGGCGGCAAAGTCACGTAAACAACTCCACGAGCGAGCTGCGCGGTGAGGACGTAAACAAGACGTCAGTGCCGGTAGCGTGTCGACAGGCGACTGCCAACTGAGCATCCGAAGCACGACTCACGCCCCGACCTCACAGCTCCACTTCTGCCAGTACCTCGTCTCCTACCTTCCAAACTTTACAGAAGCTTGTAACGCCGGAAATGCATATCCTCCTATTTCCATCTATTGTACTGTAATTTTTTCCTATTTTTGTTACCTGAATATATGACATTTCTGTGTCTTTACATATTGTAATTGTTTTACTATTTGTATATATATTTATGCATTTATGTCGATGTATAATTGGTTTGTTTCGTAAATATTATTTGTATTTTTACGCTGGGTCTGCCTAGGGAAAACTGCTATCGAACGATTACATCGATAGGTCGTGTGAAGAATCAAAGTGTGTAGGATCTTTGGTAGTGTTAACTCTGCCGCGTGGAGCGCGGGCAGCGAAGAGAGAGTCTGGCTGGAGTAGCGAGTGGAGCAGGTGTGTTGTGTGACGCTCCCGCGAGTTGCCGCGCTTTCGGGCTTTGGCAGCATGTAATTGCGCTCGACTTGCCATGATAGTTTCTGACATGGTGTCGCGGACGGGAAGCATTAGCTGGCGCACATCAAGAGCCCGTTTCGTCTGGTGACCGTGTCGAGAAGAAGGCGCGCTAGCATCCAGCTTCTGCAACAGCGACGGCCGACAATGAGTGACTGTCGCCACCTCCTCGATCGACGACTTCAAACCTTCAATCAACCAACAAGGAAGACTAAAAGCACGTAAAGTTTCAGAACTGTATGGCAGACCTCAGCTTTTCAAACTGTTCCATTTGCCTCGCAAAATTACAGCAACTTAGCATGAACCTTTGTTGCTCATTGTCCCAATTGCATTACCAAGCAGGGTCCCTTCCTTTTCCGAAATGAACCCGAGTGTCGTTGAAATTCAGACGCCAGCATTAAAGTAGAATCATTCCATTTCACTGCTTTAATTTCAAATTTCAGTTTTAGTATTCATAGCTGGCTACAATATTTAGATTACACAAGCACAAATTAAGAGTGCGAGTTTTGTTACCGTATTTTAGCTTACCTGTGACTGCAGCTCAGCTTGGTACGTACTAAATTTTACTATTGTTAATTGTTCAGAATCATTTAATTCAAGTTCAAAGCTAAATCTCTTATTTCTAAATTGCGTAGATTCAAGTAGCTTTTGAAATGATTGTTGAGGTAGTCCAAGACTAACCGTATTTTACTGAATTTCGATGTGCTTAAGAAAGAAAGCTTCTTATTAATTTCAGTCACTAAATTAACTTTCAATTTTCCGGTTTTATTAATTCTTTTGCTGAATTAAGTCAGAGTGCAGCGAAATTTATTACTTCTGACAAACTTTCAGTTTTCACACTACACGTGTCAACCTTTAGTTGCCACGCTTCTAGTGCTAATTATGTGTGTAATTACCTTTCTTTTTCAGTTACTATAGTAATTGTCCTTTAGGACTGGCGACTGTAATTTCCCCCAAATCTCAAATATCTAATTACCGCTAGTTAATTGTTAACGTAACGGCCGCACATTTACTTTCTTTATTAACTTTAACCCTTTTCAAAATTAATTTCCACCAGTTTCATTTGCATTTTTCCTTTCATTTAGATGTAACCCTTTCCTCCCTCTTTACCGACAGATTAACTTCGGTGACGATTGCTTTTCCCAAATTTCCATTAGGTACACGCGGTTTAATTTTTCACTGTCATTAAGGTCGATAAGTGAGGGGGAGGTTACACGTGGCGACCTGGTGACAGGACATTCTTCGGATTTGAGGTTGTTCTGGACACGAATTTTGCTTGGTGCAAATGTCGTAACAAAGTATTGGTTACTAACAGATAGTTACGTCAGCGAGATTAAGTAGTGGGAGGAATCCTAATTAGATTTGAGATTTGTTATTTATATTGAAAATTATTAAAATGAGTGAAGGCAACAATTACCAAAATTTGGTAGACTTGGATACGGAACAGTCGGTCGAACAGTGGGAAACGCGCACCGCGGTACCCATAGTTCAGGGGCAGGCGGCTAGCGTGAAAGACGCGACCGCCGAAACGCAACAGAGAGCAGAAATGGAATTCCAAACTTTAGAAAATGTTTCGGAATCGGGAGTGAAAATCAAATCTGAACCCCTTGATGACGAATACGCGGGGACAATTAAAGAGGAAGCCGCTACGGAAGTAAAACCGGTAGTTTCCGGCAATTTAGCTGATTTATTGAATGTTTTGATTAACGAAATCAAGGCTCAGTCTAGCAAGATAGAAACTCAATCGGCAGAAATTAAAGCTCAGGCTGCCAAGCAAGAAGCTCAGTCTGAAAAAATTGACAGGAAGCTAGACAATCAGAACAAAGCTATTAATGTTGTTAACAACAATGTTGGAGTTGTTAACGCAAAAGTTGATAAAATCAATGAAGATATTGTTGTGATTAATACCGAAATCGGTAATCTTAAACAGGAAATGATGGGCGTTCAGGCGGAAATTGCGAGCATAAATACGCGTTTTAATTCCGAAATTAGCAGAATCGAAAATAGTGTAGGAGAAGCAGTTGCTCCGATCATCGAGAATAAGGTGACGGAACAAATTCAATTAGTGAAAAAAGAGGATCAAAAGAAGGTGGAAACTTTAAAGGCTTTAGTATCCGAAGTAGATAACAAAGTGACGAATCAGGCTAATACCTGCGAAGAGAAAAAAAAGGAAGTAGAAACGCTTGCGACAACCACTTGCCAAGTAATTACGAGAGTGTCGGAATTAGAAAAGAAACTTGGCGAAAAACAGAGCTATGTGCCAATCTGTGCACATAGTTCGGAATTGTTGACGAAAGAGGAGCGGTTCGACCCCTTCAAAAAAGGCGGTATACACGCGACGGATTTCATTAAAAATTGTGAAAGAGTTTTACCCAGATCATGGACTAATGAGAGAAAAATTAATACGGTTATTGATGTGTTGGCTGGTGATGCCAAGCGTTGGGGCTTAAACCTCAACATTACGAACCTGACTTTTTACGAGTTTAAAAATTTGTTTCTGGCTGAATACTGGTCAGAGCAAAAACAGCAAAGTGTCTGGCGCGAATTTGTCGTATCGAGGCCTTTCGATGCGAATTCGCGCGGCTCGATGAAGGAATTTTGTGAGGGCTGGATCCGCAAGTTGGAATATTTGCGTGATCGCCGCACGGAATCCGAAATAGTCTGGGAACTCTACAAGAAGCTTCCAGATGATACAAAACGCTATGTAGGAAGCAACCACAGGACAATCAATGATTTCCTGGAAAGAGTTGAGGACGAGGACTATTGGCGCAATAATCGCGACAGTGGTGGAGTCCCGTGGTAACAACAACGGGTACCACAGCAACCACAACAACGATAACTATTTGAATAATGCATACCGCAATCTTGGCAGCAATAACAATAGTGGTTCGGGCCGTAATGACAATCGGTACAATGCAAATAATAACAGGAATGACGGAAACCAGTATCATACTAGCGTGATACGGGCTTCGCAGAATAGTAATAACGCCAGAGGGTGCGATCAGCCGCCTCTGCAGCATCCGGGGAGCGTATCTGCTGGGACGAGACAGGGAAACCATTAGCCGCGCCGGTGAGGGGCCGACCGAGCGTGGAGAAATTTTGGAGGCCCAATAACAAGAGAAAACCCAGGTGTCGTCGTTATGAAAATTCCGTATGGAATAAACAACGGCGGGAGAGTGTGCCAGTGTTAAGAGAAAGGAGTGCGCCGACAAGTAGTAGATCAGCTGTATACACGGCAGTAGAAGGTACATTCACTGTCAGTGAGAACAATTTAAGTAGTGTTCCGGAAATCGATTACAAAGTGGTAGCTGTAACACCCACAGCAGAACTGGAGATTGAGTTTAAGAATGATTCGCAATTGTTGAGAAAAGATCAGATGTCGGATAACACGTCCGTCATTGAACGAAGGGATGCAGAGAGGGATGAGGTCTGGTTAACGCAGTTCGGTCCTTTATACGACGAATTAAAAGATTATAGTGGCCTGTACGGGAGAAGTGTTTATGGGGAGCGCGGGCAGGATTTGCCGCGTCTCGTCCCACAGGAAGGTAGTATTTGTGAAGTGATAGAAAGTTCTGACCCTAACCGGCAGACTGTACTAGAAATAGTTGATGTTGATGGGGAGCACGAGCAAGATTCGTCGTGTTTCGTCCCGCAAGAGTTGGATGTTGAAGTAGTAACGGAAAGTTCTGGCCCTGACCGGCAGACTTTACCGAAAGTTATAGTGGTAGAAGTAGCCGACCCATCCGACGCAAAACTCCAGTTAAAACATTGCGAAAGTATTAAGGAGAAAGAGTACGAGAATTTTAGTGATAGCCGGACACGATTGGTAGAAAAGCACGCAGATTACAGCGTGTATGAGGTTAGAGCTGACGTTATACGGTCAGACGGTAGCAGAGTGGGTTGTACAGATCCAGAGGAAGTAATTTCAGATACTACTGGGCTCATTCCGCCAGGTAGATTGGCAGATGAGATCAATCTGACCAAAGAGGAATCAACGAAGGTGACAATTGGTGAATCGATAGCAAAGCAACACTCACTAGTTGACGAGTTACAGGAAAAGGTTTCGGTATTGGAGGCGAAGCTACAGACTAAGCCTCAGAACAAACGTGTTGAAATTAAAACTGTATGTGAACAGAGGCTGAAAAAGCCGCCAGATAAGCCGGATTTACGATCAAAGCCGGATGGTTTTTTCTGGAATGACCTGGATACAGACGAGGATTTACTGTGGGAAAATAAAGAAACAGTCGAGGACAAGTGTAGACAGATAGTAGTGTCTGTTAATATGCACGACCTACAAATAAACGTGTTGATCGACACCGGTGCAGAATTGAGTGCTGTATCTGGGAAAATATTTGAGTTACTGAAAGACAGATCTGGCATCGTAGTTACGCCAGTAACAGGAGTGAAAATTATCGGTGCTACTGGGAAGGCCAGTAAACCGGTCACAAAACAGATTTTTGTCAACTTCGAGATATGTGGGGCACGATTTGAACAAGAGTTTGTCTTCGTGCCAGACTTAACTACGAAAGTAATTATCGGGTTAGATTGGCTATTAAAGTACCGTGCAGTGATTAATTGCGAAAGCAAAACTTTGACATGTACGTCACAAGATAAAACAATAGTAGTTAGTTTTGACGAGGCAGTAGACGGTGTGCATAGGCAATACCAGCCTATACACATTGTTAACTGGCCGGATGACATTGACGTAGGAATGAGTTTGAACTGCCGTAACGTGAGGAATTTCGGCATTGACAAAAGTGTAGAAAGTGAATTGGAAGAGATAATCAAATTCCCTCCACGGATTGACATTAGTATTGGTGTGAAAAAAGGATAGTTTGCGAGAAGTAATGAAGCTAAAAGCCGATGCTCGCATACGTCGTCAAGACGCTAAAGCGCGTTTTGCTAGGTTTGCAATCGGAGACTTAGTACTTGTAAAAGCTCATGAGAAATCGAGCGAGATAGACAATGAAATCTCTAAATTTAAGTTTGTTTATAATGGACCATATAAAGTCATTGGTATACCTCACACATATGCTTATTGCTTAGAGTATCCAAGCTCTGCAAAACTATTAGGTATACGGAACATTGTAGACTTGAAATTGTACCGACCTAGGATCGATTAATACCACACAATGGGTAATTTGAACAGTATGTAAAATAGAGTGTAAGATTTAAACGATTTGCTAGATTGTCATGATTTTGCCTGACCAAGAGGACATTAAAGAAGTTGTAATTAATAAGTAATTAACTTGTACTAAATGATTTAACAGAGAGTGATTATTTATCAATCCAAAAATCCAAGCTGCTAGTTTGAGTTTTCAGCTGAGTCACAATAGATTAAGGAATGTAAATATGCTTTTGTAACTAGCTGTCAGATTTCATGAATGTGTGTTTTACTAGTCATTGCCGATGTACTTAGACGCCGTTTTAAGTTTCAGGCTAGTACATGCGTGTGATGATGGACGGTGTTGAGTTATCCACTGTGATAGTATTAAGGGACTCCTTGAGATTACTCGGGAGTGAGTTTTTCCTAAAGAATTCAGTGAAACGGACGTTCTGGAAATGCCGTTAAAAGGGCGAGTGAGATCAAGCGTGCCGCACGGGCGGGCGCAACAATACTGACGAGGCGGTGCCGCTGTCGGCTCTTGTGCCACTGTCGGCGTTCTTTGTACTTGCGAGTACGGAAGGCGGAGTTGTTTTTCTTCCCGGACAGCTAATGTGAAAGAATTCTGCTGTCAATATTTATGTTTTTGTCGATCTGCTGTATATTATTTTTTTGTTTAGCGTTAAGTGGACTTTCATGGCGAGAGTATTAATTATGAAAAGGTTATATAAAATCTGTATTCTATGTAATTAATTATTAATTTGCGTATTTTGATATACCTGTTTTTTATGAACATGTACTATGATTAATTTTGTAAATAGTATTCCATTTCTTGATACTGCTAGGAATTTTGATTTTTAGAATAGCTAAACCATGTTTTCTATGTTTTTTATGAGTTTTAATATGTTGTCAACCTGTTTTATTTTCTGCAAGATGACAAAGTGGAATAAGATTAGGAGTGTCTCCTCTTAATTATTATGGTCTGAAAATTGATTTATGCTTAATTAGACGAATGCTAAATTTTGTTGATGTTTTGAGCATGTGCATTTCCGCTGTTTCTTTTTGGGACATTTTCTGAGTCTGTTTACGTTACACGAACATCCTCAGACAATGTGGGGCACGTGTAACGCCGGAAATGCATATCCTCCTATTTCCATCTATTGTACTGTAATTTTTTCCTATTTTTGTTACCTGAATATATGACATTTCTGTGTCTTTACATATTGTAATTGTTTTACTATTTGTATATATATTTATGCATTTATGTCGATGTATAATTGGTTTGTTTCGTAAATATTATTTGTATTTTTACGCTGGGTCTGCCTAGGGAAAACTGCTATCGAACGATTACATCGATAGGTCGTGTGAAGAATCAAAGTGTGTAGGATCTTTGGTAGTGTTAACTCTGCCGCGTGAAGCGCGGGCAGCGAAGAGAGAGTCTGGCTGGAGTAGCGAGTGGAGCAGGTGTGTTGTGTGAACGCTCCCGCGAGTTGCCGCGCTTTCGGGCTTTGGCAGCATGTAATTGCGCTCGACTTGCCATGATAGTTTCTGACATGGTGTCGCGGACGGGAAGCATTAGCTGGCGCACATCAAGAGCCCGTTTCGTCTGGTGACCGTGTCGAGAAGAAGGCGCGCTAGCATCCAGCTTCTGCAACAGCGACGGCCGACAATGAGTGACTGTCGCCACCTCCTCGATCGACGACTTCAAACCTTCAATCAACCAACAAGGAAGACTAAAAGCACGTAAAGTTTCAGAACTGTATGGCAGACCTCAGCTTTTCAAACTGTTCCATTTGCCTCGCAAAATTACAGCAACTTAGCATGAACGTTTGTTGCTCATTGTCCCAATTGCATTACCAAGCAGGGTCCCTTCCTTTTCCGAAATGAACCCGAGTGTCGTTGAAATTCAGACGCCAGCATTAAAGTAGAATCATTCCATTTCACTGCTTTAATTTCAAATTTCAGTTTTAGTATTCATAGCTGGCTACAATATTTAGATTACACAAGCACAAATGAAGAGTGCGAGTTTTGTTACCGTATTTTAGCTTACCTGTGACTGCAGCTCAGCTTGGTACGTACTAAATTTTACTATTGTTAATTGTTCAGAATCATTTAATTCAAGTTCAAAGCTAAATCTCTTATTTCTAAATTGCGTAGATTCAAGTAGCTTTTGAAATGATTGTTGAGGTAGTCCAAGACTAACCGTATTTTACTGAATTTCGATGTGCTTAAGAAAGAAAGCTTCTTATTAATTTCAGTCACTAAATTAACTTTCAATTTTCCGGTTTTATTAATTCTTTTGCTGAATTAAGTCAGAGTGCAGCGAAATTTATTACTTCTGACAAACTTTCAGTTTTCACACTACACGTGTCAACCTTCAGTTGCCACGCTTCTAGTGCTAATTATATGTGTAATTACCTTTCTTTTTCAGTTACTATAGTAATTGTCCTTTAGGACTGGCGGCCGTAATTTCCCCCAAATCTCAAATATCTAAATACCGCTAGTTAATTGTTAACGTAACGGCCGCACATTTACTTTCTTTATTAACTTTACCCCTTTTCAAAATTAATTTCCACCAGTTTCATTTGCATTTTTCCTTTCATTTAGATGTAACCCTTTCCTCCCTCTTTACCGACAGATTAACTTCGGTGACGATTGCTTTTCCCAAATTTCCATTACGTACACGAGGTTTAATTTTTCACTGTCATTAAGGTCGATAAGAGAGGGGGAGGTTACAAGCTCTCCTGCTTCTATAGCTCGGTAGTAGATCGATCTTACGATTTGCACTACGTTAGTTCTTTCACCACTGGAAACGAATTTCTGAAGTGCGAAATTTGAATTTTCAACGTGAGGTTGCGTCCGATGCTTGAACATGGTGTATAATTAGAGATCTGAACAAACTCTACAGTGAAAGTAACAGTACATACCGCATACGATTTTGAAATCTTATACGTTGTTTTAGAAGTAGTATTGCCAACAAGTGACTTCAGTGTAAGGAGTATTACACTTAGTCTACGCCGGCCGCGGTGGTCTCGCGGTTCTAGGCGCGCAGTCCGGAACCGTGCGACTGCTACGGTCGCAGTTTCGAATCCTGCCTCGGGCATGGACGTGTGTAATGTCCTTAGGTTAGTTAGGTTTAAGTAGTTCTAAGTTCTAGGGGACTGATGACCACAGCAGTTGAGTCCCATAGTGCTCAGAGCCATTTGAACCATTTGAACTTAGTCTACGAAACACACATTGTAAAAATAAAATCTAGGTAGTCTTCTTTCACGGAATAGTGAGAAAGGTGTGCTACTTGATACTCTGTTGGCACACGTGTATGAGAGACCACATATAGCAGTAAACATAACGTTCACATAATACATAAGTGTGACGTATATTGCTTGTGCATTTAGTTATTGTACTTCCTAATGTGAAAAAAATTCATAAAGTGAAGTTGCGAAAAGTGAACTGTTGTTAGGATACAGAGCAGGAATTTTCAACCTACACATCGCACCTCCCATGTACGTCGCAGACTTATAGTACTGGCATCACGGTGGGTTCATAAAATAAAAATTGGTTTATTTGATTTCTGAGTAAAGTAATGATATCTAGTGGGCCGACATGCATGTTTTGTTGCTATGGCTGCCAGTTCGTACTACGTAATACATGTTCCTTTATTCAGTAGCGATTAGTTTGAAGGTTATTTTTATCTATTGGAGACTGATTTTAACTGTTGCTTGTCTTTGGTTGTTTTCATATCTGTGTTAGCATTGAGTAATATTCAAACATAAGTACTAAGTACTAATTGTGACATTTCAAAAGTATCATGCAGCTCTAAAGACTTAAATAGAAAAAATACGCTGGAAATACGACGACAGGTACTCGAATTTCGGTTCTATATTAGAAATGTAGAACGATTAAAATGTGCAATTTATTTCAAAGCTCTACGTACTAAAAGCTTGCGCCCAATAAAATGAAACGGTATTTGGAGTCAAATCATGAGAATATTTTCCCGAACTGAAACGAAATTACCAGAACAAAAAGACATTTTACTATTAAGGCTAAGATTCCTACAAAGGCTCTTCTTTATCTTACAAAGTTGTCTACCGTGTAACAAAGACCAAGAAACCTCACACTGTAGCGCAAGACATCATTTTACCACCTGCTCTTCACAAGATGTATACTGTGACTGGTGAGTCAGTTGCCAAGCAGCTGCATGTGTGCCTTTCTCAGGCAACACTATAACTTGACGAATACTCGATATTAACGAAAAGTGATTTCAAAATTCAAATATATGTTGATTTCACCGTTCAGTTCGATGAGCGCACAAATAACCACTATGCGTGCATCTAATTTGTTACGTGTAGTCTCTACACAACACAGTAAAAACAACTCTTGGAGCAGCAGCAAAAGACCTCTTTGAAATGCAAGGCTCTTTTATGGAAGATAAGCTCTGATCCCTACAGTTCCCCTTGTTATTTGTATAAACTATTTTATTCACCGAAAAGCACTGGCATCAAAACGCATGGGCCCCGTCCTTCAAGAGGCTGCTCAGCGAGTGATATGAATGGTAAACTTCATTCGCTCCTTTAAGTCGAAATGTTTTCAACAAATTTGCGTTGGTATGGGGTTTGGTTTTCACTTTGGAATGTTGTGAAAATTATTTATGAACTCAGCAAACAATTTTATTATTACTTTGTTCCAGAGAAACATTTGAATTCTGAGAAGTTTGTAGATTCCGACGTTGTTTGGAAGCTAGAGTGCCTTTTTGACGTCTACTTGAAACTTTGTTAACTGAAGGTATCCTTTCGAGGTAATTCTTCAACTGTTGGACAAACTATCAGCCTCCAGAAAAATCTACTGTTATTAATGAAAAAATGGATGATGAAGATAGATTTTTGTTTTTTCCTGCTCTTAACCTGACGTTAAAGACAATTAATTTCAATTGAATGAAGGAATGAAATCTGTATTTGAGAATAATTTATCTGAACTCAGTAGTTACTTTCTGAAGTACTTTTTAGAAGAAGGTAATCAACATATCAGAACTCCCATCAGCACACTGAAGTACAAGAGCAGTTTATTTATACTTCTTCAGACTCCACATTGAAATATATGTACGACTCCTCAGCACTGCTTCAGTTTCAGAGCTTGTTGAAGCAGGAGTATTGACAAGTAGGTAAGAAGATCCTCCGGGTTATGACACGTATCGCCTCATAGTACTTTCTTGATGTAGGGTTTTCAGCACTGGCAGTAATCAAAACGAAGTATAGGTCGCGAATTATTCTGGAAGAAGAGATGCGACTCGCAGTTTCCATCCTAGTGCCGAGAATTGAAGAACTGATGAGGAAGATGCAAGCTCGTCCTTCTCATTCCTTTCGTTGCAAGCGTAAGAGATACTAACATTAAATCTGATTAAAATGTGTTACGTCAACAGTTACTAAAAAATAACAACTCGTATTTCTTTTTTAGAAACTTAAGTTCGTTTATCCGATGCTTCGAGTCGGATGTCATGTGTGATGGGAGCCACAGTTGTTTATGTACACGTCACCCTCTGCCAAGCACTTTATTGTGAATAAGAGAGTAATCAGGTAGATGTAGATGAAGGGAGTCGGGGCCCAAAAAGTTCGAAAACAATTGCTGTAGAGTAATGTGGTTGCGGCTGAAGGAGGCACATTGCTTGTCCAGAGGTCTATAGGCGTCTACCACTTGAAGATTAGAAAATGTAGCTCCAAATAAAAAGCGGCCTGATACTACATTTCACTGCTGCTTTTGTGCACGTCGTCTCCATAAACCAAATGTTTAATTTGCATTTTACAGTGACATTCATAATCACATTCCGTTTTGGTTCAGTATTACATGCATATGTAACGTTCAGGGGCGAAGAGTGTGCCAAATTTTTATCATCTTTGGCTTCACAAATGGAGAAGTTGGTAATCAAGTTGATAAGAATTATAGTACTTATTTTGATGAAGACAGTTCTTTATTTAAAAATTGACTAATAAAGCATCATTATCATACATACAGAAAGTAGTATTCTTAACAAGAAAAGTCTAAAAAACGAGATCGGTAAACATAATGAAGACATGAAACACTATAGGTCACTAGTTTGTGGACAAGTTGAGGACCAAGTATGAATTGCTGGAATATGGTGGGAAAGAGGATGAAATATTTCGGGACACAATTAAAGATGAACTGACTAAGGACACGTAACATTAACATTCCACCATATTTCCTCATTTGCGCCAGCAGAAATATAACATGGCGTCACATGGTGCGCACTGAGGCCTGGCGCTTGTCGGCGTCACGTACCGGGCTCTTGTCGGCTATGTTAATAGCATCTGGCGTTGCCACTGAGCTGGCTTGTTCGCATTTGTAATAACACCGTCATATCGGAATTTTGTTTACTAAATATACTGTGTACACTCATTGGCCAGTTACAAAGTATTCATTTCAACCTCCCCACAAAATTCATTCACATTAATTGTAACCTCAAAACAGAAAAATTCCTAAACCTCTCAACAGTGAAAACTATAATTATGTCGTTCACATTCAGTGTAACGTCCCAACAAAAAATAAATTCAGTAACCTGCTAATAACACAATGTAGCCAACCTCTCAATTAAATTGTCGCTCACTTATGACTTTTCAATAATTGAATGTGAATTTAACCTCGTAAATTTTGGAAGTCAGCAGTGCTGCGTCATGGCCCCGAAAGATCATTCTGAATAAAAAAAAGCAAAATTCTTACCTCAATTAAGTCGCCGGATAACGCATATACATTTGCTCTTACAATAAATTTTTTTTGGCACAGCCCTGTGCAATGCTGGCCGATAGATTTGTCATTTTATGAAAGGAAACAACTGATTTGTCTTTTGTAATAATCGGGATGATCATGGATTGGAGAAATTAGTAAATTCTTTAAATTGAAATGAATGGTTGTTAAAAGTTACCTTTTATGAGAAAGATTATTATTATGAGATTTTTAAAACATTTACATGGGAGTTGAAATAACATTACTACATATGCGCGAGGTTGCTTTTTACCTTATACAGTAATGCTCAGGCTCCGGCATCGCTGCACCGCGACCGACCCAGCCAACACGATACACCAGACCAGACCAGAGCAGACTGGAGACTAACAACAACTTACTGCTACAGCTACACAGTTCCTACTGCAGTCAAAACTGCTCTCTGGTCAGAGATTCTCTTATACCTTGCATATCGCAGGCAGCGCATAAGCAATACATAGAAATGACATCTGCTCGGACCTCTTACATAACTCTCCACTGAGAAAGCAAAAATTTGGCAGAAATTGTGAGTCAATTGGACTTGCCATGAGCAACAAATTTTTCTATAATATACTTAATTAACTAAGTCTACAGTCACAGAGTATATACATATATATAAGTGCAGAAAATGAAATGAAATAAAGTGCACATGCACTGAGTACAGAACATATCAAGAAATGAGAAAATGTATACGCAATGAGTACAAAACATATTAGCAAATGATATAAAGTGCACACGCACTTTATATATTTTTACCATTTTACAAGAACTAGGAAAGGAAAGGGAAGGATTGCATCATGGTTGTAGCACAGTAGGTTGCATGTAGCTGCACTGAAAGTCAATATCTTTCTACAGAAGCACAACACCAAGTGAGACAATCTGAATTTCTCTTCCCTGAAGTATTAATCAGTGTACCCAAGACACTGAAACGTTGTATTAATATTCAATGTTATCATTTTGCTAGTACATTAGGTACACCAAACAGTAGGACCATAATAACATCTCCATCGTTCAAGGTGGTGGACAGCATGATGTGTCAACACCACATTCTTGTAGAATCCATACTCTTTCATCAACGTAGAATTAGTGCAAAATCCAAATATAGTGCTACATGATCATGAGGATGGACAGGACAAACGGATATTGCAGTAATTTCTGGTAATTAGGTCAGAAGATGAAGGACATTAAGTCTTATCCTAGTCATCATTGAGAATTACACTAGTCTCTCAACCGATTTGAGTATTTGTTGGCACACATTGCCTAGTTACTAAACATTTCTATACTATGTATGGAGTATTACAGAACATTATTCATAAGTCATCTGATTACAGTAAATATTAGCACTCGTTGGCCAGTTACAAACCATTTTTATGCATTATTCAGAAGTGATCATTCAAAGCAAGAATTAATTAATGGCATAGCATTTACATAATTCATCTAGTTATAGTAATCATTGGCATTCATTGGTCAGTTACTAAACATGTAGCAAGTATTGAATATTACAAAACACTATTCATAACTCATCTGATTGTGGTAATTATTGGCACTCATTGGCCAGTTGCAAACCATTTTTATGCATTATTCAGAAGACATCATTCAAAACAAGAGTTAATTAATGGCATAGCATTTACATAATTCATCTAATTATAGTAATCATTGGCATTCATTGGCCAGTTACAAACCATTTTCATGCATTATTCAGATGTCATCATTCAAAACGGGAGCTAATGAGTGTAGCATCAAGCTACTGGTATTCATATATGATATCATGTAAGTGACATAAGACAAATTTAAAATACAAGAAACAGTGGCATTCACTGGCCAGTTACTAAACATATAGCAAGTATTGAATATTACAAAATACTTTTCATAACTCATCTGATTGCAGTAATTATTGACACTCATTGGCCAGTTACAAAGTATTCATTTCAACCTCCCCACAAAATTCATTCACATTAATTGTAACCTCAAAACAGAAAAATTCCTAAACCTCTCAACAGTGAAAACTATAATTATGTCGTTCACATTCAGTGTGACGTCCCAACAAAAAATAAATTCAGTAACCTGCTAATAATACAATGTAACCAACCTCTCAATTAAATTGTCGCTCACTTATGACTTTTCAATAATTGACTGTGAATTTAACCTCGTAAATTTTGGACGTCAGCAGTGCTGCGTCATGGCCCCGAAAGATCATTCTGAATAAAAAAAAGCAAAATTCTTACCTCAATTAAGTCGCCGGATAACGCATATATATCTGCTCTTACAATAAATTTTTTTTGGCACAACCCTGTGCAATGTTGGCCGATAGATTTGACATTTTATGAAAGGAAACAACTGATTTGCCTTTTGTAATAATCGGGATGATCATGGATTGGAGAAATTAGTAAATTCTTTAAATTGAAATGAATGGTTGTTAAAAGTTACCTTTTATGAGAAAGATTATTATTACGAGATTTTTAAAACATTTACATGGGAGTTGAAATAACATTACTACATATGCGCGAGGTTGCTTTTTACCTTATACAGTAATGCTCAGGCTCCGGCATCGCTGCACCGCGACCGGCCCAGCCAACACGATACACCAGACCAGACCAGAGCAGACTGCAGACTAGCAACAACTTCTTGCTACCGCTACACAGTTCCTACTGCAGTCAACACTGCTCTCTGGTCAGAGACCTTGCATATCGCAGGCAGCGCATGAGCAATACATCGAAATTACATCTGCTCGGACCTCTTACAAGCGTAACGCGAGCAGTGTGAGAAGCGTTCAATGATTTTGAAAGTAAGATGTTGTCAACCGACCTGAGTAACAACCCTAAGAGATTTTAGTCGTATGTAAAATCAGTTATTGGGTCAAAATCATCTATTCATTCTCTCAGCGACCAAACCGGCACCGAAACGGAAGATCACGGAGAGAAGGATTAAATACTTAATTTGATCTTCCGAAGTTGTTTCACTGCGGAAGATCGTAACACTGTCCCTCCTTTCAATCGTCGTGCGAACATCGAAATGGCAGGTATTGAGATAATCGATCACGGAATTGAAAAGCAGCTACAATCGCTTATTACTGGAAGGGCTTCAGGATCAGATGAGATACGTATAAGATTCTGTAGAGATTATGCGAAAGAACTTCCTCCCATTCTAGCAGTAATTTATCGTAGGTTGCTTGAGTAACGAAAGGTACCTAACGACTGGAAAAAAGCGCAGGTCATTCGTTTTTCTAAGAAAGGCCGTAAGAAAAATCCTCAGAATTGTACGCCTATATCGTTGATGTCTATGTGTTGTATAATGATAGAACATGTTTTGAGCTCAAGTATTATGACGTTATTGAAAAATGAACATCTCCTCTATAAAAATCAACATGGGTTCCGCAACTGGGATCCTGCGAAACTCGACACGCTCTGTTCCTCCATGAGATCCACAGCGCAGTGGACAATGGCGCTCAGGTTGATGCCGTGTTCCTTGATTTCACTAAGGCATTTGACACCGTCCCGGACTGCCGTCTAAAGAAAAAAAAATGCGAACTTGCGGAGTATCGGAGCAGACCAGCGACTGGATTGAAGACGTTCTTGCAGATAGAACTCAACACGTCGCTCTTAACGGAACTAAATCGACAGATGTAAAGGTAATATCTGGTGTATCACAGGGAAGTGTGATAGGACCGTTACTGTTTACAATATACATAAATGATCTAGTAGAAAGCGTCGGATGCTCTTCAAAGCTATTTGCAGATAATGTAGTTGTCTATACCGAAGTAACAAAGCCAGAAGATAGTAAGAATTTACAGAACGACCTGCAGAGAATTGATGAATAGTGCAGATTGTGGCAGTTGACCATGAACGTAAGTAAAATTAACATATTGCGCATGCAGAGTAAAAGAAATCCACTACTGTACAGCTACACTATTGATGACAAACAGCTGGAGACATCGTCTGCCGTGAAATATCTAGGCGTAACTATTCAGAGTGACCTCCATTGGAATGGCCATATAAAACAGATAGTGGGAAAAGCAGACACCAGACTCAGATTCATCGGAAGAATCTTAAGGAAATGTAACATCCACGAAGGAAGTGGCTTATAACGTGCTTGTTCGCCCGATGCTTGAATACTGTTCATCTATCTGGGAGCCCTATCAGGTAGGACTGATAGATTAGATAGAGAAGATCCAACGAAGAGCGGCTCGTTTCGTCGCGGGGTCGTTTAGATGGGTAGAGAGCGTTACGGAGGTGCTAAACAAACTCCACTGGCTGACGTTACGAGAGAGGTGTTGTGCATCACGGAAAGATTTTCTATTGAAATTTCGGGGCAGCACTTTCCAGGAGGAGTCAGACAACATATTACTTCCCCCCACATACATCTCACGTATTGACCACGAGGAGAAAATTCGAGAAATTAAGAGCCAATACAGAGGCTTACCGAGAATCATTCTTTCCACGCACTATTCGCGACTGGAACAGGGTTGAAGGGATCAAATGGTGGCACCGAAGGTTCCCTCCGCCACACACCATTAGGTGGCATGCGGAGTGTGATGTAGATGTAGATGAAGTACTGAATTTAATAGGAGCACGAGCTACAAGCTACAGGGAGGCCACCTATGGTTTTTTGCTAAATATAAGAGAGACACAGAATGAAGTATCTGACTACCGCAAGAGGCCTGACATAGTGCTTGGTTAGCCACGGACCCTACGCTGTCTACTGGTATCGGATTGGTAGAAGACAGATCTACGGGTATTGGCTGTGGTGAAGAAGGTACCTCACAACATAGTATCTGGGGATGTCCTCTGTCTCTTCTAGGCGCGCAGTCCGGAACCGTGCGACTGCTACGGTCGCAGGTTCGAATCCTGCCTCGGGCATGGATGTGTGTGATGTTCTTAGGTTAGTTAGGTTTAAGTAGTTCTAAGTTCTAGGGGACTAATGACCACAGCAGTTGCGTCCCATAGTGCTCAGAGCCATTTGAACCATTTGTCCTCTGTCTGACGACGTTGCTGATACCCATCGGCAGCGATTGAAATAGAACGGAAGCTCAGTGTCAAGCAGAAACTGCATTACAAAACAGAATGGCAGATACTGTACAAAACTGCTGACGCTATCTCAAGATAGACGTGGGCAGTGCGTTATCTCATCAACTAGTCCCGGCTACTGCAGTACGAGAGGCTCGACAGAAGATCGTGAAGCAACGCAGAGAAGGCAGCTGAGGTCTGTAGCTGCTCCAGCAGAACTGCCAACGCCGTATCCGTAACCATCATAACAACAGCAGAAAGAAACTCAGACATGTTGCGTGCTCGCCACTTGAGGAACCAAAACGTGGGCGACGTTGACCCGCGTGTGGCTGCGCTCAGCACCGGAATCAACGATGCTCCATCGGAAGTGGGGAATCCTTCCTTGTAGCCAGGGAGCCAACAAATAATGGAAGAGGCAACCACAATGCCCGCCTAGCACACAACGAACCGGCAGGACATGCCTATGGTCCCGGGAACTATGAAATGCATTGTGGAATGTCAGAGACAATAACCGAAGTTATCATAACAGTAGTAGACCTGGATATGGTACTACAAGTAGTGCTTTTATTCATAGTAGAATTAGTTTTTTGATTATTACTATTAGTAGTAGTAGTAGTAGTAGTAGTAGAAATAGTTGTTTAGGATAAAATTAAGTGGTAATGTATATTCCATAATTTCTTAAGAATTAGTACACCCAGTACTTAAATTACCGGTAACAAGCTACAATGTAATAAATAAATAAACATGTTACCGTACTCCCATGGCCACCAAATCCCCAGACTCAAAACAAATCGAGACTCTGTGGGACCACCTCGATCGGGCTGGTCACGCCATTGAGCCTCATTCGAGAAACCTAGCGCAGCTTGCCCACTGCACTGGAGCCGGCATGGCTGTACGTCCCTGTCGGGACCTAACATCATTGAATCTCTTCCTGTGAGTCTCGCAGCGGCCCGCGTTATACACTTTAGTTATTCATTCTTTTAACAGTTGTTCACATTAATGTGACTGGAGAGCGTGTATTTTAAAGACATTAGTAATAGAAAACTCTCCGTTCAGCGAGTGTAGTTTATCTTTCAAAATAATTTCCCTTTACAGTCTCAGATGTTTCAAAATACACTTAAGTCTTATTCTGCCAATAAAACGTCGTCTATATCCCCTTAGTACTACTGCATCCTTCGACATCACATGTTGTCCTTTCTACATATCCGGATTATGATTAATCAGTATATAGTCCGTTACGTTCTCCATTAAGCATGGCTACTGATTGTAGACTCGCAAGTATACACATGAAGTGAATTTGGCCAAGCATATGTAAATTATATAGTTACTTTTGATTCTACGGCACACGTTCCGGAATAAGGATCTTAGAAATCATCTGCTGTACTGTAATACAATCATTTGTTAATTATTATGGGCTTAATCCGTTGCATAAAGTTCTCACTGACCGTTTTATTCCTATAATTTAGAAACCATTAATAAAGTATCACATAAATTTTACTGAGCATAAACTAATTTGTAAGTCCTTTGACAAGTATCGAAGAGCTCGGTGAGCTTTATCATAGCAAAATGTCTGCCTTGCACGGAATTAAATTTAATTACAGCTTAGCGAGCAGTTAGAGGAAGCGATCCCACAAATAACTACTTTCATGGTAATTCAAGAACGAATTTCGCTTTTCAGGATGTGGCGAACTCTAGGAGGAGTATAATCTTGTTGCAGCTCCTTATTCGTAAGCTCTGCAAAGTATTACGAACTACGCCCCCACAGTTGCACGTGTATTAAGAAATGGCCCCTGAGGGAGTGCTGTCAGCTAGCCTCAGCGGTATGTTTGGTGTTTCTCGAGAGCAGCACGCCGTTCTGGTCAATGAATTTCGACTTGTTGTGTATCCCTCTAACACCTCTGCAATCAAGACCACACCCTACATCGTACACTTTATTACGCACATAGTATAAAGGCAACTTATTCTGCACTGTTGTGTAACTGGCACGACATATGAATATCGCGAAAGATAAGTGCCAACAGTTCTGGGAAAGAAAGAAAATGCGATTACTAATCCATTGGCCATTGTGAGCTTATAATGTCACATGATCCATTACATTCTAATGTGTCTGGTCGTATGTCTCTACTTTCAATAACAATGGCGCCACTTACATGCACTATCTTATTTTCTCTCTCTAGCTTTCCTTATAAATTCTTTAAGAATGAATCACATTTCTGAATTTTATTGCTGCATTTCTCCACTGTGTCTTAGGTAATATTATAATAGATTTATTGCTTTCACTATCTTTAGGCAGCCGTTATGTAACATTCCCAAAAACAAAGTCACGTAGAATCTCACTTCTTGTTTTTAAATTTTAACAATTTTGAATGCGTATTCGCCAGACACTGAAGTTTCGTGATTTGGCAACATACGCGATGGTTTTCTAAATATTACATAACGATGAAAATAATAAGAAATTCTTATGAGATTTAAGAGAAGTTTGTATCGCCGGACATGTAAACTTTTGCGTTTGCGGGATAAAGAATTACCCTTGGTTACAGCTGTTTCGAAGACGATCGCGACAACTTCCAGTAATGATCAAAAACGACAGAGTCTGTGAAATACCTTTGTTTTGGAAACATCACTCATTGTTTATCAGCTGAAACAACTGCAAGTAGGCTATATTATGGTAGTAAATTCTTTCAAGAGTCTACAGTAAGAGATGGCAAACTCGAAAACAAGCAGAAACACTGGCCGACTGTTCAAATGGTTTTGAGCACTATGGGACGCAACTGCTGAGGTCATAAGTCCCCTAGAACTTAGAACTACTTAAACCTAACGACAACACAAACATCCATGCCCGAGGCAGGATTCGAACCTGCGACCGTAGCAGTCGCGCGGTTCCAGACTGTAGCGCCAGAACCGCTCGGCCACCAGCGGCCGGCCTGGCCGACTGTATAGAGACTGTAGGGCTCCCGTTAACTCATTGATGTAAGTTCCTAATTAGGTGACAAGACATTTGGTTATTAATTAAAGGCGCTCGTTCCAACTTCCCAACTTTGCGTGAGAGTTCATTATCTGTGTACTATACGTAGGTGCGGAACCAGCCTCTACAGCGAACCGACCTCCTGAAGCAGCGACCTCAGGCACGGAGTTGGTTATCCACCACCAGGTGCAAGACGGGAGACAGTAGAGGTGTGAGCACATGGGTAGCGAATTTATATAGTTTTTGGTCTATTGCTTGTTTTCGGCGAAGAAAATCTGCATTTAGTAAGGCAACTGCTCTGTCTGGCCAGCATAGATCTTCCTGTTTTAAAGATAAATAACAAAATTTCCTCTGGTTTGAATACTGGCAAGACAGTATACAATTTTAATCACTAGCCAAAGCAGTGCTTTGGTGCTGTGTTATACGCTAACAGATTCGGGGCGATGATGGTACCGTCTTGAATAGGACGTCGCCATAGCTATTGTGTGTTCTGACATAATTTGTGCTTTTCCGTGTGAGAAACACGCCATCTTACTTAAGGAGAGGACGTAGTGTGCTAGGCCAAATTGTCCCTGCACAGGTGAACGTTGTTGTTGCGATTTTCACTTTCAAGGAGACCGCGCCTGATGTTCATCGTCGATTTCGTCCAAATTTATGGAAGACTTATCCAGAAACGAAAGAGGAATAAGTTAAGATCCAGATGACAGGTCGCTTAGGAAAAAATAGCGGTTATGGCGCGGGTCAGTTGAGTTATCATCCATTTATGTTATCTTCATTTCTAGGCAACTTTTGGCACCGTGGAAAGCGTACGAAATGGTAGTCCAAGGGGAGTCGGTTCGACTCAATATACTGAAACGTCATCTAATTCAAGTTTCTTCCGTTACTCACATTGCACATTAACCTAAACAATGCTCAGTAATTGCATTTATCAAGATTTTTCATAAGAGTTGTGAAAAGAAAAGGACGAGAAAACTCTGGATTGACAAATACAATCTCAGGAGGGGCGGAGATTTTAAGGGGTACGCGCAAACCTTGTGTACAAAATTAGATACTTGCGTTGTAGCTTTATTGGTGTTGGGGTGATATTTATCGTAAAATCAGGGGACGAAGTAATTTTATCGGCATGCTGCACTCGTTATAAAAGCATTTTTTTTTAAAGTTAGAGGGATGTTTAAAATTTCTATAGAAAAACAAAATAGTTTCCTTACATAAAAGTTTATCTCTAATGGTGTTGTTTGTTGGAGGATAACCACATGCACCACATTCGCTAAATATTTACGGAGATATTTGCTGGTGAACAGTATAATGTATTTCACTTATATGGACGTCTGAAGGAACAGACACTCTTGAAGAGACACAGTTGTACGAAATACTTCGAAATTAATTCTCTGTCTACGAATCAGTTTCGAAGCAATGAATTTCGACGCAGTCTTCTCAGAATGTGATTTGTTTCTCTCTCTAGATGAGATAACAGCAGTTTTTAGCTGTTTCTTTACCTGACGATAAAAACTGACCTCGCAGCGTTGCATTAGCGGAGTGGATTTAAGGGAATGTTACCTTGGAAGTTTATTTCCAATCCAATATACTCCTTTGGCTTTTCTTTTCAAGCATCGTATAAAAATATCAGTAAACACAATATACTAAGCATTATTACAGTTTATTTTCAATGTAAGTAACGTAGGAATTCTAAACAAATAATAAAATAAGCTTGTACACAGCGACTGGAACGCATGAACCTCGAATTATCGTTCTGCGCGCTTTCCATTGCACGTTGTAACGAACCTGACTTAAAGGACTCTCACCTCGCCCGATTCGCCCCAATAATGCTACTTTTTCTAAACGCTTGGTCATGTGCAACTCCTGCTTCCGTCACTTTCATCTCTGACAAAATCCTGCATACTTGATGGAGCTACAAAATAACGGGACTTGATGCTGTCTTAAAGTGAGTAAGCATGATCCAAAGATGAATGACCATTAGCTGTAAAGACGTGAAGCCTTCTCAGCCGAATGCGTAATGTCTGGTGTCTGTAGACAAATCAGTGTGGCCGTGGCGTTAGTTTGTGTAAGAGCTGTTACTTTATTTTGTCAGAAAAATAAATGTAATTATAGAGAAACGAATTGTCTTCAAATTCCACATGATAGTTCGAAAAACTGCCAATAAATCCTACCTTTTACTGAAAGTTGTGTATGGCGAAGACTGTTTACGTGTACCTTCACGCGTTGCAAGAAGGCCGAAAAATTTTGAAGGTGACACACGCTCCAGATTGTCTTCAACACATGAAAATATCAAAAAAGCAGTTAATCTAATACGAGCTGACAGTAGGTTCAGTATTAGATTGATTGATGAAAGTAAAAGAATTGGCTAAGAATGCATAAAGCATTTTACATGACCAATTTAATTTCGGAAAAGTGTCTGTGGAACTGGTGCTGGAAATTCTAGTTATCGAAAAACAGCAGCTCGAAAAAATGTTTGTATTGACACTTCAAATACCAGTGAAAGTGACCCTAATTTCTTGGAAAGAGTAATAAAGTGTGATGAATTTTGGTTTTGCAATTATGATCCAGAAACTAAGTGCCAATCTATGCACTGGATGGTCCGAACTCTACCACGAGCGGAAAAAGGCTCGGAGAAGAAAATCAAGTTTTAAAACATGACGACTGTTTTTTTTATATTCATGGAGCTGTGTATCCTCACTGGGTTCCTGAAGGCTAAATTGTTAATCAGCTTTACTACCTTGAGGTCCTTCCTCAGCTTTAAGGGAAAATAAGAGAAAAAACGATCCGAATTGTGGAAGTACGAGTACAAGTGAAGGGTTCTGCATAAAGAAAATGACACGGCAATCTCAGTGTTAGTCAAGTCGCCTTATTCGCCTGACCAAGAACCATGTGGATAATGTATTCCCCAAGGACATGCATGCATTACAAGCAGCAACGTTTCAGTCCTTTGAAGCAGTGAAAGAAAAAGCGGCACTCGTCATCAAGGTGCTCACAGAGGAAGACATACAGTAATGTTTCCCAGGAAGTATAATTTGCATGGTGCGTTGTAGGACTAGAGGAGGGAAATATACTGACGCTGAAAATAACTAAACATGTAAGTTTTTGAAACATGATGTTTTACCATTGTAGTCCCGTTATTTCCTAGCCACACTTCGTATATCAAAATTTGTACAAAATCGGCGGTGACTTATTGGTGCGGTTCCCTTGCTAGAGGCCTATTTCATACAGCTCTCGACTCTATTGCATCTAGGTAATATATCATGTCTCCATAAATACTAAATCTGCATTCATTAGTACCTGCTTAGTGAAGTCAAGCCTGGTCTCCGTCAACAATTTGTATCGCCCTCCACCCCAACACACACACACGCACATATACAATCTGTCTCTCTCTCTCTCTCTCTCTCTCTCTCTCTCTCTCTCTTACACATATTACGAAATTTACTATACTATGAAGACTTTGAACGTGGCTTTCAAGTAATCCTTTCCTTCAGTCAAATACAAGCAGACTATTTCTCTTCTCTACGATGCGATTTAGATATTCTTCGTTAGTTATTCTAACAACACATCCAAACATCAAAATTCTCCTGTAGGACCAAATTTCAAGAGGATGTATTCTATTCTTGTCTCTTGCTACTTGTCGCCCATATTTCACTTCCTTATCGGGATACTCTACACATAAATATTTTCAAAAGAGTTTTCCTTACACATTTCTTTGGTTTACCTGTTTTTCTTTCTCAGAATAGCTGTCCTTACTAATACAAGAGTGCTGTCTTCACTTAATTCGCAACCAGATGGAAAAAAACTCCCTTCTACTTTCAATGTCTTATTTCCTAATCTAGTTCTTGCAGTATCACCTGGATTTATTCATCTTCATTCCTCAAATTTTTGTTTGTGCTCATCGTTTAACCTATTTTAAAGATAATTTCAATCAGGTTCAACTGATTTTGCGACTCTTTTGCCGTCTCAAAGAAAAATACCACCCTGCATACTATCGACAAACAGAAAGTTCCATATCTTCTCCCTGAATACTAACTCAATAATAGAATGTTTTGTAGGTTTAGTTTATTTATTGATATACTTATAGAGTAAATAACAAGGGGATCGGCTGCAACATTGTCGTAAACAGTTGGGAATTACGATTTTTCTTTCATGCCTGTTTACTTCCGAAACTGTAATCTCGTTACTGTACAAACCGAAGGTAATATTCGGCTTCCTGTATTTTATCAATGGTACCTATAGAGCACTAGTCGGAATCTCCAGTAGTTCGCTCTCCGAACATACAACTGCATGTACTACTTTGGCCAGATCGTGTGTGAACCAGAATTTATTTTCAAAAAATATTCGTAAGAATTTATTTTATTTACTAGCGATTCATCAAGCACATTAACACATTTAATCACACTATGTACGAATGACCCCTCCCCCCCCCCCCCCCATGAACCATGGACCTCGACAGTGGTAGGAAGGCTTGCGTGCTCAACGATACAGATAGCCGTACCGTAGGTGAAACCACAACGTAGGGGAATCTGTTGCGCGGCCAGACAACGTGTGGTTCCTGAAGAGGGGCAGCAGCCTTTTCAGTAGTTGCAGGGGCAACAGTCTGGATGATTGACTGACCTGGCCTTGTAAAACTAACCAAAATGGCTTTGCTGTTCTGGTACTGCGAATGGCTGAAAGCAAGGGGAAACTACGGCCGTAATTTTTCCCGAGGACATGCAGCTTTACTGTATGATTAAATGATGATGGCGTCCTCTTGGGTAAAATATTCCGGAGGTAAAATAGTCTCCCATTCTGATCTCCGGGCAGGGACTACTCAAGAGGACGTCGTTATCAGGAGAAAGAAAACTTGCGTTCTACGGATCGGAGCGTGGAATGTCAGATCCCTTAATCGGGCAGGTAGGTTAGAAAATTAGAAAAGGGAAATGGATAGGTTAAAGTTAGGTATAGTGGGAATTAGTGAAGTTCGGTGTGCAGGAGAAACAAGACTTTTGGCCAGGTGAATACAGGGTTATAAATACAAACTCAAATAGGGGCAATGCAGGAGCAGGTTTAATAATGAATAAAAAATAGGAGTACGGGCAAGCTACTACAAACAGCATAGTGAACGCATTATTATGGCCAAGATAGACATGAAGCCCACGTCTACTACAGTAGTACAAGTTTATATGCCCACTAGCTCTGCAGATGATGAAGATATTGATGAAATGTATGAGGAGATAAAAGAAATTTTTCACGTAGTGAAGGGAGACGAAAATTTAATAGTCATGGGTCACTGGAATTCGAGAGTAGGAAAAGGGAGAGAAGGGAACATAGTAGGAGAATATGGATTGGGACTAAGAAATGAAAGAGGAAGCAGCGTGGTAGAATTTTGCGCAGAGCATAACTTAATCATAGCTAACTCTTGGTTCAAGAATCATGAAAGAAGGTTGTATACATGGAAGAACCATGGAGATACTAAAATGTATCAGATAGATTATATAATGGTAAGACAGAGATTTAGGAACTAGGCTTTAAATTGTATGACACTACCAGGGGCAGATGTGAACTCTGAACACAATCTATTCGTTATGAAATGTAGATTAAAACTGAAGAAACTGCAAAAAGGGGGGAATTTAGGGAGAGGGGACCTGGATAAACTGACTAAACCAGAGGTTGTAGAGAGTTTCAGGGAGAGCATAAGGGAACAATTGACAGGAATGGGGGAAAGAAATACAGTAGAAGAAGAATGGGTAGCTTTGAAAGATGAGATAGTGAAGGCAGAAGAGGATCAAATAGGTAAAAAGACTAGGGCTAGTAGAAACCCTAGGAAAACAGAAGAAATATTGAATTTAATTGATGAAAGGAGAAAATATAAAAATGCAGTAAATGAAGCAGGCAAAAAGGAATACAAACGTCTCAAAAAGAGATCGTCAGGAAGTGCAAAATAGCTAAGCAGGGATGGCTAGAGGACAAATGTAAGGATGTAGAGGCTTATCTCACTAGGGGTAAGATAGATACTGCCTACAGGAAAATTAAAGAGACCTTTGGAGAAATGAGAAACCCTTGCATGAATATCAAGAGCTTTGATGGAAACCCAGTTCTAAGCAAAGATGGGAAAGCAGAAAGGTGGAAAAGGTATATAGAGGATCTATACAAGGGCGATGTACTTGAGGACAATATTATGGAAATGGAAGAGGATGTAGATGAATGTGAAATGGGAGATATGATACTGCGTGAAGAGTTTGACAGAGCACTGAAAGGCCTGAGTAGAAACAAGGCCCCGGGAGTAGACAACATTCCATTAGAACTGCTGACAGCCTTAGGAGAGCCAGTCCTGACGAAACTGTACCATTTGGTGAGCAAGATGTATGAGACAGGCGAAATACCCTCAGACTCCAAGAAGAATATAATAATTCCAATCCCAAAGAAAGCAGGTGTTGACAGATGTGCAAATTACCGAACTATCAGTTTTATAAGTCACAGCTGCAAAATTCTAACACGAATTCTTTACAGACGAATGGAAAAACTGACAGAAGCTGACCTCGGTGGGGATCAGTTTGGATTCCGTAGAAATGTTGGAACTCGTGAGTCAATACTGACCCTATGACTTATCTTAGAAGAAAGATTAAGGAAGGCAAACCTACGTTTCTAGCACTTGTAGACTTAGAGAAAGCTTATGACAATGTTGATTGGATTACTCTCTTACAAATTCTGAAGGTGGCAGGGGTAAAATACAGGGAGCGAAAGGCTATTTACAATTTGTACAGAAAGCAGATTGCATTTGTAAGAGTCGAGGGGTATGAAAGGGAAGCAGTGGTTGGGAAGGGAGTGAGACAGGGTTGTAGGCTATCCCCCATGTTATTCAATCTGTATATTGAGCAAGCAGTAAAGGAAATAAAAGAAAAATTCGTAGTAGGTATTAAAATCCATGGAGAAGAAATAAAAACTTTGAGGTTCGCCGATGACATTGTAATTCTGTCAGAGACAGCAAAGGACTTGGAAGAGCAGTTGAATGGAATGGACAGTGTCTTGAAAGGAGGATATATGATGAACATCAACAAAAGCAAAACGAGGGTAATGGAATGTAGTCGAACTAAGTCGGGTGATGCTCAGGGAATTAGATTAGGAAATGAGACACTTAAAGTAGTAAAGGAGTTTTGCTATTTGGGGAGCAAAATAACTGATGATGGTCGAGGTAGAGAGGATATAAAATGTAGATTGGCAATGGCAAGGAAAGCGTTTCTGAAGAAGAGAAATTTGTTAATATCGAGTATAGATTTAAGTGTCAGGAAGTCATTTCGGAAAGTATTTGTATGGAGTGTAGCCATGTATGGAAGTGAAACATGGACGATAAATATTTTGGACAAGAAGAGAATAGAAGCTTTCGAAATGTGGTGCTACAGAAGAATGCTGAAGATTAGATGGGTAGATCACATAACTAATGAGGAAGTATTGAATAGGATTGGGGAGAAGAGAAGTTTGTGGCACAACTTGACCAGAAGAAGAGATCGGTTGGTAGAACATGTTCTGAGGCATCAAGGGATCACCAATTTAGTATTGGAGGGCAGTGTGGAGGGTAAAAATCACAGAGGGAGACCAAGAGATGAATACACTAAGCAGATTCAGAAGGATGTAGGTTGCAGTAGGTACTGGGAGGTGAAGAAGCTTGCACAGGATAGAGTAGCATGGAGAGCTGCATCAAACCAGTCTCAGGACTGAAGACCACAACAACAACAACAACAACAAGTAAATCGATCAACCATGATGAGAATGTAAAGTTGGACATTAGATGAAGGCAATGTCCCTACAACGACACTCCGTACATGCGCAAATCATGTAGCTGAGTCTGACAAGTCCCTCAGAGAGGCGCCCGCATTGCGGGATACTTTGCTTGGCTATCAATTGAGTCCTCTCTCGACACTTTTTTCGAATTCCGGCCAAACTTATCGTTGTGGAATTAGATAGATTGTTAGTATGACCCCAGAATGAGGCAGGTTTTGCACGCTGTCAAAGGCACATCTGCAGTAAGTAGATGCCATAAATGGTCGAGGTTTTCCTGTCGATAAGTCACAATATAAATTGACATCTGCAGCAGCAACATCAACAAGTTGTAAATCTAAGTCTGATTATTTATCCTTGAGGAGATTCTTGAGACCCTGGTCTGTCTCCTATGATTTGGCGAATCGCGTGCAATTCATAGTATCTGAAATGATACTGACATGGGAAATACAATCAGCTACTACATTGCCAGTTCCAGAGACGTGTCTGATGTCCGTGATACACTGAACGATAAATACCAGTTTATTACTTCGCGAGGCGAGCAATTGTTGTTGTTTTGCAAGAACGCATAAGAGAATGGCTTACGGCCTATATAAACAGCAAAGTTTCTAGCTTCTAGTTGTGGGTGAAAGGACTCGATGGCCTCGTAAATCACGAGTTGTTGCCTGTCACACACACCCCACTTTTGCTCGATGGAGACAGCTTACGCGAGAAAAAAAACCAGGGGTTACCATGCACCAACGTGGAACTGCTGTAACGCTGCACCTATAGCTGTCTGGCTCGTTTCTGCAACTAGTTCGAGAGATGCATTCGAGTCAAGATGTATGAGGAATGTTACGTTCACCATGCTCTATTTGCCGCTTCGAAGACGTAACTCATGATATCCGTCAACGGAATCAGTTAAGCTGCTCTTGGTTTTCGGACCAGTGAATGCTGCGGTCAACGGTCAGATGTCGAGGATGTAAGTTAAGTATCACTAGGAAGTGGTGTAATTGCTTAACAGCATTTGGCCGAGCAATCTGTATGATGGAAAATTTGGAAATTTGTGGTGAGACCTTACGGGACGAAACTGCTGAGGTCATCGGTCCCTAAACTTACACACTACTTAATCTATATCAAACTAACTTACGCTTAGGACAACACACACACCAATGCCCGAGGGAGGACTCGAACCTCCGCCGGGGGGGGCCGCGCGTCTGCAGGATGGCTTCGACTTTTTCTGGTAATGTTAGCGAGCCAGCAGACGAAATGTAGTGTCCTGGAAAGTTGACATGTGGTTGACCAAATACGCGCTTACCAGTGTTCAAAACCGCACCATACTATACTATTCAATTAAATGCAGTTTCTGTTGCTCAGTGGTGGAATAAAAACCAGAATATCGGTATTAAATTTTCATTCTGCAGCGGAGTGTGCGCTGATCTAAGACTTCCTGGCAGATTAAAAGTGTATGTCGGACCGAGACTCAAACTCGGTACTTTTGCATTTCGCTGGCCAGTGCTCTACCAACTTTTCTTTTTTTTCTTTTTTCCTCATTTTGTTCGTTAATAGACGTTATATTTGTTCGGGGCGTACGTCCCTTGACGCTGTTGAGGTTCATCGTTGATCCATAAACTCAGTATTTTACTACAGAGGGCAGCTAACCCTCTCACCGAACACGCTGAACCACCGTGCCGGCAGCCAACTGAGCCACCCAAGCACGACTCACGACCCGTCCTCACAGTTTTACTTCCGCTAATACCTCGCCTCCTACCTTCCATGCTTCACAGATGCTCTTCTGTGAAACTTTCCGGAATAGCACTCCTAGAAGAAAGGATATTGCTGAGACATGGCTTTTCCACAGAATGAAATTTTCAGTCTGCAGCGGAGTGTGCGCTGATGTGAAACTCCCTGGCAGATTAAAACTGGCTCAGTTGGTAGTGCACTTGCGTGCAAAAGGCAAAGGTCTCGAATTGTACTCTCGGTCCGGCACACAGTTAGAATCTGCCTTGAAGTTTCAAATCAGCACACACTCCGCTGCAGACTGAAAATTTCATTCTGAAAACATCCCCCACGCTGTGGAAAAGCCATGTCTCCGTAATATCCTTCCTTCCAGGAGTGATAGTTCGGAAAGTTACACAGAAGAGCATCTGTGAAGTTTGGAAGATAGGAAACGAGATACTGCCCGCAGTGAAGCTCTGAGGACGGGTCGTGAGTCGTGCTTCGGTTGCTCAGTTGGCAGTCGCCTGTCGGTCCTCGCCGCGCAGCTCGCTCACGGAGTTGTTTACGTGACTTTGCCGCCGTAGCTCGCTACATTTCCGTCTAAAGAGAATGGCTTATTCTCACAGAAAATCGACACCGAAGGTGAGCTTGTCATCCGAATATAACCGACTAAATGCACTTGAGATCGAACACTTTATCAGAGATGAAGTCAAGAGGGGTTGCAACGATCTTGTTGGCGTCGGCCTGTCTACAGTGAACACTGTGGTACACGTGAAATTGGTTAACGAAGACGTATGTGACAAAATTCTAAGTGCAACTGTAAGTGGTCTTATGTTCCGGTACTCTGATGGACACGCCGGTTGGGACTTGGACTGCGGATGATCCTCGTTTTTGAACTCCCTTTGTACGTCCCTTCAGAGGTAGTCGTATCTGAATTCCGCCCATATGGCAAGCTGATTAGTCGTACAGCTGAAAAATGGGTTCAGTTCACTACATCCCGGCTCACAATGGTATACAACAGTTCCGCATAGAGCCAACCAAACATATGCAGTCCTATTTATAAATTGATGGCTGACATGCAATTATAATTTATGGCGGCCAGCCGAAGATATGCTCGGGATGTAGGAAAGAAGGACAACTCCGTTCGAGATGTCTGCAACGCACAATCAAACAGCTACCGCCTGGGGACCTGCACGCTATGACCGCTCCGACGACGCCACCGCTCACGTTTGTTACAGTCCTCCATAACGACCCCCAACCGCTAACACCAATGGCTCCTACTATTGGCACACCGTCGTATCCGGTAATGCCTTACGCTGTTGCGGAGGACTGACGCCCTTGCCTCCTCTCCCGCCATATGCAATGGTGAGCAATCTCTAGTGCAGGGGATGGCTCTTGACTCCATGTTTGTGCCTACCAATGCTTTTGTGCTAGACCATCCGGATCCCCAGGTGTCTTCCGACATTGAAAATCACGTGCGCAAGCAACGGTTGACGAAGAGACGAAGAGACGTCGGAAAAGGCGCATCGACCCGTCTGTCTGCAGAATACAGTCTCAAGACGATGAGCACAACTCTCAAGATGTTCCCCCGAAGGACGATTCCGTGGTGGAAACACCAAACCTGCCCCCCCCCCCTTCACAAGCACCAGGCGCTGTACCTATGGATGTTGAACAGAAGCTGAGCCAACAGAACTCTTCCACCGCCGACGTGACCACGCCTTCGGACTCCACATGTACTCCACTGGACGCACACCATCCGTACACCTTTGCGTAATCTGACGATGTAGACGACGAAACACCCACAGTCGTGACAGCAGCGAATGCTGCTGCTCCAATCCACGACTGCTAATCGATAGGACTACTGGATGGGGATGTGCAGCCTGCAGGGACAACGTTCCTGTTCGCTGCTGCTCTTCGTGCCCCACTGAGCGTCGCAGTAGTCCCAATTGCGCAACAAGTTTACAGGATTGGCTCTATCAATGTCAACACCATTGGCACCACTTTCAAACTACAATTGCTCCGTGAAATGTTGAGGGCGACGGACCTCGATGTTGCCCTTCTGCAGGAAGCTCGCCTAGCGACGTTTCCTAATATCTGTGGCTATGTTTATTACCTCATACCGAGTGCTGACGGTGTCAGTGGGGCGGTCACTCTTTTAAAAGAAGGCTTTGAGGTAGATGACGTGATGGACCTACCATCGGATAGGGGTCTCGCTGTGACTTTCCACGGTGTCTGAATCATCAATGTTTACGCTCCATCGGGCACGGCCAGCCGACGGGAACGATCGCGATTCTGTTCAGAACAGGTCGCTCATTTGTTTGTGGACACGACCATATTATTCTTGGCAGCGAATTAATTTGTGTGTTATCCCAGAAGAACGAACATTCCCATTTCACCACGTGCCAGGAACTCGAGTTGCTCGTGAATGAACTGAACCACACCGATACCTGGGATCGCATGCATGGTGATCTACCTGGCTATACGGACGTCACCAGACATTCAGCAAGTCATCTTGACAGTGTCTACGTTTCCCAAGGAATCGTAACTGCCACACTTGACGCTGAGTTACGGCCTACAGCCTTCTCCGACCATATCGGCCACATTTGCACTATTTCGATCCAGTGGCAGAATGTCGCCCATCTCAAGGATCCGGACTGGAGCCATGTCGCAACATGAAACAGCTGTGTAAGACGCCTTCCAGCGTATCCTTCAACACTTCTGTGGTGACTCGACTGCACCAAGCACGCTTAACGTCGTTCAAAAAAAATGGTTCAAATGGCTCTGAGCACTATGGGACTTAACAGCTGTGGTCATCAGTCCCCTAGAACTTAGACCTACTTAAACCTAACTAACCTAAGGACATCACACACATCCATGGCCGAGGCAGGATTCGAACCTGCGACCGTAGCAGTCACGCGGTTCCGGACTGCGCGCCTAGAACCGCGAGACCACCGCAGCCGGCTAACGTCGTTCGAAGGTGAATTACGGTAGGTACTAAATGCTGTAGCAACGACATACCATGGAATACTATTCCACAATTCTCTGCGAAATCTCAAATCATGCCTCCTCTGTTCAACGACAGGTTGAAATTCAACGGATTAAGGCGAAGATAACTTCTCTTATGCGTCGAAGCCACGAAGGCGCAATCGTACGCGCAGGATGTCACGATTGTGTACTAGGAGAACCCCCGCTCAAGCATCATATAATACGAGAGAGGCAGCGGTGTCGGAGACAGCTGGTCAGCGCCCTCTACGTGCCTGATGCTCGCCGATTGACGTCCCTGAACGATATCCTAAACGCCTTTGCGGATTACTACAAATAGTTCTGTGCGACAGACAACCATAACATGATGTTATGGTAGATGTCCTGTATTCCTTGACAGGTGCCCTTGACAGGGCTGTTGCGGAGATTCTCACAGCGACAATTACGGCTGACGACGTCGCTGATGCTCTTCATAAGGGTGCGGCGAACAAAACCCCAGGTCCCTAAGGGTTTCCGCTGGAGTTTTACCACACATTGCATGACATCATGGGCTCACGCTGGACTGTGATGTATGAAGAACTGATGAATCCTATCCTTCCCCTCCCACCCGAATTCGTAGAAGGCTTCTTATACCGTTCCTCAAGCGATCGGGAGGTCGGTGAGTTGGCCATGTTAAGTTGACCATGTTAAGTTGTGACTTCAAGATTTTTACCCGAATTCCAGCCGTTTACCTTCGGCGCGTCATCCCTCAAGTCATTTCTCTGGATCAAACTTGCTTTGCTGGTGACGGTAACATTCAGATGGCACTCGGCGATTACCGTGACGTCATAGCCCTGGCCACGACCTGCGGCAGTGACGGTGCCTTAGTGACAGTGGGTTTCGACCACGCCTTTGATAGATGAGTCATGACTTTCTAGAGAACGTACTTCGACGGATGGCCTTCCCCCACAGATTTCTTCTCCGAGGTGCCACGTCGCAAGTTCTGGTCAATGGCCGTGTGGCAGGCCGTATTAATATGATGCGGTCGGTCCGTCAAGGACGTCCGCTGTCGATGCTCCTTTTCGCCATCGCCCTTGAGCCACTGTTACACGGTTTGAGGAGCCGGTTGACAGGGATAACAGTGAGGGGGCATGCTTTCATCTGCCGTGGTGTCTTGGTACTTTCTGAGAATTAAGTGCGAGAGGCACTGGCATGGATCAGCCAGGACGGGACTGCTGCGGGGAACCGTCTGAACCTGACGAAATCTAGTGCTATGTTCTTCGGTAGAGGTTTCCAACAGAGAGTGTGGCTTCATTGAAATTAGTGGACAGCCTCAAATGTTTGGGGATTATCTTCACGCGTAATATACAGTGCACGATCTCTTTTAAATATAAACGCCTGCTTCAAGCTATCTGCAACAACGTTCGTGGCAAACTCGTGAGAGCACTGGACATGTTACAAAGGTGTATTTTGTTAACATTCATCTCATTTCGCGAATACCCCATTTAGCACAGATTTTATCGATGCCAAAGGCAATGGCACACAGACTGCAGGAGGCCTTCGGCTTCTTTGTAAGCGCGGGTCTTCTCATCTAAGTCCGATACGACACGCTGACACTTCCTCCTCGAGATGGCGGCCTCGGCCTTGTCAATGTACAACCGAAAGCAACTGCCCTTTACGTAAATATGATGGTTAAATCGTGGACCCACCGCCGAACCGAATTATTGGGAAGCCTGATAGACGAACTGGCCCCTCCCTCTCGAGTGGCACCCGTTACAGTAGCCCATATCTCTCCCTCACTCTTTCGGCCGGAGTGGCCGTGCGGTTCTAGGCGCTACAGTCTGGAACCGCGTGACCGCTACGGTCACAGGTTCGAATCCTGCCTCTGGCATGGATGTGTGTGATGTCCTTAGGTTTAGTAGGTTTAAGTAGTTCTAAGTTCTAGGCGACTGATGACCACAGCTGTTAAGTCCCTTACTGCTCAGAGCCATTTGAACCATCTCCCTCACCCTCACATATCAGGACCTTTTTCATTGAATTCAGTTAAGTCCATGCCGAATAGCCTAGTACCAGGAACCCTATGGCACGTGATGTTTACCACCTAATGATGAGAAATCATACTCGGAATGTTGTGGAAAGCCGATATCCTACGATCGCGTGGCCCTAGGTTTCGCGTTCTGTACAACATGTCCAATTTGACTCGAGTGCTCGTGCGACCTGATACCTAGTCGTTAATGGAAAGTACGTGACACAACTTCGTCAAAATGCCATAAAAATGACAAATTCGCTGCTGTGTCCTCGAACGTCGACTGATGTGTGGTTCTGATAAAGAGGTGTGGCAGCTGATTCTGAAGATGCTTGCCTTTCCTCTACTTACGGCTCACCATTCCATTACACCGAAATCACTCATGTTCCCAGATTAGACTTATTTCCAACGTACGAAGACCAAATCTGTGATCTGGATAAAAGGCCTCTCGATCTGTTATTTGTTACATGAAGGCGATAAGAGTGTTCTCGAGTTTTGGACGTTCCTGCAAGATCGCTTTACTTTTCTCGTGCGCCATCCGTGATACCGTCAGTACTATGCCAACTTTTTGGGTAGTGCCTTTTTCGATCCCTCCTGCAGCTGCTGTGTCCCAGGTATGAGAAGGTGATTTCAGTATGGTTGTATAATACTAGGACTCGGTCCAAAATACCGGCAAAATGGCATGTTCTTTGCGAAGACGTGCGTGGAACATGCCTGACTCCCTTGGGATTCAGACTGCATACACCCACAAGTTGGCGAAACGCGGATGCCATTTTGTTTGTTCTGCTAGGAGGGCGTGTCCTTTAATTTCTTTTTGTTTTGTTGGTTATTGATGCTAATTTCACATCATTATTCTTCGCCTGGAGGGCGACCTATGTGATCTAAACAAGTAAAAAAACAACAATAAACAAAGAAAGTATTTGGTATGATACACTATCTGGGAAAAAAAACTTGATTTTGAAAAAGTATACGTATTTACCTTTTTAAAATAAAAAGTTGTTACAGCACTTGGCGACGCAAGGTAATGGTTCCGTGTTCGAGCCTCGTTCCGGCACACAGCTTTAATCTGCCAGGAAGTAACAAGAATATCGCCTAGATAGGCAAAGCAGTAGGGTAGATCTTGCAGTACAGAGTCAAATCTTTGCAATGACTGCGCAGTATTCCTTAGGCTGAATGTCATAAACATGTTCTCAAAGAATTCAACTGGAGTGATAATAGCTGTCTTTGAAATATTATCCTCTACCACTGGAATTTGTGTTTAAGTCTTTGCACCGTCATGCACAATGAACGAGTTTGCTCTGGATAAACAGTGATTATAGTTGCATTACAAAGCACTGGGTACCGATCTGGCACTGTTTGGGCATTAAGTGCTCGACAGTCTTCACATGGGCGCCATGTACCACCCTTCTTAGACACGTACCTCCTTTGGCGCCCCATTCGCGCGCGTCAAGGCTTGAAACTTTTGCGTAGGCCCGCATACTTCCCGTCACCGCTAGCCGATAGCACAATCTTGGTCTTGTGCACAGCTGTGCTACGTCAGAAAGCCAGAGCTGTCACGCCTGTCATTCTGTTGACATTTAGCGCTTTCACCCTGCTTGGTAACAGGTGGTAGATCTCCAAAACATCAGCTCCAATGGTGCTCTCTCTCGTATCCGCAATTTTAAAGTCCCATACGAACACGAACACGCATCCAAGGTCCTGTTCCATATGCTGTGTGCCTTACGTTGTCTGAGAGTAATTGTTCACAGCAGACAGAGAACGAGGTTGCTAGCCGACTGCCGTGTAACAATGAAAGTGGAAATATACAAAAAAAAAAAAAAAAAGTTCAAATGTGTGTTCAATCTTATGGGACTTAACTGCTAAGGTCATTAGCCCTAAGCTTACACACTACTTAACCTAAATTATCCTAAGGACAAACAGACACACCCATGCCCGAGGGACGACTCGAACCTCCGCCGAGAACAGCCGCACAGTCCATGACTGCAGCGCCCCAGACCGCTCGGCTAATCCCGCGCAGCAGGAAATATTCACAAATCTTATCCCCTGTCTACTAAATACTTACAGCATGACTTTATGTCGCTTATAAACAAGCGCTGCAACTGTGCTCGGCAATCGAATAATTCTCCTGGCACTTGGGAAGGGGCAAACCGTGGTGCATTTGCTCGCCGTATCTCAAAATCAGCATTGATGCCAACAGAGGGAGTGTTTATCTGTCACAGAAGTCGTAGAGGTTGCGGAAGAACGGCTTCCTGACCATTTTCGGTATTGGCTCCCGTTGCAAATTCGATCTCACCGAGATAACGACTCGCTGCTCTGATGAGCAAATCAACCTTAGCCACAGGATTATAGTAGTCTGCGCGTGTTACCATTGTTAGTGTTATGTTGCTCCACGACACTGTCACTGTACTATTGGATCGAGCATCATTGCATCAATGATCTTGTCAACCAAGTCGGCCACTGCGTCCAAGTGCATCTCTGTTTGTGATGCTGCTATTGTCTTCGCATGCGGTGGCAGGCAACTGCTCCATAACGCACGTAGCAAGTTGTCAGGTACTGTGCCAGTGTCAACTTTACTTCTAAAGTTCCTGAGATCCAGAGATGACTTCCGATGGCCGATTTTCTCTTCCGTTGAAATTTACCTGATCCGCTATTTTTGACATGTAGAGATTCTACGTATCAGTTTTGATTTTAACTTATTGTAGGAGTTCGTGTTAGATGGTGCGGTTCTTCAGTATTCAGTCTCGACTGTGTACTGATGGCGTAAATAGCGCACAACTATTATAAAATCAGTAGAAGCTGTAGTAGTACCGTCACAATAAAAACTGGCTTCCACTTGCACAGACAACAGTGTCGTGTTATGTGGCCAGAAGGGCGGTAAACGTACGGCAAGTCCAGATATAGACTTTAATGTCGCGTCTGAGAATATTGTCACAGCTCACAAACCTTGATGCACACATATAATGAAATACTCCTTTGTCGAAGTGCAGGCTAAATCACAGATCGCAAATGTCGGAGCCTCTAGTTAGCTCTTTCAACATATAAATGCGTGTTCCACTTCAGTCAGATCGTGCGCAATTAGAAATGACACTTAACTCTGTAACTTTATAAGCCGACGAGAGATAGCAGATACTTGAACAACAAAGCTAAAACCGTAGCAACAGAGTAACCTGAAGAAAAAACATACTTTCTATAATCTCTAGAAAAAGTCTCTATGGAATCTGTACCATCACTGTACACAACACAAAAAACCGAGTGCCCTTGGTGGGTGGCGAGTGAAGTCTTGATAGCTCACGTGAGCACAGCAATTGACGTTAGTCACAGCAGACGGCACTGGGCGAAATCGTTGCTAAATCGTCGTTAAATACTCATATTCGAGGTGACATTGTGAAAAGATTTCTATAAATGAACAGATGATGTCATTGTGGAAGTGCCTTTCTTTCAATCAATCTCACAATGCAAGTGATAGGGTCAGTATTGTGTGGCGCTTTCATGAATTTCTGCGCATCCAGCATTGTTGTCTTCGAAGTTTGCTTCTACAAAGCTTCCTATTCATACACAAATAATCCTTGTTAGTATTTTGCTAAAAAAACCTTACGGTTCATTAGTATTTGTACCTGTCAGTAAGCAAGTTTCTGGAATTGGAATTGTTCCATAATTTGTAATGTGAGAGGGACATTGACGTAATTTACGATACTGCACAGCCTTTGTTGTTAAGACTAACGATGCAGTGTTCCTAGGGGAACTACTTAAAATGTGTACAGATATAGGCTGTGGTGCTGTGTCAATGACATATGGAAGTATGGGTTTCGCCGCGAGTGATGCACGAATAGCCAAAGCCGATAAAGCAACCACTCGCGTAAAGCTGAAAATTTAGGTTCGAGCCGATTGTTTTTCATTTTCACAAATGCGAATTCATTTCATGTGTCCCATATTCCTCGCAAAGTGGATAAAATTGTTTTGTCATTGTTGGTTCTCCTCAAGATCTTCATAATTCTAAGGAAATGTTGTCTACTTGTAGTTCTTTGCTTGCACTTTAGGCCTTCAGTTCGCTGTGAAATTAGTCTCTCAGTATCACGCCTCCCACCTGACCTTCATCTATATCCTCTTCCATTTCCATTAGTTTACCTTGCAGTAGGCTTACTTGTTCATAGATACTTCTTGCCGCGCGAAACGGCCGCGCGGTCTGAGGCGCCATATCACGGATTGCGCGGCCCTTGTCACCGGAGGTTAGAGTCCTCCCTCGAGCATGGGTGTGTGTGTGTGTTGTTCTTAGCATAAGTTAGTTTAAGTTAGTTTAGGTGTGTGTAAGTCTAGGGACCGATGACCTCAACAATTTGGTCAGTTTGGAATTTACACACTTTTGAACATATTTCTTCTGCCTTTATGTCTAACGATCTTTTCTTAGTACTAGCTTGAAACTTGGGATACATATATTCATATAGTTTCTTCTCGTTAGCCTAAGGATTATTTACTTCCTTATAAGGGTCCTACGCTAGGAGCCTACTGTCGTCTGGATTTTGCTGAGCCGGGTGTGATCATTAGGATCTGTTTATGCTCGGGAGTGCCAAGAAATAATATCTATATTTACGTACTTATTGTTCGGAAACACAGATTTTTCTTCTCAGGACACTGGCATCTCAGTCGTCCAGTGTTGTGCCATCAGCAGCAGCATGCACACGTCGCCTGGCAGTATTGCTGCGTAATGGATGGCTCGTGTGACAGCAGTTACATCACGGTCGGGCGCTAACTCCCCGGGTGTCGTAGGCGCGCGGCCACTGCTGGAGGACGATGTGAAACAACTCTGCGCGCTGATCTCCTAAGAGCTCCCTTTGACATCAAAGGCTTACCCCTCTGAGAGTCGCCCTCCAGCCCAGTCTTAAGTACTCGTTGCCATGCAGAGTTCCACCTGTGGTATCCAGTTAGGAAACAGAGCCTACAGCATCAGTGTTGGTTGCAGTAACAGGGCGAGCAGCAGCATTGGCTCACTTCATGTTGGTGGATGGCGAATAGTTCCATCGCTCTGCTGGTCAAGCTTCCAGCGGGCCGTCAGGTTGATGCCGATCCCTCCACATCATCAATAATGACCTGGTGTGCAGTGGGAGAATCTCTTCAGCAAGACCTGCAGTTCCAAACATGACTGTAGACGATTAGACATGCTGAGAGGTCACTGACGTAGCCTTCCTTATCACAGGACAGCTGCAACTGTGATCACTGGATAAGTAAGGAGTAGTTTTAATTTTGGCCCTCTCTGGGCTCTCTGATGTGGTGGAGCTAGCAATGAGATCATGTGCACTGACTTTCCCGTTGAGTCATCTCTCCTATTGGCTTTCAACTTTCGTAATTTCGTCTTTCAGCCTCGTCTTTCCACCTGCGTTAGTGGCTTCTTCATCCAACTCTGCGGCAGATTTCTCGTCACCGATAAAAGCAGATACAAATCTATGAATTTCCTAACAAGAAAATTAGTGACCTGAAGACGACGCTATGAAGTGTCCAAACTAGTTGCTGAATGAGAAGCTTTAGGTACATTTACGGTCGTTGGTATCCTTCTTCTACGAGCTACTGATCACAGTCCCACATCCACATCTGTAGGATGAGTTTTCAGAAACCAAATAGATCTTACTCAATGGTGGAGCGAGGGTATGGACATCTCAACAAGAAATTAATGGCCAGAAGATGAAGCGTCGAAACTGGTTGCTTAATTAATGATCCTCATTTTAGTATGAGTGGCAGTTTTGGTATCCCTATTCTACGAGATATGTCATTGGCTGACTTTGCTGAAAATGTTTCTGCAATCTTAGCTACTGTGGAGTCAACGGAAGGGTCCAGCACACTCAACATTTTGGTGTCGCTTGAATGATACGTGCTCACCACCGGCTTCCTATTCCTCCACCCCTGTATGCAATGCCTCGTTGTACTGATATGGTGGGCTGAAATCACCAACTATGTAGCTGTATACCCCTTCAGAGCTTCCACCGTATTAGTCAGAGTTGCTGCCCATGTGTCTGGCATTAGACTAATATTCATCTGCCGTTATATTTAAAAAAAAAAGGAACGAAACAAAAAAAAAAAAACGTAACAGTACACAATTGAGAACAAAACTGCACTAAATCTTTGTGTCATAACACCTAATCTCCTACACATTCCACACGTAGGCAACCGTCTGAACACATGGCAAGTCATTTCTGGAAATACTGCACAACTGCAATATGGACATCTGACTGGAAGCAGATAAACCTCCCTAGTATTAGCAAGGAAAAAAGGAACGGTACCAACTATGGACAAATCTGAAGTCATCAACAGCCTTACTGATGGCAGAGTTGTGAAAAACTTGTCGGTGACTTCATTTCTGCCGGCCGGTGTGGCCGTACGTTTATAGCCGCTTCAGTCTGAAGCCGCGCGACCGCTACAGTCGCAGTTTCGAATCCTGTCTCGGGCATGGATGTGTGTGATGTCCTTAGGTTAGTTAGGTGTAAGTAGTTCTAAGTTCTAGGGGACTGATGACCTCAGAAGTTCAGTCCCATAGTGCTCAGAGCCATTTGAACAATTTAATTTGGACTTCATTTCTGCCCGTACTATTTGAATGGTAAAATAAATCTTTTATTATCGTCTCCCCTTAATTAGTTTCTCTTAGAGAACGAGATTTACATGTGTAAATGTGGCCAGGTATTTTATAAGAATTTTGCGAATCACAAGTCCACGAAACATTCAAGCCTGAATGTGGGGACATGCTTTGCGTAAATCTTGCCCCTTCTTTGAAAGTGAAACGCAGGTCGTCAACAGTGCCACAATCTGTAGGCACATAGTTTTGTTCGAAGATTTGGGATTAGCGTTGCAGGTATGCCAGTTACTGCAACCGTTTTGAAACATTTCAAACGCTCAGACCTAGTGTTCACTTTGTAAAATTTCATATCTCTGCTTATCTGCCAAAACCCTTTGGACAAGCGATTGTTTTCTACATCTGTGTGTTCGCTCTTAGAGACTCTTAACGCCAGTTGTAATCAGTATGACGAGGTAAGCATGAAATATGTGACTTGTAAATCGCTTCCACACTTTGCGGCTCCTTCTCGGTTGATATTATAATTTCTGAATACCTGATTTGTCTCCCTGTTGATTTCACACATTATTATGTCACACATTTCATCTGTAAATATAGTCTTGAAAGTCTCTTGTATAGAAAGAATTTTTTATGCATATGTTGGACCAGACCAGCCCCACAAAATATTACATTTGAACAACTTTCTTGTCCCAAAAGGTTCCTCATGTTATTCAGTTCGATCGTTACCATGTAGCATGTCTGCAGACAATACAATCCCTTCATAGTTTTCATTAACTCTGTCATTTTCATCACTACTTTTATCACTCGTTTCACTTTCAACTTTAATATCACTACAAGCATTAACAGCACATCGAATATCTGAAGCAGAAGAATATTGCTTAATCTGAATCGATTCGTCTATATAATCTTCTTAATTCAGATGTGTAACATCATCATCTTCTGACACAACCGCAGATAGTAACCTTTCAAAAAATATTCTTCATAGTTTAACCTGCTGTATTTTGATTTAGAGAGTTCTCATATATCACTCATGAAAATACTGAGTTGAGGTCCATTGTAGCAAAGCTTAAACAATAATGAATAGTTCATAAGATTGTACAACAGTAGCCAACAACAATGTTTTGCTGTAATGATTTGGTGTACAACCAAAGCTAACTTTTGCCAACTGTGACTGTATGGCAATAAATTCTTTGGGCAACCCCAGCTACCTTGATATAGATCAGAGTACAGTTTGGTGTGTGTGGACACAAGAGTTAACGTGCTGTGGAGGTCCCTACAGTTGACACAAGGGAAAGACTGACAAATATCACTGGCGCACTGCACCACATTGTAGCGACCTGCAATCCGTAGCTGCTGGCCTTACAGCAGGGTGAAGAGATGATGTCCGGTGTTGCTGTAGACATGTGGGTGTGGCACCAGGTGTGGACGTCCCTACTGGGTACGGGCACTTACTGACAGCAGATATTGTCTTCACAGGACGCTAGCAGCACAGTCAAGTTGGTGTTGTGCAGACCCCATCAGACACCTGACCACCTGGCTGCAGAGAGGATGGCTCATGTAGCACCTTTTACGTCACAGCCAGTCTCAGTGTCGTTGTACGGTAATGTACAGAATCTCTACGTGCTGAACTCCAAAGTGCTCTCATTGACGTCGAAAATATGCGCCTTGGATACTCGGCCTCCTGTTCAGCCTGATATGGTCATTTCCATGTAGAGTTCAACCTGCAGCCAACAGTTAGGAGATAGAGGCTGACAACATCAGTGCTGGCTGCAGGAACAGGAGGAGCAGCAACTGTGACTCCACATGTTGGCAGATGGCGAAAGCTTCTTCATACCACTTGCCAAACGTTCGATAGGGAAGCATATTAATGGCGGTCTCTGCATCCTATCAGTAATAACCCAGTTATCGGTGGCGGTGTTCTTTGGCAGAGTCTCTCCTGTAAAACTTAAGGCATCATAGATGATTGTAGACGATTAGGCGTGATGAGAGTCGACTGACATAACCTGTCCCTTCTAGATGACAGCAGCAATTGAAATAATTGAAAATTACGACGTAGTATTTACAATGGCACTTCCCGTGCACTCTTCTTTGATGGAGGTAGTATTGACATCACGCGTACTGGTTTTGGTTTTCGTGTTTGCTCACCTCTCCTGGAAGCTTCAGAGTTTTGTATCGTCGTTTTTCAGACGCTCATTTCTACTGCGTCGTATGCTGAGTATTTACTGTCGCATTGTATTTGGGCTTCCTTGTGCAACTCTACCCAGTCAGCAGTTTGAGGGCATCTTCCAACCGCTATGATGACAGGCGATTCGGCTTCTGTGATTGCCAGTGAAAAACCTCAACGAATTCTTAGTGTTTGCCGAGGTACTATTTTAGAACGACACATTTATTTGGGGTTCATGCATTTTTCACCTTCCAGCCTCTCATTTTTCACTTGTTGTGAATCTCTTCGTGTACCTCTTATCCTTCAGTTGCTAATAGTTCTTATTTTTCCGTTTTGTAACACTGAATACCTAATGTGCTAACCAATGATCTATATGGGAGATAATCCATTTTTATTATTTGAATTTGTGCTTCTTTCACTATTTCGTCTCAAAGCCCCTTCTTTCAGAGAACCTGCCTAAGACAGGTATCAACTGATATTCCCCAGGTCTTTTTCTCCTGAGTCCTCCTTCATTTTCTTGTAACTTATTTCTGTTTTCACAACTTCCTCTTCCACTCGCCCATTTTTCTTTCACTTTTCTCTCCTACATTCGCTGTAGTAAAAAATTCCTACGTAATGTGGGTCCCATCCAACAAGTTTCCCTCTTTTATATTGCCTGTTTCAGTTTTCTCATAGAGTTATCTATGTTTTACTGACTTAGGATTTTAGTTACTTTTTTATGGATGGGGGTTTTGGATGTTTGCTTGAGACCTTATTTTTTTTCTTTTCTTCCTTCCTTTTTATCATCGAGTGGAAGTATATATAATTCTTTTTCTTTCGGTTCCTTCTACAGTCGAATCTTTATTATAATGTAAATTAAATATTTCGAAGTATTATCCAAATGCTTCATATTTCCATTTTCCTAGCATCAATTAAATATTTCATTCATTTAATATCTATACTGGGTAAATCAGTTTAAAGTTAATTACAAATTTCGTTTTAGATACTAGACACAACAATTCACTCTATATCGGTTACTGAAGAGGTCAGTTTATACTAATTACACCTTCCAATTCATCTATTATCTTAAATATTTAATTAATAAGCTTTTGGTACTTGATTGTAGTCTTGTCTGTTGCTTTACCTGGTGAGGTCTGCGATGTGCATTCATCTCGCCGCCCCTATGCGGCTGCAAAGTGTGATATTTTGGGTTCTGCAAGTCATTCGTGCGGTTGTCAGAGTGGGACAAAGGGAAAATGGGTAATTTACGTCATGTTTTGTTGTGCTGCCTCTTTAATGGCTAAGCAACATGGCTTTTTCATTCTGTGACTCATGTCGTCTCTTCTTTATAGCTTGAAACATGATTGTATGTGTTGTGCCGTCTGTTCAGCGGTTATGCAGGACAGTGTTTTCATGCTATGACCCATACTGTTTCTTATTATAGTTTGCAGCATGCCTATCGTAACAATGGATCACCTTACCCTCACATAGCATAGCTTCTTGCATGATTGTGCCACACAACGTGTCATTTTAGATTTTTCGTTCTCTTCGGTTTCCATTCGTTGATACTTCGTCTCTACTGTTAAGCTTCCTAATGCGTTCTTTGGATTGCCTACATCTGGCGACCTTCTGCGGTAGGGTCTCCATTTCCTTCAAAGTCTTCATCTGATCTATATCGATGCTGCCAGCAGACCTCCTTGTCTTTCTTCACTGAACTGACAATCAAATTTCCGGTTGACATCAACGAACAAATCGCTTCTTGTATAAATTATTCGAGTGAAAGGTTCTTGTTTGATTGTTCTCGCTCCGCCCATAGGTTGCAAAGCGAGCGAACTCCCACTGTAGACGCCCACCGTCTAGGTCTTGCGACGTCTCGTAGCCCCTAGTTACCTTTTCTGGAAACGTGCTGCCAAATGATGACTCGCTGCATCAGATAACAGCTGCAGTCCTTCAGGTTGTTTGGGCTGCCACCTCAGCGATGAGTATTTTGTCTCCACACATTCCCCAGAACGACGAATATAGAACATACAGAACACATATCGACACGACATATAAAAATAACGTCCATAAATATTGCTCATTAAATTTTGGCTGCAGCAATCAATATTCTTGTTCCGTTCTTTGTGAGGAAATAAAACCTTTTGTTGCCCCAGTTATCTTAATTAGCTAACAAGTAGCTTCCTCGTTCGGAATGCGAATGATTCGGTGAGGTCGGGCGTAAACATGTTGCCAATTCTTGTGTAATCTCTTGAGTGTAGATGACTTCGGGTGTTTTCTTAGTAAGACCTTATCGCTTATGGTATATGTCACAGATGTGCAGAACTATAGACCTATATCTCTAACGTCTATCAGTTGTAGAATTTTGGAACACGTATTATGTTCGAGTATAATAACTTTTCTGGAGACTAGAAATCTACACTGTAGGAATCAGCATGGGTTTCGAAAAAGACGGACGTGTGAAACCCACCTCGTGCTATTCGTCCACGAGACTCAGAGGGCCATAGACAGGGGTTCCAAGGTAGATGCCGTGCTTCTTTACTTCCGCAAGGCGTTCGATACAGTTCCCCACAGTCGTTTAATTAACAAAGTAAGAGCATATGGACTATCAGACCAATTGTGTGATTGGATTGAAGAGTTCCTAGATAACAGTACGCAGCATATCATTCTCAATGGAGAGAAGTCTTCCGAAATAAGAGTGATTTCAGGTGTGCCGCAGGGGAGTGTCGTAGCACCGTTGCTATTCACAATATACATAAATGACCTTGTGGATGACATCGGAAGTTCACTGAGGCTTTTGGCGGATGATGCTGTGGTATATCGAGAGGTTGTAACAATGGAAAATTGTACTGAAATGCAGGAGGATCTGCAGCGAATTGACGCATGGTGCAAGGAATGGTTATTCAATCTCAATGTAGACAAGTGTAATGTGCTGCGAATACGTAGAAAGATAGATCCCTTATCATTTAGCTACAAAATAGCGGGTCAGCAACTGGAAGCAGTTAATTCCATAAATTATCTAGGAGTACGCATTAGGAGTGATTTAAAATGGAATGATCATATAAAGTTGATCGTCGGTAAAGCAGATGCCAGACTGAGATTCACTGGAAGAATCCTAAGGAAATGCAATCCGAAAACAAAGGAAGTAGTTTACAGTACGCTTGAATACTGCTCAGCAGTGTGGGATCCGTACCAGATAGGGTTGATAGAAGAGATAGAGAAGATCCAACGGAGAGCAGGATCATATAGTAATCGCGAAAGAGTTACGGAGATGATAGATAAACTCCAGTGGAAGACTCTGCAGGAGAGACGCTCGGTAGCTCGGTACGGGCTTTTGTTAAAGTTTCGAGAAAATACCTTCACGGAACAGTCAAGCGGTATATTGCCCCCTCCTACGTATATCTCGCGAAGAGACCATGAGGATAAAATCAGAGAGATTAGAGCCCACACAGAAGCATACCGACAATCCTTCTTTCCACGAACAATAGGAGACTGGAATAGAAGGGAGAACCGATAGAGGTACTCAAGGTACCCTCCGCCACACATCGTCAGGTGGCTTGCGGAGTATGGATGTAGATGTAGAATTTACGATCGAGTTTGTCCCTCTTCAGTCGCGCAGCATGCTTCAGTGGTTCACGTACGTCGTCCAACAGCGAGTTCCTATCTTTGTTTGGCTCAGCCAAGATCGGTAAAGGTTTAATCCACTTGTTAGATTCGGGCGTGTTGTGTATTATCTCCGCTGGAGTATGCCTGGTGGATGAGTGCAGCATGTTAGTGTGAATCTCTTCACAGATCGATACGTGCTCTACCCACGTATATTCTTGCATTGCAACGTGAGACCGAATAAATCTGTTAAAGTCTCTAATTATATTTTCAGCTGGCGACGCTTCTCCATGATATTGTGACATCAAGATATCCCCCATGATTTATTTTGACATAAGCTCCTTCCAAGCCTTGCTTGCCAGCGGAATGGAGTAAGAGGCTTTACAGTAAGTATAATGTAGGTAGGTATCCTTGATCACACCAGGCCTCTGATCGAACACTTCCAAATATTCCTTTAACAAGCTAGCCAATTCATTCTGATGTACTGCGTTTAAGTTTTCATATTCGACTACTTTATTCTGAATGACGTATTCAACGTCCGATGGGTTGTCTGTTGGTAAGCTACTTAGTCCACAATCGTCAATACACACAATATATTAGTACCTAAATAATTAATCATTGTTCTCTGGCCGAATCTCTCGTGCAATTTCATCTTCCTCACCAAGTTCGAAATAACAGTTCGCCCATCATTGGTTAGGATGAATATCCATTTTAAGAGGTCAATTACTGAATTTCTGTCCCTCAGAAAATTTCCAACCCTAGATACAAGGATAAGACAGAGTAGAAGCTAATACGATGGTGCTTAATAGTATTTACCCATGTGCAACACTTCTAACTGCACCTGAGACTTAACAGGAGCGGAATGAGCACTTAACGCACCTGACAGCGTACAGTTAGGAACTAGCAACACAGGAAATATTTGTTTCCTCTTCAATAGTTTAAGCAGACATACGCTCATCACACTAAAAGTCGCTCCAGTATCGAGCAGGATATTGACAGGTTCGTTATTTATTTAAACTTCGACCATTTCCTGCACTACTTCAGTAGATTTTATTTGCGGCCACTCGGATTTTCTAGTAATTCTTCTCGAATATCCATCGTATCGTTGTGTCTTAGCAATCTACCTTATAATGATGTTTCGCCTGCCTCTTTACGATCAGATGCTTTCGGAAGCAGTGAGGAGGCTGGCTCTGATTTGTTTATTCAGTTGTCCTGTCATTATTCACTTACTCTACAACTACCAGTCGTACTTCATGGTTCTAAGTCACCCATTCACGGTCTTGATTACACGGCCTGTTTTCTTTTTTATTTATCATCTGAGGTAGCCTGTAGTGCCCTGAGGTCTCTATTACGTTTGCAGACGTTGTCCATCAAACGGCCTATTGGTTACCCCATTGAACGTTTCTCACGTTATCATTCTCGGGTGGCATATTATGATCGTTACATTTTCCCTTCAGTGTGTAGCTGAATGAACCGCTATTACTGTCGTTCGCTCTGTCCTTAATACTTATTATTATTATTGTGCATAGCACCGTTATAATTATTGCCGTTACCCGGATGATGATCATGTGAACTGGACATTCTGTTTCCAGAATGGTCGCTATTACACTGATTACTATTATGGTAATTTCGATTATCCTGATACCGTTACTATACTGCAATTTTAGTTGCGTTGGTTTTCATTGCAACAACTACAGTGGTATACATTGTATGGATTCGCGTTGTATGCACTATACACTGCAGAGGGAAAGAAACTGGTACACCTGCCTAATATCGTGTAGGGCCTCCGTGAATACGCAGAAATGCCGCAGCACGATGTGCTATGAACTCGACTTACGTCTGAAGTAGTGCTAGAGCCAACTGATACCGTGAATCCTGCAGAGCTGTCCTTAAGTTATTAAGAGTACGACGGGGTGGAGATCTCTTCTGAACAGCACGATGCAAGGCATCCCAGATATGCTCATTAATGTTCATGTCTGGAGAGTATGGTGGCCAGTGAAGGTGCTTAAAATCAGAAGAGTGTTCCTGGAGCCATTCTGTAGCAAATCAGGACGTTTGGGGTGTCGCATTGTCCTTCTGGATTTGCCGAAGTCCACCGGAATGCTCAATGGACATGAATGGATGCAGTTGTTCAGACAGGATGCTTACGTACGTGCCACCTGTCAGAGTAGTATTTAGACGTATCAGGGGTCCCACATCATTCCAGCTGCACACGCCCCACACTTTTCAAGTCACCACCAGCTTGAACAGTCACCTCCTCACAAGAAGGGTCCATGGATTCATGAGGTTGTCTCCATACTCGTACACGTCCATTCGCCCGATACAATTTGAAGTGAGACTCGTCCGACCAGGCAAAATGTTTGCAGTGATCAACAGTCCAATGTCAGTGTTGACGAGCCCAAGCGAGGCGCAAAGCCCTGTGTCGTGCAATCATCCAACGTGCACAAGTGGTCCTTCGGCGCCGAAAGCCCATATCGATGATGTTTCGTTGAATGGTTCGCACGCAGAGAGTTGTTGATGGCCCAGTAAGAAAATCTGCCGAAATGTGAAGAAGGGTTCCACTTCTGTCACGTAGACCGAGTCTCTTCAGTCGTCGTTGGTCCTTTACTTGCAGGATCTTTTTTCGGCAGCAGAAATGTTGGAAATTTGATGCTTTACTGGATTCCTGATGTTCACAGAACACTCGTGAAATTGTCGTATGGGAAAATCCCCATTTCATCGCTACCCCGGAAGTACTGTGTCCCAGCGCTCGTGTAACGACTATAACAGCATATTCAGACTCACATATGTCTTGATAACCTGCCATTGTAGCAGCAGTAGACGATCTAACAACTGCGCCAGCCCTTATTGTTTTCTACAGGCGTTGCCGGCCGTAGCGCCGTATTCTGCCTATTTACATATCTCTAGATTTGAATACGCATGCCTATAGAAGTTTCTTTGGCGGTTTAGTGTATATCTGATTTCCGAACTGCCTAGCGTCCTCTTGGTTTACATCTAGCGAGTCTATTACTGGCACGAATTGATCTAACTTATCAACGGGTATATTAATTAATTTCTATCGTATGTGTGAATTGGTAACTTCCCTTTCAGAATTCTTAAAACCTCCCTATGTTTGATGGGTTCGTCCCAAAAGCTGCTTTTATGTTTGTACCTTTCAAAGTACTATCGAAGTGTGCCGTTTTCCAGATTGTAAAATTCTGAACTGTAAATCTCGTTTCTAAGCCTATTTTGTTTACACTTCGACCAGTATCTTGCAATAAATAGTTTTCCAAACTCATGGCATGAAGAACTAGTCTCAGTACCTCAGACCCCCATACATCTCAACCAGTAGTACTTCTCTTAGTTGGTTAAATACTACAGATTACTACTAATCAACACTAACACAACTACAGATACACAATACTCAGGTACTGTCTAGGCTACAATATCAATTCGATAACGCGACAAACTTGGCGTAGTCATAAACCAGCTGTTACACTGTTTTAACTGAAGCATAATGAGATATGATTCAAGATTTAAATATAGATTTTTGCAGCAAGCTCTTCATGTCAATTATTTCGATATGTACTTGGGTTTTGTATCCTTTATAACACCTGTATGTGTGCCTTCCTCAGGCAAACATAAATGCTATGTCATAGGTTACAGAATGCCGCATTGTAACAAGTGGCATAGCTAGGTAAATATTTCAGCAATGTCTTTGCTAATTCGCGAACTGTATGTGTGCCTTCCTCAGGCAAACATAAACGCTATGTCATACGTTACAGAATGCCTCATTCTAACAAGTGTCGTAGCTAGGTAAATATTTCAGCAATGTCTTTGCTAATTCGCGAACTGTACAAATTCCGATTAAAATATGGTCTTTTCGGCCTGTGTCAGGCAACAAAATGCCCCTGATAGATCTTGTTCACGGACGTACTATGTTGTGTAGTGACAAAAGCTGACCTACTCATTTGTATTTTCCACCAACATAGCAGTTGACAACATAAGCTACGAGCGTGCCGTGTGTGTCGAAGCGCATGCTTTGGTTGCCGTCTGGGTATTTCTAAACTTATCTGGAACACGCTACTGCCCGAATGTCGTGTATAACTTACCTCAACTCTTATATATACAACCATATAGTTAATTCGGTATATGTCAGGCCGTAATTTACATAATTTTAAAAATATCTGTGTATGGTCTCTCTAACTGTCTTTCTTTATATGGTTGTTTGTTAACTTCTCGATACTTATCCGTCCATTGACAGAGATCTTACCAAACATGTATAAAATATTATTTATTCAGTTGAGCTAGTAAGCTTTTAAGTAACAATTGTTACCTATTTTACTGGCTGTAACAATCAATGTAGTACGTGTACATAAGATAAACTCTGTGTAGAGTATATACACAGGCATGGATTTATAATGAAATTTGAATATATTCAGTGTGTAATAAAAGTGTGTGGCATAAATTGCAGGACACATTCCTCGCACGCAGATGAAGAAATTATGTTACATGAACATCGGTGTAGAAATGCTTTGCTTCCATATTACAACTGATTTTGTCAAACTACCTGACATGGGAAACACACAAGAACAGAACTTTATTATTATGGGGAACATGCACTCTTGGCAACGTCTCGTTACGTTGAGCACTGCCATTGTATTGCTTTATACTCGTATTTCCCTGTTGCCATGCGACATATGCAATTGCTTGTTTACGGGTAACAAGTGTTCCAGTGAACAGAACGACTGTTGCAAGCGACCCAGGTTACTACGTAGCTTTAATCACAGACTTGACTCGTGCAAAAGCATTGTACACAAATGAAGACATTGCAAATACCCGTTTGATGTATGGATTAGCTGACGGCAATGGCGCTCGTTCTCATCGCTTGTAGCGGGAGAGATTTCCAGAAGGAATGCACCCCGACAGGAAAACGTCTATAGCCACTGATCGTCGTGTTATGGAAGATGGTTCATTTAAGGCTTATACCCGCGACTGGCTGAGGCCTAGAACGACGAGGACACCGCAACGGGAGACAGCAACTCCTCGTGCAGTTGATGACGACCCTAGTGTCAGTACAATACATGTAACTTCAGCACTGAATGTTGACTACATGATTGTGTGGCGGTTGTTACACGAAGAGCAGCTGTAAGCCTAGCTTTTACAGCGTGTGTAATCGCTATCAGCAGCTGATTTTCGTGCACGGGTACTCTTCTGTGAATGGCTTGTTCATCGAAGTTTCAATTCTAATTATAATGCAACGGCGCTGTTCACAGATAAGGCATCGTTTCATCATGACCATATTTTAAATTTTCACAATCGGTATGTATGGAAAGACGTCAATCGTCACGCAGCCGTTGAAGCAAGTCATCAATAAAGATTTTCTGTCGTTATTTAGGGCGGCATTGTTGGTGACTGTTTGGTAGTGCCCCACTTTCCTCCACCCAGGCTCAACGGACAAAGTTATAATTTCGTAGACAATGCTCCCTCTAATTTGCTAGAAGATGCACCTTTGGTTCAAATGGCTCTGAGCACTATGGGACTTAACTTCTAAGGTCATCATTCCCCTAGAACTTAAAACTACTTAAACCTAACTAACCTAAGGACATCACACACAACCATGCCCGAGGCAGGATTCGAACCTGTGACCGTAGTGGCCTCGCGGTTCCAGACTGTAGCGCCTAGAACCGCGCGGCCACCCCGGCCGGCGATGCACCTTTAGCTTTGGGACAAAATATGTACTTGATGCACGATGGAGCACTTCCTCATTTGAGTGTAAATATCTGTCGGCTTCTAAATAACAGATTTGGTGACAGGTGGATAGGTAGAGAGGGACTGATATCCAGACCTCCACGCTTTACCGACCCAAACACACAATTTTTTTATTTGTAGGGGCATTTGAAGACTGTTGTGTATGTAACCCCAGTACAAGACGTTCAGAGACTCCGTGCCCGTATTATGGAAGGCTGCGAAACCATACACAATACTCCAGGGATACCTTAGCGCATTAGGGATTCACTACAATGACGGGTTTGATGCATGTATCAAAGTCCACGGAGTTGCATGTGGCATGCTGGGGTGTTCCGTCCGTGTTGTTTCCCATGATTCATGAGTTCGAGAAAATGAGTAGTAACATGGAAACAAAGCATTTCCAGATCTATGTTCATATAACATAATTTATTTGTCTACGTGAGAGGTGTGTGTCTTGCAGTTTTTGCTGTACATTTTTGCTACACACTGTATACACAGGATGCTACGAAACGATACTGACGAAATTCGAGGGATTGTAGAGGGTGTCTTGAGGAACAAATTTAGGATAGGAAACCTTGTCGTGGCCGAGTGGTTCTAGGCGCTTCAGTCCGGAACCGCGCGACTACTACGGTCGCAAGTTCTAATCCTACCTCGGGCATGGATGTTTGTGATGTCTTTAGGTTAGTTCTAGGGGACCGATGACCTCAGATGTTAAGTCCCATAGTGCTCAGAGCCATTTGAACCATTTGAAACCTTGTCGGGAAAAGGCATCCAATGACGCTACGTCCGCACATGTCACTAGGCCATCCCTTCAGCAACATACGTGACTTTCTTCGTTGATGGACCATAGGAAGTTGTTTGTTATTCAGTGAGCCCAATTGATTGCCACGATCGCCAGTGGAAAAGATGGAATTAGTTTCTGCGTAGACAATCCTTGTCTTCTATGAGCCGATGCTCTGGGGCCTTGATGGATCACAGTTTATTCTTCTCCTGTAATACGAAGAAAAATGAGATTTTAAAGGGCTCCAGGTGAAAAAAAATGTTCGAATGGAGATTCGCTGCCGAAACCGGTATCAACAGATGCTACACAGCTTCGCATTCATAGGAGGCAAGGCTTGTCTAAGCAGCAGGTAGCGGTTTAGATGACGTAGGTGGTTACATGGCGTATCTAGACACGGGTTCCTATTATCGACCTGTTCCTCAAGACACCATCTACAGCTCCTCGAAGTCTGTCGGTATCGTTTTGTAACGCCCTGTGTATATATACGAGAAGTAACGGGAGTAAACGCAGGTGTTTCTATTGGTGCATGAGTACGGTGTACTGAACAACATTACATCAATATTTACGACATTTTCAAACTAACAGTCGTAGTTGTTTCAAGATGTATGTTTTTTGGTTGGGCAGTTCCTCTAACAAGTAAGTACGTGTCGCAAAAGCAAGCAATTTAATGCTTAATTTCGCCTGGACAACTCGGGTGTTTAAGTGTGAATGAGTGGACGCTAAACGGCGTGTCTGTACTGACAGGATAGTTCAGTTAATGGTGCAGTTACGATGCTACAAAGAGCTTTAGATTGTATATCATGTAACGTGTTCGCAGGAAGACTGTTCAACACAGCGAAAAAAACAGCCAGCATACTGATGTGTATGTACGAAGGTATCACTTACAAAAATTTCTACACGTATATGTAGCGTGGTGCAGATATCTTTATTTGTGATTGAATAAAGTGTACGGAACAACAAAACATCAGTATTTACTTCATTTGCGGACTAAAAACTGAACCTATAGGGGATAGCATGTTTTAAGTTGGTTAGTTCCTCCATACACGTCGGGTAGGAGCAAGACATTAATGTTTATTTTCCCCTGGGATCAGCTCTAGTGTTTAAGTCTGGATGCAAGGAAGCAAAGTTGTTAATCTATACTGACTTATTGATGCAGTTACAACCACGCAGAAAATATGAGGTAGTAAATTAAGTGACTTCGTTGTGGGAAGACAGACCGAAGAGAAAATGTAACTTAAGGTACTAATATTCATATCTGAACCTATAATCCTAACACACACACACACACACACACACACACACACACACACACACACACATACACACATGAACACAGCTTATGAGATTTGCTGACGATATAGTGGTCCTAGCTAACAGTAAGATGGAAATGCAGTACTCTATAAAACACTTAACCGATCGTTGTGGAAGTTGGACATAAAATAAATCACTCTAAAACTAAGGTTATCCATAATAAGTGGGTAGCTGCAAGCAAGTAACACTGAATGGCAAGATCCTAAGCAACGTTACAGAATACGTTTATGTGGGGCAATTAATTGCCACAAAAGGGGATTTGAAATCTGAAATTTTTTGCCGAATTAAATTGGGTTGGAGGGCTTACGGAAGGAATGCTACAGTTTTCATATCTAACATGCCAGTCTACTTAACGAAGACAGTTTTCATCAGTGTGTCCTACCGGTTTTAACGTACGCGTGTGAAACTTGGACTTCAAATGAATTTTTCGAAAGGAAACTTAGAATTCTTCAGAGAGCTATGGAAAGGTGAATATTAGGTCTCACTAAGAAAGATCGACAGAAAAGTGAAGACATACGAGAAATGACAGGAGTAAAAGAGATTATAGAACGGGTGAAGACTGTAAAATGGCAGTGGGCAGGACATATTGCAGGAACGAAGGATGGAAGATGGACAAAATCAGAGTGGAGTCATATAGAAAAACGAAGACCACAAGAGAGACCTCCTGATCGCTGGGATAAGGAACTCAGGAAAATTGCAGGCTTGAAGTGGCAGAAGACAGCAGCGGACAGAGATGCATGGAAACACCTCTTAAAACTGTAAAGAGCTGAAGAATAAATAAAATATATGCACATACCAAAAAAGGTTTGCATCATCTCGGTTCCGAGAGTTGCGCAACTTGTGCAGAAAATGGGAATAGAGATCTACATGAACATCATTTCCACCCTTTTTCCTGATCATGAAAACGACACACTGCAGGTTTTACCACCATATATACAGACTTTCAGATGTGGTGTTCCAGATTGCTACACACACCGCTACCCCTAAATCCAGTAGCCCGTCCTCTTGCATTGATGCATGCCTGTATTTGTCGTGGCATACTATCCACAAGTTCATCCAGGCACTGATGGCCCAGATTGTCCCACTCCTCACGTCTATTCGGCAGAGATCCCACAGAGTGGTTCGTGGCTAAGTCATCCATAAACAGCTCTTTTCAATCTATCGAATGCATGTTCGATGGGGTTCATGTCTGGAGAACAAGTGGGCCACTCTAGTCGAGCGATGTCGTTATCCTGAAGGAAGTCAATCACAAGATGAGCACGATGGAGGTGCAAATTGTCTTCCATGAAGTCGAACGCCTCGCCAGTATGCCGCCTATATGGTGGCACTATCAGTAGGAGGATGGCATTCACGTATCGTACACCCGTTACGAGGCCTTCCATGAACACCAGCGGCGTACGTCGCCCCCACATAATGCCACTCCAAAACAGCAATGAACCTCCACCACGCTGCAGTCGCTGGACAGTGTGTCTAAGGCGTTTAGCCTGACCGGGTTGCTTGAAAACACGTCTCCAATGATTGTCTGGTTGAAGGCATATGCGACACTCATCGGTGAAGAGAACGTGATGCCAATCCTGAGCGGTCCATTCGGAATTTTGTTGGGGCAATCTGTACCGCGCTGCATGGTGTCGTGGTTGCAAGATGGACCTTGCCATGGTCATCGGGAGGGAATTTGCGCATCATTCAGCCTGTTGCACACAGTTTGAGTCTTAACATGACGTCCAGTGGCTGCACGGAAAGCTTTATTCAAGATGGTGGCGTTGCTGTCAGGGTTACTCCGAGCGATACTCCGTAGGTAGTGGTCATCTGCTGCAGTAGTAGCCCTTGGGTGACCTGAGCGGGGCATGTCATCGACAGTTCCTGCCTCTCTGTATCTCCTCCATGTCCGTACAACATCACTTTGGTTCACTCTGAGACGCCGGACACTTCCCTTGTTGAGAGCCCCTACTGGATCAAAGTTACAATGCGGATGCGATCGAACCGCAGTATTGATCGTCTAGGCGTGGTTGGGCTACAGACAACACGAGCCGTATACCTCCTTCCTGGTGGAATGACTGGAACTGATTGGCTGTCGGATCCCTTCCGTCTAATAGGCGCTGCTCATGCATGATTATTTTACAGATTTTGGCGGGTTTAGCGTCATCTCTGAACAGTCAAAGGGACTGTGTCTGTGATACAATATCTACAGTCAACAGCTATGTTCAGGAGTTCTGGGAACTGGTGTGATGCAAAACTTTTTTTCAGATGTGTATACAGTTCGTTACGCAATTCACAAATATTTAGAAAACTTTCGCTCACTTTCCCACTAATTACGCTATACACAGTCTGTTGGTAATCACACATTCAGTTCTGAGAAGTTACGGGGTGCCGACAGGAAGGCCATCCGGCCACACATTAGACTGACCATACCAAATCCGTTAATAACGATGACGAACCCCCGCCGATGCGAGACAAAGGCACAAGAGAAAGAACATGAAGTCGCGGAAACTTCAAGCCGTCTGTTGCCCACTAACGGGTAAAGTATGCAGTCGTGGTTGCCGTTCTGAAAAGAGTTTATACTGATTGAAATTGTGCCTCGCTTCTACTAGTATTCTTGCTGAAGGCAGAGAACGTATCAGAGTTTACTCTTTCCAAGTTAATTGCAATTTGTAAAAGGCACGCAATACCACATAAGTATCTGGATCTTCAGTCACTGATTCAGCAGTGAGACGGAAATGTGAATAAATCTTAGAAGTTATGGATCAATTGGTAATTATTTCTACTCAGACCAAAGTCATTGATACAAGAAGGATTACAACAATACACATGTGAAACATATGGCATACCAGGCCACCGCAGAAGCAAGAACTTAATATCAAAAATCTGTAGCTGCATTTAAATAAGTGATAGTGCGAAGTACTCAACAAGTCTGCCATTAGGGTGGATTAATTGAAACCCGATTCTCTAGCTTGTGCAGTGAAAGCTAACGGCCTGATTGTAAAACGATAGTTAAATTTGAACACAAGTATAGGTACGTTCGAGATCTGAAAATGCTGGAAACAATATGACACCGAGCTGCAAGATGAGAGCCTCGTTCTCCTCATATTTCTACAACTCATTGTATGAGAATTATCATCGGAAAGGAACATCAAAGGTCCCAATTCTACTAGCCAACGTAACTATCGTCAGTCACGTCTTCTCCTATATTCAAAGACTGTGGTACCTCCAGTAATCGATCACTTGTTTCGGAACATCATGGTAACATGCTAGCGATTCGAAATATGTGGAAGGACGTTTCTGGAAAAAGTTTAAAAAATACATATAAGGAACACGTAAAAAGCTGGAAGTATGAAAATCCGAATATCTAATGTATTATGGATATGAACCATTTAACATGGAACAGCACATGACAATTGTTATTACTTTGTGACCTATCGCTGCTATTGTATTTGAATTTAATTTTGCAGCATCTGCTGCACTTTTAGTTGCAGTTATAACCTGTTTCAGTGTATCGTTGTTGAGGTTAGGTTTTACGTTGTATTTTAGTCCTTTTTGGAGTAGATCGTTTTCTCTTTGGTTGTACTCTATGTCAGTGTTGTTCACCACTCTACTGTAAAATGTGTGTTTGCTTTTGTTAGTTATCTCAAGGTTGGATGTCTTGTCTTGTTTGGATGTCAAGGTCTGTAGTTTCTTGTTATGTGTGTTGCAAATGGTCAAGTACTCCTTGTCCACTATGTCCTGGATATGCCTGTCAATACTGTCATAAGCCGTAGGTTCCATGTTGTTTGCTGCTTCTATCTGCATGTTGAGTAGCTTTCTGCTTAGTAAGTCCTTTTTCTTACGTAAATGCCTTATTTCGGTTTTCAGCCAGAGATTTTCTGCTTTGTGTTTTATAAGTTTTGCTATGTTGCTGCTAGAACATATATTCACTTTTATTTATTTCGTAATTATGCCTAGTTGTTGACAGTGCTTGTTGAATCTTATGTGTGCAACTGTTTTTAGTACTTTCATTCGAGATTTTTGTATTTATATATAGCTTTCATTGCCTGGCTTGGCACTAATAATCTGATTTGATCCATTATAAATAATTTTTGAAAGCCTGCGACTGTAGATACAACAGGTTTGTTTATAAATAAATGAATCTTCTGCTACCAGTCACAATTTTTCTTTATTTTACTATTCGCACGACGCGTTTCGAGAAATAATTCCCATTTTCAAGTGCGTTTTTTTGATGTGTGTTAAGCCATTTCTTTTGATGTTGTCAGTGTGTGTGAGTCTGCTCCAATTTGTTGACTTTTACTGTAATACATAAGAAACGCGATTTTTAGTTGGGTATCAATTCTTTCTGTGAGGTTAGTGGCTAAAGTTTGAGAACAATTTGTAGTTACTGTTTTCTAATGGTCCATTTGTGTAGAGTCTCACACACAACGTGTACACTTTACACATCGAAAATATCTTATATAAACAAAACAGTTACAAAGATCTTCTTACAGGTAGTTCACAGAGGTAACATTATAGGTCTTCCACAGATTATGATATGCTACAGTCGCAGGCTTTAAAAAACCATTTATAATGGATCAAATCAGAATATATTTATATTTCAAGTAAAAAACATAACGAAATTCCGATGACATGAAATCAGGGATCTGTGACGATTCTTTGATGAATACTTCAATTATCCTGTCATGCAGCTGACATACTCACTAGAATGAATCCACCGCCTTGAACTTGGATTCCAACGCTGAAATATTTTGTAGGGAATTCCGATAACGGTCACAAGGAATCGAGAAAGCATTTTAGCGTTCAGTGAAGTAGAAAAGACGCGATCGCGAGAGACACCACGCCATGTTATTGAGTCTCGCTTCGCCTTGTCCACGAAAGTTCCCTCTTCTCGCATCTTACACGTAAAAGTGTCTACACTCTCAGAAACAGTAAAGAACCAGTTTATTTACAATATTCGTACGTAAATTTCCATCTCAGTTTGGAAGTCACTGTTAGAGTTAAGGCAGTACATAGTTCCAGAGTATCATATTGATAATTTCGGTGTTTCCACATATTTATGACACACACCATCCTTTACTCAATTTAAAATAGAGAGAAATTTATCCGAATTTAATAAGCGTCTTTGTATAACTACATGTACTGGTAACATTAGATATACCTTTTCACTTCTCTCTAGCTAATCACTCAAATGTTTTATTTAGTAGGTAAACGTAAATTACTAGAAAGCGATAGTCTTACAGCTATTATCAGTTTTATATCCTGTACCTCCATATTGTCTTTTTTACGCTAGGTAATGCCGAATAAGTGTAGTCGCGTCTGTGAACATTTATCGTACACACTAGTTCAACAAATACAGCAGGTTACTTATTTCTCGAATTTCTAGAAACACGCCTCTGTCTTTTACTGGCCACATTATAGAGTAATGATCATTAAAGAACTTATGAAAATGACCATTGTTTTAGTTCCTGATTACCTCCACGAGCGATTTTGTAACGAATGAAAGCTCGCAGTTCTTGACAGATTGTATTCCAACCACTAAGGTTTAAAATGTTCTGATGCTGGTTTTCACTTTTCCAGTTTAACATTAAAATAGAGTTCTTCGAATCGCCATATGTTGTGCTGTCTACAGATCGTTAGTTTATCTTCGGATCAAACACCACACACATGTATACATTACAAGGAAGCGCTACGCAACAAATTTCCTCTCTGTTTGATAGTTATTTTGTGGTCCCGTTAATTATTGGGTTCATGTCGTAAATGGCTGCTATTTGTTACGTTTATCGCTGTGATAAACCACACATGTGGTGATATAACATTAATGTTTTACACGACTTACCCAATGTATTCTATATTTATGTTAACCATATCTCTCTTTTTTCATTTGATCCATTATAAATGGTTTCTGAAAACCTGCGACTGTAGATACAATAGGTTTGTTTATAAATAAATAAATCATCTGCTACCAGTCACGATTTTTCTTTATTTTACTATTCGCACGACGCGTTTCGAGAAATAATTTCCATTTTCAAGTGCGGCTTTTTTTTTTTTTTTTTTTTTTTTTTGACGTGTGTTAAGCCATTTCTTATGTGTGAGTCTGCTTCATTTTGTTACTTTTACTGTAATACGCGTTTCTTATGTATTACAGTAAAAGTCAACAAAATGAAGCAGACTCACACACACTAACAACTTCAAAAGAAATGGCTTAACACACATAAAAAAAAACGCACTAGAAAATGGGAATTATTTCTCGAAACGCGTCGTGCGAATAGTAAAATAAAGAAAAATCGTGACTGGTCGCAGAAGATTTATTTATTTATAAACAAACCTATCATATCTCTCTTATTTGTTATAAGGCTCTGAGAACAGAGATATATCGTTTGATAAAAAATGGTTCAAATGGCTCTGAGCACTATGGGACTCAACATCTTAGGTCATAAGTCCCCTAGAACTTAGAACTACTTAAACCTAACTAACCTAAGGACATCACACACACCCATGGCCGAGGCAGGATTCGAACCTGTGACCGTAGCAGTCCCGCGGTTCCGGACTGCAGCGCCAGAACCGCACGGCCACCGCGGCCGGCATCGTTTGATAAAACCATTCACTGAATCAAGTAGGAAAATGGTACTGTATTTGGGTCATTGCCATCAGATGTGATGGAGTGTTGTTGATAGTGCTATGTATACCATAAATTACATGAAATGGCGTTGCACTATTCAACTGTAACAACTTACAAGCATAAGAACGGTGTCAGATATCGCCAGATCAGGTTTCACTTGGTACAGGTGATCAGAACTGTAAATAGTTAGGTAAACGCTAAGGAAGCCCCAGTCGTCTAAATTCAACATAAAGACATTCAGTGTGATAGTATTATCCAGTCAAATGTTGACCATGGATTAATTTGGTGAGCTGTTATATTTTTGTTCATTCACTCGGTTGTGTTTGATTTTCAAACCTATAATAAAAAAAATGTACCAAAATTTGTCCATCTGCCGATTTGGCCCTTTGAAAGCTGACCACTGTTTAAATGGTGATTTACATGAATGAATCATCGTTGACGGACGCTTGTATTATGCAGATATATAAGGTTAAACGTCTCGCCAACCAAGAGACCATGGACTCGGAAGGAACTCGTCGTTGCCTCTTGTCAAAGAGCGTGCCGTAAATTTTCGTAAGTGACGTAGGGAAACCATGGAGAATACACAGATAGATGGACTGACAGGATTTTCAACTCCACTCCTTGACGTCCAACGTCTTAGCCGCTGCGTGACTTGCCACGTTATAATTTCGAACTGTGTTGACAGTGGTTAAATGGAAAAGAAATGAAATAAAAAGTGTTTACTTTTTCAGACTTCCAATGGAAGTGATGTGTTTCTGCAGAAGTGAGACCGCCAGTGGATGACTAGTGTTTCAAATAATCATATGCAATATTCCGACTGGACCCATTTAGAGCTTCTGCCAGTCAATCGTACGGTTTATTTGACACCTTGTAAGGGCCATCTGGTCGTGTTTCACAATATAGCTCAAATGGCTCTGTGTAGAAAGTTTGCCTTCGCAAATGACAAAGAATTACAAGCCATACTTCGCTGGTTTATTTGTTGAAAAAACGAACATGTTCACTTACAGGTGTCAGCATCTCATCTATGGTTGCAAAATCTCCCAAACTATAAATTTCTTTACAATTTGTAACAAATTTGACCAAACATTGCATTATTGCTGCTAATTTATCTTTCTCATGCCTTGTGTTCTTGTCACTTGATCATCAAGTCTCACACTTCTGGGGAGACGTAGGAACTGTCTGTATGACTTACAAGGTCTGAGAATCATCACACCGGTGCTGCCAGTACTCCAAAGTTCTTCAATAGTTGTTTTAACCCTTTTTTGAAACGAACCCCAAACGTACAACTAATAATAAAACTTATTTGATATAGAAAGATTATACCCCAGAAAAAAACTATGGTGTAAATAATTGATACCAGAAAATATACTTAGACCACACAGAACGTGGACAAAAATACGTTGAAATTATTGCCAGTGACTTCTACAACTCCAACTGCAGAACAGATGACTAACAGAGGCACATCTTGAAGAGAGGTGGAACCGCCAGCAGTCCAACAATGAGTTGCAGGTTCGAATCCTGCCTCGGGCATGGATGTGTGTGATGTCCGTAGGTTAGTTAGGTTTAAGTAGTTCTACGTTCTAGGGGACTGATGACCACAAATGTTAAGTCCCATAGTGCTCAGAGCCATTTGAACCATTTGAACCAAAACATTGGTGTGTATATCCAGGTCAAAAAGGAAATAGGCAGTGATACTATCAATAGCTTTTGAAAATCCTTGGGAAATAAGGATGCCTTCCTTTGGATGGAACAAAACTGAAGGAAAACACATAACGAGGTTTACCAATCGGAAGATTTAATTTTAATGATTTACAATAATTTTTAGAGCTTATATGCTCGTTCAGTCTCCTGTAATTTCTATTGGATAGTCAGAGAACGATATCAAATGACACTACTTCATGTTCAGTCACACTACTCGTTCGGTAGTGCCGTCGTTTTTATTTATCATCAAATAATTTCGTCTCTGCATACTCTTTAGGTTCAATGCCTTGAATATTCTATCATGTTGTCAACTTTATTTAGTATCATACACTATCTCTTTCCAGCTTCTTTCACCAAAAAATAAATATTTTTGTGTGATTTGAAAATTTTGGTAATTTTTGGAGAATTTTTATAGTTTCCTGTCAGATTAGCTGGAAAAACTTCAAATTCTCAAATTCCACAATCCAGTTTTGTTCCAAACTCATCCTGCTGCATTACATGATTACAATATCTTCTGTTCTAGTTTCTATTCTGTTTCAGTTCCTTCGAACCATGTTTTCCCCAGACAGGCTACTGTAGCATTAATAAGCTACATGTTGTTGGACTTTTCACCTTGTAATATGGCTCACAGACCATTAAATATACTCGACCCACGATGGGAGTGAACAGGATGGAACTACCTGGAGCATGGACTGGGATTATGGAAGGTGAAGGGGGCAGCTTTGCATGCCTCAGCTGGAAAATAGAGAGTATGCAGATAGGAAAATCGGCTGCAATGCTGGCGTCAAATTTGTGTGCACGTGCACGAAATCTACCACAAGTGGACCGAGTAAACAGTTGTGTTTGAAGACAAAGGCGAAAAGATGAGTTTTGTCTCTCTCTCTCTCTCTCTGCCTCCCTCTATATATATATATTTCGATGCTTGGCTACCTAGAAGTAAAGAGTTGTTTGTTGTAATGTCCAAGCTATGAATGTATAATGAGTGAGGAATAAATAATAATAAAAAGTAAACAGCACATAGGGAAACAACGAGTAATTTCCATTTCCACGAAGCAGCTTATAGCAGTAGTCCACAAAATTGAATTTTCCGAGTTTTCTTACCGTAAACAGCAAAATCTGATTAAAATGTGAATAATACTATAAGTAAGTTTTTAGTTTGAAAATTTAAGAATGGGTTGTGCTGCATTTGTGCGTTTTCTTCACTACCGCATATCATACCTCTCAATCGATTCTCAGGAATGTGAATGACACACAGAATTAATTTGTTTGGATTTGATGGTTTCATAGCACAGCTCAGTGATGAAGTGTCTTTCTCTGATAATGGTCATAGTTATTGTGGCACTTAATATTTCAGGTGCTTTGCAGCATAAAATGTAAGGGGTTTTCTGTGAAAATGTTCAAGCTGGCTGCTTTACATTTGTCTCAACGTACGTGATACACTTCTATGCACTAAATGTGGCTGGCACACCGAAACTGTTCCTAAAATTGGGTGGAAAGCCACATTTCACTACAGTTTCAAGAAATTAGGAGTTCAAATATTTTATTTTAGCGTACAGGCGCCGAGCGTACCGCTTAAACACGCTCCGTGCAAGTACTGTACCCCGCAGCTCAATTGTGAGCAGTGTGTGCAAGTAAAAGTACGTATCGCAAATTGGTGGTCGAGTTTTATTTTTTAACTTTCTGCTGGAAGAAAATGATGAAGAAAAACACAATCTACACCAACCATTACTTAATGGAAATGCAAAGACGCATCTCACATTTAGGAAAAAGCTTGACGAAAGTTTCTTTACAACATTTGTAGCCCGTTGTTTAAGAAACGAATTTGATTAATATTGCATAATGTGTGAAATTGAACCTATAGGTCTGGACCTGATTCAAAACTTTTGTATCAATTAAATTTTAAAGCCACCGACCTATTAATTTAAAGTAATACCTATGTGACACTACCAGGTTGAAAACTTGGATAAAATTTCCAGCACTGACACAAATACATATATTCCTGCAGAGCTTCGCTCAATAGCTGTTTCTGCAGGAAGTAGATTTATTAATTCAGAGCTCCAAAAAAGAAGCATTAAGAAGTAAAGTGAAAATGATGCAAGTAAAAAACTGATATTTACAAAACTAAATAGCTTCATTGTCATCTGAAGATAAAAGCTGGTAGTTCACAATTTGCACAAGTGAACCGTAATGAGTTTAAAAGCTTATGTGAGAAGTTTTTAGCTAAATGTTTATCACAACTTCTATCATTAACGATCCCTTCGTAAAAGTTTTCGTTTATTTGGTTATATTACTTCGTTATGTAGCAATGTCCATTTAGAGCCGAATCGTTTCGCGTTTACTCGGTTCAATATGGCCTGAGCACAACTTTTCACTTCATACAAATTAAAGGGGCCGCCCCGTCCTTTCCTTTCTGTATACTCTGTGCTTCAACCATAACAGCCTTTTCAGCAGTCACAAGGCATCAGTCTTGATGACTGATGTGGCAATGTAATGTTAGCCAATGTGACCTTATTATGTTGGTACGGTCAACGGCTGCAAAAAAAGAGTAATTTGACCTGTTATTTTTCCCTGTGTTTGCAGCTCTACTGTAAGGCATCCTTTGGACAAAACATTCCGGAAATAAAATAGCTCCACATTCGAATCTCCAGGGAAGGACTACTCAGAGGGATATCTCCATCAGGAAAAACGAAACTGCCAGTCTATGGAGCGGAGAGTGCAATGCTAGATTCCTCAGTTCGGTAGATAACTTAGAGAATTAAAAAGGAAAGTGGTTAGGTTGAAGTAAGATATAGAGAGAACGAGTTAAAAGATGTGGCAGAAAGTACATAACACCTGGTCATGAGAGTACAAAATCACACCGAGATAATCCAGAAGTAGATCTAATAATGAATATGAAAACAAAAATGTCGATAAGCTATATAAACAGCATAATGTAAGCTTTGCAGTAACCTAGATATACACAAAGAAACAGAAGTACGAAGGTCGTTCAATACGTAATGCCCCACATTTTTTTTGAAAAAGTCATTAATATACACAGACAAACGTCCTCCTTGTTGGTGGTTCATTTGATGTTTGTTCTAGGCGCCGGTGAAGTTTCGAACCTTTCTCGCAGGTGGCAGAGCCATAAAACAGCGTCAAAATGGTGTCTACATACGACTTTGCTTACAAGCAGCGTGCTGTTATTGAATTATTGTGTGCCGAGAAAGAGTGCCTGGTGAACATCCATGGACGGCTGTGTGAAGTGGATTGCGATCCAGCAGTTGACAGGAGTTATACTGATTACTGAAATACTGGATTACCCTAACCGGAGAAGAGGGGCACGAAAGCAAACTCTAGGACAAATCCTGAGGTGTAGGAGAGACAGCATGATGAACAATACGTAAACAAGCTTAAGTAAACTTCTCGGTTTCGGCGAGGTTGCACCACTTCACTTCTCGACCGCGAAGCCAGAGTCTGGCAGGGATAAGACATTCCCCCCCCCCCCCCCCCCGTCACCTCATCACCACATTAAGAATTAAGAGATATGCAGAGTCTAAACTGTTAAACTATTCCAGTTTGTGCAGGAGGCGGCGAGGGGTAGCCAAGAGACGGTAGGGAAATCCATCAAGGTTTCTGCTTCCGTAAGGAAGTCGTTGGCGACGCTGAAGTCAGTGAGAGGCCGATGCTCCACTGGAGGCTCATAGCCGACAACCGAAGAGGAACGTGGGGAAACCTTTGCCGGCTGCTATAATGATGGAGACTACTCTACTTCATCATATCCGTCCCTGCCAAACAAATGTCTGGGAGGACGCTCATTATACGGTAAGAGGAGCACAGGCAACGGGAATGGCTGCAGGGACAGTTAGGTGCTTCAAACAAACGTCTTCTGCTTCCCTAGTCGTAGTAGTGGCACTCGTCGGTGGTGGAGTGGTTAGTATAGCGTGTCAGGCGTTGTTGACACACTGCAAAGATATTAAGCCGTCGCTCCGTATGTCCCGTCACAATCCTTTGCGTCCATGCAGTGTCCACCCAAAACGTGCCGTACCCAGATGGTGGAACCTTGCTGGTACTCTGACATGGCCACCAGGCCAGAAGCGTGCGATACTGGGTACTAGAGGTCAACGAGACCTTGGTCATGCAGCACCTTAGCTGGTCTGCACATGTTGACTGGGCTTTCTAGGTAAACCCCAAAAATCTGGACAGGGCATCGTCTATAGGTGCTACTGAGACAGTTTTCTTGGGTTGCACTTCGAACATCCTGACCAACCACTCAACACCTACAATTCATGCCGGATGGAATGGCATAGCCGTCTGTTACTGAATACCATTTTACTGGCGGAATGCTCGAAGTTCCTCCGAAACAAACTGGGACCATCGTCAGAAGCAAAAGTCGCAGCACAACCACTATTTCGAAAATGAAAACTAATGCGTGAATTGTAGCGTATGATGTCAAAGAAGAAAACCTAGCAACATATGGAAAGACAGGCAGGGCGTCTATCATTGACAGCAACATGGCCCCTAAGAAAGAACCCGCAAAACCCATGTGCACCCCATCCCGAGGGTGCTCCAATACTGCTCACGGAGAAAATAATTTTGATGGGGATGCCTGATTGTGTGTGCATGCTGAACAGTTCTGCACCGTATGTTCGATGGAGGAATCACTTGCTGGTCAGTAGTCATCGGGCCAACGCTTTCATTCATGACGACACCGAATGTAACGTCTGCAAAAGTTCGCTGTCACAACTATGGTAAAAAAAAAACAACAACAAAGCAATACTAATCTTACGTAGCAAACAGTAGAGCAACGGTAAAAACGTGGGGCTTACTGCGAGGTTGAAAGTATGTCCAGAGCACTTTCTCTGACCCCATCGGACAACGTTCTGCCTGGCCTCTCTCTCTTGTGAGAGAGGACTGTACTGATGCCGTATTGGGACCTACCAGTAGCCAGGGTCGGAGCCTTACTGGGGGTGAGTGTAGACCATCAGGAGTGGATTGGAGGCGTTGACTGGATTTCTGGAACGCCCACTGACTGCTCAAACTTCGCTTTTTTTTTCTTACTAAGCAAATGCAACGGATGACAAAGTGGAGCAGCCCATAGAATGAATTCTGTACGGTAACTGATCTTCCCTAAATACGACAGCAACTCCCAGACATTATTAGCAACTCTTAATTTGCTCATTGATGCATTATTGACATTGACATTGGAACTATGCCATTCATACTTATCACAAGCGCGAAGTACAGCCCTGTATGATAAAAAATAAATGTAAATATAGCAGGCTTCCAAGGCAGCACATTGTGTAAAACATGTTTAAGAACTTCCTATGAGTATTATAAATTATGATCTCTCGTGGATCTGGTAACCCAAAGCAGATCTCAACTTTCTTGTAGCAGACATAAGAGCTCAGCAGAAAGATAGTAAGAGGAAACAGCACGTAAACTAATGGAACCTGATGAAACTGAAAAATGAATATATGGAGAAAGACTTTGGAATGACGATGAACCATGGACCTTGCCGTTGGTGGGGAGGCTTGCATGCCTCAATGATACAGATAGCCGTACCGTAGGTGCAACCACAACGGAGGGGTATCTGTTGAGAGGCCAGACAAACGTGTGGTTACTGAAGAGGGGCAGCAGCCTTTTCAGTAGTTGCAGGGGCAACAGTCTGGATGATTGACTGATCTGGCCTTGTAACATTAACCAAAACGGCCTTGCTGTTGTGGTAGTGCGAACGGCTGAAAGCAAGGGGAAACTACAGCCGTAATTTTTCCCGAGGGCATGCAGCTTTACTCTACGGTTAAATGATGGCGTCCGCTTGGGTAAAATATTCCGGAGGTAAAATAGTCCCCCATTCGGATCTCCGGGCGGGGACTACTCAAGAGGACGTCGTTATCAGGAGAAAGAAAACTGGCATTCTACGGATCGGAGCGTGGAATGTCAGATCCCTTAATCGGGCAGGTAAGTTACAGAATTTAAAAAGGGAAATGGATAGGTTAAAGTTAGATATAGTGAGAAATAGTAAAGTTCGGTGGCAGGAGGAGCAAGACTTCTGATCTCGTGAATACAGCATTATAAATACAAAATCAAATAGGGGTAATACAGGAGTACGTTCAATACTGAATAAAAAAATACAAGTACGGGTAAGCTACGACAAACAGCATAGTGAATGCATTATTGTGGCCGAGATAGACACGAAGCCCACGTCTGCTACAGTAGTACAAGTTCATATGCCAACTAGCTCTGTTGATGACGAAGAAATTGATGAAATGTGTCAGGAGATAAAAGAAATTATTCAGGTAGTGAAGGGAGACGAATATTTAATAGTCATGGGTGACTGGAACTCAAGAGTAGGAAAAGGGAGTGTAGTGGACTGACAAGGCAGCCAGTCCACAGTGACGGGTAGCCGAAAGGCACACGTACACACACGCCGACTGGCGCGAAGTCTGGAACAGGATTCGTAATGAATGTGATAAAGAAAAGAACGTAGCTACTAGAACACTTAACTTTTATATCGTCCTTTGGTATACAGCAATCTTGATGAGACAAGTGAGACTATCTTCAGATACATGCAATGGTACAAATGGCGCCTTGCTAGGTCGTAGCCATTAACTTAGCTGAAGGCTATTCTAACTGTCTCTCGGCAAATGAGAGAAAGGCTTCGTACGTGTAGTCGCTAGCAATGTCGTCCGTACAACTGGGGCGAGTGCTAGTACGTCTCTCGAGACCTGCCTTCTGGTGGCGCTCGGTCTGCGATCCTGACAGTGGCGACACGCGGGTCCGACATGTACTAATGGACCGCGGCCGATTTAAGCTACCACCTAGCAAGTGTGGTGTCTGGCGGTGACACCACAGGGAGAGAAGGAAACATAGGTGAATATGGATTGGGGCTAAGAACTGAAAGAGGAAGCCGCCTGGTAGAATTTTGCGCAGAGCATAACTTAATCATAGCTAACTCTTCGTTCAAGAATCATGAAAGAAGGTTGCATACATGGAAGAACACTGGAGATACTAAAAGTTATCAGATAGATTATATAATGCTAAGACAGAGATTTAGGAACCAGGTTTTAGATTGTAAGACATTTCCAGGGGCAAATGTAAACTCTCACCACAATCTATTGGTTATGAGCTGTAGATTAAAACTGAAGAAACTGCAAAAAGGTGTGAATTCAAGGAGATGGGACCTGGATAAACTGAAAGAACGAGAGGTTGTAGAGAGTTTCAGGGAGAGTATAAGTGAACAAGTGACAGGAACGGAGGAAAGAAAAACAGTAGAAGACGAATGGGTAGCTTTGAGGGATGAAATAGTGAAGGCAGCAGAGGATCAAATAGGTAAAAAGAAGAGGGCTAGTAGAAACCCCTGGGTAACAGAAGAAATATTGAATTTAATAGATGAAAAGAGAAAATATAAAAATGCAGTAAATGAAGCAGGCAAAAAGGAATACAAACGTCTAAAAAATGAGATCGACAGGAAGAGCAAAATGGCTAAGCAGGCATGGCTAGACCACAAATGTAATGATGTGGAGGCTTATCTCACTAGGGGTAAGATAGATACAGCCTACAGGAAAATTAAAGAGACCTTTGGAGAAGAGAGAGTCACTTGTATGAATATCAAGAGCTCAGATGGAAACCCAGTTCTAAGCAAAGAGGGGAAGCAGTATATAGGGGGTCTATACAAGGGCCATGTACTTGAGGACAATCTTATGGAAATGGAAGAGGATGTAGATGAAGATGAAATGGGAGATATGATACTGCGTGAAGAGTTTGACAGAGCACTGAAAGACCTGAGTCGAAACAAGGCCCCGGGAGTAGACAACATTCCATTAGAACCACTGACGGCCTTGGGAGAGCCAGTCCTGACAAAACTCTACCATCTGGTCAGCAAGATGTACGAGACAGGCGGAATATCCTCACATTTCAAGAAGAATATAATAATTCCAATCCCAAAGAAAGCAGGTGTTGACAGATGTGCAAATTAGCGAACAATCAGTTTAATAAGTCACAGCTGCAAAATACTAACCGAATTATTTACAGCCAAATGGAAAAACTGGTAGAAGCCGACCTCGGGGAAGATCAGTTTGGATTGCGTAGAAATGTGGGAACTCGTGAGGCAATACTGACCTTACGACTTATCTTAGAAGAAAGATTAAGGAAAGGCAAACCTACGTTTCTAGCATTTGTAGACTTAGAGAAAACTTCAGACAATGTTGACTGGAATACTCTCTTTCAAATTCTAAAGGTGGCAGGGGTAAAATACATGGAGCGAAAGGCTATTTACAATTTGTACAGAAACCAGATGGCAGTTATAAGAGTCGAGGGGCATGAAAGGGAAGCAGTGGTTGGGAAGGGAGTAAGACAGGTTTGTAGCCTCTCCCCGATGTTATTCAATCTGTATATTGAGCAAGCAGTAAAGGAAACAAAAGAAAAATTCGGAGTAGGTATTAAAATCCATGGAGAAGAAATAAAAACTTTGAGGTTCGCCGATGACATTGTAATTCTGTCAGAGACATCAAAGGACTTGGAAGAGCAGTTGAATGGAATGGACAGTGTCTTGAAAGGAGGATATAAGATGAACATCAACAAAAGCAAAACGAGGATAATGGAATGTAGTCGAACTAAGTCGGGTGATGCTGAGGGAATTAGATTAGGAAATGAGACACTTAAAGTAGTAAAGGAGTTTTGCTATTTGGGGAGCAAAATAACTGATGATGGTCGAAGTAGTGAGGATTTAAAATGTGGAATGGCAATGGCAAGGAAAAGCGTTTCTGAAGAAGAGAAATTTGTTAACATCGAGTATAGATTTAAGTGTCAGGAAGTCGTTTCTGAAAGTATTTGTATGGAGTGTAGCCATGTATGGAAGTGAAACATGGACAATAGATAGTTTGGACAAGAAGAGAATAGAAGGTTTCGAAATGTGGTTCTACAGAAGAATGTTGAAGATTAGGTGGGTAGATCACGCTACTAATGAGGAGGTATTGAATAAGATTGCGGAGAAGAGAAGTTTGTGGCACAACTTGACTGTAAGAATGGATTGGTTGGTAGGACATGTCCTGAGGCATCAAGGGATCACAAATTTAGCATTGGAGGGCAGCGTGGAGGGTAAAAATCGTAGAGGGAGACCAAGAGATGAATACACTAAGCAGATTCAGAAGGTTGTAGGTTGCAGTAGGTTCTGGGAGATGACGGACCTTGCACAGGATAGATTTGCATGGAGGGCTGCATCAAACCAGTCTCAGGACTGAAGACCACAACAACAACAACAGTCTGTGAGTGGATCTATCGTAGGCATCAGTTATTATGAAACATGCAGTACTGGAAACTTGAGAGAAAGAAGTTGGAAGAGTTGAATAAAGGAAGAATAAAAAGAAATCGATCACACATAATGTATTATATAAAATGGTTGGCCGGAGAAAATGGACAAATTACTCTTCAGAAGAAGGAAAACGACAATAGGGAGAAATGAAAAACGGACTGAGGAGCAGAGAAGATTGGATGAAAAAGCAATGTAAAGAAATAGAACAGTTAGAAGGGCCAGGAAAAATAGATAAAATATTCAGAGCTGCAATGTGTATAATAATGAAAAAAACCACTAAATATTAGCAAGTACTAAAGAAATAGACTAAGGTAACAATGAATACTGAAGAAAACAAAGGTGCGTGCATGGCATATATGGAAGATCTATGATTCTACTGCTGATCATCAAGAATTAGTCTTAGAGGATGAAAAAGAATGCGGGGAAAATCACCAGGGACTAATAATAGAAAAATGGGGGCTGGAGTAATCGATCCAGGAAAAAAAGGCGATGGCCTGAGATCAGACGCCATCCGAGGCCCCGAGGGCAATAGGAAATGGTGCGATAACGAGAATTGCAAATGTAATCAAGAGAATATATAAGACAGTTATCTGGCCTGAAGAGTGGGTGCATATGTTGAACATACCGCTCACGCGGCTGTTATCGGCATTATTGTCAGTGGAGCCGCTACTTTTCACTCAAGAATCTCTTCAGTTGGGATCAAGAGGTTCACTGCACATCGTTCCATTCCTCCTAGTAGGGAAAAATTCCTGGCAGTACAGGGAATCTAATCCTACCTAACTGTAACATCTCATATATTTCCGAAATGAAAGAAAATGTAAAAAAGGCATTTGGCCAGGGTTCCATCTATGACAGGGGCTCACACAGTGGGCAGGAATGCGTAATCCATAAAGGCCGACGAACAGCACTTTCAACTCGAAGTAACGTTTATTGAAATGGGAATGAATGATTTTTCTACGGAAACAAAAACTAGAGGTACAATTTAGTGATACGGCGTGGTTCTGCTGTTATGTACACAATTATTAGTGGAACATAGCCCACAGAAACTTAAAACTTGAGCATAACTTGCTGCACGGAATACACATTTACACATTATGGGTAACATCATGTTCGCTGAACCTGCATTGCCTCAACAGATGTTCGAAAGGCCCACCTTTACAACATTATACTCGCAGAGGCGAAGAAAAAGTGAGCGTTGCACACATTTCCTTAGGTATTGATGCACAGGTAGCGGTAATTTATTATTGCATATCCTCTGATCCTCTGGTGCCTTTGGAGGTCCGTGGTATATAACTCTTTCACTGCCACCCCCCGCGGAGAAAGGCGTCTAACGGTGTCAAGTCGAGGGGCTGGACTGGTAAACTCAAAGGACCTTCCCGCCCTATCAATCTATTTGGGGACACTGCGTCCACAACTGCCCTGGAAATACATGCGGAGTGCACGGGGCATCGATCATCCTGGAACTATACTGATAGACGCTTTTGTAAACACATGTCCACCATGGCAAAGGGTAAAGTCCTTGCTTGCAGAAACGACGCCTATCACCGTCCGGTTTATGTTCCCTGATAAAAATTTGGGCATAGAATATGGGTACCAATGATGTCACACGCAACACTGACCGCCAGTGTCGTTGATGAGAAACGACACGAAGCCTTTGGGGATTTTTCACGGACCTGTAGTATATGTAGCGCAGATTCACATGACAGTGATATGTGAACGAAGCATCATCCGGAAACAAAGTGTTACCTCGGAAGTCAGCATAACCTTGTAACTATTGAAAAGCAAACGACAGAGTTCAATTCAGGATTCAAAGTCATTCCCGCACAGCTGATAGTAGAGTGAGATAAGATTTGGATGAAACGTATGCCTGTGCAGAATTCTCCACACAGTACTACGACTTATTGCGGAATCGCATGCAATCGCATGCACTTACCTCAGGATTGTGCACTACAGCAGCCAGAACAGCGATTTCGCTATCATTGTTAAATTCTGTATTGTGCGCTCACGCTTCTGCGTACTCTGTAGCCTGTTTGCATGAGAGTTGCGCAGATGTTGGAAATGACGCTAGGTGAATAGCGCCGTCGATCTGAATAGCGTACAGTGTATACTGTTATAGCAGTGGTTGCATTTCTGTGACATTAGCCGTCGATTAACATCATGTACAGGTTTTCATCATCACAGAAGGTACAGCAGTACAGCAGGCCAGAGCAGAGTGCGCCAGTAGACTGAACAGTACATGTAGAACGTCCTGTGGTCTGTTCACTCCAGGTTGCACGACAACAGAAGCAGCAGTTGGTCTGCGCGTTACGGGAAAGACGAAAAAATGGCTCTGAGCACTATGGGACTCAACTTCTGAGGTCATTAGTCCCCTAGAACTTAGAACTAGTTAAACCGAACTAACGTAAGGACATCACACACATCCATGCCCGAGGCAGGGTTCGAACCTGCGACCGTAGCGGTCTCGCGGTTCCAGACTGCAGCGCCTAGAACCGCACGGCCACTTCGGCCGGCCGGGAAAGACGGTGACACTATTAAAGTCTAATATTTCAGAATGTGTGTGGTTCAGAACAGTGACACGAAGTGTACCATCAATAACTGTAACTCTAGTTTTCATTTCTGTAGTAAAAATACACATGCGGCACTTAAAAAAATAACGTTTTGTTGACATTGATGTTCGTTGACCTTCAAGGATTAAGCACTGCTGCTCATTTGTGAGCGCGTGACTTAGGTGCATTCCTGACAATTTCTTTTAGAAAATGTATGAGGTGTCTGATTTAGGTTCTTCGGGTTCAACTTCTGTTCAATCTACAACAAAAATCAAAACTATATGGAAAATGTTTGCCACACTCATCTTCATAAAAATGCTGCGCACAGAATACGGGCTAGAAAGATGGACATTATGTGTAACCCTTCTTTATTTCGAAAGTTTCAAGTCTCAACTGAAGCCACCGTGATATAAAATTGGACAAAAGAACAGTGACTCTGAATATAAATCATATTATTCCACCAGGAATATTAGCAAATTACATGTTCTCACATTATCAGTCGATCAACACTGCCTTCCCCTGACTTGGGTGAGTGAGTGACCTTTTTCAAACATTACCTCGTGATTACGCTGTTACAAGGCTGACAGCGCATTAAGTATTTGTCAGCGGGATTCCACGAAAAAACTCAGTTATTTTATCTGCAATTGTTAGAAACATGTAACTGGGAAATGTCACATAGTGTTGTTTGATACTATGACAAGCGACGAGTAAAGACGCTGCTGGAGATTGGCATAGGCTGTTAGAAACTCTTTGTTTCTGAAACGACAAATATACCCCGGAAAAGGAACTGATGATCCGCAGGAAGATAGCATATCACTTGCTTTAGTATGAGAAACAGTGAATGTGTTTAGTACATTAGCAAAATTAGTCGACATTTTCCTATTTTGCAGGCCGCAGTGGCCGAACGGTTCGAGGCACTACAGTCTGGAACCGCGCGACTGCTACGGTCGCAGCGTCGAATCCTGCCTCGGGCATGGATGTGTGTGATATCCTTAGGTTAGGTTTGAGTAGTTCTAAGTTCTAGGGCACTGATGACCTCAGAAGTTAAGTCCCATAGTGCTCAGAGCCATTTGAACCATTTTTTTCCTGTTTTACTGACGATCTCCTGCAGCGCAGTAATGATCTAAATTATACTCAGTGTCACCTACACAACAAGAATCGTACTGATCATCGTCTGGCTGTCTGTGCTCTTAAAAGGATCATCTACACATGACATCTCGACCAATTTTCCGCATTACAAATGAGAGACGATTGTGCACTTAATGCACCATTTCCTTCTGGCGTCGGCTAATTTCTGATTGACCCAGTTTAAATTTCAGCAATAATCTTACTTCTTAGGTATCTACCACAGAATGGGCTGTTTTGTTCTCTAGATTCCACAATCTTTCCACACATTCGGATTGTTTTCTGACCTCGACTTTCCAGCATATATTTTCTTCTGTTCAACTTAATTGATTCCTGCCTGTGCGCCAATCGCTGGATCGGTATGCCATTTTCCATCGCCTTTTCCTTAATATGCATCCTCATCAACTGTACCCACACTGCTTATAGTATCTAATATCTCTTTTTCCGCTGCTCCTTTAGCCTCCCGAAAATCTTGTGGAGTCTTATTCTTTAATGCCCATGGCTCCTCTCAGTTTTTGACCTATTAATCTCCAATAGTATCATCTATCTCTTCTTCTCTTTCTTCTCTTTCTATTTCTTCAAATTTTGCTTCACACACAGACATCAGTTCCTCCCAAATTCGTGTCTAAATTTTAGTAATTTACACAGAGACTGCTTGTAACTACAGCATTTCTATTAATAGTTCTTTAATTTTCCCCTATAATTTTTTATTTAATTCGTTTACAGCCCTTGGTAAACTTCGTGTTAGCACTCTAGCCATTCCCTTGTTCTCTTCTTTTCTGTCTTTATTGTTCGCTTTCCACTTGAAACTGCAGATCCAGACTGTGAGAAATACAATTCTGTAGAGAGGTGTTAAGGTAAGCGTCGGATCATCAGAACGTTGTGGATTCTATGGGCCGGCCGGACTACAGTAACCTTCCGGAGGGGGGGGATGGCCACAGCTTGGTGGATGAAATTCATGAAAACTTCTTATTAATAATCAAGGTAAAGCAGATATAGGTAAGTGCCCTCACCTCGTGGAAGCAGCCTGAAGACGATCCACTCCGTCTTTGTATCGGTGCAGTGGGGTCAGGCATCTCGGAAGGCCGCTCCGCTCACAACGTTGGTAGGTACAACAGCTGAATGTGGTGCAGCATCCGTGCAGACGAAAGCAACTGTCCTCCGTGCAGCCGCAAGCGATTTTGGGTAAGGCTTCCCCCTTTGGAGAAATTTGTTCCAGAACTTTGCCTGGTCCTACTACAGTGAAGGCTGTCTATAACAGATTCTGAGACACATTTAGGACCGGCAAATCTCTCTGTATATACACTGCTGGCCACCGTAAATGCAACACCCTGAAGGAAGCATCCGAATCAAGTGAAATTTACACCATGGGTTTGCAGCGATGAGATATGCAACTGATTAGAATTTCAGCGCAGACGCACATCACGCGCGCCTGTGGCGCCACCTCATAGCGCCATTTAAGGCTTGACGATTTCGACGAGTGTACTTTCGGCACGTGTGTTTACCTTGTGGTTGTTTCACAAGACGATCAGTTATGCCTCGTAGACAACAGCGAACATCGTTTGATCAAGTATCCGAGTTCGACAGTGGAAGGATAGTGGTTTACCGAGATTGTGGATTATCATACAGAGAAATCGCTAGTCGTGTTGGACGAAACCAAACAACTGTAATGCGGATATGTGACCGTTGGATGCAGGAGGGTACGACGGACCGACGTGGTCGATCGCATTCACCTCGGTGCACCACTGCACGTGCTGATAGGCAAATTGTGCGCATGGCAGTGACGGATCGCTCAGTGACATCCCGAACCATAGCACAGCACATTGCGTCTGTAACGCATCATCCAGTGTCTGCGCGTACCATTCGACGCCGTTTACAGCAGAGTGATCTGTCCGCAAGACGTCCATTGCTTCGTCTACCATTGACGCAGAACCACAGACGTCTCCGTCGCCAATAGTGTGATGACAGACGGATGTGGACGGCAGAATGGAATGACGTTGTCTTTACTGACGAGGCACGCTTCTGTCTGCAGCACCACGATGGTCGGATTCGAGTGTGGAGACACCGTGGAGAGAGGATGCTGGACAGCTGCATTATGCACCGCCACACTGGTCTTGCACCGGGTATTATGGTATGGGGCGGTATTGGATATTACTCTCGCACGCCTCTAGTACGCATTGCCGGTATTTTAAATAGCCGGCGCTACATATCCGAGGTGCTGGAGCCAGTTGTCCTTCCTTAACTTCAGGGCTCGGCCACAGCCATATTTCAACAGGATAATGCGCGACCACACGTGGCACGCATTGTCCAAAGGTTCTTCGTCAATAACCAGATTGAATAGCTTCCATGGCTGGCTCGCTCTCCGGATCTTTCGCCGATAGAAAACATGTGGTCCATGGTTGCTCAACGAGTGACCCAGATTACATCCCCAGCTGCCACACCAGATGATCTTTGGCAACGCGTGGAAGCTGCTTGGGCTGCTGTACCCCAGGAACGCATCCAACGTCTCTTTGACTCAATGCCGAGACGTGTGGCAGCGGTGATCTCCGACAATGGCGGCTACTCTGGCTACTGATTCTGGCAGGAAACACATGTCACAGACGTCTGTAAACGTAATCATTTGATACTTGGTCAACATGTTGTCTACAAAATAAATTTTGTTGTGCTACCTCTTGCCTTTCTTGGTGTTGCATTTACGGTGGCCAGCAGTGTAGTTCTGGTCAGTGGCTTGTTCCAAAACTATGAAGGTGTGCTATGAAAACTCACCAAGATAGCATATACACTTGGACTCAGTGGTTATTGTTGTCCACTTGTTTACGCTTCGGACCACTTCTTTCATAACCCACTCGTCTCGTTCCGGCACATAGTTTTAATTTGCCAGGAAGTTTAATATCAGCGCACACTCCGCTGCAGAGTGAAAATCTCATTCTGGAAACATCCCCTAGGCTGTGACTAAGCCATGTCTCCGCAGTATCCTTTCTTTCAGGAGTGCTAGTTTTGCAAGGTTCGCAGGAGAGCTTCTGTAAAGTTTGGAAGGTAGGAAACGAGGTACTGGCAGAAGTAAAGCTCTGAGGACGGGGCGTGAGTCGTGCTTGGGTAGCTCAGATGGTAGAGCACTCGCCTGCGAAAGGCAAAGGTCCCGATTTCGAGTCCCAGTCCGGCACACAGTTTTAATTTGCAAGGAAGTTTCTTCTGTATTCCTTTTTGCTGTTTTATATTTTCTACTTTCGTCACTTAAATTCAATATCTCTCACTGTTACCCAAGGATTTCTATCAACTCTCGTCTTTTTACCTGCTTGATCCTAAGCTGCATTCACTATTTCATTTCTGAGAGCTACCCATTCATCTTCTACTGTATTTCTTTCCCCCGTTCTTGTCAATCGTTCCCTAATGCTCTCTCTGAAACTCTCAAAAAATCTCTGGTTCTTTCAGTTTATCCAGGTCCCATCTCCTTAAATTCCTGTGTTATTGCAGTTTCTTCAGTTTTAATTTACAGCTCTTAACCAACTAATTGTGGTCAGAGTCCACATCTGCCCCTGGAATTTCTTACAATTTCAAACATGGTTCCTAAATCCCTGTCTTACCATTATATAATTCATCTGAAATATTCCAGTATCTCCAGGCCTCTTCCATGTATACAGCCTTCTTTCATTGTTCTTAAACCTAGTGTTAGCAATGATTAAGTTATTCCTTCTGCAAAATTCTACCAGGCGACTTCCTCTTTCATTGCCTAACCCTATTCCATATTCACCTACTACTTTTCCTTCTCTTCCTTTCCCTACTATCAAATTCCAGTACCCAATGACTATTGAATTTTCGTCTCCCTTCACTATGTGAATAATTTCTTTTATCTCAGCATACATTTCTTCAATCTTGTCGTCATCTGTGGAGCTAGTTGGCACATCAACTTTTACTTCTTTGACAGGCGTGGGATTTATTTTGGCTACAATGGTGCGTTTACTACGCTGTTCGTTGTAGCTTACTGCCTCTCCTACTTTTTTTGACATACGATTTACAGTTAATCGAGGAAAAGAAGGGACATAAACTGCAAGACTGACTGATGAATAATTAATGATAATTAGAATAGGATGTCTGTGTGGCACAATCATGACCTTTTTCACAATAAATAATTCGGAGACAAAACAGTAATATTCGGTAAAAAGAATGTGAAGTCACCCACTAAAGCACACTCAACAAATTGCAAGACAAAGATAAAGTTGTAATTAGTGATAAAAATTCAAACTCCACAACTCAAATAACTTAGAATCACATACTACTTTTACCTTCAATTTCTTTACCACCAGCATCATATTTCGAAAATAAAAAAAAAATTAAAAATTCATACATATAAATGCCTACAGTAACAATTTGTAACATTTTCTTCGCTAAAACGCATACTAATTTCTTCTCTTGATCACACAACATCAGACCATTGCAGGAATATGTCAGATCGTAGGACCACATGGGCCGAAATGAGACGATAAGTATATACAAAACAATCTCCGAGAGAGAGAGGGAGAGAGAAAAAAAGCGGAGACGTGGAATTGGCGGGGGGGGAGGGGAGGGGAGGGGGGTTTATGGTTTGTTGTATTCCTAACCTAAACGTTTGTCCCAGGCATTACCTGTCATGTCTCTCATTAATAAATTGCTTTACTCCCGCAGGATGAATACACATTAGAGAGAGTACACAAGAATGGGCTATGGTAATGAAAACATTTACTTGCAGACCCTAATACTAGATTTGCGACACTACCTAGTTGCTGCACAAAATTCGCCATAATAAATGTATACTTTACAAAAAGTATTATTAAAAATAAACGCACAAAATTTTGCGTTATAGAGATACAATGGTATAGAATAGTAAGGGCGGTAGAAAATCATGTGACAAGTTCAAAAGTTTGTACTACTTGCACTGAAAGTTGCAGTGACTCGTATATAACATATAACCACGCTTGACTGGTATGGAATACACTGATATTTTTATTGACTGTGAATAAAACTGAATATCGCATCTGAGTAAGGCTGACTGCTTAAGCTCAACCGGAAACAATTTTATCCACTAAAAGATTAATCAGTAAGCCGACTAAATTTTCATGAAAGAACCGTTATCATGACTTGCAGTATGTACATTTGGTTAAATTGCATTACTATCATTTAACCAAATGAACATACTGGATAACGGTTCCTCCTGCACAAAGATTAATCTATTACATCTGCTTTACTGTTCTATACGTATCCACTTCTGAGACATTCTGGCAGCCTTGAGAAATTACAGGATGATTTTCCAAATATTTGTAATTCTGTTTGTAGTCTCCTTTGCTCTGCAGCAGAACGTCGAAATAAGAGTGGTGCAGTGTTACGTCTTCTAAAGAATCATTGTCAAATGAAGTAGCTTTAATATCTCTGAGTCTTATGTTCCTCATTGTGATTGTCTTGCTAAAATGGTTTTGCACTTAAGAGATAACAAATGGGAACAAACATGTGAACACAGATCGCATGTGATGGACAATGTAGACATAGATTAACAAGACCAAATAAAGGGAAAATACGAATTCATTAATGTCAAGCTACATGTCTGGACTCAAATTACGTTTAACTAAACGGTCAGACGTTCCTCATACCTCACATACTGTACACGCCAGGACAACAGCGTTCGAGAACAAGAGAAATGTCGTTCTTGAAAAAATTCTCGAGGTTTACATTACATATAATGAAAAACAGAGCAATCTACGTGACGCACAGACAGTTCTATAAAATGAGATGCTGTACGCTCCTTCGCTTTCTATCCACACGAGGGACACACAAGTTTCACTTTACATCAATCAGTCAAATAAAAATATCATACAAAATATGACAGAACATTCATCTGTCGTAAACTCCGCATGAGATCCCATCTCATTCGTTACAGTTGGTAAGACAAAGGACTTCGTCATCCCTAGACACCATGTGATACGCTAAATCTCATGTTTGCAAAGACAAAGTGCTCTCAAACATCTTATGAGCATAAAACGTATTTCAACATAGAAATTTCCTAATTATTTACGTAACACGTTGCCGGAATTCGGCCACAGTAACGGCATATTAGTTCACACAACACAACATGGCAGGTAACTGTAAACAACCTATGGGTACGTGAGTCACAAAGAGGTACAGGTACGGAATTAAACTGTACTTAAACAATGCAAGGCAAAGCACTTACATGATGAATAAGTAAGATAGTGCCACTCAAGAAAATATTCCACATTACAGTCCATGAATCAAAACAAAAAAATGACAAATCAGATAATGTTGGAGAAGATATGTACATACGAAAGCAAAGCAAAAGTAATTATCTTTCTCCTAAACAAGCTTAGCATGGAATATCAAATATCACCCAAGTATTTCGGAGCCGCAACGGAGTGGCCTCTCTTCTACATAAAAGTGTGAGCAGCGAGGTGTGTCTGTGTTCGCCATATGCGTGAAGTCCTGCACCTGAGCAGGCCAAGATAAACCACCTCTCTGCGCTCACAGATCTTGCTCACTTACACCGTCACTTGCCTTACCAACCCACCGTTAACGTCACATATTTAACCAAAATTAAAGCTCTTGACGAGAACCGCAAATACCTCACCCGACTCGCCCATGCGACGTCATGTTCAAACGGGTATGAATACTAATACTCATCATAAAAGTCTAATCTTACGTAGTTATTGAGTTAGCCTCTCGTTTCAGGAGATTTTCAACATACTACCTAACTGTATTAGCATTGTGGTTAAGTAACTCAGTTTTCAGTGTCCTGTTACAGAGGATACAGCTTAACAAGATTATGTTTCGAGGCTCCATTTTCAAAACTGACACAAAAGTTGTTCATTTGAAAGAGAAACAATCTGAATATTCTTAAGAATTGTGATACTTCAGTTTTCACATTTGGCGAGAAGATGAATTTAGTAACTATAAATGCTTAGTTATAAGCAATAAAATGTCGTGAGGTAGCTGAAGGAGTCATTCCTCTGTGCGTATCATGTCTGAATGTAACAAGCAATGAAATGTACATGACACAATGACTGGCCACAGAAAATAAAATACATAGCCGTTTTTCAGGCGTGGAGAAAACGAAGGGCGCTTGCATCAAATCGATTAGCTGTGGTGTGCGGCCAGAGGCTTTGTGTACCAAAGCACGTATTTGTATGAGATTCGCTGGAATATTCATTTCATCATTTTAGAACAAGAAAACGAATAATTTGTCATAGCACTTACGTTAGAACCATGAAACCCTAAAAATGAATCCACAGCGGCAATGACTATTTACAGTTTTGTTTACTTGCGGATAATGAAAATCTGTTTGCAACTGCGCACTTCTCCTTTTGGTATTACGGAATAAACACATTTTCGTCTACTTATGACCAACCACCAGGAAAGAATCCTCTTTAAGTTTCTTCTTTCGGCTCAAAGCAGCGTGATGTCCCCCATTCTCCTTTTCTTAATTTATCCTCTGGAAGTAACGAAGAACAGCGTTCCTCATTAGCGTGACGCTATCTGCAGATCATGAATCTGTTGTATTGTATTCCATAGTAATTTGTAACTTGCATATGAGCAAACATAATATCTTCAGAAATTGCTGACAACTCGGAAGTTACATATATCTTCATGTTTTTTTAGTTATACCGCCATTTTTTACATATTAAATCAGTTGCCATCACTAATGCAGAAATAATTGTCAATGTAGAGGCTCAGTGTATGTAATGTGGAAGAGCTAATGGAATTGAGATTACGTAATGTTTTTCTGTGTTTTTATCGCATGTATGAGCATTTTGAGATTCTCCGTGTGAGAATACCTATTACTGAAGTGTTCGGCATATTTAAATGCAAATGCTCAGTTGTGTGAAGAAAACAGTACATCCGTCAGAAATTTTGCCTAGGCGTTGTTCATGGGAAGATTCGAGGTTTTGTTCAACCAAAATGAATAAGATTAGTAAAAAATCACGTGTAGTTTTTTGTGCCGTATTCATTATATTTCCGCAAACAGCTTGTGTCTACGAATGAGATCCTCTTAGGAAAATAGACAGATGAATGAACAATTTCCTTGCCGGCCGCGGTGGTCTCGCGGTTCTAGGCGCGCAGTCCGGAGCCGTGCGACTGCTACGGTCGCAGGTTCGAATCCTGCCTCGGGCATGGATGTGTGTGATGTCCTTAGGTTAGTTAGGTTTAAGTAGTTCTAAGTTCTAGGGGACTGATAACCACAGCAGTTGAGTCCCATAGTGCTCAGAGCCATTTGAACAATTTCGAACAATTTCATTACGTTTGTTGACTGCCGCTAGTGGTTTTTTCCTTATATCTCAAACATCGCTGTCGCGGTGCAGCAGAATCATGGATCTCTATACCACCTACATGTAGATATCCTATCTCCTAGCACAGAACTTCGACGTGCCGGAACATTCTTGTCATCAGCATAGTCCACCATGTTCTAGTAGTTCTTCTTGATATAAAAGTAAGTGTCCTGTCTTAGTACCTGGAGGTACACTCAATATTCTGCCGCTATCAGGAGTGTCCTAACAGACGTCTTCGCTGGTCATCGATGCTCATTTCGAAGCAGGACTCTTCACTAAAGACAATTATTCAACTCCATTCGATGAGACTCCAGGTCAATGATATATCTGGAGATGCCCTGGAAAGTGATGGGATACCAACCTGGCAGTCGCCCACCACAAGACCGGACAACAAGGAGTGGTCTTGGGTGCCTCTCCAGTTCATAGCGGGACTCTTTGGCTGCCATCGTGGGGCAATCGTTACAGAACAGCGGTACATCGACGGTATTCTGCGTCCCGTTTTGTTGCCCTTCATGGGAAGGCAGTCTGGGCTTACAATTCAGCAAGATAATGCTTTCCCGCACACGGCGAGGGTCTCTACTGGTTGTGTTTGTGCTTGCCAAATTCTACGTTTGCCACCAAGGTCGCTGGATCTCTCCCCATAGTGGAAGTCATTTTCAGCATTATGGACAGGAGCTCTCTAACCAGCTCGGGATTGTCACGATCTAGCGGCTGTTGGACAGAATTTGTCGCGATTGCCTTCAGAAGGAGTTCCAACAAATTAGTCAGTGTCAAGCCGAATAACAGCATACATAAAAGCCAAAGGCCGACCAACGCGTTTTTGATTCGCTTAGTTTGTGAATCTTATCCTCTTGAATGAATTACTCAATTTTTCTTAAAATGTAACTTTATATGTACATCAGGACACCAATCTCTCTCCCATCCGGATAATTCCTTCCTGATGCGTAGTTTTTTCCCTTAGAGTTTCGAAGATTTGATAAGCAGCACTAGTCTGCAGGTATCACGCCCGCGATAAGCGACTGTTTCAGGCCTATTGCATGATTTACCTCGAGCTGTTTTCGAGTGAAATTACAAACCCTTCAGTTACTGCTTTTAGTACTGCTGTGCGACATTGACTGCAGATCTTGTGTACTGATGATCGGCACAGCTCGCATTTGTTATTATGTCTGATAGGTTTCCGAACTATTACGTCACCAACAGCTCTCACCCTTTGTTTACTTGCCGCATAATTTTTCTTTGTGTATGACACATACTCAAAATCTTGCGAGAGTAGTAAGTTCTGAAAGCACTCTGCACATGTCAGCAGAAAAGCTACCTATTCTGCAAATGAAGAGTAGTCAACAGAGATTACTCGATTCGTCACCGCGATCGGAGAATAATCAGCTGAGACACGTATCTCCCAATTTAGACACTTCCAGGCTGTCAACCGATGTGCTCACGGACGAGCAAATACATTTATTTTTGTCTAAGGATGATTACAGTTCTGATAAAATTGTGTGCGAGGATTACACTTATAAAGCGGGTCGCGCGCCCTTCTCATCACGTCGGACGGTATCAAAGGATACTCTGGGAATGGATGTCAAGTTTAAAAACGAATGATGTGGTCGCTCCATCCAACGTACTTACTGCATCAGTCGAATTACCGGAATTACCGTCCCTTAACGTAGATGCCATTTCAGGAAACATGAAGAGTTTACCTAGATCTTGGGAACAATCTGAGAGTTCAGTGAATAGCAACCTCTCTTTATCCACTCTTAATGAGTATGTCTTTCATTTTCGAAGGAGGAACCCAAGATACTTGCCGATGGTGTCGCTATAACTGTGTCTACGTACGAGAATACGAAGAAAATGCTATGGCACGGTACGGCGATACTAACAAACTCATTCAGAAGAAACAAAATAGTTAGGAAGGGATTGAGACTATTCGTATCTCCGGAAAAGTCCCAATTTAACATTCCTAGAACGTAACCGACGAACACAGCAATTAAAGTCATTGGAGGAAGACGTGTCTATGGAAGAGTCTTGGTTCCAATGAATTGCTCGCCTTACCATAAGAAATCTGTCGTCACTGGATAATCCGCTTAAAAGACAGGCTTTTCCAAAGAGGAAGTTTTACAATTAATGGAGGTTCTAACGAAGCAGACGGAACTCTCATTTTTCAGGCGATCCACGGAGAAGTACAGCTGTATTCAAACACGCTACCCTCTGCTTCGGTTCGTAATACACAATCTAAATAAATTTGTCTACCTGCAATAATAAGGGGACCTCAGATCTGTACTGCGTGTTCTGCGGACAACTGGCTCATTTGGTTGATGACTGCCAAACGGCACTAGAGGCTCATAAGCGTCGGAAGATACCGGAGTCGTGTGACCACTGTTTCCTTAGCCTCAAGCAAGGCCATACTTTCAAAAACTGCTTAAGTCAAGGGTTTCTGCCCTTCTGTAAAGGGAATCATCACAAATCTATTTGTGATTGCAACATCTGCTAGAGCGCGAAAGAGTTCAAGTTCAGAGGACAATGTGAACGCCGGACGCCCAAACTTCACGCACCTGCAAAGAGCACGTGTTTAAGTAGCGAGATTCACAGACGAGGAGAAACTAATTTGTTTCATTATGGACGCTGGCAGCCAATTAACTTTTGTTAAAAGATCTTTGTTAACAGGCTGACATTCCGGCCATTATAATCAACGCATCTGAGTCCCCGGCTGCCAAATCTAAATCACGCAGACTCATCAGTCTCATTTTAGGAAGTAAATGGAATATCGAGCACGTTAGTATCAACGCCTTTAGGGAGTTCACATCCCTTTAGCAGACCCCCAGATTGTACCACGAGACTCACCAGTTATTCAGAACTGCTGTGCCCAATCGCTGCCCAGTCATATTGACAAACATATGAAAGATCACATTGATCTGCTTACAGGAGCTGATCAATGCTGGTAATTTGTTCGTGACACACCGCCTACACGAATACTTCAGTCTCCAGCAGTAATGTCCTCGAAATTTGATTAGATACGTAGCGGAAGTTGACCAGGAGTTTCAACAATACTAAGAAGAGTTAACCTTATTAACCCTACGTCACAACAGCCAATGTATGACAATATCAGGAGATCCTGGTATTTGGAATAGATAGCTATTACCTCTGAACAGAGGCCTTCAGTGAGTGCGAGACACTCCGCAATTTTGGAAGAGTTTGGCGTATCTTATCCACCACCGAAAATGGGTAGTTCGTCTTGTACGGGACTCAACATTCTTTCTTCGTAATAACGGCTGAAAAACTGCAATTCCTTTTTTTGCACTTCAAAGTTGGTTATTACAATACGACGAGCTAAGACAAGCTTACGACACTCAGATGTTGAGTTAGCTTAATAAGCACATACAGGAACCTTTTATCTGCTACATCGGATACTCAAGAAAAAATTGAAAATCAGCTACAAAATAGCGACTTATTTTTGATGTATTCGGTCATGAAGAAGGCGCCCCATCGCTTAATCACGTTTGAGAAAACGATCCTTACCTTGTACCAGAAGTAACGATTCGGCCTACGACCTTTCGCCATTATAGCTGATATCGGTCAAGCGCACCTTCATCTTGATCTTTACTTACTCGAATAACTAAGATCTCACGAGGTTCCTGTGTTGTAAGTTCCCCGTAAATGAAACTTTGGAATCAATTCAGACAAAACTACACATTGCTTTAAACGGCTTCCTATCAGTCTTCCATGTAGGCTCTGTCCTTTACCTCACACGCACGTTGCAACCACATAAAAGTCACTCTTTCCCAAGACAGCAGCCTTAATGTCAAGAATATGTACAAGGATGACTTTGCGATGGGAACCGAAGTACAGGCCGGATTGGTGTCTATTATTTTCTGAACTCTTTGATGCAACATATATTTTTACCATCGTTGAAGTGGGCAACAAATTCACCAACCTTAACCAAATACGGAAGTCCAAAGGACAAGACATAAAAACGAAAGCTACAGTACTGGGTGTATTATGGGACACAGCATGCAATATGCTGTTTCACCTCAAATAGATTTTTTTTTGTCATCAGTCTACTGACTGGTTTGATGCGGCCCGCCACGAATTCCTTTCCTGTGCTAACCTCTTCATCTCAGAGTAAGACATGCAACCTACGTCCTCAATTATTTGCTTGACGTATTCCAATCTCTGTCTTCCTCTACAGTTTTTGCCCTCTACAGCTCCCTCTAGTACCATGGAAGTCATTCCCTCATGTCTTAGCAGATGTCCTATCATCCTGTCCCTTCTCCTTATCAGTGTTTTCCACATATTCCTTTCCTCTCCGATTCTGCGTAGAACCTCCTCATTCCTTACCTTATCAGTCCACCTAATTTTCAACATTCGTCTATAGCACCACATCTCAGATGCTTCGATTCTCTTCTGTTCCGGTTTTCTCACAGTCCATGTTTCACTACCATACAATGCTGTACTCCAGTCGAACATCCTCAGAAATTTCTTCTTCAAATTGAGGCCGGTATTTGATATTAGTAGACTTATCTTGGCCAGAAATGCCTTTTTTGCCGTAGCGAGTCTGCTTTTGATATCCTCCTTGCTCCGTCCGTCAATGGTTATTTTACTGCCTAGGTAGCAAAATTCTTTAAATTCATTGACTTCGTGACCATCAATCCTGATGTTAAGTTTCTCGCTGTTCTCATTTCTACTACTTCTCATTACCTTCGTCTTTCTCCGATTTACTCTCAAACCATACTGTGTACTCATTAGACTGTTCATTCCGTTCAGCACATCATTTAATTCCTCTTCACTTTCACTCAGGATAGCAATGTCATCAGCGAATCGTATCATTGATATCCTTTCACCTTGTATTTTAATTCCACTCCTGAACCTTTCTTTTATTTCCATCATTGCTTCCTCGATGTACAGATTGAAGAGTAGGGGCGAAAGGCTACAGCCGTGTCTTACACGCTTCTTAATACGAGCACTTCGTTCTTGATCGTCCACTCTTATTATTCCCTCTTGGTTGTTGGACATATTGTATATGACCCGTCTCTCCCTATACATCTACATCTACATCTATACTCCGCGAGCCACCTTACGGTGTGTGGCGGAGGGTACTTATTGTACCACTATCTGATCCCCCTTCCCTGTTCCATTCACGAATTGTGCGTGGGAAGAACGACTGCTTGTAAGTCTCCGTATTTGCTCTAATTTCTCGGATCTTTTCGTTGTGATCATTACGCGAGATATATGTGGGCGGTAGTAATATGTTGCCCATCTCTTCCCGGAATGTGCTCTCTCGTAATTTCGATAATAAACCTCTCCGTATTGCGTAACGCCTTTCTTGAAGTGTCCGCCACTGGAGCTTGTTCAGCATCTCCGTAACGCTCTCGCGCTGACTAAATGTCCCCATGACGAATCGCGCTGCTTTTCGCTGGATCATGTCTATCTCTTCTATTAATCCAACCTGGTAAGGGTCCCATACTGATGAGCAATACTCAAGAATCGGACGAACAAGCGTTTTGTAAGCTACTTCTTTCGTCGATGAGTCACATTTTCTTAGAATTCTTCCTATGAATCTCAACCTGGCGCCTGCTTTTCCCACTATTTGTTTTATGTGATCATTCCACTTCAGATCGCTCCGGATAGTAACTCCTAAGTATTTTACGGTCGTTACCGCTTCCAATGATTTACCACCTATGGCATAATCGTACTGGAATGGATTTCTGCCCCTATGTATGCGCATTATATTACATTTATCTACGTTTAGGGAAAGCTGCCAGCTGTCGCACCATTCATTAATCCTCTGCAGGTCTTCCTGGAGTACGTACGAGTCTTCTGATGTTGCTACTTTCTTGTAGACAACCGTGTCATCTGCAAATAGCCTCACGGAGCTACCGATGTTGTCAACTAAGTCATTTATGTAAATTGTAAACAATAAAGGTCCTATCACGCTTCCCTGCGGTACTCCCGAAATTACCTCTACATCTGCAGATTTTGAACCGTTAAGAATGACATGTTGTGTTCTTTCTTCTAGGAAATCCTGAATCCAATCACAAACCTGGTCCGATATTCCGTAAGCTCGTATTTTTTTCACTAAACGTAAGTGCGGAACCGTATCAAATGCCTTCCTGAAGTCCAGGAATACGGCATCAATCTGCTCGCCAGTGTCTACGGCACTGTGAATTTCTTGGGCAAATAGGGCGAGCTGAGTTTCACATGATCTCTGTTTGCGGAATCCATGTTGGTTATGATGAAGGAGATTTGTATTATCTAAGAACGTCATAATACGAGAACACAAAACATGTTCCATTATTCTACAACAGATTGACGTAAGCGAAATAGGCCTATAATTATTCGCATCTGATTTATGACCCCTCTTGAAAATGGGAACGACCTGCGCTTTCTTCCAGTCGCTAGGTACTTTACGTTCTTCCAGCGATCTACGATAAATTGCTGATAGAAAGGGGGCAAGTTCTTTAGCATAATCACTGTAGAATCTTAAGGGTATCTCGTCTGGTCCGGATGCTTTTCCGCTACTAAGTGATAGCAGTTGTTTTTCAATTCCGATATCGTTTATTTCAATATTTTCCATTTTGGCGTCCGTGCGACGGCTGAAATCAGGGACCGTGTTACGATTTTCCGCAGTGAAACAGTTTCGGAACACTGAATTCAGTATTTCTGCCTTTCTTCGGTCGTCCTCTGTTTCGGTGCCATCGTGGTCAACGAGTGACTGAATAGGGGATTTAGATCCGCTTACCGATTTTACATATGACCAAAACTTTTTAGGGTTCTTGTTTAGATTGTTTGCCAATGTTTTATGTTCGAATTCGTTGAATGCTTCTCTCATTGCTCTCTTTACGCTCTTTTTCGCTTCGTTCAGCTTTTCCTTATCAGCTATGATTCGACTACTCTTAAACCTATGATGAAGCTTTCTTTGTTTCCGTAGTACCTTTCGTACATGATTGTTATACCACGGTGGATCTTTCCCCTCGCTTTGGACCTTAGTCGGTACGAACTTATCTAAGGCGTACTGGACGATGTTTCTGAATTTTTTCCATTTTTGTTCCACATCCTCTTCCTCAGAAATGAACGTTTGATGGTGGTCACTCAGATATTCTGCGATTTGTGCCCTATCACTCTTGTTAAGCAAATATATTTTCCTTCCTTTCCTGGCATTTCTTATTACACTTGTAGTCATTGATGCAACCACTGACTTATGATCACTGATACCCTCTTCTACATTCACGGAGTCGAAAAGTTCCGGTCTATTTGTTGCTATGAGGTCTAAAACGTTAGCTTCACGAGTTGGTTCTCTAACTATCTGCTCGAAGTAATTCTCGGACAAGGCAGTCAGGATAATGTCACAAGAGTCTCTGTCCCTGGCTCCAGTTCTGATTGTGTGACTATACCATTCTATACCTGGTAGATTGAAGTCTCCCCCTATTACAATAGTATGATCACGAAACTTCTTCACGACGTTCTGCAGGTTCTCTCTGAGGCGCTCAACTACTACGGTTGCTGATGCAGGTGGTCTATAGAAGCATCCGACTATCATATCTGACCCACCTTTGATACTTAACTTAACCCAGATTATTTCACATTCGCATTCGCTAATAACTTCACTGGATATTATTGAATTCTTTACTGCTATAAATACTCCTCCACCATTGGCGTTTATCCTATCCTTGCGGTATATATTCCATTCTGTGTCTAGGATTTCGTTACTATTCACTTCCGGTTTTAACCAACTTTCCGTTCCTAATACTATATGCGCACTATTTCCTTCAATAAGAGATACTAATTCAGGAACCTTGCCCTGGATACTCCTGCAGTTTACCAATATTACGTTGACTTTTCCTGTTTTTGGTCTCTGAGGACGGACGTTCTTTATCAACGATGATAATGTCCTCTCTGGTAAGCCGTCAGGTATTTTATCGTTTCGCCCAAGGGGGGGTCCCTCTAACCTAAAAAACCCCCGTGTGCACGCCACACGTACTCTGCTACCCTAGTAGCTGCTTCCGGTGTGTAGTGCACGCCTGACCTGTCTAGGGGGGCCCTACAGTTCTCCACCCAATAACGGAGGTCGATGAATTTGCAACCATTATAGTCGCAGAGTCGTCTGAGCCTCTGGTTTAGACCCTCCACACGGCTCCAAACCAGAGGACCGCGATCGACTCTGGGCACTATGCTGCAGATATTAAGCTCAGCTTGCACTCCGCGTGCGATGCTGGTTGTCTTCACCAAATCAGCCAGTCGCCGGAAGGAACCAAGGATGGCCTCAGAACCCAAGCGGCAGGCGTCATTCGTTCCGACATGTGCTACTATCTGCAGCCGGTCACACCCAGTGCGTTCAATAGCTGCCGGAAGGGCCTCCTCCACATTACGGACGAGACCCCCCGGCAAGCACACCGAGTGCACACTGGCATTCTTCCCCGACCTACCCGCTATTTTCCTAAGGGGCTCCATAACCCGCCTAACGTTGGAGCTCCCTATAACTAATAGGCCCGCCCTCTGTGACTGTCGGGACCTTGCCGGAGAATCGGCCACTGGCCCAACAGGCGAGGCATCCTGTGGTGGCTCGGAAACGATGTCATCACCACTAGGAAGTACCCCGTACCTGTTGGAAAGGGGTAAGGCAGCTGCCACGCGGCCAGATCCCACCTTCGCCTTTCGGCCAGGCACGCGCGAGCCCACCACTGTCCGCCATTCACCCTGGAGTGATGGCTGACCGGTAAGATGCTCACTGCCGGAAGACGCAGCGACATCAGGGGTTCCATGCGATTCCAAGGCCACCGAAGTAGGCATAGGTCTCACCACAGTTGCCCCAACGCCACTACGAGCCGACGCCTGCGCCTCGAGCTCGATGAGCCTAACAGACAAAGCCTCCACCTGCCCCCTACTTTTTTCAGAATCTCGAACAGCTTGCACCATTTTATATTATCGAGCGCTTTTTCCAGGTCGACAAATCCTATGAAAGTGTCTTGATTCTTCTTTACCCTTGCTTCCATTACTAGCCGTAACGTCAGAATTGCCTCTCTCGTCCCTTTACTCTTCCTAAAGCCAAACTGATCGTCACCTAGCGCATTCTCAATTTTCTTTTCCATTCTTCTGTATATTATTCTTGTAAGCAGCTTCGATGCATGAGCTGTTAAGCTGTTTGTGCGATAATTCTCGCACTTGTCAGCTCTTGCCGTCTTCGGAATTGTGTGGATGATGCTTTTCCGAAAGTCAGATGGTATGTCGCCAGACTCATATATTCTACAAACCAACGTGAATAGTCGTTTTGTTGCCACTTCCCCCAATGATTTTAGAAATTCTGATGGAATGTTATCTATCCCTTCTGCCTTATTTCACCGTAAGTCCTCCAAAGCTCTTTTAAATTCCGATTCTAATACTGGATCCCCTATCTCTTCTAAATCGACTCCTGTTCCTTCTTCTATCACATCAGACAAATCTTCACCCTCATAGAGGCTTTCAATGTATTCTTTCCACCTATCTGCTCTCTCCTCTGCATTTAACTGTGGAATTCCCGTTGCACTCTTAATGTTACCACCTTTGCTTTTAATGTCACCAAAGGTTGTTTTGACTTTCCTGTATGCTGAGTCTGTCCTTCCGACAATCATATCTTTTTCGATGTCTTAACTTTTTTCCTGCAGCCATTTTGTCTTAGCTTCCCTGCACTTCCTATTTATTTCATTTCTCAGCGACTTGTATTTCTGTATTCCTGATTTTCCCGGAACATGTTTGTACTTCCTCCTTTAATCAATCAACTGAAGTATTTCTTCTGTTACCCATGGTTTCTTCGCAGCTACCTTCTTTGTACCTATGTTTTCCTTCCCAACTTCTGTGATGGCCCTTTTTAGAGATGTCCATTCCTCTTCAACTATACTGCCTACTGCGCTATTCCTTATTGCTGTATCTATAGCGTTAGAGAACTTCAAACGTATCTCGTCATTCCTTAGTACTTCCGTATCCCACTTCTTTGCGTATTGATTCTTCCTGACTAATGTCTTGAACTTCAGCCTACTCTTCATCACTACTATATTGTGATCTGAGTCTATATCTGCTCCTGGGAACGCGTTACAATCCAGTATCTGATTTCGGAATCTCTGTCTGACCATGATATAATCTAATTGAAATCTTCCCGTATCTCCCGGCCTTTTCCAAGTATACCTCCTCCTCTTGTGATTCTTGAACAGGGTATTCGCTATTACTAGCTGAAAATTGTTACAGAACTCAATTAGTCTTTCTCCTCTGTCATCCCTTGTCCCAACCCCATATTCTCCTGTAACCTTTTCTTGTACTCCTTCCACTACAACTGCATTCCAGTCGCCCATGACTATTAGATTTTCGTCCCCCTTTACATACTGCATTACCCTTTCAATATCCTCATTCACTTTCTCTATCTGTTCATCTTCAGCTTGCGACGTCGGCATGTATACCTGAACTATCGTTGTCGATGTTGGTCTGCTGTCGATTCTGATTAGAACAACCCAGTCACTGAACTGTTCACAGTAACACACCCTCTGCCCTACCTTCCTATTCATAACGAGTCCTACACCTGTTATACTATTTTCTGCTGCTGTTGATATTACCCGATACTCATCTGACCAGAAATCCTTGTCTTCCTTCCACTTCACTTCACTGACCCCTACTATATCTAGATTGAGCCTTTGCATTTCCCTTTTCAGATTTTCTAGTTTCCCTATCACGTTCAAGCTTCTGACATTCCACGCCCCGACTCGTAGAACGTTAACCTTTCGTTGATTATTCAATCTTTTTCTCATGGTAACCTCCCCCTTGGCAGTCCCCTCCCAGAGATCCGAATCGGGGACTATTCCGGAATCTTTTGCCAATGGAGAGACCATCATGACACTTCTTCAATTACAGTCCACATGTCCTGTGGATACACGTTACGTGTCTTTAATGCAGTTGTTTCCATTGGCTTCTGCATCCTCATGTCGTTGATCATTGCTGATTCTTCCGCCTTTAGGGGCAATTTCCCACCCCTAGGACAAGAGAGTGCCCTGAACCTCTATCCGCTCCTCCACCCTCTTTGACAAGGCCGTTGGCAGAATGAGGCTGACTTCTTATGCCGGAAGTCTTCGGCCGCCAGTGCTGGTTATTTATCAAAATTTAGGCAGTGGCGGGGATCGAACCCGGGACCGAAGACGTTTTGATTATGAATCAAAGACGCTACCCTTTTTTTTTTTTTCATTTTGTTCGTTGTTGATCGATGTGTTTGGTCGTTGCGGACGTCACATGACATCCGCTCAAGTTCGTTTTGTTGATCCTTCCACTCAGTTTTTTTATTACAGAGGCCAACCAGCTCTCTGACCGAACACGCTGAGCTACCGTGCCGGCGAATGCTAGCTATATTATTGATAATGAGACTGTTGCATTATTTCTCTAAAGCTTCCATCTGTGAGACTGGTAATGCAAAGCTTTCCACTGATTCCTTCATTCCGTAGACTAACATAGGTACGAGCAGACCCCAATAGCTACAATGTGATTGAACTACGTGCGGATTGGGGGAAAACTGTCGGGGAATAATCGTAAGTTCTTGGACAAAGCTCTCGGGACGAGTAGAGATTCCTAACAGTTCTTGAAAGCACAGAAGCAGCATATACCTCAAGACCTATCTTTCTAGCTGATGACGAAGTGCTCAGGCCATCACGTTTTCTGGCAGGCAAGTGACGTAATACTTTACCTTGTGCCATCGAGGACTCAAAGCCAACTGTTGTAGTAAAAAATTACAAACTCGCGCTGAACCTAAAAGAAAACATCTGAAATCGGTGGAGTGAAGGTTTTTTAGTGACACTGAGGAGCTTTCATCCTGTTCAGAACGATAACAGAAGCCAGAACAGCAGCGTCAACGTCCTTCTCCAAGAAGACATTTTGCCCAAAGGTATGAGATGCTAAATGACTTACAAATTGGCCGAGACGAAATTTATCCTACTGTTGCCGTCATTATTCCGGGACGACGGAGGTTACTAGAGCACTTTAGCTGATTACACAGCTGGAGGTTGTCCAGTGTGTGGAGGACGTCGCGGTGCAATACAATTACGTATCATTTTTTTTATGACGAAGTGTGTTCCTTTCCTCTTTGGCATAAATAAATGTTCTTCTCGATGTGAAAGCAAGCGGCTCATCTTACGTACCTATTCGGGGCTATACAGAACAATCTCTCCTAAATTATGTTTATAAACATAATATTTCTTTCAATGACTGTGTATATGTAGTAAAGCATTGCAATTGAAGTTTCCTAAAGCCGTTTGGAGCAAGCTTTAAAACTATCTGAGATATACGTGCCGTGAAAGAAAGAGACACATTTGGAGCAGATTGCACGTGGTACATTAAGATTAATTTTGAAAGAATATTTGAAAAGAAATAAGGAAGGAGATACGGTATGCGAGAGTAACATCTAAAACAACCTTCTGTGTTTTTGTTAATGAAATACGGGGGCTATTTAAATGTATATGAGGTTTCAGATATTATTACATCAGTTCCAAAATATATATTAAGTATGGGGTTTGGATGATAGATTTTCTTAGTCACAATAGAATGGATCTACAAACAAGAAACAAAAGAAAAACCGTGTCTCACTCTTCCTCACTCTTCATTCTCTTGAGTAATCGAGGTTTGTGAATCATTTAGCATTTGATCAAATGTATCGAAACACCTGCTAGTGGATATCATAAGGACGTGTCCACCCATCGCCTTTATGAGGGCTTGAACTTTGCTGGGGCAGTTTCAGTGATGTGACTGAATCGCTGTGGGAGAATGGCAACCAATTCTTCCCCAAAGGCCGATTCTAGAGAAAGTAGTGATGATGGACATTGGCTTCCGCAGCGAAATCGACGTTCATCCAAAAGCTCTTCCACTGATTTCATATCTGGACTCTGGTCAGGCCAGTCCATTTCAGAAACATTGTCATCCGTAAACCATTACCTCACAGATGCGGATTCATAACCAGGTACATTGTTATGCTGATAGAAACCATCATCGCATCCGAACCACCTCTCCACTATATCTACTAAGCAATGCTGTAAAATACGTTCATATTTTTCTATATCTAAAGTTTTCTTAGGTTCAATAGGGGAACCAAACTCTCATAATGAAAAAAAAAAAACTCGCACCATAAGATCACTGCGTCCATACATTTCCGCTGGCACAACACAAGACGAGACAGGTAGTGTTCTCTACGCGTTTGCCAGACACAAACACCCCACTGGGATGTCACAAGATACAGCCTGATGCAAGATTCAAAATCACTGGTTCCTCATCCACTGACCAGTGGCGTCACTCTTTACACCACCTCTTAGCATCGCTTAGCACTGAGTACAGAAATGTGTGGCTTATGAGGGGCTGCTCGACCACTGTACTCCATTCCTCATAATTCTATACGCACAGTCGTTGTGTTAGCTGGACTGCTAGTGTCAATTTGGAACTTGCAGGCTAGTCCTTCCTCTACCTTCATGCGGTGTTTTACAACCACCGTACTGCTCGGTGGTGCCTGCACGTCTGTATAAGAAGTCTGCCTGGTCTTGGTTCAGCTGTAGTTGTTGTTGCAAGAGTTCACGTCACAGTCAGATTACCAAGCAGCGACTTAGGCATCCTAAGAAGGATTCAAATTGGTGTGATGGATTTGTTACCCAGGTGTTCCACATTACCTGACGGTGTCCGGGCACTTTTGATCAGAGAGGGTACATTATTCCCAGGACAGTCAGGGGTCGCCTTCTAGGTAAAATGTCTACTTTCGCTCCTCCATCATAGTGCGTGTGACACTGCATTCCATTAAGACAGTCTGCACTTTTATAGCTACATCTGTCTTAACAGTTGTGCGCTATGACCTGGAAACAGTATTAGAAGCATGTATCTTACTCAGGAGCGCTGTACATTGTATCATTATACAGATACCAGCTACTTGAGTGATAGATAACATTCGGTAGCACAGTATATCCGAAATATTATTTTCCTAGATGGCCTTCGAGTTGGTAAATGATCTGGGTTGGAATTCGATTGTGACCTACAGGTTAGTGAAAGCCAAGATATGAAAAGCTCATTGTATTTACAAAATTGGTAATAGTGGTAACCGCTACCTGATCATCAAGCATGTTATCAGGATGCCAACCCCATTTTAAAAAATAGCTTGCCAACCATTGTGAAATGCATGACAAGGAGTACTTCCCACTATAGGACTTGGTGCCTCTTCTCACACGCTGCATGAGCGTTTACATAAATGCCTCTGAGCAAGATGTAATTGGTATGAAATTCATGGTTTCTGTTGGAGATAAATTCAGGGATCTTTAGTTTAATCCTAAATACTGCTAGTTCTTGAAACATTGTAATTAAGTTTACGGGTTACAATTAACATCTGTCGTCAAGACTGTTAAAGTACACGTTTTTCTACAAATTCGTGGTATACCTGTGACCGATATTCTTTACACGCGGTCAATATCCCACTGAAGTCATACTTGTTATGGTTCCCACATACATGACCAATAGTATATGGTGGGTCACAAGGATGTTTTGTAAGCACTCTCTATTTGAATGCATTTCCCCATAGTCTTGAAATTATCCAATGTCTCCTATCCGTTTTACGTACTAGCGAACCTATGTCACCATTCCACTTTATATCTCTACCAGATGTTGCACCTAGATATTTGTGTGAAATCACGGATTCCATTCGTGACTGTCTGGCATTGTAGTCACAGGATACTACTGTGTGTATCTTTCTCGTGAAGTGTATGGTATTACGTTAACGAATATTTTAAGCATGTCGGATTTCTTTGTACTTTTGGGAAGTATTACGAAGACTTGACATTTGTGCAACGTTCTGAGTGTACTTCATTATAGACAAGTGAATAAAATACGACGAGCGTTCAATAAATAATGCCATACATTTTTATCTAAGCCAATTTCGGTGAGAAAATTGCAGAATTTGTTGTGGGTCACCGTGGAATATTCCCTTTAAGAACCTATAGATTCATAAAGTTCTAATAGCACGCATAGCTGTACCTATCCTTTAAAACGGAGTCTGTGAGTAGAGAGCTGTCACTTAGAAAACTAGAGCATCCTAGATGTAAGTAGGCGCTTGCAAAGTGTCGTTGGAGACATGGCAGAGAACAAAAGCGAGGTAAATCGTTTGGTGATTCGCGAATTTGTCCGATCCCCCACGTGCCGCACGGTCACACACAGCTGCGATTCCTGCAATGTTGGAACACGTGAACACTCTAATTCGAGATGATCGGCGGAACACAAACACTTCAGTGCACAACTGGACGTCTCTGTTTGTAAAGATCACACACACTCGTCCACCATTTGGAAGGTGTGTGCCCACTGGGTTCGTCATCCCCTAGCCGAAAACCATAAAAAGCTACTTAGGACCATATAAGAGTCATTTCTTGCGCTTTACTAGGATTACCGTGACAAACTTTTGTTGAACATCGTCACAGGCAGTTAAATACCGGCTCATTACTTCGAACCGGAAAGAAACGTCAATCTATGAAATGGCGCCGCACTGCCTCTCCTCCGAAGGAAAAATTACAAAATCGCATCCTCAGGCAGAAAGACTTGGCGACGGTGACGAAGCTCATGGTGCAACAATCCTCTCTGAAGTGTGTTGTGCTACCCTTTGGAAATTTAACAAACAACTACAGCGTGTTCGTCGCGACAAATGTGCAAACGAACTTCTCCGTCTTCTTCTCTACGACAACGCAAGGCCACGGTCATATCTGGATACCCGAAAGAAGATGAGAAAATTCACTGGGATGTTCTTTCTTATCCAACCCTACAGCCCGGATCTCGCATCTTCCGACCTCCATGTGTTTGGCGTAATGAACGATGCATTCCGCGGGAATCAGTACGTGGATGATGATGATGGGGAGGTTATTGATGCAGCAAGACTTCGGCTCTGATGTCGCCCCCCCCCCCACACCCCCCGCGTACTTTTAGGGAACTGTTAACATTGACTGCCAGCTCATTAATACACAAAATGCTGCCGTAAAGGTTCTCCCAGTAAGGTGGCGTAAGGCCCCCTCACTGAAAGGAGATTATGTTGAAAAACAGTGTTCTATATTCAAAAGAGTGGGGAATAACATGGAGTATTGGATTCCTGTTCATAACCTATTTGCTTTCCGAAAAAAATTGTTGTGTTACTTACTGAACGGCCGGCCGGAGTGGCCGAGCGGTTCTAGGCGCTACAGTCTGGAACCGCGCGACCGCTACGGTCGCAGGTTCGAATCCTGCCTTGGGCATGGATGTGTGTGATGTCCTTAGGTTAGTTAGGTTTAAATAGTTCTAAGTTCTAGGAGACGGATAACCTCAGCAGACCTCCCATAGTGCTCAGAACCATTTGAACCATTTTTTGAACTTAACTGAACACTACCTCCCCCACCCTTTCTCCCACGTACTTAGAGACAACTGTTAACATTGCCTACCAGCTCATTAATACAAAAAATGGACAGAAAGGGTGCACACACTCCCATCGGAGACGCCTTAAATTATTTCTGTATCTGTCGACATTCTGAATATAGTCACAATATCTCTTTGATAACCCGTATGATTATACTTTCCTTAGCAAACTTTGGGATGGCACTGAGTCAAATTCTTTTCGGAAATTTATAAATACAGCATCAACGTGCACTGCCGTGTCCAAGGCTTTCAGGAAGTTATAAAGCAAAAGCGCTCGTGGGATTTCACGTGATCACCCATTTTCCGAAACTATGCTGGCTGGCGTCGAGATTGTCCTACTAGAGATATCTCATTACATTTGACCCCATAACTTTATCAAAGATTCTATGGCCGATATCTTTCCTGAAACTTACCTGATCTGCTTGTGCAACCAACGCTCAAGATAGTGAAATCCTAGTCTTATGCTCTTCCTTGCTTGTTTCTGTCAGAATTCCACGTTACTCTTTCCTGTGTGACAATGCGATCTCCCATTAAATCTTCACGGTATCACAGCCTTCAATTACTCCAGATTGAATCAAAAGATGACATACAAAATATAAATCACAGCCGAAAAGCTATGGAACTCGACATACACTTACGTCATAGCTATGAAAAATAGTAATTAACTTTCCAATTTGTTAGAATATTATCCCACTGAAAATCTAATAACTGTTTAATTCAAAAAACTGAGACCTACAGTTACCTGTCTCGCAGAATACTTGCCGAAATCTAGACTTTTATTGTTCACCACTGTCGAAATTGTTTCAAACATCCACATTCTATCCATCATAGCACAAATGAGGCACTTAGCTGACTGGAAAATTGGAGCCAGGGAGTTTCGGGAATCTCGACGTTGGGGGCGTAGGTTGGTGAGCAGGCACCAACATAGGGCTAGCCCTGATTAGCGGCTACGGCGGTCTGAGCTGCTTCCCAGCCAGCGCCGCGAGGGGGTGTGGGTGTTGGGCGAAGGGCCTGGGGTAAGGGGAGGCCCGGAGATTATGGCCAGACGACTCCCTCCCACCATATGGCAGGCCGATGCGTGCCCCAGAGTACAGAGATCGGCGCTCCCAAATCCGCTTCGCTCTCCCGGCAATTCTCGACGAATGCACCAGCAGCTGAGAACATGGATGCAAACGTAATTGGCTCAACATCTGCAGTTTACATTTCTGTTCATCGTACGGTAAAAAAATAGACTTGGATTTCACATGTGAAATCATTACTGTAAGTATAGAGAGATGTGTAGTAAAGCCATCTATAATGGAGGAGCGCATTTCATTCACACCAAAATGTAGTGGAAATGAACCTGAATGTTTGACATAAATTGCTTCGTAAGAGTAACAAAAATTTCAAACAAATAATAACATCAAAATTTTGCATTCGGTTTATGGGTAAAAGTTATTTCATACAATGAGTGGAATAATTTTGTTTGTGTGTGTTCATCAAATGTGTGTGAAATCTTATTGGACTTAACTGCTAAGGTCATCAGTCCCTAAGCTGACACACCACTTAACCTAAATTATCCTAAGGACAAACACACACACCCATGCCCGAGGGAGGACTCGAACCTGCGCCGGGACCAGCCGGACAGTCCCTGACTGCAGCGCCTGAGACCGCTCGGCTAATCGCGCGCGGCTGTGTGTTCATCAAACAGCCGGTGTTATTAGGGCCATAGTGACACTAATGTGACTAAAACCAGTAATACTAAAACTACATAGAAACAAATTCACTTTAATTCATAGTTACTTATCGCCAGTTTCACTCAAATCCACCTACCGAGAAATATATAATCACGCAAATTAGTAACTTCACGTAATAGTAAAATGTTCACCACACTCGCATCAACGTCTCATAGAACAGTGGGCACATCAGCGGGCGAAATAAGAAATAATGATTTAAAATGTCGTTTGCTGGAAATCCTTATGCCTCAATCACCAGTTATATGAGACTCATGCTGCCAGAATGGAAAACCATGTTCGTTTGGATTGTGCCTTATTTGAAGATGTTTACAAGGACATCGTCGTGCCTTCATGCCTGGAAGTAGGTACGCAGTGACCCAGTATTTAGCTTCACCAGTCATAAGTTACTGCATGCGTTTACAGCCACTTACTCTCCCACCAACATACTTCCTTGAAATTAAGAGCATTCTGTTGGTTACTGCAAATGTATAAACAGAAATACAGGGCTTTTTTTTATATTCATTGCTTCGACATTTTATCGCGAACAGAATAGATCATAATTTAATGAAAGATTACAATGATTCTGTTCCTTCACTTTCAACATTAAAGAGGTGGCTGCTGAATTCAGTATTTTCTACTGGGCTAGAGCCATGGGCACTGTGGTTGTCAGTATAGCATAATATGGACTGAGAGGGCGATGATCTATCGGACGCCTCACGGCGCTAGTTAGTCGTTGTTAACAGAATGCACATTTATTGCTCAAGGGTACACTGTTGACTTCTTTGAGGTGGCCAGTAGCGAGGAGAGTAGATAAAGCTTTCAGAAAGCCATTATCCACTGATGCCTGCAGAGACAGCTACGTCACTGAAGACTGCTGGCAAGATGCATTGTGTATGTTGCCTGTGTAACCCGGTAGCCAGCAGCAAGACTAGCGGGCTACCAGGGGGCTCTCATTGACGTCGTAGATTGTGCCACGGAAGGGCAGCCAGCAGCTCTGCACAAGGTAGTCATGGGTGTCATGAGTTACATCGCGGTCTCTCAGGACGAGATAGTGGTTGTGGTTGTAGACTACTGCACTCTCATGGAATGGTGGTAGTGTGTCGGCTCATCAGGTACCATCATCTAGGCCACAAAAGGGCCTGGTGGTAGGAGGCGTCCAGGTCCTTTTATCGGCGAAGGGGAAGACGAGGCTGAGGCTGCCCACTGGAGCAGATGCTGGGCTGGATATTCCGTCACAGATCAAACTCGTCTCTGCAGACTGTGGATGGTGTGGTCACTGGTCCCACCTCAGAACTGATTAACTGCCAACTGAGAACTGGGCTTTGCAAGTCAGAGTATTTGTACCAGTCAGACTATGTCAATGATCTTCCCATGTGGCAAACGTGATAGAACGTGGCCTTCTGTTCTCTTGACTGGTCGAGAGTCTAAACTGTCCCACAGTGTGACAACTCTTCACTTCAGGCTTTCAGTTTGTCTAGTTCTGCGATGACTGTGAGCTGTAAAGCCACTCTTGCATACGACTTACGAGTTGTTACTTTACTGGGGATGGTCAACTGACTGACAACATGCTCCCCTCCCCATAAGGTCAATCTGCTAGGTCGACAATTTGGTCATTCCACTCGGGTGGCGTGTGGCAGTTATCTCGGCTGTGTGCCCATGCTAAACGTTGTTCCTTGTTCCTACTCCTAATTAGATATTGCGTACCAGCCTGCCTTGGCTTCAGCCCTCCCAGTGTCGTCGGTCAGGGAAAACATTGAAAGTTTTTCACATTTAGTTTTGGGGCGGAAGAGTTCTCACTTATAAAGCTACCTCAGAAAGCATATTAGGACAGTATATCGCATTCTTTTTGTGAAGTGTGGCAAAACATTGCTAGAGTATGCCGACTTTAGGAAACAGGTAGTAAAGAAAAGGAGATATCGAATTTCTCACCGATGTTATATCTCATTTAAAATGAATACAATCCATTTTTATCACCGATTTTTGAGTATGGTTAATATCCAGGCCGGCTACTTCCTACAAGGCAAAAGTCTGAATACACTAGTGTGTAGAGGCCGATTGTTCATAGATCTGAAACTAGATAGAGGTTGATTCCGGATGAGGAAAGATTACAACCCCCACTCTCTCTGATCCGAAAGGAATAGTTACTGGCGACTGCTCTTCAAACAGTGGAAACAAATACGAAGAGCAGCACCGTCCTCGCGAACAACAGTGCGCCACCGCACTCAGTACTGATCTTGCGGAATCACCGGGTTGAATACTTAGGTAGTGGCGAGAGAGTTGAAGGAAGATAACTATGTTCGTCGGTTGTAGCTTGGTTTATTTTGACTATTGACTCCTGAGAAACATATATGTAATAACGTAACACACAATCGACTCTGCTTACAGTGCTGAAAGACCTAAACAGCTACACTACTGGCCATTAAAATTGCTATACCAAGAAGTAATGCAGATGATAAACGGGTATTCATTGGACAAATATATTATACTAGAACTGACATGTAATTACATTTTCACGCCATTTGGGTGCATAGATCCTGAGAAATCAGTACCCAGAACAACCACCTCTGGCCGTAATAACGGCCTTGATCCGCCTGGGCATTGAGTCAAACAGAGCTTGGTTGGGGTGTACAGGTACAGCTGCCCATGCAGCTTCACCACGATACCACAGTTCATCAAGAGAAGTGACTGGCGTATTGTGACGAGCCAGTTGCTCGGCCACCATTGACCAGACTTTTCAATTGGTGAGAGATCTGGAGAATGTGCTGGCCAGGGCAGCAGTCGAACATTTTCTGTATCCAGAAAGGCCCGTACAGGACCTGCAACATGCGGTCGTGCATTATCCTGCTGAAATGTAGGGTTTCACAGAGATCGAATGAAGGGTAGAGCCACGGGTCGTAACACATCTGAAACGTAACGTCCACTGTTCAAAGTGCCGTCAATGCGAACATGAGGTGACCGAGACGTGTAACCAGTGACACCCCATACCATCACTCCGGGTGATACGCTAGTATGGCAATGTCGAATACACGCATCCACTGTGCGTTCACCGCGATGTCGCCAAACACAGATGCGACCATCATGAAACTGTAAACAGAGCCTGGATTCATCCGAAAAAACTACGTTTGCCATTCGTGCACCCAGGTTCGTCGTTGAGTACGCCATCGCAGGCGCTCCTGTCTGTGATGCAGCGTCAAGGGTAACCGCAGCTATGGCCTCCGAGCTGATAGTCCATGCTGCTGAAAACTTTGTCGAACTGTTCGTGCAGATGGTTGTTGTCTTGCAAACGTCCCCATCTCTTGACTCAGGGATCCGGACGTGACTGCACGATCCGTTACAGCCATGCGGATAAGATGCCTGTCATCTCGACTGCTAGTGATATGATGCCTATAGGATCCAGCACGGCGTTCCGTGTTACTCTCCTGAAACCACCGATTCCATATTCTGCTCACAGTCATTGGATCTCGACCAACGCGAGCAGCAATGTCGCGATACGATAAACCGCAATCGCGATAGGCTATAATCCCACCTTTATCAAAGTCGGAAACGTGACGGTACGCTTTTCTCCTCCTTACACGAGGCAACGTTTCACCAGGCAACGCCGGTCAACTGCTGTTTGTGTATGAGAAATCGGTTGGAAACTTTCCTCATGTCAGCACCGGCGCCAACCTTGTGTAAATGTTCTGAAAAGCTAATCATTTGCATATCATAGCCTCTTCTTCCTGTCGGTTAAATTTCGCATCTGTAGCGCGTCATCTTCGTGGAGCAGCAATTTAAATGGCCAGTAGTGTATTTTCGCCATAGTTTTCTTGGTCTAATCATGTGATTCACATACTTGCCGTCAAAAACTACTGAATGACATTTGTAGATGGTAGTTCATTTCGTCTCAGATACTCACGAAAGTATCATTAGTTATCCCTGCTGCACTGTACGAGGGAGGTAGTTATTCGAAAAGTTCAGTTACAGCCGTAGATTGTGGGAGTACAAAATTTCGTAGTGGTTTCCTCTGTCTCCTCTCACCGGTGCTGTGGGCATCTGTAGAAGTACCGTTTTTTGGAGGAAACATAACTGGCCAGTTCATTCTGCAGCTCAAATATAGATCACAATGGTGAGTTGTCGATGCCGGCGAAGGTGTGATCGTAGTCGCATCGCAAATATTTTGAGCCCATAGCTTTTGCATACACTCATCGCACATGAAACATTCGCTACTGCAAGTTAACTCCCACACTGCACAGCAGTGTGGAGGTTTTTTCGTTCCCGATCCTAACATAATGACGAATAATGTTTCTGGGTACGTGTGATACTATCAGTTCAATGAACACTAACATCTTGCCGGCAAACACATCCGCTCATAACCGATTTCGAATTTAGATGCCAAAGTCACCAGTCACATCTTGTCATCCGGTCTCGGTTTCAAGCAGCGGTCACAGTAACAGTACTGCTGGTGGCTTTAACATTTACTATACAGGCAAAAATTAACCTTACTGAAAACATAAATGTAATCAGTATACAGTGTGAAGAGAAATTCTCGCACTTGGAGTTCGGCATGCGATTCCTCATTCAGATTCAAGACAAAAACTTTATCTAGCATCACCAGATCAGATGCGTTTTGAAAACACATGCATGGAAACTAGGAGCTGGCAACTCTGATATCGTGCAGTAGATCGCGATGTACGGATGAACGTACACCACATCAACCACCTTACCAACCGTCGTAGCTCATTGAGTAGACAGCGAGCACGGTAGCTCAGCGTATTCGATCAGAGGGTTATCTGCCCTCATTATGGAAAAAAGGAGCGAATGGATCAACGACTAACCTCAACGGGTGTATGGCGTCTCCCCGAAGGAGTACAGGAACGATGAATAACTCAATACGCCTTTGGTGGTGGGTGCATCTGATAACTAAGCTGCTGCTGCTGCTGGTGCGTATGCTGCAAGGTAACCTCAAAAGCGCCATCCCGATACGGATGTTTCTCTTCGCCTGGAGCAACGCCTTCAGGAAACTGGCCATCTTCGTCCACAAGTAATGGACAGAGGTCGTCAAGTGCAAGACGTACTCCACAAAAAGAGGACGTGCTTCTTGAACCGTTTTGTAATCGCCTCTGTTAAGTACGAGTGATATTGCAAAGGCAATTCCATATATCTAATGACTAATCGTTGAAGCGTTGCACGGTAAAGAACTGCATCCATATCATTGTACGTTAACGCAACACCAGCGGCCAGAAGACCTCACTGGGCGGGATCAGTTTTGTGAATGGCTTTTGCGCCAAGTGGGAGGTAACGAAAATTCTTAAATAACGTGATATTGACTGACGAATCTAGCTTCAGTAGCGAAGGTATTTACAACCTCCATAACTACCATAATTGGTCGGAACAAAACCCACATGTCCACCGTGACTGTGGTTTTGAAGCACGCTTTGACATAAACTTGTGGGCAGGAAACATGAGAGGAGTGCTCGTGGGACCTCACTTGTTGCTGTACAATTTGAATGAGCCCCTGTATATTACGTTTCTTTGCAACGTTTTGCATGACACATTAGGAAACGTCCCACTTTGTGTTTGGAAACAGCTGTGGTTCGAGAATGATGGCGCACCTTCACACTTTGTAATAAATGTACGTAACTATTAAAATGAAGCGTTTCCAAGGAAATTGATTGGTCGTGAAGGTCCAATATTCTGGTCTCAACTGTCTTCGGAAAATAGATTTTTATTTGTAGGAACACTTGAAGTAATGGGTTTGTAGTACCCCATCTATGGATGTACTTGACGTAATAGCTCGCGTGCGTGTCGCTTCGCCAATGTTGATTTGAAAGGTGCTGCGTAGGGTCGAGTAAAGTGTGACCCATCGAGTGCTGAAATGTTTGCAAATTTAAGATGGTGACCTTGAACTTCTACTCTAAAGTGAACGTTGCACGTACATGTATGTACCGGCTGTGTGAAGATAAGCCAGGATATCAAATGTATAGAACGGAATCATTGTGCTTAGCATAATGTGCGATCTACTGTAGCCTACCTATTCTGTTTCTTGTGACTCAGTGGATACAGGCGATGTGTATGTTGGTTTTATTACTATCATGGACGAAACAAACTGCCCGTTTATGTCTATAAGAAGTTCAAGTTAAATCACAATGTTTAAATAAATGTAACACAAACAAAAAGAAGTACACAAGATACCGCGTTGTAGAGGTGTCAGTTGTATAAAGATTGATGCCTTAATTATAAAAAAAAAAGTTTCGCTTCATCATCGGAACATCGGTGAGTCTGCATATCCGTTTCCTAAGGTATTCCCTCATCACACTGAGCTGAAGCACAGTGCCGAGGTCATATAAGCACAGTGCCGATTTCATGTCACCTGTTCTTCGCGACGTTGCTCGCAGTTCCAGTTCCTGTGTTACCAAAGTCTCTTTTTTTAAAACAAAAATCACATTTAAATTAAATCTATTGGAGGGACCAAAATTTTGTACGTAGATACAGTTTTGTCTTGAATCGGTTTGAGGAATCGCATCTCAAAGACCAACCCTCTGTATATCAGTTAGGATTTTGCGTGTCAGTTGCTTAAACAACAATAAACATTTACTTAACATGTTACACTGCAATAACTTGTATTAATAAGCTTATCAGAGACATTACTAGTCACCTCATGAAATAGCACACTGGTGTGTTGGGAGTGGTTAGATGGTATGAAACTGGTTCCTGGGTGTCACATAGAGCTCCACTGCTGAGGTACTTTAGGGCAGTAAGGTGGTATGTTTCACATGGCTCTAAGCACTATGGGACTTCATATCGGAGGTCATCAGTCCTCTAGTCACAACCATGCCCGAGGCAGGATTCGAACCTACGACCGCAGCAGCATCGCGGTTCCGGACTGAAGTGCGTAGAACCACTCTGCCACAGCGGACGGCGGTGGTATATTTGTGCCAGCCGGTTGCGCAGTAAAACAGGTCGACGAAGAGCCATGATAGAACTACAGAAACAAGCGATTTGTTTGGTATTACCCATGCCTGATTTGTTGATTATCAACGCAGATGGTCCATTTCCTCTGCAAGAAATGGCGTTCCACTGTTTGCTTAGTAGCACGATATAAGAACAGACATCGTTAAAAAGGACATTCAAAGATCCAAACAACAGACACAGGGCAAAAATGGGAAGAGGGTAGTGTGGGACAATTACTCGCTATTATTGTCTTTTTTTCAAATGTTGCAAGGCGTCGAGCACTTTGACAGCCTAATTTAGGGGGCAGGGCATACTTCGTGCTCTAGGTTCTTCTCTCAGTTTTTGAGGTGTATCCAGTACTATGACTCATTATGGCTATCGTGTGCTTTAACCAGGTAGCTTATCTCATTATTCTTCGTAGAAGTGTTACTCCATTTTTATGGTGGTTATGTTGTGGTCTCTTCCGTCTTCCAAGATGACAACAGCCATATTTACAGGGCTGTATACGAATGTTTCTGGTTTGAAACACTCAGGAGGCTCATCGCACTTCGAACCGTATCATCATATTCCCACAGATCATCGTCTGGGTGTATGTGGACCAGAGCGTCCATATACATCCTCACAATATGTTGTCTGCCCGAGATGTTACTGTCAGTGAGTGACTGTAGCTGGATATTAAATACCTGAGGGAAGATGTGGATCTTCTTTATCGTTGAAGTGATGCCGTTTTGAAGGCTAAAGGTGGACCTTGTGTGATACATCCTCGGAATGACAAAGTTTTGGTCCAGTCGCCTTATTTACTTGCACTATACGAAAACAGATATTTTCTCTGTATTTTGGTGTGTAATTTATCCTGGTCTGGAAAAGGAAGACAATAATATCTCCACGTGTGATGCATAATCAGCAACTAAAACTAATGATGGTTCCTTCCTGGTTTATTGAAACATAACAGCACACAGTAGTTTATTTTATTGGTATCACTTACAAGACGACAGCATTCTAATTTCCATATTGGAAACTTCACTGTCAGTGAGATGATACCAGTCGTTCAAAATGTATTGTCAGTCTAGAGATACATCCATCAAAAGTGAATCATAGTATCGAAGTACAGTGCCCACACCAATCAATCTGTAACACTTTGGTAAATATGAAAACTGTAATATTAATGGATAATACTTCTTTCTTGCGGTAGCTGATTGTTCACATGCATTGCTTAATCAACCTTTGCGCTCTGTTAATGTTTTCTTTTTCTTTCGATTAACAGAACAATTTTCGAAGTTGTTTACGTCGAAAAATCAACTACACAGAAAACCGTTGATGTACATTACACTACATAAAATGTCCACGTTTCTAAAATCTCTACTCATTATTAGTCAGAAAGACTACCCACTAATCATTAAATATTTTAACTACACCAATTTTTGTAACAGATTCACGAGACTGAAACGTTACTCCTGCCACAGATTACACAAATAGCGATATCCTAATGACTGGGATAACATAAACGGACTTGGTTTTAGTTGATAAGTATGCGCGATGTAAACTCACAACGAAAACGAATCACAGTCCTAAGAAGACTTGAATAAATTCATACAGAAAGTCCATCATGCGTTGTTATTGAATGTTGAGAACACTTCGAAACATAATTGCTGAGTGGGAGGGCAGTTGTGATTCAGGATACAATCTCACCTCGAATGGAGTCAATGGCCTTGAAAACAGTAAATAATGTGTGGCTCTAAACCTGGTCACTGAGCCTGAACACATTACATACACATTCAAGTTACACCATCAACATGTTTTGGAACAGATGGTGACATCACATCCCTCCTCTATCCTAAGCCATACCCCTCCACATCCCCTCTCATGATCTCCCCTTCTCTCGTTCAGTCAAAGTCCATTATTTTTATCAGCCAATAAAACCACACATACCACAGAGTCGTCATCGTCTTCTATACGTGCCACTTGGCACCACTTTTAACTCCTTTTTAAGCCACGACTCTTTCTTGGAAATAGGCCACTTACACACATGCGTATTTAGAACTCCTTATCACATTCAGCATTTTACAAGCCATTAAAAAAGAAACAATCATAAGTTACGTTCATACAATGTAAGCTTTCACGGCCGGTATTGTCTTCACTTAAAACTTCCGTGCTGATAGGCCGTGGTATAGAGAGCTTATCGAGATTGATAAACATCGTAATAATTTTAACAGGAAAGACGAAGGTGTTAAACTGGATAAAATTTGGATGTCAGCGTTGCACCGCAAGCGTGACGATCGATTACTTTCAATCGAGAATTTTGGCATCACCAGAGACAATCTCAATGCCGACGCCACGTGATCGACAGTGGCGCCCTCTGCACTGCTTATATAATCAGCGCTTCCTCGAGTTCTCTTCGCAGTTCGCCGCTTTACCTCCGAGGATGTCTCCCGCAGTTGGAGACGAAACGTCAGGAAAGAGTCTTATACTTCGACCACGGCCTATCAGCCCGGAAGATTTAAGTGATGACAATACCGGCCGTGAATGCTTACATTGTATGACCAAACGCCTTTACTGGGAGGGTATGTCAGCATCGTTTCGACGATTTGAAGGAATGCGCAAGAAGAAAGCACAACAACTGTGTACCGTCACCTTCCTGTTACGCTGCAGGGACACATCGACGGTTCCGAAATTTATGAAATGAAGAGGATGTTTCGCTCGGATCAGGCGCATCGTATTTACAACCGTATGGAGTCTGCAATGCTACGTGAGAGGATTCATCAGACGCGGCCAGCACTGGCAGTAACCAGCAGTAAGCTTTTTCATCTCCACTTGGTTCTTAGTAGTACTATGCAGTGTGGTGATTGGAATAAGACTGACAGTCTAACATTCAAAACTATGGAAGTTAGTGCAGAAATATCAGCAAATAGCCAGAAGAAGAAGTTCAATAACTTACAGAACAACATTTCGGAAGGTTCAGTTGAGGACAATTCTCGAACTGTTATTAACCTGTCTGATAAAGATTTGTCAAAAGTTGAAATTTATGTACTAGCGAAAGGAGGCAATTTTGCTGTGACGCCCCAAAACGTACCCACAGAGGATATTGTAGCAAATATTGAGGCCGGTATCCGTCAGCTTCCACAGCAGTCCGCTGACGTAATTAGGATGGAAACGACTAGGATTTTACGTACATGTAAGCCACCTAAAAGTAATTTGTCGCAGGCTCAGAGGAGGGCGCTGAGGGTTATAAATGCAGATAAGAACATTATTGTTCTTAATGCAGATAAGGGTAATGCCACCGTCATACTGAACAGTAAGGACTATCATGGAAAAATCAATGATATTTTGGTTCCCTCCAATTACAAAAAACTCCAGAAAGATCCGACTAAGAAGATTTTAAGAACGACAAATCGACTGGTGAAAGCGTCTACTATGGAGACGGAAAGGAATGGGCAATTAAATTTCCTGGATGTGTCTGTGATTAAACGACGGGACGGAACGTTGGGCCATAAGGTGTATAGAAAGCCCACACATACTAATCGTTATCTACATAAAGATTCAAACCACCACTCTAGACAAAAAAGAGGTGTATTGAAAACTTTGGTAGACAGGGCGTACAAACTTTGTGAACCTGTTTATTTAAAAGATGAGATTGAACATCTACGGTCAACTTTCGTGAAGAATGGCTATTCGAGCAAGGATATAGATCGAGCACTTCGCTCTAGGCAGAGAATCAGGAGCAACGACGAACAACAGTCGCCCAAGGGCAAAGTTTTTCTTCCGTTCATTAGTAAGGTGACAGATCGCATCGGGAAAGTTTTAGGCAAGTATGGAGTGGAAACTACTTTCAGACCCACTACGAAAATAAAAGGATTTTTAAGGGCGGCAAAAGATGCACGACACCCTTTGGCTACACCGTGGGTATATAAAATTCTTTGTAGTTGTGGACAGGTTTACATCGGTACCACAAAGAGAAGTGTGAACACCCGTCTTGTTGAACATAAGAGGAATTGCCGCCTGGGTCACACGGATAAATCGACCGTAGCGGAACATGTTTACCAGGAAGGTGATTATGAAATAAAATTCAGCGAGACAAGCGTCATATCAAAAACCTCACATTATTATGCACGCTTGTATGGAGAGGCTATCGAGATTGATGAACATCGTAATAATTTTAACAGGAAAGACGAAGGTGTTAACTGGATAAAATTTGGATGTCAGCGTTGCACTGCAAGCGTAACGATCGATTACTTTCAATTGAGAATGTTGGCATCACCAGAGACAACCTCATAGCCGACGCCACGTGATCGACTGTGGCGCCCTCTGTACTGCTTATATAATCAGCGCTTCCTCGAGTTCTATTCGCAGAACGCCGCTTTACCTCCGAGGATGTCTCCCGCAGTTGGAGACGAAACGTCAGGAGAGAGTTTTATAGTTCGACCACGGCCTATCAGCCCGGAAGTTTTAAGTGAAGAATCATGTTACATCCCAGCATTTTCCTGGCCATTAATATGAAAACTCAGTCAGCATGTGATGAGTAAAGTTAGATCTTGGTATCCCAACTGATGTAAGGCAAGTTAAATATTTCATGTTAAATCAATGGGAATACCGTGTGGCTAGGGCCTCCCGTCGGGTAGACCGTTTACCTGGTGCAAGTCTTTCGAGTTGACACCACTTCGGCGACTTAAGTGTCGATGGGGATGAAAAAAATGGTTCAAATGGCTCTGAACACTATGCGACTTAACTTCTGAGGTCATCAGTCGCCTAGAACGTAGAAATAATTAAACCTAACTAACCTAAGAACATCACACACATCCATGGCCGAGGCAGGATTCGCACCTGCGACCGTAGCGGTCGCTCGGTTCCAGACTGTAGCGCTTAGAACCGCACGGCCACTCCGGCCGGCCATGGGTATGAAATTATGATGGTAAGGACAACACAACACCCAGTCCCTGAGCGGAAAAATCTCCGACCTCTCCGGGAATCGAACCAAGGCCGTTAGGTATGACAGTCCGTCGCGGTGACCGTTCAGCTACCAGGGGCGGACTCAAGTTAAATAATTCCACACATAAATTGTCTGTATTGCTTATGAAAATACATGTGGGCCTCTTATTGGCAGCACTAATCGTTCTTAACGGTTAAATAGCAACTGTCGACAAATATTTTTGTAGACAACATGGTTTTAGGAACAATGGAACAAATTTATTATTTCCGTATGAAAATTTTTCTGTTTTATTGCTCCGTAAGAATGTATTACATATGTGGCTCAGATAACATGCTTATCAGACAAATCAGAAAAAGTTGTCAGTTTCTTTAGGCCTAAATTCTGCATGTACATACCTGTAAACGCTCTACACATGAAAATTGGGTATCTAATACAGCTCCTAATTGTTTATACCTTTAGGGTATTTCTATAGATCTCCAAAATATAAAATTGGGGAAGGCTACAACACTTACCAGTGGCAACTGTAGTGCAAAATCTCTCATCAAAAGTTTATTGACGGTCCGTCTTTTTCATTTCAATGATCAAATATTAAATAATACCAACATTGGTCACATGTTTAGCCGCCAACATTACATTTTTCGACTTTAGAACACCTAAGCATAATAAAACTGCCTCATTTTGGCGAGACATAGTGAGGTGTGTCACTTAAACTGCATGTTTTCGTAATACGCAAGTAAAACTTAAAAAAGCGCCAATTACATTTAAACCAACGCGGTGGCTGCCTAGTTTGCTTCTGTCAAAGACAGCGATAGACAAGGTTCTCCAGAGAGAAAAGGTAGATCCCTGATCACAAACTAAAATGCCGTCTTTGCATCGGAGTAATATAGCACATTTGTACCAAACTAAGTTAAGAATTCTTCTACAACACAACAAGGCACACATAGTACTGGAGATGTAACCATCAGGTTAATTGCCGTTGGCATCGACGGCAATTACATCTTGATATCCACTTGGAAGAAAATAGATAGTCTGTATTATTTTTCTGTAATAGTAAAAAAACACATGGCTCACTTATTGCCACAATCGATCCAAATTAGAGGCTGAGATGCACTTGCCGATACTTGTGCCACTTATTAACGAATTAAAAATTTGTCTCTATTAGTTACCAAAATAAGTTAAGATTTCTTGTATAACAGTGCCAATAACACTCGGGTTGCTTATTGGCACTACCGCTCTAATTTACAAGTTTAGATACACTTGGTGATATCTGATTAGCTTTTTCTGTCACACAATGTAAACTACATGACACTTCAGTAAATACCATACTGGGCAGCAGTTTTAATAACTGAATTTAGTACATATATGTAGTTGTTGTACTTTCATCTATCCACTTCAAACTACTATCCAAAGTCAGTCAAATATTATACTGACCCGTATTAGGGAAATAAATTTACCTTGCAGTACAAAATGATTTTCGTTGTAGCTGGCAATGCTGACTTATGCAGATGCAGTGGAATGTACATAACACTGATGAAATATCACGCTGAAAAGTAGTTTTAATATATGCCTCAAATAAACGTTCTTGTAGGTAAGAAATGAGGGTTGGTATGCTTTCAGCTACCCACTTTCACCTACTTTTCGAAGTCAGCGAAACATCAGAGAGTGGGCTTTTCACGGTATTAACATTATCTTACAGTACAAAACGCTTGCCATCTTCTAAATTAACAACTCTCGAATTGTCTGATCACTTGCTGACTAAGTGAACATTCACATCTTAGCACAGTCCTCCTTACATAGTCATGGCGTTAATTCTGTTTATGTCTCCTATATTTTCTGCAATTATCCATTTTTCTGGAAAAGCCCACATGCTTTTGTATCGTCTGGGCGAAATACGTCATGCTTGGAGATGGTGTCAGTTTTTAAAAAATGTGAATGTAAAGATGTCTTCAAGTTGCGTCTACCAAATTTAGGAGAAGTCTGAACTCGTCTTGAGTTGCATGGGGTTCCTCTGGGTGTTCATCAGCGCAAAATATTTCAAAATCGTAAATTCTTGTCTTTATCAGGTGCTACTTGTGACTCCTGGTCGAGTGAAGTAGTACTTATACCTTTCCCCTCCACGGTGAGTTCTAGGCGCTCAGTCTCGTCTACTCTCAATAGAATATTTCTGAGATGGTCTGCGTTCAGTACAGTGCAAGGTAATCAACAGAGATAAATTTGATGGAGAAATTCATGAATTGTGACACTGTGTACCAACTCGGTAAAGCCTGGGATCCATCATTGGTGTTGCTAAAAACGCAAAGTTGCACCAGCATCACTCTACAAAACACTTGAGAAAGCCGATATGGAGAATGAGCCCCAGGAAGAAAACCAGGAGCACCATAGCGAGAGCAGAACACCAGATCGTTGAGAGGCGCATCGATCCGAACGCGGAATGACAGCTCGCGGCCAGACACACCGAAATTAAGACAGAACGCATGAGGATGACTAGTGGTAACGGGGCGTACGTGGAACGCCTACAACAGCCCATGGAGGGGGAAGACCATGGATATAAGTATTGGACCTGTTCCAATCGACTAGCCATCTCAAATAACACCTGATGAACCCAGTGACACGTAATTATTGCACCACCTCCCGACGACTAACCGTCTCAGATAACACCAGATGAAGGCAGCGAGTCACGTCGTTGAAATATTGTGCGTGAACGACACTGACGTAACACCCGACATCAACACCCGGTGATATTATTATTAGATACACAGATCACTGGGAACGCATGAAGAACTACATGTCGGGACTCGTCCAAGAGCTTGCTGACTGAGATGAAGTGTACATTTCAGAACAACCCCCTCACATCATTTACGTGCGGCCTCTCTCCACAGCCTCTCCCTCCCTCCTCATCGCATGCATCCTTGTTTAGTAAGCAATGACTCAACAAGTTGAAACTTGTGGGCGTAGATGATGTCAAGTGTTTAGTACTGCAAATAAAGTAAATTTACTACCACGAGGTGATTATAATGTTTGGCCGTTTTTGTAAAGTACATGAAGTGCGTAGTTCACTGCCTAGAATTCCGCGTTCCTTTCCTGCACTAAATTCAGATTTTAAAATAGAAAACCTTTTTGTGTTTCATCGAAGTGTCATTTCGTTTCCACGGTATGACAGAATAAGCCGGCCAGTAGTCACCAAGTATACATTAACCTGTAAGTTAAAACAATAGTGCCAACAGGGGCTAGAAAACTGCCCCTGAAAGGAGGAAGAGTAAGCAATAATCAACAGTCTGAGGATGCAGAAAGCAATGGGTACCACTGCGTTAAAGACAGGTAATGTATATCCACAAGACATATAGCCTTTAATTAAAAAGTGTCCCCAATTGGCAAAAGATTCCAGAATAGTCCCACATATTCGGTTTTCCGGAAAAGGACTAAGTGGAGGGGAGGGGGCTGTTGGAGAAAGACTGAATAATCAACGAAAGGATATCCTTCTACGAGTCAGGTAAAATGAAATGAAGTGTCGTGTGGCTAGGGCCTCCCGTCGGGTAGACCGTTCGCCTGGTGCAGGTCTTTCGAGTTGACGCCACTTCGGCGACCTGCGCGTCGATGAGGATGAAATGATGATGATTTGGACAACACAAGCCCCAGTCCCTGAGCGGAGAAAATCTCCGACCCAGCCGGGAATCGAACCCGGGCCCTTAGGATTGACAGTCTGTCACGCTGACCACTCAGCTACCGGGGGCGGACCACGAGTCAGGTCAAGGAATGCAAAAGTGTGAACGTGGCATGGAAGCTATAAAATCTGAAAAGGAAAGTGCTAAGGCTCAGTCTACACATAGTGGAGGTCAGTGAAGTGAAATGGAAAAACAACAAGGATTTCTGATCAGACGAATGAAAGGTAATATGAACAACAGTGGAATATTCTGTAACGGGAATAGGTATCATTATGAATAGGAATATATGGCAGGGATTGAGTTACAGTGACCAGTTCAGTGATAGAGTTGTTCTCATCAGAACATACAGCAAACCAACACCGACAGCAGTAAATTAGTTATACATGGTAACATCTTAATCAGTATATGAAGAGGCAGCAAAAGTTTACGAGGATACTGAACGACTAACTCGTATGTGAAATCTAATAGTCATGGGGGACTGGCATACGGTTGTAGGAGTAGGAATAGTACTTAGTGTAACGGGAGAATATTCTTCACAGTAAGAGTGAGAGAGAAGTAGGACAAGTTGAGTTCTGCATAATTTTCAGCCAGTAATTGCGTATACTCTGTTAACGGGTCACGGAGATATTTTTGGAAAAGTTTGACAGGTACGAGAAGATTTCAATTAGATTACATCATGGTCAGACAGAGATTTAGAAATCATACATTAAACTGTAAAGCGTACACAGGAACAGATACAGACTCAGATCAAGATTTAGTAATTATTAAGAGTAGGCTGAAGGTTTAGAGACTAGTCAAGGAATATCATTGCACAAAGAAGTGCTATAGGCTTTCGGCCATCTGAGGCCACAGACACTGCGATAATGAATAGCTAAGTTGAAGAGGAATAGACATGTGTAAAATGACCCGACCTAGAAGCTGGAGAAAAACACAGGTATAAGGAAGGTAACTGCGAAGAAACCATGGGTAACAGGAGAAATATTTCAGATGTTCGAAAAAAGAAAGACGTACAAAAATGTTCACGGAAATTCGAGAATAGAGAAATATAAGTCACTGAAGAGAGAAATAAATATGAAATACGGGGAACCTATAGGGAAACTGCTACATGAATAATGTGAATAATTCGATAAAGAAATGATTGTCGAAAAGACCGACACAGCATATGTCAAAAGTGAAGACAACCTCGAGTGAAATTAAGGGCAAGGGCGATAACTTTAAGAGTGCGGTGGAAAATCCGCTGTTAAATTCAAAGGAGAGAGCGTATAGGTGGAGAAAGGATGGTAACATTAAGAGAGCAATGCAGAGGAGAGAGAGGATGTGTGGAAAGTGTAAGTCGAGTGCCGCTATGAGTGACAGGACCTGTCTAATGATGTGATGGAGGAAAAAACATTAGTCGACTGGGAAGAGATAGGGAATATGATATAGGAATCAGAATTTTAAAGAACTTTTGAGGAATTGAGATCAGGTGATGGAGAGGGGGTAGATAACATTCCATCTTAATTTCAAAACCATTGGTAGGTTTTAGAGCACAGAATGAATTAAACTGGCAGTAAACCATCAGACTGGAGGAAGAGCATCATCCACACAATACCGAAAAATTCAAGAGTCGACATTGAGGAATCATCGCACAATCAGCTTAACAGTTCACGCATTCAATCTGCTGGCAAGAGTGATATACAAAAGAATAGAAAACAAAATTGAGGAACTGGTATATGATGACTATCTTGACTTTAGTAAAGATAAAGGCACCATAGAGGGAGTTGAAGGAGTTCTGAAGTTGCGGTTGATAATGGGGGCAGGACTGAAGGTACATAGAGACATATACATAGGATTTGTCGATCTTGAAAAAGTGTTCCACAATTTAAAATGGTGCCACATATTCGAAAATCTGATAAAAAGGGGGATAAAATACAGGCAAAGATGGATTATACACAATATATACAAGATCCTGGAGGGGCTATAAAACCGGATAACTAAGGCCAAATTGCTGTGACTAAAAAGGACGTAAGACAAGGATTTAAACTTTTGCCCCTACTGTCCAATCCATGTATGGAAGAAGCAATGATGGGAATAAAGGCAAGTTTCAAGAATTGGATTAAAACTCTAGGTGATCATCAGTGATAAGATCCGTTGAAGACATTGCTGTCCTCGGTGAAAATGAAGAATAACTACAGGGATTGTTGAATGGAACAAACGGTGTAAAGAGTATAGCATATGGATCGAGAGTAAACTGAGAAAAGAGAGAAGTAATGATAAGTATCAGAAATGAAAACAGCGAGATATTTTACATCGAAATAAGCGATCAATATTATTACAAAGGAGACAGGGCAACCAAGAGTACAGGATGACGGCATTACCATCAAAGCGAATGGAAACTTGACAAGCAACAAGCCGGAAGTCGAAAATATTTTGAATAATCCTTTTTTAAATTTTGTAGAGAAAATGGGATCTAAATGTTCATTAGAAGAAGCAAGGCAGTTAATGGAAAAGGCCTTATCCACACAATTTGATACAATTGAAATTGCACCTACCTCTCCTTCTGAAATTAGGTAGATAATAAACTCTCTCAAGAATAAAAGCTCACATGGAAGTGATGCCATTTCCAGCAGGATAATAAAAGCTTGTTCCCCAGAGATAAGTGGGATTCTTAGCCACATATGTAATAGCTCTCTGAAGCAGGGCATTTTCCCAGATAGTATGAAGTATGCCATTGTTAAACCACTGCATAAAAAGGGGATACGTCTGATGTCAACAACATCCGCCCAATCTCTCTTCTGACTGCCTTATCCAAACTTCTTGGAAAATGAATGTATTATACAGTAGCTTCACACCTTTGTAAAAATAAAGTTTTAACAAAATGTCAGTTTGGTTTCCAGAAAGGTTTTTCAACGGAAAATGCTATATATACTTTCACTAATGAAATATTAAATGCTCTGCGCAACCGGAAGTCACCCGTTGGGATTTTTTGTGATCTCCAAAGGCTTTTGACTGTGTAAATCATGGAATACTTCTAGATAGTCTCAAATACTGTGGTATGAATGGGACAGCGCTCAAATTGTTTAAATCGTACCTAATTGGAAGAGTGCAGAAAGTTGAAATAAGCAGTTCACACAAAATGCAAAAAACAGGTGATTTCTAAAACTGCGGAACAATCAAGAAAGGTCTGCCACAAGATTTGGTCTTGTGTCCTCTGCTGTTCTTAATGTATATTAATGACTTGCCATTCTATATTCACGAAGATGCAAAGCTGGTACGTTTGCCCCTTGATACAAGTATAGCTATCCCACCCAACAGACAAGAATTAACTGATGAAATTGTAAACGATGGTTTTCAGAAAATAATTAAATGGTTATCTGCAAATGGGCTCTCATTAAACTTTGACAAAGCACAATATATACAGTTCCACACAGTAAATGGAATGACACCATTAATAAATATAGACTTCTATCAGAAATCGGTGGCTAAGGTAGAATATTCAAAATTTCTAGGTGTATGCATTGATGAGGTGTTGAATTGGAAAAAACACACTGAAGATCTGCTGAAACATTTGAGTTCAGCTACTTATGCTATTAGGGTCATTGCAAATTTTGGCGATATGCATCTCAGTAAATTAGCTTACCAGGCCTATTTTAATTCTCTGCTTTCGTATGGCATTATATTCTGGGGTAACTCATCACTGAGTAAAAGAGTGTTCATAGCACAAAAGCGTGTAATCAGAGTAATTGCTGGAGCTCATCCAAGACCGTCCTGCAGACACTTATTTAAAGATCTAGGGAACTTCACTGTAGCCTCACAATATATATATATTCACTTAAGAAATTTGTTAATAACTATCCAAACGAATTCAAAAGTAATAGCAGTGTACATGGCTACAACACTGGGAGAAAGGATGATCTTCACTACTCAAGGTTAAATCTAACTTTGGCTCAGAAGGGGATAAATTATGCTGCCACAAAACTCTTTGGTCACTTACCTAATAGCATCAAAAGTCTTACAGATATCCATATGGCATTTAAACGGAAATTAAAAGAATTTTCGGATATAGTAAGTGGGTATATTCCCTACCCCCGCAAAAGTGCCATATAATATTTTGTGTAATGTAATATCTTGTATAGACACCTTTTATAAACCTGACACATTCCACATCATTACGAAGTGTCGTATTCATGATCTATTGAAAAAGTACTAATCTAATCTAATCTAATCTATTCCAATCATGAAGTTAGGAATTCTGCTACCTAACTAGCACAATCACTCATGATGGACGGAGCAAGGAAGAGATAAAAAGCAGAATAGCACTGGCAATGAGGGCATCCTTGGCCAAAGGAAGTCCACTAATATTAAACACAAGCCTTAATTTGAAGATGAAATTTCTGAGAATCTACTTTTGGAGCAAATGGTATGGTAATGACACTTGGACTGTGGGAGAACAGGATCAGAAGAGAATCAAAGCATTTTGTGCGTGATGTTATAGAAGAATGTAGAAAATCAGGTGGACTGACAAGACAAGAAATGAGAAGGTTCTGTGCAGAATCGGCAAGGAAAGGAATGTGTGGAAAACAGTGACCAGAAGAGGGGCAGGATGACAGAACATCTGTTGAGACATCAGGGATTAGCTCCAATGACGCTAGAGAGATGTGTTGTGGATAAAAGCTGCTGAGGAAGACGGAGGATGTAGGTTGTATGTGCTACCCTGAGAAGGAGAAGTTTAGGACAAAGGAGCGATTCATGGTCGACACATGAAACCAGTCAGAAGACTGATGACTCAGAAAAATACCGAGTGATATTAGTACTGTTGTAGAACGTATATTATTGTGTATTGATGAACAATGTAGACAATTTTTGATTTCTTTGAAAATCGGCACAAAGATCAAACTATTGCTATCAGCAAGTGTGCCTTAACTTTTAAATTAGATCAGTAGTGCTAAAAAGTGAGTAACGTACTTTTAAAAGTAGAACGGACGTTGTCGACGCCATTTGTACATTAATCTGAAAATTACAACAGTTGTGTCATGTGTGTTGTGAACGGTTGTTGTTGAAATTTTTATGTATTTTGGTTTATTTAAAATGTTGCTTGATAACAGAGCAAAGATCAAATTTTCATTAGTAATCAGAGATCAAATTTTTCTTTGTGTGGAATCCGTCGAGGTAAAAAAGAAGGAAGATGGTGCTATGGACTTACGCTGTACGGTGTTTGAAGTCAAAGAGTGAGAGGTCTTCCGCTATCTTAAACTGCCCAGAACATTAGCAGACTGTTGTTTACAATTGCTTCTTGTTCACTATTTCTGTCTTGTGCAGGCAACAGTTGTTTTAAATACTAAAACTTGCCGTGCTTACATGAATAATACAGTATCAGAAAGGCAATTTCCAACGTTTTTCAGTTCTTCATTGCGTATTTGCTATAGTAATAGGGCATATTTGACCTCGTTCATGTAACATGTTTTTTTTCTAAATTATTTCAAGTAATCAGAAAGACAAAGTGGAAAGGTTGCTTTCGTAATTCATGTAATTCCACTTTTACTGTATGTGTATGTCTAGGAAATGAAGCTGGAACTCCGAAACAAGTGCTTGTTTGCTTACTGGTACTGCTTCATGTTCGTTATATTTTCAGCTTTCAGCTCGTTTGCACAACATTTTTAATGTTAATGATGTGCAACAAATGTAGCTACGAGTTCTTTGTTGATCCATAATGAGGAAACAAGCAAGGCGTGCAAGAGAGCATTGTCAACAAAGTGAACGATTATTGGAGTGTCAACGTTTTGTGAAACAATTACATCTTCATGTAATCAAAGTACAAGATGTTATTTTGGATACGACTATAAAAGTCTATAGTTGTTCCCAATGGTCGAAACCGGACATGGAAGCGTCAAAGAGAGGAATACTGCGGTGAAGCATGGAGGTGTAAATGAGGGGAAAGTAATGTTTTTGGGCTACATAAAATGGCGGACGTCGGCTTCAGGTTTGAGGCGTAATGACAACTACCGTGCTTTTTTACCTCCTTGGTGGAACTTTATGCATCATTATCTGTGACAGAAGCAAACAAAGCAGCCTACAGGCTCATAGATCGTAGATAACATAGACTGCACGTGTCGTATTTACACTTAAACCGACATCTGCATCACGTGATTCGGGGCATTAAGCCCAGTTCCTGTTATTAAGCACTGTTGGGAGTGGAGTTGACAGTTACAGTCTTTCTCTTTTGTATCTGAAAGGAAGTATTGATTTTAACAATAAAACAATAATTTTAATGCGATGGTTGTTGTTTTACATGTGGCTAGGTGGGACGCACTTACAGTTCTGTTTACAAGCAACAGAATTACAGTTCAGCAGTGAATACTTGTTTCTTTTAGTCCACCACTTCCACAGGAGTAGAAGAGAAAATATCAGTTTAGCAGGCAGCATTACGTTTCTGACGATGGACCAACAACACGCGTGGAATGTTTGTTGTGCTTTTATAAGAAATGAAATTATTTATACCCATAATTTCTTGGTTTTATGCGACATAAGCGTTTATATTTTATGGCCCTTGCCCCTTATAATGATAGCGGTATTTAAAGCAAACAAAAGATTGCCAGTTTATATCAAAAGAATCGTCTGAGTGTACCTGACGTGTTTATTCAACAGGAATAGTTTTTATAGGTATAATTAAAAGATTATATTTATCTTTAGTTGTCTACGGCGCTGTCGGTAGCAGATTTTCACCACGAAGGATTTTCGTACGAGCATATAAACATAGTGAAGACCTGCTCCAAGTAATTTTTTAGTGCCAAGTAGTTGGGTAGCTGAATATCAGTCCAACGGTCTGAAGCTGCTCTCAAGATATTTTTGATATCCACTCATACTGGTCCATCTACTAGCGCTAAACGCTCAATCGTTGTAATAAACAACGACTATGATCACATACCTCGTCCAGTTGCTTACACTTCGTATATGCCTACGAAACTCAACAAAAAACTGAAATGCCTCTTCTGGCAAATTTCACTACATTCAAAAGTTTCTAGTACCGGTAGCCTGAATAGAGAAAAAGAAGTGGATTGACTATTATATCCAACGATACAGTTCATCTATCCAAATGGACGCAAGCAGCCCTCCACTTGATAGTCACATTCATCAACTGTGAAAAATCTGTACTCATCGAGTACTGTAACAAAGGCTACATCGTGAAGTGAGACTCCACAGCGAGAAGCTACACCATGTTCCATTTGAAGTTTTCACACAAAAATAGTTTTGTTTAATAACCAGTGATTTTGTGATTGTTTTGAAAATAAAATTACATATATATGTGAAGGCACCTACAACTGCAGAAATCATGTCCCCTCAGCTGAGCTGTAGTTTTTTTGTTTGATTCTGTGAAATACATTAATGAATTTGTGTGCCATTCTGTAAACGTTATCTGTTTTTGTTTAGTTTTCTTAACCACTTTTTCTGACAAGGGAGAAGTTAATGCGTAATATTTGTTTCCACGTGAAATTTAAAATACCAGTTTCCAAATTTCGATGCATTACATCTCTGTTATCAAAGACGTCTGAACTTCTTAATTTTTAAGACGACTGAACTATTTTTTTCTTCTTGCCCTCATACAGTGTTTCCTCTGCAGTAAAAGTTGGATTAAATGAAGTTGATTCTAAAAGATCTGTGTTATGTGGTACAGTAATAAAGTTCCACAGCCAAAGGATATAAGTATTGCGTATACACTGTTTTTCTATGACACGAATATTCATAAATTAAGTGTTTCTTTTTTTACCAACAGCTTTTTTTTCGTCTTTCTCTTGTGCTCATCGCTGTCCATAGAATCTGTTGGACTTACTGGTATCAGGCCAGGAGGAGTGAAATTTAAGTCACCAGAAACCATTCATCCCTGACAACTAACCAGAAAAGGCAGGAATCTTCATTTCTGTCATACCATATAGCCTATTGCAGAACCTAATGAAGTTAATGTATTTCTATTGAACTGATAATGATCCTGTTAAACAGAGGCTGTTTACCTAATAATGAATTATTCTCTCAGGCGGGATACTCTAAATGAATCAAGTGTTTCTCACTATAATTCAACAGCAAGATAATCGTGTAAAGCAGGTAACCATAACCTGTGCAGCATCATTTTTAACACCCTTGGAACTCTTTACACTCGCCAATACATGTACTCCTACATGGTTTTTCTCCCAGCCAGCAAAAATTAGGTGAACTTTGATGTACGCGGTCACAAGACAAGAGATCCAAAGTAATCTTCAAGTACGCTTTGGCCTTTTGCATTGTGTTCAGGATGGAGGATCTTGATAAGAGGATTAAAAAGTCCTGTCACTTACATGGTAGATAAGAGGTTCTTTGCAAACCTGTGTGTTACATAGTAATTTACAGATGGAAGAAACTATTTTCTTAAATAAAAATGGGGGTAGTTAAGTAAATATCAAGTTACCAGTAGGAGATAATCAAGAACTGTTCAGTGTAGCTGTGGAGCGGCATCTTCTTGCAAAGTAGAAACTCACTTTATAAATTTCTTCTTTATACTTAGCTAGTGTAGTCATGAATGCTACTAACCGATAAAAGACACGTAGATTAGAGTTAATTTCGGTACAGATGAATGTCTAAGATGTGCATGTCTTTCGTTAGGCCTAATGTACATCTTGACTAATTTTACATTCTGGATACAGTCCTTCTTCATAGAATTTTGTCTCAGCTTACATTTTGTGCTTCGTACTAGAAACAGAAGTAATGAGCCGCATATATACTCAGAGGAGCAATGTTTGGCTGCCTTCAGATTAGACAAATCTACGAAAATTCCAGCTGTAGGAGTGTTCTATTTCACAATCCTTGCAGAGCTATTACCATGAGTTGAAACTTAGGGTATATGTAGGACTTTAGCACTGAAAATCGATAAAAGACTACTGATTTTAAGACGCCGGAATGTTAATATCTAACTAATTACAGCCGTTTTCCCTATAACCAACGTTTTCTACCACTTTATATGATGTTTCGGTATCCATACTGGTTTCAACAGGAGCCGTAATATATAGATGCTCACTTTGCTTAAGAACCTGAAACTATGGATATAAATGGATTTCATTTCTTGTGGAAACGTAACAAAAGATTTCATGTTTATTGTTGAGAAATCATAATTTTTTCTCTTCCTTCAGTGGAAGTGGTGAACTAAGAACCTCACAGTAAAACAAAAACAGGTATTCTCCTAAGAACCGTAACTATGTTGCTTGTAAACAGAACTGTCACTACGTCTCACCTGGCCACATGTAAAAACGACAACTGTCGCATTAATATTAGGAATTCTGGAGAAATTAGGTTTGCTGTACTACTCCACGTATAATGGCAATAAGGCACTTTGATTTATTGTTAAAAGCAAAGTTTGATTTCAGTTTTAAGTGAGAAAAACTATGACTGTGAACTCAACCTCACATAGCTCTTAATGATGGAAACTCGGGTTCGTGTCCCAAATCATGTGACTTAGATATTGGTTTCAAACCCCAACATGGCAGAGAGAGGGGCGTGAGCAGTCTATATTATTTATTGTTTATAAACAAGCTTATTGATTGAAACCTTGTGCATCATTATCACCGACAGAAGAAAACAAAGCAGCCGTTCTGCTGAGTAAAATGTTAGCGAATCTGACAAATCGTATTATGATCATTTCGATGTTTAAATTGCTTATTATGAAAATATACAGTTTAAGTGTCACGCTCCAGTAGGTTTCGCCAATAAGGCACCAGTTTTAGTGTACTTAGTTGTGATAAAGTGGAAATATGTTACGTCGGCGGATAGACATGCTACAGATGATGTTATTATGTAGCAGTTCACTGTAGAAAGAGGAAGGAACTACAATCCATAACTTTTTGATAGATTTGACACCACACTTTCTATTGGTAAATAAATGTTGCAGCCTTCCTTTAACGTTAGTTTTCGTAGAACAGTGATACATATCTTAAGGTTATGAAGAGAGAAACCGATATTTGATAGTCAACAATGTCACCTACATGTTTCTTGTGGAGAAAATGATGCACTGTCCTCTTCTTCTTTGAAATGGTGCTTAGTGAGGTAATGAAATTCCGTTTTGGTATCTCCAGTAACATAGCCCCATTTAGACCTAAGAGTGTTTTTTGCTGTTTTCCTTTAGTGGTTGGCAAATCATATTTGTGGCTGGTTGAGAGAAGAGTGGGGGAGGACAAGAGGAAGGGACATGATTTAGGAGGGGGATGCGGTATAATGACGTTATGCGTTCAAGATCAGTCACAGGCGGTTGAGAATCAGTCATTATATCATTCATTCAAGGTCAGTGATCAAGTTCAGAGTCACTGATTTTGTGATGTGTTAAGGTCAAGGACTGCCTTCAGAGTCAAATTGCACCTCGCATCAGCATTTTTTTTCCTATTTCACCGAATTGTCGTAAATATGTTCCCACCAGTTACATATCAGTCTCGTTTCACAGGCGACTGTTCACGTCAAAGTGTGTATCCTGGAACCAGTACTAACCACTGTAAGAGGTTTGTACACAGATGAGAAAGTGTTCCTAGTTTTTCTGAAACAGGACATAATTAATTGGTAGGATGAATAACAATAACTTGGTCTCTAAGACGTTCCCGAAGATCTAGCTACCTTTTAGATTGCCCATTTTACATGCGGGTATACACAGCAATGGTATAGGTTGGTAATGCCAATCTAGAATAACTAACAATTTGATATCATGGGGGTATGGTGCAAACATTTGCAAATATCATTGCACACAGGTTGAATAACTGCCTTTCAATCGCAGATATTCATATGAATATTTCACGTCAGTTTATTGATGTCTGAAGTGACGTAATAGTGTGCAAGCCTCTGTCTCTGCCTAGAGAAACCTGCATCTAAACATCGGAGGTCACAGGTTCACGCTGATTAAAAAAAAACCCAATGTCCAGTTAATACTGAGTTTGAAGGTCTGCGGTCCTTACGCCCCATAGAACTATGTGATACTTACGCCGTTGAGCAAATATTTTGCTTAGGAAATCATGCTATATTTTCGCAGTAGAATGCTATCTTCGCTTGGCAAACCTATTTAGAATAAACTAGTTGCTTCGCCCATTTCGATCGCACACAAATGATTCTACTAGATCGCTAGATATTGTCATTTCTGTTGATGACTCTTATATTCCCAGTTCGGGTTAACACAGACGTCCCTAGTAGGTGTGCTACTGTTCGTCGAACTGGGTCCGTCTTGAGTATCAACAACTTTTAAAAATAATTAATTGCATCCAATGCAACAGTTTGCACTCACTAGGCGGTGTGGCAAAAGAATGTATTTCCGTTTTCACTCTTCCGTTTCAGTTATTTATCACTGTCTCATGTAACTTCTGAATTGGATTTCATTTGACTGTATCAGTCTTCACGCACATTAGTGCATGTGTGTTTGAATATGAATATGTAAATCATTGCTTAGAGTGCATCCATCTTCGCAGTAGCAAACGAAATAAATTAATGTCGAGTTTTCCACATTATAATACACAGCTGCCTGTTAGAAATTAAGGTTCATCCTATGTTTAGGATGTATTTAAATTTTTTTTTTCATCATACAGAAACAGTTTAGACTTAAATCAAGGGATTGTTAACCACATTGGTCGAGTATTGTATACACATTGATAGAATGTGTATTAGTTCTACATCCATCACACTGCGGTGATAAAACTCATGGGATACTTCCCAGTGTCGTGTCGGACGTCATCTGCCCAGCGTAGTCCAGCAACTCGACGTGGCATAGACTCAGCAGGTCTTTCGAAATCGCCTGCAGAAATATAGATTCATGCTGCCTCTATGGCCATCCAAAATTGCGGAAGTGTTGCCGGTGCCGGATTTTGTGCGCTAACTGACCTCTCGATTACGTCCTACAAATGTTCGAGGGATTCATGTCAGGAGAGCTGGGTGGCCAGATTACTCGCCCAAAGTCTCCGTAAAGTTTTTCAAAACAATCGCCAACACTTATAGCCCGGTGACATGGCACAGTGTCGTCCAGAAAAATTACATTGTTGTTTAGGAACATGACGTCCATGAATGGCTAAAAATGGTCTAATAATAGCAGAATATTTCAAGAACCCAGGTCAGTACATGTAAACAAAGCCTACACCATTATGGAGCCACCACAAGTTTGCACGGTGCCTTCATGACAATTTGGGTCCACAGCTTCGTGGGGTCAGCTCCACACGCGAACTCTGTCATCAGCTCGACCAACTGGAATCGGGACTCATTTGACCAGGCGACGATTTTCCAGTCTTCTAGTGTTCAGATGATATGGGCACGAGCCCTGGAGAGGCGCTGCAGGCGATGTCATGCTGTTAACAAAGGCACTCGAGTTGATCGTCTTTTCCCATAACCCATTAACACTAGATTTCGCAGTACATTCCTAACGGATACATTCGTCATATTTCCCACATTGATTTCTAGCGTTGTTTTACGCAGTGTTGCTTGCCTGTTATCACTGACTGTCTACCCAAATGTAACCGGTCTCCGTCGTTAAATAAAGGTCATCGGCCCCTGCGTTATCTGTGGTGAAAGTGAATGTCTGAAACGTGGTAATAACGGCACACTCTTCACACTGTGGATAGCGGAATATTATATTCCGTAAGATTTTCGGGACGGAATGTACAGTGGTTCTAGGTGCAATTACCATTCTGCCTTCAAAGTATTTTATTTCCCCTCGTACAGACATTTTCACGCCTGAAACTTTTCATATCTACATGTACATCCGTACTCCGCAAGCCACCTTATGGTGTGTGGCGGAGGGTAATTTGAGTACCTATATCGGTTCTCCCTTCTATTCCAGTCTCGTATTGTTCGTGGAAAGAAAAATTGTCGGTATGCCTCTAATGTCTCTGATTTTATCCTCATGGTCTATTCGCGAGATATACGTAGGAGGGAGCAATATACTGCTTGACTCCTCGGTGAACGTATGTCCTCGAAACTTCAACAAAAGCCCGTACCGAGCAACTGAGCGTCTCTCCTAGAGAGTCTTCCACTGGAGTTTATCTATCATCTCCGTAACGCTTTCGCGATTACTAAATGTCCCTGTAACGAAGCGCGTTGCTCTCCGTTGGATCTTCTCTATCTCTTCTATCAACCCTATTTGGTATGGATCCCACACTGGTGAGCAATATTCAAGCAGTGGGCGAACAATTCTACTGCAACCTACTATAACATTACAACAGCATATTTACGTAGCTTATACTATAAATACCAAGTTCGGTTTATTACGTAGTAAGCCCCAACAGAACAAATAGACCTGTCACGGAAATGCCACGTATCACACTACCGTCTGCTACTTCTGTACCATAACCTTAAAACTGCAAACCGGTTGTGAAATAAAACTATTTTGTTAAAGCAATTATGGTATATAGCAACAGAGCAGTGTTACCCTCTGAGAGGAATTTTGTTATGTTGACCGTGTCGTACCTAACGGAGGTGGCTTATCGGAAATGAAAGTCAGAATTACGTAAATATTTGAACAGTAACAATCAAATTTTTGCCTATCTGCACTGTTTAACTGATAAATAAAACGGTCGCCAGCCTAACTAGGCAAGAGAATGATTAACATTCTTGTTCAAGAAAATAGTTATTAGTAACTGTAATGGATAAACACAACCTATACTTGGCCACACGCGAGTGCAATGAACTCTGACACATACGTATGTTTACGTTAAGATTGAAGCTAACAACTGGAGCAGCACAAACTATTTGCAAAATTATAACAGATACCGAAAAACACTATTACTTTCAGGGCTTATACAAACTGAATGGTCTTTATAACGTTATTATTACTATTCATTGCTGAATACTTAATTGGATATAGGTTAAGCCTCTTTCAGTTAAATACTTTATTATTAAAATGAAAGTTAATTGGAATCTACTAACAGGTTGCTTCTCACTATCATTTGAATAAAGAAATTATGGTTTTCATAATTAGTGGTCTTTCCATTACTTGTTACCGAACATTAACACACTAGACAAACTGTGGATCCTGTTATACTGTTAATATGCACTTATAATACCCTTTTACTATAGTGAGACACAGAATTAACATATATGTAAGATACTGACTCACCTTCTGCGATTTACAACAGGCAGCAATGTGATCAGTCACCAAGCAAAACTTTATAAGCCTCAATCTTAAGAACTTTTAATTTTGAAGTAGGCATCAGCACATTAATAAGCAGTTTTACTAGGAAAATTATTTTCAGCAACCTACATTAACTTTAACTTTCTTTTTACTATGTTCAAGAGGCATCGATTAGCAAAACACTGGGATTTATTGTTATTTCTGTAGGGACACTCGGTAATCACTTTAGTTCAAACGGAGAGGAACCTGGGAGGTGTTATGATGAGGAGAAAAATCAAGGTAGGTACATAAATTCAGATATAAATTACCTTATATTTGAGCACATTAGCACATCCATTAAGCTGATCCTACACTGTACATCATTATAGTATTACGTTACAGTGATTGTGCAACGTGGTGGCAACTGCATGTTGGTAGGTGGATTCGCAGACAGAATTGCTGGACTCTGGCCCTTCTTGGTGGCGATGATGAATACCAAATCCAGAATCGTTCCAGCTATTTATCCATCCATCCGAGGCATTGGAAAGTAGCAGAAAAGCCTCTCTCGGAACCAGCACAATATGCAACATTTACATGACACTGCACAATTTGGTAGCTCGTTCCCGACTCGTAGCTCGTTCCCGACTCGTAGCTCGTCCCTGACTGACTATCAGTTCCACCTTTTCTACACAGGCCAGCCACAATTTGCGCGCGCTACACAGTTCCGTTCCCGAGGGGAACCACAACAACTTTTACATACAGAATAACTAAGAATCCTAAGTGAGGATCAGCAGTCTACATAACAGCAACCAAATACATTAAATAAAACAGAACATTTGCACATACTGACATTTCTACAAAAAATTATTCACACAGAAATTACAATTATATATAGTATGTTTTGTTCCCTCCAAACGGACAAAGAATTTAAAAGACAGATACACTACTTTGCATAGAACCAAACCATGACATCACAGTTTTAACAAAGAAAGGAGCATACAGTTTTATGTTATCGATTCAATCACACACATTTACAGAAGCTCAACGATGTTATTAAACCAAAGCAAACAAAGCAAAACAAATCAATAGAGTTTTAGAGCTATGGTGTTACACATGCCCCATGTTTCTTTGAAGTTTCCAATAAGGGACACTTCAAGGAAACATCCATAACACCAAAGTGGTGTTGCTTGCAAAAAAAAATTATTCCATCCAACTTAAGTTGGGTCCAAAACAAACACACATATTACATACATACAGTATATACACTAAGAAATTGCACACATTTCTCCCAAAATTATTTTCAAAATAAGACTTTTACAGTAATTTTCATTTTCACACTGGTTTAAGGAAACTAATTTTCATCATTACACAAGATATCTTTAAGCATGTTCATTTCATACACATACAGTTCAAATAGTAGACAAACTATACACAAAATAAATCTGCATATTAGTAGAATAGGTATAGCCTTCAAATAAAATAAAAAAAATAAACACACATACAATAACACAGAACAATTTAACTTAACAAAGCAGAAATTTGTCTTTCAATATTTTCAAAGAAAGTAAATATTCACAGACACCCAGCATACTGATGATCATATTACATTTTAAAAGGTTCAGCAGGTAATGAAATATCGAAAATTTCAGTTCGCATCCACATATGCACAAATATTTACACAAACAGCTATGAGAACCTTTCCCAACTGATACTTGAATACCAAAGTAACTCAGCAAGGTTTTTTCAAAATAATTAACATTAAGACTGCTCTTCATTAATAGTAGTCAAAAATATTTGTTGCACATAAACACACTAATCCATTCAGAACCTATCTTTAATCATCAATGCTGTGTTTTAAAGCAAGGCAATCCAATTTTCAAGTTACATCAGAAAACCTAGTCTCAAAACATCTACACTCATTTGAATATGAATGCATATATATTTTATAACTTTTCACTGACTTCAAAAGGAATAGTCAGTTCATAACACATTGACCAATAAACCTAACTTACTTCACTGCTTGCCTCAGCACTAGCAGTCCATATTACACATTCTGCCCATTAATGGTATGGCAGTCTTTCTACTGTACATACATCCTGCCCCCAGTCTCTTTATTAACAAGGCAGTCTTTTATGGTTCATAAAACAGTCCCTTGAGTCTGGTGGCTTTTTAAGTTTCCTGTTTTCTACATCTTTCACTACGCTATTCAGATCTTGCCAACGTTTTGTTTCATCAGGTGGCTTTTTAGGTTTTGGAAATTCAAAATTTTTAGCAAGGCACAACATCTCCTGTTCTGCTATTATTTTATCAGGAGGTTCTTTTTGTTCTTGTAATTCACACTCATTTAAAACATTTGTTAAGGCTTGCCCCAGTATAGTATCATCTGGGGGTTCTTGCAAATTATGCCCCTGTGTTACATTACTGAATAATTCCTTAGGTTTTGGCCCAGTTCCACTTTCTGTATCTTGCTTTGGAAAAATATCACTGCTTTTCTCATACCCTCGTTCAGTTAAAGTATATTCACTTTCGTTTACATCTGAAAATTCATCTTCACTAGAGTCATCACTACTCTCTTCCTCACCATCAGATTCACTTAAGTACTCGACTTTTGAACAATAGAGAAAGTTATTATATTCATTCTGATCTGTATTCATATACCCTTCATCATCTGAACTATCACTGATTTCATTTTCGTCATCAGATTCGAACAGGAAAGCAACTTTTAAACAGTGAGGCAGATTACCACAAGATGTTTCAGCCACTTCGTTTTTCGACTCATTTTCTACACAATGCATATCGTTTGGACACTCTGGCACTTCAGCTGTATCACTTTGAACGATTTCAGCCGTAACTTCATACTTAGTATAATCGTCATATACTTTGATAACCTTCATTTCATTTTCCCCTTTGTTATCATTCTCAGGTAATCGTGCGAAATTCCTACTAAGCGCTTCTGCATTAAAATCACAAAACACCTTTCTCATCAACAACAATTTCGTCTGCACTGTTTATAATGCAATGTTTACTAACGTCCGTCTCTACATCACTTTCACTTATTATTAATTGTGCACACGTCTTTTGCGTGGCATATTCTACCGTCGTCTCCTCTTTATTCATCATAACTTCCCCCACATCTACGATTTTTACCTCATACACATCACTGACAGTACAAATATTACTCTTTTCACTCTCCTGTTCTGGCTCACTTTCATTCTTTAATAATGTATTTTCGCACAATTCCGATATTGAGTTATCTTTATCATATGACATATTAACTTTATTTTCAGTTTTACATTCGTCTGTAACTGAAACCGCCTCTTCTATTTCCCTCTACGGCAGCCATCTTGTTCTGACGTCTGCCATTTGTGTGTGCTGGCAAGTGCAATGTACGGTGTTCCAGCAAGCGCTGGCCCGAGCACGAACGGTCACGTGACTTCGCACTGGGAACACCACTCTGTATCACTCCGCGCCCGTCTTCCATAGGCGCGTCCTTAACCTTCTTGCCTCGTATTGTACACCTTTCCTTCTCGAATTTATGATTTGACATTTTTTCTTTGGGCCCAAAACCAGTTTCCGCGTGAATCCGGCCCGTAACACACGCGGTTTTCAGTTTTCCATTTCGTCTCTAGTTTGGAAATTCCGCGCCATGTATCCTCTGCCGCGCGTTATATAGTTTCCTCTACCTCTCGCACGACCCCTTTGAATCGTATTTACACGAAATCTATCGTTTGCAGGTCGTTCGTTTTGATCATTACTTTCTCGCAAATAACTGTTATTATGGGGACGGGACTCGCGATTTCTTCGCCAGTGATCTTCATCTTCTACCCTTTCCAGAAACGCAGAAAAACTTCTGTGTGTACTCCCAACATATCGTTTAGAATCCTCAGGCAGTTTCTGCCAAAGAACCCAAACGATCTCAGCTTCAGTTCTCCTAGCCTTGAGATGTATCAGCTTTCTGTACCATGATTCGCAAAATTCTTTCATGGTTTGCCTACCTCTGATATCATACAACCTGGCCATTAGAAACTCACGCCACAACTGGTCTTATTTTTGTTCTGACCAGTACTCGTCAATAAATTTTTGTTTAAAGCTTTCAAAAGGCATCTGGTTTGTACCCAGATACAACCCCCACCTTTTTGCTTCTCCCGTTAATGCACTGATTACAACATTAATTTTTTCCTGGTCAGATAAATATTCAGGAAAGTTCCTTTCGCAGTTCTTTACAAAATCAAGGGGGTGCCATCCGTTATGTACTGATACCTTTTATTTTCAATTTAATCTGAACTTTCCCTATCCGTTCTGTCAAATAATGTACAGGTTCGTGCCGCTGGACGTTTTATGTTCACTGTATGTTTGTAAAATGCTAACTATTTATCATTTTTTCCTGCTTGTAAGTGCAAATTGAACAACGTCCTGTCACGCGGCGCCACGTATAACACCACAACAGTATATTTACGTAGCTTATACTATGAAATACCAAGTTTGGTTTATTACGTAGTATGCCCCAACAGAACAAATAGTCCTGTCACGTAAAAGCCACGTATAACACTACCGTCTGCTACTGCTATACCATAACCTTAAAACTGGAAACAGGTTGTGAAATAAAACTATTTTGTTGAAGCAATTATGGTATATAGCAACAGAGCAGTGTTACCCTCTGAGAGGAATTTTGTTATGTTGACCGTGTCGTACCTAACGGAGGTGGCTTATCGGAAATGAAAGTCAGAATTACGTAAATATTTGAACAGTAACAAACAAATTTTTGCCTATGTGCACTGTTTAACTGATAAAGAAAACGGTCGCCAGCCTAACTAGGCAAGAGTATGATTGACATTCTCGTTCAAGAAAACGGTTATTAGTAACTTTAATGGATAAACACAACCTATACTTGGCCATACGCGAGTGCAATGACCTCTGACACATACATATGATTATGTTAAGATTGAAGCTAACAACTGGAGCAGCACAAACTATTTGCAAAATTATAACAGATACCGAAACACACTATTACTTTCAGGGCTTATACAAACTGAATGCAGAGTACTTAATTGGATATAGGTTAAGCCTCTTTCAGTTAAATACATTACTATTAAAATGAAATTTAATTGGAATCCACTAACAGGTTGCTTCTCACTATCATTTGAATAAAGAAATTATGGTTTTCATAATTAGTGGTCTTTCCATTACTTGTTACCGAACATTAACACACTAGACAAACTGTGGATCCTGTTATACTGTTAATATGCACTTACAATACACAAGAGAGACAAACACTTAGTAAACATGAGTATATAACGTTTCACAACTGCAGTTTTCCACTTTTACTACAGTGAGACACAGAATTAACATATATGTAAGATACTGACTCACCTTCTGCGATTTACAACAGGCAGCAATGTGATCAGTCACCAAGCAAAACTTTATAAGCCTCAATCTTAAGAACTTTTAATTTTGAAGTAGGCACCAGCACATTAATAAGCAGTTTTACTAGGAAAATTATTTTCAGCAACCTACATTAACTTTAACTTTCTTTTTACTATGTTCAAGAGGCATCGATTAGCAAAACACTGGGATTTATTGTTATTTCTGTAGGGACACTCGGTAATCACTTTAGTTCAAACGGAGAGGAACCTGAGAGGTGTTATGATGAGGAGAAAAATCAAGATAGGTACATAAATTCAGATATAAATTACCTTATATTTGAGCACATTAGCACATCCATTAAGCTGATCCTACACTGTACATCATTATAGTATTACGTTACAGTGATTGCGCAACGTGGTGGCAACTGCATGTTGGTAGGTGGATTCGCAGACAGAATTGCTGGACTCTGGCCTTCTTGGTGGCGATGATGAATACCAAATCCAGAATCGTTCCAGCTATTTATCCATCCATCCGAGGCATTGGAAAGTAGCAGAAAAGCCTCTCTCGGAACCAGCACAATATGCAACATTTACATGACACTGCACAGTTTAGCAGCTCGTCCCCGACTCGTAGCTCGTTCCCGACTGACTATCAGTTCCACCTTTTCTACACAGGCCAGCCACAATTTGCGCGCGCTACACAGTTCCGTTCCCGAGGGGAACCACAACAACTTTTACATACAGAATAACTAAGAATCCTAAGTGAGGATCAGCAGTTTACATAACAGCAACCAAATACATTAAATAAAACAGAACATTTGCACATACTGACATTTCTACAAAAAATTATTCACACAGAAATTACAATTATATATAGTATGTTTTGTTCCCTCCAAATGGGACAAAGAATTTAAATGACAGATACACTACTTTGCATAGAACCAAACCATGACATCACAGTTTTAACAAAGAAAGGAGCATACAGTTTTATGTTATCTATTCAATCACACACATTTACAGAAGCTCAACGATGTTATTAAACCAAAGCAAAACAAATCAATAGAGTATTAGAGCTATGGTGTTACACTACTTCCTTTGTTTTCGGATTGCATTTCCTTAGGATTCTTCCAGTGAATCTGTCTGGCATCCGCTTTCCCGGCGATCAACTTTATATGATCATTCCATTTTAAATCACTCCTAATGCCTACTCCCAGATAATGCACGGCATTAACTGCTTCCAGTTGCTGACCTGCTATATTGTATCCAAATGATAAAGGATCTTTCTTTCTATGTATTCGCAGCAGATTGCATTCATTACACTCACTACATTCATATGAATCACACGAGTACAAATGGCAGTTCCGTAATTACAGTACCCTTTTATACCTTATGTACGCGATACTTCAGCCTTCTGTATATGTGTACATCGCTGTCCCATGACATTTTGCCACCTCAGTGTGCATCTGAACCATACTCCGCAGGACACCTAACGGCGTGTGACGGAGAATACTTCTGGTATCTGTACCTGATCTCACCTACCCTGTTCCACTCATGGATTGCGCACGAGAAGAATTATTGTCTGTAAGCCTCTGTATTAGCTCTAATCTCTCTAATTTTCTCGTCGTGGTCATTCAGTGAGATTTATGACGAAGGACGTAATATGTACTGTGACTCTTCACGGAAAGTGCTGTTTGAAATTTCAGATGTAAACTTCTCCCTTATGCATATCGCTTCTCTCGTATCATCTGACAGTGGAGTTTGTTGAGCATCTCTGTAATGCTCTGCTGCTGTCTGTTCCACCCGGTGACGAAAAGTGCCCCTCTTCGTTGGACATTCTCTATCTCATCTATCAGTCCCACATGGTAAGGGTCCCAGACTGATAAACAGTACTGTGTCATTGCCGGTAGAGTCACATGAGAAAGAACGATGTGTGCTTATGATCGCCCATAGCTGCTCAGATCAGTGGAACGTTACTCAAATAATAACTGGGACGGTCACTGAGCAGCGCGATGCAAGACCTAGATACTACCTCTTTTATGATCGTACAGCACCAACTGAGACTGTACATCAATGAAACTAAGTTCTTTTATTTGATGGAACTACGAGGAATTTAAGTAAATTTCAGCTTGTAGGTGTGTTTGATGATGATGTGACTAAATGCAGATACATCGAAACATCAATTTGTTCTGCTTTTGCTTAAATCAGAGAAGCTATCTTCAGATATATGAATCTGTAGTGAGATTGTTTGCTGAAGATCCGTGCCAGCAATTGTTTATCAGTGATGGACATGACACTGTCTTGCATACAATTTAAGACATCGTATACCGACATATCTGACACGCTTCGCCAATGATTACACTCTCTCTACGTCACAGGCCTGTGCTAAACAAAACACAACGAGCACTACTATCTGAATTCCAAGCGTCCCCTCAGACCAGCCCAGTCTTAAGAACGTAGCATAAGCAAGGTCAATAAACAGTGAATCCTAGCATTAGGAAGATGTCTGGCACTTTGATGAGATGTAAATCGTTTCATAAATATGTATGAACAGTGTGTCACTGTATATACACAGAAGAGCCGAGCCACCGCCGAGAGACCAATTTATGCGAAATCCCCACGCTGAGGTTAGTGGATATGAATACAACGTATAAATAAAAGTTGTTCCATTAGGTCGTAACACGCTTCCCATGGTCACGAATAAATTATTTCAACCTAAGTCTAGGACGTGCTGCTACGACAGAAGAGAAATTTTGTCAGCCTCACTTTTTAATATAGGTAAACCCATTCGTACATTCAGTTTCCGTTACGTGTACCCAAGACTATTTGTCTGTACATTTCACTAAAACACCGTTGACGAACATTCCTTTAAAAAGCAGCTTGAATTCCTCAGGAACCAATTCTCAAAAGAAATTCCACAATAGATGAAAATTACTTACTGGTGACAATAGGGTCTAACAAACATGACCGTCATCGATAAATAGTATAAATATTTCTAATTTGCCTCAATCTGAATCAATCAATCGTTGCAGGCATCGTGATTTTCCCCGCATGCTTGTTTGGTACATACAGGATGATTATAATTAAAGTTAACCTTTCAAATCGCTCTAGAAATTACACCACTGGTTAGAATGATGTCAAATTGCAACGGAATATTATCGGAGAAGCGGTAAATGTATGGCAGAAGAAAAATAAATAGTACAAAGCGTAACAATAGATGACGCTGTAAGAATCATATTTTAATGGTGGTCGACTACAAATGGCAAATGAAACATACAACAATGCCTGAGGTGCACGTTTGACGTTAAGCAAACTATACTACTCAGTGTCCAAGGGTGTACAGGTGTGATACTGTCAGTTACGTATGCGCATCCACCACGGCAAGGTCATATCACATCGGATGTGAAAAATCGGATATTAATTGTCCTGAGACCAAATAACGCATAAAAAAGCATCACTCACATGAGTTTGTAGTTGTCCAGAGGCCACAAACAGCATAACAAACATCAATCAAAATGAAATCGGATAATTAATATCCGTGTGACTGGCGCAAAACATGTTCAGTATGCTGTCCATCATTTTCTGCAACAAGTTGAAATCGAGATACAGCATGTAACACAACTGATCAAAATGTTTCCAGGGTTATGTTCAGAATGTGTCACGCATTGCGTGCCTTCAATGCAGCTAAGTTTGCAATCGGAACAATGAACACAACATCTTTTAGATAGTGCCACAGTCAGAAGTCTCATGGATTAATATCAGATGATCCGGACGGCCAGGCTGCAGGGAAATGGCGGCTAGTAATTCTAGCATTTACGAAATGGTGCTTCAGCAGCTGCTTAACGGGATTTGCAATATGCGGGGGTGCGCCAGCTTGCATAAAAATGATCCCATCGACACATCCACGCTGTTGGAGAGTTAGAATGACGTGGTAGCCCAAAAGATACTCATAGCGCTTACCAGCGAAGGTACAAGTAACAGAACCGGAAGCACCTGTCTCTTCGAAAAAATATGGCCCTATGATAAATGATGCCGTAAACTCGTACCACACAGTGATCTTTTCTGGATGACGTGGTACTGGTCATTTGCATGTGGATTTTTTTCTTTGTATCGACATATCCTATCCGATGGAAGTGGGCTTCCTCTGTCCACAAAATCTTCCACGGCCAATCATGGTCCACTTCCATTTGCGCAAGAGATTCTAAAGCACTCTCTTGCTGGTAGGTCAATAGGAAACAACTCCTGCACATGGGTAATTTTGATTGGATACAAAGAAGGATGTTTCGTTTGATTTTACGCAATGTGCTCACGGGCATGACAAATGTTCGGACAAATCACCATGCACTACACTTTTGCACACCACCACTTCACTGCTGTGGCCACTGCTTCCACTGGCGTCGAATCAATTCAAATTTAAATGTGTGTGAATTCCTAAGGGATTAAACGGCTTAGGTCATCGGTCCCTAGACTTGCACACTACTTAAACTAACTTACGCTAAGAACAACACACACACCGATCCCTGAGGGAGGACTCGAACCTCCGGCGGGAGGGGCCGCGCAGTTCGTGACGCCATAAACCGCGCGGCCACTCCGCGCTGCCGAATCAATTGGTTTCATCCCTCAACCAGGATGCACGCCAAAAGAAACCGTCTTTTCTAGTTTCCGAATCATTTTCTCCAAACCCACGGCAGTCATCGGACCAACGCATTTTTTCAAACCATTCAGTGTCCGGAACGTCTGCGGAGCAAAGTGTGCACAGTCATCACTCTTGTAATACAGCTTTACAAGCAGAGCGCGATCCAGCATTGAGACAGGCGTGGCGAACGTCGCTGACGCGATAGGAGGAAATGCCGGTTCAAATGGCTCTGAGCACTATGCGACTTAACTTCTGAGGTTATCAGTCGCCTAGAACTTAGAACTAATTAAACCTAACTACCCTAAGGACATCACACACATCCATGCCCGAGGCAGGATTCGAACCTGCGACCGTAGCGGTCGCCCGGTTCCAGACTGTAGCGCCTAGAACCGCACGGCCACTCCGGCCGGCAGGAAATGCCGGGTACCAGGCGTGTTCATACCAACTTAAATGGGTCGTGCGCGTGCTAGGTGATTTCATTTGCATGTTCTAACACATACAGTGCCATCTATTCGTCAATTTTCCCACTATTTTTTTTCTTCTGCCATACGTTTTCTCCCTTCTCCGATAAAATTGCGTTGCAATCTAACGTCATTCTGACCAATGGTGTTATATCTAAAGCGCTTTGAAAGTTTAACTTTAATTATATTCACCTTGTACTTCCAGTCTTTTCCACTTCAGACTTCCTCGTCACACTTGTCTTCTGTAGGAGCTCATAAAATACCACACTCACCCAAATTCATAACATGCCTTAGCTTTCCTTACTTTGCCCAAAACTTCGCAGTAAATCAGTATGACTGGGAACCCATCCTGCTGCTAAACTAATATTATCGTATATAGAATAGGTAAATAGGTATACCCCGGTACGAGGACGAAATGCTCCACGTAATACATACAGAACAATAGAAGTGCTTAACGTACGTTGAAGTTCGTGTTACTTTTGTTCTGCCCTAAGCAAGAGCCTGAAAATAGAAACATCTAATTTTAATACAGCGTAAATTATGCGGTGTTAAACGGCTGCACGCTATCGATGTCTATTTGGGAGCACTTTATCTCCAGCCGAGGCGAAAGACCGACTCTTCTATAAATAAATATGGTAACACGTGTGCTACGTATTAGTTATTTATTTGTAGTCATGTGGTATGGTCGATGGAGAAAAATAAAAAAGTCTTGAAGTTTTCAAGTGACATTGTAACTGTGTTAGAGGCAGCAAAGGACCTGGAAGAGCAATGAACGGAAGATTTTAATTCCTACTCTAAATTTTTCTGTTGTTTCCTTTACTGTTTGCTCAATGTACAGACTGAATAACATCGGGGAGAGGCTACAAACCTGTCTTACTCCCTTCCCAACCACTGCTTCCCTTTCATGTCCCTCTACTCTTATAACTGCCATCTGGTTTCTGTACAAATTGTAAATAGCCTTTCGCTCCCTGTATTTTACCCCTGCCACCTTCAGAATTTGAAAGAGAGTATTCCAGTCAACATTGTCAAAAGCTTTCTGTAAGTCTACAAATGCTAGAAATGTAGGTTTGCCTTTCCTTAATCTAGCTTCTAAAATAAGTCGTAGGGTCAGTACTGCCTCACGTGTTCCAATATTTCTACTGAAACCAAACCGATCTTCCCCAGGTTCGGCTTCTACTAGTTTTTCCATTCGTCTGTAAGGAATTCGCGTTAGTATTTTGCAGCTGTGACTTATTAAACTGATAGTTCGGTAATTTTCACATCTGTCAACACCTGATTTCTTTGGGATTGGTATTATTATATTCTTCTTGAAGTCTGAGGGAATTTCGCCTGTCTCATACATCTTGCTCACCAGATGGTAGAGTTTTGTCAGGACTGGCTCTCCCAAGGCTGTCAGTAATTCTAATGGAATGTTGTCTACTCCCGGGGCCTTGTTTCGACTCAGGTCTTCCAGTGCGCTGTCAAATTCTTCACGCAGTATCATATCTCCCATTTCATCTTAATATACGTCCTCTGCTGTATCCATAATACTGCCCTCATGTGCATCGCCCTTGAATAGACGCTTTATATACTCCTTCCACCTTCCTGCTTTCCCATCTTGCTTGGAACTGGTTTTCCATCGGAGCTCTTGATATCCATACAAGTGGTCCTCTTTTCTCCAAAAGTCCCTTTAATTTTCGTGTAATCAGTATCTACTTTACCTATAGTGATATATGCCTCTACAGCCTTACATTTATCCTCTAGCTATCCTTGCTTAGCAATTTTGCACTTCCTGTAGATTTCATTATTGAGAATTTTGTATTCCTTTTTGCCTGCTTCATGGAGTGAATTTTTATATTTTCTGCTTGCCTCAATTAAATTCATTATCTTTTCTTTTACCCAAGGATTTCTAATAGCCCTCGTCTTTTTGCCTGCTTGGTCCTCTGCTGCCTTGACTATTTCATCTCTCAAAGCTACCGATTCGTCTTCTACTGTATTTCTTTCCCCCGTTCTTGTCAATCGTTCCGTAATATTCTCTCTGAAACTCTCTACAACCTTTAGATCTTTCAGTTTATCCAGGTCTCATCTCCTTAAATTCCTACCTTTTTGCAGTTTCTTCACTTTTAGTCTACAGTTCACGACCAATAAATTGTGCTCAGAATTCACATTTGCCCCTGGATATGTTCTACAGTTTAAGACCTCGTTCCTAAATCTCTATTTTACCATTATATAAACTATCTGACACCTGTCAGTATCTCCAGGCCTCTTTCATGTATACAGCACTCTTTTTTATTCCTAAACTAAGTGTTAGCTATGATTAAGTTATGGTCTATGCAAAATTCTACCATTTTGTTTCCTCTTTCATTCTTTAACCCCATTACTTATTCACCTACTGTTTTTTCTTCTCTTCCTTTTCCTACTTTCGAATTGCAGTCCCGCCTGTCTATTAAATTTTCGGCACCCCTCACTATCTGAATGATTTCTTTTATCTGATCATAGATTTCTTCAATCTCTTCATCATCTGAGGAGCTAGTTGGCATGTAAACTTGCACAACTGTGGTAGGCGTGGGCTTCATGTCCATTTTGGCTACAATAATGATTTTACTATGCTGTTCGTAGTAACTTACCAGCGCTCCTATTTTTTTATTCCTTATTAAACGTACTCCTACATTATACCTATCGAATTTTGTATTAATAACCCTGGATTCACCTGACCAAAAGTCTTGTTCCTCCTGCAACCGAACTTCACTAATTTACACTGTATCTAACTTTAACTTATTCATTTCCCTTCTTATATTTTCTAACTTACCTGTCTGATTTAGGGATCTGACATTCTACGCTCCGATCCGTAGAACGCCTGTTTTGTTTCTCTTGATAGCGACGTCCTCCTGAGTAGTCCCCGCCCGGAGATCCGAATGGGGGACTATTTTACCTCCGGAATATTTTACCCAAGAGGACACCATCATCATTTAACCACACAGTGAAGCTACAAGCCCTCGGAAAATATTACGGCTGTAGTTTCCTATTGCTTTCAGCCGTTCGTAGTACCAGCACAGCAAGGCCGTTTTGGTTAATGTTACAAGGCCACCTCATTCAATCAACTAGACTGTTGCCCCTGTAACTATTGAAAAGGCTGCTGCCGCTCTTCAGGAACCACACGTTTGTCTGTCCTCTCAAAAGATACCCCTCCGTTGTGGTGGCACCTACGGTGCGCCTATCTGTATCGCTGAGGCAAGCAAGCCTCCTCGCCTACGGCGACGTCCATGGTTCATGGAGGGAGATCAACTGATGTATCATTATTTTATTAATAATATATTTATTTGTTCGCAGGATGGAGGTAATCACTTACGACGAGGTGTATATCGACATGTAAGGCCAGACGAATAAAATCCAAAGCATAAACGATGACTACGTTGGGTTCCTGTTCAATTAATGACCTCTGCGTGCCACAAAGTATTGTTTGTCTGATCAGTACACTTCGTGACAGTCGTTCTCTTCATTGCCAGCACGCTACGTTTATGACATGCCAGTGTCTGGTATCACGCAAAACGTGACCAAGCATTCCGTGTCAGTGGACTGTTATTATTTAACCTCATACATGAACTGGATCTCATTAGAGCGGTCAATATAACTGCCTCGCGTACGACGCATATTAGATCCTACGTAGAATCAGAAACCTTCTAGTAATGAGAGGACAGAGAATGATATTCAGTTTCGTAGAATGAACTAACTCGTAGAATCCTTATAAGCTTTGAATGCTGACACTGGTGGACTGGATGGTTGTGCGTGGACAACAAAGCTCCTCCGGAAATTACTCCCTGTAACAACATATTGAGATCGAGGCACACTCGTATCTACACACAAAATCTGGAAGGCGCGCTATCGCGCATGGCTGTGCATATCTTGCACCGCCGCTAGTCTTTTCCTTTCCTGTTCCACTCGCAGATAGAGGAAGGGAGAAAAGACTGTCTATATGCTTAAATATGAGCCCTAATTTCTCTTATCTCCGTGGTCCTTACACAAAGTGTACTTTGGCGGCCACAGAATCGTTATGCAGTCAACCTCAAATATTCAGTTCATTTGTCAAAGACATTATTCTCATAGCTTCGTATTATAACGTGAATTTCATTTGTACTTCAGTCTCAAGACATATCCCTAAGAAATTTCCCTTTGGTTACTGAGGTGAGACTTTATTATTGCTTGATGCTCCACAAAAAATATTAATGCCTGCATCACGTTCGACGGCTGCTGTTCACGCAGAAACTTCCTCTTTTCATAACTACCAGTCTATGGTGGCGCCAACCTCAGATAAATTTTACGCAGTATTCATTTCTTCAATCTTACAACGTAACAAGGAAAATTGTCAATGAGATTTTTTTATAAATACTCAACCAAGCAATTTACTGAAGAAATTTGCAGGTTTATGCAAGTCCCTCCCAGTGATTATCATATATCGTGGTACGAAAATGTTCACTGTAGAAGTAAGGTGCAGCTCCTTCAGTTTAGGATAATAATGTTCCTAAAACTCCTCACATTTAAGGCAGTACCGATTTCATAAGGTATCCATGTCTAAAAACAAATTAACAATAGATTAAGAGGAGAATGCTCTACCCTACGCGTTTGCAGGTCTCAATACACACAAAAGTGCTGTTACTCTGATAATACTATTGATAAACAACATAAAATTTAGGAAATTTGACTATAAACGTAACACAGTTACATTATGAGCTAATTACCATTGACATTGCTGTCGTTGTGATTTCAGTTCAAAAATTGGTTTGAAGCAGCTATTCATGATGCCTTATCCTGTGTAAGCCTGTTCGCAACCAAATAACTCAACTACTCCTACTTGCATTCATTTGAATCTGCATACTCTATTCTTCTCTTGGTCTCCCACTGCAATTTGTACTCCATATTACGCCCCGTGATGTGTCCTATTAATCAAGTTGTGCGACCAACTTCTTTTTCCCCACGACTGGGTTCAGTACCTTCAGAGAAGTTACTACATCACCCATCTAATCTGAAGCACTCCTCTGCTGAACGGCATTTCGAAAGCTTTTAATTTTTTTTTGTCTGAACTGCTTATCGTCCAAGATTCCCTGCCGTACAAGACTACACCGCGTAACTAACTTTAGAAAAAAACATCCTAACACTTTAATCCATAATTTTTGAACATAGTTATTAGGAATGCTATCTGTCGTGAAATACTACTAAATTGTAACAAAAACGGTGCAGGCCGCATAAAATTATTTTATTTCAATGAAAGAGGCCCGCGTTCGCAGTTGCTCATCACGATGTCTTTCATCAGTTCGTCCTCCATTACATTTCAAGCTGACAGCGAGGAGTAACGATCTTACGATGATCATATATTGATCGAAACCGTAAACCAGTTCTTGAAATAAAATTATTTTATACGGTGTACACTGTTTTTATTATATGATAAGTTAAATTTATGTTACGTATTAATAAACATCACTCTTTCAGGAAAGCTTCATCTGATTTCTGCAGTGTGCGTCTTAGATCCTCTCTACACTGAAGAGCCAAAAAACTGGTACAACTGCCTAATATCGTGTAGGGTCCCCGCCAGTACGCAGAAGTGCCACGACACGACGTGCTGGATGGAATTAACACCATGAATCCTGCATGGGCTGTCCATAAATCAGTAAGAATACAAGCGGTTGGGATCTCTTCTGAACAGCACGTTGCACGGCATCCCAGATATGCTTCATACTCTTCGTGCCTGGGGAGTATGGTGGCCAGCGGTAATGTTTAAACTCAGAGGAGTGATCCTGCAGTTACAATGTAGCTATTCTCGACGTGTGGGGTGTCGCATTGTCTTGCTGGAATTGCCCAACTCCTTTGGAATGCACAATGGACATGAATGGACGCAAGTTATCCGAAAGGATGCTTACTTACGCGTCACCTTTCAGAATCGTATCTAGACGTATCCGGGGTCCCATATAACTCCAGGTGCACACGCCCCACACATCAGAAGCCTGCACGAGCTTGAACAGTCCCCTGCTAACATGCAAGTTACATGGATTCATGAATCTGTCTCCATACCCGTACACGTCTATCCCCTCGATACAATTTGAAACGAGACTCGTCCAACCATTCAACATTATTCCAGTCATCAACAATCCACTGTCAGTGTTGACGGGAGGCCACACGTAAAGCTTTGTGTCGTGCAGTCATCAAGGGTACACGAGTGGGTCTTCGGCTCCGAAAGCCCATATCGATGATATTTCGTTGAATGGTTCGCTCGCTGACACTTGTTGGTGGCCCAGCATTAAAATCGGCAGCAATTTACAGAAGTGTTGCACTTCTGTCACCTAGAACGAGTCTCTTCAGTCGTCGTTGGTTCTTTTCTTACAGGATCTTTATTCGGCAGCAGCGATGTCGTAAATTTGATGCTCTACCGTATTCCTGATATTCGCGGTACACTCGTGAAAAGATCGTACGGGAAAATCTCCATCGCTACCTCCGAGATGCTATGTTCCATCGCTCGTGCGCCGACTATAACAACACATCAAATTCTCTTCAATCTTGATAACCTGCCATTGTAGTAGCAGTAACCGATCTAACAACTGTGCCATACACTTTTATCCTATATAGGCGATGCCGACGGCATGACGTATTCTGCCCGTTTACGTATCTCAGTATATGAATACGCTTGGCGCTTCAGTACACATCGGCCATCAACACGTACTTTGCTGTCAAACACATCTACTACTTTTAGGGTTTCGTTTCATAATCTAGTTCTTCAACACACTCTGTTTTTATTCGCTTTGTTGATGTTCTCTTATAACCGCTTTTGAAAACACTGACCATTTTATTCAACTCATCTCCCGAGTCCTATGCCGTGACTGTTAGTACTACAACGTAATCACCAAAGTTCTACGTTTTTACTTGTCCCCACTGTAATTTCTTTCCCAACTTTCTGTTTTGTTCCCATTACAGTTTCTTCATTGAACGTAAATGTAGAAAGCCTACTGTATAACCGCAGGTTTGTCTTTCTTCTAGACGTTTTCAAAGGTACGTGGCATGGAGATTATCGTCTTTCCTGTTCCCATATTTCTCCGCATCCCAAACCGATCTTCCTCGAGGTTCTCATATCAGTTATTGCATTCTTCTGCAAATAATTCGTGTCTATATTTTGCAGTCGTGATTAATTAAACTGATGGTTCGGAAGTATTCACACATGTCAGGACCCACTCTTTTTGGAATTACATTTGTCTTGAATTCTGTGGGTATTTCATTTGTCTCATATATCTTGCACACCAGGTGCTGTTCCAAGGCTCTCAATAACTTTGATGGAATGACGTCCACTCCAGGGCCCTTGTTTTGCTGCCTTTCACTGCTCTGTCATATTCTTCTCCCAGTGACATAGCTTTATCTCATCTTCATCGTTGTCCGCTTCCAATTCTATGTTATTGCCCGTATATTCATTTCATCTTTAGAGCCCCACGCTGTCTTGCTTCCATCTGTCAGCTCTCCCTGTCGCTTACTTGTGCTAGTCATTTGAGGTCTTGATATTCATACAGAAGATTCTCTTTTCTCCGGAGTTCACTTTAATCTTCCTTTAGGTGCCAACCGTTATTCGCCTAGTTCTGCATGCTTCTTCATCCTTGTATTTCTCTTCTAGTCATTCCTGTATTTCAGTTTTTTTCTTCCTGTCAATGTTATTTTTGTATTCGCTTTTGCCTGCTGCAGCTGGTGCATTTTTATATGTTCTCCTTTCGCCATTTCGATTCAGTGTCACATGCGCTGTCCTAGGATTTCTACAGGACTGAACTTGTTTGCTTCTTAAATCTTGTACTGTCTCACTATTTCATACGTCAAGGTTACGTCCAACATCGACATTATGAAGCCCTAATAACTGTGAGACTCTCCCTCAAAGTCCACAGCTTTGTAATAGCATCGGATGGTCCTCTAAGAACTACATATCCCTCTCCATTGCTTTTCTAGAGCTGACTTAGTAGAAGTGTAAAACATAATGAAGTCTTCGGACGGAATGTGGATGTCAATTTTTTTTAAAAAAAGAAAGAATGAAACTTTGTAGAAATTTATTCGGAGGATTTGTTGAACCCAATGTCACTGAAATTTGTAACTAAGGTTATTTTTGGATTTCTTGATGGCAATGTAAAGTCACACAACGAAAAGACTTGCTTTCCACTTAGGCCTAAGTTTGGCGGATAATGAAAACACAGTTCAATTTCGACACTTAGATGGCAGTTAACATTGCTTGCCATTTCCTTAAACGTTGATTTTATTCCCTCTAAAGCAAGGGTTGTGGTCATCAAGTTCGTAACTTTAGTTACACCTTCCCCATAGATGTCATCTCAGGGAGCCTAATCTTCTGCACCTGATTTCACATTAACCGAGCTGGATACATAAATGAAGTTATTCCCCAGTAACTTCAGGGCAGGCTTCAACAGCCAGTTTGTGGTAATATATCTAACTTCCTTCCTTACACCCTACTACATTGTCCTTCCACTGTTAATCTTTACTTCAGTGTGAAACTGAATACAAAACACAGAAATAAACATTCTGATAAAAAAAATCGACACTTACAGGATTTTCATGATTTCTTCTATTTTTAACCAGTACAATATATATGAAACATGTTCGTGAATGAGTTATTGCTGGCTACAAAAATTTTATCATTAACATCACCAGCAACAATGATAGAAGCAATTTCTTAGACCTTGCATTGTTACCTATTAAGTCTACATCTACATCTACATTTATACTCCGCAAGCCACTCAACGGTGTGTGGCGGAGGGCACTTTACGTGCCACTGTCATTACCTTCCTTTCCTGTTCCAGTCGCGTATGGTTCGCGGGAAGAACGACTGTCTGAAAGCCTCCGTACGCGCTCTAATCTCTCTAATTTTACATTCGTGATCTCCTCGGGAGGTATAAGTAGGGGGAAGCCATATATTCCATACCTCATCCAGAAACGCACCCTCTCGAAACCTGGCGAGCAAGCTACACCGCGATGCAGAGCGCCTCTCTTCCAGAGTCTGCCACTTAAGTTTATTAAACATCTCCGTAACGCTATCACGGTTACCAAATAACCCTGTGACGAAACGCGCCGCTCTTCTTTGGATCTTCTCTATCTCCTCCGTCAACCCGATCTGGTACGGATCCCACACTGATGAGCAATACTCAAGTATAGGTCGAACGAGTGTTTTGTAAGCCACCTCCTTTGTTGATGGACTACATTTTCTAAGCACTCTCCCAATGAATCTCAACCTGGTACCCGCCTTACCAACAATTAATTTTATATGATCATTCCACTTCAAACCGTTCCGCACGCATACTCCCAGATATTTTACAGAAGTAACTGCTACCAGTGTTTGTTCCGCTATCATATAATCATACAATAAAGGATACTTCTTTCTATGTATTCGCAATGCATTACATTTGTCTATGTTAAGGGACAGTTGCCACTCCCTGCACCCAGTGCCTATCCGCTGCATATCTTCCTGCATTTCGCTACAATTTTCTAATGCTGCAACTTCTCTGTATACTACAGCATCATCCGCGAAAAGCCGCATGGAACTTCCGACACTATCTACTAGGTCATTTATATATATATATTGTGAAAAGCAATGGTCCCATAACACTCCCCTGTGGCACACCAGAGGTTACTTTAACGTCTGTAGACGTCTCTCCATTGATAACAACATGTTGTGTTCTGTTTGCTAAAAACTACTCAATCCAGTCACACAGCTGGTCTGATATTCCTTAGGCTCTTACTTTGTTTATCAGGCGACAGTGCGGAACTGTATCGAACGCCTTCCGGAAGTCAAGAAAAATAGCATCTACCTGGGAGCCTGTATCTAATATTTTCTGAGTCTCATGAACAAATAAAGCGAGTTGGGTCTCACACGATCGCTGTTTCCGGAATCCATGTTGATTCCTACATAGTAGATTCTGGGTTTCCAAAAACGACATGATACTCGAGCAAAAAACATGTTCTAAAATTCTACAACAGATCGACGTCAGAGATATAGGTCTATAGTTTTGCGCATTTGCTCGACGACCCTTCTTGAAGACTGGGACTACCTGTGCTCTTTTCCAATCATTTGGAACCCTCCGTTCCTCTAGAGACTTGCGGTACACGGCTGTTAGAAGGGGGGCAAGGTCTTTCGCGTACTCTGTGTAGAATCGAATTGGTATCCCGTCAGGTCCAGTGGACTTTCTTCTGTTGAGTGATTCCAGTTGCTTTTCTATTCCTTGGACACTTATTTCGATGTCAGCCATTTTTTCGTTTGTGCGAGGATTTAGAGAAGGAACTGCAGTGCGGTCTTCCTCTGTGAAACAGTTTTGGAAAACGGTGTTTAGTATTTCTGCTTTACGCGTGTCATTCTCTGTTTCAATGCCATCATCATCCCGGAGTGTCTGGATATGCTGTTTCGAGCCACTTACTGATTTAACGTAAGACCAGAACTTCCTAGGATTTTCTGTCAAGTCGGTACATAGAATTTTACTTTCGAATTCACTGAACGCTTCACGCATAGCCCTCCTTACGCTAACTTTGACATCGTCTGGCTTCTTTTTGTCTGAGAGGTTTTGGCTGCGTTTAACCTTGAAGCTCTCTTTGCTTTCGCAGTAGTTTCCTAACTTTGTTGTTGTACCAAGGTGGGTTTTTCCCGTCCCTCAGAGGTTTACTCGGCACGTACCTGTCTAAAACGCATTTTACGATTGCCTTGAACTTTTTCCATAAACAATTAACATTGTCAGTGTCGAAATATAAATTTTCGTTTTGATCTGTTAGGTAGTCTGAAATCTGCCTTCAATTACTCTTGCTAAAAAGATAAACCTTCCTCCCTTTTCTTATATTCCTATTAACTTCCAGATTCAGGGATGCTGCAACGGCCTTATGATCACTGATTCCCTGTTCTGCACATACAGAGTCGAAAAGTTCAGGTCTGTTTGTTATCAGTAGGTCCAATATGTTATCTCCACGAGTCGGTTCTCTGTTTAATTGCTCGAGGTAATTTTCGGATAGTGAACTCAGTATAATGTCACTCAATGCTCTGTCCCTACCACCCGTCCTAAACGTCTGAGTGTCCCAGTCTATATCTGGCAAATTAAAATCTCCATCTAAGACTATAACATGCTGAGAAAATTTATGTGAAATGTATTCCAAATTTTCTCTCAGTTGTTCTGCCACTAATGCTGCTGAGTCGGGAGGTCGGTAAAAGGAGCTAATTATTAACCTAGCTCGGTTGTTGAGTGTAACCTCCACCCATAATAATTCACAGGAACTATCCACTTCTACTTCACTACAGGATAAACTACTACTAACAGCGACGAACACTCCACCACCGGTTGCATGCAATCTATCCTTTCTAAACACCGTCTGTACCTTTGTAAAAATTTCGGCAGAATTTATCTCTGGCTTCAGCCAGCTTTCTGTACCTATAACGATTTCAGCTTCGGTGCTTTCTATCAGCGCTTGAAGTTCCGGTACTTTACCAACGCAGCTTCGACAGTTGACAATTAACAATACCGATTGCTGCTTGGTCCCCGCATGTCCTGACTTTGCCCCGCACCCGTTGAGGCTGTTGCCCTTTCTGTACTTGCCCAAGGCCATCTAACCAAAAAAACGGCCCAGCCCACGCCACACAACCCCTGCTACCCGTGCAGTCGCTTGTTGCATGTAGTGGACTCCTGACCTATCCAGCGGAACCCGAAACCCCATCACAATATGGCGCAAGTCGAGGAATCGGCAGCCCACATGGTCGCAGAACCGTCTCAGCCTCTGATTCAGACCCTCCACTCGGCTCTGTACCAAAGGTCCGCAGTCAGTCCTGTCGACGATGCTGCAGATGGTGGGCTCTGCTTTCATCCCGCTAGCGAGACTGGCAGTCTTCACCAAATCAGATAGCCGCTGGAAGCCAGAGAGGATTTCCTCCCATCCATAGCAACACACATCATTGGTGCCGACATGAGCGACCACCTACAGATGGGTGCACCCTGTACCCTTCATGGCATCTGGAAGGACCCTTTCCACATCTGGAATGACTCCCCCCGGTATGCACACGGAGTGCACATTGGTTTTATTCCCCTCTCTTGCTGCCATTTCCCTAAGGGGCCCCATTACGCGCCTGACGTTGGAGCTCCCAACTACCAGCAAGCCCACCCTCTGCGACCGCCCGGATCTTGCAGACTGAGGGGCAACCTCTGGAACAGGACAAGCAGCCATGTCAGGCCGAAGATCAGTATCAGCCTGAGAACGAGCCTGAAACCGGTTCGTCAGACAAACTGGAGAGGCCTTCCGTTCAGCCCTCCGGAATGTCTTTCGCTCCCTGCCACACCTTGAGACGACCTCCCACTCTACCACAGGTGAGGGATCAGCTTCAATGCGGGCAATATCCCGGGCAACCACAGTCTTAGTCCGATCGGGGAATGCGTGGGACGAGCTGGCCGTCCCCGACAAACCCCCATCCGGACCCCCCCAGTGATGCCCACTGGCAACAGCCTCAAGCTGTGTGACCGAAGCCAACACTGCATGAAGCTGGGAGCGAAGGGATGCCAACTCAGCCTGCATCCGAACACAGCAGTTGCAGTCCCAATCCATGCTAAAAACTGATGTGCAAAGAACGTCTGAACTAATCTACAGAGAGCGCAAACAAATCGACAAAATTTAAACGGTTATTAAAATGCAAGATTGCCTAGTAAATGCAGTAATGCTGCTACTTGCGCACTGCTGACACACTGCTCGGCGGCGGAAGGAGATACGCGATTTTACACTATTCAGGTACTAAAACGCGATGCTACAACTCTCAAATACTATAATACGCCCGAAATTTATGAATTAAACAATGCAAGTACCAAAAACACGCAAAGAAATTAAGAATTAAACTATGTAACAAATGAGTGAGCTAGGAGTATACGACTTGCTGCGGCTGCTGCTTATCCAACGGCGGCAGGGAGCACACTGACTGTGACCAACCGACACTGGCCGTTCAAAACAAAAACAGAAGACAAACGATTACGCGAATTTACACTATTCAGGTACTTAAACGCGATGCTACAACTCTCAAATACTATAATACGCCCGAAATTTATGAATTAAACAATGCAAGTACCAAAAACACGCAAAGAAATTAAGAATTAAACTATGTAACAAATGAGTGAGCTAGGAGTATACGACTTGCTGTTGCAGCTGCTTATCCAACGGCGTCAGGGAGTGCTATATTCCCATTCCAAGGAGTAGAATGGACTGCTTTCGATCGGGACCGTTACAAAGGCTCAGTTCTTTTCAGCGATTACCACCAGACGACCTGATATTGGAACAGAGTGGATGCCCAAAAGGTAATAAACGATAGGTATTTATCAGTTCTCGAATTTACTCGAAAACCTTGGCTGTAATGGCATCGAAATTCTGACAACCCAGCCCCCAGGATTGAACCTTGAAGGATGGTCCGCACGTTCAAGACCTAGTTGTGGAAGGCCTTACAGACTTTATCAACTGAAGAGACTTTGCACGACTTTTTGTAAGAAATAGGTCCACCCCGATCAACGAGGTCAATCTGGCCTAAATCCTGCATGGACGCTGGCATCACATCCTGTTAGGCCCCTTGTATTCTGTACGGCATGACCACTTTGTGTAGAGGTCTACCTAAGTCTGGGACACATGTCGCTCGGGACGCACGTTTGGTAGACGTCCAGGGTTGACACATAGGGTCATTATAAGGCATAGGAGTAGCGTTCAGTCTGATATCATACCCAAGCACTCCACTTGTCCAGCCAGAGCAGCGAGTTCTTTCCGTGATCGCAACAACAATCGACACCGCTGTCCTTACCTCCGATCCGTGGACTGGATACCAGGTCTCTCGCACTCTGTCCATGTCTCCTCCACTAAAGAACATCTTCTGCCTCCACGCCTCCACTCATCTGCATGTGGGCAATGGGACCATGGTTTGGAAGTCTATGGAGACATAACCACTCACGGTGTCACAAGTACCTCTCACTCCATTGTTACCAGAGCAGTCCAGTGCCGCGAACGCGCCACTACCTCCACCACATCCGCTGCCCTGTGCTGGGATGCCTGAGGGTTTCGGCCCCAGGCATTCACTGGTGGAGAGTTCTGCCAAACAACCAGCCCCCTACCTCCGACAATGGTATCGGTCAGGATATATTCGGCCATGCATGCAGATTTCCAGATGGGGGGGGGGGGGGGGGGAAGGCGATTTAATATCGCCGGAAACAAAGGATATCGATTGTGGGGCCGCAGTAGTTGCAGCTCGTGGAAGAGAAGCGCCACCTGCAAAGCGGATAGAGGGTCACATGGGATAAGCCACTAACAATCTTGGGCTAAGCAATTCATCTGGGCTCATTCTTGTATAGCACGACACTTGAGCAAATATTTTCCATGCGTAGCTGCTTTACACATACTGACCGTGCTATGGACTTGGACATTTTCGATGTTGTTATTGGCATTCTTCCCGTATTCCGCTCACTACGAAATTGGATTCGCTTATAGATTGCGTATTTGTCTCTTGTGTTATTTAAAATACAGGTACGTAGACATAACAAATAAAGTCATATATGGAAATTCAATGACGAAACGTAATAATTACGAACACTATTTTGCTCAGCGCAAGTCACTGCCATCTAGCTATTTACAGTGTACAGATATATCTCTTCTACGTAGAATGACCTCTGAAGTTCTTTTTCTTTTAGTTATTAATTTTTTAATTTTTTCTTTAACAATTTATTTGTCTATATTGTCTGTTACATGGACTTGCCCTTTACACAATTTGTGGTAGTCTTCTGCTCTCTTACTACTTTACAATCTTCGACTTAGTCCACCACTTTCGTACAACAGTAATACCATGAACTAACAAATTATCATGAACTACAATGCTACCCCATTCCTTCTAGAGATTAATATCCCATCCAACAATTAATCCTTATTTTACGACATATTCCCTCTTGTGTCTTGTACTGCACATTTCAACTTATCTCGTTCCTCTATTCATACATACAAAACTTTTAACGAAATTTCCTACTATTGACAAATGAAATAAGTTTCAAAAATCTCTGCAGATCGGCTGGTTTGTGGTTTTATGATCATTTCTTTCTCTCAACACTCACGTCAGGCTCCATCTTTACATTCCTCTTTATTATCATTTCCAAAAGTCTGCTCACGAGCAGTTCACTACGTGGGGTTTCCATAAATTGTGGTTGGCATTGTTATATCCCTATTCACACTTTGCAACTTCTCCTTATTCTCTTTTACACCACTAAACCTCCATCTGCCTAACATTAAATATTCTTTTCAGTAACTGCATTTTCTTGCAGGGACTGTCCTTTTTCATCATTCACACACATTTACGCGACTCCACTGTAAAATTTTCCTTGACGTATCTTCAAGAGCTAAGTTACGCTATTGTATTCTCCCAGTCACCTTATTTTCTGCTGCATAATAATAAGGTCTGCCATTATCTTAATACCTTTTAGTAACAAACTATCACTTCCTTTCAGTGACATTTTACTCCATCCGACCACACACTTCAGTGTATCATACCTGCATGACATGCAATATTGAAGACAGTGCTTCTCTTCCAAACCTATGTTCCCCTTCAATCAGTTATTTCAGCACCTCAAAAACTTTAACAAAGTAATAACTTATATTCAGTCGCCGATCCAGTGATCGGAATGGGTTGATACTGTGAAAACCTCGTACTATATTCTCGTGTTTCATTCCTGAATTTATCGCATGTATTCCAATGCTACCCTACGACCTTTACAAAATGTATCATGTTTCGAAAGTAACTTTAAGTATTATCATGTAATATAACTGCCTTTACTATTCAGAATATTTTAACTGTCAGTGATAATATGAAACTCAAAAATAACTGCCACAAATAGAGCTCAACCCACATTTATGTGCCACTGATCTGTCTGAAAAAATATCTGTTCCTAAAGGTATACCGACTTTTTGTTTAAACAGATTCTCGATTTAAAATTATGTCACCAATTCTACTTCTTATCACAATTTCTATATCAATTTCCAAATTGTGTGCTATTTATATAGCATTTCTTCTCAATACTTTCAGTTTGTAAAAATAGAATACTAACGATCCTTATCCCCACCTAAATCCGATTCCGTTTTCCATTTGATCATTAATAAATATCGTTAGTTAGTGATTAGGCCAGGAGACACTTCAGTGCCTTATTAACATTCTCCAAGTCTGGCTTTGTACCTGACGTACATTCGCACCTATTTGTATCCAAACTTGTCTACTTTCACTAAGCTTTCCCTCAGTCCTTATCGTATTTTCTTCTTGAACCTTCATCTTATAGCCTTATTCAACCCTTGCCTTGCTGAACTCAACTTCATTTACTAGAGACTTCGAAATATCAACTAAATTCACTTGTCGATTCTACTAGTGTTGCTGTCGACCTAAACAATACATTCAGTGTAATATCCAACTATGTAATACTAGAACAAGATCAACACAATGCTTGTATTGAATGCTGAGCTGACAGAAATTAAGCAGTATATCAAAGCGCATGAAATCACAAGACGCTATAGTGGCTTGACGACGTGACATCTCAACTGCTTACGTTACAACGGATCAGCTTGTGGAGCCTTTAAGGAAAACGATCTTTGCAAGATTGCTTTCATCATTGTCGTACATGTCGATCACGTGGACGGATTTGTTGAGATGTGTTGGGTCCAAAAAATGATTACCTTTAGTTTGCATAGCCAGTAACTCGAACAGCACTTCTTTCAGGAATATATCTTTCAACAGGGCGTTGTATATCGGATGTTGCTTGTGCTGCCAGACAATCCTCACACAGAGAGTGTTTGACTGTTGTGAGTGTACTATAAAAGTCTCTCACCCACAAAAAGCATGACGTCATTACTTGCCGAGAGACTGGTACCCTAGTAATCGACAGCCATTGCAATTGATGAATTTGGGCATAGAGGAGAAGAAACATGGAATGAGGTATCATACCAGTCACATAAGCTCAATTTGACTCGATGCTCACGCAAGATAGAGCTATTAATGCTGTCAGAGTTACCAACTTTTCTGTATTCAATTTAGTACCCTTGTATCCAAAGACTGTCAACGCCATTTCTGCAGTGGTAACACAGGTTCGCGTCATGTCACCAGAGCTAAGTGCTATCGACCGTGGATAGGATTAGGCTGGGTGACAGACCGGTTGTGCAGAACACTGTTGGTGAGCCAGTGCACTCAGCCCGTGTGAGGCCAACTGTGGAGCCAAGTTACCGAGAAGCAGCGGTTCTGGTCACGAAAACTGACAATGGTCAGCAGATCGGTGTGCAGATCCACATGCCTTAAATTTCCTCATCCAGAGAACAGAACAATTTTTGAACGTAGTTTACGTTCGTGAATACATAATACACTCCTGGAAATGGAAAAAAGAACACATTGACACCGGTGTGTCAGACCCACCATACTTGCTCCGGACACTGCGAGAGGGCTGTACAAGCAATGATCACACGCACGGCACAGCGGACACATCAGGAACCGCGGTGTTGGCCGTCGAATGGCGCTAGCTGCGCAGCATTTGTGCACCGCCGCCGTCAGTGTCAGCCAGTTTGCCGTGGCATACGGAGCTCCATCGCAGTCTTTAACACTGGTAGCATGCCGCGACAGCGTGGACGTGAACCGTATGTGCAGTTGACGGACTTTGAGCGAGGGCGTATAGTGGGCATGCGGGAGGCCGGGTGGACGTACCGCCGAATTGCTCAACACGTGGGGCGTGAGGTCTCCACAGTACATCGATGTTGTCGCCAGTGGTCGGCGGAAGGTGCACGTGACCGTCGACATGAGACCGGACCGCAGCGACGCACGGATGCACGCCAAGACCGTAGGATCCTACGCAGTGCCGTAGAGGACCGCACCGCCACTTCCCAGCAAATTAGGGACACTGTTGCTCCTGGGGTATCGGCGAGGACCATTCGCAACCGTCTCCATGAAGCTGGGCTACGGTCCCGCACACCGTTAGGCCGTCTTCCGCTCACGCCCCAACATCGTGCAGCCCGCCTCCAGGGACGAATGGAGACGTGTCGTCTTCAGCGATGAGAGTCGCTTCTGCCTTGGTGCCAATGATGATCGTATGCGTGTTTGGCGCCGTGCAGGTGAGCGCCACAATCAGGACTGCATACGACCGAGGTACACAGGGCCAACACCCGGCATCATGGTGTGGGGAGCGATCTCCTACAGTGGCCGTACACCATTGGTGATCGTCGATGGGACACTGAATAGTGCACGGTACATCCAAACCGTCATCGAACCCATCGTTCTACCATTCCTAGACCGGCAAGGGAACTTGCTGTTCCAACAGGACATTGCACGTCCGCATGTATCCCGTGCCACCCAACGTGCTCTAGAAGGTGTAAGTCAACTACCCTGGCCAGCGCAGATCTCCAGATCTGTCCCCCATTGAGCATGTTTGGGACTGGATGAAGCGTCGTCTCACGCGGTCTGCACGTCCAGCACGAACGCTGGTCCAACTGAGGCGCCAGGTGGAAATGGCATGGCAAGCCGTTCCACAAGACTACATCCAGCATCTCTACGATCGTCTCCATGGGAGAATAGCAGCCTGCATTGCTGTGAAAGGTGGATATACACTGTACTAGTGCCGACATTGTGCATGCTCTGTTGCCTGTGTCTATGTGCCTGTGGTTCTGTCAGTGTGATCATGTGATGTATCTGACCCCAGGAATGTGTCAATAAAGTTTCCCCTTCCTGGGACAATGAATTCACGGTGTTCTTATTTCAATTTCCAGGAGTGTACATAGTTGTTTCTGAGGTGTTATATTAATGTGAATAATGAAGGACGCTTATAATTTTTTTTTGTTGATTTAGACCGTCATTTCAAGATCTATCACGCCTGAATCAAGAGTGTCAACGGAAGTCTTGTGTTTTAGTTCATACAAAATCATTAGTTTCCATACTGAACGAGTGCAGTAACCAATTTTAAAACAACATTTGTAACTAATATTATATGGATTTCATGTTCGCTGTACATATCCGAATTCTATCAATCGTAAGGGAGAGTCATGTATCTTCGCCTGTTTCATCTGCTTCATCCATTCAGCTGTTAAACTAATTATCTTCTACGTCATTGAATGATTTCTTCTAGGCATCGTTTTTTACTTATTTGATTCTATTCTGTTCCCACTATTTCACCTCTCAAATCTATCCATTCGTCTTCTGCTGTCTTCCTACCAATTCTAGTCAATCGTTGCCTAATGCGTACTCTGAAACTATCAACAACCTCTGGTTCTTTTAGGTTGTCCTGGTCCCATCCCCTTAGTGTGCTACCTTCTTGTAATTTCCTTACTTTTAATCCACAGTTGGTAACCAATAAACTGTTTGTCAGAGTCCACATCTCCCTGTAGGAGCCGGCCAGGATGGCCGAGCGATTCTAGGCGCTACAGTCTGGAACCGCGCGACCGCTACGTCGCAGGTTCGAATCCTGCCTCGAGCATGGCTGTGTGTGATGTCCTTAGGTTTTCTTAGGTTTAAGTATTTCTAATATCTAGGGGACTGAAGACGTCAGAAGTTAAGTCGCATAGTGCTGAGAACCATTTGAACCATTTTTCCCCTAGGAATGTCCTAAAGTTTAAAATCTCATTCCGAAATCTCTGTCTTACGATTATATAACCAATCCGAAACTTTAGGTATCTGCAGGTCTCCTCCATGTATACAGACTTATTTCACGATTCTTAAACCAAGTGTTAATTATGAATAAATTGTGTTCTGTAAACAATTCTAGCAGTCGGCTGCCTCTTTCATTACTTTCCCCAAGTTCATATTGACCTGGAGCTTTTTGTTCTCATCCTTTTACAACCATCGAATTCCATTGTCCGATAAAAATTAAACTTTCGTCTCCCTTTTCTTCTTTGCCACATCAAACATTTCTTCAATCTCTTCATTATCTGCGGAAGAAGTTGGCATCTAAACTTGTACTACTTTGATGGGTGTAGGCTTTGTGTCTGTCTTGGCTACGAAAATGAGTTCTCTACGCTGTTCATAGTAGCTTCACCACATTCCTACTTTCTTATTCATTATCACAACCACTCCGGAATTACCCATGTTTGATTTTGTATTTATAACCCAGTATTCACCTAACGAAAAGTCGTCTTCCTCCAGCAACCGAACATCACTAATTCTCACTAATTTAACTCCAGCCTATACATTTCCCTTTTTAAATTTTCTAATGTACCTGCACAATTAATGTATGTAGCTTTCCAAGCTCCGATCAGCAGAACGCCAGTTTCCTTTCTGCTGATGACAACATCCTCCTGAGTAGTCCCCGACTGGAGCTCCGAATCAAGCACTATTTTACATCCAGATTATTTTACCCAAGAGGATTTCATCATTATTTAACCAAACAGTAGAGCTGCATGCCCTCGGGAAAAAATTAGGTTCAAAATGGTTCAAATGGCTCTGGGCACTATGGGACTTAACTTCTAAGGTCACCAGTCCCCTAGTACTTACAACTACTTAAACCTAACTAACCTAAGGACATCACACACAGCCATGCCCGAGGCAGGATTCGAACCTGCGACCGTAGCGGTCTCGCGGTTCCAGATTGAAGCACCTAGAACCGCTCGGCCACTCCGTGTGGCAAAAATTAGGCCTGTAGTTTCTCCTTGCTTCAAGCAACTCGCAGTATCAGCGCAGCAAGGCCATTTTGGTTGATATTACAAGGCCAGATAAGTCAGTAGTCCTGGATGTTGTCCCTGCACTACAATAAAGGGTGTTGCCCCTCTTCAGAAACCACATGTATGTCTGGCCTCTTATCAGATAACCCTCCGTTGTGGCTGCACCTGCAGTACTTGTACCTGTATCGCTGAGACACGAAAGCCACCCCACTAATGGCAAAGTCCGTGGTCCATGCGGAAAGAATATGACTGAAGTTGCAGGTAATATTTGAATATACTACTCAGAAACAACTATGTGTTATGTATTCACGAACGTAAACTACCTTCAAAAATTACTACCTATATTGAAAGCAGGCCGGTGTGGCCGAGCGGTTCTAGGGGCTACAGTCTGGAACCGCACGACCGCTACTGTCGCAGGTTCAAATCCTGCCTCGGGCATGGATGTGTGTGATTGTCCTTAGATTAGTTTGGTTTAAGTAGTTCTAAGTTCTAGGGGACGGATGACATCAGGGGGGGGGGGTCCGACAGCCGATATGCTGCAGTCATTCCACCAGGAAGGAGGTACACGTCTCGTGTTGTCTGTGGTTCAACCGTGGCTAGACAACCTCTTCGCGGTTGAGTCCGCATTGTTACTTGATGCCAGGAAGGGCTCTCAACAAGGAAAGTGTCCAGGAGTCCAAAGTGATGTTATTCGGACATGGAGGAGATACAGAGACACAGGAACCGTCGATGACATGCCTCGCTCAGGACGCCCAAGGGCTACTACTATTGCAATGGATGACCGCCACCTACGGATTATGTCTCGGAGGAACCCTGACAGCAACGCCACCATGTTGAATAATGCTTCTCGTTCAGCCACAGGACATCGTGTTACGTCTCATACTGTGCAACAGGCTGCATGATGCGCAACTTCACTCGCGACGTCCATGGCGAGGTCCACCTTTGCAACGACGACACCATGCAGCGCGGTACAACATAGTGTTCAGAGCCATTTGAAACATTTCAACCAATATTGAAAATTAATCATAAGTTACAAAAATGTTTACTCACCTAACTAAAGGTCCGTGTACCCTTTTAATTGAGGTTATATTTCGTTTTATGTTCCTCCCGTTAATCCCATACAGGAGTTCGTGTAGCAAAATGAAGCTGTATTTTATCACAGTGAAAGTTACAAAATGGATAGTTTTCTTTAAATTAGAATTCTGTGAGCTGTATATTCGATAGACTGACATCTTCTACAATCAAACAGCTTTGGTTCAGTAATTTATATTTAAAACGGGGAAATAAACAGACGTACTTGACAACAGAGCCAAGAAAACGATGCTATTTATTTTAAACCTGTTATTAAGACAATATTAATGATAACCACCTACAACGTTATTGGTAAGTCATAGTAATAGGAACACAAAATAGTTATGACTCTCCTACGAACAGTTATTTACTTCCATAACATAACCCATATAACTAAAACATCATATGGATTACACGTGTTCTGAAATTGTAACATATGTTTCTAGGTTCTTGACTACTTTGTGATTCAACTTTGTGTCGTGAGTAAATGGTACAACTGATATTGAAATAACAGGGCACAGGAAGCAAAAAAGAACGAGTATTTTATTATAACTGGAGAGCTATGGATCTAATATGTATTTAACTATTAAATTTATATCTTCATAAACCTGTATATGGAGGAGGTAATTGCTATAAAGTAATACTGAATGATATAGCATTATGTAACGTAGATTTATAATCATTTGTGATGTAGTAAACATTATCTGAAAGTTAATTATGTACGTTTTACCAGTTTTAATTCCTTCTTTCGCGTTGTCGGATGAAAACCAATGAATAAATGGCAGTACTGTCGGAACCGTATCTACTTTGCAGCTAAGAGTTTTATTAAAAAATTGTGCAACTGGCAGGTAATAGTCAGTATTAGTATATACAGCATGTAGAGCTGTGTTCTCTGTAAAAATAGCTCCAAACCCATATATTACAATATTCTACCGTTTATATTGAAAAGTACGTTATGTAGGAAGATAGAAATGACATATTAAATATTTACAAGTGAGAAATAAATTTATTCGAACGTTGTACTGCGTGCTATAAAGCAAATTTTTGTGACATGTTGATAGCTTCTGTGGGGCCAAATAGGTAATTAGTTGATCTGCTTCTTAAAATTTGGCCCTATATAGGACTAGAGAGCCTCGGTATAATATGGATACTTATGTTAAAACTGGAACCACTAGACGTTGGAAAGTATTTTGTGTACTTGTGAATGTGTAATGTTCTTTGGTATGATTTATAACACCAAATAGTAAATCTCCGTATTATGTTCATACTGCACAAAATACGGTAAAAATGTTGTTACAATGTCTAAAAGTGTTGACCATTGAAAAACATATTCAGTGAAGTTTGTGCTAAATGTTAATCATTAAGTTTTAAATTGCGCTATAAAACGTTGTACTGAACTGCATAATTTTTAACTCTTAAAACCTATATCTTGATTAATTTGTGCAACTGCAGGGAAATAAATATTGTAAAATATTTCAGTGTATCACACATTGCCACGCATTTAATGAAGCAGTGACATTTATGTTAGTAACAGCTGAGTGAGTCGGTTAGAATTTCAGTCGTGAGCCAGATTCACAAGACAACAGTAATAATATGATATTTAATATTGTGACGAGACTCTTGGTGGAAATTCTTCAGAGGACGGAAATAAACGTCGCAAAAAAACGAGTTTTCCTCAACGCTGTTTTAATTTTTATTGGAAGTCTTACATAAGTTTTATCCTATGTTATTTAATATGAAGTTTTCGCCAGTTAAAAAACCATGCTCTGGATTTGAAACGGTACGTAACTTAACGGCATTGTTTTCTCAATGATTCAAAGACAAGTGTTGAGGCACATCAATTTTATTTTGTAGCGTATTTCATCGTAACTCTGGCCATACTGTACGAAATGATGCGTGAAAGTTACTCGCTTACGAAGTTAATTATGTGTGGTACTGTGCCTATTACTGTAGTAAGCATTCAGATCGCCATGATTTTAACAGGAGTAATGAAGCCACAGGCTCCACGTGCCCAAATCAAGACTTTTGAACGTAAACAGACTTCCGTGATGAACAAAGACGTTTTAAAGTAGATAGAATTTCTTGACCAACATTAGTACGCTATGCATTGCATTTCGTTCCTGTTTCACCACTTATTCATTGCATTTTCATCTCCATATTTGTTCGTTTGCTATCCGTGTTTCCCAAAATTAAACCCTACGTTTGATAAATTTCGTAATTGCTGTACCTTTCGTGTCCTAGATAACTAACAGCGAGATTCCACTACAATTCACATATCTTTGATGACTAAATTGTTACAATCACAAATGACATCTCAATTAGGACTGAATGATGACTATGTTGCTACGGAGTTTTGGGACTTAAAGACCACAACAGATCTTAAAGTAAGAGTGAACAGTGTAAAAATATCTGTCTAATATCACGTAGTTAGTTCAGCCCTGAATCACATCATTGAGTCTTTTCACCTGATTTGTAGCATTCGCTGCAAATATTTGCGATAATACGCAATCAGCGTTTCCTATACGCAATAGTATTATGTTGTTCTATAGTATTAAGTATTTATTGTCTCAGGTACAATTAGAGTACGGCATAATTCTAAAGAGGTTAGGGTAAACATTACGGTTTTTCAGTATGTTCTGCTATTGTCTTCACAGCAGAAATAAAACTGCGAGCACCTTTGCCGTCATATGTTGACAGCATGTTACCTACTTTTTGTTCAACGGGCTATTGTCAGAAACGTGTGTCGGGTCGTTGTTCAGCTGGAGTGAATGGAGCTTAGGTGGAAAACTGGGCGCTGCAGAGGGATTTGAACAGGGACAACAGTCAAACACACATAGAACAGAGGTTGGTTTATGTATCACAACAGCTGTGTTTATGGCTACGGATATTTTATGGAGAATGAGGCAGCCTTCTAAACATGCAGCCAATCCCGACGACGAACGCTTGTCGGAAATACGCTAGTGCACTACATCAGGCAAATAACCTTGTGTTTCATATGCTGTTGACTAAGGAAGGAATCCATTGTCATCGAAATCGTTCATGGAGACGTACACTATATTGGTCGTCGTGCGTAACTTCTGCTCAAAATGTCAGACGCGCTGGAACGAAATTCCATAAACATTTGAAAACTTAGTTCTATGCACGCCGCCGAACTTCTAATTCTTCATCTATATGTACAGCTATAACTAAGCTCTGCACAAAACCTTACGGCTTGTTTTAGAAAATATTTAGGTTACCATTGTCATTTCTCTTTTTCTACTTCAGTTACTGAATAATTTGATGAGGGGAGGGGAGGTATGATTTGGATAGATCAGCCACAGAACGATCTCAAATTTATCTGATTTTACTATTATTGCCATTTCGCAAGATGTATGTGGGAGAAAGTAACATGGCTTTTCTCTTCAAAGAAAGAGAATTCTAGACTGATGAACAATACAAAATAATCGTTAGTTCCACTTTAAACGACTCCGGAATCAGTCGACTAGAGCCATAACGGAACTGATATTTCCGGTGGCTGTCTGCCGGTCACGTTATCAATGAATTATTTCATGCTGACGATAGAAAGAATTCCACTCTCTGGACCAGCTGTGGGCACTGAGCTTCCTGCAGTCAGTTACTGATTTCTTGTGATCGAATATCTGCATCTCCTTTGTACAACTGAGCTTCCTCATGTAGCCTTTTACATTATTAATGAATTGATTTCTGTTCCCAATACTACTCTGGGATCACTGTAAAGATGAAATGATGTAGGTCAACCTTTGTCAGTGACACAATCCCGGTAGAGCGAGTTAAGTCTTTCGATCTTGTTTGAGGCATCTATCGTTACGTTACTAACGCGATCGGTGCTTTGCAACTGTACAGTATAATTTTCCAGATCTACTGACTTCAGGTAGAGCCAAAACTACTCATGATTTTCGTCAGATTTTTATGTGCAATGTTAATTTCGAAGTCACTGAAAGCTTCTCACTTTTCTCACCATATGACAAATTCAGCTTCATGAAGGCTTTATTTTCAAAGGGCTTTTGTCTTTTACCTTCTTGATGAAACTGTCTTCGACTTCCTAGCAAATTACTGCCACGGTTGTTGAATCCATGACTCTCGCCTCTGTTAGTAACGTACATGTCAAACAAGCTGTACAACATTCATGAAGTTTATCCTATCCATGCTGCTGTCAACTTCTGCTACTAAGATTATTGTTTGATGTTGACAACTCCGATAAGTAGCGAGCTGTTGCATTTTTCACTCGTCTTAAAAATTACTTTTTCATACTCACTACGACTCATTTGAACTTTAATTAGTTCCATTATATATTTTTGATAACCTTCCCTCTCCTGGGTAAAGTGACGTATTCGATTCCGTTCGGTACTAGAAGAAGCTATAAATTACTTTTACTAGTCGGTTCTTTAAGGAATTGCTGATGGTACTTTCACGAATCCCTGTCCCTAGGACTGTTTTAATCGCATCAGTCATCCAACCTATAGGTGGCATACTGAAAGCTCCGTCTCATGCCAGACATTATCTTATAACTTACGCGCAATTCTCTTTGAAACTTCGCTCCACTAATACTCATAGAGGACAGGCTTCTGTGACCATCAGCTGCAGCCATAAAACGAATTTATGTAGAATTATCATGCCATTTCCTCATACCACTGGATACGATTGTACGTACATGTGTGGATATAACAACACCCAGTGACACGCATACCACTTGTACGGCCGCCACGTGATCCACATCGTTTCAGAGTGTAGTGCGGGCTGTATCAGTATGAGTGGGAGAGTTCAGAGGGGACTATGGTACTGACAGTGGAGCAACGGATGTTCGTTGTGGAAAGTTACGTAACAACAAACTCGTGGTAACAGTGTGGTCAGTGGTTTGCTGACAGGTAGTGTCAAAGTACTAGCACAGAGTGACATGCAACGCTTACTCCGAAAATGGCATCCGACAGGATCTGTTTTGAACAAGTGAAAAAAAAAAAATCCGAAATGTGACTGCACACTCGAACGTGTGTCTGCAGTTCACCAGAAAACGCTTCGGAGTCCTACCAAATCAAACTGACGCCTGTCGCACGAGACTGGCGTATCACGTCGATCAGGCGGACGAACACTCCACCTGGGCCAGTTCTCCGGACCACTTTTATTTGCTCCACCCTGTACAATTCTTACAGTAATGTAGATTTAATCGATGTGCACTCTTTGAATTCTTTGAAACTATTGCTATTCATTTCACGTAATTGGAAGAAACACATTAACATTATTCTTTAATATTTTCGTTGCTTCCTTGTCCTTATTCACATTCGTAGGCAGAAACTGGAATGCTCACTCACGGGATTGCGATAGACTCTCAGACATGCGATTCGGATCTTTGTGTTTGGAGACCTACAGCTTGTCGCAATGAGCCGGCAACGAAGAAAAGAGTTGATGGAGTACAGTTATTGGTATTAGACTGTGTTTGAAATACTATCTTAAATACCAACTTTTCCCGGATACACTCTGTGTGAGACTGCTAATTGTGAGGAAAATACCAAGTATCTCCATTCGCCTCTAGCTTCTTTCCGTACCCTGCACGTAAGATACCTGACACGAAAGCTACCGAGATGCCGACAGTAAAGCGTTGTACAAGACCACGCGGCAGATATACACTCCTGGAAATTGAAATAAGAACACCGTGAATTCATTGTCCCAGGAAGGGGAAACTTTATTGACACATTCCTGGGGTCAGATACATCACATGATCACACTGACAGAACCACAGGCACATAGACACAGGCAACAGAGCATGCACAATGTCGGCACTAGTACAGTGTATATCCACCTTTCGCAGCAATGCAGGCTGCTATTCTCCCATGGAGACGATCGTAGAGATGCTGGATGTAGTCCTGTGGAACGGCTTGCCATGCCATTTCCACCTGGCGCCTCAGTTGGACCAGCGTTCGTGCTGGACGTGCAGACCGCGTGAGACGACGCTTCATCCAGTCCCAAACATGCTCAATGGGGTACAGATCCGGAGATCTTGCTGGCCAGGGTAGTTGACTTACACCTTCTAGAGCACGTTGGGTGGCACGGGATACATGCAGACGTGCATTGTCCTGTTGGAACAGCAAGTTCCCTTGCCGGTCTAGGAATGGTAGAACGATGGGTTCGATGACGGTTTGGATGTACCGTGCACTATTCAGTGTCCCCTCGACGATCACCAGTGGTGTACGGCCAGTGTAGGAGATCGCTCCCCACACCATGATGCCGGGTGTTGGCCCTGTGTGCCTCGGTCGTATGCAGTCCTGATTGTGGCGCTCACCTGCACGGCGCCAAACACGCATACGACCATCATTGGCACCAAGGCAGAAGCGACTCTCATCGCTGAAGACGACACGTCTCCATTCGTCCCTCCATTCACGCCTGTCGCGACACCACTGGAGGCGGGCTGCACGATGTTGGGGCGTGAGCGGAAGACGGCCTAACGGTGTGCGGGACCGTAGCCCAGCTTCATGGAGACGGTTGCGAATGGTCCTCGCCGATACCCCAGGAGCAACAGTGTCCCTAATTTGCTGGGAAGTGGCGGTGCGGTCCCCTACGGCACTGCGTAGGATCCTACGGTCTTGGCGTGCATCCGTGCGTCGCTGCGGTCCGGTCCCAGGTCGACGGGCACGTGCACCTTCCGCCGACCACTGGCGACAACATCGATGTACTGTGGAGACCTCACGCCCCACGTGTTGAGCAATTCGGCGGTACGTCCACCCGGCCTCCCGCATGCCCACTATACGCCCTCGCTCAAAGTCCGTCAACTACACATACGGTTCACGTCCACGCTGTCGCGGCATGCTACCAGTGTTAAAGACTGCGATGGAGCTCCGTATGCCACGGCAAACTGGCTGACACTGACGGCGGCGGTGCACAAATGCTGCGCAGCTAGCGCCATTCGACGGCCAACACCGCGGTTCCTGGTGTGTCCGCTGTGCCGTGCGTGTGATCATTGCTTGTACAGCCCTCTCGCAGTGTCCGGAGCAAGTATGGTGGGTCTGACACACCGGTGTCAATGTGTTCTTTTTTCCATTTCCAGGAGTGTATAAAAACTGAATGTAGTCCTTAGGAAGCCACCTATAAGGTTGGAGAGGTAAGAAATTTAGGCACGTAATGTGCTTCAGCAACAATCTGTGAAGCGGGGTCGTCCTGAATTTTGATAAGACGCTTTCCGTGTATTCCATAACATGTCTTGCAGAGTCTCGCTGAAGTTTCTGAACGTTGCCGCGCAGTTACAGAGCGAGGTCGTCCGATGATAAAACACTGCACCCGTATCCTGGAGTACAACGTAAGATCTCCATCCAGTGATCCTGATTTTGGTTTTCTAGGACTTAGGTAACTCTCTTGAGGCAAAGGTGGGTTGGTTCCTCTAAAAGGCGTCGATCGATTTCCGTCCACAGTCTGATCTTGTTCTCTATCTCTAATGTAGTCGTAGCCGCCGGTGCGTTAAACCCTCACCTTCCTCTTTCGCTTCTATGTACAGACCTCCTTGATGAAAGAGAAACAAATTCATTAGAAGGGAATTTTGTATCAGAGATGATTAACTCCGTAATCAAAGAGGATGGGTGCACCCTACAGGGAAGTGTACGTCCTTACACAACATTTCATTTAATTATATGACAGAAAGTTTCCGAAAATTTACTTAACCAGTTAATATTACACTTAAATTATGATTTCAATAGCCACTATTAGACGTTAAGGTAGTATGTCCTTGCGTTTACCTCGCCTTTTACAGCGGGAACTAAAGTTTCTTGGGTATTTTGAACTATTGTACAGCTCTTCATATTCATTTTAACAAAATATTGACAGGGGGAGAGAAGTCAAGGAATAAATTCTAGGATCAACGTGGGATCTAGTCTCAGAATTTAGAATTCGGGGTACACTGTAAGATGTATATGACTTTCCAGACTTTCTTTGACCGATATACTAGAAGGTATTTCATTCATGCACAAGTCAACACATAATTTATCTTTTCTGGTGACGTGTTATTCTTCCCTTAGTAATAACATCAGAAAAAAAATCGTTCTACCGTTTAAGATCTTTTAATTACGAGATTTTTCTGCATTAATAACATCCTGTAGGAGCAGTCTTCTCATGAACAATGCAGAATATTCACGAGATAATCTCAAAACACTAACGAAAGAGAAAAATATAGCAAAATTATCGTTGATAATAACTTAAGACTACGCAGGAAGGAAGGGTCAAGTCCGTTGAATATATTTCTCAGGAGATAATTTTAAAGTTTGAAAGCTTACAGTTTCAGTGTTTATTGAAATATAATTTCGTAATTTATACAGTGCATCGAATCACCATTCTGTAGTAACCGTTAACACTATTAAGAATTGGAACCTACGTGTCTATTTGTCTGAAGGTCTATTTTTCAGTTTCTTAGTGTATCTCTCAAATCAGACAGTGCTTGTCAGAATATAATGTGATTTTGGGACGAAATTTCACTACATAGCCTCCATGCAGCTCCAACGATAAAATCCTACTGAAGTGTGAGCCTAGCCATCTGTCGTAGAAGGTATCCATGGGTAATTGGGTTTTATAAATAATCATCTTTCTGTTTTTATTTTGAATGAAGTAGAGTAACTAACAATGATCTATAAGTTAATACGGTACTTTAGTGTTTCAAATTATGTATCATAAACAACCTAGCATATGACTTCCAATAATCTTTCAGTCAATGGTTACAACATGCATAATGAAAATTGATTTAGTGGAACACAAGTTCACTAAATAAACATAAATCTCGGTTATTATACACCGCAGTGTTCATGTTTTACGCTTGACTTACACAAAACTCGTAATACAAAATAAGCTTGTTTTCACCTTAGAAAATAGATGTTCGTAGAGTGCTCTAGGGCCACGGCGACACAGAACATCTTCAGTTCCAGCAGATGACTACATTTTTCTTTGGCACTGGGTATCAGTCTTGAATAATTGAACAGGTGACGTCCTATTCGCATGGTATCTCAACAGGTTTATTATTACCAAACTCTCTGTCTGAAACACAGACAACGATATGATCTAGTTTAATTAACAGTGAGTAAATTCTTAATAACTTACCTCAGTAAAAGGATTGCTATAAAAAAGATAACTCTCCTCTCCTCTAAGAGAAGCAGTGATCACTGAAGTGACCCGAAGTGCATTTTAAACGTCAAGGTGAGAGATAGGCCATACATGATGCCATTCGATCTTCATCTCCTTTATAAGTCGATATGGAAATGGGTATTTTTTCGGTATCTTCGTTGCAAGGAAGAAATCCACTTACGTATCATTGAGCTGTCAACTTGAACAATGCTAAAATAGTAGGTTTCTTTATGTCCATCCAGTCCTTCGGAAGCACAGCTTTTTCTACGTCTGATGAGACCATTGTTTTTGCTAGTTACCAGATACAAACTTCGTCTAACTAGGAATGTCACACGAATTGATTCAAAACGCTTTATAAGATAGAAAGGATAGCATCTGAACATGAAAATAATGAAATTTTTCTACCCCTGCATGATGCAGAAAGAGTTCCAAATTTTTAACCTCTGGATCCAGAATCATAGTGACATAACATTGCAGGAAAGAATGTACTTCATTTGAAGTATTGTTTCAGGATAAACATAAAATACTGAGTTGCTATCTGAGGGCGACGTGCGTTTAATAGATAAAGAGAAAGCTGGCGCTTATAATAGACAATATTAGTACTGATGTTTGGACACGGAAGATTCCATTGGAAATCCGTAAGTATCGATTCACTGTAAACTTCCCGCTTCAGTGTCGTCGTCCTTTGCCGGCCGAAGTGGCCGCGCGGTTCTGGCGCTGCAGTCTGGAACCGCGAGACCGCTACGGTCGCAGGTTCGATGTCCTTATGTTAGGTTTAACTAGGTCTAAGTTCTGGGGGACTAATGACCTCAGCAGTTGAGTCCCATAGTGCTCAGAGCCATTTGAAACATTTTTTGTCGTCGTCCTTTAGGTTGATAGACTATCAGTTTTTTGGTGGTGTGGTAGACATTCATTTCTTCCTCTTAATATCATGAAGGAACGACTTGTCTTTCTTTTCCTTCTGTTTTCTGTATGAGGTATGCCTTCAGAACTTTGAAAGAAACAGAGAACTTATTGCAAGTAATGTATGTATCGGTGCGAGAGATACCGATTCAATAAATTTCGTGTGATAGAGCACATGTAGTATTTATCTCTTGAAAAAAAAAAAAAAAAAATGTGAAACATCTTCTTGATACATAGATCTTCCGGCAAATAAGGTTAATTTGTTTTATTTTGCTGTAATGAATTACATGATGTGAGTGCCGATGCTTCTACTGAATGCTTGTCAGCTGGGGAAATGCCTTAATTTTGAGAAATTCCTAAGATCTTCCAATCTTCCTTTGACATTCCTTGCAGGGATATAAAAGCCTTTTGACAAAGAGTCAATTCTGTCATTGCATTATCTCTCATTATTCTTACATTATACTGAAATGTATGATCACGCAAAGTAGCAACAGTCTCGCCTCTGCGAGGCCTTGGGCAATGAATATCATCATATTTTAGGACATTGTTGCCACCAAAACTGAAACATTTCTCGTAGGGTGCAATCAATTCAAAGAAACCACTCTGGTAAAACACATTTCCCTGCGATACATAGAATTGTCACAAAGCCTGCTCCGCCTCCGGATTGGTCTGGAACTGACCTCCCGAGAGTGTGGTTTTCAATGCCGGGAATAGGTGAAACTCCGATGGGTCACGATCTGGACTGTTGAACAGGTCATCCAATCTTTCCCATTCCGAAAAGACAAATGTGATAATGTTTGAGCTTTGCTGTGTCTGGTTTTGCTTTGTCGGCCAAGAGCACAACACCACCACTCAAGATATCTGGTCTTTTGCATTGAATGAGGAAGCTGTGTTTGGTGAAGGTGTCGCAGTAGTGTGCGGCATTTGCTGGAGAAAATCAAGGAGAACGCCAGTTTTCGCCTCCAGAATACAGTGCTCATATATTTTCCTGCGGTGTGTGACTTCAAAGTTTGAAATTGCAATGAAATCCAGACCATTAGCTGCTTACAGGCGTTGATAAATATCAACGGGGGCAGTTGAAAATATGTGTCCGCGATCTCCTGCTCGCGTGGCAGATGCTCTCTTTGTCTGAGCCATCGAGAACACAGAGGACACTGCGACTGCAGCGACTGGCCTCTGCCATGCTCCCAGTGAGACCCACATGTCCAACTAACTGTCCTCACACTACATTTGTTGTGCTCCTGCCAACTACACTCATTACTCGCGGCAGTCAATCTGCCGATTCCCATAAGAGTTTGAGCAATGTCAACAGATACGCTCTGAAGAAGATCGTGGGCCAGGAGGCCTTATCTATATTAAGATGGTCCTTTCTTTCGGACATCCTCTGTGTCATCGATGGCTCACAGTCTGCTTCAGCCACGCTAACGAGTGGACGTTGTTTACTGCTGCGCTGCACTTCTGTGTTTCCATCGCCGTACTTCTGCTTCGCCGAGTTCTGTGCGTCCGTTAATCTCCGTGTTGGTTCATATACCTTGTGATCAGATTGCTCCTTCTGGTCGTGCTGCTGCTAATTTGAATTTTGAGTTGTTTAACCGAAATTCCGTCGCTGACTTAACCATGGCTACAATCATCAGGAAGAATACTCTGGTATTTGCTTTTGACAAGGAATCCCGTCCTGTTCAGCGGACATCCCTGGAAGTAAATGACTGTATTACCCAGCTAACTTGTCTCAATTCCGAAACCGTTAATACCTGGCAACTGGATCAGCCAAAATACTGTGTTTTTGTCAAGTTGATCAGTACTGCGACTGTTGGTAAAGTGATGCGAAAGTGGCGCTATGAAGTAGATTTTGTGCATAGAAATGGTTATAAAAGTAAAGTTTCCATTTGTACAGTTGACACTGATTACAAAACCGTTCGTGTCTTGAATCTTCCCATTGAAATTGATAATGATAAGATTAAGGCAGCTCTTCAAACTACGGGGACGTTAAACCAATTTCAAATGAAGGATGATCGCCTCGCCTTAAACTGCAGTGTTTCAACGGGGTCCGCTGTGTAGAGATGGACGTTAAGACAAATTTTCCGTGTCGCACAACTGTTTGTTGGTATAAGGCGCAGATTGTTTACACAGGTCATGAAGCTACATGTCATATATATAACGAAACCGGCCACTTCAGGCAGGTATGTCCGCGGCGAGCTGTTGTTCTTAAAAGCAATTTTATACAGCGTCAGAAACTTACCTTAAATGATCTGTTACCAAAGAATAATCCGTAGCAACTGGTTTAGGGTGTTAACGCAGCGGGCCAAGTTGATTTCCCCCTTCACGATAACAGTAAATTTCCCCTTTAACAATAAATGGAACCCTGTTACCACTATTCGTGAAACTGAAATGCAACCGCGAAAGCACCTCTGGAGACAACTGATATTTGTTCAGAGGACGAGCTGTCCTGTACAACTCCCTCAGTTCAAGCAAAAAAAGTGAGATGAAGAGGCAGAGGAACCGGAAGGCAGAATGCAAATGGAAACTGATGAACAGGGAGATAATAAACATATGGTACCAGAAAATGAAGGTTATGTAGCCAGTATATTAATTTGCAAGAAACAACATGTGAAGTGGCTGACTGCAAAGATCAGCAAATATCTGTAGTCAGGTGGAGGTTGCGAAACTGCCGTCCCCATTTGTTTCCCTCGATTAGAAAGTAAGTTTTATTAATAAAGAACAAGGAAGTGGTGGCCAACATGAAATCACAGTCAACACCGCACGGCATGCGCCAGCAACAGAAATTGCGAAAGCGTCTGCTGAGGCTCCAGATGAACCGCGTAGTCAAATAAAAACGCTAACAAATATGACTGTAGCTCGTAACCAAGGGAAGGGAAAATCCCGAAAAGGCGACCCATGCCCAAAGAATTTTCGGTACGAAACGGTCCTACACGAACCACTGGAGGAAAAATCAGGAAGTTTAGAAGGAAATCAGTCTGATATCGGTACAGGAGAAAACCCCAGCGGCAGAATAAAACGTGAGAGTAACTAATAAACTTATTGAAGTGTTATTCCAGGGCCGGCCAAACGCTGCACAGTGTGAAGACGTGCGGAAGTGCTGCACATGTGCGCACGTGTGCGACAGCGAGCGACAGCGACATCTGTTATTAGACATGCGTCCTAAATGAACGGCGGCGTCTCCACTTCCCGGTTTATGTGGTACAAGCAAGAGCGTAACATACCCAGTCTCGTTTACCCCTGGTCACCGTAACCTTCAAAAATGGTTCAAAATGGCTCTGAGCACTATGGGACTCAACATCTTAGGTCATAAGTCCCCTAGAACTTAGAACTACTTAAACCTAACTAACCTAAGGACATCACACACACCCATACCCGAGGCAGGAATCGAACCTGCGACCGTAGCAGTCCCGCGGTTCCGGACTACAGCGCCAGAACCGCACGGCCACCGCGGCCGACTAACCGTAACCTTAACAGAGAAGTACTGAGAAATGGCAGGTACTGTGAAAAAGCAAAGGACGGGAGATTATGTTGTCAGTCGTTTAAGAATGACTGGGAACTGCAATTCATTTTTGTAGCCGTTGGTGAAAACTCATAGTGTTTGCTGTGCTGCCGAATAATAGGCGGCCAGCGTAAGTTTTCAATTGAAAGACACTGCAATACATATCACAAAGACGAGTGTAGTGTACTCAACAGTGAAGAACGGCAAGCAAAATTAAATGTCCTTAAGAAAATGGATGAGACACATCAACTCGATTATCATTTCTCATGACGAGTGATAAACGTGTTTGGATTTATTCCTTTCATAATTAAAAATTATTGTTTACTAACTGTGCATTACTGCCTCATTCTGCTCCATGTTACATTATTATCAGGAAAGTTGGTCATTAAACCGATTGTTCCAATGTATACTTACATTTAGGTTTTTTTTTATTATGCAGATTTCAGACGTAACTGATGAAAGATATAGTAATAATGGTATTGAAATGACAGGTGATCATCGAGAGGTCTGCGGTTATGATTCTGTTCAGAGGTCAGTGAGACAGAAATTATGTGGGTGTAACTCAGGGCACCGAGAATTAGTTATAGGAAACCTTGCATTAGTTTAATGTTATTTGAAATCATGAATAAGGTTCGTTGGAAGTCGCTAAGTGCTCTCTTTCTTACATACTAGATCAAAAACATTACGCGTATTTACGTGCCGTCTGTCTAGCTGCCTTAATAAAAACCCACGGTTGTTAACTGTATTACTTGTCTTACTGGGTTAAACTGTTACCATAAAAGTAGACGTCTCAATGAGTAGACTGTGACGGTATTTTAAATCTTTAATACGCGAAATACCTTCCCATGGTTGGCTTGAAAGCTGTGGAAAGAGCACTAGAATGCGCCGGTACAGAGTATCCCAGCAAGTGGATAAAGCGACATCTGTGCGTAGAAACATGCACTACATGAACGCTGACGGCTGCGGCGTGCACACTACGAACCGGAAGTTGCATGCGTGCAGGAGCACCGCACGCGTGCAGAATTTCTGGCCGGCCCTGTGTTATTCTATGTTCAGCCTTACGAGAAAACTGTTAATAGTTTAACTGAACCATGAACCACGGGAAACTAAATTAGTTCATCAAAACAACTACATACTGACAGCGCAATGACGCAGTCTTATTCTTTCATCACTATACCCATAAATAATATTACGTCTGTTTTGAAATTAAAGGCACATAAGGAAGTTTTGTACGAGGATATTGCCCTGTGACAAGAAGTTCTAACGTCGGATTTAGTAATTCCCGGTTATTTCAGTTACGTTAATGTGTCTCACGAAACAAGTGATAGAACAGCTGTTTTTATGAGGGAAGGGATTCCAGTAAGTGAACGACTGGAATCCGGAAGCGGAGTAGGACTACATATCTATGATGACAGCGCACGTTTCTTCAAAGATGAGCTGATATACTTGTTAAGGAAAAATCCAAGACAGTTATTACTTGGAGGTGATTTTAATTGTGTTTTAAACCGAAAATATCAGTTATCTAATTTTAATTTTTCAAGTGAACTAAAACAACTAGTTACTGGTTTAGAATTAAATGATATATGGGAAATCAAAAACCGCTCCATTTTTGAGTTCACTTATGTCACGGCAACATCTCGTAGCAGGATTGATAGATTATATTTCTAGAAATCTTGAAACTTCCGTGACAAAAGTAGAAACCATTCCTACGTACTTTCAAACAATTCAAGTGTGTTAGCTTGCATAACCTGACTAAAGAAGTACGGGCAATATGCCTGCGTGCTCGTATTAGATATGCCACTGCTATCGACTGGTTGTTAAAATAGAGATGCGAAAGTTGAGGAAGGTTGTTATTCAATACAATCCCCACAGCGCAAGAGAAATGAAATGCACTATAGAATGCGTTTTGAGAGACCTATATAATCAGGTCTCAGATGGTTCCCCACTTCGGATAGCAGACATCAAAAAAGTCAAAGCCAAGTTACTTAATACCAAGAAAAATCAAATGGAACGGTTGAAAATAAAATCGAAGGTAAATTCGGTGTCAGAAGACGAAACAACTCTCCTCTATCATTTAGTGAAGTATACGAAAAACGTAAGAAAGACTTTTATTGATGAAATTCGAACTAAAAACGATACAATTCTCAGAACCCAGCAGGATATCATGGACGAGATTTATGGCTATTATTGAGAACTATATTCTGTAAATCAAAGTAATGATGCGTCCTTGGAAGAATTCCTTGTCATCCTAGCTCAACAGCTGGCAGAAGAAGATAACGAAAATTTTCTGGAGGTAGTCAGTAAAGAGGACGTGTATGAGACTCTATGCGCCTCACCACCAAAAAAATCCCCCTTACTGGCCAATAATCGGTGTGAAAGTCACGGACATCGTAAATGAGATTACTCAGAGTAAAATGATTCCGGCTGAGTTTCAGGAGAGTGAAACTGTTCTTGTGCCAAAAAATAATAGTAACAAAGATCTAAATAATTTTCGTCCAATTTCACTACTGAATTCTGATTATAAGTTAATAGCTAGGATAGTGAACAAGAGAATTTCATGCCTAACACATAAAATTATTATTAAACATAAGAACTGAGTGCAAGGCTGAACCATTTTTCAAAATCTACCAGAATTCAGGGACATCATTGCAGTGACTTCTGTAACAAACATAAAGTATGCTTTATTCTTTTTTCAGATTTTTGTAAAGCCTTCGATGTAGTAAATCATGACTATTTGCTACAGACATTGAAGAAAATAGGTTTTAACGATAGGGTCATACAGTTGATCAAGAACATACCAACTGGAATAAATGCAAAAATAGCGGTGAATTGCCAACAATCCATGCCGATACAAGTGAAACGAGGTGTTCCTGAAGTAAGTCCTCTATCCATGTCGGTCTTCGCCATTTCATTGGAACCTTTCCTCCGACATGTCCATGCTAGATTAAAAGGCTTAACATTATCAGGAAATAAAACAATTATAAAAGCCTATGCTGACGATATATGGGTCATTAAAGGGAATAATGAAGAGGTAACCACGCTGGCAACAGTGACTGATACGTACTGTAGAGCATCTGGAGCGAATGGAAACGGAAATAAGTAAGATGTTAAATGTCAGAGGCTTTGATAATATGAACGTCGAGTAGGCAAAATTAGTCCGAAAACACAAAACAGTTGGGATCACCCTGACAGCAAGTCCCGTGAAAATGACGGTTTTAAATTGGAAAGTTGCAACAAATAAGGTGCAAGGAGCCATTATAGAGAATTTAACTCGATATATGAACCAAGATCAAAGAACGAAGTATATCAACTCATGCATCCTTGCTAAAGCTTATTGTACTGCCCAGCTGTTTTCAATAATGAGAATGAAAGCGAGGAGAATAATGTCCAAAATCACAAACTTTTTGTGGAAAGGTGAAGTGTTCAGAGTACCTGCTAAACTAGCCACATTAGATTCTAAAAATTGTGGACAATGGACAAAGCCTCTGCACTTTTTATCAAAAAGCAAGTCAATTTAATAAGAGACTCGCGAGAAAGTATAACCAGCCTACTTTTCGAGGTCATTAAAACTCGAAGCATGCTTCCTCCGATTGGCGTGCAGAATATCAAGAGTCGTTTACAGCATGTGAGGGTTTTCTCTGCTGAGTTCAGTTATGTAAGTCCCGAAATCAGACAGTCACGATACTTAACATCAAGAGCCATAATGTGGGAACAAGAGAAAAGCGATGTAAGGAACAAAATATAACGACAGTTTGCAAACATTGATTGGACTGAGATTTGGAAAAACATTAGTTATAAGGTGCTCACGGCAATATAAAAACGTCACGGTACAAGACAGTTAACAACATAGTTAGCACCAATGAAAGACTGTACGCAATCGGACTCTGTGAAACAAATTTATGACAACAGTGCCATCTAACTGACACAATAATTCATGGATACACTTGCAGCGGTCACATGAATAGTTGGAAGTGGATCTGAGAGCAATTAGCTCTGATTACAAATACATCCACTGAGAGTATATCGCTGTCATTGATACAGAGGCCTGAAGCACGCTATTTCCAGGAGGCAAAAGATATCAGTGTGTACTAGTTGCTGGTAAATTTTATTAATTACATCATTAACAGACTAGGATGCGACAGGACCATACAGATCAGGGTAGACATGCTATGTGAATACTACAAAATTACAAGGTATTCGAATCAGAAGAAAAAGTTCAGTAACATATTAAAAATTATATTTGAAAGAATGGGCATTGGTTAATATAAAAAAGAAGACTTTGTTGACAGTGGTGTATTGTATTTACATTAAGGATATTGTTTAAATTTTTACTGTACATCTTTGGTGTGTGCTTTTTCTACTTCAGACTGTAGTTTTTGAAATTTTATAATTTACAGAACTTATGTGACAGTCAGAGCCGGCCGCGGTGGTCTCGCGGTTCTAGGCGCGCAGTCCGGAACCGTGCGACTACTACGGTCGCAGGTTCGAATCCTGCCTCGGGCATGGATGTGTGTGATGTCCTTAGGTTAGTTAGGTTTAAGTAGTTCTAAGTTCTAGGGGACTGATGACCACTGCAGTTGAATCCCATAGCGCTCAGAGCCATTTGAACCATTTTTTGACAGTCAGATTTGTGTCTAATACTGTCAAAACAAGAAACATTACAGCTGCATTATTACTATAAATATGAAAATGGCCAGTTTTTATGGAAATGACTTTATCGATTGGTTAAAACTATAAAATTGTATCTGATATAATGTAATATTGAATGGCTGGCAAATTGTCCTGTTCGTTTTTGCTTCGTGATGTGTAAGTCCGTTTTCAAATGAAATATCGGTAATATAGATCTGATCACGGCACGTAATGAACATTCCATGAATGTCCAGAAAGTGTAGTTGGAAGGGTAGTCAACTTTATAACATCTCTTTTCCGCCATTCTAAGTATTTAATAGGGTGTCTAATATGATTATTAAATTGTTTTTATATGCGATGGGCATAAATCTTACATACACTGTATAATTTGTGGTGACGACCATACAATTGTGTGAAATGCTCGTAGGTAGACTGACTGAGCTGAGAAGGTTGAAGATCAGTTTCTTCCCTTGACCTGTCTCTCACGGAAACAGTTTCCCTGTGTACACTAATATATTACAAATTATCCCCAAAACTTGCTGGTATCCTTCATAAAATGCTATTTATTCTTCTGTAAAGATTGGAGCACTTGTAATTCAAAGTACAGTTTCTTATTTATTCATGTTTGAAGAAGTTTGACTGTCCTTAAAAAACTTTTCTTGATGTTCAAATTAATTCTTTCTGGTCATTTAGTCTGTAACACAATCATCTGTTATATTTCTTTAACATCAGCATAATTGCAATGATCAAACTGTTTTTGTTTAAATAATTTCATGTATAACATTTGTGCATGGTTAGTACATGTACTTAGTATGTATCTAGAATGTGTAATATTGTTCCTTACATAAATGTTTAAAAAATAGTATGATAGAGCGCCTGCCGTGCAAGCAGGAAATACGTGGTTCGAGTCCCGGTCAGGGCACACAGTTTCAACTGTCCCCGGGGATATTTATCGACGCTGTAAACAGCTAACTGTCTGCATTTCACTGTAATTTCATTTTTCGAGAGATGCAAGATCTCAAATGATATCTGTTGTTTGGACATGTCCGAAAGACGTGATACACTCTTCATATTTCAAATTAATTGATTCCACGTCCGAAAGAAGAGATAACATCTTTGTACTTCAAATTAATTGATTACAACAAATTAATTCATTACACGTCATTCAGTCGACCTTGGGTGCTAGGGTAAGTGCTGCATCCATGTCACTTCGCCTTTGATGATTCTGAACAGAATCTCATTACCCTCTTCCCCATACCGCTTCAAATGGCAGAGGCTGATTGCACTCTTATGATACGAGGTTAGGTACGTCGGTACACATACTTTTCGGTAACTTAACACACCATCGAAGGTGTGATGGGCCTTAGCTCGGTCAATGCGTATCTACATCCACATCTGAATGGATACTCTGCAAGTCACACTTAAGTGCCTGGCAGAGGTTTCATCACACCACCTTCACAATAATCCTCTGTTATTCCAATCTCTAACAGCCAGCGGGAAAAACCAAGACCTACAACTTTCTCTGCGAGCTCTGATTTCCCTTATGTTATAATGATGGTCGTTTCTCCCTATGTAGGTCGGTGCCGACAAGATATTTTCGCATTCCTAAGATAAAGTTGATGATTGAATTTCGTGAGAAGATCCCTCCGCAACGAAAAACAACTTTGTTTTAATGATGTGCACCCAAAATCCTATGTCATGTCAGTGCACTCTGTCCCATATTTCGGGATAATCCGAAACGTGCTGTCCTTCTTTGAATGTTCTCGATGTACTCCGTTAAACCTATCTGGTAATGATCCCACATCACACAGCAGTATTCTAATAGAGGGCGGACAAGTGAAGTGTGGGCAGTCGCCTTAGGAGATACGTAACACATTCTAAGTGTCCTGCCAATAAAACGAAGTCTTTGGTTAGCCCTCCTCACGACAGTTTCTGTGTGTTCTTTCCAATTTAAGTTATCGTAATTGTAATTCCTAGATATTTAATTTAATTTACGGCCTTTAGCTTCGACTGATTTATTGTGTAATCGAAGTTCAACGGCTTCCTTTCATTACTCATGTGATAACCTCACACGTTTCGTTATTTAGGGTCAATTTCCAATTTTTGTACTATACAGATATCGTTTCTAAATCGTTTTGCGACTTGTTTTCATCTTCTTATGACTGTACTAGACAGTAAACGACAGTATCATCTGCAAACAACCTGAGACGGCTTCTCTGATTGTCTGCTAAATGGTTTATGTAGATAAGGAAGAGCGGAAGGCCTATAACACTACCTTTGGGAATGCAACAAATGGCTTCTGTTTTACGCGATAACTTTCCGTCCTCTCTGACAGGAAATCACGAACCCAGTCACATAACTGAGACGATATTCCTTAAACATGCAATTTCAGTACAAGCTGCTTGTGCGGTGTTGTGAGAAAAGCCTTCTGAAAATCTAGAAATATAGAATCAATTTGAAATCTCTTGTCAACAGCACTCTACACTTAGTGTGTGTAAAGAGCTCGTTTCTCAAGAACGATTTTTTCTAAATCAGTGTTGACTGTGTTTCAATAGACTGTTCTCTTCGAGATAATTCATATGTCCAAAACCATGTTGCATATCGCCGTTATCGATATGGGCCTGAAATTTATTGGATTACTCCTACTACCTTTGTTGAGTATTCGTGTGACCTGTGCAACTTTCCAGTCCTTGGGTACCCATCTTTCGTCAAGCGAGAGGTTACATATGAGAGTTAAGTAAGGAGTTATTGCATCAGCATACTCTGAAAAGGACGTAATTGGTATACAGTCTAGACCGGAAGACTTGCTTTTATTACGTGATTTATGTTTTTTCACAACTCCGAGGATATCCACTTCTAAGTTACTCATGTCACCAGCTGTTCTTGACTCGAATTCTGGAAAATTTACTTCGTCTTCTTTGGTGAAGTAATTCCGGAAGGCTGTTATTAGTAACTCTGATTTAGCATCACTGTCGTCGAAAGTATTTCCATTGCTGTTGAGCAGAGAAGGCATTGATTGTGGTTTGTCGCTTGCATATTGTACATATGACCTTAATCTCTTTCGAATTTGTGCCATGTTTGAGACAAAGTTTCGTTGTGGGAACTATTATATTCATTTGGCATTGAGGTCCGCGCTAAATTTCGAGTTTCTGTAAGAGATCGCCTTTCATGGAGATCTGGCATTGTTTCCAATTTGGCAAGTTTTTTTCGTGTTCTGACACGTTTTGTTAATTTATTTGCTATAAATCTCTCAGTTGCTGTCGACACTATTTCTTTGAATTCAAGCTACATCTGGTCTACGCTTACATTGTTAATGGGGAAGGAGTAGAGATTGTCTCTCAGGAAAGTGTCAAGTGAATTTTTATCTGCTTCTTTGAATAGGTATATTTTTCATTTATTTTTGGAGGATTTGGGGATTACAATGTGGAAGCCACGTGTGACACTGTTGTGTGCCTGTCCGTTAACACCATGTCCGGTGCTCTAGAAACGTTGTTTACATTCCTGAATGTGGAGGGTCGTCCACTTCTATCATCTTCCTCCGTAATCCGTCTCCCTTCTCAGAACATGCAACACCAGCGATCAACCATTAGACGAGGCATGCCCTCTTCAGCATACAAGGTATGTAGGCGTTAATGAATGTCGGACAAACTATTCCCACCCGCTCAGTCATACGGTACAACAGCACGCACTTCCATTGGCGACTACGTTATTAGTACACGTCCGTCTGCCATCTTCATGTGCACTCGAAAGAACTCTGGCACCCCGGTCTCGTGCTGTTCTTTCGTCATCGGCACAAAGTAAGTCTTATGGGACATTGTCTCATCAAACTTTTGCACATTTCAATATATTTAAGCCTAATCTCACCCCTACTTTCACCAAAGCCCTACTTTGTAATGTACGTATGTAGTATTGCTGATGATACATCTGCTTGTAATAAATATATATTACAATAAACATATGTTACAAGTTAAAGTACTATTGACACTACATACCTTTAGTATAGAGTATAGCTTTGCCAAAAGTTGGAGTGAAATTATACTAAAACATATATAAATATACATATGTTTGATGAGACTATTTCCCATAAAATACATTACATATACACACGCACATGTGTAACTCCTGAGAGCTCTTCATACAGCGAACACACTGCAAGTAAGCACCGTGATATTTTCGAGAGTTTATTAGTTGGGAGAAGAATTTAGGCAGAATCGGTAACTGAACACATACTTTGTAAAATAATCAGGAGTATCGTCAACAGAATTAAGAAGAAACTAGTAGAAGAATGGGTGTGCCGAGCATTTGCTTAGGGGAGGAGGGGCAAAAGTAAGAAAACTATATCTTCATTTCAGTTGTTAACTAATTTTATTCAACAATAACCTTCGAGGATTGTTTCAAAATCTGGTTAAGATTTCATTCTCAATTTATTTTGTGCTTCCAGAACCCTCTCTCTATGTACACTCCACATACAGAGCCCGATAAGATATTTTCCCGTGATTGTAGAACTAACCAAATCTTCATTCTTCATAACGTCCTGAACGATCTTTCGAGGGTACATGTCAAGCGTCACTGCGCAAATGAAAAGTAAGCGCTTGTTTAATGGCTGGGTAAAGCAGTAGCTTTTCTTTAACCAGCGTAACAAGCTCCTTTACTTCACTTCGCTCTGTGACACATATTTTTGTTCCCACATATTGTACCACCGTTCAGTCTCACCAGGAAACCACTTGAACTGTAATAACCACAAGAAGGTTCCATTTTTCTCAAAAAGTCTTGGTAGAACATTTGAATCATTACGTGTAGGTGCAATGTAATCAATAAATATCCATGTAAATTATCCTCGAAAAAACTTTGCACTGGAGACATCATCAAAGAACCTGGATTGAGAATCATTAAAGATCTCTTCCAAGACTCGCTGACACTCTATGCTGGAGGAATTGCGCGATATGTGTGGCGATTTGTTATTTGTGGCATTCTAAAATCAGTCACAAGATCGTTGGCGAGTGTCTCTGCTTCGTTTATCAAATTCTCGCTTTGAACATAGGCTTTATCACGATGTTTCCTCAAAGTATCAGTTATCTTTCCGATATGATATACAGGACATAAAATCCCGTCTGAGGCCTGCGATCATTTTTATGTTAATAATTGGCAACCAATGCTGTATAATCGCAATAAATTCATGAGATCTTCAATTGACTCTTTTATTAGAACATGGGATTACACCCATCTTCAGACATCACAAACTTCAACTCCTTCCTAACCAACCAGGCGTACAGCCTTTTCAACTCAGAGAAAGTGTCAAATAACAAACATGGTGAGCGTATACGCTCTGCTTCAAGACTGCTTGTGTCGCAGCCATTTGTTATTCGACACTTTCTTTGAGTTGTCAAGGCTGTACGCCTGGTTGGTTAGGAAGGAGTTGAAGTTTGTGATGTCTGAAGATGGGTGTAATCCCGAAACGCATAACATGTCCTAATAAAATAGTCTGTTAAACATCCCATGACTTTATTGCGATTATACAGCATTGGTTGCCAATTATTAACTTCCGATATGGTTTGCACATTGAAGCATATCCATACCAATGGACTGAAGAGCATTTACTTTTAGTTGCAGCGGTGGAGAGTATTTTGCTATAAGGCAAACACTGACAATAAATTCAGGATTTGTATCGGCGCACTGCAACTAACAAGCAGATTTTCTGGTTGCACTGTTACCTTCTTTTGACAGTGTCAAAAGCGTCATGACCACCTGGACATAATTCTGTTTAAAATTACTGATACTTCTGTGTTTCTGAGGCCATCGGCCTATACAGAACAATGAAATATTTGGTAAGCGTTTTCTACATAGAGCCGACTCCCGAAAGAAGTTTAGTATTTCTTTTATTGTGGTGACGGCATTTCATATTACCAGTATTTGGTATAAGTCATCCACAAACAAGTTCAGTTTGAGGTTAGCGAAGCGAAAAAAAAGCGCTTCGTTATATTTGTCTCGTTTAATTTTCTGGACACCACTATCCTTTCCTGACATAGGTGAGCGTCTATCATACTCTTATCCAGCTCAATCTTCGGGGTCCAGACCTGTGTTCACTATGAAATCGTCGATGTCAGAGCCTATAGATTTCGCATCTGTGGTAGTCAGTTCGACAAAGGCAAGAAATTCTTCACGAACCACAATCTTTTCTTCATCAAAAAACATAACAACAATGGGAAGTTCTCTTCTCCTGATCTATTACAGCTCTTGCCTACCAACATACTACAGGCAAGTGCGTTCTTTACGTTAGCAGTGATATAGTCTCTAATAATATTTACATATGAGTTATTTATTTCATTCTGACCTTTTGGTGAAGTGTATGTGGCATGGTTTTCACAGCTTTCAGTGTGTCCTTTAATAATCTGGTCATTAGATCCCATTTTAAGATCGGAAAGGTCTTCAAATACACCTCCAAGCTGCTTTTCGCACGTTAAGGATAAGTCATTTTTACTGCAGAATACCACAGTCAAAATTATTGATCGCACCATTTTCTTGTTGATTTATATTTCCTATAGGTCCGCAGAAATCAACTGTACATCGACTGGCATATTTTCAGCAAAACATTTCTGAGCTATAGCTAATAATTTGTGATTTTTAAGATACCGCGTGAATTTTTGCAAATCATACACATATTTACCGCGAGTGAAATGCCTCACCGTGAGAGAACATTGATTTTTTTTTTTTTTTTTTTTTTTTTTTTTTTTTTGAGGACACTACATTTAATGAATGCATATTGCAGTCTTCAGTTTCTGGGAACACGCCAAGCAAGGAACATATTCTGCGAACCAACTGCACTTAAATTTCCTTTTTGATTGTACAGCGTCCTTAAGAAAGTCATTAATTCGAAGGAGGAATCCAATATTTTTTTCAAATTTCAGGTTTTGGAAGTGATGTCATATTTTACGAAAGACCTAGCCATTGACCCACGTCATTGTGACATTTGATCTGATTCTTTGTTTGAGATCGAGATGGCAGCATAAGTTCACGAGACACAGACGCAGAGGAAACAGGAACCGGTACGATGGTGCTATTACTGGCCCCATCGCTAATAGCTGCTACTACTTCTGCTTCGTCACTTTTCCTTCGTTATCCCTTTCGCCACTACAATTTGTATCTTGTTGTTTCTTCTTCTTACTCTGCTACGCTAAAAAAATCAGGTAGGTATAATTAATGGAAATATCGGCCAGACTAAATGATGTTTTCGCCGTTTCTTTTCGAGTTGAAATCATCAGATATAATACCAAAATAATTTTAAAAAGTAACTACATGAAATTTTTACATATTGTAGTTAGTAGGTAACAAAAATAGGCAGGTTTATGTTGGAAACATGTTATTAAAAGTGAAGCAAACATTTCGAAAACAAGTAATTGTGAAAATAATCGTATAAGTAAAAATGGGTTCGGGAACTAACATTTTATCATGATAGCATGATAGCATGTAGTTTCCACCCTGCAACTTCTCCAGCGTTATTCTATTTTCCCTTTGGAACGAGATATTTTCTCGCAGTAAAAAGCACCATTTGTGTTATTCTGATATATAATATATATTACTGTAAAGTATCAACAGAATCCGTACAGCACTCAGCCATCTACGTAAAATTCCGCCTTTATAGTATTAACACTATTAGATATACTTTGGTCACAATTCGTTACTTCGCGCGGTAATTTTGAGTTTTGTACGTTAGCATATAATTCTTGTTATGAATTTTGCTAAATAAATTTTTTTTCAGCTTCGAGTTAGGGTGGAGGGTGAGGATAATGCCACATCTTGCTCCACCGTGGGTACGCTCTGGAGTAGAAGAGAATTTTTAAATTCCAGTCTACAGAAAGATATTAAGTAAAGACCCAAATCAATTTTTACCATACCGAAAGCTTAATGAGCTTCATATACACAGATTGTTCAACGAATGCTATATGTACCGCAACAGAAGTTTACACACACGGGAAATATGTATAATATGAACACACACTGAATATTTCACAATGACAAAATAAACTATAATGCGGAATACTGGCATCTTTTTGTCTCGAGAATTTTGTTTTCGTGTTTTATGTTTTGAGTATCGACTGGCATATATGTGCTCAGTACCAGTCGCTGTTCGCGAAACCAAACATGACAGAAACATTTTGGAACAGGCAATTAACAGATCTGATGTAGTTGGTATAAACACAATGATTCGGGAACTCGATGCCCACAACGCTTCCTAAGGTCTTCAAAAATTAGTCACGGAGCTGAAGAAAGTTTACGATTACCTTGAGGAGAGAAACAGTCTCTAACAAATTTCTTTCTATCCAAAACACTAACATTTCTCTCGAAATTAGCTCTAAGTTCGAATAGAGTGCCCGACACGGTCTTGGTATATTTCTCTTGCGGAGTGACAAAGAAAGGTAACGACTCGTTCTTATTTGGTCACATGTGTAAAATAATGAGTAAACCAATACTGCTGAATTTTCGGTTCAGTAATAGTTGAGGGAAAGACAGGGAAATGTAAGAAACAACTAATACATCTTTAGCAACATGTATGTGGTGTAAGAACTGCTTAATCTGAAGCTTTTGTACCAAATAAAAATTTCTAAAACCCGATTTCTGCACTGAAAACTTCCCTTCCATACCATTTTCGTAAAAAGAAACCTCTGTATCAGCTTTCGAAATAGTTTGAAATTATCGAATCGTTAGTTTCAGGTGCTTTACTAACTTTTGCTCCCATATGTATTGTAAAAAAATGTATGATGATGAGCACATAATGCTCAAAATGCATCGTAATATGTTAAATGAAATGAAATGAATATAGTGTGACTGATGACACAAAAAGATTAATAATTTACTGATAACTGTCAAGGTATCGAAAATTAGTCTCTAAGGTCACAGTTAAAAACAGTTGTGTAATAGTCGTACAGAGAAACATCAGACGTTAAATTATGAAACAATTTGAAAAGTGAAAAGCAAATTAAATAAATGGTGGAAGAATGAAGCTCAAAATTTAGTTTTTTGGGAGAATTATGATCAAAGATACGGCATATCTAAGGGAGAATGCTCAGAATACCACTGAGCAAAAAACCCTTTATCGCTGCTACAGCGTCTAGAATCGACATCACGATGAATTTAAGGAGAAGACTAAATTAGTAGGATCTGTATTGCTTCCTGTTCAGCCCGACCATCCAGTCAGAAACTTAATGTCATAAATATGCTACTAGAAGATATATCGAAATTTTGTAATAAAGGCAGATTGCTTTTTGTCATACACAATTAGAAAAATTTCAATAACACTCTCTAATGACGCGTAGTAATACGGATCTGTTATCACCGATGTTCATACAGCAAACAACATCTCAGAGTAATAGACAGGTGTAAAATTCATGCACTAAAGCAGTTTTAATTTGTGTCACTCTCGAGTGGAATAGTTAAGGAAGGAACAAGCTGTGGCGGGATGCAACATTGCCACAAGTTGTATACCTGTTCAACGTCACATTTTATATTCGGCGTTCTCCTTCCATTGTCACACCACTACGGATGTTAAACCGGGTTAATAAGAAAACTTGAATTTAATTATGACACGGGTAGCAGTTTTGACATATTTCTCTGTCGCTGAATTTTCAAAGGTAGATTTAATACGCCGTCACCATATCCGTAGTCGGATCTTTACATTATATAGCACAGACGAACTAGATGTCTACAAAACATTGTTGCGTCAATGGCGTAATCAACTATTACTTTCATGGTTATAGAATTATTGTACCTTTGGTTTATTGGCTTTCTCCTGCGTTTCCGTATGAGTAGTCTTCAATAAAAAATTCCTGTAGTGCAAGTCACATCCAGTTGTTAGACGGTAGTATGATTGACCCTGTAGACCAATTATAATCTTCAAGAACGTCTAGTCAACTAGGAATAATAATAATAATAATAATAATAATAATAATAATAATAAATTATGAATTAGTTTTAGAAAGTTCTTTGTGTTTTACAGAGTTATGTTGATATGTGTCTGTGATACAGGGGGTTAAAATTCCTGTAGTGCAAGTCACATCCAGTTGTTAGACGGTAGTATGATTAACCCTGTAGACCAGTTATAATCTTCAAGAACGTCTAGTCAACTAGGAATAATAATAATAATAATAATAAATTATGAATTAGTTTTAGAAAGTTCTTTGTGTTTTACAGAGTTATATTGATATGTGTCTGTGATACAGGGGGTTAAAATTCCTGTAGTGCAAGTCACATCCAGTTGTTAGACGGTAGTATGATTAACCCTGTAGACCAGTTATAATCTTCAAGAACGTCTAGTCAACTAGGAATAATAATAATAATAATAATAATAATAATAAATTATGAATTAGTTTTAGAAAGTTCTTTGTGTTTTACAGAGTTATATTGATATGTGTCTGTGATACAGGGGGTTGTAACCGAACCCATCGTTCCTTTTGACCATATATCCGATCTGAAGGATCTCTAGAAGTTGTTGACATAAAAAAAACCACTAATTATTTTGTACTTCGGAATCTAAATTTATCCACGACGTATTAAGAGTAAACGTCTTTGCGTTTATTACTATTATTTGTACACAGTTCAGAATTGAAATGTGGCGCCTCGAAATCACAGGTTAGGAGCGCAATATACAGGTAAAATCGGCAACTACCTCCTCCGTTTCTGGTAGTAATGGCAGGCGACTCATCGCCTCACCACAAAAAACGGCCGTTAGCCACGCATAATATCTCTGTTCGATTTGGCTTCTCATTTCGCTCTGAGGAGTATTGGTGTAATATTCTCCACTGTACAAACTTAACATTTTAAATTAAAGAAATTAACTTTCAACAATTTTCAATTAGATTTCCGAATAACTTTTAACTGGTGTGTCCTAAAGGATTTTAAATTTAATTAAGGCAACCAAAAAGACTTGATATTCTAAACAAAGCACGAATATGATTGGAGAGTCCCATTTATAATCAGAGTAGACCACTGTTTTATCAGTGCCTACCTCAATCGTAATTTCCATGACTGGTTCAATCAGTGTAGCAGCTGTACTGTAGACTCGAAAGTAAGTGGTTTTAAGGGGACTTCCACTTTATGAGGGCCAAAAGATTGGAATTCTTTACTGAATAAAAATCTGTGAGTCTTCTCGATCCTAAAAATATATGCTTTATGTATCGTACCTCATCATTTTCTTGTTTAAATGCCTTACTGAAGCAGATGCACCTAGCTGTCATACTACTGTGGAACAAAAAACATTGCCGCCAGTGACTCGTTATTTTATTCGGCCACGCTATTTCCATAGAAACTCGTTTGTGTAATATTCTTGAAGAACATACCGACTTTAATATGAGCAAGGATTTATTGCAATCGATATTTCTACCGCTACAAGTAGATTCCTTGAGCTTACTTGTGTTTTTCAAGTGCGTTCCTGTCGTCATATTGTTGTTAAGTCTGTGTATTTCAACAATTTTGCATCGTAAAATGCCAAAAAGGAAGAACCTTAATTGCAGTCGTAAATTTTACGATAATCAACACAAAAATGTTTTAGAAATGATAAAAATGAAGGAAATATTACGCTGCAGCCAGATGAAGTTAGTCCAAAAAGTTCTATAGGCATTGCTTCAAACGCTAACTGAAACATTTTAATCGAAAATGAACAAGATGTTAATGTTGTAAATTGGGAAAATAAGTGTTATATATTAATTAATAAGTGAAAGCTTTCAGAGTTGTTTTTATCTCTCGCTAAATGTAAATATCGCAATAAAGAATAATACCTTAAGTTTAGAGAGGATATAAGTAGGAGAAGAGACATATACAGCAAAATTGTTGTGGAATGGCAAGCGCATAAAATGAAGAAATGTACAATAACATCTCCTCTAATATGCAAAAAATAGAATGAAGTGAAATTACGCCATTCTTATACCATAAGGTGTATTAGAAACCTTCCACCGCCACCTTTCGAAATGTAAAGGTGTTATAAACGTTTCCATAATGCCCTAACTGAAGTCAGTGAACCATTTATGCAGAGGGTAGAGAATGAAACTGTAAATGTTTGTGAATCTACCGATACTCTTGCTGGATTGGGCGATTTCTGTCAGAAGAGAGTCCATACATGTCCGAATGGAGTTGTCACAGTTACTTCTCTATGTATAGGCAAGGTAATGGACTAGGGGTGTCTGACAAAACACTGCCAAGATTATGTCAGTGGGGTACATCGACACAAATGTGGTATAAATTTTGAAGGTTTCAGTGGTGGTATGGAAATCGGGAACAGTCCCGATGTTAGTTGGTCAGTTGCTGGATGTGTTGTGCAATACACTCACTACCTTGGTGATGATGACTAAGAACTTCAGTAATGTTGAGGCTACTACATCATATGCTGAAAGTGAAATTAAAAATTGAAATTTATAGAACGTGTGGAGAAGAGAACGGGGCAAGACCTAGGATACTTTGCAAGGATATGACAGGAAGAAACCTCTCTGATGCAAAGCGGTTGGTGGACAAAGCAAACTCGCCAAATCAGGAGTAGTACAACTCATAGATTATTATGATCTAGTCATTCGAAGAAACATCAACAACGTTAGTGAGATGAGAATAATTTGGGTAACTCTGCTCCACATAAAATCCACTGATGAGCATCCACAGCATGTCCTGTGTCCAAAAGGTAAAAGAAACTGAAGCCAAAATGCAGACATTTTCAGATTTTAAACTCCTGAAAAATGTTTACTTGGCAAAAGAGAAAAACCGAAAAAAATCTTCAATAGATGCATTTCGGAATGCTTGCCAAATACTGTTTATGTTGGCATGTCAGCTTTTCGTATTGGTGTGATAGACGCCAAATATGGTTTAATGTTGGGGTAACAAGCAGATGAAAAACTATCAGCAGACTAGGCATAAAACTGCGGGCAACATGACAAGTGGGCTGCTACGAGTGGACATGCAACGTGCCGCTGGCGCTGAAAAAGCTGCTGAAAGCACGAGAAAGGAGGCCAGAATAACAAAGAAAGTAAAGAATACTGAAGAAGATGAAAAGAACACTGGCTGAATAAGATTATGGAGCAGGAATGTTTTGACATTTTATCATGGAGAAGAAAATGGCATTCAAATCATTAGTGTCTGTTTCCCATAAACAACATTTATGCACACTTCAATGTCACTAACTTATCTAACATTAAATATATAAAATTTTTTTCTTGATAATAATCTAGTTCTTGCCTACATAATGAACCACATTATTCAACTATGTATCAAATATTTTAAGATGGCGCATATCATATATTCTTAAGTAAATAGGAGAAAAAATAGTTATTTTAAAAAATACACAGAACAACTAACTGGTATATATTATTTGTTCATTGTTTCAAAATGTTAATATTTAAAAGAATTTTATATTTTTAACTTTTATTTTAAATACCGTGGAAACACAGTGTTCCTAATGTAAAAATTAAACCAATTCAGAACATAAGATAAAAATCAATATTCACTCTACTATGTATTCCTATGTTTTTAATTTCTTTCACATATGGGGCACAATACACGAATTATATGGTTAATAATTCCTTCAAATATCTATTAAAATTTCTGAGTCACTGAACTTGAGAGTACTAGTAAAAAAGCACATTCCATGACATCCAGGTCCCCTTAAGTCATGATTGTCCCTCTGAAATCGGATTACATTCTTACAAAGATTCGATCTTCAGCCACGAGGGTGCGAGTGATGTTGATATTTTCTGAAGGAAAGCTGAATTTATTTTGATTTGAGTAATATCCGTTAAGGCTGAAGGACTTTCAACTACAGGCACGATGAATCAATACTAGTCAATAAATTATGTCGCAAAATTTTCCGTTATTTAGTGGTTACTGATTCTACTTTGCAAATTAACTCACTCATAGACCCACCAACAAAGTATATCACCGCTGTTGTTTGCCATTAAAATGAAGACAGCTATTAAAACAAATGCTTTATGATTAAGCATTTAAAGCTGTGACTGATAATCATCGTGACAACAAATATCGCTCTGTAAACTCTTACAAATCGTTTTCAAATTTTTATGACCACAAAGTGGATGCGAAATGAATCTTGGAAAAATATTGTGAAACCTAAAGCGCATCCATTCTGGAAAACGACCACACCATTTGAATAAAAATTAACGACTGTAAATCTCCACAATTCCAATTTACCTACAATTGCATAAATGTTCTTGCCTTGTGTGCTTGAAAAGTCGTATTGCTGTAGATGTAATTATGTTGCAGCTGGTTGGTTTTTCATGTATCAGTACTGTTGGAAAAGATTAGAATGAACCAACGCCGCTATTATGTATGCAATTGCACAGACCAACATATCATTCAACTTAAAGGGAGGGTAATACTGCATCCCATGCCTCATAGTTTTAAGAGATGACTTTTCCTTCCAGATGAAATAGCTGCACCAAATATTAGCATCGTAGACACAACTTTAACACACACCTCAGAGTAAACGTATGATCAGATAGCACTTGCGCACCTATCACAAGCGGTCAACTAGTGTTCTTCCCTTTCCCTTTCCTTCCTCGCGACGCGACGCTCAAATGTCATTTCGACAATGTGGAGCTAAAGCCCATAGTAGGTCCCCGTGCCATCTCCATTTATACAAATATGTTATTCTCATAGTGTAATAGCCCTGAGATATTTACGGTCAATTAAAAAAATAAACATACAATGTAATACCCATAATATTGGTGACAGTTACTTCATTTTTCCATCCTCGTTTAAATGGTAGAAAGAATATTAAGCAGCTGAACATTCGGCTAGTCTATATCGACTCTTTAACTTCAAGTAAAAATTTTACAAATTTATTCTGACTTTAGCTGTGAAGTTAAGGGACGAAACAAATTTCGAAACATCTCTGGCTTACAAACTGAATAGCACACTTTTCAGTTGTGGATTTATTAATCACACTTTCCTTTATAATTGTCTTAGCCCCCGCTGCTTTGCTCGCATAGACTGTATGGGTTGCAGAGATTTTTTTTTCATTTTATTTAATGCAATTTTTATGTTTTTCACGAACTGCAAAACCTTCTAATCTTTTCAATCTAATTATGGCCATTTAAGTACAATCTTTTCCGAACGTACTTTTGAGAAAAAGCGATTCTGGTAGCTGGAGTCCAAATTTTTTGTTAATAATGTCTTTTGCGTTCTATTCGAGATATGTCCATAGCAACTCTAATCCAGTAACAAATATTTTCTTGTACTTAACTGAGAGGTGAATTACCAATTTGTATAAATTTAGCTTTAAAATTTTTTAATGTAACGAAATATTTTCTTACAAATTTCCATCCCCTGTTGCACTCACTTAAGGGTTGAATTTCCAGAAGCACTGTGGGGGGTTTAAATCCCAAAGATGATCGGGCTCACATGCGGTTCCTCTTCGTTGCAACGTCTTGGCTCAAACTCGTCTAGGGGTTGAACCGCAAGTGTCGCATTACACGTTCTAAATTAGACACTTTTGACCCTTTGGTAAAATTGTTTGGCTGATGGCAAGTTTGCGAAAGTAGTCGTACTTAGAGTTACTGTTAAACTCGAGGGCATATCCATTTGACACAGTTCGATCATTCACAATCTCATCGCGAAGTACAAGTTACCTAAGCAAAGAGAGTTCAGACCAGGCGCGCGGCTGCTCACAGCTCGGAGACTAAATACCGCGATACCACACAACGCGAAATTTTCTAAGTCATTTCGCTTCCTAGGTGACTACAGAACGACTGTCCACTTTCGTGCCTCAATCCGAGCTGTACCGTTCGGTGTCTACAGCCGAACTCCCTCTGCCCGTCCCCGGCCGGTTTCCCGCGCACCGAATATCCTCGCTCAACTGACTAGGGCAGTTCCCTTTTCTGAAGCCGTCCATCTGATCGGCTACAGCTTATTCTACATTATTTTAAATTTTAACATATTTAAATAATCAAAGCTTGGCCACTTTCATGTTCTAAATAAAGTGACAATAATATGCATTACATAATAAACGTTAAATTCTTTTACATAAGCCAATACATAAAAAGTTCTCGGTTTACTTGTCGCGTCAAATTTGGATAAAATCCCAAGCTTTCGATGACTACCTCCGCCATCTTCGTCAGGGGTAAAACTGACTGTCGTGGACCGGTGAGGCTTCCGCTTTTATAAGCAGTGGACGGCTTCTCATTGGCTGGATGACGTCACGGTGAAACCGATGCGTACTGATGTGGCGGCCTCTATATCCATAGATTTTGTTTGCGCGCTTTATCCAGCGTTGCTTACAGCGCCATCCATCGCAACAGGCGGAGAACTGCGAGGAATGTAAGAAGTCTCCCTCTGCGCTCTTTCTATATCAATTGCGCGCTTCCATGCATTGCTGAGTGCATAACCGGAATCTCTGTTGAAATTATTTTCACAGAGTCTAATTTCAACTGCTTCCCTGCTGACAGAGTCCCAATAGTTTGAAGCGTGAGCAAGTAGTCTTGTTTCATCGAATAAAATCTTATGTTTATTTAACAAACTGTGCTCAGCCACCGCTGATTTTTCTAGATACCTGTATTTCAGGTGACGCTGATGTTCCACACTGCGATCGGCGGCAGTTCTTATAGACTGGCCCACATAACTTTTGCCACACTCGCAAGGAATGTTGTAAATTCCCGGTACTCTCAGGCCAAGATTATCTTTCACGGGTCGCAGCATTTCCTTAATCTTCCTGGGTGGCCGGAAGACTGGTCTGATTCCTTGCCGGTTCAGGACTCTGCCGATCTTGCTGGTCGTTGCACCGCAGAATGGTAGCCGCGCGATGTGTTGGTCCTCTTGATCTGTTCGAACAGCGTCCTTTCTTGGTTTCTTCGACAGAGTAGATCTGATATCACGATCAGAATAACCATTTTTTATAAATACCGTCGTCAGATGGTTAATCTCGGAGCCGAGATGATCCTTGTCCGAAATAGTCCTTGCTCTGTGTACCAAGGTGTTCAACATAGCTCTCTTCTGAGCTGGGTGGTGAAAACTACGCGCGTTTAGATATAAATCTGTATGCGTCGGTTTTCTGTGCACAGAATGTCCGAGACGTCCATCTGATTTTCGCTCCACCAGTACATCTAAGAAGGGTAACTTTCCATCCTTCTCCACCTCCACTGTAAATCTTATGTTCTAATGTATACCATTCAAATGTTCAACAAACTGCTGCAGTGCCTCGTTGCCATGTGGCCAGATTAAAAATGTATCGTCAACATACCTGAATAAGCAGGATGGACGTAAGGGAGCACTGTTCAACGCTCGTTCTTCGAAATCCTCCATGAAGAAGTTAGCTATGGCTGGTGACAGTGGCGAACCCATGGCTGTTCCGTCAATCATTTCATAATATTTTCCACCATACAAAAAATAGGTGGTCGTCAAAGTGTGTCGAAATAACTTCAGTATTTCAGGAGAGAAATGAGCAGCCAACATTTTTAACGTATCTTCCACTGGAACCTTTGTAAACAAAGAGACCACATCTAGGCTGATCATGATGTCATTCGGACCTATCCTCATCTGCTTTATAATGTCAACAAACATTTTTGAGTTAGTAATATGATGGCTACAGTGGCCGACTATAGGTGCTAATAATTTGGTTAAGTATTTTGCCAACCGACATGTAGGAGAGCCAATAGCACTAACAATAGGTCTCAACGGAACCCCATCCTTATGGACTTTGGGTAGACCATATAACCTGGGTGGCCTTGGTGCTCTTGGTCGTAGATTCTTAACTAGTTCTTCTAGGAGGCCAGAGTTCTTCAGTAGCTCCCCTGTCTTCCTAGTAAGTGCTGCTGTAGGATCCCGTTTAAGAATACGGTACGTGGCATCTTCCAATAATGTGGCCACTTTCTTATGATAATCGGTAGCATTGAGGATAACTGTGGCATTCCCTTTGTCGGCTGATAGTACAACTAACTCTTCATCCTTCCCCAACGATTTCAATGCCAGTTTCTCCACTCTGCTCACATTGGGTTTAGGAGGCTTGGCTGTTGCTAAAATCCGACTAGTTGCAAGCCTTACCTCATCTGCTGCCTCTTCAGGAAGGTGCCGAACCGCTTGTTCTACTCCACTGATAATCTCTGCCACTGGTAGCTTTTGTGGAGCTGGAGAAAAGTTCAGTCCCTTACTGAGCACCGAGATGGTGGCGTCGTCAATTTCCTTGTCGGAGAAGTTGATAACAGTGCGATGTGCGTCGCTGGACCCAGAAGTTCCTTTTCCCCGGTTTAGGCGCACAAATTTATCAGCCTGTTTTGCTGTGGTCTTGCTTAAATTGGCTCGCTGATGTGCAGCCAAGGTCGTGTCTACCCATTCCCAGTCCCAAGGTGACAAAACTGTAGACAAAAACAGATGGCAACTATATAAAGAGCGAGCGTTGGCATCCAGTTCATACCTCGTATGATGTATTCTCTCCCTGACGATCGCATAACTTGTCTTCCGCAAAATTCTATTCACTGCAGCAGTTCGGATGTGATGTTTGACAACTGCGAAATTTGGTACAACCTCCTTGTCACGACAACGTTGTAGAAAAGCCAGATTACTCAGCAGCTGTGACTGTTTCAAGCGCAGCTTCTCCAGCCGACGAACGCTGCGCGCTACATCCTCCCCGTAGAGGAAACAGTCACAGCTGCTGAGTAATCTGGCTTTTCTACAACGTTGTCGTGACAAGGAGGTTGTACCAAATTTCGCAGTTGTCAAACATCACATCCGAACTGCTGCAGTGAATAGAATTTTGCGGAAGACAAGTTATGCGATCGTCAGGGAGAGAATACATCATACGAGGTATGAACTGGATGCCAACGATCGCTCTTTATATAGTTGCCATCTGTTTTTGTCTACAGTTTTGTCACCTTGGGACTAGGAATGGGTAGACACGACCTTGGCTGCACATCAGCGAGCCAATTTAAGCAAGACCACAGCAAAACAGGCTGATAAATTTGTGCGCCTAAACCGGGGAAAAGGAACTTCTGGGTCCAGCGACGCACATCGCACTGTTATCAACTTCTCCGACAAGGAAATTGACGACGCCACCATCTCGGTGCTCAGTAAGGGACTGAACTTTTCTCCAGCTCCACAAAAGCTACCAGTGGCCGAGATTATCAGTGGAGTAGAACAAGCGGTTCGGCACCTTCCTGAAGAGGCAGCAGATGAGGTAAGGCTTGCAACTAGTCGGATTTTAGCAACAGCCAAGCCTCCTAAACCCAATGTGAGCAGAGTGGAGAAACTGGCATTGAAATCGTTGGGGAAGGATGAAGAGTTAGTTGTACTATCAGCCGACAAAGGGAATGCCACAGTTATCCTCAATGCTACCGATTATCATAAGAAAGTGGCCACATTATTGGAAGATGCCACGTACCGTATTCTTAAACGGGATCCTACAGCAGCTCTTAGTAGGAAGACAGGGGAGCTACTGAAGAACTCTGGCCTCCCAGAAGAACTAGTTAAGAATCTACGACCAAGAGCACCAAGGCCACCCAGGTTATATGGTCTACCCAAAGTCCATAAGGATGGGGTACCGTTGAGACCTATTGTTAGTGCTATTGGCTCTCCTACATATCGGTTGGCAAAATACTTAACCAAATTATTAGCACCTATAGTCGGCCACTGTAGCCATCATATTACTAACTCAAAAATGTTTGTTGACATTATAAAGCAGATGAGGATAGGTCCGAATGACATCATGATCAGCCTAGATGTGGTCTCTTTGTTTACAAAGGTTCCAGTGGAAGATACGTTAAAAATGTTGGCTGCTCATTTCTCTCCTGAAATACTGAAGTTATTTCGACACACTTTGACGACCACCTATTTTTTGTATGGTGGAAAATATTATGAAATGATTGACGGAACAGCCATGGGTTCGCCACTGTCACCAGCCATAGCTAACTTCTTCATGGAGGATTTCGAAGAACGAGCGTTGAACAGTGCTCCCTTACGTCCATCCTGCTTATTCAGGTATGTTAACGATACATTTTTAATCTGGCCACATGGCAACGAGGCACTGCAGCAGTTTGTTGAACATTTGAATGGTATACATCAGAACATAAGATTTACAGTGGAGGTGGAGAAGGATGGAAAGTTACCCTTCTTAGATGTACTGGTGGAGCGAAAATCAGATGGACGTCTCGGACATTCTGTGCACAGAAAACCGACGCATACAGATTTATATCTAAACGCGCGTAGTTTTCACCACCCAGCTCAGAAGAGAGCTATGTTGAACACCTTGGTACACAGAGCAAGGACTATTTCGGACAAGGATCATCTCGGCTCCGAGATTAACCATCTGACGACGGTATTTATAAAAAATGGTTATTCTGATCGTGATATCAGATCTACTCTGTCGAAGAAACCAAGAAAGGACGCTGTTCGAACAGATCAAGAGGACCAACACATCGCGCGGCTACCATTCTGCGGTGCAACGACCAGCAAGATCGGCAGAGTCCTGAACCGGCAAGGAATCAGACCAGTCTTCCGGCCACCCAGGAAGATTAAGGAAATGCTGCGACCCGTGAAAGATAATCTTGGCCTGAGAGTACCGGGAATTTACAACATTCCTTGCGAGTGTGGCAAAAGTTATGTGGGCCAGTCTATAAGAACTGTCGCCGATCTCAGTGTGGAACATCAGCGTCACCTGAAATACAGGTATCTAGAAAAATCAGCTGTGGCTGAGCACAGTTTGTTAAATAAACATAAGATTTTATTCGATGAAACAAGACTACTTGCTCACGCTTCAAACTATTGGGACTCTGTCATCAGGGAAGCAGTTGCAATTAGACTCTGTGAAAATAATTTCAACAGAGATTCCGGTTATGCACTCAGCAATGCATGGAAGCGCGCAATTGATATAGAAAGAGCGCAGAGGGAGACTTCTTACATTCCTCGCAGTTCTCCGCCTGTTGCGATGGATGGCGCTGCAAGCAACGCTGGATAAAGCGCGCAAACAAAATCTATGGATATAGAGGCCGCCACATCAGTACGCATCGGTTTCACCGTGACGTCATCCAGCCAATGAGAAGCCGTCCACTGCTTATAAAAGCGGAAGCCTCACCGGTCCACGACAGTCAGTTTTACCCCTGACGAAGATGGCGGAGGTAGTCATCGAAAGCTTGGGATTTTATCCAAATTTGACGCGGCAAGTAAACCGAGAACTTTTTATGCAAGGACTCCGTCGCGAATGACTTCGTAGTCATAAGCCAATACAGTTTCCTTCTTAACTTTGAATGTCACGGCCAGTAGCCTTGGACCAATGTGCTTTCTGATAAGTAAATAAAGAGCAAAAGTAACTACTATGCACTAAACTTTCCAACAAATATTATATTATCTAATGATTCACTAAGGTGTCACGCTGTTACAGTTCAATGTGTTTCGTGTAGAGGAAATAGAGAAACTGATGCTTAACTGAAAATACTCATAACTTAAATTTACTATATCTTTTAAACAAAATAAAGTTACAGAGCTGATATTTACAAAATCTGTCATTTCAATAATACGCTTCTACATGAAATGTCAGTCTTTAAAATCGACGAAAGCGTTCAGATTTTAGAATTTAGGACTTTGTTACAAAACTTGTTAATTTCACTTTAACAGTAAATCTTAAACTATTATGGATATGATCAGTTTTCGACTTTTATTGGAATCACCATGAAATTTTATGGAGGATGGCAGATTAAAATTACTGAGGCTTCTTTCCTTGCACTACAACAGAATTAAAATGTTTTCATAAATGTTTCCCTTTAGGGCCTATCTTAGGTCCGCCATATATCACTGCTACGTCTCCTGGGTTAGAAACGGCTTCTACTAGGTTTCCCCATGACGTAAGTTCTCGTTTGTCTCACCCGCACACTATAGCACTTAGGCCTCAATAGACAATGGACTCCTGTGAGTTTCCCCATCATGTGGTGCGTCAGCGCCCTTTGTGGTACGCGATCCTGGACGACAGGGTTCGTTTCACAATTCCTGAAGGCTGACTCTTTCGGCCATATACTTCAATGAGAGTGAAATGCTCGTTAACACACAACTGAAAATTTTTTTGTTTTTTTATTTCTAACCGGGAAGTCAATTACCAGTTGCCACAGTTGTAGCCTTAAAAATCCTTTAGTAGTTCATTAGTAATTATTTATTTTCAAGAAAACTTTCACCCACTGTTTTACCTCCTTAGTGGTCCAATTCCCTAAAATCATAAAACACGTATTTCTTTATTGCGGACTGAGAAACAGAATACCAGTTTTCATAGTTTTAGCTTCAACATTCCCTTGATAGCGACATACTTTCAAAAAGGCTTTCATTCCCTCTTTCGGACAAATTAAGCGATGCCTAAAGCATAAGAGCCATATCCTCTCCCAACTTCAAGATTCTATCCTTTGTGGTTTTATCTGACCGATGATGAGTCAATGTATGAGTCTGCCCCTATTTCACCACATTAGAGGCTGCATTTCCTAAAACAGTGAAACATGTATTTTTTATCTCTAACCAAGACGGCAAACACGAATTTTCAATGATATAGCTTTAAAAATACTTTCGCAATGGAAAATTTTCAGAAAATGTTCCACCATTATTCTACCCTCTTTCGGGTCGAATTTCCGAAAACAGTGAAACACCTGTTTAATTATTTCTAACTGGGAAACTAAATATAGATGTTCATAGATTAAGCTTTAAAAAAGCTTTCATATTAAAATATTTTCTTAAAGAAAATCATCAGCAATTTCACCCGCTTAGGGGTTCAGTTTCCAGAAACACTGGGACACGTTTGTTTTTATTTGCTACTGAGAACTCAGATACCAATGTTCATAGACGTAGCCTTAAAAATACTTCTGTTGTTTTCTAATAGTGATTTCTATTCAAAAAAAGCTTTCGCACTCTACACTACCCTCACCTTTTATTTCATCCCCATGGGGTTAAATTTCTAAAAATGATGAACACTTATTTCTTTATTTGAGACCGAGAAACCAAATATTAATTTTTGTGGGTGTAACTTGAAAATTGCCTAAAAAGTGACATTTTTCAAGAAATCCCTTCATCCATTTTTCACCCCCTTACGGTTGGGATTTCGAAAAATCCCTTCTTAAAAGACGTCCAATGTGCAAGATCCTCACCTGTACCAAATTTCAAGTTTCCGTTCTTAGATGTTTCGGGTGGACGAAGATGAGTGAGTTAGTCAGGTCAGTCTGTCAGTCAGAACATGCCTTTTCTACATAGAGAAGAGTGCTGCTAAAATTAGACATATAAAACTCATTTAGCCAAGTTTATTGATGGTAATAATGTACAGTTGTACGAGAATCCAAACTGTATATGATACATTGTCATTTCAAGCAGCTTCGATAATTAACTAATGGGAATGCATGTACAACGTTGTCGCTCGCCAAATCAATACATATGGAATTTATTGGTATTTAATGGTGCATCCAAGACCATTTTGGGAACTAATAAATGTACTTAAACGAGGTACGATAAATGATTATTGAAATTAATCGGCATATAGGTATGGAGACTGCGTTTTATGCACATGATATCCTTTTAATTTACAAACTTCGAAGTACAATGTCTTAATAAACCGTCAATGAAAAATGTACAAAATTTTGCTTCCAATGAAAAACACAAATGAAATAAGCCTTTTTCGTGCTCTTCCATAGTCATGCACTCGAAAATAAGTGTTTATCAAAAGTGTGTTCATGATGTAAATTTGTTTATCATTTGTTAGTCACAACTTTGCAGCCATAATATTTAGTGCCCCACTCATTTTGTTGTTAGATTGTGCGCAAAAATGGACCAACTTCAGATCCTGGATGGACTTCTTACGAGTGCCTATGACCGTCGCGCCACGCCCACCAACCACCTAAGTGAGTAGTTTGAAAGTTCTAGAAGCCTTGTTCATCTTATATATCAAGATAAATTATGTCACTATAATGGAACCAACATATGACGTTATTCATCTAGTAGTAATCATTCATCCATTAAATTTTCACGTGTAATGAGCAATATAAAGTTCATTCATGTAAGTCTGTTTCTTTTGAAGTGAATCGTTGATGATGTGGAGCCATACAAACTATTGTCCTCTGATACCATTATCTGCTTTAGTTAACGTAACATGTGTTAGTCAGTAACCGCTACAATACCTTTCTCAGTCACTTAGAAAAATCTTCAGTTTTTGCATTTTTCCTTTCAATAGAGTGCCAAAATTCCTCAATATTGGAAGATTATTGAAGTTTTTCGGTGTATTAACAAACATTTCTTTGTATTGTAGCAAAATATATTCACATAATTCTTTTATAATTTTGAATTTTGTTCTTAGGCTACAGATGATCAGTTTTGTTAAGTTTTGCATAAAGTTTCAGTTACAAAGCTGAAATATTTATCTTAATTAATGTTTGTGCGTCATCTAGAAGTTATCTGAAAATCAAACGGTCTCTTTAGCTGTAGTTTCTGACGACAGAGAATTTTCTAATGACTTGGATGAAGCAGTCTCAGACGTTCAGGTTGGACGACAGTTTTATTATCGTTATCTGAGGGAGGAGGTGCTGTCAAGGAGTTCATGATTGTTAGGTTACGCACCATATAATGATTTATATGTCATGCCTCTCTGTCCCGGAGTATTCATTGGGGTAATGTGAGAATGTTGGTAGTGGTAATATATTTACATTATAGGAAAGTTAAATAGAGTAGCCTTCCTGGTGTTATTAAAGGAGACTTGAAATAAGTTCCGGCTTTACCAGGCTATTGTTTTCTGTATTGTTAAGGTAGCAGGTGCTAGTACGTAACGTCGAGACAAGTTGGAATTTGTGATACCCGAGTTTCTCCCGGCGTATGCTACATTTAACTAACTAACGGGAATGCCACCGCGTAGCTTCGTCGACTATCGTCGTTATTTCGGCAAATGCACACCACACAATTTTAAAGCATAACCGCAGCATGTAAGGGCTGTGCAGGGGAATTTAACTCCTCGGTTTTCTGAGAAACTTCATGCACTGTAAACTCTCGCGCCATTGTAAACCAAAGATGACCGATATCAGAAGTTATCGATGGTGAAATTAATAATCAATGGATGAGGTAACATTAACTCTCTCCCCTGTTTCCTGACGAGGGAGAGAGCAGGTTTCCATGTAGAATTCCAACAAAAACCACCGTCTCTGTTTATTAGTTACTTGCGTATTTAATTTCAACAATTTCCTTAATAACACTACCCCAATAACAAGAAGAGCATGTCAGAATATCCGTGTTCATTTTTTTCCATAGGACGAACGGTACCAAGAAAATGTTCTGCAGTGGCGGATTTGCTCAGCTGTTGTAAGAGTATATGACGCTTATGCTCAGTATACCGGTCCTCCACAGCCCTGATATATGACACGTCAGAACTGCAACGAATACTGTAGAAACCACCCTTACGCAAACGAAGATAGTCGTTTATGGAACCTGATCCTTTACTGAACTTGATCTTAGATGGTGGTCGAAAAGCACATTTCACATCATAATTTTGCAAAATACGACCAATCCTGTTCGGAAAGCTTCCTCCTAACGGAAAAACGGCTGTAGACTTCGGTGTTACTTTGGTACTGTCACCATTCACATGGTGCAAAGTGGTCGATAGCGCAAGCTACGTCTGATCAGTCTTGCGCTGTACCCATTGTGTTGAAAGATGACTCCGAGATGGGCTAACTCAGCTGACAAACTCTCAGCGTCCGAGATGACATGAGCCCTGTCAACCTAAGTACGAAACGCGTTGAGCCGAATGATGGTAACTATCAGTCTGCTGTTACAAGTCTCTGTGAGTGGCTTGCTATAAGAGGCATGTCCCAACGGACGATCAACCTTTCTCCTTACCAACACGTAACACTTCAAGGAAGGCATAACAGTCATCCTATTGCGCCACAACCGTCGAACAAACATTCGGGTGGGTTGAATTCAGGTGTTCTAAAATGTCGTTCAAATTCTCACTGCCATGAGGCCAAACAAGAAAAGTATCGTCTACATATCTGAAAAAAAGGAAATAAATAACACCCATGATTCGAAGCCGCCGAATCCAAGGCAGTCCCTCAGAGTTGGTGATAACAGGTGTCAAACGGACTTCAAATCCCATTTCCATTTGTCTGCTCGTAGTACTGGTTGTTGGACGGCCGCGGTGGCCGAGCGGTTCTAAGCGCTTCGGTTCGGAACCGCGCGACTGTTACGGTCGCAGGTTCGAATCCTGCTTCGGGCAAGGATGTGTGTGATGTCCTTAGCTTGGTTAGGTTTAAGTAGTTCTCAGTTCTGGGGGACTGATGACCTCAGCTGTTAAGTCCCATAGCGCTCAGAGCCAAGTACTGGTTATTGAATTATAAGTAAGTAGAATCAAAACATGTCGAAATTTGTCCGTTAATTCAGCACCAAACCTGATCTCAATGAACTGTAACGAATCAGACAGAGGAGCACGAGTGAACAGAGAGACTACGTCAAAACTTACATGAATATTAGAGTAATTCAAACATGATCCCACTAATCGCTGTGAGTAATCAGCCGAATTCTTAATGTGGTGGTCACACCGACCTACCATACGACTCAACAGAGTAGCAAGGTGTTTTGCTACGCGATATGTCGGAACACCTATATTACAATCGAACGAAGAGCGGCCCCTTCTTTATAGACCTTATGGATGCCACACAAACCAGAGAAACAACGCAGAAAGAATTAAGACTTTTAATAGTCTACTGAGGCAAGGAACGTTGTTTCTTCAGGAGGCTGTTAGTTTTTCTCTCAACACTTTTTGTGTGATCAGCATCGACTCTGCAATATGCTGAGTCAGCATAAGATGTGATGTGAAGATCAGGATCCTTTTAAATTCCGTAAAGGATGATCTTGGTGTGCGTAAACAGGACGTCTTCCATATTCGAGGCAGTTGTGGCATGTCCTATACTGGTCTGGCTATCAGCACTGTGAAGGACCAGTGTGCTAAGCAAAAACATCAAACAGGCGAGTATATCAGCCACTGTAGAACATTATCTTAGCACCGACCATCCTATAAAATACAACAACACGGAGAATCTAGCATGTACTTCCAGCTATGGAGATAGTGTTACTAAGGAAGTTGTTGAAATTAAATTAGTAAGTAACCTTATAAATAGATATGGTGGATTCTGTTAAAATTCTTGCTACCTCATCCGATGATTATTAATTTCACTACTGATAACTTCTGACGTCGCTCATCTTCGGTTTGTGATGGCGGTAGTGTTTACAGCGTTTGTTAGTGTTATCATCCCGGAGTTTCTCCGAAAACCGATGTCTTAAATTCCCTTGTACAGTGTTTACTTGCTACAGTTATACCTTAAAAATGGCAGGGTGTACCCCTGTGGAAATAATGGCGCTTGTCGACAAAAATACTCGACTGCATTCCCAGAAGTTATTTGAACAAGTTAAGATTATCTCCTACTTAAACCTATAGGCTACACGCAATGATCTACAATAACTCCTACTGTCTAGTAGACAGCATAGCTCTACCCCAAAATAAAACTGATCATACGAAAGAGTGTAACTTTTGTTAATGCTGTAGATTAATTGAAGTAGAATGCATCATATTGATAGGAAAAATAACCATCTCCGGAAGGAGCACCAATATGTTACCGGAGAATCAAAGCAGGCATTTCATTTCTGATCAATAAATGTCACTCGTTCTTCACAATATGAGACACGTTTGTAAATATTATAAGCAGCTACTGTGCTGTTCTATATCAGCAGTACTAGTGTCGCCTAAGAAATTTCGATTTATCGATTGGGTGATAATTCCCGTGGGAGATACATCAGTTAAGGTTGCTGTAGCCCGCAAAATTATGCACTTCGGTCACAATTATTTATTAGCGACGTGCTCTCTCTCTCTCTCTCTCTCTCTCTCACACACACACACACACACACACACGCACACACACACACATGCATGCACTACCTCTATGACTCGGCAATAAATCTCGACATTAAACTCTCATCCCAAACTGACATATAAAACTATTATGTAACACTAGTTCATGTAACAGTCTTCATTAAGTGTCTGACAAGTTTGCGATAGATGTTATGTTTCATATCTTTATTCCATTGTTTATGTATTTAGAATAAAAGTTCCTCTAATATACACTGTTTCGAATAGTGAATATTACCAAGGAATTAAAATTCAGGATAATAGGATATTAATGATAAGATTCACTCATGACGTTGCTGTCCCCGTTGTATGCGAAGAAGAATTACAGTTCTTCCGAATGGAAAGAACGGTCTAATGAGTATAGAATATGGAATAAGAGTAAACCGGAGAAAATAAATTTAATGAGATGCAGCAGAAATGAGAACACGAAGAAACTTAATAACAATACTGGTGATCACGAAGTTGACGAATTAAAGAACTCTGCTACCTTGGAAGCAAGGTTAGCCATGACGGGCAAAGATCGGAGGATTTACGAAGCAGACTAGCTCTGACAAAGAGGCGCTCCTGGACAAGAGAAGTCTACTGCTAGCAAACATAGATCTTCATCTGAGAAGGAAATTTCTGAGAATATGCGTTTGGAGTACTACATTTTGTGGTCCTTAATGAAGAACGGTTGAAAAACCAGAATAGTAGAGTATCGAAGCATTTCAGGTCTGGTACTACAGAAGCATGTTGAAAACTGGGTGGACTAGTATGATAAGAAATGAGGAGGATAACCGAAGGATCGGACAAGATACGAACTTGAGGGAAACACTGAGAAGATGAAGAAACATAATGATAGGACATGTGTTAAGACATCAGGAAATAACCTCCGTGTTACTAAAAAGAACTGAAGAGGATAAAAACTGTTGGGTAACACATACACTCCTGGAAATTGAAATAAGAACACCGTGAATTCATTGTCCCAGGAAGGGGAAACTTTATTGACACATTCCTGGGGTCAGATACATCACATGATCACACTGACAGAACCACAGGCACATAGACACAGGCAACAGAGCATGCACAATGTCGGCACTAGTACAGTGTATATCCACCTTTCGCAGCAATGCAGGCTGCTATTCTCCCATGGAGACGATCGTAGAGATGCTGGATGTAGTCCTGTGGAACGGCTTGCCATGCCATTTCCACCTGGCGCCTCAGTTGGACCAGCGTTCGTGCTGGACGTGCAGACCGCGTGAGACGACGCTTCATCCAGTCCCAAACATGCTCAATGGGGGACAGATCCGGAGATCTTGCTGGCCAGTGTAGTTGACTTACACCTTCTAGAGCACGTTGGGTGGCACGGGATACATGCGGACGTGCATTGTCCTGTTGGAACAGCAAGTTCCCTTGCCGGTCTAGGAATGGTAGAACGATGGGTTCGATGACGGTTTGGATGTACCGTGCACTATTCAGTGTCCCCTCGACGATCACCAGTGGTGTACGGCGAGTGTAGGAGATCGCTCCCCACACCATGATGCCGGGTGTTGGCCCTGTGTGCCTCGGTCGTATGCAGTCCTGATTGTGGCGCTCACCTGCACGGCGCCAAACACGCATACGACCATCATTGGCACCAAGGCAGGAGCGACTCTCATCGCTGAAGACGACACGTCTCCATTCGTCCCTCCATTCACGCCTGTCGCGACACCACTGGAGGCGGGCTGCACAATGTTGGGGCGTGAGCGGAAGACGGCCTAACGGTGTGCGGGACCGTAGCCCAGCTTCATGGAGACGGTTGCGAATGGTCCTCGCCGATACCCCAGGAGCAACAGTGTCCCTAATTTGCTGGGAAGTGGCGGTGCGGTCCCCTACGGCACTGCGTAGGATCCTACGGTCTTGGCGTGCATCCGTGCGTCGCTGCGGTCCGGTCCCAGGTCGACGGGCACGTGCACCTTCCGCCGACCACTGGCGACAACATCGATGTACTGTGGAGACCTCACGCCCCACGTGTTGAGCAATTCGGCGGTACGTCCACCCGGCCTCCCGCATGCCCACTATACGCCCTCGCTCAAAGTCCGTCAACTGCACATACGGTTCACGTCCACGCTGTCGCGGCATGCTACCAGTGTTAAAGACTGCGATGGAGCTCCGTATGCCACGGCAAACTGGCTGACACTGACGGCGGCGGTGCACAAATGCTGCGCAGCTAGCACCATTCGACGGCCAACACCGCGGTTCCTGGTGTGTCCGCTGTGCCGTGCGTGTGATCATTGCTTGTACAGCCCTCTCGCAGTGTCCGGAGCAAGTATGGTGGGTCTGACACACGGTGTCAATGTGTTCTTTTTTCCATTTCCAGGAGTGTAGATTTTAATACACCTAAAACCTGACTGAGAACGTAGATTGCAAGTGCTACTCTGAGATGAAGAGGTTTGCGCAGGAGTGGAATTCGTAGCGAGTCGCACCAAATCAGTTGATTGATTGCATACAGAACAAAACTAAATTACCTGTCGAAGTAGACTGTGTGACACAAGTTTATTCTAGAAGAGAAAGTTATTTACAAGGTACCAGTGGATACACCCTTTTTTCAACTCTCCACATCATCTACTCAGAACAGTCGGGAACACTATTTTCTGATTATCGCTTTACTATCAAAATCCAAGAATCATTTTGAAAGTTTAGTTTTAACATAAATTCTGCATTAATACATTTTTCATTGCTCTTTGGATCGTATTTTGTAAATAAGTTTATTCTTTGCGTCAGTTCGTAGGACCTTACAATCACTCGTCTTCTCTACCTCTGTTTCATAAATTCACTAAGCATTCATAAAGAAACGTTCACTGTTTACATAGCTTAGAGGCCTAAGCGTCTTGTCACATCTACATAAAATTGTTTATTCACTCACACTTAATTAGCCTTCTCTTAATCTAAAATATCAATTACTTGAAATAACTATTTGACATTAGTTGTCCTAAGTGATCCGATTGGTTCTTCAGACGACATTGTAGACGAAATACTAATTTTAATGTGTTTTTGTTGCAGATTTATTTAATTCATGTCTGCTTTCGACCTGTGAGCCGATTTCATTGCTTGATTTCTAATACATGCCTTCTATCTGAGGCTCTTATTATAACCTTGGACTACGCTGTTCATGTGTTCAAGCATGATTTTATCTTTGGTCTTATATTTTCCTGTGTTAGCTGAATATGAGATAATAGTTGGTCGTTCCAAATTTTTTTAGTGTATATATGAGATACCACCAAAAGAAATTATAAGACAATGAGGAATATTACAAAAGTCTGGTGTCCCACCTTAGTACCTCGCTGTTCTCGTGCATAATGGTATTTGCATCTGTGACAAATTTTTGAATTCTCACGCCATGAATGGATTTCTTCAAAATTTTTCAAATTCTTCCGTTCGTTTCATGCATCAATGCTATCTGACATTTGAAACTCATAGTATGCTCGCCACATATTTCCTTTTAAAGGATCCAGTACTTAACGATAGTAATACGCTAATAGCTCCCACAATTATACTGACCCTCATGAAAATAAAGCGAATGAAATATGTAGCAAAATTTCAATTCAAAATCATGTTTACACGTGTTATAATAGTTACCATACTATTACTGCTTTGTGAGGAGTATCTGTGGCTGCTATTTGCGGATGATTCACAAAGTATGTCCTTGTACATACCGTTCCATCACGCAGATGCTGTATCTTCGCTTCCATTTCAGATTAAAGTCCAAATAGCTGCAGGGCACCTTCACTGGGCGGTCGAATATTAATTATCATAATAACCTGCAGCTATGTAATTTAACTGCAGTCTTATTCCGACAATGGACACCTGAAGAACAAACCCATGTGAACAATAAAACGAATCCTCATTGTTTAAAAATAAAATATTTCTTAGGTTGTCACATCGATAATGGACAAAAAAAGTAAATGAGGAAGACAGAGGTCGAGTGTATACTTAATTACATTAAGGCAAGGGAAATTATCCACAAAGACGAATATGCTCATTAAAAATTTAATTATCGTCAGAGCTTTTAACGTCACAAAACGCCTCAATTACCAAAATGGAACATTATACTACATATAAATTAAATAAGTGCAGTAAAGTGCTTTTATGGATTAATGTACTTAAAGTTGCTATCCGATTGTCAGCCTTGCAATGATGCTGCTCAATTATGAAGTAATACAGGTTTATAAAGCTTGATAGTCTAAATATCTTACTTTCATGAATGTGTTAGTTTGTTAAAGGTGAAACATTTTAGGGAAATTGTCTCTACTTAATGTATGCAAAAGGTGCTTGCTGTTTGGTTGGTCGGTTGGCTGGTTAGCTGATTTTAGAGAGGCGACCGAAAGCGAGGCCTTCGTTCCCATCGGATAAGGGAGAGAAGTTGAAGAATGTCAGCTGCGCCCTTTCAGAGGAACCATCCCGGCATTTGTCTGAAGCGATTCAGGGAAATCATAGAAAACGTAAATCATGATGGCCGGACGTGGTTTCGAACCGTCGTCCTCCCGCATGCGATTCCAGTGTGCTAACCACTGTGCCAACTCACTCGGTGGCTTTTTAAAGAATGATGATGCATACTGCAGCCAACAGAAACTAATAGTAAAACAACTTTCTATCATCGTTATGATCCATTTCTTCCTACTACCCCTTGTTTACATGGCTACACTTGTTTCAGAACACCGTGTGTACCACCAGTAGCATATGTCCTATTTTACTTGCAACAAGGTTCTTTTCTCTCTTTCTTTCCCAGGATTTCCGGGAGAAAGCACAGCATGAGTAGACAGAAGCAATATGCACTCACTATGAAATCATCTGTGGAACATGTGAAGAAAACGGTTCCTGGAGATTTACTATGACCGTGGATTAGTAATCAGAAAACATTTAAAGAAAAAGTGCATGACGTAAATTAATATTGTATAAACCCTAAGAAACCGTTTTACTTGCGGAAGCTTCAAAAGCAAACCCCTATATGAAATATTTCCCGATCCTATTAAAATTCTGATAATAAAATACTTTGATAGTGAAAAATAGTAAAACACTCTGAGGCTAATTTGATAAATACAGACACAGTATACTGTAATTTTGCTTACCAGAAACAGTTATACCCAGATAAATTTGTATATAAACATGAATGACTGGATATGTGACGTTAAGTGGCCTACTTTGACTGCTGTGAGATTCAAAGTTCCCTCCAATACGCTAACTTGAACCAATGGCGCATAAGACAGTTCTTTGTAATTGTTCGGTGTAAATAACTACAGTGGCGGATACCTCAACTTACATGTCTGGCCAGTTTCACAGTACAACACATAAATTCTCCTGTCTAAGCTACTGTACATACACATCAAAGCACACCCTTCCAAAAGACACATACAACGCATGCAACGACTAGTACAAATGCACTGAAAAGCAAAAACAAATAAATGATGGCAATAACTACTGTTAGGGGTGGGGTGAACAACCACTGAAGGTGAACAGCATTTGCAATACACTACTTTTATTTGCAGAGAGAAACTTTAAGAGATAGCCTATTACTAAACATAAAGAAATTAAAGTGGTTGAAATTGTGTTTCTCGGAGAGAGGAATGGTTTTGAGACTTACCTGTTCTGGGTCGGCGTGATGTGGCGACGGCGGTAGAATCAGTTTGAAGTTGCTGATTTGAATCCTGCAAGTTCATCCAGTCGTGCCCTGGCTTTAATATATCCTCTTTTCCTTACATTCTGTTTCGGTTGGCAGTGGTAGTAACTTGCGTAGCATCCATTTGTCGTAGGCTGGAACAAAGTGAATATTCAAGCAGCACCTGAAGGTCGTATTAGTTCAACTGCAACTTTCACACACGACGGTTTGGCACAGTCCACATGACGTGTTTATATTAAGATTCTATTTGCTGTAATTTGCCTATAGCGATGTTAGACAGTCCATCTACAGTTAACATTCATGGTTCACGATAACACTGTTCCCGCGAAAAAAGTCACTTACGTAGCATCACAGTTCACAGTTTCCACATCGGCTGTCAGTGTTACAGCATGCGTTCTAACGGTAGTATGGCTATGTAAGTGCTTACAACACCCACGTTTTCTACTCTTGTAATTACATTTAGTACCTCAGATGTTAATTGAGGCACTTAAACACAACTACCACCTTAACAACCGCTAGTGACCTCAGATGCCTTGTAATGGATAAAGCTCTGTCAAATGTGAAGTTATCGCATAGTCTTGGTTGCAGCTTTTCCATTCCGTCAAACTACTTCCTGCGAGTGATAATAATACTGAAAAACACGGTCGCCAGCCAAAAGAACGAATCGATTGACGTTATTCTACAAATTCACCAAATCTGGTTTTTACTATATTTTGGTTCTTATTAAAACTTTTTCTCTTTTAATAATTTCTATCACTGAAGGAACAGGCTAATGCACGTAGATAGCTGAATAATTACTGCTTTCAGAATAGGTCACACGCACACACTTAGAAAGTTTTGGACCATGAAAACAACGCCGGAACGACAATAATGCCTACTTACGTTTCTGAAGGTAAGAACAGCAACACTGCCTATGAAAACATGAATTATATACAAGAAATATTTCACGATATCCTTGTAGCATCGAAATGATGTACTTGGTTTTCCACGATTTATTGAAATGGTTACTTTATGTAATTTCTTAGACAGAAGGTCCCAATAACCAAGTTCACACACTATGTAAAATTGGTATTTACTTTTCGTACTTTCAGTGCAATCTACAATTCTCCACATTTACTTTCATTGCTGCACTTAAGTGATAATTTAAATTTACTTTGAAAGAAAACACTCAGTTGCGCAATAACGTTTCACACCAATTGATTCTCGGTTTCTTTCTCTTGAGTATAGGAAAGGATCCCTACTTGGAACACTTTAGGTTAAATGAGTCGTTTTGCGTTTAAAAACCATTAAATGATTATTGAATACAACACACAAAAACTTGTCAACACAGCTCGTATACAGGAATATGGACGCTAAATTTCAGTATTGTCGTCGTGAGTACAGTTGCTGGAGATTTAGGTTCTTTGAAGGCACATACCGTTATGCAGCGACGGAGATTATTACTTGTCTTCGTGGCATCGAATTATGCGACTTATACCAGCGCAATTATGAGTTTCGCTTTCCTGGGGATCTGCGTCGGTCTAAGGAATGGATGCCTTAGACCTTTCCCATCCAGGAACCAACACTCGTTGCAGACGTAATTTTATATCTCCTCTAAAGCGTTGCAAACTTGTACTTTAGCACTTCCCCTTCACTCACGTCTATTAAGCAGTTACACTTTTCCCTTTGTTTAAACAATACTGCGGGTTACAGCGTGCATCAGCTTTCGTCACCTGCCTCAACAGTGTCTTGAGCCTGTCTGTCCTCCTTCCAACTCTCCCCTCTCCTACCTGCTTCCGTTTGCAGCAAAAAATATCCAACTCTCCCGGCGTACCAGAACGTGTGGTGTTCACCTATATTTAACTTTAGTCCTGAGCTGGTGTTGACTTCACTTTACAAACAATTATACATAGTTCAAGAAAAAATGTATATTGTTACTTAAATAATATTATAAACATTTGTTAATTGCATATAAACATTGAACTTCACATAGTCAAAGAATATTGTCTTCTGCAGACACTCTTATACACTACATATTGTACAAATCTCATTCTTTGCATCATTAGTGTAAAGTCTATCGACTCTCAAGTCAAGAAAATGAGCAGTATCAAATTTACAGTTTATGTAACGCAGCTCAATTCTAAACCGACCACAATACTGTCCGTTCACGAGTGCATTGTCACTGCCACAACCATTATTCTATAAAAACCAACAGCGTTTGTGTAATACAACGTCCCTGTAGAATATCCATTACAAAGTCAAATTTGAAACCGGTGTAACACAGGAAAGTTCGCTATTAATATCGCCTTAAACGCACACAATTACTACACACAGTACTTGCTTCCGTACCGTCACACTCATGCACCATTCGCTACTGTCTGCCACACACCGTTCGACTCCATAACTATCGATACCTCTCTCACTCCACAGTCCTTTCAAAACTTCTGCCTACTGCATTCCGTTTCACACAATACATATAACAAAACTGTTTGAAAGATCACAAAAAAATCGAAATCTTTACATAAGGAACTCGTATAGAAAATTGCACAGTAAACATAGTCATACATACTTCATGTTATACACTATACACCAAATGAGAAATATTCTATATCATCAAAATTATATCTATGGAGTACGAGGTAGTAAAGAAAGGAACAAAAAAGCTATATCTCTTTATTAGCCATGGCATCACATACACAATTATCTTATTACAATCCAGGTGGAGTTTCAGGCATGTCCGTTACACATAATCCATCAACCAGCCATTTCAGTCATCTGTAAATATTCCTAATTCGTTTTCATATTTTATATCATGGCTTATTAACCTCATGGTTCGACAATATACACACTTTTCAGCACTTGTCTTCCTTGGAACTGCGACTAATATTTTCCCCTACAAGTCTGAGAGTATTTCGACCATTGTGTACATCGTTTCAAGTACATTAAATAGCTCGCTCATGGTTATGCTCTCCCAAATACCTCAGTAATTCTGAGAGAATATCGTTCACTCCGGGTGCTTTAGATTTTCAGTGCTCTGCCAAAATCTCCTTACTGTACTACTTCTTCATCCATTTCCTCTTCCGTTTCTATGACATTGATTTCAAGTTTCTTTTCATTACATAGCTCTTCTAAGTAGTCCTCATTGTAGCCTACCCCTCTTTGATTAGTAGTAGCTTGCAGTATGAGCACTCGATATCCATAAAGCTGCTTATCCTTTCTATAAGGTTTTCCTTAAGTTTCATATACAGAAGATCCAACTTTCACAAAGGTTGAAAGCAGCCATCTGACAACTACCAATTCCTTACTGTGTGATCGCTTTTTAAGTATATAACGACTCCTCAGATACGTGTGTCGGTGTGTCTGTGTCTATGTAGGGTTAAACAATGTATATCGTAGTTATAAAACGAGCTTAGTATTGTCTTCCCTCCACTATTATCCATTCATCACTCCATGCATGGAATGACTGTAGCATAGCAATATGATCACTAGCCCACTACCAGCAAATGGTTCTTTTACATTGATGATCATTGTCCATACTAGTAAGCCAAAACCTCTGGAAGATTGGAGTTGTTGCCTGCCACAGTTCCGAATGGCTAACTGCAATAAACGTATTTCCCGGTATCATCATCTTATCCGGGTTTTGCTCTGTTAGCAACATAGCACGACCCCAGTAAGCCTCTTGACGAATTGATTTCCACATCCCTTATCATTCTACGAAGACTGTTGCACCTTAGAGGTAATTATCTGTGGGCTGAAAAGAACTAAAGAGTGACTGTCGATAAGCCTACATATTACATATAATTTCCAGCATTTTCCAGTTGCGAATTGTATACATAGGATTTGCTTCTTTCTGCAATCCACACTTGGGCTACCTAGCACAGCCACATTAACAACTAACAGATCCCTTCTTCATAAGCACCCAAATTATCCACAGTATATAATTTCACAAAATGTTCTATTTTAACTACAGTTTTTTGTACAACAATAATCTTTCTGAAATGTAATTCGTGTACATTGAATAGCTGTAATCCAGCAGAGCAGTGGGATTTGATGTGACTGCAACATAAATTTTCTAGACAGCAAATTACAGGTCTATCAGTGTCAGTTTATTGTGGTCTGCTTTTCATTAATAATTTGATGTTTAAGGACAATGAATATAATATCATCTACCCGTAACTGTTACAATATTCCATCAGAACAATCATCCTAACACTGGTCAGTTCTTTTGTCTAGCAAGAATTTTATTTTATTTATCAATTATTGACCTCTGTACCTTGTTATTCTATGTATAAAACATCATAATGCATAGTTATCTATCAGCTGTTCTACTTCATGGTGTTAACTCAATCTTAGTGACCTTGCGTACAGTTAAATTAGATTGTACACTATACCATGCAAATTTAGTTCATAGTCTATATATTTAACCACATGTCATTGATAAACACATATACACGGTGAATGACCTAAAACTCGCACTTCAAATATTGCGGAAATGGACAGTGCTACTGATGTGCGGATTTAACAGAATGGATTGGTGGTCTGGAGCTCGTATTGTTAGCCAGTCAACAGATTGTAATAATATTTTCAAAGCAAATTTTTGTCCAAAAATACGCTTTTTAAATGAAGTAATGTACACTGACATTAACAAATGTGATTGTCGGTGGTGTTTGTTGCAAAATACTAATGGGAGTCGTTTACGAGATACCGTATTTTGACAAGTTCCCACATCTAAAGAAGAACACATGTGCTCAGACCAGTTATTTGGAGTCTGGGCAGTAACGAATCAACTGGCCACTACAGTTTATGTTCAAATGACCATAGGCAGCGGCAATGCACGTTTCCTGTCTAGTATGTAACGACTGCTGCACAAGTCCTAGCATCTCAGCGTAGACGTCCGAGCATCCTGCAGTAATACGTTATGGCATACCATCTCGTGATATTGGTATGTTCTTGTAATCAACGTCTTTCAGCTTCTCCCATAGAAAAAATGTCACAGGCGGAGAATCTGAGCAACAGACTGGCCAAGGTACTAGTCCTCGGTGTCCAAACCACCGATTTTTAAATAATTTGTGATGACATGCTGTAGCACTTTGTGCACTGCGGGCTGGACAGTCATCAAGTTGGTACCACAGGCTCCTTTTAGTCTATAGAGGAACATCTTTAGCATCTGTGGAAGATGATCTGTTAGGAGACTGCAATACATGTGCACACTCAGTGTCCATCTGTGAAAAACAGGGCTATGATCTGATGGTTCACTATCACACGTCAGATGTTTACACTGCATGGACGCTGACGTTCCACTTACCGAAGCCATCGTACCTATGGTGAATGTTTCGGCGGTTTACCTGGCCATCATTGGTAAATGTGCCTTCATCACTTTACGATATACATGCAGTATGTGAAGCATCCTCTGTGAATGCCGATGTACAGATGTTGACACGATTGTTACAATTGTTTCTATGCTTCTCTTGATGAAGGATATGTAATAGGAATGGAACCTATGTTGATGGAGGACGCATAAGACAGCTGCCTGATTCATGCCACCTCCTGGTACGATTGCATGGAACCTAACAGCCGGATTAGCTGCAACAGCAGCAAGAACATTCATTGCCTCCTGTGTCGAGGAACAGTAAACTGCATGTATGGGTGGATAAGGTTCCCAAGGATAGATGCATATTTGTCTTGATCCATTGTGCCTTCCAGTATGACGAGATACCACAGGGAATGCCAAGGAAACATTTCCCAGACCATGCCACTGCCATCTCTGGACTGCATGGTTTCGACGATCTTTGTAGCGCATTTCCTTTCAGACGTTTCACACTGTACACGCCAACGGCCATCTGTCATCTTAAAAGGCAACATGTCGCCACTAAATGGATGTCCATTTGCGGCACTGGCATTCCAACTCCACGTTTGGTCGGCCATGAACAGCAGTCAGCATGGGTGCATGAACCTGACAATCGCTCCAATTGCTGCACCGTTCACTGAATGGTCATTGAGGAGACACTATTAGTAGCACCTTGGTTCATCTGGCCGGTTAGTTGATTAACAGTAGCACGTTTACTCGTTTATACAAATCTCCGCAGCCTTCGTTCACCCTGTCATCTATGGCCCATGGTGCACCACAGCTGCCTCGGCGGCGGTTTTTGATAGCGCCACATCTCCATGCACAGCATATTTAACTACAGCTGCACCTGAACAGTTTGCAAACGTAGCCGTTTCGGAAATATTTCTACCCTTTGCCAAAAAGCCGATGATCATGTCCTTTTGGACGTCAGGTAAATCGCTCCATTTCCTTAGTAGGACAATGATTGGTTCAAATGGCTCTGAGCGCTATGGGACTTAACATCTATGGTCATCAGTCCCCTAGAACTTAGAACTACTTAAACCTAACTAACCTAAGGACAGCACACAACACCCAGCCATCACGAGGCAGAGAAAATCCCTGACCCCGCTGGGAATCGAACCCGGAAACCCGGGCGCGGGAAGCGAGAACGCTACCGCACGACCACGAGATGCGGGCAGTAGGACAATGACTGCACTGCGTTTCCCGTCCACCCGACATGCTGTATACACTACTGGCCATTAAAATTGCTGTACCAAGAAGAAATGCAGATGATAAACGGGTATTCATTGGACAAATATATTATACTAGAACTGACATGTAATTACATTTTCACGCAATTTGGGTGCATAGATCCTGAGAAATCAGTACCCAGAACGACCACCTCTGGCCGTAATAACGGCCTTGATACGCCTGGGCATTGAGTCAAACAGAGCTTGGTTGGGGTGTACAGGTACAGCTGCCCATGCAGCTTCACCACGATACCACAGTTCATCAAGAACAGTGACTGGCGTATTATGACGAGCCAGTTGCTCGCCCACCATTGACCAGACGTTTTCAGTTGGTGAGAGCTCTGGAGAATGTGCTGGCCGGGGCAGCAGTCGAACATTTTTTGTATCCAGAAAAGCCTGTACAGGACCGGCAACTTATGGTCGTGCATTATCCTGCTGAAATGTAGGGTTTCGCAGAGATCGAACGAAGGGTAGAGGCACTGGTCGTAACACATCTGAAATGTAACGTCCACTGTTCAAAGTGCCGTCAGTGCAAACAAGAGGTGAACGAGACGTGTAACCAATGGCACCCCATACCATCACGCCGGGTGATACGCCAGTGTGGCGATGACGAATACATGCTTCCAATGTGCGTGCACCGCGATGTCACCAAACGCGGATGCGACCATCATGATGCTGTATCAGAACCTGGATTCATCCGAAAAATATTGACGTTTTGCCATTCGTGCACCCAGGTTCGTCGTTGAGTACACCATCGCCGGCAATCCTATCTGTGATGCAGCGTCAGGGGTAACCGCAGCCATGGTCTCCGAGCTGAAAGTCCATGCTGCTGAAAACGTCGTCGAACTGTTCGTGCAGATGGTTGTTGTCTTGCAAACGTCCCCATCTGTTGACTCAGGGATCGAGACGTAGCTGCACGATCTGTTACAGCCATGCGGATAAGATGCCTCTCATCTAGACTGCTAGTGATACGAGGCCGTTGGGAACCAGCACGACGTTCCGTATTACCCTCATGAACCCACCGATTCCATATTCTGCTAACAGTCATTGGATGTCGACCAACGCGAGCAGCAATATCGTGATAGGCTACAATCCGACCTTTATCAAAGTGGGAAACGTGATGGAATGCATTTCTCCTCCTTACACGAAGCATCAGAACAACGTTTCACCAGGTAACGCCGGTCAACTGCTGTTTGTGTATGAAAAATCGGTTGGAAACTTTCCTCATGTCAGCACGTTGTAGGTGTCGCCACTGGCGCCAACCTTGTGTAAATGCTGTGAAAAGTTAATCATTTGCATATCAGAGCATCTTATTCCTGTCGGTTAAATTTCGCGTCTGTAGCGCGTCATCTTCGTGGTGTAGCAATTTTGATGTCCAGTAGTGTGTATTATCCACTGCTAGTGCTGCAATTTTCCGTCTCTGAGTCGCTATTGCAAGTTGACATCGAACATAAGCGGAGGTCACATTGATGTGATTTGACCATTAATATTTCTACATATATGTTATTGTAATAACTGAATGTCTTGACACGTACTGATAAACATATTGAATAAAACAAAGTAATAAATCGAAATAAGTTATTATGTATGATCGCTATAGCCATGTTTTTCCAATTTTGTCATCGAGAGCGTTAAAATAAAAGTCATGGTTCACATTCAAGTTCACGATTTTGCGAGCCACCCAGCTACGATTGCTAATTTAATAATGTCCGCAGAGCCATGGTAAAATCGAAGAGGGCGTTCATAAGTGGCCTAACAAAGGGTAAGGGTAGATTGATTAATATCAGAACGCTGTTTCTCATAATCTAAAAAGAAATTCCTAGAGAATTCCAAATGAGTAGTCCCACTTTTTCCAGTGGCTGCTTAATACTATTACTTTTCGGTAATGGAATAAACATCTTTATCTGCATATCCACAAGCCATATTCCGTCCTGTGGCGGAGTGCTTCTCAAACCACTATCTGTCCTTCCTCCCCTGGTCTATTCGTGAAAGACGCTTCAGAAGAGTGAATTTCAGTAAACAACCATGTTAGTTCCAATATCTCGAATTTGCTCGCTGTTGTCAGTTGGCGAGACGCATGTGAGAGAAGTGTTTGTTACCCGGTAACAACTCTCTCGAAATTTTAGTAGTAAACCTGTCTTATGATGCACAAAGCCTCTCTTGTAGCGTCTGCTACTGGGGTCTGTAGAATACCTCGTCCTGCCTACCTGACTAAACGATCTCGAAACGAAACGTTCAACTCTTTGTTGGATTTTCGTAGATGTTTTTTATTAAGCCAATCCGATAAGAGTCCCAGATTGATGAGCAGTACTCAAGAATCGGGCGAACAAGTGTTTCTTTCTTAATACGAATACATTTCCTAAGTTTATTCCTATGAATCTCAGCCACGTGTTTCCTTCTCTTACTATTTGTTTTATTTGGCTATTGTACTTTAGACTGATTTGGATACTCGGGAGCGGATTTCTTCTACTTTTTCAAATCAAAATCGTCCAGGGTCAACGGTCAGTCCCTTCTGTGTAAGTACTGTGTTATCTTCATGTGACCGGAATTCTGATCATCCTAGTTGAAGCCATTTTTCCAAGTAGTATATCAGGTGCTTCCTATGGCACTGTGATTAATATGTGTACAGTTTAGAATAGCTTTTATGGTATTGGTTACGGTAAGTTAAAAGTCAGGCACATTAATCCACTACTATTACGTGGTTACTCATGTTAAGTAAACGCAAAAACTATACCAAGTTTATTCCACTAACCGATGCACTGACTGCTGTTAACATTGTTGGGTCTCCTAAACCACTAAAACACATCGTTTAAATTGACACATTAATAAAGAAGGCCGTTAAAAGATCCACGACTGTTGCCGGCCAGATATTGTCGCAAATTTCTTTTTTAACTTCTACCTTCTCGCAACCTACATAGTTAAATCTCCTACGAATGCGTTGGCATACTTAGCTACGGATACAGAGTTTACATAGCCATATATTATCGAGACTCATGTGGACTCTACCCTTTTGTGGTGTTACTGTTTTCAGTTGTGATGTCCACGTACGGCCCTTCCGTCCGAAGATTTCAGGCAGCCAGTAGCACTTTCCTACTCTCCAAAGCCAATTCAATCAATCCTACACACCTCGCCGGGTTAGCAGTGGTAAGGGAAAGGATACAACGTTAAGGTCTTCGTACAACCAAAGGTTACACATAAATTAGTGGAGTTTGGATGGTAGTGATGAGCAGCTGGCAGATTGAGTTTCTGTATTATGTTGTCACTTGCTGATGGTCTGCTTGGATGATAAACGTAGAGTTCTGCTTCCTAACTAAACAGAGAATGTTGTTCTATCACGAAAGTCATAAACATCTAAAGTACATGATTCATAATATCCTTCTTTCCAGAGACCCAATAGCGATGGGACAAGAACGTGTGCAAGAGCGTCGGACGGGTTGAGAAAGGAACTAGCATACTGAAGCTTTTAGCCAAATTTAGCTGAATGCGAGTAGCACGATAGATATTAGCAAGGTCTAGAAAAGTTGCAGGTCCGCCACCTCAACGGTGGTTTGCAGTGTTATCTGTCAAGACTTGTGTTAGTGGCCTTTTTTTTTTTTTCATAGCACTCTTTCAAATGTGGAGCTACTCAGGAAAGCTGAATCTCCACGGAAGATGGGTTTATTTAGGATCAGGTGCGTGCTCCGTAATCATTAGTTTAAGCTGATTGTGTTCTTCCATATGAAATGGGAAGGACAATAAAAATCATAGTTACTTCTGCGCAGATAACCTACTAAAATGTTGAGGTCGTACACTCAAGAACCTTGAAAATAGCGCAGTAAGGTGGAGAATCGTATCGAAATAAAATTTATTAAACACGTTGATGCAGATGAAAGATTCACTTTATCCGAACACACAGACATGTAAACAAATTCAGTGAGCACAAGTAAAGAAATACAATGCAAAACCAATAACGTGTCGGACCAACTTTTGCTGCAATACGTGCCGCCATTGAGTTTGTTAGACGTCTGATGTTGTCCTGAGGCATACTGTCCTGAACAGCCAGCTCCAGATCAGAGTAACACGGTAGCATCTGGCTTTTTAGTTGGCCCCAAAAGTGTTCTGTAGGTGACTAAGTGCGGCAAACAGGCCGCTCGAAGTGAGTGTTGGACCACGACGAAGAAAATCTTGAGCAACTAGAGCGGTATGCAGACGAGAGGAAATGTCCCACATGAGGATGAAGAATGTCATCAATATAACGCTGGCTCGTTAAGGTTCCATGTACAACAGTTAGAGGGAACCGGTTATCATAGGCTATGGCACAGTAGAACATTACGCCGGCTGTGCGGGCGGTGTGGCGCACGAGGGCGTGTGACGAACTGTACCGTTCAACAGGCTGCCTCCACACTCGTACGTGTTTATTATCCGTCCCCAGACCGGATCTAAACACCATGTTTTGCCAGTCTGTGACAGTTCACATCAATATGACCAGGCACCACTCTAGACGAAATCGCCGATGTTCTTGGTGTTAACTGCAGTACACGACAGGGTCGCCTGGATTGCAGAATAGCATCCGCAAGGTGACTGTAAATGGTTTTTGGAACAACTGGGAAATGTACACAATGTATAATGTCTGATAGTTTCTCGCGCAACCCTTCGATCTTCTGTATGATTACATCTACATTTACATCTACATCCATGCTCCGCGAGCCACTTCACGGTGTGTGGCGGAGGGTACCTTCAGTACCTCTATCGGTTCTCCCTTCTATTCCAGTCTCGTATTGTTCGTGGAAAGAAGGATTGTCGGTATGCCTCTGTGTGGGCTCTAATCTCTCTGATATTATCCTCATGGTCCCTTCGCGAGATATACGTAGGAGGGAGCAATATACTACTTGACTCCTCGGTAAAGGTATAGTCTCGAAACTTCAACTAAAGCCCGTACCGAGCTACTGAGCGTCTCTCCTGCAGAGTCTTCCACTGGAGTTTATCTATCATCTTTCGCGATTACTAAATGATCCTGTAACGAAGCGCGCTGCTCTCCGTTGGATCTTCAAATGGCTCTGAGCACTATGGGACATAACATCTATGGTCATCAGTCCCCTAGAACTTAGAACTACTTAAACCTAACTAACCTAAGGACAGCACACAACATCCAGTCATCACGAAGCAGAGAAAATCCCTGACCCCGCTGGGAATCGAACCCGGGAACCCGGGCGTGGGAAGCGAGAACGCTACCGCACGACCACGAGCTGCGGACGTTGGATCTTCTCTATCTCCTCTATCAACCCCATCTGGTACGGATCCCACACTGCTGAGCAGTACTCAAGCAGTGGGCGAACAAACGTGCTGTAACCTACTTTCTTTGTTTTCGGATTGCATTTCCTTAGGATTCTTCCAATGAATCTCAGTCTGGCATCTGCTTTACCGACGATCATTTTTATATGGTCATTCCATTTTAAATCCTAATGCGTACTCTCAGATAATTTATGGAATTAACTGCTTCCAGTTGCTGACCTGCTATATTGTAGCTAAATGATATGGGATCTTTCTTTCTATGTATTCGCAGCACATTACACTTGTGTACATTGAGATTCAATTGCAATTCCCTGCACCATGCGTCATTTCGCTGCAGAGCCTCCTGCATTTCAGTACAATTTTCTATTGTTACAACCTCTCCATATACCACAGCATCATCCGCAAAAAGCCTCAGTGAACTTCCGATGTCATCCACAAGGTCATTTCTGTATATTGTGAACAGCAACGGTCCTACGACACTCCCCTGCGGCAAACCTGAAATCACTCTTACTTCGGAAGACTTCTCTTCATTGAGAATGGCACGCTGCGTTCTGTTATCTAGGAACTCTTCAATCCAATCACACAATTGGTCTGATAGTCCATATGCTCTTACTTTGTTCATTAAACGACTGTGGGGAACTGTATCGAACCCCTAGTGGAAGTCAAGAAACACGGCATCTACCTGAGAACCCGTGTCTATGGCCCTCTCGTGGACGAATAGTGCGAGCTGGGTTTCACACGATCGTCTTTATCGAAATCCATGCTGATTCCTAGAGAGTAGATTTCTAGTTTCCAGAAAATTCATTATACTTGAACATAATACGTGTTCCGAAATTGTACAACTGATCGACGTTAGAGATATAGCTCTATAGTTCTGCACATCTGTTTGACGTCCCTTCTTGAAATCGGGGATGACCTGTGCCCTTTTCCAATACTTTGAAACGCTACGCTCTTCTAGAGACCTACGGTACACCGCTGCAAGAAAGGGCGGGGGGGGGGGGGGGGGAGCAAGGTCCTTCGCGTACTCTGTGTAAAATCGAACTGGTATCGCATCAGGTCCAGCGGCCTTTTCTCTTTTGAGCGATCTAAATTGTTTCTCTATCCCTCTGTCGTCTATTTCGATAACTACCATTTTGTCATCTGTGCGACAATCTAGAGAAGGAACTATATTTTGAGAGTTCTCTCAAAATGACTTAACTGTGAGAAATATCGTCAAAGACGTCTAACTGACATTCTGCTCCTACCAACGTCCTTCTCGAGCCGTAATGTGCTAGCAACCTGTGTTACTCGACTACTACGCGTTGTTTAAATTGGGCTCCCTGCCCTAGTGGAGCACCACTGCCAGTTGTCACTGTACTTGGATTATTTGCATATCGGATCTCACTGTAATTACCTGCAAAGTTTCGCAGTTGTACCTTCCTTCCCTCTGGCCGCACCATTTTCAGTTGCCTGAGTTTGTGTTGAGCGATATGTCGGACAACTCTTTCACCCCGAGGGAATAACTTATAAAGAAATTTAACTTGCACTCTAGTGAAAATTATTCGACCAGCAAAATAATCAGTAATTACATATGCACTCATTCCACGCTGGAGACGTTCTCACTGTTATGTAAGGCGTATTCCAGTTGCGGCCAACCCCACTGGTCCACACTGACTGCAAAGCACTGTTTATTTTTTAATCTGTCGACAGAATTATAGTCAATAGCCTTAGTCGAAGCCATAAGAGTACCGAACATTCTAATATTTAAATCCATGTAGGAACCGTTAATCCCGTATGATGACTACTTCCCAGTTTTCGTTGACCTCAACAGACACTCTACCAGCCGTGGTTGCTTTCAGTGTGGTTCTACCTATCCAATGAAGAAAAAAAGTCAGTAATAAATCACAGTATTTTAATCGTAGGTGAGAGTATCCTTTAAGGCACATCCTTTATGCTCTATCACGTTTCCTTCAGTAGACAGAACTCCTTTGCGATATAAACCGTTCAAAATGTCCTATTTCTCGCACCTAGTTTGATTAATCATTTTTAGCCCAATGGAGGACATAAAATCGCTCATTCCGTTACCGAGGAACCGTGGATCAGTCAGTCTCCGGAGCTCATGGAAGTAAAATCTTAGGATTTTTGACAGGAAAGGAAATAAAATCGCTTGCTTCTTGACAGAGCGTAGGGGAACGATGCGGGAGACCCGCACTGCCGTACTAGGCAGTGAAGACGACACAACAACAGTCATCTCGCAGCAGGTGAAAATCCCTGATCCCCGGGAATCGAACCCAGGACCCTGTGCTCGAGAAGCGAGAATGCTACCGCGATACCTCGACCTGCGGACTTTGACAGAAAGGGGCTGGTAATCTTCTGATAGAATAGGTTAGTTATTTTTATACCTAAGCGTTTTATCTTCAGAAAACAATGAGAAGGAAGTTACATAAAAGTTTAGCGTGAAATCGACTGATATAATAGCACTAATAATAGATAAGACTATTTAGTGACAGCCTATATTTTACTGAAATGTAACTGTTATTAGAACTACCTGAGACCGACTTGAATGTACCTTTTACTTACTTGCAAGTTGTAAATAACTCTCCTTTACAGATGTTGGGAAACAAAACGGTTAAGTTTATCATTGAAACTCATGTCCGGAAACGTAAAGTTTTCCGCCACACGCAAAATACCACAACACAAGTTCAGATCTCGAACATTTTCAGCGCCACTGGCTAATGTGTTATGAAGATAATTCACCGATCACCTGATGTCCCATAAGCACTGCTGGTTTGTTTGCAGGCAACACATGTCAGTTTGTGGGCATGCAACACAGGTCAGTTTGTGGGCTGCCCAGAAAGGCTTGTACCTACTGTTGTGCTTGAGGTCTCTATTCATACTATCCTAATATAAAATATCAATCGTTCACTTTAGTAAAGAATGCAAGCTGTACGTACATATCGTTATTAGTATGTAGCGGTTGACCATGGTGAATTACACGTTTACGGAATACACCGACGTGATGTTACTGTACGGCTAATCTCGGTGCCACGGGAGGGCTGCTCGGTAGTTGTATGCGGAGCGTTTTCCGCACCTCCAGACACCCTCAAACTCCCTATTTGGTGCTGTGTACCTGCGGGCCTTGGAGACAAGTAAATTCGCCAAAAGCAGGGTCGACTGGGTTGCTCCACGACGGCGGCGCACAAACGAGCTGCTCTGAATGCTGCTGAAGAGGAAGCGACGACGGGTACCAGAAACATAGCAGGCAGACTGAATGTGAAGCGGCAAACTGTCTGGCATGTTCTGCATAGCAGCAGCTACACCTGTACCATTTCCAGAACACTGGCAGTGCAGCCAAGGGTTTTGCGTCACGAGCCCACTTCTGAGTCGTGGTGTGGAAGAGGCCCCACCCCCCTCCCCGACTTTCCAGCAGATCCTTTCTGCGGATGAACCCAAGTTTAGCAGTGAAGGTGTTCTCAAATCCCATAAAAGTCATGTGTGGGATGGTGGTAATCTGCATGTTGCACGCTCCCATGGTTTTCACGAAAAATACAGTCTGAACATTTGGGCTGGTTCGTGGATGACGTGTGCTTCTTCCACCACATTTCACAGGTGCCACGTACTTGCCATTCCTTTACGAAGTACTGTTGTGTAGTGGGCTGCAGGAAGGTGTACCATTGTATGTGAGACAAAACATGTGGTTAGAACACGATGGCGCAACACCTCAGATTTCTAGTGCGATCTGAGGTCATTTGGTCCACTGATTCGGTCAACAGTGGATCGTGGTGGCCCGACTGCATGGCCTCTCGTTCTTCCTACTTGAAACCGCTGCTCTACCACCATTGCGGTCATACCAAATCCTTGATTTACGAGACCGCTATAGCATCAGAAGAAAGCCTATTGGCTTGGTTGTTTCTGCGGCAGGTGCTATATGACCAGGGATTGGAGATCATGATATGCATTTACCGTATCTCTTTTGCCGTCACATCTGGTCCTACATGCAAGTTGACACAGATGGCAGGGAGCAGGAGTGAGAGAAACGTCTGCAATGGTGTTTTGTGTGTAGTGGGAAAACTGTATGTTTCCCAATAAGACTACCTATACTATACTAAGTCATGTTGATCTCCACTACAAACCCTCAAAATCAGTGAACGGAATTTAGTTACACCCTGTACACAGAGAATGAAGATACAGAGTGTGATGAGTACAAGTGCAGATATATTGACATGTGATACCTCAATATGTACACACATCAGTGTGCTGGTTGTTTTTTTCTCTATGTCAAACAATCTTCCCACAAACACATCACATCATTTACTACCTGATGTTTTGTTCACAGTCATAACTGCACCATTAGGTGGACTATGCCTACAGAGTAGACTAACCGTTTTGCTTCCGTATGTCAACAGTTCCACACCGGAAATGCTTCCCAGGGGAAAATAAGCATTAATGGTTCAAATGGCTCTGAGCACTGTGGGACTTAACTGCTGTGGTCATCAGTCACCTATAACTTAGAGCTACTTAAACCTAACTAACCTAAGGACATCACACACATCCATTCCCGAGGCAGGATTCGAACCTGCGACCGTAGAGGGCGCGCGGTTCCAGGCTGTAGCGCATAGAACCGCTAGACCACCCCGGCCGGCTAAGCATTAATGGATTGCTCTTACCACATGTACTTGGAGGTACTAACTAACCTCAAAACATACTACTCCTGAGAGCTATAATTATTAGTCAGCAAGTGACCTAAATATTGATGTAATGTTGCTCAGTACACTGTCCTCAGTCAACAATAAAAATATCTGCATTTACACCTGTTACAACTTGATGATAGAATGTGTCGCTCTGATAGTGACTCATATATTTCTTACATGTGTTGCAGACAACGCGACAACGGTGCACTGTGAGCTATATATTCGCAGCTTTGGATCCATCAGTCCCGTTACTATGGTAAGTACAGCTTGGCACTAGCACCAGGAAAATTGATAATTACTGTCGAAGCTCACTTTAAGTATAAATTTATAATCTTCCAACAATACCTTGTACTTAACTGTTTAAAAATGTATAATGTCATAAAAGTTTCGGAGAATTCTAGTTTTCAGTGGGGAAAGTCTTTAGGTAATGAAAACTCTTGTGGTTAGGCGAACATTACAGGTCACTTCACGTTTTCAAACTGGCTGACGCCCACCTCGTCTGTGGCTTTCCGGAAGTCATACATGCTCCCTGATTCATGACTAAGCAAAACATCTTTCTTCACTGATGAGGAGCACAGGTTCGTAGGCATTGAACTAGTGAACACCACCTGTGCTCTGTAACCATAAGGCCTAGGCTAGGTTTAGCGACCAACATTTGGTGCTGCGGTGGAATATTGTGTATCACAGGAGGCGGGGATCTCAGCATAAGTAATAATAATAATTCCCTATAGTTCAGTGACTTGTGCAAGTCTTTCAATTGGACAATAATTCGGAGACTTGGATGTCGATAACCTACCCCAATAACCGTACTGGAGTATGTGCATCTACAGTGTGACATGGAATCCGAGCCATGTGTGGTTCTTGGCGAATTTTCACCGCACTGAAAGATGAAAGCTAGATCAAAAACAAACTGTTACATTTCTGTCCCGACCAGGATTCGACACATAAAAAAAAAAAAAATAAATTCACAATTGCAAGATGTGCTACACGCTGTTGGGGTGAATGTTTATTGAGGCGGCACAGTCGATAGCGTCAAACCTGAAGGGTAGCCGCTACACTCGAGATATATAAAGCATACCCAAGCATGCTGCATGCCAATCGTCGATTATATTTCGTCGACCAAAGCTGTAGTATTCAGTATTTATTCGGATTCCCCACCCAGCACAAGTATCTATAAACAGGGAAGGTCAGAGATATTTTGGCATTCTAGCACGGCCGCTGGTTGCTCCCGCTCACCCATGCGACAGTGTGTGATAGTACCTAAGCCACGCAATTGTCTGGCAGAATACTCTGATGCCATGGATACGCGCCGTTGATAGGATGATGAGTGACCTTGGTTTTGCTTACGTTTATCGATTAGGATCGCTCCCTGGACTGTTTGCACGTGCTTGCGATGAATTTAACAGAACTCTGGACTTTGCTTTTGTGTAGCCTTTCACTTTGTGATCTCCACCATCATCGAACACAGGAACAAACTGTTACATTCCACGGGTATTTGTGTCCCGGCCAGTGTGAGGGATCATAATCTTTGTTCTGCCAATGCCGATAGAACAGATGCCAATAATTATTCAGACGTGATAACCATTACCGGACTGAGTGGACCACTAGCTGACACGTTTGGCGACACAAAGTGGACTGTTGCCTATGCAAACCCTACCGATCAAAATCATTTGTCATTAAAGGAGCAATTACTAACAGAGTATAGAGAGTAAGGAATCATGTAACTTTTCTGTATTTAGAAAGAACCAGAATATATCACTAACGAGTTCCTCGCCTGGGCTGTGAAAGTCCAATAAATGTCTACCGACCGCCGTGACGTCCTCAGTGTTGTGGAATGATGTGGTTGAGGTTATGGAGAGGCATGTGGTAAGCTGAGTCCATTCCTGGCCGTTTTGCAAAAGGAGCTGCTCAATTGCAATTTGTATCACGAGGTTGATTGCACAGCATACTAGACCTCCCACCAAGGAAAAAAACTTGGCAGTACCGGGAATCGAACCTAAGTCTTCCGCATTGCAGCCATATACGCTGACTACTTAGCTACGGAGGCGGACAGATATATTAATCCCTAGCTAAAGGTGAAGGTACTTAGAAATGCATCACAAGATATTTAATGACAACAGGTAAAGACGCTGAGTGAGTAGCTGAATACAAATATTTATGGCACTTCTTTATTGTGTAATTACGTAATTATCTTAACTCAACGAAAGGTACTGTCATGCTCAAGAATTATTAGCACTGATGTAATGAAATAGCGGAAGTATTCGTCTGATGAAGACGTAACATGCATTAGGAATATTAAGATTTGGATCGGTATCTGTCATGAAAATCCTCCTGCCTTGTAACTGCCTCTAACTACCCTTTTGCGCCGTTTAGATGTGTGACCATGGGTACTAGACAGCACGAAGTGTTCTAAGTCTCAGTAACATGAGCTAACAACGCTTTAATGTGTAGGGTAGTTTTGGCACGACACCCAATAAAGTCATACACTCACTACAACAATTCTGCATCAATTTAGATGTTGATCTAACAGCGAGGAATAAAAGCTGCACAATTGACAAACTACAAAGCTAATGTCATAGTCTCAGCTAGAAGTTATGCAAATAAATGCAGCTACCCAAATGATATCTTTCCCATCAGGATTGAAGACACTTGTCGCCAAATTTGGTACGTTCCGTGAAACGCCAACCCGGACAGTGTAAGCAAAAGCTGTTCACGTTGTGTGCTCAAATGGTATCAATCAACCATTGACTTTCTCACCCTGTTTATGTCAGCTGTACAAGATGGGCTTCTATGGTGACAGCATCTACTGTTGTTGTGCTCTTCAGCCCTGAGACTGGTTTGATGCAGCTCTCCATGCTACTCTATCCTGTGCAAGCTTCTTCATCTTCCAGTACCTACTGCAACCTACATCCTTCTGAATCTGCTTAGTGTATTCATCTCTTGGTCTCCCTCTACGATTTTTACCCTCAACGTTGTCCTCCAACACTACATTGGTGACCCCTTGATGCCTCAGAACATATCCTACCAGCCTATCCCTTCTTCTAGTCAAGTTGTGCCACAAACTCCTCTTCTCTCCAATTCTATTCAATACCTCCTCATTAGTTATGTGATCTACCCATATAACCTTCAGCATTCTTCTGTAGCACCACATTCGAAAGATTCCATTGCCTCCTTGTTCAAACTATTTTTCTTCCGTGTTTCTCTTCCATACATGGCTACACTCCATACAAATTCTTTCAGAAACGACTTCCTGACTCTTAAATCTATACTCGATGTTAACAAATCTCTCTTCTTCAGAAACGCTTTCCTTGCCATTGCCCGTCTACATTTTATATCCTCTCTACTTCGACCATCATCAGTTATTTTGCTCCCCAAATAGCTAATCTCCTTTACTACTTTAAATGTCTCCTTTCCTAATCTAATTCCCCCAGCATCACCCGACTTAATTCGACTGCATTCCATTATCCTCGTTTTGCTTTTGTTGATGTTCATCTTATATCCTCCTTTCAAGACACTGTCCATTCCGTTCAACGGCTCTTCCAAGTCTCTTGCTGTCTCTGACAGAATTACTCGTACAATGTCATCGTCCAACCTCAAAGTTTTTTATTCTCCTTGGATCTTAATACCTACTCCAAAATTTTCTTTTGTTTCCGTTACTGCTTGCTCTAGCAATCATAATTATAGACATAGTAGTACGATACTACTTAGAGGCACATTATTCTCTGAATATTTCATGTAAGAGGTTTCTGTTGTTGACAACCTGTACTAACATTGTCCTTTCCGTAATAGTATATTAGTGGTACATACACATATCAAAAGAAGTTTAGCATCACCTCGGTTATGAGAGTTCCGGTACCTATACAGAAAATTGGAATAGGGATCAACATAAACATCAGTTTCGACTTCGTTACTCATAATGACCACACATTGCGTGTTGTACCACCATACAGCGAGACCTTCAGAGGTGGTGGTCCGGATTGTTGTACACGCAGGTACCTCTAATATCCAGCAGCACGTTCTATTCTATTGATGCATTCCTGTATTCATCGTGGCATACTATCCACAATGTCATCAGAGCACTGTTTCCCGAATTGTCCCACTCCTCAACGGAGATTCGGCTTGGATCCCACGAAGTGGCTGGTGGGTCACATCGTCCATAAACAGCCCTTTTCAATCCATCGCAGTCATGTTCGACAATCTAGAGAACATGCTGGCCACTCTAGTCGTCATACTGAAAGAAGTCATTCACAAGATGTGCACGACGGGTGCGCGAGCTGTCGTCAATGAAGGCGAATGCCTCGCCAATATGCTGCCTATATGGTTGCACTATCGGTCAGAGAATGGCATTCATGTATCGTACAGCCGTTACAGCGCCTTCCATGACCACCTGCGGCGTATGTGGGCCCTACATGATGCCACCCTAAAAAAAGAGGGAGCCTCTACACTTTTCTTGTTGAGAGCCCTTCCTGGCTAAAAGTAACAATGAAGACGCGATCAACCGCGGTATTGACTGTCTAGGCATGGATGAACTACAGCGAACACGAGCCATGTACCTCCTTCCTGGTGGAATGACTGGAACTGATCGGCTGTCAGACCCTCTCCGTCTAATAGGCGCTGCTCATGCATGGTTGTTTCCATCTTTGGGAGGCTGTACTGATATCTATAAACAATGAAAGGGATTTCATTTGTGATACAAAATGCGCAGTCAACATCTGTCTTCAGGAGTTCTGGGAACCGGAGTAATGCAAAACTTTTTTTGATGTTTGTATTTTGTGAAGGTTTATCTGAGAGCTTTGAGCGGGAGTGTAGTGTTCCTTAAGGTGATATTTTATGTGTAACATTTTTTTTCACAACCGTAAATTAATGTGTGTGTGTGTGTGTGTGTGTGTGTGTGTGTGTGTGTGTGTGTGTGTGCGTGCGCTTGGGTGTGTACACGTGTGCATGTGTGTATATTGTGTATTTAGAGTTTAGGATTACTCAACCCCGAGGTTACCAGCGTCTTTACAAATATGTAAAGAAACGAATGTTAAGCAACTTACATTCGTAACTATTTTCGACCATAATAGCTACGATTGTAAACCGCGACTGTGTGGGTTATTTATTTATTTGTGATTTCTGTTTCCAGTCGCCTTTTCATGTTTTGTTTTATGTTTAATCTAACATATTACAACGCGTTTCGGACATGTTCTGTTCATCTTCAGGCTTTTATACATACAAACATACATACAGAGAAATATTACTTAAAAATGGACTGTCTTGAACAAGATTAACCTAGACCTTCTTGTCCATTGTTTGTTACTGTTGTGGCTGATGTTGCGTTTGAAGGGGAGGGGGTAGTCGATGGCCAGAAATCGTTGACTGTTATGTCTTCTGCTGGTTTTTTCTTGTGGTTGATTATATATGATATCACAGCTTGCATAGGATGCAGATAGTTCTGCATCTGTTGTGTGCTGTGAAATTAGCGTGAAAGGCTTTTATATGACAGTTCATCACCTACGATTTCATCGCCTTGCAGCTTCACTTGCGTCACTGGTGTAATGGCGGGGCTGTTGAGTAACATTACACGATTGCACTTTGTATTCTCTCACTGTTTTCCGACGTAATTCACTGCACATATTGTTTCGACATCCATGTAAACGTTATGTACTTAACACAAGATTTAGAACATGTAGCATGTCACTAAGTATCGATTATCGAGGTTGTGGAAAATTTTGGTAATTTGTGGTAAGGTCTTAAGGGGCCAAACTGCTGAGGTCATCGGTCCCTAAGCTTACACACTACTTAATCTAACTTAAACTAACTTACACTAAGGACGAAACACAGACTCATGCCAGAGGGAGGATTCGAACCTCCGACGGGGGAAGCCGCTCGGATCGTGACAAGACGCCTAAGACCAATCGGCTACCCCGCGCGGCTATCTAGGTTTACAATCGATATTATTGGTATTGGCAGATTTGTAGGCGTTTATTTACACTGATACATCTTGAATCTATTGAGTAAGAACTGGCTTAAGACTGTTGATGAGTTTTGAGTGTTTGTTTGCGTTTATCTCATTAAGAATGTTATCTCCATGTTTTGTATTATGTATGAAAATTTCCATTTCTTCCATGATATCCATTCTTTGGTTTGTTCGTATTTTGTGTAAAATTTCGAGGTTGTCTTCGATTTTCAAAGGGTGACCTGTGCATTTAATGTGAGTTGCTACTGCTGATTTGTTACATTTATCAAGTTTGTAGCAGTCTAAATGTTCTTTGAATCGAGTTCTGAAATTTCTGCCTGTTTGGCCGATATAAAATTTATTACATTGGGTGAAGGTAATTTTGTAAATGCTAGACGCGTCAAGAGTCAAGAGATACTTTCCCTTCACGGAAGCGACTATCATTTTAACGTTCGTATTAACTTGGTGCATAAGTTCGCAGCGTCTTTGTTTTGCATGTTGGTATTCCGTTGGCTATAGGTTTATTTATCGACTGTCATTATTCATCTGTAGTTCACTGTTCCTATTTAGCTTACATATTGTCATTTGGAGATAGTGAGTGAAGCTGCGAACGCTGAACAGTGGAGTTCCAAGTGAAGAAATAGCGACATGGCCTCTTGTTGGACTTCAGTAGGTCGGTGACAGCAGAGGACACAGCCTGAAACATTTGCATTGTGTATGCCGATTACGCCAGTGGACAGAGCGCTATAAGAAAATGGTTTTCTGATTTCAAGGAGCGTCGTTTTGACAGTAGTGACTCTCCACGTCCAAGAGGACCTTCGGGGTTTCATGAGGATCGTTTAAACGCATTAATATGTAATGATCGACGTCTTTGTACTAGAGAACTGGCAAATGTGATGAACTAAGATCATTTCACCGTCGTGCGACATTTGCATGCAATAAGGAAGGTTCAAAACCGGGTGTATGGTTACCGCATTCTCTAAGCCAAAATCCCAAAAATCAGCGGGTAGCCAAGTATGAGTCTCTGGTTGCTCGTCATCAATTGGCTCGCGAACAGCATCGACCATTCCTATCCTGTATCGTCACTGGTGAGGAGAAACGGAATTAATGCTAACATAAGGAAAATGAAAGATTGGTTAAACCCAATCAAAGCAGCAGCTCCACATATAACGACCTGCGAACACCTGGTGGAACAGCGACGGTGTGTAGTACTACGAATTGCTTTCGCGAGGTGTAACCATCCCTACTGAAATTTATTGTCAATAACTGAGACGTCTTGCAGACGCAGTCTAAGGACCACAACTAGAAAGATTGCGTGAAGTGATGCTGCTCCACGATAACGCCCGCCGGAATTCTGCTAGGCTGACAAAAACACCATGCAGGAGTTGTGTTGGGCAGTCATACTGCCTCTACCTTACACCTGATCTTGCACTCTCGAATTTTCCCCTTTTCCGCTTTCTGTAAACATCCTTAATGGAAATTCCTTTCTGGATAAAAATGCGCTCCGAACAAGGTTCCACAAATTCTTCAACACAAAACTACTTGATTTCTACAGTCGCGGAATCCAAAAGATTTCCCAGCATTGGTAGACTGTTGTAAACAGTGAAGGAGGATACCTGTATATTACTCATGAAAAAACCTCTGTTATATCTATCTCCTGCATTTTTTAAACTTGTGGAAAAACGCTACGAACTTTTACATCAATCTAATACATTTGACGGCCGCTGTGGCCGAGCGGTTCTAGACGTTTCAGTCCGGAACCGCGCTGCTACTACGGTCGCCGGATCGAATCCTGCCTTGGGCATGGATGTGTGTGATGGCCTTAGGTTAGTTAGGTTTAAGTAGTTATAAGTCTAGGGGACTGATGACCTCAGATGTTAAGTTCCATAGTGCTTAGATCCATTCGAACTAATACGTTTACACCCATCAAAAATGTTTTACATCACCTCGGTTCTAAGAGTTTCGGAATCTGGACGAAAAATTGGAATACGGATCAACATAAACATCATTTCCACCCTTTTAGAGCTCATGAAAACCTCGCATTGGATGTTGCACAGCCATACAGCGAGACTTTCAGAGGTGGTGGTCGACATGTGACGCCAGACCTGAGCGGACCATTCGGCATCTTGCTGGGGTCTTTTGTACCGCGCTGCATTGTGTCGTGGTGGCAAAGATGGACCTCGCCATTGACGTCGGGAGTGAAGTTGCGTAACATGCAGCCTATTGCACACAGTTTGAGTAGTAACACGACGTTCTGTGGCTGCACGAAAAGCATTATTCAACATGGTTGCTTTGCTGTCAGCGTTCCTCCCAGCCATAATCCGTAGGTAGCGGTCATCCGTTGCAGTAGTAGCCCTTGGGCGGCCTGAGCGAAGCATGTCATTCACAGTTACTGTCTTTATCTCCTCCATGTCCGAACCAAATCACTTTGGTTCACTCCGAGTCGCCTGGACACTTCCCTTGTTGTGAGCCCTTCCTGGCACAAAGTACCAATGTGGACGCTATCGAATCACGATATTGACCGTCTAGGTGTGGTTGAACTACAGACATCACGAACCGTGTACCTCCTTCCTGGTAGAATGAGTGGAACTGATCAGCTGTCGAACATCTTCCGTCTAATAGGCGCTCCTCATGCATGGTTGGTCAAAGGAACTGTGTCTTTGATACAACATCGACAGTCAACGTCTATCTTCAGGAGTTCTGAGAACCGGGGAGAAGCAAAACTGTTTTTGATGTGTGTATTTCACTTAGAAACAACGCAGCAAATAAGTTAGAAACACTGTTCGTATAGAGTTCCTCACATAGATCCCTAATGCGGTACTCAGCTTTAGGGGTATAATAATTATTAATATTTCGTCTTCAGTCACGGACAGTCCACAACTTGAAGCCTGTACTAACCGTGTTACGCATTACCTGTTGGGCAGGTGTGATTGGGTCAAGAACTGTAGGGCTTGTATGTACGTCTATGTTTAACTGTTAAATTTAACTGTGTGGATTTGAAGTCTTTCCCTTTACTATATTTTTCAGATTTCATAGGATTTCATTACTATTTTTTGTTATTTTGAATTATTCCGTTAGTCAGATGTCTCCAAAGACTTGCGCTTGCAGCTGTGATATTTTTGATTGTTATGTCAGTGGTATGAACCATCAATGTACCTATATTGTTTGCCTGTTCTTAGTGACCTGTCTTCAAGACCTGATGTTCACAAATTCTGCGTAACCGTTTAGTTCTGGCTCTGGGTTATGTGGACACCGCAGTTATTAGAAACTGCTCGGATTATTAGTTTAGATTTACAGAATTTTCTAATACTCCGTTAGCTTTCTATCTAACTGTTATGCAAGTCATTAAATTACAGCCGCGAGGGGTAGCCGCGCAGTCGAGGAGCCTGGCCACGGCCCGCGCGGCTTCCCCTGACGGAAGTTCGAGTCCTCCCTCGGGCGAGGGTGTGTGCGTTGTCCTTAGCGTAAGGTTAGTTAGATTAAGGAGTGCGTAAGCTTAGGGACTGATGACCTCAGCAGTTTGGTCCAATAATATCAGTTCCAATTATGGAACACATTGTCGTTTGCTACCGATATTCTAACAGCTTTCCAAATGAAATAAAGCTCATGGAGCCAGTTTGATTTCTGTTGCTGAATGACAACAGCTCAGTCTGCACTTTGTGTTCGCATGAATAAGACGAAGAACGAAGATGTACAGATGACGCGAAGATGTTGAAGCAAGAGAAACGTATGCTAAACCAGATTCAGAATCATGTGATGAGCGAGAAGAAAAGGAGCACGATAATGATACAGAGACTGATGGTGATGGTCATGAGATAAGCTGTGAAAATAATTTCTGCTTCGGAAAAGACAAACCAGCGAAATAAATGAAGAACCCTCCTCCACGAAATGTAATCAAATGTAATTCTTGGGGTTTTCTCGGCGTACTGTATATTTTATGAGGTTGACTTCTAGCCACAGTATTCCGGTTGGCAACCATCCAGCCATCTTCAGATGAGTGTCCGTCACTCAGTGGCAGATACTTATCGATAATGACGGGGCGGTTGACAGCTGAAATATTGTGGCAACAAGTCAACATCATCCGGCTGCGATCACATAGAAAATTATGTGAAATGACTTAAAAATACACTCCTGGAAATTGAAATAAGAACACCGTGAATTCATTGTCCCAGGAAGGGACACACATTGACACATTCCTGGGGTCAGATACATCACATGATCACACTGACAGAACCACAGGCACATAGACACAGGCAACAGATCATGCACAATATCGGCACTAGTACAGTGTATATCCACCTTTCGCAACAATGCAGGCTGCTATTCTTCCATGGAGACGATCGTAGAGATGCTGGATGTAGTCCTGTGGAACGGCTTGCCATGCCATTTCCACCTGGCGCCTCAGTTGGACCAGCGTTCGTGCTGGACGTGCAGACCGCGTGAGACGACGCTTCATCCAGTCCCAAACATACTCAATGGGGGACAGATCCGGAGATCTTGCTGGCCAGGGTAGTTGACTTACACCTTCTAGAGCACGTTGGGTGGCACGGGATACATGCGGACGTGCATTGTCCTGTTGGAACAGCAAGTTCCCTTGCCGGTCTAGGAATGGTAGAACGATGGGTTCGATGACGGTTTGGATGTACCGCGCACTATTCAGTGTCCCCTCGACGATCACCAGTGGTGTACGGCCAGTGTAGGAGATCGCTCCCCACACCATGATGCCGGGTGTTGGCCCTGTGTGCCTCGGTCGTATGCAGTCCTGATTGTGGCGCTCACCTGCACGGCGCCAAACACGCATACGACCATCATTGGCACCAAGGCAGAAGCGACTCTCATCGCTGAAGACGACACGTCTCCATTCGTCCCTCCATTCACGCCTGTCGCGACACCACTGGAGGCGGGCTGCACGATGTTGGGGCGTGAGCGGAAGACGGCCTAACGGTGTGCGGGACCCTAGCCCAGCTTCATGGAGACGGTTGCGAATGGTCCTCGCCGATACCCCAGGAGCAACAGTGTCCCTAATTTGCTGGGAAGTGGCGGTGCGGTCCCCTACGGCACTGCGTAGGATCCTACGGTCTTGGCGTGCATCCGTGCGTCGCTGCGGTCCGGTCCCAGGTCGACGGGCACGTGCACCTTCCGCCGACCACTGGCGACAACATCGATGTACTGTGGAGACCTCACGCCCCACGTGTTGAGCAATTCGGCAGTACGTCCACCCGGCCTCCCGCATGCCCACTATACGCCCTCGCTCAAAGTCCGTCAACTGCACATACGGTTCACGTCCACGCTGTCGCGGCATGCTACCAGTGTTAAAGACTGCGATGGAGCTCCGTATGCCACGGCAAACTGGCTGACACTGACGGCGGCGGTGCACAAATGCTGCGCAGCTAGCACCATTCGACGGCCAACACCGCGGTTCCTGGTGTGTCCGCTGTGCCGTGCGTGTGATCATTGCTTGTACAGCCCTCTCGCAGTGTCCGGAGCAAGTATGGTGGGTCTGACACACCGGTGTCAATGTGTTCTTTTTTCCATTTCCAGGAGTGTACTATTATGTCGTGCTAGGTGTAAGAGGTGCCGCAAGAATTGCGAAATCGATTTTAGAGCGTTTCATATTATTTATGGATGAAGATACGAAGGCGTACCGAAAAGTAATGCCTAAGAATTTTTTATTAAATAAAACGAACTTTATAAACACTCGACACTTTTATTTTCCATGCCCGCAAATTTATTTCTCGACATAGTTATTCTGGCGACAAATACAGTTCTCTCAACGAGAGACCAGTCGTTGATGCCTTCGCTGTAGAATGTTTGACTTTGATTATGGAGCCACGATCTCACCTCTGTTTGCACCACTTCATCACTGTCAAAGTGAAATCCTCGGTGGTGTCCTATAACTTTTGGAAACAGGTGAAAATCGGATAGAACCCAACCGGGACTGGATCGAGGATGCTCGATAACACTGAACCCAAGGCGTTGGATTGTTGCAAATGCTGCAGCGCTCGTGTGTGGTTAACATTGTAACGCTGAAGGATCGTGTGCTCAATGCTTGGACGAAGTCTTCAGATCCGTGATCTCAGTTTTCTGCGGTTAGAAACTCGACTACAGCACAATTCTTCTCTAGCGCCGACAGAGTTCCGTTATACAAAATGCCATGTTACACTCTACAATTCGGAGCCCTCTAGCGGTAAAATGTTGCAACAGGTGACATCGATGCGAGAATGTTGACCGAGTAATATGCATGACATGTAATATTTCAACTGATATTGAGAACAGAATTTAAAAAATTTGTACGTATTACTTAACAGCGCGTTCTCGCATGGTCAGTGAAATATGTGAACACAAGAAGATTCCGGGAACTTTTTGCCGGGAATGAAAAAACAAAGAGGCATATGTGGCTGAAATTAAGGCTTTTGTGGGGCCACTTATTTCGGACAAGTTTTACGGCTCTGAATATATGAACCTCAAGGACTGTCGAAAATAAAGGATTTTGAAATTGGGATACTTCACATTACTATGAGTTTGTGTCGGTTTCTGTTCAGATGCACACGGTTTGATGACATTCAAAGTGGGCAAAAGAGAAAGCAATTAGATAAAACTGCACGGACTAGGGATTTATTTGAACTGTTCCAGGTGATCAGAAACGACCACACAGTGGATAAAAGTTAGTTGCTCGCAGATGGAGGTTACTTTTCACCAGTATATATTGAGGAAGCGATCGAAGAATGGTCTCGGGATTCTATGCTACTGTAATGCCAAGACATAGTACGCCCTTGCTGTGGAGGTATGCGCTGTGAAACAGCTAGATGGGCCGTAAGATGTGGTGATTCGTTTAAGCAACACCGTTCAGTGGACTGGTCATAATATAACAGCAAATAACTGGTTTTCTAGTTGCATCTTTTCTAAGGATCTCTTGAAGAAGAACCTTACTTTGCTTGGAACTGTTGATTAAAATAAAACTACTTCCTCCTGAATTTGTGATTGTGAAAAAACGTGAAGAAACAGTAGCTTATTTCGATTTCAAAAATATGTCCCAGTAACGAACTGTACTAGTGAATGTAGGCCAATCCTGAAGATCTGTTGTTTCATCAAATGAGTTTTGTGGCTCTTATGTAACAAATATTTGGAATTTACGTTGAGGTGAATGTAGGCCAATCAAATGAGTTTTGTGGCTCTTAGGTAACAAATATTTTGAATTCACGTTGAGGTCCTACCTCACTATCATTAATCATTTGGTGTAGCGAAATGGGTGTTATTTCTTTGGATATATATTTCGATAACTGTCCGGTGAGGCACGCAACTGTTAATATTCGACCGCTCGTCGTTTATTCACTGCCTGGAACCATAGCTGACCTTAGCAAATGTTACCTCTGTCCCACTACCAAGGATATTATTTCCTTTGCTGCAGTATCACAGGATTTTAAATACCTGTATATATAGGTGGTTTGAAGATATTTTCATGCACACAAAACGCAACCTAGAGAAATCTTAGAAAGAGGCCTCATTAGCACCTGATAGTCGTTCGGAGGTGAACATCTGTCATGTACAATAAACAGATCTGACGTTGAGTCTAGGAAATAAAGGTCCAAGAAAACCGGCGATTTAGGCGTTCAAAACCGGTAGGGTGATAATGAATTGTTTTATAGACCATTCTTCTGTGTGGGCCCCACAGCATCAGTAAATCTGTAGTCGGACGTTATTCTACCAAGGTGTGCTTAAGACCTTTTATTTGCGCTACTAGTTTTGGGCACTGCCCATCCTCAAGTGCATGTGGATATAACGTTTTTTCCATTTCCTTTGCATGACACATGATTTTTTTTTTTTTTCAAAACGACAAAGGTATATCGACACCTGTTACCACAGACGACCTTCATAATGGGCAGCACCCAAAACCAGTAGTGGAAATAAAATATTTTAAACACAGCCTGGTGGAATAGTGACACATGATTTTTTAGCCAAACGACAATTATGTATCGACAACTGTTACTATAGATGACCTTCAGAATGGGCAGCATCCGAAGCCAATAGTAGAAATAAAATATTTTAAACACAGCCTGATGGAAAAATGTGCTTCTTCAAAATCTGTTATCCATGGTTGCAAGGACAAGTTTCTCTAGTACCTCCAGATTAAAATAGGTTCCACTGACTCTTTCACCCAGTCGTAGAGAGGAGCTGGAAAAACAGACGTTATGAATTTTAGTAAACATGGGCTATTATCCCTGTGTCTACAAAGCTATCAAATGTTTTCGACTGTTCATCACCGGTATGTGTGCAAGTTTCACAAATAATGAACACCTCTTTGAATAGGATCTGAATGGAACGTATAATTCCTTATTAACAGAATACTGAAAATTATTTAACAGCCATTGTTCTCCTACATAGAGGAGTCTCCAGGGAAAGTTTACCGTTCGTAGATTGCGCACACCGATGACCTATGTACGCCAGTATTTTCTCTGGTAGCACGCTTTAGCTGGGCGCTTGTAATAATCCACATCAGATGGTATTAAGGTCGGTGCGGCACCAGGTCGCCGGTTGATTGTAGTGCCGGCACTGTGTGGCACCGCTTCCAGTATTTGCTCGTTGCCATCGACCGGGAACGATATCCGTCGCACCTCGCGTGTGACACGATAGCCCGCCCGTCAGTCACCGTCAGTTGCGTGCAGACCCATGTAAAACGCAGTCCCGCTATTGCCACCTGCGCGGAAAAACGTCGACAAAATAGCATTTGGCTGAGTGGCGAACAATCAGCAGTGCTGTGAAAAACAACTTGGCTTATAATATCCGCTCCGCCGGCCGTTCTTCGGGTCCTCCCGGAGGATTAATGATGAAGATCGGTGTGCAGGCCAAAATAATGGGTGAATACCGGGCACGTCCTCACGTACCGTCTCAGATACACCTCCAAAAACATTTAGAAAATTCTCCCGAACTTACACATAGAATTAGGCACAGAGAGGTGAAGTGCTCTTATTCCACCTTGAGAAGTGAAAAGGACACTTACGACCTTAGATGTTTCGTCTTCTTAAACACACTGTCAGCAGCAGCAACCACGGTTGTTCAAGCAGATTTTGTAAATTACATTCCTTAGATCAAATATGAATAGTTAAAGCTACATAAGTAGAACTCAACGGACTCCATGACTTACATTATAAATAAACTCTTAAGTTTTACCGCTGCATATTGCAAGAAAAGAAATTGAGGGAAGGCTATTGTTTGAAGCTCTGTTGAAGTCAACATCATTAAAACAGAATAAAGATTAAAACTGCCCACTAATGTGGAAGCGAATTGGCATTGTCCCTTAATAAGTAACCTTCCCAGATATCACCTCCATCAGTTTGGGAAATCAATGAACACCTAAATCCAGCTGGCCCGTTGTGAGTTTAAACACCCAAGTAACCGTGCTGCCGTATGTAGTCCTTATCACAAAATAAGAGTTCTTCTTTCAGGACCTGTGTCATTTACAGTCATGACAACCAATCGAAATAACTCAGTGGTTGGAACACTAGACTGGCATTTGGGAGATGCGGCTTCAATCATCTGTTAACGTAAATTAATTTATGTTTTACGTCGTATCCATAACCGCTCAAGCCGATACTTCTTACGATTTGTCTGAGAAGATCGTGGCTGATACTCTTGGCCATTCTTCCATTCCGGATCTTATCATCCGCACATAATCGGCACGTCGTCGTCTACATGTGCAATCACGCACATTAGCACACGAAGGCGCATAATGGTTGATTGGTTCGTTGATTAGGGGGAGGGGACCAGACCGTGAGGTCATCGGTCCCGTCGGCTTAGGCAAGGATGGGGAAGGAAGTCGGCTGTGTCCTTTCAAAGGAACAATCCCGCCATTTGCCGGTTTAGAGAAATCACGAACAACCTAAATCAGGAATGCCGGACGCGGGGCTGAACCTTCGTCCTTCTGAATGCGAATCCACTGTGCTAACCACTGCGCCACCTCGCTCGGTATCGTGTAATGAAAGAAAGTTGAAAACTTCCAAGCCACCGGCTCCACATATCGCAGAAAGTAAAACCGAACTGAGACCTGCTGCACAGCAGAAGTTCAGTACGAGCATTTGAGGAATACTTAGGGATATGGAGGGATATTGCTATGTCGTTCGCTACCGAATATGAACTATCTGGCCACGATAACCGGACGATTCGAGCGATAGCTGCTGACAACACCGTTGCCCTCACATTAAAGCTGCTGGTTGGAGAGCAATGGTAAGGGGAAGGCAGCGTCTGCTGCTTGCAACGGTGCCAGCACCATTACCCGTAGCACTGTGTACAGTACCACTTCGCGTCTACGAGCAGCTTAACGTTGGCAGTGCTCGGAGACAAATAAATATCTTTCAAGTAATACCGATTTTCGCAATCGTCAACTTATCGTCACCAGTTGACGTCAGTCAGTTGTCGAATTATGGTACGTGTTTCATATTCAAGAATTATGACGTTCTTGGACAACGAAAATCTTCTCTATAAAAACCAACATGAATTCCGCAAACGGAGATCTAGCGAAACTCAGCTCGCTCTGTTTTTCCACGAGTTGTAACAACGGCGCTCAGGTTGGTGTCATGTTCCTTGATTTCAGGAAGACATTTGACACCGTCCGGCACTCCCCTTGAGTGAAAATAAAGAGATTATCAAGCACCGGATCGGATTTGCGTCTATATTCAAGACCTCCTTGTAGATAGACGGCAACACGCCACTGTCAACGGAACAGATGCGACAGATGTAGAGATGATATCCGAAGCACCCCAAGGAAGTATGATAGGATCATTACTGTTAAAAATGTATATAAATAATCCAGTACAAGGTGTCAGAAGCTCTTGAAGACTGTCCAAATACGATGCGGTTGTCTGTAAGGAAGCAGCAACGCTCGTAGACAGTACCGAGTTGCTCAATGACTTATAGAGGATTGATGAATGGTGCAGGCCTCGCCAGTTAACCCTGAACGTAAGTAAATGCAACATATTGTGCGTACACAGGAAAAGAAACCACTACCGTACAACTACACTATTGATGACAAATTTCTGGAAATAATATCTATAGTAAAATATATGGGAGTAACTATCCATAGCCAACTGAAGTGCGGTGACCACATGAAACAACTGTAGGAAAGCGGGTTCCAGACTGAGATTATAAGGCGCTTCTTCGATCGATTCTTGAATACTCTTCATCCATTTGGGACTATTACCAGGTAGGACAGATAGAACAGAGAGGGAAGATCGAAAGAAGAGCAGTGTGCTTCGTTATCGGGATCGTTTATCCGGCCCGAGAGCGTTACAAGGATGCTCAACAAACTCCAGTTGCAGACGTTACAAGAGAGGCGTTATACAACACGGACAGGTTTGCTATTGATGTTTAGAGAGTGAGTACTTTTCGGGAAGAGTCTGACAACATAATACTTCCTCCCACATACATCTCACCAACTCATGATGTTGAGAAAAATTTTGAATAATTAGCAACTACTAATATAGAGGAAGCCGACAATCGTGCATCGCATGCACCGTTCGCGAGTATAACAGGCTAAGGAGGATCAGTTAATGCTACCGGAAGTACCCTCCGCCACACACCGTCGTGAGGCTTTGTGCCGCATTGGTGTGTAAGTTGAATTACACGAGGAAATAGGAGGTGTAAATTTCTTCGCATTAAAAATTATTTAGCATATCAATTATAAATCTCAAGTATTCTCGTCGTAAATCCTAATAAGTTATTTGGCTATGCTTTACAGTAAACAAAAGAGGAGTAAGGACTACTTAAACATATTTTCTTAAATTATCATAGCTAACTCATGAGCTAAATTACAATATTACCAAAATACATCGACTGTTTCATTCTTTAGTGTAAACGGTTCTCCTCCTAAGATATTAGCCTTAATGGTAACTCGCGTTGAATATTGAACGGCCTAGGACACATTTTGAATTCTAGCCTACTCTAAACTACTACCAGTATATTTTTCGATACTACATTTGCACCATAAATTGGTTATAAATGTAGGGTTCATTTAATCTTCATCAGTGTTGCTACTTAATTTATATTATATATGGACTGTGGTATCATGCATCACCTGAACTACACTGCAACAGCAACAAACTTGTTTAAGCCAGTACACGACAGATCAGACAATTCATCATTCAGAAACACAAAGGAAAGCTACTTTATGGACTTCAGTTAGGTGAATGGCATTTTATGGGCATTTTTTGAACGGTTATACAACCCCGAATTCGGCTAAGAAGACTTTTATGTGTTTATAAGGAATCTTATCCCAAATGTATTCTATCCGACCCCACATTTTAGCTTTTATGGTTAAAAGAGCATCAAGAGCAAGTTACCGACAACTAGAATCCTCGATATTTCTGACGGTGACATCAAGAGCGAGAAAGTAATGCAGGCGATTGATACCTCCCGTGCCGACGACGACGTGAAAACCCCATGTAGCATTTGAAAGACCACTGGTGTCTGGAACATCATCCAGCAACAATTAACAAGGAACATACTAACTCGACTGACATTGTCACTATCCATAATTTACAATACTTGAAGTGCCTATTCTTCTGAAGTCGCCTTCGTCAGCTTAGTCAGACGTTGATTTTCCCAGCAGCGTTAACCCACCACTTGATAGGAGCGCTATCCTGTGAGCGCCAACCAAAGATCTTGTTAACGCCCCTGGATTACCTCTGTTATTAGATGTTGTGTTAAGTAGTTTTCTGCTCACGAAAGCAACAATAACGCAAAATATCCTGAATGAAGCCAGCGACATCAAAGATCGCGTCTATCGTTCTTTCTGTGGATTTAGGTGACGGTGGATGTAGGACATCTGCACATTACCTAGCAATTATTAGTGCAGATGTCCTGTTGCTATGCTATCTACTTTTGGTATTGCTGTGATAAGCGATGGGAACAAGAGGGACGGAAACAATGTGAGATGACAGGCTATCGTGTAGTAATATTCCCTTCTAGATGACGGATTAGCAAGAACGGTATCTCTGTTCGTCTCTCATCGTTATCCATTGTGAAAAAAAAAAAAAAAAACAGTTGGAAGATGCAGAGCTGGGGAATAGGCTTCCAGTCTGGCAATGAGCATTCATGTACCTTTATTACCTTTCTACTGCCTAACGATTAAATTGACACCAGGCAATACTATACCACCACAAACTGAACAACTAGCCTGCAAAGACCAACCGCTGATTGTATTATGACCTTTAAAACTACATCCTGTTCAAGAACGATAACATGGTTTAGGAAAGAATTTGGAATACTTTTATTCCAACGTAAGTTATGCCTGGTCATAAGCCTTCCATTTGTTTGTAACTAAATACCACTGCTTATTATATTACGATGTCTTTCCTGTGCTTCTACTGTCATCTAATGTTGAGGGTAAAGGTGAGAGAAATTGTAAGTAGCTGTAGAACAAATGATGAAGATCTAACATGATGTACCTCTGAAGCCGTACTTCCTTTTGTTCATAGTTTGAAACTCGCTTGTTACCTACATTTGTCCAAATTTGTATCCATATACGGATATCTGTTTACGTAAGGTTCTTCAGAAACTAACACTTTTAGCAAGAATGAAACGTCCTTCACCAAACCAACTGGTCTGAAATTCAGTTCGACTGTGGGAAACCAGCATCCTTACTGAGCTTGTCAGATGTAAAGGCTTTTTCAGTGTATCTAAGACAACCGCAACTTTTTATTTCATTTTAAAGAAAAAGCAGACGATTAGCGTTGTTCGGACATCAGTAATTTTGAAGAGGTTCGTACTTCGTGAGTAGTACATTATTTCTTTTTCCGGAGCGAGGATATACATTCATCTACCTTTGTAAGTCACGGTACTGAAATGAAAAGCAGAACATTAGAAACCAACCAGTCGTGTGATGCAGTTCTAATCTATCTTCTGAAAGTTTTTCTTTTTCTGCTTGACTATTGCAGCCAGCCTGTACTTCAATTCGAATACTGTATTCAGATCTTTGTCAACCCCTCCCCCTCCTCAATGTTCTTCTCACCATTATCAATCTAACGGTTAACCGATGCCTCAAGAAGTGATCTACCGACCTGCCCTTTGTATTTGTTATTTTGTCCCGCAAAGGTCATTCTACGTAGTTAAAAATGAGTCTCGTTAAACGACTGATTTACGGTCATAGCTACATTTTATAGTTATCAACAATAGTATATTCCTCATTATAAGAAATTTACTATATATTATTCGTTGCAAAATATAATCGTATTTCTATCTGTAACTGGATATCGTGAAAGGTAACTGGAAGTTATCCACTTCCGGCAACTAAGCAATTCATTTGTCATATTGTTGTACAAACCAGGTAATTACTGTGCGAAAGAATGGGATAGAACACAATAGTTTTTATTCGTGAAAGCAGCGTCTCATATTGTACATGTGTAACAATATTTCAGAGAAATAGTTAAACCAAAGAATGAAAGGAAGAAACTAGTAAAAAAATATATTATGGGAATAAAAGTCAAATCAGTTACAATCTCATAGTGTAGCGTAATGTGTATGGCGTTAATCTGCGAGAAAAGGAGGTGAACCAGATGCGAATCGAATGCACGCTGCGGATTAACCGCCGTGGGTAGGTGTACTGGCCAGCCTGAGCGCTGGCTTCAAGCGGTTTCTCACGCTCGTTTAGGCAAATGCTGTGGTGGTCCCCTCTGGGAATACACACAAGGTCAAAATACGTTAACGCATGGATCAAAGTTCGCAAGATAAAAAAATTGTCGAATCAAAACAATATCAGCATTCTAGATTTCCAATTGTTATATCATTTGAGCAACCAGTTTCAGCTCTACATTAGGCTTTCTTCAGGTCCACTGACCGACCCGTAGGAAGAATTGTATCTCTGGTCCAGTCAAAATAGGGGCCAGCATTCAGTGACTGGTATCCTTAGATTTCTACTTTACGTACCGATCCCTTCAATCATCAGTTGCCAACCAAAGTTTACGAGATACACAGGCAGACAGATGGCACACGCTACTTAACTTCCTTGGGTTACCCGACGATTTAGACGTCAGGTAGAGCATCCTGCTATCAGGTTTATTTATGAATAACATTTTGCAAATCCCCAGAAAGCGGGCCCTGAAGTACACGGGATACGCATTACACACACACACACACACACACACACAGATAGAGAGAGAGAGAGAGAGAGAGAGAGAAAGAGAGAGAGAGAGAGAGATAGGATCCCGCTACTACCAAACTAACCTATCTTAGTAACTGATTGAGTTAAAATTTTATGAATCTTCGTAATATCGGCTAAAAACCCACGTAGAAGGTTATGGCTACGTTGTTTTTGGAATCGTTAAATATTATGCCTTTACAACAATATTATGAGACGCCATCCGTTTGAAGACAAAGAATGTGCATGTGAGGACAAATTCAAAGAATTTAGTCAGTCTGAAGCTGAATTGGTCCCTGATCAGTCCGAGGGAATCAGAAAGCGACACTCCGATGTCAGATCAACGGATAGCGTTGCCGTAGGGTGCCCTCTGCCATCGGTAGTGGCGAATTTGTTCGTGGAAGATTTCCAGAGAAAGCACTGAAATAAGTGGTACATACTTTTCCAAACATGTTGATGACACATTCGTGGTATGGCCACACGAGAAGGAAAGGTTTGAGTAGCGTTTTCAGCATTGTAGCTTCCTCCAGTCCAGTGGAGATGGAAGTGGAAGATGCCGGCAAAGTATCGAACAAAATCGGCGATATTTTTGCTCGACGTAACATGAAATGCGTTTTTCGTTCACCTCCGAAAACGGGTGCGGTATTAGGTATGGTGGAAGATGATTTGGGACTCCGTAAACCAGATGTCTACAGTATACCACTTATATGCCGTAGAGGAGACTGCGCTGACAGTCTAACAAAGGTCCCAGAAGAATAGGAGACACACCGGACTAGGGCAACCAACATAATCTGCGTTTGCAGAACACTGCATATCCATACGAGACTCAGTGAGGTATGAACAGACGGAACTCGTAAGAAAAGACCTCACTCATTAATTTAAATTATTAACAATTCCTTAGTTTCCAGAATGAGATTTTCACTCTGCAGCGGAGTGTGCGCTGATATGAAACTTCCTGGCAGATTAAAACTGTGTGTCCGACCGAGACTCGAACTCGGGACCTTTGCCTTTCGCGGGCAAGTGCTCTACCACTTGCCCGCGAATGGCAAAGGTCCCGAGTTCGAGTCTCGGTCGGGCACACAGTTTTAATCTGCCAGGAAGTTTCAATTCCTTAGTTGATTTATCTGCACCAACAAGTGTTTCACTTTGATGAAATTTTAGGTCCCTATTCATCTCTCACGGCCGAGAGCGTCTTCAGTGCCCGACATGGACGGCAGAAGAAACACTAGTGGCGCCCAGCAATTGGGTAACGTCGCTCTCCCCCCCCCCCCCCAGCCACTCCCCCACGAATCCCACCTCCAACCACTCCGCCCAATACAGCAAGTGGCCTAGTATTGAGGAAAGGACAGGACGCGATAATAATATAAAGAAGGCGGTATATAGCGCGGAACTTCATTCTGGGGGTATCACATAAAGATGGAGGCTAGATGCGCCGTCGAAATATTGTGTTTCCTGAACTGCTGCACGCGGCTGCACGCCTGACATCAGTACGATCAGGAAGAGTTACAAAATCACTGTGAAAAATGTTAACTAAACATTAACTCGAAATGAAGGCATAATATCTCATCAGATTTGTACTTTCTTCCATAAAAGTGATGGCCAAACTTACTAGACCACTCAGTGTCAGCTGCGTTAAATAGTTACTGCAACATGATCTCTTTCTCTGCCAATTTCGGTTGAAAACACGTGGAACTTCGATGTGCAACATCATGGAATATCCCCGCTTCAGTCGCTATATTTCAAGAAGTTCCGATTGCTGGCGGCGCTACACGTAGCCTTCAAAACGACGTCTGTAACGGAGGCACTTTCCAAGAAGAGAGCTCTCAGTGAATTTCTTTTGTAGGAAAGCCAGAGCATCACTGATATTCATAGCGGCTTGTAGATTGTCTACGGTGGTCTGACAGTGAACAAAATCACTTTGAGTCGTTTCGCGAGGCGTCTGGCACCATCGCAAAAAGTTCACGCAGTCCATGGAGTGGCGCCGCACCACTTCTGCTCCGAAGAAAAACTTGAAAGCCGCACCCTCAGTCGGGAAAGTCATGGCAACGCTCTTCCGAGACAATGATGGGGTTATTCTGTTTGATCTCCTCCCTCATAGTGCAGTGATAAACTCGAGAGTTTACTGCGCTACCTTCAGGAAATCGAAGACACAACTATAGCGTGTTCGTCGCCACAAAAATCCAAATGAACTTTTCCTTCTCCATGAGAAGGTCCCGCACTCTAGAGGAGCTCACAAAACTTCACTGGACTGTTCTACCCCATCAACACTACAGCCCAGATCTCGCACCTTCTGACGTTCATGTGTTCTGCACAATGAAGGATACACTCTGCGCGAAGCAGCACGTGGATGACGGAGAGGTAACTGATGCACTAAGCCAATGACTCCGATGTCAATCAGTTGAGTGATACCATTTGGCCATGTAGTACTACTCATTAAGGTAGGGTAAGGCCATCACATTAAAAGGTTACGTTGAAAAATAGGATTATGTAGCCAAAACGGTGAAGAATAAAATTGTGTTTTGGAACCCTCAATAAAACCAATTTGCTTTGAGAAAATAATGTGTTGCATTACTTACTGAGCGCCCTTCGTTTTTGTGCGAAAAAAGCGCTATATTAGGCACTTTCTTCGCAGTCCGCCCCCGGTAGCTCAGTGGTCAACGCGACAGAATGTCAATCTTAAGGGCCCGGGTTCGATCCCTGGCTGAGTCGGGGATTTTCTCCGCTCAGGGACTGAGTGTTGTGTTGTTCTAATCATCATCATCTCATCCTCATTGACGCGCAAGTTACCGCAGTGGCGTCAAATCGAAAGCTTGCACCCGACGAACGGACCTATTCACACGACAATAGAATACTTTCTTCTCGCGCGCGCGCGCGCACACACACACACACACACACACACACACACACACACACACACACACACATATATATATATATATATATATATATATATATATATATATATATATATATATATATATTGGGTGTATAGGGCTTTGTAGCTGGAATCTTTTATGATATATTTTTATGTTTGTCGATGGCTTTAATTCTCATTAGGTCAGGAGTAACAATAGCTACTTCATGCCGAAAATATTTGACACTTATTTACCTTTGTTTCTGTTGTATCACTGTGGTATAATAAAGGTGGAGTTTCCCAGTGGTGCCTTATATGGATTTACTTTAAGAAGAAAGACAAAATTATGCGTTCAAGATGGAACATTTAATAACTGACATGTTTGGGGATTACGATGTGAATCTCGTTTCATAATTTGTCTGTTTGTATCATAAATATATCCGATTTTGTGTTTCTTTTAAAGCGGCTCTTCTGTCATAAACTGAATGACATATTCCAGTCGACTGTTACAAGTCAGTTAAAGAAGAAACGCTACTTCTGCGTATTGATTTCGCCGGTACTTGCCTATGACACATATCAATCAAACCTCCATAATATGGTGTCATTGATGACATCGGTTACGTCCAAGCAACACTCATTAACAGCCTCCATTAGACTCTGCGATTGTCGTGATCTTCCCACAAGTAACATAGTCACAGCTAGTCTTTTGCATTGTTTAATCACGTGCCATTACGTTCCAACCACATTTCGTGGCAACGAATTTTACTGTCAACAGTTGCAGCAGCCTAGACAATCTGTTTCTTGGGCTAATAGCTAGAACGTGTATACTTTGAATCACCGTATGTTCTGTTCAGAATATTTCCTTCGCGTATCAATTCGGTATAAATATACCACATTAGAACACCATTTGCATGTTCAGCCGCAAATTGTAGCCCATTGAATTTCCACAGTTACTTGTAGCCTTAATGTTAATTATGTGCTGCTACTTTACTCAATTTTAATTTAATGTCTATAGTTTACATCAATATGCCACGGAACTACAGTAGAAAAGGTAACCCTGCAAATGAGAGATACTTAAGAAGAAGTTTGCTCCTGTTATAATGTTTTTAAAGTATTTTTTCCATGGCTGTCACAACGTGAGTAGCAAGTGTGTAGGCAACTTTTAAATCTAATAGGTTTTGTGCTTTATGAACAGAAAATTGAGCGGAAGCGCATTGCTGAATACTAGAAGCTTTGGCATGCCTATGATCTGGTTAATGTATATTTAATAAGGAATGTGAGGTATTTATGATTTTATTCTTGAAATTACGAGTTTGCTAATTGCCCAGAAAACTTGTAGAGACTGACACAGTTGTTGTCAACTTCTAAATCTTTTGTCAAGGAGAGCGCTTGGTGTAATACCCGACTGCATAAGATAGAAATCTCTCAGAAGACAGACGTCCATTAGCTGAATCCCTCCAAAGGAACGTCGCCCTATTGACGTTGCATTCCCTAGAGCCTCTTAGTGTCCGCGGAGCCAGCAAGTTTTCCCTTGAAAGCCTCTTACGCACTTTCCAGAAGACACGGCAGGGCCTCTTTTCCTTAAGTCCACATTCATCCCCATCGCATGCTCGTTTTGGCAATCGACAAACTGCTCACATTCAAAAAAAGCTATGAGCGGCACTGTAACTTGCATCCGACCCAATGCGGTGTAGAGTGACTCATAATTCAAACTCAAGCACTATGTAACAACATGAGTAACTGAATGTTTAAAGTCACAGGTCCTTGCAAACATGTCTGCTCCTTCTTTAAACAGAATCCAAGGTGTTTGTACAGAAGATATAATTAGCTTTGGACTAACTTATTTGTTGTTGGTAAGTCATGTGTTTATGCAACGACCTTTTTGTTTTTGCTTCTGTATCGATTTTCAGTGACCATCACTGGTTGTTGTAGTACAGAAACGGCAGTCCAGTGGGCAAATGACTATGGCTAATATGTCAAATCTATAAAGGTAAAGAAAAAAAGGAAAATGTAGACAAACAGATATTAATAAATTGTGTACGTGGATAACAAAAGAATTAGTATGTCATTCGTCAACTCTGTAGTAACTATTTTGGTCGTTTTGAATATTCCAGAAGAAGAGGTTAACAGGTCTTTCATTACCTACATTTTGAATGGACTGCGACATATGCGCAACCGTATAGTTTACATGTATCCTACTAAAACATAGAGTACGGAAAAATTTCATGCATGAGTGGCTCGCAACATATGGTGGTATCAATCAGTGCAGTACTGATACCTTCAAATGCGGCAACCTCTTGTGAGAATTGTCTCTCAATGGTTACACGGGGTTCGCTTGCCTTCTAATAAGAATTACATAATGATGGAATAATGTCATGGTAGAACACCACTAGCATTCCTGCACATTCGGTTAGACAATTAGCTAACTCAACAAGAATTTTTTACATCACAATCATGAAGTGTTCGTAGATATTGCGTATATCTGCCTTCCCAACAATTCTTGTGAAGTAGCAATGTTATTACTACTCCACACATCTCGATCACTCGCTCACTTCTTGGACAGGACGAGTCTTCCGGAAAGACGGTAGACCTAGGTAATGTTGGTCTCTCTAAAAAGGCATAAACCGTCATTTATGAATATTTTCCATGTGATTACGAATGCGAAAAAGAAAACTTTGACGTGTGTTCTAGCGGACAGACTTCTCTCCGAAAGGAAGAAGGAGAGTAGCGTTGGACAATAGTTTCTTATAAAAGTATGTGCCCCAGCCTCTAGTGTCCTAAGTTGGAAGTAATTTCCTGACCGACCTCGAACAAATCGATTTATCCGACATGAGACCCAACAACATCTATCGTGAGGAACTGAACTCGTATTCTTTACTTACGATGTTCTCAGGGAGGTGTGTAGAGGTTACTAGGTTGATACAGTATTGCTTGACATTCAAAAAGCGCAAGATCCAGTACTAAATCGACACATTGCCGGGAATGAGGAGTCATCTATAGACGCGGATATAATATCTGGTGTGCTCAAGGAACCTAGATTGACCTTTACTGTTTATGTGCAACATTATTCCTCGACTTCTAGCAGATGATGCAATTACTTATCAGGAAATTATATCTCTTTAAATTTCAGTATCATCCAGCTAGATCTCGACAAAATATCAGCCAACAATGCGGACTGGTGACTAACTGTTTATGTAAAGAACTTTCAATTCTGCACGTCACGAAAACTAAGAGTATAATGCGGGTATCATTGGACTACGAGATTACGGTGCTACAGCAGTAGTCACTGAACAATAGAGGTAACTGTGGATAACAGTTTATAGAGGTATGAAGTTCAATGGCCGCGTAAACTGAGATAAAGGTAAAGCAAACAGCAAGTTATAGGTGGGATACTGTGAAACTGGTACTCTATTTGTCTCCAAATGACACCACATAGTACATATTTGTAATATTCAACCTCGATTATTGATTACGGGACCAAAAGACATAGCCTAAAAGTTGACGTCGAGCGTACACATGATGGGCGATACGGTTAGTCGGAGGCATGTTTCATTTGCTAGAATGTAACAGAGATGTTCTGTAAGTGACACTGGTAGACAGAAGCTGCTTTCATACGAGAAACTGTTTAGAAAACTTTAAAGATCGTCTTTCACAACGCGGACGAACATACGTATTACTCATGTTATTATGCATCTACCTTTTCCAGGTCACACGTATAAAATTAGAAACGTAAGAGTAGTACATATGCATGTAAGCAGTATCCCCTGTCTCACTGCACGAAACCTTAAAATATGACACAATAAAGTGACATTTAGTGATTCGCTGTCTATTGACATGAGAAGCCGTGACAGAACGGAACCACGGGGCAAAACCGTACTATAGATTCCTTTTGGCTGCAAAGTGATGCGCTTCAGAATAACTTTGAGGAACTAGTATCCAATCGACCAGCATGGTAACAAGCCGTTGTAGCAGAGTTTGTCTTTGATTGTTCTACCAGTAACGTGGTTTCTCTTGTTTTTTGCGTTCATATTGCGATGTTAGTAAAGTTTTATCTGCAAGGCAAGCGAAAGCGCTTTATTTACTAGTTGTCTCTATAATAAAAATCCCAAAACACGTACTAACCTTTATAATGTAGTGCGATCTGAAGGCGTTTGCTTTCCAAAGCGCTTTCTGAGTTTTGAGCTCTATCTATTGTCACAGGTGTGAGTAGAGACGTTGGTCTAGAGACAACACGGATGAGGCAGCAGTAACTGTTTTGAACAAGGAAATGGGACATAGGAGAGACAGTACTCAGTTCAACGTTTCTAAAACAACTCTTCATAGGGCAATTTAGAGTGGACTTCAAAATGAGAGTTCTGAAATCGACAACTCAAATTGCCATTTTTCGTATTTTCCGGAATGAACAAAAGTTAGAACTTACCGGTTATTTAAAACACGTAACAGCCAGATTGTTTGGATTGACAATAAAGGAGTTCAGAACTTTAGCTTTTCATTTCATAGAGAAATTCAAACTGACAACCCGGCATAATGTTGTTGTTGTTGTTGTCTTCAGTCCTGAGACTGGTTTGATGCAGCTCTCCATGCTACTCTATCCTGTGCAAGCTTCTTCATCTCCCAGTACTTACTGCAACTAACATCATTCTGAATCTGCTTAGTGCATTCATCTCTTGGTCCCCCTCTACGATTTTTACCCTCAACGCTGCCCTCCAATGCTAAATTTGTGATCCCTTCATGCCTCAGAACATGTCCTACCAACCGGCCCCTTGTTCTTGTCAAGTTGTGCCACAAACTCCTTTTCTCCCCAATTCTATTCAATACCTCCTCATTAGTTATGTGATCTACCCATCTAATCTTCAGCATTCTTCTGTAGCACCACATTTCTAAAGCTTCTATTCTCTTCTTGTCCAAACTATTTATCGTCCATGTTTCACCTCCATACATGGCTACACTCCATACAAATACATTCAGAAACGACTTCCTGACACTTAAAACTATACTCGATGTTAACAAATTTTTCTTCTTCAGAAACGCTTTCCTTGCCATTGCCAGTCTACATTTTATATCCTCTCTACATCGACCATCATCAGTTATTTTGCTCCCCAAATAGCAAAACTCCTTTACTACTTTAAGTGTCTCATTTCCTAATCTAATTCCCTCAGCATTACCCGACTTAATTCGACTACATTCCATGATCCTCGTTTTGCTTTTGTTGATGTTCATCTTATATCCTCCTTTCAAGACACTGTCCATTCCGTTCTACTGCTCTTCCAAGTCCTTTGCTGTATCTGGCAGAATTACAATGTCATCGGCGAACCTCAAAGTTTTTATTTCTTCTCCACGGATTTTAATACCTACTCCGAATTTTTCTTTTGTTTCCTTTACTGCTTGCTCAATATACAGAATGAATAACATCGGGGAGAGGCTACAACCCTGTCTCACTCCCTTCCCAACCGCTGCTTCCCTTTCATGCCCCTTGACTCTTATAACTGCCATCTGGTATCTGTACAAATTGTAAATAGCCTTTCGCTCCGTGTATTTTAACCCAGCCACCTTTAGAATGTGAAAGAGAGTATAATAATAAAGGACTGAATAACAATAAAGGACTGAAAATGACGGGTGAAAACTGGATCACTCAGTTTCCGGACTTTAGTGGCAGAAAGCAGGAGCCTACGTCTGGTGCTCTAGCTATGGACTTCAATACTTCTATCGTACAGACATCTCCAAGTTTTTGAGCTTTGGGTAAGGATTATTGACAGGTACAAAATATTTACACATCGTCTTTATAATTTCGACGATCCTGGGACCTGTGTGAATCCAAAGGGAGATTCAGAAGTAACTACTCCCTGAGGGAAGGGTGAAGCAGGCGTTCTCACGTCCTCAGAGAGGCGGATACCATAAAAGTAGCAGTATAAGCGAAAATTTTATTGTAACCACCTTGTAGATTATCTTGGAAGTTCGAAACAACTTTGTGAGAACAGTTACTTCATAAATGCACGTTTGTTTTTCAGTTAGTTTACTGTTGCTTAAGATATAACAGTTCGCTTCACTTGATGAAAACCATTGATCGATGAGCAATATTAGATGCTCCATTTGTTTTTAAATAATAGCACTTTCAACCAAGGAACGAACTTTTATTCTTGAACATGTGTTCCGACAAGGTGATAAATACACAGATTCAGCATAACACTCATTTGCTAAAAACTTACAAGAAACAGCTGTAAATCACGAGAATCCTGTTCGTCGACTTTTTAAGAAATTTCGAAAGGCAGGCTTGCCGAATGAAATGGAAGACTACTTAAACTAAACGACCAGAGCCGGCCGCTGTGGTCGAGTGGTTCTAAGCGCTTCATTCCGGAACCGCGCTGCTGCTACAGTCGCAGGTTCGAATCCTGCCTCGGGCATGGATGTGGGTGTTGTCCTTAAGTTAGTTAGGTTGAAGTAGTTCTAAGTCTAGGGGAGTGATGACCTCAGATGTTAAGTCCCATAGTGCCTAGAGCCATTTGAACCAGAAACGACCAGAACTCGTAGGATATTGCTGACTCTATGCACCAGAGACCAATTACATCATTGCCCAATTTGGCACAAGTTATTGTGTCTGCAACCGGGCATAAACGTTTTAAGCAACCGTTGATATTTTCCCCTTATAAAATGACAGCAGTGCAAGAACTGAAAGATGCGGATGAAGAAACGCGAATCTTTTGCTGCAAGTCGTTTACATCTTTTATTGAGAGAAAATCTTTATGTCACCTTCTGTATAGATGAGGCCTGATTTCGCCTCTCTGGTCATCTTAACATATAAAACACACGACTATAGGCAAAGGAGAATCCTCGTATAATTTTTTGCGATGCTGCAGCCATTTTACTATCCAGGTACACGCATAACTTTTTATTAGATGGCAGTTTCATGTAACAGCTGTGCTGTAGCGTCCAGAAATCAAAGTCTGCAATATATTTAGTCCTTTTAGAGATGTTCTTACTTTTACTAACGACTAGATTATCTTTCCGACAAGGGATTGTATTTCACCAGTCTGATATACTTTGACATATAAATAAGTATTTTTACTCGAAAGTATTACAGTGAAATGGCGGCACTCAAAAAATGTAACTGATTGTGGCTCCAGGCAAAATAAAAATTATCAGTCCTCGTGGTGTTCTTGAAACGCTGCTGAATGATCAGACCGTTAGAGTGTGGGCAGGAAAAATCAGACGGCTCATTACTGAAACTTAGTTTTTCGAAGTGGTAAATGATATTGTTTAATGCTCCACGGTTTCATTGTGCAGCTAAAGGCAGACGAATTCAGCTACCAATACTTTCAATAAGATGGCGCTAATGCGCGCACAGCTAAGAAACTGTCTTCTTGAAGAGCTTTTTGTATAATGCGTCATATTAAGCAAATCTGTGGCCCCCTTGTTCTCCGGGCCTTACTCCACCACATTTTATTTTTATCTTCGAGGGGCAGCAAAATCTATGGTGCAATGTAATCACCCACGCACGCTTTGTGATTTAAAAAGTAGAATAATTGCCAGCATGAGAAGTGTATCACAATCAGATCTGCAGAAAGTATTTTCCAATAAAATTAACTGGGTTAATATTTGTGGCGCTGCCCGTGGACGTCATTTCCAAAATATTTTGTAACGGCACATCAGTTATCCGAACAAAATGTAATAATAAGCGTACCTTGAGACATTTGTCGTGAAAACTCAATAATGTTTATTCATATACCACGAAATCGTCTCCTCAGCCCCCACCCAGTAGCCATGGGTACATTTCCGTCACACATATTACAGCTAACGTATGATTCTCAAAATCTCGTGCACGATGTAGATTTCTTCCTTTCTAATAATTCCTGTAGCAACACACGATTCCTATGTACGGATGGCTCTGAGCACTATGGGACTCAACTGCTGAGGTCATAAGTCCCCTAGAACTTAGAACTACTTAAACCTAACTAACCTAAGGACAACACACACATCCATGCCCGAGGCAGGATTCGAACCTGCGACCGTAGCGGTCGCGCGGTTCCAGGCTGTAGCGCCAGAACCGCTCGGCCACCAGCGGCCGGCTATGTACGGATGCAGTCGGCAGAGCAGTCCTGTATTCTTCTAAATAATTTCGGGTGTGCCGCAGGACCCCGTCGACATTCTGCCACGATATTTCGGCCGAGAGACATCCGGCTATCTTCAGATGAGTAGGAAATTACTGAAGGCCCCAGATATATTCACAAAATTTATGTCGAATCTCATGCATGCGAAATGTGTTGGCGCATATATCAGTAGATGACATGTGCGGGACAATCGAGTTGTGTGTGCTCTCCTAGGTGGAGACGGGATTTAATCATTGAGTACCGAATCATCCTTCTATTCCACTGAAACTAGATGGTTTTAATTATAAGATTCTAATTTTTATCCAGTTGAAAGGCTTTGTCACGATTTGTAAGATTATTGTTAAGACGTATTTCCACCGTTTCATTGATTACTGGTTAAATTCCAAACACTCCAAACAGGAGATAAAATTTTTGCTCTGTTATATTCCATTGAGTGCCCATAGAAATATACTGCTGATTTTAACGGTTGCCGAAGTCGTGTGTGTACCTTTTTCTTTATTTGTAAGTCGTGTCTGATGAATCTAGCCGGGGAAAGCTCTACCCTGTGGACGAAAGATACCCTTGATTCTATTTTTCCTAAGCAATCTGCCTATTTTAGAAGACACATTCCCGGCATGAGAAAAGAACGCGGTTGATTTCTCGTCGTCATCAGTGCCCCCTATACGTTGCTTCTTGTTAATATAGCTGTGCATGGCCTTCCGTATTTGGCGTGAAGTGTAGCTATTCTCTTTAAAAATCTTTTCCAATTCTGCGTGGAGGTTTTCATCGTCCGATATTACGTGCGGCCGTTGTATTATGGTATCAAAAACACTGTCCGTTTGTGCGGGGTGATTCTACATGCAGCAAAATCGAAAAAGAAGCGCAGAATATCAAGAAAAACTGCTACTCTCCTGAAAGATAGTCCTCTACCTAAACAAGTTAAAAGGGTCTGAGACCACACAATGTAGGGCCACCAAGACTATGTGGTCTCCCCTAGATTCACAAGGATGGTGTTCCACTACCATTAAAATAGAACAATATTGGCGCCTCGACCTATTCTACTGCAAAACATCTGGCTTCTCTACTCAAACCGTATGTGGGTAAGTGTTGTCACCGTATACGTAATTCTGTGGAATTTGTCAATCGCTTGAAGACAGTTTAACTTACCAGCTCGGATTTACTGGTTACGTTTGATGTGGTCTCACTTTTTATCAAAGTGCCTTGAATGGACTCGTTACATCTAAATATACTTTCTCCTCAACCTACTTATTATTTAATAAAGAACTGTTTGAACAAACAGACGACGTCACAATGGGTAGCCCTTTGTCCCCTGTGGTGGGTAATCTTACTATGGAGGGCCTTGAGGAGAAAGCACCTACGTCTGTTGTTTCAAAGCCTAAGGTTGTCTGGCCTTATGAAGATGGTACTTTTCTTGTACGGCCTCTTGACAGACAATGTAAGTAGGCTGTTTATGTTTTCGTATTGGCAACGTTACGTAGCGCTCTGTATGAAAATCACTGGCTGTGCTGTGTGCAGTCTGTGGCTAGTTTGCATTGCTGTCTGCCATTGTAGTGTTGGGCAGCGGCAGCTGGATGTGAACAGCGCGTAGCGTTGCGCAGTTGGAGGTGAGCCGCCAGCAGTGGTGGATGTGGGGAGCGAAATGGCGGAGTTTGGAAATTTGTAAGACTGGATGTCATGAACTGCTATGTATATTATGATTTTTCAACACTATTAAAGTAAATAAATTGTTTGTTCTCTATTAAAATCTTTCATTTGCTAACTATGCCAATCAGTAGTTAGTGCCTTCCGTAGTTTGAATCTTTTATTTAGCTGGCAGCAGTGGCGCTCGCTGTAGTGCAGTAGTTCGAGTAACGAAGATTTTTGTGAGGTAAGTGATTTGTGAAAGGTATAGGTTAATGTTAGTCAGGGCCATTCTTTCGTAGGGATTATTGAAAGTCAGATTGTGTTGCGCTAAAAAATATTGTGTTTCAGTTTAAGCACAGTCATGTACAATTTTTCTATGGGGACGTTTCATATGTCGACCCTTAACCTAGGATAGCTCACTGAAATCTTCTGATTTTTTCTTGTAGTTTGTGTAATTAGTGTAGCTTTTGTTTATTGCTAGCGCGTAATTGTAGAGAAAATCTCCTTTGTAGTTGCAGTCTTTCATTGTTGTACAGTAAAACAGTTGTGGCATGCATGTAGATTTGCACCAAGTATTTCGCAGCTGCAATTAACTAGATATTATTTTCAGTGCTATGTTAATGTGTTCTCTTATTTTTGCTCTTCAAATTGTGCTTTTCTGTATTATCGTGTGAAATATTGTGACAATAATGGCGTGTGAAAAACGTAACACTAGGCTCCAAAGTAAACTGAGAAATAATAGTGACGACGAGCGTAGCTTATCAGCACCACTGCGTAATGAAGTAACAGACATTCAAAGTAGTAATTTGGTAATAGTGCATAGGGAAATGGAGCGGGCGGCAAATAATTGTGTAGACAGTGAAACAAGTGGTGAACAGGGAAGCATTATCGATCGATCGGTCGGCAACAGCTCGCCTCAGGAATCCGAAATGACAGAACACAATATTGCAAATACTGTAGACTCAGGTTTTGGGTCCTCACCGTTTCCTCAAATAAGTCAAGACACATTCTCTGCTCGTCAAAATGTAAATGTTCCCGGTGCAAATGCACTGCCGAAAAGCATAGAGGAACAGATTCCAGACACTAATACACTCCAGGAAATTGAAATAAGAACACCGTGAATTCATTGTCCCAGGAAGGGGAAACTTTATTGACACATTCCTGGGGTCAGATACATCACATGATCACACTGACAGAACCACAGGCACAGAGACACAGGCAACAGAGCATGCACAATGTCGGCACTAGTACAGTGTATATCCACCTTTCGCAGCAATGCAGGCTGCTATTCTCCCATGGAGACGATCGTAGAGATGCTGGATGTAGTCCTGTGGAACGGCTTGCCATGCTATTTCCACCTGGCGCCTCAGTTGGACCAGCGTTCGTGCTGGACGTGCAGACCGCGTGAGACGACGCTTCATCCAGTCCCAAACATGCTCAATGGGGGACAGATCCGGAGATCTTGCTGGCCAGGGTAGTTGACTTACACCTTCTAGAGCACGTTGGGTGGCACGGGATACATGCGGACGTGCATTGTCCTGTTGGAACAGCAAGTTCCCTTGCCGGTCTAGGAATGGTAGAACGATGGGTTCGATGACGGTTTGGATGTACCGTGCACTATTCAGTGTCCCCTCGACGATCACCAGTGGTGTACGGCCAGTGTAGGAGATCGCTCCCCACACCATGATGCCGGGTGTTGGCCCTGTGTGCCTCGGTCGTATGCAGTCCTGATTGTGGCGCTCACCTGCACGGCGCCAAACACGCATACGACCATCATTGGCACCAAGGCAGAAGCGACTCTCATCGCTGAAGACGACACGTCTCCATTCGTCCCTCCATTCACGCCTGTCGCGACACCACTGGAGGCGGGCTGCACGATGTTAGGGCGTGAGCGGAAGACGGCCTAACGGTGTGCGGGACCGTAGCCCAGCTTCATGGAGACGGTTGCGAATGGTCCTCGCCGATACCCCAGGAGCAACAGTGTCCACAATTTGCTGGGAAGTGGCGGTGCGGTCCCCTACGGCACTGCGTAGGATCCTACGGTCTTGGCGTGCATCCGTGCGTCGCTGCGGTCCGGTCCCAGGTCGACGGGCACGTGCACCTTCCGCCGACCACTGGCGACAACATCGATGTACTGTGGAGACCTCACGCCCCACGTGTTGACCAATTCGGCGGTACGTCCACCCGGCCTCCCGCATGCCCACTATACGCCCTCGCTCAAAGTCCGTCAACTGCACATACGGTTCACGTCCACGCTGTCGCGGCATGCTACCAGTGTTAAAGACTGCGATGGAGCTCCGTATGCCACGGCAAACTGGCTGACACTGACGGCGGCGGTGCACAAATGCTGCGCAGCTAGCGCCATTCGACGGCCAACACCGCGGTTCCTGGTGTGTCCGCTGTGCCGTGCGTGTGATCATTGCTTGTACAGCCTTCTCGCAGTGTTCGGAGCAAGTATGGTGGGTCTGACACACCGGTGTCAATGTGTTCTTTTTTCCATTTCCAGGAGTGTACATTATTATTGCAATTAATGCAGCAAATGAAACAAAATCAGAGACAAACACAGCAACAGTTAGACACAATGGAACAAAATCTTCAAAAGTTAGACACAATGCAACAAAATCTTCAAAAGTTAGGCACAATGGAACAACACCAGAGAGAAACACAGCAACAGTTAGACACGATGGAACAAAATCACAGACAAACACAGCAACAGCATCAAAAGTTAGACTCATTGGAACAAACTCTTGAACAAACACGTGAAGATTTAACTGCTGAGTTACATAACGTTGAATCGAAATGTCAAATAGCCTGTAATGACGTAAAAACACAAATTTGTGAGCATTTTCAACCTATTTTTTCGCGGCATGAAAATGCATTACAGAATCACGAAGCAGCCATAAAAGAACTGCAAATTATTGTTCATGAAAATCATGAGACCTTGCAAGCTAAAATTGACTCAGTTGCATCTACCGATACGGTTACGCAACTTGCAAAAACTCAGGGAAACTTAAAGGACACAGTAGATACAATTTCAACACAAATGGACACTCAGAATCTTGGTTCAGAAAAACACACAGAGGAAATAATTTCACTATCGGATAAAGTAGCCGAACTTTCAGATCAGTTCACTAACTTATCTGCGAAGGTAGATGATAATCTGAATGACACAAAACCGACAGTCTTTAATGACACAGAAGAGTGCGAACAAATTAGGAAATTCAAACAAAATCAGAATCAAATTAATACGCAACACCAAAGAGAAATCCGGGAAGTACAAGATCAGCTGACACAGGTAATACAAGAATTACGTATTTCAGAGGACATCCGCGCTCCAACACGGGAAGAGGGACATAAAAATACGGAACAGCCACAAAATAATAACACGGGGTACTTCGGAAATTATGCAAGAAATTGGCATGGTGCACCGAATTTTGAGATGGAACCGCCGACACGACGTAACAATGACCGACACGATGATTTTGACTATAAGCTGTTCATTACTACACGTAAATTCAAAACATTTAAGAATTCTGCCAACGACACACATCCACAAGCATTGCTCCATCAATTCTCTCATTGTTTTCCTCCCAACTGGTCGTTAGAACACAGATTAGAATTTATGTGTGGCTACTTAGAAAATGAACCAGCTGTAAGAATGCGATCGGTCATTCACGATTGTCACAGTGAAGGAAAATTTTATCATGCCTTCCTCTCAGCATATTGGTCTCAAGCTACACAAGACCGAGTAAAACATAGCATCATGATGATGAAACACTTTGAACAATCAGAATTTTCCAGTCTTGTCAAATATTTTGAAGACATGTTGCATAAGAATCAATATCTTTCAAACCCATACAGCCCTTCAGAACTCATCCGCATTTGCTTAATGAAATTGCCTGAACATTTAAGAAATATTATTTTGGCAGGACGTTGCAAAGACGACATTGAAGATTTTCATGGACTCTTACAAGAATTAGAAATTGACACAGACAGTCGTGGGATGCGAAAACAGGAAAACAGTCACTATGGGTCACATCCGTCACGCAAATCGTGACCAACACAGACACCACCCATATGACAACCACTGGCAGAGTAATAATAGTTACAGAGAAAGATCGCATTTCCGTAGTAATGAATATGACAGAGATTACCATAGAAACAGACAATATGGGAACAAAAACTGTTATTATGAAAGGAGACAGAATAACTTCAGACGCAACAGTTCAGCGCGCAGTAACGATTCCGGGAGAAATTCTCCACCACATGACCGACAAACAAGAAACTATGTAAACTACCGACAAGACGACAGACCTGAATTCCATCAGAATTGGCGGGATTCAAACAGAGCAGGGCACTCTAGGCAAGGTGAATTCGTAGAAGTTAGGTCTCCTAATCCTAATTACAACGCGCGCCAACAAAGAGACAGACAATGACTGGCACCGCAGGCAGCCGCGTGCGCCAGCTGGCTCCGAGAAAAATAACATAGACGCTAACCTTGAGAAAAATTCCAGTATTTCTTACCAACGTATACCACATGATAATTGCGTTGAAATTGAAACTCTGCATACTAGGAAGAGTAGAGGTTTACAACAAATTTCACGTGTAAACCATTTATTGAGAGATAACCTGCTTTTTACCTTAGTCTTTGCTGTAAAATTTTTCACTTTACATTATTGTATGCTTTGTCAGACTTAGAATCTGTTAACATGCAACAATGTTTGAAGTTAAATATCCAGTCAGTAACCAAGGGAACTTATTTAAACAGAAATTACGAATGCATTGTTATTGTGAACAGCCGACACAGTCTTATTGTATGTGTACATTCTTGCTTGTTAGTTGCACGATTACATAACGACTATAAGGCTTAAATACTTAGAACATATACTGCTAATGAGATTTTAATGCAACATTTTGGTTTACTTGAAAATACATTCTGGATTTAAAGTACTTTCTGTGAGATACCAGATGACACAGTGGTTAGCTTATGTGACAGCTACACGATTTTATCACGACGCTACTAATGAGTGACAATTTACAATGTTGCTTTTGCGGTGTATCTGTTTTATATCTGCACAGTTTTTCTGAATTCTTCTGGAAAGTAAAACATGTTTTAGTAGTAACTTTTGTGGTATAGCTACAATGAGACTGCCTTTTCCATAGCACAACAATACGTTACAGCACAGTACTTTCTTCATCACGGCAATAAGCGTAATAACTAAGATATCTATACGCAAAGCATTTCACTTTTGTTTATCATGAGGTAAGTACATTGGCTTCTGCGAACATAGCTTTCGGAGGACAATAACTACGACACTTCCACAGAGATTATCTTACAGCAAGACGCACATTTAGCGCTACAGGACACGTATTTGAGTGATTAATTTTGTACTTAAATCATTTATTTTTAAAAATATTTGAAATATAATGATACAAAGGTTTTCCATGATACATTTCATTCCATCGCTGTAATCTGTAACACCTGAGGGTATAATTACATTAATCCTCAGGGGGGTACACGCTTACTTTGTGTACCATGTGTTTAGCAAGCACAAGGAGCCCTAGCTAATATGGTATTTGCTTATACAACTTTACACATCGGTACCATATTTGTCTAACACACAAATTACACAGCTATCTGATCATTTAACTGAGAGATAAACATTTTTTTTACTACATCAGTGACACATGTTTATGCAATTACACCGTTGGATAACTTCACACTTACGAAATTGTATTTTGTCTGTACTTTGTGAACTGTTCATATTTTTTTGGACCCATTGTGATATTATAAGAGCTTTGAATGATGTATTTGGTATGGGATCACGATTTTTAAAGTACGTTTGAGGCAGATGACAGTTTTGACATGAGCAGAGAATTTTTTTTAGGTTTTGAAATTATTGGAGGAAGCTACGACGATTTTGAGAGTTGATTGAGGTGTTATGATGTTATTATTACGATGACTATGTGTATTATTCTGTTGCGATATGTTTATGATCAATAAGCTGATGCTATATGAGTTATTTGATTATGCTACATATCTGTTATGATGAAATATTGAAGAAGTGTAGACGAATATTGATATGTTTAACAAGGTAAGGAATAATGAGTAGTGGTTAGGGACTCTGATTTGTGAAAAAGCTTGTTGGAAACCAAGAATCGTACTTTAAGAGTTATGAAATGTATGTAAATGCATGAATGTATAACAATGCCGACGAAAATTTTTTGGACACTGTTATATCAATAGGATTTTTTTATACAGATTTGTAACGCACATTCTTCACCTGTGAAATTTTTTGTGTGGGACTGTCACTGTTGTGCAAACTGGTGTCGTAAATATTTCGGTAAGAAAGTTAAGTGACCTTCACATAATGCGTCGTGGGCAGCTGCGCGACAGTCGCTCTGCAAAAAAAGCCATTAGTGTGTGCCTTTCAGAGGCACAGGTGGAGAAAAAAGGAGGCCATTATCCTCGCTATTGACATTTCTTTGTAGAAAGCATCGCAAATACGACATGCTCAAACTTGAAAACATATGATTACACTGTGGAGCTCGTAATTTATGATGTCTACTAAAATGCCTAATGAAATTATGAGAAACATTTCACATCTATTGCCTTGCTAGTTGAAAGATTGTTTACTGCATTATGAAATGCCATATGGCTAGTGAATGACGTTTCACGCCTTGCTTTGCCTATTTTGTTTAATATCTAGTTTCTAGCTGCACTGCAGCATTAAGCACAGTCATGTACAATTTTTCTAAGGGGACGTTTCAACAAGAACTGAGGAAATTCCTTTGTCACTTAAACTCATTACAAGAGAGCAACAAGTTTACGATGGAGATTGAATAAGATGGGACTTTTCCCTTTCTAAACGAGTTAAAACGCTGTAAGAATGATGGGTCATTAGGGAATTCTGTGTACAGAAATCCCACGCACAGGTATCTACAACTCCTTGAGTCTAGCTCTCATCATCCCGCACAAACCGTCGGTGTTAATACATTGTATGCACATAATACTGGATGATGAAAATCTCCACTCAGGATTACAACCCTCCACGCCAAATAAGGAAGGCCGTGCACAGCTATATTAAAAACAAGCAACGCGCTGAGAACGCTGAGGACGGCTATATATCAACTCTGTTCCTTCCATTTTCCGGGAATGTGTATTCTAAAACAGGTAGACAGCTTAGAAAAAATAAAATCAAGGTTATGTTTCATCCACCGGCGAACAGCTGGGCCCCGGTTGGATCCGTTAAAGACGACTTACAACTGAATAATGCGGGCGTTTACAAAATAAAATTCCCGGTGTATGTAGTGCGGCATATATAGGCGAGACGTCATGAACTGTGGAGCAGCGTTCTACAGAACACGGAAGATACACCAGTCTTCGGCAACCGTTAAAATCAGCAGTAGCAGTACACAGTATTTCCATGGGACACTAAAATGGATACAAAATAACAAAAATTTTTGTTGCAGTTTTAGAGACTTTGGGGTTCCATAATCAAAGAATCTTATAAATCGTGACAATGTCTTTCTACTGGATAAAAATTGGAATCTAATATTTAAAATTATCCAGTCTGCGTGGAATCGACGGGGTCATTCGATACTCAATGATTAGATTGTCTCCCACTTCTTCCATCCAGGGCAGATCAAACATTTCAGCTGTACCTGACACATGTACCGAAAGATGTCAGCACATTTCGCATGCGCAAGATTCAGCATAAATACCGTGACTGCACCTGCGATCTTCAGCAGATGTCTAGTCATCGAGGATGGCCTATGTCTTTAGCCCGATAAATCGTGGCATAATGTCGACGGGATCCGGCTGCACACCCGAAAATTATTCGATGAAGAAATACGCCAGTAAAATTTCAGAAGTTACAGTCCTATATACCGTACATATTTAGGACGATAATCCATCAGGTCGGTTCCCTGAGCTGCCGCTACGGCCAGAGCATGCCTGTTGGTATCTCACCCGATTGGAATACCACTGGGATTCTCCGCTACGAACTTCTAATGGAGTCGCAACCCCATAAAACGAGTCGTAAATCGAAAGAAGGATAATATCTACACACATAATAGGCTAAGAAAACAGATAACAGCATAACTTCAGAAGAACCTTAAGCATATCATAATGAAATTTTTATGTTTTATTTACAATATGTGTACTCCATGTTTAACTGACCTAATTTAATATTCTGATGCATCATGTAGATGATAGCATCATACTGAGTCCTTATAAATAGTTCGCGTAACGACATTATACACTGACGGAAAAAAGTCGCAGCACCAAAAAACAATTAATGTAGAGTAATGAAATATAGGGAAAACATTCGTCTCGGTAACACTGCAAGATCACAGGTTAATGTAAGCACGAAATTAGCCATTGGAAATGTGAAATGGTGGTACATTAATAACAGCCGTAATCACCACAATGTTGAATCGTTACATGCAAACGTGCATGCATTGTGTTTTACAACTGCCGGATGTCATTTTGTGGTACAGAGTTCCATGCCTGTTGCACTTGGTCAGTCAAAGCATGGACGGTTAACGCTGTTTGTGGATGACGTTGTAGTTGTCGTGCGATGGGGTCCCATATGTGCTTCATTAGGGACAGATTTGGTGATGAAGCAAGCCAAACCAACATACTCATACTCTGTACAGCGCGTTTAGCTACAAAAGTAGTATGTGGGCGAGCGTTATCCTATTGGAAAACACCCCATTCTAGTTTATGAATGGCAGCACGACAGGTCAAATCAGCAGATCAAAGTACAATTCTGAGTCCATGTGCTTGGGATAGCCACGAGAGTGCCCTGCTGTCATTCGAAATCGCATTCCATATTGCAACTCCAGGTGTAGATCCAGTGCGTCTAGCACGCAGACTGCTTGTCTGGGACGTCCTCAACTGGCCTACGTCTAACCAAAATACGACCACCACTTGCACCAAGGCAGAAACAACTTTCATCTAAAAATACAACAGACCTCCACCGTGGCTTCCAATGAGCTCTTTCTTGACACCACTGAAATCGCAAATATAGGTGGTTTTGGATGACTGGAACGCAAGCTACAGAGCTTCTGTCTCAGAGCTGTCCTTGAAGTAACCGATTTTCAACAGTTCGCTGTGTCACTGGGGTGCCGACTGCTGCTCACATGGCTGCTGCACATGAAGTACGATGCGCGAGAGCCATACGCCTAAAATGGTTGTCTTCCTCCTCCATAGTGGAACGTGACCTTCCGAAGCAGACGTTTTCAGTCCCAAATCCATCAACCCATGCTATTTTGAACATTCCCGTATCACTTCACATTCCAAACCCATCTAATCGTCTTATTTCTTTACATGCTCGTTACAACTGCTGCCAGCAATCATGTAGAGCACATTCGTGCCAATTCTTTCTGCAATACCGCAGAAGCAACGTCCAGTTTCTCGTTGCCCTGTTGCACGACCTCGTTCAAACTCAAGGTTGTGTTGATAGTGGTTTCTTTGATGCCGTAAGGCCATTCTTGCCTAACATCAATTGACCACGTCAAAACTCGTAGTTAGCTATGGCACACAACCGGTACAGGGTGTAATTAAGGCAAACCTCATTTCGATCCTCATAGTGGCGCTACTAACACCACTCTTATGGGACTGGCATGAAGTATGAATAGGCATCATCTTTCAGATGCCTGCAATGGTCACAAATGGTCCTTAATTTCTTCATTAATTGTAACAAGATCATCCAAGAACATTTAACTCTATCTTATAAGTAATATGGCAGTTATGAACTCGATGGAATAAGATATAAACCCTATCTCTTACAGCGTGTCCTTCCTATACCAGTAAGCGTGACAGCAAAGAGTTCTATGGGCAGAGGACTTCGTAAACGTGGCATATATCTAAGGCTTCAAGCGACATACGAGCCATTCACGGGTCTTCTAAACAATAAAAGGTACTATGTCAAAATTAACGCCTTGCTCTAAATCATTGGTGTACGATTCGCTACTTAAATGATTCTTATATTTATCTGAGAAGTGTCGAAAATGAGTTTTGACTCAGAGGCGGCAGTAACGCTTTTGTCATTATAAGAAGGAGTCTTTGTCACTTACAAAGATAGTCATGAAGTTTACAGTTAGTATAATGCACTACGTTCCCGGTCCTCCATACCTCTGTGTGGTGGAAAATTAAGCACTTGATGTGAAGTCAGAGCGCGTCGAACCTGCTTTCCAGGTGACCACACTCATGGGACGCTGTATGAAAACTTGAATGGTCACTGATAATTACAGATGCCTGGGTCCCCATTCTGTTCCCCAGAAGAAAAAGTAACAACTGCTTTGTGGTTATCATTAACGTACACTGAAGCGGTCGATAGCAAGAACAGTTCCTTTGCTTTTGTTTGTTGTGTTCCATCATTAATCTTTCTTTTGCTCTTGCAGGCCACTGTTACCTTACTTTTCAAGCGGATAAATTAAACAAGATGACTATGTACGTCAAGATTGTTTCTCTTGCAACAGAGGACCTAGTTTTAATGTGATTAATATTTAGCTATATGTTTCTCATGTGATTTCTGAGCTCTCCACAGAAACCGATATCTTCTGTGAAAAGTAGCATGCCTAGTCTCTGACTATCTCTCGAAATTTGTTATTGCGTTAAGCTTTGTCCTCCTTCATATAATGATCATTTTACGTATGTCTTACGTAACTAAAAGACAATGAGCACCCATCCACGAATACTCTTCTCATTTTAGTCGATGATTCGTGTAGCAGAAATCTCGTTACGGCCATTTCAACTTCATAAAGGCGCCACATAAATTCTCTTATTTTATGATTTATATTCACAATTTTCATTTTCCGAAATTTGGGTTTCCCTCAGATGCTATCAATAGCGTTATGAAGATCAAGAAACCCTTTGCAAGTGTGATTATCACCCAATCATTCTCTCCAATACTCTTCTGCACGCAGGTATTTCTTTCCTGGTCCCCGTGCCTTTACAAATAAAAATAGATCTTTCCTGACATGCGCCTCAGTGTCATGTTCAACCTTGCCCAAAAAATTTCTATTCAGGTTTTTTGATGCAAATGAGACAAGAGTTATTCTATGCTACTGTTGACATCTGTTGACAGATGCTTCCTTGGGTCTTTTTATCAGCATGCAGTTTAAGCAGTGTGAGACTGCCACCAGTTTCATGAGTATCAGTCTGAAACTTCTGCAGTGTATTTTGCACAGGTTTATCCACACGCATCACGTAAGATACAGGAAAAAACCATCTGACGTATAGGGAGAGGACAAAGATATGAGGACACCAAAAGCTCAACACATTGCCATTCCAAACATGGGGTTGGCAACGGTTTTTCTCTCTCTCTTTTGCACTGCAGCTGCTGTTACTTTTTTAAAAAATTATACCCATTTATTTAATAATTCTCCTTATTGTGTGGGGAATCCTTTATCATCTTGTTTACCGTTTCATTCCATGAACAACATACAACGACCAAGTGGTAAAGTGGATGTATAGGTATTTTAGACCCTATGGCAGTGTAATTCGATTCAAGTTTCACTCTTATGAATCCTGCCACAACACCTCAGAAATATACATCTCACATGAATTTATGTTACACTTTAATACATTGTAAATGACGTTACATTTTACTCTATTCCCTCAAACAGTATAAATGTAACGTGTTAGTCGTTTCATTATCGGCAGACGTACGTAATAACTTCCTGAAACGCAACGTAGTGAAAGGCCAATGCTCAGTTGGACCATATATTGTATACGGCAGTTCTCTGTGAACCGCGGTAGGTGAAACGTGCAGCAGTCGCGAGGCATGCCGGCTCACCGCAGGGAAAGCTTAAAGTTGTACTGCCCTGGCCTAGCCGGCATCCCCTCTGCCGAATAACTCCGCCAATTTCGGAGCCGAAGTTGTTCTCTCGCCCTCCCCTTTCTCGCTGTCTGACACACGAGCACACACACACACACACACACACACACACACACACACACACACACATATCGCCTCTCACCTCTAGCCTCCTCAGTTCAACCTTTGTATCATCCAAAACCTTCTCGTTTCCAGTCCTCTTCTTTCTGTTCTGTACCTTTCCTATTTCAATAATTAGTTAAATCATTCGAAATATAGCTTATGTTTGTGAAGCCGACGAAATGCTCGAAATATTGTGTCCCTTATAACCAATTTCAGGAAGTCTAATAATTCAGTAAACTTTAAACGTAAATTAATAATGCTTTAACCCACAGACGTCCTACAGTGCGAAAGCAGAAAATGAGACGATGTAGCATATTTACCAAACGGTAAATGTCTCCATTGATGGAAAGATAGCTTCGTAATTCCACTAGACTAACTTTATCGATCTATAGAAGGCCTATTAAAAAACCGATGAATGAATTTGAAACTTATAGTTTCAGTTTTTCGTATTTATTCACATTAGTTCAATGTTCTTCTTCCAAAGCACAGTCGTTAATGGACGCCTGTTTGGTGGCGTTCGACTCTGACATGGCCGGTTTGAGTCCCAGTGATTGAGAAACCTTCATCATCAGTATTACGCTAGCAAGAGGAAGAGATGTGGAGACGTACCGTTCCTGAACATCTGACTTTGTTCTGGATTAAAATGGAAAACTGTTAGCTGTGTCTCACAATGTGACAGCTTGTCACTCTTGATTTTCATCCTTTAGTCGAACAGGGATGTTAGACACAGAGCTAGTCGTGACAAGCAGGTAGTGTGACGGCACCGCTTTTACAATCTTCTCTCTCTCTCTCTCTCTCTCTCTCTCTCTCTTTCTCTCAAATAAAGCAAATATCATACCATAAGGTAGAATTTACGGACGACGTTTTCTGGTCAGTATATTACTGTAGTGACTAATTTTAGAATAACGTGAGGAAGTGCCCTGTAGAGACTATCGTAAGCAATTTCCTTCATTTTCTTCCGGTTTCGACGTTGTATGACATGAGATTAGATTTTATGCAATATCTGTATGTATTTCGCATTCTGCGTTTGAGTGCTATGTTATACACCAAAGAAATTAGGAAAATATATTTAATTCTTCAGTTAGTGAGTTTTTATTGACTGAAATGCTGCCGGCCGTGGTGGCCGAGCGGTTCTAGGCGCTACAGTCTGGAACCGCGCGACCGCTACGGTCGCAGGTTCGAATCCTGCCTCGGGCATGGATGTGTGTGATGTCCTTCGGTTAGTTACGTTTAAGTAGTTCTAAGTTCTAGGGGACTGATGACCTTAGAAGTTAAGTCCCATAGTACTCAGAACCATTTGAACCATTTGAGTGAAATACTGTATATTTTCCGAAATATTTATGTACGCTATGGGCTGTTAAGCCATTCTTCGTCGATCGTGCACCAACTTCTATCATGAAACAGGTCTTTTATTATGGTACGTTTGATACTTGCAAATGACCACAGTCTTTTTCTGTTTTAATAGTTTTATCTGTTTTCAGAATGTAAATTTGTGTTGATTTCGAATAGCTTAACTTTCAAAATCTACTTAGCTTATTACTGTTTGTTGATAGTATTTTCGCTTAATGTAAGCTGATTGGTCTAAGGCGTTGCAGTCATGGACTGTGCGACAGATCCCGGCGGAGGTTCGAGTCCTCCCTCTGGCATGGATGTGTGTGTTTGTCCTTAGGATAATTTAGGTTAAGTAGTGTGTAAGCTTACGGACTAATGACCTTAGCAGTTAACTACCATAAGATTTCACTCACATTTGAACATTTGAAGTTTTCGCTTAATGTATTTTCACTCGCAGATTTTTGGTGAGGAGGACAGTAACAATGTAACAGATCGACGATTTAACACTGTACTGATAATATTTTCTCTAGGTCAACGCTTCTAAATTTCAATAAAATATTTGTTCTTAGGGACGTGATCACATTTTACCTTGGAATATATTTCCATGTTTGGAAAAACCGCGACTTGCTGGAGTAATTTTTGTAGTTTCATAATAGGACTGCAGTACATAAAAAGTTAATGCTATCTTTTAAACAAAGCTTCGTTCCAGCCTAACTCTGTGACACGACTTTTACTGTTGCTTTTTCCCCTTTCTTTTAGATTTAGATCGGGAGTCACAGAAATGACACTAAATTCTCGGCCAAGCTTTAATAATCTATAGGAAATTAGAGGCACTATTTACCTTTATTTTGTCGCAGTTTTAGCAACTGCTTTCTGTACAAGTCATTTACCTTTGTGGTGCATTGTGCTGCTCCCTTCTCCACCGTGTTTCTCCGCCTACAGCAATCTAACGTACTGCGATCGTTCTGTCCACATACTGATCGAGGCACTGTTGCTCAGTCCTGTTCCACACTTCGAGGGTGGCCCTATTGAGGTAAAGGGTGGCCCTATTGAGGTAACAGAGTGTGGGAGCAGGGCTCCGAGAACGGTAAGCTGCTACTTTTAACTGGACCAAGCTTTCTCAGCCTCGTTATGGTCAACAGATTACGCAGGTAATTATTTTCGATTGATTTCCATTTTCTCGAAGAAGGTATTCATGAGATAGGTGCTTCATGTTCGCGAATTATAGTCTGAAATATGAATCCATCGCCGAAACAATTAAACAAGGTTGAACGGTAGGATGGGTGATCCTGCCCCGATACTGAACAGCTCTCAAATTATCCTCCACAACGAAAACAAACATCCATTTCTGTACATCATATCGCAAAAAATAATGACTGAAGCACCTCTATGCTGAATGCATTCAGGCAAACCTGAGACGTACAATGGTGCCTTTTCTCCTACAGACTATTCTATGATCATAATCAAGATTTTGGCGAATACTTCACTCGTCGCTGAAGGGAGCCTGAGGCCGCTAGTGTAGGCTCCACTCCAGGGGACACCTTGACCACCGTCTTCGCCCATCTTTGTGGAGGAAATCTTTGTCGTTGTTCCTCATGGGATATAATCGAGTAGGGACAAAGCATGGTAACAATGATGCTTTTGACTGTAAGGACTTCAAATTTATTTTAGTGAAAGATAAACAAGGCGTGAACAACATGTATAAACCACAGGAAAACAAGCTTTTGGCTCAAATTATGTTTAATATAACGCACCACCGTGCAGTATACAATTGTACCCCATACCTTGGGGTAAAAGCTGGTTCTCTGTGGGCCGCTTCCGGGCAATTTTATGTTTCCACGTGCAAACCTCATGGGTCACTTTAAACCCATCGCTCGACCATTTGCTTTTCTTGTTGACGAGTAGGTCTCTCTGCAAAGAAGATGTGATTCATTCCTATCTTCAGAAGAGCTGTTTGCTTCACACGATTTCCCTTTCTATTGGTCTCGATTCGGCGCCTATCAACAATTTTTTTAACCTGCTAGGAAAACCCTTTTTCCGTTGAGTTTATCTCTGTATTGAGATTCCACAGTCATCGCACTCTTTTCTCTTCGCCCGGTTGATGGCTTAGTCTCACAATGAGGAATTGGCTTGACACTGTTTAAGTGATACAGTGAAAGAAGACCGTGTCTGCATGTCAGTAGACGCCACATTGCGAATAAAAAGCAGTAACTGACTTTGTTGCCTTCTGGGAACCTCATATTGTTCGCGTCTTATGTAATGGCACAAATTCGTCTTCGTCAAATGTATTTGAATTATGAGGGAAAATCTCTGTCTTTTAACATCTAAATATGGCGCTTTTCAATGTTGTTTCTCTAGCATAAACTAGTCAAAACAAATGGGCTATTTTGGTACAAAGTAGCAGCCATGCCCAGCTGTTTGATAACTCAAGTCTTAATTTTCAGACCGTAAAAAGCGCTAAATGGTTCCATGAAACTGATCTCGAGCGGTTGTAGCTTAAGGGTGCAGTGTGGTACAAGCAAACAATCACGACATCGTGTTTTCTAGCAAGTTCGATGACCTCCAAGTTTTTCTCCTATGTTGCAAGGCGGTCCAGCAGCTGAAAAGCTGATTTACTCTTGGATGGTTTGCCGAGAGAAATGAAGTAATGTAACAACTGGAGGAACACATCAACAACCGATAACACGCTGCTACTGTTTTTCGCAATGTGCCATCTGAAGTTCCTCATGCATACTAACTGGAGGATATACTAGAATGTAGAACAATGTAATGGCCTGTTGCAGAGGAACTAACTGCTGCTGTTAGCGACTGCCCTCGCTGAAGCCGATCTCAAGTCACTCACCTGCCTCCATCGCTTTAGGGCTATGATCTTTAAATGCGACTTTGGTAGAGTTGTCAGTCCCGTTTCATCAACGCTATAAATCTTGTTCGATGATAATTTCTAATTCTCGAAACATTTAGATAAGATGTCAAAAAAGTTTGCAAAGACTGTTTAATTCATACCCACAGCAAGTGAAGCCGGATTTGGCTCTGGTTTTCTAAATGTGGGGGAGTGTTGCATACAAACGTCATTTAGGTAGTTTATCCCAGCTATTTTCTCTTCCGTGCTGAAACTGTGATATACATAATTCAGTTCCGCCAGTTGAAACGTATGAGGTCTTTAATTAATAGTACAAATAAATAGTATTTCATTATCATGAGCCGCGCGGAGTAGCCGCGCGGTCTCGGGCGCCGTGCCACAGTTCGCGCGGCTCCCCCCGTCGAAGGTTCGAGTCCTCCCTCAGGCATGGCTGTGTGCGTTGTCCTTAGCGTATATTAGTTTAAGTTAGATTAAGTAGTATGTAAGCCTATGGACCTATGACCTCAGCTGCTACGTTCCTTAGAAACTTACCACAAATTTCCATTATGATGATGTTGAATACAAATTCAGCTTCCTCATTCGCTATGAACACTGTCATGACATAACTCAGATATTAGAAAAAGAAGAAAATACAATTATTTCTCCAAATTGGTTGTACTCTTTTCATGAACAAATTATAGCACTTCAACTCAGAAGATACGCCTACCTTTCTTGCTATATCTTCTATGGATGCACCATTCCTTAAATCTATCTCGTGATTTCGACTGCAGCACACCGAAAATAGTACCTACCTTTTTGTACCCTGCCTTTCCAGAGTGGGTACACCGGTTCCCGTCAGATCACGGAAGTGAAGCGCTGTCTGGCATGGCCGGAACTTGGAAGGGTGACAATCTGGGCCGCCATGCGCTGTTGCCAGTTTTCAAAGTGCGCTCAGCCTCTTGATGCCAATTGAGGAGCTACTCGACCAAATATTGGCGGCTCCGGTCAAAGAAAACCATCATCAAGACCTGGAGAGTGGTGTGCTGGTGTGCTGACCACATGCCCCTCTTATCCATATCCTCAATTGAGGATGACACGGCGGTGGGATGGTCCCGATGGGCCACTTGTGGCCTGAAGACGGAGTGCTTTTTTTTGTAACCTATGTTTAAAGAAATAAAAAAAACCTTCATCAATTGCCCCTACACTTATCTCTCTCTTCTCTACATCTGCAGTTGCGATGACCAGTGTCCGGATGGCTTAGTGGTCAGAGCATGTACCTAACAAACAGGACACCTGGGTTCGAATCCCGGTTCGGCAGAAATTTTCTAACTTCCTCATTTAATTCAACCAATGGCCACTCACAACCAGTGTCTGTAACTCCTTTGTGTCTTAATTGATTTTACGATAGAAGGATTTCGGCGTGTTGAAAGTAGACTATTTATACTGAATTGATGATGCTAATACTACTAATAATAATATTAATAGTAATAATAATAATTATTATTATTATTATGTAGACGAAATTGAGGCTTATCCTTCATATATCCTACGTCAAATTAAAATACACCTCTGCAGTTAGGGATGAAATTATTAATGACAAAAATCGTCTACGAATTGGCGCAATATAATTGTATTTTCTGTATGTAATTGTAAATTATATTTGTTAGACAGTGTACATGCAATTAGCATACCGTTAAAGAGTATAAAATTAAGTCACACGTAAGGTAAATAGGGGAGTTCCGGTTTTGTGCCGTTGCTTCTACACGTATTTACTCTAAATGAACTGTTTCAGTCAAATTCCTTCCGCGTAAAAAAACAAGGTGAACATACATTTATAAAGCCTTTTAAAATAGCTATGCATTGTCCTTACATCTGTCTACTTGTAATACGACGGATAAGTTCTTCCTTCAACAAAGAAATTACATAATCAGATATAAAACCACAAAAATCTATATTTTGCTCAACAGCAATGCGTTCGACGCTGCGAACCCTCACGCCGGTACTAAACCTACCGGCTGCTTTCGAGGTTTAACAGCCACGAAACCACGAAACAATGTTACCAACTTGCAAAGGGAAATAGGAAGTTTCCCAGTTTGAACCCGATAGCCGATTATACCCCGATTCCCTCTCTGTTGAATGAACCGATTCTGTTACTGGACAGCTCCAAAATTAGTCTTCACAACGGTGAAAGCATCCAATTTCCGTGCATCATATCGCTCAAAAATATGACTGACACATACTTCCATGCGGAATGAGTGGGACTGCATATATGAGATGTGCAATGAAACCTCTTCGCCTACACACTAATGTGCGATCAGAACAGCAGCTTGGCAAATACTTCACTCTTCGGATGTCATCCCATTGGTGTAGGTTCCATTCCCGGTGAACCGAACTTCTTTGCACACCTTTGTGGGACGAGATTTTTGTTGTTGTTCGTCATGGACGTGTATGGGCAAAACGTCGTGTGGAGATAGCCGTTTACCATCTGGGAACTCCCAATAACTTCGAAAAAGGAAGGATACAATTCTGTTACATTTTCTTCCAGTTCGGCGGGAACCATGCCACAATGACAGCCATTATTTGCGTTAAGAGACGATGCGGGCACGCTCTTAGCTTGAAATGGTATTCCTGAAGTGTTTATAGAATAGTCTGTACTAGCCGCAGCGGTAAGATCGTAAGTGCAGACAAGGGCGCTCTATCTATGTCCTTACATTTATTAGTCAGGCGCTATACATAACGAATTCCTCTGGTCAGAAGAGCATTGACAAAACGTTTTCCGCTAAACAAAAAGGAAAAAAAGAATACTTTGCCAGTCATGATGGTGGCGCAAAACCATTTTTGAGTAGTTTGTGTGTAATCATTCAAACAGAGCACTGAACTACTGAAGGGGAGGAATATGAGGCGATGCTTTTTTCAGATAGTAGAAGACTATATAGTTTCATTCCAAGAAGAGGCTAGGGAGAGCGTGGAGTTTGTTAATTTACGATGTGACGACTGTCGCTCTTGAAAAGAACTGAAACGCCTAAATTCAGCCAGCAATTGTCATTGAGATAATATGGCTATTGGATGTCTTGGAAGCTACGGAGATTTCAGTAACTGATTGAGGTCAATATTCATGGACTGTCATCTTCTTTTACATTACTGTGAATACAGGGCTTTCAGTTTTTAACACGACATCCGTAGCGTATAGTTACGCAACGTATTTCTCCTCAGTTGCAGCATCAACTTGATGATATTCCGTTCACGATAGACATGCTGGTGAATGGATTCAGGAAAGAACTGTTGTGGATCTCGGAAAAAATTTCAGAATCTACATCAAAATTTACATGGTTACTTTGAAATTCAACTTAGTGTTTGGTGGAGTGTCATAGAGCAACTTTCTTGACTTCTTCTCGACCATTCCACTCTCGAATCGTACTTGGGTAAAATACAGGTCTTCATTTTGCAGTGCGATCTTATTTAGGCACGATTGACGCTCCTACCTGGTTAGGTGGGAGTCGAGGAGTGAACAAAATGTCTTGGCTTTCGGAGTAGATAGCAGTTTCGTCGCACCGAAACATGCAAAACACCATTGCTTTCAGGATTCCCACCCAAAGCTCCTGTAATATTCGTGACTCTATGTCGTGAAAGCAGCTGCCTTCTTGAAGCTTTTTCGCTGTCTGTGATGGTAAGGATACCGTACCGTGCCTATTAAGAAGTGATGTAGTGTTTGTCAGTGTTCTTTCGAATGAGGTGATCACCTGGATGCTGAACGAACTATGCTGCTTGGCTACCAGATAATTCACCCAAATGTATAGATCTTTACATGGTGTAAGTGTTACTGAAATTCAAAAAGGAAATCACATTGTTGCACACGTTCAGAAATCTCTGGTATCACATTTTGCCTTAGAGGAAATTTCTTTAAAATCTGTGTCGTTCACAGCGATAGACACCCAACCAAATTTTCTACAAGCCGTCAGTGTGCAGAATGTCGCCATGGACTCTATAGCCCTAACAAAGGGTGTCATAGTGCAAGGATCTCACTTACGACTCTTATGAGCATCTAATAGTTCGAAAATGGATAATATTTAAGAAACAGAAACGGTATCAAACCTATTTAGTAGCATGTACTGAACATCGAAGACCATTACTACACGTTTTCTTCCTCCGCAGCATAGCATCCAACACACCAAATAACTCACATCTCCGTCTCGGCTCTGAAGTCTAGGTATTGGAAGGAACTGATCAGTGGTCCATTTCTGTAGCGTTTTGTACTCGACCATAAACATTAATAATCGTTGAACTCGATACAATCTTTTACTACTCAACCACTATATTATTGCCCTTGGCTGTTGTCGGGAACACGCGGTGACGCTACAATAAATAAGTATAGTGGTGACTAAGGAGTACGCATCGCACTGTAATGCTTTCACATTAGTTGTGCCTATGCTATCGACATCGATTATGTGGTGAATCACGATAAGGTGATCGAAGCGTTCTCACTCCCAGCTGCAATACTATTGTGATTGACTAATACTCGGAGTGCCCGATCCCCTTAGGGTATCAGATCACTGGATACACAGGTATTTTTCCAAAATCATAAATATATTTGCTTTTCATCTTTGAGTAAATCAATAATGACGTTCTTTTTTTTTTTTTTTTTTTTTTTTTTTTTTTACATTCTGTTGTTGTATTCAGTCCAAAGAGTGGTCTGATGAAGCTCTCCGTGCTACATCTACCCCATGAAAGCCTCTTCATCTCCGAGTAACTACTACAACATACATCCTTCTGAATCTGCTTACTGTATTCATTTCTGGGTCTCCCTGTGCTATTCTTCGCATCCCGCACTCCCCAGGCTTCCCGTCAGTACTAAAATGTTGGTCGCTTGACGCCTCAGTCCTACCAAACTATCACTTGTTCGAGTCAGGTTGTGTCATTGTGCCACAGATTTCTTTGCTCCCAAATTCTATTCAGTAGCTCCTCATTAGTTACGTGATCGGCCACACTAATCTTCAGTAGCACCACATTACGTAAGCTTCTATTCTGCTTTTGCCGTAAAGATTTATCGTCTATGTTTCTCTGCCATACATGGGTACACTCCATACAACTACTTTCGTAAAACACATCTTGACAGTTAAATCTATACGAGACGTCTACAAATTTCTATTATTCAGGAACGTTTATCTCCCATTGCCAGTCTACATATTCCCTCTCTACTTCGCCCATTATCAACTACTTTTCTGCCCAAATAGCAAAACTCATCTACTACTCTCAGTGTCTCATTTTCTAATCTAATTTCCTAAGCATCACCTGGTTTAATTCGACTGCATTCCATTGTCCTCGTTTTTCTTCTGTTGACGTTATCTTTTATCCTCCTTTCAAGAACCTGTCTATTCCGTTCAGCTGCTCTTCCAAGTCCTTTGCTGTATGTGGCAGAATTACAATGTCATCAGCATACCTAAGACATTTTTCTTCTCCCTAGACTTCAATTCTCATGCCAGATTTTTCTTTTGTTTCCATTACATTATAAGTAAATACCATACGAGTACCAACCTTGGTAGCAATAATGTCCAGAGTATGGGATGCATGATTTCCATGGGTCACAGTGCCACCGTCCAGTTCCAATTATGGCCACCAGGTGCCGTGATCTGTCATCGCGATTCATAATCTCACATACCTGACTAGTCACAGTGCATTTGACGTTTCAACGTGAGCCAGGACACAAGGAGCAGGACATTATTGGTGAAGCTGTATTATCAAAACAGCGTAATGCAGCAGCCGCACTTCGAGAATATCGCCGGCTGAAAGGAATGGTCCTCTTTCTCCACCTGCTGTGCGGAGTATGCTGAAGAAGTTCGAATCAACTGGAGAACTGGGCGTCACTCCGGGATGAGGCCGACACCAATTGCACCACAGGTGGTTGATGAAATCGCTGTTACTATGCAGACAATTCTGCGTGCAATTCCCGATCGTCAGGCAATTTGCGTGCTGTGTCACAACAGTTGAACATTCTGTGGTCCGCTGTACAGAACGTGCTCCGAACCCTACTCAAATAGTATCCGTATCAGATCCATATCGTACAACAGCTTGCAGTACAGGACGCAGAAAGACATGTTGACTTTGCTCTCCATTTTCTCGTAAGGATTGAAGTTGACGAGGACTGGCCCTGGACCATCCTATGGATAGACGAAGTTCATTTTTTTCTGATGGATGAGGTGAGTGCACAGAATTGACGAGAGTGGGGACCTTCACCTCCAGTCACTGGACATGAAGTTCTTCTGTATGGTGAACGTGTTACCGTATGGTGTGGCTTCACAGCTTTGGTCATCATTGGCCCATTCTTTTTTGAATAGGCTGCCTGTCACGGACCAAAGATGTGCCGTGTGAGTGGCCAGCATTACTGGGACAAGCTTCCCTAGAATATCATACCCGCCCTACAAGAGAGAGACGCATTGAACTCAACAGTTTCCATGCAAGATGGAGCGCTGCCGCACATCGCTCGTGAAGTTCATCTGCTTCTCCGAAACATTTCTTTAATTATTAACATTCACGTCACTTTACAGTCAACTTAAATGCATTCGTGCTTTCTTGCGTGAATATGTTGTGTTGCCCGTCAGAATGCCTCATCTCTCCTCCTAATGATGCCCGCATCTCGTGGTCGTGCGGTAGCGTTCTCGCTTCCCACGCCCGGGTTCCCGGGTTCGATTCCCGGCGGGGTCAGGGATTTTCTCTGCCTCGTGATGGCTGGGTGTTGTGTGCTGTCCTTAGGTTAGTTAGGTTTAAGTAGTTCTAAGTTCTAGGGGACTGATGACCATAGATGTTCAGTCCCATAGTGCTCTGAGTCTCCTCCTAATGATGACAGCAGTAGCCATGAAGCCATCACGCCTGTCGCCTCGCGTATTTACCATTCGTTTGTATACTTCATACTACATCCAACTAACTAAAAAAAAATTAAATGAATAAATAATGAAAATCTATTGTCGTTAAGTCTGGCATTTTGGTGGCTAGTTAATAGTACTACCTCTACAAATTCAGTTATTAGGGTAAGCGTGGTTGAGATTTTCCCTCATACGTCCAGTAAAATGTGCATGGTCTTCGTCACGCTGGAAGTACACTGAAGTCGGGGTGGCCAAAGGAACGTTCTCTAGGTGTTTAACAAACGACTTTGCCAAAAAAAATTCAAGTAATTCTGTCCCGTCATTCACTCTTCTAAAATGAATGTACCTATCAACATGTCACCGATCATGTCGCACCAAAAAATGATCGAAAAACGAACTTGGAAATAAGTATCCATTGCAGCGAATCGATTTTCCTCGGACTATCGACGATTATACCACGTGTATTTGATTCCATTTCGTTTAAACATGGCTTAGATGGTGAATAGTGTTAATGGAAACAAATGATGATTTCCAAATTCAAGTGTTGTAGCATTGGCGCAAGTGTAAATATTGTGAACACTCTGTAAGTGCAATGCGTACAAGGTTTCCTCATGTAATGTTCACCATACGCTGTTTGGGTACACTGAGACGTATAGCATGTAGCCAGTCGCGGGTAGTAGAATGTGTTTCTTTCCTTGCACAAGTTTTCGAACTAAAATTTTAGAAGAAAAATGAGATTTTGGGAGAGGATTTGCTTCAGGCAATGTGTTGAAACCTCTTGTATATCTTTGAAAGATATGCTTTTTAACAAAGGCCGTACTGAATATGTCGAAACGGAAACTTGACGTCTGGTGAACGTGAGGAGTGACTTAAGACACCCCATTCGAAATCCTTTAAGGTCCCCTGAATCGATCTGTGACAAGTTGTTTGGCACTGACATGAAGCAGAATGACTGTCATGTCTCTGAGCACATTGCGGGCATTCCCTTTTCAGAGCTCTATTCAGATTCAGTGACTGTGCATCGTAGCGTTCATTGACTGACACTGTTGCAGCAGCTCATGGTCTACCACATCGACGAGGACCTATTTTTTCACTCACCTCAAAATCATTATCTTAGAGTTGTCGAAACCAATCTCTGCACGTTGTTTCCGAGAGAGCTGGTTCTCCATATGCATCATCCATAACGATCGAACGATGACCTTCGTCAGCATATATCTGGGGATGAAAGCATAAGAGTAAAAGTTCTCGCAAATTTTGTTCTGTAAGTACAAAACCCGACATATTCAAGCTTCTAAATACGTATGTTTCGTTCATTCAACTAGAAAGCTTCACACTCACCTGAAGCCTAATGTTTCTACTGTTGAATATTTGTTGTGGCGCTATAGCTATGCTGCACTTCAACAGCTACTGTTCATTGTTACTCAAGAGAGAGAAGTAACTCAGCCTCTCAATGATAAATTAGAGGTTTGCCAATGACGTTGTGTTTCTCGCAGAAACGGGAAGTGCGATGGAAGCGCAATTTAACAGAATTTATAGTTCCTTGAAAAGAACTCGTAACATGAACATGAGCAAAAGTAAAATCAAGTAAATTTAAATTCGTCGAATTACAGTATATAGGGCTATTCTGAGGTAATTACGGCGGACTTTCCATAAACAATGCAACAGAATATTTTCTGGAGGCAAGTTGGTTTTATTCAGGATTCCAATTTTCTACACTGTTCCCCCACTCACTCGCTAAGAAACCTTATTTTTCAACATTATCTCCGTTCAACGCAACGCGATTAAGCCACTTTATTGGGAACCCTGTAGGCCCATATGGTACCACACTACTGGTTGACGTCGGGGCATACGTCTTGTTGCTGAATGACGTCCCCATCATTCACGCACTGCATTCTGTGGAGAGCATCCTTTATTGGGTCCAACAGATGGAAGTTAGAAGCTGCGATAGGCCAGCTGCAGGGTGGATGACGAAGAACCGTCCAATGAAGTTTCGTGTGTTCCTCTCGGGTGCAAAGACTTGTGTGAGTCCAGTCGCACAGCGAGGTGTTCCAATGTGATCCGTCAACTACCTAGAATGAGAGTGAGCACACGTTCCAACACTGGAGGAGTCACAGCTGTGTGTGGCCGTCTATCACACGGGACATCTGCCAGAATGGCACGACCTTGCTGCGATAATGAATGACACATCGCTCAGCGTGCTTCTATTCACTGCTAGATCTGGGGTAGACATCGTTCAAGAGCCTTTGATTACCTACGATGCTCTGATTTTACACCAACAGAGTCCGGCCACGGTAGCTGAGTGGTGAGCGTGACGGAATGTCAATCCTAAGGTCCCAGGTTCGATTCCCAGCTGGGTCGGAGATTTTCTCTGCTCAGGGACTGGGTGTTGTGTTGCCCTAATCATCATCATTTCATCCCCGTCGACGCGCAGGTCACCGAAGTGGCGTCAACTCGAAAGACCTGCACCAGGCGAACGGTCTACCCGCCGGGAGGCGCTAGCCACACGACATTTCATTTCATTTCACCAACAGAAACTCAATGACACCCATCTGCTTGCAAATCACCTTCGTTCAGACGCTATTTTGAACACTACATATAGCACCAGCACTCGTCGGAACTTCAAGAAACTATAGGGGCTAACGAGAGAATATTCCACGATGGCCCCACGACATATTACGCCTTATTTCAACCGAAATCGGCCCAGGAAAATGAGTGTTGAATTACTTTTTGTAAGCCCCTCGTAGATTAGCAAACGAGACACTGAAAGTAGTAGATTAGTTTTTTCCATTTAGGCAGATGATGGCCGAAGTAGAAAGGCTATAAAATGTACACTGACTATAATAAGAAAAGTAATACTGAAAAGTTACGTGTGTTAACATCTAACAAAAACTGAAACATTGGGAGATCTTTCTGAAGGTTTTCTCTGAGTGTAGCCTTATACGAAATTGACACATAAACAATAAACACTTCAGACAAAGAAGGAATAAATAGGTTTTCAAATGTGGCGTTAAAGAATACCACAGATAAGTTAAGTTCCGACACATATTTCCAGCAGCTAATTATTAAGATCTGACTGTATAAAATAAAGTTTATAGCAAAACAGGAGTAAAAAAATGGTTCATTTGATGGGATACAACCTGAGGCATTGAGGTATAGTAAATTTGCTAATGGGGAGAAGTGTGGGATTAAGAATAGTTGGTGGAGGTCAAGGCACGAATACAGTATAAAGGTATAAATGCATATAATGTAAAATAGTTACACAGTGACGAAGAAGATTGTGTAGTATAGAACAGCATGGAGTGCTTCATGAAACCATCTCTGGACTAAACATCACGACAACAAATCTGTCATAGAGTGCTACACCGATGTTTCTCGATGATTCCCAGGCAGTTACATTAAGCTGAGTGGCAGTGAGTCAATGGCATTTTTGTAAACAATACAGGTGATGTGTAAATTAGGCTTCATGGTTTTGTAGGTTCCTTGGGTCATTTATTCGTGAAAAGAAAGACTTGTGGGCCCATTTTCCTTAACTTGTTACCTTTATTGTTCTGCTGGAATCAATTTTCTTCCACTTTCATTCCGTTCATAGAAAATTCCATCTCAATTAATTTTATCCACCCAAAGATTTTGTTGTACGCTTGGTTGGATAAGATCTGAATGTTCTGAGGATCATTTCCCGTCTAACATCATTTTTTAAGCCAAATTTCTGGCAGCAATCCCATTTATTCTGTTACTTTTACTGTTGTAGTGTAGGAAAGATGGTTGATCTCTTCGTTTATTGGTATTTTCATAGTTTCGATGGCAGCATTGACGACATTGACTGAAGGAACTAGTTGCTTTTGGTTTTTTTATTATTATTGTTATTGTTAATGTGGCTCAAAATCATATAAGGTTCTATGGATGCACTGCTCTTATGAAACAGCAAAATTCGTACCTTGGTACATTAGAAGCTGTCAATTTATTGAAATGTACCTTTTGAGCAAGAAGAGTACAGTATGCATTTACATGTCATTTGCTCTGAAAAGTGATGTGTAGGAACCTAGTTCCATCCATGCTGTACTTGATAAATCACTTACATTTCCAACAGCCTTGTCGCAGTGATAACATTGGTTCCCGTCAGATCACCAAAATGAAGCACAATCGGGCAAGGCTACAGTTCGATGTGTGAATGTCCGGTTTGCCGAGCGCTGTTGGCAGGTGGGTTGCGCTTAGCCCATGTGTGACAAATTGAGGAGCTACTTGACTGAGAAGTAGCGGCTCAAGCCACGAAAACTGACAACGGCCGGGAGTGTGGTGTGCTGATCTAATTCCCTCCATATCTGCATCCAGTGACTCCTGTAGGCTGAAGATGACGTGGCGGTCGGTCAGTGCTATTGTGTCTTCCGAGACTTGTTCGGACTGAGTTTATTCACTTACAATACCATTTATTCGTTCTTCCAATTAGTGTACAAGGCCTCTTATTTCTTACACCTTCAGTTGCCAATCCCCCAATGGAATTTTGAACACCTTTTAAATTCCTTATACCTGTCACTGTTATTTTATGACATTCTGTTTGACGTTCATCTTAAACAGAAGTACCAAAGTTAGAAATCCATTGCGCTAAATGATCCTGAACACATATGACGGATCTGAAATAAGAAATAAGGACTACCAGAATAGATAAGCATTATAAGTCATTAAGAATAAAACTATTACCCAGGTCTGGTTGGTTGGTTGGTCGGCTGCTCGGAATTATTTTTCTGTAGAAGCAGGGAAACCTTACACTGAACTAATTTTCAGTTCTCTCCACCAACTTTTATTTTATTCATCTAAATAGGCCCGTGACTAGAATCATACTTCATGTAGTCAAAACATAATAATAAGAATCTCATTAAAGCGGTTTTAGCCATCTCTCTCCAGTGATCCTTTCATTGTCTCCTAGTCAACATATTAGACGCTAGAGAGGTATAGTTAGTGAATGACGAATCTAACGGAGTGGAACTTAGATACAGCTAACTACCGGAAGCAATACACCATGGAATCAACCCTAATCCAAGCCAGCGCAACCTCTACTGTAGCGTGCTGCTCCCTGGCGCTTAGCTGCTCAGCTCACGGGTCGTTGCTGTTTGTGTGGACTGTGAGCTAATTAGTGGCCGGCAAGACTTGCGTAACACTGTCTGGAGGGCCGGCCGTCCCATAATGAGGGGCTGCGGTGGCGTCAGCGGCCGTCCGCGATTTCACAACCAGATGGCGCCGGCAGGTGGCGGCGGATGGGTAGGGGCTGCACGGGAGTCCCGCGCTACGTGTCGATACATTAGTATGCGAGAGGCGAGGCAGGCAACCTGCGCAGCAGATGCATGAATTCTACACCACTCGTGTTTGCTGTGTGTTTGTTTGCCGACTCTCATTTTGCTGGCCTTCGTCCCTTATGCATTTATTAATGCCACATGGAGCCTCTAGTTACCTGTGTAGTAGCATACTCGTACATTTCATCATATGCATGATGTTGGTATAACTCAGGTAAATGTTTAGTGAGGTGTTCTAATTCTGAGGCTTCATTTCTTAGGAATACCTGTACTGCATTACAAAACAGTGAAGATATGAATAGATCAATTTATAGGTCTTTAGGAACTAGTATATGTTTACAAAATCACAATTTACAACAATTTTGATGTAGTAGGCATACTCATTTGCGCAACACAGTGACCTACCAGTAACCATTTTTATATCTGTGTCAGCTTCAGTTAACGCAACAAGTGTTTTACACTTCTTAGCAATTGACTATCAAATGAGCTGAACATTGTATAGAACTGAAAGTCCTGTGGGATTATTGTATTTCATTGGATCAGCTGGTACATATCGTTAAAGGAAATATTACTTGTTAAAAAGGACCTAATCTCTAAAAATTTCCTAATATTGTGTCACATGTTTAACAACTGATTCGAATTTGCTGTAGGCTGTACATTAATTTCATGTTCAATGAGCAAATCTAATCATACATACCAATATTAATGGACAAATGCATTACTTATTCTAGTGATTTCAGTCCTGGCACATCCCTCAAAATACGAAGGAGGTGGGAGGGTACTTCATGCCTAACTTCCGAAAATATAGTAATCTGCGCGATTCTTCATATTTTGAAATTTATAAAAAATATTAACCGTTTTTAATGAATTCTTCTATGAGCTCCCATAAATGTTAAAAATTTTAAGTTGAACTTAGCCCAAAAAACTAAGAGCAGTAGATGTCATTTTCCCTATGAATATCACATTTTTAGTACCTTACTTACACACCAATATTTATTTAAGAAGTGAGTCAAACTCAACACTTAAGATGTTTTTGAGGCAAGCGATATACAGTTTGTAATACACGTCATTGTGAGTCCCTCGATATTACTAAGAGGGTGTTAAAATGTGTGTTGTTAAAATGTGTGTTGTTACTACAAGCTGGCCGGAGTGGCCGAGCGGTTCTAGGCGCTACAGTCTGGAACCGTGCGACCGCAAGTTCGAATCCTGCCTCGTGCATGGGTGTGTGTGATGTCCTTAGGTTAGTTAGGTTTAAGTAGTTCTAAGTTCTAGGGGACTGATGACATCAGAAGTTAAGTCGCGTAGTACTCAGAGCTATTTTGAACAATTTTGACTCAAGTGTTGATAATGTTTGAGGGTCCTACAAATGTCTATTGTGAAGTATTAATACAGAGGAATAGTTTATAGTATCAGATTAACCAAATGCAGATTATGTTGCTGAAATGATGAACCATGGCAGATATGTTAGTGCTGCATTATAAGAAATGGGTGGTACTCATCTTTTTCCTTTCTTAATTAAACTACTATGCAGCAGACCAAATGGAGAATGTGTACGAAAATTGTGTACCCAGAACAAAGCCGTTCAATTGGTTGATGTTTTGACTTCACATTGTTGTTACTTGAATTAACTCAATAAGAAAATTCAGAAATCGCAGCTATTTACAGGTAACGTCTGCACATTCTCTATCGATATAAAGACCTTAAAGTCAGAATTTTTCTATTGTGTGTTTTGTTTTCTTTGTCATTTATTGTGTGATACGTCGTTATGCTGGTTAACAACTTATGAAAACCTAAACATGTAAATGTAGCTGATTTTATCTTGTGTATCGAAACATTTTAACGCCTAAAGTGAAACTGTAGTCAAAGAACACAAACTGGTGATATAGCTCTCTTCACGAAAATTTGGAAACATTGTTAACCCACATGAAAACTATTTGTGCACCTATCCATGAACATTTCTGTAGGAAAATCTTCTACTCGTACCTCGTCATGACACAGCATATTCTCGCAAAAGGAATTAATTCATAATTCGAGCTCTCCACTTTCCTCTTTACCTCTCCGAATTTTGTACCAACATCTGGCTGAGATTAAGTGATGCTGACAGCTTCTGTACCACGTATCAGTGCAGGTTCAAGAGACTATGGGAAATAGTTTGTGATGAAAATATACAATAATATAGCTGGATCGATAACAGGGAGATGAAATTATGTTAAAATGTTCTTGACAGAAAATGTCCCCAAATTAATTAAGTAACCAAGTCAGAAATGAAACTTTCTTTGACAGAAATTATCACCCCCTTGCGTTGCTAACAGTCATTGTTACAAACATTCAAAGATTACATATACGCTCTGTAGGGTTATGTGGTACATCTGGTGGGAACGTTGAAAAACCGCTGAGCTTATGACCGTGAAACAAGTAACTATTAAATGGAGTATTTAATTCCGTAACATTTACTAATTAAAGTAATAATGAAGCAAACAAGAAATATTGAAGAGTTGATCGGTTCAAGCCATGAAAACGTGTAGTAACAAGGAAATATACAAATTGTTGCATATATAGAGCTAAGGCCCAAATTACATTAGATTAAAGTTTTAGTAGACAGAAGAAGACTAAATTTGAAAAGGGCTGAAAAAGAAAACGTATCTTTGAAATAATTTATTATTCAGAAAACTTCTCTTTATCTAAATAACCAATCATTTTATTGCGGTCCAGTGACAATGTTCGTAAAGAGAGTCCAGTAAGTGAAAGTAGGATGCCCTATAACGTAATGTTCCAGAATGAATGATAAATACCCCATCCTCATTATGGCTGTTGTGGTCAGTTTGTATTGAGGAGGTGTTCATCTCTACTACTTTAGGGAAACTAGTGAAATATGATTCGTTATGGACAGATTTAAGAACAGCTGCTCAAGCCTGCGGCTGCCATTTTATACCTAACGCGTCAGTACGCTCCAGGAACATTCATTGTGATAGCATAATTTACTTGGATCCTTCCATTCTTTTTAGCAGCCATAGTGCCACAACGTCATAGATTAAAAGATAGTCGGTATTAGTCCGTAACAGACGCTGCACTTCCAGCTTGTACAGCCACCATACTTTCATTCACCTTTTTAAAACTGGCGAGTATAAAAATAGATGCACCTATGCTTCATCATTTAGATAAATGTCTGGTAACATGTTAAACATTGGGTCGAAAACTGTAGTCAACCTTCTCCTTATCATTGGGGAGATTGCCTATTATCGACAACCACATTCGTTCTATTTACTAGAGTAGCAAAGAACGACTTTGATATTAATTGTTTCACCATTACGATTCACAGGGATCACTTTATTAACGACCACACATTTCCTCTAAATCCCAAAACCCTACAAAGGTGTTAAGTGACCTAGTCGTATCTGCTGTTGAGGCGCTAAATATAAAGTGAGTAGTATATGTGACTAGTCCTTACCTCTTTCCCAAGTACACATTGAATACTCTCTTCATGTCTCTCTCTGTCTCTCTCTCTCTCTCTCTCTCTCTCTCTCTCTCTCTCTCTCTCTCTGTCACACACACACACAAACACACAAGCTCGAACGCGCAAACCAACACGCAGGCACGCGTCTGCACTAGATAATTTGTGTACTGTTGCCCACTATTACCTGGTGTTGTGGTGGCTCTCACGTTTTGCACATTCTTTGTCAGTAGTTTCATTATACTTGAAGCAAAAGTGTCAATCTCCACATAGCAGCCTGTAGTCCTATATGATAACAGTACACATTAGTTTACCTAATACCATGTACGACGTTACTGCAACATCGGCACCCTTTGACTAATATTCATATCCATAACGAGATTCAGTTTTTGAAATAATGTGTATTCTTCTATACATAATACTAAAAAAGCGTCACTACACCATCTAGTGAAAGCGGCCAAACATTACATCGCACATCAATAAACGATTAGAATTTATATTCAATTTAGTGGGTAATTGTTCGTTTATCACGCATTGTGTAGTTCTGAGATAACAGCCAATGTGTAAGATTCTCTGAGAGCCGTACCATAGCTACCACAAGCGAATGTAACTTTATGTGCTAAGAGACCACAGGATGACATCTCGAAAGACTGAAGGCCTTAGTATTATGGCGGCGAAAGATGTATGTTCGTGCTGAGATGAGTGGGACGCAAAATGAACATCGGATTTGCCATAAATAAAATTCATAAATTAGGCTCACAAATCATAAAATACGCTAAAAATTTATTTTCTTCCAAGTTATTTTGATAAGAAAGGGATGTGTCAAGTTATGGGAGTAACACACTTTTGTGCTCTCCTGATTATCTCATGAGGCATAAGCTAGAAATGGACTGAAGTACAGCATCTGTGTTCTGTGGTAAATAAATTCGAGAATGCTTGTTTAAAGAAAACTCGATCTTAGTTACACAGAGTATAAATGAAATGAGATTTTGCTCTTGTCTATCGAACTGATGTAACCATGTCCAAAGGGTTGTTAGTGTACGAGTAAATGATACGTAAGCCTAAAAAAGGTGATGCAAAAATTAATAAATTATTTCAATTATAGAGTTCGGTAGTCAGAAAAGTATGCGGTGTTGAAACATCAGTGCTTTCTTACGAAAGCAAGCAACTCGTGTTCTAATGGCTAGCGTAGCTACCTCTGGATCACGGGGTCCCGAGTTCGATTCCCGGCAGGGTTGGGGGGCTTTCTCTTCCCGGGGACTGAGTGTTTGTGTTGTCCTCATCATTCCATCATCATTCATGAAATTAGCTAGGTTGGACTGTGTACAGAGTGGGAATGTGTACCGGCGCTGATGACCGCGCAGTTGATCGCCCCACAAACCAAACATCATCATCGTTTTTTACGAGAGTATAAAGGACGGGACAAACTGTATATCAATATAATGATATGAATATACCAAAAATCGAGAAAAAAGTGGTTTAAAGAGCTTAACAGAACCACGACTCGGAAGGAAGACCACGACAACATCCACTGAGTACCCAAAATTATTAATAATGTGTTCAAAATACCATAGGCAGAAAAAGACAATTTTAACGACAAATTCCATTTTACGGAAGACATGCATGGATCATCTAAATTTAAAGTAAGAGGTACTGAACATGCATTGAAAGGAAATATTTAAGGAGAACATCTGTATATATTCTTATAAACCATAAAACAATGCATCAAAGGACAACTTACATTAATAACTGTTATACACATGAAGCTATCTCCCGAAATTTAGAGCGTAACGTTCTGACAACTACAAAGTGTTGTCCACTACTTAGCCGGGAAAAGGAGTTCATAGGACTACCCATACAACAGTTACAGATTTTAACGTACAATTAGGCCTGTTACTGGAAAGGCTTATGAAGATGATGAAAATATTTCATTATCGTTAGACATTCGACATTTACAAGTATACAAAGATTTTCTTTTCGTTCCACTCTCTGGTGTTTCCCACATGTTACAGTTCAGATAGCTGTACATATCTGTGAACTTCGTCCTTGTTTTATAACAACATTGACCCTTCTTCCATTACTCCGTCGTCTCAGTCTTACATAACACTTGTAATTCGGAGCATAACTTCCATGGCCTACCTATCGAACATTCTAGTGAATACATGTTTATCCCAACTGAATTCCCTGTACATTTGTCACAGTTACTTGTTTGACTCTAGTCATTTCGCTTATCCATTAGTTTACTGTCCCTTCCACGCTAACAGTTCTCTACATCCACCTCCAAATTCATCGATGAAGAACATGTCTCACATTAGTAGTCCGTCTCACTACTACAAATTAAAACTGGTGTCCAGATCTTCATTTGAGGACCTAAGTCTTGAAATTCTGACTTATCTCACCTAAGTTATTATTCGTTTAATATTAATGATTTAAATGCTTTTAGGTTTTGAGTTAGTGGGATATTGTCTTTGAATAAAGTAAGAAACAGTAATAACTTTAAAGGGATTCATCTTCTTATTCACAATATCTATACACTTAGCAGTTCGGTAACTTTTTACGAAGTAGCAAACCCTGAAATGCCAAAAAGCCATGTTACTGGTTTTCTATGATTACTTTCCCAATAAGGCATTAGATTATTTTACATCATATTCTTCCGAAACTCCTCGTTATAATTTTACTAAAATGTACTTAACAGACAATTTACTGTACCTTTTATATTATTTGTTGTCTGTTCACACGGTATACCTTACGATATAACTGCAGGTTTATCCCTTCGACAAACGAAATTCTTTTTCTATGAGTTTTCCTTGAGCATTCCTAAAAGACACCACCTAGGGACTATTATTGTTTCTTCTGTTAGCGATTACGAATACGGAATTGAGAAAAAATCAACTCAGATATTGATATAGCTAGATCCAATGAAGAAGGACTTCTGTAGAATAGCACAGTTACAGACTTTATAGTATTCTTTTAATTTTCAAAATGCCCAGGACAGATGGATATTGTACAGTGGTGCTAGATACATAGTGCTGTGGCGTCCAGTAACAAGTGCCTCGACCGTGCCATTAAGAGGGAACAAAGGAGGCAACGTCGGCAAATGAAGCGCCGCTTCGCGTGAGCGGGGTAGCGCGGCAGCTCCGGGAGACGAAATGAAACAACTGATGGTCCCATTTGGCGGACGTTTCTGTCCCACGGAGCGGACTAATAGGCTTAAGCAGCTTTCTTGCCGAATATTGCTCCATTCAGAGCCTGGTAGAACGACGGCGCAAGTTTAAAGCAGGAAGCGGGAGTATTCATTATCTTTCGGGCTCAATTGGCCCGACGACGTAGACAGTAGGACATATTAGAAAGCAAAACGCCGTTATTTATGCAATATTGCACATAATCTCCCTGTCATTGTTCATGCGTTTTAATACTTCATGGTAAGATCTATTCGGGTTTGTTTAGTATTATGAATCATATACTAGGGCGCGCTAAAGGTAATGCCTCCGATTTTGTAAGTGAAAACTCTAAAAACAAACATTGTTACCATTCATCCGTATTATTCACGGCAACATATATTCAGATATATGTTGTTAGAGAGCTCCAAATCATGGAGGTATGTAACGTAGGCCGGCCGCGGTGGTCTAGCTGCTCTAGGCGCGCAGTCCGGAACCGCGCGACTGCTACGGTCGCAGGTGCGAATCCTGCCTCGGGCATGGATGTGTGTGATGTCCTTAGGTTAGTTAGGTTTAAGTAGTTCTAGGGGACTGATGACCACAGATGTTAAGTCCCATAGTGCTCAGAACCATTTGAACCATTTTATGTAACGTAGTTGATTCGGTGCGTGAGAAACAGCGTGCAGTAATCGTTTTTCGAATTGGAAAATTGCTTCCGTAGGTGGAGCACCCCCACCTTCACCATCACAATTGATTTTACTGTCATCGATCATCCTCCATTCAGTTCCGACTTGGCTCCATACCATTTTAATCTGTTTCCTAAATTTAGAGAACTACTTCCTAGTCTTTTCTTTGATAATGATGAAGCGGTACAAGCAGAGGTGCGGTTGTGGCTCCGTCACCAAGCCAAACATTTTGCAGTGATGGTATCGACAAACTGAGCTCGCTTTGCGAGAAATGTGTTCGACGCCAGGGTGACTATTTCGAGAAATAAGTACGTATTTATGAAGAATGAAGATGTAGAATATTAATAACTATCGTTTTATTTAAAGTGCCTTAAGATTTTTTACATAATAAATTCGGAGGCACTGGTTTTAAGCATACCATCGTATAACTTTACTTAACTCCGGCCATTTGTTTATTGAAAGTCATCGCTACTCGAAAGCAGTGCAAGGTAACGGCATGCTGCTCACACAATTTAGAATTCACCCAAGATGTTATTTCTTAATGCCTTTATAGTAATATTAACCTCGCTTCACTTGTTTCCGGTACCCGAAACTGCCATTCTCATTCCGACATCACGGTGTTATATGTTTTCTGCACTAAATGATACTGTGTGTTTGTGAGGGCTTCCAATCAAGAACGCGGTCTTCATCTCATTCATCGTGAACGATTCGTGCCCAGGCGGGGTCGTCTACGAAATCAGACACACAGGTACTCAGTACCATATTGTACTCAGCTGTGCTTTATGTAACACCTCTAGATAAGACATTCCGTATGAACCCGAAGTTTACAAAGCTTAACGAATCTCCGAAAATTGCTGTATACTTAGCAATTTAGCGAATAAATTATCAGAAACTGATAGAATATAAGGGGATGTGTCTGAGTTCCCAGAGGGCCACATGTGCAGAACAGGGACTAGGATTATACAGTGAAAGCAAGTCAAGTGCGATCGTCAGGTAAAGAAAATGAAGTGTTCACAAACGAGATTAGACACATCGTCGTATTCTCGTGGGCACTCATACTTACGACCTACCTAAACGACAGAAAAAAAGACGTTCTATTTCCACATCAGCTTCATGTCAAACACTTTGGACAACGTAATTATTAAAAATGGATTAGCTGTATGGCATCATCAATGCAATATACAATAATAACTTTATGATTTAACATAATCGGCTATACCTCGTCAGATCTTGAGCCACACTTTTGTAACAAGTCACAACGAATCGGAAAAGAATGTAAGCGACCACCCAGAGATTCTGGACTCAACGTAGTCGTATGTTACAAGGCATCAGCCCAAGACAGCTATGAAGGGAGCTTCATCCATAGCTCTTCAAGGTTTCAAATCTCTCTTTTGTCTTATTGACTTTTAATTTAATTTTCTCAAGTTTCCGCGTAGTTTATATCTTTTACGTTCGATAGTATTAGGTTGGTTTTCCGTAAATTTATATGATTTTGTTACGCTGTGGAAGCTAACTGTGTCACTAATGGGATACACAGTTTTTCATAGTATCGGAATGTTTCTGCAGTAACCAAATAAACAGTACATACTCTGCGAGAAAGTAACCCACCAAAAGTACTTGATTCGAATGGCGCTATTATATATTTCGTGGTAGTGGGGGCCAGTTGAAATATCCCTCATCCCCCTCGATGTTATTCTGACTAAAAACGACAACGTCCACCTTAGTGCTCCCGTCAGATCTGACACTGCCCCAGAAGAGTTACCGTTATACTGGTATCCCTACATGATGTTCCCGTACCGGTTGCTACATTCCGCGAAAGCGTTCTGTAAACTGAACAAGAGGTCATTTGTGAAGAGCCCAATCATCTATTCGTTCATAGTTCAATTTATACTCCACTGACTCTACTTCACAGCGTTCGCACTGCTGGAAGTCTGCAAACAGACCTACCCCTGTGTCCGCACGGTTCGCCATTTCTCCGGATATTGCTACTGCTAAGGAGCTGCAGACTGACTTTCTGGTTTTTGTGAACTTCGTCATGGGTTAAAGGACGGCGGTCTGCACTGTTGTTCGACCTTCAACTGATCTATCGAATAATATATCCCAAGTCGCGGAACCACAGCAAAAGCTTCACGTTCAACACCCTGGACAATGTAGACTGTCAATTGCTGCAAACAATTTGAGGAGACAACCGTGCATAAGTTGATCATAATGACGAATCTCTTACGTTCGATTTTACACTGCTTGCAATGAGTTTTTACAACGTAAGCACGAATTAGATTGAGACATAAATTATTTATTGGGTTCTGAACCTCAGTCGGTAATTATGGAAACATCGTAGAATCACTTCTCGAGCATATGTCTGCCCGTCAATTAAGACACAATTTTCTCAGGAATGGTTAGTGATATTAAGCTCAAATGTATGTATATCACGTCCTTTTTCGAAGAAGTGTGTACTTGTTTGATAGTCAGCCCGCGTTTCAGCTCTTCTGAGTAACTTGTGCAGTATGACTGTGGTAACATTGATCCTTACCTACTTTTCTACTTTTATTCCTGATCTGATGTTCTTTGTGATATTTTCGTAATTTACGAATTGATGATCAGTTTCTTAACTGTTTTTGGAGTGTACAATGATGATGTGACAGTAAATAACACTTATATCTAAATGTTTCTCGTATACAATACAATACTGATCCATGGGATTTTCTAGTAATTAAATAACGATGGTGAAGTGTATTACGTCGTACTGGGTTGCCTTACAGATATTATATCACTAATATTTTTGTTTTACAATTCGTAGTCCTCCTGTGAACGTTTTGATATATATGCTTACCAGTTGGGTCAGAGCGATGAAGCGAATAGTGTTCTGTTGCAGGTGTACGTAGTCGGGTTATTATTTTAATTAAGTGTTATGTTTCGGGAATAACTGGGAACGAAAGCAACACAATGGCAGAGTCAGGAATGCAAGGTGTGTCAGAACCAGGAGCGGTATGGATTTTGTTGGTAAATGTAGCACAACTGACATCAGTCAATACGCAGTTGATATATATACAGGGTGGTCCATTGATCGTGACCAGGTCAAATATCTCACGAAATAAGCGGCAAACGAAAAAACTATAAAGAACGAAACTTGTCTAGCCTGAAGGGGGAAACCAGATGGCTGTATGGTTAGCCCGCTAGATGGCGCTGCCAAAGGTCAAACGGATATCAACTGCGTTTCTTAAAATAGGAACACCCTTTTTTTATTACATATTCGTGTAGTACGTAAAGAAATACGAATGTTTTAGTTGGACCACTTTTTTCGCTTTGTGATAGATGGCGCTGTAATAGTCACAAACATATGGCTCATAATTTTAGACGAACAGTTGGAAACAGGCACGTTTTTAAAATTAAAATGCAGAATGCAGGTATGTCTGAACATTTTATTTCGATTGTTCCAATGTGATACATGTACCGTTGTGAACTTTCATTTCTGAGAACGCTTGCTGTTTCAGCGTAATTGCCTGTAAATACCACATTAACGCTATAAATGCTCAAAATGATGTCCGTCAACCTCAATGCATTTGGCAATACGTGTAACGACATCCCTCTCAACGGCGAGTAGTTCGCCTTCCGTAATGTTCGCACATGCATTGACAATGCGCTTACGCTTGTTGTCAGGCATTGTCGGTTGATCACGATAGCAAATATCCTTCAACTTTCCCCACAGAAAGAAATCCGGGGACGTCAGATCCGGTGAACGTGCGGGCCATGGTATGGTGCTTCGACGACCAATCCACCTGTCATGAAATATGCTATTCAATACCGCTTCAACCGCACGCGAGCTATGTGACGGACATTCATCAGGTCGGAAGTACATTGACATTCTGTCATGCTGTGAAACATCTTGAAGTAACAACGGTAGAACATTACGTAGGAAATCAGCATACATTTTACCATTTAGATTGCCATCGATAAAATGGGGCCAATTATCCTTCCTCCCATAATGCCGCACCATACATTAACTCACCAAGGTGGCTGATGTTCCACTTGTCGCAGCCGTGGTAGATTTTCCGTTGCGCAATAATGCATATTATGCCGGTTTACGTTACCGCTGTTGGTGAATGACGCTTCGTCGCTAAATAGTACGCGTGCAAAAAGTCTGCCATCGTCCCGTAATTTCTCTTGTGCCCAGTGGCAGAACTGTACACGACGTTCAAAGTCGTCGCCATGCAATTCCTGGTGCATAGAAATATGGTAAGGGTGCAATCGATGTTGATGTAGCATTCTCAACACCGACGTTTTTGACATTCCCGATTCTCGCGCAATTTGTCTGCTCCTGATGTGCGGATTAGTAGCGACAGCATCTAAAACACTTACTTGGGCATCGTCATTTGTTGCAGGTCGTGGTTGACGTTTCACATGTGGCTGAACACTTCCTGTTTCCTTAACTAACGTAACTATCCGGCGAACGGTCCGGACACTTGGATGATGTCGTCCAGGATACCGAGCAGCATACATAGCACACGCCAGTTGGGTATTTTGACCACAATAGCCATACAGCAACACGATATCGACCTTTCCTGCAATTGGTAAACGGTCCATTTTAACACGGGTAATGTATCTCGAAGCAAATACCATCCGCACTGGCGGAATGTTATGTGATACCACGTACTTGTACGTTTGTGACTATTACAGCGCCATCAATCAGATAGCGAAAAAAGTGTCCAACTAAAACATTCACATTTCTTTACGTACTACACCAATATGTAACAAAAAATGGGGGTTCCTATTTAAAAAAAACGCAGATGGCAGCGCCATCTAGCGGGCCAACCATAGCGCCAATGGCTTCCACCTTCAAGCTAGACAAGTTTCGTTCTTTGTAGTTTTTTCGTTTGATGCTTATTTTGTGAGATATTTGGCCCAGTCACTATCAGTTTATTATGTAAAGTTCGCCACTAAATATTAACATTTATATTAGCAGTTTCGGCATATTCATTAATATGTTGGGATAGAGATTTCAGATGTGGCCATAATCCAAAAATAATTTCGTGGTAATCTTTAAATGAAGCATTTTATATGGTTGATTTTTTTTTATTATTGTAGTGGCATCACCGTTTAGGATAGGGAAAGTTAGTTTTTTGCAATATTCTGAGCACAAGTTACAGCCAGTTGTGGGCCAGACTGCAGTGAGTTACGCACACCAATAGTTGCGAAGTAGAATAGAGGCCACAGGGCTGTCAAATTGCTGAAAGAGTATACATAGCGGTTTTGCATGTCGCAAATCACAGGCATAAGGGGGCCCATTGGCCAACCTAGCGTGTTATGATTACGTGATGCAGAGCAGCGCGTGTGGCAAAATCGAGGTGCACAGCCGCGTATAAATAAGCGAGGGTCTCTAACGAGATTGACTGAAGTGTGGCAGCTCTTCTGGACGGCGTCATGTGTCATACCACCAGCTACACACGGCAGCAGATGGGGCGCCAGCGTTCCAGTCCATGGCGGGTCACTTGTTCAACCTTTTGTAGCCGATGTGGCGTCCGCAACCAGCCAGCGGCGGGCCACTCCATGGCTTGCTACCATGGACAGTCGTCCT